>NC_134206.1:196533281-201533281 GCF_965140235.1 Caretta caretta
CAAGGTGGAAAAAATAAGCACCCTCGGAGGAAAGCCTCTGTCCACCTGTTGAGATCTAATAACCTCATAGCCTTACCATACTCAGCCATATGGATGCAACCATTAAAAAAAGCAACCTTGTTTAGTAAGGAGGATAGACACAAATGAACTGGGAGTCTTCAGCAAGTGGAGAACATATTGAAACATCCTCATCATCATCAACATAAAGAAAGAAGATCTGCAAAGAAAATAAGGCATGAATCACACCATAATCATCTTGAATACTATTTCTCCACCTCCAGAACACATTAACAGCATGTGTACGTAAGCATGTGCACACACACACATTTTTCTATGTCTGCTGGTTGGTACAAAAACTCAGTCAATGTCCTTTTTCTCCCCCACTTGAATGTAAGCAAACAACACATTGTAAGTGAAACTGAAAAGTCATTTCCTATAGTAAATGACAGATTACATGGTTGCATTTAGTTGTCATTGACATTGTGCTAAAAAAGAAGCATGCTAAATTATTTCTAGACCCAAGCCTGTCCTATGGGTGGGTGCGACAGCCTACATCTGTGGAATCTGGACCCCAGTTCAGCAAGGTATATGGGTAACTGTATTGATTTCAACAGAATTACTCATGTGCTTAAAGTTAGGCACAAGCTTCAGTGTCTTGCTGAATCTAGGGATTGATCTATTGGCCCATACATTTGATGTAGTAGAACTGGTGAAGACAATGAGCTGTCAAGACAATGAGCTCTACCTGGTAAATCCTAACTCTGATCTTAAATCTGGAGGCAGCTGTTATGGTTATCACAGTGGAAATGCAAACACCACAGATTTAAGGGGCTATTAATTTGCACATTGTCAGATGCAGTACCAACTTGGTGCAGCAGGGAGGTGGCTCCCTGATGCTGTCATAAAGCACTTTGCTATAATTCTGCCAAGACAGAGTTAGGATTCAACTTGCTGAATAAATATAATAATCTTGATGGTGTTTTAGAGCAGACACCTTCTGAAGTAAATATTCAGCTTTTACTTGACGTATAAATATATTTAATAGCAACCTTTAATTATTATAATCTGTGAAACATCACTCATGTCATGAAATATCCTATTAAAATAAAATAATGGTTATAAAGGTTCCCTCCTTCCACCCAAAAATATTTACTTTAAGTAAGCTATGAAAAAGTTATAAAACTACAATTTAGCAAATCAATACTTGTATATGAAGACTGTATCAGAGGTGACATTTTCCTGTTCTCTTCTCCAGTGTTATTGGGAACTGAACAAATGCTGGTAATACAGCACATGGTACCGTGTACTGAATGCAAATGTTTGGTGGGCTTGATCTAGCCAATCTGATATTTAAAGGTGAATTGCAAATCTTAGATAAAAATGACACCAGAAATATGTGATGAATGCCTCCAGTAACCAGGCTGGGGACTTTTCTGCACAGCATTGCTTTTAACTTATCTTTATTAACATTTAAAGGAACAAAATATATGTTACAAAAGAAAATCCACTAAGTCATTCCTAGTCTATATATTGCCCATTCTTCTGCATATGTCTTCTAGACTGTAAACTTCTGTGGGCAAAGAACCACTTTATTTTGTATTGTTGAGCATTCCTAGAGCTAAACCATCCTTGCAAAATTAAAAGGAAAACTTACTTTTTGGGTGGACAAATCTCAACTAGCCATCCCTATCATAAAGATGAACTTACAAAACTTCCTCCTCCCTACTATAAAGCCATGTGCATACACCTAAATCTTTCTGACAAACACATAGAGACAAAACCACTCTCTCTCTCTCACGCACACACACACATCTGAGCACGTACACACACATACCAAACCACCTGGAAACATCTCTCAAAACCACACACCCACAACCTGAACAAGTTCTCTCTCACACACATGTGTACACCTCCAGAGGATTAATGGCATCAGTGATGTCAGAGAATGGTGCACACCATGAAGTGGAAGAAGGGTTTCACCAAGGAGAAAATGAATTACTTTTGTTTAGCAAAGCCTGGCAAAATCTGATAGTGAACAGGAAGCATTTCCTGAGAGAGCAGGACTATACATGGACCTCAGTTAGAACCCTGGATCCAAACATCACCAGACTTTGTAAAGGGTTCAGAATCAAAACTTGATTGCTACAACTGAGCCTTGTTTCCCATAATGGGCTGAACAACTCTCAAGGTCTGAATAACTGTACTTTTGAGGTTCAAAATCCAGATTCAAATTTTGCACTTTGCTCTCCAAGCTCCCAGTGAAAATAATTCTTATTAAGCCACTTTTCTATTTTGTGTAAGTATTTCATCAGTTTAAGATTTATTAAGGCCCAGTCCTGCAATCTGAAGTGGAGTAATAAAATCTGGAAAGGCTTATTGGGTTGTCTAATCCACCCTTCACCCATTCCAAGCACTCTAAAATCCTCAGAGGGAAGATGCTGTTGAGGAAGTACAATATTACTACTATTGTAATAAAAACCTGCTTGGGTAAAGTACATTCAATTAAGCAGTTTCAACAAAAGCCAGAGAAGAGATGATGATAAAGTACAATTAAAGAAATCTAATCGGTTTCCAAGAATTAATGCTCTCAAATACTCACATCCATGCGTAGGGGTAAATAACTCTAGCAAGCTTCAGTTCACCTGATTTCTGAAAATAAAATAAAATACAATAAAATGCCTTCATAATTTGTAAAGCAATTCAGACTTGATTGTGTCTTAAACTGCACCAGTGGCAGGATGTAGGGATCTTGGCAGACCTGATTGCCCTCAGTGCTCTTCTTATTCTCTCCTACCTGGACACTGGCACCATGACTAGATGACAAACAGTATCGCTTCTGGGGACTCTCCCACTCCCTCTTTCTCACCCAATCTGGTTTTTTTCCTCCTGTCTTTCCCCTCTTTGTCTTGGGAAGTTGTTGACCTATAGTTAATGCAGATGCCCTCTCTATTAAGTTACATGGCAATTTGCTATATACATTTGCCCTCTTCCCCTTGGGAGAATATTATATAGAGCAAATGCCCCCTGACAGCGCTCTCCTCTGGATGTTTACCCCCGCCCCAGTTCATGAGTTCACATTGTTCTTGCGGAGCACTGGAGACAGCTATACAGTGCAAGCTGCTGGAGCAGGGGGTGGAGGGCCAGTGAAGGAGAGATACTACGGTTCACCTTCCTTTCCTCCCTTGCTGTGTTTCTCAAGGCTTTCTATGTGTTGGCTCCCTGCTTTGCAATGGAAGGGAGCATTTTGGCCAAGGTATCAAAATGTTCTCTAGGGGAAGTCTAGTAGTTCCCTCCATTTAGAACAAATCCAATCCTCATTCCCAGACCTATCACGCCATTCCTGTTGTTAAGTTCATATCTGACTCCTAATATCTCCCAGCAGTTCTGTTAACCAAAGTCTCCTTCATTTTCTCAGCAGACCACTACATAAAAGAGGAATCAAATGTTCTCTCCAGCAGTTCTGAGCCATTAGGCTTTCCACGTTATTTAACTGTCTAATCATCCAATCCTTTGTCTCTGGGAAATTTAAAATAATGTTCTAGTTGCAAATAATGAAAATGAGTTTAGTTCCTAACTCCACACCTAGCCTACAATCCTTCAAAACAGTTGATGCTGCCTTTATTACACTGCTGAAAAATAAAAGCAGATCTCCCCTCAACATCTTTCAACTCTTGGTAATCCCCACACCAAACTGAAAGGGATACATAAAGGATTATGGGCCAGTAGAATTCATTAATTCATCCAGACAACCTAAGCCTTTTCCCATCACGCTCCACATCTTGAGCATAGGGGCTATCATGCAACGTAAGTAAATACTATACACTTAAGTGTACTGACTGATGTCCTAGCCACACTTACAAAAAAACAAAAACAAAGCTCGTATGCCATAGAAACAATGTAATAACCCCCCCTTGTATTAATACAATCTTAACAGATTTATAAGATTGGAAAGAGGCAAAAAACTTCTTGATTATAAACTCAGGAGACCTGAGGCGTACAATTAAACAGACACCAGTATCCTCCACTCTTCCAAAGGAACCACCTCCACTCTTTCTCTTCAGGGACCTCTCACCATCAGTGCTCTCAAACTGTCACCAGCATAGTCCCTAGAAGGAGCAAAATGTTCTACCCGGTCCAGCTTACTTTTCTCTCTCTCTGTTATTTATACCAGGCCAGTCGTTTTAGTATCTAGGCCTTGCCCTTTTAAACAAACTAGGAACAAATTTTCAGACCTAATTCTATATCAGATTGGATGTAAGTTCAAATCAGGGCTGAGGCTCTGGTTAAGATTCAGATTCAGTGATGCTGTTCTTGTGCTATTTTGATGTCGATATCATCTTTCCTTACAAGATACCTGCATTTTAGGTTAAAATTCCATGAAGACTGTTTTTTTGAGATTTTAGCTACCCTCCTGCTGCAACCAGAAATATGACCCCTTCTAGTTTTGACTCTAACATAAGACAAAGGATAGATTTCAGCTCAGGGATTTAAATCAAAATCTTGCCTGTGGAGGTTAAAGCAGCGGAAAAAAAGCCTTTTGACAATGGGAAAGGCCTATTGGTTAACCAGTCCATCCCTCAGAATGTTGTTGTTTCCACAACAGAATGAGAATTGTGTGTCTGCAAAATCTGTCATGCATTTTCAAAATTCAGTGCTAAAGAACAGTGGTGTCACACTGACAGAAAATATATGTAATTTTGACACAGATAAGAATTTATTCCCATGTCACATAGGGCTAATGTCCTCATAAATTGGCCCAGTGTATCATATCATCCCCTTTTCAACATTAAGCATGTTTGCCAGGTATTGAACATTGTTAGAAGACAAAACATAGATAATCTTTACTGCTTTAATGCAAAGAACATTATGGAGTTTTGAGGCTCCATTTACTGGTCTAAAAATGGCTGGGACGCTCACTTTGAAATCTTTGTTGAAACGTAGACACTCTGGAATTTTAGCTCCTGTGAGGGACCCGCAGAAATCAGTTTCCTCTATATCCACTTCACTTTCAGATGTGTGCTGTTAATTTTTGTTTTTCGGCTTCTGTTCATGCAAAACTTTATGCATGAAAGGACAGGAGCAATCAAGATAAGGCAAAATGTCAGAATATTATCTCAATATACACTTGTATTTTCTGACTGCCAATAAGAATCCCTATTATACCTTGCTTTTGTCTACCTTGTTATGCCTAACATTCCAACGCAACAAAAATGGGGATGAAGGATAGCCTTGCTTGATGCCTTTTCAAAATTACGAAGTCTTCAAAGTCAATCCATTCAGACCGATATAGGTAGACAATACCCAGCATTCAGTGAAAGTGATGAATATTATACTGAATGCAAAAATGTATACAGAGCAACAAAGGAAAATGTGATGTTTCACACTGAAGCTTTCACATGTCTTCAGTGCTTTGTGACACTTTCTGCCTTACTTGCTGAATATACATACTTTTAAAAAAATCTATTGAAAGAGCTGCCAAAAAGATAATTCACATTTTTATGGGAGGAGGGAACAAAACATTTAATTATAGTGTTAAATATAGCAAGAGTTCTCCCTCTCCACCCCGACCCCCACAGAAATGTCCTTTTCTTTCAACAAATGATTTTTGATTGAAACGGCCAGATTTCACTTGGTTAAAGTCAGAATTGATTATTGGGGTTGCTAGCCACACAAAAGCAGAAAGAGAGAGATATAGGTTGCCAGATCCTCAGCTGGTGTACATTGACATAGCTCCACTGACTTGAAAGGTGTGCTAGTTTACACCAGCCAAGGACCAGGCCTATTGAATTTTACAAGAATGCTGTCCTTTCTTAATTATTTTTTAAAATGCAGGGCCAGAGCTTTAATCGCATCTATAATTTCTCTCATCAGCCTCTCTGTATCCAATCATGCTAACGTTTTGCTCACCTTCAACTTTTTTTAAAAACGTTTCTGCCTGGTTCTAAACAACATAAATTTGGTTTCCTCATCAAGAAGCGTGTTTAGCTGCAGCTTGATTGCAAGTAATTTGCCCTAACTGTCTCCGTCTTTTAATTGTTTGTGCCTTTTTCTAATCTATAAACTGTAACTTCAGGCAGGCCATTTTTTGTCTTACCATTTCCTCTTTGGAAAGGCATATCTAATAACCCACCTCATATCCTGTGGCTTTAGGCATCTGAAATCATATGAACAGAAGGAATAGACTCTCCATTCAACTCCACGTTCATTTAAAAAAAAAAAAGCCATAAAATCTCTGTGTTTTGAAAAAGGAAAATTAAAACTTCATCCAGGAAATTTAGTTTCATTTTGGTTGGGAAATAATTATGCATCACCATCAATATAGAACTGACTTACCACTCAGCTTCCACAATGTTTCCCTGTGATCTCTGAGATGTGCAAATCAAAATACCAATTTGGGCACAACTAAAATCTTTAAATTAGCCAGAGTCCAGTGAATTTTATTCTCACAACTCTGAATTGGCACCATTTACTCTACTGGAGACAGAATCCATGAGCTCATTAGAGTCGCTGGACTTACTCATGTAAAGCTATGCACAAGGTATCCTTTTTAAAGTAATCGCATTAGGAGCTCTACCAAATATGGTATCCATGCCAAATCTCTTTAATTCCTCCAGCCTAATCCCTTTTACCCCCAAAGTATACCACAACATATTAGCCAGATTAGCAATACATTCAGGAGTAATCCCTCCCCAAACATGAGAGCTATGTATTTTTTTTCTGATCCCCAAACTTTTGTTTGTGTTAATTATTCTAAAACTAGCTGACAGAGTGAACAATACTCTTTTCCCCGCTTGTGTCAATAGCAATGCAGGTATTTGCGTAACTACCTGTTTTGTCACAAACGAAGGTGTTTTCTTTGCATTTTTCTGATCAAGCCCCTGCTCCTGTTCACATAGAAGTCAATAGCAAAGCTCCCAAATGAATGTTCTCAGCTAGGTCTTCTTTTAGGGCATCTGAACAGAGTGTACAACACATAAAGGAATTAGGCAGCCTTGGGATAGTGAAAGAAGGCCAATAAAAATAATATTTCTAAGTTTTGAAAGATAAAACTCCCAGGACAGGCATTTTATCATGTGATCTTAAGCCTCTGGTTAAGTATTGTACTTTGTCTGATGGGGGCTGGGGATTCTACCTAGCAGAGAGCTTTCAGAAAAAGGAATGAGAAGTATTTTGTGAGTGTGATAATAAACATTTGGAAAGCTTTATCACTGCTTTGAGATATTTTCCTTTCCAGTGTTTAAACCACTACAAATAACAAGAATAAATTATGAAATGAAGATAGCTTTAACGCAGCTCAGCTTCAGAAAAACACTGTTGTGCTGTTTTAATTACATGTCTTCATACCAGATTTCTGTGAAAGAACGTATATACTTGTACATATATAGGTAAACACACACACATGTGTATACATATCCCCCATAGCAATCCATTTTCTTAATCAATAAAAGAAAGCAATAGATTGGAGAGCCAAAAGACTTTGCCAGCATCACTACTACTAAGCCTTTTGGGAGGAGGTTATATTGGCCTTGAAATGGAGTGTCAATTTTCAAAGGTAGGTGGTTCACTCCAAGTCAGATAAGTGTACAAACAGCCATATGTGTAACTGAAGCTCATCCACAATTTATCTCAACTTTATAAATCTGGAAATCAAGGTAGAAAGTTCACATGTTGGCTCTGTTGTCACAGCATCGCGTACGGCATGTAGGGACTTACAATGTGCAAGACCTGGCTGGAATGAAGGAGTAGTGAGGCACACATACACACACACACCCCCAAACATTTTTTAACTGTGAAAAAGAAACAGTTTAGTTTTGAACAGAGATTCCTGGCCAGTTCTTATTTTAACTGAACCAAGTCACCGATCCCTTATGGGTACCATTTAAAATCAGAGACTCCAGCCCTCTTTCAGACAAAGGGTTGCATTTTTAATACAGCCAAAAGTGGCTTAGCAGCCCATTAACAAAGGAAACAGTGATTTAGGCACTAAGGAGCCTAACATCAATGTAATTTAGGCTCCCAATACCTAGGGTTATGTCTACACTGCAATTAAAAAAACTCGGACTCATGGCTGTTTCGTTGCAGTGTAGACTTCTGGACTTGGGCTTCAGCCTGAGCTCTGGGACCCTCCCATCTCACAAGGACCTAGAGTCCAGGCTCCAGCCTGAATCCAAAAGTCTATGCTGCAATGAAACAGCCCCGCAGCCTGGGGCCCCCAACCCCGAGTCAGCTGCCACGAGTGTCTGTCTGCAGTGCAGACATACCCTAAATCTCCTTTGAAAATGGGACCTGTGCTTCTAAGTCACTTAGGTGCTTTTAGCCCAAATCTCCCTTGTAGCCAAGGGATGATTTGTCTGTGCTGGGATGGAAGGATCAGGTATGTAGTTAGCTAGTGCTAAGCCTTAAAGTGCCGTGTCTTTGCCATTAAAAAGGAGGTATAGTAAATAGGAGAATCAAGACATAAAATACAGAAAATGGCACTATTATGCTTCTTGGGAATAGTATAATCTGCTTTGGCCATATGCCTCAAGGACATTATTACATATTACTAACCCTTCTGATTTTCCATATTGCCAAGCTCTGATCGCAGATAGTAATTTTTCTCTACTGTAACCGAATTCTGTTCTAATGAATCCCTTGGGCATCCTCCCCTTTGATCGTGTCTATATATCCAAGTAATCACCCTACGTGGATCCATGAGAGAGTGAATTTCTCATTGCAGATACATGCTGATTTGAACTCCCATCTTGGAAGGCCAGAGGAAGCTTTACTAGGCTCATTTGGTGCTGGTGTAGCTCATTCAGGCTTAGCTGGCTCTAGCTGACAAGCCCACAAACTCTAAAATCATTAACAGGAAGCTGAGGGAAAGTCACAAAAAAAAATGCAAAAAAAGAACTTTTTTGAACCTTTGGAAAAATTAGGGTTTTTCTAAAGAATCTCTTGCAATCTGATTCTTAGATCAACAAACCTCATTGATCAGTCTAAGTGAAGGGGAAGCACATTGGCAGCAATGAAAACTGCCTTTTGGAAAGTGAGATTTGATCCACAAGAGCTGAGCAATCACTACAAGAAGGTGTGAATTTCTTTCCTGCCTTTGAAAACTTCAATGAAAACCAAATAAAATCATTTTCAGGGTGAGCCTTATGACCAGCCAATAAAGAGATCCACACATGTAGGGAGACCAAAATATCAGAGTGAGGACATATTATGTAGAGCTGAGAAAACAATTTTGATTTGTTTTTCTCCTATTGGAAATGACTGAATTCCACCCTCTGCCAGATTTATGGAGTTTCACAACAAATACCTGTATATAAATACTTGCAAATATTGTCCATTTCAGACAGTTCTACTGTGCACATTATTTTACTAGCTGGCAACGCGGAAGAGCTGAGTCAAGAGAGGGAGAATAATTAAAGAAATGCAGATATTGGGTTTGACTCTGATCCCAGATACAAATCAGGAATAGTCCAGTAAGATCAACAGAGATAAACTGTGAAATTAGAATCATAATCAGAAATTAGAATTAGAATTAGAAAGCATAATCATTATTATTATTTTTCTTTTCTCTTTTTTAATACCCAAAGTACCTAATCAGGACTAGGGTGCCTTTGTATGGAATGCGATACAAACACAGTCCCTTGTATTTGTACAACATGAAACATAAACAGTCCCTGTCCCTAAGAATTTACAATCTAAGAACATTCCTATTGTATTAGGAATACAATTGTATTAGATAGGCATGGTAAATATGAGCAGTGCAACTTGCTTATATTGATCACTGGCTTCAGGTGAAGAATATAATAGCTTGTGGGAACATCAGTCAGAGACATTTATAATCTGCTTCACTTATTCTAGTGCCAAAATATTTAACAGAACTCCTGTCTGATTTTGGACCCATTCCTATGTCCACATAGAGTGATCATTTGAATGGAACAAATTTGATCAAAAGAAAAATTTCCTAAAATACTGATTAGGGAGTTCCAGCCTGTGGAGAGAACAGAAGATCAGAAACAAGATCCTCTGTGAAATTCTGAGAAGAGGCATTTGCTCGGATCTTCTCTCAGAGAAAACTGGCCAAATTCTATCATCTGGCCAAAACCATAAATGTTCGTGAATTTGTATGAGATGAAAGGGGAGGTGGAGAATATCACTGATTGCTTCAAAAATGAACTTTTTTTTCACCAAATGTACTTTTTTTCTACCTCAAAAAATTTCCTTTCCCGTATGCAAGAAAAAAATTGAGACAAAAATGACAAAGTTTCACTTTTTTCAACTCTGTGACTACTTCAGTGTGTGTGAGGGGAAGGGGGTCCCAAGCAGATCAACTCTGCTAATAAACAAAATTCTCAGGACCACACTCTGTTCTCAGTTAGCTGTGAAAATCCACAATCAGTAATTGCCTTAAAATCTATGCATCTGCTCAGGATTTACAGCGGAGTGTTTGCATCCGATGAAGTGAGCTGTCGCTTACGAAAGCTTATGCTCAAATAAATTGGTTAGTCTCTAAGGTGCCACAAGTCCTCCTGTTCTTTTTGTGGATACAGACTAACAGGGCTGCTACTCTGAAGCCTGAGAACAGAATGTGGTCCCTAGGGGGCTGCACTCAATGATTAGTGCCACTTACTCTGTGCAGCAGCAAAGCTTCTGTTCTCTTGGAAATATTTGAGACAGTCTCAGGGTGAGCTATAAAGTTATTCATGTTGCTTGATATTTGCTTTGACAGCTGCTCTGTACTCTCTTTAATCATCTTCATCATGGTTCACAGCTCTTTCTTCCCTTCATTTCATTTTTGCCTAGGCTTCTTAGGGAGAATGTTGCAACACACAAGCTGATAAATCTGCCAGCCCTTTCCATTTTTTCTTCACTTTTCAAGACTCATGATTTGGCATTTTCCTAGGGTTCAATAAGAGAACTGACAAATCTTCTAGTTGCATATACCTTTGGTGTACTGCATTTTTAAAAGATTCTGATACTCATGGGAGAAAATTAGTCTGGAGCCTACATCTGTTCAACAGGCAATTTGGTTATGCATTAAAGGGGCTCCATCAATACTTGAGACAACTTTATAAAAAATCATATTATGAACATTAGCTCCATGCTTTTATTGTATTTGTCTGCATTTCCTCTCCTGTTATGGATACTATTCGGAGGAGCAATCTCTGCTTAACAAGAATTTTCTCCTTTGCGAGCCACTTTTCTGAATGATGTCATACTTTGTTACCTTGATTCCATTTCCTGGGGCAAACTGTTCCATATGAATATGGAACTATATTCTTGTTTGTATGCTCTCAGCAAAGCTTCCATTCAGATTGGACAGTATAAATAATATAACTACAGTACAAACTCTTAACCATCTGACAGTCATGCAAATCCCCAGAATCAGGGTCCAGTTCCCCACCTATTCTGAATAAATGAGGTTCTGATAAAGTTTGGTTTGGACTCCCATTCTCTGTGCTTAAGCTGAAAAGAGTGTCCTCTTTAAGACAAGAGGTTCAGTTCCCCCACAGCAACTTGAGAAGACTTTGGGTGACTAGCTGATTCCCCACAAAATCAATTAGAGAATCTTTGCAACATCTCCATGTCAAAGGTAGGTAAAAATTTATAATGGAGAAACTGAGGCACAGAGGGACAGGTTCTGCTTTCAGTTACCGTAGTGTAAATCTGGAGTCATTCCACTGAAGCCAATAGAATTACACTAGAATGACACACACAGGGGCTCCTCCTAGATCCTCCACTAGTGCAAATAGATGCAGCTCTATTGACTTTAACTGAGAGATGCTGATTTACACTAGACTAAAATGTGCCCCAAAAATCTGCCTCAGGCAGGGTAAATGCCTTGACCAAAGTAAGAAAGGAATCAGTGTCAGAGATTAGATTAGAATTTGGGAGTATCTGGTTGCCAGTCCAATGCTCACACCATTAGCCCACAAGGCATCTCTAGGAGTTAATGGGAAATCCCATTCAGACAAAATACAAAATTAAACTGAACCGTCATCCAAGGCAAACATTTTTATGAGGTTTACAGAACATTTGGTTGAACTTTCCCCTCCCTATTATGAAAAACATTATGTATTTATTTTTAATTGTTTCAGGACTAGAAGCATGCATGCCAAAATCACAACAAAAAAAGCTTTCGCTCATGGGGTAAAATCCTAGCAACACCGAAGCTATGGGAGTTTAGCACTGGACTTCACTGCATCCTGATTTCACCCACATTTTCAGCCTGACAGGAACAGAAAGAACTGGAGATCTGTCAAGGAAGTCCATGCTTACAAAGTTTCCTATCCAAACCTTGATAACTCAATTCCCATTTATCTCACAGTGTCAGTGTCTCGAGACCTTTGTCCAATCAATATTCTACATTTATATAGCCCTTTACAACTGCAGAGCATTTTGTAAACATCAGCTAGTGAATCCTCAAAATACCCCTGTGTGGCAAGTATTATCAGTCTCATTTTACAGCTGGAGCAACTGAGACACAAAGGTTTCAGAGTGGAAGCTGTGTTAGCCTGTATCAGAAAAAGAAAGAGCATAAAAAGAAAAAATGGACACAAATCAGACGTCAAGAATTATAACATTCAAAAACCAGTGGGAGAACACTTCAATCTCTTTGGTCACTCAATTACAGACCTAAAAGTTGCATTTCTGCAACAAAAAAACTTCAAAAACAGACTCCAATGAGAAACTGCAGAACTGGAATTAATTTGCAAGCTGGACACCATTAAAATAGGCTTGAATAAAGACTGGGAGTGGATGAGTCATTACACAAAGTAAAAACTATTTCCCCATGCTAATTTTTCCCCTGCTGTTACTCACACCTTCTTCTCAAATGCTTGAAATGGGCCATCCTGATTATTACTACAAAAGTTTTTTTTTCCCTCCTGCTGATAATAGCCCACCTTAATTGATTAGTCTCATTAGAGTTGGTATGGCAACACCCATTGTTTCATGTTCTCTGTGTCTATGTATCTTCCTACTGTATTTTCTACTCCATGCATTCGAGGAAGTGGGTTTTAGCCCACGAAAGCTTATGCCCAAATACATTTGTTAGTCTCTAAGGGCTTGGCTACACTTGCACTTTACACCACAATAAAGCCGCCCAGAGTGCTCTACCTTACTCCCCGTCCACACTGGCAAGGCACACAGAGCGCTCTGACTCCCTGGCTAGAGCTCTCCTGGTGCTCCACCTTGGCGAGAGGGATAACATCTGTTGCATATTGGCTGAGATGCCACAGCATCAATGTGAATGAGGAGTTAAGTTACTGTGCTTTATTGACCTCCAGAAATGTCCCATAACCCCCTTAAGCCAAGTGGTCACTCTTTCCTTTGTTGTGAAATTGCTGGAGGAATGCAGAAGTGGAAGTGTTGCTTCAAAGCTCCCTTTCAGACAGCAGCTGCTTATCTGCTTATCTGATCGGACAAACATTTACTGTTTGCTTTGAGTGAGTGAGAGGCAGGGGGGATCGGAGGTCAAGGGGTCTGAACTTACAAGACAGCGTGCTGACACACTCTCAGCACCCCAAAAACCCACTCTCTCTCTGTCCCCCTCACATGCATATAACACACTCCACCCCACACCCCTCATTTGAAAAGCACGGTGCAGCCAATTGAATGCTGGGATAGCTGCCCATAATGCACCACTCCCAATGCCGCTGCAAATGTGACCACGCCAGTGCGCTTAAAGCTGCCAATGTGGACAGACTGCGGCGCTTTCCCTAGTGCGCTCTCCGAAGGCTGGTTTAACCCAAAGCCAGAGCTGAAAGTAAACCAGTACGCCCTGGAACGGCGTACTGGCAAGAACCGGTGCGCCGTACTGGGGTGGATGGGCTTCCCCAGGCGCAATTTAAAGGGCCTGCAGCTCCCAGCAGCGGCTGGAGCCTCCGTCCCTTTAAATTGCTGCCAGAACCCCACTGCCGGAGCCCTGGGGTAGCGGCAGCGGGGCTGGGGCGGCGATTTAAAGGGCCCAGGGCAGTAGCGGTGGTTGAGCCCTGGGCCCTTTAAATTATCCCCGGAGCCCTGCTGCCACTTCCCCATGGCTCTGGCAGGCTCCAGGGACAATTTAAAGGGCCCGGGACGGTAATGGCAACCGGAGCCCGGTCCCCGAACCCCTGCTGCCAGAGCTCAGGGGAAGTGGTGGAGGGGCTCCAGGGACGATTTAAAGGGCCCAGGGCTCCGGCCGCTGCTACCACCCAGAGCCCTTAAATCGCTGCCAGAGGCCCCGGCTGCCGCTGTTACCCCAGGAAGGGGGAAGGAGGCACTTGCTGGTACAGGGTGGGCCGGGGCTGGTTCTGACCTCCCCCAGCCCCGCCCCTTCCGGGGGCCAGAGCCGGCCCCAGCCCAGCCCCATACTGGTAAGTCCCAAGACTTACTTTCACCCCTGCCCAAAGCGCTCTACAGCTGCAAGTGTAGCCATAGCCTAAGGTGCCACAAGTACTCCTCGTTCTTTTTGCTGAGACACATAGGACCATGTGCTGATCTCATTAACAACAGTTGAGTTTTGTAGACTGAAGAAATCTGGATAGTTTTGCTACATACCTCAAGTTTTGGGTGCTCCCCAGACAGAAAAAAATCCTCTGCACCTTTCAGCGATCACACATATAAAAATACCACTGTACTGTTAGCTTTACAACCAGGAGTCCTAACTTTATGTTCTCAGGATTAAATTCTGCTCTCAATCACATACATGCCTTCTTTTAATGTCAGTGAGTTGGTATGCATGAGGGAGAAAAATTCAGCCCTTGTTACCTAGTCTGTTTTAAAGTCAAATAATTGTGGAGAAACTTCAGCATTTGTTAATTTATGGGGAAAAGTCATTTGGAATTATGATTTGGAGGGTAATAATTATTCCAGTTTTCACCTCATTGTTACATGGCATTTATTTGGGAATTGCTGTTGCAGACACTAATTCGTTTTTGCCTGATTACTGAGGATTGTTGTTTATTATTATTTATTTGTATTGCAGTATCACATAGGAGCCCCAGCCACAGATCAGAAGCCCACTGTGATAGGCCCTATGCAAACATGAATTATGCCCTGTGGCTGCCTCAAAGGCAACATTTAATCAAGGAGGGGGAGCAGAGTTTCTCTAAACTGAATCTATTACTTTTATGTTATCTTTCTGGCCATTTATACTAAGCCACATGTGACAACAGGTTTCAGCTCTGTTGATCTAACTGCAAAGCACCTGAGAGATGCTGCAGTCCTCACAGACACCATTGTGTATCCCAGTGTCTAACTTTGGCTAATTAGTTCCCTTCATTGTCCAATGAGCATCCAGTAGCTAAGTAATCGGATGAAACCAAGCAAAACATCTAAGGTTTGTAAATTGGTTCTGGTTTTGGCACATTGATAGCCCTGGAAGCTGAGCACCTCTCCTGTTCCACAAAACAGGCACAGCAGGTGCAGTGGCAGCGTAAGCTTCCCTTCCCTTCACTGCCCTGCCAATGTGCCACAGGCCCTGCCCATGGGGCCCACTGTTGTGGGCCTGAGAGGGCAATTATTCTCTGTGCCTTTGCAGTCCTCTTCACCTCTGCCCTGGCTGCCAATAACGGTGCAGACACATCCCGCGTTAGGTTGGTTTCGGTACACGAAGTGGACCATATCATTTCAGCTAAGTCCCAAGCAACCAGCAGATAATCATGAGTTTTTGTCACTGGCAATCTGGATGGCTTTGAACTAGTGTCCTCGGAATTAAAATGCTCCATATGTAATCATCTGCCCACTGAGTAATCTGTCTGGGTCTCACTAACAGTGCAGCAGAGATTGACAAATGGTTCTGACTTCTGATCTGGTTGCTCTAAAACCACTACTGTTTGAGGTTTAGGGCCTGAGCAGTCCGGGGCTTGTGCTCTGACAGGCCAAAAATAAAATAATAATTCAGCCAGAATTGTATTTTCAATTAACGGTGTATCGAGTGTGATGGGGCAAGGCCAGGTGGCTATAGAAAAGTAGTGGGAGATAGATATATTAGCTCCAGGCTAAACAAATCCCTGGTACCAGGATAAGTGAAATGGCAGCTGCTCCAGGTCAATTAAGTCACCTGGGGCCAATTAAGAACTTTCCAGAAGGCAGGGAGAATGCTAGGTTGATTGGGACACCTGAAGCCAATCAGGGGCTGGCTGAAACTCATTAAAAGCCTCCCAGTTAGTCAGGTGGGTGTGCCTGTCAGGACCTGTGGGAGGAAGTTGTGCTGTTAGAGAGGTTGAGTAGTACACACCACATCAGGCATAAGGAAGGAGGCCCTGAGGTAAGGGTGAACTGGAGCTTGAGGAAGTGAGGGCTGCTATGGGGGAAGTAGCCCAGAGAGTTGTACATGTCATGTTTCTAAAAGGTCAGCTACCATAGCTGATACTATTAGGGTCCCTGGGTTGGAGCTCAGAGTAGAGGGTGGGCCCAGACTCCCCCCTCCCTTTGCCCCCTGATTAATCACTGAGACTGGGAGACAACACAGACTGTGCAAGGAAGGATAACTTCTCCTCACCTCCCTTGCTGGCTTATGATGAAAATGGCTCAGTAGACTGTGACCCTTGTCTCTAGAGAGAGGAGGGTTATGTGGAGGGTCACAGTGAGCCTCTGAGGCTAGTGAAATCCGCCAGGAAATGTGGGACCCGCGGAGGCAAGGACAGAGCTTTGTCACATGAGCTACAGCTGTGATAGTTCCAGTGATGAACAAGAATAGCAAAAGGAAGAGAACAAAAAGGGAAAATAAAAATGAAAAGGAGGGGGAGAAATTGAGACCTCAATTCAGGACACCACTTGAGCACGTGGTTACCTTTATCATGTGCTAAGTCCCATGGACTTCAATGGGTGTGTCTATGTTGCAATAAGAGGTATGGCTGCAGCATGCATGGACATCCCAGAGATAGCTTTGATCAAGCTACCTTGCTAAAAATAGCAGGGAAGCCATGGCAGCATGACTGGTGGCATGGAATAGCAGCCTGAATATGTACTCAGGGTCCTGGGCGGGCCTGCAATTGGGTGGCTAGCCAGTGCTACTGTGGTTTCATTGCTATTTTTAGCAATCTACCTAGATCAAAATTACCCCAGGTATACATGTGTATGATGTTTGCATGTAGACATACCAAATGGGACTTAAGCATGTAATTGTTTCCTGAATCAAGCCCTTGGAGAAGGGGTGGAGTGATCCAACTGAATGGGAGAAAGAGGAAAAGAAATGAAGAGGACAAGGGAGGAGGGAAAGAAGTGTGACGAGAGGAGAAAAAGAGATGAGAGTTTGGAGAGAAACAGCGATGAAAAGAAGAATATACTGTATAAGGAAAAGAGAAAAGGGAAATTTAATCAGTTAGAAAAGACAGCAAGGAAAAAGAATAAAATGCATCAGAGAAATGAATGAAACTGGGAACAAATTAACTAAACATTGAATGAAAAAAAAAGAAAAGGAGCAAGGACATCTCCGAATGAGAAGGGATGCGAAGAGAACTTTGAGAAGTAAAGAGAAGGCTGCAGGAAACGATGATCAAGACAAAGGCAAGAGACAAAGTAGCCTAGTGGAAATAAAGGCTCTGAGCTTCTGTACCAAACATGCCTCTACCCCTCAGCTTCCATCATACATTCAGCATTCATGACAGCGAGAAGCTAATACATGCTTATGACAGCCCCACAAAGTATATAGAGACTAAACCCATATAAATTTCATGCAAAACACTTTCAGGTCCTGCAAACTTTTCATTGAGACTCAAAGTAAAACTTTGCTGTCCCTAAACAGACACCAACTTTTCAAAACAAAGAATGGTGATGTTGCCTTTAGTTTCACAGCAGATCTTGTGACAGCATTTTGCAAAAGTAGACTTTTAGGATCACACACAACCCTTGCAAACAACAGAGTTTAGTAAAATTCACCTAATTTTGTTTTAAGTTTTGTCTTCACTATACCTGAAACTCCCAGGGTGAAAAAAACATGTTAAAAAAAACAACAGCCATGTGAACTGAAACCCACATGTTTTCCAAAGGTCTAATTATAATGCAAACATGAACAAAAATGTGGAGAAAAATAATCACACAAGGAGAAAAAATACTGTGTTTGGTAGACAAAACAACAAATCTTTGGGTCTGCAGTGATAAAAGAAATCAAAAGGAAAATGTTCCTCCTGTCTCCTTGTATTTTTATGATTCAAGCAGAGTATGTGAGAGGACCAGCCAATCCAATCCAAATGGAAAGGTTATTTTCTCATGTTAGACCTCGGACTTTGTTTTAGGTTATTTTTGCTGTTGTTGATGGAACGAGATAAAGAGATTAAGTTTCACCTACACTCCACTAGAGATATGTGGATGGGATTTATCTGCAGATCCAAGCTATGGATCTCATCCTGAGGTACTGAGTAACTACAACTCCCATTGCCCCCAGTGGGAGTTGTAAGTGTTCATCAAGGGCTGAGCACATCTAATGATTTGGCCCTATGCGTGGATTTCTGAAAATAAATTTTGGCTAGCTGGTTCTCCTCTAAAGGCAGATAGCGTTTCACTGAAAACATTGCCACATGCTGTGTTTCACTGAATTCATAATATGTGCCATTACCCCATTTTTCTAGACTCCTAAAAAGTGAGACACTCAAGCCATGCCTAAAATACAAAGGGTATAAGATACCTGCACCGAACCAGAACAGAAAAGAGTGGGTGTTCGTGTACAGAAGGCAGTTTGAAGCTTCAGTGGGGAAAAGAGTATTTTGAGTGCCTCCCCTACATCCAGACTAATGATAATAGGTAGATCATAGGAAATTCCTCTATAAACATTCCATCATTCATCAGTCCTCATTAAAAAGCTGAAAGACGAGGTCAGATTTGTTGTCTTCGACTTATAGCATGGGAAGCTGAGACCGTGAGGTTAGGTGGCTGGCTCACAGAAGGAGTCAATGCCAGAGCTAGGATTAGAACTCAGGAATTCATGGTGTCCAGTCACATACTCAGACCTCCTTTAACAGAAGTAGAGGAGAATGGAATGGACTAGTGGACAGAGTTGGGTGACATTTTTAAGATGCATAGCTTATTTGTTGAAAAATGCAGTTTGCAGCCAGCGAAACTATTCACAAAACTGACACAAATTCATCAAATCGGTTTTTGGGGGAAAAAATAGAGCTAGATTGAAAAGCAGTTTTAGGGTACATTTTCACTTCACGCCTCTTTTGGCAGCATGTAGAGTACATGCCTGCTCAGCCCCCCGAGCACAGGTATGAATAGCAGTGTAGAGGGGGGTAAACATATGCCTAAAGGGTGCGGGTATGTACTTGAGTACACAGCGCTCTCTACTCACCCAAGCCGTGCCTCCCTGTCTACATTGTTGTTTTTAGCAGTGCAATGTCCCGCTACCTCCCTTTTGCTGGAGCCCTTCCCTGGTGCAGTGAAAGACTCCAGCAGTGGGGAAAGGCTCTGGCAGCTCCCCACTGCTGGAGCCCTTGCCCAGCCATAGAGAAAAGCTCCAATAGTGGGGAAAGATTCCAACAGCTGGGGAGAAGGATCACCCCTTTCCCCTGCCAGAACCTTTCACGGACACATGTAGCTACACACCACAGTGTGGATGCAGCCTGCTTTCAAATGTGGTATGTAGGTACACCTACACTACATGCCTCTGCAAGCGATGTGCAGTACAGACGTAGCCTTCAGCAGCATCTCCAAAACAGGAGGAAGTGAGAGAGGAGGTTCTGTTGCTGCCACCAACCCTCATGACCTTATGTCTAATAGTCCAGTGGTCAAGATACTCACCTGGGATGTGGCAGACCCAGATGCAAATCCTTGCTCTTGGGCAAAAAACTTGAACCCAACTGTGATATCCCCTTTCGTGTTATCTGGTCCAGTGATCTGCTAGGCCACTCCAATCCTTGACTCTGGGAGCCAGCCTTACCCTGCTCTGCTGTGAGAACCCCCGCTCCTGGGTTGTTCACGCACAGCCTCTGGCATGTAAGCTGCTCCCAGCTACTTGCAAGCGAATGACACTAGCCAATAACTCTGGTCCCAGACAAAACCCTAGGAACCTCCGTCTTCCAGCGTCCAGTTATGCCCGCTGGATGCTGCAAGCTCATATGAGTTTGTCAATTTAACAAAGAAATTGATATGTACCAGGCTTGTTATCCCAAGAGGAGTCTCTGACATACTTCAAACCAAACGCACTGCTTCAGGTAGAATAAAAGAACAGAATTATTAACTATAAAGATATATTTTAAGTGATTATAAGTCAAAGCATGACAAGTCAGAGTGGTTACCGAAAGAAAATAAAGTGTAAGCACACAGTCTAAACTCTCAACCCTATTAGACTGGGCAGCGACTAGATTAAGCAGTTTTTCTCACCCCACTGGATATTGCAGTCCTTAGTATACAGGTTTGTTCCTTAAACCTGGGCCAATCTCCTGTGTTGGAGTTTTGTCTTCTTCTCAGTGTCTTGGTTGCTTGCAGCATAGGTGGGGCAGGAGAAGGGCCCCGTATGTGTCCACTTGGCCTGTTTTATACTCTCAGTCCATGTGCTTGTAGAACACAAGTATAGGCATGTCTGTGGGGCATTGCTGAGTCTCTCCAAGCAAGGTTGAGCAACTCCCCTGTGGGGCCCCATGCAGGTGAGTCATTGCATTGTAGCTCCTTTGCTGGACAATGGCTGTTGATGGGTTATTTGACACCCCGCCCTTTCCTTACTGTTGCCTCTGGGAAGCTAATATCTGGCTGATTTCCCAATTTACAGCATGTTTTAGTGACAACCCTACAACACAATTCTCATAACTTCATATGCATTAATGATACATGTATATGGATAGAGAAATGACTTTCAGCAGGTCGTAACCGTTCCCCTGATACCTTACTTTATATATGAGATCATGATTATATGAAAATTAAGACTATGGGGGTTACAATATGCTCCCCCAAGGTATAGAATGTCACACTTGCCCCTCCCTGGTGAGTGCCACAACCACTGGGCTATTGGGTATGGAGCAGGGTGGTGGCACCTGCTCCTCCTCCTCAATGGTTTTGTGCATTTAGCCCATTGTTTTTATTTTAAAAGGTTAAAATGCCCCAAATTTAAACAGAATTTTTGTTGACTTTTTCAATTCACTGAAAATTTAAAAAACAAATTTGCTTTCGATTCAATCTGAACCATTTTTTTCCTCTCTTTTTCAGGACTGCCAGGGAACTGAAAAAACATTTATTTGCCCAGCTGTACCAGTGGGTTCCATCATCTAAGTATGCTGATACTAACTGCCTGATACTACAACATCATTGCAGTGGGAGAAACATCTATAGACAAGGCTTCTAAAACTTGAAATTCAGAAGTAGGGTGCTGTCCTCAGAGGAAATCTTGGAGGAAATCCAAGATCAGAGCCACAATATAACAAATGAGGAAAACGAGTGTGTGTGTGTGAGAAACTATAATTAAAAAGACTTCATAAAAATAACAAACCATACTCCAGGATGTAATATATGTTATGTAATGATGGTAATTCTTGGGTGCCAATAACATTTTTTAATCAACTCCATGCCATATGTAACTCACCCTGCCATGCATTATTACAGTATATAATGATATAATGGTGTGTGTGTGTGTGGGTGTGGGTGTGGGTTAGTGCATGCCTTGAGGGGCTGAGGGAAAAGTTTGCAAAGGAACCTGAAACCACATGAAACTTTCCTAGTTGGCTTTATATACAAACTCAAAACTCTGTCCAGGGTTTGTTGAAAATTCAGGTTTGTGAACCTGGACCCATTTGCAAGCAGATTTGAGAATTATTCTCTCTCTGCAGACTAATCCTTGTGAAAAGAAATCATCTAGTTTTGCACAGATCCTATATCTTTGCACAAGGTATTAGCACATCTGGATGAGATTATTCTATTTAAAGTGAAATTTGCAATTATATTCATTGAATTTCAACATTTGAAAGTATTAGTCAGAAAATTTACAACTATTGTCAAAATCTGTCAAATAAAATTATGCAACATATTCAACCAGTTCTACCATTACTTACATTTATAGAGGACAGTATTCAGGTAACTGTAATCTGTGAAGCTATACAAACCGATCTCTGACTATAGTGATATCTTGGCATTCAGAAAAAGCAAAACCTGACTGGTATCTGGTGTTAGGACACAGGAGAGATGTGTATGCATGAACCTTACTCATACAGTTTTCTTGCCGTGTATTTTAATGAAAGGAAACATTTTAATCTCAATTCTGTACAAGCATCGCTCTGCCCTGAATTAGCAAGAACATTTTTGAAAGAAAAACAAGATTGGGAAGAAAATATTATAGATTTATAGAGAGCTGGATTCTGTTCTTACATCAAAAATAACTCTTCCACCTTGTGTTGTCATTTACACCTATGAAAAAATGTGCAAAATGCACTTTTCACAAAAGTAAATCACTACCCAAGGTACACAACACTATAAAATCAGGCCCATACAGTATAACATTTCTGTAATTGATAGGAGAATCAGGTCCATAGATTTTAGGGTAGAACTGTGCCACCTGTACTATACTGAACAGTACTTTGCTCTGCCATTAGAATTAGACCAACTAAAATCAACGTTTCATTAGTAGTCTCAAGGTACTGTTTAGCATGATTAACAGTAGCAGAATGAGGCCATTAGTTTGGACCTTGATTACAAGGTGGTTAGGAACAGTGGGATGTTGCAGGAGGATGGGTAGCACTGGTGGTTGAACTGGAATTGGATATGAAAGCCAAGCAATCTTCAGGCAGTAGACTAGTTTATTTGCATACTGCAATTCCATTGGTTAAAATGCTGCACATGCTGTTTTGATTTTTTCCCCATTAAACTTTAAAAAGTTATATTTCATGGCTATGTCCTCACAGCCCTACTGTTTATATAACTGTGAAATATTGCTTTCACCTCTTCCCCAACCCCCCCCCCCCGCACAAACTGGCGGCCACATTTCCCCTACATCTATTATAGAGTGAGAAAAAGGGAATGAATACTCCTAACCCCATTATATATAGATCATGCAAATGAATCTACCTTTTTATTCCAAGAATTAGAGATGACTGCATAAATTACAAATTAAAAAAGCAATTTTGAAAAACAAGAGCAGCAGAGACACGAGGTGCTAGTACCACACAGACACAATATACAGAGATGGACTAGTAAATGAAGTTTCTATCTTTCTCATTACTGTGCAACTTCTACATCCAATGGGTGCATGGGAAACTTGTTCTACATCCTATTTGTTTCTATAAATTTCCTCCTTAAATGCTGTTGATTTGTGAATCTTATATCAATGTCATACAATATAAATATGTCACATAGTTTGGGAATGTATATTCAGACAAATATGCCCACATACCTGTATCTGTGAATTGAGATCCATAATTTAAACAATTAATGAATCAATTATTTAGCATAAATTTAAGCTGCAAAGCTTCTTTACTTGTTGGCAAAGAGAATGATCTCTCCAATGTCAAAAGTTGGAGGGCACTAAGAAAACATGACACAAATAACAAATACATTTTTCCATATTAAATAGTTTGAGATTTATTGAGGTCTCTTATACCAAGATCTATTGGGAGCTGTATAAGCTAAAGTATAAAATTTGTAGTGGAGAGATAAAACATGGGTAAAATACCCATTACCTAACAATATGATTCCAACTCTTCCATCTAATTTGAATGTTGTTTAATACACAGATTTGGTAGAGAGAAAGGCATTTGCACTGACTGATGTCATGCCAGTGATTTGAAACCAAGTTAGAAAAATAAGACAGGATACATTAAATTTTCATGAAGTTTTGCATATACTTAGATTTTCAAATAAATCAATGATTTACTTTTTTGGAGCTATATAGTCTTTAGATACTATATAATTACTTTTTCTTTCAATTCTCACTCACATCTAGCAGACAATATATTTGCTGCATGCTGGCTGATTTATATTTGATGGGCCAAATCCTCAGCTAGCATAAATTTCCATTGACATTAGTGGAGCCACTCTGATTTAAACTCTAGCCAGGTTCTGCTCTCAAACAAAGTAATTCAGAGCAGCCTCATTGGATTTAAACTAATTTGAGAGCAGACTCTTGCCCTAATTCTGCTTTCATTTGTGCCAGTGCTCATTCAAAGAAACACCACTGACTTCAGTCTTAATATGGATTTAAACTGGTGTGAGAGCAGAATTTGGTCCTGTGGATCGAATTTTACCCCTTATTGGTTTTACGTTTCTGTAACTGCATTGACATCACCTGATTTATGCAACGTAAGTGAAGACAGAATTTAGCCCGCTGAATTCAAATTCTATTCATTTGTATTAAAATTCTGCAGAAATTCTGCAGATCTCCTTCCTATAGAAGCAAATCGATCATCATATTTTCAATACTTCATTGTCTTTGTTTTCCCCAAACACTCTGAATTCCACAAAAGTATACAGACCCCTTATTGAATAAGCAAAATATAATTCTTATGAAATTTTTCTTATGGATAATTTGTGTCCAGAAAATTATTACTAAAGAATCTGAGTATTTTATATTACATTACTAACAGAAGTTTGAGATGGAAAAGACACATTAACTCATGCAGAGTATCTCCCAACAACTGCACGTTTATTCCCTATATTTTCTCATATGTTGTCTAATCTCATTTTAAAAGGTCTCTAACAATATGGCTTCACCCACTTGAACTAATGAGTGTACGCACTTAAAAAAAGTTTATTTAAAAACAACAACAGAAAAACCCTCTTAAAAGGGAATTTCACAATGATTAAAAGTGCTGGCGTGTTAGCCCTCGAGACTCAACTTCTCTCCTTATCCCCAGAACAAGTACAGCAACTACAGTAATGGTGTAAATTTCCTTCTCACCATTATTCCATCACTCACCATTGTGCTTCACATTTGCCCTAGAGGGGTAAAAAGTCAGTACAGCTCACGTGACCCATATAGCTCTTGGGTTTTCTGCTGAGACTGCCAATTAGTGATACTTACATTAATAGCTTTTTCTGTGATACAGACACTTCTTCACTGGCAAATGGATAGAGACCCAATCTAGATACCTCATTTCACAAAGCCCTCCTGACAGCTGTCAGATCATAATGACTTTTAGTATTTATGAACTTGAAGCCAGATTGCAACCAATGACCTGAAGGTGAAACGCTCCATAAGCCATTCTCAGTCCCCTGAGTCAGCCAACTGCATACAATGTCAGGCAAGAAATGACCATTCTGGCCATCCCCTCTGACCTCCTGCATTTCACAGAAGGTGCCCCCAAGTTATAGCCACTAATGTCTTACTGGACCTGTTCCTCAATCTTTGCAGTAATGTGGCCTCTGTCACTTCCCTTGGGAGTCTATACTGATCAACTACTTGAAGTGCTATAGCTAGTGTAAAAACTCCCCTGCTTAGATTCAGGCATTTATTTCCTGTTTGTACCATGCTATGTTCTTAAGCAAGGGCTGATCCAATGTCCATTAAAGTCAATGGATGAGTGTCCTTCCATTGATTTCAGTGGGCACTGTAAAAGGCTCCAAATGCACTGAGAAGTAGAGGAAGAGGCTTTCTAAACGCTCCTCCTCCACTCTCACAGCGATTCCAGCGCATTCACATATAACAGGCCAGAATTTACCCCAAAGTCTTTTGGTTCATACCTAGGATAGTCTTTCATTCCTGTAAGGGTGGAAATGCAAGTACTTCCTGCACATACAAAGCAAATGATAAGAGTTTGATTGGATACTGTAAAATTATTTTTCTTACTCTGTACAGACGTATTCATTTAATCTATACACTGAGTTTAATTTTGTCTGTGCACTGGGACTTCTGATTGATACACTGAGCATGCAGGGAGTGCTGACAGCCAGATCTTGATAGATAATCCTTTCCGGAGTCAACCCATATCGCTCCCCTACTGACCTGCTTGCATTGGCGTACTCTGCTCCTTCATAGCATAGATTATTTACTTTTCTCAGGAACATTACCAACATGGAAGGAGTAAATCCCTGGCCTTGTGTAGCATATAAAATTTGAGCATAAGACTAGTGGCTATCACCCTCGCTGAAAGTCAGGACACTTGATTGCTATTTGTGTCTCTGCTACTGACTTGCCCTGTGATTTTGTCATTTAAACTCTCTATGCCTCAATTTAACTACTGCATATACTGAGTTCAGTGCTTATGCTTACCTGCCTAAAAGGAGTGGTGTTTAGAGTTAATGAAATCATATAAATTACTCTGAACTCCTTGCATGAAAGAAACTGTGTAAATGCAAATTACGATGGTCTCATCTGATCCCTCTGAAGTCTGACTGTGATTGTGGTCCATGTCATATGTCCATAACTTGATAAGTGGTTATTATTTGAAGGGATCTCTGTATTTAAGTAAACCTTTTAGCAGAGCAATGCAACTCATGTTTAAGTTCAAACACAAACTGGACCTCATTATTTCAGGCATAGTCCAGCATTTGGTTACAATGGCTAAATGTTAAAAATTACCTACTTTCCATTTCTAATATAAATCAGCCCTAATATTCTCCTTAGAGCTTTAGGGGGCCAGCATCTCAGCTGGTGTAAATCAGCATAGCTGTATTGATTTCAAGGGAGCGAGAAAGATTTATACCAGTTGGCCCAGTAAGATGTCTACACAAAATTTAGCCAAGGGCACTCACTTCATCACTAGTGTCCATAAAAACATAAAGAAAGGCTCAATGCAACTCTGACCTCTGAAAACTTTTGACTCTCACTCAAAGAATAAGTAGCAAATTAGCAGATGATCAGCAAAGTAAACCAACTTTGGGCTGTGTCACCATTAACCCTAACATTAGTCCTTTTACAGTCTCGCTGATCATCAAAAAACAGCCAGGTTTGACCATGAGCCGGGTGGAGAGGGACTTAAGCGGCTTCTAAGGGACAAGGGAAGGGAAGATGCTTGTGTGTGTGAGAAAGAGAAATGGAATTTTTCAATTCTTATTTCTCCTGGAAAATGTTCATTCTCTCCCAAGAATAAAAGCTTTCTCTCTTACACCCCAGCACAAAATCTTTGCCAAGGGGACCTACACTTTTTTCCACCAAGTATTTAAAATCTTTCATACCGATTTCCCTGAACATCTTAGTAATCAGATATTGTCCCAGTAGACAATGTGCTACATAGACCTTCCTGGGAAGGCCAATATTAAATACATGAAATGCATGAAATGGGAGGAAGACCATAGAAATTGCAACTAGGAACACCAAAAAAGAAAAGAAAAAAGAAAAAGAAAAAAACATCTCTGTGCAGCAGCTTTGGCCAGTCATTCCTTCTCACCAGCAGACAGCAATTGGAAGGTATCGCCAGTACAGAGGAATACTGGAATATCATACAAGAAGATCTGGAGGACTTTGAAAACTGGCATTATAGAAATGGGATGAAATATAATAGTGCAAGGTCATGCACTTAGGGACTAACAAGAAGAATTTTTGCTATAATCTGAGGATTTATCAGTTGGAAGAGATAAAGGAGAAAGACCTGGGTATATTGATTGATCACAGGATGACTGGAACAGGTGCAGAGAAGGGCTACTAGGATAATCAGAGGATTGGAAAACCTACCTTATAAGAGGAGAATCAAAGAGCTTGGCTTCTTAAGCCTAACCAAACAAAGGCTGAGAAGAGTTATGATTGCTTTCCATAAATAGAGAGATACAAGAACAAATGGATATAAACTGGCCACCAGGAAGTTTAGTCTTGAAATTAGACGAAGGTTTCTAACCATCAGAGGAGTGAAGTTTTGGAATAGCCTTTCAAGGGAAGCAGTGGGGGCAAAAGATCTATCTGGCTTTAAGATTAAACTTGATAAGTTTATGGAGGAGATGGTATGATGGGATAACATGGTTTTGGTAATTAAATATTCATGGTAAATAGGCCCAATGGCCTGTGATGGGATATTAGATGGGGTGGGATCTGAGTTACCCAGGAAAGAATTTTCTGTAGTATCTGGCTGGTGAATCTTGCCCATATGCTCAGGGTTTAGCTGATCGCCATATTTGGGGTCGGGAAGGAATTTTCCTCCAGGGCAGATTGGAAGAGGCCCTGGAGGTTTTTCACCTTCCTCTGTAGCATGGGGCACGGGTCACTTGCTGGAGGATTCTCTGCTCCTTGAAGTCTTTAAACCACTATTTGAGGACTTCAATAGCTCAGACATAGGTGAGAGGTCTTTCGCAGGAGCGGTGGGTGAAATTCTGTGGCCTGCGTTGTGCAGGAGGTCAGACTAGATGATCATAATGGTCCCTTCTGACCTAAATATCTATGAATCTATGAGATAGATTAGAGGGATAAATACCAGGGAGAGAGAGGAGTTATTGAAGTTAAGCACCAATGTTGATACAAGAACAAATGAATATAAACAAGTCATCAACAATTTAGGCTTGAAATTTGGTGAAAGTTTCTAACCATCAGAGGAGTGAAGTTCTGGAACAGCCTGCCAAGGGGAGACCTCGGGGCAAAAAACCTAACTGGCTTCAAGACTGAGCTTGATAAGTTTATAGAGGGGATGGTATGATAAGACTGCCTACAATGGTATATCACCAATCTGCGACTGCCAGTAGCAACTATCTCCAACGGCTGGTGACGGGACACTAGATGGGGAGGGCTCTGAATTACTAAAGATAATTCTTTCCCAGTGTCTGACTGCTGGGTCTTTCCCACATGCTCAGGGTCTAACTGTTCACCATATTTGTGGTAGGGAAGGAATTTTCCCCCAGGTCAGATTGGCAGAGACCCTTGGGGTTTTTCACCTTTCTCTGCAGCATGGGACACGGGTCACTTGCAGGTTTAAACTAGTGTAAATGATGGGTTTTCTGTAACGAAGTATTAAAATCATGATTTGAAGACTTCAGGAACTCAGCCAGAGGCTATGGGTAGTCGAGGTTCTGTGGCCTGCAATGGTCAGGAGGTCAGACTAGATGATCTTGATGGTCCCTTCTGACCTTAAATCAATAAGTCTATGAGTCTAATTCACTATTGAGATATACAAACTTCAGTCCAACTCTATGTAGCTTGAAAGCATGTCTCCCTCACCAACAGAAGTTGGTCCAATAAAAGACATTACCTCACCCACCTTGTCTCGCTAATATCTTGTGACCAATACAGCTACAACAACACTGCATATTATCCTACCACTGTCATGTTTCCACTGCTTTTAGGACCAGATCCTCAGCTTGTGTAAATCAATATAGCAATACCAATTTATACCAGATGAGGATCTGGTTATTTAGAAAAACAGAGATCATCCCATCTGCAGATAAAAGCAAACAGACCCTTCTCCTTTAGACAAGGGCAAAACATCCAGCCAACTCAAAGTCTCTGGAAATGGTCGAAATTGTACATGGGAAAAGAAAAAAAAGATAGGGATTTTACTTTGACAGTTCCTGGGCAAGTGAAAAGAAAGAGTGTAAATGGAGACAGAGATGAATGGAAGACATTGATACACGAAAAAGAGAAAAGACAGTTACCTTTTCCATAACTGGTGTTCTTCGAGATGTGTTGCTCATGTCTATTCCAAAATAGGTGTGAGTGCTCGCCACGTGCACCGGTGCCGGAACATTTTCCCCTAGCAGTACCTGTAATGGGGGAGCACCCCCTGTGACCTCGGGAGTGGCACCTCCTGTATAAGGGGAGTTGCGCACTCCCCCCACTCTCAGTTCCTTCTTGCCAGACAACTGCAACAGAGGGGAAGAAGGGCGGGATGTAGAATAGACATGAGCAACACATCTCGAAGAACATCAGTTACGGAAAAGGTAACTGTCTTTTCTTCTTCGAGTAATTGCTTATGTGTATTCCACAATAGGTGATTCCAAGCTATATCTATTGGAGGTGGTTAGGAGTTCATAAGTTCCCAGGACAGAGGATAGCCCTGCTGAACCCGACATCATCCCTGGTTTGGGAGACGATCGCACAGTGCGATGTGAACGTGTGAACCGAAGACCATGTGGCGGCCCTACAGATGTCCTGAACGGGGACATGGGCCGTGAAGGCAGCCGACGAGACCTGCGCCTGAATTGAGTGTGTCCTCACAATGGGTGGCAGGGGGACACCCACCAGCTCATAACAGGTATGAATGCACAAAGTGATCCAATTGGAAAGCCGCTGAGTGGAAATTGGCTGACCCCTTGCATGCTCGGCTGAGGCAACGAACAGTTGCAAGGACTTTCTGAATGGCTTGGTCCACTGCAGGTCGAAAGCCACAGCCCATTGCACATGTGGAGACGGCACTCCCCACTGGACGCATGGGGCTTGGGGCAGAGGACTGGTAGAAAAATGTCCTGACCCATGTGGTAAGCGGAGACCACCTTTGGGAGGAATGCAGGGTGTGGGTGGAGCTGGACCTTATATTTATGAAAAATGTGTACAGCAGCTCAGAGGTCAGTGCCCTGAGCTCCAAGACTCGCCTGGCCGATGTGATTGCAACAAGGAAGGCCACCTTCCACGAGAGGTGAGACCAGGAGCACGTGGCCAGTGGTTCAAAAGGGGGCCCCATGAGACGAGTCAACACCAGGTTCAGGTCCCACTGTAGGACTGGGGGTCTAGAATATGGGAAAAGATGGTCCAACCCCTTGAGGAACCGGCCAGTCATAGAATGGGAAAATACCGTGTGCCCCTGCACCAGTGAATGGAAGGCTGATATGGCTGCCAGGTGCACCCTGACTGACGAAGGCGCCAGACCCTGGGCTCTCAGGTGGAGGAGGTAGTCAAGAATAAACTGAATCAGGGCGGTCATGGGAGAGACACCATGGTCCGCCAACCATCTAGAAAAACGGGACCACTTTGCCAAATAAGCGTGGCGAATGGAGGGCTGTTTACTTTCAAGGAGGATGCACTGAACCTGTTCTGAGCATGTCCTCTCCTCTCTGCCTAACCACTAAGCAGCCATGCCGTGAGGTGAAGAGCTGCTAGGTTGGTATGGAGGAGGTGGCCCTGGTCCTGAGAGAGCAGATCTGGGCGGAGTGGCAACACCACAGGGGAGCTACCGCCAGGCCCGTGAGCATCCCGTACCAATGTTGTGTGGACCACGTCGGGGCAATCAGGATGACCTGGACCTTGTCCATCTTTATCTTCTCCAGAACCCTGCTGATTAGAAGGAACGGGGGAAGGCGTAGAGAAGCTGGCCTGACTAGGACAGGATAAAGGCATTGGAGATAGCGCCCCTTCCCAGGCCCCACCTGGAGCAGAACCGGGGACATCGCCGGTTCTGCCGAGTCATGATAGGTCCACCTGGAGAGTTCCCCACCTTCGGAAGAGCTGGTGAGCCACTTACAGGTGGAGGGACCACTCGTGTTGTGAGGAAAAGTCCCTGCTCAAGCAATCCGCTCTCTCATTCTGTGAGCCCGGTAGGTGGAAAGCCTTCAGGTGGATGTCATGGGCTATACAGAAGTCCCACAGCCTGAGGGCTTCATGGCAGAGGGCAGAGGATCGGGCCCCGCCTCACCTGCTAATATAGAATATCAAGGCCATGTTGTCCGTGAGGACCCTGACTACCTTGCCCTCCAGGTGCAAGCGGAAGGCCATACATGCCAGCTGCACCACCCTGAGTTCCTTGACATTTATATCTAGGGTCAGGTCTTGGGCCGACCACAGGCCTTGGGTCTGAAAGTTCCCCACATGGGCTCCCCAACCCAGGTCCGACGCGTTGGACGCAAGCTCCAATGACTGGGCCCTGTCCCTGAACAGGACCCCTTGGAGCATGTTGTTTGGGGTGGACCACCACCGTAGGGAGGTGATCACAGAGTCCGGCACGGTGAGGACCTTGTCCATCCTGTCTGTGGCCTGGGAGAACTTCAAGGCCAACCAGAGTTGGAGGGCCCTCATCCTGAGTCTGGCATGATGGAACACGTACGTGCACACCAACATGTGACCAAAGAGCTGCAGGCAAACCCTGGCTGTTGTCACCGGGAACTTTGAAATCGAGTCGATGAGACCTTTCAGGGTCTCGAATCTATCCGGTGGGAGAGAGGCTGTGGCCGATGCTGCGTCCAGGAGCGCCCTGATAAACTCTATGTGTTGGACCGGGATTAACATGGATTTGGTGCTGTTTACAACAGGCCCAAGGCAGTGCACATGGACAGTAGGAGCGCCACGTGATCCCTCACCTGCAACCGGGAGGTACCCTTGACCAGCCAATCGTCCAGATAGGGAAAAATCTGGACCCCCCGCTTCCCGAGGTAGGCCGCTACCCACCATCATGCATTTCGTAAACACCCTGGGGGCAGTGGACAGACCAAACGGGAGGACAGTGAATTGATAGTGATTCTGTCCCACCAGAAAACGGAGGAAGCGCCTGTGCCCCTCAAATATGTGGATGTGGAAGTACGCGTCCTGCAGATCGAGGGCAGCATACCAGTCCCTGGGATCCAGGGAGGGGATGATGGAGGCCAGGGAAACCATGCGGAACTTGAGTTTCACCATGTACTGGTTCAGACCTCGCAGGTCCAGGATGGGTCTGAGCCGCCCCTTTGGCCTTCGGGATAAGGAAGTATCAGGAGTAATATCCCTTGCCCATGAACTCCTCGGGCACTGCCTCTACCACTCCTAGTCCTAGGAGCCACCCCACCTCCTGCTCGAGCAGAGCCTCATGCGAGGAGCCCCCAATAGGGATGGGGGCGGCAGGTGGTTGGGTGGGGAGGAAGTAAACTGGAGGGTGTAACCCCGGAAGATGGTGTTGAAGACCCATCGGTCTGAAGTTAGCTGCGACCATTCCAGGAGGAAAGCTCACAACCAGTTGGTGAAGGGGAGCTTTATTGAGGGTGGATCCCTGATGAGGACTGGTGGGGTGCCCCCAAGCGGCCCATCAAAAGCTCCTTTTCCCCGCCTGCTTGCCCTTAGAGGAGTCAGGCTGGGGGGCCGGCCAAGACTGCCTCTGAGGGCGTCTCTTATACTCCCGCTGTTTCTTGTGAGCGGCCTCATACTTCGGGAGGGCAGCCTGGGTGGGAGTCTGCTGGGGCTTGAACTTAGGTCTTGCCGGAGCCAGTACGTGTAGGCCCAGAGTCTGGAGGGTCATGCGGGAGTCTTTCATGCCTGCAGCCTTGCGTTTGTCTCCTCCGCACACAGAGCTTTCCCGTCAAACGGGAGATCCTGCATGGAAGACTGAGCCTCACTGGAAAACCCAGAGAGCAGGAGACATGATGCCCGTCTCATGGACGAGTCTCCAAGAGTCTTTATTCTTTGGGGTCGGGGCTGGTTGACCCTGCTGTTCCCTGTAGTTGACTGACTCGACCACCAGGGGGTTGGGTGCCGGGTGGGTATACAAGTACTCATGCCCCTTGGTATGAATGCCTTACCACTCCAGGAGTCATGGGGGGTGCTCCGCCCCCCCGGGTACTGCTAGGGGAAAAGTTTTCGGCACCGGTGCACGTGGCAAGTACGCACACCTATATGTGGAATACACATGAGCAAACACTCAAAGAAGAAGGACAATGGTAACAGGAAGTCAGGGGGTTTTAATTCTACTGAAAAGATTCCCAAAGAACTCCTGACATCTCTACCAAAGGAACTAATTTCTGGGAAAACTGCATTTACCCCCATTTTCTATTCCACCTTTTGCCTGGTTTATCACACTTCCAGTTACTGTTCACATAGCTATGCCTGCTACTGTAATGAGAGTAGACGGTACTACGTGTAGTTCATCAAACCCACTGCCTTGTGGGTAGCCCAGGAGGACATAAGGCTAAGGGAGCAACCCCTGACAGACAAGCCCCACTACCTTGTGCATGAATTCAGGAGAATGTAACACTATGAAAGTAAATTCAGACAGAAAATCAGGAGTGGAGAACCAAAGTAGGTCAGGTACTAACATCTTTGTGTCTTTCTGGCAACTCCTCTAGCAGATCGGGTACCAGATGTATTGGTTCTTTCTCTCTGGATTTTACCAGGGATGCCAAGAGGGAGGTCCTGATGCATGGGCTCCTCAAGGCCTCCATATCATCTGCCCTGGAGAGGTACTCCAGCTTCGCCTTAAGCACTGACACAACACAGGAGGCAGCAGTCACCGGTTCTAAGCTCTTACTCAATTGGTGTAGAGTTCTGTGCCTGGGCCTGTCTCTGATGGTGGGAGAGATCGTATCTCAGTGGACAACCACTGCCCACCATAAAACTGGGCAGCCCCCAGACAATAGGGTGTTGTCCCACCACAGTCTGCCTGCCTTAGTGGGTGCTTGGGGCTTAAAGTTTTATGACTTGACAAGTACTGTAACCAAGTAAAAGAAAGTAAACATCCTTAAAAATAGGGTGATGGAATGTTCGCACCATGACAACCGAATTATCTGAGGACTTTCAACAAAACAACAATGCACATAAAACTGCCATGATCAATAATGAGCTGAAACAACTCAATGTGGATATCACACCCCTCCAAGAAACATGTCTAGCATCAGATGGATCTCTCAGGGGAAAAGACTGCACATTTTTCTGGAGGGGAAAAACGCTGAAGAAACACAAGAGGGTAGAGTGGGATTTGCCATCGAGAACTCATTTCTGGGAATGACAACCATTTATAGATGGCTCAGAGAGAATTTTGGCACTGTGCTTGTTCACATCTGAGAGCCCAATCAACCTTGTGAGTGTGTATGCCCCAACACCCTCCTCGTCTTCTGACATCAAGGACCAGTTCTATGACCAGTTGACCATCACCATCAACAGGATTCCAAAACACAAATATGTTTTCCTGCTAGGGGACTTCAATGCAAGGACCAACTGTCTTGGTCAATGCGCAACTGGTAAGATGAATGGAAATGGTCAGAGACTGCTAGAATTTTGTTCCTGTTATGACCTCTGTGTAACAAACTCATTCTTCCACACAAAGCCGCAATACAAAGTGTCTTGGAAACATTACAGATCTGTCCATTGGCACCAACTGGATCTTATCACAAGGCGTACAAGCCTTAACACCACAATTATTACCGGCATTATTATAAAAGTGCTGATTGCGACACAGATCACTTTCTGGTATGCAGCAAGGTCAGACTTAAACCAAAGAAAATACACAGATCTAAAATAAAAGGATGTCCTCATATTAGCAACAGTGCCATCACGGAACAAGAAAAGTCACAGCAGTACAAGAACATACTACAACAAGCCCTTGACTCCAGTGATTGTGCTAGAAGCACCTAGCTGAAGTGGGAGCAACTGAAGAACACAATCTATGACGATATTCTGTCTGTCTTTGGGAAGAAGGAAAAGAAGACCAACGACTGGTTTGAGGCATATTCCAGTGTGCTGATACCAGTCATAGAGGCCCAACGCACAGCCCAAACCAACTACAAGAGAAACCCAAATGAAAAAACCTTACATGTACTGAGAGTGACAAGAACCAAGGTACAACAAACTGCTTGATACTGCACCAATGACTACTAGCTGCACTTATGCGAAAGCATCCAAGTAGCAGCTGATGCAGGCAACATCAAAAACATGTATGATGGGATCAAGAAAGTCTTGGGTCCAACTTCAAAGAAAATAGCCTCATTGAAATCAACAACAGGGGAAATAATCAATGACCACACCATGCGGATGGATCACTGGGTAGAACACTACTCTGAGCTTTATTCTTGCGAAAATATTGTTATGGACGCAGCCATCAACGCCATAGAAAGCCTGCCTATTATGAATCAACTCGATGATGAACCAACTGTCGAGGAGCTTAGCCTTTCCATAGATGGCCTCCCCAATGGAAAGCCCCCCCAGAAAGACTGCATACCATCAGAAGTCACAAAATGTGGAAAATTTGTTCTACTGCAACATCTTCATGGGTTGCTCTGCCTGTGCTGGAAAGAAAGTGAAGCACCACAAGAAATGAGAGACACCAACACGGTCACACTCTACATAAACTAGGGTGACATGAGCGACTGTAACAACTATCATGACACTTCCCTTCTTCGCATTATGGGAAAAGCCTTTGCCCAAGTTGTCCTGAACAGACTTAAAACCCATGCAGACAGAATCTACCTTGAATCACAGTGCAGCTTCAGAGCTGAAAGGTCTACTATAGACATGATCTTCTCACTGAGATAACTACAATACAAATGCAGAGATCAAAAAAAGCCCCTTTACATAGCCTTTGTCACTCTCACAAAGGCTTTTGACCTTGTCACTAGAAGCGGACTATTTGCACTTCTAGGAAAGAATGGATGTCCCCCCAAGCTCTTAAGCATGATTCAATCCTTCCATGAAAACATGTATGGCATAGTTCAATACAATGGCTCGGTCTCTGAGGCTTTCCATTTTCGTAGCGGAGTTAAGCAAGGCTGTGTACTTACCCTAATTCTGTTTGGGATCTTCTTTTCCTCACTACTGAAACAAGCCTTTGATTCCTCAACTGAGGGAATCTACTTGCACACAAGATCCGATGGAAAGCTGTTCAGTCTTGCAAGACTCAGATCTAAAATCAAGACTTGGGAGGTATCAAGGTTCCTTCCCCACTCTGAACTCGAGGGTACAGATGTGGGGACCTGCAGGAAAGACACCCTAAGCTTATTCTTACCAGCTTAGGTTAAAAACTTCCTCAAGATACAAACTTTGCCCTGTCCTTGAACCCTATGCTGCCACCACCAAGCGTGTTAAACAAAGAACAGGGGAAGAGCCCACTTGGAGACGTCTTCCCTCCAAAATAGCCCCCCAAGCCCTGCACTCCCTTTCCTTGGGAAGGCTTGATAAAAATCCTCACCAATTTGCATAGGTGAACACAGACCCAAACCCTTGGATCTTAAGAACAATGAAAAAGCATTCAGGATCTTAAAAGAAGAATTTTAATAAAAGAAAAAGTAAAAGAATCACCTCTGTAAAATCAGGTAGGGAAACACCTTACAGGGTAATCAGATTCAAAACATCCCTCTAGGCAAAACCTTAAGTTACAAAAAGACACAAAAACAGGAATATACATTTGTCAAGGTTCCTTCCCCACTCTGAACTCTAGGGTACAGATGTGGGGACCTGCATGAAAACCTCCTAAGCTTATTTTTACCAGCTTAGGTTAAAACTTCCCCAAGGTACAAACTATTTTACCTTTTTCCCTTGGACTTTATTCCTGCCACCACCAAGCGTCTAACAGATATATAACCGGGAAACGTCTTTCCCCCCAACATCCTCCCTGAACCCTACAGCCCCTTTCCTGGGGAAGGCTTGATAAAAATCCTCACCAATTTGCATAGGTGAACACAGACCCAAACCCTTGGATCTTAAGAACAATGAAAAAGCAATCAGGCTCTTAAAAGAAGAACTTTAATTGAAGAAAAAAAGTAAAAGAATCACCTCTGTAAAATCAGGATGGTGAATACCTTACAAGGTAATCAGATTCAAAACATAAAGAATTCCCCTAGGCAAAACCTTAAGTTACAAAAAGACACAAAAACAGTAGTCTACATTCCATTCAGCACAGCTTATTTTCTCAGCTATTTAAAGAAAACGGACTCTAACGCATATCTAGCTAGATTACTTACTAAGTTATAAGACTCCATTCCTGTTCTGTTCCCAGCAAAAGCATCACACAGACAGAGAGAGCCTTTGTTTTCTCCCCCCCTCCAGCTTTTGAAAGTATCTTGTCTCCTCATTGGTCATTTTGGTCAGATGCCAGCAAGGTTATCCTAGCTTCTTAACCCTTTACAGGTGAAAGGGTGTTTCCTCTGGCCAGGAGGGATTTTAAAGGTGTTTACCCTTCCCTTTATATTTATGACAACATTACATTCAGCACACCTTATTTACCAACCATTTAAACAGAAGGAAATCTAACGCATTTCTAGCTAGATTACTTACTAACAAGTTCTAATACCCCATTCCTGTTCTGTTCCCAGCAAAAGCATCACACAGACAGACCCTTTGTTTCCCCCCACCCCCTCCAGCTTTGAAAGTATCTTGTCTCCTCATTGGTCATTTTGGGTCAGGTGCCAGCGAGGTTATCTTAGCTTCTTAACCCTTTAAAGGTGAAGGGGTTTTGCCTCTGGCCAGGAGGGATTTTATAGTTCTGTATACAGAAAGGTGGTTACCGTTCCCTTTATATTTATAACAGGAGGACCTTATCCAACACCTCCTCTTTGCTGATGATGCAGCAGAGACAAACCACACAGAAGCTCATCTCCAAAACATTTTGGACAGTTTTTCAAAAGCTTGCCAAGACTTTGAGCTTACCACAAGCGTAAAAAAGATGAACATAATGTGCCAAGGAATTGAGGAAGCACCCTCCCATCAAGATCAACAACTATGAACTTGAAGTGGTGAACAAGTTCACATACCTGGGGTCCACTATCACAGTCAACCTTTCACTTGAAATGGAACTCAACATCCACATTGGAAAAGCCGCCACAACAATGTCTAGATTGAGCAAGAGGGTATGGCAAAACAACAAAGAATACACAAAGATCTGTGTGTATCGTGCATGTGTTATCAGCACACTTTTGTATGGGAGCAAGACATGGACCTCATACTCTCCTCAGGAAAAGAAGCTCAACAGTGTTCATATCTGTTGCCTTTGTCGAATCTTTGGCATCTCCTGGAGGGACAGAGTCACCAATGCTGAGGTGCTCAAGCACGCCATCATAACCAGCATGCAAACACTCCTCAAACAGAGATGCCTCCACTGACTTGGGCATGTGTGCTGAATAAGTAATGGACGCATCCCAAAGGACATTGTCTAAGGTGAACTGGCATCTGGAAAAGGACGACCAAAATTGCATTTCAAGGATGTGTGCAAGTGAGACCTCAAAGAAATGTACATGGATATGGACAGCGGGGAATTTCACACTCAAGACGACAGCCTTTGGAAATAAGAGCTAAACAAAGGTCTCCGGAGTGTGACAGGGCCGGGCCAGATGGCTACAGGAAAGTAATAGAAGGCAGATATATTAGCCCCAGGTTAAGTAGGTCACTTTTCCCTGGGTAAGGTAACAGGGAAGGTTCCAGAACAATCAGGAACTTTCTGGAAAAAATTAAGGCAGACAGGCTGATTAGAACACCTGCAGCCAATCAAGAAGCTGCCAGAATCAATTAAGGGAGGCTAATCAGGGCACCTGGGTTTCAAAAGGAGCTCACTTCAGTTTGTGGTGTGCGTGCGAGGAGCTGGAAGCAAGAAGCACAAGAAGCTGAGAGTGAGAAGGCGTACTACTGAAAGACTGAGAAGTACAAGCATTATCAGACACCAGGAGGAAGGTCCTGTGGTGAGAATAAAGAAGGTGTTGGGAGGAGGCCATGAGGAAGTAGCCCAGGGAGTTGTAGCTGTCACGCAGTTGTTACAGGAGCCACTGTAGACAGCTGCAATCCACAAGGCCCTGGGCTGGAACCCGGAGTAGAGGGCAGGCCCAGGTTACCCCCATCCCCCCAACTCCCTACTTGATACCAGAGGAGTTGAACTGGACTGTGGGTTCCACCAGAGGGGAAGGACTCTGGCCTGTTCCCCGATCCCCTAAGTGGATCAGCAGAGACTGCAGGGATTGTTCTTCTTCCTTTCCCATGCTGGCCAGTGATGAGGCTAACTGAGTGAACGGCAGATTTGAGCCAAGAAAGTGGCCAAACTGAGTTGCCGTGAACCTCTGAGGCGAGAAAATCCACCAATAAGCGCAGGACCCACCAAGGCAGAGGAGGAACTTTGTCACAGAAGTTAAAAGAAGAAGCAGACCAGCTTACCAGAGGAGAAAAGATCTCGCAGAGCCAGAGCCCAGAGGATTGAAACATCACCTTTAAATGTGACAGATGCGATGGAGATTGTCTCTCTCAAGTGGGTCTCTTCAGCCACAGTTGCTATAAAACCAACTGAGTAAATTCTTTATCTCTCAGGGGTGGATACCCATGGTCTCCTACTAGGATGCCTACACTACCTATTCCATCTTTTGCCTTGTCTTGTTTATCACATTTCCACTTACTGTTCATGCAGTTAGGGCTTAGGCTTGAGCCCACTGAACTCAATGACAAAACTTGGACTGACTTCAACAGGGCTAGGATTTTGATCTTAATATATTAGCAATGCTACTTACTATTTTATTATTAATAATGAACTGTAAAGGAAACTTGCTGTATTTTTTCCTGTAAGCACTCCTCCTTTTTTTTTGTTACACTAAATGACTAGGTTCAGATTCACCTGTAATAAAACATGGTCTTAAATATGCCTCTTCATTCCCTTGATGCTAATCCCACTTTTGGATTTGCTTTGCTTCAGTGCCAGACATTTTTATGTCCTGAGGAAGCATGCTGGCATTATCACCTCATTCAGTCTTCACTTGAGCAAAAAGCACAGCGGTTTCTCCTTCCAGATTCTACTCTTAAGAAAAAATAAAACAAGCTTGAGCCAATAATAATAGTGACTTTTTCAAAAGCAATATGGGGTACTTTTGCTGTAATCTCTCAATTCTGATCCACCATAAGTTTCTTGAAATGGATGGCCTAGATTTTGATGCCAGCTACAGTGACTAAATTTTGGCACAGTATCTGAAACACTGAGTGTCCAATGTGATTTGGTGTATGAATTAACAACAACAAATAATTATTTGTACCATGATGTCCAAATTTAAAGCACTTTGCTAACAGTTGAGTAAACATCCCAACAGCCTGGATGATATCCACTTTATGGATGAATACGTTAAGGCTCAGAGAAGTTAAGAGACCTTCCCAAGGCCACATAGCAAAGTAAAGCTGGTGACAAAGATGAAATTCAAAAGTCTCCATTTGTTTGCTTCTGATGACTTCTGTGGTCCTTGTGAATGCTTACGACTTCTGATAATCAGGCCATTTATTTAGGTCCTAATTGTGGATTTCAGTGCAGACAGAAAGATGAAATGCTGACATCCTGGCTCTTTAGTCCTTGAGCCTGTCACAGAGCTCTTTAATTTTCAGGGTGCCACCAGTGATTATGTCCAAGCCCAAATATTTTCAAATGGTGATTTTTGAATGCTGACCGTATACTTTGGGACTAATCCTCTTCTATATGAAATTTTAGAACTGACTTCATTGGAGAGCAGGCTTAGGCCCTTGATCTTAAATGTGCTAGTCAGCAGACTTCTTGAGTGGTGCTCCTGGATCTAGCCAATCTAAGTTAACTGATTTATAGAACTAACCATTTTGGGTTATGTGAGGGCAAAGCTACACTCTACTTGGTATGCCACTCCATTTGAATATGTAGGCTCTCTGTTCTTCTATTGGAATAGTAAGCCAAGAACCTATCTAAGTACAAAGATTAAACATATCTCTGAGGAATGCACAACATCATTACAGTGGAATTATGAGGTTAAAATGCTGCACAGAGGTTGCAAAGTATCTGAGAGGAGGGATTGAAAGGATAAATCCTTACTCACTTAATGTAGCTGCTCTATCCCATTTGCTAATGAAATTGGTATGTAATGTGCAGTGAAAAGAGAGATCTGCATGAATGGTAGATGTTTCAGTAGGAGTTATGTTGAATTCTTGTATGGACAGTGATGGGTTACTGTCATTTTTTCTTTAGGCTTGTTTTCCGTTAGTTCAGAAGAAAATCTGTCAAACATAAAAGTAGTGGCTGATAATGCATTCTTTAAAAGACAGCTAAAGATAGGTAACCAATGTTATAGCCTTTTTCTGGAAAAATAATGGCCAGCCATTTTGCATCCAATTATCATTTTATTAATACATCATTCTTTCAAATACTTTCAGACTTAACCAGGAATTAAACACTATCAGATCCATCTTAGAACAGCACAGATGAGCCTCATCACCTACCAGAAAGTTATTTTTTACTTGCCTCTGGAGGCAGATTTGTATTTATATATGTGAGCATTAAGGGCCTGATCCGGGAAAGCATTTTAGTAGACACGTAAGTGCTTTGCTGACTGCATCCTAAGGAAAAAAAAAAAACGTATCTGTTTCTTTGGTGAACATTCCAAAACCATGTGGTTGGGACTGTATCAAAGGTAAATCATTTGGTCCTAAGTCACTCCTACTGCAACATTAGTTGTTAAAACGCTGTAATACTTTGGGGATGTATTTTTCAGTCTACACAGGTATGTTTCTACATTACTTAAATAAAACATTTCAAGGACATGTCACAAACATGAAACATAGCCCATCGATGACATCATAGTCAAGAAATGCTGTCTGGCATTTTTCATAGCTTACAACTGGGAGTTTCTGCTTCATTTTATGTTATATAATATGTGCGCTGTAAATACATATATTGTGATACCTATATCAAGCATCCACTAATAGCAAGGGTGGATTTTAACAGCAGTCTGAAAAATCTTCTGGAAACAAATCTCCAAATGCCATGGAGTTTAAGGACTAAGCACATGCAGGGCCAAATTAAAGCAATCTGGTGCTGTAGATACAACCAACATGAGGTTCCATGGCCTCACCTCCACACTGTGCCACACCCCTGCTTGAGGTGGCTGCAGGTTTCAAAGTTCAGATGAATGAGGCAGCGTGAACATCTCTTACCATTATTTTAAGGCTGGCTGTAGACTCACGCAGACCCCACTTATACTCAGTTCATGTTTCCAAGCTTTTCTTTGCACCCAGGAGGGCTAGAAACTTTTGTCTCCACATGTGACTCAATGTAGCCCTACACCAGGCTATAGAGCCTCTGTGTACACCGTTGGGAGCCAAGAAGTCCTGAGTTTTTTGCTCATCTAAGCTACAGGCTAGCCCTTACAATACACTGTCCTGAGATTTAAAAACACTATTTTTGAGGTAAACATCATGTTCCTATTTTATAAATGAGGAGGCTGATCCATGGAGAAGTCAAATGGGACATGCCCAAGACAAAACAAACGGTTTATGTTATAACCGGACCAGACCATCAGCAGTGGCAGAGCAGCACCCAGCACAACTGTGGTGCAAAGCTGACTTGATACCATTTTAACACATACCTGATCCCTGGGATGGCTGAGGATTATCTTGGCCTTTGGTGCTACTGAACATAGCCTCAGTGCTCTCAAGAGGCAGTTTGAGTAGCTGGCAATCACCAGAGCAAAGCAGAACTTCAGCTTTTCCCCACTTGTCCCTTATCACAGTCTGAACATCAAAGAGACATTTGCTGGCTGAAAACCACTAGTCCAACTCTGTGCTCACCAGAGATTCCTCAAGTTATGGCTTTCCAAAATGTACAAAGCAGCCAATCATAGGGGACGAGCCAGTCCCAGAACTCATGACTCTCAAATCAGTTCCTAATCCACAGTGTTCTCCTCAGGGCAGTCACTCAATCTTTCTGAGACTCAGCTCTCCCCTCTGTAGATTGGGGACAATAATTTAATTATATAAGCAATATCTATAGCTATACAGACACGCAGTGGCACTCACTGTAAGCATTATTAGCAATTCTCTTTTAAAAGTCACGGATGATGGGAGAGATTGGACTGGAAAAGGGCAAAAATATAGTGCCAATTTATAAAAAGAGAAATAAGGACAACCGGGGGACTTACAGACCAGTCAGTTTAACTTCAGTACCTGGAAAGATAATGGAGTAAATAATTAAGCATTTGCAAACACCTAGAAGACAATAAGGTGATAAGTAACAGTCAGCATGGATTTGTCAAGAACAAATCATGTCAAACCAACGTAATAGCTTTCTTTGACAGGCTAGCATGCCTTGTGGATGGGGGGAAGCGTAGAAGTGGTATATCATGACTTTAGTAAGGCTTTTGACACTGTCTCCCATAACCTTTTCATAAACAAACCAGGGAAACACAACCTAAATGGACTACTATAAGGTGGGTGCATGAATGCTTGGAAATCTATTCCCAGAGTGTAGTTATCAGTGATTCCAGTCAAACGGGATCCTGCAGGGATCAGTCCTTGGTCTGTTTCTGTTCAATATCTTCATCAATGATTTAGATAATGGCATAGAGAGTACACTTATAAAGTTTGCAGACAATATCAGGCAAGGAGGGCTTGCAAGGATAGGATTAAAATTCAAAAATGAAGGATAGGATTAAAATTCAAAAATGATCTGGACAAATTGGAGAAATGGTCTGAAGTAAACAGGATTAAATTCAAGAAGGACAAATGCAAAGTACTCCACTTAGGAAGGAACAATCAGTTGCACACATACAAAATGGGAAATGACTGCCCGGGAAGGAGAACTGCAGAAAGGAATCTGGGGGTCATAGTGGATCACAAGCTAAATATGACTTAACACTGTAACACTATTACAAAAAAAGCAAACATAATTCATGGATGGATTAGCAGGAGTGTTGTACGCAAGACACGAGAAATAATTCTTCTGCTCTCCTCCGCACTGATTAGGTCTCAGCTGGAGTATTGTGTCCAGTTCTGGGTGCCACATTTCAGGAAAGATGTGGACAAATTGGAGAAAGTCCAGAGAAGAGCAACAAAATGATTAAAGGTCTAGAAAACATGACCTCTGAGGGAAGATTGAAAAAAAATGGGCTTGTTTAGTCTGGAAAAGAGAAGACTGAGAGGGGACATAATAACGGATTTCAAGTACATAAATGTTTGGGTCAAGAAGGAGTGAGAAAAATCGTTTTCCTGCACCTCTGAGAATAGGACAAGAAGCAAATGGGCTGAAATTGCAGTAAGGACAGCTTAGTTTGGATATTATAAAAAACGTCCGAACTGTGAGTGTGGTTAAGCACTGGAATAAATTGCCTAAGGGGGTTGTGGAATCTCCATCATTGGAGATTTTTAAGAACAGATTAGACAAACACCTGTCAGGAATGGTCTAGATAATATTTACTCCTGCCATGAATGCAGGGGACTAGAGTAGATCACCTCTCAAGGGTTCCTTTCAGTCCTGTATTCTATGATTAGTAGAACTGGTCAGAAATTTTTTGATGAATCGTTTTTTTAGGAAGAGTTTGCAAAGCAGAGTTGGGGTCTGTCGAATTTCTCAACTAAAAAAATGATTTATATATAAATTTGTTTTGAATATATATAAATAAATGTTTCAAAACTGTTGAAATATTTATTTAGATATTTTCAAAGTGAAAAATTCTGGTTTTACTATTCAAAACAAATTTTTGTTTTGAAATGTAAGCTAATTATACCGGGAAACAGTTAAAGAAAAAAGTTAAAATAGAAACATAATATTTCAAAATTATTTAAACAAATTTTTCCATGGACTGGAAACCAAAAATATCAGTTTTTCTGGTCACAAATATTTGCAAGAGTTTGACTTTGTCTGTATTCAAGATGAGAAAAAATGCTGAACTCTTGAAAATAGTCACAGGATGGGAAAACTATTTCCCACTGAGCTCTAATTATTAGCTATATTTTACAGATGGAGAAACTAAGTTGTCCACATTGGAGCTGAGAACAGGCCTCCCAGCCTGTGCACACAGACATGATGCGCCAAGTAGCATTCTAAAAATAGCAGTGTGGAAGTTGCAGCATGGGCAGTGGGTCAGGCTGGCTGTCCAAGTCTAAAACTACCTGACATCTAGCTCCATACTTGGGTGGCTAACCTGAGCCACTATCTGTGCTGTAGTATTCACATTGCTAGTTTTAGTTTGCAAGCTCAAGCAGATCTAGTGCATGTCTGTCTATCCAGTCTGTGAGGCACGTGCCCAGCAGCAGCAGTGTAGACATGCCCTAAGGCTCAGAGAACTTAGTGGTCTGATGGGAATTGTGGTCTAATGACTTTGTGTGAGCTGTCAAGGTTCCTCCCCCACTCTGAACTCTAGGGTACAGATGTGGGGACCTGCATGAAAAACCTCCTAAGCTTATCTTTACCAGCTTAGGTCAAAACTTCCCCAAGGTACAAAATATTCCACCCGTCGTCCTTGGATTGGCCACTACCACCACCAAACTAATACTGGTTACTGAGGAAGAGCTGTTTGGATGCGTCTTTCCCCCCAAAATACTTCCCAAAACCTTGCACCCCACTTCCTGGACAAGGTTTGGTAAAAAGCCTCACCAATTTACATAGGTGACCACAGACCCAGACCCTTGGATCTTAAGAACAATGAACAATCCTCCCAACACTTGCACCCCCCCTTTCCTGGGAAATGTTGGATAGAAAGCCTCACCAATTTGCATAGGTGACCACAGACCCAAACCCTTGGATCTGAGAACAATGAAAAAGCATTCAGTTTCTTACAAGAAGACTTTTAATAAAAATAGAAGTAAATAGAAATAAAGAAATCCCCCCGTAAAATCAGGATGGTAGATATCTTACAGGGTAATTAGATTCAAAAACATAGAGAACCCCTCTCGGCAAAACCTTAAATTACAAAAAAGATACACAGACAGAAATAGTTATTCTATTCAGCACAATTCTTTTCTCAGCCATTTAAAGAAATCATAATCTAACACATACCTAGCTAGATTACTTACTAAAAGTTCTAAGACTCCATTCCTGGTCTATCCCCGGCAGAAAACCAGCATATAGACAGACCCACAGACCCTTTGTTTCTCTCCCTCCTCCCAGCTTTTGAAAGTATCTTGTCTCCTCATTGGTCATTTTGGTCAGGTGCCAGCGAGGTTACCTTTAGCTTCTTAACCCTTTACAGGTAAGAGGAGCTTTCACCTGGCCAGGAGGGATTTCAAAGGGGTTTACCCTTCCCTTTATATTTATGACATGAGCCCTGAATGATCGCAGGCCAGAGTATAACTAGATTATGGTGGTACAATAGTGACTCCATATTTTAGGTTGTAGCCCACCTACTAATTAGCCTGTTATGACCATCCCCTAAGCCACTTAACTTGCTCTACAACATCCCTTTGTCTCTGATCTCTGAACTGTAGCTAAAGTTGTTGCTGGTCAGAGGAACATTTTTAAAGTTTATGGTTGAGTAGCTGGGGACTTTCTGAGATTTGAGCAAAGCAGGTGTCCCCCCCTGCACCGGCTATAAGAAGCATTGTTAGGGATTTTTTGGAAAGCTCTCTCTGTCAAAAAAAAAAAAATCTCTGCCTAGAGATTTCAAACTACACAGAGGAAACATAGCAGAGAATTTCTGGTCAAACTGGAGATGAATCAGTCAGGTATTTCTGAGATATGCAAGTAAAAAGAACTAGGTGTAAATCATGTCTGGAAAATTCTCATAACACTTTTTTGGCTCATCATATCTCAACAACATTGCAGTCTAAGAAACCTGAGTTTATTCAAAAGATCTCGGTGAGTTCTAATGCCTTTGTAAGGTATGGAGTTGGATAGGTTTTTAGTTATTCACTCCCAAATTGGGAGTATCAGTATGACCTCCTGCACTCTATAAGTCTGATGAAGGACTCACAGACCCTGTGTGTTTAGTCAAGTATGATGGTCTCCTACAGTCTACCCATGTTTTGACAGACTCTGGAAATGGGAAATTTCTCCAAAGATCTGGAAAACTTTCACGCTGTCCAGCAATTGCAGTGTTGGAAGCAGGTGTCTCTTCAGCACAAGTAAGTTCCACACACACACACGTGCAAATACAAATTCATCCATATAAAGGTGGATTAATGTGCTCTCTCCTTCTAATTCCTGTACAGCTTCTAATTCCTGAATAATAAGCCACACATCTGGTTTCTGGAAGCTATTATAATTTCCCATTGGGTTCCTCAAGACTTTCTAAGATCTACATAGGCTCCAATGGAGCTTAGAAAGAAATAGCTTCATTGGGTTGAGCAAGGAACCCTCTCTAACCCATGCATGCATTTACTAATATGCCATTCCTGTTATAAGTGTATGTATGAAAACTGGCCCCAGTAAAGAAAAAAATGCATGTACATTGGCAAAGAGAGGGGCTGGCATACTCCTTGCTCCCACATTTATCTTTACAATTCATATTGTGCATGTATCACAGTCTTGAAATATGCTTGGAAACAATTTCAGACAAAAATACATATTTAGGCTGACAATAACGTCAAGACATTTCTTTCCCCAATTCCCCTCAAAACCCACTTCCTCTGGAAAGGCTACTCTAAACAGTTGGCTTTGTAGTCACACTTGAAGGTCAACAATCTCAGGCTCTATCAGACAAGAAGAGAATCAATGGACCTGTTCGGAAAATGCCCCACCTTCCTCTCCCCCAGCACTTCTCCCATTCCCTTATTTATTTAAGAGTTGGTTGTTTGATAGCATCAGCTGACTGCAATTGTGAGGTCAGAGCACCTGGAGAGAGGTGATCTCTAAGGTAGTCAGAACCAAAACTGTTAAGGTTTTCATGAATAAAATGATCTGGAAAAAAAAATCTCAACCAGAACAACACCTGGAGCATTTATAAAAATATTGGGATGACTTTATAGCCATACAAACAGGACATCTTTAAAATCTCGGTGTAATGCATAATTTATCAGTCTATGATTTATAATAATATGAAAAACAGGGAAACAATTAATCCTATCCCTTCACTCTCCACCTGTGATATGAAGTACCCAACTCTTAATATGTTTCTATCAGTAGAAGAAGTACCAGTTAGCTATGAGTAAATCAGCAATTTACCATTTGCTTTGCTCCTTTTTTCCAAATCAGAGGCCACCAGGAAACCAACAAATTGCAAAGCAATAAGAGAAACGAAGAAACTTTAATGCAAAAATCATCAAGTCAACTATTATGCAGCTCATACTACTTGGAATAAAACATAACTGCCATATAAATCCGTCTTATAGTTTTTTATGCCTGACCATAAACATGCAGTTCTTCTAAAGAAAAGCAGAAATAAGTGAGTCATTGTGGGGACATAATTACATTACAAGTGTAGCAATGCTTTCACTCTCCCTCCTTGAGAAAAAAAATCCTTCTCAATCAGAAATAAGTATTCTTGTCATATCAGAGTATCTTCTATGGAACAAATGTGAATCCTTAGAGTGAGAACAATTAAATATGCGGAAGGAACAAGAAGAATGGAAGACAACATTGCAGTGCTGATCCTACAAACACTGTGTATCTAAAAAGAGGGATGTGAATAACTGAAGGTATAATTATTAAGTTAGCAACTGACGAGATGCCCTAGGGTATGGGATGAGGGGAGGGGAAAAAAGAATCCCAGAGATAGAATCCAATACGTAAAGAACAATATCCATTTAAATATTAAAATTTCATCATCCAAATTTCAGAGTCGTGAAAAAACAGAAATACTCCTGAGAAAATCTGCATAGAAAAATACCCACAGCACAACACTAATATTCACCAGTCTATATCAAGGAGGAGAGAGAAAACACATTATATGTATACATATATACTCTAGAACAAAAAAAAAAGACATTGATTTAAAGCCAAGTAAAGTTAAGGGGAGTCTTTCCACTGACTTTAATGGGCTTCGGACCAGGCCCAAACTGTATTAAGGTGAAAGTAAAGCTGCAAGCACATATCAGTGGTCTGACTGCATTTTTCCCCCCAAGGATGCTAGAGTGAAAAAAAAAAACCCTCAAACATTAGAAACCCAGGAAATCATAGAATCATAGGAATGTAGGCCTGGGAGGGACCTCAATAGGCCATCTACTCCAGTACCCTGCACTGACGCAGAACTAAATACTACCTATATGAGTGTTTCTCAACGGCATCAGTCCCTGAGATCTCCCTGGTACAGTTTAGGAATGCTGCAAGCTGGTCTCTGTTATCAAAAAGGTTGAGAAACACTGATCTAAACCATCCCTGACAGGTGTTTTTCTAATATCTTCTTTAAAACCTCCAATGACAAAGATTCCACAGCCCCCATCCATAATTTGTACCAGTGCTTAACTACCCTTTCCATTAGAAAGATTTTCACTAATGTCTAACCTAAATCTCTCTTGTGGCAAATTAAGCCCATTATTTCTTGGTGGCTAAGGAGAACAATTTATCACCCTCCTCTTTATAACAATACTTTTACTAAACTTGAAGACTATGTCATGTCCTCCCTCAGTCTTCTTTTCTCCAGCTTGAACAAATCCAATCTTTTTCAATCTTTCCTCATTGGCCATATTTTCTAGGCCTTTAACCATTTTTGATACTTTCCTCTGGACTTTATCCAATTTGTCTGCGTCTTTGCCCAAAGTGCAGTACCCAAAACTGGACACAATACTTCAGCTAAAGCCAGTGCTGAGCAGAGTGGAAGAATTGCTTCCCGTGTCTCACTTACAACACTCCTGCTAATACATCCCAGAATGATATTTGCTGGTTTTGCAACAGTGTTACATTGATGACTCATATTTAGATTGTGATCCACTACAGTCCCCTCCACACCCCCCAATCCTTTTATGCAGTATTTCTTCCTAGGCAGTTATTTCCCACGTTGTATGTGTGCAATTGATTCATCCTTCCTAAGTATAGTAATTTGCATTTGTCCTTACTGAATTGCATCCTATTTACTTCAGATCATTTCTCCAGTTTGTCAAGATCATTCTAATCCTGTCCTCCAAAGCACTTGCAAACCCTCCCAGTTTGGTATCATCCACAAACTTTAAATGTACTCTCTATGGCATTATCCAGATCATTTATGAAGATATTAAATAGAATAGACCCCACAAGACATGCCCTTTGAGCTCAATTGTGAGCCATTGATAACTACTCTCTGAGTATGATTTTCCAGCCATTTGTGAACCCACCTTATAGTAAGATCATTTAAGTTATATTTCTCTAGTTTGTTTGTGATAAGGTCATGTGAAACAGTATGAAAAGCCTTGTTAAAGTCAAGATATACCACTTCTACTGCTTCCCTCCTGTCCAGATGACTTATTACCTTGGCAAAGGATATGAGGTTGACTTGATTTCATTTGTTCTTGACAAATCCATGTTGACTGTTACTTTTCACCTTATTATCTTCTACGTGTCTGCAAATTGATTGTTTATTTGCTTCATTATCTTTCTAGTTACCAAAATTAAGCTGACTGATCTGTAATTCCCTGGATTGTCTTTATTCTCTTTTTATAATAGATACTATATTTGCCCTTTTCCAGACTTCTGGTATCTCTCCCATCCTCTATGAGTTCTCATAGACAATTGCTTATGGCTTAAAGATCTCTTAAGGCAGTTCCTTAAGTATTCTAGGATGTATTTCATCAGTCCCTGCCAACTTGAAGACACCTAAATTGTCTAAATAATACTTAACTTGTTCTTTCCCTATGTTAGCCTCAGATCCTACCCCATTTACACTGATGTTGACTATATTAGTCATCCAATCACTGTTAACTTTTTTGGTGAAAACAAACATGCATTGGTATAATTTGCTCTTGTGCCATTAATAATGTCTCTATAAAAACCTGCCAACTCTCCTAAACTCTTTTTTCTCTTAGACTTGCTTCCCATGGGAACTTACCTACCAACTCCCTGAGTTTGCGAAAGTCGGCCTTCTTGAAATCCACTGTTTTTATTCTGATGTTTTCCCTCCTACCATTTCTTAGAATCATGAACTTTACCATTTCATAATCATTTTCACCCAAGCTGCCTTCCAACTTCAGATTCTCAGCTAGTTCCTCCCTGTTCATCAGAATCAAATCCAGATTAGCCTCTCCCCTAGTTGCTTTCTCCACCTTCTGAAAAGTTGTCCCCAATGCATTCCAAGAACTTGTTGGATAATGTATACACTGCTGTGTTATTTTCCCCACAGTTGTCTGGGTAAATTGAAGTCCCCTACCACCACCAAGTCCTGTGCTTTGGATGATTTTGTTAGTTGTTTAAAAAAAAAAAAGCCTCACCCACCTCTTCTTCCTGGTTAGCTGATCTATAGTAGACAACTACCATGATTTCACCCTTGTAATTACCCCTTTTATCCTTACCCAGAGACTTTCAACAGGTCTGCCTCCAACTTCTCTCTTAACCTCAGTGCAAGTGTATACATTTTTGATACCGAAGGCAACCCCTTCTCCCTTTTCCCCTGCCTGTTCTTCCTGAACAAGCTGTACCCTTCTGTACCAATATTCCAATCATGTGAATAACCCCAGAGTTAAGGCAGCACTTCTCCACAAAGCACCAAAACTACCTTGACTCTGCCTCCAGTCAGCTATCAACCTGTCATCTTTGCACATAGACTCTTGAAAATATCCTACCTTATCCATCCATAACAAACAGGACAAGAGTGGTCCAGGTTCAGCAGGGAACATTCAAGAGCAACTTGGATTGGCAGGATAACAGTTGAGGGAAAGTACTTGCATATTCCTGCCTTCTCCATCTTGTCATTCATCAGAGGCGTGATCCACTATTGCAAGCCACAGTGGAGCAACAGAGGTCCTCTTAAGGTGCGTAAGAAGAAATAGCATCCCATGAGGAGTAAGAGGGCTTAATGGTCCCTCACATATCTTAGACAGTTTGATGGTTCCCTTCAGGCGTCCACTAGCCATAAGAGGCTTGGCATCCCACTTTGTATGACTTTTGGTTGGAAATATTCTCTTTTTCCAAGCAACAAGCTGCCTTAGCAATTTGATGGCACTGTGACATCTATCCTAGAGATGTACATTGTTTTTTAAATGGAAGCTTAAGCTTCCAGAAGTTTGTTGACATGCATCATAATGCACATACAGTTATACTAAGTCAGCAAGATCCGGCGATCCCCAGAAATGTTCCCAATAAATATATCATGACTAATTTTTCAAAATTAGCATTAGCGTTTTCAGGATGCCTAATCTGAGATGCCTAAAAGGGTCCTGTCAGCAAGTGTTGACACCTCTGTAAAGGTGTCTTGAGTTGGGCCCAACATCACTAGTCACTTCTGAATATGTAAGCCCTAATAATGTTTGAAATCAGACTTGTCTCAATAAAACGTTGGTGCTGTATACTAGATTTCAGCTAGAGCAGTTTAGTCAATTCAGTTCTATTCCTCTTTTCATCATTTGGTGGTATCTTACCGCCTAGCCCCCATGATGGAAACAGGAAGGAAAAAAAGACACAGAGAGAGAAATCCTGAAAGGAATATGATGAAGAAGCAGATCAAATTAAAAAAGCAACTAAGCAGACGGCTATTTTGTCTATTTTTCTCAAAATATTTTATAAAAAGATTTCCATAGTACAAAAGGCTCTCAAAAGGCTGCCATTTTGCCCTTCCTTCCCTCCACAACAATATTTACCTTTCAGCAGCAGTTCAAAATGTTAGTAAATATAGGCCTTGGCCTTTTGGGCTAATTTAATTAAAAGTAATCCTGTTTTTTATTATGCCTCCTTAAAAAACTGTTGTTCAAAATAGTCTGGGGAACCACTCCCTCGTTGCTTTAGAACAATGCAAAATTCTGTTTAACTCACCATGCAGTGAGCAATGCAGGCTTATCATAACTATTTGGCAGGCTGCCACACAACAACCTAAAACTTCTCTTTTTTCTGAACTAAAAAGATGGAAAGCAGTGGACGGGAGAGAATATTTTATGTGCAGTTTCTGACACATTTGAGAAAACTGAGCTTCATTGTTTGCTCGTCACTCATTAAGCATCCTAAGCTCAAGAAACACACACACACATAATTGGCCAGTGCATTTGAATGGATGCATCTGTAATATACATATACACAATGGGCACTGGGGATGCACTGAGAACGGAGGAGTTTAAATTTCAACCTGAAAGTGTATTTAGCAGAAAAGCCTGGTGTAGTCCATGCATCTGAAGAAGTAGGTTTTTTCCCCATGAAAGCTTATGCCCAAATAAATCTGTTAGTCTTTAAGGTGCCACCAGACTCCTCGTTGTTTGTGTGTTATTGCTGTATAAACCAGCTCAGAAAAAATAACTTTTATGTTCAATTCAATGTTTAGAATTGTATGTTTTCTATGAAATATACAGGTTCAAAGTGATGTGTAGAGTCTATCTATAGCTATAGCTTAAATGAGAATAAGTTCCAGCATGACTAGTTATGGGTCAATCCTTATAAATAAGAGGGGATTTCTAGTACCTTGAAACTGTCACTAAAGCACTAGTAGACACTGTTTGTGTCTACTGATCATCAGATGTGACTGAAAACTGTATCATTTGCTCCAGCTTGGAGGAGAAATAAACCACCTTGACTTACAACCTTCATTTCATGAAAATGCAGTTCCCACACATCATAATATTTACTTCAGTTTATAGGCTTGGTTGCATAAGTCCAACTCCTGGAGCAAAAAGTGTTCTTATCTTTGGGATGGGGGAGAAGAACCAACAACTCTTCAACACTCTTTTCTGCTGACAATGTTCAGAAGAGGGGGCTGTCCACATGGTTCAATGAGTTTGTGCTTCTATGGTAGTAATATAGACTAAATTCAGTAGGAATTCAAATATATGGGGCAAATCCTGAAAGGTATTGAGTACCCTCCACCCTTTCGCAAGTTTTTGGGAGCTCTGGGTGCTCGCAACCTTCCAGGTTTGGGCCTACTGTAATTGCAAGGCCAATAGCAATAAGGATTCAAAGCTAAATCCAATCATCATCTAAAAGGCAAGGGCCTTCATACTAGGGACAAAATTGTATGACAAGAAACACCTGTAGCATTGTTCCCCTATCTCAATATTTCTATAGACTTAAACAATATCAAATCACAATAGTCCTTTGCATGTGGTGACTTGAAAACCAACAGTGCCACTGTAGGTGGCATTGTGATCGAAAGAAGGCAGGTATCTTGGGAATGGGACAAGCCCATTCTGCCTAAGTTTTCTTTCTGTGTCTGCAACTTAACTGCACTGTTTGTCATTCTCACACTCCTCCTGTCTCCATCTATTGCTCCTGGGAAGTGGTTTTAGTGGTTAGAGCACAGAATCGGAGGACAAGTTTCCTGTTTCTGACACACTGACTCATTATGTGACCTTCACTAAGCAACTTAACTACTCTGTGCTTCAGTTCACCCAGTTGTAAAAAGATTATAATAATAATACTTACCCACCTCGCAAAGATGTTGTGAGCATTAATTAATGTTTGTAAAGTACTTTGTGATTTTTAGATGAGGGGCATTCTATAAATACAAAGTGTTATTATTATGTTATGGGCTGGGCTACAGCCAGGGCATGACAATACAGAAAAAACTCACCCAGTGGGATACCTAGATCGGTAAGTGTGGGGAGGGGTAGCTTAAATGTCACTCAACTTCTACTGCTAAAGCTATAGAAACTTTAGAAAATGGCCAAACTATGTGTGTGTTCGTTCAAAGAAAGCACTATGCATTATTATTACTCCTAGGCACTTTTCCTGTATTTAACAGACTTCACTAATGTAACGGACTAATGACATGTTGCTTCATCACAATGAGTCACATGTCCCTCTCTATCAAAAATTCTTCAATTACGATTCAATGAAAAAAAGAAAACAGACCCAGAGCCTGGAGCCAGCCCACTGCACCTCTTACATACTGTCTGCTCTCTAATTCCAACCAGGGAAAAGGCAAAGTACTGGATACAAGCCCGGTAGCACTTATCTGTACATGAACGCGCTCCCCCAAAGAGATCACATTAGAACATATGGCAAATCCTCACAAAAGTCTTCTTGAAATTTGTGCATTAACCTTTGTTTCTTAAATCACAAGAAAGAGCTTTTTGTTGAGAAAATGTGAAGTTAATAAATCTATTTTTCAAGACTTCCTGTGTTGCTTCCCCCCTCCTTCCATCACAAACAAGCTGCCAGGAAAATAGTAAATTACATAATAGAGAGACTTCAGGCTTAGGGCCCAACCCTACACAGTGCTGGGAATCCTCAACTCCCACTGAAGTCAATGGGCCTCGGGGATGGTTCAGTGCCTGGTTTGGACCTTAAGTATCTCGCAGCATCAATTCCTAAAGCCTTGTTTACACTAGCCCTTTTTGGGAATTCTCCTTCTTCTCTTTTACCACTGTTGCAGCTCCAGCAACAGTAGGAGTGCATGGAAACAATAACCATTCCCACCATCAAGGGTTTGTCTACATTGGAGCTGGAAGTTGTGATTTCCAGATCAGGTAGACATACCTCCACTAGCTCTGATTAATCTACAGCACCAAAAATAGCAGCATAGCTGTGGTTGCATGGGCAGTGGGATGGGCTGGCCACCCAAAGTTCAATCCCAACTATCAAGGTTGCTCCCCCACTCTGAACTCTAGGGTACAGATGTGGGGACCTGCATGAAAACCTCCTAAGCTTACTTTCACCAGATTAGGTTAAAACTTCCCCAAGGTACAAATTAATTTTATCCTTTGACCCTGGATCTCCACTGCCACCACCAAACTCTAACTGGGTTTACTGGGAAATGTAGTTTGGACACGTCTTTCCCCCCAAAATCCTCCCAACCCTTGCACCCCACTTCCAGGGGGAGGTTTGGTAAAAATCCTCACCAATTTGCATAGGTGACCACAGACCCAAACCCTTGGATCTGAGAACAATGAAAAAGCATTCAGTTTTCTTACAAGAAGACTTTGAATAGAAGTAAAGGAATCACCTCTGTAAAATCAGGATGGTAGATACCTTACAGGGTAATTAGATTCAAAACATAGAGAATCCCTCTAGGCAAAACCTTAAGTTACTGTTACCACTGCACTGGTGGTAGAGGAAAAAGTGGAAAAATTCCCCAGAACACTACTGTAGATGCAGACAAACTGCACAGAATATTTTTTTTAAATCAAAATATGTAAATCCTTTACACTGAGTATCATTCAAGTATCCATTTTACCATCTAATAGCACAGCTCTCTGCCCTCCTGGTTCCAGGGAACACCGTATGTGTCACATGGCACAATGTGATGATCAAATGTCACAAGACTGTTTAAAATGTAAATATGTCTCTCTGATGTCTCTCTGCCTAGATGTATGCACTCTACCTCCTCTTTGGAGACAGCTAAAGCATCTGACTCCAGCTTTGAACTGACACCATTCCAAGAGGATAGTGCTTCTTGAATTGACCTAACAATGTCAGCCAATGAGTGTTTCTAGTGCTGTTATGTCATTTCCAGAAACCCAACTACACAGTTAGCATTACTGCCAGAAGAGACATCTGAAAAATCTGCCAATGTTCACTTTGCACAGCCAGTTTTGCAGGTGAAGTATCACTCAGTCTATTGACAGGCCCGAGTGTAAAATTCATACCTCTAAGTTCACACATCTGTTTTATTTCCATGCATTAATCCTTGCTGTCTAGGACCTGATTCAGCACCTCTTACTTATGTTCAATAGTACCTTATTGTGTAAGTAGCCCTATTTAGTTCAATGGGATTACGTAACAGTAAGACAGGGAAGAATTTGGATGCAATATCTAATTATATATCAAGGTCATTTTACATTCTAGGGTAAAATAATAATAGATCGTGATCCTAAGGAACTTGCAAACTAGAGGCACAATACCATACCAAACAAAGTCATAATGGTGCCAGTAGCATTACTGTTTTGGCTAAATGTTTTGCAGACCATGCATGTCTTTAGATGTTTTGTGAAGAGGAAGCGAACTTGGCATATATGAAGAGGAAGCTGTTCCAGCCACAAGGGGAAACAGAAAGGTTAGTTTGGGTGAAGGAAACAAAAGGAGCAGTCAGAATTGAAATATGGACAAACCAATGTGAATGGGAGCGGTGCAAGAAGAATTAGTGGGGAGATGATTGGTCAGGCTTTAGCAACATACAGTTTTAAATAAATAGTCCACAGCCATTCGTTACCTCGAAAATATAAAATGTACTTGAACAAAGCTTCAGGCACAAAATTAATCAGGATGTGTAACCCAGAGTACTTTAAATTATTTTTCATGGAAATATTTATGTGCTGCTGCTGAACGTTTGCTTTTCCTATTTCCATAGGAAGGATCAGTGTCAAAGAGCATAGTATAAAACCAGCAATGAACTCATGACCTTTTAAGTCATGTTCTCATGTGGGGAAGGCTGGAGTAATTTAAAGCAGAGCTACCTCAAATTGGCAGGGAACAATGGCCCTGTTGTTGCATTTGGTTGCACTTGTCCAGTAATGAATAAGATTCGCTGAATGATGTCAAGACCTTTTTAAATGTCAAGTGTTTGACTCCAGGCACTTATGTCTGAAAGCTCCTAAAAGAATGATGGGGTCTGGAATGCAAAGATGGATTACAGGCTACTTCGGGAAGAACTTTCCTTTGTGAATGACAGGGGAAAGGCTAGGAGAAAAAGAACCAGGCGTGCCTGGGACAAGGTATATTTGTAGCAATCTATAAGAATGTGTTTGCTAATTAATTCAAGAGTCATGCAGCTAATCTGACCTGATGTTCCCCTTGGTTTGGGAGCTACATATCTGACCTGCTAGATACCTATAGGCATGGGGCGAGGGGGAGGAATCGACTCACAGGGCATGTGACAAAGTGCAAAGCAAGATTACCCCAGTTGGACAGTGATTGGACTAATATAGCTTCATCAACTTCAGTAACACTTTATTGGCACGAAGGCAATGCCTTCTGTACAGACACATGCATGTGGGAGGCAAAGAAGTTAAAGGAGAGGAATGAGGACAAAAATGTGTTTCCTGAATAGAGCTGAGCAACAAAAAGAGAGAAGCCAGAGCTGGGCAAACTATCCACTACAAATAATAGTCCTTATTAGTTTAAGTCTTAATTCTGAAAGGGGCTGAACTCTCTGAACTCCCTTTGGTAACACCGGTAAAAAAAAAAAAAAAAGACAAGACTTTTTTTGTGGAATATTTTAGGAGGAAAAAAAGGGCCCCCTTTTTCTTCTGTTGATTAAAATTTGAAAATGTTTGACCTACTCTATAGCTGGTTGAAAATTAGGATGAATCTTCCACAATAGTGTTTAAGAAAAATGTATCCCATTTTTAAATCAAAATTCTGAGGAAAAAAATCATTAAATAAATCAAAAGTCAGAAAATGTAAAGCAGTTGTACCCACCCACTTTAGAGGGAGTTCAGAACACTTGGCATGTTATAGAACCAGGTACCCTTAGCCCAGTGATACTCAGACTGTCTCTCACAAGTGGCTCTTTAATGTGTCTTCTGTGGCTCTTTGCAGCATATGATATTAAAACACTGTATGATTTAATTATTAACCAATCTAAGTTATTAACCAATCAGAATGCTTTTCCTATGTTATTAACCAATTAAGTCATTAATTTATTTGCTGTGAGAATAAACTAAATATTTCCCGTCAGACTGTTTAATGCTATAGTAAATGAAACAGTGAATTCACACTACTGTGGCTCTTTTGGGTAATGTTGATCACTAATTTGGCTCATGTACCACTGAGGTCTGAGTATCATTGCCTTATCCTCTTTTTGATTAGTAAACTTTCTTTAACCAGTCCTGACTTTCTTTAAATGTATTAGCATTTTCTGAAGAGTTTGGAAAAAATAAATTTTTGACTTTTTGTATGGTAGTTATTCACAGAGTTTGACTAACACCTATATTACATGGTATTGTTCCTACTCCCCTGACTGGATGAGTAAAGCATATTAAACAGGAGAATTACAGATAGTGAGTAATGCACTCCCAGTTCTGATTTTGAAATGCACAATCATTCACACTAACCGCTTTGGGAATTTGCTAGAATTGCCCAGATCTTAATGGGCATTCCATGAACTCATGAATAAACAATATGTCATTATGAATTACAGAAAGAGGGACTTAGCAGTTTTATTTGTGATTCATTCAAACTGCCTGTGATGAGGGATACAACGTCTACACTGGGCCTGAAGGGACAGGCAATATTGGGCTCAGGTAGCCCCATCCCTGCAGGCCTGCCAACCATGTTCCACTGGGAGGAGCAGGATAAAGGGAGCTCAAAAGGCCAGGAAAGGGGTAGTGGAAACAAGGCCAGCTCCGGGCACCAGCATTCCAAGCAGGTGCTTGGGGCAGCAGTTAGAAAGGGGCGTCAGTTCCTCGGGCCAGAGCGGCAATTCAACGGCAGCTTTTCTGCTCTGCCCGCCGTAGTGGCAAATTGGCCGCAGCTTCTCCCCTTTGCCAGCCACAGCAGCAAATTGGTGGCAATTTCTTCCTTTTGCCGTCTGCGGTGGCAGTTTTTTTCACTGCTTGGGGGGGCAAAAACTGTAGATCCGGCCCTGGGTGGAAAAGTTTAAGGAAAGAAGAATCCGTCTCCAGGAAGCCAGACAGAAGAGGGAGCCTTAGAGGGGACCACATATTGGGTAAGGCCCTCAGTAGCACAGTCTCCAACCACCTCCCAATTCAAGAAGTAGCAAGTCTTGCAGGGCCCTGCTCATTTGTGAAACTATGGACTATTTGGACTACAGGAGCCATGCCCCAAACTGAAGGAGCATGTTGGTAGGTAATGGTCCAGGGTGGCAGATTTGGGTGGCCGACTGGGAGGAACCTGCGAGTGTTACTTCCTGCAGAATCCTGGGCTTGGACTTGGTGGAGAGGGAGGGCCCAGGTTCACCTTCCATGCTCCACTTAAGGGCAAAGGCTCCAGATACAGAGGGGAGGCCCAAACACCCCAGCCCAAGGGCAGGGATCAGGCACTTCCATTGCCCTCTGACAGTGAGACAAGGAGTTGAAGGTCAGCCACTCAACCCTCCAAACACCTCATCATACAGCCCCACACTGAAATCAACGGTAGTTTGCTACTGCCTGCAATGGAATCAGGATCAGACTGCCTAAAGAATGGCATAGGGGCATTTAGTGTTGTAAATCAAATTTTCAAATAGTTCACATCTCTAGCAACAGCCTTATTAGACACACAGGCCCAGTCCTACATTTCAGAACTCCCATTGGTGTCACAATGTGTGTTTGTTTTTTCCTCTATTGAGAGTCTCATTTAATCTGTGTTTAAACATTATAAACCACAGCCATATGATCATTACAGGCATGAAGGGTGAGGGAAGAGGAAGGAGCGATTCTAGGTAACTTCTGAAGTGTTGCCTAGCTTTACAATGTACCGATAGAAAGATTTCAACGGGCTTTGGCTCAGGCCCTGTGAGCTCAATCCTGCAAACATTTACTATCTTGCGTAGATATTTACTGACATGAGGAGTCCAGCTGCCTTTGACAGGGTACAATACAGTATTAGTAAGTATCTGCAGGATCGGACCCATATGGTCATGTAATTTGCAGTAGCAGCACAACGATAAAGGGTTGTTTCTGTTCCTGTAGTGTACCTTGTGTTCTTAGGTGAGCAATTCAAAACATATGTCTAAATCCATGACATGGAGGCAAAACTATGTCAGACAGTCACATTTGTCTTTGCACCTCATACCTGTGGTGAACTCACGGAATGAGAGGTGATTCAGCCTTTCTTTTTTTCCCTTAAAGGAGCAGCACTTAGAAAACACATTAAAGAAAAGTTACAACAATGTGAAATCTAACTCTACAGCATTGCTTCATGTTCTGATACTTTTTAATCGTGAATCAATGATGGAAAAATAAGAGGAAGGGAAAGATAGGAGCAAGAATTCTACTGTATGCAAGGCAAGCTACGCTACTTGACTTGATCACTACTCACTCCCCAAACTAACTAGACAGAGTGCCCAGGATACAGAACCCAGGAATAGTTATAGCACCAAGGGTTGAAAAATATAAATTGTTGTTGAGGAAGCACTTTCATTTTAAGAAGCCGCTGTCTTCAGGCACTTGTAACTTTCTGGAAAAAAATCCCCCCTTGGGCAGAACTTTTATCACATTGTTCTCAGCCAAAAGGGGATTTTAACAATTCTCTTTAGTGTTTTTGGGGATTTTTAAATATGGAGAAAAGATGAGTTACATATGTTCAATTTTTTAACCATTGTATGTATTTTGTTTTATTCTTTACTCTCTTCATCCAAACTCAATGGGCGTTAGAGTGTCCAGGATCATTGCTTTTAGCAATTTATAACCCTCTTGTCTTCTGACAGTTTATTTGTTTATTTGCTATTGCCACATCTGATCATTTATACCAGAAAACTGAGCAGGGCCACCTTACCCTCATTTTAGGACTTTGTGGGCTGGGATATACTTCAAAAACTATGGAGTGCATACAAAGAGGTCATATTTCTCACACAGTTCCTCCAAAATAGACATCCATTTATTTTGACAAGGTGGCTGAGGCAATATCTTTTATTGGACCAATTTCCACTGGTGAAAGAGATACGCTTTTGAACGTACACAGAGCTCTTCTTCATGTCTCTTTCACCAACAGAAGTTGGTCCAATATAAGATATTACCTCACCCACCTGCTAATATCCTATGACCAAAAAACAGCTACAACAACACTGCAAACATCAATTTAGTTTGACAGTCACTTTGTTTTAATTCATAATCTGTTTTCAGCAAAGGAGCTGACGCTGTGGGTGCTCCAGGGCTGGAGCACCCAAGGGGAAAAATTGGTGGGTGCACCAGCAGCTCCCCGCCCCCAGCTCACCTCCGCCTCCTCCCCTGAGCGCGCCGCGGCTTCGCTTCTCCCCCTAGCTCCCAGCGTTTGCCGCCACAAAACAGCTGTTTCGCAGCGGCAAGTGCTAGGAGGAAGGGGGAAGGAAGGGGAACACAGCACGCTCGGGGAAAAGGCAGGGCCAGGGTGGGGACTTGGGGAAGGGGTTGGAATGAGGGCAGGGCAGGGGCAGAGTTGGGGCGGGGCCAGGGGAATTTGAGCACCCACCAGCGCCTGGAAAAGTTGGCACCTATGGTTTTCATTTATATCTAGAGATACGCAAATAATTCAAAAGAAATAAATTAGACTTGATTAGTTTTGCCTTTTCCTATTTGCAAAATGGCCAAAAAGGGGCTGCGTTTTTTTTTCCCCACATTTATTCATTAAATAATTTTAGAGAAACTCTTTTTATCTGTAGGTTGTATTCTAACAGTTCATGGCAAGTAGGGCTGAGAGAGGCCTGAAGGGGGAACAATTGTACCAGGGCCTCAAGCTCAGGGGCCTCCTCAAAATGTCTGTAACTGGAATGAAATGGAGACGATATTGGAGTGGGCATGGTCCCAGCAAACATGAGATACCAGGGCCCCAGAATTAGCTCTACAGGCCTGACTACGAGTAGCTGATATTTTAAATTTCAGATACTATGGACACAAATCACATGGTTCATTTCAGTTCCTGGTTGGAAGATTAAAACTGCTAGAATCATAATACAGTGCAAATGCTCATTATTAAGAATTCAAAGATCACATTCTGGCACTATTCTGCAGTATTTATTGGATATTCAGTTATACATGGAACATTTCTGTAACACTGCTAGCATATGCATAGTGAACACAAAATGGGCATAATGAAAGTGAATTTGTTTAACAATTATAATGAATACTAGCAAATTATTATTTTGCTGTAATTACCCATCTCTAGTTACATTTTTGTCACAACCTGAGCAGGCCAATGGGATCAGAATGGTTTTATTGTATGTCACGAGCAGTTGGTCACATTTCTCTAGTCTAATATTTCTGCTTATCAGTCTTAGTGAGATTACATTGCAGCTGGCTCAACAATCCACCTAAAATAGGTCATTGATCTAATAGCATAGTTGTAAATATGGCATTTGTAAAGCTGGCAGCCTTCTTCTGAAGTACAAGTCCAGTGACAGTCTTCAGATCTGCTAAAGGATATCTGTAGATATCCTCCTCTTCATTGGAACATTCCTGGTGGTCTAAGTCCCTCCAAGCTGCCTGCTTGCACTGTTTCTAGGTGCTGCTTTATTTGCCTGTTAATCATACTCTTCTATGATTTAGGTCTCACTAGACTGATCACTTTCACTATGTTTCACATACGGTGTACTGGGCAATAACATAAAATGACTCCAGGTTTCTGAAACGGAACTGGCTCTTTATTAAGTGAACTATGTACAGAGTAACTGAAACTGTAGTTGACACTCTGGCCAGGAGTACATACAGTTTGACTTTCTGTTGCTTCCTCCAAATAGTTCCCTTCTGCAACATGTGCTCGTCCCTCCAAGTTCCAAGAAATTTGCTACATTGTCAGTTATTGCACTGTGACTTGAAACCATTGATTTAGACAGAGAATGCATTTTGCATCCTTTAACTGTATATAGTACACCAGTGAGTGCCCTTTGGATGGTCTAGAAGTTCTGTTTGCATAAGCATTTAATGAGACTTATTCAACCTATCCAAAATTAAGATGAAAGTCTTGTGAACGCAGGTTCTTTCACGAATTTTCGGGTGCAGGACATACCACAGCAACATTTATCATTGTATCTAAGCAACTAATTTTCCAGGGCAATCCCTAGGTATGGGCTAAATGCATGGCCACACTTGAACATATCCTTTGAGGGCTCTAAATCTTTTAGCAACCGCTACTAGCATTTGGCTATGACCTCCATTGTCTATGAGGCATGTGGCAATGCTCCAAAAAGGATCATATATTTGGAGTTTAATGTACCCACTGTACACACACTCAAATCACATATGACTTCAAAGCATATTTTATGTACATTTAGATGAAGTATGATGTGGAGCTGTCAAGCAGTACCATAAGCCTGAAGGCTAGGTGAAACAACTATACCCAAAATGAGAAAGTGTCATCTTGTCCCAGTTCTAAGAAACAAAGTAACACGATTGGCTACAGTTTTTACAGATAATTTCAACATCTTAATGTATTATTTATTGGGCAAAGCTACCAAACAACACTCTGCTAAAAGATTTTTATTAGATTTGCATGAGTATGTGGTTTTTCTTCAGAAATAATGAAGCTGTTTAACATGTGGCAACATTTGCCATATAGTATCATATGCGTTTCCACATCGCATATTCTTAATTCTCAAAGTATCTCACAAGTGATTATAAGAGTTTTCTATAGTTGCTGACCAGATCAGTCTCAGACTGATGAGTGCGAATCAGTTGCAGTAGATTGTATGCCATAGTTCATACTGCATACTGGGTAAATATAAATGTACATGAATTCCTAATGTAATACTTTTCCGTTTGTAAGCTTCTGTACATACAATGTACACCTATTCTGCTTGATAGAAGGTTTTAATTTGTAATTGACTATGCATGCAGTACTAGCCTTTGAAATAGTCTAGAAACTAGCTTTTAAAATTCAGTATCAGAGGTAACACACAGCTTCACATTGGGCTTCCGTCAAAATGCCCACTAAACAAAAATGGCAATTTTGATACTAACATATAGATGAAATTTAGCACAAGTGTGTGTATCAAAATGAAAAATGGTGGTGGAGGTAATGCTAATAATATACTTTGGGAATTTTACATATCATAGGGAAGTTACAATATATAAAGACAGAGGCTACAAGCCCCTTAAAGATTACATACAAGAGAAAGACTCTCCACAAACTTTGAAAAATGTATTATTTGGCAGATGTTGGTGAAGAACAGATGGAGAGATTTGTAAGAGGTGAACTTGGTTCTGATGGGACAGTACAGCTTCTTCAGCCCAGTCAAGAAATCTGGCATCAAAACATTTGGTGACATGGCCAAAAAGACCAAATATAAGTATGGCAAGGGAGGGACAGTCTCAGCAGTTATCAGTCCAGCAATTATTTCCCCCAGAGTCCTGTTTATAGCAAGATGCAGAAATGATGTTTCAGTGGCAACTGTTCTTAGTCACCCAATAGGACCTATGCCTATGTTCCTTGCAGATGGAACAATGAGAAGAATAGACAAAGCTGAATTAGGGCATCAGCTGGAAGCTCAAGCAGAAAGAATCTATGTGTTAAGAGCATGCAACAAAGAAACAACAGTGTACATCAGAGATGCCATGGCTGTCATATAAATGATGGCTGGAGACAAATTCCACATATTTGATGAATTGGCTGCTAAGTACTTGAGGCTGATCCTAAAAGGATTTGACCGAGATAATTCTGTAATCAAAGTCTCTGACAACAGTAACTCTGTGAAAACTACAGAAAGACCACACAGGATAGGATCTGAAGCTGAATACAAGAAATACTAGGTGATTGGTAGACACCCTGTGCCGCCCCAAAAAAGTTTCTAAATGTGGCATCAGGCAAGCAGTCACTTGTAAAATTCCTCTCTGAATATATGGTTTAAAATGCATCTGAGAGTGTAGGAGCACACCCCATACACACACACACACACCCCTTTCTTGCTGGAGGCTTTTCCAGTGGTACAGTAGCAAAGTTCATCACCATGAGAGGTGGTGAAGCCCAATACTTGTACAGTACTCAAGAGGAAGTGGACACAAGGATGCTTCTGCATCCTGTACATGCTAATCTGGCTTTTGAGTCTCTTAGAGTCAAAGGACCCATAGTAATCTGGTCACCTGATACAGATGTTTTGGTGCTTGCTGTTCAAGACTTCCAAAAATAGAACACATACATAACGTGGATTGAAACAGGCAGCATTACCAGCACAAAAGACAAGTATCACTTCATATATGTGCATGCTATTTGTGGCACACACTCCTGCCTTCTGCAACATACTTCCTACTGTACATGTGTTAACAAGATGTGACTCTATGTTTAATGTCAAAACAAAGGGAGCTTACCACCATAGAGATCTTGCCAAGTTGGGAGACAGTGACAGACAAGCCACAATTTCTGCAGCAAGGAAGTTGGTAGCAGTGTGATGTGACCAGAGCGAGAAAGAAACGGAGACCCACAGACACCTGAATTGCATATGCCTCAATATAGCCATCAAAAAGGAAAAGTCACTGGCCAAACTCACACTATGTGAGGACAGTTTTGAAGAGCATGTCAAAAAGCATCTTGGCAAACAAAAATTTGGATGTCTTCACACATAGACAAACCAGATCCTGGTCACCATTGCAACATGGATAGAGAAATGTGGATGATGAACTACTTCCTGTATTCTTCAAGGGCCCAATGGCATCTAAGCTTCTACAAGACCTTATTTGTGCCTGTACCAGTAGAGGTCACTGCACAATCAACTCTATCTGTAGTCAGAACAATCTTCCCTGGACAGAGCTGTGAACATGTCAAGGCAAAGATGACTATGTGAACCTCTGCACTCTTAACAGAAATCATAATGATGAACAAGATGACGGCGACGTTGACTAGAAATGTAAGCAATGCAACTACAATTCAGTGATACCCAGACAAGCTTATTATTAGATTTCTTTTGTTTTACTCTTTAGATTTTTGTTGTGATGCTTTGAGGTCACAAAGAAATAAAATTTATTTCTTGAAATAATACATAGAGTCATTAAACTAACAGAAACAAATACAAATATTGGATCATTTTAACATGTTGATGGTGTCATTGTTTATTCCCCTTTCTATGGTAATGGCACCACTCGACTCATCATATCTCATCTTAAAGTAGATATAATAAGCTTTTGTGTGTGTGTGTATAAAGGGTACATTAAGTTAAGCAAATCAGTGGTGTCTGCCATTCTCCATTTCTGTGTCCACCCACCGAGACTGAAAGGTGAATCTGGGGCTGCACCCTAATTTTCCCCTCACTCATCCAACCTATACTTTCAGCTGCCAAAACTCTTCCCAGACACCCGGTAACAGGAAACCTGTTGCTCCATCTTAAAAAATTATCCTTCACACCCACATGATGATCTTCTCCCACCAAACTGCAACCTTTTTGTGCACCTTAGCCTGCTAAGTGGGTTCCTAACGTCTGTCCGCACCATTAACATCTTACTTCAAGAGACAGCCCCACAAATCCCTAGAATTGGTCTTCCTAGATGGAACATGGACATCCAGAGGCATGAGAATTTAAAAATAAGTTAATCAAACATACTCTGACTAGATACTGGCCCAAACTAGAATCCTGGATTCAAAATACCTCTTGAACTTAAAAGTTCAGCTCCAGAGCCTAACTTTGTATTTATCTCCTCTTCCTATAACAAACTGAAGTAAAACTTCAGCTCCAAACATGCCTCTAAGCTCTGAAACTTCAGCCCAACTCTAATTCAAACCTCAAGAAAAATTGCACACTCACCCCAAAATCCTAGCTTTATATGCTTGAGTTCCAAAATACCATCATCCTTCCAAGGATATATGCAGTCTTCATTTATGTTTGAGGTGTGTGACTCTGATATTAGTGCAGCTTGTTCTGTTACTATGAAATAAAACTTCTGCCTTACGTGACCAGAAGGAACTTCAATAGTAATAACAAATGTGTTTCCTCTTCCTTTTTTCTCCTTCAAGTTAAGGACACAGTGTTCCATTTCCATTTAATGCAACTGAAAGTTATAGATGTTGGACTTGTTTGGACAAAATAAAAAAGGTTCTGGACTTTCAACCAAAACTTGAACAAGCCGAGAACTTTTTGGAAGTTCAGAGAAGTTTAGTTATATTATCCTTCACTGAAAGGGGGAAAAAGGTTAATTAAGTGCTGGCAAAAGATCCTGGCTTGACAACCATGAAGACTGGAGTCCTCTATCTAAAGAACAAGTACAGCACACAGGCAACTACACTGCAAGTTTCCCCGTGCTGTCCCAACAATGGACCTCATTTCTAACCTGAGTCATGCTGTGGTTAGACAGAGGATAATTGAGGTTAGAGCTGGGTGAATAATGCAAAAAAGCCAAACAAGCAAAAATCATTCCCACAACTACTTATTCAACTTTTTTTAGTGAATTAGCTTATGACATGGGCCTATCTCTTGGATAAAATTCTGGCCACAATGAAGTCAATGGTAAAACTGCCCTAGACTTCAAAGGCACCCTTTTGTGTTTGCTTTCTGCAAATATTTGAGCAATTCACTTTTACTGGCAAAAGATGTTCATGGGAAGCAATTTTACAACTGAACATATGAATATTTGCAGAATCTACATTTTAAATTCCCACAAATATTTGAACCATAAGTGCTTTATCTATACTATGTGACACGTGAAGAATCACTATTAAGCAATGCAGCAGTATTGCAATATTTATCAAGTCATAGAATTAAAAAACAAAACAAATGACAAGATTTTTGTTGAATAAATTTGGATAATGGATACATTTTAAAAAAATTGCAATGTCCTTCCATAAGCAGAAAAGGTGGCTAAATTAGCTGAATAAATTATTCACTGTAAATTATTTGCTTAACTCTAGTACAAACTCTATGTACATTAAATTCCTGGTGTCTCTACTGGGATTGCTAACAAGGGTACCAATTAGTGCCAGTGGTGCTGGTGATTTTATTTTAGGGGAAAAACCAATCCGCTCAGTTCTGTACTTCCTGGTTTGAGCTGGTACTGCAAGTTAAAATATTGAAAGGCTTTGGATTCCTCCATTCCACTCAAAACCAGAAAATATTAGAAATCTGAAAAGAAAGCCTGTTTGCATGAGTTTTACAGCCTGATTTTCCAATCAAAGGAGTTTGAATACATTTGAATGAGCATCCAGACTTTGGGATGCTTAAGTCAGCCTCCAAATCTTTTGATGTTTGCTGGTCCCTAGTTACAGAGAAATGAAATAGAAATCTGTGCTCAACAACAAAGAGATCTTGGTTATCTTAACCATTTTCATTTCCAGGATATGTATGTAAAAAGCTTTATGAACTTGTCTATGGCAAAGGAATAAGGTTTACGTAATGTCTTGAGAAAGATACCTTCTCTATACCCAGTGAGGACTTTGGACCAATCAAAGTAAAGACAGCCACAAAAAAATCCGTGCTTGCATAGACATGCCTACTCCGCCTCGGTGTGCAGCAGGTGAAGCTGCTTTGCCAATATGATCAATTTTGGCTAGTTTTCGGTTACAAATCACTCTAGGATTTGAATGCAAGGGTAAATGGAATGTTGTTATGCTTATTGCACGAGTAAAGAGCAGCAGAACTGTGCTTAGCCGGTCCTGATTGAGGAGGGGGTGACCTTAAACTTGCTAAGCGGGGGGTAGGGATGCCAAATCCCAGTGAGGGGGAGAGTGGGTGCAGACAGATTTTCTACCTAGTGGTGTGGACTCCTAGACACCATCTGAGCTGCCCCCTCCAGTGAGCTGATTAGACTCAACTGAGAGTCCATGTTTCAAGTTGGTGAGTCATGGAGTTGACATCACTGCTGAGCCGATCTAGGGGCTAAGCCACAGACCTTGTGTGGGGACAGTGTTGCAGCGAAAGAACACAGAAAGTGCCAGCTGAAATCACTAAGCGCTCGGGGAAGCCGTAAAACCTCAGAATGTGACCTGCTGAGGGCAATGACAGAGAGACAGCAGCAGGAGAGAAACACCGACGCCAGCAGCAGCAGCAGCAGAGAGATATCAGGGGCAGAGAAACAGTGGCAATGACACAGCAGCAGCTGTGAGCCCGTAGCAAAGGTGGCAACAGCAGAGGCATTGTTCAACATTCCCCACCCGAGGGGGGGGGCAGGCGGGAGGTGAACCCCCATGAACACACCTCTGAACTCTGGGTCTTTGCTAACCAAGGCCCACACACTGTGAGTGGGGTGCAGAAGAGGGACAGGAGAGTGGTGTGTTAAGAAACTTTCGTTTGTCGGACTTTCGCAATGCACGGTGAGAAACTGAACCAAAGGACACTGCCCAACGCTCTGTAGGGAGGGTATTTGCCTATGGTCACCCGCTTTTGAATTGTGGATGTGGTGTTTTCCCAAATTAATGCTGGGTCCCCTTTTCCTAAAAGTTGTATTTTGTTGTACACAGACTCAATACTTGCGAGAGGGGAAGTATTGCCTCTCAGAGGCACCCGGGGTGATAGTTAATATTCCTAGATTACTGGGTGGGGGCTTGAGCTGATTCTACTTTGTGTTGTTCATAGACAAACCCCTAGACATTGAACCCAGCCCTTGTTGCTGCCGACTCCACTTGGCAGAAGGGTTACACTGAAAATATATATTGTCATTGTCCATGGAAAACGCATACAGGAGGGAAAGCTTATGTGGAAAGTGGTGCAATAGAGCAGGCCAAAAATGTTAAAATTCCAAATTTTGACAAAATATTTCATTCACATTTGACATTTTAATGGAAAAGTGCTATGCAATTTTTGCTAAAATCAAATTAAATTTTTCAGCCAATGATACAGCTGGTTTTAAAAAGTTTCAAAATTCAAATTTGGATGAAACATTTAACCAATTTCAAATTTTAATGGGAAAAAAACGAAAGTTTCGTGAGTTTTACATTCTATTTTTCAACTTTTCATACTGTGCATCTTCAGCAGTAGAGGTGGGAGAAATTTTTCATACTACTCTCTTTTTCAATGAAAAATACAGATTTGTTAACACTGAAACATTTTGTTAATTTGTGTCGGTTTCACCAAATTGTTTCAGTTGGAAAAAAATGTTAAAAAAATTCCAAAAATCAAAACATTTTGATTTTTCAATTCAAAGCAAGTTTTCATTTCAAAATTTTCTTTAGCTTTATTAAACAGCAATCAAAAATGCTCTAAATTAAACCAAAATATTACATTTTGGGTTAATGTAAACATGTTGTTCAACCCCAATATTTTTTCAACTTTTCAATTCAGCTAAATTTCCAAAAAGTTTCATTTTCAGTTTGACCAGAAATATTTTTTTCCTGAATTGCCAGTGAAGCGCAAAATTAATTATCTGTACTGCTCTATTCAGCATTCCCAATGGTCCACAACATCTTGCCTGCAGAGTGGTGGGTCTGGTGGGACTTCACAGTAGTTAAGGTCACTAAAACTCACCTTGGGACAAAGTCTATGAGAACACATGGAGTCTTTCTGTACTGCTCGCTAGGACACCTGCAGCAACGACAGCATGGCCTGCAATGTTGCTGCTCAACAAAGATGGCTGATGACAGCCTGTCAAAGAGAAGGGAGTGGCTGTTGATCAAACCAGTAGGAATTTATGTCAGAAACTGCAGCCTATTCTGTATTCTTATAGTGTAGATGGCCCCCTGATTTCTCTCTATATCTGGCTAATCACACCTCATTCTCAGTCGCATACAGCAGAGCTTGCATGGGGCAGACATGGAGGGAAAGAGAAGTAGCCTTACACAGTGGTAGGGGATAAGACAACATGTTTGACCTTCCATGGGATTAGGGCTCTCCACCTGTGTAAACTGAGGAGGCCACATTACTCCAAGATTTTGGAACAGAACTATAATGGTCTTAGTTAGCTATGCAGATGCCCGGGCAAGCTGCTCTGGTTCAAAATGAGCTGATGCTTCATTGCTTTAATGCTGAGCCCCAGGCTTCTTGTGGTCTGAATGGCATAGCATGGGATGATCTCCCCTCTTTCCAAGTTATGGCCTATCTTCTCTGAACCTGCTTGGCCCTTCTTTAGTTAAGACTTTTATTTTGCAGTCCAATAAATTGAGAAGTTGGCATTCTGCATATACTGTGGTTCATCAGTCATCCCTATAAATCATGTCCTGAAAAGTAATAAACATCACAGTTTGCACTGTAGGAACAGGAAGTAATAAATAATGCAGAGCCAGAAGGATTGCAATTCTTTAGGTTACGCTGCATGATATAAATGTTTTCAAACTCACTTTATGCACTTTTAATTGTTCTTGCACGTAGATTAACTTGCTTGTCCCTTTTACTCAGCTGCCTCACATCTGTAAAAATTAACAGGTGAATTTACTACTAGGAACTATATATATATATATTTATAACTTACAAATGGGGGAGGGAAATGAAGATGGCCGCTAATTAAATGACAGTCAGACATGTCAAAAGATTCAAGGACAAAGAAGAGGCGGCAAGGATACAAATCAGTGAGCACGGAGATTTGCATTATTAAATTGTCCCCCTTTTTATAATCACTGAGCTACATAATTGTTTTTCATTTAGACGAGAAATGACAGATCCGTCATCCTGAAAAATTCAATGGCTAAAAAGCTTTTCGAAATATAGATTAGACACAAATAGTTATAAATGCCAAACCGTTATTTTTATTTAATTGGTGGATTGAAAGAAAATGATTTTTTGAAAGAAATTTTAGTTGAAAGTGCCATATTTATGCCAGTTGAGGATTTCAACCATCAAGGTTACCTGAACTAGCATTCAGGGGAACCACATTTGAAATCTAGACAAGAAAGAGCCAGCTACTCAGAGTGGGGGAGATTTTCCCAGGGGAATTACAGAGTCCTTGGAGTCTCTCTTCAAATCCAATGTAGGGCTTGCCAGACAGCAAGAATCGGGCAGAGGAAAAAGTTTGGCTCTCAACACATTGCCATTTTCCAATGAAAAAACATTCTGCCAAAAAATTCCTGACCAGCTGTAGTCAAGAGTTAAGTGTCAGGTTCATAGGGGTGGGTTACAGTAGAGCAACTGTTTTTAAACCTGGGTGCTTACAGTTAGGCTCCTAAATTCATATTTAGGCCCCTACATAAAAGTGGCCTGATTCCCAAAGGGGCTGATTCCATACAAAAGCCTGATTCTCTCCACACTGAACCACCCACCCCCCTCTCTTATGTTGTACCTGGGTGGTGTAGGGGAACTATAGTAGATGCATCTGAGGGAACTCTCATGTGACCATAAACAGGAAAGTTGGGAGGATTGGGTTGGCTTGAAGACCAGTCCCGGGAGGCTCTAGGGATTTAATAAATAGCTAAGTAAAAATTGTCATTCCTTGGAGTGTTGTCTGTAAAGTTAAATCAGAATAGATGGAACCTTTATAAGAGTAGCCATTTTCAGAGCAGTTTCCATTACTAGTATAATGGAAATACATGTGAGAGAACCAGAGTTGGGATGGGGAGGCAGTGGTCAGGAACAGACGTTGATCAGGGTCAAGCTAGCATTCTGGTTTCAGGTTCAAGGTTGAACCAGATGTAGTGTTCTGGCTCTGTTTCGAATGCAATGAGATCTCATGAGTTGTATTCACAAGATTTCCCCCATCTTGGGTCAGAAGTGAAGAAAGACCCCTTTCAGATTTGCAGCCAACCCAGAACCAAACTAGAGTACCAGGCTAGGATCTGGGAATTTGAATCCAAACCCACTCCAAAACTCAAAGGGTTCAAAGTCAAGATTCCAATTTTGGCTCATCTCAAACACGTTATACAAGGATGAAAAAAATTAAAAATTTTATGACCTAAAAATGGGGGTAATGCAAGAGGAGAAGGGATGAGAATGCTCCCAATGGTTAGCACTCTCTTTTTTATCGAAGAATTTTGTACTTGGTTTCTCTTCTCAAGCATATACATCTGTTCCTGAGACTAGCCATGGAGAGTCATTGCACCGATTACTGATCTCCACATTCCCCATGAGTACTTGGGCAAATAAAGAAGAATCCCCTTGGCTCATGTCAAGAAAGAACCTGTCATTCAGGAAAGTGCTCAGCAGAAAACATCAGGCTGTGGCAGCCTCCAAAGTTTTTCACCTAACTGATAAGTAGTCAGCCCAGAGTTTAACCCACTACTTACATTAAAATGTCAGGTGGATTTTCTACACATGCTCATTGGAGAACTCGACTCAGTTCAGTTCACATAAATTCTAGGTATTGTCCAGAATTGGGACTTCATTCTGCAGAAAGGGGGCAGTTTGCAACGTCCAATAATGCCTCCCGAGGGGCATCTTTCACCCACATATTATATAAGCTCTGCCCACACTGGGAGAATAACTGCTCTAGCTCGAGCCATTTATAAATCAGGTTGTTGCTAGCAGAGCCCCAGTACAGTTTTCTTGATGAGTGTGGACTGTGGCTAATCTCTGCAGTGCTATACTGGGGAAATCCACACCTGGACTAATCCAGGACTTTTAGGGCCTCTTTACACTACTCTGGACCTTTTCCCTGGCATAAAGAGGATTAGTCCAAGTCCCAGCATCCTGAATCACTTAACTAAGGCACTCCCAGCATGTTCATCACATAGTGAGCAGAGCGGGGATGGGGATGGGAACCATGGGCATACTGTAAATGGGATACACTTGGAAATAATAATCCTGGTTGGCATCCATTCATTTTTCTCCTAACAGCCCATTCAAAAAGTGTTTGGAATGGGCTGTTTTGGATCAAAAAGAAGTCAGGACACTTTCTGGACTACTCAGTGAAACAGAATCTTATTCTACATTATTATACACGTAACAGACTAACACCTTTCTTATACAAAAAATCCTTTGGACTAGGAACCCTGCTAGCGGCAATGGCCTTCTTCGCAACAGTTAAATCAATATGGTCCTACACCAAATATCAACACAGCCTTAACTAGCCTGCACAATTGCAGAGACTCATGGAGCTTCCATAGGCTAACATCTGCAGAGCCTTTTGTTACTGAGCACCCAGACCACAGGGTCTGACATGGTTTGCAAAATTCCATGTCGCGAAACTCACGTGACTGCATGAAGTGCCAAGTGGATTTCAGTAAGTGACTCGGGTTTGCTGACAAAGAAAGCATGGACTGTATGCAGAAAGTGGCTGAAGCTAGTACCACCAATGTAATGAAAAATGAAGTGGTGCAGGACAGCACATTTAGAAAGAGCTAGACCTTTCACTGATGGAGACAGCATTGATCCTATAAAATTAATCTGCTGTATGTGAACGGATAGAAACTGAATACCAAGGGAGACAGACAGACTGCAGCTACTAGAGCAATAAAATAAAGAGATGTGCCTGGGAATAACCACGGCACTTCCTTCCCAGTAATGGCTGCAGAAACCATCGTAGGCTTCTAGAGAGACAAGCATATCTGCTCATTAGTGATATCATTTGTGCCTGGTGTTTGCTGCCGTTAATGATGGCTTATTCTCTCTGGCTGCCAGCAAAAGAAAACAGGAAGGGCATTTGGAAAGCTCATGAAAAATATCCACAGTTTTAGGGCATTGGGGCTTGAAAAATGATGGATTAAAACACCCACAACTCTGATAAACATGCAAAGAATTATAGATGGAAGGAAAATAGGTAATAAGAAAGTGAAAGATTTTGTTTATAGACTTGACGGGTTGGCTGGGGTATAATAATGGGACCTGCTTCCAATCCATCCTATGTGAAAATAATTGGTGTGTACAGGAGAAGGATCTGTTCATAATAAATGGATCTCCTTACATTGTAGCAGAATGACATCAGTATGAATATACTAGAATGACAGCATAATTTAGCGGGAATGATACCAGAAGTGGATGTTATTAGCTTCAGCATTTCTGAAGGCATGTTAAACTTGTGGGCATAGCTTACCTCCACACAAAAGGTGCACAAGGTAAAAGTAGTGGCAACTCTATTGAGCAGCAGTTCCAACTGAGTTAATTGTACTGTACTCATCCTTCAATCACGCTGCTGCCAAAACATGCCAGGAGCTGGGAAAGGGAGGAAGTCAAATGCTGCAGTGACTTTAGCCCAGGCAAACTGAGATGCTCCGTGCAGTTCTGTAAGGAACAAGTAATGAGATTACAGGGAGCACATATTCTGGACCTGAGCCAATGGGGGAAGGAGGCAGGAAACCAGAAGAGAGGGCTAGAACCCCAAGTATACCAGATTAATGCTTGTCAAGCCCTTGGGAGGGCCTAGGGGCAGAGGTGGCTTTACACCATCTTTCCACCCAACCCCAACACTTGGGAGACAAACCAAAGTCTTAGGGCTGCTTTAACTTGTGCCAATGGATAATATCCCAGGAAGCCCCTCTGCTCCTTTTTGGAGTACCTCAAATTCCAGTGACTGGGGAATATAGGTTATGGCAGACCTATGTCAGTTAAGGATTCTCTTACAACAGGGGGATTCTCAGCTGCTGTCTTAAGGCAGCTTTAAAGTCCTTTTTGCATTGCTAACTTATGAGTGGCTGAAAATGTTTACGCCCCAGAAATTTTATGACCCTTACACTATCCGACCTTACCCTCATTTTATTACTTTATGAAATAGAACTGATAATGGGATATGGAGCTTGTTACAAATTCAAATCTGCCTTGGGTTGACAGTTCCCACTTTAAGGCTTTTCAGAGAGTGTTGTGAAATCAGTCACTCCTGTCGTTCAAGTTCCTTGTTTCTAGAACAAGGATTTACTTCCCTAGAGCCAGCCCCAACAACTGGCACACTTGTGGACCATCTCAGCAGAGAGACAGAGGATCAACTGGATCATGGAGATGTACTCACACTTAGGGATGGTATCTCCAGGTCAGCAGTGAGAAAGATTACCAGGACAGTATAGGAAAGCTAAAACTGCAGCTGTTAATGCTCATTTTTTTTCTCTGGATAATTAGAGGACTTAAAAGTCCATGGTTTTCAAACCTGGAATTTTTCACATGCACTGCAACACAAATACATCACCAGAGAGAAAAGTACATGGTACTAGCAGAGACCTCAAAGAACGAAAACTGATTGTTCGGATCTCTAGCATGCTAATGATTATATTGGTTGTTGAATGGAGGTACTAGAAGCTACTTCAGGACTAAGTGGAATATAAAAATATATAAGTGGAATATAAAGTCATTTATGCTTATCTTAGGATGATAAAAAACATCTATACCCATCTTCTGATACTAGTGGAGAAAAAGAGCATGGGGCCTCTGTGGAAAAGACACATAAAAATATCTACTACACCGAACAAAATGTGGTGAATAATGTATGTAATACATTAAAGATATAAAATTATAGGCATTTTTTAATTAAATCCCTAACTCTTTATTTTACATTGGAGGTCTCCATCAGCCACTTCCAATTCTAGGCTGTCAAGACCTGCAAAGGTTGGCACAGATCAGGGCTATAACTTATATTTCAGTTCCTAACACTCCAAAATACTTGCTCCAATTTGAATTTATTAAGAATAATTCAAAGTGTATGTCAGAGGGGACAAGATATAAAATATACTCTAAAACCAAGTCACAAACCTTGTTAATGGCTAAACATAAAACATTCCTTTCCTCCAGATAGCCTTGTATACAGAGAAGCCAGATACATCTCTGGATTATCTGCCCTGAAGTCAATGGAGTGGCACCAGGGATGAGTCTGGCCTGTGATATTTAAGTGCCATTCTAAAGTACCACTTTATAGGTAAACATTTTGATTTATAAAAGATCAACTACGTTCCTGTTTTCAGATTCCTTCAGTGTGCTATATCTGCTATGCAGTCAACTGCTTTTCTACTGCAGTGTACCCAGCTACACTAACAGAAATCTAGCAAGAAATTACTGACCGTAACATCTCATATAGACATTCTTATATGAGATTATGGCTGAAGGATTTTCTTCTTTTCCTTTCCATCCTGCCCATCCATTCAAAGTAGCAGCAAAAAGCCAGCATTTATAATGAAGTGACCCACAGTTTGAAGCAAACCAAATTTATGACCAATGCTTGAGCCCCACAAATTAGGGGTGATTGGGAAGGAGAATGCAACTTGCCAGTTGTGTATCAAAGGAGCCATCTTAATGAATGCCTCCTCTCTTAGGAGTCCTTCTTCCCACCATCAATAGCCTGCATGCGCTTTCCCTTCCATGAGTGTCTCCAGCAGCTGGTCTTTTTGTTTGTCTCACCTAATATAGGCCCCAGTCCTGTAATGGCACCTGCATGAGTGTGCAGAGTCTAAACATAAGGGGTTGGGTGCTGGCTATTTCAGGGACTGCCCAATTCTTTATTCATTCCAGCATACCATAGCAATAGGACCCAAGAGCTGGCAGAGTCCCAAGCAAAGCTCACAGGAGCTTTTTTTTGGTAGAGAACCTGGAACTGTGGAACAACCTTCCACCAGAAATCAGGATGGCTACAGAACAGAGCAATACACAAGTCTACCTTGGCAAAGTCTTCTCCTGTAGTAACAGCCCTAAAGGATGGCCCCAGCAGCACTTTGCTGAAGAAACTACTCAGAAACTTTCCAACACTGAAAATAATATAAATAATTAAACATATTTTTTAAAACAAACCATTTTAAGTAGACTAATGACAAAGTAAAAGGCCAGGGAAGGAGGTTAGAGTCCTTTAAAGAGATTGATGCTCTGCCCTAACGTTGTTAGTGCATAGATGCCACCACAAAGGGATGCATTAGTAAGATAGTGTAGACATACAGAGCAAAGATATTGTACAGAAATAGATTTGTGGGTGGGAACGGGGATATGCGTATATCTTGTGCTTTCTTTAGCATGTCATATTTTGCTTAATGAAATGTCAATAAAAAATAAGCTATTTCAACGTCAATCGCTTACCCTTCAGGTGCTGGGTTGGAGGCCTTTCGCCTAGAGTTTCTGCACTCCCCAAAGCAGGTTAACATTACAGTTACATGTCTGTTTCTTATTTGACAAGTCTGAGCCAAGCAGATTAGCCATTTTTGAGTTATGTGATTCAGGTGGGAGGGGAATACACATAAATTCTGAATAACTCCAAATATATGAAACTTGAAGTTTCAAATCTGTTTTCTAGTCCTCACTGAGGAAGGAAATCAACTCAAGCTTGGAAAAAAAAATCAGTAAAACACACATCTAAAACTTATGGCTGAAGATCTGTACACACAATAAAACTTTTTCTTTTGGTTGTTCTTCCCCCGCCCACCCCGCACAAGTGTTTTTAATTCTGGAACAGTTTCAAACATTGGTCAGCACAGATATGCACAACTTTGCTAAGGTGTATTTGTTAAAGATGCCTCAAATAAAGTTTCCTGTATTCAGGATGAGTTTGTTAAGTATGTCACAATTTATCATCCCTCCCCTTCCTCTCCCCTATTGTAGGGAAATTAAATGCAAACAGTTGTGTGAATGCAACGGAAGAGTGACAAACCTAGCTCAAAAACATGATTATCTATTGCTCTGTACCTTGTGTAGTCATTTAGAGCTATGCAAAGTGATCTGAAAAGAGCTGTCGCCCTTGCAGGCAATTACACCATCACCAGTAAAAAAAATTCTGCAATCAGAATTAAGCTCATAATTGTGTTGGTGTTGCATGAAGCGAATAGCATCCAGATCATTCTCCCATCGCTATGTTCGCTCTTCTGAGCCAAGAGAATTGAAAATATGTATCTCTTAAGTAAAGTGAGCAACACATACACCGGTTCAACATTTCACACTTGAACACATAAGTGAGAGAACTGTATGTCCAGAATTGCACATCTACAGTCTCCAAATCAGAAGAGTAGGCTCACAGGAAGTAATAAGTATCTTTTTCCCACCTTGAGGCACTTCTCTTTAAGTGGGTCTCTCTCTCTCTCTTTTGTGGTTTACATAAGCTAAGAAAAAGAGACAACCATTGCTAATACTCAAATTACGTGAAGTCAATGCTCGTGTTTTATGTACAAAAATAGATACATCGAATAGTATTATTTTTGCCATTGCTGAAATTTTTTTTATTAAACACCACACAGATCTCCCTAATACATATGATCAGAATTCTGCAGAATTAACACACAAAACCAACATAGCTCAAACAAAAAACTAGCAAGAAAGCACCAGCAGGTAGGAATACCAGGAGAGACATACAACTGTAAATATGCCATGGTACAGAGGAGGATTTGGGGAAGAAACAAACCTGCATCATGACTCTGATGAAGTTGGCAGGATATAATAGAGGCAGCCCACGAAAGAAACACCCACCAGACATTTTAGATGACTGTACTATTTACTCAGTCTACTATAGAATTAAGTAGATTGAGGCATTGGGTACTTCCTATGGAGTAATGACCAGTGAGGATAAGTAGACAGCTTGGGGCTGTCTTAAGGGCTTTATTCTGCAGGTGTTGCACCAGATGTTAGGATCCTCTCAGATCTCCCAAGCCAAGCTTGGTTAGCAGTTGATGGAAAACCTTCAGAGAATACCTAAGTTCTGCAGGAACTGGTGTTGGCGATTCAGCAGGTGGGAATACACTACCCTTGAGTCAGTACTTAACTACTATCACAGCATGTTGCTAGGGGGAGACACTGTGCACTTGAAGATACTGTCCTTTGAACATAATAGCTCAACTACTTGAGTTTATTAAAGTTCCCATAATACTTTTCATAAGAGTAGGCTGTTAACTCTGACATCTCACATCTCAGCCAGATTACAGTTTGGCTAACCACATTTTGCCCATGTAAATTCCCCCATAGTTTCACTGTGTACAGTACTTTTCACTTCATATTCTATGCATGTTCTAGTCAAGTGTCTACTAAGCAGCTACTTCATTCCAACCTAATATTTCTTCTGTGGTAGGTGGAATGATCCTTTGTGCTGTATAAGAGCTACATATTATTATGTATCCCTCACTCAAAACAGTGATAGAAAATCACCTAATGATAGTAAAGATCTTGGAGATAGCTGCATGAAAAGATGTTCTAGACATGAAAAGTATTAAACTGAAAATTAAAATAAACAAAAATAACCCTAAATAATTATAGGGATATGATTTTTAAGGGTAACAGTTTCAGGTAGTCCATACAGTGGATTATAAGAGAATTCATCTCCTGTACATTAGTCAGACTGAAATATCTCTCAATATTCCACTCAGTTTATAATGTGCTGTATTACAAATGCATGCAGAAATATTCTGTCGAGAAAGTTGTTTTAAATGCTAAATATAAATAAATTATAAACCATCAATGAAGTGGAGGGAGCTTTACAGCACATTTAACTGCTCTCAAGCTTTTCTGAACATTATCCATGTCCTGTGGTTCTCTGTTTGGGGATGCTAAGAACAACTCATTCTTGGTTCATAGTATCAGCAATCAAAAACTCTCAAGAGTACTTTAGAATTACTCAGAAGAGACCCAGATTGGGGAACAAAAACAGATAGATATAGGTTTCTTGTCTATAAGGCCATGTCTGATCCCAGGAGCCAAATAGGTAGGTGCTTTAAAAACAAATATTTAAAAATAAAGTCACTGAAATTCTGGATTCCAGCTCTATTATCTACAAATAAATAAATAATTTATTTTTCCACAACACAATATATTGACCTGTAACACAAAAAACATATGGCACCCCAAGACAAGCTAAGGGAAAAGCACAGCTCTTAAATCTTTGTTTTACAGGAACCTTTTGAAATTTGCTATGAGGTTCGGTCTGGGCTCTGGTTGGAAGTGTTAGGCTAAAAGTTAGTTTCTTCTCCATTGCCGTTTCTGAGGTCTTCCCAAAATAAATGTGTTCTTGCAAATCTCAGAGTGTTTCCAAACCAAAGAGCAATTCAAACCAATATGGAAACCTTCAGAAGAGCTGTGGCATTATCGTACGTTCCCTGCATTCGCAGAGTTTACGTTACTTTGTATTTTTTTAAAAAGCTTTTATTTGAAGGTGCATTAACAGTTTGTTGCAAATAAACCAATCAATCTTAACACACTGGAAGAACACGTTGTCATACCCTTGGACTACTCTCTGAATCTATGGTTTGGAGGAAAAAAATTCTCCTTGTCAATTGGTGAGAGGCACAGTGTGTTCCTATATACCAGGAAAGCTGCTAGATCTATATGTACTTACCTCCTACAGCATTCAGGATTGTTTCCTCAGAATGTTGTTCTTAAAACTTCTTGCCACTACTGGGTCACCTCTAAAGTGCTTGGTAACTTTTCTGAGCACATATAAGTATTATGGTCTGAAGCTTGAGGTGTGCTAAAACAGAACTTCCCTCTCCCCGGGAGATGAGGTAGCTTTCTGCCTCCCCAGTCCCGGGTAAGCCTGGTGTCAGTTTGGCCCTTAGCAAAAGATAGAATAGTCTACAGTGGACCATGGGTTGAACACATTGTTGGCAAAGAAGATTGTTCTCACCATCCCCAACCAGGCTTTCATGGCTTGTTAGCAGTCTCTTAGGCCCTGATACTGCATTGTGATCTGTGTGGGCAATGTGAGAGGCTCAGTACAAAGACACACAGTAGGTTCAGTAGTTTCAAGAGGGAAGTGGATTCAGGATACCTGGATTCTATGCTTACCACCATCACTGCTTTGCTATGTGACCTTGGGCAGATCACCTGACCTCTATATCACTGTATAATGAGTCTGATGATATTACTTACCTGTCTCACAGGGGTGCTGTGAAGAGTGATTAATTGATGAGTGGTTATAAAGGATTTTGTGATCCTTGGATGAAAGTTGTTCTGCAAAGGCAATTTTGCGGGAGTGTGTACATTTTTGTCTTACATGATCTTTTAATTTATTCCTGCCTTTCTAGTTTGCACAGCAGCAGCACCTGGTGGCGCTTGTCATACTTAAGAGTCTGTTTGTCAACCTCTTCATTTTAGACCTCCCTATTTTCATAACCCCAGAATAGAAACACTGCTTCTCTTTGCTCTCCTACCGTAGTTGTAGACCTGAGGCATCTTTAAAACCCATTCTCTCCTTTTTTAAACACAGTATGCTTAATAGGAATGTAGAAACCAAAGTGGCATATGTGGTACTTCAATACATAGCCAAGAGCGCAGTATAAAAGAGCAAGACAGATATGCAGGCACAGCTAAAGAAACTAAGGTGCATCTACAAAGACAGTGTAACTGGCTCCCCCCACACTCCAAATACACCCCGCCTTGAACTTCATTCTTTGTCAGACTGTAGCCCATTGTGGAATTATTAGACCATTCTTCCCATGGATAAAAAATAAGACCTCTGAGGGAGATACATTGAACATGAAATCTCCACAGCCTATCAGCAAAAACTTATTTAGCACAGGTGTTGCTGTAATTGTGAGATACTGGGAAAAATCAATATTTAATGGAAAACTCCCAGTTCCACTCTGACAGTACCAGCAGGCTAGAATTTAAAACACAAAACCCAATATTGGCTGAAATAAGTTCCTTTAAAGATTTTATTGCCCACTCACAATGCCCTGTATGTCTTTACACTTCATTATTTCTGTAATGCAAAATCATATCTTTCTAGACTAGATTATAAACTTCCTACCCCAGGGACAATGTTTTTGTACAGTGCCATGCACCCCTAGTGTATAGCTCCTTGGGCAGAGGTATCTTTTTCTTCTGTATTTGTACAGTGCACATTGGGGTCCTGGTCCATGACACCACGGTAATACAAATAAATAATAATAGTTTCCTAAAAATTGCAGACATACACATATTCATGTGACAAATTACACAGCCATGTGGTAGATTGCATTTAAGATGAACTTTAGCCTGCCTCTCTCACTAATTTGTCTGTGCCACGACTGTTTCTAAGATTTCAGAGTTCTCAGAACCTCCAACAGCCACCTGTTAATAAAATAAAAGTAATACACCAGGGATTATTTCTTTCCACCTCCCCCCAAATTACACAAATCCAAGATCCCAAATGGACAATACTGCACCACTATTATTATTATAGGTAGTCAGGAAATGTATTTTTTCCCAGGAAAAGCTTGACAAAAACCAAAATATTTTAATTTTCATTGAACATTTTTCTTATGAATATTTCAGTTCTTTGCCAAACCCTCCACCCCTTCCAAATATTTTCTGCTCAGAAACAAACAACAACAAAAAAAGATGAAGAGGTGGGGGGCAGAAGCGATACCAAAAAAACGTGACTTTTTTCCCAGGAAAATTTCCATTACATCAGAAAGCCTTTTTCTATTTAAACACACTTTTTTGGCCAGCTCTAGTGATTTTTATTATTTGCATTACAAGAACCTTGTGGACCCAACTAAAGACTGAGGCCCCATTGTGCTAAGCACACATGTGTGTACACACACAGGCCACGTCTACACTAGGAAATCAGGTCAGCATAACTACATCACTCATGGGTGTGAAAAATCCACACCCCTGAGGGATGCAGTTAAACCAGCCTAACCCCCAGTGATAGAGAGCGTTAAGTCAACAGGAGAGCTCTCCCATCGACAGGGAGGCAGACGGACTACGCTGGAAGAAGCCCTCCCATCAGCGCAGGCAGTGTCTTCACTGAAGCGCTACTGCGGCACCAACGCAGCGGTGCAGCTGTGGTCCTACAGTGTTTTAAGTGTTGCCCTGCCCATATACACAGCAAGGCTCTTACAATCTACCGTATAAGACAATAAAAGGGACAGATTTTAGAATAAATTTAATAGGATTCTTTAAAAAATATATTCACTGCTATTTTTCTCCCCCCTCAGGCTTCCCAGGGTAGCCAAGGAAGTCTGGTTTTACAAGAAGACCGAGATATACAAAGAACTGCTTTCAAAACTTGCTGAAACATTTCTAATATAGCTTTTCTGTAACATATGTGATATATACAGAATTATGACGATGTGGATGTAGTAAAAAGGTTCAGATAACTCACTAATGGCTTTACCACTCCTGATTAATGCAATCATGCTAATCGGACTTCTCTGTCACACTCATATATCCTCTCACACGCAAATTGTCTCTCCCTTTGTCTGTGTGCACGTGAGGGTGTACAGCATATTTATAGAGAAAATAGATTTTTACAAGGTTAGTGAGAGTCCTATATGACATCCAAGAGCCTTACAAACAACCCGCAGGGTGTCTGCACCACACAAAACGGTAAAATGTAATTTGTACGGATGTGTCGACTGATCTGTATCCATCTGTATATTCATCCCAGGATACGCATTCCATCTGCTGCAGCTCTAGCTACTACAGTTTTGCTATATCAGTGTTAGAGACACAGAGGCATCGACAGAATACCTAAAGCTCTGTGTAAGATGGAAAGTTAGCAAGAGTAGGGCAGTGACATAGAAGGCCTATAACTGGGTCAGCACTACGGCAGTAGAACTGCATGAAATAGCCTATTTGAAAATAAAAGCACTTAAAATGTGGCATCAATCAGCAGCAGATAAGGCTTGCTTATTGTCAGTGACCCTCAGCAGAGTCAGGAGTGCTTGCATTAACATAGTGGAGACAAGGACAATGATCTGTTGCTGCCTTTATCCATTGTTGCTGCGTTCTGTATGCGGAATTGCTCATACGGTTTCCCATCTAAACTCTATGCCCTGCCTATATGCCTGAACTGAATCCCTCTTCATTCCTCCCCACACCCACCGTGCTAAATGCCAAGCTGACAAAAATGTTGGCACTGTATCCTGATGTTCTAATCTGCTGACTGGAAGAGGTGTGTGGGAAAGATGGTTCACCTTACACAACACAGATGGTCCACCTGTCAGATACAGGAATGCCTGGTTGTCAGAGAGCCATCATCAGAAGAGAAAAACAAGAAAAAGAAGGTCAAGTACTGAAGCAGCAGCTGCAGCATTCAACAGCATAGTACACTATTCTGTACAGTACACCCCCATTATCATCCGAGTATCTGAGAGCCCTCCAGTAGTACATTAAGCAAAGTAACTAATGTTGGTCACATGTGGTTCCTTCTCTCTCTCTCATCCTCTGAGAAACGTGTACGTGTAGTTTATAAAAAACCCTCCATGTACTCTGTTAAACAGGCTGCAGGAGGAGGGAGATGACCTGCTGACCTGCTCCATCTCCTGATTCTAGGTTTTTGGACCAAGAGGCCACTGCTGACCAAATGGTGTGCAACAGTGAGTTTGTCTCCATATTCTGTTTGGCACACTTTGTAAATTTGTATCTGTGCCAAAATACCTTACGTTAAAAATAATTTTTAAAAACCCCAAACCTAGGTCACTTCTGTTTGAAAATTTCACAAGCTGAAATTTGAAGCTGGTGAAGCTTTTGGGGATATTAACATTCTTCAATGAGAGAAACAGAATCATAGAATCATAGGACTGGAAGGAACCTTGAGAGCTCATCTAGTCCAGTCTTCTGAACCCATGGCAGGACTAAGTAATATATAGACCAGTGGCTCTCAACCTTTCCAGATGACTGTACCCCTTTCAGGAGTCTGATTTGTGTTGTGTACCCTGAGTTTCACCTGGTGTAAAAACTACTTTACAAAATCAGACATTAAAAAAAAAGTGTCACAGCACACTATTACTGAAAAATGGCTTACTTTCTCATTTTTTCCATGCAATTATAAAATAAATCAATTGGAATATAAATATTGTACTTACATTTCAATGTATAGTATACAGAGCAGTATAAACAAGTCACTATGAAATTTGAGTCTGCACTGATTTCACTAGTGCTTTTTCATGTAGCCTGTTGTAAAACTTGGCAAATATCTAGATGAGTTCCTGTACCCCTAAAGACCTCTACGTATCCCCAGGGGTATGTATACCCATGGTTGAGAACCACTATTCTAGACCATCCCTGACAGGTGTTTTTCTAATCTCCTCTTAAAAATCTCCAATGATGGAGATTCCATAACCTCCCTTGCTGCAATTTATTCCAGTGCTTAGCCACCCTGACAGGAAGGTTTTCCTAGTGTCCAACCTAAACCTCCCTTGCTGCAATTTAAACCCATTACTTCCTGTTCCATCCTCAGAGGTTAAGAAGAACACATTTTCTCCCTTCCCTTTGTAACAACTTTTTATGTACTTGAAAACTTTTATCATGTCCCCTCTCAGTCTTCTCTTTTCCAGACTAAACAAACAATTTTTTTCAATCTTCCTTCATAGGTCATGTTTTCTAGACCTTTAATAATTTTTGTTGTTCTTCTCTGGACTTTCTCCAATTGTCCACATTTTTCCTGAAATGTGGCACCCAGAACTGGACACAGTACTCCAGTTGAGGCCTAATAAGCATGGAGTAGAGCAGAAGAATTACTTCTCGTGTCTTGCTTACAACAGTAATGCTGATACATCCCAGAACGATGTTTGCTTTTTTTTTTGCAACAGTGTTACACTGTTGACTCATATTTAGCTTGTGATCCACTACGATCCCCAGATCCCTTTCTCCAGTACTCCTTCCTAGGCAGTCATTGCCTATTTTCTATGTGTGCAACTGATTGTTCCTTCCTAAATGGATTACTTTGCATTTGTCCTTATTGAATTTCATCCTATTTACTTCAGACCATTTCTCCAGTTTGTCCAGATCATTTTGAATTTTAATCCTAGCTTCCAAAGCACTTGCAACCCCTTGCAGCTTGTTATCGACTGCAAATGCTCTAAGTGTACTCTCTATGCCATTATCTAAATCATTGATGAAGATATTGAACAGAACCAGACTCAGAACTGATCCCTGTGGGATCCCACTTGATATGCCCGTCCAGCTTGACTGTGAACCACTGAAAACTACTCTCTGGGAACAGTTTTCCAACCAATTATGCACCCACTTTATAGTTGTATTAGGTTGCATTTCCCTAATTTGTTTATGAGGCCACATGAGACAGTATCAAAAGCCTTACTAAAGTCAAGATATACCATATCTCCTGCTTCCCTCCTTTCCACAAGGCATGTTACCCTGTCAAAGAAAGCTATTAAGTAGTTTGACATGATTTATTCCTGACAAATCCTTGCTGACTGTTACTTATCACCTTATTATCTTCTAGGTGTTTGCAAATTGATTGCTTAATTATTTGCTCCATCATCTTTCAGGGCACTGAAGTTAAGTTGACTGGTCTGTAATTCCCCAGGTTGTCCTGATTTCTCACTTTATAGATTAGCACTATATTTGCCTTTTTCCCGTCTTCCATGACATTAATGACTCAGATATTTCTTCAGTCAGCTCTTTGAGTGACTTGAAGATATCTAACTTTTTAAAGTAATTTTTAACTTGTTCTTTCCCTATTTTAGCCTCTGATCCTACCTCAATTTCATTGGCATTCACTATGTTAGATGTCTAATAGCTAAAGCTAAGATTATGTCGTGGAGGTCATGGAATCTTTAACCTGCAGATACCTCCATGACATTTTCCACTTCAGCCCCAGGTTGGTGGTGCTGGCATGGAGACCTTGGAGCTCCTAGCCGTTGCAAACAGCGGGAGGAGGGGGACCTCAGAGCTACAGCAACAGTGGGTGCTGGACCCCCCTCTCTCCCCACTTTGTCACAGTTATTTTTAGTAAAAGTCACGGACAGGCCATGGACTTCTATGAATTTTGTTTATTGCCCATGACCTCTCCATGACTTTTACTAAAAATAACCGTGACAAAAATCTTAGCCTTACCAATTGCTACAAACCTTTTTGGTGAAAACAAACAAAAAAAGTCTTTTAGCACTTCTGCCATTTCCACATTTTCTATTATTGTGTCCCCCCCCAGCCCCAACAATGAGTAATGAGCCTACCCTCTCCTTGGTCTTCCTCTGGCTTCCAATGTATCTGTAGAATGCTTTCTTGTTATCCTTTATGTCTCAACCTAGTTTTATCTTCTTTTGTGCTTTAGTTTTTCTAATTTTGTGTTATTTGTTTATATTCATCCTTTTTTAATTTGGCCTGGTTTCCCCCTTTTTGACTTTCAGATCATTGACGATCTCCTGGTTAAGCCAGGGTGGTCTCTTGCCATACTTGTATCTTTCCTATGCAGTGGGATACTTGTCCTTGTGTCCTTAATAATGTTGCTTTGAAAAACTGCCAGCTCTCTTGAACAGTTTTTTAGACTTCCTTCCCATGGGAACTTACCTACCATCTCCCTGAGTTTGCTAAAGTCTGCCTTCTTGAAATCCATTATTTTATTGTGCTGTTTCCCCCCCTACCATTCTTTAGAATCATGAACTCTACCATTTCATGATCACTTTCACTTAAGCTGTCTTCCACTTTCAAATAGTCAATACCAATGAATGCAATGAAAAACTGAAATCCCCAAGGGAACGAAACCACTTGAAATTAGCATGACAAAAAATCATCACTATCACACAACTCTAACGGCTAACATTGTGTAGCACCACTGTGTTCTTTGGGACTTCCACAGATCCAACTTACCAAATTTCTTCTCTAGTAATTAGCAGCTCACAAAGATCAAAGTCCCAGGTCAAAAAAAGACAAAGACACGATAATCCTAATTTCCACCATCAAAAACTAGACCTCAGTGATAGAAGAAGAAACAGCTTGGACACTATTCAGAGAAAGTTCTTCCAGTGTTTTAGCGTACACACATTCAATAGGATTTAAAAGAATAGGGGGGGGAGATTCTAAAATCTACGAAAGGAAAGAAACATGCTCCCTCTTTCAGCTGCTCTCTCATACTGAGCAGTACATTGCCAGCTGGGAGGATCAAAGCTTAGCAGGAGTTCTGAAAGGGGAAAGCTACTACATACAGTAATCACTGATTGCATTTTCCACAGACAGTCTCAAAAATGGGATAATTATTAAAACTGGATTATTTTAAGTCTTTCTCCGCAGCATCTTGTATTGATCAGGTTGTTTTTTTTCAGTAACAGCAGCCGTTTCATGCAGGAGAAAACTTGAGTGCTGAAGTACACTGTATGTAACCTCCTAGAGTACCTCTGATTAGATGAATTCTAGCCTACATTGTAACACATTTGGCAGAGAAATATGGATGTTTATTACAGTCTGTTTACAGGTAATATCTATTATTTACTTTCTAGACAGTAGTTGACTTGTTATTCAAATCAGATATACACTGCTCAGCAAATACACTAATAATAGTGAACAAATCAACTTATTTGTCTGTATCAGCAACATTCTCACATCTGTCTTCTTGTTAATGATCCACATTGGTTGTGTTATGCAATGTTCAGCATTGCATGCTGTGAAGCATATGAAACAAAGTAACACCACAAGAACTCAAGAAACAGCAGCCAACAGTACTATGTTCTGGATGGAATATATTGAACTCTCAAATATAAGAAAATTAGGCTCCCTATCCTGTTTCTCTAGAAGTCCATAGTAAAACTTTCATTGCCTTTAGTAGTACAGGATTGTATGTTTAATGAGGTGAGAACCTTTAAAAAGTTAATCAGAGAAGAATCCCTAAAATTGGATGCTTCCTCTTCTGAACTGTTTGGTCCTCTTGTGGCTGCAAAATTGAGCTGTGGCTCTCATGAGAAAGGATTTTTTTGTGAGATTTTATCATTTTCCTGTTTCTGATTTAGTTGGGAATACTTCAAGGAAGAACAGCCTCTTATAATGTATGTCATCAGAGGTCACTGAAGACAATCTGCCACTGTAGGCAAAACGTCAGTGTGCCACTTCCCTCCTCATAGGTCCAGCATGGCAGATTTGGCCCAACTGCCCCTCCACCATAGGTTGCAACATGGCTGCTTCTCTGTCATGGACAAACTTAAGTCAGTGGTATTTCAACCTGGTCAATTAGGTTGCAGCACCATTCAAATTTGGCTAAGCCACCCTGCTGTCATGACAGAGGAATGGCCAGGCCAAATCTGCCACCCTAAGCAGCTGCCCAGAAATCTGCTGCCGTAGATAGCTGCCTACTTTGCCTACAGTTAGATCAGGCCCCCATCTGTTGCTTCCCTTCCATTCCGAGCTGGACACAGGAGGTTCAGAGGGGGTCACGGAGCCAGCTCACCACTCAGACACCTCCTCTTGGTTGCTTTAGGGATTAGCTCTTTCCAGGTTCAATGCCCTCTCCTGCCACTCGTTGCACATCCTGCCATCTCTCTCTCTCTCTCTCTGTGGCTTGGGGTGCTCTCCTTTAGTGGCTTGGCCCTCTGATAAGATCATCATAGACCTCCCCTTCCAGGATGTCAAAGTCCTTCTGTGTAAACTGTCTCAGGTATTTTCTCCATTCACTGCCCAGAGAGTGCCACTTCCCCAGTGGCTGGTAGAGAAATCGGGGCCTGCCCTCTACTCCAGGTTCCAAATCAGGGACCCTCTAATCAGCAGCTGACATCTGTTCCCTCCTAAACTTTGCTGCCATTTCCCTGAGCCTTTTCCTATATCCTCTCCCCCTAGGTTTCCTTCCTTCCGTCTCTGATATCCAGAGAGTGACTACAGGCTCCCTCATTGCAACCCCCTTCTGCTGGTTTTATAAGAGCCCTGCATGCTCTTTCTCAGCTGAATTCCATCATCATCATCATCATCCAGGGGATTATTTAGGCCACCAAATTCACCTCAGCTGTGGCCTGTCCAGTTAATTGGCCCCTTCTCAGACTCATTAATCCCTTCTAGGTTAGTGTGGGGTGAACACTTCATTACAGAGGGGAACAAAAAGTCATCCTAATTTTTTTTTAACTTCAACAGAAGTTCTGTTTGAATTTGGGATGGAAAACAACAACGGGAAGACCAAGATATGCAGAACGCAGTCAACTAAACTAGAATTACTCTTGAATTTAGTGAGTTTAGGACTGTGTTTGTGAAGTAGCCCTTCACACCGTGCTGGGGAATTGGTTCTGAGAACTGATTCAAAGTAAAGAGTTGAACCTCCTGCTCACCAACACCACTTCCTGATGCATCTTAGGGTTGCCTTAAAGGTCTCCAATCCAAGTTCTGAGTATGTACTTCCCTGACCCCAGGAACACACTTGGGTAGATACTGCCTGTGTTACCACAGCTACACTGCTATTTTCAGTGCACTAGCTCAAGCAGATCTAGGGTGGGTATGTTATATGAGCTGGGAATCACACCCCTAGGTCCAAGTGTAGATGCAGCCTAGGATTCATATAGTCACAGCATCCAGATATGGAAAAGATCTGTAGGTCATCTAGTCCAATTTTCTTCCTGTGCAGAAGTATCCTGTATGTTTAGTAATTTTGGTCCTGTCTAGTTTTAAACATGTCGACTGATGAGGCTTCCGTCACTTTCCTTTAGTAGGTATATTATTAGGCTAATAAATCTGTCAGGAAGATTTTCCATGATGTGCAGCCTAAATTTCCACTCAGCTTCATCCCATTACTCCTAGTTATGCCCCTTACTATGCTAAATAATTCCCTTCTTGATGGTTACAGCCTTCTACAATGTGTAGATTTGTGCATCCACTCAACCACTACTTAAGCAAGGTATACATATTTTGTTTTATTTTGCCTCATAAATCAATCTTTCCAGTCCAAGAGCCATTTTTGCTGTTCTTTTCTGAGACCATTTTTCAGTATTTTTCTGATAACAGTGATCAATGAGATCGTATGGGTGCCAGAGTCTGTAACTTCTTTGCAAAAATATTTTTGTCTGCTTATCATTAGAGCATATAATGTTAGGGTTTAACCTAACCTCCTCCCACCCCCAAAATTTCTTCTCCTCAGATTATAGGTTTCATGATTAAAGTTAAACCTAATAACACCTGAAAATTTTAGTAAGAAAACTAATTTAAATTACTCTAATTTTAAGTATTTTTTTCTTTACTGCCCATTTTATCTCTGGTCTCAGCAGCTTTTGCATTGTGAAATGGGGAAATATCATAGCTAAGGTGGTGAAATGTAGCCATGCTCAAAGAAGTGAGGGATATGAAATGTTATTTTTATGTTTGAAGGATTCTGGTGTCCTATGACATAAATGTTCGTAGAAAACCCATGAAATTGCAGGAGCAAGCTGTGATTCTTAACCCATAGTTGAAACCATCTCCAAAGCACAACCCGATTGCATACACAGACATACTTAGTTTGTTGTTTGATCGCAAAACAGACTATTGCCAGTCAGAACTGAATGATTGCTTTGCAGAAGCTATGCCTGACAACTATGAACTTCCTGTTTTATAATGTTGGAGCAATGCTAGAAATGGCTTCCTGCTGTTAACTTCAGCTGCTGTAACATTGTTAAGCATGCCATGTGGAAGTACAGATGTTGAATGAAGCTTGAGCACGCTAAGATACAGCAGCCAGAATGAAGTTCAGTGCATGAAAAGACTCTGGCAAAGCAGATGATTGTGTAAGTGAACAATAATATTCATAATTGGGAAAATTACAATGTCTTTGTTTCTCTTTAGCAATTATACAATTCAATGATGATCAAAACTGAAACACTTGATTTAAACCAATATAGCAATAAAAATATTACCCAGTTTTTATGACCTGAATCTCCAAAAAGATGATAAAACCCAAGAATCACATGTTTTACTTATCATAAATAGGCAACTAGAAAAGGCTGAATGTGTGTTTTCCATCTCAATAGTGGTACTTAAGCAAGTCTCGGGTTTCCTGCTACTTCTTCCTATTAGACCCACCCATACTTCTTTGATCCTCTTTTTTTTTTTAACATGATATACTTCTCTATTTAAGACACCTTATGTGACATGGTCAAGCCAGATGGCTACAGGAGAGCGATAGAAGGCAGATATATTAGCCCCAGGTTAAGTAGGTCCCTTTTCCCTGGGTAAGGTAACAGGGAAGGTTTTTGGTTTTTTTTGAAACAGAAAAGAAGTTTATTTGTAACACTTACAAGAATTACCAAAGGAAACAAAACAACTATGCAACAAAACAACGCAAACAGAAGGTATAACACAGCAGCTTTCAGGAGGGAGAAGTGTTCAGGCTAGCCTGGGCCCAGAGCGAGGGGGCTTCCTCGACACTTGTGGTCTTCCACCCTCCTGAGTTACCTGGTGGCCTAGAGTGGGGGGGCTTCCTTGACACTCGTGGTCTTCCACCCCCTCGAGTTACCTAGTGCCGCGCCCAGTGTCACCGATCCTCCCTCTCCTGAGAGTGCCCGGCAAGATGGGCACGGCTGCGGGGTGGGCGGTTTAGGGGTGGGGGGGTAGACACCCATGTATTATAAAACCCCTCTTAGATGACAGTAATGATGGTATCCACAGCGGCAACGGCTGGGGCTGGCGTCTCTCCCTCTTCCCCTCAATCAAAGGGTCAGACGGAGGGAACCGGACGGGGTCACCGAGCAGAGAACCCCGGACAGCGCCCACTGCTCCTCGAAGGCATCAAGGGAGTCGGTGGACGCCGCCCGGAGGAACTCCGCCTGGATACGTGAATGTACTGAGGATCGGAAAAAGGCCCTACAATCGCAGGATGTTTCATGGGCCAACCTCCTCTCTCTTGTTTTATAAATGGCTGTTTTAGCCAAGGCTAGGAGGAGGTTGACCAGGAGATCCCGTGATTTTGTGGGGCCCCGGATGGGAAGTGTATAGATAAAAAGGTGAGGGGAGAAATGAAGCCAGAAGCGCAATAGAATATTTGTGAGGAGCCGGAAAAGGGGCTGCAATCTGGCACACTCTAAGTATACGTGTGCCAGGGTTTCCCTCACATTACAAAAAGGGCAAGTATCCGGGATGGGGGTAAACCGTGTCAGAAACACGCCCGTGCTCACAGCTCCATGAAGGAGCCGCCAACTGATGTCCCCGATGGGCCTCGGGACCAAGGTGGAATACAGGCTGGCCCATCGAGGTTGCTCACCCTCCAAAGGTGGCAGGAGGATCCGCCACTTTGTATCGGGGCAGGACACCAGGGTGTGGGCGTGAAGGGTGTGAAGCGTGAGTGTGTATAAATATTTCCGTGGTGCAATTTGAAAACTGACCGGCTGCAGTTCATGCAGCCGGCTTGCAGTGAAGGGGTGAGGGGTTTGTTGGGATCGGCAGGGTGGGGGCCCAATGGAAAAGTCTGGCGGGCTTGGGGTAGAGGATGGGCGGGATGCGCCCTCGCACAAGGCTCAGTGGACATAAGCCCGAGCAGCGGGCATCAAGGTGGCCTTCACCTCCTGAAGTACGTGACGGGGGGTACGAGGGCTGGAGAGCCCCATGCGCCGAGTGACCGTCAGGGGATCCAGCCAGTCTCTCCGGTCGTAGTCCAGGAGGTCTCCGACCCTCGTGACTTCCGCCAGGACCAACCTCTGGCACACCGAGCAGGACTCCGCCACCTGCACACGGAGTTGGGGATTGTGCAGCAGGGGCTCCGTGAGGAGATCTGCTCCCACGGTGGCCGCCACGGACCTGGTCGTTAGAAACAGTTTCCAGGTCCGGAGGAGGTCTTGGTAGAAGACCGGCAGCCCGGAGAGGTCTCTCGGACAAAGATAAAAGAGCTGCCGGTCGTATCGGAGCCCTCAGATGCGGCACAGGATGGCGTGCACCAGTATGTTCCACGCCGAACTACTTGCACTATAAAAGAGCCTCTGCAGGGCCTGGAGGCGGAAAACGCGGACCTGAGTGTACAGACACTTCAGGCCCTGCCCTCCTTCCTTCAGGGGTAAATGAAGAACTCCAACAGGGCCCAGTGCATTCCTGACCAGAAGAACTCTAGAATCAATCTCCGGAGGTAGGTCAGGAAACCCGGGGCCAGGGCCAGGGTGTTGAGCCGGTACCAGAGCGAGGACAGGACTAGTTGGTTAAGCACCAGTGCTCTCCCTCAGAGGGAGAGACATCGGAGTAGCCTCGTCCATTTCCGGATCCGCTCTATCACCCCGCCCTCTAAATTTTGCCAGTTCTCCAGCGGGGAAGGGTGCGTGGCGGAAAGGTAAACGCCGAGATAGAGCAGTGGACCCGCACTCCACCGGATGGTCTGAAGCGCGGGTGGGAGGGAGCTCACCTGCCACCAGTCCCTCACCGCCAAGCCAGAGCTCTTGACCCAGTTGACTCGGGCGGAGGAGGCTGCCAAATAGATGGCCTGGCATGCCTCCACTCGCGCCAAGTCGCCCAGGTCCTGGACCACGAGGAGTACGTCATCGGCGTACGCCGAGAGGACCAGCCGCAGCTCCGGCTCCCGCAGCACCAACCTGTCATCCTCCTGCGGAGGAGACAGAGGAAAGGCTCAATCGCCAGAGCGTACAACTGGCCCGAGGGGGCACCCCTGCCGCACTCCTCGCCCAAAGCTGACCGGTTCAGTCAGGGTCCAGTGAGCCTAACCAAACACTCCGCGGAGGCATACAGCACCTGGAGAAAACTCACAAACTGAGGTCCGAATCCAAACGCCTGCAGAGTGCTCAGGAGGTACCTATGGTCTACTCTATCGAACGCCTTCTCCTGATCAAGAGACAGGAGGACGAACGACAGACCATCTCTCCGCCCGAGTTCCAAAAGGTCTCGGACTAGAAATAGGTTGTCAAAAATGCTGCGACCCGGGACAGTATAGGTCTGGTCTGGGTGGATCACGTCCGCCATCACGGACCCTAGCCGCAGCGAGATTGCTTTCACTACGATTTTGTAATCCGTGCTAAGGAGTGAGACGGAACGCCAGTTTCGTAAATCGCGGAGGTCCCCCTTCTTCAGCAGCAAGGCAAGCACCGCTCGCCTGCACGACAGAGGGAGGACCCCGCTCTGCAAGGACTCAGCCCAGACAGTGACTAGGTCTGGGCCGAGGATGTCCCAGAACGCGCGGTAAAACTCCACGGTCAGCCCGTCCATGCCCAGAGATTTATTGGTGGGCATGCGACGGAGGGCTTCTGAGAACTCGGCCAGGGTGAGAGGCAGCTCTAGGCGGTCTCGGTCGCCCACGCTGACCGTGGGGAGTTCCTCCCAGAGCACCTCGCAAGCGCCAGGATCGGTCAGATCCGGGGAGAAAAGGCTTGTGTAGAAGTCACGGGCCCTCCCACACACCTCCTCCGGATCCGTGAGGGGGGTGCCGTCTTCCACAAGAAGGCAGGTGACGTGTTTCTTGGCCCCCCTCATTTTCTCCAGGGCATAGAAGAAGCAGGAGCCGCGGTCCATCTCCCGAAGGAGGCGGATGCGGGACCGAACGAAGGCACCTCAGGCCCGGTGGTCCTCGAGGGCCCGGAGCTCCTCCCGCTTCTCCCGGCACGCTCCGCAGAGGGACGGGTCCTCGGGGTTGGCGGCCAGGCGCCTCTCCATCTCTAAGATCTCCCGTTCCAACTGCTCTATTGCCGCATTTCTCCGTCGGCTGGTGCCCCGAGTGTAGTCACGGCAGAAGAGCTTGGCGCGCACCTTCCCGAGACCCCACAATCGCCGCACCGAGGGAAAGGCACGCCACTGCTCTCGCCAGGCCAGCCAAAACTCCCGGAAGAACGTCACAAATCTCTCGTCCTCCAACAGGCTGTTGTTAAAGTGCCAATAGGCCGGCCCCGGTCTCTCTGCATGGAGGGAGACCGTTATGGTGACTAAATGATGGTCGGAGAATGGGGCCAGCCGAATGGCGGAGAGTGGGCCTGTGAAAGATGGAAATGGGATAAGTAAATACGGTCCAACCGAGAGTGGTGTGACTGATGGGCCTCCACCCGGACAAAAGTGAAGGTGGAAGTGTCATCTGGGTGATGGTCGCGCCAGACATCCACTAGGGAGTGATATTCAACTATTCCTCGGAGAATATTTGCGGCGGCCGGGGTGGTCCCGTTCCTCGAGGGTGGTGTTAAAGTCTTCTCCCAGGACCAGGCACTCGTGCGAATCTAGGGTGCCGAGAAAGTCGAACACCCGCTGATAGAATTGTGGCCGCCTTGAGCTCATTTGCGGGGCATAGATGTTAACAAGATTAACCACGAGCCCCTCCATACGGACTCGAAGGTGCAGCAGGTGGCCCGGCACGGCCTCAGTGACCCCTAGCACCTCAGGCCGTAGGTTGGGGGAGAACAGGGTTGCCACTCCAGCTTGCCAAGTCGTGAAGTGACTAAAGTATACCCCGTCCCCCCACTCCAGCCGCCACCTGTCCTCGGCGGTCGGATCCATATGGGTCTCCTGCAGGAAAACTACAGAGTACCCCCCTTCCCAAAGGTAAGAGAGCACCTGGGACCTGCGGAGAGCCATCCTACAGCCCTTGGTATTCAGGGTTGCAATAATAAGAGGTGTCATGCGGAGGGCTGAGGGGGTGGGGGTTTCTTGTTGGTGGGGGTGTTCATGGCCCCTGGCGGGTTGCACAGCAACCCGTGACCCATCCCGTGGATGAGTAGATCATTTCTGAAGCCACGGGCTCGCTCGTAGGCCGCAGCACCGCGCCTTCCTTGCCCCCTGCCCTCCTGTATAAGGGCCCTTGTGGCCTGGAGGATTTGGTCAAAGTCCCCCCATAGCTGAAGAGCCAGCTGTACCCTATTGCGGGCGCCACGGGTGTGTTCTAGGAACTTCCGTAGTGCATGCCGCAGTTCATGGGGGGGTGGGGTTACAATTTCCGGGGTGTTCCCTGGTGGGGCTCTTAATACAGCCTCGTGGTCCGCTAAGGCGGGTAGACAGGGTGCGGACCACCGACGGGGCGTCTGACAGGCTGGGGTTATTAAATTCATTTCACACCTTGGGGTGGAGGGGGATGGCAGGGAAAAAATTGCAACTCCTAATGGGTCGCGACTAGAAAGTGCAAAGACTGCTCCCTGGGGGGAATCTGTGAAAGGCGGGAAGGAAATAACCCCAGGGGTGGCATTAGCATTGCAGGAGGAGGGGAATTGGGCAGGGACAGGGGTGGGGGCAGGGGCAGGGGTAAGGCTCTGGGGTTCAGGAGGCAAGCACCTAAAGGAAAGTGCCTCCTGAGCAGAGTCAAGGGTTAAGGGGTAAGGGGTAAGGGAGGGGGCTCCTAATAATGCTAGGCGCTGGCTCCGTGGTGGTCTTGGCGGCCATGGCATCAGGTGGTGGACCACCTTCTGCAGGGTGCTCGCCCGGGAAGGCAATTAGGGGGAGGGAGCATGGGGAAAGGGGGGCTGGGGTAAGGTTGCCCAGCTCGAGGTCAGCCGGCAGTAGATCATCCTCTCCCTGGGTGACCAGGGTCAAATCTAGGGCCTCAATCTCCGCATACATGGAGGAGAGGCCAGCTCCTGCTACCCCGGGGGCCTCTCCTCTAGGGCCCGCCTCAACGGTCGCCTCGGGGTCCGTGGGGGGTTCGGGTGGTATCCGGGCAGAAGGGGCGTCCTCAGGAGTCTCAGAGGGGAGGGTCTCCCATGGAGGGGGGATTCTGCCCTCCAATGCCAGTCCATCTTCCCCTCCCGACACCAGCGGATGGATCTCACTCGTGGCCGTAGCGGGAGGCTCAATATCAGTGCCTCCTTTCCTGGTCTTCCGGGGAGCTCCGCGTCGGATGGATGCAGCGGAGCTCGAGCCTTCCGCTTGCCTCGCTTCCCCTGGACTAGGGTCCAGCCCTCCATAGCGTCGTCTGGGGGTTGGTTAGCAGGGGTCGTGTCGGGAGGCGGAGGTGATGGTTCAGGGGTTCGGGGGGATAACGGTGAGGCAGCATGAGGGGCGGGGGGTTCTCCTTGGGGCGGGCCCTCTCCTGTACCCGGTAATATCCTTGCCACACCCTCCTCCATAGGCTCTGCCGGATTGGTAATAGCAAGGGTGGAACTCCCTTGCTCGCCCGGGCATTGTAGGGAAGGTATCTCTTGGGCCCGGATGGGAGCAGCTATGGGTCGAGTAGGAGGAGGGTTGGTTTCAGGTGCTGGGCAGCCAGGGGCGTCGGCAACGACGGGGCTGATGTCCTGCCAGGTCTCGGGTGCCCCTCCCCCCCGGGCCAAAGGGAAGTCTCTGCGGACATGCCCCACTGAGCGGCAGAGGTAGCACCGGACCTCTCCGGTGGAGTAAAAGACCCGATAGCGGGCTCCCTGGTAGGGGACTAGGAAAGACCCCTCGAGCGCCTCTCCATCACGCACGCCCGCTGGTGGTAGAAACTGCACTTGCCGGCGGAACGAAAGGACGTGATGGAGGGTGGGGTCCCTGCAGCCCAACGGGAGAGGGCTGATGACAGAGATAAGTTTCCCCAGGGTGGAGAGAGCGGGTAACAGGGCAACATTGGGTAAAAAGGGAGGAACGGCGGTGAGGACGAGGCGAACGCCCAGGTCTTCTAGCGGCTCTACAGGGACAAACACCCCCCCCACCGCCAGGCCCCTCTCCACTGCCTCCTGGGTGGCAGCCTCCGAAGCTAAGAAAAAAACGACCTTCCCATACATCTTGGAGGCCGCTACAATAGCCATGGGTCCTACCACCTTCGCCAACACCTGCACGTATGTCTCTACGTGGGGCGAGGCGGGCACCAGGAGGCAACGGACACTGTGCCTCCTGGTCAAGGTGGGAAAAGGGCCCCGGCTGCTGGTGATGGTAGCGGAGGCGGGGGGGGGGCAAGATGACGAGGTGGCAGGCAGGGGGGAGCCAGTCACCGCCCGGGCATACGTCCTGGGGGCCGGGGGAGGAACATTCACAGAGCTGGTGGAGGGAAACGCAGGGAGGGGCTCCACGGTCGATGACGAGGCCACAGCGGTGGGGGCAGCCCCGCCATGGAGGGCCGAGTGGTTTTAGCAGGGCCCTTTCCTTTCTTCCCGCCCTGGCCTTTCCGGCCAGCTGGGGGGCGTTTCCTAGAATCTGGGGGGGCGGTGGGCGCAGCAGCAGCAGTAGTAATCACCCGGGTGCCTCCTGCTGCCGGTGCCCCAGAGGGGGGGGGTGGCAAGTATTTTGACAATAGTGGTGGGGGGGGCACCTTGGGGGTTGGGCAGGGGGGGAGGTGGGGGAGGAACAGCTGATTTTGTTAGAGGGGCCTCGCCCCTCTCATTCCCCGCCATTGTGAGCAGGGAGAGACGGGGAGACACCGGAAGGGGGAGGAGGGAGGGGGAAGCAGAGTAACCACTCCTCCCTGCTGGGCTGCAGGCAGGGGGAGGGGAATGCCGAAGGGGTTGGACTGGGAGGGGGGGGAAACAAAATCGGGGTCCGGTAATAGGGGCAAGTTGTGGGATAAGCAATCCGGGGGTGGGGGGTGCAGACCCACGCACGTTTGTCCAAAGAGTCTCGGTTGGTCGGCTGTTATGTCCGGTCCGAAAGGCAAAATTCAAAGCGAACAACTGGATCCGAAGGTAGATGGCAGGTTGCCAGCAGGGACGGGCGGCGGGGGGGGCCGTGACAGTTGTAGTAATGGTGGGGGGGGTGGGCACCGATGGATCGGGGGGGGCTCTGTGCCACACCCCCTGTGCCGCCACAAACGCAATTAAGCCACAGTCAAACTCCCCCCCACGAGAGTATAATTCAGAAAATCACTCAGTCTTACGGCCCCCTTCACGATGATTTGTAGCTTCCCTGGGTTATTTCGCCTGTCTTCTGAAATCTTCTTCTCCAGCTGTGTTGGCTGTGTTCCAAGGCTTCCAGCATGCTGGGAATGTTGTAAAGATAAAAAGTAAAATCCGAGCTGCCAGCAAAACAGCTGGGTCTGGGGGTTTCCACTCCCCCCTCCGGATAGCAAAATCGGCAATCTTCCCCCCCCTCCTCCGGGGGGTTCAGCTGAAACAAATAGCTGTGACCGAAAGCAGGCGTGGGGGGGGACGGGTGCTGGCAGCAAGCTGGAGGCTGACCAGCACATAAACGGCAAGAAGAAAAGCAACAAAAAAATCAAACCAAAACAAAAAGCGTCTGGCCCGGTCGGAGGGGGGAACTAAGGCAGGTTCAAAAAGTAAGAAAAATCCAGGCCGGGGGCTTTAGGAAAGAATAGAAAGCAGATAGCTGAGGAGCAAGCAAAGGACGTTCCGTTTCCCAACAGGGAAGGTTCCAGAACAATCAGGAACCTTCTGGAGACAATTAAGACAGGCTGATTAGAACACCTGCAGCCAATCAAGAAGCTGCTAGAATCAATTAAGGCAGGCTAATCAGGGCACCTGGGTTTTAAAAAGGAGCTCACTTCAGTTTGTGGTGTGCGTGTGAGGAGTTGGGAGCCAGAGGCACTAGGAGCTGAGAATGAGAACGCAGACTGTTGGAGGACTGAGGAGTACAAGCATTATCAGACACCAGGAGGAAAGTCCTATGGTGAGGATAAAGAAGGTGTTGGGAGGAGGCCGTGGGGAAGTAGCCCAGGGAGTCGTAGCTGTCACACAGCTGTTCCAGGCGGCACTCTAGACAGCTGCATTCCACAGGGCCCTGGGCTGGGACCCGGAGTGGAGGGCGGGCCTGGGTTCCTCCCAACTCCTGGTCAGACACAGGAGTCATCGACCTGGACTGTGGGTTCACGAAAACGGCCAAGCTGAGGGCTGCCGTGAAGCTCCAAGGCGAGCCAATCCGCCAATAAGCGCAAGACCCACCAAGGCAGAGGAGGAACTTTGTCACACTACCTAACAGGCAACTGTTTCTCAGCTCAGGGTTAATGCTAGTACATGCCTCGGCCAGCAGGGGTGCTTCCCCAGCCCCAAGCACAGGCATGGTGCTTCAGTGACGTGCCTGGGCAGCAAACTGATATAATGAGAAATGACATACAATGCTATAAAAGAGTGCAGGGGTGGGGTAGGGAAGAAATGGTCACTGTAAAAATATTGGCTTGTGTGCATTTTACACTAACACAACATCTCTTTCCATTCTTCAGCAGAGTTCCAGTCGGCTGAAGGGTCCACATCCAATTTTTACTTCATACAGTTCTCCTGCAAAACTTCTTGTTATACAGACCTGTTGGTTATTTATCTATTCTCTCTATCCCAGTCCAGGGGCCAAATCCTGAGGAATACTTTCAGCTCTTTAGTTCAAGTCATCAGCAGTTGTGGGCTCAGCACCGGTCAAAATTTAGCCTCGTCTCTTTAAATAAATTTGAGACTGAATGAAGATTCCAGATTATGAAAGATATTAAAAATAAAGAGAGATTTCTTTTTAATAAACCAAAACACTTATTAACAACGTATCAAAAATGTGTGAAAAAGCTTCTGTGTCAATGTTTATGGTAATTAGAACTCCGTTACTAGAACAATAAAAATGTTTGCTAAGAAGATACAATGTTAAATATTCTATTTTGAAAACATCTTCTGACACAAGAGTCTACATTTTCCAACTCAGTGGAAGAAATGATGACTTTGTGGACAGATTGCCTTGGCTTTTAATTTTCCTTACGGATTTTCTTTTTACTCAAAATGCAATTTGTAGCATATTTAGAAAAGAAATAATGATAGTTTTGTCAGGAAGGGTGTTTTTATAGCAAGCAAATTTAGTGTGGATAAAAAGGGCCAGAAAGACCAATTCGGTCTCCAGGATGTCAATTTAACCAGACAATAAGTACATCATATGCACAGCAGCAGTGCAAGCTTCTTCACACTGTTCTGCCTCTATGCTATGATCCAGACATGGAAGTCAGAGGCTATTTTCAGTCTCCATGGACCAGTCTCTCTTCCAAGATTTCCAACAAGGATGCCAATTAGTGTCACATGTGTTGGTGATGTTTCCAGTACAGAGACCTGTCCCTGAAGGAACCAAATGGAGAATTTGCTATGGATTTATATATATACAGCCACTTCACTAGATAGAAAATCATTTCTTATTTACTGAACACTTTGTTTTATAGGATTAGATTGCTCAAGATGCCTTTCTGAAAATTCAAAGTTTCTTAAGTTCTGTGGGCTGGACCTTGATCCACACTAAGTCCCCTTTCTAGTGCACAGGGGACTTCAAGCTACACTAAATGGGCAGCTGGGAATTCCTTCAGTGTGTATGGTGTGGGGGAGGTCCTTGGATGGCAAAGAGAAAGCACAAATGGCTCTATGACACCCTGTGCTGGGCCCAAGTCCCTAGTGTAGGAGATGTAATAGGAGCAGAAGAGGATGAAGCTGTACCATGTTATGCTCCAGAGGGGCAGGGGATAATATGGAGAGCCACCTTTATGCCTCATTGATGCACTAAGAACAGCTCTGGCATGCCTGAGGATGGAGCCCTCCGTGTCCAAAAGTTCTCATTTTAATAAACCACCTCAAAGTATTTGAAGCGTCAGAACAAAATTTTCTGTTAACCTTTAAATTACTCACTACTTTTAAGCATGCAATATTTGCACAATTGAACTACGCTGGGCCAGGAAGACTGGATCACCCAGGGGATTTGGGAACAACAGACAAACCATTTTCCCAGCGGTGACTAACAATTGTTGCCATGTGATGCCTGTTTGAAGTTATCCTGGGGCCACATCCAATAGATTCCTAGTGGGCATGGTGTTTTCATCACAACTGCCCTTCCTTATTGGCAGACTCAGCCAAGAGACCAAGGCCTGAATGGGCATGGAGACTGTGCACCTCACTGAACTCCCCACTTATGAGCCCCCTAGGTTAGGGCTCCCGCAGTTGGGAGAAACTTGCATGGCAGCTTCCCATTCCTATGCTTATTCTGCATGCAGACGAGTTCAATTTCCAGGGCTGCCAAAGCAGCACTTTTCACTAGCATTACTTTCCATTTAAAAACAAACAAAAGACACATTTTTTTAGTATAAAACATTAAGACATAACATAACAATTCAGTTGTGACACTAATGCAGAATGTAGCCAGAGAAGCCATCTATCATATATGTCACACCTCTGGGTCAAAGCAAGCTACACATCTGGGCCACTGAACAACTCTAAGAGATAAATGTGAAATAAGGAAATTGGGCCACCTTTATCCCTGGTACAATGGAATAACACCAGAGATTAATTTGGCCCATTCTGATTGAGTAGTTTGACTTATCATTAGCTCCATAGAGTACAGTCACAAAACAACAATCCAGGTTCACGGATCTGGAAAATCCATAGATTGAATCTCCTTCTTGCTGTTTATTATTTGTATTAAAGCTAGTGGCTCCAATACAGATTGAGGTCTCATTGTGTTCGGCTTGGTACAAAGACATATTCAAAGACAGCCTCTGCCCTCAACAGAGTACAATCTCAATCTTGTTGAAGATTATGCAGTAGTCTGATCTTTCATTAAAAAGGAAAAGCCTACTTAAGGAGGGATGGTTTTGCCCAGTTAGATTGCCTTGTTAAGTTTGCAGATGGATAAATGTAAACAAAAGCTCCAAAGGAGCATGTGATCATCTCTCTCACCCTACCGGCATTCTTCTTAGGAGACTCCGAATTGAAAGCATGGAGCCAAATTCAGATTTTGGTGAAGCTCTGGCCCTGTTGAAGCCAATGGCAACACTGTCCCCACTGACTTCAGTGGGGCCATGATTTTACCTATTAAATATTCAGGTGGAAGAATGCAAGAGCCAAATCAAAAGGGCTTCTGATGACATTACACAGCACAAGGAGTCAATTCAGTCAATTAAGGAATCTGAAGAAATACTGTGTAACTTTAACTATATGATGAAACCCAACCAACACTTAGAAACTGAAACTTCAATGGCAACAGACTCAAGACCTTAAGTACCTTAAAAATACACACCACAGACTGAGACAACCCAGTCTGAAAAACAGAAGTGCATCAGAAAAAGCTGCACTGAAATTCCATTGATATCTAGGCCTTGGTAAAAAAAATAATAAAAAAAAATCATGCCCATCTTCAGCTAAACTTCCTAGCTATCACTGAATGTTCACTGAGGTTCCACAAATGTGAAAAAAGGAAAGATGTAACAAAATCAATTTCTACATTAATATTTTGCATAGGTTTATTAGGGAAGGTCACAGACCTACGCAAAGCAGACACTGCACAGTGGTCACCTGGTTCCTTGGTCAGTGATGTTGCCACTGAAGAAAGGTTGTGAAGAAAAGGAGGGAAAGTACAGTAGGAAGGAAAAAAGGTGCAGACATGACAGGAGAAGAGAGGAGCAGTAAAACTGTCAACACAGAAGAAGAGAAGAAAACGACAAAGCATAATAGAAAACTCAGGCTGAGAGAAGGAAAAGGAAAATGGAAAGAGAAAAAGAAAAAAGGAATGAAGAAATGGGGTGGGGAACAAAGCAAATGATCACACAGCTTTAAAATCAATACATTTTAGCGTTAGAAAAGGGGGAGCTGAAAGGAGAATTGTATTTGAAACTGCTGAAATCACTCTTAGTTCATGAGACCCATCTCTTATTTCAGTTCACTTTCAGCCTTGGGTTCAGAGAAGCATCCAAACTTTTAGGCTTCGTCTTTAGGAGGATGTAAAGGCATGATGTAAAAGTCCCTCCTAACATCTAACACTTGACCAGTTTAGCAAGTGTTAAAGTACAATTTGCCTCATCTTGTCTAGAGTTTTAGACAGTGCTAAATTAGATTGAGCTAGATCACGTTAGTTTACACCATCAAACCCTAGTTTAGAGAAATCCTTAGATGCTTACTTACATCAAAACTCCAAACCTGAACAGGACAAATCAGTTATAAACATTTTCAACTGTATCAGAGAATTTCATTACAATGGACAATTGGGAAATAGTGTTAACTCTGAGGACTCCTGTAAAAACACATCAGAGATGAGAGGGAGAAAAAACTAAACCAAAAGTGAGCCAATTCTGTGTCTTCTGTCATTTCTCCAGTGCACTTAACTCTACTATGCTGGATATTTCAGCTCCTTAGCTCCTGTCTTCTAAACTGAATATTCAGATGGTTAATTCAGGTTAGAAGACACTTTATTTAAGGCTCTCTCCCATTGTGCTGTAATTTCAGAGGGTGGAATTGTTAATGCATTTGATAGGTTTTCAGTGGATTACAGGTTGTTGGTGTAAGGCCACACTAGCAGGAGAGAAAAGGCTGTGAATCTGTATTATTCTCAGGTCACTAACTGAGTTGCTAGAGGGGAATGGGTTGTGATTAGGTGGTGGAGTGCTATCATTACGCTGTGTGTGACCTTCATTTTCACTTCTGGCCATACATCTGGTGGGGGATTCTGTTCCATGTTCATTTATTCTCTGTGATATTTTATTTTTCTAGTCCTAGGCCCTTAAATGTCCTCACTGCAGTGAGGCATCCTCTTTGGAGTCCAGAGTAGTTTGTTCAGTGCTGTTTTTGTCTCAAGTCTCTCTCCAGCTGTAGCCTCTCAGACCCCTACCCATCATAATCTGTCAGCTGTTATGCTTTGACCACAGAACAATTTTCATTTTAGGACTGTAATAATCTGTGCTTCTAGCCTGTGGCAACCATCCATATTGCACAGCACATCCCCAAGTGATCCAACTATTGCTCATGTGGTTTCAGTTCTCAGCACCATTCAGAAAAAAACACCTGTTTTCACATCCTCTTAGCAGCAGCGAATGTTGTTTTTAATAAAACAGTTGAACACATGACTGCTATGTGTAAAAGAAAAACTACTATGACCAATAAAAAAACAACAACAACAATTGTAATAAGTGTTGGCCTGGAACTCACCCACATTGTTCATGCAGGTCTTCTGCCTCTGGACTTACCTGAGCTTGCTTCTTATTGTCCATCAATACAATCCATAGAGCATCTGTTCTTCTCAGGCTGCTTTCTGGAGATATTGAAAATAATGCAAATGCCAAGTTATCTAACAAACAGCAGAGGAACAGATAAATTAGGAAGCCTAGGGTGAAAAAGAGAAAGAGATAGAATCAGTGTAAAGGAGTAAGAGGAGGCATTTGGAGGCAGAGGAGATTTTGCAAGTGGAGACAGCTGTGGGATGAAAGAAGGAAGCAAATTTTTCCAATGTGGAAATGGCAAGTCTGGAAGAAGAGGGTGAGCTGGATAGGTGGAAAAGGAAGTTAATGGTGGTGTAGATGAAATAAGGGCAACTGGAAATGAGAAAGGAGTATAAATTGAAGAGCATCTGATGAGATTTCCAAATCCTGATTTCAAGAGTTGTTGGACTTTTAAATGGATAAGGAAAATTATAATTGAATTATAATTGAATATAATAGAATTCTAATAGTTAACACTAACAATTATTTTTGGAAAGGACGTAAAACTCCATGCATCAGGGTTTAAACTAATCTTTAACTATCAGTCATTCAGGTAAGACCTTCATATGCATGGGAGGGGCAGGATAACCTATATCTGCCTAACTTTTTTGCACCTACCTCTGAAGAATCTGGTGCTGGCCAGATCTTGCATTATTTCTGCCCCATAAATGGGTTTTCTGAAGCTTTAGACTCCACAAGATACTGGAATATGGGGTGATCCAGTCTAGCAATTCCAACATTCTTATGTAATCAAAGAGATGGATCAAGAGTCCCTGGTTGAAATTTCTAAAGCTTTCTGGAGTATTACAACTGCTCTGAAAAGAGCTGTTTAATGAGGCATCTACTTGTACATATGAAAATACAAGGGAGGGAGGTACACAGGGTATTTGATCTGCATGTAAAGTGGGATTTGAGTTGCAAGAAAAAAAATGTGATTTATTTTGAAGGGAAAGTGATCAAGGGCAATGGAAAGGATCATGTTGTAGGTGTGCAGTAGTCTGTTGCAGGAAAGACTAGCAAAGGAGAGATTAAGAAAATCTTCTAAGACCACGGAACTTGAATGAGTGGTAAAACAGTGTAATTTTCTAAGGGATGAGTCGATAGAGATTATAAGGACTCACACAGTAAAGGTTTATTGTTTCAAATCATTGATTGCTTGCATATGAGGCCATTTAGTTTAATTCCACATGTTCATCATCACATCTGTCATTGGTGAATTGGTTAATGTTTCTAAGATGCTCATATATTATATTATAGCCACTCCATTTCACACTAACAGCAATACAACATAATTTATACCTGTCACTACAGGCAATTTTCTGTCGCTGTGTTGACCTGTAAAAAGAGAGGCAATAAAGATGCAGAATAGTGTGGTTGCTTGAAATCTACAGTGTTAAGCCATGTGATAACATGCTTTGAGTGCCCAATTTCCTTAGCAACCTCCTGCTCAACATGACTCACTGGTGGAAAATTGAGAGGAGGAGAAATATCCAATCCCCTATTCAAAATGCATATAATCATAGGTGAGCTACAGATTGATCTGTAGGTATTTAGGTATTTCCTAGACTCTGGGGTCCAAATTTTCAGAGAAACTTGTACACTCAGTAGAGTACACAGGCATATGGTGTTCTGCACACTAGCAGAGTGTCTATTTTACAGTATTTACATTCATACTTACACAGGTTGAAATTAGGACAGAACTATGCACATCCAACATCCAGAAACATACAGAGATTCTGGTTGCAAGCACAGTAATAAAATTTTGAGAAGGAGCTTCTGTGTGCTGACCAGTTACACTACCGACTCCCAACTTCCCAGGCCAGCTGAAAATCAGAATGGTATGTAATAACGTTCTGTTTCCACAGCTTCTACAAGGTAAATGAATGTATTTTGGGTAGCTCACAATCATGGCCAGGAAGACATTACTGACAATTTTAACCAACAATGCCCAAGGACTAGGCAAATGTTGCAACCATTGAAGTATACAAAGGATACAACTAGGCTGGTGGGTCAGTCTCCTTATTATGAACTTATTTCACCAGACTCCTGTTTTCTTCTGGGGTAAGACTCTAATTTGTCAACTGGCACAAATCTTGACATAGACAAAGCAGAAACAGTACATTGGAATGTGTTAAAGATACTTCATGCTTATTTGAATAATATTTGCTGTTGGCACGGAGGAGATGAGGAAGCCAGGGATATGAAGAAAGACCATAAATAGCCTCATATATACTCTTCCTCATTTCAGGCAAACCATGGGAACCGGAAAGTAGATATAACCTTAGCTAGAACGCCACCCTTTCTGTCTTGAACCTTTTTTGGCCTGTTCAAAAACAGATTTAACAATAAACTTCTTATGTACCTAGCCATGGCTAAACAAACAAAGCCATTAATAATAAAAGAAAGTATTTTTTTCACACAGCAGGATTGATTCATATTCTGGTACCACTGGTGGAATCCAGGATGCAAGCTCCCAGTGGCAGGGGAAAGTCTTCTAATAAGTTGTCCACAATCTTTTCTCTAATGGGAAAATAGAGGGCACAGAGCCAACTAGCAAAGCTCAGGAAGCGAGGAAGAATTTTTGGATAGATTGGAGCTAGGGCACTGACGAAGCCTCCAGAAAGAGGATTCTTACAGAGCCGTGGCCATGAATTAATTTTGCCCTCTTGAGTCTTAACATCAAGGGGACAGCACCAGGGAGTACTGGAGTAAAAAGGGATGCTATTAGTAAGGGGGATAATCATGTTTCTTGTGCAACTGCCCCTGCAGGTGCAGTGACTTAAAAATTTGTCCCCTGCCTGGGTGAATAAAGCCTAGTGCTTAGAAATCATCACTGCAAGTCAAAGAGTCAAATTCTATAGCTGGCTTTCAAAATGGCTGAATAACTTTAGAATGAAAACACCACATTGTACAATCACCTTTGTCTTAACTTCACCTAATGCATGGATCACAAACAGCTATCAATTCTCATGTACAGCAATGGACAGAATAATAGGGTAGAGACCTGATTTTCCAAAACAAGGACCTACAAATCCTGCACTTACAGTCTGTGTGACCAGCGCCTCTGAAAATGAGATCTTAGCTACATCATTACTGGGATGCCATCTTCAAAAGCAGCAAGTATTGGTCACTGCCAGAGGCAGGAATCTGGATTTTGCAAACAAGCAGTCCAATCCTGTATGGCAAACCCTACACTGGTAACAGATGTCATCTCAAAGAAGCTTTGCCCTCTGGTTACTGGGGATCAGATGAATGCAAAGAATGAATATGGGTACGGCTGCACGCTTGTTAATAAAATGTGTGCTCTTAAAAGAGGTCTTTTAACATGGAGTATTGATATAAAAGAACCCTCTTCCCAACAAACAGGTCATTTCTTAAAAGAAGTTCCATTTTTCTTAGTGATAAGATTCATTGATCAGATACAATACAGATAGAGACAAGCTAGGATCACAGAGGTTGATGTTATACATCAAACATCTTTAAACTATGCTATTGCAGTATTACAGCACTGTTAGAAAGGAGGAGACAATCTGCAGTCATACTTATAGAAAATATACACCCATTTACATCAGATAAAAACTCTCTCCTCATCATATGTAGTGCTTACATTTGTGGTGTTACTTTATTCATGTTAAAGAAGTGGGTCAGGTCACCTAAACCTTGCTCCTATTTTTTTTATCCTCTTAACTTTTGCAATAATGGAAGAATCCTACAGCTACTGGGAACAGGCACTTGTGCCATTCGTTCCTTTTCTTTTCCAAAGTTCTACCAGGAACCATTTTCCCATGATCACTAATGGGCGAGATTAATTTGTTACTTCTCCGAGGATAAACACTCTTTATTAGAAGACCAAACAATACCACAGGTTGGGTGTAACTGAATGTTTGTCTTCATGAAGATTTTGATGCAGTTATTGGGTCTAAAATCTTCTCTTGGGGTACTCCCACCAGATATGGCAGATTGCACATTTGCACTCAGATTTCCTACAAATTGGCATCTGAACTGTTGATATATTTTTCCATAAACTGTGATTAGGTGTGGTACTAAATAGTATTTTGCAGTGATTAGTTGGTCAGGAAAGCAAAATAAGGCTTCCATGGGAAGAGAAACATGAGAATTTCCCCCACAAGTATATTTCTCTGAAACCTCATTAATTGCCAAGTCCTTAACCTTAGAAACCACCTATTCTCCTCACCTAAATTTAACATACTTTCCAACATGAGGGATCAACAAGCAATTAATTTTGTTGCCATCAAGAATATGCCAACATTGCACACATGACAGAGGCATCACAAAAGCACTATAAATGGAGTAGTAGATTGGAAGTTAGGACCGGATAACTGTATATCCATTTACTCTCCAAACTCCTGATGGGTTCAAGTTGTGTCTAACTGCCCCCACCAAGAGTGAAAACAGGGCAGAGGGAAAGAGAACCATGAAAAATCTAGCCACATTTAAATATTTTAAAATATCTATCCAGGTATATTAAAAAAAACACCAGTCTAATTCAGTACTTTAGAAAAGGGGCGCAGGCTGGAAATTAGACACATGCTCCACTTATGAGGTGATTGACTGATTCTCTCCTGGCCAGAAGGGATGGAGCAAGATGACGAGCCATTAGTCACCATGGCCTTACAAGAAGCCTGAGGCAGTTCAGTTTGGGGAGAGACTGCAGGGAAGGCAAGACTCTCCTACAGGTTGGAGAACCCACAGAGAGCAGGGTCGGCTTCCGAGACAAACCCTACAAAGAGCAGGAGATCCCAAAGGGAAGCTGCCATAACCCTTGGGGAATGGAGGCAATGGAGGAATCCTGCTGTGGAAGAAGCAAGCTAAGAGAAGCTCTGCAGAGGAAAGGAGAAGATACCAAGAGTTTGTCTATTTGCTTTGGACTTACAGTTGGAACTTTTGTTAGCCCAGGAGGAGTATGAACTTTTAAGAGACTTGGCTAGAGGGCCAGGCCACAAAAGATGCTGAGAGAGACAGGCTATGATGGGGCTGAAAAGGGGCCACAAAGAAGTCCCGGATATGAGGACCTCTGGCAGCATGGCACCTTGAAGGCACCTTTGGCACCTCAAAGTTAAGAGAAACATTATTTGTGAGACATAAGCTCTTGTTTTTCAAACCTGTTGCCGCCACACCGCCACACTGTATGGGCTGTGTGCCTATACGCGCAGCCAGGAAACCTCTTTAAGTTGGTTTCAGAGTAGCAGCCGTGTTAGTCTGTATTCGCAAAAAAGAAAAGGAGTTCTTGTGGCACCTTAGAGACTGACCAATTTATTTGAGCATAAGCTTTCGAAAGCTTATGCTCAACTAAATTTGTTCATCTCTAAGGTGCCACAAGAACTCCTTTTCTTTAAGTTGGAACTGCCAGTTAAGGGGCAACTTCACACATCCCTTAAGCCCTACCATGCTGACTCTGCAGGACTAAATATAACAGTCCCTCAGGTCCTCTCCAACTTCAGAAGTTTTATTTGGACTTGGACTCCAAAGAGAGGAAAAAGAACAAGTATGGCTCTGTAGAGGTAGTACATTTGCATAGTGAAAGTCATTGCTAGTAGAGCTGAGTAAATACTTGATTTTTTTTCAGTTGGGGGCCGAACCAAAAAAATCGGTTCAGTTCAAACTATGACAAAATTTGTTTTTGCCAACAAAACATTTTTTTCCAGTTTTGCATTTCATGTAGAGTTATTTTGGGGTCCCTTTTTTCAGAAAAAAAGGCTAATTTTCTAAAAGAAATGTAATTTTGAAGCACAGTCAAAATATTCCAATTCAAACTATCTGGAATGTTCTTTTCTGAAACTATTCACCAAATTCGCAAATACATCTGGTGACCCGAAAAATGCATTTTCTGGGAAATTTACTGTTGGAAAATAAATAAAAAATTAAAAATAAAGCCCAGCTCTGAGTGCAAGGAAGTAACCTTTTTAAAATGAGACAAACACTCCCTCAGGGGTGAATCAGAAGAAGAATGAGGAGCTAGATCTTCTAGAAATAGCTCAGGTCCTCTGGCACAGCCTGAAGGCAGCACCACCTACTGCTGAGATGGATCTTTGCCTATTCTGATGGACTCTGCCCTCTGACTCCCCATTTGCTCATGAAACACAGAGCAGGAAAAAATAATTCCGGCCCTTTCTTTCAATCCTAATGCTGATGTAATTAGAAACAAGAGAACAAACAGTTACAGAAAATAACAGTTGTTTTCACCAGGACTGGGGGAACTTTTCACAATGCTTCTCTCCAGGCTTTTCTTCCTCCAAACCTTCCCTGTTGCGAGTGCAAGCACTGCTGATTATATGGCTATTGATTTAGCTTGCAGAAACAAGTCACAGCATGGGGAGTTTACCCTTTGACTTACAGCACCTCACTCTCTCCCTCTCCCCCACCATCATGTAGAAGTCTCACTTTGCAGAATAAAAGGCAGCCTCTCCAAATGCCAGATTCTCAGGGCCATGGGACTCGGAGTAAAAACTGATGAAGGACCTGGCTCCAAGTGTTTATCGAAAAATTCCCTGACCACATTTTTCAGAGCTGAAGAACAAGATGCAGAAAAGGAGGCCAAAGGTTCCATGACGAGGAAGTTTTCCCTCACATAAAAATAACCCCACTGCCCACAAGTGCTGACAGAAAAAAGTATTTTGATTCAATTTTCTTTCTGACACTCCAATTCTATTCCTTCCCTGCCCTCAAATCCAGTCACCATGGCAACTAAAGCACTGAAAATTCCCCTGCCCATTTGATAATTATTTAACAGTGAAAAAGATGGGGGGAGGATATGGGGCGAAACAGCAAAGGAAAATAAAGTCTAGTATCAAAAGCAAGAAAGAACAAGAAGTGCAAAGAAGCAGCCCAAGTCAATTCTCCACCGAACCTCTGCGTTCCTCCTGATAATGGTTTAAGCTTCTAATAATGGACACTCAGATGCCACATACTTTCCAGCGGTGCCCTGCGTGCTGTGTGAAATTTCCTTAAAATGAGGAGACCACCTTGGAAAATCCACAAGGTGACCAAGGGGATCAAGATGATCCTAGGGAATAAAGACCAAACTGTGGCCTTTCAGCTGTGCCTGCCTTGATGTGGGCTAGGGGGTCAGTGTGCTGCAGCGGTAGCCCAATCAGGGTTTCTTGTAGAGTCTGATGCAATGCTTCAGGAGATGTGCCACCACCTTTAAACTGTTTCAGTTTGTATCCTTCTATGGGTCATGCTAGCTCTGCTGGATGGTAGGGAGGGTGGAGAGGATACATAAGTCCTTTCAGGAGGTTAATACCACATTTGGGAGCATTGCTAACACTCCTCACTGAGTTTGTGACTAGCATTCCACAGGGGCCAAAGGAAGGTTCCTTCTGCCTTCTCCTCACCCCAAGTGTTCATGCAGGGCGGAGCACACTCCAGGTCTAAGTACAGTGGAATTTCCCCAGAGGATTGCGGGGTAGTGTTGACAGACTCTCCAGACCCAAGTCAGGCAACCCGGACTTGAGCTGCATCCAGATTGCAAAATGGCTGGGCTCTGAACCGCGTCACAGTGAAACGTGGACTCTGACCCACCCCACTAGCAGGGTCAACGGGCCTGAATCAAAAGGGGTGACTGGCCCAAATCAGACTAATTTCTGTGTAGAGACAAGGGGGGCTTGAGTTGGAACACAGGCTCAGGGTGCTGTGTAGACATACCCTAAGTCACTCTTCGAAGCATGCCCCAGCACAGGAGCACTCTGCTGCTGGAGGTGTTGCAGCTGGGATGAGACATAAAACTGGAGGCATCAGTGATTCAGTTTCAGCATCGCCAGACCGATTTAGATGCCACGTTGATAGATACACATACACTCTGTTCTCTCTTGTTGTTGCTGCTGTTGCACTACTATGAAGTACATACTGCACCTCTAGCACAAGCCCTTCTACATCTCAGCACAGGGCACATGCTTCTCATGCCCCTATGCACCTTCCCTGACTGTGAGTAAACTGAAAAGCTCAGTCTTCAGTTTCAAGAACAGCTCCTCACCCTCACCGTACACAAATATTAATCTCTTCCAAAGAAAACCAACCCATGTGGGCTGGCTTTGCTTCATTTATCAGAACAACCAGGTCAACAGACTAACAGCAACAATAACAACATCCTTGTAATTAGCATCTCTCCAGAAGCTATAAAAGAAGTAAGTGATCAGACTGATTATGTCCTCCTATAAGATGGAAATCTCCATCTATCTTGGCATTAAAGTTTACACTATTTGCTTGTTAAAGTTTGCTGAAGGGGAAAGGAAACTTTTAACCCCTTGATAATAGAAGTCAAGGGCATTCCATGGCCATTACAACCTCTGTTTGCTTTGGGAACCTGCAAATGACCAGAGGCTGTTGTAGCAATGCCAGAAGGGCTTTGAGTCCGGGAGGATATGACCTTGGCTAATCGTTCCTGCCAGAGGTCACGGATTTTGCCTCTTCATGAGTCTCTCTTACAAATATCTGCCAGACGAATTGACCCTGTGTGTATCTGAAATAGGAATAGGAAGAGAATTTTAAAAGTGTCTGAGCTGAAAAGCTCGCTTTGCAAAAGGGGAAAACAAAACGTCTAAGTCTAGATTGCTTGTGACGTATTCATTATTTGTTTTTAGGGTGTTGTTTTGTTTTTAAATTATACAGGCTTTTCTGTAGTGCTCACGACAGTACCACAAGCCATAATGAAATGAGTCTCACAACAACCCTCAGAGGTAGGATAAGTGCTATTATCCCCATTTCACAGAAAGGGAATGAAGGCACAGAGAGTTTAAGTGACTTCGCTGAGGTCAGATAAAAGGACTGTGGCAGAGTTCAGAATAGAATCTAAAGGGTCTTGAATCCAGTTTGGCTACAGAATCACTCCCCTCCCCTCCTTCTCATATAGCGGTGGAGCATTAAAAGGGCTTTTATTCTTCATATTTTAAGAGTGTATCCCAAACAGAGGCCCTTGATACTAAGATCCTAGTATCTTGGGGGAAGTGTGCATCTGGATATAAACTTCGTGACTGGGGCCCAGATCCTCAAAGCTACTGAGGCCCCCAGAATCATAGAATATCAGGGTTGGAAGGGACCTCAGGAGGTCATCTAGTCCAACCCCCGGCTCAAAGCAGGACCAATCCCCAACTAAATCATCCCAGCCAGGGCTTTGTCAAGCCTGACCTTAAAAACCTCGAATGAAGGAGATTCCACCACCTCCCTAGGTAACGCATTCTAGTGCTGCATCACCCTCCTAGTGAAAAAGTTTTTCCTAATATCCAACCTAAACCTCCCCCACTGCAACTTGAGACCATTACTCCTCGTTCTGTCATCTGCTACCACTGAGAACAGTCTAGAGCCATCCTCTTTGGAACCCCCTTTCAGGTAGCTGAAAGCAGCTATCAAATCCACCCTCATTCTTCTCTTCTGCAGACTAAACAAGCCCAGTTCCTTCAGCCTCTCCTCATAAGTCATGTGTTCCAGTCCCCTAATCATTTTTGTTGCCCTCTGCTGGACTCTTTCCAATTTTTCCACATCCTTCTTGTAGCGTGGGGCCCAAAACTGGACACAGTTCTCCAAATGAGGCCTCACCAATGTCGAATAGAGGGGAACGATCACGTCCCTCGATCTGCTGGCAATGCCCCTACATATAAATCCCAAAATGCCATTGGCCTTCTTGGCAACAAGGGCACACTGTTGACTCATATCCAGCTTCTCGTCCACTGTAACCCCTAGGTCCTTTTTTGCAGAACTGCTGCCTAACCATTCGGTCCCTAGTCTGTAGCGGTGCATGGGATTCTTCCATCCTAAGTGCAGGACTCTGCATTAGTCCTTGTTGAACCTCATCAGATTTTTTTGGCCCAATCCTCTAATTTGTCTAGGTCCCTCTGTATCCTATCCCTACCCTCCAGCATACCTACCTCTCCTCCCAGTTTAGTGTCATCCGCAAACTTGCTGAGGGTGCAATCCACGCCATCTTCCCTAACTCCCACTCAAATCAATCAGAGTTAGGTGCATAAATAGCTTTCCGGATCTGGACCTGAGCTCTTAACCCTACAACAGGATAAACCAAACCCTACATCAGAACACTCCAGAATCTTGAGGAGGTTTGGATTTGAGCCCAGATACATACTTCACAGCCTGGGCCTACACCGACTATTTTTTTAGTACTACTAATTAAATAAAAATGTACAAGAGATCTTGGCATGATAGATAATGATGACTCACATTTGTGACTGTATATTGATTTTAACATTACATTTGCTTTTCACTTACTGTAAATCTCTTCTGTCTTTTTGAGGACCCTGCCTCCCCCGCCCCACATTTAGTTTCCTTTTGCAGATATTGAGAGAAGTGAACATAGTGACAGCTGGGTATCTTAGATTTGGAAGGAATCCTGCAGTCCTCCTTCACCACAGACATTGCTTGGAACATCCATGCCTGTAAGAACTACTGGATCAGTCCCTTTGTTATCCAACTTTCACTGAACTGACAAGAGTGATCTTCTAGAGCTGTGGATGACTAAATGGCTTTAGTGAACTTTGTTGTTATGGTGATTTGTGCCCCCCAAATTTGCTTTCACTTACAAGTCAAACTAGACCTGGCAATCCCAGCCCAAGCCACCACGTTTTTACATAGTTTTGCATCCAAGCCCAAACATTTCTCTCTGCCGCCTACGCCTTCAAATTTCATGGAAGAATTACATCCAAAACTTGGCTCACTTCCTCCCAAAACTCAAACAAAACTGAGCCTAGATTCACCAAAACATTAATTTTGTACTAAATCTGGCCAACATTTGTTTTATAATAAACCCCCAAACCAGGAAAGTTGAATTGTGTTTGGGGGTTCACGATACACACCTTGTACATCCCTGCTCCTGTCACAAATCTGCAGGTAGCTCGTGTTTTCATTTCTCTACTATGAGTTTTGCTGACAGCAATTTACCAAGCATGTGCCCTGGTAAAAAAGGAAAGAATTTGGCGGAAGCAGAATTTGCTGCTGAATTTTCACACTTACATTGCATTACAGCATTTCAAGCTGGGTGGCAAGAGTCCTAATAAGCTAATGTATACATTAAATTAGCTGTAACTTACACAAACTGATGCCAGGTATCTCAGTATTTGAGGGATGATAATTTCATATTCTTTGTTACCTGAGATATAACAGGGTACCTGCTTCTAAACGGTCTTAAACTCTGTCCTATTATAATTCTTTTTCAAATTCTTTTTATTCCCTTTCCCTACCACCTACTTCCCCCTCACTCTTCATCTCTGGAGTCCCACTCCCCTTAAGTCCCTACTTTCACCCTCTTCTGGAGTCATGAGAAGAGGAAATTCTGGGATGGGAGTCATTTCATCCTTGCCTCACAGAACTTACCATTGAAGTATGTTTTATATGCTTTACCTTCTGTGCAGATGGCATTGTAAACTGCAAAAAGAATCAAGAGACTGAGCTGCCCTTTATCCAGTGGAAAGTCCATTGCTTCCAGCATTATACTGATCTGTTCACTCGTTATCTCTTACCCCCCCACACTTTGGTTTAAGCTTCCAAAAATCCAGAAGTTCAACAGTTAACACGCTGGCACTTCTTTCATAATGAAAAGTAACTAACTGTCTTGTAATGCAGCTGCTTGCTGCTCCAGTGGGATGAAGCAAAATAATTAACAGCAAAAATGTCTGACATTTAACTGGTGCTAAATTTAAATAACTTGTTATTGCTATTTTGTAATAAGACCATTGTCCATTAAAATATGAACTCTTATTTCAAGTAATTACTATTACTACTTATAATTAAAAAAGACTCTTCAACATTTGAATAACACCATCCTTTCAGAAGGATCCCAAAGTACTTTATAAATTACATTTTTGCACAGCACCTATATTTCATTTAACCCACCACTGAAATGCAGCCATTTCTGGGGGAGAACATTACGGTTATTCGACGAAATACATTTTAGCAGAAGACAAGAAGAAAAGCTCATTCATTTGAAACTACAAGGTGAATTTAGATAAGCAAACTTTTTAATTATCTAAGATGGAATTTGTCCAGGACACTGAACCTAACATCCTTATGTAGATTAAAAACGATTATTGTTAATAGGAGTGTAATTAATCATTTGCTATTTATATAATGTTTCACTAATTACATAGCAATTTGACTCATCTACTTGGGGATTAGTGCCCTGGTATTTTTACCCACATCTCCTATTATGAATGAAATTATATTATAAATCAGTTGTCACAAAGTCCATGTTGTCTGATGTACTGTAATATAAAGGAATTCAAAAACTGTGTGTTGACATGTTTGAGACATTTAGAAATAAAAGATTAAAATGAAAAATGCATTCTTCTTTCTTTATCCAGATACACAAGCTTTCAATAGAGAAACGTTTTCCACTTTTATGGATCATGGCTGTGACAGATGAAATGTCTACACACCACAGAATTTATTTTTCTAGCAGAAATAACGTTTGAACAGTTGTGTTAGGAGATGGCCAGTCTTATGTGCTTATTTTGACTGAAAACATCTGCACTGGATAATGTAAGCTGCTGGATCGAATGTTAAATAACATCATTATAGGTTAAATATGTCTGTTCTGAATATTCTGTTTACTCTGCTGGTATATATTAGGCACAGTGGCATGACACTACTAGTTAAAGTTGCTGCACCATGAACACTTAATACATGTGTACTTTCCAGTAGGGCTGTCAAACGATTAAAAAATAAACAGAATTAATCGTGAGATAAAAAAGTCACAATTAATCAGTTTTAATTGCACTGCTCATTGATAATAGAATACCAATTTAAATTTATTATAAATATTGTTGATGTTTTTCTACATTTTCAAATATATTGATTTCAATTACAACACAGAATACATTTTATATTATTATTTTTATTACATATATTTGCACTGTTGAAACGATAAACAAAAGAAGTAGTATTTTTCAATTCACCCCATACAAGTAGTGTCGTGCAATCTTTTTATCGTGAAAGTGAAATTTACAAATGTGGAATTTTTTTTTTTACATAACTGCACTCAAAAACAAAACAATGTAAAACTTTAAAGCCAACAAGTCCACTCAGTCCTACTTCTTCTACAGGCTAATCGGTAAGACAAACAAATTTGTTTACATTTATGGGAGATAGTGCTGCCTGCTTCTTATTTACAATGTCACTTAAAAGTGATAAGAGGCAGGTTCTGCTTGATACCGATCCAAAGCAGTGAGGACCGACGTACATTTATTTTCATCATCTGAGTCAGATGCCACCAACAGAAGGTTGATTTTCTTTTTTAGTGCCTCAGGTTCTGTAGTTTTCATACTGGAGAGTTGCTCTTTTAAGGTGTTTTGTTTTGTTTTTTACAGTGCAAATATTTGTAATAAAACATAATAATATAAAATGAGCACTGTGCACTTTGTATTCTGTGTTGTAATTGAAATCAATATATTTGAAAATGTAGAAAAATATCCAAAAATATTTATAATACATTTAAACTGGTATTCTATTATTTTTAACAATGCAATTAAAACTGTGATTAATCATGACTATTCTAAAAATCTAGTTAATTTGTTTTTCATTAATCATTTGAGTTAACTGTGATTAATGGACAGCCCTATTTTCCAGATTACCAGTCAAATAAGGGCCTGATTCAGGAAGGTATTTAAATATGTGTGTCAGTTTAAACATGAGATCAAAGTACTGAGATCAATGTGACTACTCACTCACTTGAATTGGGGCCAAATGACTAGAAAGTATCAAATCCAGATTATTCAGAATCTGCTGGGCCTGGAAATTGTAGTTTATGGGCCTAATTCTGATCTCACATACCAATGTAATTCTAGTATAAATCCAAACAGGATCAGGCCCTATGTTCTAAATTGGGACTAGACAATTTTAAATCCCATTTGCCTTCAGATTTCAGACTGTAGAATTACTTCACATTAATACGAACTACCAGATTTACTGAGCATCTAGTCTCCTTAAATAAATTAAAACACCATAGGCCTGATTCTCCTTTTAATTACAGTGATGATAATCAGGAGGAATGGAGTCACACCAGTATAAACCTGCTGTATGAGGAGAATCAGGCCCAGTTCCCAAAGTCTTGTTATTTTGGAACCACATGTAGAGTACATACCAAAAAATGATTACTGAATTGAAAGGTCACAGAATTGAATGATCTCAGAATGTAATGGATCTTATGTAAAACCTGCATTTTATGGGAGCAGGTTTCCATAATCTGGGGCACAGACCTGGATGTGATCTTATGCAACCCATGCTGTTTATCTGGAACCACCTCATTACAATATATGTTCTGTGTCTATTATTATTCCACTAAATGTAGACAGTAAGGAATGACAATATTCAAGTGAACAAAGGCTAGTGGTTGGAAGACAAGTCCTGTAAACACATATCCTATCTATCAGCATATCTGAAGACATGCCCCTGTTTGAAAGTACCTAAGGTCCATCAACCTGGTTTGGCCCAGTTCTAGCTATAACACATTGTAAATGTAGTAGTATACAAAATAGTCTTTCACACAGAGTGAGGTATTACTATACTGGTTGATCTAGTTTAGATCAATTCACACGGATCGTGTTAATAATCCATAATTCTGATACTCACCCTATATATTTACAGATTGATAGGAGGACTGGGCATAATTACAAATGCTCTGGGAGTTTCAACTCATTTTCCTTACTTTGGTCAAGATTGTCAGAACTGACACATTTATATTTATGATTTGTTTTTAGTGTTGAAATTCATTAGTTTAATAGTATTATACTCTCCAGTGACAAGGTTTTATTCATTTATTTTGACATTCCCATAGACTTTCATTGCAATTGTTTTGCCATCTCAAAATATATCATAATGAGAACTCAGCAGGGGAGCCCCTTGGTAATCTCGCATTATAATTAAGGATGCCATACCCAGACTTCTACTCAAGCTGGCACAACCAGAACAAGCTGTAGCATATCAAGCAGTTTAGGCATGCCTCTAAACTATAAACAGTTTTAGCCCAGCTCTACAAGAACTCAGAACTATTTGCCACTAATCAAATGTCACAAATAGCTTGATGATCTCTGTTTGGTATTGTTATTTCACACTAAGCCAATACCGGGACATCTTTTTGTCTTCTTGCTTACGTGTGGTCAAAAAGTTCAGTTGCAAATAAGTAACTGTCCTCCTCTCTCCCCCCCTTATGCATCATTCTACATTAGGTAATATTGGAGTTATAGTCAACATAACATATATAACCCAGTGAAGCACAACATAACCTGTCCTAGCCTAATATAATGGGATAAAATGTATTGGAAATCATTTTCAAAATTCACGTTCTTTCAGAATGGGTACCTGCTATTGATTTAGGTGGATCCCAATACTGCATTAGTTTTTTTTTCAAGGTAGAAATAATTTTGATGTAATAAAGATACCCCTTCACTGCACCCACAACCTTTGTTACTTACCCACAATACTGCTGGGTAGCTTGTTAGAGTGCTAATGTTTACTGCTTTCTTTCAGAGGAAATAACTTGCATACATTTTTTTCTCTCCCTTTCCATCCCATGAGAATTAAGAATTCTGTAAACAGAGCAGTGAAACCATGCTCTACACTGACTTTACTTAGGAGTGAGTTTTCTTAATTCCTGCGTTTTCAGTGAATTGAACTGAATATCCAAACTGGGAGTTGAAGTCTAGCCCAAGTGACTGCTAAATGTTATGTGAACAAAAAGAAGTACTATAGAAAAGGAGTAATCTCCCTGTAAAGTTAAGAAGCACTTCGTTTATTTAACACTGCTGCCTTCTAAATTCTGTGGTGCCAGAAAATAACTATATATCAGGAAAGATGAACAAAAAAAATAAAACAAAATCAACCAAAGTCCATGATTGTGTATGTGTATCTAACAGATGGACAAACTGGCATTCCTAACAAACCACAAATGCACGTACCATGGCAGAGAAAGGACAGCATAATTTACTGGGAATCAAAAACTGTTTCACTAATAACATTTTGGCACTGAAGATTAGAGAGAGATGTGGACTTTTTACCTTGTCACATTGACTGGGGATGGGGAGGAGAACAAGCTAATCACTCTGCCACCTAATTATGAAAAATACAGATAATACAAAAGGACGGTGTTAACTATGACACATCGGAGAGCTATAATTTGCACCAGGAACCTGGAACTCAAAAGCCTGCTTCAAGGCCCACTGAAACAAAAGATGTGGCGGGCACATATGCTGATAACAGGGTCTCTGTATGTTTAGTGTAATATTTTGCTACTTTTACTATGATCAACAGTTTCCAGGGTTATAAGCACTGGTTGCATTACTTTTAATATATACATATTACTGTGATCTAATGATCCTAGTGATCTTTCTCTGGCTCTCTCAGATTGCCAGATAATTGCTGTATCCAGGGGTGGGCAAACTTTTTGGCCCGAAGGCCACATCTGGGTGGGGAAATTGCATGCATGGAAATGAATGTAGGGCTGGGACAGGGGGTTGGGGTGCAAGAGGGAGTACGGGGTGTGGGAGGGGGGTGCAGTGTGCAGGAAGGGGCTCAGGGCAAGGGACTGGGGCGGAGGAGGGGTGCAGGCCCAGGGGCCGTAGGGACGTGGTGCTAGCCACTTCCCAGAGCTGCGCGGGGCCTGTGGCACCACGGGGGTGGCAATCCCGCGGGCTGGATCCAAAGCCCTGAGGGGCCGGATCCGGCCCGCAGTTTTCCCACCCCTGCCTTATACACTGTGTCACTGACATTATGAAATCCTGTTTTTTTTCCTTTAAACATTATTTGTCCCTCCATAATCCGTCAGTGCCAATACCCATATGCCCCAGCTGAACACCAACGGAAAGCAGCACTGTCAGAATGGATTTTGGAATAACCTCACACTGCCATCTGAGCAGAACTTCTGATATCATTACGCCGTTGCGACAGATGCCTCTATGAAAGCGGTGGCACACCGACCTTATTGCCTGCTCTCCTTTGTTCTTTGCTTCACTGGTTTGGGACTTAAGGAAGAGACCCTTCTGAGAAATGTCATTAAAAGCAGCGTGTTACCAACCACTGTTTGCCCAAGATACGCAGGCAACAAAATACTCTTCAAGTGCATGATGGATCATGTGAAACTTGAGTACACTACATCCACAAAGACAAATGTTGTAAGCAATTATACTGGTATAAGTCCAGAGTAATTCCACTGACTTCAGAAAGGTGTGTAATTTCATCCAACATGTATCTCTAACTGTAATATTTCCTAGTAACAAAATAATTGACATTTTAAAGCAAAGGGATGTGCCATTTCCATTCCACAGAAATTCTAATATTCCAAAATTTGATTTTTTTTTCTTGAATTGATGCACCAGGGAATATGTAGTCCAGCCCAGGAGCCAGACACATACAGGAGAACTGGGACATGAGGCATATGAATTACAATTCTTCTGAGGCATTATGGCAGTTTAAACACAGATTAATGCTGAACTGACCCAAAACAGAACATTTAAATTCAGTTCAACAAACCAAAATATTTCGAATTGAGACAACCTGACTTAAAACAAACTATTTCACTTTGATTTTCCAGACAGAAAAAAATCAAAACATTTTGGAAGTGGAAATTTTCCTGCAGAAAATTTTGATTTTGTGGAAAAGGCATTTTCTATGTAACAGAAATATTTGAATCTAAATTTCCCAACCAGGTCTACTATATATCTATACCTCCGATGAAGTGAGCTGTAGCTCACGAAAGTTTATGCTCAAATAAATTTGCTAGTCTCTAAGGTGCCACAAGTACTCCTTTTCTTTCTGCGAATACAGAGTAACACGGCTGCTACTCCTATATATCTATTGAGAGTCATGTTTGCTTACCAAGTAAAACATAATTTTACTAATCCTCTTAGCACTGCAAAATCAACATCAAAGTCAGAAAATGAGCCAAATTCATTTTTTCATTCATGAAAAGTGTTATATAAGAGATGGGTATTGTTATAGCTTTCATTTCTACACTTTCCCTAATTTTGGTTCTTTTGCCTTTAATGCTTTGGAGATTTGATTTTTTTTGTTTGTTTTTGTTTCCAACAGCCAAAACATCTGTTCTTGGAGCACTGGCTATCTCTGAGTGTACTGAGTGTGTGCATGTGTCTTGGAAGAGGTTGGCAAATAATATCATGACGTGTAATGAACCTTCCATGGCATTCTAAATTTGCAATCAACTATGTGTTCAAAGCACAACCACCCATGAGTTACACCAAACAGCAGTACCCAAAGAAGCAGATACTATATGTAATGGACACTGTACCTTACAACTGTTTATGAAGTCATATGGATTTTCATACTGTTTTTTGTGTTATATTTTGAAATTACATGGCCACAAATAATCCCTTCAGCTAAGCCTTCCTGCAGATACAGGGTGCATTATCATGTTACTCAACTTTCATAGTCTAAATCTGAAACTAAATATTTATATTTTAATTTGGCTAAAACAGGATGTAAAGCATCCCCATTAATTTCAGTACACAATGACCTCTCTTGAGGTGCCTTTTTTTTTGGCAAGGATTTTCATGATTGTTTTACATGTTAGTGGCAGAGTAAACAATGTGTAAATTAATGTGACAGACTATGAATCAGCAGGACAAGGCATAGCAAAGGCAAACTCCACAGCACCTAAGATGAGCAATAATCACCATTCTCATAACAAGGCAGATTGTCTGATTTCAATTATAAATATGTATTGACCTGTTTCACACCCATTTAATGAATTATACTATCAGGTGACCACAATCACACTACCACGTGAGGGGTGCAAAAGCTCTTGATTTATATTGATATGTGTCACCAACTGATCATCTGAGTGTTTGTTCATGGCAAAGTTACCAAAACAAAAAGCAAAATGAAATTCTGAAACTAGAGCCACCCTCCATTGCTCATTTTACAAATGAATATATATTAGTCAAAACATTTTTACCAGAAGCCCATTCTTTGCTGCTCATTCTTTTTCTCATTGTTTAAAACATTTCAGTCGTCCAACCACAGTGCATAAACAATATCATATGCCTTAGATAACCAATCACTCAACATACTGAATAACATCAAAGCACAGTCCATGAAAGACTTTTAGCTTAAAAGTTATTCACTGAACTTACTGTGCACACTGGCAAACAATGAATGCATTCACAGAAACCAGGATTGATTCACGAATGAATCACAAACGGAACAAAGGGCTAAATTCATAATTAATATTTTTTAAATTAATAGTTCAATCATTTCTAATAAATATTGCTTTTGCATGCATGAACAGTAGTGACCTGAGATACTTACCAAGTAACCACATAATACAGGATGGTATTTTATAACAAACCCAAGGGAAATGACCACGTAGTAAAGCACATTGCTGCCATTGAATTATCTCCTGAATAACATGATCAATAAGCTGTTTCACCACCCTATTTCATTTGTACAAGATTTTTTTTCCCCATGTGGTCAGACAGGTATCTTCTCTGAGCATGTTCACTGATGGGCTCTTCAAAGTATATTTCCTCACACTGTAAGGGTTTGGCTGGAGGCAGCATCTGGCTGACAAAGCACTTACAACTCTACATGGATCTCCCAGATTAGCCTCCTTTTAACTAGAGCAGGTCAAAAATTTCCCAACAGAACAAGTTTTCCATTGAAAAATGTTGATTCAATTAAATTGAAATATTGCTGGAAAATATAGATTTTATTTATTATTTTATGGGAAATTATCAAAATGTTTTGTTTTGACCTTTTCAACTTTTATATTATATTAGATTATAATACACAAAACAAAGTTGAAATGATAAAGTCAAACAAATATTTTCGGAATATTTTATTTCATGAAGTATTCTGACATTGACATTTCATCCCAATGTGGGACAAAACCAGATATGAAAAATCGCCAAATTTCCTGAAGGACAGAAATTCCATTTTTCCACCAGCTCTATTTTTGGCTATATGCGGCAGTTGATAGGAAACTCACAAATCTTTGCTAAAGATTCTGTGGGGAAAAAAATCATTTTCTTTGTAATTTCCCCCCTTTTGATGAAAATTTAAGTTAAAGAAAGCCCGTACATTTTTTCAAAGTTTTTAACTTCCTTTTTGAGGAGGAAAAATTCAAATCTCTCTCATTGCCTAAAAACATTTTTCACAGCCCAAGCCCCACGAGTCACAGTCAGCTGGCATGGGCCAGCTGCGGGTGTCTAATTGCAGTGTAGACATACCTAGTGTAGCCAAAAATTTCAAATATGGCTTGCCTACATTGCAGGTGAGCAAAATTTGGAATTTCTGTCACACGGGACTTTCTGACACTTCCCATTTCAGAATGAAAACAAATGTTGATGAAAAATTGAAATTTTCCATTAACACAAATTCTGAAAATATTTTGATTCAGAAATGTTGAAACATTGCATTTCAACATTTTCCATCAAAATGTCAATATTCCCAAAATAGAAATCCTTTGTTTTAGTTTATTGAACCCCATTTCAACACTCTAGTGAATTTCCTTCTTGCCATATGAGAGTGGTAATTCTAGCCCAATTCTCTCCTGTAGGTCAGGTTTCCTGGCTGGATTTCATCTCCGATTATATACCCGAAGGTAAGTGACTCCCATGAGGCATCACACAAAGGAAATTAATTATGGGAAATGTAGCCCTCTAGAGATCTCAGCCCATCAGTGAAAAAGGCCAGAACTACAATTCCCATAAAGGATAAAATGCAGTTTATTTATTTAAGCAGATTTGAAACTAAACATGTTGGGTCAGTTCATAATATGAAATATTCTTATTTGGGACAAACCAACCTGAAATGAAATATTTAATTACAATTTTCCATCAAGTTCTTTGTAAAATCAAAATTTGTGAAAACTACATTTTCCACCAGAAATTCATTCTGATTAAAATTTTCCAAACAGTTCTAGTTTCAATTAAAACAAGGCATAACAAAATTAAACACCTAATATTGATAGGACTAAATAAATACATGAGAGAAATTGTTCAAGGACGCTGCATTTTAGCAAAATTATTACCTGGAAGACTTGCAAGGATCCTTTTAAATTATGATTAAAAAGTAGAATAAATTGAGGAGAAAATCTTTCCCTTACCATTGCTACTGGTGATGGGGCTGGAGGGAGGAGGGAACTGTGCAATATGACCCATCTTACTGCTACTTCAGAAAGAGGATCATGTCCCCACCAGCACATGCTGTTGTTAGCTCAGTGGCATCCATATCTTGACCACACCTTCAAACATGGGGTCCGATCCAATGCCCATCAGAGTTATTGAACTAGCTCCTATTGATTGCAATGCATTTGGATCAGTGCCAGGGTACCATCTGTTCACCCATCTTTTGTCCTGCTTCTGCACAAGGGAAGAAAGTCCCTGCATCCACCTATTCAACCTGTGTTCTCATCCCAGGGAATGATTTTGCCCTGATAACGTACGGCACTGTGTCCACTAAGTACGATTAACAGCAATGCAAACATGTATATACATGCTGCGCTCCCAATGTACATTTTGGGGTTTTTACAGCTATGATTTAAGTGGAAGAATTTGATAATTAAATCCTAGAATGTCTCTTTCCCTGTATTCCTTCACAGAGACACTCCCCGCTAGCCCAGTAGCCTGTAGGGTCAGATTCTGTCCTTACCTGAAGGAGGGAAACACGAGAAGAGTGGTGAGGGTTGGATATCTGGCAGTAAAAATAGCCTAACCCACACAGGGCAAGATGGCTTGAGATAAGACAGGGGAGACGGATTGCTTGATGTATTTTACTGCTCCATTAAAAGGAGGAATGTGTGTCCCTGGCTAGCACATATTAAAAACTTAAATATTCATGAGTATTTGCAGGCTGAAAACCTGGCCACACCCTGTAGACTAGCAGACCATCCCTCACTTGAATCATGGAGTAGGGGCCATCACAGAAGCCAGGCTCACCTTTTAGCACTCTCTTGGACATTAGAGATTTCACCTTGCAATCACAAGGGGAAAAGATTCCTTAAACCCTTCTCCCTCACTAGCTCACCCATGCCACACAGGAAACAAGACACTGCAGAAAGAGAGGGGTGGGGAAGAGAGGCAGAAAGTAATCAGTGCCTGACCAAATTACTAAAGTATACAATATAGAAATGGTTTTAGGGCCTGGCCCTGGGAGCTGCTGAGCAGAAGCTGAGATTGCTCACAACTTCAATGGAACACATATTTAGGAGGCAACAATCCATAGCTACATGAAGACCAAAGTATCTCTGATTTAATAATACCACTACCTAGCTCTTATATAGTATTTTACATCCATAGATCTGAAAGTACTTTACAAAGGAGGTTAAAAAAAATGCAGGGATTTTGGGCTGTTCCTCCAGGAAGCAATCACATTTACAGTGCACATATTGCAGTATAAGAAGTTATATGAATTTACATTTTCAAAAGTGACTAGTGATTAAACTGAGACAACTTAGAAGGGTCTGATTTTCAGCAAGTAGATACTCAGAACTTTATGAAAATCAGGACCTTTTCAAGATATCTCAAGTTGGACATCCAAAAATTGGGGGCACTGCATCGCTTTTGAAAACCTTGGCCACGCTCTTTATGTACCTCACTATACTGTACTAAATTTTCATTTGTTTTCACTTGTTTTTTTTTAGTAAAGGACAATTTTGCACAGTATGAGGAAGTTGCATTATAATACACATGTTGAATAAGTAATGCTAATTAGTCAGTTATCAATGCTAAATTTCTCCTGGTTCTTTGGACACACGTTCCTTATGTAAAGTACAGAGTGGAAAAAAATTGTTTATTACTGTATATGTTTTATGAGCCAAAATAGAATTTAAAAGCAAATAAGAAATGACAGAATGCAAAATAAAGATGGTTAGATGATAGTTTTCAGAGTAACAGCCGTGTTAGTCTGTATTCGCAAAAAGAAAAGGAGTACTTGTGGCACCTTAGAGACTAACCAATTTATTTGAGCATAAGCTTTCATGAGCTACAGCTCACTTCACTGGATGCATACTGTGGAAACATCTTCTGTATTTTCGACAGTATGCATCCGATGAAGTGAGCTGTAGCTCACGAAAGCTTATGCTCAAATAAATTGGTTAGTCTCTAAGGTGCCACAAGTACTCCTTTTCTTTTTTAGATGACAGTGTTTACAGTATTTAAAAGACTAAATTCAACATGGGAAATTACAATTTATCAAAAGATGATATATGAAATCAATTAATTGAAAGTCTTACTATAGTCTCATACATAGGAAATCTTTATCCTGGTCTATAGGCAGGTGAATTTGGTACCAATTTACAACTATGGATTTTTAACTACAGATCCTTATCTATGTGCCAATTCAGTTTATATGCCAATGGAATTATGGGACTGCCTGTGGCAGATCACTGAGACAACTCTAAAGTCAGAGTTTAGAAAGGCAGACAAGTTGTTTAATTAACAAATAATATCAGCTCACTATTACCTTACCAAGGAGATACTCATTGCCACGCTTTCCCTCTTATACACACACAAGCGTATCAAAAATTGAACCCTGAATATAATATTCAGGTGATGATTTTGAAACTATTCTAATATATATGGAATTTTACCAGTACTGTAGGCTCTTATGCCACTTCAGCCCAAATTTAAAATACATTAAAAAGCTTTAGCTTACAAGCCGATTCAAAGCTTCTTCCACTTTTGTCTAACAAGTTGTCAATAAGAACCACATAATCTTTGCAATTTCTAGGATGAAAACACTCAGGGGTTCTACTGGCCTTTTTTATTTGTTTATTTATTCATTGCCAAAATTAAGCATAAATTCCTGTTACAAATAATATTAGAATTTGTAATAAGTTTAAATACGGTTTTCCAATGTCATCATTCATTAATTGACTTAGCTTAATTATTAGACAACTAATATTAAGCTTTTGGAACAGAAATATACATCATACACTTCTGTTATTTCCAGGTTTTTCACTCAGGTATGTACTTTCAGATAAGCATTTAGCTTTAAAAAATCCAACCAAGTTGTCACTTGATTTAAACAGAACACAATTCTTTTTGCTACTTATCAGTTGGAACTGGCATGATGATGTGTTCTCCAGCTCAGTTTTACAGTTGCAATGACTAATTTCTTGAGATAGAAAGAAAGTTCATTCAGGTAATTTTAATTCAAGGCACTGACAGCTGTATTCATGTTCTCTGTCTGTGTTTCACAAACGTCTTCTGAAACAGGACTTCAAAGAAACGGAATTAATAGGATGTTTGTCACTGAGTAAACTCGAGTTGTTACCAAGCAGGGGCACTCCCGACTGGCTAGGTAATAGCAGTTCCTCTCACAATCTCTTGTCCAGGTATTTCAGCTTCAGGAAATGACATAGTGAACAAAACAGACATTTTACATACTTTCTGCTAGGGGGAAGCCTGGCTCCTCTTCTTGGCAAAGCTGATGTGGGCCAATCCTAAAGTAACCCATGTTTCTGGCAAAGATTTGAAATTTCCAAGGAGAATATGCATTGTGTCCCTTCTCATTATCCAATCACAAAATGAGGTCTCTTGTAACAGTGTGGCATGCCCCACAGACTGGAGAGCCAGGTGCTACACCAATGCTGATGCAGGGAGAGCCCCACCTGAGAGGGATCAGATGATTTGTGCTAGAAGGAGCAGATGGAAACTGCAGGGGTGGGAAGATGCTCAGGGAGAACAGAGACTGCTGGGAATGGGCGGGCTCCAGCTGAGTCCTTCCAACCAGAAAGGGCTAGGAGTAGCCTGCTAATGCAGGGGAGATGCAGAGATGGCAACAGAAAGTGAGCATAAGCTCTCCAAGCAGGGAGGCCTGGGAATAGGATGATAAATGTTTGTTTGTTGGACTTTGAGCTTTATTTTGAGTTATTTTTGTGAATAAACCCACACCCCCAGGAGGGTTATTTTGATGCCGTAAAAAGTGTGGGAGTCTGAGTAAAGAGCCTGTTGAGGGAGAAATTATTAGCAGGGCACCACAAAGGAACCCCTTGCCATGAGGGGGCACATGGGAGGCAGCCAAACCTGTTACACGCCTCTTCTCTTTTTGAATTATTGCAACTTTGTCTCTGGAAAATAATCCATGATCTTTGTGCACAACTTAGGACACACGTTATATACCTGCTGGTTTATCTTGGTCAGCAACCTACCTTTTTAATTGTATTCTTTGGGCTTCTCTTGCAGCGTACCCTTTGAGCACGTTTATAGGATTCCTTCTCCTTTGCCAAGCTGCAGCTTCTCCATGAGCAGTCTCCACTGCCTGATGAAACATTCATTTTGAAGTTAGAACAGAAAATGTAAAGTCTTTTCATGGTCTTCGATGGCTCTGGGCTTGTTTAGTAGTTCATCACGCAGCAATATAAAGTCATTTGACTCATCCGCGTGGTCCAACACCAATAAGTTAGTAGGATTCCTTTGTACGTTAAGCTGTTTCTGCAACTGCCAATCAAACCGTTGCTCAGGCTTTGTGGTCATATAGGTCTTGGAACATTTGATAGGGTTCATCTTAAAGATTTTCACTTTCCATGGGAAAGGAGTACTTGTGGCACCTTAGAGACTAACCAATTTAACCTTGATTATCATACACATTGTAAAGAGAGTGGTCACTTTGGATGGGCTATTACCAGCAGGAGAGTGATTTTGTGGGGGTGGGGGGAGCGGAGGGTGAGAAAACCTGGATTTGTGCTGGAAATGGCCCAACTTGATTATCATACACATTGTAAGGAGAGTGATCACTTTAGATAAGCTATTACCAGCAGGAGAGTGGGGTGGGAGGAGGTATTGTTTCATGGTCTCTGTGTATATAATGTCTTCTGCAGTTTCCACGGTATGCATCCGATGAAGTGAGCTGTAGCTCACGAAAGCTCATGCTCAAATAAATTGGTTAGTCTCTAAGGTGCCACAAGTACTCCTTTTCTTTTTGCGAATACAGACTAACACGGCTGTTACTCTGAAAACTTTCCATGGGCTTTCTCAACATACCAATTGAGAATTGCTTTACTATAAAACAAATACCTTCTTACAACTTTATTGTTATATATATATTCATATTGATCACATTTTTCTATTTAAAATAAACAGTATTGTCCAAACTATTTGCAAGACTCTTTGTGAGTAGATTGCCATGGCAACTAAACGTTCTCAAATTGAAGGAGTCTGGTATAGAATACTTTAGATAGCTTTTAATTATCCACAAAGTTTCTTAGATTTTAACCAAACCCCTCTGTGATATACAACTATAGCACTATGTTACTGCATTAAACAGTAGCTTGATCTACTACATCCACATTAAGAACGTCTATGTTTAATGCATACAGCGTAAAAGAGGAAGTCTGTTCACAAGTTAGCAGTTGATGTTGTTTAGCACGGTTAGCTGTTACAGTTAATCAACCTAAGTTTCTTCTGTGTCACACAGAAGCAATATCTGCTATTTGATGCATTTTTACAAACATAGGCCTTGGCTAGGTCAACGATATCGGTACATATGGATGTAAATATCATTAATAAATCATTTTTGTGTCATCAGTACAAAACATTTTGCATGCTTTGTAGGTATGTGCTCTTGCACAAAATAGCAAAGGCTCTGAACATGCCTACATAGGATAACACTGCCCTCAGAAAAGCACCCTACATGAATGTTCTAGTTTCATATTATGGCTTGAATTAACATTTTTTTCAGTGAAGTACTGTAAGGTCTAAGCCTTGATTTATACCCATCATCCCGGTACAAATTATTTACAAACCAGACTAATAGGAAAATGTATCCAATGCCACCTGCTGCAGCTACTTTTTTGGTTTGTTTTTGAGACTATAACAGACTGTATCACATAATAGAATTTCTTTAATAATTACTGATAGTAGTTGTTACTGACCATTAGAATAACTTCTAAATCAACCATGAGGCAAACATGTTATGTGTTTTTGGACACACGCTTGGAAAAGAGAAGCACATATTCTAAATGGGAATTTATAACTTGGTTAATGTATAAAGGAAAAACAATACACTTAACTGAAGGGGGAAAGGGGATAAGGGAAGAGAACAAGGATACATGTCACAGTAGAACAAAGAATCCTTCCTGGCCACCTGGTCCATTGGACAAATTGTACATCTGAGATGACCTAAGACCTAGGGCAAGATGCAAAGCAGCACCATCAAAGCTTGAGGGAGAGAGATAGTAAAATGATTAGAAAACACCACTCATTAACATTGCCAGTGGTCAGAACGAAGCAGAGGCTCAATATGTCCTGTTCCAGCTGGTACAAAGTAACACAAACAAATGAGTACATCACTCAATATTTTCAAAATTAAATGTTCTCTGAGTTCAGACACACAACACAGACAGTGTGAAGAAAGTTACCAGACAGGAGCACAGACTGCAGTTCTGTATCACTGCTCAAGGCAATCAGTCAGAAAAAGTATGTCTAAAATAAAGATAGTCTCTGCTTGTGTTAAAAATGTACTGGGTTTAGATTTGGGGTATGTCTACACTTTGAGCTCCATATGTAAATTCCAGTTCAAGGAGACATATCCTGAGCTAGCATGCTAAAATTAGAGGGAGGGGCTAGCCACCTTGAATACGAACCTACCGTTTTTGGACAGACTTGGGGTAGCCAGCACCTCCCATACCTCAGCAGCTACACTTCCATTTTTAGTGCACTAGTTCTATCAGCACTAGTGCCGGTATGTCTCCTTGTCCTGGAATTTACACCTCTAACTCAAAGTGTAGACATAATCTTAGGGTTAGAGAGTTTAGGTAACTTAAACTCCATGTAGTATAGTTTGTGGAAATATTTTGGGTGAGGCTGTGAAAATCAAAGTTCTGTCCCACCTGGACAGTAAACATCTTGTGATTTCAGAGTAGGGATTAGTCCCATTATTATGTATTATTTGTATTACAGCACCACCTAGAGGACCCAACTGAAATCACAGCCCCATTGTGCTAGGTGCTGTGCAGATGTATGGTAAGAGCTAGTCTTTGCCCGGAAAACAATACAGACAAAGGGTGGGGAGAAAGGAGGTTTGATTATCCCCATTTTACAGATGGGGAACTGAAACAGACAAACATCCAGTGACTTGTCCACAGTCACACAGGAAACGTGTGGAAGAGCAGGGAACAGAACCCAAATCTCCCAAGGCTCACTCCAGAGCAATAACCACAGAGGAACCCTTCCTCTTCCTCCACTGATTTGCCCCATGTCTTTGGCCAAAACCTGATACTCCTCTCCACTGTTATGCAGTATGCTGCGCACTGGTTATCCATCTGGCATCTCTCCTCCCCCACAGAGGTAGGTGCATTTCAGTGGTGCTGTATATTACTATATTATATATATTAGTCCCGATCCTGCTCCCACTGAAAGTCAATAGGAGCTTTGCCTTGGGAGCAGACTGTACCCCATACTATAGGTTGTGAATTGACTACTTTCCTGTCTGTATAAAGCTGTAAGATATCAGTCTGTTATATTATTTATTTTGTAGGTGGCTAATCTAAAACAACACTAGCATATTTTCAGTGATGCTGGTATCTAATAAGACTATATTCCCTAGAGTGGTCGTATCCTATTCCTTGAATAGTGTATTTGCAGAATAATACCATTATTCATTGAGTAATTTATTCACCAGATAAATTACTGTACTATTCAACTAGATCTAGTAGAATAACATCAGATTAATATAGCTAACATATCTATTATTAGTCTATGTGAAAACACATTGACATTATCTGTTCTTTCAACCCTCCTTCCCCGTTCATTCATTTTTTGAGTCTTGTGATTATCTTAAATTGTGAGCTCTTTGGATAGACTTTGTAAAACATGTTTTTACAGGGCCTAAAATAATCTCTGGATCTAAGTTCTTACCTGGTCTCCATTGCTATGGTATCTAAGCACTTCATGATCTTTAATGTATTTATTCTCATAACACCCCTGAGAGGTAAGGAATGGCTATTATCCCGATTGTACTGACAGGGAACTGAGGCACAGAAAGATTAAGTATGTGACAAGGTCACAAAGGAAGTCACATAGGAAATCTGTAATAGAGAGGGTCTTTGAATCCCAAGCTAGTGCTATAACCTCTTGGCCATCCATCCTAGGCCAATCCCTGATGTGGCTTTTAGGTGCTACTATAATAAATACGGTAATAAATAAATTAGTGTCCATCAGTTAATGTCCAAACAATGATTTGCATTATTTAACTAGCTCTCTTGTTCACCATGACATAGCTTGGTTCTTGATAAAGGAACAAAAGAAAAGTCCATTTTTAGAAAAAATAATCTGCGTCTAGCTTTTTATTTGGGGGTAGGGCATGGGGTGCATATAGAGAATGTTAGCTCAGAAAAAGTGATGATGTAATCCCCATTAGATGGAGTATTATTAAAAGCCATGGGGATGTTTAAAGGAATGAACTGATTTACAGTTTCTATAAATATGTTCTTGAGTGGCAGGTCTTCTGTGAGCCATATGCAGAGCTGACTGCCCCAACAAAATTGCAAAACCGCCCACCAGGAAAAAAATCATGTTTATCTGCAGAGAAAATAGATATGTAGAGCTGAGCTGTTCTTCTTTTCAGAGTGCCGTGCCTGGCAAATCACTTAACTCTATCGTTTCCACAGAATCATCCAGCGAAATTGGAAAATAGGAGAAGCCAGGACCTTTAACAGATGCTGAGAGCATTTGTTTTTCCTCTCATATACTCGGTATTGAATATTCCCTGCTCCAAAGGCTTTAAACAATCCAACTGTTTATCAGAATTCAAGATCAAATTCTGCTCTCAATGAAGTTACATGGGATTTATACTGATCTGAATCAGGCCAATAAGCTTTCTAAATACTTTCTCAGACCTAAAATTCACTGATACTTACACTAGTATAAATCTCAGTTACAAAAATTATTTTCAGCAAGCTTATTCCAGATTTACACCAGAGCATGAAAGAACAGAATTTTGGCCTTTAGCATTTAATCCTGCAAATACTGACAGCTTATATGAAAAGCACATCATAATATATGTCCTTTATAATATAAGGCACCATGTTTAAGGGGTTTCAGAAATACATTGTTAGGTTAGTTTTTTTATTTGGTGTAACTGCTGACAGGGATGATTTAGGTATAGCTAATCGTCCTTCAGCATGGGGGGATGGACTAGAATACCTCTTGAGATTCTTTTCAGCCTATATTTCTATGATTCTTTTTTTCTAATGCAACTCATTCGAACCTTATTTCTCAGTAACAAGGAGTATAGAATCAGTCCTGTTAATTGCATCTGAAGTACATTTAACTAACTTTTGGGAGAACCCTACTTTGGAGACTATAAAGAGACAAGGCCTGCACATCAGAAATATGTCCACTGAAGTAAAAAGTACTGCATTAGTGCAAAACTGGCTAGAGCAGAGGACAATCAGGGTTGTTTTAGTTCAAAATGAGTCCAAGCATCAGAGAGAAACAATGGTAAAATGGATAGACAGATTCATACAGTGATTGCATTATTTCCTTTTCTTTAAATAACTCAACAGTGAGATCACATTCTACCAAGGATGATCTGAAAAGTGCAAAGGTTCATATACAGTGCCAGATCATGTGTTACAACAACTGTCAAATTATTTGACTAGTACTTTGACTCCAGGAGGTACAGAGTGCTTCCAACATGATCTTTGGGCCAAAGTCAGTAGCCTCTCTGTGGTTATTTATCCTTTGCCTCATTCTCATTCACCCTATACTGTTTGCTGCCAACTTAACTTGAGAGCGTGTGCACAGCTGGCATATCCATAGAAGTGGAGTAATACTGGGTAGTATTACTTCAGACACTTATACTCATTGTTTTATTCATAGGCAAAGTGAACAATCTACAGGGCAAAAGAAGAGTGCATTAGGTTGTAACAAGAGACCTACTCTGTCTGGCTTCAGGCCTATCTGATCCCTCACATAGGCTGGTTGTCCCAAGCTTCCAGCACAGTTTGGTTGCTGAGGTGACTTGGCACTCTGCCTAAATCACAAAAGTCTTCCCCTTCTGGGGTATCAAAGTCCAAACCAACGTAAAACCAAGATACTCTTCCACCCAAACCTTAGAGAGAGTTGCTCAAGCAAAGCATCCATACTACCTTAATAATCCCAGGTTAAGCTACTTCCTTTTGAGATCACTGCATCCACACAGCACTGCAATGTTTCAAAATAAGTGCACAGCATTCTGGACAGACATCCTGCGGTTCAGTGCTCTGCTGCCACGCTCTATTCATTCTGGGATTTTCTCTCTGAAAATTGTGGAATATCTACTAGGAGCAACTGGAATTCTGGGATTTGGAGTCAAACTACAATATTCCCATGATTCCTGTCCTTTCACCCCATCATTCATCTGGCTTTTGCTGTCAAGCAGTACGGAGGAAACACTGCTGAGTACTGTGATCCTGATGGTCATTAATATGAACAAGCTAATGCATGTATACCTCACATCATGCAATGACTTGAGAGGCAGGGTTATACAAGCACCTGAGGAGGAAGTGGAGGAGGCTGAAATCAAGCGGCAATTTCTTCACTAACTTTTACTGGAGTGGCTTGGTGAAGCGCCACTTCTGGACTTGGCCATCTTACACTTACTGGTGGGACAAGATAGGGCTGCAGACCTAGGATGACCACCTGCAGTGGCAGAACTTCAGAATGTCAAAGGCCACTCTCCTAGAAATCTGCATGGAGCTCACCCCAATGCTGGAACATGAGAGTTCCCCTCACAGTGAAGAAGAGCATTCCCATGGCGATCTGGAAGTTTGCCACCCCCTTTACTACCAATTAATAGCTAACCGGTTTGGTGTTGGTATAAAACTGGTGGGGCTGTTGTCATGGAGGTGCACACTGCCATCAAGAAGGTGCTGCCTGCCCAGGTCATAAAGCTTGGCAATGCACAAGAGGCTATTGATGGATTTGCATGGTTGGGGGTTCCCAAATTCTACTGGGGCCATGAATGGGAATATGCGTATTCTTTGCCCCCCAGACCAGGCCTCAGAGTTCACCAGCAGAAAAGGATATTTCCCCTAGAGTTGGGTGAAATTTTTATTGTGAACAGTTTATTCAATTTGGGGCATTTTAACAAAAGCAAAGGGGGACTAGCTTCACACTACATCACCAGAGGAGGTGGCGGTGCCCTCCTTTTAACTTCTAGCTGGGTGGTTAGGGAACTCATCTCAAAGGTGGGAAACATACATTCAATTCCCCCCCAGGCCTAATGGTTCAGTTCCTCTCTGGAGCTCCTCTCTGGTTGTCTCCCCACTGTCTGCTCCTTCTGCCCCCATCAGGCCTGGTTACAGGACTTCACTCCTTTCCTCCATCTAGGGAAGTGAGATAAGTGTGACACAGATGCAGTTGGACCCCAGTACTCTTAGAGCGCCAGCTATCTAGGGCCAAAAACGGGGATGTTTTTCAGCTAGGTCTATACTGCAGCCTATGTTGGCATAACTTATATCACTCAGGGATGTGAATAAACCACCCTCCCCGAACAACAAAAGTTACAGGGACATAAGCACTCGTGGGCACAGTGCTATGTCGGCGGGAGAGCTTTTCCCGCTGACATAGCTTCTGCCACTCACAGAGGTGGTTTTTTTACATCAGTGGGACAGCTCTTGCCCTTTGGCATAGACCATCTTCACCAGACGTGCTGCTGTATTGATACAGCTGTGTTGCTGCAGCGCTGTACAGATAGACATGGACTTGAATTTGGTCTCTAGCCAACTGGTTAAAAAACATGGTGAACACACAGTTTGATGAATGAAAATCAATAAGCATTTTTGCAAAGACTATAGTTTTTTTGGATGGAAACCATCTGAATCATAAGCGAACTCCTTAGACCTACTTTGGCGGTGTACTGCAGCATGTATCATCACTTACACATGAACAAAGTCACTGCCGAACAGATGTAAAGTATTACCATTCCGGCATGGTAATGTTTTACTGTACAGGTGTAAATGACTGCTTAGGATGAAAGGCGAAGACGAACTGCACCCCTTGACTCACTATCTGGACAGGCAGGATGCCAGAAGTACACTTGTTAATGCTGCACCACTATGATCGCTGATGTCACATTTTGTTGTGGGATCATCGTAGATCACAGGCACTTAAGGGTTAACTACACTGATAGGACAATGATAAATTCCCACCGGTTTGTAGAAACCAAAATGTGTAGTCGACATAGGAACTCTGTTTTGAAACTAAGAGATTGAAGAACAGGGCTTTGAAATGTCTGGTCTCCATCTGGTAGCCAGACGGTAGTCTTTTCATCACTTCCCTTGCCCCTTATACAAAATATTGCAGGATGCATAGTATTTATTTAGATTTAAAATGATAAAAAAGGACACCTAGCCAAGTCCCTAAGCTCCCTAACATACTACTTAGTTATAAAATACAATGAAATCCCAGTCACATTAAAATTATCATTCCAACAGGAACTCAGCAATGTGGCCAGCCACCTACAAAAAGTCCTTTCCACCCCTCCATCGTTGTGGGAGGCTTACCCTCAGACTCACTCAAACAGATGTCTTATGCAGCATGATGGACGGTCACCAAATTAAAGTTATTTTGGACCAAAGAAGGAGCAAGTTCCAGAATCCTGAAGCCCTCACACACACAGAAGACTGCTGCCTCTCCATACTGGGGAGGCACAATCTGAAGGGGAGGACACAAGACTGTCCCACATCTTTCCTCTGCCCTGTGATCCCCCCAGCCCACCCCACCCAGCCTGGGGCTGTTGCACTCTCTCTGCCCCACATCACCTGCAGGGGTTGAAGGGGCTCTGTCCTTCTCTCCCTGAGCCTCCTCCCCCGGCACGTTCGGTCGCTGTTCCTGGCAGCCCGAAGGGGAGTGGGACGGAACCACTGTTGCCAGAGAGAGCCTGGCTGGGAGGCAGCAGTGGCCCTCTCCCTGCCCGGGTTTGGCTGCCGGGGACAGTGACCGAGTAAGCTGGAGCCCCCGCTTCTCCCCAGCACGCACGGTCCCTGTCCCAGGCGGCTGAGCCCGGGAAGAGAGCTGTTGCCAGGGAGAGCAGCCAAACATGCTGGGAGGTTGGGGGATGGTGCAGGGAGAGAAGGACAGAGCCCCTCTCCCTTCCCACCCCCAGCAGGCCAACCTGGGGGAGAGGGGCACTTGACCCCACATGCCCACCCTACACGTCACCTCTGCCCTCACAGAAAATGTGCTGCTAGCAATTCCCTCCCTTCTCTAATGAGAGGGCTCTAGTGCAAGCACCTCTATTGAGCACAGCTGTGAAAGTAGGGCCTGGGGAGAGAGGCAAAACGCTTAGCTAGGCCAGTCCCAAGCCGTTTAGGGCTTTATAGTTCATAACCAACACCTTTAAACTCCACCCAGGGGCCAGTGGACGGTCAATGTGGACCCCAGAGCTGCCAATGAGACGCCCCTTTCAATAAGGGAGTTGCTGTGTTCTGCGCTAGCATCAGGCTGTGAATGGTTTTTAATGTGTGGCCCTATGTACAGTACATTGCAACTGTCCAAAAGGAAAGCCTGTATCTTCCTAGCCAGCTGCACATAGTACAAAGCTGACTGGGTTGCTGTTATAAAATGATAGTGGTAATAGCCCTAAGCATTGTAGTAACACTACTGGGAGCTGGACAAGTAATGTACAATATGGTAGCTCTTTTAAAATGCACGTCAGGCTCAAAGAATTGACCAAAACTCCTCTTACTTGAATTTGGAATAGATTAGCCTTGACAAGGCAGCATTAGCCAAGTATCTTCCTCACTGAACAGCTAACTAAGATCCTAACCAGTCATGGTAATTTCCAGCAGACTCTAGGCACTGTTTTCTCATGACTTCCCAGGGCTGACTTTGAGAGGGCACTTCTGTACCTACTGTCTGGGCACAGGAATTTTAACTTGGCTGAACATTCAAAATGCACAGGATTGGCTTCACAGAGCCCCTGCATATAGAAAACCTACTTGCATGGGAGGCGAGTGGCAGAGGGATTCCCCTTATTTTGCTGACATAAATGAAAGGGGCAACACTTGACTCATACTGCATAAGTTACATGGTATTTATCATCTCAAAGGCAGCTCTCCTTAGCAGAGTGCAAGGAAATTAATCTCTTTCATAGCATAGAGCAAAAAACCCTTTCCTAGAATAGCCTGATCATACTGATGCCACCAGGGTTGCTATTTCAGAGAATAGAAACTGCTACAGTTGGTGGTGTGAAAAAGGAATAATCCCTCTACTACTGGTGTCTTGGTGGAGGCTTAAAACAACCTTTGAACCAGAGAACTGGAGAAAGTAAGTTTTGATCTTTCTTTTTCCTCCTCCCTTATGTTCTCTTTTAACGAAAGAGTAGGCAGGCTGGGCAGAAGATATTCAGGCAATTACCTTCTCTCTTCATGGTCTGTTGTTTCTTTGGCAGTTCCCTCCCTCTTCCCTAGATTTAAACTTACCTGCTTCTGGCTGCTTCTCTGCATCAGCTGCTGCATCTCTAAAGCAAAAGAGTTACAAAATGGAGGTCAGCCTACTTGCAAACAAAGCCCCTCTCAGAGGGCGAATTGTACCAATTAAAGAGGGAAAGCTAGGACCTTCTCCAGATAGTTGGTAGCTTGAGAGCAGATAATAGGGAATAATTTCCTTTTGTGTCAGTCTGCTTTTACTGTAATGCCTAATTATTATGTTAATAGTTCTCATTTAAGCACAATCACCATATTTTGCAATACAATCACAAAGGTTTGCTTTCCCCACTGTGCAATGTTTTCAGGTTTCTCTGTGTGTCCTTGTGTGAGGGAAAGGAAATCATCTATATTTTCTAAGAGGAGAAACAAATGGATTCTCCAAGTGATTTAATTAGTGGTGCAGATGGTCAGTAAATAATATTAGTATCTTGTAATAAAAAATAAAAGTCATAAGTCAATTAGTAAATGAAACCATACAAACAATGCAAGAATTCTAAATTATTTTAATACAGGGCTTCCACCCATCTAAATGGCTAATCTAATAATATTTATTGAATTCTCCTTGTACAAGAGTACAGAAGATGAAGGAAGGATGGGTTTGTAGCTATGGAAGTGAGGAGATCTCAGTTCTATCCATTTTATGTGATGGTGAACAAGTCAGTTAACTTCTCTGTGCCTCAGTTTCCTCTTCTTTCAAGCGGGGATGATACCAACCTCCTTGGGCAGCATGGGGCTAAATTCACTCATGTTTATAAAGCACTTGGAGACCTTTCGGTAGAAAATACTATAGAATTACTGAATTCATACAAAGAACAGGAGTACTTGTGGGACCTTAGAGATTAACAAATTTATTAGAGCATAAGCTTTCTTGAGCTACAGCTCACTTCATCGGATGCATAGAGGCACAGTGCATATGCAGTACCATTTTTAGAAGAAATGTATGCACTGCTCCAGCTGGAGGCAGTTAAGTCCCAGCTTCTCACAACTGCAGACTGAAACAGGGAAAAATGTTGGACTTCATGGTATCAGTGCTTTTTTATTGTGTCACATGCTGTTGCTTTTCCCACTTTGAACACTGATGGCAAGATCTAGCTCCTTTTCCAGCTGCTTTGTGTGACTCTGATGATATCAAGCAATTGCAAACTTAACAGATGGAGCCCCCCCATGAACTTCTCCAACATACAAGGAATCCTCAGGTGGCACTGATCCTCTTTATGAGCCACCCCCCTCTGCCAGCCACTAGCAAAGGAAACCTGAATGGTGTGCCTTTGCCCTATTAGCAGTAGTAATTATTTGTATTATGGGAGTGAGATTATATTATATAACTGAGATTGGGGCCCCACTGTGCTCTTCAAATAGAATAAGACAGTCTCCTTGCCTCACAGGGCTTGCAGTCTAAAGATAAACCAAAGGTGAAAGGCGTGAAGTGGCTTAACCTATGAGACATGTATGGGCAGAGTTGGGGATCAAACCTCAGTCTCTTGAGAATTTAGCTCTGGTCATGCTGCCTTTATGTGAGCCCTAGCTGGGCCAACAGCAATGGGCAAGTGGGTGCAATTTAGAGTGTCCACGAGACTGACCTTATTTCTGGTGGGGGTCAGGCAGGCCCCAGGATCAGTAGGTCTGAATCTTTCCTGCCTCTGGCCATGGTCACAGATAAGGATCAAACCTGTAATAGATATTTACATTACTGGTAAAAGTATTATTTTAATTCCCAGAGGACATTCCATAATGCATTAGGACCTCAGTGGGAGTCACATCCACTTATGATTGAATTTGGTCCAATATGTTTATATTTGTTCCCATAAATAAATTCAATGAATGTCTAATGCCAATTTCACTCTCCATCAAACCAGTCGGTCCTAGAGAATCAGTGGTATGGACCTGAGTATGGCTGAGAACAGATGAAAGGCAGTGGTTGCAGGACCTTCAGGCACCTGAATTGAAGATGGAGAAGGCTTTGTTGACTGGTAGAGTAGGATAAAGATGGGATATCTGAGAGGAGAAAGGAGTAGGGACGGGAAAAGCAGCTGGTTGGTAGGACAGGAGAGAAATTGTGCTGGGGCGAAGAACTTCCTCCTATGTTTCCTATGTATCTTAGAATAATGTATGAGCTGCATTGGGGGGAAGGGGATTAACACAAGGAGAGACTGCTGAATTGGAATTAATTTGCAAACTGGATACAATTAACTTAGACTTGAGTAAAGACTGGGAGTGGATGGGTCATTGCACAAAGTAAAACTATTTCCCCATGTTTATTCCCCTGCCACCATCCCCGCTGTTCCTCAGACGTTCTTGTCAACTGCTGTTAATGGCCCACCTTGATTATCACTACAAAAGGTTTCTCTCCGCCCCCCACCACTTTCCTGCTGGTAACAGCTCACCTTAAGTGATCACTCTCATTACAGTGTGTATGGTAACACCCATTGTTTCATGTTCTCTACGTATATAAATCTCCCCACTGTATTTTCCACTGAATGCATTCGATGAAGTGAGCTGTAGCACACGAAAGCTTATGCTCAAATAAATATGTTAGTCTCTAAGGTGCCACAAGTCCTCCTTTTCTTTTCACATAAATAAGAGTGCATTGACGATCATATATAGGCTTATCCAAGATATTTGAGGTGCATAAAAAGGCTCTCTACACACTCAGTAATGAAGGAGTGTGCATGTTTGTCTCTAATGGAGTACATCAGAGAAATTGTTCAGGAACTAGGGAAAATATTATTTCTGTAATAGTGCCAAAATCAGTGCCTTCAAGGATTTTGTAATCTGTCACATACAGTAAGTGCTGGTCACATAAATTAAAGCTGCCCATGGGTTCATGTAACTGGCATGCAGGACTCTTCTGAAAGTGATGTGAGGTTTTTATTCAGCTGTTGGTACTTTTTACAGGGCATGCTGTTGCCACCTGCCTGTCTTCCCAAGAAAAAGGTCTGATTTTGCTGCCAAAATGTCACTGCATTGATGGAGGATCTCTACCTGAGCCAAAACAAATGAGTTTATCTCAGTTGGGTAATCTTGCACAGGTCTACAATCCCTGCACCTGACCAATTCTTCAATTGCACAATTGCATCCATGGTGAGAAAATAAATGTCAATCGTACATAATTTACTTAGAATCATAATAGTATAACTTATACAATGCCTTGCATTTCAAAATGCTATGTAGGGACGAAATGTACCAGCTGTTTAATGGTATACAGCAACTATAAGTAATAGTTAAGGTGAGAAAATTAAAAAAAAAAAAAGGTACTGGGTCAAATCTGTCCTCGGATACACCCTGTTGAACGCCACTGCAGCTACTCTGCTGGATTTACATGAATATAAATGAGAGGATCATGAAGCCCATTATGTTCAACAGAGATACAGAGGGAATTTTAGGCAGGAAGAATGGAAGTACTCATGCTAGAAAGTAGCCAGGCCACACTGGCTATCAACTCAACTTTTGGAAAAAAAATGCCATGGATCTGTTATGACCAAAAGTGATCAGAAAGGACTTGTTTTATATCTCATGCAAAGGAGAACATTACCAGCTGCTTCATGACACCACACTAGTAGGACACTGCCTCCAAGGGAAGATTGCACCAAAGCCACTTCTTATTGTACCTACCAGGTCCTTTGAAGTCTCCCATTCAAGTCCTGACCTGTGCCAAACATACTTGACTTGTGAGGTCTGTCAGTATCTTGCACAAAGATATGGAAGGCTGAACACAGCAGATACTGAATGATTTTTCAGTGTAAGCTTACATAAAATCCAATTTTACTGTCCATTTGGCATATCAGAATTTAATTCAGGAAAGCAAAACATAGAAATAAACATTCCAGACATCTAGTTGTGGATCAAAGCCTAAACCCTATTCCTACAAATACTTATGCACACGGGTGACTTTACTCATGTAAACAGCCCCATAAAATTTAATGAGGTTACTCGTATCAGTAGAGTTAGTCATCATGTGCTTAAACATTTGCACGATCAAGGCTTAAAACCATAATTAAACAAAAGTAGGATCAAATGGGTCAGGCCACCTATTCTGAATAAAATAACATAGGCCAAGAAAAATACCCAGCACACTTAAATGTTAAGAGCCATTGAAACAAAGAGCAAAACATGTTCAGAGATGAACAGCCTTAAACAGAATCCTTAACAAGAATTCAATCTTTATGCATTCGAAAATTGATGTATATAAATGAGTCTTCTGCAATTTCCACAATTGCTTTCTGTAAAATTTGCCAAGCTCCTCTTCTTCTTCTTTAGTTTAGAGTGAGGCTGTGTATTTTACATGTTAAAATTAGAAACCCCTTCTTTGTGGCCTTTTCAACTTAATTATACCTCACAATTGTTGCTGACTTTAGAATTATCACTAATTTAACCTCAAAAATGACTCTTTTTTTTCTTTTTTTTTTTTATTACCAGCTAACTCCTTAGTGCCTGCCATGATAATGAAAATTATCATGAATTAGGCAAAAGGACAGTGGAGCAAACTCCACACTTTCCAAGTCAGAGGAGTTAATTTCTTCACCTTCTGAAATGCCTTAAAGGGATTAGCATTCTACATAAAGTTTTTACAGAGTTCTGGATTTCAGAGTTCTTATTCCCCTTTCTGTGGCATAAACTAACCAGATCTCTTTAGGCTTGATTCTGATCTCATTTGAATTTATGTAAATAAGGAGTAAATCTGCTGAAGTCACTGTAGTCAGACCAGTATAAAACTGGTGTTCAGTCTAAATCAAGTCAGATGCAGATAGGCTTCCTTTTAGAGGAATATTAAGAACTGTATCTTTAAATGACTAAGAACTACTCACATGGGTCAAAAGTGAATGTAAAACACTTCCAAATCAAAACAGTAGTATCTTGTTCCCAAAGTGCATTTGTTTAAATCATTACATAAGGTGCAGCACAGTGATGAATCAGACCCACAGAGTCTCTAGGCCAAGTTTAGTGGTAATATAAATAACGGTATAGTATATACATTGGATGTAAATTGGCCAGAAACCTAGACTGGGTGTGCCATAGGGAGATGGAAGAAGGCACTGAGATAGCAGGAAAAGCGCCCAACGGGAGAGCATAATTTAAAGCACGCATCTCCCCTATTTTATCATCCACCATCCTGTTGGTTGTTTTTCCTGCTCAATCACTCCTTTCCACCTTCTCACTGTGTAAATTACGCACAAGTTTCTCCAGTCACTGAATGCCAAATCAGTGCCAGGGGATTTGAAGACAAAAAGAGAACACTACCCAAATAGTAGCTGTCTGTTGGTGGTTCCCTTCTCTGACATCACAGTAGGGATTTCCACCCTCCAGTGTGCATCAGAGCAGTTCTGGAAGGACCCCTGTAGCATTGAGAATGTATAGAAATTCAGCCTGATCTCCCTGGAGCATCGAATCTGGATATTAGATTGCCGTCTCTTAGCCCAGTTTCAGTTCTACAGGAAGTTAAGAATAAGGGCTTGTCTACATAGCCCTACAGTGCGGACTATGGGAATGTGCGCTGCAGTATGCAATAAAGTGTTGTCCTATAACTGCCCTGTGAAGACCAAGCTAGTATGAACTAAAAGGTATCTAGGTCATGTTAACATAGTCCTGCTTCATTTGCACTAGCAGGATCCACATGAGGTAGTTATAGCACAACACTTTAGTGAGTGCTGCAATTCACATCCCTGTAGCCCACACTGTGCGGTGGTATAGACAATTCCTGAATTACTTCCACCCCCTCTATTATTCTTTGCCCCCTCTATTCCTTTGCAGTCCCATTCCCTCCCCAATACATTGGCAGCTGCACAGATAATAAATGACTTTAAGGATCTTAAAAACATGCTGAAGAAGAAGAATGACCAAGCTATCTTCTTTGAGATCCTTCTTCTCCCATGAGCAAAGGAAGGTAAAAGGCAGAAGATTCTGGAAGGGATTCACTGTCCAGGTAAGTAGTGCGGGGTGGAGGATGTTGGTTTGGTGGAAGATTGGTTCACCTTCTATAAGGAGAGAAGTCTGTGCAGGTTGGATAGCCTCCACCTCAATTAGAAGGGGTGACCAATCTTTTCAGGAACAGGCTGACTAGAGTTAGGAGCGGGTTAAACTACTAAGAAAAGGGGAGAGTAAAAAGAAGGAAGAGATAAGCACTCTGCTAGCTCAAGATTGAGATGTTGGGAACAAAATTGATCAAGGAATAAGAGGACATGAAGAGAAGAAATCTGTAATTGTCTATATACTAATGCTAGGAGCCAGGGTAACAAACAAGAGGACTTAGTATTGCTCATTTATTAACATAAATTTGATCTAGTTGGTGTTCCTGAAACCTGGTGGGATGATTCACACTATTAGAATGTTAAAATCAATGGTTATAACCTATTTAGGAAGGATTGAGTGGGCAAAGGGGGAGGAGGAAGGGCACACAATGTCAAAAATGGCATTACTTGTTTCTGAGTCACTGACAGCTTGGAAGAAAATGATCTTGAATGCTTATGGATCAATTTCCTAACAGATAAAGCACAAAATGGGGTATTGGTTGGTGTCTGCTACAGACCGTCAGATCACACTAGGGAACAGGATGGGCAATTCCTTAAGCACCTATCTATAATGTGTATGGTAGAAAGCTGTGTGATCCTGAGGGACTTCAAATTGAGTAACATATGCTGCAAGTTTCAAGCTACCAGTACTAAAACATTCTTGAAGTTTCTAAATACTAAAGATGACAATTTCCTAACTCAAATAGTGTTGCAGTCAACATGGGAGAATTGTATATTAGACCTTGTCTTGACAGATAAAGAGTAACTGATCACAGAATTAAAAATTAATGGTAAAACTGAAGTACAAGCGATCATGACATTGGCATTGGTCCATTACTGGATGGATATGATAGAATTATTAATAATAATGCAGAAAAGGCAGAATGTTCAATAAGTATTTCTGTTATGTATGTTTGGAAAAACAGATGACATCGTCTAATCATCTGAGGCTAACAACACTCTTTCTATTCTACTAGTATCCCTGGAGGATGTTAAATAGAAGCTACTAAAGTTAGACATTTTTAAATCAACACGTCCAGATAACTTGAATTTTAAAACAAGAATTTTAAAAGAGCTGTCTGATGAGTTCACTGGACCATTAATGTTGATTTTCTGTAAGTCCTGGAGCACGGGGAAATTCCAGAAGACTGGAAGAAATCTAATTTTGTGCCAAAAGGGTAAAGGGATGACCTGAGTAATTCTAGGCCTGTCAGTCTGGCTGACATTGAACCCAGGCTAGATAATGGAGCAGCTTATACAGGGCTCAGTTAATAAAGAATTAAGGGAGGGTAATATGAATAATGCCAATCAACATGGGTTTATGGAAAATAGATCCTGTCAAACTAACTTGATATCTTTTTTTAATGAAATTACAAATTTGGTTGATAAAGGTAATAGTGATGATGTAATTTAACTAGACTTCTGTAAGGCCTTTGACTGGAAACCACATGATATTTTGATTAAAAAACCCCAGAAAGATATACATAGTACACATTAAATGGATTAAAATTTATTGAAGTGATAGGTCTCAAAATCTAATTGCAAATGGGGAATCATCATTAAACAGGTGTGTTTTAGTGGAGTCCCGCAGGGACTGGTTCTTGGTCCTATACTATTTAATGTTTATATTAATCACGTGGAAGAAAACACTAAACCATCACTGATAAAATTTGCAAATGGCACAAAAATAGGGGAGCGGTAAATAATGAAGAGCACAGATCACGGATAGAGAGCAATTTGGATTGCTTGGTAAACTGCACGCAAACAAAGAATATGAGTTTTAATATGGCTAAATGAAATATACACATTTATAGGAACAAAGCATGAAGGCCATACTTACAGGATGGAGGACTCTATCCTGGGAAGCAGTGATTCTGAAAAAGATTTTGGGTTTGTGGTGGATAATCAGCTGAACATGAGCTCCGATGACGATGTGGCCAAAAGGCCTAATGTGATGCTTGGATGTATAAGCAAAGGAATCTTAAGAAGGAATAAAGAAGTTATTTCACCTCTGTATTTGGCACTGGTGCAACTGCTGCTGGAATACTGTGTCCACTTCTGGTATCCACAATTCAAGAAGGATGTTGATCAATTGGAGAGGGTTCAAAGAAGAGCCACAAGGAAGATTAAAGGATTAGAAAACATGCCTTATAGAGCTACATTCAAGGAGCTCAATATATTTTACTTAACAAAGAAATGATTAAGGGATGACTTGACTATAGTCTATAAGAACCTTCCTGGGAAACAAATATTTAATAATGGGCCCTTCAATCTAGCAGAGAAAGGTATAACATAATCCAAAGGCTGGCAGTTGAAACTAAACAAATTCAGACTGGAAATAAGGTGTACATTTTTAATGGTGAGAGTAATTAGTCATTGGAACAATTTAACAGGAGTTATGGTGGATTCTCCATCACTGACAATTTTAAAATCAAGAGTAGATGTTTGTTCTAAAAGATCTGCTCTAGGAATTCTTTTGGAGAACGTTTTATGGTCTCTGTTATACAGGAGGTCAGACAAGATGATCACAATGGTCCCTTCTGGGCTTGGAATTATGAACAACTGGCCTAGAAGTCCTTTCTGGTGTGATTTTTTTTTTCATCATTACCCATGGTGACCACAGCTGCTTTCAAGTCCCAAGCACTAAATGAAAGGAAGGAGTGTGGTATAACGTGTGGTACTGATGTATAAATGTCACTAATGTAGATGTGTGGTTGCCTGATTGATTACACAGGTAGTAATGTTGACAGTAGAATTAAATTGAACTAGCCCAGGTCAATCTTTTTTCATTAGCAGACCCCTACAACATTTTGAATGAAGGTGCGGACCCCTTTGGCAATCTTAGACATAGTCTGCAGACCCTCAGGTGTCCATGGACCACAAGTTGAAAACCACTGAACTAGGTAGGCCAAATGTATCCATTGTGTCTGCCTGAGAGATAATCCAATTGACAGAGATCCCATTGAATGGCTGAAGTTGCAGCCGAGGTTTTAGCCTGGAGGGAACAGGTCTGGTAAGTGGACCAAAGCGAGTCTCCAGTTTGAATGACACCTAAGAGTGTGTCATTCCAGAGTGCCAGCAATGCACACTGTGATATGCTGGCTTGCAAGCCAAATTTTTCATTGGCATAATGGCAAGTACTGTATCATGAGTAAAGATGGATTTGAACCAAAAACATGCAGTTGATTCGAGTCTATTAAATAAATCAATTAAATACAATTAAAAAGATACACTTACATATGCATTTGTCACAAGTACTCTCTTGACTTTCTTAAAGCTCCCAGACCTTGTCTTAAGTCTTAGCCCAAAAATATAGTCATCAAAAGCATCGTGGAGAGAAGATGAGGCTGTTTCACCAATTAAGGGTTATAAATAAGTGCTATACCTACAGCTCAATTACATTGCATCACGTGGTTGGGTTTTCATTTGTCATTTAGGGGTGGGGGAGTGTGTAAATTGAAGTCTGAAGTACACTGTTCATCCACAGAACACATACAGCAGAGGCAGTGAAGTGTGTGCTTCCCTCAGCTGACCCTGCTACATACACCACCTTAAGAAAGAACAGAATGAGCCCAGATGTATCCAATTACTACCCAGACCTACGTCAGCCAGCCTTGTTTTTGTGTTTTTCAAAAGTAAGCTGCCACCTAAACTCATGCTGGAACTTTCTATAGATTTCAACACCACATGTAGCCAGCTCTCATCATAACATCAAGCAAAAGAGAAATGGAGTACAAGAAAGAAAACCTAATTCTGGGAGAGCAGCATAGTCTAGTGGGTAGGGCATTGGAGTTGGAATCGAAAGACCGGACATCTAGTCCCAGCTCTGCTACTGACCTGCTGTGTGATAAACCACATTGTGCCTCAGTTTCCTCATCCACCCTTTGTCTTTTCTCTTTCAACTAAGCAATTCCAAGCAGTGCCTGCCTCTCACTATGCTTGTAGAATGCCTAGCACAAAAGGGTCCCCAGTCTTGCCTGAGCCCTAAGTGCTACTGTATCACAAATAAATGCATTTCTTTACCCAACACTACTGGTAACATAAGCCTTTCCCTGTTTGACTTGCACTTCTCTGATTGCATACTAGGTTGTTTTTTTTTTTTAAATCTATTTGATTCTAATCATATAACTCATTCAGCCATAGCTGATGGCTTCAGGGTCACTTGAGCTAAGTCCCCTTGTTATGAAAGAGGGAGTGCCTGGCAATGCATTCTCTATGAGGTCTCTGAGATTTGTGCCCTATCTTAGTCCAGAATAGCCCAAATCTGGTGACTTTCCAGGCAAGCTGAAAAAGACAGCTGTTTGAAAGGGTGTCTGGAGAAGACAGAGGGTGTGCTTCTTGGATTATAAAAAGGGTGGCCAGCCAAGCTCCTGTGGAGTGGATTTTAATACTGCTGCTGTTCAATTTCAATTTATTTAGTGCATAACTAATTATGCTAGGGCACCTACAGCCTTGGAGAGGCATCTTTATTGTTTTAAATTAAATAAATATGAAATACTTGGTGCACTCAAAACCTAAGTGAGATTTGAACCCAGGTCACCTCCGGTGAAAGAGCAAATACTTTAACCCAAAGCCCTTTTGCAAAATGCTCTAGCCAAAGAATAAGCAGTAATTGATAACTGTCTTTCTTTACAAAGCCACTCTTTCAGGCAGGGTAATTGGCCATTTTTTACGGAGTGGCATTAACAAATTAATTGAATCTGTTTGGTTGGTATTTTCTAGACTTTATGAGATTTTCCAGGTAACTACTTATATTCAAGGAAGTCAGTGCATGGACATAAATATTTCAAAAGAGCCTAACTGATACCCTGCTTTCTTGTCGTATTTATTTTACAATCATTAAGGAAGAACAGGGGATGCAGGAGGGTTTTCCAACTAACACATTCTTCTTTGTGTACATTGGGCAACAATTTTCTTTGTGCTCCAGTGATTCAAGATCCCATGGCACTTTTCATAAAAGAAGGTGTTCCCCCAAAACATCTTTGGTCAAAATTTCCCTCTGCTGATTGTTGTGCTCTGTGTTGTTTGGTTGCCAGCCTTCGCCCTAGACTAACTGTATTTTGCTTGTGCTAGTTGTATAGAGGGATCTTTTGGCATAAAAGGCATTATACAAACATAAATTAACTTTTTTTTCCTCCTGCTGTTTCAAAAGGACATGAAAGGGAAAATCCTGTGTCACGATTACACTATGTTGATGTAAGGGGTGTGTAAACCAGCTTTACACTTGCAAGCTTGCTCATTGTTGAGCAAGTCAGATCTGGTTTGGAAAAAATCTGGAGTAGATGCCCAGATGCTCTGAGGAACTGCTTGGTGTTGGAGATGTGTGTCAGGGAGTTCATACAAATGAGCTGCTCCTTTCCCCTACATAGCTTTCCATTCATCTTGCCTCTTTATAAGGGGTTGCTGCAGCAAACCCACTGAGCCTCCACAGGTGAAAAAGAGGGAAGAGGAGTGGAGTCTGTGCCGTGATAGTTCATCCTTCTATTACCTGACAGGTGGAATGTAAAGGTGACTCCTTTAAGGACCTTCACAATTGACTTTCAGTCCCTGCTATGTATCATATTTATATGCCACTCATTCCTGTAGTATCCAAACACCTCACAAACTTTAAGGTATTTATCATCACCACACCCATGGGAGGTAAAGAATCACCTTTATCCCCATAATAAAGGGAGAAAACGAAGGCATAGAGAGGCTAAGTGACTTGCTCAGAGCAAGCCTGTGAAGGAGCAGGGAATTAAACCCAAGTCTCCTGAGTCACAAGCTGGTATCCTAACCACAGGACCATTCTACCTGTGTTGCGGAGTCAGGGAGGCATTGCTCATGCATGCTACCTCAGGGGCTGGGTGTTGCTGTTTTATAGAGGCATGCTCCTCCTCACAATCCCAGCAGCACTCAGGCTGGGCCAATCAGCTGTGACTGAGTTCTGTACCAGTCAGGGAGCAAGGTCAGGATCTGCAAAGAGCAGCACCATAAAGTGTGTGGGGGGGTGAGTTTAGATAGAAGAGAGTGTTCCCTGATTTGAATTTGTGTCTTTATAAGGCTAACAGTCTCTCTCAACAAGACGGATACATAGAACATTGTATCTTGAGCTACCAGGGCTTTATTTTTTCTGGTATCTATTACTGGAAAAGAGTGCATGATGGGAAAATCAGTTTGGCTCCCAAGGAGCTAGTTAATCCTAACTTTCTGAAACCTCTTTATTTTTTTCTATGCTGATTAAGGTTGTCATGTTTCAGTCAGAGAATTGGAGTGTGTGTTTCAAACTGTTATACCATGTCATGATATAATATAACATAGGGTAAGTGCCAAGTCCCCCCTGAGGTGCCACACTCTGAGACACAACACTGGAAATACATGAATAAAACTGTGGTTTTTTAAATGGGAAAAAGGGTAAAATTACAGATATGCAATATAAAATAGAAACAACTCAGTTTAAGAATGAGAAGGAGGCAGTAAGAATAGACAAGATGACAGACAAGAGAGAGATTTTTAACAGTTCTAAATATTAAGCTTTTTAGATTGGTGTTTCTTGAAATCCTCTGGTACAGTGGCTCATGCACCTGACTCTAAAGAGATGATGAAAGTCTCTTTTCTCACCTAGTCTGTTATCTCTGCACCAGCTGTACCTAGCATCCAGTTGCATTGTTGGTAACGTGGGCATAATAAGGCTGATGATTACAGATGGGGGTGCCTATTCCCTACACATTTGGTGGTTGAACCTTTAAAATCCGCTTTTCACAAACTAGCTGCAACTTATTTTATGATGAGTGTGTGTGTGTATATATATATATATATATATACACACACACACACACTTTCTGTTCAAAATCTTAGGTAGTTTATAAATGTTTAAATATATGATGATGCAAGAGATTTTGATATTGAACTGTATGAAAATGAAAGCCATTGCTAAAACATAATAATCAAAAACTCCACTGCAGTCACAGTGGGCTCCAGGCAATAAAGCCACTTAAAAAAAGGGCTCACTAAAAAGGGATTCATGTTGGGCATTTTATATCCTTGCTCCCTGGGGGTAAATTGGTCAGTAAAATTACCGGTTAGATAGATAGCATGTCTTTCCCACTGCCCATGTAGCCAAGCATGCCATGGGTAATTGGGTTCTGTCACATTATTACTTTTTAGCTCAAAAAACCATGTTGTCCTAATCGGAATAAATGAATGGCCACTACTGAGAATAACACTGCCATTCACTAAGAAAATTGCTCAAAATTGGACTAGCCTGAATCAACAAATTTGGGGCAACACTGAGTTTTGGTCAGACTAATTTCTCTGTGTGGTTTAATTTAAGCCTGTCACCTACAGTACATTGAAAACCCTATATCTGTAGTTCTTATACAAGAAATTCTGGAATGTGTTACATGTCAGTGAAAGATGTGTCAGTCTCTCAGTTTCCAATTCAAGATGCAGGGAACATTAATACATAGAGAAGGAAGGTATTTATTATCAGGGATGGGCTGCTGTGAGAATGTCCCAGTGTGCTCACAAGCACCCTCCCCTTTGCTAAAATACAGAGTGTGTGTGTATTAGTATTATATAATACTAACGTATGTATATATAATCTATACACACACACACATATAATCTAAGAGAGAGAGAGAGAGCTAGCTTTGTTGATACTGCATTGATATTATTTTGTAAAGATGGGATCATGTCTTCAGAAAGACAATAATGACAGAATGGTCAGAAATAGTTTTGGACTAGTTAAATTTCTACTGTGTACAATTCCCTGCCAGGATGCAGGGATGATTTTCAGATTATTGTGGTTGCAAGCTTCAGCAATATTGTTTTGGTCACATAATTGACATCACATCCTGCCAGGAGAATGGGGCATCCAGAAATTGATCGAAGGTCAGTGGGAGTATAAATGTCTTCCATTCAGGGGTTATCCTTATGCCACTGTTCAGAGACAGGGTTCAAATACGTGCAACATTTCTCTCTAACATCTGGCTTGTGTGAGAGTCTGACTCTAATGCCGCTAATTTGTCTTGTATTTGCATATCTTCTCTTTGTGAAATGTGTAAACACTGGGTTCTAACAACACCATGATATACAGAATGAGTAAGTGCTCAAATGTAATCTTCCACGAAGGAACACAAGGGAATAGAGTCGAGCTCATGTGGATGAAGCAACACATTACAATGACAATCTAACATCAAACAATCCATCGTGAATTAAATGAATTTCTATCCAATGAAACTTGTTTAAGGTACATATCTAATCCAGCTTGGGTGCCAAGATGGCAGTTTTCTTCATCTAAAGGCTGATTGCACAAGAATGCAAATACTGAGATCCGTTAGCCACCTGGGCCATTGAGGAGATATAGGCAGGTAATATTTGGATAACAGACTGCTTTTAGTTGTGAAATGTAATGGAAGACTGGAGAGATTCCAGAAAACTGGAAAAGGGCAAATATAGCGCCCATCTATAAAAAGGGAAATAAGGACAACCCCCCGGGGAATTACAGACCAGTCCTGGAAAGATAATGGAGCAAATAATTAAGCAATCAATTTGAAAAATCTAGAAGATAATAAGGTGATAAGTGACAATCAGCATGGATTTGTCAAAAACAAATCCTGTCAAACCAACCTGATAGCTTTCTTTGACAGGGTAACAAGCCTTGTGGTTGGGGGTCAGGGGGAGAAGAGGTAGACATGGTATATCTTGACTTTAGTAAAGCTTTTGATACTGTCTCGCATGACCTTCTCATAAACAAACTAGGGAAATGCAAATTAAATGGAGCTACTATAAGGTGGGTGCAAAACTGCTTGGAAAACCATCCCAGAGAGTAGTTATTAGTGGTTCACAGTCATGCTGGAAGGATATAACAAGCGGGGTACCACAGCGATCAGTCCTGGGTCTGGTTCTGTTCAGTATCTTCATCAATGATTTAGATAATGGCATAGAGAGTACACTTATAAAGTGTGCGGACGATACCAAGCTGGGAGGGATTGCAAGTGCTTTGGAGGACAGAATTAAACTTCAAAATGATCTGGACAAACTGGATAAATGGTCTGAAGTAAATAAGATGAAATTCAATAAGGACAAATGCAAAGTACTCCACTTAGGAAGGACCAATCAGTTGCACATATAGAAAATGGGAAATGACTGCCTAGGAAGGAGTATTGCAGAAAGGGATCTGGGAGTCATAGTGGACCACAAGCTAAGTATGAGTCAACAGTGTAATGCCGTTGCAAAAAAAGCGAACATCATTCTGGGATGTATCAGCAGGAGTATTGTAAGCAAGACACGAGAAGTAATTCTTCCGCTCTACTCTGCGCTGATGAGGCCTCAACTGGAATATTGTGTCCAGTTCCGGGAGCCACATTTCAGGAAGGATGTGGACAAATTGAAGAGACTCCAGAGAAGAGCAACAAAAATGATTAAAGGTCTAGAAAACCTGACCTATGAGGGAAGATTGAAAAAACTGGGTTTGTTTAGTCAGGAAAAGAGAAGACTGAGAGGGGACATGATAACAGTTTTCAAGTACGTAAAAAGTTGTTACAAAGAGGAGGGAGAAAAATTGTTTTTCTTAACCTCTGAGGATAGGATAGGAAGCAATGGATTGAAATTGCAGCAAGGGAGGTTTAGGTTGGACATTAGGAAAAACTTCCTAACTGTCAGAGTGGTTAAGCACTGGAATAAATTGCGTAGGGGGAAGTTGTGGACTCTCCATCATTGGAGATTTTTAAGAGCAGGTTAAACAAACACCTGTCATTGATGGTCTAGATAATACTTAGTCCTGCCATGAATGTAGGGGACTGGACTAGATGACCTCTCGAGATTCCTTGCAGTCCTATGATTCTATGATGCCAACATCAGAATACATATTGCAAATATAAATTGGAAGTGAAATTGTTAAAATTTTCTACTCTGAACCATGTAAAAATAAATTACATTGCAAAACATTTACTACCTAGAAAGCAATAGACCCTCTAAGTGTCTTTGTATAATACCACCATCTGGATAAGGATTACAGGTCATTGGAACAAAGATAGGATTTTCCATAACTGATCAAACCACTGGCCCATCCACTGCTATTTCCTGCCTTTGGAGTGGCCAACACGAGATGTTTAAGAGGCATCAGGTGTCACAAGAAGAGAAGCATCATCAAGCAGTTTTTTTCAAGCAGAAAACAGAGAGTTGGAAACATTCCAATCCTAGTTCTGGCTGTGACACAAATCCTTCTGTGGCCTTGAGCAAGTCACTTAAGATCTTTGGCTTAATTTCCCTGTCTGTAAAAAGGGAATATACAATATGTATCTCCTTCAGAGAGGTGTGGTAAGAATTACAAAATTCTAGTTATGCGTGTGCAACCTGCCCAAGTTCTGTGCTCACTTACAACATACCTGCCCACTGTCCTTCATTTTAGCCCTCAAGTTTCTTCGACTCCACACACATTTGGTATCCCTGTATTTTTATTGTTGATAAGTATTTACATTAAAAAAATAATGAAACTGAGGTTAAAGAATGAGTTATTTCCAATGAAGTAAGGAGACCCTCTGCATGAATAATTTGGTGTGTGTAGCCCCATTTTGGGGCTCTCTCACACATTGCGTACCACAGATGGGGCCCAGCAAGCTGAGAGGCATACCAATCCAAAGAACTGAATGGAGTAACTTTGATTTTCTCCTAGTGTAAGTGAGAGTAGAATTTGGCTCAGTATTGCTAAAGGATTTGGAATATGAAGAATTCTACAGAAGTACTAAATATTATTCAGTGTAAAGATAGTACTTATGTGCAGATTCAGCAAAACACAAACACACGTTTAAAGTTAGGCATCTGCTTAAATGCTTTGTTGAATTGGGTGCCTAATCAGTTGTGCAATGCTGTGTATGTATATAGGTGAAATATCCTTCCTGACCCCCTGCTGGCAATCAGCTTAGCTCCTGAAGCATGAAATTTGAGTGGCCTTATGTTAGCTTGCATACTGTAACTACAAATGTTATAATCAATCATAAACTTAGCAAGCCCTATTTTAAAAATCCAGCCACAGCATTTTGCCTGGCTTTTACAGAGAGTCCTTTTCAGGAACCACTACTTTTTATTTTCCCATCTTTTAATTTTATTTGGTCAAATTAGAAAAGAGGGTCACAGTCAAAGCAACCAAAAGGCAAATATGAACAGGTGAGTTAGCTTCCTTTCAACTACGTTAGAACAAACATTACCTACAAATTGCCACTTTCTGATGTGTAGCAATAACAACATTAGTATAAATACAGCCTGTACTTCCCTGGAGTTTTCGTGAAGACTTTAAACCTTTTTACCGGTGGCGCAGACAACTTCAGCTCTTCAATTATAGAATTTTCTAGCCTAATTAGAGATGCCACCTGGCCAGTTTTATACTGTGAAAGCTTATGCTCAAATAAATTTGTTAGTCTCTAAGGTGCCACAAGTACTCCTTTTCTTTTTACTAAATACAGACTAACACGGCTGCTACTCTGAAACCCATAACTTGTGTTTATTTTTCTTTTTTACATGAAAGGCCATTGAAGCTTAGCACAAACCAGTTCATATTTTTAAATGTCTTCAACAAATGCAAGTAAAGATAATTGGCCAAACTCAGAAACTAGTGGGATGAGTTACAGACCATTCAGTCAACACATAGTACAGCCGTGTAACTTTCATAATGATGGGAGGAGGAGAGGGCATAGCAGGGAAAGCAACTAGCAGGAGGAAATAAGAAGATGAAAGGCAGTGTGGCCTGCCTGGCTATCCACATCCACCCACACACCCCAACACCTGATACGTTTATCATACACAATGAGTGCCTTTATTTTCAGTCCAGATGTTTTTTTATTTTATTTTATTTTATCTTACGGAAAACAACAAAGCAAGCAGGAATACAAAATCTCCATAACTGGGGAAGCAGAGTGCATCTCTCACTGTAAAAACTTGGCCTTCCTTCAGAATCCTGCCCCCGGCAGACAAGTTCCCAGTGGGACCCCATCCACAAACTAGATCTGTGGAGGCCACATGCCATCTTCCAGTTTCTACTCTGCATCCACCCCAGTTCACAATATCTATGGTCTTTCTCACATTTGTTTAAATAAAGCTGATTTGATCTAAAGCCTTCCCAAGTGGCTGACAGAAGTGGTAGTCAACTTCTTCAGACCTGGGTGCTGAAGGCCTGGCCTAACGGACACTAAGAATGCAAGAATAAGCAGTGCAGGAGCTACATACATGGAACCCTCACAGAGATCTTATATGACAGTTGTTGCCATTTTGACCAGAGAATGAACTGGGGGCTTCTGGAGCTAAAACAGGAGCATCTACAGCATGAACAAAAGAGCCAAGATTCTCCAGCTGGGACTGTATTTGTTGTATCCTTGGGGGCAGCAGTTTTAGGAAGAAATCACTTGAGACACAGAGAGCTGTAAACCTTCAAAGCAGCCATTTATTGCCACACACTGAACTAACCAAAACCAGCCAAAATTGGCTGGGCTATCCCCTAATAATCTAACTCAGCTGCGATAGCAACAACAAGGTGCTATTACCATGACAACCAAATACACAACAGTATCAGACTCATGTCTTCTGCCAATTGGGCTCTGAAGGGGACCAGTAGCACATACTTACCATGTGCAACTTATGAGTCACTCAGCCCTATTCTATGGAGGCTCCTATGCAGCAGTATAAATGAGTGGACAAGTATATGGCTATGGTTGAGGTGGGTCATATAATCCACAACTTCACTGATCCTTAGTAAATTAGCTAGAGGAGGCTAATAAGGGTTATGTTGGGGAAGTCCAACTTGATAGACCTAGCTAATAAGTAGGGTTGTCAATTAATCACAGTTAACTCAAGCAATTAACTCAAAAAGTTAATCGCGATTGAAAAAATTAATCACAATTAATCGCACTTATAACAATAGAATACCAATTGAAATGTATTAAATATTTTTGGATTTTTTTCTACATTTTCAATATTGATTTCAATTACAATGCAGAATACAACACAGTGCTCACTTTATATTATTATTTTTGATTACAGATATATGCACTGTAAAAATGATAAAAGAAATAGTATTTTTCAATTCACCTCATACAAGTACTGAAGTGCAATCTCATTATTGTGAAAGTGTAATTTACAAATGCAGATTTTTTTTGGTTACATAACTACACTCAAAAACAAAACAGTGTAAAACTTTAGAGCCTACAAGTTCACTCAGTCCTACTTCTTATTCTGCCAATTGCTAAGACCCCAAACAGGTTTGTTTACATTTATGGGAGATACTGCTGCCTGCTTCTTATTTACAATGTCACCAGAAAGTGAGAACAGGCATTCGCATGGCACTTTTGTAGCCGATGTTGCAAGGTATTTACATGCCAGATATGCTAAACATTCGTATTCGCCTTCCGTGCTTCAGCCACCTTTCCAGAGAATGTGCTTCCATGCTGATGATGCTTGTTAAAAAAATAATGCATCAATTAAATTTGTGACTGTACTCTTTGTGGGGAGAATTGTATGTCTCCTGCTCTGTTTTACCCGCACGCTGCATATATTTCATGTTATAGCAGTCTCGGATTATGACCCAGCACATGTTTGTTTTAAGAACACTTTCACAGCAGATTTAGCAAAATGCGAAGAAGGTAGGGATGTGAGATGTCTAAAAATAGCTACAGCATTCAACCCAAGGTTTCAGAAGTGCAGTCCAAAATCTGAGAGGGACTAGATGTGGAGCATGCTTTTAGAAGTCTTAAAAGAGCAACACTCCTATGCGGAAACTACAGAACCCAAATCACCAAAAAAGAAAATCAACCTGCTTGTGGCATCTGACTCAGATGATGAAAATGAACATGTATCAGTCCGCACTGTTTTGGATTATTATCAAGCAGAACCCATCATCAGCATGGAATCATGTCCTCTGGAATGGTAGTTGAAGCATGAAGGGACATATGAATCTTTACCGCATCTGGCACGTAAATACCTTGCAGTGCCAGCTACAAAAGTGCCATGCGAATGCCTGTTCTCACTTTCAGGTAACATTGTAAACAAGAAGCAGGCAGCACTATCTCCTGCAAATTGTAACCAACCTCGTTTGTGTGAGTTATTGGCTGACCAAGAAGTAGGACTGAGTGGAACTGTAGGCTCTAAATTTTACTTTGTTTTATTTTTGAATGCAGATATTTTGCACATAATTCCACATTTGTAAGTTCAACTTTCATGATAAAGAGATTGCACTACAGTACTTGTAAGAGGTGAATTGAAAAATACAATTTTTTTTGTTTTTTACCGTGCAAATAGTTGTAATAAAAATAAATACAAAGTGAGCACTCTACAATTTGTATTCTGTGTTGTAATTTAAATTAATATATTTGAATATGTAGTAAACATACAAAAATATTTAAAATAAATGGCATTCTACTGTTGTTTAACAGCACAATTAATCGTGCAATTAATCACGATTAATTTTTTTAATTGTGCGATTAATCATAATTAATTTTTTAATCACTTGACAGCCCTAGTAATAAGATTTCCCAGCATATCTATCCAATTCCCATGACTTGAAAGTTTTTGGCTTTAAAAAGTAATAAAAGAAGGAAAATGTTTTGTCCTGAAATTTATGTTTGTACCTTTGACTTGCAAAATGCTACGAGGCCATCAGGATCTTAGAGGAGTTCAGTAGCATCTGAACTCAGAGAAGTGGAACAACTTTTGTGTGTTTGTTTTTGAATTTCGGCTCTCAGATGTAAGGCTTCCCAGAACAATTAAGGGCATCGCATACTAGCCTTCCTAGTTGGATGCTATTTTTAGTCATATATGAAGACTATTTAGGTCTGATATCTGTTTTTTAAGAAATGAGGAGGAGGGGCAAAAATGATACTCGAACTTTTTCCATTCATCCAACTCAGAGCATAAGTAAAACAAAGGAACCATGAGGGCTTGATGTGATTTTGATGATGAGAGCTGGGCTAGAAAACTAAAATTTTAAGGGAAGTGGTGACAGAGAAGAAAGGGAAGAAATAAAAGGTGAAACACAGGATGTCCTAATAAGCCTCGTCCTTCTCAAACTTCACCCACCCCCTCACGCTGCTCTGCCCCCTGCCCTGACTCCTCCTGATCCCCATGCCCCAGGTTAGACTGGCAGGGGGTCGGCTGGCAGTGGCATTTGCAGGCAGCAATCTTCTGTTCCAGCATCCCTGCGGATGGTAACTGGACTTTTGGTGTCCAGTCAGTACTTTTGACCGGATACACTCAGGTCCCCTTTCAAATGGACTTTCTGGTCAAAAACCAGGCAGCTGGCAACCCTATTATAGGTCTGCCTGGAGAATCCTGGACTACTTCTGTCCAGGCTATACCCCTTCTGTGTATAGACTAGTCTCCAGTGTTCAGCTCCTTTTACAAACACCTTGCTCACTTTTTAAAAACAATGATATAAAGAGACCTTTTCCCCTGCCTCTTTTGAGAAGGGATGTGCCTCTGACAGGAGTAAACAGCGGTGCCAGAGTGGCTCTTAAGTGTGCTATAAAGAAGTAGCCATTTGGTAACTGGATAGCGGCTTTTTTCAGTTTTTGCCAGAGACTGTGAACATTTTTCAGAAATGAATGTATTTCAAAGTGTGAGGATACAATTATATGCAAAGAGATGTTGCATCTGTTTTAGTTATTTGTTTCTTTTTTTTTGTTTGCTCCTGATAAGACCAGATGATTTTGTGCTCCCAGGCTTTTATGTTAATGGCAGCTCCTATTCAGCTGCATTCAAAATCCTCTTTAGAATGGGAACTGAAGGAGAGCACAAGCAACTTTAATACTATCTGGATGATTTCTTTTATGCAGGCTTCAGTAACAGTAATAAGTGTAAGAAATTGCTTCACACTTTTAAACACTTAGGAGGAGACTCTGGAGGTGGGATATCCATTGACTGGAGAAAAAGAGAGGGGAAATGCACCACTCCTAGGTAGGAAATAGGATGTTAAAGCAATGAACACCAGATTGGCAAGAAGTTAAAAAGTGGCTGTGTTTTATTTGTTAGTGGATAAGTTTTCAAGCAAAAAGCAGTAACACTCAGCAAGCTGCTGCTCTGTTTTGATGACCTGATTCTCCTATTGGCTTCACTGAGTTTGGATCAGGTCCTGAGTTGGCCCATGCTATTTATTTGCTCTCTCTCACAGGTGAGTGGGGAGGAAAGGTCCACCTCCCTGATGCCAAACAATCACATATACAGATGGGAAGGAAGTATCATAGGCACATTGTGTCCCACTCTGTTTTGCCCCAAAGGAATTCCTTTAATTGGATATTGGGGCTGACAATGTTAATAATGCACAGTCTGACAGGAGGTGATAGAGGCCCATCTGTAGCTGGCAGGCTGGACTGATCAGATCAGGAAGGCTGCTGGTCTGATCACTGGCAGAGGTTCAAAGCTGGAATTAGATTCTGAGACAACGCTTCCATCCTTGTATGCTAAGGCTGGGAGGTGAATTCGTCCTTTTATTTGGAATAGAACTATCCATCTAGGCTATGCTCAGAAGTTGATATGTGGATTTTGGTCACTTATTCATATCCAGTTATGAGGCTGGATGGATAGATCAATAGATATATAATCTCGAAAAGCTGAATATGCCAAGAAGTCCGTATTTTTTTTCAATTTAAATGCTTTATTGAACTATATATCACTCAGCAGTACAATAAAAAACAACCTATGAAAAACAAGTTAGCAAGATACAGAATGAATGAGGAATTACATCCACAGTGTACAAGGTTCTAATGGAACATTTTGGGGGCCAGTGGGAGGGGAGTGAGCATTGTATGAAATAATTAACTCACTACTTGTTAAAATAGAAGGCATAATATTTTGCGTGGCCCTATGGGCTGAATAAAGTGCTGGCTCCCATCATTTTTCTGAAGTTAAGGTTTCCTGGCAAGAGACCTTACGGATTCCCACTGTGAAATGTATGGAGCATGTCAGCACCATTCCATGATGCAAAGCATCATGGAGTACAGTCACAACAAGGTACTTGGGTGAGCCTCATTTGCGCGATACATCCAGTTGATCACTGCACATCAGACCATGAAACTCTAAGGCTCCTGAATGCAAGGCTTGCATAGAAACAGCATTTATATGTAACTGAGTGGCAGATTGGAGGTACTTTAGGAGGCCATGTATTCAATTTCAATGTGTGGCCAGAAAATTTCTTCCATAAATGTGCACGGAGCACAACTGCGGCTATTTCTCAGGCTGCATTATCTGAAATGCACAATTGCAGTTCATGCTTCAGCATTCTATGTAAAAATGGCATTTTTAACAACAGTCTGCTCCTGAGTCTTTCCCTACTTTTTATTTGCACAAGTACAAAAATGTATATTTTCGTCATCAATGATCAAATTCTCGAGCAAAGAGTTTTTATTTACAACACATACCGAAGCAATAATAGCCAGCAGAGGTGGGAGTGAGACAGGGTCAAGACATGTTTTCACTTAGCTTGGAATGAGGGACTGACCACTCTAAAACTGCCATCCGTTCACCACCTGTCTTCAAACTGAAAGTAATTGACCCCTTCCTGTGTTGAAGCAAGGCTGGATAGATACAAAGCAGCTAGCATGCTTTGGATACACACAAGTGCGGAACTGCACTTTAGGACCCACTCCTAGCTGATGGAAAAAGCAAATGTAATTTAAAAGCGAGTTGAGGAGCTTCCCAAAACATTCTTTCAGAGTGGAAACTTGGGTGGGAAAAAACAAAGCTATTATCTAGGGTTCCAATATCAAATAAATAAGGAAAGGTTGCAGCTAGAGACAGGGCTCAGGCAAAATAGGAACCAACCCAACCCTTTGATCCAAACATAAATCCAATATTATTTGAAGAACAGAGGAAACTTTTTACAGCATTGGTTTTTAATCATAGGTTTACACATCTGGGTTTCTGGTGAGTCACATTGTTTACCTTACATGCAAATGCAGGAGATCGGCAGATTAGTTTAATTCAGGGCTAGATTGGTGCCTGGCCTTTACACAGGGGCACAGAATGGCCAAGTGCAAGTGCAGTCCCTGTGCTTGGGGCAGGAGAGGGAGATGCTCCCTCGATACCCTCCTATGATTACACAGCACTCCAAAGGGGGCAGGACAGAATGAAGATGCTGCCGTGACTCGTGTCTGTCTTGCAGAGCCAGGCCAGCACACATGGGGAGAAGTTTGCTGCACTCCATAAATGGGTATAGAAGTGGCTGTGCTGCCCCTTTGGCCAGAGTGATTATGATCTCCTGGAGAAGAATGCCTCTCTACCTCTAGCCAGGCTGTACTTTAAAGACATCATAAAGCCCTAAAACTTCTCCTGGCCTTCACAGGGCCAAGGGCAGCATTAGACAAGTAGCACTCCTGCTATAGCCTCAAAACTGACTGTTTTTAATTAGAATGTGCCCGATGTCGCCCTGGCTAGACCTCTCCAGTCCTTTAGCACAGAAATGGCTCTGTTCTGCTTTTCAGGTACTTGCCCTTTTCCATTGAGCTGCAGAGGAAAGCTGACTAGATTCCAGATGTGTCAGCCCACCGGCAAACAACAGGCTGGATGGGAGGGGGAGGGAGACATCCTTAGAACATTTGTGTAGCTACATCTCCAGCTGATTTTTTTTAAAATGCTTCCTTGTTTAGCAAGAAACTAATAAATAAATAAATACATACATACATACTCCTCCAGAGCTGTTTGCAGGAGCACCCTGTTGGGCTTTTATTTTGTTTTTGTTTGTTTGCAAGTGGTCAGTGATTTTGGGAATGAGCACCATGACCGAGAGAGCAACACAAAGTTGAACAGCATTCTGTGCTGAAACAGGCTGGTTAAGGAAGTGAGCTCCCACTGGGCTGTATTGAATTTTGATTCAGTATTCTGAAGAAAAGTAATGCTGGCAAACTAAGATTATTTAACCCCTTTGGCTCTAGCACGTCAAGAGATGTGGAGTGAACCTTTCTGTCTTCTTTCATTTCAGGACAGGAAAAGAAGACATGTCTACAGCAGCAGTGCCAGGTATTTCTAAGCTGGTTTCATGAGGGCCATGTCTACAGTGGGGAGAATTTCCCCACTGAACAGGCGTTAGCATACATGGTGGGCATTGTGCTGACAAGGCTCTGGAGGCAAGCGCCATTTTACCACCATTTTGAATAGAATTGCTTATCAGCTATTTTAAATCACCAGTGTTAGAAGAGGTGAATGTTATTTTTACTGCATTTTCCCAGTGTAGTGAAGGGAAAACAAATGAGAAATGTCTGGTATTGCTACTACAGAGAGATTTGGTCACGGCAAGATCCACAGCTGGTGTTAACTGGTGTAGCTCCACTGAATGACACCCGCTGAGGATGTGCATGGGCATATACAGACACAAATACACACATATTTATACCTGGGCCAAGGATTTACAGAAGTTTTATTTTCTCATTTTTCTGAGTAGGTGCCATTAGCCCAGTACATAGACTATGCTGCCTACACCATATCTCAGAAGAAAATGCTGGAATGTTTTCCTTCACCACGCTTCATTTTACTTCCTATGTGCCTGTTCCATCCTTTTCACTGCATTCTCTTTCCTTTGCCTTTCCTCAGCACTCACTAGCACACAGAGAGCGTCTAGGATTGCAAACCATGGATACCAATTCTATTCTGCACAATTAGGTATGCTGAAGGAATGTTCTTACTTCTGAGCTTACCTGGGGTACCAGCTACTCATTCAAGAGTACTGGACTCAAAGTCCCATGGCATTTGCAAGTGTTGCCCATGCAGTCTGGGAACAGGGAGCTGCCACTTCATTTATCTCTCTCTCTTTTTGTTGTTGGTAGTGGTGATCTGCTCAATCTGCTGCTTCATTCTGTTCTCAGTTGCACTGTTTTGATGACTCCTGAGCCATCCCACCCTCCATACGTTGCATTTGAGAGTCGGTAACAAGGACAGCAGAGGCATTAGATGATTAGTGGAGCAGACGAATGGTGCAGCAAATCACATGGTGCCTGAGCACTTCCAAAAACAAGTCAGCTGGGAGGAAACAGATTAATTTCTCCACTGCATATTTATTCTTTTACTTAGACCTTACAAGTAGCAGTGATAGGGAGAAGAAACCAAATTGTCTGCTGATAGATTGTGCCCATTTAATAAAATACATGCTGCTCCAGTTTGCTTTAAAGAGATTAATTCCATTAAAAGGTGTCCATTAGAAGTATATTTTACATCTTACTCTGAACATCCTTAATTGGTTTAACTGCCCGGTGTTGCAGAGTTGAGGTAGGGTCTAGATTAAATGTTCATTCTGTACAGGATGCTGCACGACACTGTAGATTGTCAGTTATCCAAAACAAATTAGGGTTGCTTAGCATCTCTTACCTAGTGTTGTTTTTTAATCTAATAGAGCGTCTTGCTCTTTGCTATATTCACTCCTTCAAGTTGAAGGATCCAACTAACCTAATCCATATCAGGGGATGATTTTAAGGGTGACACACCTACTTACAAGCTCTTTTAAGAAATCAGAACCGCAAAATATTGTTATTTCCACCATTTATTGCAGTACTATTGTAAGATAGACTACTGTAAAGCAATGGATTATTACTATATATTAAAGAAATATTACTGTAATACTATCCTTGCCTACCACGAGGCAATGATCATCAACATTTTTTCAATTTTGCCTGTGGCCTCATTAACAGGATATTCCCCCATACTCTTACTCTAATCTTAAAATAATCAATAGTATTATAGTAATCTTATGATCTATTAAGTATTATACTATAAATGCTTGCCATTTAAAATCTTTATAATTGCTATTTGCCAGCATTTAATGTTACATTTAATGTTACCATGATATGCCCTGTGGTGATTTGGTTACTTCACTTAACCTCTCCGTGCCTCGGTTTCCCCATCCATAAAATGGGAATTATAATACTACGATAGCTATAAAATGCGGCTATAACTAATCCTCACAACACCCATGTAATGTTATTTTATTCACAGTGAAGCATGTTAGCTTGTGAAATAATCTCCCAAGGGATGTGTTGGGAGCTCTATCACTCGAGATTTTTAAAATTAGACTGGACAAAACTGCAGAAAATGTAGTGTAGGGATCAATCTTGCTCTGGCCTTGAGGGGAATGGTCTAGATGACTTAATAGGTCTTTCTCCTTTTTTAAATTCTATGAACATCAAGTAATCTTTGTGTCATGATTTTCCTATGTCAAGTTCAATATACTGAAAGGACAGAAGTAAAAAAATCCAACAACTCTATGTTAAAGTTAAGCTGATGCGACAGTTTATTTTGCCTTTTAATTTTCACTAGTGGGAGCATTGCCTATGATCACATTGGAATTCTGTAGATAAATAGATGCTTGTAAGGCTTCAGCAGCAGTCACCATCTTGGAGTCAAAATATTTCTAAAGGACATTTTGTTGGCACATTGTGGGGAGGTCTGTGGGACAATTAAAAAGGTAGCCCTGTAAATGGCAAGGATAAGCTTAAAACATTTCATGGAGTTTTGCAACATTAAGTCGTAGTTCACATTTATGTTGGTGAATAGCTCTATGCAATGCATAATACGTAGATCTTATAAATTGCTTTTCAGCTCAAAACTTTACCTACCCTCCTGTGAGTGAGGGTAAATAAGAGATCTAGAGTAGAGATCATTTCTAGCAATGGGTTCAAACCAATCCTCCCAGATGTGAATTTTGGAGTAGGATTAGGGGGAGTTTGTAAATCAGAATCTGGATCCAGATCTGAATATACAGAACGGACCAGACCAACAGCCTGATCCAAAAACCACAGAACTTTGCAGAGTCCAAAGTCAGGATCCAGATTTGGCAGTTTAGGCGCTCTCAAATTATTTCACCCAGAACTAAGATGGAACATGGGAGATCTTTAACAGTGAACTGCTGTAAGGACACTACATAACTATTTAAAACAGCGGAGCAAGGGGAGTGAGATTTTCCAAAGCACGCCGTGTTAGGATAACAAAAATTCCACTTAGTTCAGGGGCAGTTTTAACTTTGACTTCATTGGGAACAGAATTAGGTCAGTACTGCGTTGAAAATACAATTTTAAGATGCTTATTTTCTGGGGTGCTCTATAGCTCCCAGTTATTTCAAGTGGAGTTGGGGCTGTTCAGCACCTCTGAAAATCATGCCCTAAATAGAATATATGAAACGTGTCCACACAGGCCATGTTCATATTACTACACACCTCAGGAGGTTTGGGAGACACAATCCCAGAGGATTGACTCAAATGACCAAGAAATGCAGTCATTCTAGCCGTATAATCCACTTTACCAAAATGCATTATTGTTAAATTTTTAGTATTCTTAGAAACCTTGAGTTAAAAGAACAGAGTCCTTTTTATAATTTTTGTACACAACTGCATATAGTTCCACAAGCAAAAGCAGCTTCCAATATTTTACACATAAAAGGTATTACACAAAGAAGAGAAAGATTCAAATTGAACACTGAACTTTCCAAGTCACATATTGCACAAGTTAATCCCCTCCTACCCTATTCAGTTGTTGCCACTAATGTTAAAAACCAGCCTGACCACTTTTCCGATCTAAGAAATGTGCCTGCAGAGCTCTGCTGCAATTTGTTGATGACACTAAGGCTGATAAGAGTTACCTCTTGCATTAGTGCGTGTTAAATTGGATGAGTAGCTACAATTATTGATAAGACCATTTCCTCATTTCAAGTGAAATTTTTATGAAAAACAAGACAACCCAAACCTATAATTATTAGCACAGAGATGACTGAAAAGGACAGATGTCTGCTCTACCTGGCATAATGCTGGAAGCTTCACAGCCAAGAGAGGTAGTAGGAGATTAGTGAACCTCGGGAATGTGAACCCCTTTTCTTATTTACAAGACAGAACATTATATTCTGGCTGAGTATGTGAATCTCCAGATTTCCATATTCCTTCCTAAGAGCCAGACGGAGATCTGTCCTTGCATTAGAGTGCACACAGGAAGGGCCTGAAGCCTCTTTTCCCCTTGTACCAATCACTATTGCAGTCCCTGCAAGCCAGGATGGCTCACCTTTTTCTTCTCATTGTGAGCAAATAGCTCAAAATAAAGCAGAGAACAGGTGGAGCCAGGCCCCCTACCTCATGGTACTTTGAGGGGTCAGCACACCAGGGAGCCCAATCTGTACCATCCTAATGGAGCAGCCATGCTTCTCCAAGGGCACTGCAGCTCTGCACTGTCCTCTACACAGGGCTTTGTGCAAATCCCCCAAGTGATAGCCCTGGGGACCAGAAAGGCAAACTGTTGGAAGCAAGGCTTAGTGGCTGTTCACGGCAGACTTTGTTTCATTTTTCCTTGTGACATTCACCCAAAGTAGTAGTGTTTACATGTGCATTCACAGTTCTATTTGCAAAGGGCAAAGTCACATATCCTGTTCCTTTTACTCTGCTCAATTGCTTAAGCGTCTGGCCAGAAGTTGCAAGATTACTGTCCTATTTTTGTGTAACCCTTCTGCCTGTCAGAGTTGGCAGCAACAAGGGCCAGGTTCAATATCTAGGGGATCCATTCCAATAACACAATGCAAAACCAGCTCGAGCCCCCACCCAGTGACCTGGGAAAAATATATCCCACCCCCGCTGGGCGCCTCCAAGAGGCAATACTTCCCCTCTCGCAAGCACATAGTCTGAGCATAGCAAAAAGCCTTTTAATAACAGAGAGAAACAATGTGGCATTATGTTGGGGAAACACCACCAACAGGATTCGTAACACAACCCATGAGCAAAAAACCCAACCCAAGCAAACTGGGGCGTGTCCTTTCCCTTTGGTTCTTGAGTCCAGCAACCCCAAATCACCCAAAGTCCAACGACCCAAAAGTCTCTCTCCCTGGTCAGGGCAGCCCCAGAGTTCAAAAGTTTATCTGCAGAGTTTTACAGGGGGTGTTAAGGGGCACCTTATGTGGTCCAAAGCTGATTGCCCCACCTCTCCATGGGGCTCCGCTCTGCCAGCCGCCCTCATGAGCTGCTCCAGACGTCCGACAAACTGCTCTGCTCCACCAGCCGCTCTGCTCTGCTCGCCGTCCCACAAACTGCTCCGCCATAGATCTTCAGGCTCCCCCACTAGTTAACACAACACTCAGTGATTTCCGCTCTTCGTAAGTTTTGCTCTTTTGTGATTTCAGCTTGTAGTAGGGGAGCCTTAGTGCTGGTGCACCATTAGCCCAAAGTGAATTCAGCTCAGAAGCCTGTAACTAGACTCCTAATAGAATCAAAATTAGCTCTGATATTCCACAGTGGAGAGAGGAGGAAGTGCAATTAGCATGTAAGGCCCTCACCAGGGGACCCATGCCACCAAGTATTAATACCTATCCCCAGCTTCTCTCCATTCAGTGGGTTTTGGATCCCATGACCCTTGCCTAGCGAGTGATGCTTAGTTGATGGTGAGTCCCTCCATCACAACAAAAGGCCGAGCATAGTTCTACTGTCCTTGATTCACATAATCAGGATGATAACAGTTTATTCCTGCCCCAGTAACAGAGAAACTGGGGCTCCTACAGCAGTCAAAGTGACCATCTAGACAGGATGGGTGTGCTTATGCAAATGAGATCAGCCCTGAAGTTCTTTTCCACAATCCACCATGACTCGCCACCAGATGTCAGGGTAGAGCTCATCCTGACTCTGCTTACAGTGAAGGTACCCCTCAACAAGGCAGACAAGATCGTCCAGCAGATGGTGAAGAAGTGGCTGTTCCTTCCCCAGAGAGCCAGCAACGAGCTGGTCTATATCGCCCACAGGCATGGCGGTGCCAATGTCTCCCGCATGGGTGACCTGTGTGACATCACGGTGATCTCCCACGCCTTCTGCCTGCTGACGTGTCCTGACGCCACGGTAAGGAACATCGCAGCAAACGCCCTCCATGACGCAATAAAGAAGCGGATCGGCAGAGCCCCCTCCAACCAAGACACTGCCAGTTTCCTGAGTGGTTCCCTGGATGGCAAATTCGGATGGGACAGGCGCAACATCGCTTCACTGTGGTCCCGCGCTCGCAATGCCACACGTCACCTGGGGAAGCGCATCGGCTGCCACTGGGAGTGGTGCGAGGAGCGCCAGGAGTTGGGAGTCCTGGTGCAGCAGATCAGGTTTGAGGACAACACCATCGTCACCCCGAGAGCCAGGGTCATGCTGGAGAGGACCCTGAAGGCAGCCATCCACTTGCTGTACATGGAAGCCCTGAAGCGTAAACCGGACCAGGGTAAAGCCTTCAAACTGACCAGCAAGTGGGATGCCAGCAACCACTTCCTCGCCGGGGGCGGCTTCACCCGTTTCGCCGACTGGTGGTTCATCCACCGCGCCCGGCTCAACTGCTTCCCGCTCAACGGAGCCGTCTGCCACGGGAACTGAGACAAGCGTTGCAGGAAGCGAAGCTACTCCAGCGAGACCCTGCCCCACATCCTGTGCAGCTGCAAGCCCCACACCAGAGCCTGGCAGCTGAGCCACAATGCCATCCAGAACCACCTAGTGAAAGCCATCGCACCGCGCCTGGGGGAGGTCACCGTGAACTGTGCCATCCTCCGTACTGACAGCCAGTTGCGACCTGACATGGTAGTCACCAACGAGGCCCAGAAAAAGATCATCCTCGTCGACATCACGGTCTCTTTCGAGAACAGGACCCCGGCCTTCCGAGAAGCTCGGGCTCGTAAGCTGGAAAAATACGCCCCTCTGGCCGACACCCTGAGAGCGAAGGGCTACGAGGTACAGATGGATGCCCTGATCATCGGAGCCCTGGGCGCTTGGGACCCCTGCAACGAGCGTGTGCTGCGGACCTGTGGGATCAGTCGACGCTATGCACGGCTCATGCGGTGCCTCATGGTCTCAGACGCCATCTGATGGTCCAGGGACATCGACATCGAACACATCACCGGCCACCGACAATACCAGGAGGTGTGAGCCCGTACGACATAGTGCATCCACTATGGGAAAGGGACTGAGAGGCTTTTTCCACTGGACCGTATGAACTGGAACCATAAACTCACTGAACATTAAATCCCACCAAATGAGGGTAGATCCATCCCCATCATCTTATCCGCTCATTATACTCCACACCTGAACATAGCCATTATATGGACAAGATACCCCCATATCTCAATGTCTGTACTTTGACCGGTTAAACTTTTACCCCCAATCGGGGAGATTGCAGATTATGTATTCCTTATGCCACAAGCTCCTAAACCGAATTTTGCACCCCTTGATAATCTGTACTTTATTCCCTGATAACCAGAAACTTCTATGCTTGAACTCTGTACTGTTTTCTTTTTATTTCAACATTATCTTAATAAAATTATTTACTGGTCTCCAGTTTCTTTCCCCTGAAACATATGCTAACCTCCTCTTCTCCCTCGCTCACAATCAAACTGTGTTGTTTAGTTTCTCAATTTATTTTTAAAGAACATCTCTCACTTTATGTTTTTACCTCCTGTCGTCCTCAATGCAGAAACCACCCTAATCACTCTGCAAATCTCCCTTACCGTGGCCACAGGAGCGCTCCAGGAGGGAGTGCCTGTTCTTGCACAAAAGAGAACATGTCCAAAAATGCTACCTTTCCCCTAAGGAGCCATGCAAACAAAACCTTACTCATGTGAGCATTTGTGGAAAGAAAAACAAAATATAAAATTAAAAAAGATTAACATACTCAAATATCAAATCATTTTAGCGTTTGACAGACGGATCCCAGAATTTTTTTCACAATTTTCCCAGCTTTAGTTACGTGTATATTAATGTAATCAGGCCTCAATCCTGCATGTAGCCATACCAACATGGACACCTATGCCCATGTGGACTCCCACTGATAGCATGTATTTCACCTACATACCTATTTAGGACGTGGTTGAAGTCAATGTGACTAACCACAGGTGCAGGAGTTTGTACTAACACATCCGGATACCAGGTTAAGGCTTTAGAATGGAAATCACTTTGAAACCTTATATTACACTAGTCCCAGCCAGCACCACCATCATTCATGAATGCTTGCTGAGCTAGCCAGTAAAATCATTGGTCTAACTAGTACTTACTGCTGCCTTCGAATGAGCTTTTAAAAATCGAAATCTATCTTTTCTGTTATGAAGCAATAATTTATCAGAACTTTCCATCCTCTCAACAGAAAAAAATTCTTTTACAAATGCAAAACTCAGCAGGCCAAGCAATGAAAAGTCCGATTGTTGAGGATTTTATTATTTGTAAAGAACAATCTTCCAAACAATTCAATTACTCACCATTCCATAAAACTCAGCAGCAAGTAGAGTTGAACGTGTCAAAAAGTTGCCTTATCGAGTACATGCTTTCTCACAGACATGAATATGAAGAGTGCCAGAATTGAAAAGCCATAATTTCTTTTTATTAAAAACCAATGAACATATCATCTTTTATGTACTTATTATTTATAGATATGTGCAATAAGCATAGCATGTTGGGGAGAATACCTAGAGCATAAGGAACACTATTTACAAAGTTCTATTGGCTGTATAGCCTTTTCAACTGTGTGGATGTAATGTCTCCAGTTTTCCACCCCAGCAAAATGCTTGTGTACTTCAAGATGTCTTCAGTTTTGTGCTGTTGGGGGTAAGGCGGCTAAAATATGCTAGGAGCCCAGAAGACATGCCTCCTTACTCAAATGATTGGCCCATTCTTTCGTAGGATTTTGAAGTCACATCCTGGGCATTACAGCTCTTTATCCAAAGAATTCCTTATTTGTTCATTTAGCTCAACACATCTTTAATTACTGCTTTTATAAACACTCCTTGTGAATATGCTGTAGAAGTTCACGTGCAACTGAAGCTTACTATCTGGCTCTTGTGTCCTTAGTGACAGCACCTAGTAAACACTCTGCCTCTCTCTCTCTATTGTTATGATTTCCATTTCATAACAGCAGTGAGGCGCTTCACTATATACATAAGGGATTATTATTGCACTTCTTGGGTGGTTATATTTACTCAACCTTTGCCTTTGTGCCTCATGTCGTAACACCACCCAGCATCTGTGGTATTCTCTGTGGGGACCTGTGTAAAGGGATCAAGCTGCATGTTGCCAAGGATACCACAGGGCCCACAAAAAGTGTGAGGTCTCCTCTTCTTGTCCCATCACTGGGGTGCAGATCTTTTATGCTATTCTCTCCTGTATCCTTAATGAAGGAATTTGTTGGTCATGCCTGATATGCCTTCCCCTTCTATCCTGATGCCAGAGGAGGGGATCAACGTATATGTTGCTGAAATTAACCCAGGTCCCCCAAAAGAAGTCATTTATCTTTCTTGTGCTTAAAGCTGGCCTTAGAAATGTACATATATACATGTAAAATGCATACGTATGTTCAGTACATATACATATTAGTGTAGTAGGTACACACAGTGGTGAGCTGGAGCCGGTTCCCACCGGTTCGCTAGAACCAGTTGTTAAATTTAGAAGCCCTTTTAGAACTGGTTGTCCCACGAGGGACAACCGGGAGGGACAACCAGTTCTAAAAGGGCTTCTAAATTTAACAAAAGGCCAAAAGTGGCGCCTTAGGCGGCGACTCTATGGGTGCTCCCAGGGGAACTTCTCCCCGCCTTAGCTCACCTCCTTCTCCCTGGGCCTGAGCAGGAAGCCGCTGCCTGCTTCTCAGCCCTCCCAGGCTTCCCACCGAACAGCTAATTAGCGGGTAGCCGGGGGCAGGGGGCACAGAGAAGCAGAGCAGGGCAGCGCGTTCAGCAGAGGAGGTGGAGCGGAGGTGAGGTGAGCTGTGGCTGGGAGCTGCCTGTGGGTGCTCCAGCCCCGGAGCACCCACGGAGTCGGCGCTTAAGGCGCCACTTTTGATGTGATCAGTGGGGGGAGTGGTTGCTCCCCCCCAGCTATGCTCCCCCACCCCTAGGAGCCAGAGGGACCTGCCGGATGCTTCCTGGGAGCTGCCCCAGGTAAGCACCGCTGGGACTCCCCACCTCGCCCTCCGGCAGGTGCCTCTGGCTCTTAAGGGTGGGGTGGGCATCCACTACGGTGGCCCATGAGACCCTCCTGCCCAGTTCTGGGGGCAGTCAGGGAACAGGGGAGGGGGTTGGATGGGGCAGGAGTCCCGTGGTGGGCAACGACCCCTTCGTGGGGTGAGGCGGGAACCCGTTGTTAAGATTTTGGCAGTTCATCACTAGGTACACACTATGTGTCTCCTTCAACATGCAGCAAATTATTTACACCAGAGGCTTTCATGCAAAACTCCATTTTGGATGATGTTAAGAGATGAACTATTCCCAATTGCCATGACTACCATTACCCGAAAAGTGGCAAAGTCAGCAATTCCCTTTCATGGGCTGGGAGAAGGCAAGGGAGGGTTTGTGTCTTGAAAATCCTTTCCTGCTTTCAATATACATGCATTCACATCCCCCTCAAAGTGAAAGTCTGCTTAAATTTAGTACTCAGGTCAAAGCCATGTGAAATCATTGGGTAGGTCTACACTGCAATTAAACAACCACAACTGGTCCATGTCAGCTGACTCGGGCTCAGGCTGTAGGGCTACAAAACTGCAGTATAGATGTCCAGGGTTGGGCTGGAGCATGGGCTCCAGACCAAGCCCAAATGTCTACACCACAATTTTACAGCCCCGTAGCCTGAGCCCCGCGAGCCTGAGTCAGCTGCCATGGGTTAGACTCCGGTGTTTAAATACAGTGTAGACCCACCCATTGAGTCTTGCATAGACTCTATTTCAAATATAACAACTCGGGTTTGCTTGAAATTTGGTCCCTGTAGGCTAGAATTTCAACACACAAACCATGTTCTCTGAAAGGTTTGTGAACCTTGCTAAATCTGCAGGAATTCTGGGGTTGAAATCAAACTCAAATTTGGTTCAGAGTCAGGTTTTGTTATGAACCTGTCATACAAATTGCCATCAGTCTCTTGTTTGTGTGGTTCCCTCCACCCCACCTCACCCCACTAATCTCTCGGGCTGGTTCTTGTATTTTGCAAGTAACCCCTCCTTCCTCCCCCCCAACAAGTTTAGGTTTGGAGGCTCCTTAGTGAACTTCCATTCACTATGATCACACCTGTGAGAAAAAGTAATTTCATCACATTGCCAAGAACCACATGAGTAACCCAAAGTCTTATTCAACCGACCATGCATCAAGACAACCAACTTTCCAGCCAAGGCTTCTGGAGATATTACAGCCATAGATGAAATTTAAAGGTACATTTGTTTATAACTGTGAATTGCCTAAGCTTTGATAAAGTGATTACAAGCTCTCACCCATGACTGCTGCAGCCATCTGGGTTGATTTTCTCCTTTCACTCAACTTGACTCTACCTAAGAGAGAGAATATCTGTCTTGCATTCTCTTATCTTTGACCTTACCCTAAGTAATCAGAGATGTTTCTCTGACAGCAGAAATAAGCATTAAATATTTTTCTTCTTTTGCAACATTTGAGGAGCTATGCCATTGTGGCTAGGCTGGGGTGATGCCCTTTTGACTAGTCACTCACATGGAAAATTCCCTGTTCATATATCTTAGACACATTGCTTTGTGGCTAAATTTGTCCCATTTTCCTTTTTTCTAACATGGCTTTGTCTTTGTCTTGAGTGTTTATGAGCAGTGCATTCCTGTCACACCTTCAAAGCTTCCAAGACTCCAAACAGAATAAAAATGATCATGCTGGCACCAAGAAATGCTTTGCATTCTGTGTCTTTCTTTTCCTTAACTTTTCTGACTTATTTCCATTGGTCAACATCTATGCATAGATATTCTAGTGATTAGGGCCTAAAATACAGTAAAGACATACAGACAGGTGCTATCAAATGTGGTGACAAGAGTTCTTTCAAAAGTGTTGGAGTTCAGGATCAACATATGTGCTTATCAGATGCTGTGCAAGCATCTGAACCAGTGGGGTTTGCAAAACTGTTCTGAATCTCATACAGAAACTGGCTGACTTGTGAGCTTTTTAGTACCTCCAGGAGAAGCTGGAAATAACATGAGAAAGAAACTTTCTTGGAATATATTGGCACCCCAAAAAAGGGAGTGCAAATATAAAAGCCTTTTGAACCCCAAAGACATTTGGTTTTTGTTCTGGGAGCAAGTGGTACTAATGTCGACATGGGAGAGCTATCCCGGTAATCACATCATTGCCAATTGCCAAAGTCTTAGGGCAAGGGAAATCACCAAACGAACAGTGGAAACCAGGTAACAGAAAGAAAGCAAAGAGGGTTTTCTTCATGCAAAATCTGTTGAGGCGTTCCTCCTTACTATACAGAATTTCTGCAGGTGGTGGAGGAGAGGTGTCGGTGTGCATGTTTCTTTCGTTCTTCATTCTACTTAATTTTCCACAAATACCCAGTATCAATATAAGATGCAAAGAGGTAGGCTTAACTACATGTGCTATTGTTTGTTACTTGTCTGTATGTACCTAACCTCACCAGACACACTGCAATCATCTAGCGCTTATTACTCAATGCTAATGTAAGCACCACTCTTACCCTTATTGAGGAGAAGGCAGAACGTTGACAGTTATCTGAAAAATTGAAAGAATATTGTATAAGATATTTGACTATTTGCCCATGCAAAACATAGGGCTCTTTTGCTAGAGTTTCAACCCAAACAAATACTCTTAGGAGTCAATAGGTATATCTAATAAAATTGGACAAAATCACTAGGGGTGAAATCCACAACTGGTGCTGAGGGCCAGCAATGGCCCCCTTGTCAGTGTAAAGACTATAGGTGACCTGCTGAACTGCCACACAGAGATGTCTGTGCATTCCCTCCACCCAATGGAAAGGATTTTTCCAAACGTGGGTGGATGTAGAAGATCAATATGATGACAGCACAAAAATGGGACTGGGTCAGGTTCCATATTTACAGATTAAGTGACCCCAATTCTGCCACACACACCCCCAGCAAGTTGGGGCTGCGTCTGCTATGGCAACCCATAGATTGGAGTAGCAGCTGCAAAGAAAGCTATCCAGCAACCCAAGGCCCTTCCTCTGAGTTGGGGGTGAAATTTATCTCCCCCACACCTCCCACTTATCATATGTGGATGAAGTGAAAAGAATTTTACCTTAGATTGATATTTCTGACATAACAATCAGAAGTGAATTGGTCAACCATGCAAGCATTTACATAATTATACATAAAGCCCTACTTAACTTGTGATATTGTGAACATTGTGGATTCTGCAATATTAGGCTTCCACTGCAATTTTGGCAGTGGGAGCCCTCACTCTCAGCCCTGGGTGGCTGACAGTGGAAAACCACGGTCAAGTAATAATAGACTGCAAATAATAGGGTCCATTAGTACTTTTCCACAATTTTCCATGACTTGTCTTCAACTCAGCCACAATTTTTGGACTATCACCCTGCAATTCAAGTAGGGCCTTAGTCATGCCTTTTAAGTAAGCAGCCTCTTAAGGTGAATAGGAGAAGTTTGGGGAGACTCTCTCCTTTACACTACTAGTTCAGACTATCTGTTGCAGAAGACAGATTCAACAAGAAAATCATGCATCGCTCTGCAATATCTGGGTTGCATTTTGCATGCAGGCAGACTAGAAAAAATAATTTGCATTCATTTCTAAAATATCAGAATATATTAGGCAACAGGAATGATCAGATTTTGTCACACCAGTTTAAAGACAGTCTTCAAAGAATTGGCCAAAGAAATGAATATGAAGTTAAAAATGGATGAACTCAGTGAACTTTCCAGTGGACTATCCACCATGTGCGCTAAGAGGCTCTGTCAGATTAATAGAAAAGGTTGTGTTGGCCCCTGTATTTTAGTTTGACATGAAAACACTTGGGCAGACTCAGCCAAGGGAGTGACCAAATAAGGGACACTATCCTCCTTTTTGTAAAGCTGTATGTGTAATGTAGCCTGTTTTATGTGGATTTAAATCTAATCTACAAGTGTACAGGACATATAAAAGAATAAATTGAACTAGAACATAGAAAACAATAGCACAGCAATAATACCTCAGTCATCTTCATTTTCTCAGGCCTTAATTTCTGTCACAGTCCCCTGAGGTGCTTTGCCGAATTCACTTTTGTTAGAAGTTGTTTCACTGGGTCAGGACGCCGGAAAATGAAAATTATTATTCTCAGGTAGCACTCCCAGCATTGCTGGGTAAAAAGCACTGATGCATGTATAACTGAGATCCACAAAGGACCTGATCCTAAAGTTTTTAAACAGACATAACTCCTGGTGAATGTAGCACAGGATGTAAGTGAGTAAGGAGGGAGGCAGGGTACAAAACAGTTCTTCACAAGGCCTTGGTCTCTTTAAAAGCTAAGCTGCAATGCCATCCAAATCACTTAGCACAGCAGCCAGAGACAAAAGCCAGCAGGAGCAGTGGAATATTAATTATGTCATCAGGCTGCCTTCTATCGTTTTGTCTCTGAACATTTTCTCCCCTGCACTGGTTGTTTGCTCCAACACCCACTCACAGTCTCTTGAACTCAGCCTCACTCTACCTGCCCTCTAAGCTCTTCTCTTCCCTCCCCTTCCTCCCAGCCTTCTCCCCTTTGCACCATCCCTTTAATATTCAATCTCCCTTCTTTTGTCTTTCCATCTAGCTAATTTCTTCCAGCAACACCCCACCCCAAAATATATCAAACCTCCATCCCCCAAAATTGTTCGCACTAACATGACCTTTGCAGATCATCGCTGTTTGTATGTTACATTCCTATTCTCTACTTCAGTGGTCCCCAACCTTTCTTGTGGGAATAGCATATTGCTATTCCCAGAAGACTGTGGAGTGCGCCAGACACCCTGCTGCCGAAATGCCGCCACAGAGAAACGGCAGCAGCAAGAAGCGTAGCCGCCGAAATGCTGCCAAGAAACGGCAACGCTTCTCGACGGCATTTCGGCGGTGGGGTGTCCAGCCATGGCGCCCGTGGGCACCGCGTTGGGGACCCATGCTCTACTTCATGTCTGTCTTATCTATTCAGATTGTTTGTCACAGAATCAGAGTTGTAGGACTGGAAAGGACCTCAAGAGACCAAGCATTTGTACAGTGTCTATAACAATGGGCAAAGTTAGCTCCTGGGCACTAATATTATACAAATAAATAACATCACTTTGAGGTTCAATCCTGGAAATAAAACCAGCCAAGTTTTGTAAAAGCCATTTTTGACCTCATGAAGGAATGAATAAAACCACAACAGTTATCTTATTTGTTAAGGAGCTCATGTCTCTCTCTCCCTCTCTCATGGTACTGTATATATCAAAAACAATTTAAAATACTACAGTGAACTACTATAAATGGTCCACTTAAAATTCAAACCAATAAAATCAAACAAGAGGGCCCAATACAAAATAAGGGGGAAAGGAATGAGAGAGAAAGATGATACATGTGAGGTTAATCTAAACACCTATTTGGAAAAAGATTTTTTTCAGATGCTTTTAAAAACAGAAATGAGATGACCTGAGACAGAGTTCAGCAGCAAGAGTAGATTCCACATCTACCAGCACAAGTTCATGAGGGTGCTTTTCAACCCTCAGCATGATAGTAAGACAGTTAAATGACTGGTGGCATACAGTCAGATATATCCAGCTGTGATGAGGGTTAAAGAGGAAGCCTGGTATGTAGCTAATGCCTATATCAAACAGGTTTAAAAACAATCACGAGCAATTTATAGTAAATCTGACACTTCATAGACAGTGAAATTAAAAAATACAGGGCAGGCATAATATGGTCACACGATATTACATCACTGAACAAACATGCTGCTGCGTAATGATCTTTCACATGTGATGCCCCATCCATCTGAAACATCCTATGAGCATGTGAACGTAACTCTCTGACATACTGAAGTGTCCATGCTCCAGTTTCCCTACCAACAACAGTCTTCCACAAGCTCATAGGTTGCTGTAGTGCTTTCGACCTTCCAGTCAAAGCACAAGGCTTTTTTTTTTTTGATCCCACAAGAGAAAAAGTCTTATACAAAGTAAATCCTTCTGCACCATTTCTGCCAGTGTTCCAGCCAGGCTCTTACCCCTTTATTCCTTCTTTTTTTTCCCAGGGGTTTCCACTTACCATCTCCAGGTCTAATCCCTCTCTCTATCCTGGGTCCCACTCCCATACTGTTTACAGAGGAGAGGCCATCCATTCTGGCCTTATTATTCTACTTCATGTCTCATCAGAGACCAAGACCCAGGTGAGTTTAATCTCTTTGGAGAATATTTGGTCTTTAAATAAATGCACAGATTACAAAAGGAGTCTTGTGAAGCAATTGAGTTGTGCATGTAAGTGATCTGATTGCTTCACAGTTACACTGTACTGTGACTTTGTAATGCAGGTCTCATATTTCAGAGCATCGGCAAATGTTTTGATTTTTTTTTTGTTGCCATCTCAGTGGGGGTTTGATTGTTTTCTTTATCTATCCTATTTATTAATACTTTTAGTTTGCTCAAAGGCATCTACTGGAAGCATTAAAAAGTTAGGACAAGGGATCCAGCCGCATACTAGTTGGTGAATGAGAATTTTAACTTGAGCTGGAAACATTTTTGAAATCAGTACAATTTCTAATAATCAGAATAAGAATAAGAATAAGAAACTGCAGGCAGCACGAGCTAATTATGTGCTCAGAATTGTCTGCAGTGAAGTTACAAACACTAATAAAGATTAAGCTGCACCATAAAAATTATATTACATAAAAATAAATAATGCTTTGGTGCCTTTAAGGGATGAAGTAGATTTATTTAAAATAAACTTAAATGCCATCATCAACTTTCAGCAAATCCTTGCAGCAGCACAACCAATCAGGAAATATGCATGGTAAGCTAAGAACTCTTTATAAGCAGGAGGACTGGATGGCTCAGGAGATTTGTAATGGATTATAGACTGCTACCTTGCTAGGTCACTAATTTAAAGCCTATCCAGGCCAGAAATGACTAAAATTGGGAGAACTATCTACAGGGAACAATTTATACAGCAAATGTTGCCCCTTTTGCTTGTTTGTGAATTGCCCATTCATAATTATGCAACAAATGGTTTATGCATTATTTCAACCTGTGGAATGCTTGTGAACTATCTGCTGTTCATAATTTGCTATTGGAGTTCACATGGAAAAGCATTACAGAATGTAATCATACATTTTCTGTAGACTTTTTTTGGAGCACCCTATAGAATTAAATAGAAAAGTATATCTCTGTTAACAAAACACCCTAGGAAAACAATATTTTTATGTTGGAAGTCATTCACTGCTGCCCTGAAGAAACAACTTGATACAAAGACAAGTGCAAAGAAGACTAGGATATTTGTTTGTAACCTGTGGAGTTGGAGGCAGAAAGCCTGGGAAAGAAGCTGTCAAGAATTGTTCACCTCACCCTCACAGGAAGCAGAAAGTTTCTTGGTCATTGAGGGAGAGACTTGGGGATGTCTCAGCAGGGAAACTGCCTGCTGCTGTTTGTTGCTACTGTGTTCAGGGAACAGGACTTTGCTCATTCATTGTAAAATGTACCAAAGAAATACCTGACTTGGATCATCAATTTCTCCTCCTAACAGAAACAACCCAGTAAGGCCTGAATAGTGGCTAACCACTGTGGCCAACAGGGCCAACAGTATCATCTTCTGTTAAATTCTATAGGCTTCAAGAGTAATTTCTATTAAACTCTATTGGTTTTATCCCTATTACATTTATCCCTATTTCCATAAGGGACTGGTCATCTAACTCACATTGGGTGAACTTATCCCTATGTAAGGGCTATGCACTTCTTGAATCTCATCCAAGTCCTATAATGAAGGACTAAGTGGTCTGTATGGGGGCTGAGTTTCATCTACAGTTTCATTTCTACTCAGTGACTGACTTCCAAATCTACAAATAGCTTTTAAGATGGCCATACTCTATATGAATATTCATGCAAAAGCACATTCACACAAGTATGTGTGACACTCCATCAATCCGTGGACATACTTATGAACCATAATTCACTTATTTGCAGGAATGTTCATGGAAAACCAAAGGGGTCACTGATACCTTCAAAGAGAATTCACAGTTTTTAGGCAAACTAATGTCTGGAAGAAGAAGTTGTCAAGAATATTCCCCTGTGGGTCCGGGACCAGGATAGGTCTACTGCTCCTCCTGCTTGTCATAAGAGGTGAATAAAAGGGGGCTGCCTGGAGAGGGATGGGCTCTGCCAGGTTATAAATTTGCCAAAGACACACCTTATGATGAGCAAGTCAACCATGTCCGTACCAGATTGGTCACAGTCCAGGTTAATAATGACCGTGCCATATGTCTCCCACCAGGGCAGATGCTACAAGTATACTATTGGTGTAACCCCAACAAAGAGGATCCATGGAAGAGATAACATCACCATAGTCACATGGAATGTAAGGACACTGAGACAAATAGGGAGGTTGAAAGAACTCATGCACGAAATGGAACAACACATCTGGACCTCCTAGTAATCTCTGAGGTCAGATGGAAGAACTTTGGAGAGGCACTAACGGAAGAAGGCCATGTTCTCTATTACAGTGGAGAGGACAAACATATCAACACCGTAGGATTTCTTGTGCATAAAGATATCAATAATTCAGTATTAGGATGCTGCCCAATATCCAGCAGCATCCTTATTTCCATCCATCTAAAGGCAGTACCATTTAATATCACAGTGGTACAAGTCTATGCCTCTACAACAGATTATGACAATGAAAAAATTAAAGATTTTTACAATCAGCTCGAAAACATCATCGATAAGATACACAAGAAAGATATCATGATTGTACAGGGAAATTGGAATGTTAAAATTGAAAGATTGGGCCACAATAATCTCACCATTCTGTAAGGTGGTAACCAATGAGAGAGGATTGAGACTTTTGGAGTTTGCCAGCTATAACAATGTGGTTCTTGCAAACACATTAGAAGCACATAAAGCATACAGATGATCAATGTGGTATGCACCTGATGGTCTACATCACAGCCAGATCGACTACATCATGGTGCAATACCGATTTCATTCTGGGATTAACAGAGCTAAAACAAGGAGCTTCCCTGGTGTGGATATTGGAAGTGATCACGACCTTGTGATGCTAAGCTTTTGGCTGCAGCTAAAGAAAATCATCAGGCCAAAGTTCACCAGAACCAAGTTTGAGTTAGAAAGACTCAGAGACTGAAACATTGCAGAGTCATTCCAAGCAATGATCAGCGGAAAATTTGCCCGCTGTTTGCTCTAGAGGAAGACGTAGAAACAATGACCAACAATTTAAATGCTGTAATGAATGAGACAGAAATGGACATCCTTGGGAAACACCATAAGATGACAAAACCATGAATCACAAATGAAATACTACAAATGTGTGACATTAGAAGAGAACTCAACAGAGACAAGAGCAGCACTGAGGGATCTGATAAGTACAGAGCGATTGGCAGAAAGATCAAGAAAGGAATTAAGGTGGCCAAGGAGATATGGATTGAAAAACAATGCTCTAAAACTGAAGAGTGTATCAATAATAAAAATAGCAAATGAGCCTTCCAGGTTGTAAAAGATCTGATAAAGGAAAGATGGTCCAAAGCTAATGCAATTCAAGATAAAGTAGGAAACAGTCTTTCAGAAAAAAGGGACATCATCAACAGTTGGACAAACTACTTCTCTAATCTGTGAAACCACCAAACAAATGGAGATCCCAGTGTCCTAGACAGAGGAGGATGACTTTCCAAAACTGCGCAAAGAAGTGGAGACAGCTGTGAAATTACTCAAGATTGGAAAGGCTACAGGTATTGACAACATCCCAGCTGAACTGATGAAATTCAGAGGAGAAATAGTAATAGTCCAAGATCTGCAACAATATCTGGCAGACCCATGAGTGGCCCTCCACGTAGACTCAGTCACTAAACGTCACTCTGCCAAAGAAAGGCAACCTGCAATTGTGTCAAAATTACTGGACCATAAGCTTAATTAGCCACCCCAGAAAAGTGATGTTGAAAGTCATATTGAACAGATTGAAGCCACAAGTGGAGAATATCATCCTTGAAGAACAGGCTGGCTTTCATGCTGGAAGAAGTACCACAGAACAGATTTTCAACGTTTGTGTTCTATGTGAGAAGTACTTACAACACCAGCAGGACATCTACCACATCTTTATTGACTTCAAGAAGGCATTTGACGGAGTATGGCACGAAGCTCTCTGGGCAACCATGAAAAAGTACAGTGTTGGTCATAAGCTTATTCTTACCATTAAACAACTGTATGCCAAGGCTAGCAGTGCAGTTCTCGTCAATGGCACAATAGGAGAGTGATTTTGCACCACTGTTGGACTCCAGCAAGGCTGCCTTCTTTCGCTCACACTGTTGAACATCTACTTGGAGTGCATAATGACTGATGCCCTAGAAGTTCACATATGCACAGTCAGCATTTGGGGGCAAACAAACTCAAATCTTCGGTTCGCTGATGACATTGATGGCCTCGCAGGCAGCAAAGATGAACTTGCCAACCTTGTGAAACGACTGGATGAAACCTCTGCAAAATACGGCATGGAAATCAGTGCAGAGAAAACCAAGCTGATGACTGACAAACGTGATGGGATCAGCTTACCTATCACTGTCAGTGGACAAGAGCTGGAGACAGTGAAACAGTTCAAGTATTTGGGGGCAATCATCACTGATGAAGGATCAAAGGCAGAAATTCTGTCAAGAACTGTGCAAACAGCAGCAGCAGCGGCAAAGCTAAAGCCAATTTGGAGGAATAAGAACATCTCCCTGGAATCCAAACTGAAACTGCTGCACGCATTGGTTGTCTTCATTTTTCTGTATGCGTGCGAGACATGGACCCTTACGGCAGAACTTGAATGGAAAATATAGGTAGTAGAGTTGAGATACTTCTGTCAAATCCTGGGCATCTCCTACTTCGACCATGTCACTAATGAAGAGGTCCGCAACATCATCACCCAGTGTGCTGGGTCATAGGAAGACCTTCTGATGACTGTGAAGAAGGGCAAGCTGAAGTGGTACGGCCATGTAACAAGATCATCTGGCCAAGGGACAGTACATGGGAAGAGAAGAAGAGGTAGACAGAAGAAGAGATGGATCGATAACAAAAAAGAATGGACTTCACAGAGATTCAAGCGCTGACACACAATCGTCAGGGGTGGAGACAATTGGCAGATTGCTCATCAATGATGGTGCCCCAATGAAAAATGTGGTTATGGGAGAGATGATGATGAACACTTAGAAGAAAAATTCAGCATTTGCCCAGCTGTAGTAGTGATGAAGGGTGATATCCCACAAACTTCAATTTGGCCAGGATTTCACTCCAAAGGGCTAATGGCTTGCCACTGGCCTATGTGAAATGAATTTGTTGTCTCAGTCCAGTTCCCAGTGGATGGGTGACACAAGTGGAAATGTGTGAAATACTCATAACAAAAGCCAGCCTGAAATTCAAGGTTTTTCACATTTCATTAGAAATTAACAAATGGGCCTATTTTTCCTGAAAATGTTTTATGTACATATTTTTCAAAGCCTATTTTCTAGCAACAATAGGAAGTTTTCAACTAGCAATAACCTTGTTTTTGAGCAAAGATGGCCTTTGCATCAATAACATGCTGCAATTTCCCTTTAAGCAATTTTTCATTGTGAAAAATAGCCATTTCACTGAAACGGTGAAGGAAGTGGGATTTGGAAGAAGAGGGGGAAACAAAAAAGGAAAATAAAAAAACAAAAACAAAAAAGGTGCTGTCACAGTCCACGAAATGCATATATTTTGCACAGCATTAGCGCATGTAACCACAGCATAAGAGAACTGTAACTATTTGGCATTGTTGCTGGCAGTTTTCAGAGTAGTTTCCTTGGACATCCAGGAACTCCTCACTTAAAGTCGTCCCGGTTAACGTTGTTTCATTGCTGATCAATTAGGGAACATGCTCGTTTAAAGTTGTGCAATGCTCCCTTCTAACTTCGTTTGGCAGCCGCCTGCTTTGTCCACTGCTTGCAGGAAGAGCAGCCTGTTGGAGCTAGAGGGTGGGGGCTTGGAACCAGGGTGGACCGGCAGCCCCCCATCAGCTCCCCTACGTTCCCTGTGTGGCAGCTGCCCAGCAGGCCATCAATTGCCCAGTTCAGCTGTCCCTCCCCCAACTGCCATGTGCTGCTCCTGCCCTCTGCCTTGGAGCTGCTTCCCAAGACTCCTGCTTACTGTGGGGGGGGAGGGGAAGAAAAGGGGGCTAATGTCAGGGTGTCCCCATCTCCCCTGCTCCTGCACCCCGCTTACCCCATCTTCCATAGTGCAGGGGGGGACACACGGACAGAGGAAGCTGCTGCCTTAGGCAGCAGCTGCGGTCAGGTCTCAGCTTGCTGATCTAATTAACAAGGCAATGTACTAATGACCCCGCTCTTCATACTTAAAGGGGAAATGCGCACCTCTATCTCTCAAACACAGACAGGGTGTCTCTCTCTGCCCTCCCTCCTTTCCTGCTGCCTTGTAGAGTGTGAGAGTTAACCCTTCAGAGCTCAGCCGAGTGCTAGTTCATCATTTAGGAGTAAGGCATTCCCTGGGAAATATCCCACCCTCGGACTTCACCACCTCAACCAAGCTTCACAATCATCATCACTATGTACCAGTATTAAATTGTTTGTTTAAAACTTATACTGTGTGTGTGTGTGTGTGTATATATAATATAGTCTTTTGTCTGGTGAAAAAAATTTCCCTGGAACCAAACTCCCTCATTTACATTAATTCTTATGGGGAAATTGGATTCACTTAACATCGTTTCGCTTAAAGTCGCATTTTTCAGGAACATGACTACAACGTTATGTGAGGAGTTCCTGTATTTCAATTGACTTCAATGGGCTTTAGATCAGGTTCACTTCCGGAAAATGGATTAGCATTTTATTTCTACAGGCATGTCACACCTGAGGCACATTGGTGGGGCAGGGTGAGGAAGCTTTCACTGCCACTGCATGGGTTGTATTGGTTCTATGGGTGAAATTAGATCATTTGGTTTTTAGGGATGGCAACATGGCACCTATTTGAGCGACGTCTGAGGTGCTGCACTTAAAAGTAAAGTTTCTATAACAATGAATATTAAAACACAGCACTCTAAAGTGTATTTTAATATATCATACTCCAGCCTGAGTATCAGAAAAATTCTTTTGAGAGCTGATTATAAAAATCAACGGAAAAGGAGAGCTTAAGGCTAGATTTAAGAAGGGAAAGTGACTTGCTGTCTTGAAAGGTGAAAGAAAACTCCAAATTAGAACTAGTCAAATAGTACAAAAAGTCATTCATTAATATATTCACACAAAAATGGTGCCAAGTTCTCTCTGCTGTTATTCATGAAGATCATACTTTGATTTTAGGGAGGATTCAGATTGGCACCAGCTTATTTGTCAGAATGTTTGTGAATCCTAAAAATTGCCAACATTTTAGCACAAATGATTCCCCTGTAAAACTGTACCAGAAATGCATTTGTTATTCACTATTCGTCAGTCACTAATTTTCTTGTTTTAAAAATAAATTTAAGTCTTTCAAAAAGGAAAGAAATGCTGTCATATGATGACCAGGGTGACCAATCACACAACAGAAGAGATGAATAGCAACTAATTGTAGAGATGGGTGAAATTCTGGTCCCACTGAAGTCAATGGCAAAACCTCCATTGACTTCAGTAGGGCCAGTATTTTACCCAGAGTTTAAACCATTAATTCACGAGTAACCATAGACTAACATGTACTCGTTCACGCTATTCAGAGAATACCTGTGAATAGGACATAAGAGTTACCATATTGGCTCAGACCAGTGGTGGCCCTAGTATGATATCCTGACTCTGAAAATGCCCATGATCCGATGCTTCAGAGGAAGTGGCATAAACAAATCAATAGATAACATTCCCATTGGTGAAGTTTTGCTGCTAGTGGTTGGCATATGCCCTGAAACGAGAGTGTTTGGTGTGCTCACTGGGTGGAAGAAGGCAGTAAGCTCACATGGTACAGGTTTAACCAGGCCACAACTTAATTAGTCAAATTGTACCCAAGGTTCCTGTCAGGGGACAGACCAGCACAGTCAGTCACTCGCACCCCATTGATTCTTTGCCAATCAATTCCTGGGGGCTCCCATTGCAGTGAGAGCCAATCATCATACTAGCAGGGTCCCTTGGGTGCCTCCACTTGCTCACTAGCATCCCTCCCCCTTTCGGGGGCTGAGGCAAGATGGGACCTTGACCCCCAACCAGCACCGCTGCCAAATGCACTGATGGGGTGGTCCCCCCAGGTTAGTGCCCTTGCCCCTGGTTTGCATTTGTGCTGGGAGTTAAATACCCCCATCTCGTAAGGAGATGCCCTGAGGATGCCCCCTATGTTACCTTTTTGGATCTGAAGCCTAAATCAGTGAGTTCCTGCACTGGGCACTGCCGCAAGGAGGCGCCAGCATCTGCTTGGCTGCCTCCCCCGCCACCCCGCACAGGCTACCTAGAAATTTGGCCAACCCAATACCAAGATCATCCAGGAACAAATCAGCCCCTATATCAGAGAAATGCATTCTGTCCTCTTGATAGAGCTCAGCTGCACTCTAGGCTGATAACTGAGCCCTCTCGGATCTCCAGCCATGTCAATATTTTCCAGTTGCCCTTCCTCTAGACCCTTTTCCATGAGTGGACTGCAGTCTGCCAAACCCTGAAGGCTAGTAACTCCAACTATACTATGCCCATGCCAAGAAATATATCCGCCAGCAGTCCAATATCCCTGTTAAAGTCTTCCAAATCAGCTGGAGCGTGCTCCTAGGTCATTTTCCCTTAGATGGCTAACAGTGATATCCAACATATCCTCAAGGGGCACCAGTCCATGCAAAGAGGCATGAACTTGTCCCAGCACATGCCCCATCTGCTGTGCCAAGACAAAAGTCACACCCAGGCCCAGGCCCAGCCACAAGCCCCTTGCTAAATTACATGCTCTCCTGTGAGACCAGTGCACAATGCTGTGCCTGCAAATCCATTACCCCAGCCATAGGTGTGCTCCAATATAGTCTATGTGATAGACATGGAGAAGGAAGCAGACATAGTTAAAACCAGTGGTGCTTACAGTCCACCACCTACATCAGCCTCCCGTCAGGCAGCTGCATGTAGGACTTATAGGTAGAGTGACCAGAAAGCAAATGTGAAATATTCAGAAAGGGAGTGTGGGGTAATAGAAGCCTACATAAGAAAAAAAACCCAAAAATCGGGACTGTACCTATAAAATCAGGACATCAGGTCACCCTACTTATAGGTCCTGGAGCACCCTGCCCTATAGCCTGGACTTCTGACGTCCCCAGATCCAGCAAGGTAGCTGCAATTGTCCTATACAGGACAAGTAGGAGCCTTACTCTTCCAGTGGCAAGCCCAAGAATGACAGCCCCTTTCTAACCACTCCCACAAACTGGAATTTGGTTAGTAATGAACAGTTCCCTGTGCAGGAACAGGGGGCCCTCACTGGGGTAGCCATTTAGCTACTCTGCCTGCAGTACCCATACATGACACAGGTCCCCCTCACCAGAGTGGTGCAGAGCCACAGCCTTGCTCACCCTAGTTTGAACTATGAATGGTTTTTGATCTGTGGACCTTGAGCTGTTGAGCATGTCCTGTAGTTCAACATCCTGCTCTGAAGAGTCTCCATTCTGACCCAGACAGCACCAAAGAAAGCCAACAGAAAGGCAGCCTTGGAGAGTACAGCCTCACCCCCTAACAGTAAATCCAAAGAACAACCTCAACTAATTGCCTAAGGACCTGGAAGGTCACTGGCTTCCTGACATTGCTCTGCATCCCAGCAACTTGGGTCCAAACCTCCAACATCCTGGTAGGGGTCTGAATGCCTGGTAGGGGTCTGAATGACCCGTAGGCCTGCAGTAAAAGGCCACCCCAGATAACTGATTAGTGATAGCAAGACCATGAACTCCTCAAATGCCATAGTTTTGGCTGAAAAAGTGCACAGTTCAAGTGCTCTCTTGGCCACGGATATTGCTTCTAGCAATGAAGATTTCATAGGGCTGCTGGCATCTGTTCTGGCACTTCCCTAGCCTTTGAGACTAGTGCTCTGAACCTGCTGACCTGCAATCGGAAGAGCATCAGCTAGGCTGCTTTTAAGCCCAGGCACGTGCTTGGCAGTGAAATGAATATTGCATGCACCTTTCTGTTTGGTACTAGTGTTAATTGTTAAACACATCTAGAGAGAAGAGAGTCTTTGAGAGCCTTAGTCACATTAAGGATTCCATGCAGGTGGAGTCACTCCTTCCCCTCCCTGTGAAGAGCTGCTGTGTCCCAGGCTAGGAATCGAATGTCTTCCACAGGGCAGTGGGTGAGACATGAGATAGAATAAGCCCTAGTGTCCTGGCATGAAATCAGCAAGAGTGGAGTTAAGTGTATTGCTTTCAGGGAGGACAGAGGAGACAGACACCTCTGTTCAGAGCACAATATGCACATTTCACAAAGGGTGGATCATCTGGGGCGAATAGGGCTCCATCCCAGAGGTAGCTCAGCTCATCTTAGCCCCTGATTTGCCCTCCCCATACACACTTCAGGGCACACAAAGAGAGACATGGAAGAAATTCCAAAGTTGAGCCGTTTCCCCCCATTCAGGAATCTGGTACAGTTCATCCAGCGAGTGACTGGTGCACTCCAACAGCAGCCAGTCAATGGGTCCATGAAACACCCATTTGACTGGAAGAATTCTGCACTGGCACGGACTGATGTGCTTGAACAGGAATGGTATGCAAGGACAGAGGTTGACTTACCGAGAGCCATTGAAGGCATAGTGTAATAATCCAGACATTGGCTGGAGAGGAGAGTTAAGCTCCCACTTACACCAACGCCTTGCCTTGAGGCCCCAGTTAGGATATAGGACTCGGGGGAGGTACCTTCAGGTTCTGCCATTTAACAGACCAGACAGCAGCCCTGTAAGGCTGAAGGCTGCATCATGGTTTGGGGGCATGGCTCAGTCTCATGAGCACTGAGGGACAGAGGTACCTTGGTGGCTGCCATATTTACCCATATCCCCAGCATGGCAGAGATTCCAGCATAGAGGTGGAGCCTTGGACTTACTCAACAAGCAGAGTCACTTTAGCTCTAAAAGTGAGGATTCATTGGTGGGGAATGTCTCTGCTGAGACATCACACCAGCCACAATAAGCTCACAACCAGATCAGTTCTGCACAGCCTCACATACAAACCCCTTCCTGCAGCTCACACCAATGTTTGTTCAATGTGTGGTTATCACAGGGCTTTCCAGGCACCTTTCACTAGATGATCTATTAATACCCCAATTGTATTGGCTTCCCTGGGGAAGGGTGGGTCTCAGCAAGGTGTGGGAGTCGTAATTTGCTTTCCAATCATAGATGGATTGTTCTCCCCCAGCCTGTATTGAACATGAGAATTTAAAAGGCTGCATTCTCATGGACTAAGGGCTCGTCTACACTAGAAACACTGCTGCAGCTACATCACTGTAGCACGTCAGTGTAGATACTACCTATGCCAATGTTATGGGTTCTCCCATCAGCATAGGTAATCCACCTCTGCAAGAGGCAATAGCTAGTTCAATGGAAGAATTCTTCAATTGATCAGGCACTGATTACACCAGGGGTTAGGTTGGCTTACCCAAGTCGCTCAGGGGTGTAGATTTTTCAACCCCCTTAGCAATGTAGTTGGATCAATCTAATTATTTTAGTGTAGACTGGGCCAAAGTCTCCTGCAGTTCCAGATGAGGAGCAGAGATAAAGAGGAGAAAGGCCCACTACTTTTTGTTTGGGGTGGGGGGTAATGAGGAGGGAGCTTCTTTCGTAACCTCTACCCTGTAAGTGTTGTTGGATTTATTGGACTGACAACTAAGTTCACTAAAGTTCAGTGGAAAGTTGTAAGCACAGTATGGTTAGGAGTAGAAACTTCCCAGCATCAGGATGGGGCAGACATGATACAGCCTCCTCAGTCTAAGGTGTTAACTACATTCAGGAAGTGTGCACTGATGTAATTACATGAGTATGCAAACCCCTAACTAAAGGGCATGATTCTGAAGCTGGGCTTTAACCCATTACACTGCTGTAGGAAAGGACCCCAAGTCTATATTTGGAACGGAAAGGAGACACTCCTCAATAGGTGTCTGATTATATCAGTCTTTCTGATACATCTCAGAAGGACAAAGTCACCATTAACACACTACCTATTGCCAGTGGTTGGAGGTTTCCATTTTCACTTCCAAAAGTGCCAATTTCTACGTTGTGCATAGCTTGAGGCTGCAAGCATGGCTAGCACCCTACAGGAGATTAGGGAGAGACCACAAGCATAGGGGAATGCTCAAATACAAAGGGGCTCTGCTCCAGGAACAAGAATCATGCTGAGGAGTGTCGGACCTAGTCCCAGATCAGGGCAGTCAACCCAGTCACCACATTGCCCTGCTGGAGCAGTGATGGGCCCAGGGTAAGAACCAACTAGATTAGCACAGCAAAGCAGAGTCAACAGCTAAATTCTACCCCACAGGTAGGGGGCAGACTGGGCTCATTCCTGGAGGAGCGTTTGGCTGGAGTAAAGGCAGCCAAGTCCACATCCAACAGCTGCTGCTGCTACCGCCAATTCAAGTCCTGCAGAGGCATCAAGCAGCCCCTGGTGAGCATGGCCCACAGCCTGAGGCAGCCAGGTTTCCCCACCAGGGTTCTGTCCAGACCTTGGAGTTCAGCCCTGTCCTCCCTAGGAATTCCTAACCCCCAACACCCTGAGCCCTGCCAGGGTCCTCAGGGAAGGGGAGGCATCCCTTGCCTTGGCCCAGGACCTGGCCCTGGAGCCGCTCCACATGGGGCACCACATAAGCAAATTGCTCTGAGGTAGTCATCCAGGCATGGTCCCACCAGCTCACACAGCTGTTGGCCCACCTGCAGCATCAGGAGGCAGAACCCAGGGAGGCTGTCCCACTGAGGTCCCATCCAGCCAGGCAGAAGAGGGAGGATTGACGGCTAGAAACCAGCAAACAGGTAGTCGCTCTGAGTAAATGGCTCTTATGGCTCCAAACCTTGTGCCAATCCCGTGAGACTTCAAACCTACCCCAGAAGTCCTATAGGGGGCTAGATATCTCACGGGACCCAGATCATCCCATCCTTTTTCCATCTCCCATCACGGTAGCAATCAAAACACACCCCTCGCTAGGCTTGGGACCCTCTTATATTCTTTTTTGTACAATCTAATATAACTGGAAGTCTTCATGAACCATATAATAGCATTTTTTAATCCTAACAATTAAATGTAAATGAATCCTCCTGAATAATAAAGTAATTTAGTTAAATTAAGATCAATTTGTGAATGACTGGCAAAAACGCACACACACACGCTAAATTAATCAGATAACATATTCACAATGAATAATTCAGCCAGCTGTACTCGTTATTTGGTTTTGTCACAAATGAGTGAGGCACACCCACCTCTGGAGAACCAGGTGACAGAGATGAACCCCAGATTAAAGGTCTAAATGGGAGGGTTAATAGGTGCACATTTGGTCAGCAAGGTTGGGTTGCATGGGTCTCTGGACTGCTCTGCAAACAAGGAGAGCCATTCTGAAGTGAATTTGGTGATGAAAAGACAACAAATGACGGTGACAGGAGAGAGGTGGTGGTGGTGGTGTGTGTGTGTAAAAGAGGGTGTGTGAGTGAGTCAATACTGGATAATTGGATAATTAATTAGATAATTGGATAATTAACTTGAACTGTTAAGTGGGCCAGATGATAAACAGAATCCCTATTAAATGAGATTAGCATTTTCTTGTGGGAAATGTGAGTAATGTACACATAGATCACTAGGGCTACTCATACAGTACTGCAGAAATTAGAGAAAAATGTATCACTTGAGAAGAGAAACCAGAGCTGATCTCATCAAAAGCTTGTATTTATCACCATTACCATCTTGTAGCGATTCCACCAGGCTCAAAACTACGGTTTAAAAGGGGGGGGGGGGCAATTAACCATTTTTATTTCTGAATAGAACTGAAGTGTTTAGGTTCTCTCTCCACCTGTTACTCTGTGGAGACAGCCATCCCACACTGCACTAGCAGGGGTGGCACAGAGATAAGATTATCTGCTTATTAACTGTGTGATGTGTGGACGTGAAGTGTGATTAGTGTCAATTTTGTCTCTAACTGGTTAGAGGAATGGTAAAAAGTTGCTGTGTAGCAAGGCTTAGTCTACAGCTCCAAAATAGAAAATATTTATTGTTTTATTACAGAGAATGGATTTCCTTTTATCACTGGAGATCTGACTTTGAGTCCTGGGAAGGCCACTGTTAAAATAAATCTGGAGTGCTCTGTAGTCATTTGTTTATGCCTCAGAAAAACGATACCACATCCACACAATTTGTCACAACCTAGTATGATTGTCAGTCTCTGTTTGAGAGACCTCAGAGTAGAACAACAAGGGGTAAGGGGTTGCATCCCAGAGCTGAGTTACATGTGTAAAGATATGGGGGGAAAGCTTGTACAGTTCCTGCTTACATGATCCTCATCTCCAGCCAACTCTATTAGTTACTCACTCATGAGCAATAAATTCAACCACAAATTATTTCTAAAAACAGCCTACTAATGCCCATTTGAATATTCCTACACAAATTCCAGGTGTTGGCAAGCTCTTATCTGAGCAAAAATGGCATTTCCTAATCCTGTATTTGATTCCCTCTGCTATGAACTAAATCCTACTACCTAGATGGGTACACACCTAGGTAAAATGTGATATTTGTCTTTGTTAATCATGCATACGATCTGCAGTTCAAAATGCATGTAAAAATACCAGAGGGAAAAAAATCCTGCAGCCCTAAGATTCATCCTAGCAAATAAAAGTTCTGGATGAAATGAGCCCTATGATAATAGTCAGTCTGTTGTCTTTGCCAGAAATTACTTTTGGTTCTATTGCCTACAGTGTGGGAAATCCCATGGAAGAGGTTATAGGGGAAAAAATCTCTACATGGTTTCTCCTTTCAGAGATTTTTCTCCTGTCTCTGTGTTCTGAAGGTTGGGGAATGACCCACAGTGGAACTGGCTGCATGGCTTGTCCACAAGCTTTGCGGCTATCCTCAGATCCTCATGGAGATTCTGTATTCTCACAGCAGCTATGGCGCATTATGGCTTAGGTCCTGCTGCTTAACAGTGTGGCTCTAATAGTGTAGACATAGCCTTAGTTCTTAGAGGAGAAGCTCTGCCAAGATGAGGGCGAACAGAAAAGTAATACAGACCCAGAATGTATGACTTTTTAGCCCCTGAACTACTCAGGAGCTGGGGTCGGACATGGAGCATTTCTTTGGCCTACCTCAAGCCCATTCCTGCCCTGTCTGCATGGCAGGGAAGATCCATGGAAAGTACTCTCTGGATTGTGGGTTTGATTGGGAACTTTCTTACTAAGGCTATGTCTACACTAGAGAGCTTACAGCAGTGCAGCTGCGCCGCTGTAAACTCTATAGTGTAGCGGCTCTAAACCAATGGAGGAGTGCCTGTCAAATTAATTAATCCACCCCCAATGAGGAATGGTAGCTATGTTGGTAGGAGAAGTTCTCCCACTGCCATAGCACAGTCCACACTGGCGCTTATGTCAGTGTAATTTATGTTGCTTGGGAGGTGGTTTATTCACACCCCTGAGCTACATAAGTTACACTAGCATACGTGGTCATGTAGACATAGCCTAAGAACTAACTTTACCTGTTACAGTGGCATAAGTGTGCCTAACTGGTTACAGGAACCAAGGGGCAGACTAGGCAGCTAACAATACTTAGCATAACTTATTAAAACATTCCCATAGTCCTGGCTGCAGGCATCTGCCCCTGAGGCTTGACAGGCTAGAATGTCTCAGAATGCACTTGTAAAAACACATTTAGGCAGCGTGTGCAGTGTGGATGAAAAATCCCAGTTGTGACAGCAGAAAAACTGCTGTTACAAACCACACCATGTAATTTGTAACCGGTTAAACTATCCGTGCCTCTAATCACTTGCAAAATCACAGCGGAGTTGCAGGGTGGAGGACCCACTGGAATTTTTCTGGCATGCCAATCTGCAGCTAACTAAACAGCTCCTGTATTCCTATCCACCCTCCTCCCCCACTCGTCAAGAGAATGAAGAGATAAACAGAATAGTCTGCCATCTGATTCTAGCCATGATCACATCCATCACTGCACCCACAATGTCAGAATAGGAGGTTTTCATAAAGAGCTGTTGTATGCCGGGTAAATTAGTGACTCACAGTTCACTGATCCTCTTTGTTACAAAAGCTCAATGTAGTATCATCAGTTTCCTTGATAGACTATTGCAGCGACTACTTATTAATTCCCTCTGTGGAAAGCCTCCCTTTGAGGTGACATGGTGAAGCTGGAATTGCTACTCACTCCGACTCACCCTTTGATAGGACTTAAAACCCCAAAATTTTGAAGTCACCAGCACTTGTGCATAGAGAATGAAATACTGCAGATAGAGGCTGTAGCACTGGTAACTTCAGGTATTAACATTCCATAGATCAGTGAACTTTTACCAGTGGGCATATTCCAAAAAATTCAGAGCACATTTTACTGTTCATCCATGTGTCACTGTGGATTTCATTTAGCTTTGTTTTATGAGAAAGCAGGGGCTATGAAGGGAAAGGGGGTGCTGAACTTTCTCATACTAGACTGAACAATTTTTTTTTAAAAAGTGAGGGACTCTGCTGTCCCCACAGAAATCTGTTGCGTAGCACAAAGGAATTAGCTTGTACATCTGAATTATTTACAGAATTTATTTTTAATTGATGGGTTTCCTCACATCTAGTGTATATTATTCTTTTGTGTGTGGATAACAAGATTATTTCATTAAAAAATACAACTGTACATTCTTTAGTTTGTGCCTCCAGGGTTTTAAGAATCTGATCAGTTCTTTTCTTATTCGGTCACTGCATTTTTCCATTCAGAAGGATGTTTTAATTTTTTTTTATTGGCCCTTGATAAGTCAGACTTATTAAAGTAAATCTTTAATAATGTTCATATTACACTTACCACACTCATCTTTCCAAAGCTGCCCTAATGAAGAGAAGAATGTCCTTCACCCTGTCCTACATTGCTTTGGTGGTATCAAACACTGTAGTACTGTAATTTATTGACATCAGAAATATGCTGAATTATGAAATTGAGGTTACAGTAAATGTCAATTATTATATGAAAGACAGAGTCACTCTGCCATTCCAAGCTTCTTCCTTTGATGTTTTGTGCAGCATACTCAACATTTGGGCTTTTTTAAAGGCTTCTCTTCTACTTTTGGCTGTTTAGAGATTTAATGTCAACTGTGATCTTATCTAAGGGCTTTAGTCAACTCTCGCTGAAGTCAATGGGAGGCTTTCACTTCACTTCTCAACCCCTTTCCCCATTTATATGGGGTCTAAGGTGCCTGTGATACTTTTGCCTCTTCTTCTGGTCCATGGCATTCATATGAGTTCCAGTCCTTTTCTCTTCATATTTCTCTTGACAGAGTCTTTCCATCATATCCTTGGTTTTCCACATCCTTCCTTGATGTCTTCTTCCTCCCACGCTATTTTTGCTGGTCATTCTTCTCCTACTCTTATCATACGTCCAGCACAACTAAAACATGGGCTCTCCAGACTATCACCAAGTTACCCAAGTTATTCTACCCCCTAATTTCTTCCATGCACACAGGGTCTACCCTCTACTTGCCTGCCATTCTCCTCAGTGTATTATTTTCTATCTTTCTAACTTCTTTTCTTCCATCTTCATAAGACCCACTGTTTTCAAACCATAGAGCAGGCAGGGACAAACCCACAGAGCATACACTTTTTCCTTTTAGTTTGTTATTTATTTGCCAGTCCTACAGTACTTCTGGTACCTTTTTCACTGCCACCCATGCAAACTGGGTTCTTCTTGTTAATTCTCCAGATCTCTCTCTGATGGTATTAAGTGCACTTCCCAAGTACAGAAATTCCTTCTTCTTATTCAGCTTCTCTCCTGAAACTTCAATCAACATCTCTTCTTCCACTTGAATCATGTTAGTTTTCTTCATCTTCATCATCAGAGTGGGTATCTGTGATCTTCAAACACAGATACCCACTCTGATCCATATTTACCATTACTCTTTTGCCGTCAGCCAAAAGGGCCAGATCATCAGCATAGGTTAGTTTTCTCTGTTTCCACAAGCTTGGTTATCTGACTAATAAGCTCAGTTACAAGGATGAAGAGAAGTTGATTCAGCACACTGCTTTTTTTCCCCCCCAAACCCCAATGTGGGAGGCTTTGAATTAGCTGCAACAGGAGTTGGATCAGGTGTTAAACCTGGAAGTGCCTACATATAATAATTGCTGATATGAGAGTGAATGCTTAAAAATCTTCAAAATTTTTGCACATTTAGTGAAGATGGTTAGGCCAAGATGTTTAAAGGATCAATTCACTCTATCCCAAGCTATTTTATGTGGCTGTCAAATGTAAATACAACTGAAAAGAGTTGCTGGATAGATTTGATATACATTTATGATAGGATTTATTTTGGTTTGAAATAATCAAACCTTCTTGTCTTCCCTACCACAATTTCCCATCCTGGGGAAAAATTACTATTTAAGTATTTATCCACAGTAGAAAAGTAATTGGTTCAGAGAGAGAGAGAGAAAATTACTCTATAATCCAATGGTTAGGGCACCCACCTAGGAGATGGAAGACCCAGGGTCCAGTTCCCTTGCTCCATTCACCCTTTCATCCACAATGGAACAGTTTCAACAGGAGAGATTGAGGGAGCAGCACTCCACAACAAAATATTCCATAGCTCAGTGGTTAGAGTACTTTCCTGAGAGGTGGGAGACTAAGGCTCAGCTCTTCAGCTGCTGTTTGTTGTTGTAGCCCCACTGATATTAGCTGAGCATCTGGCCCAGCCTCTTTAAAGTACTGAAAGTTGGTTTATTAAATTATTCATATTGCTGTGCTGAAAGGTTCTAATGGCTGCCACCAAGAATAGGTGTCAGATCCAAAAACAATCACAGACCTAGTTAAAGCCAATGGCTATGCCAAGCCCCTCTTTCAGGCTCAACAAAAGGAGCAATCAAGCCCCTTCATATAGTTAAGATGACTGCAAAGACAGCTACCACTCAAAGATGAGGCTAAATGGCACACAGATCCTGTGTGGACTGAATGCTGTCACTGGTTGAACGATTCTGAATGGGGATGGTGAAAAGGCTAGATTGTGCCCTCTGATGAACATCAGGGATCACGGTGCAGACTGTAACAATCAGAAGGAACTGTAAGGGGAAATATAGTTCCTGTGTAATAGAAGTTCCAATGGGAGAGCAACTCAGGATATGCACAAGTTGTAGGTAGAGCTGCTTCTGTACAGTCTTCTCTCCCTAGGGTGGAATCATAGAATATCAGGGTTGGAAGGGACCTCAGGAGGTCATCTCGTCCAACCCCCTGCTTAAAGCAGGACCAATCCCCAACTAACTCATCCCAGCCAGGGCTTTGTCAAGCCTGACCTTAAAAACTTCTAAGGAAGGGGATTCCACCACCTCCCTAGGTAACGCATTCCAGTGTTTCACCACCCTCCTAGTGAAAAAGTTTTTCCTAATATCCAACCTAAACCTCCCCCACTGCAACTTGAGACCATTACTCCTTGTTCTGTCATCTGCTACCACTGAGAACAGTCTAGATCCATCCTCTTTGGAACCCCCTTTCAGGTAGTTGAAAGCAGCTATCAAATCCACCCTCATTCTTCTCTTCCGCAGACTAAACAAGCCCAGTTCCCTCAGCCTCTCCTCATAAGTCATGTGTTCCAGTCCCCTAATCATTTTTGTTGCCCTCTGCTGGACTCTTTCCAATTTTTCCACATCCTTCTTGTAGTGTGGGGCCCAAAACTGGACACAGTACTCCAGATGAGGCCTCACCAATGTCGAATAGAGGGGAACGATCACGTCCCTCAATCTGCTGGCAATGCCCCTACATATAAATCCCAAAATGCCATTGGCCTTCTTGGCAACAACGGCACACTGTTGACTCATATCCAGCTTCTCGTCCACTGTCACCCCTAGGTCCTTTTCTGCAGAACTGCTGCCGAGCCATTCGGTCCCTAGTCTGTAGCGATGCATGGGATTCTTCCATCCTAAGTGCAGGACTCTGCACTTGTCCTTGTTGAACCTCATCAGATTTCTTTTGGCCCAATCCTCTAATTTGTCTAGGGCCCTCTGTATCCTATCCCTACCCTCCAGTGTATCTACCTCTCCTCCCAGTTTAGTGTCATCTGCAAACTTGCTGAGGGTGCAATCCACACCATCCTCCAGATCATTTATGAAGATATTGAACAAAACCGGCCCCAGGATCGACCCTTGGGACACTCCACTTGATACTGGCTGCCAACTAGACATGGAGCCATTGATCACTACCCGTTGAGCCAGACAATCTAGCCAACTTTCTATCCACCTTATAGTCCATTCATCCAGCCCATACTTCTTTAACTTGGAAGGGTGAGGGACCATAATCCTGTCTGCATTCTGCATCCTCTAGCCTTGAGGCACATATAGAAAGTAGTCCTTGTGGTCCCCTGATTGTCGAGACTGTGATAGTCTCTGGGCCATACATGATGATGCAAAACGAGAGATGCAGGTATGGAAGGCTCCTAGTGTCTCACCCACCATTGGATGCAAGGGCCAGTTAGAATTTTGGACAATAAATGCAAAACATGGTCAATTATGTACATGACATTGGAATATTTAGTGTTTTCTGGTGTAGGGAAGAACAAAAGGGATACAATGGCCAACTTTCAGGGAAAATAATGGAGCATGGGAAAAAGAGGCTCATGAAACAGGACTTGTCTATATTATTAGAGAGCTAGGACATACAGATCTCTAGATAATGGGGCAGTGTGGTGAGAAAAGCAAAGAAAGTGCTGAAAGAGAGGACATTAGAGAGGCTGGAAATGGGACGAGAGAAAATGTATGTAGGATTTTGTAGAGCACAAGAAGAATAAGATTCTGCATTGGATTTTAAGATATAAAGTCAGGTAATATTTCTGAGGATTCAGGTGATGTATAATCCCTGTTTCTTGTACATTTTGGACAGATTGCATGTTGGTGATTTGGTGCTTTAAAATATAAAAGAAGAGAAGCTTCTGTTTCATGATGAAGTGGAAGTTCATGACAAAGGGGGCTTAGCAAGAGTAGAGACAGGGTAGTGTCTGATATGGGCAACACTTCAGGGATGACAATAGGCAGAATTAAAGGCTAGAGAAATGTGGCTAGACAGAGTTCATTGTGTATCAGCAGCATATGGTCATCACAATAGGGCCAAAAGTGAGATTAGAGTGAAGCAGTGAGCTGGTGGAGTTTTCATGGGGGACGTTCTTCCAGCCAATTATTAGGATACCAATTTCAGATACATTCACTTGGGTAAAGCTATGTTGGAGCAAGAAGTTAGTGAGGATGAGGTGACCAGTAAATTAGGGAAAATTGACATTAGTGCACAAGTATAGATTAGGTATCAACACAAAAGGGATACCAAAGATCAAATTTAGGAATGTGACGACCAAGATGGATGAGACAGAGAATATGAGAGGACTGTGGTGGCTACAAGTGTGAAGAGGTCTAAAATTGAGGTGTGTCCATTGTCAGTAATGAAGTCAGAGCAGCTTAATAGGTAAGAATGAAATTAAGGAAACAAAATCTCTAAGAATCCAGCAGGTAATAGAGAAACATGTCATGGATGTTTGGAGAGAAAGGTGCCACTCTCAACTATGAAATGACTGCTGACATTGGCATCACAGATGGAATAATGGAGAGAGTGTAAGATCAAGGGTGAACTTGTGGAAGAGGGCAAAGATAGAAGCATACCTGAATTAGTTTGAAAATCAGATAGAGTCAAGGAATAGAAGGAGAATGGAAATCTGAGATTCCTGGGGTTTATAACTTCATCATTCATGTAAAAGGTTAATTCCCCAGAAGTTTTAAAAGATACAGCGTATGACAATCTGTTGTACTCTGGAAATCAATGGGCTACTGCTGCAAGGTTTTGCTGGAATGTGTTTAGTAGTTAAAAAGAGTCTGTAGTAAAAGTAATAGCCAGTGCAGTACTTTCTCAGATTTCTCTGGTCTTGTGATTAAGGAGCAGTTTAAGGGTTAGAAGATGCATGTTCTACTTTTGGCCCTGTAACAGACTGGTTGTGTAATCACGGGAAAGTCACTTAACCTCACTGTGTCTGAATTTTCTCATCAGTTTAAATAAGGATCATCAGGTTTACCTAACTCACAGGGTGGGAGGGAGGTGGTTGTGAAGCTTGATTAATATTGATAAAATGCTCTGAGATCATTATTTAGAAGGTGATGTACAGATGTAAAGTATTGTTGTTCTTTATGTAAAGCATATTTAAATTGCTAGGAGACTATAATCCTCAATATGGACACTCCTCTAACAATTGGATTGCATGTGCATAAGCAGTAGACTCTGTAATGTGAATACAACGCTGCATGCTACTTTCCATTACTCAAAAGACCTCATTTTCATGAATATGTAAATTTCATACATAAACATTCAACCTCCTGCCATCAGCTTTTTTCTTGGGTGGGGGGAGAAGAAAAGAGGCGAGATGAATTTAAAGTTTCCAGTTGACCTGTGTTGTGTAAAGAAGAGATGAGGTGAGGTCAGCAACTCTTAACACAAGAAGAAAGAGTGGAGGAAATAGGGGATCAGCAGGTGATTAAAAAATACAAGGAAAGAGTAGGATGAATTCATTCAAACCATTGTACAAGTGTCAATAGCACATTAAGCCTGCAGGAAGAAGCCAAAACATTTATAATGAATCAGAACCAAATGGAGTGCAGTTTGCACTAAACAATTAAATCTACTTCTTTGAAAGAAGATTTTAAAACAATTACCTCATGTACCACTCAAGAAATTGTGTCCTCTGTTAGGTGGTCAATAAACTGCTATAAACCTGTTTCTCTGAACTCCGAATTAAAATTCCTGTCATCCTTTAATTTGATCTAGATCTCATCTGGAGGGCATTTAACAGAATTAGATATTTACAATGACTCGTTGACAATTCCGCCTCTCATTTTGAACACAGAACTCTGTGTAAGCATGTGTGTGTACGTGTGTGCAATGGGGGATGTTTTGGGGCCAACATTTCTTGTAAAAAAAAAGAAAAGAAAAATTTCTCCATTAGGAAAATGCAAGTGAATATCTTGTGTGTAGAAAGGGAGCTTTTAACTTCAACTATGCAGAGGAAAGAGGATGCTCACTAAACCATGACAAGAGAAACATCCCTGCAAAAATTAGATTGGAACAGTGAATGGTATGCAACATAATTTTATTAAATATGTTACAAAAATCCAGAAGCATAACAGCTGTTTTATATCTGAGTTGGGGTAAACAGAGCCTCAGCAGACTCAGCCTGAATCATGCAGATACCCAGAGGAAAATTCAAAGCTGGTTCAGATGAATATGCAGTGTATATATACACCAACAGAGGAAAAAAAAATATGGGCCTACTTGGCCAGTTTCCCCAATGTGGTTAAATGTAAAGTTTAAAACACTTGGAACCCTTTTCTTAGGCTCAACTTTCCATAAACAAGAACTAGTCCCCTGTTTTTATTCTTGCCTCCTAAGTATTATACTCATTCCACCCCTGACTACAAGCTAATATTGTGCTTTCCCCCTCACACACACCCAGCTAGCTATAAGTCTCTCCGCCAGGCAGCGCTGCTGTCAGAGTTAGCCATGTGTACTAACTGTGCTCTCACAGTGTGGCTGGCCCTGGCTTTAGAGTGATCCTTATGCACCACCTTTGAATTTGTTCCTCAGACTCTAAGGGCTTGTCTACACAGGGACATTCAGGGAAGTTTAACAGGAGTTAACTAAAGGTGAGAAGTTAAAGTATACTAGTTAAAGCATATTAACACGTGGGTGGACTCCCTCATTCAGAAGTAAAGTGGGCTTAATTTGTTTTATCCCCTAAATTTAAGGCCTGGTCTACACTGCAGAGTTAGGTCGACGTAAGGCAGCTTACGTTGACCTAACTCTGTAAGCGACTACACTAAAATGTATCTCCCACTCATGTAACTCACCCCCTACACCAACTTAACTCCATCTCCGCAAGAGGCATAGCGCTTAGGTCAGTATAGTTAGAGCAACGCAGTGTCAGTGTAGACACTGCGTTGCTTATATCTACTGTTGCTGCCTTTCCGAAACCTTAACCCACACCAGCGGTTAAAACTGGTGCAAGCGCTTCTGGTGAGGAGCGCCCCTGACACCAGGAGCGTAGTGTGGACATGCAAAAGCAATATAATTAATCTGGCAGCTGTACGTTGACGTAACTCAGGTCAACTTAATTTTGTGTCGTAGACTTGCCCTAAGTTAGTGAACTAAGGACACTTTACTTCTGAATCTCCTAGTGTTAAGCCCAGGTCTGCGCTACGGAGACTGTAGCAGTACAGCTACAGCACTGTAGCTATGCCAACAAAACCCCCCAGTGTAAATGCAGCCTACAGTGACCAAAAGGGATTTTCTGCCACTAAAGGAACAGCATCTCCCTGAGCAACAGCAGCTCGGTCAATGGAAGCATTCTACCGTCTACAGCGGGGATCACGTCAGCATCGCTACAGTACTCAGACGTGTGGAGTTTTTACACCCCCGAGCACCAGAGCTATGTTTACCTAAATGTTAAGTATAGACCAGGCCAGTTAAAAAGAAATAAGGCCACTTTACTTCTGAATGAGAGCGTCTACATAGCAATTTTGTGCACTTTAACTACTGCATCTTAACTTCATACCTTTAGTTAATTCTTCTTAACTTCCGTGAGTGTCCTCATGTAGGCCATGTCTACACCACAGAGACTATACTGGCATAGCTACAGTGCTGTAGCTCTGCTGGCATAGATGCAGCCTACGCCGATGGATGGGGTTTTTCTGTCGGCGTAAGAACTGACGGGAGCTAAACTTTCTTCCCTCAACCTAGCTGCACCTACACTGGGGGTGAGGTTGACATAACTACATCACTCAGGTGGGTGGATTTTTTCAGACCTTCGAGTAATGTACCTATGTCAACCTAAAATTTAAGTGTGGATTAGATCGTAGACAAGCCCTAAGTGAGCACAAGGAATTCTAAGATCATATGTAACTTAACCAACAGAGGGGTCAGAAGAGGAGGCAGCAAAAGCAACTAGCAGGGGGACACAAAAAGGTGCGAGTTAGAATAGGCAACCTCTAAAATAACTCACACCTCCTTCCTGCTATGTTAGATTAAACTGACCTCACACCCATTTACCAACGTGGAGCTCACACCCGCTAACACATCACCTCTGAATTTGGCCCAACAGTTTCAGAGTTTATTTGTGTTCTTGGGAATGGTTTTGTTATAGAGAAGCCCATATGTATAAGCATTACATTTGCTTTTTATTTTGGTTCTCAGAAGTATGGCAATAATAAAGGGTTACATGAACATACCTGTTACACCAACTGGATCAGGAAACTTAAACCTGGATTGACCAAAACCAGCAATTTCCAATCCTGGGTCAGGCAGTGGACAAATCACACATGGTAGTCCCCGTGGAGTGTGAGGACTGCTTTTGAAATTTTGGATGCTACGAAAAAAAAGTGGCAGGCAACTCTCAAAGCAGTTGGACTCCTTTGGAGTTCAAACTCAGACTGACCTGATGCTCCCATTCTCAGAAATGTAGGGACCCTTACAGAGTTTGTGCTCTGGATTGGCGGGTCTGTTCAATACAGAATTAATCTGTTGCTATCTTGGGTAATGAAAAATGCAAGGAATCAATGGGAGCAAGATTCGGCCCGAGATGAATAAAGTAGCGCTTGATGTGGATAAATTCTCCCACCTTTCCTTTGTACTTTTTGTGCACTAAATTATATTCTGATCTGCAAAGCTACTTCTCTCCATTCAAAACTGCTCAAAAGGCTCTTTTTCTTCTGGGCTACAAAAAAAATCCATTCCAGTTATTTACTTCCTCAGGCATCCCAGCGCACTCTTTCTACTCTGTGTAAGTCTTGTTTAAACACCAATTTACCATTACTTTTGAGACTTCTACAGAATAATTCTTACCACTTGCAAAACCAGGATTGGGCATAGTCAAATTGAATGTGTGCAGGTGCAACTGGGAGACTATTTACCCAAGATTTGTGAAGCTACAGAAAAGTTGTGCTGGTTCTCTTTGAAGTTCAGCAGGTGATTTTTTCCCCTGGGTAAATAGCACCCAATTCATTGCAGATAGCAAACTTTAAATAGGAAATAGGAAACACATAGCTGCATTGGGCATAAAAGGAGATAAAGCTTATCTTGATTAGAAAACCAGTAAAAATTTCTAATAATCATGGGAGGTATTTAAACACAAAGAGTTGTAAGCTTTAAATATACACACAGAGCATGCCTTATTCTTTAGTGTTCATTTCCCAAATAGGATCCAGGAAGCACTGTTGGTCCACAGACACTGGCTGGTCACATGGTGCAGGCTTCCCTTCCTTTTTTCCAGCTGCTGCACTGAGCCTACACTTTCGTAATAATACTTTTCTCCAGAAGTAGTTGCCATATGGATGTTATAGCACCATAAATGGAGAGAGAGCTGCCATCTTGGCTGACAGCTGCCATCTTGGCTGACACACTAGGGTTTGAACCAGAGGTCTCCAGAATTAAAAGCATGAGCTGCTACATCTTGAACTCAAGAGCCAGAGCTCTCTAGATAGGGCTCCAACAGACACACAGCCTCAGCAGGTAGGAAGAAATCCATTATATTAAAGAAAACCAAATAGAACTCCTCTTCCAGAATACATTGGTAAATGTTTGCTGGGCTTACAAGCAGCGGCTCATGGTGTCTCATCATTCCAAGGACATATTTATTGTTACTATTTGTCAATGGTTCTTTTAATTTCATGATGGCCTTGTATAATGCACAGTTGAAACTTGAAGATTAGCATGTTATCCAAAACAATTTCATGGCAAAAAAAAAACCAACCAAAGGGGCTTCCTTCTACAGCCTACAGATTACCATCTTCAAATGTCCCTGAGGTTTTCCTAGCTGCTACAGGGAAGTAATGTCTTCTGACTTACTTCTCGAGATTCCTCAGGACATTTATTGTGCTGAAGGCTAAGAGAAAAGTACTTTTTCTGGTGAGCATTTTCAGCGTCAAACTGCTAATACAAGAGGACAGTTGACATTGCAGCACTTCAAGAATGCATTCTTTGCTGTCACTTAAACTGTGCATTATTAGAGTATATTAGTATTAATTACAGAATATTAGTATTACTACAGCACAGTTAGTAGTAACATTACAAAAAAAAAAAAAAGAGGATTCCTTGTGGCACCTTAGAGACTAACAAATTTATTTCGGCATAAGCTTTCTTATGCCCAAATAAATTTGTTAGTCTCTAAGGTGCCACAAGGACTCCTCATTGTTTTTGCTGATACAGACTAACACAGCTACCACTCTGAAACCAGTAACATTACAGTATATCTTGTTTATTACAAATTAAGGGCTAGACTGTGCCTTTAGGCATTGCCTTGAGTAAAGGGTGATTCATAAGCTGCATCGCCCTAGGAGTAGCCCTTGGAGGAACTGTGACATGATTCCTCCCAGGGCATCATTCTTGCACCAGAGAGAAAGGAGTGAAGTTTACTTGCCTTTAGCTATCCAACCAGCTCCACAGGCTAGCAAGGGGGAAAGGAGCCATGGCTCCTCCTGCTCCTAGATACTTTCCACCCACTCGCTTGTGGGTGGGAGCAATAGTTGAACAATTCTGGCATGCTGCACAAGACCTAGACCCAGGATATCCCTAATGTGACTTTGCAGAGTTGGAAGAGACATCCTTACTCTATAGTATTCTCTGCATGGCTATGTTGGGTAAGGGTCAATCTAGCCCTAATTAACTGTTATTATTATGAGAACGTACGTGTCTTTGTCATGTTCATGGCATACAAATAACGAAGCTGGATAAAAACATACATTGCAAGCTTTCAGAAAGAGCATTTTAACACTACTTTATTTCTCAGAACCCAGACCTCTAACACATAAGCACCAAAAAACACACACAGAGAGAAAGCAGGCTGCTCTCTAAAGCACAGAGGTACAACTCACCCCATCTTCCTCCAGGCTGGCTCTTTGCAGACTCACTGCTATTAGACCCAGATTCCACACTTCCTCTGAAAAACTCCCTTGCCTGAAAGCAGGACCAAGAAACCCCCTGAGAGTCTAGGACAAGAAGAAACAGATTCTGACTGGAGCCTCTAGATACAAATATTACATTTCAACAACAACTTCAGGGAACTTGAGACACACCAAGGTATGTTTCTGGTTCCAGACTAAACACAGCTCTTGTGCATGCCATTTAGGGTGTATTATTCTAAATGTAATCCCATTTTCTTCATTCTGTTTGCATATCATCTCTAAAATAGCTTTTATAGTTTAAATAGCCAATATTCTAGAGCAGAAGAGTGAAGCCTTCTCCAAAATAAAGGCCTTTTGCCAATTTGATGCATGTCCCATGATGTTGCATGAATAATATTGCATGGGACACAAGACACCCCCAAACTGTACCCCACCAGTTAATACACAGAAAGTGGTAAGCACGATATGGACCTGGGCTTACAGTGGACGAGAAGCTGGATATGAGTCAGCATTGTGCCTTTGTTGCCAAGAAGGCCAATGGCATATTGGGCTGTATTAATAGGAGCATTTCCAGCAGATAGAGGGAAGAGATTATTCCCCTCTATTCAGCACTGGTGAGGCCACACCTGGAGTACTGCATCCAGTTTTGGTCCCCCCACTACAGAAGGGATGTTGACAAATTGGAGAAAGTCCTGCGGAGGGCAACAATTATTAGGGCGCTTGGGGACTTACAAGGAGAGGCTAAGGGAACTGGGCTTGTTTAGTCTGCAGAAGAGAAGAGTGAGGGGGGATTTGATAGCAGCCTTCAACTGTGCAGCTTTGAACTGAAGGGGGGTTTGAAAGAGGATGGAACCAGGCTGTTGTCAGTGGTGGCAGATGACAGAACAAGAAGCAATGGTCTCAAGTTGCAGTGGGGGAGGTCTAGGTTGGATATTAGGAAACACTATTTCACTAGGAGGGTGGTGAAGCACTGAAATGGGTTACCTAGGGAGCTGGTGGAATCTCCATCCTTAGAGGTTTTTAAGGCCTGGCTTGATGAAACCCTGGCTGGGATGATTTAGTTGGTGTTGGTCTTGCTTTGAGCAGGGGGTTAGACTAGATGACCTCCTGAGGTCTCTTCCAACCCTAATATTCTATGATATGGCAAACCTTCTAGGTACCTTAATTATTTTGCCTGACTTGTACTAGTTACTTATCTTTATTAGAAACAGATTAAAAAGCAGAGGTTGGCAAATAACAGATTTTTTGAGCGTGCTGGCAATTGTTTAAAAAAGGAAAAAGAATTTTGTTTTGGGTCAAAACAAAAAATTTTATTCAAAGTTTTTGGCAAATTGAAAAATGAAAACAATTAGTTTGGATTGAACAAAACATTTCATTTTGATTTTGAGCATTCTTTAAAAATAAAATTAAAAGGAAATTTCTAAACAAAAAGTCATTCTGAATAAAAAAATAAAATCATTTAGTTAAAAAAAAGCTAAAATGAAACATTTAGCTTTTATTTTTATTTTAGGAATTCTTTAACCTAAGTTTGGCAAAACTGACACAAATTCATGAAACGTTTTGGTGTTGTCAAATCTACATCTTTTGGCCCCCAAAAAGCAGCCGCAGCTTCAGTTGAAAAATTTCACTCAGCTCTATACAAAAATAAAAAAAAATGGAAACAGTCAAATTAGTTGAGAGAAATTCAGTACCTGTACAAAGAAATGTAGAGGCCCATGAATAGATCTGGTACTTGGACTTCATGAGCTGTTGCCAAACCTTTCTGGGTACTGCTGTCAGGAATGACAATTCCTGGATCTTCTGTCACATTACTTCTTGGGATGATATCATGGTACAGGATTCAATATAACGCAATGCTACACAATGCCCCCTTCTAGGAAGCTGCATGCTTACTGGTTAGCACACAAGATTGGAAGTCAGGAGACCTGGGGTCTAGCCCCAGCTCAGTCACTGTCCTACTGTATGATCTTGGAGAAGTCACTTAACCTCTCTCTGCCTCAATTTCTCCTTCAGTAAAATGGGAATAAAAATACTTAGCCATTTTGCATAGAGGCCTAAAGACTCAGATATGATCCTAGGGATTTTCATTAGGCACCTATCTGCATCTTTAGTCATCTAAATACACTTTAAAACATGGCCCTTGGAGATGCTTGACACTATATAAAAGTACAAAATTTTAGTGAAAATTGGGTGTCTTGGAGACCCTTATCAATCTCCCCTACAGCTAAACTGGGTAACTGTGGTTAAAAGGTAGTCAGATTATACCAAGAGAAGGTTGGAATCCAGTAGAAGGAGTCTTGATGCCTTGAGGAAAAGGTTCTAAGAGAATGTGGCAATTGGAGGGTGAGAGCTGGAGTGGGTGGAGCTGCCTCTGCTTTCCTGCGCTCTTTGAGGGTACATCTACACAGTAATTAAACACCTGTGGCTGGTCCATGATAGCTGACTCAGACTCATGGGGCTTGGTCTGAGAGGCTGTAAAATTGCTGTATAGACATTTGGGCTTATGCCCGTGAGGTTGCGGGTCTTTTATTCCAGTGTAGACACACCTTGACACTGCAGTACATCCACATGTTTAACCAAACTTTTCCTCCTAGCTAAACAAAATGACCTGTAAAACCAGAAAGGCATTAATCAGATGAGTCTGTTCCTAGATTAAAACAACGGGTTTGTATATTCCCGCTTCTTCCCCCCGATCCCCATTTTGGTGCCTGTTCCATATAAGACTGTTTTATAATCCTCTGCTGTTCTTCACCAGGTAGCCAGGAGAACCACGGATCATAATCCTCTTCTGAGTCTACCTGATGGTTGTCTCTTACAAAAACAGAAACATGCTAATGAAAGAATTTTAGTTGTTATACTGTTGTGTCAAACTATCCTACACATTGCTTGGTGGGAGGAAGACAAAAATTGTAATTATGACCAATTTACTCCTCCCATTTTAATCAGACAGGGAAGCTCAGGAGAGCTAACATGGCATTTAATAGGACATGTCACACTGAATATGAAATATTTTTCCTCTGTCAGCCTGCAAAAGAGAGTAGGACATAACTATAATACAATAAACCAAAATTAATTCTACTGTAGTTGGATCCCAAGCCACTTCTGCAGATAGTGGCAAGAATGACAGGTCTGGTAAAGTACTTTGATTGAGCTACTTCTGTTAATAACATGGGGGCCAGTCCTGTAGTCCTCACACAAAACTCTGACTGAAAATAATTTGGCCTGTGCATACCCCTGTTGGATTAATGGTGGATTGGCTGGTGGCAATCAAACTACAGTTTAGACTTTTCATCGATTTTTAACTCATATCCTTTTAATTTTGTACCTAGAGTTAGATAAATGGGATGTTTCTCCACCTGATTATTGGTTTTCTTTAGTAAATCTTGCTCTAAATATTTAGGTTATGTCTACACTTAAAAAGCTTCAGTGTCACAGCTGTAGCGCTGCTACCATGCCACTCTCATGCTTCAGAGTGGACACTTAATATAGTGACCCATCACTGTAGTTAATCCACCTTCCCAAGAGGCAGTAGCTGGGGGCCACCAAATGAAATTAATGGGCAGCAGGTTTAAAACAAATAAAAGGAAGTTTTTCTTCACACAGCGCACAGTCAACCTGTGGAACTCCTCGCATGAGGAGGTTGTGAAGGCTAGGACTATAACAGGGTTTAAAAGAGAACTAGATAAATTCATGGAGGTTAAGTCTTAATAGCTATTAGCCAGGATGGGTAAGGAATGGTGTCCCTAGCCTGTTTGTCAGAGGGTGGAGATGGATGGCAGGAGAGAGATCACTTGATCATTACCTGTTAGGTTCACTCCCTCTGGGGCACCTGGTATTGGCCACTGTCGGCAGACAGGATACTAGGCTGGATGGACCTTTGTTCTGACCCAGTATGGCCATTCTTATGGTCCACAGAATTCTTCTGTCTACACTGGGAATTAGGTCAGAATAGCTGCATCGCTCACAGATGTGGATTTTTCAGGGATGCAGATGTAAGTTTTCAGTGTAGATTTGCCCTTATTCTTACTCAATACTGAAGATATCTCTCTCTCTCTCTCTCTCTCTCACACACACACACACCCCAATGGTAGGCACTTAAATCGCTAGCAGATCTCATGGCAAATTAGTTCTGCCTGAATGGGGCATTGACATTTCCTTATTTAAACCTCACACCCTTAGGGGAGTTTCTATCACCAGGGCCATGAACAGTGATCTGGATCTAAATACTGTCCTGTATTATCTGTATCCAGGTGGTATAACAATGGAAATTTCTATGAGTTTCAGTCTTGACCTTTGGAAGAAAACCATTTTTTCCCCTTGTTACAGCCTCAGGTACTATGAGGTGTTTCTTTTCAAGCATAAAAGCAAAATGGTGATTTATGATTAGCATAAGAGAAAAATAGATTGCCCATGAGTTTATGACAGGGTAAGTATTTTTCTCCTCCATTATTATAATAAATCACTCTGTTGCTACCCACCTATCCTTTCCTGGTTCACATACTAGGATGCCACTCTTCCAATTTAGTTTCATTCTCTTTCCAGCTCATGTTTTTTTAAAAAGCATTTCATGTATTGATTTTATATGTAATTTTATATGCATTTTACAATCATGAAAACATATATTCAGTAATAAAACTTGCCTCTAATGGTCAAAATTCTCCTCTTTGATTCACAGGTCAGAATTTTGTTGCATGTTTAGAATAGTCTGCATTGGCTCCTCCACACTGCAGCAGACAGAAGCAGAGAATTCTGCTCTGGGCGTGAAAGTCATCCCTTTGCAGATGGACAGCACAAAGCTTATGCATCATTTAAGTTCTCAAAAATAGGGGCTAAGTAGAAGTTAAGTGTTGCATAGACCTTGTACTGACCCTGCACAGGGGTAAATTTCAGCCTAGAAGAGCAATCTCCAGGGCTCTAGGCCTACAAATGTAAGTATGCAAGAGTTACTCTCTGTGTATTCTTCTCCACTTTCTTAAACCATATTTCAATATTGTTTAATGGGCTTCCCTTCCTTCACTGAGTGGGATATAGGTGAGTGTGGTTTGAGATTAAGGCTGGGAAACAGGAACTGAAACAAAGTAGTCCTCTTTTGGCAGGTGAAGCTACCTGTCACCAGGTCTAGGAGAGGCAGCCCTTGGTGTGAGGGCTTTGGCTGCATGTCATTTGATTGGGTTATTTTAGACAATGTATTCTCACCCCATTCCTTTGGATACCCATGATGCTACAATTGCTTTCCCTATAGCTTCGTTTTCTCTGCTGCCACATTCTGGTGCTCTTATCAGACTTGTTCCAACTCCCCATTAAATCCATAGGAATATTTCCAGGGATTTCGATAGGAGCTGGATTGGGACCATTTAAGGTACAAATCTACATTCCATAACTAGCACAACTCCAGTTGACTTCACTGGGAGATTTACCTGCAAGCTGGTTGCAGGATCAGTCCCCTTATTTCTGCTTCTAGGTGCAATCTCTTAGAGCAATCATTGTGTTAGTTTTGTCAAAGTGAGCATCCACCACTGAGCATATCAGTAGGCACCACTCAAAATACAGTATTTGCTATTGGACTGTGAGGGTCCAACTCTGAAGCCTGTACTCAAGAAAATCTTCTATTGATTTTAAGGAGTTTTGTGTGGATGAGGACTTCAGAATTTGAATTCCAGTCGAGCAAGTCATCCCTAATCAGCAAAACGTTTAAGCCCATGCTTATGTCCCAAAGCATGTACATAAAGTTAAGCACAGGCTTAATTGCCTTGCTGAATAGGAATGGACTGAAGCACATGCTTTAATGCTTTGCTGAACTGAAACCTTGGTCCAATTTGTGCAAGTATAGAAATATATCAGAATTACTGCAAGTACCTGAGGTGATGATTGTTAGTTCTTATCGACTCCCACTGTATGATAAAATCACTGTTGCCCTGCAGTTTCTTTACAGGCCCGTATTTACTTACGTAAAAACAAAAATAAAAATTTGTCCTCATATTTAAATTATTAAGCTCTGATGCTTGATCTTTGTTGTTCTCCATCCCTTTCACTTGCTTAGATCCAAGTTAGTTTTAGCTCAGTTAATTTTCTCTCTGGTGAATTTTCCCAACTTCCTTTTCCATTTGAGATCTTTGTGACTGCATGTGGGCGATGACCTAGCAGTAAAAATAACATTGTGATTAATCATTTTAGCTAAAAGAAACATAAAATCAAATGTAACTTGTTTTTTGACATCTCCGTACTTTATTGTAGAGAAGCATGTGAATTAAATTAAATGCACTTATGTAATTTATCTACTGAATGTGATTCTTCAAGATCATTTGTTGCATGTGATAATACAGAATCAATGTGGCTTGCAGGAGTCATTCTGTGCTGTGCACAACATGAGCCATGGGTCACTGTGACAAGTGAGCGTTTGCGTCCTTTGGTTTAGTATTTAATGATTTACATCATTGTTAAGACTGAACAGCACCACAGCATCATGGAGTTATTGACGTGACCAGAAAATGAGATGTTTCCAGAAGTACTGTAAATAACATTAAATTACTTCTGCTAGACATGGTAGTTTATACTTCTAGTGAAATCAGTTTAATCAGAATGTTGTATAAAAAAACCAGATACATCCCCTTGTTTCCTCTTGTTTTTTCCTACCCCCCCCCCCCCCCCAGATGTTCTGGTTTAACTTGGATTTAAACTTGGAGAGTGGTCAGTTTAGATGAGCTATTACCAGCAGGAGAGTGAGTTTGTGTGTGTATGGGGGTGGGGGGGATGTGAGAAAACCTTGATCTAGGCAGGAAATAGCCCGACTTGATTATGTAAAGAGTTGTCACTTTGGATGGGCTAGCACCAGCAGGAGAGTGAATTTGTGTGGGGGGGTGGAGGGTGAGAAAACCTGGATTTGTGCTGGAAATGGCCCACCTGTTGATCATTTTAGATAAGCTATTACCAGCAGGACAGTGGGGTGGGAGGAGGTATTGTTTCATATTCTCTGTGTGTATATAAAGTCTGCTGCAGTTTCCACGGTAAACATCTGATGAAGTGAGCTGTAGCTCACGAAAGCTCATGCTCAAATAAATTGGTTAGTCTCTAAGGTGCCACAAGTACTCCTTTTCTTTTTGCGAATACAGACTAACACGGCTGTTCCTCTGAAACCAGATACATCTGGCATCACATTTTTCCTGTTAGAAATAATGATTAGCACTTTTGTACTGCTTTTCAAACAGATCTCCAATAGTTTCAAAAAATTAAGAAATACATCTGATTTCCACTTTTTGCGAAGGGGTCAGAGTTTAAACTGACTTACCCAACATCACTTACTGAGGCAAGAATATAATCCTGTATTTACTCCTAACCTCACTTTCTAACAACTATTAGACTCATAATGTGATGTACTAAGTATACTTTAGGAAAACATCTGTCAAGCTCTCCATAACAAGATTAGAGCTTTAAATTGGGTTAGTCAGCATGGTCCATTTAACTCACCCAGTTGGCTTCTTGTTTTGAATCACAGTTAAAATGAATTTAAAAGATGCATCCATTATGATGGAACACAACGTTTTTGGAAATAACTTATGTGCTTGATTTACAAGTCCAGACAAAATCTTCTGCTGGTCAAAGCTAAATATAGATATTTGAGAAAAGGGTGGAGTAAATAATGTAGTGTCAAGCTCATTAGTGTGGAAATAGCATTGAAGATGGATGCCATCCTGTTCAACTTTGTATTAGCAGTATCCATTATTCAATAAATTATTAAATTAATAGACAGACAATAACAATGAGTTTATGTCCTCATTTAATTAATTAATGAGAAGGAACTCAACTCATGGTTATCTTGTCTATAGATTTAATAATTTATAGAATAATAATTTATTGATTCCCCACTATTTCTACAGGAGATAGAATTCTCTTTCAATAACCATCCATTATTGTCGGAAGCTATTATTACTAGGCATTCTGGTAGCGTTTTATGCTATAATTGCAAGATAGGCTAATTCTTCTGGGATTTCCTTCTAATGTTGAATCTGAAACACAATAAAAACTCTAAAATAACCTTACTGCTGCTCAATCTGTAAAATGACCTCTGAAGAAATGAATATGTGAAGGGGGTAAACGATGTTATGTTCTATCAGTTTGAGTAGAATTCTTTGGGCTCCTTGTTGATTTATTGGTCTTTTCTAATAGAACAAAGTGTGGAGTCTTTTTTTGAAAAATCAGTATTTTTATACGCTTTATCCAAAGCAGAAAAAAATTGTTTGCAAGTCAAAAATATTTTTTTCAGTCAGTGACCTGGCTTGTTTTGAGTTGCTTTTTAGATTGAATATGCAAATTGTGAAATACTAGATTTAATTATTAACATGTAATAGCCATTCTCCCAATTTAGAATTTTTTATTATTCACATAATATAAAATTGTTTTAAGAAAAATTACACCTTTCCTGCCTTTTCTTTTATAGAGAAGTGTGTGATAGCTAGTTAAAATTCTTGATGTGTCTCAATTTAATTATAATTTTAGATAAAGTATTTTCAAACAAATAATGCTATTAGAAGTTTGTTGGATGCAAATTACTGTTTCCTTATACGTACCTACAAGGACGGAAAGGACTGGCGGTGAAAAAGTGTGTTCTCTGTCCAGTGTGACAGTTCTCAAAAGAGAGCACACTAAAAGATGTAATCTTAAAATGGGCCCCTAAACTAAGTGAACTCAGAAGGAGGATCCCACTTAATTCTGCAACTTTCAGAAGAGGAAACCTCTTCAACAAAAAGAAGAGAGCACTGCTCCATACTGTGAAATACTTGGAAAAGAGGTATAGAAGTAAGAAGGGTGGTGAGAAGGAGTGGGAGGTGGACAGACTGAGAGCAAGGGGGAGAGTTGTGGCTTTAGATGCGACATTATAACTTGGTCCAGCAGTGAGTATTGTGCTCCTGGAGCTGGTCGATGAAGTCCTGTTGCTGTTTTAGGCTCCAGTTCAGGAAAACACTTAAGCATGAGCTTAACTTTAAGTCAATTTAAAGTCAATGGGATTGAACAGTTGCTTGAAGTTAAGTACATTCCTAAGTGTGTTCCTAACTAAAGACTAACATGGCAGCTACTCTGAAACCTAACTAAAGACTGTGTTTTAAGTTCATCCCTAGCCAGGAACACACTTAGGAATGTGCTTAACTTCAAGCAACGGCTTAAATCCTATTGACTTCAAGTTGACTTAAAGTTAAGCTCATGCTTAAGTGTTTTCCTGACTTAGGGCTTTAAAGCACCCTCCAAAATTGTTTATAGTTGCATTGTACTGTACATCTTGAGGCACCAGAGTAGCTGCCCCCACAAGAATCCTTCATCTGAAAGGATTCCCTTTAACATCTGGAATGGTGCACAGAAATGGGATGAAGGTAAATTTATTTAACTCTTATTTTATTAGCTCATTTTTCTGAGTATCCCTTGGCACCCCGGTGTTGTAGTCACTAATGAAGAGACACAAAGAAAGATTTTTTCCCCCCAAGGACTAGGCAATGAATCACCTTAAAAGGATATTGAGCATGTTTGCATCAAAAAAGTGACATTTTAACTTGGTTCAGTTATTTTAATACTGTAGTTAATAAAAACATGTAATTTAAAGATGCGAGTATGATGATGAAATAATAAACACAGGATATGAAGTATTTTAGCTAATTTTTAAAACTTCTTTAAGAAACAAATTAACTTCTCTCATAAGTAATGTTGTACACCATATATTATTAAGTACACAATTACTGTGTAACACAGCACAGCTATAAAATATTTAAATAGCTTTTCACTAATTGTAGTTTGGCAAAACTGCAAAAAAATTTCATAATTCAAGCATTGTTAATGCAATGAAGTAATTCTTTGACAGAGAAAAGGTGAGGTAATATCTTTTACTAGACCAACTTCTGTTGGCAGAAGTGACAAGCTTTTCAGCTTCACAAAGATCCTCCTCAGGTCTGCAGAAGGTAACTAGAGAGTCCAACATAAATATAAGGTGGGACAGATTCTTAAGCATAAGGGATTCACACATGCTGTAGGAAATCACTAAAAATGAAGTGAAAATTTTTAGCAGGCAGTAGGGTGGTGTTACAAATTGTTGTAATGAGTCATAAACCCAGTGTCCCTGTTAAGTCTATGGTTTCCAGTGTCCAGCAGAGTTATGAATTTAAGTTTCCGAGGCTTGGCTTTTAGAGGTGTTGTTCAGGTTTCCTTTCAGAATGAGGACTGACAGGTCAGTTATGGAGTGATTGCTGTGTAAAAAGGGTTTGCCCAGGGGTGATGGGTGGGCGGGGTGGGCGGGGGTGTGTGTGTGAGAGAGAGAGAGAATCAAGAAAGTAGTGATTGTCTGGTTTCACCCACCATTGTTGTTGGGGAATTTGATGCACTAGCTGAGGAACACCATGTATAGTGACAGGCATATTTAGGAACCAGGAATCTTGAAAGAAGTGTCATAGGGAAGGTGGTATTGATCACTGTAGCAGTGGAGAGATGTCTGCAGGTTTTGCATCTATTGTTCTGGCAGGGTCTGGTGCCACTTTGAGTTGGTGTGTCCTGTTCTGTAGGGATCTTTCTTCAGATGATGAAAGTGGCAAGGTGGAGTGGTTGTTCGAAGGCCAGAAGAGAAGATTTATTTCAGGATGTGGTCCCCACTGAATAAGGTTGTTTAATGATACTACATATGGGGTATAGTGAGGAGTGGCAAGTGACAACTAGGGATGAGTAGTCAGAGGGTTTCTTTTCTTTATTGAAGCAGGTTCTCCCTAAGTATTTGGGTGGCCTGTTCCATGATGCAAATTTACTTCTCTGGTGGAGTGTCCCTGTTTAGTGAAGGCAGTTCTAAGCATGTTTAGGTGTGTATCCTGGAATTTCTCCTTGGAGCAAATTCTGTGGAATCTGAGCGCCTTGCTTTGAATAACAGATTTTGTGATATAACTGGCGAGGTTGCTGGATCTGTGGATGTAAGCAGTGATGATCCAGGGGTTTCTTACATATAGTTGTCCGCAGACTTCAATTGCTGAAGCTGATCATGATGTCCAGGATGTTGATGCTGGTGTTGGAGTGTTCTAGAGCCAGCTTAATGGATGGGTGGTGGCTGAAATCTATGAGGGAGTTTGGGTAATCTGTCCAGCGGATGAAAGTATCACTGATGTATCTCAAGGATATATGGTTGGTTTTATGGTGCATTGAGCAGTGCTTTAACTATATCTGTTTGAAGCTGTTATAGTTAAAGTTATACAATCTCAGTGTGGATGAAGGTATATTGGGATAAAGATGGTTATACTGGTATAGTTTATTCCTGTAAATTTAGGAGGGAAAAGCTATAATGTCTAAGGCATCATTACATTAATATAACTGTATATCTTCTTACTATATGTTCCGTTCTATGCATCCGATGAAGTGGGCTGTAGCCAACGAAAGCTTATGCTCTAATAAATTTGTTAGTCTCTAAGGTGCCACAAGTACTCCTGTTCTTTTTGCGGATACAGACTAACACGGCTGATATTAATAGGTTTCAGAGTATAACTGTGTCAACAATAGGGATTATACCCATTTAGCTCTTCCAGTAAAATATCACATCCTTAGCTGAAACAGTGAAATGAGTACAAAAACTATTTGTAGACTAGGCCTAAATCCCTTTTCAAAATTCGATTTAAGCCCCTAAATCACTTAGGTACTTCTGAAAATTTTATCCTGAATCCTTGACACAAAGTGAGAAGAGAGAGCAGTTGATCTATAGTGCTTTGAAGTTCAAGGGAGCCTTTCCATTGACTTCAATGGAATTTGGTTGGGCTCTTATTGTAAAGAAGGACAATAATCTTTGTTACACAAGTTAAGATTTGTCTCAAAGTTAACTGATCATTCAAAATGTGTTAACAATATATTTATCTCTCTATATATTGCTATATCAGATTTATAATTCAACTCCTATTTTGACAAAGCAAATTTGGAGTCCAAGAGAGCAAACATTTTTCTGTTCTGATTTTGTCATAAATTGCAGCCGATTCTGATCTTTTCTATTACTGATGATTTCTCTTACAAAGAACGTTCCTTGTGTTACAAGCATAGTATTTACTATTGTTTCTAAGGGATTTATTCCTGATCATTTTTGTTTTCCACAGAGCACCACATCTAGAACACTATTTATTTCATTTTCCATTCTCCCAGTACTTCTCTCTGCAATCCAGTCAGTGAAGGAAGGGAAATGCAGTTAGCTGTCAGGTTCTGCAAGGCATTACCTTTCCGTGGATGAGAGTGGGGCACAATATAATCAGACCCTAAAATGCCACTGAGGTACAAGAGTAAGAGCATGCAGTATGTAGGGTATGAAGTGACAACTGGACCCTTTAATGTGACTGGGAGACTGTTTCCCCTTTATCAGGTACACTGTTAGACAGTCCAAGAAGCCAAGCCATAAACGGGTTCAGGGCCAGTCACAGTTCGGAAGAAATTTGTACTAAGGAGAGCCCTGCACAGGGAAGCTAAAGCAGCACCAGGAAACATTACTGTAAGTGACTCTTACGGACTCCATGCAATAAAATTGTATTCAGTTTCTGAAGCTTTCTGTGCTGTGTATTCTCTCCCACTCCCCATCTCATCCACAGTGCAGCACATACACACACACACACTTTTTTACAGTTATACACCTATAATTGGCATGTTCTCAGCTGCACATACTTTTCTTGAAGCTGAGGTTAATCTTCCTTGAAGGTTTAGGTTTACTCCTGTTTAATTGTGCTCAATAAAATTCTTCGCTGTAACAGAAAATCACATTGGAAATCAAGCTGTGATAGTCAATGTAGATTACCCTTGACCTGCAGAAAAATTCCCTGGAAAGTTTTAAAAAAGTGTGTTACCACAGAATTCTGGGTGTACTTAATGTTCGTTTTCAAAATGCTTGAACAACGTCAACAGTAGGATTGCTTGTTGCTTGCAGAAGCGTAAGAGAGATAATATGCACTGTGTCTGAGTAAAGCCTTACTGATTTTTGAAAACCTAAATAGGTGAAAGCTTTACGAAAAGCTTCTTTTGTATCTCATCTCTCCTCATATATGTACAGTGTAAAATATTAATTAATATGGAGCTCAAACTATCAATAATTCATTTTAATGAGTTGCAGGCTCTTGCTCTGGTTTGTGGATCCTAGGAGATTTTATATATATATATGTATGTTAATTCTCAAACTGAATATAGCAGGATACCATATTATCATAGAATATCAGGGTTGGAAGGGACCTCAGGAGGTCATCTAATCCAACCCCCTGCTGAAAGCAGGACCAATATTTATATATTTAAATATAGTTTATATTTAAACTAATTTATTAGTTTAAATATAAACTGTGGCTAACTGTATGTACCTTGTTCTGAAGGTCCTGAGTCATGGCGGGCTCAAACAAGCTGTCTTGTTTCATTTCATTTTACTGAAGACTATGATTGTCAGATTTAGGTATACTAGTTCGCAGCACAGACATGCACAAGAGGATATGAGCACAAAACAAGGGGAAGGCATGTTAGATGACTGTCCTCCTGAGTTGTGGCATTTTGCCCTCCTTAGCACCAAAACAGCAACTGACAGCCAGACCAGTGGGTCAGGAGAGGGTCCCTAGAACATATTGCTGAGGTATATCTGCTTGGATGGGTGGACCACTCACTCTTCTTTTCCTGTCACACACAGAGTCTACTTCTGGACGGGTGCTGACGAGGCCCCCAGAGCAGTGGGTCCTGGAGTTAACACATTATGGAGATGAATGGGGCTGATTAGACCTCACAGAGCAACTGTTTCAGGCTGGCTGCAGACAAAGGCAAATATCCTGCATTGGTTACTCTTGTTTCACACTTCCTTCACAATCAAGAAACTTACGTAGACACTTTCTTTATCTAACAAAAGCAGAAATCCTGAGATTATTGCACAACTCCAGAAGTTAGGGCTTTTGCTAAGGGACTATAGAGTCTATATACTTATACCCAGGCCTGGAGTCAAGGGTTATCTTAAGAGAGATAGGCTTTCACTGTATGAGAGTACAGCTATTAAGAAGGGAAATAGCTACCCAGTGTGAAAAGTAACTCTAAATTGGAGACTGTGTTCACCTATGTGTTTGTATATCACAGGCTCTGAACCTGATACAATATAAGTAATAGTAATAATTAAAAAATGATGGCCCCACTAACGCTGATCTGATATTCTTATATCCTGCCTGGGAGAATTAGAGAGAAGGAACTGCTGCCCATCTTAGCTTTTCAGACAAACTTGGGTTGAGAGCAGTTGGGTAATAAAAAAAGCTCACCTTCAGATCTCCGACGTTCCCTTTCTGCAAAGCAGTACATCCCAAAGCAGTTAGCAAATATTAGAAATAAAGAGGAGTGAGCCCTGTGGGGCACTTCTACAGAGGCTTCCAATCCCCCTGACAACAGCAAAGACAGCAGTATAATCCTGAAGTTGACCTGGGCATCCGGACGATTTTCAATAAAGCTATGTGCAACCTGATGTGTCTGCAGGGATCATCAGGATAAGCCCACCATAACTGCCCGGAATCTGTGTGCTTAACATTGAGATGTGTTTTTGCTACATTGGAAGATCACCAGTGACAAGGAAGCAGGTGCCAAAGGAGCCATGTAAAATAATTCCTCGTAAGGACAATTTATCCACAGAGCAAATTCAGTGCAGAGAGGCAGAATATAAGCATGTTCACAGTGTCTCAGCAATCTCCTTACTTCATTAGTTCAGTATCTGTGCCTCACTGCCAAGTGTGCAGAACTGTACCGAGCTCTGGGTCCACTGTAGCAAACAGAGAGCAACAGAAGTGGGCTGGGTTGGGGAGGTGGGAGAGAAACCTAAACGAAAATTGATTTTTCTTAGGAAAAAGAGCCCAACTTCCCTTCCTGAAAAAAGGAACTCTATTTTTGTTATATCACATGATCCATCCATCCATCTCAAATGCACTGAGTTAGCACTCAACATCTCAATGAAATGTGCAGTACATATTCCAAACTGTGTGCCACCCCCTGAAAGTTTGTTTCATTAAGGAAAACAAACCTCTTATTAAAAACAGCTAACATATAGCATTTCCACTTCAAAAAAGCCTTCATCTAAAGGACAGCAACCTTACTGGTTAATGACATGCGTTGTGCATACTCCAATAAATCAGATAAATGTCACTTACAAGTCATTCTTTCTAACTTTTAATTAAAATACAATTTTTTTCTTTTTACATGCTTGAGTATCCTCCTATTTGCAATGCTCTGAAAGTTTTTGCCAGAGAATAACCCTATTAAAGCATAACATTATTTTATACTGAAAGGAGCAATCAGAGCACAGGGAGACCATTGGCAAGTTGTACCGTTGTTTTAGCTCTCTCTTGTGCATGTATTCACCAGGAACAGAAGAAGAAGAAAAAAAAGAGAGACCAATTACTAAACAGGAGAAGAGGTGAAGATTAGCCGTTTCTTTTGGATCTTGGCTTCTTCTCTGGGCCAAGTGTTGCCCTTTTGACAACAACTTCCTTCACAGACTGACAGCTCAGTACTGCTCTCTGCTGCCTGCTTGCAGCTTTTGCAGCAGCAGCTTTTAACCCAGCTGTGATAGTGAGGAGAGAAATCCACCGGGGGTATAGGAAAACAAACAGATAAGCAGATTCACTTCTCAATCGGTTCAGATAGCTAAAATTAAAGCCAATTCTCCCTCCCATTTTTATCATCTTTTATATCAGGGTTGCACTTTGTATTAAACTTTTTCTCCTTTTTGTATTATGCAAGTGCTTTCTATTTTGCAGTGTTTTTTATCTTGCAGGTTATACACACCCATCTGGAATTAATCTTTACAAGAAGAACGCCCCTCTAATTTCACACATTAACTACACTGTACATATTTGCTCCTTCTACGCAGTACCATTTTTGTCTGAATATGAAAAACGTTCGCTGACTTCTTGCTGTCAAGGTTCCAATGAATTAAAACATTAGAAATAAAGCAAATCAGAGAGTCTCCAAAAATCAGGGGAACTTGTGAGACAGCACAGAGTGAATACATAGGGGATGGCTTGTTCCTGTTTCTTAGCCTGTGAGCTAATTGAACTGGGGCTCCGTTAGCCATCACTCTCTAGGAAGAAGTTATTACAGAAGCTGCTTTACGCCACTGAGCTTAGCAGTATTTCTGGAGGCACAACTGGTGCTTTATTAATATCCTTGACACAGCATGAGGCATTTGGAATAAGACCACAATGTTAGTCTCACCCCATCAATTATAAGGGAAATCAGCTGTATGATAGCTGGCAATGTTGCTCAGAGTCATTTTCAAGTTCCTCCCAGCAAAGAAAGGAAACTAAGCAGCTCATAGTCTGGAACAATGGCCTTGGTAGTACGTTACACCTTGGTATCAATAGCAAATGGAGGAAAGCTGAGGTATAGAATGGTAACTTCGGGCTTTTCCTTAAGTGGGCACTGGTGAGCTCCAGTCTGATCAAATAAATACCATGCCCACTAGTGAAGCTGACAGATCTGCTGTTAAAAGATTTAACACTACTAGCAGCAGATAGGGATACAGTGCACCAAAATTAATTTCTACATTAGATGGCAAAGGAGGTTGAAAAGGAGGGGCACCCGATGTGTAGACTATGCTTTCATAGAAAGTGGCAGCTCCCCCCGCCCCACCATTTAAAAAGACAACTTTGGGAATAAGCTAAAAATTGCACAGTCCCTTCTTCTTCTAGACACATCTAATTTGTGGTATGGATACAAATGGCACATTATATATTAACTCAGGTGGAGTAGGAAAGTGGGTCCTACCCATCTAATAGTGATGGGCATCTTGCAAGGGAAGATCACATCATTATATAGGGAAAAATGCTTTGCAGGCTGTTGAAAGATAAACTTGAGTGCCATAATGGAAGGGTGGCTTTGTGGCTAAGACACTGGCCTAGGCTCCCAGCTGTGCCACAGACATCCTGTGAGAGCATGTTCAAGTCACTTCTCTGTAGCTCAGCTTCCCACCTGTCAAACAGGGACAAGCCCACACTCCTTTGTCAATCTTGTCTCCTCAGAATATATAAGCTCTTCAGGGCAGGGACTGTTTTACTACGTGTTTGTATAGCACCTAGCACAACAGAGCCCTGATCTTTGTTGGGGCTTCTAGTTGCTATTGAAATGTAAGTAACTAACATGTCATCGCCAATCAGAAATATTACTTAATTAAGATCATTTTGATTTTTGCCTTTCCTTTGCCAGCAGATTGCACTCTTTCAAAACTCAAAGCCAGTCATAAGGGGTTTCAGGCCTCCTCTGGGACTGTGATGGCGAGGATTTAGGACTCAGGAAAGACTAGATAAGCAAGAAGTACTGTACACTATAGTGGTGACAGTGAAGGAATTGTTGTGTATTCAGGGGGGAGCGTGGATTTTTCAGACCATTTTGTAAGTCTCCTTTCAATTAGGGCTCATCCCAACTCTCACTGAGGTCAATGGAAAGTCTCCGGTTGAGGTCCGTGGGAGCTGGATCAGGCCCTTTAGTAGGCACATGGTTTTGTTAATTCTGCATTCTACCTTTAGGAGTGGTTATTACAAAATGGACTTCTTGGTGGAGAATAAGTACCATCTGCTTCATCTGATTCCCATCAACATGTTAGATTTGCTGCTTCAGTGAATGAAGTTACCATTAGATTTTTTTTAATTGCCTACCTGATGTCAACTTTATTATTTCCATATACACCATGTGCAGCAAAAACATTATCACAATGTAAAAAACATGTTGCAGAGGTATAACTGACTCATATTATACATGCAAGTTTTATTATTGCTGTTACTAGTTAGCCAAGAGTGTAAATCCCAGGAATAACATAAGGAATCCATCAAGCATGGTTCATATTACACAGTGATAGTTCATTCTTTCTAACAAGGCAGACACTGTTCAGTATTAAATTATGATGTTCAGATGCTGGCCTATGGTTGTCCGTGCCTGAGTTTGAAATCCAGCTTGTCTCCATAGAATCTACAGTACTTAAACCAAAGGAAGTTTGGTTCTCCCAGTCCAGTGACACATGCTAAAGTCAGTCAGATGACTTGTTTTGACTTGCACAGGAGAAAAGTACAGGAAAACACGTTAAAATCCTTTGAGTTTATTTAACAGCACTGCCATTTGGGGCTGTTATGTAAAATCCAGGACTGGCAACACAGAGGAAGAGAGAAAAGCCAGGATGAAATGTCTCTGAGACTATCATCTCCCAATAAAAGTGCTCCTCTGGTTTAAACAGATGCACACCAACAGGGCTATGAAAAATACTAAGAGTCCTTTTTAACATCATCTGGCAACATAAGTGGAGAACCAGAATCAAACACTGCAGTTGTGCTGCATTGAATAATTTAGCCTGACAAAGGCTGGTTAACAAGGAACATTTCCAGAGACAGAATGGTTGTAAAGTTACATCTTGCACTGATTTAATGACGGTTTTAACTCCTAGGAGTCTCCAGATTTCTCCCAGTCAGGCATTCCACATGGCACCCTGGTGAGTAACTTTAAGAGAAACCTAGTGAGTGAAAAAGGACTTGTGAATCAGTCCACATAATTTCCAGGGTTGTACAAGCTGCATACATTTATTTCCAATGGATTACAGCGATCTCAGTTTTTCACTGACCCAAAACACATGTGCCAAGAAAAACACCCTCTGAAATGAAACAGGAAGCCCCATGAAGAATTTTCAGAGCTGAATTCCAGCCCATATTACTTTAAAAAGAAAAACAAGCCTCAAACCAAGATTGACAGCCTCTCCTGACACATGGTTCCATCAACCCTAATTTCAGCATGTTAACTTCTCCACGGATTTCCTTACTAGTCTGCCTACTGAGGGAAAGTGCCAGATGTAAGGGGTCCCCGACTCCTCTCACAGCCTCATCAACCACAGTCCTCATTTTCCTAGCCTGGCTCACAAAGACTTATCTAGGGAAGGATACCATAACTTTCCCCAGAGTGGCTCCCATGTGGCTTGCATCCCACACACCAAATGAAAAAACAACAAAGGGAATAAAAGGGAAGTTAAAAGGACTAAGCCATTTTGAGGATAGTTTTTTCACATCCCGCAGCCAGTATAAGGACATATGCTCACAGTTCTTCACACCTGTGGACCAGTGTGCAGCCATAGGGAGTTCTGTGACTACCCAGTTTAACTCCTGGGAGCCTTGGGTTGAAAGGTGGTTAAAAATGAAAATGAAATCACAAGAGCCAACTGGAGGAAAGAACAGATAGAGTATATGCTTTCTACCTGGCTCTCTCTCAAAATCATTGTCTTATTTCAGAGTAGCCATAGGGCTAGTTAGCTGCCTGCTTGCCAGAGGCCGACCTGCTACCTCACAAGTCAACAAACCTCTAACTCACCACCCCTTCTTAAGGTTTCATTTCTTTTAAAAGCACAGTAAGCACAAAGCTTAAAGTGATACCCAAAATGATACTCTTTGCTCTTGGATAGCCAGTCGAATAAAAAAAGCTCCTAGTAACAGTTGTGATGCACTAAGCAAGCAGGGTGAACCCTAAGAAAAATAAACCTTAACACACCAGAGTAGGCACTAGTTATGAAAAGTCACTAGCCCACAGATGTGGAATAAATTTTACCTTTCAATTCCTTAAGCGTGTGATCAATAACTGGTTTACTAGATCCAAACCGACTTTCCAAGTTTGAATATGCTAAAACTTTTAGGATGTTTGAAATCTGGACTTGAATGTAGATACAAATTTTGCAAATAACCTCATCTACATTGCAGCACACATCAGTTAGGTCATTATATCATTTATAAAACCAAAGCACTTAAAATCAAATAAGTAAATACTTAAAGGATATCAGAAATTTTACTCTGCCCTCATAGGAAATATAAATTATTCATTTTTATTCACATTGAGTACAAAGAAATTAATATCCCTTCATTACACAACCAGCTTAACTCTGACCAATTGATTCTGTTAATAAACATTGTTATCCTGAATTCAGTATCAAAATATTTTCTGTTAAGAATTATATTTAGGTGGGAAATATCAGTTATTAAATGTATCAACTGACAGAATTATAATGAGTTTTTCTAGAGAATAATATTGAATATGTTATTTAAATCAAAAAGTATATAATGTTATTGATTTATGGTGAAATTATGAACTTAGATTGGCAACTGAGACTTCTTTCTGAGACTTAGATTGGCAACTTTTTCTTCTTTCTAACCTACAAAGAGAAACAGAAGGCAACACATGTGGTCATACACAAAGGCCACGATCTTGCAGAGACTCATGCATATGTGTAACATTTCTACTCTGAATAGCCCAACAGAAATCAAGCCGGGGTAAAGGTGAAATTATTGTGTCGTGATGAAATATGCATTTCTTTGTACTTGATGTGAATAGATGAATAATTTATATTCATTATACAGACAGTGTAAAATTGATGAGGTCCTTAAATATTCACCGGTTTGAAAGTTTTGTAAATGATGCAATACAAGTACAGAAATATCATTTAGTAAACTGCCCTCCTTCTCCCGCCCCCACCCCGCTTTTTTTTAAAAGCAGAGATGAGGTAATTTGAAAAATTTAGATTCAAGCCTAAATCCAGATTTCAAACACCCTTAAAAATTTAGGGTGTTCAGTGAAATCAGTGGGACGACTACTGCAGTAAACTTAACAGTGTACCTAAATGTTGGCCATAGTGTCCTATTCTGCTACCACTGAAAAATGTAAAAATCTCCCACTGATGTTGTCAAGGTTCCTTCCCCACTCTGAACTCTAGGGTACAGATGTGGGGGCCTGCAGGAAAGACCCCCTAAGCTTATTCTTACCAGCTTAGGTTAAAACTTCCCCAAGGTACAAACTTTTACCTTTTGTCCTTGGACCTTATGCTGCCACCACCAAGCGTGTTAAATAAAGAACAGGGAAAAAGCCCACTTGGAGAGGTCTTCCCCCCAAAATATCCCCCCAAGCCCTACACCCCCTTTCCTGAAGAAGGCTTGATAAAAATCCCCACCAATTTGCATAGGTGAACACAGACCCAAACCCTTGGATCTTAAGAACAAGGAAAAAGCAATCAGGTTCTTAAAAGAGAATTTTAATTGAAGAAAAAGTAAAAGAAAAACCTCTGTAAAATCAGGAAGGGAAATACCTTACAGAGTAGTCAGATTCAAAACATAGAGAATCCCTCTAGGCAAAACCTTAAGTTACAAAAAGACACAAAAACAGGAATATACATCCTATTCAGCACAACTTATTTTATCAGCCATTTAAACAAAACAGAATCTAACACATATCTAACTAGATTGCTTACTAACTCTTTACAGGAGTTCTAACCTGCATTCCTGCTCTGGTCCCGGCAAAAGCATCACACACACAGACAGAACTCTTTGTCCCCCCCTCTGCTCCAGCTTTGAAAGTATCTTGTCTCCTCATTGGTCATTTTGGTCAGGTGCCAGCGAGGTTATCTTAGCTTCTTAACCCTTTATAGGTGAAAGGGTTTTTCCTCTGGCCAGGAGGGATTTAAAGGTGGTTAGCTTCCCCTTTATATTTATGATAGATGTTAATATTGATTTAAGCCTAAATCCAGAGGTGAGCTCATCACTAATGTTTACCAAAAAGCTTTGACTCAGTATCTACAGCATTTTTTCCTCTATACTTGGCATCACTTCTCCCACTTGGCAGATCTCTCATTGCAAGGCATATTGTCTTAATACATCATTAAAGCTATCTCAGCCTCAGGAACCCAAAAGATATATCTACCTTTTTTAATCTTTGTTTATTGGTGGGAGGGGTGTGTGTCTGTGTGTGTGTGTGTGAAAAGAGACAATAAGTTGAAGCTGAAATGAGGAAATCAATTAAAGATGGCAGGAATCCATGAGTAAAATTTGTGAGAATGCACGTCAATACAAAAAACAAACCCTATCAATTTCATTATGAATATATTAGAAAACTGCAGCGAGTGTTTTTTTTTTTAAGTATGAAATCAGTAATTCTATCCTTTATCATTATAGATTATAATGACATGACTTAGGTACTGTATTGGGGAGATCTAATTATCAACTGATGAGTCGTACTATACAATTTTGGCTGTAATCAGTCATGTTCTAAATGGAGTCCAAGCTACATGATGGTAATTATCCATTGTGGACGGGAGGACATGGTGATTTATTTTTCAAAGTGATGGTGCCACCTGATATGTTCACGAAAAGGCTGCAAAAAGAGTTGGCTGCAGGACAAAATGTTTATACGGTGTGAAAATAAACTACTTATCTACAGGGCTAGCTGAATAATAGTAAACTATGCACTTTTATCCCCAGCTCCATGCCAATGTATTATAAAGTTCCCATTTAACACACTACAAATACACACTCACCTCCTTCTCTCTTTCTGCCCCGCTAAACATTTGGCTCCTAAAAAGCACAAGGCCCAGCACATCCGTGTACTAATACTGAAGTGCAGGCTGTGGCTGCGATCAGTAACAATTGGGAGTCACAATATTTCCTAGTCATCTGGCTTGAGAATGTACAGGCACTGCCATTGCGATTGGTGCCTCAAACTGCCACCCCTTTGCAAACCTGCACAAGGGCCAACTATAGATCTGGCCTTATATTACCTACATTTTGTAATACACAGAAAGCCAGGTCATCAGCTGGTATAGATTCATCAATTTTATTGGAGCTAAATCAATTTACAACAGCTAATGAGCTGGTCCATAATCTATCGCCCACTTTTGGGTATGGTTATGAACTCAAGAATATTAACATTTGGCATCTCTAGGGTACCTCCATTGGAAGAACTCTAAAAATGTTTATATTCACTAATAAGTAGAGAATTTCAACACCTCTATGAGGAAGATGTTATCCCCATCTTACTGATAATGTAGCAAACCTGTAGGAGTATTAGGAATTGATATCTCCACTCCCTTTCTTGTTTTTCTAATGCCAGACCATATTTCCACCTCTTTTAAACAGGGAACGCTGCCTGTGTGACCTTAGGCAAGTCACTTAGTCTCTCTCTCTCGGTTTCCCCATCTGTAAAATGGGGAAAATAGCATCGGCCTACCTCCTGGGTGTTATGAGGATAACTACAATAAAGGTGGTGAGGCTCTCCTATGCCACTGTAATAGGGGTCATAGAATACATCAAAACCCAACATCTTCAGTTGCACCTGGAAACAAGTTGGTGCTATTAGCAAGAAGGGAACCTAAAACGTTTTGTAACTTTGCACTGGTTTGGTTAAATTTGTTGGATGCTCAGCTGGAGTCTATTTTAACTTATCCAGAACCCTTTAGTCTAAAAATTGGCCTACAAATGATATGCAAACAGGTTGTTTCAAGGTATTTTGGCATTCAGCTTCAGGTCATATTTGAAACCAGGCATTGCCAGAGGCATGAAAGAGAGGGTGGGGAGGGGAAATGTAGTCACATTGTTTTCAACACTCAAACAAGTTTATGTTTCAGAGTTTGAGACTCATTTTATCCATATCGGTTTGATCTTATTTAATAAATATAAACTCTATATTGAGTTTACAAAACAGGTATTATTTACTTAATAGCTCATAACAATTTCCAGAGAGAATTTATATTTCACAGATCATTGACTTGATAGATTGTGACAGCTCTTCTGAAGATGTTCTGGTCTACTGGGTCATTATGGACACAATGCATAGCTAGTAAATTAATGTCCTGACTTTCCTAGCAACATTTTTGCTCAAAATATTTTATCACTCAAGAGCCAAATACAAAGTCAAATGTTGTAAGTTTATTTTTAAAAAGCAAGAGCGGACCATTTTCTTGCAAGCCTGTGTGGTTTAAAAGTCATTTTATGAATTATATAATGCAGAAAGTCTTATTTGTGTACTACTAAAGTGGGATAGGTCAGTGGCTCTCAACCTTTCCAGAATACTGTACCCCTTTCAGGAGTGTGATTTGTTTTGAGTACCCCAAGTTTCACCTCACTTAAAAACTACTTGCTTACAAAAATCAGACATAAAAATAAAAAAAGTGTCACAGCACACTATTACTGAGAAATTGCTTACTTTATCATATAATTATAAAATAAATCAATTGGAATATAACTATTGTAGTTACATTTCAGGGCATACTATATAGAGCAGTATAAAAAAGTCATTGCATGAAATTTTAGTTTGTACTGAATTTGCTCGTGCTTTTTATGTAACCTGTTGTAAAACCAGGCAAATATCTAGAGGAGTTGATGTTCCCCCTGGAAGATCTCTGCATAGCTGGAGGGAGAGAACCACTGTGCTAGATAATTCACAGAAAATATAGGATGAAATGGTCCCTGACCCAAAGAACTTATAATCTAAGGCCCAGATCCTGCAGAGATTTGCACAGCTGATCTACTGCACATTTATGAATATTCTCCCATTCACCTCAGATTACCGAATAGTGCACAAATTTTAGTGCTTGGTTCCAGGACTGAAAATTCTTATCCATATGCACATTATCATTTACATAATCAGTCCCACTGATTTAAGTGGGACTACTCATGTGGGTAACACTGTACCACATGCACACGTATGCAGGATCATAACCTAAATTTTAATGAGCAGCTGAACACAGTTCACAATGAGCAGAATGGCAAATGGGAAGAGACGGGATGTGGGGGGGAGGACAAAGGTTATAGCAAACATAAGCATGTGCTTGTTCAGTTAGGATGTGCACATCTTGGTAATTCTTGTAGCTGTTTTATTAAATTAAAATTTAGAAAAATATATGACGATGAATATTATTGACTCTCTCGTGACTTTAAATTGGCTCAACCAGAACTGTTTTGTCTTTCAGATGTTATCTGAAAAAAAATCACTTCTGGAATTGATATCATGTTTTGCCAAGACTCAACCTGAAGCAAGTTTTTTGGCTCAAATTATAAAACACTAAAAGAAAATACGGAAATATTGAGACCTTGAACTGTAGTGATGGTAATGGAGACATTATAGACTGGCTTACATACTGTTAACATAGATTCAGTTGAAATGTATGGACTAATTAAGCAGTAACAAACCCCTGATGAGTAGATTCAAATTCAAAACAAGATATTAAAATCAAAGGAGAAAGGAATTTATTATAGAACTGATCCCTAAGCAGCTGCCTGGGAAGACAGTATGCAAAACATAACTAGTAAAATTTTGGTCCACTAAAATCAACGAGTGTTTTTTCATGGACTCCAAAGGGGCCAGGGTTATATCCAAGGTGCATAGTCACTCCTAATTTCAAAAGGCATACAGCAGAAGTCAGACCAAAAGGGCCAGGCACTCAGGAGTCAATGGTCCATTTTCTTACCACCCAATTTAAAAAAGGTAATACTTTGAACAAACCACTGCTTGGAACAATAGGAAAGGGGAAGGAACTAAATTGTCTAGTAGCCACAAGCAGAAATGGCAGTAGGTAGGAGGTAAGGATACCGTAGAATACACGAAGCCGAGTTATCTGAACTATGATAAATCATGCTTATGAAATTCAGAAGAAAGGCTGAGAGGGCATGAAAGATTCCAATTGTACTATCCCCAGTGCAGGCAGCCATCCCTGGAAATTGGGATATAATGCCTCTCTCTCTAAGGTTTCAGAGTGGTAGCTGTGTTAGCCTGTATCAGCAAAAACAACGAGGTGACCTTGTGGCACCTTAGAGACTAACAAATTTATTTGGGCGTAAGCTTTCGTGGGCTAAAACCCACTTCATCAGATGCATGGAGTGAAAAATACAATAAGCAATATATATATATATATATATATATACACACACACACACACACACAGCGCACATAAAAAGATGGGAGTTGTCTTACCAAGTGGGGGGGGGGGGTCAGTGCTAAGTGACTAAGGTGGAAGTGACCTATTCTCAACAGCTGACAAGAAGGAGTGAATATCAAGGGAGGGAAAATTACTTTTATAGTGCTAATGAGGCCAATGCAATCAAGGTGGACGTCGGCCATTTCCAACAGTTGACGAGAAGGTGGGAGTATCAGCAGAGGGAAAATTACTTTTTGTAGTGACCCATCCACTCCCAGTCTTTATTCAGGCCTAATTTGATAGTGTCCAGTTTGCAAATTAATTCCAGTTCTGCAGTTTCTTGCTGAAGTCTGTTTTTGAAGTTTTTTTGCTGAAGAATCGCGACTTTTAAGTCTGTTTTTGAGTGTCCAGGCAGATTGAAATGCTCTCCTACTGGTTTTTGAACATTATAATTCTTGACGTCTGATTTGTGTCCATTTATTCTTTTGCTTAGAGACTGTCCGGCTTGATGACCAAAGATGTCTAGAAGGACTCAAAGATAACAGTAGTACCAAATGGCTATTTGGTGGCCCACATGAAATAAGTTGGTGGCCTCAGTCAGGTTGCTAATGGACAGTTACTCTAATTCAAATCAATGCAATTGTTTGGCAGGAGAGTGGCAAATGACTGAATGGTTCTGGAATCTAATCTCTCAATCCGAAAGTCAGCCCACAACACTTACCTATGCACAGTTACCAAACAAAACCATAGAGTTTTAAAACAGTTAGCACTTCTATATATTCAAACACTAATTAATCATAATTACACCCTGTGAGGATAAACATCCTTCTTCTCCAGATGAGGAAACTAAGGTGAAGTGATCTGCCCAAGGTCACACAGTGAATGAGAGATAGAGCAGAGTTTAGAATTTAGGACTACAGCTGGTCAAGAAATGGAATTTCTGTCCCATGGGAAGTTCTGATATTTTGATGTTTGTTTCCATCCTAAACCAGGATTAAAGTTTAAAACGTTTAAAATTTTCACAATGAAAAGCTTTCAACAATTTTTTCATGGAAATATTGAAATGATTGTTTTGGGTTTTTTTACATTTTCAGTCACAACAACATTTTGAGATTTCAAAACCATATTTTAAGTGGAAGTTTTGAATTCCCCAGTGGGTGGGGAGAAATCAACTTTTTACCAAGGAAAAAATGTAATTTAGCAAAACCATATTTTCCAATGAGAAAAAAAGATTTTCAATCAAAAAATTTCTGCCAGCTTTGCTCAGCACTTCCTGCCTTCTAAAATGCTGCTTCAGACCACACTATCTTTCAGTAACCTAATTTCTCTGAAAACTTGGCCTACGGGTTGCCAGCAGGTTAGTGTACATCAGTGAAATTAGTCTGAGTGTCAGGAGTGAAATAAAACTCAAAACCAAGGCAGTTTAATCAGCTAAAAGTTATCCATAAATAATGTATACAGCTATTCATCCCAGTCACCCAGCACAGACTTAGTGAGACTCTATACAAATCTTGACACATTTGAATACAGATTTAGGAACATGACCTTTGGATGAGTTCAGATTCTTTTCATTCTGGCCCAGTTTAAACCAGAGCTCTTTTGCTTTTTATACATAAGAGAGGGAATTTATAAAATGGTACTAATTATTTATATACCTCAGTAATGGCTAAGCTTCTTCATCTGTAGGAAAAATGACAGCATCTACTTATTCACCTACACCAACTCCTACTTATTTTAATGTATTTTGGTAAATTTAATTGGCTGCTTAATTTATTATAAGTGAGAATATGGGTGAGTTCAACAGTTAGAAAGAGAGAGTAACCAGCTGAGAGAATGTCAGATTTTGGCTTAGAATCCATAGTTTTATGACATCCTGAAGTAGAGGAGATTAAAATTCACAAGCTTTCAGATTAGTATAGTAAAACAATGGAGAAACACACAATGGAAGAGAGGTCCTCTTTATTCATTTATATGGAATTTAGCCGACGACAAGGACACTGAGTAGAGGTAACAACTGATTTATATGATAGATTTATCCCTTGCTTCCATCTGTGAGTTATCCATGGATAGATTTGAAGTTGTACAAATCTGGTCATTACTCAGAATTATTGCATGTGAATGTACTTCAGCTTATGGGTTGTTATCTTACTGTTCACCTTGAGTGTGAGGTGCTCAGAAAATGCGATTGGCTACCTAAGACATGATATTTTTGCTCTCTGACTATCTGAAATTTAACAAACAGGAGAAGGGCTTGAAAAAAGTCACTGGGGCTTTGATTATTCTTACGAAATGGGTGAGTTACCAGGAGACAACAGGCAGAGACACTGGAACAATTTGTGGAGTGGGAATACGGAGAGCCATTGAACCAAATCGTAAACCCTGGATATGATGGAAACCACTTCAAGCCAGGGGGTGCAGCAGCACCTCTAGTTCCAGCAGTCTATGGAATTTTAGGAAAATGTTAAAAACTTGTTCCTTTCCTCTTTTCAGTAAGGGTACGATTATTCTGACTGTATATGCAAATCCCAGATTTTAAAATACCTGGGTTTCTCCCTGACTAAGGCAGACACACAAACGCAAGATTTATTTCTGTTTGCAATAATTTAAATTTAATTTTCTTGTCACATTCAGAAAATAATTGTTTGTATGTGCATAATCCTGATGAAGGGTGAGGCAGCCAGGTCTTTATTTGACTGCCTTTCTGTCAGACCTATGGTCAAGATTTTTGCACTGTCCTAGCTGCAAGAAGTGCATTTACATACACTTCTGATTAATCATGTTAGTGCCAGGCTCCTGACCTGGGGTTCTGAGAACACCACAGTCCCTACCATGCTGTGCTGGCAAACACTCTTAACCGATATACAGAAGTATTTTGTACATCTTCCAAGTGCATTTATTGAATGTACCCGTCTACATTTTCTGCTGACTTCAGTTCTATCATTAAGGTTCTTGACCATTCTCCTGACCATATTCCAGGTACACAGACAGATGACCAGATGCCTTCTTGGTCCTGTAGTCCTGCCAGATTAGAAGATTTGTGTCCTGATAGTAGCGGAACAATAACCTTTCCATCTCCACCTCACAACTGCTTCTGCCGCTGAAATGTATTTATTTATTCTTAAAAAGGAGTACTTCTTCTGCAAAACCCTCTCTCCTTCCCCTCCCGACAAAGAGCTTTCAAGGCAGCTGTGCAAACACTTCCCTCATTAATGCCCTCCAATACAAGCTCACAGAAAAATGAGACCATCTAATTTTTCAAGAATATTACTGTGCTCAAAATTTTGCTTGCAAGAATGTTCCCCTAAAGTGAATAAATGGGATTGTGAATGCTATAAAAGTGTACTTTTGGTGGACAAAGCCCTAGACTAGGAGTGAGAAGACCCGAGTCCCCTTCCCAACTCTGCCACTGAACTGCTGTGTGACTTTGGGGGCAAGTGCCATTATCCATTCCATTTAAATTGCTAATTCTTCAGGCCAAACCAACCTAATTTCCTTCTTTGACAGGGTTAGTGGAGGAGGCTACCAGTAGTCATGCTACATCTTGATTTTAGTAAGGCTTTTGACACAGTCCAATGTGACATTCTTATATACAAAGTAGGAAAATGTGGTTTAGATTAAATTACTACAAGGTGGGTGCATGACTAGTTGAAATAATTAATTGCATTTAATTTAATTGTAATTAATTTAATAGTAATTAAAGAGTAGTTATCAATGGTTCACCAAGGCCACACAGAGTTTTTTGGGGGTCCAAAGACAAAATCTGAAACGGAGGCCCCCTACGCGGCTAAAAAATTACCACTGAGGGAAGACAGGGGATTTTGGGGGAGGGGCAGAAGGGAAAAGGAATTTAGAGAGTGAGCCTGCTTCTCAGTCACCCACCAGCGGTATCTCCTGTCCCACAGGGTTGGGCCTGGCTCCCTGCTCCAGGTGTTGCAGCCTGATGCATTGGGGCGCAGGACCACTCAAGTTAAGTCCAGCTGCCCCTCCATCACAACACAGGGTTGCACCACCATGTTTGGCCTGCTCAACCCTCCATCACAACCTAATCTTTTAAGCATCCACCAGCAGTTTGTACGCTGCCCACATATGACCATCACCACCTACTTGACGTCAAATCTGGGCAGGTTAAATACTGAACTGGAGGTTGCTTGATGGCAATGGCTAGGGACTTAGCTTTATCTGGATTAATAACCAGTCCAATGCATGCTGCTTCGTGCCCAAGCAAATACTCCATTAGCTGCAGTGATTCACCAGATGGTGACAACAAGAAAATATCAGCATTCTGATGATCTCAAAACAGAATGGCATTCCGCTTAGTGCCACTGACATCTGCCTCCTGAAGCTTATCCATCAACCAATTAATGCGGATATTGAATAATGATGGTGATTGAATGGAACCTTTCTGAACTGCTGTGGAGCTAGGAAACCATGCTGTATATCTTCCATGGACTCAGGAACATCTTTCCATTCCTCTATAAACACTGGTTTTCAACCTTTTTCCCCATTTACAGACTCCTAAAATTTTCAAATGGAGATACAGATCCCTTTGAAAATCTTAGTCTGCGGACCCCCAGAGGTCCCCAGAGTGAAAAAAATCACTGCTCGAGAGAGCTCTTCTTTCAAGGACACTATCGTCTCGGGGATGCTGAGTCACCTCAGCAGCTCTCAGAAACCTGTTTGATGCACTGAATCAAAGGCTTGAAGGAAGAAGTTTATGAAAAATGATGCATGTGGCTTATTAAATTCAGCCACCTTCACAAAAAGCTGTCTCCAGGTAGAGATCTGGTTGACAGTGGAACAACCAGGTTGAACACCACACTGAGTATCCCAGCCTTTGCCACAAACTCCATCATTGATTTGAGTTGTTAACGCAGAAGTGAAGGCTCTCCCTGGGACGGACAAAAGCATAATGTTTGGCCTTATCACCCTTTTCAAACAAAGGCAGAACACCACCATTCTTCCAGCCATCAGGGATTGTATCAATGTGCCGAGGGTCCAGAAAAAGCCTATGCAGCCATGGTAAAACAGAAAAAAAACCTTTTACCTGTTTTCAGCAACTCACAGCTGACGTTTACAAACCCCTCGTGCCTTCCCAAACTTCAGCTTATGGACTGCGATCCAGATCTCTTCTTGACCGAAGGAAGCTGGTTCTACTGGAACTTCCTGCCCCCCTTCAAACAGCAGAGGGACCATAGGGGTGGACAGTTCAGGAGCAGTTTGAAATTATCTTCCCACTGATGCAACTGATTCTGCAGAGACTCTGGCTGATGCTGCTATCCCAGTTCTTTGCTGGACAAGCTGGTGCCACCTTCCCCACAAACACTGCAAAGTTAAATAGAAGGTGCAGAGATAATGCTTGGCAGAAGCCTGCTCTAAACTGGCTGCCTGAGTCAACTTCCAGGATTCCTTTCCTTTCTTGTTCCAAAGTCACACCCATTCAGTCTTTGTTTTTGCTCCTCGGTGAACACGGCTGACGACTCAAATTGTATCCTTGCTTTTTTCTTAGCTCTGACTGCAGTGAGCATCTCCTCACTGATCCATGAGTGATTTTTGAAGGGCTACAGCTCAGCATTGAATGCACAATGATCAGCTCTGATGACTTCCCCATCAGATGACAAAGGGAGTGAGACTTCAGTCTCTAATGCTTTGATAGCAGTTCAACACAGAAAGCTGTCCAAAAACTTCGTTGTACTATGAGCTTTTAGTTGACTCAGACAATTTTGGCCCATTAACTGGCTATCTTCAAAGTCAGAGGTGCACTTTTGTCAGCAGAAGCTGATGATCAGTGTAAAATTCAGTATTTATGAACCTTTGCGTCTAGGACCATGACCTCCAATGACTGCTGACAAATACATGATCAATAGCAGGCCTAGTGAAACCATCTGGGCTGCAACAGGTTTAACAACTCTGTCCAGCAGTCACTGCCTGTTCCTACGCTTCTGCTTCATACCACACTTCCCAAGTGTACCTGCCCAGGTGTCATTATTCTTTCCTACCTGAACATTAAAGTCACGCAGGATCATGACAACATCTCTTCTTAGAGTTTCATTAAGCACTAAGTGCAGTTGCTGGTAACAATGACCTGCAGCCACTTTGTTTGCCTTGATTTTGGTGTGATGATATGCTGTAATGCCCACAGCCGTTATGGAATCAGATGCTGACAAGTCATTCATTAATTACCTACCAAGCCTACATTGCCTATCCGGCATTTGCATGAAAGTACAAAAACCACCTTTTGCTGGAGCAAGCTGTCAAGGAGGCCTGCCTGATAACAAAAACCTATGGTCCTTAAACTTTCCTTTCACCAACTCCTGGCCAATGCACTTTAAAGAAAGTGCAGATATCAACATTCAGGCTTTTAAATTGTTTGACAAGGTGGATGGCTTTAGCAGTTACTGGCCTTTGATGCTCTAATAGTCTCATAATTTAAGCAGAAGCATTTCAATAGTGGCTAGTATATTTAGGAAATTGACACATTTATTGTCATTTTCATTTTCTCTGTTCAAGTTGAAATTTGCTCTTATGGTGTGAATGCTGTGGGTCTGTAGGATTATGGGAGTCACTTCTCAAGAGACAGCTGGTAGAGCCAGCAAAGTCTTATTAAAATGCTGCGGAAGGGTAAAATGAGGCCTGTTAGATTTACAGCCTAAATATAGGGATTGGGTATAGGCAAACAACCTCCAAGCTTTACCTTGCAATGCTGTGGAAAGTATACAACATTGCAGGGGATTACATCTCAGCATAAGAAACGGAAGTGCTAATCCGCAGGCTCCCATAGAGACCATACTTTTGTAGATGCTCTTTCACCAATTCTGACTCAGATTAGGGAGTTGGCACCAACCTCCTTGCTCCCCTTAATCTGAGCGGACCGTGTGATGGGGTTTATTCACAGCATTTTAAGGCCTCCACATGGTATTGTTTGTTAATTTGGGGTTTGGGCAGGAAGAGAGCAATCAGCAAAGAACGCGTATTACGAATGTTGATCCTAGGGAGGCTTTACCTGCTCACAGAGGTGATGAGCTAGAGAAGAAATTGGGAATAATGCTAACAGAGTCGTTCGTGCTGTAGAACTTCTGCTAGTGGTTTGACTCAACCCAGGGAGTTAATGCATGACCTTAGATATGTTTTCTAAATAACTATCGGAATGAGTCTTGTGAGCGCCATACCACTGCCTGCCAATACTCAAACTTCTGTGTTTATTTTTGCGCAAGCATAGGCACTATGAATTGTTCCTGTTGCTGTCCAAACTGGGACTTCACTGTGTGATGTTCAGATGCTGATTCTGATGACATTGTGCCTTAGCATCTAATAGTGCAGACAATCAGAATGTTGTCATCACCTGCACCACCCTTAGGGAGGAAGGGCTTCTCTTGCAAGCGAGAAAAACTATCCCATGCAATGCAATGATAAAATTCTTCCAAGAAGTTCTGATCAGTCATAGCTTTCGTGTTTTTCCTTGGTGAAAAGCTCAGCAGGCCACACATTCTCAATAATGGCTTACCACAGGGATCCTGCCTACAGCTGATCCTGTTTAATATCTATGCCAGTGACCTTCCCCAGACATCATGGAAATTTTGTCTATGCTGATGACATTGCTCTGACAGCATGGGATTTACCTACTGTAACACTGGCGGACCAGGAGCCAGCTCACATTAAGATCCCTAGTTCTCACTAAACACCCACAAATGCATAGCTGGAAACCAGTCTTGCTTATGTGTATGTTAACATGAATCAAAATAGATATTAGAGTTATAGTAATGTGTTTAGACTTTATGGAATGCTTGCAGGATGCTAGATGTAATCAATCATACTTGTAATATCAGGTTTCAGAGTAGTAGCCGTGTTAGTCTGTATCCTCAAAAAGAAAAGGTACTTGTGGCACCTTAGAGACTAACAAATTTCTTTGCTCAAATAAATTTATTAGTCTCTAAGGTGCCACAAGTACTCCTTTTCTACTTGTAATATCAGTACCCCATGTTATAGGGTAACGTTTAAATGTTTGCTCTGTAACTATAAAAATGTTTGTTAAGATAGTCAATTCCCCACAGTCAGGGAGAAGCAATTCCAATGTTAAATATTAGTTTACCCCAAGAAGTGGTTTTATCTTCTGGCCATCAGGAAGGACCATTGAATCCAAATGGGCCATTGTGGAACAATGGCTTTGTCAATTGCTCCCTCCACCACCCATGAAGAGGTTACCTGCAAGAGTGCTTGTCCCATCAGTTTGAACTCTAGCTGGGGTCAGGGGTGCGGTAAAAATCCCTAACCAGAAGAAATTGATGTCTCTACACTGTGTGCACTGTGAAAGGCAGAGATTCCTAGACATAAGCAAGAGATCCCCAAGCTTCTTGACTTGAATTATCCCTGAGGGACATAAAAGCTTGATTATTATAGAACAGGGGTTGGTAACCTTTAGAAGTGGTGTGCTGAGTCTTCATTTATTCACTTTAATTTAAGGTTTCGCGTGCTAGTAATGCATTTTAACGTTTTTTAGAAAGTCTCTCTCTGTAAGTCTATATATTATATAACTAAACTATTGTCGTATGTAAACAAGGTTTTCAAAACGTTTAAGAAGCTTCATTGAAAATTAAATTAAAATGCTGATCTTACGCCTCTGGCCCGCTCAGCCCATTGCCGGCCTGGGGTTCTGTTCACCTAGGCCGGCAGTGGGCTGAGCGGGGCCTGTGGCCAGGACCCCGGCTGGCAAGGGGCAGGCAGCCAGCCAGAACCCCAGACCGGCAGTGGGCTGAGCCGGGCCGGTGGCTGGGACCCTGGCTGGCAAGGGGCAAGCAGCCAGAACCCCAGACCAGCAGCAGGCTGAGCGGAGCCGGTGGCTGGGATCCCAGACCAGCAGTGGGCTGAGCGGCTCAGTCCACTGACAGCCCACTGTTGGTCTGGGGTTCCGTCCGCCGATTCCTGCCAGCCAGGGTCCCGGCTACCGGCCCCGCTTAGCCTGCTGCCAGTCTGGAGTCCTGGCCCTGTCCACAGAGTAGATACCTACTTTCTCCCTGGTTCTAGCCCATTCCTTCCTCTCTCTGCACTGAGATGAGGGTGGAAGTGTGCTGAGAACAGGGCTGGGGGTTGGATTGCAGAGTCTGGCCAGGAGCTAGAATGAGGGAGGGGGCTCAGGGTTGGGGCAAGAGTTTTGGGTGTGGAGCGTTTACCTGGGCAGCTCCAATTTGGTGTGAGGGGTGCAGGTGGGAATGGGTGTGTGTGTGTGTGTGTGTGTGAGTGCGCATGCAGAAGAGCTCCCGTTTGGTCCTCAGGGTGGGAGTGCGGATGTGGGGGGTGCAAGAGTCAGGGCATGGAGCGGGCTGAGTATGTGTGTGGGGGGTGCAGGAGTCAGGGCTGGGGTTGTGGGGGGGTGCAGGGGTCAGGGCAGAGGGCTGGGGTCATGGGAGTGCTCCCAGCCCCCTGCCCTAAGCTGCTCATGGCAGGGGGCTGGAGGGGATACGCCCTGATTCTACCCCCCTTCCCCAAGGTCCCCGGAGCAGAGAGCCCGCTGCGGTTCTGCTTTTCCCGCTCCCGCTCCATAGCGAGGGTCGTCAGCTGATCCACCGCAGGGAGGGAGAGAAGGAGGGGCAGGAACCCAGCACGCTGGGGGAAGAGGCGGGGGGAGCTTGCCTGCTCTGCAAGGAGAGAGTGGTGGGCAGGGGGCGGAAAAGAGCGGGCCGGGCCGGGCCAGGCCAGGCCAGGCCGGATTTTTAGTGGCATGCTGCTGTCTGCCCGAGTCCGGCAGATAGCAGCGTGCCATTAAAAATTGACTCGCGTGCCATGTTTGGCAAGCATGCCATAGGTTGCCAACCCCGTTATAGAAGCTTCTATAACCTTTTGAACTTGAGATTGTACCTTTTATGGGTGTGTATTCTTACCTGATTTAATCTTGTAAATAACTCATTTATTTTCTTAGTTCATACATCTTTAGTTAATTATAGGTTGGCTACAAATGTCCTTCGTTTGAGATCTGAATACAACTGACTTGGGGTAAGTGACTGACTGGTCCTTTAGGTCTGGGAGTAACCTGAATATTGGTGTGATTTTCGGTGCAAAGTAACCATCTAGGACATAGTCCATCTTGCCTGGGTGGCAAGATATTCCCCTTGGACATTCCAATCTGTCTGTGACTCCAAGTGTTACAGTGCTTTAGGATTTCATACTTGTTACTGGGTTGGTGAAATCTAATTTTATAACATACAACCAGTTTGGTGTTTCTGGCCTGCCTTTTAACAGTCTGCCTTGAGGTTGGCACTCATGAGCCATTCCAGACATCATGATACCTATCACTGAACAAAATCTAACTAATGACCTTAAAATCATGGTATATTTGTTACATATATTTATTACATCAGAGGCTAAAACCAAAGCCCATTAACACTGTTGTGTTAGCATTTCATCTAAACAGTCAAAAGGCTAGAGCAGAACTGCACATGGACTTCTGTGGCCCACAGATAAGATACGATCCCACTCCCAAAATATCTTGGTGTGACATTAGACCGAGCCCTTGTATAAATCTCATCCAGATATTGGCAGAACCATGGAGGGAACCAATGGAAAAACTCCATGGACCTCTTTACTGGGCCACGTCTCCTGTACCATACAATACTTCTCACCCATCCGGTTGGATAACTCCCACACATCACTTGTTGATTCTCAACTTAACACTGCCATGCACATCCTTATGGGCACAGTAAAATCAATTCCAAAACAGTGGCTTCCCATACTGACACACATCCACCCTCAGCAAATTCATGAGAACATGAGGATACTTTGGGAGTCCCTCGCATTCAAGGGAACAAGGATCCTCCAGTACATGAAGCCCTAAACAACATATCAAGAGTCTGACTCAAATCCAGAAAACCTTTTCTGACTTGCAGTGCAAGGGTTGGAAGACTTGGGGGTTTCCCCTGAAAATCAATGGCAAGCAAGGAGGAAGAACGCCAACATCCTGAACAAAAACCTCATAAAGTACCCAACCCAAGAACCCAGCAGCTTTTCACTTCCACAGAAAACATGGTCCACTTTGAACTGCATCTGCACACAACATGGCAGATGTGCCAATCTCCTCCATAAGTGGGGACTGTGGCAAGATCGCTGTGTTTAAGCTATATGAAAAGCAGTGGTAGTGGTGATGGCGGCGCTATGAGCCTTTTTTTTTTTTTTTTTTTTTTTACTGACTCCTATGTGGTACTGACTGGTAGCTCACTTCATCAGTCCCAGCAGATTATCAGTGGAGAACAGAGTAGCATGAGCAAGGACTAAAAGAGAATCAGAAGAGACCATGGGGCAGCATGCAAAAGGGCTGGCATAGCAATAGAATAATTAATTTAAAAAAAAATGCAGAGGGTCATCAAAGGCAGGACAATATGGGATCATCTCAGGATTGGGGAATTATAGAGGTGATAGCAGCCGCAAAAAAATTCAAAAGATTCTGTGGAATACAAATGTGAAAACATAAAATTCATCCCTGGTGTAATTCCTTATACTAAGCAGATTTAGACTGGGCGTGAATTCAGTCTACACTATTTTCTGAAATGCACAGGACGAAATTTGATCTTTACAAGAGGCCACTATCTGTGTGATGCGGGGATAGCGGGAGGGGGCAACCTACTTTGTGCCTTTAAAATGTCATGCTTTGGTTGGTAACATTTTTGGAACAACATTCCTTGTGGGGGGCAAAAAGTACTATAGAATTCTGAAATAAGAGCATTCTGTGAAAAGTAGTTTAGGAACTGTAGTGACTCAAAAGAAAAATGGGCCAATTTTTGGTAGAGATTCTGTGGAACATCCTTTAGAAATTAAATGAAACTAGTTTAACTGGAAGTCTAAAGGAATGTTAGAGAGAGATTCTATAGACATTCTAAATTGAAAACATTGTCATAAATTGCCCTTTTGAAGTTCACTTGGCAGGACATAATAATCCCCTTTATCTATAAACAAGGCACAAGGCAGAAATGATTAAAAAAAATGCATTTAGTCAACGCCTTGCAGGGGCACTGAAGACAGCCACGAATAGCAGTTCCTATTTTGATCAAAATTGCTGAAAAGAGTGCTGGCTCGCTGCTGGAAGGAACCTTTACAGAAATGTAACTCAGTCTCTCAGATATTGACACTTACTTTTAAAAGGCTTTTTTCCCCCTAATACAGGAAACTAGAAGTTATTGAATAATGCAAAATCACATTTGCAAATAAATGTATATAGGCTTCACTCCGTTATTAGTATTGGGGGGAGGTCATATTAGTCAATATTTGAAAGTCCTCTGATAACTTCTGGGTATTCATGAAAATGTTTCCAGATCAAGAGTTTTAGGAATTTTAATAAAGAACAATGATTTGTCTGAACATTCCTACCAGACGCACATTATTCATTTTTTGTTATTTGGTTTTTTTTGTATAAATAATTTCACTCATCTCCATCAGGGAGCAGAAACAAGATCAAGTAATTTGGACAGCCAACTGCAGCCCATAAATAGCAAATGACAGAATCAAAATGTGTAGTTTACAGTCTACAGTGGGAGATACAGCTGCCTTGGAATTGCTCCTGTGTGAGAAAAGGTGGTAGTGGGTTTCCATAGCACCTCTTCTCCCATACTAGCGCTGGGAGAAATTTTTCAGTTGAATAATGGATATTCAGGTGGACTGAAACATTTTGGAAATTTGTGTCAAATATGCTGAGGTGCTTTGATTAAATAAAACCTAAAACATTCCAGAAAAAATCCAACTGTTTCACTTTGATATTTTCAAAATGAAACTTTTGATTTTTTTAAATTCAAAATTACTTCTCATTTCAACATTTATTTCAGTTTTATTTTAAAAATAAATGTTTAATAAAAGCTCAAAACCAAAATGTTTCAGTTTGGGTCAAATAATTTTTTATTTTAATTTTTTTTTGTTTTCCAGAAAATTTTGAAATTTTCATTTCAGGTCAACCTGAATTATTTTTTCCCCCAATTTTATGGAACATCCAGCAAAGAAAACAAAAAAAAATCAATTATTTTCCCCAGCTCTATAGGCAACCAGTACAAGAGACATTCCCAGGGGAAGGGCCTCGGGCATCTATATGTGCCGGTGATCCCTAGCTCCTTTAGGACCTGGAGCATAGACACAAATTAGGACCACATTCACCCCACAATTGGAGCACCAGAAAGGTAACAAAACTTTGCCTCCTTCTGAGCCAATTTTCTGATGAGCAGAGGATCTTCTCTTAAGAGCGCAAGAACTGTGGATGTTGTATCTTCTGCAAAGAACAGAAAACAACATAGGAAAGTTTGTCCCCAGGAAGGAGTCAATTGTGAGACAGTGCTACCACAGATGGTGGAAGTTTTCTAGGTCTCCACAATCCATTCTCGCCTACTGTTGTAATGGAATTACCAATATCATGTAGTATATGAGGAGTCATTTGTCCTGTCTACTGTTTGGTATTGAGTAATTAACTAAATCTCACTATTAGAGATATAATGATGTTTCAAAAATCAGTATTCTTCAATATTAGGGAGGTTTCAAGGACACTTGTTGAGCAACATGAAAACTGCTAGCTAGGCAGGAGAGAATATACAACAAAAGTAAACACAATTTGGAAGCAATATCTGTATAAGAGTTTAACCATATTTTGAAAGTTCTTAATGGAGTGTCTCTGCTCTCAGAGATGAAGTGTCTTACCCTAAAATATTGTGACTACAAGTATTTGCCACTCTGTAATCTGGTGTAAGGGGGAACTTGACTCTTTTCAATGAAATCATGACAATATAGTATACCTTACTCTTACCTCTTGCGGTACTGAGCTATTGTAATGATGAACTTCAGAGGGGGAATGGTGATATTTTACCTGATCATAATTCTGGTGGCTGCCTTATAGTCTCACCACTAGATACAAGTAAGTCACACTGAACACAGTGGGAGGTCTTTCTTTTCTGTATTTGAGAACAAGGCGCCTGGACTGTAGCTTGACCATTATTAAATTGCAGTCAGTTGAATCACCATGACGTTAAAAAAATCAATATCATTATAGCACATTGACTTGCAAACATTTCTCAAAATTCATGATGGAAAACAATGTTCCCCCCCACCCCCCAGGATCAGACACACAGTATGCTATTCTATTTATTTATATATACAATTACAATTCAAATAATTGTTTAACTACATACATTATCCTCCTGTTTATGGTAACATAGGGGAACTATAATTGCACAATGTGTAAAGTCATGGATGTATTTTTCAGCAAAAACAGATAGATGAACTGGTTCCAAAAGCTCAAAAACCTCAAAGATGGTCCCAAACCTTTAGTGGTATCAAAATTAGGTCTTCTATAGGTTTAGAGAACAGTGTAACAGACAAGTACCCTAGGCTCTCCCTCAGGCTCTTGCATAGATTACAAGGAGAATAAAGTTTCCAGCCAAAGTGCCAAGACAGTATTTCTTGATCCCATCCATTGCACTGATTGACCTATTAAAGAGATGTATTTACTTTATTTCCAGATTTTAAAAAAAAATAGAAATGTGTCATTTTTTTCAGACAAGGAATCTCAGGCGGCAGGTAAGTAAAACCCAAAGTTTTAGGCTTTTCAATTTTCCATTGCAGGTAAGTATGAGTGAGATTAGTCTTCGTCTTTGATGCCACAATATAGTTCTGATCTCTGAGAGACAAAATCCTCCCTTAAAAACTAAGATATAAATATGGGACCCAAAATATAAGATGATAGAGAGAGAGTTCCCAATTACCTTCTGGAATCACAGAAGTGGGCTACTGCTTGCCAGAGTCAGAAATATACAGGGGCTAGAAGTAAGAGTTAGCTTCTTAGTATTCCATCTGGATCAGAGAGCACAATGGTAATGCAGACACTGTCTTAGAGAAACCAAGTGAACATGGCTTCTGCTGAACTGAGCAGCCCCCAGAACGATGATGTGACAAAACTGGAAGTGACAAAGGAGGGAAAAGACCTGGTTATATTGGTTGATCACAGTATGACTATGAGCTGCCAATGTAATGTGGCTGTGAAAAAGGCTAATGCAGGCCTTGGATGCATCAGGTGAGGTATTCCCAGGAGAAACAGGGAAGCGTTAGTACCATTATACAAAGCACTGGTGAGACCTCATCTGGAACACTGGGTGCAATTCTGGTTCCCATGTTTAGGAAAGATGTATTCAAACTGGAAAAAGGTGCAGAGAAGGGCTACTAGGATGATCTGAGGAATGGAAAACCTACCTTGTGGAAGGAAACTTGTTTTGTTTAGCCTAACCAAAAGGCGGCTGAGGAGAGAGGAGTTATTTAAGTTAAGCACCAACGTGGACACAAGAACAAATGAGTATCAACTGGTCATCAGCAAATTCAGGCTTCAAATTAGAAGGTTTCTAACCATCAGAGGAGTGAACTTCTGAAACAGCCTTCCAAGGGGAGCAATGGGGGCAAAAAAACCTTACTGGCTTCAAGACTTAGCTTGATAAATTTATGGAGGGAATCGTATGATGGGACTGCCTACAACAGTATGTAGGCCATCGGCAACCGCCAGTAGCAAAAATCCCCAATGGTCAGAGATGGGACACTAGATGGGGAGGGCTTTGAGTTACTACAGAAAATTTTCCCAGGGGTCTGGCTGGTGGGTCTTGCCCACATGATCAGGGTTTAACTGACTGCCATATCTGGGGTCAGGAAGGAATTTCTTCCCAAGTCAGATTGGCAGAGACTCTGGGGGTTTTTTGCCTTCCTCTGCAGCATGGGACACGGGTCACTTGCAGGTTTAAACTAGCGTAAATGGTGAAGTCTCTGTAACTTGAAGTTTTTAAACCATGATTTGAGAACTTCAGTAACTCAGCCAGACACTAGGGATCTATTACAGGAGTTGGTGGGTGACTTCTGTGGCCTACAATGTGCAGAAGGCCAGACTAGATGATCACGATGGTCCCTTCTGACCTTAACGTCTACGAGTCTATAAAACTGAAAACTACTAACTGAACATATTAATATAAAAGTCACCTAACATTAACATGGCAGCCTCTCAGCAAGCAGGCTGTAATGTTTTCTGCAGATGTTCTATCGGCTTCAGCAATACATGCCTTGATAGGGCATTTAGACACCTTCTCTCCTTTAACTTAAGAGAAATATTGATAAAAAGAAATGTGGATCTCCGATAAGGCTCTGTGCACTTGAGATAGATTTTTAAGTGCTCTCCTGACATCCAATTTGTGCCCTTCAATCTCCTTGGGATGCTTAGGATTAGGGCAAAAAGAAGGCAAAGCCACTTCTAGTGACCTATGGAAAATCATGTTTTGGTTTTTTTTTTTATTAAAAATGTATCCATCCACCAGAATTACTTTGTTTTTATGGAAAATACACAGATAAGGCTCCGTAGACAATGCTCCAAATTCCAATACCCTCCTAACCAAGGTGATTACTACTAAGACTCACTTTGAGAGATAGGAAAATAGGCCAAAACAGAGAGCAATGGTTCAAATGTTTGGGGGTTTTTCCCATTAAAGCTCCTAACATCAGATTCAATTTCCTCAGGAGAACTAATAAGTGCTGTTGCTCTAAGGAATCTTTTGACGTGGTGATGTCTAGGAATCATCTTTGGTTCTTTATGATTCAAGACACTTGCCATGGCAGCAACCTGTCTCCTCAATGTATTGGACTTAAATCTTGGGGGAATTCTAAGAAATCCTTTACCTTGTCTGTCTGGGTATTAATGCACCTATTGTAGCACAAGGACTGGAATTTAGTCCAGGTGATTCCATGGATCTTGTTGATAGAGGCTTCTTGTAATTTCAGAATAATATCCCAATACTCTCAGAGTACCCCAGAGACCTCAGTTCTCCCCTTTCAGCTTCCACGCCGTTACTTTTAGCAGGTTTGAGTAGTTGATTGATCCCTGGCTCAGAATTCCTTTCCAGGGCAGTAGGAGGGAGGGAGAAAGATATTTTATCTATACCTATTAGGGCTCTCAAATTATTAAAATTGTGATTAATTATGACTATTAATTAAATATTGTGATTAATTGCAATTGTTTTTAATCACACTGTTAATAATAGAATACTAATTTAAATTTATTATAAATATTTTTGGATTTTTTCTGCATTTTAAAATATATTGATTTCAATTACAACCCAGAATATTTAACATTTATATGGATAACAGGGACAACCAGAGTTATATTAGTAAGGATTACAACAATAAGAATTTGAAGAGCTGTAAACCCCCATGCTTCAGGCACCCACCCACTATCTGAAGATATTAGGAAGAAATTGCCCATGGGCTAGTGCAGAGGTAATGCTCTGCTTCCTCTCTCTGGCTTGGGGAGGAGCGCTCCCTCACAGCCTCTCCTCCTCCTCAAGTGGCGGGTAAGATCCCTCCTCTCTTTAACCACAGAGCACGGTTTACTCCATAGTAGCCCACTTCAGGATTTCTTGCACCAGATGCTTCAGAGGAAAGTGTAAGCCACCATTGGAGATGAAGTACGAGACAAGATGGAGTAGTGGTCTGATCGAGTGTAAGAATTCCTGTGGTCCTCAGTTCCTATGCATATCAGATTTTCAAATTCTTGCACCAAATAATAAAAGTTATTAATCATTAAGTAAGGAAAAAAGTGGAAAGTTTTGACCTTTTGTCAAGAAAACAAAAATTTTAAACTGAAAACTAAGACTTTGGCCAAAATATTTTTGACCAAAACTCAATTTTTTTCTGCAGAAAGCAGACAGACACTTTTCATGGAAAGGTTTATTTAGTCAAAAACCCAATTTGTCCATTGAAAAACAGTTTTGACAGGCCCTACTAGTCATTTGCTAGGATTTGGGAAACTAGAGCTTGAGGTGACACTTTCTGTGGAAAAGAGCTCTAATTTGTTATTTAAAATCCTGATGAAAACATAACTTGAGAAAAGGATATTTTAAGGTTTCCAATACACCTGTCACCCTTTAATAGTAGTATCATGCTGAACAGTGTTCATCTGTCATTCACCATGGTACCCTTGGCCTGTCGCCTACTACACCTCTATGTGATATAAGGCAACATAAAGTAGCTTGTAGGATCTGACTGAATGGTGTAAATTCTGACATGGCAAGTGAGGAATCTAAAATGTCAGGGTGGGGCAGTATTTTTAATTTATCTTTCAAAAAGGGACAATTAAAGTGACTTATTCAGAGATTGTTTTTCTTACAGGGTCTGAAAACAATTTTTTAGTGATTTGCTAGACTGAAAGCAGTAGAAATTGCTGTCTGTCACCATTAGGGCAGAAGCAGCATTGAGAAAAAACTGCCCACTGCTGTGCTTCAGTCAGAAATTTTAGGGGAAATAACGTCTAGGGTCAGAAAGGTATACAGATTCTACAACTGTGTTCTGAGTGCAGAAATTGGTCTTTGGCCTCTTTGCTGAAAATAACAGCAATGTGAAAATTAATAGCAATTAAGACGCTTTGTTTTGTAATGTATACCCAAGGAACTAGACTGAGAATAAAAATCCTTCCACATAGACTGCAAACAGCTATCACTGATGACTTCTGGTTCCCACCCACCTGGTCAAATGTTTTCTAACCAATGACCATCCAATGAAAGACTCTGGGCTCCGGTAGCAATTTCCTGAGCTATGCCATTCCTGCTCAGGGGTTTCAATCTGCTTTTAGCCTCCTTAAATTTATATTGGCTGTGTTTATTTGATTATCTATTCTTGTTTTGTGTTCTAATCCCTGTAATAAAAGTTGCCATAGTGATAGGCACTACCGAAATCAGCAAAATAATAATAAATTGGTATAATATGTAAGTACCCACTACCATCAGGGAGAATAGCTCCTGAATTTGTGCTTTATAGAACAGCTGACAGCAGAACTAGTGCTAATAGATCACACTGACAACTTTCGATTTACATAACACATTCATCCACTTTACAGATTGGGTTTGCATATATTCTGAGTGAGAGAGAGTGGATGATATAAAAGGTGCGTACTACACTGTGTACTATTATATATATTCTACTTTTTATGTATTGTATATAATTTACACTTACATCTTTAAAAGGCTTATAGCAGTGATGGGCAACCTGTGAGGGTAATCTGCTGGCGGGCTGCGAGATAGTTTGTTTACATTGATCGTCTGCAGGCACGGCCGCCCGTGGCTCCCAGTTGGAAGCTCCAGGAAGTGGCGGCCAGCACGTCCCTGCGGCCGGCGCTGCTTCCCACAGCTCCCATTGGCTGGGAATGGAGAATCGTGGCCACTGGGAGCTGCGGGCAGCCGTGCCTGCGGATGGTCAATGTAAACAAACTGTCTCGAGGCCTGCCAGCAGATTACCGTGACAGGCCACATGTTGCCCACCACAGGCTTATACAGTATACTATAAATGTATGTATTAAATAGACACATACAATATCTGGAGGCGAGAACCATGTGCAATGAATTTTGAGTAACTCAGTTGGCCTCAATCCACTAACCCATGCCCTAGGATTTATTCTAACATTCAAAATCCTTTAACAGCTTCGGACAACCACCAGGTTTCTTTCTTTCAACATACTATGAACATATTTACAGTCTCCACAAACTGTTGAATTGCCCTGAAAAAACTGCCTCTGCCCCAAGTTGGGCAAGATTCAGATCTGGGTCAGTGACAAGTTTTCCATAACTGGAGCTATCAGTTTCAGAACAGGGATGAGACCAAAAACCTGAGATAGCAAGCATACTGTGCTCATAAATTGCCAATTATTTTCCACAGGAAATTTTTAAAATTTTCTATGTATCTATCCTAGGCACGTATTATATGGTCTTCATTACTGTGGTATCTGCAATGTAGGGAAGTTATTAGACAAAGTGGGAACCGAAGAACAAAGAAGCTAAGTGACATGCCCAAAGTCACAGAGGAAGTGTGTGTCAGAGCAGAGAATTAAACCCAGGTCTCCCAAGTCCAAGGCTAGTGCCCTAGTCACTGGATCATCCTCCCTCTCCTGTTTTTTAAAAACCATTTTCAGCTACAAAAAATGGGTTTTTGTTTTAAAATGTAGGTTTAAAAAACCCACCGGCATATGTTATTTTTAACTGATTTGTTTTTTCAGTTTTCATTTTTTTTGTTCTTGGGGAAAAAATCAATATACAGTAAAAGCTTTGTTATCTGGCATGTTAGGGCAATAGAGGGTGCGGTTAGTCAAAAATTCTGGTTAACTAAGAATTATACTTACCAATGGATTACTAATTTTCAAAGAATTAGAATACAATAAAATGAATAAACATTCCTATTCTCGCCCTTTTCAAGACGTGTACAAATATCGATTTTCTATTTTAATGTCAACACAATTCTCTTACGCTTCTCTCCTTTGCTTTTTGCTGGTATTTTGGATGCCATATTGGTACGGTGGCATTGATATTTTACGATAAACACCGGACAATACACTATGTAATAAACCAATTGATCACAATGGCGGACAAAAAAAAAAAGGAAAGAACAGCCTTCGGCTCTTCTATGCTAACTCGAGCATAGTCAGACTGTTCTTGGAAATACTCGGGTCTCAAATAGCTTCTGCACCAGTCCTGGTTACTAGACTGAAGATTTGTATTGGGAGATATCAGAAATGCCAGTTTCTAGAGCTTTCCAGTCAGTAAAGTGCTAGATAACACAGCTTTTACTGTAAAAGTGTCCCATGTAAATATTTATTCTGGTTGAAAAGCCATTTTTGGTCAAAAATATTCCTACAAAAAAAATTCAACCATCTCTACATCATGTTTAATGCAGAGAGGAAAAAAATGACCCAAAGAGCTGTACACAGCTATGACTGCTCTGGAGGGTTTAGAGAGCATGATTAATTTATAGTTTAGCAGAGGTACTTTTAAATAGTCAGTCAGAAATAACCCTTTGAACTTTACGTGAACTTTGACCATGAAACTGAAATATACTGCTGTAAGTAATGCCTACCAATAATAAATGTATGTAATATATCTGAATTATTGCTGCAGTTGTTTTGATTGCATTAAATAAGTTTGTAAATGAAGTTGGGTCCATAAATAACCATTTTTGCCAGTCACCAATATTTCTAAAATTAAAAACAAAGAATGAGAAATACAACAAAGTTTTAATAATGTTCTCTGATGCTTGGGTACAGTTGCACCTCATGTTATTAGGAGTCCTACTTGTACAGTACTGAAAATGTAACCAAAAATGCCCTTAAGTTGCATCCACAAACAGGTAGTTACATACACAAATATGCACACATAATTTGTGCGCGCAACTACAATCATGGGTTCATATTTTAGAGAAGTATCCTACATGCCTCTTTTTTGAAAATGACATTTATCATTTTTGCCCCATTACTTACAGATATCCTGATCAAGGGTCACCATTAACTGTAAGTAATCCTGAAAATTACAGTACACAGCATTGAAAAAGAGCTTATGTTTGGCTGTCTGGGCTTCCTGTGCAGGAGATAACAATTGACTCGCTTAAGTTTCCCCACCCCCATCCCCAAAGTGCAATTATTGGAATCAGTGGGAAAAATAACTACAGTAACTAGTAAGACTTGAGCTGATAGAAACTAACGGCGAGGCCAGACTGCTCCTCTGCTGTGATAAAAATACAAATTACACTAAAAAGAGTACGCGAGAGTGAACGATTCAAAGGATCAAGGACTGAGCCGCGAGGTAATCAAACCACAAAAGTGAGGGGGGAAAGTAATGAGGAGGTTTTAGGGAAGTGATATTGCTGAATCTCATCCTCCACTCTAGACTTTGCACTTTTATATTCAGATTATTGCTCACAGCAAGCTCCCTTGGCGTCTGGGTTTTCCCTTTGTCTCTGCTATGATTATAGCGACAGATATTCCCTCCAGCAGTTCCTGCTCTCTGCTGCGCTGTCTCCCTCATGAACTTGCTGCTGCTCTTTCTGCCTCTCTCATTATTTGTTCAGGCTTTCAAGCCCTCTGTGACAGCATTCACAGAACAAAAGGCTGCCATTACATTTATCCTCCTTTGATGCTGAACTGAATTTTGCTCGGCCAGTGTAGAGAACGCCAGAGAATGAGTCTTCATCTTCTTCCTCAGCTCTGTTTTGCTTAAATCACCCTGAATGCAATGGAATTTAGCCCCCATATTGATCAAAAGCCACAACAACCAACAACTTCCCATTTTTTTAAAAAGAAGTCCATGTTCTTTTTCTAGCAAGAAAAATGATGCATGTGTAGACATGCTGGATCTAAAATGCCCATGGACATCTTTTTCTTATGCCTTGAAAATCCCCAGCGGTGTACATAATGGCCAATTAGCCATCTGTGTGTGCAGGTAGGAAGAACAGAACAAATACCAAAACTTCTTGCTTTTGTTTCAACTCTCACTTCTTATGGAAATTCTGAAAAATCCAGATGTGAAACATTTTCTCCTAAATCAAACGTAGGCAGGAAAAGCATCAAAAGATTGAACTGGGACCATGTGAAAAAATCCCCTTTCCAGCCCATCTCTGAATTAATTTAGACTCCCAGAGCCTTTCCTCCCCTCCCCATCCCTGAATAACATTTTAATTGTGAAAGTTGAAATAGTTCTAATATCTGGAATTAGGACTGTGTGAAATTTGTAGTGAATGTTTTGGGAGATGAAATGTGTCTGGATTTATAGTTCTCTGGCTTTCCACAAAATTGGTGCAATTACATGATATTCTGGAATTTTTCAGCAACATTTGGCACCACACATTTATCATGACATAGATTTTTGCATGAATTCAAGAGGCTGCTTTTGCCCAAAAATTTACACTGTTTTTTTGTCAGAGGTGGTAGTGGCAGAAATTATACATGCCACCCCAAAGTATTCTTAATATTTTGCACTCAGAGCATTTACAAATTTATTTAATTATGCTTCTCCACTCCTATAAAGCAGGAAGAATACGATTTCCCCCAAATTATAGATAAGAATATTGAGGCTAAGCTAACTGACATATCCAAGATCACACTGGCAAATTAGATTTACCATTGGTAAAAGCTTAAAACATACAATCTCCATTGCAGCACATAGTCACAGACTATTAGAACATCAGTGGAAATCTGCAACAGAAGCCCAAGATTTTCTGAGAGGAATAAGGCACCGGTATGAGAGAAGCGAAGACACTTCTCTTCCATAGCAGCACTGAGGTTGTGACTGGCATATCTGTTCTCAAAAGTGAATCAGAAAATCAAGCTGGACAGCAAAGCCACGCACCAGTTAATGTGAATAACTCGCATCCTATTATGCAGCGGCGGGAACTTGCACGTCTGTTTAGTAGAGCCCTGCACGGATACAAAATTTATACCCATGGTTATAAAGTGGATATCGGTGGAGCTGCAGAGCTCTACCAGGAACCACAGCAGCCAAAGCAGCAGCATGTCGGGCCACCGCTCCCAGGAGCCAGCGCCCTGTGCCAGCAGCACCTCGGGCACGGCTGACAACCCCCAGCCCCTCCCACTGGGGCGGGCACCAGGCTCACCAACAGCTTGGCCAAGTCATGCTCGTGTGTGCAAGGGGCTCAGACGCTCTGGGAGCATGAGAGTCCCTTGCGTACACTAGCATGAGCAGAGACAGCTGCCAATGAGCCTGACGCCCGCCCCATTGGGCGGGGCTGGGGGTGGTACAGCCACACCTGAGGAGCTGCTGGCGTGGGGTACTGGCTTTTGAAAACGGTGGCCTGACATGCTGCTGCTTTCGCCACTGTTCCTGGTAGAGGCCTGTAGCCCTGCGGATACCGATTTACGTCCGCAGATGTCCGCATTCGTGGATACAAATTTTGTATCTGTGCAGGGCTCCTCTATTGAGATAGACTTTGTAAGGGATCAGGGCATTAGTGGTCTGGCCTAGCGGTTACAGCTGGACTGAGATCTACATGTCAGGGATGGTAGTAGGTGAGCAGGAGTCAGAAGAATCACTAGAGCTGGGTTCAATAAGCAAAAGTTGGGGTCAAAGTCAGACTGGGAAACCAAAGAAAGAACAAAGCTGGAATCAGGAGGCGGGAATCAGATCAGAGTCATGCCAGAGTCAGAGACCGGCAATCAGAGAGAGTGCCACACTAGAGTCAAGAGTCAGGGTCAGGCTGCAATTGGACACCAGAGATCAGGAGACAAGGGGAAGTCTAGAGTTCCAACAGGCCCAAAGTCTGAGTTGTTGCCCAGACAACTTCCTGGGGCACCCTCCAGGGTTAAATACAGTGGTTGGACAATCAGAGGTGCGCAGGGTACGGCCACTTTGGGTCACCTGGAAAGTACTTCCTGCGGTGCCTATTCTCCGCACTGCCCCCTGGCTGTGGCTCTGCATAGCCTCCTGGAAGCACTATGGGAACATCAACCATCCCAGGGACTGCAGACCCTCATTCTAATCCCCGCAGACATGGTTTGAAGCATCGGGTCTTGGACATAACCCACATTTGGCTCCACGAATCAAGGCCCAAGAAATACAAAGGCCCAAATCAGGAAAAGAAACAAAACAGAAGGGAAGAGGAATACTCCCCACACTTTTAAAAGCACAAAGTGTGCTAAAAACAAAAACAAAAAAATACTATGAAAATAAAATTAATTACTTTTTTTTTTGCAAGAGGTGTAGCAAACCACGAGGCTAGGTTATGTAGACTTCAATGCTCCATCTTTAAGCCACAGTCAGTTGAAAAGAAACTGGAGTGGCAGCAGATTGTCCCCTCCCTGTATGCCCTTGTACTGGAGCAGGAAGGGTCTAGGGTGTAGGTGTGGACCTGTGGACACTGCCCCCGTGCTATCTCCAATCATACATGCATGGGTCCACACGCATCCTGACGTGGAGCGTCCATAAGGCTACTACTCGATGAAGAACTGAAACTTCCCCACCTCAACTCCCCCAAAATCATAGCTCCTTCCAACACCCCCAAATAAAATTGTACAACCTTAAACAAACTTTATCCTTCCGCAAATAAGTAAGCCTTGTATCACACCCTATAGATCAACAAATTCAGATGTATGTATTTATCCAGTGTAACTTTGTATGTATTTTACATAATGGCTATTGCGACATTCAGGTTTCATTTATACCAGTGTAGACAAAGTAACCATTGATTTCAACAGCGTAAGCATCAGAATCTATTTCCTGCAATTGAGATACAGTCCATTAGTATAGTCACTGTGTTTAGAATCCACTTTAGCAATGCACTTAAACATGGTGTTTAATTTTAAGTGAATCAGTAGTCCCGTGACTTTTATGGAGCTACTCACTTCAGATTCAACAGGCACCTAAATGTGTTCTTATATCTGGGCCTTATGTTTTTGCAACAACATAAAGTTACCATTCATATGTTTAAGTGATATTGCTAAAAGTTTCATGTATTTAAATAAAAACAAAATTGAAATATATAAATCCAAAGGCAGCAGTTCAGTTTATAGACTAGAGACTCAACATTTAATTTAAAAAATAAATCAAACTGATTTTTGAATTGGAACAGAAGAAGGTGAAACCATAAAAAGTAAAGCAATTTTTCATATATAGCTACGCTTATTTAAAAACACATTATAACTAAACAGAGAGAGAACAAAAATGCTTCCAAACAGAGACTTTACTGAAAAGCAGGTCTCAGCCTTGAGTGAATTTGCACACCCTAGCAATAAACCTCTGGAAATAGCATTTTGAGGGGGAAAACAACATACCTTGAGCATACCAAAGATTAACATACCAAAGATTAATATCACAATCAGCACTCTCTAATGGACCAACACATGTACAGACATTACATTACCTGTTAAAAGGGAAAGTAGAGGTCAGGGTCTTCTCTTTTATACAACAATCATCTACACACTTATGATGTTAATAGATTAGTGTTAAATAAAACGATGTGCCCATTTGCAATATAAATGCATTTTTTGCATTTACTGATGTGTATTATTTGTGCTGTGGTAGCACATAGAAGGCTGAGCCATGGACCAGGGCCCACTGTGCTAGGTACTGTACAAACACAGAACAAAACAAAGGTCCTCACCCTAAAGAGCTACCAGGCTAAGCAGAGAGTACAGACAGGGTGCAGAAATGTTTCATTTGGACTTCAGAGCTTGAAGTTCCATTCTCACAGTGCTTGTTGCTATGCAAAGTAAAATAACTAAATTAGTGTGAGAGGGCATTACATTCTTTAGAACTGAATGTACTGCTAAAGAAGGATGCTGACTGACTGCTCTGGAGGTTGAAGACACCTCTTTGTCCACAAAAGGAGTACATTGAAACCACGCTGTCTCACCTATATTCCACAGCCCCGGTTGGTTCAATCTGAGGGTAGTTCAGACTCCAAGCCTGTCCATGCCCAGAAGGGTGCCAATTTTGCTGGTAGCTTTGGTAGGGATTGACAAACACCAAAAGGTGGAAGGTAGAGTTAAATTTGGGTGGCTATTTTGACAAGGCTTATCTGAGCCTTGCTGATCTGAAAATAGAAGAGAAAACATGAGGTCTTGTGAGATGTCTGGTACCTCAGTTCTGGCTGAGTATGAAATGCTATCACAATAGCCTCTCACTTGGGGACATTATTTCAATTTCCAGCAAAGATCAGGAATTGCAATACAGGCAGATCCAAGCAGTATATTTGAAAGCAAGTCCTCATGGTCAGAGGCAGGCCTTGACAGAGCAGCACGTCAGCAAGCAACAGGCAAAAATTCATCCAGCTGATGAGCACCAATCCAAGCAAAGCATTTAAGCACATACTTAACTTTAACCATGGGAATAACCCCATTGAAATCATGGGATTACTCAGTGCTTATAATGAAACATGCACCTAAGTGCTTTTCCAGAGAGGGGGCATAGTAGTTGGGTGGCCATCTATTGGTGCTTAAGTCCCAGATGCCTTCCTTCCATCTTGCAAGCCACAGTTCAAAGAGCCTGAAGAAAGGAAAGGGAACAAGCTGTTGCTGAGAGCAATGTGGAGTTCAATATGCCACCCACCACTGACATAGGGCTAAATTATTGTATTAGGGTAGGAGCAGAAAAGCATAGGTGGATTTGAGCCTGCTTTGGTCTTAATCTGCCTCTGGAGTGAAAAGGCTTGTAAACATGGGGTAAAATAATTAACTGAATAGTTTTGGGTGACAGTTTGATTCTGCAGATTTTTACAGGTAGTAACTTACCACAGTAAATTACTTTTTTTTTTTTAGGTCAAGATACATAAAATTGAATTTTACTTTTCTGTGAGAACGAGTACTTGATAATATTCTAGAGCTTAAAGAGGCCAAATACCCATGATTCCAATCTGTCTAAATATAAGCTAGAACATGCACTTCAGTTGTCACTGTTTTCTGATCCGCTGTCTTGCACCACTTATTTTGTTGCATGTCCAGTGCACCTTGTGATGTTATATGTCAATAAAATCTAAGATGAATTAAAATGATGTAAAAATTAAGAAATGTCCTTTCTGGACGAGAAGTAGGCGGCCCAGCTGCTGTCAACTTGGATCACGGGTATCTGACGTGAAATGGAAGCAGCAGTCAGCAGGTGGTTTGTGGGGGGTATGGTAATGGAGCTATGGATATTGCTGCGGGCTAGCAAAATTACATTTGACTGCTTCAACATTTTCCTACCATCTATTTGACAACAATGAAAGAGATACCCCATCTATGCCTCTAACAGTACAAACAAAACAAAAAATATTCCAAGTCTGCTTGACAGTATCAAGACAAGTTCTGCAGCTCATGCTGACACCAGAAAATGAATATCACATAAGCAATACATAATTTCTAGTCCTGTGCGCAACTTTTATAACAGAACCCCAAACCAGTCAAAGTTCCCTGGTCTCTGTAGATGACAGGCATGAGAGCAGCACTGAGCCACTGGAGGGACTGCTGGGTATGGTGCTTCACTACCCGTTGTTCAGGAACATAAAATACCCTGAAGATAGCAGGCACTGCAGGCTGGTAAGAATACTGTGCCTGGAATATGCCATCACCAAGAAGCTGCCTGTGAGTTATATTGTTTTCTTAGAAACTTTGAGGACATTTCTGTGTTTGTAACTGATTAGAGTGAGCCGCTACTCCGACTTGCCTGTAGAAGTAACTTAGAAGTGACCAATGTGCACTCCATTTATATTCATTGAACCTACTTAATTACCTGTGCCCTTACCATTTTTTATTACTGCCATCCTATGATGCCCACTGCTTTTCTCATCAGTGCTCAGTTCAGTGTGGGCCCAGAGGTTTGCCATGCCAAAAAGCAATCTGCACATCTCTCAATGCTCAGCACTCTTGCTAAGCTGCCACGGAGTGCTCGGTGCTACCACTTCTCTCCCCCACACTCCCTGCAGCAGTCTGCAGGATTGCAGTCTTAATCCTAATGCTGTAATTCAGGCCAACTTTGTAGAAAATATTATCACAACTAGGTTCACTAAACGCAGACAAGTTTCAAAAGTAAGCTGTGGGCTGATTTCCTGTATTGGGTGGTTGTGACTTCCTGGAGTACAATCCTGACCAGTTGGGGGCTGTGTCACCCCTCCCCTGAAACCTGGGGTGCCTCACAATGCTTTGCTGTTGTGGCCTTCAACCTGGACTGCTCACAAACAGCCACCAGCATGTAAGTCACTCCCAGATTTGTTTGTGTAACCTCAGCCTGCCAGTCACACCCTGGCTCTCACCAGCCTTCACCCCAACACACCCCCAGTCCTGGATTTTCCCAGAAATGTATGACTTGTACTGCTCAGCCCTACTGTGCACAGTCCAAATATATTAAATCTATTATTCCTTTAAGGAAATAAATACACAACAATTTATTACCTTCAATAGAATTACCCAGACACTTTAACTGAAACACACTAGATTAGATAAAACAATACAAGAAGTTTAATAACTACAAAGAGAGATTTTTTTGTGAGTATAAGTAATGAGGCATAAGTGAGAAATGATTACAACAAAAATAAAGATAAAATGCTTTCTAGTGCCTAACAAACTACATCAGATTCATGCAAAGGTTCTCATCACATGCTTCCAGCAGTCTTACTAACCAAACTATTCAGGTCAGGACCCCTCCCCCAGAGTCCAACAGATGTTTGCTTTGTCTGCTCAGGTGCAGAGAATGAGGTGGGCAGGAAGAGAGAAGGGGCCTTTGCCCCTCCTTTTTTATAGTTTTTTAGCCCTTCTTCGAAAAGCATTTCCAGCTGAGAACCAGGAGACAGGCAGTCTTCTGGAAGATGAATGTTCCGTTCTGGCCTTTTTCACCTCTGTGAACTTTCTTTTGTTTCCCCCCTTCCTGCTTAATGACTCTGTTTACTACTTAAATGCAAATTGAAATAAGCATTTACTCCTTTGTTCAAGACAAATCTGTTTGTCCAGTTTGGTGCTACATCGAGTCTGAACATGAACATAATACAGGGAAATTTATAACTTTATGCATAAAGTTGCTACACACTTTTTACCATGGTATTACTGATCAGCAAGTTATGAGTTTTCAAATGATACCGTACAAGGCATAACTTGTGCAAAGATGACTGCAATAGCATGTAGGGAGTGAACACAGGGATGTAGTACGTCCTAGTGGTGACTATGCTAAAAAAAGTACTGTTGATTCAAAACCAGATGAAAAACTCCTGTTTTGGAGGGTTATTTAAACCTGAAAAGCCAAGCAAAATTTCTGGGATATAAATTTGTGAGAATCGAAAAAAAAAAAAAATTCAGGGGGGGGGGTGGAGTTTACAGGAAACCCTGAGATTCAAATCCATTGATTTTTGCCTGGCTCCAGTAGTTTTATCATGATCTAGCCATTCTCTGCCCCTTTTTAGACCCCATCAACCATACACGAATATAAAGTATATTTTTAATATGTTACTTTATCATCAGCAAGATGATGAAAACACTGTAAAGTGAAAAAAGTACAGCATATCTAAAAGAAGAGCTGTTTCTTTTATAGAGTTTTGTACCATGTGTGAAAGCTGGAACTCCAAGGCCTAGCAGTCAGACCAGTTGTCACAATTATAGTACTGGTAAGCAAGGAAATTCACATTTGTTTGTTTCTATGGAGCCCAGGTCACACCTCTACAAGCTGTTCCTCTATGGGGGTATTAAAAGTAGAAGATGGGTTTCCAAGGAATTAAAACAACAGAGGTGAGCTGAAAGCGTAACTGCACATCTTATATATGAAGGATATTAACTTTGGTCTCATGCCCAAGCTGTCTAATATAGTGATCTCAATCAACTCCCTCAGTATTCTCAGGGGAGATGGCTTGATAAATTGATGCATTACAATATTTTACACACCATTTTCCAGGTCAACCATAAAGTCAGACATCTCTCTCTCAATCTGAGGCCGCACATGCATACACATACAGAGCAAGGCCAGGCAACAGGATAAAGGAGAGGGGGAAAACCCGTCACAAGATATTGATGATGCTTATCTTAAAATGGAACCTGCAGTTTCTGAAAACATCTGCAAATCACACACCGTATGAGAACTGATGTAACATACTGCAACAAAATAAAAGTAATTATATATTCCTTCTCAGATTTTAAAACTATTTCTTAAAGTCTCTGAAAACAAATAGCACTGAGAAATAATGAACAAACAAAACTCTCTTAACGTTTCATTCAGAAGAAATGTAGATTTAGGCTTACTGGTTTGCCTGCTGGTATTGGGTATGGCAGGAAATATTTTGATTGGAATTTATCACAAAAAATGGATGTGGCAGAGACTTTGAACTCTATCAGAATATCCTTATGAGACAAAAGTTACTGCTGCCACATTTTGGGGGGGGGGGATGAATATTAAGCAACACAAGTAGGAAAATGTGGAAAGCAAGTTTGAAGCAGCCTAAGAATTGAGAGTTCTTGAAGAATGGTAACATGGCACTCTACAACATGAGATAAAGTAAACAAGGGGAAAAAACCTCCTATTAAGAGGTTAGGGTGTAATATACATTACCAACTTTAGACTGATGATTGTAAGAGGTTAAGGAAAGTTACACAGGATGGAACATTTTGTGCGCACACACACACACACGACCTCTTCACAGATTAAACTGGGTTGGTGTGGCAAAGTTAGCATGGAAGAGAAAATTCTTTGGAACAAACATCTGCTTGCATGGGCACTAACAGGGACGGGTATTTAGTACTTTGCAGTGCAGTGGGGACAGAGCTCCCAGATCACACTTGAGCTGGAGCACAACAGTTTGGCACCCCCTGTTGTGCATTACACAAGCGCTTACAGGATTTGAGGCCCACAGGAGTGCACGGTCAAATGCCTCCAGGTTAGTGCGGTAGTATGGGAATTCCTACTGAGGACTCATGAGTGTCCTTTTCTCCTTTTTTGTATGTTCTTTTTTGTCAATAAGTCTCTGTTATTGTTTCCTTGGATGTGCACTTCCCTATTGAATAGGATGTGTGTGATACACAGCTGTTAAATACAAGCTTTCTTGATTCAAATACTGGGCCAAGCCTGAAGCTGGCATGAACGAGTGTAGCTCCACTGAATTAAATGAAGCTATTTCAATTTACATCGCTGAAGATCATGACCATCATCATGTGGAGAAAAAAAATCAGTTATGAAATGTAGGGATGAAATCCCATATCTGATTTTGAGTCATTATTAATAATCACCAGCAGTGTGCTCAGTACCATACAGAATACTAAGATAGGCACGGCCTCTCCCCCAACACTGTTCCATAATATCGCATCGTGGTCCTCTAATAATGAAATAAAAGCAATAGTATTACACTACCTTGCTTCCTTACTTCCTGCTCAAACTGAATAATTCCTCCTTAATGCATGCGCTACATTTTGTTGCATTTCCTTTGCAAATAACACTAATGAGAGTAAACATATCAGTACTGCCTGGGATACTACTCTGATTCACAGTAGCTTTCCTGAGCTAAGGGCCAAAGCCTGGATATACAAAACTAAGCAAGAAAAACAAATTACAGTTTTTAGCCCTGTTATGTGCCTTGTCTGACTATAACATCACAGGGGGGCAGCCTCTGATCTATTATGCCAGTGCAAATATGGAGTCAATACAGTGAGTTTAGTAGAGTTATTTCAGATTTACACCAATGAAAAGATATCAGAACCCGGCCCAATACCCTTACTTTCAGTATAAACATCTCAATAACCTTGGCCACTTCAATATACTTTCCCTATTCAGAAAAACTATAAAAAATGCTCCATTAAATCTAATATGATAGGAGCAGCTGCGAAATCCATGCGAACTATGCTAATCTTCTCAGTATTGTATTGTGCTGTTAACTGTGCCTTCTCATCCCCACTTAGTGCCTAAGTGTGAGGACAGCCTGACATTAACTGCTGAGAAGGCATTGAAAATATTGATAATCTCAACCTTGTACCCATTTTGCCCCATGGGTGTTGACACAGCCTTGTAAGTTCAGCTTGTTTCATTTTGCTGCCCCTCTCTTGTACAATACCCTCACATCTCATGTGGAATCAGATGACAGAGTTAACTTAGCTACATTGAAATCCTCACTTAAAACGTATATGTTTTTGTGGATTTGCTTGCTGCTGTTACTCGTACCCTTTTTGTGCAGTGTGTGAAGCTGGAGAAGGTGATCGATTGTGCTCGCCAAAGACGACAAGCTAGTGTAAGCTCAAAAGCTTGTTTCTCACCCCAACAGAAGTGGGTCCAATAAAAGATATCACATCACCCACCTTGTCTTTCTTATATCCTGGGACCGACAGAGCTACAAACACAGTTTATAGTGGCGTCTCTATATAATCTGTAGAATTGTACACTGTACAAACAAATTCAAGCAGCATACCGTGAAATGCAAACACTATACTGTGTGCTACATACATACAGAATAAGAGAGGTAATATAGGCTTTCAGTTAAGCTATGTGGATGTACTGTACATAACCAGCAGGTATCAGTTATGTCCCCAATAGACTCTCATAGACCCAGCCATGAACACAGCTCTTATAACGTGAATGATTGTCTGAAAAATCCATTAAAGGCTATCCAGTTTTAAATGCTTATTTTTATATGCAAGTGATTTGTTTTCCTTATAAGATTATTCTCAGAGAGTTGTACACGTACATATCTAAATCCAAGAAAGAGAAAAAAAGGGTGCAATACAGTCTGTAGATGTTGACCAGCATGTTATGTTCAGTAGAATGAGAAAGAAATTGGTGCCAGGTTTATAAATGTACATATTGGAATTGCATACCACCACCAAGAATACTAAAATGTCAATTCGAGTAGGTTTGATATTGGAGTGGACTGACATAGTATTAAAGGACATTCGGAAGATGCATTGAGATGGGGAATAAATTTATGTGAACGAGGGAGTGAAGCTATCTGTGGATATAGAGCAATATCTGGAGAGGAAAACTGGCACACAGGGTCTTCTTTCCCTGACCTAATGACTATTCATTGTTATGATGAATAGTCATTGGGCCAAAGAATAAGAATGACTCTAAAAACCTGCAGTTAGGACACTCACCAAAGATGTAGGAGACCCAAATTCAAGGCCCTGCTCTCATGACTATTTAGTTATTTAGGCACAGTGGACCAGCTTCAGCAGAAGAGATGGAGAAAAATTCACACCAGAATATCCCAGCTCAATGGCTAGGGTGTGCTCCTGCAATGTGGGAGATCCAAATTCAAATCCCTTCTCCACACTGGGACTCTCAGGGTACATCTATACTGCAATTAAACACCCGTGGCTGGTCCATGTCAGCTCACTCAGGCTGTAAAATTGCTGTGTAGACTTTTGGTCTTGGGCTTGATCCTGGGCTTCTGAGCCCTTCTCACCTCACAGGGTCCCAGAGCTTGGGCTCCAGCCCAAACATCTACACAACAATGTTGCAGAGTGAGCAGAAGTCAGTTGACATGGGCCAGCTGTGTGCGTTTAACTGCAGTTTAGATGTACCCCCATATGCCAGAAGAGCACCCTAGTCACTTGACTATGCATCCAGCTGTTTCTGAGTCTAGCCCCTTAAAAATCCTTGAAACAAAAGGTTTCATGTCAAAATGGATTTTTTTGATTCACTGAAATTTTTCACCAGTTGTGGATTCAGGTCTGGGTCTAACCAATTTTTATCTTTATTTTTTGGAACTTCCAGAGAACGGAAAGATCACTTATTTGCTCAACTCTACATGTGGTACCAGTGCTCAGAGATCTGCATTGGCTGCCTTTTGATGCTGTCTGATGTGGCGCTATTTACCAATAAAGCCCTAAATGGTTTAGAAACTGGCTGGTGGAGAGAACATCTCTCTCCCTGTGCCATTCTGCATAAATGTAGTGAGAGGAGGTGCTAAAACTAGAGCCCTCTGGGTATAAATGAAGGAAGTTGCCAGCAAGGCATTCTCCCCAAGGGCTCCTCTCAGTTTGAGAGCTGAGTTCCCTCCTTGTTTCAAATTAGCCTGGGGTTATTGATTTCAAGACACACTGCACAATCTGTCACTTTATGCAGGCTTTTGAGGCAAGGGGTATGTAACGGGCCTGCAACTGATGGGGTCTGACAAGACATCATTTGGGTGTAATCGTTATCGCTGATAGAATGTTTTCTGGTTTTAGGGAAGTTGCTGGTTTGATCTTTTCTGTCGTTGCAATTTTAATCATGTCAAAGGCTCATAGGGCCTAGGATGGATACATTTTCCTTAAGATTAGATATGCAACTAAATGAATCATATTAATAAATACATAGAGGATGCAAAAGACTGGGTATAGATGTGGGATTTGGGTGCTTTCTAGCACACATACATATGAACATTTTCATTGGTGCTGATAACTTCTAAGTGAGAAAACATTTAATGAAGAAATAGTGTAATTCTTATGTGGAACACCCACATTATTTGACAGGAACTTCTAGGACTACTGTTTGTGAAAGATTTTCCTTTAAATGCACTTACTGGTAATGATGATAACCCTGCAGATTGAAGGATGGTGATAAATTCCTAAAATTAGTAAATTCTTAAAGTAACTAGGTTTTGCACCGAAGAGAAATTGAAAGCCTCATGAAGCAGAAAGTTAGGAAGAAGAGAGAATAGAAACTGTTGGGAATGAAGACCTGTATGGTGCAAGGAGGTGGCTAGAATGCAGCAGTGAAGTAACTCATAATATAGTGGGTAACATACGGGAGCGGAGAGAACTAAGGGAAGGTACAGGGTTGAAGATGTATGTGAGAGAGAAGAGGACAGAGGCAGTTGCAGAATTCTGTTTTATACCAAGGGTTAATTTTACTCTCGGTTACACCTTTGCAACCCTGTATAAATTCAGAGCAAAAATTTGACCCCAAGAGTATGTAACTTGGCAAAGCAATAATTAATCAGGGCTATAACTGCCTGCAATGGTATTGAAAGGGCATAAAAAGCAAGAAGGTAGAGTAATTGTCTAGCACAGCCCAAAAGGCTATAAATAAGAGTAATGAGGAGAAATTTAAAAGATGGACAATTTAGGCTGAATATCAGGAAAAACTAGATTAATTAGGCAATGAAATAGTCTCCCAAAAAAGTAGTGGAGGCCACATCTCTTGAGACACTTATACCTAGATTGGACAAAGCAGCAGAAAATCTATTGTAGGGAACAATCCCACATATTGGAGTAGATGACTTAGGAAGATTTTTAGGTCTCTAAGGTACTGCACGCTATTAGAAAAAAAGAGCAGGCTGGCTAGAAAGTCATGCAAGGACCCACATCATCATGTAGGTGAAACAGGATAGGAGCCTGCCAACCAAGATTAGAGCTCAGAAAATGCTCTTGTGACTTTAATGGGCTGTGTATAATTGGTTGCACAAGAAATTTTGTTATTGAAAAATGGGTGGAGGGAAAATCTACTTTTACTGGCATAGCACGAACTGATTCAGGGGAAAGTAGAAACATAACTGAATTTAATTGCATAAATGATGCTGTCTTCCACACAAGCCAGTGAAGAACAAAAGGTGGAGATTATTAGTGCTAGGAAAGTGAAATCAGCCACTCCTGCTAAAAAATTAGGCGGATCAGAACCAATGGAGGTTGCACATTATATAATGATAATATGTGGACAAGCAAAGCATAAGGGTAGGTGCCAGGACACAAGAAGTTCAGCTCACAGTGCCAAGCGCTATATGGGGGCTGTTCTGCTAAAGGAGATTTGATGAAAGAGCTAGTTGCGGAAGCTGAGTAGAAAAAATAGAAAGAGATCTGGGTACTATTTGGGCTGCCAGGACTCTGGAGAGCCAACCAACTACAGTGAGATGCCAGAGCAGACTTCCTGAAAGAAGACATTCACTCTAATCAATTGTGCTGGTTTATGCAGCCACTTAAGGCTCAGAAAAGCTCAAATACTTTCCATTAGGTTCTGAACTGATAAGGAACCAAGGACTCATGCCCTTTCAGTACGAGCATGTGGGGCTAAGGAACTGGTTGACTGGACATGCCATGGGATGGAGAGTAGGAAATTGGGAGTCTGGTTACTGAAGTAGGATTGATAGTTAGTTCATTGTTACATTAAATGTATTGTTTGATGGGCCCGGACAATTATAGTGCTGGTATGGTTATAGAGTATTACTTTCATATCAAAATATCAGTCAACATCTCTCAATTATTCCTCATTACACAGGACATTCCTAATTCTAAACCTGCATTTATAACTATGCCACAAAGACCTGGTGTTATCACACTTTAATTCAATACATTACTAATCTCTGTAAGGCTGAATCAGGAAAATGAGAATAATCAAAATGCTGCAGAAATGAAACCCACATGGGTCCCAAACCTGTAGTTTTCTCTCATGAAAAGCTCCCACCAAGTTAACCGGGCCAGTCATAGCCACAGAAATGTCACCAGAACACAACCAACAGTAACTCATGTACATTAGTTTAGCCAGCAAACCTTTTGCTGAAATTTCTAAAAAGTGCTTTTTCCTAACCCGTGAGCAACACTGCAGGCTCCTTTCAATGGAATGAGTGAAACGGTAGAAAACTAAAAAAATAGTCTAAAAACTTCATTCCCATCTCTGCCTCCTTCAAATTGCACATGCTGAGCCCTGCATTATCCTGTGAATGTGGTTCCCCTCTTTTCCCATTGGGCACCAGGCTGAAATTCCCCAGGATAGATTGGTCTGCTAGAGGTCTAGTTTTACCAAGCCTGTGTCAGGAATCAGCACCTGCAGCAGAGTTAGTCTCCAGGCAGTCTCATCAGTACAGCTGATCTGCAGCAGGCTGCCTGATTAGCTGCACTGCCTGACTGGCTGCAGAGACCAACAGGACGCCTCTTAAACCTGGAGCAGCAGCAGCTCCCTGGACTCTTAGGGCTCATGCCCACCATTGTGCCTCCTCCTGCCTTAACTTGTTCCTGCTGCATCCCGCCCTGCCTTGAACCCCTCCTTGCCCGATACCCTGCTTGCTCCATCTCCTGCCATCCAGTTTGACCCTTGGCTTTGACTCCTGATTACTGACTCCAGCTCTGATCCTACCCACTAGGCCTGACCACCTTCATCCCGGGTGGCTGACAGTCTTCTGCTACCGATTATACAACCTTGTAAACTGCATAAGCTCTCCTCTGTACTTGGACCAGTGCAAGGTCTGCCTGATTAAAGATTGCAGGATCAGCCATTATTTTAAGCTTACTGCCCTTACTTTTGCTGTGACCCTCCAGTTCTGTACCTCACCCTCTCAGAGCCCTTTGCCAGTGGAGGGACATGAATTATTCGCCTTGTTACATGACACTGAGATAGCAAAGCAATCAAAATGTAGTAACTGTTGAGAAATCAAGACTCCACTGAAAACTCTATAGCAACAGGGAATACTAGCTGTCAAAGTAATTTTATTACTTTCAGTGCAGTGCCACTGCATGGAGCTCTGTTACAAAGTCACCTATGAAGTTAGGCTGCTATACTGCAGCTTGCAACTTCCTTGGGGGCCATTGTGAATGGTCCTTCAAAAAGCACGCAGTGGAAATTCTCTGGCTTCCAAAATATGCCGTGGATATAAAGGGAAGATGTACTGTATGTAGGATAAAGATGCCTTTAAAATGGACGGCTTTACATCCATTAGCTCAGTATATATCAAATCATAACAACTAATTTGGTACTTTGAAATAAAATAGTGAATACTGAACTAGAACACAGGTCTATTGACTGAGTTATCATCAGGAGTTTGCTATTTGGTAACTTCCCAGTAGTCTTTCCTACATACATGCTACTTAAAAGGAAAAGATTTGGTGCCAAGATGCAACTAATTATGTTTGTTTCTCTTTACTATGGACCCATTCCCTAATCAAAGTCTGTGTAAGAGGGGAAAAGAATAGCCATTCATCTGACGTATTTAAAACAGCATTTTTTTCTTATTTTATTTTGCCCTCTTTTGAGTTTAGCAATTAAGCCAACCAGAAATAAAAATGAGCCTACAAGAAATGGTAAATCAGGCCATTTTCATTAATATTCATATGTAAGAAAAGAAAGCCTATTTAATAGGTCTAACACCAGCTTCTGCTAACAGTGTAAATCCAGAAAAGAGGTACCATTCTCAATAGGAGCAGAATGTGGCCTGTAGTTGAGACTAATGGAACTGGAGCAGGCTACTGGGAGATCCTTGTTAAAACTCCATAAACAAAATTAAAGAGAGGGCAGGGGCAATGATTTCCTTGCCTCTGATAGAATCTTTCCTTCTTTGGATGCTGCTAAATCATCCCTGACATAAATTGTTGGTTTCATAAAAATATTTCTGAACAGCAAATTTCTGTCTTTGCAAGGAACCAGATTTCACTGAGTACCAGGTATTTTCAAAACAATTTCATAAGAGGAAAGAGTCTAAAACCCTTCACTCCCTCCCTAAACCCCTTCAAATCACAAACTGAACACTGTGCTATATTATTAATGTACACTGTGTATTTCTCAGGGACAAAGTCTTAACTGTGCCAGCAATATTTAGCTAATACTATTCGTTCACCCAGAGGTACCGAATCTTTCTCCTTGATTATAGTTATGAGAAAGTGTTTTTATTTAAATGGGAAAACTAATAAAAGAATTTCCACAATTCCCCCTCCCCGCCCCCCCTCAACAGGCATGCCACAGGATGCAGATTTTAATCACATACTAACAGTGAAATTACTGCAGAAGCCCAGTGTTTAAAAAACTGGCATCACATCACTGGTTTCTTAGAGCCAAATTCTGTGCTTACTTACATGCTGTGCAACTCCATTGACTTCAGTGGAGTTGTGCGGCCTTTATGGAAAGTTCTATATTAAACTAGTTGGGGTCTCTGAAAATGTAAAGAGGTTTCTACAGAAATTATTTACAGAACCACAGGAGGATACTCATTCTCTAGGACTTTCAAAACATACTATGGAATTCTCTAGCTCGGACACTCTTATTGGTTTCAGTTGCTTATAACTTTGCAACACTTTCACTGTTTGGGCTGACATTTTCCATGCTGGGTGTCCGCTGCAGGCTGAATATTTTTGGAAATTTTTCAGCCAGAATAGTGCAGCCATTTCTGAGAATGCAGCCAGAGAAAAAATATGATGCATTGTTTTGCTTGTGTTAAATTCTGGGGACCTTTTTTTTTTGAAAAGCTCCAGGCCTTCACCCCCATGTATGATGCAGAGACTTTATTTAGCAGGTGGTGGGCATTTGTACCAAGGATGTGCCTTTTGCTGTCCCTGTGAAAATCCACTCAAATTTGGCTCATTTATAAGCTTGTGGAAAAAAAAATTAGTTCACACATGCTCAGTAGAAACCAGATAGCTAAAATCTCCAAAGATTATATACTCAATAAGCACTCTCAAGCTTCTCTCAGCTCCTAATGCTGATCAGATCCTGTGCACACTGTCCTAACAGAGCAACTCAGCATACTCCAGCAGCACAGAGTTATAGGGGCTCAGCAGGACATTCCCTTTGTTGGGAACACTGGGGCATGGCCACTAGGTAACTCGAGGGGATGGAAGACCACGAGTGTCGATGAAGCCCCCTCGCACTAGGCCCCGGTGTCCTTGCCCCCCCCCTCCTGCCTGGAGGCACTCGCAGCAGCTCTGCGTGCTAGGCCCAAGTGTCCTTGGCCCCCCCGCCTGGAGGCACACACAGCAGTTATGCTGAGAATCTGCAACAGTATGTTGCAGAGTCAGACTGCCTGAAACTAAGCAAGGCCAAACAGGGGAGATATGGAAGAACAATGCTGAATAAAGCAGCTTTATGTATAGTTTAACAAATGATACAGAGAATCAGGGAACTAGCTGGGAACTGGATTGGCTGGCTATATGGATACTTGGAGCAGCTTGCTACTGGATAAGTATGCTGGGAAAAAGGATGTATAAAAGCCTGTGTAACTTCCTGCTCTGTTGTACAGGATTTGAGATTCAAATCTCCCTGTACCTTTTTGAAGCTTCAAATAAACTTTTCTGCTTCTCCACCCCGTTGTGATTATTGGGTGCAGCACACCGGGTAACGAACCAACTCAAGCTGTTGTTCAGCCTCTCGGCACTGGGTGCCGGCAACACCTTTAAGGACTGATCCAGGCTAGGGTTCGGGCCAGACACTAGAACTGAGAGTCTCTCTCTCTCCTGTGCTGTCAATGGCCATTCCCCCTCCCCCGCCTTACCCCCAACAAGCCTCCTGGCAGCATGGCGGCGGAAGCCTCTGATACAAATGCAGAGGTGACAAGAGACAGACCAAGGGGAGATAAAGAGACTAGAACCGGAGTGCAGAGAGAAACTGTGACTAAGAGTTGAAGTGGGGAGACAGGGACTGTTTGGACAAGGAGACTGGGAGTCAGCGAGGGAAATGTGGGAACCAGGAGACAGTTGGGTGGCGGGGGGGGGGGGCAGGTGGGGCACTGAGATTGGGCAAGGAGCTGGGCTGAGGTGGGGGAGACTGGGCCTGGCTGAACAAGGGGACAGACTAGGAACCAGTGGGTGGGGTCAGGGATAGACAGGAGGTAGGGTACAGACCGACTGAATTAGGATTCCAGGGAAGGGGACTGAAGCTGGGAGCATGTGATCATATAATTAAAGACTGTATCATAATGCATATACACAAGGGGGCCAAATGAAGGTTGTTGGGGTTGGTCCTGCTTTGAGCAGGGGATTGGACTAGATGACCTCCTGAGGTCTCTTCCAACCCTGATATTCTAGGATTCAGGCAACCTTAATTCTGGCATTTTCTCACTCTTGAGTGCTTGACTTTGCAACCTTAGTAATACTCTATTAACATAGGCTTTTTGTGTATATTATCTGTTAATGATATAGGATGATTAAGGAATCCTATAGAAAGGTTAGAATGTTGTATTAAATTCTTTAGGGAGTTTTCCATAAATAGGGGACATAAATGAGAGCAGAATTAGCACTTATGTTGCTATATTAGTTGTAATCTGCCCTCAGTTACATCTGTGCAATTTCTGGGAAGTCACTTGGATTGCACAGTATCAGGGAAGGCAAATTTGGCCATGTGGCCCAGATTCTGCTTTCATTTACACAAGGTAAATCTGGAGCAAATCCTTTTATCTTTGCAGTTGTATAATGAATATGTTTAAAATAGTGCTGACTACCACACTTATAGCTTTCTCGAAAGGAGGATACTTTTTCCTTTGCAGTTCTATTGGTTTCATGAATAGCTGTGGGATTAAGGTTTTATGTTAAAGATGGCATAGCTGTTTTTGTCTTTAGTCAGCTCCATTAAAGCAAACTACCAGCAGAGTTGAGGCATATAAATGACACATTTACAAGAGCAGAACTTCTTTGTATCATGAGCAAAACAGTAAGTTAGTCATAACCAACACAGATTTGTATTTAAAAAAGAAAACGAAAAGAAAAGGAGAGAGATGAGATGAGATGACAGGAAGCAGGTATGATATTTATATTTATTAAATGTCAGAGATAAACAAGTTAATAGAGAGGCATCTGAAAACTTGAAATACAGACAAAAAAACAAGTTAAATAGTGAGTCCTCGGTACATCCAATATATTGCAGTGATTTAAAAAAAATCCACTCATAGTGCCTAGAAACAGCTTAAACATTTGGAGGCTACATATGCCATCACATAGGGTATGTAGCATTATAAAATCACTTGTATACACAGAGTGAAATGCTAGTGATTTTAAATGTTGCTCTTGAAATACAATTAATGGTAGAACTATGCTGCTTCAGTGCCTTCACAGCACTATCTGAGCCCTCTGCCTTCCCAAAAATCAAGCTTGCCTTCTGTTGCTGCAGGAACATCATAGATGAATAAATATAAGAATTTACTACCTTGAAACAGCAGTAATCACCTGTTAAATATACTGAGACATATTTGTCTTGTTAATATCACTTGTATCTGCCAACAGTCATTTGGAAGAGTCCCTAGGGCAAAACAATTAAGTCAGCTACAGCACTTCAAACATGTACGAGGCAAAGTACGGCATATGGATTTGGGTGTCTGGATCTTTCTACAGTACTTGATAGGAATCATGGATTTCCCATTTATACTGTCAAAAAAAGAATTATGAGCTGCTCATCCTCTGGCTGGAAGGTATCCACATGAGAACTATAAACTCGCAATTTAAAAGGATGTATTTCTCTTCTTCGAGTATTTATAGGTGCTATGACATCATAATGCTGGGAACTGTAGTATTTATATGTTTTCTGTAAGGGAACCATTTACAGTAAAGCTATTACAGTAAATGAAGGATTGAAGCTAGCACATCAACAAAGGGTATACAACACAAATAAGAAGTCCTACAAAATGAAGAATTAACCTAGCAGTGGAATATTAATCACACATTTTTGCCATAATTAACATAAGCACTCAAGGAAAAGTAACCCAATGCAATAAATATTAGGAAGGAAGGGAAAATAAAAAGAAATAATGTTTTGCCAAGAATATATTTGTCTCCTGTTCACCTGCTGTACTAATTGTCCTTTGGCTTTGTCCTCTAATTTCTCTCATGACACTCTCATATACTGTTCCACAAGATAATTGATAGTCATTATATCAAATGTGGGCTCGCCCTATTCTTGCTCCTCGTAAAGGCCTGTAATTTGAAAAATGTTTGTTTCTCCATGCAGGTAACAAAGTAGATGTCATACATGGCAATTTTGGATGTTGTTACAATATATTCAACAGGGAGCGACAGTCAGTACAAAGAAACCAATACAAAGAATGATTTCAGAGTAACAACCGTGTTAGTCTGTATTCGCAAAAAGAAAATGAGTTCTTGTGGCACCTTAGAGACTCACCAATTTATCTGAGCATGAGCTTTCGTGAGCTACACGATGAAGTGAGCTGTAGCTCACGAAAGCTCATGCTCAAATAAATTGGTGAGTCTCTAAGGTGCCACAAGTACTCCTTTTCTTTTTGCCAACACAAAGAATAATCCACTTTTGTATGGAATCAAGTTCTAATGAAAATGTCATTAATATTTACGTTCATGATCATCAGAACCTAAAAGGCATGGTTAACGTCAGAATGTGAGCAGCCTGGAATCACCATCATCCTCTCGTTTCAGGAAGAAAATAGGCTGCTTTAAAGGCAAACGCTCTGTGATTTCTGCTCTCCTGTTGATTGTTTCCTCTGGGGGGGAAAAAAAAATAGTTCCACCTCCCTTCCAGATGCTCATGAAGCAAACACAGAGTGGTGTGGATAAATGAGAGCATTCAGCTGTAAGGGTAAATTGGCTGTTTTATTCACTAAAAAGAATAAGGTCTTCTGATGCCTAAACAGCAAAATCCTGCCTCTGCACTATTCACAGGTCTCCACACATTACTCTCACACAGCAGCTTGATTTACAAATATCTTGTTCTTTAGTGCACATAATGCAGACTAAGTCTTTGCTAACCATCAAATGAACTCTAATTTTGCACTTTGGGGATCATGGTGTGGGAATCTATACTTAACATTTTGAAAATGATGATGTACCAACCACCATAAACAAAGGTAACGTTTGTCCTCCTACCGAGCTGAGGGAACATATGTACACTGGAGAAAATAATTTATAACAAAAGATGTAGTACCTAAATGATAGTATGCACTATATGTATTACATGTGTGCAAAGAGAGGGAAAATGCCATCAGCTCCATAATTGGAGATTTTTATACACCTCCTTTCAAAATACACTATGTGAAAAGTGTGCATCTTGATTTCCAATGCAATGAACGCTGCTCATTCCTTCTCCATCTCCTCCTGAGCTAGCAGCCAATACACACAACAGGTTCTGTCCTAACTGGCTCAGGATATGGCCAAGAAATCCAACTACTGCTGTTCATCTCTGCTCCAAATGGCATCAGAGAAGCTGTTAAGGTCCTTTTATAAAAGCCTGGTGTGCTCTGTCCATACAGAGCTGGATTAATCAATCATTAGCAGTCCTAACTGTGAGACTAAAAGTACATTTGGAGATTAAATGATAAATGGACAGCAAGTCAGTTGTGACACAGCAAGGATGGTTTAAACCAGTGTCCAACAGCTTCTTATTTTCAGGTGAATGTAAAGGGTCATTCTTTGTCCATATATTTATGCATCTCTTGATATAATCGCCACTTTAACTCACAGTAAGCATAATTCTCCTGCTCAGTGCCTGGCAGTTTTCCTTTCCATGTGGCCAAGTGATATCCCCCTTTCCTCTGATCTTGCTAAAACCTATTGGCAATAGCTCTGCAGGGAGGAGGATGCAGAATAAGGAGTTGGGGAGGAAAGGGGATCTCCAATATTTCAACCTCACCACAGCCTCACTAACATATTCCATTATTGCCAAAACAGGACATGCCAGGATGGGGTCATGGGTCATTTGCAGCAATCAGAAGATGTTGTGATAGGGATCACATTGCAATGAAGGCTGGGAAGTGAGAAGCAGCCTGGAAGCACAGAACCTCCACACATGGACACTAGCCTCTGGCAGATCTCCTTAGCTCTCCGGAGAGCTGCAGGTTTTAGGGACCCGAGCCATTATTTTATAGAGGGTAGAAACAGCTTACTCCACCACCACCACCACCACTCAGAGGAAACAATGAGGTAGAGGCTCTATTTGTCAAAACTCAGAGTCTTTTCCTCAGTTCAGAAATCTCAGAGAGGTTGATTAGTCCCAGAGGTCAAATTACCAAAAATAAATAATCAAACAAACACACCCCCAAAATTAAGCTCTTAAGTCCATGTTTAGGCACCTAAAGGTGTGGCCTGATTTTCAAAAGGGTTGACGAAACAGCAATTCCCCTGGACTTCAATGGGAGCCCTTTTGAAAAATCAGTCCATTTCTTTAGGCACCTGAACATGTACATGGAAGCCTAATGTTAGACACCCCTTTTCGGAAAATCTTCACCAGGATCTCTTGGCTATGTTGTAAAAGTTCTCCTGTTTAAAATATTAAAAAAAAACAAACAAACATGTAGCATTTGCACAATTTTGATAAACACTGAATATACATTTGAAAAACATGACAGAATGAAGTCAAAAAAAATATTTCAAGGAAATTTAAAGAAAATATATGATTCCATCAGATATTTTTCTACTTCCAGTGTTTTTTCCAGTCCAAACACCGTATTATTTTACAAGTGCCAAAGAACCAGAGAGTAAAAGAGGCATAGTCAACTTGAAAACAACATTTTAAAAAATTATACACGTACCATCTAAAGATGGGTAAAACGAAGAAAGAGAAGAGAAAAAATGTTTATTTTTTTTCCAATTTATTCTCATTATTTAAAAAAAACTTTTAACTCACATTAACAAAGTGTTTTAACCTGAAAATGCCTACTTAAACAGATGTTATTTTTCAATTATTTCTATTTACATTCTGGTATTAAATTTGCTAGTTTTATCAAGAGACATGACTGGAGGAGTCAGAAGCATAGAGCTTGCTGCTGTACGTTATCTTCTATCCCAAATCAAATGGTGGACAGACAAGGGGAATTATATTTGCCACTTCACCTCACAAGCCAGCTGTGATTGGATTTGGAATTGTCCCCTTAACAAAATTTAACAGGAAAAGCTTTTGCCAGGATTTTTTTGGTGTTTTGGGGGGGGTTTTTTGTATAGGAAGTAACATGACAGCTCATGTTTAAAGACATAGAAGAAAAAAAAAAGTAGAAATCAACTCTTACAATGACTAATCTTTTCCCTTTAATACTATATTTGGTCTCAATAAGTCCACCTAAAAACAATAAAAGGAGAAGTAGATTTTGGCCCAGTTACACCTAAAAATTACTTTATGGATCTAAAAGCCACCCTCAGACAATAGGTGCTTTATTCTTCCCACACCTATGGGTGTAACTCACACCTATGGGTGTAACTCTATTGACTTCACTGTTGCATCAGTGTACCTGAGAACAGAATACACAATCGTCTAATTGTCACATAAGCAGCACTATGCTTATGTGGCAAAACTCTGTGCTAACAAAGTAACAATGAGACAAGTACTGAAATATTTTTTGGCAATTCTCAAGGAACTTGGAACGACTACAGAGTATGTTGTCTCCAAACCCATGAAGTCATGTGCTATGTCTGTTTGAAGTTTGGCTGACTTCCAAATGTAATGTTAGTTTTATATCTTTGCACTTTATTATTGAGCCCTCTCCTAATCTTTCATTAGGTCAGATTGGCAGGGTTTTTCTCCTTCCTTGGCAGCGTGGGGCATGTATCACTTGCTGGCTTGAAGCAGAGAAAATGGTAGATTCTCTGTAACTGGAAGTCTTTAAATCAAGATTTGAGGACTTGAGTAACTCAGTCAGAGGTTATTGCAGGAGCAGGTGCGGGAGCTTCTGTGGCCTGCGATGTGCAGAAAGTCAGACTAGATGATCGTGATGGTCCCCTCTGGCCTTAAAGTCTATTTGGGTTTTGTTTACTGTCCACTGTTAAATCTCTTAGTTTTCATTATTAGCACCTATCATCTCCCATCTTTTTTTCCTCCTAAATAAAAGTGAACTTAGTGCTAACAAAAGGGGCTAATCTGACAGTCCTGCTAATTGAAGGCTTCTATTTATCAGAAGAAAAACACAATACAGGTTTCCCTGTACTATCCAGCCAAAATGCCTCAATCACTCTCCAGAAGAGCCACTTGTCAAAGTGAAAGTCCATCTTTGTACTGAAGATGCAAACAAGATCATTATTTAGGTGGTAGCTTTTATAGCGTGGACATCTGCTCACTAGAAAGTGCACATGGACCTTTCAATTCATCTCACTTGGACAACAAAAGAGCCATCAGGCAGTAAAGGCTTTCAGTCAGTACTGATCCAGGCTAGATTTGAACCAATGACCTAGAGGTAAAAGGGGCTCTGTATCCCATTACCAGTCCCTTAAGTCATCTAGCCCCTTACTTCTCCACACTTATTAAAGGAGCTAAAGATTAATGCAGAAAACCAATGTCAGAGACACAGATTTTGCTATTAGTTACATCCACGCTACCCTATAAAGTCAATGAGGTTCCACAAATGTAACTGAGGGAAAAACAGTTTGCATACAACTAAAACTCCATAAATCCTAATTATGTTAATTGGTCTCCACTAGAGCTTTCTTCAAATTTGAAGGGAGGGCAGGTAGACATTTTCAGGTTTTTTTTAAATGTTAGAACATTAAGTTTCATTGCAATCTTTCTGGTTCTAAAGTAGACAACTCACAGTTCTTGAAGTCAATTAGTCATTTAAAGACATTTTAGAAAGATTAGATGTTTATGAAGTGACAATTTCCTAGAACAAAATTAAATCCACTAATTATCTTCAGAACTACTTATTGCTTATCTTACTTTTGAATTTTAATGATGGGTGGTGTGGGGGAGGTGGGACAAATTAGAAGAAAAACCATCTTGCTTACCTGCTTTTATGTTAAATTTGGACTGTTATTTCAACTGAAGCACAAATCTGAATTAACTGATTTTAATTTAGTTACTTTGTATAGAAAAGGTCTTTGTCTTCCTTTTTAAAACTGTCGTTAAAGATTGCACATAATGCTCAGGTCCATTTCTCACGGTCATCAACTGCTGTATTGCTATCACATTTGATCCAAATCCTTTGACATTTTTAAGTTCCAGTTGGACGCTGATGTTGCTACTTATACAAGCAAACAGGTCATTCAAAATAGAACGCAATGAAAAATATGCTGAAGTTAATGCTGACCCTACTATTGCCCCCACTTGTTAATTTTCTGGAACCTTAGATGTTGGCATTACATACTGAATCAACTATCCATTCTGTAGCTCTCCCCCTACCTTTTGCTTAGTGATTCTGCTTAGTTACATATACACACCACAGTGCTTAGGCAGTTATGAATTTACGTAGACTATGTGGATATTTGTAAAAGATGGGAGAAAAATCAACTGTTTTCAAATACTTAATCATAAAATGAATTTTTTAAAAAAAAGATACATGGGAGGGGCACTCAGGCTATCCCCACATATCCCATTTTCCCTTTGGGAAATATGGTCACCCTATGACTCGACCAAGATTATGATGCAACAGCTATACTCTGAAGTTCATGGGCTGGCTGCGCCTTTTGGGTTGTATAGATACACATAGGCCAAACCTATATTTAGCTCTGAAGCTAACACAAGTAATTTACTATATTGCTTTTCTATTGAAAGACACTGTTTTCTGTTCACACACCTTCTAATCATTCCTAGAGCTGGGGGAATACTGCACAAACATCTCTACAAATATTCACACAATTGTTTAAATTTGGCAGTGTTTGTGTTCCCCTTTTGCCTTCAGTATCCACCAACATTTGAGAAATTGAGGTTTACATGCATGAATGTTTGCAGAAAATAATTTCAAAGTAACTGCAGAAACAAATACTAAATTCGCACTCACAGTTTTTGTTCCAGAAGTGTCACATGCTCATCCAAACAATGCCATATCATTTATTTAACCAATCACAACAAAGACACATAGTTCAACTAAGAAATATAGACTACTCCCAATGAACTATTTGTGATCTAGCCACAGGGTAAAACCAAATATTTGGAAGATTATACTCAAATAAATACATTTGAAGGACACAGCATGGTTTAGTGCTATGGTTCTCAACCAGAGGTACATGTACCCCTGGGGGTACAGAGAGGTCTTCCAGGGGGTACATCAACACATCTAGATATCTGTCTAGTTTTACAAGAAGCTATATAAAAAGCTCTAGCGAAGTCAGTACAAACTAAAATGTCATACAATGACTTGTTTATACTGCTCTATATACTATACACTGAAATATAAGTACAGTATTTATATTCTGATTAATTATATGATAAAAATGAGAAAGTGAGCCATTTCTCAGTACTAGTTTGCTGTGACACTTTTGTATTGTTACATCCGATTTTGTAAGCAAGTAGCTTTTAAGTGAGGTGAAACTTGGGGTAGGCAAGACAAATCAAATTCCTGAAAGGGGTACAGTCGTCTGGAAACGTCTAGAGAAATGGGGTATTGACTGTGACTCAAGAGATCTGGACTGTATTCCCAGCTCTGCCACTGACCTGCTATGTCACATTGATCAAGTCACTTCGGTTCTGTTTTGCCCTCTCCCCCACTTATCAGTTTGTCTATTTAGCTCATAAGTTTTTCGGGGCGGACATTGTCTCATACTGTGTGTCTGTACAAAAGCTAGCATAATGGAAGTATGATCTCAGTGGAGACCTGTAAGCACTACTCTAAGAAAATTAAAGAAGAAACTAGTATGATCTGTTCATGGAAAATAGAAAACTAAAAAGGAGAGAGGAAAAAAAGAGGCTAAATTTCTCAGATAAGCTATTTGATTCAAATTATTGAATCAGTTATTCAGTTAATTAATTTTAGGAATCTGGGTATTAAATCCAAGCTATGATATTTTAAATTGTCTATATAATTGTAGTCATCAGGAATTAAATGCTTCCCTCCCACCCCTGCCATTTTGAAGCTGAGCCAAACTTCTCTTTGAGAAAATCTATAGCTCCTAAAACTAATACAAAATTAGTAGTGCTTAATAAAATCCATGGATGGCTTGTTATTGTAGCTCCATATCCAAAAAGAGATCAAAAAATGTATTGACTAGCACGTCTTGCTACAGCATCTCTAAATTACCGGTATTTGAAATAATCCCGAAGCTAAAAAGATTGACCATGATATAACACTTTGTCAGTAGAAGTAAAACATTGCTAAATTGGTAGATAGGCCACAGGATGGGTGTAGGAGGCAAAAAAACCAACCAGACAAAAAAACCCCAAACACACTATGCAGTGCAGCGTTTGCTGCATGCTCTCCCTGAAAGAAATGTGGCATGTGACTTTTGTAACATCTCCACCTGTCAACATTCAGAAAATGCAATGGAGTCTTCCGCCCCCTCCCAAAATTAGAACATAATTAGTTACAAAATGAATTTGCTGTGTTACAATGGATATTTTTAAATACTCAAAAATCTGATCATACATATGTGACCAGGGTCCTAGTGGGGGCCCGCTGTGGTCACTCAATTAGGGTGATCTGCAAAGAATGGGGCAGTAAATCCCCCAAAAGCTAGTGGATATTCCAATACTTAGATTTACCAAGCCAGCATAAAACAGCTTCTTTATTACCTCACTGGTTACTCAGAGGTCCAAACACCACAGTTCCCTTAAAGTGATCGAGCCTAATCTAAAATGTATTAAAAAAGAGAGAGAGAGAATGGTTAGAAGATCAATATACATACAGACATGAGTTCAATTCATTGAGGCGCAGATTCATAGCAGAGATGGTGAGCTTTGTAGTTGCAAAGAGTTCTTTCAGAATTCAGTTAACAGGTTATAGTCCAATGTCCAAATATATTCAGGGCGTACCAACATAACTGGGACCTCAGTCTTGCGACTCAAACTTCCCCTGATGAAGCTTAAGCAGATCCGAGATGACAGAATCAGGACCCAAATATCTTTTATACAATTTTATGTCCTCTTTGACAAGTTGGGAGTTCCTCCGGGAACAAAAGGTAATTAGAATGACTTCGAAGTTGGTCCATCACCGGTACTTAGCTGTAGAATTAACATAAGGCAATGTGCTTGTTCCTTCACCATTCAGAGATTATTTGCTATACATTTCAAAGAGATATCCTGTGTTTACAATTCATTGAAATGCTAGGATGTTCTTTTGATCTCTGAATTATTGGAATACAGCATAGACAGGGACTGTTGATTACACTGTCCACCCTACTCATACATATGTAAATATACAAAAACACAAACATTATCTCCCCATGTCTTTTGAAGGTTGCTTATTTTGCAGGATTTTAGCCATGTGTCACAACATAGTTATGCTTCATAGAGCAACTAAATCTTTGGTTTGCCTTTGGCATATGCACTCCATGCTGCTTCCTATACAGGGAATGTCCTCCAATTCACCACCCTCTCCTCTTGTAAATCCCACCTTGGGCCTCTTTTCTGCCAGATCATATACAAGAAATGGCTCAATGTAAAAAAAGTTACAAACATGAATTGCAAACAAGATGCAACTGAACCTGAAAATGCACAGTTGCCAAAGCTGAGTGGTTGCAACTGTAACCATAGCCCTTCCACTAGCTTTCCTCCCCATTAAATGCTAGTCTCTCATCACATTGCATTTTAAAGTAGACCATAGCTCTGTGAGGGTGGGAAGGAAGTTGTCTTTTTTATATGTTGCTGCAAAGCTTTTAGCATACTTTGGGGGCACTAGGGCCAGAATGTTCAAAATAGCTCAGCACACACATAATCTGAGCCAGGTTTTCCAAAAACAACTCCAGTCTCCTTTAGGCACCAAAATAAGTGGCCAGATTCTCAAAAGATCACAGCAGGCTGGGCATACATTGGGTACTCAACTCTCTTGAAAATCTGATCCAAAGTGTCATGATGGCAACTGCTAACTGCAGAACATTTTTGAAAATTTGGCCCTTATTGAGGCACCTAAATGGGAGATGAGTTTTTAAAAGTCTGCTCCCAAAGGGGGCTGAACATTTAAAAATCTAGCCCTATACACATGAACTACAACACCATACAGTATTTTTTAGTACTGATATGGCATTTTATATATATTATATATCATATCTGTGGTGTATGAAATGCATTCATACTTTTGTGGGAAGAGACAATTGCCAGTTAGAGAGACGATTTGAATGATTGCACATTCAGATAAATGCATGAAATTCTGTATGTGGACGACATTCTGCACAACATTCAAATGCTGTATATGTTGAGTTGGTTGGGAAATTTCTGTCAATTTTAATTTTTGACAGAAAATGCAGGTTCCACACAATCAATGTTTTCCACAAGAAAAGGTAAGATTTTGCCAAAAGCTTGATTTTCTGCAGAGAAAAAATCCAAACAAAATATCATCCTAAACCAAAACATTTCAGTTTGTTGAATCAAATCTAAAGGTTTCTGATCAGCATGACACTGAACTGTGTCCACCTAAGCTTCTGCAGTGCCTCATGGTTTTGCAATTCAGGTGCCTCATGCTTGCATTTAGCCCTATGGCCTGGGCTCCCTGGCTGGAATACATCTCCACGATGTGCCAGTCTCTCTGCTGAGCTGCCATAGGAGTCATAATCCAGCTGTAGATCCTGGCCCATACAATATGGACATAAATCATCTGAACCACAACTCCCACAAGGCACCACGGGTTGTGCAGACGAACAGTCCAAAGCTGACCCAAACACAAAACATTTACACATTTTTGAATTGAAAAACTTTGGAACTTCTCGTTCTATGAAAAATTCCAGCATTCCTATATTTCGTCCCGATTTAGAACAAAAACTAAATGTTGATATATCGGAATTTCCCATAGGAAAGGCATTCCAATTTTCAGCCAGTTCTGTGTGGCACATGATTATAACTTTGATATTTCTAACCTAAAACCTTGCCTAAATGAGGTCTCATTCCATGCTAAGTTGGAATTTTAAGTTATCAAAGAGCAAACACATCTGCCTTTTTGTTTAACTGGCTAAATCCTCCTCTTCCCCTCCCCTCCCCCAGACATTTGTATTATAGGATGTTAACTGTAGTCATTTTTATATCACGGTCTGCTAATACCAAGAAGGATCCCATAAGAATTTAATCAAACTTTTTTTTAAAAATCACTTTTAGGCTAGGAATAAGCATGAGAACTCAAACAACTAATCTTCTGGCTTCCTCTCCTGCCTACATCCTTAAGTGGATCTCAAATATCTAGCCCTCATTTTGTTACACCTGTTCTATCCTTCACACCCCTTATCCACTGATTCTGCACCCCATCCATTAGCAAATGGATTTCAACATCATTGTAATCATGAAAACATTGTCTCTGTACCTTGTGGCATGGGCTGCTCTGATCTGGGATAATAATATGCCCACTGCTTGAGAGCATCATTATCCTTCTGGACCTAACTGCCGTACAGTAGACAGTCTCATAGTCTGTCAGTGTGACAAGTCATTCATCTGATACTTTATATCTGCCTTAGGCTATGATCAGAAAGAACTGGGTTGTTTTTTTTGCAGTTATACAGATATCAATCCATTCATTTAGTCACAGCTTGCCATCTGCCTACAGCACAACTCAAAGAGATCTGCAGAGATCAATATCTTAAGATTTTTTTTAAAAGAATGCTCTCACTTGATAAGCTTTAGAATAAATGCAAAAGTAATAGAAGGTAAAAAAAGAACAACTAAACTGGGACCATAAGAGAAGAGGAGAGGAAACAAGAATGAATTACTATGAAATATTTTTATACGGCCCAAAAATAGCAGCAACAGCTCAACCACCAGCAACCCCCACCATTTGCTCAGTGTCCCCACCCCAAAGGGCACTCACACTCACACACTCTCTCTCTCACACACAGAGCTCTACAGGTTTTCCACAAGCAGTTTTTTGTGAGTATTTCACATGCAAGCTGTGATGACCAGGGATCCTAGAAATCAGTTTGCCATAGAAAAATGTGGAATTTGCATTTTCACAGAGAATTTGTTGTTTTTACATTTTGTGAAAAATAAAAACATAACTAAATTTTACTGAAAGTACCAGTGTTACTTATTCAATGTGCACAACCTCCCCATCTTGTGGTTGATTTTTGAATGAGCTTTAGATTTACATAGCTAAACATACTCCAACAAATTGCTTATAGAGTATAGAAGTTACTCAGTGTATAGAGGTTTGTGTTTCAATGCATCTCAAACTTCACTTCAGCCTCCAGACATGAGTAATTAAAGTTATGAAAAGATGCCGAAAACATTTAAACTCACACCTAAAGACCATATCCCTGAGTTTGGCAAGGACAAATGTCAGATTGATGGTCATGTGCCGTTCTGTATGGCAGGCAGTAAGAATGTAGATTATGTTCAAAGGCAGACAATTGTAGAACACACGGAAAGCGCTAAACAAACTGAACGAAAAGGGAAAAAAAAAGAAAGATGCTGAAACAGCAGGGCCATTGACAAGAGTAAAGAAACCATGCAGTGTAACTGGGTTATTCCCAAGTTTTGGTGCATTTAAAAAACAATTTTCTGAAAATATAGGATACAGATATAGAAATATTTGGTATATGTAAGAAATACAAATTGCAGTTCTATTAATTTTATTTTATTATAATGATTCATGGCACAGGTAAGCTTCAAACTTCCTTAAAAATTGTAAATACGTTAATAAAACATTGTGTTTAACTGATACCTAAATATATTGTGGCTAGGGAAACTGAAGTTCAGTGTTTAAAAAAAATCTTTTTTCCCCCCAGTTAAAATTAAATCAGAGAATTGTGGTGGGTTTGTTTTTATAAATTGTGGAGAGCTAGGATCCCTGGTGATGACTCATTAGGACAGGCTCCAGCTCTCTGGATATGTCTACACTATGAAATTAGGTTGAATTTATAGAAGTTGGTTTTGTAGAAAGCGTTTTTATACAGTTGATTGTGTGTGTCCCCACACAAATGTTCTAAGTGCATGTAGTCGGCGGAGCGTGTCCACAGTACCGAGGCAACTGTCGACTTCCGGAGCATTGCTCTGTGGGTGGCTATCCCACAGTTCCCGCAGTCTCTGCCGCCCATTTGAATTCTGGGTAGAAATCCCAATGCTTGATGGGCTCAAACATTGTCGCGGGTGGTTCTTGGTACTTATTGTCAGGCCTCTGTTCCCTCCCTCCGTCCATGAAAACAAGGGCAGACAATCGTTTTGCGCCTTTTTTCTTGAGTTACCTGTGCAGACGCCATAGCACTGCAAGCATGGAGCCCGCTCAGCTCACTGTCACCATATGTCTCCTGGGTACTGGCAGACGTGGTACTGCATTGCTACACAGCAGCAGTTAATTGCCTTTTGGCAGCAGACAGTGCAGTATGACTGGTAGCCGTCATCGACGTAGTCCTGGGTGCTCTTTTAATCAGGTGCCTGGGCAAACATGGGAGTGACTCAGCCAGGTCATTTCCCTTGTTTCGTCTCGCTGTCTTTTAACCTCCAGCCAGCAGAAGATGATGGCTAGTCGTCATACTGCACCATCTTCTACCAGCAAGATGTATAAAGATAGATGAAGGGGCTCAAAACAAGAAATAGACCAGATTTGTTTTGTATTCATTTTCTCCTCCCTCCCTCCCTCTGTGAAATCAACAGCCTGCTAAACCCAGTTTTGAGTTCTATCCTTGAGGTTTTGAGTTCTATCCTTGAGGGGGCCATTCAGTTTCTCGCAAAGCCACCCCCTTTGTTGATTTTAATTCCCTGTAAGCCAACCCTGTAAGCCATGTCATCAGTCGCCCCTCCCTCCGTCAGGGCAACGGCAGACAATCGTTCCGCGCCTTCTTTCTGTGCAGACGCCATACCACGGCGAGCATGGAGCCCGCTCAGATCACTCTGCCAATTAAGACCCCATTAAACACCACGCGCATTATCCAGCAGTATATGCGGCACCAGAACCTGGCAAAGCGATACCGGGCGAGTAGGCGACATCAGTGCAGTGACGTGAGTGATGAGGACATGGACACAGACTTCTCTCAAAGCATGGGCCCTATCATGGTGCTAATGGGGCAGGTTCATGCGGTGGAATGCCTATTCTGGGCTCAGGAAACAAGCACAGACTGGTGGGACCACATAGTGTTTTGGGTCTGGGACGATTCCCAGTGGCTGTGAAACTTTCGCATGTGTAAGCGCACTTTCCTGAAACTTTGTGACTTGCTTTCCCCTGCCCTGAGGCGCAAGAATATCAAGAGGAGAGCAGCCCTCACAGTTGAGAAGCAAGTGGCAATAGCCCTGTGGAAGCTTGTAACGCCAGACAGCTATCGGTCAGTCGGGAATCAATTTGGAGTTGGCAAATCTACTATGGGGGCTGCTGTGATGCAAGTAGCCAATGCAATCAAAGATCTGCTGATATCAAGGGTAGTGACCCTGGGAAATGTGCAGGTCACAGTGGATGGCTTTGCTGCAATGGGATTCCCTAACTGTGGTGGGGCCATAGACGGAACCCATATCCCTATCTTGGCACCGGAGCACCAAGCCGGCGAGTACATAAACCGCAAGGGGTACTTTTCAATAGTGCTGCAAGCACTGGTGGATCACAAGGGACGTTTCACCAACATCAACGTGGGATGGCCAGGAAAGGTACATGACGCTCGCATCTTCAGGAACTCTGGTCTGTTTGAACAGCTGCAGGAAGGGACTTACTTCCCAGACCAGAAAATAACCGTTGGGGATGTTGAAATGCCTATAGTTATCCTTGGGTACCCAGCCTACCGCTTAATGCCATGACTCATGGAGCCATACACAGGCAGCCTGGACAGTAGTCAGGAGCTGTTCAACTACAGGCTGAGCAAGTGCAGAATGGTGGTAGAATGTGCATTTGGATGTTTAAAAGCGCGCTGGCGCAGTTTACTGACTCGGTTAGACCTCAGTGAAACCAATATTCCCACTGTTATTACTTGCTTGCTGTGCGCTCCACAATATCTGTGAGAATAAGGGGGAGACATTTATGGCGGGGTGGGAGGTTGAGGCAAATCGCCTGGCTGCAGGTTTCGCACAGCCAGACACCACGGCGGTTAGAAGAGCACAGGAGGGTGCGGTGCACATCAGAGAAGCTTTGAAAGCTAGTTTCATGACTGGACAGGCTACGGTGTGAAAGTTCTGTTTGTTTCTCCTTGATGAAACCCACCACCCCTTGGTTCACTCTACTTCCCTGTAAGCTAACCACCCTCCTCTCCTCCCATCGATCACTGCTTCCAGAGGCAATAAAGTCGTTGTTGCTTCACATTCATGCATTCTTTATTCATTCATCACACAAATAGAGGGATAACTACCAAGGTAGCCCAGGAGGGCTGGTGGAGGAGGGAAGGACAAGGCCACACAGCACTTTAAAAGTTTAAAACTTATTGAATGCCAGCCTTCTGTTGCTTGGGCAATCCTCTGGGATGGAGTGGCCGGCGGCCCCCCCACCGCATTCTTGGGCGTCTGGGTGAGGAGGCTATGGAATTTGGGGAGGAGGGCGGTTGGTTACACAGGGGCTGTAGCGGTGGTCTGTGCTCCTGCTGCCTTTCCTGCAGCTCAACCATACGCTGGAGCATATTGGTTTGATCTTCCAGCAGCCTCAGCATTGAATCCTGCCTCCTCTCATCACGCTGCCACCACCTTTTAGCTTCAACCCTCTCTTCAGCCCGCCACCTCTCCTCCCGGTCATATTGTGCTTTCCTGCACTCTGACATTGTCTGCCTCCACGCATTCGTCTGTGCTAGGTCAGTGTGGGAGGACAGCATGAGCTCAGAGAACATTTCATCACGAGTGCATTTTTTTCACCTTCTAATCTTCACTAACCTCTGGGAAGGAGAAGATTCTGTGATCCTTGAAACACATGCAGGTGGTAGAGAAAAAAAAGAGGCAGTGGTATTTAAAGAGACACATTTTCTAGAACAATGGGTACACTCTTTCACGGTAAACCTTGCTGTTAACATTACACATACAGCACGTGTGCTTTCGTTCCAAGGTCGCATTTTGCCTCCCCCCCACCACGTGGCTAGCCCCTCACTCCCCCACCCCTCATGGCTAACAGCGGGGAACATTTCTGTTCAGCCACAGGCAAACAGCCCAGCAGGAACAGACACCTCTGAATGCCCCTTAAGAAAAGCACCCTATTTCAACCAGGTGACCATGAATGATATCACTTTCCTGAGGATAACACAGAGAGATAAAGAACGGATGTTGTTTGAATGCCAGCAAACATACACCCCAATGCTTTGTTCTACAATGATTCCCGAGTACGTGCTACCGGCCTCGTGTGGTAAAGTGTCCTACCATGGTGGATAGAATAAGGCTGCCCTCCCCAGAAACCTTTTACAAAGGCTTTGGGAGTACATCCAGGAGAGCCGCAAATGCCAGGGCAAATCAATCATTAAACATGCTTGCTTTTAAACCATGTATACTATTTTATAAGGTATACTCACCAGAGGTCCCTTCTCCGCCTGCCGGGTCCAGAAAGTAGCCTTGGGTGGGTTCGGGGGGGGACTGCCTCCAGGTCCAGGGTGAGAAACAGTTCCTGGCTGTCGGGAAAACCGGTTTCTCCGCTTGCTTGCTGTGAGCTATCTTCCTCGTCCCCAAAACCTGCTTCTGTGTTGCCTCCATCTCCATTGAAGGAGTCAAACAACATGGCTGGGGTAGTGGTGGATGAACCCCCTAAAATGGCATGCAGCTCATCATAGAAGCAGCATGTTTGGGGCTCTGACCTGGAGCGGCCATTTGCCTCTCTGGTTTTCTGGTAGATTTGCCTCAGCTCCTTAAGTTTCATGCGGCATTGCTTCGGGTCCCTGTTATGGCCTCTGTCCTTCATGCCCTAGGAGATTTTGACAAATGTTTTGGCATTTTGAAAACTGGAACAGAGTTCTGATAGCACAGATTCTTCTCCCCATACAGCGATCAGATCCCATACCTCCCATTCGTTCCATGCTGGAGCTCTTTTGCGATTCTGGGACTTCATCATGGTCACCTCTGCTGATGAGTTCTGGCCAGCGTGGCAAGCTGCAGGTGACCATGCAAACAGGAAACTGAAATTCAAAAGTTTGCGGGCCTTTTCCTGTCTACCTGGCCAGTGCATTTGAGTTGAGAGTGCTGTCCAGAGCGGTCACAATAGAGCACTCTGCGATAGCTCCCGGAGGCCAATACCGTCTAATTGCGTCCACAGTACCCCAAATTCGACCCAGCAAGGCCGATTTAAGCACTAATCCACTTGTCGGGGTGGAGTAAGGAAATCGATTTTAAGAGCCCTTTAAGTCGAAAAAAAGGGCTTCATCGTGTGGATGGGTGCAGGTTTACATCGATTTAACGCTGCTAAATATGACCTTAACTCCTAACGTAGACCAGGGCTGAGCGAGCTGACTCTACACCTGGGCTACACTGGGGGGCGGGGGAGTTTCGAACTAAGATACGCAACTTCCGATACACTATTTGTGTAGCTGAAGTCGAAGCATCTTAGTTCGAGTTACCTGGCTGTCCTCACGGAGATGAGTCAACCGCGGCGGCTCCCCCGTCGACTCCGCTTACTCCTCCTGCAGAGATGGAGTACAGGCGTCGATTCGGGGATCGATTTATCGCGTCTAGATGAGACGCGATAAATCGATCCCCGATAGATCCATCACTACCCGCCGAGCCGTGGGTAGCGAAGACGTACAGAAACAGGTTTCCAAAGCCAATAGTTCTGTTTATAATTTTAAAATAGCCTCTCTGTAAATATCTTCTGCCCTTCACTTACAATTTTCAGTTTCCATGAGAGATCATGCCCAGGAAACGTGTCTGCTAGACTTTTCCACAGGAAGCAGATGCAAAAGGAGTTTGAACTTAGTCAAAGTGAATTTTTTCCCTAAATTCAAAGCAATAATGGATTTTTTTTCACTGTTTGGCAGCTCTACATTCCAACAACAAACTTTTCCTGAAACTCAGGCAGATTTATTGGAAAGATTTTACGTTCTTATTCTTCAGGTCTCCGGGGGGTGGGGGGAATTAAAAATGCGCAGTGGATTTAGGAGCACAAGCCCCATTAATGTTTTCAGTGCTGTGTGCATTCCCATATCCCGTAGGCACTTTTGAAAGTCTTCCCCTGAATCATTAGTGTTTGCTCTCATTCATTTACCAAATTGCATACTTCTAAATACAGCATAAATCTTCTCTTAATGCCCAGTAACTCAAGAAAGACTTGAAAGTTTAAAGTATCCTATTCGTTTTATTTAATATAAATGTATTTATAGGCATTGGTATAACACTCACTGTCATAACTTCAATAGATTTTTTTATTCAGTAATGAAACAGCAGGAGACACCATTCATATAGCAAATACTTCCCTTACATTCTGCCTGTTATCAGAAATCTTTCCTACTGGTGGCATTTCTAGTTTCACTTCCTACTTATTTGAGCCTTTATAGACGTAGTAATTCATCTGGTATTTTAACTTCCCATGTGTGGGGCTTTGTAAGTATATATTATTGCAATTTCACTTTCTGCCCCAGGACAATCTATCACAGTCTCTGGTATGTGACCTTCAGGTGCTCTTGTGAATAGTGTGGTAAAGACTCCATTCCAGCTTTTAGCAATATTAACCTCATCTGTCATTAACTTCCTAGTCAGATGCTTTAATGGCCCCATTGACTCTTTGCCGAGCTACATATTTCTTATATATGTAAAAATATTCTGTTTGTTTAACTTGATTTCTTGTGTTATTTTTAACTTCATTTACCATTTCTGTTTCCTCCTGGTGTCTTCACACTTCATTACCTTTTTTCTATACACCTTTTCATCAGCTTTCTCCTTCAATATTTTATACTTTCAATAAGCTGCTTTTGTTACATTAATCAGTTAATAAAAACCTTTATTCAGCTGCAACAGATTTTCCCTACGTTTTTCTTACACACATATGAACAGAGCCAAAATGTGTTGGTTCAGACTGAAACCATTCTTTCATAACAGAAATCTGAAGATGCATTCTGCAATCCCCTGGGACACCCTTCAGATGTACTTTGAGCACCCAAAAGATCAGGGTGGTACTGAAGAGAACTACAAAAATCTGAACAATGGAACATGAAAGATGGCCAAAAAGAGCCTTGAAAAAGTCTGGGAAGACCATGACTATAGGAATAGGCTGGAGGAGCATCAGCAGATCAAGAGAGGTTAAGGAGCCTCAGGAGACCTGGTGTAAACAGGCAGACCAGTTACAGCCTCATTGTGATTTCCTGGGCACTCAAAATCCCATTAAATTGTGGTGAATTTGAGTGTGCAAGGAATGCAGGCTCTGGCCCTTACAAAACAAATTCATCTCACTGGACCATTTCTGTAGCATCTCTTGGAGGGAGGACTGCAGCTACGTTATTTTCTAGGTCTATTAAAAATAAAATAAAATGAATATTTAAGACAATTGCGAAGATGATAGAAGGAAAAAGAACTTCTGCTAGAGGTTCAAACTGTATGCCTAGTCTCTCATTGGCTTTTGCTGAGAGAGAGCCAACAAGTATGCCTTTTTTGTATGGGAGATATGGACATCTGCCACTAAGGACTAGACTGAGAGCCACCAAAACTGATTTCACATAGGACAAACAGCCATCAGAGGGCAAGGCTAGGACTATGACAGGGTTTAAAAGAGAATTAGATAAATTCATGGAGGTTAAGTCCATTAATGGCTATTAGCCAGGATGAGTAAGGAATGGTGTCCCTAGCCTCTGTTTGTCAGAGGGTGGAGATGGATGGCAGGAGAGAGATCACTTGATCATTACCTGTTAGGTTCACTCCCTCTAAGGCACCTGGCATTGGCCACTGTCGGTAGACAGGATACTGGGCTGGATGGACCTTTGGTCTGACCCAGTGTGGCCATTCTTATGTTCTTAAGAGAAAAGCTTTGCTTACCACCACATCTGCCTGGACTGGAAAGAGATTAAGTGAAAGGTTCTACATGACACTAGCAATCCCCTGAGCCATTCACTGGTCCTCATCCCCTTTCATGTCTGTTTCAGAAAGGGATCTAATTCACAATTATTTATATTAATTATATAAAATGGCCCTGGACATTCACTTTTAATATAGTATTGTATTGTATCACAAGCTAAGATTCTTAATGTTTTGCAAAGAATTCATGAGCGTAAACCTAAATTGTTATGCCCTGGACAGTGTGTGTGTGTGAGACCTCTAAGGACAGCATCTATTTCTAAAAAAAAAAAATTGCTTCACTTTTCTTCTTCAATGTACTGTATTATTATTATTTATATTCTGGTAGTGTCCCCTCTGATCAGTATGTGTTGTGTGTGCCCCGCTAGTCCCAGTTCACAGAAGACAGAAGTCTATTACAGCCTCAACTTAAGCACCTGGCTCTTTATCTTAAGTAATAAAGGCTCGTGCATTTTGCTCTACAGGTCGCCAGTTCAATCCCCGGTATGCTGGCCAAGACGGTGGCTGTCACAGGAGTACAGCAGGGCCCTGATTCTGACTATAATTATCTCAATAGAGTTGGTGCAAGCAAATCCGGACCCTTCTGCAAAGCCAGGAAATTGGTCCTCTAGATGAAGAGATCAGGGTTTAGCACACGGCCTTCTCTCCTACTCTGCCTCCCCTCCTATACCAGTCTCCCATGGCAGATGGGAAGGATGATGTTCAATTGGAGGGGGGAACATCCAAAAATGATGTATCTACTTTTCCCCTCGGGCTCAAAATATTATCACTGAGCTGTCAATCAGCACCAAGCTGTTTGTACTACACACCAGGTGGCAGTGGAGCATGAGAAGAAAATGTCGTACAGGAACTCCTCACTTAAAGTTGTCCTGGTTAATGTTGTTTCGTTGCTGATCAATTAGAGAACATGCTCCCTTATAACATCATTTGGCAGCTGCCTGCTTTGTCCACCACTTGCAGGAAGAGCAGCCCGTTGGAGCTAGCGGGTGGGGGCTTGGAACCAGGGTGGACCGGCAGCCCCCCCCATCAGCTCCCCTACCTTCCCTGTGCGGCAGCCACCCAGCAGGCTATCAATTGCCAGGCAGTTCAGCTGTCTCTCCCCCCACTGCCATGTGTTGCTCCTGCCCTCTGCCTTGAAGCTGCTCCCTGGAGCCTCCTGCTTGCTGTGCAGGGGAGGGAGGAAAGGGAGGCTAATGTCAGGGTGTCCCCCTTCCCCGTACTCCTGCCCCCTGCTTACCCCTTCTCCATATAGAGCAGGGTAGGGACAGGACAGGGCTCAGGACAGAGAGAGGGAGAGACTGCAGCTGCTGTCTCAACTTCCTGATCTTTTTAAAGGCAATGTCAAGTCAGCATACTCAAAGGGGCAATGCTCATCTCTCTCTCCCTCCCCCACACACAGGGTGTGTGTCTGTCTCCCATCCCTCCATTCGTGCTGCCTTGTAGAGTGTAAGGCTACTTTAACAACCACATGTTAACCCTTGAGGACTCAGCTGAATGCTAGTTCATCATTTAGCAGTAAGGAGTAAGTAAGCAGTAAGTATATCCCTTGGAAATATCCCACCCTCTGACTGCACCACCTCAACCAAGCTTCACAATCATCATCACTATGTACCAGTACTAAATTGTTTGTTTAAAACTTATACTGTGTGTGTGTGTGTGTGTGTGTGTGTGTGTGTAAGTAAAATATAGTCTTTTGTCTGGTGAAAAAAATTTCCCTGGAACCTAACCCCCACCCTTTACATTAATTCTTATGGGGAAATGGGATTCACTTAACATCACTTCACTTAAAGTTGCATTTTTCAGGAACATAACTGCAACATTAAGCAGAGAGTTACAGTACTATCATTTTAACCTGTCCCTGGAAGGTTGGGTTCCAAAGATATCCTGTAGGCCTGGCAGCATTGTCTGAACCAGTGCTGTTCCATAGAGAGCTAGTTAAAAGCTTCCACCCAAATAAGGCATCACAAACTTATTTTTAACATTTCAGCTTTATTTAAGGAAAGTTTTCGACACACGGCGATATAATGCTTTATATTAGTGTTCAGTCAACATGGAGGCAGACAAAATGGGGGTCAGACCAGCTAGATGAATACACACTTATACTAACGATCAAGATAGCAAAGAGAAATTATTTAAAGTCATTTTGTATGCACACAAGTTATTTCTGGAGAGCGCAGGCTGGGAAAGCAAATATACCATTTACAGCCATGTTTAGAAGGGATATGACGACTATCGCTATCTTAAGGGAGATACTTATAGCTGTGTTGCATACATATCTAGAAGTCATTTATTAAATGCTGTGGGTATTTCATACAATTGCTCCATAGTGTTTTCTACTTTCTTCCTTGCGCAAAAAACAAGAAAAAGTTATTCAGAGATCAAGCAATAATTAGGCTCCACCTGCTAAGGCCTGGCTTTAGGCCGATTCCCCTGAATCGGGCCCCGCACCGGTGCCTTTTTAAGTTTTACTCACCCGGCAGCACTCCAGGTCTTCAGCCGCAATGAAGGACCCACCGCTGAAGACCCGGAGCGAGTGAAGGACCCACTGCCGAAGTGCTGCCAAAGACCTGGAGCGCCGCCAAATGAGTACAAGCAGGTGTTCCAATCTGGCCCCGCACTCCCTAAAGCCAGCCCTGCACCTGCTATTGGTAATTCAGAAGTAGAGAGAAAAGGGCGGTCTTTTTCTCTTGTCCTCTTACTGAAATCTATTGTAGCAATACTGTGTAGGCTGAAAAGCCAGTCCAGACACTGAGCTATTTTGTTCGGATTGCTTGACATATGCCATTAGCACTACCTACAGCAGTTTACCACTATCTCAGAAACAAGGGGTAAGGGGAGGTTTAAAAGAATTTATAGTAGGTTATGACCAGCTGGTCCAACTCAAATTGAACAAGGATTCGCATGCCTGGATATAGTTTGAACGTCTGGAAGGTGGATCTTCTTTCCAGAAGAAAACAATATCCCGACTCTTTATGCATTACTTGACTTTTTCAGAAGTCGTCCCTCAAAAAATCAAAGGGTGGCTGACTTCAGCAGTGTCTGAGAATATGTGAAGCGTGGTTTGCTTCATCCAAATCCAATAAGAACAAGTTTATACAGGCGATCAGACTAGATCATAACAATCCTATCTGACCTTGGAATCTATGAATCTACTAGGAGTAAAGACACCGCTCTCTCTGGAGCTTCACCTTTATCAATGTGAAAAGTGTTATTAATATCTCTGGTTTGGTTCAGGAAAGCATTAAAAAAAATGACATGGTGGTACAAACTTGTATCACCTCTAAAATGGAATAAGATGGCTCACGATGTTTCTGACCCCAAATTAGTACACCAATCTTCACTCCACATTCCATTATTTCTGCTTCCTGTCCACCCAAACCAGGAAAATCAGAGATGCTTTACATTTTAGAAAAAGTAAAATTTGTTCAAATTCAGTTTAATCTGCGGCAAAAAGGAAAGTTTGGGCTGGTTCTATACATATCCAAAGCAATTTACTTAACTATCAAATGTTCATTCTTGGAAAGCAGCCTAAGGCAAAAGATCCTGGCATCAAAACTATGGTCCCAATGCAGCACAGTACTTGAGCACTTGCTTAACTTTAGGCAGGTGAGTACTCCCATTGTCGTTAATTTGACTCCTCATGCCTTTAAATGTTACACATGTGCTTAAGTACTTCAAAGAATACCAGATATAGGCCCTGATTTATTGACCAGCTTCACAGGTCACTATAATCAGTGACAATCTTCCTTTCATCATTATAGGCCTAAACATTCACCACACGTTTAGATTTTGTCCTGGGGTTTTCCCACTATTGTACTACAGTCTTTCATTGGGACAAAATTTGCAGTCTTTACAAAGTCCTGCTTCAGGAAATATGCCCACTGAAGTCAGCAGTAGTGCAAGATTTGGCCCATTATACAAACAGGACATTCCAGCATATGCCTGGGTGCTGTTCTGTATTTGTGGTGTGTACTTGCTGCTTTGTCTCTTTTGCATCTCTAGCCTCAAATCTTTGCAATCAAATTAATGGGCAGTGTGTATTCATGCAGGGTATGCTATAGATTAATATGTTCCTGCATACGTAATGTGTGCTCTTTTAGTGCTGTGTCCTTTATTAGGACACCTGAATATTAGTGGCCCGAACTTGATATGATTACGGTTTAATCAACTGCTGATTAGCACTAATGAACACAACCGAATACATGTTTTATTAAATGATTTGTCTCTTAAAATAAAAGTAATGTTGGGTCCATTAATAGAAATTATTTGGGTCATATCTGAGCAACTGTTGCACTCCTTGGAGAAAAAGGATAGAAAGCAGTCAGCCTGCCATCCCATTAACGTTTCAGCATGTCTTGTCTAACACATCAGCAGTCAGTGTTCAATCTAACTAACCCTAGAAAATAGAGCCCATGAACATAAGGTTAGATATAATTCTATAAGTGTTCTCTGACAGCATAAATATGCTGTGTGTTTATGCCCTGAAGGGATTCAGGGTTTTATGGGATGTAAGTCAGGGTATGGTTTTGTCCATTAACTCCAAAAAAACCAAAACGATTAAAAAAAAAAGAAGAAAGTGAATTGGTTCTTAATAATGACGATATATGCTTACTTGTGATCCTTTCCATCCCAAAGTAATTTGCAAGTCATGGACAGGAATGCCTCCATCCACAAAATGCAGCCTTGGTCCATTGCACACAGTGCCACACAACATAGCTTAGGATCGGAAGTAGATAGGAAGAATTCTATACGCAATACAGAAAAACATGAGGAGTGCCATGCTGGTGTACTGGCATATCAGTACTGACATACAGTGAAGACCGCCTCCTAACAATTACCAACACCACTTCCATTACTTGGATTTTCTGCAGAGGACACCTTTCAAATTACTAACCTTGCTCTTAGTGGGAGAAATCTGACAAGATCACCAGCCAGAGTGATGTCATTTAGACACTGCAGTACCAGTTAGCAGAAATTCGTGTGTGAATAGATGACTTCACTTCTCAGCATTTAATTGCTTTCTCATTTACTCTTCTGCTCAGTAAAATCTGGATTTACCATTTGAACAGCATAGCAACCTTGAACCAAGCAGAGTGTATTTACCCAGCTGCATGCACAAGAACAATGTGCACCCCGATACTGCAAGGCAGTCCACCCACACAGAGTGCATTGCAAGATTAGGGCCTAAACGTGCACCTGTAGACTAAAAAGAATATTCTATTGTGTATGCTCAGTTTGAAAGTTCATATCTTTGCTAAATTAAGACCAACTATTTTCAAGACAAGCAAAGGTACTAGTGAGCAAAACAGAACACGATATTGCAGTCCTGGTATGTAAACACCAGACCCAATATCGCTCACATATCAGCTGGAATGATTAATGTAGAAAAAATGCAGCACAAACAGAAAGACTAATGAGACATTTACAAGATGATTTTCATGTAATTAACTACAATCACTATATTCTGCTCTTATTTGCACCAAAGTAAACTCATAGTAATTCTCATGGAAATTATTCAGATACTAGATTTACTCTATTTCACAGGTGTAATCAACAGCAGATTTTGACCTATTGTCTAGGTTACTGACTTAGCAAAAACATCCATTTCTCTCCACCACGTAACTAACTAAATGAATTTACAAAGTCTCAAAATTGATTTATTGGTAAGGTATTGGAAAAAGACACATGGCTGGGGTGGCTGCTCAGAGGTGGAGGGCGGATAAGCATTATGGGCCTGATTCAAAGCCCACTGAAGCGAACTGAAAGACTACCACTGATTTTAATGGGATGTGGCTCCGGATCTGTGTTCACGGATGAGGATAGCATGCTCATGTTCTTGAACATCTTTGGTAATTTGCAGTGATGTCTATTCACATCGTGTCCCTGCAAACAAACACACACTAACAGAGGAATTCTCCCATCTGCTGTGGCCCCTTTATGCTGTTCAAGTAGCACTAAAGTCCTGGGTCCATCAAAGAAAGAATTCCCCTGGAGCAGAAACTAAGGACAGCTAACTCCTCTTTAAAAAGCTCAGGAACAGAGAGTTGCTGGTGACATCTTGGGAGCCAGAGGGGGCAGGGTCATAGAGCTCTTCTATGATGCCCAAAAACATGTCTCTTCCACCCATAGAAGTAGGTCCAATAAAATATTACCTCACCCACCTTGTCTAACCTTGATTTGTGAATTAAAATGCTGCGACTCTAAAGTCTGTTAGGCCCAATTCTGCCATATACAAACTGGTTACAGTCAGTAAGGATGTGAGAACATAACCAAATTTGGCTGTTTTTTTTTTTTTACATTAGTATGTTGAACAAACATGCATCCAAAATAAGTGGGCTGCTCTGCCTTCAGACATTTAAATTAACAAGAAAATTAACTAAGATGGTACCTTTTTTCTAAAATATACTGCTCCGACCACATAGAATGAAGTCCTGAGTGTGTAAACATTGTAGAAGAAAAGTAACTGTTTTAAGAAACTGTCATTGTAAACACTAGTTTAAGGGCAAGTGTTTAATACAGGATAAATCAGACTTGTCAAGGCATAAAGTAACCACCAACTGGTTGGGATTAGCAAGAAACATTCCCAGTAGGCAGGTCATTCTGCAATGTCCACTATAGGGCTTCTAGCACCTTCCTCTGAACCATCTGGTACTAGCCACTGTTACATTCATTATAATGAACTACTGCTCTGAGCCAGAGTAGCAACTCCTATATGCGTATCAGCTAACAGGCTTGTCATGTTTTGGCTGCATTTTTTAATCATATTTATATTTTTAATTATGAATGAGTATAAACTGAACTAAAACCAGCACCAGAAGAGCAGTTTCATTTCAATTAACCTAGTCTTGCAACCCTGCTCTGGCAATGACAAAATGGCAATTTAAAAAAGCACGTGACATGAAAAAGGAAGGGCAAAGTTTATGTCTAACCCAATGTCTCACATTTATTAGTTAATCAATGGCTTAATCAGATTTAGTTTTATCAAAAGAATCTGGAAGTGCCTCGTTATAAATTTAGAAGATGCATGTCTTTTCACTGACACAAAGAACCTACAGCCTCTCTCCGTAATTCATATTTGTATTTAGAATTAAAATTTATAAACCACTTATGTTAAGAGAATACTCTTTTGAATTTTCTTAACTAAGCAGCATTTTTTTCCATTATTATTTTTGTACTCCCCAAATGCATTTCTAGTTAATAAAAGGATAGTTTGCTTTTTCTGCATTAAAAATCTACTTATTTTTTTAGGAAAGATTGCTCAAGGGTTGGAAACCAGCAAAAAAGAATCAAGGGCCCAGGAATATTTTTTTTAAATGCCTCTTCATTTCTGACAGCAGAAAAATAAGTTCTGGATTACCCCAGCATCATATAAAACACTGAAGTTATGTACCTAAAAGCATACATTATTCATAAGATGTAAAATGTGTGCCTTTAAATGTTTATTTCCCCTCCCCCAAATGTAATTAAACCTGAAGGCATACAGGGCATATAAGAATAGTAAACAAGAGTGGGAAGTAAAGAATCAAATAAAAAATTTCTTGGTAAATTTATTTGACCAGAGTTTACATTTATCAGGGATTCCAGCAAACCAGAAAAAAAAATTCTCAGTTTTCAACTGCTAGCACAATGATACCTTAAAAGTAATTTGTTCTTAAGAAGGCACAGCTAAATGCAGCAAAAATCTGCTCTGATTTAAGCAAGGCCAGCAACTTTCAGATTTAAGTTTTCATACTTGTGCCTGATGATTGAAAGCAATGTGCAGTTTGAAACACCTGTGTTTAGTCTAAGAGTGGCATCCTGACACTCTCAAGGGACTTTTTGAGCTTGTAACATGGACATATGGGTCAAAATATTTATTTCACACAACAAGCATGAAACTTCATTCATTGCTGTTATTTTCTTTCTAATTAAAGGCTCATTTCAAAGCAGAGTGGAAATAATGTATCTGCTATGGTTAATATTTAATCAGTAATCGAGCGTGCCAACCATGTATACCTCGTAATAGCCCGGGGTCACTGCCCCTTTTCCCTGAGATGCCATATGGCTTGTCCAGAAGAACGGAAACCACAAATGACCTATCACTAGTTGAGTGATAATGGGAATCAATGAGGATAAGTATGTGGTTTTGAGAGCTGACTCATCCATTGTGGAAAGAAACATTAATCTTAACAACCTTGAGTGTTTTACATCATAACATGAGATGATACATTCTATTATCTACTTTCCAGCATAGGAATCAATCATCATCAATAGACCGATTTCTTTCCTTTCTTTGGAAATACCTGTTCCATTAGAACCATTTCTTGTATCCAACTAAATTAATAACTTCTGACCTGTAAAGAAAGGAACACCAAAACCAAAATTAATTGAGGAGTGCCAAGGTGAAAAACAAATCCAAGACTTTTAGTGTTTAATATTACTTTGCTATGTTTAATCTTATTTTTCATGGAGAAGGCAGGCAGTACGAAACCCAATAAACTTCTGTCAGTGCTTTAATTTGAGCAGAATATCATCATAATTCATTGTTGCTGCAGAATCACTTGTTCATCTTCTCAGTTGAGCAGGATGTAATTTGATCATCTTTATTTTCTGTTGAGCAGCTAGCAACAAAAATGTGCAAGTTTATTAACAGCCAAAAATACTGCAGATATACAGGCAAATTCTGCTCTCACACCTGTGTATGGAAGTGATGCAAAACCCACTGAAGTCAATGTGAAGATTCCCAGTGATTTCAGTGGGCTTTGGAACAGGCTTTTAAACCCCCATTCAGCAATGTACTTAAGCATATGCTTAACTGTAAGTACGTAAGTAGCTCCATCTCTATTCTTTAAAGCCCTTAAGCACATGCTTATCTTTAAACAGGTGAATAGTTCCGTTAAAGCCAGACATGACCTTCTGTGGTTTGCTCAACTGAAACCTACATCAGGAGTTACTGCTGAAAGTCAATTACATTACATGGGTATAAAAAACCTGTGTAAACTCAGGCCCACAGTTTCGAATAGCACCTAACAGACATAACTAACTGTTTCTCCCCTAGAAGAAGGTGACTTTTCTCTACTTGTCAGTAGCATGGGAGTCCCTCTACCACATGAAAAATTCGACTCAGCTTGAAAGACGTAATATAATTAAAAAATCTGGTGCAGAATAATTGATAGACAAGTCATCAGCTACTCTATCTGTATGGGACAGTATAAAACACAGTCATAATATAATCTAACCAAAGGCTCAACAATTACATCATATACAATCGGAGAACATGAACTCCAGAACACACACAATGGGCATATGTAACTTAAATATACAAGACCTTCTCATGCTCCCACTACCAGTGGTTTTACACCAATGTAACTCCACTTACTCCAATGGAATTATTTCTAATTTACACTCGGGCAACTGAAGAAACCCCACAGTTTTTGAAATGTTGCCTCCATTATTATTTCATCTACAGAACAGACGTATCTACTCGTGAATACTTGCCTAACTAGTTGGCAAATTTTGGTTATTGAAATGCAGACCCACTTTTAGCTGAGTGTGGATCTCTGGCCCCCTCTAGTGGCTAAACCACATAGGTTTACGCACCTGCTACTGCCTGCAAGATAGTTTTCCAAGCTAACGGATCTAGTCTCTTTTGTTAGCTAAAGCACTAGACCCTCATCCCTTTAGTTCCAGAGGCTTTAGGTTCAATCCACATGGACAATCTGTCCAGGGGCATCATTGCATTATCATCATCATCTGACTCACAGGGTAATAGAATGCCGACTGGGAAGTTCTGTTGAAAAACAGATAACATGATGTAGTCCAGGGTGAGGCTTAATCTATTAATTTTTGAAAAGGGTTTCAAGATCCTTGCAAGAACTACATTATAGAAATGCAAAATAGAATCTGTAATAATTATTAAGAAGTAGGCAAAGATCTATAGGATTCCATTCCTATAATGGCCATCTACTGCTGCCAACTAAGTATTTTAGCTTGAATTCCTTTGGAAGATTTACCAAAAAGGAAATCATTCTGTTTAAGACACTATTTTTAATAGTGAATATATTGCCCCACATTTTTCTTACAGCCATTCTAGGTCCACATTCTGCAATTGGATCCATGTCAGCAGACCCTACGTATCCATGTGAAGTTACGTGGAATTCAGTGGGACTCCATGTGACAATAAGTAGCATAGCCCAATCTTGAGATTTCATCATGCATCTCATGATATTTGATGTTTTCCATTAAGCCTCAGCTCTTGGAATCAGGTGGTTCCATGAGAATCTCAGCTTTCACTTAAAAAGGTTCTAGCCAGGATGAAAGAACAAATAGCACATGTAGTTATATTGCTTAAAGTAAGCTGGAAGGTGTTCAGACACTGGTGATAAATGTGATACAAGAACCTATAAAGAATAGACCAGCCCTCAGAACTGCATCCAAAATCCGGAAAACATAAAACCAAAGGCTCAAAAGCCCCCATTTTTTTTTAAACACATGATCTTTTTGCGTGGGGCGGGGGGCTTTGGGGAAAGGGGCTGAATAAAGGGCTACTCACCTTGTGCAGAAATAGTGGTTCTTCAACATGTGTCCCCCTCTGGGTGCTCCACTGCAGGGGTATCTGCATCCCTGCACCTCAGATCAGAGATTTTAGTGTCTGTTTGGCCCACACATGCAATCTCCCTCTCTTGGGCTCTGCCTCGAGGCCACCTAGTGCCGTGCCAGTGAACTGCCTTAAGTTTTTTTCTCTACTACAGAGCCCATTGATAAGAACTCTGAAATAGAGGGGAGGAAGGCAGCACCCCCTGGGGGTGACATCTCGAATAACCAGATTTACCACACAAGGTGCTGAATTGGAATTCATTTGCAAATTGGATACTATTAATTTAGGCTTAAATAGAGACTGGGAGTGGCTAAGTCATTATGCAAGGTAGCCTGTTTCCTCTTGTTTTTTCCTACCCCCCACCCCTCTCAGATGTTCTGGTTTAACTTGGATTTAAACTTGGAGAGTGGTCAGTTTAGATGAGCTATTACCAGCAGGAGAGTGAGTTTGTGTGTGTATGGGGGTGGGGGGGGGATGTGAGAAAACCTGGATCTATGCAGGAAATAGCCCGACTTGATTATGTAAAGAGTTGTCACTTTGGATGGGCTAGCACCAGCAGGAGAGTGAATTTGTGGGGGGGGGGGTGGAGGGTGAGAAAACCTGGATTTGTGCTGGAAATGGCCCACCTGTTGATCACTTTAGATAAGCTATTACCAGCAGAACAGTGGGGTGGGAGGGGGTATTGTTTCATATTCTCTGTGTATATATAAAGTCTGCTGCAGTTTCCACGGTATACATCTGATGAAGTGAGCTGTAGCTCACAAAAGCTCATGCTCAAATAAATTGGTTAGTCTCTAAGGTGCCACAAGTACTCCTTTTCTTTTCACACAAGGTGAGTAACTCTCTTCTGCTTTGAGTAGTGTCCCTATGGGTGCTCCGCTGTAGGTGACTGTACAGCAGTACCTCTGATGGAGGGGTGGGGCTTTAGAGTTGAGTCTAATATTGAGGGTAATACGGTGGAGCCAAATAGGGAATCGGATGGTGAATCATCGTGAGTGCATAATGTTCAGCAAAAGCATGAGTGGATGCCCACGTTGCTGCTCTGCACATTTCTGCGATGGGAACATTTTTGAGGAAGGGTACAGAAGTGGAGAGAGATCTCATAGAATGGAGTTCAAACTCCAGATAGAGGTTGGAGATTGTGGGTACAATAGTAATAGGTAATGCAATCTAGAGAGAGAGTGTCTTTGCTTAGAGACTGAGCATCCTTCAGATCTCTCTGTAATAGAAAGGAATAGTCTAGGAAATTTTCCACTTTTGGATATACATGTGATTAGTCATTATTTTTCTGCTATGTAATAGCACTTTTAACATTCTCTGAGCAGGACATCTCTATGCTTTGGAATGATTGAGGAACCATGCCTTGAGTTAGAGAACCTACAAGTTGGGTTGATGGAGCTGTCTTGAGTTCTGAGAAAGAGATGAGGAAAGGGCTGAAGAGTGATCAGTGAGCACATTGCTAACTGAGTAAGATATGGAAATGTTTGTCTTGGCCACGTGGGACTATGAGAATAATCCTTGCGCTTTTTCTTATCTTGAGCAGGAGCTTTCATATTAGAGAAATTGGAGGAAAGGCTTAAAAGGAGACCTGTGTTCTGGTGGAAGAGAACAGTGTCTCAGAAAGATTTCAACAATTTCCATCCCACCATCAACCTCAGCCTGGACCATCCACCCAAGAGATCCACTTCTTGGACACTACAGTGCTAATAAGCGATGGTCACAACCACCACCCTATACCGGAAACCTACTGACCGCTGTACTTACCAACATGCCCCCAGCTTTCATCCAGACCACACCACATGATCCACTGTCTACAGCCAAGCTCTGTGATACAACCACATTTGCTCCAACCCCTCAGACAGAGACAAACACCTACAAGATCTCTGTCAAGCGTTCTTACCACTACAATACCCTCCCGCTGAAGTGAAGAAACAGATTGACAGAGCCAGAAGAGTACCCAGAAGTCACCTACTACAGGACAGGCCCAACAAAGAAAATAACAGAACGCCACTAGCCACCACCTTCACCCTCTCAACTAAAACTTCTCCAACACATCAAGGATCTGTATTTAAATCGGTCTTGACCCAGGGTGCATCTTAAGAACCTCCTGTGGGATGGGTGGATTGTGATATGAAAATAAGCATTTTGTAGGTCAAAGGCTTCGAACAAGTCTCCCTGGTCCAGAGAGGGTATTATTGCTGCTAAAGTAACAATCTTTACACATCTGTGAATGAGCTCAAAACCAGCATGGGTCTCCATATGCTGTTCTTTATTTGTTATCAGGAAGTATTTGGAATAGAAACCCTTCCCTGAGCATTGAGTGGGAACTGGTACTATAGCATCCAGGTTTAGGAGATAATTGGTCTCCTGGCATAACATGTGCTCATGAGAAAGGCCCCTGAAGAGGAATGGGGAGGGAGGGTGGTAAAGTGGATTGAATATCGCTTGGTACTACTCTCTTTGATCATTTTGGGAGATGTTCAATAAAGGCGTTGAGCTTCAAGTAATTGATGTGATTATGTTTAGCCATAAGGGCCTGATAACTAGCAATCCTAAATTGTAGGGTTGCTGATGAGTATGGATTTCCTGATAAATAAGTCCAGTCTTTTCTAGTCCTTGCCTTAGGATCTGGACTTAGCATGGTGGAGTCTGCCACATTCATTTACAGTGTCTACAAAAGAAAATTTGGTGATGGATGAGAAAAATTTTAAAAAGCCATGTTTTTAGAGGGGACAGTCTTTATCTACCCTTTTGCATGTGGATGGTGGTATGGCTGGTGTCTGCCAGATTATTTTTGCTGTGTCTAGCAGGGCCTCATTGATAGGGAATGCAGTACAAGCTGATGACAAAGAATGCAGGATGTCAAGCAGTTTGTGTTGCAACTCCTTAACTTCAAAAAGGGAAATCTGTAGTGAGTCGGCTACTCTCTTAGTAAGGTCCTGGAACTATTTGAAGTCATCTGCCATGGTTGGTGGAGGAGGCATAACAGCTTTGTCAGGCAAGAAACCGTTTGTTGCTGGAGTAGTCTTCTTGTCCAGTTTTGCTTCATGTTCTTCAAAAAAAGTCTCCTCTTGAAGAACAAGGAGTCTAGAAAGAGAAGCTGAGGGAGACAGTTTTCCTGTATCCTGATATGAAACCCTCAAGGTCCTGGAGACTTGGTGTCTGTAGGCTGCCCAGTATGGCCACTGGGTTGGTGCAAAGGGCATGGGTGGTGGCACCAAGGGAATCCATACCAAGTGGGAAGGCCTTGTCTCTCATGGCATTACTATGATTTTGAGACTGTTTCTGGGTGACTGGTCTCTTGATGTTGCCCTGAGGATCTTTCCACTGAGACTGAATATATGTCATCCTTGTCATTTGATAGAGATGGAGCAATCAAAAGCGCTCACGGTGATTCTCTCAGTACCCTAGGGAATTCAGGAGACCATGATGTAGTTGGTATCGAGTAATGGGGATTCCAGTGTTTGAGACCAGCGGGTCTTTGGAGAAACGGAATTCCTGTTGTAGCAGTTGGCACCCATAACGCCTGCTGAGAGGGGGCCATTGATATAGAGGGAGTCAACAGTACCTGAAGTCTTCTTCAGGCCAATGAGTGGCCAGAATGTAATACCCGTCTTTTGAGTGGAATAAGTGCTTGGTACCAAGACTCAGCTGGTCTCCAGCAGTTCCCTTTTAGTGACTCACTCTCTACCACTCCTTTCCTCTGATGGTACTGATGTCCCCAAGCCTGTACCCTTCAGGTCTTTAGGTTTACTAGTAGTACCAGTACTTGAGGAGCCTATAGATTCATGGGCACCCAGTCACGGATCTGTCGGTACTGAGGTGGTTGATCTGGCCAAAGATCTCTTGCTCCAGGTCAATTCTTTTGTTTGGGTACTTGCACCTGCTTTTTGGAACTTTTATGAGAGGAACCACCAGTTTTCCTCTTTGAAGCCACAACAGAGTGCTGCACCAAGGACATTGACATGACTGGTCTCATCAGGGACCGCTGTACCAGGGGAGTCCTGGATCCAGGATCGGAGGCTGGTCTAAGTGACCTTTACATCATGAGGAGTCTGAGATTCAGCTCATGATTTTTTCTTGCCCTGGATTTTAATTTGGGACAGAAAGTGCACTGCTGTGGTACGTGGGACTCTCCAAGGCAGCGAATGCAGCGTGAATGGCCATTGCTAACTGGAATAGCTTCACTGCAGGAGAGACAGCATTTAAACCCGGGGGAGCCAGGCATACCCTGTGGGTTTCACTTCCTGAAAGGGAAGAGATGAAGAAAAAAAACCTAAGGACAGGGAAGACAGTTTAATGATCTTCAAACATAATGATATACAAAGATTTTAATAAGAGAAAAAGAGAAAAGAAAAAGGTTGATTATTAACCTAACAAACGGAAGCTCTACTAGCTACACTATTGACTGGGGATGAAGGTCAGAGATAAATTGTCACTTGCACTCTGCTAATGCTCCGTCTCTGGCCAAACAGCAGTTGAGATGGAATGGAGTGTGATTTGTCTGTGCAGTGCTAGATAGCTTTGATGCAGAGCAGGATGCAGGGAGAGCACATGTGTGGGTCTAGTGGACACTGCTACCTAAAATCTCCAATTTTAGGTGCAAGGATGTGGATACACTTACAGGGACATTACTCAAAGAAGAATCATGGTTCTTGAAGGTTAGGAACTGGCAATACTGACTAAGGGTTCACCCACACCGAACCAGTAGAAGGACTGGGACCTTCATTTGATCCAGTAAAATCAGAGACAGATCAAAATGAATGTAAAATATAATGGTTGATTTACTCTTCGCAAAAAGTCTTGAAAATTGTGTGAAAGATTTATTATTATTTGTAAAGTAAATGTAAAGGGTACAGCATGCATACACACTAACTCCCCTCTTCCTTCCCTGCCTAGTTCCTACACTCCAATTTTCTTGGTGTGTAGGAAATCAAAGCATCCTTCAGATGCATGTACGTGACCAGTTTGGGCCCATGGTAAACAAACTAGTTATGGATGGAGGTGGGCAATCTTCAGCATTCTGGGAGTTCCTGTTTCCAACCAGGATGAATGTGATGTGCATGCATGGAATAATACAGCACAGCAGCGTCTGATCGGCACTGTAGCTGTTTTATCCTGTTTGCACTTGAGGGGCATTTTTTTATTTTGTACATTGTTCAGAACTTGATGAAGTGATTTCAGAAGTTACATAATGGTGTCAGATGTTCACTTAACAGCAAATATTTTGTTGGAGCTATTTTGCTGATGGGGTTTCTGGAAATGTGTTTCATGCAAACTTCAATGCAGAAATAGGTCCACTGAGAGTGTCGGACTTTCTGGTTGAGTCTCTTTAGGTTCAACAAGACTGCTCACCTGACTAGTATACTACATTAGTGATTGCTGTTTGGCTGCTTAATATGTTGGCCTATTGATTCCAGTAACTCATTAGGTATGAATTTTGTCTACATTCACAAAGTACAGCCAGCCTTTTGTGTCTTCTATATTTTAGTGAAGTCTGATTTCCCCAGTCTGCTGTTCAATGCTAATAGTCCATATAAAACATAAAAGGTAGTGGGAGAAAGACACAAAAGGGAAAGATCAGAGCATGGTCGCTGCTCTGAGTCCCATCTCCTAGATTTGCTAGGCGTTTGACCATCCGGAATTAGAGAGGCATGTCACATTACTGAGGTTCTAGCCAGAAAAATGACCATCTCAAAGCACTTTATGAGTATGAGTGAACCGTGCATTATAACACTCCTGTGAAGTGAGAATTACTATTCCTATTTTATAGATGAGGAACATGAAGCAAACGGAGATGAAAGGACTTGCCCAAGGCCACATTCTGCTCATACTGAAGTGAATGGTAGAACATCTGTTGATGTCAACAGAAGCAAGATCAAACCCAGTCTGAGGCAGAGCTGGATCAGAACCCAGACTTCCCAATTCCCAATGCTTAGCTTTCAGCCACTAAGTCATGCTTGTTTCCAAAGAAAGAACTCTTTCCGAGGTACAGTTCATCTACCTTGATAAGGTACTTATATAGCCCCATGACTGCAATATCCAAGATTCACAATATCTGAGGCAACATTTATTTTCACAGCACCCCTATTAGGTAGAGAAGTATTACTACTATCCCCATTTTATGGGTAGGTAACTAAGGCACAGGGAGACTTTGGCTAGGGCTACACTTATGGTGCCATGTAGAGTACAGGCACTACACGGGTAGCTACAGGCTGAAAACCTCTGGCTTTCTCCGCTGCCTCCCCCGACAGAGCTTTTCCTGGCTACAGTAAAAGACTTCAGCTGTGAGGAACTTCCAGAACCTTTCCCTACTTGCTCCTCCTCCTGCTGTTGTGGAGGAAGGCAGTGGGACACTACACTGCTATTTTTAGCAGTGTAGATGGGGGAGGCACTGCTTAGTCATGTGAAGAGCTGTGTTGGGTACATACCCTGGAGGGTCAGGTGTGTAGGGCACTGTACTCTACTTGCCTAAGCCATTCCTGACTGCCTACACGACTGTTTATACCCATGCTAGCTGGGAGTCCAGTGTCTGTAGTCTACACGCTGCTGTAAGTGCAGAGATAACTTAAGTGCCTTGCCAAAGGTCACACGGAAAGCCTGTAGCACAGCAAGGGGCTAAACCCATATCTCTCAAGCTCTCAGCTAATACCCTAACCACTGGACCATCCTCTCTTTCTTCAATGCTGAGTGCCAGAGATGAGGTGTCTGCAACAGGTGAATTATATAAAATAACTGAAAAGAAACAAAAAACTAAAAATTATAAGAAAACCAAGTTATTTTGATAGCAGTGGCAATTAGATTTAGCAAGAGATGATGGAAGATCATGACAATGCCCCTTTGCTCCTAGCAGTCGGTGTGTAAGCACAGGAGATTTCATCCACTGAGGTGATAACTTACTGGGAAGATGAGGATGATCAGCTCCTTTCAACATCAGGCCAAGTGGGAGGAGATAGCAGATGTATCTATCCACCTGTGCTATGCTACTAATATTTCTGCATCAGCTTCTAATGTGTCTGGTTCTGTCAACATCTACCTCTTATTCTTTTAGGCAGAAAGCTCTAAGGGATGTATTTGTGTTGGGACACTTTGAGGTTAATAATGTCCCACTGCTAATCCTCACATGGTGTCAGTCTGTGGGAATTCTCTGAGATTTCCCCACGTACCACACTTAAGAACATAAGACCACAAGAACAGCAATACTGGGTCAGACCAAAGGTCAGTCTAGCCCATTAGCCTGTCTTCTGACTGTGTCCAATGCCAAGTGCCCCAGAGGGAATGAACAGAACAGGTAATCATCAAGTGATCCATCCCCTGTTGCCCATTCCCAGCTTCTGGCAAACAGAAGCTAGGGACACCATCCCTACTCATCCTGGCTAATAGCCATTGAAGGACATTTCCTCCTACATATCTAGTTCTTTTTTGAACCCTGTCATGGTCTTGGCCTTCACAACATTCTCTGGCAAGGAGTTCCACAGGTTGACTGTGCATTGTGTGAAAAAATATTTCCTTTTGTTTGTTTTAAACCTGATGCCTATTAATTCCATTTGGTGGCCCTTAGTTCTTGTGTTATGAGAAGGAGTAAATACCACTTCTTTACTTACTTTCTCCACACCAGTCATGATTTTTATAGACCTCTATCATATCCCCCCTTAGTCCTCTCTTTTACAGGCTGAAAAGTCCCAGTCCTATTAATCTCTCCTCCTACAGCAGCCGTTCCATATCCCTAGACATTTTTGTTGCCCTTTTCTGAAACTTTTCCAATTCCAATATATCTTTTTGGAGATGGGGTGACCACATCTGCATGCAGTATTCAAGATGTGGGTGTACCATGGATTTATATAGAGGCAATATGATCTTTTCTGTCTTATCTATCCCTTTCTTAATGATCCCCAACATTCTATTTGCATTTTTGACAGCCGTTCCACATTGAGTGGATGTTTGCAGAGAACTATCCACAATGACTCCAAGATCCCTTTCTTGAGTGGTAACAGCTAATTTAGACCCCATCTTTGTATATGTATAGTTGGGATTATGTTTTCCAATGTGCATTACTTTGCATTTATCAACATTGAATTTCATCTGCCTTTTTGTTGCTCAGTCACCCAGTTTTGAGAGATCCTTTTGTAGCTCTTCACAGTCTGTTTGGGACTTAACTATCATCTGCAAATTTTGCCACCTCACTGTTTACCCCTTTGTCTTCCCAATCATTTATGAATATGTTGAATAGGACTGAACCAAGTGCAGACCCCTGGGACATCACTACTTACCTCTCTCCATTCTGAGAGCTGACCATTTATTCCCACCCTTTGTTTCTTATCTTTTAACCAGTTACCAATCCATGAGAGAACCTTCCCTCTTATCCCATGACTGCTTACTTTGCTTAAGAGCCTTTGGTAAGGGACCTTGTCAGAAACAGCACATGGGCTCTCAGACTTTTGCAGCAGCCAGCACACACACACACACACACACACACACACACACAGAGTCTCTAACACTCACTTCCCAACATGTACTTGTGTGTTGTTATTGTTACTTCTTGGTACTTCCTGCAATGCTCTAAAATTAGAGAGAGTATATGCCTTTCAAAGTGCTGTTATTTTAGTTTTTGACTGGTCTACGCATTTCATAATTCTCTCTCTTATGCTTAAATTTAAATTCGTTGAGTAGTGAGTTCTAAAATGTCTAACGTGTCCTGGCTGGAATAATCATCACTATGGTAACTTTTTAAAAATATGTATATTATATCTAGGATTTTTGTTTCTACTGGAGGCACACATCCGCACATTACTTTGATATTGGTGTACACAACAAAATTCATTCCACACCTGGATGGAAAAAAATTAGAGGGAACACTGTTCCCAATCTACCTATCATACATGTGATCAGATTCCATCTTCAGTGTTGGTGATGACTGACACAGAATATAAACCAACATAGAAAATCTCAATTCCCTAAAACTGAATTCAGAAAACTTCCCAGATTAGGTGTATGCTCTCTAATTCCCACCTAAAAAGAAGGGGTTTAAATGAGGATTCGTTAGAACAGTGTTTCTCAACCTGCGGCCCAATTAGCACATAGTGCGGCCGAGCTGTGTGCTAAAAAACATCTGGGGTCTGGGTCCGAGCTGTCTGGCCCTGCACCTTGCGCTCCACTCCAGGCCCCACTCTGTGTGGGGGGGGCGGAGGAGGAGGCTGGGCAAAGAGGTCTGTTGGGGGCACTGTGGTTCTCAACCTGCAGCCCACATAACACATTGTAGACTGCATATAGGTTGAGAACCACCGCATTAGAAGAATAAATGAATCACTAGGTTCCTTCTCACACACGAGGCTTAATCCCTATGCAACAACCGTGTACAAGCCCTTTCAAACTTTTTTTTTAAAATGGATTTGTTTCCCTTTTTACATTAAATTTTAAAAAGCTTAAAGAGCATATTTTGTCCTAATCTCAGACTTGTCTTTCAGCTAAAGTTTCCTCAAAATCCTGTTTGCCCTAGAGACTGAAGATACAAATTTAACCAAATTAAGGTTATTTTTCTGCCAATTTGGTTTGCAAATCTTAAATGCTAGCTCAATTCTCCAAGCTGCTTAGTGCCCTCAACTTTCATTGGGCCAGATAGCAACTGAAATTTGGTTTAGAACTAGAGAAGTCACTGGAGTTATGCCAGTTTATATCATATGTGGTTCTGGTTCATTGATTGTAAACCCTCGGGCCCCAATCCTGCAAACATTCAACGTACATGCTTAATTTTACCTCCATAAGTAGCACCACTGAAGCCATTTCTCACTAGTTTTGCTCGTGCCAAAATAATGGAATGTTAACATTCTAAGACCAGGCCAATGCCTTTATTGCTAACAGCTGGGGCTGCTGTGACTCTGGAGGGGCTCAGGGAAGAGCTTGGCTGGAAACTCCCACCCTGTCCCTAGACCGGGTGGACACTCCCCACCCTGTGATACCACAAGGGATAGGTGGTCCCCCAGCTCTAGGAGAAAGGAAAGAGAGAAAGTTGGATCACACTCCCCCAGCCATCCTCCCTCAACTCAGCTGTTGGCCCCAGTGGCATCCCTTTTAAAAAAAAACAAACAAACAACCTTCTTGCTAGCTAATGTAGATCAAGTGGCAAATGCCTATGCTGCAGAGCTAATAGTTCAGGAGTTAAACCCTGGTGATGATGCAGGATTAGGGTGGCTATTGCACTTTTTTTTTTAAAAAAGGGGTGAGGGCATGGTAAATTACATGCAAAGTGTGATGATAAAAATGTTAAGGTTGGAAAATCAAGCACTCAAAGTCAGGAAATACCAGATTTATTCTTGCTTGTGCAATGTTAATGCAGCCCCCATGTACATGTGCATTGTGGTACAGTCTGCAACTACATAATCACATTTTTTTCCATAGGATCATTCATTCAACGAGATGACACACAAGGAGACAGAATTAAGGTTGTACAGGCAATCACAAATCTGACATTTCCTGATTTTTGAGTGCTTGAGTTTGCAGCCTAAACAACATTCTTCTGAAGCAGGTTCTTTTCTGAAATAATTAATTGTAACAAAATCATCATCACTACTGCTCTTTGCATATTGCTTTGCCAGAGCTCTTCAGGGTCCCACACTAAAGAAAATTCAATTCAGAACATTATTTTGCAGTTTCTTTCATGAAATTATGTTCCCAGTAGTTAGTTAACTAAGATCAGTGTTACAAAAATAGTAGCAGATGGAAAGAGAAATAAAGAGGTGTATGCAAAGAACAATGTTTTCAGTTGACATTTAAAATGTGATATAGTCATTGAAAGGTGATATAGTGAACAAATTGTTCACCCCTTCAACCTTATTTAAATGGTCCAGTTTCATTTTAGAGAATTTGGTGCCCACATGTCCTATAATGGCTTTCATAACTGTCAAGGTTCCTTCCCCACTTTGAACTCTAGGGTACAGATGTGGGGACCTGCATGACAACCCCCTAAGCTTATTTTTACCAGCTCAGGTTAAAACTTCCCCCAAGGTACAAACTATTTTACCTTTTGTCCTTGGACTTTATTGCTGCCACCACCAAGCGTCTAACCAATATATAACTGGGAAAAAGCCCACTTGGAAACGTCTTTCCACCCCAAATCATCCCAAACCCTACACCCCCTTTCCTGGGGAAGGCTTGATAAAAATCCTCACCAATTTGCATAGGTGAACACAGACCCAAACCCTTGGATCTTAACAATGAAAAAGCAATCAGGTTCTTAAAAGAAGAATTTTAATTGAAGAAAAAAGTAAAAGAATCATCTCTGTAAAATCAGGATGGTAAATACCTTACAGGGTAATCAGATTCAAAACAGAGAATCCCTCTAGGCAAATCCTTAAGTTACAAAAAGACACAAAACAGGAATATACATTCCATTCAGCACAGCTTATTTTATCAGCCATTTAAAGAAACAGAATCTAACACATATCTAGCTAGATTACTTACTAAGTTCTAAGACTCCATTCCTGTTCTGTTCCTGGCAAAAGCATCACACAGACAGAGAGAACCCTTGTTTCTCCTCCCCCCCCCGCATCCAGCTCTGAAAGTATCTTGTCTCCTCATTGGTCATTTCGGTCAGGTGCCAGCGAGGTTCTCTCAGCTTCTTAACCCTTTACAGGTGAAAGGGTTTTTCCTCTGGCCAGGAGGGATTTAAAGGTGTTTACCCTTCCCTTTATATTTATGACAACAACAAATGTTCCTATCTGAAATCAATGTTGCCAACAATTTTACTGCAATTTCTTATAACCCCAGCTCCTGGAGACAAATCTCAGCTTTCATTTAAATAAAAAAAAAAAAAGGTAAATTTTTAGTTCTTATAGTTGAAGCAAAAACAACAAACCAACCTTGAAAGTCATGACTGATAAAGGTTAAAGAAAAAATAAGTAAATAAAAAGAGAAGGCAAACAAAGAGACCCAAGCCCTGCCCCTAAAATTTAAAAACAGAAACTCATGATTTTTAAGCCAGTCTAACATTTGTGGATGCTTGGCGGTATTGTAGAGCAGGGCAGGATTCTACCAAACACACAGACACATTTAAATTTGGGCATAAAAGCTAATGCCCCAGGTAGTAATATGAAAGATATCAGAATACAACATCTCCTCAGAAATATAAAAGAAAGAATGGAGGGAAAACATAACCAAAGTCAAGAGTATTTACCAGCTGGAAGACAGTTACAGCAGTCAGACAGCAGTTGCAAAACAGCCACTTTCGGGCTGTTGCTACTTAAATTTGCCAGAGTCAAAACACAGAAAGCCATGCTGGGAAAAAGAATTATTCTGAGAGCGTAACCCTGTATTGCAGAGTTAATTCAAGCCATGTTGTCCGAAAAGAATGTAGAGAAGGATGTTTTGCATTGCATACTGCCAATGCCTCATAATAAATTATTCTAGACAGCATTCAGTACTAATGTGATATATTAACAAATATGGGTCCTGATCCTGCAAAAAATCTACACTTGTGCTTATCTTCACAACTGTGAGTAGTCCCATTAAAATCATTTGTGGTAGTAAAGTTAAGCATGTGCACAAGTGTTTGCAGGATCAGGGCCATGGTCTAGAAGCAGGAAACAAAGATCTATTTTAGAGCATTTAAATATTCTGTACCTAGTGCGAGAAGGAGTATGCAGAAAGTTTACTCCCACAGCAGTCTAAAGTCTCTTCATTATTACAATTAGACGATTACGTGATTAGGATGTTTTTTTAAAAGTAGAATTTAGGCCAGTAATAAAAATAAACTTGGGGGGAAATTCACAAAAGTTTGTACAATGTTTTCACTATTTTGACCTCCAAAAAATATGATTAAAAACGGAGAAATTGGGCATATTTCACATTAGAGCATGGAAAACAACTGAAAAGCACTTGATCACAAGAACATGCACTTGTAAATGTCCTTATTAAGTGAAAGCATTTCTGTGCACCCCTTGGGGTAGTATTAGTTTACTGGATTGAAATGGGGTGGGAGTCAGGAATTCCTGAGCTCTTTTCCCTTTTCTACTTAATGGCAATAGCAATAATCTGTGCAAACCACCACTTAGCTGAACCTCTCTACCCCCTCCTTAGGTTGGTAAACACCACTAACTTCATTGAACAAAAATCCCAATATCAATAGGAATATCGATAGAGAGACAAGTGTATACGTAGACAATATCATGAATTGGTGGATTGGGGCTTGCATTTTAATCCTGATTCTGAAGATCATTTTCTGAAGCTATATTCTTTATCTTTTAGGAATTAGGTGATCCCTAAATAAATAAGGTTTGTAAAGTTCTGTTTAAAGGCAGGATAGTACTGGAGTTAGGCAGTGTGCTGTTTCTAAAGGATAAACACAATATGGACCTGATTCTGATCTCATGTACACCCATTTTACACAGGTGTAACAGCACTGCTTGCTCCCTTTAAGGATAGTTGTGGCCCTGGGATTAACTAACCCTCTTGCAAGGCTTGGCAAATACAATGCAATAAGCAGCCATACTTTAACACTAACTGTGTTGTGGCTTTGAAAACAGGCAATGCTGTTAAAAAAAAAAGCAAACATTTCAATTTCATTGAAAAAAAATTCATTATTTGTATTTCAACTAGCTTTAGTTCACAGTACTGTACCTGACACTTACACTGCATAATGTCAAAAGGTAGTGGGTTGAATGCAGACATAGAAAATAAAGGATTGTTTCCTAACAGATATCAGGACACATCATCTCCTGGAGATGAAAAGAGAGAAGTGAGAGGTGCATTTCAGCAGTGTTACTTTCTTTGTGGGACAGCTTAACATTCCAAGATGTATTATGTACAGTTCTGGGCACCTTAATACCAAACTAAAGTCAACACACTGGAAAGAATCCAGAGAAGAGCAACAAAAATGATTAAGGGGTTTGAGTGACTTTGCTGATAAGGATAGATAAAAATGCTCTAGAATAGTTATAGCTTGGCTAAAGGCTAACGAATAAGATATAACAGTCTACAAATATATAACTGTAAACACTAAGGCAGGAAAGGAACTGTATCATGTGTCTAAAGTGGTAACAAGAGGAAACAAAACAGGACAATTTACACTGAATATCAGCAAGGTGTATTAGTTTGTGGGTGTCATTTCCCAAAGGGAATGGTAGAAGCCTCATTGCTTGATGTACTTAAAGCCAGACTGCACAAAGAAATGCGGAATATAACGGTGAACAGTCCTGTACTGGCAGTAGAATGGACTATGGCACTAATCCTGCAATGCCAGTGCAGCAGTCTGCCTGCGTAGATAATGCGGGATTAGGAACAATATGTTTTGGGTCCCTTCCATCATTTCTAGCATTTGGGGCTCTGAGTAGGTAGTGGAGCAGACAACTTCCCCGGGGATATTGGATGATGAAGAAAGAGTAAAAAAGCAGACTGATTGCCAACAGCGGCTTCCAGCCGTTAATACTGGGGCACCCCTTTTCCATACCATGACTCCACCTTCCCCACTTTTGAATATAGCCAATAGCCCTTTCCATTTAGCAGCGTGGGAAAGGCATGAAGGTTATTACAACACCCCCTCACCCCAACACCTGTTGGCAACCCTCAACCCCTTTATTTCTTTAGTTTCCTTTATATTTTAAAATCATAGTAATTTATTTTTCCCCCTCCTTCTACCTTGATAGCACTGATTTAACAGAATCCAAGTTCAGGAAGTTCCTCCCAACCACTTAATGAGGCATTGTTAGAGAAAGGCATTACATCTATCTTGTCATATCTGGCAAATCTCAGAGTTGGCCGCTAGAGATATGCTATATGCTTTAGAGATTCTTCTGATGGGTAGCAATTCATGGCTAAAGAGAAGAGAAAAGACAATACCAGTAACTTTGAAGAAGAGGATAAAAGAATAGTGAATGTTGAGTTCAAGAATGGGAAATCTAGGCTCTTTTAATATCTGAAAGATTTATAATGGGGTGCCTCTGTGAACACTTGGAAAAATAAATATGGGTTGAACTTTAATCTATCAATTTATACCATTTCATTTTTGCTTTTGTTACTATGTTTTATTATTTTATCTCCCCTTACCCATGCATTGCAAAGTAAAATTTTCCATACACGTTATCTAAATGGTGAAGCGTTGGCTTCATCCAATTACTTGTTCAGCACTCTGTATAACATATGGCACAGTGTGATCCCTATTGAAGGAGACACAGATCGTTGCGCACAAGACTCTTGCTCGCAATTTGACAGATCACAAATGCATAGGCGAGGATGGAGATTGTGGTTTATCTTTAAAATCCCCATCTTTGGGTGGTTGCCACCACCCATAAACACAGTCGAAACTGCTGTTACAGTGGAACTTTGCTGTACGTGTCCTAAAACTGTATTTTTTATTTGATCACAAATACGGATTGCTCCTAACCCCTCAGCACAGATGTAAGCTTATGCTTTAGTGGGTGAAAAGCTGATCTAATGGATCAGGCACTGAATCAGGACTTGGGTCAATTCCCACTTCAGCAACAGACCTTGGGCAAGTCACTTAATCTACTCTGTGTCACTATTCCCCATATGTAAAATGGGAGGTAAGGATAAAATTAATCAATGATCATGAAGTGCTCAGATGCCACAGTGATAATGGCCCTTAAGTACACAGCTCAATAGAGATGTCTCATTTAGCAAAGAGGTTTTTGCTTCTACAGTATTTACAGTGCTTGTCCTTTAAAAGCTTGCCGGTTTTGCCTTGGGATCAATGCTCACACCTCAGCATTTCCAGTACTCTTATATTTAGTATAAGGAATACTAAAAAACACTGCAGACACTGAGGAAACTTTATATTGCCCTTGGTTCTACCTTGAGAACGACATGGTTTTAAATACAGAATTGGGGCCCTAGTTATCTAAGACCGTTAAAAATGCTTTTATGGGTGACCTCTTCATTACTATAGCATATCATAATTACAGCTGCACTGCGACTGAAAAACAAAAGAGAACATTTTGTGACGCATTATTCTAGGGCTTATCCACTTGCTAATTCAGAAAACTCAGTAATTTGTAATGGGTCTCCCAGTCATTAGTGCAAATTAACATGGTTCTACTGTATTTGCATTTAATTGACTTTTAAATTAATTTATTTATTTTAATTTCTTGAAAATAATTTGTTACAGGATGTTAATTTCCCTAAGAGGGTTATTTCCCTGAAAGAGTTGTTCTGGTTTTGTGGTTAAATGCATATTTAGAAGGCATTTTCAAGGCATAATATTGACTCCATATATGTGTGTTCATGTGTTTTGATATATTGCATTCTTTAGGACAGAATTTCCTGTGCTCCCCAGCAGCTTTACATAGCTCCAGTGGAGGAAAGCAAACCTATATCTGGTTTAGCTAGGCAAGGGGAAACCTTAGGTGGCAGAGAGCCACTCTTATGGCTGTTACACCATACCTCTTCATGCCTAAACACAGTGTAGAGGGCAGTGTAGAATCAAAAAAAGCTGGATACCAAATACGACATTATTTACAATCCTCATATGACTCACGATAGCACCTAGCTGTATTTCATTTACTTATTTGTGGAGGACCAGCAACATGCCTCTACAATGTGCGCAATGGAGGAAACACACAGTCTGTGCCTTGAGGAATTTACGCTTAAACAATGGACCACAGATTAGACACAAAACAGCAGAAGAAAAGAAGATGGAATAATCACATAGCCATGTAGCATTGCTTGTGAAAAGGGAGGGTGCAGCAGGTAAAAGGGAAGCATGAAAAAGTCTGAAGACGAAGGATACTGAATGAGTACTCAAAGTTACTGAGGTATTCATTAGACCGGGTTGACATTTTCCATGGGGAAGCGGGGGGGGAGAGAAATGCCAATGAAAGCAAAAAAAAAAAAAAAAAATTCAACTCTGTCAAAAATGAAGTTTTTGCCCCCAAATTTTTATTTGTTGGATTTTCTATTTTCTGATGAAACGATAAAAAAAATTGTGGAACGTGTCTGCTTTTGTTGAAAACTGATTTTCTGTTGGAAAAAGGTGAAATTTTCATCCAACTTTCCTACACATGGCATAAAAGAGAAGGAGAAATAGATGAAAACAGAGATGTGCTGTTATACAGAGCCTTGAACATAAGGATGAGGAGCTTACACCTGAGACAGATGACAAGAGATAGCCACCCACTACTGGTGTTTCAGGAGGGGAGTGATGATTTAATGTCATTATGTGGGTTGGACTGAAGGGGCTCAGATGGGTGTCAAGGAGGTCTGCAAGGAACAGCATACATTGGCCAGGACAAAAACCGGATTTTTGTTGATTGAGATGGAAAGGAGAGAGCATTTTAAACATAAATGACTCGGAACACTGACCAGACTACTTCTAAGGAAAGTACATAGAAAAGAGGCTCCCTTGAGACTAATAGAACAAGCTGAGTGATTTAGTCAAAGAGCAATCCCACTTTGTTCTTTTACCTTCCATGTTTGCTGGATATTTCTGGCAATTAATGATGCTTTGAGGATAATTATTTTCTGAGCAGCAGATACCATTTATTCTTAGATTTGTTGGCAAGCTAAGGGGAAAAAGTAAGTGATCAGGAGAGAAGATACCAAAACTGAATTAAGCTGTGCGCCAGAAACTGAACTACCTGGCAATATCATAGCTTGTGCCTGGGTGCAGCCATTTAACTCACCATATTTGCACCAGTAACTTTCTTTCAACAGTCAAACTTTCTACAGATTTTCTGAAATCTAGTGCATCTGGAAAAGGGGCTTTTTTTAAGCCCACACCTGCTGAGGATTTAATGAGGACCAAGAATCTAGATCCCTATACAATTTTCTGTGGGCTGGATCTGAAGCTAATTGAAGTAAATAGGCGTTTTCCCATTGACTTTAACTGACTTTGGTTCTCACAAATTAAAATATAATTTGCACTATATGCTCGAAGTTGTGGTTTAGTCATCTGACTATTTTTTGATATCCTAGCCAATTATTTAGGAAGGATGAGTTACAATATGAAGAGCCAGTAATCACCAAGTATGTGAGAACCTCAGACGGGACACCAGCAGTTCAAACAAGGTCAGAATTTTTAGGAAGGAAGCTGCAACTCTCCTTTGCTGAAGAGTCTCAGCTCTGACCAGGAAGTGCTGGGCACCACTGTGACACTACGTACCTCAGAATAGCATCCTGGAACCCCCATATTCACCACTGTGATAGGATATGTTTTGTACAGAGTACGCCTTGTGAGGTATCATTTAAAAAGACTCAATCTGTTGAACATTAATATCCTGTTGAATTGTATATACCACCATTGTATCTGAAGTTATGAAGTTTTGCTTTGTGTGTGTTAATGAAATATGTTGTGAAGTTGGGATCCACTAAACACTGGCCAGATGGGTGTTGATGGCCCATTAAACGAGAATCCCCTTTCCAGTGGCCCTCCCAGAGACTCCTCAGAGTGGGGACTGCCTAACCCCAACGTCACAGCAAGGATCTGTCTAGAACCTGGAGAGAAATTATAAGTGAGGGTCAATGACATCACCATTTGGCCTCTCTCCTCCCCATCTCAACACCTGGAAGATCATAGAATCATAGAATATAAGGGTTGGAAGGGACCCCAGAAGGTCATCTAGTCCAACCCCCTGCTCGAAGCAGGACCAATTCCCAGTTAAATCATCCCAGCCAGGGCTTTGTCAAGCCTGACCTTAAAAACCTCTAAGGAAGGAGATTCTACCACCTCCCTAGGTAACGCATTCCAGTGTTTCACCACCCTCTTAGTGAAAAAGTTTTTCCTAATATCCAATCTAAACCTCCCCCACTGCAGCTTGAGACCATTACTCCTCGTTCTGTCATCTGCTACCATTGAGAACAGTCTAGAGCCATCCTCTTTGGAACCCCCTTTCAGGTAGTTGAAAGCAGCTATCAAATCCCCCCTCATTCTTCTCTTCTGCAGGCTAAACAATCCCAGCTCCCTCAGCCTCTCCTCATAACTCATGTGTTCCAGACCCCTAATCATTTTTGTTGCCCTTCGCTGGACTCTCTCCAATTTATCCACATCCTTCTTGAAGTGTGGGGCCCAAAACTGGACACAGTACTCCAGATGAGGCCTCACCAATGTCGAATAGAGGGGAACGATCACGTCCCTCAATCTGCTCGCTATGCCCCTACTTTTGGTAGATCGTTTGGTAGAAAAAGACTTTGAAATAGGAAGATTGGTCCCAGGCTGGGAAGGGAATCCAGCCTGTGTAATAAGAACTGTGAGCTGCATGTAATATCTATTAGTGAGAGAAACTGCTTGATTCAACTCTTGCTTAATCTGTAGAAGTTAGACTGCATTTTTATTTTTTATTTCTGTAACCAACTTTAATGGTTCTATCTTTCTGTAGGTAATCTGTTTTATATTTTATCTAAAATTGTGTTTTTGGTTGAAGTGCTTAGAGAATCTCAGATCAGGTTAACAAGGGCTGTGGCATGTCCATTACCCTTTGTTGGAGTGGTGCACTAATTAATGAGATCGCACTGTCCAATGGAGTCCTGAGCAGTGTAAGATGGTATATTTCTGGGGTGCAAGGCTGGGGTGATTGGCTGGTGCCTCTCTCTCTAATTCATGAGTGGCTTGGAGAGCCTTCATGTGATTTAGCTGGGAGTGGGTCTCCACCTGCTGATGGCGGAGTGATCATAGTGCCTGGAGGGGTTTGCTGTTTCATCAGTGGCATAGCATTGAGAGATACAGCCTAGGCTGGAGAATTGGGGGGGCGCGCAATGGTCCCACAGTTCCAGGTTGTACCCCAGGGATCCCATCACAACCACCACCTTGGATGACAACACAAAGGAGCCATTTGTGCCCCTTGTTCCCAATCCTGGGAATGGTTCTGTGCCAACCCAATCACTGTCATAGTTTGGAGTGGCCTCAGGGTTGCCAGGTGCTCCCAGTGATAATCCAAGGAGTTGAACATCTCTGGGGCAAAAGGATGCCTAATCACACCCTCTTTCCCCCAGTCACACCCTCTATATCCAGGGCCGTGAGAGAATTGTTGGAGGAGCCACTACAGGGGCACTATGCCACTGGTAGGTGTCCCAGAACAAGTTAAATCTTTCAACAGCTGGATCTGCTGGCATTAGGGTAGCTTCCCACCAGGAGACTGGAACAAGTTTGCCATAACAGCCCACTGAATTGGATCCATGGCCCATAATAAGGCAATTCTGAAAGCTCCCTTTGTTCCTGTGCGGAGAGCCTCTGATAATCTGGATAAAGCTCCCTGAAGTTCTGCAGAACTGTTCTGTTTTGAACCCTCTGATGGCATATCCAACATCAGGGCAATTGGCTCTACTCCATGAGCCGAGACAACAGGTGTTCCCGAAATGTGCATCCTAAAAAGACTTCTTCGGACAACCTTACTTTACCATCTCTTTTGAAGTATACATAATGAAAGAATGGGCTCTGCTCTTAGTCACAATAGGTTTACACTGGTGTATCTGCAGTGGCTCTGGTGGAATTACTCCTGATTGCACCAGTGTAAATGAAAGCAAGGTTCATTGAATCCAAAGGAAGTCTACAACTATTATGCCATGACTGGCACCCACAGATGGCACTGCATTTGTACAATCTTATACACAGTCACATTTCATATCTCCAAACAAACCAGTGGAAGCTTATTGTAGCATTTGTGCTTTTGCTTTAGCTGCATAGAAGGAGATAAAAAATGAGCCAGAACCATCATGTCTTCCCAAGTGTTTTACAGGTCATTTAGTTGCTCAGTATCCTCGTTGGGAACAAGAGTGCTTTAAAGCTCTGAAAAATGAATGTTTGTAGAGGAAAATGTTGAGAAACTTTAACAAAAGTGACCTGAAAAAAGCCACTACAGTAATGTTAAAACAGCTAGCAAATTATACTGTTTCCAGCATGCCACATAAAATATTCTTTGGACACAAAATATTGCAGTAGAAAGGGACAAGTTTCAGTTAACCAAAGACAGCTTTACTAATAAGAGCAGCAGCTTCTTTCCCTCCCCCACCCCACTTTCAGATATCAGGTAAGTCAGCTATGGCTTGCTGTATGCTGCAAGTGACCTGAAGCCCCCAAATAGCTAAAAGATGTTTGACATTTGCCATATTGTTGAATCCCTTGGTTTCCTTTCCCATATTCTGCACAAGACTTGCCAGTAGCATGTGCTATTCAACACACACAATTGGGGCAGGTTACAAGTGAACTAGTAGTTCCATAACTTGTTCCTCTGCTTGAGTTCTTATGATTACCTCTCCAGCTTGACAATGTGTAACAGAAATGCTGACCGTTTAAGTGTTCTTATTGTAACCTTTAATGTAACTACAATGTGTCTCCCATCCTATTTGCCAGTAATGCTAGACCCCATAGGCATTAGTTATTTGTTAACTACTAACAATGTGTTTTGAAATAGACATGACAAAGGAAGAGTAGGCCTCTGTTCCAAAGAATTTCTAATGTAAATAGACACTCACTCATACACAATGAATTCACTGAGTGATCCAGAGAATCACTTTCTATTATGGTTATATGCTAAATAATATACTACATTTAAGACAGATTCAGCCACACGTATTAATGGTGAATAGGTCTTACTCCATGAGACAACCACTCATTTCAGCGGAAGTTAACTTCTGCTTCAGGTACTTTTCAGAGTTACTAAGGGTGACAGAATCTGGCCTATGAAGAATGGACACACTTTTGCAGGTATAGGTTAGCACTGGTAAGCTCCACAAGTATGAAGTCATCTGAATAGAGAGAGGAGGGGACACTAAGGTAGGGAATTCATACACTCTCTTCCATTTTTTAGGAATGTAAGGAGGGAGCATGGGTGAGGAAGTAGTAAAAAGTAAGAGCAAAGAAGTAGGCAGTGGCAGAATTGTATAGAAGTTGAAAGTGAGGAAGAATCTTAGATTTGATGAGGAAGACAGTGCCAGGACTGGAAAAAGAGACTAACCTCTTCAGAATAGCAGTAAAAAATTATCTTGGTTGCTGTGTTTTTGGACAGAATGAGTTTTTTCCTCCTGGAGTCTCTTCAAAGAGGTTGCAAATAATCAAGGTTGGAACAAGTATTTTAGCTATGTGGACAGTAAAGAAGGGTTGGATTTTTAAGTACTAATGGGAAGAGAACCAAAATAATTTAGTAGTGGACTGTGTGAGTGGGAAGGAGGAGAGTGGCTTCAGAAGTGACACCAAAAAGGATTCCAATGATAGGCTGGGATGGATGCTTATAGAGAAGGGGGAAGAGGAGAAGGCTTGGTGGGAAAAGATGGAGGATCTCCGACTTCAACTTTGAGTTAGATCTGGTGTAGAACATCAAGATTATATCAAAGTTAATCAGATGTCAGCAGGGAGATAATAGATCCTATAAAATAAGCAGATGAGGTCGCTCAGGTTATAATGAAGCAGGAAAAAAGGAGACAAAGAACAGGGCCAATAGTAAAAAGCCAACCAACCCACCCACCCACACCCTCATTTTAAATTAGGCTTCTTATTTAGGCACCTAAGTGGCATGATTAAAAAAAATGCTGAGTGCACAGCAGCTCCAATTAAACTTCATTGAGAGCTGCTGGGCGAGTAGCACTTTTGAAATCAAAATCACTAATTAAGGTGCCTTGGGGTAAAAATTTTCAAAAGTGGCTAAGAATGGATTTAGGCAACCAACTTAGGCTCTGACTTTTTAAAATCTTGACACAGAAGACTGAGGGACTCAGAGATGAAAGCGTGAAGGTGAGCGAATAAGAAGGAACTATCAAAGTCAGTGTTAGAATCTGGTCCTAATTGGCCACTGCAGAATTACTCCAGCTACAGGATCTCTTAGCTGGCAAGAAGCAGTGTAACCGGCTTCTATGGCAGCTGCTCCCTCACATCTTGTCATGGGGGCGAGTCAGGGTGGGGCAGAGAACTGCATGCTGCCAATTCTCAACAGGACTCCGGTCTCTTGGGACAGAGCCAGCTGGCATAGGGTAAATCAGACAAGAGCTGCTCTAACTTATACAACAGATGAGGCAGGGGCATCTAGACAGTCATGTGACACCGGACTTGTTCCAAGTGGATCTTGGCACTAGCAAGAATCTGGGTCATAATGTGTATATTTGAAGAGTTTAATACAACACCATTTGAAGAATGGTAAATTGCATGCAGTTCCATGGAAACAAATGACTAAGTAATTGCATAGAAGAACAAAGGAATTTACATAAATTTCTCTGTGTGCTAGCTGACCTTTCCAGTGCAAGCAACTCCCATACAGAGAAATTAAACTTTTAGAAACATCTATCTTCTAATCTTAGCTCTTTCCCAGTTTTCCAGCTTTAATTGTGCAGACCTTGGGTGTTAAGAATGTTGTTTTCCATTAATTATGATTTACAATGCTGACATGAGGTCACCTCTTAATTTCAATTCCTCGACTGCTGCCAAAAGGCAGCAGGAGAGGGGAGAGAAGATGAATGCCTTACATCTCAAGAGAAAAAAACCACCACAATTATATACTTTTAAATAAGAGGTCCTCCTTCTAGAAACTAGGAGAGAGAAAAAAGGTGGTGCACATAGATAGATGACTCAATCTATGAATACATGAAGAGTTTATGAAGGAATATTTCCAAGATCATGCCGGTTGAAGTATGCTGTCTGATAAGAATCCTGTGTTTGGGCGTCTACATGTACATTGCTAATTCCAATTATATCCTGTATCCTTAAATGGTGTATGGTAGAATTTTATAGTCCTGTAAATGTACTTTGTAATGGCCTGATCCAAAGTTCATGAAAGCCAATAGAAAGACTCCCACGCACTTCAATAGCCCTGGGCTCAGGCTGTAGGTTTGCATGCATCAGACATCAGTGTATGGTACAATTTTTCAACACTTCAAAATGGAACCAAATTGCTGGCACTTAAAATTAAAAAGGTTGTAGAGCAGTTTTTAAACTAACGGCTTGGGGAAAGCCAACAGGTATGGAGGAGCACGTGGTTCGGACAGAGACATCCCTTAGAGAATCTCCATTAATAGAACCTCCCCTATGTCCTGGTAAGGAGGAAAGGATGGAAGATGATAAAACACAGGTGGGAACTGATGAGAAACAGCCAAATGAAAAAGAATCCCATTCAATTACATCCTGTAATGGCAGACAGCTAAAAAGCAACAAGTTTTTTTAAGTGCTTATATACAAATGCTAGAAATCTTAATAAGACGGGTGAACTAGAGTGCTTCACATTAAAAGAAGATATTGATAATAGGCATCACAGAAACTTGGTGGAATGAGGATAATCAATGGGACACAGCAATACCAGTGCACAAAATATATCGGAAGGACAGAACAGGTCGTGCTGGTGCGGGAGTGGCACTATATGTGAAAAAGCAGAATAAAATGAAGTAAAAATCTTAAATGAACTAAACTGTACCACAGAATCTCTATGGAGAGTAATTCCATCTTTAATAAGAATATAGCAGTAGGGATATACTACCGACCACCTGACCAGGATGGTGATAGTGACTGTGAAATGCTCAGGGAGGCTATAAAAATAAAAAACACAATAATAATGGGGGATTTTAAGTATCCCCATATTGACTGGGTACATGTTACCTCAGGATGGGATGCAGAGAAAGTTTCTTAACACCTTAAATGACTGCTTCTTGGCACAGCTAGTCCTGGAACCCACAAGAGGAGAGGCAATTCTTGATTTAGTCCTAAGTGGAGCACAGGATCTGGTCCAAGAGGTGAATATAGCTAGACCACTTGGTAATAGTGACCAGAATATAATTAAATTTAACATCCCTGTGTGGGGGGAAAATACCACAGCAGCCCAACACTGTAGCATTAAATTCAAAAAGGGGAACTACACAAAAATGAGGAAGTTAGGTAAACAGAAATTAAAAGATACAGTGCCAAAGTAAAATGCAAGTTGCATGGAAACTTTTTGAAGACACCATAATAGAGGCTCAAGTTAAATGTATATCCCAAATTAATAAAAAAAACAACATAGTATGAGAACCAAAAAAGTGGCTAAACAAAGTAGAAGAAGCAGTGAGAGGCAAAAAGGCATCCTTTAAAAAGAGGAAGTTAAATCCTAGCGAGGAAAATAGAAAGGAGCATAAACTCTAGCAAATGAAGTGTAAAAATGTAACTAAGAAGGCCAAAAAAATATTTTGAAAAAAACAGCTAGCCAAAGGTTCAAAATGTAATAGTAAATTTTTTAAAGTATATCAGAAGCAGGAAGCCTACTAAACAACCAGTGGGGCCACTGTACGATGGAGATGCTACAGGAGCACTCAAAGATAAGGCCATTGCGGAGAAACTAAATGAATTCTTTGCATCCGTCTTCATGGCTGAAGATCTGAAGGAGATTCCCAAACCTGAGCCAGTCTTTTTAGGTGACAAATCTGGGGAACTGAGTAGGTTTTGGAACAAACTGATAAACTAAACAGTAATAAGTCACCAGGACCAGATGGTATGTACCCAAGAGTTCTGAAGGAACTCAAATGTGAAATTGCAGAACTACTAACTGTGGTTTGTAACCTATCATTTAAATCAGCTTCCGTACAAAATTAATGGAGGATAGCTAATGTGATGCCAGTTTTTAAAAAAGGGCTCCAGAGGTGATTCCAGCAATTAAAGACCAGTAAGCCTGACTTCAGTACCGGGCAAACTGGTTGAAACGATAGCAAACAAAAACAAAAAAATGGTCAGACATATAGATGAACATAATTTGTTGGGGAAGAATCAACATGTTTTTTGTAAAGGGAAATCATGCTTCACTAATCTACTAGAATTCTTCAAGGGGGTCAACAAGCATAGGGACATGAGGGATCCAGTGGATATATTGTACTTAGGTTTTCAGAAAGCCTTTGACAAGATCCCTCACCCAAGCCTCTTAAGCAAAGCAAGCTGCCATGGGATAAGAGGGAAGGTCCTCTCATTGATTGGTAACTGGTTAAAAGATAGGAAACAAAGGGTGGGAATAAATAGTCAGTTTTCAGAATGGAGAGAGGTTGTGTGTCCCCCAAGGGTCTGTACTGGCACAAGTCCTATTCAACATATTCATAAATGATCTGGAAAAAGGGGTAAACAGTGAGGTGGCAAAATTTGAAGATGATACAAAACTACTCAAGATAGTTAAGTCCCAAGCAAACTGCAAAGCACCTCAAAACTGGATGACTGGACAATAAAATGGCACTTGAAATCCAATGTTGATAAATGCAAAGTAATGCACATTGGAAAACATAATCCCAATTATATATAAAGGGATGGGATCTAAATTAGCTGTGACCACTCAAGAAAGATCTTGGAGTCATTGTGGATAGTTCTCTGCAAACATCCACTCAATGTGGAGCAGCAGTCAAAAAAGCGAACAGAATGTTGAGAAGCATTAAGAAAATGATAGATAAGACAGAAAAGATCATATTGCCTCTATATAAATCCATGGTACATCCACATCTGGAATACTGCATGCAGATGTCGTTGTCCCATCTCAAAAGAGATATATTGGAATGGAAAAAGGTTCAGAAAAGGTCAACAAAAATTATTACGGTTTATGGAAAGGCTGCCGTATGAGGAGAGATTAATAGGACTGGAAATTTTCAGCTTGGAAAAGAGACAACTAAGAGGGGATATGATAGAGGTCTATAAAATCATGACTGGTGTGGAGAAAGTGAATAAGGTATTTACTCCTTTTCATAACACAAGTAGTAGGGGGTTATCAAATGAAATTAATAGGCATCAGGTTTAAAGCAAACAAAAGGAAGTATTTTTTCCACACAACCACAGTCAGGCTGTGGAACTCCTTGCCAGAGGATGTTGTGAAGGCCAAGACTATGACAGCGTTCAAAAGAAGAAGTAAATATGTTCATGGAGGAAAGGTCCATCAATGGCTATTAGCCAGGATGGGCAGGGATGGTGTCCCCAGCCTGTTTGCCAGAAGCTGGGAATGGATCGCTTGATGATTACCTGTTCTGTTCATTCCCTCTGGGGCAGCTGGCATTGGCCATTGTCGGAAGACAGGATACTGGGCTAGATGGACCTTTGGTCTGACCCAGTACAGCCATTCTTATGTAACATTACCTTTCATGATAAAAATAGAAAACAAGGAAGAAACACCAATCTTCCTGTCTCTGTTCTGTTTCTCCTTCCCTCCAATTTCTAATCTATGGGGTATTTCTCCTAAGTCTAATTTGTCCATATCTATATATTTATTCTTCCTCTACCTTTTTCCTCTTTTTGTCCTCCCTATTCTTTGTCTTTTCCCTTAATCTTCCACATACACCTCACTCTCTACCACATCTCACATACCACATCTCCAAACATCTCAAAATACAAACGAGACAAACAAGATTCCTTTTTCCAAACTCATTCTCACTCCTAGCCTTCATCAACCATATTCTGACATTGATTTTCACCTGGTCCTGGCCCCACCCTCAGTGAAACAGGGCTGGGTGAGGGACTGAGCATCTATAGAACAATCAGCAGCAATGGTCAACTACTGCTGACTCATTCTGTTTGGCACTTACTGGTTTTAGCTCCTGCAGGGAATAGCCCTTTCTGATCAGGAATGCTGGCTGAACTCTTTTCAGAGTTCTGTTAAAAAGACCCGTTCTAGAATAACTGGGGCTCATCACATTAGGTGTATTACTTAGCTTTTATCATTTGACACACACACATTCCTCTCTTACTTAGTGGAGTTATTTCAGTAACATTTACTCGGTGGACTGGCATTTGCAAAGCTGTATTGTTTTTTAAAAGAATTCTATATGGTTTAATTGCAAGTGAGATCTTACGCAAGAAATGAAAGTCTATGTTAAAGCTGAGGCGACATAACTTTCAAGACAGCCAGAGCCTTCAAAAGGCTTACAGAAAAAATGGGAATGAACTATTGAATCAAATATTTCAAGCTAGTGCTATGAAAGAGAATCTTGTTCATGCTAAACACCATCTGTTTGCTGAGTGTACTTGCATATTTTCAATTGCTTCATTCCACAAGCTGCTATTTACTTCCCTGAAATGTCCCTTAGTGTGAAGATAACATCTCCAAATAAGCTGCTTCCATTCTGGGACTACACTGTTTGGGGGCTGTACAGAGATATTAGGATTACCAAATTTCCCCAAAATCAGAATAATGGACACAATGCAGTTAGTGAAACTTGCAGAAAGGATGACAAATATGCTCTCCTCTGTGAAACACAAAAGGGAAAATTACAAAAATAACAGCAGTTTAGACATTGTGTCTTTGCTCCTGCATACTTCCAGATCGTCCCTTCATGCCCACAGTTTCTATTTTTTGATAATTACAAGAGCTGGCACTGCATGAGTTCTGATATGAACATTAAAAGTTTCCTAATCAAAACACTAGTTTTATTTCCTAACTTTTAAAAGTCTCTTTCCTGCTTCCCTTCTCTTAAGATTTCATTTCTGATGCAAACTGAGAAGTTAAATCATATATGGAGGTACCAGTTATAGCTCTATAGATGAGTTTGAGTAAAATTTTGGATTTAAAAGCAGGAATTCAACCTTTCTCTGCATAAGAAAGTATACACTGTATCCTACCCAAAATCACAGCACTTTCTCTTGGAGCACTAAGTATCAGAAGAGGCAAGACTGTGTCATTATCAACTGGTATAAATGGACATATTCACTGCAATTGGGGATCTGGCCATGATCTGCATTGTATTTTAAAATACATGTCAACAGTATAGCATATGGTCACATACGTGCCTTTTGTATGCTTATAGTTCACTGGTCATAGAATGGTCACATGCTTAAATTGCCTCGGCTGACAGTCTCAGTGACTTCAGTCAGGCTTCATGCAGGCAGAGAACGAACTGCAAAATTGGGTCCTTAATCATGTTACCTGTATATGTTTGCTAATCCCTTATGGCTAAATATTACAACCCTTACTCATGGGATGAGCACTTACTTCTGCAAAACAATCCCCTGAAGCCAATAAATTTACTCATCAGATTAAGTACTCATCACAGGAAGTGAGGACTCTACAAGAATCCAGGAAATATAGATATTTGTTATTTGTATTACTGTAGTGCCTAAGTCATGGACCAGGACCCCATCGTGCTAGACACTGAACAAACAAAACAGAAAGGTAGCCACATTATCTGTTTATGGAAGACAAAACTGCAACATTTTAAGCACAATCATTGTACCTGAAACAGCTCTTACGTTAAAATGCTCTCAAAATGAAAGCAATTGCTACAGAATGAGGGAAAGTTTCCCCATCATCATGAAATAAAGAGACTATATATCAAAGCAAACATGCAATGTGGTAATTTTATTGTATATAGAACATAACCACTGATGTATAGCGAAGTCAGCTGCAACATACCGTAAATGAATGATGATGAGGCCAGAAGATGGAGAAAATGCCTTTATACTGCTATATAATCAGCTTGATCAATTTACATTAACACTTTGGTGCTGTTTTGGACACAGTGCTATTAGTGAAAGAGCACTTAAAGAAATCATTCTGACACTTGTCTTCTCTAGTTATGGTAATGTGTTCCCTGCTCCCTTACAGTTAATATAAGATCTTCTATTTCCTGGATAATATTGTCTCACTATTATGCAGTTTTCTTTTTAATACCCCTTTATTTGATTTGTTTTAAATAAAAATCTAGATTATTTATATTGTACTGACATCTGGTGGACCTCAGTCTTGATACAGCAAGGAACAACTGACGGTTGCAAACATTGGTCAAGGTCAATTTAACAATGCTATTGCATTCTGTGATTCAGCACATAAATTAGAAGTGATACTGAGGATTTCAGCTTTTTTACTTACATGGAAAACAAAAAGACCCACATAATAAAGTTGGATTTAACACAGAACTGCCTGGATCTAAAAGCCTTCTGAAATTCTCGTGGAAATAGAAAGAGGAAGTGCTGCTCCGGGATGTGTTATACACTAGCATCTTGTACACCTTCAAGATCTGGAGGTTTGGTAATTAGATGCATCACTGTTTTGGGGTGCAATAAGTCCACAGCTATTCTCTGGTTATTGAGAAATGCAAATGTTTGCATCATTTGTGCCTTGTACCTATATCTAGATATTATTGACTACATAGGGATGTGCTTGGGGGTACAGAGTACTACAGGGGCATGGGGAAAGTGTTGTATTTTAGAGAGTCTGAAATACAATTCCTTTCCTACTCCTTTTTTCCACTGGAGTGGGCTGGAGGATGAATGCTGCATCAACCCTTTACAAGGTTCACGCACTCCTTCCCTTGTCTGGCCCACAGGGGAATGGGTCTGGAGCATGGGAAAGAAAAGCTGGGCACAAAGCCACTCCCCTACACCTCCACCCGATATCCAGGTAGGTCAGATGCCATCATGCAGCGGGTGGAGGAGCCTTACTGACGAGCACAGCTGCATAGAGCCAGAGCACAATCCGAATGAAATTCTACAGCCTCTTCTATCCCGGAAGTCAGACTAGATGATCATAATGGTCCCTGCTGGCCTCAATCTATGGATCTAGCCCTAAACATGTTAGTTATATTAATACAGAAGATACAGGATGGTGTGGGGTAGAATAAGTATTGGTGTCCCTTCTTCTGACATTAGCGTCTGGACCTCACACTAGCATTGCCGCTTGCTAATTAGTAGCGGATGTCTGGCCGCTTGCAAGCTGGCTTTCCAGTAAAGGAGAAATCCATGCTGCAGAGTCTGCTTGCACGCCAAGTATATCTTGTTCTATTTACACCTATACACCAGTCCTGGAGTAGAGGTGTCACGACAGCACACGTGCAACCCCTTCTTTCAGTAATCCAAGCCCAACACCTAGTTCCCACGGAACAACTCTGCCCCAAGAACGGACGAATAAAAGACCAAGGCAGAAAGCAAGTTCTCCTGCTGCTCACACAGCTCCCTCTCCAAGGACCCTTGCCTCCACACAGAGCTTTGCAGAACGGTTAATAATATAGCAGGTCTATCCCACACTGATCATTTGCTCACACACTTAGGAAAAGAACTTGAAGATCACATGTAACAGTACTATCTGCCAACGCCTGTCACAACTGTATTTTATCAGCACTCATTTTGGATTAGTATGAACAAACATTTAATACAGTAGCTCTCAGAGGCCACAATCAGGATCGGGACTCCCTTGCAATAGGCACTGTACCATTACATAAATGTATATTGTCCCTGCTACAAATAGCTGATAGTCTAAGACTAGTCACAACTGCAGAATACACAAGTGAGGCATACAGGTCCTCCCAAATCACCATCAGTTACATTGTTTAGTATGTGTACGATGCACATTTGAGAAGCTACACTGGACAATTTGAAAAAAAAAAAGTGTTACTATTGTGTGTCCCTTCTGGACTCATTTTAGCTAGCTAGAAGAGATTACCCTGCTCATCACCATAAAAATCCATGTGCCTCTACATCAGCACCCTGTGACTTTGAGTCACTCATCTGCATGAGGAATGACTAAAAAGAGGTTTCACTGTTGCTTGCAGTGCTAAGCCAATGCTGCAGTGCAAGAGTAATCTGGAGTCTGTTCTGCCCAATTCACAATTGCCCTGCCTCTCGTGTAAGTCACTTACACCATTATAAATTGGATGTAACACACTATCATTTGGTAGCATTTTACATCTACCTCCCACTAGGGCAAATGGTCTACATAAAGGGCAGGGAACTACTGAATGGAGCCCAGGATCTTCAGCTAGTAATCCTTCAAAAATACACTGGTGTGGGACACTTGGACATTCCCTTAGAACAAGATCTGTGTAAATAAATCTCATGAGTTTATTTTGGTTCTGAGCCCCTGATTTTTGAGCTGTAGGGTTTGTCAACTTCTCCATTTGCAGAAGCACCACATCAGAGACTGTCAAAGCACTACAGTCACTTAGCTCTCCCCAGGTTGAAAGTGTCTGAAATTGCTACATCAGAGAATGGATTTTCCAAAGTACACAGCATTGGGAGCAGAGTTAGGCCAACAAAGCGAATGGGACTTTTACAGTGAATGGGAACAGAGACAGTTCAACACTGAACACTCTTGAAAATGGCACTCTTTGTTTACACTTTGCTGCTTCTGTCTAGGGTGAGATCCCCACCTGAAGTAAGTTGAGGTAGCTCCATTGATTTAAATGAAGCCATACTGGTTTACACAGCTGAGACTCTTACACTAGTATTTAAAAGCAGCAATAGCCACATAAAGAGGTTTACAGCTGCTCAATCTATCCAAATTAGATTTAGTTAGGAAGTAAATGGACAATGACATCTGCAACCTTTTGGGGCCACATTTTGTGTTGACTTACATTTTGTGCAAACATAATTGACAATGGGGTGAACAGTTACCTAGAATTGGCCTCTAAGTTCTTGCTATGTGCAAATATGTGGCAGCTTAGTTCTATCTCAGGCACTTTTATGGCCTCCATTACTGTAGTGTCTGAGCACTTCAGTCTTTTAATGTATTTATCCCTACAACATCACTGGAAATATTATCCCCATTTTATAGATGGGGAACGGAGATGGAAAGAGACTTGCCTAAGGTCATACAGGAACTCTAACGGATCAGGGAATTGAACCTGGGTGTCCACAATACCAAGCTAACACCCTAATCACTAGACAATCCTTCCTTTCCGATATAGCTAGAAGGAGATGCCGGAGAAGAGGCACATTATACATCACTATTTAAAGATGATTTTCTACAATTCTTTACTTATCTTTTGCAACCCTGGGCCAAATCTGTTGGCCTGTATATATTTTTACATGGGATTAAGAGTTTCATCGTCCAACCAGCCCCACAGCTTTTTCTGGGTAAGCACAGCTTGTCATAACTGAGCCATGATTTTTTTTTCTTGCCTTTAAGGATAAGACAGCATGTGCCTATTCCAATATTTGACTGTCTGTTTTAACATCTAAATATCCTATCAGGCTGGGGCAGAGACTGGAGTATTCTTCCTTCATTGCTCTTACATGCAAGAATTTGGGGTTGATCCAATACCCCATGAAGTCAATGGAATGACCCATTAATTTTGCTGGGAATTGAATCAGGCCTATTCTGTCATGCATCTTCGGAGGACATCCACAATCCAAATTTCAGTACCAGTGACAGTGTAACTGGCACACAGGTGCTGAACTAGCTTCTGGAGCTAATAAATGTGAATTTCTTCCCACATCTCCTTTTCTAGTGGGTTTAGCCAATCCATTTTATTAGTCCCTGATAAATAGGGGAGGGTCCATACTCACTCTGTCATTTACTGATCCGCTATCACCAACAACGTGGAAGGGCAGTTTTGTGGTTAAAGTGCATAATGATAATCAGGATACGTGGCTGATATTCTTGGTTCCACCCCATACTGGGTGTTCAACTGGGAACAGGTTGTGCCTCATTTTGCCTGTCTTTTTAAATGGGTAATAATCATCATCTCTCTCTCAGGAGTTCTGAAGCTGTGTGTGTTACTGTTGCAAAGCACCCTGAAATTTAAGATGGAAGGTTCTGAAGAAGCGCATAGCTTTTAAAAAATTGAAAGCTTGTGTATAAATAAGTAGAGCTTAGTCACAATTTTTCAAATTCTGAAGTTTAAAGCATTGCAAGAAATTTGACAAATTACTACCTCTCTCTCCACCCCCTACTTTTCAACCAAATAAAGAGCTGGTCAAAATTGTTTGGGTATTTTGAAATTTCACGTTAAGAATCCAAAAATAAAAAAACCCTGCCATTTTTCAATTACTCCCCTAACCAATATTAATAAACCTAGCTATAATATACCCTAAAGATGTCTGCAAAAAATGTTTCCCTAGTGAGGGAGGGCAGCACATGGATCCACCCTATCCTAGCATCGGGCCTTCTGGGAAGACCCATTCCCAGAAAAGAGTACTTCAGTTTCCCCCATATACTCAGTTGTTTATCTGCCATCAGGACCTGAAAGCACACACCTATTTAACTAGACATTTGGCTTTTAAATCCACACAGTTTTCCTCAGAGCGTTGTAGGAGATGAGAAAGGATGAGGACAGAGGGTGCTGGAAGTCTTCAACATTGGTTTAATGCATAGCCCCTTTCAAAACTTTTAGAAATATATCAATGTCATCCCCATCTTTACATCAGAGGTGACCATCTGTGCTACTTGAGGAGTTGTCTCATTTCACTGAACTCGTATGTCGCTGGCTGCACAGTCATTTCAACCCTGACATGTCATTGTTTCGATTCTCAGCCAGTCTCGCCTTCTCAAAGTCAGTTAGGCCCTGTCTCTGCAGCTCCAGTTTCTCTCTCTTGCACTGCCTGAGTATGAATGCAGGAGGGTCAGATGGGCTAACTGCCTAAGTACAAGTCTAAGTTGCCACTTGTGCCAGTCATCTACAATGCTATTTACAAGTTAAACAAACATGTCTCTCTACCCATGTTGGGAGGCACACTTCCAGCACCAGTGTTCATATACCCTCACTCTGGGTATCCCTCTGACTGGCTCAAGAATGCCCCATCTCTGAGCCCAATCACCATATAGTTCAACAACAACGAGTCCAGTGGCACTTTAAAGACTAACAGATTTATTTGGGCATAAGCTTTTGTGGGTAAAAAACCCACATCTGAATAAATTTGTTAGTCTCTAAGGTGCCACAAGTACTCCTGTTCTTTTTGCGAATACAGACTAACACGGCCGTTACTCTGAAACCAAATAAATCTGTTAGTCTTTAAAGTGCCACCAGACTTGTTTTTGTGGAAACAGATTAACATGGCTACCCCCTGATTATTGAACAATATGTCACGTGTTTCTTTGCTCTCCTGTACTTCAGACTGGGTTTTTCTGGTCAGCAGAACCTTTAAGTATTTATGAAAAATAAGCAGGATTCAAAGTAAACAGGCTGTTCAACATATATTTAGCTGAGAAACAAATATTTACTGCATTTATCATATATGCACCTCAGTCAGAACTCTCCAGCTGGCATTGTTTCATGCAATGCAACACAACCACCTTTGTTTACTTTATTGCTTACGGCAATGCTAGGACACTGGGATTAGTATGCCATGGATATAAATTAGGGAACAACTTTAAATCAGGAATTAGGATACATAACCTTCTAAGAGCTATGATGATCTTCTGTTACCAGCTGTATCTGTATTTCATACTTATATGGCCTACTTTAATATCTGAACATTTCATAGCCTTTTATGCATTTATCCTCACAACCCCCCTGGAAGGTAGGGAAATGCTATTATTCCTATTTTGCAGATGGCAAAGTGAGGCACAGAGAGGCTAAGAGACTTGGCCCAGGTCACACAGGAAGCCCATGGACTTGAACACAGCTCTCCCAGATCCTAAGCTAGTGCCCTAACCTCTGGGCCACCCTCTCTCTCTCCACCCTGGGCATTCTAAGTTTGGGGGCTGGATATCTGTGAGCAAACTAACTTTGGCAAAGTGTTTGGCATCACCTTTGTGCTATTTCAGAGGCCGCTCTACTCACAGGCAGAGTGTAGCATTGCAGGGGCTGCCTAATCTGCTGCTTGTTGCTCTCACTTAGCACACAAATTTCCACTGCCTGTGGAAGCCAAGAGAGCCATGGAAAGGAGATGGCAAGGATAACCGGCCTTCATGTAACAGTTCACATTCTGATTGGTGGCAAACACTAAGAGATGGAAGGGGTCTATCTATGCCTTGAGGTCCCCACCCAACAGGAGTCCATGCCCAGAGCAGGGGGCGATAGACACAAAGATTCCTCCCTCTACCTCCTGATGTGGGAGATCAAAGCAGCTCTCCCATAATCTGTCACCTATAAGAAGGAAAATTGCTAGGCTGCCAGGCTGAAGCAGGAGACAGTCAGATGAGATGTCTACTTTGCTGCCCAGTGAGAGCTATTTCCTCACACAGTCTGAAGTCTGAATGTAAATGGGAGAGACAGAAATAAACAGAAAGAATGAATTGGAGAGGAGGAGATAATGTGTGTGAGAGAGAATGGGAGGGACAGAAACTAGGGAGACCCTGGGAAGGTGAAGGGAACAAAATAGAGGGGGGCTCTCTAGGGGAAAGATTCATTGGTAAGGGAAAAGAATATGGAGGCCCAATTAAAAAAAAAGACAGACAAGAAGAGACAAAAAATAGGAGGGAAAGAAAAAATTGCAATTTTAGAGGAGAGTAAAGATTGAAACTGGGAGACATAAGAAATAAAGGAATAGAAGAAGTGGTCAAGGGGCAAGAAAAGCTACAATAACATACTCAACGATGACACTGAGGTAGCAGAATGCTTTGTTTTATTCATTCCTATCTGCTAGCCTGTTTTATTTATTTAATACTTATTTATTTAGGAATTGTAAACCTATTACACATCCTTGCCATGTACAAATCAGAGACAAATCACCACCACCACGAACTTTTGTTTAGAGAAACACACAGTAATAAAATAAAAATAAATAATATCTCTCTATTTAACATGTTGTTACCATGTTACAGAGTGAGCATATTTACACTACCTATGACATGTTGTTTCGAGTGATTTCATTACACTGAGTGAAATTAAGGACGTCTCTCAGGGAGATCTTCTAGATACGTTAAAATATCCCTCCCCTACCCCCCCCCCACCCATTTTTGATAAGAGAAAGTAGTGGGGCACCAAAATATTGATTTAGTTTTACCTAAGCATCAAGTCCAAGATTTTCATAAGAACTTTGAGTGCCCCCATTTCTGGGTGTGCAAGTTGTGATGCCTTAAAGGAGCCTGATTTTCAAGAAGCACTGAACACCCATTGTGATTCAACCCAGGCCAGCAAGGGGTTGTGTCACTGCCTGCCCTGCAAGTCTGGGGGCCCCAAGTGCTGTGCTGCTGTGGCTTGGAGCCCTGACACCATCAGCCAGCCCTTACGAGCATCCGGGTCACGCCCTGGCTTTTACTACCTGGTTACTTTTTGCAGAATTACCCCAAAATCTTTTCAGTCCTGAATTTCCTCAAAGCCATCTCCCTCTGTAGTGTCCAGCCCTCTGCTGGAATACTCACAGAAGTTTGTTTAATTTATTGCACCTTTAAAAAAAAACGATACACTGCAGCTCATTAATTTAACTGGTGTTTGACAAAAACACTCATTTCAATCACAGCACTGAATTGGTTTATAGTAAAAGTAAAAAGTTTAACAAAAAAAAGACAGGGGTGCCTGGTCATGTGTGGTCACAAGCAAGGAAAGGGGCTGTACCGCAGCTGGTTAGGTCCAGTGCTAATGACTCTTCCTGGGAAAAAGGGTAATATGGCCTAGTGGCTGGAGTCAGTAAAGTCACCCTTTCGCACAGAGCTGCAATGGCTCGAGTTAGTGAAATGGCCCTTCCATTCAGGGCAGCATGGCCTAAGGGCCAGAGTCAATAAAGCTACTCTTCTAGCCAAGGCAGTACTGGGGTCAGAGTTAGTACAAAAGCCCCTCACAGTCAATAAAGTCACACCGCTCTGTGGGACTGCATGGCCTATTGGGGAAGTGGGGCACCACACAGGGCTGTGTGGCACCCCAAGTAGGGGGAAATCAGACCCGCACTTGCTCCTCCGAGGTCCAGCCCAGGGCCCTGGCAGTGGCGGGGTTATTTGCCACTGAGTCAGCGGGGATCCTCCCAAAACACACTGACTGGGTTCCCAGTTCACCCACTAGAGCAAAGTCTAAGTCCCCTGGCTGCTTCCTACCTGGTTTTCCCTGGCAATGGGCCACTGTTCCCACGGGTCTCTGGGGCCCTCAGGCGGCGTAGCTCCTGGCAGCACAGCCTCCTCTCTGGGTTGGTCAGGCTGCCTGGTATCCATCTGGGACTCGGCGGGCCTTGCTTCTGGGGTCAGGTCCTGTAGCAGCTCCCTGGAGAGAGCCTGCCGCTGGTGTCCTCTCCCTTCAGCAGCCTGCCCAGACTGAATTGGGCCATTTCCTTTTATATCTTGCCTCCAGGCTGAGCATGCCCAGCAGAGGTGAAGGGGTGTGCCTTTCTCAGCCTGCAATGCACAGTTAACCCCTGCAGAGCCAGGGTGGGGCAGGTGCACCCCGTCACAAAGGGATAAGTATGAAAAGGTCACAAGCAAACAGTAGTAATACTATGCTTGTAAGACTAAAACTTAGTTTCAGCAAGTTATAATCTTTGCATAAAGGTTTCTTATCTAAACTTAGTTTCCAAAAAGACTTCAACCCCCTTGGTTGAAGGGCCCAATGTTCTGTGATTTCAAGAGCTCCGGCCCCTGGAATCCCCCACATGGTGGGCCACTCAAGTCTTTTTGCCCTCCCCCCCTTATATCATCCCAAACTTCACTTTCAAGAACCAGGAAGGCTTCCTGCTGTTCATCCCTTCCTGTGGGCTTCCCATCCCCTTTTATATTACATAATTCTTATGTAACTGTGGCTTCCATTGTTTTGATTCTGTACTGCTTATTTTACATTAGAGTCAGGTAGCGAGCCACCTCTCCTCCTGTGAGGGAGAAAAACCTTCTCTCCCCCCATGTTTGGTCACAGACTTTAACTCATAATACAGTGAGTATCTGTAATTCCTCAGAGTGTTAATACACTAATATCATTGTGAAATGTATCATTGTGTCACTGACTTTCATAAAAAAACCTCAAACTTTTTATAATACAGTAATATTGTATACAATCATTTGATTCAATTGCTTGTCATATGAGGTTCAAACCCCCTTGTCTTTATTACCCAGTATGCCTTTGAAATGCATTCTTTAAGAAGGTAAGCTGAGCCCAAGCTTCTCTCTCTTGCTGGGGAGTTGAGTGGTTATCTCCTCCCCTTGTTAGTTTGATGGCTTTATTTACCTTGGGGGACACATTCAAGCACATGGAACACATTCCTTTGTTTGGAGCAGGCATGCCTGCTCCAAACACTTTAAGAACATATGTGCTAAAATTATCTACAGACCTTTGTACACACCCAGTACATATACCATGAGACCAGCATATTACCAGTTTGTATAGGATCTCTTACATGATACTTTTAAAATATACATTATGACAACAGCGTGTTAGGTGTCAGGCAAAGTTAGGCATGACAATGGTTGATTATACGGATTAGTGAACCACCAATTGGTCTGTGTCACACCCACCCTCCGAAAATCATGCCCCTTTAAGGTGTCAAGTTGGTCATCCAAAATTGAGACACCCAAAGCCACTAGTCACTTCTGAAAATTTTGCCCCAGATCACCAAAGGCCAGTGCCAATGCCTCTTTCCAGACCACTAGAGCTTAATTTAGTCAACTTCCAGGACTCAGTGCAAGACCCATCGCAGGGCTAGCATCAGAGTTTCCTTCTCCGATGTGCTTGTTGGACATTATTAATCTAAGGATTGTCTCTTGCTGCTGTCAAATGTAGGCAGAATGTTATGAATGTTTGATATTTAATTATGTTTGTAAAGATGTAAATGAACCCAAAGGCTTGGGAAACAGGCTCATTCAATAAATACTGACAGGTTAAAAAAATAACTGATCAGTGGGTTGGACTAAATGGGTGAATATTTAAAGCTTTCTTAAATTAATTATTGCTCTCTTTTTATTTGCTCTAGTTAGCAACTGGATTCAATAAACAACTTGGACAGGACACTGGAATAGTTGGACCAGATAGCTATTGTGCTATGGCAATTGCTATATTTTTATGATCTCTTGTCCTGGAGCAAAAGAAAAAAAAAATCACACACATTGACTTGTAAGACGGGGAAAAATACCCACACACACACACACCACACCACTAACTTGCTGCCAGATTTGTAGCAAACATGAGAAACCATTTAACTTCTGGCTTCCTAGTAGTCAAAACCCCAGTGAACATTCATGGTTTCTCCTGTTTGTAATTTCAAACAAAGATGAAAAAAGAAAAGCACAGTCCCCAAATAGAAATATCCCTCTGTGTATGTGCGTGAACACTCAAGTTCTGCATTTGCTAGCCCCGTAAGCAGCTATTACAGCAAAGAAGCACTGCAGATGCGCTCCCCTCCCTCCACTTTATTTTGGAGTCTTTTAAAATAAAAATTCCAATTTTATTTAAAAAAAAAGAGATTAGATTTGGGTTTAAGAGTTGTGGTTGGCAAAGAGTAATGCATCTCCACATAACCACAAGCAGACAACCTTCTGTCCCTCTCTTTTCTGCCAGGACAAACTTTTGCAGAAAGGCAGCAAAAACTGATTGGTCTCTATGCTACAGTGTCAAGCTCCACCCATTTCTTGATCTCCTGGGTGCTCTTGACCCTCCCCATCTGCATCAAGCCTGGATGTAATGCAGATATAGTATTGCTGTCTGTGGCTAATGATCCCCTTGCAGCGACTGACACAAGTAAAGTGATCTCACTGATGTTAACTTTATCAGTAGTCTATGATAACATTCAACATGTAATTTTGTTGACTTTGCATGCAAAGTCCTGTAGAAGCAGATGGTCAGACCCTATAATGGCTAACTTCCTTCCTCTGGGAAAGCTTTCTAAGGTCAGTAATGGCCACGCAAAACTTCCTCCCCAAGGCTACTGATTTATGCTGTCATAAGTGATTCCATTTTGTCACCTCTCCTGTTCAAACATGTGCCCATTCAAGACGACAGTGGGACATTTTGCTCTGCAAACTCCCTAATATGCAAGGGACACTCAAAACCACAGTACATATCACTCTTGCCAAGCCTAGATCTTAGTCTTGGTGCTCTCCCAGTGCATCACAGGTTGAAAAGTGGCTGGGAGGAGACTAGGTCTTGTATGAGGTCTGTGCAGCACTTTCAGTTAGCGGTGACTGGCCTTTACCAACCCAGTGTGAAATCATGGGGTCCTTTTGAACCCACTGCCATTCCCAGATTCTTGGTTACGTTAGAATCTCTGCATGTAGTGCTTTAAAAATAAAGCAAAAGAAAAAAAAAACTACACACACAACACACACCATCTATGGTTAACCCACAGGCTGTCACCAGTTTTCTCTATGCAGATCTTGTCACAGTGATCTGTACCATTGTATCCTCAAGGCTAGATTAGTGCCATGCACTGTTCATGGAAATACCCTTGAAAGGGACTCAGAGAAGCTTCAGCTAGTGAAGAATGCAGCAGTTCAGGATTGTTCCACTTCAGATGTTGTGTATGCATTGCACCCTCTCTTTGTTTATATATGAATTAGTATTCAAGATACTTACCACAATCTATAAATTCTATAAGGTATTGAATCCAAGTATGTAAGATTGCTTCTCTCCTAATGTCCTGTTATGAATTACTCTGCTGCTTTGCCCTTCCTGCCATTTTGTGGGTCTCCATTGCTGAAAAACTCACTTTGACAGGCTTGTGCTCTTTTTGCTTTAAATGTGTTATACTGTGGGTATGTGGGTGAAGGCCCACATACCCACAGTATGTATAATGTGGGTGAAGGCCCACTGGTGCCTGGGGCCAATGTTTGGAACATTTTTAAACAAGTAAAATCATGCCAGAAATCTCACAGAAACAGCCTAACAAGATTTTCAGTTCTTCCTGGCTTTGGCCAAGACAAACGCCGCAAGAGTATCTTTTAGCAACTTGAGTTCAAGGTGAAGACAGAGAAACCGATCAGTGGGTTGAGCGTCTCAGATTTCTTTCTTAAAATTACAGAACTTTATCAAACCTCAGATCATGGTAAAAATTCAGGTTGGCTCGTATATTAACCCAGCTTGTTCACCTAACTCATAATTCAGTTTATAGTGAATTCTCTCCATCTTGACACAAGCATCTCAAAAGTTCCCATTATCTAAACACAGGGCACAAAGTAAAGATGCTTCATCTGTACAACTGAAAGAAGAGAGTCAAACTCTCAGGTAACATAGCAATTTATTCTTCCCCAGAGCTCAAACAAAATAGCTTCCCTTAAGAATGGTAGCATTTAAGATATTTTTAGTCTAACTTTTAACAGCCTGCCAAAAGCTACATCAGACATGTCATCTTGCGATCGTGTTTGGGGGGTGGCTTTTTGCATCAACTACTGTTCCAGAAAAAAATAATGAGGATCAATCAAGGTCTTCTTTATCCTAATGCAATTATTGCTTCCATGCTTTGGTTGAAGAGAACTACCCATAACACTGAGAGACCCCTCTACCTAAAATATCTCAGTAATTCCCAATTACTTTGACCATGCCCCCTGGATTCGCTCATACAAGCCAATAGGGGTGAGAGAGGGCTAACGACAAATATATAGACATCTCAACTGATGCCTTTTCTGAATTTGCCAGTGTAAGTGAGCCATACAGCTTCAGTTATGGGAAAGCTTATCTTGGCATAGTTGTCTATTGAACAGCATTGTATGTTGGTAGACAATAGGCATAGTGCTTTGTCTGTTAAGCTCTATCTTTGGGGTCTTCTCACCAATATTAATGCATACCATTCTAACATGCAGCCTTGGATAGTAGAACATCCACCAGTGACTTCCAATCTGTATATTATTGTCAGAGGCAATACATTATTTTATTTTAAGCTATAACTAATGACCTGTAAACATCAGTGGGATGTTGTATAGCGGGCTAAAAGGCTCCGTTTCCTGTGTAAAAGCTTAACTGATACTAGTCCTGAACATTAACTGAAAAAAAAGAATTCCTGTAAGACACTTTCAAACAACATGTATCAATCCACTAGATAGAACATTCAACCGGAAAAAAAAAAAAAAGATAGGAACTGGGAGTTACATCTGCACCGTTAGGCTTCTAAACGGCTGCTGGCCCTTATCCTGCAACATATTGCATGCAGGCAGACTACTGCATCCACACAGATCCCCATTAGCTATGTACCTATACATCTTTACTAAAGGAAACTATATATAGTAGCTGTTACTCGTCCTAGGAAAATCACTTTCAGACCTCACGAATTTAACAGTGACAATACATTATAAATCTCATTCATATCCAAAAAAAACCTATTAGTGGATTTCCATCCCACCTCTTCTTCTCCCCCACCCCCCTTTTATTTTTATTTTTTTATCCTGGAGTCACATACAATAGATTAAGCACTAACCTATGACCGCATTTACATCCGAGGAACTCCATCAATGGCAAAATGGCTGTGCACACAGAAAACTGAGGTTAAAAATTTGGTTTCAAAGATTTGTCTTCAGCTTATAGTTTTATAATTAACACCATTAATGTTTTAGTTAAATGCGTAGGCAACCCTAGGGGTATGCTTGTATTCTTAACAAAAACTCTAGGACAAAACATGTCCTCAAATACTCAGGGTAAGTTAACGCAAAATAAAATATAAGAGCAGCGCTAGACATTCATAATCAGAGAGGCAAGAAAGAACTTAATCTAGACTGACCAGTCTTTTTAGAAGCGAGTGGCATTTATATCCACACTAGCTCAGTCCTCTCGGAAAAAAAAATATGATCCTATTGCTAAACCATGCGCAGTGACTGTCTATATGCAATGCAGACTGCCCCCCGCCCCCAAGCACAGAGCCACAATTTATTTCTCACAAATTGGACTTGAAAAGCTTTACAAAGGTTAAACAGTGCAACATCATTATACTGTTGACTTAAGGCCAGATCTTCAGCTGCCCCAGGAACTCCACTTGGTACAGATAAAGGCACTACCACCTTTGAGCTCCCTCCAATACCAGTAACGGTCAGCCTCCGGTAAAGCCCATGGCATCAGAGAGCAGCCCTCTGGCTAACTATGCCCAGGTACAGCGGCCACAGTAGAGGAATTTCACAGCTGGGCACTGAGGGTGTGGCAGTGTTCTGACCATTCCCCTTTCTCCCTTGTGTGACTTTGACATATCTCGGCTGGTAGTGCAAGGTGCAGCGGTGGTGTATGTGGGTGGTCTAGCACTAGGGAAATCCCTATATTAAAGATTAAATCTCCTTCAAGTCTATTCTGTGCTGCCAGAGTACCACAAAATGTGTCTTATTAGGGGGCAGGATCTTAATATGCGCCACTTAAATATTAGCAAATTCAGCTTTTTCATACATATGTGATTGTTCCCTCCCTAGCCCACACAGTTCCCTCTCTCAGTAAATAACTGCCATGACTTCTGGCATAAGGATGGCATGTGTACCTCCATCCTTTCAAATGAAAATTAATGCAGCCTCATTTATTCCCTAGGAGTGGTAAATTCTAAGCATGGTAGGTCTAGGAACCTGTGCGTCTCTGAAACCAAAAATATCATTCAGGTGGTGAATCAGAGTTCCATTAGCAAGGCAGCAGGAAATCTCCAAACCCAGACAATAGCAATTGTATTTCTACTATCCCCAGAGTGGCTCTCGGAAATAGCTATATTCAAATTCAGCATTCATCGAGTAAGTTCCGTAAAAGCTAGAGAGTCAATTGCTTCATCAAACATTGATACTGCCAAGCTGATGTACCACACAACTGGACCTAGTCCTCAAATAATTATTTAGACAAAAGTCCCATTGACAGTCATATGAATTTTTCTTGAAAAAGGACTTAGGGCATGTCTACACTGCAGCTGGGAGGTGTGATTCCCAGCGTGGGTAGGCAGAGTCACACTACCTGTACTTGAGCTAACATGCTAAATAGCAGCGTTGATGTTGCAGCATAGGCAGCCACTCAGACTAGCCATCCAAGCTCAGATCCAGACTAGGGATTCAGGTGGGTTTGGATTCGTGTGGCTAGCTCAAGCTGCAATCCACTGCTCAAACTGCGGTATAGACATGCCCTGAAAGATGAGTCCTATTGTGAGCATGCCATCCATGGCTCGAGACAGAGACTGAGTCCCCTGGCTCTCTGGTTCCCAGGTTGACTGGGCCACCTGATGTTACCCGACAAGGTCCCCCTAACTCATCTCACAACCACCGAGTCCAGGGCCGTGAAAACAAGATGGCCTCTCAGGCATTTGACCCTTCCCCTAATCTTTGATTTTAGTCCAGTCATCTTCTCTTCCTGATAAGCCATTATATGCACTAGAGAAGCACAGCTGCCTCTGAGATGTCAGTCAAAGCCTGTAGCAATAAGGCATAAGCCAGCTTCAGAAGGCTGTGAGAGAGGGATTTTCAAGAAGTGCTATTCCCAGTAAAGTCAATGGGATTTTTAGCCCCGAATTCAACAGAGGAAGTTAGGCCAGTACTGAATGCTCCGGGTGTGGGCGGGAATCTCACTTTCAGTGCATTTACATGTAGGAATGCCTGTTGCCACCTAAGAAGTGTACCAGTAGCCTGTGACCCTGCAATTATTTATTGCTATTACACTGATGCTTTAAATATAATTAAACTGAAGTTCTGGAGGGGCATGGACAACGTATCTTTCTACGATGAAAAATAGTGCCAAGTGGACAGATAAATTCAAATAGCGCGGGAAAGGTTCTAAACATTTTTCCTTCTACTGTTTTCAAAATATTTTTTTTTAAAAAAAACAACCTTGTTATAAACTGAACTCCTAATTTAGTTCATCTTAGTGGAAAGTGTATGAAAAATGCTCAATGAATCAGCCTGCTGCTGAATGAACGCGTGGGCTCACAGAGGCAGGAAGGAAAGTGGTTATTGGTTTCCCCCCCTCCAGCCCATCCTTTCCTCTCATCCCATACCTCCACTCCTTCCCCCTCTAAAATTCTTAAGAAACTGATGGCTAGATCCTCAGCTGGTGTAAGTCTGTGTAGTTCATGGAGTTTAATGGAGCGATGCTGATTTACACCAGCTGAGTGGCAACTAGGTAAATACAGGGGTTTTCTTCTGTGAAACTTGAAAGTGAATCACAGAATATCAGGGTTGGAAGGGACCTCAGGAGGTCATCTAGTCCAACTCCCTGCTCAAAGCAGGACTAATCCCCAACTAAATCATCCCAGCCCGGACTTTGTCAAGCCTGACCTTAAAAATATCTAAGGAAAGAGATTCCACCACCTCCCTAGGTAACCCATTCCAGTGTTTCACCACCCTCCTTGTGAAAAAGTTTTTCCTAATATCCAACCTAAACCTCCCCCACTGCAACTTGAGACCATTACTCTTTGTTCTGTCATCAGCTACCACTGAGAACAGTCTAGATCCATCCTCTTTGGAACCCCCTCATTTTTCTCTTCCGCAGACTCAACAATCCCAGTTCCCTCAGCCTCTCCTCATAAGTCATGTGTTCCAGTCCCCAATCATTTTTGTTGCCCTCCGCTGGACTCTTTCCAATTTTTCCACATCCTTCTTGTAGTGTGGGGCCCAAAACTAGACAGTACTCCAGATGCGGCCTCACCAATGTCGAATAGAGGGGAACGATCACGTTCCTCTATCTGCTGGCAATGCCCCTACATATACATCCCAAAATGCCATTGGCCTTCTTGGCAACAAGGGCACACTGTTGAGTCATATCCAGCTTCTCGTCCACTGTAACCCCTAGGTCCTTTTCTGCAGAACTGCTGCCGAGCCATTCGGTCCCTAGTCTGTAGCGGTGCATGGGATTCTTCCGTCCTAAGTGCAGGACTCTACACTTGTCCTTGTTGAACCTCATCAGATTTCTTTTGGCCCAATCCTCTAATATGTCTAGGTCCCTCTGTATCCTATCCCTACCCTCCAGCATATCTACTTCTCCTCCCAGTTTAGTGTCATCTGCAAACTTGCTGAGGGTGCAATCCACACCATCCTCCAGATCATTTATGAAGATATTGAACAAAACTGGCCCAAGAACCGACCCTTGGGACACTCCACTTGATACCGGCTGCCAACTAGACATGGAGCCATTGATCACTACCCGTTGAGCCCGACAATCTAGCCAATTTTCTATCCACCGTATAGTCCATTCATCCAGCCCATACTTCTTTAACTTGCTGGCAAGAATTCTGTGGGAGACAGTGTCAAAAGCTTTGCTAAAGTCAAGGAACACCACATCCACTGCTTTCCCCTCATCCACAGAGCCAGTTATCTCATCATAGAAGGCAGTTAGATTAGTCAGGCATGACTTGCCCTTGGTGAATCTATACCAACTGAAACCTGATCACTTTCCTCTCCTCTAAGTGCTTCAGAAAGTGAATCATAGAATATCAGGGCCACTACATTCTCCACAGGCCAGCTCCTGCTCTCCAAAAGTGCTTGGGTAACTATGAAGTTCGATGTTAGTGAATTGATCTGAACTGGGAGATGGTTTAAGGCTCAGTATGTGAGAATTTAGGGAAAGGGGAGAGGAGATAGCAGGTGGTTGCTGGCAGAAGATGCTGGTCAGGATTTATCAGCCATTTCCTTCTTTTTGTAAAACTTGGCTTAAACACTAATCCCATTTATTATTTTCTAATGAGAGTCTCCTGCTGTCATCTCACTGCCAAGATTTTGTCTTGCAAATGAAAGCCAACCCTTCATTGAAGCTGGCACTGAAGAATGCTGGGAATTCTCAGGGGGGAGTGTTTCCCCATCTAACAGATATATTCCACTTAAAAATCACAAACAATGAGTAAAGGGTATTGTTTTTTTCTTGTATGGGCTGCAGGGGGCTGCTCAGCCCTTCTATGGTGTTACATTACTCTATGCAAAAGCTGTCTAGCCCAGCCTTGCAAAACTGTCATTACCATTTACTAGCCCAGATACCAACTCTATTCACCTGCCCTTTACCAGGATATCTGATCAGGAAACAAAACCAAATTATTTTAGTTGCCTGGGACAATAAATGTTTGCAAGGCTGATCTACAAAAACTCCAGGCCTGGAATGCTGTAAGAGGCCTCCTGAAAAATGTTGATTGCCTTGGTAAATTACTGATTCTATTGGCATTTTTAGAAAACCCCAACAATCTCTTCAGATTCTCCAGATAGGAGGTGGGGATCCATGACAGTGCAAGGTGAGTGCACTGAGAAGTAAACTGTAAACAAGTAGAGCAGGCAATGGGAGCTCAGCACTGCTTTGTGTTATGAATGTGATGTCGGGCTTTTTGAAAGATATATATTATCAAATTCACTGCATTTTAAAAAAGTAATTTAAGGCCAAGTGTTTCTACAAATGATACTTCAAAAACAATAGATAAAAAGCCATGTAGATGGGAAGGGAAGAATGAACACAAAGCTGGTCAACTGTAATTTTCTGCTACTTAATTGCAAGAATCTGCATATGAGAGCAATCAGAAAACGAATCAATGAGTAGACAGGTTTTTTTTTAATTTTTGCTTTAAAGAGCTTTAGGGATTTGAAGGTAATATCAAAGCCTTTTCAAAATATGTACAGGCAGGTTATTTCAGAGTTGATGCTGAATGTTCTCAGCTGGGAATTCTGTGACATGTTAGTGCTGATTTTTAAGGAGGCAACAGTAAAAAAAAAAAAGAAGCAGACATCAAATTTCTGAACATTCTGCAACATTCCCTTCTATGTCAGTCTACTATGTGCAGAATAACGTATTTCCTGCAGTCATATAAGAACCTGAAAACCATCCTACCCGCTCTGGGAGTCTATTTTCACCTTGAGTAAATTCTATAGATAGATAGATAAAAAAGAGAGAGAGCGCGCGTGCGCAATACACAGCTCTGCTTCAACTGAGGATCTGGTCCAATATATGTAGCAGCAGGTAAATAATATATTCATTTCATAAATGGGAATGCTAAAGTACCTGGTGGTTAAATAAATTGTTCAGGTTCTGAGTCATTGTCAATGGCTCCTAGCTTCCTCTTTCAGCTGTATCATAGGGGTGCTACAAAGATTAATAGCTTCTAAAGAGCAGTGACATCCTTTCATGAAAGGTGTGCTATATAAATCCAAAGTATTAATGTATCATTATTATAATGGGTGGGGGGTAATTCTTTTCTGTGTGTGTCAGAAGATGGACATTACCAAAACTGTTACATTAAAACATTTGAAAATAATGTTGAAACCCATTTAAAATATAATCCAGTTCTGTTTTGAATAGATGTCTGTATCCATTTCCACATCTACAAACCCAGGCCATGTACAAGGAAAGTATGAATATTGCTAATAGCCAGATTTAGTTTAAAAAGCACAAAGAGGAAATAGTCACAAGAAAAGCAGGCATATCTTCCAGTGTGGGGATCAGTTGAGAACCAAAATCATAAAAAAAAAAAACAGCATTCCCAGTAGACTCTGGGAGTATCAAAATTTCTTCTTTATTATTTAATTGCAAGCACTGCTGGTATTTTCTGGCTCCACAGAAAAATGCTGATCTGAGTATGTAGAAATTGCCCAATTACAGTAGTCTAATTGCTTTCAGAGTAAGTTTTGATATGTTCCGTGTCAGCGGTATTTACCATTTTGTAGTTCTGTTAACCTTTGATGGAATGTGCATTTACTTCCATCAATACAGACTGAGCCACAAAAAGCATATTACATTCCCAAGGAAATGGAATCTTTAGACTAGCAATGGTATTTATTGAGAGTGCTTTTAGATTGTAAAACAAGTTATATTACGGGGGATCTCAAAACTCAGTGCATTTATTCTGAAAGTCTTGGTACATAAGGCAACATAATTGTATGAATGTGGAATTTTCCCCTTTTTTCATTTATCAGCTGGGATTTTAAGACATTATTGATGCACTGTTTTATTAGCCATAATGAATAGCTGCAGTTGGTAAGATGTGCAATAAACCCGCTTAACAATTCACTCCTGAACTGCAAGTTGTTACAAATGCTATAAATTTTTACACACTAATCCGGAGACCCAAGTCTTTTCCATAAACAATTGATGTGCAGAGTTCAGAAGCATAAATCTGCCAGTTCCAGGGCTGTTGGGCCTGTTTGGCTCTGAGGGTCTGGTCATTAGTCCTCAATCAGATTAGGTTTTATCCCATTAGGCACAGCCTCAAGTCAGTGAAAGGATGACAAAGATGAGGATGGTCAGTTTCTTTATTTTTCTATCATTACTTAGATGCTGTACTAATGAGAGTAACAAAGTGAATCGTGCTGACATTTATAGATGACATGGTGTAGCTGCTGAAGGGGGGGGAACATTTCTCTGCCACACATCTACCACTGTATTGCCTATGCTTCTTGATACCACATAACCACAATAATGATCACATCAGTTTGCCACATTTGTTCACTAAAATAATTTTTGCATCATTCGCTCAGCTCTAGCTGCAGGACTGACTGTAAGTGCCAGTCCTAGATCTGCTGCTTATGAGCAAGAAACTACATTGATTTTTACTTACTGTAGCTTCAAATTAAGGTTAACAGAATAAGCCTTCCTCCTCTGCCAAAATGTCACAGTATCATGACTTGATAGGATTATCCTGCAACGTCATGTCATGACATCACATAATGTTCACTTGACAAGATCACATAAGACTCACTGTGATAACAGATCAAAACTCAAAGATGTCCCAGTTAATTCAGGGACTTCGTAATTTGTTCACAAATGGAAAAGAGGTGACACTGGACCAATACACCATTTTGATATGTGCTGTCAATCATTTTCCTTGCTTTGGGATGCAGGATAGTGACAGCTGGAAGAATTTACTCAAAAAGGGAAAAGTAAAGGTAAATTAAGAGTAAATTCTCAACAAAAGGAAAAAAAAATCATGCTCTGACAAGAGGAAGCATGGCCTAACATCAGTAGTGCTAATTTATAGGTTTCCTGTTCTTTCATGAACGGACATATTCCTAAACTAAGATGTGTTTCTACTTCCCCATCAAACAACTAGTCACATTGATGAGATAGTACTACTGTACATAGGGCTGGGTGAAAATTTTTGGCCAAAACTTTTTTTTGCTGAAAAATGCAGATTCAAATCAACTGAAACATGTAACAGTTTTGTATCAATTTTGCAAAATTGCTTTGATCAAAAAAACCAACCTCTCCTCCTCATAGTTCCATTTTTTTATTCAAAATTATTTTAATTTTGAAATTTCCTTCAATTTTTTTTAAAAAAGTGTTTTTAAAAGCTCAAAATCCAAACAAAACATCTAGTTTGACATTGAATTATACGTTTTCTTTGACCAACAAAAACACACACCACTTTGGTTTACTAAAAAATTTTGAAAAAAGATTGTTTGAGTCAATCCAAAACATTTCTTCTTCAAATTTTCAAAACTGACAGCAAACTAAAAACAAATAATGAGTTATCATATAGTTCTAAAACTATACCCTCCTCCCATGCATGGACAGGAAAGGCTATTTTCAGCTTCTCTGAGCAAGCTTTCTATTTCATCACTGTAGCATAGGGAGCCACCTCCCACATACCCCCTTGTAGGCAGATGTCTGTCTAGAGCACCCCGCCTATTCTCCCCCTCTTCGTGGCCTTTTAAGAGCTCCAAGCTCACAGGTAATTCAAACAAACAATCTTCTGAAGGGATCCCGTTTATTTACTCCTCTGAGGGCTCTCCAGACCTCACCTCTAGTTCAGTCTCTCTCAGTAGTCCAAAACACTAAGAAGTCTTTGAAAACAAAATACAAACTCACAGTTTTCAGCTAGGCAGAACCCCTCATGCCCCCAAAGAATCTGTCTGCTTCCCGGTACCTCCTGTCTGGAGTTTGTCCTTCACCCCAGGCATTTCCAGCTGGACCTTTGTAGTCTCTCCCTGCTTGGAGAGCTTTCCTTACTCTCTCCTACCTCTTGAGCTTTTCCTCTGCTGACTTAGGGCCTAGCAGGAACTTCTCGCTCCCTGAAAGGTCTACAGACACAGCTGCAGATTTCTGGGCTTTTCCCTTCAATGCAACTTCCTGCTCCTGTTGCATGGGGAAGCACCTGATTCCTCTCAGGTGGGGCTCATTGTGTAATCAGGGTTGGCTTAGCCACAGGCTCTGAAGGCCCTGAGGCAAGCCACCCTGTTACAATCAAACTTAGTTAATCTGAGAAATGTCAGTCAGTTGCATGGTGAACCAACAATATACTCTTCAAATTCTTAACAGTGCCTGAGGGGTAGATGAGTGTCTCAGCCACCTTCTTTTTACCGGTTTCAGAGTAACAGCCGTGTTAGTCTGTATTCGCAAAAAGAAAAGGAGTACTTGTAGCACCTTAGAGACTAACCAATTTATTTGAGCATGAGCTTTCGTGAGCTACAGCTCACTTCATCAGATGCATACCGTGGAAACTGCAGCAGACTTTATATATACACAGAGAATATGAAACAATACCTCCTCCCACCCCACTGTCCTGCTGGTAATAGCTTATCTAAAGTGATCATCAGGTGGGCCATTTCCAGCACAAATCCAGGTTTTCTCACCCTCCACCCCCCACACACAAATTCACTCTCCTGCTGATGCTAGCCCATCCAAAGTGACAAGTCTTTACATAATCAAGTCGGGCTATTTCCTGCATAAATCCAGGTTTTCTCACATCTCCCCCACCCCCATACACACACAAACTCACTCTCCTGCTGGTAATAGCTCATCTAAACTGACCACTCTCCAAGTTTAAATCCAAGTTAAACCAGAACATCTGGGGGGGGGGGGTAGGAAAAAACAAGAGGAAACAGGCTACCTTGCATAATGACTTAGCCACTCCCAGTCTCTATTTAAGCCTAAATTAATAGTATCCAATTTGCAAATGAATTCCAATTCAGCAGTTTCTCGCTGGAGTCTGGATTTGAAGTTTTTTTGTTTTAAGATAGCGACCTTCATGTCTGTGATTGCGTGACCAGAGAGATTGAAGTGTTCTCCGACTGGTTTATGAATGTTATAATTCTTCACATCTGATTTGTGTCCATTTATTCTTTTAAGTAGAGACTGTCCAGTTTGACCAATGTACATGGCAGAGGGGCATTGCTGGCACATGATGGCATATATCACATTGGTGGATGTGCAGGTGAACGAGCCTCTGATAGTGTGGCTGATGTTATTAGGCCCTGTGATGGTGTCCCCTGAATAGATATGTGGGCACAATTGGCAACGGGCTTTGTTGCAAGGATAGGTTCCTGGGTTAGTGGTTCTGTTGTGTGGTATGTGGTTGTTGGTGAGTATTTGCTTCAGGTTGCGGGGCTGTCTGTAGGCAAGGACTGGCCTGTCTCCCAAGACTTGTGAGAGTGTTGGGTCATCCTTTAGGATAGGTTGTAGATCCTTAATAATGCGTTGGAGGGGTTTTAGTTGGGGGCTGAAGGTGACCGCTAGTGGCGTTCTGTTATTTTCTTTGTTAGGCCTGTCCTGTAGTAGGTAACTTCTGGGAACTCTTCTGGCTCTATCAATCTGTTTCTTTACTTCTGCAGGTGGGTATTGTAGTTGTAAGAAAGCTTGACAGAGATCTTGTAGGTGTTTGTCTCTGTCTGAGGGGTTGGAGCAAATGCGGTTGTATCGCAGAGCTTGGCTGTAGACGATGGATCGTGTGGTGTGGTCAGGGTGAAAGCTGGAGGCATGCAGGTAGGAATAGCGGTCAGTAGGTTTCCGGTATAGGGTGGTGTTTATGTGGCCATTGTTTATTAGCACTGTAGTGTCCAGGAAGTGGATCTCTTGTGTGGACTGGACCAGGCTGAGGTTGGTGGTGGGATGGAAATCCTCCCTGCATGCCTCCAGCTTTCACCCTGACCACACCACATGATCCATCGTCTACAGCCAAGCTCTGCGATACAACCGCATTTGCTCCAACCCCTCAGACAGAGACAAACACCTACAAGATCTCTGTCAAGCTTTCTTACAACTACAATACCCACCTGCAGAAGTAAAGAAACAGATTGATAGAGCCAGAAGAGTTCCCAGAAGTTACCTACTACAGGACAGGCCTAACAAAGAAAATAACAGAACGCCACTAGCGGTCACCTTCAGCCCCCAACTAAAACCCCTCCAACGCATTATTAAGGATCTACAACCTATCCTAAAGGATGACCCAACACTCTCACAAGTCTTGGGAGACAGGCCAGTCCTTGCCTACAGACAGCCCCGCAACCTGAAGCAAATACTCACCAACAACCACATACCACACAACAGAACCACTAACCCAGGAACTTATCCTTGCAACAAAGCCCGTTGCCAATTGTGCCCACATATCTATTCAGGGGACACCATCACAGGGCCTAATAACATCAGCCACACTATCAGAGGCTCGTTCACCTGCACATCCACCAATGTGATATATGCCATCATGTGCCAGCAATGCCCCTCTGCCATGTACATTGGTCAAACTGGACAGTCTCTACGTAAAAGAATAAATGGACACAAATCAGATGTCAAGAATTATAACATTCATAAACCAGTCGGAGAACACTTCAATCTCTCTGGTCACGCAATCACAGACATGAAGGTCGCTATCTTAAAACAAAAAAACTTCAAATCCAGACTCCAGCGAGAAACTGCTGAATTGGAATTCATTTGCAAATTGGATACTATTAATTTAGGCTTAAATAGAGACTGGGAGTGGCTAAGTCATTATGCAAGGTAGCCTGTTTCCTCTTGTTTTTTCCTACCCCCTCCCCCCCCCCAGATGTTCTGGTTTAACTTGGATTTAAACTTGGAGAGTGGTCAGTTTAGATGAGCTATTACCAGCAGGAGAGTGAGTTTGTGTGTGTATGGGGGTGGGGGAGATGTGAGAAAACCTGGATTTATGCAGGAAATAGCCCGACTTGATTATGTAAAGAGTTGTCACTTTGGATGGGCTAGCACCAGCAGGAGAGTGAATTTGTGTGGGGGGGTGGAGGGTGAGAAAACCTGGATTTGTGCTGGAAATGGCCCACCTGATGATCACTTTAGATAAGCTATTACCAGCAGGACAGTGGGGTGGGAGGAGGTATTGTTTCATATTCTCTGTGTATATATAAAGTCTGCTGCAGTTTCCACGGTATGCATCTGATGAAGTGAGCTGTAGCTCACGGAAGCTCATGCTCAAATAAATTGGTTAGTCTCTAAGGTGCTACAAGTACTCCTTTTCTTCTTTTTACCAAGACAGTACTACCTACATGCTAGGCATTATACACTCACTTACTGAGAGACCATCTCTGCCTCAAAGAGCTTCCAGTCTAAAGAGACAAAACAGAAAAGGGGTATGAGGTGAAATAGAGGGAGAGAAGTGACTTACCCAAGGCCCCCCAGCACCAGAGCCAAGAATAGAACACAGGTCTCCTCACTGCCCTGCCAGTATGCTATTTACTTGGCAACACTGTAATGTCTCCTTAGCTTCATATACTGCTCTCTCTCCTGAAGGAGTGGCTTTTCTAGAGTTCTGCTTACTCTTGCCCACTTAACTTCACTTCTGTCACTTGTGGAGGGAAAGTTCTATAGTGAAAGGCTAACCTGTCCTACAAACATATCTTTAGGCATGTGAGTTGTCCTGTTAGAGTCAATAGTACTACTCCCATGCTTAAAGTTAAGCAGAAGCAACTGTTGCAGGATCTAAGGCTTTGTTTGGAACACAGCTATATAAGAGTTTTGAATACAAAACAAGTCCAGTAATGCGCCTCAGGTTTTGTGAAAATGTAAAACCCATTTCCTTTTCACAGGAGCAATTGTATGGAGTTATTCAACAGCACAGAACAAACTCTACAGGGAACACACAGCTTGTCGTTGACAACTAAACTTTCATTCAAGTTCACAGCAAGTGCCATACACCACTGTTGCTGTTGTTAATAGGAGTTATGGATGTTATTCTCCATTCAGCACAAAAATAGTCTGCTCTACGTCATCAATAGTTTAGGGCAGCAGGGCTAGGAAGTGACTGTTCTCCAATAAAAATAGAAGAAAATAACTCACTTTTACAGCTAGCAAAGGATATATTTAAGGAGAAACAAAGAGATAAATTATTCTCTAAGGAAAAAAATTAGTCCTTATAGAGTTTGTATACATCCACACACATAGACCTTATAGAAGATTGGGAAGTATTACTAAAATGACATTCCAGTTTGGTGCCAGACATTCACCTAAACTATTTCCATGCTGGGCCTCTGGCTATTCTTCTGAAGTCCCCATATGCCCTTCAAATCAAAATGGAATATTATGACATACGTGATAAAAGAGGCAGTTCTGAAAGTATGTTTTACTATTCTATCATTTCAAGTCACAAAACAGATAAAAGGAATGACAAGGGTCTCATACGGTCATAGATTTGAATGTAGAACATACATTGACTTTCAGTGTGACTTTTCATAATGATCAAGGAAAGTATGTGGCCTTTGGGTTGGTTGACTTGTCATTGGAAAGAAAATTTTTTTAAGGATGTGATATTGATCCAGAGTTTGAGTTAAAAGGAAATAATTTTACTGTGTGAACAGATGCACTTCCTCTGGTTAGAATAAAGAGATCATAAAACAAACACAACTCTATGAGGAGACAGAGTTCCAGCTCTCTGTTTTTTTGCATTTACTGTTCCAGACTCAAGTAGACCCCTTTATTCCATCTGGGCTAAAATGATCCTAAAATGATAAAAAGCAGCGGTGGGGGGGAAACTACCATGACATTTGTAAACTATTACATTGCTTTAAATCTGCATATAGCCCTCTCTCTCTCTGGTCTGTTTAGATTGTGAGCTTTTCAGGGCAGGGCTGGTCTCATATTCCAATGAGCACAATGAAGTCCTGACCTTGGCACTTGACTGGGCCACATACAAACAAATAATAATAATAATGTTATGCAGGAAAGTGCTAATGGCTGTCATCAGTCACAGACCTGGTTATAGCTGATGGGTGTACTGAGCACCTTTCATTCAGGTTAAATTAAGGACCAGTTACACATCCCTTTCTGCAGCAAGAGCTAAAACGAGAGACGGCCAAGGCACTGGCCAGCATGGAAGGCCTGAGTAAAAGCTACAGTATATGGTCTGAGGAGTTTCCCTGGGCACTGATTGGTTGCAGCTGCATAGGTCAGTGAAGAAAAGAACATGAGAGAGAAGCAGTGGTGAGAGTGGCCCTGGGAGGATGCCAATAAACAGAACTTCTTCCACAGTACTGAAGTGGCAGACTTGGATTACTGGATAAGGAAACTACCTGCTGTTGTTTATTCCTGTTGTTATTAGGACACAGGACTTTGTGTGTATTCTTTGTAAATAAACAGGATTGCACCAAAGAAATACCTGACTTGTATAATCAATTTCTCTTTTTAACAGAAACAAGGCAAGGCCCTGAATATTGGCTAACCACCGAGGCCAAGAGGCAACAATTGTAATGATCCACAATCAATTATCAGTCAAGACCTTGTTGTTGCATGTACAGGAAATAAATGTAGTGAAATTCAGGGGTGGGGGTGGGAAGAGTCAAACGTACTGATGCTTTGTTTATATGTACTTAATAACATTGTGATGGAGGGAGAAAGAGAACATCAGATATGTCCTGTAATGTTTGTACTGGTGCTGTACCTGAAAAGAGGGAAATGCTTTTTGTACATTGTTTTCTTTTCCCTTTATTAGCCAAGTAGAAAATACAGACATTTTTAAAGCACTTGCATTGAGATTGTTTTAGCAACAGAAAATGTTAAAAATTCTGGACCCTAGCAATAAGGATAAACCAGAGCACAAAAAACCAAAACAAAACAAAAAAAAACCCATGTAGGCATGCACACGAGAGCAATGACATTTTGTAAACCATTCACTAATGTGCTAGGACTATGCACTCTGAAGGTATGCCTGCACTGAAATTAAAAACCCATGACTGGACTATGCCAGCTGACTCAGGCTTGTTGGGCTCTGGGTAAGGAGCTGTTTACTGCAGCATAGATGTCCCGGCTCTAAGATCCTGTGAGGTGGGAGGGTCCCAGAGCTCAGGATGCAGCCCAAGCCTGATTGTCTACACAACAAGTAAACAGCCCTGCAGCCTGAGCCCCATGAGCCTAAGGGCATGGCTACACTTGCAGCTGTAGAGCGCTTTGAGTTAAACCAGCTTTCATAGAGCACAGTAGGGAAAAGCGCTGCAGTCTGTCCACATTGACAGTTTCAAGCACACTGGCGTGGCCACATTTGCAGCACTTGCAGTGGCATTGGGAGCGGTGCATTATGGGCAGCTATCCCAGTGTGCAAGTGACTGCAACGTGCTTTTCAAATGGGGGGGTTAGGTGGGGTGGAGTGTGACAGGGAGTGTGTTGTGTGTATGTGGGGGGGGAGAGAGTGGGTTGGCGGGGCTGAGAGCATGTCAGCATGCTGTCTTGTAAGTTCAAACAGCAGCAAACCCCCCTCCCCCCGCCTCTCTCCCTCTCTCTCTCTCTCACAGAATTCCATAGTAATGGTTGCTTCCTCTCCGAGCAGATAAGCAACCGGCTGTCAGAAACGGAGCTTTGAAAGAGCATATCCGCATTCCTGCAGCGATTCCAAAACAATGACAAGAGTGGCCACTTGACTTAAGGGGATTATGGACGTTTCCGGAGGCCGATCAGAGCGCAGTAATGCAACACTTCGTTCACACTGACGCCAGGACGTTGCAGCCGAGGTGCATCAAATGTTATTCCACTCGTCGAGGTGGAATACCAGGAGCACTCTAGCTGAGGAGTCAGAGCGCTCTACGTGCCTTGCCAGCGTGGACGGGACGTGAGCTGGGGTGCCCAGGGCTGCTTTAATGTGCTCGAACTCGCAAGTGTAGCCAAGCCCTAAGTCAGCTGGCAGGGGCCAGCTGAGGGTGTCTAATAGCAGTGATGACACATCCTGAATGTTAAACAAAACACACCTAAAGTTTTCAATGTCCCTGTTGCTCTTCTGCAGAACTCAGTTCCCTATTAGGGGTAACTTTTTCTGCCTCCCCTGCCAATTGATTTAAGCACTGGATAACCCACAACAAAGCTCTTGAAAAGCATGTTATAGTCTAAAGAAATTAAGTAGCATGTGGGGATTTACAAAACCTGATTTGGTAGGAATAGGACACCTTAAAAATAGCCCTAGGTAGTGATACAATAAAGGCTCACACCTATTTAGGGCCTGACCCAACGCTCATTGATGTTAATGGGATTCATTCCAGTGACATCAATGGTTTTTGGATCAAGACCATATAATTGTTTAAGGTTTCAGTTCAACTTGTGCCTAACTGTAAGCACATGAGCAGTCCTATTATCTTCAGTGAGACGGCCCACATGCTTAAAATCAAATATATTCTTAAGTACCTTGTTGAATTGGGACCAAAGGGCTCAGTCTTAAAACACAATAAGCCTAGTGCTTTACAAGCACAGTCCCATTGACTTCAAAATGGACTATATCCAGTTGTATGTTTGCAGGATCCAACTCAAAGGAAGATGAACAGATATTCTTTCAACATCCACCAAAGTACATGTGGCATATCCTTGTTACATTGTGGATGTGGCTGAGAACGTGTGAGATTCCTTTTCCTTTGTTGACTGTTAATGGGGATCTGTTTACCGTTGATGGAATGGTAGATTATTAAGAAATTTCCTTCTGCTGGTTCCAGTTTCTTTTCTTGTTTGCACATACCTGTTTTGAAATGCTTCATTTTATTTATTTCATGAGTAGGTGTTCATAGGGCTTTAAGTTCTAGAGATGTAAGAATGTGCTGTTATTGGTCTAACCATGAGTTATTTAGGGGTATGGTTAGCAACACAGAGAACATATATGATTAGTGTCAAAGTTAGTGCAGGAACCCCTGCTACTTCCACCTACTAGACAACTGAAAATATCTATGGACCACAATAAATAAGATGGTGAGTCAATAAACAGCTAAGGATGGTCCAAAAACTCTCTGCAGAGCAATTTTGGAAAAAATATTGAAATAGAGGCTGGCATGGGAACTCAATTGAACAGCATTTCAGAAAGAAAGGTCTCACTTCAGATTGATTTGATTTAACGTTGAGAACTTGAAAATTTTCTGAGCATGGAGGCAGTGGACAAACAGGCAAACAAAATCCCAATGCACTGCAAGGGTGAATAAGTTTAAGCTGGAAGCACCACTTTAGTAGGAGAAAATAAATCACAGCCATAATCATATTTTTCTAAAAGTTCAAAAGGTCAGATGTCAGGAAATTGGACAAATAAATAGAAAGTGCTCCAAATAAAGGGAGATAGGCAAAAACTATGGCATTTTTCAATAAAAATGATAATGAGTGGGGTCTTATATAAGACTAAGAATAATAACTAGAAAGGTAATATGACAATAAATTTCTGCATTTACTGAAGAAAGAACTTAGACAAGACTTTTTTTTTAAAAGAACTCAGAGGAAGAAATAGATATGGCCGGGGGACAGGTGGAACAGAGAAAATAATGGCCAGGGTCTCAGCAAGATCTGGGGTTACACAAGTTTGCTTGTGACATCAGTCATCCATAGGGACCTCTGTCATCAATGGTACAACAATGGGATTTAGACTTTAACACAATTGGCACTGTTTGCTCACAGAAGATCATCCAAAAAACAACAGGGGAAATTGAACTCAATGGGCTATTTGCAGGAGTGAGAATTACGCAGGTGAACAGTGGTTGCAGGATCAGGTCAATAGGTTGGAAGAAGCTGCTTGGGAGAATTACAGAAGGCAGTGTTGTTAGCACGGACAAAACTTTTCACAAGTGCTAAACTAACACCGCATTATTAATTATGGTTTTATTTATTATTTGTCAAGTGTTGAAAATATGCTCTATGTAATAAAAATAGTAATCACTCCATGCATTTCTACAATGCCTGTCATCTAAAGAGATAAAGGTGTTTTAAAGGTGTTTAAAGGTGTTTTAATTTATTTCATGTATTTATTTTTCATGGATTAAACTAATTCATATTAAAAATACAATGTGATAACAAGCACTGGGAGTCATGAAAGAAATCCCAATAGCATACCAATCAATGCACTGAAGCCTGTGAAATCCATTCATGACTTATTCCATTTGGAGAACAACAGAACTTCAAGATTAACTAAACTACATTCCTTAATGATTATGAGGGGTACAAAACAAAAAATAAATAAACCAACAAAAATAATCAGATCCACAGTAAGGCCTCAATCCTACAAAGATTTGCCAACTTTACACACTGTGAGTAGAACTATTGACATCAAGAAAGTCAACTATGGGTAGAAGTCTTTGTAGAATCGAGCTGAAATCCGGGTCTTTACCTATGCCTGGAAAGGTAAACTAGTGACAACAGGTCTGGGGGTTCTCTGAACTATTTGAGAAGATGCTCAATTTCTTTATCCTAAATTTGGGAGAATATTATAGATATATTTCATGAGAGCAAATAGCTTTTCAACAGTTACAACATCTATTTGTTTAAGGAGATTTATTCTTCTATTTTACCAAAATTCCTTTTTCTGCCCACCATAAACACTACAAAACTATGTGTTTATTAAATTTCTATTATTAATTTTCCACGAGTCATCATAACTATTAATTTTAATACCCTTTGCTAGCCCCCTCTTTTCCACTTTAACGCTTACTGGGTCTCTGAGATAGGCATAAAACCTGGTCATAAAATGGTTTATTTATTTTTACTTTAAAAAATTAATGTTGTCATTGCATAAGTACAAATGAAGGCCCTGAGGTCAATGGGAACACTCCTGTGTTTAAAATTAAGCACAAAATAAGTTTTCACAGGATTGGGATCCAAGACAGGACCTTTCATTTTTTGTATCAAAAGCTTAATGTGTTGATAGTACGTAGAATTATTTTTTACCAGATGAAAATGTCCTCTAATCTCCTAAAACATGTTTCCCAGATTGAGGTGCAATTTTTATTTCTCTAACAACATTTAGATCTTATTCAAAGTCTGTACCAGAACAATCCCACAATCCTATCATTTATCTGACACAGGCAAAAGCACATTTTTACAATGGTAAAATGGTTGTGCTACTTAGCATAAAACTGCTTTACAAATATAAAGTAATGAAGCCACAGAAAACCCTTGTGAGGTAGGTAAGATATTCATGTAAGAATCCGTTCACTCACCACTGAAATGCAGCCACCTCAGGGGTAGAATTTGACAATTTAACAGCACCTATGACAGATTAGGACAAGAAATGAAGAATACCATATACAATGGAAACTACAAAGGGAATCCAGGGAACTCATGTGGCCTGTTTGAAAGTTGGACAGGATACCATTGTTTATACCTCTCCTCTTACAAAAAGTGCAATGGAAAAATGGAAAGTGAAATGTTTAATGACCACAAGTGGTGAAGGCTTTGGTTTTACATCTCACTCAAAAGATATTAAGAATCAATTCTTAGCCATTCATTTTTAAGAATGTCAAGAACAATCATGCTGCCTCTGTATTTCAGAGCAAATGTGCTGACATTGAAGTTAGAGATGATATTTGAGAAATGATTACGAGGAACATTGCAAAAACATAATATTATTGTAGCAGCACCAGTCATACCACTCAAGTTAAGGGTCTGTCAACATTTCCCTAATAAACCATTATTTTTGAGAGATTATAACTCAACTATAAAAAAAATTCTCTCTCTGGGCTCATACTTGCTTTAAAACTAAGGAGAGGGATAATTCAGCCTGACAGCAAATTGCTTTTAGCAAATATGAAAAATATAAGATAACATTTCCCCTCACCCTTCCTTCCAGGCGGTAGGGGTCTCAAATGTTTTTGCTGTTGCCATAACTACATTGCTATGGCTCAAATTGATTTATTTATTTAAATTTAAAATAGAATTTTATTGGGCACAGTCCATAACACAGACTAGTGTTCTGGGATATTTAGGAATGGATTAGAGGAGAAAAAATAAATACAGATGACTAAAATATTCCATTTGGAAATCTGGTTTGCTGTATGTTCACTCATTTACCTCTCCAAAAAAAATTCATAAGTACCTTGTTGAATTGGGACCAAAGGGCTCAGTCTGTTCCTCTAAACCTACTTTCAAAGTGATATTATTATAGTGCAATTTTTATGGATACAGCCGTGGACTTTTCAAGTAATATTAACTGGCTGATAAAATAAAGCATCCTTGCATGCCCAAGCAATTCTTTTTCACAGTGGTTACTGAGAGGCCAATCATTTGTAAAGTATGATTCTTAATTGACAAAATAAAGTAAAATAAAAAAAATAAATGCAGCAGTAAATATGTATGAATTATAGTCAGGACAGAAGTAGGAATGAGACTGTAGTATCCACTGGCATTTCCCCAAATTCCGGACCTATAGGAACAGTTCCCACAGATATGCTGAACTATAGAAACTAATATATGGTGTTATGCAAAGAAGATCTATATTTATGAACTAATAGCCAAAGGTTTGCAGAACACCAGTTACAGGATATGCCACTTAGAGCGGCTTTCTCTATAACAATGATAAATTATTAGACAAATATATACCACACCAATATTTTAATGTAAATTCTAGAAGCAAAACACCCAGAAGGAAATATTTCTAAGGCACAACTGCTTTGAATTGTGACAACACTGGCCTACTCGGTGAGGTCTTTTATGGAACTACCTTTCATAGAAGCTCTATTTGTTGGAAAGACACTATTCACTAGAGAGGGCCCTGACTAAAATGTTGGCACTAAACATCCTCAAGTCGGAAGAAATCCACTTTTTTGAAGGGCGGGTGGGGCAAATGGCTCTATCTTTATAACAGGACAAATCAAAATCTGAATCTAGACTCTCTACACTGCAGCGTGAGCCCATCTCTGAATGCTGATGCTCACTACATTGGAGTAATGTCAGATATAGGTAATAGACGCACAGGTTTTGAGCATCATCATGTTTACTTTGGTTTACACCATGATTATGCAGAAACAAATCATGTTTGAGAAGAAACCAGCGGCTAATATAAAAGTAAGGCCACTTAAAAATTTAAGAAAATCTTGCCATTCTCAAATGTTCAACTGCTTTAGGCTCTGACAGGCTATAAAAACAAAAATCTCAGACCTGTTTGAAAATAATTCAAAATAAGAATACTAATAAATAAAGATTGCTCTACAGGTAACAATGACATACAATATAAATTAACTCAACATGGGGCTTTGGCTGAAATATATTTCCTACAGTCTATTACTAAGGGGTCATTGGAAGCAACTGAAAGAAATTACTGCTCACAGTGCGAAGGAAGTGCACAGAAAGAGAGGGGACTTGCAGGAGCCAGCAGATAAGGAGGCGCGGTAGGGGATGGGTTGGGGGGGGGTAACAAAGAGGGAAGGCAGCAGGAGCTGGTGTGGGGTGAGTGGGTAGGAATAGAGGTGATAGGAATAGAGAGGAGGTGGCAGCAGCCACTGGGGAAGTGGATAGGAGGAGAGAAGGCAGAGGACTATATATGCACAGAGGAAGAGGGGGATAGCCGCCAAGGGATGGGGCTAGATAGGAGCAGAAGAAGAAGCGGGAAGTTGTAGGCAGGGGGTAGATAGGTGCAGAGGGGGAGGGGAAAGAAATCAGAAGATTGTACAGGAGAAGAGAGGGGTGGGGGACAAGAACCAGGGGGATAGGACGAGAGGGCAAGGGTGCACAAACTGAGGGAAGGGATAGGAGCAGAGGAGAAGGGGGACAGGTTCTAGGGTCTGATGGGGAGTGACAAGGGAGCAGAGTGGTAAAGACACACACTATTAGCAAATAGTTGTGAAACGCTCAGGCAAAGTATGTGTCTCATGGCACCTGTAGTGACTGATCCATATTGAGGATAACAACCTACTACTGCTAGCAGTTACTCCATTACTTCAAAAGTGTTAGCGGTCTGTGCTATGGATCTAAAGGCCCAAATTTGGGATATCAATATATAAAAATGACAGAGTAGGTCACATTGGTGGGGGAGTGGCACTATATGTGAAAGAAAGCATACAGTCAAATAAAGTAAAAATCTTAAATGAATCAAACTGTACCGTAGGATCGATGGATAGAAATTCCATGCTTGAACAACAGGGTGCAGCAGTACGAAAATACTTCTGACCACCTGACAAGGATGGTGATTGTGAAATGCAGAGAGAGATTAGAGAGCCTACAAAGGCAGAAAACACAACAACAGTGGCGGAATTCAACCATTCTCTTATTGACTGGGTACATGTCACCTCAGGATGAGATGCATTAATAGACACTATTAATGACTGCTTCTTGGAACAGCTTGTCCTGGAACCCACAAGGGGAGAGGCAATTCTTGATGTAGCCGTAGGTGGTGTACAGGATCTGGTCCAAGAGGTGATTATAGCTGAACTGCTTGGCAATAGCAACCATAATGTAATTAAATTTAACATCCTTGTAAGGGAGAAGAAAAGCCAAAGAAACACAACACAGTAACATTTAACTTCAAAAAGGAGACTGCAAAAAACGAGGAAGCTAGTTAAATTGAAATTAAAAGGAACCATCACATGCAAATACCTGCAAAGTGCATGAAACTGGTTTAAAGGTGCCATAATGGAGGCTCAGACTAAATGTATGTCTCAAGCAAAAAAACCAGACAAACAAACAACAAACAAAAACAGGAACAGTATCAAAAAATGGCACCATGGCTAAACAGCAGAGTAAAAGGGGCAGTTAGAGGCCAAAAGGCATCCTCTAAAAACTGGAAGTCAAATCCTACTGAGGAAAATAGAAAGGATCATAAACTGTGGCAAGTCAAGTGTAAAAGTAGAATTAGGCAGGCCAAGAAAGAATTTGAAGAGCAACTAGCTAAGGACTCAAAAACTAACAGCATTTTTTAAAGTATATCACAAGCATAAAGCCTGCCAACCAGTCAGGAGGCCACTGGAAAATCGAGGTGCTAAAGTAGCACACTTTATGTTGGAGAGATTCCAACACCTGAGCCACTCTTTTTATTCAACAAATCTGAGGAACTGTTTCAGACCGAGGTGTCAAATAGAGGAGATTTTGGAACAAATTGATAATTTAACAATAATAAGTCACCATGACCGGATGGTACTCACCCAAGAGTTCTGAAGGATGTAGATATGAAATTGCAGGACTACTTACGATGGTAAGTAACTTATCACTGAAAACCTCCTCCAGATGACTGGAGGATAGCTAATGTAATGCCAATTTTTCAAAAAGACTCCCGAGGGAATCCTGACAATTACAAGTTGGTAAGCCTAACTTCAGTACTAGGCAAATTGAAACTTTAGTAAAGAGCAGAATTATCAGGCTGAGCGTTGCTAGAGCAGCAGTTGCAAGTCCAAGTCTATGTTGGATCTCCAAGTGACGTTTAGCGTCCCTTGCAGTAATGTTACCGCTTCTTGTGATGATCAGTCAGGTCAATATCATCAGTGAAGCAGAGATCTTTTTTGAACATATTCATTGCTATAAAAATGCTCGGTAGTCTGAAAAATCAGTGCCTTGGTGTCTCAGGTTGAGCACTCAAAATTACACATATTGAATCTATTTCCCTATGTTAAGTATCCTCACACCTTCTTGTCAACTGTCTAAATGGGCCATCTTGATTATCACTACAAAAGTTTTTTTCTTCTGCTGATAATACCTCATCTTAATTAAATCGCATCTCATAGTTTGTATGGCAACTTCCACCTTCTCTGTATGTGTACATATATCTTCTTACTGTATGTTCAATTCTATGCATCCAATGAAGTGGGCTGTAGCCCACGAAAGCTTATGCGCTAATAAATTTGTTAGTGTCTAAGGTGCCACAAGTACTCCTGTTCTTTTTGCGGATAGAGACTAACACGGCTGCTACTCTGAAACTTGTCAAAATTAGTGGACACTTCTAACAATAATGACTTCAGTCTCTCTGTGTCTCAGTTACCCAGCTGTAAAATGGGGATAACATCATCATCTAATCTCACAAGGTTATTACAAAGATAAATTAATGTGTGAAACATTCCAGAACTATGGTTAGTGCACCACAGAAACATCAATAAGTAAATGAATAATTTTGTATTCAGTGCAGGATGTGGACGGTGTGCAGTAAAGACAACTTGGGGCCCAACACTGAAAGACGAGGATTAAAGAAAATATTCAATAACCCATTCACTGACTGAAGCAGAAGTCCTGTGGAAAAAATAGCATGTGATCAAGCAATGAAAGACTGTAACATAATGCATTCACACAAGGAGGGCTGAATTAAGGTTGCATAGTAACCTTAATTCTGACATTTCCTAACTTTACAACCATAAAATTCTTTTAATGCAGGTTTTTTTATGTAGTACAGTACATTGTTATTAGAGCAGCAGCAGAGGGATGAATAATGCAAAAAAGCTTGCACTAAACCTTAGCTAAATGTGTCTTTTCTCTAGTTCATGAGAACAAGTATTCCGGCTCTTATTTTTGTCAGGAGCGTTGGCATTCATTTATATGAAACTGTGTTAATGTCAGAAAGTGTCTCACAGCTGTGGTGTTGTACTAAAAATGTACTCCTCAGAGAAGGAGCTTCCTGAACACTCTGTAAGAGAGGGTTCCATGGACAACTAGGTCAAGTAAAGTCAGACCAACAAGATGTTATAAAAGACACAGCAGCATGAATGTCAAAGATTCTAGGGAAGAAGAGACAATATTTTAGTATTTAGAGTAAAGGGCAGAGCAAATTCATCCTTGGTATCATTCCACTGAAGACAACCGTTACACTGGATGCAAATTTGGCCATGGGATTCCATTTTGACTTCTTTGGTGACCTTTGGAAAGATGCTTTAGCCTCAAACCTATAACATATAGAGTACTCTGAATTCCCATTGATTTCAATGGAAGTGGAGAGTGCTCAGTATCTTGTACGAGCTAGTGTGAAATCCCTTAGAACTACTGCTGACCACTCAAGGCTTTCCCCATAGCTTAAACACACCTTCTCCCAGCACTCCCCTGGGTGTGAGCGTTCTGGTTTATCTCTTCAAGGGGGCATGACAGAGCTGTAGTACATAACACACAGCTTCTACAACACTAGTGCTCTTTTTTTAATAGCATGAGAAATTAGGGTTGCCAGACATCCGGTTTTTGGCACCCCAACTTCATGCCCCAGTGCTGAGCTCCCTCCTGCACGCTGAACCCCTCGCCCCCAGCCCAGGGCCCACATCCCCAGCTGGAGCTCTCACCTCCTCCCATACCCCAACCCCCTACACCAGCCTGGAGCCCCCTCCCACACTCCGAACTCCTTGGCCCCAGCCCAGAGCCCCATCCTGCACCCCAAACTCTGCATTTCCAGCCCCACCCCAGAGCCCTCACCCCCTCTCGTACCCAAACCCCCTCCCCTAGCTTGGTGAAAATGAGCGAGTGAACGAGGGTGGGGGAGAGCGAGCGACGGAGGAGGGAGGGAGTGGGGGCGGGGCCTCAGGGCAGGGGGAAGGGCAAGGGTGTTCGGTTTTCTGCAATCAGAAAGTTGGCAACCCTACAAGAAATATACAAATCTATACAAAAAATTATGCACGTTTCCTTGACTCAGTTTCCTCAACACTCCAGCCCCTTCTTTAGGCTGATGTCAGGGTCATCTGGAGCCATCCAGGGCCCTCCTGCTCCAATGCACAGCTTGTATTCTGAAAATGGAGCCTTGTTTCCCCCCACCCCAGTTCAACTTCCCTGAACTTAGCCAGCCTGTCCCCTTCCCTTCTCCTGGCCTAAACTTCCCTGTGTGACTCCCTGAGTCCCCCCCCATGCGTCCTTTTATAACCTCCTGCTTAGGGAATTTCCACTCTCTAGATCCTCAGCCTCCTGTTGAGGGAAGTTGGAGAGAACTGAATTTCCCTAGGATGAAGTTATTTTTTTTTTTACTCTCCCTAGGTAAGGCCTTAACAATTGGCTATTGCCCTTGGTCTGGCTGAGAAGTGCTCAAAGGCTTGTCAGTAATGAGGGATACACAGAGATAGAGACACTTTCCATGATACAACAATTTCATAACAACAGCTTCATAATACAGCCAGAATTCACAAACTGTACGCCAAGACTCTCCATAATCAACACAGACAACAACTGTGACAGCACACCACATTGCACCATGGTTATGTATTAAATGTATCTAGTTTAATTATTTGTAAGTTACTTTTACCAGCCTGCAGACAAATTTAGTCATCAATCCTTGTTACGAGGACATTAAAAAATTAAAAAACTATGGGTGGCATTTTCAAAGCTGCCTAATGGATTTAAATTCCCAGTTCCTATTATAAAACTAATGGAAATTAGGCATCCAAATCCCCCAGGCAGCTTTCAAAATCCCACCCTAAATGACATTCATTTTCTCCAGAGTAGCAGATGAGTAGGCTTTTGCAAGTTTGAGTTATATTTTTAAAATATTCAGTGCTCATACCATGACCCTTGCATGGTGGATCCAGGGGCCATCCCTAGGCATAAGCAGCATACGCGGCTGCATAGGGCACCGGAAAGTTTGGGGTACCATTCCCCTCGCTGGCCGCGGTTGGAATCCTCTCTTCTCCGGCCCCTCCCCCGTGCTGGGCCGGTGGGCTTCTCCCGCCCCCTCCCCCTCCCTTGTCAGCTGGCCGGCTGAGGGCTCCAGCCGCCACCGCAGCCCCAGGGAGCCCAGAGTGGCACAGCTGGTCACTGGCGGCCCAGCGGCCCACCCCACAGCCGCCTGGAGCAGAGTCCTGCCCTGGACCCTGCCTGCGCCGCTTGCTCTCTGGCGGGGACCAGGACAGGGCCAGGACAGGAAAGGCGAAACTTCCAGCCTGAGTCGGGGAGGGAAGCGAAGGGTGGGGACTTAAAGTGACAGTGCACTCACGGTCTCTCATACTTCCCTAACACACACACACACACACACACACACACACAGGCTCTCACACCCACCTACACTCTGCCTCTCATATGAGTCACAGTCCCCCAATACAGATTGTGTGTGTGTGTGAGACAGACAGTCTTACACTCCCCAACACACACTCTGTCCCCCAACACACAGTCACACACACACACACACGTATTATTGTTGTTGTTATTACTGCTTGGTTATCCTATCAAAATACTCGTGGTGAGCCAGGAGTGGCAAGGGGCTGCAGGAGGGCCGTGGGCTCTGGCAAGATGCAGCCCCCATCTGACAGCACGAAGCCTGCCTTGAGCCACTGCCACAGCATCTGCTGCGTACAAAGCACGGTGTGTGGCAGCAATGGGGAGGGGTTCTGCAGGCAGGGGTGGTGGCTGTGTCACCTCGACACACTGGAGTCAGCGGTACTGGCTGGGGACTGCCTTCAATGGAGCATAGGGGCACCAGTTTAATAATAGTGCGTAGGGCCCCATAAATCCTAAGGACGTGTAGCTCAGTGGGCCAGCTTACCTGTATTATATTCATTGCTTTGTTATCCTGCTTTATTATATTTAGTAGAAATGCAAGGAACCTACAGGCTTTTATCCTGTAAGATTTGGCTTTAGTAGATAGTGTGAGGCTTGAGGCCTATAACCTGTGGTACAGATAAACTTACAACTACAATACCCACCTGCTGAAGTGAAGAAACAGACTGACAGAGCCAGAAGAGTACCCAGAAGTTACCTATTACAGGACAGGCCCAACAAAGAAAATAACAGAATGCCACTAACCATCACCTTCAGCCCCCAACTAAAACCTCTCCAGCGCATCATCAAGGATCTACAACCTATCCTGAAGGATGACCCATCACTCTCACAGATCTTGGGAGACAGGCCAGTCCTTGCTTACAGACAGCCCCCCACCTGAAGCAAATACTCACCAGCAACCACACACCACACAACAAAAACACTAACCCAGGAACCTATCCTTGCAACAAAGCCCGTTGCCAACTGTGTCCACATATCTATTCAGGGGACACCATCATAGGGCCTAATCACATCAGCCACATTATCGGAGGCTCGTTCACCTACACATCTACCAATGTGATATATGCCATCATGTGCCAGCAATGCCCCTCTGCCATGTACATTGGCCAAACTGGACAGTTGCTACATAAAAGAATAAATGGACACAAATCAGATGTCAAGAATTATAACTTTCAAAAACCAATTGGAGAACACTTCAATCTCTTTGGTCACTCGATTACAGACCTCCAAGTGGCAATTCTTCAACGAAAAAACTTCAAAAACAGACTCCAACGAGAGACTGCTGAATTGGAATTAATTTGCAAACTGGATACAATTAACTTAGGCTTGAATAAAGACTGGGATGGGTCGTTACACGAAGTAAATCTATTTTCCCTTGTTTATTTCCCCCCCTACTGTTCCTCACACATTCTTGTCAACTGCTGGAAATGGCCCACCTTGATTATTACTACAAAAGGTTCCTCTGCTCTCCTGCTGGTAATAGCTCACCTTTCCTGATCACTCTTGTTACAGTCTGTATGGTAACACCCATTGTTTCATGTTCTCTGTGTATATAAAATCTCCCCACTGTATTTTCCACTGTATGCATCCGATGAAGTGAGCTGTAGCTCACGAAAGCTTATGCTCAAATAAATTTGTTAGTCTCTAAGGTGCCACAAGTACTCCTTTTCTTTTTGCAGATAAACTTAAGTATCTCATAAGTTATAGTGAACTGAGAGCAGTATGCCAGAGGGGGAATACTGACATCAGCCACACACAGAACACAGCTGACCCAAGCACAGAACATAGCTGACACCAGCATCCAGAAAGTTCTGGACAAGACCTCCGACCACAAAGCTGCCGTGACAGCAAATTGACGTGTATGCTAATGGTTAACATCATACACATACCAACCTATAGAATATGGACACCTTAAGGGGAGGAAAAACAAATAAGGACCTCTATTGAATATGCATTGGTCATGGCAGCATCAGTGTAACCTACTATAAAAGTAACATCCCAGGGGCAGCAGATAGGTTGGAAAGATGTAGACCTTGGGAGGGGCCAGAATGATGGCCATCGGGGAAGATAAGGACGATGACGGTGATGAGAAAGATAATGGTTAAGTATGAAAGATAAGGGTGTAAGTATGGACATCCAAATGTACTTTCTGTATTATCTCTGTCTGCTTTGTTAAGTTTAAGTGAGTGCATAATCTTTGCTAAATTATTAATAAATCACATATTTATATATAGAGAAAGAGTTCTTATAGTGTGAGTGTTGCACCTCTGCACATCAGGGTTCCCAAATTATATGATAACTTTACAATAATCTTACTGGGCCTGATTTTGGGACAAGAACCTGTCCCAACTTACAATTATATTTACTCAACTTTGGATCAGGCTACCGAGGGCCGTGGGTGGATCCTTGTACTCACCTTCAAAGGAGAACCCTCCAGTCTTCACCCTCCTTGAAGACTCCCAGTATCCACTGGGGACCTGAAAGAAAAAATAATAATTTGAGTATTGTACCATTGTTCCCAAGCTCTAATTCACCTTTGTGCTGCAGCTCCAAGTGCCAACAACTCAGCAAGGTCATGGCTCCTTATGCTAATTGAGACCAATGTAGAAGAAAATAAAGGAGAATTGTCAGAAATTATCAGATGGGAGTGGCAGCAGAAAGGACTCCACAGTACATCTGTATGGGGCACTAATGCTAACAACCACAGAAAGGCTGATAGATGTCTTCTCTTTTTATAAAAAGAGAAGGCATTAAAGAGATGAAAGCACACTCTCTTTTGAAAACCTATCCAAAGCATCATTGAAAATATGGATATATATTAAAGTCAAAGCCAGACACTGACACTGCCAAATAATGAAGGGGGGTGAGTGTGTGTGTGGGGGGGGGGGAGCAGGGAGAGAGAATGTGTCTATTTGTTATGCTTTCAGCACAAAAATAAAATAAAGTTCTATGGTTCACTAATAAGGCATGAGACATGTGAAGGAGTCTCAATGAACTTGAGTAAACTGCAGAGGGTAAAAGATGCCAAAGTCAAAGATTCAGTACGCCAATTTGAGCCAGCAAAGTGCCATTAATGATCTTTTTCTCTCTAGAGCACTATTCCTTCTTCCCATTCATCTTGTATAGATAGGCAAGCCATTTGTTCTCTCTTTGGTGTTTTCCACTATGGATTCTGTTTATTAACGTGTTATGATCTTGGTGCATTGCATGAGGAGCCTGTGCAGTTTCTAAGTGTTCAGGCCATCTTAGTTAAAAGGTTTTTCTTTTATGTTCTGTTCCTGAAACATAAGAGAGCCTCAGTTTTCTCGGATGAGCCTAATCCTAGGAGAGGCTGAGTACCATCAACACTATTAAATTCCCAATGGTTCTCAGTACCTTACAGGTTCAAGCCCATAATGAATGAGAAATCTTTGAGGGAAAGAACATACCCAGCCAGTCCACATATTATTAATGTGTTTTACATTCCCCTCCTGACCATCCTCAATAATAAAAAAACTCAAAGCCTATAGGTCTGTCTGGAGTTCCTTAAATCTATTCTTCTTTACAATCAGAAGCAAGCAAATGACGTTACATCAAACCTGACTGAAACAACTATATTAATATTTTATCTCTCAGCATAGATCAGTGTTTACATATTAAAGCCCATTAATGAGGTGTAGAAAATAACCCACTATTTTCTAACTTTTTTAAAATCTATGGAAAACTCCTATAGATTTTAAAAGGGGTGAAACCAACAGGGTTCTATGGAAATGTAATAAGTTACTGTAAAAGTTATTCTAAAAACTGCAAAATTTAGTATCCTTTCTACAGAATTTCGATAAGAATTTTACATTCCTGCTAACAGATTCTATTGGTTGTCTGAAAAATTCTAAAGAATAGTCATTACCCTCTGAACTTCTATAGAACATTTCCGTAAGTGTTAAAGTTTAACTGGGGAGAGAGAAATTTTCCTATCTGCATGGGTAGAATGGACATGGATAAGGCTCATTACCATTAATGAGAGCTACCTGTGACAATCCCCATGCAAATATAGGAAAACAGAACATGTACATATTTAAGTCCCATTAATGCTAATAAGGGTCATATGTGCAAATCACAGCACAGCAGGAAGCTGAAATTATATGCACTTGAGCACCCACATGGTTCATATACTAAGCTGACAGATAGCAAAAATATTCCTTCTCCCAGGGGTTAGCAAGAGCAAGCAATCCAGAGCACAGGGATTGATGTTCTGTGCAGCCCTTCAGCAGCTGTGCAGTGATGGGGGAAGTTTCTTATGCAGTACTCTGACCCTGCACACCCAAGCAGGGACTTCACATAACCTAGTCCTTAGCATTCTCAAGACATCATAAGTGTATTATTATTTACGGGTTAACAAATACAACTTGTATATTGCTTATTGTCTAAAAACAATTAGCCACGCAACAGTCCTATTAGGCAGACATCATCATCTTTAGATGGAGAAAAGTGAGGCAGAGTATTTAAGTGAAAATTTGTCCGAACTGCAGAAAGACTCATGGGCTTAGAACTCAGGAACTAGTAACTTCCAGGCATATGCTTAGGCCACTGGACCCTACCTCTCCATACTGTGGATTGTCATAGGCAACACAAGTCAACCAAGATGATTATTCAGACAAATTCCCAACTTTCTGATTCACAGGACTAGTTAGAACTGTAACAAAACCTACACTAGGCCTGAACCAAAACTCTGCACCCAAGCTCTGAAGCAAAACATGGGTTCAGATTAGAATTATCTCCAAATAAAAATCATTATATATAAATCTTGTAGTCTAGGAGTAAGGATGGTGTTGGCCCTATTTTCTGATGGCAAACACAGTTGGAAAGTCTAAGAATTTAATCTGCATTTACCCCCCTCTCTGACCAAATAATGAAATTCCCCAATGTTACCCTAGTGCTAACAACAGAAAGTGCTGGGACTGTGGTAATACTGTTTTAGGTAACAAACAAAGAAAGTACACGCTCCCAAGATTGACAGAATTTCTGGGATGACAACGCAAAACTCAACCATAGCATGTTATCCCATAATCACTGCGTAAATACTACTGGCACAGAAAGAAATACTGTATGTTACATTTAATTTCTCAATAGCTGGGAACTTTATTGAAGGAGCACGAGGTGACAGAATTATTCTTGCTAGACATGGAAAAACAAAACATCCTGTAAGACACTGTTCACTGATACTTCAACACAGTTTTTCTATCAGGTTTATTACTAACATTTGAAATAATATTTATAAAAATGGTATTGGTTTAAAAGTTAATTGGTTTAAAAGGTTCTTTTTTTCTATTCTTGTTAGTAAATATCCTTAACCTCAACACATTAGTCCTGAGTGCTGATTTCAGTACGAGCTTGATGTTTAGAATGATGATGATTATGGTATTATTTTGAAGGATATCTTTTGCAAAGCTGTGCAAAATTTAGCAATTTCACCTCACATGGGTTTACATGAATATCTTCTTCAATTATAATCTGTGTGATTTCACACAATCTTCAAGTGGTGAATTTTAAATGAAACCCAGCAATTTTCATGTTGTTTAGAGCTTTATGGCAAATGCTGTATATTGGCAAAACAGTGTATGTACACAGATACACATAAAGTGTATATGATGTATGTATAAAGTACAGCACAGATATATTTATTTACATTTAAATTAGTGCAACATCAAAACATATCCTAATTTATATTGATTCAACATCATCCAATGTATGTCTGATTTTTGCATTACTGTGAAGCTAACTCATATATATACATATATACCAAATTTGTAAAATTGTATATTATATTACACAATTGTATCTGATCATACCACAAAAGACTTCATTATCATGCATACAGTGGAGAGGATACCATTAATTATAATTTTTTAGTTAATTTAACCTTTAGCCTAAACATTTTTGTAAAATTGCTCGGAAAATGGCATTAAACTATCTTGCACGTTTTTCTGATTTATTTTCCCTCCTCCATCCCTTTTTTAAAACAAAAATTTAGATGGAAATCTTCCAACTAGCTGTAATATCAATAATATGAATATTGATTTTAACATTTAATTGCTGTTGTTTGTTTGCTTTTGAGAAAAAGAAATCCATAGGGGTAAGCCCTATCGATTTTAAGTAGAAATTAAACAAGTAGGACTCAAGTATAGAAATTAAATAGGGTTGTTAAATTACCCTATAAACTGATCCTCCACTCTTATACCAGTTTTACACAAGTTGGACTAATAGACCTGAGTCTCATTTACACTAAGGTCCCTTTACACTGCTCTAGGGATGTAAAGGTGACTTTAAAGTGGGTACTCTTTGTTACACCCATGCAGACCCATTGCAAAGAATAAAGACAACCACCATGCTTTGTAAATTGTTCATTGTAAATTCTGGAGTAGGGACAAAAATTTTAAGTTGGTTCAGAGAAGCCCATAAACTCAATGCTAGGCTGTGGCTGAAAATCATACCTGGGTATTGGCAATACAAAACACGGATACCTATATATGGGCTTGTTTCACCTGAAGCAAGATTAGTTGTGGAAAGAGAAAAATGTACAAAGTTTAAGTGCTTTAATTGCTTTGGAGATCTGCTTTTGGACATACTTAAGCTGTCTTTAGGCTTGTGAGCTTGTCGAGTCTCAGAAATAAAAAGAAAGCTTAATCCTACTATCTAAATATTTCCATGCCCTCCCATATCTAATTAACATGGATTTACACTGATGAATTGAGTCTACAGCTTTAAAAGTGTAACCTACATGCTGGCAATACACTGTTCTTCACTGTGCTAAATTACAGCCTTCCATATCTAACTACCTTTAATCATTTCTTCCTATTTTAATATTCTCTTTCAGGCATTTACACCTAGAGAATCCTTAGTGTTTTCAGAAGGATGGTGACAGTGCTAAAAGAATTTTAAAATCTTAATCCCTCCTAATCTTTATCAAGCGTCAAGATCGTTGAGCATCTTAGTTATTAAAAATTCTCACTCAAATTTTCTATATTACTAAATAATTATTTGAATACTACTTTGAGATAATTAGATAATAAATCATTTGTTTTGGAGATTATGTGTCTAAAATATTCCTTTTTTTAATTTCATGTGTTCAGTCATGAACATTTTCACCTATTGTTAAAGGCTAATTACAGGTCTTGACTATGTTTAAATGATATACTTCAAACAAAAGGAAAATGAGTCTGCAGCATATATACAGAAGGACTGATTCAAATTTCATTCACACTGATGTAAATCAGGTGCAACTCCACAGAGTTATACTGGTTTAAGTAAGATCAAAATCTGCGGCTGTGCAAAGCTTTGATTCTACAACTGACAACATGTGGGCTAAGCAGCCTGTAGTGACAGACTGATCTGAAACAGACTTACTCAAGCAATGCTTACAATAAAGTCCTACAGAATTTAAAAAAAAAAAAAAAGATTCATCCCAGAAATATTCCTCTAACAGCTTACAAGAAGTTAATAGACAACAACAATCTAGAACTGTAGGATTTTTTTGTCAATCATCCTGTGGAATGGGATATAATTCTCTATTCAACTCGATGGAATGGTTAAAAACCTATAGAAAAGTTATCATATTCTATTACACTTTATAAAACATTAGGCCGAATTTTGATATCCCTTACACTAGTGTAAATGAGGAGTAACTGCACTGGCCGTTACGATATAGTAAAACAAGTGTGTGAACAGAAGCAGGCCCTTTTATTCATACTGTATTATAGTAGCTGCCCTCAGTCTTGTTGCAAAAAGAGAGATTTTTGTCGGTGGCAACTGCATTTTCACAAACCTCACAGAATTCCACAGAAATGTCAGCATTGAGACTTGAATGCAAATGTCTAAAATTTGACAGCTTGTACCTAACAATCCAAGCCAGAAACCTGAACATGGAAATCCTTCAATTTGGAGGGGGAAGTTCAGAGCTGGGTCCCAACTCTGCAGTTTCAGCCCATTTCTAATACATGAGTTTGGAATATGAGAACAGTTTAATAGGTAATGCACTGTGGAGAGAGATTCCAAACCATGAGAAAAGGCAGAACAACCATGAGGCACGACTAGAATTTCACAACTATAAGGAGCCCCATATACAGGACGGGTGGGAGGAAAGATAAGATAATACTTTGCTTTAGAGCTGGACTAACACCTCATAAAATATATGTGACTATGTGTTTAAATAAATTATTGTACTGGCTTTGGGGGTTTCAGAAAATGTTCTAATTCAGTTGCAGGAATATTCCCAGAAACATGAACCTTTAAGCAAATATTAGAGAATATTTGAGGAAAGAAAATTTTGCCCCAGAAACCTGCGTCTCAGAGCTATGCTCCTCCAATCAGGCAACAGAAACAATACCACAGACATGCATGCCAGCCAAACTACCCAGCAAAAATGAAAATTTTGGATACTGAAGACCCCCAACAAGAGGCTTGAATAAGAATGATCATCAACTGCTCGCAGGCAATTCACAAACAAAAAACATGAAGAAAGACCCTGACACTATGTCATGTGTGGTTGCAGATCCATGCAGCACCTCTGACTTCATTGGGGGTCCATACGGGCTAAGAGGATCACAGAGGATCACTGTGTAGGGGCCTTATTTGTCAAAATAGATTTTTATCCACAAATTATTCACCCACTTCTATTTTTCAAGCAAATGTTTCCTTTCATTTAAAGATCTCACATACATTAGGTAAGTCTCACAATGCTGCAGACAGTGATTACTTTGCCCTTTTACAGATGGGTAAACTGATTTGCACAAGCTCACATGGCAAGTAAGTGGCATAAATGGGAATAGAGATCCACATTCCTGGTCCCCTTTTCTCCCCTGAACCGCTAAACCATTTTCCCAGAGAAAAAATTTAGTCCACAGTTCTTAGGGAAGTTGGAATCGAAGAGGGCATCTTTCAATATTACCTTAATATATATGAAAAGTATATGCATTAAAAGTCCACAGAACACAAATGTCTAAAAACCAAAACTAAAAAATGAACATTTTTGTAATTAAAAAAAATTGATAAATCCTGTCCAGGAGTCCCTGTCAAGGGATATTTCTTGGATCAACTGCTCGCAGGCTAGAATTTCAGCCAGACATTATTGATTATTCCCACGATACAGTTAGTAAGATGTCCAGTGCTATTTCAGGTAAATATCTGTCCTCTCAAATGACATTTGACAGCCAAAAATGCATGTTTATAAAGACAGAAATCTAAGGGGCTTCATGCCATGTGAACTATAGCACAAGGAAATGTAAAAATCAATACAATCCATTCCCCGGAAAACATTTTGTAGGCAACATATGCTGTATCCTATCAGGAAATGCAATGAGTAAATTCAGCACAAGTGTAGGTAGGTGCAAATCCCACTGAAGCCAACACTATTTGTTCTTATTTGTGCCAGAGTGAATCTAGCCAAAGTGTAGACTATTTATAATGTTTCATATTTTAATCGTGTCTGTCCTGATGCTAAGACAAATACCATACATCCCAGCAATACAGCATACCCGGATATGTATTTATTGCAACAACCTCTATGAGCAATTTCAGTTCTGATGTAGCCTCTTCTATATTTTGTTTTCAAAAAAATTCTGAAAAACAATGAAAGCCGAGGAGCAAGAGCAGCTTTTTGGTGATGAAACCAAGCAAAACTTTGTGGTTTCATATGGATGTTGACAAAGCCACTGAGAAATGACCTTTCCATTGTGCTAGGAGAACCTCAAAAAGAACAGGCCCCTAAGGGACTTTTCTGGTGCCTTTACGCTGACACTGCAACATACAAAGGCCAGGCTGGGGAGGAGAATCCCTCTTTTCCATTTCATCTGAACTTCTTGGGTCTGTAAAATTGAGCTCCGACTCTCATGAGAACAGGCTTTTCTGGTGCTCGATGATATCTGTTGGGCCAAGTATGCAGCGAGAACAGCCTTTTTCAAACAATTTTTATTACTTCTGCTTCCAGTCCCGGCCGGAGCTAAGAAATACAGGAGTATTTCTGTAAGCTTCTGAAAGTAACAAATAAGGAAGGGGAAACAGTTACCATTGTCAAAATGTCAGATGAGGTGTTGGGCTGTGTCAAGGTTCCTTCCCCACTCTAAAATCTAGGGTACAGATGTGGGGATCTGCAGGAAAGACCCCCTAAGCTTATTCTTACCAGCTTGGGTTAAAAACTTCCTCAAGGTACAAACTTTGCCTTGTCCTTGAACCCTATGCTGCCACCACCAAGCGTGTTAAATAAAGAACAGGGAAAGAACCCACTTGGAGACGTCTTCCCCCCAAAAATATCCCCCCAAGCCCTACACCCCCTTTCCTGGGGAAGGCTTGATAAAAATCCTCACCAATTTGTACAGGTGAACGCAGACCCAAACCCTTGGATCTTAAGAACAATGAAAAAGCAATCAGGATCTTAAAAGAAGAATTTTAATTAAAGTAAAAGAATCACCTCTGTAAAAATCAGGATGGTAAATACCTTACAGGGTAATCAGATTCAAAACATAGAGAATCCCTCTAGGCAAAACTTTAAGTTACAAAAAGACAAAAAAACAGGAATATACATTCCATTCAGCACAGCTATTTTACCAGCTATTAAGCAAAAGAAATCTAACGCATTTCTAGCTAGATTATTTACTAACTTTTTACAGGAGTTCTGAGCTGCATTCCTGATCTGTTCCTGGCAAAAGCATCACACAGACAGACCAACCCTTTGTCCCCCCCTCCAGCTTTGAAAGTATCTTGTCTCCTCATTGGTCATTTTGGTCAGGTGCCAGCGAGGTTACCTTAGCTTCTTAACCCTTTACAGGTGAAAGGGTTTTTCCTCTGGCCAGGAGGGATTTTATAGCACTGTGGACAGAAAGGTGGTTACCCTGCCCTTTATATTTATGACAGGCTGGTAGATTCTTATTGTCTAAAAGCAGTTCAGCCATCCCTGCTTTTCAGATGCTGCTGCCAAACCTGCGGCCAAAAGGGATCCCTGGCTCCTAGGGCCAGGCTGAAATACCAGGGTTCTGTTTACAGCTCCTACGCTACTACTGCATGGCAAACTGCTTTGTGCTGAATTGGGATGTGCCATCTCTATCACTGACCTGGGCTGGGTTGGTTACAAGTTCGCCCTTCCTCTTAATGTCCATCCACTCTTCCCCTCAGCCCCTCCATGCACCAAGGAACTGAACACATAAAGACTACTCTGTAGCTCTGAGAGCAGGTGAATTTGCCGCAGATGAAGTGGGGATATTGTTTTTTTTTGCTTTTCACACAATAAAAACAATATGACCAAACCACATAGTTACTGTTGGATCCCAAATAACTATATATATCAAAAACCTAGCTACATACATACTGGGGAGTTCCAAAAAACACAGAACATGGTGAGTTCCTCTAGAGGGTTCACAAAAAATGTAAATGGAATTCTACCCTATTGCTATAGAGATTATAACCTGAATCTTTCACCTCATACTCCGAGGGTCTAACTGAAAGAATTGGCAAAGAGGACACAAATTTGCTTGAATCGTCTTTATTCACTGGTAAGCTATGGGGACATTTTGTCTCTCATTAAAATCTTAAACACTCACAAAAATTTCTGAAAATTTCTGGCTCTACATATAGAAATTTACAAAGCAATAGTTAACAGTTTTTCCTCACTTGAGTAGCTGAATTTTACATGCATGTTTTGCACTAGATTTCCTCTAAACTTTTAAAACATGTCCGTAGATGATGGATTTTGAATCAATTTTCACCAATTTATACAAATAGTTTTGAAATAGTACATCACAAAATACAAGAGGTATTATTTTCTGTAATTTCATCTAACTTCAGAATATGGCCCCAAACACATCTAACATTTTGACCCACACACAGAAAATTGTTCAGTTCAATAAAAACCCTGGGGAAGTATTCAGTAAACTAATTTATTTTACATGTTTTATTATACCTTACTCTATAGGAATGGATAACTTGATGACACATGCACACACAAAAAAAGTTAAAATTATTTTAATTTTCTACTTTCAATGAAAAATAGCAGGTAAAATATCCTTTTTCAAACTGTAAGATTATACAAAATGGAGTGCTAAACCAAGATAAAACAAACAAAACTAGGATCTGAACACTGCCAAACTCTGGAGACCTTTGGATCCATATCTGAATTTTACAGGTCAGACCTTTCTTTAGTGTAAACCTGAGTCAGCACTACAATTACTCAAACTAATTAATAAAACCCAAAATGAAAAACTTGATTTCTTTTGTGTGGCTTTTATGACAAAAATCGGAATCTTGTTTTGGTTCATCATAGTCTATGAGAAAATGTAGAATGACTATGATTTCAATTAAAAACCATGAGCAATGTAGGGGCTCAGCTTAGTTTCACATTGAGTTTTGTAGCTTGCTTGAGTCCAAAATGAACGTGAAACTTGGTGTAGGTAATAAAGGCAGGCAAACCAAAAACAAACATAGTTTGCATGAAGCCTCACAGCTTTAGATGAAAAACCTCAAGAGAGACTCCAGCAATTATAGAAAATGGAAAAGTGCCTATTTGTTATTAGAACCACTTTGGAATTTTTGAACAAAAACTTTTTTTTTTTAAAAAAAAAGCTAATTAGTCAAAATCAAAACTGTTCACAGTAAAGAGTCGGTTTCAACAAATCTCCCAATTTAAAAAGAATTTGAAATTGTCAAAACAGGATATCAAAACATTTTGGAAAGGAAAAGTTTTTGGGTTTGGTTCAAAATTATTTTTTGTTTCAAAATTAAGTTAATTTATACCAAAAAAGGTAAATGTTTAAAAGGTTAAAATCAAAACATTTTGAAATAATCAAAATGAAACATTTCAACTGACCTGATTTTCCTCCTCCCCCCCGCATTATTAGTTCATGTACATTTTTTAGATTTCAACTTGTTGTCCCAATTTGGGAGAGAAAAGGTGTTTGACATCTCAAAGAATCTCATGAGATGGGAAAATAATTTCCTGCCCAACTCTACTTGCTGTTCTTCTTCCCTTAACTTCTTTCTTCAAATTATATGCTCCTTGGAGTAGGGACTGTCCTTCTTGAGTGTTTCAAGAAGGTCTAATACATAGTGGGTGCTGCCATAAACGGATGATGATGATAATGGTGGGGAAAGGGAAAAGCAGATATCCCAGAAGCACCCAGAAGCCATTGTACTGTATCTCTGGTGTTTCTTTGAGGCATCAGGAGATATACCGAATGTGGGGTTCCAGGAGAAGAAAAGCCAAGAATACGATATGGGCAGAACCCTCAGCTGCATGGAATTAAGTGCTGGGTGCATCTTAGGTCAGGAGACACTGTAGAGCCATCTGAAGCCCCCCCCCCCCAAGCCTGGGGCCAGTTTTCCACCAACCCCAGCATCATTTAGAGCAGCTTTGGAACTTCACTAAATTGTGCCAGCTTGTAAAAATCCCTTGTACGCTAGTCAGGGATTGCTACAGCACTCCACATTGTGGCTGGGCCTCGCTGACTCCTAACACTGGGAGAGAAAGGGATTGAGCGAGAGTGGTGTAGAACAAGTATAGCCAGCTCTCAACTAGCCAAGCATTCCCCATGCCAGGATCCCCCCCCCCCCCCATTTAAAGCAGCTTTAAATTCCCTTTTGCTGCTAGCACAACATAAAGGGGACATAGTGTGTGCAAACACAAGGCCAACTACATCAAGCCTACTGAAAGGCCCACTCTTTTGCTCATGCTTTCGTATATCCCAGAGCTCTCTACTACAGCCCCTTGGCTAGATTCTACATTGTATACTCTGCCCAGTTCAGATGAAAAAATTAGTGACCATATACTGGATTCTAGATGTGGTTTGATTCCCCCATATTGTTTAAGAATGTCCCAATAAGCTCATGGGAAAACATCCTTTTTTTCACTTATATTGCGGTCCTCATGGAGCAGCAAAGAACATGTACAGAAAAGCATGGAATTAGGGGAAGTCAGATACTGTCCACAAACCAAGCAATTTCTGCACAGTTAGTCTTTGAAAAATAAGATGTAGAGTTGCTAGGAGTGTGGCTATTAAAATGTATAGACACTTGTGTGCTTTAATTGGTGTAATATAAATGAGCATATCACAGTGTTCAGCAATGTAACATATCAGCACATATGTCTTTTGTGCATTACAGATTGTCAATATCTGAGAAAAACTGTGAATAAATCAATATTCATCTGGGTTTTATTATTTTAAAGCATCTAATTGGGTAGTTCAGGAGACTGGTAATTTGCATATCCTGGTTACTTTTCTATCCTGGACAAAAGCTATTACCACGTGAGCAGTAGTTGTATCTGAAGTGAGTTGATGGTCTCAGACTAGTTCCTAATGGAACAGTGTCCACTCTAGGATGGTCTAGTGGTCTAGCTAAAAATACCTGCATGGATGTTGCACCTCACGGGGAGATTCAAGTTAGCCACCTGAGTTCAGACCCAGGAGGGTCAGATGGGTTTAAGAGCCCAAGCCGCAACATCCACACTGCTATTTTTAGTGTGTAGCTCATGCGAAGCTAGCACAAGTTTGTCTACCCGGGTTGGGGGGGCTCACTCCTAGCTGCAGTTTAAGCATACCAATAGTGTAAAACTGACTGCTATTCTGTTGCTACCCGAAATTCAATGTCACTTAAAAAAAAAAAAGGAACGGAATGTAATATTCTAGATGGAAGGAAAGTAACAAGAATACAATCTATTATAAGAAATTACTTATGAATAAATTGAAAGAAAGTCAGAGCTAAGAAAACAAGAAGGGAATGACAATTACATAGGAAGTCTGGAGAGGTGTGAGGTCTTTTCTTGATTGAGGACAATGAGTACATCAGTAGGCATTTAAAAGGTCCTGTAGCTGAACGTGGGATTTATTTACTATACAGGAATGAGACAAATTGCTGAAGTAAAGGAAGAAAACAGAATTGTCCTCCTATAATTGTGAAGGGGTTAAGCAGACTGTGTGTCCTTCCTGTACCCTCAAAGAGGACAACAAAGACAACTGCTTACAAAATTAGCACTGTATTTGAAGGGAACCAAAATGCCAAGTGTCTTCTGTTTACTAACCTTAATAAACAAATTACTGGGGGCTTGTACTACAGATACCATACAGCTGTGAGGCTCCAATTTAATAAATATCTACAATAGAACCTGGTTTATCTGCAATTCCTTTGTCGAAAACTCCCTATTATCCATAACTGGGCTATGTCTCTAATACACATCCCTTGCATTGAAAAATCATCCATTTATCCAAAAGCCCACTTAGCCTAACAAATTGTCATTGTATTCAGAGAAATGGTATTCTATAGAAGGGATTTATTAATACTTCTAAACTAAAGAAGCTGTCACACTTACAGTCACAAATAGGCTACTCACTGTAAGTTAACAATGATACAAAACCAAACCATCAGAGGGGGATGCAAATTAGGAATGAGCAAGCTAGTTTAGACACTCGAGTCAGAACAGACACAAACTTTTCACCAATTGAATACATCATGTATATGCACAATGATATCAGGTAGGACACAGTTCCTTTTTTTTTCCCCCCTCACTTTTTGCTCATGCTAGTTTGCCACCAAAGAAGCTATAGTTTGATCCAGCAAGGTGGTGAGCTCTCTGGCCCCCATCCAGCAAATCCTTAATTTAAGCACATCCTTAATTTTAAGCACGTAAGTAGTACAATTTGTCCATTATTACTGAAAGTATCCAGCATAGATTCCAGGCTAGATTGTGTCTTTAAATAGTATAGAGAAAGTCCTATAGGAATAGCATGCAAAATTTTCAAAAGTGCCTAAGTCCCATTGAATTCTAATATGGCAGGCCCCTAACTTACTTAAACCAAGAGGGTTGTAGAGAAATCACTACAATACATACAGAATTTAATAGAGTATGAGATCTTTTCCATACGTTTTTTTAACCATGCTGTAGAATTCTATAACAGGGATATCATTCTCCATTAAATTATAAAGCATTGTTAAAAATAACTTTGGAAAAGGTTTATTTCTGTACTAAATTATGTAGCATGTTTCCATAGGTGGTTGTGGTGGTGGTAACACATCAGCACCATCACAGCAGGAAATTCCAAACAACTTGGATGAGATTCTGCACTGTGCCTCTAACAGGTGCAGTACAGTATAGAACTTGAAATCCAATAGGAGGCAGGGGCTAAGGTGGCTCAATGGCTAAAGAGGCTCCTGGCATAACTTGCACAGCTGTGGGGGGCAGTTTCTGTTATGGCAGTCTCCCCAGGCTGCCCTTGGGTAGAAGCTCTGCCCAAAATCATTATAGTGCTACATGCTTTGGCTCCACCTGACATGCCTTTCCAAGTCCCAGCTCCACCCCGGTACATCCCTACATTAGGGCTTGTAAAGAGGTCCTATGTGGGCAAACTTATGGCTTTCTACCATAGCACCTGCTCTGGGGAATCCTTCTCCGCCAAGATGGAGGGCTTTTTGTGCTTGAGAGTAAAGGGGGCGGAGGGGAGAATTTTACCCCTTGTGCCAGAGAGAAGCACAATTGCTTTGGGAGGAGCAGGAGAGCGTTTGCAGTAACCACGGTGTGCTGGCCATTGCAGGGGATAGCAAGACCAGACTCTGGCTACCTGGCGAAGCTAGAGCTGCTGTTAGGAGTAGCCTGAAGCAGTCCTTGAATTTCCTGAGTGGCCTGAGTATGACTGCATCTAGTCACTATGCAGGGGCACAAAGAGGGAAGGAGAGAAGAAGTCACCTCATACGACCCTTGTCCACATCCTCACACAGGGCTTGTCTACATTTACAGCACAGCAGCAGTGCGTCGGCACTGCTGTGGCACTTAGTGAAGACACTACCTACACCGATGGGATAGTTTCTCCCGTTGGTGTAGGTAATACAGCTCCCCAAGAGGTAGTAGCTGTGTCGGATGAGAAAAGCCCTCCCATTGACATAGCACTGTCTACACCAGGGACTAGGTCAGTATCATTGTGTCACTCGGGGACGTGGATTTTCCACTCCCCTGAGTATCATAGTTATACCAACATAAACTCCTAGTGTAGACCAAGCTAGAGTCACTCAATCTGGCCCTCTGTGAACCCACTGACTAGACAAGGTCAAGGAAAGACAGGTTTCACTGGCCTTTCCTGGTTGTGTCTGGAATTTACCAAGACCCAATATAATCTAATACATTATGCTATCTGGATCTTTACCACGGCTTGTGGAAAAAGCACCACTACCACTAATTTTGCTATTTCCATATATGTGGGAGGGAACAGTAATGCCTCCAAAGCCACCTAAATAGGAAAGTCATAAGAGGTAAAGCAGGTGCCCCTTGACTCGTTCTCCTCATTAGAGATCTTGAATGAAACCCTGAAGTCACTTGAAATGGCAGGTCAGTAGCATTCTAATGTTCGTTGTGTCAGCTGTGTCATAGACACAACCAGGATTACACTACTACTGTTTCTGTGGCAGTGGCATAGATTTTATAGTTACAGGCTTTGAATACCTGTTTTATGGCAACCATTAAATACAGAAGAAACTATCACAGGCCTGATCCACAGCCACTGAAGTCAATGGAAATCAGACTTTTAGGGTGTGATGATGATTCAAGTTCTCCTATAAAGTGATAGCTGGAGAGGCATTGCCTCTTCGGGGGGTTAGACAACAGTGTTTATTCTTACCACTATTCTCTTCCATTAGTCCTTTGGCCAGATCACAATAACCCCACATACATAGTCTTATATGCCTTTTTTGAAAGCGCTGTAGTAGTAAAAGGAAAACCAGGCCAACCTTGCAAGCTTCTCCAGATACAGACAAAAGAACCTTCCTTTCCCCACCTCTCCACTTGCCCCAAAACAAAAGGACGCTACACAACAAATCAATCTTTACTTCAAGCAAAATAACACTCACAAAATAATGCAAACAAAAATGACTATTATATGTGATTTCTGGCACTGGAAAACATCACAGCAGGCAGAATTTATCTTTGACCTTTACGCCTACACTCTGCTGAGAAATACAGTCTTCATCACTGGATGAAAAATGCCTTTCATTTAAGACAAAGGAGGGAGAATATGAATCAGCAAATCATGGATTTTTTTTTTTTACTTTTTAAGATGACAGTGGCTATGGATGCAGACTATGGCATAATTTTATTTTGATTCGAGGGGGATGCTCAACCCCTCTCTTGGGACAAGTAAGGCTATTTACAATTCTTCATTGAAAGACTCATTAACACATTAACAATTGTAACATGTAGTAATCAGATGTTTGAAACATTCATGATGAAATGCAAAACTATTATCACACTTCTGCATTTTGTTCAAGCTTGAAAATGGGCTCATTTCTGTGAAAAATGTCACTAAATGATACATATTTTGAACAAAACCGTGTGAATATGTTCATTAAACCATAAACATGAGGTATGGATGGGTGGGAATCAACATTTCATATGTTAGTATGGCTGTTATTGCACGGACATCAAATGTTGCATGAAGCAACATTTGTGGTGGGGGCAAAGGAGAGTGAAATTGCACGAAAAGAAATGATAAGACTTTTTTGCATGAAATCCCTCCCAGTAACATTTTAGACTTTAGAACAGATGTACTAGACACTTGCAACCCTCAAAACTTCCAGCATTGGATGCTGTTCAGATATGCATTCAAAGCTTATCTGAACCTTTTGAATGGCCACAACAAACCCCAAACTATGCAACTCTTTTTATTCAGCCCTAGCACATTGGAAGGATCAAAAGGAGTGAGTTAAAGGGGTCATAAACAACAGTGAAGTGCATTCAGTTCTATTTGAACAAACAAATGCTTATCACAGGACCTATAAAAATACATATAGAAAATTGTTTTTACCTTTAAAATGCACCATTGGCAGGTAGGTTCAAGAGATTTACTGGAGGAAGACGCTCTCAGACATCCTTCGTGTCTTCTCATATATACTCACCATTCAAACTAAACATTGCATTACACTGTTAAATACTGCTGGGTAGAAAGTGGGGGAAGAGAGGATTTCTGTGGGAAAAATTGACTTTTTATTCAAAAACTGTACCATTTCAGCCAAAAAACTACAGGCTCTCTTTCTTTTTCTTTTTCTGAAAAAGAAGTTTTTACTTTTTGGTAAATTTTTCTTAACAAAAATCCAAACGTTTCTGTGGAAAGTACTCATTTGTTTACTCTCCATCCCCACCCCCAAGTGTTTACTCAAAACCTCAAAAAAAATAGTTTTGATGGAAAATTTTTAACCATTCCTACTATTCGTATACTCCAGTGTTGCCAATTCTCACAAGTCTCACAGTATTTGATGTTTTTCTTAAAGCCCCAACTGCTCAAATGACATTTAAGGAGAGAGGGTTTTTTTTTTCTTAAGTTTATAGCCCTCGTGGTTGCAGACGAAAGTTTGAAAACATGAACAAAGTGCACTCTAAAGCTTCAGAAACAAGAAAGCAAATTAAAAGAACCCCAAAAAGTATTTTTAAAAAAATCTAATTTTTAAGCCAATCTCGTGGGCTTTGGGGGCCTGATTCATTATTTTTAAACATTTGGGATTTGGCAGTACTAATACTCAACTTCCTATTAAGGAAAGAGGTGCAATGTCAGCATTTCCAGACACATTTACTTAATATACATTTGTTTACCAAAAGGTGCAGCCTTGCCTTCCCTCCAGGGTTATGAAAAAGTGTGTGTTGGGGGGGGGGGGGAGGTTTACTCCATCTCTCATTTATCCCTAGTTCTGCGGATGAGCTCCTGGCACACAAGCTTAAGGCTCAGGCAGAAGGAGAACTTTTATGAGAGAGCCTCATCACAACAACGTAAGCAGATCTCTGGTTTACAGGACATCATACAATGTATGTTTATTTGGCTTGGTGGGTTTTCCTCAATGTCCAAAATTCCAAAAATGGCTCTCTCACTCAACCGTTTAAATGAACAACATAACTCACAAATTCACTGAGAGATGGAAAAGAGCTATTCAGTGAGTGCTATTTATCACCCTGCCAGAGCAAGACACAGTCAACACTCTACTCATCCCACTTCCCCAAAAAGCATATAAAATATTTAACCAATAACATCACAGTTTATCTGTAACATGATTGGGCTACAGCATGCTGGGAGAAAAGGCTAAGCACTGACAAACAGGCCTAGAAAACTGGAGAGGAGACAGAGTATCATCACACAGAAAAAGTCTGAATATTTCTTAGATGGATTATTAATCCACCATGTCAACATTTTCAGTCACTTATCTTTCAGTTTGGCACGATCTGTGCTTTGCAATTATTACCTGGGGACATCACTGGATTAGACTCTTTAGAATCAGAAATCAATTATAGAGGAAATTGTTGTTTTCAATCCAAGTATAGTGTCCTTTATTGCTCTGATTTTTTAAACAAATTCCATTGTAAAAGACAACAGGCTATTTACTGCCTATTTTTTGGTGATTATTGAACTTTTTCAGATACCATGAAAGTTACATTGATGCCACATATCATCTGGTAGCAATGTGTCCTCTCTGGCAGTTTTCGTAAATGTGGAGTTGTGGAATCTATTGTTTGTGAAACCCTAATTGTGAAACTTCACAATTATACCTTGCTTTGTCCATAAAGATAAAGTCATCCATTTGTATCCTAAATCTTCAGGGATAACAAGTAGCTGGGGATACTCCTGCTAGGTTGACATTAAAGTTTTTATCTGGTGGCCAATTAGGAATAGAACAGTACCTCACATTACTCTGCAACATATAGATTCTAAATTATCAGTTGCTGGTTTCAGCCTTAAAGTGCTACCTGACCTATCTTCTCACCAAAGAAAGATTCATCAGTTTGTACAATAGCAACCCATCCTGCTAAAAGAAAAGTTGAGTAGCACTTAACAACAAATGGTCATTTATCTGTGTTAAATTGCAAAGAACATTCTTCAGAATTGCAAATTATAGCCATATTAATACCAACCGAGTTCTCGAACAATAAATGCCAAAGGATTTTTTTTTTAATGATTAGCCACCTTTTGTAAAGCGTTGCCATTTACAGCATGCAAATTTCCTGCCTGGCAGATCAGATATAAATTAGAACACTTGGAAGCTGGCTCATATGAATAGGCTCAGATAGTACTAATTATACACCTGGCATACCATAATCATGCTTAATTTATATAATTCCTTTAATGCAATATGGTTGTGAAGCAAATTTAGTTGACAATAAGATATTTCTTTGCCTTTGTCTTTTCACTTTGAAGTGGGGCCGGATGAATCATGAAATATGAATAAAGAAATGATCAGAGCTCCCAGTCACTAACACAAGATGATTTGTTGCTATCAAAGTACTGAAATGCTCATGCAGAAACTTACACAACCTCTCTGAAATTAAATATGCCTGAACTGGTTGGGGGAAAAAATGAACCCGCAGCTAGCACCAAGCTGAAGATCAATCTTTTAGGTCTGAAAAATGTTAGATAAGTGCCCCTTCCTAACCCAGTCTCTCTCTTTCCTTCATCTATAACCAGACTCATTATTATCCTAATCCACTTTGGGGGTCTTGGTAGGTTTACCAATTTCTTCATTAGCAAGTGGTGTCTTTAGATCTCGTGAGTTCTGTGGTCTCCCTCCTACAAAAGGCTCTGAACTGGGGAAACCCTCCAGGAAAACTGAGTTGAATAGAGCATTTGCCCAGCAGAAAAAGTGCCATGTCAAGATGTAAGTTCCCCATAATCAAAAATACTACAGGCCCATGGAGATCAGAAAGAGGAGACTGGGGATTGTTGTGTTGATAGGTGTCTCAGGCCCAGCAAGTGAAAATCCTTGGTCACTTTTACATCACGAAACAGTTAGGTGCCCTCTGGGGTTTCATGTCTAGGTATTGCTGGCTTACTCCCCTTGTAAGAACCATCATTAATAATCCTTTCAACCTTTTATTAAAGATACAGACTTGCTCAGTCTAACCAGGACACCCTTCATAATCAAGGTGGTGCAGGCCAAATGGTGTTATGATGGGTTCCAAATTGTCAGGACACGATGCGGGTGGCAGTCATGATGGTAAAGTTTACTCCTTTCAGCCTCTGTGTCCTCACCCACTCCACAAAGTGCCCCCAAGATGAGATATATCCAAGACAGGGTGACAACCTCATCCATTGACATTAACCAATCAAAACTCATTTTGATGATTTTAACTATGCACATTTTCTCCCATCTTTGAGCTTATTTATATGCCAACCTGTGACCTTACCAGGAGCCATGAAGACACTTTTGCACAGTTCTTTTAACTTAAACAATCCAGTTTGTGCCAGTCTATTTGTTTCCAACTTTTTTCTGACTTTCATAAATAATTTTATGTGACAGACTGAGTTAGACTTTTTAAAGTTGGATAGCTGAGAGTACAGGCTTCTGCACAACAGGAGCATGACTATGTAGCTAGGGAAGAGGAGAGGTCAGTCAGAAGGAGGGAATGTGCTAGAGAAAGGAATACAGGGGAGGCACCTGGCTGGATTGAGACGAGAGAAGGAAAAGGATGGGAGGGAGAAAGAAAGGGAAAAATACCTTGTCATAAATATAAAGGGAAGGGTAAACCCCTTTGAAATCCCTCCTGGCCAGGGGAAAGCTCCTCTCACCTGTAAAGAGTTAAGAAGCTAAAGGTAACCTCGCTGGCACCTGACCAAAATGACCAATGAGGAGACAAGATACTTTCAAAAGCTGGGAGGAGGGAGAGAAACAAAGGGTCTGTGGGTCTGTCTACATGCTGGTTTTCTGCCGGGGATAGACCAGGAATGGAGTCTTAGAACTTTTAGTAAGTAATCTAGCTAGGTATGTGTTAGATTATGATTTCTTTAAATGGCTGAGAAAAGAATTGTGCTGAATAGAATAACTATTTCTGTCTGTGTATCTTTTTTGTAATTTAAGGTTTTGCCGAGAGGGGTTCTCTATGTTTTTGAATCTAATTACCCTGTAAGATATCTACCATCCTGATTTTACGGGGGGATTTCTTTATTTCTATTTACTTCTATTTTTATTAAAAGTCTTCTTGTAAGAAACTGAATGCTTTTTCATTGTTCTCAGATCCAAGGGTTTGGGTCTGTGGTCACCTATGCAAATTGGTGAGGCTTTTTATCCAACATTTCCCAGGAAAGGGAGGGTGCAAGTGTTGGGAGGATTGTTCATTGTTCTTAAGATCCAAGGGTCTGGGTCTGTGGTCACCTATGCAAATTGGTGAGGCTTTTTACCAAACCTTGTCCAGGAAGTGGGGTGCAAGGTTTTGGGAAGTATTTTGGGGGGAAGGACGCGTCCAAACAGCTCTTCCCCAGTAACCAGTATTAGTTTGGTGGTGGTAGCGGCCAGTCCAAGGACAACGGGGGGAATATTTTGTACCTTGGGGAAGTTTTGACCTAAGCTGGTAAAGATAAGCTAAGGAGGTTTTTTCATGCAGGTCCCCACATCTGTACCCTAGAGTTCAGAGTGGGGGAGGAACCTTGACATACCTCCAAAACTGTGAATAAGTATCAACACTTTTTGGTGCATAACTGAATTAAATTTTATATTGCTGTGGTTGCACAGACAGTGGACACTGCTAATTATTTAGATGGTCAGGATTGTTACATTCTTCTCCTTACCCTTCCTCCCATGTCTTTGTTTTATCCACCTATTGTCTTATCATGTACAGTGGCTGTAAGCTCACTGGGGCCAGGGAATGCTGTTGTAATAACTGGGCCAACCAATTTACTATAATTGTGAGCTCAACTGTAAAAAGCACATAATGAATAAAATGTCACAATAACTTATCATAACAAATTCTGATGGGGGAAAAAAACAAAAAAAACCACCCTAAATTAGTCCAACAAGAGAGACCTATGATATAATTCAAGAACTGGATTGAAATCATGCCCGGTAAACAGGAAAAGTGCAAAACCAAAAAACAGTGAACCAAAATTTGTGTGTCAAAAACTAGGCCTAACTGGTAGACAAAATAATAAGGGGCTGGGCTATTCCACCCACTGCTCCCTTTTGGAGTCCTCAAAGACAGATACTTTAAGGGTGAAAATTGGCTACTAGAGCAAAGTTTGCCATCTTGGTTACCTCCCTCATCATATTCTGGGACCCAAAGCCTTCATTGTCCTGATCCTGAGAGATGTCAGGATGAAAAAGAGAAGGACCCAAATGACGTCACCACCTCCACTAGGTAAAACCCGACTACCACCTGAGAGATGGGACTTTCTCTCTCTCTGCTCCCCCCATGTGTCCTTTTCCTTCCCCACCTTATTTCTTCTCTTTTCTATCCCTCCTCTTTTTTCCTTTTGTCTAATAAGCATCTGACTTAGCCAGCCAAAGCCGCATATTTTGCAACACTGTTGTAAAGCTTGAAGAAAGAGGCAACTAAAAGCAATGCCCGAAACAGCCCAATGCTGGTACCAGGTTTTGAAGTTTGCCAGGTTTCGAAGTGGCTGATCACACCCTGTGCTGTGTCCAGCAGTAAGTTTGCAGATGAAAGAAACACCAAGAACCTGCATCTTCTATTTTGTAGGTATTTTTTTCTCTCCTTGTGTATGTATTTGTCTTGTTTTGTCTTCTAGGAAACAGGATCAGACTTCAACAACAGTACCAACAGTTCCAACCTATTGCTACTCACTTCTCCTCTTTTCCTCAAAAGCAAAGTTATGATCATCTTTAATACTATCTCAAAAGAGGCTGTCAAACAAGGTAGTTTTTACTTCAAAAAAATCTCTCATCAGCCAAAAAAGGGGGGGGGGGGAGGGGAAGAAGTTGTTAAAATAAAAATCTTATTCAATGCTTTACATTTCAAATGCTTTGTTTTTTCTTCTTTTCTGTATCTTTACTACAAAGGTTATTTTTTAAAAAGTGACAGGTTTCAGAGTAGCAGCCATGTTAGTCTATATTCGCAAAAAGAAAAGGTGTACTAGTGGCACCTTAGAGACTAACCAATTTATTTGAGCATAAGCTTTCGTGAGCTACAGCTCACTACATCCGATGAAGTGAGCTGTAGCTCATGAAAGCTTATGCTCAAATAAATTGGCTAGTCTCTAAGGTGCCACAAGTACTCCTTTTTAAAAAAAAAAAAGTGTGTCATAGTACAAAGCAAGCTGAAATCTCTGTATACCAATCCCCAGAACTTGTTTAAAACTATTTAATATTAAACAGTAGCTAATTTATGTTAGCACTTTTAGCCTGTATATTCCATCTAAATTAATACAATAGGGCTGATAACAATGACACCCTGATTCCTGATTAGAGTCTCTAGTCACTACCATAAACAAAGCATCATCATTTCAGAGGCTTTGAAGGTTGACCAGCCACTGTCCCAGATGTGGTTTTAAAAGAGAACTTTTAAAGTATAGTTTCCAAACTGTTAGATACTGTGTCAAAGCATTGGAATGTGTAACAGATAAACTGTTAACCAGCTTCTGCCATTAGATGTGCATGTGAAAGGATCCCAATGAAGTCAATGAGAAAAACACATGTGCATCTGAGGGCCCTCACTGATATTATAGCAGCCTTTTGTCAAAGAAGAAATAAAATAATCAAAAAGGAAGCAAGCAAGCTAGCAGACAGTTAACCCCTGCAATGTCAGGATCAAAGAATTTGTGAGTCTTCCCCTTCACTTCTATCACCTGCACAAGTTAGTCTGTTTAGGGGAGGGTTAGTGGTAGTGGAGTGGGGCACTGGGCAGCCAGTGCTGCATTTTAATGAAGTTACCTCACTATATTAATTAAAATAAAATGAGCACTGTGGAATCACTGGGTTTTTTTGCTACTCTGAGTGACATCATAAGTACCATACATAGAGCGAACAAAAATGGGCATTTTAAGGACTCCCTCTTTGGTGATGGTGGAAGAACATCAAATCTGGATGTCTTTCTAAGATATTCGGTAGCTTAACCAGAAGTTATGGTCTTGATGCAGGGATTACTGGGAGAGGTTCTATGACCTGTTTTCTGCAGAGGGTTAGACTAGGTGATCATAATAGTCCTTTCTGGTCTTAAAGTCTATGAAATAGCAACACAGAAATCAGTGCTGTGGCCCCATTCAATTTCTATATAGAAACAAATCTGTCCAAGGCCCAAGTACTGACAGCCACTGAGCACCCTCCATCACTGTTCCTTCTAAGCTGTGCGCATGTACGCGCGCACACAGATCCTAAACCCTGCGCACATGACGAAACACCGCGTGCACAAAAATTTGCACAGAAGCACAATTTGCACAGAAGAAATTTTTTGCAAACACGGCCTGTCAAAAATTTGCACAGAAGAAATTTTTTGCACGCACGGAGTGTCAAAAATTAGAGGGAACATTGCCCTCCATTGCCAATGATTTCAACAGAAGTTGAGGAGACTGTGCAAGATTGGGCCTTGAACAGTCACACCCTACTAACAGCAAAACAAAAATACTTTGCTTGCTCTTGCATAGCAGAATCAATAAAGTGATTCACCCAGGCATACATAAACTTGTTTTGTGAATTATGCATTACACATCTACCAGATTAGTTCTTCAGTATTTATTTATCACATTAATGAATTGGCATGACAATGCAACTTTATTATTATAATGTTGTCTTTTTCTTCATGCTAAAATTAAAATATCATCAATAGCTTTGTGTACAGAGTGTAAAATTTATATAAATGAAGATTTTTTTTTTTTACAAAGACCAAGTGAATTTATTTGAAATGCATATAAAGAAGTTTGGTTGCTAATAGTTAGGCTGGGTATAGCATATCTGCTCATCAGTAATGAACTTCTTGAAAGCTTAATTTATTTTGTATAGGAAAAATTGAGGAAGCTAGACAGGAGAAGGAAAGTTCTATTTTTCCCCTTGAAGTTCCCTGAATAATGCTTTAATTGGAAAACTTTATAATATGTGGGCTCAACATCTACACCAATCAAAGCTTTTATAGTCCAAAAACCTGCTTCATGATGAGCAGCACATTTCTTATTAGTTGTCGGTTTTGCTCTGCAACAGAAAAACACAGAGTTTAGTACGCTTTCATCTAATCTATTTATACGTCATGAGAGACTTGACTTAGACTCAGATTCAGAGTGAATATATGTGTTCTTCCACCTACTGTTATGGAAAAAATAGTCCCTCCTATTTTTTTTTTTTAAGTTTTCTAAACATTATTAAAATCTGGAATTTTGAAACAGAAAATAGAATAAAAGTTGTCAAATGTTCACAAGTAATTTATAATTTCTTAATTTTACTTTAAAGCTAGGCTAAAGTCGGGGAGAGAGATCTGTCTGGTTTTCTCCTGCACAGTCTTATAGGCAAGTGCCAGAAAGACGTAAATCCATGCATGCAACAGGGTTCTGCACAGCTGCCAACAGATACAGCAGGGCTAGAACTGTTTTACGCTCTGAACGGCAATCCCAGGACTGTGACAGCAAGTTCCTCATTTCTACGTCAGGCGGTTCTAGTCCACCGCCACCTGCAGCTGTAGTGGTGCATCACAGCTGAATTTGGTTTTTATCTTCACCCAACACCACTGCTCTTTTAACTAGAAAAGAAGTGAAGGCAGATGCTAGAGCAATTCAAGCACTACTAGCTGGGAGCAGAGTGTCTGGAGCTGCTACATACTTCCACAGGAAGGGGAGAATGAGGGACTGGCCCGTGTGCTGGGGCTTCCTTAAGTGTAGTGGAGAGGGCATGAGAAAAAGAGGGCTTAGTTACAAGTGGAGAAGCCGGGAATCCAGAAGTCCCCTGTGAGCCCCGTAAAATAACAGGGTGTTAGCAGTGGCCGCAAAAGTAGATGAGTCCTGCAAAAACATGGAGGAATGGCACAGAAGAATTGGTTTGTGAGGAAAAGAAACGATTGGCTAATTGGGGGAGATATGATTTTGGGAAAGGACTGACTTGTTGATTTGTAAGTAGAATTAATTGATTGAGGGGGGAGAATAAAATGATTTGTTGGGGTAGTAGAACCAACTGATGTGGAGGGGAGAATTAATTGGTTTGAGTTAGTGGTCTAATAATCAATCTGAAAGTGCCTACTCACCCTGGAACAATAGGTCCAAATCCCAGCAGGATGGATTCATTTTTTCGCCACTCCAAGGTACATAAATTAAGTACTATGCAGTTTACTCTGGGGTCGGGGTGAGTTCTTAAACAATTAAATATCATAAAAATAATTTAAAAAATAGAGACTGGGCTAAAATAAAAAAATCTCAAATGTGAAGAAAAAAATCTTTAGGAGTTGAGGAAGAAGCATCTAACCATGTTTAAGAATTTGGCAGCTGGTCCCTCACTGCTATAATATTCTGTACCAAACTCCCTCCCACCACTCAAAAGTCTGAATAGCTCAAAATCCAGGTCCAAATTCTGCAGCTCAAGATAACCAAAACATTGGAAAGCCCTTCAAAGCAGCATGATTGAAAAGAAGGAGGAGCCATAATGCACAGTGTGAGGATGGTGACCATGACAATACACAGCTCTGAAAAAATAAAGTTTGTCAGAGTTTCCGTAGGTGGCTGTTCTCAGTCCCTGTGAAATGACTAATGTTGCTGAGATTGCATTGTGTAACTAATAATGTTAGGGCACCTACAGCCTTGGTTAGGCATCTTTTTACATTTTAAAATCTAAATAAAATAGCGGTCTGGATCCCCCTCCTCTTTCTCCCCCCTCCCCTCCCAAAAAAAAGCCGTGAGGAAGATGCTGGGATAGCTGTTCAGAGACAGAGAGAACCTCATCACAGGGGATACCATAGCAAAACCTCAGGCATGATGGTGGAAACCCAATCTGTGGGTGGTATAGGAGACAACATATGTACCACGACTAGGCCCAAGGAGTGGAGGTCTCCAATATATGGACATATCTTGACATTCTTATCGACCTGATTAAGGACCTCCACAGCTGGCCATTATCCTGTTGTTTCTAGAAGGGCTAAACTAGGACACTGTCTTCTTCTGAATATTCCTGTTTTGGCAGAGCCTGGTGGTACATGACACCTCATGTGTATCTTGTTGTACTTAGAATTTTGTCTTTAGTAATCCAGAAATTATAAAAATAGACAAGTAAAGCTGACTCATAGGCAGCGGACATGTAGTTTTGGCTTTAAATCAGTTAACTTTCCTTCTTTTTGTTCTATATGTGATGCAATGCTGAGTGATTTTGTAATTGGTGTCCTACTCCTTTCTATGTAACATTAACGAATGCACTTTCAGATCTGGAATTGCTAGAGTGTTTTCAATGAATAAAACAACTTTCAGAAGGAAAACTGGTAAGCAGCCCCAAGGAAGAAGGGACAAGTAATATTAACACTGCATGCTTTTCTCATCAAGAAATTGCTAACATACAACTAAAAAGGGAAAAAAAAATTATTCGCATGCAGTTTAATAAAAAAGTTACTTGGCTGCACAGGCAAGAAATAACAGATTAACACTTAGCTTGGAGAAGAGGTAAAATGCAATACTGTGAAGGAGCAAATAAAACACTGCCTTGCCTTACAGTTTTATCTGTCTCACCTAAAAGTCTATAAGATGAGTGTCAATGGTAATTGTGAACTTAATCCTTTGAAGCCAAGAACTGAGATTTCCTGATGTGACACACTATGCAGGCACCAAGACATTAATGGTGGAAATGACTAAAATGGCAGTGAAAGATTTTTTCTTTCTTTTGCTAGTAGGAAATATGACCTAATAATTACCTGTAAAAATTGAACTGGGCATTCACTAGCAACATTTCCTACCTATCAAATATGTCTTCATGCCAAACTTGTCAGTAAGAAAGTAATTATAGTGACTTTAATGTATTGTAGTCAGAGCGCCGAGATATAGTATCAGACATAATACTGTAAAAGAGACGTAAAAAGGTGGGAAGAGATGAGAGCAGAGAAGGGAAACCCTGGATAAACAGGAAAATAGTTACAGGGTGGGATGGTTCTCCATAATGAAAAACCTGATTATCTCAATGTGATCAAACACAAACATACAAGATTAGGGGAAGATGAAGCCCTAGGGCAATATAAATTCATCATCACACATTTCTACCTAGTGCCATAGACATACATGGTGTTTTATAGAGAGAAGAACGACGCTAGTCCTGCCCTAAAAAGCCTATTGCCTTCCTGCAGCAGAGCAGAGATTCCACAACTGGAGTGTGTGGACCACTAATGGTCCCCTGAACTTGTCTTGGTTGGCTCACCTCCTTGTTTCCAGATCATACAAACAGAACCAACAAGTGGGGGAAGATGCAATGAAGAATAAAAGCAGATGGTGTTATTTTCTTTTTTTCCCCAAAAGGACAAAACATTATAGTATAGATAGCTAAAATACATAAATACTGTTCCAATATTACTTGTCCGTTTAAGCAATTGATACAGATGTCATAATGAAGGTGTGGGATTGTGAATGAGGGGAAAGGAAAAGATGGTACGCATGGTCGTCCATGACACAACCTTTGTGTTAAACTATGGTCCACATTATGAAAGAATATGGGAACAGAGCAGTGTAAAGCAGGTTTAGTGCATGTGAGAATCAGGCCCCAAAAGTCTTAGCAAAAAGTATATTTAAGCTTGGTTCTTGCTAGCAGGAAGCTAGCATGGTTTCTGTGTCCAGACTGAATCCTGCTCACGTGAATGGTTAAGCTGAGACAATGGGGATAGCTTAATGAAAAGCATAGAAACATACTTGAAGAAACCTTATGCTGAGCCAGTTAAAGTAGCACCTGGAAATGATCTGGGTGTTCTGGCTCTGGGTCTTCAACTGGAAGTGACGATAATGAGCATTTTTAACATTTTATTTATTTTATTTAAGCATTTCCTTCTAAAAATCTGGTGCCTTTAAATTGTCTCAGATTGAACAACCAAAAAACCTGAAGCTGCTGAATTCACTAGTCACTTTTGAAAATCTTGGCCATGTGTCCCATTGATTCTCAATGGGGCTTGTGCTCCTAAATCACTAAGGTCCTTTTAAAAATCCAACTCTCAATCCCAAATAATTTCAGCCAGCATTGGTAGAAATAGTTAAATGCATAAAATGAAGGCTGAGATTTTAACAAATGCAAGAAAGGGAAAGTTAATAGTAATGAATATAAATCAGAAGTTAGAAATTGTAAAAAATTGATAAGGGAAGGAAAGGAACACAAGAGAAATCTATGGCCACTAGAGTGCACAAATGCAATAAAGGAAAAGTTAATAGTAATGAATATAAATGATATACATTTATATCATTTATTTTTGTAGCTGCCATCACTTCCCCTCTAAAGCAGGTTGGTTTTTTTAACCAGCATGACCTTCTTCCTCAGTTATGGGATTCTAGCTTTTGGGGCACCTAGTAAGGTGTTCTCAAATTATTCCCAATTGTGATTTACATTTTTCCAATTAAATAAATCCTCCCAGCTGATTTGATTGTTTTCAGCTTTGTGAAATTGGTCCTATCAAAGCACCAAGTGTGTACTGCTCTGGACTTTATTCTGTTTGCACATTATAAATTTGATCAAGACATGATTGTTTGTACCTAAGCTACCATTGATTTTTAGTTGTGTGATCAGTACCTCTTTATCTGTGAAGACAAGGTCTAATAAATTTCTCCATGTTGGCTGCAACACTTTTTAAGTTAGAAATTGTCATCCATTAGGTTTAGAAATTCCAAGGATGTTTTAGTACTAGCAGCATGAAACTTCCAGCACTGCACCATTTTCACACCCTCCCCGCACCCCCTCCACATTATAGACAGATGCCTAAGAAGTCAGTCATCCTGTTCCCTAGTGTGATCTAGTGGTCTGTAGCAGACACCAACTAATAGCCCATCTTGTGCTTTATCTGTTAGGACGTTGATCCATAAATTTTCAGGATCATTTTCTTCCAAGTTCCAGAAACAGGTGATACAATTTTTGACATAGAGTGCTACTCCTTCTCCCCTCTCAATCCTTTCTAAATATGTTATAACCATTGATTTTAAACATTCCAGTCATGGGAATCATCCCACCAAACTTCAGGAATACCAACTAGATCAAAGGTATTTCATAAAATGAGCAATTCCAATTCCTCTTGCTTGTTACCCAGGCTCCTAGCATTAGTGCATAGGAAATTCAAGAACGTCTTCTCTTTGTGTCCTTTTGTTCCTTGATTTTGTTCTCAACATCTTGATTTACTGCTGAGCGCTCATATCTTCCCTATTCTTACCCTCCCTTTTTGTTATTCATTTAACTTACCCCGATCCTTCTAGAGAGTCTGTCCCGAGAAGATTTGTCCCCCTTCCACCAAGGTTGGAGGCCATCCAAACTATACAGTCTCCTTCTCCCCATAGAAGGTAGACCACTGTTCCAGATAACCCAAACCCTTCACCCTACACCACTCATCTAGCCAGTGGTTCACTTCCAGAATCTTCTACCTTCTGTCTTCCTTTAATTGTGGGACAGGAAGGACCATAGATGACTTGGACATTCTTCTTCTTCAGCATGCTTCCGAGTTCCCTGAAGTCATGTGCTGTCTGAGAGATATCCTGTGACACAGTGTCATTAGTGCCAATATGAACCATCACCAATGGATCTTTGCCTGTCAGCTTCCAATCTTAGAGTGACATCTGGTGCCTCGGCTCCAGGAAAGCGGCCCACTGTCCAGTTGTCTGCCTGTCCCTTGTAAAATGTCCTCAAGGTTCTTCTGAGTATTGAATCTCCAACAAGAATAATCTGTCTTCCTTGGATGACTGGAGACCTCTTTGTGGACAAGCTTGATTTTCCTACAGGTTGGGCCAAGCTGCCATCCACAGACATGTTCTGTACATCTCTCCCTTCCCTTGGACCTGCTGGATCTTGAGAGGTATCTTTCAAAGTTTCCACATTAGAATCATAGAATATCAGGGTTGGAAGAGACCTCAGGAGGTCATCTAGTCCAACCCCCTGATCAAAGCAGGACCAATCCCCAACTAAATCATCCCAGCCAGGGCTCTGTCAAGCCTGACCTTAAAAACCTCTAAGGAAGGAGATTCTACCACCTCCCTAGGTAATGCATTCCAGTGTTTCACCACCCTCCTAGTGAAAAAGTTTTTCCTAATATCCAACCTAAACCTCCCCCACTGCAACTTGAGACCATTACTCCTTGTCCTGTCCATTGAGGACCTGGTATTGATTTGAAACTTCCAGCTGTGTGGAATTCCTTCCAGTCATCTTCTCTCTGATGCCACAGTCTTCCCATTCTCATTTATCACCAGCCATGTAGAACGACACCATGACCTCCTGCCTCTAGGTTACAAACTACCAGTCCTCCTCTCTGACTTCCGATTTCTTGGTGGCCAGCTCCATTCTTCCTTGAACCTGAGGTACTGGTGTTTCCTGAACCTGGCTATCTAAGAACTCCTCAGAGTCTCTGATTCTCAGTAGCATCTCTACTTGCCCCTCCAAGCCCATAATCTTCTCCTTTAGCACAGCCACCATTTTGCACTTCATGCACATGAAATCCCTTCTGTCCTCAGGCAGTAAAGAGAACATGGCACTTCCCTTGCAGGTTACCACCACTAAATTCCTCTGAAAAGTAGCACATTTTTTAATCTACATAGGAGTAGAAGGCTGCAAATAGGGGAACAGGAATTTAACTGAAAGACTCCTTTGGGGGATTCAGAAATAGATGTGGGAAATTGTAGTTATTAAAAGTTCTAAATAGAACAATGAATGCTTCCAAGTTATTTATTTATTTATTTTCTCTTACCAAATAGGGTATTTAAAGTCAGTCTGTATCAACACTCAGCAAAGAAGTACTGTGTGGACTCCTCTATTTTAAATGTAGAAGCAGTTCAGCTCTTGACAGCAGGAGTGTGTGTGTGTGTGTGTGTGTGTGTGTGTGTGTTTTCAAAAATCACTTTGCCAGACTCAACAGCTTTAATCAGTTTAAGCAAAACTACAGTCTAACACATGCTGTGCACTTGAAAAAATTAAATCTACCAACCAGGAGTTGTTTTCCCTTCCTCTCAATGAAAACAGGAGCCGATCTTGAGAAAAAAGCACTCTCCACAAATATCACAAAACAAAGCGCACCAAATAAATCTTTCATTCCTTGGCTTGTGAAAGAGAATATAAAACTTGCAGTTTCTTGGTTCTACCCTAACTTTGTTATGCAGTGCAGTTCTGCAGGGATGCGGAAGTTCCAGAATATACTGCTTTGGGAGAAAGAGGTGCTAATGGATATTATATCAAGCATGTACTATTCATCAGCAATACAGGAACAGAATCTCATACTGGAGTTCTCTCTCTCTTACACACGGACGCTTTTACTCCTGATTCACTCTCAAAAAGGAGAAGGAGGGAAGAAAAATAAATAAATAAATAAATAAACTAATGATGTGTCAGACAGCAGTTTTCCACAGGCCTTTCCTTGGCCACACACTATTTTAGGACAGCTACTTCAAAAATACATGGAATGGTTACTAAAGAAACCAGAAACTATGGTAACTCAGAGCAGCCTCTCTTTTTCCCAGGGAAGGAGGGGGGAAAAAGCCATTCATGCAATATCCCTTTATCTCTGTACTCTGGAGGTCCTGCCTCCCTCCTTTCTTCAGAGAACAGCTGCAGCAGTACTTTTGACTCCTATCCCTTTCTCTTTCTAGAGGACCATAATCCATGAAAGCTCCTTCTAAAGCACAAAAATGGAATTGGAGAGCTTCAAACAGTGGATAGGGCCCAGAATCGGGTCCACCCCACTGTGTGTGATTTGAAAGTTTTAGATCCACCAAGGCTGAGAAGGTGGCAGTAATAAAACACATGATTAAGCACCCGTTGAATGTCACAGCATCAGTGTGACACTTGATGCAGGAGGATCATAGCCTGTACTAGCATAAGGATGACACTCAGTGTTGTACTAGGTTTTTTCCATCCTCTGCTACGATCCTATTCACATTGAACAAGATTTCCAACGCTTTGGAGATGTTAACCCATAAGTGTGAGTATTAATCCATGTGGCAAAGTGGGAAGAAGCTTGACTTGCACTCTGGAAAACAGTTGTAGGTTTTGTTGGACACTAGGGGTGCCAACCCTATAGAATTGGCTTGGAGTCTCCAGGAATTAAAGATCAATGTTTAATTAAAAATTATGTCATGTGATGAAACCTTCAGAAATACATCCAACCAAAATTGGCAACCCTATTTGAAACTGCTGGCTTTGCCATGGTAATATGTACATGCATTTGAAATCACTGTGCTTGCATGCTTTAAAGCAAACAAACACCAAACAACATTGTCCTTGAGAAACAGGTGAGACCAGCCATCATGGCTAAGCTAAAATCAAAACTGAGAAAATAACTTTTTATTTCACTGTACTATTAAACAACTACAAGAATCAATGGTAGATACTGTAGTTGAATGTCCCTAAGATCTTATTAATAAAGTGACCTCACCAAAAATGTCCCTGTTCATTCCTCTCAATTTTCTAAATATCTGCAGCTTTAGAAAAGAAAACTCAGAGCATTAACATTTAGTATATTGTTACCAAAGTTATTCTTGGATGTATCTGTAGAAACAATACTTTCAAAAGTCAGCGGTTCTCAACCCTGTGGCCCACAGGCGGCCCAATTAACGAACAGCTGCAGCCCAGCTCACGAGGTGTGGTCCAGGTTCCCAGCTGCCCAGTGAGGCGAGGTCAGGGCTGCCATATGGCGGGAGTCCAGGGGTTGAGGCTTCCGGTCTCCCAGCCGGCCCTGCAGGAATGGGGATCCAGGGTTGCTGCCTGGCCCCGCTAGCTCCGGGCCAGCCCCATTAGGTTGGGGATCTGGCGCGGGCACATAATGATAAGTAAGTTGAGAACCACTGCTCTAAGTGCACCCTGGTTTCTGTACAAGTAACCAGCACTATTAAAAACGTAAGTGCATTTTCTGATGAGGGCAGAAGCAAAATCTTCCACAGATGTTTCAGATTCATTTGGAAAAACTGAGGCCTCAGCATAGCCTCTACTTGCTCAAAAAAATGATAAAATGGGTTGGTACGCATGGTTTTCACAATTATATTCTGTCACCCACACAGTGAATGAAATTCATCCCTGTGCAGAGGGCCAGCACAAAGGCTATGCACCGTTCTGTTCCTTATTCTGGGGGCTGAGGTGGCACCTCAGCGTGGATAGACCTCGTACAGGGCCCTCCACACAGGGATGGATTTTACTTATAGGGGTCATACACAAAAAGGGCAGAATAAGCTGCACCACGCAAACAGAGGGGGTCACCTGAAAATCAAGTAAATCATTTTAACACATATTTAGCTGTTCATGGTTAGTCATATAGGGGGGCCCAAAGCTCCCCTTCTACAAAAGAAGTGTGTCACTGAGTTTACACCTCCAGAGAGACACATGTCAGAGTTCTTCAGTGAAAGAAAAAAAAATCCCTTTAGTGGTTTGTGTCTGACTGACTCAGAAATAAAGCAGCCACTCAGGATCTCTGGACCCAGAGTTTTGGCTCAGCCTGTTACAAAGATAGGTCCCAATAAGGGAGATTGTGACCCATCTCCCCTTGCTCCTTGCAAAATCCAAAAGATAAATAGATCCAGGGTTTTGACCCAACATTTTGAACTCAAGCAAAACAAAAAGAAATAAAGACTAACACAGGAAATAACTTACCTATGTCTATTGCTTCTACCTGCATTTGCTACTCTTCAGATACTTACAGTTCCTCCAACCTCCTTCTCTTCCTTCTTAACAAGTTTTTAGAGCGATGAAGCCCATTTGCTCTCAATCATGAGGTCAGTCCAAAAATAAGACTGACATCTGCCTTGCCTCAGCCCGTCAAAGCTGGTGAGGGAAGCACTTTCACCTAGGTCTTCCACTGGACTCTACAGTCCGCCTTAGAACCCACCAGACACCAGATAGAATCTGAACTGGAACAAAAACCCAGTTCCTGGGGAGAAGTAGGTGGCTTCCTAGACCAGCACTGATGACCCAAAGGGCTCATGGTTGTATTCCTTAGTGGAGAAAGGGAGGTATGTTGTCATTGGCTAGATGAGGGCTCTCCAACTAACCTTGAAGTGTCTGTATATTCCATCCCGTCATATTCAGACGACATGAAGTCCCCAACCTCCTTACTGCATCTGTAAGAAGGAGGACGGGATAAGAAGTCAGTAAAAGAAAATCATGTTTCAGTTTTAAGGGCTTGATGGTCTAATCGACAGTCTTTAAATCTGCCGAGTTTTCATATTGCTCTTTCTATGAAAGTGAAGCTATAAAAAAAGCACAATTTTTGCTCAAATTGGCAGAAGAGCTCCTCACAGAGATGAAATAACGCTGATTTGTTGAATCTGTATCTTTGGAAAAATCTGTTCCTCTATTAAAAAAAAGTGCCCAGCTCTATAAATCCTGTTAGAAGATAAACCCATCTAAAGCTGCTTCTTCTCTGCCTCCAGTGGTACAGCAGCATTTTTTCCTAGTGTCACAAGGGGTTTGCTCTACCTGTCAAGTAATGTATACCACCTTATAATCACCTAGTTCACTTCAGATAGAAATGCACATGGCATTGGGAAGGAATTTCCCCCCAGATCAGATTGTCAGTGACCTTGGAGGGTGGTGGGGGTGGTAGTGGTGGTGGTGTTTTGTCTTCCTCTGCAACATGGGGTATGGGTTCCTTGCCTGAATCATCCGGGTATCTCTCCCTTGATCATTTCCCTGCCATTGCAGGAGCCTCTGGCACTTGTGCCACCTCAGTTCCTCCTATTCTCTGACCATGGCACATAGTAGTCTAGTCTCCCCAAGAGCTGTAATATTTTGGTCTAATTTCTGTTGTTGGGTTTAGCATGCGGTTGTTGGATGGCATTGGTGGCCTATGATATACAGAAGGTCAGATTTGATGATCTGGTGGTCCCTTGTGGCCTTAAACTCCATGACTCTATAGACATGCCTACACAGCCCATGGTCATGAGCCTCCCTGACCTGGTCATAGAATCATAGTGTTAGAAGGGACCATAAGGGTCATCTAGTCTAACCCCCAGAGTTAGTCAACAACTTGGGCTTGCCTGGCTCACCCTAGCATTCTAAAAATAGCTGCGTAGAGAGCTCTTATGAAGATGTGGCTCAGGCTCTGAAGCCCAACCCCCCTAGGCTTCAAGTGCCCAAGTTCCAATCCAAGCCACAACTTCAAAGATATGCCTACACATATACTTTTAGAGTGCAAGGGTGAGTCCAAGTCTGTTGACTTGGGCAGACAGTCTCACTGTCACAGACTGTTTAGACATACCCTGTGTGTTCTGGGACTTACCCACATGTGCTTTAACTGACAGTAAAAGTATTTGGCTATAAATCCACATACTTTTACCTGATGCAGAAACCAACTTGCTTTTTAGGTGTGTCACATGACAAACCTTATGCATGACAACCAGGAAATGTAAATGCATGATTATAAACAAGATCCTGTGTACTCCACAACAAACTGAACTAAAAACCATGTGCAAAATTCCTGGATATGTGACATTCAAAGTGCAGCACATCAGAAATTCAATGGTAGCTTACTGTAAATAAAAAAGGGTAGGCGCTCAGTGAATTAAATATGCAATTGAATAATAAAACCACTACAGTAACCCCTGTGTTATTTATTTCGATATTAAGTCCAATTTATTTTATGCTGGCTCAACTTTTTCAGTTTTCGATATGCCAGAGATTTTTGTATTGGCAAGGCATAACTGCATGGACATTACCAAGGGGAAGCCGGAGGTTTTCGCAGCTGGGTAGGGAACAGTTGTGGCATTTGGACCTGGGGAGACATTTGAGATTGTGGAGATAAGTATGCTTCCTCAATCTTCCAGCTAAAAGGATCAGCAGTGACTTATGAAATTTACATATTCATTACTATTAATAATTTGTATTATCATAGCATCTGGGAGCCTAGGTCATGAAACAGGCCCCCATTGTGCCAGGTGCTGTACAAAGGCAGAACAAAGGGTCTGCACCAAAGGGTTTACAACCTATGTATAAGACAAGAGACAACAGATGGATGTAGATAGATGGGAGGGATACAAGGGAACAATGAGACAGTACTGGTCAGCATAATAGGCAGCAGTCTCTGCACTAACTGCTGTAGACTTTATGGCAGACAAAGTTTTATCTGTGTGGATGGACAGGAAAAAATAGATCTTAGAGATGTTCTGCAGAAAGAATCTGCAAGACTTAGCCCTGGTCTACACTATGCGTTTAGGTTGAATTTAGCAGCATTAGATCCATTTAACCCTGCACCCGTCCACACGACAAAGCCATTTTTGTCGACTTAAAGGGCTCTTAAAATCAATTTCTGCACTCCTCCCCGACGAGGGGATAAGCACTGAAATCAATATCGCTGGGTCGAATTTGGGGTAGTGTGGATGCAATTCAATGGTATTGGCCTCCAAGAGCTATCCCAGAGTGCTCCAGTGTGACCACTCTGGACAGCACTTTCAACTCAGATGCACTAGCCAGGTACACAGGAAAAGCCCAGGGAACTTTTGAATTTCATTTCCTGTTTGGCCAGCGTGGTGAGCTCATCAGTACAGGTGACCATGCAGTCCCAGAATCGCAAAAGAGCTCCAGCATGGACCAAACGGGAGGTATTGCATCTGATCACTGTATGGGGAGACGAATCCGTGCTATCAGAACTCCGTTCCAAAAGACAAAATGCCAAAATGTTTGCAAAAATCTCCAAGGGCATGAAGGACAGAGGTGACAATAGGGACCTGCAGCACTGCCGCATGAAAATTAAAGAGCTCAGGCAAGCCTACCAAAAAACCAAAGAGGGAAACAGCCGGTCTGGGTCAGAGCCGCAGACATGCCACTTCTATGATGAGCTGCATGCAATTCTAGGGGGGCCCCCCCTACCACTATCCCACCCCTGTCCATGGACACCTATGGGGGGCGGGGGGAGTTTCATGCAACAGGGATGAGGATTTTGGGAATAAGGAAGATGATGATAAGGAGGAGGATAGCGCACAACAGGCAAGCGGAGAAACTGTTCTCCCTGACAGCCAGAAACTGTTTATCACCCTGGAGCCAGTACCCTCCCAACCCTCCCAAGGCGGGCTCCCAGACCATGAAGCCAGAGAAGGCACCTCTGGGGAGTGTACCTTTGTAAATATAACACATGGTTTAAAAGTAAGCGTGTTTAATTATTAATTTTCCCTGAAGACTTGGGATGCATTCGCGGCCAGTACAGCGACTGGAAAAGTCTGTTAACGTGTCTGGGGATGGAGCAGGAATCCTCCAGGGACATCTCCATGAAGCTCTCCTGGAGGTACTCCCAAAGACTTTGCAAAAGGTTTCTGGAGACGGCAGCCTTATTCTGTCCTCCATGGTAGGATACTTTACCACGCCAGGCCCGTAGCACGTAGTCTAGAATCATTGCATAATAAAGCATGGCAGCATATGGTCCCGGTGTTTGCTGGCATTCAAGCAACATCCGTTCTTCACCTCTCTGTGTTAGCCTCAGGAGAGTGATCATCCCAGAGAATTGGGGGGGGAGGGAGTTTAGTTGGGTTTGTGCTGCACGTTAACCCGAAAACTGCAGCCCCTCCTTTTAAATGGCCAACCCAACAGATGCTTGGTACGGGAAAGGAGGGCACTGCTGTTTTAAACCATTCCCACATGTTATGAAGGTTGAAGAAGCCGAAAGACTGTGCCTTACCATGGCTGCCTGCAAGCCAAATTCTGTTGCCCGGCCCTGCGTGTGTGATCTCTCAAACTAAACCAGCAGGCCCTCAATGGTAAGAGGCAAAATGTGACCTTATACCGAAAACACATGTGCTATGTAATGTTAACAGCTTGGTTCACCGTGAAAGAGTCTACCCATTGTTCTCTAAAATGTGTCTTTTTAAATACTGCTCTCCCTTTTTTCCTCCTGCAGCTGCAAATGATTCAAATCTCCCCCTATCATCTCTGTCCCAGAGGCTAGCGCAGATAAGAAGGTGAAAAAAACACACTCACAATGAAAATGTTCTCTGAGCTCATGCAGTCCTCCCACACTGAAAGAGCTCAGCAGAATGCATGGAGGCAGACAATGGCAGAGTCCAGGAAAGCAGAAAATGAATGCGAGGACAGGAGGAATGAGCAAGAAGAGAGGTGGTGGCAGCATGATAAGAGGAGGCAGGATGCAATGCTGAGGCTACTGGAGGATCAAACTGATATGCTCTAGCGTATGGTGGAGCTGCAGGAAAGGCAGCAGGAGCACAGACCACCACTGAAGCCACTGTGTAACTGCCCACCCTCTTCCCCAAGTTCCATAGCCTCCTCACCCAGATGCCCAAGAACACGGGGAGGGGGGTGGGCCTCCAGGCACCCAACCACTCCACCCCAGAGGTCTGCCCAAGCAACAGAAGGCTGGCATTCAATAAGTTTTGAAGTGCAGTGTGGCCTTGTCCTTCCCTCCTCCCCTCATCCACCACCCCACCCGGTGCTTCCCTCCTCCCGCTCCCCTCCAGGGCTACCTTGGCAGTTATCCCCCTATTTGTGTGATGAATTAATAAAGAATGCATGATTTTGAAACAACAATGACTTTATTGCCTCTGCAAGCTGTGATCGAAGCGAGGAGGGCGGTTGGCTTACCGGAAAGTAGAGTGAACCAAGGGGGCGGATTTTCATCAAGGAGAAACAAACAGAACTGTCACACCATAGCCTGGCCAGTCTCTGATGCACAGCACGCCCTGCTGTGCTCTTCTAATCGCCCTGGAGTCTGGCTGTGCATAATCAGTGGCCAGGTGATTTGCCTCACCCACCCACCCTGCCATAAACATCTCCCCCTTACTCTCAGATATTGTGGAGCACACAGCAAGCAGCAATAACAATGGGAATATCGGTTTCGCTGAGCTGTAACCGAGTCAGTAAACTGCACCAGCACGCTTTTAAACATCCAAATGCACATTCTACCACCTTTCTGCACTTGTTCAACCTATAGTTGAACAGCTCCTTACTACTGTCCAGGGTGCTGGTATGGCTTCATGAGCCATGGCATTAAGCGGTAGGCTGGGTCCCCAAGGATAACTATAGGCATTTCAAACATCCCCAACAGTTATTTTCTGGTCTGGGAAGTGAGTCCCTTCCTGCAGCTGTTCAAACAGACCAGAGTTCCTGAAGATGCGAGCGTCATGTACCTTTCCCGGCCATCCCACGCTGATGTCGGTGAAATACCCCTTGTGATCCACCAGTGTTTGCAGCACCATTGAAAAGTACCCCGTGCGGTTTTTGTACTGGCTGCCAAGGTGGTCTGGTCCCAAGATAGGGATATGTGTTCCGTCTATCGCCCCACCACAGTTAGGGAATCCCATTGCAGCAAAGCCATTCACTATGACCTGCACATTTCCCAGAGTCGCTACACTTGATAGCAGCAGCTCAGTGATTGCGTTGTCTACTTGGATCACAGCAGCCCCCATTTGCCAACTCCAAATTGATTCCTCACTGACCGGTAGCTGTCTGGCATTGCAAGCTTCCAGAGGGCTATCACCACTCGCTTGTGAACTGTGAGGGCTGCTCTCATATTGGTATTCTTGCGCTTCAGGGCTGAGGAAAGCAAGTCACAAAGTTCCATGAAAGTGCCCTTACGCATGCGAAAGTTTCGCAGCCACTGGGAATCATCCCAGCCCTGCAACAGTATGCAGTCCCACCAGTCTGTGCTTGTTTCCCGGGCCCAGAATCAGCATTCCATGGCATGAGCCTGCCCTATTGCCACCAGGATGTCCAAATTGCCGGGGCCCATGCTTTGAGAGAAGTCTGTGTCCATGTCCTCATCACTCTCGTCACCGAGCTGTTGTCGCCTCCTCGCCTACTTTTGCAGGTTCTGGTTCTGCACATACTGCAGGATAATGCGCAAGGTGTTTACAATGGTCATAACTGCCACACTGATCTGAGTGGGCTCCACGCTTGCCATGGTATGGCGTCTGCAGGACAGCAGAGTTGCAGCAGAAGCGGTGGCTGATGACGGATGCCACGAGAATAGATATTTATAGAGAACGACGAGAGGATCTGCAAGGTGGATTCATGAGAACAGGAGAGCAGAGTTGCAGCGGAAGCGGTGGAGGACGACGGTTAGCACCGTGCACCTTTCCCGAGAAAGAACACATGTACCTGGGAGCCCATGACAGACAACATGGAGAAATTTGCTATTGAGACAATAGCAGCAGAGCAGAGTTGCAGCGGAAGCGGTGTATGACGATGATTAGCAGTCCTACTGTACCATCTCCTGCCAGCAGCACCCAGGACACAACAGCGGCGGTGTCGGAGAGCTGAGCTGAAAGGGCTGCACGCTTGCCGTGGTACGGCATCTGCACGGAAAAAAGGTGCGAAACGATTGTCTGCCGTTGCTTTCACGGAGGGAAGGGCAACTGGCAACATGTACCCAAAACCACCCATGACAATGTTTTTGCCCCATCAGGCATCGGGTGCTTAATCAGAATTCCAATGGATGGCGGAGACTGCGGGAACTGTGGGATAACTACCCACAGTGCACCGCTCAGTAAGTCGATGCTCGCCGCGGTAGTGAGGACGCACTCTGCTGACTTAATGCGCTTAGTGTGGACATACACAATTGACTGTATAAAATTGATTTCTAAAAATTGACTTCTATAATATCGACCTAATTTCATAGTGTAGACATACGCTTAGTTATGGCCTGGATGTAAGGACCTAGCAAAAAGTCCAAATCAAGAACTATACCTAGGTCATGAGCCTAAATTCCAGGCAGGATAATAGTGTTGTCATTCAGAAGGATTGAGAAACATTGTAGTGGGAGGAAGAAACATTAGAGTTCTGTTTTTGCCATGTTTCAGACATAACAACTGGTTGAGATTAAAGGGATAGTGTACACCTCTCCGAGATTTTTGTTTCCAGCTGTCTGTAGACTAAGGAAGGTAATGCTATATCACAGTTCACATTTTCACGATTTCTTCAGAACAGTAAGGGTTAGATTTTTAAAAATGAAGGCTTAGATTCTAGAGCGCAATTATATGATAAATTCCATAGGTATGGAAACACAGAATGCTTGGGTCATTAGTCAGGATCCATGCAAATTTTATAACATTTAACCAAGAGACAAATGAAGTCTTATATCCTCCAGCTGCACCTATGACCAAAACAACACTGTGTTAAGCAAGCTTATCGCTAGAGATAAATAAAATGGTCATCATGTAAGTCATTTATCCAGATAGGAATTTAGAGATAATTCCATGTTCTGGTTTCCTGATTAACACATTGAGTGAGGAGACTGTGAAACACTGAAATAGTCTCACAAACCAAGGAAACAAAAAAAGATCTCCCAGCTAATCTGATGCTGATTTAATTTAAGGCCCAATCTTATGAGTTACTGAACATTTTATGAGAGGTTCTGATGGCTCTCAATTAAACTTTGACTGCAGTGGGAGTGGTGGGTGCTTGGTATCTCTTAGAGCTGGGATGGGCAAAATTTTTGGCCTGAGGGCCACATTGGGGTACGAAACTGTATGGAGGGCCGGGTAGGGAAGGCTGTGCCTCCCCAACAGCCTGGCCCCCGCCCCCTATCCACCCACTCCCATTTCCCATCCCCCTCAGAACCCCAACCCATCCAACCCCCCCGCCCCGCCCCCTTACCATGCCGCTCAGAGCAGCAGGACTGGAAGCTGCGGGGGAGGGAGGAAGGCAGGGGAGGGGCCGGGGGCTAGCCTCCCCAGCTGGGAGCTCAAGGGCGGGCAGGACGGTCCCACAGGCTGGATGTGGCCAAGGACCGTAGTTTGCCCACCTCTGTCTTAGAGGATACTCAGATACTTAGAGGAAAAGCCAAGGAATTCCAAGAGATGCTGTTATGTCGTGCCCTGTAGTTCTAAAGTATTTTTAAATGGTGCTACATTTGTAAAAGTTGTGAAGAACCAAAGTTGGTAGAAGTGACAAAAAGGCATCTTTACCTGTAAATTGCTATTTAAAGCGGTTGGTTAAAAAGAAAGCTGGATTAGAAGGCACTGATTGATCCTGAGTTTAAGCTAAAAGGTGATGGTGAGGTCTCCAGTTGACTCAGGATACATAAACATTTCTCTGAAATGGAAAGAACTGCCTCAGCTTGGGAATAGGGAACTTTTTTTAAACTTATCAGGCTGAAGGGACCAGTGATGGTTGTCCAAGTCAATTCTGGACATTGCAGAGAGAGAGAAGCACTGGGAGATCCTTAGGATATTATAGTCTATGAGAATAATGGATGGCTTCATATCCTCCAGAAGAAACCATCTGTGGACTATAAGTGGATTCTCTAATATATGTAGGCCACAAACAGACCAATAAGGATGTCAAGGGCCATTACTACTGGATCAGCTAACACCATCCCCATTGGTGAATCTTAAGCAACCTCTGTGACGTTCCCCTCTGGTGTTATCTGGACCGGTGATCTGCTAGGTCTCTCCAATCCTTGACTCTGCGAACCAGCCTTACCCTGCTCTGCTGTGAGAACCCCCGCTCCTGGGCTGTTTATGCAACGCCTCTGGCATGTAAGCTGTTCCCAGCTACTTGCAAGCGAATAACACTCGACAATATCTCCAGTCCCAGACACAACCCTAGGAACCTCCGTCTTGCAGTGTCCAGTTATGCCCACTGGATGCTGCAAGCTTGTATAAGTTTGTCAATTTAACAAAGAAATTGATATGTACCAGGCTTGTTATCCCAAAGGGAGTCTCTGACACACTTCAAACCAAACGCACTGCTTCAGGTAGAATAAACAAACGATTTATTAACTATAAAGATAGATTTTCAGTGATTATAAATCAAAGCATGACAAGTCAGAGTGGTTACCGAAATAAAATAAACTGTAAGCACACAGTCTAAACTCTCAACCCTATTAGACTGGGCAGCAACTAGATTAAGCAGTTTTTCTCACCCCACTGGATATTGCAGTCCTTAGTATACAGGTTTGTTCCTTAAACCTAGGCCAATCTCCTCTGTTGGAGTCTTGTCATCTTCTCAGTGTCTTACTTGCTTGCAGCATAGGTGGGGGGCAGGAGAAGGGCATAGTATGTATCCACTCTGTCTGTTTTATACTCTCAGTCCATGTGGTTGTAGAACACAAGTCCAGGCATGTCTGTGAGGCATTGCTGAGTCTCTTCCAGCAAGGCTGAGCAATTCCCCTGGCAGGGCCTCATGCAGGTGAGTCATTGCATTGTAACTCCCTTGCTGGACAATGGCTGTTGATAGGCTGTTTCACACCCTGCCCAGGCATTGGTTACTTTCCTTGCTGTTGCCTCTGGGGACCTAATATCTGACTGATTCCCCCAATTTACAGCATGTTTTAGTGACAACCATACTCCACAATTCTCATAATTGGGGGGGAGGGATAGCTCAGTGGTTTGAGCATTGGCCTGCTAAACCCAGGGTTGTGAGTTCAATCCTTGAGGGGGCCATTTAGGGAACTGGGGCAAAAATTGGGGATTGGTCCTGCTTTGAGCAGGGGGTTGGACTAGATGACCTCCTGAGGTCCCTTCCAACCCTGATAGTCTATGATTCTATGATAGAGAAATGACTTTCAGCAGATCATAATCTTTCCCCTGATACATATAAAGCATGCCTTGTAAGGTAAGATCACGATTATATGAAAATGAGGAATATGGGAGTGACAGCATGCTCCCCAAGGTATAGAATGTCACAACCTCTGCAAAATTTAACATTCCTGTTTATCCCCTTCCTTACCTGTTACTTCATCCCTGTTCTATATTCTCTCTTCTTCAGGAAAAACAGCCTATTATGCCTCTCCAGGTGCCGGAATGCTTTCAGTTTCGCCCCCGAGAACTTTCGTGAAGCAGTTACTTGTTGACAGTACAAACATTTTTGGCATCTTGCAAGCTGAAAATAGAGGATACTGCAAAATAAACTGAATTTAACAACAAAATAAGTAACACAGGGCAGCACGTGCACTGACTGTGTTATGTTTCAGAGTAACAGCCGTGTTAGTCTGTATTTGCAAAAAGAAAAGGAGTACTTGTGGCACCTTAGAGACTAACCAATTTATTTGAGCATAAGCTTTCGTGAGCTACAGCTCACTTCATCGGATGTGAGCTGTAGCTCACGAAAGCTCATGCTCAAATAAATTGGTTAGTCTCTAAGGTGCCACAAGTACTCCTTTTCTTTTTGACTGTGTTATGGAGTTTCAAATTTAATTTATTAAAACCCAATACTTTTTATTGTAAAGGAAACTGCTCCAGAATTCCCAGTCTGTTGCAGAATCCAGAAGCCTAGCGGCATAAATCAAGGATCAGCTTGCTGTGGAGTATATGGAGGCTTAAATACTCTCAGAGCAATGCAAAGGAAAACTTGTACTGCCCCTGCTACTCTTAATTGTGTGGGAAATCAAATTTTATTCTCCAGATCTGTCAATCTTGCATCTTTCATATTCAGTAAGGCACAGGTCTTGCTCCTGCGGAGAATTCTCTGGCAGAAGATCTGGTGTACTTGCATAATGCATGGGGGGTGACTGCAGACTTTGGGAGGACGCAGCATGCATGTGTAACCACTAGCATCCTAGCCAGAACAGCAGTAACTGAACAGGGGCCACTCCAGAGCTTAAAAACCAGGAGCTGCCACAGCCTGAGCTAAAGAACCAAGGCTCTCCAGCTAGGGCTGCAAACGATTCATATCCTCTGCAGACCAGCCACTGAAGGGGACCTGTAAGATGCACTCAACAGTGGGTTACATGCGCAACGAAGCCCTTTTCTATGGAGGCTCCCATGCAGCAGTGTAAATGAGCAGACAAGTATACGTCTCAGGATGAGGTGGGCCATAAGATTCACTACTTCACTGATCTTCTGGTTCTCTTCCCCACAGAGGAGGTTAACAAGCATTGTGTAGAGGTAGTCCAACTTGACAGACCTAGGTAATAAGGTTTCCTGGCACATCCGCCCAGTTCCCATGACATGATTTTTTATTTTATTTTTTGGCTAAGGAAATTAATAAAAGAGGGAAAATATTCTGCATTTTGATGATTTTTTTTTTAAAAAAAGCCCCTTTACATGTCACTGCATTTAAGATTCAAAATCTCTAGGAAATTCAACTCCTTGAATCAGCATCTGTGATTCATCAGTCTTGATGAAGTCAGAATTCACTAACAACTACACTTCAAGGCACAAGTTGTTCAGCCGTACAGCAATGGGCTCGTTTTGCCTACAACAGTGTCACTGTGTGTGGCTTTGCTGAACACTGTGTGCCTGGGAGTAGTAAGGCATTCAGGGGCATTGCTAATACTGGAGTACTCTCTGCTAACGCTTTGAATCTCTTAGACCCAGCTCAAACAAGGAAGAAACAGTAGTATTGATGCGGCTGCCCGAACAATGAACAAAAGTTACCACAGCCAATACAGTTTCCCCTCTGGAGGCAGGTGGGGAAAGAACTGCATTGGAAGTAATTAGTTTTGCAATGGAAAACAAATCAATTGCAAAAGCAAATTTTCAATCCTCTGTCTAACACAATAACAGGGAGTATAAAATTGATTTTGCTTTCAGGCTTTATTAGTCTCTGGTCAGAGGGGAATATTTTTGTCCAGAAGGTGACAACCTTAAGTGAGTAAGGACATTGCTAGTTCCCTGCTCCATATCCTTCAGAGGTGCACTTTCAATGTGCTATGCATGTACTTAACCATCTAACTCCCAGTGACTGTGGCCTCCACGTCAGGGAACAACGTAAGCAGTATCTTGAGTCCATCTCAATTCAGGACTGAATATATTTATTTTTAGATTTAAGTACTAGATAAAAAGGCTCTTGGTGCCCCAGCACACCACTAACAATAAAATTATATCTCAGCAGCATTAAATGATTAAGTCAACAGAAGCACCACCAGCCAGCCACCTACAAAAACTCCTTTCCACCCCATCATCTAGGAAGCACACATTCAACCTTCAAAAACTCAGTTGAACAGGTGTCTTTGCCCAGAATTCAGATTCAGAATGCAGCTGAACTGACTTAGAGGGTGGAAGGATCTGTATAATCAATTACCAGTCTTCCGATCCACCCCATATTTTTCCTCATTTCATTCAATCTTCCAAAACATCATTATTGTTAAATGTTAAAATTAAACATTAACTTTAAGCACATGTTTCAGTGGGATTTATGCATGTGTCCAAGTGCTGTCCTGAAGAGATGCTTTCCTGAATCAGGGCCTTAGTGAGTTCCCTGCACCTGCATCTCTGAAAACCAATCCATTACTAATGGTGCAATGATATTTTAGAACATTTAATACAATGAGAAAAGAATGGGGTGGAACAAGAGACTGGTAATTGATTACACAGAACCTTCCCCCCTTAGGTTCAAATCCAGCATAGGATTTTAGTGATCTCAGTCCACTTCTCATGGGATAAGTGTCCATGTCACACAAATTTTTATTAACTGGACGTGCGTTTGGCAGTTGAGCTGAGAGGCCCAGGACTGAGCGTTTACCTTCTTTTAATTAGGTAACACAGAGGCAAACATCAGAAATACTCACAAACTCAGAGTAAGTAGGAGTTCAATAAGTAGTTCATCTGTTGTGAGAAAACATTAAAACGACCTTCCAGCATACGAAGCCAGGCTATTATAAGTACTACAGCGCTTCATCAAAGAGTGAATGTGCCAAGCGAATTTGAGGAGGTTAATAATGTTGATTTACAGTTGCTTTAATTATGTTGAGAGGTTACCTCCACAAATCAGAGTAAAAGGATAACAGAGCACAAAATCCTACATCAGTATTAATGAAACAATAATAATAATAAAATACAGGAAGAATCAGACAGTAAAATATAGGGAGAATGGAAAGACTCCATCAAACTCTCCAGAAGGCAAGTACAACATGATATATTCTATCATTTAATGCAAATTATGAACTATCCTTAAAGATCCCTTCAGGACAACATTAATACTCATTCACAGGGTAATGCAGGGAAGATTGCTGCCTAAGCACTAAGAGTTCCTCAGAGGATTTCATTGCTCTCGGATGCAAATAGCCAGGATTTCGCCAGAAGAGGAACTGCTGTGACCAAGTAGCTTCACTTACCGGCCGCATTGAGGCAGGATTCCAATGTAAGTTGAAGACAGAGATCACCCTTGTTGATCTGTCCTCGGCATATGACGCTATCTGGAGACAAGGCTTCTTCCTCAAGTTCTCCCGCGCCATTCACTGTCGGCGAACGATCTGCCTCTTGGCAGCAGTGACTGGGGTACACTTTAAGGTACACTTAATGGCCAGATCAGTAAACCAAGAACTCTTAACTCGGGCATCCCTCAGGGCTCTTTCCTGGCCCCAATACTTTTAAATCTATACACCGCGGATATACCAGCGATGGAGTCAAGGAAATTCATCTAAAAAGATAACATTGCAGCATACAAGCCTCATACACCAGTTGCACCCTAATACGAGATCTTAGCACAATTGCTGATTATTTCCAATGCTGGAAATTTAGGCCTATCTCACACACACAACCCCCACCCCACACGGTAACTGCTTTCCATCTGAACAATAAAACAGCTAATACCAAACTTGATGTACAATTCCGTGGTGAGACTGTCAGCCACGAGGCTAATCCAAAGTATCTTGGCGTTACACTGGACCAGAGTTTGACCTTTCGACAACACCTTGAGAACACCTGTGATAAGGTCAGGTTTTGTGTTGCTCTTATCAGAAAATTGGCTGGAACATCACAGGGCTCTGGTCCACGGACCTTAAGAACTGCAACATTTGTCTTGGTATATTCTGCAGCTGAATATTGTTGGAGTTGTCGTTCAGAAGCCTGACGCCGCCAGTTTCCCATAATAATCCCAAGAATCATAGGACTTCCATGATGCACCACACAGCTCACTCACAGGGCAAGTAAAATTACATTATGGAAGATGTAGTCCTTCACAGAACCCACCCATAAGAGAGAATGTGGGCCTGAACTGCAAGACCCATAAGGCACTGCACTGAAAACGAAATGCAATTTAAAGTTTTGTTGAACTGATTTGAAAATGTTTTGGATCAGTTCAAAAATCAAAATATTTTTATCTGGGTTGAACCAACCCAAAATGAAATATTTTCTTTGAATTTTCCCAATAAAAAATCCTGACTTCTATTCATAGAATAATAGAATCATAGAAGATTAGGGTTGGAAGAGAACTCGGGAGTTCATCTAATCCAACCCCCTGCCCAAAGCAGGACCAACACCAACTAAATCATCCCCCTCACTGATCTCTTCTGCATTCCCAGCCGCTAAGAGCTTTGGGGGGCCGTGCCTGCGGACAGTCATGAGCAAAATGTCTCATGGCCCGCAATCAGTTTACCCTGATGGGCTGCATGTGGCCCGCGGGCTGCAGATTACCCACCCACTGGCCTACTACAAATGGACCCACGTGCTACTATAGTAAGCAGCAGTAAACAACAACTTGGATGACTTTTCTGACTCTAACGAATTTCAGACAAAGAAATATTTTCAGAAAGTGTAAGTGGAAAAATGGGGTCAAGATCCAGCTTACACTGCAACTATTCTTTCAGTCACTACTATGGAGTCATAACAGCAACTACTTAATAAAACAATTGTTTCTCTTTAAATTTGCCTCCAACATGGAAATATGGGTGAACTTTGAAAGGCTTTTATCAACCCATTAAAAATTAACTGCTTTTTTATAGATTAAGCAATTTGTAATGTGAATATCTTTGTAGTTATTAAAAAAAACCTTATGTGAATACATTCCTTTTCCACTGGTCAACAGGGAGCTTTGATGAAGCGAGATACAATTTAAATGGGTTATTATTACTTCCTATATCAATATTTTAAAGTAAGATACTTTAATGTCATGTCTCTGAATTCAAAAACGAAGAGGCTTCAGGGCGTCAATGCCAATGAATGCTTTTAAATAAAGTGAGTCATGCCCTGAACGGAACACACATCAGTCAGCATGATTACCTACCCCACCCTATGCCCCTCAAAATAGCTTTTTGCAAAGACTTTTTACAAAGCAAAGCAAGAGGCAAGCTATACTCAAACAGAGGTAAATATTCAGTGTTCTTGTAGCCATGTCACTCCCAGGATATTGGAGAGACAATGTGGATGAGGTAACATATTTTATTGGACCAACTTATGGTGGTCTCTCTCACAGACAGAAGTTGGCCCAATAAAAGATATTACCTCACCTACCTTGTCTCTTTAGAGGCAGATATGACAATTTTGAGTCAATGCGATTTCAGTCCGATATCATAATATTTACTTCACTGACTGAAATGATACATAATACCACCACCCCTTTGCCAAGAGGTAGCAGATAGGCTCCCATTAAAGCAGAAGTCGTGACTACAGAGTCTGGTACGTTTTTAATGTAACCTGCTTATTTACACATATCCACTAGGCCTGTAACAGAGGTGGTCACAAACAGCAAGCAGGCAAGCCCCTCTTTCAGGGATCTCAGCCCATTCAACAAAGTCCAGTTCCCAGGGAACAACTCAAGAATTGACTCTAGTTAGAGAGAATAAAGCAGATAGCAAACTCCCTTGCCACTTGCAACAGTACCCTCGAAGAAACTGTATTAGAAAAACACCACCACAGCATTTCTTCCAGAACTAAAAACTTTCTCACATGATAAGAAAAAGAACTTATAAGACTATGTGTAATAGTGCCTTTTGGTGACCTCTGCCATAAAAATATGATCAGTATCAAATATAGTACTATATCTACTGAGACGAATTATAATCTCTTCAGAATCAGTCTCTGAAAGCTTGAATTACCATTAGACTCTAATCCACTTTATCATTTAAAAGATTAATTTTGGGATACGACTTGCCTAGGACCCATGACTGCCAGTGAGAATAGCCATGTAACTCAGATGTAAATTCAGAATTTGGCAAGTCGTCTTTCATTATTCTTCCCCAAATTTGTAACTCTTTCAAATAACGTAGCTGAAAATTGGAGTATTAAATAGTTGAAGCTTTATAAACCTTGAAACTGTCATTAAAAGATATAAAACAAAGAGTAGACTGAAGAGCAACTAAAAATTAAAGACAGCCTCAAATTGGAACCCAGGATCTGAATCCTCTGGAAATTTGGAGAACAAGGAACACATGCCTACTTTTAGGCTATAAACCAGCTTTCTGCCTGTAATCAATGGGACTGTGGTTACTCAGCCTTGAGTCAGGCAGTTTATCAATTGTCCTTCTACAGGGATTGTCTGAACACTCTTTCCTTATAGGCAGCAACTCGATTTGCAGTTTGCAAGCCGACAGCAGGTCAATTATAGGGAAATTATAAAGCTCTCTCTGTCTCAATTTTCCTTTATTGTTACCCTGCACACACAACCAGCATGCTACAAGATTTGCTATGCTACAGCTGGACATCTTTTGCAATCTAGTTTAGTCCTCAATTCAAACAGAACTGAGAAACACCTGGGAGTAAATTGTGTACATGTATCATTAGCAGATCTTAGCAGAAAAATGGCTCTCATTACTTGTGTTCTTGGCTAAGCCCTGGAGAGCTGGCATGTCCAACACCTAAAACAAGCCTTTACTCTGTATTTATTTTCAAAATATTTTTAAAATGTAGATTTTCACTAAGGTTTAGCATATTACCTACACAGAGAGAAATGTACAAGAAATATATAACTATGTTTCTAATTTCAAAGAGTAAACGTGATTTTGCAGTTAGATGGCACATGTTTATAACTCAGCAGAAGGAGAGATCACTGGCTTCAAAATATGGGTTCCTCTTTACATGGCTTTCTGGTTAAGCAGTAATTTCCCTAATTCCCTTTTTTAACCAGGACCAGATTAACATATTGGGCAAACCTACACTTCTGGGCCCCTGCCTTGTTGGAGAAGAAAGCAATTTCTTTATCCACTGACCTTTACTCTCTTTGGCTTTGTTGGAAATGGCAAAAATAAGTCTCAGTTATGTGTGAGGATTATCTCTGCCCACTCTTCCACTGGTGTGGATCGGTGTGCGAACAGAAAAAAAGTTCACTTACTTGAGTGGTGTTGCAATCTATGTGTCAGATCGCAACGCAGCTCACTCAAGTGAACATCTTTCAGTTTGCATGTAAATCCGCATTGGTAAAGACAAACAAACAAAAACCCTCCAACAACAAGTACCCCTCCTCCCCCGAAATTTGGGCTCTAGGCACGTACCGAGGTTGCCTATGCATTAGTCTGGCCCTGCCTTTATCTACCATATTTATTCCCCCTTCTGAGCAACCCCTAAGCTGAAACAAGGATTCCTTTCTCCAAAGGCAACAGCAATATGCACAAGCTGCATGGGTGGCTCTCTGAATACCAATTAGACAGATGAGAGAGGTCCAGTAAAAGTTGTTTGCCTTCCCTTCCCTCCCATAAACCCAGTTGAACAATCCCTGAGATCCAAATTGGCTTCTTCAAAGATGCCGCTGTCAGTCTGCCTCACTGAAAAGATCCTTTGCCTGTGATATTTCATTATTGGTTACAAATCCCCAGCTGTTTCACCATTCGATGGTGCTTGTGCTTCCTTCCTCATTCATTACATGACTATTGGCTGCAATGAACACTGCTACCTGAAACTGATTTTGCCAACTGTGAGGACAGGATAGGGGAGAGATCAGACTTTCCTCATAACTGTAAGATTTTATTCCTAGCCACCTGGAGAAAATCTGGGAAACACAGGGTTAAAATATGTCCTGTTTGTATGGACTTAATAGGAAAAGGTTTTGAGCTGTAGAAGACTTATAACTAGAAATATAAATATCCCTCGAGGCAACATAGAATCAATCTAGTACCAGGCTAGGGCAGTAACAGAAGAGCCTCACTGCCATCACTGGCTGTTTTTTCTTCCCCCTCACATCCAGGAAATCGAACGTCTGCCCACAGGTGAGTGCCACATGTTGCCTTTTAGGCAGAAAATAGAGTAGAAACTAAGGAAGGCCTGAGAGAGGCTCTCTAGCAGCCCTAGCAAGTAGAGATCCCAATGTTACAAGGGTCTGAAACATTATCTAAGACTGCTTCTTCTTATCAATTATTTATACAAAGCCACAAATGCACACAGCACTCTATAGTAGGCAAATAGTGCCAAGATATTGATAGTTCCCAGGCTAAAATGGCTTACAAGCTTATGCCTCTAGCCCACAAAGATTAAGCACCATGCACAATTTTGTGGAAGTGAAATTCAATTACTCTAATTCATATGCACAAAGTCACTTATGTCTTTAAAGGATCAGGCCCTAAGGTACAATCCTACTCCCAAAATTAGTGGCAAAGTTGTCATTTACTTCAGGGGAGGAGGAGCAGGTGCTGAAGCCACAAGCAACATGAAATAGGATAAGACCAGATTGGATAGGAAAAAAAAATTTTTGAGCATCCTCCAATCCTCACAATATTTGGGATTGAGGGGGGAAATGGAGCAGTTGGAAGAGATTAGTTTTGCCGAAGAATGCAGTTTAGTGGCATTTAGGAAGACAACTGAGGATTACTTCCATAAGCGAAAAGATGACTAATGCCACAAAGCTCAAGCAAAAAAATAAACATACAAACTAAAAAGACAGCTTTATTACAAAAGGACATTTCTGCTCTTTTCTTCATGGATAGAAGAGGACAAAATATCATCAATATGCACTTGACACCCCCCTTTTTATCTTTTAATAAATACACAGAGGTTTTAAAAAAAGTTATTATTACATATTGAATTCAGAAACACTAATCATTAGATTAAAAATTAGGAAGAAAATAGATAATGGCATGAATAGGCTGGAAATGGATTCATTTTGGAAATTAATTTACAATGCTGAAAATATAATTACCCACTGATTAACACATTTTTCCCTCTCTCTTATGGACATTTATTTTTAATTTATTAATTTCAATGCTCATTATACCTTGATTACATTCTCTTTTGGGAGGAAATAAGATTTGAAGTGCCTTCTATTTTTTCTCCCTTTATTGTTTCCCATACAGTAATTGTGGATTTGACAAATACTTGAATCCATTTGTACTTTCCACCTTTTGAGCTTCTATTTTGAGTTGATTGTATTGGGGGACGGGAAACATTTAAGGGCACTTGATTGCAAATCATTCACTGAAAGACAAGAGCCTATTTAACGTGGTACTAGCATCTATCTGCTCTTGGAGGCTGGTAGTGCTCTTGGGGGTTGCCAATGTACTGTATATATCAGAGGTTGGCAACCTTTCAGAAGTGATGTGCCGAGTCTTCATTTATTCACTCTAATTTAAGGTTTCGCATGCCAGTAATACATTTTAACGTTTTTAGAAGGTCTCTTTCTATAAGTCTATAATATATAACTAAACTATTGTTGTATGTAAAGTAAATAAGGTTTTTAAAATGTTTAAGAAGCTTCATTTAAAATTAAATTAAAATGTAGAGACCCCCGGACTGGTGGCCAGGACCCGGGCAGTGTGAGTGCCACTGAAAATCACCATGTGTGCCGCCTTTGGCCTGCATGCCATAGGTTGCCTACCGCTGGTATACATCAAGGCAGGAGCAAACTTGGAGCCTAGCCATAAAAGTGCTAAAGTTTTAGATAGATTTTTTTTTTTAAGTAGTGTTATTTTACTGCTTCGAACAAACGCTGCCTTGCCCTAGTCTAATGTAATCACATTTGTCAATCAGCATTTCTAAAGTCCCTCTCACTGTAGTTTCTAGATATTGCACATGGAGTAAAAGAAAAAGTAAAGGACGTCTACCTAGAACAGACCGGCCGTTTTCCATCCTAGTCTTTTGGTTTAATTGTCATCACCTAACCTGGAGTAAGTATCCTGTCATCATCTAACCTTGAGCAAGTTTTTCTTATGCTCCACTAATTTGGAAATGCTTTCATGCAGTATTCAACATGACTTGAAGATGGGTAGGATATGCTTTTGCCAGATCACTGCAGGAGGCTTTGGGTGTGCGGTTGGAAAGACCCTTCCTTCACCTTCCTCAGGCTCTGCTAGCTGCAATGAAGGATGGAGATCTTGCACTTGTGCCAGTCCCATTTAGTAGTTTGTAGGTGACTACCTGAACCTTGAAGTTGATACAAAACCGAATCAGGGCCAATTGGCAATTACACAAATAAGCTGACAGGATTTTTTCCCCTAACCCCATGCAGTTAGTGTTTGGCTTGGGAGGTATTGGCATCTCCCCTAACATTCAAAATGTCATAAGACTGGCTTAAAAACCATAACATTTAAAAAAAATATTTTAATATTCTGTTTTCTGAGCTTTATGCATGCACTCATGTTACATTTGCAAGCTTTGCAACCATGAGGGCTAGAAGCTACTTTTTCTGAAAAATGAACGCAGAGATCCTCACATAATTCTAGCAGCTGGGGCCTGTTTTAAAACATCACATGTTACAAGTCCCACAATAAAATCATGACAGTTAGCAACATGTCTTGTCTCTAGAAATGACTTTTTCTATTATAATTTATCCTAGCTACTATCACTGGATTATTCTTACTGTTTATATAAATACTTTTCTGATGAAGTGGGTTATATCCCACAAAAGCTTATGCCAAAATAAATTTGTTAGTCTCTAAGGTGCCACAAGGACTCCTCATTGTTTTTACTGATACAGACTAACATGGCTACCCCTCTGAAATCTATAAATACTTAGTTCTTTATTGAACCCTCCTAAGCTCTTTGTCTTGCTAATATCTTGGGGATGTGAGTTTCACAGGTGAACTACATGTTGAGTAAAGCAGTGTTGTCTTTTAGTTTAATTAGCTGTTCACTTGTTCTTCTATTATGTGAAACAGTACAATAAGAGCACCTGACTGACGTCAATACTATTCCTCTTGTATTCTGTTTGACATAAGAACAGCCATACTGGCTCAGACCAATGATCCATCTAGCCCAGTATTCTGTCTTCTTACTGTGGCCAATGCCAGGTGCTTCAGAGGGAATGACCAGAGCAGGCAATCATCAAATGATCTATCCCCTGTTATCCTCTCCCAGCTGCTGGCAAACAGAGGCTAGGGACACTCAGAGCATAGGGTTGCATGCATCTCTGACCTTCTTGGCTAATAGCCATTGATGGACCTATCCTCCAAGAAATAGAGGTTACCAGAAGTGAAAACAGTTGTAAATACTCTGATATGCTATTTGAGGAAACAGAAACAAAGATGTTTTAGGCTAAAATCTCCTGTACCTTACATGGTTTAGAGGGAATGAAAGGCAGGGCAAGAATTTGGACCTTAGTGACTTGTCCAAGGCCCTAGCACATCAAGGACAGTATTAGAAATCATGGGTGTAGTCCTGGCCTCCATTGTAATCAATGGGAGCATCAATACTGATTTTGTTAGCAGCAGGATTTCACTCCATTAGTTTCTGGTTCTGTGCTCAAACTACCAGACCCTCTCACTCAAGAAATCAATTTTCTTTCTCCTGAGAGCATCTTATTCAGTTTAGGTAAACTTTTAAAAAAGGCTTATGTGACTTAGCATCCTTTTCAAGAGTAAAATAGGGGCAGATTTTCAAAAGTATTTAGGCACCTTAAGATGTAGATTGTAGACATGCCTTAGGCTTCTCTTACCAGGGATTGATGCTGCAGCGATCGATGCACCAGGGCTCGATTTAGTGGGTCTAGTGAAGACCCGCTAAATCGACCGCAGATCGCTCTCCTGTCAACTCCGGTACACCATCAGAACGAGAAGCGTAAGGTAAGTCGATGGGAGAGTGTCTCCTGCTGACCCAACGTGATGTAGACATGGCAGAAAGTTGACCTAATCTATGTTATTCATGTAGCTGGAGTTGCTTAACTTAGGTCAACTTACCCCCGTAGTATAGACAAGGCCCTAGTGAGACTTTCAAAAGTACCTAAAGCAGGTTAGGGAGTTAAGCACCTAACCTGCTTAGGTGCTTTTGAAAATCCCATAGGCTTTTATCTACACTTAAGATGCCTAAATAACTTTGAAAATCTGGCACGTAGTTGCCCATTGACTGTCAATGAGACTTAGGAGCCTAAGCCACTTTTGAAAATGGGACTGAAGCTCCTAAATCACACATATGCATTTTTCAAAATGTTACCCTTCATCTATGAACATTACCGTAACATGAGAGGAGCCCCACAAAACCCCAATCCAAATGGCCCCAAACTTTGAAGAAAGTCAGATCTAGACCAAATTTTCAAACTGAGGTCCATCCCTATTTCTCTGATGACCTAACTACAACTAAAAGGAAGGCTGTGTGATGAAAATTTATCAAGTAGGGAATGGAATTCATTCTCTCAGGGAAAGTCAACAATCTTAAACATAAAAAAGAAGCTTACAAGAAGTGGAAGGTTGGACATATGACCAGGGAAGAGTATAAAAATATTGCTCGGGCATGTAGGAATGAAATCAGGAGGGCCAAATCGCACCTGGAGCTGCAGCTAGCGAGAGATGTCAAGAGTAACAAGAAGGGTTTTTTTCAGGTATGTTGGCAACAAGAAGAAAGCCAAGGAAAGTGTGGGCCCCTTACTGAATGAGGGAGGCAACCTAGTGACAGAGGATGTGGAAAAAGCTAATGTACTCAATGCTTTTTTTGCCTCTGTTTTCACTAACAAGGTCAGCTCCCAGACTGCTGCGCTGGGCATCACAAAATGGGGAAGAGATGGCCAGCCCTCTGTGGAGAAAGAGGTGGTTAGGGACTATTTAGAAAAGCTGGACGTGCACAAGTCCATGGGGCCGGACGAGTTGCATCCGAGAGTGCTGAAGGAATTGGCGGCTGTGATTGCAGAGCCATTGGCCATTATCTTTGAAAACTCGTGGCGAACGGGGGAAGTCCCGGATGACTGGAAAAAGGCTAATGTAGTGCCAATCTTTAAAAAAGGGAAGAAGGAGGATCCAGGGAACTACAGGCCAGTCAGCCTCACCTCAGTCCCTGGAAAAATCATGGAGCAGGTCCTCAAAGAATCAATCCTGAAGCACTTGCATGAGAGGAAAGTGATCAGGAACAGCCAGCATGGATTCACCAAGGGAAGGTCATGCCTGACTAATCTAATCACCTTTTATGATGAGATTACTGGTTCTGTGGATGAAGGGAAAGCAGTGGATGTATTGTTTCTTGACTTTAGCAAAGCTTTTGACACGGTCTCCCACAGTATTCTTGTCAGCAAGTCAAGGAAGTATGGGCTGGATGAATGCACTATAAGGTGGGTAGAAAGCTGGCTAGATTGTCGGGCTCAACGGGTAGTGATCAATGGCTCCATGTCTAGTTGGCAGCCGGTATCAAGTGGAGTGCCCCAAGGGCCGGTCCTGGGGCCGGTTTTGTTCAATATCTTCATAAATGATCTGGAGGATGGTGTGGATTGCACTCTCAGCAAATTTGCGGATGATACTAAACTGGGAGGAGTGGTAGATACACTGGAGGGGAGGGATAGGATACAGAAGGACCTAGACAAATTGGAGGATTGGGCCAAAAGAAATCTGATGAGGTTCAATAAGGATAAGTGCAGGGTCCTGCACTTAGGATGGAAGAATCCAATGCACCGCTACAGACTAGGGACCGAATGGCTAGGCAGCAGTTCTGCGGAAAAGGACCCAGGGGTGACAGTGGACGAGAAGCTGGATATGAGTCAGCAGTGTGCCCTTGTTGCCAAGAAGGCCAATGGCATTTTGGGATGTATAAGTAGGGGCATAGCGAGCAGATCGAGGGACGTGATCGTTCCCCTCTATTCGACATTGGTGAGGCCTCATCTGGAGTACTGTGTCCAGTTTTGGGCCCCACACTACAAGAAGGATGTGGATAAATTGGAGAGAGTCCAGCGAAGGGCAACAAAAATTATTAGGGGTCTAGAACACATGACTTATGAGGAGAGGCTGAGGGAGCTGGGATTGTTTAGCCTGCAGAAGAGAAGAATGAGGGGGGATTTGATAGCTGCTTTCAACTACCTGAAAGGGGGTTCCAAAGAGGATGGCTCTAGACTGTTCTCAATGGTAGCAGATGACAGAACGAGGAGTAATGGTCTCAAGTTGCAGTGGGGGAGGTTTAGATTGGATATTAGGAAAAACTTTTTCACTAAGAGGGTGGTGAAACACTGGAATGCGTTACCTAGGGAGGTGGTGGAATCTCCTTCCTTGGAGGTTTTTAAGGTCAGGCTTGACAAAGCCCTGGCTGGGATGATTTAACTGGGAATTGGTCCTGCTTCGAGCAGGGGGTTGGACTAGATGACCTTCAGGGGTCCCTTCCAACCCTGATATTCTATGATTCTATGATTTTTGAGCAGATACTTAACGTGCACCTGTCTAAGTGTGAGTGCATCTCTCTAGAAATAATCTTCCCTTTCTTTTCAATATATTTTCTTCTATGCAGTGGACCCATTTCTACTCAGCGTTCAAGCCTCCACATATGACTTCCTCCTCCTTCCACTGCAGATGTCTTGCACAAAGATGTTATTGTGGATGGAAATGTAAGGAGGTGTGTGGGTGAGTATTTATTGTATAATTATCAGTGTTATTTTTGTTGGGGGGAAAAAAGCTGAATTTGGCATTTTGAAATGCTAAATATAATCTTCGGATGAGGCATGTAGCTCAGAGATTAATCTACTCCTTTCCACTATTGGTTACCCAATCAGATTGCCTCCTTGGTCTAAATAATTTTAATTAAGCAATTCTACCTTCTGTAGAAGCTATTACCAGAAGATAATTGACTGCATCAGTAATGAAATATTTTGAGGATGCTAAACAAACAGCTAGGTTAATTATCAGGCAGTAATGCCTGTTATGGAAGTGCAACACTGGCCGTCCAAGTTTCCTGTTCCCCTGAAGTACCCTTTCACTAAATCACTATAATATCCCTCACTATATATTGTATTACTATATGCAACAGAGGAAAACAGGAAGCCACTAAATGGCCAGCAGTACCAATATGCAGAAACCAATATGCAGAAAAGAGGATTTATAGCTGTTTTATTCAATTGTTAAGTTTTATTAATTTTTTTCTACTACTTTAACTGGAGAATTAATGTCTGAATTCTGTGTTTATGTACCAGATTCACCCGACAGCAAAGATGTATTTTGATTAGAGATGGAGTCCAGACGGTTTATGTTACCCAATATATAATCCCAGAGTGGATCTAATATTTTTAGTTTCACTCCACTTCTGTTTTCACCTTCTCTCCTTCTTGGAAATACATCCACTTGCAGTGAATTATCTATTTAGATAGATAGACAAATGTCTCCATATCCATCTCTGATCTGATCTATTTTAATAAAACACACTAAGATCATTTAATTATATCCATATCATGTTATTAAAAATAAATTAGGATTTGTTTCTGCTCAGGTAAAATGTTACCATTTCAGCTTCATGGCAAGTTTTTGATTTTTAATACACATTTATTCTTAATAGTATTGAGCCAAGTTTATTTGACCTTTAACTTGGGAAAATGTCAGGAGTTACTCTTTTAGTTTTGTTTTTTTGCTCAGGCAGACTCCTAGCTCTGTAGCATGAAGAGTCTGCAAATAGAATATCTTGATTCTCAAGACCACAAGGTTACACATGCCTTAATTTTAGCCTCTCTAAATGTAGAGCCTTGTGTTTTATGTCAGGCTTAAAAAAAATCCAAATTTAACTGCAGTATGGGAACAACCAAATATTATACACTGGCATTAGACGTCTGAACATGTTTCTAAACAACTTTATTCCACCACTTATTATCTATGTTTGAAAGTTCATGCAAATCAGATATTCCAGATACATTTGCATGGCGGGGGGTGGGGGGAGGTTTCTGATCAGAAATCCTGTTCATTAATGGTGTGTGCTCTAGTGACTCAATTACTCTGCTCCAGATTCAGATATCAACCAGTGATGGAAGAAGCTCACAAGGTTCAACTTTTCTATGGATTCATCTGAGTCCCTTCGGTGTGGAAATTCTGCTCGAAATCTCATGAGAACTGATTTCATTGAGAGATCCCAGCACATATTGGGTTGGGTTAGAAATAGCATGAGACTAACCTTTCTTGTAGTATTGTGCTAATTACATTTCCTCAGGAAGGACAGGTGTGCAGAAAACTCTGCTTTTGTATTAATATAAAAGGCTCTAGAACTTTTTCAACAGGTAAAAAGAAATGTTCTGGGTTCAAAATGTGCGTCAAAGGTTCAGCAAACAAAGGTTGCTCCTCAGTAAAGGCAGTTCTTTGAAGGTGTTACCTCACTGTATGTATACTTGTGTGATGCCTCCCAAAGACCACAGATCTCTGAGAAATATTTGGAAAGCAGGGTCTTTGGGGGAATGCCCTGACGTTGCACTAAATATTTGGAGCAGACATAATGAAAGGAGGGGCTAGCATGAATAAGGATTAGCAACACTCCTGAAGAAATATAGCTACTGGTGAGTAACCTCTTTTTCTCGGAGGTGGCCTCTGCATATCTCCAGTTGTGTGAGTCTAGTGAGCAAGTGCAACCCCCAGGAAGGTGGGCTGAGGAGTTCTAATTAAACAAGGATTATGTAACTTCCTTCCCCAAGCCTACAAGGCCGCAGTGCCTCTCACAGACTTAGATGCTACAGTGATGGAAATTGGCACTGGTTTTTCAGTGCTGGGGTGGGGTTCCTGACTGCAGTTCCTAGGTGCTACTGAAATACAAACAATATAAAAGTCAAATCTAAGAGGAATTTGGGGATACAGATACACAGCTCAAGCCTATAGATTAGGTCCCTACCTCCCTCTTTCTATCTATAAAGGACACCTTATATGTGCCCTTATTTCCACCATAACCCAAACCACAGGGTATTGCTAGCATGATTACTGTTGTCCCCATATTTGTGTCATTTCCTCCTTACACTTTGGGACTTTCCCCAGGTAGAACAGTTTTTGGTGGTTTATCATATACCTGCAATATTTTAAGATGGGTATTCTTATTTTCCGACTTCTTGATCCACAGCACCCCAAGTGACTGCAGTGGGCTCTCTTGAAATTGCATTTGCGGGCCAACCCGTGAGCCAGTCTCTCTCTGCTGTACTGAGCTGCCATGATTTCCATGGTGCAACTGAGCTTTGCAGCCACTGGAAGTTAAGTCTGAAAGGAAGAATGATCTCCACAGCAACAGCCAGACAGCTGTTGAGCGCTGCTTCTAATCCACGCGATGGAATCTATAGCTCTTCCCTCTCTCTGACAGCATGGGGGAAGCAGAGAAGAGGGCAGCTGAGGGACTCCACAACAAAGCTCCTCTGCCCAGGAGGACAAAGCTTCTTGGAGGTTGAGGAATCCCCCAGGACAATCAGTCAACTGCACAGTTCTTTGATTCCCTGAGGCTCCCAATTTACAGGCAATCATTTCTTCCCCACACACTCATTCACAGTCTCCTCTGGTCCCATCCCCACAGCAGTGTTATGGAGAGTTAATGTAGGCCCAAGGTTGTAGTCTAGGGTGACCAGATGTTCCGATTTTATAGGGACAGTCCCAATATTTGGGATTTTATCTTATATAGGCACCTGTTACCCCCCAACCCCTGTCCCGATTTTTCATATCTACTGTCTACTGCAGTCTCCGACGACTCTTCTGTGAAGGACAGAGAGACAAGAGTAAGAGCTAGCCATTGAGGGAGGGGGGCAGCAGGAGAACTCATTTACATAAACTCTCCACCTCCCTTCAGCAGCTATGAACTGACTTCATTGACTCAAAAATCAGCTCTTGTTCTCAGCCTCTCTCTACATCTCTTTCCATGCAAGCAGCACCATCCTCAAGGGTCAGTCGGGTTGGTACAATGCCCTCATGCACAGAAGGAAGGGGCTTAGAAGCTCCTGAAGTCTTCCATAAGAAAGGTCAGGATTTCACACTTGATCTTTGCTCCATTACCCCATCACCGCTGCCGTCACCTGATCTTCATCCTCAGAGGGCGTTGTTTTTTATTTATTTATTTATTTTTTGCATCCAGCCTATTAGAGCCTCTCTAGCACCTCAAATGGTTTCCTTTGCAATTTGTTATGTTGCTATACCCTTCAGCATGTGATTGGGAGCAGAATGCATTTTATACAAAGGCTTCTCTAAAGATACGTCAACTGTCACTTTCACTGAGTTCACTCAGGATGATTGAAGCATTTGGGAGAAGAAACAGGGTATTCTGCTCTGACTTTAAAACCTGAATGGGGAATTTGCTGGTTCCAATAAATATTCCAATAGTTTGTCTATACAGAAAGGGAACCAAGGGAAAAATGCGATTTCAGCAAGAGAGCAGGTTTCAGTTAACAAATGATCCTCTGAGATTTGAGACAGCTCAATTCAGACACGTGGCCAGTCATGTGATTGTTTCTTTGAGCCTTCTCCAAATAGATCTGAATGTCCTGGATCTGCAAAACTGGGTCAGAAATACTCTAACAGCCTTGTTTGAGGCACGCTGACACTTCCACTTGTACACAGAGCTGAGGAACAAAAAGAAGCAAGGAAAACAAGTCAGAGGAACTTGGCCAAACTTTCCTGGATCAGGTTTGATTTACATTTAAAGTGAAGGCTAACAGCAATATTTAGTTTGCCCTTTCCTTATTTCACTGTGGCACTGCTTCCCAGAGAGCATCTTTGGCCACATATCCAGGAAAAAGTCTAGAATTCTGAAGCCCAGATTGTTGAGCTATGAATCAAGGAGAAGGAAGAACCGGATGCCAGTAACCTGCAGGCAGTTTCTTGTCTACTCTAATAGTGTAATCATTAGCTGGCAGCTCTCACACACACCACGCTCTGCTCTGTTCCTTTGGAGAATCTGGGCGTGTACATGCAAAAGCACAGTTTGGTACTCAATCTCCTGTAGTGTATGGGAAAACTGTGTGAGGCCCAAACTATGAGGAGTATGAACGAAAAAGAGTCTTGGTCCTGAAGTCCTACACAGACACAGCATTGTTTGAAAGGATATTACAGATTTGTACATTTTAAGGCCAGAAGAGACCATTAGATCATCTAGTCTGACCTCTTGTATATCTCAGGCTGAATCGAGCCCAATAACTTGTTTGACTAAAATATATGTATATTATGCACCATCCTGGCAGTCACAGGTTTTCATTCTAGGATCAAGACCCATATAAAGGGTTTGTTGGCTTTTTTTAGTTTCTTCCAACTTACCCGTTGAGTGCTACAGGACAGAAACTTACTTCCCTTTTCCCTAAGTAGAAATGGCAATTTGCAGCTGTGAGAAGCAACAAGCCAGAGTGTTTCGCATCCCACAGGTCACCAATGCCACAATGACGGATCTGTCCTAAGCTCCTCTGTAATATCAACACATGTTGATTTCAATTTGAATGGGAAAGCGTTTGCACTGTTTTACTTACCCCCTGATTCCAAAGTGGTCTGAGGGTGCGTCTACAAGAGGATCACAGCTCCTGTACATGTCCCTGAGTTAGCAGTCATCGAGCTAGTTAGGGTTTAAAGCTGCAGCACAGTTATTACTCAGAGTTCCAGGAGGGCCTGTACAGTCAGCACTGAGCCCATGCTGCCTTGGCTTCACTGCTCCAGTAGTCAGGCTAGCTACATTAAAGTTAGCTCAGGTATGTCCTCTCAAGCGGCAATCGCACCCTGTGACTGCAGTATTGACTTACCCGAAGTTTTGAGATCACCAATGTTGAACTGGCCTGAACGTTAAAACAGCCCAAAGTGGACACCAGCCAAGTCTCCTTGAAGAGAGCCCAATACATTTCCATATCATCTGTGAATAACAGAACGTTCAGGTTTCTGCAGCATATGGCTACACTAAGTAAATGCCAGAACAAATGGCCGGCACTTTGTAGTCCTGGGAAAACCTAAGCATATTTCACAGCAGAATAAAATGAAGCAGCACAGCAGTAAGACTGACGCGTCACAGAAGGGAGACAGACAAAAGACAATAACTTTTCCTTAGTTTCATATGAAAACAAATGGATTCCAGTCAATTATGAAAAGAAAGAGAAGGGAAGAAAGCAGCCCTGGGGTAAGAATGTGTGTCTCAAAACTGCATCTCTCTATTAGTTCTCCGCAGCACTGACAATGATCTTTTGATGCGGCTGTCATAAGAAGCTAGAAAAACAAAGCGTCTCTGGTGCTGTCAGGAAGGTTGAGAATAATGCCCCTGGACTTGTCTAAAAGAACATTTTAAAATGTCAGCAGTTTGTCTACCTTTGGATGAGCCGAGCATTGAACTGAGTTACACAAATGATGCTTTTGTGTTCATAAATGAACCCACTGTAGTAGGGTGGGATAGAAGAGAAAAACAATGGAGAGGGAGAAGGGTGGCAAGAAGTAAAAGGTAGGTTTGAACCTCAAATTAGTGTGGTGGTGGAGTGGTTTGGGTTCCTTCCCCTCAAAACAGGCTGTAGGTAACTTTCCTATTAAAATTACCTGGCACACTAACTAGTAACCAGGTTTGATACCTGAAGGAATCCTGTTAAGAGCTTTTTCTTCATTTTACTAAGGGTCTCCATTTTTGTGAATGAAGGCCTGCTAAAACCCAGACAGCTCTAACCCCAAGGTTTGCCCTCTCTCTTGTGAGTACCTCAGAGCAGAGCTGTTCAGAAAATGGGATTTGGTCCGTTCCCTCCCCCCACTATGGAAAGTTTCAACTTTTCCATAAAGAGAAAGAAAAAACAAAAACAGTTTTCTGCGGAAAACTGAAAGTTCAGTTTTTGGCTTGCAATGGAAAGTTTTTGGTTCTTGGACCTTTTTTATATTATATTATTATTATTATTATTAAAAACTCCATTTTCCATAGAAAGCAGATGCTTTCATGAAAAATCGTGTCCAGTCAAAAGCCTAATTTACCATGGAAAAAACAGTTTTGATAGCAAATGTTCTGCCAGCCGTACCCCAGAACATGCAATATTTCCACTCAGAAAACATTTTGGTGCCGAGCAGAGGGACCACAGCTGCTGACCCTTGCAATTTTACCCAAAAAAAGGGTATAAGAAGGCCTGGATGTGCAAGAAACTTTTCTTTCCTGAGTCTCAAAGATTTTCATTGTATTAAGGACTTGCTGGGTTTTCACTCTGAATAAATCAGTTTGAACAGCTCTAGTTGAGCAAAAAGAAAAGGAGTACTTGTGGCACCTTAGAGACTAACCAATTTATTTGAGCATGAGCTTTCGTAGCTCACGAAAGCTCATGCTCAAATAAATTGGTTAGTCTCTAAGGTGCCACAAGTACTCCTTTTCTTTTTGCGAATACAGACTAACACGGCTGTTCCTCTGAAACCTCTAGTTGAGCAGCAATCAATGTTGTTGGCAGAGAATACGATACAACCCAACCCTTTCGTCACAGGTATGTCCCCTGCAAAATGACTGTATGCATCAGTCTCTCCCTCCAATCCTCCACATATCCTTGAAGATTCCAAAAATATTTTGGCCATATGGAGTTGTACTGGACCTATTTTTCATAAAGTAGGTGTGAATGGCCATGCACCATACTCTCTTTAGAAGTGTGTAAAAATCTGATAAACATCCTGCATAAGCAATAGAAGGAAAGTGCTTTGAATGTTCAAGTACAGTCTGAATCACCATAACAGACCATTTCCATCCATAGAGAAGCCTTCTTTTAAAAAATGTGCTATTCCAAAGCAAAAAAACCCCACACGCAATAACTCATTAGATTGCAGCTTTTATTAAACTTGGTAGAAGTCATTTAGGTCAAACATAAAAAGAATGTTGTAAATCAATTCTGACAAGACACTGTAATTCAAGTAATTGCTATTCTCTTGCTGCTTATTGTCCATATTTCATTTCCAAAACTAATAAGTTTGAGCCCAATGCAGCTTTGAGAACTTGTGACAAAGTGACAATTATGTTCTTCCAAGTACACAGTTCTGACATACCCATGTTCCATATACCCCCTAAACATCACATGCCTTACTACATTATCCAAAACATAGTGACTTACAAAGTAATCAATCATGCAAATAAGGATAGTGATGGAGAGAAGGAATGGCTCTGAGCACAGGTAATTGACCAACAGGTGACAGGTTTGAATCTAGACCAGCTTGGTAGGCACAGAAAGTCATTGCCCATCTGATCCCTAAGAGGAATGAGTGGATGGTCTCAATACAGTTCTTATGGGAGAAGTTGGAACATTCACCTTCAGGTATCAAAACTGGTTACTAGTTAGTGTGCCAGGTAATTTTAATAGGAAAGTTACCAACCGTATAATTATTCAAGCTAGTTACCAGGAAACTTCTGAAATTTCAGTTACCAATAGCTACCTAATCAGCATAGCTTAACTATACTGCCTCTCCAGACTTTTTATTCTGAGCTGCAGATTATCTATTGCCTGTGGAGATTTTAAAGCCTCTTCAGAAAGGATCCAATCACACATCCTATTAACAGTTACGACTGACTTTATTCTAGGAACAAAGAAATTGTTTATTCACTCAGCCAAACTGACAGCTTACAATACTCGTTACCATAAATGCTCCTTATTTCTTAAAAATTTCATGGAATTCAATTTTTAGTCAATCGTTTATTATACAGCAAAACCATTTGCAAGTCCCATTCCATTAAACACATGGAAAACATCAACTTGTTTTGTTTTTCATAAGATTCATACATTTGATAGACAAATTCATATTTTAAACTAGCTCTGGGACTAACAATTGACAATCAGTACATTGTCTCCCACTCACTAGATTTAATTCAATCAAATCTGAGCATTTCAGAAAAAAGTAAATGCAATTCTTCATTAACATTAATTCTTTCAAATTAATGAGCATGAAATCGCTCTGTCTTCCTAATGCATTCAAGTCCTCAGTCATTGTTCTTCAAAAATTATCTGCACTGATTTTAACAGTGCTTTATGTTGGAGTGAAAACTTAATGTGAGGAAGGATTTTCCCGCCTTAAATTTTAATTTCTTCATTCCCCTTTGCAATCCAGGGGTTTAAAGAGTTATGATGTAGGAGGGTAGATTTACAAGTGAAATCCTTATCTGCCTTTCAAAAGTCCTCAAAGGGAGTAGCTGTGAAGTAGACTTTACTTGCCATCTGATTATTCCTGGCTGAGATTGGTGTGTTGTGTGTGCAAAAGAAAGGCCTTATCTAATTCCCATTCAAGTCAATGGAAAGAGGCATTGGATTCGACCCTCATGGACGCCTTCTCTGTGGTCAAATGTGCAACTGCAGCTCAGAAAGACAGACCTGCACTAGCTTCAATCTAGATAGCATGGTTAATAATAGTAGAGAAGACAGCTGCCAGAGACTTCAGCATGGGCTGAATAAGACCAACTGGAAATCTGGGTGAATACTTGAATCTGTAGGGAAAAAAAACCAAGGAGTACTTGTGGCACTTTAGAGACTAACAAATTTATTTGGGCATAAGCTTTTGTGGGCTAAAACCCACTTCATCGGATACATGCAGTGGAAAATACAGTAGGAAGATATATATACACAGAGAACATGAAAAAATGAGTGTTGCCATACCAACTCTAATGAGACTGATCAATTAAGGTGGGCTATTATCAGCAGGAGAAAAAGAAACTTTTGTAGTGATAATCAGGATGGCCCATTTCAAACAGTTGACAAGAAGATGTGAGTAACAGTAGGGGAAGGTTCCACGCTGCTGCATCTTGACTGCTATTATTAGCCATGTAAATTAGATTAAAGAAGCTGCAATCAAACTTTCAACATCCCGTAAATGATGAAGGGTAAAATCCTTGCTCCACTCCAATCAAGGGGAATTTTATTATTAACCTGAATGGAGGCAGAATTTCATCCTAAAACTCCACCATGGTCACTTAATACCCTTTGGCCTCTCAGTCTGAACCTTTGCCTCCTATTGGTCAGCAAGTGGTTACTAATAGTAGTACTCACTGTTCCTCTCAAGAACCTTTGGCATTTCTCATGTTTCATCCTCACAAATACTGGGCTCAGCCATGCCTACACTGTGTTCAAGAACTCTGCCTCCTCTTTATATTTTCACTCTCATGAACGCTATAACCAACAGAGGTCACCATCAAAGAGTTTCTTTTTGGTAACAATTACCACACGATACTATCAGCGGTCAGTTTTTCCTATACTATATTTAGACTAGGGAACATGGATGATAAGTTGATGGTATCTGTCCGGAAAATGCTAAATTTTTGATAATGGCAGTATAATATTCTGAGTTGGCTTCTTGCCTCATACCAGCATGACCCATCTTAGTCACTGGCTACTAGCAAATATCAAACATGCCCTTCTTTAAAACAATGTTTTGATAATTGCTAAGTTCTGCAACTAATCCTCCATTTAAATGTACCGGGTTTGGGGAAGTTTGGTCCATTTGTATATTAGTAACAGGAGTTATCCTGTTACAACCCTACGTAGGGGATCAGGGAGTGGTCTAGGCAGGAATTGCCTGGGGTGCTAGCCTCTGCAATGGGCGTGGGGAGCCATGCTCCCTCTCACTGCACCAGCCCGCAGAGTTGCCAAGGTGTAGTGTTGACGAGTGTGATTAGAGTAACAGATGAGTCCTGATACGAAAGTAGATTGCATTCCAGGTCACAGTCTCGTGATCAGGGAATCTAAGGCCAATACAGCTCTCACATGGTGGGGCCAATATTCACTGACTACAGAGGCTTCTGTGAGCAGAATCCATGCTGCACTCTACAGAAAGGATGATAGAAACTAAGTGCTTTGGAACACCTAAAGATCGAGCTACAGGTCTTAAAGGCAGAGGGCCAGATTCTCAGCTGGTGTAGACTGGTGAACTTCACTGAAGTCAGTGGAGCCATGCTGATTAACAGGCTCCTCAGCTGGTGTAAATGAGAACAATGGAATTGTCCTGATTCACACTTTCCTGAGGATCTGACCCAGAATCTAGTCTTCTGCCCTTTAACAGCTTCAGGCACACATGCTACTGTGTTGCCATATAACATTAACCTGGTTTATCATTTTCCTCCTTTGCCAGTCAAATATGGATGAAGAATGCCTAACAAAAATTAGAGATGTGATAATGCAGGATGGCTAGCACTGTAAGACCGATTACTCTGTTGCACTGCAGTTGCTGCTGTTAAAATATTATGCTTGACATTAATGCATTACACCTTTCAGACTAGTATTCTCTAAATCAGACCGGATTCAGCCAAGGGTATTTTTCCCCCAGAAAAAAATCCTCACAGACAGTGTAATGAGCAGCACTTTTCCCCCAGACACTCTAATATGGAATAAAGTCTATGCACTAATTAGTATTAGGAAGTAAATGGAGTTCCTTAAATTATACCTTAAAGCACAAGTATATGGTATTTGAACTAGAAAACTGCAAAATAAACCAATATAATAGAGATTTATATACATAGTGTGAATTTTGGCCAGCTTGTAGTATACTGTTTTAGAAAATTGAAGTTAATTTTGTTTTTCTGCTAGCATTAACACTGATCTGTTGCATTTCTATTTTAGCGACATGAAGCAGAGAGGATCCAATTTCATTACTATGGTGTTCTCCTAAAGATCGATAATCAACACAATACATGGCCCAGTGTCCATAAATTGCCAACATTCCCAATCCTCCAGTGCAATGGGCGTAGTCTCCCTTCCTTGGATTCAGAGAAAACATTATTATTAACTAGTGGCAGTTCTTTGCAACAATTAAATATTTGCTACAACCTGTGTCCTAGAAAGAGATCATTTCGACTGTTACTAAAATGATACCAACAGTGTTGTTGGAATATGTACTGTACATCTCAAAATAGTTAAAAGGAGATAAAAGCTCTCATTCCATATGTAAAATATAAACAAAATATGATGGCTAAAATATTCAAGTCGATGGCTAACATTAAGCTCTTAAAACCATATTGAGGCACCAGGAGGAAATGATCTGATTTAGCCTCTCTGAAAATCTGGTCATTTATTTAGATACTTAAATATGGATTTAGCTGCCTAACTTTAGGCACCCAATTTTCAAAACATTGGCCTTAGTATCATGTAACAGTAATAAAAGCAAACAGTAATCCAGACAAATGTAGCAATTTCTCCACAACCGATTATTAATGTTCTTATTAGCATTTGATATTTCCTCCTCATTGCCAGATGGTATGGTGCAAAGCACACTGCATCATGTCATCAATATCTTGGTTGAAACACAACATTTTACCTCTCTGTAAATATGCATCTTTGGTTGACAGAGTACAAATAAGGAGACTAATTCTTTTCCTTTTTGTCTTTTCAGATGTTGACATAAATCCAGTTACATTTTTTAGGAAGGGGAAGGGCACAACATTCTTTGCTTTATAATTCCTCCTAGCCCTTTTCTTTCAGAATAAATCTAGCACTGGTGAAAAGTGCCAGATTGACAGTCCTAGAGACTGTAGTCCTTTGTTCATCTAGAGCTTGATGCTTCACCAGGGAAGCAGAAAAAGTGCAAGGCCCTATCAATGGGCCAGAAACCTTAAGTAGCCATAACTATGGGTGAGCCTAGAGGATAATAAAATCTCCATAGCTTAAACAACCACCAGCCCCTCTTTTAAGGGCTTTTCTACGTGATGGGGTAATGCTCTCTGAGGAAATGCACTAATATGTTGTGCATTAATTGGTCTGTGAGGACAATGCTAGTCCTCACTGAAGGTTCCCTAGTGCACTTTAATATAGTGTTTGCAATAGCATGATGTTAAAGTGCACCAGCAGGGTCACCAGAGTCCAATTAATGCACAACACAGGGGAGTGATTTGTAGAGCACACTAACGTAGAGTGCATAACCCCACACTGTAGACAAGCTCTAAGATACCTACAAGGATGCTAGTCATTAAAAGGGGTGGGATATTAAATTGAGACCAGCAACTCGTTTCACATATGCAAATGAACAACCAACAGATGGTACCACTTTTTTCTCTAAGTTATCTGGTGTAAGTTAAAACCTGGTAGAGCGATATCCATCTACCAAATCCCCTAAACCATCCAATATCCACTCTTCCTTTTTCCCCCCTCTAAAATGCAATGAGCATGTATTATTTCACTTTGTCTCTCTCCTACCATTGAGTGCTAAGACAGGGACAAAAAGAAAAGGAGTACTTGTGGCACCTTAGAGACTAACCAATTTATTTGAGCATAAGCTTTCATGAGCTACAGCTCACTTCATCGGATGCAGACTGCCTATCCAAGACATAGGTGGCATTTTAAATTGAATTGAAAACACATCATCAAGCTGCATGTAAATAATTTCGCTCAAGATATGAAGTATTAACTTGTATTTGAAGAGTTGCATTCTGGATCAATTATAACTGGAGTCATTCACAAACTGTTAATTATGCAATATTACAACAGCCTATTACAAAGCAGGACAGTTATTTTACACATCAGTATCTCAAACGGAAAAAGACAAACACCGAATTTTATGTTTCTTTACCAGATTAATGTGCAGATGGACACTCGAGACAACCCAATCCTTCAAAATGATCAGGCTAGAAAATGGAACGATTTGCTTTCATATAAACAATCCTCTGTTTGTTTGTTTTCTGTATCAGTCTCAAAGCTCTTTTCTGAAGTATGAGACTCTATTGGCTTACCAACATTTGGCTGATTTCTCACACAGAGTCACAGAGTGATAAAAAACAATGGAGAGCCCCACAAAGAATATAGACCAGTGATGGGCAAGCTGCAGCAGATCAGGGTAAGCTGATTGCGGACCTCAAGACATTTTGCTGATGTCAGGGTTCCCTCCCCACTCTGAACTCTAGGGTACAGATGTGGGGACCCGCATGAAAGACCCCCTAAGCTTATTTTTACCAGCTTAGGTTAAAAATTTCCCCAAGATACAAACTTTGCCTTGTCCTTGAACAGTATGCTGCCACCACCAAGTGATTTAGACAAAGAACAGGGAAAGGACCACTTGCAGTCCTATTCCCCCAAAATATTCCCCCAAGCCCTACACCCCCTTTCCTGGGGAGGGCTGGATAATAATATCCTCACCAATTGGTACAGGTGAACACAGACCCAAACCCTTGGATCTTAAGAACAATGAAAAAATCAATCAGGTTCTTAAAAGAAGAATTTTATTTAAAGAAAAGATAAAAGAATCACCTCTTTAAATCAGGATGGTAAATACTTTACAGGGTAATCAGATTCAAAACACAGAGAATCCCTCTAGACAAAACCTTAAGTTACAAAAAGACACAAAAACAGGAATACACATTCCCTCCAGCACAGCAAATTTACAAGCAAAAACAAAGAAAACCTAACGCATTTTCTAGCTAGATTACTTACTAACTTTACAGGAGTTGAAGGGCTTGCATCCTTGATCTGTTCCCGGCAAAGGTATCACAGACAGACAGACAAAAGCCTTTTTTCCCCCTCTCCAGATTTGAAAGTATCTTGTCCCATCATTGGTCATTTTGGGTCAGGTGCCAGGGAGGTTACCTTAGCTTCTTAACCCTTTACAGGTGAAAGGATTTTGCCTCTGGCCAGGAGGGATTTTATAGCACTGTATACAGAAAGGTGGTTACCCTTCCCTTTGTATTTATGACAGCTGATGTTGACCATCCACAGGCACGGCCTCCCACAGCTCCCAGTGGCCTCAGTTCACCGTTCCCGTCCAATGGGAGCTGCGGGCCACAGGGTCCTGGCAGGCCCTTCCGGCAGCTCCCATTGGCCGGGAACAGTGAACCGCGGCCAATGGGAGCTGCAGGGGGCCATGCCTGTGGACGGTCAACGTCAGCAAAATGTCTCGCGGCTCGCTTACCCTGATGGGCAGCAGGTTGCCCACCATTGATATAGACCCTCATCCAAGAAAGCATCTCTATTCTTTATATGCAGTGTTGTGGCAGCCATGTTGGTCCCAGGATATTAAAGAGACAAGGTGGGTGAGGTAATATCTTTTATTGGACCAACTTCTGTTGGAGAGAGAGAGAGAAAGAGAGAGACAGACACATGCCTTCATGCTTACAAAGAGCTCTTCTTCAGCATCTGCTATTTCCTACAAAGAGCAGAAGGTGGCCACAGTAAGGGAGAATCTCAGGAAGCCGTAGTGAATGAGAGGTTCCTGTAGGGAAGACCCTGAGAGCTGTGGAATTGCTCCAGTTTGAAAGGGCTGGGAATAGCCTGATAAGGCAGGAAGGACTCTGACCAGGTCAGAGGAGTTTGGGCTGTACTCAGCTGCAGGCTGGAGGGAAGACTTGTATTTAGTTCTGAACTTTAAGTGAATCAAACCTTCAGGAAGGCTGTTGTGAATGGACTGGAAAAAACTCTGTGTGTAGTTTATTTGGGGGATCTAAGAAGGGAAAGTGAGGTGAGGAGCTGTGTGCAGGGCTGCCCTGAGGCCATCAGGAGGTGCTGTGGGGTGGCCACTCATCTGCATAGCCCTTCAACTCTACACTTAAATCCAACAGGCAGACCACTACTGAATAGATTCCTTCCCCCGCTGCTGCCTCCCCCGCCCCATCACACCCTCAGGAGTGGATGAGATTGGTTGCTCTCATCCAAAGGAAATGCTCTTGGACGCTAGTCATAATGACTTTTAACTAATATCAGACATATAGGATGCTATACAGAGAAGATGTGTTGCTTGAAATACGTATAGCTCTAATTTTCTCCCCACTGTGTCATTACTTGCAAACAGAGCTCTGCAGATCAGAGATGCAAAAACATTGGTCTGGCTTAAAAAAAAAAAAAAAAGATACAGGCTGTTTACTCTGCCCGGAACCGCACGGCTAACTAAGTATTAATTTTGAATCCTTTCCTGGACCATGTTGAGGAAAGAGACAAGCAGGACTAATGTACAGCAGCATAATTAATCACACTTAATTGACTATTTATTTTTAATGCAGCCATATCATTCCCTTTAGTGTAATACGTGAAGTAGCATTCAGTTTTTTGTTTGTTTCTTCACTTTGTTTAGAGGGTTTCTAACCGGTTATTCCCTTGTGATTTTTATTTTTTTAAGTGTTGATCTTTAGCTGAAGTCCTGTTACATGCAAGTGAGAGAAAAAAAATCACTGTGCGACAGAGGGACAGGATGGAAAGAAAATACAGACGGATTCTCGAATGAGATCAAGCCACACTGTGTTACTCACGTGGTGTAAGGGGTAGTCAGCCGAACACAGATTCCCAACAGAGAATTCCCTGGTGTAGAAGAAACTGCTGCCACATGTAACTAACAGACCTCAGTCTGTGGCCCTGGGGTCCATTCCTGGCAAGGGGCTATGCTGGGGGAGGAGGGGTGCATTGCAGAACTCTGCCTTGCTATACCAATCCTCTGCCCTGGCCTGGGATTAATTAAGGACCCCATAGCAGTGGCACAACCCAGAGCTGTCCTACTGCAGCTCTAAGTGGTGCTGGGGCCAGCTGGCAGAATCAGGGGACCGTAACCAGCTCTGATGCCATCCGCAGAAAAGCTCTGGCACAGGAGAGCGAGAGTCTTTCCAAGTGAGTATTTTTTTTTTCCCACATGACTAACTAAAATACCCCATCAAAACCTTTTACAATCTGGGATCCACATGTTTTGACAACCTTTTCCTCATGCCGCCTCACCCTTGTCCCAGCCCACAATTCTTTTTTAATTGTAAAGTGGTCTTTTAGGTAGGTTGACCAGAAAGCAAGGGTGAAAAATCGGTACGGGTGGGGGGTAATCGGCACCTATATAAGACAAAGCCCCAAATATCGGGACTGTCCCTACAAAATCAGGATATCTGGTCACCCGACTTTTAGGTAAAGATACTCACCTATATTTAAAGCTAACTAACCTAAAAAATGGAAATTCAGAACCAGAGCACTGTGGAATGAATACATTATGGACAGTCCTGGTATTAGCATTCCTATTCATGCACAGTACAGCCTTGACACAGGCACACTGCACTGCCCCTCCTCTCCCTGTCTGCTTTATCCTGGTGGGCAGACAGTTTGAAATAACCAGGATTCAAGCTCCCCTGGCACCTGTTCACAAGAACATAACTCACCATCTGATATGGAGGGTCAGCATGATAGGCAAATATAAACAAACAAATAAGCAAACAAACCAGCCCAGTAATGCCCAGTGTTATTGTTCGTTGATTGGGAGTCCAGCAGAGAAATTTCAGGGTTATCAAGCTTAAATCCTTTTCATTGGGAAGATGGTAGCTTTTCTGCAGTCAGGAGGTAATGAGAAAGGAATGGCATCTACTAAGCGGGTTACATTTTCAGCAGGGCATCCTTGAGAGTGGCCTTGAAGGTGGTGAGACTTCTTTATTAAGTTTATGTAGCAGACAGACACAGACACTCTCACCTCCCCTTATTCTAAAGGGACTAAATTAATCCCTGATAAGGCTAAGAAGTTGAACCACTGAAGAATGTGTGCCATTATATTCATTATGGTTAAATTCAAGAACCTACCATTGAGCCAAAACAGGCAGGCCAGGCACGGCACTGAGAAGGTGCACAGATGGGATAAATCCTCCCACTGCAGGCTGGTCTGCCAAGGCTACTTCAAACTAAGTGCCTACAAGACTCAAAAGCACACTCCTCCCTGCAAGCAGAAGAGAAAACAGGGAGATCTGAAAAGTTGCAAGATCTTCAGGTTTAAGCACCATCCTTTCCTGCACCACTCCCCAATGCCCCACAGAGGGTTAGTGTTATGATGCAGATTCACACAGCCCCTGAACAACTCCGCCTATCTAGCCTCATCTTGCACAGCAGAGCCACACCAGCCCTTTTGCACAGGTGACTTCTGCTGCTGTAGAACAGAACTGGTCAGAAAAAAAAAGGAATTTCCACCCCTTGGGAAATCTACATTTTAGGGAAAAAATATCCAGAACTGCTACAAAGAATCAGAATGGAAATTCCAAAATATTATGATTTGGAAACAGTGAAATGAGATTATCTCAACTAAAGGCTTCTAATAAGGTAAAAACATAATATCAGCTATTAATATAATTACAGAAATTTTAAATTTAACAGTTAAAAATTTAAGTCAAAACAAGACAACGCGAGAGTCTAAGTGAAACAAGAAAGTCAGAATGAAATATTCCATTTGGAGTCTGAAGCATGCTGAAATTTTTCCATCAAAAATTGACGTGTTCCGGTCAAATGTTTCCATTTCAACAAAACAGTATTTTGTGACAGAAAACTGTTTGGTCAAAAAGTTTGACCAGTGATGAGTACAGGGCTGGATTACCCCAGTGACACTGGCAACTTAAGTTTGAACCTTTTTTTTTTTTTTTTGAGTGGCTCAGGCACAATGTCCACTGAAAGCTAACTTGATAAGGAAACTGCAGCTTTGGCTTAAAAAGAAAATCCAAGACATGTGTATCATTGCTGCTTAAAAATCAAGCAAATGTTATCTGAAAAGTTAGATCACGTACATATGTAAAGTAAAGAAAGTAATAATTGTGAACTAGTAATCCTGAGGGTTAGACAGACAACTTTACATGACAATAGATAGACGCTGAGTGAGAAAGTCAGACACAAAACTGATCAATCACAAATTAAAGACCTCAAAAAGTTCTGCACAGCAACAGAACTCATGCTGATGCACTCTGTCATATCCATAGACACAACTGTTTTTCATTTGGTATTGTCAAAGCCAAGAAAGCATTAGACTGAGATTGATAGCTGTCTGCAGTACAGTTAAGAGGAGAAAGTGAACGCATGCATTTGTCAGCTTCTAACTGAGATGAGTAAACACGTAACAGAAAGGGTATGTAGCCATCTCTGCACAGATCATGATTTACTAGAGCAGAGTGAAATTCTGTGTTGAAATCTGAAATTAGGAAAATGTTGCCATACTGATTTTAGGTTTCATTTTAAACTGGAAAATCAAACTAGGTTTGCTGAAATATTCATCAGGCTGGGCTTAATAATTTTGGATTGGCTGCCTGGATATTGAGGTAAAACAAGGACCAAACTCACATTTCCGACTAATGAATTTGAGTTCACAGGGCATTGCATCCCCTGAATTTTGAGTCTGAATACAGAGGAACTGAGAAAAGGGTCTCACGAACCTACGCCAGAGTCCTGAGCTGCTCTAAGGCTAGAACAGGGATATTTTTGGCATGCCAACAATCACCCATCTCACTATGCATTTAGGCTCAGGTTTAGGAAAGCGTTCTTATTCAGGACACCACTTAAGCACATGCGTAAATCCCAGGAAATTCAACTGGACCTACGCACCTGCTTAAGAGCCACCCTGAATCAGGGCCATGGCACAACAAAAGGGGAAAAGAAAAATACCATATCTTTAAAAATCAGTTTAATCTAATCTGGGACCACACAAACTAAAACGCCTTAATTATAATCATGCCATCATCTCACAGCTTCACTACAGGGCAGAGTTACGGTTGTTTGCATTCCTTTCTGTGCCACATTTGGGGTGTCCCACATTTTGGGGTTTCTTTTAAGACTTAACTCTGAACTTGCTCGGTTTAACACTTGCTTGTGGGATAACTGCAACATCCGTGTAATGCATTACTCTAAATTACTGATATTGAATCTAAACAATAACTCCATTCTGGGATACTAACAAATGTGCAGACAGAAGTGTGATTTTTAATTTGACAGCGTCCCTGGATTAGCGTATAGGTCGTCACTGATGTCTTAGTTTAGAATTCCATACACACGGGATACCTAAAATTTTGGTTTTAAAACTCACACCCACACTCACTGTCTAAACGGCAGGTAGTTATTATTTCAGTGCTGACCAGGGAAAAGACCTGCAAGCCCTCTCCTAGCAGCTGGTAGCCTGGACAGAATACACACACAAGTCTTTAGGTTGTATGCCCCAGACTAAAGACATTATCTCATTCTTTACTGAGATTAATCCTCATCCAGCGTGTTCTCACTCAGGCCCTAAATTTCCAACAGAATCTCAGCCATCCATTCCACTACACTCTCCAGGTCAGAGGAAATGGAGACATACAGCTGGGTATCACCAGCCCATTGACAACAACTCAGCCCATGCCTCCTTACTAATGCCCGACTTTGTCTGCTCCACTTCAAAAGATGCAAGTGTGTATGTCTACATTGGTCTGAAATCTCTGTCCACATCTGGGCTTGTAATCATATTTAAAATGGTTATAAAAACACTGCTTCACTTACCTCCTTCTGAAATAATTGCCACCCGGTCCTCTCCCAACCTCTGCAGTGCTGCCATTTTGTATCTTGAGAGGCTTGCTGCTGTTGTTCTGAGTATGTAGAAGCACCAGGGCTCCAATGCTGCAGTGAGACAAACTGGTAGAGCCTACTTAACTTTAGCAGAGCTCGGCATGAGTACATGATCCAGCCACATGGAGTTCATTGCAAGATCAGGACCTGGGCCACTGTATATCACAGGCACATGTGACAGCCACCATCCTAGCCAACAATGGGAATTGAACTTCCAGAGCTAAAAGCCTCTATTACGAAGCTAAAGATACCTTTAACAAATTCAGATCACGTGTGTCAGACACTACATGCTGACCAGTGGGTTACAAGGACATTTCTCAAGCATCCCCAGGACTCATCAGCCTAGGCTATTCCATATAAAGGCTTTTCTTCAGCAAACATGTTAGCTGCCCAGCAGAAGATCAATTTACTGTTTTGGACATATGGGTAGAGCCCTGCAAATCTGCGGATATCCGCTTTATATCTGTGGATATCTGCATCCCATGGATAATCGTGGACAATGTTTGCGGATCGTTGACCCGATGCATATACAAATTTGTATCTGCGTGGGGCTCTATATATGGGGGTTCAGAGGAAACAGTTAGATTAGTTATCAATTATGATTAAACCATAAATTGAACCCAGGTCTCTTAGGTGACAGACGCCTAGCTCAGTCCATTACAAATTTGATCACAAAATGAAGTGCTTCTATTTTTATGGAAATGCTGTTTTGAAATATGCCTCAGGAAGAAGGGTTTAGCTAGGCTCAAACCAATGTTTATTTTTATTGATTTATATATATATAATTTTATTGATTGTTATTATATTTATTCATTTCATTTAATTTCATTGTGCTAAATGCACTCTGCATTAACTACAACTGACACAGTGATTGTCAAATACAACTTTTCCTCCTATTACTCAATACTTGCCTTCACTAATTATTGGTTCTACTAAATTAATTTATTCAGTAAGAAAGTCAACATCCCAGACTATTTGAATATCATCTCTGAACTCTTGCAAAGTTCCTATTTCCTTTGGTTATTAAATGTAATGGACTATACACTTAAATAGTTTACTTCTTTATAATTTTTTGGTTTCCGATATGTTCTTTACCAAGTAGTATTCATTACGATCAGTTTCTACTAAATATTCCTGTAGTTCAAGGAATCACAGTGTAGCACCGAGTCCTTCAACCATCTCCTTTGAGAGGAAATTATATTTTTTTTATTTTAAGAATAAACCCTTTCTTTAAAATTCACTGCACTAAACAACATGAAGTTTGTGACTAGAATTCCTTCCATACACACTGTTCTCATTAGATGTTACTGATTTGTACTGATGATTACATCCATTCATACCACTATGGTGGCATACTCAATTTATGAAAATTCACATCTAGAATGCTATAGCTACTAGTCAAGAAGCAGACATGAATCAGGTTTCACGCAGGTGTAGAATTTCCAATGATTAATAAAAGATTTGTAGTCACACTTTTCCTACTTACATGATAATGTGAAAAATGCAAATGAACTCAGAAGGTTCATAGGCAGAGACTTTTCGCCAATAATTTAAGAAAGCACAGATTTTAAGAGAATTAACTGCAGAAGCTATTTTAGCATATATTCTTGTGGTAAATGTGATGGTGTGTGTGGGGAAATCGGTTCCTTTTGCTTTGGTTCAGAGCACATTGGGTAAAGTTCATATCGACACCAACTACAGTAGAACCTCAGAGTTATGAACACCAGAGTCATGAATTGACCAGTCCACCACGCACCTCTTTTGGAATCGGAAGTACACAATCAGGCAGCAAAAGAGATCAAAAAAAAAAAAAAAGAAGAAGCAAGCACAGTACTTTGTTAAACAAACTACTAAAACATTAAAGAAAAGCAGCATTTTTCTTCTGCATAATAAAGTTTCAAAGCTGCATTAAGTCAATGTTGAGTTGTAAACTTTTGAAAGATCAATGTTTTGTTCAGAGTTATGAACAACCTCCACTCCCAACGTGTTCGTAACTCTGAGGTTCTATTGTACTTGTGTTGCCCTGCATTTCATAGCTCACTTTTTGTCCCCACCTGTCAAAGATCCATGCTATAGGGTGGGATTTTCAAACACACTCAACGTTGGTTTAACTGTGTTCCCATAGAGTCCATGGGAGCACAGTTAAGATAATGCTGAGAGTGTTTTTGACAGTCACCTGAAATATTTCCCTCACAGAGCACTACTTTGAAAAGCTATGAATACACATGGGGCTTGATTTTGATTTCATTCACATCAGTAAAAAGAAAAGGAGGACTTGTGGCACCTTAGAGACTAACAAATTTATTTGAGCATAAGCTTTTGTGAGCTACAGCTCACTTCATCGGATGCATGCAGTGGAAAATACAGTGGGGAGATTTATATACACAGAGAACATGAAACAATGGGTGTTACCATACCCACTGTAAAGAGAGTGATCAGGTAAGGTGAGCTATTACCAGCAAGGGGGGGAACCTTTTGTAGTGATGATCAAGGTGGGCCATTACCAGCAGTTGACAAGAATGTCTGAGGAACAGCGGGGGTGGAAGGAGGGGAATAAACATGGGGAAATAGTTTTACTTTGTGTAATGACCCATCCTCTCCCAGACTTTATTCAAGCCTAAGTTAATTGTATCCAGTTTGCAAATTAATTCCAATTCAGCAGTCTTTTGTTGAAGTCTGTTTTCGAAGTTTTTTTGTTGAAGAATTGCCACTTTTAGGTCTGTAATCGAGTGACCAAAGAGATTGACGTGTTCTCCGACTGGTTTTTGAATGTTATAATTCTTGACGTCTGATTTGTCTCCATTTATTCTTTTACGTAGAGACTGTCCAGTTTGGCCAATATACATGGCAGAGGGGCATTGCTGGCACATGATGGCATATATCACATTGGTAAATGTGCAGGTGAGCGAGTCTCTGATAGTGTGTCTGATGTGATTAGGCCCTATGAGGGTGTCTCCTGAATAGATCTGTGGACACTGTTGGCAACGGACTTTGTTGCAGGGATAGGCCCCTGGGTTAGTGGTTCTGTTGTGTGGTGTGTGGTTGCTGGCGAGTATTTGCTTCAGGTGGGGGGCTGTCTGTAAGCAAGGACTGGCCTGTCTCCCAAGATCTGTGAGAGTGATGGGTCATCCTTCAGGATAGCTTGTAGATCCTTGATGATGTGTTGGAGAGGTTTTAGTTGGGGGCTGAAGGTGACAGCTAGTGGCATTCTGTTATTTTCTTTGTTGGGCCTGTCCTGTAATAGGTAACTTCTGGGTACTCTTCTGGCTCTGTCAAGCTGTTTCTTCACTTCAGCAGGTGGGTATTATAGTTGTAAGAATGCTTAATAGAGATCTTGTAGCTGCTTGTCTCTGTCTCAGGGGTTGGAGCAAATGCAGATGTATTGTATAGCTTGGCGGTAGACAATGGATCGTGTGGTGTGGTCTGGATGAAAGCTGGAGGCATGTAGGTAGGAATAGCGGTCAGTAGGTTTCCGGTATAGGGTGGTGTTTATGTGACCATCGCTTATTAGCACCATAGTGTCCAGGAAGTGGATCTCTTGTGTGGACTGGTCCAGGCTGAGGTTGATGGTGGGATGGAAATTGTTGAAATCATGGTGGAATTCCTCAGGGGCTTCTTTTCCATGGGTCCAGATGATGAAGATGTCATCAACATAGCGCAAGTAGAGTACGGGCATTAGGGGACGAGAGCTGAGGAAGCGTTGTTCTAAGTCAGCCATAAAAATGTTGGCATACTGTGGGGCCATGTGGGTACCCATGGCAGTGCCGCTGATTTGAAGGTATACATTGTCTTCAAATGTGAAATAGTTATGGGTGAGGACAAAGTCACAAAGTTCAGCCACCAGGTTTGCCGTGACATTATTGGGGATAGTGTTCCTGACGGCTTGTTGTCCATCTTTGTGTGGAATGTTGGTATAGAGGGCTTCTACATCCATAGTGGCCAGGAGGGTGTTTTCAGGAAGATCACAGATGGATTGTAGTTTCCTCAGGAAGTCAGTGGTGTCTCGAAGATAGCTGGGAGTGCTGGTAGCATTGGGCCTGAGGAGGGAGTCTACATAGCCAGACAATCCTTCTGTCAGGGTGCCAATGCCTGAGATGATGGGGTGTCCAGGATTTCCAGGTTTATGGATCTTGGGTAGCAGACAGAATACCCCTAATCACATCAGACGCACTATCAGAGACTCGCTCACCTGCACATTTACAAATGTGATATATGCCATCATGTGCCAGCAATACCCCTCTGCCATGTACACTGGCCAAACTGGACAGTCTCTACGTAAAAGAATAAATGGACACAAATCAGACGTCAAGAATTATAACATTCAAAAACCAGTCGGAGAACGCTTCAATCTCTTTGGTCACTCAATTACAGACCTAAAAGTGGCAATTCTTCAACAAAAAAAACTTCGAAAACAGACTCCTACAAGAGACTGCTGAATTGGAATTAATTTGCAAACTGGATACAATTAACTTAGGCTTGAATAAAGACTGGGAGTGGATGGTCATTACACAAAGTAAAACTATTTCCCCATGTTTATTCCCCTCCTTCCACCCCCGCTGTTCCTCAGACATTCTTGTCAACTGCTGGAAATGGCCCACCTTGATTATCACTACAAAAGGTTCCCCCCCTTGCTGGTAATAGCTCACCTTACCTGATAACTCTCCTTACAGTGGGTATAGTAACACCCATTGTTTCATGTTCTCTGTGTATATAAATCTCCCCACTGTATTTTCCACTGCATGCATCCGATGAAGTGAGCTGTAGCTCACGAAAGCTTATGCTCAAATAAATTTGTTAGTCTCTAAGGTGCCACAAGTACTCCTTTTCTTTTTGTGGATACAGACTAACACGGCTGCTACTCTGATTCACATCAGTGTACATCAGCAATGCCTGCACTGAAATTAATGAAGTTTCACTAATGGTGTGACTCTGGTGACTTCAGTGGAGCTTCTTCCAACTTACATTGGCATGAGTGAGTGAAGAATCAGGTCCTTAATGTCTAATTATCAAACTGATGATTAATTATTTCCAATAAAGCTGACAGGCAAGTAACACTGGGTGAAATTTTACAACCAAGACTTTCAGTGAAAAAAGGTAATTTTTGGAACACCAAAGCTCTTTCACAAACTTGTGTCAATTTTGCTGAGTTGTTTTGGTCAAAAGACACCCCAAAAAGTTCCACCCCGCCACCACCAAAAAAAAAAAATAAAAAGCTTTTTATTTGAAACCATTCATATTAAAGTTTCCTTTAATTTTTTTTTGTAATTTAAACATTCAAAATGCTGAAAATAGAAATGAAATGCTGTGTTTTGGACCGAATGAGTCATTTCATTTAACCCCAACTATTTTTTTCCTCAACTTGACAACACACTAGAAATTTTAAAAAGAAAAAAAAAAATGTTTTCAGTTCAACCCAGAACTATTTTATTATTGCCAGCACATTGAAATATCCATCATTCAGCAACTCTACTGGTGACTTCTGAAATCTGTGAGGAGATTGTATCTAGAAAGAAACACTGTGCCAGCGATGGAACTTGTAAATATATCACTCAGCAGGTTTGCCAATATGGGGATTAAAACAACAACAACAAAAATACCAGAATGTACTGTTCAGTACCAAATACTGCCCTTTAACTGCAGATTTGATACCTAGAAGAGGATCCACGAACAAGTAATTTTCATTTACTACATAGCTTTGATTCAGCATCCATTTAACATTATGACAATCTCTACATTTTAATCAGCATTTCTTTAAACATTACCAAAAAAAAAAAAAAAAGGCTGCCCTGAAGATTATAGTTTTTAAAGCATTTGCACTGGTCTGAACAGCAACTGATGAGTAAAAACAAATAAGTCATGCTTCTAAAAGTTTTCAGAAAATAGTTGCTTAGCTAAATAATTCATTGATCACTTGGTGCATCAAACTCCCCGCCTCACCCCAAATATCAAGTAGGATTTATGGAGGAAAAAATAAAGTCAGCTGTTAAAATCTACAACTCTGTCAACAGCTTGCTAAACACATGAAAGTATAGGTTGATTAATGGAGGAGGAAATAAAGAGCAAGAAAGATGGAAACACTGCTTGAAATGACACCGTGATAATAAGCACTGAACATTGTTAGAGGATGCCAATCATCTAGCCATCTGCTGGAGACAGACAAAAGAACGAACAAGGTTAGAGGGAACAGAACGCTGAGAAAATTAATGGTTCGCGCCACTCTGATTCTGAGGTTCTTTATTACAACACACCCTTCTGTTAAGAGTCTGAGGAGACTCTAGGTTCCTAACTTCATGAACTCTTGAGAGCTGCACTCAGGTAACTCCCAAGCAAGGATATAAAATAAATGCTTCCCCCCCCCCCCAAATCCTTTTTGCCAGATTAACACAACGAATTGCAGAGTGATTATAATTCAAGATAAGAAAAGTTATTACTAGAACGCTCCTTTTTAAGATGCTCCAGAATAGCTAGCTTCTAAGGATAGTTTTATAATGAGGATAAAAGGCATGCAAGGTTATCTAGATAGATTTAATGTGCATTGCCATAGAACCTTAAATAATTTAGTTTTCTTTCATGGTTAATTTTTTATTTACTTGCAATAGGTGGTTTTTTAATCTTTTTTTGAAAGGTGACCTCAAGAAGCAAAATAATTGGATTTTTATCATAAAGCAAAAAAAGGGAAATGATTGGAAATATATTTTGTTACCTTCATTTTTGGCTTATTTTACATTAAAAATTTAGGTCTCATCAACCCCACTATTTTGGCAGACTAGTAGGATTGTGACATCACAAGCACCAAGAAGTGACACCTAAGCAATTCCGGGTGATAGGGATTTTTAAATAGACTGTTTAAAACTCTGAGTGAACTAGGTGTTAAAAAACAAAAAACTCCCAGCAACATTTGGGAGGAAATATCTGAGATAAGATTAAAAAAACACCTCTTCAATGAAGAATTTGGAATGTTCCCATTCTAATTCCCTGATCCTCCAATGAGACCAGTAGGAAAGAAAAAATATTGATATTCCTGATATTTCCAGGGTAAAGAATTTTTACTACATCATGAAAAGCAAAAAGTGCACTTTCCCTCCCCATTTTAAGTTTGCAAGTCATTGTTAAGGTCTAATTAATACGTAGCGAAGCACGCTGATAGGTATGATTGGCTGGCAAAGTATGATGATGAATGGCTAGGAGTTGTGTATGGTGTTTTATAAATCTTACATTTATTTTCTCGGCAGGCAAAGCCCCTGCCAAGAAAAACCTGCCCTCAAAAAGGCCTTGTGAAACTAGCAACATTTCTACAAGAGCTTAGTGCAAGTCGTCATCACAGTAATGTGGAATACAATCAGACCTGTAACCTCCCGATAAACTTCTGCTACCTCTTCTTACCTATGGCTCTTGGGGTCCTTTTTATGTCATCCAAGCACATCTTGTGCCATATTTGGCACCTCACCTCAGCTCTTTACATTGGAGAAACAAGCAGACAGCTGGCTGATGGATTCAAAGAACCTCCCATGCTAATTAAATATGATTATTCTACTCTGCAATGCACATTTTTCTTGTTAATATCAGAATATAACTTTCACAATGACCTCCTTTTCAATGCGACAAACAAGATTTCAGGACCCCATTACAAGAAAATCCCTCAGCTAGAGTACAATGTGCCTGCTAATATGTCTACAGGCTTCTTGCAACATACAGAAGAGTAATCAAAATTCTTATCAAGTGCCAGTAGTGTCTGAGAGGGCAGGTGGACCTTTAGCTTATGCCGTGATTGATTAGTGGTCATGATTACCCTCTGTTTATGATGTTCATTGTGCTATATCATTAACCCTCTCTGATGTTGTTCAGCCTGTTGTATCCTCCATAGTTTTTTAATCAGGCACATTCCAGTGCCTTCCTGTTCGATGTTCAAGGTAGTCTCCCTTCCTCCTTTTGATTTTCTCCAACAAAAACTGCTTTATTCTGCATTGCTACTATTGCAGCTACACAGTTGTCTCCTCTAAGAGGATTCTTAACATGCTGTATGGAAATGGGGCCACATTAAATACATACATAGTTATCCCATTCTCATCCTGTTGCCTAAGGTATTTTTCAACTGTCTCAGATTACACCAAGGTTAGCGCCTACCTCTCAAAGGTTCCCAACATAGTGCTCACAGGGTATGTCTACACTGGAGCTGGAAAGTTTATATTCCAGCTTGAGGAGATATACCTGGTGCTAGCTCTGATCAAGCTAGCAAGCTAAAAATAGAAGAGTAGCTGTGGCAGAATGTGCTAGCTACCCTCTACACTTCCTTTTAAGCATGCTACCTTAATCAGAATTTATACCTTCCAGCTCCAGTGCAGACATAGCCAGCATTTGTCTTCTCACCCATTCACAACATGCTACACCCTGATCTCACACAACAGAGCAGAGTGAGCCGGTCAGAGGAACCTAACCTGGTGGAAACCTGGAAACAGCTTGAGCAATCCTTGAATACGGCAGGGAAGAGGAGGGACAATGTAGTGAGGAAAGTGGCACAGAGAAGGGCAAATAATAGGAAGCCAGCAGAGGAGGAAGAAAAAGTAGAAACCAGTAAGAGTGAAGGAAACGATAAATATTTTAAGGACAATGTACTACTGCATTTAACAGTTACATGCCATTACAATACCCACTCTTTTGCAATTAATCATCAAAGCTCATCTGCATCTTTTAGTACTATAAATAATTATATGCCTGATTGCCTATTCTTCTTGCCCCATGGCAGGGGGAAAGGAATGATATAGCTATAAAATAAATAAGAATACTATGTATAAAGCATTTCAACTTCTTAAATCTCACCTCTTCCACAGAGCACACATACTAATCCTTGTAAAAAAACAACACAATTACAGAATTGATGTCTTCAGAACTCAAGAGCTCGGGAATTCCAGAGTTAAGGTTGCCAGTGCAGCCTTCCTTCAGCCCCCTTGTGCATACACATTATGTTACTGTTTAATTGCATGACCATACACAGTCCACACACACGATATGTGTTTTTCAGAAGCCAATATAATATGTCCAAATTTGGATGGATTTTCATGGGGACAGCAAAAGGCACTTTCCTTGCAGCAGGTTGACTCCCCCTGCTAAATTCCAAGTCCCTACTCTGTTAATGCATGCAGGTGCGAGAGTATTTTTGCAAAATGCCTCTAAGAATATGTTTAACATGGACAATGTATTTTCCCCCTCATCTTATTCTTTGAAATGGATGAGCCATTTTAGAATGATAGAAACATAGAATATCAGGGTTGGAAGGGACCTCAGGAGGTCATCTAGTCCAACCCCCTGCTCAAAGCAGGGCCAATCCCCAACTAAATCATCCAATCCCCAGCTAAATCAACTTAGCTGTACTTTACAAACAAGTTCAACCTAAGGCAGACACCCAGTGTGATAAATCTCAGCCTAACTAGTTAACGTTTGTCAAAGTTATAAGCAAGTGAAAACACAATCTTATCATGCAAGGTATTGGGCAACTTCAGCTCCAGGCAGCATTACCACCTCTGCCTCTAGTGTTTCAAAAAGTTGTTCTAATAAGTATCATTGCTGGGGGTCTTCCACTGTCCATCTGCATTGTGTGTCTACACTACGCTACAGAATTACTTTGGTATTGTTATGTCACTCAGGGGTGTAAAAAATCCAGACCCCTGAGCAACATAGTTATACCGACCTAAGCTCTGGTGCTAACACTGCTACATTGGCAGGAGAGCTTCACCTGTTGACATATCTACTGCCTCTCGTGGACATGGATTAACTACGCCAATGGGATATAGCAATGGTGTCCCTAGCCTCTGTGTGACAGAAGCTGGGAATGGGAGACAGGCATGGATCACTTGACGATGTTCTGTTCGTTCCCCCTGGGACATCTGGCGTTGGCCACTGTCGGAAAACAGGATACTGGGCTAGACGGATCTTTGGTCTGACCCAGTGTGGCCATTCTTATGTTATGTTCTTAGGGCAGAGAGCGCCTTCATTAAAATGGGGCAGCTGCAACAATACAGCGTTTTAAGAGTAGACCTGCCCTAACTCTCATGAGAGAGAGAGAGAGAGAGAGATACATTTGTGTCTCTGGGCCTAAATTCATTGGGGGAGAGGCCACATGCAGATACCAAAAGGATGAGCATTTTGATTTGTAATCTAATCTAATAGAGATTCGACTAACATTTAATCAGGCCTGGTCTACATGTAAAAATTAGGTTGACCTAACTTCATCGCCCAGGGCTGTGAAAAATCTCTCTCCTTGTGTGTCATTGTTAGGTCAACCTAATCCTCCTCCTCCCCCCACCCCCACTTCCCAAGTAGATGTAGCTAGGTCAATGGGATCATCCTCAGAGAGGTGGATTTAAGTACATCAACAGAAAACCCCTTTCCATGACTGTACGAAAAGTCTACATTGTGGCACTACAGTGGCACAGCTGCAGCACTGTAGTGTAGACAGACCCCTAGTTAGCTTGCTATAACTTTTTTTCACTACTGACAAAATCTTTGATCTCCAGGCAGCCCAACACTCTCATTCTCACCATTCTAACTCACTGGAGCGATTAAAAGAAATCCATAACAACGAACAGCAGAAACACTGCCCTCAGCTACAATCAGTAACCTAGTTCACACAGACTAGAGACAAATTGACCTACATTAGGCAAGGTGACAGAGGAGTTTTAAATTTAAGTTTGCTGTATACAGCTTTTTCCTCTTTTCTGTGTAAGAAAACTCTGAACAGCAAAACCACAAATTCTAGATTTGTTTACTTTCAGCACTATAAATATATTGAATAAAATTTCGGGGGAGGCTTCTCCACAGACTTATTTTATTAAGGAGGCTATAAGGCTCCAGGAAGAATAGCTGAGACTGGGGAAGTTACTCTTGGGAATAAGAGTGACTATGTCAGGAAATGAGTACGGCCCCAAAGTGAAACTATCCCTTCTGTGGCACCTCCTAGAAAAGCAATGTTACTCAGCCACAGAGTGCCATGTGTTATAGGAAATACTGACCAGCTAGGCCAAAATCTTGGAGTCATGCCATAGCTGAATCTGACTCTGGGTGCCAAATGCTTTCCTGGTGTAAACTGAAGTCAATGGAGCTGCCATTTACTCCAGTAAGAGCTTGGCCCGATGCATTTTGAGGTATCTAACGTCCGATTTCAGTTTCTTCTAGTTTTTACAGGTTTCAGAGTAACAGCCGTGTTAGTCTGTATTTGCAAAAAGAAAAGGAGTACTTGTGGACCTTAGTCTCTAAGGTGCAACAAGTACTCCTTTTCTTCTAGTTTTTAATGTTTCCCCACTTTACAAATGAGAGAACATTACAATAGGTTTAGTTCATAGACTGATCACAACTGCAGTTCATGCACCTGATTGTTGCATCTGCAAAAAACAAAGTGAATGATCAATATGGCATCCTAATAATAGGGAGCTCAAACTGTTGTATCACAGCACTGCTTGTTACAGTTAGATAGTGGAGGGATGGAAAAGAGGAAAGAAGAAACATCTATGTTTAAAGCTACTCCTGCAGAAAAAAGGGGAGAGAGATTTTTGTTGGTTTATTGCCCTTGATGTTTCACTGGGAGGGGCTCAGATATGTCAGTAATTGGAGCGCAGATGAAGTACCTACATAGGGCTAGATATATATTTTACATCAATTTTAAGCTGTGTCATATTCTTTCCCTGCTCCCCACCCCACTCTTGCCCATATCTCTGGTTTTTATTGCTTGCCCTGGCCCTCTTTAGGAAGAGGACCTGCCATTTTTCTAATAGGTAGGTAAAGTGCATAGCACACTTTTGCAGTCTGTTAAAATAAAGAATATTAATAAAAAGTTACTTAAGCAATCACACCAAAGAAAGTTAATATTTTGCTGCTTTTAGAAGATAAATGCTTGTGATATAATCTAACAGCTGGCAAACAATTCTATAAAGAAGTATAGCATGTGAAACATTATCCTGGTGTTCTCTTGGTTCACTCTCAGGATGAAATCCTATCCCCTTTGAAATCAATTTATTTTGTGCCACTCACTGAAGTCTATTGAGATCAGTGGGACCACGACTGCACCCCTCAATGTTTCCCTGTTTACAATCTGCCAGTATATGCCTCAGAGAGAGTTTGCAGGAACTGCTGCAGCTTCCTTTCTCTTCTGCTGCCAAAGGCTAGAAACCTAGAGTTTTACAAAGTCATAATTTGTGAACTCACTTCTATATATCCAGTTTACAGGTTTTGTGTCTCAGTTTAAAAAAAAATCATCAGAAGACGTAAATCTTAGCAGATACAGAGCTAAATTATTTGCAGAAAGCAAGGTGAATACATCTCAAGAGTAGACTTGCTCTGCAGCAAAGTACTTCCTATTCCCTCAGAGCTGAATGCCAGAACGGCACCAGAGTTCCAGATTTAAAGAGACAGGCGTAGAAATATAGATCCCAACTATTTCTCAATAAAACAAAGTTGTAGGCTCTATTTACAATTAAAAACCTATTGTCTGTCTAGCAAGGGTAGATATTCATACACTGGAATTTCTACAGCAATTGTCACAGGAGGATCTAGGCCACATAGATTAGTTACAGACTACCCCACACCTTGTAAATAGTTTGTGTGTTGATTTAATATGTAAGAGACATTTATTAAAATGACAGGTAACATTTAATCCCAGATTTAGGTTCTATAAATAAACTATTACGTAACCTCATCCAAACAAAAATATTTTTTTTCATTTTGTTTTGTTCATTTCAGTGGAAACAATTTTTTAAATAAACATTTGCTTGCATAGTTGCCCATAGTTGGTGGGGATAAGATTCTAAATTAGCTTCAGGTCTAAGACCAGCAGTCACGCAGTTATAGAAAGAAAGGTGTGTGTGTGTGTGTGTGTACACACACACACACAGGGGAGGTTGGGGGGAAAAGGTGTTATAAGACAGTCTCTCATCAAATCTTCTAAACAGAGTTTTCAAGTAGCTCTGACCAATCAACCAACCAATTCTTACATATATTTTGCACATTTGCACAGTTGGCAACTCTTGCCATTTTATTGTTTTATCATAGGACTTGTGATATTTATTATTAAAGTTTCTCATGATTTCAGGATTGCTGGCATTAAACACAGTTTTTGCCCTTATTCAAAATGTCCAAACCTCATTATTTCCCAAAAGAAAATAAGCCAGAGCTTGCCCGTAGTTTCAATGATCACCATTTTCCTAAAGCCTTTTCATATGGAAGAGAGACAGCCCCTAACGAAGACAGTCACATATCTCATTGTTTGGAATGGAGCAGAAGAGAGACTGACCTCTCTCTATCTCCCACAAGCTACCCTTTTATGTGGGGGGGAAAAGTACAGTGAACTGAGATCAGAAAAAAAACAAAAAAACCCAGCCAACAAAGAGTTTAAATCTCACCTCTCCCACCTAGTTTTCATATTTCTATGCACTTCACAGCTCTTATGCCTGAACAAGTCTTCATTTGTCAACACAGTCAGACAGGCACCTTTCAACATTACTAAAACCATTCACAAGTCTATGAAGCCCCCAACAGGCCCTGCTACCCTTTTCCCTAGCCTATCAGGTCATGAGCTCACCTCCCTTCTTGTTGCTTTCTTGAGGAAGGCCTGGTAACTAACACACACCCTCTGCAGCAACCCATAAGTTCACCTCTTTCCAGCATCTCCAGGGGGCAGATCACAGGCCTGGTTTCCCAACCAGCATTTCTATAGGCACGCGTGTGTGTGACATACACATCCTTCCTGAGAGTCTCACCTTCCATTCACTCCCAGTGATCTCTCCCATTGCCAGTCTGCCCCTGCTAGCTCGGGTGTATCTCAGTGATCTCCTCTCACCGAGGTAAGGTCAGTTCTTGTACCTGTATTTTTAATTCATTTTACTGTGTAAACGCTGCTGTTCTCAGCTTCTGAAATTTCCAAGGTTACAAATGAAATGCTGGTGGCTGCACGTGCAATACCTCTGAGCAGCTACCGGGTGGTGGTAGATTATCCTGAGAAGAAAACAGTTGGCAAGATTTCCAAAGGGACAAGAGGATCAAGACCTTAAGCAAGGAGGCTGTAAACCACCAGCTTAAATAGAAGGAGTCATTTTTTTGTTTAACCAATTTATTTGAGCATGAGCTTTCGTGAGCTACAGCTCACTTCATCAGATGTATACCGTGGCAGTTTCCACGGTATACATCTGATGAAGTGAGCTGTAGCTCACGAAAGCTCATGCTCAAATAAATTGGTTAGTCTCTAAGGTGCCACAAGTACTCCTTTTCTTTTTGCGAATACAGACTAACACGGCTGTTCCTCTGAAACCTGTCATTTTTTTGTTTGCACTTCCAAATACTAGGGAAGGCTTGCTACTATCATGCTGATTTCCTTTTGTTTTCATCTCAGAGAACAGCTTTGGCAGTCAGGGCTGACAAGTGTATTCCAATCTACGCCACCTGCCCTGTACCCTGTGTTCTCTGCATGTAGCTCAGTAAAGAAACTGATAATGAATATATGTACAGTTAAAATCTGGCAAGTATGCACATGGGTTCCTGCCAGAAAGCCCACCCCCAGTAGCTGGAGCAAGATCTGTAAATTGGCTGTTCCTATTCTTGGATCTCCTGAAACTGGCTAGAGACTTCTGGGGTAACACTGAGTCAGATCCTAGAATCTCAGGGGTGTGGATCATCCAATGTTGCTGATCCTAAGAAGCCTTCAAAATCACAAGTCAGGCCCCCCCAAAAATTCATGAGATTTTAAAAAAGGGGGTGTATTTTTTTAAAATTTGCCTTTGGTTATTTCAGTATGTAGGGGGTGCACCTTTACAAACATCTTTTTAAAATGAAAGATGATATTCCCACCTATCTATGCAAGGCTCTCATATGGCACCTCATAATCTTTAATGTATATATCCTCACAACATGCCTCCGAGGTAGAGAAGTGCTATTGGCTCCATTTTACAGATGAGGCACTGAGACTCAGAGTGGCTCAGTGACTTGCTGAAGGTCACACTGGAAGTCTCTGGCAGATCAAGGACTCGAACCCAAGTCCTAGACTAGTACCCACGGTACAATCCTTCCTTCCTAACCCTATGAACAAGCTTTGGTTCATTTCCTATAGTGTATCAGGCAGTGGAATGAAACACATTTTTACTAATGTATTTGAGCTCATTCTCTTTGGGTGTTCTGGAAACACAAGTGTCATAAATATAAAGGGAAGGGTAAACCCCTTTGAAATTCCTCCTGGCCAGGGGAAAGCTCCTCTCACCTGTAAAGGGTTAAGAAGCTAAAGGTAACCTCGCTGGCACCTGACCAAAATGACCAATGAGGAGACAAGATACTTTCAAAAGCTGGGACGAGGGAGAGGAACAAAGGGTCTGTGTCTGTCTGTATGCTGCTTCTTGCCAGGGACAGAACAGGAATGGAGTCTTAGAACTTTTAGTAAGTAATCTAGCTAGGTATGTGTTAGATTATGATTTCTTTAAATGGCTGAGAAAAGCATTGTGCTGAATAGAATAACTATTTCTGTCTGTGTATCTTTTTTGTAACTTAAGGTTTTGCCTAGAGGGGTTCTCTATGTTTTTGAATCTAATTACCCTGTAAGATATCTACCATCCTGATTTTACAGGGGGGATTTCTTTATTTCTATTTACTTCTATTTTTTATTAAAAGTCTTCTTGTAAAAACTGAATGCTTTTTCATTGTTCTCAGATCCAAGGGTTTGGGTCTGTGGTCACCTATGCAAATTGGTGAGGCTTTTTACCAAACCTTGTCCAGGAAGTGGGGTGCAAGGTTTTGGGAAGTATTTTGGGGGGAAAGACGCGTCCAAACAGCTCTTCCCCAGTAACCAGTATTAGTTTGGTGGTGGTAGCGGCCATTCCAAGGATAACGGGTGTAATATTTTGTACCTTGGGGAAGTTTTGACCTAAGCTGGTAAAGATAAGCTTAGGAGGTTTTTCATGCAGGTCCCCACATCTGTACCCTAGAGTTCAGAGTGGGGGAGGAACCTTGACAACAAGTAAACCTTACTTCACCCCAATGAGAAGCACAAAGATCTCTGTTCAGCATTTAAGGCTTGATCTCACAAGTTGTGGAGCAATTATGGTGGTGACAGGCCTGAGCGGGACTTTTTCTGCAGCTGCAGTTCTGGATTGCTCTGGGTTTCCCAAAAACGAGAGCAGGAAGACCTATGCTCCCAATATCCCCCACATTGACAGCCAGGCAGCACAAAGGAGGAACCAATCTGATTCAAATGCAAATAACTCAAAGCCAGACCTGCAGGGAGGAGTGGGAAACTAGGACTGTGAGTTGTGGGGAAGGAGACCGAGACTGGATGAGGAGCTGGGAGGGAAAGGGGGAAAGAGAAAGGAGAAGGAGAACTGGTACAAGGAGCACTGTGGGCACGCATAAATTGGAGGAGATGCACAGCAAGGGAAATTGGGACTGGGAGCCAAAGGTGATGGGGACTACTGTAGGTCAGTGTGTGGGGAAGAGAGTGGGAAAGAAAAAGATCTGATGAGAAGCAAGAAGGGGAGGAACTGGGACTGGCTGAGGACAAGAAGCTGGGTGATGGGGTGGCAAATGGGAATGGTTGGACAAGGAGACTGAGACTGGGAATGAGGGGGGAAAAACAAGGGCCGAGACAGGGAGTCCGGAGGAGTTGCTGGGCAAGAAAACAGATGGGATGAGAATGGAAAGACAGGAATGTAAACTATTTATGGCTAGGTGAAGAGAATGGGAATGGGACACTGAACCAGAGGTTAGGAAGAGACAGGACAGGGCAGGATGGAGGCGATGGGACAGAAAGGGTTACGTTTAGGGAAAACAGGCAGAAGAGTTTGTGCCCACACTCCCCGCCAGGGTCTGAAATGAAATTCAACATCCTTGAGTCTCACCATTCCTCTGCTGTCACCAAATATCTGTGAAGCCCACTGGGAAAAGTATCTCATTCCCCTCTAGCTCTGGTCCACATAAAGCATGACAACTTACAACTGCTATCAGTTACACAATTAGCTCAAGTGGCAGAGGGTCTGAAGATTCCAGTCCTGTTGATTACCCATGTGGGTGTCAATATGACTCCACATTGTAGAATTGGTTTTTCAGTTTGCTTTTTTAAATAACTAAGAAATTACAAAAACAAGTACTTCATTAAAACATTAAGGTTGCAATGTTAAAGCACCCAAGTTAATGTGTATGCATTATGATACAATCTTTAGTTACACAATCACATACTATTTTTCCACAGGACCCTTGCTTCATTTGTTGCAGAAGTTGGGAGATGTGCAGTGAATGAGGCTGGGGATTGCAAGAAAAGAAAGGATAGTCTCATAGCTAAAGGAGCTGAATGCTGCCCTGGAGAACTGGATTCTACCCCTGCCTCTGCCCCAGAGTTCCTGTGTGATGCTGGGCAAGTCACTTAAACCAGACTTTTCCCAGGTGGTCAGTAATTATGTGTTCCACAATTTCTTGGTGCCTAATTTGGGATCCTGGAGCCAATCTGCGGAAGTACAGAGCAGTAATATCTGTAACTGAAGTCAATAGGAGCTGTGTTTCGAACATACCAATGCTCTGTAAAGCTAAGTACTCTGAAGAAATCAGGTCCTAGGTGTCTCAAACTGGGCACCCAAAGTTAGCAGATACTTGGCCTCAGTTCCCTATCTAAAAATGGTGATAATATCACCCCCTCATCTGACAGAGGAGTGGTGATGATTAATTAAATGTTTGTGAAGTCCTCATGTTATAGTGACAAATGCCAGAGAAAAGACCTTGAGAAGATTAAATAGTTGTGTATTCAGAGCAGAGTTTGAGTAGTATGCAATAAATAAGCCTGGGGCCACACATTGAACAGTGAGAAGTAAACAAAATACCAAATAGTTGCTCATTCAGTGAGCACCTTCCACCCTGGGCTCTGTATGAGGTGCAGGGCCTGTGGAAAAGATAGTATGTGATCATGTAACTAAAGACTACCATAATCTATACACACACACATACACAAGGGACTGAATTAAGGTTGCACAGGCAATCTTAACTCTGGAATTGCCTGACTTTTGGGGGCTTGACTTTGCAACAATAGTAATGTTCTTTTAACTGTGAGGTGGCGAATACACACCCACGTTAGGTCACATTCCTCCCATCTAGCCATAAAGAAAGGGAGGGTGGTCATTGTCATGCTATCTGGAGTAGCTCTCAACCATGAGAGACCTACCTCCGGGCAGACTCTCAGAAAGCAGGGCAGACACCCCAAACAGGTGGCATGTGCTACAATTAGATTTTACCACGTCAGTAATCAATGTGAACTCCTGGATCACTAGAACAGTCTTATCATGGAGTCACAGATAGTCCCCTTGGACTCACCAGTCTATCTTACCACCCAGACAAATTGATCTTTGTGATAAAAGGTCACTTAAACCAAAAATCACATCAGGTTGCTCCCAGTCCCAAGAGACCAGTCACTAACCCCAGATCAACTGGTACTCTAGATCTTACACCAAAGAAAATACTGGCAGCCAATTCTATAGTAAACTAACTAAAGGTTTATTAGCTAAGAAAAGGAAGTGAGAGTTATTGAGAGGTTAAAGCAGATAAAATATATGCACAGGTGAGTCACAGTTTCTAATTCCAAATAGCGGCAGTGATGTAATAAACTGCCAGTTTCCCATAAGCCTTTTCAGGGTTCCCAGATTGTCTCTGGGGATCTCTGCTTTGCATCTGGTACACTTCTCTGTAAGAGTCCAAACAGCCCGGAGATCCAGGATCTTTCCCTGAATCCATACTTATAGCTTCTCCTCACAGAAAACAAGCTGACAGGGTCACTACCCTGTGAGCTTTTCCTTTAATGACGGAAAGTGAGGAACGCATTTTGAGTCTTTGACCTCTAATCATCACACACAATGACCACTTGCTTTGAAATTAGCACGTTTCTCTTAAAGTTCTTCATTTGCATTCCATAAGGCTTCTCCCTCCTTTGATGGGTTATTTAGTTACAGGGGTATCACACAATGTAAATGTTTGCCAATACATTATAATGGGATACAGATAAGTAAAAACAATGCATGTGACATCCCATTAGGTTTCATGACATTTAAACACCAAATACACTCATACATTTAACAATCCCTTTGATCTATACTAAAACACAATGAATTGGCCTGGGGCACCAGCAAGAGCTGGCACCTGCTCTACCAGTGTCACAGTTATATTCCTCTGAAATCTGATGGCAACCCCAAAGTTGGGAACCCATGGTGTAGATATTTATAATGCTTTCATGACAGTGGTATCCAAAAGCATTCTATGTATGTGAACACTAATCATGCAGACAGATACGCAATACTGTGGCCACGGTCAACTACTTTCAGAAAAAGTAAATGGGTTCAGAGTGAGAACAGATTAGTACTAAACTGCATAAACAGGTGCCTGGCATCATGTTAGACTAGATGCAAATCTACTACTGAGACTCAGTTGGGAGGATAGCAGGAGACACTAGCCACCCTCTTCTCTTTTACCCTTGTTTTTTCTTTCCCCTTGTAAATCTTTGTGCTCCCTCTCTTCCTCTTCTACTGTTCTGACTACCTTAAGTTTTCTCAAATGATACCTTGAAGAGATGTAATTTATAAAGATCTTCTCGGAATTTGTGTGCTCAGTGTTGTAAAAGAAAAAGAATGCTGTGTACACATTGTCGTATTCATGAAGAGATCTGTGTAGGTCGAGGTTCCATCGCTTGTTCTCTCTAACCTTTATACAAAATAAAGATTTATTTCTAATCTTTTAAAAAACCATTTCCACTGCATGAGACTCAAAGAGCTTTTAGTCACCAACTGGACTGTCTGCAGATTGGACAAATGGTGGTGGTGGTAGTGGGGTGAGTTGGAGAGTGGGGGAATATTTAGAAAATTAATTATTTAAGAGCTGGAGTACATGCCTGAGAATGTACTAGAGCCCAACAGGAAAAGGCAGGGTCCAGAAACACTGCTTGGGGAAGATACTCCAAGGCAGATTTCAGTTAACGTGCTAAGGGACCTTTCCCCTCCACTTATCGTGCACTTCTGTCACAACATACATAAAAAAGGGGACACAGAAAGGTCTGCTGCAGGTCCAAATCCAAACCACTAAGTCCTTCCACATCCAGTTGCACCGTGCTCTTTTTTGTAAGCATAGCAATTTTACATCAAGTCAAATCTGACTGAAGGAATGCTTGTCTGATATTCAGAGCTGCCGAGATCAATGTAAGCTGGGGGAAGGCAATGGCAGCTGTGGCTACTCAGTACTTTGAAAATCAACACTAAACACATGTGGTTTCAAAATGTGGTTTCATTTGATAAGTTGCTCCCTGGAGAAGCTAGGGTATACATTTATTGTTACAAGGAGGAGTGCGCTGCTGTGGTTTTTCCACAGCTCATCTTCAAATGACCTGGGGAATGACAACTTTGACAAAAATTGGCTTTTCCACAAAGCAGAATTTTTGAGAGAGAGAGATTGATTGAAAACCTGATAATTATCTATGGACACAGAATCAATGAAAATCCAGGTTTCGCCAAGGGAAAGATACAATGAAAGGCTGAAGAAAATTCAAAAAGTTCACAGACTAGCACCCAAGCAACCTTGCAGTGAGGGGCTAAGAGGTGAAGAGTTCTGGAACCTAGACACCCCACTCATCCCAGTCAAAAGGGCCTGCAGAGAAGAGTCCACTCTGCAAAACAAAAGCAGATAAGTCCCAAGAGGAGGACTGAGAGACAAAAAAACAGGAGAAGTGGAGGTGGTCTGGGGACATTATAAGTAGCAGTTCATTAAGATTGTTTTATCAATCAGATAAATAGATTTATTCACTGACTCTAGGCACCTTTACTGAAATTACCACTTATAATCATTAAAAGTAAGCCAGCAACTACTTTACGCCCACAATAACCCACATGCTAAAAAAACGATGCTACCCATCATCCCCACACAAACCACAAGCCCTCTAATACCACTTCCTCTCCAAAAGCTTTGGTCAGAGTGGAGGCTGGGATTTCTGAAGGGGCCTAATGGAGTGGGATTCTCAAGTCCCACTGGCTTTTAATGGAGTTGAGTGTTAACTGAGGCTACATTGAAAATCTCAGCCATAGGCTTTGCCATGTGCACAGAAAGTCAACAAAGTTGGACTATTTCAGATGAAGAGGGCAGGAGGAAGAAGAGGCTGAGGACTCTTCACAGAGAAAACCCCTTCCAGGATCCTACTTTCCTTTTTTCTGAGAGAGTGGAAAAAGATTGCTAGCTGGAGCAGCATTTTGAACCAGTAATCCACCACCTACAAGGCAACCTTGTGAGATGGCAACTAAGTTCATCCCAGTAGTGTATACATTTCATAGCAAATGAAAATTAAACTCTTTCTTCCCATGCCCAATCTCTACCTTCTCCTACTCTGTCACTGTTTTTCTCCATCATTTTTCTTGCAAACACAGAAGCTCTTCCACTAACCCTGATGCCTCTACACTTGTTGCAGATCATAAAGATCTCTGTGAAACAAACTGATAAATTTGTCCTTTCAGTGATCAGTGCTACTGCCCAGCAAATTGGAGTAATAAATCATTTAAGTGGATGGATTTGTCAGTCAACTCTGTAGCAGCATAACAGACCTGAACAGCATAAGTAATAAGACTCTGTACCAGCATAAGTGACATGACGAAGAGCTCTGTGTAAGCTCGAAAAGCTTCTCTCTCTCTCTCACCAACAGAAGTCGATCGAATAAAAGATATTACCTCCCCCACCTTGTCTCTAAGAGCTTTATAGGCAGTGATTCTACAAGGAATGGGAAGAGGCTTACAAAAAATAAAAGTTAGAACAATACAAAAGGCATTAGAAAGAATCAAGTCAGAGAGGCAAATATTCAATTATAATCTTCAAAATTGAGATGGCAAAATCTCAACTGACCCACATATTTTGGCTCATCCCTACTAGCTGCATTCATATCTGAAGCTTGTTGAAACTGAAGATGTGCTGTCAGCATAACACCTGCTCCCTATTTCTACCCTTGGGTGACTGGAGCAATTAACCGCTGCTACCTGTACCAGCTTCACTGCTGTGAAATGTTGCTCATATAAAGTCAATCATTCCTCTGTTCACAAGTGCCAAGTGATTGGCTGAGAGTTTGAATTGTAGCATCTCTGCCTGACATACCGATTAGTTGCTCCGTTTCATTTCAGGCTTACTTCAAATCAAGTGGCCCTCAAGACATTGCTGCAACAACTCTGTCCTACCTGACATCAGCTACTAGCAACAAAACTGACTTGTTGTATTAATTGACTTAAAGGAATTAAATATTTTTCATACAGGTAAAATTTCAGAACAGATATGCACGCAGAGATTTCAATTCATTATTTGTAGCCAGTCCTGGTGGGAAACAGTTTGTCCCAAGAAAAAAAAAGATTTCAAAATGTTTCCTGTTCTGCATCAAGATGAAACCAAGACCTTTTTAAAAAATATTTTGTTTTAAACAGGGAGAGCAAGAAAGACTGACTCTACAGCCCAGAAGTGGGGGCCATTTACTTTGGCTGTGGGAGAACCAAGTCCAAGTCTGTCAAGGCTGATTCCCCACTCTGGCACTTTGAGTGCAGAAGATGGGGGCCCGCAAGGATTCTAAAAATTAATAGTGGCCACTCCAGGCTGGTATTAAACTCCCAAGGTTACAGCTTCTCTCTGATCTTGGATGCGTAGATGCTGCCACCGCTCAAATGCAAAAAAACCTCTTTGAACCCAGAAAGGTGACCTTGGGAATTCCTCCCTGTGGGGTACCCTCAAGCGCTTTCACCTCCGCTCTGGGGAAGAGCTGAGAAAGAAAACCAGCTGTTGCCACCAGCTAATTAAACAACATATGCACAAACCTCTTCAGACATAAAAACCCAATCCTGTTTTTAAAAAATGGTAAATTTTGTTAAAAAAACAAAAACAAAAAAAAATACATCTGGAACGTAGGCTATTGCTAGGTTAGAAAAAAGAGAAAATATAATAATTAAGCATCAAGAATGGTTTTCTTGAGGTCCAACTTAAAGGTTACAAGCAAAGCAAAAGCACCTGGGGTTAGCAGAGAGGAGTCCACAAGCCATAAAGAAATAAAAGAGATAAACCTAATTGCGTCTTCCTAGACATTCCCCAATATACATACTTATCTGGGGTTTCAGATAAGTAGTTTCGAGGTATGATTTGATGATTTTTCATACCTGGTTTAAAGCTTCTTATAGCATTGCTGCTCTGTGTCTCCTCTCTCAGGAGAGCAAGACAGACAGAGGAATTTTTTTTCCACAATTTTAAAAAGTTCTAGCCTTTCCATTGGCTCTTTTGATCAGGTGCCCACTCCCTTCTGTTTACCTATAGGCTTTTTTTAACCCTTTACAGGTAAAGCAAGTAGAGAACAGCTACTAACAGAGATTTCGTAGCTAACTGGCTGCCTGGGTGTCCATAAAAGGGAGCTACTGCCCCCTTCATTTATCACAAAGTCCCTGCTCCAATTCTATTTATTTATACAAAGTGGAACAACTGCAACAGGAGAGACTGAAAGCACATCTTTAATGTCCAGTGCTTAAGGCACTCGCGTGGGATGTGGGAAATTCCGTTTCAAGCCCCTCCTCTGCTTGAATAAGGCCAGAGACTTGATCCTTGATCTCCCATATCCCAGGTGAGTGCCCTGGGTATTTTAGGGTGGGCTTGCTCGCTCTCCCTCCCCTTCCAGAAATTCCACCCTGGACCTAAACATTTCCTGATTAAAGCATTAATAAAATGGGACATTCCCAGGGGAAAAGTTTTAGTTTTGATAAAAACCGGCATTTTTTGCTCTAAATAAAAGTCTGTTTCAGGTGAGGTATTTCCAGTAGACAGGGAAGAATTATTGCCATTGAACAAGGCACTGGTGTGGTGTCTTCTGGAATACAGTGTACCGTTCTGATCACCCATGTTCAAGCAAGATGGATTCAAAGCAGAATGGGTGCAGAGAAGAGCTACTAAGATCAGGGCCAGCTCCAGTGTTTTTGCTGCCCCAAGGAGCAAAAAAAACCACACACTTGCCGCCGAACGGGGAGGCGGAATCCTGCCTGCCGAACACAGAGGCAGAGTGATGGTGTGGCCACCGAATTGCCGCTGGCGACCAAAGAAGAGTTGTGTCCCCACCGCCGAATAGCCGCCAAGTGTGAAATGCGCTGTGACAGAGCGGCTGCCCAATTCCCGCTGCCGCCAAGGGCAGATTGCCACCCCAGAGCTTGGTTCGCTGGTGCCTGGAGTTGGCCCTGACTAAGATGATTGGGGGAATGGAGATCCTATCTTACAAGAGGAGACTAAAAGAGCTAAGAGGAGAAATGATTACACCAGGGAGGTAGAAGAGCTAATGGAAAATTTTGGCACAAGCGCAGAGAGTATGAACTGGCCATAAATAAATTTAAACTGGAAGGCAGAAGGCTTCTAATTACGAGAAAAGTGAAGTTGTGGAACAACCTCCCAGTAATAATATTGGGAGTAAGAAACCTAACTGGTTTTAAGATGGGGCTTAATATGTTTATTAAAAAGAGATTATATGACAGGGTTAGAATCATAGAATATCAGGGTTGGAAGGGACCTCAGGAGGTCATCTAGTCCAAATCCCTGCTCAAAGCAGGACTAATCCCCAAATAAATCATCTCAGCCAGCGCTTTGTCAAGCCGGGCCTTAAAAACCTCTAAGGAAGGAGATTCCACCACCTCCCTAGGTAACCCATTCCAGTGCTTCACCACCCTCCTAGTGAAAAAGTTTTTCCTAATATCCAACCTAAACCTCCCCCACTGTAACTTGAGACCATTACTCCTTGTTCTGTCATCTGCTACCACTGAGAACAGTCTAGATCCATCCTCTTTGGAACTCCCTCTCAGGTAGTTGAAAGCAGCTATCAAATCCCCCCTTATTCTTCTCTTCTGCAGACTAAATAATCCCAGTTCCCTCAGCCTCTCCTCATAAATCATGTGCTCCAGTCCCCTCATCATTTTTGTTGCCCTCCGATGGGCTCTATCCAAATTTTTCCATATCCTTCTTGTAGCGTGGGGCCCAAAACTGGACACACTATTCCAGATGAGGATACACCAATGCCGAATAGAGGGGAACGATCACATCCCTCGATCTGCTGGCAATGTTCCTATTTATACAGCCGAAAATGCAGTTAGCCTTCTTGGCAAAAAGGGCATACTATTGACTCATATCCAGCTTCTCATCCACTGTAACCCCTAGATCCTTTTCTGCAGAACTGCTGCCTAGCCACTCAGTCCCTAGTTTGTAGCCGTGTATGGGATTCTTCCGTCCTAAGTGCAGGACTCTGCACTTGTCCTTGTTGAACCTCATCAGATTTCTTTTGGCCCAATCCGCTAATTTGTCTAGGGCCCTCTGTATCCTATCCCTACCCTCCAGCATATCTATCACTCCTACCAGTTTAGTGTCACCTACAAACTTGCTGAGGGTGCAGTCCAAATCATTAATGAAGATATTGAACAAAACCGGCCCCAGGACTGACACTTGGGGCACTCTGCATGATACTGGCTGCCAACTAGATATGGAGCCATTGATCACTACCCACTGAGCCCGACGATCTAGCCAGCTTTCTATCCACCTTATAGTCCATTCACCAGCCCATACTACTTTAACTTGCTGGCAAGAATACTGTGGGAGACCGTATCAAAAGCTTTGCTAAAGTCAAGGAATTACATGTCCACTGCTTTCCCCTCATCCACAGATCCAGTTATCTCATCATAAGGGTTGCCTGTGATATCAGGGAACTGGACTCAGTGACTCAGGAGGTCCCACACAGTCCTATATTCTCAGGAAATTCCTGACCAGTTCTATATGTAGTACCCAGCAGCCCCAACTGAAAACAAGGCCCCGGTGTGCTAGGCACTGTAGAAACACTATAGCGAGAGATGGTCCCAGCCTCAGAGATCTTACAATCTAAACCCACAAGACAAAAAAAAAGGCAGGACATGAAAGTGAGGCATATACAAGTGAAGTGATTTGCCAAGGGTATTGGCCAAACCAGGAAAAAAACCCAGGTCTCCCGAGTCTCTCTTTAGGTCAATATCCACTGGACCAGAGGTGGGCAAACTACGGCCCACAGGCCACATCCAGCCTGCGGGACCCTCCTGCCCAGCCCCTGAGCTCCTGGCCCGGGAAGCTCACCCCTGGGCCCTCCCTGCAGCCTCAGCTCACTGCGCCGCTGGTGCAATGCTCTGGGCGGCGGGGCTGTAAGCTCCTGGGGCAGTGCAGCTGAAGAGCCCGGCCTGACCTGGTGCTCTGTGCTGCGCGGTGGTATAGCTGGCTCCAGCCAGGGGGTTGATTGGGGGGCGGGGTTGTGGATAGGGGTCAGGGCAGTCAGAGGGCGGGGAACAGGGGGGTTGAATGGGGGCAGTCAGGAAGGAGCAGGGGTTGGATGGGGCGGCAGGGGGCAGTCAGGGGGAAGGGGTGGTTGGATGGGGCGGGGGGGGCAGTCAGGAATGAGAGGAGGGGTTGGATGTGACGGCGGGGGGCAGTCAGGGGACAGGGAGCTGGGGGGTGGTGGATGGGGCAGGAGTCCCAGGGGGGCATCAGTGGGCAAGAAACAGGAAGGGGTGGGGGCCGGGCTACGCCTGGCTGTTTGGGGAGGCACAGCCTCCCGTATCCAGCCCTCCATACAATTTCCGAAACCCAATGTGGCCCTCAGGCCAAAAAGTTTGGCTGCCCCTGCACTAGACCACTGTTTCTCAATGACCAGGAGGAGGGATAGCTCAGTGGGTTGAGCATCAGGCTGCTAAACCCAGGGTTTTGAGTTCAATCCTTGAGAGGGCCTTTCTGTGTAACAGTTCTTTTGGGGGGAGGGATAGCTTAGTGGTTTGAGCATTGGCCTGCTAATCCCAGGGTTGTGAGTTCTAATCCTTGAGGGGGCCATTTAGGGATCTGGGGCAAAAATTGGGGATTGGCCCTGCTTTGAGCAGGGGGTTGGACTAGATGACCTCCTGAGGTCCCTTCCAACCCTGATATTCTATGATTCTATGATTCTATGACCAGTCCATGGACCGACGCTGGTTCCTGAGATCTCCCTGACACAGTTTAGGAAGGCAGCAAGCTAGTCCCTGGTATCAAAAAGATTGAGAAACATTGCACTAGACCATTCTGTCTCCAAGTAAGAAACAAATATATTATGCTATTAAAGGGTTAAGCTGCATCAGGAAGTATTGGATTGCCACTCATCCTGCATGATAATGCAGTGCCGCATTTCCTGCTGACTGACTTCCTTCCACACAGAGACAAGAGCCAATAGCCAAGATTAAAACACGGAATTCAGCTAGGCTGGATTACAGCACCATCAGAGCTAAGTTTACTTCATAAATAATTCCTCGTTGTTACATATGATATCCTAAATCCCCACCCCTTAGTCATTATTGAAATACCACACACACACTTGCAGCAAGTCAAAGGAACATCTATCACATTAGCTACGGCAGACTTCCATGCTTTCATGAATTGAAGCCTGATAGATTATCATTGCTTAGAAGTCTCTCCAAGTCAGTGGTTCTTAATATTTCGCTTATCATGGCCCCATTTTCCATGTTGAGGCTCCTTTCCCATCTAGCCAGGATATAGCTGAGATTCTCCTGCCATTTAACAAGAATGGAAAGGAAGGGCACTTGTGAGCTCCAGTTTGAGAACTCCTGTTGTAGGTATTCATATAGTGCTCACCACTGTGATATCTGAGCACTTTGCAAAGTCACATTAATAGTCTCTCTTTTTTCCCCTCAGCGAAAATGATAAAAATAGAACTTTTTACTTACACTGCACCAATCTGAGGATCTCAAAAATTATTTAAAAACATTGCAGGAGCATCAACACCCAACTGAATTGTTTAGGTATTAATAACTCAGTGAAGGTTGTTGGTATTAATATCTCCTTTAATTATGAGAAAAAAAGACACAGAAGTGACTGAACGAAGGTCACCCAGCTACAGCTGTATTCTTCCATCCAATGGATTTCTACACAATAGAGTGTGAAAATGGAATCCTCTAAATTTTGTTTTGCGTCTCTGACTTCAAAAAGCCCAGATCTAAGAAACAAAGTTAGATGAAAAATTGTATGATCTGGACCGGTCTTAGCTAGAACTCACATAAAACAATGCTCGGTTTTTCATTTTATACATACCCGTCTTGCTCAGAATTCTGCCTGGGTTCAAACAAGGGTACCCAAAACTCTAAACTTTTCTGCACACTTGACCCAAGTATCTAAACCTGAAGCCTGGAGAAGTTTTACACAGCTGAAGCTGTGACCATCTCTGTGCTGTAGTTAGGTAGGTCAGACAGGGCCCAATGCTGGGTGATGCTCAGCACTCAGCTCCCACTGAGCAGCACCACACAAGTTCAGGCCCATCCTGCCCCAAAATAGTCAACACGGGATCTGGAGGAAGATTGCAAAGAGCTGACAATGGATCACTGCCACCCTGCCCATTCCATATTGCTAAATGGGGAGAGGATCCCAGTATGGAAAAAGCTGAATGTTACTGCTCCAAAAGAAATGTCTAAAGCATCTCTTAGCTATATTTATGAGAAAACATAAGTAGTGTCTGCCAAATACATGCATGGATTTGCAACTGCAGATGGGGGGGGAGGAGGGCTGTGCTCTCCAGTGCCCATTTGCAGGTGTCATTACCTGTTTTTGTTGGCATGAAACAGTACCGTTTACTAATACAGTCTTGCTACTGTTTAAATGTGGGCCAAATGCTAAGAGATATGGCACATCTGCTGAGCGCTCAACTTCCACTGAGCACCGTGAGTGTCAAAGGTGTTCCACACTTCCCAGTATCCAGTCCTTCATTTTCAAGTTATGAATTTATAGTTCTACACTGTGAAGGTGAACATTGATTGTAGTGTCTGTGTATGTAATTATGGCACCACCAGTGCCAGGCTTACAGAGAGGATACTGGACATATCACCAGTCCCTGCTACAGGAAATCTCTTTTAATTCAAATAGTAGAGGCCTGCTTTTTTAAAGTTGAAGGACAATTTTATTCCCACTCATAACAAAAGGCCAGGTTAAAACACTCCTATTTACTATCCCAGTGGAAGGTTAGCCAGTGACAGAGGATTTTACAGAAAGGAAAAGCATTCATTTTTCTTAAGCACTTTGTTTTTATGGAAAAAAAAGTCTACCAAAATCATACGAAAACCAAGTATTTGCTACATAAATAGAATCTTGTCGTTCGTCTTCCCATGAATTTCAAAAAGCTTTTCTTCTATCTGTGATGTGCCAAACTCTCACTCCAGCACCTCACAGATTTACAGAAAGAGCCATAAATATTAATTGGAATTACAGTAGATTAACCTCCCAGTGACTGCACTCCTATTCAATCTGTGAACAGCATGAGGCAACCGTCCAGTCAAAGCACAGCAGAGGTTCCATTTGTGTTGGTTTACACATTCCCTGCAGTTGGGAGAGACTCCCATATGAGCTAGTAGTTTTATGAAATCTTTGGAAATTATCTTCGTGCACAGTATGGTTAGCTGCCAGGACTCAGAGGAAGCATGATACCTTGGAGAGGACATCAGAGCGGGTACCAGGATATCTGGGTTCTGTTCCTAGCTGCGCCATTGATTACCTTCTGCAAATCACTCAACTTCTGACACTCAGCTTCCCCATCTGCAAAGTGTTGATAACTGATACTTCCCTGGTTTGTTAAACACTGAAATCTATGGGGAAAAAGCCCAACATAATTACTAAATATTATTACTTATTGCAATGAAAGCCTTGCTCCCCCATCAACAAGGCATTAAAATACATTGAATTCAGTAAGTAGAGATGAAAAACACAGCCGCAAAAGAAATATGCAGAAAGGTTTTATGGTATCTGAACTGCTTAGGAAGAGAGCCATAATCAGTGGTTCCTCTCTACCACCAAAATAAATTGAAATAATATTATTCATGGAGCATCCACCATGTTCAGGGACTGTACTTTAGTGATGTCACTAGTTAGATAGATTGTGTGTGTGTGTGTGTGGGGGGGAAACGCGCTACTAGGCTATAAATGAACAATTTCCTAAAATTACGAACACTTACTGATAGCTTTGAGATGTTAAAACACTAAGTCATTGGCAGCTCATTCTGGAATAACATAATAATCCCTGTATCAAGAGAACAGGCACTCTCACTCTGTGTATTATTATGGCATTATAAACAACCTTATGTTTCCAGACAAAATAATCCCTGTAATCAAAAACATTACTCTTTTCCACTTTCAGGAAAGTTTCAGATATATATAAGATACATCTACACTCCTGGTATTATTCATCAGAGAAATAACACAGTGAAAATACATTTTACATTAGAAAGATACAGGCATCACATATGTGAGGGTGACATCTATGTGGTACAGTGCAGAATAAACTGCATGTATCCAGAGCCATCCTCTGGGACTCGTGAAGTGTGGCTTGCAGGAACTGTGTGTGTAAAAGATAATCACAGATTTCATTTTTTAAAAAAAGTTTCTAGCTCTTTTCCTTGCAGAGATATCGTTGAAAATGTAAACTGATATAAAGTGAGAAGCAGATTGCTAGGGCTGAATGGAACAAGCGGCTGTGCTCAACTTCATCAGAAGGCTGGGAGCGAGGTGCCTAAAGATACACAGACACACTTTTTGTATAAGTCAATTATATTTGAACTCTCTCCCCCTCCTGCCTCCTCCACACACTTCAAAGCAGCTGCACCTGTATTCTCCATTTGTGGTCTCTCAAGGGCACCCACTCAAGGCTCCTCAGCCATCACCTCTCTTGGGCAGAGAGATGTGACTCTCCCAACCCTTCCCTTCTCCAGATGTTAAGGCTGCTCAGTCCCCTGGTTTTCACTATGATATTCCCAGGAGGCCAAGTTGCCTAAGACGGGCTTCCCCTCCAGAGGCTATGCCCACAGTTATGAGTTACCACACAGCTCTTTATAAGCAAGCACATTTATTTTTAAGATGAAAACATTACAGAGACAACATTGAAAATGAATAAAAACCTACACACATGCTAAAAAGCTCATCAGCGATCACCCCAACTTCAACCTCAGACTCCGGTAGATGTCAGGCCTTCAAAACCCACATCTGGGTTTTCCCCATGGTTACAAGTTCATAACTGTCTCCGATATAGAACCAGAACCCAGGCTGGGCAGTTCAGCTGTTCCTTTATATGGGTCAGGCCTTTTCTCTCATCTCTTGGATCAACAAACAGTGACCCACCCCTAAGGGTATAGCTTCAAAAGACAGGTTTTTGCATAACTGGAGGTGGGGAATTTACATTAACCTCACCCTAGGTATTTCCCAGGAAATCTATTTAGCACTTATTGTCCCAAAAGTCAATTCTTGTCTGGCACATTTGCAATAGAGCTGTCATAAATATAAAGGGAAGGGTAAACCCCTTTGAAATCCCTCCTGGCCAGGGGAAAGCTCCTCTCACCTGTAAAGGGTTAAGAAGCTAAAGGTAACCTCGCTGGCACCTGACCAAAATGACCAATGAGGAGACAAGATACTTTCAAAAGCTGGGAGGAGGGAGAGAAACAAAGGGACTGTGTCTGTCTGTATGCTGGTCTTTGCCAGGGACAGAACAGGAATGGAGTCTTAGAACTTTTAGTAAGTAATCTAGCTAGGTATGTGTTAGATTATGATTTCTTTAAATGGCTGAGAAAAGAATTGTGCTGAATAGAATAACTATTTCTGTCTGTGCATCTTTTTTGTAACTTAAGGTTTTGCCTAGAGGGGTTCTCTATGTTTTTGAATCTAATTACCCTGTAAGATATCGACCATCCTGATTTTACAGGGGGGATTTCTTTATTTCTATTTACTTCTATTTTTTATTAAAAGTCTTCTTGTAAAAACTGAATGCTTTTTCATTGTTCTCAGATCCAAGGATTTGGGTCTGTGGTCACCTATGCAAATTGGTGAGGCTTTTTATCCAACATTTCCCAGGAAAGGGGGGGTGCAAGTGTTGGGAGGATTGTTCATTGTTCTTAAGATCCAAGGGTCTGGGTCTGTAGTCACCTAGGCAAATTGGTGAGGCTTCTTACCAAACCTTGTCCAGGAAGTGGGGTGCAAGGTTTTGGGAAGAATTTTGGGGGGAAAGACGCGTCCAAACAGCTCTTCCCCAGTAACCAGTATTAGTTTGGTGGTGGTAGCGGCCATTCCAAGGATAACGGGTGTAATATTTTGTACCTTGGGGAAGTTTTGACCTAAGCTGGTAAAGATAAGCTTAGGAGGTTTTTCATGCAGGTCCCCACATCTGTACCCTAGAGTTCAGAGTGGGGGAGGAACCTTGACATGGTGGCACAGTGGTGGGATTAACCTGAAATCATTTTGAGATCCAGTTGAGATTTTTTGAACTAGAAATACAGATTTTAAAAAGGAATTTTTAGGAAGTCCAGAAAGCAGCTTTGAAACTGAAAGCAGCTTGGTTTCTCTCTGCTTTGTGGCCAAGCAGAGACAAAAGGGGATTATCTTTGTGAATTGCAGGTTTTCTTTGCCTGGAGGCAGGGTACTTAACTCCTGCAGGGAAATTCACAGTCTTCCAACCCAGAGTTTTTTTTTTCTTTTCTTCCTAAAAGTAAATAGGGGGTGTGTGTTCTACCCATTTGCTTTGGGCTGGGTAAGCAGGTTTCCAAGTAGTTGGAGGTTTTTTGCTTTAATTTGGGCCCAGAGCAAAGACAAAGGAATTGTCTTTTTCTGTAGGCTGACAATCACTATCAGAGAATAGGTATTCTATTCCAGCACAGCAAAATTTTACAGCCAAGTTTTGTTTGTTTATTTCTAAACCTCGGGTGTAAAGTTAGTTAAAAACAGAGAGGTTAGAATGGCAAAATCCGCGGCTCGACTACAGCTCGAATTAGCCAAATTTCAGGCTGAGGAAAGACAAAGGGAACATGAAAGACAGATAGAACTCATGCGGCTGAAGAAGGAACAAGAAAGGGAGACAGTGAGAGAAGCAGAACAACACCAAGCAGCTGCTCACAGGAGAGCTATGGAAGCAAGGGACAAAGAACTGGAGGAGAAGGAAAAAGAGAGGAAGTATGTGGAGGAGATGGAGAAGATAAAGGCTCAGCAGAATATCCCAACAAACCCTAGTAATCCTTCTCCAAGTACCACTTCCCATCCCAGAAAGTTCCCCACCTATAAGGCAGGCGATGATACTGAGGCCTTCCTAGAAAACTTCGAAAGGGCCTGCCTTGGGTACAACATCTCTACTGACCAATACATGGTAGAGCTGAGGCCGCAGCTCAGTGGACCCTTAGCTGAGGTGGCAGCTGAAATGCCTAAAGAACACATTGAACAAGTATGAACTGTTTAAATCCAAGGCGAGAGTCAGAATGGGGATAATACCCGAGCAGTCTCATCGGAGGTTCAGAGCCCTAAGGTGGAAACCAGACATGTCATTTACCCGACATGCCTACCACATTGTGAAACATTGGGATGCCTGGATATCAGGAGAAAGTGTTGAATCTCCAGTAAATTTGCCCTTCCTAATGCAAATGGAACAATTCTTAGAGGGTGTTCCTGAGGAAATCAAAAGATACATCCTAGATGGGAAACCCAAAACTGTAATTGAGGCAGGAGAGATTGGAGCCAGATGGGTGGAGGTGGCAGAGAAGAAGAAAACTGGTCGCAGTTGGAGCGGAGACCAGAAGGGACCACCCCAGACCACACCCTATTACCGGGGGCTGCCCAAAGCCCCACCTACCTCCCAAAGAACCCTCCAGACCCCTTATCGTCCCACCACCCCGTTCTCCAGCAACCCTCCTCACCCCAGTGACCCGTCAGCTGGACGATGTTTTAAGTGTAACGAGCTGGGGCATGTAAAGGCCAACTGCCCCAAGAACCCCAACAGATTACAGTTCATTGCACCGGAATCACACCAGAGGTCCACAGGTCCAGATACCTCCCAGATACCCTTGGAGCGGAGGGAAACTGTGAGTGTGGGCGGGAAGAAGGTCACCGCGTGGAGGGACACCGGAGCACAAGTGTCAGCTATCCATGCTTCCTTAGTGGACCCCAATTTAATCAATCCAGAGATCCAAGTGACGATTCAACCCTTCAAGTCCAACTCTTTCGATTTGCCTACAGCCAAGTTGCCTGTCCAGTATAAGGGCTGGTCAGGAATGTGGATTTTTGCAGTCTATGATGATTATCCCATCCCCATGCTGTTGGGGGAAGACTTGGCCAATCATGTGAAGCAGGCCAAGAGGGTGGGAACGGTCACCCGCAGCCAGGCTAAACAAACCGTGAGGCCTAGCTCTGTTCCGGAAACTTCTATCAGGACCTGGTCAGAGGTGATGGACCCGGACCCCAGGCCAATGTCTGCAACAGCAGTAGTGGATCCAGTCCCAGAGACCCAGACGGAACCAGTCCCAGAACCGGAACCAGCCGAACAACCAACACCAGACCCCGTGTCAACACTGAATCCAGTACTTGCAACCTCAACACCAGAGGGCACCACCGAAGCTGAACTGGCAACAGCCGATAACCCTACACAAGAGGCTCAGCCGGAGCCTGAATCCCAACATAGTGCACCAGCGGAAAGCGGTTCACAGTCAACAGAAACAGCTCCATCCCTTATATCGCTTCCAGAGGGACCAAGCCTAGGTCCCCAATCCAATGAGGGACTGATGTCTCCAGCATCAAGGGAACAGTTCCAGACCAAACAGGAAGCAGATGAAAGCCTCCAGAGAGCTTGGACGGCGGCACGGAGCAACCCACCACTTCTCAGCTCTTCTAATCGATCCAGGTTTGTTGTAGAAAGAGGACTTTTATACAAGGAAACTCTTTCTGGGGGACACCAGAAAGACTGGCATCCTCAGAAACAGTTGGTAGTTCCAACTAAATACCGGGCCAAGCTCTTGAGCTTAGCCCATGATCACCCTAGTGGCCATGCTGGGGTGAACAGGACCAAAGACCGTTTGGGGGGGTTATTCCACTGGGAGGGAATGGGCAAGGATGTTTCTACCTATGTCCAGTCTTGTGAGGTGTGCCAAAGAGTGGGAAAACCCCAAGACCAGGTCAAAGCCCCTCTCCAGCCACTCCCCATCATTGAAGTTCCATTTCAGCGAGTAGCTGTGGATATTCTGGGTCCTTTTCCGAAAAAGACACCCAGAGGAAAGCAGTACATACTGACTTTCATGGATTTTGCCACCCGATGGCCGGAAGCAGTAGCTCTAAGCAACACCAGGGCTAAAAGTGTGTGCCAGGCACTAGCAGACATTTTTGCCAGGGTAGGTTGGCCCTCCGACATCCTCACAGATGCAGGGACTAGTTTCCTGGCAGGAACTATGAAAAACCTTTGGGAAGCTCATGGGGTAAATCACTTGGTTGCCACTCCTTACCATCATCAAACAAATGGCATGGTGGAGAAGTTTAATGGAACTTTGGGGGCCATGATACGTAAATTTGTAAATGAGCACTCCAATGATTGGGACCTAGTGTTGCAGCAGTTGCTCTTTGCCTACAGAGCTGTACCACATCCCAGTTTAGGGTTTTCCCCATTTGAACTTGTATATGGCCGTGAGGTTAAGGGGCCATTGCAGTTGGTGAAGCAGCAATGGGAGGGATTTACACCTTCTCCAGGAACTAACATTCTGGACTTTGTAACCAACCTAAAAAACACCCTCCGAACCTCTTTAGCCCTTGCTAGAGAAAACTTACAGGATGCTCAAAACGAGCAAAAAGCCTGGTATGATAAACATGCCAGAGAGCGTTCCTTCAAAGTAGGAGACCTGGTCATGGTCTTAAAGGCGCTCCAGGCCCATAAAATGGAAGCATCGTGGGAAGGGCCATTCATGGTCCAGGAGCGCCTGGGAGCTGTTAATTATCTCATAGCATTCCCCACCTCCAACCGGAAGCCTAAGGTGTACCATATTAATTCTCTAAAGCCCTTTTATTCCAGAGAATTAAAGGTTTGTCAGTTTACAGCCCAGGGAGGAGACGACGCTGAGTGGCCTGAAGGTGTCTACTACGAAGGGAAAAGTGCTGGTGGTGTGGAAGAGGTGAACCTCTCCATGACCCTTGGGCGTATGCAGCGACAGCAGATCCAGGAGCTGTGCACTAGCTACGCGCCAACGTTCTCAGCCACCCCAGGACTGACTGAACGGGCATACCACTCCATTGACACAGGTAATGCTCACCCAATTAGGGTCCAACCTTACCGGGTGTCTCCTCAAGCTAAAACTGCTATAGAACGGGAGATCCAGGATATGTTACAGATGGGGGTAATCCGCCCCTCTGAAAGTGCATGGGCATCTCCAGTGGTTCTAGTTCCCAAACCAGATGGGGAAATACGTTTTTGCGTGGACTACCGTAAGCTAAATGCTGTAACTCGCCCAGACAACTATCCAATGCCACGCACAGATGAACTATTAGAGAAACTGGGACGGGCCCAGTTCATCTCTACCTTGGACTTAACCAAGGGGTACTGGCAGGTACCGCTAGATGAATCTGCCAAGGAAAGGTCAGCCTTCATCACACATCTCGGGCTGTATGAATTTAATGTACTCCCTTTCGGGCTGCGAAATGCACCCGCCACTTTCCAAAGACTTGTAGATGGTCTCCTAGCGGGATTAGGAGAATATGCAGTCGCCTACCTTGACGATGTGGCCATATTTTCGGATTCCTGGGCAGACCACCTGGAACATCTACAAAAAGTCTTTGAGCGCATAAGGGAGGCAGGACTAACTGTTAAGGCTAAGAAGTGTCAAATAGGCCTAAACAGAGTGACTTACCTTGGACACCAGGTGGGTCAAGGAACTATCAGCCCCCTACAGGCCAAAGTGGATGCTATCCAAAAGTGGCCTGTCCCAAAGTCAAAGAAACAGGTTCAATCCTTCTTAGGCTTGGCCGGTTATTACAGACGATTTGTACCGCACTACAGCCAAATCGCTGCCCCACTAACAGACCTAACCAAAAAGAAACAGCCAAATGCTGTTCAGTGGACCGGAAAGTGTCAGAAGGCCTTTAACAAGCTTAAAGCGACACTCATGTCTGACCCTGTACTAAGGGCCCCAGACTTTGACAAACCGTTCCTAGTAACCACAGATGCATCTGAGCATGGTGTGGGAGCAGTTTTAATGCAGAAAGGACCTGATCAAGAATTCCACCCTGTAGTGTTTCTCAGCAAAAAACTGTTTGAGAGGGAAAGCAACTGGTCAGTCACTGAAAAAGAATGTTACGCCATTGTCTACGCTCTGGAAAAGCTACGCCCATATGTTTGGGGACGGCGTTTCCACCTGCAAACCGACCATGTTGCACTGAAGTGGCTTCACACCGTCAAAGAAACTAACAAAAAACTTCTTCGGTGGAGTTTAGCTCTCCAAGATTTTGATTTTGACATCCAACACATCTCAGGAGCTTCTAACAAAGTGGCTGATGCACTCTCCTGTGAAAGTTTCCCAGAATCAACTGGTTAAAATCGTCCTTGAGATGTGGAAAATATTGTTAGTCTTTATGTACTTGGTAGTATATTTAGAGATGCATGTGTCTTCTTAACTCTGTTTTCCTAGAGCTCCAGGAAGAAATCCCAGCCAGTGTTTCACCCTAGCTGAGATTTGGGGGGCGTGTCATAAATATAAAGGGAAGGGTAAACCCCTTTGAAATCCCTCCTGGCCAGGGGAAAGCTCCTCTCACCTGTAAAGGGTTAAGAAGCTAAAGGTAACCTCGCTGGCACCTGACCAAAATGACCAATGAGGAGACAAGATACTTTCAAAAGCTGGGAGGAGGGAGAGAAACAAAGGGTCTGTGTCTGTCTGTATGCTGGTCTTTGCCAGGGACAGAACAGGAATGGAGTCTTAGAACTTTTAGTAAGTAATCTAGCTAGGTATGTGTTAGATTATGATTTCTTTAAATGGCTGAGAAAAGAATTGTGCTGAATAGAATAACTATTTCTGTCTGTGCATCTTTTTTGTAACTTAAGGTTTTGCCTAGAGGGGTTCTCTATGTTTTTGAATCTAATTACCCTGTAAGATATCGACCATCCTGATTTTACAGGGGGGATTTCTTTATTTCTATTTACTTCTATTTTTTATTAAAAGTCTTCTTGTAAAAACTGAATGCTTTTTCATTGTTCTCAGATCCAAGGATTTGGGTCTGTGGTCACCTATGCAAATTGGTGAGGCTTTTTATCCAACATTTCCCAGGAAAGGGGGGGTGCAAGTGTTGGGAGGATTGTTCATTGTTCTTAAGATCCAAGGGTCTGGGTCTGTAGTCACCTAGGCAAATTGGTGAGGCTTCTTACCAAACCTTGTCCAGGAAGTGGGGTGCAAGGTTTTGGGAAGAATTTTGGGGGGAAAGACGCGTCCAAACAGCTCTTCCCCAGTAACCAGTATTAGTTTGGTGGTGGTAGCGGCCATTCCAAGGATAACGGGTGTAATATTTTGTACCTTGGGGAAGTTTTGACCTAAGCTGGTAAAGATAAGCTTAGGAGGTTTTTCATGCAGGTCCCCACATCTGTACCCTAGAGTTCAGAGTGGGGGAGGAACCTTGACAAGAGCCCTTTGAATTCTCAGACCTCACACCATTTCTCCCATTCCCCCATCCTGGCCCCATACCATCCTGGCCCATAATAATGCATAAACTTAATAAAATAAGGTTTCTCAAAGATATTGCAGGAAATTGCCCTCTCTCTCTCTAACACACACCTCACTAACAAAACTATTTAAAAATCCAAGGGTCAGATCCTCAAGCTGGTTACATGATTGATGGGTAGTTCCACTGACACTAACTGAGGATCTGGTCTCCTGTGTCCAATGATGGTAGATATGATAATAGTATTATAATTTATAATGGTAGACAGCAACCTGTTATATTGGACAGGAAGAGGAGGGACAAGAAATTGTTCTCAGGCCTATCCAAAATTGTGAAAGATTGATCATGACCCTTTCACCATTTCAGTGCACTCTTTCTACTAATCCACCTTCCCCTGACTTATTCCAACATTGCAAACCCTGAAGCAGTTTCAAACAGCTGCCATTTTGTTTAAATCGACCTGGCAGAGAAATATTTCCCTTTTTTTCCTTTATATATAGGAGAGAGAGCGAGTGTGTGTGTGCGTGTGTTCTAGCTGTCTTCAAGTATATAGCGATGTTATAAAGAGAACAGGAATCAATTGTTCCCATTAATTAATGAGGACAGAACAGGAAGTAATGAACTTAAGCTGCATCAGGGGAAATTTAGGTCCAACAGTTAATGTGGGAAGTTTCACACAGTAAGAATAGGAGTTAGGCAAATGAACCAACTGTCAAGGGAGATTATAAAATCATCATCAATGGGAGACAATCAAGGTTAGAAACATCTCTCAGGGATGTTTCAGGTATAATAAAGTCACTCCTACTCTCCAAGCAGAGGGATGAATAAAAATACATTCTAATTCCCTTTCAACACTAATGATTCTCCTTTACTCTTTCCTTATTCTTCTATAGCACTCATTTTCTCCTTGTCTTTTCATGTTGTGTAAAGTGCCCTGCATTAAGTTAGTGATACCCTTCCAGATCCTTGGATAAAAGCTGTTTTGTAAGTATTGTTATTATAACAAGTCTCCCATTTTCATGGCAAGTCCTAATTCCTTTCTGTATTGCCAGGACTTCTGATGGCAGTGCTGCCATTCAATAACTTATAGCAACTGCTGATTTGAGAGGGGCTCATCCACAAGATCAAGGGGAAAGGCAATTTAAAGATCTATAATACCTATGGGAAAACTTCCAAAAAAGTCTCTGTATTGTCTTCTCTTCTTTGCTTTTTATAACTATGAGCATTTGATTTTCTGTTAGAGCATTTAGAAACTGGGGGTTCTTTTTCCTCCCATGAAAATCTTCAAAAAATTAAAAGATTTTATTTTTGGATATGTTTTCCCCCCGTTTTAGTGGAAAAGATCTCACCACTCTCACTTTATTTCCCCCCTTTTATTTCTATTGGGGATAAGGTCGGGAGGAGAGTGAAAAACATGAAATGAAAATGGTGTTAAAAAAATTAGAAGTTACACTACCAAATAAGTCAAAGCTTTACTTTCTCTCATTTAAAACAGAAGTGTTACTCTGTCTCTGAAAGTAACTCTTACAAGTAACAGTTAAAATGGAAGTGCTAAAAGTGAATTTAAGTCTTAGATAGTTTTTGCCTTTTAAAGTTGATACTTTCTCATTTTAATATCCCCACCACCATTTTAATACTGCTGAAAAAAAAAAGGAGGGGAGGGGCAGGTAAAATTTGAGAGAAGATTGACATTTTCCCCACAACTGTGAAAAAATTCAAAAATACAAAAAAAGTTGCGGCTTATTCAGGAAATTTTACAACCAAAAAAAAAAAAAAAGTGGAATAAACCCATTTATGACCATTTTGTTTTTTAAAAAGAAAACCATCTCCAATTATTATTTATATCACAGTAGCACATAGAGATCCAAGCAAGTTCAGGACAGCAGTACAGCAAGAGATAGTCTTCTTCTCCCAAAGAGCTCACAATCTAGACCAGGAGTGCAAACTACGGCCACATCTGGCCCTTCAAACGTTTTAATCTGACCCTCGAGCTCCCACTGGGGAGTGGGGTCCAGGGCTTGCCCAGCTCCACATGTGCCATGGCTCCGCATGGCTCCCGGAAGCAGAGGCATGTCCCCTCTCCAGCTCCTAAGCGTAGGGACAGCCAAGAGGCTCCGTACATTGCCCCCGCAGCTCCCATTGGCCAGGAACCATGGCCAATGGGAGCTGCAGGGGCAGCGCCTGTGGATGGGGCAGCATGCAGAGCCCCCCGGCCATGCCTCCACGTAGGAGCCAGAGGGGTGACATGCCGTTGCTTCTTGGAGCTGCTTGAGGTAAGCGCCAGCCGGAGCCTGCACCCGTGAACCCCTTCTGTGCCCAAACCCCCAGCCCTGATCCCCCTCCCATTCTCTGAACCCCTTGGTCTCAGCGCAGAGCACACTCCGGCACTCTCCGGCACCTCCAACCCATCATCCCCAGCCCCACCCCAGAGCCCACACCCCCAGCCAGAGCCCCCACCTTCGCCACACACCCCAACCCCCTGCATCAGCCCAGAGCCCCCTCCTGCACCCTGAACTCCTAATTTCTGGCCCCTCCCCAGAGCCTACACCCCCAGCTGGAGCCTCACCCCCTTCTGCACCCCAACCCTCAATTTCATGAGCATTCATGGCCCACCATACAATTTCAATAACCAGATGTGGCCCTCGGGCCAAAAAGTTTGCCCACCCCTATCTAGACAGACAAGACAGACAAAGTGTGGGAGAGAATATCACTTCACCACTCTGTGCTTTGGCTTTCCCACGGTAACAAAGCAAATCAATGGAAGAGCCAGGAAAGAACCCCAGTCTCTTGACTTCCAGTTCAGCGTCTTAGGTCAGGCTATCCAAGGTTGCAAAGAAACCCACATGCCATGTTCTTCCACTCTCCCAGTATTGAAAGATCTGCTCCCACATCTTCAATCTGTAGGAGGAGGACTACAAACATTCTGCTTCATACAAAGCAGATCTCTTTGTCAGTGTAACTCTACACCTTACTCTTTCTGACCCTGTTCTATAGTCCCTAGAAGGTTACAAAAATAGGTGGTTCTTTCTTGGTTGCCAGCCTCACCTCTGGAGGGGCAACCTAATGTCAGCAATAAATGAATGTACATTAACAAACAAGCAAGCAAGCAACATGGGTGATCATCTGGCCAAATGGTGACGAACATTAACAAGTTCACAAAGTTACAAAATTCATCCCATTCTATGAGTTTCTCTTTACAGAGGTCAATGTATTTGGGGAAGAAAAAAAACAACCTAGCCCCAGCCCAACCCTTCCCCCCACAAATCAAGGTTCCATATATTCCCCCAACAAATCCTCACAAAAAATCAGGGCTGGGACAATGGATTGTCTAACAAATGCCTTGGAAATATATCAGTCTATCTTCTTGGGATGGTTAAGCTGCTGATTCTTACATGTTGCCAGTTCTTATGGATAGAAGCAATAGGAGATGTAGTCTTTGGGGACAATTATTTTCTCCTACTCTGGTATTATAACAATCCCAGTCTTAATCAGAGATGTCAAGGGAGGAATAAGGACCAGAGTTCCAGTAAGCCTAAGGAGTTAATGAGAGTTAGGCATCAGAACCCCTTAAGTGCATTTGAAAATCTCAGCCCTAATTTGTAAACATTTATAATCTAATCCATCATTGTATTTATACCAACTACTCTGACTCCCTTTACATCTGACCTCCAGCTATTGGAATAATGCACAGCACAGCACACAAGGCCTTAACATTTTTTTCAGCTCCATTTCCCTTAATACGATTTCAATTTTTCTTTCAAAGTTGTCAGTTCCCATTACATATATTTTAAATAAAATAATCCAGTTCATACCAACTAATTCCTTTAAATAATCTCCCTTAAGCATATTCTCATAGCTTCAACGTTCATAGGAATTGCCATGTGAAACATAAGATCAGCAAACAACCATATAACATACACACAAGTTTCTGGCTGAATGTATTTCTCTTACAATAAGTAACACTAGTTTAGCAAGGCATAGCATAATAGTCAGGGGTACAAGAGCGGGAGGATGCCTTGGCCTCTGACTGGAGCTGGTAGTTTAAAGGCGGAGTGTGACAGAGGGGTGAACAGACCAAATTTGAGTGGCATTGCACCCTGCTTCACACTCCCCCCCCACCCTCTGGAGTCCTTCCAGTGTGCAAGGCTCTGGGTAGCCCAGTTAGAAGAAGAGCAGGGGGCATCAGCAAACCCCAGTTCCCAGGAGGGTGGGAAGATCACTTTCCCAGAAAGCACCAAAAGCCTGGATCCAGAGATAAACTATGTGGTCTGGGGTTTCCAGAATGGCCTGGAAACCCTGGTGGAGGTGGTGCTCAGCAACCTGACCTCCTCTCTAGGTAAGAGCACAGGGCTGGATGCAGTGGGAAGAGCTCAGAGCTGGGTGTGAGGTAGCATGAAGGGATTGTGTGGAAATGGATGCAGGGAGGGGAGAGAGCATACGGTGCAGAAGCAGCCAGAGTGTGTTTGCGACTGGCTATGAGGGAGCAGGGAGTGTGGAATCTGGGTGCAGAGCAGCAGAGGGAGAGCTCTGGCCCCCATCCTTAGGAAAATTCTGGTTGTGCACCTGCACACACCACAAACACAATTCAATACAGTTTAGATTTCCTTGGGTCCAAAGGTCTTGATCACTCCCCTCCTCAACTCTCTGTGAAGTTACTTTCTTTTCTGCTCCCAGATCTTCTCCAGGGAACAGTTGAAGTGTTAAAAAATCATGAGTCAGGCCCCATAAAACCATGAGATTGATTTAAGAATAATCCATGTTGGAGACTCCATTAGCTGATTTTTGATTCTTCAAGGCTCATGTTTTAAAGCTTTTCTCCTCAACAATCAGAGATGGAAACTTAAAAAAAAAAATACACAACTGAGAATCCCAGCTAATCACATGACTCCTGGAGCAAGTGATTTAAGAAAAACACCAATTTATGGAGCTGGCAATACCAACCCAAACAAGATGCCTACTCCATGCAGACATCTCCTGCCCCACCCCCATCTTAACTAGATTAGGAACTAGAGCTGATCAGGAGTTTTTCCATCAGACAGAGCAGGGGCACGAGTCTGGCTCTTCCACATTCCAGATGAGTGCTGTTGTGATAAGTGGGCCCAAAAATGTATTCTAATTGTGAGCTCAACTATAAAAGTATGTGGAAGTTCATGAGATGTTACAATAACACAACAAATGCTGATGGAAAAAGGTTTGGAAAGGAGACGGAAAAACTGAATTAGTGTAAACAAGAAGGCCTACTGATATCATTCATAGATTGTCTTACAGTCATGCTCGGAAACAGACAGAAGATGTAGAACCAGAAATCAATGGAATCCAAATGGGTATGTCAGATACTATGCCTAACTGGTGGACAAAATTATGAAAGGGTGGGCTGTTGCTCCCACCCCTCCCTTTCTGGGTCCTGAAAGAAAGATTGGGGGGGCGGGGGAGCAGGAGGAATTGAGAAGAATAGACAGGCTACTGGACCGAGCATCACCGTCATGGCTGCCACCCCCACCATTTTCCTAGGACTTGGAGGCCGTTGGTCACCCTGATCCTGAGATGCCCTGACCAGAGCAGGCTAAAAACAAAGACCTGGACAACATCACCCCCCCTGCCAGTTCAATCCTAACCACCCCCTGAGGTAATATGGGATCAGACTTTAATAGCAGCAGCAGCAACTGCTCCAGCATATCTCAACTTACTTCTTCTCTTTTATCCAAAAGGACAATTACTACCATTTTAAATTCCAGCTAAGAGACTGTCTGACAAGGGGTTTTTTCCTTTGAAGAACTCTCTCCAGCAAAAGGGAAAGGGAACAAAAAATGTTTAAATGAAATCCTTAATACTTTACATTTCAAATGCTTCTGCGGGTTTTTCTTTTCTGTATCTTTAATAAAAGATGCAAAGGATTTTTAATGGTTTGTGACCCATGTTACTAAGAGGCTCAGGTCTCTGTATACCAAACTCTGGACTGTTTAATGTTGGACAGTGACTAGGTTATGTTAACACTGTTGGCCCATTTATTCCACCTAAATTAATGCAACTGCGCCCTAACTACCAGGTTATACTGGAAGTTCCCTCTCTTTATTTTTTAAAGTAAAAATTTCAAAGAGTCTCATTTTTATTCCAACACAGAATGAAAACAAAGTATATTTTTAAAAGTGTAAAACTTTTCCAAGGTCTACCCTGGCATTAGACAAAGTTGTCAAAGGCATTCCAAAGAGGATCTGGCACGGAATGTGAAAGTGCACAACAGGATGGTGTATAATGCCTTCAGGAGGAGGATGAAGATGAGGACAGTTTGTAAGAGTAGAAAAATGAAATGAGAATGGGAGATTGAAAGAAAAGACCCAGCTTGGGGAAAGAAGGAAGGCAGATAAAGGAGGTGGAAGGAGATCCTCTTGGGGGAGAAAAGGCGAAATGCAGAAAGTAGAAAAACATACGAGTCAGAACATAGGGTAGAGAAGTGCAGACACAGGAAATCCATCTTGACAGCAACAGATCTGCCTGTCAGTCACAAAAGGGGAAGCACTGCTCTGAGAAAAGCCAGTTTAGGCTCAGGAAGCATGAGATGTGTCAGGTGGGATCAAATTATCCAAAACTAACATAGGAAACCCAGAAGAAGAAAAAAGTAGCCCTCCCACCCCCAAACAAATAACACAGACGACTTAGAATAAAAGGAGACTAGATGAACAGGCTGTGCTTGCTCAGTTATCTTGTGGTAAGCTCTGTACTGCCCTAGAGGAGATCCAAATTTGATCACTATCCTGGTTATTTCCTCTCTAGTCCAAGACGGGCAGGTGTGTAAAGGGAAAAAGTATTATCATGGCTCCGAAAAATAAAAAAAAGATGTAAGGCACCACTCCTAGGCAAAACACAAAAGGAAGGGAAGGCTGCCACTGTGCTGGGGTTCGGAATGACTACGTGAGACCTCAAGCCCATTTTCAGTGAGCTGTTGATATCTGAATGCAGTCTATAGTACACCTGACCTTCCATTCAATTGCTCACTGTACTAAGTTATCCAAGCAGCAAGGCACAACTGGCCCTAATAATGTTTATCTTGGAATATACGGTAAAGATACCTGAGAAGTAAGATACCTGCTCACCTCTGCCTATAAGGTGATACTGCCAATGCCTTACCCCTGATCAATAGGCTAACAACATTTTCTTACACCCAGCACCATCACATAATATTGATTCTTTTTAACTCCTCTGGGGGAGGGATAGCTCAGTGGTTTGAGCATTGGCCTGCTAAACCCAGGGTTGTGAGCTCAATCCTTGATGGGGCCATTTAGGGATCTGGGGCAAAAGTTAGGGATTGGTCCTGCTTTGAGCAGGGAGTTGGACTAGATGATAGAATCATAGAATAACAGAGTTGGAAGGGACCTCTAGAGGCCATCTAGTCCAACCCCCTGCCCAGAGCAGGACCAATCCCAACTAAATCATCCCTGCCAGGGCTTTGTCAAGCCTGACCTTAAAAACTTCTAAGGAAGGGGATTCCACCACCTCCCTAGGTAACCCATTCCAGTGTTTCACCACCCTCCTAGTGAAAAAGTTTTTCCTCATATCCAACCTAAATCTCCCTCACTGCAACTTGAGACCATTACTCCGTGTCCTGTCATCTGCTATCACTGAGAATAGATCCATCCTCTTTGGATCCACCTTTCAGGTAGTTAAAAGCAGCTATCAAATCCCCCCTCATTCTTCTCTTCCGTAGACTAAACAATCCCAGTTCCCTCAGCCTCTCCTCATAACTCATGTGTTCCAGACTCCTAATCATTTTTGTTGCCCTTCACTGGACTCTATCCAATTTCTCCACATCCTTCTTGTAGTGCGCGGCTCAAAACTGGACACAGTACTCCAGATGAGGCCTCACCAATGTCGAATAGAGGGGAACGATCACATCCCTCGATCTGCTGGCAATGCCCCTACTTATACATCCCAAAATGCCATTGGCCTTCTTGGCAACAAGGGCACACTGTTGACTCATATCCAGCTTCTTGTCCACTGTCACCCCTAGGTCCTTCTCTGTAGAACTGCTGCCTAGCCATTCGGTCCCTAGTCTGTAGCGGTGCATTGGATTCTTCTGTCCTAAGTGCAGGACTCTGCACTTGTCCTTGTTGAACCTCATCAGATTTCTTTTGGCCCAATCCTCCAATTTGTCTAGGTCCCTCTGTATCCTATCCCTACCCTCCAGCGTATCTACCACTCCTCCCAGTTTAGTGTCATCTGCAAACTTGCTGAGGGTGCAATCCACACCATCCTCCAGATCATTAAAGAACAAATTGAACATATTGAACAACATATTGAACAAAACTGGCCCCAGGACCGACCCTTGGGGCACTCCGCTAGATACCGGCTGCCAACTAGACATGGAGCCATTGATCCTCCTGAGGTCCTCCTGAGGTCCCTTCCAACCCTGATATTCTATGATTCTATAAGGATTCTGGATTTTTCAGCTGCATGGATTAAAACTCCAAAACTGATTACACTGAGGGGTTAAAACAGCAGTTGGATCATCATTCTGTGGTTTTGATTTTAGGGTTTTTTGCTTTTATCTTCTAAGAGAACTCTTGAAGAGACCTGCTGGTGCTTGGCAACATGACATCCCTTCTTTTCTTCTATAGTAGAAAATGTATTGCCTCTCCTTTAGTGGGATTGTTATAGGCTATCCATCTGCATACGAGAGTAAAGGGAGGGAAACATCCAAAGACCTGTGGAATTCTTGTGCTGAGCAAAATTGCTCCCCCTAGGTTAAAAATTGCTCATTTAAAATGAAAAAAAAAATTGTTCTATAAAACTATATAAAATATTTAAAGCTCACTGTATACAATCAAGTCAGAAAAGAGCAGCAAAACACTGCATTAGCAACCTCACTACCATTAATACATTTCTCTCTGATTGTATAGATGCTTTTCAAGTCACCATATAGATGGAGAAACCGTGAAAATATGGGGTTGTCATTCTGCCAAATGCACATGCAGAACAAGAAAAGTAACAGCAATTTAATTTCTGATCAAGATCATAATTTAGCTGGAGGTCCAAGAACTATAATCAGTGAAACCCATGAGCATTGTAAAATGGTCCCAGGATTGTGTTCTGTGAAGTACTATATGTGGCTTGCCAGCTGAAGGCCTGTCACACTGGAATCTGGTAGTTCCATCCCATTCCACTGAAGGTGGAAACTTCCCAAATGTGTCTCTTATAAGAGTAAAGAGAAGGAAAAAGAGGAATTTAAAAAAGGTTAAACAATGATCCACATCTTTCTATTGAATAAAATGGAGAGATTCCAGTACAAGGCACTTTATCACCCTCCCTTGCCTCCTTCACCAGGCTAAAATCTTTTGAGCATGACACCACTTTGGCTTGATTTCTGCAGGGAAAAAGAAGTTTTATCCTATCAATAACACTCTGTGCCCCCAAACAGACAGTTATATGCTGTGTAGAATAGACTTTAGTTTTAGACAGCATCTTTCATCACAAGGTATTCCCACTGTTGTGATTATAAGCAAAAGCCATTATGCACTCATTATGCCATGTACCACTGTACCTTTACTGTCTCAAGTGACATACTGTAATAAACAAGCAGATCCTTAAAACAATAAGCACCTAATTATTGATATATATATGGCTAGGGCATAGACTTTCCTGTTCTTTCAAAAAAGAGCTATGGGATTAATAATTCTTTAACTACTAAAGAAGGACCAGTAGTTAGGGTCTTTCCCTGAGAATCAGGGCTCCCTGGTTCAGTTATCTGTGCTGTCACAGACTTCCTATGTAACTTTAGGGAATCACTTACTATCTCTGGACCTCAGTTCCCCGTCTGTAAAACGGGTAGTCTCACCTTCTCTCACAGGAATGTTGCAAGGCTGAATACATTAAGGACTCAGGTGCTGGGGCCATTTAAGTACCTAAGATAGAATTCCACTTGCAGTTACCCAAAGTTTGGTTTCACGTGTACACTTCCTTGTATACAGCAACACTGCCTTATCATGGCTCTAAGCTGTATCCATGTCACTGACACTAACATTCTAACTTTCATTCTGAAGCACTTGGAGAGGAAAGTGATCAGGAACAGTCAGCATGGATTCACCAGGGGCAAGTCAACCCACTGACTAACCCAATTGCCTTCTATGATGAGATAACTGACTCTGTGGATGAAGGGAAAGCAGTGGATGTGTTATTCGTTGACTCTAGCAAAGCTTTTGATACGGTCTCCCACAGTATTCTTTCCAGCAAGTTAAAGTAGTATGGGCTGGATGGACTATAAGGTGGATAGAAAGCTGGCTAGATTGTTGGGCTCAACGGGTGGTGATCAATGGCTCCATGTCTAGTTGGCAGCTGGTATCAAGCGGAGTGTCCCAAGGGTCGGTCCTGGGGCCGGTTTTGTTCAATATCTTCATTAATGATTTGGACTGCACCCTCAGCAAGTTTGCAGATGACACTAAACTGGGAGGAGTGGTAGATAAGCTGGAGGGTAGGGATAGGATACAGAGGGCCCTAGACAAATTAGCGGATTGGGTCAAAAGAAATCTGATGAGGTTCAACAAGGACAAGTGCAGAGTCCTGCACTTTGGATGGAAGAATCCCATGCACCACTACAGACTAGGGACTGAATGGCTAGGCAGCAGTTCTGCAGAAAAGGACCTTGGGGTTACAGTGGACGAGAAGCTGGATATGAATCAATAGTGTGCCCCTGTTGCCAAGAAGGCTAATGGCATTTTGGGCTGTATAAGTAGGAGCATTGCCAGCAGATCGAGGGACGTGATCGTTCCCCTCTATTCGGCATTGGTGTATCCTCATCTAGAATAGTGTGTCCAGTTTTGGGCCCCAAACTACAAGAAGGATGTGAAAAAATTGGAAAGTGTCCAGCGGAGGGCAACAAAAATGATTAGGGGACTGGAACACATGACTTATGAGGAGAGGCTGAGGGAACTGGGATTGCTGAGTCTGCGGAAGAGAAAAATGAGGGGGGATTTGATAGCTGCTTTCAACTACCTGAAAGGGGGTTCCAAAGAGGATGGATGGATCTAGACTGTTCTCAGTGGTAGCAGATGACAGAATGAGGAGAAATGGTCTCAAGTTGCAGTGAGGGAGATTTAGGTTGGATATTAGGAAAAACTTTTTCACCAGGAGGGTGGTGAAGCACTGGAATGGGTTACCTAGGGAGGTGGTGGAATCTTCTTCCTTAGAAGTTTTTAAGATCAGGCTTGACAAAGCCCTGGCAGGGATGATTTAGTTGGGACTGGTCCTGCTTTGAGCAGGGGGTTGGACTAGATGACCTCCTGAGGTCTCTTCCAACCCTGATATTCCATGATTCTATGAACATCAGTGAGAGGAAGTAGCATTTCTTCTTTTGATCTATTGAAAGGAGCATCTTTTTTGACTACAGAGAATTTTTTTTAATCTTGGATTTTTCTGGTTCTTCATCAGAAATCCCAACCCAGCCTGTGTGGCCAAGGCTTCTGCCAGGGCTTATTGGAAGCCTAGGTTGTGTCAGTCTGTTTTGTCTGTTCTGATGCCCCACGTAAGAGCCCCAACCAAAGTCGAACAGCAGGAGGCATATCACAGCATTTTTCACCTCAATACTGCTTGACAAAAATGCTTTTCTTGCACTTCTGAAGAAGGCAGCTTATTCCAATTTTATAGAACTACTGCCACAGCAACTTACATTTATATAGTGCCTTTCTTAGCCGGAAAATACTGCAAGAAGTATTCATGAGCATTAATTTGACTAAAAGCATACATTTGCTTTGACAGCATTCACAAGTGTTATTTGCTTTCCATGAATATTCATTTAACTTTTTGCTTGCAAGGATGTTTGCAGGAAAGCTATGCATGGAATATTTGGGCTAGAAGAAGTCTTCACATGGCTGTGAACTCTCTAACCTCCTACTTATAAAATTTTTGATCATCACCACCTGTGGCTTAATTGATCTAAGACGAGTGAACAGTCAAAATGAATAGTTTGCAGACAAGCTTGTAGGTTTAAATATAATCATCTCCTAACTAGCACTTAACTATTTTTCTCAAAATACCCTGTAATGAAGCTCTCGGGTACATTAGTCAAAGAAGTTATTGGGCTCAATATGGGTAACTGGATGAAATGTTATGGCTGTGATACACAGCAGATCAGACTAGATAATCTAATGGTCCTTCTGGCCTTAAAATCGATTTTTAAAATAGCAGTATCATTTTTCCCATTTACAGATGGGGAAACAAAGTCACAGAGGTGAGGTGACTTGCACAAGGTCACCTGCAGATGAATGGTAGAAAGCTTAGATGCCCTGATGAGTGGCCTATCCACAGGACCATCCTGTCTCAAATATGAGACACCCAAAAGAAGGTTCACATAAAATGTTTGCTGAGCCATTCTGAGTAATGGACAAATGAGAAAGTCAACATGTTTGTGGATAATTCATACACAGAAAAGAGGACAAAATAGATCAAACCATTTGCTAGTTCATTCGGCTCTAGCCTTAGATTTTACCAATTAATTTCCACAATCCTGCAACAATTATTCAAACAGTGCAGTTTGGCCACTAGAAAACAAGCCCAGACTGCTTAAATTGCTCCTTTGGTCCATTTTGTTGAAATTTAATTCTTTCCAAGGTTGACCACTCAGGCCTACTTACAATGCCACTCCATTTTTTTTCTAGTAGACTTCCAGGTTTGTAAAACTAATTTTTCCCACCTAGAATTACCCTCAGTCAAAAATCATCTTTTTCTCCATTAGTACTTGTTATGGAAGCAAAGACTCAAAGGATAAAGATCTTAGGTTCTGTCAGTAAATCCATTTCCAATTTCATGTATAACCTTCTGGTTATTTCTTTCGGGTACTTGTGCAGCCAGAGTCATATCCTATGACTGAGGTCTGCTTTTTCTTTCCCCAGCTCAAGCACTTATTAATACAAGTTTTCATCTTGTGATTTTGAATCCAATAAATCCTAAATAATAACTTCTGCAGGATTCATTCCAGTCTCAAGTTAAGGAGTGATTAATTTATGGCCCTATGTATTTGGTTCCATGTCTCATATTATGTAGTTCAAGCTCCTCTCCATGAGAGGATTAGCTTGGTTTTCATTCCTTTGCTGAAAAGGATATGTGCTACAGAGACTTGTCTTTCACTTGTAACACCAGTAACCCTGAGTGACTTTCTATTGTTAGATATTGAACCTGGACCTTTAGATCTTAATGTATGAGCCTCTACTCTCTGACCTAAGAGACACAGCATTATTAGGCTGTGGCTGGCTCAACTCTGTGTGGCCCACTAGAAGGAGATAGAGTACAAGGTTCTACCTGCAAGAAGCTTATTGCAAGGTCAGGGCTTTATACCGTAAGTTAATGAAGCCCTGCTGTTGTTGGGGTTAATAAAGTAGCCCAAGAAGAGTCAGCATTCCAGGCTTTTAGAGCTCATCCTTCTAATTCTATTCCACCATTTTTAGTCACATTAATTAGCTGCAGATATTGCTAGCATCAATTTCCACCTCCCCTCCTTACTGAACATTTTTCCTATGTCAAATAACTGACTTACACAGATAGAAATATTTGCAATTTCCAAGATATCATTTTACCATCAATTTTGAAACCAGGATTATCCCCCCATTATTCTGTTTTTATGAAACCATGGACAAAGATTGATCCTTTAATCACTCTCATGGATCTTTTCGGAACCTTCCCCAATTTATCATTTTCTCCAATTTATTTCTTGAATTGTGGACACCAGAACCAGACACTGCGTTCCAGCAGCTGTTGCACCAGTGCCAAATACAAGATAAAATATCTACACCTACTCGAGATTGCTTTGTCTATGCATCGAAGGATTGCATTGGCCCTTTGGCCACAGCAGCACACTGGGAGCTCATGTTCAGGTGATTAGCCACCACAAACCTTAAGTCTTTTTCAGAGTTACTGCTTCCCAGGATATAGTCCCCCATCCTGTAAATATGGTTTACATTCTTTATTCCTAGATGAAGATATTTACATTTAACCATATTAAAATTGTGATACAGCATGGCCAGAAGGCAGCAGGAGAGTGATATAGGAAAGATATGTAAGTCCCAGGATGAGGAGAAGTCTTATTCCCTGTAGAGGGAAGAAAGGTTTCTATAGATTAATTAAAAGCACCTGAAGCCAATTAGAGCACCTGAAGCTAGTCACCTGATAAAAATCCCCTGCTTCAATCAGCCAGGGGAAGGAGTTGGAGCAACGAGCAGCTTGGAGTTGAAGTAGAGGAGAGTTTGGAGAAGTGCCGTGGCTGGCTAGAAGACCAAGACCATAGGTAAAGAGACACCCAGCTTGTGCAGAGAGAGGGTAGGAAACCCCACAAGCTGAAGAGCAGGAGAGGGAAGTAGCCCAGGGGAAGGAAGCACTAGTTCAAGTGGTTTACCACTATCCCTAGGGCCCCTGGGCTGGGACCCAGAGTAGAAGGCGGGCCTATGTCCCTCCCTCTCCACTACCCTTCTCTGGGTTACTAGTGGGACAGTAAATACCCTAGTTCAATGGCAAGAAACGGTGCCCTAAACACGCTCCCCAAGAAGAGGAAGCGCGGGACCCATCATCATCGTACGGGCAATTTGCCACACGTGGTTTTAGAAGTGGGATCTCTGCGCTGGGGACTTAAATCAGGGTTAACCAAAATCATCCCATCCCCAAGATGGACGACGTGGTCAAGGCTCTAATACAAGCCACTGCGGCCCAGCAGCAGGCTACCCGAATCCAAGCAACCGCCCAACAGGAGGCAACTCGGGTGCAGCAGGAGACTAATCGGCTGTTGATGAATCAGGCTGCCCAGGACCAAGCTCTGCTACAGAAGCTGGCAAACCAGATGAAGGCCCTTATGGAGAAGGACCACAACTGTGATGGAACCCGGATTATATGGGCCAGCCACTGCCTACAGAAAATGACACAGGAGGATGATTTAGAGGCATACCTCCTGGCATTTGAGAGAACAGCCCTGAGGGAGGCCTGGCTCCGAGATCAGTGGTCTGGTATCCTCGTCCCGTTCCTGTGTGGAGGGGCCCAGAAGGTCTGCTATGATATGGCCGCAGAGACTGCAGTAGATTACCCCCAGCTGAAGGCAGAGATCCTGGCCAGATCCGGAGTAACCATGGCATTGCGAGCCCAGAGGTTTCATGAATGGCAGTAATACAGAGGACAAGACACCCCAATCGCAACTGTTTGACCTGATCCACCTGACCCGGAAATGGCTGTGCCCTGAGGCCCTCAGCTCTGAAAAAAAATGATGGAGCTCCTGGTACTGGACCAGTATATGAGGGGGCTACCACCAGGCCTCCGGGCTTGGGTTGGCCAGAATGACCCCTCCACCTATGATGAGTTGGTTGCCCTCGTGGAAAGACAGCTGGCAGCCCGTGAACTGTTCCAGATCCCAGGGGGTGAGACATGGCAAACCAGGAAGACAGCCCCAAATCCAAGGCCCCGGACTGTCGAGAACTACAGAAGAACCATAACTGGGAGGAAAGACACTGAAGGAATGGCCCGAGGCCAAGAAGGGACCTGGATGTTTGGGATGAGAGGTCGGGGGTGGAGAGGGCAACCAAATAGCCCCAGGCAGAGGGTGGCAACTGGGATAAGGGGTCAGTGTTACGAGTGTGGGGAATGGACTGCTATATGCCCCAACAGGGAAGAGCCTATGCAGTGCAATCTGGGGGATCCTGGGGAACAATGTGGCCTAATTGGCCTGGTAGTGGTTGCAATGACCTCACACGGGTATACAAGGTCACTAAAGATGAATGGTATTGCGACAATAGCATTAGTAGATTCTGGGAGTGCTGTCACACTGGTCTCAGGGAAGTTGGTGGGGCAAGACCAACTAACCCGGGCCAAAATCACAGGGGTAACAGGCATTCATGGCACCGTAAATTTCTCCCCCCACAATCCCAGTATGGATTGAGATCCAGGGAAACACTACCAGGGTAACTGCAGGCGTGGTCCATAGGCTCCCCTACCCGGTCTTAATTGGTAGGGACTTCCCCAGGTTTGAGAACTTACTCCCCACACTAGAGCCAGGGGAGGGTAGCAACCCCCAGGCTGAGACGGAGGCACCTACAGATAGCCTCACCCCAACATTTGCCGAATTTTCCCCAGAGCTATTTCATCCCCTGGGAAACCCCGAAAGTCTAGGCGGGAAGAGAGGGCAGATAAAAGGCTAGGGACGAGGATTCTAGCAGAGAACCAGAAAGCGAACCCATTCAGGAGGCCAGGAGATAATTCAGGCCAGTGAGGACTCAGAGGCGGTTCCTAGCCCAAGTAGTGGCAACCCAAGGGACGGAGAAGAAATAGGTCCCATGGACTTAGGTCAAATCGGTACCGCACGTGAGAATTTCGGGCAGGACCAAGCCAATGACCAATATGTGAATGTGAGGGAGGAGGTAGTGGAAGTAAATGGCGTACCCGTGGAAGGAAAGACCAAAGACCCAAGGCCGTATTATGTGATCTGTTGTACCAAATAGTGCAAATTCGAGGGGAAGAAGTAGAGCAGCTCTTAGTCCCACAGAAACACACAAGGGCAATACTAGAGTTAGCTCACAGTCATTTATTTGGGGGACATCTAGGCGTAGACAAGACACTTGATAGAGTCCTAAGAAGATTTTATTGGCCAGGAATACGCACGGAGGTCCAACGCTATTGTACCTCTTGCCTGGAATGCCAGTTGCATAGCCCCTGACCTCACTTGTGGGTCCCATTAGTACCTTTGGGTATTATTGAAGTCCCTTTCGAAAGGATAGCCATGGACCTAGTTGGCCTGCTGGAAAGATCAGCATGGGGCCACCGAAACGTATTAGTCATCCTTGACTATGCCACACAGTATCCAGAAGCCATTCCTTTAAGAAACCCCACATCCAAGGCAATAGCAAAAGAACTACTTCAGGTTTTTGCCAGAGTGGGCATCCCTAAGGAGATCCTGACTGACCAAGGAACCCCTTTCATGTCGAAATTAATGAAGGACTTATGTACCCTGCTCCGCATCCATGCCATAAGGACCTCGGTCTACCATCCACAAACAGATGGACTGGTAGAGCGGTTTAACCGTACCCTTAAAGGTATGATCCGGAAGGTGGTAGCACAGGACGGAAAAGACTGGGATACCCTTCTACCATACCTAATGTTTGCAATACGGGAAGTCCCCCAGGAGTCCACCACTTTCTCTCCCTTTGAGCTACTATACGGATGCCACCCACGCAGAATATTAGATATCGCCAAGGCGGACTGAGAAGAACAACCCAGCCCAGGAAAGGTTTCAGAGTAGCAGCCGCGTTAGTCTGTATTCGCAAAAAGAAAAGGAGTACTTGTGGCACCTTAGAGACTAACCAGTTTATTTGGCATAAGCTTTCGTGAGCTACAGCTCACTTCATCGGATGCATAAAGTGGAAAATACAGTGAAGAGATTTATATACACACAGACCATGAAAAAATGGGTGTTTATCATACACATTGTAAGGAGAGTGATCACTTAAGATGAGCTATTACCAGCAGGAGAGTGGGGTGGGGGAAGAGAAAACCTTTTGAAGTGATAATCAAGGTGGGCCATTTCCAGCAAATATCCAGGAGTTAACAAGAACATCTGAGGAACAGTGGGCAGGGGGAATAAACAAGGGGAAATAGTTTTACTTTGTATAATGACTCAACCACTCCCAGTCTCTATTCAAGCCTAAGTTAATTGTATCCAGTTTGCAAATTAATTCCAATTCAGTAGTCTCTCGGAGTCTGTTTCTGAAGTTTTTTTGTTGAAGAATAGTCACTTTTAGGTCAGAAATCAAGTGACTGGAGAGACTGAAGTGTTCTCTGACTGGTTTTTGAATGTTATAATTCTTGACATCTGATTTGTGTCCATTTATTCTTTTACGTAGAGACTGTCCAGTTTGATCAATGTACATGGCAGAGGGGCATTGCTGGCACAGGATGGCATGTCTCACATTGGTAGATGTGCAGGTGAACGAGCCTCTGATAGTGTGGCTGATGTGATTAGGCCCTATGATGGTGTCCCCTGAATAGATATGTGGACACACTTGGCAACGGGCTTTGTTTCAAGGATAGGTTCCTGGGTTAGTGGTTCTGTTGTGTGGTGTGTGGTTGCTGGCGAGTATTTGCTTCAGGTTGGGGGGCTGTCTGTAGGCAAGGACTGGCCTGTCTCCCAAGATCTGTGAGAGTGATGGGTCGTCCTTCAGGATAGGTTGTAGATCCTTGATAATGTGATGGAGAGGTTTCAGTTGGGGGCTGAAGGTGACAGCTAGTGGCGTTCTGTTATTTTCTTTGTTGGGCCTGTCCTGTAGTAGGTAACTTCTGGGTACTCTTCTGGCTCTGTCAAGCTGTTTCTTCACTTCAGCAGGTGGGTATTGTAGTTGTAAGAATGCTTAATAGAGATCTTGTAGGTGTTTGTCTCTGTCTGAGGGGTTGGAGCAAATGCAGCTGTATCGTAGAGCTTGGCTGTAGACAATGGATCGTGTGGTGTGGTGTGGGTGAAAGCTGGAGGCATGTACGTAGGAATAGCGGTCAGTAGGTTTCCGGTATAGGGTGGTGTTTATGTGACCATTGCTTTATTAGCACCGTAGTGTCCAGGAAGCGGATCTCTTGTGTGGACTGGTCCAGGCTGAGGTTGATGGTGGGATAGAAATTGTTGAAATCATGGTGGAATTCCTCAAGGGCTTCTTTTCCATGGGTCCAGATGATGATGTCATCAATATAGCGCAAGTAGAGTAGGGGCATTAGGGGATGAGAGCTGAGGAACCGTTGTTCTAAGTCAGCCATAAAAATGTTGGCATACTTGAGCACGTGACACAGATGAGAGAGTGAAGAGCTTGAGTAACCCCTATAGTAAGAGAATGTTTGGAAAAAGCACAAGAGACCCAGAGGACATATTATAACCGCCGGGCAAAAGTACAGAAATTTCAGCCGGGAGAATGGGCGATGGTGCTAGTGCTGAAAACGGAAAGCAAACTCCTGGCCAGCTGGCATGGGCCATATGAGATAGTGGAAGCCATTGGGGAAGTGGACTATAAGGTCAGACAACCAGACCGCTGAAGACCAGAGCAGATCTACCACATAAACTTACTGAAGCCCTGGCGTGACGAGAGATATGCCTGGTCATTCGGAGAGCTCCACCTCAGACGGACGACCCTCAGGAGCAGGTGAGGATATCCACGAGTTAGCCCCAGAACAACGAACAGAAGTCATTGATATGATCCAACGGAACCAAGATGTGTTCTGTACAGAGCCGGACCATACGACACTGGTCCAACATCATATCATCACCAGGCCAGGAATAAGGGTGACGATAAAACCATACCAGAAGCTAAAAGAGAAGGAAATTAGGACAGAAGTGAAGATGATGTTGGAACTTGGGGTTATTGAAGAATCCCACAGCCAGTCGTCCAGCCCTACTGTCCTAATCCCCAAGCCTGACGGCACCCTGAGGTTTTGCAATGACTTCCGGAAGTTGAATGAAGTATCCCAATTCGATGCCTATCTGATACCACGTGTCGACGAGCTAATTGATCAGTTAGGCAAGGCCTGATACCTAACCACTCTGGACCTGACCAAAGGATATTGGCAAATTCCCTTGTCCAAGAACACCAAGGAAAAGACTGCTGCTTTCTCTACACCTGATGGCCCATTCCAATACACTGTCCTCCCTTTCGGACTCCATGGGGCCCCTACAACATTCCAATGACTTATGGATAAATTGCTGCGACCCCATGCCAGGTATGCCGCCCCCTATCTAGACGATATAGTCATCCATATCCCTGCCTGTGAAACGCACATAGGGAAAGTAGAAGCGGTACTAGACGCCCTGCGGAAGGCCGGCCTCACTGCCAACCCTCTCAAGTGCGTGATAGGACTAGCTGAGGCCAGATACCTCAGGTACGTAGTAGGGAGAGGCTTGGTAAAACCCCAATGGAATAAAGTGGAGGCAATACAAGATTGGCCTCTGCCAGTCCATAAAAAGCAGGTCAGAGCATTTCTTGGGTTAGTAGGGTACTATTGGAGAGCTATCCCTCATTTCACCACAAGAGCAGGGCCATTGACGGACCTGATAAAGGCACAGGGCCCCAAGATAGTAAAATGGTTTGATGCAGCAGAAGGAGCATTTGCAGATTTAAGGACAGCCCTTTGCTGCCATCCAGAAACCTGTCTTCATAGCCCCAATCTTCAAGAAAGAATTTGTCCTACAAACAGATGCCTCGGAAGTTGGGCTAGGAGCCATCCTTTTGCAGATGGTAGGGGAGAAGGAACACCTGATCCTGTACCTCAGCCAGAAGCTCCTCCCCAGGGAGCAAAAGTACGCCATTGTTGAAAAGGAATGTCTGGCGATAAAATGGGCCATGGAAACACTCTGCTACAACCTAGTGGGGCAGCGATTTACCCTGGTGACAGACTATGACCCGCTCCAGCAGATGCATAGAAACAAGGAGAAGAATGCAAGAGTGACTAGATAGTTCCTATCTCTGCAACCCTTTTATTTCCGAGTACAGCATAGGGCGGAAGCCAACACGGCAACGCAGATGGCTTGTCATGAAAGCATTGCCTCTCGTCCCAAGTAGCCAACCCCATGGTATTGAGCCGGGGTGGGGGGGGGGGGAGGATATGTGATACAGCATGGCCAGAAGGCAGCAGGAGAGTAATATAGGAGAGATATGTAAGTCCCAGGATGAGGAGAAGCCTTATTCCCTGTAGAGGGAAGAAAGGTTTCTATAGATTAATTAAAAGCACCTGAAGCCAATTAGAGCACCTGAAGCTAGTCACCTGATAAAAACCCCCTGCTTCAAACAGCCAGGGAAAGGAGTTGGAGCAGAGAGCAGTGTGGAGGAGTTGAAGTAGAGGAGAGTTTGGAGGAGTGCAATGGCTGGCTAGAAGATCAAGACCATAGGTAAAGAGACACCCAGCTTGTGCAGAGAGAGGGTAGGAAACCCCACAAGCTGAAGAGCAGGAGAGGGAAGTAGCCCAGGGGAAGGAAGCACTAGTTCAAGTGGTTTACCACTATCCCTAGGGCCCCTGGGCTGGGACCCAGAGTAGAAGGCGGGCCCGGATCCCTTTCTCTCCACTACCCTTCTCTGGGTTACTCGTGGAACAGTAAATACCCTAGTTCAGGGGCAGGAAACTGTGCCCTGAACACCCCCCTCCCTCAAGAAGAGGAAGCGCGGGACCCATCATCATAGTACGGGCAATTTGCCACAAAATGAATATTGTTTGCTTGTGCACACCTTACCAAGAGATCCAGATTGCTCTGTATCAGCAACCTGTCTTCAATGTTTACTACTACCCCAATCTGGGTGATCTACAAAATTTATCAGTGATTATTTTATGTTTTCTTCCAGATAATTGATCAAATTATCAAATAGCTTAGGGACGAGAATCACTCTGTGGGACCCCACTAGAAACACATCTGCTTTATGATGATTCCTTGTTTACACTTACATTGAGACCTGTCAGTTAGCCAGCTTCAATCCATTTAATGAGTGCCATGTTAATTTTATATCATTCTAGTTTTTCAATCAAAATATCACATGGTACCAAGTCAAATACCTTACAGCTCAATGCAGTTCTTGTGTTCACACTTCAAAAAGGATGTTGACAAATTGGAAAGGGAAGAGAAGAGAGCTATGATTTTCCTGGAAACAGGTCTGGGAAATGTGCCTTACCGAGAGTTACTAAAGAAGCTCAATCTACTTTATTGCAGAAATTTAAGAGGCAACTTGATCACAAATACCTAAATGGGGAAGAGTTAATAGGCAGCTCTTTAACCTATCCAAAAAAGAATAAGGAGATCCAATGGCTGGAACTTGAAGCTAGACAAATTCAGATTAGAAATCATGTGCAAATTTTTAACAATGGAGACAATTAACCAGTGGAATGTCTACTAATGTGTTGGACAATTATCACTTAAAGTCTTTAAATCAAGACAAGATTTTTTTAAAAATGCTGTAACTCAAACAGAAGCTGTGGGCTTGATGCAGATGTTATTGGGTGAGATTTTAGTGTTGTACAGCAGGTCAGAGTAGATCATCATAATGGATCTTCTGAAATTAAAAATCTAAGTTATCTGGAATTGTTATCTAAATTGTTCACACACAGGTAAATCTAATGGCATAGTACGTGCGTTGGTCAAAATAATAACTTTACTAGCATCATTTATCTTACTGTCCTCCTAGGCCAAAAAAAAATAAAATATAATTTAGATGTGTTAAGAAAAACATAGTATTTGTTTGAGAGACCAATATTTTGATTATAAAAACCTTAAGAATATATGAACACATTTTAAAAAAAGGAAAAAAGCAAAATATACAAATGAACAAAAAGAAGCACTACCTTTCATGCAGTTCTCAGGAAGGTATCATTATCTCTATCTTTGGAGTAACAGACAATGTAATTTCATGAGTTTATAGAAGTGTTTGAACCATCATTGTTTTTAACAAGCCATTTCAGTTCTTAAGTCTCATTAAATAGACAATAAGCTTTTACCAAATGAAGATATTACAGCAGTCTGTATAACACTCTTTCATAGCCTGCTGGTCTCAGAACCTGATTCTGGAAAAACATCCCTATTCAAGACAGCACTTAAACTGGTGCTTAACTTTAGGAACATACTAAAGTCCAATTGATTTCAAGGAGACTGAAACACATGCCTAAAGTTGAGCACATGCTTAAATGCTGTGCTGAATCTGGGTCTCCACAAAAGAGTAGATCCAGTCATTTGATGGGGTGGTTTCCTTGTAGTAGCATGTTTTGCTGTTGTTCACACCATACATATTCTTTTTTTTTATTGCTACAAGAAATATTCACTATGTAATGTGCGAGAAAGCGTTCAGTACACACAAAGCTAGAATAACCTGGAGTTGGGTACATAATCTGCTGTTTTTCTTCAGAATTGCTGTCCAGTTCTGGACTTTCTCTATGATACAAGCACATTACAAAACTTGTCCAATTCAGATTACACCTACACCATGACCCCATGGAACATAACTGTAGCCTCTAATGTTCTGACAGACTTCAGAGTATGTGGCACCCTTTAGTTATTTTGCATCTTCCACAGTTTTGTAAATAATACTCACTTTATTCAATTGAGTTTCTGTATATGTTTCCCAAATCTTTTCTCCATATTATTTTAAACAGTTTACAAATATTTTTTTCATATCAAGTATAGTTCTGCTAAATTTGGAATTTCCATCCCACAAGAAATGCCAACATTTCTTTTCATCCCAAAATGGGACAAAAAGTAGACATGTTAATTATTTCCATGGAACAGAAACTCTGAAAGATTTCTATTTAAAAAAGTGTAAAATATTTTATCTGAACATTTTCAAACAAAAACTAAATGTCTTGAAACTCCCAAAATCAAAATATTCCATTTTGATTTGTTCAAGTGACCTGAAACCCTTTGTTTGAAGCCAAGTCAATATTAAACTGAGTTTTTCTTATGGGGTGGCATAGTCACTTATAGGAGTTGGAGATAGGGAGCCTGATACTCCCATTCTCACTGATGAGCCAGGCTCCTTGGCCAGACTACATCTCCCATAATGCATCCAGAGTGGTGTGTGTCTCATGATGCACCATACAGCTCAAAGTGAAATCACTCCATTGCTTCATGGGAGATGTAGTCCTCCACAGAACCTGGCCCACAGGAGAGAATAGGAGCCATAACTATTCCCATAAAGCAACTCACCACAGTAGGAAGATGCATTTTCATGTTTTCCTGAACTGATTCAAAACACAAAGGTTTGGGGGTCAGTTAAGAAACCGCAAATATTCCAATTTGTACTGAACTATTTCATTTAAATTTTCCCAATGAACAGCTGATTTTTGGGGGAGGATGGAGGGCGCACGAAATCAAAACTTTGTTTTCCCACAGAAAATCATTCGGATGGAAAATTTCCAACAGGCTCTAGTAATGAGCACACATCAACACAACCTTGATAATACCCAGAACTCTGATCATAGACATCTATCTTCACTAGACATCTCATGGGCCAGTCAGCCATTTGATAATTCTAAAACCATCTGCTCTCCCCAAAAATGCAGCACAAATCACAGAGATTTGCCATTAGTATTATCATCACCTGCAGAAAGTAAAAAAATGGAAAGGGCCACGGTTATATGCCCCTTAAGAAGTTGAGTCAAAGACTGGTAGGAGGAGACGAGACCTGAGCAGCTGTTCCTGGAGACATTTGTCTTTGTAAGTCTGTTGAAGGGGTATGCCCACCAACAGTGCTGCCTAATGGTCAGAAAGGAGTTGGCAGGTCATCTCCCCTTTGAAACAGTCCTGTCCTTTACTGCCTCCACCCCAGTGTTTTCCAGTCTTCCTCTTTCACAGTGGGATTTTGTGGACTGTGACCTTGAACAGTCAAAGACTTTTCCAGCTGGCTTCTCCTCCTAAGTGAAGTGTCTCATTGTTATATTGTCCTCTTGGAGGGGGTAGGGGAGCCCGGGCCTGCCCTCTACACAGGAATCTGGTCCAAGGCCCTCTGGGAGGCAGCTATACTCAACTCTTTGGGGTTTTAAGACACCTCCCCCCCAGACCACTTCCTATCCCAGTCTCCTTCAGCTTACCAGGGTAGATTTCTCCAGTCAAGTCTCTGGCCTCCATTCTGTCACCCGCTTCTCCTTTGTGTTTGCGCACAGGTCTGTATTATCAGGTCCCGGGCAATAAGCTCCTGGACAGTACTTCCCGCCTCAGGGAAGCCACCTGCTCCCTTCCACTGCCCTCCTCTCAGCTGCTCTGCTCCCTTTTTTAGAGCCCTGTCTCCAGCTTGTGCAGGCTTTACAGGTATGCCTGGGTGTCACTGCCTGGATCCAGTGCTGTTCCTTAACCCCTGCTCTCCAGTGTGGGGATTGTATACCCCAGCAAAGAGTCACAATGGCCAAGATTTACAGAGTGACTAGTGATTTGGGGTGCCGAGCTGGAGATACCTTCCAGTGACTTGATTTGAAGAGGACTGGTGTTGAGCATATCTGAATATCAGGCTCTTTTAAGGTGTCTCAAGTTGGGCACCCAACAATTGAGGCAACCAAAATCCACTAGTCACTTATGAAAAGTGTGGCCAATGCCTCCAGAAGTGCTCAGGGGATTGCTTTATTGTGTACTGATACATGAGCACTAATGGCAGCGGTAATCTACAATATGCTAATGAAGACTAATACCTTGAGTACAAAGTGCCAGAGGAACAAAACCCACAGAAAACACTAACCATGGGAGCAGGCAGACAGCTGAGCAAGGTCGCTCTGAAGAAGAGAAACCGACTTCCCATACAGTACAAACAGCACAGGAGTTGAGGCACAAAGACTGTCTACATTGCAAGGCGTGTCATTTGACCCACTTCTATTTACCAACTACAATATATTTGTATCTAGGCTCACTACATTTATATTCAGCCTAATGTTTCCCTTGCACACTCCCTTCATTCCCAGTTATATGCCAAATAAGCCCTGCATCCTTTCAGAAAGCTGACAAAGGTGGCCTAAAGGCTTATTTTGTGTGTGGACATGCCCTGCTGCATGCTCCCCAGAAAAAAAACTGATCTCTGACCTGACAGGAGGCAGAGTCACGAATGAGATACCTAGGGGCAGTTAAGACAATGCTGCCAAACCTCTGGATGCTTTGGGGCCAGGATGGGGCTCTAACCCCACAGGGACATGGCCCATTACTGTCTGGTATGAGGTAGGAGTGGTTTTATGCTGCCTGAGAACTTTGTGGTGATATCCTAATTTCTAGGAAGTTGAAGTTGTTTCTCCTAACTCCCTTCATAGAGCTTGCTGCAGGGACCCTAACCAAGCAGCTCTGCTGTAGCTCCCAGATTTGTTTGGCTTGGGCTGCCAATCAAGACAGGAGACCAATAGGGTCAATCCAAAAAAGCTGTTATGAGGAAGTTGGCATAAGCCTGTCATGCCCCAGAGGAAGATCTGGGACTATCAAGTGTGAGATCAGCATCTAAAAATGAGTTTGAGATACCTTGGGCCAAATCTGCAACAGGTATAAAATCAAGATAACTCCACTCCAGTCAATGGTGCTATGGTCAATTTACACCAGCTGAAGATCTGGTTCCATGTTGTGGCTTCCACAACACATGACATGGGGCCAAACAAGACTACAGAATATGCTGTTATTACAACTATTGAGTGTGTTGATGGGAAGGAGAACAGGAGCAAACCCTGAGCTTGCATGTTTTGGCTGGAGTCTGTGTTTTATAAAGTGTTTTCAGTCTGTATAGTGGATCTCCCAACATACCCATATACTGATCTCTACTTCAGACGTTGCACATACTGTTATTTAGGTCAGAACTTCCAATATATCTCCATTTGTTCAGTTTGGTTTTGGAAGAAGATAAGAGAAACTAAGTGCACTTAGTTTTGGCAAGAATATTCAGAAGGGACAGTAGGGCAATCCATCAGGGCAAAGATTCCATATGACTTCAGTGTGCTATTTAATTAGCAATTTGAGCAGCAGGTCCTGGCAATGGTGTCCTCAGCCTAACTTGTATAAATCCCGGAGATCAGAGAGTAGGCGGAAAATACATCAGACGAGCAGTTGATTTATATCATGGATACATACCTTCATCCATATTATTATAAATACTTTAGAGGCCCCATTTGTATATCCAATTGTACAATAAGCTAACAAAAAAAAGACACTCCCTCCCACAAATGGAAGGGAACGCTCTTCTTCTGTTGATGGGGAAAGGCAGAAAATTTTATAACCTGGTGACCTTAAAACACCCACCTTTGGATGTCCAAATGTGAACTTAAATGGGTAAAAGCAGACATTTTGGTGACATGCTGGCCCCACGGAAGTCAATGGCAAGACTCCCAGTGACTTCAGTGGAGCCAGGATTTCATCCTGGATGTGCCGAAGTGCTGGCTTGAATGTCAAAATACAGCACTGGGATTAATTTTCAAACATGGGAACCTTAAGACAACAGTGTGTACCGAATCTCAGATAAGAACATAAGAATGGCCATACTAGGTCAGACCAAAGGTCCATCCAGCCCAGTATCCTGTTTACCAACAGTGGCCAATGCCAGGTTCACTCCCTCTGGGGCACCTAACAGGTAATGATCAAGTGATCTCTCTTCTGCCATCCATTTCCACCCTCTGACAAACAGAGGCTAGGGACACCATTCCTTACCCATCCTGGCTAATAGCCATTAATGGACTTAACCTCCATGAATTTATCCAGTTCTCTTTTAAACCCTGTTATAGACCTAGCCTTCACAACCTCGTCAGGCAAGGAGTTCCACAGGTTGACTGTGTGCTGTGTGAAGAAGAACTTCCTTTTATTTGTTTTAAACCTGCTGCCCATTAATTTCATTTGGTGGCCCCTAGTTCTTACATTATGGGAACAAATAACTTTTCCTTATTCACTTTCTCCACATCATTCATGATTTTGTATACCTCTATCATATTCCCCCTTAGTCTCCTCTTTTCCAAGCTGAAAAGTCATAGCCTCTTTAATCTCTCCTCATACGGAACACGTTCCAAACCCCTAATCGTTTTAGTTGCCCTTTTATGAACCTTTTCTAATGCCAGTATATCTTTTTTGAGATGAGGGGACCACATCTGTACGTATTATTCAAGATGTGGGCATACCATGGATTTATATAAGGGCAATAAGATATTCTCCGTTTTATAAGATGATCCTAGATTGTTCCATGATAATGGAACGTTATTAAAACGGAATCCGTTACACAATCAAAGATATGGTTTTGTGGAAAAGCAATAATAATAAACCCTCTTCATCTGTAGATCTCCGAACACTTTACCAAAGAACATCTATACAGCTTATTAATTTCAATGGGGTTTAAGCACCTAACTCACTTAGGAATGGTCATAAACTCACCATCCTGGAGCACTTCCTCGTGGCAGGATGCAGCATTGCAGCCTCTCTGCCTCACCTGCCTCCTCCAGAGGGTCTGAATGGTGATTTGGCCCTGTGGCCAGGTCTCACTAAGAGTCCCAGCCCTCTGGGGTAACAATGGCCCAACTCAAAAGTGAAAAGGAACAAAACTCTTCCACCCTTCCTGGGCTGAATCCTCCACAGACTAGTCACACATCTCCCTGGTTCTACAGAGTGCTGCCTCAAAAGGCTTTCTCCATGGTGGTCTGGCACCTCCAAAGCCATTCCCTCTCAGGGATTCTTCCCTGGATACTCTTCTCCCAGGCCTAGTTTAGGAGTTTCCTTCTCCTCAGCTGCCATCTCCCTTCAGGAACATTCCCAGGGTATAAGCACCTTCCAACAGGCCCCTTTTTTGATTGCTTTTCCAGAGGCAGGAAACTTCTAACTACCTCTCTTTCCTGGGTCTCCTTTCCCTAGTGCTCTGTAGTCCTTTCTTTGTAGGAGCCACCCAGTCTGGTTCTCCCCAGCTGGGTCTAATCCTTAATTATCTATATCCCCTCTAGGTGCCTCTGAATGGCCTAATTGGGCTCACTGGGTCCCATTAACCCCGTATAAACCCATCATAGACACTTCTGAAAATCCCACTAGGCACATATCTGCATTTTAGGCACCTAAATACCTTTGAAAATCTGGCCATTGTACCAGGTATCTAAAACATCCCAAGAAAAGTATAGTGTCAGATTTCTCCCAGTTATCTTCCTTGCTTGAGATTTTCCAAGTCGTTCATAAAATAAATTACAGCACTGCGAACTGAGGCTCTGTATGAACACAAGGTATTACCAATCTAATGTATATTTTTATATTCCATCTTTCTATAGTCAATACCCTTAATGTCACAGCTTTGCATAATGGCTATAGTCATCTGTGTCCATGTCAATGCTCAATTTGTAAAATCTATTATTCTCTTTTCTGTTGAAACTTTTTTTAAGAAAATACCATATAAAATATGTGAAGTAAAACAAAACCTGGAACTCTCTCTGAACCACAATCATTACTAATATTTATTGAAATGTTGGCCAAGTCCCAAAACCACAACCTCCATAATTTGTAACTTTCTCCTTTCTTTCACTAAATGCAAATTGAACAATGTAATGCTGTATGACAGAAAAACTTGGAAGCCGAATCTGCAGGAACTTCAATAATTCCTCCAAAGGTTTATGAAACAAAACCAAAAAATATATACTTGACCCAAACTTGAATGAAGAAAGCAGCCCTAATTTAGAGTAAGTGCACGACTGAAGAAATGAGAATGGGGACTTAATACTGTACATATGTTGCGGAGTTGTCCCTGTGGTGAACTCCTTTTGGGAAAGGGATAATAAGGAGAACATATATAAACTTGGACATTGATATTCCCAGTGAGCCAAACCTCTTTATTTAGCGGATTTTAATCTCATACCAATCATTTATAAATTACAACATTCTTCCAATTGCCAAAACATTAGTCAGAAATGGAAATCTGCACATGACCTTTACATTGCAGGATGCACGCACAGGTTTCAGGCTCTGCTCCTTATCCTATTAAAGTCAATGGCAAAACTCCAGTTGTTTTCAATAGGAGCAGGGATCAGGCCCTCAGTCACTTTGCCAATCTAGAGAAAACTGCATACCAACCAGGGAAATAATAGGCCCCGTTCTCAAAATACTGAAAATAAGTCACTGAAATCTGTAATTTGTCACCTAAATATCAATTTTTGGCTCCTAAATCAGCATCCAGATGGCTAAAGTACATGTGTTAGACACCTAATTTTAGGCAGAAAGTCTGTAAACTGGGCTCTTGTTGCATATAGGTAAATAAATAAATAAAATAAATAAATGAGGTGATATCATCTAAGTAGTATGTGTAGCAAATCCTCCTGCACATAGTTGGAAAATGTTCATGTCCAGCATTATGATCACAATATTCCCTGTGTAGGTTTGTTTCTTAAAAAAATAAACAAAAAACCAAACCTTTCCAAACCTGGGCCTAAAGTTAGGCTCCTAAATCCAAGATTATGCATCTAAACAGAAGTGGCCTGTGTTTCAGAGGTACAGACCACCTGCAGTTCTGACTGAGTTCAGTGGCATCTAGGCACCACTAGAACTCAGGTAATTTATATTTAAGGGCCTAAACATGGATTTAGGAGCCTTACCTTAGGCATCTAGGTTTGAAAGTTTTGGACAGAATTACGACAGGCCCAAGAAGTGTTCTTTGGCTGCTCCTTTCTTGCAAACAATTAACCACTATGAACAGAGCTGTGCAAACTGTCCACAATGAAAGCGAAAACCTGACACACGTTGTCCATTTGGGGGGTTTTGTTATAGTTTTAAAACTGATCATAAGGTCACTAAAGGGTTCACTGAGGGAACCTGGGTCCAAATTGAAATGAGTGCTGAATGATTTGTGGTTTCCCAGCATAAAAAAGATGGAGAGATTACAGCTGCAAAACTGCTATTTGAATCCAGATTTCTCAAGGTCCAGTAGTATCTAGATCTGTATTTTTGGTTGACATTGGAACCAATAGCAAAGATTTTATCAGAATTTAAGTGTGAATTTTCCCATTATCCAAGGATGGAAGGATCCAGAGTTCTGTTTTTGGCTCATACTTAATTGGATGAAAAAATAAGAGTTACATACTGGGGAACCAGACATAATTTAGTGGTTTAATTGGGTTTTGGGGTTCATGTCAAAGACAACTTAGTAAGGTGCCAACCCCTCTGAATCAACATTGAAGAAAACATTAAACAAACCTCTATGCACAGAAACAGTTTCCACAGCTGCGCTATAGCTGGAACAACTGACAGTATCGTGAAGCTCATTGTACCCTATTTTGGCAAAAGGAGTCCGCAGTTTTCTCCTTCAGTGCCAATAACATTGCTTGGCAACAGCACTGTCTTAGATCACTTACTATCTGGCTGGGCACACCTTCAAGAACATGTCTGCAGGCGCTGGATGTGTCACTAGTTTCAGACTATATTGGCTCAGCTGTGTGTCCAATTTGTTAATTCTCTGTAATTTAGGGATGCTTAGATTCATTGTGTCCTTCAAAAGCAAACTTCTGACTACTTGAAACAATGGACCAGACACGCAGCTGAGATAAATCAGCCTAGCTCCACTATAGCTATGCCAATTTACACCAGCCGAAGACGATGTCTACCGGTCTCTTAAGAAATTCACCCGCAACTCTTCACTGACACAGCAGATCTTACTTAACACCATCACGGTAATTTCTGCCACACCCTTTCATCTCCCATGTTACAAGAAGAGCAATATGGTTATAAGAACAATGGCTAGTAGTACGTTACTGACAGCAGTCAATATCACAGTTCAATGGCAATGTGTTGCCATGGTAAAGCAACCATGTCCAAATAGCTTATATTCCATTAAAAGCATTAACTTGCCAGTATCACTGCTTGTGCTTCTTAGTCCTGACAGATAGAAGTCAGATTACGAAAACAATTATATTGGCAAACTGCAACAAGTTACAATTATTCTTATGAAATAAGATATTCACAAGAGAACTCAGAATTCCACTGGCAGATAATGTATATACTACGGTTTTATTTAGATTGCTGTAGCCGAAGGCAGGGACCTTATTCTCTTATGGGTGTTTGCAATCACAAAGCATCCAACCCAGTTTTCGTGCTATATAAATAATATTAAGGCAATAATAAATAGCAATACAACTTGCTGGCTTTTTTTTTGCTTATTATAATGTGAATTTTATCATGTGATCATGATGATAATATTTCTACTATGTCATGTGCCAAGGCTTTGGAAGGGCTGACATCTCATAAATGAAATTCAAGAGTGAACATGACATTGAAATTCTTAATTCTTGTGCAAATGTAAAGCAGAGAGGGTTTTCTCTCTGCACCATTTCCTTGCTCCACTGTGAATGATTATTGATAAAAATAAGCATTTTCTGTTTTTACACTTTATTCTCCTTTCTATTAAAAAATAAAATTCAAAATACATACATAGTTGGCAAAGACATGATGAACAAGTGTAAACTCCCCATTACTAGCAGCCATCTGTACTTTACACCAGTGCAATTCTTCCTGACTCCTACATTAATATCCAAGTCTACTGGATAGACTACTTTGTAACAAGACATTTGGAAGGATAAGTAAAGGCATTTAAATTTTAAAAATAGTATCAAAGTTACCTTTATTTACCTGCCAAGATTTGATCTTACAGTTTTTTATTTTCTCTCTTTTATTATGTGTATTGTAGTAGCACCTAAGGGACCTAATTATGGATCAGGGCCCCATTGTGCTAGGTGATGTTCAAACACAGAATGAAAGGCAATCCCTGTCTGAAGATCTCACAATCTAAGGGTTTGTCTACACATTAAATAGATGAGCAGGTGAGCTGGCAAGAAATCAGGCAAATTTCAATTGGAACTGTGTCTGTCTTCCCTTGCAGCTTCGATACAATTGAACCATCTCTGTGAAACACTTAGTTTGATGAATCAGGCAGTGTCTGATGAAAAAAACATTCCATATGGAAATTTCCAACTGTCTATACTATGCACCTGAGCTAATGTAATTACAGATTGTTGCAAGGAAAAATACCAGCCCTTGATTTTAGTTCTGGTTATGTACGTGAAGGGGAAAACTGTTTTTAAAATAGTATTTAATTGATAATAATTGTAATGTTTAAGCTGACACATATTCTGGGTGAATAATTTGATATCTCTAGTAGGTTTTATTTTGGTGGTGATGGTAGTTATAAGATGTTTTTCAGGAAGAGAAAACTAATTAAAATTAAACTCTTCTGTTACATTTCTCTTCACACCATTGATGGGCACAGCTGCTTTTTCTAAAACGTATTTATGCCAAAAGTCAACACACCACCGAGCAGTACTGAGTACTAGCAACCACCACTGACAGGTAGAACAGGAGATGTTTTAGTTTGCCTTTAGCCTGGCTTATTTTCAATTATTCCAGCTCTGAATCACTGCTGAGAGTCATTAAGGGGAAAACAGCACAATTGCTATTATACACAGACTGACAACATCAAAAACTGAAGCTTTGTACTTCATCGTCTTGGAGGTTTATTTTCATTTATTCTATCCCCACAGATCATCACATGCAAAATATGGTTGTTGTTTTTAAAAAAAGAAAATTACCTATTTATGGAGAAGAGTACATTGTTATTAAGTTGTTAAAATTGTTTCTCTTTTTTAGCACTAAAAGTATACAGTAAGTCTGATGTTTTTAATATTTTTACATGCATATCTTGTTCTGTAGATCTTGATACTAACTTGGGCTTTTACTCAGCAAAGTACAAAAATGTGAGTAGTCCCACTGAAATTAATAAGATTACTCACGTGCTGAAGTACCTTGTTGAATTGGGCCCTATTTAGTTCCAAGATCAGTGGGATATTCAGTTCAGACACAAGCTTAAGTCCTTTGCTAAGTCAGGGTCTAGGAGAACACACTTGTTTAAACACTATAGCATATATATTCACATTTTTTTTCTTGTTCTTTATGGAACAATATAGGCTCCCTCTGGTAGAGATAACAATATTTCGATTTGAATCCAAGTGAGTTTCCAAGTGAATAAAACATTTGTGTTACATTTTAAAGAAGTGTTTAAACTTATTGCCTTTGTTCTTATTTAAAATACTTGACATTTCCTATTAACTGGAAAGCATGTCCCTACATTTCCAGCATTTGATCATCTTGAACAATATGAAATATTTTCAACAAATTTTTCATACCTTTGTGAGCTTCACATTGCAGTTCTAATGACTTCCACTGACTTCCGCTCTGAAGGTTGGGGTCCTTTGTAAAGGAAACAAAACGTATGTTGACTAGCACTGATCAAAAAAACTTTCCATTCACAATGTTTTCCAATGGAAAACTGGGTTTTTCCAAAACCATTTTTTTAGAAGTGTGTGATTTTTCACAACAAAACGAAGGCCAGAATCTAAATATTTTGGTTTTCAGAAATGCCACCATGGTGCCTCATGGGAGTTGAGCATAGCAGCAGGAGGCACGCAAATATCCTCTATGGGCTGCACTTCCTGGCTGGACTACATCTCCCATAATGCACTACGTCCAGGGACTCTCATGATGTACTGCATCCTCTCTTCAAGAGGAGAGACTGTGGTGTCTCATGGGAGATGTAATCATGCAGGCACAGAGCTTAAGGCCAGAAGAGACCACCAGATAATCAGTTTGACTTCCTGTATATCACAAGCCACCAACACCACCTACCACCTGCACACTAAATCCAACAACTGAAATTAGACCAAAGTTTTAAAGCCCTCAGGAGACTAGATCATGGCAGAGATTTGAAGGGACCTGGGTGCACCTGTGCCTGAGGCTTCTGCAATGGCAGGAAATATATAAATGAAATATAACCAGATAATGCCTTCACGTGACCCAAACCCATACACTGCAGAAGAATGCGAACTCCCTTCCCACTATGGTCACTGCTAATCTGACTTGGAAGAAAATTCCTTCTCAAACCCTCATATGGTGATCAGTTAGACCCTGAGCACGTGGGCAAGAACCAGCCAGCTAAGCACAGGAGGAAAGTGAGCCCAACCAACAAAGGAGAATGGGAGAATGAGACCCCAAACTACAACTCCTATGAGGCACTTCAGCAAAATTTTCAAATCTAAGTGTAAGGGGACTGTTGCACCCTTACTAACAGTCAGTGGGGGTGTTTTGGTTGGCTAGCTCCCAGTACTAAAAAGGGGGAAGGGTCTATGGGAAATCAGGACCCTGAGACTGACAGTCCCCAGGAACAATGGGGAGAGGCCAATACTCCAGGTCAGCCTGAATGACAGGGCGGGCAGGCTAATCAGAGAGTCAGGAGGCCAGGGAGGTCCCGTCCCCCCATGAGCTGGAATTGCCTGGGTCAGAGAGTGGGACCGAGCTAAGGAGAAAGCAGGGGCCCAAGCTGAGCTGGGGAGCAGAGCTGTGCCAGATCCAGAAGGACCAGAAAAGCAGCCCAGAGAGAGCAGACCCTGTCCTGGGAGCAGAGCTGCAGCCCCAAAGCCAGAGGCACAGCCCAGAGAGAGCCGACTTGCCCTGGGAACAGAGCTGCAGCAACCAGAGCCAGAGGGGCCAGAAAAGCAGCCCAGAGAGAGCAGATCCTGTCCTGGGAGCAGAGCTGCAGCCCCAAAGCCAGAGGCACAGCCCAGAGAGAGCAGACTTGTCCTGGGAGGAGAGCTGCAGCAACCAGAGTCCGAGGGGCGAGAAAAACAGCCCAGGAAGCAGGTCAGTGCTGGGAGCAGAGTCACAGAAGCAGCCTGCAGAGCAGACCTGTGCTGGGAGCAGAGCTGCAGCAACCAGAGGCAGAGGGGCCAGAGTAGCAGCCCAGGGAGCTGGAGGCAGAGCAGCAGTGCAGAGACAGAGTGGTGCAGCTGGGGCTGGAGCAGTCTGGAGCTGGGTGTGGTGAGCAGCTGGGGAGAGCGAGAGGGACCCTGGGCAGCAGGCCCAGCACAGGAAGACGCCTCAGCCAAGGGGCTCTGCAGTCCAGGCTTGGATCATAACCCCAACTAGGCGGGGGTGACACTGGGAAGAAGGGTCCTGCCACTTAGAGCCTGAGAGCGTGTGGCCACCACCAGAGCAAGTGTCCAACCAGAGCATCCCTACAGCACAGCCAGGGCCTGTGAAGAAGGCCTGGGACTTACAAGGAACAGACTGAACTGCCTTGACATTCCAGAGACACTGTTTGTGATGTTCCCTGCCACAGTGCAGGTTGATGTGTTTCCTTTAACCTTTCCCATTTTTCCTTATTCTTTTTAAAATTAATTGTTGATTAAATAACTCGCATTTGCTTTAACTTGTATGTAATAGTCAGTGGATCAGAGAAGTGCCCAGTGCAGAGAGTACACCCCGGAGTGGGGACACCCTAGCCCGTCCTAGGTGACCACAGCAGGGTTGGGGGTCAAGCCCCCCAGGAATCCTGGGCCCAGCCTTGTCAGGGTTACGAGGACTCTACCAGACAAGAGAGTGGAAGGGGAGTCATCAAGGGCAGGGAGGCCACTGGGTAAAGGAAGTGGGAGCGAGGATTCAGATCCTTTCGCTAGCCCACTTCACTGGGGTAGTGCAGAAGCCAGGAAAGTTCCCCACAAGAGCGGGACTATTCCCCCGCTTACATAAAGTATTTAAGTTTTCAGTTGTAATTTTTTTAGTTTTCACTTGAAATTATTCAGTTTTTGAATTTCCATCAAAAATACAACATTTTCACAGAAAAACAAAATCATTTTTGACTCTTTCTAATGCGGACCCTTGAAGTTCTATCACTTTCCATACCATTAACCAAAAAAGCCACTTAGGAGAGGATAACGTGGATCTGATTCTCTGCTGCCTTGCACCTTTTTACCAGGGTAAAGAATGAAACGGATGATAACATGTAAGCCCTGGTTCCTGCAACACTTACACACATGCATTACTTTACTCATGAGCAGTCGTACTGGGAGTGCATAAGTGTTTTTTGGGTAAATGGCCACGCAAGGTGTATAGCCATGGAGAATGAGGCTTTGTTTGCAGCATCCAGAGATGTAAATGTTTTCTAAGAAATTATGTATAGGAACAACTTGTTTCTGCACATCCATATTGTGCACATTGAACATTCTCTGCATATTTGAACTCTAATAGATTTAATTCTTTTTAAGCAATAGGGAGAGACACCCATTGCTTTCATGGTACTAAACTAACTCTGTTTGGTGCCTGATTTTAGTTTTACTCCCCCGCCCGCACATATCATTTTGGTATTGTAGTTACATTAAAATTACCGTTACCATTTCGCATTGAAGTCTTTGGGTTTCTGCTGAGACTGCCAACAAAGTAGTCCATTGCTATACTTTTATATAGACATCTGGCCACTAGAAGTTGGCCTCAGACCTAGTTCAAATGCAAAATTACCATTTCAGGGGAATTTCTGAAATGTAATGTTTTTTTCATTCTGAATCAAAAAGAAAATTCAAGTCCTACAGAACGGGAAATGCAAAATTTAATTTTGGAAAAAATGAAAATATTTCATTTTGACTTATAATTTATAATGATATTTTAGAATATAAAATCAAGATGTTTTGACTTGTTACATTTTATTATACACTGTAGTATAAGAGTCTACAATTTAAAGCAATAAAGCTGAAACTAAATGTTTGACCTTATCAAAACAAAACATTTTGTCTTTATTAAAACCAATCATTTTGATAATTTTGCATCACAAATTTCAAAGAAATCTATATGTTCCCATAGAACATTTCAATGTTGTCCAGTCATCATTTCTGAAGGAAAACTATTACATCAAAAACATTTTGAGCAGCCCTAGTTGGCCTGAAACCACCAAAAATGTAGCTGTTTCCTCTCTCTCCGATGGCCAAACTTTTCCTTTCCCAGTTTGATTACTTGTACCTTTGAAACCATAAATGCAACTGGTTATTTTCTCTCTCTTGGTAAATACATAGTTTGAGATTTTAAGAGCAGTCTAGGGAATTCAGACACATTTACTATTAATTTTAATGGGGTGCATGTATCTAAATCCCCTAGGCAGCTTTGAAAATCTCACCTATTCTCCTTGAGGGGAAAAAAAAAACACACTACTAGCTACATATTTTATTTTCATAGGGTTATACTTTCCCTCCATATGCATGCAACCTCTTTATTCAAGCATATTTAGTAAAGAGAAATATTTTCCACTCACTGGAACTTTAAAGACTCAAGCAAATATCTTTTGCTAAACAAACCTGATCTTCCATGCACCATCATTTAATTCAACTAATGTTTTCTAACTCATTAGATGTAATCAGTATTTGCTTTGTTTAAAATTACATCTGCGTATGCATCGTATATAATAAGAGCAGGATTAGCCAATCTGGATTTAATCATCATACAGTGTGGAATGGATATAAAATTAACGGTTCAGACAACTAACAACAAAATGTTTGTACTAAGCTAAATATCATGCCTCAGAAAGAAGTACCTAGTAGGCTGTGCAAATGATTAGCCTGATGCTTTGCTTTGGTAATGCGATTTTTGCAGGTTTTATAGGCTCTGGGAACAAATGCCATACGGTTGACAATGTGTCGATATTTTTTAACAGCTGTAATGTGAATTTAAAAGCAAATATTTTAGTTCCGTGCAAAGAAGCAATGATCCTCACAGTACCATTCATAAGACAACATGTTTAACTTCCAAGTCTGAAAGGAAGGAGGGTGATCCAGGACATTTGTGAGAACCCACTCCCAACATAGTTGATTTGATTGAGTGCTTCATTCCATGAGGAACCTGCTAAGCAGAGGACTACAACTCCCAGAAGCCCCCGGCCAGATAAGAAGAAATGCCTTGAACCAGGAAGCGATAGAGTACTTTTGGGAAGCAGCAACATGGTTAACCAGGAGCTGCAGAGAAACCAGATACAGGAATTGTATTCAGAGCCAGAGCCGTCCTTACCCATACACAAAGCGCACAGCTGCGTAGGCAACCCAAACTCTCAAATGGACTGCCTCAGGGCCCAAACAAGGACTGCTATTGCTCACTTTGAATTGGAACTACTTTAAGCCTCTGTACCTAGGGTATTTGCAACCTTTCCCTTTCCTGCAGCCTACTAAAATGCCCTTTCCCTTCATAGTGTTACCAGGTGCCCAGTTTTTGACCAGAAAGTGATTGAAAAGGGGACCTGGCAAAAGTCCGGTTACCGTGGGGTGGGGTTAGGCACTGGGTAATTAACCCATGCCACCCCTGCTCATCTGGGGCTGCCTCCCACTTATAGGCAGGCTCCGTGTCAGGCTTCAGCAGCTCCTGTTCCAGCCCTGGAGCAGAGGGAGCCCAGCTGCGGGGGAAGAGGGATGTGGAGATGTTCCAGCAAGCGACAGAGGGAAGGGGAGAGTGGAGTGAGCGACAGGGGCGGAGCCTCAGGGGAAGAGGCAGAAAAGAGGGTTGGACCCTGGAGGAAAGGCAAGGCAGGGCTTCGGGATCATCCGTTTATCAGCAATTAGGAACGTGGCAACCCTACCCCTTCGCCCATGTGTCTGAGTGGTTAATGGGACACACCAGAACTAAATCCTACAAGGCCTAGCTGCTGAAGCACCTACTGTGCTTGCTTTTAAGTAATGGTGCACCTGGCATGTTACTGGTACCTTATGGTATGTCCAAATTGCATCTAGGAGAAGCATTTCCCAGAGCAGGTAGACAGATTTTCAGTAGTTCAGCTCAAGCCAGTGTGCTAAAAATAGCAGTGAGGACAGGCTAGCTACTCAAGTCCAAACCCACCTAATTTCATGGGTCTATTCTGGGAATCACACCTGCCAGCTGCAGTGTAGACATAACCTTACAGGTTTGGTGTACTCTGGCACTGAGCAGCCCCAATAATTACAATTCTGTTTAGGCTTTCTCCCAGTCTATCCTTTTTTCTTCACTCTCATTGGAACTCTGATTTCTACCTCTAGCTGAAGTAGACTAGATCCCAACAAATCTGCTGTTGCGTCAGTCACAGGGATCTACTCAAACAGCTCCTGACTAGAGTTGAGCAAATAATGGATTTTTCAGTTTGGAGCCACACACCACTTGACTGCTGGATAACAGCAGCATTCCAGTCACAACCGCTTGCCCACCTCAGCAGGCTTCTGATACCATGCTCAGATTGCACATCCAGCTGCAGAAGCTACTCACACAATATTCCCTACTATGAGCACGTAGGAGGAGAAAGATGGAGAGGACCAGAAAGTGGGACGTGCCTTGGCTAGGTATCTGTCTCTGCCTCCTTACTTATTAAATTAAAGGAGCCGGCCTAACATGCAGGGGAAATAAACTGCTCCACGAAGACAGGCAAACTCCCTTCCCCTTCTTTGCTCAAGTGGTATGGACAGGGGAGAAGAATGGTGTCTGAGTCACAATTCATTCCCTGGTCTGCTCCTAGGGCAGAGCAAAATTACAATGTTGCAACCTACCCCACAGTGAGTAACACCATCAGGTGGGCAGGATCTAGTACTAACTCACTTATTTATATAATTCCTAGAACAAGTCTCAGAACAGCTTTACAGAACTAGAAGCAGAGGTGATGCCGAAGCAAGACTTGGATTCAGAGACTGATTCCCAAAGTTCAGGATTGTGCAGATCCAGGGTTTTGATAGAGACTCTTTCTAATTAAAATTATGCACATCAGTTATATAACTTCACCGACAATCCAAATGCAGCCACCAGTGGGTGGGCCGCAGAAAACAGAAGACAAGGCTGCAGAAGTACCAAAAAAGCTACACAGCATCTTAAGGAGAGTAAATGAAGAATGCCATGTTGTATGAAAGCAAGTTTATGTAGGCAAAATTTAATTACCTATATTGGAAACTACCCCTGACACCAGGGGAGATGCCAGAGAGTCCCATGGGACCTGTAATGCTTAGAAATGGTCAGTAGACTTATATCTCTTCAGAGTAAACTGCAGCCTGATCCAGTGCTGATCGAAAAGATGACACCTCAGATAGCCTCGGCTGAAACACTGGTAGATACCAAGCTAGAATAGTGGTTTAATTCTGAAAAGAAGACAAAATTCCACAAACTGAATATTCACCACTACTTTCTGCAGCCTTTTTGTTTTTCCTTAGAGGTCTCCTGCCTGATGATCTGGCCCTATTTGGTCTGTGCAGTTTGAAGATAGCTCTGCCAAAGATGACAGGATTGTATACTAGACCTGGTCAGGAAATGGAATTTCTGGGTCACTGGAAATTCTGACATTTCAAAAATATTTTTCATTCCCAATCAAAACACACCCCTCCCCCAAAATTTGAATTTTCCTTCTGAACAAAAATTCAAAAAAAAAATTCATTTTGATATTGCCCTTTTAATTCATTTTGTTTTTACTTTTATATTAAATACCTGTAATGTGTGTGCAGTGTGCATATATTATACTTAATACTTTAGTATAACACGGAAATGAAAAAAAATGAATCAAAACATTTAGACATTGTTAAAGAGAAATGTTTCAACTTCTTCCCATCAAATTTAATCAAAAATCATGTTCGTACCTGAAACTGCGTTTGACAAAAAATTGTTTCATTAAAAAAAAAGAGCTTTCAACAAGCTCTAATGTAGACTATTATATTTCAGAGTTCATATATATAAAGTTTCCTTACCAAACCCAAGCACAAACACCTTCCCAAATGCACATTCAATACCATATCAATTTAGAAAAGGAAAGTAATTATGAGAGGAAAAAAGAACATATGGCTGATCTCAAAAAGGAATTAGCAACTTCCAACTTGAAAATAACATTATCAAGAGATCTGGGAAGAAGGAAGAAGCAGCAAAAATTAATTAAGGATGCCATGTATCGCACACAAAAACACAAAATCAAATGCATAATTGTCATTAATTCATTCACTTTAAACTTACCAAAACGTTACAGCCTTGGGCTCAGGAATGCCATCTGACATACAAGAAAGAAAAGAGCAAACATAAGTGAATCCTTCAAAAAAATAACTTTGAAAATAAAATTTAAAAGAGAGCGAGATCAGCACATCACCACCACAAAAAAAAAAAGTCCTAAAGTTCCATACCAAAACCAGATTGAACTACATGTATGCCAAAAATATGCATAGGGAAACTGATTCCACATATGTGGATATCTGGGGTCAAATTTTCAAAGCCTCTTAAGAGGCTTTAAAACCTAAGTTCCATTTTCAAAAGTGGATTTAGGCAATCTGGACCGAAGTATCATTGCCTTTCAATGGGACTTAGACACCTAAGGATATGGTCACACTGCAAATTAAATGTGTAGCTGCAGTGCAGGGAAGCATACCATCACAGTTTTAATCTACCTAGCACAAGTAACAAAAGCAGAGAAGATGCGGTGGCATGGACCCCAGTGTGAGCTAGCAACCCAAGTACATACTCAGGGTCTCAAGTGGGCCAGCAGTGGGGTGGCTAGCCTGTGCTGAAGCCAGTGCTGCCATGTCTTCACTGCTATTGAAGTGCATGGTGCACATGCTAGCTAGATTAAAGCTTGTTCTGGGATGCCTACCTGTGCTACATTTACACCTTAATTTGTAGAGTGGACACACTGAGACTCCTGCAGAATCCACATTGTTCTATAATTCCAATATTTTCCCCCATCGACATCCATTCTCATTTTGCTTGAGCACACATATCCTATATCAGTTTGTTAGCATGAGTACGCGTAATCCACTCAAAGCTTTTTGGACTGTGCTCCCTGTAAATCCCTAATATTTTTCTGAGATGAAATTAGCAAAATTGCGTCTGTTATGTAACAAACTATGCTAGATTTTACTCGACAAATGCCTGATCTCATTTTCATGGAAGGCAATGGGCGTCCTTCAGTTGTCATTGGATCACTCTAATTTCCTCCCATGCTGGAACACCTTCACTAATGAAGACAGTTTTGTATATTTGTATATTTCAAGAATATACTCATAATATTTAAGACTCAAAATTGGCTGGAACCGCTTATGTTTCTCTTTGTGTAACTCTCCCGTGCAATGAGATTCCAATTAATAGCTCCTAAATATCATAGAATCGTAGGACTGGAAGGGCCCTCGAGAGTTCATCTAGTCCAGTCCCCTGTACTCAGGGCAGGACTAAGTATTATCTTGACCAGGCCTGCACAACACGTGGCCCCTGTGAGCTCACCGTGCGGCCCGCGGGGGGTGTAGGCAAGCGGTGGGCTGGGGCAAGCCAATGGCTGGCTGGCGCGGTGGTGAAGACGCCAGTGGCTGGGGGACAGGTGAGTTGGCGGCGGGGAGGAGGGGGTTGAGGAGGTGAGCTGGCCAGCTGCGAGGGGTGGGGGGATGGCGAGCCAAGCAGGTGGGCGGGCAGGCAGTGGCGGCAATAGCGGATTTACCATGGTGCCACTGGTGGTGGGCCCACAGGTTCAAAGTGGCCCCAGCCCGGCCTTCTCCGTCCCCCTGCTGTCTCCTGTGGGGGCAGAAGCTTGATGCTGCCGGCAGCTGGGGCTCCTCCCCTGCCTCTTCCCCCAGCATGCCACATTCCCTCCCCTCCCCTGCTTGCTGGCAGGAAGGAGGGAGGGAGGGGGAAGAGCGGAGCCTCAGCACGCTCGCTGCTCTGGGGAGGAGGAGGAGAAGAGAAGGGAGCGTGGCCTTGGAGGAGGGGCTGGAATCGGGGCATACCCCTTCCAGCCCCTGCCGTGAGCACCCCCACAACCCCAGCCCACACCCCCAGCCCTCTGCCCACCCTGACTCGTACACCTCCAGCCCCCTCACACCTCCCCAGCCCCCTGCCCTCACCCCTGCACCCCCCCCACATTCCCACCCCAATCCTGAGCACCAAACAGGAGCTTCCCCAGGTAAGCGCTCCACACCCAGCCGGCAAGCGGGCGGGGTGGTGAAGAGGCCAGTGGCTGGGGGGCAGGTGAGCAGCGAGTCAGTGGCTGGAGGGGGGCACCATTTTCAGTAATTTTAATTTATGTTACTGTGTTGTACTTAAAGTACCGTACAGGATCTTTTCAAGGGGAATAAGACAAAACGCCATATTTATTAGCACTACATGTAATAACCAACGCTATCATATGCATATGATATAGCACACTGATGCACTTACACACACACACACACACACACACACACACACACACCCATCTTGCTGTTGTTACCAGCTTCACTGGCCAAGTTACCAGCTGTAACCACTTCAATGGCCAAGTGAGTTAGATGGGCGAGGGGTGGAGCTGGGCTTCTGCAGATCTGGATCCATGTTCCGATGTTGACAAGACGAAACCTAGGGTTCTCTGCAAGACCCCTCACTTTTATAGCAGCTTCCCTCTTATGCAAATCTCCCAGATTCAAAATCTGAGACTGTGTCCGTTGGTCTTTTTTGCTGCTTTTCTCTGGGCTGTGGGTTGTCCCAATGCTGCAAAGAGGGTGTTCCCAAAGAAAGGTGCTTGCTTCTAACCCCTGAGGCCGTCAGTATGTCAGCAAATTTTCAAGAAAGTGAGCACTGAGAATGATAGGGTTAGTAAAGTAAGATTTCAAATTTCTAAGGAAATTGCTGCTGCTGGGAAATGCTTCACAGAAGGCGAGTTTTTAAAAAAGTGTATGTTGATTGCTGTATCTGAGTTACGTCCAGAAAAGAGGGGAATATTTGAGAATGTCAGTCTATCACGCATGACTGTACAGAGAAGAATAGCTGACTTTTCTACCAATCTAAGTGATCAGTTAAAGCAGAGAGTCAGTGAATTCTGCTTTTACTCCCTAGCTATGGATGAAAGCACCGGTTTAAAAGACACAGCCCCACTTCTTATTTTTATTAGAGGTATTGATAAAAACTTTGTAATTATTGAAGAACATGTGCTCCATGACAGGTCGCACAACCGGAAAAGAAATCTCCAGTGAAGTGATAAAGTGCATGAATGATAAGTCGGGATTAGATTTCACAAACTTGGTGGCCATTTGTACTGATGGTGCTGCAGCTATGTGCAGAAAAAATGTTGAGCATTTACTCTTCTTGAAGAATTTATCAGGAGACAAATAATCAAACATCACTGCATTATACATCAGCAGGTTTTGTGTAGCGAAGTATTAAAATTTGAGCATGTAATGTCAGTGGTAGTTTCCATTGTAAACTACATCCATTCTAGAGGACTAAAACATAGGACATTTCGAGCCTTTCTTGATGGGACAGATGCCAAATGCAGCGACCTAATCTACCATACGGAAGTGAGGTGGTTGAGTCGAGGATGAGTGCTCCAGCGTTTCGTTGCTTTGAAAGAGGAGGTAGCAAAATTTCTAGAAAATGGGCCAATAAAATTCCCAGAGCTTGAAAATGAGTCCTGGAATCAAGATCTCTTTTTGTTTTGTGATATTACAGCACACCTGATATTAATTTTGTAGTGTAGACTTGCCTGAGGTGAGGAGAACCCTGGCCATTTAGGGATTAGATGAGAGCTCTTTATGTGTGCTGTAATATCACAAAACAAATTCAACTTCAGGTAAAAAAATCAGCTTATATTTCAAATGTGTGCAGCAGTGAAAGCTTTCAAAATGAAATTGAAACTTTTCAGAAGTCAGCTGTCAAAAGGCAAATCTGTCACTTTCCCACTTGTGCACAGCGTATCCCTCAGCACAAACACGCCAAGTTAGAAGAAAAATACGCAAAGCACATTAATCTTTTGATTGAAGAATTTGACAGAAGACTTACTTTGTCTAAAGAAGAAGACGTCCAGTTGAAGCTGATTGAATATCCCTTTTCTGTGAATCCAGAGAAACTGCCACTAGATTTGCAGTTGGAGGTTATTGAACTTCAATGTTCGGCAGTTTACCGAAATAAGCAGAGAGAGAGCAGCCTGCGGGATTTCTACAAAAGTCTAGACAATGAAAAATACAAGAACCTTATCGAAGTTGCACTGAAAACATTCAACATTTTTGGAAGCACTTACATATGTGAACAAACATTTTCCATCATGAACATGAATAAAAACAAGCAACGTTCTTCTTTGACTGACGACCATCTGGAAGACATTATGAAAATATCCACTTCAAATATGACCCCCAAATACGACAAGCTTGTTGCTGAAAAGAGATGTACTATCTCTCATTAAATTTGCAAGGTAATTATGAAAAGTACAAATGTTTTCTTTCAACAGAACAGGTATTTTTTATTTTTCCATGAAACATAAAAAAATAAAATTAAAAAAATAGTTTGCTTTAATTGAAAAATTCTTAATGAAGTGTCACCACCACCACCCCCCACGACCTTCCTTTTCGGCTCACAGCTGTTTCAGCGGGGCGGCACTGGGGAAGGAGGGTTTGTTTCCGCAGGGCGGGCAGTGCTGGGAGAGGGGGGGTTCGGCAGGGGTAGGGGGTTTCGGCCCTCAGTTGTTTCCTTTGGAATAATATGGCCCTCACCGCTTTACAAGTTGTGCAGGCCTGATCTAGACCATCCCTGACAGGTGTTTGTCTAACCTGCCCTTAAAAAAATCTCCAATGATGGAGATTCCACAACCTCCCTAGACAATTTGTTCCAGTGCTTAACCACCCTGACAGTTAGGAAGTTTTTCCTAATGTCCAACCTAAACCTCCCTTGCTGCAATTTAAGCCCATTGCTTCTTCTCTTATCCTCAGAGGTTAAAGAGAACAATGTTTCTCCCTCCTCCTTGTAACAATCTTTTATCTACTTGAAAACTTATGTCCCCTCTCAGTCTTCTCTTTTCCAGACTAAACAAACCCAATTTTTTTCAATATCATTCACCTCACATGAAGTCCTCTACTGCAAGATCAATTCCATAGCATGCACCCAGCTTTTACTTATATACATACATACACACACTCACTCTATTATTTTCCCTTTAGGCCCACATGTAGTTAAAGTTGGTTTAACAGTCCTGATTTTGTTATACTCAATTTTAAAGTTTCACAGAAGCTTCAAAGATATCATTCCATTCTTAAGAATGACTTTGCCAGATGAGAAGAATGTGAAGGAGTTCTTTTGTAAGATAACAAATTATAGTAAATTGAATAATTGAATACCTGGTCAGGAAGTACAGAATCTTAAACTGAAATTTAAATACTCTTATGCGCCAAAGCAATCACAGTGAATTAGAGAGAAGACCAGGAAATATAGAATTTATAGGTGTATATGGAAAATGATCCTATTGAAGAAACAATTTAAAGGAAAGGAAATACAAATACATTAGTTTGAAATTCTTGGGAGTCTAAGGGCCAGATCCAAAATCCAGAGAAAATTATCTTTCTATTGACTTCAATGATCTTCAGTTCAGTCCCCAGATAATTTTTTCTTACAGATGAAAGATATCCAAACTGTACCATATAGCTACCACAAGGTCGAAATTACAGAGAACAGTCTATAGATAGCATTTCTTAAAAATGAAATAACTAAAGTACACTTGACTGAGATAGACAAGTTATTAATTCTTCAAGAGGAGGAATGAATTCAATCAAGGCTTAAACTGCAGAAGTGCCAGGCTGTCAGCACCGAAGGGTTAATCCAGAGTGCTTTTCACGACTTTAATGCAGATTATGAAGCCAAAAACAATTGAGATGAAGGAGCCAAAGAAAAGTTTGAAAACTAATGAGATTCAACTGGCAGAACAGAGGGTGAGTGGGAAAATAGACAAGTAAGAATAGAAATATGATCATGATTCAAAACAGGGATAGATGTGTAAGAGGGAAGAAAGTAACACGAACCTCATTGTGCCAGGCATTTTTACTTTTGGAGTCCAGGATTCAAAGTGGGTGTTTTTTGTTTGTCTGTTTTGTTCTTTTTAAATGTAGAGTTACAATGAGTTGGGCTTATAATGTAATATAGTATAGTTAAGTAGGAAGACTTGGTGGTTTGTGTGTCTGTGTGTGGCGAGTTTGTTCTACCAGGAAATCTTTTAATACTGGTAGAATTTACTTTGAAAAAGATTCCTCTAGGGATTGAATTTCACTGAAATGCAAGAGCAAATCAGGCTGGTTGAAACTATACTTAGTGAATTAGTAGAGGGCTATGGTTCTATAGAAGCTGTACAATGTCTGCAATAATAAAGACACTGAATGGAAAAGCCTAAGCAATATCTTTCAGTTAAGATTAGACTGAATCCTCATTACAAGAGAAGATGATATGATCCACACAAAAGCAGAGCTTTTCGAGAGACTTATCAATTTCTCTCCCTTTTAAGAATCCAACTAAATTCAATCTGGAAAAGATAATGGAGAGCATTGATGTTAAAGTTGGGATAATGCAATACAAAGAAAAAAAAGGCACACGGTACAGTATTTCAGACACAAGACAGAAGGAATCATCTGGGCCAGGCTAAGGAGATAGTGAAGTGACTTCACATTTTTTTGCAATAGAAATCTAGCATGAAGGAAGAGAATCGATCAATTCACCCTCATATTTAAGCTACAGAAAAGAAAATGACCTTATGGCTTTACCTGGCATGGATCCATATTGTGGCTCATCTGAGATAGTGCTAAGCTTTTCATTTTAGGAGTGAATGAGAGGCAGAATTGATGAGAAACTTTAAAAACAAGAAGCATCATTTCAGACCACCTCATGCCTACGTGAGAGAAATATTTTTAAAGCCTAGTATATACTATGTGGTGTAGAGAAGAGCAAGTTATTCCCAACAAATAATTTATTCAACAAGCCTAGTGCAGCAGAGTGCTATCCCCACGCACGCCTCTTTGAGGCACAGCGCACCCGTCTGGCAAGCTGCCCCAGCTCCTGCTTGGTTCTTACAATAATTGACTCACAGACCTGACTACTGAGAACAAGATCCCGCATTGTTGGGGTCTTATTTATTAACGCTTTTACAGAATACAAAACTCTTCTTTAGCCTCTCAAGTCCAACTCTTCTTGTGGGGCCCAGGTACTAATTCAGGTAGGCTTGCTCTTGTAAGTTCAGGAGTCTGACAGCACTCCTTCTGGAGGCCTGAGCAATAGTTCAAGTAGAGAACAGGATTCCCACAGTCCTTCTTCTGGAGCACATTATAATCCAGGCCAACTGCAGCCCTCTGCCAGCTTCTCACACTTGTCCCCTTTCCAATCAGTCCTTTCACCCCTAGGCTTTGAGAGGGCAGCAGACATCAACCCTCCTCAGTCTAAAGTCTTGTTATGAGTATGGTGCCCTCCTTCTCAGGGCTTGCCCCAGTTGGTTAGGAGAAAGGGCCACCTTCCACTTCAAGACTTCTGATCCCAGGCCTAAAAGAAACAGTAGTGCAGCTTTTCCTCTAGGACTTCTTCCTCTCTCCCAGTAGCTGCCTCTGCCATGTCTTAGGTCCTTGGGTACTACAAAATTCCTGAACCCTTACAGGGGTAGGCCATGCAAACAGGGTTGGCTGATCCCTAGTCCCTAATACTCTTGTTACATTTAGCCCTGGTCTACACTAGGACTTTAGGTCAAATTTAGCAGCGTTAAATCGATGTAAACCTGCACCCGTCCACACGATGAAGCCCTTTTTTCGACTTAAAGGGCTCTTAAAATCGATTTCCTTACTCCACCCGTGACAAGTGGATTAGCGCTTAAATCGGCCTTGCCAGGTCGAATTTGGGGTACTGTGGACACAATTCGACAGTATTGGCCTCCGGGAGCTATCCCAGAGTGCTCCATTGTGATCGCTCTGGACAGCACTCTCAACTCAGATGCACTGGCCAGGTAGACAGGAAAAGAACTGCGAACTTTTGAATCTCATTTCCTCAAGAAAAAAGGCGCAAAACGATTGTCTGCTGCTGCTTTCATGGAGGAAGGGAACGGGGGCCTGACGATATGTACCCAGAACCACCCGCGACAATGTTTTAGCCCCATCAGGCATTGGGATCTCAACCCAGAATTCCAATGGGCAGTGGAGACTGCCTTCTATGATGAGATTACTGGTTCTGTGGATGAAGGGAAAGCAGTGGATGTATTGTTTCTTGACTTTAGCAAAGCTTTTGACACAGTCTCCCACAGTATTCTTGTCAGCAAGTTAAAGAAGTATGGGCTGGATGAATGCACTATAAGGTGGGTAGAAAGTTGGCTAGATTGTCGGGCTCAATGGGTAGTGATCAATGGCTCCGTGTCTAGTTGGCAGCCGGTGTCAAGTGGAGTGCCCCAGGGGTCGGTCCTGAGGCCGGTTTTGTTCAATATCTTCATAAATGATCTGGAGGATGGTGTGGTTTGCACTCTCAGCAAATTTGCGGATGATACTAAACTGGGAGGAGTGGTAGATACACTGGGGGGCAGGGATAGGATACAGAGGGACCTAGACAAATTGGAGGATTGGGCCAAAAGAAATCTGATGAGGTTCAATAAGGATAAGTGCAGGGTCCTGCACTTAGGACGGAAGAACCCAATGCACAGCTACAGACTAGGGACCGAATGGCTAGGCAGCAGTTCTGCGGAAAAGGACCTGGGGTGACAGTGGACGAGAAGCTGGATATGAGTCAGCAGTGTGCCCTTGTTGCCAAGAAGGCCAATGGCATTTTGGGATGTATAAGTAGGGGCATAGCGAGCAGATCGAGGGACGTGATTGTGCCCCTCTATTCGACATTGGTGAGGCCTCATCTGGAGTACTGTGTCCAGTTTTGGGCCCCACACTACAAGAAGGATGTGGATAAATTGGAGAGAGTCCAGCGAAGGGCAACAAAAATGATTAGGGGTCTGGAACACATGACTTATGAGGAGAGGCTGAGGGAACTGGGATTGTTTAGTCTGCAGAAGAGAAGAATGAGGGGGGATTTGATAGCTGCTTTCAACTACCTGAGAGGTGGTTCCAGAGAGGATGGTTCTAGACTATTCTCAGTGGTAGAAGAGGACAGGACAAGGAGTAATGGTCTCAAGTTGCAGTGGGGGAGGTTTAGGTTGGATATTAGGAAAAACTTTTTCACTAGGAGGGTGGTGAAACACTGGAATGCGTTGCCTAGGGAGGTGGTGGAATCTCCTTCCTTAGAAGTTTTTAAGGTCAGGCTTGACAAAGCCCTGGCTGGGATGATTTAATTGGGGATTGGTCCTGCTTTGAGCAGGGGGTTGGACTAGATGACCTCCTGAGGTCCCTTCCAACCCTGATATTCTATGATTCTATGATAGCTACCCACAGTACAACACTCCGGAAGTCGACGCTTGCCTCGGTACTATGGAAGCACTCCACCGAGTTAATGCACTTAGAGCATTTTCTGTGGGGACACACACTCAAATATATAAAAACGATTTCTAAAAAAACTTCTATAAATTCGACCTAATTTCGTAGTGTAGCCATACCCTTAGACTTTAAAAGTTATTAGGGCTGTTGATTAATCGCAGTTACTCACGTGATTAACTCAAAAAAATAATCATGGTTAATCGCAGTTTTAATCACACTGTTAAACAATAGAATGCCAATTGAAATTAATCATTTTGGATGTTTTTCTACATTTTCAAATATATTGATTTCAATTATAATACAGAATACAAAGTGTACAGTACTCACTTTATATTATTTTATTACAAATATTTGCACTATAAAAATGATAAACAAAAGAAACAGTATTTTTCATTTCACCTCATACAAGTACCATAATGATCTCTTTGTCGTACAAGTGCAACTTACAGATGTAGATTTTTTTGTTACATAAATGCACTCAAAAATAAAACAATGTAAAACTGTAGAACCTACAAGTCCACTCAGTCCTACTTCTTGTTCAGCCAATCGCTAAGACAAAGAAGTCTGTTTACATTTACAGCAGACAATGCTGCCCACTTATTTACAGTGTCACCTGAAAGTGAGAACAGGTGTTCACATGGCACTTTTGTAGCCGGCATTGCAAAGTATTTACGTGCCAGATATGCTAAACATTTGTATGCCCCTTCATGCTTCAGACACCCTTCCAAAGGACATGTTTCCATGCTGATGATGCTTGTTAAAAAAAAAGTTAATTAAATTTGTGACTGCACTCCTTGGGGGAGAATTATATGTCTCCTGCTCTCTTTTACTCACATTCTGCCATATATTTCATGTTATAACAGTCTGAGATGATGACCCAGCATATGTTGTTCGTTTTAAGAATACTTTCACTGCAGATATGACAAAACGCAAAGGTGGTACCAATGTGAGATTTCTAAAGATAGCTACAGCACTTGACCCAAGGTTTAAGAATCTGAAGTGCCTTCCAAAATCTGAGAGGGACGAGGTATGGAACATGCTTTCAGAAATCTTAAAAGAACAATACTCCAATGCAGAAACTACAGAACCCAAACCACCAAAAAACAAAATCAACGTTCTGCTGGTGGCATCTGACTCAAATGATGAAAAAAAAAAAAACATGCGTTGGTCTGTACTGCTTTGGATCATTACCAAGCAGAACCCGTCATCAGTATGGACACATGTCCTGTGGAATGGTGATTGAAGCATGAAGGGAGATATGAATCTCTAGCACATTTGGCATGTAAATGTCTTGCAAAGCCAGCAACAACAGTGCTATGTGAACGCCTGTTCTCACTTTCAGGTGACATTGTACACCAGAAGCAGGCAGCATTATCTCCTGCAAAATGTAAACAAACGTGTTTGTCTGAGCAATTGGCTGAACAAGAAGTAGGACTGAGTGGACTTCTGGCTCTAAAGTTTGACATTGCATTCAAAAATAAAACTTATTTTTTCTACATAATTCTACATTTGTAAATTCAGCATTCATGATAAAGAGATTGCACTACAATCCTTGTATTAGGTGAACTGAAAAATATTTGTTTTTACAATGCAAATATTAGTAATAAAAAATAAATATGAAGTGAGCATGGTACACTTCATATTCTGCTGTAATTGAAATCAATATATTTGAAAATGTAGAAAAGATCCAAAGATATTAAATAAATGGTATTCTATTAACAGCACGATTAATTTTTCAATCGCACAATTAATCATGATTAATTTTTTTAATCACTTGACAACCTTTGTTGTTATCCATGAATGAACTGAGATCATTTCATTTACTTATTCACATCATTTAAAAAAATCCTCCTGTGATTTGATCACATGAGTATGAGTATTAGATATTTGCTATTTCAGCTGTGAGTGTTAGTGGTGATTGGTGGGATAAGTCTAGTATTGTTTGTTCCCTGATTGCACATGATGTTCAAATTCACTTTCCAGGATTGTTCAGCCAGACCAAGTAGATCACTTAGAACCAGATTTACAAAAAGAAAAGATGCAGATAGGTACCTGGTAGGATTTTGGAAAGTGCTCAACTCCCACTAGAAGTTGACTTTGTAAATCTGGCTTTTGACTATTTGTGGGAAGCCAACCAAAAAAAGGGCCCTGCCTATGACCTTCCCACCAATACGTGCTTGACTTTGAAATTAGGTTTCTATGCTGGTCAAATCTGATGGCACAAATGTCCATGGAAGGCCAGCATAATAGGGGCATGAACACAGCTGAAGCAAATTCATTTCAAAATTTGAATGAATATTCATGGAAGATTTTCAGCACCATTCTGCCTGTTCTAAAATTGAGTAATTATCAGCTTCTACATGCTTCTGGCCATCATCATTTTCACTGCTTCTGAAAACATCTGACACTGTTCACTAAGAGTCACATTGAATGGAAAGCGATATATTTTATGGTTGATGAACTAACAGCATGCCAGACTTGTCTGAGTGGATAAGGAGGCACTGAGTGAAAACTGTCACGATATACTGTGAAAGTCAAGAGAAACGTAAGAAAAAGCCACTGGGATGCTGGAGTGGACTCACAGGTTTTCAAGAACCTCTTAATGAAATTCTGCAACCTAACAGAAGGGATGGTTGGGTGGATTTCTCTGCTTCTGTTGGGTGGATTTCTCTGCTTCTCTCCCTTCTCTAGATGTGCGAAATCATCCCTGCCAGCTGATTTACTCCTTCTGACTCTTAAAAATACTCTGAAGAGAAACGATTTAGTCTTTTAAATGAACTAGGTTGCACCACTGCATATTTATCAAGTATTAAAATGTGGGGGATGACAGCCTGAGTCCATAAAAGGTGGCTACCCCCTTTTCAAATTACCCAAGTTGAACCTGTACTATACTTTCAATATGCCTGACTCACAATGGGATTAATCCTGCTGATTTAAATTGTTACAAAATTCCACTGACTTCAAAAGAGGCAGGATTGGATCTTAGAGTATCCAAGAACAAAATGCATGTTTTCAGAGAAGAGTCTTAATGTCAATTTCTGTGCTAAAGACCCTATTCAGCAAATTACTTGAGCACATGTTGAAGTGCTTTGCTAAATTGGTGCCAGAAGTCTCGATCTGGCAAGGAGCTGAGCACTTTGATGCTGACAGAGCAACACATTGAAGTATGTGAGTGAATTCAGTGGGATTACTTCCCTGTTTAAAGTTAGCATGTGCTAAAATGCTTTGCTGAGTTGGGACCAGAGTGCTCAGCAACCTGGTGGATGGAGCCCTTAGAGCAATTTTGCCTCTGCTGTGGTTATGGTTGTAAGAAAATGTTTTCCTAGCCTCCCCGGCTGGGAGCTCAAGGGCCAGGTAGGACGGTCCCACAGGCTGGATGTGGCCCATAGGCTGTAGTTTGCGCACCTATGTGCTAGAATAAGCCGGTGCAAGAAAAATTCTCTCTACAATTAAAATCCAGGGGCTATTTTCCCCCCTCTTACTTTTCTGTTCATTTAGAGTGAGTTTAATAGCCAGGCTAAAAAATGGGGATGCTGCTGATCCAGGGAGTGGAGGCAGTAGAGCAGGCATCAGGCACAAACTTCCCACACATTATCCTGCCCATGTCCCCTTACCTGGAGAGTACACCTCTAAGGAGAAGAGGCTTGGTAAGACAAACAGAAACTCATGATCAATAGGGTTAAAAGTCCCCTCTAGATAAAATGGCTATTACTAGCTCATCCATTCAGTGTGTCTAGCATTATCACCCACTTGAAGCATGGAGAAGATGTGGGTAGGATTGCGTGCATCTAAGGCACAATTTCTCCAGTGCTCCTCCCAGCAGCACTTATTTCAGGGCAAGATCATGGCATTTATGGTCCTGCTGTGAATTAAGGTATTTGTGGAATTTCCAATTGTAATGACTAAGTGAGTTAGACACCAACTGTCTGGGTCAGTATCTACTTTCACTGCAGTGATTTTCACAACTGTTAACATTTTACCAGCTCTGTGGGGATTTCCTGCAGGGCAAATTTCTTCTATGAGTCGATTTGCTTGTTACACTACTCTCTCCTCGGCCCTCAGCATATAACTTTTGACAGCTTTGAATGTTCCTTGAGTGTTAATGCCAAATGACAATTTACACAACTTGGCTTGCAGAGAAATCTGTAATTTAAATTGCTACGTGCATCATATGTACCCTTAAATGGTAGCCTTTCAAGACATAGACAAGTTGGAGATTTAAATCAAATCTCTAGTTTACAGACTTAAGACATGTAAATGCAGTACTGAATGGAAAAAAGGTGTTATTTGCAATACACAAAGATTCAAATATGAGGTGTTAAAGAAAAACATGAGCAAAAATATGAACCTCTGTTGGGTTACAGCAGTGATGAGTTTGGTTCATTTGAATTGAGAGGTGTTCCACAATTAAAATGAATAGGATGCAGGTACATCACTATTTTCTCTTTAATAATGCTTGAATTCCCCAAATCTTTCCATATTGGAAGGTCACTAGAATCAGGGCTGGCTCCAGGCACCAGCGGACCAAGCAGGTGCCTGGGGTGGCAAATGTAAAGGGGCAGCAGGATGTCAGGCTCTGGGGCGGTTGGTCAATCGCGCTTGGTGGCAATTCGACAGCAGGGATGCTATACTTCTTGGGTCGCTGGTGGCAATTTGGTGGCCACACCATCACTCTGCCTCTGTGTTCGGTGGCGAGGTTTTGTTTGGGTTTTTTTTGCCGCTTGGGGTGGCAAAAAATGCTGGAGCCTGCCCTGACTAGAATAATGAGGTTCTCATAGATAAGCCCTAACGTACATGTTGGTTTATGTATATGGAGGGGGTTAGTCCACTTTGACTCAAGTTAGGCTAGTGTGGAAATGCCTGCAAACACAACACAATTTATTAGATCACACTGACTCAGCATTTACCACAAACTGTAGAGTCCTCTTTCAAAGTGCACTAAATTGATGTGAATTGAGTTAGTTGGGTCTGTTCATGTGCATGCAATGCTGCTATACACTACTTTGGCAGTCTTCCAACTATTATCCCACACTGCTTTACAGGTGTCCATTACTGACCTGTGTGTCTATCTGCATGCTCTCCACCACTCTGGCTTATGAACTTTGGCCCAGATAAACTTAGGTAACCCATAAGTTTTGGGGAACTGGAAGTAGAATGTCAGAATGGGAATTTTGTCCATAATTAACACCAGCTTCTGGAAGGTTTTGGATAGGACACCCAATTGCAAGAGTGCCATGGCAATGAAGTGACATATGATAATGGGGTGACATGATAAATATACTAACCTATAGAAGATGGTTACCTCAACATTGGTAAGGGGAGGAAATACAGATAAGGAAGAGGAGAGAAACCCTTACTGAATATATCATTAGACATGGTAAGGTCAGTGTAATGTATTATAAAAGTGGCACCCCAGCCTGTGGGCAGTAGGAAAGAGATTAACCTAGGGAAGGGCCAGAATGATGGCCACTGGTGAAGATTAGGAAGGTGATGGTGATGTGGAAGGGAGTGGCTAACATTTCAGGTTGTTCTGCAAGGGATGGTGCGAGTTTGGATGTTCAGATGTACTTTCTGTATTATCTGGATCTACCTTACTGAGTTAGAGTGTGTGAGACTTTGCTAAATGTACAAATAAATATAAAAGTTCCTATAGTGTGAGTTTTGCACATCAGGGTTCCCAACTATACAATAATTTTTATAATACTGAGCCTGATCTTGGGACAAGAACCTGTCTACTCTCAAAGTGATACCTGTGAATCTTAGACAATCTAGAGATCAGGCTACAGCTCAGTATAATTCATTATTATACTCTACATCTGTGCTAGCTTCTGTTGCGGGTGCCTCACAGCCAGTCATTTTAGGTAGATGTGAACTAGGAGCCCGAGTCTCCAGCCTCCCTCCTTCAGCCAATGCAATCTCTTCTGCCCCACCCCACCCCTTCAAAATGGCAGAGGTTTAGCGTGACAGAAGAACTAAGTATCAACTCTTTCCAAGCCTATGCCATGGAGGGTGCATGCCCATTACCTGTTTCCCTTCCCCAGGGAACACCTCCAGCCCAGTTCACCTGCTCAAAATGGCAGGCAGTGGAAGAGGGCAGCCATAACCTCAACCCCAAAGCCCCCACCTCCCTTCCCACAGCATATTTGAATGATGAAAACAGTCATGTGGAATTCAGCGGTTTATTGAGACAGTGATTACAGGAAAAATAGTTTGGTTAGTATTCCCAGTTTACATGAAGTAGGTGTGGGCACTGTATGACCACAAAGGTACTAGGACCACAGCTTACTGCTAAGGTGTACATGCTCTGTAACATACAGAAAAATAAATTTACCATACAGAGGGCTCTGAATGGTTTTTAAACAGGCTCAAATACAGTCATAGTGTTTAAGGCCAGAAGGGGCCACTAAGTCAGACCTTCTAAATATGTCACAGCCGCCCCCCCCCCCCCCCCAACACTTCCGCCACACTAGAGACTGGGAGCAGTTAAGGCTTTGAACAGTCAGTGCAGAACCTGATCCATTTTTCTTCACACCTTTCAGCACTGTAGGAGAGAAACCAGACTCAAACTGAGAAATTGCTTGCTTTTGGTCTAGACAATATGTGGGATAGCAGCATGGTCACTGTCCCCGGCATAATTTGTAATTCCCTTCAGTCTTGGGGGAACCATGTTGGTGAATAACTTCATGGTGTATCTCGCTGCTCTGCCCTTTACCTTATTGAAGAAGGTCAGGGCAGCCTAAGGAGGTTGTAGAGGGGATTACTAGCCACTTCTACCCATGAAAGAAATGGCACTGCTCACAATCCGTCTCTGCCTCCCCACCCCCTAGGTCGGGGTGGCCAACCTGAGCCTGAGAAGGAGCCAAAAATTTACCAGTGTACATTGCAAAAGAGCCACAGTAATACATCAGTACCCCCTGCCCCCCCCCACCCTGGACCCTTCCAGACCACCCAGCATTTATACCTGTAACCCTGCTGTGATGGTGAACCAGCCATGGGAGCATCCTGGAGAAATACCCCTTCCCGTTTATGTATTCTGACCCTTGGGGGCAGGGGAAAATGATAGGTATATGGATCCCATCAATTGCCCCATTACAGTTTGGGAACCCCATGCGTGCAAAAACTATGAATAACGCTCAGGAGATTGTCAATGTTTATAACGCTGTGCAACAGTACCTTTTCCATGGCCTTACATACTGGCGTGACAATGGCGCCAGTCAGTCTCCTTACAACAAATTGCTCAGCTGTGGACCAGTAACATTCACAGCTGGTCAACTTGTAGATGGCCATGGCGACCCACTTCTCCATGGGTCTAAGGCACCGCAGATTGCTAGCTGCCACACCAGTGCTAGTTCAGCACAAATCTCAAAAAGAGTCACTTTTGCCACCTCATGCTTGCGTTCATCCCAGGTCTGCCGAACGATCCTTTCCCACCAACCCATGCTGCTTTCCTTAGCCCAGGAACACTGCATCGTATGAAGCTACTGCAGGAACACTCCTGTAGTAGTAGCTGCTCGGTCTTCTCCTGGCCTTCCTCATTCTCCTTCCTCTTCTGCCACATCAACTGCTCAGCAGTGTGGCTGACGAAGCCCAAAAACCAAAGCCACCCAACATCAAAGGCCTTTGCGTGCTTGCAGTTGCCAGCATAGTAGTGTGGCGCATTGTTGCGTCCATGAAGCCTGACAGCAATTCAAGAATGGTGCTAGCCCAACCAGGAAGAGAGGAATCATGGGACAGAGCATAGAATCATGGGATTTGTAAAAGCTGAACCTAAGTCCCAGAATCCCACTGACTTCTGCTTGGCTTCTGAAAATGCATCCCACAATGCGCAGCAAGAAAAATGCCAGAATGTACACAGCTCAGTGAAGCAGAGGACCATGGGATACCCTTCCAAACTGCCACGCACTTAGTATGTGCCAAATGCTTGCTATGTGTCCACAGAGTTCAAATTAGAAGAGGACATAGCCATCCATTGTACACTGTTAGTTGGGAGCTGATAATATGGCAGCTGAACAAATGTGTGTCAAATCACTGAGCCACACCCCTTAGATAATATCTGTGCAATCCTGCAGAGACTTATGCATGGGCTTCCCTCTGTGCACATGTACTCCCATTGAAGTTAATGGGACTACTCACATCCATGAAGGTAAGCATGTACATGAGCCTTTACAGAAAGGAGCTCTGTATCAAACACAATTATTATTATTAATTCTCCAGATGCTTAGTAAGAAGAGAATGACACACTTTGGTCCCAATATGTGCTTAATTCCACACAAGTAGTTGTGTGATTAGCCCCACTGAAGTTAACATGTCTAAAGGTAAGCACGTACCTAACGTTGCAGAACTGGGGCCTTTGTGAATTACTTTTAGGTAACCTAGGTTGATCCATTTTTATTTAATCTTCAAAGGTTTGTATAGTTACTCCTGCTCCCTGTAGAAATTCATTTCCAAAGTGTGTGATGCACAGCTGCTTCATAAGAGTGCTGTGTGTTTTAGAGAAGATTAATGTTTTTTATGAAATGAAGTGATTTATTTTACAAAAAACACATGGTTTACATGGAGACTAGGTTGACAAATGTACCCAGACTGATTTTTTAAATTGGTCCTTTATTTTCATAAAGAAAATTAATCCTGCCTAATACTAGTGTAAACCAACCTAAAGTTCAACCACTTAGCACACTAGTACATGACATTTTCAAATTGTTTAAAAAAAACTTGCTTTTTCCTCCCACAAAAGCTACAATTATCTGAGCATTTGTAAGGATATATGCACAAGTTCTCTGTGCAAAAGCGTGATGTAAACTTCATTGCAACTAATACAAAAAAAGGTAAACTTGTGTTTTACAGCTCTGTTAAGCAGCATGGTTTCTGCTCTACCCCAGTAGCTCTTTCACTCTTAAAAGAGAGTCACTATGTCAATGAATTAGGAGATTCAAAACAAGGTATGAAGAAAACAAAAAGCACCAAAACCCATCCCTCCAAAAATCAGGAAACCAATTTAGTTTATTCAAAACACTTGTCAAGGGCATTGTAGGGAATTCCAGGGCTCACATGCATTAATTCTTCTGTTCTGTGCGTTTTTTGTTTGGTTCCCTGCCCCATAGCGCTTACTGTTCTGACTCCTCCTTACTGGTTCTGGGGCAAGACCATTCCTCAGCTGCATGGCAATAGTAAAATATAGGGAGCAGATATTTTATTGTATTCTATTTAGCCTTGAAAGGAATCCTCGCTTCTCATCCTGCAACCCCCACGATAAAAACATTCCACAGATTACCCCCTCCGACCTCTTTTTCCTCCCTCAGGATGCTGGCAAGAATGAAAAGTTCCACCTCACCAAAGCTAAACAGCTGTACAACGAAGACAACCTTTTTTCTCCCTGTTCCATGAGATCTCTAGAAGTTTGGAGAAATGAATGCAGTGAGACCCTAGAAGTCCATATTTATTAATGCAGGGGCAAAAGTACTAACCTGCCCAATGATAATTACTTATAACAACCAACAGGGTAGTCAACCAAAGAGGAGACTAGTCAGAGAAGATTGGGGATGACAAAGATGAATGTAGGAAGTTTGAGAGTTACATTAGTGTTGCAGAGTAGCAGCCGTGTTAGTCTGTATCCGCAAAAACAGGAGGACTTGTGGCACCTTAGAGACTAACCAATTTATTTGAACGTAAGCTTTCGTGAGCTACAGCTCTCTTCATCAGATGCATACTTCAGTCCTTCTCAAGTACTCCTTTTCTTATTAGTGTTGTAGTAGCCAGGCAAGGTACTAAGAAACTTCAACAGGACTTTTTTTAAAATGGAAACCTCTTTCCCCAAGCTGCTGCTGCACCCTCTGTAGCTTTCTCCCAGCCTCTCAGCTCCTCCCCCTCCTTCCTGTCCTTTCAGACTCCCAACAGCCAGTGCTCCCAATTCTAATAATTACAAGCAACATCTAAACACTGCAATTAGCCTGTTTAGGCCCCAGGCCTGTAGAGAGATTGCAGTGTATGTGAGTAATAATGCCTGATTAGGAAGGGTGGGAAGAATTCAGAAATGGAGACTACACCAGGGATGTTGCAACATGGACTCTGTTCTACTCAGATTTCAGGCTGCAATGTCCTGGGTCTGAGTAGAGAGTACAAAGCACTGGAGCAGCAGAACCACGTGTTAGTATTATAGGGAGAGCAACCCCTATATGTTTAGGTTGCCTAACGCCTTCCCCTATAAAAACATTCTTGCAACCTTTTTCTGAGAAGCTCTCATACTCTATTATTTTCAGCAGGCCTTCAGTATTCAACTGGGGAAAGCACCCAAGGCTGTGGAAGTGACTTCTTTGTCCCATGAAATTCCATTCAGTTTTTCCAGACACCAAACAGTTAAAACATTCAATTTATCTGCTCTTGCTTATTGCAGTTTGCTGAAAATAACTACTAAACAAGGCTGGACCTGTAGTGCTCCCAAAGCAGCACCAGGACACACTGTACTAGAGGAGCCCTGGGAGCTGCCAGAGCAGCTATAACAAGTTGGTGGGGCAGGGGAACAGAATCAAGCTGGACTCTTCATCCCCAAATTCAGCACCTGGGCCCAGTGGCCCATGTAGCTCCCTTGAGGGAGCTACAAGAGAGCAATCAGGGTATATCATCTTAATTCTGCCCCCTTTTCATACATATTACACAATCTTTAATTACATGATCACATACTATTTTTTCTATTATCTGCATGATATTCCTGCCTCATTCAGTGCACAGGATGGACACATCTGGGGGACAAATGAAGGTTATACAGGCAGCTATCCATCTGGCATTTCTTAACTTCCAAGTGGTTGTCTTGCAACCTAAACAAGATTCTTTTAACATATATTTTTTGTATATAATTACATTACTACAATTCTTCCTGGTTGATTTTTTTCCTTCAAGGATGGAGAAAATGAATACTTACAGCCTCTATAACTATCATATAGAGAGCCGTTGAAAAATACCAATAGTATTTGTGGGAGTTTTTAATCCCCTTAAAATCTCTAACTTTACCATATTTTGTTGTTGTTTCCGAAGGGAAAAAAAGAATTCTCTTCTTTTTTTTAGTTTCTCTTCTTCCTTCTTTTTTCCAGTGGAAAAAAGGAAAGGAGGGTAAATCAGAACTATGAAAACACAAAATGGTCTGTTTTCAAACTGAACAGAAATTTTCTGAAAGCTCATGCTCAAATAAATTGGTTAGTCTCTAAGGTGCCACAAGTACTCCTTTTCTTTTTGCGAATACAGACTAACACGGCTGTTCCTCTGAAACCTGTGGGATCATTGTTACATTTAAGAGCTAGGTAGAAATTCTGTCAGATATTTAACAGAAAATGACCTTTTTTAAAAAACAAACAATCTGTAACACAAGACAGTAGCCATCCAGAATGAACTTCTCTTATAACTTCATGTGGACTGCAAGCTGTGGGTGGAGATTGCCTAGAACAGTTTCTGTCGAGTTGTACTATGTTTCTATACCGTGTGTCTTGGTTATTACTAGTTTGTTTTGACACTTGACCAGTTGATGTTGGTATCATTCTTTGAATTTGTTCAGCAAGCTTACGAATCAGTCATGCACCACTAGCAATAGTGTAAGAAGTCATTCCATCCAGTGCACAATAATTCCTTGCGTCTATATTTTCCTATCCAGAATAATTGTGTCCAGCTAGATGCTTTGAGGGACACATTATCAGAAACTTTCTTCTGATGAAAAGCAACCTGAGGTGCTTGTTGAGAAGCACACAGTGTTCTGAATTGGGGTGGGGGGGAAATAGGTTTGAACACATCTGCAGGACACCTCCCAAAAACAACATTTAAGGAAAGGAATGAGCTGTCCGTGTGCTTGTTTTCTTCTGTGAAACACAGAGCACACACAACCTACATGCACAATAGTATATATACACCATATATCTATGTTATGGAGCCCCACTGAAGTCAAGAGATCCACAAATGAAGAGTGCTAATTGCAGGTTCAAGACCTTAGTTACATCAGGACTGGGAAAGGTGAAAGAAAACTAGGACACCAAAGCCAAGGACCCAATTCTGCAAAGTTTGACTCACATGAGTGGTCCCGTCAGCTTCCATGGGATGACATACATGAGTAAGGATTACTCACATAATTAAATCTCACACAAACCAGCATCATTCTAGTAAAATATGACACATTAGTCTGCACTAAACTTCATTTGTTGCCATAAAGTTGTGCAAGCCACTGAAGTTAAATAACTAGTGGTTTACACTTCATCACTGTCCATTTTTGTAATTGGAATTTAAAAAGCAGATATAAAGAAACATAATGGAGTGCACCCATCTCATGAGTGCCTCCTTCTATTCGGGTGTATACAGGTCTGCACCTTCTCTCCCTGTAGCCCTCCTTGATCAGGGGAGAAATTAAGGACCTAATCCCAATCATCTCAGACCTGGTATATTGCACTGTATTCCAGGGCTTCCCCCAGAGCAGGGCCCTCACCCCTCTAGGCATTTCAGGCCCTAGCTCTCCTGCAGGGCCAATAAAGCACCCTCTGGAGTGCCTCAAAGTCCAGGCCACTTCTCCCAGTGGTTAATAGATGTTTTGGGGACCTGAGCACATCCACTACCCTAGGTCCTAGATCTGAGACCCTGTAGATAGCAGCCATCTGCTGCATCCCTTTATCTAAGCTACACCACTGTTCTAATTCCCTGCAGCCTGATACCATCTTCATCCTTACCTCAGGGGCTTGTCCTGATGGAGTCCCAACAAAGCCAGCCCAGAGCACCTTCTCGCTCTCCCTAGCTTCGTCCAGTCCAGTCCAGTCCAGTCCAGTCCAGTCCAGTCCAGTCCAGTCCAGTCCAGTCCAGTCCAGTCCAGTCCAGTCCCTCAGCCATCCACACTACTCCAGATCCAGCAAGGAACTGAAGTCAGGCTGGCCCTCCAGCTCTTCTTATACTAGCCTCCTGGGCCCTGATTGGCTGCTCCCTGCAGCCCCTTTCTCATTGGCTGTGTTCCACACAGCCACTCTAGGCAGCTTGGAGGACCCTCTCCATTGCCCTTTTCTGGGGCAGGGCATAACAGGGCCACAAGGCGTCCAGCAGAAATTATTAAGAAAATAACTATTTTAGCCATAACTTGTAACATGGAGTAGTCATGCAAGGAATTGGAGTTATAAAATCATAAATAGTGAAAAATCCCTGAAAGCTTCTGGCTCTTAATTTAGATTTTATCTGAAGCTGAGAAACATTCTGTGTGAATAATCAATGGAATTTTAAATATAAATTCACCTTGGCCATGATTGTGCCCCTTTAAGTCAACATTTTCAAGAGCAGTTACTTGTCTCAGTGTTTGAGTACCCAGACTGATAAACTGTGGACCTGATTTTCAGATAAACTGAGCACACACAACTCCAACCTGTATGAAAATCATGCTCAAGATGTTTGACTTTGATCACCCAAACCCTCCGGCTTCCAAAATCCGTGATCACATTTGAAAATTTTGCCCTTAGTGTTCACTCTCCATTAGAGCTGGCCAAATAATCGATTTTTTTTGGTTGGCTTGCAATTAAAAAAATATGATAAGAGTTTTGCTTCAGGTCAAACTGAAACAGACATGTTTGCCAAACTGAAAAGTCAAAACATTTCAATTCAGGTTCAAACAAAACATGTCAACATTTCCAAAATATTTTGATTGGGGCGGGGGTGGGGGAGTTCAGTTGAAACTGTTTGGTGAACTCAACATGAATATGCAGGTTGACCTACTCCCATTTTTGGGTGCAAAAAACTCAGCCAGCTCTACTCTCCATTTACATGCAGGTGGTTGAACTGTACTGGCTTAAATGTTCACGAAAAGCACGGATACAAGTTGCATGCATGCGTATTTGCAAAACTTGAATTTTAAAATTCATATGTGGGAGTGTTTGAGCCAAAATGCTTGTGCACTTGCAAACCAAGCTAATGCAATGTGGCTCGACCACCCAATAGTGGCTAGATCACATTTAGAGGGTGAGGAGTCTACTAGTTTATGCACCGGGTTCTCTAGCTGAAGCAGCACACGTTCATGCTTTTAGACACCGAGGTTTCAGGTTCACTCTTCACAGACGATCCAACCTGGGGCATCTTTCAAGTACCCCCAGTCAAGGAACAGAAGCAATACCATGTAACTAATCACAACTAACCAATGCAGTCACAATAGCCAACAGCTCTTTAGAAAGCAAAGTCTAAAGCTGCCTGTGTGAAAATTTGCAAGAAGGATTTTTAAATTCAAACAAATGAGAATTTGTTCTGGAAGTGCTTGTATCCAGCCAGTCAAGGAACAGAAGCAATACCATACAAAGCAGCCCAGCTAACCAGCCCAGCTGCAGAAGCTAACAGTTGTTTAGAATGTAGATGCAGTTTGTAAACAGAACTTTGCATCATTTGACCAGTTCTATCGGTAACGCTAGTAATTCATAAAGACAAGAACCCTAAGTATATTCAGATCTCTTTTGGGGAAAGAAAGGGATATACTATACAGACCTCAGTGTTATATTCTCATCCAAAGTGTGTATGTTTGTGGGCACAGTGGGATAACATGTTTCTGATTTAATCGTCAGTGAATAGGACTTTATATTATGCGCCTGTCTTCTTGATTTCTTGGCTGGCAGATTCCCATGAAGGGGGATTATTCTGTCCTTTAAAAAAAATGTTTTTTGAATATAGGTATTTTTCATAAAGCCAGACCTGTTCGTTATTTATAGGGAGCATACTGTTATAAAGGCTGGTGTTGTGCTTTGCGACCACTGGCCCACGGGCAAGAGCCCTGACTCCTTTCTTGCCCTTCCCTCTCTATTAAAGGAAAAGGGGTTGGGCTGAGCTAGTTAAGGTACTGCCATTAAAAACACCTGTTCAATTTTAGTGTGCAGCTCTACTTACTAAGCTTCTTTATTGCATCCATGGGGGGAAAAAACATACTCGAAATGAAAACCAATGATTTAAAAAAATAGCCCACACATGTTAGTAGAGCACCCAGGCATATTACACTTGTGCTTGCTTTTTCAAATCATGTCAACAGTATAAAGTAGGCATTGAGGGGAACGCCAAAAGGTTCAGACTTAAAGTTTGGGTTGGATAATCACTCAGTAGAAATGCAGCAGCAGTTTTTAGGAAGACCCCTTTTTTACTCTGGCTAGGAGATGAAGACTTTTTACATGTGTGGACCTTGCTATCATTTCAGCAGCTGTGGTGTCAAAAGAGGTAGGACCAATTCTTGAGGTCCTTAATCTTTTCTCAAGCAAAATTCCTATCGGCTTCACTGATTTGAAGGGGAGTTTTGCCTGCAGAAATAAAAACCTCAGTAAAGACGTTGGGATATGGCCCACGGACTATCTGAGAAATTCTGTGGGATAACGTCCTTATTGGTGGACAGCTCATTCCACTCTGTGGGGATATAAATGTGAAGGAATTACACAATATTTAGTCTTTTTGTTTGCTTTTATCCCAAGTCACTCTCACACACTAGTTTCAGGAATAAGGTTTCCTGCCCCACTGAGAAACAAAGAAAGATAGTAACACTTGAAACTCTTACCTTGAGATATACGTAAATCATTCAGCCTTCACATTTGTAACCTCAAATGTCACTCGCCAAAGGTTAGTTTTCCCAACCAGTAACACCTTCAATTCCTGGGCAGATCTTCAAAATGCTTTCTGACTTTTTCACTATTTATGCTCTTTGCTTCATTTTTTTGCATTCCACTCAGGTTGCACCTAACAATCCCCAAATACACACACATTCTCCTTTCCTGTTCAAAGAAACCCTACTTGAAAGTCCAAGCTTCAAAATACCTGCATTGTCCAGTTCTATCATTTTCCTTCTTACCCAAGAATCCCTAGTGAGTGATCAAACTAGCACAGATTACGGAATTTAACATTTAATATGGGTGGGTTAGAAAAACTGGGAACAAGCCAACTTTTTCTCGCACACAAACTTAGGTCCAGATCAGCAGCATGTACCTTGCTGCCTTTTCAGAGGCCAGAGGCCATGCGGCTCACATTCACACACAGTAGATCAGGGATCACAAAGGAGTGTGGATGCAAAGACATTTGCAATCTCCCAATCCTGGATCGGCTGTGGCCTAAAAAGTCTCTCAAGATAACTTGGAGCACACTTTGGAAATCAAGTAATACCTCAAGGTCTTATAAGAAGCCAGGTGCCCTTCTAAACAGTCCTTTCCTTGTCTACTTATTTCCCTAGTTGTATACAAACAAATAGTACTCTAATTCTTTTGCACTTTTCAGCAGCTGTGGATTCAACCCTCTTCCAGCCACGAAAAGGTTTGACTTTAATTAGGTATTGGCCCTTGGCATGATACATCATGAATGCATTGCAGCTTTATTTAGTCAGTATGTTTTCCTCTAATGTATTTCTCTCCTCTTGATTTACAAAGAGATTCTCTGCCTTCTCTTTCTCTCTCTCTCTTATATACTGTGTATGTATGTATGTATGCATGCTCACTTGCTTCCTTCCTTCCTTCCCATAGCAGCTGACCCTGAGAGTTCCTTAAGAGACAGTGAGGGAAGGAGGTGCCTGAATGGCAGAGGGGACTGATAATTGGATATGGTGTCCTTTATTTCTAAATTACTAGTTCATATCTGGCCTAAGTCATTAGAAATGAAAAACCATTACCATGCGAGAAGCTGTTCAGTGGCCTTTGTTGAAATGAGTTAGATGTCAGCATCCAATTGCTGGTGGGCACATCATAAAATCTGCCATCACATATGGCCAGTTTTGTAGTTCTGGTGGAGAGGGCAAGGTTTTGGGGACTGGGATTTGAATGAACACGGAGGTGGGTTGCTCCGGTTAGAGAGGCACTTGTCCTGCTGGTGTCTATTCTGTGGAAAAAACAGGCTACTCCACCCTCCAACATGAAGCTACTTATCATGTTTCAACAGCACTAAATTCACTTCTGGGCTGGGTGTGATGCCAGCACATGGACCTCAACTCCTCTTTAGAGGAATTTTTTCCCCTGCCCAACAAAATGCAAAAGAATGAGAGTTAATCCCATGTTCCTTACGATATATTAGCAGAGCTGGTGAAGAACTTCAAGAGCCATGCTGACAATAAGCTGATTAACACTAAATCAACCATCAACGATCATGAATATGCAATAATCTATTGTAACAGTATTTATCTGGACTGATCCTATTAAATTATAATAATTCCTCCAAGCACTGCAGGTGTACCTCCCCAAAGACAACAAATCTGGCTCTGAGCTCACTTGCTCTGGTTTTATACTGGTGTAAACAGATTGATTTCTGTGGGGTTACTCCTGATTTATATCAGTGCAAGCAAGATCAAAACCAGGTCCAATGTGAAAAGAAATTGCCTCTGGCTTGAAATTTGCTGCTGTCACCACAGCTAATTCAATGGTCTTTTAGCAAATGGCAGCTCTCTCCATTGCTCTTCAATCACACCTCGAAGAAATACGAGGTTGCTTCCTGTTAAGCTTAAAAATAAAGTACATCAGCTTTTACTTGCAAGCCTGAGATCATCATCTTAGACACAATCCCCTCCCTTGCAGCAACAACGTTTGGTTACATGAAACAGCAATATGAAGGCTGCATCTTAAGGAGAAAAAAATAAAATAAGCACATTTTAACATTATGGCTGCTTGGGTTCTTTGCTCTAGCACCCCACTCCACTCTATTTTTACCTGTGCTGCTTGTTTAGTTTTTTTCCCTGGGTTTATTTATTAGTAATCATTCTTCTCTCATTGACATTTCAACCCTCACTTTTCTAACCAATCCAAGGCTTGATTCTGTCCACCTGTCTCTTTGCAGATCTTCCACCACTCTGAAGACATCTCCAAAATTAGATCAGAGTTAACAGCGCGCGCACCCGCAGTGAAAGTTGGGGTTCAGGGGACCTGCTGAAGTTAGGGTTGCCAATTTTGGTTGGATGTATTCTGGAGGTTTCATCACATGACATACTGGGACAATCCTGGAGAGTTGGCAACCCTAGCTGAGGATGAGCAGATTCATTTGTGAGTCAGGAGACTGGAAAGATTGAGTCAGGTAGAAGAATATGACTGTGCTGCGGAAGCATGGGAAAATGATGGGAAGTCCATATGCAGACAGGGAAAGAGATCTTTAAAAAGTTCAGATATAGAACTTTACCTGAACTGCTGCAGCTATGGGTTTCACCCATCACTAGTTATTTCTATGCTGACGTAACTCACACATTAAACTTTTAATAACCGCATTCAGAACTTTCTATTTTTGCCCAAACTAGGCACTTCAGATTTTCCATAACTGTCATCTAAAGAAGCTTCAGTCCTGAAGCAGAGTGGGAGAAAAACTGTGCACTGCCTGTGGATATATAATGCATGATGTCTGAGCTCTGTTATGACATTTATCTTGGAATTCTGATGACATGAACAAACAATCTGAGCTTTACTCCTGTGGGTTTTTCAGGTCACTATATTCCACTTAGATAAAGATATAGGCTTCCTAAGAATAGATGAACTGGGTCTGAATTAACAGCCCAAGAAGACCTCCTCCTTTTGACCTTGAATGGGATATGGACTGCTGGCATATTGTGATGGAATATACAGTATCCTAAATACATCACATAAAATGCTTGCTTTACAAAATAAAAATAGTTGTTTTGAAGCTATAAATAATATGCTGCCATATTACCCAGAAATACAGCCATCCCTCACGTTTTTGGTACAATACCCAAAGCCCTTTAAGATAGAAATTATTTATATGGGCTGGAGAAGATATTTATAGACAGGTGTAGAAGATGCAAATATCTAGTTACCCATACATACCCTCCCCTGTGCAATTCTATAACATTTCAGGAAGGATTTTTTTTTATTAGATATAAGGGAGTAATTTCTGAATATCACATACTGGAATATTGAAATGCTAAAGCTTGTTTTATATATTCATTCACCGGGGCTTCCTAATTCTTTAGTTTATTCAGACTCCTGACCACTGACAGAGTTTAATGTGTTATGCCTCAAAGCCCATTTTGTCAAATGTTATAATGCAGGTTTCACAAAAGCTACGGTTAATGTATTTCTTTTGTTAAGTGATATTTCTTTGAAAGTACTTTCATCAGTTCCCCACTATAAGTTTTCGTATTCTTGCACTCAGAAACCAAATATTGTTTTCAAGTATACTGTTTTAGAAGATGTTGGGAATTCTCATTGTTTAGGTTTTTGAATTTGTATCCCTTTACAATAGGATTTTCTAAAAAGACACTGATATTTTTCCCCTTTATAGTTCATGATTAAAATTTAGCACTTAGCTAGAAAAAAAAAAAAAAACCATGCAAGCTGAATTCTAACTCAGGTCTATCCAAAGTCAGAAATGAAAGAAAAATCAAATTTGAGCATTGTCATAGGAATTGAACTGGGAAAATTATTAAAACAATAGTCACCTTACAATCAAACTCCAGAACCAACGTAGCTGAGAATAATCTTTATTGGTTATATTTGGCTCAGGCTTAGAAAGTAGAACTGGACAAATAATTCATAATAAATAGTTTATTAATGGAATATCACTTCTCTTCCCATTTGTTGATTGTCCACAGACAGCGTATATACTATTCAGAATTACTCACCAAATAATGCCTGTGACCATTAGGAACACAAGAATTACCATACAGAATTCCAGTAGTGGTCCATCTTGTCTCAGATGGTGGCTAGCACCAGTGCTTCTGAGGTCAGTGCAAGAAACCCCAAAAAGGACATTTATGGAATAATTTGCCCATAGGGGAAGATTCTTCCTAACCACCATTAAATACAGGTTGGCTTGTGCCATTAAGTTTATAGCCCTTATCAGTGGCAGGAAGATGGAGAAGGGGTTTCTTTCTACTCCCCTGTATCCTCACTAGGTCTAAGGAGCAGTTGTTGAGAGGCTTTCTGCTTCCAGCCCCATCCACCAGTTACTTCTCTTGTTGAGGCCAGAGGTAATGAAGAGCAGCCATCCTCCTCCCCCTACTGCTGGAGCCAGGGGAATTTCCTCAACAGCTCCACAGCTCTCTGAGGCTCCCTCTCCAGCCTGTTCTTTTTCCTCTAATGACCGATCTGTTAATAACACTATATTTTTCTGTTGCCTTGTGCATCAGAATGGAGATATCAATTTAGAGAGGCCCATCAACTGGGTGAGCAGGCCTGGAAGAAACAACTAGCCTTGGTGTCCCACCCATACTGAGGCATCTGGAGTTTCCTGCCAGCTGTCACAAGGAAACTGTGAAGGAGGGAGGAACTAAGAGGTAGAGGGCTGCAACCACTGAACATCACTAGTCAGAACGGGATTTGGGAGCACGGCTTTTCATACCAGCACATCCCAATAGAGTTCTGACACAGCTGGGTCTCCGATTCACTCCCAGAACTGCTTTCTGATAAGTTCTACTACAATTCCAGCCACTCTGACATGAGGCAGAGCAACTATAAACACAGAGCAATCCTGTGAAAAGCTACACTCAGGACCCCACAGAATTACATATGGCTCTAGAGCCCAAACCTGAGTCTCTGTACATTTGTGGTACTAAGTACGCCTGAATTCAATGTTTGCAGGGAGCTGGGGAAGTGAAGGAGAGACGCAAGTGGGGGGAAAGAGAGTTTGACTTTTATATAATAGGCTTGGAAGGATTCTGTGTTTATCAATAAATGCTGATAAACATTCAATGTACTGACGAAAAAATATTTCTGTTGATAATACTTTACCTACCTGTAAATTTCAAGTAAGAAAAATGCAGTTTTGAGAACTTACTGGAGTTTGATTTACAACTATTTACTTTGTATACTTTGCCATGTGATGCTGAGAATGTGTTATGAAGCTTTAACTTTTTCAATCTCAACATCAGTTGTCATTAAATAATTCTTGTCTGACCTCTCCCAAGTCAATTTCCCACAGCTGTGAAATTTTAAATTGATAAAATTCTAAAACAAAATGCTTAAAACCCGTAATTTTGCACAAATATGAAAATTTAAATTAAAAAAGTGCAAAAATAAACCAATCTGCCAAAATTATGAAAATAAAAATAAAAATCTTCTTCCCCCAAGCCTAGCTATATATTAGTAAAGATAAGGCTGAACCAAAACCTGAGAACATTCTGATTTGGATCCATCAGTCATAAAATTGGCCATATGGCAACAGCTGGATCTGAACATCCCTGTGCTACATAGATCTGGTTGGATGACGAAAAAAATATATTCACAGGTAATTTATTTAGCAATTGATGGGGAAGACAACAAAGACTTTATATGATGAATATTAGCAAGCCATATATAAAACTGGTCAAATAATGAAAAAAACATTCACAGATAATTTCATCATCAGTTGATTAAAACAGCTATGGCCAATTCTCTGTTCCTGAGCAGACTGTTCATTGTTTCCCCATTCTTTTAAATTTTCTGGGTCATGTATTTGTTTGTTTTAACAGAGAAATAGGTGAAACAAGGCAACACATTTTCAGATTTTTCAAACTAAAACAATAGAAAAAGTTTGCAAATATTTGGTAAATCTTTGCTTAAACTGACTGATGCTAAATCCCAATAAAACTCAAAGCTGCACAGTTTGAGCACAGTTCCAGTGCATCTGGCAGCAAATATTTTGCTTTTACATGTAACTTCTGTGGAGTATGTATGGCTTTGAAAAAATGCTTCTGAATTCACATTGTTCACAGACTTGCCACAAAGAATTTTGCCAATACAAGGAAACTTAAGGACTCCTAATGGAGAGGCTTTTAAACTCATGAAACAAGGGGCTGCGTAGTTTCTGCCATCAGAAGATATAAAAGTCATTCATGTTTTACCATTACACCCCATTAAAAAGTACAAAGCAGCACAAGTTTCAAACCACTAAATGTAACAGAGACCAAACATTCAAATACTTTTGCCAGGTAAGTTAACAGAGAAGAGCAACATGACACAGTGGATATACGGTTAGGTCCTGACCTTGTGCTGGGATCCACTGGGAGAGATCCTGGCATTATACAGGTTTCCACTGACTTCAGTAGGAATCTGCATAGACACAAGGAGTCCACACTAGCATATACCAATGCCCAATGCAGGAACTGCTTATTTCTTTGGTATTTTACATATTTGTTTCCTTTTAGCAAATTCAGCAACTGCAGATTCAAAGAAAAGCTTCCCCCTTTGAAAGAGGAAAAAGCAAAATGTCATTTTAACAAATAAGACCAAGGAAAGGACTTAGGGCTAGCTTCTTTGGATTTATTTCTTGAGCAAGTAGGAATTCTTTTTCTCCCCCTGAGGAAAAAAAATTATTTTTTTGGCCAAAAACTGGATTATTTGGGGAGGGGGTGGGGGTGGGAGACAGTTGGAAACTGAAATTTTCAGTTGAGCCTAAAATTTTTCAATATTGGGGGGGAGGGGGGATTGGTTTCCTAATAGAAAAAATATGTTTAAAAAAACAGACATTTTCTGTTAAAATGTGTGTGTGTTTTGTCAAAAAAAAAACAATTTCCCACGGGAAAAAAGTTTCAAAAGCAAATTATCAGCCAGGAGTGCTTAGGCTGGGTCTAAACTAGAAACTTTTTTCGGTGTCGCAATGCTTGCATGTGATTTTTTGGTGACATTTCTATGCCATCAAAAGCCCTAATCTAGGTGCAGCTATAAAAACTTCTACTACTTTTTTTTTTAAACTGAATGAATCTGATATGAATTCATTAAGAGTCAGTGTGTGTGTGTGCGTGTGTGTATATACTGTGACGGGGCAAGGCCAGGTGGCTATAGAAAAGTAGTGGGAGATAGATATATTAGCCCCAGGCTAAACAAATCCCTGATACCAGGATAAGTGAAATGGCAGCTGCTGCAGGTCAATTAAGACACCTGGGGCCAGTTAAGAACTTTCCAGAAGGCAGGGAGAAGGCTAGGTTGATTGGGACACCTGAAGCCAATCAGGGGCTGGCTGAAACTAGTTAAAAGCCTCCCAGTTAGTCAGGTGGGTGTGCATGTCAGGACCTGTGGGAGGAAGTTGTGCTGTTGGAGAGGCTGAGTAGTACACACCATATCAGGCACAAGGAAGGAGGCCCTGAGGTAAGGGTGAAGTGGAGCTTGAGGATGTGAGGGCTGCTGTGGGGGAAGTAGCCCAGGGAAGTGATCAGGAACAGTCAGCATGGATTCACCAAGGGAAGGTCATGCCTGACTAATCTAATCGCCTTCTATGATGAGATTACTGGTTCTGTGGATGAAGGGAAAGCAGTGGATGTATTGTCTCTTGACTTTAGCCAAGCTTTTGACATGGTCTCCCACAGTATTCTTGTCAGCAAGTTAAAGAAGTATGGGCTGGATGAATGCACTATAAGGTGGGTAGAAAGTTGGCTAGATTGTTGGGCTCAACGGGTAGTGATCAATGGCTCCATGTCTAGTTGGCAGCCGGTGTCAAGTGGAGTGCCCCAGGGGTCGGTCCTGGGGCCGGTTTTATTCCATATCTTCATAAATGATCTGGAGGATGGTGTGGATTGCACTCTCAGCAAATTTGCGGATGATACTAAACTGGGAGGAGTGGTAGATACGCTGGAGGGTAGGGATAGGATACAGAGGGACCTAGACAAATTAGAGGATTGGGCCAAAAGAAATCTGATGAGGTTCAATAAGGATAAGTGCAGGGTCCTGCACTTAGGACGGAAGAATCCAATGCACAGCTACAGACTAGGGACCGAATGGCTAGGCAGCAGTTCTGCGGAAAAGGACCTAGAGGTGACAGTGGACGAGAAGCTGGATATGAGTCAGCAGTGTGCCCTTGTTGCCAAGAAGGCCAATGGCATTTTGGGATGTATAAGTAGGGGCATAGCGAGCAGATCGAGGGACGTGATCATCCCCCTCTATTTGACATCGGTGAGGCCTCATCTGGAGTACTGTGTCCAGTTTTGGGCCCCACACTACAAGAAGGATGTGGATAAATTGGAGAGAGTCCAGCGAGGGGCAACAAAAATGATTAGCGGTCTAGAACACATGACTTATGAGGAGAGGCTGAGGGAACTGGGATTGTTTAGTCTGCAGAAGAGAAGAATGAGGGGGGATTTGATAGCTGCTTTCAACTACCTGAGAGGTGGTTCCAGAGAGGATGGTTCTAGACTATTCTCAGTGGTAGAAGAGGACAGGACAAGGAGTAATGGTCTCAAGTTGCAGTGGGGGAGGTTTAGGTTGGATATTAGGAAAAACTTTTTCACTAGGAGGGTGGTGAAACACTGGAATGCGTTACCTAGGGAGGTGGTAGAATCTCCTTCCTTAGAAGTTTTTAAGGTCAGGTTTGACAAAGCCCTGGCTGGGATGATTTAATTGGGGATTGGTCCTGCTTTGAGCAGGGGGTTGGACTAGACGACCTCCTGAGGTCCCTTCCAACCCTGATATTCTATGATTCTATGAATTGTACATGTCATGTTTCTAAAAGGTCAGCTACCATAGCTGATACTATTAGAGTCCCTGGGATGGAGCCCGGAGTAGAGGGTGAGCCCGGGTTCCTCCCCCCGACCTTTGCCCCCTGATTAATCACTGGGACTGGGAGACAACAGAGACTGTGCAAGGAAGGATAACTTCTCCTCACCTCCCTTGCTGGCTTATGATGAAAATGGCTCAGTAGACTGTGACCCTTGTCTCTAGAGAAAGAAGGGTTACATGGAGGGTCACAGTGAGCCTCTGAGGCTAGTGAAATCTGCCAGGAAATGTGGAACCCATGGAGGCAAGAACAGAGCTTTGTCACAATACATAAATGCCAATAATACTTCTCTTGCATGTGGTTTCAAATGTAAAGGAAATTTAATTCAAAATAAAATTAAGGGAATTTCCTGCTTGCTAGAGGATGCAGATTGACAGCTCTGGATATTAAAGAAATATGTTTATCCCCTTGAACAGATGTAGCATAGGGAACAGCAGTTCAAGCTTCCTAGCACTGACTCACCACTCTTAAACTAGCTCTGGAGAGGCTGCTTGTAGCAATGAGACCACCTCATTGTCTTTGCTAGAAATTTGTACCACCTTAACTATCCTGGCATTGATAAAGCGGTACTACCCTGTACTACAATAGCAATAGAGTTTATTCCTGTATGGGAAGGGGAACAAGCAATACAAGTATGTCATAAGCAAATAGTTTCCTTGCGATTTGTTTCAGTAACCCCCTACCCGCAACGCTTTCCAGAGTATGGCTCACAACCCTGCCCCCCTTTAATTGGTACTGCTTGGACCTCCATTCCCAAGCAACCTTCCTCTCTCAACCAAAGCACCTGCAGAACTCCTCCTCCTATACAACCCTCCTCCTTTTAACCCACGCTCCCCATCCACCCCAGCCAGGACTGGTATGACCTAACCTGCTGGTATCTCTCACCAGGCTCAATTAACTCCTTGACATGAGCAGGCTGCTTATCACAGGGGACTTGGCTCTGCTTTCTCTAAAAGGGACTAAGCACCCTATGACAAGATATAACTGACCTTTCCACCCATATAACTCTGTGCACGCTAGGGGAGTTCCAATGTAGCTATATCAGTAAAACAATTACACCCCTAACCAAAATATTTACACTGTAAAAAAAACAAAAAACCCAAACCTGTATGTAGACTAGGCCTTAGTCTCCATTCAGTCCTGGGCCTCTTTACTAAGTCTGCCAATCAGAACTGAGGATATGTCTTCAGTGGGGGGGGGGGGGGGAGTGTATTCTTAACTCAGTTTAGCTAACCCACATTAGTTATCTTGAGTTGAAAAAGCAGTGAAAACACAGCAAATTGGCTTTAAAGTTGGGTTAACAGCTCATGTTCAACTCCAATCTCCTCTATAGAGCAAATAGTTCAAGCAGAGTTGTTGTGTCTTTCCTGCTTTTTTGCTTTTTTTTTTTCTCAGTGAAGACACACTCTTAATGATGGTAACATACCTCTTACCTCTGGTGTTTAGCCTACGGACTCAGGCTTTGTGGGCAGAAGAAGAGGTAGAAATTCTCATGCCCCCAGCTCAGCTTCCATAACTTTAAGATTTTCACTAGTGGCAAGGGCTGGTTTCTATAGTATTCTGAACTTTCTGAGCCACTATTTAGGGTGGCCACTAGTCATAGGGCCTCTGTAATCTCAACAATTTCCAGGATGATATAGAAGTTGAGCCCTGTCCAGAAAGGCTGTTAAGAAGACAGTTCTTGAGTCAAGAGATTCACCATTGTCCGAATTCATTGCAGGATAAGATTAAAGTCTCCAGCTCTTCTATTTCCCATTGTAGGCAGGTATAGCAAGGTGATGGTGTGTGTGGTTTGAACATCATGTGCATTAAGAACTGAACTGAGACCAAACTCATTTCACAAAGGTCAAACAGCCAATGTGATTCAGTTTTCAATATAACCCATAAGCCATCAGCTCCAACTCTCTGTGCACAGTAGATGCTCTCCAGTTCACTACTGACAAGGGTGGCTTTGGTGAATATATACAATAATCAAGACCTATGATATGAAACGTGTGGCTTTTTTCCATCTACAAGAATGGTCCAGCATTACTTTAAGAGCAATAAGAAAAATGGCATCCCCCCAAACATTGCAGATACATCTTCAGGATCTCTTTTCATCTATTTTTCTGTTGACAATAGATAGGTGAAAGCTAAAAGGAAGCATTGAACCGTGTATACCACTGCATTATTGGCACCTCCTCTTCAGAGCTCTTTAAAAACAGTACATCAATTCAATTTTAACAATGCAACAAAGACTTGCAAAATATCCTTTTCTGCAGGTTTCTACCAAAGGATCTGAGAAGCAATCAAGCCAGACATCTGCTAGAAGGGCAGCAAAAGAGCGCCTAGCCAGAGATATTAAAGATATAGGTAAGCTAGCCCCTTCTCTCAAGAGAAGCCTGAAATGCTTTTCTCATGTAGTGAGTCCTGTAAGACAGAGAACAAATACCCTGCTAAAATCAATTCTATATTCAACAGGTGTTTTTAATCACAGCTTCGGTGGTGATTATACACTGTGTTTCTTTCAGAAAAGGGAAAGGACTTTTTCCCCCTTTCCTTTTATCAAGTAGATGCCATCAGCTTTGCCTCATCCGGTGTTCAGTGTGACACATGAAATGTTACTGTACCTGCTGAGCAGCTGCAAATAGCTACCAAAAAGTTAAGTGGCGAGGGAGAGGAGGGGGAGAGACACTAACCACAAAAAAAAAAATTTGAAAATCAGTCTTTGTTTGTGCTTTTCAAATTGCTTTGGCACTGCTACCTCAGCGCTGAGAGGTTTTTCCAGTGGGAATGTGCCCACCATTTACACAAAGCACTTAAAAGCTTTCTAAATGTTATATCATCAGCTTTGTGAAGCTGGGGGTATTTACTGAAGCCACAGTAGTCACAATTTTTTTAAAAACTATTTCATCTCTCTTGGTCTCTCAGTCCCCGGGCAATGCCAGCGTTTGTAAGGCTGTAGTTTCCCAAAGCTCTGATGTTTGCTTCCTTGATGTGCAAATGAATTTTGTTTTGCTGATATGAGATAGTCATCCAGGGTACCTTTCCATTTACAACCCAATGCCTCATTGCACCTGCTGGAGGGGGGAAAACACCACTATTAATGGGGATCTGCTTTTTACCATGGCTTCCAGCCATAACGTTCCAACATGCTATGATAAGCTAATAAAATACTATACAGGAGTAAGAGAGAATGCATTTTAAATTGAGCGATAATTATCTGGTAATATCATCTTTGGCTTTTTTCAATCATTTTTTCTCTCCAGCTTGCCACTGTTGTAGGAGTTTATCTATTAAAATTCAAATTAGGTAATGGCCATATAAATGTACTTTTTGTACACATGCAGTTTTATTGCATTGCCATGCTTTACCGGATGGGGAATCTACGTGCAGCATCCCTTGTAAATGTACTTCTGGTGTCCTTCTTTGTTAATGGGATTGGTGCACATAGTTCTTCGTAATGGCTCCCACAGTGTATGTCTCTTCATCAAAACATTGAACAGAGCAGGGGATGGAGGATGTTTAATTATGAGGCTAAACTTCTTGAAAGCAGCTTTGAGCAGGTTTTAAAGTTTCAGAAGCACAAAGCGGAGGATACCGTACAACAGAGCTGCCGTAATCCCCACACTTGGGCTTGTCATCGTAGCTTCCCTAAATTGCGTAGGAAAATGTGATTTCTCAGGGCTTTGGGCCAAGTGGCTTTGAGAGTTCCAGCTGAGCACAGCTCTGCTAGGCACTGAGCTGACAGTCTGAGTGTATGGGGGTGGCCATCCTGCTTCCTCTGTGGTGCCTTTGCCACCTCATCTACAGATAATTCTGCATGGATTATTCACAGATCCATCTACTGGCTGGAGGCAAAGAAACATCCAGGCTGATACCAGATGAATAGAAGATGCTGAGAAAAAATAAATGAGTAAAACAAAGTAGAAGGGTGAAGAAAAAAGACTTTGAGAAGCAACCAACCCTCCCCCCAACCTAGTTACTAATGGCATTCTTTATGCTTCCTAAATAAGCATTTCTATTTTTAATGGGTCACATAGTTAAACCTACAAAATAGCAGAGGCTTGGTTCATTTTCTACTCCCTTTGGGCAGACTATCATGAAACAAAAGGGAAATGGCAGGAGAGACATTTACCTGCCTAGGTAAAATGGCAGGAGAGACATTCTGTTTGTATCCTGAGTCTCTAATTAAATATATAGGCAAGAGAAACTCTTTTCTGCACACTCTTTCCCATCATCAGATATGTAAACCATATCCCACAAGTCTCTCCTGTTCCACAGTTATGTTAATTGCATTGTATTTGCCTGTAGTAATCATATTTTTAACCTGTCACTAGAACAGTCAGATAAGAACAAAATGCTAATTAAGCTGCTGTAAACATTTTGGGCTCAATTCTTCTCTCATCCCAATTTCATCCTCTTAATTCCACTCCATTCAATGGAATCAGAAGAAATCAAAGATTTTGGTTTGGGTCCATCCCTAAATATCTGATCTGACTAGAACTAGGAAGTACTGAAAATCCCGGGCAAGCCTGTTCACGTGATATTTTCAAGTTAGTCTTTTTAGACCCAAAAGATCTAGGTAGTTCAGGTAATTTTCAAACATTTGGTGTAATTACACCAGTATCTTTGAACCTTATAAAAATATAAACTTATTGGCACCAATCTTTCACTTTGTGCTACTTAGCCAGCAGCCAGACATGTTTTGTTTTGGTTTAATATTGATCAAACTTAGACCCAACCTCTTTCCCAATCTTACATTAAAAAGGGAACGTGTTTCCAGGGAGGTAACAGGAATCACTAAGTCAGACCAGGACAGGCTAGACAGTCCCTGTTAGATGCAAATTCTTGATCTAGAAGCACTCAAAAATACCCTTTCCCAGTACTGTATCATGGTTGCCTTTTGGTGACAGGATTTGAAAACACTAAGCAGTAGAATAGATAGACCTTCATACTGTAGCCGTTGGGCTCTATCCTGAGGTGTACTGAGTTTACACTTGGTGCAGCTGAAGAAAAAAGGGGGAAGGTGGACCAAAGCCATCTTTCCACTCCCCCAATTTTAGGTCAGTGAGACGTTGAAACTGCTGCAGGCATATCTTAGCTTCAGGTCTGTGCTAAGTGAAACTGGCTGCAGCCAGGTGCTGCGCCATCTGACAATCTGATGAAGAGACAGGCACTCTGCCCCACCCCGGGCATGCCCTATTCCTAGCTCTCTTGGGACCCAACATTCCTCTAGGCAGAGGTGAAGGATGGGTAGTGTGGGCTAGTTACCCTGTCTTGGCAATGTCCCTGTGTCAGAAGGAATCCTTGACTGCCCCATGAGGAAAGCTTTCAGGCTTCTTTGCATGGCGGCACAAAGCAGCCAGAAAAGGTGCTGAGAAGGGTGTCCCTTATTCCACTGAGGCAGGAAATCCCTCACTTAAAGAAGTACAGACATTACAGAAAGAAAAGGAGTACTTGTGGCACCTTAGAGACTAACCAATTTATTTGAGCATGAGCTTTCGTGAGCTACAGCTCACTTCATCGGATGCATACCGTGGAAACTGCAGCAGACTTTATATATACACAGAGAATATGAAACAATACCTCCTCCCACCCCACTGTAATAGCTTTTAGCTATTACCAGCAGGACAGTGGGGTGGGAGGAGGTATTGTTTCATATTCTCTGTGTATATATAAAGTCTGCTGCAGTTTCCACGGTATGCATCCGATGAAGTGAGCTGTAGCTCACGAAAGCTCATGCTCAAATAAATTGGTTAGTCTCTAAGGTGCCACAAGTACTCCTTTTCTTTTTGCGAATACAGACTAACACGGCTGTTACTCTGAAACCAGACATTACAGAGGTGACCTGCCCTCTGTGGAGAAAGAAGTGGTTCAGGACTATTTAGAAAAGCTGGACGAGCACAAGTCCATGGGGCCGGATGCGCTGCATCCGAGACTGCTAAAGGAGTTGGCGGATGTGATTGCAGAGCCATTGGCCGTTATCTTTGAAAACTCATGGCGATCGGGGGAAGTCCCGGATGACTGGAAAAAGGCTAATGTAGTGCCCATCTTTTAAAAAGGGAAGAAGCAAGATCCTGGGAACTACAGGCCAGTCAGCCTCACCTCAGTCCCTGGAAAAATCATGGAGCAGGTCCTCAAGGAATCAATTCTGAAGCACTTAGAGGAGAGGAAAGTGATCAGGAACAATCAGCATGGATTCACCAAGAGCAACTCATGCCTGACTTATCTAATTGCCTTCTATGACGAGATAACTGGCTCTGTGGATGAGGGGAAAGCAGTGGACGTGTTGTTCCTTGACTTTAGCAAAGCTTTTGTCACGGTCTCCCACAGTATTCTTGCCAGCAAGTTAAAGAAGTATGGGCTGGATGAATGGACTATAAGGTGGATAGAAAGTTGGCTAGATTGTCAGGCTCAACGGGTAGTGATCAATGGCTCTATGTCTAGTTGGCAGCCGGTATCAAGTGGAGTGCCCCAAGGGTCGGTCCTGGGGCCAGTTTTATTCAATATCTTCATAAATGATCTGGAGGATGGTGTGGATTGCACCCTCAGCAAGTTTGCAGATGACACTAAACTGGGAGGAGAGATAGATACGCTGGAGGGAAGGGATAGGATACAGAGGGACCTAGGCAAATTGGAGGATTGGGCCAAAAGAAATCTGATGAGGTTCAACAAGGACAAGTGCAGAGTCCTGCACTTAGGACGGAAGAATCCCATGCACCGCTACAGACTAGGGACCGAATGGCTAGGCAGCAGTTCTGCAGAAAAGGACCTAGGGGTTACAGTGGACAAGAAACTGGATATAGTCAACAGTGTGCCGTTGTTGCCAAGAAGGCCAATGGCATTTTGGGATTTATATGTAGGGGCATTGCCAGCAGATCAAGGGACGTGATCGTTCCCCTCTATTCGACATTGGTGAGGCCTCATCTGGAGTACTGTGTCCAGTTTTGGGCCTCACATTACAAGAAGGATGTGGAAAAACTGGAAAGAGTCCAGCGAAGGGCAACAAAAATGATTAGGGGACTGGAACACATGACTTACGAGGAGAGGCTGAGGGAACTGGGATTGTTGAGTCTGCGGAAGAGAAGAATGAGGGGGGATTTGATAGCTGCTTTCAACTACCTGAAAGGGGGTTCCAAAGAGGATGGATCTAGACTGTTCTCAGTGGTAGCAGATGACAGAACAAGGAGTAATGGTCTCAAGTTGCAGTGGGGGAGGTTTAGGTTGGATATTAGGAAAAACTTTTTCACTAGGAGGGTGGTGAAACACTGGAATGTGTTACCTAGGGAGGTGGTGTTACCTAGGGAACCTCCTTCCTTAGAGGTTTTTAAGGTCAGGCTTGACAAAGCCCTGGCTGGGATGATTTAACTGGGAATTGGTCCTGCTTTGATCAGGGGGTTGGACTAGATGACCTCCTGAGGTCCCTTCCAACCCTGATATTCTATGATTATAGACAAATATCAACATCAGGTCATCTAAGTCCATTCCTTTGCCAGGTACAAGATTTTTCCTTCTGCTGTATTCTTGGGTGCTTTATTTACACTAATTCAGGGGTTCTCAAATTTCATTGCACTGCAATCCCCTTCTGAAAACAAAAATTACTACACGACCACAGGAGGGGAGACCAATGCCTGAGCCTGCCTGAGCCCTGCCACCCTGGATGGGGAAGGGCCAAAGCTCAAACCCCACTGCTCCAGGTGGGAGGACTGAAGCCAAAGGGCTTCAGCCCCTAGCAGGGGGCCTGTAACCAGGGCTGAAGTCCTCAGGCTTCTGCTTCTGCCCTAGGAGATGGGGCTCGGGCTTCTGCCTTGGGCCCCAGCAAATCTAAGCCAGCCCTGGTGACCCCATTAAAATGGGGTCCCGACCCACAGTTTGAGAACCACTGCACTAATTTTTAAATGTGCAAAAAATGGAGCTTTTCCCCTACTTTGGAAGACTAGCCCAGCATCTAAGAGAGTGCTAGATTGCCAGATATTGGCATGTTTTACTTCAAGACTGGACAGCCCTACTTCTTAGATATTCAGTCCTTCAGCCTAGCAGAAGATAAGCAAAAACAACATTGTGCAGTACTATAATTGGAACACTTTGCCCTCAAGTCCAGGAGACAAGTTCTGCAATGAAGTAAGAGGGATGAAATATGAGAATCCCTGTCTCTCAACTAGCCAGGAATAAATGTTCAGTACACTGTGCCACCAAAAAATGAAATTTTAAATTGCACAATGCATCGATCTTTAGATTCATCAGCAAGCAGGCTTTGAGCTTGGCCATCTTATTTTGAAAATTGAAAGTTTACACTTTCCCCCCCATGGTTTAGGGAGAAAAAAAAGGACTGTTATGAGAGGTAATAGCTGATGGAGATAGACTAGTCGGGGGAGGATATTCCTTTTAACTACACCCACAACCCCTCGGAAGAAATGTGAAAGCTGTTTCCATCTGGCAGGGTCCTCATCAATCTGCTTTTAACTTGGTTTATAATTAGCCCTAAACAGATTTCTCAAATTAGACATAATTTTAACTCCTACTATCCTTGAGAACTGAAGTGAGATGTGAGGGACGTGGGCACCACCTACTGTACAGCTATTTGAACCAGTAAAACTAGAGCTCCATTAAAGCTGTACAGCAAATCACAAAAGCTTTCTCAATTTGTTTTCAATGATTATATCAGCCTGCAAACTAATGATTGATCTGAGAGATCAATTGGGGTGATTGGGCAGAGACTTGCATTATGGGTCACATTTTGGCAGCATGATGCTCCATGGCGCACAACAGAGAAGATGCCAGCAGAGAGAGGAAGATGGGACAAACATTTTACACCCCGATTTTGGCTCCCACAGAGATTCCACTTAGGGCCTGATTTAGAACGGTATTTAGGCACCTAACTTCAGACAGGCATCTAGGGGGATTTTCAAAAGTGCCTAAGCAGGTAGGTGCCTAACTCCCATTGAAAGCCTTAGGCCCTCCACTAGAGCAGCAGAGAAGAAATCAGAGGCTAGATGTAAGACATAGAGGCATAGTATCCATATTTGCTTCAAAGGAAGGTACAAGAAACACTAAAGGTGGGCAATTATGGAATAACTAAGAAGAAATGAAAAAACCCTGCCTACTCCCACCTCAAAGAAAGGAAGAAGAGGAACAGGACAAAGAGGAAGAGAATAAGAGCTCTGAGGTGAGGAGAGAAGAAAAGCTATTTGCTCTCCCTCAACTCAGATTTCACTGTGGTTGTATTTAAATACTTTCCCTTGCTTGGCCAGTTATGCCCTGCTGTGTTTAAAATTTTTGTTAGAAAAATATTACCTAACTTGTAACCAAGAAAATTGTCTGTCCAGACTCTTGATTTCTATGGCATGTGACGGGAGAAACATTTGAAAAATTAGGTAAAGGAAAATTCCAAGGAAATGAAATATTTTGTATTATTGTTAATATCGCTATTCCCCATAACGCACCTAGAGATGATCATACAAGAAAGTTGTTTGATGAGGCAAACATTGCAACACTTTTGTTTTTAACACAAAGGCAATCCCTGAGCCACATGGAAAGGTCATGGAATGTCCCATGTTCCTGTAGAATGAGATTGGGGTAGAGGGAGAATTCTCAGTTCTGTCAAGACAAAAAAGCATTCATCCTCTCCTCACGCTCTTGGCAGCACAAACTTACGTGATCTGATTTCAGTAAGAAAGAGGCATCCCAAGAGCCTCTGCAAATTATGGAATGCAGAGTGATTTCTTCTGTAGGTTTATGGAAACTTCATTTACAAACACCTCTTTAGTGGATGGGCCTACACACTACCTTTTATGCATTTGTGTTTTCATTTATTTATGGATGTCTAGTTTGTAAAATCTCAAAATAGTTTTAACCAGGAAAGAGGCATCATCAGAATCACTTCTATTGTGCAATTTGCTGAGAACTGCAACTGTTCTATTTTCATTTCTCTCCAGCCCATCAAAACTAAAGGCAGCACTTCCTAGACCACTTTTCTAATTCCTTCCCTTTATCCCCCCGACAAAAAAATTACTATACACTAGTCTTAATCCACGCTTGCAACTACCATTGACATCCATGGATTTGAGTATAGATAAAAGGCAATACAGAATAAGAACTTAAGGGCCAAATCATCCCATAAAACTCTGAGTAGAAAGAATGAAAGGCTTTCTGAATTCTGACCTGGGAGAAGCACAGCCTCTGCTGCATCATCCCTTCAATTCTAGGAGCCCCAGAAAAGCCCCTGAACAGGAGCTGCTTGAGCATCATGATCGACAGTAGGGTGGGAGGGCAGGCCAAATGGCCATTCTCTTGCAGCATTGTGTCCCCTTTCCTCACTGCTCTTGTTGAGACAATTAGCATATGTTAATCCTCTCTGAAGAAGCATTTGCACAGAGACTTCACCAATCCATGCTATGGAACCCCTTAACACGGGCAATGGAGGTTCTGGGACCCCTGGAAGGGGTGCAGGAGATGACAAGTGCAAAACTGAGCCAGAAGCCAGTGCAAAGATGGGCCTGTGCCTGTTTAGATCCCCACCTAGGGCAATCTGGGAAGTGAGCCCACAGATTCCAATACTCTGATGCATGTCATCTACAGGCTAAGGGCCTTAGGCCCTAATTCAGCACCGCATTTACATAGATGCTTAACTTTACACACCCCTGACTGATTCTATCCCTATTCAGCAAACCACATGAGCATGAGTTGAACTTTAAACATGTAAATGGCCCCAGTGAAGTAACTGGCACTGAAGCGCATGCTTAAATTAAGCATGTGTTTAAGTGCTTCGATGAATTGAGACCATAACACACATACCCCCTGTGGTGGGGCAGTGCCCCACCCCCATGCCAGATTGTGCTTCGACAGGCCAGAGCGGCTGCGCAAGGCGGCAGCCAATCAGGGAGGGCCAGTTAGAGACCAATCAGGGCCAGTATTACAGCCAGCCAATCAGGGCTAGGCTAGGCCCTATATCAAGGCAGCCAAGGAAGGGAGCAGGTAGTCTCTCCCAAGTGTTCAGTGGGTGAAGGTCTGTCTCCTGTGTGAGGAGGCGAGGCAGGGAACTCCCACCCTGTACCTGCTGGGCTGCGGGCCCTGAGAAAAAGGGCCTAGCTGGTGCAAAGGGGCCAAAGGGGAAACGGCCCAGGGAAAGGGATGGACAAAGGAAGAGAAGGAGGGCAGGTAGGAAGGCTGCTGCCAAAGGGTCCCTGGGTTGGGACCTAGAGTAGAGGGTGGGCCTGCGTCCCCCCTTGCACTTCCACCTGGCCGTTTGGAGTGGCCATCACAGACTGCACCAGATCCCTATCTAAAAAGGGGTTAGACTTTGGGGTGTGGTTGGCCATTGTGGCTGGGGTGAAGAGAAGGACTGTGGCTAACACCAAACCCCCTGGAAGGGGGTGAAACTGGAGCAATGGGCACTGCTGGAGGGCACTGTCCTGAAGAGGATGCTGTGAGCTGGGAGCAACGTGGGTTGAGGTGCCAATCTAGGGTGAGAGATGGATGGGACACCACTGGCAGAGGGCGTGCTGCATGAACTGAGCTAATTCCCAGAGTGAACAGCAGGAGGTGCTGCGGTGGTGAGTCCCAACCCTGTCACACCCCCAATTTGGAGTGGCCAAAATCATTACCACTGGCTAAATCATTCCTGACTCCCTAATTAGCCAGTGCTGATTCCCTAGTGCTGGCATTCCTGATTGCATTGATAAAACAAGTTCACTTAGTTTTATTTAACCAAATCAACCTGAGCAGGTATTTTGTAACATTTTAATGTAGACTTTTTTTAAACGCAGAGAAGGATGACAGTAGAAGGGTGATAATGGTAGAGCTAGAAATGAGATGCAACGGTGACTGCCAAAGGCATTTCCCCTCGCCCCTGACAACAAATGTGAGTTTCTATCAAACTTCTGAAATTACTACATTTTGAAGCTAGGCTCAGCTCATGTTAAAAGGAAGTAGTTATTACTTAATTCATATACATTCATTTTATGGTGAAAGTTGGGTACAACATTCATTGTAACAGAAAATATTTAAAAATCTAAATACACTCAAACCTCAAGCTATAGATACTGTACTTTAAAATTCCTTATGTTTTATTCAATATTAATTTTATATAATTATGTATATAAAGACTGGACAAACAAATGTAAATAAATGGATATATATATTAATATATACAAATAAACAGAAAACATTACACTGGCCAAGGATTCAGTCTTACACACCCTAGACCCCAAGGTCATTTTAGGAAGGTAAATTCTACATTTGTCCAGAGAAGGAAGAAACTTCTTTGGCAAGTTCTAGGTTTTTTTTAAATAAAGTGACAACTATGTCAAGCTTCTTGAGGCTGTGCCCCTTGTAAGTAATGGGACTACCAAATCCCATGTAAGGGAAATACCCCATGCCGCACCATCTTATATTCCACATATAATTTTGGAATAATACATTATTGGAGGAAGGATGGTGGAGTGGTTGGGGTGCTGGTCTTGAACCCCAGAGACTTGCATTCAATTCCTAGCTCAGCAACAAACTTCTCATGTGACCTTGGGCTAGTCACTTAAGCTAACCTATAAAATGGGGATAATACATCACTAATTCACAAGGGTGTTGTGAGGATAAAATCCTTCAATGACTGCGACAGGCTCAGAAGCTACAGTAATGAGGCCTCTGAGAATTTAGATATCTAAATGATTGTGTCAACATAATAATTTTACTATTTATATAATGAAAGAAGCACTGTAAACACACATTTCCATCATCATATTGAGGTAACAGCAATATTACAGTAGGACAAATATGGCTTTGCAAGTAAGGTACAATAAGGGGAGTCAGGAGCTATGGGATCTGTTCCCATTTCTACAACGAGCAATGTGACATTGTACAAGCCACTTAATCTCTTGGTGCCGACAACTGCCCATCTCTAAAATGGGGATAACCACATACCCCTACCACACCAGTAGCCCAAGGTCACACACATAGTTGATACAAATATAATGACTAGTACATCAATTCTGTCTTCTTGAATACAGATTTTTATCTGATGCTATTTCAGACATGTTTGTGTACCCATATTTAATCACTGTCCAACATCTAGGGCAGTGGTTCCCAAACTTGTTCCGCCACTTGTGCAGGGAAAGCTCCTGGCGGGCCGGGCCGGTTTGTTTACCTGCCGCGTCTGCAGGTTCGGCCGATCGCGGCTCCCAGTGGCCACGGTTCGCTGCTCCAGGCCAATGGGAGCTGCTGGAAGCGGCGGCCAGTACATCCCTTGGCCCGCGCCGCTTCCAGCAGCTCCCATTGGCCTGGAGCAGCGAACCGTGGCCACTGGGAGCCGCGATCGGCCGAACCTGCGGACGCGGCAGGTAAACAAATCGGCCCGGCCCGCCAGGAGCTTTCCCTGCACAAGTGGCGGAACAAGTTTGGGAACCACTGCTCTAGGGTAATGAAACACTTTGCACATAACAATCCTTTTGCCAGCTCTTTTCATTCATGATTTGAACCATCAAGCAATCCTCAGAAATCACGCAGAATGCTATATGTGAGGGCCGCATGCCATCCAGCCATCTAACTGGAGATACAATACATGCAAGTTGCTGCCAGAGCATAAGGAGTTTTCTATAGGACCATATCATGCTACAAAACCCATCGCCAGCCCACACTACCTCCACTTTGCCAGCAAGCTCAGGCAATGGGAGTGAGGCAGGATTTTCTGTGGCATGTTCACAGAGCTGTGGGGACTATGTGTAGCTACATTAAGAGGTTCTTTGGGCTCAGGATGTGGATGGATCCTTGCTGTGGGCTAGATTTTTCAAAAGGGTTTAGCTCCCACAGTTAGGGCCACATCTTTGTAAGTGCTCAGCTCCCATTTAGATGCCAAAATAAGTCGAAAGATTTTGAAAAAAGCCTCAACAAGTTGAGCGAAAATGTGGTCTTAGTGTCAGATTTTCAAAGTATGTGTGCAGGGCTAGAAGACAGGAACCAGGGTTGCAAAAGCCACCTCAGCCCTTAAGCTGGGGTAGAGGCTGTGGAGTAGTTCTTATATCACCCACAACCAGGGGTGGGACTTTCCTCTCCAAACATCAGAAATACACACACTACGCAGCCTTACTGGTGAGGCCCCGAGGTCAGCATCTTACTCTTTCATCTCACAATTCTAAGGCAATCAGTCCTCAATCCTGGACAGAGATAAGAACGGCCATGCTGGGTCAGACCAATGGTCCATCTAGCCCAGTATCCTGTCTGCTGACAGTGGCTGGTGCCAGGTGCTTCAGAGGGAATGAACAGAACAGGGCAATTTGCGTGATCCACCCCCAGTTGTCCAGCCTCAGTTTCTGGCAATCAGAGGTTTAGGGACACCCAGAGCATGGGGTTGCATTTCTGCCCATCTTAGCTCATAGCCATTGATGGACCTATCCTCTAGGAACTTCTCATTCTTTTTTGAACCCATATATATTTTTGGCCTTCACAACATCCCCTGAAAACGAGTTTCACAGGTTGACTGCGTTGTGTGAAGTAATTCCTTCTGTTTGTTTTAAACCTGCTGCCTATTAATTTCATTGGGTGACCTGTGATTCCTGATGAGGGTAAATAACACTTCCCTATTCACTTTCTCCACACCATTCATGATTTTATAGACATCTATCATGTTCCAACCCCCCCCTGCCCCCAGTTGTCTCTTTTCTAAATGGATCAGTCCCAGGCTTTTTAATCTCTCCTCATACGGAAGCTGTTCCATACCCATGTGTGTTTCTTCTCTATACTTTTTCCAATTCTAATATATCTGTTTTTGAGATGGAGCAACCACAACTGCACTCAGTATTCAAGGTGTGGGCATGCCATAGATTTATATAGTGGCATTATATTTCCTGCTTTATTATCTATCCCTCTCCTAATGGTTCCTGTTCCTGTTATCTTTTTTGACTGCTGCTGCACTTTGAGCAGATCTTTTCAGAGAACTATCCACAGTGACTCCAAGATCTTTCTTGAGTGGTAACAGCTAATTTAGACCCCATCATTTTGTATGGATAGGTTGCACTGTTCCCTCTAAGCTGTGCACACGCACACAGATCTTAAACCCCCACACACCGCGAAATACCACCTGCACTCTGGCTTCAGTGGTGGCTTTTTTGTTGTTGTTACTTCGGCGGCGGCACAGAAGAAATTTTTTGCGCACATGGCCTGTTAAAAATTAGAGGGAACATTGATAGGTTAGATTATGTTTTATAATGTGCGCTACTTTGCATTTATCAACTTTGAATTTCATTTGCTCTTTTCTTGCCTAGTCACCTAATTTAGCAAGATCCCTTTGTAACTCTTCAGTCAGTTTTGGACTTTACTCAAGATCTATGGCTCCTTGATCAATAATCTTACCGTTCTCTCTATTGGTTGGAATCCTACAAATTGTCTCTTCAAAGTATTCAGCCCTTTCAAAATAAACTAAAATATTTATGTCCTAACTCTGCAGATTTTGAGGGGGGGAGGGAGATCGCATCAGTTAAAACTCTGATCCTGCTCCATTTGAAGTCAACAACACTGGGAATTGGCTTCAACAAAATCACAATCAATGAGAGGCTACAACAGCTATATCTTAGTCTTCAGCAAGGAAAACAAAATTTTAAGATTGACTATAGAAGTGATATCCTAGACGCTGATTAGTTTTCTACCAAAGCCAACCAATTGATGCTGCGAATACTGAAAGAAAAAATACTAAAGCTTGAGAGTTTTGATCCAAAAGTGCTTATTTTAATTTGAACATGGGACTTTCAGCAACAAAGCACAGACCCTTGAAAGCAAAAGGATAAACTTCCTCAGTTGTCATTAGTCCTAGTTAGTAATAGGCTAGTCTCCTAAGTTGACCAGCCAATAGAGGCAGCATGACATGCTTTGCAAACCTGCCATAGAGAGATTTGGATAATTCACAAAGTTTTGATAAGCATCTGGGGTCTAGATCTTGCAAGTTCCCACTGACTTCAATGAGAGTTTTGGCAATGTAACAAATACTGAATCAGGCCTCTGAACTTTTGGATGCATACCCAAATTGATCTTGAAACTTGGGAAATTTGCCCAAAACTAATAATATTGTCTGGATATTTTGAAATATGTTTCTTTCCCCAGAATTACTGAGACAAAGAATTTTTTGCTTTTGAATGCAGATAAGGTTTTCATTCACCTACATCCCAATGCACTTCAGTTTTTTTCCCTCTTTGTGGTTGTCAGACTGCAGAGAGGGTCCTTCAGTGAAGGAAATAGAAACAGTGTCATTTTCATTTTAGTGCATACAAGCCTTTTATTTGTAAGAAAATGTATGTTTTCCCATTAGACTCCTGTAAAAAAGTAGATCTAAAAAGCAGCAGTGCACTGATAATCCAGAAAGTTTTGGAGGACACCTTCCTGGTGCAAGTGCTGGAGGAACCAACTAGGGGTCATGCTCCTCTTGACCTGCTGCTCACAAACAGGGAAGAATTGGTAGGGGAAGTAGAAGTGGGTGGCAACCTGGGCAGTAGTGACCATGATATGGTCGTGTTCAGGATCCTGACAAAAGGAAGAAAGGAGAGCAGCAGAATATGGACTCTGGACTTCAGAAAAGCAGACTTTGACTCCCTGGGGGATGGGCAGGATCCCCTGGGAGGTTAATATGAGGGGGAAAGGAGTCTAGGAGAGCTGGCTGTATTTTAAAGAAGCCTTATTGAGGGCGCAGGAACAAACCATCCTGATGTGCAGAAAGAATAGCACATATGGCAGGTGACCAGCTTGGCTTAACAGAGAAATCTTTGAGCTTAAACACAAAAAGGAAGTTTACAAGAAGTGGAAACTTAGACAGATGACTAAGGAGGAATATTAAAAAATATTGCTTGAGCATGCAGAGGTGTAATCAGGAAGGCCAAAGCACAATTGGAGTTGCAGCTAACAAGGGATGGGAAGGGTTACAAGATGGGTTTCTACAGGTATGTTAGCAACAAGAAGTTCAGGGAAAGTGTGGGACCCTTACTGAATGGGGGAGGCAAACTAGTGACAGATCTACTCAATGCTTTTTTTTTTCTCCTCAGTCTTCACAGACAAGGTCAGCTCCCAGACTGCTGCACTGGGCAGCACAGTATGGGGAGGAGGTGAACAGCCCTCAGTGGTGAAAGAACAGGTTAAGGACTATTTAGAAAAGCTGGATGTGCACAAATCCATGGGTCCAGATCTAATGCATCTGAGGGTGCTGAGGGAGGTGGCTAATGTGATTGCAAAGCCATTGCCATTATCTTTGAAAACTCGTGGCGATCGGGAGAGGTCCTGGACTATTGGAAAAAGGCAAATATAGTGCCCATCTTTAAAAACGGGAAGAACGAGAATCTGCGGAACTACAGATCTGTCAGCCTCACCTCAGTCCCTGGAAAAATCATCATGGAGCAGGTCCTCAAGGAATCCATTTTGAAGCACTTGGAGGAGAGGAAGGTGATCAGGAACAGTCAACATGGATTCACCAAGGGATTCACCTGACCAACTTGATTGCTTTCTATGATGAGATAACTGGCTCTGTGGATATGGGGAAAGTGGTGGACATGATATAGCTTAACTTTAGCAAAGCTTTTGATAGTCTCCCACAGTTTTCTTGCCAGCAAGTTAAAAAGTATGGGTTGGATGAATGGTCTATCAGGTGGACAGAAAGCTGGCTAGATCGTCGGGCTCAAAGGGTAGTGATAAATGGCTCAATGTCTAGTTGGCAGCCGGCAGATATGCTGGAGGATAGGAATAGTGACCTAGACAAATTGGAGGATCAGGCCAAAAAAAAAATCTGAAGTTCAACAAGGACAAGTGCAAAGTTCTACACTTAGGACAGAATAATCCCATGCACTGCTACAGGCTGGGGACCGAACAGCTAAGCGGCAGCTCTGCAGAAAAGGACCTGGGGATTAGTGGATGAGAAGCTGGATATGAGTCAGCAGTGTGCCCTTGTTGCCAAGAAGGCTAACAGCATACTGGACTACATTAGCGAGAGCATTGCCAGCAGATCAAGGGAAGTGATTATTCTCCTCTATTCGGCACTGGGGAGGTCACATCTGGAGTACTGTGTCCAGTTTTGGGCTCCCCACTACAGAAAGGATGAGGACAAATTAGAGAGTCCAGCAGAGGGAACAAAAATGATACTAATCTCTCCTCATATGGAAGCTGTTCCATACGCCTAATTTTTGTTGCCCTTTTCTGGACCTTTTCCAATTCCAATATATCCTTTTTGAGATGGGGTGACCATATCTGCACACAGTATTCAAGATGTGGGTGTATCATGGATTTATAGAGAGGCAACATTTTCTGTCCTATTATCTATCCCTTTCTTAATTATTCCCAGCATTCTGTTTGCTTTTTTTACTGCCACTGCACATCGAGTGGATGTTTTCAGAGAACTATCCACAATGACTCCAAGATCTCTTTCTTGAGTGGTAACAGCTAATTTAGACCCCATCATTTTATATGGGGTCTAACATGGTCACATATTGTCTCTAATATCACTAGAACATAAGCATTGTTAACTTTTGTAGGGAACTTAAGCCCAGATTGTAAAAGGTAGTTAGGCATTGCTCTGCTCAACATTTCAAGGCCTAACTGTCTTGGGATCTCATTTTTAGAAGCAATTTAGAAGTAGAATTGGGTGAATAATTGATTTTTCAGTTCAGCCAGCGAACCAAAAAACTAGGAGACTATTTGGCTGGGTTCAAAACATTTTCAGATTTTGCTGACAAACTGAAAAAGTCCATTTCAGGCCAGCAAGTTCTGGGATGGATAGTTCACAGTCTCTCACCTGTTGAAGCTGTTCCACGTTGTATAAATAAATATATATTCATTATTCCAGAGAGAGAGACAGAGAGAATGTGTCTCTATAGCCTGGTGATTAAGGCCTTCACCTGGAAAGTTGGAGATCTGAATTCAAATCCCTACTTTGAATCACACAAGATTTGAATTAAGATCTCCTACCTCCAAGGTTGAGTGCCTGAATCACGAGGCTGTAGTATCATTCTTTCTTTGGCACAATGAATATTTAAGTACCTATACAGAATGTAACAGCTTGAACAGGAGAGATTGAGGGTGACACACCCCAGAATAGCCTATAACCTGATCGGCAGCACACTCACCGGCAGGGGAGATCTGAGTGCCCCTGCACCAGAGTGAGGATTCAAACCTAGGCTTCCCCACAATCCTGGTAAGTGCACTAACTACTATTAAAGGAGGATGGATGCGCACACGTCCACCCAAACGCACACACACACACACACACACACACTCTTACTTTGCTGGCCATGAAAACTATCTGGTCAAATTCATGAATAGTTTCAGGGTGACCAAAGCTGCAATGAAATCTTTCACCCAGCTCTATTTAGGAGCCTAAGTCTCACTGACTTTCACTAAGTCTTAGGCTCCTAAGTCAGTTAGGCATTGCAAAGCTGAGCAGAGCAATGTCGCAATACCTTTAAAAATCTGGGACTTAGATTCTTCCTTCCCCCAAAACTCTGGACAGCATGCGTTCTAATTAAATGAACGACCTGACAGGTGGGAAAAGCTCAGAAAGAAAACAAAAAGTCTATAAAGATCTGCCACTAATACTTGTTATATGAATACAAATGCAGTGTTAAGGTTGCAACATTAAAATAACAGAAGAAAGCATTAAAGGCATGTTAACCTAGACATGCAGCACATATGTAGTATTTTCTATTTTTGTTTCATTTAGCATATTTCTGTTTATGCTATTAACTTTATACCATAAAAGATCCATGATGCACAGAGTTATGTGGATTAAAGGCAAATAAATTTTGCTGTAGGAGCTATATTATTTGTATTACAGTACCACCTAGAGCTCCCAAGTGAGATCAGGAACCTGTAATGCTTGGCTTTATACAGAGTAAGAAACAGCCCCTTACCCTGAAAAGCTTAATGTCTAAATACACATCACAGACCAGGGGTTGGAAGGGAAAACAGGCACAGAGAAGTGAAGTGACTTGCCCAAAGTCCCACAGCAGGTAAGCAGCAGGGGGAGGGGAATAAAAACTTTCCTGAATTCCATTCCAGGTGCCCTATGCACTAGGCCAGTGGTTGTCAATCTTTTTCCATTTATGAACCCCTAAAAAATGTTGGATGGAGGTGCAGACCCCTTTGAAAATCTTCAGTGTAATCTGCAGACCCCAGGGGTCCATGGACCATATGTTGAAAACCACTGCACTAGGCCGCACTGCCTCCTTTTAAACTTTTGCTTTTTCTGACTTCTAGTGGTTTTAACTGTGTGACCCTAATAGAGCAATATAATCTATAACACATATACACACTATATATATATATAGAGAGAGAGAGATTTAATAATATTTTTTCTTCCAACACAATAAAAATTAAACATATGTATTACTATTATGGTTAGATTGTGTGCAGCTCTTTTCAGGCTCACCGTGGAAGCTGCAGAAGACATATCATCCAATCATAGTTATGGCTGGGTCAGTCCCTCAGCATCAGCCTAGGGAGCCTGGGGGCAACGCACTAGAAGGAACAATCTGCTTTCATTCTACAGGAAGACTGTGCACCCCTTATGGGCACCAAAAAGCACTGGGGGGGATACTGTATTTTCTGAGGCAAAATTTTTGCTAATGTTCCTCCTGTGTAGCAATGCAGTTCCACAAAGCCTCCTATGCAGGGCTATGCACCAAATCCAATCCTCAGTATTTGAAGCCACCAAATTAGGCTTTGGAGTTCACATCTTATTGAAGTGAATGCGGCAGGAGAGGCAAGAGTTCACAGCATGGAAGCTGATGTTAGCTGGAGACAAACTTGTGCAAGGCTGAGTTGGCAGAGTAGCAGTAGCACAGTTGTTTAGTGCGAATGGGCAACAGAGAGATTTTGAGTAAAGTTACTCATGTATAGGAGTTTGCTGGCTTAGGAGCAAGTGGGTTGACTCCCACTGTGATTTGTTACAGTAATAAGAATTTGAAAGCTAGGAGGGGTTCTGAGATTCTGCATACAATTCTTTCCCAGGTGGATCTCACTCACATGTGAGAAATATGGGTGATATCGGTGCTGGCCATCTGGGGAAGGTAGAGCCATTTCCTTACCAGCTGCCTGATGGTACTGTTTGCCTTGTTCAGGGGCACTCTGGCCCCGGTCAATCCCCTGAGGACAAAGGAGATGCGGGGGATCAGGAAGGTTTTGAGGGCGTTGATCTTTTGCCAGGGGCCAAGCAGGGAGGAGTCGATTTGGGCCACATCCCGCAGGATCTCTGCGATGGTGTCTTCGGGGGGTCTGTCAGACGCAGACTCCTGTGGGTGTGCCCAGGCACTGGAATACCTCTTGCTCTTCGAGGGAGGCCATGGGCTCACCCTGGATCAGGAACTGTGGTGCCCAGACCAGAGCCCTTGCACTGTCTTCGATGTGGAGGGAGGCGCACTTTTGGGGGTTGAAGTGCAGGCCCATCCGCTTGGCGGCTCGGTTGGCGACGTTGAGCATCTGCTGGAGGCTTTCAGAGTTGTTGGCAACCAGGACCAGATTGTCTGTGTAGGCCAGGATGTTGATTCTCTTGCCTTGAAGGTCGAAGATGGCCGGGCTGCCAGAGATGGCTCAGATGAGCGGTTCCATGGCCAGGTTGAAGATGATGGGGCTGAGGGGGCAGCCCTGTTTCACGCCGCAGCAGATGAGGATGGCATCCGTCTCTCCGTCCGTAGTGCGGATGGTGGTGGTGCAGTCCTTGTAGAGGTCCTGGAGAATCTGGAGGAAGGTTTCTGGCATTCCGAACTTTCCCACGGTGATGAAGATGTGATGGTAGGGTATGGACCCAAAGGCATTGGCCAGGTCGAGCCATGCTACAGCACATTGTCTCCTGGACCTCCCGGACACCTGGATGGCTGTCTGGAGAAAGAAGTTGTGCTCGTAACATCCCTCTCAGGACAGGAAGCCCTTCTGCGCTCAGCTGACAGCGCCCCCGCACACTGACCAGTCCGTGATCCTTGCCGCGAGGTAGCTGGCATATAACCTGTAGATGGTGGAGCAGAGGGATATAACTGATCGCTATATTTGGGGTTGGGAAGGAAGTTTTCACCAGGTCAGTTTGGTAGAGACCATGGGGGGGTTTCATCTTCCTCTGCAGCATGGGGTCTGGGTCACTTGCTGGTTTAAACTACAGTAAATGGTGAATTCTCTGTAACTTTAAGTCTATAAAGCAAGATTTGAAGACTTCAGTAACTCGACCAGAGGTTATGGGCCTGCTACCCATAACATAATATAGTGGGTGGGTGAGGTTCTATGGCCTGCAACGTGCAGAAGGTCAGACTAGATGATCATGATGGTCCCATTTGGCCTTAAAGTCTAAGAGCTGGCCATTAATCTTCAAATAAAGGCTTAAATTCCCAGAATATACACAGAAAGAAGCAAAAGTTATGGAGAGTCCCTAAAAACACAAAACATTATTTTTTCATACCTAAAATTCATTTCTTTTAAGGTGTTGTCAACTCTCATTATTTTATCATAACTCTTGCAATATTTGGTGTTTTATTTCAAAACCCCAGACCTTGGAGTCATCTTCTTATTGGAAAATCACAGGTTTTATCAGAAATACAGTAAGGGCTTGTCTATACGAACAATCAGACCACCACAAGCTGGGCTTTAAATCCACCTCACACTCGCCCACTGTAGTCTAATTGTTTGTGTACATGCAGCTGACACGTGGTAACAGTTCAGATTTAAAATTTTTATTAAAGCTAATGTTTAAAAAAATGATATAATACATAGGTTGGGAGAAGAGTATCTGTACATGTGGGTATAGTGCTCAGATTATCCACAAATACAAAGTTCGTTTTTAAAAGTCATATGATACATACAGTACATAATCAGCAATAACCCAAATTAGGTAACTAGATTTAACAATACAGTTTAGATATTAGAATCCGAATACTCAGGTACATTACTCATGAAAAGTTGTACAGAGATTTGGTTGTGGAAAGCAAAAATATATCAAGGGGTCGAGATTGTCCCTCAGTAATTGAGATTTAGGTTGGTTGTCCATTTAGAAAATATAATCCATGAGGAAAGTATTTATTACTTTCCTGACTGCGTTCATCGGCACTCCAGGTCATCCCTTCTGGTTTTGCCGATATCCAGTGATGCGTTCTGTGTAGATATGCCTGGACCACCTGACGGCGTCCAACACAATGAGTTGCTGCGTCATCCCAGCATAGCGTTGACCGATTCAACATTCTCTCAGCACTCACTCGTTACTGGGGTCCCATGCACCTAAGCCTCCGACGATCAGTGCCTTTGTCTGGACCTGGTGACCCTTAGCTCTCAAGGTTTCAGCCAGAGGGGCATATCTCTACCTTTTTGGCTCAGGCATCGTGAAAGGCCAGGGTCCTGTTCTCAAACAGCAATTTGATGTCCACCAATGCACACTGAGCTAGCCCCTTTCAAAGAGGACTAGATCAAAGTGTTCTAACTAGACTGCTCTAACCACATGTCAGCAGGATGGACAGACAGACAGATGGTGGCAGCCTAGTGCAAGATAGAGTCACACCCCAGCTTGCAGCAGACTAATTGTGTCGACCAGCCCTAAGTTTCTAGCCCTCGTGGTTGGACAGAAAAACTTGAAAGCATGAGCCATACACACTCGAAAACTAAAGCAAATACCAACATTTTTTAAATGGCATCATTTTTAAGCCAACCTCATGGACTTGGGGTGGCTTGACTCAATTTTTGAATACTTGGGCTTGGCAATACAATATTTTTTTTAAAAAATGACAATAAAACAACATTACATGAAGAAAAGCAAGAGTTCGCCACTTTAATGCTGCTCTGGGCTGGACACACCCTTCCTTCTGCAAGGCTGAGCTAACAGGGAACAAACATTTTGTTTATATCAAAATGGCTGTATTTGGAATGAAAGACATTAATTTAAGCCAAACTTTGGCCTCCACTAGTTTTGCTGTTACTAGGTTTTGTAGCACGTGTTTGTGCTGCACTACAGAGTTCTCACTCAGCCCCAGGTGACATACCCAGGCACAACCATGTAAGATAAAGAATGCGGTTTCAGCCAGGGTTTGTATACCCTTAATTCTGCATTCTAATGCTTTTGTGGATTTAGATATATAGTTAACTTAATGGCCTTTTTTCACATAGATTTGTTTCTTTTCCAGATTTTAATTTTGTAGAGAATTTAGTGTATTGAAAAATGCTGTAGGTTGTAGGCCGCTATTTATCCCCAGATTAGACACAGTTGTGGTAGTGAAAGCTTCTCTGCATCACCCTATTCACGTGCCTCAAACCTGTTCAAGGGACTGAAAGGCTAATTCAGCTTCAAAGCCAATAGAGACCCTTGGCATCTCTTCTGAGTCTTCCAATAGAAAGGCTCTGGTCCACACTCCTTGGGGTAGGGACCATGCATTCCTCTGCATTTTATGCATTGTTGAGCACACCCCAGCAGCAGGTAAATAATAAACAAGGTCAATTTTGATGCTGCCTTTTGCTACCTGAATTCTATTAAAACCTGGTCAGAAGCCAGCAACTAATTTCATCCAGGATAAACAGCCATCTAGAGAAGATGATTTTCAGTTACTTCTAACCTGGGTTCCATATGAACCAATCAGTTAGACAGGAGAATGGATGGCTAGAGAGGCTGACTCTTTATAATATTGCTCTATCTCAACCAGAAATTATGGGTGTGTGATGAAGTGGGAATATTCTTAATGTTTTCTCTGAATACTGTGTGGGTGCCTCAATTTCCCCTTTTCAGTTCTTAAGTATCTAAGTGGTGAGATAAGGGTGCGTGATTGTGGCAGAGCCCTAGGGGGGCAGTGTGATGGTGTCTGCACAAAGAATGGCCGACACCCTGTCTCCTGATGGCCTGGGCCCCTCCTCTGCAAAGATGCCAACTGAAGGTGTGGGAGAACAAAGAGATCAGGTGGCCTCCTGGCCCGGGAAAGAGACAAAGGAGAGGAGGGGCTGGAGAGTTTCAGTTTGGAGCTGGCTGGGGAAATGGAGGGAGGCCCAGATGGAACTCTGGTCTCCCTGCCCCCCAAGACGGACCTGACTGAGGGGTCCTGTTCTCTGTACCTACAAGCTCTGTTTTAGACCATGTTCCTGTCATCTAATAAACCTTCTGTTTTACTGGCTGGCTGAGAGTCACATCTGACTATGGAATTGAGGTGCGGGACCCACTGGCTTCCCCAGGAACCCTGCCTGTGCGGGCTAGCTGTGGGAAGCGCACGGTGTGGACGGGGATGCTGAATGCTCCAAGGTCAGCCCCAGGAAGGTCGAAGTTGTGTAAGCTTCTTGCCCTGGGGAGAGGAGGCTTCCCCAGAGTCCTGACTGTCTTTGTATGGAGTAGTTCCAGAACGTGACTCCGTGACAAGGTGTGATGCGGAAATTACCAGGTGAAATTCTGTGGTTTGCATTATATGCAGGAGGTCAACCTAGATCATCATGTTGGTCTCTTTTGGCCTTTTGAATCTATTAAGAACTTTAAGAATTATACATACACACACACACACACATATATACTGTATGCCTTTAAAGAGACTACGACTAAAACAATCATTTATACCAAGCAAATACTCCCAATGTAAAACTGCATTAATAGAAAACAATATCCAAACATCTGTTTCAGAAATGTAATACCATACTATCAGAATAATTCTGCTAAAAATTGTAGCAAATTACCACTGCAGTTACATTTAGGAAAGGGCAAACCAATTTAGGTAGAGTAAGAACTGACCCACAGGTTTGTCCAAAACTTGAATCTGATATAGTTTTTCAAATCTACATAATTTTTCATTTCCATGCACCTCTACACTTCTAGGTTCCAGGCTGGATCAACAACAGAAGTAGATCAGATGGGAATAGAAATATAGTACCACAAGAAAGGCTGTTTCCACAGCATTTATCGGAAGCAGGAAATACTGGAACTCAGAAAAGAGCGATTCTTGCAAGATTTCCAGATTGATTTTGCAAATTAAGGTGTTTGAATAAACTTCAGATAGATTTACCAGGGACCATTCTGCCCTGACTCACCCCCACAACGAAACATTTATAAACCAGGGCAGTATGAGAGACAGGAACTTTAGGTGCTATTGCTTACTAAATTGACATCTATTAAGATATGACCATCCTTAGTTAACACAATGGAAATGTTAACTGATAATCTTAGTCTGGCTTTTAATTTGCTTCTGTGGTCTCTTTGACCCTTTCTATTTATGGTTTCCTAGTCATCCTGTTGATTAAGGCTAATGTTACAATGACTCTCTCCTGCATGTTACAATGCCCATTTTTCATCTTTATGGGAGGCCTGCTATTAAATGTTAGTACCACTTAAATTACCTCCTAACCAGTGGTTTTATATTGGTTAAGGGACATAAGAAAATATAAAACTTTAGCAATTTGTTTTCTACTGAGAAGAGCTTAAGCAATTGTTTTACAAATTACAGTCAAATTCATTTAAAAATTAGGCAGGTATTTTATTTCCAAAGTTCTGTATGTAACGATCCCTGGGAAACTGCAGAGTGCTGGTGGCTTTTCCACGCTGCATGCATGTAAACAGTACTCTTTAAATATGCAAAAACAACAACTGTTATAAAGTACCAGAATATTACAGTGCCAGGACAATGGGAGTAAAGTGGACAAGGAGCAATAGATATAGAGGACATGGAAGGTGGGTGCAGGGCACCAAGTGAGTAAGTGCATGTGCCATAAGAAGAAAGGGGAAGGCAGAGTGCTCAAAGTTTTCCCATCTGGATCAAAGCTTCCCCATCTCCTGTACCATTCACCTCCACTGTCCATGACCCCAATTATCTCCAGATACCCCCACATATCTCCTATGGACTTACTAACTGCTACAGGAAGGAAGCCCTTCTTTGGTGGGCCTCATAAGATCTATCAGAGCAAGGATCCCCCAAATGTGGATCTAGTTTTAAAAAATCAAATGTTTGGAAATGAACAGTTCAAGGATCTAGCCTGCTTTCACTGCTGCTATATAACCTGCCGTCATTCACTCTCACCCCACCTGACACACAGTATCCACCCAAATGTAATCTTGCCTTCTAATAAAATGTGCATGGTGTGATTTTAAGTCAGAAAGGATCATTTGGAATGAAAGAAGTGGCTGCAAATTATAGTTGTTCATTTCCTGGCTTTCATTTTTTTGAGTTATCGTCAAATACAAGACATGTTCTATGGAAAATGATCCATTTTCTGAGTGTTAAGAAACAGTTAAGATGAAGGTGTAATAAGGGAGGTTACCTAGAAACAGTTTTGTTTACTAATTGTACAGCAATTGTTCAAAACACTACAGCTGACAAAACCGTGATACTGCAGTGTTTGGAGTGATAATTTTAGTACTGGGAATATAAGAGATTTTATCATTGGTCACATTACCTGCCAACAGATTCACCCTATGTGCTAATATTAGGGAAATGCAGGATTCTCAGAAACAGCTTCTGTGTTTCTTACATCTGAGGTCATTACACATTACATTTCAATGTGTACAGTGCTGCCAGTCTCATGTCTTGTCTCATTACAACCAATTCAATAATTGTAAGAGTGTGTGGGAGATCAGGGAGAGGTAAAGTAACCAGACCCTATAGTGCTAGATGCGTGAGAAATAATTGGATGACAGGTTTGATCGCAGTTTTGGAAGAGCAAGTAGACAGGCATTAAAGGTGAAAACAAGGACGGCTGTAACACTGTGCGAGATTCAGTTACATACTGCGCAGAAGGGCTGCTCCATGCGAAAAGATATTACCAGCATGCAACAACCACAGCAACTGAGAGAAAAGCCACTAAAAGCAGAAATGAGGTAGCTACATGGCTATAAGAAATATAGAAGACAAAGACACTAATACTCAGGGACACTGATTAAACAGATCCCTATTTCCTCTGCTTCACCTGCATGTAAGTTTTGCCACCTTTTTCTGGAAAATGTACACACATTAAAATCAAAGCCTCAGAACACTACAGTAAAAATGTGTTGTGTTTCACAGTCAAATACAGCCAGTGATGGAAAGCCAATATTTTAATAAGGTGCTCCAAACAATGTGCTTCCTTAGTTTCCTATATCCCAGGCATGAATGTGCTACAATGGGGAGGGCTCCTGGACAAAGGAATCTATTCATGTTCCCCATTTAAATAAAAAGGCCTCCCCTAATTATAACCAAGAATGGTACAGTTCCATTCTTGTTTGCAAGAGCAGTCACAGGAGAGAAATATGTCAAATACTTGATAGCTCTTTTGTGGGTTTGGAAGTCATGCAATCAGGGAGCAGAAACGCTACCCCATGATCAAGGTGACCAGTCACACAGCACAAACAGCAAGTTAGGAATAGCGGATACTCAAAGGAATAGTCACAGGGATTAGCTCCTGCCCAATTCACAATAAACCACTCAGAATAATTTTCAAGTAACGAGTATACTCACGGACAAAAGATCTTTTCACAAATAATTTGTGAACAGAATAAAGAACTAAATATACTGAGTAAATAGTTTGCTTCAAATAGCTCTAGTTCAGACATACAATACCACTTATACTGTACAAATACTGGAGAGTACAATGCTATAACCAAAGCTTTGACTTGCTTGTATTGTTGCTATGATGTTAGAACTGCTTAAGTAGCTTGATGACCAGGAGACTTCTGGGAAATAATAATTAGTTAACCCGGAGGGAGATATAAATGCTGTTCCGTTTAATTGACTTGGGTATTTCTGCAGACGGGTGTTAAATCATACAGCACCGTTATTCCATGGGAGGGAATCCTCAAAAGGCTGCTTTGCACTGAGCCGAATACAGTACAAATTGCAAAACTAAAAGATTACGATCACTTAAGAAGAAGTAAAAGCCAGTACAATTTTTTTTTTAAATAATGAGCTAAGACTCTTTAGCTCTTAGGCCACTATTTAGCCCTTCTGTATTCTTCAATTAACCAAGTTCCATTTTTCCACAGTTCTAGCTTCATAGGCATGTTTTCCCTTTGAATAACATAGCAACTGACCTAACATCATATATTTCCACCTGTCCTAGGAAGGGAATGTCTTTTTACAGGAACTTATTGGAATTCACACTGTGGGGATGTCTAATGCTCCAACACTTCATCCCATCAGCAGCAGCATACACTGGAATATTATATCATTAAATTGCCTGGCATGGAGTACATTCCTGTCCTTGGCAACTTTCAAGGTGTTTTTTTCCTATGTTTTTCTAAAGCATTTTGAACGAGGCCATTAGATAAAAACAAAACACTGATAGGTTTAGGTGGGTGATCAACAGACAAAGTGATGTCAATATTTTCCCCCGTCTTCCTTAAGCTGGTAAATGCTTCTTTGTAATCCCCATTTTGTCAGCTCAGCACTACAATATCACTTCAGTGACTGCCACACTCACAAAATGGATAAGAAATAGCTATTGAATAAAAAGGGATCTTAAAGACTGTAAATCACTCTAGTATATGGCAAGGGTAATCATTTAAAACACATCTAATGCAGCAAGCAGTTTTGTAAAACCGAGAATTTGATTATGTTGAAGGCCTTGAGCCTTCAATATCATCATAGTCAAATTTCTCGGAAAGACATTCTTGGAACATTCTCTGAGCTGGCCCAAGGGCATAGGCTGGCAAATATTGCTTAAGACACAGCTCATAATTAGTCCTTTTCTTCACATAAAGGAAAGATGTTGATTCCTCGGTTATATTCAGAATCCTGTTTCTTGTGTCACAGAAAAACAGGCTTTGATTATAATGTATTATGCCCTTGCTCTGCTAGGTCCTTTTTTATTCTGTACAGTTGTATGCATTCCAGACAGATGGCATGCCCCTTGGACATTTCAATATGAAAAATCTGAAAGCCCCAAAAGACACCAGGAAAATGAGAAAGCCAAGCTCAGCAGTGATGCTTGGAAGGCTCAAGGGAACAGCAATGAATGCAAGGAGAGGGTCACAGAGGACCTAGAAGAAAGAGGTTTCATAACAGTCAAATTCATGTGCCCTGAAGAGCAAGTCCTAGTTGCAGTGAAATCTAGCCTTGTAACTAAGGATGCTTATTCAACTTTTGTAGCATACTTATAATAGGACAATCATAAAGATTGTTTGCAATATCATTATGTACCCAAAATATAAATATGAAATACATGATAATTATGAATGCAGGTGTTGGACCAATGGGCCACCTGGTCTGGTATCCTCTTTCCAAGGGTGGCCAGTGTCTTCATAAGATAGTGAAAGAAACCCCTACAAAGGTCCCATCCGAACCTTTACCAGTTGGAAATTGGTTAAATACTGAAGCATAAGGTTTAATAGGCCTTCCAAAATGTTGTTAGCCTTACAATTATAATTTTGATATTCTTGCTATCTATACAAATGTCCAATCCTTCTTTGTATCTTGCCAAGTTCTGGGCCTCAGTGACATCCTGTGACAATGAGTTCCAGTTGGCCTTAATGAACAAACAAATGTTCACTTTTGAAGTATAAGCCTCTATTTTAGGCAAAAATCAATGGTTATAAAAGAAGAGTTCTCCACACTTCTAGACACTGTCAAAATTACATTTTAGGAGTCTCAGTTGTCCACTGTTGATTTTAGGACTTAGAATGTATCATGGAGGATGGAGTACAGCACTATGAAAATATCCTCTAGGCTAATCCAACCTGTTGTAGGAATTTTTACTTGTTAGGAATAAAGACTTGGCAATGTATACTTTACCCATGTATTTGCTTCTACAGCTGGTCAAGTGTAATTAGTCTAATATGTTATTCAATTATTTGGGAGGGTATTAATAAAATACTCACCAATACCTATTTCAATAATCAGCCAGCTTTATTTATTTACTGCATTATCATCATTTATATACAGCTTGGCAAATTTCATAAAGGTCTATTCAACTTCCAGATCTCCTCTCCCTAGAGAACCAACCTGGGTACAGATATAGCAGCTATCAGATACTGATAGTGGTATCTACAGCATGCAGCCAAACTAGTGTAATGAATATGTTCCAGACAGAGTCCCAGGGAAGGATATTTAACAACTTAGTTGAAGGCTCTCCGGACAAATGCTCACCATGTTCTATATTTTACTATATTATATAGAGATACAAATCTTATACACACACATGAAACAGCAAGGCAAAGTACAATATAAAGTACAGTGCTTACTAGTATGAAAAGGGCTTTTGTGTGCTGTAAACCACTATAACAGTCTGCAAATCAACGGAGAAAAAAATGCCTGGCACAAGATGTGGTGAATGCAGTTTCATGAGAGAATGGTCAAAACTCTGAGGGTAAAAATGGACATGTACTGTAAGTGGCGAAGGTGGAAACAAGAATATATAGTTTGTTCATGGTTACAGGTTGAAGATAAGGGAGTATAGCAGCAAAATGTGTTAATGCTAGTCATAGGGGAATAAAAAGGGATTTTACAAATATATGAGGCCTGATAAATAAACTGAGGGAAACAACAATGATTATTAAATGGCTGAGCTACGGAACAGTTTATTTAATCTGCCCTTAATAAGCTCTATGAGGGTGGGGGACGAAGGTGGTACTAACAATGAAAAACTAAATCCCAGAGTTGACTAGATAAGGACCATTTGTCAAATCCTGTTCTCGCTGAAATAAATGGGAGTTTTGCCACTGACATCAATGGAGCCAAGCTTTTGCCCTGTAAGTGATTATGTCTTGATAACACCAGCCTAGCCATAGCTCTCCTAATACACATTCACCAGCTGAGACAGAAAAGTCACAAGACATGTCGAAAGGCTCTACCTTTCTCATCTGAATCCAACAGCCTCTCCTAAGATTGTCTTTTCCAGGCTACTGTGGCCACTGGTCTTGCTGAGGTGCGTAAGGGAGGTAGTTTCCAATCCATGCGTGGTGGAAACACCTCTGAATTCTTGAGCTTTTCAGTACAACCTGACCACAGAGCACAGAGACCCTTGGAAGGGGAGTATCATAAATAAATATAATAGTGACTGCCTCCTCTATTGTTCTGATATTAGCTCCATATGGAATGGTAGAATGATAGGAGTCCAAGGTGAAGATGAGAGCATTACCTATCACTAAGCATTGTACATGGATTGACAAAAAGACTAGTATTTGAGACCTCATATGGTACCGTAACTAATGACGATACAATGTTGTGACTACAGGCTTTGCGACGTTTGAGTTATGACAAACGGCACTTACGACGCTTCTACATTGACACCCTGATTCAACTTATGACTACAGGTTTCGAGTTTATGACACTCAGTCCTGCAATGGAGTAGACTGCGGTTCCGAGTCACAACGTTCTGACTTGCGATGCAATTGTAAGGAACCAATTGTGTCATAAGTCCGAAGACTGCCTGTATAGTAATCAATAAGAAAATGACTAGAAGAACATTAGTATGGGTGGTATTTGTAGCCCAAATTATAGCTGAAGAGGAAAACTTAATTTGAGCATTTCATAATGTAAAAGTGCTTGACTTTGCAACCTCACCACACTTTAATGTAGCTTAAGAGGGGCTGACAGGAAATTTTCCTAAAAACCACGGAGCATCACAAAGAACAGGAATAGAAACCTTGACATCCAGTCACTAAGCCAGATCTACCCCACTTAAATCGGGCTGCCTTATCTGAACTCACATACTAGCTGTTTCCTACTATTTGTTCTTCTCTGTAGGCCTCATGAAAATGCATCCAGAATACAATGTTCAGTTCTGGGTAACTCAGTACGAGAAAGAAACTGAAGAACCAAGAATCAGTTAAGATAACTGTACTACACAGCTAATGCTTCAGCCAAGTGTTGGAAATCAGCTACCAGAAGTGGAAGCAGGGGACCAGACTTTCATTTAGCTTAACTTCCTAGAATTCCGAAGGCTCCTTTGTTGAATGACCTGCGTGGCTCTGCCTTGGTAGAATTCCAACACTGCTGGCAACAATGAATGTCCATAGCTTACGGCTCCTGCAGTCATTAATGCAAGCCATTTTACTGTGTCAGGCTAACAGGGAAAAAGAGGAGGGGAAACAGAAATGCCATATGATTATTGTCAATAATTCAGAGAAGTGCTCTCCTCATTGCTCCTTATGTATCTTGTTTTATACTTGTATTTAGAGTCGTTTAACTTGTTGTTAATTCTCTGAGGGACCACATAAAAAAAAAAATACAAGAGTTGCTCCAGGATTTTTTCCTCCTACTCCATCTCCTATATTAATCCTCTCACAAACTTGCCCCCACCTCTCTCTCTTTTTCTCACACATACACACTTTCCTCAAGGACCTTTCCCCTGTCCTAAATCAGATTAAGTTTCATGGACATCAGCCCATCCCTTACCTACAGATGGTCATCCAGGCAAAAGACCACCTTCCTACACACACCTTACCTGATATGTTTTACATGCAGCTTTTAGACAAATGAAAATGTCTCATTTGGAAGTCAAGTAATATAGCTCACTTGTTACAGAATGGATTAAACTAGCACAAAGGTCGATGGATGTTTTCACTGACAAAGAAGGAATGATTGGTACTGGACAACATAACTTTTTTCTCCTCTTGTAAGCCCTCACTGACTTGGCCATCTGAAGAAGCCATTGACAGGGTTGGAAGAGAGGTTTAGGTATCACTCCTTGCCCCTTTCCCCCACTGGACCTTTTACATGCTGCCCTTATTCCTTGCCACACAAAGCCTTCCTCCACCTCCCATCATGCAGAATCAGGGCCATATGGGGTATGACACATGGCCAGAAAGGGTTAAACATCCTGCAAAATAAATAACCCTCAAAAGACATGTGGGGAGATAATGTTTGTATTTTTGTGTTTTTATGTATGTATGAGTAGGGTCGACAATGTAATCAACAGTCCCTAGCTATGCTGTATTCTAATAATTCAGAGGTCAAGAGAAAATCCTATCATTTAAATGAATCATAAACACGGGATATCTCTGTATTCATCTCTCTTTGAACTGTATAGCAAATAATCTGTGAATGGTGGAGGAACAAACAAATTGCCTTATGTTAATTCTAAAGCTAAGTACCAGTGATAGACCTCCCTCAAAGTCATACTAATTACCTTTTGAACTCCCAACTTGTCAAAAGACATGAAATTGTAAAAAAGATCCTTGGGTCCAATTCTATCATCTCAGATGTGCTTAGGCTTCATCGGGGAAGTTCATGTCGCAAGACAGAGGTCCCAGTTATGCTGGTATGCCTTGAATATGATATTTGGATATTGGACTATAAACTATGAACTATTTCTTAAAGAACTCTTTGCAACTACAAAGCTCACCATCTCTGCTATGAATCTGCACCTCAATGAATTGAACTCATGTCTGTATGTATATTGATCTTTTAACCATACTCTCTCTTTTATTGTTTAATAAAGTTTAGTTTAGTTAATAAGAATTGGCTGTAGCATGTATTTGGGTAAGATCTGAAACATTCATTAACCTGGGAGGTAATGTGTCCGATCCTTTGGAATTAGTAGAACCTTTTCTTTTATATGATGAAATAAGATTTACAGAATTTTTCATCATATTTGACATGAGTACCTGGATGGAGGCCTGAGACTGGATCACTTAAAGAGAACTGTGTTGTTTGGACTTTTGAGTAGCCAGTAAGGTAATAAAGAATCTGTTTTAATGCTGGCTTGGTGAATCTAAGTATTGGAATATCCACCAGCTTTATGGGGATTGTCTGTCCCATTCTTTGCAGTTCACCCTAATTGAGTGACCATAGCTGGCTCCACGCTAGGACCCCAGTCACACGGGGTCAGAAAATAAGCAGAAGAGAAAGGGGGTGAAAAAGATAAAGGCATTTAAAATACAACAAACTCTACTGTAAAGGTGCAGGAGTGAAAGCAGAAACAGAGACGGTGAAAAGCAAACTATAAGATAGGATTCAGAGTAGGGTTAGATGGAGATGCAAAGGACATATAATTAATGGGCCAAGACTGGGGGAAATTAGTAGTAAAAGGAATGCTATACTGTCTACCATTCCGCCCTAGAAAGTAAAATCTCAGCTTTTATTCGGAGAATAGGGAGGAGGGGCCCTGGCTGAGTTGGGATGGATGGGAAATGGGAGTTGGCACCTTTAGTCTTCTGCTACACTGCTGCCCAAGCTATTTTATGCATACCTGCTGCCTGACCCTCACCCCAAAAGAGAAGATGTCCAGACTTTTCAGTTTTCAAATCTAGTCACCATAGCTACAAAATCCCACAGGAAAAAATAGAGAAAGAAACAATTGAAATTTCACAGTGCATTGTGAGTGTTCTCCAGTCTTGTGCCTGCTATTTTGAAAACTTGGATTCACCTAAGAGGAATATTTCCTTACTGTTTTGGGTTTCCTCAGGATCCAGGAAAAGCCCGGAAGCGTTTGCCGGAGGATGATGCCATCTTGAATCATGCGACTAGGCCTGCAAAGGCTACTCATTTATAGCCTTATGCAACACCACACAGTGACAGAAATGTGGACTCACAGGCTCCCATGGAAGTGGAAATGGCAAAATACCGATTTATGTTTGCTCTAGTTTTTCTTTATTAACTCATTTGTCTTTTAATGGGTAGCTTGTGTAGGTAGCCCCTTCCACAGAGGAGTCAGGAGTGGCACTGTACGGAACTCAGTAATTTTGGATGGACTCACGTTCCTGACTTTCATGTTGGAATGAATCCCAAATAAACTCAGCAAAGACCATCAAATTTTACCTGGTTCAGATCTGAACATCCCATAAACTGAATCCACAAATAAGCCCAAGCTGATGGAGAGATGAAATGTTCACACCCTTCAACCAACCTGACCACATGATCTGGGTTTGTAACAGAGCCAAACACCTTGAGAGTTTTACTTGTAGGTTCTGTTATGACAGTTTTGGAAAACTCAGATAGCTACATTTCACCAATCAGGGTGCTTCCACTTTAAAGCTAATTTTATACTAAGTAACTGTTATATTTATACCCCATCTACTGAACGTGTCACAGAGTTACGACATGAGAATATACTGCACTGTGCCTCAGAGGAGGGGGAGGGAAGGAGAACAGGTAGGAAGCAGAGTAGTAAAAAAGTGGTTGCATGGTAATTGGGCTCGGAGTTGTCGATGTTAGAGAAGGACTCTGACAGTGAGAAGTAATTGTTCAGATGCCATATGCCCAAAGGTATAACCCGTGGTAAAAAAATCAAACTGTGGTTACAAAAGGAATGCAATTTGCATAAATTCTTTGTATCAATTTAAGCTGAGCAGACACTAGTAAAATGATATCATGGCTGTCACAGCCTCTAAGAAGGAGCCCTACCTATGGAGAGAAGAGAGGGAAAGAAAGCGTGAGGGAAAATAGAAATTTCCAGTGTTTACATATAAATCTTGGTGGTTGTTTAAACTCCTACCCCAATGCCGCTATGCATAGAGTCGACTTTTGAATAGATTTTTATATTTAAATTGAACACACTTAGGAAAATTGCAGCAATTTTTTCATGTTATATCTGCACAAGTATTTGTTTTCTTGTTCATCAGATCTAGGATAAATGTGAGAAAAATCTTGGTGGAAAAGTCACTGACTTCAAATGCTGTTTTTTTGGGGCTCACACCAGCATATCCACAAGCCAAATTGAGTCAGTAAGTGTGATGGGGCCAAGTCTAGAAATGTTACAAGTTTAGGGGTGACTGCTATTTCAGTAGATGACTATTAGCCATTATCCCCTATGCTGATATTTCTGCTGTTCACATTAGTCACCTCCAGAATCCCATCCCATTCAAAAAGGGCAATGTTTCTGATAGCTACATGCCAAATTTCTGTAAATATATGGTCCTGTTCTCCTCTCAGTGATGCTAGCTTGTATGGTGTTACTACTGGTTAACAGAGAGTGGTGCTCACATTCTCCCTTCCATGTAATGTTTCACTATTGTTGGCAATGCCGTGGAAAGGAAACATGGGTTTGTGACATCCCCCAGAGCATAATCCAGACTGTTGAAGTCCTGTGTCCCTTAAACTCTCCAGCCCAAGGTGCTGCTTTACTGTGGGAACAGACCATGCCCGGCTCATTCACTCACAGCCATCAGCATGCAAAATCACTCCCAGCTTGATCACGTGAATGCTCTGACCATTCGTTCATGAACTCCACACAGGGTGACCTTAGCCAGTTCTCTAGTCCCAGACTTGTACCCCAGAGATGTGTGTCTTATGTCGTTCAAGGCCCCTTCCCCAAACAGTGTAGGCTTATTAAAATTTGTCATTCCATTCAAGGGTAACGAATATGCAACAGCCTTTGTTAACCTGAGTAGAGATTCCCCAGACACTTCAAACAAAAGCACACTGGTTTCAATAAACAATTAAACAAGTTTATTAAACTAGTGAAAGACTAAGTGATTAAGGCATAAAAAAGTCAAAATTGGTTACCAAAGAAATAAAAGACATAACTGCAATCTAATTCCTAAACTTTACCAAGCTAAATAAGATGTGAAAGCAAAAAGATATCTCTCACCCCAAAGCCTTCCAGTTAGGACTCATCCTCCCAGTTCACTGAAGGTTCTGTGTCTTTCAAATTACCTTACTAGCATGTGTAGAGATAAGGGTGGAGAGGTAATGGGGAAAACCATTGTGTCTTATTTTATCCCCTCTTCCTCTCTGAGGATAATCTCCCCCCCACCCCTGCTAAGGTGCAAGACAATCAGTTTGAGGCAGATGGGAGATTTGAAGCTTCTACTAAGACCCTGGTAGAATTCCATCAGTAAGCAGCACAAAGCCTAGTCCCCAGCATATACAGTGTGTGATCCATTACATTTGGACACACTTTATATGAAGGTTCCATTTACGTATACAGTTCATTAATGATTAATAATATATCTTAATACATAGCGAATCAATTGTTATAGAGTCCAACAGATGGACAGGTTGCTTATAGAGCTGGTTATGAATTTTTTTGATGAAATGGTTTCTCCCTGTGATAATGATTTGCTGAAATTGAGACAACATGCAAGTCCCACCCCAGAATAGGCGGTAGCCTTTGGCTAAAGGCCCTTATGTGCACTGTGGAAGACACAGGTTCAAGCTGGTGTTCTGCCTGATTTACAGTTCTCAGTCTCTCCTGTTGGAGCTGTTCCACTTTGCATAACTAATTAAATATACAGTGGGCCAGAGAGAGAGAGTGACTCAACAGCCAGGTAGTGAGGGCACCAAAGCAGGCAACATAAAACTCAAATCTGGGTCTCCCACATCTGAGGTGAGTGTCCTAACCACTGAGATGCCTTGCTTTTTTTTTTTTTAAACAAAATTCAAATTATTTTGGTTTTGTCCCAATGTGGAACAATGCCGAAACGTCAAAATTTTTCCACATATCAGAATTCTTGTTTTCTGGCCAGGCCTAGTCACTTATTACCATAGGTTAATACCCATTTGTAACTCTAATGCACTTACAATTATATATAACACATATTACTCATATCTGCAACATGATCATAACATCTGTTCATCATTTTACCAACCATTTATACTTGGAATCTTAATATACAGTGTGACCAAGCGTTCCTTGGACTCAAGACAACATGAGCCCTACTGGCAGCAGTATAAGAGAAGATTTCTTGATTGACACCAACTGAGAAGTCACAGAGAATAGGTCACTTAAAAGTACTTTTAAGGCTAAATGAGGTAGCAAGAAATATGTGCTCCATCCACCATATGGGTAGACATCCAGTACACATGGTGGGAAAAGAATCTGTTGTATTAAAGGGATCCCAAGGTGTGACAGCTGCTCAAAGCTAAACACGGTTAAATCTGAAAATAAATGTGTCTGTTTGACTGCTAATTATATCATGCCTTTAATCAAAAATTACAGTTAGAGATGACGCAAAAAGGCAATATTCACACCAGGGCCTGATTAAATTTAAACTGTGATTTGAAATTTAGGTTCAATGGCACCAAATTCTCCCCAACTGGTCTCCAAATATTTCAGCCCCAAATCACCCAATCTTGAAATATTTCTGCTCCCTTAGGTCACAACTGAAAAAAAAATTGAGAAACATTTTGTCTACCTGTTTGGGATTCAGCTAAAATGCAAAGTCAGAGTGGTTTGGACCTGTGGATTAGATTCTGAATGCCCCTGACATTTAGGTGGAATAGCAGTGATTGAAACTACATAATCTAGTAGACAAAATAACCACACCTTATGTTCTACGGCTTCATTTTTTAGCCCTATTATGTCAAGCCTAAAACTGCACTGAGCTGGAAATACTAATTTAAATAATATTTGCATCTGCCAGTCTTCTACAGAGCAAATACCTATGCACTTCGAAAAATATGACTGATTTTTTTGACGGAATGTGGAATCTAGTTCCACCTGGCAGGAAAAAAAATGTCTGCTTTATCATACATACTGTACTGCAGTGTCTCTGTTGTAACTTTATATCAATCATTTACCCTTCCCCCCCCCCCAAAAAAGCTTTAATAAATGTAATTGAATTGCTCCCACTTACCAGCCACTTTAGAATAATTTAATGCTTGACTCCTGATGCAATGAAACTATTCTAAACTGTGCGTGCTGATAAACAAAAACCTTTTTACTCTCCATTTGCAAAATGACATCTGCTGTTTCCATCTTTGTTTTCAAATGCAAGATTACTTGAGAATTTTATTTCTTATCCTGTCAACTAGCATTGTCAAAAAACATAAAAAATGTGTTCACTTCCAAATCCCCACAGACTTGAAATTACAAAACCTATACATAACATCATACTCTGCTTACACATAAAAGAGCAAATACATCATATAAAATTTCTTTCTTAGAAATTTTCCCTCTACTAAAAAGTCTGCAAACATATCTAACTACAAGAAGAGAGGATCCCTGACAGGTTTATTATAATAATAGAATGGCAGGAGCCATTGCATAGTTAAGGTTGAAAGTAGCTTTCTGTTATTAACTGAATTTCCAACCAGCTCCATCTTTCTAGAAGTAGAGTTTTATTCTACCTTCAGTCACACTGGTGTACATGATAAAATTAATCCAGTCTTCCTGAAATATCATCATACAGTATAAAATGTTGAAGATCTTTTCAAAAACTGGGAAATTCACATACAAAAAACTTTGATTAAATGTTAAGGTTAAAAATGGGTTTTACTGGATTCCAGCTAAGAATTGTTTTATATTATTTACTTTCTTTATGAGCATTCTACACCTAAATATATATTTCAGATCTTTTCAAAAATGAACACTTCTGAGAAACAGCCTGCTCCACACTGCCATGTAGTCTTTTATCACTCATTCCCTCCCCGACCACCCAACCTTCACTTTGCCACCTTAAGATTCCAATTCCACAGAGACTTACGCACATGCTTAACTTGAAGTCCAAGGAACTACTTACATACTTAAAATTAATCATGTGCTTCAATTTTTGCAGGATTATGGCCTGAGTTTGTTAAAATAAAGATTAAAATTACAAATGAATAGGAGCATGTGATGTCTCTTTTATTTTTAAGAGATTACAGCTGATGGGGAAATAGGAATGTTTTCCAGCCAAAGAAATTATCCTCCCCATCAAAAATTTTGAAACTTACCAGGGGCAAGAGGGAGGTTATACCTCCTTGACACCTGGTCAAAATATGGAATGGATTTTTTTGTAAGAGCTTTTGCAACAAACATGTCCCTTTTATGTTATTGAATAATTTCAACCATCTCTAGAAAAGATAATTGCCAGCCATCTTCCATTTATTTATTATTTTGATCTTTGTGCAGTTTTGCAAACCCGAAGGGGACAAGCGGAAAGTTGTGTCAGTTGGATGGGGTAGAAGTGAATGCTGGAGAAGTGTATGTCAGTAGGGATCAGACTAGAACTCTTAAGTATTCATATCCAGGCATATCTGAGGCATGTTGGCTTGCAGGGGGCAGGAGGAAGCGGGAGGACATGTTTACCCTAGAGTTGGAAGGTGCAATTTCCAGCTCATACTAGTTGTGAATGAGGTAGTACGCTAAAAACAGAAGTGTAGCCGCAGCAATGTGGGCAGCCGGATGGGCTCCTTGCTCTGCAACACAAAGGAACCTCAGAAAAGATTCCTTTAATCTATACAATCCCCTTAATGATAATATGGATGCAACTACCACACAGTTACTTTTTCCAGGAATAGTTCCATCCTGAGTCCTTATACGTCAATGATTCAAAATATGCAGGGCATTAGCACCTGTTGTCACAGTTATATGTTGTTATAGGCAGGGCTGGTAGCATCATCTATTATTAAGATTGCCCAGTATGTCCAGTTATGAGACCTTGCTTTCAGTTGTTTATACATTTGTCAGAATTTAACTGTTTGGGCTGAAGCTTTCCATGCTGGGTATTTATTTTTTCTTAAAATGAGACAAGGGAAATACATTGTTTTGCCCCTGCTAAATAATTCTGGCAACCTCTTCTTTGAAGAGCTCTAATGATCCCTAGAATCCATTCTGAGGGGCATGGTCAGGTCTAGTAGATGTGTTCAAGCAAAGAGGCTTTGATGCCTTCCCTTGGGGAGAATATTCTGCAGTCTAATCAAGCACATGCGAAGGCTGAAAGGAGCTGGATTGTCCAATATGTGCAGGGGTCTGCACAAGGGGGCGGGGGGGCAAGCAGAAGTACCCTCCCCCGTCCAAAATCTCCATGTGTCCCTGCAGCCTTGAGAGGGAGGAAGCAGCAGGGTAGCTGGCTGAGCTCCTCCTCCCCCCACCCCTCCTTCCCTGCAGCTGGCGCCTCATGCATTGCCTCCTCCTCCACCCCCTGACTCACCTTAGTGGGCGGTTTGCACAGCAGGCTGGGGACTCCAGCAGCAGGGCGGAGAAGCAGCAGCAATAGGAGTGCAGGTGGGGTGGGGGCGGGGGGGAAGGAGCTGCAGGGACATGGACAGTGTCACTGCCTCCTCGCTGCTGGGCATCCCCATCAGAGGTGTTCCAAGAAAACTGGGGGATGGTGGAGGGGGGTCATGTGAACCTTTCCTTTGTGTGCCTTTAACGTGCCCCTCCAAAAGTGGTGAAATTTCAGTTCCTTGTTGGCTATTAAAGGTGCTGAAGACATAATTGAGGAATAAACCGTCTTTACTATGATTAAATAATTCCAACTGAAATGAAAGGATTATCTACACACACGCACCCTGCCCCCCACCCCAGATTTCTCTCAATAGGAGAAGAAAATTTCTGAGATATCAAGGGTAGAAGAAACCACTGTGATATTAGTCTGAGCTCCTACAGCACAGAGTCTGTGGAATTTCACATAATACTTCCTCCGTCAAGCCAATAACTTCTGATTGTGCAAAAGCACATCTTTTGGACGCACATCCACATGCCTTAGAGCCAACTGGACAAAGGGGAAAACTTCTAGTTGAGCTGTGACTGACTTAGAAGAGATATGGCACAGAACCAGGAAACTGAAGACCTGCATTTTTCTATTCCTGGCTTTGCCACTGAGTGACCACGAGCAAGTCATTCACGCTCTGTGCCTTGGTTTCCCCCCATCTATATAATGGAGATCACTAAGGGTGAGTTTGATCCCCCATTTTGCAGGGTGAGAAACAGACAGTTTTGGGGGCTGTTTACATTACAGATCTGTAGTATGGTTGGAAGCAGGTGATACCCTGTCATGTGGTGCAGCCCTCATCGCCAGACTTGCACTTTATGGTCATGCCGGGGATTAGCTCAAGGCTGATGCCCACGTGCACGGTCTGCACACCAGCACTCTGTCTCTGCTCCCCCCTATGGCTCCTCTCTCAGCTCCCAGAATTCCAGTGTACTCCGTGACTCAGCTCTCTAGCTTGATCATCACCAGTGTTTCCCCATTCTGTGGGGGAGGGGATCTTTCTGTACAACAGTCCAGCCACTTCCCCAGTGGTAAGCGGGGGGGAGACCCAGGCCTGCCCACTACTCTGGGCCTGACCCAGGGACCCTGTATATAGCAGCCCCCTACTGCTCCTCGGTAACTGCTGTCAATGCTGCTATAATTCCCTAGGCCACTTCCCTTTGGCACCAGCACTTTCTTTGCCCTCACCTCACAGCCCTCGGCTGCTCAGTCCTGCAGCTATCCAGGAGCTCTTGCTCCACTGGTCCCTGCTAGCATCTGCTCCATCTATGGTACTTAGTTCTCTCAGTCCTCCAGGGACACAGTCCTAACTCCCTTTGCTCCCAGAAGCAACTGATCTACTCTGCCCTGCAGCTCCCTTTTATCTGAGCCTGCCGGACCTGGATTGGTTGCTCCCTGCAACTCTTCCCTGATTGGCTGTACTTTACATAGCCTCTATGGGCCACTTGGCGGACTCACCTCCCTTGCTCCTTCCAGGTCAGGGTATGATTAACCCCTGCTAGGCCTGTGTGGGGTAGGCACCCTATCACACCCCCATACATGGTTTAACACCCCATGGCTAACGATTCCTAAGCATGTATGTCCTGTATTTTGACCACATGTCACAGCAAGGCTGGAAACCCTTTCCTGACCATGCTGGGGGCTGAACAAACTCTCAACAGCTCACTTTTTCCATCATTCATCTGGAATTAAATATAAAATCACTGCTGATCACATGGAGGACAAAGATTGGTGGAGCAGTAAATCATGAGGCCAAGCCTGTCATGCAAAGTAATCTGGACCATCTGAATGGGCCTAAGTTTACCAAGCAAAATACATTTTAATACAGCCAAATGCAAGGTCCTAAGTCTAGGACCAAAGAATACAGATCAGACCTATAGAACAGGGCCGGTGCCCTGGAAAGCAGTGACTCAGAAGGATTTCAGGGTCATAGTGGATGAGCAACTCGACATGACCTCCTACTATGCTGCTGCAGAAAAGGCATCTAATGTCATCCTTAACTACAGAGAGGGAAATAGTGAGTAGGTGACCTTACATTTTTATAGGGCATTAGTGAGAGCTGGAATACTATGTCCACCTCTGCCTTCCCTATTCCAAAAAGGATGCTGAAAAACGGGCATGAAGAAAAGAGCCATAAAAATGATTTGAGGGCTGGAGAAAATGCCTTATAGTGAGGAATTTAAAAAGCTCAAAATGTTTATCTTTTTAAAAAAAATCAAATTGAGAGGTGACTTGATTATGATGTATAAGTACTTTCATGGGGAGAAAATACCATGGTAGTAAAAGGCTCTGTAATCTAGCAGAGAAAGGCCTAGCAACAACAACAAAAAAATCAATAGATAGAGCTTGAGCCAGACAAATTCAAATGAGAAATAAGGCACAATTTTTTATTAACAGCAAGGGTGACTAATGCCTGGAGCACACTCCCAATGGAAGTGGTGGATTCTTCATCTCTTGCTATCTTCAAATCACGATTGGATGCCTTTCTGGAAGGCGTGATTCAGTCAGAGAAGTTATTGTACTCAACACACGCATAACTGGCTGAAATGTAATGGTTGTGATACATTTCAGAGGAACAGCCGTGTTAGTCTGTATTCGCAAAAAGAAAAGGAGTACTTGTGGCACCTTAGAGACTAACCAATTTATTTGAGCATGAGCTTTCGTGAGCTACAGCTCACTTCATCAGATGTTTACCGTGGAAACTGCAGCAGACCAGATGATTTAATAATCCTTTCAGTCTTAGAATGTACAACTTCATGACAAACTCACTGTGGCAAGACAAGAGGGTTCTGCTATTTTATTGTATAGCCTGTTTAATCTCTGAATGAACCATGTGCGCGTGGGGTGATCCATTTGAAACAACAAACTTCCACAGGGGACTGGCCATCAGCTATGGAGGGGATGCTTTTCCTTCACTCCCCCGCATCCTTCCTTTCTCTTATTTGCTTTTCCCTCCTCCTCTTTCTCTTGGCTTCCCTTCCGCCATGAGGAGGGTGGGGCTGCTCTTCAGCTCTTATTTTGAGAGGCCCTCACAAAGGGGAGGGGCTGGAATTGTACTCAGACAATGATCCCCTCCAATGACAAGAGCCCTCTGGTGAGAATGCTCGGCCTCTGGTCCCTGAAATTCTCCACTCTGGCTGGCCAAGAATGGGGGTATTATTGAGGTAACAGGGAGGAGACTCTGGTAATTGTTCTCCTTTAAGACCAAGCAATTAATTCATAACAAATCACTGATCTGATCAATTTTGCTGCCGTTTCTCCATTAATTGTGAACAGTTTATGATTATCTTGACAGAATTAGTTCTTCCAAATTTTTATATATTAGTAATTCCAAAATTAGTTCTTCCTCAGTAATTTATAGAAATAGTTCTTGGTCTATAGTAGAGCTGAGTGCATAATTGATTTTTCTGTTTGGTCGTCAAAGCAAAAAATCTGGAGGGCGGGGGGGAATTAGTTTCTTTAGAACCAAATTGAATGTTTTAGGGTTTTTCCCCCCACCAAAATAAAGAAATCAAAAAATTAATTTGGGTAGAAAAAAGTGTTGATTCAATTCTACATTGTTTAGAAAAATGTTGTTTTTGTTTTATATTGAGAAAATATTAATTCAAAACTGAAGTGTCCAAATATTTGGCTTGGTTGTTTTTTGTTTTTGTTTGGTTGGGTTTTTTTGCACTATTTTCAAAAGGAATCATTTAGACATTTCTGAAATGGGGAAGCCTGTCCCAGTTTAGTAAGAAGGATGAGTTGTTAAAGGCATGAAGGGCAGTGGGAGAGCTGGAGTGCAGAGCTGACCTGTGTGAGTTAAACAGTTGATCCTATTTGCCCCCTTTTCAGGGGGATTAATAAAAGTCATTTCATCTGCACTGTTAGGAGTGATCACAGCCACCCACAATGCCAAGGAACAAAGGCGGGAATTTGGGGGAAAAAAATCACAGCTACCCACAAGGCCGCAGGGTGGGGCTACAAATAGGGCACTGGAACTACCCACAAGCATCAGGTACTTTTATTGCCCACATGACATGACAATTGCTGACACAAAAGTGAAGCATGTTAATCAACTTCCCCTGGTTCCCTACAGTCCCCATTGTGTTTTGTCTCCCCTTGCCGGTGCAGAGATCCCACCAGCTCCTGGGGAGCCAGCACTGGCTGGGTCCCTGCCACTTGTGCGGAGGCAGCAGGAAGACCTGCCCCTGTACAACTGCAGTGGAGGTGGAGTGCAAGGCCTCCTACCACCAGGTACCAAGAGACTCTGGTTTCAGCCCTGACCTGGACATTGTTAGTGAGCTCTATATAGCCCTGGAGGGAGACTGCATGCCATGGTTGTGGAGAACCTGATGCGGGCTATAACTGTCCTAGTGCTAGATATGCAGTCGGAGGGATGCTTTGCTGGTAGGGAGAGTCTGAGATTCCTCCCCTAGAGCTCCTTGCCATTCAGCAATAGAGCTCTGGAAGTAGAGGTGTCGCTGCTAGGAAGAGCTCGAGGCCTGCTTCCAACCCAAATATGAACATTACCCGCACTCCTGTAGAGCCCTGGAAGGATGTTCACCTGTGGTTGAGCTTTTCAGGCCTGACCCTACATAAGGAATTGACCTAACGGCTAGGCTCCTGTATAGCACTGAATTGGGGTGGAAGAAGGGGGAAGTGGGTGGGGAAGGAGAGAACACTCTGGCTACTGCTTGGGAAACACTAGGGCCTGGTTCCAGCCTCTGTTGACACTGGTGCCAGGCTCCTATATAGGCTTGTATGGAAGGATGAACGGCTGTTGCTGGAGGAGAACAAGAGGCTTGGCTCCACCCCTTCTAATGTTCTATAACTAGGCAGCGCGTCTGGCATCCAAATCCAGACTTCAGTCGCTCCACGATGCAATATAGCCCTGCTGGGAAGGACGCTCTGCGGTAGCACTCCCAGCTCTATCACGGAGACCCTGAGGCATGGTTCCACCCCAGTATTAACATTACAGCCCGACACTTCTATCGCCCTACACGGCAGCATATTCTTCTGCTGGGAATTCCTTGAGATCTGGCTCTACCGGTGAAATGGATCTAATTGCTGGGCTCCTACACTTGCAGGGAGGGAAGTGGTCTGCTGCTGCCAATTCTATTCTAGAGACCCCAGAGCAGCAGCCTGGTCCTATCCCTGGAAGCGATTTATGGCTACTGAGCAGGCTGTACCGTTGCTGCTAATTATCCCATTTCCTGCTTTTGGACACTGTCCAGTTGCTGCTGGAACTGCCCACTTGCCCCTGCTGCGTGCAGAGCTTCAGGGTAGAAGACAAGAATGGTGTTCCCCTGCCTCCCCAAACGAGCACCCTGCACCCACTGGGAAAGCCACATTTAGGGCTGCTCCTCACCATTCTGCCAGTGGGACACCAACAAGCTACTTGTTTGTAACTCTAGAAATCTTTGCCCTGATTTCAGTGAATTGTTACTGCATTTTCTATTATAGGGTCTGTGAAGAAACTGGGGTTCAGACATCGTCTCTAGTTTATGTTTACCAGAGAACCACTAAAGGTCAAGGGAACAGATCAGCATTTTAGGAAGAAAAACAAACATTACAGAGATGCTGTTATTCTCTCCAAAACAAGCATTAACTATGTCCTTGCAGGGTTTGTAAACTAAAAAAAAAAAAAAAAAAGCACAAACATGTTAAGTTCTGAAAATGCACAACTGGAGCTCCCAGAAAACCTTAACTCTGCCCTGCAGTGAGTTATACCATAGGGGAAAAAAATGAAAAAAGGAAAGTCTTTAAAAATCAATTTAATCTAATCAGGGTTCACAAACATTGCTATACATAGGTCTTAATTGTATAGTGAGGCCATGCACCAAGCATTGAGTTAATGTTCTTTGGTGTCTTTAAGTGAACTAAATGCTCAAAAATTAGTTCACGCCCTCCCAGAGTGAACTGACACCCTGGAGTTTCAGATTTTCACATGCTGCATTGCCGGTCTAGGTCCTCAGAGTAGTTGTAGTGATTCACTTCTACCGCTAATTTCTCAGGTTCTCTAACACCTCCATGTGCCGGAACATCAACCCCTCTGTAAGTCTTCTCCTTCCATGTATCTCATACCACTTCTTCCCCACTGCTGCTGCTAACACCAGGCCACTAAAAAGCAGGGTGTGGGTGCCAGCCCAGGAAACCATCATTGCCAGGAGGCTAAAGGGACAACATGAGAGGGAGACACTGCTGCTCTCTTTCTGGTACCACTCCAGCAGAAATCCTGAGGCCTAGCTCCTTCCCCCAGATTATCAATGCCAGGCTGCTATCTAGCCCTACAGCGAGCGATGCTCTGCTGATGCTATTAAGACCCCGATGCCTGGCTCTGTACCCCAAATTATCAATGTCAGTCTGGTATATAGCTCTGCAGAGAGGGAAATCTACTGCTGCTGCTGCAGAAACCCTGATGTCTGGCTCATGCTCCCCGGAAACTCCTTGCCTCCCAGTCCCAGTCTCCACTACTCAGGCATCTCATTCCAGGTCCAGTTTCCTTTCCCAGACTGTCCCGGGGAGGACATTGAGAGCACAGGAGAGCGAGAGAGAGAGACAGGCTCCCTGGTCTCAATTCCAGTGCCCAGCTCCGGGCGGCAGATACAGGGAGAGCCCAGCTTCACCCTCATAGGCTGGGCTGGAGTATGCTCAGTCACACTGTGGGGTGAGTGCAAATGCAGTCTGGTCATCATTAGGATCTGAAAAGGAATGGATCATGCTCCATGTGGATGGACTCTTTAAAGATTAAAATCTCTTATTCAACTCTAAGAAGTCTCTAATGAACAAGTGTGAACTGCGATTTTTCAAAAGCTCATAACTTGGCCAAATCTGGGTGGATTTTCACCGGGACAGGAAAAGGCACATCCCTGGTATAAAGGCAACCCCTGACAAATTTCAAAGTTAAAAATAAAGTAGCCTCAAGAATTTTTTTTAACATGGATTTAAAAAAAAAACAAAAAAAACCTTATTCTTCCACAGCCTCATTCTTGGCAGTAGTATGAAACAGCCACCTGGCATGGAAAAGTTCACCCAAACAGTTAAATCTTTGCAAAGTTTGATTATCAGCACATGAAAAACAGGGCCTGATAATGGGAAGTGATGAGCAACCTTACACATGATTCTACCTGCCTGCCTAGAATATATACATATACATTCGTTTGCACACAAGTGTTTTCTGTAAGAGTATGTGTATGTAACAAATAGGAAAGGCACATAGTAATATGAAAATGGTGAAACTTTTGTTTTTTTTTTCTTTCAGTCAAGTTCTCTCCTTCCGACCCCCCCGGCTTACTGCCTTTCATCAGAGTGCATCATAGGTCTCAATATCACAGTGAACAAATGACAGTCTTTTACTGGGGCTGTTTTTAAGAATGTTCGTTCCAGAAGCAGAAGTTTCTGAAGACATATGGTGAGCTAAATATGCCAGAGATTTTCCCAGATGGCTTCCTCTACACAGGAACATGCCCGTCAGGTAGATGCATTCAGAATCCCCAAAACGCAACTACATGGTAAAAATCCTTAGGCAAAAGGTACTATATATTCCAGAAGTACACAGGGATAAAACTTCTGCTACTATTTGGTCCAATCCCAAGGTTCCATTGACTTGGAGTTACTCTGAATTTACATTTGGTAAGTGTGATCACAATCACTCCCCAAACTTTTAAGGATTACGAAATGCCTTGATACTACGCAAGCATGCAGAGATAGGGTGCAGAAACTTCCTGTTATAACAACCACTGTGTATCATAAAGAAGCAAGCACCAAGTTGCCTAAATTAACCTTCTACCAGATCTGAAGGATTCTGTGGGAGAGTTCTTGAACTTCAGTGCATGATGTGCCTAAAACTAGTCAACTTGAACAGTGATGTCAGTCCCACCACTTTATACCAGTGCTCACTGTAACAAGACTAGAGAACATCACCGCATAGGCAGAAATTGACAGTGCATGGGGGGCATTTCCGCCCCCCCCCAAACTGGATGTCACAATCTCTGGATATGTCAATTCCAAATTTCTCCCTTAGCTCTGCTTCCTCCCCTCAGAGCAGGGGGCAGGGAGGGCGGAGAACAGTGACACCAGGAGCTCTGTGCCTGCTGGGCAGTTTCCCCCACATGGTCTGCATAAAGGGAGGACAGGAGAGCTGCTCCTGTTGACTCACTGCACAGCTCACGTGAGGAAACTGACCGGCAGGCACAGAGCACCTGGAGTTACTGCTCACCCCCCACCACCACCATCTTGCCCCTAGGGGGGCACAGAGGAACATTCGGGCAGGGGACAAGCAGTGATGCCAGCCAGGTGTTCTCTGCCAGCAGGTCAGTTTTCCCCCTGGGGAGGGCAGGAAAACAGGGATCCAGGAGAGCCAGCAGGCTGAGCTGCTTCCCAAGCTTCTGTGCAGTGTACAGCCCAGGTGAGTGACCAACTGAATTACTCCACTGTGGGGAGCCTGGACCCTCCACCTGCCCTGGGTGATGTGCCCTAGAGGCCAGTGACTGTTCTTTGGCCCCCCTGGCCGCCTGCCCAATGCAGGTTGAGGGTCCCCACAGCTGCCTGGGCAGCTCTTACCACAGCCTGGCTCTGGATTGCAGGCTGCCTTGGGGGATGGGCCTCAGGTAGAAGAGGAGGAGCAGGGCCACAGGGGAGAGGGGATAGGGCTCCTGCACGTGTCCCAGTTTTGCATTTTGAAAAGGCAGTCATCCTACCAAGGACATTGTCAAAGCCTCTCTGATGGCAAAAATCTCCAAGATAAATGTTAATAATGATGTGGTTGCTGCCACCAAACGTTGCATCCCTTGTAGGACAATAGTCACATGGAGACTGTTTAACATTAGGAAGGAGAATGTTGGAAATTTCTAAAACGAAACTGTTGCTCTCCTATTGGAAAGTGATTACTAGTGTTGGCCTTAGAGGTTAGACACTATTTGGGGCCTTGCAGGGTTGTTTCCATTAACAGGACAAATCAGTAACATCAGACTAGCATATTCTTGGTGTAAACTTGTTTGTATACAAAAGAATGTCCACAAAGACCTGTTTCCCTGAACACAATAACAAAAAAAAACACAAACAGGCAATTGTTCAAACATCTCCAAGACTTTCAAAAGAATGGCCACACTGGGTCAGACCAATGGTCCATCTAGCCCGGTATCCTGTCTTCCGACAGTGGCCAGGTGCCCAAGAGGGAATGAACAGAACAGGCAATCATCAAGTGATCCATCCCCTGTCGCCCATTCCCAGCTTCTGGCAGAGAGGCGAGGCACCCTTCAGAGCATAGTTTTGCATCCCTGCCCATCCTGGCTAATTTCCTGGAAGATAGGTCCATCAATGGCTCTTACCTAGTTCTTTTTTGAACCATTAGTGTCTTGGCCTTCACAACATCCTCTGGCAAAGAGTTCCACAGACTGATTGTGCGTTGTGTGAAGAAACACCTCCTAAAAGAAGGATGTGGAAAATTGGAAAGAGTCCAGCGAAGGGCAACAAAAATGATTAGGGGGCTGGAGCACATGACTTCTGAGGAGAGGCTGAGGGAACTGGGATTATTTAGTCTGCAGAAGAGAAGAATGAGGGGGGATTTGATAGCTGCTTTCAACTACCTGAAAGGGAGTTCCAAAGAGGATGGATCTAAACTATTCTCAATGGTAGCAGATGACAGAATGAGGAGTAATGGTCTCAAGTTGCAGTGGGGGAGGTTTAGGTTGGATATTAGGAAAAACTTTTTCACTAGGAGGGTGGTGAAACACTGGAATGCGTTACCTAGGGAGGTGGTGGAATCTCCTTCCTTAGAAGTTTTTTGCTTTATAACTTTGAGAATGTTTGCTCTGAACTTGTGAACCTGGGCATGGGAATCATTCCCCTGTCTCCACCCACCCAGAAGGGCTATAAAAATCAGATAGGCCATCAAGGAATGCCACAATACAAAGGATCAGTTAATCGCCACATCCCACCTTGGAAATGCTACATGCAAGGAAGCTTGTCTTGTGGACTTGGAAGTTGAATGAAGAAAATAAAACAAAGTCACAGGAAAATCTTCCATCTCTTTGCTGTTCGAACTCTCACAGGGCCAGAGTTACCAAACTGAAGCCAGAGATCTCCAGGGGCTGCCTCCTGGGTTCACCCTGAAAGATGCTTTGAGTTGAGAGATCATTACAACTCTGTCACACTTAGGATCTAGATGGTAAGTCATTTGTGTTTATATGTTTGCTTGCTTTAACCTGTAAATAACTCATTTATTTTTCCTAGTTAAAAAACCTTTAGATAGCTTATTACAGGATTGGCTACAGTTGTGGTCTTTAAGGTACCAATTGATCTGGGGTAAGTGACTGGTCTCTTGGGACTGGAAGGAGCCTGAATGTGGTGTGATTTTTGGTGTAAATGACCATTTATCACTAAGTCCAGTGGCAAGGAGGGTCTAAGGGGACAGTCTGTGACTCCAGGGTAAGATGGTTATAGTGATTGAAGGGTTCTTATAGAACACACCACCAGTTTGAGGTGTCTGCTCTGTTTTTGACAGTCTGCCCTGAAATAGGCACTTAGTCATGAGCCACTCCAGACAGCATGACATCTGCATCTACACGAGGGTTTTTGCTGGCAGAGCTATGTCAGTCAAGGGGTAAGGGAGGAGAAAAAAAATATCATACTCTTAATTGACACAACTATACACACAAAAGTTTAAGTTTAGACCAGGTGTAATGGGGTGTACTGACCTCTCGCAAGCACCCCCACTCCATCTCAATGTGTGGTGCCTACACACTCTCGCTGGTTGTGTTGGGTCTTTAGTGACTCAGCCCTCCAGCCATGTCACAGTCTGTATGTGAGATAAAACACAACTCCCTTCTGGGATATACATCCAACAGGGGGCCTCTCTCAGCCTCATCTGTAAGATCCCTTGATCTGCAGCCCTATCTCTGGGCTCATTCCTCAATCATCCTAGCAGGGCCTATCGCAGTATACTGGTTCAAACTGTCTCAACCCCTTCTGGGCTCCCTCAAATTGCCCCTCCTCTTCAAGCAGTCCCAGCCCTAGTGTGGGGCCATGTTCCCCAGGGCTCCCTCCCTGAAGGCTAACATGTCTGGGCCTTTCTGGCTCTAGCTCTTCAGGTGGGCCACTAAAAGAGTTCAGTCCCCCTTCTAGGGTACATCAAAGTCCAGGCCACGTTTCCAGTGGCTGGTAGGGTGGGGACCCAGGCCCATCCTCTACTCCAGACCTGAGCTGAGGAGCCCTATAGGTAGCAGCCATCCACCACATCCCTTTGAATAAACTGTGATGCTGCTATGATTCCCTGGGCCACTTCTGCACAGCCCAAGTTCAATCTTTGTCCTTACCTCGGTGCCTTGTCCGAATTGAGTCCCAGCATTCCTCCTAGCCTCTGCCACCACTGCTCTATACAGGGTCCCATCGCTCGCTCGCTCGCTCGCTCTCCCTCCCTCCCTCCCAGCCAGCCAGCCACCCTCCTCCAACTCCAGCAGAAAACTGATTTCACGCTATCCCACAGCTCTTCTTATATTAGCCTGCTGGACCCCAATTGGCTGCTCCCTGCAGCCTCTCGGATTGGCTGCTTCCCACACAGCCACTCTAGGCAGCTTGGAGGAACTCTTTACTGCCCTTTTCTGTGGTGGGGTGTGGCAGAGCATCAAGGCTTCCAGCCCCTAGTCCATGCCATCACACCAGGCCTTACATCAGTACAAATCTGAAGTAGCTACACTTAAAATCAATGGATTTACCTCATTGATTTGAATTGCACTGGAATTGGACATGAACTAAATCCTAGCACTAATATAGAGTTTTGCTTGTATCTCTTGGTTTGGGTTTACCAGGGGTAAGGCATGCCAAGAAGAGGGCCCCCATTATTGAAATTTGCTTCTGCTATCAATATGTTTAATTTTAAGTTTAAGCTCCCACCGACCAGGGCTAGGCTGAACCATGCTTTTGGGGCAATGCATAGCAATGCCACCTCAGTCATAGAATATCAGGGTTGGAAGGGACCTCAGGAGGTCATCTCATCCAACCCCCTGCTCAAAGCAGGACCAGTCCCCAACTAAATCATTCCAGCCAGGGCTTTGTCAAGCCTGATCTTAAAAACTTCAAAGGAAGGAGATTCCACCACCTCCCTAGGTAACGCATTCCAGTGCTTCACCACCCTCCTAGTGAAAAAGTTTTTCCTAATATTCAACCTAAACCTCCCCCACTGCAACTTGAGACCATTACTCCTCGTTGTGTCATCTGCTACCCCTGAGAACAGTCTAGATCCATCCTCTTTGGAACCCCCTTTCAGGTAGTTGAAAGCAGCTATCAAATCCCCCCTTATTCTTCTCTTCCACAGACTCAACAGTCCCCAGTTCCCTCAGCCTCTCCTCATAACTCATGTGTTCCAGTCCCCTAATCATTTTTGTTGCCCTCCGCTGGCCGTTTTCCAATTTTTTTACATCCTTCTTCTAGTGTGGGGCCCAAAACTGGACACAGTACTCCAGATAAGTCCTCACCAATGTCGAATAGAGGGGAACGATCACGTCCCTCGATCTGCTGGCAGAGCCCTGGAATGCATAGTAACTCAGATGCACAATTCCTTCCCTCCAGGAGGAAAGTGGTTTCCTGCTGTGCTATACAGAACATAGCTGACTTCTCCACTCACTGTCTGCTTTGCCAGCCAGGATGTGGTGTGGAGCTGAGGCACGCCTCTGCTAATACCCCAACCTACTTGCTCATGGTACGGTGTAGCTGCTGTGTGGAGCCTGCTTTCACCCTGGGCCTGGGCTTCCTGTCTGGTAAGCGCCACATAATTACACAGGGAGGAGTGAATTAACCCTTCCGCTCCCACCGATCATTCCCATTCATAGCCACATAAGGGTCAGACTGTCACTGAGCCCTAGGGTATGTCTACACTGCAATAAAAGACCTGTGATATGGTTGCAGCTGGCCCAGGCTGGAGCCTGAGTCTGAACTCTACACTGCAATTTTTGCCCCCCCAGCCTGAGCCCTGCAAGGCTACGTCAATTCATGCAGGCTCTGAGACTAGGTGCTGCAAGGTTTTTATTGCAATGTGGACATATCCTTAGAAAATATTACAAAACACACCTGTTTGTGCAAGCTATTCTCTAACCTGTAGCTCTGGAATCCTGAACAGCCAGCCCACATGCCAGCTTCTCTTGCTCCAAACAGGCGTTAAGGCAAGTTCAGCCAATTGTGCTATTGCTGATGAGAAGGGCATGGCCCTCAGTCCAGATTCATTGGGATGGCTTTAAGGTACAACACAGCAAGTTAGTGTTAAGAAACAGGATATCTGTGCAACTCAAGCAACCTCCTTGGTACCAAATGGAAAAAAAAAAACAGGAAAAAAAAATCATATATCATTGTTTTCCATTTTCTTCCCTCCCCATCACCTTTTTAAATGAGTGTTTTTACTAGCTAAGTGAATGTGGCAGATGTTGCCTGAGTCTTTATTGCAGGGATTGACAAAGTGGCTATAAGTATGGCACATACAAGGAGAATACTTCTTTATGACCAAGTAGCAAGAACAGATATGATATACATCCCAATTTCCTTTTGTCTTGCAAAAGAGAGAGAGTTTGTTCATTTAGTACTGATTTAAGCTTGTGGAGGGAAAAATCCTACTCCCTCTCGCTGTAAATGTCTTCTCTCTCAAGTAAAACTATTTTAGGTGTTGTATAAAGTGTATCTGAATAAGATACATGATTTCTTTAAAAAAAAAAAAAAAAAGAGGGCCTGCCGCTGGAGCCCCCTGTTATGGCTGCAGCTGGGAAAGAACTCTGCCTGGTCTGACACTCCCTTCTTTCTCTTGCTCATGCTGCAGCTCCTCTCACACTTCAGGAGTTACAGTGCTTTCTCTTTGTGCGTCAGGGTGCTCGCTCTTCAATGCTTGGCCCCTCCAGCTCAATCACTATGGGTACATCTACACTGAGATGCACGAGAGTCCCAGCATCCAGGCTTCAGGCCAGGCCCAAACGTCTATACCACAGTTAAACAGTCCCATAGCTTGAGACCCACAAGCCTAAGTCAGCTGACATGGGCTACCCTTGGGTGTTTAATTCTAAACATATCACAAAAGGGGGAAAACACATAGGATATCAGAGTCTTTGCCTATGACCTGCCTGAAGCACTCTTCCAATTCACTACCCATACTGACTGTGCCACTTCCCCAGTGCCTTGTAGGAGAACCTGGGCCCAGCCACTACTCTGGGTTCCAGCTCAGGAACCTTCAAACCAGAAGCCAAGACCTGTATCATCCCAAACCTCACTGATATTTCCCTGAGCCTTTTCCTTCTCTACCACCTCTCTAGGCTGCAATTCCAGGGCTTCTCCTTTCTTCCTTAGCTTCCACACTTCAATCTTCTTCTGCCTTCACTGTTTGGCCTTATCTCAGCCCTGCCTGTTCCTGCTTAGCTGGGCTGTGTCCCCCATCAAGGATTGCCTATCAAGACTAACTCTCCCTCAGGTGTGACCTGTCAGGTTTTTTAGCCTGTCTGAGTCAAGTTAACCCTTTCTGGGCTTAACTTTTCAGAAGCCACTAGTGATGTTCAGTGCCTCAATTTTTGGGAGCCCAACTTGAGATAACTTGAAGATGCATGATGTTTACAAAGTGTCAAAGTTCTGCTTCTGAAAACCAGGCCCCTTTAAAGGGGTCTTAAATTTTGCACCGAAAAACTGAAGTCACTAATCACTTTTGGAAATCTAGGCCTGGCTGTTAAAAGCTGGCAATTTCTGTGAGAATTCCACATTGTCACACTTCTCACCGCTGCTCAAAATTCCCATTACTGAGTTGTAAGAGTACCACACAGTAATTTTGCCAGTACCTCTGCTATGCTCTGGCTGTTATTTCAAATTCTACTACTTGAGATTCTCTACTCTTCTGGGACTACTGCACAAAATTCAGAGTGAACATTAAAACGTGGCTGCAATTCAGTGGTGTGTTTGCACTAAAAGCAGACAAACCCTATGAATTTACCCCATTCAAGATTCCCTGTGCATAAGAGGATTCTCTAGCCATGTAGAACTGCTGTAGCAATTTCTAAAGTGCACACCACCTCAGCCACCAGCATAAGAGGTATAATGGGGAAAAGGGATGTGGCCAGGGCTTCTCTGTAACAATTCCTGGCTACCAAAACTCCCCCCTAGGGTCAGAGGCAGATGGTGGCTGCTCCAAGCTACGCCTGGAGATAGACCAATTGCTCACTGGCTCTAGTATATTTGCAAAGCCCTTCCCCAAGCTACAGTCTGTTTTTGTGAGACACAGCCATGGATCTGGGCCTATACAAAACTGTATAAAATAAAAACAAACCGGGGAACATGCAGGCAGTGTGCACACACACGAGTGTAAAAACACTGAACAGTATGGTATTTTTACCTACATTTTACCTAAATTTATTTCCACTCCAGACTCAAACACTCAGAGCCAGAGGGTAGATGCAAAAGTAAATGCTCAACCTTTAGAGGGCTTGAGGGATCTGCTGGTATGTTTTGAAATGCAGTAAAGAAAAAGAGGTGGGGTGGAGAGAGGAAGGAGTAACCTTTCAAGAGTACATTTGGGGAAGGAGGACAACTAGTGCTACTGAGGACAATCCATATGCAAAAGCTACCAAAATCTTGGATTGCTCTCAAGCTATAGACATGGAAATGTGCTGTTAAATATTGTCACGTCTCCAAAGGTTCCACCAGTTAGAAGAAGAAAGAAATCCTCAGCTATAAGGAAAGTGGCAGCTGTTGTTTACATTAAAATACAGTATGTATGTGTGAGATATATATATTTTCACTCAGTGATATACATATCAGTTTTAAGCAGAGATGCCCAGAGCTTTGTTGTTGAACTATCACTTAGAGAGTAAAGAACAATTTACATGAAAAAGGGCCATGAAGGAAAAGCAGAGGACGACTGGCTGAGAAGCTAGGCATATATAAAAGGAATCTGAACATGGTCTGTGGGGATGGACTGTCTGTCCCCCAACACCTCCCACACCAAGACAACTCAATTTGTTGACCACTGAATACCCACCAGTGACAACACAGCAATGAGATGTAAATCGGGCCCTTTCAGAATAGTGACTAAAAGGTGAAAATCATGTTCTATAGAAACAGACAGGTAGGGGTCTGAACTGCAGCCCTTCCTTCCCAAAAGGTTAACCGAATTTGCTGCTGAAGACGACAGTGCTGCAATAACCCTGGCAGAGGAGGTAGCTTTTTAAGCCATGCACAGACTTCTGAGTCAGTGAAATGTTTGACAGGGAATAATACGGATTGGCAGCATTGCTGGTTGTGTGTTTCAAGGGCAGAATGGAAATCATACTCCCAGACAATACAAACATAGATCATTGAAAGGTATTCTTATAAATACAGTGCTGCAGGAAGCAGGCCAATTATCCTCCTTCTCCTAATGCAGAGCTTGTACATCTAGCCAAGTTCCCAGGGTAACATGACTGAGTGGAAAAGTGACTAAATAAACAGTTCAGAACCTTCATAGTGTTCTTAATGGAACACTGGTAGGAGCAATTCGGGGAAAGCATTTCATGAGCCTTTGTGTATCAAACTCGATTGGAAAGGCCTATGAACTTAATCTGCCTCTGTCTCAGGGGAGTATATTTGCACAATTATCAGTATTGATCAGTCCATAGGAATACATTTTATTTCACAGGAAAGTATAGCCAACTCTAGCAGGGGTGGGTTTTTTTCCTATATAAATCCCTGGTATTCAGGACTGCCATGTAGAGGTGATGGCATTTTGCAGCCAAAGCGAGCTTTGTTTCCCTCCATAGCCAATCTGGAAGATGCTCCAGACTGAGAAGTGCATCTGTGCCTCCAGGTTACACACCTCAGAGAAGCAGAGAGCTGTGAGAGAAAACTTTGATTAAAAAACGAACTTCATGACCTCTAGTGACCAGATATTAACAGCCTGATTTTCAGAAGCGTTGAGCCCCCATTGGCTTTAGTGGAAATTATGGATGCTCAAGAGCTCTGAAAATCAGGCCATAAAACTCTAGGAAGGCAGAATGAGAATTCTACCAGCTAAATGACAGGTTTCAGAGTAGCAGCTGTGTTAGTCTGTATTCGCAAAAAGAAAAGGAGTACTAGTGGCACCTTAGAGACTAACCAATTTATTTGAGCATAAGCTTTCGTGGACTACAGCTCACTTCATCGGATGCAGCTGTAGCTCACGAAAGCTTATGCTCAAATAAATTTGTTAGTCTCTAAGGTGCCACAAGTACTCCTTTTCTTTCTACCAGCTAAAGGCACCTAACTCTGACAGAATGGCATTGTTGGCTTCCTGCTATATAACTCCAAAGGATGATATTAACACAGGTTTTAAAACATGGAAATTGCCTGTTGAACTGAACCTGGCTGTACCTACCTAAAACAATTCACACTGTTTGCAGGTGTTGGTCCTTTTGGAAAATGATCAACTCAGTTTTGCTAAGTCATTGAAGCAGGTGGCCTGTTATTCTCTATCCAGAAATAAGGGAGGTGGGAAGAGAGGATCTAGGCTGTGGACTGAGCAGACCTCAGGGAAAAATCTTAAGAGTAGCCAAGCCTGGGAACAGGTTTGAGCTGAATATTGTTAAATTGCTAATTCAAAATGTGCTAATAAAGCCAAAGACCAGGAAGGGGGCTTGATTATGGACTTTATTTAGCACGTGGACCATGTTTTAAAATACATTGGGATAGGCACTTGCTCACAAGAGCATATGGATCTCAGACCAATAGAGAAGAGCCAATGTTGGTAGAGGCCAGATATTAAAAGATAAACACCCAAACTGGTTTCAGCGAGGTTCAGCAAATTTGAGAGCTGGACTTCCAATTTTTAAACAGGTTTTCATCCATTTCAGTCATTAGCATTCTCCCAAGTAGTGTGAAGGCACAAACTGATGAGGGATTAGAAAACAAGAAAGAAAAGGAGAAGCTTTTACTCCTATTAAACTCTTCTTGTCCCCAATCCGCACAAGTGGAAAAAAGGAGCATGTCCCAGTCAATATTACGATATAGAAATCACATGTGAACTAAGAGCCAGAGCCAAAGCTTGTTGAAGCCAATAGACAGAGTCTCCAACGGATTGTAGATCAAATACTAAGCTTATAGTTGGCCCCTAAAAAAAACAACCATGGGTCTGGCAAACTCTATACTACACAGAAAAATCCAGGCTACGTATGATTGTTACTAATTCATTTTGGAAGCATGGCCAAGGATCTAATCATTTTTAGAATGACAAGTCCAAAATGATAGAGAACATTGTTGTTGTTATTACAATGATCTATTCCTGCTGCTTTTCTCATTTTTCTCTTTCATCATAGTGATACAGATAAGACAGATTACTGTTGTAAATCACAACTACAAAAATATGGTTTTCTACAGCCCTTTTAACCTTTTCCTTTCAAAGTCTTATGCCAAAACACCATTTCCCAGCCTGTTACTAGATCTTGTTTCCTGCTACTAGATCTTGTGCGACAAATTTGGGTACCAAATGCATAGGCTACAATTCTGAAAATTTGGGAGCCAAAAGTTAGCCACTAAAATCCAGATTTATCCAGCTAAATATATGCTTTCGTGTTTAAATATGGATTTTAGTGTCTCCACCAAAGCTCACTGAGATCAGTGCGACTCTAGGGACTCCAATGTGCTTTGGATTTAGGATCACTGTAGCTAACGTCAGACATTCCGTTCATGCAATTACATGCATCAGTTGGCTGGGATTTAATAAGTGGAAACAATGAAGGTCAAAGTTTCTTTTCAGAGTTGTAGCTTGTCACCACTTCATCACTATCCAAACTCTGTGGCCCCCTGGAGAGAGATTCTCCTAAGTACAGGATGCTGCCATCTCCGCTAGAGCTACTCAAAACTTTTAATTCCAGAAATTTTGACCAAAAAAAATTCTGATTTTATTTAAACTCCATCTATAGGGTCGTCAACGTTTTTGGAAACTTTGAAATTTCCTTAAAAAAATAAAAAAGTCTCTGCAAAAGTTGTTCTCTATGTTTTGACCAGGTGAGCTACCAGGTAACTGGTTGAACTAACCTGACATGTTTTATTACATGCAGGTGAAAACTGGCAGCACATTTCCATACAGTATTACTTTATTATTAATGATATTGTTCTATGTCTACTACTTAGGGTTTTCCTGGAGTATATTGTGTCAGAGAACTGAAATGTTAGTTTCTTGTTTCCAAAGAGAGTGGAATCCATCTACAAGATATTTCTCCACTAGGAAATTTTGTGGCCATATTTAGCAATGATGTTGCCTGCAGTGCAAGCTCTAGTGTTGACTAGGTCCAGGCAATTTTACACCACTGTGTCACCTAACCCTGTTCTGAGCTGGATTAGATGCCACAGTGCAAACAGTACTTGTGCCAGGTCCAAACTAGAGGGAGCCGTAAGTGGGTGGGGGCGGGGGCGCACAGCTGCTAAGGAATAAATAGCAATTCTAGGGTTTGATCCCATGATTACTGAAGTCAATGGCAAAGCTTCCATTGACTTGTAATGGTGCAGGATCACGGCCTTATAGCATAGGTCAGCATAGGTCAAAATTCATTCCCAATTATGACAGGTTTCACAGTGAAACCCTTGCTTTACATACAGTTTTTGTACCAATTTAACTCTTTCAGTTAGGGGGTATCATTTTGCCACCAAAATATTTTAAATCTGTACAACCACAAGTGTTAATATGTCTCCATTGGCATAATGGTGCTTTATATGACTATAGTGTATTCCCCTTCCCTGACAGCAATAATATATATCAGTATAAGCTGTTTCAGAGGAACTTAGAAAACTTGTTCAAGAGGACATTATTGAAGAGATTGACTCCTCGGAATGGGTTTCACCTCTAGTAGTGACGCAGAAGAAGGGTGGAGGCAGTCACCTTTGTGTGGACTTAAGGGAGCCAAATAAAGCTATTGTGATTGACAGCCATCCTCTTCCTCACATAGAAGAAGTATTTGCAGAACTCCGTGGAGCAAAGATGCTTTCTACTCTTGATTTGCAGAGCGCATACCACCAGGTTATGTTACATGAAGATAGCAGAGACCTCACAGCATTTATTACACGTGAGGGACTGTTTTGTTTTAAACGTGTTCCATACGGTCTCGCATCTGCCCCAAGTGCCTTTCAAAAAATGATGTCATTGATTTTGAAGAATCAACATGGAGTTCAGTGCTATCTGGATGATATTATTGTGTTTGGAAATACTTCTGAGGAGCATGACAATAACCTGCAGTCTGTACTAAACTGCATCAGCACAGCAGGCCTCCAGCTCAATAGCTCCAAATGCAAATTTAGACAAACTGAACTCTCCTTTCTGGGGCATACAATTTCACAGGCTGGACTAAAACCTGATCCGGCTCATATCCTGGCAATTTCAAATGCTCCTCCTCCAACAGATTTGCAAACCTTACATTCCTTCTTGGGTCTTGCCTCCTGGTATGCAAAATTCATTCCCAATTATGACAGGTTTCAGAGTAACAGCCGTGTTAGTCTGTATTCGCAAAAAGAAAAGGAGTACTTGTGGCACCTTAGAGACTAACCAATTTAATTTGAGCATGAGCTTTCGTGAGCTACAGCTCACTTCATCGGATGCATACCGTGGAAACTGCAGAAGACATTATATACACACAGAGACCATGAAACAATACCTCCTCCCACCCCACTGTCCTGCTGGTAATAGCTTATCTAAAGTGATCATCAAGTTGCCCAGTGGGAGGAGGTATTGTTTCATGGTCTCTGTGTGTATATAATGTCTTCTGCAGTTTCCACTGTATGCATCCGATGAAGTGAGCTGTAGCTCACGAAAGAGCTCATGCTCAAATAAATTGGTTAGTCTCTAAGGTGCCACAAGTACTCCTTTTCTTATTCCCAATTATGCTTCTATCATTGAACCGTTACAGGAATTACTACAGAGAAGTTCAACCTCAGTGTGGATGATGGATGCACAAGCTAGTTTTGAAACAGTGAAAGACTTTGATTGTATATAGTCCAGTACTTGCACTATTCAGTCCTGCATTGCCCACAATTGTAACTACTGATGCTTCTGATTATGGACTTGGGGCTGCTCTCACTCAACTGCATGAGGACAACACAGAGAGGACTGTTCCATTTGCTTCAAGGGCACTAAGTAATGATGAGAGAAAATATTCTACAGTCAAAAAAGAAGCACTTGCTTGTGTCTGGGCTACGGAAAAATGGAGAACTTACCTGTGGGGCTGCACGTTCAAGTTGCGCACAGACCACAGCCCTTTGACGACGTTGCTCACCATGAAAGGACTGGGAAGAGCAGGATACCGTATTGCTCGATGGTCTGCAAGGCTACTCTCTTTCTTTCAATTATGAACTGGAATATAAGCCTGGAAACCAAAATGTGGTCACTGATTGCCTTTCTCGCCTGCCTTTGCCTTCACCAGATGGTCCACCGGAGGATGAGGATGTAGTAGTTGCGCTTATTACAAGCACTCTCACTGCAGTTACAGGAGAACAATTTCAAGCTGCTTGTTTAGCGTGTCCAATTCAAGAAAAACTACGGGAATTTCTGAAAAAGAGATGGCCCAGTCACCCTAAAAACCTTGACCCAGTTTTGCTGCCTTATTTTAGAGTTCGGGATGAACTTTCTTTGCTCGATGGTTGTGTGCTATGAGGTACACACCAGCTACTTGTGCCAGAAGAATTATAGTCAAAACTCATACACCTGGGGCACACGATACTCCTCAAGGAATTGTCCAAACCAAACAATGACTACGGGATCTATACTGGTGGCCAGGGATGGATTCTCAAACTGAAGCACTCATAAAATCCTGTGTCACTTGCCAAATGCATGATAAGACAGCAGTGACATGTACCCCTCCATTACAGCCTGTTCCTCTTCTTGAATCTGCATGGGGAAAAAGTCTTGATTGACATTATGGGATCCTTTGATACTGCTCCAATTGACGCCATTATGCCATCACTTTAATAGACTATTACAATAAATGGCCTGAGGTAGCATTTACATCGCAAATCTCCTCTGCTACAGTAATTAAGTTCCTCTCTTCAGTTTTTAGCAGGGAAGGTAACCCCAAAGCACTGGTTTCAGATAATGGTAGTCCAATTTACTTCCCTGGAGTTTGAAACTTTTCTAGCCCAGAGGACGATTTTACACAGAAGGTCATCCCTATACTATCCTCAAGCCAATGGGGAAATCAAATGGTTTTAACAGAAGTTTGAAAGAGTTTGCAAATGGCTAAACTGGAAGGGCGATTGTGATAACCTTCACTACTGATTTCTTGCAAGCATACCAGGCTACACGACATGCCACAACGCAAAGATCACCCACAGAGTTACTGCATGGGAAACAGATGAATACTAAACTGAACATTGCTGGATTGTTAAAGGCATGACCTGATGCCCCAACTGAGGATGATGTGAGAAAAACAGTTGAACAGAGCCAATCAAAGTATAAGGCTTTCACAGACAAGTGGCGGGGTGCTAAGGAACCAAAGTTTCAGTGTGGTTCCTTCGTTAGAATATGAAAACCTGGAATTTTACGCAAAGGGGACCATAAATTCACAGTTCCTCTTAAAATCATAAAGAAGGGACCTTATACCTATTGACTTTCTGATGGGCGGGTATGGAATGCTTCTTATCTTGTACCTGCCTATGCACCAAGAGGAGATTATGCCAACAACCAGTCTGCGTTGGATGACTTCACCGTAGTATCAACTCAACAAGACATTGCACTGGAACCGGGGCTTGAGAGACGGCCTGTCACACCCAGACGACCACCTGTCTGGACTAGAGACTATGTTATGTAGTTTCTACAGTGTTTTCAGTGTAATATTTCTGCCAGCAGTATAGTGCTTTGTTTCCTATTTGTTCCTTTTGTTAGAACAACAATGTTTATTGTAATTGGGAGAGTTTCTTAAGAGAGGAGGGAATGTGGTGTTTAGATGTTGCTTGTAATTATTAGAATTGGGAGCACTGGCTGTTGGGAGTCTGAAAGGACAGGAAACAGGAAGGAGGGGAGAGGAGTTGAGAGGCTGGGAGAAAGCTACACAGGGTGCAGCAGCAGCTTGGTAAAGAGGTTTCCATTTTGAAAATAAAGTCCTGTTGAAGCTTGTTAGTACCTTGCCTGGTTGATACAACACAGTGATGGATCCAAAAAGCATGCTTTGGATATCGATGCATTTAGATAGGGAGGAGTCCCTAGGCAGAGGATTGAGTGAGAGACAGAATAGCAGGTGGCTAACAGCCCATCTCACCCCAGCAAGCAACTGTCTCTAACAGAAGGAAAATTATGGAATCAAGAAATAGGGAGAAGACAGAAGTCCATCTTTGGATATAGGAAGGAGATTTCCTCTAGCAGGAAGGTTGAGTCTATTCTGGGTGAAGGTTGGAGAGAATATCTGAAATTTTGGGACTACTCAAAATTGTGGTTGATGCAGACCATGTTTAATCTTAATCTAGCCTAGTTTAAACAGCTCTTGATATTCTTCACTCGGGCCATGATTTCAGCAAAGCATTTAAATCTGTGGGTAACATCAAGCAAATGCTTAAATCTATTCTTTATTCAGCAAAACATTTAGGCACAGGCTTCACATTAAGTCTTACTTAAATTCTTTGAATCAGGACCTTAGTCTGGAAGATAAGAGGCTCCATTCCGGTACACACATCTGTGGAGCTGTGATTTGGTAACAAAAGGGAGTATTTTAGCTTTTATTATTTGGAATCTCAGTACATTTTGGTTTGGATAATGGAAAGAAAACAGATTCATAAAAAGTATCTATATACTTATTTATACCATGTTTCGGGAGTCTTTTTGTCACCATATACAGGCAGCAGAAGCTGAGCCTGGGGCTTGAAAAAAGTGTACAGGGATCACTATTTGTAGCCACTAGGGCTTCAGAGCCGTGAACCACTCATTACTTGGCAAGAAAATCATGTAAGTAATCAGTAGGGTCTCAGAAGGTCACTCTCCTTCAAGTATTGCCTAAAAGCCGTTTTTTTTCCTTTCCTCTATTTGAATCAATCATATTTCAATTGATACATGGCCCAGCTTGGTGTATAAATCCTTGCAAAGTTTTCTACCTTCACTCTAGACATTTTAAATTCACTTTGTACGTTCTTGGTATGCAAAATTCCTCAGAATCTGCAAGGATTTCCAGTTTGAGCATGAAAATTATGTATTAAAAGCACACACTGAAAGCGAATCAATCAAATACAATTTCAGTCAGTGTTTTCCTGAAAGCAGTTTAAACCTAATTTCACTTGCATTTTGGGGCCAGATTTTCAAATGTGCCTAAGTGCTGCTTTACCCATGAGTGCTGAAGCCACAGCTGGGTAATAGAGGTTTTCCCAAACATGTGCCATCTAACTATATGTACAGCACCCACCACAACATATTCTGCATATGTCACACGTTATTATTTTTAAAGTATCTTGGTCATATATGAGAGGTTTTTAAAAATTACTGATACAATTTTTATTACTCTATTTTCCATGTGGTGGGATATCTTGATTGCCATGAACCCAACTCTGTGGAGTTCAAAAGAAGAAAAAAAAATAAAATTACCTAGACTTCCCTTTCCATACAGAACAATGTTGTGATATTACGGCCCAGTATCTTACAATCTACTGGGGCTAGAAACAAGTGTCTTGTATCATTGAGGAAAGGGCATTCATAGTGTGGTAATAGTATTAAGCTCCTTTTTATATCTCTGATGGGTGAGCTATTGATCACTGATCTAGGTCTGAATATTGTCCACTGACAAACATATGATGGGAAGGGGAAAGATGGAAACACTTTTATTGCAGGATGATTTTATTTTTTTAAAGTGGCAGCCATTTGCAGCTACTTATAAATTTGGAATGTAAGATGTGGGCCCGATGGAGATGGCTTAATGGGCACAGTGCAGGTGATGTGGTCAGATATGCATGATAAATACAGTTCATCACATAAGACTCTGCACCACATATGTGGTGTGCATGATGGTGTATGCGTTTGTATATGTATATATGTTTCAAAAAGGAATAATGATCTCTAAGATTTCAAGGAATAATAATATATTTTAAATAAGACCTTTTAGCCTAAAGTGATTTTACAAATAATAAGCATACTGGTTTCCTGGAGCCATATTGGGGATGCTGTGGATGTAGGCATATGGATAAGTGGAGCACAAGGAGATGAGATTCTGGCCTAAGAACATTGGGCCAAGTCTCTACTTACTTGAAAGCAATATAATAATTTATTATGAACATAGAGTTTATTTCAAGTCATATCAGAAAGACATACTCCGATATATATGGCAAGTCCCTGCAATATCCTTGGAGATCTTACTGAATTAAGTTTAAGTATCTTTGGTGTCTATTGTATTAAATGCAAAGGACTATTTTGAACAGTGTGGTAAACAAGACATTACTTTCAGGATAACACACATGAAGTGGATTTCCTGGGAAATAGTTAGGGGGAGGTGAAGGCAAATTCCTCCCCCTGCCTCTGGTTATGCAAAAACCAGCCCATTGAAGCTACTTTCTGAGGAGAGGGTAATTGTCTGTCTGCTGATTACCTGATCCCAGGATCCCAAGATAAAAGGCCCAAACTGTGTAAAGGAGGGACTCACTCTGATTCATGGGTGTGCTTGTTTTGAGCTAACAGCTGTTATGAAAAACTCCTTGGTGGGGTTTGAAGGACTGGTCACCTGTCAGAGCCCTGGTTGGAGTTGGGGTGATCTCTGGTAAGCTTATCAGCATGTGTGTAGATTCTTTTAATGTTTCAATATGTTTTCTCTATAATGCTTTCTCATTAAATGTGCTTGCTTAGAAAGGACTATGTGGTAACTTCTAACTGTGGGCAATTACACTGTTTATATCCTTTGAGGAGAAAGCAAAGCAGGCCTGCTGAGTAAGTTTGATTTGACAGGGAGCTCATAGTGTAGGCAGGGAACAGTGCAGCTTGGAAATACCCTCGTCAGGAGGAAAAGAGACCTGGGTCTCTTCCCAAGAGAGGTGATGGCCGAGGAGCCAGGAGGCTAAAATGGGTGCCCTTCCTGTACCGCAAAGGGGGAAGGAATATTGATGCAGTTGCCTTGAACTGAGGCAGACGTGACCTTTTCTTTCAAGGTCACATCCGAAAGATGAACTGAGAGTAAACTGCATGTTGTTCAATTCATATGTCAGAAGGATTGAAGAGGGAGCTGCCCCTGTTAGAATTTGAACCTTGCTTGCTTCCAAGTCTCAGTATTTCCAACCTAATAGTGAGACTACTTTGCCGCTAGGTAGAACAGGTGTCAGTAAGATTCTGAGTTGCCTGTACAGAAAAGAATGTAAAGAGATAGGGAGGTGTAAGTGTGCGACTGGGACTAGGAACCACTGATTTCTAATCCTCTCTCTGTGTGTGGCTGTGGGTGAATCACTTATCCACTTAGTGGCTCAGTTGCCTCTTCTCTGAAATGGGGATTAAATATTTACCTCAAAGGGCTGCAGTGACAGTTAATTAGCTAATGGATCTAAAGCACTCTGAAGACAAAAAGCACTCTATAGATGCTTCGTCCTAGTAGTGTTGTTGGGAGAAAAAATAGCAAATAGATTTTTGAGCACCCAGCATCTGAATTAGTGGGATAACACAGGTGATAAATGGTGCATCTCCATAAGTCTTTCACAGTTATAGCATAACATTGAGGGAACTATTGCAAAATATGTGCAGTAGCATTATGGCAATTCGTTTTTCAACACCTACTTAAAAAACATTTGTAAATGTTTCTTTGTTAGCATTCAGGAATCTGAATGCTCCATAAACTCTAATTATGAGTTTAGACTCTATGTGAGACAATCAAAATGTCTTTAGTCCACTGATATTTCAAAACCAGTAACCCTCCCCAAATCTCACCAAATGTGGCGATACCAATTATAAAAAGAACCATATGCAACTTTTTAACAGTATAGATCCTGTTCAGATGCCATCATTTCTCACCTGGGATTGAAAAATATATCTGAACGTGGAAAGAAGAAACACCTCAGTTCTCTTTGGACTTGGGTTGCCTCTAGCTGCTTGCTGTTCGAATGTACATACTTTCCATCTTTGTGAATGAAAGCTGAAATACTTTCCCAGTTCCAGAAAGGAGTCCTTCTGTTACATTAAAAAAAAAGAAGACTGATGGAGTCATAAATAATTTATGAACTTGGTATATTGATTTTCTTTAAGCACTTATAGGAAATTATACATTTGTGGCTTCAAGAAATAATTGGACCAATTTAAGCACATAAAATTATACTCCTTTATAATTCTTTTGAAATGGAACATTAATGACCATTGGGTCATATAGTGGGGTTGGGATGGAGAGGGGTAACTCTACAGATTGAAGAGAGATAGAGGAGTCAAAAAACTAGGTTTTCAGTCTCATAAAGATGACCCCCTCATGGCAAAGGTTTCAGATGAAATCGAGTTGACATCTGTGTGATTACAAGCCAGCCTTTCTTTAAGGAATTGATAGAGACTCTAATAACAATATTAAATAGCATAATGCAGACCAGAGCCACAGAGGATTATCAGCACTTTAGAAAGACTTTTGCTTCATTGTAAATGTCAATATGTAGAAGGCTTTTGCTTCAGCGCAACTCAACCCCCAAATCCAGTAAAAATATCTTGTTCTGGGTAATATATATATATATATATATCTAAAGCAAAATAGGGGCCAGATATTCAGCTGGTGTAGATCAACCTAGACCCATTGACTTCAATGGAGCGATGCCACTTTACAGCAGCTGAAGATCTGGCTCAACGTTGGTTGGTTTTTTTTAAACTTTACATTATGTAGGATGAAGTAAAACGAGCTTGCTCCCGGTCTCATGGAGGACAGTGTTAAACGGCTCATTATGGCCAGTGGTGCAGGATTAGGGAAGGCAACATTGCCTCTTCTTTGGAATTTCTGCCAAGAGGGATCAGCTTTAAGTGGCAGTTGCAGAGGTCTGTAGGAGTAGTGCAGCAAGCTCCCAGGACAGAACTGCAGTGGCTGCACTGGGTATAAGGTGTCGATTTCTTGGTGTGACCCACAGATTACTGATTCGGGAACAATGATAACAGCTGAGCCATAATGGCCTTTTCATTTGAACATTATATTCAAAATCTACAGTACTTACTGAGAATTAATGCTGTAAATATAGAATGCATATATATGCTACACTTCAAATACACTTTTTAATACCACCCAGCATTTATTTTATGATCATGCAGTAACAATTTTATTAAATATAAATGTAGGGGTCTGTTTTTCTGTTTGATGCACATTTATGCTAATACCTTACATTAGCATTTTTATGAGTGAGATTTCAATGACAAACATATTAATATATCCCTAGGCAGTGTTCAGTCTGATGGCATGAGTTCCTGTACCATTTTATTTGGGGAGTTAATATATTTTCCCACTTGTCAAACCTGAAACGATAAAAAGTTTAGGAACAAACTGAGCCATTCAGTCCCTGTGACCTAGGAGTGGTAATGGCAGATAGAGCCTTTGACCTTTTAAGTTGCTTGTTCAATGTCAGTCCACGTCAGTCGTGAGTAGTGACTGACCGTCATTACAGCTGTAGTGACAGACTGGTGGCTTATGGAAAAGAAGTAGGTGGCCTCAGTCTAGTTCCCAGTGGAAAAGTGCCACTGAATAAAATCACCACTTTAGTTGACCTCTTACTGCCAGGCTTACCGGGGAGGCTAAGGTCTGACTAGGCACAGAGAGTGGATTATCTATTGGAGTGTGGGGGAAACGTGTTGTCCAATGGGACTTCAGTTTCAAGGACTGTCAGTCTGGCATATTTCACAGTGGTGTCCACTGACAACCTGGACATCATCTCAGAGGAGTGGGCACTAGAGTGTTCTGCTTGGTGTCCCCTTCTGGTTCCCTTTTGATTGTGACTGTGACGCTGGCAAACCAAGTGCCAGCTTTTGCCAAGGCTTTAGGCCTCAGCCTAGTACTGACCAAATATTGCTGGAAACAAGTCGGTTTCCCTTAAGATGGGTATTGAACTTATGACAATGCATTGAGTGTTTAAACTTTATGAAATGCTTGCAAGCTGCTGCATACGTTAATCTCATTTATAATACCTTTATCACATGTTATACGGTAATATTTAAGTTTTTGCTTTGTAACTGTAAAAAATGTTTGCCCTGAAACTGTTGGCCTGTCACAAGGGATCGTCTTCTGCTCATTCAGAAGACTATCAAATCTAAATGGACCAATGTGGGAATCACAATACAAAGCCTTCACAACTATGAAGACAATATGTGCAAAAGGGTTCGTCCCATCAGGTTGAATTCTGGAAGAAGGAAATAAAGACAGTAAACAAGAACATTTTTCATCTGTTTTGCTGTTTGGACTCTCACAGGGCTGGAGTTATGAAACAAAAGCAGAGATACCCAGGGTCAACCAGGTTAGCCCTAAAATTCAGTGCTGACAGATTGCTACAATTCTATGGTTCCAAAAGGTGGCAGACTGTAATTTGTGTGTGCATGTTTACCTGCTCTTACCTACTTTAACCTTCCTAATTAGTAAATCCTTGGTTTACTGTAGGATTGGCTACAAGTGTTGTCTTTTGTTGTGAGATCTGAGATACAAACTGGCCTGGGGTAAGTGACTGGTCTCTTGGGACTGGAAGCAACTTGAATCTTTTGTGATTTTTTATATATAGCAACCATCACTAAGTCCAGTTTGCCTAGGTGGCAAGATAGACTGGATTGCCCGAGGGGATGGTCTGTGACTCCATGGTAAGACTGTTATAGTGCTTGAGGAGTTCATATTTGTTAATAGGGTGTTGAAATCTAATTATAGGATATACAGCCAGCTTGGGATGTCTGCCCTGCTTCTTGATTGTCTGACTTGAGACTGGCACTCATGGTTGTGAACCACTCCAGACAGCATGGCAGTGACCTTGGCCTCACTCCTGTCCCTATGTTTTTTCCTTTGAATCCCAAATGTAGCAGCCATTTGGTTTTGGTGGCCCTTCCCTGCTGTGGAGAGGGAGACCATTGTTGGTTTGGTGTGAATCTCTCTTGGGTGCTCCACCTCCTTCCCAGCGATCAAATAGACACCTGTCACCAGCACCATGCTGAGTAACAGTGCTGTTGGCTGCCAGTGTGCTCACCAACTCATTGAAAAATGATTAATTTATTAGGCCTTGGTTGGACCACATCTCCCACAATGCACCATGGCTAGATAATCCAATGATGAACTGCCTACCTTTTCCAAGAGGGGAGACTGTGGTGTATCATGGGGATCTTGTCCAGTCAAGGCCCCTGATTTATAGAGGAGAACAAGAGCTAGAGGCACCCAAACAGCTCCCCTGAGGCAAAGCAGGAGCTTTGACAAATCAAACTATTCTGTTTGGCTGAAATATTTTGGTATTAAAATTTTTGCCAAAAGTCAACACTTTCCCTGGGGTAATTTTTGTTGACCAGGTCTAGAAAATATCCTTGCAATACTGGACTTCCATGAATACATTCAGATCGCAGTGAACACAGTGGCTTTGATGTTTCCACAGTGTGGAGTGCTAGAGCTAAAAGTGAACTCAGTGGGAACTGCATTGGTTTGAACAATCAACCATCTGTAAGGAGACAGCTCATGAATCACAAATGGGGCTAAATTCAGTGGAATAATTTGCTCACGGCAAACAAACACTGTGTGGACACTACCGTCAGATCCGTACATGGTGTGAAATAAAATAAATGTGAAATACATAATGGTTTTGTGTTTGTGGGAAGATTCTATTTGGGAATATGGAGAGGTGAAGGGAATATGGTAGACCCTCTAACTACGTAAAAGGAATATCTAATTATAGGGGATATCCTGATAAATCTGATGCTGGGTGGCTAAGACCCTGATTCTACAAAGCACTTGAGTAAGTGAATAACCCCTATTCAGCACATGCTTAAGTCTCATCAGAATCAATAGGATTTAAGCACTTTGCTGAATCAGGGTCTTTGCAGATTTTGCAGCTTGTATTTGTCATGTTTCAGTTATGCCCCAATGTGTATCTATCTGCCATGCTAGTTCTCTTTAAGGGTGCATTAAAGTAAGGGATCCTAGCCACTGGAGAGAAATTAATGTTTACAGCTCAATTAGAAAAATTGTTCTCTTGGCAATAGCATTGTTCTCTGGGAGTGTTATGTTATCAGTCACCGTCTAATCACAAACAAAGCAATCTGTTACTCAGATACAGTAAGGATAGTGCGGATACTGATTGTGACTCAGGACTGTAGTGGAGGAGTGTGCATACTTGTGGGAGAGGTTAGCAAGGGGGTAGGCAAGTGGGAGCTGGGGATTTAAGCTTTGAACAAGAGTATGAGAAAAGCATTATGATCAGCATCTAGTAGGAGGAAGAGGGAAGACTAGTGACAAAGGGCATATGCTGATCATATCTTAGCACAGATAATTGAACCAGATTTGATTACAAATAAAAGAAATGATGGACAGCTGTGAATTACAAGGTTCTGTAATGCTGCTGAGCAGCTTCTGGTGACATCTTGAACAGCAAAGCAATAAAGAGGATTAATGGGGCTGCTTTTTCAATCTCTCTGCAGAGCAACTCACCGAAGAATGTCTGGCCATTGCTTGCTAAAAAACAGATCAAAGAGCTGTATGCCAGATATGCACAGCTGAATGGCTGCTGTGCTAATACCTGCTGCTTAGGTTCTGCCTGGCAGTTAAGAGTGTGTCCAGAACAGTCACAGACAGAGACCCTGTTTACAGCTCATTTTGAAAGATTTTCCTTTCTACCCATTGCTCACTTCCGATTTCGGTCTTGTTGTTAATTCCTGCTGTGGCCGCGCTGCTGTATGTTTATGAGTCGGAGCTTAGTCCAACAACAGGGTGACATTTTCTAGATGATATATTTGGGTATCAAGCTCCCAGTGCATATTGTACCTTTTTTTTTTTTTTTGGAAACTGGCGAGCTGTGGGGATGAGGAGGAGAAATGGCTGCTTTGACTGCCCTCTTGCCTGCTTCCTGCTCCACTCTGAACGCCGCAGGGAGTCTGCAGGGGGAGCATTGGCTCTGTCTGTACTGAGGAGAGAGCCTCAAACAGGATGACTCCCCAGCTACAGCCAGACTAGCCGTGGAGGGGAAGTAAAAGGGAGCCAGGAACCTGGAAAGAAGGCTGCAGATATGCAGCAGGCCTGTGGCGGGAGAAAGAGGATGAAGTGACTAAGATGGAGGATCGATTGGAGAAGGAGAGGCGGAAGATTAATGGTCTAGGGATGGCTGAGGGAAGTGGTAAGTTAATTAGATGTGGTGAGTCCATGGGCCAAGGCTAAACTAACTGGGAGCAGAGGAATGACTCTTGGGTTAGAGGACTAGATGATTGGTTGAGGGTACCTAAAGGGCAGAGATTTATTGGTTGATTGATTAGTTGGTCTTCCAGAGAATGGCTGGGGTGGGAAGGAGGCAGAGATTGCATTGAATGGAGTTCTAAGAATGGATTTGATTGGGACTCTTGGGGGCCAGGTTAAGAATCAGTTCATTAAGGAGACTTGGGGAGAGAAGATTGATAGATAGGGTGGACTGGTGGTCAGAAGAGGAACTGAAGGGTCCTGGGGGGAAGGGGTTGAAGAAGATGACTGACGGTGGTAAGGATGGATTGACAGTCTGAGTGGGGCAGAGGGTGTGGAAGGAGCTGAGCAGAAGAGTGAGAACAAACTATGGAACTGATAAGAGCCTGGGGAAGGAGAAAATCAATCCTGAATCTTGGGATGGGGGAGAAAATTGATTGGGGTGTCTGGGTTAAGAGGTTGGATTAGGGTAGAGAATTGATTTAGGAACAATATACCAGCAAGCAATGGCTCAATCAGAGTGCTGCTGGCTGTGTTGAATTACCCACTTGCTTTGTGCATGTTCTGGCTGGAAGTAATTTGAGGTAACATCACAAGTTGGGTACGCTATTTTCATCTTCTCTATCTCTGAACTACTATAGGCTCCCTCTCCGGTGGAAGGAAACTTCAGTGTAAATGTTTCTTCATTAACAAAATTAGTTATTTTTATAAAGCAGTGACCTGCAAGGCCACGGGCACCATGGGAAAGTGTTTTTTTGAATTAATAGTTCTTGGTTCATTTCTTTAACAAACTTATCGTTATCCTCAAGTCCCTGTGCCTGCTGCTTAACTCGGCTTCCAGCTGCAGTGTTCAGTTCAAAATAAATAATTATAAAGTGAAAGATTCAGTTCAAAGTCAGCTGGTGTTTTGACACTGCCCTCTTCCCTACAGCACTGCTGAGTTACAAAGTGTACACAGGAAGAGTCACTCTGATGTTACAAAGTGATTTTAAATAATTTACATGAATATTCATGTCATCTAGTACATGAGCCGCAGTCATGATTCCATCAAGTATCAAGGGATGGTAATGTGGTGCTATGTTGATGACCTTCTGTCTTGTTACTCCTCCCAACAATCTCCATCAATCCCTTTGGGTCCAATCATGTGGCATAGACTCTACTGCATCTGATTACGTTAATGTTAAACAAAATGGAAGGAGATACAACTTAGTGACATTTAAAAAAATCTGGGCATCATAATGTTTTATTATGTTTCCCGTATTTAAAAATCCCAAACCTATTGCAGTTATATTTCTGTGCAGCAATGTCCTTGCTATAAACCAAGGTGATATAATAACTTCAGGGGCAATATTTCAGTTTAGTTTGAGTCACTTTCATTCAGCTTGGCTTTGTGGGAACCCGAATTATTTGGCTATGTTTTGCTAACTTTAATTTGAGCAGACTGTTGTCAGATTGCGAGGGTCACCATTGTCCCCAGAGGAGCAATCCCAGAACCCATTCTTCAGTAAACTGAAGCAGAATGAAAGAACAACTTTTATCAAAGTGAAAAGTACTGGAACAGATCGACCCCTAGCAGTGGAGTTTGGGCTGTTTGTTCCTAATTACAAGGATCAGGAGAGGGGAATTAGTTATAAATGAGTATAAACACTATTCATTTATTTAGGCTACTGGATACAGATTGACTCTATAGTTCTCACTCTAATGCAGCCTATGCTGTTTGGTGTCACCCTGTTGGGTGCCTCTTGGCCTTGATTAACCAGTCAGGTAAACAAATGAATGTAACGATCTGAAAGAGGGAGGTAGTAGGTAAAGTGGGATGCAACATGCATTTTTTAAAATGGAAACTGGGTTGGAGTGGACTCTCTCACAGGATTTCCGGCTTGTCTGGAGTCAGGAATAGTTTTGAAAACAACAGGCCTCATGATATTTTGGCATTTTCCCTCTGGTGCTGTCTGGTTTATTAGGAACTGGAAAAAGGAGGACTAGTACAGGAAGAATGGGGCTCCACCTGAACCAAAAGGGAGCCAGATTGCTGGCATGTAAAATTAAAAAGGTTGTAGGGGAGTTTTTAAACTAAAGGCTGGAGAAAAGCTGACTGGTGTGGAGAAGCACATAGTTCGGACAGACACATCCCTTAGGGAATACTCTATATCCTAAAGAGGAGAGGATGACTGGGCAAGAAAATGGCAGATGAAATTCAATGTTGGTAAATGGAAAGGAATTTACATTGGAAAACATCATCCCAGCTATACATGCAAAATGATGGGGTCAAAATGAGCCATTACCACACAAGAAACAGATCTTGTTTTCCGAGAACTAGCCACAATGACTCTGTGTGCTCAATGGGCAGCAGCAGTGGGAAAAAAGTGAATAGCATGTTAGAAACCATTAGGAAAGGAATAAAAAATAAGACTGAAAATATCATAATGCCACTGTATAAATCCGTGGTACATCCACACCTTGAATATGCTATACAGTGCTGGTCACCCCATTTCAAAAAAGATACATTAGAATTAGAAAAGAATACAGAGAAGGGCAACAAAAATGATTAGGGGTATGGAATGGTTTCTGTGTGAGGAGAGATTAAAAAGACTGGAACCGTTCATTTTAGAAAAGGGACAACTATGAGGGTGATATAATAGAGGTCTATAAAATCATGAATGGTGTGGAGAAAGTGAATAAGGACGTGTTGTCTACTCCTTCACTTTCCACAAGAACTAGGGGTCACCCAATAAAATTAATGGGCAGCAGGTTTCAAACAAACAAAAAAAGGAAGTATTTCTTCACACGACACACAGTTAACCTGTGGAACTCATTCCCAGATGATGTTGTGAAGGCCAAGAGTATGAGTGGGTTCAAATGAGAATGAGTTAAGTTCCTGGAGGATCGGTCCATCAATTGTTATTCTCCAAGGTGATCAGGGATGCAACCCCATGCTCTGACTGCCGGAAGCTGGAACTGGATGACAGGGGATAGATCACTTGATAATTGCTCTGTTCTGTTTATTCCCTGTGAAGCAGCTGGTACTGGAAACTGCTGGAAGGCAAGTTACTGTGCTAGGACCCAGTCTGGCCATTCTTATGGTCTTATCTGAGATGCGTCTTAATTTAGTCAAACCTGTTCATACACTTTAAATATCACTTTCTGTCACTGCTTTGAACTTCTACAGGCCTATCTAGGAGGAGAATAAATGAAAGGGTCACTTTCTGTTAGCAGTTAACACACACACATAGAAACCATAATGTGTCCCATTTCTAAAACCCAAATAATTGTATTTGAAGCTTCTTCACACTATTAATGCTGGTGAGGCTGGCAGGCTAGTTAGTCATGTTCTGGAAATACAAGGGACTGCATGCCCTTATAAGATAACTGAGGAGTCGTCATTTGGAATTTGTCTCTGATAGAGAGGGGCATATTCCTGGGATATTCAGCATTTTATTCCATCTCTGATGGAAATCTGAAATGGATGCAAAACCTGTGAAGCTGGAGTATTTGTCAGTGGCTGGAAACGCGTTGAAGGAGATGGACAATAAAAGCATTGCTCCGAAACGTTGTGCTGCACAAAGAGACGCAAAGGGATAGAAAATAGCTTCCCTCTCATCTGTGGCAGTGCAGCGCATGTTCATGCTCAAGGCAGTGAATTTCTCTTAATCAGGTCAAACCTCCTTCTTTGGTACTAGACAGATGGAATTGTGCATTGTTATGGTGGTGTAGAAAAAAACCTCTACTTCTGTGATGCTACATGTTTGGAACATGACCATAGACATAATATTGCCACTATTAGACTATTGCAACAAATCTTATACAAAGTATATTACGTAAGGTGTCAATGGAAAAGTCATGATTTGCTAAATAAGATAATCCTGTTTGTCTGCATGTATCCTTTTCATCTTTGTATCTAAAGTTATGAATATTGACTATATACCTGTATTTCAAATGTGCTTGCTCCTATGATGACACCCACAAGGTAATTTACAGCCAGTTTGGCCAGCACATTGTGAATGAACTATTTGAGTTGTTGGCGCATTAAGGAACATGTAATTCTTACAATGTATCCTCTTACATAGAAGATGCTCATCCCTGCCTAGTGAGCCTTCCTGGGGACGGTTTAGCCAGGATATGGGTAATGGATACTCCTACGAATCATCAAGCCAGGTAAGGGCATGTGACTTGCTCATGTGACCCTGGACTCCATCTTGTGCCTGTAATTTTCCACAAACTAAGACTGAGGGCATCCCCTCCACATGGGAGAAGGTATAAATACCCTGGAAGCATCTCCATTTTGTCTCTTTCCTTCTGGACTATGGACTGACACTAAAAGGAGCATTCCAACCAATGGACTGAGGACCTTCCAACCTTTTGGAAGTTACTAGAGACTTTACAAGACAGCAATCTGTAACATCACTGCTTCAAACCTGATACACGAATTCTGCAATTATTGTATGTATATGATTCCTTCAACCATTTAAGCTCTCTCTTTCTTTTCTCTTATAAATAAACCTTTAGATATTAGATACTAAAGGATTGGCAATAGCCTGATTATTGGGTAAGATCTGTGTTGTATATTGACCAGGCTATGTGGCTGATCTCTTGGGATTACAAGCACCCTTTGTTTTGATACAATTGGGTTTAAATAACCACTCGTCATTATATCTAGTGTCTGGGTGGTGAGACAAGGTCTGGAATGCCTAAGGAGACTACAGTTTGGACTTCAGTGTAGTGAGACCGACATTTGTTACTGGCTTGATATATCTTATGGAAGAACAACCACCAATCTTGGGTGAGTCTACGTCTACCCTATTTCTCAGCACTTTGTCCTGAACCTGGCATCCTCAGCTATGACCCACTGAAGCTCAGTAACAGCTTCATTCCATGCACTGATGTGATTGCCCAATTCTTTCTTTTTTGATATTTGATGTACCTAATGCCAGGAGCGGTGTTGAGTTCAACTGGTCAAATTCAACCATACAGTCCTATTGAATTCAGTAGAATTACATCCATTTACACCAGCATTGATTCTGCTTCAAAGATACTTTGAGGAGCTTCATGCCTTTCACATCTCTAGCCACATCATGGCACAGTTCTGTTCTCTATAGGCTCGTATATCATGCTAATCACCATAGTATCTGAGTGTTGGGCCATATATCAAGTTGCCATTGCCCCTGAATTTTGATTTAGGAGTCAAAGTTATGGAGAAAGACTGATGAGTGTTAAAGATTAACGGTGTTGATAGCAAATGAATGTACCCCTCACCCCCCAAAAAGCTGATTCCCCAAGTCTGCAAATCACTTAAACATGTGTGTAACCTGAAGCACATGACTAGTTCCATTAATTTCAGTAGTACTGCTCACATGCTTAGTTAGACGTGCTTAGGTGCCTTGTTGAATAGGGACTATGATGGCAGGGATTCTGTCTACATTTATCCATATAAATATGAAGTAACATTGAAATCCAGGGGGCAGAGGTTACTCTAGATTGATGTGGGTGTAACTGAGAGCAGAATTGGCCCCCTGTTTCTAGGAATGAACACGTACTCTACTGCTGAACTTAAAGAGAAGTATTGACCAGGGGCGCTGGAACAATTAGTATAGTGGGGGTGAGGAGAGCCATTGAACCAAACTATAAACTCTGTATACAATGGAAACCACTTCAAGCCAGGGGGTGAGACAACACCAGCAGCACCCCTAGTTCCAGCACCTATGGTATTTACTCTCACCTGAGCTAAATACAATCAGTAGTACGAAGCATCAAACATTCTGTCTGGCTGATGTTTCAAAACCCAGGAAAACGTAAAGCTTGACAAGGGATCAAACGCAAGCCTTGATTCTTGATACTGCTGGCTAAAAGGATTAAATAACATTTAAACCAATATCCCAGTACTTCCTGCTGTATTTATAAATGAATGCCTCTAGATCTTTTAAACTGAATTTTAAATAAACCTTTTCTTTACACTGTAAAAGACGCCAAGCACAGTGTTCATAGCATAATGTGATTTACAGAAGTCATAGAATTCTCATTTCAGCCTATTGCATAGAATCAAATGGCAGATGGAGACGTATTCTCACCTTGATAGCTGGCTATTTTTGTATCTGTTATTTTTTTTAAGAGTAAATAAAATAGCAGATTTGGTAGGTGTGCAAGCAGCAAAGTTGGCTGTACATACACTTAATATGAGGTTTCTTTTCTTGCTGGGTGAAATTTTACAAATGTTCTGCTAATCAGAATCTTGACATTACCCTCAAGAAAATGAACCAGAGGAGGCGTAACCTTTGCAGTATTCCCTCTAAGCGTAAAATGGAATATGTCAGTCTGCCCACAGATTTTTTTTGTTTTTGAGATGAAGATAGTTATTTATATTAAAAAAATATTACTACCACTTTGCACATCTGTATTTGGGCTTGCCACCTGAGGATCTCGGCATAGCACTGACATTTGAGCTAGTTTGCACAAAAGGAGGGGGCAATACGAGCCAAGAAGCCTCTTCTACTGTCGTGATCAGTCGTAGCTCATATGCTCCCCCAAGCTCCAGGACTGTTCTCTGTTGGTCACTAGCCAGCTCAAAGGGAATGGAGAGGGAAGAAGAGGAGGTAGGGCCCAGGTCCTAGCCCCACCTCTTCACCTGTACACACAGAGGGACACACTGCATCTCATGGCCTCCGTGAAGGCCAAAAGTAGAACTGTGTTTAAAAAAAAAAGAATGATGTAAGTGTGTGGAGGCTAGGCCGATCCATGGCCATTAGCCAAGTTGGTCAGGGATACAACCCCATTCTGTGTGTCCCCCTAAACCTCTGTGAGAAGCTGGGACTGGACGATGGGATGGATCACTTGATATTTGCTGTGTCCTGTTGCTTCCCTCTGAAGCATCTGACACTAGCCACTGTTGTATGACCGGATACTGGGCTAGATGGAGCATTGGTCTGACCCAGTGTGGCCATTCTTACTTTAATAGCAGAGGACATGCTCCTGCCAAAGGCTTGGGAAATTCAGGAGTGATTATGCCTCCCAATGCTCAGATGGGGCAATTCTGCACAGCCACTTACTTGTGGCTGTGCCTCTCAGGCACATCTGAGCCCTGACTGATTGAGATTCACAACTCCCTTGTGATGCAGGTATTAATATACCCATTTTATAGAAAGGCAGGCTAACACCAAGTTCAGTCTTGGAATAGACAGTTTCTTGACTAAACTTTCTACTGTCTTCAATGGGAGCTGTTCCTCTCAATTTGAAACCTGAATTTAAACCAATGAGTCAAGAACAGATTTGGGATAGAACCCAATGGTCCTGGCTTCGAGTCCCTTGCTTTCATGTTCCATTCTTGCAAGTGGTGATATGTTACACCAAGCCCATGAGAATAGAATAGGATGTTACATTTTGTATGTGCACATCCGCAAGCTCAGAAAATCCACATCCTGGATTTAAACAGTTCTGTTGCAACTCCTGTTCTGAAGATATGGGGCAACCGTGAAAGTAGGTTAAATTTAAAATCTAAGAACCCTGACACTGTAGCTTTAAAGAAACATAAAAAATGCCCTTGAGCAATCTGGACTGTATTGTTGGGGAGCAGATCTGTATGTAAGGAAAATACAGGTTATGGACACTAGCTTAGTCTGTAGTAGGAATGGATAGAGCACTGGATTCTGGTCAGGGGCCAAAATCTGGTTCAGCTTCAGGAAAGTCTGTTGAAATATTTGAAGTCAATTTCCGCTACATGAACTTCTAGTCAGAGAGGGTTCAAATGTCTGATCAATGAAGATTCAAAATAAAAGAGGGGTTGTCCTTCTGTGTCATGGGGTGGATGTTCTCAGAGCCACGGTAGAGAGGAAATGACTCGCAAGTATAGCTGGTTGAAATTCTTTTCACAAAAATTAAAAAATATGTAAATATTTCCCATTTTAAGTGTTCAAAACAGTAATTTTTCATTTTACAAATTTCTTTATGGCTTCTAAAAACTGTCCAAACCTCAAAGAGACCCTTGTGTGAGTAAAAAATGGAGCAAGTGCATCCAATCAAGGAGTGAGGAAAATGCACCATGTCAAAACTTGTACCCAGTCAAAAGCTACACAGTGGTAAACAGAAAAAAACAAAATAATAATAATAAAAAAATCCCTGACATTTTGATGCAAAAAATTATGCAGAGAATTTTAAGAACTCTTTCAGCAAAAAATGTCATACAACTGAAAAATTTAGTTGGAGCTGAAAAGTTTTCAAGATTTTTTTTTAATACATGCTATTTTTCAGTGACAATTTTTAAGTAACTCTACTCTTAAGTTATTGGTAAAGTGTGTGTGTGTCTATTTTAAATCTTTTTTTAAAAGTTTCAAGTTACTGGCTGCTGCCTTCACAGAATGATTTTTGGATTTGCAATCCCCATAGGTAGCTTTTGAAATCTCAGCCTTTGGTTTCCTGAAAGTATATGTTGTGCAGAATTTGCCTGTGACCCTCCAAGGGCAAGGGAGGGCCTGGGCTGAAAATGAGCCACTCAAGGAAAGATGTCCCAAGAGGACACTATTTGGACATAGAAAGGGAAAAAAGGAGAGTGGCAGGGTAAAACATATCACTGCTACCTGTTAGTAATGTTACATGTTACTAGAGCTAGGCAAAAATTTTCTGTTGAAACTAATTTTTTCCAAATCGTAAAATGCCTCTTTGCTTTTTGACAAAACAATTCTGAAAAAAACTTTTTTTGGGGGGTGGGGGGGTTGGATTGTTTTGCTTTTAGGGAAACACCCCCAAACTTACTTATTTCCTATCTCCCACTTTTTCCAGTGACGGCAGTGGAAGTTTTTCCAAGAAACAAAATGAAATTTAGTTGAAGTTTTTTTTTTTTTGGTCAAAAGAATGAAAAATGACATGGAAAAACTTCGACTGGAAATGGAAATGTTTCCTTTCCATTCACATGTTTATGAAACATATTTACTTTTTAAAAAAAAATCATTCTGCATGTTAACTAAGGTGACAAGGCATGGACAACACATAAGATACCTGGCTTCTATTTCTGGTCCTTCCATTGACTGATTGTGTGGCTGTCATTGCTCTGTGCCTCAGTTTCCCTACCTATACAATAAGGATAATAAAACTCAATCACCTTTGTAAAGCACTTGGAATCCTACACACAAGTAGTTCTATGTAAGGTCTGGTAATTACTGTTAATAAAAATTGGGGATGGGGCCTAAGTTGTGTTCCAGAGCTCAGATATTAGAAACCTAACACCTTGGCCTGCATTGGGCTCCTTTGCATCCATTTCTAATGAAAGCAACACAACAACAAAAGCAGTTAACCTGATGTTCAGTCTAAAATGACTTGAAATCTGCATTTGTTTAAAGAATAGAACTATCTCTGCTAGACATGGAACATGCGGAGAGTCTCCCAGGGCGAGAGAGATTTTTAAATAATAAATTCTGCCTGGTATCAGTTCTAATTAGCAAATTGGATATTCTCCTCCTGTCACATGTGTGCTTCTGTTCTTCCCAGGCTTACTTTTCTCTAAAGCGGTGTGCCTGAGGCAACCACACACCTGCAGTGAGAAGGGCATGGGGAGGGGGGGGTTGTTTGTTTATTTTCTTTAAGCAGCTAAAGGCATCTGGGACTGGATGCTGTAGTGATAGACAGGAAAGAAAACTCTGATGTCTTTGCTAAGACAGAGACGGCTCTAGCTTCAAGGGCATTTCTGAAAATGCAGCCTTTTAAGAAAGGAACTGGTGGCACTGGGACTTAGCACTTTTAGGATAAGAATGCCATCTAGAAAAAGCAGCTGGAGGCAAGCCACATGATGTGAAGTTTAAAGTTTGATTCCTCCTTCCCCCACCCCCAACTCCACCCCGTCAGGAAAGAGTGACTGTGAAAATGACTTCTGTGTTTATTCATTTTCTGTGGCTTACAACTCATTATGGTTTTTCTTGCCACCAGCCCTGCAGACTCAGCCTGGTTCCTGAAAAATGAAGGTGTGGCCTCGCTGCCTTTTACGTCACCAATACAAATGATTCTCTGGTTACCACGTACCACACTTTTGCTGATGCTAGAGGCAGAATAGAATCCATCTTTTTCTCCCATAACTGTAATGGCTCTGCTGGGATAGTAAAACCTTGGTTTTGTTGGTGAAGTATGCCAAAGTGACTTGCAGATACATAAGGAACAGCTTTGTTGAATGAGACTGCGCCATCTTTGCATTCAGCAGTTTCTTTCCTGATTGCAAAAAGAAAAGGAGTACTTGTGGCACCTTAGAGACTAACCAATTTATTCGAGCATGAGCTTTCGTGAGCTACAGCTCACTTCATCAGATTGCAATGCTTTATATTCTCTCTCCCACAACCAAAGGTGAAGCTGATTGGAAACTTGCACCACAGCCTGCCACCTAATGATAAGTCAGTGACAAAGATCTTGATTATAATGATTTATAGCAGAGGGGAGGGCAACAGAATACATCACAAAAACCTGAAATAGATTCAGCTCTCAGCTGTTCCTGTGCTTATTCAAGTGGCCGAACATAAAACTCTGGCTACAGCCAAGAATTCCTCATCTAACCTCAGATAAAATTAAATTTTTATCATGAAAGCCTCTGCAGCTTTTATTGAAAGATACCTAAAATATAATGTAGGGATCAATCCTGAATGGACAGGGATGGGATAGATGACCTAACAGGGCTTGCCATTTCTAACTTATGTGATTGCATTATAGTCCTCTCTTATTGAACTACATTAGAATATCTATAAAATTAGCATCGCCCCAGAAATCTGTAATGGACAGTAAGCACTAAGGAGCCAGGTTTGGCAGCAGAGACGGCAAAGAACTGTTATTAATTGCACCAGGTCACAGCTTACACCAAGTCAGCTCAGGCATTTGGGAACATCAAGTTCACAATGATTATTTCACAGACATTAGAATAATTTCATTCATAGACATATGGGGCCTATCTCTATAATATCTGGCTGCTGAATCTGAATCTGCCTTTTTTCTAATAGTGTCATTTATCATATGCTGCCGAATTTCAGCTCAATTAGAAAGTCAACAAGAAAAACACATGAAATCTTGAAATCTCAAAACTAAACACCAGACTAAAAGTAATTGTGTTTTAGTCACTGGAATGGGTTCTTTCTCTCATCACCACAGAGAAAAGCTGGGTGGGAAAATCTTTGTCCCATACCATAACAATTTGAGATTTAAACATTTTTTCCCATCCTAAATTATAACAAAATGTCGAAATATCAACAGTATCAGAATGGGTAAATCAAAACGTTTTGTTTCAATAATTTTCAAATGTTTAGTTTCCATTTTGACCTTTTTAATTTTTGCATGGTTTTTACTATAAATTAATTAAAATCCCAAAAGAAAAAAGTCATTTTGACCCAAAACCCAGAAAATTTTAATTAAGAAAAAGTTGAAAATTCCAAAACTTTTCAAATTTTTGTTGAAATGGGAAATTCGACAAAACGGACTTTTCCACAAACGTTTTCAGTTGAATGCATCTGCATTTCCCAACAAAACAAAACAAATTTTAATCAAATTCCTGAGCAAGTATATTAGTTGACATTGTCTGTTACAACTAGTCTGTTGTAACTGACACTTGGGGATGAACAGTGGTCTCTCCAGCCCTAGAACAGGGGTTGCGCAGTGGTGGATTACAGTCATCTTGGTTCCCTACCCAACCTCTGCCCAAAGCACAGGAACAAAATACCTATGAATCAGGCCTTCTAAGTACTGCACTAACTTTCTCTCACTATGCGCACACTTTTAATGGTAGAAAAATAGAATCTTCCACCTATAACCCCTTGCCTCATCCATATTCACATCTCTCTAAAAGTGGGTATGTTGCATATTAACCTCCATAATTATCCACATACAAACCTACAGGAACAGTCTATGCAACTTAGGCAAGTTTGTGTAAGACCCTGCAGGGCTAGAAGCTGGGACTATAGGGGTTCTGAGTTACCAACACTTCCACAAAGCCATCAGAAGCTTAAGTCAGGTTTCTGCTGAAGGATGAGGTGAAGCTAGCAACTGCAGGACATGCTACCCAGGAGGGCCTGAGCGGTAGCTCCCCCCGGCAGTCCGCTGATTGGCTTGTGCTGGTACATAAACCAGGAAGCTGGCATGGGGAGGTATCTTAGCAATTATGCAGACTGCCTGCTTCTGCTTCAGACCTTGGCTGGCTATGGATCCTAGACCCTGACTTCTGACCCTGCTTCCTTCCCAGCTATGTTAGTTGCCTGGTGCCTGACCTTGACTTCCTGGTATCCTGACATGGCTTGACCCTGATCTTGCTACGTGTCTCCTGACTGCAACCTCATAATTGACTGGTACACATATCCCAGTCGTGACAGTGTGTTTGTATATGTGTGCTTCACTCCACACCATCCTTCAATATTTTCAGTGGTTTCCTGTTCATCCCTGAATCCAAATCAAGGCTGTCCTCCTAGGATTTCTAGACTCTTTATGGATTCTCTTCACCTTACCTCTTTGACCTCATTCTCTTGTTCCATCACCTACTCACTTCAGTCCTCAAGTTGTTGCGTTCTTCATGCTTACTCTCTAGGACTCTTTACTATTGGAGGTAATTTAGCTGTGGTAACTAATTTAAGGAATCTACATCCAATGTGTTAGCTTTGTGCCTTCTTCATGCCAACTATTTAAATATTTAACCCTCCCCCCCCCCAAAAGTGATCTTTATGTGGATGAATTGTTTTTTCCTGCTCCATGAAATATGTTGCAACAGATCAATTCCATTGTAGTGTATTTTGTGCTAGTCTAGATTCAACATAGGGAACCTAGAAGTGAAAAGCTCTGTATCCTATTATCTGTTCCCTAAGGCACCTGCAAGCCACAGTATATTTTTTTCCATTGCTTGCTTACAGACATTTCTGTCTGACACCAGTGCTGAAAATCTGAACTCTAGAAATAGAATTATTTTATTTAAAACTTGTCTTAAAAGTCATTTATGTCTAAGCAAGACTTTTAGAAGTTCCTATGTACTGTAGATTTAGTTAAAATGATAGTTACTTGTATTCTATATTTTAATACAAAATTTAAGAAAAAAAATTTGGAAGAAGAGAACTTTCCTGACTCCTGTATTTTCCGCAAAGCAAGAAACTAATATAAAATTAATCTTTCTTACATTTTGTAATTTCACAAGCAGCAGAATATTAATGGAAGCTTGGGAGAGCCTATGTTTGAAGGGGCGGGGAAATAATAAATTCAGTCACTTTTCTTCTTTCTCACGGAATGTCAGTGCAACGCCGCATTATGATTCAGCACACACCATCCACACCAAGAAGCTCATATTCTGGGTTCAGAGCTTTTCATCAAAGACCCACATAGTGCATCATAACCCTTTGAAAATGTACAGTTGGTAGCCTGGTGGTGTTCCAAATGCTGGCAGATGTACTCACACAAATATGAGATGCTAACTCTTTTCTTTTCTCTATTTTCAGCCAGGCACAAGTCAACAGCATTCCAACTTACACACCTTCTGTTAACGAAGGGAAAGGAGTGATGAAACACTGCCAGAAGTGAGTCTGAAAAGGAAAGTGAGTTTTAATGGGATTAATCAGCATGGGCTCTTCTGGCTCATTTTTGTCTGCCTAATCCTCTTGAGCTGCATGTTTTGGATGGTTAAAGGTGACTATCCCAATCCCGCCTGCTCACAGAAAGAGGGACTCAATGTGAATCCAAAGGGACTGTACTGATTTGAGAATGTAAAAATGCAGGGGGAAATGAAGGGAAAAGGACAAACTGTTGATGTCACAGCTGAAATTAAAGGTGAAGCGCTAATAAAAATGCCCTCCTCTTCCTTTTCTGTCTGAAGGAAGTTTGCACAAGAGGAAATTTCTGAGAAAACTGTGATTATTAAAAATACAGTGGGTCTGTGTTAACAGTGTTGGCTTTTATTTTCATTATCACAAGAGGAGGGTCTAGTTGGCAAAAGATAACACCTCAGAAGCAGTAGTAGGGTTTCTTTGCCCCTGGCAGATATGGGGAGAAGGATGAAAGTCTCTGAAAGGCCACATGTACATTCCTAATAGGAAATGGATATCTGAGACCAGCTCCTCTTCCCTCCCCAATGCAATTAGCTGTGGCAAGATTGGGAGCCAAGGATTCCTCTTTACCTGTCTCTCCGTGAAACATTGGGGAACATTTTCAGAAGTGCTCAAGTCTCATTTTCAAAAGCACTGAAGTAATTTAGGTGCTTTTGAAAATTTTACCTATTGGCAACTTCTCCCCCCCGCCCCTTCTCTTCAGCAAGAGCGAGGGGGAGGAGGTCATGGTGCCCATGGACGACAGCACTTCTCTCCCTGAAAGCGAATGCCATGAGACCTCCTTATGACACTGAATTTCAGTATAAGTTGAGTGAAGCTTCACTACAAGGAATATTGAAAGTCTGTTGAAATACACTTAAGCTACTCAGGACTTTCACTGTACTCCAAGGACTTGTCTGCAAACACATGTTGTACCACTTTAACTGTACTGATGCAGTGAAAATGGTACAACTGACCTAGTGTGGCTGCAGTTATATCAGTATAGAAAGGTTCCCTGACTGAAAATGGTAAGCACCGTAATTTCTGTCGTACAGGCATCACATTATTCCACATTTTAACTTTATGCAGAAACCCATAAGCACAGCTGAGTTTCTCCTCCACCTGGTGTTGGGTCCCAGCTGAAACTGGTGTGTGTACCACAAGAGTGCTTTGCTGAGGAAGATCAATTCGTCCATTAACTACCCTCAGATTTAAAGCAGCCAATAAATCTCTGCCAAGAATAGGAGTGTCTTTGTGGACAATGTAGAACTCTGCAGTTACACAGCAATCACCAAAAGTAACTATTGCTGGCAGGCAGCCACGTACTGGAATATGGTTTTTCAAATAGCACACCAAGTGAAGCTTGGGTTCAGTAAGAGGCACATCTTTAAAGTAATGCAGATAGATGGAATCAGGTAGTATAGATACTGCTGAGTCAGTGTCCAACATTAGCTGAAGAGAGTGTGGTTTGCCTGAGGGTATGGCGGAAACATTTACAGTGCACTTTATCTGTTCTGGAATATGTGCAGTAGTGATTTTGTCCATGCTCAGCACAATAACATCTGGTATTGTAACTGCATGCACCTGTTGATTGAACTGGCTACTGCGACATACTTTAGCAGAATGTCCAATCTTTTTGCAATGATTGCACTGAGCTACTTTTGCCGGACATCCTGTGTAGCTTGCAAGGTGTTGTGGGGATCCATAGCGAAAACATGCTTTTACTGTGTTTTGAATTTGCTGATTTGGTAGTTTTTCATTTGTTTTCCTCTTGCAATTGTGTGTCTGCAGTGGTAGTGAACTTTTCTGCTAAGGAGTCACAGCCTGGACTGTGCCTCATGTATCCATGCTCATTATTTTGGCTTCAGCTGTAGCTAACTCAATCTGAGTAGCAATGGTTATTGCTTTTTCTAGTGTACGTTTTGGTTCTAGAAGTAAGCATTCTCTTACACGAAGCATGGTTGTTTTCTCAATGAGCTGGTCTCTAATCTCCTCATCTGCCATATTCCCCAAGTCACTAATTACAATCAGACTCCGCAGGGAAGCAAAATAGTGCATTATAGTTTCCCCTGGTTTCTGCTCACACTGGCGAAATCTGTAGCAATTAGCTACTACATTCACTTTTGGCACACAAAAATTTTTTAATGCAGTGAGTGCAGTCCCATATTTATCATCTGCAAGGGGAAAAGTGTAAAATATACGCTGCCCTTCTGCTCCAAGGCAGTGGATTAGCAGAGCACGCTTTCTTACTTCAGAAATCTCTGTAGCACTGATTGCAAGCAGATAATTCTCAAACGTATGGATCCAGGTAGTACAAGCAATTGGAGGCTCACCTGGGCTTTGCAGAAAGGGTGCAGGTGGGTTCAGAGGCAGAAGATCCATCCTCGTCACCAAAATGTTGTATCAACCAGGCAGGGTACTAACAAGCTTCAACAGGACTTTATTTTCAAAGTGGAAACCTCTTTACAAAGCTGCTGCTGCACCCTCTGTAGCTTTCTCCCAGCCTCTCAACTCCTCCCCCGTCCTTCCTGTTTCCTGTCCTTTCAGACTCCCCACAGCCAGTGCTCCCAATTCTAATAATTACAAGCAACAACTAAACACCACACACTGACTAATGGCAAGACAGCTAGGTTGGAAGCCATGTATTAACAGATGCTCTGTAAATAACCCCGGAGGTGGGTAGAATTCCAGAATGTGTGTAAAAACCAAAAAAAATAGAAATTTTGCTGAAAACTAGTTTTACAAACCAGCACTGAAAATACTTTAAAATTTTGTGTACACAAGTTGTTCTAGCTGCAAAATCATTCTACATCTGAAATACATAATGTACAAGGTAAGGATTAACATGATCCTTACCTTGGGAGAAAAAGACATATTTAGGCAGACTTTTCTAGCAACTGTCATTCCGATGCCAGTTCCGAATGGATCATTTGCATTAATTACTTGGTTGCTGTAATCCAGCTGCTGATTCTCTTCTTGTTCCCATCTCTTCACTTGCCATCAGGCAAAACTCTACAGCTGCACCTTGAGTTCTGTAGATATTCTCTTAATTCTCTAGCACTGAGGGTGTCCTGTCCATATTACCAATGAGTTCTCTATTAAAAAAAAACTGAGTTTAGGAAATGAAATTAAAGAGACAAATTGAAACAGAAGGGGATTGATCTGTACGCCTACAGGTTCCCATTCCACTGCAGATTAATAATATCCAGATACCACACAGACACGGGCAAAGGAAAATAAAACCCAAACCACAACAAATCAAGCAAAACCCAGCCTGTTTGCTTAGTTCTTCAGCCTGGTTACTTCAAGTTATTTCTTTTACTCTTGAAAATTATTTGAAGGGTCAAGGTGACTTGAACATTTTTGCAATTTATCAACAGCTGGACAATCTCCCAATTCAATTGAAGAGCCAGGACCCACAAACTTGCTTTTTATAGCATTTTTTCCTTTCCATATTTTAGCAAAACTCCATCTTTCAAATTAGAGTTTTAGCAGCAAACAACAAGAGTGAATATTTTCATGGACAAAATCCAAGTTCTGTTCACTGTGATTCAGAGGATTATATTATTTGTTATGCATGAGAGTTTGGGTTTCCACCAGGTACTCTTAAAAGTGTTTCTGAATCCTAAATAGAGCTGGTTGGTTTCACTGGAAAATGTTGATTTGTTGAACCCAAAATGTTGAGGTTTGACTTTTTTTTGTCAAATCACAGGCAAGGTTCCCATGGAACCCTGCCTGCCAGTAAACCTGCCTGGTTCCCTGCCAGCTCACCTGATGAGTTGCTGAAGAACTGGACTTCCAGGGATCACAGCTCTGGGATGGACTTGTCATATGGACTGGCTCAGAGTTAGTGACTGGGTTCCCAGGGTCCTTGATGCAGTGCTTGGAGACTGGAAGCCGCACCTCAAGATGAGGCTCTCCAGGCTCCCTGCCCCTGAGCTGGAAGCTTGCAAGACTCCTAAGCCAGCTGGCTCCCCAAGTTGCATGGGTGGGGTAGCCCAGAAGCCAACTGGCATGGAAGTTTGGAAGACTAGGGGTCCCTGGCCCTGGGGGAGTCCATATGGTAGAGCTACCACAGATCCCAGAATCCCCAGCAGCTGCTGAGTGAAACTGACATGCCAAGGAGCATATTTCATTTTTGGAACACAAGATGTAAGTGCTGGAAATTTCAAAGTGTCAAAATATTCAGTGGTCTGGAATTTCCAGGTTTCACTCAGCTTTGTCTTAAAATTAATTAAAACTTTGGGCTAAAAGGATTATTCATCCAAAATGTATCCCCAAAGTATATTATTTGCTAGTCACTTTTAGTCATTTTCTTGGTTTGGGGTATTTCATTTATCCAGTGAGGGTGCCTGACCAATACCATTCTGCTTAGGTGACCAATCACATGACTCATTTAGGGCTAGACTGCTAATGCTTATTCACAATGGATGCCTTTTACTTCTATGGGACTAGTGTGAGAAAAGTGATCACCATTTGTAAGTGTGCATAGTACAACAACAAATCATGGAAGTAAATACTTTGCAGACAATCCATAGGCTGATAAACATTCATCCAAACTCTTCAATGAATGCTTAAAAATAATGAACTCACTTCAAGAAACCAGGTGCAGTCCACAAATGACCTGTGGACTACAACAGGGGCTAAACTCTGTCACGGGATTCAGGGACCAATCCAGACCCGGGGGCATACCCTGAGTGCCTGTAGTCTGGTTGAACAACTCTGATCCCAGCAGCCTGTCTACAGCCCCACTCTTGCTTCCCACATGCTTAATTTACATAGGAGAAAAGGCAGATATCTACCTGTCTCCAGGCTGAGAGGGAACTTGTTTCTCCCTGTTTGGCCACAGACTTTAAAGCATAATATCATTAAGTATCCATATATCCTCACATAGTTAAAGTTTGAATTGTACAGTGTGAATACAGGGGTGCTTCGGGTCACAAAAAATATTTATAACAATCTACCAACTCTACTTTGGACCCAGTTAAGCTACTTGTGCCCACTCCAACAGGTGGTCACATACATTTTTCAGGCAACTGGCTGCACTGCTACATGAACTCTCTCAGCCAAGTACAGCTAACCTGTTTTTTTTCTCCTGTCCACCTCACTCTTACCCTGGTAAACAAATACACACAAGCAAACACAGAAGTAAAAATCTGGCTGAGAACCAGGTTGGATGAGTCCTTTAGAGCATGGCTGCAATGGAGTTTGACAATCACAGCACTACTGGTTTATGTTGTGTTGGATGTTTATCCAAAGCCCACACAAATGACCAGAACTTTCTGAGGCTCTCCCTCCTAATGGCAGAAAGCCTCAAGTGTCTCCATATAGGCTATATTTAACCACATCCCAGTTGCCTTTTGAGGGACAAGGCCCACTCTAGCCTCTAATTTTCTAGTGTAAGATATCAGACCACCATAGTCCCTCTCTTTCAGCATTTTGCTCGTAGGGTCCTCCCAGCCCTCTAAGGGTTTCTGCTTGGCAGGTCAGGTTGCAATGAAGTAGCTTTAGATTGTGTTGGGGGCTCCACAGAAGCCCTGCTGGCAGAGGTGACAGAAGAGGATGAGCTGAATCAGCACCTCCACCAGCTGCCCTGTCCATAACACCTTTCCCAGATATTGGCAACACATTTTTGAAGGGTACTGGCCATCAACAGGTCACCCTCCTTCCCAAGTGCTACTGAGGGAGAGGTTGCTTTTTGCCACTGCAAGCTCTTTCCTAGTGGAGTTTTTCCACAACTATGGCCCTGTACAAATGTTTACTCCAGCATACGTTTGTGTGGATACATTAGGGAATACACAAATTCAAGAGTTTTAAATGGCCAGTTTCTCTAAGGGCCAGAATTGCAATATTTCATGTTTCCAGAGAAATCTAGCAAGTCACAAGTCATATTAAACCAAAGGCTTGAAAAGAAATACCATACTATTCAACCTTAGCACCACACTGTGACTCAAAGAAGTGTATTTAGGACTTACCTAACCATCATACACATACAAAAGCATCTTGTGAATGAAAAAGATTATTAAAATTGGAATTGGGCCAGAACCACAATATTTGAAGCCACATTCAGAGCAGAAAAAAGATGCTCCAATGGCTAGGATGGTACCCTTGGACTCAGAAGACCCAATTCAGATTTGCTGTGTGACCATGGATAAGTCACTCAGCCTCTCTGTGCCTCAGTTCTCCCTCTGTAAAATGGGAATAGTAGTACTTCCCTAGCTCACGGGGATGTTATTAGGATAAATACATTGAAAATTGTGAGTGCTCAGTACCTATAGAAATTGGGGCCCCTTGAGCACCTTACACAGGTAGATTTTTGAACTCCCTGACTCAGGGTTGAGATCTGAGTAGGATTTGGAATCAGAAATAGGGGCCAACCTCACAATTCAGATCTGAACTGCACCTTCTTTCTGAAGTCTGGCATCATTCTGCTGCAGAGCTTTGGTTTCAGTTCCTCTCTACTCAGGTCCAACCTGGCATCTCTTGGATCACCTCTTGGGTCAGCAATTGCCCCTTGATTCAGATTTTATTTAAAAAAAATACCTAGGGCTTGTATCCCTTTAACTGGAAAAGGCTAAGGAAATGGAGGTCCAACTGAAGACTCTTAAAAGTGCATTTCACCCTATAAAGAAAGGGTCAAGTTTTGGAGAGAACTGTTGCCTCAAAGTAGGGCCATGGGCCAAAACGAGGGGAGGAGAGAGCGCAAGCCATGTACTCTGATGAGAAGTCTGGCCTGCTGTTGCAGGAAGCTACATATAATAGAAACTGAGGAGCTGTGGCATTGGAACAAATTTTATGTTAGGGGTGCTGAGAGCCATTGAACAAAACTGTAAAACCTGTATATATGATGGAAACCACTTCAAGCCAATGGGTGTTCCTGCACCCCCCTCACCCTTGCTGAAGCAGAAACAGCCAAATGACCCAAATTCTGAGAGAGCTTAATAAAAGAAGGGAGTTACTTACAACAGGAGTTGCTGATAAACCACAAGCTCACTGAGATGGGAAGCACAAGTGATTTCAACAAGAAGAGATCTATATCTAGACCAGTGATTGATTGGTCCAAGCCATTTTTAGTCCAGTCAATTATTTTAGTTACATTTCAATCAAATATATGAATTAAGGTGAAAAATAAGGCTGTTGAAGCAAATACTATAATGAGTATTTGAGAGTTTAAGAGATGTGGACATTTTTATGAAGATAAAGGGGCACGAAGAAGAGAAGTGGGCTTGATTTAACTTTCCAGGCAACTTGTGGCCTTTTCTTAGCCAACATCCTCCCATCAGTTTATGAAAGAACTTGTGTTTTTAAAATAATCCTGTGCAGCCATGAAAATAGCAACAGCTGCATAGGAACCTGGCATGCAAATTCCTAGCTCTGTTCAGTACAGGTGTGCACTTGCTGATGAGAGATTTGAGCTGAGAGGATCGTCAAAAACCGCTGCTGAGCTCCACTAATGATCATTGTGAAAACTAAATTTTAAAATATACCTGTGTTTGTTGCATTATTATATGTAAAAGATGCATAGATGTTGGCTCTCAAAGGAGCAGAGCTTTAAAAGGTTAGAAAAATGGGCCAAATGTTTCAGATATGCGCACCTAAAGTTAGGCACTTATGTCCATATTTAGGCATTTAAAAGCGGATTGACTTTAAGAGGTGCTGAGCAGACTATATGTAAGTGCCTTACATTAGGCACCCATGTTTGAAAAGTTAATGTATGATATATAAAGATTTGTGAGAAGCTTAAGTAACTTGGGAACAGAGCAGTTGCCTATTCTATTTCACTGAAACAAGTAAAACTTGAAATAATGGACCAGATTCTTCAGTGGCGCTATAGACCAGTTCTGGGCCACATTCTCAGCTGGTGTACAAGGTGCAATTGCTGTGTACTTACTTACCAATCTGTAAAGGTAGATTTTTACAAATTGCTATGAACAGCCAACGTGCGTGTAGCCATTTCCTAACAGGTATCTATCCAGTCCTGCTGACTGTTTTCTCCAAGCCCGATCCTGGAGTCTTTTTGAAGGAAAGATTCCCCTTCTCTTCACTGGGCATTTTACCTGTGTCAGAGCTATAACATGGATTTCGGTGTTGATACATGTATCATGTAGGATCAATAAATTGAGCATCGTCATCATCAGGGGCATATTCTAACTGGATGTGTCCCAAAGGGTTGGTTTGTCTCGGCTCAGTTTGGATACATACCAAAGAATGTAGATGCTTATTTGAACTAACCAAAGTTGTTAGTGTTCCTATTTCACACACCTGTGGCCCATGATCCTTGTCAAATATCTGCCCTCTATACTAGGCTCCCACAACTACCCTCCTTTCCTCCCATGGTAGGTTCCATTCTTCCCATACTATCTCCATCCCCTCGACTCCTTTGGAGGTTCTGTCCCCTCAGCTGCCCAGAACACTTCTGTCCTAGGGTCGGTCTATACTGCAATCACGGAGTGTGAATGGCAGCTTGCATAGCCATACCTGCACTGGTTGTGTTCTAGCTAGCTCTCTAAAAATAGCAGCGATAACATAGTGGCATGGGTGTCAGTGGTGGCTGCACAAATGAGTACATACCCCAGGGGGTCAGGCTGTCTTATGGAGCCTGTGCTGACATCTGCACCAGTGTCCTCAGTTCTATATTTAGTAAGATTGCTAGAGTACACCAAGCACAGGTATGTCTACACGAGCTGCCATTCACACTCCCAATCTCCTCCAGACTTACCCTGCCTGCAGTTTCCCAGAAAGCTCTTTCCATCCTCCAGTTCAATTTTTGATGAAAAGAAGGCTGTGAAACTCGGTGGTTCAGGCGGTGAATTCCTCTCTGCTGAGCTCTTGATCTCTGAATTCATAATTTTCCACAAGCTGGGGATTCCCAGCAGAGATCATCCAGAATGTATTTATATCTACTAGTGTGAATGAGATTACCATTCAGAGAAGCTTGGGTCCTGGAGAGATGCTTCTGAGCCCTGAAAATCAGCATCGAAAATAAATGAGTTCTTTCTAGGAGGGGGCACATCACTCGTCCCCTGTTTAAAAATAAATCAAGGAGAGTTTGGGGCCAGTGTTTCTGTCAGAGCTGGTCTCTCATCCTTCCTCTCTGATATTAGCATTTTAACTGTTCCCTGTAAATCCCTGAAAAGCACCTGTGTTTCTCTATGACTTACCCATCCTTCTACATGATAATGATTTGAAATAGAAGCAGTGTACAAGAGAAATTGATTAGATTTCAGGAAAGTAAGTCATCTTCCTAGCTTCAGTGGTGAAGTGAAAGAAAAAAAAAGTCTTATCTACAATAAAGTAAAAGGTATCCATAAGTATGTTTATAGAGATGAAAATGGATGGCTGAACAGTATCGATCAGCTAAATTACTTGCAATTTTTTTGTCAACTGGCAAACGTATGACAAATTATTCCCTCCCCTCCCACCGCTCTTCAACCAGATCTAGACCAAGTTCTAAAGAAGCTCTAATGATCAGAAGTGGGGCACATACAATACACTGCAGGAGAGCCAGATGGAAGGTAGACGAAGAGAGCATGCTCAGGCATCAGCAGGAAAAGGATAGAAGGAGAAGTGTTGAAGGACAGCATCGTTGGCAGTGTTTAGCAGTGCTGCAGCACTCGGTCTATGCCAATGGCTTCAGCCAGCATTCAAATTCACCAAAACTAAGCTTTAGGCTAACCTGCCCAACCAAACCCAAACTGTTCTTTTTCTTAGCACCACAGTACAAACAGTCTCAGGTCATGTTCCTAGCCCGGAAGAATCCTATGCTCTGACTCTTTTCCCAAGGTTGTGATTGCAGTCAAGTGTTCTGAATTTTAGAGTCAACACCAGAAATTCCCCTATTTCCCTAACTTCTACCATATGCTTTCTGAATAGTACCATTTCTGTTTCATATACTTTGGTTTATGCTTTATATACACAATAGTTTTGATTTCTGGTGCATTATGATGGTACGCTACATATCTATTTTGGATTAACCCAAAGATGCAAATAGGGTGACCAGACAGCAAGTGAGAAAAATCGGGACGGGGGTTGCATGTAATAGGCACCTATATAAGTTAAAGCCCCAAATATCGGGACTGTCCCTATAAAGTTGGGACATCTGGTCAACCTAGATGCAAATACTCCCACACTCTGGGGAGTTCAGGTCCAGATCTGGGCCTTAGTCCAGCAGAACACTTAAGCAGCTGCATAAACTTTAAGCAAGCGATTAGTGCTATTGACAAAAAAAATCTAATATGCAATGTGATACAGCATGGGCAGAGGGCAGCAGGAGAGTGTTAGAAGGGAACCTTATTCCCTGTAGAGGGAAGAAAGTTTGCTAGAGACTAATTAAAGCACCTGAAGCCAGTCAGATGATTAAAAAAACCCTGCTTCAATCAGACAGGAGGAGGAGTTGAAGCAGAGTGGACTGGTGTTAGAGTAGAGAGGAGTTGAAGCAGAGTGGATTGGCATTGGAGCAAAGAGCAGTTTGGAGGGAAGCAGAGGAGAGTTTGGAGAAGTGCTGCGGTGGGCTAAGACCACCAAGATCCTTAGTAAAGGGACACCTGGTTTGTGCTGAGGGAGGGCAAGAAGCCCCACAAGCTGAAGGGCAGGAGAGGGAAGTAGCCCAAGTGAAGGAACTGCTAGTTCAAGCGCTTTACTGCTATCCCTAGGGCCCCTGGGCTGGGACCCGGAGTAGAGGGCGGGCCTGGGTCCCTCCCTCTCCACTCCCCTCCTCTAGGACACTAGTGGGGAAGTTAATACCCCAGTTCAGGGGCAAGAAACGGTGCCCTGAACCCCACCCAAGAAGAGAAAGCCCAAGACCCATCATAGTAGTGCCGGCAATTTGCCACAAATGGTAAATCATAATTAAGCATATGTCTAAACTGCAATTAAACACATGGATGGCCCATGTCAGCTGACTCAGCCCCAGGGGTTTCAGGCTCTGGGGCTCTAAAACTGTGGTGTAGACATTCAGGCTCTGACTGAAGCATGGGCTCTGAGACTGTCCCCTCCCTCTCACAGGGTTCCAGAGCATGGGCTCCAGCCCAAGCCTCTACACCTCCATTTTACAGCTCTGCAGCCAGATACCTGGAAGATCAAGTCAGCTGACCCAGCCACAGGAGTTTAATTGCAGCACAGACATACCCTGATAGGTCTAACTTCAGTGGTTATACCTATATGCTTAACTTGAAACATGTGTGTTAGTGACATGCTGGATCAGTACATGTGTTACACAGCAGTAAAAATAAATACTGTATAGCTAGATAGATATCAGAGATGAATCCAGGCCACAAAGTACATATGCAGTTAATTTTACACACACATGACTTAGTGGATTGGAAAGGCAATTGGGACCAAAATTAAATGAAGGAGATGTTTATACATGCACGTGTGAACATCTGATTTTTCTCTTTTCTTGCCAACCACCTTTGCACTCCATGAAGTCAGCTTAGATCCGGTTATGACCAGGTGCAATAGTAGCTGTAGAAAGGCCAAGGATATTCCTAGGATGGGCAGCAAGCAGCTGTGGAGCATTGCAGCTGCCACCCCTTTTCTTTAGGGACATAGCCCATCTTTTTCACAGCACATCCAATTTCCAGGAGGACAAGCAGCAACTGTCATTACTAATTCATTCCTGAAACAAAAATCAGAGCCTATTGTTGCAAAAATGCTATTTGAAGCAGTTGACTAAGACTGCTCCTAATAACGCTCGGCTTTATATATAATTTAGTATACCAGTCTATTTTGGTTTTGTATGAAAAAGTTTGTCATGACATTTTACAGGCTATTAAAAAAATAAACTGACACAAGCAAACTTCCTACTGAACACTGAAGAAATGGAGGAGGTCACAGGTGTACATCTGATTTTTAATTTTTTTTTTAATTAAATGAAGTGGTTTTGCAGGCTTCCGGATGCACAGCTCTGGAGAAGGAAGTCTTCCATCTATAGAAGAGATATGGCATAAGTTTTATAAGCATAGGTTGTCCTTTATGGATATCTCCTAATACATAATGTAATTCAATATTTTGCCCCCTTTTTCTGTCTGTGAACAGACCACGACTTTCTGGAATAGATTTGGTTCTTCCAAATTATCTGGTGAATAATAATTTGTCTTTACTTTGTACAGGAGGGGTTAATTGCTGTTATACATTATTTCAAATTCCAGCTGTTTTGATTGGCATGTAGCACCCAGAGAATATTTCTATTCCTTTTCTGGATAAGAGTAATTTTTTGAATCACTAGGAACAGTCACAATTAGGAATTTAAAATTTGCCTTCTGTGAATTTCTGCAATACTCCCTTAAAGCCCACTGTTTCCACAAGCATTTGTGCAGTTATTGGAGACAGTGTTGCCTAGTGTATAGAGCACTGTGCCGGGACTCAGGTTATATTCCTGGCTCTACCGCAGGCCAGCTGGGTGACTTTGGGCAAGTCACTTCCTTCTCTGTGCCACAGGTTCCTCATCTGTATTGGTGAAAAGTGCCATATAAGAGCTTGGCAGTGTTATAAACTCATACACTAGAGTAGTCACAAAGAGTGAACAAAAATGTGAATATACATTCATATTAATGCAGCCTTCACCCAGCTCTCCAGTGCAAGCTTCCTCACTGCAGCTCTCCCTCTTAACAGCTGCACATTTCACCCACACAATTTCCTAGGCTTTATGAGAACAGAGTGAATTGACCCTAAGTTAATTAAGAGTCCTTGAGAATTTCTAGTGACTAACAGTGTGATATGCCCTTTGAAGTATATTTCCTCTTTCAGGATACTAGGTCTGGAAGCAAATCAGTTTGTGCAACAGGATCCTGAAAGGATAGAATATTGTTGTCAATTCCTGTTTCTTGCAAAGATAGACAGTTTTTCTTTCCTATCTTGCTGGTCATTGATTCTGCTGAGCTGAGATGTTGCTGGTTCATGAACTGTGGATGGATTCTAAATAGCAACAACATTATGATGCTGTTTGTCAAGACATGCAGTTTCATCTAAATCTAAACATTTAACAGAAATATCGATTGGGATAAAATTTAAACAGGAAAAGTTGAAATGTTTCATATAGATTTTGACAGTATATTAAAATGTTAATTATAATACCTACAGAATATCTATATCTTTGTTCTGTGTTTGTACAACACCTAACACAATGGGATCCTGGTCGTGACTAAGGCTTGTAGCTGTGGTAAGACAAATAAACAATACGTATTATTTTAATATAATACAAAAATGTCTAAATGAAACATTTCAATGTTATTGAAATGAAATGTCTTGATAGTTTGAATAAAAGTTTAAGATTTAGGAAACTTTGGCTTTTCATTCTGATTTGGAACAATTCTTCTCCCCACCCCAAAAAAGTGAGAGAATTTCCTGTGGGAATGGAAATTCCAGTTATATGTGGTATAAAAGGACACTTTACGACAGAGATAGTAAAAAATGGTATATATTATCCTCCTCTCATCTCAGTGGGGGTGTGTGGTGGGGGAGATAAGATGATCTCTGCAATGACAGGTAAACCAAGAGGGAAACACACAGGGTTTGATATTCAAACCTCTATAATATTTCCATTACACAATCCATGCAAACAGGCTGCCACAAACCATCTGAGCAAGCCTGAATATCAACCTATTTGATCCTTATTACAATGTAATGACTGCTCAGAGGTTTCTGTGAAATGGGTTAGTGATCCGAGTTCAGTTCCTAGGAGACAAGTGCCCACAGCAGAAATAGGACCTTTTTTTGGCCCTCTCCGGAACGTAGAGGATTAAACTAGCATGGAAACTGATCTATCCTTTCTGTGCTAGCATAAGTCCCTCAAGAGCAGAGCTAAGATATATTTATGGAGCAATATGGAATAAATATATTTTAAGATGAAATTGCACTACTGCTAAAGCAAGTCACAGATGCTCAGGCAAAACAATCACATCATTCTTAGAGTGCATTAGATTTCTATGCAGTGTTAGGTAACATACCCCTGTTTATTCTTACTGAAAGCAATGGGGAAAAATGCCTTCTCCATTGCAATGGATGTTATGGATTATGTAGAATAAAAGTAAACACTTACGTTGTGCATTTCATCCAAAAAAATGCCAAAAAAGCAACTTTTATAAAGGTAGGTATTTCAAATACCTTAACCCAGCTTTTACATAAAAGGAGACCAAGATAGAAGGGTTAAGTGACAATTTACACAGGGTCATACAGGGTACGTTTACACTGCAATAAAAGACCTGTGGCAGAGCTGCAGCTGGCCTAGGACAGCTTACTCCAGCTGTGATACTATAAAATTGAAGCACAGACATTCTGGCTTGGGCTGCAGTCTGGGCTCTGAGATGCTGTGAAAGGGGTGGGTCCAGCGAAGCCCAAACATCTACACTGCTACTTTTAGCCCTGCAGCCTGAGTCAGCAAACCTGAGTCAGTTTTCCATAAGAGACTCTATGACTAAGGACTGGTCTACACTACCACTTAAGTGGATGTAACTTATGTCATTCAGGGGGTGTAAAAGACACCCTCTCTGCACAACGCAAGTTACATCGACCTAAGCGCTGTCCACACTGGTGCTAAGTCAGCAGGAGACACTCTCCCGTCATCATAGCTCATCTTCACCACATCCTACAGCAGCGCTGATGTAGCACTGTAGTGTAGACTTGCCCTCAGTGCCACAGGTATTTTTTATTGTAGTGTAGACATAACCACAGTGGCAGAATTGTCAGTAGAACCCCCGGTTGTGTGGCTGCCAATTCCATAGCCTATTGACTAGGCCAACACTGCCTCTCAGCAATGACTACATGTGGTAACTACACTACTGAAAACAGCCCATAGAATGACATTTGACTCACATAAGACGCACTCCAAAGAACCATTCTACATAATATCAAGCAATAACACTCTGCTGTGTTATTAAAGCAAAATCTTACTGAAGTGAGGGATGTCTATAGCTCATCTTTTTGCAAGGACTTTGCCAAATATTTTAAATATGTAGCAATGTAAATACTGCCTATACCCTTTATTACGCAATAAAAAAGGGTTTTAATGCAGCAGTGAAAAGTTAAATATGCTTTAAGTTATTTTAAAAACTGTTCTAAAGCTGACAGCTAGTAAGTTTTAGACTGATGTGATTTGAAAAAAGCCTGGACATCACGCCATGTAAAATAAAAGTAAAATATTCTGCCTATCACCACTTACTAAATAAATCTCAAGATTTTTATGATGCTAATGAATGAGTATGAGCATATTGTGATGGCTCACTAATTCTTATTTAAGATGCAAAAAATGGAACCTAGCACATCTCTTACTGTGTGTGCTTGTTTGTGCAGTGCCTTGCATAATAGGGCCCTCATTGTGGCATTTGGTATTATGGTCATTCAAATAAATATTTATAATAGTCAACCAGACAGAAGCCAACTCCCAGTAAGGAATCGGAAGCATCATTTATTCTGTTGTCAAGGCACCCCAAAAGTAAAAACAAAACAAATCACTGCCACTGTATAATAAATGTGGTTGTTCTTGTAATTACATGTGGGCACTTTGTAAATATGAACCCTCGTTGCACACTTCTGAGGCAGGCAATTAAGTGCTATTACCCACGTTATAAAGATGGGGAATCTGAAGCAAAAAGGTTAATCCATTGTCCCAGATTTGGTTGGCATGCCTCCCTCATACCATCCCCTGCAAAGCTGTGAGGCAAATCCAAGGTTCTAAGTCCCTGGATCCCTAGGTGGTTTAAGACCCCCTGGGTCTCAGCAGCCTATGCAAGCCCTCTGGTTCACTGTTCAACTCTCTCTGGAGGCTTGTGGTAATTGTGAAGCAGATAAATTCCCACACTTTGCCCACAGTATAACCCAATTGCCCTTTTAAACTTACTCATCCAAAGCACAAGACAGTACAGATCATACAGAACACAACAAATATTCTAAATGAAATAGCTCGCCTTCCTTTGGGAGACCATCTGGACTCAGGAAGGCAGGCAGGCCCCTACATGTTGGGTTGTTCTCACTCTTCTTGAGCTAGAGACAAAATGGATAGAGACTCCAAAATGATCAGCTCTTTCTTTTTGATAATCTTTCAGTCTCCTCTGTCAGTTGACCTCATTGCCAGCTTTGCCAGAGGACTAGAAATCATGGTTGCCAAGAGCACTTCTTTCCCGCTACACCAGTTTTCGGGGTTGGAAGCCAGTCTCTTTTCTAGAGAGATTAAATTTCAGTGGTTGAGCTCTTAAATTAAACAACCCTCTATTGTTAGACCTCTGTCCCTACCCCTGTTGGAATTTCCTTCCAACAAACATAAAAGGACAACATAGAAGGCAACTCACATTCAAAATGAAGCTTGCAGTCTGACACGGATATACAGAGAGTCATTCATGATAGGGCAGTTTTCATAGGGACACTTCATAATATCCACCAGAATGCATACATTTGTACAGACAAATTCCCAAGTTGTTGTACACGAGTTGCTCGAGGACTGAGAATCAGGGTTAGAGCTTGTCATAAATATAAAGGGAAGGGTAACAACCTTTCTGTATACAGTGCTATAAAATCCCTCCTGGCCAGAGGCAACATCCTGTTACCTGTAAAGGGTTAAAGAAGCTCAGCTAACCTGGCTGGCACCTGACCCAAAGGACCAATAAGGGAACAAGATACTTTCAAATCTTGATGGGGGGAGGGAGGAAGGCTATTTTTGTGCTCTTAGTTTACCTGTTTGTTCTCTCTTGGGACAGAGAGGCCAGACAGAAATCCATCTTCTCCAACCCATCCTAATCCAAGTCTCCAATATTGCAACCAGTATAGGTAAGCCAGGCAAGGCAGATTAGTTTCTCTTTTGTTTTATGTGAATTTTCCCTGTGTTAAGAGGGAGGTTTATTCCTGTTTTCTGTAACTTTAAAGTTTTGACCAGAGGGGGATCCTCTGTGTTTTGAATCTGAATACCCTGTAAAGTATTTTCCATCCTGATTTTACAGAGGTGATTCTTTTACCTTTTCTTTAATTAAATTCTTCTTTTAAGAACGTGATTGATTTTTCATTGTTCTTAAGATCCAAGGGTTTGGGTCTGTATTCACCTGTACAAATTGGTGAGAATTCTTATCCACGAAAAGGGGGTGTAGGGCTTGGGGGGATATTTTGGGGAAAGACATCTCCAAGTGGTCTCTTTCCCTGTTCTTTGTTTAAAACGCTTGGTGGTGGCAGCATACTGTTCAAGGCCAAGGCAAAGTTTGTACCTTGGGGAAGTTTTTAACCTAAGCTGGTAAGAATTAGCTTAGGGGGTCTTTCATGTGAGTCCCCACATCTGTACCCTAGACTTCAGAGTGGGGAAGGAACCCTGACAGAGCTAAGATTAGAGCTCAGAGGTTCTTGACTCCCAGTCATTTGGGCTCAGGCCACTAGATTCAGGTGGACCACAGACAAGTCCCCACTCACGTGACAGCCAGCACACCAGGGATTGAATGGAGGACCTCTAGAACTAAAATCTAGAGAGTCTACTGCTTGAGCTAAAGAACCGGACACTAAAGAACCCGACTGTCAAGGTGGGGGCTGTAACATAGTCACAATTTTGGTGGCTCAGGCCCAGAGTGGGGACAGGTAACACACTGACCATTTAGTTACATAAGCATGCCATTAAATCCATGTGAAAGAACTTGCTGGAAACCCCCTAACATTGGTGGGGGGGGGGGCGGGATTTTTCTACAAAGTGTTTTTTCACATGAAAAACCTGATTAATCAAAAGGAGATGTTATTTACCTGTACGTGTTCTTCAAGATGGTTTGTCCCTGTGGGTGCTCCACTTTAGCTGCATGCATACCCTTGTGCTTTTGGTCAAAAGATTTTTGGTAACAGTAACCGTGGGGTCTGCCCCTGTACTCTATACATCCTCCAGCTCCAATCCAAGGATTATTTGTGACTGGCTGAATTCTCCATTGGTTGCAGAGGTGTAGATGCTCAGGGATTGGAGAGGCCTCTAGAAACCTTTAACAAATGAAGGGATTTAAATGTGGCATTGCTGAAGAGCTTAGGGCCTTTGAATGGAAATTCACAACACAGTGCAGGATCTTCCCTGGGGAATCCAGAGGGCTGTAGCCATGAAGCACAGCACAGAACTATGGTGTTTGTCATAAAATGACAGGCTGTGTTGGCCATGTCCAAAGTGTCTTGCAAACAGGCTTTGGCAATCATATGACCAACGGTGATGACAGCCTGAAACTGGTCCTGCTGGTCTGGTGGCAGTTAGTAAGATGAAAGAATGTGCTGTAATTTGTGTATTCATACTTTGCCATTAGAGTACGGTAGTTAGCTACCCTAACTTGTAAAGCAAACAAAGAATAGCTTTCAGAGAAGCAGCCGTGTTAGTCCGTATCCGCAAAAAGAAAAGGAGTACTTGTGGCACCTTAGAGACTAACAAATCTATTTGAGCATAAGCTTTCGTGAGCTACAGCTCACGAAAGCTTATGCTCAAATAGATTTGTTAGTCTCTAAGGTGCCACAAGTACTCCTTTTCTTTTTAAAGAATAGCTTGAGCTCCTGGACATGAGGAGTCAATCTCCTTCTGTCATCATTTATGGCATAGACCACTAGGGAATTTAGTGTGGAATGGGGGACCAGGTAATCTAAACTCTTCTTGCCTACGGGACCTACCAGGGCATACTGTGTCTGGAGTGGCTCTTGACTGTGAGTGCCTACCTCAGGACAGGCTGTCAGGAAACAAGGTTTGTAAAGGGGTGTAGTGACATTGTAGCCCCCTAACAGACCTTACAAAAAAGGGTTAACAAGATTAGGTGGTAGGCACAGTGGCCTGTGAGAAAGGCTTCCAGAACCTAAAAGAAGCTTTGTCTAAAGAGCCTGTTTTGGTCAGCTCTGGTTTCAGCAAACCATTTGTGCTGTGGATTAACGCTTCGAGCATTGCGTTAGGCACAATACTGATGCTAGATGCAGTGGGGAATAAGATGCATCTTATTGCTTACCTTAAGCAAAAAGAAACCTGACCCCTACTGAAGAAAAGTATGCTGTAATCGAGAAAGAGTGCTATACCATTGTCTGGGCTGTTAAACCATATTTGTGTAATAATTTTTTTTATTGTTTTACGCAGTCGTTCCCCTTTGACATGGCTGCACTGAGTGAAGGGAACCAATTCTAGATTACTTCACTGGAATCTAGCTTACAGAAATCTAGTTTACAGTTTACAGACATGGAAATAATTCATATCAAGGGAAAGGAGCATGTAGTGGCTAATGCCTTATCGAGAATGGGGGAAAACCATGAGGTGTACTCAGTAACATCCCTTCATACACCAGTTTTTCATTGGGGTGTGATGCTGGCAGACCCAGGCCAATTTACTTGTGTATTAGTATAGATCAGAATTATTATTAAATGTATAAGAGTAAAGTTGGTGTTTGAACTTCATGAAAACGAGTGGAATGTTACTTGCATTGTTTTCACTTATCCATATCTCATTATAACATAGTAGCAAACAAACATTTACATTGTATATATCCCTGTAACTAAATAACCATCAAAAGGAGAAAGAAGCTCTGCAGAATGCAAAAGAACTCCTCTAACTCTAAGAAAGGAGTTAATTTCAAAGCAAGGGGTCATTGTGTGTAATAATCAGAGGTCAAAGACTGTGATAAATGAAGGGGGGGGGGAATAGCTCCCTTTTATGGGCACCCAGCCAGCCAGTAGCTATAAAATCCCTTAGTAGCTATTCTCTAATTGCTCTACCTGTACCCATGCACTGCTATGCACAGGTAAAAGGAAGTAAGTGAGCACCTGGCCAAAAGAGCCAATGGGAAGGATAGAAACTTTTAAAATTGAAAAAAAAAAAGACCCCCCTTTTGTCTGTCCGTTGTTGTTCTCCTGGGGAGAGGCAGACATGGCAACAGCTATGCTGTAAGAAGCTTGGGCCAGGTATGAAAAAATCCATCAGTATCATACCTAGAAACTCCTCATTTAAAACCCCAGATATGTAAGTAGATCAGGAAATGTCTAGGAAGACGCAATTAGGTTTTATCCCTTTTATTTCGTTGTGGCTTGTGGATTCCTCTGTGCTAACCCCAGGTGCTTTTGTTTTGATTGTAACCTTTAAGCTGGACCTCAAGAAAGCTATTCTTGGTGCTTAATTCTTGTAGGTTGTTTTTTTTTAAATCTGGCAATAGCCTGAGTTCCCAGATGTATTTTCTTTTTTTTATTAATAAAAATTTAACTTTAAGAACAGAATTGGATTTGAGCATCTTACGAGGTTTGTGCACATGTTGTTTAATTAGCTGGCGGCAACAGCGGATTTCCTTGTTTTTTCTTTCTCAGCTCTTCCCAGGAGGGGTGTGTGTGAGAAAGGGCTTGATGGCATCCCACAGGAAGGAATTCCCAAGTGCACCTTCTTGGGCTCTCAAAGGGGTTCTGCACTTGGTGATGGCAGCATCTAGCAATCCAAGGTCAGAGAAAAGCTGCAACCTTGGGAGTTTAATACAAGCCTGGAATGGCCAGTATTAATTTTTAGAATTCTAGTGGGCCCCCACCTTCTGCACTCGAAGTGCCAGAGTGGGAAATTAGCCTTGACAAAGACTCAAAATTCATTCCTCACTGTCTGGCATCAAAGGAAAAGCCCACATGGATAATGACCCGGTCAGCTCTGTTTTCTATGAGAAGAAGCTGTAAGTATGGATTCAGGGAAAGATCCTTTATCTCTGGACTTTTTGGACTCTTACAGGGAAGCAAATCAGATGCATAGCAGAGTTCCCCAGAGAATCTGGGAACCTTGAAAAGACTTTTAGGAAACTGGCAGTTTACTACATCACTGCCAGCATTTGGGAATTACAAACGGTGACTCACCTGTGGATATATTGTACCTGCTTTAACCTCCCAATAACTCTCACTTCCTTTTCTTAGCTAATAAACCTTTAGTTAGTTTACCAGAGAATTGGCTGCCAGCGTTGTCTTTGGTGTAAGATCTGGAGTACCAATTGATCTGAGGTAAGTGGCTGTCCTTTGGGACTGGGAGCAACCTGGTGTGGTGTGATGTGATTTTTGAGTTTAAGTGACCTTTTATCACAAAAATCCAGTTTGCCTAGATGGCAAGATAGACTGGAGCGTCTAAGGGGACTGTCTGTGACTCCATGCTAAGACTGGTATAGTGGTCCAGGAGTTCACATTTGTTACTAGCTTGATGAAATCTAATTACAGAACACACCGCCAAGTTGGGGTGTCTGCCCCGTTTTCTGACAGTTTGCCCTGAGGTGGTAGGCCCTCATGGTTGAGAGCCACTCCAGACAGTTTGACAAATGTAATACAGTTTTTTACATTGGTTTATGCTATAGTTACTCTTCTGCTGAGCCATTTATTAGTGAACGGGCTTGTTGACCCCATTTGCAAATGGTTTTTAAAAAAATAGTTCTGAAGAGGATTTGGATTGTTCATTACATACCCACCCCACTAGCCTCTCTTTGTTGGTTTTGGGCTATATAGGTCTTTTAAATGGCTCCCTGGCTGTCCAATATGTCTGCTGGAGAAATTGGCCAAGAAAGACCATCTTCCATGGGAAGATAAGTAGAGCTGCTCAAAAAATGAAAAATATTTTAGTTTGAAATTGTTTTGTTCCACAGGGTTCTAAATGGGCCCATTTTCCTATTTCCTCTCCCCCACAAAAAATAATGATTAAATTGAAACAATTACCAAAATCTTTCGTTTACTGATTATTTTTTTTATTGGTAACTGGAAAATTTCAATGATCCTAACTATTTTGATTTAAAAAAAAATTGAGAAAAAAGCAAATTTCAATACTGTCAGAAACTATTTGAAATATGTTAGTCAAAAGAGGCCACTTTTCAGTGGGAAAGATTGGCATTTTTCAAATGAAATATCTGTTTTACGGACAAGATTTCCCTGGCTTACCTTGGTCATTCCACAGTCAGATTTAGAAAGCCCTACCACATACCCAGAGTGACCTTCTCTGTGTTAGACAATGGGCTACTGAGGAATGGGACAGAAAGGGAGGGAAAAAGAAATCATCACTTACTCTTAAAAAATCACAATAGCATCCATTACAGCAAAACCCAAAGACTGTTTATTTTAATATGTAGAGCTTGTGGAGTAAAAACACCATTAGTATTTCCTACATTCACATTCTTGCCAAATAACCTTGAACCACACTTGATTATTACAATAATTAAACAAAAGTAATTCACTATGACTGCTTTGCAAGACAGAAAATATGGTTTTCCAATATATTTCATTTACATAATGTACATCATTGAGCATTTTATTATTGTACTTACATTTAACTTATCACACAGTGTGAAAGTACTTAAAGGGTGCTCATCCATCCTTCCATCTTAAAGGGCATTATCTTAAAGCCTCTCTAATGTTCTGGAACATAACACTGGCACTGCTTGCATTCTCACTCACTTTACACAAAGTTAAACACAGCAAGGGGAGATCATTAATTAGTGCACTTAGAGGTAATTGGGCTGATTTTCCACAGAGGAATCAGCATTGAGAAATCAGCATTACAGAAAGATCAAATTTAAAACATACAGTATCCCAAAACCACATCAGTAATTGGCAGAACCAAGAACAGAACCCAGAAGTATAGACTACCACTCCTCCAGTTTAATCACTAGCTAGCCCTCCTCTTGTTAGTTAAGAAAGGTTGGATAAATTGATTCAGAAAAAACGTGAACTTTCCTAAATCTTTATTCAAAGCAAGCACTGAATGACCTGGAGGATCATAAAACTAATTTCTTACACACACACACACACCCCTACCTATCTCTACCCCTTTTCACTTTCATGTGCCTCTGAACTTCCTGGCTTTAATGTACGCTATGAAAATGAAGCCTGTTCTCACAATATCTGCAGAGGATGAAACATTCTTCTAAGATAGCCCCCAGCACAAAATCTGTTACTCTGGGAGTGTGCTGGGCTCTAGACTTGCCTTTTATTCAGATATGTAAAAGTGAGGGGCACCAATCTTATGAGAAAATGAATTCCTGGGAGATGCCTGGCCCAGTTTCACAGATGTAAAAGGTTGGAATAATTCAGATCAGCTTTGAATACACAGCCAAACTTTGGAGTGTTTCTCTGAACCAAACATCCAGTGGCACTGTAAAACAATTGCTTCCTCCCTTAACATTATTTTGCCTTCAGGATATATGAACTACATTCTGGAATTATCTCAGCTGAAGACAAAGGATCAAACTAAGTGGTTAATGGTCATTATTCAGAGAATAAAATTCTCTGAAAACATCTGCTCAATGTGCAGCAGCAGTCAAAAAAGCTAACAAAGTTTGGAACCATCAGCACAGGGATAGATAAGATAGAAAATATCAAAATGCCATTAGATAAACCCATGGTATGCCCACACCTTGAATAGCGTGTGCAGTTCTGATCACCCCATCTCAGAAAAGATTATAATTGGAAAAAAGTACAGAGAAGGGCAACAAAAATGATTAGGAGTATGAAACAGATTCCATGAGGAGACAGTAAATATGTTAGTCTCTAAGGTGCCACAAGTACTCCTTTTCTTTTTGCGAATACAGACCAACACGGTTGCTACTCTGAAACCAGTAAAAAGACTGGGAATGTACATCTTAGAAAAGAGACAGTTAAAGGGGAATATATTGGAGGTCTACATAATCATGAATGATATGGAGAAAGTGAATAGGAAAGTGTAATTTACCCCTTCAAATACCACAAGAATTCAGGGTCACCCAATGAAATTAACAGGCAGCAGGTTCAAACAAACATAAGGAAGTATTTCTTCACACAACACACAGTGAACCTATGCAACTCATTGCCAGAGGATGTTGTGAAGGCCAAGAGTATAAACGGGTTAGAAAAAGAATGAGATAAGTTTATGGAGGATAGGTCCATCAATGGCTACTAGTCAAATGCTCAGGATGAAATCTCATGCCCTAAATCTTTGTCAGAAGCTGGCATTGGACAACAGGGGATGGATTACTTGGCAATTTCTCTGTTCTGTTCATTCCCGCTGAACCATCTAGCCTGACTACTGTTGGAAGACAGGATACTGGGCTCACGGACTATTGGTCTGACCCAGCATGGCCGTTCTTATGTTTCCAACGAATGTACCATCTAGTTAGGAGAACCAAACTAGACGTACACTGAGGGGGAAAGAACAAAAACAAAAAAAACCCCACGCAAACAAGTCTTCTATTTTTAGACCCATTAATCATTACATTTTAAGTTCTTCATGACAATATATCATAAGGGAATGCGGAATCCTCCATATTATTGAGAAGAATAATGGAGAGGATTACATAGGGAGGATGTAAAAGAGTGCTGTGCAAAGGGTTCATTTCAAATCCCAAAGCCATATACAATGCAGTTAGTTTGGGAGGCCAAGTTATCAAGGCAGTTTTGTTCAAACTTCTTTCAAATCCCAGAATGAAGCATAAAAACCTGAAATGATTTTTTTTAACTGTGTCAGCAAAGGCCAGATTTGCCAAAGGTGTCAACTATTTTTAAGGTTGCCTCAATTTTTTGTTGCCCAGCCTGAGACACCTGCAACCCTATTCAGCAAGATATCTAACCACATGACTACTTTAATTGGACTACTCATGTGCTTAAAGTTAGGCATGGCCTTATGTACCCTGCTGAACAGGGGCCTTAAATCTGATTTTCACAGGTGCCAAAAAGCAGGTCTTACATACCTCGAGATAGGCAACTAAATATTGGGACCTCCAAAGTTACAAGCCACTACTGAAAATTTGACCTAAGAGTACCGCCTACATGGGAGATGCAGATGTAATTGTCAGCTCAGGCAGACACTATCCCCACTAATATTAATCAAGCTATCATGCTAAAAATTGCAGTGTAGCCAGGGTTGCCCTGGTGGCAGGATGGGCTAGCCATCCCAAGGACACACATATTTGCCTAAGGTAGTATTGTATGCAGGGCAGCTAGTTCATCTTTCCACTCATGCCATCGTGATGTCACTGCTATTTTTAGCACAAAACCTAAATCAGAGCTAGCTCAGGTATGTCTGCCTGAGCTGGGACTTATACCTCCAGCTACTCTGTAGATGTACCCTAAGTGACCTGCTGACAGTCATACAAGACCATAGCAAAGACTGGGAAATAATCCAGACTCCCCTCAACTCACACTCTGGTACTTTAACCCTAAATCTACTTAAGCTTTTATTATTTTAACCAAATGTGAAATGTTCGGGATCAGATATTAATTCTTACTGTTTTTAAAGCAATAAAATGTCTGTCTCAATACAAGAAAAGAAAAAATGCAGGTTACAATTAAAGAATCTAGGAAGCATTTGAACTCATTGCTTCTACAGCATAAGGCTTATATTCCCCACCACCATTCCCAACACGCTACAAGGTCTTTATTTGTTCATCATCTGTGGGAATTTACAGGTGTTAAATTAGCTACAGTAAGTTTCCTTTTGTTCCCTGAATGCCATAGAAACATATTGAGAATTACAGAGAAAAGTTAATTAAAAAATTGAATATAAGGACTAAAGCATTCAAACAAAAGATTTTCCCTAGTTCATACCAAGACCTGGTTGCATTCATAATTTCATGCAAATCAGAGAAACTTACTGTGCCTTGCTCCTTCAATAAAAAAAGCTCTTTCCCCTGCAACATAGCTATAAATTTAGGCATAAATGGAGCACCCAATACAGGGAATATTTTTTGGAAGTGATGTTAGAGTGATAAGGTCTGTGCAAAAGATCAAATGTAGTTTCAGTTACTAGGACTGTGAGGGCAATATGCCAGAGAGTCTCCATCCAAATCTGGCCTATAAATAATTAACAGCACTATTCTGAAGTGGAGGGTTCCACAAGTATTCACACACATTTAAAAACAAATTCCTGTTTTCCACAAACATTTGAGTGATTGAGTGTCATTCACAAAATGCTATCAGAAAGTAAAATTTAAGCTTGCATCTTCACATCAAAATAGCTACTTTTGTAGAAAAGGAGACTGCTTGACATGGTAGAGAGAGTGTTCCCAAAACCCCTTGCCAGAGCCCTCTCTGACTGCACCATTTGCAGTTAGTCTTCACAATTATCTTGTATGAAAGTGATTAGGTGATTTTTAAGTTCTGTGCCTACCCAGTAAATCTCAGTGACATAATTTTTTCTATAAATAATAACTCTAATAAATCTTGTGTGACTCAGAAAGAAAAAAAAGAGAAGTTATTGCTATTGCTGTGTAATAGTGCTATTCTTTCTTTCTTGTCATGACAGCAAGGTTTCAGTTTTGGAAGAAATGCTTTGTTGGTGGTGGTGACGTTTTTCTGATGCAGAATCTTGGGGGATAATGTGTCAAACAGCAGAAGAGTTTGCCTGTTGCCTTCATCTCTATAATTTAGATCCAATTCCTCAGGCAGGCTTGCTCCCTGGGAACTGGGCATAGGTGTGATATATCTGAACTCCACGTCAGTGATTTCTCCTACAATAGAAAGCCAACGTGTGAAGTTGTGACAGCTGCTATTGCTCAGGAGAGAACATATGAACAGCCACACTGGGTCAGATTAATGGTACATCTAGCCCAGTATCCTGTCTTCCAACAGTGGCCAATGCCAGCTGCTCCAGAGGGAATGAACAGAACAGGTAATCATCAAGTGATTCATCTCCTGTCACCCATTCCCAGCTTCTGGCAAACAGAGGCTAGGTTCACTTCAGAGCATGGTTTAAAATCCCTGCCCATCCTGTCTAATCGCCATTGATGGACCTATCCTCCATGAACTTATCAATAGGGTTGACAATATGTTTTCATGGACAATGGTGGGAGGGGGGGAATCTAAAATGTTTTCCTTTTTTTCTTTTGTGCTTAAGGCAAAAAAACCCCATGAAAATACGAAAGTAAAGTCTCCAGGAGTGAGCACAGTGGTGTACAAAAGACACCTCTGTATCAGGCTACAGCAATAAAATGGCTGTGGTCTTAGCAGAAACTTAAAAGGTTTTATACACATAAGCACAGCAGTTTCAAGTAGCATACATAATAGTAAAAAAAAATATTCTAAAAATTCTTTAATCCTGTTTATCTGCTACCAGTCTCTGAATGATTAAAGGCTCCCTCCTGATTTGAATGATCAATAGGTGCATACAGCTCAAATTTTGAATGTCAAAACGAGCTGTTGACAATCCGAGTTTTAAAAGAAATAGAAAAGAATTGTGTAAATTTGGCACAAAGTAGTAAATTCAAGGAAATTGAAGGCTGCTTCTGGACATTTTAGGAGCAGAAAACAAAGCTAAACTCACTCAGTAAATTGTTCATTTTCAATTATATGCTCCGTTCTAACCATACATGACAATAATAGTGTCTGTTTTCTATATAGTTCCTCCAAGAGCTGAGAGTTACAGAAGACCAGAATATAGTACAGTTTACAAACCTATCCACACCTAGGAGCAAATCCTACTCTGAGGGCACAAAGGATGTAACTGAGAAGAGGTCTCAGCAGCCTGGAGATAATGTGGGTGTGCACCCTACACATCAGAGCCTAGCTCAACACCAGTTTACCCAACACCACTGGTAAGAGTTGTACACATGAAGCCTTTTATACTGCACATCAACAAGAAGCTTTATGGGCCCGACAAAGCTGTGGATTTGCATATGCTTGAGTGCCATCTAGAGGCACTTTTATCTGTGAATTATTTATCATGAACAAAGACATCGGTCTCTTATAGAGCATTCCTGTAACCACCAGTGTTGAAGGGGGGCAAGGTTAGCAAAAAGGCAATGAGTTCACACCTATCCAGGTCCACAGACCACCTGCTGCAGCAAAGCAAGGGTACAGACACCATAGCAGCTTGTGGAGACTGGAGCCACTACAGCTTTACACAGCCTGAGCGCGGGTTTCTTCCCCACCACTCCCCTGCAGAACTCACTATGGAGCTGGGTTGACTGGACTGACTTGTGGGGCAGCCCCCGAAAAACATCTAGTATGTTAATGGTCCAAACCAAGAGTATTACAACAGTACAGTAACATCACAAGTATGTGTGGGGGTGGGGGAATTACTGTATATTTTTACAAAGGAGTATTTGCCCCTGTATTTAGAAGTGTTTAATATACTGGTACGTGGATGTTTGCACGTAGAGAAGAAGTCAGAAAGGACTATTCAGGGTGAAATTCATGGTGCAGAGGCCTATGAACTATATAAATCGTATTTCAGGAGCATAAGTGGCACCTAGGCCTCGTGCTGGCTTTCTGCACAGGAGAGAATTTCACCCTCATTAAATTACAATGGGCCACAGAGTATACAACACATTTAAAAGTATTCAAGTACCCTTGAATGCTGTCAATGCAAAATGATTTATAAACACTTCTATATACTTTTTATAAATATAAATGCAGCAATAACTGGTTCTGAAAGTATAATTCTTGTACTAAAGGCTATTAAGCTCAGCACTTCTACCTTCCTTTGGTTATATTAGAAATGTCGTTGACGGACTCTCCCGTTAATGGATTTTGAATTGAATGTGTTTTCTGTCTCTTATTTGAGAAGATTCTATCCTACCTCAATATATTTCTCATGCCTCAGATTAGCTGGAGGGTTCTCTCACATTTGTTGGTTAACTCATGATCACATGGGGAATTATGTTAATCTTACAAGGCTGGGTCGTCCCCCCCACCCCAAAAAAAAAAAAAGGACAGATTTGTAATATTAAATTTTAAAACACAGTTCCACACAATATAAAATATTCCTACTCACTTTGATTGCTTAATGCTGTTTCTGTGGTAGGCTTGTTGCTTTGAAGAGCACCCACTGATGATTTCTAATACATTTATTTAGCACTCACTCAGGTAACCCATACTGTCACCTTTGTGCATCAAGCAGGTGTAGTTGTTAGTTCAGAAGTTCAGCAACTGCAAAGCCACTTCTAATCTCCTTCTTAACTCCTGCTGAAGGCTAGCAGCTAAGTGAAAAGGCCACGAGAGCAGCCACCTGTTCTCACTGAACTACATGATCTGAAAGGAAAAACTTCTGTTTCTCAGGTCAGACTCTGGCTGGTGCTCAGCTTAGAGGCAAAAAGTAGAATGAACAGCACAGAATTCACTCTAGAAAGTGAGGGAGAAGAAGCTAGGAATTAAGAATGGGTGCAAATTACAAAAAAAAAAAAATATATATCAGAATGAGAAGAAGCAGACATATAGGGACTAAAGTGTAGGGTGGAAAACCAGAATATTGTAATGGTCAAACTGCCGAGTAAGGAAGTAAAGATAGGAGACATTAATTCCTTGAAAATAGCTGAATAGTTCAGGAAACATATTGGGGATATATCAAGAGCTAGAAGATTATAGAGGGTAGAGACTTGTTGGTCGAGTGTACCAGTAAAGAAAAGGCGGAAGAACTGCTTACCACTAGAATTCTAGGAAAAACAAAAATAGATGATCAACTACACAAATTTATGATGGAAACAATAGGGGGTAATTATATATATAGGGTCCACTGGAAATGGCTGAGGATGAAATTTTAAAAAAATATATATATATATATATATATATATATATATAAATAAAATTGGGACCAGGTGCTATTCATTAAATGAAAACTTAGTAGGGGAAAGGGAGAGAATAAACCATCCTCAGTTGTGCAAATAACATTTAGTGGAAGAGCCTTAGCTGATGGGTTAAACTAGGATATCAGAGGTTTTGGACTAAGCTATATAGGCCGCCCCCTTTTCAGATGTTTACACACATTTGCCACACGTCCAAACTTGTTAAAGGAAAAACAAGGTGTGGCAAAATGTGGAGGGGAGCATCTGTATGAAAACTGTGTAGAAGGTGCTGTGCTAAAATGTGGCAACTGTGATAAGGATAGTACTTATGCAGGATATGTGGTAGCTAAACAGGCTAGAGAGAAGAACAAGAATTAACAAGGTATCTTATATGGAAGCTGCTAAAAAAGGCATTCAAAGTGACATGTGGGTAAAGGAGAAAACCAGTAAGGGGAAGGTACCATTGCTATAAAAGTTTTACAAAAGATACGGTATGTAATGTAAGAGAAGTAAGGGATGACATTTTTTTTTGCAGAGAAAGAAATCCATAGCATTTAGGGTAGAAGTAATAAATGGCACTTCACAAACCGGAAAGAAAACAAAGAATGAAGATTACGATAAAAGCAGTGGATAAAGTATGTGTATGTTAGTAATGTAGCAATAGAAAGCAACATGCAATTTTGAGTGAAGATAATACTGCAGTTTAACTAATACAGTGCTAAAAACTTTGATGGCATACACAAGCCTAACAGCACGAAGGAGACTATACTTGAAATAGAGGTCAAACCTGATGTTATCTGTGTACAGGAAATGTGGTTACTAGAAAAGCTGTCTTTTAAAGTGCAAGGATAAAGTACAGTCAGACAAGACAGAAATACAAAGGGGAGGGGGGGCACTGTACATTTATAAAGGAAAATCTAAAATTATGTTGAAATGAATGTAAAGAAGTGAGTTTGGATATGCTGCTATTGAGATTCCAATGCATAATAAAAATACCTCTTTAAGGATCTATAATGTTTATAACCCCTGTAAAGATTTGGCAAGCTTGGAATTAAAAGAGCTAATTACAGATGAAAAAGGGGCCGTCTATTATATATGGAAATTTGAGTAGCCATAATGAGTTATGTTGAAGAATGAAATCTGATAGTAATGGCAAATGTTTGGAACCGTTTATTGATAAACGCGATCTGGTAATACTAAATAATGGAACACCAACTAGGTTGAACTCAATTGCTGGTTCCTTTTCCTGTTTGGATCTGGGAATTGCAACAAGCAATACAGCTAGTAAATGTAGTTGGGAAATTGACAAGGAAGAGGGTGTGGGAAGTGATAGTTTCCCTAAGCTCATCAAGTATCAATGAAAGAGTGATGCTGAAGACACTGGAGGAACTCCTCCTTGGAATTTTAAAAAGGCTGATTGTGAGCTCTTCAGGAATAAGTGTGATGAGTGCTTGATCAACAAGTGTGTAAGAGATATTATAGAGGAATGTAGTGATAATGTAATAAAGGGAATTATGGCAGCAGTCAAAGTAGCTATTCATAAGACATCTAATTGCCCTAAAATCAGAAACCTGGCTCCATGGTGAAATGAAGAATGTGAGGCTGCAATTACCAAAAAAAAAAAAAAAAAAAAGGCAAATAGAAAAGCTAAAATCACAATGAAAAATGAAGATTTGATGAAATATAAAAGAACTAAGGCAGTTGCACACAGTTATTAAGAGGACTAAGAAAGAGTTGAGGTGTTTTTGGGTAAATAAAGATACCAAGGTTTCAGGAGTTTACAAGCGTGTTATGAGAATGAATGGAACATGGACCAATAATAATTTTTTCCCTGTTCTTATTGAGGAAGATAAGTTCAAACAAAGGGAAAGCAGAAATCCTAGCAAAAGTGTTCCAGAATGCTAGTAGTAATGAGAATAAAACAGATTTTCAGGGCTGGGGGAGAGGAGGAGGAGGAGGAGGAGGAGATTTTTCTGAAGAAAATTGTGAGCCTAAACAGTAGGGAAAATGAAGATAATGCACTGAATGAAACCTTCAGTATGCAGGAAATGAAAATAGGCTATAGATAACAGCAAACATCAATAGCAGGTACAGATAGTATATGTAAGATGCTGCTTAAATACTTACTTGAAGGGAGTTTAAGGAAATTATATAATAGTGTATTGGGACAAGGAGTAACACTAGTGGAATGTCTCAGAGTAGCAGCCGTGTTAGTCTGTATTCACAAAAAGAACAGGAGTACTTGTGGCACCTTAGAGACGAACCAATTTATTTGAGCATAAGCTTTCGTGAGCTACAGCTCACTTCATCGGATGCATACTGTGGAAAACACAGAAGATGTTTTTATACACACAAACCATGAAAAAAAGGGTGTTTATCACTACAAAAGGTTTTCTCTCCCCCCACCCCACTCTCCTGCTGGTAATAGTGGAATGGTAACTAGTGGAATGGAAGCATGCCATGATAATTCCAATAGGGAAGCCAGGCAAGCTACTTATGAGAACTGATGCCTAGAAACCAGTTTACCCACACAAGATGTGAGGGTAAAGTTGTGGCAAGAATGGCTGTGATGGGGTGGACACCCCCTGCCCCCTCCGAGATGCCACCTGATGTACTGGGATTTCACTGAGAATCTCCTGCTTGAAGAGAGAGGTGCATGACTTCTTCCCCCCCATCCCGTCAGCTAAAAATTATTATTAAACCCAGTTTATGTACACAAAGTAAGTTTATTAACTACAAAAGGTAGATTTTAAGTGGTTAAAGGGATAGCAAACAGATCAATACCGATTACCGTAGTAAATAAACACAAGCTGCAAACTGAGTTTAACACACTAGATAGGTAGGATACAAATTAGCAAATTCTCACCCTGTGAGATAAACAGGCTGGCAGATTCTTAAGGCAGCAGTTGCCTTGACTTTCCCAGGTTTTCATACACAGGCTAAAGATCTTAGCCTTGGACCATCACTTCTCACAGTTCAGTCTTTGTTCCTCAGGTGTTTTCAGATGTGTTGTGGGGAAAGTGAGGACCTTTCATGTTGTCATTGTCCCTCTTTTATATCTTGCTGGAAAGCTATTTTCCTGTGACCTGGGTCAAACAGTTCCCACTTTTATAGAGCGATCTCTGAGAGGTTTCTATTGCACACAGTTCCTGGGGTAATCCTTATGCTTGTGTGCATTTCTTCAATAAACCACTAACATTGTTTGGCCTCATCCAATATATAATTTTCTGTTAAATAGGAGATTTTTTGAGAAATAAGACTTCCCCTATTCTAACCTATATAGTCCTATCAGATATCTACAGTATTGCCAGTGGCATCATCAGCCCTACCTTGTTTGACATTGCGATAAATGATCACCCAAAAAGTGTAAGGGCAGGAGTAGGTGTTACCTGATTTGCTGATGATTGTGCTATATGGGTTAAACACTCTAGAATTAAAGTGGCTGGAGAGGGAATCAATGAAGTCCTCAGGGAGGTCTCAGACCGAGGACATGCCTATAGATTTAAATTTTCAATCGCTAAAATAAAGGGAATGATTTTCACTGGAAGAAAGATGAAAGGAGTATAATTTATCTTTGTGGAGAACAGGGGCATGTGGTTAAGCTTTAAATTTCTGGTTGGTGTTTGATAATAAAAATTTAATGGCCACAGAAAGTATTACAATCAAATGTAAAAGGAGGATTAATCTGGAACTAATTGGGGAGCAGATAAGCAAGTTCTGATGATACTGTATAGAGTATTAATAAAATCAGTAATAGATTATGCATGTCAAGCCTTTAGTTCTGCAACCAGATTCTACCTTTTTAAGCTCCAGTCAATTCAATCTCAAGTGCTCCGTATTGTAAGTGCTGCGTTTCTTACGACATCACTGTAATGCAGTGACATTTTGGGCTAAAGTCAAGGGAAATCGCATTGCTAAGAATAGTGGACAAATATATGTGGAATATTGGGAATTAAGCTGATGAAATGTAGCTCAACACAGAAAACTCCCCTATGCTTTTAGGGTTAAAATGTGGGTAAAAGAGAGTTAAGTGAAAAGGAAGGATTAGAAGAGATTAAAATTTATAGTCATGCGGCAGTAAATTATACCTGGAAAATCATCTCTCTGGATATGGATTTAGAATTCTAAAATAAAATAAAGGAAAAGAGTCATCCTATATGCCAGATAGTTTGAGTTTATATGTGGTATATGGAGTAAGCATAGCCGACTATATAATGATGGATCGAAAGATGAACGAACAGGTAGAGTGAAAGCAGCCTTTTGAATCCCTGAGACTGGAGTTAAGAAATCTAAAAGATTATTCAATTTTGTAGTCATGATGACAGCTGTATTGGGGAAAATAATGGTAGCATTAAACTGGATAAGAGACATACAGCCTTGCACAACGTATCTTTTTGGACTCGTTATCAGGTATACTGGCAATTAAAAGGGATACCTCAGAAAGCAGAAGTGATCTAATCAAGTATTATTTCTGACACACAGGTATGAACATAGTACTAGCATGGATTCCAGCACGTGCTGGGATACTTGGCAATGAAATGGCAGATAAAGCAGCCAAAAATGCTTTAAAACATGGAGAAATTGATATAAAGATTCCTTTGAGTAAGCAGGATTTTAAAAATTTGATTAAAAAGGAATGGCAAGAATTGGACCAAGGAGAAAAGAGGAAGATTCTATGAAGTATGCCCGAAAATAGAAAATAATATGTTATTCCAAAGTTACACCAGGATCAGCGAAGTGCTCATATTTAGACTGTTAACTAGTCATTGAGGTTTGAATAACAATTTACATGTACTGACCAGATACTTGAAGGTGACAGAACATACTATGGGGGTTTATGAGAGTACTGTGAAAGTGGAGTAAAATTATAAAAAAAATGTGTAGTAGCACTTTTTAAAAATACAGAGCAGGGTAAGAGTGTAGTGGCAGGAATGTATAAGGCATATAGTTGGTGGTGATTTTAGACTCAGTGGATGAGTCTGCTTCACAAAGAAGAGAATCTCAGCTCACACACTATCCCAAATGCCAGAGTTATCTACTTAGCTATGCTGCTGTTGGCTGAGACTCTGCTAGTTACCCAATAAACTACCTTCCATGCTATTTAAATGACCAAGAAGGGTCTCTACATGTAGTCCAGAGCAGCAGTAAGTTATGATGCCTATTAAATGGTAGTTTAAGTTGAAATGAGTGAGGAACCTGCTGAGTACAGTTGCTGATGTACAGTTGCTGTTCCTCAACTCCTATTCCTTATGTTCTCTCCCGCATCCCCAACCAACAGCAGCCCAGATCATGGGCTGAGGGTATCTACATGGGTAGGGGATGCCACCATGTGTTCACATTTCATAGAATCATAGAATAACAGAGTTGGAAGGGACCTCTGGAGGCCATTTAGTCCAACCCCCTGCCCAGAGCAGGACCAATCCCAACTAAATCATCCCAGCCAGGGCTTTGTCAAGCCAGACCTTAAAAACTTCTAAGGAAGGGGATTCCACCACCTCCCTAGGTAATGCATTCCAGTGTTTCACCACCCTCCTAGTGAAAAAGTTTTTCCTAATATCCAACCTAAACCTCCCCCACTGCAACTTCAGACCAGTACTCCTTGTCCTGTCATCTGCTATCACTAAGAACAGTCTAGATCCATCCTCTTTGGATCCACCTTTCAGGCAGTTAAAAGCAGCTATCAAATCCCCCCTCATTCTTCTCTTCCGTCGACTAAACAATCCCAGTTCCCTCAGCCTCTCCTCATAACTCATGTGTTCCAGACCCCTAATCATTTTTGTTGCCCTTCACTGGACTCTCTCCAATTTATTCACATCCTTCTTGTAGTGTGGGGCCCAAAACTGGACACAGTACTGCAGATGAGGCCTCACCAATGTCGAATAGAGGGGAACGATCACATCCCTCGATCTGCTGGCAATGCCCCTACTTATACACCCCAAAATGCCATTGGCCTTCTTGGCAACAAGGGCACACTGTTGACTCATATCCAGCTTCTCGTCCACTGTCACCCCTAGGTCCTTCTCTGCAGAACTGCTGCCTAGCCATTCGGTCCCTAGTCTGTAGCGGTTCATTGGATTCTTCCGTCCAAAGTGCAGTACTCTGCACTTGTCCTTGTTGAACCTCATCAGATTTCTTTTGGCCCAATCCTCCAATTTGTCTAGGTCCCTCTATATCCTATCCCTACCCTCCAGCGTATCTACCACTCCTCCCAGTTTAGTGTCATCCACAAACTTGCTGAGGGTGCAATCCACACCATCCTCCAGATCATTAATGAAGATATTGAACAAAACCGGCCCCAGGACCGACCCTTGGGGCACTCCGCTAGATACCGGCTGCCAACTAGACATGGAGCCATTGATCACTACCTGTTGAGCCCAACAATCTAGCCAACTTTCTACCCACCTTGTAATGCATCCATCCAGCCCATACTTCTTTAAACTTGCTGACAAGAATACTGTGGGAGATCGTGTCAAAAGCTTTGCTGAAGTCGAGGAATAACACGTCCACTGCTTTCCCTTCATCCACAGAACCAGTTATCTCATCATAGAAGGCAATTAGATTAGTCAGGCATGACTTTCCCTTGGTGAATCCATGCTGACTGTTCCTGATCACTTTCCTCTCCTCTAAGTGCTTCAGAATTGATTCCTTGAGGACATGCTCCATGATTTTTCCGGGAACTGAGGCGAGGCTGACCGGCCTGTAGTTCCCAGGATCGTCCTTCTTCCATTTTTTTAGAGATGGGCACTACATTAGCCTTTTTCCAATCTTCCGGGACTTCCCAGGATCGCCATGAGTTTTCAAAGATAATGGCCAATGGCTCTGCAATCACATTCGCCAATTCCTTTAGCACTCTCGGATGCAACGCATCTGGCCCCATGGACTTGTGCATGTCCAGTTTTCCTAAATAGTCCAGAACCACTTCTTCCTTCACAGAGGGCTGGCCACCTCCTCCCCATGCTGTGCTGCCCAGTGCAGTAGTCTGGGAGCTGACCTTGTTCATGAAGACAGAGGCAAAAAAAGCATTGAGTACATTAGCTTTTTCACATCCTCTGTCACTAGGTTGCCTCCCTCATTTAGTAAGGGGCCCACACTTTCCTTGGCTTTCTTCTTATTGCCAACATACCTGAAGAAACCCTTCTTGTTACTCTTAACATCCCTTGCTAGCTGCAATTCCAGGTGTGATTTAGCCTTCCTGATTTCATTCCTACATGCCCGAGCAGTATTTATATACTCATCCCTGGTCATTTGTCCAATCTTCCACTTCTTGTAAGCTTCCTTTTTGTGTTTAAGATCAGCAAGGATTTCACTGTTAAGCCAGGCTGGTCGCCTGCCATATTTACTATTCTTTCTACACATTGGGATGGTTTGTCCCTGTAACCTCAATAAGGATTCTTTAAAATACAGCCAGCTCTCCTGGACTCCTTTCCCCCTCATGTTATTCTCCCAGGGGATCTTGCCCATCAGTTCCCTGAGGGAGTCAAAGTCTGCTTTTCTGAAGTCCAGGGTCCATATTCTGCTGCTTTCCTTTCTTCCTTGTGTCAGGATCCTGAACTCGACCATCTCATGGTCACTGCTTCCCAGGTTCCCATCCACTTTTGCTTCCCCTACTAATTCTTCCCCGTTTGTGAGCAGCAGGTCAAGAAGAGCTCCGCCCCTAGTTGGTTCCTCCAGCACTTGCACCAGGAAATTGTCCCCTACAGTTTCCAAAAACGTCCTGGATTGTCTGTGCACCGCTGCATTGCTCTCCCAGCAGATATCAGGATGATTGAAGTCGCCCATGAGAACCAGGGCGTGCGATCTAGTAGCTTCTACGACTTGCCGGAAGAAAGCCTTGTCCACCTCATCCCCCTGGTCCGGTGGTCTATAGCAGACTCCCACCACGACATCACCCTTGTTGCTCAGGTTTCTAAACTTAATCCAGAGACTCTCAGGTTTTTCTGCAGTTTCATACTTGGAGCAGTATGACTGCTCAGAGCTCCTTACATACAGTGCAACTCCCCCACCTTTTCTGGCCTCCCTGTCCTTCCTGAACAGTTTACACCCATCCATGACAGTACTCCAGTCATGCGAGTTATCCCACCAAGTCTCCGTTATTCCAATCACATCATAATTCCCTGACTTTGCCAGGACCTCCAGTTCTCCCTGCTTGTTTCCCAGGCTTTGTGCATTTGTATATAGGCACTTGAGATAACCCGCTGATCGCCCCTTGTTCTCAGTATGAGGCAGGAGCCCTCCCCTCTCACACGCTCCTGCTCGTGCTTCCTCCCGGTATCCCACTTACCTTAGGGCTTTGGTCTCCTTCCCCCGCTGAACCTAGTTTAAAGCCCTCCTCACTAGGTTAGCCAGCCTGCTCGCGAAGATGCTCTTCCCTCTCTTCGTTAAGTGGAGTCCATCTCTGCCTAGCACTCCTTCTTGGAACACCATCCCATGGTCGAAGAATCCAAAGCCTTCTCTCCGACACCACCTGCATAGCCATTCATTGACTTCCACGATTCGACGATCCCTACCCCAGCCTTTTCCTTCCACGGGGAGGATGGATGAGAACACCACTTGCGCCTCATACTCCTTTATCCTCCTTCCCAGAGCCACATAGTCTGCAGTGATCCGCTTAAGGTCATTCTTGGCAGCATCATTGGTGCCCACGTGGAAAAGCAGGAAGGGGTAGCGGTCCAAGGGCTTGATGAGTCTCGGCAGACTCTCCGTCACATCGCGAATCTTAGCCCCTGGCAAGCAGCAGACTTCTCTGTTTTCCCGGACAGGGCGGCAGATAGATGACTCAGTCCCTCTGAGGAGAGAGTCCCCGACCACCACCACCCGCCTCCTTCTCTTGGAGGTGGTGGTCATGGAACCCCCAACCTTAGGACAGTGCATCTCATGACTTTCAACTGGTGGAGTCTCCTTCTGCTCCCTTCCCCCAGACGTATCATCTGGGCCACTCCCCGCAATGGTACCTGTGGAGAGAACATGAAAACGGTTACTTACCTGTGCTGTGTTGCTGGTACATTTCCCCTCTGTGTACCCTACCAATCCCTTTTCCATGTGGATTCCATGATTTTGCTCCCCAGCAGGAGACTATTTGGAAACCAAGACCAGCTCAGAATGCAGCTACCCGCTGGCAAAGAAACCACAACACACCATGCTTTACAGCCTCTGCTGGCTGCAAATAAGTTTCTGGGTGAAATTCAAGGTATTGGTCTTAAGCCCTGGTTAGTAAAGAGACCACTTCTATCCTTGTTTCATAATCAGAGAAGCAATTCAAGCTGGATCTCTCTTGGTTCAAGCCCTGATCCAAAGTCAACTGAAGTTAAACAGAATCTGTCTTAGGTATTTACATGGCTCCCACTTCCATAGTATCTGAGTGCCTCAATCTTTATCCTCATACTTCTCTCCCTCACAGGGATGCTATAACAGAGCCCATTTTACTGATGGGAAACTGAGGCAGAGAAATTAAATGACTTGCTCAAGAACACACAGGAATTTACCCAGTCTCCTAAATCTCAGCCCAGCACCCAAACCACTTGACTACCCTATTTTCTTTCATCTTTTTCCACCGTCTTCAAATGGGCTCTGACTCAGGCCCTTAAACAAGGCACCTCTCCTGGTGAGTGTTCTCCAGGAGAGGTTCCTAACTTCCGAATTTGCTTCCTTCTTGTTCTAGCAGCAACCGGATTGTGTAAACCTTTTGGATATCTTTTATGGTAGGCAATAAAGTGGCGGCATGGGGGTGGAGGGAGAGAGAAGAGAAGGACGTGCGCAGGGCACTGGAATATAGGGGGGACTATATGGCAATTTGGTGAAGTCTGAATTTTTGTTCTGAGTATTGCCATTAGTAAAACTTTGTAAAGCACCTGGGATATAAAATTGGCTATAGAAAACAAATAAATTAAAGGTTTCAGAGTAGCAGCCGTGTTAGTCTGTATCCACAAAAAAAGAAAAGAAGTACTTGTGGCACCTTAGAGACTAACAAATTTATTTGAGCATAAGCTTTTGTGAGCTACAGCTCACTTCACTGGATGCATTCAGTGGAAGATACAGTGGGGAGATTTATATACACAGAGAACATGAAACAATGGGTGTTACCTGAAAGTAGTGAGGCATCCACAGTAGACTGGCAACCCCCAACCTTCTCTGAAATATCCCCAGATTTGTTCTTCACTCCCAGACAGGGTAGAAAGACGAAAACGGAAAGAAGGGCCGCTAAGACCTTGGGAACCCGAATACTGGCCCGAAGCCAGAAGGTTGCTCTCGTAAGTAGGTGGACCCAAGCAGCTGAAAAGGAGGCCACCCAAGAGGGAGAAGCACTCGAGTCTGACCCACACCCTAACACCTCTGAAACAGTAGAGGCAACAGAGACTGGCCCCCTAGATCTCGGGCAGATTAGCCCCGGGAGAGGAAATTTTGGACAGGACCAGGCTGAAGACCCAGGGTACGACAACATTAGGAAGGAGGTGACCGAAATAGATGGGGTCCCCGTGGAAGGGAAAACCCAGGGACAAGGACCCTACTTCATAATGTAGAAGAATCTCTTATACCAGTACAGGGGCAGAAGGTACAGCAGATCCTAGTACCTCAAAAACACCAGAATGCTGTTTTAAGTCTGGCCCATAGTCCTCTTTTGGGGGGGCATTTGGGGGTAGATAAGACCCTGGCATGGGTCCTGCGAAGATTCTTCTGGCCCGGAGTACATGAAGAAGTGCGGAGGTACTGTGCGTCCTGCCCAGAGTGTCAGCTGCCCAGTCTCCATCCCCATTTGAGGGCACCTTTAGTACCCCTTCCCATTATAGAGGTCCCCTTCGAGCGAATAGCCATGGATCTAGTGGGACCCCTGGAGAAGACAGCCCGGGGCCACCAATATATACTTGTTGTTCTGGATTATGCTACGCGCTATCCAGAAGCCATCCCCCTGCGGAACACGGCTTCTAAAACAATAGCTAAAGAGTTGGTTGGGATCTTTGCCCAAGTGGGGCTACCAGAGGAGATATTAACAGACCAAGGTACCCCATTTATGTCAAAGTTAATGAAGAACATCTGTACGCTGCTCCATATACATAGACTGAAGTTCTCAGGGTATCATCCGCAGACCGATGGGCTGGTAGAAAGGTTTAACCGAACTCTCAAGGCAACGATAAGGAAAGTGGTAAGTCGAGACGGGAAGGATTGGAACACCCTACTACCCTACCTTATGTTTGCAATCCGGGAGGTACCTCAGGCCTCAAATGGGTTTTCCCCCTTTGAATTATTATACGGATGCCACCCCCACGGCATACTAGATATTGCAAAAGAAATCTGGGGAGAGGAACCCAATGAGGGGACAAATATAATTGACCATGTGTTGCACATGCGAGAACGGATAGCCCGGGTCACCCCTATTGTACGGGAACATTTGGAAAAGGTGCAGGAGGCCCAGCGAACCCATTACAATCACCAGGAAAAAGTCCAACAGTTCCAACCAGGGGATTGGGTGATGGCGTTGGTACCCACGGCAGAAAGCAAGCTTCTGGCCCAATGGCAGGGGCCCTGTCCTGTAGCAGGTAACTTCTGGGTACTCTTTTGGCTCTGTCAATCTGTTTCTTCACTTCAGCAGGTGGATATTGTAGTTGTAAGAATGCTTGAGCGAGATCTTGTAGGTGTTTGTCTCTGTCTGAGGGGTTGGAGCAAATGCGGTTGTGTTTGGTTACCTACTACAGGACAGGCCCAACAAAGAAAACAGAACGCCACTAGCCATCACCTTCAGCCCCCAACCAAAACCTCTGCAATGCATCGAGGATCTACAACCTATCCTGAAGGATTACCCATCATTCTCACAGATCTTGGGAGACAGGCCAGTCCTTGCTTACGGACAGCCCCCCAACCTGAAGCAAATACTCACCAGCAACCACACACCACACAACAGAACCACTAACCCAGGAACCTATCCTTGCAACAAAGCCCGTTGCCAACTGTGTCCACATATCTATTCAGGGGACACCATTAGCCACACTATATGTTCACCTGCACATCTACCAATGTGATGTATGCCATCATGTGCCAGCAATGCCCCCCTGCAATGTACATTGGTCAAACTGGACAGTCTCTACGTAAAAGAATAAATGGACACAAATCAGATGTCAAGAATTAGAACATTCAAAAACCAATTGGAGAACACTTCAATCTCTTTGGTCACTCAATTACAGACCTAAAAGTGGCAATTCTTCAACAAAAAAACTTCAAAAACAGACTCCAACGAGAGACTGCTGAATTGGAATTCATTTGCAAACTGAATACAATTAACTTAGGCTTGAATAAAGACTGGGAGTGGATGGGTCATTACACAAAGTAAAACTATTTCCCCTTGTTTATTGCACCCTCACCCCTCCGCTGTTCCTCAGACATTCTTGTCAACTGCTGGAAATAGCCCACCTTCATTATCACTACAAAAGTTTCCCCCCGCCCCCGCCCCGCTCTCCTGCTGGTAATAGCCCACCTTACCTGATCACTCTCCTTATAGTGTGTATGGTAACACCCATTGTTTCATGTTTTCTGTGTACATAAATCTCCCCACTGTATCTTCCACTGAATGCATCCAATGAAGTGAGCTGTAGCTCACGAAAGCTTATGCTCAAATAAATTTGTTAGTTTCTAAGGTGCCACAAGTACTCCTTTTCTTTTTGCAAATAAATTAAACATGCCCTTCAGTGAACAGGCACTCTTAGAAGCTCGCTTCTTCCTCCAGCACCTGCTGAGACTTTTCTTTATGTTAAAAAAAACCCATGTATTAACATGTCATCTCAATGTTTTAATGGAAATACTAAGTCTTTTTGAAATAAACATCCTTGGAGCTTTTGTGGAACTTAATGCATATGAGTCGTGTGAATTTACACTAGCATTTTGCATTCTGGGCCTTCCAAGTCATCTCTGTAAGCCCACATATAATTTAGATTTGATTGTTTTGGGTTTGTAATCCTTTTCAAATTGAGTGTCCCCCCTTTGGATTTCTCGCCTTGAATCATAATTGATCTCAGGGCTGAAGGGCCTTCACTCTGCAATGATTGCTTTTTAGGGAAACTAAAACAGTGCAGATAGTGGCATGCTGGTAAATCTTGCCACTGCCTGTAGCTTGCATGCATGAAGCCTTCCAAGTGTGAGAGTCTGGTTTTAGAGAATCAGGAGTAATGCATTATTAAACCTTATCTACAGAATGTGATGAGCTGACTTTTCTGTTCTACTATACTCAGAGGAGATATGCTAATAATTCAGAACGTCATTGAACTTTTGTCTTAAACTAAAAGTTTTATGCTGCTACTGTTGTGTTTAGGATTACTGCAACACGACTCTGCCATTACCAGGGACAGGATTGGGTTCTTTATTTATTCCCAGTTATCTTTCAAAGGCCAGGGAAAATGGGATGGATGGGGCTTACTCTATATACCATGGGATAAGGCATTGATTTGTTGAGGACATCCGATGAAGTGAGCTGTAGCTCACGAAAGCTTATGCTCAAATAAATTTGTTAGTCTCTAAGGTGCCACAAGTACTCCTTTTCTTTTTGCGAATACAGACTAACATGGCTGTTACTCTGAAAACTATCAGGACTGCTTCAGAGGAGCTGTATCATCCACTGTCCAGCTCTACTCTGAAAAGGCAACTATAAAAACAGCATATCTCTGAGTGACTCCAGATCAAACTTGCCCAGTTTACCTTATAAAAAGGTAAACTTGCAGGGCTAAACACTTAGAAAATACACTGTTGGATCTGAGTGTTAAGATGGATTCTTTCCTTCTCATGATAGGTTTCAGAGTAGCAGCCATGTTAGTCTGTATCCGCAAAAAAGAAAAAGGAGGACTTGTGGCACCTTAGAGACTAAAATTTATTTGCCACAAGTCCTCCTTTTCTTTTTCCTTCTCATGTATCACCACCAGTAAGAGAGGTACTTCAAGCCAATAAACCAGTTTCCACTCTCAGGGTGAAATCCTGTCCTCTGATGCCAAAGGCAAAATTTCCATAGACTTCAATGACGTGTGGATTTCACCCTCCGTATTCAATTTGCCCAAATGTAACAGAGAGCAAAATTTGCGCCCGCAATCAGAATTTAACTAGTAAATCTATTAAATGCACCAGCCAGAACTGAATCTCTCTTTCTCCTGTGGTTTCATTTTCTCTGTATTCTGATCGGAGGAAAAGGCTGGAAAAATATATTAAAAAGGAAAAAAAAAAAAAAAAAAGAAAGAAAGAAAAAAAAAAAAGAGTTAAGTCCTGATCAGCCCTTTTAAATTCTTGACTGTTCTTCCTTGGTGACTTTACTTACATAAAAGTCATGCTGGACTCAGGAGTCTCCTAAAGTTGAACAACTTTAAAAAAAAATAGCTCACTTACTCAGCAGGCAGACTTTTAGCCCTTAACATGTCTGTATTACATCACAAAACACACTCTATTCAGATAACGTTAAGGTTCTGACCTTGGACCACAATAGCGAGGAAATTCTGAGTTAAGATACAGCTAGAGGTTCAAACTATCATCATACTGTGCCTACAGCACACATTGTGGGCTTCTGGTCCCTTGTGTAGCTATGAAAGGTGTCCAATTGTTTTGGTGACCCTTTCAAAATGTACGTACAATAGATCAGGAATATGGGTTAAAGTGGACCTGAAGTGTCGATTTTTTTTTTTAAATGACAAAGTACAGAAAGGTTCTCCGTTCAAAATTTCTTTGTGTGTTAGCAGGGCTCACGCGAATGTGCTATAAATTGCTGTGTAGATGGTGCTTTGATGTGGCAGTTTGTGCTCTGAAGCCCATCACCCCAGGCTTTAGACCTCAAGCTCCAGCCCAAGGTGCAATGTCCACACAGCTGTTTTTAGAACGTTAGCACAAGGCCCACTAGCTCAAATCTGTGGACTCGGGTGGGGAGGCTTGCTCCCAGGTGCACTGTATTTTGATAATATCAAAAATAAGTATAGAAATGCAACTGATATACAGCACACTGATTGTAAATGTAGAAATACAGTTTCTTTATATCAAATTTTTACACATGCCTCCTCCCTCCCCCAAAAGTCCGTCTCCTCTTATTGAATATTCAGCATGAGAAATTCCCAGGAAAAGGGAGAGGTTTTTTTCCTTCTTCAATTAAAAGGGAATCCAAGAGTAGGGCTTAATACGAAATTGTGGTTGTAACATGACCTCCAGAACCAGTCATTACTCTGTAATCACCTGAACAGAGAAACCAGCAATCAGGCAAGTTTTATTTATTTATTTTGCATTCCCATTATTTACATCTCCTTTGTAAAAGAATAATTGATAAATTCTCCAAGGTAGCATCATTACATGCCAAGTTTTAGCACAGAATGAACTGTTACAGCTAAACTATAATCCCTTATAAACTATTTCTCCATGCAAAAGAGATGCTATAGATTACTAACAGCAGATCTATTAATCATCAATTTAAGTGCAGCTTGCCTTCTGCATACAATATCTATAAGTGTTTGTATATCTCTGGCCATATCTCTGCAATCAATGCTTGTTTGGCAAGCCACAGAAGAGAGTTGCCAAATATCTAAATCTTTGAGATATGTAGTTGACCTTTTTATCACAAATACAATCTGGAATAAAGTTTTTAAAATGTTTACTTTCATGGGAAAACACGATTGCATTTCTCATAGACCCGAGGAACTTTTTTTTGCTGCCTGTCTGTTCTTTCACATCAACAGCACCAACTTAAGAAAATATGATTTTCTCTCATCTTTGTAGTTTCAGAAGGTACTGCTGCGTACAAGGCTGAGAAAGTGGTGGGAGAAAAAAAAATAAATCCAATTACTTTATTAGTTTAATTGTAATGCTTCATACACTAGGAGACCAAATGGGAACTCTAATCAATTTGCAAATAAAGTCTAGCCAGATTTTACATAGGTTTCTCCAGCAACCAGAACTATTTATATTCTAAAGAGTGCATTCATCAATTGCTGGTCAAACAACATCTACATATTTGCTTTTTCTTTCAGTCAGGCTTATAAAAATTGTTATAATTCAGCAGCAAAAACTACAGAGGCCTCTTTCATCTTACTTGAGCTCTCATGCTGAGAAGCAGGACTGGTCAGATTAGTAGTTTATTTAATAAATAAACTGTGAGATGAAATTAGTCCTTTTTCCTGCTTGCAAAATTCAAATCATTTTGAACCAGTCTTGAATTCTGTTAATCTATTTCTGATTTACAAGTATACATAGACCCTCATTTCAACGTTGGGGATATTCACAACCTATTTGCTCTTTGTGCTGGTGTGACTGGTCACATTAAGTAACGGGATATTGTATTTGGTCTCATTGGATGACAAATTCTTAATCACCCCAAAAATACTTGTGTTCCTAGGACTATTTGTACAGACAACAATTTCCCAAATAGCCGTATGAACCAAAACCTACATGTTGAAGCACAAACCTAGGAAAACCAAATAGCAGTTTGGAACTGTTGACAAAATCCTCTTTGGTGTTGTATTTGACCAGTTCTAATGGTACTGTAATGCTCAGTGTAGATAGCACCTCTGCCAATAGTTGGTGCTATACCTTAATCTTAGTATTGTTTTGCATGTTATTTTGTTGTATTTGAAGGTGGGGGGGAGAAGAGAGTAGTACAAAATTAAGTGGTTCCTCCGGTGCTGGAGTTGTTACTTGCAGTGTTCCAGCAAATTCTATAAGCATGTATAACTGTATTGAGACTCCTACTTTATCTCAGAGGCCTCCATCATTCAGAATGACTTTCCTGTTACAGAAGTGTCAGGGACTCCGTGCCAGGCATAATTCTAACTCTACTTTTAAGAGTATTTGGCCTCAAGGTTTAACTATTTGTCTGAAGTTCTTGGCTGCAATAAAAAAAAAAGTATAAATTAAGACTGCAAGACAAGCCAGTTTACTAAAACAAAGTACACAGTGTACATCTTCCAAAGGGGAAGGGAAGAAAAAAAAAGAAAACAAAACAAAAAACCCCACACACACAAACCAGCCTTGCTGGAGACTCAGCAGCCACATCCTGTAGCTTTGCAAATGCTGTGCAGGATACTAGAATGTCATGTCAAAAGCATTTGCTGCTATGATTCTTGCTGTATATTCAATCTAAACTCTGTTGGGCTTCTGTTGCTGGAGGGCTGGGCTTTGGGAGTTTTCCTACAATCTGCTGTGGAAAAGCCAGGCAGCGGTTTTACTGAATTCAACCTCTGTATATTTCCCCATTAGGCAAGAGTAAAATTATGATTAAACCACAAGTAGAGAATACTGTGAGCAAGCTGTGCTTCAGTTGTCCATGATCCTGAAGTGGCTAATGTAAGTAAGTGATTTTTTCCCCAGACAGATGCAGAGGAGTCCTTTGGGAAGAAGGTGCAGTATTAATGTGAGGTGGGGATAAAATAAGGGAATGCAGTAAATGGAGAAAGAAAGTTATGGATATTGCTGCTTCATCCAGGACAAACAGCCTCCTCTCACACAGAAAACTCAAATGTTTGAGCCATACGATTTCCTCTCTTTCAATCTTGTAGGGGAAATACATACATACAAAGCCCTAATGTTGAACTATGCCCTCTGGAAAACAGCAAGATACCACACACACACTGAGTGTACCTTGTTGTCCCCTAATGAAAAACAATTGCTCAACTATGTGTCAGAGGCTCTAAAATGACACAGTTAAAAAAGGTTCGACATATGCCCAAAGTACTAGGGGCCTGTGTTTTAAGCCCCAGGTCAGCAGAGTACTTACACCTGTGCTTAATTTCAAACATCTGAGGTGTTGCATTGAAATGAATTGGATTAGTCACGTGCTTGAAGTAAAGGAATTCTTTAAGGCCCCAATCCTGTTCCCACTGAAAATCAATCACAAAACTCCTAATGACTGATATGGTGCAGGATTAGAGCTGGTCTGAGAGTGGAATTTCCACCATGTGGGAAATTGACATTTTGAAATTTGTTTTCATTCTGAATCAGAACAAAAAGACAACATTTAGAAATTGCCTGTGTCATGAAAATTTGAAAAACCATTTGGATTGTTCCAAATGTTTTGTTGTGAGAATGTTGAATTATTATATAAAAATCAATGTTACAGTAGAAATATCAAAAACAAAATGATAAAGTCAAAACATTTCACCTTCTCAAAATGAAGCACTTTGACATTGTAACATTGCAAGTTTTGACTCCCCTCCCCCCCCACCATAGAAAACTTTATTGAAATTGACACTTTCCTGCAAAATATTTCAATTTCAATGAAACTGCATTTTCTGACAGACAGCTGTTCTGTCGAAAGTTTATCAACTAGTTCTATGAAAGACTGATCCTTAAGTGGTTTGCTGAGTCAGGGCTTCTGAGCAGGAGCTCCGAGGTGCAGAAGGTGGTGGAGTGCATTTCAGTGTCAACCATGGAGTCCTTGGAGGCCATGAACATTTTACAATGAATTTGCTTCTTTTTCAGAGACATATTTACGTTTGTTTATTTTGGTTCCTCTCTAAGCACATAGTCTTTACTTGGGGCCTGACTGAGAATTCCTTATGAACACTGGTGAGCAGTTACTCCTATAAGCTGTTGCTACCAAATTCTGCTGAACCTGAAATCATAAACACTTTGGCTGGGGGCAGGAAAGCCAGCTGGCAGATTGTACTAATAGATATCGTGTAATATTTTAGAACTGTCATGTTCTAGATAAACTAAACTGCCATTAGAAAGGAGAGGTGCCTGGCAATAGTGCTGAACAGATATACAGTGGGTTGCTCATGTGAGTAACTGTTCACTAATGTGTGTATGAGGGTCATAACCTAGCCCTTATACATATTTCAAATTATGAGCGTAAAAATACAAAACCAATTATTACACTTGGCAACAGTTTCCACCATTGCAAATGGGTGCCCAAACAGACAACCTGGGCCTGATTCAGAGGCTCTGAGCCCTCAGATTTCCAACTAAAGTCAATGGGAGGGAGAACCTCTTGAAAATCAGGCCCATGGTGCCTCAAGTTCGATGCCCAAATATTGAAGCATCCCAAAAATCAGTGGCTATTTTTGGAGGGAGGAAAACAAAAAAAAGTGTCTGTATTACTTAGGTTTGTTTGAATGCTGTGGAATGAGCATTAGAACATGCTAGCAACCAGATACGTGGGTGCAGGGCCAATCAGAGGGGGGGCCAGGAGGGCCATTTGGCCTGGGCCTCAAGCTCAAAGGGTGGCCTCAAATTTAGACACTTGTGAATTTTTGGCATTTGATAAGTTTCGCAACTTGTTTTTGTGTGCACAAAAGCTAGATTTTTCCTCAATATTTCGTGCATTTGCACAGAAAAAGGCTAGAAAAACATTTGTTAAATAAAAAATAATATTCACATTATGTCTTACGCTTTTTTTGGTGCCTTATTTTGTTTTCATGTTTTGTCATTTTTTACTATGGCCAGGGGCCTCAAAAGCTGCAAGTGGCCCAGGCCTCTCTGGACCTCCAAGAGAGGAGTATATAGGGTGATATGATGTAAAACTGACATTTGTTTCAGCTTTAGACACTCCTTCTGTTATATTCTCCACCAGAATACTGCTTATACAGACTGAGCTAAATGGCATTTTTCCATCAAGATATTCTTCTACAGTGCTTGTACATCTGTTCAGCATTGTTACCAGGTACTGATCCTCTTTAACGAAAGCTAATTATGCCTAGAACATTTTTGTAATATTTTAAGTAGTAACATTTAGCACAAACCTGCTAGCTTCTCCCCACACTCAAGTAGTATTTACAATTTCAGTGGACCATTTGAATACTCAACTCACATTTCATCTCCATAATTAAAGTGAAGGAATATAAATCACTAGACTATTGTTCCTTGAACAAGATCTAATGCATTCTAGGGGGAAAAAATGGAATTCTCATGCTACTTGAACAATTATGTCCATTAGGTATGGTGCTTCTTTAAAAGGATGGTGTAATCTAATTAGAGGGCCATATACAATATTTTATTAAGATGACATTTTGGATTTTAGCACAGTTAGCATTTATGTTATGACGCCACTGCTCAGTGAATCTTTAAAAATGGTCCAAATAGACAATCTATCATCTTGAAGAGTCTGACTGTTTATGTTTCATGGAGATTTAAAGTAAGGTGACTGCTGTCTAGCCAGTGAGCAATTTTTAAAATATCCTTCAATAATACTTTCTCAAAAGCTATTACAGGCCTGTGTGCATAGGGAGAGATCATCATCAGTGTACTGCAAACAACTCACTGTAAACATACTTTGGAGAGACACGTGAAAATTATGGTGAGGGACAAATGAATGTCACGTCAGGTAGACTACTTTTTTGAAACTATAAATTTTAACAGAACTATTAAAGTAGACTATCCAGAGTGAATCCAGGCTATTTTAATTTAGTGTGTACGTTCTGAGGTAAAGTAGAGCCACTGGTAAAGTGCTTTTTCAATTAATTTTGAAAGCAACGGTAGGACTGATACTCGCTCCCGGTTTCCCAGATGCACTGGAGAGCCCCTATTAAATCAAAGTGACCTTGTCAATCTTTAGCCTGATGAAAAAAAGGATTTGTATTGAAAGGTAAGTTACCAAAGTGTGCTCAGGAGCTGCAAAGGATGTGAATGATTAGGAGACAGAGGGGCTGCCTACAATAGTAGGAAGGCTCTTAAATAGTAGGAAGGCTCTTTAAAGGAAATCCTGTCATCTGGAAGTTAGAGGAGGAGAAATGGAGAACCTTACTTTAGACTGAGTTGTAAGCACTGTTTTCAGTGGAATTTAGCTGCCTAGGTCCTTTATGTTCTTTTGAAAATCCCAACCTCAACTTTGAAAACTTTATAAATGGCTCAAGATCCATGATGGACATAGTATAAATGCCAAGACAGTGATCACTGACTTCCACTGCCATCTCAGCCACAACCTCAGCTAGTGTAAATCGAAGTAGCTCCATTGAAGCCTAAAGCTCTTACTACAGAACTCAATGGAACTGCATCAGCGTACACCAGCCAAGCATCAGACCTTTGATTTTTAAATGGAGAATTGTCTCAGTAACATTTGCCAGAAACCTAAACAATCTTGAACTCTGGTTGTGGAGGAGAGCCAAAGAGTAATATTAAGCTTTTGTCATATAGTTTTCCTACTACAGAGAAAAAAATTGGCTGAACGTATTTACTGTTGCAAAGACTCCCCGCTATACTTGTTTTGTCACCTAGGGGTTAAAATGGTTTCCAAAATGTTAGTGTCAGAGACTTACCTGATTGTTCAGCAAGTATTCCATCACCGTATCTGAAGGATTAAATTCACTACCAGTTTAGGTCTCTTCCTCAGACAGAGACCTGGAAAAATGGGGACACTGTCTGAGGAGAGGGTATGTGACCATATCATTTTCCAGAACCCAATTATCTGGGTCACAAAGGTCAGATCAAGAGCCTAAACTCCGCAAAGATTATCTGTGGGCCAAATTCTCTGGTGGCATCCATTGGCAGAACTCTATTGACTTCAATGAAGCTACCCCAGTTTATATCAGCAGAGAATTTGGTCCTATGGCTGAATTCTTACAGTGCTATAGATGACACTGAGGTGCAAACTTGGGATCTTCAGCACCAAAAACATAGGCTGTTGTACCATTTGTGCTAGAGGCAAACTCCTTACTTAACAATAACCAAACAGTATCCTGGTCTAATCACTGAAGCAGCCTCTAGAGAAAGACATCGTCAAATGTACTAAATTCGGTGTACTACATTTAGAGTTTGGGCCATTTTAGAGGTAAGAACCTGTTGGGTAATCATCACACTTGGATCAGAATTCCATAGCTTTGGGGTGTTCGGATCAGCGTTTGCTTTGGCTCCACATTACAGGAAAATAATCAAGATGGAGTTAAAGGTTAATCTAGTCCCCTGTTCTGTATAAACTCTGGCAATTATTCCACCAGCAATTATTTTGACCTGCTTCCTTTTTAAACATACCAACTATATTACAGGTCAATAAGCATGTATCACCCTCTGGGAAGGGAAAAGAAATGGAAGTGCAGTAGCATTAAATATTCTGTTCATGTTCAGAGTGGATCTAAGTTATTTGACATAGTGATCTTTGGGGACAGTTTCTTTTGCAGCAACCTCCCTCTGTTCTCCCTCTCCAGGGCCCTTTACAGACCTTCCCTCCAAGTCTTATCAGTCCTACCACTCTCTACTTGGGGCTGAGTTAACAGCAACCAGTCTCACCAATAAACTCCATCACTGCATTCCAAAGGTTCACACTTTTCTCTGGCTCTTCTGCCATCCACACAGACCTCTTCCCCTGCCACAGCCTGCTCTTCATGGAATTGCCTCTCCTAGTGGTCTTTTCCTGGGTTTAGCCTGCTGGCTTCCTTCTCTTGCCAGTGTGTCCTGTTCTATATACTGCACACCTTCAGAGAGCTCCTTTCAACTGTCTTGAAGAAATGGGAGCCCTGCCCCAGTTTACAGTACAAGGTTCCTGATCACAGGCTATTGGAGGAACGGTGTCCTGGGGACTTCCCCCACAGCCAACTCCCAATTCCTTGGGACCACTTCCTCTCTTCCATTATCAGGTCACTTCCTCAGTCTTTGGACATTTCAACTGGGTCTTCCAGCCTCTTCTCTTAAAGGACCAGCATACCCCATTAGAGTTGGCAAAGCCTTTTGAGGCAGATAAGTTGCAGAATAATCTACACGGATCTTTTATAGCACTATAGTATTCTACAGTTATGATCCAAAATGCTGCAATTTACCATATGGCTATGCTATAAGGTTTGAGGTTGTTACTGTGGAACACTTTTTATTATTAATTATTATTATTATTTATTAAAGGGGGGAGTTGACCTTAAAATATTGGAGACCCTGTTTACTCTGCATTAAAATAAACCACATATTTGGTAACAAACAGGAGTTTGCCCTAATGTCCTTATTGGCCAAGGGCAATTTTGGCAGAGAATTAGTTGGTTGCTCTCCTCTACCCTAGATGTTGTGGCATGTATACTGTTGAGACAAGGCTTTGAGAATCTTTGGAACAAAGGGAAATGAAAATGCATGCATGACATGATCATATTACTAATTCACCATTTGTTTATAACACGAATGTGGGGGGAAATGAAAAGATTCTAAACAATATCCACTGATGGCAAAGTCCTAGAGGTACTCAAGAGTGCACAAGATCATTTTTTCTGATAATTACCACCTCTGGAAGGCGTATGTCTGATGTACAGCCATGCCTCTTTACCCACCTACCCCAGGGCAACCTTTTATTTTACAAAATAAACTGAGTTTTTATTTAAAAGATACACACTATGTAACCTACAAATACATTTATGAATGGCATAACCTTGTGTTCAGTGCTTCAAGGGTCTGCAGCCTTAAGTGGCTCGGCCCAGAATTTGGAATGTTTCGTATTTGCAGTTCAGTTAGCTTAAGAACTGGCTAATGGATGCAGAGCCTTTCACGTCTAAGTCAGTCACTTGTAACCACCACAGGTCCCCTTTGTTAATGTAAAGCACACTAACAATGCAAAAGCAGGTTTCCATCATCTATGTGAATTTAAAAAAAAAAATTCAGTTCTTCTGAGTTTATTTCTGTACCATGGGCCTCTGGCTCAGATTACTTGCACTGAGTCTTTCTTGACTAGACAAGAATTCCCAGTAATAGGCTTTGAGCTAGAAGTGAGATTGGAAGAGGGGATAACTGGCTGCTGCAAGATCCACTGTAGACAGAAGCAACAAGGGTACATTCTTCATGCAGAAATATACTTTGACTCATTCCATATAAAGAAGATTTTATATGATTTATAGTCTCACTTGGTTTATTTCATTTGCAGACCTATGTTTCTGGTTACTGAGGATAGAGTGGTTGGTGTTGAACATTCTGGATTATTCAAATTATGTTCAAATCTTCTTTTATCTAAGTCTATTTGAATTCTGATTTGGTCTTTGTACTCTTTGAATGAACCATTTGAAATATATATAATTTTTCCTTTTACTTTAATAGGTCCTTCTTTGAAGACTCTTATGCTTCCAAGAGGTTTTATAAATATTAGATTTTAAACTGAGACGTGATCCCTGCTCCAATCTACTTACATTTCTGTGTCTTGTTTCTTCCACTCTCTCTACTAAAACTTTACAATGTGTACTTTTGTGTTTGAGACAGGGATATCTAGACCATCCTAGAATGTGTCATCTCATTACTGACAATGTCACCCCAGTAGAATCAATGTATGCAGATATCTTATAAGGACAAACTTCAGAAGGCCATAGGCCAAGTCAAACCAACTCTTATCTTGAAAAGGGTTTACACTTTGCCATTTTATTCATTCTTACTTGGCTGCATAATAGTAGATTTCCCCATGGGTAAGAGTAAGTTGAAAGAAAATGTAAAATAACCCTTTTTTTGGTATCCCCACATATAGTGAACACTACCATAAACATACAAAATTAATGGAGTGTATAAAGGAGGAGGGATTTATTAAGTGGGTCGGGGGGGGTGGGGGGAAGAGTTTTAGAGATTTAAAAGGTTTTCTATCCCAAATCAGAATGAAAAATAGGAGTCTTGAAAAATGTGTGCACTGACAAGCCAAAAATCCTCATTTGATAATTCTGAAACATTCTTTTGATTTTAATTGACTAAACAAGGTTTAAAAAGAGAAGTTAAGTTAAATTTCAAAACATAGTAGTTTCGAACCAAGAAAAAAAAAAATTTGCCTGGAAAAAAAGAGTCAAAAATGGGACATTTCTACAATTCCAAAATGTTTTTCCACATTTTTTTCAAGTTGGAAAAATTCATCAAAACCAACCTTGTCTTGCAACACTTGGTCTCAAGGGACTTGGCATTTTTTAGCAAAAATGTTCCACTGAAGTATTCCCAACCAGCTTTACTTATCTGACGTTAATGAGGATTTCAGTCAAAGAAATAGCTCCCTTTGTACACGCAGGACATAGCTTCTGCCAAACCCACTTGAAAAAGTTTTTGCTTGAACAAGCACCGCCTGAGAGACTGTTTAGAAAACGTTGAGAGGTTACATCACTACATCCTAAACTAGAACCAGCACCACGGTTTTAGTAGAAACCACACCAAGGCACTACAATCATGTTGGAGCACAGGGCAATAGCTTAAGGTTCCTATGAAGGTGGAAATTTAAGAGCTAAGTCTGCGCCCTTTTGAGAAATTTTGCTCTGTTCAATTTTTTAAGATCCTTCTATTAGCAATTTTTCCTTCAGCAATATTTTTACAGAACTAAATTTAGTGTTTTCACAGGCCACTAGCTACATGTAAAGCTTTATAATATATATATACCGATCCTACTCATGCCAGTAATCTTTACCTATGCAAATAGTACATTTCTGATTCAAGACTTTTATTCCACTGGCTTCCACCGCATATTGACATCAATAGGACTGAACCTATATCTCCAGTTACTAGTCCACCTTTCTCAATGGGAGATTGGAGGGCTTATTCTAGAAACTAAATTTTTTCCCCCCATCTGTTTAAATATGACTAGTGCTATAGTAAATGAAACAATGAATTCACACTACTTTGGCTCTTTTGGGTAATGCTGACTGCTAACTTAGCTCCTGAACCACTGATGTCCGAGCAGGAGTACTAGTGGCACCTTATAGACTAACCAATTTATTGGAGCATAAGCTTTTGTGAGCTACAGCTTACTTCATCGGATGCTAACACGGCTGCTACTCTGAAACCTGATGTCCAAGTATCACTGATCTACACTTAGAGGCTAATAATCCTTATTGTCTGAAGGATTCTAAAATGAGAATTACTGTGAGGTTTCATTTGTGCCAGACATTATATGAAATCAAGAAATGAAATGAATGTCTGTCTCTCTGGGCTTGTGTGTCCTAATATAAAAACATTTTATTACTTTTCTCCAACTTAGCCGGATCCCTCTGTCCACTGATAGCCCCAGTTATTCAAGTTCATGAAACCTGAAGGACCAATATATTAAACAGAGATGGTTTATGGTGCACTGAAAAGAGACTGACCGATTGAGACAATTCTCAAATGCTTCCTATTCAAAGAAGAATTGCTATTATAAATGCTGAATGGGCATCTCTCTCTCCCCCTTTAATGGGACAACTATAAAAAGGTATTGGGGGAGGGGGGGAGAGACACACTTTGGGGAAACATACTTTAGGAAAGTATTGTTCCACAAAATATCGCTATTCAGAATACAGGCAGCAGTAACTCCAGCAGTGTTTTGAAATTTTAACAAAGCTGTGTGAAATATAAATGCTGGAAATGAAAACAGTAAGCTTTCAGGATCCAAAAAAAATATTGAAACCAACATAGCATCATTTCTATGCAAATTGGAGTGAGAGGGGTCCAGTTTTATAAAAGTCAGCCTTATTTAGAATGACAAAACACGATGGCTTTTTAATGTTCTGTTATTCAGCTCATTCTTTCCTCATATATTGCTAAAAATCTATCCTTCCCCAGTCCACACATGCTTCTTTGAAATTGCCTTTAGCAGCTGCTTCCTGTTGGTGAATGATGGAACTTACAAGAGCAGGTTTGCAGATAACCAACATCTGTTATTGGCCTTTAAATGATCTGTGAGGGCCCAGTGTTTCCTCAAGTGGCTTCCACTTCAGTAGAGAAATATTGGTCCAATTTCATGGATATGCTCCAGCAGGTTATCACCACTCTGGCATCACCAAAGCAGCACAAAGCAGGGGAAAACTGCTTGTGAAACTGGCCCTTCTGATCTAGAGAGCAATCAAGGTTCAGAGAGCCAGAGGTGAAATCCTAGCCACACTGAAGTCAATGGGAATTTTGCCACTTCAATGGAGCCAGGATTTCACCTTAGGTCTACATGGTATCCCTGAAATAATCAATGAAAATTATGCCACCTTTCTAGATAGTTCAGAAAGTGGTTATAAAACACAAGTGAGTCATGGCACAAGCTTCATCAGAATACTTCCCATAACAAGAATTCATCACCCTTGAGCCTGAACCCTAGAACGGACTTGGTCTCAATCCCCAACTCTGAACCCCAGTGTAAATCTAATACAGATCTGCACACTACCTCCCTGATTCAACTCTAGTGGAAGATGAAAGCGTAGACTGGCTCTTTGAGACAAATTATTCAAAGGAGCCTTTTTTAGTATATGGGTGTAAGTTTATAGGTCAATTTTGAACATATAGCTCTTTGCACACTGCTTTTCAGAGCCGACAGGTGCATTTCTTCCACTGCTGCACTGTGACTAATGAGGAAGCAGGATCTTTTGTCACTTCTATTCTGGTCTACATACCACATTTATCACCATAGAATCGGAGCACCTTCCAGTAGGGTGTTAAGCAACGTGATTACAAATCTGTCCTGTGTGTGTTCGCTCATCCTCTCCACCAATGGAGAAGTGTGAGCAGTGAAGCGACTTTTTTTAGTAATGTGGTTGTGTGTGGCCGTGGGTTTTATTTAGATATAAATCAACACATATGTATGTGTGTACCCATACACACATACTTAATACCATACCAGTAGCCACATCACTGGGTTGTAGGTAGAACTGGCCAGAAAACAAGGTTTCCATTTTGTAAAAATGTTCAAGGTTTCCACATCTGTTTCAATGCAGAACAAAGGTATGACCTCTCAATTTTTCACGGCGGGAGAGGTTTACACAGCCCCGTGGTTAGGTCATTCACAGGTTGTAGGAGACCCAGACTCAAGGCTATGCACTGCCTGCTTTGGATCAGGGACTTGAACCTGGATTTCCCACATCCTCGGTGAGTGCCCTAACAACTGGACTATAGCGTCAGTCTCTCTGGAAGACACTAAATCTCTCCTGTTGGAGCTGTTCCACTTAGTATAAATAATTAAATATTAAATTAGGGCCAAGTGAGAAATCTTGTAATGCCTTCTCCATTCTTAAGAAATAGCTGTAGTCATTATGCAGAACAAACTCTCACCTTTACCCAAGATGCAGGGATTGTAGAATAGAACAAATGGGGTCACTAACTGCACAGCCTGCCTGTGTTGTGATTAGATGAGACAATCATAGGTGCTGGAAATAAGGGTGCCGGGGGTGCTGCTGCACCCTCTGACTTGAAGTGGTTTGTCATATACAAGGTTTACAGTTTGGTTCAATGGCTCTCAGCACCCCCAACAATACAAATTGTTCCAGCCCCCCTGGAAACAATACCATTTCAGTACAAGTATTGGTAATTTCATATTGAGGGGCTTATTACGTTAAGAATATGGTATTGAAAATAACATCCTCTCTTGTAAACCTGCTAAGCACAATCAACATAATGGAACCTGTTCAGTCCCTGCCTCCTGGCTTGAAACCGAGACTAAAGCGCACCTCCTTGTGTAATCAGACACTCCTGGGTGATATCAGTCTCTGTGTTGCTGCCATAAAGCAAGGTGCGCATTAGTGCAAGACTAAGTGCCTGGGGCCTGATTTTCATAACTGCTCCACACAGGACCATTCAAAGGCCACCCAGAGACCATTATTTCCTGTAATCTAGTAATTATTATGCAGCTGAGCCAGAGCAGTGTCAATGACCGGAGCAGTGGGGAAAAGAGGTTGTAACACCACAATACGCATCTGTGTGCTGCTGGTTGCCACCTGAACAGCTGAAATCCACTTGTCTGTCCAGCCCAGTGATGCTTAGCTGCTTGTACTTTTGAGTTGCCAATCCCAACTGTAAGAAATTTCTCTCTACAATGCTTTGTACTTCTGTAATAGCTGTTGAGAGACCAGAGTTACAATTTAGCCAGCTGTAAATCTGAGTTGTCTGAGCTAGTTCACACATGGAACAATACCTTGAAGGCAGCACTAAGCCTGAGTGAAGCTAATGCAGAAGGGATGCTCTCGTTTAGAGACTTTGATTAATCACACTTACACATGCTCATCTTCTGCACAGATCCCACACTATTTCCTGTCTGCACAGCTAAGGAGATCTAGGATCAGTTACACTGGTGCAACTCACTGCTAATGTGCAAATTACATTTTCATATTGCTTACAACACCCCAGGTGACTACAGTCACATGTTCTTGCAATCTATTTATTGGTGGGCTAGTACAACCAAGTACAATGCTCAGAAAGAAAAGAAAAAAAAAAAGAAGGTAAGTATGAGTTCTTTAAAGCAAAGAACCACTTCTGTTTATTGCTGGAAGATGGTACACAAATAGCTCGGACTGTGCTGCTTCCGCTGCAGCTGTTAACTCTCAGAGAAAAAGGTGGATGTATGAAAAGCCAACCCCGAAATACTTCTTGAACCAGAAATCCTGACCACCTGGGATGAGCCACACCCTTTCAGGACTGCCTGGATGTAGGCCAAGAAACATTAATATTTAGAATTTGTAGAACACTCTCTGTTCAGAGCTTTGGACATATACATGATCTAACTACTTCACAACACATCTATAAAGTAACAAACCTAATTTTAAAAAAATCGGGGAAGTGGATTGAAAGCTGAAGTCACAAGCTAAAGGGCATACTGAGTCAGTAGCAGAGCTAGGATTAGAACCACGGACCTCCTGATTTCCAAGCCGTGTTCATTTCTCTTAGGGTCACATGATCAGAAGGTCAGGGTCTTATGTGCAAGAAGGGCTTTTTAGCTGCAGTGCCCCAGATATTAACTTTCCTAGCAGAGGTGGGCCTAGACTACAATCCAGAACTGAACAGCCCAAGACTAGAGATGATTGGAAATTCAATTTTCCATTCCACAGGTAATTCTAACACTCCAGAATTTGTTTTTCTTCCAGTTTGGACCTCAGAAGGTTTTACCAACAACTAATCAAGCTTCACATATCCTCTGTGAAGTAGGTGTAATGTTTAGCAAGCACTCAGGAGACAGGTATGAGAAGGCACAGCACTTTCATTAACTGCACGAGCAGCTAACTCCAATCAAAACTGGTCAGGCTTCTGTAGTCACCGATTGCATGCTGGGCATGCTCAGAGGTTAACACAGTATTAGCATAAACATTCTCATACTAACAATACACTCTCACATTTGTAGCATAAACGCTATCCTTATAGCGGGGAAGTACCATAAACAGATGAGTAAACAGATGGTAATGCAGCAAGTCCACAGCAGAACCAGGAATAGAGTCCAGGAGTTCTGGCTCCCTGTCCCTGCTCTAACCGTTAAACAGACCAGACTCTTGTATATTTACCTTTTTTAGTAAAAGAAAGATGTACCAAAACTTAGTTTGAAAGTTGCATTTGCTGGGTAGTTTAGAACATAAATTTGACCTACCAAAGTGGAAAGTGCTCAGTATTTTCTTTTATTCAATCTGTTGCCAAGATATTTAAAAATAAATATACTCCAACAGCTACTATTTATGGATTAGGTTTTAATACTTTTGCTATGGATATTGCCAACTAGCACAATGGTCACAGCTAACTAACCATGTCTCCTCCAGAAAGCTCTGAGCTACTTTGAAGGCTTCATCCAAGAGGATATGGAAACAAAATCCATGATAGCTTAATGTCTGGAAAAAATTAGATTCACTAAAATGTGGTGGGGGCAAAAATTCTGTTAAGCTTCTGAGAAGGCCTTACAAACAGCATTGAATAAAACCTCTGTCTGAAAATCTAGGCAGGTGTGGGTTTGTTTTTAAGTGCTTCGAGGGCATATGTAAAACTATGGGGCTCAAAGTGCTGAATAAATTACAAGCCATGATTGAACAACAGAGAACAAGACCTCACACACAAAAGCTGAGCTTCTCAAAATTCAGTTTTGTAAATATAAAACAAGCTAGTTTTCATTCAGTGAAAGAGTCCAAGAAAAATCAAAAGGCCAAAAATCAATGGCTCAATAAAAAGGAATTTCAAATAGCTGGGCATCCTTATATCTGATTAAAAACAAAATAAAAAACAAAACAAAAAAATCAATGGATAAGCATCTTGCCTTTAACACAGTCCCATTTCACACTCCAGATGATTTACAATAGAAAAGTTTGATTGCCTCCCATGGGCTACTGGGAACCTATGTGAAAGCCTGGCTGGGTCACAAAATTACAGGTAATTATTACTGTAGATACACAAAGGCTTTTTGTTAATTTTCTGCACTGATTACAGGGGAAAGAAATAGAACTGTTTCGAAAGCAAACAGATCCCTGTCTAACTTGAGACTCATTCACCTTGGCATTAGCTAGCACATACAGCAGCTGTAGCTATTCCCAGATTGCAGTGACAGTTCCAAACCCCTGAAAGCAACCCTTCTCAGGAACATATGCTTAAATATAGCAACAATGGGAGTTACAGCTCTGGCTCAGTACCCCTAGAGGACAGTACCAGGCTGTTACAGTCAGACCTAATCTTGGGATCCCATGTACTTTCCAGCCAGCTGGGTCTGGGTAGAGTCCAGTCATGGTCTCTAACTCTAGGCCTCTAGGACACACTCCTGTGGTGCAGACTCCCTGCATAGGGCCCTACAATCCAGTTGACCTCAGTCCCAAGACCAACGCTGGACCTCCTCAGTGCTTTCCCAACACCCCTATGCACACTTTTCCCCAGAGCTCCTCCCTCATGGGCACTTCAGTTTATAGGTAAGGCCTTGGTTTTGGGGTTTTACTGACTTTCTCCCCCCGCCCCCAAGCCCCATGTTTTGAAAAAGCAAGTATTTGGGTTTTCCCCAATGTAACCCACATTTTGCAAGTTCCGGAACTCCCTGGACCCAGCTCTCCCCTCAGAGCCCCAGCCACGCACTGCAACTGAGACTGCCCAACAGACCTGCGAGGTACAGAAGGCTCCCCTCATCCTCCCACACCCGCAGCATCCAATGATTTCTGGGCAGTCACTCACTCCCTCCACCACCGCTTCCATGCATGCTGAGCAGCCCTCGCCTACTGACCCTTTGTTTTCAGTTTGTATCAATTTTCACGTTATTTTATTTTTTTAAACACTGAAATTCCTGGGAAATTTAAAACAAAACAACCCCAAATGAAGGGTGTTATTCATAACTTCAGGGACACATGGCAGTTACAGTAGGGAGCACAGGCTGTGAAAAAACTGCTTAACCACATACACTTTACTCCTAGACAGCACAGGGGAGTTACAAATCTAGGCAAAACAAATGCTTGAACATTATTTCCCCCCACCCCAAGTCCTCACCATGCCTGAGACCCCTTGGGGGTGGTGTCTTTAGGGAAAGGCATGTCCCTCCTGCCCCCACTTGTACAGCTGTGTCCTCTTTCTCACGACCAACTGGCTCACAGCGTAGGTCTCCTTTTAAAAGCATTCTGTTCTTCTATGCTCTAACTTCTCTGCTAGGCAAATAGTTGTTTAAAAACCTCAGTGGTTCTGCCAATTGCAACCCTCTCATAAAGGGAAGGGTAACCACCTTTCCGTGTACAGTGCTATGAAATCCCTCCTGGCCAGAGGCAACAACCTGTTACCTGTAAAGGAATTAAGAAGCTCAGCTAACCCGGCTGGCACCTGACCCAAAGGACCAATAAGGGAACAAGATACTTTCAAATCTTGGTGGGGGGAGGAGGAAAGGCTTTTGTTTTGTGCTCTTTGTTTACGTGGTGGTTCTCTCTTGGGACAGAGACGCCAGACAGAAATCCATCTTCTCCAACCCATCCTAATCCAAGTCTCCAATATTGCAACCAGTATAGGTAAGCCAGGCAAGGCTTATGGATTAGTTTCTCTTTTGTTTTATGTGAATTTTTCCTGTGTTAAGAGGGAGGTTTATTCCTGTTTTCTGTAACTCTAAGGTTTTGCCCAGAGTGGGATCCTCTGTGTTTTGAATCTGAATACCCTGTAAAGTATTTTCCATCCTGATTTTAGAGATGATTTTACCTCTTTTTTTTTTTTTTTTAAATAAAATCCTTCTTTTAAGAACCTGACTGATTTTTCCATTGTTCCAAGATCCAGGGGTTTGGGTCTTTGATGATTTTGTAACAAATCGGTTAGGATATTATTCTCAAGCCTCCCCAGGAAAGGGGGTGTAGGGCTTGGGGGGGATATTTTGGGGAAAGACATCTCCAAGTGGTCTCTTTCCCTGTTCTTTGTTTAAAACGCTTGGTGGTGGCGGCATACTGTTCAAGCCAAGGCAAAGTTTGTACCTTGGGGAAGTTTTCAACCTAAGCTGGTAAGAATAAGCTTAGGGGATCTTTCATGCAGGTCCCCACATCTGTATCTAGAGTTCAGAGTGGGGAAGGAACCCTGACAAACCCCATCGCTCCACCAGAGCTATTCACTGGCTGATGGCCCTGCTTTACCTTCCTAGACAGTCTGTTCACTACCGGTCAGATCCCTGCTACCAAATGAATGATCTAATTCACAACTGTTACCATAAGTGACAAAAAGGAAGTTGTGAATTGACACAGACCTCGTCCCCAAACTGTCACAATGGGAGATTAGTTACTTCCTGATTGGATGAGATCAGCGGTCCATCTGGTATCCTGTCTCCATCAGTGGCCAATATCATATGCAGGTATAAAATGGACACTTTTGCAATAATCCTCCTATGGTGGAAGTTTTTCCTTAATCTCAAGTAGTTAGAGGTTAGCCTATACCCTAGAACATGAAGGTTTAACATCCCTTATAAATGCTTTTCAGCTAATATACCAGCAGAATATGTCCTTATTATTCATGTAAAAGCAGAGGCCCTCTTCCCCCTGCAGCTTCAGTAGCTTTTTACTAGGCAGTACTCAGACTTGGGGGCCTGGCTTAGATCTCATTCATTGCTGTCTGCCACACTCCCAAGTGGTATTATTAAATCCACTCTCACATAATTCTTGGCTTTCCATACCAGTGCTCCTTCTGGTTTTAACTATAGCCTTTCTGCACACACTCTTTCTGCTTGTGTGGTACAGACAGTGATAAGGATGCAACTCTGCTTCCAGGAAGAGCAATATTCTTCCCGAATCAGTGACTGTACCTACCAAATGCTTAGGAAGAAATGCTGTGCTGGCAATCAGCAATCATGAAAAACATGCATTTCGCAGCAGCTGATTGCACAGTTAGTCCAGTCAGTGAAATCCAAAGTTCATCAGGTCTCACTAGAATAATTGAATAGTTGCATATCAATCACTGTGCTCCTCAGCGCAGAACTTATTATACATGCATGGCATTGTCTGGGACTTCAGAGCACTACAATAATAAATAGGAGAAAATATTTTGGAAGACTTTAGCAAACCATTTCACTCAAAATTGTCAAGACCTTTGAGTCTTAGAACATTGGTAATACAAGCTTGCTGCAATGCTGCAGCAACATGCAAATTAAATTGCACTTAGGACCACATGATCTGGGAGCAGTCACAGTAGTAATCTACTGTAAAACTATCAACTAAACTTTTATGCAAATGCAGTGAAAATCACAGGTGCTGATAACATCTGCAAGTCTCTGAGCTAAATCCTGCCATCTGTGAAATCAGGATATTTTGCCTGAATTAAGGTTGCAAGATTTGGGTCTTTGTACTATCAGCACCTTCAAGAATACAGATGCTTTCAATGAGGTCTGCACATTGCATGTTGAAACAATCAGAGCTGGTCAAAGAAATTTTCTTAAAGAAGAATAATGTTGAAATTATTTCCATTTCACAAGGTGTGATATGGACCAATTTCTTTTTAAAATATTTTTCATAAATAATGTAATCAAAATGTTTAATGACAATGTTGTTGAAGCGGTTAGCTAAATGATCTTCAAAAACAGTCATTTACTGCAAAATGTTTTTTTAGGTAAATGAAAATTTTTCTATAACCATTTAGATGTCATCATGGAGCACATCATTCACCACTGGTCTGGCATCTCCAGGGCATTCTGGGGTTTAGTTCCTGAAGTCAAAACCCCCTTCTGTGTTTTTTTTTAATGCCAACAGGCTGTTTCTCTCTCTGGTCTACAGTCCCCCTCTCACATCAGGAGCCACAGCGTCCGCTTCTTGACTCAGCCCTCTGGCCAGGTCACCCAGGGTTCCCCCCTGCAAGGTATCAAAGTCCTTTCTAGGCAGTCTGCCCTTTTAGTGACTCAGTGCCACACCCTCATCAGCTGATAGGGGTTTCCAGTCTCCACTCCGGGTTCCAGTCCAAGGACCCTCAGCAGATCTGGACTTTCCTCTTCTAGCCCTCACTGTTCCTTCCCACCACTCTATGGATATGGGGGAGAAGGGAAGGGAAGGGAAGGACGAGACGAGACGAGTTCTAAACCCTTCTTCCTCTTCCCAGGGAGTGACTGCTGACTTTCCCAGGGGCCCCTTTTGGCTTCCAGTTTCCTGTCTTTATAGTCCCAGCCCAGCCCAGCCCTCCTCAGCTGGGCTTCCTCATTCAATCAGGGGATTGCTTAGCCACCAGATTGCCCTTAGCTGTGGCCTCTTGGGTTAATTAGCTGCTTTCTCAGTCTGCCTTAAACCTCTTAGGGCAAGTGTGGGGTGAACACCCCATCACAGATGTTTTATAAAGTTTGCTAAAATATTCAATAAATTTTGTTTAAAATCATGAAAAAAAATGAAAAGGTCAACAATTTTTAGCTTTAAAAAAATTTACACAAAAAATTACATTCCAGTCATACTGTAATACTTCGCACCTTTTAAAATTAAAAAATGCTCTCTCCCAGCTCTTTACAAAGGAGGATAAGCATCACTTTCCTCATTTAAAAAATGGAAAAACTGGGGCCCAGAGCAGGTGAAACCCTGTCTTTGCGGGTCATAACTGAAAATGCCAAATTCAGCACAAACTGCTGAGAAATAGGGCAGATACACCCCAAGACTGGTGGCTATCCCCCCATAGAATATACCAAACTAACATCAAAAGTAAACTTCTGTTTCACCACCGTGGCTAAGAAGAAGTCATAAAAGCCGTTTCCTTGGGCATCCCAGTCCTTTTATTACCACCAAAAACTCTGGGCTTAGAGATGGGTGGTTCTTCAAATAAAGGTTCTTCTGATCCCAAAGGGCCAGCCACACACCCAGGTCAATATATAACTTAGATCTTACCCAAAAATCATGCTGATGCCAATCCTTTAATATCTAAAATCTAAAGGCTTATTCATAAAAAGAAAGAAAGGGGAGAGTTAAAATTGGTTAAAGGAATCAAATATATACAGTAAGTGCAAAGTTCTTGGTTCAGGTCTGTAACAGTGATGGAATAAACTGCTGGCTTAATAAGTCTCTGGTTGCATCCAAATCACTGTTAGGTCCTCAGTCCATTGGGTAGAATGCTCCCATTAGTATATAGATTCATAGATACTAAGGTCAGAAGGGACCATTATGATCATCTAGTCTGACCTCCTGCACAACGCAGGCCACAGAAGCTCACCCACCCACTCCTGTGAAAAACCTCTCACCTATGTCTGAGCTATTGAAGTCCTCAAATCATGGTTTAAATACTTCAAAGAACAGCGAATCCTCCAGCAAGTGACCCGTGCCCCATGCTACAGAGGTCTGAGCAGAAGAGAGGCTGGAGCAGGACAGAGGCTAAATCAAGGGGTTTCCAGGGGCTTTTATATCCTCTGCCATGTGGAGGGAAACCCACTGTTCTTACTGTGGAAAATTACAGCAACATGATGGAATTTGGAGTCACATGGGCAAGTGACATGTCCATGCATTTCACCTAGTCCACTGGTTCTCAAACTCCCCCCCCCCAAGGACCACTTGAAAATTGCTGAGGGTTTCGGTGGACCACTTAATGATCTTTCCAAATGTTGTTTGTAACGTTAGCGTACTATTGTAAAGCACTTTGGATAAAAGCACTATTACACACACACGTTATATAAAAAATGTATATATAGCACTGTATATAAAAAACGTTTATTATATATAAAAAGAGAATTAATGTTTTTTGTTCTACAAATAAAAGCACACAACTCATTTTAATATCAGTAGTCTTACCTTTCTAAGGCTATGGATGTGCTCTCTCAAACCCCCCGCTGCAGCAGCCCCCGAGCTGGGAAGGAGCGGGATCTCCCCCACTGCAGCAGCCTCCAAGCTGGGTTGAGAAGGAGGGGGGTCTCTCCCTCTCTCCCCTGTCGTGGCAGCCCCCAAGCTGGGGCTAGGAAAGAGGGGGTCTCCACTAATTAGTGGGTGACCCTTCATTCTCTTGTGTGCAGCTGCTCAGGCACGCACCTTAGAGGGAACTATCCATGGCCCACCTGAATGGAGTTTGCGAACCACTGGTAGTCCACGGACCAGAGTTTGAGAACCTCTAACCTAGTTATTGCAGGAAGCTATTACCTATACTCCAGACAGTATGTTTACATGACAGTCCACTCAGTGTAGATGGGCTTCTCCCATGGTCCATTGTGACTTAAGTGTCCTTTTGATGGGCCACTCAATTTGAATAGTCCCTCAATGATGTGCTGGCTAACTACCCCCCACCGTTCCTCAGACATTCTTGTCAACTACTGGAAATGGCCCACCTTGATTATCACCACAAAAAGGTTCTCCCCGCCCCCGCTCTCCTGCTGGTAATAGCTCACCTTAAGTGATCACTCTTGTTACAGTGTGTATGGTAACACCCATTGTTTCATGTTCTCTATGTATATTAATCTCCCCACTGTATTTTCCACTGAATGCATTCGATGAAGTGAGCTGTAGCTCACGAAAGCTTATGCTCAAATAAATTTGTTAGTCTCTAAGGTGCCACAAGTCCTCCTTTTCTTTTTGCGGATACAGACTAACACGGCTGCTACTCTGAAAGCTAACTACCTTGTTAGTTACCCCAGGAGCAAACATTTGAAATACAGGTCTAGAGCCAGTACTCATAACTTCAAATACGTAAGTGATACATGCATACAGATCACATAATCATAACCTTTCCATAGACATCTTACATGCCACATTTTATACAAGATTTATTGCAAATATAGAATAGTGGTGCAACAACGATCTCTATAGTCATATTTTAATCAGATAAAGTCACAGCAGGTAAGTAATGTTCCCAAAGCCAAACAGTGTGTTAGAGTAATGAACAGACGCCAGGTTTCCAGCTATGCGGACCCAGATCCTGAAGGGTATTTAGGCACCTAACTCACATTGAAATGAATCTGGACCTCAATCCCTATAACTAACAACCTGAGTGTACATCCTTGTCCATACTGAAGGTGTATACACCAGTAAAATAATTCACTGACTACACAGAGCAGCAACTTTCTCAGACTGAGGATGTTTAATATATAATACCAAACAAAATTTTCAAAAGGTTTCCCCCCCATTTCTTCCAGAAAAACAAACTATTTTAATGAAAGTCATGCAAGTGGGAGAGTCAGTGGAGTTAAGGTTCGCTTTGAGTGAAGGGATCAACCAAAGCAAAAAACCCACAGCGCAATTCACCCCAGAATTGCAGAAGACTTATATTCGGCCCTAAGAATTACAGAAAACCTACTTAAACCCTGTGTTAACGGTGAAATTCGCTGCTGGCCAGAGGGATAGCACAAGGTCAATGAACCACTTAAGCCCTCCAAAAATAGGGCTTAAATGGAACTTGGGTGGCAAATAGGCTTTGTTTAGCTGCCTGCCTGCGGTGAATTTCCCTCTAAAGGCTTAACCAAAATCATTCGTAGGATTTTGTGCAGTGACTCTACACTGAGGTGAACTGAGTGTGAAATTCGGCCTTATTGTTTGCCCGGTTTCAGATAAGAGCCAACCGAAACCATCACATTTCGTATTGTTTACAGCATAAATCACCTGAGGTTTGTTCAAAATTTTATTCAGGTCTGTTGAAAGTTCAAGGATGTCAGAAAGCCTGGTTTGAATTTAGAGATCGTAACTGAATTCACATCCAGGGGTGCTAAAAGGCCTAGTATTAATTTAGTACCACTCCTTTGCTGCCAGTCACATTGCAAAAATCTCCATAGGCCCAATGATAGGATGCTGGATTCAGGGGAGCATTAGACCCTATAGCACTTGTCAACAGCATGTTAGCTTTCTATATTTCTTTTAATTACTTATAAAAAAGTAAGGAAATTAAACCTGTGAACAACTATGTTCAAATGCATTACAGTTACAGCACACAGAAGGAAGCCCTTGCGCTTAAGGCACAGGAGCAGGGCTGACCTGACTTTGGGCAAATCACTTAACCTCTTTGTGCCTCAACTTCCCCATCTTTATAGTGGGGTTAATAATAGGACTGAGGAAAGGTATTAAACTAAAGAAGTGTTCAGTATGCCTCAGACAGAGGTGCATGGAAGTCCAAAACATTCCAAATGAGGGATTTCCCCCTCCCCCCAATATTTGCCATTTTTTGTTTTTAGTTAGTGAAACTTCTGTAAAATCAAAGTATTTCATGAAGTTACAAACACTTCTGGGTAAAATTTCATACAACTTCTTTTGTCCCTGATTGTCTAGGGACAGAGTCAGTGGAAATACCACTTCCAAACAAATATTTGCACTGCCAGTTTTTGGAAAAAGTACTTGTAGAAGAGGAAATGGTGTTTCATAGAAACTACAGAGTTTAGTGAATCAATCACCATGCTTGGAGTCAAGGTCCATCTATGCCACAGTCTGACTTTAATATTTTCTGCTGTACAAATATTCACTTTACAAATGCAGATTCAGTAGGATCCCCACTGTACAAACCGTGGTAACTTAGGCACCCAAGTTGCTTGCAAAAGGTCACATTACAAGTCGTTTCTGGACTAGAACCCAGGTATCCTGAATCCTTGTCTTATGCATATTAATAGGGCTCCCAGACATGTTGTTTCAACCTTTTGAAGACTTAGTTTTCACATAAATGAGGGCAATAATTTTACCATCACACACACTATAAATAACTATTATAGGGAAGGCAGCATGGTCTAGGGGATAAGGCGCTGCACTGGGACCCAGGACACTTGAATACAAATCTTGGCTCAGTCACTGTCCCATTGTGTGATCACAGGCAAGTCCCTTCACCTCTCTGGGCCTCTTTCACCTCCCATCTTTTGACTGTCTTGTCTATTTAGATTATAAGCTTTGGGGGGCAGTGATTATGTGCTTGTGTAGTGCCTGGCACAAGGGAGCAATCAATCTCCTTTAGGGCCTCTAGACACCACAGTAATACAAATAATGATAGTTATTATTCCATTATACAGGCAGAAGGAATGGGGACTCCTAAGTTGAGCAGCTTGTCTAGAATTCCTTGCATCTAGTTGTTTAGGGAGCTGGGCTTATTTCTCCTCTAACTCTTGTCCAATGTACATCAAAAGAAACTTTACTGAGGTTGATGCAGTTACATGGCCTTAAAACCAGTAACTAAGAGGAGAATCCGCCACTGACTTCTAGTCCCGATTTACCTGTGTAACCATGGACAAGCCAGCTAACCACTCGGATCTTCAACTTCCCCATTTCTCAAATGGTACTGAAGATATCTGCAACCAAATCCTTGTGGCGTGCATTATGTATGCAAAGTATTATTTAGGCCAGTTGGTGACAACGGTGAAACTGGGATTCAGGTCTGAAGTTCCACATTTAAAAAAAAAAGGGATTGAGTTTTCTGATATTTTTTGCAAATAAATTTTCAGTCCCCTAAAACTGAATTAAAATCAAAATGTGAGGGAGATGCGAAATCATGTCAAATTCTGGTGAAAATTTTTTTTGCATAAGCTTTGCCCACCTCTAATTATTAAATTATTAGAACATTAACGCCTTTCAAGCTTTGCCTGCCAGAGACATTTTTGGTGCCTTAGAAGAGTGTGTGATCTTATATTCTGCACATGCCGCTAAGGAAATGTATAAGAAAGCAAGTTAAGCAAAGGGCTTCAACCTTAGTCAGAATTTCTTTGCTTTGGTGAGCGTAAATCACAGCATTATTGTTATTCATAGCAGCTTTTATGTAGCTTAAGAGTCTAAGGGCTCCAGTCTCTAAAAAGAGGTCACATGCACATTAAAAACTTTCAAATCCAAAACCTGATAGACCAAATAATCCAATCTCCAGTTGTTCAAAATGTTAGTACCTCCCCATAATTCACTTTACTGCCCTCATGTAAAACCCTGCAACCAATAAGGCCATAAAAAAAATCCAGTTCAAATGAAATCCAGTATAATGCACTCAAAAATTAAGCTGTGTAACAAAAAAGACTTTAGAGAAATATTTTATGTTACAGATTTATTACTTTAGTTTACAAATCAATAGACTGATATGTTCATTGTCTTTAAGAAAGGCATCCCATATGTTTTTCTGTCTCAGCTCAGTGGCTTCTATTTCTGTGATGCTCTAAAGTAACATACTTACCGCAACTAATTACCCAGATAACTCTTTAAAATGGGACAATTAAAGAAAAGAACATTAACTAAGCAGTTATATGTTAAACAATGAGTAGTTGGCCTGGGGATTTAACTATAACTCGCCATCCTTATTCAGCAAAACTGCTTAACCATAAAGTTTTGATGCGGAAAACACCTTCTTTTGATTATCGTGTGCCTTTAAGAGACCCCTTTGCCAGCATTTCAAAATTTGTCATTTCCAGTATTCTAGAGGTGTTTGTTTTCATGCTTGCTAATCACTGATTTTACTTTCAGATGCCCTTTGATCCTGCAGCTCATATCTCTGCTCACATTAGCCCACACATTTTCCATATACTTCCAGATAGATTTATAAACCTTATATTATCTTCTTGCTCTGAATGTAGGGTGTATAATGTTACACATACAACACGGAGTCTGATTAATGGGTTTATGCACCACATTAATATTATCTTGCCTAGCTCCTGCTTCTAGTCCAGTCAGTTAGTCCTTTAATGTAAGATAATCTTACACATTCTATCACATTTTTCTTTGTGTTATTTTCTTGTTTTTTTCTGCTTTTCCTGTTCTATTTTGTATTTGCTTTCTTTTTAAACTGATAAAGATACCTACATCCTCTTGGCTCATTTTAACAGTGTGTCATTTGCATAATATTTAGAACTGCATGCATCTGAAAAGTAGTCACTATAACACCTGTGTAGAATGTCTGAGGGAGGAAAAAAATTCAGACCCCCAAGTGCTAGAGACCGATACCAGCAATCGGTTGGAGCTGAATTCTGGTCCACACCCACTTGTGCCAGAAGATGCTGGAAGTGATGCCAGTGCAGTCTACTTAATTCACAGGTAAAAGCCACATCTCAAGATCAGCCTCTGCAGTTGAGGCTTGATGCAGCACACACAAGCTCTGTAGAAGAGACAGGAGACGTAGCCACAATGAAAAGCAAAAATTCTTGCAACCTGGTTCCCCATTCCTTGGGAATTCCCTACACCAGGAACCAGGAGGATGTGGTGCAGGAGTCACTATGGTGACTCCACACTTCTCCCTCTTTATGCAAGGATGATCCTCAAGGGTATGGGTAAGCCAGCTTTTGGGATACTTTGGGTTGCAACTGGAGCAGGCAGGACAGAACATCTGCCACCAAGCTACTAACTGGAAATATACTCTGCTCTCCCCAGAGGCCCAGATGATTTGTGCTGCCCTCTCTTTTCCTGTTTCGCTTAGACAGGGCCTCAGAGCAGCTCAGGTGGAATCTGAACGAACAAACTAAGACATTTAACCTGTCTCCAATTTAAGGAGCTGTAGAAGTTATCTATATTTGCACAATCTGAAGCAGTTTGGGCTCAAGCAAACAATGGAGTTATTCCAGGTTTAGCTAAGAGCAGAATATTTCCAAATCTTCTTTGAAACTTAGTATGTTGAGTGTTTTGAGGGCCTGAACCTTCCTAATACAAAGACTGAAGTCCTATGTACAAACATAAAAGTCTACTGGGTTACTACTGGCTCAAGCAGTTTTGACCAAAAAGTTGACTGTTTACACGTGACCTCAAAATAATTTTGCGCCTCTGTTGCAAGCAACAAGACAAGCACCAGCTATTATGCAAATTAACTCTGTCAATACTGTTCCAATATCCTACCTGCTGCACTGCCATCATCAATTATCTTCCATTTCAAATCAACGGAACGTAAGGCTGCCATCAGAAGCAAAGCTGGTGTGCTCCACTGGGATGCACCTTGAACACACTGCACGAGTCAATTCAATCCTCTTAGCTCACAGCTAGGTTAAGGGCAACCGTGATGTTGGTCCAGATGCAAAGGCAAAAATGAAGCTGAGCCACATTGCTTTCTACTTTGTAATAAAGCCTGAAAACTGCAGAGAGTGAGAAGCAGGGATAGGATGAAGGGAAATCACGGTTGTCCTGATGGAAAAAGGACAAAAGCACCAGGATCAGAAAAGTTATTGTCAAGCTTATAAGAGTGTTAAAAATACAAAATTGAGAGAGAGTACTGCACAGGAGCTTTGATTCCCCTCTGCTTTTTACAGACTCCCTTAATGCTCCGCAGGGTATATGGAAACACAGGTAGTTACAGAGCAGACAAATGCAGTGCTTTTGCCTGAACTATACCTTCAGGGGCAATGTGACCTGTTACAGCTAATATTCTTTCTGCCAGCAGAGTTTTCTGGTTAATTTTTTCAGTTGCAGAATGTTATTACATTGAGCACATAGCACCTTGCTGTTAAATTACATTACCATTCTGCATAGTTGTCTTTATTGCTAGCATCTTGCCTCCAAAACTACCTCCCTCCCACAATGACTCCCTCCACACAGATGTTTCAGAGGATGGGTAGAACCCTGTGGGGTGGAGAGAGAGAGAACTTTCAGGGCAAATGAGCACTCTGGGATCTCTCTGAGAGGAAACCCAACAAATACTGTAGCCTGTGATCTGGTTACTGTTGTTCACACTTTTCACTATTAATGGTTATAAATCTGAACTAAAGTCAGACAGGGCAAGGTCTGTGTTCAGTCCCTAGGAATAATTTAGTAGCAAACAATTTTGCACTTGGGATAGCTCAAAGGCAGACTTTACACTTGAATTTTCACCTATGATAAATGGATCAGGAGGTTCACAAATGTCCTCTGGGCTAGCTATGTTATATATTTTCCAGGTAGATGCCTGCCAATAGCAAACTGATGTCTCAGAAGAGGGTACTGTGCTCCACTTCACAGGGCTTGTCACTGTATCTGTTTCCAGCACTAAGAAGATCTCTCTCCAATAGTGTAGCTGTTGTTTTGTGGTTTAAACACATTCGTTTCTACAAGTGGCCACTGTGACTCTGGGAGCTCCAGTGAGAGAGGGCCCACTATACTGTACCTCATCAGACCTGATACGCTCCCAACACATTCTTAGTGTATGCACAACGTGCCTCAGACGGCACGTGACCAGGACACATCACTGAATTTGGTCTGCTGGTTGGCTGATTAGCTTCCCAGCCAGGATAGGTACTGATGGGGAACACGGCATGAACACTGATCCATGCCCCCTGTATCTATCAGGTGTCCTGTAAAGGATCATATGTAAACTGGTGACACACTGGTCCCAAAAATCACGGCATGATGTATGTACAGGTTGTGTACAAAGAGTTATATATGTGTGGAGGAAATAGGTTCTTAAAATCTGTTTGGAAGGCAGTACCTAAACCCAGCCTGTCCTGGACAAAGGGATGTGTATTTATCCATCTGGCCATCTTGATTATTGGCAGAAGACAATGAAAGTACATTTACATATATAGTAAGCAAAGGTCACAGGCTGACAAGCAGCAGCTTAGTGAGTCCACCAGGAGCTAGAGTCTGCACTCTAGGAATCCTTCTTGGCTCTTGAGGCATAGACAATGGACTTTTGGTAATATAAGGGGAGCAAAGGCGGCATTTTAATTATCCATCCCTTCGGCAACAAAGGGAACATCCTTTGATTCTGTGAACATTGGGTCCCCCCACCTGGAAAGCTAGAGATGCAGGTAACTTGATGTAAGAAAACTGCTCAGGCAAAGATTGTAACTTGCTAAAGATTAAGTTTTAGTCACTAGAAAGTGTGTTTTATTTTGTTTTGTTTGTAAGCACACCTGTCTCTTTTTCTGTTGCTTAGTATCACATGAATTTCCGTCTTTTGTTAACAGACTTATTCTTGTTTTACTTCAAAACCATCTCAGTGCTGTGTGTTCAAGTGAAGCATTCAGAGTAACAGCCGTGTTAGTCTGTATTCGCAAAAAGAAAAGGAGCACTTGTGGCACCTTAGAGACTAACCAATTTATTTGAGCATGAGCTTTCGTGAGCTACAGCTGAAGTGAGCTCACGAAAGCGCATGCTCAAATAAATTGGTTAGTCTCTAAGGTGCCACAAGTACTCCTTTTCTTCAAGTGAAGCAGGAGTCTCTAGCTAACCTAACTGACTGTCTTGCTCTTTGGAGTTAGTGAACCTAATAATTTCTGGGAGTGTCCAGTGAGAGGGACTGGACACTGCAGGAAGATGTCTCTGAGGAACTCGGGAACTGGGGTAAATTGATTCTTACCTGCGAGGCAAGGTTTAGACTGGCAGAGTCTTGAATAGTTTCCTGGCCAGGTAGACAGGGGTGTGTCAGGGAGCTGACCCACAGCTTAGCATCAGTAAAGCTCTTACTCTTGCCAAGGAAGAAGGGTAACACACTGGCTCACAGTTCTGGGTTCCTTGAGCAGGGGACACACAATATGTCAAACTCAGCTGGCCAAGTAATCAAAAGTCTTGTTGTTCAAGGCTTTATTACTGTTTCAAAATGATCTCAGTAATTCACTTCTTTGTCACTCCATAAAAATCAGCAACAAGTATAGCCATAACCAGTGGCAAAGTGTTTTAGTGATGCCCTGTATTACTCATTCACAGCAGGGAGTGATCTTTTCCTGCTTTAAAAAAAAAAAAAAAAAAAACACCCCACGAACAAACCACGCAGGTCTTCAAGACAAAGCAGGGCCATTTTCACTGCATCTGAACAGCTAATGTTTCATGAGGGTCCCAGAACAAGAACAAAATGAAATTGCAAAAGAGAAACACCATAACAAAGTATGATTTTGCTATACGTACAGCTGATTATGCTCTTTCCATCATCACAACTGCAGGTCTACAACTTTCCTGCTGATGGTGTTTGGGGAGGACATATTCTTTACACACTGTCCCCAGCAGAAACATTTCTGCTCCACTTTTTTTGGCTGTTCCCTAGGTAAGTGGTCGGAAAAAAGTATGATAGAAAAACTACAGTAAAAAAGGGAGAGAATGGCTGAGATTCTATACCTATGCCAGGGTACATTTCAGGGACACCCTGTTTCTTGATGACTTTTTAAAAAATTGCTGGCAACTTCAAGTGTAGAGAATTATCATGTCTTTGCTGGTGGACTCTAAGGTGATTTCTATGTATTTATCTACCAACCTATATTGTCTCACCACTTTAGTATACAAAAATAAGTTGCGTGACCAGATGTACCTTTTCAACCAGAGCTTGGTGTTATCCTCTCTCTTGGAGGTGGTTCTCCTAACATAGTAAGAGGACCAAAAAAGAGACACCCCGTGGTTAACCAACAAAGTAAAAGAAGCAGTGAGAGGGAAAAAGGCATCCTTTAAAAGTGGAAGATAAATCCTAATGAGGAAAATAGAAAAGAGCATGAACTCTGGCAAATGAAGTGTAAAAATATAATTAGAAAGATCAAAAAAAGAATTTGAAGAACAGCTAGCCAAAGACTCCAAAACTAATAGCAAAAAAAAAAAAGTAAATACATCAGAAGCAGAAATCCTACTAAACTAACAGCGGGGCCACTGGACAATCGAGATGTTAAAGGAGCACACAAAGACGATAAGGCCATTGTGGAGAAACTAAATGAATTATTTGCATCGGTCTTCACTGTTGAGGATGTGAGGGAGATTCCCAAACCTGAGCCACTCTTTTTGAGTAACAGATCTGAGGAACTGTTCCAAATTGAGGTGTCATTAGAGGAGGCTTTGGAACAAATTGATAAACTAAACAGTAATAAGTCTCCAGGACCCAGTGGTATTCACCCAAGAGTTCTGAAGGAACTCACATGTGAAATTGCAGGACTACTGTCTGTCATCTGTAACCTCTCATTTAAATCAGCTTCTGTACCAAATGACTGGAGAATAGCTAATGTGACGCCAATTTTTAAAAAGGACTCCAAAGGTGACCCTGGCAACTACAGGCCAGTAAGCCTCACTTCAGTACCATGGAAATTGGTTGAAACTATCTTAAAGAACAAAGTTGTCAGACACATAGATGAACATAATTTGTTGAGAAATAGTCAACATGGTTTTTGTAAAGGGAAATCATGTCTCACCAATCTACTAGAATTCTTTGAGGGGGTCAACAAGCATGCGGACAAAGGAGATCCAGTGGACATAGTGTACTTAGATTTTCAGAAAGCCTTTGACAAGGTCCCTCACCAAAGGCTCTTAAGCAAAATAAGCAGTCATGGGATAAGAGGGAAGGTTCTCTCATGGATTGGTAACTGGTTAAAAGATAGGAAACAAAGGGTAGGAATAAATGGTCAGTTTTCAGAATGGAGAGAGGTAAATTGTGATGTCCCCCAAGGGTCTGTACTGGGCCCAGCCCCATTTAACATATTCATAAACAATCTGGAAAAACGGGTAAACAGTGAGGTAGCAAAATTTGCAGGTGATACAAAACTACTCAAGATAGTTCTTTGCAGTCTGCCTGGGACTTAACTACAAAAGGATCTCACAAAACTGGGTGACTGGGCAACAAAATGGCAGATGAAATTTAATGTTGATAAATGCAAAGTTGGCCATTGGAAAACATAATCCTAACTATCCATATACAATGATGGGTTCTAAATTAGCTGTTACTACTCAAGAAACAGATCTTGGAGTCATTGTAGATAGTTCTCTGAAATCATCCACTCAATGTTCAGCAGCAGTCAAAAAAGTGACCAGAATGTTGGGAATCAAGAAAGGGATAGATAATAAGACAGAAAATAAGACCCACACCTTGAATACTGCGTGCAGATGTGGTTGCCCCATCTCAAAAAAAAAAAAAAGATATATTGGAATGGCAAAAGGTTCAGAAAAGGTCAACAAAAATTATTAGGGGTATAGAACGGCTTCTGTATGAGGAGAGATTAATAAGACTGGGACTTTTCAGCTAGGAAAAGAGGCGACTAAGGGGGGATATGATAGAGGTCTATAAAATCATGAGTGGTATAGAGATAAATAAGGAAGTCTTATATACACCCCATAATACAACAACAAGGGGCCACCAAATGAAATTAAGAAGTAGCAGGTTTAAAACAAACACAAGAAAGTATTTTTTCCATGCAACGCACTGTCAACCTCTGGAACTCCTTGCCAAGGGTGTTGTGAAGGCCAATACTATAACGGGGTTCAAAAGGGAGCTAGATAGATTCATGGAAGATAGGTCCATCAATGGCTGTTAGCCAGGATGGGCAGGAATGGTGTCCCTAGCCTCTGTTTGCCAGAAGCTGGGATCGGGTGACTTTGATGATAACCTGTCTGTTCATTCCCTTTGGGGCACCTGCCACTGGCCACTGTCAGAGGACAGGATACTGGGCTTGATGGACCTTTGGTCTGAGCCAGTATGGCCATTCTTATATTCCTTGCTCTTGTCACCGGCTCAGTTGCTATCTTATATCTTGTGAGGGGCCAAGCTTGAAGACGATTCCAAGATTATGGCTGTACAGAACATGCTTCTTATTTGGAGGCATTAGCTGCAGCCAGCACATTACACCAGTGCTCCAAAGACTTCATTAGCGCTCTTTGCATTTCTGAATACAATCCAGGGAGTAGACATTGATCCATAAAGCCCTCTGTTACCTGGGTACTAAAATTGTATCAAAAGCCATCTCTCTACTTGTGTTCCACCATGACAGTTAAAGTCAGTTGAAACATTCAAATACTCAGTCATCAGATTTAAGGATCTTGAGAAAGCAGGCAAGGATCTTAGTGGAGGACCTCAATTCTGAACTTCCTCTGCTAAACATAAAGCTATTGAACTTCAGGGCCTGGCAGAACGCTCATTGGTTTCTGTGGGTTGTTGCCTGATGAAGGTATTTTCGTTATGCTGACAGTGATTAATTACTTTTTGATGCTGTCATCTTTTAAGTTTTCCTACATGCAACCTAAAACCAATACATTAAAGTATAAATACAAAACAAATACTACATGTCTAGGGAATACTGTGCCCGTTTGAATTTTTTAACCAAAAGTGGTGTTATGCTGCAATGTATTAATTTGCTAATACATAATCTCTTAGGGCCCAAGAGTAGCCTGTATTAAGCATCTTCTATTAACTGAATTATTAATTAATATTGCTTATGTTGAACACAAGCATCCTGAGTTTGCAATGTTTTGATTTACTGTTAAATGGCTTGGCACACCTGTGACTTTTGCACATTTGTAAAATAGACACATCATGGCCTTAACTTAGGTATTTGATTACTTCATTGGCAATAATGCTGTGGGTGCCATATACAGTTTGTGTAATTCTGATTGATGTAAGCTTTGTGTTTCACCAACGCTAACCAGTGTAGCAATTAGTTATATCATGTAAACACATTTGGGCACTTGCTACTGGAGGATATCTACACCGAGAGGCTTTTCCTTGTGTTTACTAGAGGAACAGATATCAATGAGAGTGCGTGGAGATCGGGGTGTCAGAGAGGAAGGATGATCTTTGTTTTAATTCCTGACCTAACCACAGGCTCTGTGTGACCCTAGACTAGTTATTCGTCGCTGTGCCTTAGTTCACCCATCTGTGGGAATGTCTACACTGCAACTGGGAGGTGTGATTGGAGCATGTGTAAACATACTTGAGCTAGCACTGATCTAGCGAGATCAAAGCTAGCTCAAGCAACAATAGCATTGACGCTGTGACAGCTTGGCGGCTGCACAGGCTATCCCTGCCCACCCTGGGACCCTCGGTACATTCTCAAGTAACATGCTGGAATCACACTTCCTGAGTGCAGTGTAGACATAATCTGTAGAATGCAGATAATAGCTCCTTGCATCAGAGGTATGAAGGGAGGATAAACTCCATTAATATGTTTGAGGCACTCAGATACTATAGCTATAAGGGCTATAGAAATACACATCAAGAGACAGAGAAAAGTCACTGTTAAACCACATTTACTACATCACACTATATACGTTTCCATTCCTATTTCCTTTTTTATGCATAGGGAAATGCCTGCAGTGTGTCAGAAAACACAGTGTGGTAGAAGTTGGGGAAGGTTGATGCATTTATTGAAGTGTCTGTGTGTACAGATATTTATATAAAGAGCTCTGATACAGTAACTATCCACATAGGACCAAATGTGATAAGGAATCTGGGATATTCTTTTGACCAACCTCTGGATTTCACTTTGGTGTTTGTGCAAAGACCTGATCGCATACAAATAACATTAACCAAATCAGTGTTCTATTCGGAGTAGTGATTTAGAGCTAAAATGAAAGGATTCTTGTTCTCTCTCAAAGCAGCAAAAAAAAAAAAAAAAAAAAAAACCACAGTAGATTAAGTCTGATTTGCATGAAATTTGGTATGTGCACAGATCTTGATAAGTAGGGAACAGACTTTCTTTGAACAGGCAGCCTTTTATACAGTTAATTTTTCACTGTAATTCTCAATATGTTTCTTTGGAAATTAGGAAACAAGATGGGAGTCTTACTGTGGCTAATTTAATACTTGTAAATTCCTATGGTTGTAATCATATCATGCAGTATAACAGATAAAATATCCTTTACACATCTCAACAGTAATGAGTTCAAAAAAAGCTCTTAAAATTATGCATTTATTAAAATCTCTAACTCCCCTGGCATTCAGGTTCTACATTAATTCACATTCCTAAAAAGCAAAATGTCAGGAAAATGAAGAAATGGCTAAAATATTTCAGATGTTAACTAGATGAAATTTGACAATTTGTTTATACTCGTTTCATAGCCTTTCACCCTATAAAACCAGCATGTGTTTTGTTTTCTCCTTGGCCCACTCCGACTCCCATTGATTTCAACGAGTGTTAGATCAGGCCATTTATGAGTATAGGTCAGATTCTCAGCTGCTGTAAATCCATATGGATCTATTTGCTTTAGTAAAAGTATGCTATTTATCAACTGAAAACCTGGTCCATGGACATTTTCAGTTAGATCCTGCTCAACCCCACTGCCTAATCTATGGGAAATCCCCAGGGTTCTGTTCCTCTACCTTCTCCTCTTCTCCATCAGCTCCTCATCAGGTTGCACAGGCTTAACTAACCTATGTCGATGACAAGTCTATTTCTCCTGCCTGGAGCGATCTCCCTTTAACTAGTCCCACAACCCATACTATCTTTCTGACATTTCTTTGGATGGCCAGCCACGATTTTAAACTGAATATGACGAAAATTGAACTCTTAACCTTTCCTCCTAAACCCTCTCTACCACTCCCCCTCTCCATTGCTGTCAACAAAACCTTTGTTTTTCCTCTCACACATGCCCAAGACCTCAGAATCCTCATCAACTCCTCCCTTCTCATCCAGGCCATAACTAAATCCTGTCATTTCTGCCTACACAACACCTCCATAACATGGCCCTGCTTCTCTGTCTCAATTGAGAAACTATCCATGCACAATCTGGTGCTTCCTCACCTTGACTATGGTTATTCCCTCCCCCTACACAAGTCTACGTGATACTCACCTCACCCCAGACAAAATACAGCTGCCAAAGTCACTTTTCTTGACCATATCATGGCATATTGCAGTCCATGTTCAACTGAAGGCTTTGTCTATATGAATGTGTAGGTGCCCAGATGCAAACCATTAAAGTTGATGTGCTCACTAGTATACACTGTGACTTGACCAGTATTGCTTACTCGAAGTGGGGTAGGTTACACTAAGGCGATTCATAGTTTGCATCAGTGCAGTGCACTTGCCCGAAGGGTCTCCAGTGATGGAACTAGATCAAAACTACACCACCACTGGCTAAAAAACCCAATACAGACAATCCTGAAATGTCTTGTTCTTGCGTACACATGTCTTCTTGCTTACACATGCTGCCCCCGCTTACGTCTCTAGTCTACACCTTTTGCTGAACCAATGATATCTGCCTTGATACCCCTTCCATCTCCTTCTCCCACAGTCATCTCTGTACCTTCGTCCATGCTGCTTCCTGTGCTTGGAATGACATTCCAAAATCTATTTGCATATCCTCCTCATTTAAATCACCACTTCAAAATCACCACCACTTCAAAAATACCATGCAACGTGATATTTCATAACCCGAGTTTAATTTTCAAGTAATCAGTTCTAATTTTCACCACCTGCTAGTTCTTGTTGAAACAGAATGGACTTTTAGGTTTCTCAATAGATTCCTCCCATATCCTCAGTTTTTCTTGCAGCTTCTTATAATCTCAAACAGAAACGTTTGATTTATTGTCCATTAGAGCCAATGAAACATGACTTGTGTCTAACATTCACTTATAGTTCTGTTGCTTAAACCACTCAATCCTGAACCTCCAAGTGAGTTGAAAGCAGACAGGTCCGTCTTCCACCAACCAGAAGACAGAGAAAGAACGTAACAAAAATTAACTAATCCGGATTCATTTTTGACTACTCTTCCTCCAGCTTCAATTGTCTTTGAGCTCACCTCCTTCAGGAAACCTTTTAATACATCTGAGCTAATAGATTGCATAGTCGTTCCCAGAATCACTAAACCTCTCTTAAGGCTCTATCCTACAGTGGCTATGCATGCATAAGTCACACAGACATTCAATGAGGAGCCCAACACATGTGTCTGAAGCTAGAATTAGGAACCTGATCCTGCCATCAGGATCCTGGCCTCAGCAGGCGATGAGGGTTCTCAGCACCTCAGAATCAATTCCTTTAGACTTAAATTTTTCAATTCAAGAAACAAATACTCATAAAAATGTCTCTGTTAAGGAACAGGCAGTTTGTGATGCATTTTGTTCTTTCAAAAGTCGTCTCCATGCACTATTAAAAACCAACAGGCTAGTAATACCCAATGGCACATAGGAAGGACAAACTTAAGATATTTGTTATAACTGGGGAGGACTGCAGGAAACCTGATCTCTATTCATTGCAGTTTAATGTCAAAGTTGCTAACTCCTGAGATTTTTGTTGAGAGTCTTGTGATATTTGGTATTTTTCTTAAAGCCGCAGCTGTGGGTGGCGTGTGATTAAGGGATAATCTCATCTTAGATTTAAAAAGGAAGTTTCTCGTCCTCATGGTTGTGGACAAAAGCTTAAAAAAAAAAATCTAACCCAAGTGCACCCTAGAGACTCAAGAAACAATGCAAATAAAAAATATTTTTTTAATCTCATGCTTTTTAATCCAGTCTTGTGACTTTGACATATAATTTTGAGCAATTGCAGGGCTGCAGATTTGTCGTGGCAGTTTCTAGCAAAAATCATGGAGTACATATAGTAAAGTAAAAGTCATGGTTTAGTGGAAAATGGTGTGTAAAGTCACCGGGAGCATGCTGAGGAGGGGGAAATTCCTGCCCCCAGTGGGGAGCGGGGGTGTCCTGTCCTACCCAAGGGGAGTGGGAGGTCTGTGGGGGCTGCAGAGCAAGCTAGCTCTGCACTCATCCAACCTTGGTGGCTCCTGTCTTGCAGGGCTGGGCTTGCTTCCCACTCTGGCCCATTGTCTCTTGCCTGTGATGAGATACCCTGTCCCACCCCCTCTCCAACCCTGTCAGGAAGTGTCGTTGGGCCATCGCTTGGGTTTAATCATGTACACAAAGAAACGTCACACAATCTGTGACATTTTTACCATGGTGCCAAACCTGCAGCCCATGTACTTTCAAAAGAGAATAGGGAAACATGAAGGCTGCCTTCCTGTCACAGTGTAATTAAGAAGAATAGCGGATGGAGGGGGAGGTAAGTCGCCTGGTCAGCTAGGTGAGTGAAATAATTAAATTCCAAGCTCTGGGTAGCTCTTTAATTGCTTATTAGACAGTTAATCTGTGTGTATTTGCAATGGAAAAAAACATACAAATATGTCACAAGCAAATGTGCATGCCATTCAGCACACCGCCTCACAGAGGTTTGTATGATCATCTTGAAAACTGGAGCGGGGACGGGGGGGGGGGGGGGCCGCTGGGGAGGAAGGGAAGAGTGAATGCATTGATCAAACCAGAAAGGCCAATGTTCTGAAATGGAGCCTTTCATGTTGTAATAGCTATCGATCAGCCATTCAGGTTAAGGAAAATCATTAAGAATCAACAGTGCCCCTGTAGAGGCTGCAGCAATTCAAAAATGGCTGCTGTCTCTGCACACAGACAGAGCTCTTAGAAATGTAAAGATGCAGAAGACAGAAAACAAAGGCACCCAACATATACCTCATCATAGCTGCATACACCACAGAGCCTTATCTACCCACCTTCCAGAAGCTATGCTTCTCCCCCATAGCACTGCTAAAGTGACAACATGATGCCATAATACATTCACGCTAAGCAGGTATTATGTGTGCTTATCTCTTTCACTATCTTTCTAGCATCTTGCCCTGACCCTGAGTGTTACTCTTCCACTTTAACAGCTGTTTTATAAATTCTTCACTGTACATTAACCTATTGTTTTATTTATCAGAAGCCAAGAATGCACTTACAACATTCTTCTGTATGAAGCATTCTTTTTAGAGAGCTTCCATACTAATTAAGCTAAATGTGAAAATGACACCATATTGACAGAACTGAAGCTAATGATAATGATGCAATACATCAGTCATGAGCAGCTACTCAGTAAAATTAATGGCATTATTGTATGAACAGCACTATGTCCCATATTTTGGGACACTGAGAAAAAAAAATGTCACAACATTGTTGCTTCACTGGACAATAAATAGGTTTGAAATGAACTACCCTGGCTTAGATAAACATGTGTCTAATCAATTATATTATCCTAGTCTACACAGCTACTTGCTAGTGGAAATATGGTCGTTTTTAAAAACTGAAATCACCAAAAATGGATGGCTTTTTAATCAAATGAATACACAACTGCTCAGTCAAGAATATTTTGATTTGAACTGCTAACTCGTATTTGAAAAACATGATATCTTGCCGAGAATGCTTTAAAAGTGATAATTCTCTCAACCCTTCATTGGTCAAATGTCAGGCCATTTTCCAGATTCATAACAAATTCCCAGTACTGACTGCAAAACAACTGAGTGAAATCACAGGTTTTCATTTTCCCGCCCCCGACTCAAATCTTACCCTGCCCACACACAATCACACACCACCCACCCTGTCCTGGTCTTTCCAGCTCTTATACAGCAGGATAATCATTATTAAGTAAACATGTCCACTGCTAGTTAAAAAACAAGATTTTTTGTTGTTGTTTTCAAATTAGTTTGCCTTCAATAGTACTGGTTTGAGCTTGTGAAGTGGTCTTTTTTTCGTATTTTAACTGTCACTTAGATATTCAAAATTCCTCCACTATTTTTTTTTTAAATAATCAGCATTCAGCACCAGAAGCATTAAAATTCTTATTGCTTAGAAAATAATTTGTGTCCCAAGATGTGTAAATTTGGGGTTGTTTTATTTAAAATGGACAGCCACACTTTATTTTATTTATATAAAATAGTGTCTCCATTTTAACTAAAACAACCCCAAATGTATATATCAAATTTCTCTGTCACACACACAATACCCATTAATGACTTGGAACCTCTTTTATTCCCAGCATCCATGTCCATGGACAGTGATCCAGACATCCTGCTACTCCACCCAAAGAGGCTGATGCTTCCTAACTATATTATTACCCTGTCGCAAGGGGACAGCTCACTGGTGCGGTGCCTCCTGCTGGTCGTCCAGGGAATTAGCTCTTTTCCAGCGTTGGAACTCCCTCTGCAGGCCGATGTCTCGCTTGTCGCTGGCCCTGTGTCCCTTCCAGACCCCATTGCCTGTTTACCCTGGGGTTCTGCCCCAGTATAACCCCACACTCTGGGTTTCCCCTCCCAGGGGATCCCCCAACCCTCTAAACCCACCTTGCCTCAGTGGCTACTGCCAGTCATTATCTAGCCCCCACTCACTGGGGCAGACTGCAGTGTAATGGCCACTCATCATTGGCAAGGGATTAGGACCAAGCTGCCTCTGCCTATTCCCAGGCTGCCCCTCTACAACCCCAGTACCTTTCTGGGCCTTTATCAGGCTGGAGCTCCCCAGCTCAGCTCAGCTCAGCTCAGCTCTGCTCAAGGTACCTCGCTCTCAGGCAGCTAGCCGTTCCTACTTCAGGGCCCACAGCCCTCTTATAAGGGCCAGCTGGGCCCTGATTGAGCTGGCCACAGCTGTGGCCAGCTACACAATCAGCTTCCTCCAGCTGTTCTTAATCCCTTTCCCTGCTGCAGCCCTCTCCAGGGCTGCTTTTAACCCCTTCAGGGCCGAAGCGGGGTGACCACCCTACTACATACCCCAGCAGAACTCTTTCCCTTAACCTAAAATACCACCAATCATCTGAGCCTAAAAACAAAGCTTTCCCCTCCAGCTATTTCTATCAAGGTACCTCAAGATTACCCTTCTCAAAAATAACATTGCCCCAGGAGAACCTATTCTTTCCTATCGGTTTTTAAGTACTCAATTTGGATGGAACGTACTGTGAGTTTGGATACTACTTTGTCTCCCACAGATTCCCAGTGACAGATTCTCCTTCTGACAATGCTGCCCGCAGCACATTCTCAGCTTCTTCTGTTTCCTCTTTCCTCCCCATTTCATACACCGTCCCAAATTGGTTTAAATTTTCTTATGTGATAACATTCTGCTTTTTTGGTCACATGTATTATTCAGAGAGCTGCTAAAAAGTCAGTTCATGTTTGCGTATGTGTACGTTAATGTTGATAAGCCGAAATTAGTATAAGTCCATTGAAATCACTGGAACTATGCACATATATAAATTAAGCGCATGTGTATATGTTTGCAGAATTTTGGCCTATTTCTCCTGGCATTTCATGTGTACTGAGTTCCTACAATTTGAGAGACAAGATGATCTGGCATATGTAGGAAACATCTGTTGCCGTTAACAGAGTCCAAATGTCGTTTTTTGTGCTTTTTAATGCTCTCACTCAAAGACATGACAATGCAGAGTGTTAATGGAACCAATATGCTGTATCTACTTGTAACACAATAGAATCCATCTCAAAATTAAGCTAATATTTTTTTAAAACCAGTAAAAATACACATATACCATTTAGAGCCTTGTAAATTATAACCTTTTACTATCTCATATTTTACAGCTAATGCTTGTAAAATATAAAATTGTGTATTATTGCTGTGTAACAACACAAGCATTAAAGACATGTCACTGTGGAAGGGAGTGCATATTGAAACCCGTAGTATTGAGGGGAGCCCCATAATACAATTTAAAACTGTACAGCTAACTGTATAATAAAAGTCAGCTATGAACCAATGTTTGCTAAAAACAGGCTAATGAAAACTGTATTAAATTTCTTGGCTTTGAGAAAGCAGCAAGAAAAAAGGATACATTTAATTAAGAATCAAGACTGTTCAAGTCAAGCAGAGGCATCTGGTCACCGTAAAGTAAAGTGACTATTATTGCTCATAATAAAGTACTTTGAAATGACATGAAAATAACTTAAAGGTAGTGAGACAAACTGACAAGAGCAAAAAGAACAGGGGTACTTGTGGCACCTTAGAGACTAACACATTTATTAGAGCATAAGCTTTCGTGAGCTACAGCTCACTTCATTGGATGCATAGAATGGAACAAATAGTAAGAGATATAATATATATATATATATATACGCGCGCACACACACACACATACAGATAAGGTGGAAGTCGCCATACAAACTGTGAGAGGCTAATTAGTTAAGATGAACTATTATCAGCAGGAGAAAAAAACTTTTGTAGTGATAATCAAGATGGCCCATTTGGACAGTTGACAAGAAGGTGCCACAAGTACTCCAGTTCTTTTTGCGGATACAGACTAACACGGCTTCTACTCTGAAACCTGACAAAAGCAAGGAACTCTAAAGTTCAGATTCTCACTTCATCCATTAAATCACCCTCCTGTGACCTAATGTTGCTGCACACATGTTCTGTAAGACTAAACATTTTTCTATAATGGTCAGGGTGAAAGCTGTGATTCAACAGAACAGAGATGGACTCAAACCTAAGCTATTTTAAACTGAATAAATGAGACTAGCCAGCCTTTTCTATCAACTAGATCACTAGGCCACTTCCCAACAGTTTGCTTTATTGTTTAATATTAAAAATAAATTCTATTATATAAGAGTTTCGCACTGTTAGATGCTGCACTCCTGAACTTCTTGCAGAAAAATTGCTGCCATCATGTTTTATTAGCAATAAGCCATGCAGCAAGCTAGGTAGTGTTGCAGGAAACAGAGCTTTATTAATCATGTTGAGCAGCCAGTGTTTCACGCTGAGGCTCCAGTGTTTGTGTAATAGCAGCTGAGCTCCAGGTTGCATTCCTGAGGCCCTGCTAGCTCCCTAAGCTCGATCCCTCCTGAATTCTGACGCTCTTTCTCCAGTTCCAGTCATCATACTACACAATGAGTTGAAATAGTGTAATATAAATCCCTCTTATAATATTGTAGTAAAGCAGGTGCCAAAATTACCATGCACTTGGGTAGACTCTTGCATCTGTATGGAGTCACTGCTAGCATCTGGGCATAGTTTTGTAGTTGCATCACATTATAATATCTGTGAATGCTCACTATTACCAACCCCAAACATTCAGGAATTTTTAGCTTGTCTTTGATATCATGAAGGACGTTATTTTGAAGAATACATTTTGGGTTGTTTGAATTTGCCTTCTAGTTTCTGAGCCTTTCAGGTGCTCTTCGGTCATACTTTCAAACTTTTTTCTGCAACTATGCTGGAAGTCTCATCTCCTCACTAGTCTCTAAGAACCAGGGCTTTATGTAAAACACAGATATCACATGACTTGTCATAAAATTATGAGAATTGGCAGCACTAAATGTGAGTCTAAATTCTTTCAAAACGGTAGAATTTTGGTGAAAAGATAAAGGCAAATTGGAAGAAGTTTTGGAGACATGAGAGATCAAAAGTGTGTAGCTCATAATTCCTGTATGTAATATATAAACACATGTTCATCATATCTGAAAATTGCTAGGTATAGAAGCTTTATGCATGTGTTTTGATTTGTTGGCTTTGACAAGGACTTTGCCATTTCTTGAAAGCTGTTGGTTAGATTTTTGCATTATTAGGCAAGATTTATACTGATGTCAGGAGTCCATCTGGGGTACTTCCATGTCCCCCATCACCACGGTATCTGAGTGCCTAGCAGAATTTCATGCATTGATCCTCACAACACCCCATGTGAGGTTGGGCAGTAGTATTGCTCTCTTTTTATGTCTGGGGCACAGAGAGACCGAGTGACTTGCCCAAGGTCACACAGGAAGTCTGTAGTGAAAAAAGAATTGAACGAAGGTCCCTGAAGTCCTAGGCAAGTGCCCTAACCATTGGAACAGCCTTCCTGTCATGCAGGAAAGCTACCTGGTGCCTCTAGCAAGACCAGAACAATGGGAACAAAGTTCACCAGAGGCTCAAGTAGGAACACAAAAATCAGCCTTCTCCTGGCAAGGTTGTATTACAGGAATTCTGGTTTAATTCAGTTTGACACCAGCTTGGCAAGAGTCTCTTGTATCATTCCTCCAATGCAGTTGCTCCTGTGTTTCCTCAAAGCTCCTTGCATTGTCTCCTGGACAGCACAACTCCTTTGTCTCCTCTGATAACACCATAACTCTTATAAGAGGTTTGACCCCAATAGGCTGTATCTGCATCTAGTTGGCTCCAAGCTGGGAGCCTGTGTTGCTTCTGAATACTGGCTAAGAATCAAACCCCAAAACTCCTGGGGTGAAATCCTGGCCCCATTGAAGTCCATGGCAAAACTCCCACTGACTTAAATGTGACCAGGATTTCACCTCAGGCTTTTTTGGGGTTTACCAGGGTCACTGCAGTGGGTGTGTGGGGTCAGAGCTTTGGGGTCCTGACATGGGACCCCACAATCCTATACAAGCACAGTTTTCACACCTCTTCCACCATTTTGTGTTTTACTTAATCAGTTGTCTCCATGATGTGAGGGTTTAGGTGGGAATCTCTGCTTTCACTGAAGAAAAACATTTCTAGCCCTCATGGTTACAAAGCCTATGTAACTCCACATGATCTTCTTCAGGTACTCTTAGCACACACAGAGCTGCCTTCACAGACTTGACCCACTCCTCTACCATAATGTCTCCTGGTTTAGTCGGGAAGCCACCAAACTCTGTGACCTTCTGCTCCCGTGGGACATAAATAGTAGGGGGTTTCTTAGGTTCTGCTGCCTGTTGATCTATTACTGCCATAGCCAGCGATAAGGCTTCTCTCCGTTCTGTTCTAGCTTGTTGTAATGCCTCAGCTTGTTCTGATAATCTGAGCTGAAGTTCAGCAAAATGGGCCCGTAGTTAGTTCTTCAATTCCAGCCATGGTAGGCTTCTCGACCAGGCCTGGACAGTGTTACCAGAACTCAACTAGCAAACTAATGCGGTGGACCCTGTGGATAGGATCCTGTTTGTGACGCCAATTATGTAAGCAGGGGAATGATCCTGCTATTATTGGGAACTTTTCCCGGCTCATACACTACTCCGGTGAAATGGGCTAATGAAAGGATCTGAGTCCTTGCTCAGGGGCAAGGGGTGGTGGGGGTCGAGCATGCACCGGCACCAGGAGAAGTTGGCGCCTATGGTCCCAGGCCCCTTCTCAGGCCCTGGCTGTGTTGCAGGGATGCTGCGGGTCGGACACTTGCTCTGGCAGTGGCCACACACCCTCAGGCTGTAGGTGTCAGGGCCCTTCCTCTTAGCATCGCCCCCGCCGCATCAGGGTTACGATCCCCCTCCAAGTCTGGCCTGCAGGGCCTCTTGGTTGGGGGCGTCTCCCTGCGCTGGGCCCACTGCCCAGGGTCCCCCTCACTCTCCCCAGCTGCTCACCGCATCTGGCTCCAGCCTCAGCTCCACTCTGCCTCAACACGGCTGCTGCTCTGCCTCCAGCTCCCTGGGCTGCTTCTCTGGCCCCTCTGGGTCCGGTTGCTGCAGCTCTGCTCCCAGCACAGGTCTGCTCTGAGGCCTGCTTCTGTGACCCAGCACTGACCTGCTTTGTGGCCTGCTTTTCTGGTCCCTCTGGATCTGGCACAGCTCTACTCCCCAGCTCAGCTTGGGCCCCTGCTTCCTCCTTAGCCCGGCCCCACTCTGTCTGACCCAGGACATTTCAGCTCACACAGAGGACGGGACCCACGCTGGCCTTCTGACCCCCTGATTAGCCTGCCCACCCTGTCAATCAGGCTGACCTGGAGCATTGGTCTCTCCCCATTGCCCGTGGGGACTGTCAGTCTCAGGGACCTGATTTCCCATTGACCCTTCCCCTTTCATTTGGTACTGGGAGCTAGCCAACCAAAACACCACCACTGAGTTTTAGTAAGGGGACAACAGTTCCCTTACACATAGCTTGAAAATGTGACCCAAGTGTAAACCTAACTGCTCAGAAACCAAAATAAAAAGAATCCAATTTTTTTCATCTTTTAAAATCTGATTATTTCTTAGGCCTAACTCATGATTTTTCAGTGTGTGGATGGGGCAGTCCTGCAAACGAGGTAAAAGTCACCAAGAGTTCCAAGGGAGCTTCCAATTCCAGCCACACTTGCAGGCTGAAGCCAATATCAGAACTGCCGGGCCTTGTGCACCCTTAGGATGCCAGTAGCTGCAAGCAACTCTGGCTCACAACAGAGTTTCTCCATTTTAATCTAGGATTCCCCTTTTGCTCTGTTCATTGACTCAGCCTTATTGATTAAACACTAAATTAATAATTCATAGATGTCCAGAGCACCAGTACATAGATCTTTTACAAATCCATAATTGATATCAAAGAGTCACAGGAAATCTTACAAAACTTGTTTGAAAAATTATTCCCTTTTTTTTTTAAAAAAGAGCCCAAATTAAGGGCAGAGTAAGTGGTATATCTTCAAGAGGGGAACTTCAGTGAATACTGTAGTTTTAGCAAACACTGGGAGTCAGCAAAATCTCCATTAAGGTTATACTTCTGAAATAGTTTGGAAATAGGTAAAGGCACAGTTAGTGTCTAAGGAAAAACCTCCCGTACCACAATCCACAGAGCATTCAAAATTAAGAAACAACCCTACAACGACTGAATTTCAACATAGAACTGCTCTCACCTTACAAATAAAGATATTTTGTCTAAATCCCAGCCCTGTTATGTTAACTCACTCTAGGATCCAAGTGCATGTCTACACTGCAATCAAAGGCGTGACTCCTAAAGACATACGCACATGTGACACATGAAAGGGGCGGAGAGAGTAGCTCCCTTTGATCGACACCCAGTCAGCCAGTTAGCTATAAAATCCCTCTTGGTCTGTTCTCTGCTTGCTTTACCTGTAAAAGGTTAACAAGCCCACAGGTAAAAGAAAAGGAGTGGGTACCTGACTAAAAGAGCCAATGGGAAGATAGAACTTTTTAAAATTGGGGAAAAAAAGTTTTCCTTTGTCTGTCGTTCTCTGGGCTGCAGGGACACAGAGCAGCAATGCTATAAGCAGAAATGCTGTGTAAGGTTTGAACCCAGGTATGAAAAAGTATCTTCCATCCCTAGAGGAATTTATTTGGATAGGGAATGTTTAATTAGATACAATCAGGTTTATTTCTTATTTTATCTTGTGGATCTCCTCTTTGATAACCCCAGATGCTTTTGTTTTCTTGTAACCTTTAAGCTAACCCCCAAGAAAGCTATTTTGGGTAATTAATTTTTGGAATTGCTCTTTTAAAATCTAGTAAAAGCCTAAGTTCCAGATATACTTTTTTCCTTTTTGTTTTTAAATAAAATTTACCTTTTTTAAGAACAGGATTGGATTTTTGGTGTCCTAAGAGGTTTGCACATATGCTGTTTGGAAAAGCTGTACCCTTGGGAGTTTAATACAAGCCTGGAGTGGCAAGTATTAATTTTTAGAATCCTTGCGGGCCCCCACCTTCTCCACTCGGAGTGACAGAGTGGGGATTCAGCCCTGACAGCACAATAAGTTTAATCTAGCTAACTCGAGTATCGGAGCAGTAAAGATGTGGCAGCATGGACCCAAGCACAGACTAGCAAGGGTTCTGGGTGGCTTTGTACATCCCATGCTGAAGTTTGTGCTATCACATCTTCACTAAAAGAAAAGGAGTACTTGAGGCACCTTAGAGACTAACCAATTTATTTGAGCATGAGCTTTCGTGAGCCACAGCTCACTTCTGTGGCTCACGAAAGCTCATGCTCAAATAAATTGGTTAGTCTCTAAGGTGCCTCAAGTACTCCTTTTCTTTTTGCGAATACAGACTAACACGGCTGTTCCTCTGAAACACATCTTCACTGATATTTTTAGCCATACGAGCTAGCTCAAAGCTACTGCAGGTATCCTACCTGAACTGCAATAGCACCTCTGATTGCAATGTAAAAGGTACCTTCAGATACAATCTGGGTTTTTTCTGGCTCATGTATCACCACCAATAATAAATTCTACAAACCAGATGCTTCCCTGAGCCACCGTATACCTGTAGAAAGTCTTCTATCAGGGCTGCATATGGGTGACTGTGGGTGAAATTTAGTCCAATGGTTACTCCTCCAGTTCCACAGCTGGGTTGGCTCAGCAGCACTGAAGTGGATAAACAGCAGTGAAACCTTATTTTTGTGACCAAAGTAAGCAGGTACAACTGGATATGCAAAAGAAGCAGATCTGTTGTATCAGAACATTTTACATAGTCACTTTTCAAAGTAGAATCCTACTAAATTGTAGTGTATCTATTTTATGATCTGTCAGCCTTGAGAGTCTCTCTCTAATATTATTACACTGATTTCAAAGTTGCTGTCCTTTAAATTTCCTTTGTGCTGGCAGAAATATTAAGAAAAGGCACCTACCTACCAATAAATATAAATTTCCCCTCACTTCCAAGGTATTCCAAGCCATGCAGAGGCATTTCAAGGTTTGTCAAAAGGTATTCAGATACATTACATCACATCCTTGACATACTTAACCATGGAATCTTGCCAAGGCATATTATAGAACCAAATAAAAGAATCTGTGAATTGATCCAAGGAATCGTTATAGTCTGAAATTTTACTGTGATAATAGGACACTATCTATTAATATGAAAGCAAAAGAGGCCTGCAAGAACGGTTAAATGACATTCCCACACCACATTTATCTCAGAGAGAAACATTCAATATGATTATAGCTAAACGAAACATCAAAAATGAAGCAATTTGCACATTATGTTTTATCCAGAAGGGATTATAACCAATGTTAGTAAGAAGTGTGTTTGTGTTATTTGGGCTTCATGCAGAAATTACTGCGTGAGGTTCCGTGGCCTGTGTTATGCAGGAGGTCAGACTAGATTATCATAATGGTGCCTTCTGGCCTTAAAATCTCTGAATAATGACCATGGTATCAATTGATGGTATTTGTTGCCATCACATCTGAACACTGGCCTACATGTTATTTTATGTTAACAGTGCCTATTTCAGCAAACACTATCTAAGACAGCGTTTCTCAAATGTGGCCAGCAGAGGCTTTTTTGTAGCCACAGCTGCCTGGGCAGTGATTGTGGTGGGAAGGGAAGCATTGGCCCCTCCCCTGGGTCTGTAAGTAGGAGTCGGGCCCTGCCCCCCCCCCAGCCACAAACGCCTAAGAAGCACATAGCCGGTGTGAGTTCTCCACCATCACGTGGGCAGTGGAGCTCAGGCTTCCAGCTTCAGCCACATGGTGGCAGGCTCCAGCCACTGGGCTTCAGGCTCACCACCGCATCGCCTCTGGTCCCTGACCCATCCACCCCATCACCCCTGCCCCCCCAATACCTCCCTACCCACCTCCCCATCCAAGACTTAATTTGTCCCCCGGCTTGTCAGGGCTGAGTTAGCTAATATCACTTTTGCTAATATCACGTTTGCTAATATCACTTTTCACTGCCTCCTAGCTAGCTAACAAATCTGCTACTGTGAAAAGTGATATTAACAAACGTACAAATATCACTTTTCACAGAAGCAGACTTACTAGCTAGCAATTCTATTTAAAAAACAACAGAAACCAAAAAATCAAAACAACAACGAACAAAGACAAGAACACGCAAAACACCTTGTGTGTGTTTCTATTCTGTTTGGGTCTAGTAAAGAATAGAGACAACTGTACGTTGTTATTACTGAGTATGCAAAAAAAAAAATCCTAAATAAATTACAATGATTTGGACAGGTATATGTGCATATTTATTTGTTTTTCCTAAAGTTAATTAAGTATTTTGGGAAAATGGTCATAGCGGCCACCAGCAAGAGTTGATGGCCGCACTCTGAGGTCACCAAAAATGTGTTGTGAGAACTAAGATGTGACATTAAATCTGCAAAACAAGAGGTAAAATTGAGAGGTCTGAGGATAGGACTAGTAGATGAGAAACTCCTGAGGGCTCATCCCAGGCTCCTTCTGTGGTGCAGGACATGTCAGTCAATCTCCTTACTTCAGTTTTCCCATCTTTAAAATGGGAATACTTCCTGTCTCTTTAACAGTAGCCACAGGTGTGCTGCAAGGATTCAATAGTTACTGGATGGAACATGCTATGTATGTACACTAAATGTTTGCACCACATGTCTCCTGCGCACAGCAAGTTTTTCCTAAATTCAGTATTGCCACACATTCAAAATACATGAGTCATGGCCCAAAACCTCATGAGATTATCTTAAAAATCATGGTATTTTTAAAAAAAGAACAGAATTAAGGACCTTTTTATTTGCCTGCTATTTTTGAACCTCTAGGGTTCATGTTTTCAAGCTTTTCTCTGCTACCAAAAGGGCTAGAAACTTGCTTTAAAAAAATGAAATCTGACAATCTCACATAATCACATGACTTCAGGACCTGAATCTTTATGAAAAGCTCCAGGGATAAGATCTTCACCCCTGAAGTGGCCCCTTTATACCACACAGTTGTGGTGCTTGGTATAAGCAGACTAAGCAATTGCTTAGGGCCCCAAGCAGCTCAAATGGGCACTGATTTCATATTACCCCAAAACACCACTCATGTTATTTAACATGGATATTGTACCAATATATTAGTGGGTGTGGTCAGTATAGTTTTGGTTTATGAGAATAATGCAATTTGTATATTTTAGGGGGTAGATAAGGCATAAAAGGGACTCCCAAAAATATTCCTGCTTAGGGTCCCCAATAGGCTAGCACTGCCTCTGATGCAAAATAAAAGGGAGAAAGCAGTGGACTGTAAAGGGGCCCTAAAAAGCACTGTGACTGGTCAGGAGAGCATTCCCACCAGTGCAGACACTGTGAAAGTCAGCCGTAAGTCTGCCTCCCAAGGACCTCTTCACAAGTCCTGACGCCAAGGGCAGAGATGGGTGGGAGCAATGTGCCAGGTCAGGGCTGCAGTATTTCACAGGGCAGAGATTCTGGGCAGTGCTTACAGCCTATAGGGCAACCTGTGTTAACTTACACAGACCTCCAGGGCTTTGTAAGTTGCACTGGGGCTTCTTCAGGCCAAGGAGCAGCCCAGGATCAGGGGGTTGTAAAGGTGGCCTAAAGCTACCCTAGCCCCCGCTACTCCTTCTTGGCTGCAGGTTCTATGCTGCATCTTTTAGAGACACAACGCGGGATCCGTCCCCAAACATCATGAGACTTGTGATAAAATGTCAGGACTCGATAACACTGAATTACAGAGGAGCTGACCGCAGCACAATGAGAAAAAAATCTCAGAAAAAGTCAGAGCTCTGCAAGGCAACTAACTACTTGTATGCAGAGCTCATGGATGTTGGAGCAAAACAACAGTAGTCACATAGCAAAAAAACATCTGTTGCCCTCCACCAGGCCTGAAGAGCTAGGCTTTGAGTCAGGGGCCAAAGGCATTCTACAAGGGCAGGCCACAAAATGGCAGGAGACGCACTATGCGCTACTGTTGCATCCCACAGCCTGCACTAACCCCTATAGGTATGTCTACACTGCAATTAAAAATCTACCGCTGGCTCAGACTCACAGGGCTTGGGATAAGGGGCTGTTTAATTGCAGTGTACACATAGGGGCTTCGGCTGGAGCCTGGGCTCTAGGACGCTCTGAGATGGGAAGGTCCCAGAGCTCAGGCTGAATCCCAAGCCTGAACATCTATACAGCAAATCAAACAGCCCCTTAGCCCGAGCCACGCAAGCACGAGTCAGCTGGCACAGGCAAGCCACAGGTGTCTAATTTCAGTGCAGACATACCCTGAAATGTCTGTGCCCCTATAGGAAGCGGCACAGGGTAGTGGACCTGCATAGTGGCAAATCTGGGGGCCTCAACCAGCAGTTGTTCCCCCTATTATGCCACACTCCAAGTGACCCATGCAGCTACACCACACTGGTTCCACAGCCTGAAGGATCCTCCACTGTAATGAAGGAGATCCAGAGTGAAAATATACTGTTAATCTGCTTTTAAAAGGCCCTAGAGCTGTGAAAGCACCAGGGCCTGCTGTAACCGTGCCTCAATGGGCCACAACTGAGAATATTAAGTTGAGGACAAAGTGCTGAGAAATAGAGCAAACAAACCCAAAACTGGTGGTTATTCTTCCATAGGATATACCAAACCAGCAACAAAAGTAAACTTCTGTTTCACCACACTGGCTAACTAGAAGTCATAAGAGCAGCTTCCTTAGGCATTCCAGCTCTTATATCACCATCAGAAACACTGGATTTAGAGATAAGTGGTTCTTTACAACCAGTCTCAACAAATAAATCACACTGATGCCAATCTTTTAATATTTAAAATCTAAAGGTTTATTTATCAAAAGAAAAAAAGAAAGATGAGGGTTTAAATTGGTTAAAGGAATCGAATACATACAATAAATGCAAAGTTCTTGGTTCAGGCTTGTAGCAGTGATGGAATAAACTGCTGACTTAAGTCAAGTCTCTGGTTGCTTCCAAATCATTGGAAGGCCCTCAGTTCATTGGTTAGAATGTTCCCAATAGTATAAATCCATATTCCAGAGGTTTGAGCAGGAAAGAGGCAAAATGGAGAAGTTTCCAGGGCCTTTTATCTCTTCTACTATGTGGAGGGAAACCCATTGTTCTTACTGTGGAAAAGTACAGTAACAAGATGCTGGTTGGAGTCACATGGACAAGTCACATGCATTTCACCTAGTCATTGCTGGAAGCCATTACCTATACTTCAGATGGAATGTCCACAGGACAGTCCATTCAGTGTAGATGGGTATCTCCCATGGTCCATTGTCAGTTAAGTGTTTCTTGTTGAGCCACTTAATTTGAACAGTCTCTCCAAGATGTGCTGGCTAATTACCTTGTGGGCATTACCCCAGGAGCAAACATTTGAAATCCAGTATAGAGCAATATTCATAACTTTAATACAAAAATGATACATGCATACAGATAGCATAATCATAACCAGCAAATCATAACCCTTTCATTGACATCTTACATGCCACATTTTGTACAAGATTTGTTGCAAATACATAACAGTGGTTGTAACAATGATCTATACGGTCGTATTTTAATTAGATGTCACATCTGCGTATAAAACTAGCCGTCAGGATTTTACTAAAGGTTGTGTGGCACCCTCTGGCAGATCAAATTGTATAGCAGCGTTTCAGGTACATTTGTTTTCTGTAGAGCATTTTCTTTTACAATACAGTGTTAACTTGACATTAGAAATACACCTCTTGTCTAGAATTACACTGAGTAAATGTAAAATGATTGCATCAGTGCATGAGGTTGACAGTAATTAATAATAAGCCTGTTCTTCCTTTGATGTGTGCACATTACAGATGTCTAAATAACAAACATTTGTGAACAATTATTGGGTAAGAAAAAAGAGCTGCCAAAATTTGTAACAAATATTTGCAGAGTACTACTCAACCATCCCTAAGGCCCTGATCCTGTAAACCCATGGGCACATGTCTAGTTTAACTCACCCACTGACTTCTATAGGAATACTCATAGGAGTAAAGTTACACCCACTGGCAGGATCAGAGCCAAGAGCTGGTAGCACCAGCGAAGTAGGATTCACAAATAAATGGTGCAAATTGACAGAGACTATTTTGCACAACAAATTATCCAGTATACTAGGGTATACTGGCATTTTCGGTAATAGTAAAAGGATTCACATATATAATTAAGGACACAGAATTTTAAATCCAGTGACCAAATAAAGTTGCCAGGAATAAACAACTGCCCAGTCTTTGGGGAAAGAAGACATAACCCTTTGAGACTCAGCTTCACAAGAGGCAATAATTCTTTTTTTCTTTAAAACTGGAAGAAATAAAAGACTACTAAACAAACATCATAGATGTTAATTAAAATAATAGAGACACTATCATAACCCAAGCCTGCAAATGTCACCCCCACTTGAATGGGACTCCTCATAGGCACAGCAGTCCACCAACACACGCAGCAGATTGTAGGATCAAGGCCCAATACCTCACATTTAAGCCTTGAGCCTGCAAACACTTACACAAGTGCTTAGCTTTATGATTGCAGGCAGTCCCGTTGGTTTCGGTGGGGTCACACAAGGTAGTGAAGTTAAGCATGTGCATAAGTGTCTACCAGATCAGGGCCCTGTATGGCGTGCTTCATGAAGGATCCCAGAGACCTCTACCTGGTTCCAACATGGAGAGAAAACATCTGGGAAAACTGCTTATACCTTGAAACTATTTTCCATCCCTTTAGTCTTTTGTTCCTAATTTGTCTGGAGCATTATTTTTGAAAATAGATTTAAAAAAAAAAAACACACATCAAAATCAGAAAATTCCAAAAACTGAACATTTTTATTCTTTTCTTTTTTTAAAAAACCATGCTGACCTATTGGGTTACACAGTGACAATCCAAAAACCAAAAAACGGGGGCAGGGGCAGGGGGAAACCATTTAGAGATGAACCAGCAGGCTACATGTTTTTATTTAAAGTTTCCATTGAAATTTTTCAAGAAAAGGAAAACTTTTAAAACACAGAATCAAAATGTTTTTGTGAGAAACTTCCCACTTTAGAAATCTATAGGAATCTCAATGAAAAATGTTCTTCATTCAAAAATAAATAAATCCAACCAGTCCTGCTTAATACATAACAGGGAATAAAAGAGTAAGCATGGTCTGATGCATGCTATAGGAACAAATAACTGAAGGGTCTAACTGTCAAATTGGTCAAAATTAGAACACATTTTTCAACCTGGCTAGTTGATTCCTCTCTCAAAAAGTGATCTTAAAAGTGTACAGTCAATGTGACATTGACTGATATGATAACAGCTATCCCAGGACTTCATTGCTACTCCACTTACATAAAAAAGAAAATTGACAAGTATGCCTTATAACTAGAGCCAAACAATTCAACTAACTGAATGTAATGCAGCTGTGATACTGGCAAGCCAGGTGCCAGCTCATGCCAAGGTCTCCATGCCTCAACTGAATACTGACAAATACATAGCTGGAATCAGTCTGGCTCATCTGTGTGTTGGAATTGTTAAAAGAGGTATTACAATGATAAGAATGTGGTTGGTGTTTAGACTTTTATTGAATGCTTGTGAGTTGCTACCTGCATCATTCTCAGTTTTAACATTGGTATCCCTTATTGCAAGGTGACATTTGAGCAGATGTATGGTAAGCCTCTGTGACTGTGTGAATCACCAGACAGGAGAAAGACATTAACTAGAATGAAGTGCTAATCTCCAATGGTGTTATCTCCTGCCCATAAGAGAAGGTCCACCAACATCACATGAACTACTGTGGGACAATGAAGACAACAAAAAGAGGTTTGTTGTTTTGCCCTCCACCCCCAGGAAGAGGAGTCACGGAAGTGTATTCCTCCCATCAGCTAAATTTGCAGTTCAGAGCAAAGGGAGAAGGGGAGATAAAAACCCCTAACAAGAAGGAATGGTACTCTATGCTGCTTGGGTTTTGAGGGATAAAGTTTTCTAGGCATAAGAAAGAGGCCCCCAGTGTTTAGCCAGGGTTAGCCCTAAAGGTCATGTAGAGCTTGTTTATTATAGAAGCTTCTAATACTTTTTGAAAGCTTAGAGACACAAATGAGTTATAGTCTTATGTTTACCTGCTTTAGCCTTCTAAATAACTCTCTAATTTCATTTTCCTAGTTAATACATCTTTATATACTGTATTATAGGATTGGCTACAATGTTGTCTTTGGGGTGAGATCTAAGGTGCAATTGACCTGGGGTAAGTGACTGGTCCTTTGGGACTGGGAGAAATCTGAATATTGCTGTGATTCTTGGAGTAAGAGACCATCTATCACAAAGGTAGGCTCACCTGTGTGACAAGATAGATTGGAGTACCTAAGGGGACTCTGACTCCATGTTTAGGCTGTTTTAGTGACTGTGCAATTTACACTGGACAAATGGTTGGTGAAATCTAAGTATAGAACTCACAACCAATTTTGGGTTTTGGGTTTCCTACTGTTGCAATCTGCATGGAACTTGGAGAGAGGAGCACTGGTTGTAGGAGGGAAGAGTTTGGAAGAGGCACCAGCTCTCCTAGCTTTCTTTTGTATTTGTTTACTGGAGTGCACTGTTGTAAATTCTGATTTACGGTTTTTGTATGCTCACGGGGCAATAAAACCTGGAACTAAACAACTCCCAAGAAGTTAACACTAAGCCATTATTGGAGTCGGAGAAAAAATGGGCGTTTATTGTTGTATTTATGTCTGCAATCATCTGTGCGCCTCTAAGACTGCCATCAGCACAGAGGTGTGGGGATAAGAATATGATCAAAGTTAAAGACTTGGCTGATCCCAGAATATAGCTTTATGATACCCAGTATTCCTCTATAGAAAATTCAAATTGCTTCGCTCTAAAATGAACTATTTTGTATCAGCAATGCAAAATCTGCACATGTGAAGTGGCCGAAATGACATGTAAAATCAAGAGACTATAACTTTGCAAACAAAATATGCTGTGTTTCATCAGCTCAAAGGCTGGCAGTAAATAAAACCCCTCAACCACCCCATCTAAAACCTTTACCCAGAACTGCAGTTCACTACAGAAGTCATTTATCACTTTCAATCATACTATAGATATAAAATAAAGATAATGGAAATCAAGTTACCCTAATGGCAATAAAATATTTGTAAACTAAACTTATTCTTTTTGACTGTAAAAAAAAAGACATTGAAATAGTTTAACTGCGGAGGATAAAATTGAAATGGGTTTGTAATGACTTACATTTTCAGCATTTTCTTTTTTATGAAGAGAACTAAGTGCTGATGACTCCCACATTTCTCGTACCTTACACTGCAAAATGAAAGATTAAAAATATGCACCAGATGTACAGAAAAGGGGCCTGCAGCACCATTTCAGAAGTACTGCATACATTTCTTCCAATCATTCTTTCTTATTAACATCATGCTTTCCAAGTACTGTATCTCATTAACTGAGTATGCCTGTATATAGGTGAAACTTCACCTTCAGAGCTGAAAGCTAGAGGAATCTGAATATATCTTTGAATTTCAAAATCATCCTCAACACCATCATCAGTTGTGTTCTGGAGGCTTTTCTGGCAACTCTTCCAAGCCAGTGTGCCAGCATATTAAAATTATCTGCTGTTCCTTCTTATCCCTAATGACATGCCTTCCAGGAATTCTCAAAATAATTAAGAATGAAGGAAGGACATTAACACCTTTTTTCAATAATTTATTGGGTTTCCTTGAATTTTGTGTTGAGCAGTTTCTAATGATATGCTCAAAAATTTCAAGTTAAACATGCACATGGCTGTCAACTGAGAAGTATACCAATCCCAAAGGAAAAACTGCAGGAAAATGAAGAGTGCTATGGTATTGTGACTCAGCCCTGGCTTCTTACTGCTGCTTTAAATTAATTTTAAATTACAGCTGTGTGAGTTTCCCCTATGCAACCAGAAACTAGATGAAAACCACCTGTTTTCACAAGGGCCAATGAAATCCACCTGCTTTTCACCAAGCGTCAAATTCTGGCCCCACTGAAATTAATGGTAAAACCCCCATTGACTATGAACCAGGATTTTACCCTAAACATTTTGCCCTCAGGCTTGCAGTTTTCATGCTAGGGTCTATGCAGGAACTAGTTGAACCAGTCTACAATAATTTGTCAAAATTCATAGGCTTCACTTGAATTGCTCCTGAGGGGTTTAATTGATGTGAATTAGTCTCACCTAGGGAAACTCAAGGTCTTCTGGAAGTGGCAAGACACCCTGAAAACTAAACCCATCAAAAGGTTTGCCAAAACTAATGCCAGCAGGAGATCCACTTCAAATCTTCTTCTTAGCATTTATTTATTAAGAAGCATTTCTGTAGTGCTTATTACTAAACTATCAGAGTGCTCCCTGCATTGTGAAGGGAATCCAAAATGGTAGCCACTAATGACCTCAGAGGACTTCATGCTGCTCAGGGCCTACCATGCTTTCTGAGGGAAAACACTATAAATTGAACAGTCTAATATATTCCCAATCACCCATCCTTCTGAATAGTTCATGCCAATATTAAGTCAGACAACAAAAGGGCTGAACAGAAAAATAAGTCCTTAATTTCCAACCCTGAAAGGAAACTAGATCTTGTGGGACAAATACATTTGTCCGTAACATTATCATTAATGCACATCACGGGTGGTTAGGTAGGTAGGTAAGTAGGCCACTGGCTGCAGTGACAATAGATGGCCCAGTGGTTAGGGCACTAGTCTAGGATGTAGGAAATCTGGGTTCTCTTTCCTGCTCTACCATAGACTTCTTGTTAGTCTCTAAGGTGCCACAAGTACTCCTTTTCTTTTTGTGAATACAGACTAACACGGCTGCTACTCTGAAACCTGATAGACTTCCTGTGTGACCCTGGCCAAGCCATCTAGTCTCTCCGTACCCCCATTTGTAAAACATGGATAAACACTTCCCTGCCTCACAGTAGCATCCTGAGGATAAGTACACTGGAGATGGTGGCCATATAAGTATTTTAGATACACAACATAGCTCTATGCAGGCCCAGTTTTTCCACCCATCCGCTGTTGATACAGGATCATGGTTTAACTGCAATAAGAATTCATAGCATCCTAATTAAACTCAAATGTTATTTTCCAAAATTGTACACATTGAACATATTTCAGTGTGTAGCATGTAAACGAAATATAACTGCACCAAGAAACTGTAAACCAATCAGGTTTTCCTCTACAACTGAAGAGAAACAATCCTAATGATCTCTGTCAACTCAGTGCCCAGCCAAACTGTAATAATAATTTGCATTGAAGTGAAATCCCATATCCAATGCATTTTTTCCTCAGCCCAAAAAATACATATGATGGAAAATATTTTAACTGAATTTTCACAGCTAAAATAAACCTCTTAAACTATGCACAGCAGCATGATCAAGCACGATTCACATGATCAATCACATTCAAATCAAACAGATATATTTAGACAATCTCAAACACCAAATAAGATTTATACTCAGTTTACTTTCTTGCACAAAGTCTGGGATCTATTATCTTCAAAACTTCTAAGTACAACAGATAAAATAAATTTCTCCCAAGTAGCATCAAAGAAAGTTTGGTCAATGATATACTAAACATCAATGTCATACTCTGAAAACCCTTATGTGAATCCAAGTCTGCAAGACACATCAAATGTAGTGGATGACAATGTAATTAATCTGTTTTGACCATCATCAAATGTAGCTTGAGGAACATGTTGAATTTTAGTCCAGAAGTCATGACTTTGAGAGAGAGGGAAAAATGCTACAGCTCAGAATAAGTTCAACAGCAAGATCTATAATATTGCACAAAACAAAATAACTTGATCTAGCCATGGGACTGATGTAAGCACAATGAAGCTCAAATGGTTAGGTTGGTCAATTATCTAATGTTCACACCGCAGCTTCTCTCCTTAACAATTTCTACAAGCACACCATCCTACAAGAGTCCAATCTGAAACCTACTAGGCCAATAGAAAAACTCTTATTAATTTCAAGAGGCTTTGGATTGGTCCCCAACTTTCTCAACATTGATCCTGAAGCCCCAGTGAATCAAAATATGCTAAGCAGGCTTCAAAAGCCCTTTAAGAAATAAAGTATACATGGCCAAGAGTGATGTAGTTGTTTGGAAGACTAATTCTGAATTATGGTTTATTTATTTTAAAAAAAGCTTGTGTTTTATATATGGAATTGTGTCACAGACATACTTAAACCTGCCCCCACCATCTTGACTGTCAACTATGGATTTAGTTCCTGGATTTATTCAAGCCTGGATTTATTTCTATTTTCTAAAAGGTCTGAGAAATCCTATATTCCATTTTATAGTGTTCGTCTTTTTCAGTTCATAAAACAATTTACAAAGAAATGAGGAGTTTTAGCGATGTGCTTCACAGAAGCTGGTTTCCATGAGATTTTTGTGTATGAACAGAATCGCTTACTATGTATGTAACATTACAAGCACTTTGAAAGTTCTCTTGTAATGCAGATTTTGTTTTTGGCTGCTTGACTGTTTCTGGCACAGTCTTGTTCATCTGTCTGTTCCTGAGTGGTCAAAAAAGGATTTGGCCTTGTGGGATGTGTTAATTCCTCACTGTTGTTAAATGAATAGCTATAAAGCAAGGGTACTGGTTCCCAAGGTCCTTTGTTCACAATGGACCAAATACCCCATAGACTTGATTTTTCTCCTCTTCATGCTAGATTTAATGACTAATCACAGCCCTCCTTTTGGTATCCAGGAGATGTGTTCTTTCAAGTTTCCTTCGGTAGTAAGCTGTAACCATAGTGAAATATTCATGCACGCTTCTTATGAATAAATCTGCCCCCAAAATTTGTCACGGACAATCTGGCTGCCTATGAGCAATGAGTATGTCTTCCTCTGAGAATTGTGTCAGATTTAGACATTAAGGACTGAGTAGTGCTTACCGAATCATCAGGTTTAAAACTGGAATAACGCCAATGAAGTCAATCAATCTTCAATATTCCCATATTCCTGCTAAAATAGCCCTTCTCATGGTCCAAGTTGATATTTCTCAATGTCTATACAGTCTAGATTTTTTTCTCTTCTGTTTCTCGATGACTAAAACAGTCCAATTTAGGGTTTAATATTTTTTCTTATTTTTACTCAGAGAGCAGTGCTTACAGCTGTTTTGCTTGTATGATAAACCTCTTAACCGGCCTCTGAACTTCCTTTTCATTCTCCCTCATGTACCCAAGTAGCACTTTGTTAATTACACACCTGCAATGTCTTTACTTTCTTCAGACAATTGCACTTCATTTTAACCTTTGATTTACACATATACCTATGCAATTTGTCTCACTGAGATTAGAATCTGCTCTAACATTTTTGTTCTTGGTTTCCGGATACTATTCTGAGGAGATGTTGCAATATAGTCTCTGTCATTTAGACTGGAGCTTTGCCTAGCTTGACTGCTAAGATAATTAGTAGTGTTTCTTTACTGCAGTTCCCCTGCTGGGAACTTCAAAGACAGCAGTATTTTTATAATATTTTTACCATCTAATGACTTGCAACAACAGACTGTTATTATATTGTCACGATGGGGGTGGGGGAGGGAGCGCAACTATCCAAATGCTATCAATTGTCCCTTGGTGGAAGGGTTCACCTGAATCCAGATTAGTCTGGTTTGTGAGAGACCATACATTTCTCTCAATTTTATTTCAATCTATGTCAAATATGAATTATTAACCAATTAACACTGATCTGTTACAATTATGAACTGACCTGTGCTTAATAACTCTATGCTCAGATCTGTAATTATTAATAATTATTACTAGTCATAGTAATCCCCAACCCCATTTCTAGTTCTTTCTTAATTTGGGGTAGAGCCAGAGTGCTTGCATATAGGGATCCATTATAAAGTAACCTAAGACTGTAGTTCAACTTCATGCACAGGACTTTAATTTAAACTACCTGTGAAGTACGTTAGTATGGAAATGGATATTTTTACATTTTTCAGTCTCTTCATTTGTATTTAGCATACTTAAAGAGTGCAAATAGCTTTTATAGTGTACTGATGTGTGTGTGTGTGTGTGTGTGTGTATACAGACACACATACATATATATATTACACACACAGAAAATTAATCCAAGAAGCAGCAAAGATATATGTCTTTTTATTTAACAAGGTAGCCAGCATCTCACTGCAGCCCTTTATATTAATATATCACATGAACTTGATAGAATTCATCATCTGATGTGTCACAATGGTTTAGTGTTCATTATGTGTTTATCCCATATATCAAGTAATTATAAGATCTAACTCTTAGATAGATCTTTAGACCTCAAAGTACTTTAAAAAGGAGGTCAATATCATCATTCCCATTTCACAAATAGGCAGACTGAGGAAGGTACTTTGCCCAAGGTCACTAGCAAGCCAGTGGCAGAGCCCAGAACTCAATCCAGGTCTCCTAGGTCTCAGTCTAGTGCCCTATCCATTGGCCAATACTGGCCCACATTACTGCTATATCTAAGTGCCTCACGATCTTGTGTCTCTCTCACTTTGTTTATCCTCACAACACTCCTGTGAGGCATGGCAGCACAATTATCCACCTTCTGCAGATAATACCCAGCTCTTAGGCAGCGATTAAAGCACTTTAACAGGAGTGCCAGTATCATTATCCCCATTTTACAGATGGGAAAACTAAGACAGAGAGTCATGTGCCCAAGGTCACACAAAGAGTCTGTAGAAGAGCAAGGAATTTAATCCATGTATCTGGCATGCCAGACTACCTCCCTAACCCCTGGACTGTCCTTCCACTCAGCTACAGCTGGGTATTGTGACAAAGTCCCTCCTCTGCCTTGGTGGGTCCTTCACTTATTGGTGGATTTGCTTGCCTCAGAGATTCACGGCCGCCCTCAGTTTGGCCACTTTTGCTAGTAGCTCAAACCTGCCGTTCACTCAGCTAACCTCATCACTGGCCAGCATAGGGAAAGGGAGAAGAACAATCCCCGCAGTCTCTGCTGACCCACCTAGTGGGTTGGGGGATAGGCCAGGGACCTTCCCCTCTGGTGGGACCCACAGTCCAGGTCACCTCCTCGTCTCAAATAGGGAGTTGAGGGGGATGGGAGGAACCCAGGCCCACCCTCTACACCGGGTTCCAGCCCAGGGCCCTGTGGATTGCAACTGTCCACAGTGTCTCTTGTGACAGCTGCAACTCCCTGGGCTACTTCCCCATGGCCTCCTCCCAACACCTTCTTTACCCTCACCCCAGGATCTTCCTTCTGAAGCCTCCAGCAGCATACCTTCTCACTCCCTGCTCCTTTTTTTTTTTTTTTTTTTACTTACTTACTTACTTACACACACACCCCTTACTCATGAGAGGTCCTTTTTAAACCAGGTGTCCTGATTAGGCTGCCTGCCATAATTGATTCTAGTATGTTCTTAATTGGCTCCAGGTGTCTTAATTAGCTTGTCTTAATTGGTTCTAGCAGGTTCTTGATTGCTCTATTGCAGCCCCTGTTCTGGTCACTCAGGGAACTCAGAGAACAGAAAACTGTTTATCCAGTGGCAGTATATTTGCCTTCGACCAGACTCCTGTACCCCACTGGTCCGGGTCTGTCACAGAATGTACCAACTATCTGAGCATACTTTGGGCTTGACTGTGCCTGCAGGCTGGGATTTTCAAAGGAATCTAAGAGATTTAGATGCCCAGCTCCCATTGAATTTTTATGGGAATTGTGTGCCTAACTCCCATAGGAATTGTGTGCATAACTCCAACTTACACTGAAAATCACAGCCTAAATCACAGCTATGCAGTAGGGGGCTTGTTTGCAGCAGAAGTCCCAGGACAAATTCTGGCGGACTCACAATATGACAGATGAGAAATAACAGGGATGAGTGTACCTATTTGGATTAACTAAAAATCCCTGCCCCAGAACCTTTGCCCATTTTTACATGTGAACATGAGAGACTTCTTGATATTCTAAATGCTTAGAATAAGCATAGTTTTCACCTGGATTTTTTAGGGGAAGGTAGAACATGATGTGCCAAGATATCACAAGAGAGACTGTCCTTATGTTCTTTCATCTAATGCTAGACACAGACTTGCACCAGTTTGACTAACTTTCCTCTCACCCTCAGGGGTGTATGCTACCGGATGGGCAATGGAACTAATATTGTTCTGCTGAGTAGTGAGCAATGAAATCTGCATCCTTTGCACACCACACAGCTCTGCTCTGCTGGGCTCCCTCCACTGTGGATTGCAGGCTGCATCCAGGATAGGGAGGAGCCCTTATTGGGTTAGCAGTGGTCCCAAGAGTGCTCTAGAAGAGAGAGGTGTTTGAAAACAGGTGGGTATTTAATAGAAAGAGCACCGTCTGTGGCACATAAGAATACGTAGCATTATCTGTAAGTTAGTAGGACCAATAAAGTTGTTTTTACACACTGAAAATGGCTTCCTGCCTGCAGCTGATAACATGCAGTTCTCAACAACGGTAAGGGGCTAGTTAATAGAATGTGACTATATGAAGCTCCCAGTCAACCCTCACCCCCACCCATTCAACATAAAGGCGCATGGCAGCCACAAAGACTACTGCGGCACATAAGCAGCATTAGTGGCCTCAGATCAGCTCTATTTTCACTGGGCAAAAGGAGATCCCAACTACTACAGGGACACACACATACACATGCACTGTACCATGTCTGCTGTTTCAGCCTGGTGCAGTAGGGGGACAAGGCGTCTCCCCCTAAAATTATTACATAGAGAGGAAAACTTCCACTTCGCATGTGGGAAAGTAGATCCCATGTTCAAAGACACTTCGCTGGTACCAGTTGCAGACAGAGCTTCTATATTTACTGCCTACTAAGAATCCAATCCTATAGTGCTTGCACAAGCAAAACTGATTATCAGTAGGACTAGTGCCTAAATAGGTCTGGTTGAATAGCAAGAAGGGTTATTGATGAACATTTTCCTGAAATCTATCTTGTGATTTCATTCATGCCTCTATTTGTCCATTTTCTGGAAACATTAGCAAGTGGTTTGTCTTTACTTGAATGTTTGCAAAAGTGCCCTTATCCACACAAACACTTGTCTTAATTGCAAGCAAGGGTATTTATTCACAAACAAGAGAATTTGTTATTTGCAATTCACCATTCATTATTCATCTGTTTAAAAAGTTTGTCACCTAATCAGGGAACAGATATCTCATCATGTAACTTAGATGACCTGTCAGAAAGAACAATCATAGCTCTTGATTTGTAGAAAATCCATAGGCTGCAGGTTGTTCATTACCTGAAATTGTGTATTGAACTATTTGTCTAACAATGGCAAGGATTGCTTCATCTGTCTGTAGATAGTTTGCAAACGGGAAAGAGGGCTAACTTCATTGAATAAATTGTTCTTTGCAAAGAAAGTGACCAGGTCTAGCCTTCAGTGTGAGCGTCTATGTTGTCAACAACACAGCAGAATTTCCTCTCTTATGCATCTCATGATTATGGAGATTCAATGTTTCATTTGGCATTTAACAACTTCCATGTTGGTTTTTGCATTTGGAAAACTATTGCTATTCATATTTCCAATGCATTTGAAATAATCTGGAAGTTACTTTACCCCAAGACATTAAAAAAATCATTACTTTGTCAATTTACTGTGAAACTCAAAGGAAATATTTCAAATGTATCATTTATTGAAACAAAAATGGGGGGGAAGCACATTATGCTTTTGGAAATCAATTTTCAGCTCTTTTTTCACATGGATTCATCAGCTACATCAAGGGACTTTGGTGGAGTAATAGGACTTTTTGCCTTTATAATGTTAAAAGTCAATTTTCTATGTGTTTGCCAGTGATTTCACATAGCTTTAAGATTTTGATGCACAATTTTAACTCTCTGGATGAAGCATGACCACTTAAATAATCTAAGGAGGACTAGTATGTTTCCATAGCCCTAGCTGCTTCTTTATCGTTAACATAGATAGAAATTTCAGAATTAAAGGAAAATAAGCAAAAATGTTAAAATTTTGCGGCACTGACTGTTATCAGGATTTAGGGGCATAGGAATTGCAAGACCAGATCAGACTGGTCCAGTAAATCTTTCTCTGATAGTGGTCAGCACTGTAAGTTTCAGAAGAGGAATCCCTGCAGTGGGCAATTATGAGATAACTCATCCCCAGAGAAAATTCCCTTCTAACCTCCAATAGTCAGAGGTTGGCTGATGCCCTGAAGCATGAGGGTTAATATACCCTCCCAACCTCTTATTTATTTTTAATTTTCACAACTATAATTCTGGGTAGTCTTGTTGTCCATATAAATGTCTAATCTCTTGCAGAACCCTGATAAACTTTTAGCCTCAGTGCTATCTTCTTGACAACAAGCTCCACAGTGACTGAGTTAAAAGGAATTAGATGTGAACTGGCCACCTTTCAGTTTAATTGAGTGCCCCCTTGTTCTAGTGTAGGGGGAAGGGACATCTCCAACAGGGCTTAAAAAGATTTTACAACACACACATATGCTTTCTTACATCATTTCACGGGAAAATGCTCTGGAAGGAGCCAGAGATACTACAAAATGCTATTATTATGGTGTTTGTGCATGTGCCTTTTTCTCACTAGAAGGATCCAGATCCTTGTAGCTTTTTATGAAGAGAGGCAGTAAAGAGTGAGTGACAAAATCTTGAGCAAAGGGTCAGCGGCAGGTCTGCAGGAAGAATTACCTCTTTGAAATCCAGGCAGCAGGAAACACAGAGTGTTAAAAGCAGCACAATCACCTCTGCTGAGTAACTAATCACCAATGGATCTGATCAGTAGAGAACATGAGGTGAGGAAACATCAGAGGTCAAAGTTGGAGACACAAAGGGATTCCATGTGAACCAAACTACCCTGGCAGGAGGAAAAAACAACCCACAAAAACTGTCAAAGAAAGGAGAGTGGGGGAGAGAAAAAGAATCAGTAAATGCCCAGGAGCTAAAAGAAAGTGGAGACAACAAAAGCCTTAAAAATCGACAATTGCATTGTCGTCATAAATATAAAGGGAAGGGTAAACCCCTTTAAAATCCCTCCTGGCCAGAGGAAAAATCCTCTCACCTGTAAAGGTAACCTCGCTGGCACCTGACCAAAATGACAAATGAGGAGACAAGATACTTTCAAAAGCTGGGAGGAGGGAGAGAAACAAAGGGTCTGTATCTGTCTATATGCTGCTTTTGCTGGGGATAGACCAGGAATGGAGTCTTAGAACTTTAGTAAGTAATCTAGCTAGGTATTCGTTAGATTATGATTTCTTTAAATGGCTGAGAAAAGAATTGTGCTGAATAGAATGACTATTTCTCTCTGTGTGTCTTTTTTGTAACTTAAGGTTTTGCCTAGAGGGATTCTCTATGGTTTGAATTTAATTACCCTGTAAGGTATCTACCATCCTGATTTTACAGAGGTGATTTCTTTACTTCTATTTACTTCTATTTCTATTAAAAGTCTTCTGGTAAGAAACTGAATGCTTTTTCATTGTTCTCAGATCCAAGGGTTTGGGTCTGTGGTCACCTATGCAAATTGGTGAGGATTTTTACCAAACCTTTCCCAGGAAGTGGGGTGCAAGGGTTGGGAGGATTTTGGGGGGAAAGATGTGTCCAAACTACATTTCCCAGTAAACCCAGTTAGAGTTTGGTGGTGGCAGTAGAGATCCAGGGACAAAGGATAAAATTAATTTGTACCTTGGAAGTTTTAACCTAAGCTGGTAAAAGTAAGCTTAGGAGGTTTTCATGCAGGGGACAAAAACTGTCAATGAAAGGGGAGTGGGGGAGAGAAAAAAAAATCAGTAAATGCCCAGGAGCTAAAAGAAAGTGGAGACAACAAAAACCTTAAAAATTAAACTCTTGTTCACATTGGTGAGCAGCTTCTCACACAAGCACAAACACTTCAGAGATCATTGCTATGAGTAAGGGGATCACAGTGTGGCCCTGCAAAAGAAAATTACAGAGGCCGGTATCACTTACAATCAAAAATCACCCTTCTCTGCCGGGGGAACATCGACGGAACAAAAAGCCTGATGATGTGACCACTTGCACGCAGGAGTAACTTTACTCACACGAGTAGTCTCACCAAATTCAGTGGGATTAGTCACAGAACTCAAGTTTCGCAAGGGATTACAGGATCAGGTTCTGTAACTAATAGATATGCATCCCTGTCAGAGTGCGGTTCCTCACAGTTCATCCTTGTGGGGAGTTGGCACCCCACAGCAGTGACACTAAAAATTAATTAAAAAGGGATTTGTGCCCACATAGTGGTATTGTAACCAGGAGACCTAGAGAAACTAATAAATTGACACTCATACACATGCACACAGACACACATTTGTATATGTTGAGAAGTAATTTGCCAGAGTTCAAAGGAAAAAAATACTGTTTGTAATTTTCATTTTAACTATGGCCAATGAAATCGCCACACTCATAGATCATCATGAGTAACCTCAGTGCTGTCTTGATATGTGTTGTTAAGGTTGTTCTTGTCAGGATATATGGAAGTTTCCAAAATAAATTCTCGGCCAAAAGGATGGATATTTACCTCCAAGTTGCACCCTCATTTTGAAACCCTCATTTGGTTGAGTTTTAGTGAATGCAAGACTAGGACAAAGTATTTAACTCGTTAATTGGAAGTTTATCACCATATTATTTAGGTGGTGTACTCTTATTCCTCCCCCTGCCCCCCATCTATAAGTTGCATATTTGTCTCACACTATTACTGCTGCTCGTCTGAATGTTAAAACTATATCCTGGATATAGCTAGTGGTTTTGAAATTATTTAAATGCTGATTTCAGAAATATTGTTCACAGGCTCTGTCAGGACTGCAAAGAAAGCATTGTTTCACCAGATTTAACGTTGACCTAAATCTACGGAGTTTTGTTGAATTATTACATTCAAAGTAGAATTTTCTGATCGTTCAACTAGATACCCGCAAAACATTGGTCCAGCTAAAAAGTACACTGTGCTGAACAGACAGACATATGAAGACATCTGGATTAGAAATGAACCCTAACTAGGACCTCAGATCAGTCCCATCTCCTTGGGGAATTTTTGGGTTGATTCCAAAACCCTAAGGAGCCAGTTGTCCAAGTCCAGTTTGGATGCAGCCCCAGATAGCAGAATCCTCACAAAAGTGGTTAGTCTTCTGCCATTTTAGGTGGACTGTGGCACCCAAAAAGTCCTCACCCATGTGCTTTTGGAGACTTAGAAAGATACAGAAGAATCTGACTCTATTCTTGACTCTGCCACTGAAGAGCTGGGCAAGTCACTTCACCTCTTTGTGCCTCAGTTCTCCCAGCTGTAGAATGAGGATAATGATGCTTAACTCCTTTATAAAGTGCTTTGAGATCCACTGATGAAAACCTCTATATAAGCACCAAGATATTATCGCTATAATTGGTTGCATGGTCCTGTGGACTATGCATCGGACCAAGAACAAAGGTCTGTAGTCTATTTGTGACTCTGACACCGATGTCCTCTGTGGCCTTGGTCAAGTCACCCTGTTCTGCCTTAATTTCCTGTGTGCATGATAAAGATAACACCACTGTGCAAGACACCAATTATTGCTCGTAAAGTGCTATAAAATTTCCAAATGCATCGATGCAGCAGTTCATTGACCTAGTCATCCTCTGCATCCCAACTTAAAACTCTCTCAACATTTTAAAAAAGTAACTTATGGTGGCATAAATGGTCATTTGGGCAGACTAGCAGAAGTAACTCATGGCTTTGCCAGTTGAAAGTAACACACACATCCCAAATGCAGGCTGATAAAATCTTTATACCACCACACATCATCAAATGTGATAGATATTAGATTATAGGTAAAATGTGTCTAGATAGCTCAAAGTAAAATTGTTCTGGGATCCTTTATCTTAGCACAATTGCTTAAGAGATTTGCAGTTACCCTGAGGACAAGGGTCCCTTTAGAATTCTTTTTCACTATGGCGGGGTGCTGGAATAAATTGACTAGTAGAGGTCAAACGTGCTACAGCAATGATGTATTTGGCTTTTGGAGAGTCTGCCAGATGTATCACACCAAGAGCAATTTATCTGAAATAGCATTCATAATAGGTCTCAAAGGAAGTGCCAATGTCTCCTTGAAAGAAAGGTGCTTTGATGCCAGCTAACAGTAACTGGAATATGCATAAAGCACAACAGACAGAACAGAAAGGAAGAAATTGGAGATGAAAATGCAATGCACATCTATTATTTGCAAGATGCACACTTTGCTGTATTATGAGTGGATCACTTAATAATTACTTGTTCTGTTCAATCCCTCTGGGGCATCTTGCATTGGCCACTGTCAGAACACAGAATACTGGGCTAGAGGGACCTTTGGCGTGACCAGGATGGCCGTTCTTGTGGAAGGTCTAGTAAGGAAGCATTGTTCTGATAAATATGGTGCTATGACAATCGCCAAAAGAGACCGTTACTAATTACAGCGGGTGGGACTCTGCCCTATGCTATGGCTCCTTTGCATATCACGGGGGATGCAGAAGGGATGTGAAGCTGCCCGAATCAGGCAGCTGGGAATGCCCCTGCTGTAGGGGATCTCTGAGTTGTAGAAAGCCAGCACCAACAGCTACAATCCTTCCCCATCTCCTTGGCTGAGGACAGCCCTGGGAATTGAAGGAGCATAACAATGGCATACAGCAGCCTTTGCCCCACTCCTCATTCAGATGAGCCAAGCAGAGCACTGGTGCAGCTGGGGGTTTAGGGCTAATATGTGGACTTTGTAACCATAAAGCGATTAGGGTGGCTCAAGAACTAGTCTCATAATGGGAGAAGTATCAGAGGGGTAGCCATCTTAGTCTCCTCGTTATAATGAGAGAGAGCTTTTTACACTTCCCTGCCTCTTTCACCAGCTCAGATCCAGACCAAGTTGAAATGGGCAAAAGCTATGACTGTTTGGTGATCTACAGGTGATGGGTTGGTGGTGTTGGTTGTAATTTTAGTGGACATCACCACCTCACATGGCTCTGTCATTGATGGACTCAGCGGAGAGAGGTCAAGGACAGGATGGATGTAGACAATGCGCTACCTTCTCCCTACAAGTGATTGTTGGCTCGTTTGCTTTTTACACAACATAAGTAATATGACGTAACCACAGGGGTACAGAAGGATAAAAATAACTGTGTGTTTACGACATACAACACGCAAGGCCTAGCTACGCACGTGAACTGGTGTTTTGGTAGACTCTTGGTGACTTCTTGTCTTCTGCTGTTGCAACCCATGCCACGTAGCAATAGATAAGAGTCATTCGTCAGGATGATAATCTCAGCACGCAGCACATAATGGGCACTGACTCCTAATTGGGGTCTCTGGGCACGACCATAATGTCAATATTAAATAATAATCTCTGAACACAGTAAACTAAATCCAGCCCTGGGATAACCATTAACGTCTCATTAACGTCAGTTCATAGCAGGGCTAAGTTGGTCCAGTGTCGGCACCACTCAATCATTTTGGTTAGTTTCTTACAGAGAGATGATTTACAATGATATATGTGAGGCTAAGAAAAGAGCCTGAAATTAAATTTAAACTGTTTTTTCTTATAAGCTGAACAAATAGAGATCTCATGCACACTGACCAAAATATCCTGCTATTCTTCACCAAAGACAGCTATCGCCAGGCGCCCCTCTGCCCCCACCCGCGGAAATAGCAGTGGTTCAGCTGCCATGCTAACCCTGCTTGAAATAAAATGTTTGCAAAAGGCTCATATCAAGGTATGACTAATGCCATCATTCTCCATCCACAAAAGCGAGCCCCATGAAGTGAAAAAAGTCCATTAAGAGGGTGAGGGTTTTTTTACATTTGGAAGACACATAGTAATGAAATGGCACATAAACACAACAACTGGAGCCCTGCAGCATCTGTGGCAGGGGTGGGTCAGAGAAAATCTGTCTGCCCTATCCCTGATTTAAAAGCTGAGTTTGCCCTACGTGCATTGGCACCACTTAGCACTTTCCAATCTCTTCTGTCCACCCAACCTAGCCTCCTGCTCTGGCCCCTATAAGAATCATTTCCATCTTCTTAAGGGTATTTTTTTTATTGTTTTTTTGAGGGTGGGTTAATCATGTGAATAGAAAATAAACAATACATACAGACCTATCAGCAAGTGACAAAAGTCACAGTGCAAGTATGGTGCCTTGTCCCTTTAGCCCTAAGCTTAATGCCACCCTATATTCCAACAGGTGAGCTACCTATCTGATACCAAGTTTCTTCCAGTTGAAAATATCTTGTGGATTAGTCTTGGGTTACATTGTGCACAGGACATAAGATGAGGTGAAAATTATGGAGCTTCACCTGGCTGGGCTTAGTGTTTTCCCCTTCCGGCGATGTGGGGCCTGCAGCAAATCAGTCCCACTCCACAGAGTTTTTATTCCCTACTCAGGTTTCATTTTTTGGTATTTACAAGGTGGGCCTCAGGGTAGGCCCAAGTAGTACTCTTCAGCCAAACAAAAAGAAACAAATTCATAGCACAAAAAGGAAATACCTCTCTGTGATGGAAGTCACACTCTATAATGGTTGTAATAATCTCTGTATAAAATATGCCTTTGTCATAAATATAAAGGGAAGGGTAAACCCCTTTGAAATCCCTCCTTTCCCTAGGGGAAAGCTCCTCTCACCTGTAAAGGGTTAAGAAGCTAAAGGTAACCTCGCTGGCACCTGACCAAAATGACCAATGAGGAGACAAGATACTTTCAAAAGCTGGGAGGAGGGAGAGAAACAAAGGGTTTGTGTCTGTCTGTATGCTGCTTCTTGCCAGGGACAGAACAGGAATGGAGTCTTAGAACTTTTAGTAAGTAATCTAGCTAGGTATGTGTTAGATTATGATTTCTTTAAATGGCTGAGAAAAGCACTGTGCTGAATAGAATAACTATTTCTGTCTGTGTATCTTTTTTGTAACTTAAGGTTTTGCCTAGAGAGGTTCTCTATGTTTTTGAATCTAATTACCCTGTAAGATATCTACCATCCTGATTTTACAGGGGGGATTTCTTTATTTCTATTTACTTCTATTTTTTATTAAAAGTCTTCTTGTAAAAACTGAATGCTTTTTTCATTGTTCTCAGATCCAAGGGTTTGGGTCTGTGGTCACCTGTGCAAATTGGTGAGGCTTTTTATCCAACATTTCCCAGGAAAGGGGGGGTGCAAGTGTTGGGAGGATTGTTCATTGCCCTTAAGATCCAAGGGTCTGGGTCTGTAGTCACCTAGGCAAATTGGTGAGGCTTTTTACCAAACCTTGTCCAGGAAGTGGGGTGCAAGGTTTTGGGAAGTATTTTGGGGGGAAGGACGCGTCCAAACAGCTCTTCCCCAGTAACCAGTATTAGTTTGGTGGTGGTAGCGGCCATTCCAAGGATAACGGGTGTAATATTTTGTACCTTGGGGAAGTTTTGACCTAAGCTGGTAAAGATAAGCTTAGGAGGTTTTTCATGCAGGTCCCCACATCTGTACCCTAGAGTTCAGAGTGGGGGAGGAACCTTGACATGGTGGCATAGTGGTGGGATTAACCTGAAATCATTTTGAGATCCAGTTGAGATTTTTTTGAACTAGAAATACAGATTTTAAAAAGGAAATTTTTTTTTTCCTTTGAAAAGGAGTCCAGAAAGCAGTTGAAACTGAAAGCTGAAACTGTGGCCAAGCAGAGACAAAAGGGGATTATCTTTTGAATTGCAGGTTTTCTTTGCCTGGAGGCAGGGTACTTAACTCCTGCAGGGAAATTCACAGTCTTCCAACCCAGAGGTTTTTTTTTCTTTTCTTCCTAAAAGTAAATAGGGGGTGTGTGTTCTACCCATTTGCTTTTTCTTTGGGCTGGGTAAGCAGGTTTCCAAGTAGTTGGAGGTTTTTTGCTTTAATTTGGGCCCAGAGCAGAGACAAGGGAATTGTTTTTTTCTGTAGGCTGACAGTCACTATCAGAGAATAGGTATTCTATTCCAGCACAGCAAAATTTTACAGCCACGTTTTGTTTGTTTATTTCTAAACCTCGGGTGTAAAGTTAGTTAAAAACAGAGAGGTTAGAATGACCAAATCCTCAGCTCGACTACAGCTGGAATTAGCCAAATTTCAGGCTGAGGAAAAACAAAGGGAACATGAAAGACAGATAGAACTCATGCGGCTGAAAATGGAAGCAAGGGACAAAGAAATGGAAGCAAGGGACAAAGAACTGGAGGAGAAGGAAAAAGAGAGGAAGCATGTGGAGGAGGTGGAGAAGATAAAGGCCCAGCAGAATATACCAACAAACCCTAGCAATCCTTCTCCAGGTACCACTTCCCATCCCAGAAAGTTCCCCACCTACAAGGCAGGTGATGATACTGAGGCCTTCTTAGAGAACTTCGAAAGGGCCTGCCTTGGGTACAACATCTCTACTGACCAATACATGGTAGAGCTGAGGCCGCAGCTCAGTGGACCCTTAGCTGAGGTGGCAGCTGAAATGCCTAAAGAACACATGAACAAGTATGAACTGTTTAAATCCAAGGCGAGAGTCAGAATGGGGATAACACCCGAGCAGTCTCGTCGGAGGTTCAGAGCCCTAAGGTGGAAACCAGACATGTCATTTACCCGACATGCCTACCACATTGTGAAACATTGGGATGCCTGGATATCAGGAGCAAGTGTTGAATCTCCAGCAAATTTGCCCTTCCTAATGCAAATGGAACAATTCTTAGAGGGTGTTCCTGAGGAAATAGAAAGATACATCCTAGATGGGAAACCCAAAACTGTAATCGAGGCAGGAGAGATTGGAGCCAGATGGGTGGAGGTGGCAGAGAAGAAGAAAACTGGTCGCAGTTGGAGCGGAGACCAGAAGGGACCACCCCAGACCACACCCTATTACCGGGGGCCGCCCAAAGCCCCACCTACCTCCCAAAGAACCCTCCAGACCCCTTATCGTCCCACCACCCCGTTCTCCAGCAACCCTCCTCGCCCCAGTGACCCGTCAGCTGGACGATGTTTTAAGTGTAACGAGCTGGGGCATGTAAAGGCCAACTGCCCCAAGAACCCCAACAGATTACAGTTCATTGCACCGGAATCACACCAGAGGTCCACAGGCGCAGATACCTCCCAGATACCCTTGGAGCGGAGGGAAACTGTGAGTGTGGGCGGGAAGAAGGTCACCGCGTGGAGGGACACCGGAGCACAAGTGTCAGCTATCCATGCTTCCTTAGTGGACCCCAATTTAATCAACCCAGAGATCCAAGTGACGATTCAACCCTTCAAGTCCAACTCTTTCAATTTGCCTACAGCCAAGTTGCCTGTCCAGTACAAGGGCTGGTCAGGAATGTGGACTTTTGCAGTCTATGATGATTATCCCATCCCCATGCTGTTGGGGGAAGACTTGGCCAATCATGTGAAGCAGGCCAAGAGGGTGGGAATGTTCACCCGCAGCCAGGCTAAACAAGCCGTGAGGCCTAGCTCTGTTCCGGAAACTTCTATCAGGACCCAGTCAGAGGTGATGGACCCGGACCCCAGGCCAATGTCTGCAACAGCAGTAGTGGATCCAGTCCCAGAGACCCAGACGGAACCAGTCCCAGAACCGGAACCAGCCAAACAACCAACACCAGACCCCGTGCCAGCACTGAATCCAGTACTTGCAACCTCAACACCAGAGGGCCCCACTGAACCTGAACTGGCAGCAACCGATAACCCTACACAAGAGGCTCAGCCGGAGCCTGAATCCCAACATAGTGCACCAGCGGAGAGCGGTTCACAGTCAACAGAAACAGCTCCATCCCCTATATCGCTTCCAGAGGGACCAAGCCTAGGTCCACAATCCAATGAGGGACTGATGTCTCCAGCATCAAGGGAACAGTTCCAGACCGAACAGGAAGCAGATGAAAGCCTCCAGAGAGCTTGGACGGCGGCACGGAGCAACCCACCGCCTCTCAGCTCTTCTAATCGATCCAGGTTTGTTATAGAAAGAGGACTTTTATACAAGGAAACTCTTTCTGGTGGACACCAGGAAGACTGGCATCCTCAGAGACAGTTGGTAGTTCCAACTAAATACCGGGCCAAGCTCTTGAGCTTAGCCCACGATCACCCTAGTGGCCATGCTGGGGTGAACAGGACCAAAGACCGTTTGGGTGGATCATTCCACTGGGAGGGAATGGGCAAGGATGTTTCTACCTATGTCCAGTCTTGTGAGGTGTGCCAAAGAGTGGGAAAACCCCAAGACCAGGTCAAAGCCCCTCTCCAGCCACTCCCCATCATTGAAGTTCCATTTCAGCGAGTAGCTGTGGATATTCTGGGTCCTTTTCCGAAAAAGACACCCAGAGGAAAGCAGTACATACTGACTTTCATGGATTTTGCCACCCGATGGCCGGAAGCAGTAGCTCTAAGCAACACCAGGGCTAAAAGTGTGTGCCAGGCACTAGCAGACATTTTTGCCAGGGTAGGTTGGCCCTCCGACATCCTCACAGATGCAGGGACTAATTTCCTGGCAGGAACTATGAAAAACCTTTGGGAAGCTCATGGGGTAAATCACTTGGTTGCACTCCTTACCACCATCAAACAAATGGCATGGTGGAGAAGTTTAATGGAACTTTGGGGGCCATGATACGTAAATTTGTAAATGAGCACTCCAATGATTGGGACCTAGTGTTGCAGCAGTTGCTCTTTGCCTACAGAGCTGTACCACATCCCAGTTTAGGGTTTTCCCCATTTGAACTTGTATATGGCCGTGAGGTTAAGGGGCCATTGCAGTTGGTGAAGCAGCAATGGGAGGGATTTACACCGTCTCCAGGAACTAACATTCTGGACTTCGTAACCAACCTACAAAACACCCTCCGAACCTCTTTAGCCCTTGCTAGAGAAAACTTACAGGATGCTCAAAAAGAGCAAAAAGCCTGGTATGATAAGCATGCCAGAGAGTGTTCCTTCAAAGTAGGAGACTAGGTCATGGTCTTAAAGGCGCTCCAGGCCCATAAAATGGAAGCATCGTGGGAAGGGCCATTCATGGTCCAGGAGTGCCTGGGAGCTGTTAATTATCTCATAGCATTCCCCACCTCCAACCGAAAGCCTAAGGTGTACCATATTAATTCTCTAAAGCCCTTTTATTCCAGAGAATTAAAGGTTTGTCAGTTTACAGCCCAGGGAGGAGACGACGCTGAGTGGCCTGAAGGTGTTTACTACGAAGGGAAATGTGCTGGTGGTGTGGAAGAGGTGAACCTCTCCATGACCCTTGGGCGTATGCAGCGACAGCAGATCCAGGAACTGTGCACTAGCTACCCGCCAACGTTCTCAGCCACCCCAGGACTGACTGAACGGGCATACCACTCCATTGACACAGGTAATGCTCACCCAATTAGGGTCCAACCTTACCGGGTGTCTCCTCAAGCTAAAACTGCTATAGAACGGGAGATCCAGGATATGTTACAGATGGGGGTAATCCGCCCCTCTGAAAGTGCATGGGCATCTCCAGTGGTTCTAGTTCCCAAACTAGATGGGGAAATACGTTTTTGCGTGGACTACCGTAAGCTAAATGCTGTAACTCGCCCAGACAACTATCCAATGCCACGCACAGATGAACTATTAGAGAAACTGGGACGGGCCCAGTTCATCTCTACCTTGGACTTAACCAAGGGGTACTGGCAGGTACCGCTAGATGAATCTGCCAAGGAAAGGTCAGCCTTCATCACACATCTCGGGCTGTATGAATTTAATGTACTCCCTTTCGGGCTGCGAAATGCACCCGCCACTTTCCAAAGACTTGTAGATGGTCTCCTAGCAGGATTAGGAGAATATGCAGTCGCCTACCTTGACGATGTGGCCATATTTTCGGATTCCTGGGCAGACCACCTGGAACATCTACAAAAAGTCCTTGAGCGCATAAGGGAGGCAGGACTAACTGTTAAGGCTAAGAAGTGTCAAATAGGCCTAAACAGAGTGACTTACCTTGGACACCAGGTGGGTCAAGGAACTATCAGCCCCCTACAGGCCAAAGTGGATGCTATCCAAAAGTGGCCTGTCCCAAAGTCAAAGAAACAGGTTCAATCCTTCTTAGGCTTGGCTGGTTATTACAGACGATTTGTACCGCACTACAGCCAAATCGCTGCCCCACTGACAGACCTAACCAAAAAGAAACAGCCAAATGCTGTTCAGTGGACCGGAAAGTGTCAGAAGGCCTTTAACAAGCTTAAAGCGACACTCATGTCTGACCCTGTACTAAGGGCCCCAGACTTTGACAAACCGTTCCTAGTAACCACAGATGCATCTGAGCGTGGTGTGGGAGCAGTTTTAATGCAGAAAGGCCCTGATCAAGAATTCCACCCTGTAGTGTTTCTCAGCAAAAAACTGTTTGAGAGGGAAAGCAACTGGTCAGTCACTGAAAAAGAATGTTACGCCATTGTCTACGCTCTGGAAAAGCTACGCCCATATGTTTGGGGACGGCGTTTCCACCTGCAAACCGACCATGTTGCACTGAACTGGCTTCACACCGTCAAAGAAACTAACAAAAAACTTCTTCGGTGGAGTTTAGCTCTCCAAGATTTTGATTTCGACATCCAACACATCTCAGGAGCTTCTAACAAAGTGGCTGATGCACTCTCCTGTGAAAGTTTCCCAGAATCAACTGGTTAAAATCGTCCTTGAGATGTGGAAAATATTGTTAGTCTTTATGTACTTGGTAGTATATTTAGAGATGCATGTGTCTTATTAACTCTGTTTTTCCTAGAGCTCCAGGAAGAAATCCCAGCCAGTGTTTCACCCTAGCTGAGATTTGGGGGGCGTGTCATAAATATAAAGGGAAGGGTAAACCCCTTTGAAATCCCTCCTGGCCAGGGGAAAGCTCCTCTCACCTGTAAAGGGTTAAGAAGCTAAAGGTAACCTCGCTGGCACCTGACCAAAATGACCAATGAGGAGACAAGATACTTTCAAAAGCTGGGAGGAGGGAGAGAAACAAAGGGTCTGTGTCTGTCTGTATGCTGCTTCTTGCCAGGGACAGAACAGGAATGGAGTCTTAGAACTTTTAGTAAGTAATCTAGCTAGGAATGTGTTAGATTATGATTTCTTTAAATGGCTGAGAAAAGCATTGTGCTGAATAGAATAACTATTTCTGTCTGTGTATCTTTTTTGTAACTTAAGGTTTTGCCTAGAGGGGTTCTCTATGTTTTTGAATCTAATTACCCTGTAAGATATCTACCATCCTGATTTTACAGGGGGGATTTCTTTATTTCTATTTACTTCTATTTTTTATTAAAAGTCTTCTTGTAAAAACTGAATGCTTTTTTCATTGTTCTCAGATCCAAGGGTTTGGGTCTGTGGTCACCTATGCAAATTGGTGAGGCTTTTTATCCAACATTTCCCAGGAAAGGGGGGGTGCAAGTGTTGGGAGGATTGTTCATTGCCCTTAAGATCCAAGGGTCTGGGTCTGTAGTCACCTAGGCAAATTGGTGAGGCTTTTTACCAAACCTTGTCCAGGAAGTGGGGTGCAAGGTTTTGGGAAGTATTTTGGGGGGAAGGACGCGTCCAAACAGCTCTTCCCCAGTAACCAGTATTAGTTTGGTGGTGGTAGCGGCCATTCCAAGGATAACGGGTGTAATATTTTGTACCTTGGGGAAGTTTTGACCTAAGCTGGTAAAGATAAGCTTAGGAGGTTTTTCATGCAGGTCCCCACATCTGTACCCTAGAGTTCAGAGTGGGGGAGGAACCTTGACAGCCTTGTAAGGTATCATTTGAAAACTAACAATTGCTGGTCAACAATAACATGGTGAGATGTATGTAGCAGCATTATATGTAAAGTTATTAACAAACTGAAATCATGACTGAAGTGTGTTCACCAGACATGTCTAGGAAGTGGATAAACCTGTTTCTTAAAGACAAAGGATAAGTTGACACTCCAGTCAAGTGTAATCAAAACTGATGGGCCATCTTTTGTAAAGGAAGTGGGACAGGAACAAACACATGCATTTTAGCAAACCTCTCCCCCACCAGATTCCTTATCTCCTTGCTCTCAGCTGGAAACAACTTTATCTATGGGTCACTCTTAGAAAAATGCATTTGAAAGTGTGGCTTAACTATACAAATCAGGGACAAAAACATCCCAAGTTCTCTCTCCCTATCTCTCTCTCTCTTTTTTCTACCTAAAATGACAGAAGAAATAGCCTATGAACTTTGGGAGCAGATCCTGGCTTGAGAATTTGATCAGCACTGTAATGAAAATGTGGTAAGAACTTCACCTTGAACCAAGTCTAGTTTAAGTTTAGAAAGTATTTTATCTTTATTTTTCTTGTAACCGTATCTGACTTTTATGCCTCATTGCTTGTACTCACTTAAAATCTCTTTGCAGTTAAATAAACTTGTTTTATTCTTTAATTAAACTAATCCAGTGTTGTAAATTGTTTGGGTAACTTCATTTAAGATAGCTGAGTCTTGTAGGTTGATCCCCTTAGAGAGGTAATGGATCTAGATATCTGTACTGTCCAGGAGAGGACTGGACAGTGCAACACACATGTTTTGGGGACAAACTCCAAGACTTGGAGTGTGTTGGGGTCAGCCTGCAAATAGTAACCAAAGCTGCTGGAAACCAGAATGTGGCTGGTGTTTGCTGACTGGCTGCTGGGGTCAGAGTGGCTGGCCCAGGGCTGTGGCTGTACACAGACACACAGGGTGTGACCTGCAGGCTGTTTGTGAGGAGCCCAGGTTGGGAGCTACAGCAGCAAAACATTTTGAGGCCCCTCAGGTTGATGCAAATGGCAGCACAGCCCCTCATTTGTCTGGATTGCACCCCGGAATGTCATAGTGCATTAGTCTAAACAGGATTTTGTACACAGTTTGCTATTTTAAATGAAATTTACACTTTAAGCACTGGAGTAACACTTTTAAGTGAGTCTCTAGTGTGGTAGCTGGGAACAGTCAAAGAAAGATTACAGTTTGTTGTTTTCTGTTTGCTTATTTTGAGTGAGAGACAGAACAGAAGCTGGGGCAAGAAAACATATGTCAAAAAAAAAAAAAAACACAACACCATACAGAAGAATTGTTTGCAGATCTGTCTTTTTCAGCAGCAAAGTTAAGAAACCTCCTCATAGATTATGACAAAGCCAGTGGAGTACAGACAGTTTATCAGGACTCATCTGAGAGATCAGGGTCCACAGCATCAGGAGGAAACAGACCTTACAGCCTACAAGTAAGCCCAGAATGGATGCAACTGGAGAGAGAAACTGCAGCTGGAAACACTTCAAATCTAACATGAATGGGAAGAGAACGAAAAGAAACATCAACATGAAATCAAGGTGTGGGATTTATAGGCGGACAATCCTCAGGCAATAATCAATCCTATTCATGGAACTCTCAGCTGGAACAAGTTGTGTGCTGCACACAAGGAAACAGCTGTATTAAAGCATACCTTACCACTTTTGAAAGGCTATGTGAAGTTCATCATGTTCCAGAGGACAGGAAATTCCCACACTGATTGAAAAACTCTCTGGTAAAGATTTACATGTATTTAATTAAATTCCAGTTGATGGGGCTATGAAATGGCTTTTTAAAATTCAGGCTGTTTTGCAAAGGCTTCAAATTATTCCTGAAGTGTATACGTTGAAATTTAGAAATCTCAAGAAAAGGCCTGGCTTAAGTCAGAATGAATGTGCCTATAAAATGGGTGATCTAATGAGAAAATAGATAAAGGAGAAGAGGGCTGAGGAATGTGACAAATTGTTTGAAATCTTTGCTCAAGAACATTTCCGAAGCATATGGACTGAGGAGATCAAAGAAACCTAGTATGGGGTAAATCTTTAAATGCTGTAAAGGAAATGGCCATCCTGGTTGATTCCTTTGTGCAAGCCCAAATGTCAAGGCACAAACCCAAAGTAAAAGGGGGGATCCTGTTTCACCCCTGAGAAGAAGGAGGGTGGCTAAGAACCCAGGCACCCCTCCCCCCTAAATCATCCCCCTTCTAGAAATCCCCATCACAGATCTCCTGTGAAGGACAAAGGTACAAGAAGGTGCTTCCAGTGATATGCCTGAGGAATCAGTTTCCTAATCTAAAAGTAACTAAGCCCACACCCCATCCAGCCCATATTAATGCAACTGCCCTTAACACAGAACTCTGCAGGTCCTCTATGAGGTCTGACCGTGAGGAGATAGATATGGAATGTATCAAAGTCGCCAAGGTGAATGGCAAAGAATGCATAGGGTGGGGAAACCCTGGTGCCCACATCTTTCTGGTCAGGGAAAGCATGGTCCCAAAGACTGACATGTTACCTAGCCACGAAGTAGTGCTTCTGGCACGTGGGGAACATAAAATTCGTGCGTCTTTGGCTAACATTCATTTGGAATAGGAAGGTTTAGAAAGTGACTTAACAGTATCCCCACGGAAATGCTCTTGGGGATGATATTTTGCATATGACTAAGGCTGTTAATTTTGTTACCCATAAAATATGGGTATTCCAGAGGAAAATGGTAAAGACCCAGAAACTGTTATCGGGGGGGTGGAGGGAAGAGGGGCAGTCCTTCTAGCTGCTCTGCTGAGAAGGAATCAGTGAATGCCCAGGTGTGGGAGGGGCCAAGGCCAGCTGATGTATGGCAGAGGAAAGAAGCATGCCCTTGGGGCTGGGGGAGGAAGAATTAACCCCTTCAACAGAAGAAGCTGTCCCAGTTGTTAGCTGCCAGCGTTAAGCAGATGAACAAAAGGAAAGACCCCACTCTAGACAGCATAAGGGAACATGTCCCAGAGAGGGACCCAGCAAGGTGAAATAGGGAGAGGTTTTTTGAAGAGGGAGGAAAATTGTACAGGAAAGCTCCTATGAGGCTGGCATACCAGGTCATGCTAGAATGTATTCAAGTCAATTCACTTTTATATTAGTATATGTAACCCTTCTGCCCATCAGAGTTGGCAGCAACAAGGGCTGGGTTCAATATCTAGGGGATTCATTCCAATAACATAATGCAAACCGGCTCGAGCCCCCACCCAGTGACCTGGGACAAATATATACCACCCCCGCTGGGCGCCTCCAAAGGGCAATACATCCCCTCTCGCAAGCACATAGTCTGAGTGTAGCAAAAAGCCTTTTAATAACAGAGAGAAACAATGTGGCGTTATGTTGGGGAAACACCACCAACAGGATTCGTAACACAACCCATGAGCAAAAAACCCACCACCCCAAGCAAATTGGGGCGTGTCCTTTCCCTTTGGTTCTTGAGGCCAGCAACCCCAAATCACCCAAAGTCCCAAAAGTCCAATGACCCAAAAGTCTCTGTCCCTGGTCAGGGCAGCCCCAGAGTTCGAAAATTTATCTGCAGAGGTTTACCTCCCAACCTGGGTGGAGATGGGGGGGGGGAAAGAGAGGTAAGGGGCACCTTACATGATCTGAAGCTGACCGCCCCACAGCTCCATAGGCCTTTGCTCCGCCAGCCGCCCCACAAACTGCTTCGCTCGGCTCCGCTCTGCTGCTCCACCAGCCGGTCCACGAACTGCTCCGCTCCACGTCCCACAAGCAGCTCCCGCCGTTCAATGAACTGCTCCACCAGCCTGTCCACAAGGCACTCCAACCGTCCCACAAACTGCTCCACAATATATATTCAGGCTCCCCCACTACTTAACACAATGCTCAGTGATTTCAACTCTTAGTCAGTTCAGCTCTTTGGTGAATTCAGCTTGTAGTAGGGGAGCCTCAGTGCTGGTGCACCATTAACCCAAAGTGAGCTCAGCAGCCTGTAACTAGACTCCTAACAGAATCAAAATTAGCTCTGATATTCCACAGTGGAGAGAGGAGGAAGTGCAATTAGCATGTAAGGCCCTCACCCAAGGGCCCATGCCACCAAGTATTAATACTTGTCCCCAGCCTCTCTCAATTCACAGAGTTTTGGAACCCATGACCCTTGCCTAGCGAGTGCTACTTAGTTGATGGTGAGTCCCTCCATCATAACAAAAGGCCAAGTGCAGTTCCCCTGTCCTTGATTCCCATAATCAGGGTAATAATAATTTATTCTTCCTTCCCCAATAACAGAGACACTGGGGATCCCACAGCAGCCAAAATGACCATTTGAGCAGCTATGGCCTCATTCTAGGAAGGGTGGGTGTGCCTATGCAAATGAGATCAGCCCCTGAAGTTCTTTTCCACAACTTGCCACACCTCACCACCAGATGTCAGGGTGGAGCTCTTCCTGACACTGCTTACATATAGATCAAAGTAACTGTTAACTATATAAGTGTCTAACTTCATAAAACTAAGGGGATGCCAAACTGAGTCATCTCTGGAAAGCACTGATATTTGTAACTACTTCACACCAGCTGAAAAGGCAGAGGTGTTGTCTGTGCTGCAAGAACACAAAGTGCTTTCTAGAAAGCCAGAGAAGAGTCACTTGCTAACTCATAAAATTATTACGGAAGAACCAGAGCCATCTCCCAATAGACCCTACAAGGCCACTGGCAAGGTGTTGCCTTGTTATGCTGACCTCTGGATGCCAGTCCTTCCCCAAACAGTCAGTTAGTTTGGTTACTTCTTCTGCATTCCATCCAGGAGAAGCCTTTTCTCCATGCTGCAACTTGTCTCTCATCTCTCCTCCCTGTCTTGCCCCAGAAGAGGGGTTTTTAAAGGTCATAGGCAGCCCTTAATTGGACTCAAGTGTCCCTCGCTGACCTGAGGTCACCTCTTTTCAGCTCATAGGGAAATGTGCCTTTAGCATTCTAGGGCTAATATACCTGCCTTCCACACACTCTGGTCTGACCTTGTCACAAACTGCTTAAAAGAAAATCATGGCCCTCATTGAAACTGATGGCAGAATTCCCTTTGACTACAATAGGGCCAGGATTTCATCCAAACTCTAGTCTAGTTTTTCCAAATGTCCAGACCTCTGACAAGTATCAAATGATGTAAAATCAAGATAGGTAGTGAGGTCTTTTTTGTAAGAGTTTAAAAGACAAAAGCAGCAAGGAGAGTTCATAAATCAGCTTCAGTATCATTAAAAGATGTTGCCCTACATTCTGCAAGCCCAAAATGTCATTGCGTGCAGAGAACAGGACCCTTTCTGCATTTTTGCCTTGCCAAAAACCATCTGCTTGGTACACATAAGTTATTGTAAACTCTTGGAAGATGTTTCTCTCACAGCTCCCCCAGGGGTTGGCAACAGGGCTTGAGCCCAGAACCTATTGGCGCCATACAAGAACCTAATCTAGATATATAATGGCTGTAAAAAAAAAAAATTCCAAGTCTAGATATCAGTAAGGATAATGTTAGAAGTGGATAAGGAATAAAAAGCACAGTAGGCCTATTGAAAAGAGGCCAAGATCCATCCACTAATACTCAGGCAAAACTCCTTTTGAATAAATTGCATCATTGCCTCTGTGAGAACAGAGGGAGAGATTTTCAAAGGCACAAAGGACAGTTAAGTGGCCAGACTTCCATTGATTTTCACTGGGAGTTGGGATCCTAACCACCCTTGTGCTGTTAAAAACTCTCTCCCTGAGTAAACACTGAAGGATCTGTTCAAGGTGAATATGGCCAATGAAGTGCACAGGAAGCAATCTGAGGCACGCACATTCCTGCTTGACATGGACAAATAATAGTACACCACAGATTTTTGGAAAGTTTGTCAAATGTTAGGGATTAGTAAAGTAATATACAGACTCTCTCGCCTCTCCTGTGTAGGCTTTTGGGTAGAATCCCGTACAGGGAAGTAGCAGCTAAAAGTCATTTAGGTATGATGTTGTTTAGAAGTCTCTATGGAATGAGACACTAGTCTTCGTCTTTTTCTCTGTGAGCACAAGTGTCAAAAGCCACCATCAGAGCTGGCTGTAATTGGCAGTCTCAGTGAGGAGACCAGGAATTAAATAGACACGGAGAGCGGAGACTGCGGTACCCTGTCACCTGTAGTACTTATTATAAAACTTTCTCCAATAGCATCTTCATTTGGGGGGCACTGAATTTCATTCTTTCTGTCCACATTTGAAATCTTCACTCCATTATACAGTTAATAAGGCCCCAGGCAGATAGTTTGTCTATTCCTCTTGTTGAACACTGCTGCCAGTGCACTATTGCCACTGTAGGAAAGAGCTGTGCACGTCCATTACATTAAATAGTCACATCCTCAGAGTCTAGTCCTAGCTGAGTAATGTGGAGCTCCAGATGCTAAATTCTGCACAAGCCTCATTGCAGTTCTGGTCCAAAGTCTTCAACATCACATTTCAGAATATTTATATATTTTGATTTATACGTAACCCTTCTGCCAGGTGGAGTCGGCAGCAACAAGGGACTCTAGAGGCAACACTTCAGGCAATACTTCCCCACTCGCAAGCACTGATTAATACAACAAAAGACAAATTTTTATTAAAAGGGAAAGAGAACCAAGCATTAGCATGGGAGAACACCACAATCACATTCAAAAGCATGAGACCATAAGCAAATCCCGACTCCTAAGTGCATTGGGCGGTGTCCTTCGCCTCAGTTTCCAATCTTGCGGTGGGAAAGTCCAATGAACGAATGTCCCTTAATATACCATTACCCTCTCCCTCCATTGCACCCCACTCACAGGTGGCTGTCCTTGGTTAGTGAAGACCCAGAGCTCAGAGGTTTGTTCACGGGGGTTCACTTCCCACCTCCAGGGAGGGCATCTACAAAAGCCTCTACTGCAGCCTCTGCAACTGGCTCACAGCTGTCGTGGTCTCTCTGCCACTTGCTGCTCCTATGGGGTCACGTTTGGAAGTTCCCCAACCTAACCCAGCTCTGAGTGATTTCAGCAGGTAGTGGAGAACTTCACCGCCAGTGAAGGCTGTTTTGTCCTTCACTGTTCCTATACAACTGCTCAGCAGTGACATCAGCTCTAGGAATCACCAGCTGGAAACAAAGAGACACTGAATTGAGTCTAATCAGCACAGTCAAACACTGGAGAGGGGCAGTGTGACTGGGATCCCATGGGGGCACACTGAGATTACTCAATTAGGGAAAACTGCAAAGAATGGGGCAGGAAATCCCCAATGCTGGTGGATAGTCCAATCCTTAGATTTACCAAGCCAGCACCAAACAGCTCTAATACCTTACTGGTTACCCAGAAGCCAAAACATAGTTTCCCTAAAAGTAACCCACCCTTGGGCTTCCACCCAGACACCCAAGTCAGATATGATGAGAATTACTGAAAATCTTATTCATCATAGAAAAAAATTCTACCAATCCCAAAGGATAGGACACATTACCTCCCAGGTTAATGAATATTCCAGATCTTACCCAAATACATGCTTACCGCCAATTCTTATTAACTACACTAAAAATTTATTAAAAGAGAGAGTAGTGGTTAAAAGAGCAGTATACACACAGACATGAGTTTGATTCTGAGATCAGTTTCAGAATAGAGATGGTGAGCTTTGTAGTTGCAAAGAGTTTTTTTCAGAATTAGTCCATAGGTTATAATTCAATGTTCATATCCAGGGTGATCCAGGTGGGACTGGATATCTCAGTCTTACGACTCACACTTCCCCTGCATAAAGCATCAAGCAGATCTGAGATGAAAGGTTCAGGTTCCAAGAGTCTTTTATACAGTTTTACAGCAACCTATTTACCATTTAATCCTGGGTGAACAACAGGCTTTGAAGTAACCTTCAAACATCCCCTAACATCACCGGTCAGTTCATCACAAACTTTAAAAGAGACATATAGACAATGACATTACTTCACCCAAGATTCAGCTAAATGTTAATATTCCCTTTTGATTTCTGAATTAATAGTTATAGTAATAGACAGGAATTGTCTGTTCACATGGCTAACATCTAACAAGATATAAGTAAACACATACAGTTAGTATTACCTCTTGTCAAGGTTCCTCCCCCACTCTGAACTCTAGGGTACAGATGTGGGGACCTGCATGAAAACCTCACCAGCTTAGGTTAAAACTTCCCCAAGGTACAAATTAATTTTATCCTTTGTCCCTGGATCTCCACTGCCACCACCAGACTCTAACTGGGTTTACTGGGAAACGTAGTTTGGACACGTCTTTCCCCCCAAAATCCTCCCAACCCTTGCATCCCACTTCCTGGGGAAGGTTTGGTAAAAATCCTCACCAATTTGCATAGGTGACCATAGACCCAAACCTTTGGATCTGAGAACAATGAAAAAGCATTCAGTTTTCTTACAAGAAGACTTTTAATAGAAGTAAAGAAATCACCTCTGTAAAATCAGGATGGTAGATACCTTACAGGGTAATTAGATTCAAAACATAGAGAATCCCTCTAGGCAAAACCTTAAGTTACAAAAAAGACACACAGACAGGAATAGTCATTCTACAGTTCTTTTCTCAGCCATTTAAAGAAATCATAATCTAACACATACCTAGCTAGCTTACTAACTAAAGTTCTAAGACTCCATTCCTGTTCTATCCCCGGCAAAAGCAGCATACAGACAGACACAGACCCTTTGTTTCTCGCCCTCCTCCCAGCTTTTGAAAGTATCTTGTCTCCTCATTGGTCATTTTGGTAAGGTGCCAGCGAGGTTACCTTTAGCTTCTTAACCCTTTACAGGGGAGAGGATTTTTCCTCTGGCCAGGAGGGATTTTAAAGGGGTTTACCTTCCCTTTATATTTATGACACCTCTAATTCTCTAACAATACAGGTTTGCATTTCAAAGTTCTAGCCTATCTAACATAGAATGGCCCTAATTGTCATTTACATACTTTTCTGACATGTCTCTAAAGGTTGAATCTGGGTCATTTAGCCTACAAGCTACTTAACCCTTTCTGGCCATGTGTCACAGGCAGGTCAAATGGTATCTAGGACTCTTTGCGTGGATCCACATCAGCAGGTGAGAACTCCTGTCCCCACCCACTCTCTCCCTCACTAGGATTTGGCATCCTCACTCCCTGTTTAGCAAGTGAGGTTCAGTTTAGGGTGATCCCCTCAATCAGGGCATGCTAAGCACAGTTCTGCTTCCCTTTACTTGTACAATAAACACAACATTCCATTTACCCCTGCATTCAAATACTAGAGTAATTTGTAACCCAAAAGCAGCCAAAATTGATATTGCTGGCAAAGCAGCTCCATCTGCCGTGCACCTAGGCAGAGTAGGCTTGTCTACACAAACAGGGTCTATTCCTAAAGTCTTTTCCCTCAGCTCATCACTAGATATCAGGGGAGAGCTCATTCAGACCCTGCTTACACATAAGCTATGTCTACACTAGCGCTTTGTCAGTATAACTTATGCCACTCAGGGGTGTGAAAAACACACCCCTGACTGACATAAGTTACTCCAACAGAAGCGCTGGTGCGGACAGTGCTAAGTCGGCAGGAGACACTCTCCTGCCAACATAGCTACTGTCATTCGTTGGGGGTGGTTTCATTATGTCGACAGGAGAGCTCTCTCCCATTGGCATAGAGCAACTACATGGGAGATCTTACAGCAGCGTATCTGCATCGGTAAAGCTGTTCCACTTTAAGCTCTCTTGTATAGATGTGGCTATAATATCTGCTTCAGATGCAAGTGGTATTTACTCATTCCAAATAAGTACAGAAACATTCAGTTCAACTCAGTGCCAGCTTTTAAAATGCTCCGAAGTCACCAATACAAAAATTCAAGCCCTCCTCCCATAATTCATTGTTCCCCAATCAACTCACCCCATCAGAACAAAGCAAACCTTGGAAGACAGATAAGGATATGCTACAAAACCTAAGATCTGACTCATTCGGCCTTACCAAGGTTTGTTCAAGAGCACATGGCCTACTAGTAGAATTTCTGGTCCATGCCCCAATGAACATTTTAGGGATAAAGAGCTCAAGCAGATCTCAAAGACCTAGACAAACAGATGGTCCACTGGTTAGTATACTAGCCTAGGATTTGGGAGGCCTGGCTTCAAGTTCCCCGACTTCTCTTGTGATCTTGGGGAAGTTCCATTGACATCAGTAGGATTAAGGTTTCACCCTTACTCTCTCTGTGGCTCAGTTCTCCACCTATATAATGGACACTTCTCTATCCTCCCAGAAGTGTTATGAGGATAAACCCACTAAAGATTGTAAGGCACTGTGGGACAGGGCATATAGGTACCACTAATGGCTAGCTAAAGTGTCACTGCAACTATGATTCATAAATTATAAGACCAGAATGGACTCTCATCATCATCATGTGTGACAAAGTTTCTGCTCTACCTTGGTGGGTCTTGGGCTTATTGGCGGATTTGCTCGCCTTGGAGCTTCACGGCAGCCCTCAGCTTGGCCATTTTTCTGAACCCACAGTCCAGGTCGACTCCTCCTGTGTCTGACCAGGAGTTGGGAGGAACCCAGGCCTGCCCTCTACTCCGGGTTCCAGCCCAGGGCCCTATGGAATGCAGCTGTCTAGAGTGCCTCCTGGAACAGCTGTGTGACAGCTACAACTCCATGGGCTACTTCCCTACGGCCTCCTCCCAACATCTTCTTTATCCTCGCCATAGGACCTTCCTCCTGGTGTCTGATAATGCTTGTACACCTCAGTCCTCCAACAGTCTGCGTTCTCACTCTCAGCTCCTAGTACCTCTTGCTCCCAGCTCCTCACACGCACACCACAAACTGAAGTGAGCTCCTTTTTAAAACCCAGGTGCCCTGATTAGCCTGCCTTAATTGATTCTAGCAGCTTCTTGATTGGCTGCAGGTGTTCTAATCAGCCTGTCTTAATTGTCTCCAGAAGGTTCCTGATTGTTCTGGAACCTTCCCTGTTACCTTACCCAGGGAAAAAGGGACCTACTGAGCCTGGGGCTAATATATCTGGAATGTTAGATGGGGTGGGATCCGAGTTACCCAGGAAAGAATTTTCTGTAGTATCTGGCTGGTGAATCTTGCCCATATGCTCAGGGTTTAGCTGATCGCCATATTTGGGGTCGGGAAGGAATTTTCCTCCAGGGCAGATTGGAAGAGGCCCTGGAAGTTTTTCGCCTTCCTCTGTAGCATGGGGCACGGGTCACTTGCTGGAGGATTCTCTGCTCCTTGAAGTCTTTAAACCACTATTTGAGGACTTCAATAGCTCAGACATAGGTGAGGTTTTTTGCATGAGTGGGTGGGTGAGATTCTGTGGCCTGTGTTGTGCAGGAGGTCAGACTAGATGATCATAATGGTCCCTTCTGACCTTAGTATCTATGAATCTATATCTGCCTTCTATTACTCTCCTATAGCCGTATGGCCCGACCCTGTCACACATGATTATTTATACTTCCTTGTGAATGCACACAGTCCTGTAGAAAGGATAGCCTGTGCTAAACAAGAAGCAAGTCCCTTCCTTGCTTCAATAGTGTCTGTGACTTTTTATTTGTTTTCCATAGAGACAGATGAGTGCTCATAAGAATGGTCCCAGAGAGTAAAAGTCTTGTAAATACTTGTGTGAATATATGTGTGAAGGTTTGCTCTGGAAATGTTCATGTGCCTTGAAAACTCCTCCAGTTAATTGAAGTTTTAGTCATCCAATCAATGATCAGAGTCAATATAATGTGACTTCATAGAGCTGTCCCACACCACTAATATGGAATAGCCAACAGCCAAACTGAATACCTTATGAACAACTGATTGGTTAAACTTCATGCAAACACTTAGAACAATTTCAGACAAAAATTTTAATAATCAGTATCCATTTACAGATAACTAATGAACAGAACAAAGAACAAAAGTCAAATAAATGACTTTATATTAATCTAACAGTAACCTATAAAAATATCAATATAGTGTCCCATATATTTTCACTTTCTACACACAAGTGAAGAAGTGTGGTAAAGGTTTTTTACTTTTCTTTTTCTAGTGCGCTTTAGTTCAGGAAATAATCTGCTCGTTTGATCGGTGAGGGAATATGCAGTTTGCATTCCTATTTCTTTGTTGTTAGTGTGGACAGGGCAGGGTTACATAAAAACAATGATTGCCATTGTGTAATACAGTTGCTTGTTTCAAGAATTTGCATTGCCTGTTTACATCCCTGGCTTTTATTTCCCATTGAAATAAAAAGTAAAATAAAAAACCCCACCATCTAACTAAATTACCTTGCTGAAATTCCACATAATCCTATTTATGCAGGAAGGATTTACTTACAGTGTTTTGCAAACTTCCTTTATTGTTATTAATATTTTAATAAAATAGTTTTATCATCAGTGAATGCTCTGGGAATTAGACACACAACTTCTCTAGCTATTAGTGGGCACTGCACACCTCTCAGTAACTAGACCATTCTGAATCTTTCCCACTGCTCTTTCACTATTTCTTTCCTCCCTACTTTTTTTTTTTCCATTTTAATTCTTTTCCCTGGTTTGATTACTCCTGTTCTCATATTGATTAAGCCACCCTTTCCCCAGCTGTAGTCAAAGTTCCATCAAAAATACTTTAAGGGATGAGCAGTTTCCAAAGCAGCAGAGCCAGAAACTGAATGCAGTGTGTTTTGCACATACATTACATGGTCCAAAAAAAAAAAAAAAAAAAAAAGGAATGAACTCACCTAATATTTCATCCAGCATCTTCGGAGCCTCATCAGAGGAAATTAAAAATGAAATCGACTTCTTGAGATGATAGATCAAACACCTTAAGGAACATCTGCAATCTGTGGTTCTGAGAAATGAAAACTGAAAAGCTGGGTAAAGTGGATATTGGGTGATTTATAAACTGCCTTTCTCCACTCATTTCAAGCGCCAGTACATTTGGTAGATCATCAATACAATCATCTTTAATGTATGATTTTCAAAATAAATGAAGTTATGCAGTGTCCCATTTATATCCACCTCACATGCGGTGTAGGGGTTTTAAAATATCTTTAAGTTCCAGCTTTGCATTATAAACATGGTTCTTGCTATTTATCACCAACTCAATGTTAAATACATTCTATAAATCTGTATTTGTGATAATGCAACCGACACAAATTACTGTAGCTATAAGCATTATTTATGCCTAATGTTCTAGAGCCAATGGTTCATAAACATGTCCCCAAGTACTTCAGGGTTGTCCAGGAACAAAAGTATTAAATGCTACTCCTTGACATTTTGTTGTTTTAGTAATCTAATTCTTGGAAACTATCAAAACATCTATAAAGCCCTTCAGCTCTTAATCATATCTGGTATGAATCACTATATCAGTGAACACTGGGTGCATAAATCTCAGAGAATGTGGATTTATGACATTGAGATGTCATTCACTAGTATCAGCTAAATATGAGTAGAATTATGGGATTGAGAGAAAGAGTTAAATAGCTGGCTGCAATTCTACTGCTGACCTTACAAAAAAGGAGGAGACTAAGGGTTACAATCTGTTGGTGTATTTAAGTAACAGTCTCACATTCTCCCTGTTCAGATTAATTGCTTCTTTAATCTGTGAATGCTGACACATGTGGCTGTGCAAGTTCATAGGGAGGAAGATTGTGGAGATGCTATCAAGTTTCATTACATTCTGTGCTCTTAATGGTCTTCCTCACTGGGAACCACCATTTTATTTAATGGCTCAAATAAGACAGAAATCCAGTAATAACATTTACATATCAGCAAAATGGTAAAAAATCCCTAACCAAAAATAAATCTAGATGAGATAATCAGACATTGGTTCTGCACTTGGGGTCTTTTTCCTCTTGTGGACGGGGGGCATTTTGCTGCCGGGCTCTTCTGATCACTACCTAAAGCAGGGTAAGAATCTGCATCAGAACATTTTTGATTCATTCAGTTTAGCCCAGTGACACTTACATGCAGGGTCAAGTGCACTGCAGCTGACCGAAACTGGAGATACTAATGGAGTCTATAAATGGATTCAGAATTGACTCTAGATGTACAAGCCAGCTAGAAACTATTTTGTTCTATATAAACATGCCAAATCATTCAAAAAATAATTCAGATAGTTGGTTCAAAACACACAGATAAGTTCTTTCATGGCTTGGATCTATATTAGTCCTCTCTCTCTAGCTCATTAGCTCACTCCCCCTTTCTCGTTTGATAGGAGAGCCTTTATTATAACAGTGCCTTCATACTCCGACGCTGCTAAGGTTCTGTCAATATTTCTGTTACAAAACCCTACTTTTGTGGGCTTCTGATGACTGGTGTGGAAAAAAAAAAAAGTTGCTCCCAGCTGAAACCTGGCGAACGTGACATTACGACTCTGCCTCAGAGGCAATGTTAGCTTTTGGTATTGTTTCTTGCATATTTCACAATAAAAATCTCTGAAGGTGGGTGAGTTTATTTCTTGTCTAAAAAAAACTTTCTTTTCCTTGGGATTCATGTTCATCTCCCTTGCTCCCAAGGCTGTGTACAATTCTGCCCCTCGCCCCCACCCCCACATATCTTTGCTCCTAAGACTTAGCTTACTCCCACCTCAAGTCCTAACCTTCCTCCCAAGCTTCTTTCCTAGCTGCTCCAGTTGGGAAGAATTCAGGAAGCACCAGCTTAAGCTGGTCACAAAGCAGCTGTCCAGCTCCCCCGTGAAGAATTACCTCATTGTGGCAGTATAGCTGACTCTCCATCCCCCCCCCCGACCCCCAGTAAAGGATCCCCCAGAACAACAGGCATTTTGAGGGTATGTTAGCGGCAATCCAAAGGTGTGAGCTCATGCCTGGGGCACCCTATGCCCTGACTATTCCCCAGCTTTCAACATCAATAGGTTTCATCGCTGGTTCAAGCGTGGTTCAAAGAGAGCTTCTGTTCAACCCCATAGCACTCTCATGGAGGAGGCCTATAATCTCCCTTGAACTGTATCCTGTTTTCCTGCGCATCACACCTGGTGGCATGTCTCACCCAAAGGGAGAATGGACAGCCAGGTTGCGGTGTGACCATCTCCCCTTCTCACATACCTGCTGCAGACACAGGCAGAGAACATGAACTGTGTGAAAGCCGGACCTCCTTGAATGTTCAAGGAGGCTTCAAGAATGTTCAAAGAGGTCCAGCTTGAATGTTCAAGGAGGCTTCAAGAATGACCTCCTTGAACTTCAGTGGCACCAGGATTTCAGCCACTGGGTGTTTCCAGAATAGGTTTTCCTGCTGCTGCTGCTGACCAGGTTCCCTACTGCGAGCCCTTGATGTATTGCACTGCTGTGTGTCAGCCCTCCACTGGTCATGCCCGTTCCCTATGCCGACCCTTTCGGCATGCAAAACTAGAATTTGGCATTTTTTCTTTTTTCTCTGATTGGTCTAACTTTGATTCATCTGGCTGGGATTAGCCTATCAGCCTCACTGTTATTTAAAGCGAGACATTCAGGTTAGCAGTAACAGCAGCAATTCTTTGTATTATAACACTTCCAAGACACAACTGAGATTGGGGAACTATTGTGATAGGTGCTACAGGTACACTCAGGTACACTAGTCTACATTCAAAAAAGTTTGCTGGCATAATATACAAAGTAAGCTATCCCTGCAAAAGCACTGACATAACTGTGTCTACATTAGAGGCTTTCGCTAGCATAAAAATGATGTTAAACAAACAAAAAAAAAATCACACCCATAATCACCAATAATTTTAAGTCGGGGGAAGGGAGTACTATTATCCCCATTTTACAGATGGGAAACAGAGGCAGATTAAATGCTGTGACCAAGGCCCCACAGGGAGTCTGTGGCAGAGCCTGAAAATGAACCTAGATTACGTGAGTTCTAGCCCAGTGCTTTAACTACAAGACTAGCTTTCCTCTTTTAAAGGAGCTGGTTAAAAACCCTACTTAGTAACAAAACTTTCAGTTATGTTAAAAAAAAAAGCTAGAAGATTTTTAAAGTTTGATTATTCTAAGAATTTTCTAAATTGTCAAATTCACATTTACATATTTATGTGGTTTGTTAACTTCTCACACATCACTCCATTTCAGCAATGGAAGTAGAAAGTCAAGTTGAACTTTTGTAGCAAGTCTGCTTCTCACACATTAGCACGATGCTGCAATATCTGTGTTGCAGGCCACTACTAGGAATGACTTAACCCTCCCCCCACCCCCCAAAAAATGCTTTTTTTCACTGAAATAAAAAGATCATGAAACATTTCCATTAATATTAAGGTGCTGTTACGGTTTTCTTCTGTTTTTGTAAACCAATGGCTAGATTTTATAGTCTTACCCCCACTAAGTAGTACCTTACTCCACAAGTGGTACTATCAACATCCATGGGAACCATGGGTGCAAATGCTAACCAGTTTCAGAAAGAAATTTGAATCAGTCGGCCCTCAGCTTTATCTGAGTCTCTTGCCCCTAAGTTCCCTATGGAAGCCCCCATTCCTGGGCAATCTCTCAGCTCTCAGTCCTTTCTATATTCAATTACTTCTAGTCCCTGACAGCGTTCCCCATCTCCTGCCACAGGTTGCTGGCTGGAAGCAGATTTCTGGGGCACTTCATTTGTCTGTATCAGGTTTGTCCTGTCAGTCTATCCCCAAAGGAGGCAGGGAGGCAGAAAACAAAGGCTAGCCATTGCCACAGGCAATGCGGCTGGAGCTCACTAACAGTCCCTAGGAGCCTCTCCTCCTGAGCAAACTTTCCCCGTCTTTATGGTGAGTTTCATCTTTTTAAGCTCCCCTTCTCAAGGTGGTGCACGTTCTGCAGGTGCACCTGTTTGGTGCTGCCCGAGTACAGGAATGCTCATTAGACTTTCAGACAGTGGGATGGGGGCATGTTCCATCACAAGGTTCAACAATGGCTAATGTAGAATGGCAGCAGAATCTAATTTTCCTGAACCTCTCGCTTGACGATAACCCTCTGACCCTCCCCTGGAACTTCATTTGCCTGGGAGAGATCTCATTTCTCCAGGTAGTTAAATAAATTTTATATCCCCTACTCTCTTTAGATAAACGGGATCCCTCCTTTTTCTCCCCTATTCAATGAACGGAAAGTATTTTCCTTCACTTAAAAATTGGCATCTCTTTTTAGATCTTCATCCTGGTGGTTACTTTTCCTCGTTTATATTCAGGTTGCTTTTTTCCTCTGGGAATGTGTTAAAAAGGATAAAAATTGCATCTCACAAATGAAAAGGCAGGAATATAGACACTTACGATGTTTTACTCAACTGTAGCGACATTACCAATAAGCAAAGCAGTAAATAACGTAAGTAGATGTTCACAGGCATGTGAACAAGCCTGGCTTAGAGGTACCCAGATTACAATGAATAGCCCATCTCTCTCTCCCACCTTCTACCCCCCCCCCATCATTTGACCGTAATTGCTCTTTTGCTATTCATCAGTCTCTCCCCCCATCAATTTTCATTGCCCTCCACTGCTTCTTTATCACTTTTGTTGTCAAGCATACAACTACTTTTAGATCAGATGTTTGCCATAAATCCAGGGAGTAGACATCTAACCCATAAAGAATATAAGTAAATTGGCTAGTTTTAAGAGGAACTAGTAGATAATGGATTTCATACCCACAGATATTGCTAATATCTTCGTGTCTCAAAATGACATTAATCTCATACTCTCAGGATGATTGTTTGTGTGTCCCTCCTGCACCATTTTAACACATGGTGCCTCTCCCACATTAGACAGGACAAATGCATTACTGTACATATATCTGAGGTACAACAGTCCCCCTTATGCTCCCCTTAGCGTGCCCAGTAGTTTGTTTTATTAGAAACCAGCACTAAAGAAAGAAAGATGTAAGACTTAAAATCAAGTCTAAGGAATGCTGAGGACGTCTATTTTCCACACCAGTGTTAATATATCTAATCATCAAATTATTTTAATGTTTTTTTCAAATGTTCTCATTAGAGCTGGTGAATTTTTTCAGCAAATAGTTTGTAAAACTAATTTTGAAAGAGTCAAAACTCACACCAGTGTCACACTGATGTAACTGCATTGGCTTCAATGGAATTAGTGATTTACAACAGTGTGAATAAGAAGGGAATCGTAAGTTTCAACCCTTTTACATTACAGGAAATTCTGGGCATACTGAAGCAAACAGCAATCACTCCCTGCTAATCCGATCCATGTCCTTTCTGGCAGGTGAACTAAAATCAAGAAGTGTTTCCAAATCTCATAATTGCCAGAAGCTGGGAAGGGGTGATAGGGGATGGCATGCGTGGTGGGTGAAGCCCCTCTTTGGGGAGGCTAGCTCCTGGCTCTGCCCCTTCTGCCCCTGGGCCCCCCGGGCTGAAGCCCTGAACCCTGCCCCCCCTGCAGCCCTGAGACTACCTGCCCACAATGAGCCCCCCCCACCCCTACCCTCACCCCCTGCTTGGCCAGAGAAGCCCTGGGCTGGCTGAAGCACCAACCCCCCATCACCTCTGCATCTGCCTGTAGGAGCCCGCTCCTCTCCCCCTAACCCCCCGCCATTTGCCCAGAGGAGCCCCTGGCTAGCCACAGCTGTGTCATGCGTCCCCACCCGTCCCCAGACCCAAGCCACCCAGGAAAAGCTGCAGCATGACAGTGTCTCTTCCCAAAAAAGGACCTGAGCTTTTGATATGCCCATGCAGGTTCTGGGGCAGCTGAGGGGGCAGTATTTGCTCCTACCAGGGAGATTACTGATGAACCCGGGAAGCTGAATAGCCCTTACTGCCTCCTCAGCTGCCCCATAACCTGCATGGGGCATAACAGAGCAAAAACTTTCTCTGCCAAACCTACAGCCGGGCATCCAGCGGCAGGACCAGGGCCTCCCCTCTCCTATTATACCCACCACCCGTGGGGCAGGGATCACGTGGTGATGACCTGTTCTGGTCATTCCCTCTGAAGCACCTGGCATTGGCCTCTGTCAGAAGACAGGATACTGGACTAGATGGACTTTTGGTCTGACCCAGTTTTATGTTATGAATCTCACAATATCTGGTGCTTTTCTTAAAGCCGCAGCTCATGGATTCCTGAGATTAGAGAAGAAGCTCAGTTTTCATTTTTTGAAAAAAAAGAAAAGAAAAGAAAAGAAAAGGTCAGTTTCTACCTCTAATAGTTGCAGAGAAAAGCTGGAAAATGTCACCCAAGTGTAACCTAGAGCTCAGAAATCAGAAGGCAAATGAAAAGAACCCAATTTGTATTTATTTTTTTTTAAAATCTCATGATCTTTAAAAGCCAGTCTGATGATTTTTGAACACATGGGGTTGCCAGCACTACAGCTAGGAAATCATACATTCTTAAGAGGTTCACTTGCTTGCGAACTTATTGCTCCAAAGACTAACATGGAGAATTTTATGGCAGGAGAGTCACACTTACAGAGATTTTGCATGTGTTCTGCCTTTGCTGGTTTTCTCTCCTCCCTACCTCCTCGCCCACTTGAAAACATTTCTTTTTATCACAGCCAGACACCTTTGTGACAACGGGCTTGAAAGAAAAGACAAGCAGAGACACCACATCAAAGGGAGAATGGAAATTTTCAGGCACTAGTAGCCTCTTATTAAACAAATGAAAACATATTAATTATTGGGAGGTTATGCTTAATATTTGCCTTTTTTTTAAGCCTGTATATCAGAGAGAGATGTGATGACATGGCTCAGGCTCTTCTGGGTGGTTTTTTTTGTTCTTCTTAGGGCACACTTGATGGAAATCCCTGAACAGGCAGCCTCAGGAATATCTTTGTATTATCTCATGAGAGCAGATAGCTATTGAGCTGAGCTCCCCTACTGCTTTACCAAAAGTTTTCCCCCACGTCCTCGCCCCATTTCTGCAAACATCAAGCAGAAATTGCCTCTGCACTTGTTGACATCAATTGATCACTAACGTGCAATTGAAGTTTCAGGAGACAGGATTTCTTTTTAGAGCCATCAAAGTAATCACACCTTCGCACCTTTCATTTTACCTAGGCAAACGTTGCAACCTGGTCTATTTTAAGCACCTGGTTTGCATTTACCTTCCCATTATTGCTGATTAGTGATTACCAAGTTGTCTATGCTTAAACAGCAGCTTTCTCCTTCTTCCCTATGAGCCTGCTAGGGCTGTCTGATTTAAAGACACTCTAGGGTCTGTAGCATCCATTATCCCTTGTTTGTGACATCACTATTCATCACCAAAGACTAGATAGTGGCATCACTGAAGGAATCAGGTGGATATAGGGGAAGAAAGCCACTAAATGACTTATAATCTGCTAGCTAGGAAAGAGAACAAGGCTTTTAATAAGGAGCTGGTTGGAAGAAACGTGGTATTTTTAAAGCCTGGGTGAGTGGGAAAATGCATATTCATGTGATAAAGATAGACATGGACAAAATAAAAAAGGAAAACAGGCTCAAATTTCAGAGAAGGAAATGCGAGCATAGGGCTCTGTTATGTCACTGATAGCTGCACAAGGGCCCCTTTTTCAAGGAGGAGGAAGAAAAGTGGAAAGTGTCCAGTTAGAAGCCTAAGTCCCCCTTGTGAATCTAACCCCTAGAGTCGAAGCTCCTTGGGGCAAACTGTGTCTGTACAGCGCCCAGTACAGCTGGGCCTTAATCTCAGCCCTAGGCACTTCTGGAATATAAATCATAAGAAGAAGATCCAAACACCTCCAAACTTTGGTGTCTTTGAAATCCAGGTCCAGATCCTAATGTTGCAGCTCAAGCCCCCCCTCTAGTTCAATTAGAATTATTGCCGAGCTTTCTCTGCATTGGCTCAGCTTCTGCTGCTGTGTTTGCATGTTCATATCTCAAATCTGTCAGTTGTTGCATTTTTGAAGCACATTCCAGAAAGCACCAGCTGCTAAGGATTGACTCCTTTTGGCTGTCACCAGATAAAAAAGAAAAAGACAACTGTGTATTTTTTTACCTCTTTGAAGAAATATTGGTCCTGACAGCTACTGAAGAAATGAGGTGCTGTGCAATACCACTCCACAGCCTCTTAAATGCTGGAGTTTCTTCCCCATACCCACCTGGAACTCATTACTGTTATTAGGAGTTGCACCCAAGTTACAGGGAACACCGACCCAAAGCCATAAAACTACAGACACAACACGACATTGAAGTCAGCTGTGCCTTCAGCCATGGAGGGAAGATTTGTAAAGAATGAACAGCATCAAGCTCTTATTTTCCTAGAATTCAAGGCACTTTGCAAAGGAGGGTCAGTTTCATTATCCCCACTTGACAGATGGGGAAGCTGAGGCACAGAGTGGGAGAAGGACCTGCCACGGTCACCCAGCAGGCCAATGTTACAACTAGAAGTTGAACCCAGTTTCCTAGAACCCATGGCCAGTGCCCTATCTATTAGACAACACTGCCTCTAAAGAAAATAATTCCCTCCATATCTACCTGTCTTTATACACCTACAGAAGAGATGTCTGAGATAGATGAGGGAAGAAATCCACAGTAGAATGGATTTTGATGGGAGCTTTCAGCGTTGATAATCCTTTTCCTGAAACAGGTATAAAACTAAGGAAGAAATGAAACATTAATGATCTTTCTTTACCACCTTAGCGTGAACATTATTGTACTTGACATGTAGTCTCTCACAGAAATGGCTGTATGTCTTGTTGACATATCTATGCCATATGTATATGTATGTGTTGCCCTAGATATTTGTTTGTATAGACAGAGCCAGGAACTAGGAGTTGGGAATTGTGGGTTTTACTGACTAACTCACTAAAAATCCTCTGTGTCCCTCAGTTTCCTCATTTCAAAAATATTCTCTACCTCACAGGGCTTTAATACATTCTGGTTGCTTTGAGTTCCCCAGATGAAAGGTGCTACAGGAGTATGATTATTAAAAGAGTTGTTAGAGATGCACAAGCGTTGGAGGTTACAGGTTCATAGGCTAATTTATTTATTTGGATTTATACCATCACTTTTAAAAAGACGACATCTATCTATCCACTAAACATACCAGTTAAAATGAATGCCCCAATATAACTAAAGGGCAGCAGTGCAATTCAATATATCCCACCAAGAGAAAGCCAGGCAACTTAAAAGCTCAAATCCCTTCGAACAATTCCCCATTCTTGCAGCTGCCCTGCTCTCCTCCATTTTCAAATACTTCAAAAAGACATGAGTTTTGCCAGGTGTCGCACCCCAAAGGTCATCAGACAGGCGTTATGTGAGACTAAGACAGGGTGCAAAGCCATGAGGCCCCCTACACTGTACAGAATACTCAGCCAGCAGCCCCTTCCCATTCTTACCAGCTGTCATCAGAGGAGGATCAAACTCAGCCTCCTCACTATGAGCCCTGCCTAATCTCCTAGGCTTTGCACATGCATAAGCTCTCTCCACATGCCAGACCAATCAGCCTAGGCTATCAGAGTGCAGTCTTAGACTCTGCCCCACCACAAAGGCTGTGCAATGAGCTGCATGACTTGCTTAAACCAGCTGATTTTTCTGGCATTTAAATAAAAGGAAAGGAAGAAAATAAAGTGGGAAATGGGAAAGACAAATAGAAAGAAAGCTGCCAAGATCAAGAAAAAGAACATAGCTGGCATGTATACTGTGAGATTACACTCCCATCTAGTGGCCATCAAATGCATACCAGGTGATAAATCAGTGGTGGTGTGCCACCTGCCAGATGTGTTATCTTAGCTAAGATTTTCAGAAGCGAGTCACGGTTTCGAGTGCCTCAGGGTTTGGGTGTCCAACCTGAGACACCTAAAAGGAACCTGATTTTGAGAAAGGGCTGACCACCCACCTCTGGAAACCAGACCCCTTTATGATATCTCAAAGTTGGGCATCCAACATCACTAGTCATTTTTGGAAAGCTGGCCTTACTGGATAGAACCCTGGCAGACAGATAGACAGACACACACACACACCCCATGTCATAGATGAAGTTGGCAAGATGCAGGGAAAGAGGTATGTACGTTCCATTCTACTATAGCTCTAGCCTCCACATCATGGCTCATTCAGTGGAGCTGCAGAAACCTATTTTTGCTGGCTATAACTCTGCACCACTAGGAAGATTGGCTAAAATAAATATTTTCATACTTACTTGACTGCTTTTAAGAGTCTAAGAATAAATCTGTCTTTTTGAGATAAGAAACTAACATTTCACATTTCAAAGAGATAAAGTTAAATAGTTCAACACAATAAGGGCAATGTATCAAGTATAGCACAAGTCATAGATGCTGGATGCTCAATCATCTTTTGTAGCAGTGACAATATAATCAATTGATGGATGAGCTAAAATCTTTTTAGAACTCAGTCAAAATACAATATATGTAGTAACATAAGTGTGTCCATTTTCCAGAAAAGCTAAGGCCATCAATAACAAGGGCTGGGAATGGGGAAGGGCCTTCTTTGAAATAACAAAGAATACTTCAAAAGTGTCAGGCTCTTATTTTTGCGTTTGCTTGTCTGCTTTCATCTAGCCCAAGACATAAAAGCAGCAGGCAACAGTGCAGCAAACAGAGGACAGCTGCATGCTGGGGTGGACTTGGGATATCTGTGCTATGAGGGAGGAAGACCCAAGACTTGAGGCCAAGAGGAATAGAAAGGAGGTTGGGAGGGAGTCTTTGTCTGTGGAGGGAGGGGTAGATATTAGGCTGAGAAGTAGTAGTTGTGATGGATCCAGCATCAGTTAGTCTCAAACTTCCACCAGGAAGCAGAATTTACAGACTAAAGGATATCATACTTTCCAACCCTCATTAACTAGGGAAAGGATTGCCATACTGTTTCAGACCATAGTCCATCTAGTCTGGTATCTTGTCTCCAACAGTGGCTACCACCAGATGTGTAAGAGAAAGCTGCAAGAAGATGGACAATGATGGAATAACCTAAAGGTTGAATCCTTTTAGAAATCTTACTAAGCTCTTGACCCTCGAAGAGCTTGATTTTGACTGAGTAGCACTGCATCAGCAACCAAGTCCTTATTTTTTTTAAGGCTGCCCTTTCCTCTCCAGAATTTTAACGTTCATTGACACACAAAAAAACAAGTGTCATTGTGAGGAAACTCATAAAAATGTGAACCGTATGCAAACTAAAGTGATGTCTGTCTGAGTCTGCAGTGAACCTGAAACAATAGCTGTAGAAGGGGTGAACTACCTTAGTTATCTCAATGGGGTGCTAACTCAAATAAATTACAATCATTTAAAGGTCAACCACGTTACTTATTCCATTTCTCATCACTGAATGTAAGAAAGGAAAAGAGATATCATATTATGAAGATCTGCACCATCTAATGGGAATGACATATTTTGGTACCAGCACTGTCTCTGCCCCAACTAGAAAAGAATATTTTAAAAGAAAGATTAAATTCTAAAATCATGAGGGATCTATGGGAGCCTGGACACTAAGTACAAACCTATGCCCTAATCCAGCCCTGCTCAAGGATGTATCCCACTCTCTCTAAAGGGAAGCCAACCTTGAGGAACATAGTGGAGCCCAGCAAAACATGTATGATCGTATTTTGAATATATGCACAATCTACTGCAAGGAGCATCTCATTCTGCTTTCTTAAGTAGCTGGGGCTTTGTTCATGTGTGCAGTTTGGGAGAGCACCACTACTTTTTTTCAGTTTGAACCTTGGGCCTCTGATATCTTATAGCAATGAATTCAAAAGGCTAATTGCCAATTTTTAAACTTGTTGCTATTCATTTTTATTGGATGTTCTTTGTTCTTTTATCATGAGAAAATAAATAGATAAATAAATAAATAAACTCACGTTTATTCTGGCGTTTATTGTTTTATACCTCCAACATGTCTTGTCTTATTCATCCCTTCCATAAATTAAATTGTCTCAACTTTTTCAATCTCTCATCAGACAGAAGTTTTTCGGTGCTTTTAATTAATTCCATAGCCCGTAAACACCAAGGGTCCTTTCTGCATAACTTATGTCCAGCTTGTCACAGAGCACAATTAGAACATGTGCTAGCCTAGAAGAAAAGGAGAAAGAGCAGAGAATGGGAATTACATTGATGGATTCATGCTATAATTGTTCATTAAAATTGCGAGAACAAGCTATAAGAAGGCTTTCTGGAAGAAGCCTATTTTAAGGCAGGATCTGAAGGGGAAGAGAGAAGATGGTTGGAAGGCAAGTTGGAGGCTCCTCCAGTTGATGGGGGCAATATGACAGAAAGCACCAATCAAAAAAGGGGGGGAAGAGATGAAGGAAGAAAGGCGTGATGTTGATGTCTTCCTTTCCACAATTTCCTTGTACCCTTTCACTAAAATTAAAGCCACATATTAGTAAGTGCTTTGTTGAAAATAAATCAAAGCTGGTGTCTCAGTAGTGGCTGACGCTGTTGAGCTAACCCTGATTCTGATTCCACACCCGCGGGTGAGGGGTCCGACAACACTTTCACGCTAGGCAACCTCCTGTAGTCCTGCACCATCACTTGCAACTGCTCCAGCATCCATTTAAGCTTGCTGCAAGCATAGCCATAAAACCCTCATTTTGTCAGAGCATTCCTGATCCTAAGCCTACTGTAGTGTTCTTTTGAGCATGGTGCATCTATTTGGCTGGCTCTGCTCTTTTGTTTGGCATCCATGTGTGTAACAGAGAGGAATCACCCCTTATGTTCAGGAGAAAAGAGATTTAACCCCACTAGATAGCAACTCTCAGCTTTCAACATATCATCTCTGCTTTTCGGCTCCCTGCAGACAAAGCCCAGCACGTTCACAAGCTGTTTGCAAACTCACAAATGCTAGTACTAACCTCTCTCATCATCTCCGAGCTGCTGTATGATATCTAACCATTTTTAGGTGAGAAATACAGAGTACATCTTCTGCCAGTCTGGTCACAGTTTTCATGGTACAGTTATTCCCTATGGACCATGAGAGTTCTCTGTATGATGCACACACAGCCATTAACTGGATAAGCCTGCCCTAAGGTCTGGCTGCCAGGAATCAGACAAAACACCATCAAGTGACCTGTCAGGAAGTTTCATACAGGGACAAGTGAGGAGGACACTAAGGTTGACATGCTCACGGCTGCCTGTGTCACACAAAGATTTAACACATCATTCAGGTTGGGTTTGAATCAGAGCCCTTCCCTCCCTGCCTATTGGAAAGTTTGGACGGAATCCAGAACTTCATAACTCAGGACCATCTCTGCACATCACGTCCACTTCCACATCTATCCAGGCTAACAACCTGTGTGAAGAATTCAGCGCTTTGGATACACTTCAGCAGCAGCCTTTGAAACTCTCCTATTCAGACTCTCAGTAAATCCCAGGGCAAAATGGAGCTTCCTGGAATTTTCCTGAAGATGAAATACTGAAGGAGCCTAGGACCTGTTCCTGTGATGGTGCCAGTAATGGATATTGGGAGAAGAAGAGCAGTGTGTGTAGGATTGAGGGGGTGGAGTGGGGAGTTGGGGAAAGTGAGAGAGATGAGCAGACAAAATGGAAAGAGAATAGTATGATGTTGTTGAGAACAGAATGGTCAAGTAAACAGAGAGGGAAAGAAAGATAGAAATGGAGAGAGATAAACAAAAAAAAAGACAAAGTAAGACAGAAATACAACAAATAAATCAGAATGAGAAGGGAAAAAAATGAACCAGATGCAGGAATGTAAGAGCAGGAGGTGGAAAGTAAGGTTGGGGGTCAATTTCATGGGGAAGAGGAAACATGAAAGAAGATGGGAGGCAGTAGGGTGGCAAAGAAGCAGAAACACGAGGGAGGGAGAGAGAGAGAGAGAGAGAACGCAATGAAATAGTGGATGTGATCCTGAAGCCATTGAACTCAAATCACCACATTGTATTCAGGACCTAGAAATAGAGTTAAATTGAACCAAGGGCAATTGGTTATTTCAGTGCATTTTAGGTAAGCACCTACAAGTATGCTAAGACATTGCATAACACTGGTGAGGATTTGCCACCCCTTAAGAGATCCTCATCGGCCAGTCTGGTGCCATGGCTGGTTAGTGGTCAACAAGTGACAGAGAGAGGAGACTCACACAGTGCATTTACTGAACAGCATGGCATGACTGTCGGTGCTCAGTGTAACCCATGCTAGCATAATGTGGCTCTGTACCCCTCTTTATTGCCGAGGCCACATAGAGAGAGCTTTATGACCAATTTGAGTCAACAGACCTGGGGTGAAATCCTATTGTGAAATCACAACTCCCATTGACTTCAGTGGAGCCCGGATTTCAGCTTTGGTAACAGACACAATAGTGGTTTATTCTTTCAGATCCATTGGTCCCAGGCTCTGTCCTTACTGATGGCCAAAGGAGGGGCATTGTTACACTACCACTGCTCAAATATCATTTGGGCAATATGCAGCACATGACTATTCACCCACCCCTTACTCTGGTGCTGATCTCCAATTCCCTAGTTCTGCCTGGTCAAAAGACCAGTCTCACCTATCCCAGCCATATAAGGAAGAGAAGACTCAGGTCCCTTCCTGTCTACCAGAGGGGATTTTCGAGTAGCCCCTTACATAGTGGCCAATAGAAAATGCCGCAGTGGAACCAGAGAACCATTTCTTAGATCTCATTGCTAAAGGATACAAGATGGGCAGCTCACCTGCTCCCCAGAAAATCCATGAGGAAGGAGGAATACTGACTGCCCTCCCCCCGCACCCTGAAGTGGGATGGAGGAAGTGAATCACTGGACCACCTGCCAATGAGTCACATGGGGAAGTAGATCTGCCAACAGTTCCTTGAAGATGCCAGAAGGTAGGGAGGTAGGTTGGAAGGCCCAGGAAATAACTAAAGGCAAGAGAGCAGCACATGCCCGTTGGGGGAAACTGCTAGAGGATGTCAGGGTCAGAGAACCATCCATGCCTGGGGGCATGATTAATTGTGAGAGTAATGGGTTATTTCCCATTCCTGTGGATATCTGATGCTGCAGAAGAAAGCCAAATGCTGTGGAAAAGTGCCATTAATCTCCCGATTGGTCCACTGTATTTTACCTGACATTTCCAATTGCTTTCAATACACTATATTGTACATTTTTCACATTTTCAGAAATCTATTGCCAAAGATTCTGAATCTTCAGAATTAATCAGTGGCTTGGAGTGAAGCCAGGTGCAACAAATAAGGAGCCAGGAGCTTTTGGTAATCTCCCAGCCTGAGATGGATGTATAACTCACATTTATTGGTGTGGGATAGATCGGGGGGGGGGGGGGGGGAAGTAACCCTTGCCTGCATTTTTGGAGCCAGCTGATGGTTGCTAGTAATGAATAGGAAGAGATTATTATTGGTTAGGAAGCCAGGGGATGTGTTTGTTTCTTTGGTTAGTTTTTTGGAGAGCATCAGAAGGAAGGGGCCCTAATACTCTTCTGACACTGTGTAAGTCAAGAAAAACTGCATTAAAATCAATGGATTAACACCAGCATAAGTCAGAGAAAAATCAGGTCCAAAGAGAGAGAAGGAGAGGTCACGGATGATGACTGAAAACATGGGCGCTTCATGCATAAAATTCACTACAAATGCTCTATTACAAATTCAACCAGTTATCCTGAATTGAGGAAGAAGAAATGTATTTGCTTAGTTCTCCCCAACGGACATGCTGATATTACTGAGAGAAGCTTTCACATAATAAAAACCAGATAGAATTCCTCTGCCTGCTGCTAGCCCAGGTAGCTGTTACTTAGGTCACTGACGAAGACGAAGCTCAAGCTGTTCATGGAGAATTCCACATTAAATGCTACTCACTGTGCTAAGTGCTCAGAAACGTTTCTGAGGCATGACAAAGGGAAGCTATGGCTAGAGTGAGAGAGACATGGTGACCCTGAAGCAGAGAGGCTGCAATGTCTCAGGTTTCAAAACTATCTGGCAATTCATCAGGGCTTTGGGGACCTGGCGATGTCAACAGGTAATGCACCCAAGGAGTGACTTTAATTTAAAGAGAAGCAATGTCTTGGAAAGCTGGTGCTGAACTGTGCACTTTTTCTTTTTTAAAAAAAGAAAAAAAAGTATCTTGAAAGGTTTGCCATGGCAGATCTCTGAGGCAGCCTGGAGTTTCAGATGGGCCTATGCTAGCATAGGCAGTTGCAGGGGGGGACTCTCCATTTGCATAGCTCTGTGCTGAACCAACTTAAAAATTCTGTTAGGTCTGGAAATCTCCCGGAGGCCAACATCCGGAAGCTCAATGAAAATGCTGCAACAACAAACGCTGGGGTGGGATTTCCCACTGAGATACAGTACCAAGAGGATGCTCACCTTTCCATGGTAGTTTGAAGTGCTGCAGAGAAGTCAGCATCCAGGGGGCTTTAAGGACCCATAGCTGAGAAGCATTTTTACCAACAAACAAACAAAAGATTAAAATAGTTCTCTTTGCAGGAAAGGGAGTTGGGTGTGGGAAAGAACTTTTTTTTTTAAATGGATTCTGCCATTTTTAAGTCGATATATCAGAGTTGTTGAGCAATTAGCAACTGCTAAGGTTTACAGAGGTGCTTCTACCCAATTCCACTATATTGGCTAATTGGCAAGCTTTCTCCTCTGTCAGGGGGAAATCAGAAAACGGATTTCGATGCTGATGCACCTCATTCCCCTAGAATCAGTTTTGAAGAGTGCTACTAAGAATCATCATCATCACACATACATGCACACAAGAAAATGCACATATACTTCTATTTACAATGAAGACATTTACAACCACCGTCAACATTTGGTGTCTCAGGAAAGCTGTGAAAGAGGAGCCTGTGCTTTTTCCAGGTATTTGCTTGACATATGCTAGCGAGGAAGCAGAAACTAATAAAACTCCACTTGTGTGCTCTAAAAATCATTGAAATCATGACACAATAAAGCTACCCTAAAAGATTTGCCAGCTTCACAAGAACAGTATCTCAAATAATCCGAGGCTATTATGTACTGTACCTGTTTGCAGAGTTTTAGAGGACAAATTCAAAGATTATGGGATCTTGCTTTCTGTGAAATACTTACAATTATGAGCCCATTTAAATAAGACACCTCTGAAAAATAATTGCTCCCAAAGCTAAAATGAAAAACCTGGATCTGGTTATTAATTTATCATGAGATAAAATGTAGGTGCGTGCATGTTCCAGGCCCTGAAAACTTTTTACCCTGACTTCTTAGTAAAAACGGATGACTGACTGCTGCTTCTTTGTTTCAGAAAGGAAGCCAGAAAAAGTCAATACAATTTTTGGCTTATGCACATCCTGTCAGATAAGAATGCGATTGTTTGTGCCGTTGAAAGGATATACTGGAGGATTTATCAGAATGTGCATAATCTTCATCAGTAATTAATGTAAGCCAAGTGCATGAAATTTAGGAAGTAATCTTTCATTCCTCTCTTTCTCCACTGGGAGTAACTGTGAACTTTGATATGCTTTTTCAGCATTATGAATGAGGAATTAAGTATGTAACTAGGTATAATTAAAAAATAGCAACCATTAAAAAGCAGCTATTCATCGCTGTACTCTTGGCTTGACCAAGGCCAAAACGCCTTTGTATTGCTCTTAATGGACTTTGAATCAGGTCCGATGGCCCTGATTCAGGAAGGCACTTAAGCATGTTTGTTTAACTTTAAGCATAAGGCTCAATTCCACTGGCACAAAGTTAGGCCTATGTTTCAGTACTGTCCTAACTGGAGCGTAGGAGCAGAAATGTTGAGGCAGAATTAGGAAGCCAAAAGACTGGCAGATTCTATGTGCCAATCCTTTTGAAAAGAGAAGAAACTGGATCTCCTGCTGTACGTTCTCTCCATTTTAATTGCTCTGTTTTCAATACACGTAGGTATCAATTACCATGGTTTGATATATTTAACACTATTTTAAAAATATTTAATTATGAAATTCCATAATAAGCTACAGCAGAAAACAAAAGAGTGCTGTATATGTTAACAAAAGCTAACCAGAACATACTGATTTTCAAAAGAACGGTAAACCTGTATTGTAGTCAATTTGTCAATTCATCTTGTGTACAAACCCACGAAGAGAGACTTTCACACTTGAAAATCTTGGAGAAAGAAAACATTTATGCATAAATGTACTTGGCCAATAGATTCCTGGGTAACATTTAGCTATTATGGAATATATTGTTTGTACAATGGCTTTCTCCCTTCTACCTCAATGTATCGAACTTGATCCTGCTGTCAAATGATAGGACCAAGTTCCACTTGCTGTACTCAAATCCAGTAGCTTCTGAGGGGCTATTTGCATGAGTAAGGTGTGCAGGATTTAGCCCACAATGCTAGGGTTAAAACATCCATCTGTTACTGTAGAAATTATTGAGAAATCAAAAATCCATCATTATGGGCTCAATCCTTGGCCCCTGGTCACTGCATGCTGCTTGGGTAGCATAAAACAGATGAGGAGCAAATGGGGATTCTCCTGATGCAGGTGAATCCTTGAGTGGCTTACAGGTGGTAGAGCCAGCTCCCTGGCACCTGCTTCCCCCATGTTCCGCATAATGTTGGAAGAAGAACAGAGGCAGGCTGAGGATATAGCTGGGTGCAGAACTCTACATCTCCAACCAGTCCTCAGCTAGCACAAGGATCCTATAGAATCCTCTTTAGCTGGCCTAACTTAGAGCAGCCTTTAGGACTGGTAGTCCCATGATCATGAAGCCAGAAGTATCTTAGAATCACTTCCCCCACCAAGTTACTCCAGCTGTGCTGAGAATTCAGCCTGGTAATTTCAGTGGAGGAGTAAATTGTCCCAGGGGGTGGGAGGAAAGGACAAGTCTTTGTTTAAACACAAGTATCATTAATAATTAAACTTGGTAAGAAAAGTCATGAAACCAATTTACTGTCGGTGCTCTCCCCCCGACCCCTCCAAAAAGTTTATATTCAAACCTAACTGTAAGTTTTCATTAACATGAAAAGCCTTCCTTAAAATAGATTGTACTGTCCATGGTGCTAAGGCTGGTTTTAGCAGCTCATCAAGTAACAAGAAAAGTGTTAAATCCATCATTTTCAGTCTGCTCTGTAATTTTGAAGCACCTGAGAACCACTGCCAGCTTCCCTCCTTGCACCAACCACTAAGCACAAAAATGCTTGCCATCACATTCAGTATCAATTCTTCAAATGGAAAAAAAAAATCTATAATAAGTACAAGGGAACTGAAGCAGGCTTTCAGACTCAGCAGTTGATGGAAGGAAAGGGGGCAGCCTAGAAGTAACTTTAAACTCTTGGAAATTACAGCGCACAGAGTAAAACATCTGAGAATCTACAATTTGTTAGAGAACCTGATTGTTACCATGAAAACTGTCAGACTGCTTCCAGATTATTTACCCTAGACTTTATAGAGCATATAGTACTGTAGGCCTGCTGTATGTAAACACATGCCCCCATTGACATGAATCCACCTCACACATGGATCTCACATTGAAGTCAGGAGCTACTCACGCTCAAAATTAAGCACATTCTTAAATACATTGCTGCATAAGAGTAAACTGATGGATCAGGGCCTTTTTTGGAGCCATCCTATAGAACAGTAGTTCTCAACCAGGGATACGTGTATCTCCAGGGTACACAGAGGTCTTCCAGAGGGTATATCAACTCAGCCTAGTTTTACAACAGGCTATATAAAAAGCACTAGTGAAGTCAGTACAAACTATAATTTCATACAAATAATGACTTGTTTATCCTGCTCTATATACTGTACACTGAAATATAAGTACAATATTTATATTCCACTTGATTTATTTTATAATTATACGGTAAAAATGAGACCGTAAGCAATTTCTCAGTAATAATGTGCTGTGACACTTTTGTATTTTTAGGTCTGATTTTGTAAGCAAGTAGTTTTTAAGTGAGGTGAAAGTTGGGGGTACGCAAGACAAATCAGACTCCTGAAAAGGGTACAGTCATCTGGAAAGGTTGAGAGCTACTGCTATGGAAAGCATATCATTCCTTACCATGCTGTATAGGATGGTCCAAAAACACATAGAAAGGCTATAATTTTCTATTCAACTCTATTGTACTTTTCGGTATGGCTAGTAAATTTAGGTTATTGAGCAATATGACTGACTGAGCATTTCTGATGTGCTATAATACCAGAGCTATTGTATTATCCACTACATTTCAATCTTTGAAAAGGTTTTAAAGAATTAAATGCTTGGACTTTTATTTTAGGAATGTGTTAGTGCACATACAATAGAGAAAATACATTCATATTCTGCCATTATAATAATTCCTATTCTCGTGAAGAAATCTACTCTGCTGGCACTAAAAATGCAGATGAAGGCGGATTGGATCCCCCACAATTATCAGTACTGTTAAGCATTTTAAAAGCTTAGTTCATTACAAAAACACTATGGTTACAGAGAGAAGAAATTTTGTGATTACAACTCCAGACATTAGAAGAAAGACTCTTCTATGCCAGTGTGGCATTATTTGCAGAGAAACATATCTTTAAATGGCATTTTAAATAATTTATAATTTTATATTTCTTTAATGAATTAACAATGCATATCTGAATAGACTTTTCAGTATTCAAAAGAGGATTACCTCAGAAAGGTCAAGTTATACATAAGAGTTTGCATATGACAAGATTGTTCACTTAGTGTCAGAATTAACATTTAATGGGTCTGATGTAATGTTTGAATGGATAGTAGCCCATATTGGCCTGAAAAGAAAATGATGATAGTTTAGTAGTAGAAACCATTAAACAGTCAAAGGTTGAAATCAATAACGAAACAGCATGGCTCTGTGTTCAGCACGTGCATTCGATTGTATGTTGTAAGATTAATAGCAAGACTGCACATGGGTCAGTTGTAATAAAACTTAGAATTTGCAATAGAAATCTCTGATAGCATGTTCAAAAAGTCATAATAATATGCAAGGTAGGAGTCCTGGTGTTATTATGCTAAAGAAATTATAGATTGGTTTCTCTGTGTATTTAAGATATATGTTATTAAGTATGGATGAATCTTCAACCTTACAACTGTTTCCCATCATATCGCAATAGATTTTATTTGCAATGACATGATAAAGATCAGGATTAAAAGAAATATGTACGGAAACTATCAGCAAAGAAAAGGGAGGTGAGATCTGTGTACTTATTCAGCACACAGTGCAATATCCTCCACCACGGTGGAAGCATGTGAAAAATAAAGTTTGCTGCTGGAAAATCATTCTATCAAAATTCAGAAAGTCTCTCTGACAGGTCAAAAGGCTAAAATGTGCGGATACCAAACAGTGCTGAGCAAACTGGAGAACTTCTACCCACAGTAAGAAAAAGAAAAAGGATAACGTTTTTTTTTCCAGCTTCAGAAGCAAATCTTTTTGTTTCCGGGTATGTCTACAGCCGATTTACCCTCACTGTAAAACAGTCAACTTCATGCCCACGGTCTTTATACTCCTGGGGTAAACACAGTATATTCCAAACCATATGCAGAACTGGGTACATGGATGTTAACTGAGGAAGGGAGTGTGGAGTGGGCACTGAGGTAAGTGATATAAAAAAAATCCATTTAGAATCCTATTGTGATCACTTCTTTGTCGAATTTATAGTAGAGTCTGCAGCAGATTATCAATGACACCTCAATCATGTTCACACCATTATCCTACAAAGTGCTAAGTGCCTCCTGAGAGGCAAACAATGGCCTCACCTCCCGTTGATATCAAGGTAGGAGGAACCCAACGCCTTACAAGCATAGGCCATCTCCTGTCCTGTTTTCACTTAACATATGCATCTATGTACTTGTTTGGTCTCCAGTGCAATATCAGACCTGGGGGAGAAGACACCTTTGATTCCTTATATTGTCCAGCTGCAATTCCAAGGTGGTACCGCTGTGCCTTGGTCCAGATGCAGCATTCCACTGTTACATATCCATGAACATCCTTTATCCTCCTCAGTTCCTTATGCAGGGCAGATCATTTCTCATGAGACAGAATGAGAACGTTCATGGAAAATTCAAAAAAGAGAGAGGTGTTAATTTAAATTAAGCACCTGAACGTGCACATCAGAAGCACAAGATGGAAAGAGTGCAGCTGAAGTAATTGTTTAATCAAAGGTCTATTCTTCCCTGGGTGTACTCACATAACTCCCATCCAGTTCATTCGGACTGATGGGAGGCTAGCAGCCCTTGGCAACATGAATGGTAGAAAGAAAGCACTGCCTTTTCCCCTTGGTTTTATTTATTTATTTTAATTTTTGTGGCAGTTACAGCCAACACTAGTAATGTCAGGGCATAGGTGACATATTTTGTGACATTCTTCTTCAGGGACAGCATGTGAGATACGAGCAGCAATGTGCCACTTGCTTTAGTTCACATTTGCATACTACCCTCAATGAGTAAAATGAAATCTTGCAGCTGCCAACATTCAATTTCTCAGACTCGTAGGATTTTCATAACAGAGCTGCAACAGGGACAGGCAGTAACCTCCCAGATGTCTTCCATTTTAAATTTACAGTATTATACTATTACTGAGGGGGAAAAAATGTGAACCAGGATTGCTTCCAATAAGTCATTTAAAGTGTATGCTGTGTGACATTTTATAATTATATCAAATTCCTGGATAATAACATTTTACATTTGTGCCAAAAATGTATGCTAAACATTTATTTACTGTATGTCAGTATAAACTGATTTGAGTCCACATGGCAGCTTTTCCCACTGGAATGAGATAAAGCATCTAGGGATGGGCCTCTGAGCTGCACTGGGAAAGACACAAGTGATAAAATCTGCCAATACTCATGCTCCAAGGCAAAGCACATCACTAGCTGATGTCAGGAAGTAATTTCTTCCCAGCAGTATACAGAGTTCTCTTTCAAATTACCCAGCAGTTTCAAGGGACACCCAAGATTTAGATAACAGTGGGTTTCAAAACATTGGCAGAGCCAGTCTTGCAGACTTTTGGAGCCAGTCTTGCAGACCTTGGCCCTTTGCAGCTTTAGTATAGGTGCTTCAAAGCCTGATAGCCCTCTGAGTGGGAGAAGGTGGCTGTGCTCTGGAAGCCTGATCCACAGCCCAATGAAGTCAGTGGAAAAGACTCTCATTGACTGCCATCAGCTTTGGGTCAAATCCTTATATTGGGTATGCCAGACGGGAGCAAAGAGACAGTAGCGTCACCTCTGACCCATCTAATCACAATGTAATCTTGAGGGGCATCACCAAAGTTTGACTGACTGGGAACTTGGTTCAGCTAGTGAACAGTGGTCACACCATAATATGGTTAAATTGGGTTGGTGGACAATGGGGCTTTAACACCTTGAACCATCTGCTAAAGATAACTTTTAGAGACACGATACCAAGCCAAGTAGACTTCTGCTCTTGGAATAGACCCATGGCCCATCTAGTATGATATCCTGTATCCAGTGCCAAATCTTTATGAGGAATGCTTAAAATTATCTATAATATTGCTACGCATATCACTTTAATAATAGACTTACAATTATAGACTTACAAATTATGATTACTATAGTTAAAGGTCAAGTCTCTTCTCATAATCTTCACAGTGGGGAAAGAAAAACCCAGTTGAATTAGTATTTTATATGAGTAATGAAACAGTGACTTTGTTGCCTGAAGTAGTAGATACAAAAAGAAATTCAATTCCAATGACACCTCAAAGCCAACCCCAATAAACTTTGAGGAATATAAGTTCTTCACCACTACAATGTGCAAGCTGTGAGCTGTTGCAAAATATCTTTAGGAAGCTGTCTTCCTCTGATAATACCATTGCTACAGACTCCCATCACAAAAGAAAACAATTATTAATTTTTCCTAGAACTAATGAGATAACGTTAATCTCCCATATGCCATGGTTTCTGTTATGCTAAAAGAGAAAAAGAAAAAGAAGGGGCTGGGGGAACCACCAGCAATTTAAATTGCTCTGTTCTTCCAAATAATAATGTGCTTGGTCAAGATTGGAGAAGTTGGAAGCGAGCTGTATAAAAAGAAATATTTTTTTCAGTTTTATATACAACATATTAATGAAGACATTGCAATTGTTCCACTTCTTAAAGAAACACTGAAGGAGAAATTGCCAATAGGGAATTATGCACACCAAGTTTAACATACCACATCATGCCAAAAGATTTTCCCCCATAGGGAGCACATTTTTAAGGTGGTGTGAATTTTTTAGTACTGTCTCTCCCACTGACTGTTATGACAGCGCCGTCGCTGAAGTCCCATACACTGCTTGAGAAATATAGGGGTAATTGTCTTGTAGTTATTCACATGACAGCATCTGTAAAGCACTCATTGCAGAGCTAGTCACAAATTTGATGACTGTATTTAGCTTAGTGCATGTTATCACACTGCCAAAATCAAAGACTTTTTAAAAGGTACTTAGTTCATTTGTTAGAGACAGCAGCTCATTTTGTGCAGCAAGTGTATTTGTATATGTGTGTATGATTTTCAGATGTTGGTCTATTTAACTTCACTGGAAACTGAAATTCTGTTTATTCAGAAAACAGCTCAGTAGCATGGCAGCAAAATAGGGGTCTCATATTCTCAAAGAACAATCATTCATGGAAATATTTTATTAATTATTAAATAACTGTAACCCTTCTGCCCGTCAGAGTTGGCAGCAACAAGGGTCAGGTTCAGTATCTAGGGGTTCCATTCCAATAACACAATGCAAAACCAGCTCGAGCCCCTACCCAGTGACCTGGGAGAAATATATACCACCCCCGCTGGGCGCCTCCAAAGGGCAATACATCCCCTCTCGCAAGCACATAGTCTGAGTGTAGCAAAAAGCCTTTTAATAACAGAGAGAAACAATGTGGCATTATGTTGGGGAAACACCACCAACAGGATTCGTAACACAACCCATGAGCAAAAGACCCACCCCAAGCAAATTGGGGCGTGTCCTTTCCCTTTGGTTCTTGAGTCCAGCAACCACAAATCACCCAAAGTCCCAAAAGTCCAACGACCCAAAAGTCTCTGTCCCTGATCAGGGCAACCCCAGAGTTCGAAAGTTTATCTGCAGAGTTTTACCTCCCAACCTGGGTGGAGATGGGGGGGGGTTTAAGGGGCACCTTACGTGGTCCAAAGTTGATTGCCCCATCTCTCCATGGGGCTCCGCTCTGCCAGCTGCCCCCATGAGCTGCTCCAGGCATCCGACAAACTGCTTTGCTCCACCAGCTGCTCTGCTCGCCGTCCCGCAAACTGCTCCGCCATAGATCTTCAGGCTCCCCCACTACTTAACACAAACACTCAGTGATTTGTGCTCTTAGTAAGTTTAGCTCTTTTGTGATTTCAGCTTGTAGTAGGGGAGCCTCAGTGCTGGTGCACCATTAACCCAAAGTGAATTCATCTCAGCAGCCTGTAACTAGACTCCTAATGGAATCAAAAGTACCTCTGATATTCCACAGTGGAGAGAGAAGGAAGTGCAATTAGCATGTAAGGCCCTCACCAGGGGACCCATGCCACCAAGTATTAATACTTGTCCCCAGCCTCTCTCAATGCACAGAGTTTTGGAACCCATGTCCCTTGCCTAGCAAGTGCTACTTAGTTGATGGTGAGTCCCTCCATCATAACAAAAGGCCAAGTGCAGTTCCACTGTCCTTGATTCCCATAATCAGGGTAATAACAATTTATTCTTCCTGCCCCAATAACAGAGACACTGGGGATCCCACAGCAGCCAAAGTGACCATTTGGGCAGCTATGGCCTCATTCTAGGCGGGGTGGGTGTGCCTATGCAAACGAGATCAGCCCCTGAAGTTCTTTTCTACAACTCGCCACACCTCACCACCAGATGTCAGCTCATCCTGACTCTGCTTACATCTAATTAATTACTTTTATTATTATTGAAGAAAAGAATCAGATACTTGTGTTTTACTAGCTGATTACTGAAAGAGATGCTATCAACTTTAAATCCAGTCAGTTAAAAAAGCAGTAGTTTCAGGTACAAAATCTGCCCCCTCCTCCCCCCCCGCCAAAATTTCTGGTTTTACAATCACATCTAACTTCTTCCCCGCCCCCACCCCTCCTGGTGTTTTAAATTATATTCCCCACTGCTGTGCGGAAGACCCACACACAGAGCAGTGGAAACTGACTATGCACAACGTTCTGCCTAATGCACAGCAGACAAATGTTTTCCTCTATTTTTAGGAGTTCCTCATCAAAAAGAGCAGGTAAACAAAATTGCAGACACAAAGGTGAATTTTACATTGACAACACGTCTTGAGCCACTGTCATTTAGCTCATGCTCAGCATGGCATTCTACTGGAGTATCAGAGAATGCTGTCAGAACTATTGGTATTTTTCTCAGCTTCGTGTAGTTGGGCTGAGTGCTTACCAACCAAGAGAAGTTTTTTTAGATTCTTCTGAGCCGTCACACAAAGCAGAGCCAGAGTTTTAACCTCTTTGCAAAACCCTAGTGAACAGGCCTTGGGCAGGGAAATCTCATCTAGAAGCTGCATACTGAATTTTCCCCTAAGCCATGTAATACTATGAAGCTACCTAATATGCCCTTTGGGCTACAGTAGCTGTGATGCTGGCAGACCAAGTGCCAGCCCATGCCAAGGCCCCAAGGTCTCAACTGAACAATGACAAATACATAGCAGAAACCAGTCTGGCTCACCTTTGTGTTACTATTGCTAAAATAGGTATCAGAGTTATAAAAATGTGTTTAGACTAGATTAAATACTTGTAAGCTGCATGCAGTAACCTCACTTTTAATATCTGTATCCCATGTTTGGGTGGCAAGTAATATTGAAGTGTTTGCTCAGTAAATGTAAACCACCAATCAGGAGAGAAGCATTACCAAGTGACAAATACTAGTTTACCACAGGAGGGCACAACAAAAGAAAGTCAATAAACACCAGACAAACCATTTTTGTGGACTAGCAGAGCACAAAAGACTTTGTTGATTGCTCCCCTCTACCATGAAGAAGAGACTTGCGTGTGAACTCATCTCATCAGCTTGAATTCTGGGAGGAAGGAAATAAAAATCCCTGACAAGAAGAATCTGTATCTTTATCCTGCTTGGAATCTGCTGGGCAAGGATTACTAAGCATATGCAAAAGATCCCCAGTGCTTGGCCTGGATTAGCCCTAAAGGACATATAGAGCTTGCTTACTGTAGAAGCTTCTGTTATCTTTTGGAATTTAAGACTAACTCATTTGTGTGTGTATGTTTACCTGCTTTAGCTTTGTAAATAACTCATTTCCTTTTCCTGGTTAATAAATCTCTAGATAGTGTGACAGGGTTGGTCCAGATGGCTATAGGAGAGTAATTTTTTTTTGAAGCAAAAAGGATGTTTTTATTTGCATAACACACTTACAAAGTAAAAACAACAGCATATGCAATGTGTAACACAGCAGCCAATCACAATTGTTTTCTCATTAGCTTCAGGGGAGGGAAGTGTTCAAGCTTGCCTGGGCCCAGAGCGGGGGGCTTCCTCGACTCTCATGGTCTTCCACCCTTCCGAGTTACCTGGTGGCCCAGAGCAAGGGGGCTTCATCGACTCTCAAGGTCTGCCACCCCCTCGAGTTACCTGGCGCCACGCCCAGTGTCACCAACAATTTCCTCCTCTGGAAGCACCCAACAAGAGGGGCAGGTTGTGGGGTGGACAACCCGGGGGGGGGGGGGGGCACGTGCACCCACGTGTGAAAGGACCCCTCTAAGATGGTGGTGTCCATAGCAGCAAAGGCTGGGGCTGGGGTCCCTTACTCTCTCCCCCAATCAAAGGGTCAAACAAAGGGATCTGGACGGGGACACCGAGCAAAGAACCTCAGACAGCGCCCACCGCTCCTCAAAAGCATCAACGGAGTCTGTGGACGCCGCCCAGAGGAACTCTGCCCGGATACGTGAATGGACCGAGGACCGGAAAACGGCCCCACAGTCACAGGAAACTCCATCGGCCAACCTCTTCTCTCTGGTTTTATAGATGGCCATTTTAGCCAGGGCCAGGAGGAGGTTAACTAGGAGATCTCGCGACTTTGTGAGGCCACGGATGGGGAGTGCATAAATAAAAAGGTGAGGGGAAAAATGCAACCAAAAACGTAATAGAAGATTTGTGAGGAGCCGAAACAGGGGCTGCAGCCTGGCACACTCCAAATATACGTGCGCCAGGATTTCCCTCACACTGCAAAAGGGACAAGTATCTGGGATGGGGGTGAACCACGCCAAGTACATGCCCGTGCTCACAGCTCCATGAAGGAGCCACCAACTGATGTCCCCGATGGGCCTCGGAACCAAAGTGGAATATAGGCTGGCCCACCGGGGTTGCTCACCCTCCAAAGGTGGCAAAAGGTCTCATCACTTTGTGTCAGGGCGGGACACTAGGGTGAGGGCGTGGAGGGAGTGGAGCACGAGCGTGTATAGATGTTTCCTTGGTGCGGTTTGGAAGCAGTTTATGCAGCCGGCTCGTATTAAAGGGGTGAGGGGGTCGATTGGGTCTACGGGGCAGGGATCCAATTAAGAGGTCCGGCGGGCCTGGGGTAGTGGGTGGACGGGGCGTGCCCTCGAGCAGGACTCAATCAAGGTAAGCTCGAGCAGTGGGTGGCAAAGCAGCCTTCACCTCCTGAAGTACGTGCCGGTACGAGGTCTGGAGAGCCCCATGCACCGAGCGAGCATCAGGGGATCCAGCCAGTCTCCCCGGTCATAGTCCAGGAGGTCTCTGATTCTCGTGACTTCTGCCAGGATCAAGCTCTGGCGCACCGAGTGGGACTCCGCCACCTGCACACGGAGCTGGGGGTTGTGTAGCAGGGGCTCCGCGAGGAGATCTGCCCCCTCGGTGGCTGCCACGGATCTGGTCGTTAAAAACAGTTTCCAAGTCCGGAGGAGGTCCTGGTAGAAGACCGGCAGCCCGGAGAGGTCTTGCGGAAGACCTCCTGGACGGAGATAAAAGAGCTGCCGGTCATATCGGAGCCCTCGGACGCAGCGCAGGATGGCGTGCGCCAGTATGCTTCATGCCGAACTGCCTGCGCCATAGAGGAGCTTCTGTAGGGCCTGGAGGCGGAAGACGCGGACCTGAGTGTGCAGACATTTCAGGCCCTGTCCTCCTTCCTTCAGTGGTAGATGAAGAACCCCTACAGGGGCCCAGTGCGTTCCTGACCAAAAGAACCCCAGAATCGATGTCCGGAGGTTGGTCAGGAAACCCGGGGCCGGGACCAGGGTGTGGAGCTGGTACCAGAGCATGGACAGGACTAGTTGATTAAGCACCAACGCTCTCCCTCGGAGGGAGAGACATCAGAGTAGTCCCGTCCATTTCCAGAGCCGCTCTATCACCCTGCCCTCTAAATTTTCCCAGTTCTCCGACGGAGAGGGATGCGTGGCAGAAAGGTAAACGCCAAGGTAGATCAGCGGACCCGTGCTCCACCAGATAGTCTGAAGCGCGGGTGGGAGGGAGCTCGCCTGCCGCCAGTCTCCTACCGCCAAGCCAGAGCTCTTGACCCAGTTGACCCGGGTGGAGGAGGCTGCCAAATAGATGGTCTGGCAAACCTACACCCGCGCCAAGTCGCCTGGGTCCTGGACCACGAGGAGCACGTCATCAGCATATGCCGACAGGACCAGCCGCAGCTCCGGCTCCCGCAGCACCAACCTTGGCATCCTCCTGCAGAGGAGACAGAGGAAGGGCTCGATCGCCAGAGTGTACAGCTGGCCCGAGAGGGGGCACGCTTGCTGTACTCCTCGCCTGAAGCTGACTGGTTCGGTCAGGGTCCAGTTGAGCTTAACCAGACACTCTGCGGAAGCGTACAGCACCCAGAGAAAACCCACAAACTGGGGTCTGAAGCCAAACACCTGCAGAGTGCTCAGGAGGTACCTGTGGTCCACCCTATCGAATGCCTTCTCCTGATCTAGGGACAGGAGGGCGAACGACAGACCGTCTCTACGCCCGAGTTCCAAAAGGTCCCGAACCAGAAATAGGTTATCAAAGATACTGCGGTCCAGGACGGTGTAGGTCTGGTCTGGGTGGATCACGTCCGCCAGCACAGACCCTAGCCGCAGCGAGATTGCTTTCGCTATGATTTTGTAGTCTGTGCTGAGGAGCGAGACGAGATGCCAATTTCGTAAATCGCGGAGGTCCCCCTTCTTCAGCAATAAGGTGAGCACAGCTCGCCTGCACGAAAGAGGGAGGACCCCGCTCTGCAGAGACTCGGCCCAGACAGTGACTAGGTCTGGGCCAAGGACGTCCCAAAACACGTAGTAGAACTCCACGGTCAGCCCGTCCATGCCTGGAGACTTATTAGTGGGCATATGATGGAGGGCTTCCGAGAACTCGGCCAGGGTGAGAGGCAACTCTAGCCGGTCTAGGTAGCTCGCGCTGACCGTAGGGAACTCCTCCCAGAGCACTCCGCAAGCGCCAGGGTCGGTCGGATCCGGGGAGAAAAGACTTGCGTAGAAGGCTCAGGCCCTCCCGCACATCTCCACTGGTTCCATGAGGGGGGTGCCGTCCTCTGCCAGGAGGCAGGTAACGTGTTTCTTGGCCCCCCTCGTTTTCTCCAGGGCATAGAAGAAGCTGGAGCCATGATCCATCTCCCGAAGGATGTGGATGCGGGATCGAACAAAGGCACCCCAGGCCCAATGGTCCTCGAGGGCCTGGAGCTCCTGTTGCGTCTCCCGGCATGCTCCGCAGAGGAGCGGGTCCTCGGGGCTGGCAGCCAGATGCCACTCCAACTCTAAGACCTCCTGTTCCAGCTGCTCTATCGCCGCATTTCTCCGTCGGCTGGTGCCCCAGGTGTAGTCGCGGCAAAAAAGCTGGGTGCACACCTTCCCCAGGTCCCACCATCACCACGCCGAGGGAAAGGCACACCGCTGCCCTCGCCAGGCCAGCCAGAAATCTCGGAAGGACGTCACGAAGCCCTCGTCCTCCAACAGGCTGTTGTTAAAATGCCAGTAGGCCAGCCCCAGCCTCTTTGCACAGAGAGAGGCTGTCACGGTGGCTAGGTGATGGTCAGAAAATGGGGCCAGCCGAATGCTGGAGGAATGGGCTCGTGAGAGATGGAAGCGTGATAAATAAATGCGGTCCAACCAGGAGTGGCTCGACCGATGGGCTTCCACCCGGACAAAGATGAACGTGGAAGTGTCATCCGGGTGGTGGTCACGCCCGATGTCCACTAGGGAGTGATGTTCGACTATCTCCCGGAGGGTGTCCGCGGCGACCAGGCTCTGCTTGGTCCCTGAGCGGTCCCGCTCCTTCAGGGTGGTATTAAAATCCCCTCCCAGGACCAGGCACTTGTGAGAATCTAAAGTGCCGAGGAAGGCAGACGCCTGTTGATAGAATTGCAGATGCTCTGGGCCTGATGTCGGGGCATAGACGTTAACGAGGTTAACCAAAAGCCCCTCCATACAGACCCGGAGATGCAGCAGGTGACCTGGCACGGCCTCGGCGACCCCTAGCACCTCGGGCCATAGGTCAGGGGAGAACAGGGTCACCACTTCAGCCTGTCGAACTGTAGAATGGCTAAATGTCCCCCCACTCCAGCTGCCAACTGTCTTCGGCGGTCGGATCCGTATGGGTCTCCTGCAGGAAACCCTGAAGGAAGGAGAGCACCTGGGACCTGCGGAGAGCCATCCTACAACCCCGGGTGTTCAACGTTGCGATGGTGAGAGGTGTCATGGGGAGGGCCGGGGGGGATCCTCACTGGCAGGAATGCTCGCATCCCCCAGCGGGCCACGCAACAGTCCTTGACCCGTCCCGTAGGTGAGTAATTGGTCATGGAAGACGCAGACCCGCCAATAGGCCATGGCATCCTGCTTCCCCATCCCTTTACTTCCCCCCATGAGGGCCCTTGTGGCCTGGAGGATTTGAAAAAAGTCCCCCCATCGCTGGAGAGCAAGCTGTATCTTGTTGCGGGAGCCATGGACATCCTCTAAAAACTTCTGCAGTTCTCCTCGCAGCTCGTGGGGGGGGGGGGGTTACGGTTTCCGGGTTGTTCCCCAGCGGGGCCCCTGGTGTAGCCCTATGGTCCACTAAAACGGACAAGCAGGGTGCAGACCCCCCCGACGGGGTGCCTGATGGGCTGGAGCTTCTAGGCCCGCATCAAGGTCTGGGGCAATAGGGGGCAGTGGAGGGAAAATAGCAGCTCCTAATGGGTCGGGGCAGGAGAGCACAAAGGCCGCTCCCTGGGGGTCATCAGTTGGGAAAGGGAAGGAGACAGCCCTGAGGGTGGCAATGACATTGCAGGAGGTAAATTGGATAGGGGTAGGGGCAGGGGCAGAGGCGAGGTTCTGGGTTTCGGGAGGCAAGCAGCTAGATGGTGTCACCTCTTGATCAGGCTCAAGGGTTAAGGATGTGGGGAGAGAGCTCTCAGTGACACTGGGCATGTACTCTGTGGTGGATTTAGCGGCCACAGAATCAGGAGGTGGATTATCTTCTGTAGGGCCCCCGCCCGGGAAGGAAGTCGATTGCTCCGCACCCATGGGGGGTGCCCCTGGCGACTCGTGTCCCGGCCGCGTGGTGCCAGCTGTCACCTGAGCAGGCTCGGTGGGGTGCCATCAGCAGCTGGGTCGGTGGAGGAGTCCTGGGGCTCCTCGGAGGTGGGAGCGGAAGTAGCAATTAAAGGGAGGGAGCATGGGGAAAAGAGGGGTGGAGTGAGGTCGCCCAGATCAAGGTTTGCTGGCAAAAGGTCGTCCTCCCCTTGGGCGACCAGGGTCAGATCTAAGGCCTCGATCTCCTTGAACTTGGAGGAGAGGACACTTTCCGCCGCCCGGGGTTCTCCCCGCTGGCACCCGCCACAACGGTTGTCTCGGGGTTCACAAGGGCTTCGGGTAGCATCAGGACAGAAGGGGCTTCCTTGAGGGTCTCGGAGGGGAGGGTCTCCCGTGGAGGGGAGACGCTACCCTCCGGTGCTGCCACGTCTTTCCCGGCTGACACCGGTGGATGGGACGCACTCATGGGCAAAGCGGAAGGTTTGGCATCGGTGCCCCCCCTTCCTGGTCTTCCGGGGGGCCTCCGCCTCGGGTAGATGAGGTGGAGCTCGAGCCTTCCGCTTGCCTTGCTTCCCCTGGACTAGGGCCCAGCCCTCCATGGCATCAACTGGGGGCTGGTTAGCAGGGGATCATGTCAGGGGGTAAAGTCGATGGCTCAGGGACTTGGGGGGGGGGAACGGTGGGGCAGCATAAGGGAGGGAGGATTCTCCTTGGGGCAGGCTCTCTCCTATGCCTGGTGGTATCTCTGCCACACCCTCCTCCGTAGTCCCCACTCAATTGTCAGCAGCGAGGGCGGGGCTCTCCCGCTCATCTGGGCATTGTAGGGGAGGTGCCCCTTGGGCCTGAGTGGGAGTAGCGGTGGTCCGAAGAGGAGGGGGGGCAGGTTTGGGTACCAGGCAGCCAGGGGCATCGGCAATGACAGGGCCAATGTCCTGCCGGGTCTCGGGGATCCCAGGTGCCCCTCCTTGCCGGGATAAGGGGCAGTCCCTCCGGACATGCCCAGATGCCTGGCAGAGGTAGCACCGGGCTTCTCCCGTGGAAAAGTACACCCGGTAATGGGCCCCCTGGTGGGGGACTAGAAAGGACCCTTCGAGCGCCACTCCGTCACGCACCGCCGACAGCAGTAAAAGTTGCACTTGTCGGCGGAAGGAAAAAATGTGATGGAGGGTGGGTTCCTTGCAGCCCAACGAGAGAGGGCTGATAACAGAAACAGGTTTCCCGAGGATGGAAAGGGTGGGTAGCAGGGCAGCACTGGGGACAAAGGGAGGGACAGAGGTCAGGACCAGGCGGATGCCTAGGTCCTCTAGCGGCTCTAGGGGGACAAGCACCACCCCCCCACTGCCAGGCCCATCTCCACCGCTTCCTGGGCGGCAGCCTCCGATGCTAAGAAGAAGACGACCTTTCCGTACATTTTGGAGGCCGCCACAATGGCCGAGGGCCCCACCACCCTCGCCAATGCCCGCACGTAGGTCTCCATGTGGGGAGAGGTGGGCACCAGGAGGCATCGGACACTGTGCTTCCTTGTCACGGTGGGAAAGGGGACCCGACCACTACTGATGGTGGCGGAGGCGGTGGGCGGGAGAGATGACGAGGCGGCAGGCGGGGGGGCTGCCGTTGCCCGGGCATACATCCTGGGGGCTGAGGGAGGGACATCCGCAGAGCTGGTGGAGGGGGTAGCGGGGGAGGATGCTGTGGTCGGTGGCGGGGCCGCAGCAGTGGGGGTGGCCCCTGCCATGGAGGGCCCGGTGGTTTTAGTGGGGCCCTTCCCCTTCTTCTTGCCCTGGCCTTTCCCGCCGGCTGGGGTGGGCTTCCCTAGAGTCTGGGGAGGCGATGGGCATGGCAGTGGCGGAGGTCACTCCAGTGCCCTTCATTGCCGATGCCCCAGCGGGGGTGGTGGCAGGTGGTTAACAGGAGTTGGGGTCAGGTAGAAAGGGACAAGCTGTGGGGTGGACAATTCAGGGTGGGGCACATGTACCACCGTATGCTTGTCCAGAGAGTCCTGTTTGGTTGGCTGGTGCTTCTGGCCCACGCGGTGAAATCAGGGCGAGCAGCTGAGTCCAGAGGCAGATGTTAGACAGCCAGCAAAGATGGTGGAGTGGGGGAGTGAGGGGGTGAAGATCATAGTGTGGGGGTTGGGAGGACACAGATGGATCGGGGGCAGCTCCATGCCACACCCCTTGTGTCCCTACAAACACAGTTAAGACACAGTCAAGGCCTCCCCCCACACGAGAACACAGTTCAAAAATTACTCAGTCTTAGGCCCCCCTCCACAGTGATTTGTAGATTCCCCAGGTGGTGTTCCTCCGGTGGACAGCTTTTTCTCTGTCTGTTCCGGGCTTTCTTTTTTGCAGCAGCAGCATTCCAGAAACGCCAGAGCAAGTGATAAGAGTCCTCTCGACCGGAGACGGGTCCACAAAGAAACAGCAAGCGGCTGGGTCTAGGGGCTGGGTCCTTCCACTCCCCCCCTCCGGGGAGCAGGTCAGCAGGCCTCCCCTCTCTCGGGGGTGGGGGTTTCGCTGGAGTGGCAGCAGCGTCCGAGGGCGGGCCGGGGGGGGGAGGCGCTAACAGCCAGCCAGCAGCCAGCCAGCACTCTAGCAACAGCAGAGAAGAAAAAAAAAAAAAAGAAGAGAAAGGGGAGAGAGCATCTGGCCTGGTCGGGGGGGGGAAGCCGAGAGCAGGGGCAAAAAGCAAGGCCAGGCCAGAGGGCAGCAGCAGGAGAGCAGGCTAAGTAGGTCCCTTTTCCCTGGGTAAGGTAACAGGGAAGGTTTTTTTGTTTTGTTTTTTTTTTAAAAACAGAAAGAAAGTTTATTGGTAACGCTTACAGAATTACCAAAGGAAACAAAACAACTATGCAACAAAACAACGCAAACAGAAGGTATCACACAGCAGCTTTCAGGAGGGAGAAGTGTTCAGGCTAGCCTGGGCCCAGAGCGGGGGGGCTTCCTCGACACTCGTGGTCTTCCACCCTCCTGAGTTACCTGGTGGCCTAGAGCGGGGGGGCTTCCTCGACACTCGTGGTCTTCCACCCCCTCGAGTTACCTAGTGCCGCGCCCAGTGTCACCGATCCTCCCTCTCCTGAGAGTGCCCGGTAAGATGGGCACGGCTGCGGGGTGGGCGGTTTAGGGGTGGGGGGGGTAGACACCCATGTATTATAGGACCCCTCCTAGATGACAGGAATGATGGTATCCACAGCGGCAACGGCTGGGGCTCGCGTCTCTCGCTCTTCCCCTCAATCAAAGGGTCAGACGGAGAGAACCGGATGGGGTCACCGAGCAGAGAACCCCAGACAGCGCCCCCCGCTCCTCGAAGGCGTCAAGGGAGTCGGTGGACGCCGCCCAGAGGAACTCCGCCCGGATACGTGAATGTACTGAGGATCAGAAAAAGGCCCCACAATCGCAGGACGTTTCATGGGCCAACCTCCTCTCTCTAGTTTTATAAATGGCTGTTTTAGCCAAGGCTAGGAGGAGGTTGACCAGAAGATCCCGCGACTTTGTGGGGCCACGGATGGGAAGTGTATAGATAAAAAGGTGAGGGGAGAAATGAAGCCAGAAGCGTAATAGAATATTTGTGAGGAGCCAGAAAAGGGACTGCAATCTGGCACACTCTAAATATACGTGCGCCAGGGTCTCCCTCACATTACAGAAAGGACAAGTGTCCGGGATGGGGGTAAACCGTGTCAGAAACACGCCCGTGCTCACAGCTCCGTGAAGGAGCCGCCAACTGATGTCCCCGACGGGCCTTGGGACCAAGGTGGAATACAGGCTGGCCCACCGAGGTTGCTCACCCTCCAAAGGTGGCAGGAGGTCCCGCCACTTTGTATCGGGGCGGAACACCAGGGTGTGGGCGTGAAGGGTGCGAAGCGTAAGTGTATATAAGTATTTCCGTGGTGCAATTTGAAAGCTAACCGGCTGCAGTTCGTGCAGCCGGCTTGCAGTGAAAGGGTGAGGGGTTTGTTGGGATCTACAGGGTAGGGGCCCGATGGAAAGGTCCGGCGGGCCTGGGGTAAGGGATGGGCGGGGTGTGCCCTCGCACAAGGCTCAGCTAACATAAGCCCGAGCAGCGGGGGTCAAGGCGGCCTTCACCTCCTGAAGTACGCGCCGGGGGGTACGGAGGCTGGAGAGCCCCATGCGCCGGGCGAGCGTCAGGGGATCCAGCCAGTCTCTCCGGTCGTAGTCCAGGAGGTCTCCGACCCTCGTGACTTCCGCCAGGACCAACCTCTGGCACACCGAGCGGGACTCCGCCACCTGCACACGGAGCTGGGGGTTGTGTAGCAGGGGCTCCGTGAGGAGATCTGCTCCCACGGTGGCCGCCACGGACCTGGTTGTTAGAAACAGTTTCCAGGTCCGGAGGAGGTCCTGGTAGAAGACCGGCAGCCCGGAGAGGTCTCGCGGAAAACCCCTCGGAGAAAGATAAAAGAGCTGCCGGTCGTATCGAAGCCCTTGGAAGCGGCGCAGGAAGGTGCGCGCCAGTATGCTCCACGCCGAACTACGTGCACTATAAAAGAGCCTCTGCAGGGCCTGGAGGCGGAAAACGCGGACCTGAGCGTGCAGACACTTCAGGCCCTGCCCTCCTTCCTTCAGGGGTAGATGAAGAACTCCAACAGGGGCCCAGTGCATTCCTGACCAGAAGAACTCTAGAATCAATCTCCGGAGGTGGGTCAGGAAACCCGGGGCCGGGGCTAGGGTGTTGAGCCGGTACCAGAGCGTGGACAGGACTAGTTGGTTAAGCACCAGTGCTCTCCCTCGGAGGGAGAGACATCGGAGGAGCCTTGTCCATCTCCGGATCCGCTCTATCACCCCGCCCTCTAAATTTTGCCAGTTCTCTGGCGGGGAAGGATGCGTGGCGGAAAGGTAAACGCCAAGATAGAGCAGTGGACCCGCACTCCACCGGATGGTCTGAAGTGCGGGTGGGAGGGAGCCTACCTGCCGCCAGTCCCCTACTGCCAAGCCAGAGCTCTTGACCCAGTTGACTCGGGCTGAGGAGGCTGCCGAATAGATGGCTTGGCATGCCTCCACTCGCGCCAAGTCGCCCGGGTCCTGGACCACGAGGAGTACATCATCGACGTACGCCGACAGGACCAGCCGCAGCTCCGGCTCCCGCAGCACCAACCTGTCATCCTCCTGCGGAGGAGACAGAGGAAAGGCTCGATTGCCAGAGCATACAACTGGCCCGAGAGGGGGCACCCCTGCCGCACTCCTCACCCGAAGCTGACCGGTTCAGTCAGGGTCCAGTTGAGCCTAACCAAACACTCCGCGGAGGCATACAGCACCCGGAGAAAACTCACAAACTGAGGTCCGAATCCAAACGCCTGCAGAGTGCTCAGGAGGTACCCATGGTCCACCCTATCAAACGCCTTCTCCTGATCAAGAGACAGGAGGGCGAAAGACAGACCATCTCTCCGCCCGAGTTCCAAAAGGTCTCGGACTAGAAAGAGGTTGTCAAAGATGCTGCGACCCGGGACAGTATAGGTCTGGTCTGGGTGGATCATGTCCGCCATCACGGACCCTAGCCGCAGCGAGATTGCTTTCGCTACGATTTTGTAATCCGTGCTAAGAAGTGAGACGGGACGCCAGTTTCGTAGATCGCGGAGGTCCCCCTTCTTCGGCAGCAAAGCGAGCACCGCTCGCCTGCACGACAGAGGGAGGACCCCGCTCTGCAAGGACTCAGCCCAGACGGTGACTAGGTCTGGGCCAAGAATGTCCCAGAACGCGCGGTAAAACTCCACGGTCAGCCCGTCCATGCCCGGAGATTTATTGGTGGGCATGTGACGGAGGGCTTCCGAGAACTCGGCCAGGGTGAGAGGCAGCTCTAGTCGGTCTCGGTCGCCCACGCTGACCGTGGGGAGTTCCTCCCAGAGCACCCTGCAAGCGCCAGGATCGGTCGGGTCCGGGGAGAAAAGGCTTGTGTAGAAGTCACGGGCCCTCCCACACATCTCCTCCGGATCCGTGAGGGGGGTGCTGTCTTCCGCAAGAAGGCAGGTGACGTGTTTCTTGGCCCCCCTCGTTTTCTCCAGGGCATAGAAGAAGCGGGAGCCGCGGTCCATCTCCCGAAGGAGGCGGATGCGGGACTGAACGAAGGCACCTCGGGCCCAGTGGTCCTCAAGGGCCCGGAGCTCCTCCCGCTTCTCCCGGCACGCTCCGCAGAGGGACGGGTCCTCGGGATCGGCGGCCAGGCGCCTCTCCATCTCTAAGACCTCCCGTTCCAACTGCTCTATCGCCGCATTTCGCCGTCGGCTGGTGCTCCAAGTGTAGTCACGGCAGAAGAGCTTGGCGCGCACCTTCCCGAGATCCCACCATCGCCGCACCGAGGGAAAGGCACGCCACTGCTCTCTCCAGGCCAGCCAAAACTCCCGGAAGGACATCATAAAGCTCTCGTCCTCCAACAGGCTGTTATTAAAGTGCCAATAGACCGGCCCCGGTCTCTCTGCACGGAGGGAGACCGTTATGGTGACTAAATGATGATCGGAGAATGGGGCCGGCCGAATGGCGGAGGAGTGGGCCTGTGAAAGATGGAAACGGGATAAGTAAATACGGTCCAACCGAGAGTGGTGTGACCGATGGGCCTCCACCCGGACAAAGGTGAACGTGGAGGTGTCATCTGGGTGATGGTCACGCCAGACGTCCACTAGGGAGTGATGTTCAACTATCCCTTGGAGAATATTCGCAGCGGCCGGGCTCGGTTTGGCCTCTGAGCGGTCCCGTTCCTCGAGGGTGGTGTTAAAGTCCCCTCCCAGGACCAGGCACTCGTGCGAATCCAGGGTGCCGAGAAAGTCGGACACCTGCTGATAAAATTGTGGCCGCCTGGAGCTCATTTGCGGGGCATAGATGTTAACAAGATTAACCACGAGCCCCTCCATACGGACTCGAAGGTGCAGCAGGTCGCCCGGCACGGCCTCATTGACCCCTAGCACCTCGGGCCGTAGGTTGGGGGAGAGCAGGGTCGCCACTCCAGCTTGCCAGGTCGCGAAGTGGCTAAAGTATACCCCATCCCCCCACTCCAGCCGCCACCTGTCCTCGGCAGCCGAGTCCGTATGGGTCTCCTGCAGGAAAACTACAGAGTACCCCCCTTCCCGAAGGTAAGAGAGCACCTGGGACCTGCGGAGAGCCATCCTACAGCCCCTGGTATTCAGGGTCGCAATGATAAGAGGCGTCATGCGGAGGGCTGGGGGGGTGGGGGCTTCGTGTTGGCGGGGGTGTTCAGGGCCCCTGGCGGGTTGCGCAGCAACCCGTGACCCATCCCGTGGGTGAGTAGATCGCGTCGGAAGCTGCGGGCTCGCTCGTAGGCTGCAGCACCGTGCCTTCCTTGCCCCCTGCCCTCCTTTATAAGGGTCCTTGTGGCCTGGAGGATTTGATCAAAGTCCCCCCATAGCTGAAGAGCCAGCTGTGCCCTATCGCGGGCGCCACGGGTGTGCTCTAGGAACTTCCGTAGTGCATGCCGCAGCTCATGGGGGGGTGGTTACAATTCCCGAGGTGTTCCCTGATGGGACTCTTAATACAGCCTCGTGGTCCGCTAAGGCGGGTAGACAGGGTGCGGACCATCGACGGGGCGTCTGACAGGCTGGGGTTATTAAATTCATTTCACGCCTTGGGGTGGAGGGGGATGGCAGGGAAAAAATTGCCACTCCTAATGGGTCACGACTAGAAAGTGCAAAGACTGCTCCCTGGGGGGAATCTGCGAAAGGCAGAAAGGAAATAACCCCAGGGGCGGCATTAACATTGCAGGAGGAGGGGGCTTGGGCAGGGGCAGGGGTGGGGGCAGGGGCAGGGGTAAGGCTCTGGGGTTCAGGAGACAAGCAGCTAAAGGAGAGTGCCTCCTGAGCAGAGTCAAGGGTTAAGGGGTAAGGGAGGGGGCTCCCAATAATGCTAGGCGCTGGCTCCATGGTGGTCTTAGCGGCCATGGCATCAGGTGGTGGACCACCTTCTGCAGGGTGCTCACCCGGGAAAGCAATTAGGGGGAGGGAGCATGGGGAAAGGGAGGCTGGGGTAAGGTTGCCCAGCTCGAGGCCAGCCGGCAGCAGATCATCCCCTCCCTGGGTGACCGGGGTCAAATTTAGGGCCTCAATCTCCACGTACACGGGGGAGAGGCCAGCTCCTGCCACCCCGGGGGCCTCTCCTCTAGGGCCCGCCTCAACGGTCGCCTCGGGGTCCGCAGGGGGTTCGGGTGGTATCCAGGCAGAAGGGGCGTCCTCAGAAGTCTCGGAGGGGAGGGTCTCCCGTGGAGGGGGGATTCTGCCCTCCAATGCCAGTCCGTCTTCCCCTCCCGACACCAGCGGATGGATCTCGCTCGTGACCGTGGAGGGAGGCTCGATAGCAGTGCCTCCTTTCCTGGTCTTCCGGGGGGCTTCCGCGTCGGATGGATGCAGCGGAGCTCGAGCCTTTCGCTTGCCTCGCTTCCCCTGGACTAGGGTCCAGCCCTCCATAGCGTCATCTGGGGGCTGGTTAGCAGGGGTCGTGTCGGGGGGCGGAGGCGATGGTTTAGGGGTTCGGGGAGGTAGTGGTGAGGCAACATGAGGGGCGGGGGTTTCTCCTTGGGGAGGGCCCTCTCCTATACCCGGTAATATCCTTGCCACACCCTCCTCCATGGGCTCTGTTGGATTGGTACTAGCAAGGGTGGAACTCCCTTGCTTGCCCGGGCGTTGTAGGGAAGGTATTTCTTGGGCCCGGACGGGAGCAGCGATGAGTCGAGTAGGAGGAGGGTTGGTTTCAGGTGCCGGGCAGCCAGGGGCGTCGGCAGCGACGGGGCCGATGTTCTGCCGGGTCTCGGGGGTTTCGGATGCCCCTCCCCCCCGGGCTAAAGGGCAGTCTCTGCGGACATGCCCCGCTGAACGGCAGAGGTAGCACCGGGCCTCTCCGGTAGAGTAAAAGACCTGATAGCGGGCTCCCTGGTAGGGGACTAGAAAAGACCCCTCGAGCGCCTCTTCGTCACGCGCCCCTGCCGGCGGTAGAAGCTGCACTTGCCGGCGGAACGAAAAAATGTGACGGAGGGTGGGGTCCTTGCAGCCCAACGGGAGAGGGCTGATGACAGAAACAAGTTTCCCCAGGGTGGAAAGAGCAGGTAACAGGGCAGCATTGGGTAAGAAGGGAGGAACGGAGGTAAGGACGAGGCGAACGCCCAGGTCTTCTAACGGTTCTAGGGGGACAAACCCCCCCCCCACCGTCAGGCCCCTCTCTACCGCCTCCTGGGCGGCATCCTCCGAGGCTAAGAAAAAAACGACCTTCCCATACATCTTGGAGGCCGCCACAATAGCCGTGGGTCCTACCACCTTCGCCAACGCCTGCACGTATGTCTCCACGTGGGGCGAGGCGGGCACCAGGAGGCAACGGACGTCGTGCTTCCTGGTCAAGGCGGGGAAAGGGCCCCGGCCACTGGTGATAGTGGCGGAGGCGGGGGGGGCGAGATGACGAGGCGGCAGGCAGGGGGGAGCCCGTTGCCACCCGGGCATACGTCCTGGGGGCCGGGGGAGGGACAATCGCAGAGCTGGTGGAGGGAAACGCAGGGAGGGGCGCCATGGTTGATGACGAGGCCACAGCGGTGGGGGCAGCCCCTGCCATGGAGGGCTTAGTGGTTTTAGCGGGGCCCTTTCCTTTCCACCCGCCCTAGCCCTTCCGGCCAACCGGGGGGGGTTTCCTAGAATCTGGGTGGGCGGTGGGTGCAGCAGCAGCAGCAGCAGCAATCACCCTGGTGCCTCCTGCTACCGGTGCCCCAGCAGGGGGGGTGGCAAGTATCTTGACAATAGTGGTGGGGGGGGACCTTGGGGGTCGGGCAGGGGTGGTGGTGGGGGAGGGACAACTAGTTTTGTTGAAGCGGCCTCACCCCTCTCATTCCCCGCCATTGTGAGCAGGGAGAGACAGGGAGACACCGGAAGGAGAAGGGGGGAGTGGGACAGGAAAAAAACCACTCCTCCCTGCTAGGCTACAGGCGGGGAGGGGGGGGAATGCCGAGGGGGTTGGACTGGGAGGGGGGGAAGAAACAAAATCGGGGTCCGGTAAAAGGGGCAAGCTGTGGGATAAGCAATCCGGGGCGGGGAGTGCAGACCCACACACGTTTGTCCAAAGAGTCTCGGTTGGTCGGCTGTTATGTCCGGTCCGGAAGGCAAAGTTCAAAGCGAACAGCTGGCTCCGAAGGGAGATGGCAGGTTGCCAGCAGGGACAGATGGCGGGGGGGCCGTGACAGTTGTAATAACGATGGGGGGGTAGGGGCACCGATGGATCGGGGGTGGGGGTCTCCACGCCACACCCCCTGTGCCGCCACAAACGCAAGTAACCACAGTCAAACTCCCCCCCACGAGAATATAATTCAGAAAATTACTCAGTCTTACGGCCCCCTTCACGATGATTTATAGCTGTCCTGGATTATTTCTCCTGTCTTCTGAAATCTTCTTCTCCAGCTGTGTTGGCCGTGTTCCAAGGCTTCCGGCATGCTGAGAATGTTGTAAAGTCCGAGCTGTTAGCAAAACGGCTGGGTCTGGGGGTTTCCACTCCCCCCTCCGGACAGCAAAATCGGCAATCTTCCCCTCCCTCGTCCGGGGGCTCAGCTGAGGCAAATAGCTGCGCCCAAAAGCAGGCGTGGGGGGGGGCGGGTGCTGGCGGCAAGCTGAGGGCCGAAGCACGTAGACGGGGAAAAAAACACGAAAAATGAAAAGAAAACAAAAAAAGTGTCTGGCCCGGTCGGGGGGGGGACTAAGGCAGGTGCAAAAAGTAAGAAAAATCCGGGCCAGGGGGCTGTAGGAAAGAATTGAAAGCAGATAGCTGAGGAGCAAGCGAGGGACGTCCCGTTTCCCAACAGGGAAGGTTCCAGAACAATCAGGAACCTTCTGGAGACAATTAAGACAGGCTGATTAGAACACCTGCAGCCAATCAAGAAGCTGCTAGAATCAATTAAGGCAGGCTAATCAGGGCACCTGGGTTTTAAAAAGGAGCTCACTTCAGTTTGTGGGGTGTGTGTGAGGAGCTGGGAGCAAGAGGCACTAGGAGCTGAGAGTGAGAACGTGGACTGTTGGAGGACTGAGGTGTATAAGCATTATCAGACACCAGGAGGAAGGTCCTATGGTGAGGATAAAGAAGGTGTTGGGAGGAGGCCACGGGGAAGTAGCCCAGGGAGTTGTAGCTGTCACACAGTTGTTCCAGGAGGCACTCTAGACAGCTGCATTCCACAGGGCCCTGGGCTGGGACCCGGAGTAGAGGGCGGGCCTGGGTTCCTCCCACCTCCCGGTCAGACACAGGAGGAGTCGACCTGGATTGTGGGTTCAGAAGAATGGCCAAGCTGAGGGCTGCCGTGAAGCTCCAAGGCGAGCAAATCCGCCAATAAGCACAAGACCCACCAAGGTAGAGCAGGAACTTTGTCACAATATTTTATTATAGGATAGGTTACAAGCATCGTTTTTGCTTTGAGGTCTAAGGAGCAAATGAGTTGGTCCTTTGGGACTGAGAATAACCTGAATATTGTTGTGATTTTGGTGGAAGGGACCATCTATCACAAAAGCAAGCTTACCTGGGTGGCAAGATAGATCAGAGAATTCAAGGGGATTATGTGTGACTATGCTCAGGCTGTAACAGTGCCTGAGGACTTCATACTTGATAACTGCTTGGTGAAATCTAAGTATAGAATTCACATTTGGGGTTTGTGCCCTGCTTCCTCAGTCTGTTCTGAGGCTGGTACTCACGTTCTTGAGCCAGTCCAGACAGCTTGTCAGTCGCATCTGTGCTTTCTCTGTATACCCAAACGCTGGACTTTATGTCAATGGATCTGTGAAGTCAGTGTGAAGATTCAGTCCCTGAAATCTCCAGTACCCTGGAATCTATTTTGGACTAGTCTTTTGAGCATATTATGCTGGGGAATTAAATGTATTTCTCACAATATCAACACAATCATTCCAACAAGGCTGTTGCATTTACTGGGTCTACGTGGCACATCCTTTATGGGGAGCAGTCAAGGAAGAGAATGCTCACTGAGTCCTTGCACAAATCTGAGGGAGGTTACAGCAGCCCCTGCAGACCTCGCCAGGCCTGTGATACGACAGTGAAGAATTCAACTCTGGCTTTTCACATGGCACAAAAAAAAAAAAGCAGCTTTGGAGGAGGCTAAGAAGAAACACTTTTGCATATCCTCCATGTTTAATCTGTTATCATAACCTTGCCCTTTGCCTGCTGATAATGAAAACAGAAGTGCTAAATTCTGAAAGCTCACTGGACAATACTTGTCATGTATTTGAGTCAGTGGCATTATGAACCATGCAAAACATTATGCAATATGTGAATGTTGTCATTGTGAATACTGCCCACTTATCAGTGCTAATGGTGACACCTGCTCCTGGGGGGGACTAATGTGAGGTGCTAATTGGCATTTATTGAGTAATATTTTATGCCTTTTGTATATTGAACCCGATCTCTGGCTTTTGTTTCTATCAATTTTGTTATGGTAATTAGAATAAGTAAATATTTTTTTCCATTATAAAACCTCTCAGATGTCCTTGGCTATAGGGTTGTCTGATCAAGTCTATGGAAATGATTATTCTCATGTCAAAGGTTTTGAGATAATGAAAACTAAATAAATTGCTTTAGGGGTGGAAAAGAATTATACAAAGAAAATTTAAAAGGAATAGTTTGGACCTTAGCTTCCTGGAGACCTCGGACTCTTCAGAATAAATGTTTGTTTCTAGCACTCTTTTTAAGTTCTACACAAGCTGTAAAAATTCTGTATGCTTCAGTCATAACTCTTGACCCTTTCTACACTTTCCTTTGTTGGCCCAGTTTGAGAAAATAGATCTAGATAACTGAATTTTGCAGTCCAGTGTAATCAGAAGTCACTTTGAAGAGTGTTTAGCCCAGGCCAGGACAGTCACTACACGATTTTATGACATTATAGCAGTATGACCTTTAATATACTTGCTTTGTAGTTCACCTGGGACCTACACAGCCGTAGAAAACATAGGCTCATGCCTGCATCCACTACAGCTGAGTTCTGCCTCCTTACTACCACAAACACTTACATGAGGGAAAAGATATCCATAGCTATTGCCACCAGCCATTGTCTATCCATGGTGTTACTTTTTCATAAGGACAAGGCTGACTAATGAATTGCTACAACATTAATACTGTGGTAATGGGAAGTCTCTTCTGGGATCTGATGCATACATGACAAGCATTTAATATGGAAGCGTGCAGATCTGGAGAACATTGCGACCGACAGACTGGCCTGTGATGCATGGGGCTGAAATAAGGTGGTAATGGATAGCCTATGACAGGTAGGATAGAGACAAAAGTATCTGTATGTATACAGCAGAATTGTGTAAAAAAAACTCCTCATACTGACTAATCCAGCTATTTCAGGAAGCTGGTAATATGAATGGTTGTGGACAGAGCTGCGTAAATGGACTTTTTTTTGGTTCAATGGCAATTCCGAAAAAAATGGTTTCAGGTCAAACCAAACCCCGCCACCCCCATTTTTGGCCAATCAACAAGAAAAAAATTTTTTGATTGAAACATTTTAATTCTGAGCATGTAACATTTTTAAATTTTAATTAAAACTGAAGAACATTTCTAAAAGAAGTAATTTCAAGTCAAAAAATGAAGTGTTTCAATTTTTTCTGAGTTTTTTTTATTGATTGATTTTTATTTGTTTATTTATTTATGTTTTACAAACAATTCGGGAAAATGAACATTGTTGAAAATGCAGGAACATTTCACAAAATGACATTTTTTGATAAAATCTTTCCGGGTAACGTACACAGACTCCTCATTCACAATCTACCAGCCACAGAGCAGCAGACATGGACACAAGAGGGATGGCTCTAAGGCAAATTTTTAAGTAGGCCAATCTAGCTCACCTTACCTCCAAAGACGTTCATTGATCATGGGCACTTTGGAAAATCATTCTCAGCATTTTTTCTGAGATTATTCTGTCAGGTGAAGTTCCCTCTACGGGGATGTTGAGCTGTAGACTCTTTAGCACCGGAATGGAGAGCCCCGCCGGAAGCGCTGTCTTGTGAACAGCTGTGACTGGCTCATAACAGTCAGGTCAAGGCAAACTTATTTTTCTTTATTTTTCTTTTCTCATTTTATGAATCGGGCAGAGTCACAGATGGCAAACCAGTTCAAACACCAGTCCAGCATGGCCGGCTCCAAAGTTTTTATACGTTAACTTTGAATCCTTAACAGATGTCACTGTCAGAATCAGAACTGTTTCAAAGCTTTTTCTTAAAGGCACTTGTGTGATCCTGACCTTTTGTGAAAAGTAGGTCAACATTAGAAAAATTTTCAACAGAATCGCTGCTGAATTTGACTAATCTGGGGAGAAATAAATACAAAAAGAGCTAGCAATAATTGGAGAGCTGGCTGGAAACAAACACACACACACAGTCACACACAAACACAACAGTTTGGAAGAGCCACTGCTCCATGGAATATTCCTGGCTGGAAAACAGCAGGTCCAAAAAATAACTGCTGTTGAAAGAATTTGCTACCTGTCCCATCACGCTGCTTGGGAATCTGCTGCCTGCATTACGAGAGGAAGTTTGGCTGTGCAGAAGCAGTGCATCATACCATCTGTACTAGAATTCCTAAGAACTTTTGAATTGGGCAGCCATAACCACCACTAACCCCACACGGACTCCCATGATCGGAGGCAATCGCAATGAAGACTTTCTTCCAAGAGTACGCTGAAATGCCCGCTGTTTCTTCTTCTGCAATTAGATGCATTACCAGAGAAACTTTCTGAACCCATCAATATGATTTATTGAATCTACTGACCTTGTGCTTACTGAATACAAGATGTCTGAAGAGTTTGTACAGTATTGTACATGCTTATTTATAGGAGAACATTACCTGGCTGAAGTTCCAATTTATCTGAAGAATTTACACATTGAACTAGTTCCTTATTCATGGATCATTTAATGTTCTGACACCTCCTCAGCCAAAGTTGTTCCTAAGTTTTCTGCTGGCATTACTCCCTGCTGGTCTGTTGAACAATTTTTTATTTTATTTTATTTGCAACAGCAGAAACTGGAATGTAAGAGGATAGAAAACGGACGACCTTTTTGTTTTGAGTCCCAGATTAGATCACACGATGACTGTTGCCTGCAGCTTCCTTTTTTCATGATCTGTAATGTATTATGACCTTTTCCCTGTTACTGAAAGTCTGGAGGATTTTCTTTTATTGGGAGCTCACTTGTGTTGTGCAGTAGCATCTACATGTTTATCCTTGTGGATATTGTCATGGAATACAGTGGCTGGGTTGCAAGTGGGTGTGGTCTGAGATAGAGGCTGGGGAAAATGGGACAAAGGGCTTGTCTCCACTGCAGTTAACTCAAGTTAGAACTCGAGTGTTGCCCCAAACTCAAGTCCCATTCCACACACAAAACCCGTCACTCTTCAAGTGTGGTGATTATTTTAATTTGCATTGGCTGTCCGTCAGGGGATATAGGCTAAAATTCAAGTGAGCACAACTCAGCTGCTAACACTACCATCCTGCCTGGCAGTCAGCCCCATAATCTGGCTGTTTTAGAATCATAAAAATGTCTTCTACTCGAACCTCTCTCTAGGGCCTCACATCCAGGCTATATCTAAACCTTGCCAATTCTTTCTGCATAACATCGCTAAGATATGGAGTTGCCTACCCATCCACACAGCTAAAACTCTCCTCCAGGCTCTCATCATCTTGATTATTGCAACATGCTTCTCTCTGGCCTTGACAAATCCCATCTTGCCCTGCTCCTATCCATTCACAATGCTGCTGCTAAGATCATTTTTCCAGCCCATTGCTCTGACCCTGTTACCAGTGTCACAGTTCAGGGTAACTACACCTATATTTCCCCCTCCCTGGTCCAGCCGTTCTAGGCTCCCAGCTCCTCAACTATCACCTCTCTTGCGTAGATACCTGTCTCTCACTCCCTCTTGACCAGGTTTTTCCAGGCTCCACAGTTCCCTGCCTACATGGTGTTATTCCCAGCAAGCCAGATGGCCTTAACACTTTGCTCTCTCTCCTCAGAAATTATAAACAGTGCAGTTGCCCACAGTTATAAGTTCCCACACAGCTCTTTATAAGCAAGCAATGTATTAGTAAAGTGAAAGCATTACACAAAAAACATTTAAAATATTTAAAGAACCTACACGTAGGACAAAAAGCTTACTAGAGATTACTCCAACTACAGCCTCAGGCTCGGTGTCAGTCCTTCCAACCCTTTTCTAAGGATTGCGGACCTCTCTTTCTTTGGTTCTGTCCATTTGCTGGATCAGAAGGAAAGCACTGAATCAGTTTAAACTCAGGCTATTTATCCTAAAGTCTGTTGATCTCTGAAGAATCCAGATGGAATGAGTATATGCAAGCCTCTCCAGGTAGTGGAACCTCTCCGGGGGTACTACAACCGGAGTGAATATGCCTAGTCACCCCTCACTGTTCTTAATTCCTGGGAGAGCTGTGGTTCTATGTAATCCTCATACAATCCCTGGCCCACAATGATGCATCAGTTTAATTCAGAAAGATATTACAGGAAATTGCCATATCTGCCATACACCCATCTCTGATTCTCTCCATTGACTCTCTCTTCTCTACCACACCAAACACAAGCTTCTTGTACTCAGCGGTTAAGCTGCTATGTGCCAAGACCCTTATCATGCTGACCAATAGTGTCTCGTTGTTTACATGTATTCCCCTGTCTATCTATCCGTATCCATCTGTTGTGTCTTGTCTTATAGTTAGACTGTAAGCCCCTTGGGGCAGGGACTGTCTTTTTGTTCTGTGTTTGTACAGCACCTAGTACAATGGGGTCCTGGTCCATGATTAGGGCTCATGGTAATACAAAATAATAATAAACAGTCATTCTGGGCATCACAAGTGTTATTTCAGCATGCACTCTCACTTGAGCAAGGTTAACTCAAGAGCAGTAATTTGAGTGTATATATTTTAGCCAAAACTTCACTAAAGACAAAAAGTGTTTTCAGTGGGTGGCATCCCGTCACTAGCTCTAGGAGAGGCAGGCACTGCTGTGTGTTAGGGCTCTAGCTATATTAACAGTTTGGATCTTAAGACAATGTGGTCTCATGCCTCAGTCTTTTAGATACTCCTGACGTTAGAATGTGTTTTGCATTCGGTGCCTACCCTTGGCCAGGTTGCCACTGTAAATGAAAAAAACATTCCTGAATCCTTACCTTGTAAAATCTGTTTTTATCAGTTCACACAATTGACAGAACCAAACTGCTATAGTAGGGGTCAAATCTCACCTCCCTCCTTCATGATTGCAGAGGGTCTAGCCCAGTGTCCTTTATGGTTCTGCTTCAGAAAAAAACAGGGCACAATTTCTGTCAATACTCATATGCAGTGGTGGAATTCTGCTCAGGTGGACTCCTTGCACCCCAATATGTGAAGAGGGAATGTGGGGAGGGGGGGAGGGAGAAGAGAGTGACAAGGAGCAAGAATCAATGGGCACTGAAGTTACAGATTACTTGATGCTCTCTCTTTTTGAGAACTTTACTTTTCCTTTTTCTTCAAAACACCTCACTGGGGCCTAAGAGGGTATGTCTACACAATAACTAAATACCCACAGCTGGCCCATGCCAGCTGACTTGTGCTTGCAGGCCTCAGGCTGCAGGGCTGTTTTCTTATTGTGTAGATTTCCAGGCTTGGGCTGGAACCCAGGCTCTGGGACCCTCCCGCCTTGCAGGGACCTGGAGCCATCACCATAAGGAACCATTCTGCCAAGTGTCTCTCCTTGAATAGGAGGTGAAAATTCTGGGTCATACATGTTTCAGAGTAGCAGCCGTGTTATGCACTGAATGCATCCGATGAAGTGAGCTGTAGCTCACGAAAGCTTATGCTCAAATAGATTGGTTAGTCTCTAAGGTGCCACAAGTACTCCTTTTCTTTTTGGGTCATACATGTTGTTCAGTGGGTGACAGAAGGGAAGGAAGAGTATTCTGCTACAGATCCAAGGGATTTGGAGCTTCTAAAACAAGCTATAGTTTAGACATGACATGGCCAATAAACATTTGTAAACTGACAGTCTTACTCATCAGCCTGGGGAATAATCAGCCACACCCAAACCAATCACTAGCCCTTGCCTCCAGGCTCCATTTATCATTCAAACCACCACAAATAGAAAAGAAAACATCCAGCTGGGGCTTCCTACCCAGTCACAACTCCCAGGGTTTACCTCCTGGCCTTTCCCTTCTTCAGGGACTACTGCAGGACCCAATCTCTTCCTGCAACTTTTTGTGTCTGTGTCTGTGTCTGTGTGTCTCTCTCAAGTCCCCCAATTCTAGCAGCTTTCTGCAGCTCTTTATGGTAACACTAGTCCCCTTCTCAGCTGGATCAATCAGTGAACAAGCAAGCCCTGGCCCTTAAAGCGATAGGCCACCATTACAACATTAAAAAAAACTTCACAAACTGCAAACCTCTGATTTTTCTTAAATGTTGTATCTGTGAAATGTCTAGTCCAATCAATCCTAAGCTTTTAAAATAGAAAATGATCATTGCTCAGAAAACTACACATGAGAAAATGTGGGAAGATTGTATTATGCTTTCCATGCACCAGGAGCTAACCATAGACTTGCACTCTAAAAGGAACACAAAACAAGAATGAATAGTGTCTCCCTGGGTGCATGTGTGTACAGAGAAAAACAAAACCAGAAATTACACAGCTGTATGATCCAATATGGGTTTCGTTTTGATTTAAAAAGTGGAGAAGGGGATAAAAAATCAAGATTAAGAACAAGCTAATCACAACCTTAACTCTCCATAATACTTGAGAAATGTATGAGAGATAATATATGGTCAGATACATTTTAAAATTGAAAAAAAAAAATCAGAAGTGAAACAAATTATATATGCCTCACACAGAACACTGCATTAATGTACCCATGCAGTAAATCAGAGATATGAAACTCAGAGTCTGTCTATTATTGTTTTAGCAATATTTATAAAATGCTTAACAAATGCACACATTTTGGCTAAATCATACATACGCTTAAAAATTACTGCTCACCAACAAATAGATGGAAGAGGGCCTAACAATAGAAAAATATACTGCAATATACAATAACCCTGGGCAGACTGTGATACACAGAGACAGATGTTCAGTCAGGAAAGGAAAAAGCAAGCTCACCTCAGAAATGGTTATCCACCAAACAATCTAACTAGAATCAGAGACTTGGACCTAATAATCTAAGATTTTTTTCAACCCTGTCACACAATTTTATGGGCCCAGTTCTTCCCTTATGGGATAAAAAAAATCACACACAACGTAAGAGAAAACCCAGAAGTTTGGACAGGATATAAACCCTCTGCTTCAGAGTATAAACCAACCCCTAAGTAAAGGTAAATAAACTTCCCTTAAAGGCAGGTTGTTCCATAACTGTGCATTACTTGCACATAGCTCAGAAATATCTGGTGCTGGCAACTCTTGGAGATCAGATACTGGACTAGACAGACCGCTTGACTAAACCAAGAGGGCAGCTCCTATGTCCCTACATTCCCAAGTCAATGCTTGTGTAACTGAGGGCAGAACTGGGCACTGAGTGCCCTTAACACTTAGTTTCAGATTTTATCAGTTGAACAAGTTATCAGGTTTATCGATTTGAGCTTCCAACTGGATGGATATCTCCTCTCCTTTCTTGGGCAAGGGGGTGGACAAGAGGATCCAATAGGTCTTTACCATCTCTTATCTAAAGGAATCTGCAATGTCCCCAAATCATATTGTTCCTCTTCATCTGACTGCTGCCTGAGCTGTGATGGCCTCCCACTGCTATAGCTCCCTCCTCTCAACACTTGTGGGCATTGAGTACTGTACAGTATTTGGGCGGGTGGGGGGGTGAAACCTCCTTGTATGAAATTATCAGTGGCTTGAAGTTTGTCTGCTTTTTCTCCAGCATACTGACTCGCACAACCAGTCAGCCAAACTGCCTACTTTATCATCCTTTGTAGCAAACAAAGCTTGTTCTATTATCCACAACTATCTGATTCCCCTGTAATCTTCTTCCCAATAATCCCAATATGAAAGTAAACAATACCCTATCAGCAACTGTATCCATATAACCAAACGGCCTTATTTCTTGTCTATATGGGATTCCCAGATAAAATCTGTACAAAATTAATCTTTAAAATAGTTGTTTTCTATCCTAAATTTTCTGGGTTTTACATCCAGTCTGGCAGTATTGTTTTAAAATGTGTATTTTCTTTTATTATTAATGACTCTCATTTTAAAAATAAATCCCTAATATTTTAATCTTTAAGAGTCTCTCAGTGCCAAATGGCAGAGAGCACACTGCTCTGTAAACTCTCCATCAGGTCTGACAAACTCACTATACCTAACACGTTGCTGTCATAGTATTTACCTGTAAAGAATGTTGTGAGGAGTAGTATAGAATGAAAGCTGGTGACACACCAATCAGTAACGTCATTGTGTGAAGTATGTATGGATGGTGTGTAAAGAGTTATGTTTGCATGCTAGAAATATATTCCTAAAATATGGTTTGGGAGCAGATTTGATAAACCAAGAAATGTTGATTTACCAGTCTCCCTAAAGCCTCAGACAATGGAAGTTGCATTTGCATCTGAGTCAACAGGAAAAGCAAACTGAGAGATGGGTGAGGAAGATAGCATGGTGTCAGCAAACACAGAGGGGGAAGATAACTTTTTCTGGGGATAAACTTCAAAAGAATGCATTTAAAAGGTTTACTGGACTATAAAAAGAGGGGGAGAGGACCCCTTTATTATCCATCACTTAAAAGACAGAGGCCAGCGCTCTTGGACTCAGTGAAAGGTGGCTTGCCCAGCCAGGTGGGGTAAACATTCTGAGAACTGACTGTAAATGAAAAATTTCCTGAGACCAGAATTGTAATCTGTTAAATTTTAGATGCTAGAAAGTCTTTTTTCCTTTGCCTGGTAACTATTTTCTGTTTCTATTATCTTCATGTGCTATCACTTAAATCTCTGTTCTTTAGTAATATGCTTATTCTTGGTTTGACCATAAAATCATCTCAGTGCTGTTTATTAAAGTACAGCATAAGTCCTCAGCTAAACTAATGGGCTGGTTTGTGCACTGTCTCTTTGGAGGCAGCGGAGGTGGTAATTTCTGTGTGTGTCCAGCGACTGAGGCTGGTTACTGCAGAGGAACACTCCTCCAGGGAGGTTGGGGAGTGGAGTTCACTGAATGTCACTGGCAAGGCAAGGTTAAGACTGGCAGAGTCCGAAGGGGTTTGTAGGTAAGGCGGACAGACTGGTGTGGCAGGGAGCTAACACACACAGTTTAAGTTCCAGCAAAGCTCTCTCTTGCTGACTCAGAGGGGTAACACAGTCGCTTAAACTAAGAGAGCATCACACTAGGATAGGGGTTTCAATCTGAATGTAAATACTGAGTGAAATCCTGACCTCACTGAAATCAATGACAAAATTCCCATTGACTTCAGTGGGGCCACGATTTCATCCGATCTCCCAGGCCCCTGCAATGAGTTCACTTTGGGTGGACCCCACTAAGACCACTAGGGCTCTGTGTAGGAACAAGCATCTGCCTGTGCAGAGCTCAATGCAGGCCTGCAGCCTAAGAATTTGCAAAAGAACAAATGTATTTAAAATATACATCTAGTCTCCTGTTACTTATCCAGTTTTCCTTAGTGTAGCATTTTCTTCCTCATTGAAGGATTCTTCTGCTTTAGGCCACACCATAAAAACAATATTTCCTTCTTCCAATACTCTTCGATATTGCTTTCTTAATCTCAGTTTCTTAATCTCCACAATGTGTAATCAGGTTTTGAGCTGAAAGGGATAGTTTTAGTTATTATTACACCAGAAAAGATTAGTGATCTGGAGATGGATTCTCAAAACGGATACAAACGTCTTTAAGTGCTAAGGCATTTCCAAGGAAAATAAGCATTTTGAAGAATATGCCCTTGCAGAATCTCTTTTTATTAGCATTATTAATACAGTAGCACCCAAAAGCTCCAGTCAGGAGCAGAGCCTTCTCAAAATATTGCTTTGGAATATGTACAGAACGGTTGCCAAGCAGTAATATTTTGACATTAATGATAATATAAAAATCAATCCTCTGTTATATTGGATGGTTTTGTGACTGAGATTATCATAATTGCTTATTAAAATGTGCTCTGCAATAAAGAGGTACTGCATAATCTCCAGCAAAGCAACCATGAAGGAGGATATGCTGCAGATTGTGCTTAGTGATGCCAACATGCGGATGATATCTGTTGTCTTAACAAAATGATCTCTCCAATTCGTACACCCATTTTTCAGAATAAGGTCACTATTATTTTAATATACACCTCTGCTTTAAACCTGGTCATCTATTCATAATCTGAGAGTGGGGCTTGAAATTAGAGCTGAGCAAAATTTTGACCAAAACTTTTTTTCCAGCAAAAATGCAGATTCTGAGACATGTAGGACTGGAAGGGACCTCAAGACACTATATAGTCCAGCGCCCTGCACAGAAGGTAGGACAAAGTATTATCTAGACCATCGCTGAAAGGTTTGTCTAACCTGCTCTTAAAGATCTCCGATGATGGAGATTCCACAACCTCTCTAAGCAATTTATTCCAGTGCTTAACCAGGCTGAGAGTTAGGAAGTTTTTCCTAATGTCCAACCTAAACTATCCTTGCTGCAATTTAAGCCCGTTGCTTCTTCTCCTATCCTCAGAGGCTAAAGAGAACAATTTTTCTCCCTCCTCCTTGTAACAATCTTTTATTTACTTGAAAACTGTTATCATGTCCCCTCTCACTCTTCTCTTTCGCCAGACTAAACAATGGCAATTTTTTCAATCTTCCCTCATAGGTCTTGTTTACTATACCTTTAATCATTTCTGTTGCTCTTCTCTGGACTTTCTCTAATTTGTCCACATCTTTCCTGAAATGTGGAGCCCAGAACTGGACACAATACTCCAGTTGAAGCCTAATCAGCATGGAGTGAAGCAGCGGGTCTCAAACTGTGGGTCAGGACCCCAAAGTGGGTCCTGACCAATGTTCCCTCTAATTTTTTACATCCATGTAAATTCATTCATTCATTCATTCATGTGTGGAATGAATTTTGTTATGTGCACCAATATGGAGGTAATGTGGGGAGTGGGGCAGACGACAGATGAGGAGTTTGGTGTGTGAGAGGGGCTCGGGTCTAGGGCAGAGGGTTGGGCTTGGAGTGCAGGGGGGTGAGGGCTCTGTCTGGGGTGCGGGCTCTGGGATGGGGCCGGGGATGAGGAGTTTCGGGTGCAGGCTGCTGCAGGGCTGCCGTGGGGAGAGTGGACTCCCCCCAGCTATCTCCCAACTGCGGCAGCCCTGGGGTGAGCGCCTCTCCCAAGATGTGGCAGCTCTGGGGCCAGGGACAAGGGAGAGGCATCTCTTCCCCGGCTGCGGCAGCAGTAGGGACGGGGGAGAAGTGCCTCTTCCTGACCATGGCAGCTCCAGGGCCAAGGAGAGGCGCCTCTCCGCCTCTCCCTGCTGCATCCCTGCATGCCCCCTACCTCTCTCCTCTCACCCCTGTGGTTGTGAGCCTATGGGGCCCTTCATAGTTTGCTGCGCATCTGTGCAGTTTAGGGGGAACTTAGGTCACGACCCCATTTTAATGGGATCACCAGAATGGCATTAGACTTGCTGGGGTGGGGGATGAAGCCCGACCCCACTGCCCAGGACTGAAGCTGAAGCCCAACGGTGTCAGCCCTGGGTGGAAGGACTCAGGTTACAGTCCCCCGGCCTGGGGTCGTGTAGTAATTTTTGTTGTCAAAAGGAGGTCACAGTGCAATGAAGTTTGAGAATCCCTGGAGTAGAATGGGAGAATTACTTCTTGTGTTTTGCTTACACCACTCCAGGTAATACATCCCAGAATGATGTTTGACTCATATTTAGCTTGTCATCCACTATATCCCCCAGAGCCTTTTCTGAAGTACTCCTTCCTAGACAGTCATTTCTCATTTTATGTGTGTGTAACAGGTTGTTCCTTCCTACATGAGTATATTACGTTTGTCCTTATTGACATTCATCCTATTTACTTCAGACCATTTCTCCAGTTTGTCCAGATCATTTTGAATTTTTATCCTATCCTCCAAAACACTTGCAACCCCTCCCAGCTTGGTATAATCCGCAAACTTTATGTGTACTCTCTATGCCATTATCTAAATCATTTATGATGATACTGAACAGAACCAGACCCAAGACTGATCCCAGTGGGACCCGTCTCAATATGCCCTTCCAGCCTGACTGAACTACTCCTCTCTGGGAAGGGTTTTCCCACCATTTATGCACCCAATTCATAGTAGCTCCTTCTAGGTTGTATTTCCCTAGTTTGTTTATGAGTAGGTCATGTGAGACAGTATCAAAAGCCTTACTAAAGTCAAGATATACCACATCTACGGCTTTCCCCCCCATTCACAAGACTCGTTACCCTGTCAAAGAAAGCTACTAAGTTGGTTTGACAAGATTTGTTCTTGACAAATCCATGTTGACTGTTACTTATCACCTTATTATCATCTTGCAAATTGATTTTTTGATTATTTTCTCCACCCTATATCGGCATATCCCTGATCTCAGTGGCTAGGGCGATCTTCTGCAATGTGGGAAACCCAAGCTGAAATCCTGTCTCCACAACAGGAAGAGCGGGGAATTGAACCTGTGTCTCCCACATCCCTAGGGAGTTTCCTAACCACTAGGCTTAAAGGTGATAAAGCGGCTCTCCTTCTCCTGCCCCTCCCAGATGTATTGTGAATCTAGCCCTCCTTTGCCTTTGTCAGAATACCCAAAACTGAAACAAAGTTTTTCTAACAAAGTTGGGTCAAAATTAAACATTTTGTTTCAACATAATAATCAAAATATTTTAGTTTTTTTCGGTTTAGTCAAAACGGTTCCACAAATTCAACTCAAATTTGCAAATACTTTTGGATTGACCAAAACTGCATTTTCCCCCAGCAAATAAACTACTAGAAGAAAAAAATTCACCTAGCTCAACTTACGACTAAGTTTAACACAGACTATTAAAACTTTAGTAATAAGCCAAATCACAATAAAATCAAAAATCTTATCCCTAATGTTAAATTTATTTTAATTCTACACTATTCTCAGATGGTGATTTCATTATCATATATAACTAAGGATCTTTCGTACAGTCCATTATCAATCTGTCAGTAAAGCTTTATGCCAATTAAAATTATGGGAATGTTAATGACAGTCCCAGCAGAAGTAATTAGAAAGTGAGAAATGTTGACAATTAATGAAATAGCAATTCAGTTAAAAGTCTCCTTTCCAGAGAATAATGCATACCCAAGCCTACACTCACAAACCCCCACTATGCAGTTAAAAATCCTAGTTTCTTTTTTAATTTCATCAGTAGATAGAAACACAAGTCACTGTTACCCTAATCCTTAGTTTACTGTAAACTCTTGTTTTATTTTAACCAAGTGTTAAAACAGTGATAAACTCAGTTTAAAAATCATCCATTGCTTAATTCAAGCTTATTTTTTCTGTCCGAAAAGCTGTCACTTTCATGTGATACCTCTATTCTGGGCTATCACTACCCTTGTGACTGCTTTCACTATATAGCTTCTCAATAATATTTTCACTTTCTGTAAACATCATTTTCGGTTACAGTTCTATGGCAAAACAGAACAACAAATGTACCAGTCTAAGCTCTCTTAGCCATTTATTGACTCAAAAATGATTTCTAGTCATCTAGGGTAAAAATATTAACTATCACTTTGTAACTGTCATACATTTAAAACATATGTGGTTTTTTAACTCAGATATGTGCTTTCTAAGCAGTATAACCTGGCTGTCACTTGGATAAAAGGAAATACAGGTGAAAGTGGTTGTTTAGCTAAATTCTTCAGTTCAGTTTGAGATAGCTGGTCTCCAGAGACTGGCAAACAGAAACTTCAATTTAGTTCATGGCAGAACAAGTGATAACTCAGTATAACCATTGTCTCTTCTGTTAGAAAAGCTGCAGGCCTTCCTTAGGGGCCGAAAAGAAAGAAAGTTAATAAGGTGCTTATCTGTGGTAAGTATTAGAGGACACCAGTAGTAGTAGTCATCAGTGCTTAATTTGTGATGAAAGAGGTGCCAGGGCTTAATTTTTTTCCATTCATAACTCATGCAGCAATCCCAGAGGTGCTGGGGCTATGAACTGCCAAGCCTAGAGGTGCCAGGGCTCAGCCCTGGCAAACCTTTGCCCAAATTAAGCACTAGTCGTCATAGTTGGGGAGCTCAGGTCTCAGACTTTTATCCCAGATTTCTCAGCTTGTAGGATGACAGTTGGTTTGGCCTAAGAAGTGAGGGGTCGTTTGCTGTGGCAAGCAATTTGTGGAAGCCATTCTAGGCTTTTTATCTATTTTAGACCTCCTGTTAGCTTGTCTCCTGAGATAGGATCTCTGATAAGTCAGTGAAGAAACCCACTGGTGAGGTCATGTTCCATGAGGTGACATCTGCATGCTATCTAAAATTTATCCAATATTTCATCTCCATTCTGAGTCTGCTTTTCAGGCACTCCTACCCCCATCATCTATCAGACCTTTCTGTCTGTCGTTTATGCTTATCACAGGTTATGAAATGTCCCAGCTCCTTCTGAGTTCATATTGCTTTAAAATAGCAGAAATTTATATTTGTCCACAATCTTACTTTTGGACGGTAGTAAAAGAAATTCCAGAAGCTTGAGTCTCTTTTCGCCAGTTGTTTAGAAGTGATGTTATCATCGGCTTTCTCCAACCATCTGCTTATTTGTTTATTACAGCTGCAGGAGAGTTTAGGGAGTGACCATACTGTTCCTTTGTTCCTGATAACAGTACTCTTATCAGAGGTTGGCATTCCAATCCAGTTTTCTCTTTTTCATTTCCTATGAATGATTTGTTTAACCTGAGTTGCGTTTTAATATTTCTTTTATGTAACTTATGCTGTGTTCTGTGTTGCATATGAACTCATAAGTGTATAACATTGCCTAAAGAACCTTTCCATATCTTAGATGATTATTCTAACACTGTTTTGTTAAAGTCTACCAGTGATTTGATATGGTTTTTATTTTACAACACACACTCAAATTCTCTGATAAATATTACTGGAAACTCAGATAGGGTTGCCAACTTTATAATCACACAAAGGGGTTTGGAGTGCAGGAGGGGGCTCCAGGCTGGGGCCAAGGGGTTTGGAGTGTGGAAGGGGGTGTGTGCTCCGGTGGAAGGGTGTGGGCTCTGGGGTGGGGCCAGGGATGAGGGGTTTCGGGTGCAGGAGGGGGCTCTGGGGTGGGGCAGAGATTTGGGTGCGGGGGGTAAGGGCTCCAGCTAGGGGTGTGGTCTCTGTGTTGGGGCTGGGGATGAGGGATTTTGGCTGCAGGAGGGGTCTCCAGGCTGGGCCAGGGGGTTGGGATGCAGGGAAGGTGGGGTGAGGGCTCCAGCTGGGGGTGGAGCCAGGGATGAGGGGTTTGGAGTGCAGGAGTGCAGGGGCTCCGGACTGGGACGGGGGGTAGGGTACGGGAGGGGGTGCGGGGTCCCAGCGGCGCTTACCACGGCTCGGAGGAAGCAGCCACCAGGTCCCTGAAGCCTCTAGGTTCCTGGCAAATGGGAGCTGTAGAGCCAACAGTCAGGGTTGGGGCAGCACGTGGAGCCTCCCAGTCCCTGGCTGCCCTAGCGCCGAGGGGCCGCAGGGACCTGGTGGCCACTTCTGGGAGCAGTGCAGAGCCAGGGCAGGTAGGGAGCCTACCCTAGTTCTGGGCCCCATACTGTGCCATTGACCGGACACCTGGCAACCCTAAACTTGGAGCAGGACTGCTTTGCAACAAATATTATACAGCAGCAAGTGGAGCAGAAATTTGCGGCCATGGAGCTGGAGTAAGAAACTAATGCTCTTACAGATTGTGCCAATGGAAACAGACACCACCATTAATGCAGTCTTTTAGCTGTTAAGAAAAAGTACAAATATCACATGCTTATGGGAAAACAGAGGAGTATTTACAGGAATTCACAAGTCACCTATTCATTCTTTATCCACTTGTCTGACCTGAGCCCATTAGAAAACCTGCTTATTTCCCGGGGTACAGTGCTAATGCTCATCAGCTTTCCTACACACCACCTCCTTCACACACATTGAGTAGCATTAGTAGTAGTATGAGAATCACTAGTGACTGCAGGAATGACTCCAGTCAGGATTGGGGCCCCTTTTAAGTAGGTGGATAGGGAGTCATTATTGCCATTCACTCTAGAGTGTAGGTTCAGATTACTGCCAGGAAGGAGCATTAAGAAGGTGAATGAGCCGGGCTGTTGGATGCTGCTTTGGGAAATTTAAATAGATCATTATCCAGGTATTTCAGTCAAGCTGGATAAGTGTATTCTCAGAGAGAGCGGATATTCTTTGGTTTATGTGTAGGCTTAATGAGTACTCTCAAGAGTGATTCCTCTAAATCCATTAGGAGAGGCTTGTGCTTTGCAGCTGAAAGGCATGACTTCTATTCCCATCTGATGACTGCAGGGCCTTGTTGGTGGGGGTAGGGTGAGGAGGGTGTCATTCCCCTAGTGATGGGTGGCTTGCTAGTGCCAACGAGCTAAGGGTCCTGGGGATGGAGAAAGTAGGTCATAGGGAAAGAGTAGGAGCTGCTAAAGTAAAAAAAATATAACTACAAAGATAGTTCTTTTCTTAACTTGGAGACTGGCTTTTCTTCATTTTCCATAGTGGGATTTATTAGGGGATTGGGTAGATTTGTTTCAGGAGTCTGAGCAGGTTTACCTGCAGGAAATGTTCCTTTGGAAGCAAGGACTGTTCCTAAAGACCCATGAGTTTACAAGCTCATCCTCCTCAAATACTGTCTCTGGAAAAAAGGGCCCCCGCTGTGTGTTTTTTGAGGGGGATGAATGATTCCCAGCCAGGACTTTGGGAGCTAAAGGAGGATTCTGGTGAGGGAGTGGTTCAAGTAGGGGTGAGGGTCAGGATTCTGGAGGGGGATTCTGGTGTGAACATTTGAGGTCAGGTGGAAAGAGGATGTAGGGTAAAGGACAAAGCAGCTCTGAGTGCAGAAGCTGAGGTGTAGCTATAACCCCACACAACCCCAAGCTCTGCCCCCTCTTCCTAGTCTCTGTTTCCCCTCCCCTCCTCTCTACATATCTCCCCTGCCCCAACACCACCAAACTGCTGCAGGCTGAGGCATTACTCTGGCTCTCCCTGCTGCTGGCTACATCCATCACAGGCACCCGCTGATTATGTGCCCCCAAGGGCAGAGAGTGGCAAACACCCATTCACAGGAGTACTTGTACAACTTCCTTTAATGAAAGAAAAAGGTCACAAATACCCTCCAAGCATAACTGCTACTTGCATTCGAACCAATGTTCATGAATATGTTTTGGGAGCTTTCCCCCAGTGCTGCCAATGAGCAATTCTGAAGCAAGCATGCACATTGATGTTAATATCATTTGTTTTAGGTTAATGCCCAAAGGCTCCAACAGTGATTGGATTCCATTGCAGTAGGTATTGTCCACTCACATTCCCTGCCTCAGAGCGCTTACAGTTCAAATTTAAAAACAGGACAAGTGAGAATAATACTCACTGGAAGGGAACCAGAGAAGAAAGATGAAGCTAATAGCAATAGGACCACATGTGTCATGACGTACTCAATCGCATTCTGCCTGACAGCAATAGGTATTTATTATAGCAAACATCTATAACAAACAGGCTTCCCGACAACTTAAGCAAAGGAGACAAAACTAAAACTCACCAGGGGACCTACCCTGCCTGCAAGCCTGGACAGCACACACAGACATCAAGTGGCTGAAAAACTCCATTGCACAATGTCACAGCTGATAGGCTAGATTTACGTACCAATGATGGGTTTGAACGGTTTGATAATTTCTTTCATAAGAAAGCAAGTCAGCTATGTCTGACTGCCACTCAACCACAGCCTCTGTCCCTGCTTTACCATGCACCCCTGTTGGCCATTCCAGCTTTGACCATGTCCTCCTGCCTTGGTCCCAAGGTCTAAGGAATAATTTCAGTTAGATTATTTTTTAAATTGTTTTAGCTAGTGGCAAAGGCAGCCTCCAAGGTTGGTAAGTAGCTATAAAAATCCTAGCATGGCTGTCTTGTCTCTTAAAAATGATCATGCCTGACTTTAAAAAAAAAAAAATCTTCACATCATTCTGGCAGTGCTGCCACCATCTGTGCAAGCTTCAAGCTACACTGCTAGAACTTACTTACAAACAAACTTCACAGATTGGATGCTTTAGGATAAAGTGCAGATGGATAAGGCATTAACAGGAGTGAGACAGTGAGCAGTTCTGCCTGCAGATCAGGTTGGATGATCTAAGTAGCCTAGTCAGTGCCTACTATCCATGATTCAGTGAAAAGTCTCTCATAGTATAGTCTGATAGAAAAAAAAGTTATGACTACAAAACAAAATATTTTCCAACATGAGACCTGGCAACACTGTAGTGTGCGTGTGAGAATCTGTTCTATTTTTGAGGAGTAGCTCTTCTTCCATATTTAATACATTTTCTTTTTAATGGAAGTCAGTTATGTTTGTTTACCCGTGGATAACAATCTTAATTACACTACTGAATCTAAGTCCTTCTCTCAGTGCACACAGAGAACAGTTTCATTTCCTCTGTCAATGTTTTCCTTGGAGAGCATCTATTGCTAAGATGAATCATTTCCTATCTAATGAAACAGAGTAATAAATTTCATCCTGTAATCTCTGTGCACGTGCCACTTCCACTGAAAACAAGCAGTATTGGCCTAGATAATTAGTACAAGCTAAAAGCCAAAGAAAATCCAGCATTAGTGGGTAGGTTATTTATTTATACTATGGCTCTAATCACCACAGCATCTGAAATCAATCAAATCCCAGATTAGATTTTCTAAGTGTGGATCCCGTGCAATTTCAGTTTAATTTTAATTCTTTCACAAGCAGCTTGTGAAAGGGGGTGGAGTTATTTAGCAACATTTCCAAGAGCAGCATGTCAAGGAGACAGTAATCCTCCTTTGGGGTTTCTGGTGTGTGGAAGGAGAGGTAGTATCTCTGAAGTCAGATCTGTTGCCCTCTCCAGTGGTTCTTTTTCATTAGTCCTCACTTTGCACCCATCTCTCACCTGCAGCTCCAAGTAGCTGCTAGTCTGTGGCAACGGCCACACCTCAGCACACTGCTTCAACTGGTGGGCTAAACCAGGTTGAAGGGTAGCCATCAGGAACACTGGTGGTGAGGGGAAATGCCTATCTCCAGCATACTAAGTCTGCTTTGGCGGATCAGTCAGAGGAGACTTTTTGGTCCAACAGCTGGAGAGGCACTGGAGGAATTTTACATGGAATACGTAAGGCTTGACAAGGCACAAAGATGTCAGTGGCTGTGCACTGAGGCTAATTAAGTTCTCAGTCATTGCGACCTTATGTGCCACTGGTCTGACTTCAATTGGGGGGGGGGTGGGGAAGAGAGACAGAGATTTATTGCCTCTGCATAATGGTCTTCTCACTTAAACTTTATGTACAGGTATTCAGAAAAAGTCCTGCAGCCATGGGCGAGTGGCGAAGCAGCGGGTGTAGGTGAACACAGATTCACATACACAGATCTGCCCGCAGGCAACCTGGGAATCTGGTCTTTCAGCCTTGAAGCGTGGGCAGCAAGAATGTTCGGCAACACCCCAGGTGACTGAGCAGCCCTTTTTAGGGCAGCACTGCTCACTCTAGTAAGGGAAGGGACAAGAAAAAGTGCCTTAAATATTGCCTACCCCAACTCTAATCTGGCCAGTTTACCACAGCTGGTGGATCACCCAGCCAAGTGGTTATTCTATAAGAAAAACAAGAGCTCTCACCATGGTGTCATGGAACATATATACTCTAAGGGATAGAGATAACACATCAGGACCTGAAAGGCATGCAGCATTAATTGGGAACTTTCTAGACACAGCATTGATACAAGCTGTCCTCAGCTAAACCAGACTGGGGACCAAGACTCCCTAAAGGAACTAGGAGGTGGCTACACCTTCTTTTGGAAAGAAGGAGTAGCAGAGGAGGACAAAATGTATAGCATTGGTTTTCCCATTAGAAACAGCCTCCTGAAATCACTGAAAGACTTACTTGTGAGCAAAAATTAACCCCTAATTACTGTATGACTTTCCACCTGGAAAGTCATGCTTTGCAACTCTTACCAGTGCTTATGCTCCAGCTATAAATAGTCCAGAGGAAACAAAAGCACAGCTCTATTCTGATTTGGATGACGTGATTAAATCTATAGCCAGTGGAAGACATGCTCATACTTCTGGAAGACTTTAATGCTAGAGTTGGAACAGATAGCAAGGCTTGGAGTGATGTAAAAAAGACCAATGAAGTCAGAAAAATGAACAGCTAATGGTCTCCTCCCACTCAGCAAGTGTGCTGAGCATGAACTCGTTATTACCAACACAATCTTAAGGCAAGCTGACAAATATAAAATCTCTTGAATGCATCTGAAATGAAAGCACTGGCATTCGATTGACTATGTCATTATACAGCAAAGGGACATCAAGATCACCAGAGCAATACAAGGGACAAACTGTTGGACTGAGCACAGGATGATCAGAGCCAATTTTAATTTACATGCTGTTGCCCCTCAGAAAATAATGGTAAATGGATTAAACCAACATTGGACATAAAACTGTGTAATGGTCCTCACTCGCGGTCTGTTGGAAAGCATGGCCTAATGGTCATGGCCACAACACCAGACTGCCAAGGGGTTGTGGGGAGGGGAGCCTGGGCCCTCCCATTCCACTGAGCTCTGACGCACAGCCCTTTGGGCTACCAGTAATCTGGCAACCAAGGCTGTTCAAGGCTGTCCTCCCTGGGCCTCGTCCTATCATTCCCCCTCCCTACCCCCCCTTGGGTCATCTCAGTCCAAGGCCTTCCCCTGGTAGGGAAATCCAAACTAAAAAGTAGTAAGAGGGAGTTACCAATGTCCAAGGTCACAGGATAGTTCCCTCTCTCGTTGTCTCTGGAGTGGGTCCTCCCTTCCCTCAAGGAGCACCCCTTTGGGCAGCTATGTCAGAGCCTTTAGGTTTCCCTCTGCTCTGCTGGAGCTGTGGGCTACAGGTTTGCTCACCTCCAGATCTGCCACCCAAATGAGCTAATTCCCTGTCTTTTAATTCCCTCTCATTTGTTGCAGGTGTGGCGGGGCAGGGCTGACTGAGCCTAAAATAATCCCTTAACCCCATGTTTCTCAGTGAGGGGTTTGTACACCCCATCACAAGCTGAGACATCAATTTCTTCAAGAAAAACAGATGGAAAAATTAGAAGAAAATTTGATGGCATTCCAGCACCACCCAGTAATGAACATGAAATGTGTAATATATTTGAATTTGGCATTCTTCAAGCCTCAGAAGAAATTCTAGGCAAAAAGCAAAGACAGCACCAGGATTGGTTTGATGAAAATGATGATGAAATCAGAGAGATCCTCAAGGAAAAGAATGATGTGTTTATGTCCTGGCAAAATGACAAGAAAGATAAATTCAAGGACCTTCAAGCCAAGGTTTAAAGATAGCTTTGTGTCCTACAGGATAACAGGTGGCAAAAGGAAGCAAAAGAAACAAAGTCTTATGCCAATATTAACAACGCAAAGAAGTTTTATGATTCTCTGAAGGCCATGTATGGCCCATCAAAATCAGGACCAGCTCTACTAAAGGGTTCAGATGGATCTGCCTTAATCAAGGAAAAGAGAGGCATCTCTGAAAGATGGGTGCGGCACTTACCTGAGGTACTCAACCATCCCTCTACTGTACTGTCAACCCACAGGCCTAAAGTAATGGAGACAGCACCCTGTATGTAAATAAATTGTCCAGCCACCTACAACTGAGGAAGTACAAAAAGCTATCAAACAAATTAAGTTACATAAATCACTTGACAAAGGCAGCATACCAGCTGAAACCTTTAATCTTGCAGGCTCCAAAACTGTCAACTGTCTACATAAAATCATTAAGGATATCTGGAAAGCTGAGGACATTCCTCCAGACTTCAAAGATGCAATTACAGTTACATTACACAAAAATAAAGGTGACAAATCTGACTGTGGTAACTATGGGCAACTTCTTCCTGCTATCTGTAGGTAGTAAAATCCTCACCTGTATTTTGCACAAGTCACCTTGTCAAAATAATAATCAGAGAAGTTTCCAGCAGAGACCCAGTGTGGATTTAGACCAGGTCAGAGCACCACAAACATGATTTTCATTGAGAGAGAGAGAGATTCAGGAAAAATGTATTGAACGAAACATGGAACTGTATGCTGTCTTCATTGGTTTGAAAAAAGGTTTGACACTGTTAGCAGAAATGACTTCTGGAAAATCTAGAAAAGTTTGGCTGCCCCATCAAATTTATTATCACACATCAATTCCACGAATACATAACTGCTCCCAAGATGGTGACCTTTCTAACCATTTCCCATATCTGATGGGGTGAAACAAGGCTGTGTGCTGCCTTTTTTGTCTCTTCTTTGCAGCCATTCTGAATTATGCAATGGACAACCTTCAAAAGAGTATCTACGTAAGGTTCAGAACTGATGGAAAACTGTTCAATTTCTGAAGGCTTACCGCAAAAGTTCTTGAGGAACTCATATATAAAGCCTTTTTGCAGGTGATTGTGCTCTGCTTAGTCATAGTGAAAGTGACCTGAAGCTTATCCTTGACAGGTATGCTGAGGCACCTATAGAGTTTGGTCTCACCATCAGCCTGGAAAAAAATGAAGTCCTCTCCCAACCAGCTCCATCAACCATTTCCACTGAGCCAAATGTCATCATCATCAGTGGTATAGAACTAAAGAACGTCTTACATACCTTGGCAGTACCATCTCAGGTGACGATGATTCCCTGGATCGAGACATATCAAGTAGAATATGAAAGCCAAGGAAAGCCTTGGAAAACTTTGCCATAAGATACTCAACCAGCATACCATCAATCAACAAAACTGATTATATACAATGCAGCAGTGATAGCATCCCTTTTATATGCGTGTAAAAAATGGACAGTTTACCATAGACATGTGGTAAGTCTTCAGTGGTAAGTCTTCAGTGCACATTCCTGTGTGATATCTGTTCATGATCTTGCTTCTCATGGATCGGACTATACAGGCACATGAGAACATACATGATGCTGTGATGTCACCATTAGATACGATGGACATCCATAGGAATCCTCCTTACACAAGCCACAATACCACGTGGTGCCCCTACAGAATAATTTCAGGTATTTTGATGTGTCGCAGTAGTAATTGTGGCCTCAACAATTTGGGGTCAGCTTCTGACCTCTGTTACATGCGCAACTGAAGATGAATTCAGTGCAGATTTTGTCTGTATAACCGAAGGCAGAATCTGGCCTTGATTTGTCAGATCCTGCTGAAGAGTTATTGATGCTGCTGCTCTTATTATTTTTTCATATTCCGAGCGAACACTTCACATAAACCATGAGAAAAATATAGCCCAAGGTCAGGGAGTGAGAGAGAACCAGTGCATAATACCCTGCTAATTTATATCCTGTACCATAATCTTACTCAAACTGTTTATAAAGCAAGATTTTTTTAAAAAAATGAAGTGGACATATTAAACGATAGGGACTATCAATCCTATGTGAATCTTAGAAAAGAGAAAGTCATCCTTCATTAGGTCTTATTTAGTGTGATCGTTTAAACTAAGAACCTTTCATAACTTGGTAGTTTATATGGCCATCTTACCTTTCTTTCTATGACTGATCTGTATTCCTTTGAACTTAGCTTTTTCTACAAGTGAAACATTTCACGGCAGAAATTATGTATGTAACCTGTGGAAGAACGGACTCACTGCTGGTACACCTCCTTGTGGCTGAGTGTGGCATAGCAGGCTCCCCTCATCTGGTGGCCCCGGCCGACAGCTACTCTGGCCCTGGGGTTGTCTGCCTCTTCTCAAGGCGCAGTTCTCTGGCCAGGTCACTTATAGTCCCCCACTCCCAGGGTAACAGAAATAATAATTAACAATAATTAAGAGTTCCAGTCTTTACAGCAGGTCTTCAGCGCCCCAGCTGTGGGCCCCAAGGTCCTGACACGTTCATGTCTCAAGGTTTTCAAATGTCTTTATCCCCTTATATCAGGCGGCTTCATGCCCTCCCTCTCCTTTGGGTTCCAGGCTAGGGAACCTGTTGTGAGCAGGCAAGAACCGTCTATTCAGACCCATCCCCCATGCTCCCTCCTTGGGCATCTTCCTACCCTCAGCCTGTCAGCAGGCCTTCCCCACAACCTTTTCCTGGGCCCACTGTGTGCCTGTATTCTTCCCAAATGCCATGACTTCCCTGTCTTCATAGGCTCCATAGCTTCTCGGCATTCAACCTTATTTCAGGGCTGGGGCTCACTTGGCTTCCTCTGGAGCCCCACAGTAAATCCCAACTGAAAATATAAACTTGCACCCACTTCTGTCCTCCTCCAGCTTGGCCTTTTGCCCCTCTCATGTTTGCCCTGTGCTCCATTCCTCAGTTGATCATCTCCCAGGGCTCTCTCCGTGGCAGTTCAGATCTTTTACCTCTGCTCGCCACCAGAGTTTGCTCTCCCCACCCACTCATCCCCCTGCTCCGGCTGTTCCATATCTCTCCTAACCCTTTGCCAGAGATCAGGAAAAGGTCTCAAAACCTAATCTTTCCCAGGCCACCTTCTGCTCTGACACCCTTCCTCTTTAGTAGTCACCTAGATCTCCCACAGCTGGTCTCATCTTAAAATGCTCATCTTCCAGGTGCACTGATTGAGCTCTCCAGCCCCAGTTAAACCTTCGGTGCCAGTGTGGTGTTTACACCCCCACCACAGGAACATTCAACACTGTATTCCCCACTGTAAGTAGGGAATCTCTGACACTATCCCTAGCTCTAAAATGGGACTGATCTGTGTGCTCCCACTTATGCTATCCCAAATTTATACAAATCTGATTAAAAGATGGACCTCAAAGCCTCTTACCACCCTCCTCGGTGTCCCAGTGCAAGCTCAGAACCACCCACTGTGGCCCATGGATAAGTGGTGAACCAGAGCACAGTGAATCACTACATCAGCTTGTGGAGCAGGCCATGGCTTCTAGACATTCAATCTAGAGCGATGCCCCCAACCGGAGAGGAAACTGGTCTTTGCTGCTGCCAATAGAGCCAAAAGCCATGTTTCTGCCTGGCCCCACTGATCCTGCCTCTTTCCTTGCCTAGGAGGGCTGAGGTGACCATTGCACAGGCAGTGCTTCCTCAGAAGCACTGCGAGCCCTCCCCCTTGCAAGAGGCAGAGTTTTCCATCCAAAAAGTCCAGCAATGGGGATGAACAAGATTTGCAGAACCTCCTCCTTGCTCTCCTTCTTAACTGCCTTCTCTGCCATTTTCTGAGAGGAGAGCAATAAGGTGGAAAGACCCTCAGGAAGGAAAAAGGCTAGAGCCCCAAGAACCACCCTCCACACAACCACCAAGAAATTAGGGCCAAATTGGAATGAGCTTCTGAAAATTATTTTCCTACTTTTTTACCTGACTTCTAAGGATGCTCTGCAGCAGGTAGGATCCAGTCAGCCTGCCTGCAGTGAGAAGCCAATCACTCCTCATTGGCAGTCCCTTTAGGGGGAGTGGCTTCCCTGCCCTTCCAGCAATAGACACATCTGCCTCCTCACTGCAGTGCCCGCCAAAGACCTATCTTAACAGATCTGTGGAGCTAATTAACCACACAAAGGAAATTTTCATAAATGAAGCAACTTGCCTAATTTTTTAAAATTCAAGGGCCACCAACAACCACTGGGTCAATGTATTGCTAAACAGTAGGCTTCCCAGGCTCTGTGGTGACCTGCAGCAGCACACAGTGTGCTGACTAGCTGGAGGATGCCTTTTAATGCCATGTAATGCCATAGCTCCTGGTGGATCAAAGATGGATCCAAGCTAAGGGCTTAGAGAAAGCCTGTGAACAGAGGAAATGGATCCTCAACAGTTCCGTTCCCTTCCCAAACATCATACCCTGAGCTTCCTTGCAGCACAGGGCCAGCACATAACTGCATTCAATCTGCCACAGGCTCTGGCAACATCAGTTGCCACAGAGATGCTGAACAATCTATTCCTTAACAATGCAGTCTTCCTGCAATGGCTGGCCCAAATAAAAGCCATGCATGAGCATTGGGGCAGGAGAAGTGGAAGGGGCAGGGAGAATACACCCATCTGAAAGCAGTACAGTTTATTTAGGGAGAAGTTTTCAACAGTAAATACATCACTGTCTACTCTGGCACCTGAAATTGATATAGCAGAAAGTAAGATTTAGATCTTTAATCCCTCCTTTTATATCTGGGCATTTTTCTGTTTCAAACAAGTATTTACAAAAGCCATCAGATCATTTCCTGTAAATGGACGCCCTGTTAGTTGTCATGATTGAAAAGTGACATGAGTCTTTCCCAATACCATGCACTTACCACCAAAGAAACAGACTGCAGGCTTTCAGCCTGAGTTAGGATGATAGGCAGAAAAATCTAATTTTGTCACTGACCCTTCTTGAAAATCAGCACGAGTCAGGTTTCAACTTTCCACACCCATAACCCACAAATAATGGAAAACACAGTGAAAAGGACAATGGAACAAGCTCTACAAAGCCATGGTCAAGAGATCTTAGCTTAACAGTTACTGTGGGAAATATTCTCCTCTACAGCCATGCTCTGCTCAGTCCAGAGGAGAGGGGGGTGCATCAGGGAGCTGATTGCAACTCTCTGATCCTATGCTGCCCAGCTGCAGCATACAGTAAAGCAGCTGAGAAGTTAATCTAATTTATGTAAACAGAGCAGATGCATAGCAGAGCTCTGCTTGGCCATGCCCACACAATGCTTCTCGCCGGCCCCTAACCCACCTCTGCTTCACTCATCCCCCTCCCTAACACACACTCTACTTCAGAGGTGGTGGGGATGGTTGGTATAGGAGACTGTGACACTGCCAGTGCCTCCACTGGTTTTACCCCATCTGAGTTCTCCTATACAAGTGAAATCCTCTACTGGCCACCTTCAGCCAGAATATAGCTATTTTGTGCTGCCCAAGTGGCACAAAATAGCTGTAGCAGACCGGAGAATCCATCCCATCAACTTCCTTTTGGGCCTGATCCAATGCCTACTGAAGTCAATGAATGAGAGCCTTATTATTCACTTCAGTGGGTGAGGCTTTTAGTACAGAAAACTATATTAGCCTGCTGGGCTAGTCAGGTCACCCCTCTGAGACTCATTTTCCCCATCTGAAAAATGGGGATAACGATACCAACCACATTTGTAAAGTTCTTTAAGATGTCCTGATGAAAAGCTCTATGTACGAGCTAGGTGGTATTATCGTTGTATAATGAATAAAAATTGGAGGGAAAAACTCAACCTCATTTCAGATTATTTTTCAAGATGTTGAATTTACTGAAATATAATTTAGGACAGCCTTGTGAAATTATAATGATAATTTACCAGCCTCCACCCAATAGCCGCTTGTCTATCCTTTACTGGGGTATGACAATGGCAAAAAATGACATTTCACTGGTGTCCAAAATAAATAAACCAATACATTGCTGGCTCCAGGAAATTAGGCAACTCAGGTTTTGAAAGGCTGATGAACAGGAATTACGTTAAATGTCACAGTCTCTACTGTGTTATGATGAAGCAAAACTCTCTCTTTCTGACCCTCCCATGTATGGGCACTGAACCCTGTCATCTACTTTTTTGAGTCCCTATTCGTGCAAGTAATGAAAAATACTAGAAAAAGGTAGCCTACTTCATTGCTAGCTACACCCACGGGTACTGATGAGCTCTGGGAATTAAGGATTATGCGAGATTGTACACGTACCAAGTTCTTATCTTGTGCAAGTATTTGGTCAAAGGCTCAATACAGCTAAAAATTTCCTCAAACATCACCAAGCTAATGAAGTTAAACATGCAAATGCGTACAGAAAGGTTCTTGAGCCTTGATACCCCCCGCCACTTTCATATCTGCTAAAGATTTTACCATTACTTCAAAGCTCTTTTTAATTGTGCCTAAGATTTCATATAAAAAACCCCAAGTGAATTTCACAAATGTCAGCTGGTCTCTCTCCATCTCATGTCATTTTCAATCTTTCATTTTTTTCAATGTAGATTCTCTCCATTCCTCCCTCCTTCTGTCCTTCTTGTGTGTGGGAAAAGTCTATCCATGGCTATATGTAATGGCTAAAATGGATCTCATCTGACCAAAACTTTGGAAGTCTTAAAATAGAGACCATCCGCTAAGAATCCATCTCCGGTACTACATGGGACCTGTGTACACTTGGAGAGTACCATTTGGTGAGTTTTACTCCATATCAGGCATATGTGCAGCATATCTCAAGTAAAACTGCTAATTCTTTATCTCCACACGAGTCTTATCTATCAGTTAAGTTCTCCCAGTAACCTTGGATGCAATGCTGCACATTGTGCAGATACTGCTTATGCTTTATGTAGCTCTTGGACAACGAAAAATAACTCCGTGTGAATGACAATATATACACAGACCATGGGGATTTACTGAGTATAAGCTACTGTAGTCTAGCTATCAAAATGACAATCAGTTGCCTGCAAAGTTCCAGCAAAACATTATGCCTGCGCTCACCATAGCTAATGAACTCTTCCCAAGCTCTTGCAATATTACTTTTGCCTAACCAGTGTAGCTTCAGCTGTGGTTGTGTCTGTTCTGTGAAGGAGAGGAACTTTCCCTAAGTTATAAAAATAAACTTCCTTATTTGCTCAGTGTTGTTCATAGCCGCGTTTTCTACCTGCTCCTAGAACCTGAGAATTATTTTTGAATTCACATTTTCACATGCAAAAAACATTTTGATGACCTGTTCTGTAGTGATTTGTGAAGAGAGTTCTATTTTCTACAGGAAACCTCCCTTACTACCTATCAGAAATGCAGCTCGTTTGGCCGATGCCTTGCCTAGCATACAATAGCCTGAAATGACTGTATAATTTAATTACAGGTGGGAAACTCTGTCTTCTAATTCTCAACCTTTCCCTCACCAATGATCTTATAAAAGTAGGTTGAGTTGAGCTCTCACCATCAATAAACTAAGGGTGGATGAATGACAGTTTCAGCACTTGGATTTGATTAAGAGGGGATGCTTATCCAAACCTTTTAACGACTCCCATCATTTTTCAGGCTTCCCGCTCCCCTCTTTGTCTTCCCCTGCCCCTCATTACCTTCAGCAGTCTTCCAAGTAGGAGCTCAGTGACCTGGTTACACAAGCATCTTCAGGGAGCAGCAAACCACTTCTTCACAGTTGGCCTGATGGTCTCCTTCTCATCCTCCTTAATTGAGGGGTCAACTGTTAGTGCCCTTTCCTCTCAAAAATCCTCTGCCCACTTGTCCTGGGGGCAACCAACTTGCCCACCCTTCCTTTCTTCAGAACTGGTACCTTGAATATGCAGTCAAGTCCTTCTGCTCCTGTTTCTGGCTTTAATGCATTGTGGCTGAGAGATGGCAGTACAAAACCTCTGTTCTGACACAGCCATTTCAGAAAAAAAAAATTACTTCAGCACAGTTTCAAGTGAATGTTTAGGGAGGAATTCACATGTTCTGACCACATTTGCCCACCCCTGTTATAAACCCAGATCCTGCACCCCACTCGGAAAGTGTGTGTGGGGGGGGGGGGTTCAATAAAGAGTGGTGTGCCATGCTCCCTCTGCCCACCATGAGCTAGACTTGCTGCCTCCACTATTCTCCCAGCCTTTGCCAACCTACAGCAAGTGACAAGCTTGGGACCCAAATCTGAATCCTTCCAGAACAGCACAGACACACTAGGTCACCGAGCTGAACCAATTTCAGAGCTTGTTACTCACACTCGATAGTTCTACTAGAATTACTTAGTACTTCCAAATGCTTTTTACCGCCACAAGTAGGGTAAGGATCCCACCACCTCTGCAGGAAGCAGGCACAGATCCTGCCACACACATAGCAGATGCCAACCAGGCCATTTAGTGGTGCTGGAATAAGAATGTATGTCTTAAAACTGGTGTTTCTGTACATGTCAGCTGGTGTTCAAATATGCACTAAAACAGTAGTAATGTCTCCGGCCTGCCTGATCTGAAAAGCAGCTGCAGCTCCAAACCATCTTGAAATTGCTCCTTTTGAAAGTGAGAACCTGCTTCTCTTCAAAATCTTTTTATTTTCTGGAGGAAAGAAAATATACTGGCATATGTATTTAGATACATTTAGATACATTTAGATAAGGACACTGGGGTTCTGTTTAATGGACCCTGAAGGTTTATACTTGGAGATATTTGGCAATGTACCATAAGAGACGCTTGTATTGCTGTTGCTCAGCTACATGTGGCCTGAGGTTAACTGGTACTTCATGTTCTAGTACAGCTAATCTCTGACCTTCTTCACGAGCATGAAATATTTGCTCAATTTAAAAAAAATATATCAGCAAAGATTATTCATAGCTGCCATAATTTAAGGGCAAAAAGAATCCTCTTAAGATCTGCAGAGTAAAGCCAAGATGAGAAGCAAAAATGATCTCTATCTTGAAATGCAGCTTCTGCAGCTGCTCCCGTGCTCCAAACAGGGCTTTAGGCCGCCTGTGTGATGAGTGCACCACATGTGCCTTTCCTCCAATGGACTTTGACAAGGGAATGGCCTGGTTTTCGCCCACGGGCCACACAAATATACATTCTCTATTTTTATATTAGGCAGAAAAGCTATTCCATCCCTTAGATGTAGAAACAGCAGCCACCTCAGATGTAGGGCCAGCTCACATGCATGATACACATAGTAAGGTAAAGATCACAATGCAAACATAGGGCCTGACTCTCCGTCATCATGCACCTTGTACAGCCATTTACACTCACTTTGCACTGGACCAAAGTACTCCAATTCTGATCTGGCTCGGACAAATGACTAGACAGAATGTAGGGCAACAAAAAAATCTGACATCATTACAGAGCAAAACATGTTTTCTAAAGCCTGGTCTACATTGGAAAGTGGTACTGGTATAACTGTCAACTGGGGTGGGGGGACTTTTTCTCCAAAATAGTTACACCAGCTCAACATCTAGTGTGGATGCACTTATACTGCTATAAAGGTGTCCTGCACCAGTAGAGATTTTTCTGTTCCCAGATGGGAGTAAGCTATACTGGTGTAAGAACTTCAGGTGGGATCCGTGAAGAGTCTTCGGTGCCTAAATCCCAGAGAAACTCCCTTGGCACCTGAGTCTTTCAGAGTAAAAATTCCCTCAACACCTATGTTCAGCCTCCAAGCATGCACACTGCTGCTTCTCTTTAGGTGTCCGGATGCTTTTCCTCCTACTTCATCCCTAGACCGATTCACAAACTGGGGAAGATAAGTGTCTGGACATCTAAGTTGCTTGTGGGTCCTGATCTAGCAGGTGTGCTCAGAGGGGCCTACTTGGCTTCATGGATAGCAGAGCTGTTCCTGTGAGCTTGATGCTCAGCGTTGCAATGCCTAAGTCCCTTCATGGATCCCTTTGTTTTATACCAGTTTTACTGTCCACGCTAGGGAGGGCAGATTTTACAGCTCGAATTACACCAGCATAGTTGAAGCAGCACACCTCTTGTGGACACACAAGCCCGAAGAGAGAGGCACGTTTTTAAGAATATCCCAGGAATCACCACTGGCAGGCAGTTAATGAAAGTTGTAACCTTGCCCCGAAACCATTACAATGTGGATAATATTAGTTGCTACCTCCCCTTTGTAAAGACCACATTGAGCTCCTCAGGTGTAAGTTCTATATGAGTGTAAAGGGTTATTATTTCATTCATGAAGTAAAAGGCATGTGATACACTTGTTTTAACCTGAAACCTACAGTGATCACCATTATAAAAAGTCAATATTTGGTAACAATTATCTCAGTTATTTCCTATGGTATCTCAGATAACATAGCATGGCAACTGTTGGCAAATGTCACTTCCTTAGAGATAACTGTATTGATTTAGGAACTTATAGGGCCCTATCATCTTAGTACCTGAGATCCCAGAAGATGACAGTAGATTTTTCCTGCATTGTGTTCACTGACACGTATGCAACACACCATAACCTACTTATATCCCTCCTACTTTCTTTTCCAACCTAACCTGACATTGCACAGGCCTGTAGAGAGAGAGGACATCAGAGGAGATGCACAGCACTGTCGGGGGGCGGGAAGAAAACAGTCAAGCATTTTACAGTGAACCAATCTTTCAGATTAATCGGTCTTCTGACCTTGGTCTTCCAGCACAAATATAAATGTACTTCTAATTATATTAGCCCTAGTTAGAGTGATATTCTCTGCTCCTTCATGCCAAGTAGAGTTAAGGAGTGTCTCCATTTGCCAGTGGGAGCAAGACACCTTGAACCAAACACATGCATAAAACCAGCCAAGTGAGACCAACTTTGGTCTAATCGTTGTCTGTGTGCAAGGAAGTGCCACAGTCCAGAACTGATAGGGCTGGCAGAGGATAACGTAATAAATTCCACTGTAGGCATAAAGTGAAGGATCAGTTGTTTTACCCTTACAGGAAGAGCCTTCCATGGATCAACCTTATTGCAGGCTTTCACTCTAACACTTCAAATTGATAGCCATCATTCACATCCTGATAACAATGCATACTGAATAATCCACCTGCCACTCACTTCTAAATGATGAGATTTTACCTTTTTAAGTAGCTCTGAGTCAATAAATCAATGATTTAAGGGGATGTGTTACCTATATTTGCAATCCAAGCCATCTCTTTTTTGTTATTTTTGTCCTGAAAGAGAAGCCTTGCCAGAAATGAAAGCATTGTTAGGGGGAAATATTAGGACAATGCACTGCTTTGTATTAGTGCCTAATAATTCCTAGGACGTATAAGCGTTGCCGTGTTGAATCAGACCCAGGGTCCATCTAGTCTGATAGCCTGACTCTGACAATGGCCAGAGCCAGACAATTCAGAGGAAGGTATCCCCCATAGCAGACACACATGCGGTAATATTCCTATGGGGGGGGTGTTTATTCCAACCCCCAGATAGTTCGTGATCGATTAACGTCCTGAAGCAGGAGGGCTATCTTCTTAATATTTTTTTATGCTAGCTGGTCAATGGCAGATATTATTTTCTATATAAATGTCTAATTCTTGTTGGTATTTGTGACAAGGCTGGGCTTACCAGTGGTGGTGCCTAGTGGTTAGGTCACTGCGTCCCAGCTCTCCCCCAACTCTGGCGTCCCTTGCCAGCTATGGAGTTCCCCTTCCCATAGGTAGCAACTGGTGACTGGCCAGGTCATCAAATGAGTCCACCCCCTTACTGGGTAACAGAGTCTAACATTTCTCCTGAAGTTCCCCATGTCTTCAGCCAACCTCCAGGGCCTGCGGGTTGAACGCCCTTGTGTCAGGGCTTACAATTACTCTTGCCAAGGGACGAGGAGGACAGGTTTGTGTCCCTTTTACAAAAGAGTGTTTGGTAGGGGAGCCCAGACCCTCCCTCTCCATCAGGCTTCAATCCAGGGCCCTTCGAGAAGAGGTGTGATAGAAAACACACTGGAGTGCTTCAGGGTTGCCCCTCTGGGCCACTTCCTGGCACTTACTTTCCCAGTCCAGGGCATGGTCAAAAGCCTCATAGGTTAGAGTGGAGGGTTCCCCAGTCTCGGGGAAAGTCTAGGGCCTGGAATAGCTGCCATTTGCGGGTTTTCCACCTGCATCCAAGACTCCAGCAGCACCCTTACTCAGGAGCTCCCAAGACAGATCTCTCCTATCTGCCCCTCTTCTGAGCTGTCTGGCTCTCTTTTAAGTGCCTCAGCCGGCTGGAGTAGGCTCTGCAGGCGCTCCAGGGTGGAGCCACCTAGGCCCAGAACTGCTCCTTAGCCCCTTCTGCCCCAGTTTGGGGTTTATACAGTGTTCCATTAAATTCTGTGTAACAAAACAAGTTCCACAGGTTTAGTGTCTGTTGTATAAAACAAAACATTTATTTATGTCAGGTTTTCTATATTTGCCTTTTAATTTCATCAGATTTCTCCAGGCTAGGATTTAGACTTGAATCCAAATTCCAAATCGTGTCTTCATCCTAATCTGTGTAAGAATACAGCCTAGCTGGCCCATTTGTACCAAAACCAAACACTGCATCTCATATCTTTGGCTATGGGTTTGTTCTTGCCACTACTGGTGTGATTTTTTTCCAGACTTAGATAAGTATGAATAAGAGATAGCAAAATGAAGTAAAATATCATAAGTAAAATAAATAATAATCATAATAATTTTTTTAAAATAAACCATAGAGACTTGCCAGGGGATTCTCTTTTCATCAACTGAACCAGCTGTAATGCTCCTGTTGCTGGAGGGGATCCAGAGGCGCAAAGAGATTGGCAAGATTGGGAGTTCGCCTGGATCTTAAGGCTTCACATAGTTTGCACAAGCCTTAGACCCTGCTTCTTTCCTGCCACCATTGCTTCCAGTCATGAGGAGCAAGAACATTGCAGTTTCTAATGCTCATCCTTACTTACTCATGGAGTAGGTTTTCCCCTTACGTGCACATTAGGGCAGAAGAGGATGATCTGTCATTATGTTGATATTAATTGCAACACACACACAAAATGGCAATGTTCCTATAAATAAAATTTTCAAAAACACTGTAGAGTCTTGAATAATCTCCTCTATACTAAACCCTGTTTGCCCATCCACCCCACTCCTGGGCCTATCATCCTCACTCACTTTGCTTAATCCAGTCAGTTCACTTTAGATTGAAACCTGGAATGAATTTACCATTGTCCTAAGTGTTGCAGGGTCTGTAGTCACAAACAGATGAAGCTGATGATTGCACACATGCTAACAGTTTTTTTAAAAGTACACTGTATTATTACCAATGCACCCACATATACCCAATACATTCCTATATAGATGAGTTAGGGGAAAGATTAGTACAGTCAATGCCAGGAAGCTCACTGGATATGGGAGCAGGGAAATGTAAACACAGGCTGACCTTCTGGGAAATCCTTATAGAATTTAAAAGATAGTAATAATTATTACTATTACAATACATTATATTATTGCCAATGTTTCTGTAGTACCCAAAATGGAAGAAACACCTTTAAAAGCCTTAACAGTTAAAGAGCACTTTAAATATTGATATCTGAAAATGGATTATTTGGTTTGGTTTGGTTTTTTGCTTTTGTGATATTTTACTGAACATTGTGACAGAGGTACTGCACTCAGATACTATAGTAATGAGAACAGTATGCTCTAATATATGGAGAGATAGCTAAATAGAGCAATAGACAGAATAAATTGGAAACCAAATCTCATACACAACGTATTATTAATACTAATTTCTACTTATTACCAAGCAGCTTCTTTGCATGTATGACATTGCCTTTTGCACCCTATACATGACTTTAATTAAGATCTAACTTATTCATGACTATAATTCAGATCTAACTGCTAGTCTAGTCAAATCAGTGTAATTAGTCCCGGAGGGTATTTATATGAGAACTAGGTTCCCATTTCATCTTTATGTTTCAGCAAACATGATGGATACTGGAAGATCATTCTGAGAACTTCGTAATTTAAGGAGCTACATAAAGCTGGTAAAAATTCTAAACAAAAACATTGTTACAAAGAACTCCCATAAAGGCTCATTTAGTTTAATTTATTTTACATGGTATGCAGTAGGAGTGAAACAATGAGGATGATTATCTAACACAAAGCTTATAAACTTTTCATAATCGCTTCCCCAGTTTATTAGGAAATAAGACAATACAAGTTCATTTAACCCATCCACAGCTTGCTCTGAGTAAGGGATTATAGGGATGATCATTAGTATTTGGGGGATTTTTGTTTTGTTTTTCTTCTGGAGGTGAGAGACTCTCCAGCATGAGCCTCCCCTGGCCTGCCCACCCAAAGTACACATGCTACTGAATATTTCTATGTAGAGCAATTGTCTGTATTTATAAAGCATCCATCACCATAGTTTCATAGAGTTTAAGGCCAGACAGGACCATTAGATAAGTTAGTCTGACTTGAATTCCACCCAAATACCTCTATATTGAGCCCAATGACTAGTTAGATAAAGCCTTTCAGTCCTCCGTAGACTAAACTGTTTTATCCCACAGAGACAGAGACCAGGAGACACTCAGGTGCCACTTATGCCCTGATTAGGTGAGTTATGCGCAGATGATCCTAATATGTGGCCCATGCCCAATGCTGCAGAGAAAGGCAAAAAAAAAACAAAAATAAAAAAACCCACCATCCTCAAGTCACTGACAACCTGACCTAGGGGGAAATTCCTTACTGACCCCAAATCTGGCACTCAGACTCTCATCATGTGAGCAAGACCCACCAGCCTGGCATCTAAGACAGAGGATTCTATATACTACCTCAGAGCACTGGCCTACCTCGTCTGGTGTGGCATCTCTAGCTGTAGCTAATCTCTTAGGCTTCAGAGGAAGGCAAAACAAACCCCAAAGTACAATTATGCAGTCGGGGGCAGCGTTTCTTTCCTGCCCCTACAAGCAGAAGCCCTGAAGCATGAGATTTGGTTACTGGCATTGTCTTAATGAAGAGTTGCAATGTTAGTCCCTAAGTGCATATCAACACTCACAAGGAGGAACCATGAAGAACAAGCCAGTCCAGCTGGATTACTTACGGTTTCATGTACTTCTCCATTCAACTCCTATATTTTACCTAATCACATCAGCCACACCATCAGAGGCTCGTTCACCTGCACATCTACCAATGTGATATATGCCATCATGTGCCAGCAATGCCCCTCTGCCATGTACATTGGTCAAACTAGACAGTCTCTACGTAAAAGAATAAATGGACACAAATCAGACGTCAAGAATTATAACATTCAAAAACCAGTTGGAGAACACTTCAATCTCTCTGGTCACTCGATTACAGACCTAAAAGTGGCAATACTTCAACAAAAAAACTTCAAAAACAGACTCCAACGAGAGACTGCTGAATTGGAATTAATTTGCAAACTGGATACAATTAACTTAGGCTTGAATAGAGACTGGGAGTGGATGGGTCATTACACAAAGTAAAACTATTTCCCCATGTTTATTCCCCATCCTCCACTGCTCCTCAGAAGTTCTTGTCAACTGCTGGAAATGGCCCACCTTGATTATCACTACAAAAGGTTCTCCCCACCCCCTTCCTGCAGGTAATAGCTCACCTTAAGTGATCACTCTCATTACAGTGTGTATGGTAATACCCATTGTTTCATGTTCTCTATGTATATAAATCTCCTGTATTTTCCACTGAATGCATCCAATGAAGTGAGCTGTAGCTCACGAAAGCTTATGCTCAAATAAATTGGTTAGTCTCTAAGGTGCCACAAGTACTCCTTATATTTTACTTTGCTTTCCACCCAATCTCTTGTCCACCATCCCCTTCTCACATCTGTTCCTGCAGCACACCTCTACGACACTTAGAAGGCACATGCTAGTTCTTCCTGACTACAAGTGATTCTTCAACTATTCTGTTGTGAGGCTACCTAATAAGTGAACTGTCCTTACATGGATTACTTCCCCTGCTATCTTCCCTCCCCATTACTGTTGGCTTCTCAAAACATTTTATTCCACAGACTTTGGGGAAGAGAGTTACATGGGCCACAGTTTGACAGCTACTGCTTCCAATACTCAGAGCTCCACCACAAAACTGAGCCTTGTGACCTAAGTCATTTAGAAGCTCCAGGTTATTCTGAAACCTTTGTAATTGTACATGTGGCACCTTAAAGACTAACAAATTTATTTGGCAAGGAGGTCCTTTGGTCTGGACCACTGTTCTTATTTTACTAACACTGAAGACAGTGAGCACTTTCAAGGCTCAAACCTGCCTTCTGTGAAGCCAGAATGTGTCCCCAAACCTATTCAAGTACAGTAACAAGATTTTACTGATTTTACAACTCATTCAGGCAAGTATTCCTATTTAGAAAACAATTACATATCCGCTGAAGTCCTTTCTTAAGGAAATGAGACTTTAAGGACATGCTTAGACTTAAGAATATGAGAATTATTTTCCTGAATTGGAGCTTCTGTCTGTATCTCCAAGAGCAGTTATTTTGAGCTGACCCCTGGGGAAAAAAGAAAAAGAAATACGAAGATTCAGCATGACAGAGGAACTGAAGCACTTATATCCCATATATAAAGATGGTAATTGTTGCAACATGCTCCGTAACATAGCACGAGGCTGGTATAATACTTTTATGGGTATTGTTATTAAATTACCTTTGTTAAATGACCTTAAGAAGGAGAAAAATATTCTGTATGGTGCAGAATGATGGCTGTTTGCCAATAGCAAACCATTAAAAAGATAAATGAGATTTCAAAATATATGGAGGAAGAGAAAAAAGGAGAAAAATTTTGCTTTTCCTTTGTTGTAACTTGAACTTGTCTACTGAGATCACAAAAATCCAGGTCTTGAGTTTGCTCTCACAGTGGTTTTCCACCTGTGTTCCTTCACGGAGTCCACTTATTTACATCTTTGTAAGTGAGAAGACAATCCAGCCCTCCAGAGGTTAATGATATATTTGTTTCCCTTTTCTTGTAAAGTCTGTGCTCAGATTAAGCAGTGGGTACACTCAAGCAATTACAAATATAAACCAGTCATTTTGATCATAATGCCAATTTGCACATATACACAAATGCATCTTTGAATAGGAAGTTCTCAGTCTCACTTCATTTTTAGAGGCATTTTCAAACCTCTGAGTCCCACAAAACCATACCAATAGAAGACATTAACATGTTAGAAGGAGGCCACTGAGTTGTTTTTAAACAGATGATTAACTAAAAATAGCTTGTGGCTCAATAAGATTTTTGAGTGGTGTATCTGTCAAACTAAAGGGGTCTCTTTCCTATATGACACAGCAACATTGATCTAAATATATGGGACTTCCACAGTAATTCAAATTACACAGTACTAACATAAAACCAAATCTATAATGGATCAAATTAGTTAGAGATGGAAAATTCCTATTATATCACCATTTGCAGGAAGTATAAAAGCAGGATCTCTCTCTTCCATCCTTGGATGGGGAAGGTATTAGAAATTAAACTGATGCTATTATATAATATAGGGTCACTGGAAAATTTCTGAAATAGAATGATCTATATACCCTATGTAACCTAAGATAAGGACAGATTTAAAGAAGTCAGAGATAAATTTATTCCATTAGATCATCCTTATGCCAACATAGGATTTTTCTCTTCGGTAACTTCCTAGTATTTAATCTAGTTTAGTGTTAAAATGCCCCAACAGATGAAGCTTCCACCACTTCCCTTGGGAGATTATGCACAGCCTAATAGGTCTCACTGTGAGGGAAGCATGCCCCAATACATAATTGTAATGTTTCCTTTTGAAATTTCATCCCATTACTCCTAGTCATCCCTGGAGAACCACCCTAAATATTCCTCTCCATCTCTGCACCCATCAGATATTTGTTGACACTGCTACTGCTGATCCAATTTAGAAATTCCTCCATATTTAGCAATCTTTCCTTATCACACAAGTGGATTCTTCCAGCACATTCATAATTTCTAGCTCTTCCCTAAACTGCTCCTGTTTGTTAATATTTCATAACATCATGCCAAGTAGTGAGCATAATACTCCAGTAAGCCAGCGGCACAACAAGGGATAGAACTAAGGAGTCCTGACCCACCAGTCCCCTGCCATAACAGTGCTGCCACCTGAAAACTGAATGAGTCCTTACTTTTGGGGGTAGAGGTTATTTGGGTGGAATCAGGAAGTTCTTCAGTTACCAAACGTATTCTCAAAAAGAACAGGAGACTAACAAATTTATTTGAGCATAAGCTTTCAACTGCAAAAAATATAACTACATTGACACATTCCTCACTGAATATTTTTGTATAGATACATAGCCCACACAGTGGATCTGGGAATCAGGCAGTTAAAGATCCATACTAAGGTTAAAAACATTTTATTATGGTGCATTTCACTTAAAAGCTGCTAGGTGGCAGTGTACCCTTAGAAATGAACAATCATGACATGAATATTTTATTCAGTGTTGTTCTACCTGTCTGGGTCCCAGGATATTAGAGAGATACAGTGGGTGGGGTAATATCTTTTACGGAGCCCACTTCTGTTGGTGAAAGAGACAAGCTTTTGAGCTTACAGAGCTTTTCTTCAGTCTTAGGAAGACCTGGTGACCTGAAGAAGAGCTCTGTGGAGCTCAAAAGCTTATCTCTTTCACCAATGGAAGTTGGTCCAATAAAAGATATTACCTCACCCATGTTGTCTCTCTCATGAATATTTTAATTATTGTTTATTTGTCTTTTTGCTTGATTTGCTTCATTTTCTAGACTTTATCCTCTCATTTCATTCCTCTTCTATTGGCAATTGTTGTTTTTTATGCTATTCTAAACATTAAAAATATTTCCTATATTGCTATTAGCACACATTATTTTCTCCTTGTTTTCTCAGAGGGTGAGTCTGCAACCCTAACTCGTGCTGATTAGCACTTATTCACAAGAGCAGTTCCACAGAAGTTAAAAAAAAAATGCAAATGAAAAAAGTCACTTCCACATATGGATATAGTCACATTTCCAGTTGCTGTTGTCAGATGGTCATTTGAAAATTTTAACCTCTACAGTTCTATACAAAAGAGATGCTAACATGAAGCAAGCCACTTCAGACAAAATCTGAAGGGGAGAATGGAAACCTGAATGAACAAGCTTGCTGACTAGATGAAAACTAGACTGGACACCAACTCACTCTGCCACACCTCGCTGTGTCCACTCCGCAGTTTTTGCTCTTTTTAACATGTGTCATCACTACAGTAAATATTTTTATGACACCGAATAGACAGAGGGAGCAGAGTGCTTTCTTGCACAGTCTCATTTCATAGCTGATCTTACTATTTTACAGCATCTAAAATATTGTAGGCACTATCCACTACGAGATTGGGAGGGTCATGTGATGACACTAGGCCTGATAGGCAAAGGCAAAGTTATGCAACTCCAAATAGGCAAGGACAAGAAGCTTCAACTTGATACATTGGAGCAGGGGGAAGCCAGTGAAGGGAGTCAAAGAGTTGGGTGAGGTAGTCAGATCAGTGGGCCAGAAAGATAAACTTATTGGCTGTATTTTGTGTGAACCGGAGACGAGGAAAATCTAGTAGGGATGCCAAGAAGACCAGAGAGGATAGAATAGATTACAGCAATCCAGAAAGGAGATGAGATCCTGGTTGAGAATTTTTGCTCCCTTAAAGGGTTTCAGGGGAAAAACAATCAGCACCTCAGTTTTGGTCATGTCACTTAGAGTAGAGCTATCCAGGGGATGTCATAGAGAAGAGCTGATGTGTGGGACTGAATCGGTAGGAGACTGATCAGAATGGAGAAGCAGACTTGTATGTTGTGAGCCTGGAGAGAGTAGTAGCAGATGCGATCACCTGGAAAAGCATGAAGATGGAGAAAATGAGGAAGCCAAAGGCAAAGCCTTGTATGATTTGCAAAAAAATGGAAAAGGGAAGGAGGAGGACCCTTCCACCAAAGGAAACACTGAAGGAGTGATCAGTGTAGGAGGAGAACCAGGACAGGATAGAGCTAAAAGACCCAAGGAAAGAAGAGGGAGTTATCAATGGTATCAAGAGTAGCTTAAAAATAAAAAATGAGAGTGGAATAGAAGTCCAAGATTGGCCAGTAAAAGATGGTTAGAAGCCCTTGTGACAACAAGTGGAGTGAGGCCTGATCTGGAGGGGATTAAGACTAGATTTGGAGGAGAGGCACTCAGGATGGTGGCTGTAAACCCCTCGTGCAGTGGGGACATTTCTACATTCCAGTAAGGGGTCTCGGTGCTGCTCTGGTGGCACAGAAGGTTTTAAAGAGAGTGGAAATGGCTTCCTGGGTAATATCCCCTGAATATGATTGTTCCCCAACAGTGCAGAGCTGCCAAAGTAGGCCTACACCAGCTTCACTCCCAGCCTCCGGCACAGAGGAGGTGTGTATTCATTAGGGTGGGAGGAGGACCCCACATCATGGCAGACAACAGGTTAAATCATCCCTGAGGCTGTTCCAACTGGCACTAGGAACCTGCAGTGACCCCCAAATGGCCCCAGATTACAGGGATTGTAATGGTGGCCTAAAGCCACCTTTATGCCCATTGCATTCCCACATTAAGTACAGGAATGGCATACCTGAGAACTGGGGCCAATGACTTTAGAGGTGAAGAGATAAAGGGAGACGGGGCAGTAGCTGGAGGGGCAGGCAAGATTAAAGGTTAGCTTCTTGAGGATCAGGGAAAGCAGAGTGTGCTTATATCTTCAGGGGAAGAAGCCAGAACTGAGTGAGAGTTTTAAAACAAGAGATATGGAAGAGGTGCTGGTGAGAGATTCAAGAACTGAGAGGGATTGGGGTCCAGAGGTTGAAGGACTAAAAGTGAAGAACAGGCAAGAGGCTCTGCCCTAATTCTCCTCTGCCCCTGGAAGAGGGGATCCAAGCCCTTTTATATTAGTTGAACTTACATGCTTGTACCTGCAACAATGAATCAGCAGAAATTTTATTTCACCTCCATAAAGCAATGGATAGTAGGATCCTTCAAGAGAGGATCCTGAATCCATGCTCAGTTTCCTACAGCGTGCTACCCTGTTACAGGCTGGTAAGTGTGAAAACGTCTAAGTACTGCAAAACCCACTGGAACACACAATTCACTAGCTGTTCTTCAACTGGGATGACTGCTTCCCCTACTTGTTAGGATGATAGTAGTTAGAAATGTAAAAGATGTATTAGATATTTGTCTATTATTGCCTCCATTTTTATGCAGGATTGTTGTCCTTTAACTCCTCTGCATTTGCAACGTGCAACAGGCTGTTATTTATGAAATGATTATTCCTTAACATTGCTTCAGAGGCATCACATCAATGTTCCTCTTTATTAGCCTGGTACAAGGCCAACTGAATGAAAATCTTCCCATTGACTTCATTGAGTTGGGGATAAGGCCCTGGGTGATTCTGATGCAACAGCATCTGGAACATTGCTCTGTGACCTGAGCACCACATTACCAGAAAAATATTGACAAATTGTAGGGTGAGCAGAACTGCCCTGCGTGACAATCCTCAAGAGACAATGGACAATGATTTAATAGCTCTTTTACATTTCTAACTACTATCATCCTAACATGTAGGAGGAAATACGATAGAAAGATGAAGGTGGGGAATTTCAAAAGCACATAGGAAGTTAGACATTAACTCCCTTCCGTGCTTTTGAACGTCTTGTGCTAAGAGACCTAGATATGGACAGCGTGGCTAAGTGACAACTAAGATGATAGGACATAAAAGCATGAGGCACAGAAGTATAGTTAGAAGAAATGGGATGAAATTAAGAAAGAGACAACTGAGACTGAATAGCAGGGAAAATTCCCCAGTGATGAGATCTTAGATTATGGAATAATCTCCCAAGGAAACTAATGCCAATCCATCACTTGGTGGATTTAAATGTGGATAAAACATTAGTAAATGTGCTACACGAAAAAATTCTGAAATGGTAGGGACATAGATATCATGATGATCTAATAGTTCTTTTTCCACTCTAGATTTTATGGATATTGGGATATTGAGTTAAAAACTGTGATAAATTACTGTACATTTTTTATGCAAATATCTGAACACAAATTATGTGGTTATTCTTGTACACTCTCCCAAGAAATCATACCATCTTTTATGTCCTTTCTTCTGCACAGAGAATAGAGGTAGTCACCCATGACAAATCTGTGCTTTCTGAGAAGCAATATACTGTGTTCCTCAGTGGCAAAGAACTGAATGGAGCTGCCATTTGAAAATGTAAATATTTACACACAGAGGACAATTAAGTCAGCTTTATTTGATAATGTTATCAATGAAATGCTAATAAGTACTGTGAATGGCCATGTAATCACTTCTGTAATCATTTGCCAATAATTTAACATGAAATGTAACTTTAGATGAGCAAATACAGGTACCATGTGATGTGTAATGTAAATTGTGGTGTTTTATGCTATTGGGCTTCATAGCTACTTTTCTTGACAATGTCCAATTTCATCTTTTTATTATCATGTCAGTAACAGTAATAATTTGCTCTGATATAGTACTTTCTTCCAAGAGACTCAAACTGACTTACAGAGCTGAGGGCTGGGATTTTCAAGGAGCCTAAATGACTTAGGGGCCTAGATTCTACTGAAATTCAGTTGGGATTGGGGACCTAACTCCCTTGGGCTTCTTTGAAAATCCGGGTCTAAAATCCAAGGCCCGATCCTGCAAGTTGCAGGTAGTCCCGTATGCCCACAATGAGCTCCATTAAAGTCAATTGAGCTGTGCCTGGGTTTAGGGGTGTGATTCCATGGCACAGCTTGGAGATTCAGGGTCTTAATTAATAAGGCTTTATAGCACCCATTAGGAATTGTAGGAAAGTACTGCCAGCCCCATTTTACAGATAGGTAAAGAGAAGTTAGCGATTTTAAGCCCCAGATCCAACCTCTGTTTCAAGGCAGTGGAAAGACTCAATGGAAGTCAGATCATGCCAGGGATGATCAAATATTGTAAATAATTACTCATGAATAATGTATTCAATGACTAATGAAAAACCTCAATAAGTTATCTGTCAAACTCTGTTCCAGATGATTAAAGAGTTGATCAAATAACATGAAATGTTATTTGTTGAATTATTTAAATGATTAAAAATGCCCCAAATCCATCAAATAAACTGTTGACTGAATATTCTTTCACCATATCTATTATAAAATGAGACCCTGCGGGAACCGTGAATAGAACAAAGAAGGCTTGATTCACTGTCCCATATTCTAGCCACTTAAGAAAACTTGCACAGATAACAGTAGATAACCTTACAGAGGACAAAAAACAACAGCACATCACTGTTGTGGCTTGTAGGTAGCAGCAGACAACATGCAACAACTGATGAGGAATCACCCCCAGAGGAGGAGGAGGAGAAGAAGTCATGTACCCCCAGGCTGGGAGGATCACAGCCACCACTTCCAGGAGGAAACGTAGGGTAGTGGTGATTGGTGTCTCTCTTCTGAGGGGGATGGAGGCACCCATCTGATGCCCTGATATGGCATCCCATGATGTATGCTGCCTGACAGGGGCCCATATCTGAGATGTTATGAAGGGATTGGTTGAGGATCATCCAGCCCTCTGACTACTACCCCATCTGACTACTCATCCAGGTGGGCACTGATGATACTGCGAGGTATGACTCTCAGCAGATCAGAAGTGACTACAGGGCACTGGGAGTAAGGGTGAAGGAGTTGGGGGCACAGGTTGTCGTCTCTTCAATCCTTCCAGTCAAGGGTAGAGGCCCAGGCAGAGACAGATGCATCCTGGAAGTGAATGCCTGGCTGCGAAATTGGTGTCGCTGGGAGGGCTTCGGCTTCCTTGACCACGGGATGCTGTTCCAGAAAGAAGGACTGCTAAGCACAGATGGGGTCCACCTATCAAAGAAGTGGAAAAGCATATTTGGTACAGACTGGCTAACCTAGTGAGGTGGGCTTTAACTAGGTTCAAAGGGGGCAAGTGACCAAAGCCCACAGGTAAGTCAAGAACATGGAAACCTGGGAGAAAGTTTGGAATTTGGGGAGGAGCATGGGCTGTTATAGCAGGGATAAAGGAGAGACAAGACAGAACTTGGGGTGGGGGAATCAAATCAGTATCTTACAGGTCTGTACACGAATGCAAGAAGTATGGGGAATAAGCAGGAAGAACTTGAAATGCTAGTAAACAGACCCAACTATGACATAGCTGGCATCACAGAGACCTGGTGGGATAATATGCATGACTGGAATATTGGTAAAGCGGGGTACAGCTTGCTCAGGAAGGACATGCAGGGGGAAAAAGGGATGAGGTGTTGCCTTATATATAAAAAATGTATACACTTGGACTGAGGTTGAGATGGAAATAGGAGACAGACTTCCTGAAAGTCTCTGTGTAAGGATAAAAGGGGTTAAAAACAAGGGTGATGTCATGGTAGGGATCTACTACAGACCACCTAGCCTGGAAGAAGAGATGGATGAGGCTTTTTTTTAAAACAACTAGCAAAATCATCCAGAGCACAGGACTTGGTGGTGATGGGGGACTTCAACTACCCAGACATCTGTTGGGAAAATAACACAGCAGGGCACAGATTATCCAATAAAAGTTCTTGGAATGTACTGGTGATCATTTTTTATTTCAGAAGGTGGTGACAGTTACAAGGGGAGAGGCTGTTCTAGATTTGATTTGGACAAATAGGGAGGAACTGGATGAGAATTTGAAAGTGGAAGGCAGCTTGAATGAAAGTAATCATGAAATGACAGAGTTCATGATTCTAAGGAATGGTAGGAAGAAGAAGAGCAAAATAAAGACAATGGATTTCAAGAAGGCAGACTTTAGCAAACTCAGAGAATTGGTAGGTAAGATTCCATGGGAAGCAAGTCTAAGGGGAAAAACAATAGAAGACAGTTGGCAGTTTTTCAAAGAGACATTATTAAGGGTCCAAAGGAAAGATAGGAAGTATGGCAAGAGACCACACTGGCTGAACCAGGAGATCTTTGATGATCTAAAAATTTTAAAAAAAGAATCTTACAAAAAGTGGAAACTAAGTCAAATTACAAAGGATGAATATAAACAAATAACACAATAATGTAGGGACAAAATTAGAAAGGTCAAGGCACAAAACGAGATCAGACTAGCCAGAGACATAAAGGGTAAAAAGAAAACATTCTACAAATACATGAGAAGCAAGAGGAAAACCAAGGACAGGATAAGCCTGTTACTCAATGAGGGCGGGTGGGGGGTGGGAAACAATAACAGAAAATGTGGAAATGGCAGAGATGCGTAATGACTTCTTTGTTTCTGTTTTCACCAAGAAGGTTGGTGGTGATCAGATGTCTAATGTAGTGAAAATGAGTAGGATCAGAAGAGGCTAAAATAGGGAACCAACAAGTTAAAAATTACTTGGACAAATTAGATGTCTTCAAGTCAGCAGGACCTGATGAAATGCATTCTGAATACTCAAGGAGATGCCTGAGGAGGTATCTGAGCCATTAGCAATTATCTTTGAGAAGTTATGGAAGATGTCATCATAGGTCTCTGCATGCTGCGTGAGTGTTTAAGGGTAGGGTAATTTACATTGTGTCTGGATTATGGTACTAAACTATACGCCTACAAAAGGAGAGAGGTCACAGTAGCGCCCAACTCTCTGCTGTAAGCGGGGTTCCCCTTTCTGTGAGGTTTGCCAAGACGCTCACTTTTGGTGCCCAGGGTGTTCTGGTGCTCTTGGAACTTCTTCAGCCTGGGCAGCCCAGCCCGGCGACTGCCTGGAAGAGCGCTCAAGGCAGGGTGTGCCTCAACATGGTGCAGCGTGGCAGCATCAGCAATCCGGGGGAGAAGCCTGGCTGTGCTGGAGTTGGCAACACACAGCTTCTCTCTCTCTCTTTCTCTCTCTTCACTTCCCACTCTAGAATCTTCTCTCACTAAGGCTACAAGCGAGGGGTGAGAGTCCTCTGCTTGTGTACACATACACTGGTGGTAGCTCGCCGAGAGCGGTCGCCAGTATAAATAGTAGTGTAGCGGCCATAGCTCAGGCAGCGGCAGCCCAGCCTAGCCAGGCCATGAACATTTTCAGGAGGTGTTTGTCGTCGCCATTGCCTAGCCATGCTACTGCTGCCACTGCCCTTGTCACCATCGCTACCCTACTATTGCTATTTATTTATCGAGTGACAGTGAGTATGTCTGTGCGAGAGGGAGACTCACACCCCTCGCGGGTCATGTAGATGTAGGCTAAGATGGATGCCAGAGAATGACATCTTCCCCTTCCACCGCCAAGGATCTTCCAGTGGAGATGGGCAGGGACGTATGGAAGGCTTCCCTGGGAAACCCCACTATGATTCACAGCTGGGCCACCTCGAGCCTGGGAAGAGGTGACATGAAGAGGACAGCTGAGTTACAGTGGCTGATTTTTGCTTTTTAAGCTGAAGTAAAGGAATCTTGCACTGACTTTTCTGCTAGGATAACTGTGTTCTACATTCTGTTCCATTATGCAGGAATTGATTATAAACATTAGTCAGGAGAGTATAACAAACATATATAAATATTGTATAGAAGAGAGTAAGTCCACTGAGACTGATGGTAATTAAATTGTAGTTAACAATTTAAAAACATTGCGTTTGGTTTAACACGGGACATATTTTCTTCCAGCTCACACAGATCAAGCATGACAGACAAAGCCAGAGGACGAGTTTGCTGAGAACCAACATTTTAAGCTATTGCTAGTGCATTAGACTGAAAATATAGTGACAATTTATCCTTCAATAGCTTGAGAGAAGGGGAAGCAGAAAGAGGGCATAGAATTCCCTTTATATATCTATCTTGGCACAACTGAACATTGTCCCCTAATGATCTAGTTAAACTTATGGGCAATGGTTTTGAACATACATTTGATTTTGCTAGGTTTCTGCCTCACTACGAATTCAGTTATCTATTTCCAATCAGTAGATTAAAGACATACATTTATCTAACAGCATGGCCAACAATTAGTTCTAACAGTATTATCAGTAGGGCCATAGAAAAAGCTTCAGCATTTTTTCTTTCCTCCTAGCGAAGATCTAAAATCTTGTTCTGCTCCATTTTATTCATTCCTTTCTCTCCTGACCACATAGTAACACAGCAGTGCAAATAAAAATTGGCTGACTAGATGAATTAAAAGTCAGAGCATTAGATTCATCACCTGGCTTTATACAACTTCTCTTTTAGCATGGCTAAAGAATACATATTAAATGGCTAACATGCTTCACTTGGGTTAACAAATGTTTTTAAAATGGCCAGATCCTGGTAATGCCCAGGCACAGCCAAAAAGCCAAGTTTCAGTGGCACTGAAGGACCAGGCAATGGGGAGCATGCATACTGAACTCCAAAAAAATACTCTGTCATGAATAAGATCTCCTTAGTACCACTACACCACAGTACAGTAGGCATTTTGGAAGGCCTGGCCTTCAGGTTTGCACACAGTGCAAATATCGAAGAGGTTGCTTCAGCTTCTCCCTACCTTCAGAAACGGGCTGAAGACCAACTTGTTATCATTGCAGTCTCTGCTCAAAGAATGCCTAGTAGTGGAACAGTGGGGGAAACTACAGGTCAAAGACTTGAGGTGCATTCCATCTATCCACTACATCTAAGGTACTTCTAAGGCATGCATCGCAATGTTATCCAAGTGTCAAACAATTAAAAAGTAACTGGCAGTGACTAAGCTTGTATTGTATCATGCTTGTCCACATTATGTCTAATGATAGTTCTATAGATCCTTCACACTCCTGGATACCAAATTCCCACATAAACTTGTGTGAAAAAATTAAAGTAGTCACACATTTCTAAATCGTCACACTCTTATTTCCTGTACTGTAGTCAATATGGCAAACCACGATGTTATTACATCAGTGTGCAGGCTCGGTGGTTTTCTATTTGAAATTGAAACTCAGCTTAGAAATATATGCAGGAATCGAGGAAGCGATCACCTCAAAAAATGCAGCAGGAGGAATAAGCAGATACCAAAGATCTTAATTGTCTTCTGAACATTAGAAAAACCACGTTAGTTATTTAATCAAAATCCAGCCTGATTTTGCCAAAAGACGGATTGTGTTAAGTACTAGAAAAATGCTATGAAACTTAACATAGCTGAATGGTACACCAGTTTGGAAGACTTTGCAAATCTAGAGAGAGTTAGTTATCACCTTATTTATGCAGTTAGGGATTTTGAAAAGTGACTTTGTAAAACTGACCCGGTGAGCATCCACATTTATTGTCCTTTATAATTTCCTAATCAAATCTGATCAATGTACAGGTTAAAAGGTTTGTATTTCCCTAACTATGAGCCATACAAGCTCAGCCCAGCACTTGAAAGTTAAGATGAGTTCTTTCTGGCTCATGCATCATCAAGAATAAAGATTCTGCTATCTAAATTTAGTTAAAACAATTATGCTGATTATGCGTGGGCCGGAAAAGAATCAGGTCACTGTCCTGTAGTTCAATGGTTTCTGCAGTGCTAACAGGCTTATAGGGCAATAAACACTTGTTTTATTCATTAAAGAAAATGTATATGACTCTTAATACACACACGTTGCAGACCTGCTGAGTAAGAAAGTGCCATTTTTACACACTGTAGTTATTTTTCAAAATAAAACTGCAAGTTTTTAAAGGAAAAGAGCATAATAGCTAGGCCAGAAAAATGTTTTCAACAGTTGGAGACCCATGTGAAATCATTACCTTTCTAATTTGTTGAACACAGTGCTAGAGTATGTACAAAAGATATAATGCTTTCAGAAAACTGCAACATTCTTGTAACACAGTCTGCAGTAGCTAGCTATTGTAGGTGCCATAAGGAGCTAGAAGGGGGGCAATTATAATTGAGCTTCCCATAGCTGGCAGCCAAAGTATAAAAAATGTGTAGAGCCTCAGGATTTTAGAACAAGTACGGGAATATATTGTTTTTATTAAGATGCATTAGGGTCTCATTTGTCTGATTCCTGTTTTAATGATACACCCTCTTGGCAGAAAAATATTTTTTTCCATTATTTAACCTGATTCCATTGTGGGCTTTTTGTAAACAGAAAAGCCTTAGCACCAAATTGATTTTTGTTTTATTCAGAATACATTAGTGCAAACAGAAAGATGTTTTCTGAGACGGTATTTTTTGGTTTTGGCTGGGCTGATTTTTGTTTGGTTGGTTTTTTCCTGAAATGGATCATCACTAATGGAAGGTATTTTTAATTGTGGGAGCTCATTTCCATGGACTCATGCCTTAATGAGCTATAGCTTTATTTCAGTGAAAAAATAACTGTGGAGACGCCTCATTTGTTCCTATTTATTTGAACAACAGCCAAAGTCTTAAAGCCCTTCTGTGAATTTCAGTTACATGGCAATAAATTATTGATGTAAACAGCCTCAACATTAAAATACTAAACAGACAACTTTTGAGAGACTTATTGAGTATCATTTGACTCAAAAGGACAATTGTAAAGGTTGCAAAGCCCAAAGTTTTACATATCTTGTTTGTCCTTTTCAATATTTTTTTGCAAACATCGGTTTAATTTTGATATACTTTGAACATTTCTGTTCAGATTAAATGCTAGAATGCTCCATTTTCCAAAAATTAAGATGATATTAAAGCCAGCAATGTAGCTGTCATGCCAGATTCACAGAAAGAGGGGTGTTCTTCTGATTAAGGGAGAAGGAAAAGCAAGAGGAACATGGGGTAAAAGGAGGGAGGTGGAGAGAGGAAAGAAGGATGGTGAAGAGCAAGAAGGGCAGGGAGACTGAGGCTGACAGCTGAAGGATTTAGGTAAACAGGAGGCAGAAGGTAGAGGCAAACAACCAAAGCAAATAAAACCCAGTGTGCCTCACTGGGTAATCCTTATGCCTTAAATGTTTGAATTTTTCCAGATACATCTGTTCTGCAGAACAATCCATTGTGGAGCATCTTATCGGGCTATTATAGGTAATCCTTAAACAGGAGGCAGAAGGTAGAGGCAAACAACCAAAGAAAATAAAGCCCAGGGTGCCTCACTGGGTAATCCTTATGCCTTAAATGTTTGAATTAAAGTATAGCCAGTAAGGGGCAGAGATGAGATTAAACTTCCTATGAAGCAAAATGCTTTTTTTCCAGATACATCTGTTCTGGAGAACAATCCATTGTGGAGCATCTTATCGGGCTATTATGGGAAGTAAGTCAGTGCAGCTCAGACTATTCAAATATCACTCCCCGCTTCCGCGAATCAATCACAACCAGATCTCAGATAATAAATGGAAATTCTCTAGCACAAGCAAAATAAAGCAAAGCAATTTCCTAAAATGTCAATGGCCTCTCTCAAACACAATATTGACTTTCTACTATCTGCGGATAGATTATTGTTATAAGAAATAACAGGACTGTCCCCGAGAAGACATCTTTTTTTCCAAATAATACTTCTGATTTACTCATACATCATTTGATGTTGAAGGAGGTTAGTTGGCAACTTGGCTATTGCTAACATAAGACTTCTTTTTTTCTTTTATGCTGCTGTTGCTTTTGTTACTAAGCATGGATTAAGTCCATCCATTTATTGTAGGTCATTTGGTTCTCCCACCCCTCCACCTACCACCAACTGATAAACAAAATAACAAATCTGTCTCCTCGGGTGCGGAGAGAAAAACGGCTCACAAGCATTAACAGGATGGCTCGAGTTATTACAGGTCATTGCACCGTTTCCCCTCAACTTATTTTCTGTACTGCCCTTCTCACAAGGAACATCAACAGTACAGAAATGTTAGAAAATTGTGAGATGTGATAAACATACGTGTGGGTCAGCTACTGCGTTTCTAGATACAATAAAAACTAAAGCTAAATAAAACAGGGATTACCCGCAGTCATAAAAGCTTGGTTTATTTTAGCTGGGGATAGGGAATTTACAATCCAATATTTGACTCAATGACTATTGAATTATTTCTGTGGACGCCCACCCCTGTTAGTACCTGAGCTCCTCTGTGTGCTGATTCCCTGAGTTGATTCTATGCTACAATCCGTAAAATAGTATTTCCTCTTATTGCTTGTTCCATTTTGTTAAATATCCCCTTACTCTTACAGTTAGGTGCTAGGATGAGAAACATGTGAAGGGCCTGATCCTGAGAAGTGCTGAGCACCTGCAACGCCCACTGAAGTAAGTAATTAAAATAAATACATGATAGGATGGAGAGTATGATGGGCCACTTTCCATTAACTACACCAAATTGCCCCTCAGGCACAGTTGCCAACTTTCACGTGGTAAATAAGCACCCCGACTTTCACAATAAGCCAAAAATCAGGCTAATCCCATTTCAAAACAAGGCCCAAACAAGCCAATGCCTAAGAACCCCAACACTCTATGTGACTAGATCCCCCCAGCATGCAGTCTGGGACTGTGGTGTGCACCCCTGACTCTCTCCCCCCCTTGCCCCTGCTTGCCGGGATCCGATTAAAAAAAAAGACCAAAGAAGCAGCAACAAGCAACAACCTACAAGCCAAAAACTAGCCAATTAAGCCAAAAACAAGCTCAATTTCTGCGTTTTTTTCCCACGAGTATGGCATGTCTGCTCACAGGGTACGCCTACAGTGTAGCTGAGAACAAACCTCCAAGGCCAGGTAGACAGAGTCACACTCGTGGGGCTTGAGCTAGGACTCTAAAAAGAGCCATGTGGACATTGCAGCACCAGCAGAGGCTTGGGCTAGCCACCTGAGCTCAGACCAAGGGAGTCGCACGGGTCCAGGCTTGAATGGCTAGCTCAGGCCTCTGCTGGTGCCAAAATGCCCACACTGCTATGTTTAGTGCACTAGCTCAAGCTGCAGTGTAGACATTACTCCTTTTTCCTAGAAAGAAAAATGTGGGTGTGTTTTGACTGTGTTGTCATTGCACACACACGCACACTTTTATGTACTCTACCTATATTCCCTGGAGGCTAGAGTATGTACCTAGTATCACTCCTCCACTGAGTTGAACGTCAGACCTTCTAGTGTTTGTGATTATAATCGATCTCTAATTGCTGGGCCAAGGAGATGTAAATTGACAGCGAATGACTATTCCCTATCGAGTGATAGGAAATTATTGGTCTGACGTTCCAGAGGTCCCCAGCACCCACAACTTCCATTAAAGTCAAAAATCAGGCCATGTGTTTTTAGAGCAGAAGACCCAGAATTCTCACTCCACTTATCCAACCGAGGATAAGGTGACCAGACAGCAAGTGTGAAAAATCAGGACGGGGTGAGGGGGGTAAATAGGAGCCTATATAAGAAAAAGACCCAAAAATCGGGATTGTCCCTATTAAATTGGGACATCTGGTCACCCTAACCAAGGACCATCTTCTGATACCCTTCTTCCTGGTGGGTAGCACTTTGCTCTTCTGATGCTCCCATTAACTTCAGCCAGACTGGTCGCATTTGAGTGAATTGCATGATTCCCATTGACTTCTAGAGGTTTGGAATCAGGCCCAGAGTAAAGTAACTACTCCGCATGAGTAAGGATGGCAGAATCTGGCCCTATATTCAGACATATCATTGCCCCATATTCAGACATTGGATTTGTTTTCCATTTTGATTGCATCTGAACCATCCTGTTCACCTTGTTAAGTGCTTCTGTGCACTGGGCAAATTTCACTGGGCTACAATGGTCTCAGTAAAGCTCCTTTTAGCTTTGTGAGGGTAAGTGAGATGGAACACCTGTTCTGCCCATTCGAAGACAGACAGAATTTTCTTATCTAATGGTGAAAATTGGAAAGAAACATTTTTAACTGCAATCACTGTATGAAGAATGAGATCAAAAACTTAGAACTTATCAAACAGTCCGTAAGTTCAAGTTTCACCAGTATATATAGTGGTTGCAATGAAAAAGAGTATCTGAGGTTATGCAGATACTCCCTGTTCTAGGGACAGAAACACTGTGTAGTAATTGTTGGAGAATTCTTACTTTATGACTGTATAAAAATGCACACAATACTAACATCTTTATTTTACTTTTATCAGCGTTGTTACATTTTTTAAAATCTATTTTTGCTTTATATGAGACACACGTAAGAGGCCTTTCTGGAAGTTGTGCTTTAGTCAAAAGCAAGCTATTGGGATCTGTAAAGAGTAACTGGATGAAATTCTATGGCCTATGATATACAGGAGGTCAGACTAGATAGTCTAATGAAAACTATGGATTTAAATGATCTAATGATCCCTTCTGGCCTTAAAATCCATGAGTCTATTAATCAGAATTACTCTCATCCTCCCTACCAGCTACTCAGCAGCAGTGAATCAATTAGCATAAATAACTCTCAACCTTTTGGGAGGAAAGTTTGCATTCTCTGCTTCTGTAGACACTGTTTGCTTGTTCGTGTATCAGAATTTTGAGCTGTAAGGGATAACCCAAACCCACAGGCTCAGCTTGAGTCCACATGATCCATAAATGGCCCATTCCAACTCAAAGTTTCTTTATTTAATTCACTGGGGAATAGAAGGAGTCTTCAGTGGGAATTTTGACGGATTAAGAAGTTGAGGACTGGCACCCAAGATCACGTTCGTGCATCATGTAAAGCCAAAATTAGTGTAGATTAACCACAAATGTCATGCTTCTGCTATCAAATGTAAATGAAATGGTAATGCTCAATCCAAGGTATTTCTGTAGTTTAATCTGGTTTTCAGGTATAAACAGTTGATGGGATATATGATCTATTAGAGAAAAAGCAGGTGGAACAGACTGTGCACTGCAGTCCATTGCACTCATAAGCATATTAACAGATGTTTCTTTATTAATAAAGTGCCTATAGAGGTGTGCACTGATGTATAGCAGCTGGTCAAAATACAAAATAAAAATCCCAAATGCCCTTAAGTCTGTACCTTGCTGACTAAGTTAGACATTTCTTTCAAGTACACCCCTTTCAGCATGGGTACTGAGCTGGCTGAAGTTGATTATAAAAAGTAAGATACGTTCCAATAACGAGTTTTTAAAGTCACACAATCCTTTAGATAACAGCTCAGGAAACCGGTGGGGACTGATCGTATAGTAACGTTAACATACTAGATTAACATTCCCTACAATTTATGGCTCCTGCCCCGTGCCACTTTCCTTAGCAGACAAAAGCCAAAACCCACAGATCCCAGTGAGGGGCTCACTGAAAAGAAAGTGATTTTTTCCTTCCCCCTAACTTCATGGAAACTGCTGTGGGGATGCGGGGTTCCAGGTCCACAGGCTACTGGATTCTTTTCCCTCAAACCTGTAGGGCAATCATCCATGCACCACATTGGCATTTACACCAATTAACACCAGGTCTGAATTCAGGAGGATATAGTCAAAGTGAAAGTTCCCTCAAGAGATAGACTTTAAGGCTTTATGCTTGAAAGGGGAGCAGTTCAGTTCAAAACTTAATCTGTTTCATGTGGCTGTTTGTCTACACAGAATAAATTCATCTCAATAGGAAATAAAATGCACATCCTTACTAGAACTGCTGCTAGCTTCCAAACTGCAGTTTCACTACTGTTGCGAAAGAGTACCTTTCAGTAGTTTCCCCCACACACATGCCCCCAAAATGCTATTTTGGTGTAGGGCTAAATATCCATCTTCTTTTTGTTTATGGAGAAATATAATGGCACCAGGATGCAACAATAAAAGCACCGCATCATAATGCAACACAACGTAGAGCTATTACACAAGTGTGTTGTGGAAAAACTTCTTCACCTTGTCATGCCACACCGCAATAGGAGTTTAACTTCAAAGCCCAAAATTCATTCTGGGGATGTAACACAGCTGTGCCCAGTTTTATGGTGACCAGCACTCTATAAAATGTTAAGATAACTCACTTTGCAGAATTCAGACTCCTCCCATTGTTCTTGGGATGATCTGGTCTCAAGATGAGAGGGTGGGGGTGAACTACCACTGAAATTTGCAGGACACCAGGTTCATGCTTTCCAAACAAAAGCCAAGTGATAAGCTCAAGAATTTCAGGCTATTTATTTACACACAGGCACATTAATTCCTGACATTTCACCCATTTCATTTCATTTTTAATACAGATCTTTAACGCCATTCTCTCTCTTTTCCCGACAGCTGGATGTTAAGTGTGACATCTGCCAAAGAAGTATTTCCCCAAACATCAGTATTATGAGCAATACAGCCTGATATAAACAATGCTATAAGCAATGCTAATTTCAACTGCTTCTGAGCTTACATCTACATTGCTGACACTATGACATTATGTATACTAACCTTAATGGCTCCAGTTTTATGATGATGCCTCAGTAAATTTGCTAACATTAACTTACAACAGTGGCAACTTAGCATTCTCTCATGCTGACTTATATTGATTTGGAAACCTGCTGGTTCAGGAACAAAATAGCACAACCGTTAAACTGATTGCAGCTGTATATCAGTCATAAAGATTTGCTTGTTGGGCAATGTTATAGTTTAGTCTTTATGTGCTCAAAAATAAAATACAGAGCCCTGTTGTCTGTGACTCTGATCTAGGTTGCTGGAAGGTGCTGTAACCTATACTGAAAACACTGTTTCAGATCAAAGAATCAGGCCTGATCCATTTTCAAGTTTCATCTGAAAAAACATCTTTCCATGCTTGCTTGCATATCTTAATGTCTCCCTCTCCCTCTGCGTTTACGCCGCTATTTAAACGTGACCATTTAATCGCTTTGGGATCCAGCTTGTATGACAGACCCTATGGAAAATAAACATGTGTTGTACAGTAGTAGCATTAGAAGTATCTGGATCCTAAAACCAGAGTGTTTTCCTTATGATGTCACAGGATGTCAACAGTCTCGCTCTGCGCAGTTGTGTCCCGCTCTCCCACCCCCGGCCAGCTCAGGCATTTTATAGGCTGCCCCCAGAGAGGTGGACATTAGTGTCCAACAGAGTCCAGGACATGGTGGCCAGGTGCCAGGACCTGTTGTCAAGGAGACCTGTGAGACAAGGGACCCAACTGGCTACTCTCTCTCCTATACCTCCAGCCCAGGGTATGTCTACACTGCAATTAAAAACCCGTGGTTGGTCCATGACAGCTGACTCGGGCTTGCAGGGCTCAGGCTAAGGGACTCTTTAATTGCAATGTCGGCTTCTGGGCTCGGGCTGGCGCCCAAGCTCTGGGACGCTCCCACCTCGCAGGTTCCTAGAGCCTAGGCTCCAGTCTGAGTCCAGAAGTCTATACTGCAATGAAACAGCTCCGCAGCCCAAGCCCAAGTCACCTGGCATGGGCCAGCCGCGGGTGTCTAACCGCAGTGTACTCATACCCTTAGATACTATAGTGATAGGGAGCAGTATAAAACCCTATGCTAAATATAGCTTGCCCCCTCCACTGCTCTGCCACTACTACATTACAAGTGAAATGGTTTTATCATGGTTCATGAACAAAATTAAATGTTCCATCAACACAGGGATGGGAGGGAGAACTGTTGTATCCAGATCAGTTGACAAGTTTCTAGTCAACTCATCCCCCAGCTTGACTCTGTTTGTGCTGGAGGTGGGGCCTGAAGGTTCACCTCAACTATTGTAACTATGGAAATAATAATATGGAACCTCAGCCCTGCAAGAGGTTCACTTTATGTCCTGAAACTAAATCCTTGCCTTTTTAATCTTGGTCACTTTTTAATGAACTCTCTCTTCTCTGCAGTTTCAGAGTATTGGAGATGAAAGGACAGAATTAATAAAATAAGTGTTGCAGGCCACTTATATCTGATTTCTTCCCATGTCATTTTGATACGTTGATATTCTGGAGTAGAACAAGGTGACATTTTTCAGACAAAGTTTTTTCACCAGAAAAAGCATATTCTACAACATTTCACATTTGCCAAATTGTTTCTTTCAGAAAAAATATTTCTGAAAGTCAACGTGTTTCATTTTGACATTTTCAAAACAAAATATTTTGACATTTTTATTGAAGTGAGTGTTTCAAATTTTACTTCAATTTTAATTTTAAAAAGGTATAAAACCCTCTAAAACTAAAAGAAGCATTTTCTTTGACGTGAAATTTGTCTTTCAAATTTTTCAATTCAGCCACTAAATCAAAACAATCAGTTATTCACACCATTCTAACTCTGTCTTCCTATTTCATTGGCGCTGCTCACATGAACTAAGTCACCAAATTACAATTAAGTGCACACAAAAGCACACCATTTCTCAAGATTTCTGTGTGACTCTGTACTTCCTGGAGTTGGGGGGAAGGAGAGAGACATCCCAGCTGAACTAGGGGGGAAACTGATAGTCTTCAAAGAAAGCCCCACTCAGTGTTTCTCAGCAATAAAGCAGGGCCTGATTTTGACTGTGATTTTTCTGAAACTCCATCATCAAGCACTTTCCACAAGCCCACAAAATTAAGAATATTCTCCCCATTGTCCACGTTTCCCCTCCTTCTACACATTACATACTGCCCCAGAAGTGCTATTAATATTGGCCCTGTGATATGCATCAGCAGCTGGTGATCACAAATCATAGAACTGAAGGACTGGAAGGGACCTCGAGAAGTCATCTAGTCCAGTCCCCTGCACTCATGGCAGGTCTAAATATTATCTAGACCATCCCTGACAGGTGTTTGTCTAACCTGCTCTTAAAAATCTCCCATGATAGAGATTCCACAACCTGCCTGGACAATTTATTCCAGTGCTTAACCACTCTGACAGTTGGGAAGTTTTTCTTAATGTCCAACGGAAACCTAGATTGCTGCAATTTAAGTCCATTGCTTTTTGTCCTATCCTCAGAAATTAAAGAGAACAATTTTTCTCCCACCTCCTTGTACCAACCTTTTATGTACTTGAAAACTGTTATGTCCCCCCAGTCTTCTCTTCTCCAGACTAAACAAACCCAATTTTTTCAGTCTTCCCTCATAGGTCTTGTTTTCTAGACCTTTAATCATTTTTGTTGCTTTTCTCTGGACTTTCTCCAAATTTGTCCACATCTTTCTTGAAATGTGGCACCCAGAACTGGACACAGTTGTCCACTTGAGCCCTAATTAGCATGGGGTAGAGAAGAAGAATTACTTCTGATGCCTTGCTTACAACACTTCTGGTAATATATCCCAGAATGATGTTTGCTTTTTTTTTTTTTTTTTTTGCAACCGTGTTATACTTTTTACTCATATTTAGCTTGTGATCCATTATGACCCCCAAATCCTTTTCTGCAATACTCCTTCCTAGGCAGTCATTTTCCATTTTGTATGTGTGCAACTGATTGTTCCTTCCTAACTGGAATAGCTTGCATTTGTCCTTATCGAATTTCATCCTATTTACGTCAGAGCATTTCTCCAATTTGTCCAGATCATTTTAAATTCTAATCCTATCCTCCAAAGCACTTGCAACTCCTCCTGGCTCGGTATCATCCACAAACTTTATAAGTATGCTCTCTATACTATTATTTAAATCATTAATGAAGATATTGAACAGAACTGGACCCAGAACTGATCCCTGCAGGACCCCACTCATTACGCCCTTCCAGTATGACTGTTATCCACTGATAACTACTCTCTGGGAATGTTTTCCAACCAGTTATGCAACCACCTTATAGTAGCTCCATCTAGGTTGTATTTCACAAGTTTGTTTATGAGAAGGTCATGCAAGACAGTATCAAAAGCCTTACTAAAGTCCGGATATACCACATCTACCGCTTCCCCTTGTGACGAAGTGGGACTGTTCTTAATGTTTCCTCTGAATAGTGTGGGGGTGCCTCAGTTTCCCCTAGGCAGTTCTTAAGTATCTAGGGGGTGGAATAAGGGTGTATGATCATTGCAGAGCCCTAGAGGGCATGTGTGTGCAGGAGTCTGGACACAGAGAATGGCCGACACCCTGTTTCCTGGCAACTGATGGCCTGGGCCCTTCCCCCCCTGCAAGGTGAGAGCTGAAGGGTTGGAGAACAAAGGAATCAGGTGACCACCTGGCCCGGGAAAGGAACAAAGCCCAGAGGAGGAGGGGCTGGAGGGAGGTTCAGTTTGGGGCTGGCTGGGACATGGAGTGAAGTGCAGACGTGGTTGTCTGGCTCACTGCCCCCCAAAATGGACCCAGCTGAGGGGTCCCGTTCTCTGCACCTGCAAGCTCTGTTTTAGACCATGTTCCTGTCGTCTAATAAACCTTCTGGTTTACTGGCTGGCTGAGAGTCACATCTGACTGCGAAGTTGGGGTGCAGGACCCTCTGGCTTCCCCAGGAGCCCCGTCTGAGCGGACTCGCTGGGGGGAAGCGCACGGAGGGGCAGAGGATGCTGAATGCTCCGAGGTCAGACCCAGGAAGGTGGAAGCCGGGTGAGCTGCGTGTCCTGAAGACAGGCTGCTCACAGAAAGGCGACTGCCCCAGAGTCCTGACTGGCTTCATGGGGAGCAGTTCCAGAGCATCGCCCAGGGACTCCGTGACACCCCTGTATCCACAAGGCGTGTTACCCTGTCAAAGAAAGCTATTGGGTTGGTTTGTCACCATTTGTTCTTGACAAATCCATGTTGTTACGTATCACCTCATTATCTTCTAAGTGTCTGCAAATTGATTTCTTAATTATTTGCTCTTTACTATTGGTAAGGTAGAAGCTGAAACCAATGGGAGAAGGATTGTGCTTTAGAGGTGCTGAAAAAGAACTAGAAAGAGACTAACAAGAAAGGAAAGAGGGGTAAAGGGGCAAGAAACTATAGTGTCAGAGAAAAGGAAGGGGAGGAACATAGATAAGGAGAGAAGCAAGAAAAGAAATCATATAATTTATGCCAGAAAAATCCATATTTTCTTCCGTAAAACAGGAACTTTTTTGTGTTTCTATCAACTATTCAAGTAGGGACCCATTTATGAGGAGCACTGGAGCTTGAACTGAAGAGCTGTTTTCACCACATCAAATCAACACACGTGGATGTTAACATTTATTGCATTGTATGCTCGCTGCCTTGAAATTGTCGCAGGCATATGCCTCACAGGGGGCGCTGGGTTTATGCTGTACAAATGGCAGCAAGGATCCAGCTCAGTTGCTTTGTCCTATCAAGCTGCAGGCAGTGGAAAAAACATGTAGTTTGCATATCCTCATTAAGAGAGATTATTGTCTGTCCCTGGCACACCTGGAGGCACAATTAACAGAGTCAATCACAGCAGCAAGAAGTCGTCTGAAGTAGGACTCTTCCTCATGATTTCTTCTTGAGAAAAACTCACAAAGCAATGAGGATCATATTCAACCGCTCTAGCACCAGAGCAATCCTGTTGAAATCATAAGAATAAACAGCTGAAGGTGTGGAGGGGGAAGGGAGGGTTGCCTTTTGAACTTTGTTTGCCTTAGTTTCTTAACTATAAAGGCCCAGATTCTGATTTTACAAAGGTATAAGATCAGAGTAATGCCATTGAAGACACTGGGGTTTTATGTGAAACAAGCCCCAAACAGAACAGCTGAGAGGCAATGTACCAATCTGAAACACCTAGGCCTTGATTTTCCAGATAACTTTATATGTTCAAAGGACAGGTCCCAAATTATTTCAGTTGCAGCTGTGACTGCTCAGCACTTTTACAAATCTGACCCCAGCTGTCTCACATTGGGCATCAGATAATGAGAGACAAACAATTAGGGCTCATCTACACTGACACATTTCTGCACAGTAAAGCAGCTTTTTGCACTCAAACTGCAGACACGTACACACTGCCACGCCACCTTGTGTGCAGAAACTCCTCATTTGCAGTGCTGCAAAAAAACCACCTCAACGAAAGTCATAAGGCTATTTGCTCAGCGCTCTGTTGCCAGTGTAGGCACTTGATTGCTCTCTGTGCTGTAATTGGCCTCCGGGATGGGAGAGGTGGGGTAATAGGTGCCTATATAAGAAAAAGCCCCAATATCAGTACTGTTCCTATAAAATCGGGACATCTGGTCACCCTACATAACGTCTCAAGTGAATGCTCTGCTCATTGTTTTGAACTCGGTTGCCCTGGAGACATGCACCCTTTCAAAGCACCATTTCTGACAGCCCTTGCGAGAGAGAGAGATTGCTGTGCAGAGAGCCCAGGGATGGAGGCAGGGGCTGATGTCAGGGTTTCCCCCTCCCCCTGCCTCAGGGCTGGTTGCTACCTGCCGCTGTCTGAACTTACAAGACAGCATGCTGACACCCTCTCTGTCCCCCAAAATGTCTCTCCCCCCTCCATATACACACACACACTCCCTGTCACACACTCCTCCCCCCCCCACACACACACACTTCAGTTGAAAAGCAGCTGGCAATGTAGTAGGATGCCCATGGAACAATAGGATCGGGAAACCTGCATCATGTGATGCTGTGCCTGCCCCATGAGGCATTGCAAACCCTTCCCAAAGCACCCTGTGGCCAATTGCACAGTGGGATAGCTACCACAATGCACTGCTGTCTTTGCCCTTGCAAAAGCTGCTAATGTGGATGCCCTCCAGCGTCAAAAGGAGCACAAGTGTGGACATTCAACAGCAGTTTAATTCCAGCATTTTAATGAAAGTGGTATAACTTGTGGCGCAGAAACTTGCCAGTGTAGATATACCCTTAGTAATCACCTATGAACAGTATGGTCTAAGAGTACACCTTAGGTGACTAGCTCACTGTCATAGAGAAACTCTGTGGCAGAGGCAGAGAAAGAATCCCGTCCTCTAGGGCAGCATTCAACTGTCTTACCCATGAGACCCTCCTTTCTCTTCCTCGAATCCCCTGCCTTATTCACTACAGTTTTGAACTTGTGCAGTAATGAGACATAGGTCCTACAGACAACAGCCTCCTTTTCCACCAAACCTTGATTCCTTCTCAGATCACCATCCATCCTGTGCACTGTGGAAAGAATCCTTGGGGTCTTGTAGAGACATAGTATTTGATCATGTAATTACAGAGTATCATAATGCACAGCATGGCCAAATTAACTTTGTGCAGGCAGTCTTAATTGTGGCATTCCCCAACTTTTCAATGCTTGACATTGCTACCTCAATATTCTTTTAAGGTAGTTTTTTAGATGTAATTTCCTAATTTAAAAAAATGGGGAAAAAATAGAATTTCTATGATGTGTAACAATATTGTCCCCTACCTTGGTTACCAGCTGAGTCAGGACCTCTAGATACATAGCACAAATGTCTACCATGGGAGCTAACAGAGCAACTGGTAGCAGTAGTAGGCTATTATCCTTTATAAGCAATGAGTGATGCGACATACACTTTGCCAGTGGGTTTCACAGCTGTTTGCTGACAACAGAGGAAGGTAGAGATTCAGGACTCCTGGGTTTAATTCCAAGTTCTGAAGGGCAGCGCACTCTAGTGGTTACAGATACTTCTGCCTCTGTGCCCTTATCCTAGCTCCTGCCCCACTTCCCATCTTCTCTTATCCACCATCACTCCCAAGCGTCCTGGCTCTTGCCCTCCAAGCCCTCCACTCTTCTCCACCCCTTCCCCCACCTCAGGTCTCCTCACTTTCTGCACCTAACCATGCCCACTCCAACTCTGCTCCAATCCCCCACTCCCCTCCAATCGTATCTCCATTTCACTCTGTTCCTAACCACTGAGGTTTTTAGCATGGCGATTTTGAGGCAAATTTTCATGGGGATGGCAAAAGGCACATTCCTGGCATCAGTGTCCCCACCCTCCCAAATTGCAAACCCTTTCTCCAGCGCATAGAAGCGCTAGAGCTTCTCAACAAAACAGTAAGAATCTTTCTAATATGGACAAAACAATGTATTTTCCCTTAATCTTATTCTCAGAAAGGGTTAAACTGTTTTAGTTGAAACCAAAAAAACAACACTGTGAAGCAGCAACCCAGCACGGAAATTTTAGCGCAAATAAAGTTTGGCAAAAGCAAAAGCAGCCCTACCAGGTCCTACCTGTAATAAAAAGTCAACATTTACCAGCAGTTGTCGTACCACTTATTTCAGAGTCTATTAGGAATACTGTATTATCTCACTGATACTACTGTTTGGTAACTGTTGGCAAATGTTCCCTTTTTAATGGTAGTCATTGTATATCACTCACACAGGTGAAGCTTAAGGAATTTATGAAACACTTTCAGATCCCCTTATGAAAAGTGCTAAGCAAATGCAAAGTATTATTGTAGAGTTCATGCCCCTATCTCAAGCGAAAGCAATGTTTATGTTCTCAAAGGGTTAAACTATAGCCAAAGCTATTATTAAGACAGTTCTATGCTATTGGGTTGTTTTCTACTTGCCCTAGAACATTATCCACGGTAAAAATCTTTCTGAATGAGGCTGCAACCACAAGTTTGGACAGGTGGAAATATACACTTGTCTTCATTTAACAAGCTTAACTTAATTAAAGGCTCCCAGCCCCAGCAGCATTAGGTGATTAACCAATCAATATACCAATACCATTCTCTACAAATATTGATAATCAGTTTTCCCATAGTTTCCTGTGGTTTTTAAAATGCTGCAAAAACAATGAGGCATATCTGATCTGCACCCAGGGCAGGCTGCTTAGATTTCACCTTTGCACTCTTCTGAGCCTGCTGAAGCCGCCATGTGAGGCTGGCCTCCCTGATACAGACCAGCCTGCTCTACCTCATCCCAGCCACAAACCGCTTCAAGAAGCTGAAGCCACACCCAAGAGTGGACATGGAATTGCATTATAATTTATCAGCTGTTCCAGCAACCACTGAAGTCGAAGGATAGTGGCTCCTGTTAATGTGACAGGGCATTAACCTTTGTAACCCAGATGCCCAGCTGAATCTCTTCCCTACAATCCAGAGTGTCGGATCTTTTTCTACAGTTCCTAAGGCAGTTTATACCAAATGTACCATGCTGTCTCACAACCCAATCCCATGGTCTTTTTATTCCATTCTTCTCACTGATTGGCTGTGTATTTCCTTTAAGGCAGAGAACACAGACACCCAGAGAGGTTATCGTTCAGTGATTTTCCCCTTAGGTTTATATACCCATATTTGAGTAGTTTTGATGCATTCCCACAAGTGCGGAGTTAGAGCTGGACACAACTGATTTTTTGGTGCTCTGGCTGTTCCAAAACAAATTTGTTTGGATCAACCCACATCTGAAAATTGAGAATAAAAAAAAATTGGCAAACCGAAAAAATCCATTTTGAGGCAAACAAAAGACGCTATTCAACCCAAAATATTTTGGGTGGCATTTTTAAAGGGCTAGAGTCACAAAACAGTTGGAGGCAGACGACATGCTGCCGCCACCACCCTCATAACTTTTAGCCAAGCGGTTAGGATGTGGGAGACCCGTGCTCAGTTCCCCCCTCTGCCTGGTGTGGATCTGAGCTTGGGTCTCTCACCTCTTTAGTAAGGGCCTTAATCACTAAGGTATGGGGCATTCTGGGGTGGGGTTCTCTCACGCTCTCCTGTTGAAGCTGTTCCACTTTTTATGAATAATTAAGTAGTCAATGGAGCAGGGGCTTCCCCCCTTCCAGTGAGTGCCCTAATGAACCAGCAAGCTATAGAGTCCAGAGTCACTCTCTTTCCCTGGCCCAGAAACGATGAGTTGCCACTATGAATGTTAACTATTGTCCAGAACTACCTATTATCACATTGATGAATCCAGCTCACTGAATCACCCAGCTGTGTAATTAGACAAATTCCTCCTCAATTCAGCGCTTGATGACTTCGCAGAAAACTTCTGTCTGCTCTTGAAGCAGGACCGTGCAAACAAATGTTACTGCCTGCTAAGAATTATGAGCCTGACAACATGACAACAAGCATAGGAACAACATTTTGGTTTTGAATGAAGAGACATGAGATAAAAAGAAATCCTCTTATGTGCTGAGGAAAAAGCACTCACCAAATCAGACTGTGAGATCCATTTTAAATAGCAGAGGTAGTGGATGTCATGCAGATTCTTAATAGTAAGAGGAAATGGCTCTGTAAGACATCGATGTGAGTGTCACGCTATATTCTTGGGGATGTCCTCAGGTACCATCTTTCTGAAAAAGAGTTTCATTTATGTGAAAAATATGGAAATTAAGAACAGAAACAACCTCAGAGAACTGCTTTCAGGAATAAATAAAAAAAAAGATGTATGCAGAGATGCTACATTCTGCTTCTTGTATTCAGGAAAAAAACCATCTTGGTCACAGGGTTAGTCAAACCAAAACACATAAGAATGGCCTTACCTATCCCTCCATGAACTTAGCTCATTCTTTTTTAGAATCCAATTATACTTTTGGCCTTCACAACATCCCCTGGCAACAAGCTCCATAGGTGGACTGTGTGTTGTGTGAAGAAATACTTCCTTATGTTAGTTTTAAACCTGATGCCTATTAGTTTCATTGGGTGACCCCTTATTCTTGTGTTATGTGAAGGGGTAAATAACACTTCCTTATTCACTTTCTCCACACCAGTCATGTTTTTAGACCTCTATCATATTTCCCCCTTAGCTGTCTCTTTTCTAAATTGAAGTGTCCCACTCTTTTTAATCTCTCCTCATATGGAAGCTATTCCATACCCCCTAATCATTTTTGTTGCCCTTCCCTGCATCTTTTCCAATGCTAATACATCTTTTAACACAGATGATTTAGGCTTTTTTTGGTTTGCAAATCAATTGCAAAACATTCCTGATTTCTACTAATGTATTTGCTATTTGTAAACAAGTCTTGTTAATTCAACTCTGGACCTGTCTGTGAAGTCATTTAAACAAATACTGACTATTAGGTCCAGGATTCAGTGGCTGACCTTCTCCCACACCACCTCTGTCCCAAATTCTTCTACTCTGCCAGCTCTGAAGCAATCTGTCTTCAGCCCCATGATAGGGCATTGGGGGGAAATAAATAATGCATCCAGAGTTGGGTTGTGTGTTTGCAGAGGGAGACAGGAGAAGAGTGGATGTAGGTTTTCCATTAAATCAGAAGGTGGTTTATGTAAAATGCCCTAGGCCAGGGGCTGCTAAAAAAAGCTTCATCCTAATTTATCACAAAGCAGTTCACACATCACACCAGGCAGCCCTAAAGTATACCACAAGCATTTCAACCTGTGCCTAGGATCCATAGGTCCTCTGCAGCTGTAAATCTGTAGCTGTGTGCTGATTGAGCCCTATTCATAAACATCCACCATATGGCTCAGATGAATAACATTCATCCAATATGGTTTCATGAGCTGTTCAATTTGTGGAGAGTTTCTCCTAATCATATAAATAGCATCTTTTTTTTTTTAAACTCGTACTGGAGTGTACAAGATTTCATTGCTGACTGGGGAATAGTCCACTTACAGCACAAAGTCAGCACAGAAGGTATTGGATTCACACACATTTTCACAAATAGCACTCATACAAATAAAGAGCATGACCCCATGAATACCAGTGTATGTAACCGGGGAAATTTAGTCGCATACATTTGTAGATCTGTCTTCTCCCAACAAAATTTATCACCTCTGCTCCAAAGGCACTTGGAAAGATTTCAAGAGTCACTTACATAAGGGGTGGCAGGAATCTGCAGAATGATTTGCATGCAACACTAAGAACTTTCCTTAGTTTAATATTGTGCTCCTCTACCCTGTTTGCCCTCCAAGTGAGGAAATCTTATAGGCTAGAACATCTTCTAATCATTTGAGTATCTATCGTACCCGCTTGTGGATTACCCCAGTACACTAGAGATATGAAAGGCAGCCATCAGAAACATTGTCTGCCAAACCGAGTGGGAACTGTGATATACCTTGATCCAGGGACTATTTGCCAAAATCAACTGAAATACATTAGCAGCTAGGATGTATTAACTCCAGCTGGTTATGCTATTTATTTCTTCCAAAGTAGGGAGCCAAAAGTACTCACAACTCTCTATAGCTTTATTAAGTTCCTTTGGATCTAGAGCAACCCTCAGAATCTTCTGTGATTATTCTACCAACCACCAATCAATTGGTTCACTGACTTCTTAAGCTTTTTAAGATCACAAGCTTGTAAGCTGCATTTAGGTTGACCAGGAGTATTTTAATAGCTGGAGTTACACTGTGGGTCTACAGAAATATCATGTGCATCCTTTATACAACCAGTTTTATTAGCACATCTAAACATTCTTCTGGTCTATTATTTTCACTTAAAACGCAGGAGAACCCTATTATGTGCGACGAGGCTAAGATGTCACACCCAAAAAAGTCATACAATCAGATAACCTTATAGTGCTTTCTAATTTCTACCGGCCCTGCTTTGCTGACGTCCCAGTTCCTGGTAATCTCTCTCCATTCTATGTCACTAATATTACCTTCAGGCAGACAAGCATAGCGCCATTCTAACTGGCATGTACTCTCCTCCACTCCCTCAATGAAACATAGGAGGCATCGTGGCTCAAGCTAATGCTCCATGGGTCACTTAGGCTTCCCCACCACAGACTGACCCACTCCTAGAACAGAGACTGGGGAAACTACAAAAGGCCAGGAATTATTGAAGCTCAATACAAATGGCTCTAGTGGCTCTTTGGAGGCTAAACCCCAGGCCTATTCAGAGATGTGGGCAAGCCCCAACCTCGAACTGAACTATCATAGGCAAAATCCACCACACTGAGAACCCAAATTCTACTCTACTGTACGAGGAAGAACAAGAGTGATTATCTGACCCTATGTTAATTCCCATTGTTTTTGAAAAATATGTCAAATACTTGGAATAATGGCAAGTGAGAGAAACTAACTTTAAAGGCTTGCTTTACAGGATCTGTGTTATTGTGTACCAGGCTGTACATATCTGATGTACTTCCACTAAGGTTACTGATACCACTGCTTGGTGCTTGGTGCTCATGACATTACATGCATAAAGGTCATACATATTTTAAGGACATTGCTTCCATAAGCTATATCTAGCATTAGTACAGGAGGATGCGATCAACAAAATGTGTGTTAATAAGACTTACCTCTTCTGGTTATTTTTATCTCCAATGGACAAGTGCACTCCCAAGAAGTGGACAAGTGTGCTCCCATGCGATGGTATGCAAAATAAATAAATAAACAAACATCCAATGCCAGATCAATACATGACAATAATAGTTTTCCATTGTTATATATCACTTGTCACCTGTAGATCGCAAAGTGCTTCACAAATGGGGTAGGGATTATCCCATTTGACAGATCAGGAAACTGAGGCACAAAACAGTTAAGTGCCTTGCCCATCAATAGGACCTGCAATAACAGAACCCAGGTTTGACTCCCAGCCTGGTACCTTGATCACATCCCCACTGACATGCATGGTGCAGTCATTAGAACATAATGCATTTTTCACTCACATAGCAGAACATATAACATGGGGCAATAGTTTGGGTGGGGGGGCGGTAAACCTGATATCGGACATTTTAATTAACTTGTCATCTACTAAGCAGAATACTTTTTACATGGAACTTTGTTGTACTATAGCAGCAGCACAATACCCAAGCTGCCAGCAGACCAGTGGGTGGTTCCTTGTTAACTATTTATGTATTTATCTATTTAACATAAATAGACATAAAAATTTATGTCTATTTACAACAATTCCCTTACGGTACTGTCCCTTCCAAGAGCTGAGATGGACTCAAAGATATAACAAACTTATTGAACTGATCACGGGTTATGCTTAGAATCTCTTCCCCCCCCCCCCCCCCGCACCTCCAATAACAATGACTACTGTTTTTCAGTGGTGTTACCTGAATCATAAGAGAATGCTTAATGGACTGGAAACATGCCTTATGGTGAAAGACTCAAGAAGCTCAATCTGTTTAGTTTATCAAAGAGAAAAGATTAAAGGGTGACTTGCTCACAGTCTATAAAAACCTACATGGGGAAAAGAAATCTGATAATAGAAAGCTCTTCAGTCTACCAGACAAAGGTGTAACATGATCCAGTGGCTGAAAATTGAAACAAGACAAATTCAGACTAGAAAAAAGGTACAATTTTTTCCACAGTGAGGGTAATTAACCATTGGAACAATTTACCATTGGATATGGTGGATTCTCCATCTCTGCAAATTTTTAAATGGAGACTGGATCTTTTCTAGATGAGATGTTCTTCTTCAACCCCAGCTATTAGATTTGAGACAGGAATTAATTCATGGAAGTCCTATGGCCTACATTATACAGGAAGTCTGATTAAACCATCACAGTGGTTTCTTCTGGCCTTAAAAAAATAAATCTATGAATCATGATAAGCCTTGAAATCTGAATCTCACTCATTTCCTGCAAATCTCCAGTTTCTCCCTACTCCCCTTAGATTCACTATGATTATCTGATGTTTGTTTAGATTAAGTCATAGTTAGAGCTCAGCCAGTAAAATGGTTTTTTGATTTAGTGGCCAAACCAAAGTATCTGAAAAAAATCATTTCAGGTTGCCCTGAAACAATGGTTCTGTTTTTCTTACGAAAACAAAAACCACCTACACAAAAAAATTTTGGGGTTGAACAAAACATTTAATTCTGCCCAAAACTAAATGTTTCATTCTGAGATAGTTTTTTAACCACTTTTCTTTAATGAAATCTAGCTAAATTTCAAAACAAAAAGTCAAAATATTTAATTTTTAACATACCAAAATGAACATTTTGACTTTTTTTTGCATTTCCCCCCCCCCCCCACACACACACTTTTTCGCAGAAATTATTAGCTGAATTGATGAGAATTCATGAACAGTTCCCATTTTTAGGCAAATAAACTATTCAGCCAAAAAAAATAAAATAAAATAAAATAAAATAAAATAAAATTTCACCCAGCTCTAGTCACAATATAAGAAATTTACTTAGATTAAACATGTGATCCCAATTTTCACCTCTGTAGGATTAAGTATTTTAATTTGAAACAGAATCAAGACAATAACCATAGCCGACTGGTGCCTCCCCATATTGGAGGGGAACAGTCTAAAGGGGAGGACATGTGATCGCTCACGTGCCTCCTGTGCCCAGTGACCTCACTGCCCTGTGCCCATCCCGGGCCACCGCGCTCTCCCCACCCACGTTAACTGCAGCAGGGGTTCCAGTCTTCTCTCCCTGTGCCTCCTCCCTGCATGTTCGGCCGCTCTCCCTGGCAGCCGGGCAGGGAATGAGACGAAGCCGCTTCTGCCTGAGAGAGCCTGGCGGGGAGGCAGCGGTGGCCCTCTCCCTGCCCAGGCTCGGCTGCCAGGGACAGAAGCAGAGCATGCCATGGGGGAGGAGCAGGGAAAGGATAGAGCCCCTCTCTCTCCCACTCCCAGCAGGCCAATCTGTGGGAACATTTGACCCCCACTATGTCCCCTCCTACATGTTGCCTCTAAGAAAGACATTCAGACAAATATTTCTTCTGATATTTTTCAGTTTATTCTATTAAACAATCATGTTTTACATGTCATCAGACCTAACCCCTGAAGTGCAAAAAATTGTTTCTGAGGTATTAAGACTGGAGGAAAACATGCACAGTGTTATTGTTAAAGACCCTACACTACAACAGGCTGGATAATTTCTGAACAGGCCTTTATACAGCATTGTCTAGATCAAAGAAGAGTGATATATGACATGTCTGTATTTGCATTTAGTCTTGAGATTCAGAGACCCCTGAACATTAACCACTTCTGTCGCATCACAGAAAGCACACACATGATTAATACGGGAAAAAGTGATAAATAACAATGAGGTGCTGCTGAGCCAATATGTACAGTACATGGTAAATGAAGTTAAGAGTTTACTTACTGAGACTAGACCCAAATCCTAACTAACTGTTTAGCAATCAAATTAATATATCTACTGTATCTACCACTGCCACGCTTGTCATCAGTACCAATATCCTCTTCCAGATTCCTGGATAGATGTACCTAAATTCCTATTCATAGACACCTATTGAAAGGGACACATGATAATTCACACTTAATTCAGATGATCTGAGGTTTATCAGATTAGCTGGAGCTGAGAGTTTGGTAAGGCACGTGGCCTGTTCTTGCAAGGATTTTCCCCAAACAGGGAGGAAGTCTAGCTCATGGGGAAAACAGCCAAAGGGAAGCATCACTTTGTGGAAAGCTCTGGGTGGAAAGACCACCTTATTTTTTGAACTGTGCAACTGATATGACAGAATTGGTCCTTTCAAATTACTTCAGGGGAGTTTTTGCTCAAACTGCAGAGTTTGGCCCTAAAACATCCTTTTGGCTTGAAAAGTGTTGGGGTTTTTTGTTGTTGTTCGGGGGTGGGAGGGTTGTTTTGTTTTAGAAATAAAGGAATAAACTCTTTCCACCCTAGGATGTCCATGACAGCAGAGTTTAACTCAAGGCAATAGCAGTGCTGACTGCATTTAAGTAAGGCTTAGCAAAAATTGAACTGATGATGCAGGCAAGCTCCTGTTAAAGTTGTCAAAGACTTCCCTGTGAGAGATTTTTGTCCGAGTGAACGACAGGATTGTACCCAGGAAACGGCTTTGAATTTTCAGCACTAAACAATTTGACAGACAGATACCATGCCAAATTTTGACTCTCCTTACACTGTGTGCAATCCCACTGAATTCAATGGAATTAGAAGACAGAGCAGACTTCTGCCTACTCTGTCATATGACCCCATTTCCAAATGAATGATAATCACCGTCCACTTATTTTGATTCTTTCTGCAGTTATTTTTAATCCAGATAGAAAATAAAAATGTAGGTTCTGAGCTACAATAATTTGCTTGATAAGGTCCCACAATAAAGTAGGAAAATACACAAAAAAGGTAAAAGTAGAGGCAGTCTTTATCAAAGGTGGTGGTTAAATGTGAATGTGGCAGGTTGGCCAGGTCTGGTTTAATAATGGTGTATTTAAAGGTGTTTTATCTTAAGCATCTTTAAATTTTAAGACCCTGGTTGACAGTAGGACAGTAGGACACCAATTTTATTGTCAGTACACCCACAGGCAAAATGTTCAATAGTCTGATCACAAACACAAATGAGAAGAATTACGTAGGATTCTTGCCATCACTATGACTGTTTAGCTATACAATAAAGTTTACAACACTACAAATAAGACTAGCTGAAGTTTGATACTGGCAGAATGTTGCCTTGGTAAATTTATAACATAAGTATATTTCATGGACAACGAAGGCAATCCCCCACCCCCAGAACAAGTGCAAATTAATTGTTCCTTTTAGTTGAAAACTGGGTTTCGTATGCCACCCAAAACTGAGCTGCTGGGCCATTTCCTGTGCAGGAGGGTGAGGGAACATACAAAAAAGAAAATGCTCATAATCCCTAGAATGACTATTCCTGAAATCAGTGCACTGGTGACTGAGTTCAGCTGGAAAGGAGGTCCATTTGGATGAGCTGCAAGGGAAAAAAAAGGCACAGAAAGGTCTCATCAGAATCTCTCTCTGCAGAGCTGGGTCTTCCTGCCACAATGCCTTTATATACAAAAATTATAGTTAACAGGCTGATACTGAACTGCACATTAAGTCTATCTAGTGTATTTAGGGAGTGGCTGCAGGTGCATAGCTCTTTCACATGCACATTCACCATGATGGGTGTGGGTGTAAGACAAGAGGACAATATTTAACGCATAAGATGATCTGAACTCCATACTCAGGTGTGCAGGATGTCAGCTGACAGGAACCCTAAATCTTTCTATTTAATGCCAGGTTTCTGTTTTACGTGATTTTATTATGGAGGAGGGACTTTAACATGGTTCTGGAGTCCCCACCATTCAAATGTTGGAGGAAGGGAGAGGAAGGGGGGAACTAGGGGAGGTTGGAGGAAGGGAGAACTAGGGGGGGTTCTTTCCCAGTTGCCTTAGACTTCAGGAGGGATAGCAGCTGAATTTTGTTACATGGGTCCCTAGTAAATATTGACAGAGTGATCAGCCAGACAACAGTAACCGAGAAACCAGGAATGCACTACAGATGTATTTCTCCACCCAAAAGAATTCCAGGTGACCAGGAGGAGGAGCACTCTGACAATCTGCAGACCTCCTCCCCCATATACTAGCCCATATTTTTTCCATACAGCCTACTTCCTCAACCACCAGAGCAGAAGCATTGGGCTCTGTAACATAAGAATGGCCATACTGGGTCAGTCCAAAGGTCCATCTAGCCCAGTATCCTGTCTTCTGACAGCGGCCAATGCCAGGTGTCCCAGAGGGAATGAACAGAACAGGTAATCCTCAAGTGATCCATCTCCTGTCACTCATTCCCATCTGCCTTACCACAGACCATTTGTGTGGTTCCTATGGTTACATCCAGGACAAAGGTCAGGGACTACAGGAGCTGAAACAGGATTTTTACCTTTTTGAGCTGTGAAGCCTGCCAGGCTAGACTGCACCATAATGACCATTTTGTGGTTCAATTCATCTGCAGTAGGAAATGACTTTATTGCTTAAACCTGCCATTTGGCTTCTGGCAGTTGCACTGTTTCCTAATGTGCCATAGCAGCATAAATAGGGTTGCATTTGATCTGTAATTTTAGTTCCATAGTAGAGATTGGAATTTGTTAAACTGTTGGGCACATGAACTTAACGGAGCATTCCAGATTTATCAATTGCTTTCTTTAGAACACATTCATATTTTCTCCTTTTAAATTAATGGTAATAAGGAAAACTTCAACACATAGCTGAATCCAAATGGTTTACCCACTCATTAGTGTAGCACTCCTGTAACACCCCTCTTTTGTGTTTCTCTTATTCTGATTAACTTACCTAGCTGTGAATTGTTGGTTGGTGTCTCATCTGTATAAAAATATAAAAATGGAGCTATTATATTTTACAGATATCAATATTTGCATCCTCTCTTCACTCCCACTAAAACCAGACAAACATAAAGCTAGGACTATCCTAAAACTCAACAACTGTGTTGGCAATGGTGGCTTGTCACAATCAATGTCTCTGATCAAGTCAGGCTAGGAACATTAACTATAAGAAGCTTCCTAATTTTTACTGCGAGGATATTGGTCTAATGCACCACTTATTACTCTGCCAAAAAAAAAAATCTTTATCAAGGTCCAGTTATCTGAACGTGTTGCTAATTGTCTTCTGTCCCATTTCATAAAAAATATGATCCAAAACAATGTGGCAGGAACTACTTCTTCTCACCATGTGCTGTACTAGGGGGAAGGAGCTCTGCGATGGTGGGGATACTTTATCTTCATTTCATTAAGGAAATCTGTGACTAGAAAGCATTAGAAAACTTCTCCTCCACACACACTTTTTTCTTGACAGGAGCACAGAGGGATGAGTTTATGTTTTTAGGGATAAGTTTATGTTTTTCCCCTAATTTTCACTTACTCCTCATTGTCGGTCCTGAAACTAAATATCTTATCTTTGTTTGGTTTTGCTTTTCTGTTTGTAAGCCTCAATCACAGCTCAAAAGTACATTTATTTCAAGGTCCTGACTTGTATTTATTTTTAACTAGGATATACAATGGCTTTCATTCTTTTTTTTTTTAAACACTTTTGCCTTCAGAAGTAGATAACTATTTTGTTTCTGTACACAGAGAAAAAGCCACGTATTTTGTCTAAAATGATTTATTATAGATAAACAAACAAGTGCAAGGTCTCTGTGAAAGAGCACAATGTTAAAATAGCTTAAACATACATGAGACAGACAGTCACAAGCAGCAGCAATCCTATGTAACTATCTAGGTTTCTATATGGCTCCTCATAACCATAATACCTGACAGCTCTACAATCATTAATAGATTTTAGCCTCAAGGTAGGGAAGTACCCTTCTGCACATTTCACAAAAGGGAAACTGAGGCACAAGGTAGATTAAATGAGTTGCCCAAAGTCACACTGGAAACTTGTGGCAGTCAGGAACTGAACACAGGCCTCCTGAGTCATAGTCCAGTGCTTCATATACCCAACTATCTTTCCTACCTGTGCAACCTAAAAGCCAGAAATAAAAGTAAAATGGTCCTCTATATATTCCATAAAATATTTGAATTCCATTTCTGAAATAGATGACAATTGCAAAATGATTATTTCCCCTTTTCATATCTATTCATGGCTAAACTAGAGCTAAGCAAAGAATTTTCAACAATCATGTATTTAAAGAATTTAGCCACCTCTTCTGCTCATGGAATATCCATGAACATTCTGTGGTTTACTTGAATGTATTCAATATCCAAAGGCAATTGATTAATATTTTTCTATTTTTGTAAACCTATGTAGATTGATCCCAAATATTTGAAATTTGAGCTGTATTGCTTATGACTGCTCAAATAAATCCTGTGGTCTTGTTTCTGTTCCCTGATTGAATGATCATGTGTGGTGCAAAATAAGTGCAAATCTGAAAATTCAGTTTCATCATGTTTGCAACTCTGAAATTAGTTTTCCCCAGATATTTTTAAACAAACTGAACATTCATGAAAAGTGAACTCAAAAGGGCCATGAGAATGGCCGAAGTAAATGCCTTATCTACTTCAAATATGTGCAGAATTTTTTGGCATTATTCATCCAATTCTACTTAAAAAAAAAAAAAAATTTCTAACCAAGCACCTACAAAAAACTGAATACATTCCCAATTCTCTATGGGCAAATTTCTCCTCTTGCATATCCATGCATCCACCACTACACAGCAAACAGAGACAAATTAGTCCTCAAGTCCTAATAATTCTTTTCCCTCTGTGGGATTACATTCTGCTCTCAGTTTCATTGGTTTCAGTCCAGATCGACTCCACTGAAACCACTGACCCAATGACAGTTACTTACATCCATCCAACAGCAGAATTTGTCTCAAAATATTTTATCTTTACTAGTTAGCACAGGTATTCACAAAATGAATGCTTCTCAGAAATTCGAAGATGTATTTGAAACACTTTAAAATTCTAGGAGAACAGAAATCAGTGGAATTACACTCTGGATAGGTACCAGTTTAAGTGAGAACAGAATCTGGGCAACTGTCTTTAAACTGAAAACCTGAACTGTTTGCCTCAGGCTCTATTTACAGCTGAAAGCTGAGCAAAAAGTATATTACCAACACAAGTCACACTTAATGTCATTAAAGTTACATCTACACTGCAAAAAATGGTGTGTTCTTTACTCGTCCTATCTAAGGGTATGTCTACACTACGAAATTAGGTCAAATTTATAGAAGTCGGTTTTTTAGAAATCGGTTTTATATATTTGAGTGTGTGTGTCCCCACAGAAAATGCTCTAAGTGCATTAAGTGAATTAACTCGGCGGAGTGCTTCCATAGTACCGAGGCTAGAGTCGACTTCCGGAGTGCTGCACTGTGGGTAGCTATCCCACAGATCCCGCAGTCTCCGCTGCCCATTGGAATTCTGGGTTGAGATCCCAATGCCTGATGGGGCTAAAACATTGTCGCGGGTGGTTCTGGGTACATATTGCAGGCCCCCGTTCCCTCCCTCCCTCCGTGAAAGCAAGGGCAGACAATCGTTTCGCGCCTTTTTTCCTGAGTTACCTGTGCAGACGCCATACCACGGCAAGCATGGAGCCCGCTCAGCTAACTGTCACCGTATGACTCCTGGGTGCTGGCAGACGCGGTACTGCATTGCTACACAGTAGCAGCAACCCATTGCCTTCTGGCAGCAGACGGTGCAATAGGACTGGTAGCCGTCGTCGTCATGTCAGAGGTGCTCCTGGCCACGTCGGCCGGGAGCGCCTGGACAGACATGGGCACAGGGACTAAATTTGGAGTGACTTGATCAAGTCATTCTCTTTAGTCCTGCAGTCAGTCCTATTGAACCATCTTATGGTGAGCAGGCAGGCGATACGGATTGCTAGCAGTCCTATTGCATCATCTTCTGCCGGGCAGCCATGAGATATGGATGGCTTGCAGTCCTTCTGCACCGTCTGCTGCCAGCCAAAGATGTAAAAGATAGATGGAGTGGATCAAAACAAGAAATAGACCAGATTTGTTTTGTACTCATTTGCTTCCCCCCTCCCCCGTCTAGGGGACTCATTCCTCTAGGTCACACTGCAGTCACTCACAGAGAAGGTGCAGCGAGGTAAATCTAGCCACGTATCAATCAGAGGCCAGACTAACCTCCTTGTTCCAATAAGAACAATAACTTAGGTGCACCATTTCTTATTGGAACCCTCCGTGAAGTCCTGCCTGAAATACTCCTTGATGTAAAGCCACCCTCTTTGTTGATTTTAGCTCCCTGAAGCCAACCCTGTAAGCTGTGTCGTCAGTCGCCCCTCCCTCCGTCAGAGCAACGGCAGACAATCATTCCGCGCCTTTTTTCTGAGTGGAGGCCATACCAAGGCAAGCATGGAGGCCGCTCAGCTCACTTTGGCAATTAGGAGCACATTAAACACCACAAGCATTATCCAGCAGTATATGCAGCACCAGAACCTGGCAAAGCCATACCGGGCGAGTAGGCGACGTCAGCGCGGTCACGTGAGTGATCAGAACATGGACACAGATTTCTCTGAAAGCATGGACCCTGCCAATGCATGCATCATGGTGCTAATGGGGCAGGTTCATGCTATGGAACGCCAATTCTGAGCTCAGGAAACAAGCACAGATTGGTGGGACCGCATAGTGTTGCAGGTCTGGGACGATTCCCAGTGGCTGCGAAACTTTCGCATGCGTAAGGGCACTTTCATGGAACTTTGTGACTTGCTTTCCCCTGCCCTGAAGCGCATGAATACCAAGATGAGAGCAGCCCTCACAGTTGAGAAGCGAGTGGCGACAGCCGTGTGGAAGCTTGCAACGCCAGACAGCTACCGGTTAGTTGGGAATCAATTTGGAGTGGGAAAATCTACTGTGGGGGCTGCTGTGATGCAAGTAGCCCATGCAATCAAAGATCTGCTGATATCAAGGGTAGTGACCCTGGAAAATGTGCAGGTCATAGTGGATGGCTTTGCTGCAATGGGATTCCCTAACTGTGGTGGGGCCATAGACGGAACCCATATCCCTATCTTGGCACCGGAGCACCAAGCCGCCGAGTACATAAACCGCAAGGGGTACTTTTCGATAGTGCTGCAAGCTCTGGTGGATCACAAGGGACGTTTCACCAACATCAATGTGGGATGGCCAGGAAAGGTACATGACGCTCGCATCTTCAGGAACTCTGGTCTGTTTCAAAAGCTGCAGGAAGGGACTTTATTCCCAGACCAGAAAATAACTGTCGGGGATGTTGAAATGCCTATAGTTATCCTTGGGGACCCAGCCTACCCCTTAATGCCATGGCTCATGAAGCCGTACACAGGCAGCCTGGACAGTAGTCAGGAGCTGTTCAACTACAGGCTGAGCAAGTGCAGAATGATGGTAGAATGTGCATTTGGACGTTTAAAGGCGCGCTGGCGCAGTTTACTGACTCGCTTAGACCTCAGCGAAACCAACATTCCCACTGTTATTACTGCTTGCTGTGTGCTCCACAATATCTGTGAGAGTAAAGGGGAGACATTTATGGCGGGGTGGGAGGTTGAGGCAAATCGCCTGGCTGCTGGTTACACGCAGCCAGACACCAGGGCGGATAGAAGAGCACAGGAGGGCGCGGTACGCATCAGAGAAGCTTTGAAAACCAGTTTCATGACTGCCCAGGCTACGGTGTGAAAGTTCTCTTTGTTTCTCCTTGATGAAACCCCCCGCCCCTTGGTTCACTCTACTTCCCTGTAAGATAACCACCCTCCCCGCCTTCCTTCGATCACCGCTTCCAGAGGCAATAAAGTCATTGTTGCTTCAAATTCATGCGTTCTTTATTCATTCATCACACAAATAGGGGGATGACTACCAAGGTAGCCCAGGAGGGGTGGTGGAGGAGGGAAGGAAAATGCAACACAGCACTTTAAGCACAGCACTTTAAAAGTTTACAACTTTAAAATTTATTGAATGCCAGCCTTCTTTTTTTTTGGGCAATCCTCTGTGGTGGAGTGGCTGGTTGGCCGGTGGCCCCCCCACCGCGTTCTGGGGCCTCTGGGTGTGGAGGCTATGGAACTTGGGGAGGAGGGCGGTTGGTTACACAGGGGCTGTAGTGGCAGTCTGTGCTCCAGCTGCCTTTGCTGCAGCTCAGCCATACACTGGAGCATACCGGTTTGATCCTCCAGCAGCCTCGGCATTGAATCCTGCCTCCTCTCATCACGCTGCTGCCACATTTGAGCTTCAGCCCTGTCTTCAGCCTGCCACTTTCTCTCTTCAGCCCATCACCTCTCCTCCCGGTCATTTTGTGCTTTCCTGCACTCTGACATTATTTGCCTCCATGCATTCGTCTGTGCTCTGTCAGTATGGGAGGACAGCATGAGCTCAGAGAACATTTCATCTCAAGTGCGTTTTTTTTTTCTTTCTAATCTTCACTAGCCTCTGGGAAGGAGAAGATCCTGATATCATTGAAACACATGCAGCTGATGGAGAAAAAAAAAGGGACAGCGGTATTTAAAAAGACACATTTTATAAAACAGTGGCTACACTCTTTCAGGGTAAACCTTGCTGTTAACATTACATGCATAGCACATGTGCTTTCGTAACAAGGTCGCATTTTGCCCTCCCCCCACCGCGTGTCTACCCCCTCAACCCTCTCTCCTCCCCGTGGCTAACAGCGGGGAACATTTCTGTTCAGCCACAGGCAAACAGCCCAGCAGGAACGGGCTCCTCTGAGTGTCCCCTGAAGAAAAGCACCCTATTTCAACCAGGTGACCATGAATGATGTCTCACTCTCCTGAGGATAACACAGAGAGATAAAGAATGGATGTTGTTTGAACGTCAGCAAATATACACTGCAATGCTTTGTTGTACAATGATTCCCGAGTACGTGTTACTGGCCTGGAGTGGTAAAGTGTCCTACCATGAAGGACGCAATAAGGCTGCCCTCCCCAGAAACCTTTTGCAAAGGCTTTGGGAGTACATCCAGGAGAGCCGCGAATGCCACGGCAAATTAATCCTTTCACATGCTAGCTTTTAAACCATGTATAGTATTTTAAAAGGTACACTCACCGGAGGTCCCTTCTCCGCCTGCCGGGTCCAGGAGGCAGCCTTGGGTGGGTTTGGGGGGTACTGGCTCCAGGTCCAGGGTGAGAAACAGTTCCTAGCTGTCGGGAAAACCGGTTTCTCCACTTGCTTGCTGTGAGCTATCTACAACCTCATCATCATCATCTTCTTCGTCCCCAAAACCTGCTTCCGTGTTGCCTCCATCTCCATTGAAGGAGTCAAACAACACGGCTGGGGTAGTGGTGGCTGAACCCCCTAAAATAGCATGCAGTTCATCATAGAAGCGGCATGTTTGGGGCTCTGACCTGGAGCGGCCGTTCGCCCCTCTGGTTTTCTGGTAGGCTTGCCTCAGCTCCTTAAGTTTCATGCGGCACTGCTTCGGATCCTTGTCATGGCCTCTGTCCTTCATGCCCTGGGAGATTTTGACAAAGGTTTTGGCATTTCGAAAACTGGAACGGAGTTCTGATAGCACGGATTGCTCTCCCCATACAGCGATCAGATCCCGTACCTCCCATTCAGTCCATGCTGGAGCTCTTTTGCGATTCTGGGACTCCATCATTGTCACCTCTGCTGATGAGCTCTGCATGGTCACCTGCAGCCTGCCACGCTGGCCAAACAGGAAATGAGATTCAAAAGTTCGCGGTTCTTTTCCTGTCTACCTGGCCAGTGCATCTGAGTTGAGAGTGCTGTCCAGAGCGGTCACAATGGAGCACTCTGGGATAGCTCCCGGAGGCCAATACCGTCGAATTGTGTCCACAGTACCCCAAATTCGAGCTGGCAAGGCCGATTTAAGCGCTAATCCACTTGTCGGGGCGGAGTACGGAAATCAATTTTAAGAGCCCTTTAAGTCGAAATAAAGGGCTTCATCGTGTGGACGGGTGCAGGTTTACATTGATTTAACGCTGCTAAATTCGACCTAAAGTCCTAGTGTAGACCAGGGCTAAATTGGGTTAAAATAGCAGTGAATGCACAGCCATTTGTGTTTTAACTTAGGTTAGCAGCCCTATAGGCTTTAATTCAAACTTTTAAAGTGAGTTAAGAGCTAAGTTGCTGTGTCTTCACTGCTAATTTAAATCAAGTGAGCTAACCCTAGTTAAGAACACACCATTTTTGGCAGTGTAGATATACCCTAAGATGGAAGTGGAAGAGCCAGGCAAGAGAAGGAGTAGTCAATGTTAAAGTGGGTATTCATTAGCTTCTAAACAATTTTTTCCATTTTGTGGCTTTCCCATCTTGAGCTCTGATTTTAAGCAAAATGAATCAGGCTAATTTTTTTCTGCGTTAGATGGGTGCACCTTCCGTTATCTTCAGTGGAAGCTGCATCTGTATGGGCAATGGAATTTAGCCTATTGAGTTTAGGTGTTTATGGGAGCCTCAGACACATGCACATAACCCACAATGACTTCATTGGGTGTTTTGAATGCATATATGACCAAAACAATTGGCTCAGAACTTTTACATGAAAGTTTAGCCGTAGGAATAGACCCAAATAAGTTAGCTGGGTTTTTTAGCTGAGTCACTGCAAACTCTCAAACAGCAAAGCATTGTTTTTTAAATTCCTGCAATATACAGAAATGTTTGAGAATTCCTACCGCTCCTTGTAATGATGGGGCCAGCAGAGATTACAGCATTTCCAGAGGTGCTCTGAGGGCTCCAAGTTGTTCTCTTAACAGCATCTCTTCTTTCTCTGTTACTGCAAATCTGAGAAGTTAATCAAAATCACAGTTTCAGAGTGGAGTAGAATTATTGCCTTCCTGTGCTTCCATATTTAATGCCAGCTCTTTTAAAAAGTGATACTACAACTTTATTTCTTGTATGTATTCAATTACTTTACAATAAAAAGAGATGCAATACCTCCTAAGAGTGCATGTTGTAAATGATTGGCTTTTAGTTGTATTTTGCCTCATTTCATTTACGGAACTGCATTGAGCTCATGTACAATATCCATATTACTGTATAATAAACTTTTCAGTAATTAATTTCCTGAAATAAAATTTCATCAAAATAGACATGTTCCCACAGGAAGTTTGAGTTTCAACAAAATGGCATTTTCTGATGGAAGAATGTTCCATCAGAATATTTTTGACCAGCTCTGCTGCTAGGCAAAGGGTATTAAAGACTCATATACACTACCCACTAAATAGGCACAGGAGGGGGAAGTGATAGTGCAACTTTCCCCTGAACACCCTATGAATATTCTTCAACTTTGTCTTGTGGGGATCACATCTAGAAATGAGTGGGTAGGTCAGTCTAAGGCTCAAACTCATTCTCTATCCTTGAGCTTTCTAGGAGCTATCCTAAGACCACCAGCTCATTTTTCATAAACTATCTGAATGGCTTTCTGACAGTGGTCACCTTTGGTCTCTATCATCCGAGGCATGATTTGACCCAGAGACTTAAAGGTGAACACTCCTTATGCCAAACCCAATTCCCCTCAGCTTTACAGTTCCCAGTGTTACGTCACACAATGGTGATGACATTGAAATGCCACTCTTCATTTGTTGCGTTCACATTCTCTAGAAACAAACAACAAGTTCAACCTCTAGGTGCTTTCTTCATTTGCACAGATGCCCTCCACCTCTCCTATCCATCTGTAAATTACAGGTGTAGAATGGCCCCACAGTTCTGCCTCTGGCACAGCACAGATTCATAAAGATTATTGACAGAGCTCCCCCCAAAACTTACAGGTGCAAGAAAGGGGCAATCATCCGTTCTGCACAGCTTTGTCACACAATGGAGGAAGACTGTAGACATCTTCTGGTTCTTGTGCTTCACAAAGCGGAACACCTCAAAGGAAAACCGGCCCATCTGACTCTTGCCATTCTCAATTACAGTTGTCTGTGGGTCCTTGTCGCAGCTAATTGGTATAAAAGATTAAAACTGGGATGACCATGTGTACCTCTGATTTTTAGCCCCTGAGAATAAAGGACTATAAGTAAAAAGATCAATGCTTAAGCTCTGTGCAAAACAAGAGAGTGTCATGATGTCCAAAATGGGCAGCTACGAGAGTCTCAAGTGTGCTATAGTACATCAAGGTCTGAGATGGCATGGCAGTGAGCACTGCTCAGATGCACAGGCAGGCAGAGAATGACAATGGACAAAAGGCACAGAGTCAGAATTACTCTTACAAACACTAAAAAGGATCTGTGTTCAAGAATGCCACATTTCCAATATTTTCTTTAGGTGATACACTTGTCTTAGACTGGAACACACAGGATGTGAGATAACTAGCAGTGTTTACACCCGTTGACATTAGTGAGAGTTATGCCAGAGCACAATTTTGTCCCATTGGTTTTGCATTCTTAGCGAATGCAGATAGGGACCCAACAATACTGACAATTGGAAATCAAGTCTGCTTGACATTGTATGTATAAGGGCACCCTGTCACAAACGGACCTGACCCTTTAAGGGGGTTCAGAGCTCAGCTGAACCTGTGCCAGATGTGGCCTGCCTCCCTATGTGGAGGTAATAAGTCCAGTAACCTGACTAGGATCAGGTGACTAGGAGATGGGCCTGCTGGTGGGGAATGAAAAGAAGAGTCCTAGGACAAGAAAGAAGGCAACTGGTGGTGGCTGCTGAAAGGAGGGCTATAGCAGGAAGGAGAGCCACAATTGAAGAAGCCCACAAAGGGTATTTGTATCTCTCTCTCTCTCTCTCTTTCTTTCTCTCTCTCTCTCTCTCACACACACACACTTCTTTAAAGTGGTACTGAATTGTGTATTTTGCCACATCAAAACCAAATCCAAGGAAACTCAGCTCCAGGTTCCATTTAAATTAAAATCTCCAAATAATTATGAGACCTGAAACAAAAAGTTATCAGGTAAGCTCATTTATATAGATAAGCACCTCTGAACAAAGGTAGCAGCTCCATCAAGAGCCACTGATATGATTCAATCTGTGGGGTTGCTGAGACACCAAGCTGCTCTTTGCTATCCTTTAAGGTCCCGATTCAGGAAGCCATTCCCACTCAGGACAGCACCTAAACTTGTGCTTCAGCACTTTCCTGAATTAGCACCTTAGACATGTTAGATGGTTATCATCTACCCACAGGGCATCCTCTCGCTTGCATTAAAATAAATGTTAACAAATACAGACCCATTGAAATTTGAGTAGAGGGCCCCTAGTATGTGCATGCAAAATGCCTATTTCTATACCTACATTGGTGCACACAATTTTCATGCCTGTGCACACTTACCCAATATTTATGTCCACAAATAGCTAGATTAATGACTAATAAATTATTTACGAGCATAGACATTGGACCTTCCTGAAAAACCTCATGCCTGTCAAGAAATGTAGCATCACACTATCATACAGAGGCTCATAATTGCGGTCTTAAAAGGAGGGCATTTACATACAAATGCTGGATTTGCAAAGTACCTACCTAAAGAAGAGATCGTATCGAAGCTCATCATTGGGATTACCAGATGGAGTGGTGTAACAATAGTCCATCAAAACATTCCATCTGCATGAGGAGCAAGATAATTGTCAAGGAAAAAGATTTAAAAAAAAAAAACCGAGGTACAAGTTGATAGTACTAGCTGATGAACTGAACCTACACAGTTATGTACAATTACGAGCCATGTATAGAATCCCTGCATTCTCACTGAGACCATTCTATGGCAGTATAATAGTTTTTATTTTTCTGCATTACTTACATTACTGCACAATGACTGTGCAGTGTATGAATGATACAATTTAACCAACATGGTTTTACTCCCATCTGTTCCACAGTAAAGAAGCTGTTACAAATCAGTGACCATATAGCACTTCAACGGGTATCACTTTGGTGCACATCATCTCCACTAAGAATTTCATGGCAGCATTGGACAGGATTCACATCACAGAATCATAGAATATCAGGGTTGGAAGGGACCTCAGGAGGTCATCTAGTCCAACCCCCTGCTCAAAGCAGGACCGATCCCCAGTTAAATCATCCCTGCCAGGGCTTTGTCAAGCCTGACCTTAAAAACTTCTAAGGAAGGAGATTCCACCACCTCCCTAGGTAACGCATTCCAGTGTTTCACCACCCTCCTAGTGAAAAAGTTTTTCCGAATATCCAACCTAAATCTCCCCCACTGCAATTTGAGACCATTATGCCTTGTTCTGTCATTTGCTACCACTGAGAACAGTCTAGAGCCATCCTCTTTGGAACCCCCTTTCAGGTAGTTGAAAGCAGCTATCAAATCCCCCCTCATTCTTCTCTTCCGTAGACTAAACATCCCCAGTTCCCTCAGCCTCTCCTCATAACTCATGTGTTCCAGTCCCCTAATCATTTTTGTTGCCCTCCGCTGGACTCTTTCCAATTTTTCCACATCCTTCTTATAGTGTGGGGCCCAAAACTGGACACAGTACTCCAGGTGAGGCCTCACCAATGTCGAATAGAGGGGAACAATCACGTCCCTCAATCTGCTGGCAATGCCCCTACTTATACATCCCAAAATGCCATTGGCCTTCTTGGCAACAAGGGCACACATATCCAGCTTCTCGTCCACTGTAACCCCTAGGTCCTTTTCTGCAGAACTGGTGCCGAGCCATTCGGTCCCTAGTCTGTCGCGGTGCATGGGATTCTTCTGTCCTAAGTGCAGGACTCTGCACTTGTCCTTGTTGAACCTCATCAGATTTCTTTTGGCCCAATCCTCCAATTTCTCTAGGTCCCTCTGTATCCTATCCCTACCCTCCAGCGTATCTACCTCTCCTCCCAGTTTAGTGTCATCTGCAGACTTGCTGAGGGTGCAATCCACACCATCCTCCAGATCATTTATGAAGATATTGAACAAAACCAGCCCCAGGACCGACCCTTGGGACACTCCACTTGATACCGGCTGCCAGCTAGACATGGAGCCATTGATCACTACCCATTGAGCCCGACAATCTAGCCAGCTTTCTATCCACCTTATAGTCCATGAATGTATGGGCATACTTCTTTAATTTGCTGGCAAGAATACTGTGGGAGACAGTGTCAAAAGCTTTGCTAAAGTCAAGGAACAACACGTCCACTGCTTTCCCTTCATCCACAGAACCAGTTATCTCGTCACAGAAGGCAATTAGATTAGTCAGGCACGACTTGCCCTTGGTGAATCCATGCTGACTGTTCCTGATCACTTTCCTCTCCTCTAAGTGCTTCAGAATTGATTCCTTGAGGACCTGCTCCATGATTTTTCCAGGGACTGAGGTGAGGCTGACTGGCCTGTAGTTCCCAGGATCCTCCTTCTTCCCTTTTTTAAAGATGGCCATACTGGGTCAGACCAATAGTCCATCTAGCCCAGTATCCTGTTTTCTGACTGTGGCCAATGCTAGGTGCTTCAGAGGGAATGAACAGAACAGGCAATCAGGTGATCTGTCCCCTGTCGCTCATTCCCAGTTTCCGGTAAACAGAGGCTAGGGACACTTCAGAGCATGGTTTTGCATCCCTGCCCATCCTAGCTAATAGCCAATGATGGACCTATCTTCCAGGAACTTATCTAGTTCTTTTTTGAGCCCTGCTATAGTCTCGGCCTTCACAACATCACAAAGAGTTTGAGAGGTTGACTGTGCATTGTGAGAAGAAATACTTCCTTTTGTTTGTTTTAAACCAGCTGCCTATTAATTTAATTGGGTGGCCCCTAGTTCTCGTATTATGAGAAGGAGTAAATAACACTTCCTTATTTACTTTCTCCACACCAGTCATAATTTTATAGACCTGTATCATATCCCCCCTTAGTTGTCTCTTTTCCTAGTTGAAAAGTCCCGGTCTTATTAATCTCTCCTCATATAGGAGCTGTTCCATACCCCTAATCATTTTTGTTGCCCTTTTCTGTACCTTTTCCAATTCCAATATATCTTTTTTGAAATATGACGAGCACATCTGCACACAGTATTCAAAATACGGGCATATGATGGATTTATATAGTGGCACTATGATATTGTCTATCTATCCCTTTCCCAGTGATTCCCAACATTCTGTTTGCTTTTTTGACTGCCACTGCACATTGACTGGATGTTTTCAGAGAACTATCCACAATGACTCAAAGATTTCTTTCTTCAGTGGGTAACAGCTAATTTAGACCCTATCATTTTGTATGTATGTGTTGTTGGGATTATGTTTGCCAATGAGTATTACTTTGCATTTATCAACATTGAATTTCATCTGCCATTTTGTTGCCTAGTCTTTTGTGAGATCCTTTTGTAACTTTTGTAACTCTTTGCAGTCCATCTTGACTAGTTTTGTATCATCTGAAAATTTTGTCACTCACTGTTTACCCCTTTTTCCAGACCATTTATGAATATGTTGAACAGGACTGGTCCCAGAACAGACCCCTGGGGGACACCACTATTTACCTCTCTCCATTATGGAAACTGACCATTTATTCCTACACTTTTGTTTCCTTTCTTTCCTCCTCTTACAAAAGCTCCCTTGAGCTCAAGGAGAATCTTTGTTGATGATTACCAATAAAGGGCCTGTGACACATAGCAAAACAGATCTGATTCCGTCCAACAGAGGGAAGTGATTCACACAGATTAGTCATTTCATTACATGTAAATAGGCTTGGAAGTATTAGATTTTTATCAGTAAACATGGATTTCACCTTACAGACACAAACCTACAAAAAAAATATTTCCATCGATAATACTCAAAATATACAGGTAGAAAAGGTAAGAAAATGGCAGAACTTATTAGAGTTCAACGTAAGGATATTTACTTTGTATATTTTGACGCAATGTTCACAGTTTGTATTTTAACAGTTATAAAGATTTAACTTTTTGAATCTCAATGTGTACTGTTATTACATAATTGATTCTCCTATGGTTGAACACTCCCATAGTTTTCCACACCTGTAAAAATTTAAATTAATAAAAAGCAATGCTTGAAAATAATCAGTTATCCATCAAAATTATTTAAAAAAAAATCAAATTCTACCAAGCCCCATAAAAGACGGTCAGAAAAAAAAAAGCCATATATAATTATATATTTACACGGTGATTGATGCTGCTCAAGAGCTGCAAAAATTAGAAAGGGAAGAAACAATATCTTTTACTGTACCTGCCATCTAGGTTGGTTGCTCGCACTGCTGCATATATTTTTGTTTTCAAAGGTAAACCTATACTGGGGATAACCAGCAGCTGGCTGTAGGTTGAGTCCTGGAAAAACACACACACAGTTGCTGTAACACAATGGCAATACCAACACCTTGCAACACAGAACCTTTTTTGGTCAGTTGGCTTAGCGGAAACAGCAGTGCTATCAAGTTTCGCAAAGTTCAAGGTTTGCCCTCAGACAATTAGAACAGATGTTTTGCTCTCCACAATGCAGCTTTAGTGGGAAATGACATGTTAAAAGTGTTAGGTAACAAACAAAGATTGTATTTAAAAAATTACCTCCTTTCAAAAGCTCCATTACCAAACTAGTGTAAGTGTGTGTATAGAGAGAGAGAGAAAAATCACAGCTTGTACAATGTTGTAAAATGAATATGGAGTGTCAGACTGTGACAGGGTGCTGTTAGCAGTTATAAACTGAGCTCTTTGGAAGCCAGCACCCTGGTCACTTAGAATACCCATGGCACCGGGTATAGGTAGAGTGAAAGGGACTTCGGTAGTTTGGACTTGGAAGGGTAGAAACTTGCACCTGTACAGAACCTGATGAGCTAATGAGGTAATTAGCTCACCAACTGGGTACTCCTGAGAAGAAATCAAACTGTGTAAATAGCTGAGCCAGGGAGCAGCAAGGGAGCATATCTCCTGCTATGTTGTGATGTACCTGGAGTATAAACAATCAAAGACACTTGGTGGATGTACCCCGGTTCTCTGTGTATGCTGCTAAATTCACAAAGAGGGCCTACCAGCCAAGGTTTCCAGGAACTGAAGTAGGAACTTGTTCACACAGACATAATTCAGCAATACAAGACCCACTTTGGGGGGGGGGGGGGAGAGGACCAGACATCATTTAATATATTGCAGATGAGCAGTAGAAAGACGGGAGTGGTGGGGGAGGTTCAGCATATGGGAGAAAGGCCTCTAGTGGGAGATGAGGGTACCCAAGACTCAGTCCACATTTTCAAAAAGTCCTGCCTTGCACAAGCTGTGTGGCAATAAAACCAGAACGGTGTAGCAGACACCAGAAAGTTTGGAAAATATTAAATTAAATGCGCAAAGCATGTGATTTTTCTAAAGGAATGAAAAACATAATTTGTAAACTTTCTACGTACTTCACTCCTATGGAAGTGTCCTTTCGAATATGAAAGAGAATGAGAGAAAACTGGCTACAGAACTTCTAAGCTAAGCGGTAGAATTTGATAGTGGGGTGTACTTCTCTGTTAAATTTGTATGTTGGCTAAGAGAATCTGTAGAAAAGATCTCACTCTTATTACGTCCTACAGATTTTTGGAGTAATTTCTACAGATCGCTATTGGTTTAGGCTGAGAATTTCAAAGGAGTCTAAAGACAGGTTTTGTACTGCAACTGTGAGGGGCGACTGCAACATGTGTAGCTAAATTTGATCAAGCTATCTTGTTAAATGTATCTGCAGCAGCACAGACCATGGCATGGGCTAGCTGCCTGAGTTTTTACCCAGGGACGAAGAAGGGATTGTACGTGGGCAGCTAGCCTGTGGCACGGCCTGTGCTGCCATGACAACAGTGCTATTTTTAGCAAACTAATTAGAGCAAAGCTAACTCAGTATCTGAGCTACACATGCTGCAGTCACCCCAAGGATTTATACACGGGTATCTAAATCACTTAGGCTCCTTTGAAAATCCAAGCCTTAATCCCTCTTAGTCTCTTTACATCTTTTCCATAATGGTTAGTTTTGTGCTTGCGTTCATAAATTTTGCAGATGGATTCACACACGGCAAAGGCACGAAGTAGCACAACAGAACAAATGAAAACATCAACAAGTCAGGGGGGAGAGAGGGGAGGAATTAAGGATAACAATTTTAAACATCAGAGAAATAAGTGACAAAAAACAAACAGCCTGTCTAAAGTGTTCAAACATAGGTGTCTGAACTTAGGCACCTAAATCCTTCTGGGCACCTAAAAAAGTGATTTGATTTTCACAGCCTCAAATGCACAACACCTTTGACAAGCAGGACTCTTATGTACTTAAATATGGCTTTAAATGTCTATTTTTGGGGTCTGCATTTGTAAATGTTGGTCTTTAATATCAGGAGCAAAATATACTGTATAGCTCATTATGTACAAGTTCCTAAAAATAGTTACAATTACTAAGATTATCTTAATACTTTGTGTTTGGTTGCTTTTTCATGCTTCTGTGAATTGCAGTATTTCTTCTAGGAGCATCTCACAAGATCAAAACTCAGAGTCAAACACCAATGACTTCATTCTTAATCACTTGAATACCTTGGATCTGACCTTACTGACTACAGTTGGGCAGGATCAGGCCCTTTAAACTTGGGCACTTCATTCAAGGGCATATTCCGGCATGATATTAATTTTATTCTTCTCTCACTGCAGAAACGGTGAATGGCTCTTCCTATCCACTATACAATTCCTGTAGTTTTGAGGAATTTGGCTCTCTCTCCTTTTTACTACATATTTATTTAAAAATGGGAGAAATATAATCTTCATTTTAATCTGTTTTTAAGAACTCTGCTCTACCAAATGACAAACTTACAAACGTGAATTTTAAAAAAAATGCCTTTGGAAAATGTCCTGTTACAATATTTATAGCTCATTATATTCCAAGAAAAAAGCATTGACTTTTAAATCAGTTGCATGAATTATAACTCAGCATCCCGGTGGCATGAATAATAAAGCCAAAAAAATCAGATTCATAATTTACAAAAACGTTGCTTGATAGATTGAAAAATTGATATTTAAATCAGGTATTTAAAATGTATGAATAAAAATTTTAATCAACAAAAATTATTTCAGAAATGAATGTAGCTGTTATAAATAGACGTCTGCACATTTTTTACGTTTTACTGTCGTTGTCCAGATTTACATAATAAAAGTTTACACAGTGATGTGTATTCAAACCCAATTTCTGAAAAAGTATGAGAGAAGTGTCAGCAGCCAAATGCTGTTATTAAAAATATTAACCCATGAAGTCTCCAAAGTACATGCAATAAGCATCTGTATGGATGTATAGATTGGGGGTAAATCCTGCAAACTTCACTCCTATTTAAAATGGTCAACATACTTGGACAAGGCTTGGACTCTACATAAGTTTGTGAGAAATTTAACATATCAATATTGTTATAAGATCATATTTAGAATAAATATAATATGCAGGTACAATATGCAATATGTATGAATTCTAGTGCATCACTTATTATAATTTGTACTGCCCAAGGGTCTGGAAGCCCTAATTGTTGATCGGGATCCCATTGTGCTAGGCGCTGTACAAGTGCAGAATAAAAGGAGAGATGGTAGGTCATTCAGGGCAGAGACTAAGAAGAGAGACAACAGGTGCATTTAAAAAAAATAAATTAAAAAAAAGGACAAGCACAAGGTAACAATTAGATGAATGACAACGGTCTGAAAGGCCTGCTTCCCTTCCGGGGAAAATAGAACATAATGAACACATAAGGAGCCTAATTCTGCTCTGTCAAAGAGAGCTGCAGCCATGTAATTCAGAGAATATTACATATAATTTGTTTACTAATTTTATACTTACATTGTAAAGCAGCAAACTCAGAGTGCTGATAAATGTCCCATTGTTCTCTCTTACAGAAATAGCAGCTGATGACCTAAAACAGATTTAGAAACCAGAAACTGTTTAAGGGTTTTGTTTGTTTGTTTGCATTTTCATATTTCAGTGCTTCTTTACTCAAAATCAGTTCTTGAGATACATCATAAGGAGTGATTTTTTTAAGGTTTGTGTTAGAAATCTCTGAAAATAGGAATTTATAGCGGAGACCATGACAGGACCTTAACTATACTGGAAGTAATGGAGGCTATTAAAAACATGAATCAGGCAAATAATTAGCAGAAAGGCAAAATGGCATAAAAGAACCAGTTCTCCATGATATAGTGTGTCGGCTCCTGGAAAATGTGTTTCCTTGCACTACACATTCATTGATTACCCTACACAAAAATATTATATTGCATGGGAAATTTAAAATGTGTATGCAGCTACTATTTTGTCATAAAACCACATGCATTTAGAAAGCAAATTTTTACACTAGTCAGGCAACAAACTACAGTAGTTTTGGTAAATCATTGTATTATATAGATCCCCTAGTAAACTTTTCTTCTTTCTTCAGTCTCCCCTTTCTCCCTGCCACTTCTTCCCACAATCTTGGTTTTATTTTTTTCACCATCAGTACAAGACCACAAATTTTTATGGAGATAAATGTTGGGTTGTGCAGATGCATGTAGACAGACACCCTCACCCTTATACATATAAATATATATGAATGAATGAAAAGCATACTTACGAAGCCAATTGTGTATTGTTGACCAAGTATTCCAATGGATAGCTACAGCTAAATTTGTACAGAAGCCCTGGTAAGTAGCTGATGATTGTTGGTGGATCTGGCGTATCTATGTAGCCTGAAACGTTACCTATCTGTACCACTGATACATTCCCATATGCATTGATGCCTGGACCTGAGGATACCTATTGAGGAAGGTACGAAAACAGACATTACCACAAGGTTAAGCACATTAAAAAATAGAGAGAGAGAGAGAGAGAGAGAGAGAGAGAAATACAAACACATTGAAAAATTCTGACACTTCGAGTCCAATTCATCCTTGGTGTAATTTCATTCAGTACATCAGAGACGAATTGGGCTTACTAAATCAGATTCTGTTTTCTATTTCACCTGCACAGCCAGTAGTCAATTGGGATTACGGGGGTCTGACTGAATGCAAAATATGGCCGTAGAGCCTAAACACAGATCTGGAATGTCCTGAGGTCCCGTGAATAATTTTTCAGGTGGGCATTTTCTCTGAACATTCCTGATGAATTCCCATGGATTGCTGGGTGAGGAGGGGACTGAAGAAGCATTTTACACAGAATCCCACTCACTGAAGTGATGCGTGGCCACTACTGGTATGTTTGTTTGTGAAGGTTTCCAAATCACATAATAGATGATGGAAATGGGAGAGTTATAGTATTTTTAAAGTGATATTAATGAGACACTAAAGCAATTCAAGTCAAACAATTGAATTTCTGGTCAATGCTTGTATCTGTCTGTATGGAGATGCATATCTATGTATGATAAATTACTCACACAAAAACTAAGTTAAAAGAATGCCAATGCTGAAAATCCAAGCACTCAATATTTAGACAATGCCACAATTAAAGTTGCCTGTGAAACCTTAATTCAGCCCCATTGCATGTCTGAATTATGACTGATTTGCTCAACATCACATAAGTATGTAGTTGACACAGAAATAATACCCAGCTCTCTTGGGTCCCCATCCAACACCTTCAAAACACAAGTGAACATTCTTCCTCTTCCTGCAACCCACTGATTCATTCACCATATATCCCATGTACTATGTGAATTAATGGTCATGTGGAGAAAATAGTAATTAAGAACTGAATATGTAATTAAGAGTATCTTATAATGCATGTACACAACAGGGTCACATTGAGTTTGCAGGAGATTAACTCTGGCGTTTCCTAATTGTAGCTTGATTTTGCATTGTTTTGATGTAGTTTTTGTATGTAATCTCCTATATTTTTAAAAAATAAAAACTGGGGGAAAAACCGGGAATTCATCAAACCACGCTGCCCTCGGCACACCTGGGTAGTTCATCAGGGTTTGAACCCAGGACCTTTAGATTCATAGCACAACTTGATTTCTTGAACTAATGGAAAACCTGGTTGCAATAGTAGGCTGTTATTCCCCGTACATTTTGCCATTGGTGTACATAGCCATTTGCTAGACAGCAGAAAAATGTTAGGAATCCACATTCCTGGCTCTGGAGGAGAGAGAAGTCTAGACATCACAAACAGTACAGCCTAGCACAAAAATGTGGCACTTTAATTCTGAAAGCTGGAGTGGTTAAGAGGATATGAATGGAGTCTGCTACGTTAGAGTTCTCTGTTCTAGTCCCAGCCTTTCCAGAAGTACAGCCTCTCAGTTACACCATTTGTAAAATGAAGGATGCCTGCCTCCCTCATGAAGCAGAGCGGTATTAGTCTTGCTTAGCAATAAGGGCTCTGAAACGTGGGGGGTATTAACACCTGTGAATGGAACAGCTGAGATCAGTATTCATGGTCTCCTCTTGACTCTCAGCCCAGCATACCTAAACCATAAGGGATGCTATTGTTTCCCTGCAAGCTGTTGCTTTATCTTTGCACTGTCTGGATACACATAGGGAGCCCTGCGGGGCATGAGTGCATATTCAGAGAATTTGCTATATAGGGAGCTCCAAAGAGAATGGTAGCCTGCACAGAGCAGGCAGAATGTTCAAAGATTTTAACAGCAAATTTCTAACAAGCTCTATGAACATGTCAAAATGGCAATTTTCAGAGGCTTATAATTTTGCCCAATCTGGGTAATTTTCATGGGAACAGCAAAAGACATCTTTCTGACCTTAGAGCTGTCGGCCAAATTTCAAGGCCTTGCTCCAAACTATGGAGGTGGTAGAGCTCTTCTTAAAACATAAGAAAGCCACACAGTTTGGGGTGGGGAGTAGCATTGGCAACACTACCCATTTTTCCTAACCTTACCCTTGGAAAAAACTGAACTATTTTTGCTGAACCTTTAAAAAGAAAATTCAGCTTGAGACAGAGAATGCACATAGAAAGTTTCAGTCTGAACACTTTGGCAAAGTTATAAGCAACTGAAAACAGGAACATATAACAAAAAATGCTAGGAGTACTTAAGTTGAAGTGTCATTATCAACTCTGGCTATAAATGGCAATCTTGCAAAATACTGTAAGTTGTTATTCTTGTAAATTACTTAATGCAGATTTTGGAGGCTTCAGTGACCCAGACCATCCCTGTGTGTGTCGGAAATCCCCACCTTACATCTGAAAGCATACTGCAGCGATCCAACCTATAGCGAAAAGTTGAACAACAATTCTTAAGGGGTAGAAGGAAATTCAAGTCTAAAATCTGGGCTTGCCCCACAGATTGAGGCATTGTTGGATACGACAATTTAGAAGACGGAGAGCCTAATTCTGCTCTCATTCACGCTGGTATAAATCAGGAGTAACTCCATTAAAGTTAATTAAATTACAGCTCTGCAAAAAAGATACCAGAATCTTGCCTTAAGTGACAACCTGAGTATAACTCATCTGTAGCTGTCTGCACACAGCCAGATATCACAGCTGTCATTTATGCTGCATAGCATATCAAGTCTAAGATGATTGGCTCTAGAAACACAAGTATTTACCTCTTCCGCTAAAAGAGAATCTCAACTAGTTGTTAACACTATTAAGGCTTCCATCCTTCTGCTGACCAACCACTACAGCACAACATAAATTAGACATTTGAGCAGGTCTTACACCATCCAGCAGCAGTTGTGGCACATACACTTGCAGTATATTAAATAAGAATTAGAGCTGAGTGAGAATCTGAATTTCCTTCCTGTGGGAAATTCCGATGTTTCCATGTTTATTTTTGTCCTGAAATCGGATGAAAAATTCAAATATTGAAACTGAGACGTTCTAAAAATATTTGATTCAGAAATGGCAAAGCATTTGTTTCAGGTCAATTCAGTATTATACAGCATTTCCCTATGGTGGTGCATTGCCTCATGGGAGCTGTAGTTCAGATACCTGATGTCTCCATTCTCCACTAGGAGCCAGGATTCCTGGCCAGATTACATCTCCCATGATGAGCCTGCAGACACATTACTTCCATGATGCATCATGCCACTCAGTCAGAGGGCAGACTGTGTTGCACCATGGGAAATTTAGTTCAGTCAGGGAGCTTGAACTACAACTCCCATGAAAAATCAACCCCAAATAAAATATTTGTTTCATTTTTCCAGATGGAAATTTGGAAAACTTCCACAAAATTGAACTATTCCTGCAGAAAGTTTTGATTTTGCAGAAACTGCATTTTCCAGTGAAAAATCCTTTTGAAGGAAAATTCCAAACTAGCTCTATAAGAATAAAGTTGTTGTCTACCACTATATCCTAGTCCTTGGCTTCTTATTGGCACTCAAATTGATGAGCTATTCATTTCTTTCAAAAAGCAAATTTTTACTAAGTATATAAGACTGTTTCAGAGGTTTTTGTATAGGATACAATGCTCGAGCACCCCCCACACTCTATTCCAGGCACTACTACCTATTATACAATCTGACAGTGATCTTGCCTTACCACAAGAGTGCTTCCACAGGACTCCAAAGTGCTGAGATTGATGATGAAGATGACCACTGCTGGAAAGGTGTTGTTATTTATAAACCCCTTGCAGTGAGCGTCCCCATGTTTCCCATTCAGGGCCAAATCTGTCTCAGAATAACCAGAAAAAAGAACTGTGCAAAAATTAATCTTCATAGTAATTGCCTGTACTCCACAGTAGATACTGATATCTCGTTCAGCTGTAAGGAAAATACAGGAAAAGCAAATGTAAGAACTGGGATTTCTTTTGACAACTATATAGGAATGCTAGGATGACTCCTACATCAGTTAGCCTGGTTATATTCTACAGATCTATCATATCACTCTTCATACTATTGTCAGAGGGTTTGATCCGTATTGTGTTATCAAGTAAAAACCTCACTAATCTGTTCTTTAACTAGGCTGATGAAGAATCAGAACTAAAATACTTGGCATATAATCTACCATGGAATTTAAGTGATTACCCAAAATCTCACCATTAAATAAATCATAAGCTCATTGACAAACTGAGAGAATGCCAAGGGATACAAATGGGCAAAGGGTTAAATGTATAGGTCCTGATCCTGAAGCCCTTATTTATTATGGACCAGGACACCATTGTGCTAGGCACTGTATGAATACATTTGTAATTCCCACTGCTTTCAATAGAAATTCAGGGGGCTGAATTCTGCCCTCCATTGCAACTGTACAACTCTCATAGAAGCTGAGAGTGCTTATCTGAGGCAGGATAGAGTCCACTTCATGTGCCAAGTACAGGCTCAAACAGGACAGTTAAAGGATTGAAGTGCAATCAATAGTTTATAAGATTAATTCATTATGACTGTTCTGAAGATTTCCTTTTTAAGAACACTCAGTGTTAGCATTAATACGAATCAGTTGGCTTGTGAGAGATAGTGATCAATAAAGTGAAGTATGTTGGAGATGTACCATACTGCAAATTGTAACATCTTGAATACAAAATACCTAGAAAATGGCAATTAGAACTAGTCACATCTTTCTGTTCCAAAGATTTTTAGATGAAGAATGGCCTTGTGTTTGAAAGCCCTGAAGACTCTTGTGATCTTCAGTGAAAGAATTGTACACATCACAACAGGCTAGAGCAGTAGTTCTCAGACTTTTGTACTGGTGACCCCTTTCACATAGCAAGCCTCTGAGTGTTTCCCCCCCCCTTATAAATTAAAAACACTTTTTTACATATTTAACACCATTATAAATGCTGGAGGCAAAGCAGGGCTTGGGGTGGAGGGTGACAGCTCGCAATGTAATAGCCTCGCAACCCCCTGAGGGGACCCAACCCCCAGTTTGAGAACCTCTGGGCTAGAGGAACAAGTGATAGTTATGTTTAGCTTCAGTGCAAGATAATATAGCTTTTGCCTTCAGACTCATTCCTGACTGCACCCTATTAAACATTTTTTTCAATGCTCGACAAAGAGACATTTTTCAGCATGTTAAATGCAGGCATTACTCCTTTAAACAACAACTAGTTTATTGCATTTGCTTCAGGATTTAGTGCTACTGAAAATGGCAGAACAACTTCAGTCAATACTATCCCATTACAACTGCTCGAATAAATTGTTGTGCTGCATTTGCCACAGCAGAAGGAAATGAATCTCCATTGCAACGCACTGGCTCTTCCCCATGCAACAGAAGCCCAGGCAATTTCATGTGGATAGCCTTAATCATGAGACAAGGTGGGTGTCTAATATCCTGGGGCCAACACAGCTACGTCAACACTACATGCAGCCTTAAATGGTGGCATTAAAGAAAAAATAATCAAATACAGTACATAACAGGCCAAACTCGGTCCTGCTCTACATATCAGACATTAAGCACTGGGCAGAAATGGGTGTAGGAGGCAAGTAGGAGGAGCTGGGCTGAGGCGGGCTGGGATTTTCCTCACACATAAGCATATGCAATTCTGTTGATTTCCATGGAATTACTCCCCAATTTACAAAGGTATGAGAGGAATCAGGCCCTTTGCCGTCAGTAGATATGGGTAGCAAGTCACTCACTCCAGTTATATGTTAAGGAGGAGGGGGCAGCAGGAAAAGAGGGCATAGCAACAGGAACTTACCATTAAGGTTATGCTGCAGTGTTGCCAGCAGCCAAATGTAAATGTAAAATAAAAGTATCCACCCTCACTCCTACCAACTTTTGAAGTGTGCTTTTTACTTTACCTTTAAAGTCATTTTCAGAACTCTCATGGACTTTAAGAGGAGCAGTGCCCTAGCTCTGTAAATTATATATTTATTACCTCTGGATTATATTATAACAATCTGGCCTTTCCCAATACCGAGTTCTTCCCTGTCACTGTACCTAGGGTTACTCCTGTATAATCTGCCCAATCTGCAACTCAAAAAACAGAGTACAGATGTTAAGAGATGAATCTGAATCCAGAGGCAAAGACCCCTACTTCCCCTCCCTGAATGCTTTAATTCAGGCTAGTTTCTACTGAATTTATGACACTGAACACTAGTAATTTACATGTGTAGGCTTAATTTACAAATTTTTCATACTTCCACTGCAAAATGCATCTCCTTTGTGTTTTTCAAACAGTAGCAGAGAGGAATGATGGTCCAATGGTGCTAGCCTGGGACTTGGGAGACCTGCATTCAAGACCCTGCTCTGTCACAGACTTCCTATGTGACCTTGGGCAAGTCACTTAATCTCTCTGTGCCTCAGTTCCCAGCTGTAAAATGGGGATATTAGCACTGTCTTTCCTCACAGGAGTGTTGGTTGGATCAATACAGTTAAGAGTGCAAAGTGCTCAGATACTGTGGTACTGGTGGGCATATATATATATGCATAGATATAGATTCAGGACAGTATGACCCACATCCACGGAGATCCTTAGCTCAGTTTTATCCAGGCACACTTCCATATGCTGCCAAGATTTTGCCTTAGAACAGACTGAATGAAAAGTAGACTAAGGAAGCTAGTTGGAACACTTCTGATGCCATAAAATTTAATCAAAATATCTGGTTTTGACAAAGCCGGAACATTTTGAAGAGATTATCTGTTTTGACAAAGTTTTCACCAAGATGGTTTTTGAGGTCTACTGCTCTCTGGTCATTTCTGAGGAGAGAGGGAGAGAGAGAATTTGAAGTAAAAATTTGAGCTTTCAACCAGACATGCCAAACCCGGGGGAAAAAATGCAGAAATTGGGCTTGTTTTTGGCTTAATTGGCTTGTGAGTTGCTTGTTGGCTAGTTTTTGACTTGTAGCTTGTTTGGCTTGTAACTTGCTGCTTGTTGTAGCTTGTTGCTTCTTTTTTTTTTTTTTTTTTTTTTTTATCAGCTCCCGGCAAGCAAGGGAAAGGGGGGGCAAGCAGGGATAAGGGGGAAGAGAGTCAGGGGTGCACAGCAGGCCCACCATAGTGCCAGACTGCACACCGGAGGAGGGAATCTATTCACAGAGTTTTGGGATTCTTAGGGGTTGGCTTGTTTTGAAATGGGATTAGCATGATATTTGGCTTACTTTGAAAGTCGGAGTGCTTATTTACCTCATGAAAGTTGGCAACTGTGCTTTAAACCCAAAGACAGCTGTTTAGTCTGGGAGCACATGTAATTCCGTGGGTAAGTTAATGACAGAAAGGTAAGGGAGGTGTCATTTGATTCATAAAAATCTACAGAATCAAGAAGAACAGCCTAAAGCTGTGTTCTAATGCAAAGACGACATTCAGAATGATGGTGACAGGGACTATGACAGAGCTGACCGCAGACAGGTCATTGTTTGCTCGTCTCCTGGTCATGTCAAGATCTCATTGTGATGTTTCCCAAAGTCTAACATAGGTCAAGTACCAAATTGTACTTGGTAAAATGGTACCAAATTGACGTTTGAATGCGACAGAAATTCAATGCATGTTTGCTAGGTGAACAGCAAACATGCACTTCTTGCATCGTCTTCCTAAACCAGCATCTATCGACAACATGACCAGTACTTTAGGCCAGCAGAGGCCTTTCAGTGTAGCAGTCTAGATGACACAGCTGAGGTAGAAGCTCTCAACAAACCAGAAACTGTTAACACTTGCTGAGAATTGGCTGATCACTTCATTATGAGGCTACTGAGAAAATACTGGACCTATGATGATGTCTACCTCTTATTTGACATGTATGCAGAGGAATCAATTAAAAAAATATTACCAGAAAGAAGAGACTCCATGATATTACACCTGGGCAATATAAAATGTTTGACTCCACCAACATCTCCAGTGTCACAGTGGAGAAGCTACTGTCCCATACTCGCATGAAGGATGAGTTAAGCACACATCTGGCAGGAAAAATGCTCCCGATTGTGAAGAATTGCTTAGAGTTTCACCATTACATGGCATAATGAAGCTGCTGCCCTGCACTGTTCAGCGGAATTTCTTCTTCTTCATTCCCATGAGGAGGTTGGCACTAAAATGATCTTGCCTGCGATCAGAGCCAGAGAGAGAGGTGCTACTAAACTCTGGATGTTTGCACAAGACACAGATGTTCCAGTGCACTTTGTAAGACTCTACCCAAAACTTCCACAAGATTCTGGTTTTGTATCACTGTATAGCCCCTCAAAGATGTTTTCCTATATCACTTAGGCAATTAAAAGCTGACACACTGCTAGGTTTCCATGCCCTTTCAGGATGTTACCTTTCTGGCAGGTTGGTTGGAAAGACCAAATTATCTTACCAGAAGGCATTTGATTCAGCCTCTGAAGACTCTTCCAAGCACTTTCAGAGCAAGGGCAGCTGAAGCAGTCACTGATGAGTTCGTAAATGCACTCAAGGCATTTATCTGCAACGTTCACCGTCTGAAGACCAACGTTGTGACACTTGCAGAGCTATAATCAGTGAATATTTTCCAAGAAGCAGACAAACAAAGAAAAATTGCCACCAACAAGCTGTGCATTTATCAATGCCCTCTTGCATTTGCTATCAAGAGGGTGGATTATCAAGCAATGGAATGGCTGTCGGATGAGCGAGTGCATCCAAAACTACCCTCCCCTATTGGGCATGGATGGGTCTTGGAAGATGAACTGATCACACCAGCCAGGTGTCAAATACCTTGCCCTCATGAATCAATCCTTCAGCTACTTAAATGCTCATGTGCAAAGACCAGATGCACACTACTCTGCAAATGTTTGGAGAGCAGCCTCCCTTGTAGGAAGACATCCAAGTGCAGCATGGACAAGGATCTAGCAACATATCTATGACAACATATCTAGCAGTGGTGCCCTAGATGAAGATGACGCTGAAGACTTCAATGGGTACATGATTTTCAGTCCCACATTTCAATGCTAACTTTTCTAGGGTTACCAAAGAACAATGTCATTTTCATGTAAATAAAGCATCCTTGAAAGTATAATTTGAAAAATCAACCTTGATTTTTAAAAATAGTTGGGTCTACACTGGTGGTTTTTCCAGCATAGCTATCTCAGCTAAAGGGAGCGATTATTTTTTTTCCCATTTCTAGCGGACAGAACTATTCCAGCAAAATTTAGTCCGTGCTACAAAGTTCTAGTCTTTAAATATTAAGGTATAGGATTTTCACTTCATCAGTATAATACTTTTTCTTCTATCCAACAGACTAGTTCAAGCCTTAGCTTGGAATCAGCCTTCAAACAGCATAAATCAAAATTGTGAGAGATTATTTATGCAACGCCACAGGTGTGCAAGATGCCACCCCAGCAATAAAAGATAAAAATATAATCAAATGAAAAATGGATAGGCTGCTGCTGCTTTTCTGATGTTTGCTTTAGGGAGATTTTATTTCCTTCGTTTACACATGCAGAAGCCAAACTTGCATATATTTGCCAAACTTTTTTCATTATTTTTGTGCAAAACAACTTTCGGGAAAAAAAACCTCATTTGGAATCTGCAGTGCAGTTCTCAGCTGGAAATTCTGCACTTGCCAATGGGGAATTTCAAGCAAGAAACATCAAGGGAAATTCTACACGTGGAACAAATGCAGAATGGGGTGATCCAGAAGTAATCTCTACCATACTCAGGCTCGAGGACGGCTGTCACACCTTCATCATTGCACGAGTCGTGGTTGCACATCCATTCCCCCTACTCACCTCGTCTGAGAAGAAGCAGGCCAGAGGCTCTGTGATCCATACCCATGTCAAGCCCATAAGCTGTGCCAAAGTCCTACATGCTGGAACAGAGGGAGTTCCCACAGAGCACATCTCCCCAGCAGGCAGGTGTATGAGCTCACAGGTGGGCTCACAGCGATGTCCATGAACCCCACAAAGCAGAACTACATGAGCTTCACTGCATAACATATATCTGCTTTGTATGTATATTCACAGTGTGATGGGTGGACTAGGCCCAGAGGCCCTCTGCTGCAGGCCTCAGGGTCCTACCAAACCCATCCCAGGAAAGGAGCAGTGGAGCTAAGTCCTCCAAGCTACCTAGAGAGACTGTGAAGAAAACAGCCAATCAGGAGGGGAAGTTGCAAGGGGTTATCCAAGCAGAGGGTTTCAGGTTAGTATAAAAGAAGCTGTAATGCAGACCACAGTCAGATCCTTTCTGGAACCAGAGAAGTGCAGAGGTTGCTCCTGGCTGGCCAAAAGGAACTGCAGCACTACAGATAGCTTAGGGCTGGCAGGGACCAGGGGAGTGAGGAAGAGCTCCTGGATGGCTCCAGAGGCTGAACATATAAGAGACCTGAGGTAAGGGTGAAGCATCCGTGAAGGCTGGGGCTGTGGGGAAATGGCCCAGGGAACTGAAAGCAGTTTTGTTAAAGAGACAGAGTGGCACCTGGCTGCTATTCTCAAGGTGCCTGGGCTGTGATCCAGAGTAGTGGATGGGCCCAGGTTCCCCCCGCACCATAGGCCACATGGGAAGTGGCCTACAATTGAACAACAATAAACTCCCAGAAGGGGATCTGAACTACTTAGTGGCCCAGTGGCGACCTGAGGCCAGAAGGACCCACAGAGGGAAAAACCATTGCCTCCAGGGAGGAAGCTCTGGGGGTATGGCTTGATATCAGGGCTGGGACTGTTTAAAGACTGCAGACACACCTGACCAGAAAGGGTGCTCTTGAGAGGTGGGTGCCATGCCATTATATTTGGTATCAGAAGTGGTGATCTTTCAGACCAACCCCTGATCAACAAGGGGCATGATTATGGAAGAGGTGATTTGCCTGTGGATGGCAGGCCAGCAGCAGCAGGGGTCTGCTATGCAGCAGAAGCGGACCCAGGCTCTGCTGTTACAATTGATGGAGAACCTGCTGAAACAGGAAGCTTAGTTTGCAGCACAGCAGTGATTGCAGGAGATCCACTCCAGCCAGCAGGAGTGGACACAGAGGCAGCTGGGTCATGCCACAGCTGGGAACCCAGATGGTGATGGAACTGGGTGGTCCATTGGCACTGGGCCTGGCAAAGCTTGGACTGGACGATGACCCTGAGGCCTTCCTCTGAACCTTTAAGTGGGTGGCAAAGGTAGCAGGATTGGAAGAGGCCACTGGTGGCCAACATAGCACCATTTCTGATGGGTGAGGCACAAGCAGCTTACTGAGTGGTAAGTGATGAGCAAGTGAGTTCCTACCCAGTGATGAAGGCAGCCATTTTAGATTGGCTGGGGATGACTCCGAAGGCATACTGGCACAAGTTCTGGACAGAATCATTCCTTCAAGGAGAACAGCCATGGGTAGTGGCCTAGAAGTTACAGGACCTGGAGTTGGGCTGGCTTTGTCAAGAGACCAGCTCGGTGGAGAAGCTCCTGGATCAGGTGGTCCTTGAGCAATTCCTGAAGATCCTACCAGGAGGGGCATTTTAAGCTGGGTAAGGCATTTCAAGCTGGCCTCCATGGGGGAAGCAGTCAAGCAAGCTGAGGTCTACTTTGAGGCCAAAGAAGAGGAACAGCCCAAGTTCCTCGGTGAACTGAGAGGTATTCACCAGGGGGTGGCCCAGGGAAGCTTGCATGGGGGGAAAAGCCCCAAGGCTTCTAGAGTTAAGAGGTACACTGCAACAGCAAGGGGTCCAGGAAGCCCTGCAGCCTATAGGAAGTACTAGTGGGAAGGAGCTAGGAGACCCAATAGTGTGCTACAGGTGTGGTCAGTGTAGGCATATTAAAAGGAACTGCCCAGTAATGGAGTGTGACTAAACTTGTTACAATGGGACCAATCTGTGGGAGTATACTCCAAAGATCAGAGTGTTCCCACCATGGGTTGTGACAGTCAGGCTCGAAGACACCATAGTTAAGGGTCTGGTAGGCTCAGGGTGTGGGTATACTTTTGTGGGGGATCACCACATGAGGGCAACTGGCCTGGACTGGCACCTCCCAATACATGTCTCCTGTGTACAATCGGGAGACCCGAGTCTATCCCACAGCAGAAGTTGGGCTGGAGATACAGGGCCGGAGAGCTCAACTGTGCTGGTGTGGTCAAGGACCTGCCATGACCCACAATTTTGGGAAGAGACTGGGGAGTTATTCAGCCCTCATGTGGAAAAGACCTGGACAGCAACCCAGGACCTAGAGGGTCCAAGCTCAGCTGGGAAGGAAAGCAGAAGGGCTGGGATCCAGGTAAGGAGATCCCAGAAAAGAGCCTGAAGGCGAGATCAGAATGCCCCAGATGTGTGGGACCCACTGAGGAAGTGCCAACAAAAGTTGAGTGCAGCCAACATCTCCTGAGGGAAAAATCATTAGCCAGAAGGTCTAGGTAGAGCAGGACTTGGCCCGGGCACAGGTGGAAGCCCAGGGGCAGAGGGACCAATGCTTGGCTTTGCAGGAAGCATTGGCCCAGGCCCAAAGGGAGAGAACCCAGAGGGCTACAGTGGGAACACAGATGGAGCTCTGGAACTCAGACTGAAATAACCACTGTGCTAACTAGCACAGAGGCCCAGACAGAATCACTCCAATGGGGAAAGGTGAAAGAAGGGCCGGGGTATAGAACAGGACACTCGGATAGGGAGGGGAGTAGCACAGACAGGCTCCGTGAGCTCCCTCCTAAGAGATAATGACCTGGTGAAACAACTAGAGGCAGCCGAAAGAGAGCAGGAGGATCTCACGTTCAAGAACGAGCAGATGACCAAAGATCTCTGGTTCATCAAAGATGAAAAACAGCACTTGCTCAACACAGTATATGATTATGTGATGCAGCTAGAGGATCAGCATACAGAGACTCTGAAATCCAGGAGAAGAAAGTGAGTCAGGGACTGCAGACATGCTTTCCAGGGAAGAAATACCTGGGAGAGTAAACCCTGAGAGATCAGGGCAAAGACGGGGTACAGGCTCTCCAGACAGAAGTCTGGGGGAGAGAAAGAGAGTCCTGATTGAAAGAGGCTAGCACTAAGGGTATGTCTACACTACGGAATAAGGTCGAATTCATAGAAGTCATTTTTTTAGAAATCGGTTTTATGTATTCGAGTGTGTGTGTCCCCACAGAAAATGCTCTAAGTGCATTAAGTGCATTAACTCGGCGGAGTGCTTCCACAGTACCGAGGCTAGAGTCGACTTCCGGAGTGTTGCACTGTGGGTAGCTATCCCACAGTTCCCGCAGTCTCCGCTGCCCATTGGAATTCTGGGTTGAGATCCCAATGCCTGATGGGGCTAAAACATTGCCGCGGGTGGTTCTGGGTACATATTGCAGGCCCCCATTCCCTCCCTCCCTCCGTGAAAGCAAGGGCAGACAATCGTTTCGTGCCTTTTTTCCTGAGTTACCTGTGCAGACGCCATACCACGGCAAGCATGGAGCCCGCTCAGGTAACCGTCACCGTATGTCTCCTGGGTGCTGGCAGACGGGGTACTGCATTGCTACACAGTAGCAGCAACCCATTGCCTTCTGGCAGCAGACGGTACAGTACGACTGGTAGCCGTCATCGTCATGTCCAAGGTGCTCCTGGCCACGTCGGCCACGAGCGCCTGGACAGACATGGGCACAGGGACTAAATTTGGAGTGACTTGACCAGGTCATTCTCTTTAGTCCTGCAGTCAGTCCTATTGAACCGTCTTATGGTGAGCAGGCAGGTGATACGGATTGCTAGCAGTCCTATTGCACCATCTTCTGCCGAGCAGCCATGAGATGTGGATGGCTTGCAGTCCTTCTGCACCGTCTGCTGCCAGCCAAAGATGTAAAAGATAGATGGAGTGGATCAAAACAAGAAATAAAGACCAGATTTGTTTTGTACTCATTTGCCTCCTCCCCCGTCTAGGGGACTCATTTCTCTAGGTCACACTGCAGTCACTCACAGAGAAGGTGCAGCGAGGTAAATCTAGCCATGTATCAATCAGAGGCCAGACTAACCTCCTTGTTCCAATAAGAACAATAACTTAGGTGCACCATTTCTTATTAGAACCCTCCGCGAAGTCCTGCCTGAAATACTCCTTGATGTAAAGCCACCCTCTTTGTTGATTTTAGCTCCCTGAAGCCAACTCTGTAAGCCATGTCATCAGTCGCCCCTCCCTCCGTCAGAGCAACGGCAGACAATCGTTCCGCGCCTTTTTTCTGTGAGGACACCATACCAAGGCAAGCATGGAGGCCGCTCAGCTCACTTTGGCAATTAGGAGCACATTAAATACCACACGCATTATCCAGCAGTATATGCAGCACCAGAACCTGGCAGAGCGATACCGGGCGAGGAGGCAACGTCAGCACGGTCACGTGAGTGATCAGAACATGGACACAGATTTCTCTGAAAGTATGGGCCCTGCCAATGCATGCATCATGGTGCTAATGGGGCAGGTACATGCTGTGGAACGCCGATTCTGGGCTCGGGAAACAAGCACAGACTGGTGGGACCGCATAGTGTTGCAGGTCTGGGACGATTCCCAGTGGCTGCGAAACTTTCGCATGCGTAAGGGCACTTTCATGGAACTTTGGGACTTGCTTTCCCCTGCCTTGAAGCACATGAATACCAAGATGAGAGCAGCCCTCACAGTTGAGAAGCGAGTGGCGATAGCCCTGTGGAAGCTTGCAATGCCAGACAGCTACCGGTCAGTTGGGAATCAATTTGGAGTGGGCAAATCTACTGTGGGGGCTGCTGTGATGCAAGTAGCCCACGCAATCAAAGATCTGCTGATATCAAGGGTAGTGACCCTGGGAAATGTGCAGGTCATAGTGGATGGCTTTGCTGCAATGGGATTCCCTAACTGTGGTGGGGCTCTAGACGGAACCCATATCCCTATCTTGGCACCGGAGCACCAAGCTGCCGAGTACATAAACCGCAAGGGGTACTTTTCAATAGTGCTGCAAGCTCTGGTGGATCACAAGGGATGTTTCACCAACATCAACGTGGGATGGCCGGGAAAGGTACATGACGCTCGCATCTTCAGGAACTCTGGTCTGTTTCAAAAGCTGCAGGAAGGGACTTACGTTCCAGACCAGAAAATAACTGTTGGGGATGTTGAAATGCCTATATGTATCCTTGGGGACCCAGCCTACCCCTTAATGCCATGGCTCATGAAGCCATACACAGGCAGCCTGGACAGTGGTCAGGAGCTGTTCAACTACAGGCTGAGCAAGTGCAGAATGGTGGTAGAATGTGCATTTGGACGTTTAAAGGCACGCTGGCGCAGTTTACTGGCTCGCTTAGACCTCAGCGAAACCAATATTCCCACTGTTATTACTGCTTGCTGTGTGCTCCACAATATCTGTGAGAGTAAGGGGGAGACATTTATGGCGGGTTGGGAGGTTGAGGCAAATCGCCTGGCTGCTGGTTATGCACAGCCAGACACCAGGGCAGTTAGGAGAGCACAGGAGGGTGCGGTACGCATCAGAGAAGCTTTGAAAACAAGTTTCATGACTGGCCAGGCTACGGTGTGAAAGTTCTCTTTATTTCTCCTTGATGAACCCCCCCCCCGCCCCTTGGTTCACTCTACTTCCCTGTAAGCTAACCACCCTCCCCTCCTCCCTTCGATCACCGCTTGCAGAGGCAATAAAGTCATTGTTGCTTCACATTCATGCATTCTTTATTCATTCATCACACAAATAGGGGGATGACTACCAAGGTAGCCCAGGAGGGGTGGTGGAGGAGGGAAGGAAAATGCCACACAGCACTTTAAAAGTTTACAACTTTGAAATTTATTGAATGCCAGCCTTCTTTTTTTTGGGCAATCCTCTGTGGTGGAGTGGCTGGTTGGCCGGTGGCCCCCCCACCGCGTTCTTGGGCATCTGGGTGTGGAGCCTATGGAACTTGGGGAGGAGGGCGGTTGGTTACACAGGGGCTGTAGTGGCAGTCTGTGCTCCAGCTGCCTTTGCTGCAGCTCAACCATACACTGGAGCATACTGGTTTGGTCCTCCAGCAGCCTCAGCATTGAATCCTGCCTCCTCTCATCACGCTGCCGCCACATTTGAGCTTCAGCCCTCTCTTCAGCCCGCCACTTACTCTCTTCAGCCCGCCACCTCTCCTCCCGGTCATTTTGTGCTTTCCTGCACTCTGACATTATTTGCCTCCATGCATTCGTCTGTGCTCTGTCAGTGTGAGAGGACAGCATGAGCTCAGAGAACATTTCATCTCGAGTGCGTTCTTTTTTCTTTCTAATCTTCACTAGCCTCTGGGAAGGAGAAGATCCTGTGATCATTGAAACACATGCAGCTGGTGGAGAAAAAAAAAGGACAGCGGTATTTAAAAAGACACATTTTATAAAACAGTGGCTACACTCTTTCAGGGTAAACCTTGCTGTTAACATTACATACGTAGCACATGTGCTTTTGTTACAAGGTTGCATTTTCCCTCCCCCCACCGCGTGGCTACCCCCTCAACCCTACCTCCTCCCCATGGCTAACAGCGGGGAACATTTCTGTTTAGCCACAGGCAAACAGCCCAGCAGAAACGGGCTCCTCTGAGTGTCCCCTGAAGAAAAGCACTCTATTTCAACCAGGTGACCATGAATTATATCTCATTCTCCTGAGGATAACACAGAGAGATAAAGAATGGATGTTGTTTGAACGCCAGCAAATATACACTGCAATGCTTTGTTGTACAATGATTCCTGAGTACGTGTTACTGGCCTGGAGTGGTAAAGTGTCCTACCATGAAGGACGCAATAAGGCTGCCCTCCCCAGAAACCTTTTGCAAAGGCTTTGGGAGTACATCCAGGAGAGCCGCGAATGCCACGGCAAATTAATCCTTTCACATGCTAGCTTTTAAACCATGTATAGTATTTTAAAAAGGTACACTCACCAGAGGTCCCTTCTCCGCCTTCCGGGTCCAGGAAGCAGCCTTGGGTGGGTTCAGGGGGTACTGGCTCCAGGTCCAGGGTGAGAAACAGTTCCTAGCTGTCGGGAAAACCGGTTTCTCTGCTTGCTTGCTGTGAGCTATCTACAACCTCATCATCATCATCATCTTCTTCGTCCCCAAAACCTGTTTCCGTGTTGCCTCCATCTCCATTGAAGGAGTCAAACAACACGGCTGGGGCAGTGGTGGCTGACCCCCCTAAAATGGCATGCAGCTCATCATAGAAGCGGCATGTTTGGGGCTCTGACCCGGAGTGGCCATTCGCCTCTCTGGTTTTCTGGTAGGCTTGCCTCAGCTCCTTCAGTTTCACGCAGCACTGCTTCGGGTCCCTGTTATGGCCTCTGTCCTTCATGCCCTGGGAGATTTTGACAAAGGTTTTGGCATTTCGAAAACTGGAACGGAGTTCTGATAGCACGGATTCCTCTCCCCAAACAGCGATCAGATCCCGTACCTCCCGTTCGGTCCATGCTGGAGCTCTTTTGCGATTCTGGGACTCCATCATGGTCACCTCTGCTGATGAGCTCTGCATGGTCACCTGCAGCTTGCCATGCTGCCCAAACAGGAAATGAGATTCAAAAGTTCGCGGTTCTTTTCCTGTCTACCTGGCCAGTGCATCTGAGTTGAGAGTGCTGTCCAGAGCGGTCACAATGGAGCACTCTGGGATAGCTCCCAGAGGCCAATACCGTCGTGTCCACAGTACCCCAAATTCGAGCTGGCAAGGCCGATTTAAGCGCTAATCCACTTGTCAGGGGTTGAGTAAGGAAATCGATTTTAAGAGCCCTTTAATTCGAAATAAAGGTCTTCATCATGTGGACTGGTGCAGGTTTACATCGATTTAACGCTGCTAAATTCGACCTAAAGTCCTAGTGTAGACCAGGACTAAGGTAAGTTCTCAAGGCAAAGAGGCATGAGAGAAAAGGACAATGGTAGATCATTGCACAGAGACTATTACTAGTAGTTCTCCAGACAGAACTCCCCTGGTCCCTGGCAGCACTGAGCTGTCTGTGGTGCTGCAATTCCCTTTGGCCAGCCAGGAACAGCCCCTGCACTCCTCTTGCTCCAGCAAGGACCTGAGTCAGGTGTGCTCTGCAGCTCCTGTTATACTAGCCTGAAACCCTCTGATTGGCTAGCCCCTTGCAATTTCCCCTCCTGATTGGTTCCTTCCTGCAGTCTCTCTAGGTGACTTGGAGGACTTAGCTCCACTGGCCCCTTCTCGGGATGGGTGTGGCAGGACCCTGAGGTGTCTGAGCCTCGTCCATCCCGTTACACTGTGAATACACACACAGAGCAGACATATGTTATGCAGTGAAGTTGATGTAGTTCTGCTTTGTGGGGTTCATGGACATGACTGTGAGCCCACCTGTGAACTCATGCACCTGCCTGCTGGCGAACTGTACTCTGGGGGGGATCTCCCTCTGATCCAGCATGCAGGGCTTTGTGCACCACCACCAATAACTCAGCTTGACTCACATCCTGGGGTTAGTTTTGAGAATGGCAGCAGAAAAAAAGTGTCTTTTTACTGGTACACTGAACACATTTTATCTGGAATCATTGAGACCATAGACATAACATCCAACAGGGCCACTGCTACAGAGACCTTTTCAGAGTGGAACCACACTTTAAAGCTGTCCTCTAGATGCACACAATAAACTAATACAAGTAGCTTGAGTAGTTCATGAGTATCAAGTAGCAAATATACACCTCTTGATGCATATGTAATGGAAAGAATTATCCTAACACTTTGTCACACACTGAGAGGAAACATTGTTAAAAGGTTAATTTAAGAAGCCTGAAACAGACTTCCATGTATAATCATTAAAGATGGGCCTGAGAAACACAGGGCATGATTCTCCACTGCTTCACTTTGGTTTTATGGCAGTGTAACCCCAATCAAACCTTGCCTGAATGGACAGCCAAAGATCCCTCTGCCACAGGGGAATTGTCATCTGGAATAAAGATGGTGTAAACTGGCTCTATGCCACTCATTCTCTTCCCTCCACTGTATAGGGAGCATACTAGCTGGTGCAGTGGCTAGCTCAGTTGTTCTGGCTCCAAGATGGCCAGGAACAGGGGCGCAGAAAGTTGGCTTGGAGCTACTTTCCTCTCTTCTCCTCAATTATGCACAGAGTGTAAATTATGCTCATCTGTAGAATGAGCTTTAATTTTATCAAAAACACACATCTATGTTTCAGCGGGCTCAAAATCAGGGACAAAATTGCCTTCCCCAAGATAACCTTCTCATAGCATACAGTCATACTGGCAGTGTGAGCACAGTTACCCCAGCTGTAGGGGGTAACTCCTAAACCATAGGAGTATTTTACTTTAATTTTTTTTAAAAAACTTGCCAATACATAGAATCATAGAACTGGAAGGGATCTTGAGAGATCATCTAATCCAGTCCCTTGAACTCATGGCAGGACTAAGTATGACTTAGACCATCCCAGACAGGTGTTTGTTCAACCTCCTCTTAAAAATCCCCAATGATGGAGATTCCACAACTTTCCTAGGCAATTTATTCCAGTGCTTAATCACCCTGATAGTTAGGAAGTTTTTCCTAATGTTCAACCTAAACCGCCCTTGCTGCAATTTAAGCCCACTGCTTCTTGTCCTATCCTCAGAGGTTAAGAAGAATAATTTCTCTCACTTCTCCTTGTAACAACTTTTATGTACTTGAAAACTGTTATGTCCCCTCTCAGTCTTCTCTTCTCCAAACTAAACAAACCCAATTTTTTCAATCTTCCATCATAGGTCATGTTTTCTAGACCTTTATTCATTTTTATTGCCCTTCCCTGGACTTTCTCCAATTTGTTCACATCTTTCCTGAAATGTGGCACCCAGAACTGGACACAATGCTCCACACTGATTAGGCCTCAGCTGGAGTAGAGTGGAAGAATTACTTCTCGTGACTTGCTTACAACACTCCTGCTACTACATCCCAGAATTATATTTGCTTTTTTTGCAACAGTGTTACACTATTGACTCATATTTTGCTTGTGATCCACTATGACCCCCAGATCCCTTTCTGCAGTACTCCTTCCTAGGCAGTCATTTCCCATTTTCTGTGTGTGCAACTGATTGTTCCTTCCTAAGTGGAGTACTTTGCATTTGTCCTTATTGAATTTCATCTTATTTACTTCAGAGCATTTCTCCAGTTTGTCCAGATCATTTTGAATTTTAATCCTATCCTCCAAAGCACTTGCAACCCCTCCCAGCTTGGTATCATCCACAAACTTTAAGTGTACTCTGTATGCCACAATCTAAATCATTGATGAAGATATTGAACAGAACCAGACCCAGAACTGATCCCTGTGGGACCCCACTCATTATGCGCTTCTAGCATGACTGTGAACCACTGATAACTACTCTCTGGGAACGATTTTCCAACCAGTTCTGCACCCACCTTATAGTAGCTCCATCTAGGTTGTATTTCCCTAGTTTGTTTATGAGGAGAAGGTCATGCAAGACAGTATCAAAAGCCTTATTAAAGTCAAGATATACCACATCTACTGCTTCCCACCTATCTCCAAGGCTTGTTATCCTGTCAAAGAAAGCTATCAGGGTGGTTTGACATGATTTGTTCTTGACATGAATGATATTTGTAAGTTACATTACGTCAGGCCTTGCCATGTCCCTGTCTTTGCCAGACACACCCTCTTCCCTCCTCCCCCCCCTCCCTCCCCACCCACATACACCAGAAAGGAGACAGATAGGTAGAATGAGAGTCCACTTTATGCTGCTGCTGAATCAGGCAGCCACAAGTTCTGATTGTCTGAGGAGAATTACCCACTCTTAAGCTTGGTTGACACTACCAATTTTTGTCTATATAACTACATCACCCAGGGGTGTGGATTTTCCATGCCCCTGAGTAACGTAGTTATATCAACCTAACCTCCAGCATAGACAGTGCTACCTCAACAGGAGGGCTTCTCCCATCAACATAGCTAGTGCCTCTTGGAGAGGTGGTGTACCTATGTTCATGGGAGAAGCTCTGCTGACGGCATAGATAGTCTTCACTAAAGAGCTGCAGCTGCTGAGCTATAAATGTAGACCAGCCCTTAAAGTAAACCTGGAGTAAGTTTCAAGCTGTACTCTTAATGTATTCTAATTCAGGCCACTATTTACAAACAACATGCTGTTTCATTAACACTTAGAAGCCAGGAGCCTTGAATGGTACTGGTAAAAAAAAAAAATCCAGTGAACAGCTGCACAATTCTAGCAATGTCAGTAATGACAAGAGTTAAATTTTGTTATGGATGCAAGCTCTCCCTGTAGGTGTATTTAGATGGTAAACTCTTTAGGGTAGCTCAAACGCATTTGATTCTCGTCTCGCACCATGAGTAACTCTCTTAACTTCAGCAGAGTTACCCATGATTTATACCAGTTTAAGTGAGAAGAGAATCAAACCTATTGTCTTTAAACCTGCCCGCAGGCACCTAGCACACTGTTGGCATTCTAAAAAGCCCATTCTAAAAAGCCCATTCTAAAAAGCCCATTAACACTTACCAGGAAACCTGCTATGTAGGTTGGCCTCACAGTTATATCCATTGAACTGTGCAGTCACCGAAAGCACCTGAATTGTCAGGAGGAGCAGTAACCATATTCGTTCCATTGCAAAACCTAGCAAGACATTATGAAGTTATTGCATGCATCTGTTTATTGCATTAAAGAGCCTTAATGCAACAATTAAACGATTCTATAGCCACTCAGGTTTTCAACCCAGGAATCAGGGACAAGGCTCACAAACCAAATTGACAATACACCACGGGTAGGGGGTCCCATTTCTCCGACTGCTGGATTAGAGTAATGCATATTGATTTCTAGGGAGTTGACCTATATCCTATTGGAAAGAACAAAGTCCAACAAGGTTTGAAAAAAGCTCCTAAAACAGCTAAGAAATAAAGGCTTCAAAAGTATATTACAGATTTAACAGAGCATTTAACTGTCACATACAGAGAGTATTTTTGTTCTTTTAATTTCAGATACTTAAGGAGAGGTATTGCCAAATCAGATAGATTTGATAGAAAAACAGTTTTGCTTCAGTAAACCATTGAAAACAATACAGCTAAATGTATGTAAGTTACTTCTCAAGTTTAAGGTGCTGAAATAAATCTGTCTTTTTATATCTTATCACCAAATTCTGCCTTGGAAGCATGCCTGCAGTTGCATTGGCCTTTACTAGAGAGTTTGCATAGAAACGGAAAATTTAATGAAATTTGGCAACCAGACTCCGAAATCAGAACAAATGGACATATTAGAGCATACCTTGACTGAGGGAAAACCCTCAAGATATAGTGTAGATGCAATAGATATATAACATAGGCCAATCAGGAAGAATGTTTGCTTTATCAAAATGTCAAAAATGTTTGACAAAAGATCTACAACTTGCAGAATTTAAAAGACATAGAACTTTTTCTATTTTAGGAAATAACTTTGCACCCTAATGTAGCTCTTAAGATACTCCATATGTTTCCAGACAGTAGATGCTGTGAAATTCTAAGAGGTGGTAAATTCCGAAGTTTGGGTTTCTATAATGGTGGTACTAGTGATACATTACTCAGATTACTATCATCAGTCTTTCATCCCAAATAATCTCAAAGTCCTTCACAAACTGTATAAATACAACATGACTGAAATGCAGCCATTCTAGCATGGCGAACAGCAGCCATAGTGCAGAGGAGTTGACAATTGTAGGGTGAGGGAAAAGTTCTAGCCAGTGACATTAGGTTAAACCCTTTTCTCTCGCAAAAGTACCAATGGATCTTTAGTTCCTGCACAAGGTTTGATCCAAAGCGCACTGACATTAACGGAAAAGCTCCATTGGGGTTTGGATGGGGCCCACAGAGCCAACAAAACATGACCCTTTTAAAAGGCTCATGCAGCGAGAGCCTCATATGGTACATTCCCTGTACACAAAAACTCCTCCTCCCCTCCAAGTAAAATTTAAGCAAGCTGGAGCATATACAATGTTGAACCAAAGTCTGCTCTCGTTTACACTTTTGCAATCCCAGCACAGTCAAGGGAGTTACATGAGTGTAATCGGGAGAAATTTGACCCATTAATTTCTGTGCAGTTTTGCTTGAACAAGCACGGAGTAAAAAATGGAATACCGTACATAGTAGGTTCTTATTAAACATGGTACTGTATAATCAAACTAGATTTTTGATTGGTACATCCAAAAGAGGCTTGTCTTACAGCAATTGTGCAGCTTCTGGGCCAACATTTCCTCGGTCACAAAAGTTCAATCCCATTTTATTTCAAGCATTGTTAATAAGAGCACATTTTGGCTTTCTTATTTCATTCATTAGACCCTATTGTCAGTGAATGTTGACAAGAAGAGTTGAAAAAGCTATGAAAGAAAATGGCTGGCTACATGAGTTGCTGCAAAAATCTTTACTTGCACTCTCTCACTTTCTCCTCCTCACCCTCTGTTTCCCACTGCTGGAAATGCTCTTTCACATACAATCTGTATTTTTATTTTGTAAGAACCAGATTTTTCACTCAGGAAAATGACATCTCTCCCGCAGTAAAACATCCTGGCGCCTCTCCTTTTACAGAACTGGATGGACAAAGTTGCAATTATTCTGCTCTATTTGGGCCAGATTCTGATCCAGTTACATTGTGATCTCAGTGAATGACACTGGATTTACACCCATCTGGCTTTACCTCTCTAGCTGCTACACTGGTTTTCTTACTACCAAAATCCCTGATCTGAAAAGCAGCTAAGGAAAACACTGAACAACAGTAACCTTTCCAGTTTCAATGGAAAACAGATTTTACTGTCAATTCTAAAATTTTGAATATTTAACCTAACCTCAGCTGCTGATGTTTTATTTGTCTTAGCAGGAGAGGAGGAAAACAGAAGAAATGGACCCAAATAAATAACATCTTTTGCAGCACTTCTTCTCCAGTAACCTCTTGAGTAGGCCAGAATCTAACAAGCCTACTCAGTTTTTAGTTACTCCTTACTCACTGGACTTCAATTTAAGTCTGTCTGACTAAGGGCAGAGTGCTCAGTTTCTCCCCATCTTCCCACCCCTACCAACCCTTCAGTGTGAGGAGCATGCATCTCTGAGATTTTCATGGAACACCAGACTCATGAGTCATCTTTTAAGGAGTGCAGGAAAGATGGAGGTATGGGGGGGCAGTGGCAGCCCACACCCTTTCCATTTAGTGGAGGTGAGATTCATGCATGGATTGTCCCTTCCATACATGGATACGGAGAGTACAATTGGATCCTGAGTAAATACTGAAGAACCTCAAGATTTGGCCTGGGAACTGCAGACTTATCTGCAGTAGAAAGGCAGAATTAGAGAGCCTTGAAGTGAAGCATATTAAATCACAAAGACAGTACTCAGACATTCTACACCATGATCTCTAGCACTCAGCTTGCTACCATTAAAGTCAATGACAACTCCAACAGATTTCATAGGGGCAGGAACAGGCACTGGCAGGATTCTACTGTATATTTCTGACTAGCATGTTAAAGACAGACATACTCAGATTGTTATAGGTATAATATACTCTAGTGGACCCTTCATTTCATATTCATGCCCAGGCAATCTGATCTGGGGGCCTGACTAGTTTTTTGTTCAACTTATGTTTTTCAAAAAAAATGGGTAAAAAAATTTCAATAGCTTCATGTTACCCATCTTATTTTTAGAACAACTTAAAGGTGGGACTTTGGTAATTTTCCATTGAGGTTTAGGATTTCTTCTCCAAGGAGGTATAAAAAAGTAGCACACGTTCCTAACCTGTATAAGCTGACACACACAATCAATTGAATCTTCAGTAGTTATATTGCTTATTCCACATCTAAGGAAATATTATTTATATACAACATTAGATGGGGTAGATCTTATGGCAGATAACACAGTGATGAGTGCAGTATTAAAAACCTGTGCAAAACAGAATAGAACAGCCTCTGCAACCACTGGCTCAAGTTTAGTATACCATATTTTGGATTAACAACTATGTTTGGTGGGACCACTAGTCCGGGCAAGCCTCCCACAGTGGCACACCTACAGCCAAGTCTCCCCATCACATGTCCACCGCCTGTTAAAACACATAGTACTCATTGCAATACTCCAGTACAAAAGTGCTAGTGACCATCCTGTTGGTGAATGGACCAACACCAGCAGCAAACAGTCTGTGTAAAATTATATACCTATATAACCTCGTATGGCCAGACTATTATAATTATCAACCTCATCATTTTATCTGGACTATTTGCTGAATTTTATATAGATATGGATTCATAGATTTTTAAGGCCAGAAGCAACCATTAGATCATTAGTCTGACCTCCTGAATTACACAGGCCACAGAATTTCATCCAGTTACTCCTGTTTTAAGTAATGTGAGTTTGACTAAAGCATATCTTCTAGAAAAACTTCAAGAGATAGAGAATCCATCACTTTTCCTTGGTAGTTTGTTCCAGTGGTTAATCACCTCCACCATTAAAAACGTGTGCCTTGTTTCTAATTTGTCTGACTAATTTCCAGCCATTAGATCTCATAATGCCTCTTTCTGCTAGATTAAAAAGCCTTTTAGTATCCTGTATTTTCTCCTAGTGAAGATATTTATACACTGTAATCAAGTCACGACGGATTGTGTGTGTGTCTGTCTGTCTGTGAGAGAGTTAAGTCTAGTTTCAGTATTTAAAAAATATATTTTTTCTATTTAAACAAGAAAAAAAATGAGCAAATAATCACAGTATACATAATTTTGCTATTTTTTTAACTATGCTGTGTGAAGTCCTTTGAGCCTATTTTGAAAAAGAAAAACACACACAGCACATTCCTGAAAATGCTGCTTAGCCTAGGAAAGAAATATAGTCAGTTGTCAAAAAGACAGTTTGAAGTTTTAGGACTCTAAAGATGCTGACATATGCCATAAGGCAAATATGATCCTTAATGGCTATGAAATCCTTAGCTGAAAAACCTGATCTAATTTTGACTGACACATGCTGAGTTCTCATTTATTTTTCTAAGTCCTCTTTTCCCATTGGTGTGTCTGCTGAGGGTTTTCTCAAGTAATCTTTAATGTTCAAATGATTATAAAAAGCACAAATGCTTTGGCTTTGTGAAGAAAACTGAAAAGGTGGCCCAAACACACCAAAATATTTTTCTAAACCGTTTAATAAAAATTTCACTTCCAAATGATTTTTCCCCTACCTCCTCCCTCGTACTAAGTATGCTATTTGCTACTTTGAAAGGCTCTATTTTTCCTATGGATTTAGGGGCAGAGGTGAAATTTGTGCACAAGATTTCCATTAACACCAACAGAAGTTCACTTGATTAATATCTCAAGCATTAATAGAAAGGACACGGACAAAGGGACAGTCAGAGATTTAAAAAGACCTATCAAGCCAGGTTAATTAAGTCATTTTGCAAACTGCAGTTTATTCCGTTTTTTCAAACAAACAATAATCAATTCAAAATGTAAATGGTCTACAAATTAAGGACCAGATTTAATGACACAATAAATTTTCACAATATAGAAACAGCTAGCAGAGATCTTTACTGAATCAAGTTAGTTCTTTATATGCACAGCACAGAGACAGTTCTGACTGTTCTACACTTTGCATCATAAAGAAACAGATCATGGTGACAACAACCTCCCAGTAACATCATTATCACCATTTTTTGGAACCTTAACTCTGCTTTCCCAAGTTTTGCCGTGCCAGAAAATCTTCACAAATGTCCAGAATTAAATGTATTATTTGTGATTGAATACAAAAGCATTTTGTTTAAATCAATCTATAACTTGATGTTTGTGGCAAAGTAATTGTCTGTGGATTATCCAGCTCGAGCCTCTCTCTCTGGTCTTCTGCATCTGACTGATAAGCTCTGTGTCTATCATACTTATTTTCTTCCACTCCCATCCTTCCATCTTGAAATCAAGATCTGACATGATTCTTTGGTAGGGCTGGCTGGATTTTCATTACAAACTAAGATTTGTTACTAATTTAGCCCTATATTTTGATCACAATTCATTTGTGAGCCAATCCTGATTTCCATTAATATATTTATTATTTTTAAGTATTCACCAAATAATTTATGAGAGAAATCTATCATTATTCACAGTGTCTGACAGGTCAGCAAACTCACATGATGCTGTTTATGATCCCTCATTGAATGACTCGAAGGTGTGGGTTTTTTTAAAGAATAAATAAGAAAGAAAACTTTTCCAACACAAATTTTCAGACATGAAAAATCCATGATCAAAATTACAGAACATTTGAAGTTTGCAAGAATTTTCACACATGCCTATTAGCTGTCTGAATGCTACTGAACAACGTATAATATGACTCTACACTTTTATTCAAGAAAATACTGAATCTGATTTCAAACCTAGAGTCTATATCAGTGATGGACATGGTGAAATATCTTGAGTTGTAATTATGGAACAATTCTTCCAGTTCTATTCACTCCATATGTCTACATGGTCATTTTGCCAGTATTCATATTCCAGTGAATATGAGTGGAAAAATAAATACAAATACCAATTAAAATGGGCAGCACCACATGGATGGCAGTAGCCATTTTAAATATGGGCCAACTTCCTCCTGTTACCAGGCCAACTCTCTCCTGCAACATATCCCACTTTAACTAGACGATCAGACACTATCATCATCCTGCCCGTGTCTTTAGTACTAAGTCTTCCCTTGTTTCTCACCAATGCATTGAATCCTTGGGTCTTCTAAGAACATAAGAATGGCCATACTGGGTCAGACCAAAGGTCCATCCAGCCCAGTATCCTGTCTACCAACAGTGGCCAATGCCAGGTGCCCCAGAGGAAGTGAACCTAACAGGTAATGATCAAGTGATCTCTCTCCTGCCATCCATCTCCACCCTCTGACAAACAGAGGCTAGGGACAACATTCCTTACCAACCTGGCTAATAGCCATTAATGGACTTAACCTCCATGAATTTATCCAGTTCTCTTTTAAACCCTGTTATAGTCCTAGCCTTCACAACCTCCTCAGGCAAGGAGTTCCACAGGTTGACTGTGCGCTGACACCGATACAACAGGATTCTGGTCTTAAAATTTTTTTTTTAATATAGATATATCAATAATTAAAAGCATATGTTTTTAGATAGCTTCTTAGGGAAGTTATGTCATACTTCCACCTGAGAGATGAAGAAGCTGTAGGATGTGCTTCAACTATAAGGTTTACTGGTGGACAGAACAATCATTCTGCGAGAGCAATCCAGAGACTTAGAAGAACAAAGAATTATTTTCCTTTTCAGATTTAGATTTCTCTAGTTTCAAACCATACCGTGAAGATCTAATTCTGAAATCAAGCAAAACAGAAAAATCCCACAGAAGTGCAGAGAGAAATTCTGCAGATCAGCGATCCCTGAATGGTGAATTGCAATGTTAAACTGGAAACAGAGTTAAGCCCACAAATATGTGGTGAATGTGCCCACTAGCCAGCCTTTTCGGGGCATTCAGCACATAATTAAGTTTTAATTTGTTGTTAAACAATGTTTAAATGGGAATAAGGGAAATCAGTTATGTTGAAGATCAACGCATTCATGTGCTGGGGGATTTTACAAAAGGGAAAAAGAAATATTCATTTTTTAAAAGGTAAATTAAGATCTGCTTCTTTGCTAGTTTCATTTCTCTCTGACACCCCTACCCACCCTCAGTTATTGGGTCATTCCATTATATTGACAAAAAGGCAAGGAGAACATACAGATGATGCAACAAAGATCATACATAGAATATGCAGGAGTGTCCATAGTGAGGCATAATTCTTGCATTGAACATCAAATATTTGATCCCAGCATCATCCTTGTATACTTGCAGTTCTTAGTATGAGTCCACACATAAATCTGACATTAATTGTTTATGTACTCTATAAACAAGAAGCTGATCATTTTTTAAAAATGACTACCCAAAACAGCCTACAGTTTTTATGAGCACTAACTACAGATTGTGTATTCCAGAAGAATTTGTAATGTGCGAAATAATAGCAGAATGTTTGTAAAATAAGCATTATTTCTTACTTTTAAAAATATATTCACTACTGAGAGGGATAAAAGGTCTGATTCAGATTTCTCTCATGCCAGTTTACATTGGTTTTACTCAATTGACTTCACTGGAGTTGTTCCTGATTTACACCAGTATACGATCAGAATCAGCCCAAGATCTTTTCAGCTGTGAGTAAATTTTCAAAAGGGGACAGATTGCAGACAAAATTACTAAAGTCCTCTGTGCACAGCCCAGTCTGTAGTTGCGCAGAATTCCCCATGCAGGCTCAACAACATTCCTCAATCCTATGTTGAACAGGGGTAGGGGTAAGAAGTAGTTCATTGTCAATGCATGTTTGAGTCAACTGACTGTCTTCTTAGACTACTGATCATGATGTTGGCTTCCGTCCTCCTGGGAATTTACAAGGACTATCAAAGCATTTTACAGAGACCACCAAAAAAGGCATCAGATGCTAATGACCTTTAGTTGCCTCTAACCCTGGGCTGGATTCAAACCAGCGATCTAGCAGTGAAATGCTCCATATTTTAATGCCTGTCCCCAGAGTCATCTAGTCACACAAGTAAATAAATATCTAAATGAATACTGTTCTATTTTAGTGACTCTTTTACACTTTTGGAGAGAGCCATATAAATATAAATCTTTAGTAAATAACAGTTTGATATCACTAGCAAATAGATGATACTGCAGCAATGTCACCATTAAAACAAGACTTCTCTGCACCAAACTAGCAATAGTTTATTATATCAGAATCACTTTAGCTCTCCTGGTTTTAAGAAACTACTTGAAAAATTTTGCTGCAATATACTACAACTTTATCTAATCCCTACAGGTTTCACAGTTTTTGCTTCCAACATTTCATTTTGAGAAAACACATAATACCATAAGTTTCCTAAAACCTTTTCGGTCAGAGTACATACACAATATTGCCAGGTTTTTATTTAAAAATTAAAAAGAAATGGGTTCCATGTTGAAATGGAAAAATAATTAATTTACAGACATTTCTTTCACCTTGTTTTGAGTCCCTTTCATAAACAGACTGGATTCATAACAAGGTTTGAAGTCCCATTAAAATCAGCCTCTAGAATGAGAGGAAGGATACTGCTCAAGATCTAATTGAATGAAAACAATAAAGTATTTCATGCACTGATAAAATATTCTTTGATCAAGACAAGTAAAAAAACAGGGCCTCTAGACAATCTTTTGTTGTCCTCAGACTAGGGTAACGGTACTTCTCACAGTGCATGTAACATTTACAATAACCATGTCAGCTTGACCTGTATCTGTTAATCAGTTTAACAGAGACTATTTCAAATTCCAGCTATTTCTTGGTCAAGAATATAGTGTCATTATTATTTTAAGAAACAACGCTAGTACAATTAGTATATCCAGTCATCTTTGTAATTCAAGATGTCACTTCCAATCAGTGAACTGATGTTCAATTGCAGTCTGATCCTGATAAGAAATCTCGCCTATCAAAGCGGTCGGTTTGTCTCTATTAATGCAAGGAGTGTGGGAACTGGCAGACTGACACTGCAAGTCAGATAAGATTGTTTCCTTGATGGAATCATGTTGAGAGGGTTTGACTGTGTTTGACTTGCAGCGGTAACCTCAAGGTTGAAAGGGAATTGCTGAGAGGACCCTTGATGCCCTTCTCACATCAAAACAATAATATGGGTCTGGACTGGATCTTATCAAATAAAATCCAAGTTGAAAAATTAATGTTTCTTTTCAGACTCTGACACTGGCAAATGTTTACATTTGTTTCCCTTTTTTCATAGTCAGCTCCTAAAGTAATGCCCTCTCCTCCATCACTCGAGTTCCCAATGAGGTCAGCCTTGCCTAACAGGTGATAAAATGATAAACAAACAAAGAAAGCAGCCTTTTAAAAACAAACAAACAAAAAACCAAAATGCTAATATTCTAGAAAGTTTTAGGTGGCTTACATGATGGGCACTTACCAAATCCCCTGTAGCTGTGAAGTCAACTGTACTCCATCTATCCTGTACTGCTGCATGTGAATAAGTGTTTGACTTCTCTGCCCTGCAGAACTTTTTCAGAAAATACTCCGACCCTTCAGATGGGGGAAAAGAGACACTCATTATGAAAATTCTTTTAAAAATATGCCTGGATTTAGGATGGGAAAATTTGACAGGTCTTAGAATTCTTAACAAGTCTGTTCATCACCAGACTGAAACCGGAGCAGGTTCTTTATGGTAGCTTTTTTCAACCCTGAATTTCTCTCTCTCTCTCTCTCTCTCTCTTTTTATTTCCCTGGGTTTTGATCTCCATTTTTCTTCTGTACAAATATCTCAAGAGGTCCATGTGGGGTGAGCAATCAACCTGGAAAAATTATTCTGTCGTCAGCTTGATGAGGGAAACCCTTGTCTGCCTAAAAAGAGAGAAAGAGTGAGAGACAAGCACTGAGATAGGATCAGTAGCTAATCTGCAAGGTTATCCATGTCCCATTGTGAGAAATGTCTAGCCTTTTCAATTCTGGGTTAAACTCATTAAAAAAAAGCAACATTTCATGTTGCGATGAAACTGATATGGAGTGTCATCGTGAATACAGAGTGTCATCAGAACTATAATTACCAACAAGACATCAATGCACACAAAGCCAACTGTGCACAAAGGCAAAGATCAAGCTGCTAGAAACTGAACCTACTTCATAACATCTACTTCTGTAGTTCTGGAATTCTACTTTTTTTAAAAAAGCACCTTGGGCAGAAGGGGTTTCTCCCTGCTTTGGTTTTACTTGGAACAGTCCGTACCTATAAACTATTATTACTCATTGGGTAAGGAAATGGTAACCTACAGTTTTTGGCACCACAGGGAATGTTTGAGTGAGGTGGGGTTTTTATGGGTGGTGGGTTGGTTTTTGATTGGTTTGGTTTTTTAAAACAGAGCAAAGCCCTGTTTCTGCCATTACTGCATTTAGGATACCACTCTAAGCATCAAAATATTGTGTAGGTTTACAAGCCTACATAGTTTGCATTTTTTTTGCAGCAGTCGTCATCTGCTAAATGCAGTAATGGCAGACGCCATGCTGTGCTGAGGTTATGCATTTATGTCCTGCTCATGATTATCATTCTGATACCACCAGTGTTTAATGACAAATAGCAGAAATAAGCAATCACACTGCCCCTTAAATAGCAAGAACTCAGTTATGCCATGTAAGTACAGTCCATAGTAAGGAGTGGTGCCTAGTCACAGTGCTCCAGAAGGAACAGCAAGAAGTACTCTCCCCAAGGCAGAGGCTGTGTGCACGCTACCATGCCCCTTTTTGAGGTACAGATTCCTCCACCCCCGCACAGCCAGCCAGCTCAATTGGTCAGTGTGGAGGGAAACCAATGTCCTATTCTTCATCAGCGCATTGTGCACCTCCAAAGGAATTTGGAGGAAGCAGTCCCTGAGTCATCCAACACTGTGCACCCACATAAGAGAGAGGCAGAATCTGGCCCTTACTGATTCACAGTAAGCATAGAGAACCAAATCTTGCCTTCCTCATTTCTTAAACAGGCAAAACTCATTGACTTCAACGGGAGTTTTGACCAAGTAAAGACTACAGGATCTGATTTATTATTATAGACCAAACATTAGGGGGGTCTTTACTCAGGTAAATTCCTGACCCTTATTCAGGCTAATTCCTCCCATTAATATTAATGGCACCTTAGAGGCTAACAAATTGCTCAAATTTTTATGGGTGGTGGGTTGGTTTGGTTTTTTTAAACAGAGCAAAGTCCTGTTTCTGCCATTACTGCATTTAGGATATCACTCTAAGCGTAGATTGTGTAGGTATACAGGCCTACATAGTTTGCAACATAGTTTGCATTATTTTTTTGCAGCAGTCATCTTCTAAGTGCAGTAATGGCAGAAGCCATGCTGTGCTGAGGTTATGCATTTATGTCCTGCTCATGATTATCATTCTGATACCACCAGTGTGATAATGTGTTGTGTGATGCTTTTGCCGGGGACAGAAAAGGAATGGAGTCGTAGAACTTAGTAAGTAATCTAGCTAGATATGCATTGGATTCTGATTTCTTTAAATGGCTGAGAAAAATAAGCTGTGCTGAGTGGAATGGATATTCCTGTTTTTGTGTCTTTTTGTAACTTAAGGTTTTGCCTAGAGGGAGGATTCTCTATGTTTTGAATCGGATTACCCTGTAAGGTATTTACCATCCTGATTTTACAGAGGTGATTCTTTTTACTTTTTCTTCTATTAAAATTCTTCTTTTAAGAGTATGAATGCTTTTTCATTGTTCTTAAGATCCAAGGGTTTGGGTCTGTGGTCACCTATGCTAATTGGTGAGGATTTTTATCAAACCTTCCCCAGGAAGGGGGGTGTAACTTTTGGGAGGATTTGGGGGAGGGAGGGGGAAGATGTTTCCAAACGGACTCTTTCCTAATAATATACCGGTTGGACATTTGGTGGTGGCAGCGAAAGTCCAAGGGCAAAAGGTAAAACAGTTTGTACCTTGGGGAAGTTTTAACCTAAGTTGGTAAAAGTAAGCTTAGGAAGTTTTCATGCAGATCCCCACATCTGTACTCTAGCGTTCAGAGTGGGGAAGGAACCTTGACATCTTTCCCCCCAAAATTAACAAAATGCTCAAATAAATTTGTTCGTCTCTAAGGTGCCACAAGTACTCCTTTTCTTTTTGCGAATACAGACTAACACGGCTGCTACTCTGAAACCTGTCATTAATATTAATAGGAGTTTGGTTAGGTAAGGACTCAGTAAAAACTAAAGTTTTGAACAGGGTTCAAAAAAGAACTAGGTAAGTTCGTGGAGGATAGGTCCATCAATGGCTATTCGCTAGGATGGGCAGGGATGCTGACCCTAGCCTCTGTTTGCCAGAAGCTGGGAATGGGCGACAGGGGATGGATCCCTTGGTGATTACCTGTTCTGTTCATTCCCTCTGGAGCAGCTGGCATTGGCCACTGTCGAAAGACTGGCTACTGGGCTAGATGGACCTTTGGTTTGACCCAGTATGGCTGTTATGTTCTTATATAAAGTCCATTCCATGCCATCAGCAGTGTGGTATGGCCTACACGAAAGAGCCCAGGTTTGGCCTAATACAAAACGAAGACAAACATAGCAACAAGGAGTTTCTCATCTCTTACTTTCTACTAAAGTTTAGACAAGTTAGCTTTCTGCATCAAGCAAATCTATGATTGAATATTGCAGTGCAATTTCAGTCTCACAGACAAGAGTGTTTACAGCATCATCTACCCTGTAACAGATTTCCAATATGCCAATCTCCTGATTTTAAAAAAAACCAAACCATTACTATAAAAAAATTGCTTTCTGGTTTTGAAATGAGATGATTAAAAACATAAAATCATCTTACAACACTGCTTGCAGTTTCTCTCCATTACCGCTGACAGCAAGTACAGCTTCACAGAGACCTCCAACGATGTTTGGGCTGTTTTCCTTTCTTTAGGAACACAGTGAAATCCTGGGCCAGATTCAGCTATGTAGTTTCACTTTTCCATTTCAATACAAAGCAAATAATTCCATTATGTATGAAGTGCTATGAACTGCATGACAGGTCCTCAAAGCCTGACCTGTACAGAAGAGGTATAATATTATGTCTTTGAAAGGCACAATGAGGCCAGATTATTCTCACACACTGAGCTAAACCAGAAGTAACTCCACTGAAGTCAGTAGTTAGATCAGCATAAGTGAGAAGAGACCCAGACAGTCTACCACAGTGCTCTTCACTGTACAGCTATGAAGACTTGGGACCTTCCTGCTGGTAAGACATATTCCTTTATAGGTCATTAACACTGCCAACAGCACAAACAATTCACCTCTCTCTTTATCCCTTACTATCAAAATTACAGCTACCACTTTAATTGATGGTAGGCCTGGCTCCCTGTGCTCTCCCCACTCACTTTTCCAGTCATCATTGGAGTGGCCACAAGTTCGCCTTAAATCCATTAACATTAGATAGCAGAGGGGGGAAAAAACTTGTTCCAATGGTAATTAACTCATCTGGTTATTTATAGAAAGCAATTAACAAATCTTATTACTTCTTAGAAATGGGCACTTCAATATTGAGTTGTACTAGGTACAATCTAAAGGTCATGCTGCATGTACCCATAAAAACAAAAGGATCCATTATCCAGGTCTCTATAAATAATGGCATTCAGTAATGTTACTGCTAAACACATTTTATTTACCTACCCTTTACATTTAAAGAATAGGAATCCCCTTTACTCATTAATGTGGAAAAATAAAACAAAAACTAGATTATCTTCATTCTTTTGAAGAATCTGCATCTTTAAGGGTCATAGCAAGCGACTGACTGTCTTCCACAAAGCATGAGCTTGCTAGACATTTAATTCTTTGACTTTATGCTATTCATTTGTAGAGAAATGATTTTGCTGTGTAAAATATTCAATGTTTTTTGCACTTTCTATAGCAAAATTTCAAACAGTCATTCTCACAAGAAAATATAAGTGCACAGTGCTATGCATATATCATATATCAAAAGAGAAAACAAAAAATACATTTACTTGTTCTGGCTCTCAAACGTACCTCATTACAATTCCAACATGCTTTACTCATTACAAACTCAAATTTCTTCTATTCCACACAGACCTTTCCCTATCTCACCACTCATTTTTGTACATTCTTTGAAATCAGAACTGCTGATGCTCAAAATGGATAGTTTAGAAAACTTTATACATGGTCAATAAATAAATCCTACCTTATTTCAAGCTTTCTCCTTTACTATTTGGTGGGGTGATTCTTCACGTGGATTTTTTTGAAAGAGGTTTTAAAAGCAAGCCAGCAATGATGCACCTTTTGGCCTCGGCAGCCAAAGAGCTATGCTGAGGTAGAAGGAAAGGAAAAGTATGGTCGAAAGGATTGCTCAGCTCAGTGGAAAATATAGCTTGATTATAATGAGACAAATGTTAAAATTCTCACACAGTCCAGTCTCAAACTAAACGCCTCTTGCAGTTTTGTTTGAGTAAAAGCTTCAGGATTTGGTCCAAGAGGATTTTTTTTAAACCAAGATTTCTCAGCAGGTAAAACTTTATTCTATTATAACTTTTTTTTAAAAAAAGTGGCTTTCAGAATTGTAGATGCAACTAAATAAATAATAATAATAGTAATAATGATAATAATAATCAAGTTCTAAAATAACCTGCTTTTCTTTTCTAAATATCAAATATTTAGCCAAATACATCACTGCCATAACTCTCACTATTTATTACGCATTAAGCACCCGTGATGTGCGTAGCTAAAACAAGACAGTCACCAATGACCTGTTACATATTTTTCCTTGTCTGAATTCCCTCATCCACCATAGGGTTAGAATGCTGTTACTTTTTGCAAGACAAATTTGATGTGAAGGGAACATAGTCACCAATTGCTAACTGAAACTAAAATCTGTGAGAGTGTTTCTGCAACAGGCTACTCCCAGTTTTTCCCTGATTATACAAATACCTTGCAGTGACTAGATAAGTGTGCTTTGGAACAGCAGAGCAGTGAATTTCTTGTGTGAAAACTCCTCTTCATTTTAAAATATTCTCTTTATTGTATTTTAAAGCAATGGATCTCCAAGTTTGGATCGCAACTCAGATATCACCTTCAGCTCATTTGGAAGGATCCAGGCTTTTGATCTGGCCTATTACAGGAATAAGGGCCAGCTGCGAAATACAGATCTGGATCTGCATTTCCTCACAGTTCAGGGATATTGACACCTAGTGTTTTGCTTTGGGATCATCTGATTTTTTTAAAAATTAATTTCCAGCAAACCATTAGCCATCACATTTAGTCCTACAAACAAAATTATACCGTACAAATGTAGACCCACATTACTGAAATGAGGTTAACACTAAACAATCCATCCTTCAGTTATTAATCAAGCCAGAGTCCTGATTACTAATAGAGACAATTCCCAACCCCTACTCTAACCATTGTCCTACACCCTCTCCCTGTTAATTGTGTTATATTTACATCTTTCATTAACTCAGTGCATTTTTCTTCCTCTATGGAGGCCTATAAGAATTTCAGGAGGTTGGGTAGAGGGGGGCCTTTTAATTCTGTAAAGTGACATTAAGCTAGTTCTCTGTTGCTTTACAGTAGTGCCGTTCCCCCTCCCTCTGCCATTGGCTACTTCAACAAAGCAGCCGCATCACCAGCCTCTCTTTGGCAAGAAGAAATAAGCGACCCATTAAGTACTTAGAGGAGTGGACAGATTCTCCCATTCAGATAGTTCATCGTATATTTCTGAGAAAGAGTAAAATAGCCTCTCTGTGATGGCCCTAAGTGCTTTTCTGGAGTTTAGCGTTAAGTTGCTGAAAGATTATCTCAAGGACTGGGAGTCTGTTCGTTTTTAGAATGTAGAATGAGTGAAGCAATAATTATTTGGTTGAAAAATGTGGGTAGTTCAGCTTGCATTGCAAAGAAATACGCCTGCATTTTCCATTATTTGGGGAACAAATCCTGATACCTTTATTCAGCGTTTACTCAGATATTCAATCCTTACTCACACTGGTGAGAAGTTACACACACGCCGTCCCAGACGCTACAGTGATGGGTGTTATGAGAACTGAATAGAACAGAAATAAGTGGATTACTTGCATGAATCAGCGATCACCATGCAAGTAACAGTTGCACAATCTAGTGCTTGTCTACATTGGAAAGATATACTGGCATAATAGAGCTTTAAATTCATACCCTACAGTCATATCATAGAACACCCCATATGAACACCCTTATTCTGGTATAAGCCCTCTTCTAGTTTAGCTTATGTTCTGACATGCAAAAGGGGTTTAAGCTGAATTGAAGAAAAACACTCTTATTCTAGAACATGGTCCATAAGAGGAGTTATACTAATATTTATAGTCTAACTGGTAAAATTTTCCCATATGGACAATCCCCCTCAGTATTTACTCAGATTTCAACCCGCTTCTCTGAAACTTTCCTAGGTAAATACTGAGTAAACACGGAGTGAAAATTGAATGGGGGCTTGGAATGTAGTCATGTTAGTTACTAAAACAATCTTAACAGGGAAGTTCACATTCATAAAATCATAACATGCCCAGGTACAATCAATCAATCAGGGAATACCCTATTAAGCACAATAAAGCAGAAAATTCAGCTTCTCCCATGCAAGAGGCTTGATCTTTAGATTAGAACTCTAAGTTATACTCTGTACCAAAATACAGAACAACAGAAAGGTCCCCAGTCAGAGGAAAACTCTATGTACCTTTATACCTCCCCTTTGCAAGCTGGATTTTAGACAAACTCATTTTTCAAGAAGGCATATTCAACTGGATCAATGTGCCATCCAGACAAAAGAATAATATAAACCATCCTGACAATTGGTTAGAATTTTCTTTACTGTCAGCCAGGGAATTAAAAACTGAGCAGGAGGCATATTGAAAGTAGGCTCTCATAACCTTAATCAGTAGGCTGGAAAATGAGTTTTTCAAAAGAGATAATGAGCTCCCAAATCATCATGTGCCAAGAGCGCACCAATTTCACTGGGCTAATAATATTCTCAAGCACATGGTATAACTGGAGCACCTCCTTGCCTCCAAGCACCGCAAGCCATGCGCCAAAATGGACTCCAACATCTGTACAAGGCACTGAATGCAGCACTGTACTAATATTGCATACAGTGGTATTTCGAAGGGGTTTTTTGCGATAGGTTAAAAAAAAATCACCACTGGACCTAAAGAACCCTTGAAACAAATGAAAAGCTGACACCTCAGCACAGCTATCAAAATGAGAACATAGGACTGACCTAGAGATTTAGTGACAACACAATACAAGAACCGGTCCCTGGTCTGTTCCCGACTCCCACACCCAATCAGGAGCCAGAAGTGCAGCACAGTCCCAAAGGCAAAGTAGTTGTGAAGAGGGAACTATGCCTAGCTATCTTTGGCAGGGTGACCAATTTCCCTGTGTGTTTTCTGTTGCCATTTCATCAGCCTGAAAATGTTACAGCTGCACAACAAAAAGCATTTGCCTAAGAAACAGCAAGGTCATCACCAAATCAACTATGTCTGGTGTTTTAGCCACTGAAAGGGCCTCTAATTCTATTACTTGTGATGAACATAACAGACACCTTTGGATACTTTAAAATCTGCAAACCAACCAGGCCAATTTCAGTACAATACTGAGAGATTATTATTCAACTCAGAACTTGGTTACTGCAGGGGGGAAAACAAACCAGCTACTACTTCACTTTAGCAAATTAAGCACATGGGTATATTCTCTCTTTCAGGTCTTGGCAAGCAGACAGTCCTCCAACATACCTTCTGATGAAGCCATGTCAGCAGAGGGAAGAGAGAGGCCACAACCATATCACAGGGGCCTATCTCCCACCATGTAGGGATTCCGCACAGGGTCTGAGAAATTGTTGTTCTTTCCACTCCATAGCCTCCAACACATTTCCTGGGATCTCCTCAAGGTGAACCACATAGTGTTTCCCAGCCTCTCCATTCCTCTCCCCTTTCTGTGTTGGAGACGACATTCTAGACCCATGACGCTAAGAATCACATTTTCCCCTTTGCCATTTTCTCCTTGTAGGGATTTTATTTGTGGTTTGAAACTGCAAAGTAAGCACTAAAATGCTGTGCTGTCACTTTTGGGCCTTCTAGCGTTTTCACCTCATCTGCCGACGGCTTGCCCTTTCCTGTGAATCCGGCTGTTTGGTACCAGCTGTCTGCTACTCCATTGTCTCATTTCTTTATGCTCTAAAGGTACACCCCCCCACACACCTACCTTTTCTTTCTTTTTCTTTTTCTTTTTTTTTTAAAGCTGTGCTCATCCCATGTTCTGGCTGACTGCAGGGCGGGACATGATTTGTGTTTGTTTACTGCAAAATTCAATCAAAAATGTTTTTCTTTGGGAGCCATTTATCTTCTATAGGGAAAAATAACTAAGGGCACTAGATTTTTTTAAATTTTGGAAATTCACTGTAGTATTTTAAAGTATATCAGCACTTTCATTTGTTTTACCCCTACCTCTTCCTGAGAGAGTCTTTTCTTTCTGTTCTTTAGGCCAAACTATGCAGTTCCTTCTCTCCCATCCACCTTTGTCACACCTATGCAGGAGTAAGCCATCATTTAGCTTCACCAGACACTAGGGGAGCAATGGGCTAGGGATTACATGTTTTGGTGGTTGGTGGGAGGCAAGGGCCTCGTCATTGCATGCCAGCAAGTGTTAGTAGGAGAGCTGTTGAGGGAAATACTGGCTATGGCTGTGGTAAAGGTATCTGCCTATTTAGTTCTCCCTAGAACGATCCATTGTGCATATCAAGTTACTGCATAGCCTAAGCTTTGTACACCTTTTCCTTCTACATCCTATGCCCACCACAATCCCCTTTGCTCTCATTCACTGTATTGTGTCTGAAATTCAGACTACAAGCTCTTAGGGCAGGGGCTTCTTTTTCTGTCATCCTCTAAAAATCCTAGCATGTTTTAGGGACCATTTAAAGAAATCATAAATAAGTACACTGTTACCCGTTACCAGACAACAAAATCCACTCTAGTGAAGAGCAGTAGTAAAGTTGAGGGTGAACATAGCAAATGGGAAATATTGCATTTACTCAATGTATTTATTTATAAAACTCTCAAAAGCATTAAATTCATGCAGTGTGGTCACTCTGCATGTGAAATTAAGTGATGAAAATATGCATTTTAATGTCACTTCTGAGTTTTAGTGCTGATGTCATCCTCGCCTAAACCCAATTCAAAATAAGGGCGGCTCTACCTACCCTTAAATGCCTAACGTACCTCTGCCCAGCCTGGAACACCAAAAAGCTTAGTTTACCCTCTCCTTTTCTTTTTTCTTTTTTTAAACACACCACTAGTGAAGAGGCCGCTTTCTCCTTTCTTTCAAGTGTCCCTTGCTTAGCATCCTTGTTTCCAGCCTGTAACGGTGCAAGACTCACCCCTGCAGCACCTCCTGCTGGTCATCCAGGGAATTAGTGTTCCAGCCTCCAGTGCGCCCTCTGCAGGCCGGTGTGCCCCGAGTCCGTCCTGGACCCCGGTGCCCCCTTTCATGCCGGGGTGCTGCCACCTGCAGTACCCCGCACAGATCTGGGTCTCCCCTCCCTGGGAAACTTCCAATCCTCTACCCCCACCTCGCCTCGTCTATGGCCACGGCCAGTCATCACCTAGCCCCCGTTCCCTGGGGCTGACTGCAGTGTAAGTGCCACTCTTCATAAGCAAGGGGTGTTTGGACCTGCTGACTCTGTCTACCCCTTGGGCTGCCCTCTGCAACCCCAGTACCTATTTGGCCTTCCACTATCCCTGCAGCCTCGGGGGTTTCCAGGCCGGAGCTCCCCAGCTCCTCTGGCCTTCCCCCAGCCCTCCTCCACCTAAGGTACCTTGGTATGCTCCCAGCAGCCAGGTCCCTCCCTCTCCACAAGCTAGAGAGCGAGTCCTTCTGCTCCTGGCTTCACTGGCCCCACTGCTGAGGCTGCCTCCCAATCAGCCCAGCTTTTCCCTTGCCCCAGGGCTGTTTTAAGCCCTTCCAGGCAGGAGCGGGTGACCACCCCACTACACAGCCCTTTGCAGATGTGCCCATAAATCAGTGTGACATAATTAGCCCCTTTGAGTTGCCCTGCGTGACCACACTCATGATTTTCCTCATCACAGTTCTTTGTCATCACGCTGTGAGAATATCTCAGAAATACTGCAAGCAGGACAAGATCAAAACACATTGGTGGGACAGCATGAGGGAAGCTTGCCCTGCTATTGCATGGGGGAAGGGGGAGGAAGAAAACAAATAAAACACTTCAAGGCTTGAATTTCATTTTTGTTTCCAGATGAAATGGGGAGGAAATAAAGGCTTACAATTCTCATTTGCCTGTACATTAGAGAAAGATGCTGTCGGGTAGATATCATAAGAGCGTGCTGAGTACAGTAACAAGACGACCAAAGTAAATGCTGTTATACAAAATGAAAACATTATGAGCCATTGTGATTAGAGTGACTTCATTTAAATAATCCATAAAAACAAAAACAATGTTGGAAACATATCCACTCTAGACCGACTGCTCTATCTGAGCCATTTCTTCCCTAGCTGTTAAGTCCACTTCATCATTTATTCATTCAAAGGCTTTAATCAAGAAAACTGCTCAGAAACCACATTCCATGTATGAGGTTTCCGGGCTCGATGCAACAGCGAGAGATCAGCCATGGTCAGACGGTGGTGCCGTGCAGACACATAAGCTCCTGGACAGATTAAAAAGACACTGAGTAGTGACAGCCAAGAAGAAGGGTAGTCTTGGGCTTCAGGCGCAAGACAGGGAGCCAGGAGATTTTGGGTTGTACTCTCAGCTCCAGCGCTGACTCACTGCGACTCAGGGAACGCCACAGAATCTCTCTGCACCTCAGTGCCACACCTTCCAAATGTGGCACGTTTAATTTGGGCATGGGGAGGAGGTTTTTTACTTTAAAATGAATGTAGTGCTGATTAAAGAAGCTGTAGTGAAAGCATTGGGAATTGAAGTCCTCTGGTTATGACAGAGGAAATACGTTGTTGAGCTGAAGTTAAGGTTGCTGCTTAACATTGAAGTACCTCCATCATACTTAAGTAACCCAAGTTAACACTGTCAATTCTTTAGTGAGAGGGAGCCAATGATTATTATCATGTATTTGCTGCAGAAAAGGTGTGTTTTCACCTGGAGATAGCTGTCTGGATACAAAATCCTAGGGGATACAGGTGGTTTTTACTTCAGTCACGGAGTTTACCTCAACTAGCTACAATGACATAAATACTACCTGTCCCTTGTCTCTATTACAATACCGCATTGAGAAAGCTATCCCAAGTTAGCTCTCTTAAGGTAAAAAAACACACCTCTTTTCCAGTGAATTCATAGCCCATTTGGTAAATTTACCTGCAAGTACGGTGACCAGATAACAAGTGTGAAAAATCAGGACGGGGGAGAATAATGGGGGGGAGGGGGGAATAGGTGTCTATACAAGACAAAGACCCTAATATCGGGATGGTCCTGATATTAATCAGGATATTTGGTCATCCTACCTACAAGTCCTTAAGGGAGCCCGTTAAAAGAAGAAGGCTTGTAATGAAAGTCTGACTTAACAAATGGAGTCAAAACTAACATTTCCTCAAAGTGCCTTAACCCTGAGCTGGGGAGTCATCTCTGCAGGCTTAAGATATATCAGCATTCTGCCTAAGCAAGATGTCAATCAAATGCTTCAATTTTGGTTGACTAGAAAGATCTGCAAAGGATTAATACTATCCATGGATAGAGCAAATCTATGTGCTCCACCTGAACAAGACGTACTAAATAAATGTTTCTGTTAATGTAACAAGCTGACTGACCTCATCACTTCTTTTCAGGACAACTTGACAACAGCAACCAAAAGAAACTAAAACTGAAATTGAACTAAAAAAAGGGAAAGGTCCCAAGAAAATAAAATTATTGCCTAGTTGAAAAGTTATGTGAAGTCTGATTAGCAACATAATTGTTGCTCCAAGGGATCAGACCCGTGGTCCATCTAGTCCACTGTGTCAGACAGTGGCCTGTAACAGCAGTTTGAGATGAAGGTGTAAGCAGCTCCATGGAGGAAAATTATGGAATAATCTTCCTTTGGGGGAAGGTTTTTTCCTAACCACTATCAGGTAGTGGTTGGCTTGTGCCCTGAAACATTCCAGGTTTACATCCCTTATAAAAATATCCTATCAATTCCCTATATATGTTCTCATTAACAAGAAAGTTAAGACAGTATACTCAGTTACATCTCAAAAATAGTAAGATCACACTCTTCATCTGAGAGCACAGACTCAGTGGGAATACACGGTATTCCTTCACGTGGAATAAAAAGTTAAGATTTTTTTAAAAAATATATTTGCAGAATTACACCACTTGAGTGCAGATCACTTGAGCTGGGGAGGGGGGTGGGGGGGAAAGGATTGCATATATGCAAGCAAGACATTAAATGATATAGAAACATACAGCCAATGTAAAAATGCATTGAACAAACACACACTTTTGTCCTACAAGAAACAGAACATGAAAGATTTAAAACTGGAACTGCAAGAGAAAAAGGAGACTGCATACAACATTATGATCAGACTGAGAAGTGATAAACATTTTAGCGAGGTAGACCCTGAAGCAAAAAACAAAAATTACAATTTCAATAGCTGTTAGAATAATTGATTTTTCAGTTTTCTGGCAGTTCGGAAAAATTGAAAAAAACAAACAAACAAAAAAACATTCAGTTCAGGTTAGGACAAACTGCAACCAAAAATTTTCTGAATTTTTGGCAAATAAAAATTGTGTTGTTTTGGGGTATTTTAACACTGGATATTTTAACACATGTGATGAGAGGACTCATATTCAAATCCCCATTCTGGAGTAGCGACTTGAATCAAGATATCCCACATCCCTGGTGAGTGTCCTATCCACTTGGCTAGTGGTTATTCTGGGCTGGAACTTCCTGAATCTCTCCTGTGGAAGAGGCGGTGTATATCTCCGACAGACCAAATGTTCAACCTTTAGAAAAACAGTGTCTCCTATGAGGATAAGGAATCACTTTTCTAAAATATGTCCTAGCAGGACAAAGCATAGAGGAGTCCACAAGAACCACCACTAAAGAAGGGGATTTTAATATTAGGAAGGAAATGTAAGGGTATCCAAAGAAAACAGGGTAAGGGAGCTTACTCAAATACATCATGGTATTGATGACTGATGATGATCATGATAGTGAGCAGATATTGAGCTGTATTCTGATCTTATGCAGTTTTAAACTAGATTTCAGTGGTATTACACGTGATTTACATCAGTATATGGTAAGCGAGATCACGATCAGGCCCTTTGTTCTTATTATCCATCATGCAAGAAGACGCATTTTACGTTTAGGTCAAACCAGTTTTGACTTCACAGTGGACTTAGGACCAGCAATAATTAATACTGCTATTCATTGTTGCATGCCCGTAGCATCCAAAAGCCATTCAGGATCAATGCATATTAGGTGCAGCACAATCACATAAGGAGACAATTACTGCTCTGAAGAACTTACAGTCTAGTTTAGGACATGACAAGTGAGCATAACAAACAGTAGGAGGAAAAAGAAAAGGAGGACTTGTGGCACCTTAGAGACTAACCAATTTATTTGAGCATGAGCTTTTGTGAGCCTCAGCTCACTTCATCGGATGCATCCCATGAAGTGAGCTGTAGCTCACGAAAGCTCATGCTCAAATAAATTGGTTAGTCTCTAAGGTGCCACAAGTCCTCCTTTTCTTTTTGCGAATACAGACTAACACGGCTGTTACGCTGAAACCAGTAGGAGGAAAGACAGCAGGGAGTTTGAGGGGAACACTAAATACCATCACACAGTTACATCATCTAACAAGGTGTTGTGACATCCACCAGGGCCCAGTGTGCCTTTTACACTGCTTAGTGGAAAGCAGCCTCTCCAGGCTCTGCTCACACTCAGCCATTAGCACATAAAGTTACATGAATGTTCTCTCAGCCACTCAAGCTACACATAGGGTGACACCTGCAAATTCTTAGTCTCAGCCTTGCACCCCAAGAAATGTGCATCTTGTACTGTCCAGCACACTACTGAACAATGCAAGCACATTAATAGTCTATCATTTCATCAAGGGAAATGATGATGTACCAGCCTTTGTTAACCTGAGTAGAGATTTCCCAAATGCTTCAACCAAAACACACTGGTTTAGCGAAAGCAATAAAACGAGTTTATTAACTAGAGAAATGTAGATTAAGTGATTCTAAGGCATAAAATAACAATTGGTTATAAAAGAAACAAAAAGATAAGACAACCTAATTCCTAAACTTTACCAAGCTAAATAAGATTTGAAGACAAAGGTCTCTCACCCAAAAACTTTCAGCAGTCCATACCAACTGGAAAGCCTTCCAACTAGTATCACTCCTCCCAGTCCAATGATGCTCCTATTGTCTTTCAAGCAATCTTGCTGCCATGAGTTGTGATGGGGGAGGAGAGGTAATGTGGTGGCACTGTCTCTTATTTTTATATCCTTCTCCTCTCTGAGGATTAGCCCTCCCCCTGTCTCCCCGCTGAGGTGCAGACAATTAGTCCATGGCGTATGTGAGCTCCAAACTATCCTTTAGATCAGGGATCAGAAACCTTTGGCACATCAGGGAAATCCGCTGGGGGGCCGGGACGGTTTGTTTACCTGCAGCGTCTACGGCTTTGGCCAATCGCAGCTCCCACGGGCCAATGGGGGCTTCAGGAAGATGTAGCCAGTACATCCCTTGGTCCACACCACTTCCCGCAGCCTCCATTAGCCTGGAACGGCGAACCGTAGCCAGTGGGAGCTGCGATCAGCCAAACCTGCAGACGCTGCAAGTAAACAAACCGGCTCAGCCCACCAGCGGCTTTCCCTGACAGGCCACGTGCCAAAGGTTGCTGATCCCCGCTTTAGATGAACTGTAAATTTCTTGTTTACAACTCCCCTGCTGGTGAATCTCCGATTAAGCAGGTAATGGCCTTTTAGCACCTAGCTGCCATGCCAATGTACCTTTGAGAAAGTGGGCTGAGGGTGTTACAGCATATTTCAGTAGCAATCATATAACAAACTCTCATAATTTGACACGCAGTTTCATTTTACACACATTTCAACAGGATAGGAATATTCAGCAGATTATGGCTTTTCAGATGATACCTCACAAGGCACACTTTGCACAAAATATTTCATAACCATACAACAGGGGTGAACATGGGGTACAGGGGAGTCACATATGCACAACTCAAATTTTCTAAACCATTTTAAAATAGTCTTGTCTTTTAAAAGACACTGCCTACTCCTATTTTCTCCTTTTAACCCTCTGCCTATCTTCTTTTACCACAACTGCAAGAAAATATCTTTAAAAGGTCATGTTATGGTCAGGTGTGTATGCGAAGCCCATGAATTGACATATATGAATAAATGTTATGAACAATTTTGAAGTTCCCCCACCTCTACAAATACAATGAATGAGAGTTTATACATGGTAAATGGAAACTAAATATTTTCTAAGTTGCATCTCAAAGATGGTCATGAATTAGAACCAGAAGAGGACTCCAGCTCAGTATTTACTGAATCTGTTCATATTGGGCTTATTTGTATTAGGAAATCCTGAAGCAACTCCAGCCTAGATCTGGGCCACATTGTCCTAGATAGATGCTATACAAACATATAGTAAGAGAGAGTCCCTTCCCCTAAGAGCTTGCAGTCTAAATGGACAAAACAGACTAAGAGTGAGAGAAACTATACATTCTCTACATTTCACAGGCGATGAACTGAGCCACCAAGGGACAAAGCGACCTGCTCAAAAATCACACAAGGAGTCTGTGGCAGAACTGAGAACTGAACTCCAACCTCCTAAATCCCAGTCCCACACACTATCTTTCCTTCCTAAATCATTTTGATTTTCCTCTGCAGTAGAATTTGTCCAAGATGTAATCAGAGATGTGATACAATCTGTAGCAAATGCATTTAATTTTAGTAGTGATATTCTGGACCAATATAAAGAAAGGGGCCGGGGGGGTGGGGGGGGAGAGAAAAAACACAATACAGCCTCAAGTGAAGTATCTGATTTTTTAAAATCAGAACTGAATTCTTAAAGAAAACTAAATTCATGGGATGTGGGGGGGGTTTCCAATGGACATGCATTATCCAGTAAATATGTTTCTCCAGAATCTATGAAAGAAAAAGAAATTAATGAAGCTGAAGGACTTAGCTCTATAGATAGTAAGACATGAACCAATTTCTGGGCATCGTATGTTATAGTGCTAGATTTATTAAGAACCACTGAAGCCTAAGTACACTTTTGAGACTGGTGATTAGATAAGACAACTTCGATGCACTAAAAAAGTGTGATAGCATTTCAGAGCATAAAGTTTCATTTAAACGAATCTGCAAATACTCCCATTTGACCCAACAGCAGAACCAGTAATTCTACTTAGTGCATCATAGCAAACAGCAATTTTAAACCTAACTGTGAAAAGAAAACAAGCAGCGGTGAGCATAAAATTAGTGGATATGCTAGTTGCCTGACTGGAATGGATCAGAAATTATGAGACGTAGAGAAAGCACTAAGTGTTGTTTGGGGTATAGTATGAGGAGTGGAGCTGAAGAAAGAGGATCATGTTCCTAAAGGGACAGACATTAGCATGCGGCTGGAGATTCTGGAATGCAAGTCTGGACGTGGTCTGAAAGGAAACAGGAGTCCCTGAGCATTAGTGTCAACCACATAGTGGGGCAGATTCTCTGGCCCATAAGTCTAATTTGCACCTTTCAGAGCATTGCCAACAGTTCATGAGTCAAGCCACAAAAATTATGGGATTGGCTTAAAAATGGTGAGATTTACGAAATAATAAACCCAGGGCTCTTTTTATTTACCATAAAAAAAAGCTCAGAGTTGCATGTAATAATAGCAGCCTTCCTTAAAGCTTCAGCTCCTGGGAAAACACCACATATTGCAAGACTAGCAATCAAATCGTGAGTGCTGGCAACGCCCTTAGAACACAACACTTCGATTGCTAGTGCTATGGGGCTGAGATTTTCATTTTGTTCTGTGTTTGTACGGCACATAGCACAATTTGATCCTGGTCCATGACCACAACCAACCAACCAACAACATTAACTTGCATGTAATTTTACCCAGTGCAGAGGTTTGGAAAGAAACCCTATTTGATGGCCATTAGTCTCCTTGAGTAAAATTATCAGAAGTGCATAAGTGACTTAGGACCCTACATCTCATTTCCAAAAACAACTTGGGCCTAACTCCCTAAATCACGTCTTAAAATAGGTTCCTAAGTCACTTGGGTGCTTTTAAAAAAGGTTACCACATTTTGTGTATCCTCCAATGCCATGGCAATGAGTGCAGCACAGAATATGTTCCTTGAGCCCACCCCTCTTTGCAAACTCTGAGAAGTTGGGCACAATTTGGCCCTACATCTACATGAAGGAGGTAAGGAAAGAAAGGGGTTCCTACACAAAATAAGTTTGCCTCAGCCTGAACCATTCAGTGGACTCCTCTGCAGGTGTAGAGCTGACATCGTAAGCTCAATGTCACCATTGAGTGGCCCCACCCCATGCATAGAAGGGAACAGCCAGCAGCAGGAGGGGCCTGGCCATATTGCACTCCCGCAATCCCTAAATGGCATAGCAGCCTTTGGGGGGCTTTTACAGGCAGAATATAGAACAACTTTAAAGCTACAGTACTTGTAAATTATGTCAGGGTCTGACTCTGCATCCAACTGTCCTGAGGCTTGGGAGAGTGCCAGGGTGTCTTACAGTCACCTTCCTCCTAGCTCCTCCTCCATCATCTGCACGCACAAGAACTGTGGTGCTGCTGAGTATCTAACCCACCGAGTATACTGAAAATATACCACATTGTTTGGAATATGCAGTGAAAGGGAGAAAGTATGAAATTATTGCAAAAGACCCAGGGGGTTTCTGCCCCAGGGAAAGCTTTTGAAAAGATGCTATCTGGTGCAATCCAGTCCATTCTGAAAGCAAATAAAAACTGCACTTCAGAAATATTTTTATGAGCTTCAGGGAAAGTAATCTGTGCAGGACTGATTTAGTGGCAGGCAGAGAAGGCTGGGAAATCAGCTCAGAGAATCCGCTCCAGCCCATCACTGCCAGTCTATTATGCTCAGATTTGGAACAGAGGCCATGAAATCAAATATGAAGTTGAGCAGTGTGCGGGAAATAAAAGATATTCACTTTTACAGCCAGGAGACATGGAGTAAGCAAGAAGCGCCAAGGAAGCAAATATCTCCATTTAATTTACACCTTTACTATCCAATAGCATCTTTCTTGGGGAGAAGCTGCAGGCTGAAGCACATACATACAAAGAAAGACTCAAAGCCGGAAGAGCAATACTCAAGAACATGTTGTAAATTGTGCTCCACACACACACAGCTCTATTACTCATCCTAAAACAGTAAAGATAACTTCCAAAAAAAATTAACTTCACTTTGTTTCTTCAAACTGTAACATTAAGTATCATGGAGAAATTCTGTATAATGCTATAACATTTTGTGTCACATGCACAGCGTTAATAATACACTGACTAAATCGCACTAGAACGACAGGCTACCATTATTTTACTGGCAGTCTTTAAGATAGGTAGGTAGAGCCCTCTCTAACTGGATAGCATTATGGGTAAAAGTCCCAACGTGATTTTTTTTTAATCCTTAGGCACAATTTCATGACTTGTATGAACTGTGTCATGTATACTCAGTTCTTGGAGTCCTGTAGTTAGTTCTTGGTCCTCTTCCTCACCCAATGGATATTCTGTAGAAATTATTGTTTATTAATTTCAATTGGGGCAATACCTAATTAACCTCCAAGGAGGATCAGGGGCCCCTTGTACTAGACCAGTGGTTCTCAACCAGGGTATGCATACCCGTAGGGCAGTGGTTCTCAAACTTTTGTACTGGTGACCCCTTTCACATAGCAAGCCTCTGAGTGCAACCCCCCTAATAAATTAAAAACACTTTTTTTATATATTTAACACCATTATAAATGCTGGAGGCAAAGTGGGGGTTGGGGTGGAGGCTGAACACTCACAACCCACCATGTAATAACCTCGTGACCCCCTGAGGGGTCCCCAGTTTGAGAACCCCTGTACTCGACTGTGCAAACAAACTCCGAAGCGATGGTCCCCCACATCAGAGAGCTCTCAGCTGAGGAATTCATTTCCTCTTTGTAACTCTGGCAGAGATATTGCTGTCAGTAACAGATTGCAACTGGTCTCTGCAACTGGTTAGGGTAGAGAATGATTTTGTGACTTTACTAAATCGAAGTGTTTTATATTTGCACTACATTTTGTCATCTTTTGTCCTGAATCAATAGTCCAAAGGTCAAATTCAGCTGTAGCTACGTGCAGCTTCTAAGCCCTGTGCAGAGACACCATAGGTGAAAAAGGTCTCTCTGCACCAGTTTCACACAGGCTCTGCAGGAGGGCATGTTGGAGGCAAGTCCAGGAGGGACCAATGGATTCCCCTTTATACAGATCCTATGGCTTCAACTCATTGTGCAACTGGCACTGAAGTGGCAATATATTCCCATTGGCTGGACAAGCAGGCATAAGGAGCTGCATGGCAGCCCTACTCCCTAGGTCCAGATTGGAGGTGTGTGAATAACAGTTTTCAGTTCACTGGCAATTCTGGGGGGCGGGGAGGTTGTGGGGCCAAACAAAAGTTTCATTTAAACAAAAAAAAAAATCAAGACATTTTATTTTGATTTTGACCATTTTAAATGGTTTTTGATTGGGTTTTTTTAAAAAATTGAAGGAAATTTTGGTATAAGCCATTGTTTGAAACAAAACATTTAAAATGTTTTTCATTTTGAAAATATCAAAATGAAACATTTAGTTCTGGTGGATTTTTTCCCTGAAACAATTTGACAAGACTAACATGAAGTCCTGAAACATTTCAATGTTGCCAAAGCTGCATTTTTCACCAAAAAGTTTCAGATTAAAAATTTCTCCTTGTTCTACTAAAGATTGAGAGGGTGGATTTCACCTCCCTATTTGCTCTACACGCTACATGTAGAGAGCCCCCCCCCATCAGACTTTCTGTGAGCGGAGTGTATTTCACCCTCACATACTCCTTGAAGAGATTTTACAAATAGTTCAAAGCATCTTATGGCACCACAAGTTTTCCAAAGTAGTCAAATAGACCAATAAAGCTTGACTCAGGAAACAAGTGTGACAGAATATAGCCTGATGTTTACAACTTACACACTACTGTAATAATTTTTGTACAAGGCATGTCTTGGAAGATATCATTTGAAAACTGATCATTTGTTGGTCAGTATTGTCCTGATAAAATGGGTGGCAACATTGTACATAAAGTTATAAGATTTCCCTGTATGGTGTTATTAAACACATGTTCCAAACCCCACAGCCCTGCCCAAACAATGATTGGCAAACAGATCGGTCTTAAACAACGGAATGCATGCTCTGCTTAAATTGCATTTAAGCAGCAAACAGAGTCATCAGGCAGGAAGGGAAACAAAGAAGGATCAAATAGGTGAGAAAAAGCCAGCAGGGAACATCCTTCCATATAGACTGTCTCCTAGTGCCCAGCTGGAAGTGTTTTCAAAAGAGGGACAAACTATAAAAAGGAGGGACAAACACCCCAAGGCACCCTCCCTGTCTCTCTTCCTGACCATTGCATTCACTGTACCTGAAGCGACAAAGGAAGTATTTGTTGGACTATGGGGGAGGGGTCCTGACCTACAGAGTTTGGTCAGTAAGACTGCTGAAAGCATGAGGTGAGAAACTTTGCTTGAATCTGATATAGTTTGTGAAGTAAGGTATTAGTCAATGTCTTATCTTTAATTTTTTGTAACCATTTCTGACTTTCAGGCCTCATTGTGAGTATGCATTTAAAATCTCTGGAGTTAATAAATCTGTTTTACCATTTTATCTAATCCAGTGTGTAAATTAAAGTGCCTAAATAATCATTTGAAATAAGGTGGCATATTATTCCCTTTAAGGAAGAATGAACTTAAAATATTTTGTACTGTCCAGGAGAGCACTGGGCAGTAAAGGACATACATTCCTGGGGGACATCTGAGACTGGGAGTGTATTGGGGTCACCCTGCAGTATAACCAAGGTTAGTGAAAGCCACAGTATAACCCAAGTGTGGCTGGCAGGCTGCAGTCTCTCTCTCTCACACATGCTAGAAGGCTGTTTGAGCAGACCAGGTGAGAGCTACTTCCTCAAGGCAGTGTAAGGCATCCATGGTTACAGGGCAGGTTTCACACAACTGCTCATTAGTCTGGATTGTATCCTGGTGTGTCAGAGAGATCATTGACATTGTACACGTGATTAAGAAACAGCTGTGTTTTGTTTATATACACGTATAATTATGGTCCATCAAAAAGAGAGTAATTAAAATGTTTTATATGCTCTGAAACATTGCAGACCTACACAGGGGACTTTTACTACAGCGAATATTGAGAAACAAGCTTTAAACCTCAATCCACCCTAAATAGATACTGATCTCTCAAAAAAATGGGGGGGGGGGGGAGAACAGGACAGGACCCAGAGTTCTGAGGTATGTATTAAGCTATATTAGCTTGTGCTCTTGAGTATCAACTTCCTTGACGACAAAGATGCACAGAGTATCTCCGATCCATGAACAGGCTAGATCTGTGTACTCTACTATAACGGTAAGTGTGTCTTATGCAACAAATGTTCATGTAACTGTCCAAGTTCTATTGCTCCCCTAGAGGAGGGGATCTTGTCAGAACTAGTAGATGAAGCTGAGACACTAGGCTACCCATGAAGAGGCTGTTAGGAAGTAAAGACCTAAGGACTGACTCCCCTCGAAGAAGGGGTGGTAGGAGATGGTAGCTGCCACCTAACTTGTTGCCTAAGACATCAATTTACCTTCCAGCAGCCCTGTATCAAGGCTGGTAACCAAGAAATTAACGTGATTTCCTATTACCATTCATACCAGGCATCATTCCACCCCCATTAAGGTCAATGAAAATTCTGAGTGTGGATTGAAGGGAGTGTACTATATAGCCCTCGGGTGTAAAATCTGCCATTGATGCATGGAAGATTTATGAGCACAACTCACTGCTGATTGAGAATAAAGCAGAAGTGTGCAGGCTCCCAAAATTAAACTGCTTACTCCTCTCAGCAGGCAGATATTTAAATTGATCACTTTTAGATTGTGATTAATGTTTTCTTTTTCCAGTTTTAAGTTAAACAAGAATGTTACTTTAATTGTAAAGTGTTTTGATTTCCAGAGCTGGATGGTTTAATATTCAGAAATCTCTCTGCTTGTCATTATTTCAAAAAAGAATTTTTAAACTGGTGAAAACTTTTAAAGCGTATCTACTGTGAGCTATCTGCCATGATTTTAACAGCATTTGTCTTGCCATGTTGGTTAATTATTCAAGATCTTTATCTTCAAACAGAGTACTCCCTCATCACCCCTCCCCTACCTACCTCCTGCTACTGTGAAGTCATCATTCTATAGCAACGGGACCACATTCACTAGACACACTGCAGGACTAGCTAAAAAAGGGCTAAGGGGCTGTGGAGCAGAAAGCTTCAATTCACAAACACAAATATCCAAAATGACCTGTAACTTTTGGTTCCCCCTCTGTGGTTACGGAAACTGCCTTTCTTTTAGGCTGTCTCCTTTTAGATTTTTGTCCCAAGGTAAAACTTTCTCTGTAAAACAGACCAAGAGACATGGCAGATTCTCAATCACCTGGAATGTTTAGGTCAAGACTGGAGGTCCTAAGAGAGACGTTCAACCAGAAGTTATGGACTTGATGCAGGAATTGCTGCATGAAGTTTTATGGTCTGTGTGATGCAGGAAGTCAGACTGCATGATCAGAATGGTCTCTTTTGGCCTTAAAAATATATGAATCTGAAATTCCAGTAATTTTAACCAATAGTAAGTACTGAATGCCTCCCCTCCCCCCAGTCAAGACAAGACATTTGTTTTTCTTGTTTCAGGTTTTTGGGACAACCTCCCCCGCCAGTGACTGAAAAACCTGAAATCCCAGAATCAGGTTTCTAAGATAAATATTCACACTTATGACGTTCTAAATTTGATTTTTGCCAGTACTCTGCAGTATTCAATTAAAACTCACTGTTTTGCCAAGCATTCCTGCCAGGAAACCTATTTGCTAGAAATATTCACAAGATACCCCTAGAAAAGGGGATCAATCGCAGGTGAAATGAATTCATAAACTTTCATTCAATTTTTTATTTTATTTTCAGTGAATAATAGTTTACAACTCTACTGGGTAGCATGTGCAGGATTCATAAGGAGGGGAAAAATTCTAACAAATCAAAGAAAACTTACTTCTGAAAAATTTAAAAATAATTCTTCTATACCTGATCTTCAAACTTGTCACTGGCACAGGACTCAATATTGTCAACTGGGCACAAGAGTAAATCTGGGAGTGGTGGAGATTTTACATTTGGAAGGCAGAGAAGAATAAGGAGGAATTGTTTCTACGGGACTTTGACTTTGTTTTTTAAATGGCAGCTGTTTGAAGCTGCTCAGAGGGTTGGAATGTTAAAGTCAAAGTGCATAGATACATGTCCTTTATCATGTAGCTCAGCAGTTTAGTACATGGATATCTACACTACAAACAGAGTATGGGTGTTAGAGACCATGAGTACATACAAGAAGACAACCATAAATGCACATAATCTTTAAATGACAGTTGATGTCACCAAACACCCAGCCTCACCTCTCTGACTGTTAGTACAAACACATGCCAATGATCAGTATAACATTTTAAAAATTAGATTAATGCAGACAAGATATTTATTCATTAATCATTTGCAAGACAAAATAAGTAAAAGTGCCATATTAAAAAAACTAATCTCTTGGAACAACAGCTAAGAAAGTGCATCGTGGAGAAAATATTGGTGCTCAATACAACCACATTTGTTCTTGGGTATTCTTTTTTGCATGGGAGTAACTTCACATTGAAAAATTTCACTTGGGATTAAGTGGGAGACAAAATTAAATACACAATTTAATACAAAGCAGGAGGACAGACTTTTAGATTTCATCAAGACCACAGTGTAATGAAGATTAATTAGAGTTTATGGTACTACCCATCTGTTGAATTTTACAATAGCACATCTTATGATATGTGATCTCCCTTTCGAAGACATACAGGATCAACTGATAACATCTCTCTGTATATTTTGGTTTTGCCACAAAATCCAATGGCAATGGGGAATATTATGAATGCATTTATCAGGGTAAAGTATTTTAATTTACCATGTAAACCACAATAATGAATTACACCAACTGATAAAATGAATGTTATACGAAAGTGGCTGACAGTTACAGTAGTGAGAGTGAAAAGGAAATCGAAGACAAAAATGGTATCTGCTAGCAATGGGAAAGCTCACGAATGTCAAGCTCACTCAATCAAACATTGATAGTTTGACATTCTACTGAGAAGATGAGACTCAAGGCACAGATATAGAAGACAGACAAATCCAGAGCAAATATGGAGTAAGGAGCTGAGAGGAGAGGGAAGTCTAATGAAAAATAAATACTTATACCATATTATAAAACATCTATTTGTGGCAGCCTAAAGATTAGGATGTTTGTTTAGCTCAGAAGTATGGAATCGATTTCCCTTTAGCCAGCATATCCTTTTAAAAAAAAACAAAAACACATGTTTAATTTGTTCCCATTGTGACAGACTGACAATATCCTGGACAAACTTTACGGAATTAAGATTAAAAAAACTTTGCTGTATTAAGTTAAACCTTATTGAATTAGGTTTAACACCTTTGTGGTCCATTGTGTTAAAAATGCAGTTGTATTTGTGTTACTGTGGAATGGTACATACATAACTTCTCTCGTAGGAAGGGGATGCTAAAGCAATTCCTCTAGTTATTAGCCTTTTGCACACCTCTTCAGGGGATGGCTTAATATATTAGTTACAACTGGGTCCTCCAGGGACCAACAGACAAAAAATAAATTAAATACATAGCCTGGATTTTAAACAGATGCAAGGCCTTCTTCCTGATCCAGTAAAAGAGACAGGACCTGTAGTCCACAAGAGCCCCAATCCTTATGCAATGATGGGAAGGACTGGGCCTACTGATGTCCCATGAGACTGGGTGCTTGTTCTGTGCTGAATTTGTGATGAAATTGAAGCCACAGGGAATCCCACATGGGTGGGATATTAAAGGACTGCTCCTGTCAGAGCCCATGTTAGGGTTGGAGTGATCCCTGGTAAGCTGATTAGCCTGCATGTAGGTCCTTCCATTGTTTTTCATGTTTTCTCTGTAGTGCTTGTACCTTAGGAATACAACAGGCTTTTATAGGAAGTGCTGTGTGCGTAACTTATAACGGCGAGCAATTTCTCTGTTAGTCTCGGAGAAGAAAGTAAGTAGGTCTGCTTAGGCAGAGCCTCTTGCTGAGAACAACACAGGGAGGCCAGGAAACTGTTCAGCCTGGAAATACCTCATCAAAAGGGAGAGAGACATGGGTCTCCACCAAAGAGAGACAACAGTCAGTGGAGCCGGATGCCCTTGCTGCTCCATAGAGGGGGAATACAGGTGCAGTTGCCTTGAACTGTGACACCCATGATTATAGATTACAAGGGAAAAATATCAACGTTATTTTTGTGAACCCAAAAACTAGTTTTCAGAGTTCTGCCTAACTCCAAACTCCATGTCATTCACTATCCCCTGCCCCATAACATCAGGATGAAAAGACCTGTGTTTTACTAAGCTGAAGCATCTTACAGCAGGAACCTGATAAAGAAAACACAGATGACCTGTCCCAGCTTAATCAAATAGGATTTCCAACGTTCACTAGGACAACAAATACAAGGATGCAGGTGGCATGCACAGCATTATCTCTGGGATGGGTAAATTACATCAATGTACCCTGTGCCATTATTTCAAGTTTGAAACCCTTGTACTAAAGTAACCACATTTTCAAATGTCTGAGATGCTGCCATTCAAGCCCTGTGTACATGGTATATGCACCACATATTTAAATATACGAAAAGGTTATGCCCAATAAAGATTTGTCTTCCGTAATGATTTTTATAATTATAAAACAGTTGTAAATGTGAGATTAACATACATACACAAATTGTGTAATTAGATAGAATTACACTAATTATGGAAATACACAACAATCAAGTAAAAATTTACATGGAGAAATTCACAGAGCACTTCAACATTTATTCTGTGCATGGCCAGCAACCATTTACATGCATTGTTTCATGGGGGTATTAGTTACAGGTGTTTCAACAGAAAAAATGATAAGGGACAGATTTCCCCCGCCCTCCCCAGTTCACATAGCCATTAAAGTTGAGAAACAAACAAGGAAATTAACCCTTCAGTGGCTAGCTCAAGAGAGTTACAGAAGTGTAGCTTTATCATGGAGTTCTGCATTGTGTGCAGGTTTCATCCTTATCACTACCTTTCCATTTCACTTATTTCACAGCCTTAATGTTCTTTTAATGTATTTTTTGTTGTGAAAATCAAAACAAAACATGCACACACTGAGGTGCACTGAACAGAAGATTCATATTCCAAGTGAGATACATTACTAAATTCCAATCCTGTTTAGTAATGTATAGTGCACAGCTATTAATGAAACGCTAAACAAATGCCCACACCAAGAAAATTACTTTCCTAAATCAACAAAAACATATTCAAGGAAACAAAGCACAGAATGGGCTCAAGTACATTTCAATATGCCAATTTGCAAACAATGCACTCTCAGTAGGAGGTTCGTCATACTCCTCTGATGGTTTTTTTTAAAAATATATTATGGTACCTTTCCTCCCTCCAGGACAACAGGCACAGCCACTGAGATTGATGAAATTGTATTCTGGCATAGAGAACTGACAGCAGTGCTACAAAGCCAGCCAGAAAGGACAAGGCTTTTCTGTGATCAAAAATGCCCTTAGGCTTAACTTTCTGTCACAAGGTGTGAATGCTGCTATTACATTTTCACTACTAATCGTAGTTTTTTCCTTTTCCCTTAGGGGCTGAAACCAATATTGCTTGCCTGTGAGTTGGGCAACAAGGGAGGCTGAGGTAGTGAAATACTATGGCCTGTCACCAGGGTGCTCAGTGGTTTACTGCTTGCAAGCTGAATTCTACCACAGTACAGTCCATGGAGCTACAAATTACCTTCTTCCCTCCCTGCAGCAAAACACACTAAACAGCTAAGCCCAGTTTTTCCAGGGCTTCCCCCTGATGTCGTATAGCAGTTTGATTTGTGAAAGATGTTTGCAAATCAAGGGCAAAGTTCTCCTCTCACAGCCACACAAGAGTGACTCTTGACTAATACAGTATTCTGCTTTCCCTACTAATGTAGTCCCATATCTCCCACAGACAATCAGTCCAAGAAGAGGGAGAGTTCAAGATACACCAGGAAAATCAAAAAGGAAAACTTTGCTCTAAGGGGAAAATCCCAGTCCCACAAAGGGCCAGAACTGGTGAGATTCTTCTGTGCAATAAGGCAGGATATGGCTAGCTGCAAGAGTACACACCTCTTGCTCAGCATGGAACCAGGGCAGCACCAAGGCAAGGGCAGGCCAAGAGAATGTACTTGTATGAAGACCCTCCCTCTCCTGTACCTCACACTCACAAACACATCTGAAGGGGATGCATAAGGACCACAGAACTATTGCGTCTTCGAGGCTGCAGCAGCATCTGCTCTGTAACCTGGGGACAAAGGGAAGGGACAACGATTATTTACCTCCCATTGCCTGTATATAATCTGCACTCAGGCTGGGAACTTGGCTGAGGATTTGCCCTTACTTGAAATGAATGGGATTTAAGCATGTGCTTAAGCACTTTGTTGAATTGGGGCTGAAACAAAACAAAATTCAAGACCAAGGCTGCATGAAATCCAATTTTAGAAAATATGCCCCATCCCCACTCCTTTCTAAATATACTGCTCTGAAACAGTGACATGAGTACAACAGCATCTCTGCTTGACTATACAATATTTCACTAAAAAAAAAAATCATGCATCCTATATTCGAGATACAGTAGGTCATTTGTCCCCTCCAGTCCATTGAGGCAGGACTGCTGCTTTTGCTGAATATATACTGTTCTTAAGCACTTCATCTAACCTGTTTTTAACGTCTCCACATGTTCGTCTTCCTGATCTCTGTACAAAGAAAAAGACATTAATCACAGATTATGTTCTGCCTACAGACAATAGCCATCTCCCCAGGCAAGCTAAATATTGATTCTCATCACTTTCAGCCACTACAAGCAATGCTTGGAATTTCTGGATGCCTCGCTTGATATAAATATGCTCTGCTGGGAAGAGAATTGGAAAAAGCTGTGGCATGCTAATTAAGAGATAAATTCTGCCTTGGGTACATGGGACTGACTGCATTAAAGTTAATAAGAGCTGTACGCACTTACGTACGGACAGACTTTGGGTCTAAGTAATATGTTAGAACAGGGTATGTTACTTAGCCAGTGGCAAAATCCAAAGATCATTGTGAAGGATGAACCTCAAGAGCAAGTGTTTTCAACCATCCAAGAAGTGCCACGAGCACTATTAAAGCATATTCAAAATCCAGTATTTGGATTTCGTTCTGGAACTGGAGGGTTTTTTTTTATTTGGCTTGTTATGTTAGAGCAGAAGAATCTGGCCTGATTTTTCAGAAGTCAGGATATGCTCAGCACCTCTAAACAATGGTCAGTAGACCCTAGTGAAAGACAACAACTTTGAACTTTTAAAGAGGAGCAGGTCCCTTGCAAAAGAATGAGCACCATCAAACCAGTAATCAGAAGCCAAGAGATGTATTGCATGGTATGACAAATGAATTGTTCAGTCTTAAATGGATCCCAGTCTGTTGTTGAAAGAAACCTTAGACAAGGTAGCTCAGGCAGGCAAGAGCTGAGTGCGGTATTTGTCCCCCTGGAAGTTTATGACTTAGTCAGAGATTTCTAATTTGTTCACATGATTGTATAGTGAGGAAAAGATCTCAGCCAGGTACTCACTAGGGGCTGGTACATGGCTTTGATATTACCAGAAAGGTTCCACCAGCCAACTACAACATGACTTCAGTGTCCAACTCCAACTTACTCTAGTGAAGTACAGTACTGAGCAAAGTATGAACTACCAGCACAATAGGTAATCTCTTGAGTTCCATCAATACCTGTACGAAAATATTCCCATGACATTAAGATAATTGAGAATAAGAACCTCAACGAACGCTTAGTTAGGGACGTCTGGCTATCTGCAAAAGAAAAAGAAGCACAACAAGATTCCAAAGAGCAACTAAGATTTAATTGACTACACAATCATTTTAGTGATGCATTTGGACAATGAAATATTGACAACAAATGAATAATTTTATCATAACTGATAAGAGCAATAATTTATATGCATAGTCTTAAGTTGTTTCATCGTTGTCGTAAGAAAGATATTTGGATGACAAGACTACATATAGTGAGATAGTAACAGGGCGCTACCTGTAGCATCCTGGTCACTGAGTTTGCTGCAGCGCCAGGAAGGCTGCAGGCTTCACCTAAGCAAGTAACCCATTCCTGTTAAGGATTACTGACGTTTGGTGGCAGTAATTAGGAGGATATGTAGTTGGGAGGGATGGGAAAGAAAGGGGAGCTCAGATGGTAAGCCTAGGAGAGGAGAGAAAGCTGTGTGGGAGGCTCTGGCTATACTGCAGCTCAGGCATGTGAATTAGCTGGCCCCGAGTGACTAACTTACGCTGACTTAAGCACTACATTGACATAGCTACCACCGCTGGTGGGGGCTGAAGTAATTAAGGGAGAGCTCTCTCTCCCAGTCCTCTTAGAGCAGCTACACTAGAGGGAGTTGCGCCACTGTAAGCTCTTTAGAGTAGCCAGACCCTAATTCTTCTCCTGCTGTTTGTGCCTGGGTTACATTCTGTTTTGCTTTGTAAATGAAGAATAAATGCCCACATGGTCAAAGAGAAACAGCTTCTGTGTGTTTGTGATTAGGAGACCACGAGCACAGGCTAGGCAGCAGAACTTGGAGGGTAGGAGAAGCTCTACCCTGTGACGGAGGTACACTATGGGATATTATAAGCCTGTTTATTGTGGCTATTATGGCTATATTTCAACATTAGCCAACACCTGCACCCAGATTATCTGCCAACCTAACAGTAGCAAACAAGAATTTAATATTTGGCTTCTATTATGACTGATCCCTCCATGACCACACCAGAGAGCAAGGGGAGGGTACCCTGTACCTGGCCTTTGTGATTCCGATCAGCAGACCCCCCAGTCCTTCTACACCACCCAAGAAAGGAGTGGTGAAGGTGGTTCCTGCTGGCCTGTCTTGAGAGACTGCAAGGAAGCAGCTACTTACAGCCCAGAAGGTTCACATAAGAGCAGCTGCCGGGTCTTAGCGGGGCAGTTCCTGGCAGGGACCAGAGGAGAGAGGAAAGGGGCTCTGCTTTGGCCACAGGGGCTCAGCTGGCTGCATTTGCTTAAAATGGGAGAGAGAGAGGACTTTAACCTAAGTTATGGGCTGACAATAAAGGGGGCAGGTGGGAAGAAGCCCAGGGAAGTAGCAGCAACTAACTGAAGGGAGCAGTATGCAGCTGCTCTTAATAGTGACCCTGAGTTGGAGCCTGGAGTAGTGGGTGGGCCTGGGTTCCCCCACTGGCAAAGCAGCCTAAGCCCTTAGAAGGGGGCGAGGCTCCTTTAGTAACCCAAGTGAAGGTCTGGATTAAAAGGCCCCAGAGCTAGGGCTGAAGGCCCTGGTGAGGGCAGACAGACAGGGTTTTTGCTGGTCTCTCTGCTATCCTGAAAGGGATTTTTGACTGTGTAACCTAGCCAGAGTGCTAAGCCACTGAAGAGCCGCAAAGCAAGCCAATAACCCACAGGGGGCTCCAGGTGCAGGAAAAGGCCTGCAGTACTGCACACAGCAGCAGGAGGTGCTAAAGAGGTGACTACCGCCCATTACAGGATGTAAGGCCTGACCCAGCCAGGAGCTCAGCAACACAGGGCTCACTAGGATCCTAAGTCTGGAGAGAAAGAAAAGTGAGACTGTGTGCCCAATATTCTCCTGAACGAGCAAGGTGAGCAGAGAGAGGTGCAATGAGAGCAGAGAGGAGCCAACGAGTAGGCTGTGCCAGGGCTTTACCACTTCAACTTTACATATCCATCCACCCATCCAGACTACACTCATCTCTGTGGTATACGAGTGCTTGGTCACATGCCACCAGCCAACAGAGCAGGCTTTATGCAGCAGAGAGCAGGGGGTTGGGGGGAGAGAAATACTATTGGCTCTGCAGCATACTTCCCTTCCATACAGCAATCAAGAGTTCCAGCTGAGAGGTATCTGAATCATAATTTCTTTCCAGAGCTGCTCCTGTGGTGACATAGCTCCTGTTGCAGGAGCCTTCCAGGGAACAATCCATCTAGCCTTCTGTTTAGTCACAGATTTCATCACAAAGCAAATATCATCCAATGATTCCCATCTAAATGGACACCACCTATTAAATGCTATGCATAACCACTCTATCTGACCCACTGCTCTGCTCATATAATGTCCATGCCTGCCATGCGCAGCATGCCTACTGGAGCAAAACCGGATCTCTACACATGGAAAGGAATTGCAGGATCAGATGAAGACAAAGGAAGCAGAACTGCATCAGTCTATCAAAATGTCTATCATCGCTCATAAAAATAATATACATTGGAACAGGTAGCCATACTCTTCCACCAGCTTGTATCTGATTCTGTAGGTGTCTTGTTCTAACACTACCATACGGATTGGTGGAACAGCCATATAGAAAACATGGATGCACAGAGGTACAATCTGTCCAGCAGAAGTGATCCACTTTGAATGACTAAGAGATTTCTATTATTTACTTGGTTTCCTTCTCTGCTACCTAGGATGGTGTCCACTTTCAGAAACAAAAATACTTCTGAATTCTAGGAAGGGTGGTGGGGAGTTTTCCTAGGCATTCTGTGTTATTGATGAGGAACACTGATTTACGACGACTTCTTTTGGATGGTTCAAACTGATGACCTCTACTCACTTCAGAAGCATTAGGTATTGAGAAAAGAATAAACCAGCAATACAAGTTAGAGTAGATTTTCTTTGCAGAGCTATTTAATGACTTTTTTTCATGCTAATATTAAAACAAGGATGTGTGCTTGAATCTTGCAAGATAAAGAAAAATCCTTGTTGGACGAAGGAATATACAAAAGGGTATTCGCAATATACTGAATATTCTTTCGGAGTTACCAAATTATTTCTAGAAGTAGGCATGTGGCCACAAAATGGCTTGGTTTAGTTTAAACCACTTCCAAAGAGATGAGATACATCAAAAAAGGGTCCTCTAAATCTCAGTGTCCACACAGGGAATTATACAAATAATTGCTCACGAAATATAAATGTAGCTCACGAAAGCTTATGCTCAAATAAATTTGTTAGTCTCTAAGGTGCCACAAGTACTCCTGCTCTTTTTGTGGATACAGACTAACACGGCTGCTACTCTGAAACAAATATAATTGTGTAGGTTCTGCCAGTAAATTTCCCCACCTACACAAGGCCTAAGGCTGTGATTTTTTTCAAAGGCGCCTACAGGAGATGTTTCCAAATCCCATTGAATTTCACTGGGATTTGAACACTTCACTCCATTAGGCTCCATTGGGGAAAAAAAATAATAATCACAGCCTTATATGACATTAGATGCTAGTCTGCCAGAAAATGGACAGCAAAAGCAGAACACAATGGTTTCCAAATATGAGCTGTGACCCACTAGCATCATTTCCAGCAAGTCTTGCCATTAACACAGATCTCAAATACGGTGACATAGCATGAAGAATATAAACCTCTAAAATTGCCACTGAAGTACTGCACCGAATGGAACTTTGCCCTAACCTCATGTTTGACATGGGCATTCCCAATAGAACGTGCAGTAGGTGGTCTCGCCCCTCACAAGATTCTGGTCTGACAGGAGATTCATTTAAGCACTATTTTAAAAACTCAAGTATTTCTGAGCTAGCTTAAATACAGAACAGTGATGAGTTTGGGGGGCTCAGAGTGGAACGAAGTACCACTTTGTTACTGGTTTGATCCCCAGTGCCCTCAAATCCCATTGAATTCACTAGGATTCCAGTTTGTTCAGCTCACTGCAGACCTAATGCCTCTAGAAGGGTTCCTCTCTAATCTGAGGTCTGAATGCTACATTACCATTGGGCAACACACTCCTCTACTGTGCTGGAGTAGGGTACAGGTAGTCTGAAGCCCCCAGGGAGAATTCTCCCTGTGGCAGACTGAGTTCTTTCTGGGGACAGTGGAGGAGCACATTCTATTGCTCTAATATAGCTCTTAGAGAGGAGGGAGCCATTCCATATTCCATACCTGGACAGAGACAGGAGGCAAAGCCATGGCTCTGACTTCACCCAAGCCCCCTTTCAGACAATAGGTACCCAGAAGAGTACTTGCAGGGAGCAGTGACTGTGTTCTCCAGGGGGATGTTGGCCAGTCTATGCAAAGGGGCACAAAATGGGGAGGGGACCCTTGTGCCTTCTCCCTGTCCCCATCGTGCAGAGGCCAACTACAACCACTTGTCCATTTACATTTTGAAACTGCTACGCCTGAAGCAGTGATATTAGGGCTATAGCATGGGTACTGCAGCTGAACACCAAGAAGAAAAGAATAGCTACCCTAAATATAATACTCACTTCTGTTCAATTTCTTCAGCTAAAAATACACACCTGATATTTTTACTCTCATAAGAAAACAAAAATACCAAGACAAGGCATGATGATTGCATTTACTTGGAATAAACCCCCTTTGTTCCCTTGGTCGGTGGCTAATTGCCAATTTGTTTCAGGAACAAAACCTGACACTGGAAAATAGAATCTAGCTACTAAGTTTGAAAGCTTTCAAAAGAATCAGGCTAGTGTTAAGCTTAAGGCAGAGTTACTCTGCCAGCAAAATTCAACGTGCTGAGCAAAATCCTACCTTCTGTATCTTCTGACCTGAATTTAACATTTTTCCATTGGATTAACTCTCAGGAGAGCGAGTGTATTCTAAACATAAGGTCTCTAACAAAAGCCCAGCACTGATCCTGCCCTTGAACAATATCCCAAATGGAGTGCATTGGTAACATGATAACAAAATCAGTTCTTCAGTCAAAAAGCTGTTTTGCTCCTCTGTTCTTTTCCTTTGGAGCACTGATATGAAGATCAGAGTCATCTGGATGAATAAGATTTAGAATTTGGATGAAAACACTAAGTGATACCAAACACTGCCTGGCCCTCCCAAATTTGTATTCAGCTTTCACTTTTGTTAAAGCTGTAATCACACTCCCATCAGTATTCAAAGGGATTTGTGCAAACAAGGTCTCTTCTGTCAAAAATCGCAGTGAGTTAATGCAGTCACAGACTGCTCGGTTGTGTAGATTATTGCCTCAGAAAGAAGATGGAGCTTTGAATTTTGACCTGCATCAGCTTTATATATAGATCAGGCAGCCTCTTAGATGATTTTAATATCAGCTCAGCCACTGTAGCTCAAGATCTTTTACCCACACACAACTGAACTGAAAAATAAGGGACAACAGCAGAAGGGATCTGACTTAGAACCACCACAATGAAGACATGCAGAGATGAAGCTGAAACTCAGCATCTTTGACTTGAGAGCATATATAGTGTTGGTTTAATTTCTCATACATCCTTCAGTGACCTATTTCCTGCATGCATGGGGCTGGACAATGATCTAAGAAAGATCTTCTATCTCTAACTTCTGTGTCATTGGAACCCACTGTTCATGTGTATTACACACCCTCCTCATATGCATGATCCACAGAGGCTAAAAATCGAGGAGCTAACTTGAACACACTATGGAGGCTCACGCTTTTAGCCCTTGTCATCTTTTGGTCTTAATTGGGATATGAGCCCAACAGCAGTCGTCACATTAAGGGCCAGATCCTGCTCGCTTTCAAAAAAATTGTTCTGTTGGCTTCAATAAGACTCCTTAAGTAAAATGAGTAGGGATGGCACTACTTTACCTCACTGTGTTATCTATATCGATAGGAATTTAGGAGGGACAGCCCTATTTTCATTCTCTCACAAAGCAGCATCATATAACTGTTGGTCCCTTTCATGCCAAACTTTAAAATGTGCGTAATGCTGGATTCCCCCCATGTATAGACTAGTCACTATTGTGAGTCAGAAAAGTAACAATGGATATGCTAAACTGATGAAACAGATAAATAATAAGGCCCCTCTCAGAACTCCACCCACATCTTTTCCAGCAGGGATATCATGACACAATCAACCAATAAAATACCAGGTTAGAATCAGTACATCATCAGAACAAACTGAGTGGCTGGCTATATTCAGAGGAATTTATTAAAATTGCCATTTCCAATAAACACTTGAGGAGGTGTAGCATATCTATGAAGCACCTTAGGAACTTTAACCAACACAACATCCATTTGAGTTAGGGAAGTATCACAGCGATAGGTGAATACTGTTTAACAATAAAGGTCTGCCAATGTTTACATGAATTGCTTTGACCATGCTCATTTCTTTTGTGTTTGCTTTTCACAAATATTCATGTCATTGATTGTTACTGGCACAAATCCTTGCAAAAAATGACAATTTCAGAGTTACATGCTTGAGTGTTTGCCAAAAACATGTCTCTCTCACACTCATGCAAAGGTTCTTATTTAAAATTATATAGGCTATGGACTCAGCCAGCTAAGGAACAGAATGAATATCCTGTAATTTATCACTCCTAATCAATACCGCTCAAATAGCACATAAAAAATAAATACTCACAGAATTGTCCTCATGATCATTTCATAAATATAACAATATGCTGTAGCTCACAAAAGCTCATGCTCAAATAAATTGGTTAGTCTCTAAGGTGCCACAAGTACTCCTTTTCTTTTTGCGAATACAGACTAACACGGCTGTTCCTCTGAAACCAATATTTACTGAGTAACGAATACGTCAAGAGTTGTTTGTGGATATTCTGCAAGCAGAAAAAGGATAAATCATTCATTGTGAATTATTTGTTCAGGTCTAATATTATTATAGCCAATTTACAAATGAGGAAATTGAAACATAGTAAATAGAGTTTCATATAAAGGATTCATATAAAGGTCAATTTAGGCCTAGCATTTAATTTTATAAGGACTCTTATTCAATCTAACTTGATCAGAAATGAATAAGATTCCTCCCCTTCCCCCACAAACACACGCATGAAATCCAAACATTCCAGCATCCTGCTAATTTACTAGAACCAGGAATCTTAGAAATGGACTATAAACAATAGCTCATTTTCATTGCCCACGCTAACTAATACAGTACGACTAGGGGGGGGAGGGGGGGTACCCAGCTCGCATACACAGACTTGCGCTAGCTCCATGGGAACTAGCGTGAGTATAAATAGTAATGTAGCCGCGTTAGCACGAGCAGCGGCAGCAATGGGGCAGTGTAGCCATACAGGGTGCATACACACCTGAACCCCAAATATGTACTCAGCATGGCTAAGCCCTTGCCACTGCAGCGCCACTGTTCTTTGTACTCGCACTACCTCCCATCCGAGTAACACGGGTATGCGAGTAGCCCCCTAAGCTCACCCGGTAGATGCAGCCTTGGGGTATGTCTACACTGCAGTCAGAGACATGATTGCACCACACGTAGACGTACCTGAGCTGGCTTAATCTCGGTAGCATAGGTACCAAATCGCAGTGAATGTGCAGCAGCACAGGGTACTCACTTGGACTGCTAGCCTGCACTAGGGTCCAGACTGCTGTGGCTTCAGTCCTACAGGGGTTTTCAAACTTCATTGCACTGTGACCCCCTTTGTTAGGGGGCTTATTCCTTCACCCGCTTACTTCCCTGGTCCTTCTCGCATGAACAGAGAGCAACAATACCCAAAGTCCAAAGGTGCAAACAATTTGATGTTTATTGGGGGAACTTCCAGCAAGCATGATTCCGGTTTCCTTCCTTGGTGTCCCCCTTCCCAGCTCTGACACCAGAGCCTTACCCTGTTCCCATTCCTGCCCTTAGCCAAACATGATTCCAATTTCCCCACCCCCATTCCCTGTTCCCATTTCCCCCACACACACACCCACTCACTTCCTGATTGACTGCAGACTATATAGTAAAACTTGAGTTCTGCTTAGCTATACCTTAACCAATCATTTTCCTGAAATTTAACTAACCAATCCTAACATACTGTAACATGATTATATAACCAATTACATCCCACCACCTTAATTAGTTTACACCCAGCAAAATTAATTATACAGTAGACAGAAACAATCACAGAACCAGACAGAGATTATACAGACAAACAATAGCAAAGTGGCAGGCTTCAGAGTAACAGCCGTGTTAGTCTGTATTCGCAAAAAAAAAAGGAGTACTTGTGGCACCTTAGAGACTAACCAATTTATTTGAGCATAAGCTTTCGTGAGCTCACGAAAGCTTATGCTCAAATAAATTGGTTAGTCTCTAAGGTGCCACAAGTACTCCTTTTCTAATAGCAAAGTGGGAATTATAATGACAAAACAATACAGAAGTGGGGATTTCACATCCCAGCTACTGATAAGTGAGTTCTTGCCAGACAGGATGCTATCAAACTAAGTTTCCTTTTACATTTTCTAGGCACTTCCCTTTCTCGGGAGGTGATAGGCACTATCAGGACAGGACAGTATTCCTAACAGCCCAATAGCACCTTCTTTCAATGTGACTAGTTTGGAATGTGAGGATGTGACAGTTCGCTTCCCAGCTTGTGGCTGCCTCTGCTGCTTCGCCAAAGGCCTTAGCCTAAGAACAGGGCCTCAGACTGTCACAGTAAGAGAAGACCCTTTACACCGGCAGACAGTGATTTTGATTCTTTCTTTTATATCTCTATAACTAGGCAAGTGATAAGAATACATCTAAATTCTTAGAGTACAGGCCTTTACAGACAGGTCTGAATATCTATATCCTAACACCCTTCTGACAATAAAAATTACTGCATGACCCCAGGAGTGGGGGACACCAAAGTCTGAGCCCATCTAAACCCTGCCATCCCGGGCAGGGAGGGCCAAAGCCCAAGGTCTTCAGCCTTGCACCCCAATAAGACTAACGCCAGCTCTGACAATCCCATTAAAATGGGGTTGTTACTCACTTTGGGGTCCCAATCCACAGTTTTTGAACCACTGAGCTAGATCAAAGCTATCTCGGGTATGTCTACAGCTGCTACAAACACCCCTTTGATTGCAAAGTAGACAAACAGATTTTGATTGTATTTTTGGGCAAGTTCTTCAGCACAGAGACCAGGTTTGAGTACATTAGTAAAATATACATCATAAAAATGGAGAAAAAATAAGTAGGTATTTAATTTTTTGCCAATAGTAATCATTTTAGGCGTTACTAGTTAGATTGGTACAGAAATCTGTATTTAAAGAAATATATAAAATTAACAAATTAACCTGACTCTGTCCCTTTAAGTGACTTGGACAAAATTACACAGCATGGGACCAATCCTACAAAGATTTACTTACACGCTGAAATTTTTGTATAAGCCAGTGGAAAAACTCAGAACAGAACTAGCCAGAGTTCTCTGGCTCACAGGCCCCTGGTTATTCACTAGATCACTCTTACTCTGAAACCTCTTAGTCTTTTACTTCCTCTTCTACAAACCTAGAGCCCTCCATTCCCATCCCCATGGCCTTGGTACAGATGCAAGAGACTGTTGCTTTTAACTTTCAGCCTTAATTAGAGAAACAAAAATAAGCTGCAGTAAATGGGTCTTAAATTCACTTCATTTTTGTGAATAGAACGTTAGAAGTAGGCGATTGACTCTTTAAAGCTATATCACTGATTTCCCCGTCCCTTTCATGTTCCTGGCTGGCATGCCCTACTATTAATCTTCTTCCACACTGAGAATTAGCAGTTTATTCCCAGTCTTTGTTTCCTATATCAAAACCAATTTTCAATGCACAACAGCGCTCTTCTTCACACACAATGGTTACCCAAGATCCCTTAGCAGTCTTTTGTAAATGAGCATATTAAAAGCCTTTTGAAAGTCAAAATAAATTATTTCCACTGGTTGGAATGCAGAGACACTCCTATATTGACCTTCGCAATATGGAACTTCGCAAGTCTTATTGCTGACTGAACTTTAATGCAGTCTTACGATTGAACAGTGGCACAAACGGTTTTTAAACACATCCAAGTTAGCTTCATATTCTTCAATATGCATCTAAATGAAGGTACTGTGATTTAGAATTAGATCCTGACCATGCCTCTATCCAGGGAATCTTCCATCAAAAACAGGCCTGCCTCCCCAAAAAAACAACAAAAAAAACCCTTAATCATATTTTGTTATTTAAGTGAAACACAAGGGTGAAATTATAGGTTGTTGTAACTCTAAAGTATGAAGCCAACAAGTTGTACGCAGGTCTAATATGTAGATAAGCTGAACACTGCAGCCCGTTAAACTCCAACATGCAGACTTATTGCTAGGACAGACAGCAACTTAATTGAAGTTTGCAATGTAATTCCTCACCTAGCCACAAGAGATGCAAGGGAAGCCTAATACAGAATGGAAACATAACATCCAAGGTGAAAACACAGCAATGAAACAGAACCAAAGTACTTACTGGGAAACAAAACAAAAGTGGTTTAGTTCAACATGCAGCTGGGTGAGTTCAAGATCAATCCTTATTCACATTTCCCACACGTCACAAAACCATCACACCATTTGGTAGCCTTTCCTGGGGAGGCACAAGTATTGAATAGCAACAGTTGTTACAGGTCAGCATTAAAAGGGTAACAACAGTGCTTAGCCTATCAGTATAACATGGAGGTGCTGGCAGGGGGGGAAATGGGTGAGAATAGTCAGGCACAGAGGGGAAAAAACAGAACAGATTCTAGCTACCTTAATGGTTCAGACACCTCTAGTATCTCCATCTCATTACTTTTATTTTTAGTTTTACACTTATAGTGTGCCTTTTTGGCAGAAAAGCACCAAAGTTCTTTTCAATTAATATATTCTGCTGGGTTTCAGAGTAGCAGCCGTGTTAGTCTGTATTCGCAAAAAGAAAAGGAGGACTTGTGGCACTTTAGAGACTAACAAATTTATTTGAGCATAAGCTTTCGTGAGCTACAGCTCACTTCATCAGATGCATGAAGTGAGCTGTAGCTCACGAAAGCTTATGCTCAAATAAATTTGTTAGTCTCTAAAGTGCCACAAGTCCTCCTTTTCTTATGTTGTGTTGGAATCATTTCATCCACCATTAAAATGCAGCCATTTCTAGAGTAGCATGCGAGCGCTTTCTAACAGCACACTGCAATCTGACATAACCATACAGGTAATGAAGTTACAATTTGAACTTCAATTGAAGTTACAATTGAAGTGGGAAATTAGGGGAAGTAGACTCTAGTCACCCAAACTGAAATTTGACACACATTGTCACATCACATTGTCCTAACACCCCAATCTGAGCCAAACGGTTGTGGAATCTTCAATGACTAGGAATGAATGGTCAGTGTCTCAGTGTCATGGCTCATGTGAAAGATGGAAGGTCCCGCAGCAAAGCACCCTTAGCACTACAATGCAGAGACTTAACTCTGGCCTACACTCAGTTGCACCAGTTTAACTGAAAGTGTGAAGGTGGACCAATTCAGCTAAGTTTGGCAACATTGTGAGTAAACACTATTATATCAGTTTAGCTTGCCCCTGTTATTTTAACAGGGCATTTCCTCTTATTTAAACAGAGCAAAGCGAAACAAGTGTAAGCCAGGTTTAAACCAATGTAAGTGTCCACGCACAAACTTGTACTGGTTTAGGTTCAATGTTACATCGAGATAACTGGCTCTGTGGATGAAGGGAAAGCAGTGGACGTGTTGTTCCTTGACTTTAGCAAAGCTTTTGACATGGTCTCCCACAGTATTCTTGCAAGCAAGTTAAAGAAGTATGGGCTGGATGAATGGACTGTAAGGTGGATAGAAAGCTGGCTAGATTGTCAGGCTCAACGGGTAGTGATCAATGGCTCCATGTCTAGTTGGCAGCTGGTATCAAGTGGAGTGCCCCAAGGGTCGGTCCTGGGGCCGGTTTTGTTCAATATCTTCATAAATGATCTGGAAGATGATGTGGATTGCACCCTCAGCAAGTTTGCAGATGATACTAAACTGGGAGGAGAGGTAAATATGCTGGAGGGTAGGGATAGGATACAGAAGGACCTAGACAAATTGGAGGATTGGGCCAAGAGAAATCTGATGAAGTTCAACAAGGACAAGTGCAGAGTCCTGCACTTAGGATGGAAGAATCCAATGCACCGCTACAGACTAGGGACCGAATGGATCAGGCACCAGTTCTGCAGAAAAGGACCTAGCGGTTACAGTGGACAAGAATCTGAATATGAGTCAACAGTGTGCCCTTGTTGCCAAAAAGGCCAATGGCATTTTAGGATGTATAAGTAGAGGCATTGCCAGCAGATCGAGGGACGTGATTGTTACCCTCTATTCGACACTGGTGAGGCCTCATCTGGAGTACTGTGTCCAGTTTTGGGCCCCACACTACAAGAAGGATGTGGAAAAATTGGAAAGAGTCCAGCGGAGGGCAACAAAAATGATTAGGGGACTGGAACACATGACTTATGAGGAGAGGCTGAGGGAACTGGGGATGTTTAGTCTACGGAAGAGAAGAATGAGGGGGGATTTGATAGCTGCTTTCAACTACCTGAAAGGGGGTTCCAAAGAGGATGGCTCTAGACTGTTCTCAGTGGTAGCAGATGACAGAACGAGGAGTAATGGTCTCAAGTTGCAGTGGGGGAGATTTTGGTTGGATATTCGGAAAAACTTTTTCACTAGGAGGGTGGTGAAACACTGGAATAAGTTACCTAGGGAGGTGGTGGAATCTCCTTCCTTAGAGGTTTTAAGGCCCAGTTTGACAAAGCCCTGGCTGGGGTGATTTAATTGGAGATTGGTCCTGCTTTGAGCAGGGGGTTGGACTAGATGACCTCCTGAGGTCCCTTCCAACCCTGATATTCTATGATTCTATGATCCTTAGGGTATGTCCACTCTGCAGCTGGAGGCTGAGTGCACAGCATGAGCAGGCAAACTCACGGTAGCTAGTGCTAGTACCAAGAGCAGTGAAGCCACAGCAGCACAGGATTAATCACAGGCTGTACAAGCCTGCCCAGGGGCCTGGGTACTTATTCTGGCAGCTAGCCTGTGCTTGAAATCCAGGCTGCAGCAGCTTCACGATATTGGTACACTCTAGCTAGAGTAAAGCCAGCTCAGTTGTGTCTACATGTACTGCCGTTCCATATCCCCATTGCAGAATAGCTAAACCGGTGCAATTTGTGTGCGTGACCAGCCCACGTTTTTAATTCTCACTTAGTGGGAAATGTGCTACTTACTGAATCACCAAGACTTCTTCCTGCAGCACATATCTTCTCTGGAGCTCTCCTATTCAAGTGTTGACCCAGAGAGCCATGCTTAGTTTGTGAGACCAGCCAAGACTAATGCCCAAAGTGGCAGAACTGCTTTAACCTGATACAATGGTAATAACTCTTACGGTGTCATGATGCAGCTTTGTGGTCAAGTGAAGTCGCTGAGGATCATTTTCTGACTCCTGAGATACACACCACTATAATAAATATCTGGAATGGCAGCTTGGTTTATTTATCTATTATCTATAACCTGACTTGAACTTACTAAAAATATACACCCATTTAATATTAGAGAGAAGTATTGTCATAATGCAAATATTAAAGAAATCCAGAAAGAGTCACTTTCTTCTAACCACTGAAAAAGGAACTTTGTTAGAATAAGGAAAATAGTGTTATCCCCAAATCCGCTTCATTTCAGAACCTCTGCCTCCCTTCCTCATCCTGCCCACTTGCCTGGCTTGCTCTACAGATTTAAGGAAACAGTGCTACCTTCTCATTCCAGGAAACATATAAAGAAAACAGGAAACAAATTGTTCCTAGTGGAAACCCTGGTGCTACGTTCCCGCAGTCAAACTTGCCTGCAGAGAACAAAGTTAAGAAACTGCCCAGGTTTCCCACCATCCCATTTACAGAGTAAGTCACACAGGCAGGGACAGCATCTGATGAAAGGAATAAAAATGAAATTGATACACATTGTAACAGCATTAACAGGATTACCGAGAGGGTAGAAAGGTACATTGCAGACAAAGCGTGATGTCTCTATCGTTTATTTATGTACTTATTTACTGAAATAGACTATCCACAAATGCTAGTTAAGCCACAAGTATTTTTAAACATTATATAACAGGGTATAGCAAGAGGTTATTTTCTCCTATTTTCATTGGTCTGATTTAGCCACAGAAAATATTTTGGTGCCATGGGTATTACATAATAGTTAAGGTTGTGTTGCCAAACTCAGATTAACAGGAGCTTTAAACCTCTGTTTTGTAAAAGGATAACTGAAATTGAAGAAACCAAGACACACAATATAAACTTTGCGCACCACTTGAATTTTTCATGGCGGTTTGATGAAAAATGAGTTGATGCAGGGAGAATTATACAAGTTTAAATATCACCCTTTGGCAGTTTTCCACTGGATTGTGTCACTTTTCTCAGTACCCATTTTTCAAAAAATTACCTGACGCTGGGACCTGTGTTTTGGCCACATCATGGCTCCTCATGTGTTCATTCCTAGAATATCAATTGTACATAGACAGTGTTTGTCTATAGAGTATTTTATAACATTTTAACCAGAATGGAATATATGTGCACCAAAGTGAACCTGCCAAATTTAACTACAAATTCTGCTGAACCATGAGCACATTTTAATGCAAAACTAACTGACCTCAGCAGTGCTAAGGCAAAATAACTTCCCAATATCAATGAATGAGTGACAGCCTGATGTACTGATCTGGTGATATAACTGATATAAAAGCATTGGGGTCTACTGGACATGTAGAAACTTTTTTGCTACAATATGTGAACTGAGAGGGAGGGTTGTTTCTGCATTTCTTTACAAATTTTAAAACTGAAATCATTTGCTAACTTGGTGCTTGTAAACTCTCCCATTTTCATGATTAGTTGCTGAAATTTGACAGCAGGGTTCATCCTTCGGCAGCTGTCTAATCTGTACCAACAGGTTGTCTGTAAGGGGTCGGGGAGAACAGGGCAACCCCCCTTCTGGAGGATAGACAGCAGTGCCTGGTCCCTCAGAGCAAGTGACTAGGGAGTGGCTCCACTGGACACTTACAAAGGATCTAGCCCTGTGATGTCCAGATCATGTGGGGGGAAGCTAACTCTGTGTCTCTAAGGGCACCTTGGTTTAATACACTGAACTGAAGAGGAGTAAAGAGGAAGAGAGGCAAATCCAAACCAATTCCACCTTTAAGGTGGAAGTCAGCATGTGATCTCAAATGCTTCCAGGCTCAATCCTACCCTGGGGACCTTTGCATAGCAGGAACAAATACAGCTCCCTGCCCCCCTGAACTGGCCAACCCTCCCAGTTTATCTTCTCTTATGGAGAGGCCTAGATGTGACAAGCAGAAGGTCAGACAATTGGCCCAATTTGCTGAGTATGTGGGGGGATGCTGGAACTCACCATGTGAAAGCTTCTATCCTAGCTTGTAACTTCTGGTGCCCTACATCATGAGACACTAGTATACTATTGCCTTTAAATAAAATCCGTCTGTAACATAAGCACAAAGGGGCAGAGATAAAGTTGATCTTTCAACCTTAACTTGGCATTCACTGACTTCTGACCCTTTAGTTTCACTGAGCAATAGGCAAGTTCCCAGATGGCTGCAAACTGAAGTGTTTCAAGGGGGACAATTTCAAATTCTGTCTCAACCTCCTGGTTTAGGTAGGAAGAGTCAGGGGCAAGGGGGAGATCAGGTAAGTAGAAGAGAGGGTTCCCAGGCATGGGGGAGCCATTCCATTTCCAGAGCACTGAAGTTATGTAGGCCAGCAATGGCTTTCCTTCATGTTCTGGGCAACGGTGCATGAAGGGCAGGGGTTCCCTGGTGTCTGGAGGCCACCACTTCATCTCCAGAACACCATTAGCTGTACAGAGGCCAGGACTGGTGTCCGTTAGTAGTGAGCTTAGTGGTGCACAAAGATGCAGAGGCCCTCCCAGCTCTCTGTGGGTCTATTACATGTGTGGGGCTCTACAGCACTTGAGAACACCAGAAGTGTGTTCTCCAAACCTAGGCTGATGGTGCATAAGAAACTGGGCCACTCAGAGCATCTGGGGGGCATTACATTTCCCAGTCACAGAAGTGGCAGTTTGAAGATTCCTATCAACCTCATGGTGCCCTAGATTGAGGCTGCTAAAACCATTTCTCCTGTTGTGGCTGGGCCAGGAAAGGTTGGGTTGCCGTCGCTGCCTTGTTCACTCTGGTTACTAACTCATCTTCTCTTTGGACAGCAGCCACAGAAGAGCCAATTGGACAGTCATTGACATCTGCACAGCAAGACAGGTCTGATGTCAAGAACAAGGAAGACCAAGGAGGTTCTGTTGGACTCAGACAAGTGAATCCCAGAAAGGCACAAAAAGAGACCCTCCAACATGTAGCAACAGCAGCAGCACTGGGCCACAGAGATGGAGAGAGGAGACGGCAGGAGAAAGAGTGGGACAGAGAGGGGCAACAGATGTTGTCTACAGGTGAATCAGAGCACAGAAAAGGACGAGCAAATGCAAAAGAAACTGTTCATAGATATTTAGGTCAGAAGGGACCATTATGATCATCTAGTCTGACCTCCTGCACAACGCAGGCCATAGAATTTCACCCACCACTCCTACAAAAAAACCCTCACACCTATATCTGTGCTATTGAAGTCCTCAAATCGTAGTTTAAAGACTTCAAGGAGCAGAGAATCCTCCAGCAAGTGACCCGTGCCCTATGCTACAGAGGAAGGCGAAAAACCTCCAGAGCCTCTTCCAATCTGCCCTGGAGGAAAATTCCTTCCCGACCCCAATAATAAATGGAGACACAGCAATGGCAAACCACACCCACCTCCTGTCTTGTGCTCAGTACTGAAAAACTAACCCCTTACTCCCCAGCACAAGGAGAGCTTTGCCAGGCAGGACACAAACCTCAGACATGCGTCTGGAAGGCCTTCAAGGTTACAATTTAACCTTGTTGCTTGTGGTGCATGCTTGTTGAAGTTCCCTTTAGTGTGGTTAATAAAGGTGCTAGTGATCAGTATAGCAATGGAGGTGCACCCTTGCTTTTAAAAACAAGGCTTCATGACCAGCAAGAAGCAAATCAGCGTAAAGCCTGGCTCATGAGACAGTCTGCAATTCACAAGTTCCCACATTCGTGTAAAGCAGTGGTCCTCAAACTTTTGTACTGGTGACCCCTTTCACACAGCAAGCCTCTGAGTGCAAACCCCCTTACAAATTAAAAACACCACATTTTTTATATATTTAACACCATTATAAATGCTGGAGGAAAAGCGAGGTTTGCGGTGGAGGCCGACAGCTCACAACCCCCCATGTAATAACCTTGTGACCCCCGGAGGGGTCCTGACCCTCAGTTTGAGAACCCCGATGTAAAGCATCAAAGCCAGAGCGCAAAAGCAGCACAGCAAAGGTCGAACAGCACATTTACCAACAGGAAGACAAACAACCAGGGAATAGATAAGGCATCGTTTGTTTAACCGCTCATATCCTGCTAAAAAGCAATAAGGTACAATACCCTGTACTCAGAATACATGAGCTAAGCATTTGTGACCCTGGCATCACTGCTGACAACATTGCCAGAAATGGGTCTTGTGCCAGAAACTTCCATACCTCTCCTTCCCAGTCACCAGCAAACATTTCCCCCTGGCTAGGGTGACCAGATGTCCCGATTTTATAGGGACAGTCCTGATATTTGGGTTGTTTTTTTTCTTATATAGGTGCCTATTACCCCCCACCCCTGTCCTGTTTTTTCATACTTGCTATCTGATAACCCTACCCCTGGCTCTCACAAATACAGTGCAAAATTACAGATAACAGAGTGACTAAGTCAGATGACCCACAGCACGGTCAGTGCATGTCAGACACCACCATGTGGCAGAAGCTGCAGCAGCATTGGGCCATAGAGATGGAAAGAGAGGAGGCATGGGGGGCAGGGGAGAGGGGACAGAGATTGGAGATGGGGGTGTGTTGTTTTTTTGTTTTGTTTTACACAGAGAATCAGAACACAGAGAAGGACCAGCAAATGCAACAGAAATTGTTTCCCCCAATAGGGAGGCAGTTCTGGCAAACTATACCACCTCCTGTCTAGTGCCCTGTACTGGAGAACATTTCACTTCCCTTAACCCTAACCCTAACCCTAGCCCCTATTCCACAGCACAAGGAGAGCTTTGCCAGGCACAACACAAACCTTGGACTTGTGTCTGGAAGACCTTCAAGGTTAAATTATATCTTGTTGTTTGTGGGTAGTGCATGCTTGCTGAAGTGTGGTTAATAAAGTTGCTAGCATTCAGTATAGCAATGGGGGTGAATCGATGGGTTTAAAACAAGATTCCTTGACCAGCAAGAAGCAAATCAAAATAAAGCTTGGCTCACGAGTCAGTCTGGAACTCACAACTCCACATGTTCAGGTAAAGAAGGAAAGGGACGAATCCAGCGCACAAAAGCAACACAGCAGGGGCACAAGATAAAGATTCAAACAACAGCACAGATACCAGCAGTAAGACAAACAACCAGTGAATGGCTAAGGTATCATTCATTTGTTTAAAAGCACATATCCTGCTAAAAAGCAATAAGCCAAAGTGCCCTGTTCTTAAAATACACAAGCAAAGAAGTTTTTGACCCTGGCATCACTGGTACTGGCAACATTGCCAGTAATAGGTCTCTTGTCAGAAACCTTCACACCTCTCCTTCCCAGTCACCTGCTCACGTTTTGCCCCTGGCTCTCAAAAGCACAGTGCAAATTACAACAAAGAAATATGGGGCAGATGATCCACAGCACAGTTCATATATGTCAGACATCCTGTCACAGGGTTGCTACTCACCACTAGTGCACCTCATTGTGTCTACATCTGGGAATTAATCCTCGCTGCATCAGATGCCCAGTTGCTGTTCATTGCTCACTCTGCAATAATTTGTCTTCTGGCAACTTGGGCCTCTGGCAAGGTCACCATTTAGTTCACCCCTTCCAGGGTTCGAAAGTCCAACAGGACCACTAACCAAATGCCTTCTCCAGATAGTGTTCGGTCCTGGCACAGAGCTCTGTGCCACTATACCAGCGGCTGGCAGGAGAACTAGGGCCCTCCTGATGTACCAGGTGCCAGCCCATGGACCTTACAACTAGCAATCCAGGTCCTCAGTCACAGTTTCCCTGGGCTCCTTCCTACTCAGCCTCTCTGATGGGTTCACCCCTAAAGTCTACTCTACTCCCTGTGGCTACGTAACCCCGTCCTAGCCCCTTACTAGGCTCTTTACTGCAGGGCAGGATTCTCTCCCTCCCTCACTTCCTCCTGGTTCTCTAGAGACCTCCCAGGTAGCCACTACAGACTCCTTCCTCGGCAGCCCCCTTCTACTCTCAGCTTCCTGGTTTTATAGTGCTGTCCCAGCCCTTCCCCAGCTGGGCTTCATTCTCAGTTAACCCTGCTCCTCCTTCTCTCAGGTGACCTAACCAGACTCTCAGGCCCTCGTTAACTCAATCATAGTTGGTGTGGGGCGCACACTCCATCACACAACCCCACTGCCCTTCAGCCTACCAACAGCACAGTCCTATTACAGATACTTAAAGGACAACGCAGAAAATTGACCGCTTTGAAGTCTGTCTCCCACCCCTGGAGAGCGAGCTGAAATATTGTTCTTCTTAAAGCCCCAGCTCCTGGACTAAGGAGAATTTCAGACTTCACCTTCTTAGCCTTCACGGTTGCAGAGAAAAGCTCAAACAGGTGAGTTGAATGCAGCCTAAAGGCTCAAGACACCCAGAAGGCAAAGAAAAAGAACTAAACACATTTCAAATTATTTAAGTCATCTCAGGATTGGAAGGGGGCCTGACAGGATTTTTCAGGGCTTGGAGTTGCCAGCAGGGAGTCTGGCGAGTGTGGTGTCAAACAGCTTCCTGCCTCTGCTTCAGGCAGGCTGTAGGTTGAGGCAGACATCGGTACATCACTTATACTCATCCCTGCCCTAGCGCTCACATACAACAAGGCACTAGGAGCATTAGCACAGCAGCAGCACTTCAGCATGATAGTGAAAGCATTTGGACTGGACAGGTCAGGAGCCAACCCTGGAGTGGGAGGATCATGGGGAGACCACCTAAGTCTCTAGGAAATTAGAAAGAATGGAGAACGACCACACAACAGGGCGGCTCAGGCATGGAGACGGCTTCTGGGACAGACAGCAGGATGGGATTTAGCAGAAGCTGGGACAGGACCTACATGCCTGCACCTCACTCACCAGAGTGAAATATGGAAAACAAAAAACAGAGCCCCACAAAATCTAGACTCGGTAATCATAAAGGGGGTGGTATATGGAAAACTGTGTTAAATTCACAAAAACTATCATTTCAAGTGGTAGGGGGTTTTCCTGGTACTGCTTGAAGACTATAGGGGCTCTGTAGGGAGCTGTGTGGCCTGAATTCAGCAGTCAGTCTGCAAAGAGCCAGCCTTAAGCAAGTTGGGGTGAGCTGTGCCACTCTCCCTTATGGAGTAGCCTGCTTGGTCTCTGTTTTTTGTACTTGTGGGTTAGGATTCTGGGTTCTAAAAATCAAAATAGTGTTACACTGCAACCTTCCAGCAAGAGCATTTTGTTTTTATCTAACTTCACTGTATGTACGCGGTGAACATAATAGAAAAAAACTGGCAATGAGGAAGGGATAATTTAAAAAAAAAAAAGAGAGAGAGGAAAAATAACATAGCTACATATGGCAATATGAACAGTTTCCAATTTAATGACAAAGAGGAATATTTTGCAACATATACTCAGATTTGAGCAGTATTTTTATGGAAATGCTATAGAAGTTACTGATAAATAGAGGGTGGTTTTTCTAACTTTGGTGGGGAAATCAACATTGACAGAGCTTAAAGACTCCATTTTCCACAAGAACCTGATAAGCTGCAGAATAAAGACATAACAGATTCTAAAGAAACATTATGTGCCTACCACAAATTTTTATAACAGAATGATAAGCTTCATCTAAGAAACTTAAAGAGAAAATATCTCTGAATTTTTGGCAACTCTGGGCAAAAAAACCCCACACAAGCTGTCTGCTATTTGTTTGGGGAATTTTCTGAAAGAGGCTCTCAGATCAATTTGTTGTTGACATAAAACCCCTTGAATGAAGTGAGAGGCTGTTATATATTGTGTATAAGAAGGAAATGCCACCAGAGGGCACTCCAGACACTACAAAAGAAAACAATCAAAATTTGAAAATAAACAGGCATCATCATGCCAGGCCTGAAAAGAAAGGCCTCCACGAGGGGTAGAAGCCACCACCACTAGTTGGCATCTCTCACAAGATCCAAGCAAAACAGAAGGAGCCCTGTTTCTATTGTTTAGGGACATCACACAAGCAGGAGCAATGTTTCCTTAATAAGCTGCAGAGCAAAGAGTGATTTCAGAGGAGACATGCCTCCAGGCTTTCCAGGCTGCACCAGGGTACAGCAAAGGATAACGTCAAAAGGAAGCCATACATGCCTACAAATAGGAGCCAGCCATTGTCCTAGTTATGTGACTGTGGAGAAGTCTGGCTCAGAAACAGGTTCTCCCCTGGATGAAAGCATGCATGAACTATATTATTTCACAGAACTATATGTGGTGGGAAATGGACAGACATATCATCCCCTGTATTATGTTAACATAAAGGTAAATGTGATATTGGTCATTCCTATATTTGCTTCCATTGTCATGTCTGATCTCGGGGGGGAAGGGGGGGGTTACAAAAACATTTCCTGGGTAGGAGAAACTAATGTGATTTTACAGCATTACAATTAGGGGCAGATAGCTGTGTTAGGCAGTCCCCCGTCACTGTAATTTATAAAGGTATCTGTTCACCATTAGGAGTTAATTGTGAGCGAAGGAAATGGGATCCCAGTGATGGGCACAAACTGGATTGGATTGTGGTGCTCCGTATGCCAGACAGAATGGGGGAACTGAAAAATACAAAGCTGTGTGCAGTACAGACATGGGTTTGGAAAGAGGAATAACTGTGAGGCTGGTTGTGTCTGACAAAGCCTAAATTCCTGAAGCCTAGACCTGTGCCATATGCTCTGAAGGAGCCTGTGAAAAAAGCAACTGGATGAATTGCAAATAAGGGTATAATTTCATTTCTGAGTTAGATGAATGGACTGTACCAATTGTGTGCATGCCCAAGGGCAATGACAGCACAAGCATTTGTGGGATCTATGAAGTCACCATAAATCCCAAGCTGGAAATGAACCAAATCCAATTCCTAAACCACAAGATCTATTTGCAGAACTAGCAAGTGGACTGAAGTTTACTAAACTACATTTGTCCCAAGCCTTCCAGGAGGTGGCTTTGGAGCCAGATTTCAAAAAAAATCTGACAGTGAACACACACATAAGGAGTTATTTAGGTATAAAAGATTACCCTATGGGGTAGTCAGCACAGCTGCTGTGCTTCAAAGAATAATGAATTGGGTAATGCAGGGGATAATTGGTGGTGTCTGTTATTCTGATGACATTAATAACAGAGGAATTCAGAGGAGCATTTTAAAAACCTACAGGAGGTTCTAAAAATATGGTTTTAATGTTGAGATAATGAGCTTCCCCCCCTCCCACCCACACATACACTCAATATACTTAGTTGGGTCATTGTATAATTGCAGAAGAGGTACACCCAGTAAAAGAGAAGTTAAAAAGCCCTTGAGAATGCACCACTACCACAGAATACTCCGACTTTATATTGTTTCTGGTCATATTAAACTACTATGGAAGACTGGATAGATTTAATGTTGATAAATTTGGAATCAAAGTCTGTCCTGTTATCTAAAAATATCAAGTGAGTTTGGACAGAAAAGGAGAATAAGGTTTCGGAGGAAGAAAAAAAAAATGAAATGAGCAGTGCCAGTCTATTGATACATTTTAATTTAGAGCTTCCCATAACAACCTGTAATGCCTCTCCTATAGAAATTGGAGCTGTCATTTCACACATTTGTAAAGATAGGACTGAAAAACTCTAGCACTGGCTTCCAGAACACTGTCAGAGGCTGAGAGAAACTACTCCCAAATAGAAAAAGGTTTTAGGCTTTTTATGGGTTATTAAAGTCCACAAGTACCTGCTTGGAGAAGAGGTTACCCTCATCACTGATCATCAACCTCTGGTACAAATATTGGACCCAAAGGTGAGCATTCCACCACTAGTGGCAGCTGGATTTCAGAGCTAGGCAGAAAGATCAAAGTCCACCAGTATGACATATAGATAATCAAAAAACACACTAACGCAAGTGTATGGTCCCAGTTTGCCCCTTTACACTGGGAAACAGAGGAAAATTCTGGGGACAGAGTCTCTTTCCTTGATGACCTCCCTATTACACCTAAGAAAATTGCTCTGGAAACAAGAAAATACCCCATTTTGGTTATGGTGATGCACTGTACGCTTTTGGGGTGGCCAAATCACATAAAAGAAGAGCCCCTTAGCCCTTACTATTTCAGGAAACTGGACTTATCTATGGAGAACATTGTTTGCTATGGAGACTGAGCAATCATCCTACACAGTTGACAGAAAAGGATGTGAGTGGAATTACATGAGCAGCACCAAGGAGGAGTAAAAATGAAAGGGGTGTCCGGAAGTTATTTTTTGCTCTGGCTTCAGATCAAGATATGAAAGTGGAAAGTATCCAGTGTGACTCCTGCCTCAGCCATTAAAACATGCCAGAAGTGGCACCATGTCACTCATGGAAGTAGGCTATGAAGATCGGGTAAAGGATGCAGACTGACTTTACATTCACTTTCCCCCTCCTCCTCCTCCCCTCCCCCCAATAGGAGTGGTTGATGCTTGTTCTCAATTGCCAGAGGTGGTGCACTTGACACCAACCTCTCCTGTAAAGCAAATGAAGTGCTTTGCAATATGTTTGCCACCTATGGGTTACCCAAGCAGCTCATTTCAGATAATGGTCTGCAGTTTTATTCGGAGGATTTTCAGATAGACATTCTGTGTCAAAATTAAATGAAACATACTAAGCCAGCTAACTCCACCCAGCAACAAATGGATCAGCAGAGCATTTTGTGCAGACCCTGAAACAAGCATTAGATAAAAGTGGAGGAAGATCCCACCACATTGCATTGCAAGTTTCTGCATACCTTGGCCTCTCCAAAAAGGGGGATTCATTAGAATGGATATTTTTTCCCCCTCACAGAGCTGTCAGGGGAGGACTGAGTATGGAAACATTTGAGATCACACACTGATTTCCACCTTGAAGGTGAAATTGGTTTGGATTTGCCTCCCTGACTTTTCCCCTTCATTCCTCTTCAACTCAGTGCATTAAGCCAAGGCAACCAGAGTCAAAGACCCAGCTACTCACTGCTCCCATGTTGACTGTAGGATATCAAAGAACTAGATGTGATGTAGTCCACAACAGAGCCATTCCCTGACTGTTTGGTCCAAGTGACTGGGTACTGTTGTCTATCCTCCATTAGAAGGCATGCCCCTCTTGCTTGTTTCATGAAGTCACTTACGATTCCTGATGATTTGAAGAAATATCTTTCTTGGACTTCTATTTCAGATATTGGCAAAAAAGGTACTTCTCTATTTCAGTCTCTCTTCAGCATCATGCTCCAGCAGGATTGGGGTGGGGCATATGCAAGGTCACCTCACTTTATGAAGTTTTTTTAGCCTGGGCCCAAGAGAAGTTGCACCAATATAGGTCTGGACAGCTGTGATGAACAGTAGTGGATTCATAACTTCTCTGGGTTAGCCCACTTTCCCAGAACTCTGAGTAGCTCCATCTGAACTTGCAATGTCAGAAAACAGAGGGAGTCCCCACTCAGGTGCAAGAAAGACTCCATAGACCCGGCTCCGGGATGACAGCATGTGCGTGTGCAGGGATTAATTACAGCCTCCTGCAAATGACCGTCATGCACAAGAAATGTTTTTCCCCCCACGATGCCAGCTCAGCCACAGTGGGAAGCTGCTGTGTGCCAGACACACACTCATTGGGCTCTTCACACCCATATGCCAAGCACCAGAGCAGGCCTTTGAGTGAGTGAGCAAGCGAGTGGGGTAACCTGGGCACAGCCTCGCTTCACCTTCCTTGACCCATAGATGGCAGCCCCAGCCTTACGCAGAGCCAGCAGGGCACAGGGGGGACCTGAGGGGTCTGCAAGGGCTGTCAGCACCCTGGAAAGGGGCAGCCCATGAGCTCACCACGCTCCCACCACACCTGTCCGGGACAGGCAAGCTCCTCCTGCCTAGAGACAAGGGGGGAAGCAGGGCTGGCACCACATATGGGAGTTGGGCAGGGCAGTTCCTAAGGCACCCCAATGGTGTGCATGAGACACATGGGCATGGGAAGTCACCCCATGTGTCGGGGCAAGCAGCTGCTCCCATGAGCATCAGACACTCATGGAGTTCCAGCAGCTAGAATCCCAGCAGGGCTAGGCAGCAGCCGCCAACCCCCAAAGCCTGCCTGTGAGGAGATCCATGTATCTCACCCTCGGAGAGGACCAAACAATCTCCTGTAGATGCCAGGGACTGAACCTGGGACCTCATACAAGCAAAGCATGTGCCCTACCACTGAGCTGTATCCCCCAGTACAGCCACAGCTTTTTTTCATACGCCAAATCTACGAAAGCTACAGTGAGAAGGTTTTAAAAGGAAAGAGAGAGAGAAAAGAATGGAGTCTCCAAAAAAATGAAATTGAATGAAATCCTAATATAGACTGTTCAGTGTAATGTACAAAAGAGATGGGCTAATCCAAAGTAATAAAGAAAAGGGTTGAGAGACTGCTTAGACAGTCCTTGTGGGCACTACCAATATGCTGCAAACCCAGGATGAAACATGGATACTGTCTAGCCTAACATCTTCTGAACTTTTCTGATGCATTTCAAACATATGGTGTAATATCTGTTCTTTAGTCTTAATGGACAGTATGCACCTTATAAAAGGAAACTCAACAGGGTAGAAATCTAATTAATGTTAAGCATGGTGTGTGGATTTGTTAGTCCAATGCCATGTATCTGATTCACATGGTCATCCTGGTTGCAAGGTTTTTTAGCTCCATTGCTGTGTACCTGGAAATTGAACATTTGTTTAATACTAACAGCAACAAAAATTTTCGCCAGCAGCTACAGAGACAAATGGACGGTTTACACTAAAATATCACGGTTTGAGAGAAGCCATTTCCTCCCTTTTGCTGGGTTATTCTGATCTTGGTATCATTTGTGTTTAAAGGAAAGAAACCTACATTTCGCAACAAGCACTCGAACAAAATGCATTACCAATCCACAGTGAAAGGGAAACATGAGTCTGGCTGGGCTGCTGCTGCTGATTTTAATAAAATGTGTATTTTCATGACAGATCAACAGAGCATAATTTGTACAATGCATCACACTAGAAAGGTCTCACATTATATAATGCTAAGTGTAGTCCCTCTAGATAGACTTTCCGGCTTAGAAAACCTTTACAGAAGGTCCACTTTTCAAATAGCTTCTAGTCGCTTATACTATATTTCCCAATCCTTTAGCACATACAGAACAAGAATGAATTTTTCAGCAGAGAGGATCTAAGTACCAGTTCATAGAATCATAGAATATCAGGGTTGGAAGGGACCTCAGGAGGTCATCTAGTTCAACCCCCTGCTCAAAAGCAGGACCAATCCCCAATTAAATCATCCCAGCCAGGGCTTTGTCAAGCCTGACCTTAAAAACTTCTAAGGAAGGAGATTCCACCACCTCCCTAGGCAACGCATTCCAGTGTTTCACCACCCTCCTAGTGAAAAAGTTTTTCCTAATATCCAACCTAAACCTCCCCCACTGCAACTTCAGACCATTATTCCTTGTCCTGTCCTCTTCTACCACTGAGAATAGTCTAGAACCATCCTCTCTGGAACCACCTCTCAGGTAGTTGAAAGTAGCTATCAAATCCCCCCTCATTCTTCTCTTCTGCAGACTAAACAATCCCAGTTCCCTCAGCCTCTCCTCATAAATCATGTGTTCCAGTCCCCTAATCATTTTTGTTGCCCTTCGCTGGACTCTTTCCAATTTATCCACATCCTTCTTATAGTGTGGGGCCCAAAACTGGACACAGTACTCCAGATGAGGCCTCACCAATGTCGAATAGAGGGGGACGATCACGTCCCTCGATCTGCTTGCTATGCCCCTACTTATACATCCCAAAATGCCATTGGCCTTCCTGGCAACAAGGGCACACTGTTGACTCGTATCCAGCTTATCGTCCACTGTCACCCTTAGGTCCTTTTCCGCAGAACTGCTGCCTAGCCATTCGGTCCCTAGTCTGTAGCTGTGCATTGGGTTCTTCCGTCCTAAGTGCAGGACCCTGCACTTATCCTTATTGAACCTCATCAGATTTCTTTTGGCCCAATCCTCCAATTTGTCTAGATCCCTCTGTATCCTATCCCTGCCCTCCAGCGTATCTACCACTCCTCCCAGTTTAGTATCATCCGCAAATTTGCTGAGAGTGCAATCCACACCATCCTCCAGATCATTTATGAAGATATTGAACAAAACCGGCCCCAGGACCAACCCCTGGGGCACTCCACTTGACACCGGCTGCCAACTAGACATGGAGCCATTGATCACTACCCGTTGAGCCCGACAATCTAGCCAACTTTCTACCCACCTTATAGTGCATTCATCCAGCCCGTACTTCTTTAACTTGCTGACAAGAATACTGTGGGAGACCGTGTCAAAAGCTTTGCTAAAGTCAAGAAACAATACATCCACTGCTTTCCCTTCATCCACAGAACCAGTAATCTCATCATAGAAGGCGATTAGATTAGTCAGGCATGACCTTCCCTTGGTGAATCCATGCTGACTGTTCCTGATCACTTTCCTCTCCTCTAAGTGCTTCAGGATTGATTCTTTGAGGACCTGCTCCATGATTTTTCCGGGGACTGAAGTGAGGCTGACTGGCCTGTAGTTCCCAGGATCCTCCTTCTTCCCTTTTTTAAAGATTGGCACTACATTAGCCTTTTTCCAGTCATCCGGGACTTCCCCCTTTCGCCACGAGTTTTCAAAGATAATGGCCAATGGCTCTGCAATCACAGCCGCCAGTTCCTTTAGCACTCTCGGATGCAACTCGTCCGGCCCCATGGACTTGTGCACATCCAGCTTTTCTAAATAGTCCCTAACCACCTCTTTCTCCACAGAGGGCTGGCCATCTATTCCCCATGTTGTGATGCCCAGCGCAGCAGTCTGGGAGCTGACCTTGTTAGTGAAAACAGAGGCAAAAAAAGCATTGAGTACATTAGCTTTTTCCACATCCTCTGTCACTAGGTTGCCTCCCTCATTCAGTAAGGGGCCCACACTTTCCTTGGCTTTCTTCTTGTCGCCAACATACCTGAAGAAACCTTTCTTGTTACTCTTAACATCTCTCTCTAGCTGCAGCTCCAGATGCGATTTGGCCCTCCTGATTTCATTCCTACATGCCCGAGCAATATTTTTATACTCTTCCCTGGTCATATGTCCAACCTTCCACTTCTTGTAAGCTTCTTTTTTATGTTTAAGATCTGCTAGGATTTCACCGTTAAGCCAAGCTGGTCGCCTGCCATATTTACTATTCTTTTGACACATCGGGATGGTTTGTCCCTGTAACCTCAACAGGGATTCCTTGAAATACAGCCAGCTCTCCTGGACTCCTTTCCCCTTCATGTTAGTCCCCCAGGGGATCCTACCCATCTGTTCCCTGAGGGAGTCGAAGTCTGCTTTCCTGAAGTCCAGGGTCCGTATCCTGCTGCTTACCTTTCTTCCCTGTGTCAGGATCCTGAACTCAACCAACTCATGGTCACTGCCTCCCAGATTCCCATCCACTTTTACTTTTCCCCCAGAGCCCTATTTCTCCCCAGGATACAAATAATTCTTATTTAAACAAACAGGAGTTACTTATCCCTCTGAAGGGAAAAATCAGGCCCTGTATTAATTAGGGAAAGTTACGTGATCTCCAAAAGACATCAGATCTTGAAGAACTTCTTAACAATGCTGTGGTAACAGCCACCATGAATTGACATGGTTGTTGTTAGCAGATTTCTAGTATGTTTTCCCTGAGCATTATGCAGAGAAGTTATTCTTAACAGTTGGCTGAAAAACCGGTTACCATTACAGTGAAAATTTCCCACACAAATTTCATCCTTTTTATTCGTTGTTGAAATTTCAACAAAAAATACATTCCAATTTAGAATTTTGAGGATCTTTAACCAAATCTATAGCTGGTTGAAAAATGGGATGAGAAGTTTGCAAAAATTTTGACTTTCAAAATTCAAATTTTTGACAAAAATGTTGGTCAAAATTACAAATCAGACATTTTCACCTAGCTCTAGTTACTCTATATAAAAAAAGAGTTCATACACACACAAAAACATTTTCCATTTTCTAACCAGCTCTAATTATTTCTGTGCAGTGTGGTGGAAGCTGTGGTGGTCCCAGGATATTAAAGATTCAAGATGGGTAAGGGAATATATTTTATTGGACCAAATTCTTTGGCGAGAGACACAAGCTTTTGAGCTTACACTGAACTTTTCTTGAGGTTCACAGAAGATGGCCCAATAGAACATGTTATCTCACCCACCTTGTGTTTCTAATTATTTCTAACACATACATGGGGGGGGGGGGGAAACTATCACTGCTCCTTGAATCCTGCATAGTATGTGTGTACCGCACTGCATTCCGGGAAGGTCCTACAGATGAAAGGAGCACATACGGCTAAAGAGATTTAGGAGTAGGAGAGACATTTTACCTCTCTATGTATGATCATACTCACTTATCCCTGGGCGGTGAGTGCTTGAGACAGAATTTTGACATAAGGAGAGACTGAAAAGATGAAAACAGTTTAGTTTAAAGAGCAGAGGATTAAGAGGGGATATTACAGAGGTATACAAAATAAATAGTATAAAGAAGGTTGATCTACTTACTAGAGATATTCAAAACTCGGAATTCCCATTCTGTGAGATATTCGGCCATTTCAACATGTGTTTTCATTCCAGCTGGGAATGAAAACAAGCAATTTCAAAGCGCCCTGCAAAAACAAAGTTTTTGAAAGTTATATTAGCACTCCTCCACTTACCCTCCCATGCTCATACGCATCATGTGTTGATCAGACCATCCGGCTCTGGTGACTGTAGCCTGTCTCTTACTGATAGTCCAAGTATCTGCAATCTCCATTACAATAAATGGGATCTGCCTCAATTGTTATGTCCAGGGCAAATTCATATAGAACCTAATCCAAAAAACATTGAAGTTAATGAAAAGACTCTCACCAACCAGAGGCCTTTGGATGAGGCCCTTCACCTAGCCTTCATAATAATGGATTATTCACACTTTTATATGGAAGTGTCATTCTTGTTTAATATAAACCAGAGATGGCAAAAAATCCCAATAAGTTCATACATGCATCAGTAGGGTTTTATGGTAACTTTTTATGTAACAAAATGCTCTAGCTAAGAATTCACTTTCTTTGCTACATACTTATTACGGATTCAACTCACCATGAAATGGAAACTGCATATATGCTGAGTGGATTGAAATGTCCCCTACTTCCAGTGCAGTTCTCTGTCACCTTTTGACGTGCTGTTTCATAGCTTGCTAACTTACCCTTATTCACCCCACAGATGGAGTACTTTCAGGGACTATTTTTTTTTTGGAAGAAGCACAGCAGTAACACAGAATTTGACATATCTGTCCTCTTTTGCCATCTGTCATGGACGAATACACCCCTGTCACCCTGTGGTTTGGGGGCGGGGGGAAAGGGTATTATAGCCCCACGGTTGAGTCCAACTGGCTATCCTTAGCTTCAGGACAACATTGCCCAATGGCCAGAATCAATATGCCTGCCCTCCTCCACAGGGCTGCATGGCCTAGTGGCCAGATGGAGAAGTGGGCCCTCCCTACTCCACCAGATCCTAGCCCAGGGCCCTGGCAGTGGCAAACGTGTTCGCCACTGAGCCAGCAGGGATCCAACCGACACACGCTGACTTACAGTTCAGTTCTACAACCAGATCAAGGTCTAGTTCTCCTGGGCTACTTCCTATCTGATGCCATGGTCCGGGAGACTCTGGGTTCCGTGGTTGGGACAACTCCCAATGGCTCTAACCTCTCTTGGGCATCCATAGATACCTGGGCATCCATTGGGGTCTCAGTGCCTCTGGCTTCCACAATCTGGGGCATCACCAGCTTCTGGGCTGGAGCCTACAAGGTGCATCCTCCCTCCTCGGCAGTCAGCCCAGACTGAGCTGCTCCCTTTTATACGGTTATTCCAGTTGGAGCATGCCTAGCAGGGGTGAGGGGGGCTGGCTTCCTTGGCCCACCATGTGGCATTAACCCCGTCTTGTCCAGTGTGGGATGAATATACTCCATCACACCATCTCTCCGCACAGATCCCAATCAGTCCTGCTCTTCAACTGTAGTGTGAAAAAAAAATGAAAAATTAGTATTTAGCTACACAAAATATAAAGATTTAGAACCTGATATTACAAAATAGGAACTGTAGGCCTAAAATGTAACTAAGTGATATAAAGGATTTACAAAACTTAGCAAAATAAGTTAGTGTGACATTTAGCAAAAATGAAAACGTTCTCTGTGGGCGTGCACTTTTTTTTTTAATAGAATATCTCTTATGCAAATAACGTACCCACACGTAAATGTACTATACAATTAAAATTCACATATTTTACAGAACGAAATAGTCTTTTATGTAAATAAAATGTATATGTATTGCTATTTGCATAAAAGATGCTTTATTTTGCCCTACAAAATGTGAATTTTTATTTTTATACTTTCTTCATTAGGATAAGGACAGCTGGTCAAATTATTTGTTCCAGATAAATGGGTCTGGTGAATTGAAACCTATTTCCTTTTTAAGAGTCATTTGTGGCCCAATCCTACTTTCTACTAATGTATTTTTTATTTGCAAGTATTCACCAAATAATTTATATGGACAATTTCAGCCTATGAGATTGTTTACTTTGACTGTTCCCTACTCACTATCCAAGCTGTTTGACGGGTCTCCTAAGTCACACAATATTACTTCTGTTCCCTAAATGGGTGACAAACTTGAAAAACATGAGATCATCAAATGAGAAATAACAAATCATGAATAATGAACAGCAAATCTTGCCCTCTGTTAAAACCTGAGATGTTTGCAGAGCTCCATTCCTTAGTAGCTGATGATATGGTATATCAGGCAACATGTGCAAACTCTCTAACCGCAGTATCAGGTAAACTTGAAAAACATGAGATCATCAAATGAGAAATAACAAATCATGAACAATGAACAGCAAATCTTGCCCTCTGTTAAAACCTGAGATGTTTGCAGAGCTCCATTCCTTAGTAGCTGATGATATGGTATATCAGGCAACATGTGCAAACTCTCTAACCACAGTATCAGGTCAACATTAAGCATCACCAAAAAAGCAAATTACATTTAAAATAAGTGTGCCACTTTTACACCCTGGATGTCTTACAGGGCAATTTTATATAGTATTCAGATCTATGCCAGAGTCTACAGTCTATTGACATTTTTTAGTCAATTCTTTGGTTTATTTTTATTTGGCCTGACGTTTCATTCTTCCTGGACCTTTTATTCCACTTTAGAATTACCCTATTATATTCAATCAAAAATCCACATTTGAAAACTCCCTTCATTTTGTGCTTAGTGTAGTTATAGTATATAGGATTTGGGAGTACTATAACGTTAAATAGTTTGTGAGCCCTTTCAGTAGCCCTCATGTTGTCTCAGAAGCAGGGGTGAAAGTAACATAAAAGACTTACCAGCCCCCAGAAGGGGCAGGGCCTCAGGCAGAAGGGGCGTGGCTGGGGAGGGTCAGCCTCCGTCAGCCAGCCTTCCATGCTGCCTGTCCCGTGCCACCTGGGGCTCCAGCAGCGATTTAAAGGGCATGGGGCTCTGGCTGCTGCAGTTTTAAATTGCAGAGCTCCAGGGCAGCTGCCCCTTTTACACACACACCCCCATGGGCGGCCCTGCCGGTAGGGTCCTTACCAGCAGGGCCACCAACGGGTGGGGGGGAAGGGGGCAAAAGGGGCAGCAATGTTAAAGCACTGCCGTAGCAGCGCTTTAACATTGGCTGCATATGGGCCCATACCGGCAGCCACTTCTTACCGGTACACCGTACTGGCCCACTTTCACCTCTGCTCAGAAGCCACCAGATCTCTGCCAGAGACACAGTGCACTTATGTAGCTAGGCCTTGCAAGTTGCAAATAGGTAGTAAACAATGTTATTTGAATCCCACTGTGCCCATATTGTTCCCCCACATTATGTATATTGTGGAAAGAGCAACAGACAGCTATAGTAATGGTGAACCTTGAGAGGATGGGAGTTTGGGTCTTTTTTGGATAAGCATGCCAAACTGCAGGTGCAGGCAGTTGAGTCCAGAAAACTTAGAGGAGGAACAGACAAGAACAAGCTGGCTTCGAAGATTGCCAATGCTTCCATCCCAGTTAACTTGGAGGAGCAGAGCAGAAGCCTCAGAAAACAGATGAGGAAAAAAGTTAACCTCAGCAAAGGTTCAATTTCAGGGGAATGTTTAAGAAGGTCTGGATGGGAATATTACACAACCCAGTTCACACAGCCACATTTTGAACGCAATCCTGCAAGGGGCTGAGTACTCTGACCCTGCAAAGCAAGCAAACACAGGCTTGCTTAAGGAATAGATGTAGTACCGTTGACTTAGACTATTCATATTTTTAAAGCTAAGCAAATGCTTTGCTGGGTCAGGGCCAGACTGCTCAGCACCGTGCAGGACTGAGTCCTTAGTGAGACCAGCAATATAAACTTCAGTTCCCTCTTCCCGTATCCCACCCCCATTTTTTAATAATTGGTGCTACGCAGTATATTGTGGAAAATACAGAGTTCCTTTCGTGGTATTTTTTCAATGTAGGGGTGCTCTAGTCTGATTTATAGTATTGTCATAGGCCTCAGAGAAAATTGCTCTGCTATTTTTTTTTTTTGGTAAAGTTCTTTTTTCCTTTGTGTCTTCATGTAATAGAAATCTTTATAATAGAAGAATGTAATAATTCTGATATTGACTTTTTTCCAGTCTACACAAGATTAAGAGTCCCTTAAGGGACTCACTGACCCTGACTTTTGTTTAGCCAATATTTACCTCTTGGGTCAATAAATCTTGATGTTGAACTCAGCAGAAGTCGATATCTGCTTATTATGGTTAGAATAAGAATTATTGAGCTGGAATATGAATATTATAGTGGTGCTTGCCAACACTACTATAGTTAAGGATCTGTCAATGTTTCCATTATAAATTTGTTTTTGCTGGTGTTTATAACTCACTAGTAAAACTTGTCCCAGGCTAAAGAAAACTGCCATTCAAAGTCTCAGCTAGGTACCAAGCCTGTTTTTAAAAACACACACACAACCATATGAAACATGAATTTAAATGTTCAGAAATAAATGAATGAGATGGTTGAGGTCAGGATCCTCACAAAAGGAAGAAAGGAGAGTAGCAAAATATGGACGCTGGACTTCAGAAAAGCAGACTTTGACTCCTCCTAGGGAACTGACAGGCAGAATCCCCTGGGAGGCTAATATGAGGGGGAAAGGAGTCCAGGAAAGCTGGCTGTATTTTAAAGAAGCCTTATTGAGGGCACAGGAACAAACCATCCCAATATGCAGAAAAAATAGCAAATATGGCAGGTGACCAGCTTAGCTTAACAGTGAAATCTTTGGTGGGCTTAAACTCAAAAAGGAAACTCACAAGAAGTGGAAACTTGGTCAGATGACTAGGGAGGAGTATAAAAATATTGCTCAAGCTGCAGGGGTGTAATCAGGAAGGCCAAAACACAACTGGAGTTGCAGCTAGCAAGGGATGTGAACGGTAACAAGAAGGGTTTGTACAGGTATGTTAGCAACAAGAAAAAGGTCAGGGAAAGTGTGGAACCCTTAATGAATGGGGGAGGCTACCTAGTGACAGATGATGTGGAAAAAGCTGAAGTACTCAAAAGCTTTTTTCGCCTCAGTCTTCACAGACAACTTCAGGTCCCACACTGCTGTCCTGGGCAGCACAGTATGTGGGAGGAGGTGAGCAGCCCTCAGTGGTGAAAGAACAGGTTAAGGACTATTTAGAAAAGCTGGACATGCAAAAGTGCTTGGATCCACAAGGTCTGAGAGGGAATGAGATGGAAGGGCTAATAAAAAGTGAGGGGAGGTGACTGGACCCTGCAACATAATTGGTGAATTTTTGTTCCCTACTGGGACAGTCAGTGAAGCCCAATCCAAAGAGGGTCCAAGGCAAGGCAAGTCTGCAGAGAAAGGAGAGCCCTACCCACAGAAGGCAAAGAGGCACCTGGAGAAATTACTTTAAGCTTTCATGTTTAAAGTAGTACAATTTTGTTCAGCTTCCCAAGCAAGAGTATGAATGGAAGAGAGGGTTGGGGGGCACAGAGTGCAATGGAGACCCTGAAAAATATCCGTAAGAGGCTCCTACTCATCTAAATTGGGTGTTAACTCTGAAACTTAACAATGATCATTTCAAATATTTTAAATTATTCCATTGCTGCTCAAAGCACACAAAATAGAAGCGAGGGGTTATCGCAGATCATGAGATCTGAACAAATCTACGGCGAGTGGCATCTTCTCCATGTGGCTTTGGAGAAGATGCCACTCACCGTAGATCCCCCCCTCAATTTAACCCCTAGGTCTGCAGATCCAGGGGGTTAGGTTTGGGCCCATCTCTACTAAACAGCCTCCAGGCCTGCTTACAGCTTACTGTGCAATAGTTTGAGAATCCAATTATAAACAATCACCTATTTGATCTCTGATCTGGACATTCAGAGCTTGGACTAAGTTTGTGGAGGGGGGTCCTTATTTAGACAGAACTAGGCTGTCCACCCATAGTACTCACACTTGTAGGTCAGGTCCAGCAGTGCAGCTGAAGTCAATGGCAACCAATGTTTACCCCTCCATGTTCAGCCCATCCTGCAGTAAGAAGCTCCTACACGAGTCTCAGAGCAGCGGGTGACAATGAAGCCCATATCAAGCACACTACATTCCCTGCAAGTATTTTCAGGCTGGTGATGTCAGTTAAGCACAAACAAGCTTACTTCATGCTAGAGGCAAGAAGGCAGCAATGGGACTCTCAAGGTGCATCTTTTGGCGGTGTGTAAAGTACACCCCCGCCCCCAGCATGGGTATAAATGGCAGTATAGACAGTGAGGCGTGCCTTAGGAGAGCAGAGCACAGACACACCTGAAGGGTGCAGATATGCACTCGAGCTCATACCCTACATGGCTCTCTGCTTGCCCAAGCCAGGCCTCCCAGTCTACACAGCTATTTTTAGCAGTCCAGGGTCATGCTGCTGAAGTCTTTCCCCCAAAAAGATTCCGGCAGCTCCCCACTGCTGGAGCCCTTCCCCCACTGCAGGGAGAAGTGCCAGCTGCGGGGAAAGGCTCATCCTTTCCCCACTGCCTCCCCCCTGCCAGAGCCTTTCCCCAGCACTCGCCTCTGCAAGAGCCTCTCACTGACATGTGTAGCTACACACCACAGAGCGGACAAAGCCTGCGTTCCAGTGCGCCGTGTAGCTACGCATACATCACACGTCCCCCGCCAGTGGTGTGGCGTGCAGACGTAGCCACAGCCCTTGGTACCCTGAGAACAGTCACATGCTATATGAAAACTTCCATATGGAGCATCACAAAAACCTAGGACTGATCCTCTTTGTTAGAGGAATGTGTTTGATTTCCAGCGCGCACTCCAATCTTTTCCTGGAGGGGGTGTTCCTAAGCTGTTTGTTATGGTTAAACATAAAATCTCGGAGTAGATTTTCCTAGTCACTTAACCATATTCTTAAGGGAAAACATAAGGTTGAATAATTATTAAAGAGCATTCTCAGTAATACTCACATCTTTATTATGTCAGCCCTTTGCCAGAAAAATACGATTGATAGTAAAAGGCACTTACGTTTTTTTCTATGCTGAACCAAGCCATCTGCCTCAGATATACTATCTGCCTCAGCTAGATGAATTCACACATATTTTAAAGCCCCAGAGTAACCATTTGAATGGAAATTGGACACGACTTGTCATTCGCAAAGCTTTCTTAAGTGGAGAGGCTTCACATTTGTTCAATTAAATGTGTATATGTGCAATAGACTTTATGAAATTTATCCCAAAACAGTGAGAACTGGAATAATATTTGAGGCAGATGGCACAGCTGCTGTATTTAGAGAGTTATCCATGGAAATATATGAAGGGAGCGAGGGGACTGGGAAGTGGAAAGCAAAAAATATTGTACTATTAAGAATATCATCCATATACATTAGCCATGAGAAAAAGGTTTCAATTCCAACCTCCTCTCCCCTAAGCCAGGTATGTTTGACTCACTCGGGTTGATCCAAATAGAATTTGCAATTTTAATCCAAGAAGCCTTGAATGCTGAAATTTGCAGGGGTTTGCTACGGGGATTCATCCCCTTGCTTTAAATGCTAAAGGGATTTTGAACATCTATTTCAGATCCTTGCTGTAACAATCATACGTGCCACTGTTAGTAGTAGGGAGTGGGTAAAAACTTCTAGGCATCCTCAAGTTGCCGCTATGTCTCAATAAGTGAAGAGTGGCAAACAGGTTCATATAAAGATAAGATCAGACAATCTCACCAACCCCCCCCCATTTTGAGAACCTTTTCTGGGGTACTGAAGCATTCAGGTAAGTGGATAGTTGGTTTTTTCTGTCCCGTTAGAACTGGGAGTGCCAAATTCCAAGAGGAAAGGGCATTCAAGGGATTTCCGATCAGGATTGGGTACGAGAACACCACACATTTTTCAAGAAAGCCTTTTCTTGTGCAACATCCAGCCCAATGTTGGAGACTTTGGCTGGCATTTTAAGCCTAAGGATCAGGTCTCACACTCCCAGACAGAAACACAACTTCAAAAAAAAATGTATTTGAGCATGAGCTTTCGTGAGCTACAGCTCACTTCATCAGATGTATACCGTGGAAACATCTGATGAAGTGAGCTGTAGCTCACGAAAGCTCATGCTCAAATAAATTGGTTAGTCTCTAAGGTGCCACAAGTACTCCTTTTCTTTTTGCGAATACAGACTAACACGGCTGTTCCTCTGGAAAAAAAATGTGTTTAAGACCCTTCCTACCTTGCTGCATACAGTTCCTTAGCATTCTGCCTGGACAATTCCTTGGGCAGAAACTGGTTAGGTTTCAACAGCAGCCAATCTTCTGGGCAGCCAATGGAATAAGAGATTATTAGACCAGATACAGCCAAATAATCTAGGAGGATACTGAGAATCCTTCAGGAACAATTAAAAAACTTAGGTTTCTCCTCTATTTCCCCTCTCTCTTTTTCTTCATCCATTCATTTTATCCTGCTCACCTTTCTTGCATCCCCTTCATTCATGCAACCCTTCCTGCCCCCCAAAAAAGAATTTTCAGATGACCATGACAGTAGACTTCTGCTGGAAACAAATTTGTTTGATCTCAGAACCAAGGAATTTGCTAGGAAATTCTATGAAGTCAGCTGAATACATGTCTGTCTCTGAATGTCAGGGGAAATGAAAACAGGTGTCTGACTCTGCCAAATCCAAATTTAGTTTCTTATTCACCGGAGACTCCACAAAAAATTTTACCTGCCATTACACCTGGCTCCATTTTTTATTACAGCTGTTCAATGGAAAATAGAATTTGGTCCAAAGCTTTTATTCTAGTCATGCTGCTGTACTAAACCTAGGAGTCACATCCTCTTCCCTTTCTTTACAGCTAGATGGAAGGAAGGAGAGATTCCCCTCACCCCTTAATATGGGGGTTACAGTATGGAAAAGGTTAAGAATCGTTGGTGTAGCTTATTCCAGGACGCACAGTATCACCCTCATTAAAAACAATTTGATCATGTCACCATTCCGCTGGTTCCTGAACTTATACACCAAAAGTACCAAAGTACATTTTCCTAGGATTTTAAGTGTCCAGTCATACCTGCTCATAATTGGCTTATATTGTTGATATGAAATAAACTCTTTACTACTGAGATCAGAACAAAAAATTGAGCGCATAACTTCACAGAACCCAGGTTTCAGAGTAGCAGCCGTGTTAGTCTGTATTCACAAAAAGAACAGGAGTACTTGTGGCACCTTAGAGACTAACAAATTTATTTGAGCATAAGCTTTCGTGAGCTATTGTTTCATGTTCTCTATGTATATAAATCTCCCCACTGTATTTTCCACTGAATGTATCCGATGAAATGAGCTGTAGCTCATGAAAGCTTGTGCTCAGATAAATTTGTTAGTCTCTAAAGTGCCACAAGTCCTGTTCTTTGAACAGAACCCAAAGCTGTTTCCATTGACTCCAATGGAAGTTTTGCAAATTGGCTCCAGTAGGAACAGGTTCCTGTAAACAATTATTTTCTGTTGGATTTATTTGCTAAAGTCCCAATTCAACAAGGCACTTATGCAAGTCCCTAACTTTATGCACATGAATAAAGTGACTGACTTCAAAACAGCTGACTGCAGGGGGACTATTCATGTGCTTAAAGCTAGGAATGTGCTCAAGTATCTTGCTGAATCAGGACCTAAACTAAGAGACTCTCTCATTTGCATAAATATTAGATCGATCAAAACCGGAAATATCTATTCACCGTTCAACATACTGTTTTAGAAATTTTGGAAGTTAACTAAAAGTTATAGTTTTCCATGCATATATTTAAAATACGAATGGCAGCTGTAGGCTACATTTTCCCTAATGCTTTGTGATCTATTATAGGAAGAAGGCATTGTAAGGACATCATTTTGCAGGGGCTTAAAGAAATCCTTGGCTAGGTGAAATGCCATTCATTTCCTAGAGCACTGAAGGGGCACTTGTTTGTAGTTTTAGTAGCATGTTACTTATAACAGTATTTTTCAGACCTTGCTGTTTTCATGCGAGTGCTTCTCTCGCCCCATTCTGCTAGCAATACTTTATAAGATATGCCCCAAGGGACAAGTTTCTAATAATGTTCTACTCTTGCTTCCCAAGCATTTATAACAATTGCAGTAGCAATTTTCAAATAATAAAAAGTAAATTCATTGGACTCAACTTTTTCTTTATTTGCAGGGAACTTTGGCTGTGCTGGAGTTATGGAAAGCTATATCACTGCCATGAAATGCCTTTAGAGCCTAATAATCATCCTCTCATAACTCATAAGCATGCACAGCTGTAAACACCACAAGGCTTGTGAACTCCAGACAAGCTATGAAAAGCAAATCTCTTTCCTTACTGCTTTTATGTCCAGGCTTCATTTCATTTGTATCATAAGGGCCAATATCAGCAGGTAACGTCTAATAAATTCTAACATGTAAGTAGTTAACCACAATTAGTTATTTTCCACTAAATGTGCCCACCCCCTTACATGGAAATGCTCACAACAGAGGGGAAAGAGAATGAACTCATGGGGTTTCTGGGGAATGATTCCCTCCGGTGAGTGGGCTTTGAGCCTCACAAAAGGAGCAAGGAGATGTAGCCTTGGAAGCCTGGTGTTGCAGCAGATTTGCAAAGCAATTAGAGCATCTGCAATAAGATCTGTCCTCCTAAATCACAACCTCTGTAGGAGCCATGTTGCCATTAGTTCTCCTGCCAGACCTCTGTCCTTCTCCCCACTGTGAGTGAGATAGCGGGTGCACAGAGGGAACAAATACTGGTTTGACCAACGGGACATCCACCCATTGGAGCATCCTATACAGAGCAATTATCCCTTGACTCTGCCCTGCCGATCCCTCACAGTCCTCCCTCTGCCCACCCTGGCCTGGGACAGGTCATCCCAAAAACTGCAAGTCCCCAAGCATATGTTCCCCGTAAAGGCTTCTGCAAACCCACTGGAGGGGAGAGGGAAAGAGGGTGGAATTTATCCCTCTGCTACCACAGCTCCCTCCCTCCGCATTCCTGGTACATTCTGCCTGGCACAGGTGGTGTTTGAGGATGGGGCACAGCAGGGCAAATCAAAGAAAGAAGCGTTGGAGCTTGAGCAGATCTGCACCCTGACGATCCCCCACTGCCACAATCCTCATCCAGGGGCTGGCAGCAGGAGGCTCCATTATAGAATCACTGGGGCTGCCCTAGCCTGTGCCTTGAGACCCAGACAATGACATAAGAGGCGCAAGCAGCCTGATGCCCTCCATCCCTGCACCAACCCCAGAAGAGGTGCAGGAATGAAAATGGCCTTCTGGGATCTGGGCACTGGCACTTTCACTCCTGCTTACGGGCCTTTGGCCCTTGTTTGGGCAGGCTTTCCATTCTGCCCCGTGAAGCAGAAGAACCACCCGGCTTGTATTTGGGAATGAGCAGAGCACTTTTGTCCTCTGCCACCAGCTATCGTCAACACATTCCCTGGTGCCACAGTGAGGGAATACACCTGCCATCTATTGTTTTTCCTGTCAGGAAATCATTTCAAGGAAATCAAGGGTCTGCTTCTTCAAACTGTACTGGATTGAGCTTGTCATCATCACTGCATCATAGATACTAGAGGAGGGGGCAGGGGGGATCTCACCCACCCCCTTTGCATGAGCTCCTGGGGCGGGGGGCAGAATTGTTCCCAATTGGAGCTCAACATTTTTTCTGAGCCCCTGGGTAAAGGGCCAGATCCTGACACCCCTACCCACACCACAGATGCTATGCCAGCCACAAACCTCAGTTTTAAAGGACCCCTGAGAATTCCTGCGGCATTGACAAGTGCTCCAGTGGCATGGGGCCACTGTAATGGCTTCTACGCGACCCATCTCCTTGCAGCCAGCACAAGTGGAGCAGCTGAGGAAAAGGGTTTGGCCAGGGCATCCCTATGTCCCAGTGATGTCTGGCTGTCAGAGGGCCATTGGGGCTGGAGGCAGCCAGAACAACAGAGCAGCCAAGCTGCTCTGCATTATTCCAAGGGACCTATTCAAAACCCCTTCTCACCCCAGGATCAAGGAAGTGCAAAGGTATCTCAAAGCCACATGTGCACCCTGAACAGAAGCTGAACCCTAACATCTGGCATTATATTTTACTGAGAAATTAGACCACTATTTGTTCCTCCATGTAGTTAAAAGAAAAACAGCTTCTTATAAATTCCATTTTAAAATGTTATTTGAGGATAACCTAGTCCACTAGGACAGGGCACTGGACTGGGATGCAAGATCTGAGTTCTATCCCTGGCTCTTTTATGGGACAGGAAATTACCACTTTGCACCTCAGTTAACCCATCCATAAAATGGAGACAGGGACACTTACCAATCTTTGTAAAATTCTTTATGGTTTACTGATGAAAGAGCACTTACATAGTGCTCAGTGTTCTTACTGTGTACTCCACTTCACTTAGAATGTGCACTTCAGCCTGTTAACTTGCATACAGCAGACAACCTAGTGTACTCTCTTCCTGGACCCTATTTTAATCACGGACTGAGTGCGTTTCATTGGATTTGGAACCTCTAATGTTTATTTAAAAATTTTTTTTTAAAGTGCCTAAGATATCTGGCCATACACTCCTGTACTTTTTTAAAAAGTAACTGTCCCAGATTTACTTCGTGCCTGGTTCACTCCATTACACTCAGCTATACAATAGATACATCAACAACCCTGCCAAAGTCTATGAGATCACCACATAAAACATAAATCTTACTCCAGCCACGCTAGGCTCTAATTCACAACCCCTTGACTTTAACTACCCAGGGAAATGAAGAGTTCTGGCTCTCCTGGGCAGTATTTGTGTATTCAAATAATTCCCCATTGAAATATTTCTTCCCTTTTCTGGTTATATTTATAGACTTCTCTGATTAAAAGCACCTTTTTTTTCCCCCGACTCAAAAAATTCATTAGGTCTGTTTGAATTTCATAGTGAGAGATCAAGACATAACTACATTGCAAGCCTGTAATAAAAGATAAATAAAATACATTTAAAAATGAAATATGAATGAGAGCTGGGTGTGCACAACACACATGTACTATTGGTGTACACAGATCTCTTGTGCTGTTTAACTTTCCTAAGACAAAAGAGACGTTTCCACTCTTTGGAGTTTTACTAAATGAATGGTTATAGGTAGTTTTGAAAAGGGAAACGGCCACCTACTAAATGACAGGTTTCAGAGTAACAGCCGTGTTAGTCTGTATTCGCAAAAAGAAAAGGAGGACTTGTGGCACCTTAGAGACTAACCAATTTATTTGAGCATGAGCTTTCGTGAGCTACAGCTCACTTCATGGGATGCATCCGATGAAGTGAGCTGTAGCTCACAAAAGCTCATGCTCAAATAAATTGGTTAGGGTATGTCTACACTACGGAATAAGGTCGAATTTATAGAAGTCGGTTTTTTAGAAATCGGTTTTATAAATTCGAGTGTGTGTGTCCCCACAGAAAATGCTCTAAGTGCATTAAGTGCATTAACTCGGCGGAGCGCTTCCACAGTACCGAGGCAAGCGTCGACTTCCGGAGCGTTGCACTGTGGGTAGCTATCCCACAGTTCCCGCAGTCTCCGCTGCCCATTGGAATTCTGGGTTGAGATCCCAATGCCTGATGGGGCTAAAACATTGTCGCGGGTGGTTCTGGGTACATATCGTCAGCCCCCCGTTCCCTCCCTCCCCCCGTGAAAGCAAGGGCAGACAATCATTTCGCGCCTTTTTTCCTGAGTTACCTGTGCAGACGCCATACCACAGCAAGCATGGAGCCCGCTCAGCTCACTTTGGCAATTAGGAGCACATTAACCACCACACGCATTATTCAGCAGTATATGCAGCACCAGAACATGGCAACGCGATACCGGGCGAGGAGGCGACGTCAGCGCGGTCCCGTGAGTGATCAGGACATGGACACAGATTTCTCTGAAAGCATGGGCCCTGACAATGCATGCATCATGGTGCTAATGGGGCAGGTTCATGCTGTGGAACGCTGATTCTGGGCTCGGGAAACAAGCACAGACTGGTGGGACCGCATAGTGTTGCAGGTCTGGGATGATTCCCAGTGGCTACGAAACTTTCGCATGCGTAAGGGCACTTTCATGGAACTTTGTGACTTGCTTTCCCCTGCCCTGAAGCGCATGAATACCAAGATGAGAGCAGCCCTCACAGTTGAGAAGCGAGTGGCGATAGCCCTGTGGAAGCTTGCAACGCCAGACAGCTACCGGTCAGTTGGGAATCAATTTGGAGTGGGCAAATCTACTGTGGGGGCTGCTGTGATGCAAGTAGCCCACGCAATCAAAGATCTGCTGATATCAAGGGTAGTGACCCTGGGAAATGTGCAGGTCATAGTGGATGGCTTTGCTGCAATGGGATTCCCTAACTGTGGTGGGGCTATAGATGGAACCCATATCCCTATCTTGGCACCGGAGCACCAAGCCGCCGAGTACATAAACCGCAAGGGGTACTTTTCGATAGTGCTGCAAGCTCTGGTGGATCACAAGGGACGTTTCACCAACATCAACGTGGGATGGCCGGGAAAGGTGCATGATGCTCGCATCTTCAGGAACTCTGGTCTGTTTCAAAAGCTGCAGGAAGGGACTTTATTCCCAGACCAGAAAATAACTGTTGGGGATGTTGAAATGCCTATATGTATCCTTGGGGACCCAGCCTACCCCTTAATGCCATGGCTCATGAAGCCATACACAGGCAGCCTGGACAGTGGTCAGGAGCTGTTCAACTACAGGCTGAGCAAGTGCAGAATGGTGGTAGAATGTGCATTTGGACGTTTAAAGGCGCGCTGGCGCAGTTTACTGACTCGCTTAGACCTCAGCGAAACCAATATTCCCACTGTTATTACTGCTTGCTGTGTGCTCCACAATATCTGTGAGAGTAAGGGGGAGACGTTTATGGCGGGGTGGGAGGTTGAGGCAAATCGCCTGGCTGCTGGTTACGCGCAGCCAGACACCAGGGCGGTTAGAAGAGCACAGGAGGGCGCGGTACGCATCAGAGAAGCTTTGAAAAACAGTTTCATGACTGGCCAGGCTACGGTGTGAAAGTTCTGTTTGTTTCTCCTTGATGAACCCCCCCACCCCTTGGTTCACTCTACTTCCCTGTAAGCTAACCACCCTGCCCTCCTCCCTTTAATCATTGCTTGCAGAGCCAATAAAGTCATTGCTGCTTCACAGTCATGCATTCGTTATTCATTCATCACACAAATAGGGGGATGACTACCAAGGTATCCCAGGAGGGGTGGTGGAGGAGGGAAGGAAAATGCCACACAGCACTTTAAGCACAGCACTTTAAAAGTTTACAACTTTAAAATTTATTGAATGACAGCCTTCTTTTTTTTGGGCAATCCTCTGTGGGGGAGTGGCTGGTTGGCCGGAGGCCCCCCCACCGCGTTCTTGGGCGTCTGGGTGTGGAGGCTATGGAACTTAGGGAGGAGGGCGGTTGGTTACAGAGGGGCTGCAGTGGCAGTCTGTGCTCCAGCTGCCTTTGCTGCAGCTCAACCATACACTGGAGCATACTGGTTTGGTCCTGCAGCAGCCTCAGCATTGAATCCTGCCTCCTCTCATCACGCTGCCGCCACCTTTGAGCTTCAGCCCTGTCTTCAGCCCGCCACTTACTCTCTTCAGCCCTCCACCTCTCCTCCCGGTCATTTTGTGCTTTCCTGCACTCTGACATTATTTGCCTCCACGCATTCATCTGTGCTCTGTCAGTGTGGGAGGACAGCATGAGCTCGGAGAACATTTCATCGCGAGTGTGTTTTTTTTTCTTTCTAAGCTTCACTAGCCTCTGGGAAGGAGAAGATCCTGTGATCATTGAAACACATGCAGCTGGTGGAGAAAAAAAAAGGGACAGCGGTATTTAAAAAGACACATTTTATAAAACAGTCGCTACACTCTTTCAGGGTAAACCTTGCTGTTTACATTACATACATAGCACATGTGCTTTCGTTACAAGGTCGCATTTTGCCTCCTCCCACCGCGTGAACGGATTTTGGTTGAATGCCAGCAAACATACACTGCAATGCTTTGTTCTACAGTGATTCCCCAGTACGTGTTGCTGGCCTGGAGTGGTAAAGTGTCCTACCATGAAGGACGAAATAAGGCTGCCCTCCCCAGAAACCTTTTGCAAAGGCAGAACCGCAAATGCCAGGGCAAAGTAATCCTTTCACATGCTTGCTTTTAAACCATGTATAGCATTTTAAAAGGTACACTCACCAGAGGTCCCTTCTCCGCCTGCTGAGTCCAGGAGGCAGCCTTGGGTGGGTTCGGGGGGTACTGGCTCCAGGTCTAGGGTGAGAAACAGTTCCTGGCTGTCGGGAAAACCGGTTTCTCCGCTTGCTTGCTGTGAGCTATCTACAACCTCCTCATCATCATCTTCTTCGTCCCCAAAACCTGTTTCCGTGTTGCCTCCATCTCAATTGAAGGAGTCAAACAACACGGCTGGGGCAGTGGTGGCTGACCCCCCTAAAATGGCATGCAGCTCATCATAGAAGCGGCATGTTTGGGGCTCTGACCCAGAGCGGCTGTTCGCCTCTCTGGTTTTCTGGTAGGCTTGCCTCAGCTCCTTCAGTTTCACGCGGCACTGCTTCGGGTCCCTGTTATGGCCTCTGTCCTTCATGCCCTGGGAGATTTTCAGAAAGGTTTTGGCATTTCGAAAACTGGAACGGAGTTCTGATAGCACGGATTCCTCTCCCCAAACAGCGATCAGATCCCGTACCTCCCGTTCAGTCCATGCTGGAGCTCTTTTGCGATTCTGGGACTCCATCATGGTCACCTGTGCTGATGAGCTCTGCATGGTCACCTGCAGCTTGCCACGCTGGCCAAACAGGAAATGAGATTCAAAAGTTCGCGGTTCTTTTCCTGTCTACCTGGCCAGTGCATCTGAGTTGAGAGCGCTGTCCAGAGCGGTCAGAATGGAGCACTCTGGGATAGCTCCCGGAGGCCAATACCATCGAATTGTGTCCACGGTACCCCAAATTCGAGCCGGCAACGTCGATTTAAGCGCTAATCCACTTGTCAGGGGTGGAGTAAGGAAATCGATTTTAAGAGCCCTTTAAGTCGAAATAAAGGGCTTCATTGTGTGGACGGGTGCAGGTTTAAATCAATTTAACGCTGCTAAATTCGACCTAAAGTCCTAGTGTAGACCAGGGCTTAGTCTCTAAGGTGCCACAAGTACTCCTTTTCTTTCCACCTACTAAAGTAATTTCACTTAGAGTCTAACTCAGACCTGTTAAGAAGGTTGAAGACCAGTCCGATATACAGCTGTTAGGTTCCTAAGTATAAAGGAAAATATGAATCAACAGTAGAGTTCATAATATGCCACAAAGCAATATGAATGGCAGAGGTCTTGGACTGGAAGAGGGGCTTCTACCTAGGTAATTATACTTCATTTATCACTATAATATCTGAATGCTTTACAAGGATAAACAGAATCACAGAGCTACTGACTTTGCTATGTAGAAATGAAGGACACAGAATCACATAGGAAGCACTCTGTGTTCCTAGCTTCTGTTGACTCAGGTCTACACATGAACCCTCCCCTAGTAGCTACATGTTGGATTGGCATAACAGTGAGGTCCATGCTGGAGAAAGAAGAGAATGCTTTCCAGAGAAGTTAGAGAGAACAGCCATTCAGGATCATTGTCACAACATAGGCTTCCATGATCAGAGAGCAATCCAAAGCAACTCCTAAATTCTGGACCTCTCTCATGAACCTGTGTCTTACTCCCTGAGTATGGATGCATAGATCATCACTACTAATATGTTCCTTGAAACATTTTTCTCAGTCCATGAATATTATCTCCACTTTATGTGGGTTGAGTTGAATCCAGTTGTCCACCATCCACATAAAATATCTGCCAGGAGGCAAGATAGCTGGAGGCACACAAGGTTAAAATGGAGGGATACACCAAATTACAACTACCTCCAAGTAAATCCCAAGTGGACACAGCCCTAGAAGTACACATACACCCTGGTACATTTTAGAGTAAGGGGAAGATTCCCCCTGCCAAGCCCAAGGACAAAGTCAGAAGTATTTGACTTTCAGAAGTAAGTCAGAAGTATGAGGTCCTAAATCCATTTCTAGACACTTTGGTCAAGTTTTCAGAAAGCTAGGTACGTGATGAGTATATTCTTCTGGCTAAAATAGGTTACAGAAATTATCATTGCCTTATTAAAATCTGGCTGTGTTTAAGAAGGACTCAGAGTCCAAAATATCCAAAACCTGATTGACCAGCTTGTGTGACAGCAAAGACATTGTGCCTGACCCTGAGTGGCTTGTGTCTGACCCTCATTTTTCACCTCCTCTGGCTAATCCTGATTTATAATTATCTACAAGTTTGTACATACTCGAAGGCTAATATTCAATTTATCTATGGAAATGCAAACCACCCCAGGTAAAAAACAGGTTTGTCAGACCTTAATGAGATCATTATTATTCATGTTAAATTCATTTCCAGCTATACAAATAGCAAAACATTTCCTTTCATTCCCAGAGAACCAGGAACAGAGGTGAAACACTCACAGGCTGTGAGTAATAGCTTAGCAGTTTGCATCTGGTTTATCACACAACCAAACCCATCATTTCCCTTCAGAATCTCAGTGTAAACTTCATGCCACCTATCCAGTTCCGCAGAAGCAAAACATAGTACAATCATGCAGAAAGGTCAGGACAACCTCAGTCCTTCCTTCTGCACCTCTCAGGAACTGGGAGTATTGTGGAGAGAGGCCTGGGAAGGAAAGGGAGAGAATTAAAGTGCCCCTTGTGTCACCCCATTTGCCTAGAGCAGGGGTTCGCAAAACAATTTTTTTGGTAGCCTCACAGTACGGCTACCAACTCTTGCTGGTGGCCACACTGTCACTTTTCCCTAAAATACTTTATTAACTTAAGGAAAAATAAATAAATCGTTGTATTTTATTTATGTAGGGTTTTTTTTTTGCAGACTCAGTAATAAAAATAATGTTGTGATAAGTGATATTTGCATGTTTGTTAATATAAACTTTTCACAGCAAGCCCCAGGAAAAATGAAGCCCTGGATGTGGGGGTTGGAGGGGAAATCAGCAGGGCCCAGGTGTGATGGGGGCCTGGATGCAGGGCCAGGAAGGCAGCAGGGTCCAGCCGGGCAATGTGCGGAGGGGGGGGAGGGGGGGAGGGGGTGGATGCAGGGCCAGGGCAGGCAGGAGGAACCAGGAGTGATGGGGGTGGGTGGGGAGTCCTGCGGCCGGAGCCAGGGATCAGCAGCTGTGCGGCTGGGGGTCAGAGCCCGGGGCAGGTGCTGCACAGCCCAATTCAGGGCCAGGACCTGCACAGCCAGAGCCAGGGACTGTAGCTCAGTGCCCAGGGCCAATACCTGCTAAACCCCAGGTCAGCACCTGCTGCTGCATGGCCAGGGCTGGGGATTGGCACCTGGGGCCAGCACCCCCCAGAGCCCAGGCTGGCAACCACGACAGGGACTCGGGGGCCGGCACCTGGGGCCAACAGCCGCTGCCGCACAGCCGGAGTTAGGGGTCGGCAGCTTGGGGTCAGAGCCCGCCACCACGCAGCCGAGGGTCTGAGCCTGCCACCAGGGATCTGCACCAAGGGGCCCCCGATGCACAGCCAGAGCTAGGGGTTAGCAACCAGGGCTGGGGATCCACGGCTGGGGCGGGCGCCAGGAGCCAGTGGCCGCTGCCGGCGATTGGCGCCTGGGACAAGCATTCACCGGTGCCCAGGTTTGGCACCTGCTGCCACACAGCCAGGGCTAGAGATTGGTGTCCAGAGCTAGTGTCTGGGGTCAGTGACCAGGGCTGGGGGTCAGAACGTGTGGCCACGGGTTGGTGCCACACACAGCCAGAGCCAGGGATCAGAGCCTACCACAGCACGGCCTGGGGTTGAAGCCTGAAGCCCCGTGGGCTGGGGCCATGTGGCCAGAGCCGGGGGGGTCAACACCTGAAACATTACAGCTGGAGCCGGTGTTGGCGCCCGAAACCCCATGGCTTGAGCCCTGGTCTGCGCAGCCAGGCTCCCTAAGTCCCGCTACCAGAGCCAGCCACCCAACCATCCCAGGGTGTAAGCCTGAGCCCCACTATGCTCCCCCGCCCCAGCCCATGGGTAGAGAACTCCGCTTGCTCCTTCAGCAGTGTGCCCCACCTGTCTCCAGAGGCAGTGCAGGGTGATGCATCCTGGAGCAAGAGGAAAGGAGGGAGAGGGGCTGATGCTTTCCCTTAACCCCAATCACCATTCAGGAGGCCTGTGGCCACATGCGACCCCAGTGGCCGCATTTGAGAAACGCTGGCCTAGAGTCATAGCATCTTATGCTTGATCCAGTCTTAGTTCCAAACTAAGCAGGCTCAGGCAGAGTGAGTATTTGAATGGGAGACCATTAACATAGCTGGTAAATTCCTTGTCTCAGCAACAACTGGTTCAATTTTCAAAAGCCCCTCAGTAATTTAGGAACTTTTTCAAAAGGGAGTTAGCCTCATAGGCAACTAAGGGCCAGATTCTATAAGGTTTTTAGGCACCCAGAGATGTAGCTGTGCACTTAGGGGGACTTTCAAAAGTGCCTAAGCCGGTTAGGTGCCTAACTCCCATTGAAAATGGGACTTAGAAGATAGCATGGGGTAAAAATGTGAAAAGCGTCTGTCTTAGACAGCATCAATCAGACTGTCAGCACGCAACACGTAAACAATGATACGTGCTTCAGGAAAAGCCGTTTGATCCAGTGGGTCGAATTCTTCCCTCTGAGTCAGTAACGAGCTGATGCACCAGCATGGGCTGCTGGAGGAGCCACAAAGAATCTCTTAACACCCATCATAAGAGATTGGGTAGTTACCCTTCTGACCAAATTCCAGTTCAGGAGATTACAGTCTGATGGCCTAAACTTTCCCTGAAGTTTTAAGTATATACAGTACTTGTGTGTGTGTGTGTGTATATATATGTAGAGCACAGAGGGTAACAACACACTTTGACCCTGACCAGTGTGTCTCAGAATGACTGACAAATTTCACATTTTTCTAAAGCAACGACTCTTCAGTGTTGTGGGTAACAAAATTACTGTTCTGGTCACAGAACTCTGAACACATCAGTAAGATGGTACCTAGATACCATGGTGATGGGTGCATTATAAAAGGATTAGAAGAGCAGCAGCATAAAACCCTAAGAGTACAGAAGACATCAGGGTCCAAAGTGCAAGCTCTCACCCACTGGAAGACCTTGGGATGGATTCGATCTTTGATAACGGATTAAATGCAACGGCCTCCCAACTCTACTTAACTTTATTTCTCCAATTTACCCCTGGAAAGCAGTCTTTTCAAAGATGATGCTGCAGCGGCGGACAGATTTTTTGTCTTATGATCTAATCTCTATCTAGGAAACTCTTTCAAGGGTTCCTAGGTAATCTGGGGACATGCCTAGAAACCCAGTTATCTGGCATCAACGCTCTGTCATCTCAAGTGATGAAGGCCCATTGATGTGGTGTGTTTTCTTAAATCTACCTGTCACATTCAAGAAGTTCAGCACCTTTGAAATAGTCATGATGAGTTCTTAGAGAGCCGGTCACAAAAAACCGCAGTGGGAGGCTCCTTACATTTCTTGGAGTGCACTGCCACCTAGTGGCACTTCATCAGAACAGTAAAAACGATAGTGCCATTTACACATCGGTGCTGCTGAAGCCGACTTGCTCTGCAACAGGCACACTCATTGAGCATTCCATAGCCTTTTATGAAGTCTGCCTCGATTGTCAGAGTCTTCACTGATTATTTTGTGCATTAATCATTTTCCCAGTCACCTGCCTTTAGGCTAAAATGTTAACTTGTGGTTACGTCGCCCACCTGTTTCATTTTCTTTAGTAAATGGACCCCTAAGTGATACATAAACACAAATTATACTATAGATGCCGATACAGTGTAGAAACACACCACCATCCACAAGACTAATTTGCTTATGGATTTTCATCCAACTAATGGGCCCAAATTCTAAAGTCTTTACTCAAGCTGGGAATATACAGCAAACAAATATCTCATTGAGCAAAAACTGCTAACTCACTTTTCAGGTGCTCTCAACTTCCATTGACATCCATTTCAGCACTTCCATTGACATCAACAGGGGAGGATCTGACCATTTTCCCCTGAGCACTCCGGTGAGTGAATTTTTATTCTCACGAATGTTCACGAAAGGCAAATGTGCCATGAGAAAGCCAGTTCAAATAAATATTGGCAAGAGCACTCCCCTCTGGCAGTATTCACAGCTCTTCAGAATGGAAGAGATTTAGTAAGCTGCAGCAGACAAATGCACATGAAGCTCCTTGTGGTTGCCAGGCTGAGATGGATCGTGCCACTATGGATGTGCATTAAATTAAAATAAATCTTCCACTCTGATTCTGTAGAAGAGAACATAAAGGGGAAAGATTTAAAGACAGTTTATAAACAAAATGCTAATCTCCTTGATTGTTCGAGTAGCAGAACAGCAGGACTACATGATATTTCTGCTCCTTCTCTCATGACCTACACTCAGTATAGGAATTATTCTGTCATGTCAGAATGGTAAAGGATCAAGGAAAGTAACTTTCTTTTAATCCTGAGCAAGCAACATTATTTGAGCAACATTACTAACATTATCCCCTTCCTAGTGCCCTTTCTACCTGAATTTTTGCTTATAGGTTTGAAGTAACAGTGCCCAATCTCCACTGCCCAATCAAGTTCACAGAACCATTGACGACAATATGATCTACCCATAAAATCCAGTATGGACCAGGTCTCAGTCACAAAGAGCCAACCTAAGCCCTGGTCTACACTAGGAGTTGAGATCAAAATTAGCAGCATGAAATTGATTTAACCCTGCACCTGTCCACACGATGAAGCCCTTTTCTTGGGCTCCAGGAGCTATTCCAGAGTGCTCCATTGTGACCGCTCCGGACAGCACTCTCAACTCAGATGCACTGGCCAGGTAGACAGGAAAAGGCCCGCGAACTTTTGAATTTCATTTCCTGTTTGGCCAGCGTGGCAAGCTGCACGTGAGTGCAGAGCTCATCAGCAGAGGTGACCATGATGGAGTCCCAGAATCGCAAAAGAGCTCCAGCATGGACCAAACAGGAGGTACGGGATCTGATCGCTGTATGGGGAGAGGAATCCGTGCTATCAGAACTATGTTCCAGTTTTTGAAATGCCAAAACATTTGTCAAAATCTCCCAGGGCATGAAGGACAGGGGCCATAACAGGGACCCGAAGCAGTGCTGCGTGAAACTTAAGGAGCTGAGGCAAGCCTACCAGAAAACCAGAGAGGCAAACGGCCACTCTGGGTCAGAGCCCAAAACATGCCGCTTCTATGATGAGCTGCATGCCATTTTAGGGGGTTCAGCCACCACTACCTCCGTCATGTTGTTTGACGCCTTTAATGGAGATGGAGGCAACACGGAAGCAGGTTTTGGGGACGAGGAAGATGAGGAGGAGGAGGAGGAGGTTGTAGATAGCTCACAGCAAGCAAGCAGAGAAACTGGTTTTCCCCGACAGCCAGGAACTGTTTCTCACCCTGGACCTGGAGCCAGTACCCCCCGAACCCACCCAAGGCTGCCTCCTGGACCCAGCAGGCGGAGAAGGGACCTCTGGTGAGTGTACCTTTTAAAATAGTATACATGGTTTAAAAGCAAGCATGTTTAATGATTAATTTGCCCTGGCATTTGTGGCTCTCCTGGATGTACTCCCAAAGCCTTTGCAAAAGTTTTCTGGGGAGGGCAGCCTTATTCTGTCCACCATAATAGGACACTTTACCACTCCAGGCCAGTAGCACGTACTCGGGAATCACTGTAGAACAAAGCATTGCAGTGTATGTTTGCTGGCGTTCAAACAACATCCGTTCTTTATCTCTCTGTGTTATCCTCAGGAGAGTGATATCATTCATGGTCACCTGGTTGAAATAGGGTGCTTTTCTTAACGGGACATTCAGAGGTGGCCATTCCTGCTGGGCTGTTTGCCTGTGGCTGAACAGAAATGTTCCCCGCTGTTAGCCACGGGGAGGAGGGCGAGGGGAAGGGCTAGCCACCGTGGTGGGGGGAGGAAAAATGTGACCTTGGAACGAAAGCACACGTGCTGTGTATGTAATGTTAACAGCAAGGTTTACCGTGAAAGAGTGTAGCCATTGTTCTAGGAAATGTGTCTTTTTAAATACCACTGTCCCTTTTTTTTCCTCCACCAGCTGCATGTGTTTCAAGGATCACAGGATCTTCTCCTTCCCAGAGGCTAGTGAAGATTAGAAGGTGAAAAAAAATGCACTTGCGATGAAATGTTCTCTGAGCTCATGCTGTCCTCCCACACTGACAGAGCACACATGAATGCGTGGAGGCAGACAACGTCAGACTGCAGGAAAGCACAAAATGACTGGGAGGAGAGGTGGCGGGCTGAAGAGAGTAAGTGGCAGGCTGAAGCTGAAAGGTGGCGACAGCATGATGAGAGGAGGCAGGATTCAATGCTGAGGCTGCTGGAGGATGAAACTAATATGCTCCAGCATATGGTTGAGCTGCAGGAAAGGCAGCTGGAGCACAGACTGCCACTACAGCTCCTGTGTAACCAACCGCCCTCCTCCCCAAGTTCCATAGCCTCCTCACCCAGACGCCCAAGAACGCAGTGGAGGGGCCTCCGGCCACCCAGCCACTCCACCCCAGAGGATTGCCCAAGCAACAGAAGGCTGGCATTCAATAAGTTTTAAAGTTTTAAACTTTTAAAGTGCTGTGTGGCCTTGTCCTTCCCTCCTCCACCACCCCTCCTGGTGTTTCTCTCCTCCACCACCCCTCCTGGGCTACCTTGGCAGTTATCCCCCTATTTGTGTGATGAATTAATAAAGAATGCATAATTTGAAGCAACAATGACTTTATTGCCTCTGCAAGTGGTGATCGAAGGGAGGAGGGGAAGGTGGTTAGCTTACAGGGAAGTAGAGTGAACCAAGGGGCGGGGGGTTTCATCAAGCAGAAATAAACAGAACTTTCACACCATAGCCTGGCCAGTCATGAAACTGGTTTTCAAAGCTTCTCTGATGCGTACCGCGCCCTCCTGTGCTCTTCTAACCGCCCTGGTGTCTGGATGCACGTAACCAGCAGCCAGGCGATTTGCCTCAACCTCCCAACCCGCCATAAACGTCTCCCCCTTACTCTCACAGATATTGTGGAGCACACAACAAGCAGTAATAATAGTGGGAATATTGGTTTCACTGAGGTCTAACCGAGTCAGTAAACTGCGCCAGCGAGCCTTTAAACGTCCAAATGCACATTCTACCACCATTCTGCACTTGCTCAGCCTGTAGTTGAACAGCTCCTGACTACTGTCCAGGCTGCCTGTGTATGGCCCAAGGATACATACAGGCATTTCAACATCCCCAACGGTTATTTTCTGGTCTGTGAATAAAGTCCCTTCCTGCAGCTTTTGAAACAGACCAGAGTTCCTGAAGATGCGAGCGTCATGTACCTTTCCTGGCCATCCCACACTGATGTTGGTGAAACGGCCCTTGTGATCCACCAGTGCTTGCAGCACTATTGAAAAGTGCCCCTTGCGATTTATGTACTCGCCGGCTTGGTGCTCTGGTGCCAAGATAGGGATATGGGTTCCGTCTTTGGCCCCAACACAGTTAGGGAATCCCATTGCAGCAAAGCCATCCACTATGACCTGCACATTTCCCAGGGTCACTACCCTTGATATCAGCAGATCTTTGATTGCGTGTGCTACTTGCATCACAGCAGCCCCCACAGTAGATTTGCCCACTCCAAATTGATTCCCAACTGACCGGTAGCTGTCTGGCGTTGCAAGCTTCCACAGGCCTATTGCCACTCGCTTCTCAACTGTGAGGGCTGCTCTCATCTTGGTATTCTTGCACCTCCGGGCAGGGGAAAGCAAGTCACAAAGGTCCATGAAAGTGCCCTTATGCATACGAAAGTTTCGCAGCCACTGGGAATCATCCCAGACCTGCAACACTATGCGGTCCCACCAGTCTGTGCTTGTTTCCCGAGTCCAGAATCGGCATTCCACCGCATGAACCTGCCCCATTAGTACCATGATGCCCACATTGCCAGGGCCTGTGCATTGAGAGAAGTCTGTGTCCATGTCCTCATCACTCTCGTCAGTGCATTGACGTCACCTAGTTGCCCGATTTTGCTTTGCCGGGTTCTGGTGCTGCATACACTGCTGGATAATGCGCGTGGTGTTTAATGTGCTCCTAATTGCCAAAGTGATCTGAGCAGGCTCCATGCTTGCCGTGGTATGGCGTCTGCACAGTAAAAAGGCGCGGAACGATTGTCTGCCATTGCTCTGACGGAGGGAGGGGTGACTGATGACATGGCTTACAGGGTTGGCTTACAGGGAATTAAAATCAACAAAGGGGGTGTCTTTACATCAAGGAGAAACAAAAACAACCGTCACACAGAATGGCCCCCTCAAGGATTGAACTCAAAACCCTGGGTTTAGCAGGCCAATGCTCAACCCACTAAGCTATCCCTCCCTCTGGTATTTCAAGCAGGACTGAATCTCCATTAAAGTTTTCAAGGTGCCCCGACAGACCTCACCAAAACGATTGTCGGCCATTGATTTCATGGAGGGAGGGGGGAGAAAATGAATACAAAACAAATCTGGTCTATTTCTTGTTTTGATCCACTCCATCTACCTTTTACATCTTTGGCTGGCAGCAGACGGTGCAGTAGGACTGCAAGCCATCCACGTCTCCTGGCTGCTTGGCAGAAGATGGTGCAATAGGACTGCTAGCCATCCTCATCTCCTGCCTGCTCACCATAAAATGGTACAATAGGACTGCCTGCAGGACTAAACAGAATGACCTGGTTGAGTCACTCCTAATTTAGTCCCTGTGCCCATGTCTGCCCAGGAGCTCCTGACCGACCTTACGGAGGCGGCCAGGAGCACCTCGGACATGACAATGACGGCTACCAGTCCTATTGCACCGTCTGCTGCCACAAGGCAATGGGTTGCTGCTGCTGTGTAGCAATGCAGTACTGCATCTGCCAGCACCCAGGAGACATACGGTGACAGTGAGCTGAGCAGGCTCCATGCTTGCCGTGGTATGGCGTTTGCACAGGTAACTCAGGAAAAAAGGCACGAAACGATTATCTGCCGTTGCTTTCACGGCGGGAGGGAGGGAGAGAGTGGGACCTGACGACATGTACCCAGAACCACCTGTGACAATGTTTTTTGCCCCATCAGGCTTTGGGATCTCAACCCAGAATTCCAATGGGTGGTGGAGACTGCAGGAACTGTGGGATAGCTACCCAGAGTGCAATGCTCCAGAAGTCGATGTTAGCCTCGGTACAGTGGAAGCACTCCACCGAGTTAATGCACTTAATGTTCTTAGAGCATTTTGTGTGGGGACACACACAATCGACTATATAAAAACGATTTCTCAAAAACCGACTTCTATAAATTCTACCTAATTTCGTAGTGTAGACATAGCCTAAGAGTCTCCAGCAGTGCCCAGACATTCATATCCAAGTTCAGCCCATTCCCATAGGAGCACAGTATCTCCTACACCAATGATCAGCAAAAGTGTTGGTGAGGAAGAAGAAAAAATGGTTCTGTGCACTAACAATTATGTTCATGGTCACAAGCTCCTTACTTTTAGTTCACTTTCATGCTAGCAGCTAGGACAGCCATGATTTAGAAAGGGTACATTGCCACAAGCAGGTTGTCTGATCTGTGTTTCATCGTTCCTCTGCCAAATAAACAAGTTACACAGAACACTGCTTTCTTGCTCACTTTTGCACGCTGATTGTGGAAAGCGATATTAGAAACACCGCTCTAAACATACAACTGGAATACTGGCATCTTTTCTGAAGACCCTGCAAGATTACTGCATTCAGCTACACGTATTCAGGAAGTTATGTATAGGGCCCTACCAAATTCACGACCATGAAAAACACGTCACGGACCATGAAATCTGGTCTCCCTCTGTGAAATCTGGTCTTTTGTGCGCTTTTACCCTATACTACACAGGGGGAGACCAGTATTTCTCAAATTGGGAGTCCGGATCCAAAAGAGAGTTGTGAGGGGGGGTGGGGTCGCAAGTTCATTTTAGCGGGGGTCACGGTATTGCCACCCTCACTTCTGCGCTGCCTTCAGAGCTGGGCAGCTGGAGAGCGGCGGCTGTTGGCCAAGCGCCCAGCGCTGAAGGCAGTGCTGCACCAGCAACAACGCAGAAGTACTATCCTGTTCCTATCGAATAGATTAAGTAAATAAATGTACGTTTCGGTCTGGTATCTTCATCTGCAACATAGAGTTTCACATACATAAGTGCTTAAATGGCTCAGAAAAATGCAAACTCCAATTAGGGATTCACAGTCATGTTTTAAATGCCCAAAATGATTATGATTTGTCTTCAGTCTAACTAACTAAAAATGTTGCCAAGAATTTAGGTGCAGTTTGCAGTCTCAGGCAGATTTGTATAAGCATTGAGAAAAACACCACCCTGCATTACACTGCAGTAATGTTGACAAAACTTTAGTTCTAGTTGTGTAACGTGACAGTCTTCTCTTCCGACTGAGCAATGTAGCAGGTTCTGCTGCCATCTAGGGTACATGGATTCAACTGCATCAGTTTGACAGTCTGCAGATTGCTGCAATCCAACAGTCTCCATGTATAATTTAAAATGAGTTTTCTTGAAACTTCTGTTGACGTTGCTGTTTCTTGACAGGAGCAGAATCTGCTTCTGCACTGCCTGCAAAACCCAGATACGCTGGGCTGACATGCAGTGTTTTTAAAAAAAAATAAACATGCAGTACAGAAACTCAGTCCCAGTAGCATGACAAAATGGTCAATGCTTTGCAATGCATGCAGTCCGACAATGCAGTCTTTTTATCCCAGCCAATCTGACCACAGCAAGAGGAAACTCAGTGAAACTGAAGGAGAGCAAATGTAGAAGCTTTGAAAGGAATTATTGCTTTCAACAGCACATAGCCAGCCTGTAAGATTCACTGCCTCAGATAATCATTAACCTGGCTGCAGCGCCTCGACTTTCAGAAGGGCCAGATCATTTTGTCACCACTAATTACGTTTTCAGCTGTACCAAGTCCAATAAGGTTGGAATAAGATAAGGATAATCAAATCTCATGCTTCACTGCACAAGCTGATCACCCACTTGGACAAGGAAGTGGGTTTCTCACGCAGGGTTCTGCATAGTTTATTATGGTTTTAGATACTTGTTTTGTTTCTTTGCTATTCTGACTCTTGCACTTGACAATGCTTCAGACAAAGGCAGAGTAGATTAAATTAAGGCCTGATCCAGTATAGAAAATCCTACAAAATATCTATGGTGATTCTTTGTTCAGTTAAATAGAATCAGAAAAACTACTCTCTCTCTCTCACTATAAAATAAACTGACTTTAAGCCTGCTACCTGGAGCACGGAATGCTGGGAAAATTACACTCACTCAAAGAGGAGCTTTCATAACTTGTCCTTTTTACCTATAATCCTTTCCCCGAACAGGACTTTTTCCCCCTAGCCACTAGAGCAGTAATCACTAACCATACACATAAACCAAGACAGTTGACTCCATCCTGCCTGTCCTTACATTCACAGCTCAGCACAACAGGTGCTCAGAGTGCCTTGGCTATTGCTCACAGAGGCACTCAGAGAGCTTCTCCCCGAAGGAGAACAAAGAGGATAAGCAGTTCTTGGAGTCTGGCACACATGGTCACCTTTTATTCCACCATTCCAATACCCCTTTCAGTTCCAAATGCCATCCCCTTTTCTGCACATGAAGAACATCTGCCCTTTTCCAAAGAAAAGTCTATCAGCAGGCTTGGCTTCTCCAGGAGGCAGCTGTGAGAAGTATTCGCTGAGTAAGAGCTAGAGAGATTGCATTGAAATCCACATTTACATACAGTTACCAAGCAGCAGTATCAGACACCAAGGTTTCCCACCATAGTTACAAGAAGAAATAGGTGTAGCAATGGTTTGCCATTGTTAGCTTGTTAATAGCTTCTACTGAGCCGGAGGAACAAACAAAATGGAAGGCTGCCTTCTCTCCAGCACCAACAAAGAGTCTTTGGCCCTGCACAACCCTTACAGAAGGGGAAAGGGTGCTTCTGTCTAACGAGAAATTTGCTCTCCGATTTCTTACTATGCCCTCAGTGCAGCCAGGAGGAAAAGAAAGGGCCCATTGTATGCTATCTATGCCACATGACCTAGAAAACTCCCTACGAACATTCTCACTTGGGATCTAGCATAGGGGTGGGATGACTAACCCTGTCAGAAAGGGTGAGTGTTTTAATAAAAATCAAGATAAAAACCACAAGTGTTTATTGTTAAAAATATCAGCATATCTGAAAAAAAACTGGGGGCTAACATACTCAAGGGGAGATTCTCAGAAGTGCCTGGGGGTAGGCAACAGGACTTGTGGCAATCTCACTCTTTTGAGAACCTCTCCCTAAATTCTCAACGTTACCTCACTCAGCCCCACAGCACCTCTGTGAGGTAGATATATTGTGCCCATTTTACAGAGGGGAAACACAACGAACAGGTAACTTGGCTAAAGCCAGAAGGGGGTTAGCTCCACAGCTGAGATAAGGGGCTACATTGACCTACCACTGTTTGAAACAGCAGTACACAAAGGGTACTAAGGACTTTTAGTGCAAAGCAGCAGTGTCTACAGGGACAATTAGCGTGTGCCATGATGGTCCTCTGTAGATTTACACCCCAGCTTGCTGCACACTAAAAGGCTTCATTTAGAAATGCCCTTAGAATTTAGAAGGAGCTCCTCCTGATTCTCCATCCTCTAGGCAACACCTGTCTCTTTCAATAGGGGAGTTCCCAACCACTAACATGGATTAGTTGCCAACACAGTGAAATGACACAGCCAAACAGATCAGGTCCAGAGCAGAATACAGCTTTATAAGATAAATTTAAATATATATATATATTGTCTGGGGTGCCATCTAGACCAGTAAGTGGTTGTCTCACCACCTACTCCAGGTGTCTCACAATGCTTTGCTGCTGTATCTCCCAACCTGGGCTGCTCACAATCAGCCTGCGGGTCACACCCCGAGTGTTTGTGTATAGCCCCTGGTCCAACAGCTCTGACTCCAGCAGCCTGTCAGCAACACTCCAGCCACACACTCTGGCTTCCACCAGCTTTGGTTACTACTTGTAGTGTGACTTCAACACATTCCCAGTCACAAATTTTCCAAAACACCTGTGTCCTGCAATGTCCAACCCTCTCCTGGCCAGTTCAGATATTAAGGTTTGATGCTCCTGTAAGGAGTCCATATTCAACAGCTTGTTACTGTAACTGGAGTTACCAAACCATTTAAATACAACACTGGATTGATTTATATTAAAAATCAAACAAATTTATTAACAAAAAAAGACAGGATTTTAAGAGAATTTGAGTGTAAGAGATAAAGTTAGAAATGGATATCAGAAAATAAAAGTGAGAACACACCTAAAAGTATAAAACTTAGTCTAGCAAATTTTGGTTCAAGGCTTTGTTAAGATGGCGTCTCCCCCCCACAGCCTTCCAGAAAGATGGTGACTGACCCTCTCCTCAGCCAGGATCTCCCCCAGAGGCTCAAAGGTGCTGGTCCTTTGTCTTCTTAGGCAAAAGAGGTAAGTTGGGGTTCTCTGTCCCTTTCTTTTATAACCCAGTGAACCTCTGAAGTGGATTCTTCTGAGGGTTACCCTTCAAAGCAACATTTATTCAAGCAGTAAGGAAGGTAACATGTAGTCTGGTGGTGAAAGAAGCTCCATGCTCTTTCCACACTTGTTTGCTAAAATGCAAGTTGTTCTGTTTCCTGCCATCTCCTCCCCCTGCTATCTTGAGGACTGTCATAAATATAAAGGGAAGGGTAAACACCTTTAAAATCCCTCCTGGCCAGAGGAAAAACCCTTTCACCTGTAAAGGGTTAAGAAGCTAGGATAACCTTGCTGGCACCTGACCAAAATGACCAATGAGGAGACAAGATATTTTCAAAGCTGGAGAGGGGGAGAAACAAAGGTTCTCTCTGTCTCTGTGATCCTTTTGCCAGAAACAGAACAGGAATGGAGTCTTAGAACTTAGTAAGTAATCTAGCTAGATACGCGTTAGATTCTGTTTTGTTTAAATGGTTGAGAAAATAAGCTGTGCTGAATGGAATGTAGATTCCTGTTTTTGTGTCTTTTTGTAACTTAAGGTTTTGCCTAGGGGGATTCTCTAGGTTTTGAATCTAATTACCCTGTAAAGTATTTACCATTCTGATTTTACAGAGATGATTCTTTTACTTTTTCTTCTACTAAAATTCTTCTTTTAAGAACCTGATTGCTTTTCCATTGTTCTTAAGTTCCAAGGGTTTGGGTCTGTGTTCACCTATGCAAATTGGTGAGGATTTTTATCAAGCCTTCTCCAGGAAAAGAAGTGTAGGGTTTGGGTAGGATTTTTGGGGGGGAAAGACGTTTCCAAGCGGGCTCTTTCCCAGTTCTATATCTGTTAGACACTTGGTGGTGGCAGTCCAAGGGCAATAGGTAAAATAGTTTGTACCTTGGGGAAGTTTAACCTAAGCTGGTAAAAATAAGCTTAGGGGGTTTTCATGCAGGTCCCCACATCTGTACCCTAGAGTTCAGAGTGGGGAAGGAACCTTGACAAGGATCCTGTTTACAACTTATGTGTAAATGAAGGTAAACAGACATTCCTTTATTTAAGGATATTTTAGCAGGGCTGTATGGTTTTGAACATGTGCTAGTAACATCATACGGGGGAATTCACAACTTTACCTATACTTTTGCTACATATCTTTCACCATGATATTATTGACCAGTGTGTTATTAGTTTTCAAATTATACTTCACAAGGTGTATTTTGTACAAAAGTTATTACAAAAGTGCGTAGGGTGTAAATATAGGGGTGCTTTCATTCACACCTATTTAGCATTAGGAGTAGATTTCATCCAACAATCTCAAGTTGCTTTACACATCATAAAGCCTAACTCCTCTGTGAAGTAAGTTGGTACAGCTGTACACGCATTTTCGTAAGTGTGCGGAAATACAGAGTCATCCGCATTTTTTATGAATATCAAATGCACCTGTTTACTTGCTGGATATTATCCTGACTGCATGGAGTTAAATCAAAGGAGGCTGTTGGGAAACAAAACAATGACAGAAATTAGGTAACACCAGATAAGGACTAGATAAGTATTTTAAATGAGCAATGGGGCAGCTATTGCCACTTGTCTGCCTCCAACCAGGCTAGCAAGTAAATTTTTCCAAACCTACAAACAAAGGGACATTAACCCATTAAATAACCCAGCCTGGAAAGGAAGTAGGCAGCAGCAGCTGGAGGGAAATGTCTGATCAAAGACAGAGACTGCGGCAGGGGCACCCTCTCTCTTCCAAGTCAGGTGGGATCTAGGTGGAACTTAGAAGGAAGGAATAAAGTTTAGATAAGACTCGGGCAAATAGGTCTTTTGTTATTTTATCCCTTTGCTCTGCAGGCTATCTATCTTTGGGTGAATAAAAAAATGCTACATTTTGAAAAAGCTGTTTTGAGTCACTTTAATCAGCTGCTTGTCTCAGATTCCTAGAGGGAAAGGGCTTACACGTGCCAGTTGGATCTGTCATGTTAGCACAATTGGTGAAGGGGGGAGGAGGCTGCAGCTCAGAGATCTAGACTAGCAGGACCATGTGGTTCCACCCAGCAAGGGTGATGACAGTGAAACCTGCGTCACCAGAGGGATGCACTCAAGAAAGACTAAAAGGGGTCTAAAGCGCAGCTTGCCCTCTAACTGGAACAAATGCAAGAATTATGGGTGCCCAGCTTAAGACACCTACGACCTGATTTTCAAGGGTGTGGGGCAGGCACAAGTCTCACTGACTGCACTAGAACTGAGTGCTCAGTATGTTGTATACATTCTAGTCCTTTAGACCTGTTCAAAGTGACTGTACAATATTAACAAATCAGAACAATAGTATTTCACACACTTTGCACAGGTGTAAATGACCACACCAGGGGAAAGGCAGTGAGAATCCAGACCGCCCTTTATCTATGGCATGTGAGGTCTTGTTGAAGTTCAGTGGTCATGATGTCACCAGCTACTGCAGGACAAATTCAGGAGCTGAAACTCTGGTCTGGGCAGATAAATAAACAGACCAATTCACCAATATCTTGTTAGTGATGCAATCACTTGTTTTGAGTAAACTGGTTACTGTGTTGTTCACTACTGCCCTCTACTCAGCACTGCTCAACTTGTATCACAGGACCATATACAGCTAATAGCTAAAGTGGATTCTGACTTAACTGGAGCGATTAGGGCTTGTGCTTTTGAAACAAGAGGATTTCCGCTCTAACCTGGTTGTTGCAGTGACAGGCATGAAGTCCAAGATAATCAGGTTATTATGCGGCAATCTTGGGTAGTTTTAGAACCACTCAAATGCACAATGAGAATAGAGTGTCCTATAACAAGTTACTGAATGTTTATAAGTGAACACATTAATAAAGCAAAGCTATTGCCTCCTACAATTTACTTTGTCCATTTCTTTGACAAATAGGGCTCGTTATAATAAATAATTAGTCCTAATAAATAACTCCTTATAGTATTATAGTAGTGCAGTAGCAGGTAAGGTTGCATCACCACATCTGTTTAATGTCAACTTTTCTAAGTCCTCTGAAATTGAGATGCTCAGTCAAATTGCTTTGAAATTTGGTGTGCCTCAGGAGAGTGAAGGGCTGGGAAAGTGACCCAAATCTGGAGTAATTTCAGCAAAGGATTGCAGAGAAAAGTCCTGAAAAAAAAACAGCTATTGTTTTTTAAAAGTTTCTGGGTGGAGTTTTTTGCCCAGAGCTAGAGATCAAACTACTGATGGAATGCAAGTCAAAATGGTCTCACTTTGTTGATTTTTACCCAAAATAGCACACAGCACCCACTAAATCTTTAGGGGACCCAAACGAAGAACACCGTTTCAGAAAATATAAAAAGAAAAGGAGTACTTGTGGCACCTTAGAGACTAACCAATTTATTTGAGCATGAGCTTTCGTGAGCTACAGCTGAAGTGAGCTCACGAAAGCTCATGCTCAAATAAATTGGTTAGTCTCTAAGGTGCCACAAGTACTCCTTTTCTTTTTGCGAATACAGACTAACACGGCTGTTCCTCTGAAACCTGTCAGAAAATATACATATTTATAATGCACATGTGCATGAATACAGCAGAATAGTCAACAGTCAGTCTAACCAAAATCTGTGGAGTACAGGGGAGCCAGAGGGCTTTGCAGGGGAAAGGGACAAGGGCTGTGCAATGAGGCCATGTGCTAAGCAAGCCTTGGATTGGCTGTTTGAGAAAAATCTGTGTTTTACTAGACTAGACGGGAGCACAGAGAGACAAGTGGCTACTTCCTGGTCTTGGGGCAGATGAATGTGGCATTTCCAAAGACCCATAGCACAGAGGTTTAGAACGGACAGCGCAAGAACCTTGACTGCTGAGGGGTGGGGGAAAATGTGTGTGCTGCCAGGATTCTCAACATGTGTATTCTGGACAATTCCTTGATCATGAGGTTACAGAAGTTTGTGGGAGAGCAAGGAGTACACCATGACATGGGCATTGCCCACTACAGGCTCATTTGGCCCAGTATGTAAGAGGAAGTAAAGAGTTTGTACATTTTAGGAAGTTTGGAAATGGCAGAGTAAAAGTGTGTGTGTTAACGTGGCATATTTGGGCACTGCTGAAAGAGGGCAGAGTTAAGGTTGCAAGAGTTTCAAGGTTTGTTCAACTCAACATTCTGCAAGGGGATGACCTATCACCCAGCAGCCTTAACTCTGCATTAACATAGTTTTTTGCTGATGAATACTAAGAAGTGTTATGTATTTAGTAAACATACCTATGATTTAGTAATGAGATCTGACTACAGCAAGATATAAAAGATTTTAAAAAGATTTGACAGGTCAAGATATAAACCCTCACACTGTTTTGAGAAGTGGGGACAGTGTTTTTTGTGTGCGCTAATTATCAAGGTTCTCTGGTATTCATTTTTTTCCTTTCATAGATTTACACAGTTCATCTTTACCACAGAACGTCAACTATTCTGACGGATGAATAACTGGGATACCAACAAAGCCAGAACTGCCTCACAGTAGGATTATATAATGTGCCACTAGAGGTCATGCTTAGCTTGCTTACTACTCCTTCAGTATTTTTAAGGAACATAGAATCAGACTCGTAGGACTGGAAGGGGCCTCAAGAGGCCATTTAGTCTAGTCCCCTGCACTCAGGCAGGACTAAGTATTATCTAGACCAGCGGTGTCCAATACGTTCGCCACTAGCCACATGTGGCTAATAGGCTATTGAATTGTGGCTAATGCATGTGGCTTTTTTATAATGTGGCTAATAAGAAAAATTTAAAACCACAAGTGTGGCTAGCGGTGTGGCTAGCATCGAACTTCTATTGGACACCGCTGATCTAGACCATCCCTGACAGGTATTTGTCCAACCTGCTCTTTAAAATCTCCAGTGACATTACTAATTTGTTCCCGTGCTTAACTACCCTGACAATTAGGAAGGTTTTCATAATGTCTAACCTAGATCTCCCTTGCTGTAATTTAAGCCATTACTTCTTGTCCGGTCCTCCACTTTATAACAACTTTATGTCCTGCCTCCGGCTTCTCTTCTTCAGATTAAATGTACCTAAATTTTTTCAATCTTTCCTTGTAGGTCATGTTTTCTAGATTTTTAAATAATTTTTGTTGCTCTCCTCTGGACTTTCTCCAAACTGTCCACATCTTTCCTAAAGCATGGTGCCCAGAACTGGACACGCTACTCCAGCTGAGGCCTTATCAGGGCTGAGCAGAATGGAAGAATTACTTCGATTGTCTTGCTTACAACACGCCTGCTAATACATCCCAGACTGATGTTCTTTTTTTTCCCCTGCAACAGCGTTACATTGTTGACTCATTTAGTTCCTAATAAGTAGAGATTGGAAAGATTTATTTGCCATTACAAGTTTAGATCCACAGAGAGGCTACAGCAGCTGTTACACAGAAACTATGCTGGACCAAATTGCACAGAACTCAGCAGACTGAAGACCGACATCTTTATTCATCCCCACTGGTGCACAAGTCATCATCTCAAATCCTACCATTTCCCTTCCCATCACGCCACTTTGCCTCTTCTCAACAGGCAGCCCAAACATCCCCGTACCCATATGCCACCTAGTGGTTAAACAGGAGAGAGAGCTCTTGCCAATAGAGCACTGCTTTCCCAAACCAGAGAGGAGACTAGTCTTACATTTGTGGCAGAGAGGCAAATTGGGCCTCAACCCCAGTGACTAGCGAATACAAAGGTGGTATCGGTATGAAAGGTGTGAGGGCACTGCCTATTCTTCTCCTCTCCCTCTTTGGTATAGCTCTAGCCCTGAACACTCCCATCCCACTAATCCAAAATTCCATTTCTTATAGCACACTACAATATTCCACAGTAGCCCACACTTTAGCATCTTTCAGTAGCTATACTGCACTATTTGCAACTATTACTATATAGACTACTAGGACGTTTTTCTAATTAAGTAGGACATGTGACATTTGATCAATTGTATATAGACTTGAGATACTGGTAATGGGCAAATCTAAAGAAAATGGGAGATTCAGTCTCTTAAAAAGACAGAAAGAGAATTTGTTCCATAAGGTAATGCCTTTGGTTAAGAAAAATCACCCAAAAGCAAGAATATGCTCATGGGCTGAAGAGTCGACCTCCTGATAAATGTCTGTGAAATGTACACCTGACAGGAAATTTAAACCAATTTAACAAGACCCATTGTATTCAGAGAATGATCTTGAAATATATTTATTTGTATTAGAAGTAGTTCTATCACCTGGGAGGCCCAGTCATGGCTATGACTCCATTGTGCTGGGCACTGTACAAACACATAACCAAAACAGAGTCCTGCCCTAAGGAGCTCACAATCAAAGTGTAAAGGAAGTTACAACAGCCTGGATTTAGACAGACAAAGGATGTTGCATACAAAGTTGTGATGACCTCCTCAGAGAAGATATCCGTGTAAGTTGTTTTGAGAGAGGCACCTGATTGAATAAGCCAGGATTATGGAAGAAATCTAAAAAACACATTACCAGGGAAAGAAGATGGAAAGTGGAACAACAGGGGCAAATGAGAACAGGGAGTTTGTGCCAGATAAGTGCTGATTGAGAAGGCTGGAATCTCAATACTATTTACCTCCAGGGCTGGCCCTAGACCAAATGGCACCCCAGACAAGGAGCAGCTTCAGCACCCACCTCCCCATTTGTTAAACTTTTAAACTACCTTATTTTTTATTGCATTTGTAGCACATTTCACAATTTGGATGCATGATTTAGCCCTGTCATATAAGATAATTCACAGGGTAGGGTTTAGACAATAAAAAACAGCACCCCGAGCTCGGCACTCCCCAAGCCCAGCACCCCAGGCAGTCGCCAGGGTTGCTTGCTCCTAAATCCAGACTTGTTTACCTCCATGATTAACCCCTATTTTGCAAAACCCTCCCTCCCAGAGCCGTTTTTATGTTGCTGGGCTGGTACAGCATGCAAGGACACTGAACTGGCCTGCAGAGATTCTGCTAACAGAGCAGTGGACTCAACAGTAGCAACAGTGAGGTGCGCAAGTGCAGATTTAGCAGCTGAAGACCTACATATAGTATCGTCCCGCCTCATTCAGTATCACCACGTGTAGTCTTGTATATTTGTCTAAAGCACGTGTCCCTATCAATTGCCGAAGAAACTGTCAGAAAACATTGCCCTTCACTGTCACAGCAGGGTGTTAAGGACTCTGCTTCTGGAGGTGCTGCCTTTCTGATGCGATGGAAAACCAAGGTCCTGTCTGAGTGATTACCAGAGTAAGTCCCTAGTACTTTTCCCCAAACCAGTAGCATTATTCTCCCATTTCCTGATCAAGTTCTCTCTCGGGCAACTGCATCCAGCTAATTTAAATGCCCAGATCCTCAAAAATATTTAGGCTCCTAGTTTCCGTTGATTTAGGAGCCTAAATACCTTTGAGGATCTGGGCCTATCCAATTCTCAGGTGAAGTCAATGAGATCCTTTCCGTTGACTGTAACGGGAGTTGGTTTGGACTTTTAAACCTCACCTAGCAATTTTAACTGGCTACAATATGCTTCTTTGCCTGTCTGAAATCCTTCTGCAATGCTGCTGTGGCACTGGGCAATAGGAATGATACACAGTAATACAATTCACACAGACTAGAGATACTTCTTAAGAGCAATTTACTTGTCTTTAGAAAGCAACAAATGAAGGTATGTTGGGTGCATTTAAAAGCTTATTGGAGGGTGGTATCCCTGCCTGTTCTTTACCACAGACTTTTCAGCCCCTTCACAGACACCCACAAGTCACTAAGAACGTTCACCCATCCTAGTCATTATTGTTCTGGTTATTACAAGGAGCTGTTTGGCATCCACCACCATGGCATCTGGACTCCTTTACAAGACAAATGAAGACTGAGGTATGAAGGATGTGACGGTGAAAAGGATATTGGATGGGGAATCAGACAACCAGGTTTGATTTCCAGCCAATCATGTGACCTTGGGCAAGTCACTCAATCTGCCTTGTGCCTCAGTTCATCTGAGGGGATAATAGAATGGGGATAATAAGAATTTGTAAGATGGGGATAACAGAATTTCCCTTCTTCACCAGGGTGTTATGAGAATACTATCCAGTAACAATTGTAAAGGAAACAGAGATGGCAATGGGAGGCAGGTAAGTAGACAGACATTTGGTATCTCAATAGAAAAACCGTACACCCTATTGATGTACTTTTTAACAGTCGGAAACCAAGGTTTAATCAGACAGTGAGGCCCGTCTTGTAGCTTTTTGCTAGAAGTGACCTAGTTCATCCTCAAGTGGAGTCAGCTGGGCATAAATTTCAGAGACTTGATCCTCCAGCTCCTCCAAACTGCTCACCTTCATTTTTTTTAATGCCTCTTACCTTCTACTTTAAAGTGCAATTTCTTCAGCAATACATCATTTTTATGTAGGAAGAGGTTCTGGGTGGTATAAATAGGCTGTTTTGGCATGTTTAGTGGCAACCAGTTGAAGTAATTTCTTTTTACAATACAGGCCGGATAGAAAGGCAGAGAGTGAGATCGAAGCAACACCCTTCTAGTAAAATTGCTCATGCAGGTTTAGCTCACCACTTCTCTTACTACCAAGATAAATCTTGTTATATGGCATCATAACTAGGGGAAGTCTAGATCCCCTGTGTTTTGAGAAGGTATCTTCTTAACACATACCCACACCCCGAAGATTCTTGTGGTATGCTGGAAGATACTTTTACAATAACATTTTGGATGATCCAGCTAATTTTTTAGTTATAGGGTCTATTAAATTGAAAATTAAATTCCTACAGCCTGTGTTATGCAGGAGATCACACTAAGAGAGCTAATGGTCTTTTCTGGCCTTAAAGCCTGTGACTACAATCATGTGCCATCAAATCCAATGGGATTAAGAACAAGCCTTTAGAGATCATGTTCTTCTTGTTTTGCTAATTCTGCATAAGCAGATCCAAAACAGAGTCCAGATCCTGCAGGCGCTTATACATGTGCCTCACTTTAGAGTTGCGAGTAGTCCTATTAGTCTCAGCACAGAGGCACTGGAGACCAGCTCTTCTGCCATTACTTCTGACAGTAGTTCTTATTCATGTATTCTATACAGGTTTTTATACCACACTCACCACTGGTGTATCTGAGCATCTTCCCGCAGTGCATTAAATAACATTACTACACATTGGTCACATACCGTTTATTCTCTCAGCCTTGAAGTGAACGGGACCACTTGCATAAGACTTCTGTTGTGAACAAGGGCTTCAAGATCACACCCCCATGTCTTAAAACAAGTCCATTAATTATGTATATCCACAAAATGTTTAACCCTTATCCCTCACGGTTCAGAATCTAGTTACAAAACCTGAACCCATTTTTTGAGTGTCATCAGCATGGAAGCATGTCCCCTGGAATGGTAGTTGAAGCATGAAGGGACATATGAATCTTTTAGCATATCTGGGACATAAATACCTTGCAATGCCAGCTACAAAAGTCATGAGAACGCCTGTTCTCACTTTCAGGTGACATTGTCAACATCAACAAGAAGCGAGCAGCATTATCTCCTGCAAATGTAAACCAACTTGTTTGTCTGAGTGATTGGCAGAACAAGAACTAGGACTGAGTGGACTTGCAGGCTTTAAAATTTACATTGTTTTCTTTTCAAATGCAGGTTTTTGTAATTACAAATGTAGAATTAAGTTCAACTTTCATGATAAAGAGATTGCACTGTAAAAAAGGGAGTATTTTTCAGTTCACCTAATACAAGTACTGTAGTGCAAATATTTGTAATCAAAAATACAAAGAACACTGTACACTTAGTATTCTGTGTTGTAATTAAAATCAATATTTAAATAAATGGTATTCTATTATTGTTTAACAGTGCAATTAATTGAGATTAGTTTTTTTAATTGCGTGACAGCCCTATTTTGAACCAATGGTTCTCTCCCCGCACCCCACCTCCAGCATTTCCTCAACAAAACAAACCCAAAAACATCCAAAATGAGCTGAAAGTGTAGAACCCAACACAAAAATGAAAGTTGGGAGTCTCTTTCCCGCCACACTCTCATGCCCCCTAAATTTCTAAACAAAATGTCAAAACAGACCATTTCAACCTTTTTTGAAAAAAAGTCTGCTTTTTTTGGCTGAAACGATTTGCCAGATTTGACCTCAATGCACAAATGGTTTTAGTACCCCGAAAAATGTTTTCAGTTAACTTTACTAGTCATAAAAAAACCTTCATCCAGCTGTAATCAGTACTGCTCCATCTGTTTGCCAGAAAATGCCAGGGTCAATAGAAGTGCTATACGGTGCTGCTTCTATAGCAGACAGTGGTCCAGGACCAAAGGACTGTATTTGGAACACAGTTCAGAACCCCAGTGGGGTAATTCTTCAGAGTTTAACAATAGTGGTATAAGATAACCTGCTCTGAAATCTTATATACAAAGCCACGATGAGCATGAACACTACTGCGGGTTTCTCTACCATAATGCAATAACTGACTACTAATACAGTATGTGGCTATATTAAAGTATTTAAACTTGAAGAGCAAAATACAAAAAGCCCTTTCAGTTTTGGAAAGATGATTTTGTGTGGGTTTATTTATGGTTTCCTTCTTTTAGATTCAGAAAGAGAGTATACCATCAATAAATCCTCAGTCAAGTCACTTAATCTCAGTGCCTCATTTCCCCCCCTACAAAATTGAAATAACCTTCCAAGGGTGCTAAGAAGCTAAATTCATGAGTATTTTTAAGCTGTTCTGAGGGTCCTAAGATGGAAGGGGCTATACAAGAACAGTTTTTAATCATTTAATTTATTAATATAAATCAACACAGCTGATGGATCCTGGCCCTCTATCTACAATTTAGCTAGGTTGTGTCTGTTGGGGGGAGGGGGAGAGGAAGAGAGGGAATCAAACTCAATAGAAAGGGCAAAAAGCTCATAATCTGACTGACCATGTTTAATAAAGGAATAAATACAGGAACAGTTAAAAAGCACCTGGGGAAAGTTTTCTAGAACCATTTAATATTAGGTGAGCAAAATAAAATGGCCACATGATGCCAGCATTGCATAGGAAATAAGACTACTACTCTGCCTGGTTTCAGAGTAACAGCCATGTTAGTCTGTATTCGCAAAAAAAAAAGGAGTACTTGTGGCACCTTAGTGACTAACCAATTTATTTGAGCATAAGCTTTCATGAGCTACAGCTCACTTCATGTAGCTCACGAAAGCTCATGGTCAAATAAATTGGTTAGTCTCTAAGGTGCCGGGGAAGTGAAGGGGAGTACTCTTTTTCTTTCTACTCTGCCTGGTGTCCCATCCCAGGACCTAGCATAGTGTAGTTCCGGTCACACGTGTTAAAAATAAATAAATATAAACTTGGCAAGCCTAAATTTAATCTGCCTTACACTGCTGTTATTCCATTGACTCCTCTGATCACACCTTGGGAGAACAGGGTCCCACCCAGGGATTAGGCTGCCTGTTGGCCTCCATAGGCTGCCTGCTGTCTAGTCTTCCTCTTCAAGGCTCCTTAAGAACACACAATCTACCAGAAATGCAAACAATTCCCTCAAAGGGTCCCAGTGATTTAGTCCTCTGGATAAACACTGGCTCTCTAGGCCGCAACCCTAGTTTTGTCTCTCCCTCCTAGTAGCCCCAAATAACACAGTCTTTGAAAATAGAACACAAACTCATAGTCTTCATTCCAGTCTCAGCAAGGCACAACCCTTCCTCCCTGAGGGTCAGTTTACTCCACCATACCTCCTGCTTGGAGCTTCTCTTTTTCCACAGGATCACTCAGGTAGTGCTTTCTTCCCCAGTGCTTTCTTCAGGGGAGTTGCCTTAATGTGTTAATTCAGAAGAACGAACCGCAACACTTTGCTATGCTCGGTGATGCAGCGCTTGGATGACTGACCAATTTAGATATCAACTTGTGATGCACACAAAAGGAGAACATAAATGAGAGCAGAATGTGGACTGACACCATTGCTTTGCTCCTTTAACATAGGTAGCCACTTATTAATTTTCCTAAGCAAACATCTGCCATTATTAGTCATTACCCCCAGTCCATTTATTCATAGTCATAACTGCTGGTAGATGGTGGTTCCACCACCAGGATAGTGTGGTCAGATTAGTTAGGAATATCATCTTCTTCTGTCTTCCTTCAGTTTTTCTGCAGTAATATCCAGAATTTCACTGTGGACAAGCTTAATTATGATTACATGCTGTCCATTTGTACCTATCCTCTTCCCCTGTCCATATACCAGCGACCCTACCTTTTTTCTTGGTCACACAGGCTCCAATGTCATCTCGTCCATTGTAATCGGCAAGCAGTTTGCCTATGAAGATGAGAAATGTATTTATTTTGTCTCCATGTTGAACGATAGTTCTGTGCTCATGAGCTCAGCCTGGGGACAGGCAAGTGATGAGCACTGGATTAGGAAAATGGTGCTGGAGTATGGTTTTTAATCCAGGCTACGATTTTGAAGGAGCAAAGTATTGATTGGATGGTGCAACAATTATGCACTAGCCTAAGACTTGGGAGTGTCAGGATCAATTCCCTGTCGGCTGCAGAATTCCTGTGTGATCTTGGACCCATCATTTACCCTCTTTGTGCCTCAGTTCTCCATCTATAAAATTGGGATAATAGCTTATTCCTACCTCACAGGGGTGTTGTGAAGATAAATATATTAAAGATTGTGAGGCACTCGGATACTACAATGGGGGGCCGATAAGTACCACAGATAGTTGCTTGAATAGTATTTTTCATTTCCCGCTCCAAAGTGAGAGGGAACCCTTTGGGCCTGATTCTCTATTGCCTTGTATTTTCTTTGGTCATTTACACATGTGCAAAGTGAGCATAAATAGCTACCCCTGGGAAGGTGAATGGAGAATTCCAGCAGGGTGGACTTTTACATCCATTTTCCACAGTGAAAATGAGGAAGCAAAGTGCAATGGAGACTCAGGCCCTGAACAGGGTGACCAGACAGCAAGTGTGAAAAATCAGATGGTGGGGAGGCGTAATAGGAGCCTATATAAGAAAAAGCCCCAAATATCAGGACTGTCCTTATAAAATCAGGACATCTGGTCACCCTAGCCCTGAAGAGTGCACATTTACCCAAAGTGGAAGATATTTACTTGCTCTTTCCTCTCTGCAGCTCTACAGCATGTATTCTGATGTCATGCAGTGCCTGCCTGGGCCCCACGACAGATTGTATCATCTCAAGGAGAGAAAAGATTTTATTTCAAAGAGGATATGTCAAGATTCCTTCCCCACCCTGAACTCTATGGTACAGATGTGGGGACCTGCATGAAAGACCCCCTAAGCTTATTCTTACCAGCTTAGGTTAAAAACTTCCCCAAGGTACAAACTTTGCCTTGGCCTTGAACCATATGCTGCCACCACCAAGCGTTTTAAACAAAGAACAGGGAAAGAGCCCACTTGGTGACGTCTTCCCCCAAAATATCCCCCCAAGCCTTACATACCCCCTTTCCTGGAGAAGGCTTGATAAGAATCCTCACCAATTGGTACAGGTGAACACAGACCCAAACTCTTGAATCTTAAGAACAATGAAAAATCAATCAGGTTCTTAAAAGAATTTTAATTAAAGAAAAGGTAAAAGAATCACCTATGTAAAATCAGGATGGTAAATACCTTACAGGGTAATCAGATTCAAAACACAGAGAATCCCTCTAGGCAAAACCTTAAGTTACAAAAAGACACAAAAACAGGAATATACATTCCATCCAGAACAGCTTATTTTACCAGCTATTAAACAAAAGGAAATCTAATGCATTTCTAGCTAGATTACTTACTAACTTAACAGGAGTTGTGAGGCTGAATTCCTGATCTGTTCCTGGCAAAAGCATCACACAGACAGACAAACCTTTGTTCCCCCCATCCTCCAGATTTGAAAGCATCTCATCCCCTCATTGGTCATTTTGGGTCAGGTGCAAGGTTATTTTAGCTTCTTATCCCTTTACAGGTGAAACAGTTTTGCCTCTGGCCAGGAGGGATTTTATAGCACTGTATATAGAAAGGTGGTTACCCTGCCCTTTGTATTTATGACAGGATATAAAAGAACCAAGGGTCAATTAACCCCCAGCTGGACTTTAGTGACTGTTACCTCATCAAAATGGAAGAGCTAGTGCTGTGTGAGAGAAATAGCAGCAGTTGGATATTTACGAGTTCTTGTTCTATTTAGTGATAGAATGATCCAGTTCTGGCAATTTGTTGCTGTAATACCGTGGCCCAACCTGACTAGAAAAAAACCTCTTCTATACAGCAAAAAGTCTGTATACTGCACAGTGCAGAATAATTCCATTGCAGAAATAATGTGTTTGAACAAGAGTTCAAAATTTAATTCCACAATACCCTCTGCTAACAAAAGAGGGCCCTTTTAGTCTCCTTTGCTTCTGTAAGCCAAGTATGGTACAACACAGAAGAACCCAGCTCAGCAGCACAGTACAGGGAAATGTTAACTCTGCACACTGCTCACCTCCCTCAAGTCCAGGGAAGTTTCCTTCCATGGGAGCTGTGCAAGGATCAGGATATCCAGGCAATGTGTGATGCATAGTAAGTTAATACTGACCCTGTCGTGCTGTCTCGTCACTGCACGGTCAATCCCCTGATGGGCTCCTGCCAGCAGGGGAGCCCACTCCAGTATGGGCCAGGATCTGTGTTCCCAAGGTGCTGGGTGAAGCAGGAGGTAGTGCAAAGGAACAAGGCTTGCAGTTGACCGCAGGTGATCCTCATGTTTCAAAGGCCAAATTCCATGTCACTTCTGGAAGAGGGATAAATGCTATGATCCCTTTTGAACCACCCTCTCTAATCACCAAGGAAACTCAAGAGGCAAAATTCTTTGTTGGTGTAACTCTGTTGAAGTCTAGAGTTACACAAGCAGAGAAGATTTGGCCTCATGACTCTATACTCCAAGTTTCCTTGCCACTGCATCAGAATATCTGATGCCTAGAGTCTGACACTCAAACAGCAAATCAATGTGAATGCCACTGATTCCATGGATGTAGATATCCACAGACCATTTTTGCAGATGGATGTGGATCCAAATTTTAAATCTAAAGCCCTGAAAATCTGTGAATATCCACTTTATATCCGCGGATCATTTTTGCAGACTGTGGAGTGGATGTGGATACAAATTTTGTATCCATGCAGGGCTCTATACATAGAAGTCAATAGAAAATTTGCAACCAACTTCAGTGTTATCAGGATAAAGCCTTTAATCAGTCACGAAACTCCTGTTAGTTCTCGTGGACAAAGAGGTGTCTCACTTTCTGATGTAAGGAGAAGTAATCACAGAATCATAGAAATGTAGGGCTGGAATTGACCTCAAGAGATCCTCTAGTCCATTGCTACTCAAAGTGGTGGTCCATGGACCGGTGCCAGTCCGTGAGCCATCGGCTGCCAGTCTGTGTGCACATTGGAAAAAAAAATTGCCAGTCCCCCACATCAGATAGCTTGAGAAGCACTGCCCTCCATTTCTCCGCTCTAAGGCAGAATTAAGTATCATTTATATCTCTGTATTATGTGTGTTTTCTTATTAGTACGGTATAAGAATAATGTAAGAAACACACCTGCAAAGACACTTTTACAACAGAGATTTTCTAGTCTAGAAAACTCAGTAAGTTACTTAAAGGACTGCTATGTACATCTTGACTAGGGTAAAATTTTCAAAAGTCTTAGGTGCCTAATTCCCATTTTCAAGGGTTCCTAAGTCACAGAGGCGCTTTTGAATATGGAACTCTAGTCAAGCTAGACAAATATGGCAAGAATAATTATTTGCAGACATTCAGATTCCAAACAGCTGTTCAGTTCAACCACATTCATCTCATTATTCACTATTTGCAAACCTCTGTATAAGTGGGTTTGTGTTCACATACATATATACAGTGAATGGATGCTCCTTGGACAAATAACTTCATTTGTCACTTTATTTCTTTGTTATTTGTTATTTGCCATAATACTACTAATAAATAATACCTCACACTTTTCATCCGTGGCTGTCAAAGTTCTTCACAAAGGAGGGCAGTATCATTTTATAGGTGGGGAAACTGAGGCAGAGAGAGTGGAATTGACTTGTCCAAAGTCAGAACAGTAGCAGAGCCAGGAAAAGAACTCAAGTCTCCCAACTCCCTATTCAGTGCTCTAATCACTACACCACCCTGCCTCCTCTTTTAAGTTTCTTTCATCCAACCAGGAAGTGGAAGCAATACCATGTGACTAAGGTGACTAATCAAATACCATGCAGTTAAAGTGAACAGTTTGCAAAGCCCCAGCGGCCTGAGATTTGGTTTCATAAACTACTTGGCAAAAAAGTGTAAGTAACAAATTCACAAGAATCGGGATCGGTTTGTCTAGGTTCTGATGGGGCACCTATTACACTATTTAGCTTGTGAGCTCTTTGGAGCAGGGGAACCATCATTTTGTTCTGTGTTTGTACAGCACCGAGCATAAGGGAGTCCTGGATCCATGCTCCTGGGCACTATCCAAGACAAATAACAAAACCTCAGTACCTCAAAATCACAAAGGAATTTATCCTTCCAAAGCCGTGAGAGGTAGCGATATTATCTCACTTTACGGATAGGAAACTCAGTCAAAATGAGACAGACTGACCCGCTCAAAGTCACACAGAGTCTACAGCAGAGCCAGAAATTGAACCACCTCTCCTGAACCCTCATCCATCACCTTAGCCATGAGACCATCCTTTGGAGCAATTCACAAATGGTTTGCAAAGAGAGGGGAAATGGCTGAATTTTTGGTATAATTTACTTGCAGTTACAATCTTGACATAGGGCAGGTCCACCCTTAAAAGCTGCAGTGGTGCAGCTGCGCTGCTGTCGTGCCCCAGTGAAGACGCTACCTACACCAAGGGGAGGGATTCTCCCCTCGGTGCAGGTACCTCCATGTCCCCCAGAGACGGTAGCTACATCAACAGGAGAAGCTCTCCCATCAACATAGCGCGGTGTACACAGGTGGTTAGGTCGTAGGTCACCCCTGAGTGATGTAGTTATGTAAGTTTCTAGTGTAGACCTGGCCTCATAGGGAGTTGCTTGTGAAAGTAACTTAGTGCTGACGAATAATTAGAACCCTTTACATGTGAGGCTGTGTAATCCATTCATAAATCAATACCAGTGATTCTTTGGTGGCTTTTTATCAGCCTATTCTGGGCAACCACATACTTTTGCATCAGGGTTACATCTCTAATGAAGAGCTTTATACAGAGAGAGCCCTTGTAACATCTTGTCTTACCAAGTAAGAATAGTAGGAGTCAATGTTTTCAACAAAGAATCTCTGATCCAGGTCCATCCAGCCCAGTATCTTGCCTACCGACAGTGGCCAATGCCAGGTGCCCCAGAGGGAGTGAACCTAACAGGTACTGATCAAGTGATCTCTCTCCTCCCATCCATCTCCACTCTCTGACAAACAGAGGCTAGGGACACCATTCCTTACCCATTCTGGCTAATAGCCATTAATGGACATAACCTCCATGAATTTATCCAGTTCTCTTTTAAACCCTGTTATAGTCCTAGCCTTCACAACCTCCTCAGGCAAGGAGTTCCACAGGTTGACTGTGCGCTGTGTGAAGAAGAACTTCCTTTTATTTGTTTTAAAACCTGCTACCCATTAATTTCATTTGGTGGCCCCTAGTTCTTATAATTATGGGAACAAATAAATAACTTTTCCTTATTCACTTTCTCCACACCACTCATGATATTGTATACCTCTATCATATCCCCCCTTAGTCTCCTCTTTTCCAAGCTGAAAAGTCCAAGCCTCTTTAACCTCTCCTCATATGGGACACGTTCCAAACCCCTAATCATTTAGTTGCCCTTCTCTGAAGCTTTTCTAATGCCAGTATATCTTTTTTGAGATGAGGAGACCACATCTGTACGCAGTATTCAAGATGTGGGCCTACCATGAATTTATATAAGGGCAATAAGATTTTCTCCCTCTTATTCTCTATCCCTTTTTTAATGATTCCTAACATCCTTTTTGCTTTTTTGACTGCCGCTGCACACTGCGTGGACGTCTTCAGAGAACTATCCACGATGACTCCAAGATCTCTTTCCTGATTAGTTGTAGCTAAATTAGTCCCCATCTTATTGTATGTATAGCTGGGGTTATTTTTTCCAATGTGTATTACTTTACATTTATCCACATTAAATTTCATTTGTCATTTTGTTGCCCAGTCACTCAGTTTTGTGAGATCTTTTTGAAGTTCTTCACAGTCTGCTTTGGTCTTAACTATCTTGAGCAGTTTAGTATTGTCTGCAGACTTTGCCACCTCACTGTTTACCCCTTCCTCCAGAATATTTATGAATAAGTTGAATAGCATTTCATCCTAGGACTGACCCTTGGGGAACACCACAAGTTACCCCTCTCCATTCTGAAAATTTACCAGTTATTCCACCCTTTGTTCCCTGTCTTTTAACCAGTTTTCAATCCATTAAAGGATCTTCCCTGTTATTCCATGACAACTTAATTTACATAGGAGCCTTTGGTGAGGGACCTTGTCAAAGGCTTTCTGGAAATCTAAGTACACTATGTCCACTGGATCCCCCTTGTCCACATATTTATTGACCCCTTCAAAGAACTCTAATAGAGTAGTAAGACATGATTTCCCTTTACAGAAACCATCTTGACTTTTGCCCAACAATTTATGTTCTTCTATGTGTCTGACAATTTTCTTCTTTACTATTGTTTCAACTAATTTGCCCGGTACTGACATCAGACTTACCGGTCTGTAATTGCCAGGATCATCTCTAGAGCCCTTTTTAAATATTAGTGTTACATTAGCTATCTTCCAGTCATTGGGTACAGAAGCTGATTTAAAGGACATGTTACAAACCATAGTTAATAGTTCCACAATTTCACAGTGAATTCTTTCAGAACTCTTGGGTGAATGCCATCTGGTCCTGGTGACTTGTTACTGTTAAGTTTACCAATTAATTCCAAAACCTCCTCTAGTGACACTTCAATCTGTGACAATTCCTCAGATCTGTCACCTAGAAAAGATGGCTCAAGTTTGGGAATCTCTCTAACATTCTCAGCCGTGAAGACTGAAGCAAAGAATTAATTTAGTTTTTCCACAAGGACTTTATCGTCTTTAAGTGCTCCTTAATTGATCTAACTCCCTGTCACTAATATCCTGCTCACCACACCCAGCAAACCCTTTCTGACCAGCCATTAGAGATTGGCAGGGTCCATACGTGGGCAGTCTGACCCAATGGTCAAACCCCAGCGTCAGGGTCATGATCCGAAGTCACGCCAGGGTCCAAAGCCAGAGTCATTAACTGGGGTGAGGAGGAGGGAGCAGCAGCAAGGTAACAGGAACAAGGAGTGGGAACCAGTCAAGGAGGCAGGAACTCGGTCTTAGGGGGTCTGGCCAGCAGCAGGCCAAACAACTACAAGGGGTGGGGCAGGAACAGGAAGCTTTATGCTAAGAGGTGACCAGTCAGCTGCTGGCTGGCTGTCAGCTGATCCTGCTGAGTCAGCAGGTGTAGCCTCTGCTTGTGGGGTATAATCTGCAGTTTCCCTGTCTAACCTTGTAGTGTGGTGGTGCAAAGAGTAAGGCTCTTACTTGGCAACCTATGGGCCTAGAGTTGAGAGCTTCAGCACCTGATGGAGATCTTCTCCTGCTGCCTTTGAGATCAAAGCCAGGACTTGCAAATTTTTCCCGTGATCTGATATTCTACAGAGGCTCATCCAACGTCCTCTCTCACTGACAGGGTATGTATTACTCTAAATGATGCACAGATATAAATGTGGGCATATTTACATTGTCCAGGCAGGTACCTTTAGCAGGCAGCCTGGTAACAGCTGTTATTGCTAGCAGGAAGCATTTAGGTCTTGTAGTAATTTAACTGTGATTTTTGTAACCAACGCAAACACATACATTTGGCAGTTTCCACATGCACGGTTGAACTGTGTCAACGCGACAGTTTCCCCCTCTTTCCCCCTCCCCCCAACACAGCTGTGTACCAGCCATATTTGTACAGACCCTCCTTGAGCAGCTAGCCCATATTGCCAGGGAATAGAGTGGGCAGGGGACATGCACGCAGAGCAGTACCAGCAGCTTGTAGGGCAGTGTAGTTTGGGCCATTATAGAGGCATGATTAGAGGGTATGCTGACCACCAGGCAACACCCATGTGGTAGCCTAGGCCGGTGGTAACAAGGGCAACAAATCTAGCTGTGGCAGTTGTGTGTGGACACAAACCACCCTTAGAGCCAGCCACATCACCAACTCGTTACACACAAGATGAAAGTTGCGCCGATAGAATCTTGGTGAGGCAGGCCTTGTCCTCTGCTAAGTGAAGACATATTCAGCATCCCCTTTATCCTAATCTAACAGTAAGGACATGGCCATGACAGGTGTGCTCTGCCTTATTGGCATGAGGAATCTCCATACCATCATTAACAAGTCCCTTGCTGTGCCTATGATAATCTGCTCCTGTTGGCGGACAAGCTCCAAAAGCAACAGATCTGCTATTGCAGATGAGAGACTCTTTCTTGGCAGTCCAAAGCAGAGGAGTTCATGTACCCTGTTGACAGGCCACTAGAGAAAAAGCCCATTCCAAGTTGTGTAAAACAAAGAATTAAAGGGGCTGCCCCTACCATGTGATCTGACAGGCCAAACAATCCTCATGCAGTTTTTAATCCTCACCTCTAACTGCACCACTTTCTTTCCAGAAAAGGTGCAGGAGGAGACTGACCATGTGATCCGTCAAAACCGGAGTCCCTGTGTGGAGGACTGAATCCAGATGCCTTACACTGATGCTATGACCCATGAGAGCCAGAGATTCATCGACTTCTTGCCATTGGGTCTCCCTCATACAGTGATCTGGAACACCCATCGCAGGAGCTATACTATTCCCAAGGTAAGGATTCCAGGGCTCTGTGACCACTCCATTCTAATTTACAAAATATACTTTTCCTGAGCCAATACCATGTAAGCTAAACTAGAGCCCTTCAGGTAACCTGTACATTGAAATGACTTGAAGACAGGAAGCAGTAAATGAAATACTGTGGTTTAGCGGTGCAGACATGATTCTACCATTACAGCAAGTGCAGCATTCTTTGGATGGCTATTTTATTCTAGGTCTGCCCCTGGAATCCAGGTTCAGAGTAACAGCTGTGTTAGTCTGTATTCGCAAAAAGAAAAGCTTTTTTGAGCTCACGAAAGCTTATGCTCAAATAAATTGGTTAGTGTCTAAGGTGCCACAAGTACTCCTTTTCTCCCTGGAATCCAGACTCACTGTCAGTGTGTTATTGGAGAAATGGTTTAGAAACCACTCCAGCCAGAGAGTGGCGCTCTTTATACATCATTAAAAGCAGTAGGTTTCTCTGCTGATAAAAGAAAACTATTTCAAGTACAAGCGGTTTGTTATTTTTTTCAGAGTATAACTATGTTCCCCTTGCTGGGATCTGTCCTGGGTGATCCGAAACACTTCAGTAACCCCAAAACCTTCAACCCAGGACATTTTTTGGCTGAAAATGGTTGCTTCAAGAAGAGCAATGCATTTGTGCCATTTTCCATGGGTATGAGTTTGTCGTCATGCTAAACAACGCAAAGACCTCTTCCCAGTTTGCAGGAGAAAGGTCTTATCGTTCCTTTTGCTATGCAGTAATAAAACAACAAGAAGATAATAACCAGACTTAGCATTTCCACAGGGTTAGATTCACAGTGAGGAGAATGGGTAGGAACCCTCCCTCGTGCTTGTGACAGCTAGAATTGCAGCCTCAGCCCATCCTGGCTGTTTCTGAGATGTTCCCCACAAGGAGCGCAGTTCCTCACAGGGTATTGAAAATACGCAGAGCATAGCCCTGCCCCCACCCCCCCATACGTATCAGCAGAGCTGGTCAGCCATCAAGCAGGGAATATATGTACCTCTTTAAGGAGTGTAGCATTTGGTGCTGCCCCCAGGACACGGGGGAACTCTAAGGCTATGTCTACACTTACAGCGGCGTGTAGCGTACACACACCGCATACCCCCCTTGCTCAGGTATAAATAGCAGTATAGATAGCGAGGCACTGCTTAGGCAAGTAGAGTAAAGATACACCAGAACCTTAGGGTAAATACCCTACATGGTTTTCTATATGCCCAGGCACGTTCCTTTCCTGTCCACACTGCCATTTTAGCAGTCTAGTGTCTCACTGCCTCCCCCCCTGCCAGAGCCTTTCCTCGCTGCAAAGAACGGATATAACAGTGCCAAAAAGCTCTGGTGGGGAGAGGCAGCGGGGAAAGGCTCCAGCAGCTCCCCACTACCAGAGCCTTTCCCCCCCACAGGGAGCTGCCAGAGCCTTTCACCGCTGCACGTTTCACACCACAGTGTGGACACAGTCCGCTTTTCACTGCAGCAGGTAGCTAGCTACACGTAGCCTACACATCGCCACCAGTATAGACAAAGCCTTAGAGGCATTATATGGCAGGGCAGCTCCACACCACATTCAACACTGGGCTTCCCTTAAAGGTCTGATCTATCCCATACTGCTTTACATGTGCAGGGTATTTTCCAAACTATATAATCCTCCTCCTCCTCACCTTATGCCTGTTAAACAGATAAATATCATCATCCCCATTTTACAGCGGGAGAAACTATCACGAAGAGAGTGACCTACCAAAGAATCAATGGCAAATCCAGAATTAGAACTCAGGAGTTTCTGGCTCCCAACCCCTTGCTAAATCCTCCAGAACGAAACCCTGTAAAAAACTAACCAGTGAAATAAGTCAATATAGCATTGACTGTCACTGATGCAAAGCCTGGAAATTGTACCATCTCTTATGATTTCAAACAATGGATGGGCAAGCTTTGAATTTGCCAGTCTTTGCCCCCAAAGTCCTCCAAAAGTTACACATCAACCTTCAGATTCCTTCTAATGAAAGAGTATTTTATTTTGTTTTTAGAAGGAACGTGCCATACAGCAAAGAGTCCAGACCAGGACAATAACCCACAGCGGGAATAAAACACGAGCACAGTACATATGTATTGAATCGTAAGTTGAAAGAGTTCAGTGAACAGGGTCCAAGGAGGCTAGAGTAAGTTTAAATGTGGGAACAGGTGCAAGAAATTTTAATAATTCTTGCGTTTTTAAAGTAGATTGAGGGCTGGTGAAAAGTGATAGGTGACAGCCCTGAAGATTGAAATATTCTATCCACAGAACGAAGACAGCTTGAGCAGGAACAGGGCAGACTTTCCACACCAACCTGTCTCAACCCCGATCGACTGGACCCACCTTTTAGAGAGTGAGCATTGGTTAAAACGTTATATCCACTCAAGTTCTTGGCCCTTCTGCTGACACTGCCCAACAAAGGAAGCATTTAGTGTTGGTGGTCTTTGGAAATGGACAAAAACCAGACCACCAACTCCTTTTACGTAGGCCGCTGAGCAGACATCAGACAATGCTCTGTACCCTAAAACATAAACTACCAGTTCCCCTAGCAGCCCAATCCTAGCAGATGCACAATTCTCATTGAAATCAAACAATAATGTAGAGGATTTAGCCAAACATTACCATGTATCTTGCTTCTTACAATACCAATTATTTTGAAAGGGAAACTTCTGACTGAAAGCCCGCCTGCCTCTGTGGATATGAATAATTCATAGCACTTTACTAAATATATTTACAAGATCTGATTTTCTTAGACTCCTGTCTTCTGGTCTTAAGAAAATAAGCTTGTCTCAGAGAGAGTTTGATGGGAGGAGAGGAGTTGTTATGTTCCACCACCATCTTGCAGAGTTTCACCTTGCAGTCTCCTGCAGATTGGACAGAAATTGATGTCTCTCCAAAAAAAGTGGAGATTAGGAAACTTACCACCCTTCTATCAACTCTGCACTGTTCCTCACGGAAGAATAAGTAGCAACAAAGAAAAGGGGTTAAACTGTCACCTTAGAAAAGAAAATGAATTAAGTGTTCCGAAGAATCTAGAAAATAATTAAATCCAAGATAATTAACTTCTGGGAGAAAAGAGAGACAAATATGAAGATAACTATTCAATACAATATTTCAGGTAATGTATCAACCTTAATCAATAACAGGATTTTTTTATTATATAAACAACAGGTGACTACACTGATATGAAAGCTGTCTTAGGCTTTGTCTTCACTGCAAAGAGAGGTATCTTTATACATGGAGAGAACTCTCCTGAGTTAGCTACCTCATTGTAAAATCCTAATGGAAACAAGGCACAGGTAGTGTTTACCACAGTATAGCTAGTTGAGGTCAGCCTTGGGATTTACCTCAACTAGCTACATCAAGGTAAATATTACAGTGCCTTGTCTCTACTAGGGTTTTATATCATGACAACTACCCCAAGTTAGCTATCTCCATGTAAAAACACAGCTTTTTTTTTTTTTTCAGTAAATATGTAGCCTTAGGGCAGGATTTTCAGAAGTGCTTAGTTTTGGCCTAACTCTACTCCCTTTGAGTGCTTGAAAAATCTCACCCCTATTGCATATGCTTTTGAGTCTAACACTAGAATTAATAGACTTATTACTGAAGGAGTTTTATTACATTGGCTTGGAGACCAGAATCTAATATCTTTGGGGAAAGTCTGGCTTTGGGAGTCTCAACCAACATACCTAACCAGTTATGCAATAATACAAGGGAGCTGGATGCAGAATTATTGATGGATCCATGCAGGCAATCAGCTTATTCTAAAGTTCCCAATGACTTTGCATTACAACTGGAGCCTTGCTGATAGCCTCAGTGGAGGCCCAGATGCAGATGAGCAGAGACAGTCAACCTCCTTTCACCCTCTTGTCCAATTAAGTGCGTAGGGCACTACCAAATTCATGGAACATTTTGGTCGATTTCATGGTTGTAGGATTTTCAAAATTGTAAATGTCATGATTTCAGCTATTTAAATCTGAAATTTCACGGTGTTGTAATCGTAGGGGTCCTGACCCAAAAAGGAGTTGTGGTGGGGTCGCAAGGTTATTGTAGAGGGGGTTGAGGTTCTGCTACGTTTACCTCTGCACTGCTGAAGGCGGCAGTGCTGCCTTCAGAGCTGAGCAGCCGGAGAGCGGCGGCTGCAGGCTGAGATCCCAGCTCTGAAGGCAGAGCCGCCGCCACCAGCAGCGCAGAAATAAGGGAGGCATAGTCTGCGCTGCTACTGGCGGTCCTGCCTTCAGAGCTGGGCTCCTGGCCAACAGCTGCCGCTCTCCGGCCGCCCAGCTCTGAAGGCAGTGCCAAAGTAAAGCGTGGCAATACCACGATCCCCCCTAAAATAACCTTGCAACCCCCCCTGCAACTCTCTTTTGGGTCAGGACCCCCGAATTGAGACTCCCTGGTCTCCCCCATTAAATTGGTACAGAATAGGGTAAAAGTGCACAAAAGACCAGATTTCATTGGGGGAGGGAGGGGGTGGAGACCAGAGTTCACAGTCTATGACACGTTTTTCATGGCCATGAATTTGGTAGGGTCCTATAAACGAGGACTGAAGCCCAGCAAGAGAGGAAGTCTGAGGAATTTTGCATTACCGCTGCCTCTGCTATAGCTAAATTGCGATAAGGCAGAATTCAGTCTTCTGGGCAGCCCATATACATCACCTTTTACCAGCATCTGCCCTATAGAAAGCTAAATTATAAATGGTGGGCATACAGATGCAAGGTTTATGTACTGCACTGTTCAGAATGGTGCTTGGCATTTCACTGTCAACTGTCACATTCACAGCACATAATGCCTAATGCTGTCTGCCATATCAGATATGTCAGAATGGGGAGACGTGGGTGATGATTTGGGGAATCTGTGCAATTTATGAAATCTGTGTGAGATTATGAACTCTCTGAATGTGTCTCTTTACCAAGCTGCAAACTCCTTTTTGAATATGGGAGCTAATTGCCACCTTTGTTGTACTTCTACGTCCACATTGGAGGTTTGTTGGTGGCAAAGGGATAACAATTGACATTGAGTTAAGTGCTCTCCTGTTGAAATGGAATAGCCCTGAAGGTGAAAGTAAGCCGGTACAGTCCGACCATACCAGCAGGGGGCAGCTTCACCGGAGCCCAGCAATTTAAAAGGGCCTGGGGCTCCCAGCAGCAGCTGGTAAGCAGGAAAGGGTAAGCAGGAAAGAGAGATACTGTGTCTCTGTCCCCAACTGATAGAGCAAGCTCCTTAGATATGAACGAAGAGAAAACTTGCTTTCTGAGACATTTCAGGGCCATTGGGTCCAATTGTCCTTGTGTCGGCATTTACACCTGTGCAAACAGAGTGAACTGAGGATGTGAAATTCTAATACTGGTGGGAGTGGAGAGTTATGATTTAGAAACATTTTAGAATCATTTCACACAAGGTGTAAGGCGAGGGGAAAAAACAGGCCCAAGATATTCAGACCTCAATCTTTAGACCTAAGAATAGGGGAGTCTTAAAAATACACCTGCTATATGAATAAAAATGATAGCCTAAGTTGCCACCTTATTTGCACTCTGCCTGCCTCCTGAATAGTGCTGGGTACTGAGGGGGCATAGCTGAGGATCAGCACCAAAATCTCTTGTGCTCTCTTTAAGTGATCCCACAGGCCTCATTTTACAAGTCAGTTCAAATGGGCTCCAGCAAATGGACTGTGCTCCCCTGCCCTGCAACTGGGGCTGGGTGAAACCAGGACCCTGCAGCCCCAACCCTGCCGCTTCATCCAGGGGGCTGCAGCTGGGGCCGGGGGCCACAGGTGGAACTGTGCGCTCCAGCCCTATGTCCTCCGGGGCTTGGTGGGGCTGCAGCCAGGGCCATGTGGCGCAGCTCCACGGATTTCACCAGGGGCTGCACCTGGGGCCGTGCACCCCCTTGCGGCTTCCCAGGGCTGTGCCCCCCTCGCATGGCTTGGGCTGGGCAGTGGCTGCAGTGGGGACCAGCTCTGGAGCAGGGGCTGTGGGCCCCCCATGGCTGCACCCCCGCTGTGGCTACTGGAGACAGAGCTGTGCCCTCCCGCCATGGCGGGGGGCTAGGCCTGTCAGTCCCTCCTCATGGGACTCCATTCCTCCCTCTACCAAGCCCTGCCCCCAGTTATTTTAGTAAAGTAACGGACAAATCACGGGTTCCATGAATTTTGGTTCATTGCCTGTGATCTGTTCCTGACTTTAACTCAAAATAACTGTGAAAAAATCTTAGCCTTCAATATAATATACACACATGTACATATAAAAGAGAAGCAAGAGACATGGAAGCAGCCAACAAGCCAATCAGATAATAAAAGAAGTGCTGGTAAAGTGGTCCTGAAAGAGAGGGGAGAGAGAGAGCTATTTGGGGCACAGAGGCTGTCTGGAAAGGCAAAACTGTAACTGTGAGCACAGAAACCGTTGCCAGCTGTGTTCAGGAAAACAGGACGTTATATATAATCTGGAACAACATGCAATTTCCCAAATTCAGGTCAAAAGGGGCAACGTTATTCTAGCCAGGTTTGCGCAGCATAATGTCACCTGGTCCAGGGCTAACCTCAGCCCCTGGAACCCTCACCACAAGGTTACAAAAGCTACAACAGTCCCTGCTTCTCTTGCAGAGCCCTGGGATTAACCCTGCCCCTGTGTTATTCCTCCACTCTGCTATTTCCGAGTGTGCCAAGCTTGTCAGGCTCCAGAGTACATTTAATCAGACTCCTGTACCTTTTAGCTACTTGTTGTTCGAAGAGGTAGAAATATTATCAACTTTAATTAATAAATTCCCTTGGAAAATGCATCAGATTGCATGAGAAAGCTACAGTTGTGTGTTGTGTCGGTCAATAGATTGTTAGTGCTGATTGTATCTTGGCATTCAAAATATGTCATCTGATTAGGAGTTACGTAAAGTTACTGGAAGCAATTACGAGGAGCAGTTACTGGAATCCATGCCTGCAATGTGATTACATAATACTTACAACTTGCTGCACTTGTTGGACTTGTTCTGTAATTCGGCCCACCTGCATCCAAGCCTACAACATATTACACTTCAAAAACAAGTCAGCAAGTGCTTCTTTAGCACAGTTTCTAACTGTGTTGGTCTATACCTTGGAAATGTGGAAAAATATACATTACAAAACAGCATTAAGAAATCCTGAGTTCAGAATGATGTATAGCTGGGGTAATATCCTGGCACAGCATCATGGATCAAAACTTATTTGATATAAGGAAGCACATAAATATATAGAGCTGGGCCTGGGTTAAAAATATCCAAAATGGATTTTACTGTCACAGCCAGAAGTCTGGTCAGATCTGGAGCTCTGACTTGATCCAAGAGGGGTTAGCATGGTTTAATGAATAGGGTTCTCCACTAGGACTCGGGATACTTGGTTTCAGCTCTTGGCTTGGACCCAGATTTCCTGTGTGACTCTACCCTATGTTTCAGTTTAATCTACCCTATGTTTCAGTTTCCTGTCTGTAAAATGGGGATGATACTTTCCTATTTTTGAATGTGAGGCACTATGGTAACGAGGGAACACAAGTCGACAGAGAGGTAAAGAGAAGGGCCAGTGGCAGAATTCTGACTCAGTTTGGATTTTGAGCTTTTCTAAAATACCCAGCTCTGTAAATGAGCTTAGCATACCTCCAAACAAGCAATGGCAACAAGCTGATTGAACCAAAGGATTTCCAGTGACACTGGTCATCTGTAACATCTAAACTATATTCACTATTAAAACCTGGGTAAGTAAAAAAAAAAAAAAAACAGACTGACCTTTTTTCTCCTGTCCTGTTTCTTGTTTCCAGTTTTTTCCCTAGTTTCCTGTGTTAACAAAATAAAAGTTTCTGTCGCCAAAGCAAGAGAACAGCCTATCCCTCTTTTGCTCTGCTCTTCACCTGAATGCCTTGCCTGGCTCCCCGAACAGAGGGCTACTCTCCTTTCCCATCAGCCACATCCTTATCAGCAGATCTTTTTAACATTCATATTTTTAGAGTGGAGGGGGAAAGTAGAATAAGAATAAGTGATTAAATATTTTTAATTCAACATTTTCAATCACAGAGAAAGCAGAAGATCCCCCCTCCCATCACATCGGTGGACCAGATTTTCAAGCACTCAGAACCCACATGTGTGGCCAGATGTTCAAAAGAGCTCAGCACCCACCAAGCTTCCAGTGTGCATAGGTGCTGGAACTAGGAATACTGGGGGTGCTGCCACATCCCCGGCCTGAAGTGGTTCCCATCATATACAGAGTTTACAGTTTGGTTCAATAGCTCTCAGCACCCCCACTATACATATTGTTCCAGCCCCCCCGCTCTTAGGGAAAAAATCTGGCCGTTTATTTAGGTGCCTAAATGCAAGCTGGGGCGTTTGGAAAATCTGTCCCCAATGCAAGTGCTAAGCACTTGAAAAATCTGGCTCTCATCATCTTAACATCTCAGCCCCATGCATGTAAGGAGCTCCCAGATCACCTGGGAGCCACTACAGTGAACAGCCAGTGTTGCTTATAAGGAAAAGTAAAGGATTCTTAACTGGAAATTATGTCTTGCTGAGCAGACTATAAAGTCTCTGGTTCTGCCCCCAGAAGATCAGCTGGGCCTAAATTTTCAAAAGTGACTAATGATTTTGGGTGCCTAATTTGAAACAGCTTAAAAGGATCTGCTTTCAGAGAGTGGGTGCTCAACATTTGCTGGAAAAAATAGTTCCCTTTAATGGGTTTCAGGTTGGGTCCCCAACAACTGATACATCCCCAAATCACTAGTCACTTTGAAAATGTAGGCCCTTGGTTCTTCTCACTTGGCAGGCCATTCCCCACACCTCACACACAAACTCTGATGGCTGCCAAGGAGCAGTGGAAGTGCACAAGTTCCCTAGTTGTAGCCTATGCTGATCAGCAGCAAATGAAGTGATTCAAGCGCAATAAATAGCATTCCCAATCCTAACCACATCAAGATGAAATTCCTCTTGGATACAGTATTACAGCCATAGAAACATCACTCTCCCACCCCAGGGGAAGGGGCCTAAAGAAATCAGTACGGGCCTATGGAAATTTCATAGTGTACTTTAGAAATTACTCTTAGAACCCACAGACTTTAGTAGAGATGAGATCCTTTCTGCACTTTTTTTTTAAAAAAAACCATCCCACAGAGTTCTATACAGGGATAGAATTCTCCATTTAAATTGTCCAGGATGGTTACAAAAAAAAGTGTAGAGAGACTATAGCTGTCTATTAAATTCATTGAGGTTGTTGCGTATGGGCCTTCACCATACATTGTAACAGCTGCCCCTTACAGGCTACCTCATGGATAATCCTGGACAGCTCTTGCACCCCAACTCTAGCTCAAACCTAGGGCCCAATCCTGCAAGGTTCTGAATACCAAACAGAGGCAACAGAGTTGAGGCACTCAGGACCCCACAGGAGTTGCTCAGGATCTGTCAGGATCAGGCTTCTACTAGTTTGTAGCTGCCATAATCTTATCATTTTTTTTTGGCTGTACCTATTGTAAAATTGCTCCCAGCAGGCATATATATAATCTGTGGAGGTGATTTATTACAAGTGTGATGACATATATGGATCAATAAATCATGCAGAATCATATACCCAGAAGTTAATTAATAACTCCGTTTAATTACAAGTTTCAAAATTTCTGAACTTTACCCCTTGATTTGAATCCCAATAATTTTCATGTTTGTTTTTTTTAAAAGGTGTCAGAACTATTAATTCATGTTGTTCATTTAAAAAAAACACACACAGTAAGGAAATAAGGTCCCAATCCTACAGTTTGCAATGCACAAGTGGATTGCAGTACCTACATGGAACCTTACTGAAGAGAATGAAGCACGCTGTAAATTACAGGATCAGAGCCTAATTTAACATCGTATGTCAAACCTGGCGCTAACCCAGCAGGAGTACTTGATGTCAAGATAATGGAAAAATAGAATATTAGAGGCAATGGGAGAAGGAAAGCGTTCCCAACTTTTAAACCATCTATAAGGTTTTTGAACTGTGAATTCATTTTGGCTTGTGTTATTTTAATTCTGATCAGCCCATTCTTAATGCAGATTAAAAAACCACCAACCATAAGGTCTCATGACATCCCTCGGACTTGTAAACCTGATTCATCACCCATTTTCACAGCAGTGTAACCTGGGTGAATTTCATCCAGAAAGGGCAGTACAATCCCTGAAATTAAGTGGAGGGGTGGGTTTGGTTTTGCTTTGTTTTATTTTTTACCATGAATCCATAGCCCTGTTTCTAGGATATATTTCTTATCTCAGTAACACAGATAGTCCTCCCTCTTTCCTTTCATACTAAATAAATTGGGGTTTTAGGCCAAGTTTTTTCAGGGGTGACTTGTGATTTTGAGGGCCCAACTAGACACATTTAAAAGGGCCCCCCAAAATGCTGAGCACCTGACCTCTAAACATCACCCCCTTTAAAGGGATCTCAAATACCCAAATATCAGTAGGCATTGTTAAAAATTCTTTGGTTTGCAACGTCAGTTTACATTAAAAACCCAGAATGTTGCACTTCTATTTTTAGGTTTTCTTGTTTGGTTTAATAAGGAAACTGAAAATTGATTTAGAGGCCCCCCAGGAGTAACTGTTGTGTCATGTTCCAGAAAAATGAGTCGGTTTCAGTTTTCTGCTCAGCCTCTGTTTACAATAGGTGTTACTACAAACTATTAGTTGGAACACCTTGAGCTTTCTCATCTGTGAAATGCCGTCCATCCACAAACCACCATCACAAGCATTTTGCAAATGTTGATTGTACCAGCTGGTTACACCACCTATGACAAGCCTTTTAGCTCAGTTCCAGCTGAACTAGGGTGACACAGGAACAAGAACCAGAATGGACAGGCAGCTCCAAGCATTGCAGCTACATTGCTGCAGCTGGCTCTCTTAACACTACCTCATGATGGTTGCCCAAAAGAGACTGCTCCCAGAAGTGTTGGACCCTCCACATACTCAGGAGTCCCATCTCGGTTGCAAGGCAACTGTGTTTGGATGTGCCCAAACAGTTGCTGTAAGAATGGACTAAACCATGGCAAGGAAATGCGAGACAAGCAACCTTGTACTGCAGTGAGTGACCCTGCAAAAGTTTCCTCAATCCAGAATAGCCATCCATATTTTGGAGTACAGACTAGCAAGCCAAAACTACATACGTTTTGGCAAATGGCTATGGAGATAAGAAGTAGCATAACAAACACAACAGTCATGTCAAACTTAAAAGACTGAACTGTTTCAGCAGTTTAAACAAGCTGCAAAAACAAACCTGACTAAAAGGTGGGAAAGCACTGTACAGACAAACAATAAATTCTCAACTGTTTTCAGACGTGTTATAGATTGCTTGGTTTTTCGTCTGAAGCCTTATTTGTAGGAATGATATGAAAATTTCTGTTCAGGCAAGAAAATGACAGAGAGTTTACATTTACTCCAAAAAGAGGAGAAAATCTGGGAAACTCCAATTTACGAGCTTTGGCACCAAGTTTCCCCTCTTATCCTGTGGCAAACCCGGCATACCAGGTCACAATTGCTATTTGCGTTTCCATTTGCATTGAAACAAAAAACACTTCCTCGTAACTACAGCAAAGCAACCACTTGGCACACGGATTTATATTAAGCTGAAGTTTGCTGGAAAAGTTTATGCTGAGCCCCAAAAAACAAATTGGCTGAAATCTGCAAAGCTGTCTATGGGATTTGGCTGCCCAGCTCCCATTAATTGTAATCGCTATCAGCCAGCCCAATCCTTTATATGGCTTTGAACATATCAGCTAATGAGCTGAAGTGTTGATGGCACAGCTCAGTATTCCGTTGGCATCCTTTGAAATACAGACCTTGGTCTCATTTTGCACTACATTGCATCTCATGTGCACATTTGTTTTCAGGGGGCTGTAAAATGCTATCATTCTGGTAGTGTTTACACTCACTTTGCATAGGTGTAAATGGCTACATAGGGTGCAAGATGACGGAGAATCGGGTCTTTTGGGGCTTGTATTCACTTCAAAGTTAACTCCATTATAACTTGAGTATTGCCCCTCACTCAAGTCCCCTACACGCATGCACGCACACACACACAAACACATACACACACGGTGGTGCATTTAACACAAGTTAGCTGGCCCATCACAGGATACAGCCAACTAAAAATCAAGTGAGCACAACTCGTCAACTGATAACACAACCACACTGTAGTATGAATGCAGGTTAGCATCACTCAAATACTGCTAGTCCTCTAATGCCTTCCCACAATTCCCCCTGACAGACAAGTTCTCTCACAGTTCAGTGGGACAGAATTCAGAGTGCAGATCAGCATACTGTGGTGCAAAGAGGTCTCAAGAGCAAGTGCACATACAAGCGAGTGTGGACACAGCAGTTTGACTGGTGTTTCACAGTGTGGCTGCTCTCGAAATCAGCACACTCGAGAGGAATGTCTCTACTATAGATAATTTGAACTAACTCTGCAGTGAAGACACCCCCACAGGGCTAACCTCTCCCTGGGACAGTTTTAAAAAAAAAATACCTGACACTTGCTGCAGTCTGGGGCATTCCAAAAATAAGCTATTTTCTCCTCACCAGCATTTTTTGAGCTCCAGGGCACTGGCTGGGAAAACTTAGCAGTATCAGATAGCAAGTGAACTTCCATTAGAGGGAGAGAAGACCCCCCCAGACTTCCCTTCAGCTTGGTGGTGGAATTTTAAGGTTCATGATGAGAAACTCCTATAGCACATCACTGGTCAAACCGACCCTCCCACTCAAATGTTTACGACAGGCAAAAAGAAAAACAAACAATCTGCTATGATTTAGGGAGACATATACAACACACTGTACTGGGCTGGGAGTCAGGACTCATGAGTACTAATCGGGGATTTGCAACTGACCTGCAGTGTGACCTTGGACATCACATCACCGCTCTCTGCCTGAGCTTCCACTCCCATCCTTTGTGATGTGTATTTGTATAAGTTGTTAGGATCAGGCTTTTGCTTCACTAGGGAAAAAGGTGTGTTCTTCACTCACATCCCCCTGCACAAGTTCTCTGACAGCTCAAGACTCTCTCACATGATCCAAGAGCAAGGTTCACAGACTTCAATGGAGCTTCGCTCATTTATGCCAGCTGAAGATCTGGCCCACAGTGCTCTAAACTATGAACTTCTCCTAGGACAATCAGCCAAAAGGGACATATCTTTCCCTTGCCTCCAGAATACAGGGGGCTCAAGATGGAAAGCTGGAGGTGATGTGTGAAACAGCTTCTACACTGACTTCCGATTCAGCACCATCATCAGCAGAGCCTAATCACACTGGTTAACTGGGTACTACTGGAGGTGGTTTTAACTGTGCATCTTGTGGCTTTCTCATCTCACAGCTTTAATGCTGGTTTGGGTGTTTTCATTCTGTGAAAACATGGCCATGTGTAGCTTTCACATGAGTTAGCAAGTCAAGTTAAAGTTGGGGGGAGGGAAGGGGGGATGGATACCTAGTCTTTAACTCCACCTGCTAACTCACATGAGAACTACAGATTGCCTTATCTTCTCTAGGATTTTACCTTGAGTTAAGAACACACATTTTTCCCTAGTGAAGACTACGTCTTAAATTCTAAATAGCTTTGTTTTTAAAAAACACTGTCTCATAAAGGATATAAAATAATACTAACCTAGCATAGCCCATATCATCTCTGTTTGCTGCTGCGGCCACCCCTAGAGGAGCAGGCAAATAATGGAAGCAGCTCAAGTTAATAAACAAACACTACTTTCAGAACGTTACCAGTAAAATTAATTAAATTGTGGTTTAGAGAAACAAGGCAGTTAAACTCAAAGAAACTGTAGAGTTATGTTGGCTTGCACAATTCAGAAAGAAACAGAAAAGTTATTTGTAAGAGCTAGGTATTATTATTATCAATGCTTGCTAAGATGGGCAAAAATGTGTGAGAGAGATTTTACTTAGATATAGAGCTCTGCACGGATACAAAATTAGTATCCATATCCAATCCACAATCCACAGAAACGACCCGTGGATATCCACATCCTCATCTGCAGATGTGGCTATCTATGGATATAAAGCGGATTTGCAGGGCTTTACAAGTATAGTGTTGGCTTAACTCTGCTCCCTTTCATGTCAATGGGAGTTTTTTAGCACTGACTTACTTATAACGGGAATAATTACTTCAGGGGGAACAGAGTTAAGCCAATGCTGAGCACTTTTGAAAGTCCCAACCCAGTGTTCAAGGTCCTGATTTCACTTCCTCTGGATGTCTTCCCATTGACTTCAGTCAGGCCCTTATGTTCTTATGCCTTAAGACAGTCTCAAGCAGAGATGACCCACACCTGTCAATAGTGGGAGGGCTCAGAGTGAGGGCAGCTGGCTTCAGCAGTATTACTAAGTCCATGTGAGCATCCTCAGTATAAACCAATCAGCAAATCTGGGGGGCACATGACCCCACATGCTTCCTCCCCACATCGCCTCTGGTCTCAAGATTTCTGAGGATCTGACTCATGATTTTTGAATGCTTGAGGTTGGCAATATTGAGGAATGGCTGTGACGGTGTTACTGGAAATGTACTTGTCACTAAGATACCCATATATAAAAGGGGCATGAATTCGATTGGGGTGTCTAGATGCCTGTTGAAAAAAAAAAAGAGGCCCTGATTCTGTTATTCACTGGGACTGCAAAGTCAGCTTCTCCAGCCCCCCCGAAAGAATACCTGAAGCTCAGGAAGGTAGGCAGCATAACACTGGCATGATAGCCCTATGCTACTCCTACCCCTCACCACCTCTGGTGTAAGGGCATTGCAGGAATAGGAATAGGCATAGGCAGGCTGGAGTTGAGAAGTTGAGTCAGGCAGGAGTTGAGGCCAGAGTACATGGTGCCGCAGCTATTGTGGCACAGCAAAGCAGACAATCAGGGAGCACCCAAGCTGCTGTAAAAATCAGATGAGTCATAGGGCTATGGGATTGGGCTTTAAATGACAATCCAGGAGGCCAAACTCCAATCCTGGGTCTTCTGATTTGTTGTTATTCAGGGCCCAGGCTCAGACCAGTAGATCATATCCCTCTTATATTGCTGGCTCTGCCCACTGAATAAGTCATAACAACAGAACAGTCCCTGTTATCCAAGTATAACTCCTTTTTTCAAGCCTCAGACATTCCAAAAAGAGCATTACCACGTGCGGGAGCATGTGTGCCCCAGCCCTTTTTTTTCAGAAGAGTTAACCATCTGCCGTATGAGAAATAAAATACACTGAACAGCTCACCAGAGCACTGAAACAGACCTCAATTATACACTCAGCAAGCAACACTGAAGGGTTTCAGAGGTGCTCATCCAGCCCCAAGTCTCCTGTCTAAACCTCCAGACTCCTGAAGCAATGGCCCCTTTCAAGTTCTGCAAGAAAGCTGTGTACACAGAAAAATGATACTTATTTCCAGGAGGCTATTCAGGTGGGGGGAAATGCCAGAAATTGAAAAGTAGGAGACACTGAGAAAAAGCCAAACAGATTAATTGGTTTCACTTTTACTAGGAACTTCTTTTTCTCCAGCTCTAACAATGACATAGTCATAGATGATAGAAATGGAAAATATCTATTAGCCCTGTGGGGGGCTGCGAGCAGGTTGCAGAGAGGGTCCATCAAACCTGGCTGGCATTAGACTTGCTAGGGCCCAGGGCAGAAAGTCAAAGTCCCGCTGCACAGGACTGCAGCACGGGGCCCTGAGCTCCACCACCCCGGGCTGAAGCCAAAGCCTGAGCAACTTAGCTTTGCAGGGCTCCTGTGGCATGGGGCCAAGGGCAATTGCTCTGCTTGCTGCCCCTTAATGCCGGCCCTGGCTTTTATATGCAGAAAAACAGTTGTTGTGGCGCAGGTGGGCCGTGGAGTTTTTATGCCATGTTGGGGGGCCTCTGAAAGAAAAAGGTTTAGAACAGCGGTATTCAGTCAGACCATCCATTCTGCTGGGGCCCAATTTATTTTATTTTAAATTTACTAGGAAAAAAAAGATGCCTATAAGAGAGATGTGGACACCCTGACACTTACTAAATCATACCACAGCACATCAATTGCATTAAAAATTAAACTTTCAACAGGAACAAATTAATCCAACTCAGCAATGCAGGATTGCTCCTTACAGGACAGGTTCTAGTGTGTTGTCCAAGCAAATGTGGAAGTTCCAGGCAATGCGGAAATGGGAAAAGTGCTTGAGTCCATCCTTCTTCAGGAAAACTCTAAAGCACATGCTTAAGCATGTGGTTAACTTAAAGTATATGCTTAAGTCCTATCCACTTCCGTGGGACGTAAGCACATGCTTAACTCCTTTCCTGAATCAGGGCCTAAGACAGAAACTGGGGCAGACAGTAAACCCTCCCAATTCAAGTCCCCCAAAAAAGGTATCTTTATTATTTCCTTTGGGCCGCAGGCTTTGTCCTGACATAACTCCTCTTGTGCTGCGGGGAGGGATGCCCATGGCAGATTTGCTATTGCGATTTTAAGTATTGTCATGTTATTATCACCATTGGTTCCAATCTAGTTACCTCAGTAAATCACGTATAAGGACACCACAGTGGGACTGGGATTAGTACTCCTCCCCCAGTTTCAAAGTAGAAGGTGCAGCACAGAATAAATAGTATCCCCACCCCATCCCCATTCATTTAGGCCAGGAGCATCCTCATGTTTCAGTTTGTTTTATGTTAACTCCCACACATCACTGTAAAAACAGAAAAAGTCCCATCAAATAGGCAAGTCATGCTGAATTGGGATGGTGCTTTCCAAGTCTCTGGATTATTCACCTCAGGAAAAATGGCTTGGTTCATAGTGAAAGCTCAAGAAAAGCCAGTGTCTTCACATCAGCTGATTACAGACAGGAAGTAGTGGTCAGCCTTGCAGCTAAGCTTCAAGCATCAGACAGCCCTAGCTACCAGTGGCTAAACCCTTCTTCCTCCTCTCTAAAGTTGACGCTGACGTAAAGAAAGTGGCATCCATTGTGCAACTTAGGAATTATTTTGCCTGCTCTGTGTAACCTTTACCATTAACTCCTTAGATACTTTCCTCTTCCATGAGGGCTGGCTGAATGACACCACCTTGCGGGTTGTTAGGCTGGGAGTGGGCAAAACTTTACTGAAGCTGGAGGGTGTAACACCTGCCCTTCATGCAGGGTCAGTGTAAAAAGCAAGTGAGCTGCTGTATAGTAAGCTGAAACAATATAAGCTTTCCCCCCCACCCCCCCAGCACAGGTCACGTGAAGGCTGGAGTAAGGGATTGTCTACGCTTAAAAAGCTGCAGTGGCCCAGCTGTGCTAATGCAGTTGCCCCTCTGTAGAGCTTCAGTGTAGACACTACCTACATCGACAGGAGGTATTTTCCCACCGGCGTCGTTAATCTACCTCCCCAGGAGGCAGTAGCTAGGTTGAATTCTTCCATCAGCCTAGCGCTATTTACATGGGGACTTAGGTCAACTTAACTATGCCACTCAGGGGGGTGAATTTTTTCACACCCCGGAGCAATGTAATTATGCCGACCTAATTTTCTAGTGTACACCAAGCCTAAGGCTCATCTACACAGGAGACAGAACTTAGTCTGGGGGTGGTCTGAAACAGTGCAGTGAACTCCCCCAGTAACTAAGGACTATCACTTTCTGTTCCAAGTGACAGGTAAATTTCTTTGACCTTGCCTTCTCTAATATAAACACATATACTTAAAAAAAAAAAAAAAACCTACCAAAACAAGACATTACATTCCACATGCTTCTCCCTCTGGGGAGAGGAGGAGAGAACAAGCAACACGTGACAAATGCATAGTCACACTGCTTAATGTGTTATTGGAAGGGGCTCACATACTATGGTGATGAGGGCAGTATAAAAACCTATATTGAATACAAGTAGGAGTTGAGCCAGGAGCCCCAAGGGGTTTTCTGGGGGATCTAATAACAAACACAAGTTTGGGGAATGACTGGTTTGCGGTTGTATGTCCGTGTGCTTGTGAGGGAGAAACATCCCAAACACACATACAGGATAGTCAAAAGCCGAGGACAGCTGGAGGAGGACTTCTAGCATGACCCTCCCCTCCCTGGGAGAGGTAAGGGGGCTCCCTGCTTCTCTTAAACCCCAAGACCCACTTAGCTGCTCCCAGCCTCCCCCCACCCCCTTCTACAGCTCCCCATCCCTCAGGATCCTTGCCCCAGGGACGGCTCCCCCTCAGCTGCTCCTCCCACACTCACTGCCCCCTCTTCAAAGGCACAGCCATATGCCCTTACCTCTCCTTTCCCCTGGAGATTGACTCCCCTTTCCCACCCAACTATCCCCCCCAGGCTCCAACACCCCCTTCTCCGCCACCACCACCACCGGGGACCCTCTGCTTCTTCACCTCCTCCCACAACTGGGGCCCCTGAGCTCTCCCCTACCCACCCTCACCACAGGGTACCCTATGCTCCCACCACCACCACCATTGGGGACCCTGTGCTCCCCACTCCCACCCTGACTGACCCTTGCCTTGCCTGCCCTAACCCCAGAGGCCCTAGCGCAGTGGAGGAAACTGACAGGGGAGCCGCAGCTGGAGAGCCCCGGCTCCTGGAGGAGGCAACCTGCCTGTGTTGTACTGCAGGTAAGAGGTCTGCCTGGAGCTGGGGCGTGTACCATGAGGAGACCTCTGGTGCGAAACTCAGGAGTGCAGGTGTCTCCCCACCCTTCCTAAATGGCACCCCAGGCCAAGGCTGTCCACAGCTTTCTCACAGCTGCTTGTGTCAGCCCCATGCCTCTGCAAGGCAGGTGCAGCGAGCGGGATGGGGTACACACTGGGGCTGCCTCCCAGTGGGAAGCACAGGCCACTGGCTGCACAGAGGTAGAGGATCACCCTGCAGCCCCCATTCCCACCGACCCACCTCCATCCCCTTCCAGACATGGTCTCAGCAGCGAGGCTGCACCTGACCCTGACACAGCGCAAGGGCCAGGCTTGCCCCAGGAACACCCTGGAGCCCTGCCTCTCCATGCCGGGTGCACCACGATAACAAGCAAGAGGGGCAGAGTCGCACACACATGCCCGGTCCCGCCCATCTGCCCGAGGTAGTGGTTTATGTCTCTCCCAGCTGCTCTTGACGTCCGAACCGACTTGTAAGCTCGGAACCCCTGCTAGGGAGGGGCGCATGACCCGTCTTGTGGCTTCCCAGTCAGAATCTATTATTCTGAGGGGAAACAAACAAAAAAAATCTGCAAGAGACATGAATTCTGCATGTGCACAGTGATGCAGAATTCCCCCAGGAGTACACAGCATTACATTGTTGACTCATATTTAGTTTTTGATCCACTATAGCCTCCAAATCCTTTTCTGCAGTACTCCTTCCTAGGCAGTCATTTCCCATTTTATATTTGTGCAACTGACTAGTCTTTCTTAAGCGTAGTACTTTGCATTTGTCCTTATTGAACTTCATTCTGTTTATTTCAGACCATTTCTCCAGTTTGTCAAGATAATTTTGAATTTTAATCCTATCCTCCAAAATGCTTGCAACTCCCCCTCCCCCAGCAAACTTTAAGTGTACTCTTTATGCCATTTTCCAAATCATTTATGAAGACATTGAATAGAACAGATGTCTCTGGGTTCCCTCTTGATATGCCCTTCCAGCTTGACTGTGAACCAGTGATATCTACTCTCTGTGTACGGTTTTCCAAGCAGTTGTGCACCCATCTTACAATAGGTTCATCTAGGCTATATTTCCCTAGTTTGTTTATGAGATGGTCATCTGAGACCATGTAAAAAGTCTTAATAAAGATGTAATACATCTACTGCTTCCCCCCATTCACAAGGCTTGTTACCCTGTCAAAGAAGGATATTAGGTTGGTTTGACATGATTTGTTCTTGACAAATCCATGTTGACTGCTACTTATCACCTTATTATCTCCTAGGTGCTTACAAATTGATTGTTTGAATATTTGCTCTATTACCTTTCCAGGTACCAAAGCTAAGCTGACTCGTCTATAACTCCCTGGCTTGTTCTTATTCCCCTTTTTATAGATAGGTACCATATTTGCTTTTTTCCAGTCCTCTGCGATCTTTCCCATCCTCCACAAGTTCTCAAAGATAATCATTAATTGGTTCAGGGCTTGTCTACACTTGAAACACTACAGCAGTACAACTGTAGAGCAGTAGCAGCGCCACTGTGGCGCATGAGTGTAGACACTAACTACACTGATGGCGTAGGTAATCCACCCCCCTGAGAGACAGTAGCTGGGTTAAGGGAAGAATTCTTCCATCACCCTAGCGCTGTGTACATGGGGACTTAGGTCGATTTAACTACGTCAAGGCCAAGGGCGGAGGCTCGCTTAAACATTACCAAAGCCATTGTATTATTTACACAGCCTGCTTTCTGCAGATGAAAGACAAAGGGAGAATTCATCAATGAAGCATTTTAGTAACCTTACACTAAATATGCAGGAACAAAAACACTGTAGCTGAGCACACCCAAATTTAGAGGAAGTTTGTATCTAGACTGAAATTTTATGACTCGGGCCCATTTCTATTCTGAAACCTCAAGAAAACTTCATTAAACACAGTTAATGTTGGTAAGTGATGACAAGATCATTAACCTAACACATTCTGTAGAAATGCCATGTACTCAAAGGCAACAAAATGCATTTTAAGTATATTATAATTCTTACATTGCCCACGTAATGAACAATATCTAGCACATTGGAAACAATATGTTAAGCATTGCTCAAACACTCAGCATTCAAATTCCATTTATCAATAGTAAAGGGTAAAATTTAGGGTAAATAAATCATTAGTAGACATTTTAGTAAACAGTTAATCAAAGTCCTAGATTTTCAGAGAGTCCAAAAGCTCAATAGGTTGCTTATAATCATATGCAACACTTTCTTCTTATGTGCTTATAACCCTATAACACATTACCAAAATGACTTCACTGTACAGGCAGAAAATGCCTGACAAATCTCATTCACAGGGCACAATTGGACTGAATGGGTAGAAATACTTTAGGTTCCATTATTTGGTAGCTTTGAGCATCAATATAAAATGTCAGCTATACAGGCAGTGCTACATACTGGCAAAAGTAACAAATTAACAGTACACAGAAGAAAGTATTCACCTTAGCCCTACCCTCACTCACTCCAGCACTTTCCCTTTGACTCCTCAGTCTCTTCATTTAAAATACACCCACTGAAAGACATTCCTGCTGCAGTGGGGTGTGTTTCTATTTGTTCATGCTATCCAGTTATCTAGATGGGCCTTGAGTCTTTGTTTTTCTTATTAGAGCTGGATAAGTTATTTATTGTGAAAACTATTTGTTACAAATTTAGCCCTTTCTCCTATTCTTTGTAATGGAGTTTACAAACTCCATACAGAACACAGGCAGGAGAGAGAGGATATCTCTCCCCACTTACAGGCAACCCAGCTGGCTGACCGCACCTCCGCACAGCTGTCAGAACTACCAATCATGGAGACAGAGATCAATAAGGAAAACAAGCCCAGCTATAAAGGAAGGAGAACAGAGAGAAGGGGAGGCGCATAAGAAAACACTGCTGATGGTACACAGAGCCTTAATCAGACCAGTTATTGACTGGGGCTGCCAAGTTTTGGGGTCAAAATCAAAATCATAATTTAAACAATTAAATTTTATAGATGCACAGGCAGTCCATGCTGTGCATTTATTGCAACACCCACATGCAGGCTACAGATAGCTGCTAGTGAAATGCTAACTACGCTGCAAATGAAATGACTGGACCTAACTTTCGAGGCCCAAGTTAATGGGAATGGCAATGATGAAAGTACCCAACACAAAAGAGGCAGACTGCTGGGAATTCAATAGGTGAACTATGGCACACAGTGTTTGAACTCCACAGGCCACTCGAGTCAAAACGTGGATGCAGGAATCGAAGGACACAGAAAAGCAAAATGAAGTCAAAACTTTTAGCCCTGGGATAATTAGTTATGGATGGAAAGCCACGTGTTGAAGTGTGGATTTAGATTTATTTTATAAATTTAAAGGTAAAAGGGAGACAATAGGTATTAAAAAAAAATATGAAGTGCCCCAGTATATAGATAAAAAGTGGAGTTGTTTTTGTCAAATACATACAGATGCATCCAAAAAAGAAAAACCAGGAAGAATAGGGATGGCTTACTGTATACCAAAATTAGGAATTAGTACATCTAAAATATCTCATTTTGTAGCAGTCGTGACAGCCAAGCAGGTACAATAATGCTGGATATGCCCAGCAGCAGCAGTCATAGTTTCAGGGCTTGGCTACACTTGCAGATGTGGAGCGCTGGGAGTTAAACCGGCCTTCAGAGACTGCAGCAGGGAAAATGCTGCTGTGTGTTTACACTGTCAGGTGCAAGCACAGTGACGTGGCCACATTAGCAGCTCTTGCAACGCTACAGAGAGTAGTGCATTGTGGAAGCTATCCCAGTGTGCAAGTGGCTGCAACAAGCTTTTCAAATGGGGGAGAGGGGGAATGTGTTAGGGAGTGTGTTGTGTGTATGTGGGGGGAGAGACAGTGTGTTTTGGGGGGCAGAGAGTGTGTCAGCATGCTGTCTTGTAAGTTCAGACAGCAGCAGACCCCTTTCTCTCTCTCTCTCTCTCTCTCACACACACACACACACACCTTCCTCAGCAGCATTCCACAGTATGGTTTGCTTTGTCCTGGAGCAGATCAGCATGCTGGCTGTCAGAAACGGAGTTTTGAAAGGGGACATCCACATGCTTTATGCTTCTCATGGAGGTGGATTACCAGTAGCACTCCAGCTGCAGAGTCCAGGCGCTCTAAGTGCCTTGCCAGTGTGGACACTTCAGGAGTTACATCAGCCCTGGGCACCCTAATGCGCTCTAACTTGCAAGTATAGCCAAGCCCTCAGACTCTGAATCAGGCCTTATGGCAATAACAAAGGGTATCTCTGTATGTAGAAGTGATTTTATTAATGAAATTATATTTCTAATAACAGAGTTAGTACAGATGGAGATACCTGTAGCAGTAGCCTATCAAGATAGCAGGGAACAAAATGGTGGACAAAGCTGCCCAAAGCATTGTAAGAAATGGAAGAATTGACAAATAGTTTTGAGTACACAGGATTTCAAAAGCCTAGTACAGAAAAATTTAAAAGAGGAATGGCAAAACATTTGGATAAATGAAAAAAGAGGAAGAAGATTGTATGAATCATGCCCTAGAGTTGAGGATGATGACATACTTCAGGACTGAGCAACAACTGACCAAACTCCTTTACAGACGCTGATCAAATACAGAGCCAGAAAACATGAACTTTAATCACACAAAATTCACACCCACCACAATGAAATCCAAAGGAAAAAACATACAAAGCCTTTGCCAATAGATTCTACCAAGTGTTTCACTTATTTATAGAAACTTGTTTCAGAGTAGCAGCCGTGTTAGTCTGTATTAGCAAAAAGAAAAGGAGTACTTGTGGCACCTTAGAGACTAACAAATTTATTTGAGCATAAGCTTTTGTGAGCTACAGCTCACTTCATCGGATGCATTCAGTGGAAAATACAGTGGGGAGATATATATACATAGAGAACATGAAACAATGGGTGTTACCATACACACTGTAAGAAGAGTGATCACTTAAGGTGAGCTATTACCAGCAGAAGAGTTGGGGGGGGGGGGGACGGGACCTTTTGTAGTGATAATCTAGGTGGGCCATTTCCAGCAGTTGACAAGTACGTCTGAGGAACGGTGGGGGTGGGGGAATAAACTTGGGGAAATAGTTTTACTTTGTGTAATGACCCATCCACTCCCAGTCTCTATTCAAGCCTAAATTAATTGTATCCAGTTTGCACATTAATTCCAATTCAGCTTACAGGACAGACCCAACAAAGAAAATAACAGAACGCCACTAGCCATCACCTTCAGCCCCCAACTAAAACCTCTCCAACGCATCATCAAGGATCTACAACCTATCCTGAAGGATGACCCATCACTCTCACAGATCATGGGAGACAGGCCAGTCCTTGCTTACGTACAGCCCCCCAACTTGAAGCAAATACTCACCAGCAACCACACACCACGCAACAGAACCACTAACCCAGGAACCTATCCTTGCAACAAAGCCCATTGCCAACTGTGTCCACATATCCATTCAGGGAACACCATCATAGGGCCTAATCGCATCAGCTACAGTATCAGAGGCTCGTTCACCTGCACATCCACCAATGTGATATATGCCATCATGTGCCAGCAATGCCCCTCTGCCATGTACATTGGTCAAACCGGACAGTCTCTACGTAAAAGAATAAATGGACACAAGTCAGACATCAAGAATTATAACATTCAAAAACCAGTTGGAGAACACTTCAATCTCTTTGGTCACTCGATTACAGACCTAAAAGTTGTAATTTTTCAACAAAAAAACTTCAAAAACAGAGACTCCAACGAGAGACTGCTGAATTGGAATTAATTTGCAAACTGGATACAATTAATTTAGGCTTGAATAGAGACTGAGAGCGGATGGGCCATTACACAAAGTAAAACTATTTCCCCAAGTTTATTCCCCCACCCCCACCGTTCCTCAGACGTTCTTGTCAACTGCTGGAAATGGCTCACCTTGATTATCACTACAAAAGGTGTCCCCCCCTGTCACCCCCCCGCCGCTCTCCTGCTGGTAATAGCTCACCTTAAGTGACCACTCTCCTTACAGTGTGTATGGTAACACCCATTGTTTCATGTTCTCTACGTATATAAATCTCCCCACTGTATTTTCCACTGAATGCATCCGATGAAGTGAGCTGTAGCTCATGAAAGCTTATGCTCAAATAAATTTGTTAGTCTCTAAGGTGCCACAAGTACTCCTTTTCTTTTTATAGAAACTTGTTTTACCTTGTTAAAGGCAGAAAACACATGGGGACGATTGCATCCACTTGAATGATTTATAGGGTTTGTACCAACTATATTCTAGAAATAGCAGGTTAAGTAAGCAATTTAGCATGACAGTTCAGCCAAAGCAGTAATGGATTTTTAATTGATTCTCCTCCTCTTTTGTTGCGCTGATTGGCTGTTCTTCCCAGTTCTCCTTCAATCACTGGTGCTCATTTAAATTATCTTCATATTGTCATGCAAGGATTTCTTAATGGTCAATTATCCGCTATATGGAACTTCCCTTCACTATCATCTAGTGCCAATTAACTTGTGTCATTTACCCACTTCTTAAAGCTAATCTGAATGCTCCTCAAACATTTGTTGAAAATTAGAAACCTTTGAAGCTCACCCTAGCTTGAGCCCTATTAATTTAAGGGAAAAATAAAAATAATCAACTAGCTAACTTAAGGTAAAAATCCCCTTTGTAAATATACCCTCTTGCTTATACATGTCCACTTGCTAACTGAAGCTGGTAGCAGTTCCCTTTTTCATCAGTGCACTACTTGGTCTACAGCAGTGAAGCCATTATTGACTAATCCATAGGTTCTCAATCTGGCGGTCACATACAAGTGTCGGAGAGTCATATCAACCCTGCCCTTCCCACATTGCAAAGTGGGATGCAGATCCTTGTATGGAAAAGGTTGAAAACCACTGGAATAATCTACTGAAAAGAAATAAGTTTATGACTATGTTGCACCCTACTACAACATCCTCATTCACTGACCGAATTTTGGAAAGTTTGCAATCAGCTTTGGACCTCGACTTCATGAATCAGGCCTATCACTAGCAGACTGCATCTACAATTCATCTGTAATCTGAGATGACTCAGAATTAAAATACTTTCACTAAAGCATCATTCAAGAAAATTATGCTCATTGAGGTTGGCCCTATCACAGTATTGTCAACCCAAAACGTTCAAAAGTCATGAGTTAGGGCCACAAAAAAAAAAAATGTGAACACAACGAGGAGTCCTTGTGGTACCTTAGAGACTAACAAATTTATTTGGGCATAAACTTTTGTGGGCTATAACCCACTTCATCAGATGCAAGGAGTGGAAAATACAGTAAGCATGTATAAATATACAGCACATGAAAAGATGGGAATTGCCTTACCAAGGGGGGGGGGTCAGTGGTAACGAGGCCAGTTCAATTAGGGTGGATGTGGCCCATTCCGAACAGTTGATAAGAAGGGATGAATATCAACAGAGGGAAAATTATTTTTTGTAGTGACTCGACCACTCCCAGTCTTTATTCAGGCCTAATTTGATGGTGTCCAGTTTACAAATTAATTCCAGTTCTGCAGTTTCTCATTGAAGTCTGTTTTTGAAGATTTTTGTTGAAGAATGGCCCCTTTTAAATCTGTTATTGAGTGTCCAGGGAGATTGAAGTGTTCTCCTACTGGTTTTTGAATGTCGCAATTCTTGATGCCTGATTTGTGTCCATTTATTCTTTTGCATAGAGACTATCCGGTTTGGCCAATGTACATGGCAGAGGGGCATTACTGGCACATGATGGTATATATCACATTGGTAGATGTGCAGGTGAACAAACCCCTGATGGTGTGGCTCATGCACTCCATGCATCTGATGAAGTGGGTATAGACAACGAAACCTTATGCCCAAATAAATTTGTTCATCTCTAAGGTGCCACGAGGACTCCTCGCTGTTTTTACTGACACAGACTAACACAGCTACCTCTCTGAAAATTGAGATTGGCTTCAGAATCATGAGGATTTTTTAATATATTTCTTTTTGAGGCTGCAAGGTGCACTGGGGTCATGATTTCAAACTTTTCCCAGCAGCTCTTTTTTCTTTTTAAACGAAAGCTGAGTTTCTTGGGTAAATCCATGATTCCAGGATCTGGGTATTTAAGAAAAACAAATATATCCTGAGACTCTCAATAAAATCATGAGAGTTAGCAACACTGCAGGTGTTAAAAATGTCAGAATATTGAAAATAGGTTGTTCAGAAACAGAGAGAACACATGGCCTGCACCAGAACAAAATGTTTGCAATTCCAACTTTCCCAGTTGCCATCTGTACTGTATGTACATAACTGGCAAGTTAAACCAAGTTACAGCTGCTTTCACTTGAGTAGCGGGAGGGTGCCAACTAATCTGGCCTTTTCGTAATTAGTCAGTTATTCCCTTAAGGGTCCTATCCATTCCCCATAAAGCTAATGAGAGTTTGCTGTCTTTTTTGGTGGATAATGGGAAGCAAACCATTGATCTCAGTCCGGTGTCTAGGATCTACATCATTAAAATCACCACCACAATCATCACTACTTTGCACCTTTAGTTGGTGGTGTCAGTGGAGAGCTCTAGGATTAATTGAACTATCCACTCACCCCTACAAGGTCAGAGTTGAGGCAAGTTGGCAGGACTGCGTGAGGAAGCTTGCCTGGCTAATCCTGTTCTCTGGATAGGAAGTTTCAATCCCGCAGGGGTGTTAATCTGGCACCTTGCACCAGCCCTAAATTAATTTAAAAAGAAGCTACCACATTCTGAAGCAATTATTGGTTCTTGAGATGTTAATTTTCATGCCAGGTGTAGACAATACCCTGGTTTTTTCTGTGTCATTCTGCCAACTTGCATATTAAAATAAAGAATCATGAAGAAGTTTTACTCTGTAGCTCACCATTCACAACATGTGGCTACAGTAGCTAAACCACAGAAGGCCTCACTGGTACAGTTTAAAATGCCCTCCCCCTTCTTCCACTCCCTGCCTCCAGGGCTCAAGGAGAATTGGTTCTCATACAACCTCATTATTGCACAATGGATGGGTTGTCATACTGCATTCATAGTGAATAAATCAGTCTGACTCAATTGTAGGTGGAAGTAAAAGTTTGGATCCCCTGTGACAAAATGGGGGTACGTCTGTGTCAAAGTGTAAACTCCATTTTGTTTTGTGAGTAATTTTTTGTGATGGAACCTTCACTTTGCATTGTAACTTCCATGTTTGATTAGGACACTCAGGTGGCATTGAAAACCAGTCTAATCCTGAAGAGGTCAGTCTATTCTGGACACTGGTCAGTGCTCATGCCAGAGGATGGATGGGACTCTGTGATGAGGGCTAACAATGAGAGAGCCATCAAGGCCCATCAACTCTGATTGTATCTCAGCTACCCACCAGTCGACAAGAACCATGAACTCTACACAGAAAGCTGGCTGGGAGAAGGGATTGGAGTTTCAGAGCCTAGAGAGCATGGGTAAGAAGGGGAGAGACAGAGAGTTTTAAAAAGTGGCTGTTTCTCTAAGTAGGAGGCTGACCACTGCCACATGAAAGACAGACAACCAAATCAAGAAGGCAGGAAGGGCTGATGCTGACCAAAGACAGGACTCACAGGAGAGGTGAAATCAGATCAAGGGGCTGAGTTGAGGATTTTGTTGTTTTTCCACAGTTCTGTAATTCTCTAGTGCTTTCAAGAGCAAATGTGTCTGTTAAGAATTTCCTTTGCTAAGCTGTGTTCCTTTCCTTGCATTGCTGCCACATTGTCGCTGAAGGGTTAACTAGCACCTAGAGTTTCCACAGCCAGGTGAACTCTGGAGGAGGTGGGATGGAATGTGTCCAAGCAACTGGGGGCTTGAAAGAGCTGGGGCACTGGTTTCAGGGCCTAAGGTGGTCAGACTGCAGGGTCCCACTGCTCAAGAAGGGTATGATACATGGGATCTGCATCTGGGAATGTACATGAGAGCTAGGAACCATGAACTGTCACTAGCCAGGCCCAAAGAAGGTCAGAAGTATGTGGATCTAGGCATTGGGTCCATTTACAAACAGACTGATACCTGTCCAGAGAGGGGGACAAGACCACGTTGTAACAGCCCCAATGGGAGCAGTGACCAGTGCTATTTTCCCACTGCACTTGACCAGCATGTTACCAGGTTCTTTTCTTTTACATCTGCTCCTTGTCATAGTTATTCATGCTTTTGTTTTCTCCAGACAGGTTAGTGTAACGCATTCTACTTGGAGCTACATCTTAAGACTGCTCAGAAGCTTCACCCAATGCAAGGATTCCTTCATTTTTCATAGCCTGGATCACATATTAAAGATTTTCTCCTGGACCACCTTCTCCTCCTTTCAAAATTACATGAACCAACTCCTCTTCCCACTCATGATCAAATAACATACCCATCACAGCTACAGCAATCACATTAGGAAGCTACTGAATGTATAGCTTCTTTTAACGGATGGTTAGTAGTTGAGAGGAAGGAGGAGATCACACCATGCGAGCAGGCAGCTCACTTCAGATCACCAGCAAATGGTCGTCCATGGAACACAGTTTTAGAATTGGTGCATAGTGTGACACCGCCTTATTTAGCAGTGCCTTCCACAAAAAGCACGTCACACCTGTTCCCCATTGATGTGCACTGGCTTCCATATTACTTCCAGATAACATACATTTAAAACATTGGTTTTAACCTCACACTCTATGGCAGGGGTGTCCAACCAGTGGCTCTGGAGCCACATGCGGCTCTTCAGAAGTTAACATGCGGCTCCTTGTACACGCACTGACTCCAGGGCTCGAGCTACAGGCGCTAATTCTCCAATGTGTTGAGGGGCTCACTGCTCAATCCCTGGCTCTGCCACAGGCCCTGCCCCCATGCCACCCCTTTCTGCCCCCTCCCCATAGCCTGTCGTGCCCTCACTCCTGCCCCCCACCCCCAGAGCCTCCTGCACACCACCTAAGAGCTGATTGGGAGGTGCGGGGAGGAAGGGGGAGGTGCTGATCTGCGGGGCTGCCAGTGGCTGGGAGGCACTGGGAGTGTGGTGGGGGGCGGACACTGATGGGGCGCTGCTGATGTATTACTGTGGTTCTTTGGCAATGTATATTGGTAAATTCTGGCTCCTTCTCAGGCTCAGGTTGGCCATCCCTGGTCTATGGGCTATATTGAAGCAACTGAGGTTAGCTGAGGTTCTCAAGCTACCAGCCCCCACGGTTTAAAGTGGAGGGGTATGAAGACAGGGTACATTCTATGAGGAGTTCCAGAATCTGGAATTCACTTCACCCTGGGTCAGACAGCCTGAATTTCCTGACCTTCAGGGTATATTGCATGATCTGTTCATTTTCCTATACTTTTCCTCAGTGTATGGGAGAGGAGGAAAGGGAAGGGCTGTTTGAGTGGGTAGAAATGGATGGAATATTTTAGTTTAGGTAGGGCAGAGGATTTTTAAATATAGGCATTGATCCAATTTGTACGTGTGTTTTTGCTAAAAAAAAAAATTGTATATGCTCCTAGTGCAGAATTCACTCTTGTACAGAAGGCCTATGCAGTACTTACAGCCTATTTAAACCCTCAACTCTTCTGCTCAGGGTGAATTTCACCCCTGGAGCAACAGGCACATTTTATATAAATCTAAATTAACAAAATCAGTTTAGTTTATTCAAAATAACCTTTTATCAAAAACAGAACCCCCAACACTACCAGACATGTTTCATGGGTATTGGGATTTTCCTACACTCCCTCAGAATTTTTCCAGCACCCTCCACCTTCGTGGTCAACTAGTTACATGCAGTGTGGCCAATTTAGTCATTGGCTTGAAATTTGAATTGAAATTGAAACATTAATAGACACTTTAACAGCATATACAGTATATGATAAAATAATTGTACCTGAAAAAGCATAATAGGTTTGAAAAATATGAACAAAAACCAGCTTCTCACACAGCTGTGTTTTTTATGACATGTCGGCCCATTCATTTTGGGGATCCTGACCAACCTAATAATTTAAATTATAGGATTTGTAAGCAAGGTCTGAATCAACTCTCCCCTGACAGCTCGTGATGAGCTTGCAGGTGAGGGGGAAAGGCTTCAGGACCAGACTGTATTTACATGAATACATCTGCTGTGCCTAGGTATTCAGAAGACAGAGCTGTGTTGCCAAAGTGATTGATTTTGGCTGGTGTTGGGTTACAAATCACTTTAGTATTGAATGCCGGGGTAATGGAATGTTGTTATCCTTATTGTCTAAGAAAATGGCAGCAGAACAGTGCTTAGCCTGTCCTGATTGAGGGGGTCACCCTCAACTGAACTGGTTAAGCAGGGAGTTCAGATGCCAGATCCCAGTGGAAAGAAAGAGGGTGGAGACAGGTGTTTTGCTTGGGGAGGGTGGGCTCTGCCTAAGAGTCACAAGCACTATTTGACCTGCCCCTCTCCCCTGTTAAATGACAGAGCTGATTAGGCTCCATCGAGAGTCCTTTGTTTTGTTAAGTGACCACTAAAGTGGAAATCACTGAGAGCTGCATGGAATCTCAAGAGACCAACTCGCAGAGGTCACAGTGGCAGGTGGCAGCAGAAGGTGATGGCGCAGAGCCATCAGCGACGGAGCGGTACAAACAGCAGCCGCCAGAGCAAGCGGCAAGTGGGTAGAGGAATGAGAGAGGTGCCTTCTCACCCCTCCTCCTCTGAGAAGGTGAACTCATGCAAAAGCATCTCTGAACTCTGGGTCTCCATTGACCAAGAACAACAACAGTGAGTGGGCTGTGGGGCAGGGAGAAGGGCGTTAAAAGAACATTTGTTTGTTGGACTATGTTGTAGTGACTTTGCTCCAGAATGCTAGATTTGTGACTGGGAAACCTATAAATATACATTTCCTAGTAGGCCAAGATTTTTTAAATGCATTATTTGCCAGTGTCGTTATCTCACATCGTCACTATCTTGAGAGGTTGTTATCTTGAGGTGTTTCTGTACTAAACATTATATTATAATTAATTTTTACATAAGAACAGACATAGTGGTTCAGACCAGGGGTCCATCTAGCCCTATATCTGGTCTTCCAACAGTGGCCAATGCCAGGTGCTTCAGAGGGAATGATCCCCTATCGTCCAGTCCCAGGCTAGAGACACTCAGAGCATGGTGTTGCATCCCTGCCCATCACGGCTAATAGCCATTGATGGACCTATCTTCCAGGAATTTATATTGTTCTTTTTTGAACCAGGTTATAGTTTTGGCCTTCACAACATCCCCTGGTAAAGAGCTCCACAGGTTGACTGTGTGTTGTGAAGAAATTCTTCCTTTTGTTTGTTTTAAACCCGCCACCTATTGATTTCATTGGATGACCCTCAATTCTTGTGTTACATGAAGGATTAAATAAGATTTCCTTATTCACTTTCTCCACACCAGTCAAGATTTTATAGACCTCTATAATATCCCCTCTTTCTCACCTGTTTTCCAGCTGAAAAGTCCCAGTCATTTTAATCTCTCCTCCTACAGAAGCTCTTATATATATAATCTCCCCCTAATAATTTTAGTTGCCCTTCTCTGTACCTTTTCCAATTCCAATATACCTTTTTTGAGCTGGGACAACCAGACCTACACACAGTATTCAAGATGTGTATGTGCTATGGATTTATATAGTGGCAATATAATATTTTCTGCCTTGTTATCTATCCATTTCCTAATGGTTCTTAACATTCCCTCAGCTTTTTTGGCTGCCATGAAACATTAAGCAGGTGTTTCCAGAGAACTATCCATAATGACTCCAAGATCTCTTTCTTGACCTGTAACAGCTAATTAAGACTCCATCATTTTGTATGTATAGTTGAGATTGTGTTTTCCAATATGCATTACTTTGCATTGATCAACTTGAATTGCATCTGCCATTTTGTTGTCCAGTTACCCAGTTTTGTGAGATCCCTTTGTAACTCTTCACAGTATGCATTGGATTTAACTATCTTGTGTAATTTTGTATCATCTGCAAATTTTGCCACCTCAGTGTTTACCCCTTTTCCAGATCATTTATGAATATGTTGAACAGTGGTGGTCCCAGTGCAGACCCGTAGGGGACACCACTATTTATCTCTCTCCATTCTGAAAACTAACCATTTATTCCTACCCTTTCTTTCCTATCTTTTAGCCAGTTACTGCTCCATGAGAGGATCTTCCCTCTTATCCTACGACTGCTTACTGTTCAAAAGTCAATTTAAATTAAATACATTTTAAAAAAGATTTTTCGTTTTAGAAATCTAGAACTGTTATGTGTTTTGACATAATTTACATTATCCTTATGTTAAATTTGCATTATCCTAACAAAACATTTAATTTATTCATATCTGTTTTATATGTTGCAGGTCAAAGTGAAAATGAAAAGACAAACATTTTCCACTCAGAGCCCTCAAGAACCAACCAAGATGAAGAACACACCAAGAACATACCAACATGTTATCTGAAGGTTCAAGGGGTGTTTGTGCATCCAAACAGCCCAAAGCACAAATACAGCTATCTACTGAAAAAACAGTGTTTTCAAAACCTAAAGGCAGTTCTCAGTGTTTGTCGGTCAAAGTTTTCCCATTTATTGAAGTTACAAAAGATGGCTATTGGTGCACCTCTTGCAAAAAAGCTTACGAAGAAGAAAGGCTTCCCAGTCCTACAACTGGTAAAAGTGGAGGAGCTTGTTCTGCCAGACCGATCAGCAATGCCAATACTGACAAACTATGTGAAAAGGCTATAAAACACGAAGCCTCTGGACTGCATCGACATGCAGAAAGCCTTATAAGTCAGTCACTGTCAAAGACAATTTTACAAGTACTTAATGAGACTGTTAAGAATTCTGGAGACACAACAAAGTTTGTGTGAACAATCATGGCTGTTGCATCATATTTTCTATTTAAGCAAGAGACTCCACACACTGCAAACTGCAGGCCAATGTTAAGTGCATTATCACTTGTTAATCCTGAAGCAGGATACTGGTTCCAAACAAGACCAGCAAATGCTCACTATCTTTCTGCAAGAAACTCAACTGACTGGTTAGAAGCACATGGTGCAACAGTGAAAGATTAAGCAGTTGAAAAAGTGAAGAACTCTCTCACCACATTCAAAAAAATTGCATATATGGCTGATGTATGCACTGATGCAAATAGGCATCAAGTATTAAGCCATTGTTTACATTATCTTGATGTCAGTGGTAGCTCAGTAGCTGCATTTCTAGATATTCAAGCTATAGAAGACACATTGGCTACATTTGTGACAACCCACATCTTAGAAGAGTTAAATGCTTGTAAATTGAATCCCAAAACAGATGGCTGCTTGTGCATTTGAAGGAGTTGCAAACTTCTCTGGAAGACATGGTGGAGTACAAGCTTTGCACAGAGAAAAGTGTAACCCTAATCTCTCCTATACACATTTCAGAAGGCCATCTACTTTAACTAGCACTAATATGAGCTGCAGATTCTTCAAAAGACATTTAAAAAGTCATAAATGTAATGTCTTCATTATACTCTTTTTTTTCTCCAGCAAGAGTCCAAAAAGACTGAACATCTTGGAAAAAACAGAAGATACACTGGGACTGAAGTTCAAATTAGTCCAACCTGGAAGAACCCACTGGCTTTCTCATGAGCGATCCTTGGTTGTTGTCTTACAATTAGTGCAACTGTTATTATTGGCTTTGGGAAGTACCTACCGAGATGGGACCGATCTAAGTAGTGAGGCTAGTGGACTACTTTTGCTACTACCTTCAGAGAAGACTATCGCCATTCTCCCTCTTGTAAGTCTAATGACACTTGGGTCATTATACAATGCCATCCAGGCATCTGCTACAGCAGTAGTAGATCTTTGTCCAGCAGTACAAGCTACCCTTGGATCAATCAGAGAGATATCCATTGAAAACATACTGGAAGAAGCAAAGACTTCAGTCCAGAAGTTGACTAATGAAGGCACTTATTTTGACTCCTTAAGTGAAGAGGACAAGTGTTTGTTAAGACAGCTGAATAAGTACACAGCTTAGATTCTTATAAATCTACAACAGTGACTTTTGGATTCTACTCAACCTCTACAGAGCTTTTACAGATGCTTGTCCTATAAAACACCAACAGTTGAATGGAGTGAGGCACTACCAGCAATGCAGCTGCCAAGTCATCAGGACAGAATATAGAATTTGAACGCAGAGTGGAATATCATATGACAAATTACTAAAGATTTTACATCAACTTCTTTTTTATCATCACTAGTGACTCGACCTGATCTTTGTGCTATGTTTCCTCAGATGAAAGAAATAGGAATTAATCTTTTGCTACTCCCAGTCACAAAAGCTACAATTGAGCGTTCTTTTTCATCATTAAAATAAAATTTTGTGTTCCGAAAGAAGTTGCCTTCTGCCTGATCATATGAATGAACTAATGAGCATATCAAGTGAAGAAATGGAAGTACCGGACACACAAGAACCACCAAAGATGAACACACGGCATTCAAGAAGTTGATTAACAGAGTTGTGCAAAATTATAACAGGAAACGAAGAAGGATGAAGATGTAGTGCTTCATAGAGGGCTTGAGTAGCCAACTTTAATTTGTGTGATGATTTTAAAACATGAGTTAAATCTACTAAAATGGTCATGAAACACATTTTTCAGTTTTTATTGTGGTGCTATGCAGCCCACCTTCACCCTGCTGTCTTAACTGTCATCACCCATAAATTTAAACACATCTCCTAACTGCAATTCCTGGAGGAAACACTGTAAATCATTGTCATAGCATAACTAATGTTCAGTGCATGCTTAGGAGAGTTTGGAAGTAGAGTTACTGAATGTAAACACCTGCCATTGAGTTATCTTTGGGCAAGCAGTTGTTTAGTTAACTCCAAGAGGGTGTTTCAGACCAAGAAAGAGCAGCTAAGAGTAATGCTGTAGTTTTGGTTTAAGAGTTCTCACCTGCTATCAGTTGAGTTAAGATTGGAGATTTCCCTTGCTTCATTTGCTCCCTCTTTACACTGGGATAAAAATCAAGATGGCCAAGCTGGTTTAAAAAACAATTTTATATTGGTTCATCAGAACCCAGTTTAAACATGTTTTAGCTTCTGTGGGGTTTCTTGCCCCCTCTTCTAAAGCATCTGGTGCTGACCAATGTCAGAGACAGATATACTGGCTTTGATGGACCAAGGTTTTGATCCTGTCTGGTAATTTCTATCTTGCCTGGAATTTTCCATTGTGGCATTCAGTCAGATTTATGCAATAGATTTTACTACTCAGCCCGTGATATTTCTGACACTATTAAATAAGTGTTTCATTTCCTCTGTGGCCAATAGGCCTGCTCCTACCCCCTTGCAATCTGGGGCAAGCTCCCATTGATTTCAATGGGAGCAGGATCTACCCCGATCACATTCATAAGAACAGCTATACTGGGTCAGAGGTCCATCTAGCCCAGTATCCTGTCTTCCGATAGTGGCCAATGCTCCAGAGGGAATGAACAGAACAGGCAATCACCAAGTGATCCATCCTTTGTCACCCATTCCCAGCTTCTGGCAAACAGAGGCTACGGACACCATCCCTGTCCATCCTGGACAATAGCCATGGATGGACCGAGCCTCCATGAATTTATCTAGTTCTTTTTTGAACCCTGTTATAGTCTTGGCCTTCACAATATCCTCTGGCAAGGAGTTCCACAGGTTGACTGTGCATTATGTGAAGAAATACTTCCTTTTGTTTGTTTTAAACCTGTTGCCTATTAATTTCATTTGGTGACCCCTAGTTCTTGTGTTATGAGAGGGAGTAAATAACACATATTTACTTTCTCCACACCAGTCATGATTGTATAGACCTCAGTCATATCCCCCATTAGTCGTCTCTTTTCCAAGCTGAAAAGTCCCTGAATGGCTAAGGTTTGGGAATCTCCCTCACATCCTCAGCCATGAAGACCAATGCAAAGAATCCATTTTGTTTCTCCGCAATGGCCTTATCATCCTTGAGTGCTCTTTTAGCATCTTGATTGTCCAGTGACTGGTTGTTTAGCGTAGTGTTTTTTGAAGTTTGGGTCGCGACCCAGTACTGGGTTGTGGAATGCAAGGCACTTGGTTGCCTTGCTCAGCACCCAGGGACCCTGGTGGCCAGCCAGTAAAAAGTAGTAGTCCCTACCTGTTTGACACTGCATTGCTCCCCAGAAGCGACTCACAGGCCAGGGGGGCCACAGGGCTCCGCACCCTGCCCCCACCCCAAACACCAGCTCCGCAATCCCATAGGCTGAGAACCAGCCAATGGGAGCTGGGGACGGCAGTGCCTGCAGGCGAGATCCACACAGATCACTTACATGCCTCCACCTAGGAGCCGAACCTGCTGGCTGCTTCTGGGGTGCAGCACAGTCCACAGTGCCAGGACAGGCGGGAAGCCTGCTTCTCCACCCTGGCTGCGCCATTGTCCGGGAACTGCTGGAGGTAAGCCTGCGCCACAATCTGCCGCCCCAGCCCTGAGCCCCCCCCAAACATGGAGCCCCTTCCTGACCCCAACCCCCTGCTCCAGCCCAGAGTCTCCTCCCACACCCAAAACCCCTCATCCCCAGCTCCGTTGGGTTGTGGGCAGTGGTGAGCTGGAGCCAGTTTGCACCAGTTCACTGGAACCGGTTGTTAAATTTAGAAACCCTTTTAGAATCGGTTCTAAAAGGGCTTCTAAATTTAACAACTGGCCAAAAGTGGCACCTTAGGCGCCACCTCCATGGGTGCTCTGGGGCTGGAGCACCCACGGGGAAAATTTGGTGGGTGCAGAGCACCCACCGGCAGCTCCTCGCCCGGCCCCAGCTCACCTCCGCTCCGCCTCCTCCCCTGAACACGCCATCCCGCTCTGCTTCTCCGCCCCCCCTCCCCACCAGGTTTCCCGTGAATCAGCTGTTTGCGCGGGAAGCTGGGGAGGGCTAAGAAGCAGGTGGTGGCTTTGTGCTCAGGCCCAGGGAGGCAGAGGTGGAGCGGAGGTGAGCTGGGGTGGGGGGGGCAAGGAGGGCTGCCCGCGCCACAGAAGGTAACCCAGTGGGGTGGCGTGCAGGGGAACCGCTCCCCGCCCCAGCTCACCTCCACCTCCCTGGGCCTGAGCGCAAAGCTGCCACTTTCTTCTCAACCCTCCCAGGCTTCCCGCACAAACAGCTGATTCGCAGGAAACCAGGGGCGTCGGGTGGACAAAAAGAGCGGGGTGGCGCGTTCAGGGGAGGAGGTGGAGGCGAGCTGGGGCCGGGTGCGGAGGGGAGCTGCCGGTGGGTGCTGTGCACCCACCAAATTTTCCCCGTGGGTGCTCCAGCCCTGGAGCACCCAGGGAGTCGGTGCCTAAGGTGCCACTTTTGATGTGATCGGTGGGGGGAGCGGCTCCCGCCCTAGCTATACTCCTCCGCCCCTAGGAGCCAGGGGGACCTGCCAGATGGTTCCCGGGAGCCGCCCCAGGTAAGCACCGCTGGGACTCCTCACCTCGCCCCCCAGCAGGTCCCTCTGGCTCTTAGGGGCAGGGTGCGGTGGGCACCCACTATGGTGGCTCAGAAGACCCTCCTGCCCAGTTCTGGGGGCAGTCCACAGCCCCCTCATGGGGTGAGAAGGGAACTGTTTGTTAAGATTTTGGCAGCGCCGCACTGGTCATGGGCATCAACAATTTTCTTCAACTGGGTTGCCAAAAAAAATTTTTGAAAACCACAAGTTTAACAGGCTTCCTGCTTCTGACATACTTTAAAATTTTGCTATTATTTTTTGAGTCTTTGGTTAGCTGTTCTTCACATTCTTTTTTGGCCTTCCTAGTTATATTTTTACACTTCATTTGCTAGAGTTTATGCTCCTTTCTATTTTCCTCACTAGGATTTAACGTCCACTTTTTAAAGGAGGCCTTTTTGCTTCTCTCTGCTTCTTTTACTATGTTGTTTAGCCAGGGTGGCACTTTTTTGGTTCTCTTAAACGTATACCCCAAATTAAAAAACATAGTAAGTTGAGCCTCTATTTTGGTGTCTTTTGGTGTCTTTTCCATGCAGCTTGCAGGGATTTCACTGTTGGCACTGTACCCTTTAATTTCTGTTTAACTAGCTTCCTCATTTTTGTGCAGTCCCCCTTTCTGAAGTTAAATGCTACAGTGTTGGGCTGCTGTGGTGTTTTCCCCACCACAGGGATGTTAAATTTAATTATATTATGGTCACTATTACCAAGCGATCTAGCTATATTCACCTCTTGGACCAGATCCTGTGCTCCACTTAGGACTAAATTCAACAGGCTCACACTATTGGTGGCATTGAGAGGAGATTAGCTGGTGTGAAAACTTGTTTCTGTTGGCGCCAGAGAAAGGAGCCTTGTCAGAAATCAACTTGTTCCATGCCGCATAAAATGCCAGCTCTTGTGGAAACAAAAACAAATCTTTAACACGCGGTTTCCGAGACACAGAGGGACACTGTTATTCTTTACACTGCCCAGTGCTAAAGGGACAAATGGAGTGGAAATTCAACTCAAAGGCCCTAAAGGAGGGACAAAGGAGTCAATGGGGCATCAGTATTTACTCATATGTGCAACCACTAACAGAGTCTCCAGCATGTACTGTCCTCTCCCCCTCAGTACATCTGTAGGAGTCATTTTCATTCCTGATCCCCAGCCCCTCAAACAGCAGCAGGTTGTTGTGGCTGCATCTTTAGAGTTTCCACTTGCACCTTTGCATATAGATATATAGACCAAGCCGGGGCAGACACACAGTGGCAACTTTGCTCCTGAAAGAGAAAGATGCTTGCAACGGACAGGGAAGCTAATGAATAGCACAGACTGGTTTGCCCTCCATCCCATTCCTGAGTAGCATTGCCTCACAAACCTCAGGACATCCATGCAGTTGGAGGGAGACACTCCTTTTCCCCTGTTGGAACCTGTAAGCACTTCCCACTTGGCAGGATGATACCAAAGAAATGTTTCCCACATGCTTTTTCCTGGATTTTCTCTTGGGAAGAGATGACACAAACCAATTTAAAAAAAAAAGAAGAAGACACACACACACACACCCCCCAAAGAGCCTCCATTGCATAAAACCATAGGCTTATATTGACTTCTATATTTGGGTGGGGGGCAGCTCTATTCAGGACAGTAGGGGGGAAGGGGAGCAAATTCCACATCTGCCTGAAGCTTGCAGTTGGGGCAATGCCCTTGTCCCCCAAACTATACCTATGCATAAAACAGTTTACTTATTTAATGCTTGATCCTCCAGTTTTAACTCACATAATTAAGAGCTGATGATTAGACCCTTTGTGTAGTTAATAGTTTACCTGAAGCCTTTTAAACCAGTAGATAATGAACATAAATCACAGGTTGTGATTCAGTCTGTTGTACCACGCACATTCCGTCCCGCATTTTAAAAACTGTTGCAACCTTAGCCCACTATGTTGTTAGGGCTCCTTCCCCAAATATTACACAGTCATTTAAAGGCACACTCTAAGCTAGTTTGGAACCAACAGCTAGATTTTTTTTTAAAAGGATTTAAAAAACTACACCTTATGTTTTGGGGTCTATTTGACCCTAACACACACAAAAATGTAAATAAAAATGTCTGTGCCAAATCTGTGCCTCTTCATACAGTATGTATTCTCAGCATAGGATGAGGTCAATCTTTCCACACAGGTTTTATCATCCTACCTGTGATGGGCTTTGTGTAGCAAAAAAGGGTCACTGAAAAGGCAATTGGTTTTTGTCCCCCTTTGGAACCTGTAAGCACTTCCCACTGCCCAAACACATACAGAAATGTAAATAGAACATGATAGGCCAACCAAATCCTCTTCTTTCTTTAATTATTCTCAAACTTTGAGGACAACCTGTAAGCGTTGGTTGTGTCTGTATATCTTTTGTGGTTTTAGTGTAGCAAATCAACTCACTCAAAAGGTATGGGGGTCAATAAGACCCCATATTAATTATGCAGGTATTCCAGCATCTGCTAGTTTTTATTTTGAGGCAGCAGTTATATCATTATTTATATGAATCTTTCTTTTTATTGTCACAATTCCAGTGGTTTTTGTTTTTCAAAAAAAAAAAAAAAGGGGGTACCAAAAGGGTCTTGGGGGTCCAGATAACATTTGCCTTGTGTATCATCAGTGGTTGTCCAGCAAATTGAGTTTCTTTGAAGAGAACAATGTCAAACTGATTTTCTGGGAAGCCTACATTTGCTAGGATTGGTTTCCAGGGAAGCCACAATTGTCAAACTATATTTTCTGGCAAGCCCACACTTGACAGATGCTGTTGCTGGGGCAAAGACTAACTTGGGGAAAGAAATGTGAGATATGTAAACTCGGTGCAGTTCCGAGCATCCCTCACCCATTTGCTCCCTTTGTTCAAAGCAATAGGCCCCTTACCCCTCTTTGCTGTGTTTGTGCCTTTTATTTGTTGCTGTTGAGATCTATTTTCATCATCTAAACACAGGGTCAGTTAGGGTATGTCTACACAGCAATTACACACCTGCAGCAGCCCGCAGCAGCTGGCTCAGGCTCCCAGGGCTCAGACTGTGGGGCTGTAAAATTGCAGTATAAACATTCAGGCTCAGGCTGGAGCCCAGACTCTGGGACTCTCCCCACCTTGCAGGGTCCCCCTGAGCCCATCTGTCTGGAAGAGTTGGTTACTGTAGAAGGAGAGTAACCTAAATCTCTTGAGTGAGTATAGCAAGGGGTGCCTTCCCTTGTGCTCCTATAGCGCCATTGCAGGCCTGGTGCCTTTGGAAGGAAGTGCTGAATTAGCAACAATTAGACTGAGGTAGCGTCTCCTGTGATCCCTTTAATAAAATAATAATGGTTAGCATCTATGAAGTGCTCCAAACATTTACCTTCCCTTCACCCTTGTGAGGCAGACAGACCCATTATTATGTCTATTCCTATTCCTACAGATGGGGAAACAAAGACATTATTAACTCTCCACACAGCAAATCAGTAGCAGAGGTGGGATTAAAATGCAGCAAGCCCTTGTCATCCACTCAGAGGCTTGTTCCAGTAGATCATATTGCATTTCACTAGCACATTGAGGGCGGTCAGGACCTCTTCGGATCAGGCTCTTCATTAGAAAAGTAAAGCCTCAAGAATGAAATCAGAACCATGAATTGTCTTTTAGTGGTTCTCCTAGAAGTTTCCCTATCACCTCTCTCTTACCCCTTCAAACAGCTTTACATAGGGCAAGCAGGATGAAAACTCCACCCCTGGACAATTTAGAATACATGGCATCAAGAAAATCAGCCACATTATCTTCAACAGTTTAGTGATGCTCCCACTTTTCCCCCACCCCCAAGTACCAAATGTAAATTCTGCAAAGCCCTCAATGTCTTCAAATGGGACCTCAGCACATCACGGGACCAGACCCTTATAATGGTAGAGGGGTGGCTTCTGAAGATTTTCATTCTCAAGTACCCTAAAACAATAATTATCTGTATGTGGCAGTGCTCATTCCATCCCATCATCCCAACATAAAAGGTTAAAGAAAGGAAGGAGGACTAACTGAAAGGGTGGCTCCTCTGTAGAAAAACAAGACAAAACAGGGCTAGCTTAGCCCTCAACACAGGGCGGTGTATAAGCTGCTTTGTCCCAGGAGGCATGGTCCTCCGACACACCCCTCTTAGGTAACAACAGCAAACAACAACACCACCTGCTGAGCCAGCTCAGATGCACAGGCCAGCTCATCAAGTGAGGGCGCCAAGACTCCATTCCCTAATCATGAACATACAGGCCAATACAAGGTGCTTTTTATGCTGCATTTATGGTTATAAATCTTGGAACTGTACAGTCTCCAACAACAGATGTCTCTGTATTAGACAATATATAAACTCACGCCAACATCAATTATAAATTCCAATGTGGTTCCATTACTTTCACACTGTACTTTCCACCAGGATGTGATCAAAACAAATGCAAGTTTACAAGATGTTTCATTGGTCCTCTGGGAATTTGTTTATTCCGAATACAAAAAGTACTTTTTGACAGTGTTATTTTATTAAATGTTATGGAAAGCAATATAGGCTTGTCAGTATTTTTACATGCAGGGCCTCTTCTTACAGTCCTCCCTGACAGAAAATTTCTGTTGGTATGAATGAAAGGGGAATAAAAGTCTGGGTACTAAATATTTTGGAGAATATTTTAGTTCCAGCTAGAGTTATTCTTATTAGGGGTTTTCCACATTCATTCATTTTCCTGTGTAAGAGCTAAATATTTTTGTTGCTACTCACCAGCCTACATCCAGCCAATTTCCGTAAATGGGGAAAAAAAAAAAAAGTGGTGTGAATTTTGTGAAGCTAAAGGAAACCGCACAGCTACCACACAGGCAAAAAGTATGATACAGGCATCCTGATACAGTTATACAAATACAAATCAAAGTCATCATTAATGGGCAATATGCAAAATGGGAATATCCAATATTATTCCCCCGAGGAAAGTGTCCTTAGTCAGATCTTTAGCTGGTCTAAATCAACATGGCTACATTGATTAATAGTAGGTGAGGATTTGGCCCTCACTATGTCAGAGACATATTTACTTTTTCTAGTTTGTTTTGATACAATAAACAACTAGAGAAGGCAATATTTAGCAGCAAGATATGTCTTTTCTTCCAGCTTCTACATACCTGATGCTGATTATAGTTCTACCTCATTAATTAGTAAAAGGCAGCTTGATCCTAAAATAAAACACACATATTTGGTATATTGGGCAGATAGCTTGTAACAGGAAAGGGAAGAAAAGGAACAAGAATACCATGCACTCACATACGGCTTTCCATCTGAGCATCTAAAAAGTACTTTACAAATATTAATGCAATAAATCTCTTAATAGGCATATGAGGTAGGTAAGTATTACCTTCTGGTTATAGATGGGAAAACTGAGGAAGCAGAGAGGTGTGAAGTGGCTTGCTCAGGATTAGAGAGCCACATAGGTTGCTGTACTATCAGCTAAGTCACTAAGGAACTAGTATTAAAGGGGGCTCTGGTCTTTGACTTCTCATCCTTTCCTAAAATAGCATAGATATATTTGCAGAAAAGGGGCCTGATCCAAACCCCACTGAAATCAGTTGGAGTCTTTCCATTTATTTTTGTGGGCTTTGGATCAGGCCCAAAATGAGCACCCAGCTGCCACAATGAAGAAGCCTACCAAACAGTTTTTTCGGGAAGCTATTGTAGCAACCTGCAAGGAACTTGGAAGGAGGGGCACAGCTTGCAAGAGGGAAGACTTTGGAGGAGGCACCAGAAAGCCAGTCTGCGTGCACATGGCTAGAATGCTGGGTGAAGTTGCAACATCTCTGTAAATGGCTCTCAGTTTAGTATTACAAGCACAGAGCCTTTGCATGTTATTATCCAGCATATGGTACATGAAAGATTTATCATCCTGTCAGGCAGGCTGCTGATAAGCCAGGGAATCTGTAAGCCCTGGGATCCTGGCTCAATGGCAGCTGGCTAGGCAGGTTGTCTAGGAGCCAAGGAGATGGGGGCAGTGACATAATGAAGTCAGAGCATGCTGGAATGGCATTCTAGCTCCACTCCACCACTGTGCCACACACACAGCATGGGGGTAGGGTTAGAAAGCAGCATGAGGGTGGGGTTAGGGGGGCCATGCTGGCAGGGAGACGTAGCAGTTGAGAACTACACCACTGGTTGGGCGGTGGAACATGTCTATTTCAATAAATCAGCATTTTCTAATGAAAAAACATTCTGTCCGAAAATGTTGTCAAGCTGCTCAGAAATTCCCATTGCTTCAGTAGTGCAGGACTAGGCCCTGTTTCTTCTGTTCAGAATTTTGCTTATGCATTCCCTTATTTCTTAACGGAACTTGCTTTTATTCCTTACATTGCTAATCAGATATAAATAGTTTCTATTCATAGAGGAAGCTGCAGAGAAAGATCTGAATTCCCCAATTTTTTTCTCAATTCACTCACACATACCCACCCATCCCTTTGATCATTTTCATGGGGTTATATAAATACAGTTTAGAAGGATTAAAGTAACAGTTTATGTTTATTTTCCCCCCCAATATATTATGGATACTTCAACAATCTCCTGAATTATTTTAGATTGCTGGAAATAAATGGAACAAAACCAACCATTATATCTCAATAAAAGTTCAGAGGGACCAGTTTGAATGAAATCATTGAACCAGGTTTCACATCATGACAATAGCACATAATACAATTCCACATCTTGATTTCCAGAAGGTCAGTATTTCAGGTAACTTTACGTTGGAGTTCTGCTTCAAAAAGTGACCCAAGTGATTGTATGGGATTCCATGTTTATGGACTACCCAGGACTCCAGATATAATGTGCTCAGTTTACAGGATTGTCATTTTAATGTGATCCTTTTACTGCTAAACTCAGCCTGGGATCTGAGATTCAAGCTGGGTTCTTTTTATCTTAGATCCGATTACCAGGAAGAAAGGTCATGTCTTCAGTGACACCAGTATAATCCCATTGTCTTCAGTGTTTCAGACAGGTATAATTTACTGGAATCTGGTAAATAATTCCATGAATGGAATAGAATCCAACTCATTCTCTCTTAGCAGTGGTGGCTCTGCAGGCACAGTTGCCAACTTTCACGTGGTAAATAAGCACCCCGACTTTCACAATAAGCGAAAAATCAAACTAATCCCATTTCAAAACAAGACCAAAACAAGCCAATCCCTAAGAACCCCAACACTTTATGTGACTAGATGCCCCCAGCATGCAGTCTGGGACTGTGGTGGCCCATTGTGCACCCCTGACTCTCCCCCCTCCTTGCCCCCCCTTGCCCCTGCTTCCTGGGAGCTGATCAAAAAAGCAAGCAACAAGCTACAAGCTATAAACTAGCCAACAAGCAACTCACAAGCCAATTAAGCCAAAAACAAGCCCAATTTCTGCATCCCCTCCCCCTCCCCCCCCCCCCCCCGGGTTTGGCATGTCTGTGTGCAGGGCTAACAAGAGTAAATATCTGTCAACATGTATTTGCTACTAAACTCTGCTGACCTCACCAATTATATGCAAATTCTGATACACATTGGTGTAAATCAGGAGTAACTCCATAGAGATTCAGCAGCATAAGTGAGAAGAGAATCAGGTCCCAAGAGCAGATTTATTGAGTAAAAAGGTGTCATTCTCGCTTTTCAGATGATGAATCTACATTCATTATTTTATTGCCTTTCATTTATATGAGATCAATAATTTCTCTGAGAAATAATCCCACTTAAGAATGAATGAACTTCTAAGGGGCTGACTCACTTATGGCAATTTGAGCTATGTTGTTTGTTTTGCTCCTTAATACACAAAGAAATCGTAACAGTAGGTGGCAATGAAACAATTCTTTTATGTTATGACTGTTGGATTCATATGGCCCGGATTCAGCAAAGCACTTAAAAGGGTGCTTAAATTTAAGCATTTGAATATCCCCATCGACACACGCGTACGAGCTTTGCTGAATCAAAGCCTTAGAAGGGAATACTTTTCCATTAGAATGCACCACTCGACCTCCACAGAACTTTATATCACTGTACTGCCGGTAGGTTCCGAGTCATTTAAATGGAAGTGACTTTTTTATCCTAATCTCTGGGGTTGAAAATAAGGAGATCAAAGTGCCAATGTTTGTTTGTTTTTCCTGAACGTACCACAGTGAGGATAGTTCCCCGTCCAGTACCAAATACAGTCCAAATTGCACTAAGACCTCTATGGGTGGAGAGTGCACATCTATATCACCCGTTCGGGGTTTTAACAGAGGCACCCAAAGAGCATTGTTTAATATAGCAGTATTGCCAGTCTTAACTCCATTAATATTGGTTGTATTTATTCTCTGAGTGCTGACAGCATGCTGTGCCCTGTACCAAAATGCAGTACAGCCATTGCAAACTTAGGCTATGTCTACACTACCACTTATGTCGGTATAACTTATGTCGTTCAGGGGTGTGAATATTCCACCCTACATTGACATAAGCACCTCATGTTGCTATGTCGGTGGGAGAGCTTCTCCTGCTGACACAGCTTGTGCCACTCGCGGAGGTGGGGTTTTTTCTGCCGACAGGAGAGCACTCTCCCGTTGGCACGGAGCATCTTCACCAGCCATGCTGCACCAGCACAGCTGTATCGGTACAGCCGCAATGCTGTACATAGAGGCATGGCCTCTAGAGATGCAGAGCAGGTGAAATTCATTCCTCTAGAGAGGGCCACCACAAGAATTAATGTCGTACTTTAATGCCACTTATGCCCTCAGTTTAGGGTTAAATTGCTGCATACGACTTGTATTAACCCTCTGCACAGCGGTGAATTTCACGCAGGAAAAGTGTACAGTCACAAAGGTCTGAGTACTCTCCTGTGCTCCTTATTTTATATTTCAACTGGCCATGTTATTTGAATAACTGGCCATACTTACAATCTGAAAACTGGCTATATGTACTGTGTATGCTGTAGATTAAAAAGGGTCCTAATACAAGGCCCCTCATTCAATGGGACTGAGGAGTCTAAGCATGTAAATCACTTTTGAAAGCAGGAATTAGGCCTGATCTCCCCACAGTTTTTGTATAAGTGTGACTATTTTGGTTAGGGGGGCAATTTTGTTACTGATATAATTATATCACTTCAGCCCCTACTGTGGATGCAGTTATACCAGCATAAAGGTGCATTATACCAGTATAACTGCATCCACACTGTGCGGGGGGGTGGAGGGGGTTGTACCTATTCAACTGTACTGGTATAGATAAAGCAGTACAACTTTTGTGTTTCAACAAGCTCTTAGGCTCCCAAGACCCAGATACTCAAAGGAATTTAGGTACCAAACTTGCATTGAAATCAATGGAAGTTAGGTGCCCTATACACGTTTCATGATGTGGGCCCTAAATCACTTAGGTACTTTTGGAAATTTTACCATTAGCATTTGCAAATCATTCAGGAACTGCTCCTGGTTTCTGAAAAATAAATATATTTTTCACTAACTGACATCTAGTATATTAACAGTTTTTAGTCTAAAGGTTGTTTGCAAACTGTTTAATTCAGATATTCACTATTCATTAGTCGTGCTGTTTAAAGTCACATGGCATTATCTCGGCTCCTTGATTTTCTGATTGAAACATTTTAACATGGAAAATAATGAATAGTGAGTGATGAGTCATCATAAAAGTAACAAAGAGCAAATAAAGAACAACAAATGCTCTTGTTCACACACAAATAGGTATTTATACAAAGGACAACCATTCCTAAAACATACACGCAAGCAAAATCCGATCAGCAACAAACGTTCACAAATTGTGCATGACGAACCACCATTGAAGAGTGGTTGACTTGAACAAGAATTCAGTGTGTGTGTGAATTAAAGAATTCAGTGTGTTAGCGAATACTGTACTGCTGTATTCAGCCAGCTTCTTGGCAACAGTGTCACAGAACTCAAGGGAAAAATGGCTCGGGTGTCGGAAGTCTGTGGTAGTAGAGTCTCATGCAAGTTTTAAAAGGTGGTATTACAAAAGTACAATATGAGGCTAGCAAACAGGTGATGTCACAAGAATGAAGGTAAAATCTACGGCCTATTTCCAGGCATTTACAATTACAAAGCACAATTCTACCCTGGCATAGAACAACCTCATACCAAACTTGTGCAAAAAATGCAGTATCAGACTTTTCAGTATCATCTAGTCATTAGTATGAATGATGTTATCTGCCATTTGAACATCTTTAAAAGGGGTAGTCAGCAGCTCTTACTTATCCATGGTGATATATATTTCAACAAGCATCCTAAAGCCTAAGCTGTAAAGAAGTCTGAAGGATGCACATACAGTATAACTTTTAAACAAGTTTTGCCAGTCAGGAATATGGATGGCGCCAACTTCATTTGTTCCTACACACCCCATTAATATTCTGTTAGCAACACAGTTGCCAACAGTGCCTTATTACATGGCATGTCCCTTATTTTTTCTCATCTCTGTACAAGATTGGGAGTTGCTGAAAAGCAGCAAGAAATACCCTTAGTGAACATAGGTGAGTAATGCTTATTGTTAATAAATAATATCTGGAGGAGGGGTGGGTGGGGGTGCTAAGAAAACAGTCCCTTATTTTTGAAATATAATGTTGGCAACCCTAGTTAGTAACCATGGCAGCTAGCAGTGTTTTTCCCTTGGCAGAGAAACTGACACATGGTTGTGATTCAGTAACCCATCTGGCACACTGTTGTTTTAGAATCATAGAATCATAGAATATAAGGGTTGGAAGGGACCCCAGAAGGTCATCTAGTCCAACCCCCTGCTCGAAGCAGGACCAAATCCCAGTTAAATCATCCCAGCCAGGGCTTTGTCAAGCCTGACCTTAAAAACCTCTAAGGAAGGAGATTCTACCACCTCCCTAGGTAACGCATTCCAGTGCTTCACCACCCTCTTAGTGAAAAAGTTTTTCCTAATATCCAATCTAAACCTCCCCCACTTTTGCAGGGGAGGTAGCAATCTCTAACCACGCCTGATATTTAGCCAGTGGACCCTTCTGTGGATCACAGAGTTTGTTGCCCCAGGTGCTGGCCATGTCCTTCAGATACTCTGCCCCATGTTGAAGAAGTGTGGGTTAGCTGCCTAGAATTTCTGAGAATGCGATGACACATGCAAGATCAGGCACCCGGATATGGGCAATTACTCACACATGTTGTGACAAAGATACCATATGGACAACTCCACTGTGTTTGTTCTGAGTTAGAGGAGAACATGGTGATCTGGTTACAAAAAAATATGGTTAGTGCTTGTAGCACAGACAGGGCCTAAGTGATGAAGCTCTTGTGACTGCAGCAGAGAAGGTTGTAAGGACCCTATCATAGAATCATAGAACTGGAAGGGACCTTGAGAGGTCATCTAGTCCAGTCCCTTGCACTCATGGCAGGACTAAGTATTATCTAGACCATCCCTGACAGGTGTTTGTCCAACCTGCCCTTAAAAATATCCAATGATGGAGATTCCACAATCTCCTTAGGCAATTTATTCCAGTGCTTAATCACCCTGACAGTTAGGAAGTTTTTGCTAATGTCCAACCTAAACCTCCCTTACTGCAATTTAAGCCCGTTGCTTTTTGTCCTATCCTCAGAGGTTAAGAAAAACAATTTTTCTTCCTCCTCCTTGTAACAACCTTTTACGTACTTGAAAACTGTTATGTCGCCTCTCAGTCTTCTCTTTTCCAGACTAAACAAACCCATTTTTCCCCACTCTTCCTTCCTAGGTCATGTTTTCTAGACCTTTAATCATTTTTGTTGCTCTTCTCTGGACTCTCTCCAATTTGTCCACATCTTTCCTGAAATGTGGTGCCCAGTTCTGGGCACAGTATTCCAGTCGAGGCTTAATCAGCATGGAGTAGAGTGGAAGAATTACTTCATGTGTCTTTCTTACAACACTCCTGATAATACATACCAGAATGTTCGCTTTTTTTTTTTTTTGCAACAGTGTTACACTGTTGACCCATATTTAGCTTGTGGTCCCTCAGACCCCTTTCCGCAGTACTCCTTCCTAGGCAGTCATTTCCCATTTTCTATATGTGCAACTGTTTGTTCCTTCCCAAGTGGAGTGTCATAAAGGGAAGGGTAAACCCCTTTAAAATCCCTCCTGGCCAAAGGAAAAATCCTCTCACCTGTAAAGGGTTAAGAAGCTAAAGGTAACCTCGCTGGCACCTGACCAAAATGACCAATGAGGAGAAAAGATACTTTCAAAGCTGGGAGGAGGGAGAAAAACAAAGGGTCTGTGTGTGTCTGTATGATGTTTTTGCCGGGGATAGAACAGGAATGGAGTCTTAGGGTATGTCTACACTACGGAATAAGGTCGAATTTATAGAAGTCGTTTTTTTAGAAATCGGTTTTATATATTCGAGTGTGTGTGTCCCCACAGAAAATGCTCTAAGTGCATTAAATGCATTAACTCGGCGGAGTGCTTCCACAGTACCGAGGCTAGAGTCGACTTCCGGAGCGTTGCACTGTGGATAGCTATCCCACAGTTCCCGCAGTCTCCGCTGCCCATTGGAATTCTGGGTTGAGATCCCAATGCCTGATGGGGCTAAAACATTGTCGCGGGTGGTTCTGGGTACATATCGTCAGGCCCCCGTTCCCTCCCTCCCTCCGTGAAAGCAAGGGCAGACAATCGTTTCGCGCCTTTTTTCCTGAGTTACCTGTGCAGACGCCATACCACGGCAAGCTTGGAGCCCGCTCAGGTAACTGTCACCCTATGTCTCCTGGGTGCTGGCAGACGCGGTACGGCTTTGCTACACAGTAGCAGCAACCCCTTGCCTTGTAGCAGCAGACGGTACAGTACGACTGGTAGCCGTCATCGTCATGTCCGAGGTGCTCCTGGCCACGTCGGCTGGGAGCGCCTGGACAGACATGGGCGCAGGGACTTAATTTAGAGTGACTTGACCAGGTCATTCTCTTTAGTCCTGCAGTCAGTCCTATTGAACCGTCTTATGGTGAGCAGGCAGGCGATATGGATTGCTAGCAGTCGTACTGCACCATCTTCTGCCGGGCAGGCAAGAGATGAGGATGGCTAGCAGTCATACTGTACCATCTTCTGCCGAGCAGCCATGAGATGTGGATGGCATGCAGTCCTTCTGCACCGTCTGCTGCCAGCCAAAGATGTAAAAGATAGATGGAGTGGATCAAAACAAGAAATAGACCAGATTTGTTCTGTATTCATTTGCTTCCCCCCCTCCCCCGTCTAGGGCACTCATTCTTCTAGGTCACACTGCAGTCACTCACAGAGAAGGTGCAGCGAGGTAAATCTAGCCATGTATCAATCAGAGGCCAGGCTAACCTCCTTGTTCCAATAAGAACAATAACTTAGGTGCACCATTTCTTATTGGAACCCTCCGTGAAGTCCTGCCTGAAATACTCCTTGATGTAAAGACACCCCCTTTGTTGATTTTAGCTCCCTGAAGCCAACCCTGTAAGCCGTGTCGTCAGTCGCCCCTCCCTCCGTCAGAGCAACGGCAGACAATCGTTCCGCGCCTTTTTTCTGTGCGGACGCCATACCAAGGCAAGCATGGAGGCCGCTCAGCTCACTTTGGCAATTAGGAGCACATTAAATACCACACACATTATCCAGCAGTATATGCAGCACCGAAACCTGGCAAAGCGATACCGGGCGAGGAGGCGACGTCAGCGCAGTCACGTGAGTGATCAGGACATAGACACAGATTTCTGTGAAAGCATGGGCCCTGCCAATGCATGCATCATGGTGCTAATGGGGCAGGTTCATGCTGTGGAATGCCGATTCTGGGCTCGGGAAACAAGCACAGACTGGTGGGACCGCATAGTGTTGCAGGTCTGGGACAATTCCCAGTGGCTGCAAAACTTTCGCATGCATAAGGGCACTTTCATGGAACTTTGTGACTTGCTTTCCCCTGCCCTGAGGCACATGAATACCAACATGAGAGCAGCCCTCACAGTTGAGAAGCGAGTGGCGATAGCCCTGTGGAAGCTTGCAACGCCAGACAGCTACCAGTCAGTTGGGAATCAATTTGGAGTGGGCAAATCTACTGTTGGGGCTGCTGTGATGCAAGTAGCCCACGCAATCAAAGATCTGCTGATATCAAGGGTAGTGACCCTGGGAAATGTGCAGGTCATAGTGGATGGCTTTGCTGCAATGGGATTCCCTAACTGTGGTGGGGCCATAGACTGAACCCATATCCCTATCTTGGCACCGGAGCACCAAGCCGCCGAGTACATAAACCGCAAGGGGTACTTTTCGATAGTGCTGCAAGCTCTGGTGGATCCCAAGGGACGTTTCACCAACATCAACGTGGGATGGCCGGGAAAGGTACATGACGCTCGCATCTTCAGGAACTCTGGTCTGTTTCAAAAGCTGCAGGAAGGGACTTTATTCCCAGACCAGAAAATAACTGTTGGGGATGTTGAAATGCCTATATGTATCCTTGGGGACCCAGCCTACCCCTTAATGCCATGGCTCATGAAGCCGTACACAGGCAGCCTGGACAGTAGTCAGGAGCTGTTCAACTACAGGCTGAGCAAGTGCAGAATGGTGGTAGAATGTGCATTTGGACGTTTAAAGGCGCGCTGGCGCAGTTTACTGACTCGCTTAGACCTCAGCGAAACCAATATTCCCACTGTTATTACTGCTTGCTGTGTGCTCCACAATATCTGTGAGAGTAAGGGGGAGACGTTTATGGCGGGGTGGGAGGTTGAGGCAAATCGCCTGGCTGCTGGTTACGCGCAGCCAGACACCAGGGCGGTTAGAAGAGCACAGGAGGGCGCGGTACGCATCAGAGAAGCTTTGAAAACCAGTTTCATGACTGCCCAGGCTACGGTGTGAAAGTTCTGTTTGTTTCTCCTTGATGAAACCCCCCGCCCCTTGGTTCAATCTACTTCCCTGTAAGCTAACCACCCACCCCTCCTCCCTTCAATCACCGCTTGCAGAGGCAATAAAGTCATTGTTGCTTCACATTCATGCATTCTTTATTCATTCATCACACAAATAGGGGGATGACTACCAAGGTAGCCCAGGAGAGGTGGTGGAAGAGGGAAGGAAAATGCCACACAGCACTCTAAGCACAGCACTTTAAAAGTTTACAACTTTAAAATTTATTGAATGACAGCCTTCTTTTTTTTGGGCAATCCTCTGTGGTGGAGTGGCTGGTTGGCCGGAGGCCCCCCCACCGCGTTCTTGGGCGTCTGGGTGTGGAGGCTATGGAACTTGGGGAGGAGGGCGGTTGGTTACAGAGGGGCTGCAGTGGCAGTCTGTGCTCCAGCTGCCTTTGCTGCAGCTCAACCATACACTGGAGCATACTGGTTTGGTCCTCCAGCAGCCTCAGCATTGAATCCTGCCTCCTCTCATCACGCTGCCGCCACATTTCAGCTTCAGCCCTCTCTTCAGCCCGCCACTTACTCTCTTCAGCCCACCACCTCTCCTCCCGGTCATTTTGTGCTTTCCTGCACTCTGACATTATTTGCCTCCATGCATTCGTCTGTGCTCTGTCAGTGTGGGAGGACAGCATGAGCTCAGAGAACATTTCATCACGAGTGCATTTTTTTTTCTTTCTAATTTTCACTAGCCTCTGGGAAGGAGAAGATCCTGTGATCACTGAAACACATGCAGCTGGTGGAGAAAAAAAACGGGACAGCGGTATTTAAAAAGACATATTTTATAAAACAGTGGCTACACTCTTTCAGGGTAAACCTTGCTGTTAACATTACATACATAGCACATGTGCTTTCGTTACAAGGTCGCATTTTGCCTCCCCCCACCGTGTGGCTACCCCCTCAACCTTCCCACCTCCCTGTGGCTAACAGCGGGGAACATTTCTGTTTAGCCACAGGCGAACAGCCCAGCAGGAATGGGCTCCTCTGAGTGTCCCCTGGAGAAAAGCACTCTATTTCAACCAGGTGACCAGGAATTATATCTCACTCTCCTGAGGATAACACAGAGAGATAAAGAACGGATGTTGTTTGAATGCCAGCAAACATACACTGCAATGCTTTGTTGTACAATGATTCCCGAGTACGTGTTACTGGCCTGGAGTGGTAAAGTGTCCTACCATGAAGGACACAATAAGGCTGCCCTCCCCAGAAACCTTTTGCAAAGGCTTTAGGAGTACATCTAGGAGAACCGCGAATGCCAGGGCAAAGTAATCCTTTCACATGCTTGCTTTTAAACCATGTATAGTATTTTAAAAGGTACACTCACCAGAGGTCCCTTCTCCGCCTGCTGGGTCCAGGAAGCAGCCTTGGGTGGGTTCGGGGGGTACTGGCTTCAGGTCCAGAGTGAGAAACAGTTCCTGGCTGTCGGGAAAACCGGTTTCTCCGCTTGCTTGCTGTGAGCTATCATCATCTTCTTCATCCCCAAAACCTGCTTCCGTATTGCCTCCATCTCCATTGAAGGAGTCAAACAACACGGCTGGGGTAGTGGTGGCTGAGCCCCCTAAAATGGCATGCAGCTCATCATAGAAGCGGCATGTTTGGGGCTCTGACCCGGAGCGGTCGTTCGCCTCTCTGGTTTTCTGGTAGGCTTGCCTCAGCTCCTTCAGTTTCACGCGGCACTGCTTCGGGTCCCTATTATGGCCTCTGTCCTTCATGCCCTGGGAGATTTTGACAAAGGTTTTGGCATTTCGAAAACTGGAACGGAGTTCTGATAGCACGGATTCCTCTCCCCAAACAGCGATCAGATCCCGTACCTCCCGTTCGGTCCATGCTGGAGCTCTTTTGCGATTCTGGGACTCCATCATGGTCACTTCTGCTGATGAGCTCTACATGGTCACCTGCAGCTTGCCACGCTGGCCAAACAGGAAATGAGATTTAAAAGTTTGCGGTTCTTTTCCTGTCTACCTGGCCAGTGCATCTGAGTTGAGAGTGCTGTCCAGAGCGGTCACAATGGAGCACTCTGGGATAGCTCCCGGAGGCCAATACCATCGAATTGTGTCCACAGTACCCCAAATTCGAGCCGGCAAGGTCGATTTAAGCGCTAATCCACTTGTCAGGGGCGGAGTACGGAAATCAATTTTAAGAGCCCTTTAAGTCGAAATAAAGGGCTTCATTGTGTGGACGGGTGCAGGTTTACATCGATTTAACGCTGCTAAATTCAACCTAAAGTCCTAGTGTAGACCAGGGCTTAGAACTTAGTAAGTAATCTAGCTAGGTATGTGTTAGATTATGATTTCTTTAAATGGCTGAGAAAGTAGCTGTGCTGAATGGAATGAATATTCCTGTCTGTGTGTCTTTTTTGTAACTTAAGGTTTTGCCTACAGGGATTCTCTATGTTTTGAATCTAATTACCCTGTAAGGTATTCACCATCCTGATTTTACAGAGGTGATTCTTTTTTTACTTCTATTCGAAGTCTTCTTGTAAGGAAACTGAATGCTTTTTCATTGTTCTAAGGTCCAAGGGTTTGGGTCTGTGGTCACCTATGCAAATTGGTGAGGATTTTTACCAAACCTTCCCCAGGAAGTGGAGTGCAAGGGTTGGGAGGATTTTGGGGGGAAAGACGTGTCCAAACTCCGTTTTTTCAGGAACCCAGATAAAGTTTGGTGGTGGCAGTGGAAATCCAAGGACAAAAGAGTAAAATTAATTTGTACCTTGGGGAAGTTTTAACCTAAGCTGGTAAAAGTAAGCTTAGGAGGTTTTCATGCAGGTCCCCACGACTGTACCCTAGAGTTCAGAGTGGGGAAGGAACCTTGACATGAAGTACTTCGCATTTGTCCTTATTGAATTTCATCCTATTTACTTCAGACCATTTCTCTAATTTGTCCAGATCATTTTGAATTTTAATCCTATCCTCCAAAACACTTGCAACCCTTTCCAGTTTGGTATCATCCACAAACTTTATAAGCATACGCTATATGCCATTATCTAAATCACTGATGAAGATATTGAACAGAACTGGACCCAGAACTGATCCCACTCGTTATGCCCTTCCAGCATGACTGTGAATCACTGATAACGGTTTTCCAACCAGTTTTGCACCCACCTTAAAGTAGCTCCATCTAGGTTGCATTTCCCTAGTTTGTTTATGAGAAGGTCATGCGAGACATCACCTGACCCGCCTTATTTGCACCCCCTCAGGCTGGGAAGCAGCTAAATAAATATGAGACAGATGTGGCTGGTCCCATTTCCCTTTAAAAAGGCCAGTCACCCTGTGCCAGACCCCCATTGCAAGAAATACTAGCTTTATTTCATCGCCATGTGTTTTCTTAATCCAACGAACTGCACACAATACATGGATCTCACGGAACAAGATTTGTCTCAAGCACCTTTTTCAATAGGCCACCTGATTGTTACACCATGAAAGAATATACCATTTTAGCAAGAAGAAAACTTAGGAGTAAATGTAACAGATACTTACCAGCTGGAAAGAGTAGAAGATGCAGCAAACAGAAAGCAGCTACTAAGTAGCCATTTGAGGTCTGTAACAGTTTGTCTCCGTCAAATTTAAAGGGCCACCCCAAAAAGGCATTCTGGGAGAAAAGTTCATACGAAAGGGCAATCCTGCATTGAGGAAAACAGAAGGCCAATGTGATTGCCACATCTGTGTTTACACTTTTAAGAAGTTTCATCACAAAAGTTTGCCAGGATAATAAGCAAAAAATTATAGGGCCTGCTCCTGTGAAGTGTTGAGGGTGGTGCATATGGAGCAGCTATAGCATAATCTAAGAATACTGAGCTGTAAGAATTTTATAAATAGTGTGAGAAACCTGGTCAGTGAGGTAAAGTTACTATACAGTTATACTGTGTTATGAGACTTTCTTGTATGAATATATAGGGGCTTAATAAGGGGCTTGCAGAAAAACAAGTAGGAAAGCAACACAATGGCTTTAGATAAGAAAAACACTTGAGAGGCAATTACAAGGCAGCGGCTGAGCTTTTAGCAGTGAATATGCTACTTCCAGGCTCCAGTCCAAACATACACAGCTGTTTTGGCATGGCTGGGAGCCTAGAGATCAAATGGACACTGAATGGTTAAGAGGATTCTCTGGAAAGAAGTGGGTAATGAGTGATGAATGAGCTGTTTGAGGAACTGAGATGGAACAGAGATAAATCCTGTAGCAGTATCTGAAGCAGCTGTCTTCCGATCTTTCCTGTCTTCCAGGAAACGGTCAACTTTAAGGAAAGGCAGGCATGAGTATAGACTATTTATTGTTTAAAGATCTGTTTTTTCTGAAATGCTTTAGTTCTAAATACAGTCCTTTGCTTTAAAAAGGATAACTACTGACTGCATGCTACCTGTCTTAGCTCCTGGAGGGAACTGAATGCAGGTACTGATCAAAACTCAGGCCTACTGGGCATAGGCAGCAACTTCCCCTCTGCCCCATGGGTGCTCAACCCGCATCCCACCCCTGGCCCCACCCCTGCCTGACCCTCACCCTACCCCAATTCCACCACCTTCCCCCAAGACCCCACCCTTGCCCCGCCTCTTTATCATCTCCTCCCCCAAGCGCGCTGCATCGCCACTCCTCCCCCTCCCTCCCGGAAAGTCCTAAGCGCCACCAAACAGCTGTTAGGCAGCAGGCGGGAAGTGCTGGGAGGGGGAGGAGCAGGGACACCGCGCGCGGGGGTAGGGGAGGAGGCGGAGGGGATGGGGGGAGCTTGGCTGCCGGTGGGTGTGAAGCGCCTGCTAATTTTTCCCCGTGGATGCTGCAGCCCTGCAGTACCCACGGAGTTGGCACCTATGCTGCTGGGGTAATCATAGTGAACACCTGGGGACTGCAGCCCAGGACAGAATCTGAGAGTGGGAGAATCATGGGATTTCCATCCCACCCCTCCCCAAGAGAGGTGACAGTTGAGAGATGAAACCTGAGTTGAGGTGTGCTCAGAGGGCAAGTCTACACTGAAATAAAAGACTCGTGGCATGGTAAGGGCTGGCCCATGTCAGCTGACTGGGGCTCAGGCTGCATGGCTAAAAATTGTAGCACAGACATTTGGGCTCAGACTGGAGCCTGGGCTCTGAAACCCTGAGAGGGGGGTGGTCTCAAAATGTGGGCTCCAATCCGAGCCCGAATGCCTACGCTGCAATTTTTAACCCCATGAACCTGTGTCAATTGACCCAGGTTCTGAGACTCAGTACCACAGGATTTTTACTGTGGTGCAGACGTATCCAAAGAGACCAGGAGGAGTCAGAGGAGCAGTTAGCCCAGTCACTGTAACACTGAGCACTCTTCTTGATTATTACTACAAAAAGCCTGGGGAAATGGCAAAATTCTGTCCTTCGAATGTGACTTTCCAAACTTGTGATTATCATAGAATCATAGGACTGGAAGGGACCTCAAGAGGTCATCTAGTCCAATCCCCTGCACTCAAGGACGAAGTATTATCTAGACTGTCCCTGACAGGTGTTTGTCTAGTGTGCTCTTAAAAAAAATCTCCAATGATGGAGATTCCACAACCTCCCTCGGCAATTTAGTCCGGTGCTTAACCACCCTGACCGTCAGGAAGTTTTTCCTGATGTCCAACCTAAACCTCCCTGGCTGCAATTTAAGCCCATTGTTTCTTGTCCTATCCTCAGAGGTTAACAACAACAATTTTTCTCCCTCCTCCTTGTAACAACCTTTTATGTACTCGAAAACTGTTATGTCTCCTCTGAGTCTCCTCTTCTCCAGACTAAAGAAACTCCATTTTTTCAATCTTCCCTCACAGATCACATTTTCTCTAGACCTTTAATCATTTTTGTTGCTCTCCTCTGGACTTTCTCCAAATTTCTCCACATCCAGGACCAGCTCTAGGCACCAGCAAAGCAAGCATGTGCTTGGGGCGGCATTCCGGCCATCCTTTTTTTCCCTGGGCAGTTGCGCTCTCGAAGCTGCGCCACTTAGACGGGGCGAGGGTGCCGCACCCCTGGCCACAGTGGGAAGGGGAAGCCCCAGCCCCAGGATGTTGAGCTGCCAGGGCCCAGCCGCTACCTGGGGAGGAGAGGGCGAGTCCTGCCGGGGAGCCAGGGCTGCACTGCCTCATCTGCGCACTGGTTGCTGCGCTGCCTTGTGCCACCCCTTATATGGGGGCTTCTCTGCACGGCCGGGTGGGGGAGAGGGGTACAGCCCCTGCAGGCACTGGGAGAAGGTGACATCACTCCCTCCGCTTCCAGCGCCGCCTGCAAGCCCCAGCCCCACCTGAGCTTGAGCCAGCCCTGTCCACATCTTATGTTCACACTGAAACCAGAAATCAATGGAGCACTGATGTTATTCAGGCAACAGTTGGTGGCAAGTAAATGAGTCTGATTGTCATTGAGTTCCACCAGTTTTAAGCTGGTGAAGCTCCATTCATTTCCAAGCAGCTGCTCTAATGAAAACTGGAGTAGCGGTGTGGAGAATCACACTCAACATATGTCTTGTGTAAGTGGTTTCTCTGTCAATCTTATTTAAGTCTATGAAAGTTTGCTCTTTTCTTTTTCAGTTGATGCATGGTTTCCATTAGCTTCTGAATCACAGAGAATGTTTTCAATTTCCATTTCTGAAGGCTGCAGATTTCCATCTCTTACTCTAGAAACGGTTTCAGTGGTTTGCTTTTGTTCCAACTGCCTCTGATTTCCTCTGAAAATAACAAGACCAGCTAGCTCTTATTAGCTGTCACAGGATGTGCGAAATCTTCAAAAGATATAAGCAGTTCATGCTCACAGTCATGTGAAACATGGCCCAATTTCTTGTTAAATCTGTGGAAGCAGGATATGGAGCCAAATCTAAAGTTCTTGAAAGTTTTCTAGTACTTGGATTTGACATTCCAACTTAGGCTAGGGTAGAGAAAGTCCAAAGGTGCACACTTTAGAGCTGGATCCAGGTCTGGAATTCTCCTGAAGTCACAATAAATGCAACTTCACTTCCAGTATTCATTGCTGGTAGGAATCACATAAACTTGCCTTTCTTAAATATAAAGGCTGACTCAGTGATTTATTCACAGAGGTAGAGGGCCTTGCATCTAAAAACAAAGCTATGGACACAAAAAATTTAAAAAATAAATAAATACATAAAAAAAGCAGAGCATTTGTCAGGCTTGTTTCAATCTTGGTTTCACTTTTTTCATATATTATAATTACTAATTATTCTTTGGCCCTTTTAATTTGAGAAGGAAACAGAATGGATGTACATCCAGCACCTCACTATGTTCCTTATCTCACTCACTCTCTTTCACACACACACACAAACACACACCCGCCCACCCACCCTCTTCAGTCTTTCGTCTAGTTTTGATTTGAGAGGAGTTCTCACCATGTGAAATTAACTTTGATTTCTAGTTAAGATGAAAGTAAAGGTGAGAGGCATTCAAAACTCATGCTTCCTCCCCCGGCCCCCCCACAAAATCAGATCTGCCCAGTTCAGGAAGTTTTTAACAAAACCCACAGAAGTTTTGGCTATGTTGCCCATCTGGCACATCCTGGCCAACATGTGGCTTTTTCCTCAGTAGGTGTTCCCAGACATGACCATGGTATAACTAATAACAGGATACTTTGAGGGCTCTGAGGAGGTTTTGTGACGAAAGTTTTGCACAGGTCTACTTACAAACCTGCCAGTCAGTGCCCCATATGAGCTGTTGTCCCCAGGAAACTAAACATTGGCCACCTTAATACACTTAAAACCACCTTCACCAAACAAGGACACTCCACCAGAGAAGTAGATTGCATCCTGGAATGGGCCACCCACCTACCCCACAAAAAACTTGCTTCAATACAGAAAAAAAAAAAAATGAAAAAAAACCCCAACCTTCAGTGGCACACCTCCGGTTGTCACCTACCACCCCACACTGGAATCCATACGGGGTATCATTAAACAATTACAACCCGCTACTCCCTGGGGACCACACCCTGAAAGGAATCTCTCCCAAACCCCCTTCACACAACCACCCAAGCTCATCATCCGAAGCAAGCTCTTCACAGACCAGGACCCACCAATTCAAAGCAGCACCAGACCTTGCCATAACAGATGCAAAAACTGTAGTGCTATCTCCACTGCTATGACCATCAATACCTCCCTACACACCTTTCGAGATCCATGGTCCTACACCTGCCTACCACAACATGTGGTGTACACTTCATCCAGTGCACTAAATGCCCCAAGCCAGACAATCGCTACGCTCTTGACTGAACTCACACAGGAAAATGATAATGTGTGTTAAGGACTTATGCTAAACAATCTGTTTCACCTTGTTTTTAGCTGTGATGCTCTGAGTACCTTTCCCAGACCTGAAGAAAAGCTCCGTGTTGCTCAAAAGCGTGCCACTTTCACCAGCAGCAGTCGGTCCAATAAAAGATATTACCTCGCCCATCTTGTCTCTCTAATATCCTGGGACTAACATGGCTACAATAACATTCCAGATTTTGCCAAGGATCTGTGCCACTGTGGACAACTTCTTGGTGGCACTATGTAAGGTGCTCATCTCTTCTGCCATATGGCATCAAACTGTTAACTGGCAGGCTGGCGTTTGCAGGAGAAGGAAAAGATTAACAGTTGTTTCTGCAGGTAAAGGCAAAGCTTGAAAGAAGTATTGAGAAATGTCTGCCAAGTCCCATTAAATTATCTATGCTCCCCAGTGGACAAAGTCATTCTTCAGAAAGAAAATTATTTACATAATATGAGTTGCATATATAAAAAGAGGCTCAAGATCAGTACATCCAATCACAGGCTCACAAGCACATTTTTTTTAAAGATATCTGCCCCCAAAAAAGGATGGAGGGACAAAAGACCCTCCCTTTGGCTCCCCACCACCCCACCTGAGGGGTTAGATCTTTCATTAAGCCAACATCACTATCTACCATAAGCCCTTTTCAAAGTACTTTTAAACTGCTAAAATGACAGTAGTTTTATCTGCACACTGTGTGTTTCAGAAATGTGCTTTAACACTGATGGTATAAGGCATTCTCAGTCATAGTTCTGGTGTTATTATAGTTAGTGATGAGTGCCCTATGGTACACAGGCAGATTAACTCATGGTTTAGCACATCAGCACAGTTCCAGGAGGAATAATGTAGAGAGAAAAGGCGGCAACACATTGTATTCAGGAAACCTGGGTTCAATTTCTAGCTCTGCCACAGACTTCCTGTGTGACTTTCGGCAAGTGACTTAATCTCTGATTCAGTTCCTCAGCTGCAAAATGAAAGTGACAACTTCTTTACACCCAAGGGTGTTGCAATGACACTTTCACTGATGTTTGAGGTGATCAGGTACTACAGTAATGGAAGCCATATAATTTGTAGACCCAAAGGATACATCTACACACAGCAATTAGACACCTGCAGTTGGCCTGTGTCATCTGACTCGGGCTTAGGCCATTTCATTGCTGTAGAGACGTTTGGGCTGAGGCTGGAGCCCGGAATCCAAGGACTCTGTGAGGTGGGGAAGTCTACACAGCAGTAAACAGTAATAAAACACCTACAGCTGGCCCAAGCCTGGACATCTACACTGCAATTTTATAGCCTCACAGCCTGAGCCCAGCGAGCCAGAGTCAGCTGACATGGGCCAGCTAAGGGTGTTTTAGTGTAATGCCGCTTTGCCCGAAGGGTTTGTCTACACTGCAATGTAAGCCCAGGGTTAGTGTGACTTGAGTCAGCTGACCATGGGTTAGAGACCGCAGGGTTTGAGTTTCTACACTGATTGTTAATCCTACATTAAGAATTTTCTAATCTGGACTTGAACCTGAGGCTCTGGCATACACTGCAGCATGTAGATCCAGGTCAAACCAACCATATCTCAGCCTCCCTCGTACCCTCCCAAAATGTGGCCACTCTCGCTCTTTGATGATGGTGCACTGTGGGAAAACTTGACTGTCAATTCTGCACATTACAGGAAGTGCGTGCAGCCCGCCAACACAGCCTGCCAAGCAGTACTTTGGTCTGTGCACTCCCAGTTACTGGAGTCAGCAACATGGAGAAGGTGCCTTTTGAAGAACTTCTCTTGCTTGCTCCTTCACTCATCTGTCAGGAAGGAGGAAGATCTCCTATGAGATGCTGGTGGACACTTTGGCAGCATTTTCTCACCCCCAGAGGCACCAGACAGAGCTTATGGTGGTGTAAGGTGAAGAGGAGGAAGAGGACAGACATGGCAGACAAACTCACTGATGCTGTTCACGACACATGGTACAGCCACTGATGCCCCCTATCTAAGCTGGCATTTCTGGAGCAGGGCCACAGGCAGAGAGTGCTGGCATCACATCATCATGCAGACCTGGGATGACCAACCGTAAGTCCAGAACTTTCACATGAAGCAAGCTACATTTCTCGAACTTTGTGAGAAGCTTGCCCCAATCCTCCAACGTACAGATACACAAATGAGGTCACCGTTCCCAGTCCAGAAGCAGGTTGCTATACCCCTCTGGAAGCTGGCTACCCCCGGCTGCTACAAGTCCACTGCCAGCCAGTATGGTGTTGGAAAGTTGACTGGGGGTAAAATGGTGGCTGAGATTTCTAAGGCAATTGGGCGTGAGGGCATAAAAGATATTCCTGAAGTAACTGCTGGCTTTGAGAGAATGGGGTTTCCAAACTGCACCAGGGCCATTGACGGGACTCAGCTGCCCATAGTTTACCCTCCTCAAGCAGCACAGGTCTACATAAATTGCAAAGGGTACTACACCATTGTTACAGGCCCTTGTTGACCACAGAGGTCAATTTATGAATGTCAACATGGGCTGAACTGGAAAAGTTCACACTGCCAGGGGTTTTCATCAATAAGAGTCTACATTTATGGACTGACTGGGACACTACTCTCACCAAATGACATTGTCATAAACAGAGTAACCGTCACCACCATTATCCTGAGGGACCCCACATACCCCTTTTGCCTTGGCTTATGAAACCATACCCGGATTTCAGAGGCCCTCGCAAAAGATGGTTTAATTACACTCTCAGCAGGTGTAGAATGGTTGCTGAATGTGCTGTTGGCAAGGCACCATCCAGACTCACTGGATTAAGCACCTCCATTGGCTCCGTGCTCAACAAAGTGCCCAGCACTCACTCAAACTCCTCATAAAACAGGCAGGATGTCAGCGAGTTGCGGTTTTGCTTCCTGTACTCAGTCTTGAGCCACTTAATCTGCTCCCTGTGCTAGTCAGGTAAATTTCCAGTGCTGCCAGTCTTCACCGTTTGCTGGTATGAATGCTCATTCCTGGTACTCTTACTGAAGTCCACTGTTTTGCTGGCCTCACACCAGAGAATTACTAAAATCTGGCATGTGATCATGAAGCAGCACACTTTGCAAAAGGTTTCTTGTGGTCAGTGTCCATTGCAAACACAGAAGGCTCTCTGATGGTGTCTTTGTACCTTGGCAGTCAGCAGACAAGGGAAGGGTTAAATGCTGATTCACTGAGCAGCTGCATTATACCAATGGGGGTTGCTTCCGTTTTCTTTGGAGTCAACTGCAGATTCTTGGGATAGAGAGGAAAAAGGAAGTTGCCCATTGGATTGTGGAATACTTTTGGTAGACTCCTAGGACTTGATTTGGGAGGGGGCTGCATCTACACTGCAAAACTCAAACCCTGGGTCCCAGCTTAACTCAGGCTTGAACCCACAATGCCTGCAGGGACTTAGGACCCTAGGTCTGAGAGGTGTGTGTGTATAGACAGAAGAGAGATTTGGGCCTAAACTTCAGTCTGAATGCAGGCTTATATTGCAGTATTGATCATAGCCTAAGGTTATGTCTGCTCTGCAAAAAAGGTTTGCATTAGTTGTCCCACCGCAAATAAACCAAACATTTGCTGGCCTGCTGTAAAATCCTAGCAAAGGCAAGGCACTTATCGTTTTTACCATGAGGAAAGATCAGCATTATACCTCCTGCCAGTGGCTGACCTGACCTCATTTACGTCACAGTAAAAATAAAGTGCCTTGTCTCCAGTAGGATTTTACAGTGGGCTATATTAGCTACCCCATCATCAAAATGCACCTTGTTGGTAGTGAAGATAAAAGCCTTAGATACTTGTTTTGGCAGCAACTTCAGTTTACATGGCAGAACCATTTTCATGAATCTTTTCATGTGGAAAAACACACCCCTGAACAACATAAGTTACACCGACAGACACACCGATGTGGACAGAGCTATGTCAGTGGGAGAGCTTCTGCCGCCAACAGAGAGCAGCTACAGGAGTGATCTTATAGTGGCACGGCTGCATCAGTACAGCTGTGTCGCTGTAAACTCTGTAGTGCAGACATGGCCTAAATTATGCTTTTTAAATGGCTGATCTGTGATTACATGCATGCAGCTTCCCCAAGAAGGAGAAAACAAAAGGTCAAACAGATGATTAGACCTAATTACATCAATGCGATTTCTCTGGTCTCTTGTCAGTAGTTTCCTGGGGGAATGCTGTAACAAAAGGTCACGTACTGATATATCTTCTGTCTGCACATGGAAGTGTCACTGACTATAGGAGTTAAAGGAGTTTACTTAGGGGTTAAAGACAGCTGCAAAACCAAGATTTCAAACACACTCAACATTAGCAGTTGTTCCAATTGTTTTTAAGTGTGGCTTATTCTTGTTCTTTTGTTATTTATAAAATGGGCTCCAGAAAGTCCCTGGTAATCAGGAGATGAAGATAGCTATTGTGTGTGTAAACCATGTTTGGGTTTCCATTCCTTCTACAAAGAGCATGGCTTTTGATTCTGAGCAGAGTGGGAAGGTGAGTTGGAAAAAAATCACACTGTAGGAAAAAAAAGATGACATCACAATATTAAATTGCTGAAAAGCACAGTGGCTTTGAGGTGCTATGAAAAAAGATCTGCCCTGACTGCTCAAAGTCAATTCATTGATACTCAATCATGAGTAAATCCTACCTTTTGACGACACAGGCCCAGTGAAAGGACAGAGCAAAATTTTGGGACTGACAATGTTACCAACTTTTGCAACATTTGAGGGGTTTCTGAAAGCTCTAGGCCCTAGAGTCATGTGAATGCATCAGAATCTCTACTTTCTTCTTAAAAAAATAAATTAAATAACTTTCTATCCCTCCAGGCTGTAGAGAAAAGCCAGAAAACAGGAATGGTAACGGTGCAAAAGCCTGAAGACAAGCAAAAACCTTTTAAAAATCTCATGATGTTTTGGTATCTGACTTAGGATTTTTTTGAATACTTGGGGTTGGCAACACTTGGCATCCAAAATGCATCTTGGATGCCCAAACTGTCCCTGCTCCCTCAACAAGAAAATACGTGTGTGGAGGCCACTTCAGCAATGGGGCAGAAGTAGCCTCTGTGGAAAGCTCTGCATCTGCTCCATAGCCTGTGAAGGAAGATTCCTTTCCCCCTTCCCTCTGTGTGTCTGCCTGGTATGCTGCTCAGCCATTTATGCTGAGAAGTGGTACAAGGCTTTGGCTCTTTAGAGAGGACACCAAACAGATTCAGAAATATACCAATATTTCTCTTTTAATGGAGGCACGTGTGGAGGTTTGTGCACAGGACAGCCCTTTACCTGTGCTGTAGTACCCCTAGACTACGTTTACCATGTTCTCCAGAAAAATTTCCAGAGGGATGCCTTGTATCTTGGAGTTACTACTGGCCTCTGTTGTTCTGAGATTGATCACATGGAAGCATTTTACACAGAGTACCAGAAAAACTGGAACAGTCTCACCAAAGCCTTCGCCTTGAAACAAAAAAATCAGCCGTAGTTTGGTCACGGCTCACCTTTTTGGATACTTCAGAACTCCTGATGAAATTGGCCTGCATCGAATCCTGTTCTATATCTTCCATGAGACTCGCTACGATGGAATGAAGTTTAGAAATTTGTGAGAACACCAAACAAGTGCCCCTCTCCAGAGTGGATGCCTTGCAATATTCTTGTCAATGAATCAGGTAAAAGGGCAGGGGCTGTGGAAGAGAGAATCGATATTGTTTGCTTCATGCTCATACAATGAGAGGTCTCTCTTTTGATGAGCTTTCCAATTAGGAATGTAAACTCCTGCTGACTCCTGCAGCAATGTAGTCAAAGGTAAATCAATTTTACCCATCTACTTTTTTTTACCACTACATTACTGCTCTCGTGTATATTAACTTAGTGCCATAAACGTAAGGAGGTGAAAAATAGAGTTTACAACGGGGCCGGGGTGCATCCTCAGCTATGGAATAGCAGCTGCCCCTGCTCCATAATATAACAAAGAAAAATGGAGGCTCATTAAGTAGTGTCGTGGGAACCTAGTCAGTTTCTGTTCTCAGTGGTTCCTGTGAACATTTTTCCACTTCAGTTCATGTAAATTCACATCCTCTGGGTTTCACTTAAACCTGTAGGTCAAATCAAAATGTCAAGTGTCAGAGTTTTAATGCTAAACCATACATGTATTCAGATTTGCATGAAAACAGACCCAGATGTACTTCAATGTTCCTGAGCCTTGGGAAAGCTTTTGAAGAGTCTGACCCAAGTTCTGAAGCCTGAAACCAAACAAGAGAACAGAAGCACCCCCTTTGAGTAGCCAGGAAGCAAAGGTGAAGGATGAGTGAGTCAGAGGCTTTGAGAAGTGGAATCACAGAAAGACAGGCCAGATTTTCAAGCACTCAGCACCCACGCATAAGCCCTGATTTTTTGAAAGAACTCAGCTCCCATTTAGCCACCACAAAAGGGCCAAATTTTTAAATGAGCTAGGCACCCAGCATGCTGAGCCTATTGAAAATCTGGCCTCAATTGTGAGTGCTGCGCCCTTCTGAAAAGTCCAGTCATCATAATCCCTGGGTGTCTTTCTGATGTTGCTTTATATGTTAATACCATGAATGGTGCGAATCTCACAAAATCAGCTGTTTTCATCCAATTCCTGTCACCTGGCAAGTAGGTGTGTTCTCATGGTATTTCAGCCACACCTGACCCAGAAAAAAATGCTCTTGGGGAGGTTGGATTTCAATCCAAAAGTTTAAAATCTGCACCCTTCCCCAAAATTCAATAGAGTTCAGATATTCAATATTCTGGCTTTGGTGTGTGTGTGTCCCCCACCCACACTTTTTTTTTTTTTTTTTTTAAAAAACCACCTCCTTTCATTTCACATGCTCTATATTACCTCCTTCAGATACTGTATCTTAGTGTCTGTAATTAAATATAAATAAGCACAATAGATGGACTACAAGTATAATAACTAGAATCCCTGAAAAGGTTTCATTTGCTGTGCATCTCCACTATGATTGCATAAAGATCAATAACATAATGCACAGATTACTTTACCCAGTTTACAGCATTTTAGAGGAGTTAAACAAACCCTCAAATTATAACTTTTTATGGATAGTCATTCTCTCTGTATGCCCCAACTAAGGCCCCCGTTCTCATTGACGTTAACGCCCTTCTACATTATTCTGGCAGCGCAGAGGGGCATTACAGTAATGACAAAGCAGTACACAGGGACCTTTGTGTAAATATGAATCACTTTACTACTGTAAATAGAAGCTTACCTGGTTTCTTGTTTCTAGGGCTTGATCCTTACAAATAACGAGCCTAATTCTACCCTGCTTTGTGCCATTATTTATACCTCTATAAAGTAAGAGTAAAATGCTATTGTTCTGATACAGTAGCATTTTATACCTGTTCTGAACAGCTGGAAATTATGACATAGGGTGAAGGCAGTGAAGAATCAAGTCGAATAAATAATCTTCACAAATTTAGCCTCCCAACCCCCCCAGCTTGATCCTGATTTTCTTCAAGCATATTTGTTAGTTGCAAGCATTTAGTGAAGAGTGTGGTCAAATAATTTCTAGCCTATGGGTTGGTTAACTGTCACAAGTCACATTCCTGCTTAAAATGTTCAGCGGAGCACACAATAAACCAACAAATAATGACTAATGCAGAGCTGGCACACGGTTTTGATATTTATGTGAAAATCTGGGAAACAGGTGCGATTCACAAGCACCTTTGTGATGCAAATCCTTTCGCAGACTGAATAGTCATGAACACAGCTGGTTAAGAATTTTCTTTTCTTTTTTTTTAGTTCTTATTTAAATGTGGTTAAAAATGGAAATTTTTCAGCAAAATGGACATTTTCCCAGAAACTGCATTTAAGAAAAAAAGAGAGAGAGAAGACTCCTGACCAGCTGTGTTCATGACTATTCAGTCTACGGAGGTATTTGCATAAAAGTGCTTGTGAATCACACCTGTTACACATTTTTGATAATTTGGGAATTTTGTTTTGGGTCAGAACAACAATATTTTGGTTAGAGTCTGATCAACCCAAATCAAAAGATTTAGTTTTGTTGAACTGAATCAAAATATTGTGCGTCAGTTCAACATTAATCTGCGCTGGTGTCTCATGGTAATACCATGACTGTGGTGCACTGTGGGAGGTGTAGTCTGAGCAGGGAAGATTGGTTCTTTGACAAGAATGGGGACACAAAGCACCAAAACTACAATTCCCACAATGCATCACAACATTGTGATGTGATCCCAGGCAGAAGCCGTTCAACGCTGAACTTATCTGAATCCAGATGTTTCATTTCAAAATTGTTTAGAACTTTTTGTTCTGTGAAAAATTTTGAGATTTCAACTTTTTTGTCCCAGTTCAAGACAAAAACAAATTTCATAGTTAGAATTTCCCACAGGATGGAAATTCTGATTTTTCAACCATTTCTAGAAATGAATAAAAATGATATCATGAATCACAGTGAGCCACATTTAATATGTTATCTGAAAAAAAAATACTGGCAATCAATGTCACTGTTCAGCCAGCTCTAGTCCAGTTACTTCATTCCAATTAAATAAGCTTCATTCTGCTATTACATTTCACTATCACTTTATTTATACTGATCTGTGGTGCTCTTCTGTTTACGCAGTATGTTATTAAAGATCAATTTCAATGTTTAAACTGAATACTATCAGCATTTTCCAAACATCTTTTGATAATTCAAATGACTGCCCTTGATTCTATGCTCCATCCTCTAGACACTCTCCTACAGGTGAAAATAAGCCGGTACGCCCCAGTACGGCGTACGGTAAGAGCCGGTGTGCCGTACCGGGACCGGCTTTCCCAGAGGGCAATTTAAAGCCCTGGAGTAGTGGCAATTTAAAGGGCCCCAGAGCTCCAGCCGCTGCTACCACCCCAGCCCTTTAAATCCCCGCCCGAGCCCTGCTGCCGAAGCCCTGGGGTAGCGGCGGCTGGGCTTCAGAGGGGATTTAAAGGGCCGGGGCGGTAGCGGCGGCTGGAGCTCTGGGGCCCTTTAAATTCCCCAACAGAGCCCCACCGCCGCGACCCCAGGGCTTCGGCAGTGGGGCTCAGGAGGGGATATAAAGGGCTCGGGGCTCCGGCAGCCACTACCACAGCAGAGCCCCAGGCCCTTTAAAGCTCTGCCAGAGCCCAGAGCCCCGGGGTAGTGGTGGCAGCCGGGAGCCCCCAAGGGCTCCTCAGTGATTTACAGGGCCCGGGGCTCCACTGCGGTAGCAGCAGCTGGAGCCTTGGGCCCTTTAAATCGCCCCCGAGCTCCGGGGTTCCCAGCCGCCTCTGCAGCTGGTTGCTCGGGGGTGATTTAAAGGGCCCCGGGCTCCTAGCCGCCACTACCGCAGCTGGAGCCCTGGCCCTTTAAATCAAGATTTAAAGGGGGATTTAAGGCCCTGCCTCTTCCGGTTAAAGTCACGCCTCTTCCAGTTGAGGCCACGCCCCCTGCTGAGGACTCCGGCATACCGGTAAGTCCTCTAACTTACTTTCACCCCTGCTCTCTCCTTAACAATGACAACAAAAAGGTTTCAATAAATCCAAAATTAATACTTTTTCAGACATTATGTTTGGTGGAGAATTTTGAAATTTTCAGGATCCTCTGCAAAACAGAATGTCCATTCTCTGCCCAGCTCTAATAAATACATTGAAGATGGGGAGTACCTAAGATAAATAGCTCTTCTAACACAGACTAATGCATGCAGTGCTGGGCAGATGTAGTCTCCCACTTCAATAGATGCACTATTAGGGGCCAGAGAGGGCCCAAGCCTATGGGGTCACTGCCCTCCCCATTGGGATGAGGGAAGTCTGGCCTGTATGCAGCCAGGGAAACGTTCGTGGTCGTGTCTCTCCTTGAGCTCCAACCCCGCTGCTGATGGAAGTGGTATCCCAAAACCTCATAGAATCATAGAATATCAGGGTTGGAAGGGACCCCAGAAGGTCATCTAGTCCAACCCCCTGCTCAAAGCAGGACCAATTCCCAGTTAAATCATCCCAGCCAGGGCTTTGTCAAGCCTGACCTTAAAAACCTCTAAGGAAGGAGATTCTACCACCTCCCTAGGTAACGCATTCCAGTGTTTCACCACCCTCTTAGTGAAAAAGTTTTTCCTAATATCCAATCTAAACCTCCCCCACTGCAACTTGAGACCATTACTCCTCGTTCTGTCATCTGCTACCATTGAGAACAGTCTAGAGCCATCCTCTTTGGAACCCCCTTTCAGGTAGTTGAAAAAGCAGCTATCAAATCCCCCCTCATTCTTCTCTTCTGCAGGCTAAACAATCCCAGCTCCCTCAGCCTCTCCTCATAACTCATGTGTTCCAGACCCCTAATCATTTTTGTTGCCCTTCGCTGGACTCTCTCCAATTTATCCACATCCTTCTTGAAGTGTGGGGCCCAAAACTGGACACAGTACTCCAGATGAGGCCTCACCAATGTCGAATAGAGGGGAACGATCACGTCCCTCGATCTGCTCGCTATGCCCCTACCTATACATCCCAAAATGCCATTGGCCTTCTTGGCAACAAGGGCACACTGCTGACTCATATCCAGCTTCTCGTCCACTGTCACCCCTAGGTCCTTTTCCTACCTCACTCCTACCTCTGGGCTCACTGCCTGATGGGTCATCTCAGGCCTGGCATGATGATGCCAGCAGTGGTGGTGATGGGATCTGGGCCTGGCCAAGGCAAGCGAGTCACTCCCCACGTTATCGATGCCAGGAGCAAAACCTGAGTGGTGCTATGACCCCATGCACCTGGTTGCAGCACCACTCAAACTCAGAACGGAGGGGCAGCCGAGTCAAACCAGAGATCCAAACCTGTACAAGTGCACCCAGTGTACATTGGTTAATCCCGGCCTGATTTCTGTGGGTGCAATGGTGCCCATGGACCCCCAGTAAAGCCGCCCTGATGCAGTATCCCACTCAAAATCAGTTGCACTCGGTACTGATCAGAACCTTGTACTGAAACTCTTTTGTAGTCACCTCTTTAAAATTAGTGTTTTAGTTTAAAAGATAAGTAAAACTGAATATTATTTAGGGAAACAACAAATGTGCTGCAGCAAATCAAGTGGAATTAATGACATGTTAGGACATCATAAGCTAAATTGTCTCTGAAACCTACTGCCACATAACAATGATGGTTCGGCAGCCTCTACAAAATGCATTGGAGGAGGGCTCTCTCTCTCTCTGTTTCTGCAGATGTTTGGCGTCATAAACATAAAAAACACCATCAGAAACCACAGCAGAGACAAAAACTACCCCAGGAACCTTCAGCATCAATACAGATTGCTTTAGCGGTTTTAGGGGAGATGGTGAGCAGAGAGAAAAATCTTTATTAATACATGATCCGAGCTATGAAAGAACCAAAGAACCCTCATATTTTTTATCCACAGCAAGTACACTATTCCAAAAATCACAATAAAGAAAGTATGGATGATAAAACTGATGAAACAAATAGAAAAATATCATGGGCCAGCTGAGTGCTCTAGACACACGTGATGTGTGATACTGATGAGCGCTGAAGAGAACAGAATCCAGTCCTCCACAGGTGCAGGGAACATTGCCAAGATACAGGGGCAGAGAGAAGGGCCCAATCTAGTGATCTGATCATAGGACTCGGAGTCAGGAACACCGTCCAGTGGCACAGGCAACATTCATAAATTCCCCTCTCCTGCCTTGTTCTTTGGGGGGAGGGGGGGAGGAGGGGTGGGAGAGTGAAAATATGAAGCCCCCAATTTCATGCAAAAGGAGAAGCAGAGTTAGTATCGTTTTTAGACGACAGGTTTGGTCTCATTTCATCAGCGTGGTTTTTCTTGGTATCGGTACAGTGAGGAAGAATAAGGTTTCCCTTATAAAAAGGGAAACAGTGCTCTGAAGAAGCAGCCCAGGACATTGTGGGCCAGATTCTACCTGACCTTATGCATAGTGGTACGCCATGGTAGAAGGAGACCTCCCCCCCACCCCACTCTCATACCTGCCCCTTACACTGTGCCCACAACTGCAGAAGTTGTGCACTGGTGAGTGCAGGAATTGCCCCACTGCACAAACCTGGAGGCTCACAGTGCCCCTAAAAGGGGTATGGAGGGACAGGGAGGAAGCAGGATCGACATGCAGGATGAAGACCCCGACAGTCATAAAGGTGTGCGGTGGGAACACTCTCTCACGCTGAGGCATTCTGACAATTAGGACTAAGTCACTTACATTTTGCCAGACGTCTGATTAGATGCCATAGGCTGAGCTGGAATATTTGGAAGGGCTCAACACCCAAACAATTCCCCCAGACTCTCAGGAGACTTCCGCTCCCAAACAGGTGCCCAAATAAACAGTCAGATTTTCCAAAGCATGTTGGGTGCTGAGCTCTTTGGAAAAATCTATGGCCTATGCTGGTTAAAAGTAGTGTCAGCAGACAAGCCCCCATTTGTTATTGTTATTAGTCATTTGTCAAGGACCAGGGCTCCCATTGTGCTGGGCTCTGTACAACACACACACACACACACGCACGCACCCCTCCCACCATCAGTAACACCAGTACAGCTGAACTGAGGTCAGCCAGTGTAGGAAGTGTGTCAAGTTTCTCAAGAGCAGCCAAGGCTTAATACTGGCAACAAGTTGATATATTTCTTGTATTCTACTCAACCACATTACCGTAGCTGAAGGGGAAAAGATTCTGAAAACATCTCTGTGTAATTTCAGCACTACCCCCTCTAATGTAGCATGGTGTACACCACACGATCCATTGTCTACAGCCAAGCTCTACGATACAATCGCATTTGCTCCAACCCCTCAGACAGAGACAAATACCTACGAGATCTCTATCAAGTGTTCTTACAACTACAATACCCAGCTGCTGAAGCGAAGAAACAGCTTGACAGAGCCAGAAGAGTACCAGAAGTCACCTACTACAGGACAGGCCCAACAAAGAAAACAACAGAACACCACTAGCCATCACCTTCAGCCCCCAACTAAAACCTCTCCAACGCATCATCAAGGATCTACAACCTATTCTGAAGGACGACCCATTACTCTCATAGATCTTGGGAGACAGGCCAGTCCTAGACAGCCCCCCAATCTGAAGCAAATACTCACCAGCAACCACACACCACACAACAGAACCACTAACCCAGGAACCTATCCTTGCAACAAAGCCCGTTGCCAACTGTGCCCACATATCTATTCAGGGGACACCATCATAGGGCCTAATCACAACAGCCACACTATCAGAGGCTCGTTCACCTGCACATCTACCAATGTGATATATGCCATCATGTGCCAGCAATGCCCCTCTGCCATGTACATTGGTCAAACTGGACAATCTCTATGTAAAAGAATAAATAGACACAATTCAGATGTCAAGAACTATAACATTCAAAATCCAGTCGGAGAACACTTCAGTCTCTTTAGTCACTCGATTACAGACCTAAAAGTTGCAATTCTTCAACAAAAAACTTCAAAAACAGACTCCAATGAGAGATTGCTGAATCGGAATTAATTTGCAAACTGGATACAATTAACTTAGGCTTGAATAGAGACTGGGAGTGGATGGGTCATTACACAAAGTAAAACGATTTCCTCATGTTTATTTCCCCCTCACCCCCACTGTTCCTCAGACATTCTTGTCAACTGCTGGAAATGGCCCACCTTGATTATCACTACAAAAGGTTCCCCCCACCCCCCGCTCTCCTGCTGGTAATAGCTCACCTTAAGTGATCACTCTCCTTACAGTGTGTATGGTAACACCCATTGTTTCATATTCTCTATTTATATAAATCTCCCCACTGTATTTTCCACTGAATGCATCCGATGAAGTGAGCTGTAGCTCACGAAAGCTTATGCTCAAATAAATTTGTTAGTCTCTAAGGTGCCACAAGTACTCCTTTTCTTTTTACAGATATTCTGATTGCTAAAAAATATGGACAATGCTTTTTGTTCTGGGGAGTGTGATGGGGAGGCATAACTGATGCTAGAAAAGCATCTACTAGCATGGGCTGCCAACATGTCCCCCAGTTCAGAGTTTGACATACAGCTGAGCTAGGGGAGGTTTCCTGACCCAACTTTTCTCCCCTTCTAAATTTGGTTGAGCTGCTGTTAACCACAGTTAAAAGCTGAGCTTGTAGCACCTTACGATCAACCATAATGCTGATTGTGTGGGGCATGAAGGAACGCATCTCTCTCATGCTGCCCTAACTCCTCAAAAGGGGTCCGCTGCTCTCACCCCTTGCCCCAGTCTGAGCAGAGTTTCCTCTGGCAGGTAGTATAGGGAATACTGCTACTCTGTCTCCCTCTTAGGCTTGGTCTACACTCAGAGTTGAGGTCGAATTTAGCAGTGTTAAATAGATTTAACCCTGCACCCGTCCACACGACGAGGCCCTTTTTTTCAACTTAAACGGCTCTTAAAATAGATTTCCTTACTCCACCCCCAACAAGGGGATTAGCACTGAAATCCGCCCTGCTGGGTCGATTTGGGGTACTGTGGACGCAATTAGATGTCCATTGTGACCACTCTGGACAGCACTTTCAACTCAGACGCACTGGCCAGGTAGACAGGAAAAGGCCCACAAACTTATGAATTTCAATTTCCTGTTTGGCCAGCGTGGGAAGCTGCACGTGAGGTGACTATGATGGAGTCCCACAATTGCAAAAGAGCTCCAGCATGAACCAAACGGGAGGTACAGGATCTGATCGCTGTATGGGGAGAGGAATCCGTGCTATCAGAACTCTGTTCCAGTTTTTGAAATGCCAAAACATTTGTCAAAATCTCCCAGGGCATGAAGGACAGGGGCCATAACAGGGACCCGAAGCAGTGCCGCGTGAAACTTAAGGAGCTGAGGCAAGCCTACCAGAAAACCAGAGAGGCAAATGGCCACTCCAGGTCAGAGCCCCAAACATGCCGCTTCTATGATGAGCTGCATGCCATTTTAGGGGGTTCAGCCACCACTACCCCAGGCGTGTTGTTTGACTCCTTCAATGGTGATGGAGGAAACACGGAATCAGGTTTTGGGGACGAGGAAGATGATGATGATGATGATAAAGTTGTAGATAGCTCACAGAAAGCAAGTGGAGAAACTGGTTTTCCCGACAGGCAGAAACTGTTTCTCACCCTGGACCTGGAGCCAGTACCCCCCGAACCCACCCAAGGCTGCCTCCCGGACCTGCCAGGCGGAGAAGGGACCTCTGGTGAGTGTACCTTTTAAAATAGGTTTAAAAGCAAGCATGTTTAATGATTAATTTGCCCTGGCATTTGCGGCTCTCCTGGATGTACTCCAAAAGCCTTTGCAAAAGGTTTCTGGGGAGGGCAGCCTTATTCTGTCCACCATGGTAGGACACTTTACCACTCCAGGCCAGTAGCACGTACTCAGGAATCATTGTAGAACAAAGCATTGCAGTGTATGTTTGCTGGCATTCAAAAAACATCCGTTCTTTATCTCTCTGTGTTATCCTCAGGAGAGTGATATCATTCATGGTCACCTGGTTGAAACAGGGTGCTTTTCTTAAGGGGACATTCAGAAGTGCCTGTTCCTGCTGGGCTGTTTGCCTGTGGCTGAACAGAAATGTTCCCCGCTGTTAGCCACAGGGAGGGGGGAGAAGGGAGGGGCTAGCCACGAGGTGGGGGGGAGGCAAAATGCGACTTTGGAACGAAAGCACATATGCTATGTATGTAATGTTAACAGCAAGGTTTACCGTGAAAGAGTGTACCCACTGTTCTATAAAATGTGTCTTTTTAAATACCACTGTCCCTTTTTTTTCCCCTCCACCAGCTGCATGTGTTTCAAGGATCACAGGATCTTCTCCTTCCCAGAGGCTAGAGAAGATTAGAAGGCGAAAAAAACGCACTCATGATGAAATGTTCTGAGCTCATGCTGTCCTCCCACACTGGCAGAGCACAGACAAATGCGTGGAGGCAGACAATGTCAGAGTGCAGGAAAGCACAAAATGACCGGGAGGAGAGGTGGCGGGCTGAGGAGAGTAAGTGGCAGGCTGAAGAGAGGGCTGAAGCTGAAAGGTGGCGGCAGCGTGATGAGAGGAGTCAGGATTCAATGCTGAGGCTGCTGGAGGATCAAACTAATACTCTCCAGTGAATGGTTGAGCTGCAGGAAAGGCAGCAGGAGCACAAACCTCCACTAGAGCCTCTGTGTAACCAACCGTCCTCCTCTCCAAGTTCCATAGCATCCTCACCCAGACGCCCAAGAATGCGGTGGGGGGGCCTCCGGCCACCCAGCCACTCCACCCCAGAGGATTGCCCAAGCAACAGAAGGCTGGCATTCAATAAGTTTTAAACTTTTAAAGTGTTGTGTGGCCTTGTCCTTCCCTCCTCCACCACCCCTCCCGGGCTACCTTGGCAGTTATCCCCCTATTTGTGTGATGAATTAATAAAGAATGCATGAATGTGAAGCAACACCTACTTTATTGCCTCTGCAAGCGGTGATCGAAGGGAGGAGGGGAAGGTGGTTAGCTTATGGGGAAGTAGAGTGAACCAAGGGGCAGGGGGTTTCATCAAGCAGAAACAAACAGAACTTTCACACCATAGCCTGGCCAGTCATGAAACTGGTTTTCAAACCTTCTCTGATGCGCACAACGCCCTCCTGTGCTCTTCTAACCACCCTGCTGTCTGGCTGCACATAACCAGCGGCCAGGCGATTTGCCTCAACCTCCCAACCCGCCATAAATGTCTCCCCCATACTCTCACAGATCTTGTGGAGCGCACAACAAGCAGTAATAACAGTGGGAATATTGGTTTCGCTGAGGTCTAACTGAGTCAGTAAACTGCACCAGCGCGCTTTTAAATGTCCAAATGCACATTCTACCACCATTCTGCACTTGCTCAGCCTGTAGTTGAACAGCTTCTGACTACTGTCCAGGCTGCCTGTGTACGGCTTCATGAGATATGCCATTAAGGGGTAGGCTGGGTCTCTAAGGGTAACTATAGGCATTTCAACATCCCCAACGGTTATTTTCTGGTCTGCGAATAAAGTCCCTTCCTGCAGCTTTTGAAACAGACCAGAGTTCCTGAAGATGCAAGCGTCATGTACCTTTCCCGGCCATCCCACACTGATGTTGGTGATACGTCCCTTGTGATCCACCAGTGCTTGCAGCACTATTGAAAAGTACCCCTTGCGGTTTATGTACTCGCCGGCTTGGTGCTCCGGTGCCAAGATAGGGATATGGGTTCCGTCTATGGCCCCAACACAGTTAGGGAATCCCATTGCAGCAAAGCCATCCACTATGACCTGCACATTTCCCAGGGTCATTACCCTTGATATCAGCAGATCTTTGATTGCGTGGGCTACTTGCATCACAGCAGCCCCCACAGTAGATTTGCCCACTCCAAATTGATTCCCGACTGACCGGTAGCTGTCTGGCATTGCAAGCTTCCACAGGGCTATTGCCACTCGCTTCTCAACTGTGAGGGCTGCTCTCATCTTGGTATTCATGCACTTCAGGGCAGGGGAAAGCAGGTCACAAAGTTCCATGAAAGTGCCTTTACTCATGCAAAAGTTTCGCAGCTACTGGGAATCATCCCAGACCTGCAACACTATGCGGTCCCACCAGTCTGTGCTTGTTTCCTGGGCCCAGAATCTGCGTTCCACGGCATGAACCTGCCCCATTAGCACCATGATGCCCGCATTGCCCGGATCCCCCATGCTTTGAGAGAAATCTGTGTCCATGTCCTCATAACTCTTGTCACCACGCTGACATCACCTACTCGCCCGGTTTCACTTTGCCAGGTTCTGGTGCTGCATATACTGCTGGATAATGCGCGTGGTGTTTAATGTGCTCCTAATTGCCAAAGTGATCTGAGCGGGCGTCTGCACAGAAAAAAGGTGCAGAATGATTGTCTGCCATTGCTGTGACGGAGAGAGGGGCGACTGACAACATGGCTTACAGGGTTGGCTTACAGGGAATTAAAATCAACAAAGGGGGTGGCTTTACATCAAGGAGAAACAAAAACAACCGTCACACAGAATGGCCCCCTCAAGGATTGAACTCAAAACCCTGGGTTTAGCAGGCCAATGCTCAACCCACTAAGCTATCCCCTCCCTCTGGTATTTCAGGCAGGACTTCATGGAGGGAGGGGGAAGCAAATGAACACAAAACAAATCTGGTCTATTTCTTGTTTTGATCCACTCCATCTACCTTTTACATCTTTGGCTGGCAGCAGACGGTGCAGAAGGACTGCAAGCCATCCATATCTCCTGCCTGCTCACCGTAAGATGGTACAATAGGACTGCCTGCAGGACTAAAGAGAATGACCTGGTCGAGTCACTCCTAATTTAGTCCCTGCGCCCATATCTGCCTAGGCGCTCCTGACCGACCTTACCAAGGCGAACAGGAGCACCTCAGACATAATGAGGATGGTTTTCAGGCCTATTGTACCATCTGCTGCCACAAGGCAATGGGTTGCTGCTGCTGTGTAGCAATGAGGTACCGCGTCTGCCAGCACCCAGGAGACATATGGTGACAGTGAGCTGAGCGGGCTCCATGCTTGCTGTGGTATGGCATCTGCACAGGTAACTCAGGAAAAAAGGTGCAAAACGATTGTCTGCTGTTGCTTTCACAGAGAGAGGGAGGGAGGGCCTGATGACATGTACCCAGAACCACCTGCGACAATGTTTTTTGCCCATCAGGCATTGGGATCTCAACCCAGAATTCCAATGGGCGGCGGAGACTGCGGGAACTGTGGGATAGCTACCCACAGTGCAACACTCCGGAAGTCGACGCTAGCCACGGTACTGTGGAAGCACTCTGCCGAGTTAATGCACTTAATGCACTTCGAGCATTTTGTGTGGGGACACACACAATCAACTATATAAAAACGATTTCTAAAAAGCCGACTTCTATAAATTCAATCTAATTTCATAGTGTAGACATACCCTTAGAGTATGTCTTCACTGGGCCAAAAACAAACAAACAAACAAACATTTTAAATAGGCGGGGGTGGAGGTTAGCAGGTTGAGTTCAACCCCAGACTCCCCTATAGGCTTGAGTTTCTAACCCAAGTTAAAAGCCAAGTTGCCTGTTTTAACCCAAGTTAGTGCATTAACTCAGATTAGCTCTCTTCCCCCCACACACACACCCCCTAGCATAGACACACCATAATACACACCTAACAATAAGGCCCTTGGAGCCAACTAATGTTGCTACCCTCTCCCCCCAAAGTATAAAAAACTAAACACAATAACATTAATCAGATGGGAACATTGATGAATTTCAACCACTATAATTTTGAATAATTGGAAGTGGGAGAGGATTTGAAAAAAGTTTACTAAAAATTCAGTACCAACATGAAATATCCACAGAGCAAAGCTTGCAAGCTTCATATCCTTCTTGGGACACATTTCTACTAATCTTGAAAAGGAACAGATATTCACAACTTCCTACACTTAAAGTCATATAGACTAGAAAGTGGAGTTCTGACCTCTCACCCGCAAGGGCATTTCAAAAGCTCAATATAGAACAAAACAAACAAACATTCTCATGCAGCCACAAATCAGGATGTTTCAAAACACACTGCATAACAGGAAGTGAGATCAACAAGCCAAGGAAAGATGGTCTAGAGCAGTGTCTCTCAATGACCAGGTAGTGGACCAGCACCGGTCCCTGAATCTCCGACACAGTTTACAAAGGCAGCAAGATTCTCCCTGGTGTCAAAAAGGTTGAGAAACACTAGTCTAGTGGATAGGGCACTAGCATGGTCCTTGAAGACTCTGCCACAGACTTACTGTTTGATCTTGGGCAAGACATCTTGAGCCCGATTTGCAGAAGTGCTAAGCACTGGCCACTCCCACTGAAACCCATTGGAGTTGCATGTAGTTAGTACCTCTGAAAAAGCAGGCCCTTACACTCTCAGTACCTCAGTTCCCAGTCTAGAAGAAGGGGGCTAGCAGCACTCTTCTAGCTGACATGGGTGTTGTGATGATAAATATGTTGTTTGGGATGTGTTCATGTAGGATGGTGATGGAAGCCATAGCAACGGGACAGCTTTTGTCCATTTCCCTTTAGTTTAAATAAATTATTACAGTCCAGGGCAACTGCACCCGTATTTCCAGCAAGGGTACCAATACTAAGCTCCTGGCTCCTCAGCCATCACCTCTCTTGGACAGAGATGTTTCTCTCTCTCTCCCACCCACCTGGGATATTGCCAGACTGCACAGCTCCCTGCCTGTACTGTGAATTCCCCAGCAAAGCAGGCCTGTTTGACTTATCTCCTCAGAGATAGTAAACAGGGAAATTTTAAGCTACCATGGGGCTTCTTCTAATAAAGCACAAGGTGAAAATATTACAGAGAAAATATTAAAAACAGAAGAACCTACCCACATGCTAATAAGCTGACCAGAGATCATCCTCTGACTCCAAGGAGGGCTCTGGCAAGAACAGTCCTTCAGATCCATCAAGGGTTTTTTTCTGTGGTCACAAGTTCCTAACAGCTCTCTCTCGGAACAAGCACATTCAGTATCCTGGGGAACTCAGTGGCCACAAGTCTTCCAACCCTTCCCAAATGACTGGGGCCCCCCATATAGTCCCCAGACCACAAGGATACATAAACTTAATACAGTTTAACTTTAGTTCAATAAGGTTTGTCCAGGAAATTGTCACATCTGGCAAATAAACCACCGCTCTGTGTGGGAGAGACCGCTATCCTTGTGCTAGGAGCAGGACTGTGGTTGGCTCTGTGAAAGCACAAGGATCCTTCTTCCAAAGACCCAATGTGATTACAGGCTGCAGGCTCCCAGAGCACAAAAACTGGGAGAGCAGTGCTGGTAGCACTAGAAGACACAGAGGAAGTTATGAGCCTGTCCACACCTCACACACCAAAGTCAGCCTGAAGTGGGGGAAAGCACAGGTCGAATCCGGTTAAAGGAAGTGCGACCAGCCGATGCTGGGTTTTAAAGTTTCAGTTGCTGCCCCTCTTTACTGAGCTCACAAACCTGGGTCGAGGTCCTGCAGACTCAGAAATGTATGGGCCTCATGTACACTAGTAGTGCTACATTAGCTTCAATGGGGCTATGCCAGTTTATACCTGCTGAGGCGCTATCCCCATGGGTGCACTGTACAATGCCTCAGAATAGTACCTTATTTACAGGTAATTGGACATCTAAATTCATTGACATCCATGGTGAATTTTCAAAAGTGTGGCTGAGTTTAATTGTAGGCACAGAACAGGAGACAGGCCCATTTCAAAGCTAAGCCCTAGGACTGACCAGGCCCAAAACTACTGGTTGGGGCTTGATAACACAGACTGCTGTCAAATGAAAGATTTTGAGTTATGTTCATGAATGCAGATACACAAGCTTTAGATTAGAGGGACATTTGGACATAGTAACATTGTTTAAAAATGTCCAGTATGGTTAATTCTCTGGCTTCTGAAAAAAGTGTGAACCATTATTAAACAGAGATCCAATCAAAATCATCACATTAAGAGTTAGCTGATCGTAGGATGACAGTGTATGGTTTTGTTATTGCTTTATTATGTATGCAGTTTTATCTCATTCCAGTACCTGGATGTTTGACAGTTCAGTTTCAATGAAGTGATAGCTTGGTGGTTTGAGCATGGGCCTGCTAAACCCAAGGTTGTAAGTTCAATCCTTGATGGGGCCATTTAGGGATCTGGGGCAAAAATTGCGGATTGGTCCTGCTTTGAGCAGGGGGTTGGACTAGATGACCTCCTGAGGTCCCTTCCAACCCTGAGATTCTATGATTCTAAGTGAGCTGTAGCTCACGAAAGCTTATGCTCAAATAAATGTGTTAGTCTCTAAGGTGCCACAAGTACTCCTTTTCTTTTTGCGAATACAGACTAACACAGCTGCTACTCTGAAAAAAGTTCAGTTTTGTGTCTCAAGTGTAAATGGCTTATAATATATTCATGCTAAAGATACATGTTTGGTTGGGGGTTTGTTTGTTTTTTTGGTAATTCCCCATTTCAAGCAGTTACTTCCCCGCCTCAAAATGGATTCTTGAACAGGATTAAGACAACATCACAAAAATATCAGGCTTTCTATTGTATCTATTCATGTTTGTATTCTGTACCCATCATGGTGGTATTCCACCTTTAAAAAAAAAAGCAAAAAAAAAAATGGAGTGGGGAAAATGTATGTATGAGTCAATCTAGGAACGTACGTGGAGCAAATGGAACTGCCTGGGTTGGTATATTTCCAGCTGAGAGTCCAACTAACATTCATTGCTGAATCATTGTGATAAAAGTAAATGAATTAGAAAATACGAATTTCCTTTGTTTTACCATTTCTGTTTCCAAAATGTCAGGTACAGGAAGTTTATGGGCTGTCATAGTTAGATTATCAAATGAATATCAAATGAATGACATCAGTTGAGAGATGGAAATAGCATGAGAAAGTCCTATTTCCAGTTCTTCTGTGCTAGACAAAGGGCCAAGTTCTACCCTCATTTATACATTTGCAGCTCCGTTGAGCTGTGAGATTAACTTGAATTCTGAATATAGAATATTCACTAGAAACTGTTCACAAGTTATTCAAATAGAGGTGGGAGAGAAATACTTTTAAAAACCACAAAAAACTTAAAATTCAATTCAATATTTTTATCTGTTTCCAAATATTTTATTCATAGGAAAAAAAGTAAAATGCAATGAAAATGAATGATTTACTCATCTCCAGATGTAAGTGATTTTTGCTCACTGAATCTCACACCTATTTTGGTGTAGAAATATGATCCCTTTCTATACCTAGAGGACTTGGAGCCTAATCCAAAGCCCACTGACTTCAATGGAAAGATTCCTATTTTTATTATTTATTCATTATTTGTATTACTGTAGAGGCTAGGAACCCTAGTCATGGACCAGATCTGCATTGTGTTAGGTGCTATACAAGCACAAACAAAAATATTTGACTTCATCTTGACTTTAGTAAAAGCTTTTGATACTGTCTCGCTTGACCTTCTCATAAACAAACTAGGGAAACTTGATGGAACTACTATAAGGTGGGAGAACAACCAGTTGGAAAACCATTCCCAGAGAGTAGTGGACCAGTTGAATGTTTCATGACTTTCATAAACATCACCAGCCACACAGGGGAGAGAAACTTGCCTTGTACCTACTTGATTTCCTCACTGAAAATGGGATTGACATCAGCTTTTGTTGTGGCCAAAGCTATGACAATGCAAGTAATATGAGTGGCAAATATTCAGGGATTCAGGCAAAAGATAAGAGTGCAATGGTTTGGTTGATTACATACCACGTGCTAGACACTCACTCAACCTTGTTGGCCAGTCTGCCATGGATTGTTGTGTTGAAGCAGGGTTTTTCTGGATTTGTCCAACAATTGTACAATTTTTTCTCTGCATCCACCAGTCGTTGGATGATTCTTAGAGATTCACTACGAAAGCGATGCCCAGAGCCCAAATTACACTCAGGGACACAGTGCACTGCCAATGCTGAAGCTGTGGATTCAGTTGTTCTGGGATACCCCAGCATCCTTAAAGCACTAGAGAGCATCAAGGATGATTAATCTCAAAAATCAGCAATAAGAAAAGATGTGAAGATCTTGAGTGATGCCATGCGCACTTTGGAAACTGGTATTTTGTGAGAGGTCTGGAATGATATACTTCAGCCACGCAGCAGGTGCAGTCTAAGCTTGCAAAGGGCTCAAACTGAACTGCTGTAAACCTAATGAGGAGTCTTGGAACTGTTCTTCAACAATTGCGGAATAGTTTTGATGAGTCTGAAATTCAGGGGGCTGCAAGGACTGCTAACCAGGAATATAAGAAAGCCATATGCCGCAAAAGACAGAAGACATGTGACGATGCAACTGCCCACTTGTTCAGTGACAAGAAGGCCTTCAGAGTTAATACCTTCATCACAATCATTGACAAACGGAAGAGTTCATTAGAACATTGGATCAATATTTACAAAAATATTGACAAAACCTTTAGTGTACTGACAATTTTCACCTAACATTTGAAGTTCTGACCTCAGTGAAGGTATCAAACGTCTGTTTCAGAAGTACCCAGATGATTTCCCAGTAGATATTAGTAAAGAATCTCTTCAATATGTTGAATTCACATTATTCTCAGATATAGAGAGAAAAGATGATGAAAGCAAATCTATTTGGATGTACCGAACTATCACTGAGTCCAATGTTTCCCAAATGTTGAAACTGCATTTCGGCTGTATTTGTCACTAATGATCACTAACTCTAGTGGAGAACGTTTTCTCTCTCTTCTAACAAGGATCAAAAAATGTCCTCCGATCCACCATGACTCTAAAGCATCTCAGTGCTTTGTCCCTCTTGAGCATTGAGAATGAAATCGTCAGGTCTTTGAATTATGACATCAGTCATGACTTTGCCACAGCTAAAGCTAGGGAGGGGAAATAGTTTATTCTACTCTCACTACACAAATCTTCAAACAAACTTGTCAACTTTACATAAATATATAAATAAGTATGCAGATAAATGTTTGACAACTTCAAAAAAAATCTGCAATTCATACTTAGTCCTTTCCCTCTCATTAGCCTTAGGCCCTTTGTAACCTTAATCTGGCCCTGGTTATCAGTGGTTCACAGTCATGCTGGGAGGGCATAATGAGTGGAGTCCTGCAGGGATTAGTTCTGGGTCCGGTTCTGTTCAATATTTTCATCAATGATTTAGATAATGGCATAGAGAGCACACTTATAAAGTGTGCGGATGATACCAATCTGGGAGGGGTTGCAAGTACTTTGGAAAATGGGATTATAATTCAAAATGATCTGGACAAACGGTCTGAAGTAAATAGGATGAAATTTAATAAGGACAAATGCAAAGTACTCCACTTAGAAAGGAACAATCAGTTGCATGCATACAAAATGGAAAGTGACTGCCTAGGAAGGAGAACTGCAGAAAGGGATCTGGGAGTCATAGTGGATCACAAGCTAAAAATGAGTAGGTATAACACTGTTGCAAAAAAAAATTAAAAAATTAAAAAACACCCCACCACTGAACATCATTCTGGGATGTATTAGCAGGAGTGTTGTAAACAAGACATGAGAAGTAATTCTTCCGCTCTACTCCATGCTGATTAGGCCTCAACGGGAGTATTGTGTCCAGTTTTGGGGACCACATTTCACAAAAGATGTGGACAAATTGGAGAAAGTCCAGAGAAGAGCAACAAAAAATTATTAAGGTCTAGAAAACATGACCTATGAGGGAAGATTGAAAAAATTGGGTCTGTTTCGTCTGGAGAAGAGAAGACTCAGAGGGGGCATGATAACAGTTTTCAAGTACATAAAAGGTTGTTATAAGGAGGAGGAAGAAAAATTGTTCTTCTTAACATCTGACGATAGGACAAGAAGCAATGGGTTTAAATTGCAGCAAGGGAGGTTTAGGCTAGACATTAGGAAAAACTTCCTGTCAGGATGATTAAGCACTGGAATAAATTGCCTAGGGAGATTCCACAGTCTCCCTCATTGGATATTTTTAAGAGCAAGTTAGATAAACACCTGTCAGGGATGGTCTCAATAATACTTAGTCCTGCCATGAGTGCAGGGTACTGGACTAGATGACCTCTCAAGGTCCCTTCCAGTCCTATGAGTCTATTGGATTTGGATCAAGTCCTTAGTTCCCATATTTAATGCTACTATTATGTAATTTTTAATAAATTATTCAGTTATATCCCCCATTCTATCAATTGTATAAGTTGAAAGATGGATCTGAAAAGCACCCTGAGTAGTTTTGAGCTACTTCTGCTATAAATTGATGACTCACACCTCTGCCTAAAGTGTAATAAGTAAGCCTGGCAAGTTTTGATTTTTATTTGTTTATAATTTCAACAAATATTGATGTTTATTTTTAAGAATTTTTTGGATATTTATTTAAATGTTCACAGTTGCACAAAATTATGAAGTTTAAGCATTTTTCCCCAATTTTTATTTAATTAAATTCTCACAGTTGAGGGAAATTATAAGTGTCAGACAATTAATGACAGTAGCCAGAGATTCAAAAAGTTAAAGCTTTATAGACTATTAAAACAAATTGTCAATATCACTGTCAAAAATCTTTAAATCAACCTCCCCCATCCCCATTCATTCTCTACTCCATTTGTAACAAGCCTAATTCAGAAGTATAAATCACTAGGATTTTGACTGTAATGAGTTCTCAAGCAGCATTTTTCTTACTTTGCCTATCGGTACATTTTGATAATTATTGATGGAAATATTTTTTTGGTGAGTGTGCACACATATGGTGAAATCAATGTTTATCAACATTGACCGATAAAAATCTAATCCTTCCAAGCCTAGTCATGAGTGTTTTCTGTACATCTTTAAGCCCAGGGCACTCAAATACCTTTTTGGTTTTAAATTTTACAGGAGGGCAGGGCACTTCCTTCATAACCTCCATCCAGCACATTCAATGGAGGCTGAGTGTTAACTTGTTTCATTTAATTGTTGCTTTGCTGGAAACCAGACTCCTTAAATTGGGAGGGATCCGACTTTGTGGAGGGTGATTCAGAAACTGATTCATTCGTGTTTATAAAGATATGCTAGTTCAGACACCAGCAACTGTGGAAAGTTTTTTTCTTTGGCTTGGTTCACACAGGAAAATTACACTCCCAACAGCTCTAATTGTAATGCCAACATAGTAACTGAAATTATACTGCCATTAAAAGAAAAAAGATATATTGAACATAAACAGGCCAACTGGATGTACCAGTAAGGTTCTGATCTATGCTTCATAACAAACCAAAGATATGTGGAATTACTCAGTTTACATAGGGCCAGACCCCACAGTCACTGTGCCCTGAAAGTTAATATGGACTTCAAAAGGAATTAATTGTGTGTGCAAGGACTGCAGTGCTGGGCAATTAAAGCCAGGCAGAGTCTTGCAGTCAGGGTCTTGTATATTATAGCCCTAGCACAACACTGAGGTAATTAGGCTAAGGTAATAATTGGCAGTAGACTTCTCTATGTGACCTTGTTTCTCTAGGTTCATGTCAGACACAGATCTGTGAAAAATGTTCTAGATGAAACTCAAAACCAAGCAAAACTAAAACAAGTTCAGGCTTTTGTTATAAAAAAACCTCAGTGCAGGTTCACTTTATGATGAATTTTACAGAGAATTATATCCCTGCTACAAAATTCCATAGGATTGTTCAGAAAGAATCACTATTAAATTCTATAGGTTTAGAGGATAATTCTATAGAACCAGACTGGCTTCATCCCTCTTAAGTTCTATAGAACTTTTCCACAAGCAGACTTGGCAGAATGAGATTGATTTTTTTTTTTTGTAAAAATGCTTAGAAATATCCTTTAAATTATAAATGTTTGAAATTAAATTTTCAGTTATGGGACATTATTGGGGGAGTCAGACAAATATCCAATGACAATAGAGGCTGAGATTCAAAAAGTTAAAGCTTCATAACCATAAAATACACAATGTCATATCAAAATTTGAGCCTTAAAATCAAACTAATCAATTCTTAAGGTCCATTCTTACTTTGACTATTCATAAATGTGGCTCTTTCATGTGGCTCTTGCAATGAAAATATTTATGTGTGTGTGTGTGTGTTCGTTCAGAGTTTATCAATAAAAAGCTAATCCTTTCAAGCCTATCCATAAGGGATTTCTCAGCCTCTCTGGTGACTCTCATTACCTGGCCAGTACAACCCATTTCTGAGACACTATTAGTTCCTTACATCCCACCATAGGTGAGAGGTTCTTCTTATTTCTTATATTGCATAGCAATTAAGAGCCCAAGTCACAGACCTCGTGTGCTAGGTATTGTACAAACAAAAAGGAGACTCCCTGCCCAAAAGAGCTCTTTCTGCTACTGTAAACATCTGTCCAAGTTTATACCAGCGCTAATGAACCTGGTCCAGGCAGTGCAAAATCCAGGCAATCAAAAACTTTCTGATATGAATCCCTGGGACCCAAAATAGTCAACACTTAGGATTATATTAATATGCAGTAACTTTTTTAAATTATGTTCAGACTTTATTTTAGCTTTAGGAAGCAATTAAATGTGCATGCATATTTGCCTATTTTAAGAATTCAACTTCTGCTAAGAAATTCTTTTGCTGATAGTTTACAGTAAAATAGCCTCATTGATCCACCCACATCATGTCATTGTATGAGGTTATCTCCAAACTTAAAAGTACTTTCCATTTTTGTCAGAGGGAAGAAGAGGATCTCTCTTTTTATGATTTTTTGTCTGCAAGTGCTATCAGCAATTTTGGAAGCTAACTTTAGAAAGGCAGATTGCAGGAGATTGCTAAACCATGCATTTTGGCATTCGCTGGCTTCCCCTTCTTGTAGTAACTTCCTCTTTTGGTGACATTTCTTACCTCTAATTTTTAACATGTATTGCAAGATCCATTTTTCTTAAAAAAGCCCAGAGGTTTTTTTGGTGTTGCTGCTGCTGCCTTTTTTTATTTTTTTAAGCCATTGTGGCTGCCAGCAAATATCAAATCCCGCTACAGACAAAACTATCAAAACAGAAAATCAACAAGCGGTTAATGTGCTGAGCCGGGGAAGCCCTCACTGGCCCTCTGTGGGTGGAACTCCCAACAATGTCAGTGGAGAATGCCAGAAATGGTGAGCTTACAAGTTCCCGTCCATCCGCAGGAGAGACCCAAGCTCACAGAATTCACAGGTCCATGAACCTTGCAAAAGTATTTGGGGATTTACAGAATTCATTAACATTTATGAACCTTTTATCTGCCCTGCAATTGCAACCCAGAGTGTTGTTTCCCCCATTCCAAGAGAGATTTAAAAAAAAAAAAAGACAGCAAGAAACCTATATTTTGTACTGGGGATAATGGAACTTCCCCACCTCTCAGAGGGCTGTCCCTATGCTGATGCAACTCAGCAGAAAAGCAAAAATTCCCCCCACTTCAGGCAATTCTACACTGCACACTCCTTTTGGCAGTGCCTGGAGTACTTTCACAGCTAGCCTCCCTAGCAGGGGTATAAATAGCAGTGTAGCCAGGGGGAGGGGGACACTGCTTAGGTGAGTAGAGGAAAGACACACCTTAACCCTGTGGTTATGTACCCCACACAGCTCTGTACATGCCCAAGCAGAGCCTTCCCCATCTACATTGCTATTTTTAACAGTGTAGTGTCCATCTGCCTCTCCACTGCTAGAGTCTTTGTCCACTGCAGGAAAAGACTCCTGCAGCAGGGAAAAGCTCTGGCAGAGGGGAAGCAGAGGGGGAAGGCTCCGGCAGCTCCCCACTGCCATAGCCATTCACTGATGCATGTAACTACATACCACAGAGTGGACGCAGCCTGCTTTTTACAGTGGCGCGTAGCTACACATAGGCTATATTCCACTGCAAGTGATGTGCAATGTAGACACAGTCTTCATGTGGCTCTTGCAGCTTGTGGCAGCATAGGAGATGTTCCAGTACCCTCCGATGCAAGGAGCTAAGTAGAGGCAAAGCCATGGGTCTAACGCCCCCATACACACCACTCACGTGTTTAACTTATTACTCTCCCATTCCCTGGCACGAGAGGGGAGCCCTGTGAGAAACAGTCCAAAACACTACCTCTTACAATAGGTTAGTATTGGCCCCAGACATAATAGCATTAAATGCTCTTGACTTGTAGATTATTACTGAAATAGTATAAGTGGATCACATAAATCAGGTTTAACAAACAAAGGATGGGAGCAAACACAAAGAGCTGCCCTAACAGAACGTATGCCCAGTCCTGACCTGGTCAAGTGACAAAACTCCCAAGGACTTCAGAGCCAGGCTTTTGAATGTAGCAAGTTTAATGCTGTGTTGGAGCATGGTAGTGATGAAAAGTGGGATAAGATGGTGCTGAGAGGGCTAACAAAATGATGACCCAGCCACAAAGTCTGCCTGTATTATTAGTGCATGAGTCTGGTTTACTGCCGGCTGGAGAACCACTGAATGCTGGTTTTATTCAGCATCCAGGCAACCTCCGTGGAGGTGGAGCCGTGAAATTTTTAAAAACATCCACTCTAGCATGACTTGGGATTGTATTCACTTTGTTCTCCAAGGAAGGCCAGGATGGTGTGAGAAATGATGCACTGTGCCTTCAAGACCCAAACCTTCCTTCTGAAGGAGCTCTGCAGAACATGTGAAACCAGAATAGGGACCCACATGAAAACAGACCCAGATTCAATTGCCAAGTCCAATCTCTCTCTACTCAGATGGAAAGCTTGCGCAGCTCCACAGGGCGAGTAAGGAAGCACCTCTTATTTCTCAGCATCAACAGTCTCCAAAAGCAGTTTAGGAACAGGGTCTGTGAATGAACATAGTAAAACTGGATTTGCCATAACTGATCAGACTATTAGTGTTTTGTCACCGGAAATGGCTAATACTTAAAGCCTCAAAAGGAAGATAGAAACTTCCCATAATGCATCTAGCCAATGCTGTTTACAAGGCTGGGGCGGGGCGGGGGGGGAAGAATTCCTTCCTGACTCTGACAAAATGATCAGGAAAGGAGTCCCAGCCAGGTCTACTTGGACAAAAGAATGAAGCCAGGACTCAGGGCAAACCCCACAAAATGCCCTTCCCCAGGAAGTTCCAGCTTCACTCCTTCCACTAAGCAGGGGCTACACTAGTTGGCAAGAAGCAAAACAGATGGTCTTCTCACCTGAAATTTCTATGATGCATTTTTTACACTATTACACCTGCCCCTGGGTGAGTCACACAGGGAGACATACCCCTTAGCCATGCAGAACCCACTGGTCTGCTACTAAAATAAATCAAAAAGAGGAAATGACATAAAAAACATTTGTGGTACTTTTGTTTCATGTTTGACAAGCATTGTGTATCTCCACTGCTGAGAGTCATATTTGCCTCCAGTGGTCTTGTTTCACTCTTTCAGGGACATCTGTTTTTAAACTTCTGCTTTGTATTTCTCTCTCTCTCCAGCCACATAAATAGTGCAATTCAGAACATAAAAATAGCTAGTCTATTAACTTGTCGCTTTGAACACAACAAAAAAAGTAGCTTGCAAGATCTAATCCTGTTCTCATCGACCTAAATTAGACAATATTCTTTCTATGAGGCAAGCAGAAAGTTAGAGTAGTTATTTCCTGATTGAGGGATAAAAATCTCCTCTCACATTTGCACATCAGCTCTTGAACCTCCTATTCTCCTCTATTGTCCAGATGTGGTTTACTTTTACATCGGTGGCATCATCTTCCTTATTGGAAACGGATAGACCAGTTTGGTTCCCATCTCGCCGTGTCCCTTGCCTGCCTCTCCTCATCTGCAGCCTGATTCTTTTCTGACTTTCCCCAGTGAGCATCATGACTTAAAACAGATATAAAAGTACTGTGAAAACAGAATCAGGCTCCAGATCTGCTGACTTGACCCAAAGGTCCAGAACTGAAGCAGTATGTTTAGTGCAGTTTCTACACCTCCAGTGCCTGTGCATGGGCCTAGGGCAGTCACTGGGCCAACTTAATGATGATGGTGTGTGGGGAAAACTGCTTTCACCAGGAAAGTCAGCCTGCACCTTAGCCTACTCCATGGACAGAGATGAACCTGAAAGCTTTTCATGTTAACGTCTCCATCTTTCTATATTTGGCTGGTGGAATATTTTTCTGGAAGGACTGTAATCAGTTTTCAGGCATCCCAAGCAGTGGTACATAAGACTTCAAAAGCATCAGCTTTGTGCACACTCCAGTGCCACTTGAGGGGAAACCCCAAGGAAGGTGACATTTAAAATAGACAATTACAGACTTCAGCATCAGTTATCTTCCACTACTTTGCAAAGGGGCCCGGGAGCCTCCCACCTGAAGATTTTTTCACAGCAGGCAGGAGGGGGCACAGGTGCTGCTTGCAGAGGAAAATCCCAGTAATTTCCCCTATGAAGTGTCTTCGTCCAGATAGCCAGCCAACATAAGAAATCAGGTACCATGGAAAATTGCTAGGGTCATTATGTTTCAGCAGCTCCTGTGCTCTTTAGAAAAGTAGAGTTTCTCATTCCACTTGAATCCATGTTCAAAGAGCAGCCCAAAAATGTCACTTCCCATTTTCAGCTGCAGAGTGGCTGCTTTCTGGTTTGTCCTAAACATCATCTTTTTCCGTGTGAACAGATAAAGAATGTTGTGTGTTCTCTGGAATATTTTGTTTGGCACAAAAACAAGGAGACTCTAGAATGCATAATGGACTGTGAGCTACAAGCTGACGTTTGTTCAACCTGCCACAATAAGTGGAGCTGCTCCCACGTTTCTGTATTGCTTTCCTGGCACATTTTGCAAGGAAGGTTATGTTCATGTTATATAGGACCTGATTTTCAAACCTGGCCTCTATTTCTGGGGGCAAGTTTTGCTCCCACAATGAATCATGCCCACATTTGCAACTGCAGCCCCTTTATCCTTTTCCCTAGTAATTAATTACTCAGGCACAATCACACATGCAATTAATGGTGGGTGTAGATTTTGCACCCACAAAAGCTGAAATGGTTTTTAATTCAGGGCTGTAGGGCCCAAAAGTGTGGTAGGTTTTTACACATACATTTAATGAGACCCAATGAGCTTACAGTCCAGATAGGCAACATGCAGAAAGAGAGGTCCACTTCACTTCTGATTTACACTGGAGTAAATCTAGAGTTAAGAGAAAAGAGAATTAAGCCTAAGGAAAAATGATGCAGACCAGTTTAAAACTAACAAACAATCTCAAGGTGAAAGAATCTCTCTTTTTGCTTAATGAGACAAGCTGACTTTCATATCTGCATGCATGTACTGTATACCTTGGCAACAAAACATTTTGAAACGCTCGATAAAGATCACTTTTAAACCTACCCTTGTCATGGGGCCAACTGATGTCTAAATATTGACTCTAGCATTGTCTACCACAATGTCAACTGTGTTCTTGTTCCTGAGACAGTTTAATCGCTAGAAGGTACTCTGGGCCTAGTTCAGACAGAGTGCACACACAAATCTTTGTCATTCTTTTTTATTGCAACTAATTTAGGAGTAATTTGTCTTGTTCAACACCTCTCAACCGGCCTTTGTTGTAAAAGATGTCTCTTGTTCTGTACTTCCTACCCAAGGTAACAGGACTTTATTTTACTGCTTATAGCTATACATTATTGACCTGGTTCAATATATTTCATGAGTTTTTAAGTTAAAGAAAGTTACAAAAAACACAGTTCAGCCACATAAAAGATGTCCTATATCTGGAAAAATAGCATGACTAGAAAAGAGTTAGCAGCTATAGTCAAGGTGAACACACAATTAATCTAATTTGGTCCTAACTTTGCAGCACTGAGAACATGACTCATGCGAGATTCAGATTGGGAAGTTCAGTTCTAACACGATGAAACCTTTGAACTATGAAGCAGGCACTTTATCTAAGCTACACAAGGTTCTGACATATCTGGGAGTGATTTAGAGAGACTTTTTAGCCACCAAAAAGTTATTATATTTTTCCACTGATGCAATAGCAACATTCTTGAACACTTTTTTTTAAAAAAAACACTTTTTTTTAAATGAACGCTAAAGTCTATTAAGTTAGACGTGTGGGTCAACATGCCACAAGCTGTAGGCATGCAATGCTTAACAAAAATTAGACTTAACACCGTATGTTATGTATTGCTGCTAGAACTAAAAGAGACTCTCAGAAATATTTTCCATAAGTGGGAATTGTAGCACCTATAAGTCCTGATTCTCATTTTACACCAGGGTCCCTTACACCAGTCTCATTGTGCAAAGGGGCTGTATAGCAGGTGTAAGCTACATTTAACGTTAATTGTTAGTATAACTGTAGCATCTAAAGAAGCCCCCAACAAGATCAGGGCCCCACTGTGCTAAAGTAAGAGAATATATGACCTTGCCCCAAAAAGCTTACAGTTTAGGTAAACACATGGTGGGAGGGGATGTAAAAGCACAAGGGGGTGAGGTAACTTCACAGCAGATCTGTGGCAGAGCTTGTACCACAATATGCCCCCACCTCCAGCATCCCTGCTCTGCCAGCTTGTACGATCTTGTGTTTTCTTCACTCTTGTATATATGGCACAAAGTCCATTGAAGAGCATTTGGGTGGTACTTGACTAAAGAGCGGTTCACAATTAATCCTGCATTTTTTACCAAATGCAAATGCTCTTGTCACGTAGTGAACCAGACTGGCATTACACACACACACACACGGGAAGCCTGGGTTTAGATACGTAGAGTTAAAATGGCAATTGCTTTCCACAAGAAATGTAAAATGTGGAGTATTATTCCTAAAATTTCCTATTTTGTTTTATAAAAAACATAACATGGAAACTGAACGTTATTGAAATTCAGTTTCTGGGTATTGTTTTGTCAAAAATCCAGAAAATGTCATTTAAAATTAAAATTTAAAATAAAATTTTTCACTTTGATCAAAAAGCCATTTTTCCCCCCCTCAAAAATTTTGGCCAGCTCTAGGGTAATGGGGCATAGAAAAGACGACAGAAAATATATTGCCTTTATATAAATCCATGGTACAACTACATCTTGAATACTGCGTGCAGATGAGGTCGTCCCATCTCAAAAAAGATGAATTGGAAAAAGGTTCAGAAAAGGGCAACAAAAATGGTTAGTGGTATGGAACAACTTCCATATGAGGAGAGATTAATAAGACTTTTCAACTTGGAAAAGAGACGGCTAAGGGGAGATATGATTGAGGTCTATAAAATCATGACTGGTGTAGAGAAAGTAGATAAGGAAGTGTTGTTTACTACTTCTCATAACACAAGAACTAGGGGTCACCAAATGCAATTAATAGGCAGCAGATTTAAAAACAAAAGGAAGTATTTTTTCCCCCACACACAATGCACAGTCAGTCTGTGGAACTCCTTGCCAGAGGATGTTGTGAAGGCCAGAACTATAACTAGATAAATTCATAGAGGCTAGGTCCATCAATGGTTATTAGCCAGGATGGACAGGGATGGTGTCCCTAGCCTCTGTTTGCCAAAAGCTGGGAAATGGGTGACGGGATGGATCACTTGATGATTACCTGTTCTGTTCATTCCCTCTGAGGCACCTGGCATTTTGGCCACTGTCAGAAGACAGGATACTGGGCTAGATGGACCTTGATCTGTCCCAGCATGTATGTTCTAAATAGTTTCATCTCTAGCTCCACTGATTCAGGCCCAAGTTGGTAATGGCAAAGTTGTCACCACCTTTACAGCTGTTCAGAAGCCTATATGAGTTTGTTCAATATCAGTCCAATACTGGAGACAGGTGCTCACATCACAAAACTGTAATCATCATTAGAACTATTTTTTGAGAATCAGACACTATAGTGCCTGGTGTCTGAAAAACTCAACCTTTGCCCAAGAGTTTATGAAACACCTGATCTGTACTAGCAAGTATCTGGATGGGTTTGCAGCACAACCGCATTCACAGCGCATCCAGGAGCTGTCAAGCTATCCACACAGCTGATGTTCTCCGATGTGTGTATTCATGGATTTCTTCTTTTCTAAAAAGACTTCAGTGCTCCTGTAAGGCATCAGCTTGACAGCCCTGGAGACTCCGTCCACAAAGCAGGTACAGCATGTATCGTTCCTATTTTACGGGGACTGCCTCTAGGTGGTGGGAGGGTAGAGCACACTCCATATTAATTCAGCCCTCAGTTGCTCTACCCCGAGAATGCCAATAAAAGTGCCAATTACAATTTTGCGAGTTAGAGCCTTGTCCACTGGAAACTAGGCCGAACCCACCAAGCCATTTCACAAGCTGTGCTGAATAACCTTCAAGCGTTATCCCATATGGACCTGACCTGGATTTGAGCCAGCTGCCTACAGGTCAAAGGTTCACCACTGTGTCCAAGTTACGCTACTTTGTAGGAGTTGCTTTTTTAGTCTGTGTTGTGTGTGTATGAAGGCCAAAAATCACACCACCTCTGGCTTCCAAAAAGAGCTGGAAAACCTCACAATGGTCAGGTTGTGACATCTGGATTGTGCACATGCAGGCACATGCCATTCCAAAGACTGGATCCCATAGTCAAACATGAAGTGTAACCAGTGAAATGCCAATGAATCTGCATCATTCCCTCACCACACCAGCTTTAAAAAAATTAATATGTTAATTCAGGCACTTACCATGTGTTTGAAGTGCTTCTGAATTATTATGAGAAAGTCCTGGCAAAAGGGACCAGATCCTCAGCTGGCATAAAACCGTGAAGACCACATTCAAGTCAATGGAGCTATGTTGATGGACCCCAGCTGAGGCTTTGGCTGAGTTACTAGAATGTTGTTCTGACATGATTGTGATGCATGATAAAGCTGCTAATGAGCTACATAGCAAATATGATAGACTGCATAGTCTCCATTATTTTTTATCCCTTGAGGCAACTGAATAAGATCTATAAGAAACAACAAAACAACAACTGAAAATGCTGAACAATTGTGTTGTGAAAATTAACAAGATGATGGTACAAGGAAATATCTCCTCTGGATACATATATGGGGAAGTGATGTTTAATCACATTTATCACCTGCCAAAACCACTCTGCTTGTCTCAATTACAGCATAACAACCTAATTTGCGATCCATCAGCCCATTCATTACATGCTCTTTTAATATCGCCACAAAAACTATGTCTATTGCAACACCTATAAAAAAATCAATTAATGATGGCTAGGTTTAGGGAAGATGGGGACAGTTCATCTGTTCGTAACCAGAATACATACACACAAATTCAGCTACTAAAAGAAGAGCAGACACGGGGGAAAATGGCATCCAAGATAATTATCTGAGGCATCTAAAAAGCTTTTCAGGCACTTTTAAATAATCAGACTTAAAGGAAGGGATCCAGTCCACTTAACATACCTGGCTCTCCTAACAGATTGTGATTTGGCAGAATGTAAACTAAAAAATTTAAAAAGAAATCTAGCTTTTATAGTTGTGAAGAAGACTTCTCAATATGAATGGAGGTTGCTGTCTAAAGACTGAAACTCTATTGCCTACCTAGGTTAAACAAAGTCCTGTATGACAGGGTACAAATTTCCTTCTAGGGCTGCACAGTGCAGAGTTACCGGGTGGCCAGTGAAGGCAGGAGCAGATGAAGGCTGGCTAGTGTAGAAACAGGCGCAGCTAGAATAGGAGCACGGGCAATCAGTTGAAACTACTGGCTATGGGTATGTTCCCAGCCAGGTAGTGATATTGAGTAGATTACAGAGGCTACTTCCCTGAGGAGCCTATATACTCACCTTGGGATCACCTGGATGGGTCCTCACCTGTGGACTGGCTGAACCCTGGTTGAATGGTGTGGGGCCTATCACAACACCTACAGACAATTTTACCTCTGATGACTCATTACACTCTCTGGTTCAGGGATGACTCAGACTCCGGTATCACACAGTGCCAAGCACATTGATGGTGCTCAACAAACACTTAGTTTCTTGATTAAACACGTGCAAGGAAAATGTGATACATTTGTGGGTGGGGAGGTTTTGCATTTGTTTATTTCTCCTATGTTGTTTTCAATAAAAGATTTTTTGAAAGAAAGACTGTAGAATTGATTCTCTTCCAAAATAAAATTTATGAAGAATTTATTTTAAAAATGCCACCCCCATAAGAGCTGAACTAGCTACCTCTGCAATGTAATACAGGCCCTTTAACTACTATGAGTCACAATCTTTGGGCACTCAACATCACAATTTGCAAGAGTGTGGTAAGGTGAAGGGGGGGCTTTACTATTGTTCCCTGAATTCAACAGGAACTTGAATTCAAATCTGAAATTAGGGTGATTAGATCAGTACAAAAAAAATAATAGAATTCCACAGCTTAGTAGTCAGAGCACTTCAAGATTCCAGATTCCTCATCAAGTTTGGTCCTGTATGGTTCTTATGCCAGCTTGGCTGGGGTGTCTTGACACTCAGGAGATAAAGCCATTTGCTGCATGAAAAGGCTAGTGTGTGCTCTAGGCATGCCTAACCAGTATTGTCTCATTACTAACATTTTCAGTTCTACAACAACATGTTATACCACGTACATGAATAGCCCCATGGACAAATACTTTGTTGCATATATTCCCATGAGAGAGCTTGTGAGCATGCAAGATATATTTGCTGTCATTCTCTCAGAGATATGTTAGCTTTAGAATATCTCCCAAAACTCAAACGTTTGTTTTATCTCGGTTTTCTATTTACTTTAGTCATTTCTATTGGGTCCATCACTATGTTATCTACACACCAGACCTTTACTGAACACTTGCATTTGCACTGTTATAACACGCATGCTCATGTTTTTCGGCCTCATTTATATTCCTTCCACAGAATACATGAGCTAACACAGCCCAAAAGCTAGTTCTTTTGTTTGTTTTCCTCCCTCCTTGATTATGAAGTAAAACCCACTGGCCAAATATGACAGAATCACCAATTCCTTGTGAGAACTCGCACAGAAGTAAATCTCCATCTGACATTCCCGTGTCCATTGTTAGCTTCCTATCAAGAGTTGACTCAACATACAATGTGCTCTGGTATACAGGAAAGCGCTATGAAATGTCTTTACACTGAAGCGAAAAAACATGGGGAAGGTCCTGCCATACAACATCCTCAGGTTCATCAACCTTTGGGCCTGCTGCCACCAGACCAGAAAGGAGAGTCAGCGTCCATAACAGATGAGGGACTTTAACAAAAGCTGCACCTCTGAGCCCCCTGTTATTCAATCACACATGCAACGGTCCCTATTTAGGAGAGTGGTCCCTGACTCTTTCCCCGTCACATATACACCCTGTCCCTCTGCAAAGCTGTTTTAGTCCTATGTGTTTTTAAAACGTTGCCCCCCCTCTCTCTGCCAACCTTCACCTGATTCCAACACACATCCCCATTTGGGGTTTCCAGATATTCAGCTTTTCTTTACCTATACAGGCTATACTTCCTGCCCTTTCAGCTGATGTCAGACAAAGGACTAACGGCTGGGGAAAAGAGAATGGAGGGAACATCTGAGGATGGCAGAGGGATGAACTGGCCATAAAGGGAACAGGGAGATGCAAGACTACTCAGGACTCACTGAGGGGCCTTATCGTATCAATCAACCTGAGGTGAGGGGCTATGTGCAGAAGTGCCCTGAGGCCACCACAAGGTGCTGTGAGGCACCCACTCATCTACTCTTGGGGGGAGAGATAGCTCAGTGGTTTGAGCATTGGCCTGCTAAACCCAGGGTTGTCAGTTCAATCCTTGAGGGGGCCCATTTAGGGATTTGGGGCAAAAATTGGGGATTGGTCCTGCTTTGAGCAGGGGGTTGGACTAGATGACCTCCTGAGGTCCCTTCCAATGCTGATATTCTATGATACTCTGGGGTAACTCATGATCAGGAAAGGGGGGAGGGTAAATTAACTGAATAAAAAATTCACCCAGCTCTAGCTGCAATACAGCAGTGCTGTTTCATTAATTGCACAACAAGGAAGTGCCTAAATCAGGTTTGTATCAGATCAATACACCATCAGCAGAGAGACAGATGATTTAAATTGATAAAACCGGATTCACAAATAAGGGTGCAAAGAATGTGGGGCTTTTTTTTTATAAACGAGGCTGGCACCAGATGCATCACTGAAAGGAAGACCTTGTGTAGATTTCAAATGGTTTTGTGCATTTGTTTTTCTTATGTTGTCTAAATGCAAAATAGGCAATAAAATCCAAAGACGAACAAAGCTAACAGTACATAAATAATGCCTGTGTGTCATGGGGCATAGGGAGTTTTGTATTATAGGTGATGCAGATTGCAACGCCCATAGTTAAGGTTGCCCAGTGCTTCCTATTATAAGATCCTGTATTCATGTGCTTACAACTTAGTCGCAACGTCGAGGTGCATTATAAAAGAGACACTAATGTTTTTCCTCCTTTCTTATTTTCAAACACTCCACTTCCAGGTTTCAGCCAGACCAGAAGCATTAAGATACCATGAGTGCTGCGGTCAGATTTCCAGCACAGTTCGAAGGAGAAAGAGTCAGCAATCCTATGAGAGAGCTTATTAAAGAAAAGCTTGGTTGGTCATGAACGGTTCGCTTTAACAATGTTTTCGGCTGCTTCCTCTCTGTTGTAAAAAGTGGTCACCTCACTCACAGGGTAGTGTTTCTGATCATTGTTTGATTGAAACTTAAGAAACACGGGGTCAGAAACAGCAGGTACCCATCCTGATGTGTCAATATCCTTGTTTCCATGCACATACAGGTATTTGCAGGGTGAACAGTCATCCTCCAACAGCTCTGTGAACAAAATACTGCTCAAAAAACTATTTGTGGAAAAACAAACCAAAAAAAAAGGGTGGGGGGGAGGGGTGAATGTAGTAAAGTTAAGAAAAAAAACCCCACACACCCCTGCTCAGCACTGTCAAGAATTCTGAAACTTTTCCTACTGTGCATGCAGGTCTAATCTAGATGGTAAGCCTGTCTCTCAAGGACAGACTGTCTCTTTTCTGTGTTTGTATAGCACTTAGCACAATGGGGTCCCCAATCCCAACTAGGGCTTTGGTGCTATAATAAAAATGCTTACTACTAATCATAATTGTAGCACAAGGGGTCCTGGCACATTTTCCTCCACTCTTTTCTTACACAGTTGTTCTTTGAACAACTTATTGCCCTACATAGGCAACTAAACCGGATAGAGTGGGGACATTTTGTGATGCACTAATAATTAGTAACACTAGAATCAACTCTATTCTCTCTTTCAAGATTTCCCCATTCAGACCCAGATTAACCAGTGCACTTTCACAAGGCCCCCCAACCACTGTGGCTGGTGGGGGGAATCCCCCACTCGCACCCCCTCCCCCCAAAAAGCCAACCCCTGGCCAGGAAGGGGGTAGAGCCAACATGCCAGATCAGTAAGCCAGGCCAGCCCCAGACAACAGGAGCTGCGGGGGGTAAGTACAGGATGGGCTCACTCTCCAACAGCCCCACCTGGGGCCTCCCACACCCAGGGGCAGGGGAGGTGGGCTCCTCCCAATTGCTATAGTGCACAGGCACCCAAAATTCTTTAATCCAGCACTGTCCCCATTCCACTGGCTTGTCCCTGCTTCAGTTGCAGATCCTTTCCTCTCATCCAGCTGCTCAAATGTGCATTTGTTAGCACACGCAGCATATGCTTTAGACCATGGCAACTCTTTGTGCCTCTTCCAAAGCCCATCGCAGGCAATATTCCTATTGGCTACAATGGGATTTTGATCAGGCCATTAAAGTGATGTGCACACGTTTCTTCAGATCTTGTGCATGCACACACAGACTCTGAAAAACAATCCCATAACCCCCTTCGGTTCAAGGTGAATGATTATGGTGTCAACAACTGCAAAGACTGCTCCTGGTAGACAGGCAAATGAGTTAAGAGGGTCAGCAGATAGCATGTGGCGTCTGACCCGGTGATAAAAGAAAGGAGGATTGTCTCACAAGGGGAGAAGCTGCAGAAGCGCTCGGCGGCCTGACATCTCCAAACAGAGAGTTGCAAGAAGTTAGAGGTGGAAAAACAATTTATATTGCAGCAGCACCTAGTAGCCCCAGTCAGGGACCCAGGCCCCATTGTGCTAAGTGCTATAAAAACACAGAACCAAAAAGATGGTCCCTACTCAGGGGTAATAGTAAGGTGGTACGGGCCGGGCCGGTGTACCAGTAAAAAGTGGCTGCCTGTACCGGCCACCTTGCTGACTTTAAAGTGTTGCCGTGGCAGCGCTTTAACATCACTGCTCCTTTTGTGCCCCCCCACCACCACCACCACCGTCGGCAGCCTTGCCGGGTCCCTACTGGCAGGGCTGCTGACGGGAGGGGGGGCAAAAGGGGCAGGGATGTTAAAGCACTGCCGGGCTGCCAACAGGGGTGGGGTAAAAGGAGCAGCTACCCAGGGCCCACGATTTTAAGGGGCCCGGGCTGGAGCCCCGGGCAGCGCGAGTGGGCTGGGTGGGGAACCCTGACCTGACCCCAGCCCTGCCCCTTCTGCCCTAAGTCCCCCTACCGGTAAAAGACATTTTATTTTCACCTATCTCTACTTCAAGAGTTTACAAGCTAAGATCATCCAAACCATTCGATATTGCATCATACAATCGAGAGGTGGCACAGAAGCATTACCTAAGTGCACAGTTGCCCTGCCTATTTACTAAATGTTTTGTTCTAAGATAAAAACCATCCTGTTAGGAATGCATGTAACTATGACAAGTGTCTTGTGAAACAAGACATGGGGATCTAGTCTGAGGTACCTTTTTATTTGTGACTTGAGGGAGAATTGTGTAAGAGTCACACACCCAGGCATTCTACACTGCCAAATACATGGCAGACACCAATATTGTTAGCTAACCCAGAATAGACTGATAGGTACTTGGATGAATGGGCAAGCTACAGCTGCAAGAGGCAGTGAAATACAGTGGGGAGGGAAGAAAAGGATTTTAGGGCCCATTGAAAATGAGCACCATTTACAACATGGTTCAGGAGCAGAGCTACATCCCATCCTGCCCAGATGGGCTCCCTCTGGATACGACCCTTGTGTTTCTCCAGGAGCACAAGCACCGGAAGAGCTACTTGTACCTTCTCTCTGTATAGCACATTCATGCAGAGCTGCCCGAATGGAGCCCTGAGGGCCCAATCCTGTCAAATGGCAGCGATAACCAAAACCCAGCAGAGTATTTAAGCATGTGAGCAATCTCCTGGGCTTATTCCTGTGCTTAACTTTAACCATGTGCTTAAGTGCCCTGCGGCTGAGGGCCAGAGTGCTCAGCAGGATCAAGCCACAAATATTTTGTGCTGTTTTGGAGGGTTGCCGGGGGGGAGGGAAGGGGGAAGGGGAAGAAGGGTTGTGTTCTACTATATAGCAGGTCAATTATTTCAATACTGTATTTGTTTTCACTGTTCATTATTATAGGAAATAGAAATGGTGAAAGATGTATTTTGAATTGATTTGGCCAACCTTAAATTATCTTGGGTTTTTTTTAACTCCAGGGTATGATCTTACAGTCAGGTTGGTCTAACAATGGTGCAAGGAGTATTACAAAATAAAGTAATAAATGCTGTATTCACGCACACGCAAGCTGGGGTGAGTGACAGGACTGTTGACATTCAGATCAAGCCTGGCTGCATTCTTTCTGTGTTTCAACAAGAACAGCCAACAGACTGGCCTACTCTAGTTTTCTGTAGGACAGAGGTTAATTTTATCATACTAGGAATGGCTGAAGTCGTTTATCCATGTTCTAACCTCAAGCACAGAGGCTATTACGGCTGTAGAGACAGAAGCCCTGATTCAGCAAAGCATTCAAGTATATGCTTAACTAAACACATAAAGTAGTCTCATTAAAGTCAATAGGACAACTCACATATTCCAAATTAGGCACATACGTCTTAGTTTTGATGGATTGGAACCAGATTCACTACAGCAGCCGGAGAGATGGAATTAAACATCCCTGTGCTTGCTGAGCTACTCAGTTAGCAGAAGGGACTATGTTAATGCCAGCAGGAGGCGCCTATAAAAGTCTATCAGCAGGGGTTACAGAGCATGGCCCAGAGCATTCATCATCACCGCCTCCCTTTTCCAACACCAAGGTAGGGTCAAGGTTATGAGCAGATCCCAGCAATGTCTGTTTTGAGGCCCCATTTGAGCCTCTTGGGACATTGCCTAGATGGCTTTATATACCATGTTATGCCACTCTCTCCATGCACTCATCTATAGAGATCAGTTTCAGGGAGTCAGGAGGAGGTCATGCTAGCTATGTGGCCAAATCGTTCTTAAACACCTTTTAATGACTGCAGTCACACACCGCACATTCAGTCTTCTACGGCTGTCGTTTCTTATTCTGTCATCACACCTAGGGTATAGCACAGGCAACTCAATTCAAATGTTGGCGGCTTTTGCACCAGCTACTTTGTCAGTACCCACATTTCACAACCACATAGAAGTGTGGTTAAAATGAATGCTGTGTATAATCTGGTTTAGTTGTCATGGACTCTGATTTAGGGTTCCAAACATTTTATTCAGGCATGTGAACATTCTGCTGGCAGTAACTATCCCCTGGTCAAATCTCATCTTCATTGCAGATGTCAATTATGATGGAATCCAAGTAGCAGAAACTGTCTACTTGTTCAGTGTCTACACTGTTAATGACTACTTTAACCTGTTTCTTGATGTTACCAGTAGTTGGGTCTTTTGTTCATTTATTTTTAATCTCAGGTCTCTAGCTGGTGTGTACAGATTAGTTGTTGCTTCTTGGTTGTATTCCTCTTTAGTATTATCATTCAGGGCTGGCCTTACCCTGAGGCGAACTGAAGTGGCCGCCTCAGTGTCAGACCGTTGGGGGTTGGAGAGTGCGCCACTAGGACCCAGAGTGTAGAAAATTGTGTCTGCTGCTGATGCACATGTATTCTCTCTGCTCTAGATGCACAGAGATGGTGGAGTGCTGTGCTGGAGGAAGGAGGACACAAGACACAACAGGCAGGCAGGCGAAAAGGTGAGAGGGAATGACAGAAAGCAGTAGGATCTGCAGGGAGAGAAGGAGGAGCCTCTCTCTCACACACACACACACACACCTCTCTAGCACCCCCAAGAGCCTGCACTGATTAACACCAGCTTCTCAGAGAGCTTCCTGTTGCTTCCCTGAACCAACTGAGGGGAACAGGCAGTCAACTGAAGTAGTAGGATCCAGTTAGGCCCTTAAGACGCCGATATCTTTCCTCACTCAGGCCCTGCTACCAGCCTGCTTATTTGTCCCCTTCAATTGAGTGTTGAGAGCCACTATAGCTGCCACAGAACAACAGGCATGAGTGAAAGAAGAAGATGCCCCTCTGGGGCGGTATTCAGAAGAAAGGAAGCAAAAGGAAGCTTTTCTATCTACACCGGAAGGAGCTCTCCTGAGATACATAGATGTCACAAATGATACACAAAATGTTCACTGTGAGCCTTCCGGCCCTAGTGAGGACATGCGTGGTGAGGAGATGCCTGATCTTCCAGTAGTCAGAGTGCAGGTGACCTGGCAGCTACTGCAGCATCCATATCTCCATCTCAAATGGATGTAACAATGCACATTCCTGAAGAAAAGTGTAGATTGGAGAAGAGTGTGGTGGAGGCGCAAGAAACAGCTGTTGCTAAGTTTAATTCCTTAAGTCTAAATGATCTAGGACTGTGGACCCCCTTGAGCAGTAGCCCAAGGGACTTCCTTGTACTACATGTTCCCCAAAGACAATGAAAATAGAAGTTTCCATCCAACACATTACTGGCATGAAATCCCCAATGGTGACAAAGTGGAGAGGCCATAGCTTATGTACTCAAAAACCCAGAATGCTGCATACTGTTTTTGTTGCAAACTCTTCCAGTCTAATGTTCCAACCACATTGGGTCCTACAGGAACAAAAACTGGAAAAATCTGGCTAGAAATCTGGCATGCCATGAGAAGGCAGCAAATCATCAGAGAGCATTCCATAGGTGGAAAGAGCTTGAGATGAGACTAAGGTTAAAGGCCACCATAGATGATCAGCATCGAGAGAAGACTGCATCAGAGTCTCTTTACTGGCAAAATGTTCTGAAAAGGCTCATTGCCATTGTGAGAATGCTTGCTACCCAAAACCTAGCACTGCATGGCACTTCAGATCATCTGTACATGCCAAACAATGGAAACTTACTTAAAATTTTGGAGCTGATGGCGGAGTTTGATGCTATACTTCAGGAGCATCTAAGAAGAGTCACCACCCAAGAAATATACACACACCACTACCTTGGAAAAAACAATTCAAAATGAGATCATACAGCTACTGGGAACAAAAGTCAAACAGAAGATTATGGCAGATCTGAAGTCAGCAAGATATTACTCTGTTATTCTGGACTGCACACCTGACAGCCATATGGAACAAGTGACTTTAATGGTGCATTTTGTAACAGAACCTAGTGAAAATGTCCCTGCAATGGTGACTGTCAAAGCATTTTCTAGAATTTATTGACATTGATACTACAGGAGCTGGTATCACAAACGTGCTTCTTAAAAAGCTGTAAGATACAGGAATTGCAATAGCTGACATGAGAGGTCACGGCTACGATAATGGTGCCAACAGAAGAGTGCAGACACGGATCTGAGAGTTAAACCCTTGAGCTTTTTTGGTCCCATGCAGTTTTCATTCATTGAACGTGGTGGTCAGTGATGCAGCATCAGCTTCTAGTGAGGCTGAATTTTTTTAAATGTAATTCAAAGCGTCTATGTATTTTTCTCTGCATCAACTCATGGATGGCAAATTTTGAAGCAACATCTGGGAACATCCTCTCTGACACTGAAACCACTGAGTGCCACATGATGGGGAAGTCGAGTGGAGGTGATAAAGCCTCTCAAACACCAAATTGGAAAGAGCGATGATGCCATAGTTGCCATTATGGAGGATAATGCTATGACAGGAACTGTTTGTGGGAGAACAGTGGCAGAGGGAAATGAGATCACCAGAACCATACATAACTTAAAATTTCTGTGTGGCTTAGTGTTGTTGCATGACATACTGTTTGAAATAAATGTTGTAAACAAGAGACTCCACGGTGTTGACCTTGATATATCTGGAGCAATGGAACAACTGGACAAAGCAAAGCCATAGCTACAGTCTTACTGGTCAGATGAGGAATTTCAAAATGTTCTGAAGAGTGCACAGAAGTTGGCAGAGGAACTTCACACTGAAGCTATTTTACCTACCCATTCAAGAGTCACTGAAAACTACGACATTTTGATTACGAGACACAGGATAATCCCATAAGAGACCCCAAACAACAATTCAAAGTTGACCAAGTGCTAGATTGTGCAATACAGTCAGTTGAAGAACGTTTCATGCAGCTCAAGGAACACAGCAGTATATTTGGGATGTTGTAGGATATTCCAAAACTCCTCACTATACCTGAAGAAGGCCTACACCAGCAATGCAGGGCACTAGAGACAGTGTTGACACATGACGACGTGCGATATCGATGCGAGTGATTTAGGAATTTAGAGAAAGCTATTTCTAATTAGCATGAGAGAGAAAAAAATATGACTCTGAAACCTGAGAGATGGGAAACCCCAATCAAGGCCCCCTGCACCAGCCACTCATTTATCCACACCAAGAGGGAGGCAGCAGTGCACATGCTGAGAGGCAGAAATGTAGGTGCCAAAGAAAATTTTACCCTTGAAAACCTATGTGCCAAGTGAGTTTAGGCACCTACAGGGTTTGGCAGGAGTTTTGTGGATTGCAGAACCAAAACTGGAATGTAGGTTTCTAAACACAAGACTTAGGCACTTAAGTATCTTTGTGGATCTGGGCCCAAGTGTTTGTCTCTCCTCTTGCTGAATGAATGACCCCAGCAAAACAACCAACACTACAAGGAAAAGAGTGACACTAACAATACACAAAATGCTCTGAAATAGACAAACAAAAATATTTTCTATAGACTTTCAGTTACACTAATCATAGGTGTTAACTTAAAAAAAATCACCCTTTTGTCTGCAATGTTATAACAATGGTGTGTAATAAATTAACAGCATCTCTTTAAACTTCTCAGTACACGTGTCATCTTACATTACGTATGGGGAAACTGAAGTAGAGTGGTTAAGTCACTTGCTCAAGATTACAGGACTGCATGGGATAAGTGGCCAGGGTTGCAGTTGAGAATTGTCTGCTCTTTCCAATTGACATTTGATCCCCAGGCTGTATTTTATGCCTTGATCACCGAGTAATAATGACAAGTGGCATCTGCTATAGATGCCCAAAAATCAGAGGGGAATTTAAATGAAAGCATTTGTAAAAGATCACCATACCTTGGGACTTTTGCTCATGGCAGATTTTAATTAGAGACAGCTATTGGGTAGTAACATTTATAGCAATTATCCAGGAGCTTTGTGAATGCTGTGGTAGATAACATTCTGATTCAATACACTGAGCACACAGTTAAAAGGCAATTTTGGTCTGCCTGTCCACTCTAAGTGGATTAGACTGGTACCTGGAGCTGAAGTGGAATCCTTGAGCCGGCAAGCATGAGTTTAGGATAGCAAGGAAAGAGAATAGAGTAAGCCAGTGGCAACAGCATTTAGGTAGGTCCCAAAGACAGTGATTAAAAAAGGACCAAAAAACCCACCCACAGACAAGGGAAACCATAACACAAGACCCAGGGAAGAGAAATTCCATTTCAGCAGGAAGAACAGGAGAAAAATGTATGTAATACACATATCTCAGTAATAACCCCCATCTCTGGCATGAGCATCAGAGCCTTGGGAATTGTCAGGCCAAAGCATATATAAAAGAAAAAAGGGGGGAAAAAAAGAAACTACACAAGTAATACTTCCCTGGGAGCTGACACGTAGGAATGAAATTGGACTCCACTATTTACGTCATCATTAAACAATTAGTAAGCACATCAGCTAGTTCAGCCCATATAATCAATCTCAAATGCACTGGCCTATCATGAAATATTCGGTCCTCTCATGACCTCTACAGTAGTATGCAAGAGATGCCAGCAGCAGGACTGAAAAAAAAAAAGTTTATAAAATAGTTTATAGTATCCATAAAAGGATTGATACTTGACTGGACAGCAGAACACATGGTGTTGAGTCATTTAATCCAATGTAATCTAATCTGTGTACATAGGGACTTTTTTTTTTTTTAATTTGGGAAATTTACACCACCACAGACAACACAACCTCACTGATGCTAACACTGGTCAGTGGGATTTGTTTTTAGTGCCTTATTGATTAAGCTGGCTGAAAGCAAATGTAACATTGTCAGTTCTGCTGCCATCTGTTCTGTAGACAAAAGAGAAAGAAGTTAACCTCCCATTTCAGGAAGTGTCGAGAGAGGGAAATAACTAAAATAAATAAATCCACATGACTGAAGTGGCTCCAGTAATAAAGATGAATTGATCAGCTGGAATTCAGAGCGGTACATTTTCTTACCTAGTGCAGACAGACTGATTCAGACAATTTCTTCTGGGGATCTGGAATACACTAATTCTCTTTTCAGCTGGCTCAGTACTTTTGCAGTTTTTCCATCCTCTGCACTAAGCAAGTGCATCAAAATTTAACCATGAGACACAAGGTGAGGGAGGAGATATCTTATGGGGCCAACTTCTGTTGAAGACAGACAGCCTTTTGGGCTACACAGAGCTCTTCTTTAATCGTGGCAGTTCTAGATGGGGCAGTTGCGCCCTCATCACCGGAAGCTAAAGAGCTCACCACTGTCTCCTACTCAAGAGGCAAATGGTGCCTCCTCTTAGATTCAGGCAGCTCCAGATAATAGCTCATTTGAGGGGAAATTACTCAGAGTTTAGGCTAGTCAAAGTGTGTGCATTGCAGCTTAAAGGATAGGTGAACCAGGCTGGAGAAGACAAGAACAGGCCCAAACTATGAACTGAAATGGAATCTGTGTGGCATTTGGGGGTGTACGCTTGATATAAAGATAATTTAGGTTTATTTCCACACACCTCTGCACTTCCACTTCAGGCTGTTACTAGGCAATTCCTAAGTCACACAAGCGCTCCTTACTCACATTAGCAGTCCCATGGAGTTAACCATCTGTGTTAGCAAGTGTTGCAGAATTGTTTCCAAATATATTGGCATCCTTGCAGCATTTCTCTCTCATGAGGTCTCCAGCCTGATTTCTAAACCAAAGAGCGTCCAACATATTTTGAACTTTCAAAAGGTTCTCCTAACCTCTTAGTGTTTCCAGGCTCGTCCCCAGCACACCTGCTTTATTTTGGACCACAGATTTGTTTCTCTTCTCTACACATAAGCAGCAGCGATCACACAGTACAAGCTTTGTAGCGATGAAGGATGGATATCTTCCTTGGGCTGGTGCCTCTTGCAAAACCTCTTGCTCAAAAGCACTCTAATTGCTCTGTTCCCAACCCTTGTTGCCAACTGGAATTTCCACTAAAATCAGGGGCTTAAATCTTCCTTTCAACAAGGCCACCACCCTCTAGCTACCTGAGATGCATGAATTCAAAAAGGATGGCCTCAATCTCCTTATTGCCAACATTGGACAGCCATGCCAAACTATTTGTTACCTTGGAAGCTAGAAATAGAAAAGACCTATTCAGTCATATAGTCCCAGTCAGTCAATCCTGCCATGGCATAGCAGGCATCACATAATGCTCCTCTTTGTATTTTACAAGACTTTCAGCCTTCTGCAAGGAGACCACATATTGAATTCCTGTTTTTCAAGTTACACTTTTTATAAGAAAAAATCTAAAAAAGTGAAATTTTAGACCAATTTAAAAAAAAAAGATGAAGTTTTGTCTCCTACTCCACAAAAAATGGACGTGTCTCTAGCCCAATACAAGTCATTTACGTGTGTGTGAAGTAAATGCAAAATACTACCAAATCCAAATTCTCTACTCACTTGTACCAGCAGGATCCAATCTTGCAACCTTACACTCTTGGTAGTGTTTTAGACTCACTTTGCACAGGCATGAGTGATGAAAGGGAGTTATGAAAAGTGTCCCTCAGCTGAGGTAATGGTCAAAAACTAATCAATCAAGTATCTTCCAAAGCATTTCTGATGTTAATGAACACACAGTGACAAAGTTCCTGCTCTACCTTGGTGGGTCTTGCGCTTATTGGCGGATTTGCTCGCCTTGGAACTTCACGGCAGCCTTCAGCTTGACCATTTTTCTGAACCCACAGTCCAGGTCGACTCCTCCTGTGTCTGACCAGGAGCTAGGAGGAACCCAGGCCCGCCCTCTACTCCAGGTCCCAGCCCAGGGCCCTGTGGAATGCAGCGGTCTAGAGTGCCTTCTCGAACAGCTGTGTGACAGCTACGACTCCCTGGGCTACTTCCCCATGGCCTCCTCCCAACACCTTCTTTATCCTCACCATAGGACCTTCCTCCTGGTGTCTGATAATGCTTGTACTCAGCAGTCCTCCAACAGTCTGCGTTCTCATTCTCAGCTCCTAGTGCCTCTTGCTCCCAGCTCCTCATATGCACACCACAAACTGAAGTGAGCTCCTTTTTAAAACCCAGGTGCCCTGATTAGCCTGCTTTAATTGATTCTAGCAGCTTGATTGGCTGCAGGTGTTCTAATCAGCCTGTCTTAATTGTCTCCAGAAGGTTCCTGATTGTTCTGGAACCTTCCCTGTTGGGAAACGGGACGTCCCTCGCTTGCTCCTCAGCTATCTGCTTTCTATTCTTTCCTAAAGACCCTGGCCTGGATTTTACTTACTTTTTGAGCCTGCCTTAACCCCCTCCCCCCCGCCCAGGCCAGACGCTTTTTTGTTTTGGTTTGGTTTTTTTGCCGTTTTTCTCTGCTGCCGTTGAGTGCTGGTTGGCTGCCAACTTGCCGCCAGCACCCCCCCCCCCCCACGCCTGCTCCCGGGCGCAGCTATTTGCCTTAGCTGAAACCCCCGAAGGAGGGGGGAGAAAGATTGCCGACCCGCTATCCGGAGTGGGGAGTGGAAGCCCCCAGACCCAGCCATTTTGCTGTTACCTCAGAATTCCTTATTATCTCTGCAACATTCTCGGCATGCCGGAAGCCTTGGTACAAAGCCAACACAGCTGGAGAAGAAGAAGATAGACGACAGAAGAAATCACCCAGGGAAGCTACAAATCATCGTGGAGGGGGGCCGTAAGACTGAGTAATTTTTTGAATTATACTCTCGTGGGGGGGAGTTTGACTGTGGCTTAATTGCGTTTGTGGCGGCACAGGGGGTGTGGCACGGAGCTGCCCCCCGATCCATCGGTGCCCCCCCCAACATTATTACAACTGTCACGGCCCCCCCGCCGTCCGTCCCTGCTGGCAACCTGCCATCTGCCTCAGATCCAGCTGTTTGCTTTGAACTTTGCCTTTCGGACCGGACATAACAGCCGACCAAACGAGACTCTTTGGACAAACGTGCGTGGGTCCACACTCCCCCCCCGGACTGTTTATTCCACAGCTTGCCCCTATCACCGGACCCCAATTCCTGTTTTTCCCCCCCTTCCAGTCCAACCCATTTGGTACCACCACCACCACCCCCCCGCCTGCAGCCCAGCAGGGAAGAGCGGTAAATCTGCTTCCCCCTCCCCCCTCCTCCTTCTGGTGTCTCCCCGTCTCTCCCTGCTCACAATGGCGGGGAATGAGAGGGGCAAGGCCCCTCTACCAATATCAGTTGTTCCTCCCCCACCTCCCCCCCACCCAACCCCCGAGCCCTCCCCCCACCACCACCACTGTCAAAAAAACTGCCACCGCCCCCGCTGGGGCACCGGCAGCAGGAGGCACCGAGGCGATTACTGCCACTGCTACGTCCACCGCCCCCCCAGATTCTAGGAACCCCCCCCCCCAGCTGGCCGAAAAGGCCAGGGCGGGAAGAAAGGAAAGGGCCCCGCTAAAACCACTAGGCCCTCCATGGCAGGGGCTGCCCCTACCGCTGTGGCCTCGTCATTGACCGTGGCGTCCCCCCCTGCTGGTCCCTCCACCAGCTCTGCGAACATCCCTCCCCTGGCCCCCAGGACGTATGCACGGGCGGTGGCAGGCTCCCCCCTGCCTGCCGCCTCGTCATCTCGCCCACCCACTGCCTCCGCTACCATCACCAGCGGCCGGGGCCCCTTCCCCACCTTGACCAGGAGACACAGTGTCCGTTGCCTCCTGGGGCCCGCCTCGCCCCACGTGGAGAGATACGTGCAGGCATTGGCGAAGGTGGTAGGACCCACGGCTATTGTGGCGGCCTCCAAAATGTATGGGAAGGTCTTTTTTTTCTTAACTTCGGAGGCTGCCGCCCAGGAGGCAGTGGAGAGGGGCCTGGCGGTGGGGGGGGTGTTTGTCCCCCTAGAGCCGCTAGAAGACCTGGGCGTTCGCCTCGTCCTCACCCCCGTTCCTCCCTTTTTACCCAATGCTGCCCTTTTACCCGCTCTCTCCACCCTGGGGAAACTTGTCTCTGTCACCAGCCCTCTCCCGTTGGGCTGCAAGGACCCCACCCTCCGTCACGTCCTTTTGTTCCGCCGGCAAGTGCAGCTTCTACCGCCGCCAGCGGCACGTGACGGAGAGACGCTCGAGGGGTCCTTCCTAGTCCCCTACCAAGGAGCCCGCTATCGGGTCTTTTACTCCACCGGAGAGGCCCGGTGCTACCTCTGCCGCTCAGCAGGGCATGTCCGCAGAGACTGCCCTTTGGCCAGGGGGGGAGGGGCACCCGAGACCCCCGAGACCCGGCAGGACATCGGCCCCGTCGTTGCCGACACCCCTGGCCGCCCGGCACCTGAAACCAGCCCTCCTCCTATTCAATCCACCGCTGCTCCAGTCCGGGCCCAAGAAACACCTCCCCTACAATGCCCAGGCGAGCAAGGGAGTCCCACCCTTGCTATTACCAATCCGGCAGAGCCTATGGAGGAGAGTGCACCAAAGCTATTACCGGGTATAGGAGAGGGCCTGCCCCAAGGAGAACCCCCCGCCCCCCATGCTGCCTCACCGTTACCCCCCCCGAATCCCTGAACCATCGCCTCCGCCCCCGACACAACCCCTGCTAACCAACCCCCAGACGATGCTATGGAGGGCTGGACCCTAGTCCAGGGGAAGCGAGGCAAGCAGAAGGCTTGAGCTCCGCTGCACCCATCCGATGCGGAACCCCCCAGAAGACCAGGAAGGGAGGCACTGATATTGAGCCTTCCGCTACGGCCATGAGTGAGATCCATCCGCTGGTGTCGGGAGGGAAAGACAGACTGGCATTGGAGGGCAGAATCCCCCCTCCACGAGAGACCCTCCCCTCTGAGACCCCTGAGGAAGCTCCTTCTGCCCGGATACCACCCGAACCCCCCGCGAACCCCGAGGCGACCGTTGAGGCGGGCCCTAGAGGAGAGGCCCCCGGGGTAGCAGGAGTTGGCCTCTCCTCCGTGTATGCGGAGATTGAGGCCCTAGATTTGACCCCAGTCACTCAGGGAGAGGATGATCTACTGCTGGCTGGCCTCGAGGTTACCCAGATCATCCTCACCCCAGCCCCCCTTTCCCCATGCTCCCTCCCCCTAATTGCCTTCCCGGGTGAGCGCCCCGCAGAAGGTGGTCCACCACCTGATGCCACGGCTGCCAAGACCACCACGGAACCAGTGCCTAGCGTCACTGGGAGCCCCCTCCCTTACCCCTTAACCCTCGACTCTGCTCAGGAGGCACCTTCTTTTAGTTGCTCGCCTCCTGAAGCCCAGAGCCTTACCTCTTCCCCTGCCCCCACCCCTGTCCCTGCCCAATTCACCTCCTCCTGCAATGCTATTGCCGCCCCTGGGGTTATTTCTTTCCCGCCTTCCGCAGATCCCCCCCAGGGAGCACCCTTTGCACTTTCTAGTTGCGACCCATTAGGAGTTGCAATTTTCCCCCACTATCCCCTTTCACCCCAAGGTGTGAAATGGATTTAATAACCCCAGCCTGTCAGACGCCCCGCCGGTGGTCCACACCCTGCCTACCCGCCTTAGCGGACCACGAGGCTGCATTAAGAGCCCCACCAGGGAATACCCCGGAAATCGTAACCCCCCATGAGCTGCGGCATGCACTACGGAAGTTCCTAGAACACACCCGTGGCACCCGCAATCGGGTATAGCTAGCTCTTCTGCTATGGGGGGACTTTGATCAAATTCTTCAGGCCACAAGGGCCCTTATAAAGGAGGGCAGGGGGCAAGGAAAGCGCGGTGCTGCAGCCTACGAGCGGGCCCGCGGCTTCCGAAAAGATTTACTCGTCCACAGGATGGGTCACAGGTTGCTGCGCAACCCGCTGGGGGCCACAGGCACCCCCACCAATAAGAAACCTCCACCCCTCCAGCCCTCCACATGACGCCTCTCATTATTGCAACCTTGAACACCAGGGGCTGTAGGATGGCTCTCCGCAGCTCCCAGGTGCTCTCTTACCTTCGGGAAGGGGGATACTCTGTAGCTTTCCTGCAGGAGACCCATACGGACCCGACCGTCGAGGACAGGTGGCGGCTGGAGTGGGGGGACGGGGTATACTTTAGCCATTTCACGACTTGGCAAGCTGGAGTGGCGACCCTGTTCTCCCCCACCCTATGGCCCGAGTTGCTAGGGGTCACTGAGGCCGTGCCGGGCCACCTGCTGCACCTTCGAGTCCATATGGAGGGGCTCGTGGTCAACCTTGTTAACATTTATGCCCCGCAAACGAGCCCAAAGTGGCCACAATTCTATCAGCGGGTATCCGACTTCCTCGGCACCCTAGATTTGCACGAGTGCCTGGTCCTGGGAGGGGACTTTAACACCACCCTCGAGGAACGGGACCGCTCAGGGGCAGAGCCAAGCCCAGCCGCCAGGAACATTCTCCGAGGAATAGTAGAACATCACTCCCTAGTGGACGTCTGGCGTGATCATCACCCAGATTACACTTCCACGTTCACCTTTGTCCAGGTGGAGGCCCATCGGTCACACCACTCTTGGTTGGACCGTATTTACTTATCCCGTTTCCATCTTTCACAGGCCCACTCCTCCAACATTCGGCCGGCCCCATTCTCCGACCATCATTTAGCCACCATAACGGTCTCCCTCCGTGCAGAGAGACCGGGGCCGGCCTATTGGCACTTTAACAACAGCCTGTTGGAGGACGAGAGCTTCGTGACGTCCTTCCGGGAGTTTTGGCTGGCCTGGCGAGAGCAGCGGCGTGCCTTTCCCTCGGCGCGGCGATGGTGGGATCTAGGGAAGGTGCGCGCCAAGCTCTTCTGCCGTGACTACACCTGGGGCACCAGCCGACGGAGAAATGCGGCGATAGAGCAGTTGAAACGGGAGGTCTTACAGATGGAGAGGCGCCTTGCCGCCAACCCCGAGGACCCGTCTCTCTGTGGAGCGTGCAGGGAGAAGCGGGAGGAGCTCCAGGCCCTCGAGGACCACCGGGCACGAGGTGCCTTCGTTCAGTCCCGCATCCGCCTCCTTCGGGAGATGGACCGCGGCTCCCGCTTCTTCTACGCCCTGGAGAAAACGAGAGGAGCCAAGAAACACATCACCTGCCTTCTTGCGGAAGACGGCACCCCCCTCACGGATCCGGAGGAGATGTGTGGGTGGGCCCGTGACTTCTACACAAGCCTTTTCTCCCCGGATCCGACCAATCCTGGCGCTTGCGGGCTGCTCTGGGAGGAACTCCCCACGGTCAGCGTGGGCGACCGAGACCGACTAGAGCTGCCTCTCACCCTGGCCAAGTTCTCGGAAGCCCTCCGTCACATGCCCACCAATAAATCTCCGGGCATGGACGGGCTGACCGTGGAGTTTTACCACGCGTTCTGGGACATTCTTGGCCCAGACCTAGTCACTGTCTGGGCTGAGTCCTTGCAGAGCGGGGTCCTCTCTCTGTCGTGCAGGCGAGCGGTGCTCGCCTTGTTGCCGAAGAAGGGGGACCTCCGCGATTTACGAAACTGGCGTCCCATCTCACTCCTTAGCACGGATTACAAAATCGTAGCGAAAGCAATCTCACTGCGGCTAGGGTCCATGATGGCGGACGTGATCCACCCAGACCAGACCTATACTGTCCCGGGTCGCAGCATTTTTGACAACCTATTTCTAGTCCAAGACCTTCTGGAACTCGGGCGGAGAGACGGTCTGTCGTTCGCCCTCCTGTCTCTCGATCAGGAGAAGGCATTCGATAGAGTAAACCATGGGTACCTCCTGAGCACTCTGCAGGCTTTTGGATTCGGACCTCAGTTTGTGAGTTTTCTCCGGGTGCTGTATGCCTCCGCGGAATGTTTGCTTAGGCTCAACTGGACCCTGACTGAGCCAGTCAGCTTCAGGCGAGGAGTACGGCAGGGGTGCCCCCTCTCGGGACAGCTGTACGCTCTGGCGATCGAGCCTTTCCTCTGTCTCCTCCGCAGGAGGATGACAGGGTTGGTGCTGCGGGAGCTGGAGCTGCGGCTGGTCCTGTCGGCGTACACCGATGACGTCCTCCTCGTGGTCCAGGACCCGGGCGACTTGGCGCAGGTGGAGGCATGCCAAGCCATCTATTCGGCAGCCTCCTCCGCCCGAGTCAACTGGGTCAAGAGCTCTGGCTTGGCGGTGGGGGACTGGAGGCAGGTGAACTCCCTCCCACCTGCGCTTCAGACCATCCGGTGGAGTGCGGGTCCACTGCTCTACCTAGGCGTTTACCTTTCTGCCACGCACCCTTCCCCGCCGGAGAACTGGCAAAATTTAGAGGGCGGGGTGATAGAGCGGATCCGGAAATGGACGAGGCTACTCCGATGTCTCTCCCTCCGAGGGAGAGCACTGGTGCTTAACCAACTAGTCCAGTCCACGCTCTGGTACCGGCTCAACACCCTGGTCCTGGCCCCGGATTTCCTGACCAACCTCCGGACATCGATTCTAGAGTTCTTTTGGTCAGGAATGCACTGGGCCCCTGTTGGGGTTCTTCATCTACCCCTGAAGGAAGGAGGGCAGGGCCTGAAGTGTCTGCACACTCAGGTCCGTGTCTTCTGCCTCCAGGCCCTGCAGAGGCTCCTTTATAGTGCAGGTAGTTCGACGTGGAGCATATTGGCGCACGCCTTCCTGCGCCGCTTCCAAGGGCTCCGATACAACCGGCAGCTCTTTATCTCTGTCCGAGAGGTTTTCCGCGAGACCTCTCTGGGCTGCCAGTCTTCTACCAGGACCTCCTCCGGACCTGGAAACTGTTCTCAACGACCAGGTCCGTGGCGGCCGCCGTGGGAGCAGATCTCCTCACGGAGCCCCTGCTACAGAACCCCCAGCTCCGTGTGCAGGTGGCGGAGTCCCGCTCGGTGCACCAGAGTTTGGTCCTGGCAGAAGTCACGAGAGTCGGAGACCTCCTGGACCACAACCGGGGAGACTGGCTGGATCCCCTGACGCTCGCCCGGCGCATGGGGCTCTCCAGACCTCGTACCCCCCGGCGCGTACTTCAGGAGGTGAAGGCCGCCTTGACGCCCGCTGCTCAGGCTTATCTTAATCGAGCCCTGTGCGAGGGCGCACCCCGTCCACCCTCTACCGCCGGACCTTTCCATTGGGCCCCTACCCCATAGATCACAACAAACCCCTCACCCTTTCACTGCAAGCCGGCTGTATGAACTGCAGCCGGTCAGCTTTCAAATCGCGCCACAGAAGTATTTATACACACTCACGCTTCACACCCTTCATGCCCTGGTGTCCCGCCCCGATACAAAGTGGCGGGACCTCGTGCCACCTTTGGAGGGTGAGCAACCTCAGTGGGCCAGCCTGTATTCCACCTTGGTCCTGAGGCCCGTCGGGGACATTAGTTGGCGGCTCCTTCATGGAGCTGTGAGCATGGGCATGTTTTTGACACGGTTTACCCCCATCCCGGATACTTGACCTTTTTGCAACGTGAGGGAAACCCTGGCGCACGTATATTTAGAGTGTGCTAGATTGCAGCCCCTTTTTCGGCTCCTCACGAATATTTTATTACACTTTTGGCTACACTTTTCCCCTCACCTTTTTATTTACACACTCCCCATCCATGGCCCCACAAAATCGCAAGATCTCCTGGTTAACCTCCTCCTAGCCCTAGCTAAAACAGCCATTTATAAAACCAGAGAGGGGAGGTTGGCTAATGAAGCGTCCTGCGATTTTAGGGCCATTTTCCGATCCTCAGTACATTCACGTATCCGGGCGGAGTTCCTCTGGGCGGCGTCCACCGACTCCCTTGACACCTTCGAGGAGCGGTGGGCGCTGTCCGAGGTTCTCTGCTCGGTGACCCCGACCGGTTCCCTCCGTCTGACCCTTTGATTGAGGGGAAGAGCGAGAGACCCCATCCCCAGCCGTTGCCGCTGTGGATACCATCATCACTGTCACCTAGGAGGTGATATAACACGTGGGTGTAAACCCCCCCACACCCTAAACCGCCCACCCCGCAGCCGTGCCCATCTTGTCGGGCACTCTCAGGAGAGGAATAATCGGTGACACTGGGCGCGGCCCTAGGTAACTCGAGGGGGTGGAAGACCACGAGTGTTGAGGAAGCCCACCCGCTCTGGGCCCAGGCTAGCCTGAACACTTCTCCCTCCTGAAGGCTGCTGTGTGATACCTTCTGTTTGCTTTTGTTTTGTTGCATAGTTTTGCTTTATCCTCTTTGGTGATTCTTTTAAGTGTTACACAAAGAAATTTTTTTCTGCTTCAAAAAAAAAAAAATTCCTCTCCTATAGCCCCCTGGCCTGGGCTTTTCTTACTTTTTGCCCCTGCTTCAGCCCCTGCTTCAGCTCCCCTTTCCCCCAACCAGGCCAGACGCTTTTTCTTCATTGATTCTTTTTTGCTGTTTTTCTGCAGCTGTTCGAGTGCTGGTTGGCTGCTAGCTAGCTGCCAGCCCCACCCCCACCCCGCTGCCTGCCCTCGGGCACTGCTACTGCTCCAGCTGAAACCCCCGGGGGGGGGACTGCCGACCCGCTCCCTGGAGGAGGGGAATGGAAGCCCCCAGACCCAACCATTTTGCTGTTTGTTTGTGGACCTATACCGGCCAAGAGGAATTTCTCTTATCTGTCTGGTATTTCTGGAATGCCCCACAAAGCCCGGGAGAGAAGACAGTTGACAGAGAAACCACCCAGGGAAGCTACGAACCATCATGGAGGGGGCTGTAAGATTGAGTAACTTTTGAACTGTACTCTCGTGTGGGGGGAGGTTTTGACTGTGTCTTGACTGCGTTTTAGGAGCACAGGGGGTGTGGCACGGAGCTGCCCCCCAGATCCATCGGTGACCCCCCCCCCAACACTACTACAACCGTCACGGCCCCTCCGCCGTCCGTCCCTGCTGGCAACTTGCCATCTGCCTCTGGATCCAGCTGCTTGCCCTGATTCCACCATTCGGATCAGAAACAACAGCCGACCAAACAAGACTCTTTGGAAAACGCGCGTGGGTTCACGTGCCCCCCCCCAGGACTGTCCACCCCACAGTTCACCCCCACTACCTGACCCCAACTCCTGTTTCCTCCCCCGTCCAGTCTGACCCCTTTGGGCCCCCCCCACCTGCAGCCCAACAGGGAGGAGTGGTTAATCTGCTTCCCCCTCTCCTTCTGGTATCTCCCCTTCTCTCCCTGCTCACGCTGGCAGGGAATGAGAGGGATGAGGCCCCTCTAACAACCTCAGCTGCCCCTCCCCCATCTACCTCCCGTCCAACTCCCAAGCCTTTCCCCGCACCACTGCTGCCAAAGCACCTGCCACCGCCCCCGCTGGGGCATTGGCAGCAGGAGGCATCGGGGTGACTACCGCCACTGCTATGCCCACCGCCCCCCCAGATTCTAGGGGAGCCCCCCCAGTTGGCTGGAAAGGCCAGGGTAAGTAGGAAAGAAAGGGCCCCACTACAACCACCAGGCCCTCCATGGCAGGGGCTGCCCCCACTGCTGTGGCCCCGTCATCGACCATGGTGTCCCTCCCCGCTGTTCCCTCCACCAGCTCTGCGAGCGCCCCTCCCCCAGCCCCCAAGGCGTATGCCCGGGCGGCGGCACCCCCCCCCCGCCTGCCGCCTCGTCATCTCGCCCACCCACTGCCTCCGCTACTATCAATAGCGGCCGGGGCCCCTTTCCACCCTGACCAGGAAGCACGGCGTCCGTTGCCTCCTGGTGCCCGCCTCGCCCCACGTGGAGACATACGTGCAGGCGTTGGCGAGGGTGGTAGGACCCATGGCTATTGTGGCAGCCTCCAAAATGTACGGGAAGGTTGTCTTTTTCTTAGCATCGGAGGCTGCCACCCAAGAGGCGGTGGAGAAGGGCCTGGCAGTGGGGGGGTGTTTGTTCCCCTAGAGGACCTGGGCGTCCACCTAGTCCTGACCTCCGTCCCTCTTTTTCTACCCAATGCCGCCCTGTTACCCGCTCTCTCCACCTTGGGGAAACTCGTCTCTGTCATCAGCCCTCTCCCGTTGGGCTGCAAGGACCCCACCCTCCGTCACATCCTCTCGTTCCGCTGGCAAGTGCGGCTTTTACCACTGCCGGCAGCACGTGATGGAGAGGTGCTTGAGGGGTCCTTCCTAGTCCCCTACCAGGGAGTCTGCTATGGGGTCTACTACTCCACGGGAGAGGCCCGGTGCTACCTCTGCCGATCAGAGGGGCATGTCCAAAGAGACTGCCCCTTGGCCCGGCAGGGAGGAGCACCCGAGACCCGGCAGGACATCGGCTCCGTTATTGCTGAAGCCCCTGGCCGCCCGGCACCTGAAACCACCTCTCCTCCTCCTCGATCCACGCCCAGGGGACACCTCCCCTACAACACCCAGACGAGCAAGGGAGCCCCGCCCTCGCTGCTAGCAATCTGGCAGAGCCTATGGAGGAGGGTGCAGCAAAGATACTACCGGGCATGGGAGAGGGCCCGCCCCAAGGAGAACCCTCCCTCCCTCCCTCATGCTGCCTCACCGTTACCCCCCCAAGCCGTCACCTCTGCCCCCCGACACGACTCCTGCTAACCAGCCTCCAGATGATGCTATGGAGGGATAGACCCTAGTCCAGGGGAAGTGAGGCAAGCGGAAGGCTCGAGCTCCGCTGCACCCATCCTATGCGGAGGCCCCCCGGAAGACCAGGAAGGGAGGCACTGACACCAAGCCTTCCGCTCTGTCCACGAGTGAGATCCATCCACCGGTGTCGGGTGGGGAAGACAAAATAGCACTGGAAGGTAGGATCTCCCGTCCACGGGAGACCCTCCCGTCCACGGGAGACCCCGAAGGAAGCCCCTTCTGCCCAGGCATCACCTGAAACCCCTGCGAACCCCGAGGTGACTGTTGAGGCGGGCTCCAGAGGGAAGCCCCCCGGGGTGGCAGAAGGCGACCTCTCCTCCATGTATGAGGAGATCGAGGCCCTAGGTTTGACCCCGGTCACCCAGGGAGAGGATGACCTTCTGCCAGCTGGCTTCGATCTGGGCAACCTCACTCCAGCCCCCCTTTCCCCATGCTCCATCCCCCTAACCGCCTTCCCAGGTGGGCACCCTACAGAAGGTAGTCCACCACCTGATGCCATGGCTGCCAAATCCACCACAGAGCCTGTGCCTGGCATCACTGGGAGCCCCCTCCCCACCCCCTTAACCCTCAAATCTGTTCGGGAGGCACCACCTCTCAGCTGCTTGCCTCCCAAAGCCCAGAGCCTCGCTTCTGCCCCTGCCCCCATCCCTGTCCCTGCCCAATCCACCTCCTCCTGCAATGCTATTGCCACACCTGGGGTTATTTTTTTTCCCTTTTCTTGTGGATTCCCCCCAAGGAGCAGCCTTTGCATTTTCCTGCCGCGACCCATTAGGAGCTGCAATCTTCCCTCTGCCATCCCCTTCTACCCCAAGGCTTGAGACGGACCTAATAACTTTAGGGCCTGTCAGATGCCCCGTCGGTGGTCCGCACCCTGCCTGCCCGCCTCAGCGGACCATGAGGCTGCACCAAGAGCCCCGCCAGGGAATAACCGAGAAACCACAAACCCCCCGCCCCCCCGAGCTGTGAAAAGCGTTGCGGGAGTTTTTAGAAGACACCCGTGGCTCCTACAACAAGGTACAGCTAGCTCTCCAGCTATGGGGGGACTTCGACCAAATCCTCCAGGCCACAAGGGCCCTTATAAGGGAGGGTAGAGGGACAGGAAGGCGGGGTGTCACAGCCTATGGGCGGGTCTGCAGCTTCTGTGATAATTTACTCACTTACGGGATGGGTCGCGGATTGTTGCGTGACCCATTGGGGCCTGCGAACACCCCTGCCAACAAGGAACCCCCACCCCCTGTCATGACGCCTCTCATTATCGCAACTTTGAACACCAGAGACTGTAAGATGGCTCTTTGCAGGTCCCAGGTGCTCTCCTTCCTTCGGGAGGGGGGTACTCTGTGGTTTTCCTGCAGGAGACCCAGACGGATCCGACCGCCGAAGACAGCTGGCAGCTAGAGTGGGGGGACGGGGTCTACCTTAGCCATTTCATGATTTGACAGGATGGAGTGGCGACCCTGTTCTCCCCTGACCTACAGCCCGAGGTGCTAGGGGTCACTGAGGCCGTACCGGGCCACCTGCTACATCTCCGGGTCCATATGGAGGGGCTCGTGATCAACCTCGTTAACCTCTATGCCCCAACAACGAGCCCGAACCGGCTGCAATTCTATCAGCGGGTATCCGACTTCCTCAGCACCCTAGATTCTCACAAGTGCCTAGTCCTGGGAGGGGACTTTAACACCACCCTCGAGGAATGGGACAGCTCAGGGCAGAGCCGAGCCCAGCCGCCGCAAACATTCTCCGAGAATTAGTCGAACATCACTCCCTAGTGGACGTCTGGCGTGACCACCACCCGGATGACACTTCCATGTTCACCTTTGTCCAGGTGGAGGCCCATCAGTCACACCACTCCCAGTTGGACCGTGTTTATTTATCCCGTTTCCATCTTTCACAGGCCCACTCCTCCAACATTCGGCCGGCCCCATTCTCCGGCCATCATCTAGCCACCATAACAGCCTCCCTCTGTGCAGAGAGGCTGGGGTTTGCCTATTGGCATTTTAACAAACAGCCTGTTGGAGGATGAGAGCTTCGTGACGTCCTTCCGGGAGTTCTGGCTGGCCTGGCAAGAGCAGTGGCGTGCCTTTCCCTTGGCATGGGATCTAGGGAAGGTGCGCGCCAAGCTCTTCTGCCGTGACTGCACCCAGAGCACCAATCGACAGAGAAATGCGGCGATAAAGCAGTTGGAAAGGGAGGTCTTAGAGATGGAGAGGCGTCTGGCCACCAGCCCCGAGGACCCGTTCCTCTGCGGAGCGTGCCGGGAGAAGCGGGAAGAGCTCCGGGCCCTCGAGGACCATCAGGCCTGAGGTGCCTTTGTTCAGTCCTGCATCTACCTCCTTTGGGAGATGGATTGCAGCTCCCGTTTCTTCTATGCCCTGGAGAAAACGAGGAGGGCCAAGAAACACATCACCTGCCTTCTAGCAGAAGACAGCACCCCCCTCACGGATCCGGTGGAGAAGTGTGTGAGGGCCCGTGACTACTACACAAGCCTTTTCTCCCCAGATCCGACCGATCCTGGCACTTGCAGGGTGCTCTGGGAGGAACTCCCTACAGTCAGTGTGCATGACCAAGACCGACTAGAGCTGCCTCTCACCCTGGCCGTGTTCTCAGAAGCCCTCCGGGGCATGCCCACCAATAAATCTCTGGGCATGGACGGGCTGACCGTGGAGTTCTACCGTGCATTCTGGGACATCCTTGGCCCAGACCTAGCCACTGTCTGGGACGAGTCTTTGCAGGTTGGGGTCCTCCCCCTTTCGTGCAGGCAAGCGGTGCTCGCCTTGTTGCTGAAGAAGGGAGACCTCCGCAATTTACGAAATTGGCGTCCCATCTTGCTCCTCAGCACGGACTACAAAATTGTAGCGAAAGCAATCTCGCTGCGGCTAGGGTCCATGATGGCGGACGTGATCCACCCAAACCAGACCTACACTGTCCCAGGCCGCAGCATTTTTGACAACCTATTTCTAGTCCGAGACCTTTTGGAACTCGGGCGTAGAGACGGTCTGTCGTTCGCCCTCCTGTCTCTCGATCAGGAGAAGGCGTTCGATAGAGTGGACCATGGGTACCTCCTGGGCACTCTGAGGTCCGAATCCAAATGCCTGCAGTTTGTGAGTTTTCTCCGGGTGCTGTACACTTCCGCAGAGCGTCTGGTTAGGCTCAACTGGACCCTGATCAAACTGGTCAGTTTCAGGTGAGGAGTACGGCAGGGGTGCCCCCTCTCAGGCCAGCTGTACGCTCTGGCAATCGAGCCCTTCCTCTGTCTCCTCCGAAGGAGGTTGACAGGGTTGGTGCTGCAGGAGCCAGAGCTGCGGCTGGTCCTGTCGGTGTATGCCGATGACGTGCTCCTCGTGGTCCAGGACCCGGGCGACTTGGCGCAGGTGGAGGCTTGCCAGGCCATCTATTTGGCAGCATCCTTTGCTTGAGTCAACTGGGTCAAGAGCTCTGGCTTGGCGGTAGGGGACTAGTGGCAGGTGAGCTCCCTCCCACCCGCGCTTCAGGGCATCCGGTGGAGCGCGGGACCGCTGCTCTACCTAGGCGTTTACCTTTCTGCCATGCACCCTTCTCCGCCAGAGAACTGGCAAAATTTAGAAGGCGGGGTGATAGAGCGGCTCCGGAAATGGACGAGGCTACTCCGATGTCTCTCCCTCCGAGGGAGAGCACTGGTGCTTAACCAACTAGTTCAGTCCACGCTCTGGTACCGGCTCAACACCCTGGTCCCAGCCCCGGGTTTCCTGACCAACCTCCGGACATTGATTCTAGAGTTCTTTTGGTCAGGAATGCACTATGCCCCTGTTGGGGTTCGTCATCCACCCCTGAAGGAAGGAGGGCAGGGCCTGAAATGTCTGCACACTCAGGTCCGTGTCTTCCGCCTCCAGGCCCTGCAGAGGCTCCTCTATAGTGCAGGTAGTTCGACGTGGAGCATATTGGCGCACGCCTTCCTGCGCCGCTTCCAAGGGCTCCGATACGACCGGCAGCTCTTTTATCTCTGCCCGAGAGGTTTTCCGCGAGACCTCTCCAGGCTGCCGGTCTTCTACCAGGACCTCCTCCGGACCTGGAAACTGTTTTCAACGACCAGGTCCGCGGCGGCCACCGTGGGAGCAGATCTCTTCGCGGAGCCCCTGCTACACAACCTCCAGTTCCGTGCGCAGGTGGCAGAGTCCCGCTCGGTGCGCCAGAGAGTTTGGTCCTAGCGGAAGTCACGAGAGTCAGAGACCTCCTGGACTATGACCAGGGAGACTGGCTGGATCCCCTGACGCTTGCTCGGCGCATGTGGCTCTCCAGACCTCATACCCCCCAGCGCGTACTTCAGGAGGTGAAGGCCGCTTTGACGCCCGCTGCTCAAGCTTATCTCAACCGAGCCCTGCGCGAGGGCGCACCCCGCCCACCCTCTACCCCAAACCCGCCGGACCTTTCCATTGGGCCCCTACCCTGTAGATCCCAACAAACCCCTCACCCTTTCACTGAGAGCCGGCTGCACGAACTGCAGCCGGTCAGCTTTCAAACCACACCAAGGAAACATCTATACACTCACGCTTCACACCCTCATCCTGGTATCCCACCCTGATACAAAGTGGCGGGACCTCCTGCCACCTTTGGAGGGTGAGCAGCCCCGGTGGACCAGCCTGTATTCCACCTTGGTCCCGAGGCCCATCAGGGACATTAGTTGGCGACTCCTTCACGGAGCTGTGAGCACAGGCATGTTTTTCACGCGGTTTACCCCCATCCTAGATACTTGCCCTTTTTGCAACGTGAGGGGAACCCTGGCGCATGTATATTTAGAGTGTGCCAGGCTGCAGCCCCTTTTCCAGCTCCTCACGAATATTTTATTACGCTTTTGGCTGCACTTTTCCCCTCACCTTTTTATTTACACACTCCCCATCCGTGGCCCCACAAAGTCGCGGGATCTCCTGGTTAACCTCCTCCTAGCCCTAGCTAAGACAGCCATCTATAAAACCAGAGAGAAGAGGTTGGCCAATGAAGCTTCCTGCGACTGTAGGGCCGTTTTCCGATCCTCAGTACATTCACGTATCCGGGTGGAGTTCCTCTGGGCGGCGTCCACCGACTCCCTTGACACCTTCGAGGAGCAGTGGGTGCTGTCCAAGGTTCTCTGCTCAGTGACCCCGTCCGGTTCCCTCCGTCTGATCCTTTGATTGAGGGGAAGAGCAAGAGACCCCAGCCATTGCCACTGTGGATACCATCATCACTGTCACCTAGGAGGGTGACTATCACACGTGGGTGTACATCGCGGCCCCCCCCAAAAAACTGCCCACCCCACAGCCTTGCCCATCTTGTCCGGCACTCTCAGGAGAGGAATAGTTGGTGACACTGGGCATGGCACTAGGTAGCTTGAGGGGGTGGAAGACCACGAGTGTCGAGGAAGCCCCCCCTGCTCTGGGCCCAGGCAAGCCTGAACACTTCTCTCCCCTGAAGGCTGCTGTGTTATACATTGTGTTTGCTTTTGTTTTGTTGCATAGTTTTGTTTCATCCTTTTTGGTGATTTTTTTTAAGTGTGTTATGCAAACAAAATTCTTTTCTACTCCAAAAAAAAAAAATTATATAACTCTCCTATAGCCAGCTGGCCCAATCCTGTCACAACGCATACAACAAAAAAAGTTTAACCGTGGGGGGGGGGGCGGAATATATTTAAAACAATTTGAAAAGAACCAACAGAGCACCCATATGTCCTCTGTAAAAGGCAAACAAGGGCAAATTTGCCACAAAGCTACTGTTACCAGCATAGTAGGCATTTAGGTTTTAAAAAAAAAAAAAAAAAAAAAAAAAAAAAAAGTATCTGTTCTAGAGAAGGTAGAAGTGAAAAAAGGAGGCGGGGGGGAGAAGAGACCTTAGGCATGCTTTTGACTTATCTGCCATTTCTCACTTCACTCTGCTGTCACATACATGGTCCCTATTAAGGCCCAGTTGACCAAAGGGGTGTGGCTGTCTAGACAAAGTAATTGAGGCTGATGTGTTGTGGGTACCCTGTAGCTCGTCTCTACTAACCCATCCTGCCATTTGCCAATACATTTGCTATTCGTTATTTTGTTGCAAGTGCTAGAGGCCCAACTTTATTCTCATTATTCACAAAAGAGAAATTGCCACACCAGATCAAACCAGTGGTTCCTCTACCATCTCTAAACGGTGGCCCACAACAAATGCTTCAGAGGAAGGCAGAAGAAACCATGTAATGGAGAGTTTTATAGGAAAAGTTTCTTAACTCTGGACAGTTAATGGTTCCCTTATGCAATGAAGCATGAAGATTTACATTCCTTCTAAAATATTGTTTTCTGTCTAATGTAAGTGGGGATGTTCTCAATAGCTATATAAATGTCTACTCCTTTTTTAAAGGCTACTAAGTTCTTGGGCTCAGCAATATCTTGAGGCAATGAGTTCCATACGTGAATTGTGTAAAAAAAAAAAAAAACCACACACCTGCATTCCCAAGTCTGGTGGAAGGCAAAATAGAAAATTACCAGTATCTAACAACAAATCTAATCCTTTCAAGACTAGCCATAATTAGATTTAGGCTTATGCTGTAAGGTTTGGCTCCAGATCTAGATCCAAACCTAAACTTTCTGAAAGCAGAGTTATTTGGCACCATGGTTCTGATTCTATCCCATCTCTAGCGCTAACCTAAATGATTGTCACTACCAGAAGTTTGGTTTTAACTACTAGTTTCTGGTTGAAAGTTGTGTTTAGAGTTCACACAGGTTACGGACTTGATTCACTTCCATTTTTACTTATGTCATGTCACATAACACTGGATGAAGAAGACTCAATTACGAGTGGAGACTCTTGCCTTTAGTTCTTGCCTTTGTCCTGACACCTTTCAGAGTTATAACTGAGCTCTTCAGACACTGATCAGCAGGGGCTTCAGCTACTAATTTCCATTCCTGGCCTTTCCCAACTTATCACTTGCTGTCTGCACAACCCTCTAATCTTGAATTTCCTAAATTTTGGATTGCAGATCATGGGGCTAAACTGTGAAAGTCATCAAGTGTTGCAAAAAGTTTCTGGCTGGAACTGTGACCTTTATTAATAGGGAAATTTGGTACTTTTGTTGACTTAATTAGGGATGGGCAGAACGGTACACTTTTTAAACCAGAAAAAAAACACAACCTTCAAGTTTCAAACACAGTTCAGAGGCGAGGGTGGGAGAAATGGAATATTTTGAAGTTGTGTAACATTTAGCTATAATACGCACCAGATGTAATCCTTCCCTATCCATGCCCACTAGTTTTCCGTCTCCTTCCTTGCTGCTTTCTCACCAAGTCTCAAACATCCACTCACAATCCTTCCTTCCCTCCCAACAAATTCCTCTTCCCTCCCAACTGCTATTTGCCACCCCTCCGCCTCTAACAACCCCCAGAAGAGGCAAAGAATGGAAGAAAGTCCATAGATTCCTCTAACAGGCTGTATTTTCTTGCTATTTTATCTGAACTAAATCTGTAAACTTTGAGAGGTTCTTCCACCATTTTAACAATAGAAAGCAAAGTTCTTGTCTAAGTTCCTGATCTATACTAGAAGATTTTACTGCTCTAAGTATACTGGTATAGTTAGAATGGTACAAACTCTTTCATGTGGGCACACTTATCTCAGTATAAAGGGGCTTTACATCAATATAGCAGTTCCCACGTGGAATGGGGAATAACTAGATCTGTACAAGTCACCTTTATACAAGTAAAACTGCAACTACACTCAGGCTTGTACTAATATAACTCGGTTAAAAGCACACACACACACAAAATAGTTCTGCTAGTAAAGCTTTTGAATGTAGACTAGGCCTTAGGGAAGGCAGAGCTTGATATTTTACTCCCGTGTTGGAACACTGCTGTGTTAACAGAAAGTCACGTCTGCTACCATTTGTTGTAGATTATTGGCTTCTAGCAGCTGTTAAAAGGTGGACTATAAAGAAGAAGTAGGGGGCCATGGGGGAACAATCATGTCTTTTCCTTGCTTCTTTATGATGCATACAGAAATCCAGATAGCGCTGCTCTTCCAAAAGATTTGATGGAGGACCAGAAATCAGGAGGGAAGAGGGGGCAGAATACAGATTAAGGGGAATCCTGAACTGTAGCTTCCTCAGCTTAATGGAAAGTGATTTTGGTGATCAGCATCTAGAGAGATTCTCTATTTAAAAACAAACAAAAAAAAAAAAACACTGAGCTTTTTGCTCAATCATTTGCTCAGTTTAAACAGGTTTCCACGAGAGAGTCTTAAACTGTTCGACTAACCTATCTCCTCTCGACTGAAAGCCGGGAAAGATGGAACTTGGAGTGCAGCCTCTTGGAATGTCACAAGCCTGCTGAAAGTCCTCTAGCCAAAACATGGGAGCCAAGGCCTAAAAAACACCACACACCACCAGACATGAATTGTTTAACAAACTTGAAGGCCATTCTGCTACACCAGTAACGAAGGGTATCTTTTGTTTCCCCTTGCTTTGCAGGTCAAAAAAGAGCTGCTAGTGAACAGTTGCTATGAGTCAACAGGTGACGAGTGTCACTTAGAAGGTTCCTAAAAGATGCTGCCATTTCATGGTCTTTGAGTTGTGGGATAACCTTGTGGTGTAATTCAGATATTGCAGTGGTTGCACTGCACTTCATATTAACAGCTGTTAGGAACGTCTATAGCAAACAGAGGTGGGCTTCAGCCATACTCCATATCTGAGACTTTCCCAGGAGGAATCCCACTCAGTGTGGAGACACAGGATATTCATTTTTCAAGTAGGTGTGCAACAAACAGTTCAAGTAGACTCCTGAATCTAGTGTAGGAGTTTTCCGAGTGGTCAGAAAGCTACGAAACCAAGGCAGACATTCTGGATGGGATTTTCAAAAGGCATCAGCCTAATTCTGCTCCCTCTCCCATTGAGGTCCATGTAAGGTAAACCATTGATTTCTAATGGGAGCAGAGTTTTGCCAATGCGGAGACTTTTGAGCCTCCTCCCCCAGCCTTCTCCTGAGTGTCCAACAATTTTGATTTTAATCCAGGATCCAGGAGCATGGATGAATATCATGCTCAAAACATAGTTTAGCCTTGGGGGAAGCCTTTAGCATCCAGGCATCAGCCCAACTACTCAGATCTTTGCGGCCTTGAAACAGCATGAGAAGAGAACAAATGAAACCATGAGGCAGAGTTACTGGCAGAGCCAACTTTGCAACATGATGAAATGTTTAGTCTTTTTTTTTTTGATAGGCTTGTTATTTCTGACACGTTGTTTGGAGGACCTTACCTGGCAGCAGCCTTTTGGAAGAGAGGGAAAGAGGAGAGGAAGTAATACGGACCATGCTGAAAGCTTTTACTCACACACACTCTCCAACCATGTTCTAGAGTAACAAAAAAAAAAAAAAAAAAAAAAGGATCTGGTATCCTTAGACAGTCTTATTGGATATTTCATTGCACACCGTTTTCAGATCACAGTGAGGAGTTGTTCCCCATGACTTATTCCAGAACCCACGTTGCTGTCATTTAGGACGTCCCAGCTCCCTACACTACACTAGAGGGGAGCTTGTAAAGGTTGGGGGCAAAGAGTCCTTAGACACAAGACTAATGGCCATAATGTAAGGAGTGTGGGAGGAAGGGAAGAAAATATCAGGGATTCCCAAAGGGACAGGCACACCTCCATGACAGAAGTATCAATCACTCTGCATCCCTTTTCTAAAAAAGAATCTTCTAGTTTTCATAAACATATTTAGTGCTGTATGGAGTCCCAGCTTACCATGTGATCAGACAAATACATGTGACAATAGTTGCAAAGCAGGGAGGAACCAAAACCTAGCTAGTGAGGAGAGCAATGTTTCTTTGGCCAGAAATGGGTTTGAAAGTGCTGTTCTACTCGGAATAGCAAGTGCCTTTTTTACAGTTGCTAACTGCTGGCTTCAAATGACTGAGATACGCTTTTATTTTTTTGGTCCCCTAGGCCTTGTAGAGCTGGCACAGTTCACAGGAAGTGAGCTGGAGTCCATACATACTTTAGATCATCAACAGAATTGTTTACAGCTTTCTAGTCTGATGCATCTGTGCAAACCATTTGAAGGCCCTCTGATTTCACAGGTGTCATAATGTTGTCTCAACATCCTTTATTACTGGTGATGATGCATGAAATGTAAGGAAGCCAGCTTGACTCTCAGAGCTCAGGCAGAGTTTGCAGGGCTGGAAGTTTGAGAAAACTTTTCTACTTTTAAACTGAGTACATTTGACCCAGACAGACAGACCAAAAAAAAAAAAAATGGGACCCTACAGATTTTCCTACAATGTCTCTTTTCAGAGTAGGCCCATCCATTAAGGAAGAATCTGAGAGAGGACACTTGGTTTAGAGTAAATGGAAGGCTGCAGTCATAGGACATGACTGGAAAGAAGGCACACAACAGAGAGAACAACAGAGAGCCAGGAAGTAGTTAAAGAGGATGTGGCAGAGTGAGATGGTAGTATCAGACAACGAGAACAGGTATTTTATTTCATCATTGCTTCAGTGACTGGATCAATTATTCCATTTTCTGTACCAGATCAGAACTGGAAAAAATAATCTAACTTTCCAGCTGTCATCATATCTTCAAACACACTCAAAATTAGTAACATCAAGTACATGAGCAAAGAAAAGGAGTACTTGTGGCACCTTAGAGACTAACCAATTTATTTGAGCATAAGCTTTCGTGAGCTACATCCAGTGAAGTGAGCTGTAGCTCACGAAAGCTTATGCTCAAATAAATAAAGTCTCTAAGGTGCCACAAGTACTCCTTTTCTTTTTGCAAATACAGACTACACGGCTGTTACTCTGAAACATGAGCAAAGGAATCATGCCCGACTCCATGCTTACGGGGGGGGGGAGGGGTGTTTGTACTAATACAGTAATTAGAAGTTGAAGGCATTTCCACAAAAACATCTGAGAATCTGGAGTCATTTTTGCTCAAAGTGTACTACCTTCATAGCCTGCCAAACGAGTGAGAAGCAGACGCTGGTCAGAAATGGAAACTTTGACAGCAGTAAACCTCATTGCACGCAAGTACCTCTGCCAGACTGACTAATGCAATTAAATTGCCCTTTCCGAAGTGGAGAACAAGAATTTCACTGCTATTATTTTTGTGTTGCAGTAGCACTTTGAGGCTACAGGCCCTCATTGTGCCAAGCACAGTAGTAAGAAACAGTTCCAGCCCTGAAGATCTCACAATCTAAGTAGATGGGACAGACAAAAGTGGGGCAGGGGGGGCGAGGTGGAAACCAAAGGAGGGGGACTTCCCTAAGATCACAGGCAGAGCAGAGAAATGATGCTCAAGTCTCCCAAGTCCCAATTTAGTGCCTTATGCATTAGATCATGTCTCATGTACTTTAATGATCTAATCATCTTCCAAGCTGAATGTCAAGATGTCATAGCACATAAGGATCCATTCATTTGCAGTCACCTTTGTGTTTGAATCACTTCCTTGTATTTATGTTACACAAAGGCACTGGAATTATCAATTTGTATAAAAGCAAATCCATTTTAAATTATACTTTTTCATTTGTACAATTAAACCCCCCCTGCCACCATTAACCATACCAAAACCCACCCTTTCTGGATGGTATGACCCATGTTAGGCCCACATTTTCACCTCACACACCACCAGTAGTTAACTGATATTACCACTATATATGGACAACACAAATGCTAAGTCTTCCAACTAGAGACATCAACCAGCTATCACCAGGTGAGCTTGAGAGGAAGGTCTCTCATCCCCTTGCCCCTGCATGTATAATATTGCAAAATAAGGCTACTGTGAGGTACTGTCGTGGGGTGATGACTCACCAGTGTGGCGCCTCCTGTCAGCTGTCCTGGGAATTAGCTCTTCCAGCCAGGAGTGCACTTTGCAGACTGGCGTCTCACCTGCTGCTGTCCCCCATGTCCCTCCTTGACCCCGGTGCCCTCTTTGCCAGGGTTCCGCCCCTGCAGTAACTCACAATCCAAGTCTCCCCACCCAGGGGATCCCCCAACCCTCTACCCCCACCTTGCCTCAGTGGCTACTGCCAGTCACCATCTAGCCCCCACTCCCTAGCACAGACTACAGTCTACAAACCACTCAACATCAGCAAGAGGGGTTGGACCAGCTGCCTCTGCCTATCTCTAGCTGCCCCTCTGCAGCCCCAGTACCCTTTCATAGGCCTTTCACTAGGCCTACAGCTTGGAGGTTTGCTCAGCTGGAGCTCCCCAGCACTGCTCCACCCTAGGTACTCATCATAGTTTCCCAGGCAGCCAGGGCCTTTAAGCCAGAGAGAGAGAGAGAGAGAGAGAGAGAGAGAGTGCACACATCTGTCTTTGCTACTAGCCCTCAGCCCTCTTAGAAGGGCCAGCTGGGCCCTGATTGCACTGGCCACAGCTGTGACTGCTTTCTCAATCAGCCTGCATTTACAGCCCTCTCCTGGGCTGCTTTAACCCCTTCAGGGCAGGAGCAGGGTAGTCACCCCGCTACAGGTACATACCTTTTTCTGAAGCATCAGGTTTTAGTCACCATTAGGTCTTTGGAGCAGGGACTGTTTGTTGTTCTGCGTATGTGCCGTATCTAGCATGATGGAATCCTGGCCCATGACTGGTGCTCCTAGGCGCTATGGTTATGCAGATAAATTATTATTAATAATAAGATAGACTGTGGGCTGAAGCAGTATATTCCTATCCAAAAAAATCACTACATGTTAAAAATCACCAGCAAAGGTGGGGTGGGGAGGGGTGATATGGGTTTGTCTCCCTTTTTTTGCTTCTCTATGAAGGTGACCTGAAAGGTTTTTCTTCTCTTCCCAAAACAAAAGTTTTTGTCCTAGCTTCTTTTTGCCAATTAGAAATTCAGCTCTTGTCTGCCCTGCTTTCCCCTGAAAAAACTCTGGATGGCTGGAGAATTAGTAGGTATCAAGAACATCATGCAAGTGAAACCTGATCTACTGAGAGGAAAGGCAATTTTTATTCAGGCATTTAAGGTCTTATTTTTACTATTTAACTCTGTACCCTGGAAAAATGTAGAAAAAAGATCTGTGTTTAAAAAATACTGTATTTCCCAACACACGCACACCCTACTCCTGTCACCAAAGCTCACCATTCATTTTAGGTCTCCAAGAAGTCTGAGTAGAACTAGGGCAGATGGATATACCATTAACAATTCTCTATTTTATTAGAGTTCTCACAGTGTTTGGTATTTTTCTTAAAGCTCCAGCTGCTGAAATCAGATTTGAAAATCTCAGCTTTCATTTAAAAAAAAATTCTACTTCTCATAATTACTGGGGGTGGAGGGAACCACATTGAAAATGTGAACCCTACATGTTCCAATTCCAGAAGGCAAATAAAAACCACAAATGTGTTGCTTGTTTGTCTTTTAAATGTCATGATTTTTAAGCTAGTATAAGGATTTTTGAATCCCTGGGTTTCGCATTTCTGCCACTCTCTCTCAGGTTAAACAAACACATAGCAAACAACTTTAAAAAAAAAAAAAAAACGACGACGACACCACCTTTCGGACTCCCTTTATACACCAGAAAGAGGCAAAACGGGACAATCTCCCAGGTCATTTAAAAAGATGACTTCTACACATGCATTTCCTTGTGTTTCCTTGGGAGGGAAGGTGCAACTGCATCATCCACACCTATGACTCTTGATATGAGAGATGCAGTATTTACTAGATCCACGTTATGTGTGAATCAGAGTAAACAGACTCCACAGCAGAGCCAGACAAGGCAGTTGTACCTACAGATCAGAGTTAGATTGCATTTATACCACAACAACAAGTTCCTGCATTTGGCTCATTCATATTTTTTGAGTCGCAGTCATGGGGAAACCCGAGTGAATCATGAACTGTGCTTTCCTTAGGGCTTCTCTGGAAATTTGCATCTCTACTAGAACTTTTTATTCCTTTCCCAGACAGGGGACATTGAGATTATTGCAATTTGGCAAAACGTGTTATTGTAGCATTTACGAAGTAGACCAAAATGTATCCTTACTTGCTAGACAGAGAACAGCCCTCATTGTCAAAAAGCACAACTATAGCATCTTCATCCTCAAATGCCTCCACTCTCTCTCTACTAAGGTCCTGATTCAAGGGAAAATACCCATGCAGGACACCATTTAGGCATATGCTTAACTTCAGTGGGACTTAAACATGGGCTGAAGCCTATTCCTGTTCAAGCCGTTATTCAGGCCGATTGAGTCTAATATGCTTAGCTTTAAACATGCATGAACTGGAGCCTCAATTTAGAATCCAGGTTAAACCTGCCCTTTCTCCTTAAAAATTTTCCATGAATTTGGTCAGACAGCCTCATATTAGCCTCTTCCCCTCCTAGCTCATCTAAGCACTGGTCTCCCATCTAGTCCTTCCCAACAATCTTGTTACAAAAGCCTTCTCATCCGCAGCGTCTAACATCCCAAATAACGAGATGGAGCAATCACAATAAAGTTAGATTCTCACCTAAACACATTTTACTTCCTTGTCTATACCTGAAAGATTCTTTTTTCCCCCTCCTCTAGTACTGAATATTAGAGCTGGTCAAAATATTTTGTTAACCATAAAAGAAAAGTAAACTCCCACCCCATCAGAGAATGTGGTTTCATCAAAGTTGACATGCCCTCATGACAAAATGTTGATCTAAACATGTTTTTAAAGTTTTCCCATTGGAAAACTTGAATCAATAGTTTGAAACTAAATGAATTTTTATATCAGCTGTGGCAAACTTGCCGGTACGATTATGATGGGTCCTGCGCTTCCTCTTCTTGGGGGCGGGTTTCGTTTTCCTACCCCTGAACTAGGGTATCTACTGTCCCACTAGTAACCCAGAGAAAGGTAGTGGAGAGGGAGGGACCTGGGCCCGCCCTCTACTCTGGGTCCCAGCCCAGAGGCCCTAGGGATAGTGGTAAACCACTTGAACTAGTGCTTCCTTCACCTGGGCTACTTCCCTCTCCTGCTCTTCAGCTTGTGGGGTTTCCTACCCTCTCTCTCTCTCTGCACAAGCCGGGTGTCTCTTTACCTAGGGTCTGGTATTCTAGCCAGCCACGGCACTTCTCCAAACTGCACTCTGCTCTAACTCCTTTTCCTGGCTGATTGAAGGGGGTGCGGGGGAGTTAATCAGGTGACTAGCTTCAGGTGCTCTAATTGGCTTCAGGTGCTTTTAATTAATCTATAGAAACCTTTCTTCCCTCTACAGAGAATAAGGCTTCTCCTCATTCTGGGGCTTACATATCTCTCCTATATCACTCTCCTGTTGCCTTCTGGCCATGCTGTATCACACAGCTTAAAATGTCACTTCATATTGGTTTTTGGAAACAAAAACTGTTTTCCATTTTCAGTTTTTTTATGTTTGGTGTTGTTTCTGCTACTCCCCTTTCTTTTTCATCTCTTGCCTTCACACACACAAACTTTTACCCCAACTGGAACGGTCTTTGTATTTTCCAACTTTTTCCAGTTGGAAAATAAAAATAATGTAAAAAGTGGGTTTCCACCCTGTCATAAATATAAAGGGAAGGGTAAACCCCTTTGAAATCCCTCCTGGCCAGGGGAAAGCTCCTCTCACCTGTAAAGGGTTAAGAAGCTAAAGGTAACCTCGCTGGCACCTGACCAAAATGACCAATGAAGAGACAAGATACTTTCAAAAGCTGGGAGGAGGGAGAGAAACAAAGGGTCTGTGTGTCTGTCTATATGCTGGTTTCTGCCGGGGATAGACCAGGAATGGAGTCTTAGAACTTTTAGTAAGTAATCTAGCTAGGTATGTGTTAGATTATGATTTCTTTAAATGGCTGAAAAAAGAATTGTGCTGAATAGAATAACTATTTCTGTCTGTGTATCTTTTTTGTAACTTAAGGTTTTGCCTAGAGGGGTTCTCTATGCTTTTGAATCTAATTACCCTGTAAGATATCTACCATCCTGATTTTACAGGGGGGATTTCTTTATTTCTATTTACTTCTATTTTTATTAAAAGTCTTCTTTAAGAAAACTGAATGCTTTTTCATTGTTCTCAGATCCAAGGGTTTGGGTCTGTGGTCACCTATGCAAATTGGTGAGGCTTTTTATCCAACATTTCCCAGGAAAGGGGGGGTGCAAGTGTTGGGAGGATTGTTCATTGTTCTTAAGATCCAAGGGTCTGGGTCTGTAGTCACCTAGACAAATTGGTGAGGTTTTTTACCAACCTTGTCCAGGAAGTGGGGTGCAAGGTTTTGGGAAGTATTTTGGGGGGAAAGACGCGTCCAAACAGCTCTTCCCCAGTAACCAGTATTAGTTTGGTGGTGGTAGCGGCCAATCCAAGGACGATGGGTGGAATATTTTGTACCTTGGGGAAGTTTTGACCTAAGCTGGTAAAGATAAGCTTAGGAGGTTTTTCATGCAGGTCCCCACATCTGTACCCTAGAGTTCAGAGTGGGGGAGGAACCTTGACACACCCACTTTTCTAATTTTGACCAGTGTCTAGTGGAAAAAGAGATGGAGTAAAAAAAGGGAGGTGAAGAACTCTGAAAATCCAAAAAATGGGAAAAACATTTTTTTCAGAGTAGAAGCTGTGTTAGTCTGTATCTGCAAAAAGAGCAGGAGTCCTTGTGGCACCTTAGAGGCTAGCAAATTTATTTGAGCATAAGCTTTCGTGGGCTAAAACCCACTTCATCAGATGCAACATTTTAAGACAACACCAAACAAAAGTTATTTCAACACTTTGTTGTTGTTTCAAAAACAACAAAATGAAAAGAAATTTAATGTTGTGCCTGGAGAAAGCTTTCTGCAGACAACCTGGCATTTTTCACCGCTATTGGATTTTCTCCCATTGGAAAAAGTTGGGGGTGTTTCCCAAGCAGCCCTGTGGAATACTACAATTAAATTTGACTTCTGATTGAACGCATGGTCAAACAATGTCTATTGTTCACCTCCTAAAACGTTAATACTGTCAAAGACTGGTATAATAAATATCCAAATAGACAGTAAGTTATTCCCATCTGACTGGTTATTGCTATGCACAGAGTTTGGTAAAAGCCTGCTTTTCACATTCAATGAGCTAAATCAAACATGCAAAAATCTCTGCTTCCTGATTATTAGAGCTGGTGTTCATTGGAATAAAGTTTCCATTAATTCCCTTTCACAGTATTCACAGTCCTCATTTGCTATTCTGATCAAAGAAAAATAATGGTTGGACAAAGAAAATATTGTGAGTGTTCGTTGAAATGTGTTTACACGAGGTATATTTGCATGCTTATTTTGAAAAGCTCTCTGTGGTTTCAAAGTCACTAATCTGGACTGGGAGGGGAAACTATACCACGTGGCCCCAGTGATCAGTCAGTTTAAACAGTGAACCACAAAGAGTAAATACTTGACTCAGTCAAATAATTCATGTGAAATCCATAAACTGAAATATGTTTGGAAAAACAAACTCACAAAAAATCAAAATCACTCAGATAATTTTGACCAGTTAACAAAAAGTATACAAAAATCAAAAGTTTCTTCTTCAAAAATTTAACACAAAAAGGGGTAAAATTAATAAAATTAATGTTCAGAGAACAGTTCACACAGCTCTATTAGTCATCTTTCAGAATCCAGTTTTTTCAGCACCTGGCATTTAATCATGTAGTCGTGATGGATCTGCTAAGCTCCCATCAATCTCCTACCCAATGCACATCACTTTTCCTGGGCCATTTCAATCCTGAACCAGGAAATGGCTGAGCTTTGTTTGGGAATTGGGACAGCAGCCGCATTGTAAGCAAGGAGCTGGAGGCAAAGGGGAGGCAGGAATAGTACGCAGAGCTGCGAGTGGAACAGACGAGAGAGTGACTGCCAGATGTTACAGCTGGGTGTAGGTCTGCGTGGGACTTATGGGGGCGCAGCTGCAGGCAGGCAGCATGTCAGTGCAGAGGGGCCTTTACTTGTATAGAGGTTGGACAGGAGAGGGCACCCAGGCACTAGGCCTGAACAGCCCTGACTCTCTATTGGACTGCCCCAGGGACCCAAAGAAGAATTACTATTACTCACTTTGAACTGTAACTGTTTAAGTCTCTGTACCTAGGGTATTTGCAACCTGTCCCGCCATCCCTAGTAAAATGCCCTTTCCCTTAGCCATGTGTCTGTGTGATTATTGGGCCCCACCACGGCTAGCACTATGAGTCCTGGCTGCTGAAGCTCCTATGGTGCTTGCTTCCCAGTCATGGTACACTGAGAATGCTAGTGGCACCCTGGATATTTGGTGGGCTTTATTACTGAGCAGCGGTAATAGTCACATGGTAAATTGTGACACTTTTGAAATTCATAGTCATAACCAAGAGACTACCAGATCATTCTAATTATGGCAACTGTCCATCTCAGAAAACCCTGGTGTCTGCACCAAAGCAGGCACAGGAGAACGCTATACAATTCGGTCAGTGTGTGTCACACTGCAGCAGCACAAGTGGCTAAGGAGGCCACTTCTTGAGTGACAGTCCTTGCCCCAGATAATGCAGGTCTAAGGCACATGGCCAGAGAATGAAGCTGGTGCACTATTAGTGCTTGAGGCCTGCTGTGCTTTCCTTTTTGCTCTCTTAACTTTCCCTCCCTCAACCAGCCTCTGACTCCCTGGCACAGCCCTCTAGGGTAGCCTGTTAGCTGCATCTTCTCAGCTTGCAGTATTGACATTGAAAGTTTAAGTCTCCCTTACAAATGTCCTTCAACTTGAGCCTAGGTCAGCCCAGTAGCCCAGAGTATCTGCAAGTTGTCTATTCAAGAGATATTTTGGAATATGTCCTTTGTCCATCCAGTGCAGGCCAAGCCAACAGACTTGTTTTTGAGAATGGTGATTAGACTTGGCAATTTTGCTTTCTTAAGTACTTCAGGGGCAGGACCTTTGGTTTCCCACTTGAGATTTAAAAATACACCAACAAAGACAGCTGCTTAGCCTTCTCTTGAGCCTGCTGCCAGTGGTCCAAGTCTCGCTACCATACAACGGCATGCTCAGAATGTATAGCTTAGTGTTCTTTGTTAGTTTCCTATTATCTCACTGTAACAGGGCTGCACTCACCTCTCGCCAAGCGCATGTGGCTGCACTCTCTCTCTCTACCTGTTTGTGGTGGGTCTTCACTGACTCAGCCCTCTGGCCAAGTCATACACAATCTGTCTGTGAGATAAAAACCAACACAAAGCCCTTTTAGGGTACAAGTCCAACAGGGGCCTCTCTCAGTGCTCTCTGTGACATCTCTCAGTTTGTCCCTGCTCCTTCCCTGGAGGCAATGTTTTCACCCTCTCAGGGCCTGTCTGGCCCCAGCTCTTCAGCTGGGCCACTACTGTTCAGTCCCCCCTCTCAAAGTCCAGGCCACTTTCCCAGTTGGGGGACCCAGGCCCACCCTCTACTCTGGGTCCCAGCCCAGGGACCTCATATATATTACAGCCATTTGCAACAACACTTTAAATAAACCATGTTGCTGCTCTAATTCCCTAGGCCACTTCCCCAAGACTCCCGCACATTCTTCATCCTTACCTCAGGGCCTTGTCCTTGTGAAGTCCCAGCCACCAGCCTGGAACACCATACACTCTCTTCCAGCTCTAACAAAGAACTAAACTCACTCTGGCCCTGCAGCTCTTCTTATACTGACCAGCTGGGCCCTGATTGGCTAATTCCCACACAGCCACTCTAGGCAGCTTGGAGGACCTTTTCGGGGGCAGGGTCTGGCAGGGCCACAAGTTCTCCAACAGGGGGCCTTGGGGCCTAGTATACCCCATCACACTCACATAGTCTCCATGTCCACTGAAGGTAGGACAAGAAGTAATAGGCTTAATTTGCAGCAAGAAAAATTTAGGTGAGTTAGTAGGACAAACTTTCTAACTAAAAAAGGTAGTTAAACTCTGGAATAGTCTTCCAATGAAGGCTGTGGAATCCCCATCATTGGAGGTTTTTAAAAATAGTTTGGACAAACACCTGTCAGGGATGGTCTGGGTTTACTTGGTCCTGCCCCAGTGCTGGGGGCTGAATTTGATGACCTCTTGAGGTCATTTCAGCCCTACATTTCTATTATATGCTTTGGTCAGTTGGCCTTTCTGATGTGAGAATTAAGTTAGTCATCTAGAGATAAATTGTACAGTGTAGTTGATCATAGCAGAACTTGTACACAACTTCTGGTTTGGCATTACTATTAGAATTTCTGGTGTAGTCAACACACCTTGTGCTATAATCATCTTCTTTAGACTGATGGTTAGTCCAAATTTGTCACAAACAAGCACAAAGTTATTGCAAAGTCACTGGTGCTCCTCTTCACTGCATGTGATGACCACTGCATCATCATTGAAAAGAAGTTCTCTTATCAGTAGGTGTGTGACTTTGCTGTTTGCTCTTAGACAAGCAAAGTTGAGTTTTCCATCTGACTCTTTGTGCTAGATGAGAAAGCATGACAAAGCAGCAAAGAGAAGAATATACCAAAGAGTTTTGGTGCCAAAAGACAGCCCTGTTTGACACCACTGTAGATTTCAAAGCTGTCAGATTGATCACCATCACAATGGACTGTAGTCTTCATGCCATCATGGAAGGATTGAATCAGACTGCGGCAGACTGGGAGACAATCAGTTCTCTCTAGCAATTGGAAAGGGACCTTTCTACTGACCAGGTCAAAAGCCTCTGGAAGATCTATGAAAGTCATATAGCGAGATTTCCCTTGTTCTTGACACTTTTCTTGCAAAATCCTTAGTGCGAAGACCATGTCAGTAATCAATCTACCATCTGGGAAGTTGCACTGATATCTGGATATACATATTCAGCAAGAACATGCTGTCTTAAGAATGATCTGTGCGAAAGCCTTGCCAGCAACACGAATGAGAGAGATTCCTCTGTAGTTGTTGAAATCACTCCAATATCCTCTGCCTTTACACAATGTCATGAAGTTGGCATCCTTTATGTCTTGTGGTATCCCTTCCTTTCTCCAGCAGGCAAGCAAGACATTGTGCAGATGTTTAAGCACGAGCTGACCTCCTTGGTTCGGTATGTTAGCTGGAGTTCCATCTTTTCTCATAGCACTTCCTGGTTCTAGGGAGGTGATTGTCTTTTCAAGCTCATTTATAGAGGGTCCTATATCAAGCTTTTTAATAGTCTGGAGCCTGGGGATCACATTTAGCACTGCTTCAGAAACAGGGATTTCACATGCATAGAATTTGTAATAGGGAAACAGCCAGCATAGCGACAGTTTGCTTCTGTCAATGATGATGTCTCCATTAAGAGATTTGAGCAGGGCAGTCTTCTCGACAGAAGGACATATTTATTTCTTGCTTCCATCGCACAGACTTCTTAGATCTCCATTCTTAGGAGTGGCAGCATTTAGTTTAATATATTTGTCATTTTGATGATTAATACTGCTTTTTTATTTTTAAGTTTTTTTCAGTTTTTAACCATTTTAATTTTCACAGGAAAGTAAGCGGGAAGTTAGGGTTAGGGCAGCACTGACAGTGCGGCTGCAGGAGCTCCCTGCACAGCCCAGGGGCCCGAGACATCCAAACACAAGGTACAGGGGAGGCTGCGGTCCTGGCCCAGTGGAACAGAGACCACCCCACTCAGAGGCTCAAAGAGGAGGATGAGCCCATGGCTGCGGGGGGAGCCACCCCAATGCTGAACAGCTCCTGCCTGGGGATGGCCCTGAACTCCTGGCCATGAGCGAGTGAGGCCAGGAGAGCAAAGCTGCAGAGGACTTCCTGCATGGCCAAGGGGCCGATGATGGCAGATCCTTGCAGGTAGTAGGTGCAGGAAAGGCTACGCTTGCCTTACTCTAATCAGTGGAAAATTTCTTTGTGAGTGTGAGGAGAAATCAATATTTAACAATGACTATTGATTTAAATCGAATCCCACCAAACCTACCCATCCTCAAAGGATGTTTGTATCTTCTCTCACATATCGAGCCAGTATGATTGAGCACACTGTCTTGCTGTTCAATGCAATGCAATCTTGGCCACTCTGACGTATCTGGGGAGAGGGGTTCAGGTTGTGGCAGAGATATGCTTGGCATTTTGCTTCAATGACTGCAAGTATTTCTTCAGAGCATGCTGCAACCCAGTCTTCATCTTGGCCAGTCTTTTCACCAAACGCTAAGGTTGCAGCTATATAGGTATTCATCCTGAGTGTGCATCAGCATGCAGGGAAGGTGCAGTCGATGACACAGTTAGCTTCCCTGAGATTCGTAGTGAATTGGAGGCATCTTTTTTGGTCTTTTGTGTTGTTGACGTTAATGTGTGGACAACAGCTTTGTTTGGGACAACAGAATTTCCGTAATAAAAGCCTTATTTTGCAACATACAGGCTCACAGTCGGTGTCACAATCTGCAGTGTGAAAACTGGGAAGATGGAACTATCCTGTAGGTGTTTTCTATGGGTGACAAATCCAGTTGGCACCTGTGTCCAGATCTGGAGTGTCTTCACAAGACCTTCCAGCGGTGACCACCATGGAAGTAAGTGTTGGTAATACCCAGTTCTCAGTGGGTGCAGAGCACCAGTAGTCTGTTCCCACTGTCATTCATTTTTCCCTCCACTCATGGTGACCAGTGCACAGTGGCCACGTCTCTGAGCCAAAGCTAGCACAGAAGAATCCCAGTAGATAGAAGAAAAGGAGTACTTGTGGCACCTTAGAGACTAACCAATTTATTTGAGCATGAGCTTTCGTGAGCCACAGCTCACTTCATCAGATGTGTACCGTGGAAACTGCAGTTTCCACGGTACACATCTGATGAAGTGAGCTGTGGCTCACGAAAGCTCATGCTCAAATAAATTGGTTAGTCTCTAAGGTGCCACAAGTACTCCTTTTCTTTTTGCGAATACAGACTAACACGGCTGTTCCTCTGAAACCAGTAGATAGAGTCACTCGCCTGATATTAGTTTACTGATGATGATGTGAAGTTCCTGATAGAACAAGTCCTTCTCTTCAAAAGATGAAGGCACATGTACGGCTGATGCTGGCAAAGCCACCTGTGCCAGACATTCTTAGTGATACATGTTCTGATGTTGCAGCGGAACTCTTTTGCAGTTATATCAATTGGCAGAGTCAGCCACTACTTCTTTTAGAGTGTTAATGTGTTCTTGCACAAAATGTGAAAGTTAAAAGAAGGTGGAAAACAATATTGTCAGTAATATTTAATATCAGTAATAGCCTACCTGACTAGCTGGGAGACAAACATTCGGTTATTAAAAGTGATAGAACAGAATTGCCCAATTAATCTCAACAGCTTGTTATGTACAATGAGCTAGTGCCAAAATAAGATCAGGGTATTATGGCTATATTGCTCTGTTCATAGGTGTCTGGGGAAATTAGTCAGTTTTCTAGCTTACTAGATAGATTGACAAAAAAACCCTAGAGCATTTGAACTCAGGAGATCATTTGGATCTTTGTGAAGATGAGGTGATCTGTCCAGTGCTTGTTCATACAGTACACAGCAAAGAGCAGATCACTCTCCTCGCTGATAAAGTTTAACTTCAAGGCCAGATTTTCAGTGACAGCATCCATTTTTGTGGATGCAGTTTTATGCTCACAAACACTCAAGCTCATCATGAATTCTGGATGCAAGTAATAGTTAGACATAACATGTCACTGAAAAGTAAAATATGCTGGTGTAAAGGTGCACCCCCAAAAGAAAAGAACTGGGTTGCATGTTAAGCTGGAAGTCTGGCCCACTGTCCTGTAAGTGCTGGCAAAGACTCCACAACAAATACATTCCTGGTCCCAAAGAGTTTACAAGACAACACCAAAAAATACCAGAGTGGGGAGTGGTGTGGCTAGCTGGAACACTTCACAGAACAGGTTTGTTCTTCAGGTTTGAAGGCACTTGGCAGAAATGAACTGGGAGGCTTTTCCAAGCATAACAGGCCAGATGAGAGCAGGGATAAAGTTAGGAGTGGGTGAAAGAGAGAAGTTTAGGCTGAGTAGAGAAAATATGAAAAGAGGGAGAGGGTTCTACCATTCACAGGTAATGAGTGCTATAGTTACAGTTTGATTACAGCTTGCATTCTCTCTGAGAAGAAGAAAACGTGTGCCCAGATGTGGTTCCATCATTTTAGAAAGCCATTTTTTCTATGAAATTATGGTGTAATATCCTGGGAAACATGAGACCTGGGTTCTGTCTCCATCTCTATCACTGACTTGCAGTGAGACCTTGAGCAAATCACTTAACTGCTCTCTGCTTGATTTGCCTGACTCACAACTGTGCTGGTGACTCGTAGAGGCTGCGGGCAAATCCCGGGCAGGAGCAACCCCCAACCGACCATGGCCGAGGAAGGCATTGCTGCTGGAGGTGTAATGGATGTTAACACCGCGCTGCAAGAAGTGCTGAAGACTGCACTCATCCACGATGGCTTAGCTCGTGGTATTCCTGAAGCTGCCAAAGCCTTGGACAAACGCCAAGCCCAACTTTGTGTTCTTGCTTCAAACTGCGACCAACCCATGTACGTAAAGTTGGTTGAAGCCCTTTGTGCAGAACACCAGATCAACTTGATAAAAGTTGATGACAACAAGAAACTGGGTGAGTGGGTAGGTCTCCGCAAAATCGACAGAGAAGGAAAACCCCTCAAAGTAGTGGGCTGCAGCTGTGTGGTTGTCAGAGACTATGGCAAGGAATCTCAGGCCAAAGATGTCATGGAAGAATACTTCAAGTGCAAGAAATGAATGAAAAATAAATTTTGTCAAGCCTGAAAAAAAAAAAACCCCTGTGCTCTGTGGCTCCTTAACACCATTAATAGTGAGCTCAGTATAATCATATGCAAAGCACAGCACTTTAATAGCTCTTAGGAGTAATGTTGAAATTATAAAGGTGCTATAGCTATGCAAAGCTATGCAAAGTTCTCTCTCTCACACACACACACACACACACACTCCAGGTGCTTAAGATTCTTTTGCAAAAGTTTCATTTCCCAAACTCCCACAATCGGTGTAAGCCAAAGTCCAGTTGTTGACATTTTATTGCCCATTTAAAAACAGTATTTCCAGTATTGGAACAACAGCAGCAAGTTACTGGAATGATTGCTTTGAAAGAGTAATAAAATCCGAAGCAAAGTGAACTTTGGATTGTACACTCAGTTGAGTTATTGAATTTGATAGTTTTGTTTGTTCATTTATTTGGCCTAGCTGCCATACTGTTTTGTATTTGCATAACCATCGATGCTACTATTGCTCCTACAAGTGTCTAATCCTGCTGTATAAATTGGCCAGGTCTGCAGAAGAAGCTGTCACCATAGGTTCCCATGGCAAGCAGCACACTGAGAAACCGTAGGCAACCCCACAGTGTATTGATCATTAAAAGATTATGTTGTGGTTGTACCTAAATGCCACAACAGGGCTGGGCCCCACTGTGCTAGGTATTGTACAAATGTAAGTGACAGTGCTTCGGGGCAGGCACTGATTCCAGAATAGGAATTTGAGTGCTTTTGGCTGCTTGGTTTTATATTTCATTTTTTCAGAAGATGGAAAAGAGACCAGGGGAAAGGAATGAGGAATAGGTGTGTGTGTGTGTTTAGGTAGGGCAAGAGTTGCTGCTGGAAAGAAAAACAAAGCAGCCCAAACACAGTCTTAGGCCAGTCTATGGAGCATTAGTAGAGTGGAGTTAAACAAATGGAGATTTTTCCACCTCTCTGTGTTGTGTGATTTTTGGACCCTCCACAGTTCTTGGCAGGAGGTTTGCTTAGGTAAAAGTTCAGGGAAACTCAATCTTTTTGGCAGTAAAGCATGAGAAAAAGCCCTTGACAATTCAGACTTGGGCAGTGTCAAGGAAGGTGAAGGCTGAGTGCCCACAGAATCCAGCTCTGCTGTCACACTAGTTTTACACCCATGCATCTCTGAGTTTAGGAGCTCTACTCCTGATTTACGCTACTGTGAGTGGGAGGAAAGTTAGGTCTTATATAGAAGAAATTAGCCTTGGGAACACATTGCTCCAACAGACTGGCCTCATTAACACATTGAACTTATACAGCACTTAACAAACACTAGGCAAATTTCCCCTCACCAGTCCCTCTGAAGCAGGTAAATAGCCTAATCCCCCATTCTACACAGAGGAGAAACATGACTTGTCCAAAGGTCAGAATCAAAACTGAGATTGCCTAAATAAACTGCCTACGTAATCCAATAGGCCATAGTGCCTCAGATACATTTCACTTAGTGAGTGGACAAAGTCATCCCTGCAATGACTTCAGTGGAGTTACAGTAGGAAGGAATTTAGCCCACCATCTCAGTTTCTTCACCTCTAAAATGCAGGCACTGATGTTAGGAGCATCTGTGCCAATGTCAGCTTTCTTTAACTCTTTTCATTTAAATGTAAGCAATAGGGCTGAAAATTTGTCATAATACTTTCAGATTCCCCACCTAGGAAAACAAAAATAATTGCTTAAGCACAGTCACTGGGGAGGCATTTGGGGCCTGGAAAGTCCATGGGCACAGAGCCAGAGCACTGGTAGAAGTCACCTGGAGTAAGGCCAACAGCACTAGATCAGCCAAAAGGTATGGCTGGAGGGTTACAGGATGCTCTCCAGGAGCCATTGTGCCTGAGAGGTGTTGCGAGACAACAGGAGTTGAGCCTTGGGACCCCCAGTTTCTGACCCCATCTGTGGCAGTGTGACGTGCTGCCAGTGGATGACCGTGCCGGGCCTCATTATGCCTTACTCCGTAATGAAAGATTATTCTCAGTGCTGTTCTCCCCTTCAAGTGAACTTCCTGTGTTCAATTAAGTTGCCTTCACATTCTTTCCAGCCCTGCTCCAGGGAAGAAAGATTTCTTGTTCCTTCCAGGAGAGGATGAACATGTTTGGCGCTGTCAAAGGTCCCCTCGCTGCCTTTCCCGATGAATAACTTCTGTTGTCCGGTCCTTGAGTCAGCATGGCTTTGGGGATGTTTCCTAGCTCTCAGGCCCAAACACTTCACAGGCCCACCCAATCCTACCTTTAGGGAACACTTGTTCTATACCAGAGATATGAGCTGGCTCTGCATGCATTTGCATGTCTTGTTGTTGTAATTATAGGATTAAGGTTCCTAGACATTTGCAGAGGAGATGCATTTAGGGCCTAATCCTGCACCACTGTGGTTAATGGCAGAACTTTCATTGAGGTCAGTCATGCAGGCTTGGGCCCTTAGATTGTGTTACTTACACACAAATAACCCACACATCTCCAGTTTGGTCAGCCTGGTTGTCCATTACTTTCATCTCCTTTATGCGACCAGCACAAAAGGGCATCAAAAGGTAGCAGTTCTTCCCCATCCATGGCATAAAGGGTTTCCCCAAAGGCCATCGAGTTGGCAGAAGGCTGTTTCTGAGCCTGACCCACCTCACACCTTCTGGCACAAAGGGCGTTCCAGAGGCAAGGCCAGACTGCTGCTGCATTCTAGCTATTCTCAATTTCCCACAGGAGGCTAGGGCAACCTGTGCATGGAGTTAGAGCAGCCCGGCAATGTCTAATGTGCATTGGCAAGTCCCTGTACAGCCCCAGAACACAGGAGGCAGAAAGCCCACCTTTGCCCCTCCATCTCCAAATGCAGTAGTGGGAGAATTGAGTACCGAGGCCAGTCTTTTAGGACAATTTCCCAGCCCTACCCACCATCGCTCCCCATTCATTTCACTTAGACCAATTTTTCAAGCCCAGCTTTACGCCATTTTGTGTCCTGAAAAACTAAACGCTTTGTAAGGAGCCAGTGGGGGGGAGGGGCAAATGGAGAGGTGTGACATGAAAAGCCAGGAACTTGGGCAAAACACTGTAGAGACCTGTCAGGGGTTCGATTGCCTCCCACATGACTCTGCTGACAGAGTGCGCTCCACAAGGGTTCTGCACCCATGGGGAGCCAGCGCTGCACTGCAGACAGGATTCCCTCAACTCTTCTTGTCTTTGGCCCACATGCACTCAGAGTGTGCCAAGGCAAACAGGCATTGGGTTCAAGCCAAATGCAGACTTCTTACCTGACTCATCTATCTTTTGATCTGCAGCCAGTACTCCACCTCACTGATTAAAGTTGCTGGGTCTCTGAATCACACCAGATTCTCTCTCTTCCACCTCCAAATGCCACAAAAGGAGTAATTGGTGATTCTCAGGCACCCTGGATTACATTGAATGCCAGGTTTGAATGCTTGATAGAGATCTTGTCAGTGTTTGTCTCTGTCTGAGGGGTTGGAGCAAATGCGGTTGTATTGCAGAGCTTGGCGGAAACCTACTGACCGCTATTCCTACCTACATGCCTCCAGCTTTCACCCTGACCACACCACACGATCCATCGTCTACAGCCAAGCTCTGCGATACAACCGCATTTGCTCCAACCCCTCAGACAGAGATCTTGTAGGTGTTTGTCTCTATCAAGCATTCTTATGTAACCCTTCTGCCCGTCAGAGTTGGCAGCAACAAGGGCCGGGTTCAATATCTAGGGGATCCATTCCAATAACACAATGCAAACCGGCTCGAGCCCCCACCCAGTGACCTGGGACAAATATATACCACCCCCGCTGGGCGCCTCCAAGAGGCAATACTTCCCCTCTCGCAAGCACATAGTCTGAGTGTAGCAAAAGCCTTTTAATAACAGAGAGAAACAATGTGGCATTATGTTGGGGAAACACCACCAACAGGATTCATAACACAACCCATGAGCAAAAAAAACCCACCCCAAGCAAATTGGGGCATGCCCTTTTCTCTTTGGTTCTTGAGTCCAGCAACCCCAAATCACCCGAAGTCCCAAAAGTCCAATGCCCCAAAAAGTCTCTGTCCCTGGTCAGGGCAGCCCCAGAGTTCGAAAGTTTATCTGCGGAGCTTTACCTCCCAACCTGGGTGGAAATGGGACGGGGGTAAGAGGCACCTTACATGATCTGAAGCTGACCGCCCCATAGCTCCATAGCGGCGCTCCGCTCTGCCAGCCGCCCCACGAACTCCTTCGCTCAGCTGCGCTCCGCTCCGCCAGCCGCCCCACGAACTCCTTCGCTCAGCTGCGCTCCGCACCGCCAGCCGCCCCACGAACTCCTTCGCTCAGCTCCACGGCCCACAAGCAGCTCCTGCCATCCACAAACTGCTCCGCGTCGAACTGCTTCACCAGCCGGTCCGCAAGGCACTCCAGCCGTCCCGCAAACTGCTCCACAATATATCTTCAGGCTCCCCCACTACTTAACACAACACTCAGTGATTTCAGCTCTTAGGTAAATTCAGCTTGTAGGAGGGGAGCCCCAGTGCTGGTGCACTGTCAGCCCAAAGTGAGCTCAGCAGCCTATAACTAGACTTCTAATGAAATCAAAATTAGCTCTGATATTCCACAGTGGAGAGAGGAGGAAGTGCAATTAGCATGTAAGGCCCTCACCAAGGGGCCCATGCCACCAGTATTAATACTTGTCCCCAGCCTCTCTCCCTTCACACAGTTTTGGAACCCATGACCCTTGCCTAGCGAGTGCTACGTAGTTGATGGTGAATCCCTCCATCATAACAAAAGGCCATGTACAGTTCCAAGCACAGTTCCCATAATCAGGGTAATAACAATTTATTCTTCCTGCCCCAATAACAGAGACACTGGGGATCCCACAGCAGCCAAAGTGACCATTTGGGCAGTTATGGTCTCATTCTAGGCGTGGTGGGTGTGCCTATGCAAATGAGATCCGCCCCTGAAGTTCTTTTCCACAACTTGCCACACCTCACCACCAGATGTCAGGGTGGAGCTCATCCTGACACTGCTTACATCCTCCCCCCAGCCGAGACTTTGTCGTCCCGACAAATCACACTCCCTTTATACCAACTCATTGGTTTCCTCCAAAGGGCCTCAGGAAGCCCACTTTAGCTTCCACAAGCCTGTGTGCTAAATGTATTGGCTCCTCACTAGTCACCCCAGGTGCATCATAAGTTAACCGTTTCACTGGTCTTATCACCCTGTCTCGTGTATTGAGAATCTCTGTTGCCGAGGTAGGGGGAACATCCTCTTGAGTGACGGATGGAGAGGCTTCCCTGGCGTAGGCCCCTGCACTCCTAGTTCTAATGCTGGATGGTCCAAGGTGCCCAGGACATCCTCTACCTGTCTGTCCCCATTGTCCAATAACCTGTGTGTGTCATCACAGGGGGGTCTCTTCAGCAGTACCGGGGTATCAGAAAGGGGCCTAAATAGTTCCGCCATTGGGTTTAGGGCGGAAGAGGGAAAACTCTCGTTTGGTTCAGCTGATCGAGACTGAAATCTTGTCTCCATCCCAGGATACACCAGGGTTGTGTCTTCCTCCTCAGACTCACTCTCAGATATGCAGAATAGGGGTAAGTTAGCTGCAGGGGGCCCACTGTCTGTGTTGGATGGCGGCTTTGGTCTAGCACCTCTGTTCTGCCCGGTGGCCCTGTCGTGGTCCATCTCATAAGGGGTGCTTACCAATTCCCCCACAGGGAGCAAAAGGTTTCTATGCACCGTCTTTATTTGCCCTGGACCGTCTTCAGGTTTGATCTTGTAGACTGGCAGATCTCCCAGCTTTTCCATCACCAGGTAAGGTATTGCCTTCCATCTGTCAGCTATCTTGTGTTTGCCAGCAATACCCAAATTTCGCAGCAGGACTCTGTCCCCCGGCTGGAGCTCCTGCGAACGCACTCTAGCATCATATCGATGTTTGTTGCGGTCTGCGTTCTTCCGAGCCGCAGCGGTAGCTAAGCGATAAGCATCCCGCAGCTTTTCTCCTATTCGGGATGCATATTGCTGATGAGTTTCATAGCTATCTCCATCCTCTGATACACCAAAGCACAAGTCTATGGGTAATCTTGGTTCTCGCCCAAACATCAAGAGATATGGGGTGACTCCCGTAGCATCGTTCTTTGTGGCATTGTAGGCATGCACCAGAAATGCGACATGCTGGCTCCAGGTTGCCTTCTGCTCTGGTCGCAAAGTTCCCAACATATCTAATAGGGTTCGATTGAACCTCTCTGGCTGAGGATCACCTTGGGGGTGATAAGGCGTTGTCCTAGACTTTTTAATTCCTGCTATCTTCAGCACCTCCTTCAGAAGGTGACTCTCAAAATCCCGCCCCTGATCAGAGTGTATCCGAGCCGGGAATCCATAGACTGAGAAATATTTGTCCCACAGTACTCGAGCAACAGTGGTGGCCCTCTGATCACGTGTGGGATATGCTTGTGCATACCGTGTAAAATGGTCAGTCACTACTAGAATGTTTCCAACATTCCTCTTGTCTACCTCTACAGACAAGAAATCAATGCATACCAACTCCAAAGGTTTGTTACTGGTGATGTTCTTGAGATATGCAGCCCTCGTGGGCAGAGTTTTCCTTTGAACACATCGAGCGCAAGTCTCACATTTCCTGCGAACATCTTCAGCCATTCGGGGCCAATAGAGCCTACTACGAATAAGTTCCAGGGTCCTCTCCATCCCTAAATGCCCAAAGTCATCATGCAGGGCCCTCATGGCCAGGGCTCTGTACTTTTTTGGCAGTACTAGTTGTGCTCGTTGTTTTTGTAAAGGGTCAGTGGTCATTCGGTGTAGCACTCCCTGAATCAGTTTTAGTTTGGTCCATTCTCTCAATAGTAGTTTACCCTCCGGGTTAGGTGGGACAACCGCAGCTGGGCTTCGCCCCTCCCTTTTGGCAAGTAGTGTATCACGAATGTCAATATCTTGCCGCTGGGCTTCTTGCCAGTCAGCCGCATTGAGCATGGGCAAAGGAGATTGGTCTAATGCAATATAGTTCACTGAAGCAGAAGGCATGCATTCAGGGGGCAGGCCCAAAGCTTCTGCAACACATCCCTGAAGGCCCTCACGGGCCTCTGGCTCTCGGCGACTCACACTGCAAATAGCTCTCACTCCATCTGTGGGTATCACAGCAACTTCTGGAGCCTGCGGACGCCTGGACAATGCATCTGCATCTACATTGCTTCTCCCTGATCGGTACTGAATGCTGAACTCATAGCTAGCCAAGGCGGCCACCCATCTCTGCCCTGTAGCATCCAGCTTAGCACTTGTTAACACATAAGTCAGTGGATTGTTGTCTGTCCACACCTGGAACTGAGCACCATACAAGTAGTCTCGAAATTTCTCAGTGATGGCCCATTTCAAGGCCAAAAATTCCAGCTTGTGGGTGGGATAGCGAGTTTCACTATCAGACAATCCTCGGCTGGCAAAGGCTACAGGTTTACATTTGCCTTCCACTTCCTGGTACAGGACTGCTCCCAGACCCTCCAAACTGGCATCAGTATGCAGGATAAATGGTTTGCTTGGGTCAGCAAAAACTAGGACTGGAGCATGAGTTAGGCAAGTAATGATTTCTCGAAAAGCCCTTTCACATCTCTCATCCCACCGTGGCCCAAATGTTGCAAAGGGGCCATTGTGTCTCTGCACAGGAGGCTTTGGGGACCTCCCCTTATTCTTGGTCTTAGATTTGTTCTTGCTGGACTGATGTCCCCTGGTAAGATCATTCAGAGGCTTTACAATCGTAGCATAGTTTTTCACAAATCTGCAGTAGTAGCCACTAAATCCAAGAAAGGTCTTGAGTTCTCTGTAGTTACTTGGACGTGGCCATGTAGTGAGTGCTTCTATTTTATCAGGATCAGTACTTACACCTTCTTGGGACACAATGTGACCCACATACTTCACTGAGGTTCTGCAGAACTGGCATTTGTCAATTGAAAGCTTCAGACCATAATCCTCCAACCTATCAAGCACTTTAAGAAGTCTTTCTTCATGCTCCTCTAAGGTTCTTCCAAACACAATCAGGTCATCCAAATAAACTAACACTTGCAGTAAATTCATGTCTCCCACAACTTTCTCCATGAGACGTTGAAAGGTGGCAGGTGCTCCAGAAATCCCTTGGGGCATGCGTTCGAACTGATAAAACCCTAATGGGCAGATGAAGGCTGTCTTCTCCTTATCTTCTTCTCCCAGAGGGATCTGGTAGTATCCACTTCGAAGATCCAACACAGAGAACCACTGGCTTCCCAGCAAACAGTCTAAGGCATCTTGCACTCGAGGCATAGTGTACTGGTCGACCACAGTACGGCTGTTTAGGGTGCAGTAGTCAATACACATCCGGATTTTCCCATTCTTTTTGCGGACTACCACAATGGGTGAGGCGTATGGGCTGCGGGACTCTGTAATGATGCCATTCGCAGCCAGCTCCTGAAGATGATGTCGCACATCTTCCATCTCAGAGAGAGCAATCTTCCTAGATCTCTCCCTGAAAGGTCGAGAGTCATGTAGTCTGATATTGTGCTCTACTCCTTTTGCACATCCCACGTCCCACTCATGCAGTGAGAACACCTTGGATCTTTCACAAAGTTTCTTCCTCAGGCGATCTTTCCAGTCGTCGGACACTGGTGAATCTCCAAAGTCAAACTTTGCTGGGTCTATTGTCGGAACTTGAGTTTCACACTGGGGTTTTACAATCAACTCAGGCTCAAAGAGGTCTGCTATCTTTTGTCCTTGCTTCACAACAACATCACGACTCGTTTCATTAGCAATCAGTATAGTCACCCTTTCCTGGGCTTCAGCAGGTAGGGTTATGACTCCACTGGGGACCAGCACTCCTTCAGGGAGCTCTCCTCCCATCGGCTGCTCTATCATTGCTAACGTCCCTTTACTGCCTTTCAGACAGGTACTCATGACAAGCACTTCTTGCTCCGTCCTTGCAGGCACTACTAAGGGGGTCGTGCCCGCGTACTTCAGTGCCCCAAGCGGTAGCTCAGATGTGTCCCTTTTAGCGCTCTCAATTTTCCTATAGGCTTCAGCACAAAGCGTATGGATCATCAGGGTATTCAGGTATTGGTCCCCAGCCCCCCTTCTGCAGTAATCCGCGAGTACCTTGAAGAGACTGGAGTTGGTCCCTATCAGTACAGACACATCAGAAGTCCCTTTAGGGTCAGGGCATATTAAGGCAGCTGTGTCTACCTCTTCTCTTACCCCAGCAACCTCCTCTGGGAATTCCAGGTGCACTATGACATACCCTTGATAGGGGTATTCATCCATGCTGAGGCCACACAGGCCAAGGCCAGTCAGTGGCTGTATAGGCAGGTGCCTAAGCATCTGTTGGTAGAATGACTGAAATATAATAGTCACTTGAGATCCAGTGTCAAGCACTGCTTTACACTCCACCCCTTCGATTCTCACCATGACCTCTGCTCGAGGCCCTATCAGTCCTGCAGGGATCCCAGCTGGACAGTCTTTTCTGGTGGAATCTTCAAATCCTGCAGACCTGGGGGGTCCCCATCCCCAGACCCTCTGGCAGCTACCGGATGTCTCCCAACTGATCCTCAGCTTTCCATACACTAAGGAGGGGTTTTCTTCATTACGGCACTTGGCAGCACTGTGTCCATCCTGACCACATCGGTAGCAGAAGAATTGACCTTTCCCCCTTCGCCTGGGGGGGATGGTGGCTCTAAGTGCGGGCTTCTCAATCGCCACAGTTTGAGGCTTCTTATTTCTGGAAGTCTTAACTCGGTCAACGGTACTTTGCAGCTCAGCTATCCGTTCCGTCAGGACCTGCATTTGTTGGGCAAGTTGCTCTCTGGTGCTCACCATCAGTACACTGGCTGTTTGCAGTGGTGTTGTGCTGGCTGGCTCCGATGTTTGGGCTTCCCAAAACTCACTGGCAGCCTGCCTTTCTTCCTCCTCTCGAACCTCTTTTATCAGCTGGGAGTAACTTGGGGGATGTTCCCATCGTTCTCTTAGCTGGAGATGAAGTAGAATCGGGTTCTGATACTGAGTTCCTCTGACAATTTGAGCCAGTCTGGTCTGATCCATCTGCTCAGCAGTCACTGCTCCCCTCATGACAGCTCTCTGAAGCAGTCTCTCCAGTCTCTGTATGTAGGCTGAAGCCTTCTCGCCCTTTTGTTGTCGGGAATTAAGGAACTTACAGTAGCTGTCTTCAGGGCCCTCTATGCTCCCAAAGTTGTGTTCAAGGGCCTCTAGGCAGTCCTTCACACTGACCCCAGGGTCAATGAGCTTCAGGGTGCGAATCACATCTAATGCTGGGCCGCCAAGGCTCTCTATAAGGCATCTTCGCTTTTCTGCATCTGGTACGGCCCACACTTGCAGCATTTCAGTGGTATGCTCTAACCAGGGTTCAAACTCCTCCTCCCCAGCAAATAATCTTAACTTACGACAAGAGTCTGACTCAGCATGGGGCAGCACAACCTTTTCCAATGTTTGCCCCAGAGCTTTTGTCCAATCATCAGCCGAGGCTGCAGCCTCTGAGCTAGAAGCTGCTGAGCCAGGGCCCAACAAACCTGACATATTAGCCATTATACAAACAGTAATTTCCTCAAAATATAAGCACAAACAAAAAAAAATATAAATTGTTTCCCAATGTAGTGGATCACTCAACAGGTGCTTGCGAGGGGTACTGACCCAGGCGATCCCGGACGAGCCCCCAAAAATGTAACCCTTCTGCCCGTCAGAGTTGGCAGCAACAAGGGCCGGGTTCAATATCTAGGGGATCCATTCCAATAACACAATGCAAACCGGCTCGAGCCCCCACCCAGTGACCTGGGACAAATATATACCACCCCCGCTGCGCGCCTCCAAGAGGCAATACTTCCCCTCTCGCAAGCACATAGTCTGAGTGTAGCAAAAGCCTTTTAATAACAGAGAGAAACAATGTGGCATTATGTTGGGGAAACACCACCAACAGGATTCATAACACAACCCATGAGCAAAAAAAACCCACCCCAAGCAAATTGGGGCATGCCCTTTTCTCTTTGGTTCTTGAGTCCAGCAACCCCAAATCACCCAAAGTCCCAAAAGTCCAATGCCCCAAAAAGTCTCTGTCCCTGGTCAGGGCAGCCCCAGAGTTCGAAAGTTTATCTGCGGAGCTTTACCTCCCAACCTGGGTGGAAATGGGACGGGGGTAAGAGGCACCTTACATGATCTGAAGCTGACCGCCCCATAGCTCCATAGCGGCGCTCCGCTCTGCCAGCCGCCCCACGAACTCCTTCGCTCAGCTGCGCTCCGCTCCGCCAGCCGCCCCACGAACTCCTTCGCTCAGCTGCGCTCCGCTCCGCCAGCCGCCCCACGAACTCCTTCGCTCAGCTGCGCTCCGCTCCGCCAGCTGCCCCACGAACTCCTTCGCTCAGCTCCACGACCCACAAGCAGCTCCTGCCATCCACAAACTGCTCCGCGTCGAACTGCTTCACCAGCCGGTCCGCAAGGCACTCCAGCCGTCCCGCAAACTGCTCCACAATATATCTTCAGGCTCCCCCACTACTTAACACAACACTCAGTGATTTCAGCTCTTAGGTAAATTCAGCTTGTAGGAGGGGAGCCCCAGTGCTGGTGCACTGTCAGCCCAAAGTGAGCTCAGCAGCCTATAACTAGACTTCTAATGAAATCAAAATTAGCTCTGATATTCCACAGCGGAGAAAGTGCAATTAGCATGTAAGGCCCTCACCAAGGGGCCCATGCCACCAAGTATTAATACTTGTCCCCAGCCTCTCTCCCTTCACACAGTTTTGGAACCCATGACCCTTGCCTAGCGAGTGCTACGTAGTTGATGGTGAATCCCTCCATCATAACAAAAGGCCATGTACAGTTCCAAGCACAGTTCCCATAATCAGGGTAATAACAATTTATTCTTCCTGCCCCAATAACAGAGACACTGGGGATCCCACAGCAGCCAAAGTGACCATTTGGGCAGTTATGGTCTCATTCTAGGCGTGGTGGGTGTGCCTATGCAAATGAGATCCGCCCCTGAAGTTCTTTTCCACAACTTGCCACACCTCACCACCAGATGTCAGGGTGGAGCTCATCCTGACACTGCTTACACTTACAACTACAATACCCACCTGCGGAAGTGAAGAAACAGATTGATAGAGCCAGAAGAGTTCCCAGAAGTCACCTACTACAGGACAGGCTAACAAAGAAAATAACAGAACGCCACTAGCCGTCACTTTCAGCCCCCAACTAAAACCCCTCCAACGCATTATTAAGGATCTACAACCTATCCTGAAGGATGACCCAACACTCTCACAAATCTTGGGAGACAGGCCAGTCCTTGCCTACAGATAGCCCCCCAACCTGAAGCAAATATTCACCAGCAACCACATACCACACAACAGAACCACTAACCCAGGAACCTATCCTTGCAACAAAGCCCGTTGCCAACTGTGCCCACATATCTATTCAGGGGACACCATCACAGGGCCTAATAACTTCAGCCACACTATCAGAGGCTCGTTCACCTGCACATCCACCAATGTGATATATGCCATCATGTGCCTGCAATGACCCTCTGCCATGTACATTGGTCAAACTGGACAGTCTCTACGTAAAAAAATAAATGGACACAAATCAGATGTCAAGAATTATAACATTCATAAACCAGTCAGAGAACACTTCAATCTCTCTGGTCACGCGATTACAGACATGAAAGTTGCAATTCTTCAACAAAAAAACTTCAAATCCAGACTCCAGCGAGAAACTGTTGAATTGGAATTCATTTGCAAATTGGATACAATTAACTTAGGCTTGAATAGAGACTGGGAGTGGCTAAGTCATTATGCAAGGTAACGTATTTCCCCTCGTTTTTTCCTAACTCCCTCCCCCCCCCCAGACGTTCTTGTTAAACCCTGGATTTGTGCTGGAAATGGCCCACCTTGATTATCATACACATTGTAAGGAGAGTGGTCACTTTAGATAAGCTATTACCAGCAGGAGAGTGGGTTTGTGGGGGGAGGAGAGGGGGTGAGAAAACCTGGATTTGTGCTGGAAATGGCCCAACTTGATTATCATACACATTGTAAGGAGAGTGATCACCTTAGATAAGCTATTGCCAGCAGGAGAGTGGGGTGGGGGGAGGTATTTTTTCATGCTTTGTGTGTATAAAAGATCTTCTACACTTTCCACAGTATGCATCCGATGAAGTGAGCTGTAGCTCATGAAAGCTTATGCTCAAATAAATTGGTTAGTCTCTAAGGTGCCACAAGTACTCCTTTTCTTTTTGCGAATACAGACTAACACAGCTGTTACTCTGAAACCTGTCTATTTTTATTCTTCATGCAGTGCTATTAGCATGCTTACAAGCAAACAAGGTCCCGTGGGGGTAACAATCTAGAGAGACAGATATAGAGGGTATGGGAAAGACATGATAAAGGAGAGAATAGGAACATATAGAATTTCACCACAGTTAACAGTAGAGATTTATTGTGAGTGGTTTTTGTTGTGGTGGGGTTTTTTTGCAATTAAAGTATTGTGTTATAAATCACTGACACATGTTTCAGCTGTGGAAACAGAGCCCTTCGCTAATTTATGACTTTCACGCACCAGCCTCAAGGTACATTTGCAATAAGTAATAAAATGAGGGACACTGCAGTCCACTAAACCAATGATAATGAACACAAACAGAAACGCTCTCAACCCGTTCATACAAGGGCTGAGTAAACAGATAGGCCTTGTAGGCACTTTGAAAGACAACAGAACTACGCTATATTAGAGCCAGGGAGACAGCAGATTCCAGAGCTGAGCCCCAACGAGAATGCCCCAGCCTCAGAGTTACAAAGCTAGGTGTTGTCAGCTGAAGTGTCCCAGAAGCCTCTACTGCTGGCTGAAAACATAAGTAGAGAGATGGCCTCTAAATAACACAGGACCCAAAAAATGAAGACTTTGTAGATCAAAGAGAGCACCCCCGCTCCCACACCACCTGCATGTAGAAGCCAGCAAGGCCAGGTGATGACAGGCTGCATAGAAGAAGTGAGTTTTGAGGAAATGTGGATGAACAGGCTTGCGCCCTGGCTCAGAGAGACTACACTAGACATAGAGACCAGCAATGGAAGAAGGTGTGAAGGCAAGGGTGGGGAGGATGTGCAAATGGTGGGGTTAGGGAGAGGTTTGGGTGGAACAAAATGCACTAGGACAATAGAATTAAGTGAGCTAGCTCCAATGAGGCGTGGAATTGGGCAAGGCACTCAATAGTGGCATGTGGGCTGTCTTGAGAAACTCAAAAATCACAGGGAAGAACTTGAGAAAGAAGAGAGTGTTCCCCAGTTCACAGTATAAATATAAAAACGCTTCAGTAATGAAACTTCATTCGGCGGTTTATAGAGAAAGAACTAGACATTCAATTTCCAATACTGTTTCTAAAAAAAGGAGCTTTTTCGTACAAAGATATCTTGATGCAAGGGTTCGACAGGGCTTATGGATACCAGATGGGAGTTCTAAGGGTATGTCTACACTACGGAATAAGGTCGAATTTATAGAAGTCGGTTTTTTAGAAATCGGTTTTATATATTCAAGTGTGTGTGTTCCCACAGAAAATGCTCTAAGTGCATTAAGTGCATTAACTCAGTGGAGTGCTTCCACAGTACCGAGGCTAGAGTTGACTTCCGGAGTGTTGCACTGTGGGTAGCTATCCCACAGTTCCCGCAGTTTCTGCTGCCCATTGGAATTCTGGGTTGAGATCCCAATGCCTGATGGGGCTAAAACATTGTCGCGGGTGGTTCTGGGTACATATCATCAGGCCCCCGTTCCCTCCCTCCCTCCGTGAAAGCAAGGGCAGACAATCGTTTCGCGTCTTTTTTCCTGAGTTACCTGTGCAGACACCATACCATGGCAAGCATGGAGCCCGCTCAGGTAACCGTCACCCTATGTCTCCTGGGTGCTGGCAGATGGGGTACGGCTTTGCTACACAGTAGCAGCAACCCATTGCCTTCTGGCAGCAGATGGTGCAGTATGATTGGTAGTTGTCCTCGTCGTGTCCGAGGTGCTCCTGGCCACGTCGGCTGGGAGCGCCTGGGCAGACATGGGCGCAGGGACTAAATTTGGAGTGACTTGACCAGGTCATTCTCTTTAGTCCTGCAGTCAGTCCTATTGAACCGTCTTATGGTGAGCAGGCAGGCGATACGGATTGCTAGCAGTCGTACTGTACCATCTTCTGCCGGGCAGGCAAGAGATGAGGATTGCTAGCAGTCGTATTGTACCATCTTCTGCCAGGCAGGCAAGAGATGAGGATGGCTAGCAGTCGTACTGTACCATCTTCTGCCGAGCAGCCATGAGATGTGGATGGCATGCAGTCCTTCTGCACCGTCTGCTGCCAGCCAAAGATGTAAAAGATAGATGGAGTGGGTCAAAACAAGAAATAGACCAGATTTGTTTTGTACTCATTTGCCTCCTCCCCTGTCTAGGGGACTCATTCCTCTAGGTCACACTGCAGTCACTCACAGAGAAGGTGCAGCGAGGTAAATCTAGCCATGTATCAATCAGAGGCCAGGTTAACCTCCTTGTTCCAATAAGAACAATAACTTAGGTGCACCATTTCTTATTGGAACCCTCCGTGAAGTCCTGCCTGAAATACTCCTTGATGTAAAGACACCCCCTTTGTTGATTTTAGCTCCCTGAAGCCAACCCTGTAAGCCGTGTCGTCAGTCGCCCCTCCCTCCGTCAGAGCAACAGCAGACAATCGTTCCGCGCCTTTTTTCTGTGCGGACGCCATACCAAGGCAAGCATGGAGGCCGCTCAGCTCACTTTGGCAATTAGGAGCATATTAAACACCACACGCATTATCCAGCAGTATATGCAGCACCGGAACCTGGCAAAGCGATACCGGGCGAGGAGGCGACGTCAGCGCGGTCACGTGAGTGATCAGGACATGGACACAGATTTCTGTGAAAGCATGGGTCCTGCCAATGCATGCATCATGGTGCTAATGGGGCAGGTTCATGCCGTGGAACGCAGATTCTGGGCTCGGGAAACAAGCACAGACTGGTGGGACTGCATAGTGTTGCAGGTCTGGGACGATTCCCAGTGGCTGCGAAACTTTTGCATGCGTAAGGGCACTTTGTGACTTGCTTTCCCCTGCCCTGAGGCGCATGAATACCAAGATGAGAGCAGCCCTCACAATTGAGAAGCGAGTGGCGATAGCCCTGTGGAAGCTTGCAACGCCAGACAGCTACCGGTCAGTTGGGAATCAATTTGGAGTGGGCAAATCTACTGTGGGGGCTGCTGTGATGCAAGTAGCCCACGCAATCAAAGATCTGCTGATATGAAGGGTAGTGACCCTGGGAAATGTGCAGGTCATAGTGGATGGCTTTGCTGCAATGGGATTCCCTAACTGTGGTGGGGCCATAGACGGAACCCATATCCCTATCTTGGCACCGGAGCACCAAGCCGCCGAGTACATAAACCGCAAAGGGTACTTTTCGATGGTGCTGCAAGCTCTGGTGGATCACAAGGGACGTTTCACCAACATCAACGTGGGATGGCCGGGAAAGGTACATGACGCTCACATCTTCAGGAACTCTGGTTTGTTTCAAAAGCTGCAGGAAGGGACTTTATTCCCAGACCAGAAAATAACTGTTGGGGATGTTGAAATGCCTATATGTATCCTTGGGGACCCAGCCTACCCCTTAATGCCATGGCTCATGAAGCCGTACACAGGCAGCCTGGACAGTAGTCAGGAGCTGTTCAACTACAGGCTGAGCAAGTGCAGAATGGTGGTAGAATGTGCATTTGGACGTTTAAAGGCGCGCTGGCGCAGTTTACTGACTTGCTTAGACCTCAGCGAAACCAATATTCCCACTGTTATTACTGCTTGCTGTGTGCTCCACAGTATCTGTGAGAGTAAAGGGGAGACGTTTATGGCGGGGTGGGAGGTTGAGGCAAATCGCCCGGCTGCTGGTTACGCGCAGCCAGACACCAGGGCGGTTAGAAGAGCACAGGAGGGCGCGGTACGCATCAGAGAAGCTTTGAAAACCAGTTTCATGACTGGCCAGGCTACGGTGTGAAAGTTCTGTTTGTTTCTCCTTGATGAAACCCCCCGCCCCTTGGTTCACTCTACTTCCCTGTAAGCTAACCACCCACCCCTCCTCCCTTCAATCACCGCTTGCAGAGGCAATAAAGTCATTGTTGTTTCACATTCATGCATTCTTTATTAATTCATCACACAAATAGGGGGATGACTACCAAGGTAGCCCAGGACGGGTGGTGGAGAAGGGAAGGAAAATGCCACACAGCACTTTAAAAGTTTACAACTTTAAAATTTATTGAATGACAGCCTTCTTTTTTTTGGGCAATCCTCTGTGGTGGAGTGGCTGGTTGGCCGGAGGCCCCCCCACCGCGTTCTTGGGCATCTGGGTGTGGAGGCTATGGAACTTGGGGAGGAGGGCGGTTGGTTACAGAGGGGCTACAGTGGCAGTCTGTGCTCCGGCTGCCTTTGCTGCAGCTCAACCATACACTGGAGCATACTGGTTTGGTCCTCCAGCAGCCTCAGCATTGAATCCTGCCTCCTCTCATCACGCTGCCGCCACATTTGAGCTTCAGCCCTCTCTTCAGCCCGCCACTTACTCTCTTCAGCCCGCCACCTCTCCTCCCGGTCATTTTGTGCTTTCCTGCACTCTGACATTATTTGCCTCCACACATTCGTCTGTGCTCTGTCAGTGTGGGAGGACAGCATGAGCTCGGAGAACATTTCATCGCGAGTGCGTTTTTTTTTCTTTCTAAGCTTCACTAGCCTCTGGGAAGGAGAAGATCCTGTGATCACTGAAACACATGCAGCTGGTGGAGAAAAAAAAAAGGGACAGCGGTATTTAAAAAGACACATTTTATAAAACAGTGGCTACAATCTTTCAGGGTAAACCTTGCTGTTAACATTACATACATAGCACATGTGCTTTCGTTACAAGGTCGCATTTTGCCTCCCCCCACCGCGTGGCTACCCCCTCAACCTTCCCCCCTCCCTGTGGCTAACAGCGGGGAACATTTCTGTTTAGCCACAGGCAAACAGCCCAGCAGGAATGGGCTCCTCTGAGTGTCCCCTGAAGAAAAGCACTCTATTTCAACCAGGTGACCATGAATTATATCTCACACTCCTGAGGATAACACAGAGAGTTAAAGAACGGATGTTGTTTGAATGCCAGCAAACATACACTGCAATGCTTTGTTGTACAATGATTCCCGAGTACGTGTTACTGGCCTGGAGTGGTAAAGTGTCCTACCATGAAGGACGCAATAAGGCTGCCCTCCCCAGAAACCTTTTGCAAAGGCTTTGGGAGTACATCTAGGAGAACCGCGAATGCCAGGGCAAAGTAATCCTTTCACATGCTTGCTTTTAAACCATGTATAGCATTTTAAAAAGGTACACTCACCAGAGGTCCCTTCTCCGCCTGCTGGGTCCAGAAGGCAGCCTTGGGTGGGTTCGGGGGGTACTGGCTCCAGGTCCAGGGTGAGAAACAGTTCCTGGCTGTTGGGAAAACCGGTTTCTCCACTTGCTTGCTGTGAGCTATCTACAACCTCATCATCATCATCATCTTCTTCTTCTTCGTCCCCAAAACCTGCTTCCATATTGCCTCCATCTCCATTGAAGGAGTCAAATAACACGGCTGGGGTAGTGGTGGCTGAACCCCCTAAAATGGCATGCAGCTCATCATAGAAGCCACATGTTTGGGGCTCTGACCCGGAGCGGCCGTTCGCCTCTCTGGTTTTCTGGTAGGCTTGCCTCAGCTCCTTCAGTTTCACGCAGCACTGCTTCGGGTCCCTGTTATGGCCTCTGTCCTTCATGCCCTGGGAGATTTTCAGAAAGGTTTTGGCATTTCGAAAACTGGAACGGAGTTCTGATAGCACGGATTCCTCTCCCCAAACAGCGATCAGATCCCGTACCTCCCGTTCAGTCCATGCTGGAGCTCTTTTGCGATTCTGGGACTCCATCATGGTCACCTGTGCTGATGAGCTCTGCATGGTCACCTGCAGCTTGCCACGCTGGCCAAACAGGAAATGAGATTTAAAAGTTTGCGGTTCTTTTCCTGTCTACCTGGCCAGTGCATCTGAGTTGAGAGTGCTGTCCAGAGCGGTCACAATGGAGCACTCTGGGATAGCTCCCGGAGGCCAATGCCATCGAATTGTGTCCACAGTACCCCAAATTCGAGCCGGCAAGGTCGATTTAAGTGCTAATCCACTTGTCAGGGGTGGAGTAAGGAAATAGATTTTAAGAGCCCTTTTAGTCGAAATAAAGGGCTTCATTGTGTGGACGGGTGCAGGTTTACATCGATTTAACGCTGCTAAATTTGACCTAAAGTCCTAGTGTAGACCAGGGCTAAGTAACAGTAGGTGCTGCTTCTAGGCATCCTGATCAACACAGCACTACCCTGTCACAAAATTGACTCAGCTTTCCCCACTCTGTGCAACTCAGCCTCCAATTCAGTCTGCTTCAGTCTGCTAAATCTAGATAAGGGACCAATTAAGGGAAATTTTACTTTTCAGGCTCCAAGTTTTCTTGGAGTTCCCTTAACCCCAAGCCAGTCATTTGCCTCTACGTTGAGCTAACCCATTATTCTGAGAAAATGGATTTGCATGTTGTGCTGTAAACACCTCTTCAGTGGAATCTCCTAAACTGGGGTGCTGACTGCATAAAGCACATGCTTAACTTTAACATGTTGAATCTGGGCCTTCACTGAGCTTCTCCCTATCTCTTCACTGCATTACAGTAATCAAAGACACTTGCAAATGCTGTGTCCCAGCCCACAAACAGTTGATACGTTTGTTAAAAAAAAATAAGCTGTCTGGAATATCCATACACAGGAAATCCCCAAAATTATGAGAAAGTCATATACTGTAAAAGTTTCTCTGCCTCAGAGCCTCACATGTGTTTGTTTTTACAGCTTCAGGCTGTTTGTTTACCACTCCAACATTCCTCAGAGCTGGACAGAGGGAAGACAAAGGGTGAAATCCTAGCCCTATTGAAGTCAGTGGCAAAAATCTCAGGAACTTGGGACGGTGTGGGGGGAGGGCGGGGGCAAGATTTCACGTAAGGTGGCCCTGTCTGCAGTGGCCAGAACTTTGTGAGGGCAGAGCGACAGATCCTCGGCCGCTGTACGTTGTCATAGCTTAATTGAAGTCAACGGAGCTATGGCAATTTGCACCAACTGAGGATCTGCCTGTAAGAGTGACACTGGAACCTTAATTATTTCTGTTCTTCAAGAGTCTTTCATATTTAGCTCCCAACATTCACTCGTCTGCTTATTTTTGCAACTATAGTTTTCTACTAGTGTCTTATATGTCAGTTTACAACCTTAAGTTTGGTTTGTGTGTATTCCAGGACTGTCCCTGTTTCCTTTTTAATATGAGAGAACCAAAAATTCTGAAGGCATAGAGCATGCTAGCTATATTTTCTCCTAGACCATTTGTAAAGTACTGATTTCCTTTACAGTATTTCTAGAAAAAGGAAAGTGTTGTTTGCATATATATAGGGTAACAATACATTTTACATATATGCCAATTCTCCTAATTGCAAAAAGAAAATCGACCCCCTATATAAACTTATTAGGCTTCTATGTTTGTCTATGTGGCAGCAAGTAAAAGGAAGGGAGAAAGTCTGAGAGAGAAATGCATCGGCTTTTGACTTTAAGCAGCTAGGACACAAAATCAGACCAAAGCTATATTCCAGACTGAGACAGTAAATAATCTTCCCTTATCTACTACCATTTAAAGCAACAATTTTCAAGGTAGGTAGCTCAGCTGCATCTTGCTCCCACAGGAGCAACTGTGCAGTAGGAACCATTACTTTATGTAATGGTGTCACGTTGCTAAGGATGATGGGTTAGGCTCCTTTAATAGTCCTAGTCAATCAGACAGATGCTTATTCTGGCTCTTTGAATAGTATCCTTGGTTTGAGGAATCTATTAACAATACAGTGTGTTTTATCTCATGCTCTTTGCCACATATCATACTGTGCTTTAACATGTCCCCTCTCACTCTCTACAGCAGTGGTCTCAAACACACTGAATGGGGGCGGGGAAGGGGTGGGAAGAGCCAGGGCAGGGATGCAGCCTCATGGAAGGAGTGGAGTGGGGCGGGGGCCGAGGGGCTTTAACTATAGTAATTCTAAAAGTAAATGCTTGTTTTGACATTTGAGTGAGGTGCAATACTGAGTGTCTATATTTTATTAAAACCCCTCTTCGCATTACAGTTTTTAAAAAGTTAATACATTGACTTTTAATAGCATACTGTATTACTCCTCTTTTTTTTCCATTTTTGACTATACTTTTGTATCATTGCATGAAAAGGTTTCAGTGATGCAGCCCTTGGGCCAATGTACTAGTCCTCATGTGGCCCTCGTGGTGATTTGAGTTTGAGATCCCTACTCTACAGTAAATAGGCTTCCATTGCTTTGCTTCAAGTATTCATGACCTACTCCTGTTAGAGATGGGCAATACCTCCAAAAGTTTTCCCATAAATAATCATTTGAATAACAAATTGAATTAACTTTGCCTACATTTGGGTCCATTCCGTGTTTGCTTGTCTGCTACTGTTTTAGCAATGCAGGGTCAGAAAAAAATCTTTCATGGAAAGTGAGTTTTTAAGTTCACTTGTGAGTTTTTGCACCAGAAACATGATCTAAATAGTAGCCCATCCAACTATGGGACAGTCAATCAAAACAAACACCCATCTTGAATATTTTAATAATTTCAAAGAACTCCTTGTGAATGACCTGCGGACCAGGAATTGACCATGGAAATTATTCTGCAAATAGTCGAGAACAGCAAATAACTGAGTCAATTGCAAGACATTCAGACTTCAGTGGACATTGGATCCAGTCCTTTGTGTCTCTTCCCTCTTTTCTCTCACAAGCATGTCTCTGACTAAACCTAGGGGGACTGGAGGCAGTGTGGTTTAGTGGATAGAGCACTGGACTGGGGCTCAGCAGACATGGATTCTGTTGCCAGCTCCTCCAGTGACCTACTGGATGATCTTGGACAAGTCACTTTGTCTGTGCCTCAGTTTCCCCATCTGTAAAATGAGGATAATGATACTGATCTCCTTAGTAAGAAGCTTTGAGAACTACTGGTGAAGAGAGCTAGTTATTAGTATGATGCTACCATCTGTACTTGGAGTTTCCTCCCCGACCTCATCCGTCCTCACACTCATGCTTTTCAGCCAGCCAGCTGTCAGTAACATCCACCCAGCTCTTCATTCTAGACATTTTTCCTACATTGTAACACAGTAAAGAGGAATAAGATGCAAAAGCAACAATAAGCATCTCTCATGATCTTTCACTGATGTAATCTTTGTTCTCCATACACCTTCCCTGGTTTATTGATGTTACTTGTTAGGTTGCCTTCAGATTAGATTAGATTAAATTATTATTGGGACAGGGAGTTTTATATTTAAGCTTTATATTTCTCTCCCTGCACACTTAGTGTCCTGTGCAAGTAAGAATGGTGTACTCTTTGCTATTATTTCTATTGTGAGGCTGAGTTAAAGTTTACAGTGTACAATTGAAGACTTTTCTGCACTTCTCCTGTTTTACTTATGTCAAGGTTCCTTCCCCACTCTGAACTCTAGGATACAGATGTGAGGACCTGCATGAAAACCCTCTAAGCTTATTTTGACCAGCTTAGGTTAAAACTTCCCCAAGGTACAAACTATTTTACCTTTTTCCCTTGGAGTTTATTGCTGCCACCACCAAGCGTCTAACAGATATATAACCGGGAAAGAGCCTGCTTGAAAATGTCTTTCCCCCCAAAATCCTCCCCAAACCCTACACCCGCTTTCCTGGGGAAGGCTTGATAAAAATCCTCACCAATTTGCATAGGTGAACACAGACCCAAACCCTTGGATCTTAAGAACAATGAAAAAGCAATCAGGTTCTTAAAAGAAAAATTTTAATTGAAGAAAAAAAGTAAAAGAATCACCTCTGTAAAATCAGGATGGTAAATACCTTACAGGGTAATCAGATTCAAAACATAGAGAATCCCTCTAGGCAAAACCTTAAGTTACAAAAAGACACAAAAATAGGAATCTACGTTCCATTCAGCACAGCTTATTTTGTCAGCCTTTTAAACAAAACAGAATCTAGCGCATATCTAGCTAGATTACTTACTAAATTCTAAGACTCCATTCCTGTTCTGTTCCCAGCAAAAGCATCACACAGACAGAGAGAACCCTTGTTTCTACTCCAGCTTTGAAAGTATCTTGTCTCCTCATTGGTCATTTTGGTCAGGTGCCAGCGAGGTTATCCTAGCTTCTTAACCCTTTACAGGTGAGAGGATTTTTCCTCTGGCCAGGAGGAATTTTAAAAAGGTGTTTACCCTTCCCTTTATATTTATGACAACTTAGTAGGGTGTTTGGTACCCTAGGAACTATAGACCAGAAAAAGAGGAAAAAAAAAAAGTTTTGTATGTTTTAGAAGAAGCCAAACAAACCCAACCCAACCCCTAAAAGTTAGGCATGGCAGGATGAGCAAACATAGTTGCATGGAACTTCCCTCAAAATGTGTTTTCTTATTCCACTCCTTAAAAGCATCCCACCACTGTATCCTGGTGAAAGACCATTTCACTCAGACACTCAAAAACAGGTTGGAATCACAGTCAGAGCAAAGCTACAGTAGCAAGAGGGCGACATCTTTCAACCATATATTCCCACTCCTAAATCAAATGCTTCAACTACATCATCTTACTCAGGCTACCCAGTGAGCAAAGGTGAGCAGAAAAAACACCGGAAACTAAAAGGGAAGCCAAGTGTGAAGCAACACCCACCTCCTTGAAAGGCAAACTTCAAAGAGCAGCTTTACAAAACAGCCATGAAAATTAACCAGCCCAAACACATACACACCTACTCTGCCACCCTTTATCAATTTATTATAGTAAGGAAGAAACTAGTGACACTTTACTCACCTCATCCAAAAAGACATTATTCTCCCCTTGTTATTGTAAGGCTGGGATAAGCAGATGACAAACAGGGAACCAAACAAATCAAAAGGTCAGGATCCAGGTTTGTGAAAGACATCACACAAAAGCAACTATATGTTTAGTCAATGTCTGTATAGGTCCTTGCACAATGGGACCCGGACTTGACTGGCATCTCAGTGCTACTACAAAATAAATATGTGATGGTCCAAAATAATATGAAAGCCAGAGGTGCTGTAAGTTGGGGGAGTCTGTCAGGAAAGGAAGTGTTTGACCCTATGGTCTCTGTAAACAAACTAACTCCCCAAACACCAGAGCTGGCTCTCAAAGAATGGCCTATAGACTATATGAAGAGAGGTATGCTAGAGTGCCAGTCAGAAATTAGCCTTGAAGTAGCAATACTAACAGTTCATTTTTTGAGAACTTGAGAAGTGAGATACTGAAAACTACTCCTTATTTTAAAATTAATATTCAGCCATTACCAAGTCTCAAGGCAGTTATAACAAAGCGGACTGACCAACATCAAGCGACGTTAACGCCTCCAAAACACCAGCTTACCACATCACATGCTTTGTGGGTAAAAAAGCCCAAGTTAATGAGCCTTGGAGTTAGTCAGCAAACAATGGCTGTTTCAGGCCAAAAAGAAGGGGTTAATTCCAGAGAGGAAGGCCCACTAGTGAGAATGGGCACCGGAACAAGGACAAGAGTGCTAATCTAATTAGAAAAAGGGTCACAGCCGAATAACTGTTAGGGGATGTTTGTCATCTGGGAAAGTCACTCTAAGGTAGCAATGGCCCAAACTAAACTATATGTTACAGTCACCACCTTAAATTTTTCCCAGAAGGGAAATGGGAGCCATTGCAGAGAGCAGAAGCAATATTCTTTTTACAGCTAACACTGCTGAAAAAGTTGGCAGTCATGTTTTGAACCAGCAGAAAGTGCTGAAGAGGACTAACCCCATGAAGGTCACAAAAGCCTAGGTAGCTATAGTGAATTCCCCACCCAGGATGACAAACCATTACCAATTGGTAAAATGCAGATGAACAGTGTTGCTTCTAGCCATCAGTACCACTTGACAATCCAGGATCAGTAAAAAGTCCCACAGTATCCCAGATGGCTAACCTCATGGATAAACATACCCATTCAAAGCTAGACTCAGATACCAGTCATGCCACCCTCTCTAAAGAGAAGCAGGATGCTCTGCAGAGAATCAACCATTAGGATATATTCTTTTTTCATATTTACCCAAATCATAAAATAACCATAGGAGTTAGGAATATTGGAAACAGTTTATACATAAAGGCAACCAAGTTTGGCCAAGCAGGACAGGTTTTAATATTACCTCAGACCAAGTCTGCCAGTAAAAATCCTAAAGAAGGTGAAAGGTGACAATGGTTTGAATAACTAGACAGGCCAAGTTAATTTGCTAGGTATTCAAATTCAGGAACAGTCCCAGTTCTGACCCCTCATTTTCAGTACTGCTCTACCCATCATCAGCTCTTCCCTTCTCCAGGATTGTATTTGTTAGCATAAACAGAGGCAACCAGATAAGCATGCTGTTGCCAGAAAAACCAAAATATGCAACATGGATGTTTTAAGTTGCCCCTGCCATACCCAGCCACCCAAAGGGTGTACAACCAGTCTATAGTTTCTTGTTACAAACACAAAATAAATGACAGATGTGGAAAATGCTTCTCTTCTCATGCTTCGAAGCAGAGCCATATTTCTAGAACATTATGAGCAGGCACCTTTCCCAACTTGTACTTACCACACGGTCCACAAGTCTAAACTCACTCCTTTCCAGGATTTGGCTTTGTTAGCCAAAGAAGTCAATCTGGGGATACGGTTTAGCTCAATCCTTCTCTCCAAGTTTGCTAGCATTCCTTTCTCAATACTGCTCAAGCCCCAGCCTAGATCCTCTTTTCCACCTCCATTATATCCAGGTGAGATAAGGCACCTGTACCAATGAATCAGTAAAGCCTACCTTAACCCTTTCCCAGCAGCATCAACACCTGCTAATGGAGTGCAGGGTTTCAGGCAAATGTTGCCCACCTGCTATCCAAGTCAATTCCTAAAGTTTCTTACTTTAATAAAAAGGCTAACCTTTGCCTATTCCATAATATCTCACACACTAATCACCTTCTAATTTTATGTAAGAAAAAATAAGTTAGTTCTATTTGGGGCTAGGTTCTTTTTTGTTAAATTGTATACTTAGGCTTGGAGATAATGAAATAATTCTGGGTACAAAATAAAGTTGCATCAAATACTGAACTCCTCCCTGAGGGTTTTCTGGCAAAAACCTTAAATTCCAAAAAAGTATCCCTCCAATGCAAGTATCAGTGTTATGGAACTGAATTAGGCTCTCTCACTGGGCCATCTGTGGCACTGACCTTATACCCAAGTACTTACTACACTATATCTACATTCTATCACCCTCAGAAGCTCAAAGTACTTTGCTCCCTTGCTGGGTGAGCCATCTAGTAATGCCTTCAGAGAAGGTATTCCGATATGTTGTCTTAAACCACAGACTATTTAGTTAATAAAATGGCACTGGAGTGGGACAGAATATGAGCAGTATCCTCACACAGAGGAGACACATATTTCTCTCCCAGATCAAGAAATCAGCTGAGAAACCTAGATACGCTACTGGCAGATGTGGACACACCTTCTGACTTCAGCGTGTCTATAGATCAGAGCCTCTCAAGACACACATACTTCCCCTATGAACACTTGTGACCAGGAGACTCTAGGCTAAATTCATCAGCTTATCCAGGTGCAACTGCATGGACTTCAGCAGTTATGTCCACCTACACTAGCTGTGAATTTGACCCCGTTTCACGTCTCCATCACCATTTGATATTTCCTTTTCCACTGGTTCATACTTAGCCTCCTCCCACCCTTGCCCCCATCAAGTGAAGCAGCATCTGCCTTGCAGGAGTAGTCTTTAAGAGACCTCAGTTCCTGAAGAAGACACTGGCAGAGTATCTTGCCCCAAACAGCACCCTGACGTAATTGGGACAAATCTGCTAAAACTTCTCATTATGGAGAGCGCAACTGATGTCAGTGGAACCAAATCAAACTGTTGAACCAAATGGACTACACGAGCCATAGGGAAGAAAGAATGGAGCATCAGGAGGAAAGGTCCAGGGAAGGAGATAGCCAACCTCCTATGGTGCTAAAGTTTCACGGAGTATAAATGTAGAAGAAGAGAGGGCTCTTTGCATGTGAGGAAGGATTGGTCACATGAGTAACGACTGCAGTATTGTGTTCAAACAACCTGCTAAATGGGTAGCCCTCCCTAAGTAGCTCTCCCAGATTCCAGCAGTAACAACAGAGCGTACCAGGAAGAAGTCAAAAATGTCATCAAAACAAAATTTGTAACAAATACACCATAACCTAACATTTTTGGATTAACAGATTTATTTGAAACTGTACATGAGAGTTTAGTGGATATGCATCACAGCTGAGGATACCAGATTTCTCCAATTAACTTGTCTACAAGACATACTTTGTTAAACAATGTGATCAGATTATCCCAAGTTAGTTACATGGCTATGGAAGAGAATCACACGTGATGCAAGAACAGTTAGAGCAAAGAGTAAGAACAAACTGGATTATTGTACACACTGGACCACTTTGGAAACATGAAATTCTTTCCGACAGAGCATGTCTATACAGCATCATTTGTAAACATTTTGCAATAATAGTCAGAATTATTCTTAAAAAACAAAACAATGTTAGCTAAGTTATATCTGAAGCTATCCACTATGCTTATAAGGTAAAAACATAGGACTAACTATTGAAAGTATTCTCCTTTTGTGCTAAACACATAGCAAAAGTACTTAAATTGAAATCAATGAGGGATTTAAGCTGATATTTAAGTATTTCACTGACTAGGGAGGGAGTTAAGCATATGTGCTTAAGTACTTGCTTGAATCAGGGCCATATTCATTAAAGTATGTTGAGGAAAATATATACACACTGTATAGATAGGAATATTTCTCCCACATAATCCACTGTCTAGATGAAAGATAGTCCTGTGCTGGTGCATGCAAACAGGGTCTGATACTGTCCCCACAGATTTCACTAGGAGTAGGATTGACCTTATAGTCATTTGAGAAGGAGGTTGGCCTAGATGACCTCCTGAGGTCCCTTCCAAACCTGATATTCTAGGATTCTATGATTTAGATATGGCATTTCATTTCCTGTTAATAACTTTGATGGATGTATACAAATAAGTGTCAGTGACAATTCATCTTCACTGTACTCTTTGCCCCCACAATCATACATATAATGAAATACATCTATTTGTAACAAGCATATTAGAATTCAATGTGCAATCCACAATACACAATTCTACATTTGAAACACTTGTCTCTTTTTAGTTCATTTCAAGCAAATTACAAAGAATTATAGAATAGCATGATAATGCTACTGATTTATACACAGTACAGCATAAGACACTGGAAAAAAGCTACTGAGAAATATAAATATTCTGTTGGCCTCTAAAATTTATATTAGTTTTTCTCCATAAATTAATATTTGTGTGATTAAAAAAAAACAAACTTAACATTGTTGCCATTTATCTCATACCTATCTAAATACAGAAAGAAAACCTTCAATACAATCATCCTTGCCTCAAAACTAGTTAAAACTGTTTAAATAAGTCAGCTTGCCACAGCTATTAAATCCAGGTATTCAGACACCTGGGTATGGAACATTCCCATCTGTTCAGAGGAATTTGAATTGTTAACATAACCCACTATATGATAGTGAACTAAATACTTTTGTTTCATAGAAACAACTCACATTTGCCTCCACAGGGCAAATGGTCTATTTACAGATACATTAGGACTGCCTAACTGACAGTGAGTGTACTGAACTCCAAGACACATGGAGTTTAATATGGTGAAGCTCTTTGCTGAACTGCCTTCCCCTTCAGGATACGCCGTATCTGAAGAAAAGAGAGAGATACACACACAAAGATTAATATGCACCCTCCCATACTGAGATCTAAGAATTAAGATCAGCCTGTCACTATCTACACTACTAGCCTTGTGACTCCCCGAGCAACTTAACTTTTAATTGCTTCAAGCTTTACATTTAGCATGTAGCAATTAGACGAGCATTGCAATGTGGGAAAAGGGCTATTGGAATAGTCAATTGTCCCATTCAGAATGGTCACACTATTCTGCTCTTAGGAAAGAGGACAGGGAGGGTCTCATCTTAATGTCAACTCAGAAATGTGTTGATAGTTAGGTCTCCCATCCAGAGCCTCTCAAGAGGGAGGGCTTCTAAAGAACAGTTATTGATTTGTATCAGTTGCCAGCAAAAGGATTGAAAAAATTAGGAGGAGTTTTTTTACCTGTTCTCCTACAGGGCCATCAGGAACCAGGTGAACTGGCTGCTCATTCTCCAAGTTTCTAGCACTTGGATCAGCTCCCTTCCGCATCAGCAGACGAACTGCATCCAACTGACTCACCCGATACTGCAGGCTGGCACCCACATGGAGTGCGGTGTTGCCATTATAAGCCTAGTGAGGACGAGAGAGTAACACGATTAAGGATAGGAAGATTTATGAACCACACAGTCACACACAATGCCATTACCATACAACAACATTCTACTCTACTGCTGAATTCAAGATAGACACCATACCTTTGCGTTAACGAAAGAGAGGCAGTTGGGTAGATCCAAAAAGAAACGAATAAGCTCCAGATTGGCTTCTTCTGCTGCCAAATGCAGAGCCGAGCGACCACTTTTACCATCCTAACAAAAAAGAAAAAGCAAGCTTTCAGTATTACATGCTGGACATTTGGTGGTTCTGCTGTGAGAGAACAAACATACATGGACATTTAAAACAAAGGGAAATAAAAGACATTTTCATGGGAAAAAGTACCTGCCTTTCCCACCCCACTGGTATTGTAATTCCATGAACTCACTGAAAATTAATCAAATTAAAGCAGAGTTCATTCTTCTTAAAAGTAAATATTCTGATTTTACACACAATGGGCCAGACCCTCAGCTGGTGTTAACACAGGCAAAGTTCTACTGAAGGCAAGGGAGATATGCCAAATTTTCACCAGCTGACAAACTGGCCCACTATACACTTGAACTGGATACAGGATCAGCATTTAACTCAAATCCAAATGTCAAGAACGGTGCAAAACTAGTACCTAGTTATTATGGATATATCAGACTGCTTCCAATGACTTTCCCTTTTCATAAAACAGAATTACCAGCACAGCAAAAATTAGTTCATCTAAAAATTAAGCTGTAACTCCCCTCTTCTAATATGTATCGTTTGTACTGTCTGACCTGAATAAATGTAATGTTCCTATTCCAATCACATAAATTAGATCCTACTGTGCTTTGATGCATTTTTTTTTATTAGCTCTGCTTCATTTATAATAAGTGACTCTTTTCACTTGAAGACTTCTCTCCAAGACCAGTCAGTCCCCAGTTAAGGAATTATTGCTCTTACTTTTGCTTCAACAGAGGCTCCCATTTGGATCAGAGCTTTGATGGTGTCCACCAGACTCTTGTTTTTCAACAGAAGCTCCTGGACTTCAGGAGAGTGCGGTGGCTGACTGTTCCGGAGTTCGTGCACTACAGCGTTATGGGCCAGCACTGCACAGTGCAAAGCTGTGAACCCTTACAATTAAAAAAATTTCAATGAGTAAACAGTAAAGAACCACTGGACAGGTGGCTTGTTTCAAAGGGGGCTCCCTTCCGTGGTTCCATTTTTCTGACTAACACCAGATGTCCCTGAGCTGCTCTACGTTTGTAATGTTAGGGGTTAAACAGTAACGTGTTCTCAGCAGGTGAGTAATAGAAGAACTGATTTTCAGAAGACGGTTATAACAGTTTAGTGGAAAGTATATATTAACAGAGCAAGTTTCAATTTAAACAGCTTTCAGCTGAATTGATGGTTAATTCCTTTGCTCTGTATTCCTTATTCTTTCCTCAATGCTCAGACACACCAGTGATTAGATTAAAACGTACATCTGTCTAGTTCTAAACATTTATCCACCAGAGTTAGTTCTTTTCCTACAAAATATGGAAGTTGTGCAGAATCCAAGAAAGTAAGTTCTTCATAGAAAAGAATGTAGTTTCTACTTGCTTAGGAAAACCTAGCTGATGTGCCAATTGCAATTATCTTCAGTTGGGAAAGAAACATCTGACATGCCTAGCTGTATTGCTTTTTGCCCAGTGTAGCATGTGTGTCGGCGGCTACAAAATACAACAATACCCAGCAACTCTGGATTAAAAACAAAAACACAAAACAACTCATAGCTGCTCACCATCATAGTTTGTCGCCTCAAGGTCCACATACTGAGTACTTCCAATGGCTCCCTTCTGGATTGCCTGCAAAAGTGGGGATGAAGTACTCATTAGTTCAATCCAAAAGACATATTGGTAATTAAAGCATTTATGACACCTAGCTATAATAAATAGTGTGTTGGGAATAAAAAAGGAAATTATCATAATATTAAAGGAGAATACTCCCTTTTTTTAAAAATAAATAAAGGTACAACAGGATTCTACAGTAATGGCCTAATATACTGTAAATCATCTTAGAGCAAGCTGCAGGTTTTAGGCCATTAGTGTAAGGGATATATTTATAAAAGCTTGGCAGCACAGAGGACTGTTTTCAGAAGCTTCTGGAAAGGGTCATAAAAGAATGTAAAGCTATTAGGGATAGGGAGGAAGGCAAAGGGAAAAGCTTCACAGCCTTTATGATTCTTACCTGAAGGACTTGGGAATGCCCCTTCTCAGCACAAACATGCAATGGCGTTCTACCCCAGCAGTCTGTGGTGTTCACTTGGGCCCCTAGGCTAACCAGGTCCTGAACAATAAGATGCTGATTGGCCGCCACAGCCACCTGAAAGGCACTCTGCAAATATTGAGAAACAAAGTTAACATATTAGTCAGCTGTTATCTACCAGGAAATGGGGACTAAATATATCCCCAATACAAAAGCTATTAATAAAGCAATACTTATGGACACTGGGAAACTGGGACAAATAACTCCAAGAACATAATCTTACTGATTCTGGGTAATCCACTAAACTGATGACAGCCCAAGGTGGCATGCAGGCTCAACCTCAGGTTGAATACTAACAAGCATTCCACCACACTTGGCTTAGGGTTTGGAAATGTACAGCATTTGGAAGCACATAAAGAGTCTGGGACATGGAAAACCTCACCTGGCCATTGTGTTCTTTAATATCCAACATGTGCAGAGCAGCCATCTTTCTAGCAAGAACATAGGAAAGAGCCCGTCGACCCTGAGCAACAGCAATGTGAAGGAACCTGCAGGGAAGGACACAAATACAGAAAGTTACAATTTAAACTGTGCAAATGGGGGACGTACCATTAGAGAAATACAAGTGCAAGGTATACAAGCTGCAAGCATTCCACATTCAATGATGGCATGAAATTTGTGCTTTCCGTTTTATGTAAGCACTGATCTACACCAGAGTCTATAACAGTGAAATCATATGTAATACTGGGTACCAGCAATATTACTGTACCACCTTTATTTGATAGGAGCAGCCGTCACATTCTTAATATGCACCCACTGCTAATACATGAAAGCCCATTCCAACTGAACAATCCACAGAATCAAGCATAAAAAATCCACACATTTCTAATTTAGCAGTGGTAAAATAAACAATACTCACGTGTCCCCATCTGAGTCTTTTGCAAGGATCTGCTCTTGAGAGATGCTGGCCAGTTTGTTTTCTTCCTGTTCCACTTGCCACTGAAAGAATGACTTGCCTAGTTGTGTTGTGTTTCTGACAATACCTTGGTGTTGTAGAGAGACATTCAGAGTAGTCAGAGATGAATTGTGTCCATCGAGCATACTACAGCTGTTATTTGGTACTAGGCTGAAATTCTGAGTGTGGGCGTTGACATCAGACTGCTGATGGGCAGGGGCTAGAGGCTGGAGTATATTCTCTGAGTGTTCAGAATCATTCAAGAGAGATTCAAAACTTTGGGTTGGGCAATACTGCAGTTCGTGGCTTTCAAAGATATTCTGTTGGTAGGCAGGGGACTGGTCATTGCCAGAAAATGGCCTGTATTCCAGTAATGAATCCCGAGTATATTTCTGTGGCAAATCCTGGGTCTGTGAGGAAGAAAACTGGTAATTCTGGGGTGGATCCAGCATTTGTTGGGGACTATTGGCTTGGAAGGCTTGGTACTTCTCAGACGGGGAGAAAGCTTGTGCCCCTTGGATATCCTGATATCGGTCCCCTGGTGAGTTATGGTTAGATATGGTGTGCAGCCAGCTGACCTGCACTGTGTTCAGAGAAACAGGATTCGACTCATTCTTAATATTTATAATATTTTGAAGCAGGTCAGAACCATTATGTTTTGGTTCATTTTTATGGGCATCTTCCATGTTATCCATAGAGGTTGGTGTTTGTGGTGGTGTCTGGAGAAAAATTAAAACAAAAAATGTAGAAGAATTATTTAGCTGACTGTTTCCTATTACACAAACCAAGTGGAAAAATAAATTTAATGTTAAATATTATAGAAGTATGTACCAAGAGGTGAGAGTGGAACGTAGCTGGTCTTTTGTAACTGGGTCCATCAGAGAGAGACTCATGAGCTTCTCTTTTACCACTATGAGCGAGTATGTTCTTCAACTCTGTTCAAAGAAAATGCATTTACAATCATTTTTAGGTTACTCTTGCAATCTACTTCACAAATGTTCCAAAATATTTATACAGGTATTGCACAGAGGCATACAAAAGTAAGAACACTCGTACCTGTTAACTGTTCGTAGTTCATCAATCCTGCTTGCGCCTATGTAGAAAATAAATACATTTTAAAAAAGCCAAAACCAATTTAAAAGCAGCTCTTTAAATAATAAAAAAAAAAAAATGCAAACACTAACTATCCCCCCCCCCCGTCCCTTAAAGCAGCCCTAATAGGTGATGGCCTGACCATATTTTCATTTTTTAATCTCCATCAGATTGGATGAAGAAAAAAAATCCTTTGTTTTTAAGCCTTCTCTTACGAAAGAGTTCTACAGAAATTTTAGAGAAAATTATAACCTTTCTACAGGATTTTTGAACCATCTTATAGACTGGTAACAATTATATCCAGGCTACAGAATCTGATAGGGTGGTTCAAAAAACCTACACATTTATTAAATTCCATAGGATCTTAGAGAAAATTCCATGGAAACCTATCAGCTTCATCCCTATTAAATTCTATTCAATTCATTTAATTCAATTCATTTAATAATTTAAATTCAATTTTCCATAAGAGAATTGCTCTTGAAGACTCTTATGGGATGTCCACAAGAAACAAAAACAAAACAAAATCAAGACACCCTTCTAAGGTACTCCTCTCTCTGGGCTTCCCAACATGTCTCATTTCCTCTGTTTTCCGTTTATTAGATTGCAGGCTCCTCAGGGAACACACCACCCACCCACCTTCACTCTTGAGTCCTGTATAGCACTGAGCAGGCTATCAGCTCTGACAAGCAATTGAGTAATAGTTCCCTTCTCAGAATGCCACACCCCTCAACCCTTTCCAGAATTCTATCAGACTGCACAGTGAGTTTTCATAGTTTCAAATATAAGTCTGTGTTTATGTATGCTCCACTTGGAAAATAAAGTTTAGTAAGCAAAAGAGACTTTCAAAATGTGTTTCTTTTAGGAAGCACAGTGAAACCACCTGCTGGCTTCTTCCCAATTACCTCCCAACCACAACCTCTTCCCTTCTCCTATTTTGGGAAAGAAAAATACCTCTGCTCACATGGACATCAGCAAGGAGCCAAATTTGGTTGTAGTGTTATTAAATGGTGCATCTCCTCATTCAGAGCTGAACTCATTTACGCCCGAGCTGAATTTGACCCATACCATCAAAAATACTGAATTACCTTGAATTCATCAGCAACATGGCCTAAGGACATCTGTTTGTTGCTTCTAATGTGCAATAGGAGCTCCTTCACTGAATTTTTCACACGAACCCCTTGGAAAGGTCCTCTGTGCTGCTTTCCTCCCCCCATGTGGCGTTCAGCTGATGAGACACAAAACAAAAACAAAATTAATGCATCGGCACAACCCTGACCCAAGGAGACAAATCAAGAAACAACAACTGTGGAAAAATAACTTGAAACTCTGCTTTCAACTGAAAATGCAGACAGTCCTTTGACATGAAACTATATTGCACAGAACCTTGCCAGCCAGTGTTTCGGAAGAATATAACCTGCTGGAATTTTATTTCTCTTGAGTCTTATTCTCAACAACTCTTATTGAGTAACAAGCTGGAAATAACATAACACATCAGCATCATAGTGGCTAGAAGCCCCAGTCACAGAGCAGGACCCCACTCACAGGTACTGTACAAACACAGGAACAAAAAAAAAAAAAACAACCCTGTCCCCTGCCCCAAACTATTACATTTTAGATGTCAAAATGCTACAGGGGTTTGTATAATAATTTTCAGAATTACTTGTGTTTGTTATCTCCATAGTGACTGAAACTGCTGCTTTAAGAAAGAAAACTTGCTTTGTTAGAAGTACAATACAACTGTGACACTCCCTGCCTGACCTCTTCTGTCTCACATCCTCTTTAAAATTAAATCACTTTTCAAGCTACAAAAACAGAAGTGGAAGACAGGAAATGATGATCTAAGGCATTCGACTTGCAAAAGGAAATTATGTGATCTGATAAGGAAAGTACAGAGGCTAATATATAAAAATTTATATATACACTGAAGTCTTAACTGGAGATCAGAGTTCAGGTTCCAAATTTCCCTAGCCAGCAGGAGCTGGGATTTCTGTCTGGGAAAGAGGAAATAAAGGGCTTGAGTCAAAGACCACTGATGTCAAGTAGGAGAAGTCTCTCTATGGTCTTCAAAGCACCTCATCCCAGCAAACAGTCCAACAGCCCCAGCTTTCCTTAGCCAGAGGACTAGCCAGAAGCAGGGCCTTTGAGTGGAGGTATGAAGTGGAAAATAGGCTGACAGATTTTTTGTTTGTAAAAAGACAATACAAACAAGATTATTAAGATCATGCTTATATGGTTAAAAGTGTTTTCAACAAAAAAATTACAGAAAATAAATCCAACCAGACAAAAAACAAACGGGGAGGGGGGTGAGTTTAAGATTATTTGGGGAGGGAGGTAAGACATAATGCAAATATATCAAATAGTTATAGAGTGCTACATTAAAATGGGGGAGCAAACATTTTCAAGGACTTGTTTTATATAAGCCACTGTACATAAAAGGCTGTTTCCAGATTGTACTGACATCCCAATACACACAGCGCCTAGTGCTAGCTTTTGATACCCTTACCCCACAAGCAGAATTCCACTGAAGTCAATGGGATTACTTGTGGAGTAAGGTGCTACTTACCATGAGTAAAGGATATTAGAGTCTGGCCCTTCGGGCCTCATCCTCCAAGGTGCTGAGCACCTACTATGAAGCGCCAAGTGCCCTCCCCGCCTAATGAGCAAAGGCTGTTGAGGGCGCTCTGCTGAGCTCACAGGATTTTGTCCTATAAAAGATGCGCTAGACGAGAGGATGAATCATCCAGTGCAAAATACAGTTTCTTCCCCCTTTGAAGGTTAGTTTCTTCCTAGCCTACTTTCCATTCTCAGTTATGAACTCCTAACCATTCTTTTTCAAAATATCCCTTGTTGTAACCAACTTGCTTTATACAGTGGTTATGCCTACCCCTCCCCTCCTCACTTCAATATACAAGTTAAAAATTATTAAGGGGCAGCAAAGGAAAAAAGGCCGCAATAGCACAAGGTCACACTTGCAACTAGTTACACATGGCCTTATACCCATCACAACTTCCTACATCTTTGGCATCTAGGTGCTAGATAAACACCAGGCATTTTAAGCGAGCATGAGCCTCTTCCATCAGAGGATGGAACAGGCCGCAGAAGACGCCTGGGAGGTAAGCAAGCGGTAAAGTAGCCCGCTTTACTTTGAGGCGGCGCTTTTTCCCTCGGAAGATCCACTGCCTCAGCACAGCCGTGTGGCCAATACAGTCCCCTTGCAGCGCAGCCACCGCTGGGGCAGAGGCGGGCAGCGGAGCACGGCACAGCGCGGGGTGCACCCCAGCCGCGCACCCGCCTCGGCTGATCGCGGGCCTGCCCCCGCAGCGCCAGGGCGAAGGCCGAGGCTCGGCTTTGCCGCCGAGGGGGCCCCCGCGTTAGGCGCTAAAGGCCCAGGCTCGCAGGAGAACAAAACCCCGGCCCCTGCCGCCCGGGGAGGGCTGCGACAGCGCGGGTCTCTCTGGCTGGCACGGCTGCGGGCGGGGGCGGCGCGTACCTTGCAGGGCTTGGCGGGCGCCGTCCAGGGAGTCCCTCCTCCGGCCGCCGCCGCCGCTGCTGCCGCCGGACAGCTCCGAGTCGGAGCCGGGCGATCCCGGGGCGGAGTGCGCCGGCGAGCAGCTGCCATCGCTAGAGTAGGGGGAGGCGCTATAGAAATAGGCCAGGTTGAGGGGGCTGCTCAGGGAGCCGGAGTCGCCGTCGGCCGGCGTCTCCCGGGTGCTGTCCACGATCATATTCCGCGGGGCGGGAAGCAGCTGCCAGCGCAGGCCGGGCGAGCTGAGCGAGAGGAGTGGGAGGCGGCGGGGGAGGCAGCGGGTCTAATATAGCCGCCCCGCCTGGCGAGGAGCGGGCGGCGGGGAAGCAGCAGCAGGCGGGCAGGCCATTGGCCGGGGCCGGGCGCGATGCGCTGCCGAGGGCGGGAGTTCCAGTAAATGCCCGGGATTGGGCAACACACCGCCGGCTCCGGGGCCTGGCGGGTTTCCGAGCTTCGGCGGGTGAATCATTAGCCCGACGCAGCGCCACCCTCGTCCCGCCCGCACCGCTCCTCCAGCCGGTGTTTGTCCCTCGCTGGTACATTCTCGTGCTGGGTGGAGACAACCCGGGCTGCTGGGCTGAGGCAGGGAGGGCGTGATGATCGCCCTGTCCCTCTCGTGTGGACCGCAGCAACCCCGTGAGTCACTGGCTTGGGGGAGCTTTGACTGTGGACCTAGATGCCAGGGCGTTGGGTACCACATAAAGATAGATAAACAAACTGGGGAAGGAGGAGGAATTACTGTGTATTACCCCGATTTTCTTTTCACTATCAGGTGAAAGAGGAGGGTTGTTTGCAATGACCTATTTATTTAATCTATACGTTCAAATCTGACCAGCTGTAGAAAAATGAAAAGGAGGACTTGTGGCACCTTAGCGACTAACCAATTTATTCGAGCATAAGCTTTCGTGAGCTACAGCTCACTTCATCCGATGCATACTGTGGAAAGTATAGAAGATCTTTTTAAAGCATGAAAAAATGGGTGTTTACCACTACAAAAGGTTTTCTCTCCCCCCACCCCACTCTCCTGCTGGTAATAGCTTATCTAAAGTGATCACTCTCCTTACAATGTGTATGATAATCAAGGTGGGCCATTTCCAGCACAAAGTTATCATACACATTGTTAGGAGAGTGATCACTTTAGATAAGTTTCAGAGTAACAGCCCTGTTAGTCTGTATTAGCAAAAAGAAAAGGAGGACTTGTGGCACCTTAGAGACTAACCAATTTATTTGAGCATAAGCTTTCGTGAGCTACAGCTCACTTCATCGGATGCATACTGTGGAAATGGCTTCTGCAGTTTCCACAGTATGCATCCGATGAAGTGAGGTGTAGCTCACGAAAGCTTATGTTCAAATAAATTGGTTAGTCTCTAAGGTGCCACAAGTACTCCTTTTCACTTTAGATAGGCTATTACCAACAGGAGAGTGGGTTTGTGTGTGCGGGGGGAGGGGGGGGGGAGGGAGAAAACCTGGATTTGTGCTGGAAATGGCCCAACTTGATTATCATACACATTGTAAGGAGAGTGATCACTTTAGATAAGCTATTACCAGCAGGATAGGGGTGGGGAGAGAGAAAACCTTTTGTAGTGGTGAACACCCATTTTTTCATGCTTTGTGTGTATAAAAAGATCATCTATACTTTCCACAGTATGCATCCGATGAAGTGAGCTACAGCTCACGAAAGCTTATGCTCAAATAAATTGGTTAGTCTATAAGGTGCCACAAGTGCTCCTTTTCTTTTTGCGAATACAGACTAACACAGCTGTTACTCTGAAACCTGTAGAAAAATGTGCATTGTAAACTAGGAAACAAGAACAGCTACCATGCAAACTTTTCACGCCACTGTCAGAAACACAGTAGTCAATTAAAGCTTAAAATTCACATATTTCCACGAGCTGTCTTATGTGTGAGCATTCTTATTGACTGCAGTAGGTCTTGGGTTTGCAAAAGCAGGTCATAGATTTTATAGATGCAGTAAAATGATTTTTCTCCCTTCCTGAACCATGTACAATTCAACAGCACACTCAATAATGCTGTACTGATAGCAAGTAGCTATTGTCACTATTTGTTAGGCCTGGTCAACACTTAAACTTTAGGTCAACATAGCTATTGTGCTTAGAGGTGTGAAAAATCCACACACTTGAAGGCTGTAGCTATGTCAATCTAACTCCCAGTGTAGACATAGCTTGTTCAATGGAAGAATGCTTTGCTTGACCTAGTTACCATAGCTCAGGGAGGTAGTGTTCCTACAGCAATGGAAAAGCCCTGTTTCCATAGGCTGCATTTACAGCGCTACAGCTATGCCACAATAGTCCCCATAGCATAGACATAACTTTACTACAACAGCATGTGAGATCCTTTCATCCCAAACTACTCGTTTCACACTTGCTAACTGATAAATGACACCCTAAGGTAGTTTTCTGAAAACTGCTCAGACTGATCAAACTTTACCCATCTATAGTTACCCTACACCAAAAGCTCAATATTGTACTTAGTACTGGAGCGTTACCTAGTTCTTTGGTAGTGAGGTGTGGGTGCGTGTTTTAACTATTGTTGCAAACGGGTTTCCCTTCTCTTAACAAACACACAGTAGTTTACATGTGAAGAGTATATAAGCCAAATAATTAGATCATGTTGCAATTATCAATAACATTCTCATTAAAATGTCAAGATTAATTAAAAAAAACCCCTTTCACACAAAATCAGATTCATTATGTTATTTGTATTGTGGAAGCTCCCAGTGGTTCCAGTCAAAATCATGGCCCCATTTTGCTAAGCGCTATAAAAACACATAGGAAGAGAAGAGCAGTGCCCTGAATATTACCTTGGGGAAGTGGTTCTCAACCTACAGCCCATGGGCCGCTTGTGGCCCAATCAGCACACTGCTGCAGCCCGTGTGACATCCTAAGGTCTTTCTAATTCCACTGAGCTTTGTAAATACAAACCCTTTCTATAACACGTACCCCCATTTATTGCACAGGAGCCACTCGCTGGCTCAAAGCAACCTTACAAGGGTGTTGTCATTTCTCAGTAACTTCCACATACATAAAATGATTGTTATGTTGTCACATTTAGGTATTAAAACCATAATGCTAAAGATCTTGAACATCAAGCAGGGTCTCCGGTGGCTCCACTGGCGAAGACCCCAATAAACATGTCCAGTATTGGAAATTCCTCCTCGGGTAGAGGACACGATAGTGGCACAAAGAGACTGGAATATCTACTCCTCTGCGGGACCAACATAGAGAAAGCACAGTCAAAAATGAGAGAGGCACTAGAAGGAGCATGCCAGAGAAGTTCAGTGGATTCAGTAATTCACCACATGCCACTACTAGCCTCCCCTCGTGGGGCCGTAACAGCACATTAATGCAACAATACCCACAGCTCCACAGCGCAGGTGTAAATTAGGGTCTGAATATTAGACCCAGCTCAAATACAATCAAATAGATTTGTACCACCTTCATTTTCTGTTACTGTGTGTAACAAACTTTCAGGCAGTGGATAGCTTCCCCATTATAGAACCTCACATGGGCTCATATACTCATCAGTTATAATAGGCTGTCAATATGAAGTGCTGGTCAAAAAAAATACCACTGACCCAGGACAGCAAGAGCCAATGTTGTTTTTCTGAACAAGTCATGCAGTTATGCAGTGTACCATTAATGCCAACTAGTGGCCAAATTTGGAAACAAACATTTTGCTGAAACCTTGCTTTAATAAACAAATTCACTAGTAAATACCTACACTTACTTCTATAATATTTGGGCACCCTACAAAATTAGGAAGTGCATTATTATCCCATTTAAAAAATATAACTCTTCTCCCCTCTCTCACTTTAAACTGCTGTCTTATACTGGTCAAATATTGGTGGACATAAGATATATCAATCTGGTTTTACCTTGACTAGATGTTCCTGATCACTGAAACTACTTAGACATGTAACAATTAACCAGTTAGCTTAATCATAGTTACATGTCTCAGCACCACAGTACTCTTTAATAATGACAGTATGAATTCAGTTTAAGAGACATGATTTTGCCAGCCAGCTTTTTGAACCAGCACTATTTTACTCTTCATAACACAGATTCAAAAACATTTGAAACACTACAGAGCAACAATGTAGAGCCAGAATCTGGCCCCTGCTCCCAGAAAGGGAATGTAAATAGGCCACAACCACCATTAGCAGAATATCCTCTGCAAGGAATGACATAGCACTGATGTATATGGGCCTATCCTGCCTGCAGCATGGAGAAGTACAGGAGCTTATGGTAGGGGTTCATGGCGGAATGGCTGGAGGAGTGCTCTTTGCTCTGGCAAATCTGGGCTGCAGAACAGCATGTAAGTGGCTGCTCAAGACTCCTGTAAGTTAGAGCAGTGTCTGGGGTTGCTCTAACTCACACTGGAAACTGCCCCAGACCCCAGAATCCAAGAGGCACACAAAAAAGAATCGAGGAACCTTTGCCCTGTCTCTCCTGGCCATCATGCCCTGTGCTTTACCTCCCAAGAGCTTATAAATTTTAGATTCATATACATCAGTAAACTATGAACTGTTAGTGATAAGATTCCTTTATCAACATATTTCTGGGATAGGATCACCAGAACATTGCTTAAGTTGTCTAAGGTGAAAACAAATGTTACAATTGACAAACGTATTCCATTATCTAGGCAAATATTTGCTGTACTAAGGCTCCTGATGTCAATGCTCTTTACACTAGAATAAGTATATTTAGCCTGGCACAGCAAGCTCTTGGGTCAATTTATACAAATACAGCTGCCACACCCTTGTGTGCTAGAAGGATTTCTAAATAGCACTCCAAAATATAGTCCAACGTAACACTGTACTTGTCTTTTGAACAGCATCACAGCATTTAGAGGCTAAAGCATAATGATTATTTTCTCTTCAGAGACTACTCAGAAGCAGTAGGTAAGTTGGCTTTAAGTTTTAACAAGGAGACTGAACAGCTCAGTGGATTGGAAATGGGATGTGACACCTTTTGCTTCTAAAATCCAGCGTGGGGAACCTTGTATTGCTTCTGACTTCATTATAGTTGTTCTGATCCCTTTTTTGTGGATGGTGGTTTTCGGGGGTGTCAGCCTAGAACTACATTGACTAGAGATTGTGTTTGTGTGTGTTGTATGCTCATACATAATTCTTCATGTTAAAAGGAAAACTGGGAGTGCTCGTACACAGTAAATATTTTAGGATCCGAACCTATTAGGTACAGAATGCCCTTAATACCCCTTTTTTCTTCATTGGGAGCTGAGGGTGCTCAGCACCTTGTGGGATCAGGCCCCTACTCAGGGCAAAAATGAAATAAGGTTGGCCTCTCTCAGACTGTGAGCAAAACAGAGCCAAGATCAGTAGGGAGGAGAAACATCAGGGCTCCCATGCATTATGAAACTGCCTCGCAGCTGATCTGAATTCTTTTTAAGTAATGCTTTCCCATATGCAATTTCTCCATACCCCTTATTCGCTGTTAGCACTCCTCCACGTACAAACTGCTGAAGGTGATCATCATTTTTTATTAGGTTCCCATTCTCATTTCTACTGTAAGGGCCTCAGGGCAGGGACTGGTCTCTAAAGCAACACACACAGCAAACACCATAATGTATACATAATTAATAAGCAAAACGCAGATTTCCCCATGACAAAGGGCAATGTCACATCACCCGGAACGGCTATCTTGTTCACTAATGTGGGACACATACCACATGTGGCTGAATGTTTTGCTCACTGATTCTTACCATAGGATTCCACTTGGAATGAATATTAAGGCTAGGATTTGTAAACACGGCCTTGGTGTTCCAGAACACACATTTTAATTTGTTACATCCACTTATTTTGTCTTAGGAACACACAAACACTTCACTCACCATTGAAATTAAGTCACCTTATGGAGTGGGCTGCAGCAGCTGTTTAACAAAGCACAGTATCACCATTCAACTGGCTAGGACTGGAAGAGGGGAAAAAATCTTTATCCAGTTGAAATGACATGGAGAATTTAGACAGGCAGAATTAGCTACCCAAATTGGACTATGGTGAGAACCCTAAGTTTCCAGTCTCACAACCCATATGCACTGCATTGCTTTGGTGTAATGGGTGAAGAGTAAGTTACGAAAGCTTATGCTCAAATAAATTGGTTAGTCTCTAAGGTGCCACAAGTACTCCTTTTCTTTAAGGAGGAAGTCTTTCTTCTCAGGGCCTGATCCAAAGCCTACTGAATTCAGGGAACTCCTGAGATTCAGTTGGCCATCTTTCATCTATTAGTCAGCATGAAATTCAAGAAGCAAGAAATTTTATCATACCAAAGCACCTAAACCAATGCCAGTGAACAGACAAAATTTTGCCTTAGCGAGGAAAGTGTCAAACCGTGTGGTTAAAAGTTACAAAATACTGGCATAAACTGTATGTCTTGGGACCAATTTTTCCCTCAATTAAATTTGTGCAATCCTCATCCACTGGACAGCACCAGTCTATCTGAGGGCACAATTTGACCCATATGTACAGTTATGATAGTCAACTTCGTAGGTAGGTCCTCACAAAAGATATTAACAGTATCTCTGCCCTCTTCTGCTTCTATTGTTTTATGAGAACAATAAAAATACTTAAAGAACAAGTGTTATATATTTAAAAGGAGTCATAGTCATGGATAACAACAAATTACAGCAATATATCAACCCTATATAATTCAGCTTACAATTTCAGGACTCTTGGAAATAAGCCGCATGACGCAGGTTGATGGTGAACAAAAATCTGTTCTCAAATCATTGGGTGGGGGGTTGGCTTGCGGGGGGAAAGAGCTCTCAGTTCCAGCATTCTGTTCTTCCTATAGGCAAGAAAACTCGCATCTGGTGAAGACGTGATAAATTGACCGCCGAGCGCTCTCCCGTCAACTCCAGTACTCCACCAGAACGAGAAGTGTACGCAAAGTCGACGGGGGAGCATCAGCAGTCGACCTACCGCAGTGAAGACACCGCGGTAAGTAGCTCTAAGTACGTTGATTTCAGCTACGCTATTTTCGTAGCTGAAGTTGCGTAACTTAGACCGACTTAGCTCGTGCACCCCCACCCACAGTGTAGACCAGGCCTGAGCTGGGAATACAAAATATCTAAATCCATATCCATCATGCAGATGTGATTGCAGAATTTTGCTTTGCAGGAGCCAGGCCATGGGCAAAGTTGGATTCACATCTCCTGCTCACTATGATTGCCCTTTTCATTACAGTCCCTTAAAAAGAGGCTCAGGACACACACAATTTTAACCTCCACGACCTACACTTGCTTACGCAGCAGTGATATGCTGAGGTTAGTCTCAGGAATTCGGGGGGGTCTGATAGGAACACAGAATCAAGAGTAACACTCCTCCTTTTGTGCACTTCCTGTAAGCATGAAGCAAAATGTAACGCCTTCTGCAAAGAAAACCGGTAAACTAATAACCAAAAAGAAAAAGTGTGTCTGTCTTGATTTACGAGTTTCAGTTTGAGCAGAAAGATGCCCTAATTTTAAGTGTTCCTAGGTGACTTTTGCCCTTTGTTATTTGGCTTTATGAAATGGTAACCTAAGACCTCAGGACATCATGCTTGGTTTGCTGTGCCACACAATGACAAGTAAGCTGTGACATACAGGAAGAATATATCCTGTCCATGCCTATCACCAAGGTATCCAATCCCCGAACAACAACTCCAGGTAGCAGAACTACGTCCAAAGAGGTATCAGCTCTCTCCAGAATCCAGACCATGTTTTGTCCTTTACAAGAGTCACTTTGCCCAATTCTGTCACACATTCCCTCACCTTCTGATAAGATGTGTGATACAATGAAATAGGATGCTATGTAAGAGTCAATAATTTTCATTAAGTGATAAGACAGAGAAGCTCCTACTGGCCAATAAACTTTGTTTCAGTCCCATAATAAATTTCCATTCATGATAAATATTTATTCCCTTCTTTATATGTATTTGTCTACATTCTGTATTATGTATTATGACTTGCTACTCACTTTAGATTGCAGCTGTGTTGCTTCCACTCTGTCCTCCTGCAGTTCATTGATAAATCACAAACGAAAATAAATTATAGTGTAGCCAAAGCTACTAGAAACACCTGCTTCCTAAAACAGATGCCTCAACTAATACTCTAAGCTTTTAAGCTTCTTCCATCATCCATTTTCACACAAGCCATGATAGTTACCAAAAGGGCTTTCGGGTAGGATTTTCAAAAGCACCTAAGTATTTTAGGAACACGAGTCTCAGTGAAAATCAATGGGATTGTGCTCCTAAATTACTTCGGTGCTCTTTAAAATCCCACTCTTCACTTAAGCTCCTTCACTCCTGATTGTCATCTGTTAACATTAGCCAAAATCAAACATTTTAATATACCTGGTATTCCACTACAGAAATAACTGGACAATGATAGCACAAGCAATTTCCAAGGCTGTCCAAAGGGAGAAAAATACAGTTATACGCTTACTGTTACGATTTTTAAATTATAAAAGTAAAGAATAAAATTATATTGTACCTTCATGTCTGTAGAGCGATTTAGATATATACAAAATAAGCAATTACTTTGTTCCCCACTGGTAACCGATCCTCAATAATTATCTGTGATAGAGAGAAAAGGATAGAGCAGTTTCCTCCGAGATGTAATAATGAGGAACTGAGAAGCAGCAGCAGCAAGGAAAGTCCCCCCCTCCAGACACACACAAGCCCTGCTCACGCTGACCCTATAACCAAAAGAGAAGAGACCTGACTCTATTTACATACAGATCTGGTGTAACCGACGAGGGTCTTTTTGTTGCCGTGATTCAGACCCCAGTTATCTTTTGCAATGGTTAACAGGAGGCGGGAGATGGGAGAATGCTGTGACATGCGAGAGGAAGTTGGGGTGGAGAGAGACCAGCGTGGCTACTTGGACTTTTTCGGCATTGTGGAAATTCCCAAGCAGGGTGAGCGTCTCAGGGACATTCCCCTGTCTGAAGGGCATGCTGGAAAACCCGGACTGGCATGTTGCTGCTGAAGAGGATTGAGAGGCTCCACGGCAGGGCCTAGGTCATTGTTTATTGTTGTTGCAGGGTCAGATTACACTTCAATGGGAAATATTATTTTAAAAGGTCAATTCAAAACGTTGCAACTCAGAGAGCAGGCAGGATTTCTGTCCTGGTGCAAATTAAAGTCCGCTCCGTAGACCACGCTTTGTTTCTGCAGCACTTAATTTGGTTTTTCAAAGGCTGGATGCTATCCCACAGGTAATCAAGAAATGTTTTACCTTTCTTTCCTTTTCTTACAAGACATTTGCATCTCTGTTGCAAATGTGTTACAATACTACTGCATAGTCACCTGCCTTTTGGCAACACTACTACTAAACTCTTACATAGGCACCACATACTGCTCTGTACACATTAACAAAGCTGTACAGCCGTGAGACACATTGGCCAAATGCATACCCATGCTCGTTCCTTTGACTGCAGAGAAATTATACCAGGGATGAATCTGCCCCAGTGGGTCGCAGCCTACCTTCTGTTCCTCCTATCCATCCCACTGGCTTCAATAGGGTGGTTTGGGTTTAACTGAGACTTGTAATTCGCAGCAAATGAAGGTTTTGCATGGTGAGCAACCTGCTAAATGTTCTAGAGAATGAAAAGGTAGGTCCCCTTCATTAACCATAACGATTTTAATCAAATGTAAAATATCACCCACCAAAAGACATAACTGTGATCTTCACCACACTGTTGGTCTCCGGAGTATCCTAAGAGCAGATTGGATCAATCTATAAAATCGCAGACACAAGCAGACACTCTGTCCTTCCCCTGGTGATATATGCCAGGACTCGCTACACCTATCAAACACAGCAAGCAGGCCAGTGGCACCGGAATCTTAAACATCAAAGAGGTCGCATCCACTGCTTTAAGCACCCATCATTAACATCGCCCAAGCATGCTTATGATGAATATCAATGCTGGTTGCCAGCACCAAAAAAGTAAATGCACTGAACAACCTTCCCATAGCCCCTCCCTGTGCATTTGGTATCATTGCCGCCTATTGCACTGGAATGTGGATGTGAAGAACATAGCAGTAACCTCCGCCCCCGCCTGTCTGAACAAGCTGAAAGATGTTCGAGATTACCTTCCCTCCTGAAGGTGATCATTTTGAAACCTCCCCCCCCAGCAGCCAGGAAGTGCTGTGTGGGTTCTGTTTTGCTGTTCTCAGAGATATTCTATCACTGGAAAACGGTCAACAGATAATCTTGACGCACTCAAACATTTTTCTTTGAAATAGGAGCTATTTGTTTCAAGAAGGTTCTAGTATTTTATTATTTATTACCTGAATGGTGGTGATGGTAGGCTCAGGCCTGTATAAATCACAGAAAAATGCATCCCTGCCCAAATTATAATCCTTTTCACTCCTACAGTACCTTTCCAGGGAGGATCTTGAGGCACTTTCGAAACATTAATTACAATAGGCCTCTCAATACACCTATGATGTACGTAAGTTCTCTTTGTACGTGGGGACAGCTGCAGCAAAGAGCATGGCAGACTTGTCCAAATTCACAGATAAGGAGTCTGTGGCAGAAGAAGGAAGAGCACTCAGATCTGCTGGCCTCCAGACATCCATTCTTACCACTAGCCCTGGTTCCCGACGACATATTTTAGTATCTGTTTCACAACTTCGTGTGAAAGCGCTCACGTGCTTGTGCCTTTTCTGAACCAAATTAATACATCTAGAATGCCTGCTTAGCTTGGTGATGTGTCCTAATGATGGAGCTCTGCTGCACACAGCGTCTCTTGTCAGTCAGAGGAATCTCTGCCTTGATTCCAGAGACAACACTTCCTGTTAGATGAGGCAGGGCATCCACCGACCACGGACCTGCCTCCAACTCATTGCCCGGTTAGGTAGAGAAGAGAGACCAGGATAAATCCTGAGATTATATAAAGTACCCCTGCAAATTCTGTGTCAGAAAACTCTATACCTTCCCCAATCTGTGAAAACAACAGTCATCATAAATCTTACCTCTGCTGTGAAAGGTTTCTAGGAACGGGGATTTTTTCCCACACCCCTCAAGCCATCTAGGGAATTAAATAATCATTTGTAACCTACAAGTGAGATTGTGCAGCACCCAGAACAACTGGTTGCCAAACACACAGTAAAAGACAGTCCCTTCCACAAGAGCATACAATCTAAGTAGGTATGATAGGCAAAAGAGTCAGAGGAAAAACACTTGCAGAGAAGTGATGCAACTTGACCAGGGACATACAGTAGGTCAGTGGCAGAACAGAGGATAAAACCAATGCCTCCCCAGATCTAGACCAGTAGACCACACTACCTAGGAGTCCACCACAATTAGAGGAACTGCAGCTGTCTATGGAGACATGGTGGGAACTCAGTAGGATAGGAGGCACCTAAACAGAGACACATGACCACATTTCACATAGAAGTTACAAACTTATCAGGAGTGAGAGGTGCATAGCTAATCTATGTACCTATTTTACATGTCTTTTTCTGTGAGAAAGTAACAGAGACCTAATATTTGCTTGTTTCTGATTCCATTGATTTTTTTCTTTAAAAGATCCAAACCTATTTTGAGCCAGTCTCCTCTTTCTGTAAAGTAACTGCCACTTTGTACTGTTCTTTACTAAGTCAAAGGCAAAACTGAGACACAATGGGAACAGAAAACCAGAGAAAAGCCAAGAGACAAAAGGAGAAAAGTTTTTTAAAAAAAAGTGTCGGGGGGGAATGAAATGGAAGAAAAGATGGATGGTAAGAGACAGCTAAGACAAAAATATGTTCTTCCTATTGACAAGAGACACCTCCCTGAGGAAAGATGATTCAAGCAGACAAATGTGACAGAAGAGATTGGAGGTATGACTCAGCCAGCTGAAGGCAGAAAAACTGGGGGTGGAAGGGACAGGGAAGAATAGAGATAAAGAAGACAGGGTGGCAGGAGGAGAAAGGAGCCCTGAACTCCACCTACTTCCGACATTCCACACTTCCGACAAATTCAGCTACTTTCTTTAGCATCATTGCTTCATCTCCCCTATTGAATTCTGAATCACCTGCCCAGTTTTTGGTCCGAGGATCCAGTCCTCGACATTCTGCTGTGCTCTCTGTTTTATGGGCTAGTTAACTTGAAACAGACTATCATGCTGTGGTATTGGAGCATTGTTCATGCACTTCCCACAGCCAGATCATGTCACTAATAACTGGTCTGCCCCCTGCTCTACCAGGTATAGACGTACGGGAGCGGTGGATAGACAAGCTGCAGTGCAGGATCAGGCAAAGCAGAGAAGCATTTCACTGAACTGGTCAGACAATACAGGATGGGTTGATCAGACAATTCAGAAGCTGTGAATGAGTGACAGGGGATGGATCACTTGATGATTACCTGTTCTGTTCATTCCCTCTGGGACACCTGGCACTGGCCACTGTCAGAAGATGGACCTTTGGTCTGACCCAGTAGGGCCATTTTTATGATGCAGATTGATAGGCAAAGGACCAAGTCATGAGGGTGTTGGATGAAACATGCTTACATATTTTTAGGGCTAAGAAGGAGGAAAAAGAACAGAAGGTGGAAAGAAAGGGCAAGGAGGAATGCACATGGGGTGGATGAATCATGGAGCAGTGAGGGCTCCTCCTATCCTGGACACACCACGCTGTTGGGGTAGCCTCTGAGACCTGTTCCACTGCGTTTCCCAAGAGCTCGATTCGACTCAAGTCTCATTACTCAGGTTCCTTTATACTGCATACAGCAAAGCTATGCTGAGTTGATCAGACTCAGGCATAGGGGATGGGTACGCGGTATACCACACATCCAAAGTTACACAGAAGCCCCCTTCCTTTATACACATTTACACTTACATTATATTCACTATACATTGCATCACATTTTGGGACTGGCTTGGTTACTTTGCAGGAACCAATTCCCTTACAGCATGCTCTGTCCATGTTTCACTTTACTCTTTACCTCAACTTTATGATCCCAACTTCTCTTATCCCTTGTTACCTTGTTCTTAGGAAATGGTTCCTGGTTGTTCCTCTTCTTATTTCAGCTAGCTCAGAAATTTTGTGTCTTTCAGTTTACTGACCTATTTACTTATCTTAGCACAAAAATTCTGTTTTCAGCCTGCTCATCTAGTTACCTCTCTAATCCTGTCTTCCAAGAAATGAGACCTTCCCCACATTTAATTACTCATGTCAAGTCAGGCGTATACACACTACCTGTTAAACCACTTTCCCACGTGTTGGAAGAATTTTGAGTTGCTTTCTTTGCCCTGTGGAAGTAATCTTCCCCCTGCTTACCTTAGGCTACATTGGCCCTGGGGTGGGAGAGACAGGGCAGAGAGAGGAAGGATGTGCCAGTGGTTAGAGTGCTAGCCTTGGACTTGAATGAACTGGGTTCATGTACCACATACTTCTTGTATGGCCATAGGCAAGTCACTTTGCTTCTCTGTGCCTTGCTTCCTCTCCGTGAAATGGTGCTGCTAAACATCCTGTGGCTCAAAAAAATACTTAACCATTTTGCCCTCAGAATGGGCCAGATTCAACAAAATCCCAGATGAGGATAATCCTGGATAACTTCTACCAGGATTTGACCCCAGCCCCATGTCAAATGACACAATGGGAACACAATACTACACCCCTCCAAATCTAGTCACATGTTTCTACAATGCAGCCTTCACTGCAGTATCTAGGCCCTGCATTTTTTTAAAAAATTAACAAAGTGTAAATAGTCTCACCATTTATTCATTAAGGTTTTACCTCTAAAAAGAAGCTTCCCAGCAGAGGGTGCCTACCCAAAACTCTGGGTATTCTTGACATACATTTAAAAACACAACCACAGAGGCATTACAAAACATAAGTCAGCCCAGCACAACCTTTTTTCCCCTCCCACTCTGCTATGCATCATAGGGTATGTCTTCGCGGCAGAGTTAGCCTAGACTCTTTCTCAGGCGTTGTCTTTAACATCAATCCTCTCCCCCACACAGAGCCCTCTTGCCTGAATTTGGTGGTGCTTTCAAACCAAGTTCGCTGGCCAGGCGGGGGATGCAGGTTAGAATTTGGGTGCCACTTTCACTTGGGCTCGTAAACTCGCCCACTTTTCACTGAGGGCACAGACTGACTCACTCAAGCACTGATTATCTTCAAATGCCTTCCCACAATTCCCCCAAGTGTCTAGAGCAGTGGTTCTCAAACCTTTTTTCCGCGGACCACTTGAAAATTGCTGAGAGTCTCGGCGGACCACTTAATGATCTTTCCAAATGTTGTTTGTACCGTTAGCTAACTATTGTAAAGCGCTTTGCATAAAAGCGCTATATATATAAAAAAAACGTAAGTAAGTTTTTTTGTTCTATAAATAAAAGCACACAGCTTCGTATTTTAGTATCAGTAGTCTTTCCTTTCCAATGCTATGGATGTGCCCTCTCTCTCCCGCCGCGGCAGCCCCTGAGCAGGGGCTGGGAAAGAGGGGGGTCTCTCCCCCACCACAGTAGCCACAGAGCTGGGGCTGGGAAGGAGGGCCATCTCTCCCCGGCAGCTGCAGCTCTGGAGCTGGGGAAAGTCGCATCTTACTTTTTCTCTGCTCATCCCAAATTCCCCCCACCCCTTCTTCTCACCTCACTGCCCCCTCCCACCTACCTACTATTCCCCCAAGGCCACTACCTCACCTTACATGTGCGTCTTCTCCAGGGTCCAGGCACCTAATTAGTGGAGACACATCTGTGCAGCTCCACTAATTAGGTGGGTGGTCTTTCATTCTTTCGTGTGCGGCTGCCCAGGCCCGCACCTTAGAGGGAACTGTCCACGGACCACATGAATGGAGCTCGCAGACCACTGGTGGTCCACAGACCACACTGTGAGAACCTCTGGTCTAGAAGGACAAAGAAATTCTCCCACAATTCACTGGAAAAGAATCATAGTATAAATCAGCTTACTGCACTGCGGCACACAGAACCATGGGATGTGCTCTCTGCAGTCCTGGCAAGCAGCAGTTCACTTGGGTGAAGGCAGTAACGCAGGTAGGGCTTTGCAGCATAGCTGCTCTCACCTGGGCTAGGCTAACCTAGGTGCCAATCACCTGAGTTAGCCCACAGAGATCGCCATTCAGCAAGGTATTTAAACATGTGCCTAATTTTAAGCACATGTTGTCCCCAATAAAGTCAGTGGGGCTGCTCACATGCTAAAAAATAGGAAAATACCTTGCTGAATTGGCACCTTAATCACCACTCATGTGACCAAAACAACCGACGTCCCACCTCACTTTCCCACCAGCCAGAAATACCACTCTTAACTGCATCACCTCTGTCAATTCCTGCTTAAATACATAGGCTATTTAGCCATTTGGCCAGAAAATGGATAAATTCAGGCTACGTTGGCTCTGGGGTGGGAGAGGCAGGGCAGAGAGAGGAAGGATGTACCTGTGGTTAGGGTGCTAGCCTAGGATTTGGTTCATCTACCACATACTTCTTGCATGACCATGGGCAAGTCACTTGGCTTCCCTATGCCTCACTTCCTCTCCGTGAAATTGGGATAATAGCTCTTCCCTCCCCCACAGGGTGTAGAGAGGAGAAATACATGAGGCACTCATGCTACTGTGGTGATGGGTCCATGTAAGCACCAGAGATACAAGAGCATTCCCAAGGAAAAAGTCTGACAGCAGCTGGCACTAACTGAAAAAGTTTGGCAAATTGTGCCACCTCCCACGCTGGTTATGAGAAAGTGTTTGAGGGAGTCGTTTAATAAATGATTCTCCTCCTCTCTTACCCCTCTCCTCTGCAGACATGTGAAACCCTGGTTCACAGATTAAATATGAACACTTCTGTAAGCAACCCTTGTAAAATATTGTTGTATCAGCCCTGCCATGGAGGGAGGTGTATCTGAGGTAGGGGAGTGGGACAGACAGGGGCAGATATGTGCTTCATATTTTAAGGCATTTGGTAAAAAAAAATGTTTTGGGGGTGCCATTTCCCACAGGGACACCCTGTTTCATCCAGTCACTAACAGCGTTGCCCAAATCAATCAGCCCTCCTCTTGTCCTGTGGCACAGAGCAGGGCCTTGGTCTCAGACATTTGCAATCTTCTCCGTCCTCTGCACCCTTTCCCTGTCCCATCTTTCCAACACATTTGAAGGGCCTATTGCTCTGCAGCTCTTTTAAGCTAAGGGTACGTCTACAGTGCGAAATTATTCTATTCGAATTTTGGGAAGCAATTTTAGACATTCAGTCTTGTGTGCCCCCACTAAAGCACGTGAATTTGGTAGAGTCTGTCCACAGTACCGAGGCTAGCATCAAATGTAGGAGCGGTGCACTGTGAGTAGCTATCCCACAGTTCCCACAGTCCCTGCCTCCCATTGGAATTCTGGGTTAAGCTCCCAGTGCAAGATGGGGCAAAAACATTCTCGTGGGTGTTTCTGGATGTGTGTCATCAGTCGCTCCTCCCTCCATGATAGCTATGGCAGACAATCGTTTCGTGCCTTTTTGGCATGCAGATGCCGTACTGCTTTCAGCAGACGGTGCAGTACAGTGCACCGCTTCTCTCCTGGTACTATGAATCCACCTCGCATTTCCTCTCATCTTTTTATGTAATCTCTATAAGTATCTACTCTTTCTCTTCCTCATCGACTGCTTCCGCTGCCAACTCTGCTCTCCCACTCTTGCCGCACTACCAAGCTGTTCCATGTTGTCTGTCCTGGGATCCCGCCTCCGTGAAAGCTACAGAAGACAACCATTTCCCACCTTTTTTCAGCTATCATGAACTGAACAGCACCTCTTCAGCTGCCACTCTGCTCTCCTACATTTCGCACCCTTTTTCCAGGATTACCTGTGCAGGCCACAGCGCAGCAAGCATGGAGCCCGCTCAGATCTCCACTGCAGTTTTGATTATTGTAAATACCTTGTGCATTATCCAGCAGTATGTGCAGTACCTGCAAAACCAGGCGAGGAAGCAACGACAGAGCAATTACTATACTGATGAGGACATGGACACAGACGTTCCTAGAAGCATGGCATGTGGCGCTTGGGAGATCATGGTGGCGTTGGGCCAGGTTCATGCTGTGGAACACTGATTCTGGGCCCAGGAAACAAGCACAGACTGATGGGACCGCATAGTGTTGCAGGTATGGGATCATTCCCAGTGGCTGCAAAACTTTCATATGCATAGGGCCACTTTCATGGAACTTCGTGACTTGCTGTCCCCTACCCTGAAGCGCAGACACCAAAATGAGAGCAGCCCTCATAGTTGAGAAGCAAGTGGCCATAGCCCTGTGGAAGCTTGCAACGTCAGACAGCTACCAGTCAGTCGGGAATCAATTTGGAGTGGGCAGATCTACCGTGGGGGCTGCTGTGCTTCAAGTAGCCAATGCAATCATTGACCAGCTGCTATCAAAGGTAGTGACTTTGGGAAATGTGCAGACCATTGTCGATGGTTTAATTCACTGGGGTTCCCTAACTGCGGCGGTGCAATAGAGGGAACGCATATCCCTATCTTGGCCCCGGAACACCGGGGCGGCCAGTACGTAAACCACAAGGGGTACTTTTCAATAGTGCTGCAGGCACTGGTGGATCACAAGGGACATTTCACTGACATCAATGTGGGATGGCTGGGAAAGGTGCATGATGCTCGCATCTTCAGGAACTCTGGTCTATTTGAACAGCTGCAGGAAGGGACTTACTTCCCAGACCAGAAAATAACTGTTGGGGATGTTTGAAATGCCTATAGTTATCCTCGGGGACCCAGCCTATCCCTTAATGCCATGGCTCATGAGGCCATACACAGGCACCCTGGACAGTAGTAAGGAGCAGTTCAACTATAGGCTGAGCAAGTGCAGAATGGTGATAGAATGTGCTTTTGGATGCTTGAAAGCGCGCTGGCGCAGTTTACGGACTCGGTTAGATCTCAGGACAAGCAATATTCCAATTGTAATTGCTGCTTGTTGTCTGCACCACAATATATGTGAGAGTAAGGGGGAGACATTTATGGCGGGGAGGGAGGTTGAGGCAACTCGCCTGGCAGCCAGTTTCGCACAGCTAGACAACAGGGAGATTAGAAGAGCACAGCAGGGCGCGCTGCACATCAGAGAAGCTTTGAAAGCCAGTTTCATGACTGGCCAGGGTACGGTGTCACAGTTGTGTTTGTTTCTCTTGAAGTTACACGCCCCCTATATATATGAAAGGAAATAAAGTCACAATTGTTTAAAAACCTGTTCTTTATTATTTGTTAGATTCATAGATTCTAAGGTCAGAAGGGACCATTATGATCATCTAGTCCGACCTCCTGCACAACGCAGGCCACAGAATCTCACCCACCCACTCCTGCAAAAAACCTCTCACCTATGTCTGAGCTATTGAAGTCCTCAAATTGTGGTTTAAAGACTTCAAGGAGCAGAGAATCCTCTAGCAAGTGACCTGTGCCCCTGCTACAGAGGAAGGCGAAAAACCTCCAGGGCCTCTTCCAATGATTTGTTGCACAACACACTGAGAGAAATCAGAAGGCAGACCGGGGGAGTGGGAGGGTATTGGGTTAGGGGGGTGGAGGATGAGGGAAGGACAAGTCCAGAAACCAAATCAAAATTTCAGATATGCCAGCTTTCTGCTGCTTATGCAATCCTCTGGGGTTGAGTGTATGGGTCCCTGTAGCGTCCCCCTACCCTCTCCCCCGTCTTCTTGAGTGTCTGGGTGAGGAGGATATGGAACTTGGGGAGGAGGGAGGGCGATTATACAAGTGCTGCAGCAGCAGTCTGTGGTCTTGCTGACTTTCCCACATTAGATCCACCAGACAGCAGAGCATGTCAGTTTGCTCCCCCATGAGCTTGACCATAGTATCCTGTCTGCTCTCATCGCACACGTCCCTCCTCTCTTCATGTTCATGTAATGTTTTACACGACTCCGCCATTTTTTGCCTCCACGCATTCAACTGGGCCCTATCAGTGCGGGAGGACTGCATGAGCTCGGCAAACATGTCGTCCTGAGTTCGTTTTTTCCGCCTTCTAATCCGGACCAGCCTCTTGGATGGAGTAGATAGGGGCTGCGTTGAAACATTTGCTCCTGCTGCTGGTGTTGGATCATATTAAAGAAGTTCTGTATTAAAATCACAAATGAGTTTGATTCCCCATAGTTTAAATTCCAGGGTATTACTAATAGTAGGTCTCTTGGTTTTTGGTACTGTTTCTCTCCCTCTATGTGTGAAACTTGCAAGCTGCTAATTGTGTTAGTACATTCTAAGACAGAGTCTGTTCTCAAAACAAAACAACTACTCACACAGAGAGAGACTCAAAGCAATACTCTCTAACAACAGAAACAGCACCCAGAGACTCCCCGCCCTTTTGTTGTATTCATCTCGCTTTGTTAACAATTGTGATTAAAATGGAGATGGAGGATGTATGTGGATGGATACTTGGTGTGGATAATAACTGAATGATCAGGGAGGTGCCAGCCTAAGAATCCAGTGTCTATTGGCTGAAGAAGGCCATCAAGTGGAAATAAGAGGACCCCCGGAGGGCAGACTGGAATCCACCCAACAGCCTCACGGATGGGAGAAGCAAAGAACAAGATAACACGGAGCCGTCAGAAATGTGCCATCTGCTGATTGATTCAACAACAGCATGATGAAGCAATTCCCATAGACTGGCATAGGAAGAAATTCCTATAAAAATGGACTCTAGAAAGTGAGAACTTTGGGGTCTGATTCTGTAAACCAACTTCCAGGAGCATCAGATGAGCATCTGACAAGGCCCTGCTCCCTCCTCATGTGCAGGCCCACCTGGCCAGTGGCTTGGCATGAGCAACTCTAAGGCTGGTAACTATGATAACAACCTTGCAGAACCTGTGTGTGTGTGTGTATGAATGAATGAATGTGTGAATAAATATGAAATTGAATGGAATGTTATATCTATAACTAACTGCTTACTACGATTCTTTCTGTATTCACAATAAATGGGGCATTTTGCCTTTTCCCCTTTAATAAGATCCTGCTGGTTTTTATTTTATTGGTATAACACGGGAGGAGAAAAAGGGAGGGCTGTATTTTAAAAGATACATTTTAGAGATCCAAGGGGGCACTCTTTCTCAGTGACACAGGCAATTCATAGTATACAGCACATGTTCTTTCTGTACAAGGTCACGTTTTGCCTCTTATACTGAAGTGCCTGCCACTTTGGTGTGAGTAAACCATCACACGCGGCTGGGCAACAGCATTCAGCTTGCAGGCAGCCATGGTAAGCCCTAGGGGCACGTGGGGTTCTGCTTCTTCTGCATTCATTTCAATGCTTTCAAACTGCCGGACCCCCTTTCCCATAGCAAGCAATGCCTGGTGGGTTTGCCATATAAAAGGAGGGCCTGCATGCTCTCTGGGATGATCACTTCACACAACACCCTCTCCCTGCACCCACCACGTGGCTCCAATGAGGTTCGGAGCAGGGATGAGCCCTTTAAACTAAACGCCAACAGCCCAGAGCTGCTGCTTCCCCCACCCCCTACCGCGTGGCTCCTATCAGGCTCTGACTCACCAGAAGTGCCTTCTCTAGGGTCATGGTCCGGAAGCCTGCCTTGGGAGTTGGGGGAGGCTATTAGCTCCAGCGTTAAGAATAGTTCCTGGCTAGGGGGGAAAACGGATTCCCCACTTGCCGCCTATGCACTGTCCTCCTCCTCCTCCTCCAATAACTCATCCTCCTCGCTCCGTGCAACTCCCCCATTGCAGGTGGCCATGGACAGTGGTGGGGTAGTGGTGGCGTCACCCCCCATAATTGCATGCAGCTCACGGTAGAAGCGGCATGTATGGGGCTGTAACCCAGAGCGCCCGTTCACCTCCCTGGCTTTTTGGTAAGACACAGAGCATGTCGTACAAAAATCAAGGAGCTCAGGCAACCTTGATTTTTGTACAACACTGCTCTGTGTCCCTGGAGGAGCCTCTTTCAGTCATGGCCCTGGAGACTTTAGCTTACGTATTTGCGTTTCTTTTTTTGGAACGTAGTTCTGCCATAACAGATTCGTCTCCCCAGCATGCAATGAGATCCAGTACCTCCCGTCTGGATCACGCTGGAGCTCGTCTGCAAATCCGGGACTGCGTGGTCTCTTGTGATGGTGGACTCTGCATGGTCGCCTGTGATGGTGGACTGTGCTGATGGTCACCTGTGCTGATGGTAACCAAACAGGAAATGAATCATAGAATCATAGAATATCAGGGTTGGAAGGGACCCCAGAAGGTCATCTAGTCCAACCCCCTGCTCAAAGCAGGACCAATTCCCAGTTAAATCATCCCAGCCAGGGCTTTGTCAAGCCTGACCTTAAAAACCTCTAAGGAAGGAGATTCTACCACCTCCCTAGGTAACGCATTCCAGTGTTTCACCACCCTCTTAGTGAAAAAGTTTTTCCTAATATCCAATCTAAACCTCCCCCACTGCAACTTGAGACCATTACTCCTCGTTCTGTCATCTGCTACAATTGAGAACAGTCTAGAGCCATCCTCTTTGGAACCCCCTTTTAGGTAGTTGAAAGCAGCTATCAAATCCCCCCTCATTCTTCTCTTCTGCAGGCTAAACAATCCCAGCTCCCTCAGCCTCTCCTCATAACTCATGTGTTCCAGTCCCCTAATCATTTTTGTTGCCCTTCGCTGGACTCTCTCCAATTTATCCACATCCTTCTTGAAGTGTGGGGCCCAAAACTGGACACAGTACTCCAGATGAGGCCTCACCAATGTCGAATAGAGGGGAATGATCACGTCCCTCGATCTGCTCGCTATGCCCCTACTTATACATCCCAAAATGCCATTGGCCTTCTTGGCAACAAGGGCACACTGCTGACTCATATCCAGCTTCTCGTCCACTGTCACCCCTAGGTCCTTTTCCGCAGAACTGCTGCCTAGCCATTCGGTCCCTAGTCTGTAGCTGTGCATTGGGTTCTTCCGTCCTAAGTGCAGGACCCTGCACTTATCCTTATTGAACCTCATCAGATTTCTTTTGGCCCAATCCTCCAATTTGTCTAGGTCTTTCTGTATCCTATCCCTCCCCTCCAGCGTATCTACCACTCCTCCCAGTTTAGTATCATCCGCAAATTTGCTGAGAGTGCAATCCACACCATCCTCCAGATCATTTATGAAGATATTGAACAAAACCGGCCCCAGGACTGACCCTTGGGATACTCCACTTGATACCGGCTGCCAACTAGATATGGAGCCATTGATCACTACCCGTTGAGACCTACAATCTAGCCAGCTTTCTACCCACCTTGTAGTGCATTCATCCAGCCCATACTTCCTTAACTTGCTGACAAGAAGACTGTGGGAGACCGTGTCAAAAGCTTTGCTAAAGTCAAGAAACAATACATCCACTGCTTTCCCTTCATCCACAGAACCAGTAATCTCATCATAAAAGGCGATTAGATTAGTCAGGCATGACCTTCCCTTGGTGAATCCATGCTGGCTGTTCCTGATCACTTTCCTCTCATGCAAGTGCTTCAGGATTGATTCTTTGAGGACCTGAAATTCAAAAGTTCCTGGGGCTTTTACCGCCTACCTGGCTAGTGCATCGGAGTTGAGAGTGTTGTCCAGAGCGGTCACAAGGGAGCATTCTGGGATAGCTCCCGGAGGCCAATAACGTCAAATTGCGTCCACAGTACCTGTAACCCGGAACTGCGATCTCGATTTTAGCGCTACTCCCATTGCTGAGGTGGAGTACAGAAATTGGATTAAAGAGCCCTTTAAATTGAAAAAAACGGTTTGGTCATGGGGACAGAATCCGTTTTATTTCGAATTAACTCGGCTAATTCTGAAATAACCACATACTGTAGACCAGGCCTAAATCAGGAACTGCTGGTGCTGAGAGCCCTTCTGCATAAGAAAAGGAGTACTTGTGGCACCTTATGCCAAATAAATTGGTTAGTCTCTAAGGTGCCACAAGTACTCCTTTTCTTTTTGCGAATACAGACTAACACGGCTGTTACTCTGAAACCTGTCCTTCTGCATAAGCTGGTATCTACTTGCTTCAGCTTCCTGGGCAAGAGCCAGGCCTTAGGGAGGCTGGTTGCTGCCTGTCACCTAGTCACTGCTGGGAGGCACTGCAGACAGCAGCAGTTCTGTGGGAGCTCCAAGCACAGCATCCCCAGCACTGCAGAATACAGCAACCCACCTGCTTACAGGGCAGAACAGCTAGGACCATATTGTGCCTTCCCTATCTTCTTCAGGCTGGCTGCCTACAATATGGCAACCGCAAGCGGGCTTTAAGCTGGAGGTGTACGTTTTTAAAGCCTTCAATCCTGGAGTCCTATGTTCTATTCAAAGCCCTCTGAGGCTGCATCCCAACTGGTATTCACATTTAGACACCAGGCATCATATGAGAGTGCTGGCACTTGAATGTGAGCATTACGTTTATACCCTGCAGACAGACCCCCCCACTTACCAATAACAAAAACTAAACTGTAAAAACACTTTTCCCAAGCTCTCTTTTCCATTTTAATCTACAGGCGCATTCTGCAAGATGTCTACACAACACAGTGTTTTAAATAAATTACTTTCCAGGAACAGGAAATATGACACACTTACTTACAGAGAGGCTATAAGAACACAAAAGAAAAGTATGTGGAGTTACAGCAAACAAGATAAATTAAAAGGAAAGTAGGAGTTTTAATAATGTGTAAGATTACACTTCTAGCATTAAGAAAAATATACTTCTCTGGTATATTTTTGGTGTCTGAGGTATTATTTTGCTCATATCTAACAAACAGGAAATAGCCGAGCTCTTCTTGTTTGTATTCTTTGTAAGCTTTTCCATAACAAATGTATTTTAAACCCATTTAAACCAAGCAACCTTTTTTTCCACCAGTGGGCAGCCATGAGGTATCTCACTGCTACCATCCAACAGATGAGCAACAGACTTAGAAGTATCCTAACAAATAGGCTAGAAATATATACAAACTACACTTTTAAAAGTACTAAACAGGGTTGTGGTTTTATTTTAGTGCAGTGGCCTTGTTTATAAACAAAATTAAGTACATAGTGTGGCTCAATTAAAGGGGACATAACTTCATTCTCTAAACTCTTTGAAGTTACTACATCATAAACAAAAAGAGAAATACCTTCCTAGGCAAAACAAAAACAACAAAAACTTTTAAATAAAACTGAAGCTTCAAATAATTTACAGTATAATTTTGCATATAGAGGGTAATGAGTCGTACATCACCCCGAGTGCTTGAAGATGTTATTGTTGAAGATGAGTGCTGCAGACATTTTTTTAAAACCCTACAAAATTGTTATTATAATCTAATAAGGGAAGGATGTCAGAGTGCAGTATAGTGGTTTGAATTAGAGCTGGTTGAAAACGTGAGTGGGGGGGAGGGAAAGAGTTAACTTAGCTTATGCAGTAACTGGAGTTCTTTGAGATGTGTCCCCCGATGGGTGCTCCACTGCTGGTATGCTTACACTTTTGATTGGAGATTTTTGGTAGTAGTGGTTGTTTGACCCATGCATGCACCCTACACATCCTCATGCCCTGCATTGAGGCTATATAGGGCTCTGTGGGCAAAGCGTCCCCTTCTCCACTGCAGAGAGTCTCACAGAGGAAACACCAAAGCAGAGGGGAAGGAGGGCGGGTAGTGGAGCACCCATCGAGGGACACATTCTGAAGAACGCCACAAGATGGATACCCCACAAGATGGGTAACCTCTCCTTCCTCAAGTAGTGTCACTATGCATGTTCCATTTCAGAAGTCTCCCGAACACTATATTCAACAGGAGAAGGAAGCTTTGGACCCAAGTCCAATACTGGAGACAAGACTGCGTTCCCAACGGCAGCATTTGATCGAGAAGAATGAACCACCACGTAGTGCTTGGATAATGTATGTGTGGAAGACCAAGTTGCTATAGAGGTAGAAAGAGACCTTGTGGAATGGGCCAGTACCCTAGGAGGAAGATGTAAACTGGAGATTCATAGCAAGAAATAGTACATTCAGAAATCCGCCTAGAGTGCCACTGGGTGGAGACTGTGGACCCTTTGGACCTGTTAGTGATTAACATTAACAGTCTTGCAAATTTTCTGAATGACCTGATTCCATCCAACTTAAAGGCTAGTGCCCTTGTAACATCCAGGGTATGGAAGGCAGCACTTTCCCATGTCTGATGTGGTTTGGGGAAGAAAATTGAGAGATGGATGACCTGATTAAAATGAAATTCAGATAATACCTCAGGTAAAAATTTTGTATCCAGACATAATGAGACTTTGTCCTTGAAGAATACTGTAAAGGGGATGGGGGTGTCTGCCATTACAGCACCTAGTTCCCCAACTCTTCTACCAAAAATGACGGTCACCAATAAGGGCTGTTTTCATGGATAGGTGAAGAAGGGAATACGTGGCCATCAGTTTGAAAAGGGGAGTTCATAAGACATCTGAGTACAAAGTTTAAATCCCATACGGGGTGGGTTCTCTGATGTGAGGGAAATGATTTCTCAATTCTTTAATGAATCTCACTGTGGTGGGATGAGCAAATACTGAGAATCCCTCAACCCGGGAATGAAAGGCTGTTATAGATACCAAGTGGACCCTGATGGAACTCCTGGTTAAGGCTAAGATTTTGTCACTGATACTTTTAGTAAAAATCATGGACAGGTCACAGGCAATAACGAAAAATTCACAGAAGCCTGTGACCAGTCCCTGACTTTCTCTAAAAATACCTGTGACAAAATGAGGAGCCTGCGCAGCTGCAGGCTGGGAGCTCCAGGGGCCCCCCACCACCTATGGAGACTTGGGAGCTCCAGGGTCCCCCTCTGCTGGTGTCTCCGAGCTGCGGGGGTCCACCCTGCCTCCCGCGGGCTGCTGAGGCGGAGAGCTGCGGGGTGTGAAGCATGACCAGCAAGGGTTAAGCGTCCTCCAGGATGAATGACTCAAATTCAAACATTAAGACATCGAGGAAAATAATGTTTGTGTTTTTGTATATTTACATATGTATGAGTAGGGTGGACAGTGTAATCAACAGTCCCTGTCTATGCTGTATTCCGTTAATTCAGAGATCAAAAGAACATCCTAGCATTTCAATGAATTGTAAACACAAGATCTCTCTGTATTCATCTCTCTTTGAAATGTACAGCCAATCATCTGCGAATGATGGAAAACAGGCAATTGCCTTATGCTAATTCATGTCACTAATTACCAGTGATGGACCTACTTCAAAGTTGCCCTGATTGCATATTGTTCACCTAAGGATTCCGATCTGTCAAAGAAGACTTGGAATTGTATAAGAGATCCTTGGGTCCTGATCCTGTCATCTCAGATGTGCTTAAGCAACATCGGGGACGTTTGAGGTGCAAGATGAGATCCCACTTAAGCTGGTACACCCTGGATATGGTATTGGACATTGGACTATAACCTATGGACTAAATTCTAAAAGAACTCTTTGCAATTATTAAGATCACCATCTCTGTTATAAATCTGAACCTCAAGAATTGAACTCATCTCTGAACGTATAGTGATCTTTTAACCATACTCTCTCTCTCTTTTCTTTTTTAATAAATTTTAGTTTAGTTAATAAGAATTGGCTGTAAGCATATATTTGGGTAAGATCTGGAATATTCATTAACCTGGGACGTAATGTGTCCGATCCTTTGGGATTGGTAGAACATTTTTATATAATGAAATAAGATTTTCATTAATCTTCATCATATCTGACCTGGGTAACTAGGTGGAGGCCTGAGGCTGGGTTACTTTAAGGGAACTGTGTTTTGAACTTCTGAGTAACCAGTAAGGTATAACAAAAGCTGTTAGTGCTGGCTTGGTAAATCTAAGCATTAGAATATACACCAGCTTTGGGGTTGTCTTCCCCATTCTTTGCAGTTCACTCTAATTGAGTGACCTCAGCTGGCTCCCCCTAGTCTCTGGTCACATGGAGTCCCCCTGCTGCCCGCGGAGACAGAGAGCTGCAGGGATCCCCCCTGCCGCCCATGGCAGCCAGGAGCTGCGGGGAGTTTCCCCTGTCCCTTGTGGCAGCGGGGAGCTACGGGGGTCTCCCCGCCCCCCGTGGGAGCTCCAGGAGGTCCCCCCTGCCACACACAGAGGCAGCCTGCAGCAGCTGGGAACTCCTGGGATCCCACGGCAGCAGGAAGGTGCAGGGGTCTCTCCTGCTGCCACCGTTGGCCAGGAGCTGCGGGGGGCTCCCGCCACCTGGTAGGGTACCCCCCAACTCCCTGCCTCTGCAGGCAGCAGAGGACCCTGCAGCTCCCAGCCAGCACTGGCTGAAGTCATGGAGGTCTTTGGAAGTCACGGAATCCGTAACCTCCGTGACTAAATTGCAGCCTTAGTCATCGATAATCCTTACTTTATTTCCAATAGATCATCAAGAACAGCGGAGAGTGGATAATGAATAGATGAAAGACATCACAGGGCACACTGATGGTGAAATCTTTTCAATTTTTGCAAGTAGGTATCTTGTGTCGACCTTTTTTTTTTTACTATTTAATGACAGAGGGTCTCTATTCCTGTGCACCTTTGACGAGCCAAGCCTTGTGGTGAAGAATTTCCGAATTGGGATGGTGCGTCCGCCTGGGATTTGGAGAGAAAAGGCTGGGGAATGGACGGAAGGCATATGGCCACACAAATGGCCAGGTGAATCAGGCAAAGGTTCAAGATCGCTCTCGGCCATGCTGGAACCATGAGTATGATCTTGGTTTTTTCTTGCTCGATTTGTTTACCACCTCCAAGGCATTGGAGGAAATGCATACAGAAGTATCGCCCAGTAGATGAGGGCCTAATCCCCAACTCCAGCAAAATCATCTGCATATCCCGTTGGTAGCAGTGGCAAAGGGATCCATTTCTGGAACTTCCCCAGTCAGGAAAAAATGTGCGTGAGAGTCCAACTCCCATTCATCGTCTCAGGAGATGGGCCTGCGGAGGCCATCAGCCACAGCGTTGTGTACACTTAGAAGGTAGACTGCAGAGATGAGGATGGGATTGACCAGGCACCAGTATCATAGCTCCATCTCTTTGGCACAAAGAGAAGGGGATCTCACCACCCTCCCACCCCCGTTAATATAGAACATACAGACAACACTGTCGTAATTTTTATGGATCTTTTTCTGATTAAAGGCAGGACGTGGATACAGGCATCCCTGACCGCCCTCAGCTCGAGGAGGTTGATGTGTAACCGTACTTTTTTGGCAGATCATTTGCCCTGAATGGCATGGATCCCTAAATGTGCCACCCAGCCCAGAGATGCTGTCATTATGGTGATGGAAGGGGAAGGCTGGATGAATGGAACACCAGTGCAGACATTGTCTGGGTCTTTCTACCCTTTGAGCGTCTCATATTTGACAAGGGACCAATGCCAGCTTGTTCAAGCTGTGTTTGTTTGGGGTTTTTGAGCCAGCCCTGGAAACAACGAAGGAATAACCTGGCATGCTGTATCACAAATGTACAAGCTGCCTGAGTAACTGAAGGAAATTTTTTTTTTATATCTGTGGATGGATTTGAATATTTTTTTTTAAACATAAAAGGTGTGTTAATGTCAAGAACCTCTCTGTGGGAAGGGAAGCTCTGACTGATCAACTGCATCTAGGGAAGTGCCTATGAACTCTATCATTTGCACTGGCCTCAGAGTAGATTTCTTGATGTGGAGCTGCAGTCCTAGTCTATGGAACAAGGACATTGCTGTCTTTACGGCAGAGAGATCCTCGTTGTAAGACCATCTCTTCAGAAGTCAGTCATCAAGGTACAGAAATACAATTATCCGCAGACATCAAAGATAAGTGGTGACCACTGTCAATACTTTCAAGAATACTCTTGGGGCAGAAGAAAGGCTGAAAGGAATCACCCAATAACAGACGGGATCCTGACTACTCACTGGAGAGAGGAATGATAGCAAGGAATCACTTCTGAGATGTATGAATGGCAGCATGAAAATAGGCATCCTGAAGGTCGAGGGTCGAAATCCAGTCTCCCAGTTAATTCTAGCAATGAGAGTCACCATTCTGATGTTTGTGATTTCACAAAGTTATTTATGATTCTTAGATCTAGAATTCATCTTCCCCTCCACCCATTCTTTTTCAGGACTAGAAAACAGTTGGAGTAAAAGCCCCTCCCCATGTTGAGCTGGTACTAGTTCTATGGCTCCTATGCACAGAAAGGGAGTTGATTTCCTGAGTCAGCTAGTGCTCCCAAGAGGGGTCCTTAAACAGGGACTTAAATGGATGCAGTACCCCAATCTTTAACCTCCAACACCCATTTGTCTGATGTAATCTGCTCCCATACGGACTGAAAATGGGAGAGATGGTCTCCAAATAGCTGAAGATGGGTAGAATGGTGTAAATGCAGCTTGGTTTTTGTGTGTAGTTGTTCTGGGCCTTTGACGAGCCCATCAAAGCTATAATTTTGATAACAATGAAGGTTGAGTAGATAGTCTTTTCCTCTGAAACCTTGATTTCTTTCTGGGTGGCTTAGAGAGTCTCTGAAATCCTGATAATGGAGCAGGATGGGATCTCAGTGCCATCTGCTAAACTTGTTTGCTTGCAGGTGTTTCAATCCCAAGCGATCTCAAGGTAACCCTGGAATCATTTAAAGGCGTGTAAGGATTAATCAGTCTATTCAGCAAAAAGTTTGAAACCATCAAAGGTCCTAGACTGTGTTTTAGACCTCCCTTGGGAATCAAGACGTTTGAAACCAGGATGGCCTATGCGTGACTATGGCTGTAGAAACGGAACAACCCACGGTGTGTCAGCTGCACCCAAAGAGGCTTGCGGAGACATCCTAGCTAATAGTTGGCCCTCGTTAACGATAGCCTGAAACTGCTCACAGTGCTCTGGCAGCAGATGTTCAATAAAGATGTAAACTTGGAATAATTTGAGTGGTCATATTTTGCCAGAAGAGCTGAGTAATTTGTGATCCTAAAGCAAATTGTCACAGATAAGTAGGTCTTATGGCTGAACAGGTCAAGACATTTCTGATTCTTATTGTATGGAGTGGATTTTCCATTGCGTTGCCTGCCACATTTATTCACTGCTTCCACAACCAGGGAGTTAGGTACAGGATAAGTAAATAAAAATTCAAAGTCCTTAGCTGGGATGTAATATTTTTTTTATTGGCATGTTTGTTGGTTGTATCGTTGCTTCAGTCTGCCAGATCGTCATGGTAGGGTCCAACAGGGCCACACTGATTGGCAGCTGGAGCAGAGGGTGTCTATTAAAGAATATCCAGGAGCTTATGTTGTGACTTTCTACTCTCCTCTAAGGGGATCTGTAAGGAGTCTGCAATGTGTTCATTCTGGAACTGTCTGAAATCATCAACCAGAGAAGGTCAGTGAGGCATAATCACCTCATCTGGAGAAGATGAGGAAATATTCCTCTATGGAGTAGCCTCCTTATCTGCTCTGGCCTCCTGCTCACCAAACCATTCCTGTACTTGAGGTATAGATGGAGTTGGGGAATATCTTCTTCTGTGGTCCCCTCAAAAAAGATTAAGGACTTGAGAGAATTGTTGTCAATATGCAGCCCAAGGATCCCAGTGTGGCCACTGAGGTAGTCCATAAGGCATCAGACATGGCATCCATTGGTGCTTGAACCAGTTTGTTTTTTTTTGCGGGGAGGGAATTGCGGGGGAGTAGGAGCTCATCTTGGATGTAACTCCTCTCCTCTCAGAAGTATCAGGAAGAAAGTCCCTTGGCTCATGAATAGGGGGACTGTGCTGAGATTTGAGAGTTGGAGAACTCCTCGTCATCCAAAGGGAGAGCTCTACCAAGTTCAGAACATGGTGGAGAATCAAATGGTACTGGGAAAAAGTCCAATCTTGGTGACCGTCTCTCTCTCTTGATATGGTAAAACATTCGGTACCCACTAGCAGGGAAGACTCCAGCCAATCTGAAATGCAGAAGTCCCTAGAGTATCTGAATTCCTATGATATCAGGTGGGCTTGAGATCACACGTGGTAAGGTTCTGCCATTAGTACCGAGAGCATAGACTGCTCCAGCAAGTCTCTCCTGACAGAAGTGGAGGGTGATGATCTAGAACAGAGGTGGGCAAACTACGGCCCGTGGGCCACATCCGGCCTGCGGGACCCTCCTGCCCGGCCCCTGAGCTCCTGACCCGGCCAGCTCGCCCCCGGCCCTTCCCCCGCTGTCCCCTCCCTCTGCAGCCTGGCACAATGCTCTGAGTGGCGCGGCTGCAAGCTCCTGAGGCAGCGCAGCTGCAGAGCCCGGCCTGACCTGGTGCTCTGTGGTGCGTGGCTGGCTCCAGCCGGGCAGCGTGTCTGCCTGTCCTGGTGCTCTGGGCCTCGCAGCTATAGTGCCGTCAGCCACCAGTGCTCCAGGCAGTGTGGTAAGGGGGCAGGGAGCAGGGGGGGTGGTGGATAGAGAGCAGGTGAGTTGGGGGGGGTGGTCAGAGGGCAGGGAACAGGGGGGATGGATGGGGGAGGGGTTCCGGGGGAGCCAGTCAGGAAGGAGAGGAGGGATTAGGAAGCAGGGGGCAGTCAGGAAACAGGGGGGTTGGATAGGGCAGGAGTCCCGGGGCGGGGCCATCAGGGGGCGAGAAACAGGGGGGCAGGGGCTGGGCCACGCCTGGCTGTTTGGGGAGGCACAGCCTCCCCTAACCAGCCCTCCATACAATTTCCGAAACCCGATGCAGCCCTCAGGCCAATAAGTTTGCCTGCCCCTGGTCTAGAATACTTAGCCCTGCCTCGGTGCAGGAGACTGGATTAGGTAACCTACTGATGTCTCTGAGTCCTACATTTCTATGATTCTACTGATGAGGATGTCTTGGAAAGAGCCAAGATCACATGAGAAGCATGGTGTCTTGCTGGTACTGAGGGTGTCTTGGTGGTTGGCTTAGGTACAGAGGGTACTAAAGGAGTTGTAGGTACTGCCCCCTTAGAAGTGGAGTTCTTAGACTCCCTTGCTGCAGTGTTCTGTTTCTGGGGTACAGAGGGTCTTGGTACAGAAGCATGTCTGGTGCCCTTGTTCTTAGAGCAGCTCGGCTCCCTGGGCACCGGGTCAGTACCAATGGAGCCTGGAGCCTCAACTGTACCCATAGCAGGATGTGAGGTCTCCAATGCAGTCTTATTTTGAAGAGATGGAGACTTCTTGGAGGTAGATGGTTTATGAGAACGAGTCCTCTTTCTATGAGTCGTCTCTGAGGATCTTTCCCAAGTAGATCCAGGTGAGCATACTGAAGTTGATGGGGCCCTATGCTCCCTCAGAAACCATTGCCCAGGGGTGGTTTCCTGGTCTGGATCCGCAACCAGATGGAGAGAATGCTTCATCGTTAAAAGACTATGTTGTATTTCTTAATTCTTTCCAGCCCTGCTTTTGAATGCTGAGCAGATGGAACACTTGAAATATATCTCCCCCCGCAACAAGCAGAAGATATACTGGGAATACCCATCACTGACCAGGATAGCTTTCTGCCAAGAGAGGGAACTTTTGAAGCCTGGAGACCCTGGAACAACGGGGACCTTGAAAGGAAAGTGCTTCTGTAAGAGGAAAAGAGATTGTAAAACAAACTGTTTTATTTAATTTATTTTATAGAACAAAGAAGAGGATAATTAAACTAAAAGAAAGGCCATAGAGAAGGAACTGAGAGCAGTTTGTCCATGCAGCTCTATACATAGATTCATAGACTTTGAGGTCAGAAGGGACTATCGTGATCATCTAGTCTGACCTCATGCACATTGCAGGCCACAGAACCTCCCGCACCCGCTCCTATAATGGACACACACCCCCACCCCCATCTCTGGCTGAGTTACTCAAATTTTCAAATCATGATTTAAAGACTTCAAAGTTACAGAGAATCCACCATTTACACTAGTTTAAACCTGCAAGTGACTCATGTCCCATGCTGCAGAGGAAGGTGAAAAACCTCCAGGGTCTCCCCCTAGGTCAGTTTGGCAGAAATTCCTTCCCGACCCCAAATATGGCGATCAGTTAGAGCTGAGCATGTGGGCAAGTCCCATGAGCCAGACATCTAGAAAATAATTCTCTCTGTAGTAACTCAGAACCCTCTCCATCTAGTGTCCCATCTCCAGCCATTGGAGATACTGGTTGCTAGCAGTCACAGATCAGCTACATGCCACTGTAGGCAGTCTCATCATACCATCCCCTCCATAAATTTATCAAGTTCAGTTTTGCAGGGCACAAGGATGTGTAGGACGTGTGCACAGGTCAAACAGACACTGTTACTAAAAGTCTCCACTCAAAGGTACACAAGGTACAAGCACACCTGAAATGGTGTGCCCATAGGGTCATTACTTGACAAAGAACGAGAAAGTTTTCAGACTTTTCCCTTTTTCTTGGTCAAAAAATTTCAACTAGACTTTTTCACCACAGGTTCCAAAAAACAGCCTCAGCTGAAATAAGTGTGAGGAGACCAGCGTTCTAGAACCATTTGCCACTGACTCACTGTATGACCTTGAGCAGCAGCAAATAACTTAACGCCACTGTGCCTCCATCTCCTTGTCTGGAACTTGGGGGAAATGATTCTTACCCACTTTTTGTAAAGCATTTTGAAATCTTCAGCTGAAGACCACCATGAAAGTGCTAGGTATTTTTCATTAAAAATCCCTGTTATTTTTAGATATTTACAATCGGGATTAGGGTTTAGGGTGTGGGAAACGGTATTAAAAAAAAAAAACAGTGCCTGCCCCAAAGGGTTTACAATTTAAAGATGTAAATAGATCAGGGATGAGAATAATACACACAAGCACAAGAATGGTGAAGAATTGTCTCAGCTGTGTATTGTATTTTTTGTTCCGGTTATGGGCAGGGAGTAGGCAAATAGGGGAAAGAGAAATAGTCACAGCTTCTCACTTGGCTAGCCATTATCAGCAGGCTGGGTTTTGTTGGCATGATAGAGGTGAGTGTTAAGGGGCTGGAAGATAAGATTGTAGCCATTTAAAATTTTATCAGGAAGTTTATATAACCACTTCTCAAACCTTAAAGCAGTTTATTTAGCTCATAACGACAGAAACCATGAAGTAATTGATTTAAAAATATTTTATTACTTATTGTTGTGATTCTGTAGATCGGGGTGGCCAAACTACGGCCCGCAAGCCGGATCCGCGGCCAATGGGAGCTGCAGGGGAGGTACCTGGAGATGTGGCAAGGGCAGTGCATGGAGCCCTGTGCCCCCCCCTTCCCCAGGGGCCGTGCAGGGACGTAGGTCTGGCTGCTTCCCGGAGTGGCGTGGCGAGGGGCCAGGGCAGGCAGGGAGCCTGCCCCGGCGCATGCCGCTGCCACCCCGGCACCGCTTTAGGTAAGTGGCAGTGCTGGGCTGGAGCCCGAACCCCTCTTGCACCCCACCCCCCAACTCCCTGCCTGCACCTCGCACCCCTCCTGTACCCCAACCCCCTGCTCTGAGCTCCCTGCTGCACTCCCGTACACCCCAACTCCCTGCCCTGAGCCCCCGCTGCACCCTGCACACCCGTGCATCCCAACCCCCTGCCCTGAGCACCCTGCCACACCCTGCACCGCTCCTGTACCCCAACCCCCTGCCCTGAGCTCCCTGCTGCACTCCTGTGCACCCCAACCCCCTGCCCTGAGCCCCCTGCCACACCCCTGTGCACCCCAACCCCCTGCCCTGAGCCCCCTGCCACACCCCGCACTGTTCCTGCACTCCAACCCCTGCGCCCTGAGCTCCCTCCTGCAGTCCGCACCTCTCCTACACCCCTGCCTTGAGCCCCCTCCTGCACTCCGCACCCCTCCTGCGCCTCAACCCCCTTCCCTGAGTCCCCTTATACCCCTCCTCTGCCCCAATCCCTTGCCCTGAGCCCGTTCCTGCACACTGCACCCCCTCCCACATCCCGCACCCCAACCCCCTGCTCCGGCCCTGCATACAATTTCCCCACCCAGATGTGGCCCTCGGCCCAAAAAATTTGCCCACCACTGCTATAGCTACGTCAATATACAACAGGTGAGATCATTGACAACTATAGAGATGAAAACAGCATTGCAATTAAATTTTACTGATTTAGAAGTATAATGTGACCACTGTTAAAAATGTTGAACACTGGAAACTCCAGTTTATTTTTCCTTTCCTGTCAATCCCCATTCCCAAAGTAATGAAATATTGGTCCTTAACTTGAGTAAACTGGCAACTTTCTTATTTTAAAATTCATGACTTAAAAGAAGTTGGTCATAAATGTGATTGAAACCAATTTCAATTAGATTTTTAAAAAGCAAAAATACCCCTTGTAGCAGTCTTTCACCCCCTTTTGAAACTGCTAAAATAGGAACAATTGCATACTGGACCCATAAAGGGATTTAGTTTTTCAATTACTGTTGCTCCCAAACCAAAACTATCTGTGTCACCACAATATCTTGCAAAGGGGCAGATGCTCCTCTTTGCTGGTTTGCACATACTTATGTCTGATACAAGAGAAATAACCACACCAACAAAGGCTCAAGTTAAGCTGCCATGGCGTAGGTCAGTTATCTGACAATTCAATGGTTATGGTACACATGTATACATTTGTGATAAATGAAGTGTGGGGGAGGGGCGGGGGGGGCGGTAGCTCCCTTTGATGGACACCCAGTCAGCCACTTGGCTGTAAAATTCCTCTTGGTAGCTGTTCTCTACTTGCTTAACTTGTAAAAGGTTAAAAAGTCCCCCAGGTAAAGGAAAGGGAGTGGGCACCTGACCAAAAGAGCCAATGGGAAGGCTAGAACTTTTAAAATTGGGGGGAAAAAACTTAGGACTCTGCTCACACCTGTTGCACAGCGACAGGGGAGCAAGACTGTGGCAGAGAAACAGAAGGGCTACAAAGAGAGAAAGATGGCAATGCTCTGTTCCCACTGAAGTCAATGGTAGAATTTCCATTGGTTTCAATGGGAGCAGCCTTCTGAAGATCTCATTGTTAGTGTTCAATCTGGGAATTGAACTTCATCAAGCCAATAAATCAAAGTGTGACTTACACTGTAACCAGATCCAGTCAAAACAGAAAGTGCAATGTGCAAATCTATTAACCCTTTCTCTAAAAGGGCCACTCAGCAATAAATTTTCAGCTTAACATTGGAAATTCAGGTGGGATTTACCAAATACACAGGGCAACACTGAAGGTATTTTGTACCCCATATAGCTGGCAGATATGAAAATGGTGCAAAGAATGCCCAACATAAAAGTGGAAGAACAAAGATCAGTCAGAGCAAGAATTTATAGTGACGCTGTCAAGAGCTGTAGGATCAAAATTTGACTCTCTCCCCCACCTTAGCCGTTTGTGAAGTCCATGTAATTGTGTGTGTTCCTACCCCTCAAAACAAATATATTCCTTAATATAAACAGAAGCCGGGTCCCATAAGCAGCAGTGAAGTACTAAAACAGAGTGAGCACATGACAGGAGGAGAAAACATTTAGCTCACTGGTTTGAGCATTGGCCTGCTAAACTCAGGGTTGTGAGTTCAATCCTTGAGGGGGCCATTTAGGAATCTGGGGCAAAAATTGGGGATTGGTCCTGCTTTGAGCAGGGGGTTGGACTAGATGACCTCCTGAGGTCCCTTCCAACCCTGATATTCTATGATTCTATGATCTATGAACTGTAAATGTAAGGAAACATTCCAATGAGTTATTGCAAATTTGTTGTTGCTGCTGAAGAAGAAACTACCTACAACTGGTGCTGGCTATTTGTATTATTTAGAAGCCATTCTGTAAACATTGTGGATGATTGATTAACATGCTGGTTGATTAACATCAGTGCCGACACATCCAATAAATATTCTGATAATTCTGCAGGCTTTTTAGGTTGTGCTTTCTGGACTGATCTAGTGGTTTTAGGACATCCCCTTTAGATTCCTGATTAGGACTTTGGAAGAGGTATCCCCAGATTACTTCAATCAAAGAAGCACAATATGAAACATCTTTGGTTGTTCCAAATACCCAATACAACCTTGGAACAACCAAAGAAAACGCTGTTCCCAAACAATCCTTCCCAGGTTTCACACTGTACTCTGGATAGTAAGAAAGGACTTTGGGAACTGAATCAGTACTGTATGAATAATCATGCAGTGCAGACAGACAATTAATAAAGCTAATAATTTAAGTACTTCTGTAGTGAGTCTTGTAGTTTTGATTTAAGGAGCACCCTAGTAATCTGAGACAAATTACAAGGTTAAGAGGAACCATCCCTACAGGAAGATATAAAAGTGGTCAGAATTAGTCCATTCCTCCTCACAGTCATCTGTCTTCATGGCCAAGCAACTGAGATCACATATGGGAACAGGAACCATACAGTTTGCATGTAGCTACATTTTATAGCTCTGATAGAGAATGACTTGGTTATGCTGCAGCAAAACACTATCTATCTATCTCTCTCTCTCACGGGGCTCCTCTCCACCAATTGTGCTACGTTTCTGAAGGACAAACGAAAGACAGGAATGCGTCTATCTGATTCTTAACAATGATGTCCTGTGGGTGCAAGTTGTGTGGCAAGTAATGGGCCAGAGACATCTCCCAGGCATCCACAAAGAACACAGCAATCCCTGAGAACATCTTCCTCATGACTGTGTCAAGCTGAAAGGAATACCAGTCACTGTTGAAGAGACTCACTTCTGGGCCAAGCTCCTGAACATTGGCTGTTCTGATGACCACTAGAGTTTTGGGGCTGCGATCGAGCAGCTGAATTATGGACCTGCGAATGTTCCTCAGTCTCCGGATGTACACCTCCACAGGGAAGGTGCTGAAGTGGGACCATACGGTGATGGCTATCACGGTGTTTCTTCCGCCTACAATGCCATTCAGCTCATTGGCAATATAGCGTAGCTCGCTACTGAAGACAGTGGTAAAGCGAATGGGTGGCCCATGACAGCGGAACTTCAGCAGGACATTGTGCTTCAGGTCCACGGACAGGAAAGGACCTACGTTTTTAGGACTCCCAAGGTTAAATTCCACTAGATCTGAAACACAAGAAGAAGAAAGGTTTCCTCACTTGCCATCTGTTACTATCCATAAATAATTTGGACAGTATGAAAGTTCTGGTGCTAGAAAAGAGTGTTTGAATAGAATACTAAATGCAGTTAAAAAACACAGATGAATAAGCACATGGTACACTTTCTGAACTCCGATGTTTTGCGACCTGAGCACCGAAACATATACCCACTAAGATTGGCATCTCTCTAAAGCTGAAATGCTATCAATGAAAAGCTATATCTTTGATTGACTTCAGATAAATTGTTTTTCCCCCACCACCTTACAAATAAAGGGATTTTCTGAGCAGATTCTTTCCATCATAAATACCCTGCCGTATAAAGTGCCAGCAGAAAGCCTTCTCTGCCAACTTTTAACCTCCATTTAATTTAATTATCACTTCAGGAGCTACGTCAACTGTATTAAAATGATTTCCACCCTTTATCTAAATAAAATTGATTCCTTTATGCAGTTATGATGGTTAATTCAATTACTGGCTGTTAAATTATGCCATCTAATAAGGAAGGTCAAAATTCTGAGTGAAATGAAAGAAGTAAGAGTCCAACACTGACCCACAATAATTGAAAAAGTTACATTACTGGGACATTGCAATTGCTACCATGTCTTATAGAAGCTACATCATGCCCCCTGGTGGTTGTATATTAACATGCTCGCTTATTTCAAAGTAATAGAAATGGTCTTTATAGATGTAAGCAGAACACACTCCATGGTGCTGGTTTTGAGGGTGTATTGCAGGAGTAGGCAAACTTTTTGGCCCGAGGGCCACATCCCCAAAAAGCCTGGCCCCGCCCCCTCCCACTTCCCGCCGCCTGCCTGCCCCGCTCAAAACCCCCGACCCATGCAACCTCCCCTGCTCCTTGTCCCCTGACCGCCCCCTCCTGGGACCCCCACCCCTAACCACCCCATCTAACCCTTCCCGCTCCCTGTCCCCTGACTGCCTCCCCCCAGAACCTCTTCCCCATCCAACCAATCCCTGTTCTCCGTCCCCTGACCACCACCCCCACCTCCGCCCCATCCAACCACCCCATCCCTTGACTGCCCCCCCGGTACCTCCTGCCCCTTATTCAAACCCCTGGCCCCCTTACCATGCCACTCAAAGCAACATATCTGGCTGTTGCACTGCCCGGCCGGAGCCAGACACGCTGCTGCGCTGCTCTGCATGACAGCGGGGGAGGGGCCGGGGGCTAGCCTCCTGGGCCAGAAGCTCCGGGGCTGGGCAGGCACATCTGGCCCGCAGGTCATAGTTTGTCCACCTCTGGTGTATTGCATATATATTTGTTCATTTGGATTTGGTCCCATATATTTCCAATCTTTACTAAGGAATTTGGATGACTCATCCTATCAATGACTATTTATTGAAAATCCATTTGCCCTCCATCCCTCTTTATTTCTTCCATTATTTTGATATTAGGATATAAAATCACTATGGAGTGAGAGACGTAAAGACTTTTTGAAAGCAATCGGCACAAAGCAAGAAAATAACCAACCTGGAACAAATGTGGTCAGATATTCAAACCACTGTCTTATTGTAGAATCTCCAAACAAGTGGACTACTTTTCCTTGTAAGCATTTGCTTATATCAGCTGTCTTGTTAAAATGACGGATCCAACGTGTTCTTGGCCTCCACTCGTCTTGGTAATAGTAACCCAAAGGGAAAATATCTGGGCCTTGAGATCTGTCCAGATTTGCTGATTCTGGAAGAAGAAAATGATTCCAAATTAATACACAATTATAAAAATAATCTCGATAATTTTCATGGAAGTATATCCAACCAAGCAAAAGCATCAACCCTTATCCTAACGCAAAGCAGCATGACAAAACAAACTGATTAAACACCCCAATCTAACACATTTTTTCCTCCTTCTACAACAAAAGACAGTTACAGACATCTCTACCAGCTTCACCAACAGTTAAGGTTACTTAAGCATACTTCACGTTAAAAGGCCCCATTGTAAATTTCTTGTAACTTTGCCCTCCTTTAACGGTTCAGGGTGAAACGTTCCATGCAAGCTGTCTGCCTGAGGCTGGATTTTTTTTTTTTTTTTAAATGTTTCAGCAAAAATGGTTTAGCTATTTCTGAGACCAAGATTAGGGAAGAATAGTTTCTCCCAGGTTTAAAAAAAAATAAAAAAATCTTACAATCATTTAGTTGATAAGCTCTAGAATCTCCACGCCTTAGAGAAAGGAACTGAAATCTGGATGAGCGGAGGTTATCTTTGTCAGGGATGTGCCATGAAAAATCATCAGACCAAAATTGGCCAAGTTATAAGCCTTTGAAAAAATCTCAAATTTGCACATGTGCAGTAGAGACTTGTTTGAGTTTGGCAGCTAAATTCTCCTAAGATACCATTCCTCGCTGAGCATGCCCCATCCCGGGGCTGCAGGGATGGAGCTGCAATTGCTCCTCCCAGCTGTTGTGGATTGCTGTGGTACCAAGCATCAGAACCGAGGGCAGGAACCTGTCTCTCCTGTGGTCTCAGAGGTCCACCTGCTGGCTCCCAGTTAGCATGGAGAAGGAAGCAGCCTAACTCAAAAACAAAGAAGACGGGGAGACTGGGACAAGGAGCTGCTAGGATGGGGAAGGAGCGACAGATTGGAACTGGCTGGGCAAGGCGCCTGGGACTGGGGCAAGGAGAGACTGAAGGGAACAGGAGCAAACAGGGTCAAGGTTGGAGGGGGGGGAAACAAGGGCAGAAAGGTCTGTGCCCACTACAGCACACTTCCCTCCAGAGTGGAAAGAACAAAAGATTCCCTTGTCTCACCATTTCTCCGCGGTTAGCAAACACCTGTGAAACCCACTGGGCAAAGTCTCTCTCTCTCTCATCCCCCTCTAGTGGCTGGCAGGGACACAGCTAAGGAGCAGGCCCAGATTACTGGCCAGCCACACCAAATTTGAGAGGTGCTGTAACCTGGTATATGAGGTCTCAGATTGGATCACAAATTCATTCCAATTGCCTTTCACCTCAAAGCACCTTCATGGCTGGCCCATATAAAGGATGACAACCTAATATTGCTGTCAGTTACTCCATTAGCTTAAGTGGCAGAGGTCACTTCTGCAGTGGACAGAAGGTTCCAACCCTTGAGGACCCATGTGGGTGTCAATATTATGCCACATGATAGTACTGTTTTTTCAGTTTGTTTTTTCCAAAAAACTAGGAAGTTACATATAAAAACTGTTAAAACAACATTTAAGTTGCAAAGTCAAGCACTCAAAAGTTAGGAAATACCAAAGGTAAAGTTGCCCATGCGACCTTAAAGTTGCAAGGGCAATGTTAATTCAGCCCTCATGTATGCATGCATTATGTTGCAGTCTTTAATTACATGATCACATAGTATTCTTTCCACAGGACCCCTGCCTCAGTCCGCACACAAGATGAACTATACTTCCAGATGAATCAAGATTGTGTAGTGAAGGAAGATGTTGTCTATAGGATCCATCTCATATCTAGGCCCCTAGGTGTCACTGAATACTGACAAACATATAGGTGGAAACCAATCTGGTTTACCTGTGTGAGAGTGTGGGATGCTGCATGTATTGCAATTAATTGTAATATCTGCATGTTATGAAGTAACATTGAAATGTTGGCTCTAGAACTATAAAAATGTTTGCTAAGGCTTTGTCTACACCGAAACTTAGTCGGCAAAACTTTTGTTGTTCAGGTGTGCTAAAAAACAACCCCCCCCCAAACAACAAAAGTGTTACTCATGAAAAGTGCTGGTGTGAACAGCACTTTGTCAGCAAGAGTGCTCTCCTGCCGACAAAGCTGCTGCCGCTCGTTGGGGATGGCATTTTGTCGTCGGCAGGAGAGCTCTCTCCTGCCGACAAACAGCGGCTACACTGCACGTCATTTAGCGGCATGGCTAGCAGCACAGTCCTGTCACTAAAAGCTGCATAGTGTAGACATAGCCTAAGACTATAAAATTAGTCAGAGGAGGAGCATTACCAAGTTTGAAATTCTAGTTCACCACAAGAGGAGTTATCTTCTCCCTGACAAAAGATGGTCTACAGACATCAGCCAAACATTGTGGACAAACGACTTTGCAGCTTGCTTCCCCACACCCCTGAAGAGGGTACATGCAACAAGCCCACATCCCATCACAGCTTGAATGCTGGAGGAAGGAAATAAAAATGCCTGTTAAGGAGAAATTGTTATTCCTAAGCTGCTTGAACTCTGAGGGGTGAGGATTTCTAAGCTTAAGCAAGGAGTCCCCAAGTGTTTAGCTTGGGTTAGCCCAAAAGGACACAGAGACTTTGCTTATGAGAGAAGTTTCTATTATCTTTTGAAATCTAAGATTAAGTCATTTGTGTGCGTAAATTTATCTGCTTTAATCTTGTAAATAACTCTTATATGCTTTTCCCAAGTAATAAGCCTTTGGTGAGTTTATTACAGGGGTGGCTACAAGTGTTGTCCTTGGCTTACAATCTAAATACAGCTGAGCTTGGGTAAATGACTGGTCCTTTCGGACTAGGAGTAACCAGATTACTGATTTGATTTTTGGTATAAGCAACCAATAATCACAAAATTCCAGCTTGCCTGTGTGCCAAGATAGACAGTCTCACCTAAGTGATTGTTCTGGTTACAGTGTGTATGGTAACACGCATTGTTTTATGTTCTCTATGTATATAAATCTCCCCACTGTATTTTCCACTGAATGCATCCGATGAAGCGAGCTGTAGCTCATGAAAACTTATGCTCAAATAAATTGGTTAGTCTCTAAGGTGCCACAAGTACTCCTGTTCTTTTTGCAAATACAGTCTAAAACGGCTGCTACTCTGAAACCATGGTAGGACTGTTATACTGCTTTAAGAAAAGGAGTACTTGTGGCACCTTAGAGACTAACCAATTTATTTGAGCATAAGCTTTCGTGAGCTACAGCTCACTTCATCAGATGCATTCAGTGGAAAATACAGTGGGGAGATTTATATACATAGAGAACATGAAACAATGGGTGTTACCATACAGACGGTAACGAGAGTGATCACTTAAGGTGAGACATTACCAGCAGGAGAGCAGGGAGGGGAGAGGGGGAACCTTTTGTAGTGACAATCAAGGTGGGCCATTTCCAGCAGTTGACAAGAACGTCTGAGGAGTGGAGAGGGGGGGAATAAACATGGGGAAATAGTTTTACTTTGTGTAATGATCCATCCACTCCCAGTCTCTATTCAAGCCTAAGTTAATTGTATCCAGTTTGCAAATTAATTCCAATTCAGCAGACTCTCGTTGGAGTCTGTTTTTGAAGTTTTTTTGTTGAAGATTTGCAACCTTTAGGTCTGTAATCGAGTGACCAAAGAGATTGAAGTGTTCTCCGACTGGTTTTTGAATGTTATAATTCTTGACGTCTGATTTGTGTCCATTCATTCTTTTATGTAGAGACTGTCCAGTTTGACCAATGTACATGGCAGATGGGCATTGCTGGCACATGATGGCCTATATCTCATTGGTAGATGTGCAGGTGAATGAGCCTCTGATAGTGTGGCTGATGTGATTAGGCCCTATGATGGTGTCCCCTGAATAGGTATGTGGGCACAGTTGGCAACGGGCTTTGTTGCAAGGATAGGTTCCTGGGTTAGTGGTTTTGTTGTGTGGTGTGTGGTTGCCAGTGAGTATTTGCTTCAGGTTGGGGGCTGTCTGTAAGCAAGTACTGGCCTGTCTCCCAAGATCTGTGAGAGTGATGGGTCGTCCTTCAGGATAGGTTGGATGATGCATTGGAGAGGTTTTAGTTGGTGGCTGAACTTTGTGACTTTGTCCTCACCCATAACTATTTCACATTTGCGGACAATGTATACCCTCAAATCAGCGGCACTGCTATGGGTATCCGCATGGCCCCACAGTATGCCAACACTTTTATGGCTGACTTAGAACAACACTTCCTCAGCTCTCGTCCCCTAATGCCCCTACTCTACTTGCGCTACATTGATGACTTCTTCATCATCTGGACCCATGGAAAAGAAGACCTTGAGGAATTCCACCATGATTTCAACAATTTCCATCCCACCATCAACCTCATCCTGGACCAGTCCACACAAGAGATCCACTTCCTGGACACTACCGTGCTAATAAGCGATGGTCACATAAACACCACCCTATACCAGAAACCTACTGACTGCTATTCCTACCTACTTGCCTCCAGCTTTCATCCAGACAACACCACACGATCCATTGTCTACAGCCAAGCTCTACGATACAACCGCATTTGCTCCAACCCCTCAGACAGAGACAAACACCTACAAGATCTCTATCAAGAGTTCTTACAACTACAGTACCCACCTGCTGAAGTGAAGAAACAGATTGACAGAGCCAGAAGAGTACCCAGTAGTCACCTACTATAGGACAGGCCCAACAAAGAATATAACAGAACGCCACTAGCCATCACCTTCAGCCCCCAACTAAAACCTCTCCAACGCATCATCAAGGATCTACAACCTATCCTGAAGGACGACCCATCACTCTCACAGATCTTGGAAGACAGGCCAGTCCTTGCTTACAGACAGCCCCCCAACCTGAAGCAAATACTCACTGGCAATCACACACCACACAACAGAACCACTAACCCAGGAACCTATCCTTGCAACAAAGCCCGTTGCCAACTGTGCCCACATATCTATTCAGGGGACACCATCACAGGGCCTAATCACATGAGCCACACTATCAGAGGCTCGTTCACCTGCACATCTACCAATGAGATATAGGCCATCATGTGCCAGCAATGCCCCTCTGCCATGTACATTGGTCAAACCGGACAGTCTCTACGTAAAAGAATAAATGGACACAAATCAGACGTCAAGAATTATAACATTCAAAAACCAGTTGGAGAACACTTCAATCTCTTTGGTCACTCGATTACAGACCTAAAGGTTGCAAATCTTCAACAAAAAAACTTCAAAAACAGACTCCAACGAGAGTCTGCTGAATTGGAATTAATTTGCAAACTGGATACAATTAACTTAGGCTTGAATAGAGACTGGAAGTGGATAGGTCATTACACAAAGTAAAACTATTTCCCCATGTTTATTCCCCCTCTCTCCACCCCCTACTGTTCCTCAGACATTCTTGTCAACTGCTGGAAATGGCCCACCTTGATTATCACTACAAAAGGTGTCCCGTCCCCCCCACCCACTCCTCCCCGCTCTCCTGCTGGTAATGTCTCACCTTAAGTGATCACTCTCTTGTTACAGTGTGTATGGTAACACCCATTGTTTCATGTTCTCTATGTATATAAATCTCCCTACTGTATTTTCCACTGAATGCATCCGATGAAGTGAGCTGTAGCTCACAAAAGCTTATGCTCAAATAAATTTGTTGGTCTCTAAGGTGCCACAAGTACTCCTTTTCTTTTTGCGAATACAGACTAAAACAGCTGCTACTCTGAAACCTGTTATTATACTGCTTGAGGAGTTCATACTTGTTAATGGGTTGGAGACATCTAATTATAGAACACACAACCAGACTGGGGGTTTTGCCCTGCTTCTTGACAGTCTGCCCTAAGGTTGGCACTCACAGTCGTGAGCCACTCTGGACAGCGTGACAATTCCTTCATTCATTGCAGAAGTTGGAAGATGCATAGTGAATGAAGCAAGGAATTGCAGGAAGAGAAGGATGGTCTCATGATTGAGTCAGTTTTATACTGCCCTGGAGGCTTCTAACCCTGCCTTTGCCACAGAGGTCCAACTTGATGCTCATCATATCACCTAAACCAAATTTTTCACAAGTGGTCACTAACTGTGTGTTCCTCATTTTCTAATGCCCAGCTTGAGACCCTGAGTCTGAGTATTTGCAACTGAAGTCAATGGGAGCTGTGCAGTGAACATATAACAGGGGTGGCCAAACCGTGGCTTGTGAGCCACATGCAGCTCTTTTACAGTTAGAGTGCAGCTCTCAGAGCCCTCCGCCCCCCCTTCCCCATTCTCTGCCCACCAGCCTGTTTGGAGGAGCTTCTGCCTGCAGGAAGGGAGATCTTGGGGCTTCCGCCCCACAGGAGGTGCCCCAGTCTGTCCTCCCCCACTAGACCTTATGAGCCCGTCTGTGACCCCCAGCAGCTCCACGCTGTCTGTCTCCATATCCCCCATCTCCTGACCTGGCCTGACAGGTGCTGTGAAGAAGGCACTGCAGGCTCTCTCTTTTCCCTAGCTGGCAGGAGAGTGGCTACTCTGTTCTCGTGCCATAGCACCATCTGGTGGGCAAAAGGTGGAACTGCAGCAACTTTCTGGCAGAAGCTATTGGTGGGGGGGGGGGGGGGAGGAGGAATGGATGGGGATTAAAATATGCGCAGCGCATTAAATATGCACATGCACAATGGTGCAGAATTCCCCCAGGAGTAACAAATCCTAATAAGAGAGAGTTTGTGACACGAAAGCTTATGCTCAAATAAATTTGTTAGTCTGTAAGGTGCCACAAGTACTCCTTTTCTTTTTGTGACAGAAGAGTGTACGATCAACTGATGACTCCATTCCTAGACGACGCCTCGTTAAACAAAAGCTCACAGTTGTAAGTTGTTTAGTTTCTATTTACATGGCAAGGATTTGTAAACTTGTTAATACTTCCTAAATAAATAGTTTTTTTAAAAAGAGCTTTACCATCTAATTGTATTCAATGCATAAATTTAAAAAACTATTTTTTGCCAAATAGCTGGGAAAACAAAGTCTCCAGTATTATTTAATCATGCCTGTTTCCCTTTCTATTGATTTCACTATGATTTACAAAACGATATTTAAAAACACACTTTACCTGTAAATCCTAAGGGTTCCACAGTCACTGAATCAGGGCCACTGGGAAGTACTGGCACTTTGATATTCACATCACTTGAAGAACAGTAAGAAAAATATAAATGTAATAAAGCAATGCTGGATATTTCAAGTTCATTTTTAGCATCAGTTTCTCCTTACTTGTGTGTATGCACTGCATGTGGGATACATTTTTTATTTCTAAGACGCAGCCTACTTTCTAAAGCTCCAATCAGTACGTATTAATCTCCTTGAGACAACTCTCTTAATCCCACTTAGCCAAAGATTTAACATTTTGGTAGTCCTAGGATATTAGATTTGACTTCATAAACCCATTTTTACTTGCACAAAGCCAGCAGGGTACATTACTTCTAGTAATCAGAAGTCTGTACAAGTCACTAGGGGAGCTACCTCATAGATTCCATGGAGTCCTTAAGCCATGATGGGCTTTTCCTGGCTGAGACCCACACATTCTTGTATTGGGAAGGCAGAGCCATAGATGCTACACAGTAACCTCCAGTTCTACTATAGGAATAATTCATAATTGAAGGCTATCATGCACCCATTTTCTGTCATTTCAGGCCATGGTGATTGAGGAGTGAAGAGCACAGTAGGCAATCAATTTAGCAACAACATGCTGATTTTCTAAGAAAAAATTACTGTGACTGAAATCACCCTTGCATTCACACACTACTGAAATATTTTTTGTACAAAATATGCCTTGTGAGGTATATGAACACTAACAACACTGATCATCAATATTCTTATGTAATGTATGTACCAAATGCATATTAAGAGTTATGAACATAAACTGAAATTATGACTGAAATAAATGGACCAACAACAAAACAAAACAAAAAACAAACAAACAAACAAGCCCAACCACCATCACAGTGGCAGTAACACTCATCACTGTCAGCAGACAAGCCTAGTACTGACTTCAGGGCACAGAGACTCCACTACCTCTCTCCTAGTTTCTTCAGTTTAAGACTGAAGCATGCAGGCTGAGCAGCATGAGGAAAACTTTCGCTGCTACTACTTAAGCAGTATCTGTTTCTGCAAATAAAGAGAAGATTTTGATCTCCAGAAATGTCAGTCCAGCACCTTTCATCAACATTACAACTAACTTGTTGCTTGATCTTGTCAACATAAAGACACAGATATAACTTAAGGGCCATTAAAAAAAAAGTGTGTGGTTATGCTTATATTTAGGAACATACATACGTTTGGAAAAAGAGACTCTCAGAAGGTGTCAGAAGGCCCTTTTGATATCCTCCCTTGGCATGGTTGATTCTGCTGGCACAGGACAGTTTTCTTGGCTTGTAGCAGAACCATGGCTCACCAGTGAAGAGGTCTGTGAAGTTACAGACAGGAAGCTCTCCAGGCAAACACACATTGCATACAGTGGTTTCTGAAGTACTACCAGACCTGAATAAGCTTTTAAAGAAGACTCTGTCTGGCCTTTCTTCCCGTAAGCGCTGCAGGACTTGTATCCCTTCACTGGGGTGGACCAGAGACACAGAGACTCTGACATCCCCTGGCCAAAGTAGAGTGAAAAAGACTTTGTAAAACCCATTCTGATCATCTACAACCCTTCCCGTTGCTCCAGCTTTCAGTAGCGGAGAGTGAATTCTTGCCTGTATGTAGTCTCCACCATACTGTTTTGGTTTGCCTTGAAAATCCTTCATGTGGACAAGCACCTCTAACTGATCTCCCACCTTGAAACGCACATGGGAATTCAAAATCACAAAACTGCTGTGGGCAGGATCAGTGCTTCTTATAAATGGGATTTTACCTAAAGGGGGGTTTGGCCACTGTATAGCAGCAAATAAGGATTCCTCCTCAGCTTGTTCTCTTTTGGACAAAGTTTGATGTTCATAATCACAGTAGTGCCTTCGGGTAGTTTTAGTTGTTGGCGATGAAGACTGCTGGTCACTGGTCTCTATTATCCAATTTAACCCCGAGACCGTGTTGTGATCCAAGTGCTGCAAAGGAAGAGGACTATTAGAAAATAGGCTATTAACATTACAAGTGTTTTGTTAGGATATAAAACCATAAAAACTGTGCTTTGTTTTAGATCGTGTAGGTGGTGATTAAATATCTTAGTTTCACAGGAACACAGAAGATGATTATATTCACCTTACGATTTCTGAGAAACTAGGTGCCTGATTTTTCATTTGCACAAAGGCTCTGAAAATTAGGCCCAAAGATTTTATGGTTACATTTTGAACATCTATGCAGCAAAGTATCAATAAGGTAATCATTATAAGGCTTCCTTTGCCTAAGAAATAAAGGTTATCTAACGTTTTATTTTAAAACTAAGGCACAACAGGCCAAATTTATCACCAACATGAAGCAAGGGAAGTTGGTTACATTACTCCAGAGACAAAACTGATCCTGCACATTGCATGCTTTTTAGACTGCCCACTGCCTTTGGCGATCATGCTGTATTTGTCTAGTCACCCCACATTACTTTTCATCATCCTTGTGTAAACATGCATCTCCTTGTTTAAAGTCAGGAATTAAAAGAAGTTACAGAAATTCAAAAAATGATTGAAAGACATGACTGAACACATGAACTGGTTAGTGGTTACACAAATAGAATAGTGAGTGACAAGCCCCAGAAAACATTGATCAGGACAGACTATGATTTCACATGCTGCTAAAGCTCTAAATCAGTAAACACAACATTGTAGGGGAGAAAGTAGCAGAGATCAAGTGTTCCATCAGCGGGTAGTGATCCATCTATTGGGGATCGATTTATCGTGTCTCATCTAGACACGATAAATCAATTCCCGAACACGCTCCCCGTTGACTCCGGAACTCCAGCTTGTGAGAGGCGGAAGCGGAGTCGATGGGGGAGCGGTAGTGGTGGACTTGCTGCCATCCTCACGGCCAGGTAAGTCGACCTAAGATACTCCGACTTCAGCTACGACAGTGTAGACCAGGGCCAAGGAAGTTGCTGGAATTTCAGCAAACTGAAAGTATTCCCAAAAATAAGTTTTAGGAAAAACATTAAGACACCAGAGAATTCATGGTGGCTTCTACTTGCCAAGTACACCCTCCAGCTTCAGACCTCAGTTCAAACATGCATCAAGTCAGGGGTTATGGAGATATTTTCCTGTATGTGACAGAACCTCGCTAATTGATACACAAAATAGGGAAACCCTTCTTACTTCTTGGTGAAGGCTTAATGTGAGATCTCTTTACCTTACTTACTAATGCCTCATCAACTTTACAAAGTATCTGAAGAAGTGGATTTTTTACCCACAAAAGTTTATGCCCAAATAAATCTGTTAGTCTTTAAAGTGCCACCAGACTCCTCGTTGTTTTTGTGGATACAGACTAACACGGCTACCCCTCTGATACTTTATAAAGTTTCAAAAAAATAGATCTACAGTATCCAAAAAGAGATAAGATACAATAGAAAGGTTTTTTTATTAAAACAAACCAAAGATTTTTGTTTGCTTGCCCAATAATTCACAAGATTCAGAAATACAGTGGATTTCCCAGTAATTGATGAGAATTAGTGAAGTTCTAATGTAACTCAATCCTCTACATGACATGGTAGCACAGGACATTATTTTGTATCTTTATTCATCCATTCCCAATATGTCTCCCTACACTATCATTATTTAAATTTTCAACTATTCCAAGCAGGGATTGTGTCTTTATGCTCTTAGAGGTGCTTATGGGTACTAGATATTTTTAAGAATAAGAATGCATGGAATACACTTTGGTCATTAGCAGAGGGTTTTTTTTAGTCTCAATGTAGTGCTGGCAGTGTGCAGCCCTGGGAAGTCTTATACTTATCCACACAACAGGCATTATACAGGCATTGCAAGCTTCCTCACACTGCCCCACTAGCGTGCCACAGTACTATCTTGGAGGGTACACTTTTCAAAATCAGAAGATACCATGCCCTTTCAGTGTCTGGTCTCTGCCATGGTTTACCAATAAATGTACAAAGCAGTGCAAAGCGAGTTAGTGTCAGATGGGACATCTTTTGTGATGTGGCCACTTTCCACTAACAGTTGGACTGAGATCAATTTTCACCCACACAACCAGAAAGCCATCGGATAGCAATGGCTTTTGGCTTCCACTGACCAAAGATGGATTCAAACTGGAAACACAGAGGTGAAATGTTCTATGTCCTATTGTCAGTGGTCTGGGAGACAGTTTTAAAAAGTTAATGACTTTCTGGATTGCCCTCATGTTTAATTTCAGGTGCTAAACTCTCCAAAAACTGGCCAACAATGACAGCACTGTGAAGGCAACAAAGTTGCTTCGCAGTTTCCATGAATAAATGACCCAAAGCTGCATCAAAAGGCCTGAGACATACGCTACTTGGAGGACGGATTAGTTGACCTCCTGTGGAGCCTCTGAGGAAGGGTTGGTGGGGAGGAATTACAGTGTGGGAGTAACCCTCTCATGTACAAATGAAAACCTGTAGTTGACTATCCAGGTAAGCACCCAATACAGGGCGGAATAGAAAAGTTTGAAAAAGATCCTTTTAAAATTTCAGTATGCTTCCAAGCAGATGAAACTTCAGCTCTGTTCTAATGCCCATAATCCTGTTTCAGTTATAATTCTTAGCACGTCTTAACATATCTGGATGTCTCATTGTTGCAAACCAGCATTCGTCACAATAACATTAAAAGCAACAAATCGCAATGGGGAGGAAAAAAGTGTCCAAATGGTAGAGACCAATTCTGAACAAGTGTGGAGAAGAGTAAACACTCTACTCCTTCCTTCAAGAGATTTTTATCCCCATAAAAATATAGAAGATACTATATGGAACAAAACATGCCCAACCCAATAGCTTAGTCATCTTATTTTTATAGTATCATATCCTTTGTACCTCGTGCCTACTCACTGCCGGCTTAGACAGGAACAGGTCATTTCTGACATCACAGCACATGGCTGATGCTATGTAAATAAGTTTTTCTAAATGTTGAAGACAATTCTAAAAAGCTAACACCCTATAGAAAAAACAAACTTTCTAGAGCTGGTTGGCTGTCTTGGATGTTTGGGAACCGTCGGCTTGACCTAAGAACACACGAATGGCCACACTGGGTCAAACCAATGGTCTATGTAGCCCAGTATCCGGTCTTTTGACAGTGGCCAATGCCAGATGCTTCAGAACAGGGCAATATTGAGTGATCCATCCCGTTGTCTAGTCCCAGCTTCTGGCAGTCAGAGGTTTAGGGACACCTGGAGCATGGGGTTGCATCCCTGGCTATTCGGGCTAATAACCAATGATAGACTTATCCTCCATGAACGTATCTAATATTTTTCTTAACCCAGTTATACTATTGACCTTCACAACATCACAAAGACTTGCCTAATTTGTAATGACAGATAAGGCAACTTCCTGGACTAACCTTACTGAATTAGGTTTAAGTCTCTTAGGAGTTCATTGTTTGAAGGACTGATCCTGCACTACAGTTCTTATTGAAGTTGGGAGTGATCTCCGGTAAGCTTATTAGCATGAAGGTAGGTTCTTCCATTGTTTTAATATGTTTTCTCTGTAGCGCTTTTACCTTAATATAAATTTGCTTGCTTAGAAAGAGCTGTGTGGTAACATAACTGTGAGCAATAACTGTCTCTGAGAAGAAGGCAGAGCAGGACTGCTGAGGCAGTCTCACTTGCTGGGTAATTCACAGTGTAGGCAAGGAATAGCGTAGCCTGGAAAAATCCAGGTCTCGAGGGGGAAGAGACATTTCTCTGCCCAAGAGAGGTGATGAATGGGGTGTAGAAGCTTGGGAGCGGGTGCCTTTGCTGGAGCAAGGGGGAATATGGACACAGCTGCCCTGAACAGTGATAAATGTTAAAAGCTAGGAGCAGGAAAATAAGTAGCAGCACTGTTTAAGACTCTGCACTGCAATACTATAGACCCAGACAACAGAAACTTTGTACTTTATTCTCATCCTTTCAGTAATTGTTATGTTTAATCATGCTTTAAGTTTCACTTGGCACATCCAGGGCAGGGATTTGCACATACCTAAAGCACACACATTATTAGGTGTTACATAAAGAAATACCTGCTTCACTACATTAATCCTATTGGATGATTATTTCCCTATGCACAAACAAAACCAAAGAGTCTGCACAAGAAATTGTTGCCAAAGGATATGCGCACTTATTGAAAAGTAAAATACTTTTGGACAGAATCATATTAATAGCTTGGTACAATATTTAACCCAAATGGTACAATGGCCCCAGCAGTATGGTAAAGATTCTGGCTTTGATTCTCCAGATCACTGGAAGTAGTTAGGCCAAGTACACATTTATCTCCAAATGGGCAAGACAAAACTCTGTTTTAATATCTCTCTCCATGAAATAGAAAACCTGATTCCACACCAACATTCTGCTTATAGGGCTGAGGAAGCTATTTTGGATTTTTCAAAGGGATTTCAGCTCTGAATCAATGGAATGACAGCAGAACTCCTTAAGCTTAGGTATGGCCTCATTGCACAGTGTCATTTTAGCATCCCTGGAGAGAAATCCCAACCAGAAACACTGTGACCTGATCTACACATGGGGCTTTCAGCCCTGCCTACACTCTTGCTTATCTGCTAAGGTGGCTGTGTGACTATTCAGGTGACATTTCTATTGTAACAAAGAAGAGCTGCAGCACACAAGCACCGTCTGTACAGCCAACTGAGCCTCCTGTATGCCAACAATACTACATAAGGTATTTGTTAAGTTTTGCAGACACATACTGGCATTAGTCAGCCTGAGTTAACAATGAGTGCACTATGCTTTAAAGCTGAGAATTCTGAACACAGAAGAAAGGCATGTTATCCTTGTTCACCAAGGACCACCATAAGCCTCTAGTATGCAGGGTCCTGGATGCCTTACCTCACGGGTTTTAAGTCACTACTTTTAGACTTCAGGTTTGTTGGACACTTCTTTCAAAGAAACTCCAGTCTGACTCAAGAGTATATCAGTATCCCCAGGGAAAATTTTCCTCCTCTGCTGCAAAAGCTCTTCAAAGGCAGGTAACCTGAACTGACCACACTGAAGACTCAAATGCTTATTTTTTCCTCTCCTCACCACACCACAAAGTAGCAGCATTAGATGTCCCTAAAACAACCATTAGCTGAGTGGGGATAGCCATTCTCTTTCCCTGGCATTTGCACCAGCTATGAAAAAGGAATGTTAATGTAGTTATCTTGTTATGTTTTCAGCTCTGTCTCACTCCACATACCAATGAATCAGGTTTACCAAAAGGAATCAGTCGTCTCTCATCCCTGCAGAAGCATTCTGCCCCCCACTCCCTATTCTCCATAAAAATCTTTTTCAACAAGCTTAGGAAGGTTTGTTACTAATTTATATATAATGCCCAGGTGAACTTGACTTAATAGAGAACATATTGCAGAATCCCTGTGTCAAAACTTTCACAATCTAATTCATACAGATACAACACCTGGTCTAACAGATCAAATGACGGAGAAGCACAGATGGTCATTGAGGAAAGCAATATATAACAGGAAGGCATTACAAAAGGTGTTCTCATAAAACAGGGGTGGGCAAACTTTTTGGCTCGAGGGCCATATCAGGGTTGCGAAACAGTATGGAGGGCTGGGTAGGGAAAGCTGTGCCTCCCAAAACAGCCTGGCTCCAGCCCCCTATCCATCCCCTCCCACTTCCCGCCCCCCCTCCACCCCAACTGCCCCCCTCAGAACCCCTGACCCATCCAACCCGCCCTGCTCCTTGTCCCCTCACCGCCCTCTCCTGGGACCCCCCGATGCCCTCCCCAAACCTCTGCCCCATCCAACCGCTCCCTGTCCCCTGAAAGCCTGGGAGGTGGGTGGGTGCAAGGTGTGCTGCCCGCGCGGCAAGCTGAGACTGCGGTGGAGGGGCCGGGAGTTCAGGGGCCAGGCAGGACAGTCCCACAGGCCTTGCCCACCTCTGTCATACACACACAGAAAATTGGGAGATATCCACACATAGTGGGGCACCCAAGGACATTCCTAACCAATCCTGAAGTGGCTCTGTTGGTCCACGTAACATTTGGTATGTAAATATTTGTTTGCTTTCTATAAACAAGTCACCTCTTTGATGCAACAACCTAATGCTCCACAGAAGACAGTTAAGAATATTCTTTCATTCTGTTTTATCTTCAAGAACCACACCACATCTGTTACTATAATGCAGCACTTAACCATGGATCTCAATATGGGAGCAGCTCAGCCTTAGTCTATCAAAACACTTAATGGGCAGCTCGAGGTCTTAACTGAAGCTAAAAAGTTGGCTGAAAGAGTTCAAAGAGAAGTGACATTTCTTAGCACTAGACTATTAAAACAATAAGTGGTTTGCATCTGCATCCACATTTTAAACAGTAATCAGTAGGAAAGGAGACTTCCAGAATAAACTGCATTCTGACTACCTCTGATTCTCTAAAAGCTCTCTCAAACCAGATCTTTTCTGAGAGCATTATTCATTTGAAGAATATCAACATATAAACCTGTGCTAAATTGACTGGAGGGCTATGCCCCCAAAAAAGAAACAATGTTGCAGCAGATGCATTTAGAGAAGTCAAGGACAATAACAGAATCAGAACCTTTTTAATGTATCTGACATTGGAGTGATTTAATAGCAACATATAACTTGGTTGGGGAATGTGGGATTTATACAATGTGGTATATATATGAGAACATACCTCCCCCCAAAATGTATTTGTGAATTTGAATCCCCAAAAATAAGAGTCAGAGCATATATTTCTAGGACAAGTAATAAAAAATTAAATGTGTTGCCAGAGACAAGAATAGCCCAATATCCTACTGTAAATGAAAAATCTGTAAGAGATAGCAACAGGAAACGAAAAGAAGAAACAAAGACGGATCACCAGTTTTCACTACAAGCAAATGCCATAGGAAAGGTACTTGACACTCCCAAGACAGTCTGCCTAACCCACTATGTTATAAAAATCAGTTATGATGTCAAATTCCTATTTGGTAGATAACAGAACTAGTTGCGAAGATCAGCAAAGGAAACCTATGGTGTCCTACTCAATGTCAGACTGGGTACTAACTGTCCATTTAAAGATAATACTTGAATTAGATGTATTCAGCATTTAGAAACAGCTGTTAGTGTATCTCCCCAACAAGATTTGGCTTTAGCACAATCAACTGAAACTGTGTTAATTTCTAAGAGCCCTTCTTAAAGGTGTGTCACTGCACACAAATATGCAGTGCTTAGTAGAAGACAATGGAATCCACAGAATGAAAGCCGAAAGGCTTGCTCTTGATTTTTGCAGCCGTTTGTGGGGAAGTTGCCAAATGCAATCATCCAAATATCTATGAAAACAGGAAGACATCTGCCTTCTTGAGAGTCAAGATTAGGCTGCACTGTATCTAACTATGAAAGGCAGTGCAGCCTTCATGGCCAGAAACTTTAAATGCGTCTGCTCAGAGACAGCCTTAATATGTGCTGACTTTCAAAGCTGGAATATTTTAAAAACTTTTTATGATGCTGTTTTTATTCCCCATATGTAACAAAATGTGTCCCAATATTTGATGCTCTAAAGCATTCACCAAGCTGGCAAGCAACAAAATGTTTGCAACACAAAAATTCTGATATCAAACAAAATGAACATATAACTTCAGAAATATAGCAAACATTTATTGCAAGATGCTGTTCAGTCTTCTTGAAAAGAGTACTACATATTCAACAGATTGAATAAAAGTTGAATAAGCATTTCCAATTATACCCGGCTAACAGTTATTTAATATAAAAATTTCATTTCTCTTCAGCGCCAGAATCCTAAATTTCAAATTGCTGGGAGATTAATACTTTCTATCCCTAACACACACAAACCCCTTTGTTGTAGCAGTTCTATTCTGTGAAATTAATGTATCTAGATAGCTGTGTATGGAACAATGGAGGATGGGAGAAAGAGGGGATGAGATGGACTGAACTTGCTGGATATAACTGATAAACATTATGATGAAGCAATTCTGGATGAAAGGAGATTAGGATGTAAACAGAAGAGTAGACCAACCACTGTCCCATTGACCTCTAAGAGCTACCTTAAACAAGAACAAAGCAAAACACAAACTTTCACTGGTAATATGATTTTAGTATGAGCTACACAAGGACCTTTTGGGGCATCGGTCACACACACACACACACACACACAAAAAGACGTGGACAACACTCTGATAAGAGAGCGTTAGCACACGTAAAGCCAGAGAAAATGTATGTACAAGACCTATATATAACACATGAAGAATGAGCAGTTCAATAGGAAATGGACACATTATCGTTTAGTGGGGACCAATTTACACAGAAGGTCAAAGCGGAAGTACTGATACTACAGGAAGAGCTTAGTGGCAAAGTGATAAACAATAAGAGCTGGCAGATAGGAAAGCACCACAGCAGGAAGTTGATACATAAAGGTAATTCAGGTAGTATTGTAAACTAAACGAAATAATGTTAATTAAACCAGTTATTTAAAGTGTTATAGGTTAATGTGGTTTGAAAGTATAGTTTGCCTGTTTTATTTAGTCCAAACACAGATTTGGGGAAGAGAAATTGTATATCAACTACAGTTAAGCCATAGTCAAAACATAATATTACTCCTCAGGGAATTCTGCACCAAAAATTTAAAAATACTGTGCCAAAAAAATAAAAATTATGCGCACAATATGTTAAAATTCTACAAATTTTATTTGTCAATAAATAAATGTGGCTCCAGCATAGCAGTGGGGAGCACAAGCCACCGGTTGCACTGAAGTGGAAGATCACCCTAAACCCCCACCTCCCCTGGTACAGGGACTCGACAGCGAGGCTGCAGCCAACCCTGACACAGTGCAAGGGCTGGGTCTCACCCAGAGACACCCCAGGATCCTGACCCTCTGCACCAGGCACACCAGGTGTTGGTGGGCAGGCTCAGCCCAGCAGGATCCAAGTGTGGAGGGGCTTAGTGTGGGGCAATCTGGGTGCAGGCAGCTCAGTGGGGGATCTGGATGCACAGGGGCTCATTGGGAGTTCCGGGTGCAGAGGCAATGGGACTCTTCAGGGGATCCAGGTGTAGGTGGCTGGGGCTCAGCGGGGGGGGGGGGGGGTGTCTGGGTGTGAGGAGATGGGGTTCAGCGGGGGGGTTGGGTGCTGGGGGCTCAGTGGGGAGGTCTGGGTGCTGGGTGAGTGGGCTTGATGGGGTGGGGGTCCAGGTGCAGCTGGTTGGGCCTCAGTGGGGTGGGGGTCTGGGTGAAGGGGGGCTGATCGGGGGTCCAGATGTAGGCAGATAGGGCTTGTCAGGGTGAGGGTTTGATGCGTTAATGGGGAAACCCCAGCTCCTGCCAAGGGGACACCACATGCCGGGCTCCTGTTTCACCCCACGATTCCCCTATCCCGTTTTCTTCCCCATCTCATCCCTCTCCCGCACTGCCCCATGCCCCTTCCTTCACTCCCACATTCCCCTCCCCTATTCCACCCCCCCTTCCTTCCCCACTGCCTCATTTCCCCCACCCCCACAGCCAGCACTCACTGTTTAACAGAAAACAGGAAGGCTCCCAGCACACAAAACGGGAGCTTGACTGGCACTAGGACCCAGGAGGCGGCATTCAGCTGCAAAGTCAGTGGAGCGGAGATATGGCTCGCTTCTGTTTAGGGGGGAAATCCCTACCAAAAAACTGCACCCATGATCGTTTCCCGTCCTCCACACAGTTTCCCTTTGCTTACCTGCTGTTTTCTGCAGGGAAGCACAGGAATTCTGCACGGAGAAGTGGCGTTTTCTGCAGCATGCAGTCCCACAGAATTCTCCCCGAGCGGCATAAGCTAAACAGGAAGACTGTTACTCAACCTCTTCCACTGTTAAAGAAAACTGCTTGACTCACCTCAAACTGATGGAAGTTGTGTACCAACACCAGAACAGCCAGCACTGCTAGGCTCATGCAGAAAACCTGTAGTCTACAGAAACTGGGCCACATTGTCCACTCATATCTTTCTCAACCATGTTAGTTGCTGTCATGATTTCCATATCCCACAGGCACCAATGTCATCGTGTTTCAGTATTACACAAGAGATTCAGTTGACTTCTACTTCATTAGTCTCTTCCTGTGAATGCATTTACAAGGATTTTACTAAGTCCCTAGATGTATTCGAGTGTGTTGGGTTTAACATTGAATTAGGAATGTCTAAATGCTGAACCAAGGAGAAAGGGAAAAATAGACTAGATAATATATTTTTATGGCACTATTATTTTACCTAGACAATACTCACAGTTACATTACTAAGTTACGCCCTTCAGTGTTTAGACTCACCATCTTACCATAAAATCAAACGTGGCTACCTATACTTAATAGCATCACCCATGGAAGAGCGTTGCACGATCTCTTGCCTGTAACTAACAATAGAAATTGTACTCATAATGTAGGTTGACTCCACAGCCACAATCCATCCCAAAGGGGCCAAGATTTCAGCAGTGACTGGTGACTTAGGTTATCTCCATTTCTAGATGTCCAATCTGAGACACCTTCATAGGACCTGATTTGCACAGGGCAGGTGTTCAGCACTTTCTGAAAATCAGGCTCCTTTAAAGGTATCTCAGATTGGGGCACCAAATGATTACTAGTCTTCTTCAAATCCGGGACAGACTGACCAAGACAGACTGCTGCTCCAATCTTTCATCTATTTTCAAACAAAATTCCCCCCAAATCTGCCAGAGTCCAGGATTGGAACCTACATATTTCCCCATACAAACTATGCAAGTTAGTTTTTCCCCAAACATAAAGGCAACTATAAAAGCTGATAATTAGACAAGTGTCATCTGTATTAATCAGAACTTCTTGTCTTAGCATTAACTGAAAATTTATGAAACAAAGTACACCATTGTTTTTTTATGTTAAGCTGCACCATCTTTTAAAGTTTCTATATGAGAGACACAGTCTCCATTCACAGGGACATGAAAAAAGATAGAAAGATGTTTAAGGGGTGCACTGAAGATCAGGGAGGATTATTTTTATAACCAATTACTATGAATATTTCTTTTATAATACTTCTTTTAAGGTTAAACAACGTAGACACTTACCTTTTATGAAATGTAAAGAGCTTCCTCAATGTTGTTAGATTTTTTTCAAAAATGTTATAGGGGCAGGGATTTATCCACAATTGTTGACAAAATGCTCACAGCCTGACGCATCCTCAGTTTTACATCATTCTTCCTCCTTTGGGGTTAATTTTGGAAGTCATTTTTGCATACAAGTTCACCATTCCTGTAGTGCAACTTGACACTTGAAAACAGAGAGTAGTCATTAAAAAAAGAGGAGTCAAAAGACTCTTAAAATAAAATATTAGCTTCTTAAAAAAAATTAGCTTCTTAAAATAAAATATTCTCAGTGCAATTTGACTAGTATAAACAACCACAAAGTATCTCAATAGAGTTATATGATTAGATCAACTTTGATTGAGAAGTCAGACTATTTGTTAAAAATTTAAGTGAAGGATGCTTAAATTGAAGATTGCATGCTAAACTGGATAACAGCTGTACAGTTACAGTTTTTAAATAAGTCACTACATGCACATAGAATAAAAGATTCCTGATTATATCGGTAATATTCTGTAATAATAAAATAGAATGCACATGGAATTGCTTTACAAGCACTCCTATCCAGATTATACTTCAACTGCTTTCCAAAGAGATTACAGAGATCACACTATATTTTTGATTGATGAACTATGACTGCCATTTAAAAAAAAAGGATTTAATAAAGTTTTAATGACTGAACATACAAAAAGCTGCAGCTTTGTTAGAACTATCTTTACAGTAATCTGAAAAACCAGAGCTCAAGAGTCAACTGCAGTACAATACAATAATTGCACTGTTTTTACAGCAACAAGAAAATCTGGTTTGCATATTTAAATCAAATTACAGCACCTGCTCTCTGCACTCTGACATGCTTTCAGTGCAGTAACAAAAAGCAATTTAAATGGACATGGGCAAAAAAGACTCCAAGCTACACACCATAATTTGTTTAAAAGTAAATATTGTGCAACATTCCTGAAGGATGCTTTCTATATATTTTCTAAACAAAACAAAGAGACACTTGATTGCTTTGATCCTGAAATCTTTTTTAAAAATACAAAGGTATAATACACATACTAGTATAATTGAAATGGCAGGCAAACACAAATGATAGTCATACAATAAATTGATAAGAGATTTATGATTCAATGTATTTATCATGCACCTTTGAGTGTATTCTTCCATCCCAACCATCTGAGAAACTTTAATGGACTGCTTTAAAAAAAAAAGTCTCCTAGAGAAATGTCCTCCCAACAAATTCTGACTAGACTCTTCTCCCCCCGACCCAAGTTATCGCCATTTGAGGTCCAATACAGTTAACGTTCAATCCTGGGCCAATGATGGCTTTTCTATGCATAAAGACATGCTTAAGGTCCCATGTCTTTTGCCATTAGAGGGATAGAAACAAATGCATTATTATACCATGGAAAAGAGGATATTTCCAACATTCTGATGGATGAAGAAGTACCCACTTCCAGTCGTTAAAGACCCCACGTTTTGGTTCCTTGCAATGAGCTTTTTTTCAGGGAAGCATGACAGCTTTCACAAATATGACGCAGCTAGTGTCTAATCTCATTTTATAAGGACAAGGTCCATATGTGCAGTGGGGGTGAACTGGAAGAAGGAGCCACTGCTGCTACCAATTTAATTAGGGCTTCAAGATTTATCTTCTTTTTTATCCCACTCATCATTCCTGGAGCAAGCATATAAATTCATTGCTATAAGGATACACAGGCGGATTTGCGTACATCTTGTGTGCTGGTAGGTTTCCTCATTTGCACACAGAATAAAACCCTTCAAGAGGCTGCAAGTAAATTTCAACATCTGCAGTTGCTGGAAGCACCTTGCAGAGGAAACTGGGATGAAACTGACAGGCACTCAAGTGCACCTGCTAAAACGCATAGGCTTATAAATGGCAAGTCTGAGCTGAGCAAGAGCTGAACTGCAGAAGTGGATACAGACCCAGACCCTAGACACACACTCCAACCCCACAGACCCAGTGCCAGGTTTACAATGGCATCAGTGGCTCTTTGGAGCCGGGCCCAGGCTCACAAGGGGCCCCAGCCTACTCCACTTGCACTGTACCCCGAGACCCCGATCCTCCCCCTGCCTACCACTTGCTCCTCTCGGCCTGCCTGCTGGCAGAGGGCTCCTCTACTCCCCTGGCCCACCCCCATGCTCCTCACTGCCCCCTGGCAGGACCCCAGTGCACCTCTGGCTCCAGACCTGTGGGGCCCCGCCTGTCTCCTCGGAGATGAACTGCCTGGGACTGGTGCAGAAGCCTGGCCAATCTCAGCCTGGGGAAGCTGACGGGGGGGCCAGCTTGGCTGGGCCCCTCCAGGCAAGTGCATCTTGAGGGAGCCCGGCCAGGGCAGGCCTTGGCCGGCTGATCACACCACTCCTGAAGGGACGGAGCAATTCCTGGCCCTGGGACCAGCCCTGGCTGCGCTGCCTGCTCAGCCCAGCAGACACAGTCACCTTCCAGCAGGGCAGGGGAGTGCAGCCAGGAGGCAGGGCATGGGGTCTCGGGGGTGGGGTTGCTGGGCTTGAGGGGGCAAGGAAGATGTATGTATTGGGGCAATATAGGGGTTCTGTGCTGGGCAGTTGGGGTGGGGCTGTAGGTAGGGGAGGTGTTGTGCAGGGTGCTGTACATTTCTGGGGGAGCACTGGACATAGTGGGTCCAGGGGGGCTCTAGTCATAGAAAGTCCAGGGGTGTTGGGCAGGGGGTCTGTGGCATGGGCCTGTCCCCCCCGAGGGGAAGGGGCATGCTGGCATCACAGGGCCACTGTGCATCTGGCAACTGCCAGTTGGAAATAGTGCCCTCACACTGGGCTGGGCAGAGCGGGGCCGCCCTTGCCATGCCCCTTTGCCTTTGGCTGGCCCCTCGGTCTGGGGGCTGACCTCCCCGCACCATGCTCCACTGCCTCAATGGGGGCCCACAAATATGTTTGGCGCCAGGCCCACAAAAGATTAATCTGGCCCTGCACAAACCCCACTCACTCCAGCACCCTGGTACCTCATCATGCACCCTACCAGCTCACCCACTGTCACCCCTTGTCTCCCCACCTCTCCTAAACCCCACTCCTAGCCACGCACCCAGACCCCACTCCAGCCCCCGCCAGCCCAGCGCTAGTCTCCCCAGTACCAGGCAGTCTCCCCCAAGACGGCCCGCCAGGCCCAACACCAGACCCCCTGAACCCCACTAGCCCAGTCCGCCTAAGCCGTGAAGCCACCTCTACATCCCCCCTCCGAGCACGCCCGGAGGGGGGGGGACTTCCTAGAGCCCCCGCCGCAAGGGGAGGCTGCGCTGGACCCTTGCCCCGCTCGCTCACCGGCTCCAGGGGTCCCAGCCAGCGCCGTCCCCGCCCGACTCCCAGCGCTCCACGGCCCGCGCCCGGCCCCCGCGCGGCGGAACAAACACTGGCTGGCGCCGGCCGGAGGCGGGAACTGGGCGGGACTGACCCTGGGAAGGAGGCGGCTGCGGAAAGCGCGTCAGCAGCCCTGCCCCCACCTATCCCCTATTACACCGCACCACGCAGCCCCCGTGCAGCTTGGGCAGAGCCCGGCGCGCCCCTCCTGCACAGCAGCCCCCGGGCCCACCGCAGCGAGCTCCCGCCCGCCCGCCCGCATCGCTCCGCCTCCCCCGCGCACGGCGCCGACAGCTCCTGCGCGTTGCACGGGCCTGGCTGTAGTCGTTTTCCAGTGAGGCGTGCGCACGCTGCCTCTGGGCTCGCTATGGCTGCCTCTACCCACTCTCCCTGGCATCGTCTCCCCTCGGCTTCGTGCGCCTGTCCCCCTCCACTTGCGTCCTGCACGGGACGTCCCCTTTCCGCTACATTGCATTCTTCATAGCCCCTGGCTTCTAGTGCTGGCTGCGGCTGCCCTTCCTTCAAGGGGTTTCCAACAGCCACACCAAGCGCTTTTCAGGGGCCCTGGAAAGCGGTTTCTGTCACAAGAGCGTAGGCTGGACCAGACATCCAACACTGACATCTGCCGCTACGTGCAGCCCTGTAGTCCCTTCGGATTTCTTTCAATCTCAACTAGGAATAAAAACAAGCCCATTTCTGGACCCTGCAGAGCTGCTTCGTGTATTTCTTTCCCATAAGTTTCTGTGCTGCGAATTCAACTACAGTGAAATACGCAGATGCAACAGAAACTGGGTATCCTTATGACGTTTAGCTAACATACATCCTCACTTGTAGTTCCAAATTTTCAAAGTGACCTCCTGTCAAGGTTCCTCCCCCACTCTGAACTCTAGGGTACAGATGTGGGGACCTGCATGAAAAACCTCCTAAGCTTATCTTTACCAGCTTAGGTCAAAACTTCCCCAAGGTACAAAATATTACACCCGTTATCCTTGGAATGGCCGCTACCACCACCAAACTAATACTGGTTACTGGGGAAGAGCTGTTTGGACGCGTCCTTCCCCCCAAAATACTTCCCAAAACCTTGCACCCCACTTCCTGGACAAGGTTTGGTAAAAAGCCTCACCAATTTGCCTAGGTGACTACAGACCCAGACCCTTGGATCTTAAGAACAATGAACAATCCTCCCAACACTTGCACCCCCCCCCTCTCCTGGGAAATGTTGGATAAAAAGCCTCACCAATTTGCATAGGTGACCACAGACCCAAACCCTTGGATCTGAGAACAATGAAAAAGCATTCAGTTTTTTACAAGAAGACTTTTAATAAAAAATAGCAGTAAATAGAAATAAAGAAATCCCCCCTGTAAAATCAGGATGGTAGATATCTTACAGGGTAATTAGATTCAAAAACATAGAGAACCCCTCTAGGCAAAACCTTAAGTTACAAAAAAGATATACAGACAGAAATAGTTATTCTATTCAGCACAATTCTTTTCTCAGCCATTTAAAGAAATCATAATCTAACACATACCTAGCTAGATTACTTACTAAAAGTTCTAAGACTCCATTCCTGTTCTGTCCCTGGCAAGAGCAGCACACAGACAGACACAGACCTCCTGCCTCTCTCCCTCCTCCCAGCCCCCGAAAGTATCCTGTCTCCTCACTGGTCACCCTGGTCAGGTGCCAGCGAGGCCACCCCCAGCTTCTCAACCCTTTACAGGTGAGAGGAGCTTTCCCCTGGCCAGGAGGGATTTCAAAGGGGTTTACCCTTCCCTTTATATTTATGACACCTCGAGAGAGGGGAGGGGGCTGTAACTCAGGCAGGAAGATTTGGTAAATAGGAATTCCTACATGCTAGAATAGAAAATAAGGGACCCAGATATATAACAGGAGAGGAATGTAAGTAAACAGCTAAAACCATCCTCTTAAGGCAAGTTAATTTTAACTTTTCTATCTCCCTTGTAGTCTCATTTCAATTATTTTTTCATTTAATAACCAAGCAGGAGCTGAAGTCTCTGGGTCAGATTTTCGAAAGAGCTCAAAGCCACAGTTTCAGGTTCTCAGCATTCACAATTTAGGCCAGATTCTCCAAAACTGTTCAGCATTCAGTAGCTGCCATTCTGACACTTGAAAACTTGGCCATAAGAATCAATGTGAGGAATTATTTTAAAAACAGCCATTTATTTAGGTGCCTAATGAGAGCTAAACTCTTCTGAAAATCTGACTGCAACTGAGAATGCTGAACACTTTTTGAAAATTTGGCCTTGTGAGAGAATTACAAAAGAGAACCACAATATGAGAACATTTGAGAGCCACCAACCCGTTGTGGCAAAGAGTCCGGTGGCACCTTATAGACTAACATACGTATTGGAGCATAAGCTTTCGTGGGTGAATACCCACTTCGTCAGATGCATGTAGTAGAAATTTCCAGAGGCAGGTATAAATATGCAAGCAAGAATCAGGCTAGGGATAACGAGGTTAGTTCAATCAGGGAGGATGAGCCCCTCTTCTAGCAGTTGAGGTGTGAACACGGAGGGAGGAGAAACTGCTTTTGTAGTTGGCCAGCCATTCACAGTCTTTGTTTAATCCTGAGCTGATGGTGTCAAATTTGCAAATGAACTGAAGCTCAGCAAAAAGAAAAGGAGTACTTGTGGCACCTTAGAGACTAACCAATTTATTTGAGCATAAGCTTTCGTGAGGTACAGCTCACTTCATCGGATGCATCAGTTTCTCTTTGAAGTCTGGTCCTGATGTTTTTTTGCTGCAGGATGCTGCTACCTTTAAATCTGCTATTGTGTGTCCAGGGAGGTTGAAGGGTTCTCCTACAGGTTTTTGTATATTGCCATTCCTAATATTTGATTTGTGTCCATTTATCCTTTTACATAGGGATTGTCTAGTTTGGCCAATGTACATAGCAGAGGGGCATGGCTGGCACATGATGCCATATATTACATTGGAGGACGTGCAGGTGACCCCGTTCTGCTGTCCTCAGCATCCATTTCCTGTTGATGTGGCAATGTAAACAAACACTTCTTTCTCCACCCAAGAAAGCATTTTTATTATTAATTTCCACACATCCTGTTTTTTTTCCTATAATGAGCATGTTCCTATAATGAGCATGTTCAGCTTACAATATGAAACCACACCAGAATAAACTGAGGGAAGCAACGCTCGCAGTAAAGTTAAACCATAAAAAACAAGGTAGAGACAACAGAGAATGGAGATTCAATTTTGAAAGGGAGAGTTGGCAAGATGTAGCAATACCAGAAGGCTGATGCAGATAAGAAAGATCTCACACCAAAAATGATGAAATGTGGAATGGGGTGTAGAACAGGAGATACATGTTGATTTAATCTGAAAAGAGGTCTATTTTTGTTCTCTATCTTAGGATCTAATTATTATTATATAGCAATGGAGTTGTACCCAGGGCTGCCCGGAAGTGGGGGGGCAAATGGGGCAATTTGCCCCAGGCCCCGCAGGGGCCCCTGCGAGCATTTTCAGGGGCCCCCACGAGACCCCGCTGCTGAAGACCCCAGGCCCCCGAATCCTCTGGGAAGCCCTGCTTGTACATAGAACTTTACACAAAATTAGAGATCCTTATTGTTATGGTTAAATCTTGTTAGATTCTCTATAGGTTTGGTGTTAGAGATTTAGCTAAGAGAATTTACGGGAAGATTTGACACGGATTTCACAGCAGATGAGGTCAAGAAGTATAAATCAGGGATGGGGCTAATGTGATGATTCATCACGGAGAGACACAAAAGATCAATATTAAGCATCTTTCAAGCCATGTTGCTTTTGTAAGTTGTTCTACCGATTCAGCCTTTGGATACTAGATTGCCACTGTCAGAAGTCTGGATACTGAGCTAGATAGACCTCTTGTCTGACCCATTATGGCCACTCTTATGACTTATTAAAGTCTATTATATCACGAAAGCACAATGCTTGCTGTCACTATGACATCTCACTACCCAGTGATCATTCATGTAGCATTTATCAATTTATTCTGAACTGTCTAAAATATTAGATTTATAGGAATGTATTATGTGTTTTTCTCCAAAAAAAAAAAGGACATATAAAGAGGCTGTCTCGTGCCTAGTGAGGACGTAAAGGTTAGAGAGCACAAACCTGCAACTATTATTCATGTGACTAGTCACTAGATCGTGAACATGTTAGGACAAGGCCTGTATTTTATGTATTTGTACAGATATGCTCAACAGGGCCTTGATCCTAATTAGGGCTTTTTGATGCTATCTCAGTACAAATAAATAAGTGATTGGGGCAACTCATGTATGTAAGGATGCATGTTAACAACTTCCCCACCTCACACACATGTACACACTCTCCTATCTTTCCTTGCACAGATCCTGGTTTTGTGCAGGGCACCAATGGAAGTACTCCCTCTCCCTGCATGCTTTTTCATGGACAGAGGTTGATCCCTGTAAAGGGGGCATATGATAGCAGGCTGGGCTTACCACTGGTGTCCGTTCCAGGGTGCAGTTATGATTTTTTTTTAAGTACAGGTTTTTCTGCTCCTGCCAGCTTGCCCCCATACCTACTGGCATGACCTTACATGTATGGGGCACATAGAGTCCTGCTTAACCATTTTTCTCTACAAAGTGTTATCCCCCATACAGCATGACCTGACACACAGTGTACTTGTGAGGTCATGCCATGTGAATGATGCCTTTTTGTTTCTGTATAGTGCTGAAATGGCAGTCCACCACATTCAGGCCCCACTTTACCCGGTGCCTTTCTTCAGCATCTTCTCTGATAACATGACAGCCAGCCTTTAGGTGGATGACGAATCAGCCCTCAGGCCAGGTTACCACTTTGGTTCACCCCCTTCCAGCCTAATGAAGTCCAAACTGATACAAAGAATCCCACATCCTCATAATAGGAAGGGTCTGCAGCCCACCTCTGGACCCTGATGGGTGGCTTGCCCTCAGCTTGGGGCTCTGGATGTCTCTATTCTTTCCTCATTCCTGAGAGGAAGGGTCAAACAGACAGACATTGTTCAAGAGCTTTGGGGAGAAGTCTATCCTCCTACCCTGCCTGCACCCTTTTGAGTTATCTGGCTCCCACTTAAGCTCCTTCCTCCACCTGGAGCACAGCGAGGGCGAGGGGGAGCTGGGTGTGACAGCCTTTATCCTTTCCTCCCCAGGCCAGATTGGGCTACAGCAGGACAGAGCAGCTGTGCAGACAGGCAGCCAATCAGCCCATCAGAGAGGGCCTGTGGGGAGCCAATCATAGCTGAGCAAGAGGCAACCAATCAGGGCCAGGCTAGGCCCTATATAAAGGCTGCCCAGGCAAAAGGCAGGCTGTATCCGCCAGGCCTTTGGAGGGTGAAAGTCTGTCTTCTGTGTGAGGAGACTAGCACTAGGAACAATACAGTACTGGTTAGGTCAGGGAAGCAGAAGGGAACTCCAGCCTGGTACCTGCTAGGCTGCAAGGAAAGGGCCTAGCTGGTGCAAAGGGGAAATAGCCCAAGGAGAGAGATGGACAAAGGGAGAGAAGGAGGGCAGACAGGAAGGCTGCTGCCAAAGGGTCCCCGGGTTGGGACCCAGAATAGAGGGTGGGTCTGGGTCTCCCCCCCCGCTTGCACTTACACCTCGCTGTTAGGAGTAGCTATCATGGACTGCACCAGACCCCTGCCAAAAGGGGTTAGACTTTGGGGGGTGTGGTTGGCTGCTGGGGCAAAGTCAAAGGACTGCTGTTAACACCCCTGCTCCCTCTGGAAGGGGGTGAGCATGGACTAGGGGGCACTGCGGGAGAGCAGTGTCCTGAAGAATAGGCTGTGAGAAGGAAGCAATGTGGGTCCAGATGCTAACGGAGGGCAAAAGATGGATGGGATACCACCAATGTAGTGCGCTCCATGTGGACTGAGCTAATTCCTGGATGTACCAGCAGGAGGTGCTGCAGTGGTGAGTCCCAACCCTGTCACACTGCCTGTGAAGAAACCTTTTATTCTGCATTCATACCTTTAACCCTTCCTGAAATTATTAATTCTTTCCAATATATACAACAGCATCAGCAATATATGAAGCTGGTGTTTACCCATGGAACCCACTGGGGGGGGGAAGGCCATCTTGTAACATAGGGGTGGAGTCACATGGTTTCACAACTGTTCCTTAACCCCTTCATACACTACATCACAGGATTCTTTACGGAATGCAGAGGTAGGAAGTAAGGAATGGAAAGAGAAGGATTAAATCAGTTTATCAGAAGTAGCAAAACAGGGATGTGCACTGTTCTAGCTACATAGCAGTACTTACATCTGTGTATTGCACCACTGTGAGCTTCCCTATAGAGGAAGGCCTATGAGAAGGAAATTTGCAACCTAGCTCAGGTTTCTATTTATTTACCAGATACTTTTCTGCTTTCTAAATGAGACTTTGAAAAAGAAATCCACTGCTGTCAGCAAGTTTGAACAGATTGCTATCCACAAAGATTACACCAGCGATTTTCTGCATGCAGGTAGTCATAGAATTGTCTCTGAGATAGTAATGCCTATGTTTTCCTCCTGTGTCTGAAGATTAAAAGGTCATTCACCTCTATAAACATGAAAGTCAAAACATGGACATGACTGATATTGGAACTAAGCATTTGCAGTATTAAAGCCACATTACTTAAAGGTGGCATTCAAACTCACCCCATACTTATTCTAAGAACCCAACAGGGGCCCCCAAAGGCTTTAGCAATACTCATTTTTTCAGTATCAGGATTGACAAAAGGGCTGGGTCTTTAACTGGTGTAAATTTAGCAAAGCAATTCTATATGGCTCTGCACAGTCCTGAGCTGCTAGAATATTTTGAAGGAGGTGGGTTGGCTGGTTTGGTAAAATCCAAGTGACCTTTAGAATTATTTTTTTAATTGTGTGGCAGCCACCTGGCAGTTCTATAGTACCAGGAGGGGGATTAATTTACCCTGTAATTCTGTATCTCTATTTCCTGGCAGGATTCTTATTCCTGGACCTTGTGCTCCCTAGCTCAAGGAGGACTGAAATCCCCATCTCTGAAGGTTCTTGGTCACTAAAGGCTGCAGTAGTGAATCAAGAGACACTTCTCTGCTAATGCTCATGTGCCACCCAGAGTACAGCACTCTTAAAGCTTAGAAATGGTTCCTTAACTGCACTAAGTGAAAACTCCACACTGGAACTATAATTTTTCAACTGCCAGTCTGGCTCTTCAACCTAGTCAGAGCTGATCTTGCTCTTTTTCATTAAAAATATTTCTAGAACCGTGGTACGATGTACTTCAAATAAATCTTGGCTGTGTGCCCCAGGATTTTGATTGGGCACTAACCATCCCACTGCCCTTCCCCCCTGTGCAATTGCCTTTTCACACCTTATATTCACTTTGAAAAAAGCAAAGTCATGTTGCTTTGACTTTAACTCTCTGCACTTCTAAATTAATTCAGCTCAACAGCTACTTGCTTCAACTGTTTAAGCTCTGCTTTTTTTCCCCCCCAGGATGTCATCCATTGCCTTAGTCCTTTGTGAGGAAAGAAGATTGTGCAGGGACAACCAACAATGTAAGGCAAAAGATCTAAAAATGGAGGAGCAAATTTGTTGTATCCTCTGCCCAGAAATCATGGTTTTGTGCAAAACACCTTTAAGCCCTCCTAATCTGATCAGAAGACAACCTGAAAAACAGAGTTTGAAGCAGGGGACTGGGAGTCAGGACCCCAAAAATCATGACTGTCAATTTGATTAATAACTTTAGGCAAGTCACTTAAGACCCAGTCCTGCTCCAACTTTCATCAGTGGTAAGGTGGGCCCTTAACCTCTTTACCTCTCTGCATCCAAGCATAAAATACCTACCTTACTGACTACTATGATTTATTGATTTTCATATTTGTAAATCACTTAGAGCTTCAAATTAAAGGCACTACAGAAAACGTGACTGACATTTGTATAAACTTAACACCAAGCTCAAACATCCAATCAGTGTACAAATTTATTTAAAAATCAAAACTCAGAGGTACAAACTAAATATCAGAACCAATAAATTCATACATCTAAACAATCATAGAAAATATACAAATTGTACCAGTTTAACCACTCAACATTCTTCACAGAAAATAGTGAGAAGTATAAAGACAAATCAAGGCCTAATTGTTGTTTTTTAAGACTAGGTTAGAGGTAGAATACTACTGTGAAAAATTCAAACTTAAAATTAATTTCAGAGAAATTACACTAAGGGTGAATTTGGCCCACTGAATTTATATGTAATGAAGCCATAGAGTAGTCTCCTATATCACTATTTACATCTATTAGTTCTGTAAGTTAAGATTTAGTATGGCACTTATTCACGGTTAAAGCACCTCTTATTGTAATACTATTAAATAGTTTATAAGAGTTAAGTGTCTAAAGTCCTTTACTTTTTGCTGAAGTGATGTGAACACTTAAGATAGCATAAGTCTTGGCCACCAAGACAAACCATGGGACCAAAAAATGTTGTGTGAAAAACTTCTGAGAAAGTTACAGTAGGAAAATGGTCTATTAAAATATTTTTGAAAATGCTTCACTATAAGTTTACTTAATTGAGTGGCACAATCCTCAAGGAAAAAATAAATAGAAGTGTCTCCTTTCCACTAGTTAAAGCAGAGGAACTGACCGGCTTTATACTGCATTTTCATTCAAGTCATCTCCATTTCAAATTAGACATATTTTCAACTCAAAATGAACTAAAGTAGACTCAGAGGAACACATCTTCCATTTCTTGAGTTTGGCCAGTTCCCCAAACAATCTGCCACAAGTGGCAATAAGGCTTGGAGTTCTATAGATAGTGTACAAAAAGGTCACAAAAGTCAATATACCTAAAATAATATAATCATGAACAACTTGCAAGCTCAATGGCATTCTATATTATTCAGAAAAATGAGCTTATTTGCATACATACACACAGATTGGCTGATAAGTACATTTTCTTATTAGATGTAGCATGCATGTTATGGGGTCTCCTAGAAATAAATATAAAAAAGTTATTACACTTGCACCATTTAACTTATCAAGGGCTTCCACAGCTATTTGTCCAGCGATACTTATGTTTTAGAATGATCAAACCAAACTTGTAATCTTAATGTTTTCCCTGCACTGTGAGAAAAGCATTTCTGTAACGACGATAAATCTAGGGTGGGATTTGCAAGAGCACTCAGTGTAAGCCTAACTCTGCTTCCTTTGAAGTGAATGAGAGCGGTGTTAGACCACTGCTTCATGCTTTTGGAAAGCTCTCCCTTAGAGCGCTCATTCATTTTGTTTACCAAACAGCATAAAGGGTGGGGAGATGTAGAGGACAGATTAGTCACCACTCAAGTATCTACAGCAACAGATTCTAAATTCATTATATACTCAGAACTCCCATTGATTTCACTATTTCATCATGCTGTTTGCTATTTTTCAGCTTTATCTTTCATTATCTCTTTTCCTTTCCATATTTAAGGTATTATTTAGCCTTTTATTTCATGCTGCTCAACACAATACTTTTGCTTATGTACAACTAATTACTTCTAATCCTGCAAAAGTTATTAATCCAAATCTTTCTCTGACATTTAAATATGCTAAATTTAGGCAATTTATTTTCTACACATGCAAGATATACCGCACAACAACAGAAGAGATATTTTGTGCTTCAAAGCTTTTGAAAAAGTAACAAGATACAGCTGAATATTATAAGTTGGTATATATTTTGCTAAATCTTCACAAAATGAAAGATTTTTGGATATTATATAGAGAGTTGGATGTACAGGTTACAAGTAACAGTTGATATAGATATCAGGTAAAATAAAAGTCTTTGTGCATTTGTGTTTGCAAGTCCTACGACTACAGGGAATACTATGAACTTCTATGGCTTCCATGGAAAATTAGTTTTATGAAGGTATTACCTTTTGGCACTTACACAACATATGTTGACTCTTCTCAGCTTAGTTCCTGGCAGCAAATGAGGCACTTTTATATAAAATAGCAAAATTAAAGTCTTCAGTAATTGATACTGTTCTTATCCAAAGAAATTAAATTTTCAACATGAGATCTATTACACTCTCATTCTGTCACTAGAGTGAGAACTTAATGATTCCTTTCAACATTTGGCAACTGTTTTGTGTACAGCAGAGAAATCCTCTCACACTTAATGGAATGCTCCAAGTCCCTTTAAAGAGATACCTGAGAGTTCCACACCAGATTGATACAAAATCACCAGCCCCCCTAAGGGTCCCATCCTAAAAGAGGTAGAGATCCCCAACAGCCATTGATTTCAATGGAAGTAGAGAACTCACATCTCCTTAGATCATCTAAATGCCAACTCAGTTACACTACAGATATGTTTTAACTAGCATTAGGTGGCAAGATGTATATTTAATATATTTCAACCTCAATTATCTAAATATTCTCGTTATTCAAAACAGTCAAGTGCCCTAGCTTCTTAATTACAACAAGAATTCCCAGATTACCCAATATGTATATAACATCCCCATGACTTCTAGAAAAAAAGAAGGTTGTACTATATATAAAGATAAGCTTTATTCTTTCAAGGTGAAGTTCACGCCTGTGCACTGGGCTGGTAAAAGGCCCATACACTACTTGAGTTCCACTTCAGCTCTATTTTGGGGACTTAAGTGGTTCAGTGGCTTTCTGCCAACTGTCTGCACAGGGATGAATTCCATCCTTAGGACCTAATAGGGACTGGGAATCAAGACTTTTAAAAAATAATAATCTCCAGAATTTAATAGGGTGACATGTTTGGAAAAATCACTTTATATTTGAAGGAGCAATAGCTGACCTTGTGAAAATTATCTTTGTTCATGCGATTAGTTGCACTGACCTCAGAGAAATTCACACACATAATTCAAAGAGCATTATTATCTGGAGGTTCAGCCTCACAGTGCGTTTGCTGATTTTTTTTATTTTACTGTTGACCTTTCCAAATTACATGGCACAATAATTTTCTATTGCTACTTTTGTGCCATACTGAAGATTATTTTATTTCCCTGAACAAGGTATAACAGGATAAAGTGGGGTTTGCATTATGCCTAACTGCCATTTATACTTTATCTGCTGTCACCGCTTCCCCAGAGTTTAAAAGGAAGGTGAAGCAAAACTAAATCAGCACATTGAGACACACACGTTTACAATTAATTAAAACCAATTAGTGTCAAATGTTTAATGCTCCTTTACATGGGAAAAAAACAACTAAGGGGCAGGAAACAGTTTCAACTCATGGAATTTCCTTCTAATATTTACACCTGAGATACCAGCAGATAACAGGGCCATCTCCGTGGAGGTTCAATACTTCTAATTAGGTAATCAGGCCTCTATTTTAATCACACCAGTATGGCTCCCTCCAAAACTATGTTTTCATCTTGTTCCTACCACACATGGCTGCGGTTCACTTGGCAGAGAGGGACACTGCATATGCTTATGTTACTAGGTCCTTTTGGAGCCCTAACTCACGAAATACTGCCATTGACCCTACCATGAGTCTTACCTGAGAAAGGACAGTACGATTGGGCCGAACGGGAGACAAGGGTCAAGACTTGTTTTAAAGATGCATCCCTAAAGTTTGACTCTCCTAAGTCCATATTTAGGCTTCTAAATAAATGGCCTATTTTCAAAGGTTCAGAGCACCCAGGAGCTTCAATTGTCTTAAAAAAAAAAAAAAAAAGACCTAAAAGAATCTTGTTTTTCTGTGGATGCAGCTGTCTGTGGCCTACTGCCCCATCACTTGCAACTTGTCCTGTCAGTGACTTGGGATTCAAGTTTTAGAGCACTTATTTTTGAAAATCTTGACAGATACCTAAGTTTGGGTCCACAGAAGCTCTATTAAGTGATCTCTGTTGTCCTGTTTCCTGTCAGTTTATACCAATACATGCAGAGATAGTCTTCATTCTTCCTCTATTCCTGTCTTTTCCCATGCTGTTTCCTTATTTGCACAGAACATGAACTTAAGCTCGGACTTTTAGGAAAAATAAAAACTTACTAAAGCTTATCTACTTTAGCTGAATTGAGCCAATAGGAAAATCATAATCCTTTGAATTATAATTTATGAAAAGCAGTTATTAAGCTATAAGAGTCATTCAGAAATAAAGTGCATTACGTCCACCACAGAGAACTTTGCTCATTTCAGTTTAGCATAGTTAACATCAACATTCAATAAATATGCATTTTAGCATAGTTAGCATCAACATTCAAGATGCTATTAAAAGTTAAGCCTTTCCGGTAAAATGGGTTTGGGAATCCAGAATAGAATATATGAAAAGAATACAAATTCTGTATAAATGGCAAAAAAAAGTTAACTGTATTCCCTAATTTTCCATGGAGCTAAGCCCACTACACAGCTATGCCAACATGCAGCTCCTGAAATGAAGCATCACATTCTGTTTGCTTCCCTTCCACTACTCCTGAATTCAATTTGTAACTTTCTGGTGTCGGATTAATTTCATTTTGTGCAGGTGAAGGTACATCTTGAGAGACATTTACAGAAACAGAGTCTGACAAAGAATCCTGTTTTTCTGCTGATGCAGCTGTCTGTGGCCTACTCCTTTCTGTCCCATCACTCCAATTTGTCCTGTCATCAGCCTCTTCGAGCTGCTGAACTGACTTCAAGTATTGTTGGAGAAGACTACTGTCCTGCTCACTATTTGAGCTCTCTTGACTCCATTCCTCATGGTCTGCCTGGACACCCTCTGTATCTGAAATACATTCTGAGACAGGATCTCCACACAGTTTGCCTGTTTCTATAGAATTCCCAATCAGAGAGCTCTCATTTCCTTCTGTGGAACTCTTTTCAGAGCCATGAGAGTCATTAACATGAGTTTGGTCAGTTATAGAGGAGTGAAAGCCAGAATCTGGGAACTCAGGTAAAGTTTTCTCATGAAGAGCTTCAGTAGCTGAAACCAACCAGGTAGAACTACCAACAGGAGAGTTTTCTTGATTGAGCCCAGATGACTGGACAGATAGTTTGGATGGACACAAAGTACTTGATGCAGAAGCACCAAGCTGCCAAGTGCTAAGGTTTTGGTTCACTGAAAGTTGCCACTGCTGAAGGGATCTAACCTGTAAACCATAGGGAAAAAAAGATTTCATGATGGAATAACATACTTTGCTTCTTAAGAATGTTTTGTAAATTGGCAGTCAATCTAATATTCAATGTAAGATACAAGGACTAAATAAAAAGTAAGTGCACTTTGCCTCAAAGAAGGGAAAGATGAACTTCCCACTGTTGAACAGAAGAGGGGAGGGGACGGGATGAAAGGGAAAAGAAGCAAAACCACTGAGGAAGATTTTAAGAAGGGACAAGACATGTTTAAAAGAATATAAAGGTTTCACTTTCCTGGTACTACAACTACAGAAGTACCCAACTCTTTGAAAGAGGTCCACCTATAAGATGTAGCATCAACCTTTCAGAGTTAGAATTTAGTTAAAGAACAATTAGTATGGCTTCATAGTCTTAAGTCACTCAGAGAATAATCTGGCAATAGCCAGTTATTCTTTCACTAAGCCCAATGTGGATTTCTACACGCATTTTCAAACTGCTAGCGGCAGACAATATAGCCATTAACAGAACTTTCTAGTAAGGGATCCACCATGCCAAGTCAGTTTTGTTTCCCATTTTCGCCCACTTGACTCATTTACCTTCTTCTGTATTTTCTCCTTACTTCTATTCTAAACTCACTTTTAGTTATTAGAACATATTTAAGTTTCTAATGTTGCAGAGAGTTCTGCGTACTTTTTCTAGAGTTCTAATGGCAGGCAATATAGCCAATTAGCAGATAACCTTCTAGTAATGCATCTAGCATGCAAGGTCAGTTTTGCAAGGATGAGCTATACTTTTCATACTTAAAAAGAATATGTATTTAGAAGCATGCTTTTTAGTTAATCTTTAAATAGGAAAAAGAGGGAGAGAGAAAGAAAGAGGCTTACCTGGTTCCAAAGGTATCTGACAGCCTCCTCTTGTACAAGTTTTTGAATCCTCTCTTCTTCTCTTTCTTTTCTTAATCTACACACACACACGACCAAGATATTTCATTTTAAATACTGAAATAAAGCAGTGTTTTTTTTGGTTGAAAATACCAGTACATTTGTATAAATGTATAATTTTATATGAAGCTATTCTTGATAGATACTACTGGGCAAACATTTAAATATTGCAACTTGACTTATCAGCATCCTTTAGCTGCTGAACAGACTTCAAATACTGTTGGAGAAAACTACTATCCTGCTCACCATTAAAGCTTTTTGTACTCCATTCTCCATGGTCTACTGAACATCCTTTGTATCTGAAGGACACAGGGTCCTCATACTGTTTAACTGTTTCTATAGAACTCCTTATCAGAGAGCTCTCACTTATCAGAGAGCTACTCTTTTCACAGCTTTCAGAGTAGCAGCCGTGTTAGTCTGTATCCGCAAAAAGAAAAGGAGGACTTGTAGCACCTTAGAGACTAACAAATTTATTTGAGCAAATAAATTTGTTAGTCTCTAAGGTGCCACAAGTCCTCCTCTTCTTTTCACAGACACATCCATCATTTTGGTCAGTCATGGAAAAAAGTGAAACCCACTGTGGGTTTCTACACACATTTTTCAAACTGCTAGTGACAAACAATACAGCTATTAGCAGACAACTTTCTAGTAAGGGATCCACCAGGCCAGGTCAATTTTGCTTCCCATCAGCTTTAAGACATGGGTAATTACAAACAAACGACTGTGAAGTGTTTCTCTTCTGTAAAGTACCACTGAAAGTGGCATTATGAGGTCGTATTTTATTGTGTCTCATTGGTTTTGTATAAAGTTTGCTCACTTTATCCAATGCTTTTCTAACTTCTAGCTCCATAACTCAAACTGAGCTCCAAGAGCCAAGCTGAGATATTTCCCTTTTCATGCATCAACATCAGTAATAAAGGTTCTGCATGAACCTCTTCAAACCCAACCATAGGTTAATGGATTGCACCTATATAACCATAGGCATCATCTGAAAGCAATGGGATTTCACAGGTGTCACTGAGGGCTTAATTTGACTCACAGAATCTTTATTACTTGTAATGAGATAGAATGATCCTAGATCTTCACTCAGATCCCAGGTTGAGTCTGCAGGGCTGACAAAATAATCTTGTAAACTGAGCAACTTTGAGATGAAATCATACAAACGTTGGACTCCTATGATGCCTTGTTACATAGCCACTTTTCAGAGAAGAACCTCATATTAAAAACAAATACCCCAAACACTGATTTACTGTGATCTCAGCATGGATCCTGGACGACCATCTTTCACATTCAGAACCACTCATACTCTTGCTGAACTTTAAGAGAATGTCAAAGTATAGTTGCTTTATGCTCCCTTATTTTGCCTTAATATTAGAGTCTATTGTCCTGAGTGTGGGAGGATGAAGAAGAGAGAAAATTTCCCTTTAACCAAACGCGTGTAGATAGAGCTATAGAGTGAAGAGAGGGGAGTTACATACATGCTGATAAGGGAGACGGAAGAGAAAGCTGACTCCTGCTGTGATCATAGTAGTTCTGTGTTAGCATACAAAAGAACTACTGTGCATAGAGTCACAGCCATAGAAATAGTTCCATAAGCCAAGATAATTTTATACTCATTCTGAAATGCATTAGAACAAGTTATTTTTTCTGTTCTAATTACATTAATTCAGTTTTGAGACTAAGAACATAAAATAAGACTTCTGACTTACTTTCTTACTTCATCAGTTAAGAAAACAATATGCTCTTGCATTCTGCTTAGCCGAATTTCGTAACGCACTTCCTTGGCTCTGGGATGGTAGTTTCTTGTGTGGAATCCCCTCCAACAGGCTTGAAGCTTGGTGGCCGCTTTGTTCATTCTTTGAAGTTCAGCATCTTGGTCAACAGCAGCTGATGCATCAGTAGAATTTCTCTCTATAGTTTGCTCAGTATAAAGATTTTTAATTAATGGTTCATCAGTTAATGGTGGCTTGAGGTGGCTGCACAGAACTTGGTCAACAGATGATGCGAAACAGTCATTAATACTCGCAGTTGGGTTAGCAGTGACTGTTGCTGGACTAGGGGAAGGCAATATTCCATCCTCATTATCTTCCTCTTGAGTTTCCACAATTTCTGCTGTTTTGATGGAACACTCATTTGTAACCCAAGAAGTCTTTTCCTGCTTATCATCCTCATCTTTATTGACCTCCTTCACAAATACAATCACTGTATTATCATCTTCTTCTAGGTTCAAATTGATTCCATGTAGCCTTAATTCTGTAGTGGGAGATACTGGAGACAGTCCTGAAGCTACTGGCATAAAAGTAGACTCTGAGGACAGAAGGCTGCAGTTCAGTTTGTCCTCATCAGTCTGTATGTCCTCCAGGTACAGCTCATTGTGACAGCTTCTTTCAGCTTGCACTGAAGCCGGAAAGACATTCTTAACTGCATAGGAATGGTCATCACTGGAGCCTGGCCCAACCCAAGAATTCCTTTGGATAACAGGTTCTAGATGACCAGAAAGCCAAATTTAGACTACACAGTATTTAAATATATAATTTGTTTATTTAAATCAATAGGTATTTATTTATTTAAATCAACCCAAGTACTTACTGAATAATAATAGTATCTGAAGTGCTAACAATGGCAATCATATGATTATTTAACATAGATATTGCAGTAGCATTTGGGAACCCCATTATATGCCAGGGTGCTGTATACTATACAAAAACAGTAAGAAATTGTCCCTCCAAAGAAGAAATGTCTAACTAGACAGAACAGTCAAAAAGTAGTAGGCACATAACGGAAGTAATGAGTTAATAGAAGGTATTATTATTAGTTACTTATTAATCTCATTAGTGACTGTTTTCAAGATCTGAATAAGTGATGAAAGTGGTATTAGACAACAAAGTATATCAATACGTGTATTACTTAAGTTAAAAACAATCCAAACAAATACAATAAAGATCTGAAGGATCTGTTCCAGAGTGGGACTACATTGCCAATTTTCCCTTCACAAAAGTTATTTGTGTGCAAACAGCTATTTTGTTCATTTCCACAGTGAACAGTAGCTCACAGTAGCAGATTTGGATCTTACCACTTTCAGGAATTATCTGGGGCCTTTGGGTTGGACTGTTGTGTTCATACGTAGCAGGCACTGCTTTGTTGGGAATAGAGGATGTAGGCAGCCCTTCATTTTGGCTTTGGTACATCAACTGCTTCTGGTGGAGCCTAAACAGAAACAAAATCCCAGTAATTTTAAAATCTCTCTCTAGTGGTGCAGAAGGGAACTACCAGCTATTCTGTGGGAAAAAAATTGGTTAAACCATTCTAAAACAAGGGGCTGACTGTACAAATCCTTACACATACAAGAAGTTTCACTGAAGCCACCTTACAACAGTTAGGGCTCGCAAGACCTGGTCCTAAATTGTCAAAATTAATTAGATTATCCTTAAAACCCCTCAGTTGAATAGAACAGTACTTTCTAAGTGCCATCAATAGTTCAAGCTAAAATGTCCTTACCTCTGCTTATTCAGTATTTTTTCCAGTTTGGCATCCTCTTCAGTCTGGAGACCAAATGTAGCGGTAAGAGGACAAACAGTGGCCAGATACTGGACTAACTGAACATGCTGGCCAGGTCGATATGATCGTCCTTTACCTTGACTGTAAAGCCATTCTGCTTTCAAACTGGGGGGAGAAAACGCACAGTCATTGTCTTGGCATAAAATCATAGTTGTATACAAGTCATTTTCTTATTGCTAAGCTCTCTTTGTAACTTTTCTTTTACTGTATGCCTTTGCCATATAAATGCAAAGCATGTTCTCCTGCACAAAGGCCAAAGAAACTGGGATCTTCAGAGGAGCTGATGGATAAGAATCCCTCACAAAAAAAAAAAAAAAAGAGGCTGTGAAGTAGAAGATCTATTCTGCAACTGATATTCTAGTCTGCGGGCTGGCAATGCTCTTCACCTATCCATTCTCTGTTCAATTTTTTAAATTTATTCACTTCACCTGTGTTTATGGCCCTTTTTGTAGTCTATAAACATATGGATGAATGAGTTTATTAGCAGGAATGTTCACTGAAAAACTTTATAAGCATATACTGCAGAATATTCACAGAAAGTACACAGTGAATTTTAAATTGTGAGTATTCACACTGTAAACCTTATAAGAGTTATGCTCATCCAGTCAGGGAGCAGTAATATACCGACAGATACACACCATGTCCAGAATATCTATTCACAATTAAATGAATCATGACAAAGCAGAGACTGAGTATTTTTTCCTCTAAACTCGAAACATATAGTAGCAAACAAACAAAGACAGAATGGATAAGTACAGTTGATCCGGAGATACATTTCCACTCACACAAAAATAATATACTACTTCACTTTATCCAGACATATGAACCAATTTAAAAAGAGCAATTAAAAAAATTATTTCACCTCTCTTTCTGAGAAATCACATATCCATCCAGAACTTTAAGATTCAGACACCAGCTGACAATATATGGCCGATAGTCAAATCCAGGAATAGAAGGTGTGGCCATCACACAAGGGTTGTTCATAATTGACAACTGCTCCAACTCAGGAAAGGAAGCCAAGAAAGAAATCTGTAACAAATGATGTCTTTGTTGACAGAAGAGAACTACTCCATGTTTATAAAACGTAATGCATTTCCATTGGTTAGACATCTTGGGCAGAGTACCAGCATTATAGATGCGGTAACTTTTACTTGCAACACATACACTACTTCAAAAAAAGAAAGAAATACTAACAATACTGTGAACACCACTGTCATGTAACCATCCACTTTCCTGTAACACAGCAACTCCCATGGCCTTTGGAAAGAATCACCTCCTTTCAGTGCCCGGATAGGTATAGTATGATTAAATATTTGTGTTATTCTGCATCAGCACAGGAGAGAAGAATGTTTTATGATGGTCAGGCCAATCAGTAGAAAAGATGGACTGTGACCATGTGATCCTAAGGAAAAGGACGGAGGAACGTAAATCCGACCAAATTAAGGGGTCCCTCCAATACGAAGGCTATGCTGACAATTTGGCAGGAGCAACTACTTATTTATATAATTTTTAAAATAAAACAAACAACAACAACAAACAACTATAGCCAGACTATTTGCCATCTGCTTCATGGTAAAAGAACAGAACAGAGATGGGCCCAAACCAAAACTATGAATACAAAATTTAGGAAAAGTTTGGGTCCAGGCTGTGCACTTCAGACCTATCCTTTTGAGAACAGAAATTGTTTGTTGGATTTCTCAGCTGTGAAAGCCAGCAGCTGGTCAGATTTGTTCTCACTCTGTAGATACAGGAAGAAAAGCCAGGAGAGGTTATTTTATCAATTTGTAGGCAACATCTCGCCCTTGGACTGGACTTTTGGGATCTTTGAGCAATTAAACAAGGAAGGGGAAAAATGACAGCTGAAAGTTAAAACTTCCATCCCAACACATTTCTTTTTGGTTTTAAGGAAAACATCCAAACCAGAGGATCAGCTGGTTCGTGCAGTAGTTCACTGCATGAATCTTTACTACAGAAACAAATGAGTACAAATAAACTCCAGTAGTCTAGCATATTTGGAGAAAGCAAAGCCAATTTTACATACATTCTTGATACTTTGCTCTCAAAAGAACTATCCTTTTTTATTGTAAGTAAAAATTTGAGGATAAATATTCCACATTCTTACCTCGTTCAAGTCTCTGATTTCATTTTCTGCTAAAGAGAGAATAATCAGACTTTGAGGCAGGCAAACAGGTGCCATACGAAGTGAGGTTATAATATTTCCATGCAGCAGCAGAGTCTATGAAACAAAAAATATTGTAATGAAATGTATGCTTTTTTTTGTCAAAACATGAACGTTGTGAACAGTGATAGCTGCAGAACACACACACAGTGAAATGACAATGTAAAGATTTGCCAGTGTTTGCAAAGAGATTATTGGTTGTTATAGTCAGGGAAATAGCAATACCTTGATAAAACCTCACATTTAAAAGCAAAATTTCCCTTTATAAAATGTACGGTTTTAAAGTTTCTAACTACCGATATTTTTAAAAGTACATTTGGAAACGTATCTTTCTCCTATGCAGATAGTTCAGTGCAAAAGAGGTAGCAGAACTTGCTTTGTTCCGATCCAGTACTTAAGAGGAGGAGGAGTAGTTTATTCTGAGGGCAGGTCTATACTACCGAGGGGATTGACGCTCTGAGATCAATCCACCAGCGATCGGTTTAGCGAGTCTAGTAAAGACCCACCAAATTGACTGCAGATCGCTCTCCAGTCGATCCCTGTACTCTACCCATGACGAGAAAAGTAAGGTAAGTCGACGGGAGATTTTCTTCCGTCGACCCCTCACGGTGTAGACCCCACAGTAACTCGACCTAAGGTACGTCGACGCCAGCTACGTTGGGGGAGGAGGGATTTGAGCATTGACCTGCTAAACCCAGGGTTGTGAGTTCAATCCTTGAGGGGGCCATTAAGGGATCTGGGACAAAAATTGGGGATTGGTCCTGCTTTGAGCAGGAGGTTGGACTTGATGATCTCCTGAGGTCCCTTTCAACCCTGATATTCTAGGAGTTACTGCAGTAGTGTAGACATAGCCCGAGAAGAGAACTGGGAGCCAGGAACTTAAGTTCTCACCACTACTCTCATACCAATTCACTATGTGGCCTGGGACAAAAATTAAAGATTGATCACAAGTGAATCACAAATGCTCTGCCTCAATCTCTTCATCTTTAAAATGGGGATAATAAATTTTTACATACCTCTGTAGTACAGCAATTATGGTGATTAATTAAAATGCTTTTAAAAGTGAATGGATAATGAAAAATGCTATCTGCTTAGAGTTACTGTCACAACTGTTTTTTGCAAAGAATAGTCCAAAGACAGAAAGGTAAGGAAGCATTTACCTTTAGAGACAAAAGCTTGGAGAGATCTCCTATTTGAGGTATATTGTTGTCTGACAAATCAAGATGTTGAAGAGATGTGCAGCTATTGATCTGATCTATGGTCTACAACAAGAGAAATAATCATATTAGTTACTCTAAGACTTTCTTTTTCTATTAAATAAAAGTTGATATCAACATTCTGCAATCTTTTCTGAAGCCAATTAGACTGGACAAACTGTACCATTTCAAAACTACATTATTAATATAACTATATTAAAAATGAGATTATTAAGTTTAGTATCTAACCTGCATGTCAAAAGATTACCCAAATCCCTTTATATTTTGGGATTCAGTTATTTAGGTCAGTTTTTCTAGGAGATCCCTTACACAAATACTACCTTTCTCCCCTTCAGAGACTGGAGAGACACAAATGATCCCATTAAAGTGAATGGGAATTTAGTGGGCACAAAAATGGAACAGAATCAGGCTATGCTGGGATGTTTTTTCAGTATTTTCCAATTTACCCACTACCGTCGGAAATACAGATTTCAGAAAACGTACAAAGAATAAATATTTCACCTTAAGGTTATTTCCTGCCAGGTTTAGCCACTCCAAGTGCACCAGATCCTTCAGCCCTTCCACATAACCAATACTGTTGTGAGGCAAGTTTAATACCCGGAGCTGCGTCAGTTTTGCCACACCCATCATCCTTACAAGTCGATTGTTGGCTACAGATAGCTGTAGATTGAATATAAGAAATGTTTTATATTTACTATCAAAGCGTATGAACAACACAGCCTATCAGAGATCTTGCTCTGATTTAACAGCTAAATATCCAATCCAGCAAAAATACTATGAATCTAGATTTTCCATTTTCACACAAAAGGATAAGGTGGACAAGACAAATTGCAGAACTATACAGACTCTTTCTTCATCAAACTCTTAAAATCTCATACAACAAACTGGGACAAATTCACCTGGGCTTTTACCTGCTGAAACCAAAGAAACTGAAACCTAGAATGAATTTAGTAACTGCTAATCAGTATTTTAAATCAGCTTTGCAAACTCACCATGAAAATGTACTATTCCAGGATCAAAGTCTACTTGCTTATCCCCACCATAGTGGAGAATAAAAAAATAAAATATTTTACACAACTGTTAAAAAATAGTTTTTATCCCCAGAAAAGAGTAATTTTTAATTATGTTTTAAATACAGACCACTTATGATGGCCACTTTCTACTCTAAGAATTTGTCAGCAAGGATTAAGACCCAGGCAAATGTTAATTCTACAGTCAAGAACTCTCAGAAAACTTGAATCCATATTGAAAACACACTTACTGCCCTTTAACCATGGTGAAGCTACCATGCACTGATACCAATATATGCTTTAATATGAAAGCGTCATGAAAAACTGACCTCGTACATATTTTTGATACGTCAACACCAAGTAGTAAAACCGATAATTTCTTCGTTATAGTTACTCTGATACAATAGGACCTGTGATTCAGCTGTGAAAAGGATTAACTACTCTGTTTTTCTACTGTAATTTTAGCCGGAATTGAAATTTACTTGTGTGAACTCCCAGTGCATTTGTAGCTCCAAGCAAGTATAATAAATCTAAATCCTAGTCCATCTCAAATGTAATGTATGGGCTTTAGGAATGATGAATTCCTACATGAACAGTCAAAGCACAAATTAAAACAACATTCTCCTAAGCCAATATTGTGAGCACTGGGCTTGAAAGACTCCTTTCATGTATTAGTTTAGATTCTCCTCTGGAAGCTAATAAGGGAACTCAAAAAGACTGTTATTCATGTCTGGCTGGAAGTACGTCGAATGATAGTTAATGATGGACTTGGACTTGTTAGAGATGTCCTGTGGAGACCAGTGCCCTGATCGTACAAACACGTATGCACGTGTTTAACTTTACTACTATGAATAGCCCTATTCATTTCAACAGACTACTCCTGGGACTAAAGTTAAGCATGGACATTAGTATTTGCAGAATCAAGGCCTAAGTGGCTCAGGGCATTAGTGTCAGAATGTAAAACCATTTAATTTTACAGTTAGTACTTTTGCTTCTTGTATTTTATCCTGTTTTACATTTATTTTTTTCTTCACCTCTACTTGTGTTAATAAATTTTTACACCATATTTCAATTTACCAGTCAATTCATTTTAGCAGTTGTATAATTGTGTAACTTGGAAGTTTACATACGTTAGCACAGGACTCACTTATAACTATGGTCTTACATTTTATGTTGCAAAGGCCTGGCTATTAGACAGATTGCCCTAAAAGTGATATTGGAATTTGTGATAGCAGTAGTTATAAAGGCATGAAAATAAACTAAGTATTTTTCTTTTTAAGCACCAATAAAAAGTTTTTTGACAAAACGGAACAAAGATGAACTATAGGTTAAACTGAAAAGAGTCCTGTTTAAGAGAGTGCAAATGAAAGGAGGACTGCATGGTCTGGTGACAGGGCATAGCACTAACAGTCATGAGATAGGCATCTACATCTAGCTGTGCCAGTGTGTGTGATCTTTTGAGACACTAAACCTCCTAGCACCTCAGCTACACCACATGTAAAATAAGGATAATGATGCACTCTCTTTGTAAACTGCTCTGAAATCCAAGGATGGAAAGTACTATATACATACATATTTATTACACATGGAAAATTTATGTTAAAAGAACATTATTATGGTTGAGTCAAGCATTAAGCATTAAGATTACTTTTGACTTCACTAGGAACTGAGTTCACTCAATATCCGAGTACCAGGCACCAGCATTTTTTTAAGACAATGAAATAATTTTTCTCTGAATTATATAGGTAACCAGGGAGACAATTTGTGCTACTATCAGCTGCAGACCTGTACTGGACTGAAAAAAAGTCTCTAATTTTTAGCTATCACCTCGTCCATTCAGAAATATAAGAAGTTGCGTAGTTAGTTTACTATGAAAAAGGAATTTTTTGAGCTCAATTAATTCATTCTTGTGACAGAATTATTTTAACAAGCACAGTGTGGTTAAGTTATTTCATGGCCAACTCGAACCATATAATACTGACCTGCATTAAGTTCCTGCATTTCTCCAGGTGTTCCAGTTTAATTATTTGGTTTTTATCCAGAATTAGAGTATGAACGTCAGCATCACAGGGTAATGTTGGATCCAACTTTTGCAACCCCTGACCTGACCAATTAACTACCGAACCTTGGAGAAAGGGGGGGAAAAAGAAGTAAATTATGAGCACGTGTGCGGCCAATTCGCAAGCAATATAAACAGACTTGTATTCATGACTAGAGAGAAATAACTGAATTCTATCATTTGCATCTCTGAGACTTTGTCAAATGAATATTTCAGACTGAATAAACGAGAAGAAGGGTGACCCAGCGATTAGGACACTACCTTGAGACTTGGGAGTCCATATTCCACCACAGACTTTCCTGTGTGATCTTTGGCAAGTCACTTAGGTTCTGTGCATCTCAGTTCCCCTTCTAAAGCAGCAATAATTCTCTACCTCACAGATATGTAGGGGTATGTAAAACATTCAAGACTGTGATAATAAAGTAACAGGTGCCATATAAGTATCTCAGACTGACAGGTAGCTATAATGGCTCTACAAACAATATTATAATGCTTCAGCCTTGAAAAAATGCTGTGAAAATTTTCCATCCCAGTCACCAAATCTACTCACCATCTTTTACCATGATTCTGGTAATGAAAAATTTAATATAACCCTTGCCTTTCAAAAAATCCGATCACCTTTGTTGTAGTAGTCATAAGAGAAGGTGCCACAAGTACTCCTTTTCTTTTTGCGAGTACAGACTAACACGGCTGCTACTCTGAAAACTGCAAAAAAGGGATCACTATATTTAGTGGAAATAGGAGCTAACAAAGACTTGTAATTCTTTCCCAGCGAGCAATCCCATTAATAGGAAGTCGAGGAGATTCATGACACTACTCTGAATAGCAATAACAAAACAGAGCAGAGTCTTATTAATTTCATTCTGTGGCTTCTTAGGAAAGCTACGAGCAGCAGAAGTGCTGGGGGCAGTCTGCACATTCAGGAAAATGACTGCATTGTTTTTATCTGGAAGGTTGTCTATTTACACCAACTTAAGGGGAAGGAGTTTTTTCTTTTAAATGGCTTAAGTCCCAACACAGAGAAATCTTCCCATGTGTCGCTGGAAAGATTTTCCCCACTCCCCACCCGCTAAACTGGGAGCATGTATACTAGACTGGTTGGAATTTTTTTCACAAAATTTTTTTATTGTTGTTTTTGAAAAATGCTGTTTCATCAAAGCTTTAATGTTTTGAGGAGACACAGATTTCAACAAAGTTTCTGATGGCAAGATTTCTGATCTTCGAGTGGACTTTCTGGGTGGAAACTTGACACAATTCTGTTTCACAAAAAATGTCCAAAAGGTTTTGTTTTCATTCCAATGTGAAACAAAAAATTTCAAAACCTTAAAAGTTGTCACAAAACAGAACAGTTGTTCTCTGGCCAGCTGTAATGCATATTACAACTCTACACAGCATCAAACTAACTTTCCCATAAGGTCCAGAAATCGGGAAATGCTAACTGATGGGCTAACTGTTCCAGATTCCAGCACTGCCTCTAGTGGAAAGCCTGAGCAAACAGTACACAGTAAAAGTATGCAGTGCTTGAGTCCAGATATATTTTGGGCAAGACAAAATTCTAAAAAGTTGAGACCCACCACTTAACTCTGGGGACAGAGTTAAAACATTCCAGATGAAAGCACTTGTCGTAACAGAGCTGAGAAGGAGGGGCAGTCTCCAAAATAAGTGAAACTTAGACCACTAAAGCTTCAGGATCTACAGCTTCCAATTATCTCTTTCAGATATTAGCCCAGCTTAGGAGGAGGTACTGACTGTATCCTATTTACAGCACATGTAAACCACTCTCCCATTCCTACCCACTGCTGGTTCCCCTCCCACCATCAGCTCAGTAGCAGACCATGACCCTCCAGTGTCAAACTCTGTGGTAGTAGGAAACAATCAGTTCTGACAATCAATATAGGTTCTATATGACTACACTCTTATACTCCTGCTGGAAGCATGCTATGGCTAAAAAGAGACTGTTGGTGAAGAACAGTCTTCAAGCACTGAACTGATAGGCTAAATACAAAATTAACAGTTATGTCTGCTGGTCGCTTTCCCAAACAGAATCAGAGTTAACCGCACATTACTTTTGTCAAGTTCACACTTGTCCACAGAATTCTGAATAGCAGCAGTGGCAATGCTACCTACAAAAGCTATAATAGCAATAGAAACATAAAAGCTGTCTGGAAATTCAGGGAAACATGGTATATTTCTTATTTATAAGGTTATCTTTGCAATAAGGCCTACATTTTTAAACAGATAAAACAACTTCTATTTTAGCTCTCTCACTCATGAAGGAAAGCCCCCCGAACAGTGAACAGGATATTTTAGGAACTGTTTGTTGTTATTTACATACACCTGTGGGACTGGATGTCAGCTGCTTACTTGCAACAGAGCCTCCCCCACACCCGAAACCCAGCCACAGCTCGTGGGGTGATTTCAGCACCACTCCGGCAACGGGAAGGTGGATGGCAACCAGTGCTATTGTCTCATGGTCTCTCTCAGCTCACCGTTTGTGGGGGAAGGGAGAAAAGGACAGGTAACTCCCCCCCCCCCCTTTCTGACATGACCTGAATGGGGAAGGGACCGACTCGCCTAGCCTCCCCTCCCCCAGTTGCACCCCCATTAATGGGCTCCGCGAGCGACCACAGCCCCCCCTTTAGTTGATCCCTCTGCGCCCCATGCACCAGCACTGTTGTGGGGGGAGCGCAAAGCCCTCTGGAATTTGTAGTCCACTCCCTGAGCTAACACCCAGGCTGTGCCAAGGAAAACACTACAAATCCCATAATGCAACGCGCGACCAACCTACTAAAAGGGTAGGAGAAAAGACACTAAGTAAACCCCTGAGCCCGGCTACCAAGAGTCCCCAGGATCCCTGTAACCCACCCGGCCGGTCCCCAGTGCCCCCGATACCTTCCCTGGCTCCCAGAGCCGACGTAGCCGCCTCGCTCCTTGCCGCCGCCATACTTCCCGCTTGCTAACGACACCAGGCAACCGGGCGCCGCGCGCGCTGATTGGCTGCTTTAAGCCGCGAGGAAAAAAAAATAATTTCTGGGTATTTTAGCTGCGAACCCCCTGGACGAGAAGCCCCGCGTCGCCGCCAACGGCCATTTTTAAAGGAGTTGGGAGGGGGGCGGGGGGGAGAGAAACTCCCTCTCGGACTGAAGCCGGGCCGCTGCCTCCCGTGATGCACCGCGCGGCAGGCGTTTCCCAGCGTGCTCTGCGCCGGGTATAGAAGGCAGTTTCCCATGATCCTCTCTTTCTTTTGGCCGCTGGAGTCGTTGGGGCTGGCGGCGCCATCATGAAGTAAGTGCCGCCGCCGGCGAACGGCGAGACCATCCGGCCCCATCCTCCGGGCCGAGCCCCCGCCACGGGGCCGGGCTCCTGCGCGGCGCTAACCCGCTCTGCTTTCTCTCCCCTCCCCTCCCCCGCAGGGTCGAGCTGTGCAGCTTCAGCGGCTACAAGATCTACCCGGGTCACGGCCGCCGCTACGCCCGCACGGACGGCAAGGTGAGGGGCCGGGCTCGGAGCGGGGCCCAGGGCCGGGGGGGTGGGGCCAAGCGCTGCCCTGCGCGGGGTCGTGGCACCGGCTCGAATCCCGCCTGGCTGCTGGATGGAAGCGGCCGGCGGCCCGAGGCCACTGGGTGAACGGGCCGGCCCCGGCTGCCCGAGCGGGGGGGGGGCCTGCGCGCTGGGGCCTCGTGCCCTGGCCGCCCTGGCGAGGGGTCTGTGGTGCGCCTGGGTCTGGCAGGCAGGGTCCATGCTGTGGCCTGAGTAGTTCACTCGGGGCTGGGAAAGGGGTGGCTTTACGCATCAGGTCTGAAAATCACTAGGCCCTGCCGAAAGTTTTGAATCCCAAGTAGGTTGATTCACCCGTTTGTGCTGCCAAGGCCAATACGCTGAGTGGAAAGGAGTTCGCTGTGTCTGGCTCGCTAAGGTTAAACTTAGAATCATAGAATATCAGGGTTGGAAGGGACCTCAGGAAGTCATCTAGTCCAACCCCCTGCTCAAAGCAGGACCAATCCCCAATTTTGGCCCAGATCCCGAAATGGCCCCCTCAAGGATTGAACTCACAACCCTGGGTTTAGCAGGCCAATGCTCAAACCACTGAGCTATCCCTCCCCCAAACTTCAGACAGATGATCATTTTTTGGAGACTGAAGGTCTTTTGTTTCCCTGTAACCAGTAGGGTTTACCCCACCTCGAGTAGTACAGTAGTGAATCTCACTGCAAACACTGGCCTAAATGTACTGACATTTTTTATCTTGGCGTTATCTCTTTTTCCCTTCTCGCCCCCCAGGTGGGGATGACTTTTTTTTAAAGCATAGATTGTACTACACAATTGGTACCACATCGGCCTGCTTACTCTTGAGAGCATAGCTTGACGTGGTGAACATTATGAGAGGGGGGATTTTGGTGAAATTTTGATGTTAGGCATTCACTATCATGTGATCAAGGATCAGTATTAAAGCATTAATCGTTAGTTTTATCAAAGAACTGCCTGCTTCCAGCTCCTGTGTACTGGGAAGTTGTTTGTACTTAGTGGAGGAGTCAGACATTTAGCTTGATACGCAGTATAACCATCAACTCAAGTCTTGAAATTTGTGTTTAATGTTTATGCTTTCATTGGTCACCCAGTTGCTTAAATGGAAAGCAGGGATATAAGTTGGAGTTTGAATTTCTTTACTTTCAAATATCGTATAGCATTTCCGTGTTATTTCTGCCATGAAAAGACTAGCATGCACATTATCAAACATAAGCCTAGAAAATAGTCTTAATTTGCACTCGGATGCTATGTTCCACAGAAGAATGTTTCTGTACTATAACAGACCATTTTTCTTATTAACAATGTAGAGTTTATTTTAATCTCAAAAGATTTTTAAATATGATGTCATGTACACGTATTTGAATTTTGCTTTAGAAGAGGCCATATTTTAATTAAAAAAAAAAAAGAGTTAAAGACTTTAATGCATCAGTGAGGTGGAAAGGATACCTAACATAAAACGTCATTTGTGGTTGTTGGTATTTTACTAGAAACAAAGTTGCCTTAAAAATATTTGTTCGACTTCCCAGGTTTTCCAGTTTTTGAATGCAAAATGCGAGTCTGCCTTTCTTTCCAAGAGGAACCCTCGTCAGATCAACTGGACTGTTCTGTACAGGCGCAAACACAAGAAAGGGCAGTCTGTAAGTATACTTCATGTGTTGTGACTAATACTACTTTAAACTTTCAAGAATGGTTTCCTGGGTGTCCTGGAAAAATCGATCTAGCTGCCACCAAGAGGTGAAAGTAAGCCGGTACGGCGTACTGGGGTGGATCGGTTTCCCCAGGTGCAATTTAAAGGGCCTGTGGCTTCCAGCAGCAGCTGGAGCCCCCGACCCTTTAAACCGCCGCCAGCTGCCACTGTTACCCTGGGGAGGGGGAAGAAGGCACTTGTTGGTACAGGGTGGGCTGGGGCTGGCTCTGACCCTCCCCAGCCCTTCCTCTTCCGCCTGAGGCCCCCTTTTGGGGGCCGGAGCCAGCCCCAGACCAGCCCCGTACTGGTAAGTCCCTAGACTTACTTTCACCCCTGGCTGCCACTGACAAGCAGGTAAGTGAAAAGTTTCTCTGGATGCCATAGGGAGTCTAAACCATTGAGTTCTGTAAACCTTCATGTTTGTAAAGAGGTTTTTCAAGCCCTCATGACTGTGAAGACATTCCCACACAAACACTATTTCCATGTAGTTCCAATACTTAGACTCGTGGCTTTGCTAATGACAAGCACGTTGAAATAAAGACTGGTAATCTGACGCCATGCCTGCAGTCTTGGGCAGATATTATTATGTTGGTTCACATTTGAAAGGTGGATATTTGTTGAGCACAAACTACAAATGTATGTTTCAGTAGTACCTTGAGGCCTCAGTCAGGGCCATTCTGGGCTAGGCACTGACAAACTGATTAACAGTTCATGACTTAAAAGTTGATTGGCATACAGTGGGGTTCTAGTTAATCCATTGGTGGTAACTTTGATTATTTTGTTTTTGTTTTTCTAAATGTGAAATTTTATAAATGCACTGCTTGTGGTGGTATGGTAAACTGGTTTTAGAATGTTATCTTTGCAAACAGCTGGTATCAAAAATGCTCCCGTCTGAAAATTTTGGCTGTGAAGTTGAAATCTTTGGAGATACAAAAGTATTTTCATCAGGGCTACAGTATGGCATTTCTTCTGTATATATTTCCAGTGGCCTTATTTATGTTCCAGGGGCCTGGGTTTTTAAAGATCATAATCAGTGTTCTGTAAAATCATAGTAAGTTAGGAGGCTTTTTAGCATTTGGCTTGATTGGAACAGAGAAGTATGGCTGGGATATGTCTACAACCAGGGGTTATCAACCTCTTTCTTTCTGAAGCCTCCCCAATATGCTCAAAAAAACTCCACGGCCCATCTGCCACAACTGTTTTTCTGCATATAAAAGCCAGGGCCACTGTTAAGGGGTAGCAAGCAGGGCAATTGCCTGGGGCCCATTCCACAGGGGGCCCTGCAAAGCTAAGGTGCTCAGGCTTTGGCTTCAGTCCTAGGTGGTGGGGCTTGGGGCCCTGGGCTTCAGCCCCTTGTGGTGGGGCTTCAGCTTTCTGCCCTGGGCCTCAGCAAGTCTAATGCAGGCCCTGCCTGCGGCCCCCCAGAAGGCCCCAGACCCCTGGTTGAGAACCACTGGTCTACACTGCTTTCTTTTTTTTTTTTAAAAACCCTTGGGTTAATTCCCCAGGCAGTTGTTCCAGGCAACCCCAGAACAAGAGCAAACCTTTGCATCGTGGAACAAATGCATTGGGAGTGTCCACACTAGCCTTTTCTCAGGGGTTGAGTATCTAAGTTAATGGGCAATCATAAAAGTCTAGTGAAATAAGCCCTTAGCCAGAAACCTCCTAAACTCTCTCTTCACAACTCCAGCAAAAGTCACTGGGGATATGGAGTTAAAGTTATATGCAAGTTTTTAAAATTGAGGCCTGGACATTAAAAGCACAAAAGGTAACAAATGTGCATTTTTGGTATAAGAATTGAAAACGTTCACTAGCACAGTGAGTTATCAAATGAATGCTATTTAGATAAATGGTACTCCTGAGGATTACAGTTAACCTGTTACCAAAACGACACTGTAACAAGACACGCTTTTGATTTCAATTTTTTACACTTAACAGTTTTATTCTTCCTTGCCTGACATAATGTTACGGTTTTTGTACAGCTGTTCTTCACTGTGATCCCTGAGTATCTGCCACTTAAAATAGGGTGGCAGTGTTGAAGTCCCTTGCAGTGTCCAAGCAGCCTCTCTTGATTCTTCTTCCTTTTGGGGTTATAGAAAGCTGTTCTTGAATGTAGGACTTTGGGAAGAGGTCTGGAGAGCAGTGTAGCTGATATTCTGGTATGGAGGGAAAGCTTTTGCCAAAGGGGAAGGTTTTGTAGTATTTCCGAAAGATTCATCTTATGTTTGGAAGTTCATTCCATGACCATTAGAACGAATAAGCTTGATGCAGCTAATTGGCATTCTGTTTCTAGTCAGTCACAGGGAATTTCTGATTAAAAAGTTTAATTTTTAGCTAGCTATTTTCTATACGTTGTAATGGTCTGTGAATTCAGTGACTATTATACTGTTGGATTCTGCACATAAAGTGGAGATAGTGGTTGCCATTAGTCAATATTTGCCAAGACAGTGATTTCCTGTTTGAAGTATCTGAGATACCACAGTAATTCGATAGCTGCAGATATATTTGGACATCACACCAACCACTTTGCTAATTGCCCCTTGTGGGGTTTTTTGTTTGTATTTTTGTTTGTTTTTGTAGCACTAATTATTTTAAACCTCTCCATTTTAGGAAGAAATACAAAAGAAGCGCACACGCCGTGCAGTCAAGTTCCAGAGGGCTATCACTGGTGCATCTTTGGCTGAAATAATGGCCAAGAGAAATCAGAAGCCTGAAGTGCGAAAGGCCCAGCGGGAACAAGCCATTAGGTGAGAATCTTTAGTCAGTTGCAGCAATCTTCTTAGTATTTCCAAAATTATGGATTATGATTTCCTTTACAAATCCCTAAACTGTGGAAGAGCTCTGTGCTTTGCATGCTGCAGGCTGTTGAAAACAAACTTAGAGAGATTAGCTACTAATTGTTGGGACTGTAAAATAGTAAATCACATAAAATTTGTTAATATTGCTTGAGCTTTTAAAAATTTAGCATTATTTCAATACTTGGGTATGAGGTCAGGGTTTCTTAACGGGACTTGCCATTTTACTAATATTTAATTAAAATTTGTGAGGAAATATAGAGAGACAAGATGGATGAGGTGGTAATTTCTGAAATGCTGAGAAGAGTTCAGGACATGGGAAATGTAGTTTGTCATGATACTCAAGTATCTTGTTATATAACTAATCTAAGAGCCTTGATGAACCTTTTGGGATGCTTCATGTGGCTGAAGATAGGAGAGCCAACATATCTTAATTTTAAGTTTTAGTCTCATAGGAACTTTTTAATTACTTTATTTAAATAGAACTTGGCTTCACTTTTGAAAGGGAGCGATAAGGGTGAGTGGGAAAAATAAATAACTGTGAATTTGTTCATAGTTCTTGCTATAAATATAATTAACAGGGCTGCCAAAGAAGCCAAGAAGGCTAAGCAGGCAACCAAGAAGTCTACACCCTCTACAACAAAGGTAACATCCATTAGGCAATGAATAGGTGCTGTTTGAGTGCTCAAATAAATTTGTTAGCCTCTAAGGTGCCACAAGTACTCCTTTTCTTTCTGCTACTCTGAAACAGTAGTATATGGTAGTGCAAAACGTTTTAACTGGAAACTTGGGGTTTCCTTTACCAGAATTCTGAGCTCCTATGTTAAAGCTCAACACAGGTTATTCAGGATGAACAATATCTGGAATATCTTATGCTTAAAATACTGCTATCTTGTGATCTGTCTCTGAGAGAAGACTTTTTGGCTAAATAATTAGTCCAATATCCCTATAAGTGACTGTGTATTAATGTGTTGATGTATGCCTATTTTGGGAAGCAACAGATCTACTTTGTCCTCCATGTAATTAGTAGCATTATGCTCTCTTTGCATTACATGAATACTTGAGTTTAAACTGTGATAAGGGCATGCTGAAGTGAGTAATGGTAATGCAGCATATATCTATAGTGTTGACAATACTATGCTGTGTCCGTCAGTTCTTTGGTGTCTTACCTGGAGTAGGCTTGACATAAATGTCCTAATTAAATGATTTAGCAAAGCTTTTCAGAGCCAAAAATGGAAATATTTGTTTGGAGAACTAAATTTCATCCCCCGCAATCATATTTAATGTCTCTTTACAGGCTCCCACAAAGGCTGCACCTAAACAAAAGATTATGAAGCCAGTGAAAGTTTCTGCTCCTCGTGTTGGTGGAAAGCGCTAACTTGTCAAACAGTAGTTGGTTACATTAAATAAACATCTGACTGACTTTCATAACTTGTGCAGTGTTTTATTTGTTTTAAATATATGGGCTCATTTAAAGAATGATAGTCTGCTTTGGCTGACTAGGTAACGAAAATATACCCACTTCCTGTACAAAAATTTACCTTTACTATTGGAAGGCAACAAAATCAAATGTAACCACAATTACATACAGTAGTAACTGGCTTAGTTCAACTGTTAAACATACCGGATTCCAATAAGGCACTCTTAGGGTGTGTCGACACAGCAACTTGTCGCCCACAGCTGACCCGTGTCAACTGACTCGGGTTGCACAGCTGTTTCATTGCTATGTAGACATCTGGGCTCAGGCTGGAGCCCATGCAATAGGACCCTGCGTGGCAGGAGGGTCCCAGAGCTTGGGCTCTCAATCTGGGTCCAGAAGTCTACACAGCAACGAAACAACCTCACAGCTGGAGCCTCCTGAGCCTGAGAGAGCTGGCACGGGCCAGCCCTGGGTTTTTCTTTGCTGTGTAGATGTACCCTTAGAAATTATACTTTGCTTTCTGGGTTGCTGGTAATTGCACTTGCTGGAGGGATCTGCCCTACGGTACAAGCAGGGTCCTCCAGGCTTTGAAATAGGATGCTAGGTCCGCACTGTGCAGTGGTATGAGTAAAGCTGATTTCTTTCAGGAGACTGCTGGAGGGTCAGAATACCACCACACTAAGTATAAACCCCACTCAAATGGTGTGAGGTGAGTGGCATAAAGGAGACTTTTAAGAAGGGTCAAGGGTTTAAAATAGGGCTGTCAAGTGATTAAAAAAATTTATTGCGATTAATCACACTGTTAATAATGAATACCATTTATTTAAATATTTTTGGATGCTTTATACATTTTCAAATATATTGAGTTCAATTACAACACAGAATACAATGTGTACAGTGCTCACTTATATTTACTTTTTATTACAAAAATTTGCACTGTAAAAAACAAAAATAGTGCAACCTCTGTATAATGAAAGTTGAACTTACAAATGTAGAATTATGTACAAAAAATAACTGCATTAAAAAATAAAACAATGTAAAACTTTAAAACCTACCAATCCACTCAGTCCTACTTCAGCCAATCGCTCAGACAAACAAGTTTGGTCACAATTTGCAGGAGATCATGCTGTCCGCTCTTGTTTACACTGTCGCCTAAAAGTGAGAACAGGCATTCGCATGGCACTGTTGTAGCCGGCATTGGAAGATATTTACATGTCAGATGTGCTAAAGATTCATATGTCCCTTCATGCTTCACCCACCATTCCAGAATACATACGTCCATGATGATGACGGGTTCTGCTCAATAACGATCCAAAGCGGAGTGGACCGACGCATGTTCATTTTCATCATGAGTCAGATGCCACCAGCAGAAGGTTGATTTTTCTTTTTTTGTGGTTCGGGTTCTGTAATTTCCACATTGCAGCGTTGCTCTTTTAAGACATCCGAAAGCATTCTCCACACCTCGTACCTCTCCAATTTTGGAAGGAACTCCAGATTCTTAAACTTTGGGTCGAGTGCTGTAGTTATGCTTAGAAATCTCACGTTGGTACCACCTTTGCATTTTGGCAAACCTGCTGTGAAAGTGTTCTTAAAAAGAACATGTGCTGGGTCATCATTCGAGATTGCTATAACATGAAATATATGGCAGAATGTGGGTAAAACAGAACAGAACATGCAATTCTTCCCCAAGGAGTTCAGTCACAAATTTAATTAACTCATTTTTTTAACGAGCATTGGAAGCATGTCCTCTGGAATGGTGGCCAAAGCATGAAGGGGCATACAAATGTTTAGCATATCTGGCTGCAATGGTGGCTACAAAAGTGCCATGCGAACGCCTGTTCTCACTTTCAGATTGTAAATAAGCAGTCAGCAGTATCTCCCGTAAATGTAAACAAACTTGTTTGTCTTAGCAATTGGCTTAACAAGAAGTAGGACTGAGTAGGCTTGTAAGCTCTTAAAGTTTTACATAACTGTACTCAAAACCAAAACAAAGTAACAAAAAATGCTACATTTGCAAGTTACTTTCACGATAAAGAGATTGCACTACCATACTTACGAGGTGAATTGAAAAATACTATTTTTACAGTGCAAATATTTGTAATCAAGAATAATATAAAGCAAGTACTGTACACTTTGTATTCTGTTGTAATAGAAGTCAATATTTTTGAAAATGTAGAAAAACATCCAAAATTTTAAATAAATTTCAATTGTATTGTTAACAGTGTGATTAATCATTATTTTTTTAATGAGTTAATTTTTGAGTTAATCACATGAATTAACTGTGATTAATTGATAGCCCTAGTTTAAAACTTAAGACCTTCAGTCTCTTCCTACCAATTAAAAGATCAAAACACATATGCTATTGGGTTGAGTACTTAAAATTTAGTTGGCAACTTCAGTTGATAACTATTCCCAAACCAAAAGCCGTATTAAGCTGTTTTTAAGGCTATGAATTCTCATTAGAATGTTGTTGTATTAAAAATACAAAAGCCAGAAGTTATTTGCATTTAAAATGGAGAGTTTGGAAATGCGGGCTTAAGGGCATAATTTGTGTTAAAAATAAACAGGGAAACATTACCACAATAGCTGATGGGTAATACAAAGATGGTATTTAGTTCACTGTCCACCCCCTTCCCCCATCATTTCAAACTATGCACAGAGCACTTCTAAATTACAGTGCTTAATGGATTAAACTAATAACAAGAGCTTTGGGTACAATAGCTTGTCTGTTGGGCAGTGCATAGTTTACTTCAAGTCTCCCTCTGTCCTCATTAACCTTTCAATGACTACCTCACCTTTATTTCAACATAATGGCTACATTAGTTGCTGAACTCTCATAGATGACCATCATCTTGCTTTTTTTCCTTTCTCCAAAGTACAGTCTCCATCCTGCCATTGTTGCATGTAATTGAATCAGCATCTCTCCAAATCTGTGTAATCATGGAATGATTTCCTTACCAATGGTAAAGCAGATATGCGTTGTTGCTCAGAATCAATGGCTTGACACCCTTAATGTCATTTAGTGAGAATAGTTCTGAGAAATCGAACATTCTTAATATAGCACTTTTCTAGATTCTATATATAAATCTATGTGCCACAATGCTCCACTGAGGCTTGCACCATGACAGCTTCAGTAGCTAATTATTACTTCCTGTCAATGTACTACCGGGCTTGTTTTGAGGGAAGGGAGGAAAAAGCTGAAACCCATGTGTTCATTCAATAACTCCAGCAGAGTAGGAGTTCTCATTCTTTAAATCCTTCAGTTATACTACTTTAATTGAGTATGTACTGCCATGCACTCCCTTCATAGCAACAATGTCCATCATGAACTTGCCAAATTGCTCGCTGACTTTCACAGTAAGTAGATATTCCACTCCCACCCAGTTGAATGGCAAAACTTAGCACAAATAGGTGGGGCCTGGTTATTCAGCCTCCTGTTCGGCCTAGGCTGCAAGATGTTATCCCAGTAGTCTCTGGCTTGACTGGGGTAAGACCAAAAATGGTACTCCAACTAATAAAAGCCCACCAAGTTCTATGGGTTTTGCTGCTTTGGGTGCATGGCCTTGCATCAAAAATGCAGTAAACTATTGGTTTGGCTCTCAGCATGTTTGCCACTAAAGTGCAATCATGTTAGCTGCTTTGGAAAAACACTAGCAGACACCTTCCTTTCTGAGTAGAGTGAGAGTTGAGAATCTTGGCTTCCATTTTCAGGCAGATCCTTCACCAGAGTTTCACCTTTTTCTACAGTTCTTTTGGGCTTTCAGAAACTACGTTATCAAGGAAACTTTGAGACAGGTCCCCAAATAACACTGCAATTTTATGTAGTCAATGCAAGTGTGAAGGGGGGGCAAAACTGCAACCGAAACAACGTAATTAGGGTGGACATGCTGCATTATTCGAATTTTACACTAGTGCTATCCTATTAGCTCAGTTCTCTGCTGTAGAAAGCCTCAGGTTTAACCTGCAACTGTAGACAGAAACTCCAGAATAACTCAGGTGTGCATCAATTCTCCAAAAATAGCCACTTTTTTAATGTATACACACATCATTCAAAAGTTTATGTACATTTAGATGAGGTATGGGAAGCTGTCAAGTGGGTAAGATGGTAAGTGAGGTGAAACAATGCTACCCCAAATAAGTGTAACTTTTGTAACTGCAACATGACTGATTACACCTTTTACTGTTTAAGTTAATTTCAACACCTTAATGTGATGGTTATTGGTCAAAGCTACCAAAGACAATGTATTAAAAGATTTTTACTGGTTTTGCATAGGCAAGTATACTAACGTTAAATTTTTTCACATCATATATTCTTAATTGTCAAAGTATCTCACAAGTTGTTAAACAATTTTCTATATTTTCAACTGAACTTTGCTGACCAGATTAGTCTCACTGAAAGCTGTACACCAGTAGCAGGAGATTGCATGCCCATAGTTTATACAAGAGAGCAGATAGATATAGATGTATATTAATTCCTAATGCATGCTTTCTCCATTTGTAAGCTTTTGTACACATTATGTAGCATATAGTCTGCCTGGTAGAAGGTTTTATTTTGTAATTGCCTATACATGCAGTACTAGCCTTCAAAATATTTTAGAGAAACTAGTTTTTTAATGGAGTGATACTTATGCAGTGTTAGAAATGACAATACATAGCTTCATACTATAAATATGCAAAAGCTATAAGAGAAAGAAGTGCCTAACAAGTAGTAGTGAAGACAAATGGGCCCTGAGCCAAGCAAGGGGTGTGTTTTGGTGGCTCCTGTGATGGGAGAGGACAGGACGAGTTAGGTTCAACAAGATTTTCAGCTCCTACGGTGCTTCTAGGATGGACATGAGGGCTTGTGGGATTTGTCACAAGATTTTGAGCCATAAGGTCTCATGGGATTTAGCATGAGACTTGGAGCCATGATAGGTTCACAGTGCCACTTCCTGTTTTCTTGTTTCCAGAAGTCAACCCTCCCTCCCTCCTTTATCTAGGTCACTGCAGGTTATGCTAGTTGCCACTTTGAGGCTGGGAAGGAATTTTTTCCCATACCACCAGATTGGCGGTGGCTGGTTAGGTTTTTTGGGTTTTTTTGCCTTCCTCACAGCAAAACCTAGGGTCTGCTTTTGGTCAACAGGACAGCTGGGATTCTCCCTGTCCCAGAGGGCACAGTTGGACCTATGAGAGAATCATTTAGTTCTTGCAACTTTTGGCAGGTACCTAGTACAAGAAACTCCGATTTAGGCTTCAGATCCAAAAGGTAACATAGTGGGCATCCCAAGGGTATCTCTTGAGAGATGGGGGCATCAGGTCTAACCCCCTATTGGCAAATGCGAGCCAGAGCACTACCCCAGGGGCACCACCCAACCACTGCACTTGATGGCAGTACTGGCTGAGGTCCCCTCTCATCTCAACTCCTGAAAGGGGGAGGGATGCTAGCAGGCAAGTGGAGGCGGCCAGAGACCCTCCTAGTCTGATGATTGGCTCCCCCTGCAGTGAGAGCCCCCAAGAATTGACATAGGATCAGTGGGGTGCAAGTTACTGCGTGGGACTGACCCCTGTCAGGAACTTTGGATGTAATTTGACTAATAAAAGTTACTGCCTGGCCTGTACCATCTGTCTTTGCCACCTTCCACGCAATGTGCACAGCAAAGTCCATAAACAAGTCCTTGTCTCTGCACTGAACAGGGATGAAGAGCACATTACAGCTCTTACTAAACATGTCTTTAACAATATCACAAACCCATTTGACCCTGAATCAGACCCAGGGGTACTTACCAATATATCTACTGTACTGTATGCACCATCAGTTGTACAAGAATCTCTACTGAAGATAGCAGATATTGCTGAAGAACAAATGGAGAGATTTGTGAAAGGTGTATTCGACCCTGATGAGACACAGCTTCTTCAGCTCACTCAAGAAATCTGACATCAAAATATTTGGTGACGTGGGCAAGAAGACCAAATTTAAGTCTGGCAAGGGAGGTCACAGTAATTACCAGTCCAGAAACTGTTTTCTGCAGAGCCCTGTCCTTAGCAAGATGCAGTAATTATGTTTCAATAGCACTCAATAGACCCTGTGCCTATGTCCCTCTTCCATGCTGACAGAACAATGAGAAGAACAGACAAGGCGGAATTGGGCATCAGCTGGAAGCTCAAGCTGAAAGATCCCATGAGCTAAAGCATGCAACAAAGAAACCACAGTGTACATCAGAGATGGCATGGCTGTCCTACAAATGATGTCTGGAGACAAATTCCACATATTTGATGAATTGGCTGCTGAGGACTTGAGGCAGGTCCTAAAAGAATTTGACAAATCTAATTATGTAACTAAAGTATTTGACAGATATGACAACAGTAACTGTGAAAAGTACAGAAAGACTGCAGGATCTAAGGTTGGATTAAAAAAAAATTCCAGATGATTGGTGGATGCCCTGTGCCTCCAAAGGAAAAAGTTTCTAAATGTGGCATCCAATAAGCAGTTGCTTGTAAAACTTCTCTTTGAATATATGGTTCAAAATACCACACAAGCACTCCATATGGAGGCTTTTCTCAGTCCTTAATTTGTAATGAAAGAGGTGCCAGGGCTCAAGCAATTTTTTTACCTTCATAACTGAAGCAACAAGTCCAGAGGTCCCAGGGTTATGAACTGCCAACCCTAGAGGTGCTAGGACTCAACGCTGGCACAAATTAAGCACTGACTTTTCCAATTATGCAACAGTAAATTTCATCACCAGCAGATGTGTGGAAGAAGCCCAAGACTTGTATAGTATTGAGAAGCGGACACAAAGATGCTTCTGGAGGCTGTATAGGCCAATATGGCTTTTGGGTCTTTTGGGTGTCAAAAGACACATAATAAGGTCACACAAATGTTTTGGTCCTTGCTGTTCACTCTTTTCCAAAAATGGAACACATAGATAACATGTGGATTGAAACAGGCACCATTACCAGCACAACTGACAAGCTTTGCTTCACACGTGTGGGTGAAATTTGTGGTGCATTCACTCCCGACTTTCTGCTGTACACGTGATGTGACTGTGTTTAATTTCAAAGCAAAGGGAGGTTACCACTTCAGAGATCTTGTCAAATTGGGGGAGAGTGAGGGGCAAGCCACAATATCTGCAGCAAGAAAGTTAGTAGCAGTGCTGTATGACCACAGCGAGAAAGAAAAGGTGACCCACTGCATGTGCCTCAATCAAGCCCTCAAAAAGGGCAATTCACTGGCCAAACTCGCACCAGGTGATGACAGTTTTGAAGAGCATGTCAAAAGAGCATCTTGGCAAACGAAGAATTGGATGTTTTCACACACAGGCAAACCAGATACTGGATCACCATTGCAACATGGATAGGAAAATGTGGATGATGAACTACTTCCTGTATTCTTCAAGGGCCCAATGGCATCTAAAGCTTCTATAAGACTTTCTATGTGCCTGTACTGGTAGGAGTCACTGCAATATCAGCTGTGGCTGTAGTCTATAGTCAGAATAATCTTCCCTGAACAGAAATGGAGCAATATACAGACTTTCTTTCCAACCGCAGTAATTTGTTTATTAGATAGACATGCAACTCAAGAGTATATTTGTGAAGTTTATGCTGGGATGCCAGAATTTTCCTAGGAGGGATCCTTCCATCATCACGAGGAGGGATATATAAGGGATACAGAGAACAGATGTTCCTTGAATGATTAATAACTACGTGGCAATATGAAAATGATTTACATTATGTGTGATACTTTGTCTAAGGATCCAAAGATAGCCAAAGTCAGAGTTCCTCTCCCTAAGAATAGAAACTAAAATGGATAAATGAGAATATTGTTAATCAACTGGGCAAGAATCTCTCATAATTTGCATATGAATCAAACCTCTTTCTCTCTCCCAGTCTAGCTAAAAAAGAATTCCAAGTTACCAAGCAAAGGTAACACCCTTCTGCCTATACAGATCTTGAACATAAGAATGGCCACACTGGGTCAGACCCAAGGTCCATCTAGCTCAGTATCCTGTCTTCTGACAGTGGCCAATACCAGGTGCCCCAGAGGGAATGAACAGAACAGGTAATCATCAAGCGATCCATCCCCTGTCGCTCATTCCCAGCTTCTGGCAAACAGAGACTGGGACACCATCCCTGCCCATCCTGGCTAATAGCCATTGATGGACCTATCCTCCATGAATTTATCTAGTTCTTTTTCAAACCCTGTTATAGTCTTGGCTTTCACAACATTCTCTGGCAAGGAGTTCCACAGGTTGACTGTGCGTTGTGTGAAGAAATACTACCTTTTGTTTGTTTTAAATCTGCTGCCTATTCATTACATTTGGTGACCCCTAGTTCTCCTGATTTACTTTCTCCACACCAGTCATGATTTTATAGACCTCAATCATATCCTCCCTTAATCGTCTCTTTTCCAAGCTGAAAAGTCCCAGTCTGATTAATCTCTCTTCATATGGAAGCCGTTCTATACCCCTAATCATTTTTGTTGCCCTTTCCTGAACCTTTTCCAATTCCAATATATCTTTTTTGAGATGGGACGACCACATCTGCATGCAGTATTCAAGATGTGAGCATACCATGGATTTATATAGAGGCAACATGATATTTTCTGTCTTATTATCTATTCCTTTCTTAATTATTCCCAACATTCTGTTCGCTTTCTTGACTGCCGCTGCACACTGAGTGGATGATTTGTTATTTGGTGGACATGACATTTTATGGGAAGCGGTGTAGCGAACTGAGAATAGGCATGATGCACTCACGGTAGCCTGTGTTGTGGAGATGTACGGCAGCATTTTGTACTAGTTGGAGTTTCCTAAGTGCTGAAGATTTCATGTCCAATTATATCACATTGCTGTAGTATAGCAAACAGATGATGAAAACATGAATAACTGAGTCCAGGTCTTGTATTACCTGCAACTGTTGCAAAGTGAAGGCTCAGCAACAGTGAGGAATCCAAGAGTTCCCCTAGACTATGGACTGAATTGACCAACTGTGGATGTGAACCTTGAATCAAAGAAGACTGTATCATGGCTGCAAATGCCTCAAAATACTTTACTCTGCCCACCAGCAACACTTCTGTTTTGCTCGGGTTCAGTTTCAGCCAGTTGTTCTTCATCCATGAGCTGAACTCATTCAAATATTGACCATCCTGGTGGTAGTGGTATGGTGAAGTATAGGTAGAGCTGTGTGTCATCTACATATTGCTGGCACTTGAGTATTTGTTGTCTGACCAGTTCATCTGTGTTTACATATAGATGTTGAAAAGAACCAGAGAGAGAACTGATCCTAATGAACAGTGGTACTGGAACTAGGGATGTTGGGGGTGCTGCTGCACCCCCTGGCTTGAAGTAGAAATAACAGACACCAAATACATAGTTTCCATGATCAGGACCTCCACTATAAAAACTGTTCCAGCACCCCTGCTTGTGGAACCCCATGATGATATGGATATTTCAGAAATGCAGATCATAGTTTGATTGTAGCCTCCGCTCAGCAAATAATTGATCTTTCAAATCAATTTTTGGGAATGCTGAAAGGATTTATACTTGAATAAGTATCACACCTGAATGAGTTTCTTACAAAGATTTTGATTCTTTAGTTTCCATCCAGATTGCAACGAAGATCAATTAATGCAGATCCAATTGAAAGATCAGGACCATATTACTGGCTGTATATTCTGCTTTCATAGATACAAATGATTTTAAGAAACTGGGCACTTTCCTTGTCTCCCTTGTTTTAATTTGCAAACTTTATTTTAGAATAGATAACCCCAGATAACATGAAAATCGAGTTCAAAATGTTCTTCTGGTTCCTACGGCTAAAAATTATTTTGGAAAAAAGCAACAATTTAGTTGGTCTGCTAGTTGCTGAGGTTACTGCTTTTCCAGATGAAACCAACAAAAACCCACAGACAATTATGGAGTCGACTGGACTTTCCACTACCAGAATAGTTTTTAATATAATTTGACAATATAAATCCCTTCATCCTGGTCAAGGATTGTCACCAATCCTTAATTCCTGGTATTATATTAACAGAGGTGATCCTACAGTTTACCGTTGCTGCTTTGTGGGATTAGTTATGGGTCCTGAAATCACTTTCAGAACCACCAGTGGTGAGCTGGAGCTGGTTCGCACCAGTTTGCGCGAACCGGTTGTTAAAGAATACAAGGAACCAGACAGCGTGCTGTGAGGCAACTGGAAAGCTTTTGAATGCTGTAACAAGAAAACACTCAAGCACATGGTTAACTTTAGGCAATTTTTACTCATCCGGTGGCGCTCCAGGTCTTCGGCGGCGGGTCCTTCACTTGCTCAGGGACTTCGGCAGCGGATCCTTCAGTGCCGCCAAAGACCCAGAGCGAGTGAAGGACCAGCCGCCAAAGTGCCGCCGAAGACCTGGAGCGAGTGAAGGACCCGGTTTTTCACCTTTGGCAGCTATCACTGAGAACCACCACCAAAAAAAAAGGTTTTGGTGTGATGGTGAGCAATGGGACACAAGGACATGTTGGGCTGGTAAACACATTCTGCATCATGCAATATTGCCAACTGTTATTACTTTAATATTTGGTGCTTTTAAACTCCAGCTTGTGGAATCAAAGAGATTGCATGAAAATTGTAGCTTCCTTAAAAATAGCCCTTGCAGTTGCAATGGTTCAGCAACCAAAGGACAAATATAAGGAACACAATATGTATGTTTTAAAATCTCATGATTTTTGATTGCTTGGGGCTGGCAACCCTCATTTAAGGTTACAGTGCTATTTGAACATAATGGGGGATGCTTTTATGTACGAGGTGAGGTACATAACGCCAAAATATTGCGTTGCTTCGTGATCTCAACCGCTCTGAAAATAACCAAACACAGCCACAAGGCTGAGTGGAAATGAATTGCGCACAGCCATCACTCCCCTTACAGACGGGAGAGTCGGTGATGGACTCAGTGAGCCTATAAAAGGGCAGTTCAGTATTTTGGCGAAACGAGCTTTGCCCTATTTCAAGATGGCTGCTCCTGTAATTTACGCCTCCCAGGCTAAGGAGAGGTTTTGCCCTAGTTCAAGATGGCGGCGCTCCGACCCCACTTCGGCGCTTTTTCACTGTGTTCGAAGACAGTAGCCACCAGAACTCAGCGGCGCACTCCTTGCCCTGTTCTAAAATGGCGACGTCCCAACCTCAGCCCTTTGGCGCTTTCGTCCGATTCCAAGATGGCGCCCCGCAATACACGTTGCGCTCTCGAGGCACCCCCGCCCCAGCTACCTCCTTGAGCCCCTCCCCTGCGCTCAGGCTTCTGACCTCACTTCCGTTTGTGCAGCAGCCATTTTGTCTTTCCGTTGCTGCTGCCCGAGCTTCTCCCTCCCTCCCGCCGCCGCTGGCTGGGAAACTCCAGTTCCCCCCCCGGGCCCAGCTCCCTCTGGACCCGCTGCCCAGGGGGGCCGCTGCCTTCAGCCTCCCACCGCCTGCCCAACGGCTGGCCAGGTTGCCTCGTAGCGCGTACCCGCGGATCGGCGTCTCTCGCCCCCTCCCCCCCAGCGGCGCATGCTCTGCCGGGCCCCCGGCCGCGCGGACACCTGGTAGCGCCCCCCGCTGCCCGAGGGGCTGGGGCGCCCCTCAGTGACTGGCCACGGGACCCCCCAGCTCTCGGGGAGACGCCCCAGGGCCCTCCCCTACGCTGAGCGCCGGAGACGCCCCACAGCTCCCTAGGGGCTGGCTGCGGAGGCGGGGGCCCAGCTGCCCCTACCCGGGGCGCGCGGCTGAGGCGCCCCGCGGAGGAAAGCGGGGGCCTGGCTCGGCAGGGGCCCCGTCGCCCCCGGCACCCGCGGAGCCGGTCCCGCCCAGCCCGGCGGCGCCATGTCCAGCGAGGAGAGCTACCTGGCCATCCTGCGCTACCTGACCAACGAGCGGGAGCCCTACGCGCCCGGCACTGAGGGTAACGCCAAGCGCAAGATCCGCAAGGCGGCCGCCTGCTACGTGGTGCGCGACGGGACCCTCTACTACCAGCGGCGGCAGCGGGACCAGCAGCGCTTCGCCGAGCTCGAGGTGGTGCTGCAGGCCGAGCGCCGCGCCCGCCTCATCCGCGCCGCCCACCTCGGCCCGGACGGCGCCCACCGCACCCGCCTGCAGACCTGGCAGGGGCTCTCGCAGCGATACTGGTGGAGAGGTGAGGCGGGGCCCGTGTCCGCGCGCCCCGGCTGGGAGGGGCCGCCCCGGGGACAGCGGCGTGGCTCAGCCCCGCCGCAGCCGGAGGTGGGGAGCGGGCTCGCGTGGTGGGAGGCGCCCGGCCGGGGCCGATCTCTCGCAGCCGCGCGCTGAGCCCGCTCGGGGAAAATGGGCAGGGGAGAAGGGCACCTGGGGACGGTCCTGCGCGGCTCCCTCGCTCTGCCGCCGCACGTGCAACCCGCCCAGTGGGGTAGGTGGGGCGCGATAATGCAGCTGGCCGCGGGAGCCAGCCCGCGTGTTTGGGCGGGGCTCCGCTGGGGAGCCCGCCAATCCCTGGAGGGTGTGTGCGAACCTCAGCGGTGCTCCCCAGCCCAAGTAGCTGAGCGCCCTGGTGAGCTGTGTGCCACAGAGCCTGGGGCATCTGTCAGGCAGGGGCCAGGAATTGGCTACACCGTTACTAGCATGTTAACTACATTAGAAGCAGGATGCTTGTCAAACAGTCAGTGGGGCCAATGGATGATTGAGGTATTAAACAGGTTTCAGAATAGCAGCCGTGTTAGTCTGTATTCGCAAAAAGAAAAGGAGGACTTGTGGCACCTTAAAGACTAACCAATTTATTTGAGCATAAGCTTTCGTGAGCTACAGCTCACTTCATCGGATGCTGTAGCTCACAAAAGCTTATGCTCAAATAAATTGGGTAGTCTCTAAGGTGCCACAAGTACTCCTTTTCTTTTTGAGGTATTAAAGGGGGACTCAAGAAAGACAAGGCCATTGTTGAGCGGCAAAACAGATTTTTGCATCGGATTTCATTAAAGAGGATGTGAGGGAGATTCCCGTGACTGATTCATTCTTTTTCGGTAACTGATCTGAGGAATTGACCTAGATTGAGGTGTCAATAAAGAAGGTTTTAGAACAAATTAGTAAATAGTAAAAGGTCCCGAACCTGATAGTATTCAATAAAGAGTGCCAAAGGAACTTGCATATGAAATTGCCGAACAATTAACTGCGGTATATAAGCTATTACTTAAATCAACCTCTGCACCTGGTGACCTGAGACAAGCTAATGTAACACCAATTTTTTATAATGTTCTAGAGGTGATCTTGGCAATTACAGGCCAGCAAGCTTAACTTCAGGACAGGGCTAATTGGTTGAAACTATAATAAAGAATAGAATTATCAGACACATAGATTAACATGATATGTTGGGGAAGAGTCAAAAAAGCTTTTTTGAAGGGAAATCATGCCTCAGCAATCCCATAGAATTCTTTGAGGGGGTCAGCAAATGTGAACAAGGGGGAATCCACTGGATATAGTGTACCTGGGCTTTCTGAAAGCTTTTGACAAAGTCCCTCATCAAAGGCTCTTAAGCAAAGCAGGCAGTGATGAGTAAGAGGGAAGGAAGATAGGAGACAAAGGATAGGAATAAATGATTAGTTTTCACAGTGGAGAGAAGAAACGAGCAAAGGGTCCTGCAAGGAGCTGCACTGGGGCCGGTTGTATTCAACATATTCATAAATAATCTGGAAAAAGGGATAAATAGTGAAGGTTGCAAAGTTTGTAGACAATACAAAATTATTCAAGATAGTTAAGTCCAAAGCTGACGGCGAAGAGTTACAAAGGGATCTCATAAAACTGGGTGACTGGGCAACAAAACAGCAAATGAAATTCAATATGGATAAATGCAGAGTAATGAACATAGAAAACATAATCCCAACTGTACATACAAAATGATGGAGTCTACATTAGCTGTTACCACTCTAGAAACAGATCTTGGAATAGGCGCGCCGGAGCGGGGTCAAGCCATGTGGTGCCTCCCCTGACCTAGCACCCTGGCAGGAGCGGGGCCAAGCCACTGTCGTCCAAAGTAGTTGTAATCTCTCCCAGTTTGGTGTCATCCACAGATTTTATTGGCATACTCTCCACTCCATTATCCAAAGTCATTAATGAAAACATTGAATAGTACCAGATCCAAGACTGACCATTGTGGAATCCCACTATATATGCCTATCAAGTTTGACAGTGAACCATTGATAAATACTGTTTGAGTACAGTCTTTCAATTAGACCATGTTTCCCTAGTTTGCTTATGAGAGTGTCATATGTGTTTAAAATATTAGTAAAATCAAGATATGTCATGTCTACTGCTTCTCTCCCCTTCTCTTGACCCCTCACCCCCTTTCAATAGGCCAGGGAGGAAAGACCTAGAAAGAAATTAGTTTGGTTGGCTTGATTTGTTCTTGACAAATCCATGTTGGCTCTTCCTTATAACCCTATTATCGTCTAGATGCTTATAACATGGTGGTTTGATAACTTGTTCCAGTATCTTTCCAGGTATGAAAGTTAGGCTGGCTCATCTATAATTCCGCAGGTCCTCTTTGTTCCCCCTTTTAAAGATGGATATTAGGTTTGCCTTTGGGACCTCACCCATCCTCCATGAGTTCTTGAAGATAATTGCTAACATTTCCGAGATTGCTTCAACTACTTCCTTAAGTACTCTGGGATGAATTTCATCTAGCCCTTCTGGCTTAAATATATCCAACTTCTCTAAATAGTTTTTAACCTGTTCTTTCCCGATTTTGGCTTACGCCCCTTGTTATTAATATTAATTTTGTTGAATATCTGGTCACCGTTAACTCTTGGTCCATCTATTTTTCTGTTTTTGTACAGTGACTAGCACGGTGGATTTTGGTCCATGCCTAGGTAGTACTACCATAGAAATAATAATGCTTAGTCATTCCTCGTATCTGTTTATTATGGGACAGCTTTGGATGAAGCATTCTTACAGTTAATTTTCAGTGACTATCACTAGCTCGGGAGGGGCAGGGCTGGGATGTGCCTGAAATCTGTATTTCCTGGTTCACAGGCTTAAGTATACATACATTTGACATTCTGGAAGGGTATGAAGGATTGCCCATCAACCTTAACTCTGAGTTACCCAAGTTTTGGGCCTGTCATAAACAGTTGGGTTTTGCATCATGATCTTCTGAAGTCAGCAGGCACAGGTTCTCTTTTTGCACTAGCGGGAGAAATTAATTTGAATTGAAGACTGTGAGTATGTTTACACTACGAGTGCTACAGTGGTACAACTGCACAGTAGATCCACCCCCTCTAAAGGCAGTCGCTAGGTTGACAGAAGAGTCCATCTGTCAACCTAGCTGCATCTAGAGTTGGGGGCTAAGTCAGCCTAACTATGTCGCACAGGGCACAATATTTTTCAGAGCCTTGAGCGATGTATTTAAGTAATGAGAATGCCTTGGGAGCTGCCCTAAGACATTTAAATCTAAGTACTGTTAATTCAGATGCCTCATCTCAGCTGCAGGTGTTGAAGTATTGGGAATAGTTTACACCCAGATGCCCTAAACTCACATGGAGCCTCATTAATTTCAACAAGTATCCATGTGGACATGGGTCCACATGCATAGTGCCAGTTGCAGGATCAGTGTCATAGGTTGTAAAGCTAGGTTCCTTTGGAATTAAATGATACATAAATGTAAGATTGGAAGAAGCAATCATGCACAAGTCCTTCTGGAATGATGTTTGACCTAATAAGTCTAATAATCTTCAGTACTTCCACCATGAACGAACTGTTAATAATCAGTTGATTAAATGGAAAGAACATCCAGTCACTCAAGCCCTTAAAAGCAATGAAAATGGCCACTTACACTGATGTATGAGGTTCAAGGTCTTTTAACATACCTTGAACCTCATACATCACATTAATGATTTCACTGACCATCTCCATATACCTTCAACATTTTGACAGTTATACAATTCAGACGCTATATTCTTTACCCTCACACTGTAATAAAACCTTAACTTTGACATCAGCAACATACATGTCTGTCAGGCATCTGCATACTTGTGAACTGTCTAATGTGGTATTTTATCATTGGGATGTATGAGGAACAGTGAGTTGCAGACAGGTGAAAGTATAATTCAGGAATCTTTCAATGCTTTTGTGCTGTTCTAACCAATGGGCAGACTTTCTTTAAATTAATCTGACATAAATGCAACAAAAGCTAGGGTTCTGAAGAAGTGTCTAAGACTGTTCTTGTCCCAGTGAAAACTATGTGAAGTAGGGAGTAAACTTCTTTCCATATGGTTTGTGATATTTTATTAGAGTTGGCTGAAATTTTGCAAATTCAGTTTTGATGTAAAATGGCAACCAAAAAAACTGACAACATTTTCAAGAATTCCCATCCCCACCTCTTTCCATTTTTAGGCCAGCTCTAGATATTTTCCCTTTAAATGACTTATTCATTACAAAGATTTTTTTTTTTTTTTTTTTTTAATTTTTGGGCTATTTCTGGCTTTACAAACTGGGTTGAGCTAGCCTGGTAGTGTGGCAACAGAATGGAGCATTGGTGGAGATAATGGTTTAATAATGACTTGGTGATTGATTCATCTTCCTGGTTAAATGGAATTTGGCTGTGTGAAAAGAGGGGATTCAGTACTGGTGATGAGGTATGTTTATAAGTTATAAATAATGCAGGCAATCCTGGAGGGTGTTGTACATCTCCATTTCCTGATAACAGCTGGGATACAATAATGGTAGTCATGTATATTCAGTTAGAAAGGGAAAACATAGGCTAACGGGAGCCAGAGAATGAAAGTGTAGAAAAACAATTGGACCTGTTTTTCCCAATAAATACACAATAGTATGGATGTAATACATCAGTAAAACGACAGATTGCCCTTTCTCACGTGTGTAGCGTAAAAAGATGACTAACTAATGAAGCTTTCATTAATACTTTTCCTTAGGTATTCTTAAGCAAGTTAAAGATTACATTAAAGAATGTAGTAAGTGCCAGGAAAAGCTAGATCGTTCTAGATCCCTGTCAGATCCTTCTGAAATGCTGGAGGAACTAGGACTGGACACAAGATCTCATGAAGACAGTAATGAAACAGATGATGAATTAAGTAACACTGCATCAGTCCCAGCTGCATCACCAAAACCTGTGAAAAAGAAACCAATAGCAAAACATGAGCTTGTATTTGTAAGTAGCATTTTATCTACTTGTAAAATTATAAGATGTTAATTTAACCCTCTTAATCAAATTATTATTTATCATAGCTCTTACTAGTGCAATATGATCTGATACTAAATTTCACTGAATGTTCAAGTAAAATAGAGCATATTGCAATGTTTAGAAACTGAGTGTCCAAATATCTGTTTTTCTGTCGCCCTACTCTTCATTTTTGTTTCACAAATGATTGTGTGTGTAGGAATTTAAAAAAAAAAAAAAGTTCCACAGGTTTTTGATTTCTGTATATTTTTCTTTGTTTCTATCGTTTTGTCTGTTTTCACATTGTGCGAGTATAACTTTAAATAAATGTCTAAAAGGGACAGTGTTAGCAAATTGAAACAATTAATTAAAAGTCTTGCTTTTTTCAGATGAGCTGATCTTTTTTCAGGGTGGACTCGACTTAATCATGGTTTTCTACGTAAAAGTGCATTCTTTTTGGTTGTTATAACCTTAATACATATTCTTCACAACTCAGAGATAGATGTAGGTTTCATTTTTAGAAGGTACACACTATACATTTTTAAACAGTGATTTATTTTGAAAACTTTTCAGATTGCTTTTACAGCTATATCAGAAAATGAATTATTGTTTGGTTATTTCATTTACCAAAGGTAATTGAAGCAGATATTGTATTTATGAAGTCATTGGATGGTGAACTATCTCCAATTCAACAAGTTAATCATAAATATTTGGAGGATTTTCTTGCCACGCTGTATTAGGAGGAGAATGTCACCAGAAAGACATTTAAATTGTTTTATTTAACTAACACAACAACGTTAAGTATTCTGGATTTTTTTTCTTCAACAGCAAACACATAATATTTTAACAAAACAAGCATATGTCCTTCACGTCTCACATTTATCTCCAGACTTCTTCCACTTGTCCATGTCTATTTAGCCCCCAACAATCTTCTATTCATTGAACTTTTTGAAACTTTGTGCTTTTAGAGAGAGGTAAGGGATCGACTCTGTGCACACAAATTTGCAGAGGGACAATAGAGTTGAGGTCTGTTATTTCTCACTTCTATTTATTCATGTATGTATGTAAAAACATTTTTGCTGTTAACAAGCATGTTATCTCTCGAGGCACAAATCCACAGTTTGAGAACTGCAAAACTAAGCATCTCTGATGGTATCTTCTAGACTGAGTCCCATTGGGTAGATGGAAAGATTAATCTAAATAATCTATACAGAAGCCTGTGGAACCCCATAAGATTGGGTCCCTAATCCATGAACTATTGGAATTCATTTACAAAACTTTTCTTAAACATTACACGAATATATTGTCTCATACTATACAATTAGAATTTATAATCCCTGTTCCATGATGAGATAGTTTTAATTAAGATACATTATAGCTCAAATATATCTTTAGATAAGTTTTTTCCTCAAAAAGCATTTTATCAACAAAATCTGATTGAAATTTAAAAAAATCAATTTTTTTGTTTTTTTTTTAAATAATTCATTTTTATCCACCCTGTCTTTTTTTCAGATAAGAAGAAATGTCTAGTGCTCAGTATGAATGCTTAAAAAGATAAATATAAAGCAACTCTTTGTAATGGATTTGTTTATGGCAGGTTGATAGTAAAGGCCTTGTGAAGCAGTCTTCTTCAAAACATTCTCTGTCAGTTTTAAACCAACTGAACCAACAGAGGCTTTCCAATCAGTTCTGTGATGTTACTCTGTTGATTGAAGGAGAAGAGTACAAAGCACACAAATCTGTCTTGGCAGCCAATAGTGAGTACTTCCGGGAGCTTTTCATCGAAAAGGGAGCTGTGTCCAGTCATGAAGCAGTAGTGGATCTTTCAGGTAAATAGGCTCTAACTTCAAAAGATTTTAAGCAGAAAATGTTAAGTATGGCTTAGTGAATATGGTGTAGTAGCTTCTGAATATGTAAGAAGACTGAGCATTTGAGCTCACTTCTTGATTTAGAAATGATGTGGGTTTTTTGGATTTTATGATAGAAGAAACCGTTGTGATCATATAGTCTGACGTTATGCATAACACAGGCCATAGAATATCAGCCAGTAATTCTTGTGTAGGCTTTGAATAACTATTTTTTAAGCTGCTTAGTTGTGTTCATTCTTCATATTGGTTTATTGCCTTTAAAAGCAGGCAAATGCTTGAATACATAAAGGAATGTTTATTATCTTCTGGAAGAGTTCTTTTGCCTGAGCAAACGCTTTTGGTCAAGTGGCCATGTTATACAACTATAGGCAGCAGAAAATTTGACCCTTCAAGTCTCTTGAAGCCAGGAGAATATTAATAAAGCTTCAAAAACTGTGTTTTCATGACAGAAGTTATTGTATATAGCACATGGGTGAATGCTTGGTATGTTGGTCTACTAGTACTGGCCTTTCTTCTTGTTTCCTCTCCAATTCCTATCCTTCTGTAGTTTAGATGGATGAACAAATTGACTTTTAGCATGATAGTCCAGAAGCTGCCCAAAGGTAAGTTACAGTGGTTCTCATAATTGTGGTTGGAAAAATATACATTTTAAAATAAGTTAGTCACTATAAGTCTCTTGAACCCCTATCACTTTCTCTCTCTTTTCTCTCCTCTTTCTTCAATCCTCTACTACATCAGTTTTAATCTTACTCCTCCTACACTTTTTCCTTCATGCAAGAAAAGCAAGAAGATACCAATTAATTTAGGGCCAGGATTTCTATTTCAGAAAGGGTAGCAGTACCAAACTTTATTTAGAAGCAGTTTAAAAAAAACTTTGTTGAGAACTGCCTCAGTTGTATTTTAATATTGTGATCCTAGTGTGTTTGAATCTGCAGGCTTCCATGCTGGGAGAACACTTCTGCTATGAGTGAGATACTAATTGAAACCATATGCAGCTGCTGCATCAGCTAGCTGATAGACATTACTCTAAAGCAGAGACCCATCCAAATTAAGGGGTGTCCATTACGGATTAGCTTGAACAATTTGGTGATCTCTATTTGTTTTCTATAATCTCACTTCTTGTATTACTCCATACAGGTTTTTGCAAGACAAGTTTCCTTCCTTTACTGGAATTTGCTTATACCTCAGTGTTAACTTTTGACTTCTGTAGCATGGCAGAAGTTGCCATGCTAGCCCGGCATCTCTTCATGTCAGAGGTCTTGGAAATCTGTGAAAATGTGCACAAACAGATGGAAGATAAACAAATCACAGTGTACCAAAAGGGAAATATTCACACTGTAGAGTCTACACAGAGTTTACCGGAGCAGAATGCAGTTGAAACACAGCCTGTGGATAGTGTTGAACAGCCTTTACCTACGGAAGTGGTAAACAGTGAAGTAGTAGCAACTATGAATGGAGCATCTCCCAGTACTGGACAAGAGGAGGCAATAGCACTGCAGTCTGACCCTCAGACTTCAGAGCCTACAGGGGATATAACTGAGCCTACAGTACAATCTGTTTATAGTGAAACAACTGGAAATGAAATAAAAATAGAAATGGTACAGAGCATTGCAAATAACATTGTTTCTGTCATGCAGTCTGAGCCTCCGGTGGCAGAGGAGATGGAAACATGCACTGCGACAGAAGTTGAGGCCGATCAAAATGAGAGCAGCACAGCAAATGCAGAAATCACTTCTGAAGAGTCTTTAGAAGCACTTAAGCAAAAACGTGGCAGGCCATGTAATTCGGAGGGCACTCCAGTGTCACAACCTGAGAGCATCGTCTGCAGCCAAGATGATACTTATAAAAGCAAACTTCGTCAGCGTTCTGTTAGTGAGGGTGGATATATCAGATTGCACAGGGGAATTGAGAAAAAGCTGCAGAATAGGAAGACAAACCCCAAATCAGCAATACAGCAGGTATGAGAAATATCTTTTTTTCTTAGAACCACACTCTAGTTTTCAGTGGAAGAAAATCTTTTTTTTTTTTTTTTTTTCCAAAATAATGTAAAAAGACCACTTTCATTTAACTTCTAAGAAACACCTTGGACAGATAAATATTATTTAGTGTTAATACAACATTAGTGTGAATAAAAATAATTGCTAATACATGTGACAGATATTTGTATGAAAACAACCAATATCCAAATTTCTTGCAGTCTGGTGATCTTAGTCGGCGTTTCACAAATGCGGCCACCAAGGGTTTTTCTTGCCGCCACAACCTCGTGGGCAGTGACTGGGGAGGAGGGGGGCAAAGCATTCACCCCTTCCCTGGGGCCACCAGTAGGGGTTGGGCCCTGCCCCCCTCTGGAGCCACAAACACTAGAGGAGCAGGCAGCCAGTGTGAGTTTTTCCCTCCTTTCCCAGAGGCAATGGGGCTTGGGCTTCTGGCTTTAGCCCTGGGGCTTTGGGCGGCAGGCTCTGGCCATGGGGCTTCGGGTTCCAGCTGCCAGGCTTCAGGCTCTAGCCCCAGGCTCGCCCTCCACCCCCTATCGCCCAGGGCCCCCTGCTGCCTCCCTACACACACCTCCATTCAGAGCTTAATTTTTCCCCCGGCTTGCCAGGGCTGAGTAAGTCTGCTGTGAAAAGCGATATTAACAAACCTACAAATATCAGTTTTCACAGGAGCAGACTTACTAGCTAGCAAGTCTAAAAACAGAAGAAACAACAACAAAAAAGAGAAAAACATTCAAAGCACTTTATTTTATTTCTATTCTGTTTAGGTCCAGTAAAGAATAGAGACAATTGTACATTATTTTTATTATTGAGTCTGGAAAAAAAACCCTACATAAATAAATTACAATGATTTGGACATGGATATGTGCATATTTATTTGTTTTTCCTAAAGTTAATTAAATATTTTAGGAAAAATTGTCAGAGCGGCCACCAGCAAGAGTTGGTGGCCACATTCTAATGCCACCAAAAAATTTCTTGTGAGAACCCCTGTCTTAGATTTACTGTTGCTCCAGCACATAGAAGTATATATCTTATATGCTCAAAATATTCAGCTCATTTTGAGTAATATTTGGTGCCTTTTTATGCCATAATTGCAGGTGTGTGCGCTCCCTTAAACAGAGAGATTTTTAGATGGGGTGTGTATATGTGGGTGGGGAAAGCCAGCTATTTAAATGCATCTGACCATTTTACCAATGAGTCTCCAAATTTTGGAGGCTTGAAAATTAAGTATATTTTAGGAGAGAAAAGGTCTGAGACTGTTAGTCGCATCACTGTATAGTTCTTAAATGTGGCCCTAAATCAGAGCATTGCCAACCTTGCTATTAAGCTTGCAGATTGGGACAATTCTACTTATAGATTACATAAGAAATTGAGTGAAGAACTTCTAAGGTTGCAAAGTTGAGCGCTCATATTAGGAAATGACAAAATTAAGGTTGTATGGGCAACCTTAATTCAACCCTTTTGTGTGTATGTATTATGATACAGTCTTCAATTACATAGTCACGTGCATTTTTTTTCCACAGGACCCACTGCCTCTCTTAAAGAGCACAGGATGGACGGCTTTTACTAAATTCAATATTTCTTTTAATAAAATTTGCATCCCAAGATCTTATTTACCACGCACCATCTAAATGCTGCATTGGATACAGAATTATTAATTTTCCTTGGGGCTTTTCTATAGAAGCTCTCACTGTAGTATCTAAGTGCTTCACAAACACTAATGAATTTATCTTAACAACATCTCTGAAGTGAAGTGGTGGTATTATTCCCATATAACAGTTGGGGAACTAAGACATGGAGGTTAAAGCCTACTCAGTCAAAAGTGTCCCATAATTTTGAATGCCTTGAGACACTTGGGGACTGATTTTTTTTTAATTTTTTTTTTTTAAGACTTTTCAATTTTCAAGCATAGTTCCCATTTATTTCACTTGCAACTGTGAATGCTAAGCTCTTTTGAAAATCTGGCCCCATTTGTGTCAAGTTAAACACCCAGAATATGGGACAGTGAAAACCTGACACGTTTGGTTTAAGTGACTTACCTAGCATCACATAGAAACTGGTAGAAGCAGGGATAGATTCCAATTTTCCTAGGCAACATTCAGTTGCCTTAATCATAAGACCATCCTTTCTTCCTTCAGTCCCATGCCACATTCACGATTCAGCCCTTCCAAATTCTGTAACAAATGGGGAGTCATACAGACAACAGTTTCGTTCACTACACAGCTCTGATTCTTTTTCTGAGCAGTCTGTCCTGTGCACTGAATGAGACAAGGGTCTTGGGGAAAAAGTAGTATGTGATCATGTAATTTAATTAAAGACTATCAAAGATGCATATGCACAAGGGGGCCAAATTAAGATTGTATGTGCAACCTTAATTCTGGTATTTCCTAACTCAAGTGTTTTAATTTGAAGTTTTTTAAATATACTTTTAATATAGACTTCTTTGTATTTGAGTGCCTAAGTGTTTAAGAAGAGCAAACTGGAAAAAAAAATTCATCAGATGGAACCATAGTCCACCCCCACATGAGTCATCAATAGGATTGAAACCTTAAGATCCACAGCCCAGTCCTCTGCCACTTGAGCTAGTAGAATAACTGTGGTGGTAGCAGTAGGAGGTTGTTATCCTTCTTGCGCAGCAGCTATACTTTGCTAGTGGGTTTCGCAGATATTTACTGACAGCAGAGGAAATCTGCATTTTGGCAAATCTGCAGCAAAAGTGTTCTTAAAATGAACAACATGTGCGGGGTCATCATCTGAGACTGCTATAGCATGAAATATATGGCAGAATGAGGGTAAAACAGAACAGGAGACACAATTCTTCCCCAAGGAGTTCAGGACCCAAATTTAATTAACACATTATTTTTAAACAACTGTCATCGGCATGGGAAGCTTCCTCTGGAATGGTGGCCAAAGCATGAAGGGACATACGAATGTTTAGCATACCTTGCAATGCCGGCTAGAAGAGCACAATGCGAACACCTATTCTCACTTTCAGGTGACATTGTAAATAAGAAATGGGCAGCATTATCTCCCATAAATATAAACAAATTTGTTTGTCTTAGTAATTGGCTGAACAAGAAGTAGGACTGAGCAGACTTGTAGGCTCTAAAGTTTTACATTATTTTTAAGTTATGTAACACAAAAATCTACATTTGTAAGTTCCACTTTCATGATAAAGAGATCTCATACAGGTACTGTAGTGCAGTGAATTGAAAAATACCATTTCATTTTTACGGTGCAAATATTTGTAATAAAAATAAAGTGAGCACAGTACACTTTTTATTCTGTGTTGTAATTAAAATCAATATATTTGAAAATGTAGAAAAACTCCAAAATATTTAATAAATTTCAGTTAATAGTCTATTGTTTAACAATGCAATTAAAACTGATTAATTGCAATTAATTTTTTGTTAATCGCGTGAGTTAACTGCGATTCATTGACAGTCCTAGTTTCTCCACCCACCTTGCTCCAGTTTCCTCTATCCTCACTACTCCAAATACATTTCTCATGGACTACAGACTATCTTTGTACACCTGACCTACTGACCTGTGAACCATCACATAGCAGGCATAGACTCAACTTCTTCTATTCCACATGTCTCTTTGCTGTCTGGAGATTATCAGCATATTGCCTTGCCATATTTTTAATGCATTCTGACCCTCTGACAGTTCACCCATACACTATGGTCTAGCAGATTATGCATTTGATTTTTTTTTAAGTGCCTGTTCTATTATACTAGGCATTCTTATTAAGTATTAAACATATATTTCATATAACTATTTGTGAATCAAGCAATCTGTCCTCACCCAAAAACTAACCAGCTGAAAAACTTAGCGGGTCTGCCTTTGTCACATTGCTGTTCTCCTCCTCAAAAGCCAGAGGCAATACATAGACTTGAATCACACTTTCTCTTAAAACACAGCCTGTGCTGGAGTTTCATTCCAGAGACTTGTCTACAGAATGTAATAGCCCCTGTTTAGCAATTGGTAGCTAGTATTAAGTGTAGCTGCATTGGGCTGACTCCTAAAATATAGACGTGGACATAAAGGGGTTTCCACCATTGAGATAACTGCTAATCTGCTTCAGGCTGAAATTGAACTGGGAGGATTGATGTTCTCAGCCATGGAATGTGCCCCATAGTTAGGTAGAGATGTGGATTTGCACAGACAGCAAAGAGTTCAGGAAAAGAAACCGGAGCACAGTCTGTCCTGAGACAGTCTCTCAGCTAGTTTACTTGTGATACTTACCTAGACTTTACTACTACTGGGAGAATGAGAGTAAGAAGAATTTCAGGAGCTGTCTTGTATTTCTTACTATCTCTCAAACAGAGCTTTTCTTTAAGTGATTGGTAAAAATAAACTAGCCCAGCTGGTTTAGCTGGCTATTTTATTTTAGAAAAGCAAGCAAAAACACTGAAAAGGGAACTTGAGTGAAGAACATAATTTTGCTGACTCCGTCTGAAACAGAGGAGACGGTCACTTGAAGTGGAGGAAGCTGTGTTCTCTGTCACTTGGTTTTCCTAAAACAAAAGATTTCTGATTTGTAATAATCACTTTTTCAAAGCAGGCATATGCACTGAAAACTCAGATATTGAACCTTCTATCTAGATTTTACTAAGGTGGCATCCAGTTTATGGTAAAACATTGTTCTTAACATACGGTCTGCAGTATCGTTGTGGGTTCAGTTTGCTTTTAAACAGGTACGAGAAACTTAGAGCAATTTGTTAACACTAAAGTAGTTACTGCCAATGTAATAATATCTAGCTCTTATATAGTAATATTAAAAGTAATGAAGGTTGTTGCTTAAAAGCAAGCGTGAGACTGAAAGAACATAGTACTTTTTATTAGAAACTATCATTGTTTTCCAATTAGGTTGCCATGAAGTTAGTGCAAAGAGGGAAGAAGATGAAGCAGCCCAAAAGAGATATCACAGAGAACAGTGAAGTGGAAGCTCAGATCAAATGCACTGAATGTGGGATGGTTTTTCAGAGGCGTTATTCGCTTATAATGCATACACTGAAACATGAAAGAACTAAAGATTATAAATGCCCGGTAAGTTTGTCTTTGTAAATTTTTCAAAAATTCCTCTGAGTTGGTAATTGCTCTTAATGTTGCTATTAGCACATACATTTATTTTTGTCTTATGGATTTAGAAAAGTCTGGAAGTGAATGTTATTGGGAACTGGTCCAATGCAAAGCTGCTTCTGCCAGTAGTTGCCTCTGCACTATTTTAATATTTACAACTAATAAATTAAGAACCTTACCTGAAAGTAAGTTGAGATGTAATGCATATTTATAGTTTTAATAGCTGGATTTATAGAATAGCTAATCATATTACTGTGATTTTATGTTTTATTTACAAATGTGAAACTTTTATTCAAAGGTTTCTTAAAATAAGATAATTCAACAGTTTTGAAATAATTTAAGAAAATAATGCACATTATAGTCCATGTATTTTCTTTCCTAGCTATGTAAAAAAGAGTTCCAGTATGGTGCCTCTCTGCGTGCCCACCTTGTTCGACATACCCGAAAAAATGAAGTGAGCACTGCAACTGCTAGTATAGAAGAGACGGGAGCGTCAGTAGTGAAAGGCAGAACTAAGCGGGAGTTTATATGTGATATATGTGGAAGAACTCTACCCAAGCTCTACGCTCTCAGAATACATATGCTCAAACATACAGGTGTAAAGCCACATGCATGCAAGGTAAAGAAAATACATCCTTTCCTGATGTCTTAGAAATTTGAAATGACTTCTTGATTCACGAGTAACTACACTGCACCTTACAACCTAGGTTAATCTTAATCACTTCACAGTGCTTGTGTGAAAAATAAGTAATGTAAGAACTTTGATTTAAATATAATCTGAGATTGAAGAGGAATTAGAGGGAATGTAATTTCCCAAATTGGAATTTGGCTGGAACACTAGAGTTAATGCCCCTTCTCCCAAGACAATGTCTTGGGATTTTTCATTACAAATGGTCAGGATCTCTGTTTTTATGATGTATCCAAAGATGACATCTCCAGCAGCACAATGCCATGCAACCCCTGGCTTGGAAGTTGGTTCTGTGTTGATTCAAATGGAGGAGCGCCCATCCAGTGATTTACTAGTACTAGTCTTGGGTTTTCCTTTGTTCTCCGTTTGATATGCTAACCCATCCTGACTGCTTAGGTGGAACAGCATGTCATGTTACAAACATTTCATATGGTGTGATGGTGGTTTGAATGACAACTACCTCAACGTTCCATACTTATCTGGGAAAGTGGCCTTTGCCCAAATATGCCTATGGCTACCTCTGCAACAAGAAATAAGGCAAAATAACCACAATGTTAAGGACAGAAATTTTTTTTGCAGTTTGTACAGTGGTTTCCTGCTGACACAAAGCCACAAGCATGATCAGCTAGGTTTCCCAAGTAGCATACTTTTTTTACATTATATTTGAAGAGAAGGTAACATTTATGCTCTGAAAAATTTATGATGAGATGCAATACTGTCTTTGTCTCAATGACTTGTACATTTTAAGATTTATTTGATCTTGTATACTTTATCCAACTGAGTTTTTTCTTCATAGGTCTGTGGAAAGGCATTTACCTACAAGCATGGATTAAAAATGCATCTGGCTCTCCATGAGACACAGAAGCAGTTCAAATGTGACTTGTGTGAAAAGTCTTTTGTCACAAAACGGAGTCTTCAGGAACATATGAGCATTCACACAGGTAAACAGTGGGCAAGAGTGGGAGTAATGAGAACCATGGTATGTTGATAAATACTTCGGGGAACATAAAAGTTAATCCATTAACTCTGTTGACTTCTGTAGATAATTGAAGTGTAAATTATTTTCTAGCACTTCACTCTTTACTCATTGTGATTTACACTAGTTTCCCCAATGTTCTGGCAGTGTTTGTCTGCATGTGACTTTATGCTTATGATCTGGGAGTTTCATGCCTTGTCAAAAAAGCCATCTTCATTCCCCTGGAGTTCTGAGGCTTTTGCCCCAATTTAAATGTTCTCTCCAGCTTCACTCCACGAGGAGCCACCACGTTGCAATAGCCATCCCCTTAACTAAGGAATAGAGGACTTGTATAAGAACTTGTGAAATTAATGAGTTCACAGATATAAGGAACTGATAGGAAAGCTTGAGGGTGAAAAGAGAATGTGAGATATGACAGTATAATAGTTTAGTGTGAACTTTCGTTATTTTAAGGTAGCTTAATATCTTGAAGTCCTGTGCATTTTTATTTCCTGGAGTGTGATGTATTAAGAATTGGGTACAAAAGATTGTTTTCCTTTACAATGCAGTTTTAGGTTCCAGAAAATAGAAGGGTTTCTACATACCTTCTTACAAATATCCTTTTGGCAGTCTAGTATTCAAGAACAGCCTGATAGGATCAGGGAATTTCCTGTTAAGGTAGCCTCCCATAGATCCAAGGTCTGATTTCTCTTCCCGTGCCCCCCATTCATGTATGCTGAACTATTACTAAAGTTGCTGCAGATGCTGTGCTCTGACTGTTTGCAATCTATTTCTTCAGCAGTAAATTGTTTGTTTTTTGTTTTTTTAAGATTGTTCAGAGTTAAGTTAAGAACAAATTATAATTAAAGGCTATGAGATTTTTGTCTGAACCATTTTAAGTATCTTATGATACAGTAGTTTAAAGTTGTGACTCAGCTTCTTCTTCAAATATGTACAGCAATATTATCCAAGATTATACCAGCATGTAAAGAATATTCTTGAAAATCCCAACTAGATTCCAAGTGTATATAATTAAACTTTCCTCTTCCTGTAGTAATAAAGCTCTGAGTACTTCAGATGAATTCTGTAAAAGTTATATACTCCCTTTAAAGCACTGCAGAGAGTTGGGGCTCAGATAGGAGACTTAGCCTTTTAAAGTACTTTTTTGTTGTTGTTGTTCTGTTTACAGGAGAATCCAAGTATCTTTGCTCCATTTGTGGGAAGTCTTTTCATAGAGCCTCAGGACTTAGTAAGCACATAAAGAAACACCAGCCAAAGCCTGAAATTCGTGGCTATCAGTGTACTCAGTGAGTATAAATTGACCTTTAAGTCCCTGGATTATTAAAGATAGTTTTACTTGTCTCTCATGCTGCAGTTGGTCACATGGAATTATTTAGAATAAAATATGTTAAGCACTGGGGTGGAAAATGCACTTGTGAAATTCATATAAGGACAAATGCAAAGTACTCCTCTTAGGAAGGAATAGTCAATTTGCACACATGCAAAATGGGAATTGACTGTCTAGGAAGGAGTACTGCAAAAAGGTGTCTGGGGTCATAATAGATCACAAGCTAAATATGAGTTGATGTTGCATGGTTGATGTTGCAAAAAAAGCAAACATCATTCTGGGATGTAGTAACAGGAGCATTGTAAGCAAGCCACAAGAAGTAATTCTTCCGCTTTACTCTGCACTGATACAGCCTCACTGGAGTATTGTGTCCATTTCTGGGAGCCGGGGGCCAGGAGCATGCGGTTGGGACCCAAACTGGGGGCAGGGCTGGAGCAGAGGTGAGGGGAGAGCAGGGCTGGGTGGCGCTCCTTCCCTGCTCTGCGCTGGGGCTGGCCCGGGCCCTGCTGCGCCCCCCTAGTGGAGTGCCCCTCACAGTTTGGAGACCACTGACATAAAAATTACAAGGAAGAGAGAGAAAATTTTTTTTGTAACATCTGAGGATAGGACAAGAAGCAATGAGCTAAAATTGTAGCAAGGGTAGCTTAGGTTGGACATCAGGAAAAACTTCCTAACTCTCATAGTGGTTAAGCACTGGAGTAAATTGTCTAGGGACATTGTGGAATCTCCATTATTGGAGATTTTTAAGAGCAGGTTAGACAAATGCCTGCCAGGGGTCGTCTAGATAATATTTAATCCTGCCACGAGGTCCCTTCCAGTCCTATGATTCTATATATTGGAGATGAAAGGCTTGATTAATATTAACCTTGATCATGCTTGTCCTCACCCCAGATTCTATTTAGATACGGTTGTTTGGGGTTTGTCTTAGGCAAACCTTTACACATCTGGGGATCCTCTCTGGCACACCCTAGGTGGTTTGTCAGATGAAGAAGGTCGTCTTCTCTGACAACTTTGTCTAAGAGCTTCTCTCTTTTCTATAAAAGCGGCAAAGAGTCTTGTGGCACCTTATAGACTAACAGACATACTGGAGCATAAGCTTTCGTGGGTGAATACCCACTTGGTTGGATGCATGTGATGAAGTGGGTATTCACCCATGAAAGCTTGTGATCTAATACGTCCGTTAGTCTATAAGGTGCCACAGGACTCTTAGTCCGGATCTGTAAAAGCGGCAAACACGGCTACCCTTCTGATCTCTTTTCTATATAGTCCCTGTTGTTAAGTGACTTGGATAATGGGGCATTATGTCAGGGAGAGGAGGAGGCTTTCAAACAAGATGCCTGAGAAGCAGAGTTTATTGGTCCACTAGAGAAGAAGCACCTTCTTGATCATGCATATTCCTGTGGTTTGCTAAAGAGGAGCTGGTGAACCGTGGCCTCCCATGGAGCTGTTATGGGGTGGCATGGATGAGGGGAGGCATTAGGAAAATTTGGGTTGAGGGATTGGCAGGGGGAGTGTCTTTGAGAAGCAGAGCTAGCAGTTGTGATGAATGTGCTTGAGCAATCTGAACAGTAAAGCAATTTAATGTCTGCTTTCCTAGTCAATCCTCCATGGTTCCAAAAAAAGAGATGCCAGTTCCTTCACAAGCATGGCTTTTCTAGCTTAACAACACTTTGTGTTCTGTAACTTGTGATGTCCTAACTCTCCATAACTCTCTCTTGTTTTTTGGGTACTGGATAGGAGTTATACAAACCTTTTTTCCCTATAACAGAGCAATTAAAGGAAATCAGCTTCCTATAACAGATAAAGGGACAATATGCCTGAAGCCCATAAGATACATTCCAGATCTTTAAATTAGCTGCTATTTCTTTTAATCTCCCTTAATGTAGAAGAGGATTACATTGTTAATATAATGGTTGACACTGTAAACCTTGTCTACGTCATGAAGTCTTCCAGTCTTTTAAAATTACCGATATATACTGGGCTTTAGGCAACATGTAAATGATAAAGTACAGTGTTTTTGTGCCATTGAAATCGTGGTCCAGGATCCTCATTTTTGAACAATCCTCCCTCCATAGTTATCTTCATCTTATTATGATCCTGTCTTATGTGGGAGTCTGAAACCTTTATTGTTACAGATGTGAAAAAAGTTTCTATGAAGCTCGAGATCTCCGCCAGCACATGAACAAGCATCTTGGTGTGAAGCCGTTCCAGTGTGAGTTCTGTGGGAAGTGTTACAGTTGGAAGAAAGATTGGTATTCTCATGTGAAGTCCCATTCTGTCACAGATCCTTACAGGTGAGTGAGGGTCAGTTCACAACTGTTGTAAGCTGAGCACACTAAGGTGTTGCCGACCCACAGCTGTAATTACACCAATGAGGATCTGCTTTTGAATGACATTGCCAAGAGCTATCCATAGTTAGAGGCATGTAGCTTTCAGCAACAGATATAAAAGAATAACTTCATATGATGATCTCAATTGAAGAAGAGGATCTTGAATGTTTATGGATCAGTGTCCTAACAGAGAAAGCACAAGATGGGGTGCTGGTTGGTGTCTACTACCGACCACCAGATCACACTGGAGAAAAGGATAACTGGCTTCTTAATATATAGGGCGGGAAAAAGCTGCGTGATCTTGGGGGACTTCAATCTGAGTGACATGCTGGAGCTCCCAGGATGCCAGTAGTAAAATGTCCTTGGAATTTCTAAAACTGGTAAAGGACAATTTCCCAGCAAATGTTGCTTCCAACATGGGGGAATTCTATATTAGACTCATCTTGACAGATAAAGGTATTGATCACACAACTGAAAATTAGTGGTTGCTGAGTGATACAAGTGATCGTGACTTTATTACATTTGTTGTGTGCAAACAGACTGAAGTGCAAGCCAGTAATACATACACACAGACAGACATGCACTTGGTGCTTTAAAAGAGGTAATTTCATAAAGCTGAAAACAATTATGAGTCAAATTAGCTAGGAGAAAGTGTTTTTGCCCCCAAAACAAGAATCCAGGAATTCAGAGAGAGAACTTAGTTGGCTTAAAAAAAACAGTGTGGCTTAGAGGGGAATTGAAAGCAGCTCATGCTCTCGTGCGCTCTCTCTCTCAGTTGTGGGATTGTTTCTTTTTGGGCAGAATTCCTTTCCCCAGCTGATTTGACTTATTGTTTGTGAAAATGGTACTTTTAAAGCACTGTGTTTGTGTGTTACTGGCTTGGACTTTATTCTGTTTGCATACAACAAACGTAGTCAAGTCATGATCATTTGTGTCACTGAACAACCATTAAATTTCAGTTGTGTGATGAATATATATATATAAAATATAGGGGGAGGGGGAGGGAGGGCTTGGAAAGATTAAATTTAGTAACACATATCTGGTTTCACTTTCCCTCTTAGACATTTACTGATTTTAAAAAAAATTAATCCTTCCAAGTATAAATATTAATTAGAAGCTATCAACTTCCCCTTTTTTTTCTGTTGGTTTTGTGTGTTCTCTCTCTCTCTCGTTGGATGATTACATTTTTATCAGTATATGTCAGTAAATGTTGATTTTTCTGTACACACGCAAACTGACAAAAATATTTCTGTTAGTAATCAAAATTTACAGATAGGCAAAGTAAGAAGAATTCTGTTTGAGATCATACTAGAGTCAAAATTCAGTGATTTAGACTTTTGAATTAGACTTGTTACAAATAGAATAGACTAGAGAATTAATAGTATAAACAGGTGTGAGTTGGAGTTTAAGGATATTTACATTGTCAACATGACAGGTCAAAATATACAGTTTGTGTTTTAATGGTTATAAAGCTTTAATTGTCTGACCACCCTTCAATCATTTCCCACAACTCTGGACATTTAAATAGATAAAAATCTAAAATAATGCTTAAAAATAAACATCAATATCTGTTGAAATTCTGGGGAAAAAAGTCAAATTCTGCAAAGTCGAGTTATATTAATTACTAGAAATTGTAGAAAATTGATAAGAGAAGCAAAAAGTTACAAGGAAAAATCAGTAGCCAGAAAAATTAAAGACAATAAGAAGGAGTTTTTTAAATATGTGAGGAACAAAAGGAATCCTAACAATAGTATTGGTCCACTGCTAGACAGAAATAGTACAATTGTCAATAATAATGCAGAAAAAGCAGTGTTCAATAAATATCTTCTGTGTTTGGTAAAAGGTCCGATGATTTCATAATCAAAAATTACAGGAGAGTGATATAATGCCAATCAACATGGATTTATGGGAAATAGATCCTGTCAGACTAACTTGATCTTTTTCTGATGGGATTAGATTCTAAGGCCAGAAGGGACCATTGTGATAATCTAGTCTGACCTCTTGCATAACACAGGCCATAGAACTACCCCAGAACAATTCATGTTTGAACTAGAGCATGTCTTCTTGAAAAAATCCACTTCTGATTTAGAAATCTACCACAACCTTTGTCAAATTGTTCCGATTGTTGATTACCCTCACTGTTAAAAATGTATGCCTTATTTCCAGTGAGAGAGAGGTAGAACAAGGTCCAGTGGTTGGAAGCTGAAGCTAGACAATTTCTCACTGGAAATAAGGCATACATTTTTAACAGTAAGGGTAATCAACTCTAGATTGAAGAGCGCGTTATCAAAAATTTACTCCCATGTTAAGAACTTGCAGACTGTGTTCATGTCACCCCTTAACCTTCACTTTGTTAAGCTAAGTAGAGCAAGCTCCTTGAGTCTGTGGCCTGGTCTACATTTAAAAATTAGATCAACAAAGTTGTGTTGCTCAGGGTTGAAACAATTTTCTCCTTGAGCACAGAAGTTAGGTTGACCCTAATCCCTGCTGTCAAGCTAGCTATCGCATCTTGGAGAGGTGTATTAACTATATTGATGGAAACGCCTCTACTGTCAGTGTAGAAGTGTCTGCACTACAGCGGCATAGCTGCAGCTGTTCTGCTATAGCACTTGTAGTGTAAACGTAGCCTATCACTATAAGGCATGCTTTCTAATCCTTTAATCATTCTCGTGGCTCTTCCAATCCCTTTCCAATTTATCAACATCTTTCTTGAATTGTGGACAACAGAACTGGAGACAGTATTCCAGCAGCGGTCACACCAGTAACAAATACAGAGGTAAAATAACCTCTTTATTCCTACAAGTTTTGATTTATGAAGATACTAATATTGATGTAATATACTTAAACTTCTGTAAGGAATTTGGCATAGTGTTGCACAATATTTTGATTAAGAAACTAGAACTATACCAAATTAACATGGCACACATTAAATGTGCTAACTGATATGTCTCAAAATGTAATTGTAAATGGGAAATGCTCATCGAGCAGATGTTTGCAAACCACACAGATTGAGAGAGTGGTAAATAATGAAGAGGATGGATCACTGACACAGATGGATCTGGAACTACATGCAGTTCCCTTCAGTATCTTCAGGGAAAACTGAAGGCTGGTAAAGTTCCCCATGGAATGCTTTCAGGAAACAAAATGGAGACATCAGAATTACTGGGCATCCCTAGCATACACTTCAGGATCCTGAATCCCATCTGTTCATCTGTAAACCTTGTTTAGGCTTTTATAAAAGATGCAGCACATGGTTAGCATTTTAGTTCATGTCCATGAGGCCTTTCCTGTGGGTGGCAAATTAATAATTGTACATGAAGGAGTCATGGTTATGTTAGTTGAATACGTGCATTTCTTAAAACATTTTTCCCCTAATGTACAAATAGCACAAACTAGGTCATTAAGGCCAGAAGCAAACTTATTAGTACGGAGAATATAAGCTATACTATGTTAAAACATTTTCTTTGCATTAATAATGTACAAATAAAACTGTTTGATGTAGCCAGTACTTCCAATTTCAAATATCATCTAGAAAATAGCATTGAGAGGATTCAGTAGGGTATCCTCTAAAGTGGCTGAGGAAAATGGGTAATTCAACAAACTTAGTTACTTGGAGTACTTTACCTCTGCCCTCACACCTCCATCATTCTCCACGTATGCCTGCATAGTATGCATCCTCAAAGATAACAATATGAGCTACAAATAATAATGCATGTGAAACTTTAGGGGGATTAGTTCGTCTTGTGCAAAGTTAGAAATGTTTGGTTATTAATCTGTGTGGTTTTGCTAATGTGGAATGGTGAGTGGAAGTTTGTGTCTAGGATTAAGAAAGCATGTGGTTGTAGTCTCATGGCACAATAATATTTTAAAATCTGAAACCATTTCTCTTTACATTGGAGCATCAAAATCTAATATCTTTAATTATAAAACTGGCATTCCTTTAAACTTTCCCTATTTGAGTTAAAAGGCGTTTTAAAAGCTTAACCTAAAATAGGCATGGGATAATGATTTCAAGCATGTTTTCTGTATCTAATAGGTATTCTTTTCACATTTTAGATGTAATGTGTGTGGCAAAGAATTCTATGAGAAAGCTTTGTATAGAAGACATGTAAAGAAAGCCACTCATGGGAAGAAAGGGAGAGCAAAGCAAAATCTGGAACGTGTGTGTGAGCACTGTGGAAGAAAATTCACCCAACTGCGAGAATACAGACGACACATGAATAATCATGAGGGTACACAGAAAATAAGTGATTGTGTCCTTTCTGTAAAAATACTAGTATTTTAACAGATAATATGTTTAGGGTCCCCATGAGTGGGGAGCCACAAGGAAGTAGTTATGGATTATCAAGTCAACAGAAAGTAGGTTTACACTCATCCTGTTATTTAACATATTTCTAGCGACTTCCAAAAGTAGACATTAGAATCCTTCTAAAACCTTATAGCACTGGTCATGCAAGTGGATACAAAAGGTGTATTCTCAGTACTCTGTGAAGGGTTGTAATAAAAACACATTTTCAGGAGTTTCTGTGAGACTCTATTCAAGTTTTGTGTATGTGGCAAGGAATTAATATTGTGTAAAAATTATAAAAATATTCAACTTCTAAATAAATGCACCCTCACCTCTTCTCCCCCCCCCCAAAAAAAAAAAAAAAGAGAGAGAGAGAGAGAGAGAGCAAGAGTGAGTGATTGGTTTCAAACACTTATAAACTCCTAAAAATATTGTTTCCTTTTTTTGGACTGAAATTTGTCAGTTCAGTAGTTTACAGTGGAGATTAAAACCTTTAAGCATTTTGGGGACAATATGAACAGAACAGTTGTAATTAAAAAGTTTCCAGTATATGCAAAAGCATTTCATAAGGAAGCTCAGCATGAGACTTGGAATAATTGAATAGTCTGACTATGTACTTCTACACACAAGTTGCTATATTGTGGCAAAAATCACTTTTTCTAAACATCTTACCCATAAAGGACTGTTAATAATAAGTCTAAAATTTCATTCGCTGCTGGGGTAGAAATTTAAGTGTTTGTTTACATTAAAAAAAGAAGCACCTATAATGTCCCATAATTTTCTGCCATAAATCTGTAGCAGTGGTAATATAGGAAGTTAGCACTAAAATTGTTTCTTTTGTACGTCAGTGCAAATAGCGATCATACATACATTATGCATAATAATTTTGCTATACACTGACTTGAGGAAGAAATAGTTTCAAACTAGGGATTTCAGGCTCAGTGGAAGATGGACACACAACTTTACAGAAATTAACAAAAATCAGTGGAGTAGGATTACATTTGGAGGAGAGATGGTACCAAACGGAAAGGCAGAATGGGAGACATGGGATGTAACAGTGAGACTCTGTGCTCAAGGCACTCCTAAGGCGAGACACACAGTATGGAGATATGCTCCATATAAGTGCCTGTGTAAAGTTTCAGGCTTTTTCTATGCCTGCACAGATCCCCATTAACTGTCTGTTGCATCTCTATGAATAGAGATTGTAGCCTCTCCAGGCTCATTTCATTACCTTTCATACCTCTCTACCAGTTAACCAAATCTGTTACTTCTACCTCTCAGATTTAAATGAAAATTTATAGTTAGACAAAATATGGTTTTAAGAAATAGAAACACCATCAACACAGATAGAAGCTTTAAAACCTAATCTCTTGGTGGCATTTCAGAATGATATATAATGGCATGAAATAAAAAGAAACTTCGCAGAAAAGGTTTTCTGATATAGTTACAATCAAATAACTTGGTTAGGAGATGGTTTGTTGGAGATGTTCAAAAGCAGACTAAAAGCAAGATCCTTTAAGGGAAAATCCTGTCCAGCAATAGAATAGTTTAGATGGGCCACAAGGTTTTTGCCAAGCCTCTTCTCTTCTGATGTTCTGTAACTTACAGGCAAAGCACAATTTAGTAATGATTATGTTGTAACTCTTGACCTCTATCTGTGAGGTTCAGCTATACTTCTAGGATGGGATTTCCTAACCCACTCAGCATTGGTCTTCAAAGAACAAGGCCATGCTGAGTACTTGTGAAAATAGCCCCTGTAACCTACTATTCATTTGTATTTTACAATAGGACCCAAAGGCCCCAGTGCACTACAAACATAAAGTAGGAGACTCTTCCCTCCAAGAGCTCAGTCTGGATTAACATATCTGATATAGTTGTGTATCCTTCCCTTTAGTAGACTCTTGCTCTGGTATAATGCACTCAAAATTTGTAAATAAGATTTTATTCACGTCTCTTTTGCTCTGTGATATGTGACTAGCAATTTTGTATTCATGGTTACCTATGAAAACAGTGGTTTTCAACATTTTTTCACGGGTGGACGCCTAAAATATTTCAAATGGAGATGTGGACCCCTTTGGAAATCTTAGACATAGTCTGTGGACTCCTTGGGGTCCACGGACCATAGGTTGAAAACCACTGTTCCACGGTAGCGACAACCTTTCTCCGACCCCTTAGACATAGTCTGTAAACCCCCTGGGCTCCGTGGACCACAGGTTGAAAACCACTGTATTAGAATGTTGTCTTTTGGGCCTGGAATTTGTCATTCTCATTTACACAGATTTACAAAAACAAATAATCTTCCTTCTCTTGTTTTGGTGATCAGGTGTTAAGCCTTTTGAATGTCTGACTTGCGGAGTAGCCTGGGCTGATGCACGTTCCTTGAAGCGTCATGTGAGGACACATACTGGAGAACGACCATATGTGTGTCCAGTATGCAATGAAGCTTACATAGATGCCCGGACGCTACGGAAGCATATGACCAAGTTCCACAGGGATTATGTACCTTGCAAAATTATGCTGGAAAAGGACACCCTTCAGTTTCATAACCAGGGGACGCAGGTGGAACATGCCATCAGTATTTTAACAGCAGACATGCAAGAACAAGAAACGGAGATTAGCATTGGCAGTGAGGAGATTGAGACTGTGGTAGTGGCAGGAGAAACAATTGAAGCTATTGAAGCTGTTGCAGCTACTGAGGAATGTACATCAGTATCCACTCTTTCTGACCAAAGCATCATGCAGGTGGTGAATTACGTATTGGCACAACAGCAAGGACAGAAAATAGCTGAAGTTACACAAGCCATTGAAACTGTAAAAGTAGAAGTGGCCCACATTTCAGAAACAGAGTGAACACCATCTCTGACAGAGCAAGAAGAGTGCAGTATTGTCGTGTAACAAGCTACGTATTAACTGTGAGTATTTGAGGCTTACAGTAATACTGACTTTCAGATACAGAATCTCCTATATTGAGTTTCTTGGCTGCAGAATGATATCGCACAATGCACTGGTTAAAAAAAAATAAAATAAAAGTGCAGATACTTCAGTACAGAGCAAGAGTTTGGAAGACTGATTTCTGTATCAGTCATCAATTAGTACAGAAAGGTCTAAAAATAAAATATTTCCTGTGTAATGGCAGTAAGTATCATGTTGTAAATTTTTTTATAATCTTTTACAAAGAAGCTGTGCTAGAATTGTACAGCTGTTTCAGTAGCATTTTGCTTTTGTTTTAATATGTATTTCATCAGGGTCAGTGAATGAAGTTTAAGTGATGGGTTCTGTCGTCTTTTCTTTCACTCCCCAAATCAGGGGATGTTGGACTGCTGTGGAGTGCGTGTTGCCTTGTGAAGGGCTGGAAACCTGTGGTATGGGGTCTTTTGCCTTTAGGTAGACTTGCTAACTGTGTATAAATCTACAAAGTGCTCCAGGAATTTTGCAAAATTAGCTTAATCTCCTCAGGACTGTGTGGCAGGTCAGTAAGTACACTTAAGGATTCTGCAAACCACTGTAAAATGACTTGCATAATCATGTAACTGTAACCAAATTTACTCAGTGAAGTCCATTGGAATCTGGGGAAAAAACTGTCACTGGTGAACAGTTACTTCCATAAATACAATGGGATCAATAGGGCTACTCAAATAAGTAACTGCTCTTCAGTGTGAATAAGGGGTTTAGTCTGGCCCTATATGTGCAACCCTGTTTAATTTATTTTGCTAGTTCAGTTGTGTAAACAAAGCTTTACACTGCTTCATTGTACGTATCCAAGGCAGGCAAACTAATGATGGATGTAGAACTCTTCTAATTTTATATTAAATTTATTTGGAAATTTCCACATGAAAAAAGTTAAGTGTAATTGAGTGCAGTTCTTTGGGAATGGGACACTGTATAAATCATCTGGTTTTCCAACTTCTGTATCATGGAGAATTGTTATTGAGAGGTGGGGATGGTGGGAGTTAATAATTCCAAAATGGGACAGACAGTAGCACTAGGACTGAATAATATGAATGTCATAATATCATGTTAAAAACTAAATTTGTGACACACATGCTGGAAATCTCCAAAGGCCTATTATACCACAGCTATATAAAAACATGTGTAAGGCAGGCTGTTAATCCTGTTGCATTTCCTCATCTTTGTGGAAGAACTTTCAGTCCCTGTTGGTTAATGTGTTAAAATAAAATGAAGCGGAAATATTTGTTCTAATATTAAAGAAATCCCATGCAATGAAGTTGCTAGTATCTTTTTCAGTGAATGTATAATTCCCCTGGCTTTTGCTGGAAGCAGAAGCCCCGCCTCTGTCTCTACCAGCCCTGCCAATCTCTCATACTTGATCAAATCATTGTATCATGGCCACACTGTTGTGTATGTATTGAGAGACCTGCCAATCCACTTTCATGTGTATTAAAACAACATATATGTTTGGCATATTTGAAATTCATTATCTTTCAGTACAATACAGCTCCAGATTGAAGGCAACAGAACTATAGCAATGAATGAGAGAGACTGTGTCATCCAATCCTATATGCGCAACAGGTGAAAAATGAACAACTTAAGCATGTATGTACATGAGGATAGCTGAGACCACCTTTGAGTTAGTATCCTTACATTAGTTTCAGCCTGTGTGGTGATATAATCTACTCTCATTGTGTAAGATGCATACTGAGAGTGTTTAGTTCAGGGACTAAAACAGAAGATGTAGATGGTAGTTTTGAGTTCATGTTCTGAAAGGATATAGCATAAAAGCTTGTACTGCAAAAGTATTCAACGGGGGTAAGACCACTGGTCCCTGCTAGATAAACTTAACAAATTTGGTTATATTACAATTTTCTTGTGTGGCCTGTGAAACTGGCTTGCCTTACACATTAACAAAATATGGGGCAAAATCCCTGATAAGGTGTCCAGCTCATTTGAATTAACATTTCTGTAAATGTTCCATCGCTTAGCTGAAAGATCTCAATTTAGTAGGCTGTAAAACAGACCACTTCTGTGTATTTTGCATGCATGTAGATAAGCTGTTGAAAATCTTACTTTTTTAAAAGCAATAACTAATGTAATTACATTGAGTTACTGCCTTGGGTCTGAACTGAGCTGTAGGTTACTGTATTCCAAAGATCAAAAATGTCTTCTGTGAGAACCAAACATGATGGCGATTTCATATTATTCACATACACCTTGTAACCTCTTATAATTGTGCTAGTCTCTAAATATTGCAATGGAGTAAAACTGCAGAAAACATACACTTGAAAAAATAGTGCTAGTTGTATTTTCCTGAACACTTGTATACCCAAAAAACATTTTGGAGAAGCACCCTGGAAAGATCAGTCTATCATAATGTAAGCTAAAAAGAGAGGTAAGTGTAACAGTTCTTATAGCCATTATAATGTGAAAAGATTTGAATAGATGGTTAGGTAAATTTCCAAATTTTCTGAGTACTAGTAATTTATGCATAAGTATATATTGATAAAGTTGTGAGGAAACATGTTCAGGACAACTATTTGTAAATATTGTTTAGAGCTTCAATTGTATATTCAGTGTGCTACCTTACAACACAATACTTGTTAGCATCTTAATTAATCCTTGGGTACCTTTATTTTTCATCCTTCTGGAGACAAAGGAGTCTGTTGAATTTAAAAGAAAAAAAGTATAATGCCTTCTGTAAGAACGAAAATATGTTTTAATTGGCGTTATGACCTGCCACTCAATAAAATTGCAAAAAGGTTGGTAGATAAACAAAAAATCAAGCCAGCAGTGTGAAAGTTAAAGGCTACAGCATCTCTTGCTTAACATGTACAGTTGTGCCTTAATTTTTTTCAGAATGGCATACAGTAAGTAGGGGAGTATCATTTAACTTGCTGTTCCTGGATTTGTGAGGTTGCCTTTATTTATTTATTTTAAGTACACCTCTTAAATTACTAGTTTGAGAGGTTACTACCCTACCACAATTTATGTGAAATCAGGCCATGAACATGAGCATTTAAGATTGTTGAAGCTAGATTTTTTGTTTATAAAAACTCGTGAGAAACTCAGTCTATTTCTGAAGTATTCCTACTGAATTCCTGGACATAGTGAATTAAACATTTTTGGTTTGTACATTCTGCTGTTTTGGTGTTAGATGTATAAAGTTCTGGTTATTTCTGTCATTAAATAAACAGATCTTTGCCATAAATTATTCTTTTAAGCAACTTTCTTTTCAGAAAAGCGCATTCCAGAATTATATTTTTTTTGTGGTATGTAGCCACAGAATTCATGTTTAATTGCAAACTACTGAAGGGGCTCAGTTACTGGATTGCAGTGAACAGCTCCAGTTTTACAATTCTGGATGGCCAGATTAACTCCTTCCTAGAGAGTTAGATCTGAAGAACATTAATCATAGCAATTTTTCATGCATTTGTGTTAAAGTCTTATGAGACCTTAAGGTCACTGGCTTTTTATTATGATGTGGTGGTCCCTTACTGCCCCCCACCCTTCATTTGAAAGGGGACTGCTTTATGTTCAAGATCTTTGCATATTTTACTTAATTCCAGGCTTTCTGCTATATAATTTATGAGGTAGGACCACAGCCTGCTCTCTCCCACCCAGTTGATTTCCCAGTTTCTTATGTATGTTGATAAGCATTCAGTGTGTTGGTAATTTTTGTTTTGACCAATAACTGAAATTGTAGAAGTTGTCTGGGTAAAAGCTGGAAGTTTCCACAGTTGGGAACTAGCCCCCCACAAAAGATGCAATAATGGCAGTGAAGTTTGCTATCCAGCAAGCACTCAAGGGCTTTGGTTCGGAGGCAGGGAGGAGCAATCTGTTAGGCAACAGCAGAGACTAGTTCTGATTTGGAATGTGTTGGGGGGGAAGAGTGTGAATGGAGGTTTGAAACTTGTTCCATGCCCTGTTAATCCTTGACACCAATTAGCAGCATTCCCTCTCACCTTGATATGCCAGTATGTCCAACAATAGTGAACACTCGTATCATTTTGTTAATGATCAGTGATGAACTAGTTAAGATTGTCACTTAAATTGTCACCTACAGAGCAAACACCCAATTGAGATCCCACTTCTCTGTTGCATTATTTGTTTTCCTGCAGGTTCAGACAGACATTGCTGCATCAGTTTATGTGCAATTCATATTTTGGTTTTCTTTGCACTCACAGTTGCTATAGACTTGCATTCTTTTATGGTTTGTCCATTATTATTCATAATAAACATTTATATTGCATTAGTGCTTAGAGATCAGTGTGTAGTTTGTTAGTTGAGTAGGAGAACACTGAGTTACAGACTGCAATCAATATTACGTGCTAGTTTTACAATTACCTTAACACGAGGATGCCAGTAGCCTTTTCATACAACTGTTTGCACAACAGCAGTTGAAAGAACATCTACAGTGGGATTTGATTACACATGGATCTTAAATGCATTCATGTTCAGACTTGTACTACACGAAGCAAGGTACAGACTCTTCGCAAATGAAACAACCCCTTTGTTCCCCTACTGATTTAGCTGATCCCCTCATAAGCAAACCCACTCAAAATAAATTTAAAAATTGTGGAACTAACATGATTATCACCATCACATTGTTCACTCTGCTTGTGTATTTTATGCCTTCTCTCCTCCTGGGTCTGTCTTGTCTATTTAGACAATATTGTCACATTGTGAGAATAATCACTGGAATGACTTATCAAGAGTCATGGTGAATTCTCCATCACTGACAATTTTTAAATCAAGATTGGATGCTTTTCTAAAAGATACACTCTAGGAATCTTTGGAGGGATGTTAACGGCCTGAGTAATACAGGAGGTCAGATTAGATGACCACAATGGTCCTTTCTGGCCTTGGACTATATGAAATTATGAATTGTTTCCTTGTACTTGCCTATCGGATGTCTTCTGTCTTAAACTGTAAGCTTTTTGAGGCTGGGACTGTCTTTCTGTGATGTGTGTTCAGCACCTAGCACAAGGGGGTCCTGGTCAGTGACTGGGGCTCCTATGTGCTACAGTAATACAAATCACCCAGTCTTATCTTCCTTATGCTATTGTTATCCAGGGGTAGAAGTAAATGCATAGAGAAGAATTTGAGATCAGGAAAGGAGTGAAGGATCCTGGGCAGGTGCCTGCTTTGGGGCAGAATCAATCATGGGGTAACCCTATCTGCAGAATTTAGGCATGAGAAGGGAGTTAACTCATAGTTGGTTAACTACTGTCTGCTCAGGAAATGTGCTAGATGAGGGATTCTCAACCTGGGGGTCTTTCTAGGAAGGCAGGGCAAGACAGGCCAAATTTGAGTGAAAAGGGCATTGCAAGTTGGCACTATTGTAGGAGGGTTGATCCAGTTTTTTTTAAAGCAGCTTAAGTGAGGCATAATTCAAAAAAGGTTGAGAACCTCTGTGCTAGATAATTTGTTCCTAGTAGGTGAAGGGCCATAGGAGTTGCACCAAGAGGATGGCACCATTTCAACAGCTTGATTCCTTCCTGACAGAGGGGAGGGAAAGGCACCCCATTGCCTCTTCATAGAATAGAATACAGTGCAGCGCTGTTCTTTGTCAGGACCTGGACTGTGGTTCCTTCCAAGTCCAAAGGAATAAAATAAGCATGTGGATAAGGTTCTGGAAGCATCCTTGGGGGATTCCCCTCTCAGAAGCCATTCATCCAATTGCAGGTAAATACCTATTCCTTGCCATCTCAGGTGGGCAGCCACTACTGCCAGGTACTTTGTGAATACTCTCGGCAGGACTGTAGACAAGCTGAAAGAGTACTCTGTATGGGTAGTAGTTGTAGCTCACTGTAAATGTGTCCTGAAGATCAAGAGCTGCAAATTAATGCTAACCTTCTAGAGAACTGATGATTGAGGCTAGTGTTGCTAATCAATATGAATTACAATAAACTCATTTCCTCTCTCTCTTTGGGATATAAGGAACTAGCAAGCATAGAAACCCCTCCCTCTGAAGTCCTGAGGTGGTACTACTGTGGTTCTTAATTGATGTAAGAAATCCACTTCTTCCCTCAGTTGTTTCATGAGATGGATCTGTGAAGAGGCACAGCGGGGTGGAGAGCAGGCTCTGGTGCCTGAAAAAAATGGGATTGGGAGAAGGACGGTGGGATTGGCACACAGCTCTTGACTTGAATATCAAACCTCTTGATGGTAGAGGGGGACGGGGCTCTCTTGCAGAAGCAGCAAGACTTCTTAGAGGAGTAATAAACAGGTGGCTGTTGCCGATAGGAGGAAGTTCTGTCAGAAATGGCCCTAGTATCTAAATGGTTTTCTCCTCCTGGGAAGTGTAGCAATACCCAGCGCCCCCACTGTTGCCTATACTCAAGTTATATAATTGTTTATCTGTGCAAGAAGTCCATAGGTCTGGCCCTTGGAAGAGTGATCTTCAATGGTTGTTCAATTGAACAGATGTAACAAAGCTGCCCTCCTCATGGTGATGGATGTGGCTGTTGAATAGACTGCTGTATCAGGTTTTCAAGGACTGCGTGGAGGGAAGTTCTAGCTACTTACTAGTCCTGCCAAAATGATGGCTTTCACGCCAACCCCCACTTCCCCTGGAAGCTTGTCAATGAATGGGGATATTCTATTCAAGCTCAGTCATATTTAGTAAATATGGCTTGATAGTTGGCTATGTGCAGATAAAGAGACACCTAGAAATAGGCCTTTCTGCTTAAGAGGTCAAGGATCTTTGTCTTTTGAGTAGCTTTAGGGGGTCCTGTTTGTTTGGAAATCCTTTTTGAGGTAGTTGGTATCTTTCATTAGTGTTGAAGATATAGAGGCTGGAGTCTACCACAAGTCATCTCGAGGCTGTAGTACTCCACTTATTGGTATTGACAATCTGCCTGGGAGACTAGAATGCAGAATATTCAATTTTATGTGCTTTCTACAACCAATAATCCAAGGTCCATAATGTCCACCTTTCCTTGTAATTCCTGAAGGGAGTCTATTAGCAGGAAGTTGTATGGGAGAGGATGCCACTGCCTCATACACAATGATGAAGAAGAATAAATCCTTAGTTAGCTGGAAAGAGGTTAAGAAGAATTTCCTGTGGCCCATGACATCTTTTGATCCCTTCCGTTCTGGGAAGGGACTCAGTGGTACAAGTTGCTCTTAGAGCAGAGGTGGTAGGTGGCTGTCTCAATGTAGTACTGGGATTCAGGGGCAAGCTCCCATTCAGTGCTGAACTCAGTCTGAAGATTGGGGACAACTGCCTGAAGGGGTAATAGACCTGTTCTCAGTACTAGTGACAGTAACCTTGATCAGAGTCTTTATTTACAGAAGTGCTAAAAGAGCAGGATCTCTTGCAAGAGACATCCTCCTGGGTGAAATGAACATCTTTCTGAATTGCTCTAGAAGGTAGAGCTTTCACCAAGTGCCTCTTTGGTATCAGACAAAGCTGTGGGATGCACCCCTATCTGTGGGGCAACTGTTCCTATTTCAGCTAGTGGTTCCATGAAAGAGCTCAATTTCTTTTCACATTTAGCTTGAGTGAAGATCAGCTGTTACACCCAACACAATATACTAACCAATTTCCCTCCAATAAGAAACTTTCACACCAGAAGACTGCTTATCTGCTACATTTCAACACAGATTTTACCTGATGTGAAACAAGGGGTTTATCTGCCTCCTCCTTGACCCCCTTCTAGAGTGAGGTCGTATAATCTCCATGGCAGATGTCTGAAGCAAAGACTCAAGTTATAGTAGGAGGATGAAAGTCTATACTAACAAATCCATATGTGCCAAGTAAGTTAGTGTAATTGTCATCTTTCTTTAGGGTGTGAAGCTAAGAGACTTTAGTAAAGTAGGGGAAGCTATTAGGCAAAATAGATGGAAGTCAACTGAGCCTGTATTCTATCCAATAGTACCATTTCATTGCATCAAATTGTGAAGGGTTGTCCCTAAAGTAAACTACCTCCATTAAAGGCAGCCTTTTTTCTTGCTCTAAATTTTCATAGTTGACCTTGCAACATCTGACCTCAGCTCTATCCCATTTCTCCATAACATAACTTTTGAACACCTTTGATCAATTCTAAAATTTCAAGATATGTTCTAGGCATCAGTGACAATAACCCTATTGATTTTTGGGGACAACTGCACCCTCAAAAGCTGGAAATGGAGGACACATGGAGCTGTTATCTGTTGACGGTATGTATTAACAGCTTGCACTATTACATGTTGATACCTTACATCAAAGAAGAAAAAACTCCTTTCTCAGCTGGGAGTTGAGCAGAGAGGTTACTTCCTTCCTTATATCCTGCCACATCAATCCTTGGTCCAGGTAGGGGAAGACTGAGCCCTGCTTTGAACAGTGGGATGGCTAGTGCCCTGGTGGAGAAAGGTATTTGGCAGGGGGGACAAATAAGCCAGATCAGGACAATGGAGAAGGCTGCTGTGGGGGAAAGGAGCATGGTGGGAAGAACAGGTCAAGGGGAAAGAGAAACCTTTACCATGAAGGGGAGAATGAGGGGGATGCTTGTATGGGGGGGGGGGGGAGGGGAATGAAGGGACACAAGAAAATCCTGGTGTACACAAGAAGCTCTACAGTATACACCTTGTTTAATTTCTTTTGACTACTACTCAGTGCCAACATATACTGTGGCCTAAAGACCAAACCTAAACCCTCTAAGTTTGAGACATACCTATTATGAAACACCTTCCACTGACTGACAAACACAAGCAACATCCTTTCTGGTTGGGCATAAGCCACAAGCAAGTTCAGGCAGAAATCTGAGCTATGTAGGTCAAGAGGTTTGAGGAGAGGGCTGAATGGAAATACTGGAAGCAGCAGAAGGAAATCTAGAGACAGGCAGAAGAACTTCCATGATGCTGGGGAAAAGCGCTAGCTGGAAAGAGGCTTGCAACCATGAGCAAAGGAAGTGTCTCCTCCCGTATTCAGGGAAACAGGATTTTATATACATTCTTTGTAAACAAACAGGATTACACCAAAGAAACAGCTCACACCATCAATTTCTCCTAACAGACAATGACCAAGACCCCAAATACTAACCAACCAGTCAGGTCAAAAGGGGTATCATCATCAAGAAGGTAGCAGTTCTATGCACATTTCCACTGCTTTAGCAGGGGAGTTATTCTAGACAAGTGTAACCATGCATTAAATCTATTAAGAGATAAAAGTAGGTGGTACAATTTAAGTGTCCCATTGTGTCTCCACTGCAGTCAACAAGAGTTTGTCACTAACTTCAATGAGGGGTAAGAGGCAAAAGTAGTTTAGAAGCATCACTTTTTTTTTTTTTAAGTCCTTACATTCAGCCTTCAAAGAGTTTTATAAAACAATTTTTGCTATGAAAAAAGTATACTTTTTATGTTACATTTATAACAAAGCTTTTCAAGAAAATAATAGATACATGTATTCAATTGCATCAGACTTCAAATGAAAAGACTACACAATACAAAAATTTTAGAACTTACAAACTCAGGAGTCTAATTGGCCAGTACTTTTCTAACCTATAAAAGGTGCACTTTCTTCTCCACCAACTCTACTCAACTTAAGCATATGGAAAGGATTTAAGAGGAAAAGTAATTAAGGTAGATTCTGTTCATGAATATTCAATACACAAGTTTTACAACCAATTGCAAACAAGGATAACTTTACTCGCAGACACTATCAGGTAGTTTAGACTCCAAAAAAATGTACTGTTAGATTTTTTTTTTTTAAAGACACAAATGTCCTCAATTTTTGAAATTAAATGAAAATAGCTTAATGGAATTTAGACAACCCTCACCATGTTTGAAATCCTAACAGATCACTATACTAGTATATGAAATCCTGAAAATGAAGGTGATTAGTAATGTCATTGCTCAAACTAGGTGCAAAAAATTAATAGCCTAGTGAAATTTTTTTTTTTTTTTTTTTAAGAACTGTTAGTCAGAAATATTAGTAATGCAGGTAACAAATGTGTTTTGAAGCCACAAACATATTTTAGCATCGAGTATTTAAAAATGTCAAAATAAAAGGAAGCGCATCTTACTGCTTATAAGTACAAAAACTAAGTCTCTGAATTTTTGGTGTGCTTTTATTCCTTTTAGGCATAATAAAGGAAGACGTTTAAACCAAATATGATGTTTAAATAAATTACATACTTTCATCTTTTTGGTGGTGGCTCTTCTATATTGATAACTGCCATAATATTTGCTTATTCATTTAATTCACAAGGAAATGCTAACAAGCACTACTTATACTACTGACTAAGGAGCACGCTGTAGTGAATATTCTTTAGAGACTGTATCTAATATACAGCTAAGACCACTTCCTTAGGATGAACTAGACCACAGATAGACTATTACACACTTTACATAAAGTTTCAAAGGAAGATTAGAGCTAAAGCTACCATAGCACTCAGAGCAACACAATTCTTAGTTTGTGAAGAACAAAAAGTGACCAGAGGGGGAGGAAAAAATTCAGGTTGTTAAGATTTCTACTCTGTCTAAATTTATGTTCAAATTAATAGCCCAATAACACTTCTAGCACAAGGCACTGTTCCCTCTCTCTAACAGTGATCATAGGATCCATATGTTTCATCTGATATAAAGAGGGAGCTAGAAGCCAGAGTGCAGTAGCATTCAACATTAACCTGATTAAAGAGACAGTAACCTTTTTTGTCCACCTTAGTGTATGAGTTGCTGTGACCCCAAAAAAAAAATTTAAAAAGTACCACTTCCAATTTCTTTATTTGTAACCTTTTGAAACTAATCACATAGAACTACAAAATTAGCAAATGCCTTGAAATCTGTATACAAAACATAAATTACCTCTAATTTCAAACTCAGTTATTATTGTACCACTCAATCCTTAGAAAAAGTGGCTCCAACACTAAATCTCAGACCATTCTTAAAAAAGGAAACTGTTCCTTTAATGTCACACCCTGCCCTCCCCCCCACACCCGAATTTCAACAGGTATCATTTAGTCATCATCCTCAGGGACATTGCCAAGATGAGATTTAATGTTCCGTTCCCATAACTTCTGGTTGTCAGAAAACCCATGCTTTCCTTTGTTGAAAGAATTTGGTCCTGCTGAGGTTGGTGTATCTCTGCAAAAAGAAAAACAACAATTAGATGTGGAGATTAGTTTAATCAAATAGTTGGGAGAACTGGATGTGTGACTGGAATGTTTCAGCTTCACTTTGCTGTTTCATATCCAGCTTGTGTCAGGAGTGCCCAAAAGTTATAACTGTTGGTATGGCTCTTCAGGGGCTTCTTATGTGAAATGAGCTTAGTTCCCTCAGTTTGGTTTCCAGTGGATAGGTGTCTGTCACAAGAAGTCATCACAAGTGGCAGTGTTGTCACCTGTCCCCAGAATTGATCCCTCCAAAATCAGCATGAGACACCCGGGCAAGGGAGGGGAGGGACAAGTACCACTGCTGCTGCCTGTGAAATACTAGCTCTATGGATAAAAAAAACACAGGATCCAGGCCTGTCAATTTTGCATCTTTCAATAATAAGCCGACAGACAATAAGTTTTTTTTTTTTTTAAGAAATAAAATGTTAAACTGCTTTTAAAGTCTGAGACCCAAACTTAGCCATCATCTCTGGGTGCAACTTCACTGAAGACACCTCTGTTTATATTAGAGCCTAACTTGGCCCTCACTCTCTCAAAGTTGTAGCAGCCAGAAATTAAGTTTACAGATGCATCCAGAGAACGCAAAAACCATTATATACTCATATTTTCAGTAACAGTTAAGTCCCCATATGGAGAGATTATGCTGGTGTCTTAACGATAGCATACTAAAGTACTTCTTATGGGGAAAAATTCATTTTAAAAAACCCCATTCAACCCAAGCCCTTTTTTCCATATGCAGAGATTCAAGTTCTGAACAGACTACCCCAGTCTAGGAATATTTATACTGTGAAGGGTAAAACCAGATAGTCTGGGGTTGGGGAAATCTGGAGTTCGATAGAAGAAAAAAAAAAAGACAACAGCAGAAGTAGTTTGCTTCTTTCAGTAACAACCACAAACTGCATCCAAATTTGCATCCTGTGGGAGGAAGCAGAACCTCTCTTCCCACTCTGGCAAAGCTAAGGGGGTATTTAAATGGGTGCATATCTGCAGGCCTGCATTCAGCCACAGCTGACACACAAGAGGAATTCCAGTTGATAACATCTCATTTCTGTAGAAAGTGACATTAAAGCTAACCTGTTTGCCCTTCATACATTTCTGGACCATATGCAGGACTTAATCTGAACTGTAGAAGGTCCATCCTCCCCACCCATTCAACTCCCTCCCCCCCCTCCTTTGGAAGAATGAGGTTAAAGCTGATCTACCTTCCAATATTCTTCATGCGCATCTTTGCTTCTGGAGGCATTTCTTCTGGTTCACTCTAGTTAAAAAGAAAGAACATGGATATGAGGGCATAGTTAAACATTTTATTCTTCTCTGTTGAACATTCAGAAGCCAGACATGAAATGGAACTAACAATCTCTCAGGAAAGTAATAAGTTTTAGAGCACACAGTGCCTCTAGTCTATAAAGCCAAAAATAGGGGTAAAGAAGTTTGCATGTGATAAGTAGATCCACACTATAGAGAAAGACCTTTCAAATTCAGTAAGATGCCAGCAAATATGCAGTACAATTTATCAGCGGCTACCGTTTTGGCCGCATGAGTTAATCACCTTCAACCATTTGCCTTCTAGGGCAGACTTACCCATCATATCATAATGTGTCACAATGACACCCCAGAAGCTGTCTCATGACCTTTTAACATTCTGCAAGTGTAGGACACTAACAAGTGGCAATGCCTCACTAACATCAGGAAAATCTTGGGAGAGGAATGGTACTGCTGTCAACCCTAAGGACTTCTTTCCTGTGTGTTGTCTCTTCTACCTCCACTCTCCCAATTTTCCTTCTTTTTTTCCCCCTTCTCCTTTGTGCTCACAAGGTCTGCAGCAATCACAGCCATTACCACATATCATTCATCCAAGGTTTTTCTAAACCACCCTATTACCAATTGAAGTATTAAACAGGTTATTTAGCATTTCACACATGGAAGAGGGCCCGATGGGAAATGGACTGGCAATTGAAAAGCACTTGTGCAACGTGTGCAGAAATAAACTACTTAGCTTCATTTATCTCTTTACAAGCCAAGCCAACTTTTGTATCCAGCTTTATGTATAAAACAGTATTTTGTGACAGAGAAGCATGGCAGGTGCAACTGAATCAGAAGTGTGGTAGTCAGGCTTATCTATGGTAGTCACTTCTATGGTAGTCACTCAAGCAAAACACTCAAGATATACTAGGATTTGTCTCAAAGGAATGCATGGCCATGGTATAGATCAGTGAAGAACTGTACCATCAAGTACTCTAAATTACCCATCTTTTATTAAACTTAAAATGGAACACATTAAATAAAATATTACGTGTCATTCACTACACTGTAGATCTAGCCCATACCTGAATGTCTCAGCAGTATTTAGATTCAGTACACAACAGGAGGAAGACAATTACATTAAAAACCACAAAAAGAGGGAGTATCTATTTGCCTCTCTCCTCCCTCTCACTCCAAGGAACATTGGCAGCACTTGGTGAGTTACAGAAAACAAATGTTGAGGAGTCAGGAACTCCTGAACAAACAGTCAGCTCTAAAGCAACCACATTGCCCTGTCTGTCTGATTAACTCCATTTTAAAGTCTTAATTTGTGTGACCAATATGCCTGTTCAAATGTATCCCCTACCCCCTCTTCCTTAATACACTATGGAGACCCATTGGTCCTGCTGAGGAATGGAAACTCTTTTTGCATCTCACACTTGCAGTCTTGTGTTTCTGCCAACTCTGCTGAGGCCAAACCTCTCCATGCCCTTTCCCAATTAGCTGAATTGTTTACCACCACATTATTGCACTTCACTGAGGGGAGCATCATTTCTTTTCAGTTACTCTAGCCCCCCATCAAACCCATAGATAGAAAGCAGCACTGAGAATTTGAACTAGTTTCCAGCAGGGCAATCTGGAGATCTGGGCTCAAGTTCCCTAAGTGAAAATGAGATTACTGTTCTCTTTTCTAGTGAAATTTTATTAACATTTCTAATTATCGCATATATTGACCTTTGTCAGTTAACTGCTCATATATTTTTATGTATATGCTTTGCAGCTTGTGTAAAGTGGGGGTGCTTAAGCAGTTGTGGAAAAGCCTTGAAAGAATGTGGATTAATTGGAAAGATTGGTCCTGGAAGGTAACTTATAAAAGTCTGAAGAAAAGACCCCAATTATCAGGAATGGTGCTAACTGGTTTTAGCACAGAGCAGTGTTAAAGTCATGTAGGTTCTGATAATAATTTATCTTTTTAATTACATTATTTAACAATTTCATTGCTAATATCTGCTGTCCAGTGTCAGAGCCAGCCAAGCACCCGAGGTTTAGTCCTGTTGTAAGTATCTGACCAGTGCTTATAACAGCATGTTACTATATGGGTGTGATGATTTCTTAGGTGTGTAAGGCCCATTTGAAGTGTCCCTATAAGCACCATTCAACCTTTAGATTTAATCAAGGAATTTATGGTTGAATTGGTTTTGTGGTGGTAGTCTGTATTACTGATAAAATAAAAAATTCCAACAACATGTTTAAGGGAAACACTGGATCAGTTCTAAATTATAGTGCACTGACATTTTTGTGGAGAAGCTTACAGAGTACCTACTCATACTGCCTAACTCTAACCAGCACTAACTGTTCCCCTCTGTAGTGAGTGCCAGCCATCAAGTGGTATTTACTTACATCATCATCTTCATTGAAAACTGCTGCTACAGAAAGGGTTTTTGGAGCAAGGGTGGGAGCAGGCTCTTTAGGTTTCTGAAATAGATTGAAAACACACCAAAAGAAATCAGACAGGTCTGCTTACTTGACTAGGATCCATTTAACCTTTCAAAAGACTTTTTAAAAATGGAATTCATTAAACATCTTTAAAAAATTACTTCAATTTCAGTGAAGACATGCATAAGTTAATTTCTAACTGGCTAAACTAAAAGTCAAGGTAGTTCTCTGAAGTAGACAGAAAATAGTTTTCCAGTAACAGGACAAGGGAGCATCTGTCCATTTGGGCAAGATGTTTTCTGATGAACTAGTCCGATCCTCCCAGATTTCAATTCCCTACAAGCAAGTATTAGTTTTTTTGCAAACATGCATATTATAGTGGCACGTGGCTACTGGTGCATGACATGGGAAATTAAATCAGAATCTGAGCAGCTTGTGACAACTATGTCTCAAAAATAACACACGCAGGATTGGGCCATATCCCCATCTGTTCTTTATTCTTGAAGCCACACTGGAGTATTTAAGTCTGTCAACTGCAAGAGGCTGAGCATGTGTGTCTTTTTGTACTTTAACAGGTCTTAGAATTCTTCTTGATTGAACAATCAAATGCTTTTTAACTAATGTTTCCAATTCAGAAGCAGAAGGTAACATCAGACTGTTTCATACAGGGGGTCTTTGTTGGAAAAAGCTCAAATTTACACTTCCCAGACAGACACCTTCCTCTACTCAAAACATATCCAGCCATCAAAATCTGAGACATTTTTGTACTCTGTATAATGCAAAAGGAATCAAAATTAATGACTCCAAAGAAAAATAAGATGGCAATGTTTAAACTGCTGGTAATAACTTTGATTTACATAGCATCATCCTGCTCTAGTGCACAATGCTTCCTCACTTCTGTAGTATTATGGAGACATTCTGCATACATTTACACTCTGTGGTCATACATACAGCAGTGGGTATTGGGGAGGAACAGGATTCGGCTCAGTGTGTCAATGCAGCCACATCTATTCATTATTCTACCTGTAAGGAACAATTGCTGCTAAGAAGTTTATCTTCCCTAGAGGTATTAACACAGACCACTAGGATAGGCCAGAGGGCAGGGAAAAAATAATGATCCCAAATTTCGATGCAAACGTAGTTGAATCACTGAGCTAGAAATCCTAAGAGCCAATTGAACTTGCTAGTGGCTCAAAAGGCATCTTTCTCAATTTTTCAAGGACTGTGTTTACCTGATTGTGTATGTTCTAAAATGTTTTTTGTTTTGTTTTTCTGATTTGAAAGCAACATGCTCTTAGAAAAACATCCTACTGAGCAATCTTTTGCTGCTGGTTTGTAAAATGCTGACATTGTACCTACAGAGTTCTTGAGGAATAGAGATTGAACTGAACCTATTTAGAGATTTACAATGGACACTTCACTTTGGTATTTGAGAACTGTGTAAGAATTACATTTATAAACAAGCATATGCTTGCCTGTCCCAGAATAGTGAACAATGAAGCAGGTTAGTCAATGGGAAAAGTAAAGATCCATTTGATTGGTAACAAACTGGAAACCTCTTCAACTTAATTTAATACATCCACATAAATCATCAGGAGAAGGAATCATCAAATCTGTCCTGGACAACAGAGGATTAGGATTCTTGGAAACGTAGCATGGCAATGAGGCCCATTTCCTGTACATTCTGCAGATACTGATCTCAGCACGTATTACATTCTAGTATCTTTAAATCAAGCTGCCCAAGAAGCCTAATTTATGCAAACGCCAATTGGCCTTGTGACAGAAGAAGCAAAAATGAAAGATACATTTTCCAATGCAAAAATAATACCTTAGAAGTTAAAGATGACAAAGACTTACTAGTCCACCCAGAGGTGTCAGTGCAAGAGATAGTGCTTCTCCCCCCATCTAGTTATAAGTGTCCTGAGCATTGAAGCTTCCAGCACTGCTTCAGGAAGCTGTTCCAGGCTTAGATCGTAGAGAATTATTTCAGATATTCAAGGACAATTTAGAGTTAATTTTGTCCCATTACTCTTCCTCTCTCTTGGACAACTCTGAACAATTCTCACTGCTGTTATACCCTTAAAATACTTACTAGAACAAAAGGATAGGCCCCACAACACTTCCCCACATGTCAACTTCAATATTTTTAATCAACCTACCCACATTAAGTTTCAAGAAAATACTCTCTCGGTGTTAGGTTTCCTTTAAAAATAAACCAAACATTCAAACAACTTACATTTGCTCCAAGTTTGATGGATATCACAGGTGCCTTCTTTGTTGTCTGACTGCCTATGGCAAATCCAAACTTGGACATTTTGGCAGGAGCAGGCTTTGTGGTGAAATCTTCAGCTTCTTCATCAGCTACCCGTTTCTCTGCACTGCGACTCGAACTTTCCCCTCCATTACTGGAAGAAACAGTCTTAGTTTTCACAGGTTTTTCTGCCTCTTCTTCAGGTCCTGGTGAAGTCGAAACAACTTACCAAGATGAGCTATTTTTACTGAGCAGATTGTTGGGAGCAGCAACCTCATAAAGCATTGTTATGGGGAGGGTACTTACAGTGCCAGCAGTCTCCACCACTGCTGCATATACAGCAGACAGCATGTAAAGACAAACAGTGAAAGAAACTGCAAGCACTTAACTAAAATAGTACAAAAAAAGTCTTTATATATACAAAAGTCTGAAAAAGCATTGAAGCATCAGATCACTGTTAATATGGGACTGTAAATTTATCTAGACAGTTACATTTAATTTTTTAACAGTCTTCTGGGGTCTAGGTTGCACAAGTTAACATTTCACATTTGGAGTCCCAGTTTCAAACCTAGTGTACACAATTTAAGATTAGACACATTAGATTTATTTACATAAAAAATGCCCATGTTAGTCTATACATAGGCTCCCTTAGCAGATCATTAAAACCATACAAGTAGTTGAGACTGGTAGTCTTAACTTAATTTCTAATCACTCCTTGTCTACATCCCTCAATTCAATATAACTGACTGATTCTGTTTCAGGAGGAAATCAGCACCAGAATCGCTAACTGAAGCAAAGTGCTTTTGAGAAGCTTGTATCACGCCTGGGTTTGCAAACTCATGGGAAATGCCCTTTTCCTGTGAAAATGACCCATCCAGCACAACACTCCCATCAAACCTGTGCTCATATACAGAGCTCCCTCAGCCACACCAAGTGAAAAAAATGGTACTCGGAAGTTTCACTATGCTCCTGGAGTTGGTGGAACAGTACACACATGGGCACAGCTTGCTCCTCTGCTGCCACAAAAGCAGGAAGAAGAGAAAAAACCGATGGAGAATGGACAGAAAAGGAGGGAGTTCACATCAGTGGTCTGAGGACAATATTACCACGTTTGGGACCCAACTACGTCCCTTGCTAAGAGGGAAAGCAGGGGATGGGAGCACCACACAGGCAGCAAATTCAGACCTTAAGTGAAGGGTCTGCTTTGCACTGCCCACTAGCAACTGTCAGCAACCATGTGGAAAAAACAGCAGTTCAAAACTGGGGATGATTACCAAGATTGTAGCCTTAGGGCAAAGAAACAAAATCCAGAGAAACAGAGGGGCTAGAGAAACAGGGAAATCTGTGAAAGGGGAAGTCATACTCTGTTTTAGCATAATAGAAGTCTTTAAATACATATTTAAATCTTAAATATGATGCCTCCATAATACAGCACCACTATTTTTCCTAAGTATGGATGCATGGTGCCCTCTCTACCCATCCCCATCCTCAATCTATAGTAACTTCATTTAACATTGTAGTTATGTTCCTGAAAAATGAGACTTTAAGAGAAACAATGTTAAGTAAATCCAATTTCCCCATAAGAATTAATGTAAATGGGGGGGTTTCGGTTCCAGGGAAATATTTTTCACCAGACAAATAAATATACACACACACACCCAGTATAAGTTATAAACAAACAATTTAATACTATACACAGCAATGATGATTGTGAAGCTTGGCTGAGGTGGTCAAGTCAGAGGGTGGGATATTTCCCAGGGAATGCCTTACTGCTAAATGATGAACTTACACTCGGCTGAACCCTCAAGGGTTAACACATTGTTGTTAATGTAGCCTCACACTCTACAAGGCAGAACAAATGGAGGGAGGGGAGACAGCATGGCAGACAGAGACACACACCGTGTGTGTGTGTGTGTGTGTGTGTGTGTGTGAGAGACACACAGACAGACAGGCACACATTGCCCTTTTAATTACATTGACTTTTAAAGTAGCTCAGCAAGTTAGGACCGCAGCTGCTCCCAGCAAGCTCTCTCCGTCCTGAGCCCTGTCATGTCATGTCCCCCCGCTTACCCCATCTCTATAGAGTGGGACGGAGGACGGGACAGGAGCAGGGAGAAACCTTGACATTACCGCGCCGCCACCCGCCCCCCCCCCCCCCCCCCCCCCCCGCTCAGCAAGCAGGAGGCTCCCTGGAGCAGCTCCAAGGCAGAGGGCAGGAGCAGCATATGGCAGTGGGGGGAGGGACAGCTGAACTGCCTGGCAATTGATAGCCTACTGGGCGGCTGCGGCACAGGGAACTTAGAGGAGCGGGAAATTGATAGGGTGGCTGCTGGTCCACCCTGGTTCCAAGCCCCCACCAGCTTGCTGCAATGGGCTGCTCTTTCTGCAAGCAGTAGACAAAGCAGGCAGCTGCCAAATAACATTATAAGGGAGCATTGCACAACTTTAAACGAGCATGTTCTCTAATTAATCAGCAACGTAACAACAAAACAACGTTAACCGGGACGATTTTAAGGGAGGAGTTACTGTACCTATAATTTCCTGCCATGCTTTCCAAGTCATACAAACTGCCTGTCCATGATGTTTCTTGACTGGGGAGCAAAATATATTGTTAACTCACTGTTTCAGTCAGCAAAACAACAATAACTAGATGCAACCAACTTAGAACAGTTATTTTACCCTTGGGAGCATAATAGACAGTGAAACTGACTAGGAGCTCAATGGTAATTAGTTTCACTATCCATGAGCAATGCAAGTTTGTGCTGCTACCCAGCTTGACTTAGGAAGAGAGAAATAAAAGTGGGGGTAAGGAAAGAAAGTTACGGACAAGTGAGACAGAATCAAGAGGAAGAAGGAGACATGAAAAAGTTAATTAGGAACAGCAATGTTCCTAGTTCTAATGCTAGTAATTCCATCTGACACTTCTGAATGCACATTACAGAGCAATTTTTCTAAGTGTACCTTAAAGTAGCTCTAAGTGCAAGACTAGTCTTTCATGTAATCATCCAAAGTTTTAATTCCTAACTTTAGAAAATGGTAGTTTAGGATAGGGCATATTTAATCCAAAATGTTTCAGGCAGAGAAACATCACTGTACTTGGAATATGTTGTCTTGCCAATGGAACATAAAAAACCCTTTCTTAAAATGCTGAAAGATATATTTCTCTAATGATGATCACAGCAACAAGAATATCTTGTCACAAAGTTTACTATACAGCCCCACTGTCTAATTAAGCTTAAGTTCAATCAGTAAAGTGTGGAAGTTCAGAAGCCAGTTTTAGCAACTACACTCAGAGGTCCAAACTGGAAGGAAGGGAAGGCCTGGGAATCTCAAAATGTAAATTCAAAAATGGGTTATTCTGAGAGAAAACCCTTGCTGGCTTGCAGGCTAGGGAATCACCAAGAGAAGGAATGAGTGTAATGAGCCAACAGGATTTTATATTATTGCTTTTTTTAAAAAAAAAAACAAACAAAAAAAAACAAACAACATTTTCCCAGTCAGCAGTCTGGCCAACTCATTCTCTACTTTGTGGTATTTTATTTTCTTCTCTTTCATTCCACATTTTAGAATTTTTTCTTGCTTTATCTGAAGGAACAGAAACTGAGGAAGTGTGTTTATTGACAAGCAGCTTGTAAATTTTGACTAAAAGAGCAAAACAGAGTGATGTGTGTATGCATGGAAGAGTCTGAGGAATAACTGAAGAGTGATTATGCAGATCAGACACCCTCAATAAGAGGGCTGGGAAGTACACAACTAAGAAAAAAAATGTAGTTATGCATCAGTAAGTATAACATGCTTGCACTCAGACTGGCTAAGAATTGAATTTCTGGCAATTATGTATTTGAATTGATAATGCAGTATTTAAGTAGTTGGCCAAAGCTGGATTATAGTTTTATTAATATTTCAAGATTAGCCAAAAATTAATTACCTAAACTGGAAGTTTAGACAAGACTGACAAGTCTTCTCTGAATCTATTCCTGGAACAGTACAGATTGTTCGTTGGCAAGGAAATTACAAGTGAACTGGAATCTCAATCATTTCAAGAGACCCTCTCACAGGTGCCCATATGTAACAAGTTTCAGGTAACTGATAAATGGGGCAAGCAGAGATGGGTTTAGAGCTTAGTTCCTGTTCTAAAATTGTGTGCACCAATCTTTGTTAAGAATGTAGGAATTGATTCTACTGAAAATCTTGCAGAAATCAGATGAGCTTGCATAACCATGCAAAGTAATCAATTTCCGAAGAGATGCAGCAATATGTGCTGAATATCAGAGGAACAAGACAAAGCCCTTTATGTAAGTGCTGCACTAAAATTCTATATGCAGTAAGGTTAGACAATAAACGGATCCCAAGGTTAGAACCACTATAACATTACACACGTTATGCATAACATTAGTATTGAATAGGAAAAGTGTATGATGATTTTCAAGACTTTAAAGCCACTTGTGTGTCCCCCACATTCTCCTATTCTCTCTCCCACCCTTCTCTTTCTGAAAATCACTAGCCTCTATCACCACCATTCTTTGTGCCTCTCACGCCCCGCCACTCTGAGCTAAGCAAGATTATATTTTTATAGAAATTAACGTTCTTCCTATAGAAGCCCCAATGTATTGCATTTTTTAAGTCTTTCTTCTGCAAGAATTTCTAAGCACTTCCCTATTAAGCCATAGGGAACCAAATGATGTATTTTAAGGCTAGATTTAAACCTTTCTAGAGCTCCAAACACTATAAGAAGGAAGTACAGTACAGAGACAGGGGAAGCTCTTAGTAGGAACATGTTTCATCAGTGTATCAGTTATGCCTTTCTAGAGTATGATTTTTACAAAGGGAGATGAGCTTACTCATTCAGAAAGGGCAAAAAAAAAAGAGACTCTACCCAGACCAGACATTTGCCTTTATGGAACAACTAAATCATTATCTTTAAAAAACATTAATGGCAAACCTGGAATACTGATAACTAAAAGCTGAACTCTAACTACTGCACTCAAGGAGCAGATGAGTCTTGTCCTCTTTTTACTTTCAACAATTGAGTCTTCTCTTTCCCAGAATTGGCTTCCAGGACAGCCTGTGGAGGTGGTGTGAACATAGCTACATTTAAGACCAGTAGCGGAGTGCTAGCAGCAAAAGTTTCCCTACAGAAACTTCACTTGCCTGATAAGCTGCAAAATGTTTAAAGCGGCCCAGTGAAAATTTCCCTTAAGTACTCTGTTTCTGTAGGTAATAAGAAATCTAGATACTAGTCTTCTCGTTGCAAAGCTGTTCTTGAATTAGGTTTACCAACTGTTCTCAAGTGGAATTTTTTAGCCTCTCTCTAAGCCCCACAGTGCATTTGGGTTTTTGTGCTTTCATATTCTTTTTTCTAATGTCAACCAGATCATATTCCACCTCTCTTTTCTACCTCCCATAAGCATCACTGCTATTTTCATAACTACCCAGACCTGTGCTCTGTATTTAGGTCATAGCTAGATGGAGGAGCGTTGCTTCAAGGAAGAACTACTCACTTGCAAGTCAACAAGGACATATAAGTGAGCAGTTTTCACTCTCTTTTCTGTGTAGTTGTGCATCTGATAAACAGGACTGGCAACGATGCTAATTTTATAGCTTCTCAAGTTTCTGCATTGCTCATTCAATAGATCTCTTGCCTCTGGGCAAGGTTGAGAGTTCCGGACCCCAATGTAGGACTATTAAGAGTCACATCAGAACAAGAGCACTTCCCACCTATGTTCATTTTGGAAAGCCTTCAGCAACTCAGGAAAAAATTCAAGATTTCACATCAGTTTCTAAACAGCAAGGAATAACTCCAGTGTCTTGGCCAACCTTCCACTTTAATTAAAATAATGTTCTACTGTCCACGGTTGTGTGTGGGCCACTGAAGACTGCATGTCTGCAAAACGAGTCAGTCACTGAATTACTAGCATCTAATTTACTGTTTCCTACAGCACTGAGGTTTAAGGAGCTACACAAAACCAAATGTTTTTGTACAGATAAGTAACTGTATAGAGGACTAAAATGACACTACTTATGTGCCTATCTGAAGATATTCTCACTTGTCAAGCCTGTTTTAATTAGTTTAAAGCCTTCATTTAATTGCTAGAGAGTGGCCCCATCTGAAGTCCCAATGAGTTATGTTTAAACCAAAAAGGGGGAAAGGGTCAGCCTTTGGCTTGGCAAATATACCATTACCGCCAGGTGGAAGATGAGGGGGGAAAAACATTCAGTTTTCCAAGACAATGGACAATAAATGATATGCTGGTAGATTCTAATAGCAGACTCAAACAACATTAACCTCATTTTCACTTTATATACACAAAAAGATCTTGTAAACTGCTACCAAAAGAGTATAATGTTTGAAGTAGTGTGTAAGGAAAATTATAGTTTACTGAGAACTGTAGAGGCACCATATACCCATAAAATAAGCTGAACCTTAAGAGGTAGAGGTATTGTAGATCCTTTGGAGCTACGATATACATTATTTCTCTCAATATTTGGTACAGCTACTCATTGGGCAGTTTGGTAACAAAATATTTGTATTTGTTTATGCAAATTAATCTACTGGATACCTTAACTTAAAAAAAATAAGAATCAGGGAATATGACAAAAAAATTGACATCCCTGGACAATACTAAGCCCAATCCCGCAGTCTTCATCCAGGCAAGATCCCCACTGAACGACAGGAGCTTTACCCAACTAAGCACTGCAGGATCAAGTCCTCTAACTTTAAAGATCAAGTTTAACTACTCGGTACAATCCAGTAAGAGTGGACCACACCGAGTTAATGACTAGACTGCCATTTTTCCTCTGATTCAAGTAGCAAAAAAACCCCCCCAAAACCTATGCCATGAGACATAACTTCAAAGATGTGGGTAGCAAATTTACTGAGATCAAGCTCTCTATCAGGCTGGTCTAGTGGTCTCAAGGCATCACAGGAAGACAACCCCTCTCCCTGGTGCCCCTCCCCAGCATAGGTGCTGGAACTAAGGGTGCGGGTGGGAAATGGTTCCTGTCACATACAGGGTTTACAGTGCGGTTCAATAGCTCTCAGCACCCCCGCTGCACAATTTATCCCTGCTTCCCAGCCGTACAGCTCCAGGCCTGAGCAGGTCGGTCCCGGTCAGCGCAGGTGACACCCCCACGCTCCTGCGGCCAGCGACCGCCGAGCCCGGGCCCCGCATTTCCCTCGCTAGGCATGAAGCCATCCAGCCAGGGCGGGCCGGTGACTCACCCCAAGCGGCCAACCGCCCGCGGGCCGCACTGAAGCCACCCGGAGCCAGACACGGCTCCCTGGCTCCGCAGCTGGGCAGGCGGCCGGACTCTGAGCAGCCGGAGACCGCGCCCCGGGCCCCCCCCGCCTAGGCCCTTCCCCGCCTCCCCAGAGGACCCCGCCCGGGTCCCCTCCCCTTGCCCGCCCTCGGGTCCCCCATGCGCGGGGAAGGGGGGATATGGGGTGAGCGGCGCTGCGTGTTCACCTCCGTCTGCCTGCGGCTGCGTCGGCTTCTCCTCTCCCGCTTTGCTGTCCGCCATTTTCCCCCACCGCCTCCCCCCGGCTCCTGAGCATGCGCGTTAGCCTGCTTTAGTTCTCCCGCTCCCTCCCTGCCATACAGGAGAGGCGGCGGCCGCAGAACCTAGAGAAAGAACTCGCCCCCCTGTGGCTAGAAGTGACGAAGCCGGAAACGGTCAGCGCGTCACATGTCTCAGGGCAGCGGCGCTTCCGCTTATGCAGCCAGACGCTCCTCGACGCAGGGCAAGCTGACTTCCGCTGCGTATGTGACCGCCGCAGAGGAACGCAGAAAGCAATAAGCCGCTCTCTGATTGGTCAGGAGGAATGGCTCCGTCCTAACCAATCAGGGTGCCACTTGGGCATGGTTGGTGATGAGCACTGGAGATGTAAAGGGCCAGGAGAGGAGGTAATCTCTCATCCCCCTTAACATAGGTTTTTCTGCCCCAGTGGGCTGGGAGGTGGGGGACAGGCAGAGAGCGGCACACACGGTGCCCCACATAATGGCAGGACAATGTGGAGCGAATACACGTCATATGAGAGCCTCGCTGCTGCACCATCAGCCCTCCATTCCAGGCTGATCTCTACCAGAGATTTGCATGTGGGTCCGTTCCTGGACCCACAGATCCGCCTGCACTTGGTACAGACACAGGTCAGGCCGGGCCTGGCCGCCACTGCTCCAGAGTGAGCTGACCCAAAGCCCAGTGACGTCAGTGGACAGACCATGGGTTTGAGATCAGGCCCACCATCTGATGGTGAACCTCTGAGCCCTGAGAGAGGAGAGTCCTTTTGCTCAGACAGACAGGAACAGCTCACAGCTTTGAAAACAGAAGTCCCAGGTTCAGTCTCTGCTACCAATGACACGGCCGGGAGCATGCTGTTACAAGGGATTGCAAACAGGAAGAACTGAACTACTGTTGGTTTCAGAGTAACAGCCGTGTTAGTCTGTATTCGCAAAAAGAAAAGGAGGACTTGTGGCACCTTAGCGACTAACCAATTTATTTGAGCATAAGCTTTCGGTGTGAGCTACAGCTCACTTCATCGGATGCATACTGTGGAAAATACAGAAGATGTTTTTATATACACAGACCATGAAAAAATGGGTGTTTATCACTACAAAAGGTTTTCTCTCCTCCCACCCCATTCTCCTGCTGGTAATAGCTTATCTAAAGTGATCGCTCTCCTTACAATGTGTATGATAATCAAGGTGGGCCTATTGTTGGGTGTTGTAGCTACATTGATCCCAGGATATTACAGAGACAATCTTCATATTACCTCATAGAATCTCAGGGTTGGACGGGGCCTCAGGAGGTCATCTAGTCCAACCCCCTGCTCAAAGCAGAGCCAATCCCCAATTTTTGCCCCAGATCCCTAAATGGCCCCCTCAAGGATTGAACTCACAACCATGGGTTTAGCAGGCCAATGCTCATCCACCTTGCCTCTCTATGAATCTGTGACGCTTGGGACAAGCTTCCCTGTCCCCACTCCGTCCAGACCCCACTGCTGATGGCTGACCCACATATACAGTTTCATGAGCTGGCTGACAACTGAATCTTTTAGCTTAGGCAGAAGGTCCACAATCCTGAGGTCCCAGATTTAATCCCTGATGATGATGTCGTAGGGCCAGGTGAAGCATTTCTGCTTGTATATATTCTATTCCTGTTTTCATTTTTAAATGTAGAGCTAAACTAAAAGGACTATCACTTTCAAATCTAGTCAGTTTTAAGAGCTTTAAAAACTAGTTTGTGGTTCTACACTTAGCCTAATCACTCCACCAATTTTTATGGTTTTAATCTATTTTTTAAAAGTGGTTTTCTTTCCTGTTACTGTATAAAAGCAAGGGAATAGATAATAGTAAAGGTGAGGTTGATTGTACATCAAGTGCTCTCCTGCACACAGTAAACTCACTGAAAACAAAATAAAGTTATTGTAAAAGATGAATCAAATAATCTTACATTATTTGTAAAAATACACTTTTAGCTACAAGTGCATTTAAGTTGATGTTTGCAGTATTGTAGCTGTGTTGATCACAGGATATTAAGGAGACAAGGTAGGTGAGGTATCTTTTATTGGACCCACTTCTTGTTGGTGAAAGAGACAAGCTTTCAAGTTTACACATGGCTCTTCTGGAAAGGGTGGGGGTGTAAATTTGAAAGGATTTAAAAAAGGGTTTCCCATTGCTCTCTGGTCCAGTGATGTTCTCCCACTGCTCTCTGGCCCAATGACTGTTCTGCTGTGGATAAATACTTAGTTCTTGGGCCAGGGAGAAAAAGAGAATAACTGTGTAGTCCAGTGATGAAGGTACCCATGTTGGAAACCCTAGGGCATCCCCCTGCTCTAATCACTCTTTATTTATTCAGAGTGCAATAGGTTCAATAGGAGAGATTGAGGGCACCCCACATCTGAATATCCCATTGCTCAGTTATTAAGAGTACCCTCCTGTACAAATACTTTCTCTCCTGCTGGCAGAGGTGGGGAAATGAAGCTAGGTTTCTCACATCCCAGGTGAGTGATTTACCTACTGGGTAGACCTCCGCCAGCCCTTTTATGTGGGGCAAGTCATGTGCCTAACTCATTCCCTCAAGAAGCAGTTTAGGTGCCTCTACCAGATACCTGCAGGATTTGTTTGTGAATTGCTAAAGTGACATAGACACCTCTCTCAGAGAGGGGTGGGGCTTAGCATACATCTAGTCTGCATCTCCCACTGGCTAGATTAGCAAAAAGAAAAGGAGTACTTGTGGCACCTTAGAGACTAACCAATTTATTTGAGCATGAGCTTTCGTGAGCTACGGCTGTTTCTCTGAAACCTGGCTAGATTAGGTAACACCTCCCTTAGCCTGTTGCCGAGTGCACTTTTAGGCCTCTCTCTCTCTCTCCCGCTTCATTGTATAAGGCCTAGATACTCAATTTAGCTTTGGGGATTACAGCATTATTCTTGTGATTTTCTAGATGGCTAAGATGGGCACCATGATGCTCAGTATTGCAACACTTATTACCCTTCATAGATTCCACCCCCAGTAGCTTCTCATAAGGAAGACAGATTCTCATTTGTATTTTTAAAGATGCAGGAACCAATGAACTGTTAGAGTCTTTTGATCAGCAATATTTTTTTCAGTCACATCTAGGAAGATATCCTGTTTGAAATATGAAGGTAAACAGGCTTGACATTTACTTTTCAGCTTGTTCCTGTGTAAAAAGTCTAATCGGGCCCCCCTTAAAGTCATAACATTTCTGTTTAAAATTTTTGTAGGTAAGACAGGGAAATTGTCCCATTTTCACTGCTCTTGGGCAGAGGGTAATTGGAACTGTGACATGTAAAGGCTTTTTCAAAGGTAGGAAAAAACCCTAATCTGCAACTTGAACAGTCATTTTCACCTAAATCAGTGATTTAAACTTCATGCATAACTGAGAAGTGTTGTGTATTTTCAGTACAGAACTGCCACATGAAAAGAGACTCTCTGCCCCTAGGGGTATTACTAGTACCCGTGTTTATTATTTTCAAAAGCTGTAGAGGAATGGAAAACCCTACATGATAAAAAGGGACAAAAATGCATATATTTTTTAAAAAGAAGTCATTCACAGGTCCACCTCGCTTTCTTCCACAAGGTGAGCGAATTTTAGAACCGCAGGTCAGATTGTTTTATGTTTACATTCACAAGGCATCACATCAGATACTAAAATACTTTGAATGAATAAATGATGCATCATCATCATGAGATCTTTCTAAAACACCATGGAGCAAACTCCCTACTCGCCCCCCGCCCCCCCAAAAAAACAAACAAAACAAAAAACACCCTCAGAAAACAAAACCACAACTTATTCACTGGGGTAAGAGCCACTGGGCAAATCAGCTACATTCTAAGATCAGTATTCAAGACATTATTAGTGTTGTAAACGAATAGAAAGGCTAAGGTCTGCAAATATTTACTAAGGCATTTGTAGTACATCCACTAGATTAATAGTATCCAGCTAGCCTCTTACAGTGTCTATATTTACCATATTTCAGTCCATGAACTAATCAACCACATTACAGCATTTGGTGTTAAACAAGTAAGGGTTTAAATGAAGTTATATCCACCACAGTTTTATTCAATTTAATTACATTCTTTCTTATGGTGCAATTTGTAGATTTGATCATCACAGCTTTTCCTCATGGATTTTTTTTTGGGGGGGGGGATGGGGAGGGAACAAGCCTGTTAAGCTTCTGTTTAAATAACTGCAATACAAAGGTTATAAAAAAGCCATATCAGACAGCAGTTCTAGTTACTCTTTTACCCTTCAGTTTTTTTCATCAAATTCCCACAGAAGTCAATGGAAATTTAAGCCTATTAACAGTATAGTTTGCCCTTAAGATTCTTCAGCTATCCACCATTTTTTCTGTGTTTGCTTCCTGAAGGAATTCTCTACAAAGGGCTTCTTTACTTTTTCCTGACTATTGCTAAATTCAAACACCTTTGTTCTTCTCCCTGTATCAGTTTTATGCTTTGAATAGAAGGATGTATCTACAAAAGCTTCATATTTTCTTTTTGGAACGAATTTCAGCGCCTCCAGCCAATCTCCAGTATCTTTTAAAGTTAATAAAATACGAATCATTTGGTCCAATGTGAGATTTTTGGCACCAGTTTCCCACTTCAAGTACCTCTCCAGTGGAAGACGTTCAGTTGTTAATTTCAAGCGTTTTGCATGTGCAAGAGAGATTCCAGTCTGTATATTCCTGTCAACCATTGATCCAACTATATAAATTTTATCATGCTCAAACTTCTTCATTACATTGGGAGAGTCAGCAGTTAAGTAGATGAGCTTGTCGCTTGGAAAGACATCTGTGTGAGACTGTTCTGTCACAGTCACAAGTAAATTGTCCCATGCCTCTCCATAGCGCTTGACAAATTCTTTATGATATGAGCCATCTACTTTGACATTACAGAAATGTAAGTGAAAAGGATCCACAGCTCTTCGATTCCAACCTTCGGTCTCCATTAGCTGATTCACTGTGTTCTCCATTTCTCTACGTGACATGTAATTTTCGTAAGCCATGTCAAATACTAGAGGCTGGCCAAAGATCATAGCCTGAGCAGTCCTCCAGTTATACATCTTATCCATAGACTTGGACCAAAACTGTAATAAGAAAGTATTCTTCAGCTCACCAGTATCATTTTTTTTAGCCTTTTCCAGCCTTTCCCTCTTTGCTTCCTTTTGCTTTTCCTGCTTTACTTTATTAGCTTTCTTCACTTTTTCTTTGACAGCTAAGTATCTTAAATACTTCTTTTTGGATGACTTAGTGGAACATTCCATAAGGGTCTTTATCTCTTCTTCACTGATATTTTCTGGAACAGTTTTGCCAGCTAGCCTCCACATCTCCACAAGTTCCCTTGTGGCAGCTAAAGTAGAATCTTCCTCACTCTCAGATGCCTCACCGACTTCCTCTTGCATTCCAGATCTCATGACATTTTTCCACCCATCCAAATCTAGCTTCTCAGTGGGGCTGGATGAAATCTGCTTCTTCAGGGCAGGAGACAAAATCAGTGTTCTACATGGAAATGACCTCTGGGGAGTTGTTAAAAACAAATCTTTTTTTGACCCATTCTGCATAGCAAACGGAAAAACCGAACGTCTCACAATGCTTCTGAGAAGCATATTAAAAAACTTCATATTTAGGAGAGTGTTGTATCCAAGCAGTTATCTGCAAAAATGGTAACAAGACAAAAGAAAAACAAAATTAGTAGTCACAGATGTGAGAAAAACTCAATCTACTTCTAACTTTAACTCCTCAGATGAACAGGAAGTTACTTCTTAGCACTTGATATCAATATTCTAATTAGACTTTTACTTTTTTACTGTCTCTAAAAGAAAATAAAGTTGATGTTGCTACTAGAGGAAACAGCAGTTAGCACTGTTGCTTAAATCAGCTGTGTATAATTCCAGGTCAAGTCAAACAATACTTAAATATGTTTCAACCCTCCCACTTCAATCACTCTTGTATGTCATTTGTAGATAGGAAGCTTTGTGATGGAAGCATGCCACTGCACACAGATGCCATGAATGCTTTCATAGGTGCAGACCACAGAAGCACAATTCATTCTACTTGTGGTGTGACAATGTGGGTGAGGATTTCTTTTTGAGTAGTTTTTCCAGAAAATTTTCACATCCCTAATGCTTATCTCTTTGAAATGTAACAGTAAAGTAGGGAAGTGCCCGTGGCAAACTCCTGCAGGCTTATGGGTTTAACTTTATGCTGCCACTGAAGCTAATGGGACTACTCACAATATGTAAAGTTATGCATGTGAATAAATCTAAGCCTAAAGTACCAATCCTGTAAACACTAAAGCACATATATAGCTTTACTCATATGAGTAGTCCCATTAATTTCAACAGGACTCATCACACAAAGTTAAGCAAACAAGATTAAGTGTTTGCAGAACTGGGCCTAAAACAGAACTAACTAAGCTGTTTTTTCATATCCTTTTCTCTCCATGGCCAACCCTAAGTAGAGCCAATGAACAAATTACAGAGTTCAATTTAAAAATATGAAACAAATTAAAGGCAAAAATAAGTTACACATTAAAAAAAACTTTGTATGCTATAATCTTAATTTACTATACCACCTGAAACTTAAAAAAAGTGTCCTTATTTGAAAAAGGACAAGTTAAATCTTTTTTTTTTAAATTAAAGAAACTAAAGTATAAACAGGAAACAGATTATTAAAACAAAATATTCTGTAAATATGCCATTGTTTTGAGATGCTATGACTGCAGTGAAAGTTGACTAATATAATGAAAGAGATGGACAACTGCAATAAAATTGTTAATATGAATTATCAACATTGAAACAAGAAACAGTACAATTTACAGGATAGTAAAATAAAAAGGATTCATTCTGTGGAACAGGACAAAAAAACCACTGAGACTTTAACAAATTATATACTTCAAATATGACATTAAGGTACTAAAATCAAAAATGCACATGAGAGAATGTGCATAAAGGAAAAACATATGGGGCCCAGCCTCAGGTAATCTAATGTGGCATAGCTCCAATGAAGTAAATGGATCTGTGCTGATTTAAATCAAATAAGGATTTGACCCAAGTTTTCCAATAAAGCCACGTTACTGCTAGACTTGTCCAAGACTGAGTGTATTTGCTACTGGTTCATTTTTGCTGAAAGCTCTAAAAATCCCTTTAGAAGAACCTGGGTATGGAACACAGAAAAACACGTTATTTGGTATTTATAAAACACAGGAAACACACCCCTCTTTTAAACACAGTTTTAGTGCTAGGTCTCTCAGAGCTAAACTGTCTTAGTTGAACAAATAATTCTGCTATGTCTTCCATAACAGAGATACAGAAACTCATGCTGTAAGCAGGTGATCATTTGAGTTAAAGAACTTACTTGTCCCTTCTACTGAAAGCTGCAGGAGGGGATGCTTTTGAAACGATCTTAAAATTAACCCATAATGCTTAGCCATTACAAATACATTTGACATTTCAAAGCACTTTTCATACATTATCGTTCAGTCTTTAGCGAACATTATTATCCCTACTGCACAGACGGGTGGGTGGCGTGCACGCACACGGGGCTCAGTGATCCACACAGGGGCTTCCCCCGCCCCACGCGTGACACCGGGCCCGGTATCAGGAGCAGCGGCCTTACAGGCCGCCCCGCAGCAGACGAGAGGCCTGGTCGGTGTCTGCCCTCTCCGCACTACCATGGCCCGGGGCTTCCACCCCGGCGGCGCCAGCGGACCCCAATGGAACGGGGCCTCCCGCTGCGGGACCCTGGGGAGCCAGGGCCCCCCTCTCCCCGGGGCGGCTCCAGCTGTGCTGGAAACTCGGCGCCCTGTGCCCGCCCCCGGACACGCACCTGCAAGAGCACCAGTCCCCACGTGCCTCTCGCTCCGACCTATCCAGTCCCACCTCGAGAACCCTCCGACGCGCCGCGCTTCCACTTCCAGCCGGAGGGTTCTCGGGTGTGGGACCTACCTCCCCCTCACTCGGAAGGGAAAAAAGCTCCAGCAGCCACGCCGCTGGGTTGGCCTGCTTTCCAGCTGCTCTGATTGGCTTTGGTTTGTAGCCAATCATAGGGTAGGATCTGCGCTTGCGCGCTGAGTGGTTCTGTCCGATAGACGGGCCTGGCGGTGCGATCGTTGGGTCCGATGTCTCCATTTTTCTTCAGGTGCGCGGTGTCTCCCCGTCCTGGTCCTCGGGGTTCTGCAGCTGGAACTCTAGGTTCCTACCTTCCCCCAGGGTCCTACTGCGCTTCCTGCCTCCGGGGTTCTGCGGCAGGGCAGGGGGCAGCTGGAGGCCGGGGCAGGTTCCAGGGCTCATACTGGGGCGAGACGGGGGAGCCCAGTGGTAGCGGGGGAGGGGCAGCAGTTTGCAATGGCATAGAGCGGCCAGAAGAAATCAGTGTGATTGAGGGAGGCTGCAGATGAAGGGGCCTCATGTCCCAAGGTGGGGAAGGGTGTGTCAGTATCAGATCCGCTTTCTATGGCTCCCAGGAGCCCCAGGCTCCTCGCCTCAAAAGGCTTCATGCTCCACAGGACAGTGGACACAATCCTTTTCTCTGCGGTGTGTGCCGCTGGGATATCAGTCCATCTGTTGCTCGGTACCACAACAACATTGGCAACTTGGAAGGAGTTCAGAGCAGGGTAGCAGAAATTATGTGGAAAGCCTGACAGGAGGAAGAGTTTAAAGGAGCAAAATATTAGAGCTTCGACAGATGAAGACTAGGGAGGAGGTTGAAGAAGATGTAATAACAGTAAAGAAATATTGACCGGTGTAAACATCTGTGATGTAGAGGAATTACGTAGTGTGGTATATGAGGATATAATAATGGGATAAATAAAGAAAAAGAAACTTCAAGCTGATTATCTGGGGAAATAACTTCCTGAGAGTGAACTGTACTGTGGTGTAGCACAGTCTCCCAAAGGAAGTGATTGCAACTCCTTTGCATAAATTATTTTAGACTAGACAAAGTGCGAGAAAATGTGCTGAAGGAGGCAGTCCTTCTTTGGCAGGGAGATGTACTGAGTGATCTAATAGGTCTCTCTTACATCTCAAACATATTTTATTTGGTTGCTGGTACAGCTGAGGGGTCTCAATCTGGTGAAAGTTGACAGCCTCCCATAAAGATTGGGAACCACTGATTTAGGCTATGCATGTAAAGTGCACATAGGGTGACCAGATAGCAAGGGTGAAAAATTGGGATGCTTTTTTGGGGGTGGAGGTGGTAATAGTTGTCTGTATAAGACATAGCCCCTAATATCGGGACATCTGGTCACCCTAAGTGGACATGCTGTGGCATAGAAGATTTCGTTTTGTGAGTGCATCGTATCTTATATTTACTGCCAACAATGTATATTCTTCAACAGGTCTTCTGTTATATCCTTCCAGACCTTTTGATATAACTGAACTAACTAGATAGAACTGCAGTAGCCAGACAACCTAGTGTTTGTACAAAATGTAAATTGATAGCTCCCCCTTGTCTTTAGGGACCTGCTTTTTCTCCAGCTGCTCACAACACTATCCTTTTTCTCCTCTCACATCTTTATATCCCATATATCACCTTCTTTGCCAATAGTCCCATATTTAAATAATTCACACAGCCTTTTTTAAACGTTGTTTTTAAAACTGATTTTCTTTAAATCTGTGTGCAACTCTCTCTGAAGCCCATGATATAATAGACAGGTATGTAAGTAAGCTGGTCTTTCATTTGAAGAAAGCTGCACTGTGTAGTAATATTTAATTTTTAGTGTTTGGAGCAGTATTTTCTCTCTTTCCCCTTAAAAAAAGAAATCCTAATAGATTAGACTGCTTTAAGCAAACACTTAAAGCCCATTGTCATTGTCTAATCAACTACTTTTTTGTGTGTGGTAGGGAGGCAGGTTTACCAATTTTGACAGTGTCTCTTTTAATAATTAGATACAGTGTTTGATGTCTGGAGCCATTTTCAATCAAGATGAGTTTCCTGCTGCCCAAACTGACCAATAAAAAGGAAGTGGATCAGGCAATAAAAAGTGTAGCGGAGAAAGTTTTGGTTCTTCGATTTGGGAAAGATGATGATCCTGTTTGTCTTCAATTGGATGATACTGTAAGAGCAATTTTTAAAAACCTTTTATTGATGCTATGCCAATCATTACATACACATTTGGTGCAATAGAATGAAATGACATGATACTATCAAATAATATAGAAGGAGCCAAATTACAATTAAGTTATTAGTGCACTGGGAATGAAATGTAAAGTGGAGTAATTAGAGAATACTTCACTCCCTTCCTAAGAGTGTGGTGAAAATTAATCATAGTTAGGGCTCCATGTCTGTCACAGAGGTCATGGATTCCATGACTTTCCACAACCTCCGTGACTTCTGCAGGGGCCAGTGTAGTTGACCCCGGGGACAGCTACTGGAGTGGCCGCAGGACAGCAACAGCAGCCACTGTTCCACCCCCAGGCAGCAGTTCCCAGCCACCTGGAGCAGCCACGGCCCTGGGTAGCAGTCCTTGGCTGGCCAGCTGGAGCAGCTGCAGTCCCCGGCCCTGGGCAGTGGTTCCCAGCCGGCCAGAGCAGCTGCAGTCCTGGGCAGAGGTCCCCAGCCAGCTCGCCGGAGTGTCCACGATCGCGGGCAGCAGTCCCCGGACAGCCAGCTGGAGTAGCTGCAGTCTGGCCCCTGGCAGCTGGAGCCGCTGGCCCCAGGCACCCTCTCCAGCAGCAGCAAACCCCCTCTCCCTGTCCCCCCACCACACAGTGCGCCCCTCCCCCATTTAAACACAGGTATTTTTAGTATAAGTCATGGACAGGTAACACACAGGCTGTGAATTTTTGTTTATTGCCTGTGACCTGTCCATGACTTACTAAAAATACCCGTGACTAAATCATTGCCTTAATCATTGTTTGCAAAGCACTTTGAAACTGAAAAGTGCTATATAAACTTTACTTTATAGCATTTGCATATAGTACAATTAGGGGTGCAAGGCACCTCACAGAGAGAATAAAGACATGGAGTGATATCCTTGCCCTTCTGAAGTCAGTGGGAGTTTTGCCATTGACTTCAGTGGAGCCAGGATTTCATCCGGATTCTTTCACCTAAGCAGTTAGACTACACAGTAATAAAAACAGCTGTACCCTTTCTACAATACAGCTTCCACCATTGCTGCCAATGGTGGAGATGCACTCATGGAAAATTACCGGATTGATTTTTTCCCCCAGTGTAAATGCACACAAAGGGAAGTTAAATGACTTGCCTGTGGCCATACAGCAAGTGGTAGAAGTGGTCTTACAAATCAGGCATTTGTTTCCAGGTCTCATGATATGAACACTAGTCCATGCTACTTATGTTTGAAACAAGATGGACTAATATTTATATTTAAAATTCAGTAATGTTCAAATATCCATGATGTCTTCTCATAAGACAAACATTTCTCCGAGAATGAATTGCCATGACAGAGGTCTTTGCTTCCTTATGCTTGCACAACTGATTCTTTACAGTGACCAAAACATGATATTGGAAAAAAGCATGTGCTCAAAGCAGCAACCCGATCATGAATTAATTAAAAAAAATATTTTTAAAGATAAAGATCAGTCTTTCACTAATTCTGACTCTCCCTTATTTAAAAAAACAAGGTTAGCAATTACAGCTGTGCTTTTAAACTTGGCATGTTTGCCTGCTCATGTTAGAATCTGTTTTTATCATGTCTTTCTTAATTTCTAAAGCTTGCAAAGACATCTCATGACTTAAGTAAAATGGCAGCCATTTACTTGGTGGATGTGAACAAGGTGCCAGTGTACACCCAGTATTTTGACATCAGTTATATTCCATCTACTGTCTTTTTCTTCAATGGACAGCACATGAAAGTGGATTATGGGTATGTCAGTTTGCATGAGGTTCTCTTCTGTTTACCATAATTAGCACAGTCTCTGCCTTTGTTATCTTATGAGGTGACTTGAGAAAACTGTACTTTCCTTTGTCAGTAGTTGCATGAATATTGAAAGAGAGCAGGCCAAGTAATGAATGGGCAGAGATGCTGAACTACGCCTTTCATTTTGAAATACCCTCTCGTTTAGTACTGTGTGAAAAAAACTCTGATACATTTCACAGATGATGTGCAGTATAATGTCACACTTCACTCTGCTCTCCATGTTAAATTCTTGGTCATACCACAGCATCTTTTTAGGTTTTTGAGGTCTGGTCACAATAATTCCTATATTGCCTTGTCTTTTTACTTCATGTATACCATACCAGAGTGGTTCAAGCCATAAGAGTGACTAAATCAAAATCCTCCGTTCTGTTGAATAAGTTTTCTTGTCTTTAAAAAGTTTGTTTCAGACTCTTTAACAGGCATTTACATTTCTACTGTCTTTATCTGCTACATAGGTCTCCAGATCACACTAAATTTGTGGGAAGCTTTAAAACAAAGCAAGATTTCATAGATTTGATTGAAGTGATTTACCGTGGAGCAATGCGTGGAAAGCTCATTGTACGGAGTCCTATTGATCCAAAAAATGTTCCCAAATATGACCTTCTCTATCAAGGAATTTAAAATATTGATTTGAGATGAGCAAAACTTGTGAATTCATCTTGAAGACCATATTGGTCACCCTTTGAAGACAGACATTCTGTCACTTTCTTATAAATAAAGGTACATGTTTACTTGTATGAGTCACACAAATTATTCTCTGAGATGCACACTATCTAATGGCTATGATATGGTGCTTTGAGAGTGAAATTATCTCGAATGTGGTATTGGTGAGTGAACAAATCACATTAAAGCATGAGCATGTACTGCTTTGTGATCACTTAATACTGTTCTCAATAGGAACAGTATGCAAACAATTGACCGGTTTTTCATTTTTGTTCTAAAATAACCCTTCCATTTTGCATATTTCACCAATTACTGCCTTCCTATGTAAGTAAATAATTCTGTCCCTTATTGCTAGCAGCGGAGTGGGAATTCCTAGAAGCAGCAGCAGAGCATGGTTAAGTCTACCATTGAGCAAAAGGATAGAGGGAAACTTTTACTCATTCTTCAGGCACAATCATATCCTCAAAAGATCCTGGCCAAAATGGAAACTGAGGCCACAACTAAACACTAACGTTCTGTCATCTTTTAAGGCTCAATCTTGCAAGGACTTGAGCATCCTTAACTCCCACTGATGCGAATGGGAGCCAAGAATAGCCATTTTATTTACATTTACTATACAAATAACTGGGGGTTATTTTACTTTCCAACATGCTGACATACAATCAGTTTGCACAATCTGACTATGGAGGTGCAGAGAGCTCTTTCTCTTTAAGAAATACCAACCCCAATTTGAAATGAGACAGCCAAGGAAAGGGGAGAAATAGTAATATAATTTTTCATATATGGTCATTTTTTAATTACAGGTTGCTTTTTTATGCCAAGTTTGTATTTTATTTTTAATTCGTCCAGGTTACTACACTGCAATATTTCCACAGCAATCATTCAGTCTGAAAAGGAGTTAAATGAGGCCAAATTAATTACTAGATTAATCTCACTGGTTTCACTGGAGTAACACTGAGGATAAATTTGGTCCACTGTATATATGTTTAGACTATCTCATTTCTCTGACTGGCGGAAGGTGGTAGTGTATGGTTCAGTGAAGAATCTTTAGATGACAGACTAGTGTCCAAAGGGAAGCAGTAGAAGACTGGAAAAAATATTGGAGAATATTTAAGGAACAGCTGGGCACTGCCAAGTGAGTGGATAGGCTAATGTTAGATTTGTAGGGTCTTTAGCATTAATTTCATATGCCAAATTGCCCTTTACAGTGAAATTTACGGATTTTTTGCTGACAAAATCTACTTAGCTCAGATATGCACAAACTTCACAACATAAGCTTCCAGAATCAACATAGGTAAACTCTGGCACACCTTCACACTGTTACTATGTACCATTTTAAAGTGCAGGAATAACAGAAGAGCTCAAGTTTAAAGCTCACATGAATTGTTTTTTTGAAATTGCAAGAATTAGCTTCCAAAAAGAAAAGACCAAACTTTTCTAATGTTTGGTGATAACTTTATTTGTTCTGCCAATTAGTTTTTCAACAACAATAAAAATCAGAAACCCAATACCACCTTTATGGCCATAAATCACTCTGCAATGCAAGGAAGCTAACATGGTAGCTTCAGTTTCAAGCTTCCACGGAGTGGTTTTAAAGAGGGAGAAGATTCCTGAAAAATACTTCAGCATTCTTTTTATGTATTGCCTCTCTTCTTATTTTTGCTGCTCCTTGTTACAATAGGAGAACGAGATAAAGCTACTGTCTTCCTAGCTTTCAGTGTGCTCTTCAGGTACTTGAAAATGGCCTGTAAGGTGGAGGATGGTGCTAACCTGTATTTTTCAGTCCCAGCAGAGACTGTAGGACAGTCCACTTTCACAAGGGAACCTGTGGGTCTGTCTAGAGGTTTACTGTTTGTTACCCATTCACGGCAATGTTTCTGTATCCATTCTTGCACTTGTGGATTATTTTTTGCCTGGTGTAACGTGTGGTGCATGGAGTCAATAAGGGCCACAGAATACACTTTATTCATCACTTCCCATGTTCTCTGCATGAGCAGATTGATGAAAACCAAGCCTCCGTAGCCATGGGCAATAAAGGCCACATTCTTGGCTGCGCTCTTTGAAATAAAATTATCCCAAATGTAAATGGTGTGCTCTTCGGGGCTGCTGCTGCACCTCTTTGGGATCCACCAGGAGGAATTTACAGTGGAAGATTCTTCCTTGGTAGATAAACTTAACCACTCATCTTCCATCTTCAGATCAATGAAATTGTCATTGGGATTTAAAACAATCACTCCTCCATAGCACTGAAGGGCCGTTTTAATGAATGGTATTTGAGTTCCATGATCCAGGCCCTCATGGATTATGGTCTTTAGCCCCCATTGACCAGCACGAAAGACTCCATGGTCTTGTAGGAGCACAATTAGGCTTGAGGAACTAGTTAATGCTTTCTCGTTGATGAAAAAGAAACTTCTGGGTTCATCTTCTGTAGCATCTGTTGGGATGTGGACTTTCTGAAGCTTGCAGACTCTTTCCAGGAGCTCATAAACATACTGTGTAATGAGATGCCCCAGAACTTGATAGCGTTTATGGTTCCTCTCAAGTGCATTTTTGTAATAATTAAAGACAAAGGGCTCATTGGTATCTAGATGCTTCAGTTCACCATTTTTGTTGAAGTCGTATTTCAGTTGCTCTGGACACTCTGAACTCTCTACTAGTTTCCTGAAGCTTAACTCCTGCTCCATTTGCAACTGCTACAAATAAAACAGATGATGCCCTTACAACTGTGGACTTGGTTTATTTGTTTAAACATCATTTCTCAGGCCACTGATTCTGAAATTGTGGCATATGGACTACACAAGGAACACAGAACACTTGCTAGTCTTCAGCAAACTGACTACTCCCTGCCTTCTAATTGCTAAATCACATTAAAAGAGGCTAAAAACACAGTAAGTACTTTCTTAACTCTATTTTGCCGCAAACAATTGCTATAGTTGCCAAAAGGAGATTATAGGATCAAGAGCGGGAGACAAAGTAATCCACACAATCATGAACGGGAGGGGAGAAGGTCCACAAGAAAATCTGTCTTTTAAGATTCATTTGATTAATCTTTTAAGGTTAAAAAAAAATGAGAAACCTCTGTTTTAGACTGTGTACTTTTATGATTGCCTTCTATTGTAACTGATCAAAACTGCAGCAGCAAGAGTTTGGTATACTTTTAGGCTTTGTGTACAGCTTAATGTTTTTAAGCTCGATATTGTTTCCCATTTTTCTGTCCGTTTCCTCTCCCCAACCCTTTAGCGTAGGTGGGAGAGTGCAAGCTAGCCCTTCATGTAGCTGCAGTACTGATTTGACAGGAGTTCGGTGCTAGCGGCAGGGAGAGCAGCTGGCAGAGAGCTCCCATGATCACTGATAATTTCTTTTAGTGTTGTCTGTCTCTCTGTACACTAATTTGAAATTTGATAAATGGTTTGAATTAAGCCACAGTACTTGAATAAAACTGTGCACGGTGGATTGATTTAAATCAAAGTGAGAGGTTTTTAAGAACAGGTTAGACAAACGCCTGTCAAGATGCTCTAGATCAGTGGTACTCAGACTGAGGATCGCCAGCTGCAAGTGGCTCTTTAATGTATCTCCTGCCGCTCTTTGCAGCACATGATATTAAAACACTATATGATTTAATTATTAACCAATCAGGATGCTTTTACTATGTTATTTACCAATTGTAGTTGATAAAATAATAATACTTGGTAAGTCATTTTTCTGAGAGTGAGTGAGTTTGTGTGTGTGTGTATGTGTATATATATATATATATGTATATATAAAATATATCAATAAAATAAAACAATGAATTCACACTACTGTGGCTCTTTTGGATAATGTTGACCGTTAATTTGGCTTTTGAACCACTGAAGTCTGAGTATCACTGGTCTCAGTATACTTGGTCCTGCGTCAACATGGAGGGATGGACTAGATGACCTCTTGAGGTCTCTTCCAGCACTTCATTTCAATGATTCTATAAATCACAAATTTTAACTATGATTTAAATCAGCAAACAAAATACCTTAATTTAAATAATTGATTTTAATTTTGTTTAATTTTGTTTGCATTTGTATTTTTTAATTATTTTCCTGAAGAAAGGTTGATTCTCATTGATTGGTGACCAGTAAAACATATTGATTTGCACATAATTATAGCCTTTACACAACATTTGGTACTCCTTATTGCTAGTCAAATAGATTCACTATATCTGTACACATTTATTTAAGCAGTTATATAGCTTAACATACATTTATTAAGAGTCTTAACTTCTCCATTTTTATTATATTTTAAAATGGTAAATTATATTTATTTGCTTGATTATAATTAATTTTTTACTTTTGATTTGTGTCAACCTGCAGTTGGAGGAAACTTGGAATTCAATTACAAATGCACAAAAATAGCATTTTAATTTTTTTGTATTAAATAAAACTATCCTAATATGCTGAATACATAAGGGGGAGAAAAATAAGTTTATCAAAACATGTTTTGCATTTAAAACTAACTGGTTTATTAAACAAATGAAGTATTAGCTACAGATGGTCACCTATGATTCTCCCAATCTGTGGGGAGGTCAGTGGAGAGAAGAGAATTAATGTGTATTTCAGGAAGGGAAGTACACAAGAACCACAGTATGTTGGATGTAGCACTGAAGTGAGGACAATTCATATGTGGGAGAGAATCTTTCATATAAGAAGAGCTGCATATATGGATGTCTCTTCCTCAAAGCAACACAATGGGAGGTGGTTGAATGCAAATGTCAGAGTAAGAGACTACACAGAGTAACAGGTTTCAGAGTGGTAGCTGTGTTAGCCCGTATCAGCAGAAACAATGAGGAGGCCTTGTGGCACCTTAGACTAACAAATTTTTGTCCTCACCCACAACTATTTCAGATTTGGGGACAATTTATACCTTTCAAGTCAGCGGGACTGCTATGGGTACCCGCATGGCCCCACAATATGCCAACATTTTTATGGCTGACTTAAAACAACGCTTCCTCAGCTCTCGTCCCCTTACGCCCCTACTCTACTTGCCCTACATTGATGACATCTTCATCATCTGGACCCATGGGAAGGAGGCCCTTGAGGAATTCCACCATGATTTCTACAATTTCAATCCCACCATCAACCTCAGCCCGGACCAGTCCTCACAAGAGATCCACTTCCTAGACACTACAGGGCTAATAAGTGATGGTCACATAAACAACACCCTATAACAGAAACCTGCTGACCGCTATACTTACCTACATGCCTCCAGCTTTCATCCAGACCACATTGCACGATCCATTGTCTACAACCAAGCTCTAAGATACAACTGCATATGCTCCAATCCCTCAGACAGAGACAAACATCTACAGGATCTCGATCAAGCATTCTTAAAACTACAACACTCACCTGGTGAAGTGAAGAAACAGATTGACAGAGCCAGAAGGGTATTCAGAAGTCACCTACTATAAGACAGGCCCAACAAAGAAAGTAACAGAACGCCACTAGCCGTCACCTACAGCCCCCAACTAAAACCTCTCCAGCACATCATCAAGCATCTACAACCTATCCTGAAGGACAATCCCTCACTCTCACAGACCTTGGGAGACAGGCCAGACCTCGCTTACAAACATCCCCCCCCCAACCTGAAGCAAATACTCACCAGCAACTACATACCACACAACAAAAACACCAACCCAGGAACCAAACCCTGCAACAAAACCCGGTGCCAACTCTGTTCACATATCTATTCAAGGGACACCACCAGAGGACCTAACCACATCAGCCACACCATCAGCGGCTCGGTCACTTGCACATCTACCAATGTGATATATGTGATCATGTGCCAGCAATGCCCCTCTGCCATGTACATTGGCCAAACCGGACAGTCTCTATGCAAAACAATAAATGGACACAAATCTGACATCAGGAATGATAACATTCAAAAAACAGTAGGAGAACACTTCAATTTCCCTGGTCACTCAATAACAGACCTAAAAATTGCAATTCTTCAACAAAAAAACTTCAAAAACAGACTGCAACGTGAAACTGCAGAACTGGAATTAATTTGCAAACTGGACCCCATCAAATTAGGCCTGAAGAAAGACTGGGAGTGGTTGGGTCATTACAAAACCTAATTTCCCCCATACTAATTTCCCCCTACTGTTACTCACACCTTCTTGTCAACTGTTTGAAATGGGCCACTCTCATTACCACTACAAAAGTGATTTTTCCTCCCTTGGTATCCGACTGTTAATTGAATTGTCTCGTTAGAGTGACCTCCCACTTGGTAAGGCAACTTCCATCTTTTCATGTGCTGTGTATTTATACCTGCTACTGTATTTTCCACTCCATGCATCTGATGAAGTGGGTTCTAGCCCACGAAAGCTTATGCCCTAATAAATTTGTTAGTTTGTAAGGTGCCACAAGGACTCCTCATTGTTTTTACACAGAGTAAGGTGATGACAGTCTGGAAAAAGGAAGAAGCTATTCACAAGCAGACTGCCATCCAACCAAAATATCCCCAAGATCATAGCCTAGTGGTACACAGCACCTCACCTCGCCTATTCCAGGCTACATTATTATTCTTTAAATTTCCACAAAAAAAGAGAATATACGATACCAATTTAAATCCTCTAAATGTAACTTAGAACATATACTTACATCCATGTTTACTTTAGGGCACTGGGAAGGGCTTCTGGTGATTTCATTCAGCTCTGTCTTGGGATTCTATTTTTATGGATGAAACAGTGACATATTAATGTAAACGTAGCAAATTACTCTTTGTTGTTGTGGCTACACATCTCCACAAGCCCTCTACCCAAAAAATAAGTACAGGCAGGTGACAACTCTGAAGTTTTGAAGCAATTTACAATTGTTTATATCTAAGACTTTTTGATTAAAAGCAAATTATAAATTATAACCCTATTAGTTGGGAAGAGGGATTTTATTGCAGCAGTATCATTTCCAGATTTAAAAAAGCAGTGACTTCAGATGGCTATTAGTACAGTCTCACTATATTAACCCCTGGGTGCTAGAATTAAACTTTAAAATGGTGAAGCACTCCAGTCTGTGTTGCATTGTTCCATAGATATAAATAACTAGGAATGCAGTATTCAGAGCTGTCAATCTGGTACCTTTTACAAATTCTAAATTCATATCAAAATATATATTCAAATGAAAAATTAACTCTCCCCCTGCTGTACATAACATAAGTCTCAATTGTAAGGCCTGCTGGGCTGAGATTTTGTCGTCTTGTGTTTGTACAGCACCTAGCATGTTTGGAGCACTACTGCAAAAAAAAAAAAATACTGTATTTCATGAGGTTTAAAATCCAAGTTTACCTCCATCTCAACAAGACCCACTTATCTCACCGCTTCTTCTTGTAAATTTCGTTATCAAAAAAGCAAAATCTTGAATCAGAGGTTGGAGAAAACTTCACTCTTTTAAAGAAAAGAAACCTATGTTATTTCAAGCTTTCAACTTCACTAATTTGTTATGTACCTCCTCTGGGGGCTGTAAAAGGTGTCAGAAACTATTGTGTCAGATCATACATCTGTGGTTCAAAAGTCTGCAAGTTATGATCTAAAGTATCATTCTCAGACTTTGACTACTCCTTGACAGTGTCAAGATTAAAGCCCTTTTTACAATACTGAGCTGAGTTGCCAACACTGGTTTTCAGCAAATACTTCCCCTGACCTGATACAAAAATGGTTTAAGTACTACTGAAGAGAGGAAAAAACTATTTTCAATACCACATCAAAGGTGCTTGTGACTTTTCTTTCTGAAACAGTACTGAAAACATTTCTATCTCATCTGTACTAACACTTACAAAGTTCACAGCAGGAGCAATTGCTGAAAGCTATCACCAGAAATACAATGTATTAGGTCCCAAACTTGCACACTGATCCATAAGAGGGAACACCTGTGTCTCCAAACAGCCCCAGTGACTATAATAGGGCTCCACTCAGAAGCAGGCATCTGCACTTACCCATCCTACTGGAGGATCAGATAAATAAGACTTTATGAATTCAAGTACAATTAAGATCTGATCTCAACCTCATTACAACCTCTCTTGAACTTGACCAGGATCAGGGATTCAGTCTCAGCGAGACTGTGAGAAATTTTGATAACGGTTATATACTTAGGTGTGTGTTTTCTTGATCAATTCCCCCTGTTGCTTCAATTCCCTATACTGGAGGACTTTTTCTTGATACCACATGCCTCCTCAGCCCACATATCAGTAAAATTAAATGAGAATTATTTGCTTTTATAGGGAAACGTGTATGAAAGTGGCAGGCCCAACTGTTACCCTTTAATTTTCTCTCTTTCCTCAGGTTAAGTGAGGTGTTTGTTTCAGGGTTTTTTTTGGAAATCCAGTCAAAACAAGATTTCTGTTTCTTTGGTGCTTTGGTAATATTGGGGATTAAAATGAAAAGAGGATTAGATGCTGAGGGAAATAGGGTAGTTAATTGAAGGACACAGGAACAGAGTGTGCGGGCACTGGTGTGACACTGAAAGAAAGACCAGTGTGACAGGAGTAAAGCCAAGCTTGCCGGGGGGAAACGATGGGGTACAGAAGCAGTGTCAGGAGGTGGTATTCAGTGGCGCTCCTGGGTGGTGTGAGAGGACTTGGGGCAAAGAGCAGGATCTGGTGGGGGCCCCGGGGGCCGAGAGAGGGCAGTATTTGGTGGGGCGATAGGGTGATGGGAGGAGGTGGAATCTGATGGAGCTATGGTATGGTGGGGGAGCCTACAGGGTTGTGGGGAGCTGGGAGGAGACGGTATCCGGTGGGGCTGAGGGATTGTGGAGGGGGTCCGGGCGGGGCACAAGAGGTTGGTGGGGAGGTGGGAGGAGGGGTTGGGGGGCTGTGGGGCAGTGAGAGAGCAGAATCCGCTGGGGCTGGAGGGGAGTTGGGGGCACTGTTTGGGGGTTGGGGCAGTAGGATGGGGGTTTGTGGGGCGATGTTGCGGGGTCCCACAACCGAGGGCAGCGGGTCTCTGCGAGGACCCTGCGCGCACCGACACGGGAAAGGACAGCAGCGGCGACGCCTGGGCCGCTGGGTGGGGGCGGTGCCTGGCGCCCCGGCCCGGAAGTAGCCGGGGAAGGTGCGCAGGCGCCGGCGGCGGGGAGCGGAGGGGACCCGGGGGCAGCTGCGGCGGCGGCGGCGAGCGGAGCTGGGTGGCGGCGCGGCCCGCCCGGGTGAGCTGCGGCTGGGGGGACCCCGGACCCCGGTGGGGGGCGCGGGGCCAGGCCAGGGCAGGGGCTCTGCAGGCGCAGCACAGGCCCGGTCATTCGCCCCCTGCGCCCTGCAGCGGCCCCCTGCGCCCCAGGGGCCCTGGCGCCCTTCCAGGGCCGCTCCCCCGGCTTTGGGCAGAGACGCGGTCCCTGGGGGGCGGCGGGGCGGCAGCGGGTAAGAGCCCTGTGAGCCCCCCCCGCAAGCACCCCCGTTTGTCTTGCCTATGGCGGGGTTTAAAGCGCACCGTGGGAGGCGGGGTCTCTGGGGCTGGGCTGGAGGCGCCCCGCCGGACACGGGCTTTCCTGTGCCCCTGGGGGAACGGGCTGGGTGGGTTAGGCGCTTGCTTCTCAGCAGCAAAGCGACAGCCGTGTCTGCACGCCCCAGCTGCGATGCATCAACTACCCTCGCGCTGTCGGGCACGGGGCACAACCCGCCCAGTGTGGCCGCAGTGACACGCTATAAAGGTGCTAGGGGGATGAGCCGGCCTGGTGTAAGGTGCTTTTATACCGGGATAACCGCATCTGTCCTGGGTGGGGCGTGATGCTGATAGAGGTGTGCTCGTTAAAAAACCAAATCACACCTCTAAGGGACATTGCTATGCTGGTGTAAGAGCTAGATCTCGGATTCTCATGGAATCTCTTGAATCCGGGAGGAAGAGCTCAATGTGTGGTGAGAGCTGGCAACTGCTGAGCCTTTCTGTGATGCTGAGCTACCATCCCTCCTGTCTGAGTGCCTCGCAAATGTGTACGTTCATCCTTGTGACACCCCTGTGAGAGAAGGAAGTTTTATTATTCCCATTTCACAGATGGGATTGGGGAGCCAGTGGGGGGTAGCGGGGAAAGGAAGGTCAGACAGATCTGACGAGCCAGGGTATGAGGGAAGAACTTGGGAGTGGCTGGGCAAAGAGACTGGGGCAGGGGTAGCAATGAGACTGGATCAAAAGCCTGAGGAGGGAGACTGGTAGCCAGTGGGGTGGGAGAGCATGGGTGAGGGGAGGGGGATAAACCAAGGCCAGGTGGGAAGGAGAGAGACAGATCGGATAGGGAAGGGAACTGAGCTTGGCTGGACAAAGAGACTTTCGCTGGGACTATAAACTTGAGGACTGGAGAATGAAATTGCCTAGGTTTATTTCTGCCTGTAAATCCTCTCTTGAAGATTTTATGGTTCCTTTCTTAGCACTGGGCTCAGAGTGTAAATAGGCATCCTTTGTGAACCATACAATACTCAATTTACATATAGCCAGTCAGATAAACATCATTTACCTGAAAGAAACTTGTTTGTTACCTGGTCACAAGTCACAATTCTCAAGAACATAATTTTCAGTATATATACATAACTCCTTACTTGTTATCCATACATACGTTTTGCGAGGATTATGACAACCAGTGTGACACAGGCTGTCAGTAGAGACCTTACATGATGCACATTGACAAACTAGTATGAAGATTCTAGACCTTTATGTACCCCTGTGCCCTTAGACATTTAGCACCAGGAGGTCCCTGGGTCACAGTGATTTAATGGTTAAGACAGTTGAATGCTCCCCTGGGAAACTGGATTCTATCCCTGGCTCTGCCTAAGAGTTCTAATGTGATGCTGGGAAAGTCGCTGAAACCAAGCATTTCACAAGTACTCTTGAGGGCATTCTGCACCAAAAAATTAAAAATTCTGCGCACAGTATTTTAAAATTCTGCAAAATACCACAAATTTTATTTGTCAAATAAATGTGGAGGCTGCAATGTGGCATTAGGGAGCACAGGCCACTGGCTGCACAGAGGTGGGAGAGCGCCCTCCCCCCGGACACGGACTCAACAGTGAGGCTGCACACAACCCTGACACAGTGCAAGGACTGGGTCTGCCCCAGAAACACTCCAGTGCCCTTCTCCTCCATGCCAGGTGCCCCAGGTGTGGGCAGGCAGGCTCAGCAAGGCAGGATCCAAGTGTGGAGAGGCTTAGTGTGGGTGGATCCAGGTGTGGGTTGAGAGGGTTTTGTGTGGGGCAGTCTGGGTGCGGGTGGCTCAGTGTAAGTTTGTGTGTAGACAAAGTCTTGTGGTGAGTCTGTGTGAGAATTGGAGTTTCAGTGCAGTGCCTTAACTACAAAGCTGTGCTGCTCCTATTAGTTCTCATTTCAGCAAGGTACATAAGCATGTGCTTAACTTTAAGCATGTGTAGGCCCATTGTAGTCAATGGGAGTATTCGTGTTCTTAAAGTTCGGCATGTATCTAAGTATCTTGCTGTTCTGGGGCTTTAGGCATGGGTTTTGCCAACATGTTCATGGTCTAATTCTTCAATTTGTGCACCAGCTCAATAAAACAAGCAAAAATACTTTTATAAGTGAGGAACTCAATACCATTTAAAAACATAAAAGTCTGTTTCACATATTGCCTTTCTAGTACTTTCCATCCCCCTAAGGGTATTAGATGCACTAATCTGTGCAGTCCCTCCCATTTTGTATGTGGAACAACTGAGGTATACAGGTTAAGTGACTTTTCCCAAGGCCAGACGTAGATATCAGAGTGGGCATTAGAGTTTTGAAGCTACTAGTCTTATTTTTAGTCTACTAGGCCACACTGTCCTTGCAAGGAAAACATGAGCAACAATAACAACAATCAATTAGAAGATTCTTAGGTTGTAATACTCTTCTAAAAGATGGAAAGATGGAATATGAAAGGTCTCAATTGACTTAGGGTACAATTAATTTATTAAGTAGAACTGGGGCTTAAATAAACTCACTCCTCATAGAGAGGAATTCAGACTACAGTTCTAGTGAGCAGAGTAGTTTCCCCATCAATTAGAACTGCCATTTGCCAGACAAACTTTCACATAAAAAAAAGTCAGTTAGATCAGGAAAATCTTTTAGGTGGGAGGCTTCATGCTGGATATGTGTCATTAAGATGTCATATAGGAGATGTGCAGAATATGTATAAAAGAATAATGTCCCACTAAGTTCAGTGAGGTCTGACGCTATATTCTTCCCTGTGAGGAAAGAGATTTGTAGAAGTTCTTTCTGCCAGAAACTCTTGAGTTACAATCTTAGTTCTAAAAAGAAAAGGAGTACTTGTGGCACCTTAGAGACTAACCAATTTATTTGAGCATGAGCTTTCGTGAGCCACAGCTCACTTCATCAGATGTGTACCGTGGAAACTGCAGCAGACTTTATATACACACAGAGAATATGAAACAATACCTCCTCCCACCCCACTGTCCTGCTGGTAATAGCTTATCTAAAGTGATCAGCAGGTGGGCCATTTCCAGCACAAATCCAGGTTTTCTCACCCTCCACCCCCCCACACAAATTCACTCTCCTGCTGGTGCTAGCCCATCCAAAGTGACAACTCTTTACATAATCAAGTCGGGCTATTTCCTGCATAGATCCAGGTTTTCTCACTTCCCCCCCACCCCCATACACACACAAACTCACTCTCCTGCTGGTAATAGCTCATCTAAACTGACCACTCTCCAAGTTTAAATCCAAGTTAAACCAGAATATCTGGGGGGGGGGGTAGGAAAAAACAAGAGGAAACAGGCTACCTTGCATAATGACTTAGCCACTCCCAGTCTCTATTTAAGCCTAAATTAATAGTATCCAATTTGCAAATGAATTCCAATTCAGCAGTTTCTCGCTGGAGTCTGGATTTGAAGTTTTTTTGTTTTAAGATAGCGACCTTCATGTCTGTGATTGCGTGACCAGAGAGATTGAAGTGTTCTCCGACTGGTTTATGAATGTTATAATTCTTGACATCTGATTTGTGTCCATTTATTCTTTTACGTAGAGACTGTCCAGTTTGACCAGTGTACATGGCAGAGGGGCATTGCTGGCACATGATGGCATATATCACATTGGTGGATGTGCAGGTGAACGAGCCTCTGATAGTGTGGCTGATGTTATTAGGCCCTGTGATGGTGTCCCCTGAATAGATATGTGGGCACAATTGGCAACGGGCTTTGTTGCAAGGATAAGTTCCTGGGTTAGTGGTTCTGTTGTGTGGTATGTGGTTGTTGGTGAGTATTTGCTTCAGGTTGCGGGGCTGTCTGTAGGCAAGGACTGGCCTGTCTCCCAAGACTTGTGAGAGTGTTGGGTCATCCTTTAGGATAGGTTGTAGATCCTTAATAATGCGTTGGAGGGGTTTTAGTTGGGGGCTGAAGGTGACCGCTAGTGGCGTTCTGTTATTTTCTTTGTTAGGCCTGTCCTGTAGTAGGTAACTTCTGGGAACTCTTCTGGCTCTATCAATCTGTTTCTTTACTTCTGCAGGTGGGTATTGTAGTTGTAAGAAAGCTTGACAGAGATCTTGTAGGTGTTTGTCTCTGTCTGAGGGGTTGGAGCAAATGCGGTTGTATCGCAGAGCTTGGCTGTAGACGATGGATCGTGTGGTGTGGTCAGGGTGAAAGCTGGAGGCATGCAGGTAGGAATAGCGGTCAGTGGGTTTCCGGTATAGGGTGGTGTTTATGTGGCCATTGTTTATTAGCACTGTAGTGTCCAGGAAGTGGATCTCTTGTGTGGACTGGACCAGGCTGAGGTTGGTGGTGGGATGGAAATTGTTGAAATCATGGTGGAATTCCTCAATGGCTTCTTTTCCATGGGTTCAGATGATGAAGATGTCATCAATATAGCGCAAGTAGAGTAGGGGCTTTAGGGGACGAGAGCTGAGGAAGCGTTGTTCTAAATCAGCCATAAAAATGTTGGCATACTGTGGGGCCATGCGGGTACCCATAGCAGTGCCGCTGATCTGAAGGTATACATTGTCCCCAAATGTGAAATAGTTATGGGTAAGGACAAAGTCACAAAGTTCAGCCACCAGGTTAGCCGTGACATTATCGGGGATAGTGTTCCTGACGGCCTGTAGTCCATCTTTGTGTGGAATGTTGGTGTAGTTCTGTCACTCAGCTCCCTCATAGTCTTGGGTAGGTAGCTTTCTGTTCCTCATTTTCACAATCTGTAAAAAGGGGATAATCAGGACTCAAAGGCTTATGAAATCTCCTCCTCTGGCTGGAGGGTATAAAACAGGGAATGCCTTGCTGTCTGGGCCCAAATGCTGGTGAGAACTCCAGTTCCCAACGAGCTGCTAGAATTCCTGCTTGGGCATGGTCCTTGGACCCTGCCTGAGTGGTGCTCTGTCTCTCGTATCGGCCTTGGTTAGTAGGTGTCTAGAAAGGAGAAAGAGCTTTCTCTCTGTTAGCGGTCCCAGAGTTTCTTTCAGCATATAGATGTCTGCAATGATTAAGTGCAGTGCCTGTTTCTCCTGTTGCTCAAAGCAATTGCAGGCAACAGCAGAATGATACACCTGATTTTGGTCAGTTTCAGAGCTGCAGAATAGCAACCATGAAAATAAAAGACTTGGAACTTGAGAAGGTTCTAAGCTGCAGCAGTGGTGAGCACTTAGGAAAACTGCACTGAATAAATTTACATTAGCAACTCTGAAGACTAGAAACTTGTATTTAATGAAATCTCAGGTTCTGGAGAAGCTATTATCATTGACTTTCCCTCCACCTAGTGGGCAGGGAAAGCTTTAAACTCATTAAAGGCAAATAGGTTATTTTAAGTCGTAGGAATGCTTTTACCTCCACCTGTCTCAAGGGTGTTGAGAAAATTAATTGGTTAATGTTTTTAAACTCTGAACAAGTAAAGTACAAATTACTAAATTGATTTTGTATCTGTTTACAGTAGTGACAGTTATGGAAGGAAGTGGAAAAACTGCTGCATCAAGTAATCTAAAAGTAAGTTTTGTATTGTTTATAAGAAAATACTGCAGGCCTGGCATTATGTACTTGCAAAAATTCCCAGAAACTGCAAATATACTCGTGAATCCTGCAAGCTTCACTTTATTGGGTTGCCATCCCCAGGGAGCCAATTTAGTCTAGTCATAGGATCATGTTCATATGCATAAATATATTTTGCTTAATGGAGGCATATTTGGGTAGGGTTAGGTGATGTATAGCCAAGTGTTAAGTTCAAGGCTAATATAGAAGTTACTCCATAGGCAAAATAATTAAGTACAGATGAAAGTAATTTTTATTTTGTATTTAATCAGTACACTGTTTTGTATACAGTCTTTAGACTACTTATGGCTTCTTTTTAGGGCTCGGTTCTATAACCGTTATGCAAAAGAACAGCTGCGTATTTCGAAGAATGGTCCACAAAGGTGCACCAGAAACTGCCTGTTAGCCTTTATTCCTCCTTAAATTTCCACGTTACTACCACTAGCACAATTCAACGGGTGGCAGCAACACTGGATATGCTGCTGAAGGCAAAGAACCTGTAGCAGTCAGCTTTTTAACCACCTTGTCTGGCTCTGGTCGGAGCAGGGCTAGGTAGTACAGTGGTTAAAAATTTAGCTGCTGCTACCTCTTGTTCACATTAGCTTTCCCACTCTTGCTACCATAAGTGGCAGATTTTAAGGAAATAAGGCTAGTTAGACAAAGCTAAAATGAGTCTTCTCTAACGTATATATGCACATACCCAGACCCAATAAGCTTAGGTCAGTGGGAGGCTGAAATGGGACTTAGAATTCTATTCCTGCTAAATAAAATATGTGATGATTTTAAACTTTGATTTCGCATTTGCCTTTTTCACGTTCATCTTGTCATAAGTGTAATTGTGAATATTTGGAGCTCACTTTTTTTTTTTAAATGAGTGTGAGGATTGGAAAAGTGTCCTACTATGAGACTTGCAGGGTGGGAGAGTGAGGTAGAGGTTCATCTTAATATCCTGTGCCCTTTTTTATCCCTGTCCCCACTTTCTTTCCTTTTCTTCTTTCCTTCCTTTGAAGTTAGTCATTAAAAAAAGTCCTTTCTCTCTGTTGCAGTGTTTTTTGTCATCTTTCGCTTTCCAGCTGCTCCCAAGTTTGATCACACCAAACAGATGTTAAAATTTTAAATAAGATGATTACCAAATTATGGGGCAATTTTATAGAAACCTGCAGTCAAACATCACTCTGAATTTTTAAATCTGAATCTCTCTTTAGATCACTAATACCCAGACATAAAGAATTTTCAACTGTTATTAAAGCATGTGTACCAGTGTGGACTCTTCCTCAAAAAATATTTTCAAATGATGAACATCACATAATACTTCAGCACAAAAAAGTCAGAATAGTTCCCCCCCCCCCGGTTAATACTGGTTAACAAGGAAAGTACATAGAGCATAAATGACTGGATTACTGCAGGTGGATTAAGTTTGCCATCTTTAATTTGATGGTATTACCTTTGAAAACATATTCTTTATTGAGAGATCCTTTGGTTATCAAAAGCAGAGTCTGATGGAGCGTGACAGTGCACAACAGACATTTGACTAGTCAAAATACAGCTACACAAGTTCAGAGATCAGGTTTTGATTCTCTGCACAGCCAGAAAGTAGAAAGAAATAGGAGTGGAAAGTAACTGAGCCTCCTCGTATTAAGACTATTCTATAGATATACAGAGCAAAGGACTGAATTTACAGAAGTCTGCAAACAGCTCCATAGGAAAAAGCTTGGATTTGCATTGATTTTTCCCAGCAGTCCGGAATATATATCAAGTGGGTCAAATGTCACACTTTCTTTACACCAGGAGAAGCACAAAAATTGCTGAAATCAGTCCCAAAACCAAATACACATGACCAAGAAGAAATGGGAACGGATTAAAATTCAGTTTAATCAAGAGTTTTCCCAAGTATCAAAGGGAAATCTTAATGATATAATAAGATATGGGCAATATGTTGCTACTTATTGTTATACATAGCAAGACAGTGTGATTGTAATGTCTTCTCGTTAATGACCCACAATTTCATGTCTTTTCCCGTTAAAAACAAACAAAAGATGGGTTAAAATAATCTGATTGAAAAGGATACTCGTTTCTGTCAAAACATGCCCATAAGGATTTAATTGATCAGTTTTTGTTTTGAACTTCTGATGTCTATTGAGACCTGTGTTATTTCCTAAGTGATCTTTTTAAAACATAAGATAAGGAAATTGACACAATGTTTTCATTATGTTAAGGCTGGGAATGGTAACACATGCTAGCATGTGTTCCATGCATCCTTTTTGATATGTAGATGTTGGTTGTCAACTCAGAAATATTGTTTTGGGGTTTAATTGTTCTTGAGAGGGGATTTTTAAAACTTTTTCTTTTGAGAAAATGTAGGTTGATTTATTTGAAAGTTCTATTCTTTCTGTTTTCTCTTTATCTTTCTGTGAAACTAGCATGCTAAGATTAGAATTCGATGCAAGTGAATCAGAAAAGTACGGAGGAAGTTACAAGTGGAGGGTGGATCTATTTTTATCCTTAAGGCACATGCATGGAGTAGTTAATGAACTTAATTTAGGATTTTTTTTGTTTCCACCTCCACTCCCCAGTTTGAGATTTAAAATTAATTTTCCAGTGCCCAATGTGATAGGAAAGACAAACCAGGAATAGGGAATCATAAATACAACCTTCAAATTGAAGTTACAGTCGGTATTTCTCTTTTTCCATGTTCTTAACTTGGCCTGAGGGGTGAGAAGGGTGAGAATACATGAGTTCACAGCGCTAGGGGAGAGCTGAATCATTTAATTTTAACAGATAATGAATGTAAAAGCAACATTCTCTACTTCCAGTTTCGCATACCAAAGAAGAAACCAAACACAAAGTCAGAGGATGTCCATGTTCAGTCTCCTTTGTCAAGGCTCACAGACTCCCACCAATGGGACTGCCCTTTACAAGAGGTAAATAGAAGTTACTTAAATCTGTTTTATTTGAAATTTTTCAAAATGAAATGTCAGGAACACATTATACATTTCTTGTTTGTTCTGAAATTGAGTGCTCTCTTCCATCTATCGAAACGAGGTCACAACTGCAGGAGTGTGGGTGGGGCTGTCATTGACTTGACAGGGGCTCAGGTCTATGCCCATACATACTGTTGCAGTATGAGGACCTGATTGCAATATTGCCAGCCTCACATGTTCAAAAATCATGAGCCTTGCCTGAAACCCCTCCTTCCCCTGTGAGATTATCTTAAAGATAATGAATTTTTAAAAAAATATGCATTTGGGGTTAATTTTATCTTCTGGTTTCTGAGTTTTCAGGTTAAACTGATGTCATGTTGTGAAGCTTTTCTCTGCAACCATTTGGGTTAGAAACTTACTTTAAAAAAAAATAAAAAATAGAAAACTGAGATTCTGGACTCCCTGAGATGGGACTTAAAGAAAAACATGAAATATTGGGAGCCTTGAGATAAAATTGTGAGAGTTGGCAACATTGTAATTTGATGTTAAGACTCATGCATGCCTAGATAGTCCTCTTTTGCTGAAAAGATACCTTATTAAAGACTGTCTTAATCTTCTCAGTCATTTGTAGAAACACATAATACCAAGTAATTTACTTTCAAAATTAATTAAATGAGATATAAAGATGCTCCATGTCATGAGTGTGTTGTGGTGCTATTAAGTAGTATTTCAACTCAGCACTGAAACTTTGTTTCTGATCATGCCCACAGTATGCTAGCTGCTGTGCAAACAGAAATGATGGCACAGGCTCTGCCCCAAAGAGCTTAGGATGAAGCTTTCAGAAGAACATAAAGGACTTTTGAGCACAAGTCCCATTGAAATTCACTGCTCCTGAATCCCTTAGGTGCTTGTAAAAAACCTGCCCTTTACACTCTTAAAGACAACACAGATGGAGGGGAAGGCACAGGGGAACATACAGTTTAGGTAGTCAGGTGGTGATTGTCTATTTCCTAACGAAGTATTCTAAATTTGTTTTTGTTTTTTTGGTTTGGTGAAAAATACAGATTCTCTTCAAGTGACCTACAATCTTGTAGAATCAGCTGCTTAGTTTTTTATAAGCTTCATGTCAGAAGAGTATGTTCAGGAAGGATTTGTCTATGAAGAGGGAGCTGGTCTGCGAACCAGCTCTGGAAGGATGTTTTTTAGCCCGCTTGCTGAATGTATAAAGTGGGGAATAATAAACCTAACCTTCTTCTAATTGTTTACATGTTTATCTATGTAGCAGTTAAAAATAAATCTCGAAGAGCTTCTCCTCCCTCTTTGATCTGTGTTCCTGTGTATAACGGGGATCAGAGTGCTCGGAAGCAACAGGTTTTCCACTCGTAAACTGCCTTGTCACTCTGTGGTACATTCTTATGAGCGTCCTTGGCTCCTTGAGCTCTGTACTTACCATGTAATTTTGAGTGCTACTGAGTCTGAAGTTGCAGTATATATACACTTATGGACTAATTTTTAAACATCACTGATCTGTCAGCTTCTTGTTCTTGTATGTATTTACGGTTTCTGGATCCCCATTATCTTCAGCTCTGTTGCTGTAGGCATAACCTCTGCATTTAGTTGCTCCTAGGTTTTGACATCCTTGTTACCCTGTGCATAACACCATTGAGTACTTTTCTCTGGGGAGTTTCAGCACTGCTCAGAAGCTAAGTGTAAGGCATGTGGTTCTCTCCAGTTATCTCCCTCTCTCATGGCTGCACTTCCCAATACCCTCACAGTTATTGTGGGAAGTAGTTGTAGCAGGACTTGCTCTCTCATTGCAATTTGGGTGTTGGATTATCTCCTCCATGATGTCCATATAGCTCCACATTTAAGAAACACCTCAGCTTCTAATCTGGACAGCTCTTAGCTTTCTGCATCTTCCCCATGCTCCTTTCAGCCTATACATCTGGGGCCTTGCAGTCACTTGGGTGTTTGTGCCCTTTAATAATAACACTGTTTAACCTTAAGGGAGCGCAATGCAGAAGATTACTTCAAAGTGTTTTACAAAGCTGAATAAATATCAACCCCCTTCTACAGATAGAAACTGAGACCCATTTCTAAAATGGCTTGGCCAAGGTCATATGTCAGGTCACAGTGCGGGAGCTGGGAATAGAACTCAAGTCTCTTGACCTTCGGTCCAGTGCTCCCATCCACTGGATCATGCTAAAGCACATGATTGTCAACTCAGAAATATTGTTTTGGGATTTAATTGTTCTTGAGAGGGGATTTTTGAGAGTGTATCTGGGAGGCTGTGTGACTACCATATTTTGCATTGTTAGTCATCAACTGAGTTGAACCTTAAGTTACATTCTGACTTCAGTCAGAAGCATGTCAGCTGTGGTAGCCAGCATCAACTCTCTTCCTGCTAAGGAGATTGGCAGATCAGTTCCCTACACTTTAAGTAAATAAATTGCTTGGACTGAGTGTCCTTTAAAATAATTTAAGTTTGGCTTCTTGCTGTTACAGCATCTGTTTCCACCTGCCTCATTTCTTACCTGCTACTTATTTACTGAGGGCCCTATATTTTAAGTCCTTTATTTGTGTTTGGCCCCTTCTGATCTCTCAGGGTTTTTTTTTGCTTGTTTCTTATTTTTATTTTTTAAACTCAGCTCTCGTGATTAAACAGGTTTATGTTTCATCTGCATGTAGAAGCCAATATCCATCTTGGAGATGTACTTCATAGTGTTGCCTACTAGTTTTCTTCCTTATTGCGTGAAGAGATATCGTCCTTGAAGCTTTCAGTGGAATTCCATTAGATAGATCTGTACTACACTGGCGACAAATAATGTCCCATTACTCCCTGATGGTGGTAGTGACAGAGTTACCTGCTCTGGTTGGCAGAGCCAGCCTTTCTGTTTTTGGGTGGGCATGCAGAACAATTTTTTGCCAGCAGCCTTTCACAGTTTTGGGACAGTCCACCACGATCCACACCACTATGCATAAGGCAAGCCCTCAAGATTTTGGAGTGGGGGTGGATACTTTCTTTGGGGCACAACCCAAACTTAGTTGATTCATTAGAGAGAGAGAGAGAGAGATAAATCTTCAGATTTCCCTTGGTCTCCTCATCCAAGCCTTCTACTGCAGAAGTGAGCAAGGCCCAGTTTGCTTGTGTGCTTTCTACCGTGTTGATCCATTGGCATCAATTTTTATGTTTCAGTCTCTCTCTGAAAGCTGATATATGCTCCTTTATATCTTCAGTTCTCCCAAAAACGGAGGGGACAGGAAGGACATAAAGACTGTCTCTGGCTTTGGAGAACCGATTGTGTTTCTATGGTTTCTCATTACTAATTACTGGTCAAAAAGGAACTGATGATTTAGGACATCAGTAACAATTGTGTTTCACTGCTGTGTTGTGAAACAGGGCTCTGCCATGCCACCCATCATGGAGGCAGTGTAACAGTTTTCATTTTTGACATTACAGAGCATTCAGATCCCTGTCTTGCATAGAAGCATGAATACTAAAGTGGAGATCAGTGATACTCAGACTTCAGTGGTTCAGGAGCCAATTTAGTGATCAGCATTACCGAAAAGAGCCACAGTAGTTTGAATGACAGGGAAATTTTTAGTTTTTGTATATAGTATTCTCAGAGCAAATAAGTTAATAACTTGGTGAAAGTTGATAACTTCATTGGTTAATTGCATAGTAAAAAGCATCCTGATTGGTTAATAACTTAGATTGGTTAATAATTAAATCACACAGTGTTTTAATATCATGTGCTGCAAAGAGCAGCAGGAGACACATTAAAGAGCCACTTGCGGCTTGAAGGCCACAGTCTGAGTATCACTGACATATATCAAATTAAGTCACTTCTTAAGGGAATTAACCTAGGCAGGTGCCTTACTGGATCATGATAAATATTGAACAAACCCACTACAAAAGCACATGTGGTCTTTTCTTAAGTAAAAGTTCACAATCTGGTTGTCCTGCACAAACAGTCACATTTCTTAGGGAAAGGGCAGATTTGAGACTTAGTTGGTGGTATTCATAAAAATGCTGGAAATCATACTGATTTCAATACTTTATATTCTTTGAACTGAATGTCTAGTTTTCTTTGCTGCTGGTCTTTTATACTATGTAAGCAGTTATGTTGTTTCAAGCTCTGTCCTTCTCCTCACTCTTCCATCTATCCTTACCTCTTCCCCATACATTAACCGTCATTTAATTTTTAAAATGTCTTCATTATTAGACCTTTTTTTTAAATTCCCAGTGGAAATTAAGGACAAGAAATCAAGAGCCTTATCCAAAGTGGAAAAAACAAAGGGACTTTGACAGACCCAGCTTCATTGACGAAGGATCAACAATTGGGTAAGATGTCTCACATCAAAACTAGCTCATTTTACAGTATAGTGTTTTACCTATTCTGAGTGTTATAAACCTTTCTTGAAGACAGGTATCCTTATTTTCCACACAATTATTAGGGCCATACAAATGCTACTTTCATAGCTGTTTAGAAAGCCCAAATTGAGATTAATGGCTAGAATGTGTTTATATAGTAATCGTATAGTATTACAAGTAAGGCTGTCAATTAATTGTAGTTAACTCACGCAATTAACTCAAAAAAATGAATCGCGATTAAAAAAATGAATCTCAATTAATCGCACTGTTAAACAATAGAATACCAACTGAAATTTATTAAATATTTTTTGATGTTTTTCTAAATTTTCAAGTATATTGATTTCAATTACAACACAGAATACAAATTGTACAGTGCTCACTTTATATTTTTTATTACAAATATTAGCCATGTAAAAATGATAAAAGAAATAGTATTTTTCAGTTCACCTCATACAAGTACTGTAGTGCAATCTCTTTATTGTGAAGGTGTAACTTATAAATGTAGATTTTTTTTTTTTGTTCCATAACTGCACTCAAAAACAAAACAGTGTAAAACTTTAGAGCCTACAATTGCACTAAATCCTACTTCTTGTTCAGCCAGTCTCTAGGACAAACAAGTTTGTTTACATTTACGGGAGATATTGCTGCCTGCTTCTTATTTACAATGTCACCTGAAAGTAAGAACAGGCATTCACATGGCACTGTTGTAGCCAGCGTTGCAAGATACTTACATGCCAGATATGCTAAGCATTTATATGCTCCTTCATGCTTCGGCCGCTATTCCAGAGGACATGCTTCCATGCTGATGATGCTCGTTTAAAAAAAAATGCATTAATTATATTTGTGACTGAACTCCTTGGGGGAGAATTGTATGTCTCCTGTTCTGTTTTAACCGCATTCTGCCGTATATTTCATGTTATAGCAGTCTCAGATGATGACCCAGCACATGTTTGTTTTAAGAACTCTTTCACAGCAGATTTGACAAAATGCAAGGTACTAATGTGAGATTTCTAAAGATAGCTGCAGTACTCGACCCAAGGTTTAAGAATCTGAACTGCTGTCCAAAATCTGAGAGGGCTGAGGTGTGGAGCACGCTTTCAGAAGTCTTAAAAGAGCAACACTCAGATGCGGAAACTACAGAACCTGAACCACTAAAAAAGAAAATCAGCCTTCTGCTGGTGGCATCTGACTCATGATGATGATAATGAACATGTCGGTCCACTCTGCTTTGGATCGTTATTGACCAGACCCCGTCATCAGCATGGACACATGTCCTCTGGAATGGTGGTTAAAGCATAAAGGGACATATGAATCTTTAACGCGTCTGGCACGTAAATATCTTGCGACGGCAGCTACAACAGTGCCATGCGAACGCGTGTTCTCGCTTTCAGGGGACGTGAACAAGAAGTGGGCAGCATTATCTCCTGCATATTTTAACCAAACTTGTTTGTCTGAGCGATTGGCCGAAGTAGGATTGAGTGGACTTGTAGGCTCTAAAGTTTTATGTTGTTTGTTTTTTGAATGCTGTTATTTTTTATAAATTCAGCTTTCATGATAAAGAGATTGCACTACAGTACTTGTATTACGTGAATTGAAAAATGCTATTTCTTTTGTTTTTTACGGTGCAAATATTTGTAATAAACAAATATAAAGTGAGCACTGTACACATGGTATTTTGTGGTGTAATTAAATCAATTTATTTGAAAATGTAGAAAACATCCAAAAATATTTAAATAAATGGTATTCTCTTATTGTTTAACAGCGCGATTAATTGCAATTCATTTTTTTAATTGCTTAACAGCCCTAATTACAAGCTTTACTTTGTTGTAAGATTTCTCACAAGGTTGGTTGGCTGGCAGCATCAAACTAGGAATACAAATCTAACAGGTAATTGAGGCCTTGTCTACACTATGGGGGTAAGTTGTAGCTGGAGTTAGTGTAGCTTAGGTTGACGTACTGCAGTGTCACCACTGTGCTGTGTCAATGGGGGAGACTCTCCCATCAACTTACCTTACTCTTCTCATTCCGGTGGACTACCGGAGTCAACTGAAGAGCGCTCTGCAGTCGATTTAGCAGGTCTTCACTAGACCGGCTAAATCAACCCCTACTGCACTGATTGCATCAGCGTAGATCCCAGGTAAGTTTATACATGGCCTAAGTAAGTAAGATCTATGGCCTGTGTTATGCAGGAGGTTAGACTAGATGATCAACTGGTTCTTTCTGGCTTTATCATCTGTGAATCTGTGCCAGTTAAATTATTTGAGATCCTTAGAAGAAGACTGTTATTCTTTAAGTACAAATTATTATTTCAGCGCTTGCTGCCCTTCTGGGTTTTTTTTTTTCCCAAATCAGTTTCCAGATCACCTTTCAAATATATACATCACTATGGGATCTCTGAAAGATCATAAATAAGTTGGTTTTGTCAGCTGTCACAGGAAAACAAAGCCAACCAACATGATTAGCAGTACATACTGAGAAGTTAGATACAAGCATGTTCTCAGACCTCTTAAGTGAGTGAATGTGTGAGGTGGTGTGATTTACAGAATCTTTGTACTGATAACCTTTTTTGTCATTGGTATCTTTTGGCTTGCCTCAGAGGTTAGTCGTGAATTGTATAGAAAACATCTAGTCTGTAGCAACTGGATAGTTATGTATGTTAAAGAACATGTTTGAGAAATCACATGCGGAAGCAATAAGAGTATTTGACAAAGCTAAATGTTAAGAGTTCTTAATTTCTGTCACGAGGACTGAATCTAAGTATTTTGATTTCATGGTGCAGTTAAATCTACATAATTTAAACAATTAGATAATTACAGTTGTTTCTAGTTTGTGAATTGCAGAATTAGGATAATTCTCTATCTCATGGTTGGTATTTAGAATAAACTCATTTATGAAGTGGTTTCTTGGAAGGAAAAGATTCTAGAAGAGCAAACTTTTGAAGAAGCTACAGTTTAAGGAAATGCTTAATGTAAAGTATGTCAGATGATTCTGCACCTTGTACTCAATGTGTAAGTGACCACAAAGGTTTCTTTGGTGATCAGTTAGCCCTGCATTTATGTACAGTAACTCCTCACTTAATGTTGTAGTTATGTTCCTGAAAAATGCTACTTAAGCGAAACGATGTTAAGCTAATCCAATTTCCCCATGAGAATTAATGTAAATGGGGGAGGTTAGGTTCCAGTGAAATTTTTTTCGCGAGACAAAAGACATCTCATATATATACACTCTCCCTCCCTCCCCTCCCACACAGTGTTTAAAACTTATAAACCATTTAATACTGTACACAGCAATGATGATTGTGAAGCTTGGTTGAGGTGGTGGAGTCAGAGGGTAGGATATTTCCCAGGGAGTGCCTTACTGCTAAATGTTGAACTGGCACTGGGCTGAGCCTTCAAGGGTTAACACGTTGTTAATGTAGCCTCACGCTCTACAAGGCAGCATGAATGGAGGGAGGGGAGACAGCATGGCAGAGAGAGACAGAGACACACACCTTGTGTGAGAGAGAGAGATGCACATTGCCCTTTAAGTGACCCTACTCTAAGTACATTGCCTTTTTAAGTAGATCAGCAAGTTGAGACAGCAGCTGCTGCCAGCAAGCTCCCTCCATCCTCAACCTTGTCCCCCTTTGCCCCTCCCTCCATTCCAGCCTGCTCTGTGAAGATGGGGGTCAGGAGCCGAAGGAGAGGGACACCCTGACATTAGCACCCCCTTCCCTCCCCCCCTTGCACAGCAAGCAGGAGGCTCTGGGGAGCAGCTCCAGGGCAGAGGGCAGGAGCAGCACATGGCAGTGGGGAGAGGGACAGCTGAACTGCCCAGCAAGCCCCCACCCACTAGGTCCAATGGGCTGCTCTTCCTGCAAGCAGTGGACAAATCAGGCGGCTGCCAAATAACGTTATAAAGGAGCATTGCGCAACTTTAAACGAGCATGTTATCTAATTGATCAGCAACAAAACAGCATTAACTGGGACGACTTTAAGTGAGGAGTTACAGTATTGAATGCTGCAAACTGTTGGAGGTAAGAGGTATGCTTAACAGAAATTCTGATTTAACCTTCCTGCTTCTCCAAAGGCATAAATATCTGCTCTGGCTTTGATGCCCCAGAATGCATCCTTCTTTAACATTAGATCCAAGGGAGCAACTGGCAGGCAATGAAGCTTTTCTATTCCACCCCAGCCAACTTAAAAACTGGAGTTATTGTAATCCTTGTGTTGTGACTTGGTATTCCAGTGGGGATTACTTGCTTCTCTCTGTGATGCCAGATAACATTATTGAGATGTTGCAGGAGACCTTGAACTGGCCATTGTGACTTTGGGAAACTTAAAGAAAATAGATACATTTGGAATCCATTACACAAATTACTTTCACTTGATATTTGAAGTAGAGGTGTATAGTCGTAGAGTTAAATACTTTCCCAAAAAGACACCCTAATGTAAGAGTGGATTAGTAATATAGTGAGGCATCAAATGTTCAGAAGTTAATTTATGCTTTTCCAGAATTTCTTTTAAGGCAGAGTTTGTACAGAAAATTGAGATGTTGAGAACAAAATTAATCAAGGGATACAATAAGAAATTCTTTAATTACATATTCACCAGTGCTAGGAGGCTGGGTAATAAATGAGAGGAATTGCGTATTTAAGAGTATAATCTTGACCTAGTTGGTGGTATATAAACCTGTTGGGAAGATTCTTGTAGTTGAAATGTTAAATAAATGGAATTTAGGAAAGAAGTGGGCAAAAGGGGAGGCGGAATAGCACTCTGTCAAAAATGGTTTTATCTATTTCCTGAGTGACACATCAGACCTCCATTATGCCGGCAATACTAACATGTTCTTGGACTTTTTAAAAATTATAGAGGACAGTTTCCTAACTCAACAAGTTGCTTCAACGCATGGGAATTCTGTATTAGACTTCATCCTGACAGACAGACATTGATCGTAGAACTGGTGGTTGCTTAGTGATGCAAGTGTTTTATGACTTAATTACATTTGTTGTGTGCAAACAGAATAAAGTCTAAGGTAGTAGTATATATTTAGTTCTTTAAAGGGCCAGTTTCATAAAGCTGATAACAATTATGGGCCAAATCAGCTGAAGAAGGAATTTAGATAGAAAGTTGTACATGTCAATTGGGAACTGTTTAATATGCCCAAAATGCCTAATTGAGAAAGAAGGCTATAAAAAACAAAAAACAACCACCAAAAAAACAACCTGTCTTAAAGGAAAAGTTTGGGACAGTTTCCCACCCTGGTCGGGGAAGAGGGGGGTAAAGAGCGCCTATGGGCTCAGTTACCCCTGACCTGGCGCACCTGGCCTGTTGCACATGGAGAGAAATGGCTCCTTAAAAGGGAGGACCAAGCCCAGCCAAGTATGGCACTCAGAAGGAAGTGGAGCAAAAGAACAGAGGTCCCTAGCCCCATAGAACAGAGGCTGCTTACCCAGAAAGCTGCTAAAAATCCTCTGCTGCTTGGATCCTGTGGAGGGATAAAGAGACAGACTTAACTTTTTATTTTCTTTCCCTTTCCCTTTCCCTTGTTCTCGTTTGAGCCCAGGAAGCTCAGCCTGGGCTGCTCAGATACCCAAGAAGATAGCAACCCAGCCTCTTTCATATAGACTATTTGCTTTTTTTCTTTGCGAGGAACAGCAGGGTAAGCCCAGACTGTTCTGTAGGTTGCAGGATTATTTTGTTTGCCTTTTCCTTTTTTTTTGGAGTGCGGTTATACCCAGAAGGTGGGGAGCTGTCTCGTCAAGATTTACAGCTGGGAGACTGCATCCTTCATGCCAAACCGGTGCTACAGTGACATCTACAGCCAGAGAGGGATGTCTGGGATGAGAGAGATACCCACCCTCACCCCATGGGGGAGCCCTTTAGGTACAACCCATGACGGGAAGAGAAAGCAGATTTTACATAAAACAAATGGAAGAAAGGGAAAGTTGATAGCAATGAATATAAATTAGAAGCTAGAAATGTAGAAATTTGATAAGGGAAGTAACAGGACACAAGGAGAAAGCTATGGCTAGCAGAGTTAAGGATAGTAAGTAGTTTTTGAAGTATATTAGGAACAAAAGGAATCTTAACAATGGTATAGGTCCATGCTTAAATGGAAATGGCAGAATTGTCAAGAATTATGCAGAAAAGGCAGAAGTGTTCAATAAATATTTCTGTATTGTATTTGGGGGAAAAAAGCCAGAAAATGTAGTCCTGTCTTACGATAATGAAATGCTTTACATTCCAGTAGTAACTCAGGAGGCTGTTAAAGAGTAGCTACTAAAGTTAAACATTTTAAAATCAGCAAATCCAGATAACTTGCATCCAAATTTTTTAAAAACTGACCAAGGAGCTTTTGAGGCTGTTAATGTTGATTTTTCAGTAAGTCTTGGAACACTAGTGAAATTCCAGAAGACTAGAAGAAAGCTAATATTGTGCCAATGTTTAAAAAGGGTAAGCGGGATGACCTGGGTAATTATAAGCTTGTCAGCCTGACATCGATCCAAGGCAAAATAATGGAATGCTGATATTGGACCTGATTAATAAAGAATTCAGGAGGGTAATTATAAATACCAATTACCATGGATTTATGGCAAATTGATCCTGTCAAACTAACTTGATATCTTTTTTTGGTGAGTTTACAAGATTGACTCATCTAATATAATTAGACTTATGTAGGGCATTGGACTTGGTATCACATGACATTTTGATTAAGAACTAGAACAATAAAAATCAACATGGCACACATTAAATGGATTAACAACTGGATAATTGTTAGGTCTCAAAATGTAATTGTACAGAGGGACTCATCATTAAGCAGGTGTGTATCTTGTTGGGTTCTGCTGTTATTCAGGAGGGACTCTGGTGTAGAGGTGTGAGCAGCAGGATGGAACAAAGATTCCTAGCTTTTCTTCCCAGCAAACGTGTGATCTTCTTTAATTCACTTAACCTCCCTATGCCTCAGTTTATTCATCTATAAAATGGGGAAAATACTAATTTAGTAAGAGTGCTGTAGTTTAATACTTAGAATGCACCACAACCACTAAGTAATCTTCACAGTACCCCAATAAAGCAAATACATTGTATTCCTATTTTACTTATGAGTAAAATAAGACTGAATATGGTCAAGCATCTTGCCCAAGGCTACAGAGGGAGTTCTTGATTCCTAATCCCATTTTCAAACCACTTACCCCTCTTTCGTTGTTAATTGTCATAAACCACTTTCAGATCCTGTAATGAAATAGCACAATTTATTATTACTGTCTGTGCTGTAAAGTTCACTTTACTATTTGTGTACCAGATCAATTAACTTAATTTTTCCTTAAAGCATATATGAGGCTTTTTAAAATAGTTTTTTTACAGAAGGGATACAACTCTTTCAGAGGCAGGTATCAGGACCTGGAACCAGACTTCACTGGCATCCATTTATCAGCACTTGCTCTGGAGTACATAAAATGGGCGCTTTTATTGTTCAAGCTTTTGATTCTTGTCCGCCTAGTTCTCCTTTTGGAAAAATTTTTGTAGAAATACCTGAGTCTCTTGAAAAAGGTGTGTTATGTTTTCCTGTTAGCCTGGCATTGTAAGCATTTCATTGATAAATATGTCAGGATTGGCTGAAGTAGTGACTGCTTTATCACAAAGACTTAACTCCTGTAATCAGTTACTGACAAGCTTACTTGGGAAATGATTCCTTGCTCCCGGTCTGCAAGATTAGTGTGGATGCTTGTTTGCTGCTAAAGTTAACGAATGCAGTGTTGGTTATCTGCCTGCCACATACCTCTCACTTGCACAAAGATGTTTCTATTTATATAAAAGCAGTTCCTCCCATAGTATGTATAATTCTTTAGTCTTCATCTTTCTCACTTTATATATACAAATCTCCATGGGAAGCAATTTCTGCTATTAAAATCAGGATGTGTATTTCACCATGTTCTCAAGATCAACCTCTTTGTACAACCCAGCTTAATTGTTATCCATTTAAAAAAAAGGATAATTCCATCTATTCATGACAAATCATATAGCAAATATATCACTAAAGCGTCTTACGTGAAGTTGCTGTCTTGCATTCCTTGCTGCAGAACCAATTCAGTGCAAAAGAGACTTTAGTCTCATCTAGCAGAGCAAATGCAGCACATAAGAACTGCCATACTGGGTCAGACCATAGGTCCATCTAGCTCACTAGCCTGTCTTCCGACAGTGGCTGATGCCAGGTGCTCCAGAGGGAATGAACAGAACAGGTCATCATCAAGTGATCCATCCCCTGTCACCCTTTCCCAGCTTCTGGCAAACAGAGGCTAGGGACATTCAGAGCATGGCATTGCATCCCTGACCACCCTGGCTAATAGCCTATCCTCTGTGAACTTACCTTGTTCTTTTTTGATCCCTGTTATAGTTTTGGCCTTCACAACATCCCTTGACAAGGAGTTCCACAGGTTGACTGTGCGTTGTGTGAAGAAGTACTTCCTTTTTTTTTTCTTTAACCTGCTGCGTATTAATTTAACTGGGTGATTCCTATTTCTTGCGTCATGTGAAGGAGTAAACAACACTTCCTTATTCACTTTCTCCACACCAGTCAAGATTTTTAGACCTCAACCATTTCCCCCGGTATCACCTCTTTCCAAACTGAAAAATCCCAGTCTTTTTAATCTCTCCATACAGAAGCTGTTCCATACCCCTAATAATTTTTGTTGCCCTTCTCAGTACCTTTTCCAATTCCAATATATCTTTTTTGAGATAGGGTGACCGTCTCTGCACACAATATTCCAGATGTGAGTGTACCATGGATTTATATAGAGGCATTATGATATTGTCTGTCTCATCTATCCCTTTCATAGCATTCTGTAAACTTTTTTTGACTGCTGCTGCACACTGAGTGGATGTTTTCAGAGAACTATCCACAATGACTCCAAGATCTCTTTCTTGAGTCATAATAGATAATTTAGACCCCCATCATTTTGTATGTATAGTTGAGATTGTTTTCCAATGTGCATTACTTTGCATTTATCAACATTGATTTTCATCTGCCATTTTGTTGCCCAGTCACCCAGTTTTGTGAGATCCCTTTGTAAGTCTTCACCATCTGCTTTGTACTTAACTATCTTGAGTAGTTTTGTATCATCTGCAAATTTTGCCACCTCACTGTTTACCCCTTTTTCCAAATCATTTATGACTATGTTGAACAGTACTGGTCCCAGTACAGACCCAGGGGGATATCACTATTTACCTCTCTTCATTGTGGAAACTGGCCATTTATTCCTACCCTTTCCTATCCTTTTCTTCCTATCATTTAAACAGTTACTGATCCATGACCTTCCCTCTTACCCCATGACTGCTTACTTTGCTTTAAGAGCCTTTGGTTAGGGACGTTGTCCAAGGCTTTCTGAAAGTCCAAGTAGGCAGTTTTCATTGGATCTCCCTTGTCCATGTGTTTGTTGACCCCCTCAAAGATTCCAGTAGATTAGTGAGGCATGATTTCCCTTTGCAAAAGCAGTGTTGACTCTTCCCCAAAATACCATGTTCATCTATGTGTCTGGAAATTCTGTTCTTTACTATAGTTTCAACCAATTTGCCTGATACTGAACTTAGGCTTACTTGCCTGTAATTGCGCGTGGAGTCTTTTTTTAAAAAATTGGTGTTACATTAGCTATCCGCCAGTCATCTGGCATAGAGGTTGATTTAAGTGATAGGTTACATACCTCAGTTAGTAGTTCTGCAATTTCATATTTGAGTTCCTTCAGAACTCCTGGGTGAATATCAACTGGTTCTGGAGACTTGTTACTGTTTAATTTATCAATTTGTTCCAAAACCTCTGGCACCTCAGTCTGGGACATTTGCTCAGATTTGTAACCTAAAAAGAATGGCTCAGGTGTGGGAATCTCTCTCACGTCCTCTGCAGTGAAGACTGATACAAAGAATTCATTTAGTTTCTCCACAATGGCCTTATCTTTCTTGAGCACTCCTTTAGCACCTTGATCGTCCAGTGGCCCCAGTGATTGTTTAGCAGGCTTCCTGCTTCTGATGTACTTTAAAAAATTTTTGCTGTTACTTCTTAAGTCTTTGGCTAGTTGCTCTTCAAATTCTTTTTTGGCCGCCTAATTATACTTTTACACTTGATTTTGCCAGAGTTTATGCTCCTTTCTATTTTCCTCAATAGGATTTAACTTCCAGTTTTTAAAGGATGCTTTTTTTTGCCTCTAATGGCTTCTTTTAATTTGTTTAGCCATGGTGGCACTTTTTTGGTCCTCTTACTACAGTATGTTTTTTGCTTTGGGGGTATACATTTAATTTGAGCTTCATTATGGTGTTTTTTAAAAGTTTCCATGCAGCTTGCAGGCATTTCACTTTTGTGTCTGTACCTTTTAATTTCTGTTTAATTAGCTTCCTCATTTTTGTGTAGTTCCCCTTTCTGAAATTAAATGCTGTTGAGGTGGGCTGCTGTGGTGCACTCCCTCCCCCTCCCAGGATGTTTAAAATTAATTATATTATGGTTGCTATTACCAAGTGGTTCAGCTGTATTTACCCATATTCAGATCCTGTGCTCCACTTAGGACTAAATCAAGAATTGCCTCTCCTCTTGTGGGTTCCAGGACTAGCTGCTCCATAAACAGTCGTTTATGGTGTCAAGAAACTTTGTCATGTAGCACAACTCATGTAAGCAACTTTAATAGTAACTTGAACTGACCTTGTAATTTATAATTACATACAATTTCTCAAACATAGGTGGCCAGAAACTTTTAATGTTGGGACATAAAAATCAAGGTGATAATCTGACAAAATATTTGGCTATGGTAATAGCATAATTTTCTTGCAAAACCTCATTTTGAATCTGTGCATGAGCTGCTAAATGCTTTATTGTCCTTAAAGTGTTGCCACAGTATGACCCCCTGTTTTCGCCCTTTGGTACCGTCTGTCTTGAAGATGCTCATATCTACAGTTTAAGTGCAGTTTGAGGTTCTTGTAGCACCAGTTCTGTGAACTTTAATAGAGGTGGTACAGGATGTGTGGAGATTTTGCTGCATTAAAAATTTATCCTGTACATCCATGTGTGTTCGGCTAGTCACTGATGCCAGAATGCAAATTCCTGAAAGGGATGCTGTCACGCAAGAGAATCAGTCTTGACTCTCCATCTGAGCAAAGAGTAATTTTACAAGTCATCAGCTGAGCAAATATACCTCTAGCCGAGATGAAAACTGTTATTGCCGGGATTACAAAGTCCTTAAAGAAACTTTGTTGAATTCATGTACCTTCTCTAGACTTCAGCACTATATTTATTATGTCTTATTGTCTGTATGGCAGGCAACCCAAAGTTATGTTGACGAATGTCCTGAGGACAGAAATAGGAAGAAAATACACACAGAGCCATCTTATTACTGATGCTAATTTATCTGATGTTGACAAGTTGCAATCAGATCGACCACCCTCATCATCCGTTGCCAGCCTAGAGATATTGCAAATATTAAATCCTCCTCTCCAAAGCCTTTTTATATCCAAAAGGTATGTTGTTCAATACTGATTAAGTCTTAACGTCTGGACCTTTGCTTCATTTAACTAAAAATCATAATAATTTGCTTGCAATTGTTTTTTACGGAAAAGTATTCCTTATTACACTGTAGATGTTACCTGTTGTCTTGATCCCAAGCCTTACTCTTGTGAGTGTCGCTTTGGATCATATAATTTGAGTATGCCTGTACCAACCACAGTTTTGTGGAATTTCTGATGAGTTGGTGTCTAGAACTTGATTAATTCTGGTCCAGTTTATTGGACTCTCTGAGATGGGTGTTTTTCATCACTCCGGTGAAAAGAAAACACATTAACATCTAACTGTCCCCCTAGAAGAAGAAATCTACAGTTCTTTCCTCTTCTGATTGTTCTTCTGGATCTGATTTTGACTCTCTTCCAAGTCATACTTCTCATCACAGACCACCTGTGCGCCAGCTCTGCAAACACCAAGGCTCCCTTGAAAAGGACTTTGTACCTCTCAGCAGAACAGGAGTGGAAAGAAAGACATCAGACACCACAACATGCTATGCTGGAAAGTGACCCAGGTGGATCAGTTCACAGAGAGAGAAGACAGAGGGAGGTGTTTCCAGGCCATAGCTAGGAGACCACATCATTCATCCAAATTCAGAAAAGGCTGTGGCTGTACATCATCATCATCTGAAAGAAATCACGATGGGAACTGCAGAGCATAAGCACCAGAGTTTGAGGGAAGAGAGCCATTAGCCAGGCAAAACTGCAAATTGACTGTGATCACACATGTACAAGATAATCAAAGTATTTGACATTTGAACCGCTGATAAAATGCATTTTGTCATCTCTTGATGGTTTTTGATTGACCTAATTTTGGTGCTCATCTCTTCTGACACATGCAGATATTCTTCTCAGCCTCACAATCTCATCTGATATATGTCAGAGTGACACCTGGGATTTGTGACAAAGGACCAGAATTAATTACAGAGTTCGTTACATGCTTTACATATATACTGTTCACCAGCTGATGGCTAGAGCCATGAGTGAATCAGACTGATTGACAATAAGATTTGCTTTATTGGAGACTTCCTGTTCCTAGGAGAATTTTTAAGATCACTCTGTAATTCTATCAGTGTTGAGATTTTGCATGGAAAAGTTATTCTGAGATAAACTTTATGTGAACAGAGAATGATAAATCCTCAGCTGAGATGTCAAAGGCAGTCTAAATGCAACAATATCTAACATACTGTAGCTGAGCTAAAGTTACGTCGGTTTCCCCCTTGTCTCCTCTTGACTACCCAACTTCCAACCCATGGTCTGTGGTCATTGCTCTATGTGTTAGCTGCCTGACATAGATTGTAAGCTTCTTGGTGGAGAGATCTTGTCTTATGTCTGTCAAGGACCATGAACAAAATGGTACTTTGTTAGTAGTAATGATATTTGGTGTTACCAAGCCACTAAGTTACATGAATTCAACCAAAAGTTTCTTTATCTAGATTTCAGTGCAGCATTTATCATTTATTATTATATGTATGGCAGGCAACCCAAAGTTATTTTGAAGAATGTCCTGAGGATGAAAATTGGAAGAAAATACATAAAGAGACAGCTTATAACAGATGCTAATTTATCCGATCCCGACAAGTTGCTATCAGGTCAACCACGCTCATCATCTGTTGCCAACTTGCAGACATGTCACATATTAAGTCCACCTCACCAAAGCCCTTTTATATCTAAAAGGTATGTCCTTCATTATTGCTTTTGCTAGCCGTATGCTGTCTGAAACAACGTAACTTGTCATGAAAAAGATAACTTCTGTTAAACTGTGTTTACGAGAATCTGACTTGAAGCAATAGTTGAATTTCCTGAGTGCAAACTAACATACAGTATTTTCAACAACCCATCATTTTAACATTACATTATTCTCATTCTTGCTACATCTGACATTACTTGGTCACCTTTTGTTGCTAAAAGAACTTAGATTTGGACTAGATCAATGTTTTATGTGTAGATATGATTACAAGGTTCTAATATGACTATGTTGGTTTGAAATTATGTCCAAAACTAATAATTATGTCACTTGCCTGTTGCTGTGATATTTGCTAGCTTGGTTCTAGGTTTTCTTTGACATATGCTCAAAGCACTTGTATATGGTAGTCCTGTTCCTCTTCCTAAATCCATAACTGGTCTCAACCCCATCATCAGTGTGCAGCAAGGACTGCCTCTCTCATTGGTTTAGCTCTCTGTTTTTCCTATTTCCATGTTTACATAGACGTCAGTACAACAGAAATGCTTTGTGTGTGGAATTAGCTGTAGAAATGAAGCTGACTAGGATTACAGAATGTAAGTTTCATTCTGAATTTGCAAAGTGAACTATTCCATCTCTCCTCCTCCTATGCTCGTCTCTCTGCTTAAAAGAAAAACAGCATCAAGAACAAAGGAAAATAAAAGAGGAGGAGGAAATAATGAAATAAAGGTGATGACTACATAGCTGCTGGGAGGTGCGATTAGATAGACATAGATGCACTAGCTCCACAAAAGTTAGCGTCTGAAAATAGCAGCGTGGCGACGGCAGCTCAGGCTAGCCACCAGCATACATTCTTACGTGACCCCCTGAGTATGTACTTGGGTGGCTAGCTCAAGTCAAGCCACCAGTGCCACTGCAGTTAGACTAATGACTCTCCTCCCCATCCTTAAAATCCTGATGCAGACATGAGCGTTTTGCAAGTTAGCATGCAGTACAAACACTTGATTTGAGCTTACAGGGTAGGTGTATTAGGCAGATGTATCCCATTATTCCTTGATCAAGGCACTTCTTTTTTTCAGTCTTCACTGTCTCTTTATAGCCAGGATCATTCCAAGAAACAATGTGAAGTGCTGACTCAGATGAGGCTTGACAAGCTAGTATTAGGCTCTGAATCCACTCTGCTGCTACTTACCCCAGAATGAGACTTAAGAAAACTCTGGGTGTGTTGGATATTAACCACATAGTTGAAGGTGACATACTTGGCCGTATAAATCAGCTCATGCATGTTTTACAACAGCATCTGTAGGGAGTGTGACACTGAATGGAAATGGTGGGATTTATATTCTGCTGTAACTGGATATAATTTTGGAATGACAGTTACGTGTATTCATAGAGAGCAGACTATATGTGAAATTGGGTAGATAGTTCATTGTATTTATAACTGAGAGACGATAGGTAAGTTATACATCTGGAATAGTGAGCATGGACTCGCTCTACCCACTGATAAATATCTAAGGGGCAGCTGCTGTATAGGTTTCACTTTAAGCAGTATATTAGAAAAGGCAGTACAGATATTTTAGTTTTGAAACTGCTAATTGCATCTTTGCACTGTGTAACCCATTCTGATAAGTTTTACAGTTCACAGTGTAGGCAGGGCAACTGCACCTATATTTCCCCCATCGTGGTCCAGCAAGGTTCCAGCTCCCCAACTGTCAAATCTCTTGGGCAAAGACATGTCTCTCTACCTCCTGACCAAGTGTTTTCCAGTCTGCACAGTTCCCTGTCTACACTGTGAATTCCCCAGCAAATCAGTCTGACTAAGCAGGGGCTGCTTTGCCTTCTCTTCAAAGATTATAAACAGTGTAGTTGCCCATACATATACGTTACCATACAGCTTTTCCTAAACATACATGTTTATTCTTAAGGTGAATGATTACAGAGAAAACATATTAAAATAATAAAAGAACCTATACGCATGCTAATAAGAATACCAGAGATCACCCCAACTTTACCAAGGGCTCTGGCAGGTGTACAGTTTTTAAGAATCCACCAAGGGGATTTTCTGTGTTCATAAGTTCATAATAGCTGTTAGATCAGAACAAGCACACCCATGAAAAGATTTGTCCATCCTTTATAGAGACAGGGTCTTTGATCTGGAAATAAGTAATTTGTAGACAATGTGTTTCTCCTTCATAAGTTTAGGTAGGTACTTTCATAACTAATGGAGTTACATTGGCATACACCTCTCCCTAGAGATTTCCTGGGAAACCCACTTAATTTAAATAGTCATTTTGTTTCAAATTGCCCTCTGAAGCTCTCCTAACACTTCCCAGAATTTACTTAACCGTGTCTCCTCCCTAGAGACATTACATACAATCCCACAATAATTCATCAAATTTTCATTTTTAATAGAATGAACTCTTAAGGTACTTAAACTTAATTCAGTAAGGTTTGCCTAGGGTATTGCAGGAATTTGCCATATCTGTCTCAATAAGCATGAGCAAGTGCATGCTTTGTGAAGGCAATGCAGAGTGACAGGTGAAGTGTGTTTAAACTGAGATGAAAGATCTTTAGGCTACCTCTGCTGAAGTTTTTAGATTGGAATGGAGGTGGCTCTATGTTAAAAATTAGTTTATTCAAGCCAAGTGTTAACATGTTTTTTCAATATCTTCTCCAGTTACATTCACTGAAACGAAGTGTTTCAGAAATTGGTTCTCTCAGCTTGCTTTGTAGCAGGGTTTCTTTGTTGCTTGAGGGATTCATTTCTCATATTTGTTTTGTAATAATCTTCTCTGACCCCAGGCATGAAGTAAAAATGTTGGACCTGTTTAATAAGGTATGTTAATAGGAGAAACCAATTTTCAGGAATCAAATGTTACTTTTAATGGTGGTGAGTAAATGCTGATAAGACTGCTTACAAACCTGAGAAGTCTGTCTAAAATGTGTGGTGTAAAAGTAGTAATGCTGAAACATCTTACTAGTGAAATGACAGGTTTCAGAGTAGCAGCCGTGTTAGGGAAGTGACGGTTCTAGACAATCTCTTCAAACACTGCCTGGTAGTTTTGTCCAGGATACCTTTGGGACCTGATTTTCACTAACACAGAGGCCCCTTTACACAGCTCTGGCAGAGTAATAAAGCCTGTATAGTGGATTCCAATACATGTACATCCCCATTAAGGTCCCTTGACATAACCAGAGCAGTGAATAAGGGCCTCAATATATATGAGAATCACACCTTTGGTGTAGAAAAAGTATCCAGTTTTGTACTGTGGATATAAAGGGCCAATAAATATGTATTTTAATTTATAATATTTATATAATGATAATGTTGGAGGCCTTAGCTGGGCTTTTCCATTCTTGCGCCTCTACAGGGCAGTCAGTTAATTATGCCTGCTATTTAACTCAAACATGTAAATAACTGATTTGTATATACTTGTCCAAGTGACTTAGAATTGTGGGTGCAGAAATTTATACCATCTTCTGAAAATCTGCCCCCCAATGTCTGCAGTAGGGAAGCATAATTTTTTAGTGGCAGGAAAAATTTTAATCCACTGTGGGTAGAAAGGCCAGAGATGTCCATTGCAAGTGGTGATAGAGCCTGATCCTGCACCCCATGAGAAGTTCATGGGATTTCTCATGTGAGTAGGTGATGCAGGATCAGACCCCATTTATGAAAAATTCATCAGTACTTTTGAAATGATTGGTATTAGAAAATTGCTTGTAGCACTCAGGGAAAAAAAGCAGAAACCAAGGTACTTGTATTAAATCACTTCTTGCCTCTGAATACACAGCTTTTCCCACACTGATACTGTATAAATAACTTATTTTGTCTTGATACCTGTCCAGGTTGAATGCTTTAAGGTGCAAGGCAATGGAGGATTAAGCCTAGTGTATAAAGTAGCCTTGTAGTTTAGTGGTTCTGGTGCTCACATTAGTGCTGCTTTTCCCTCCAGTTCCGACATGTAATTTAAACTGCAACTTCTTGTCAATTGTATATACAAGATACTACATAGGTAGCTGAACGTGTGTGTGTATTATAGGGGGAGCTGGGAGCAACCCTTATGTTAGTTTCATAATACTATCAACTATAAAATATTCTTGCAACCCATTTTTGAGACACAGCTGCAGCAGTTCACTCTGCTCTGGGAACCCTATGAGTGGACAGTCTCTCTGTGAAGGGGGAGGAGAGAGTTAGACTGAGCTCCTCAAAACAACCCCTATGCCGAGGCCCACCACATGGCTGCAGTGGCCCATCCCCATGTGGAGAAGTATCACATGGTGATGAGCAAACCCAGAGTGCTTATTACGTAATCAGAATGCATGTGTGTGTGTGTGTGTGTGTGTAAAGCCTTATTCAGAGTTCTGTTTCCTATTTTTGATGTGTTGTGACCATGTGTGAATTTAACAAGGAAAATTTCGGTGTAAATTTGAATACAGAATGCCCCTCATTCTTTCCTGCATGTCTGTTTGCATTCATGATACTGTATTTTTAATTTGATTTTTCTGACTTGGTCTATCTTCCCGCCAGAATGGATGGTCTTCCTGTCTGTTTAAGGTTGTCATCTTGAATCTTTCATATCAGTAAGATGCTTTTGCAGTAACATGCATCTCAGAATTTTTATGAGGTACCTTTTTATCAGACCTCTGTCAATGTTGTAAGTAGCATTACTTCAGGTGTTGACACACACACACACACCTCATCATTCATTCTAAAAACAGATTTGAAACTCTGGAATGAAGAATGGGAAATCTATTCACAGAATATTTACAATAACCAAATAAGATGTTTGTTAATGTGCAGGTAACCTTAACAAGAAGATACAGATAAGAATTAAAGGGAAATAACTCAAACCTCCTGTTCTACTATACCTGAATTAATAACTAATCTATAATAGTATTACATAGACATACCCAGCACTCCACAAAAACATATGGGCAAGGAGACATCCCTTAGGGTCAGCAGGGGGGAGCACCCCAAGCCAGCAGCAATGAATGGAAAATGGGAGGACTGACACACTTCGGGGCAGCAATGAGAGTAGATGGGGTGACACCCCTATGGGTAGAGTAGTGATTGGGGGGTGATGGGGAGACATCTCTGGGAGTTTTAAGACTCCTGCTAGATTCCATCCACTGGGGAAGTCTAAAACGAGGAATAATTTTTTTAACAAACTTGAGAGCCACTGTCTTGGCAGTGCAATTGTGACATGGAAAGGCTTCTGGCCATCCGCTGAATCTATCCACTGTGACAAGGAGATACTTGATCATAGTCTGATCACAGCCGTCTGTCTTGTCTTATTCTCATTTCAGCCACCAAACAAAACTGGTTGGGATTTTAAACGTAGTAAATTTAGACTTAGAAGATGAAAACATTAGTAAATAGTGCTAGATGTAGAGCCCTTTTAATTGCTTCAGAGTATGTCTACACTGCAGTCAGAGTTGTGACTGAAGTTCCTGAATACATACCCAAGCTATCTTTAATTTAGTCAGTGCGAGCACAAATAGCATGGAAGTATCATGCTTCAGCGAGGGCTGTACAAGCCTACCCAGGACCCTGAGTACTTACTGGAGCAGCTAGCCTGCACTGAAGTCAATGACTGGTATTAGTACTCAAGCTAGCTAGATCAAAGCTAGGTTGAATGTGTCTATATGGGCTTCAATCACATCTCTGAGTGCAGTGTAAACATTCCCTTGGAGACCTGATGGATGCTGCAGAGGCACCCAGAATTCATCAAATCACAGAGTTCCTTTTATGAACCACTTGCAATATTCCCAGATCATCTGATAGCCCGGAGCTGAACAATTACCTGTTCCCTCATTGTAGCATTTGTTACACAAAATAATTTGGGAAGAGGGACAGAAGGGTTGGGAAATTTGCAAACATATTATGAAGTCTCTGGAACTCCCATAAAAGATAGATAAGGTAATTGCTAATTTGTTTGTTTTCCATGTATTAATCCCCATCCAGCAATGTGAAAATCTCATTTGTAAGTGCATTTCATACTTGGAAAATTATTACTAACTAATAGCTAATCAGATTTTACAATTAATAAACAGGAAAAAGAAGTGAGAAACTCCAGCCCCATAAATGCCCACCAATTTGCCTTGAAAGTAACTGTGTTTTATTTGTAATTCTAACACTATATTAGGAATCTCATTTATTTTCCACAGGGTATAAGAATATGTAAAAAAATATTCCTTGAGACAGCTTTGCAGTGTGTTCAAAAACAAACCCATGAGTCCTCCCCTTTGAATTACCTTACACCTTGAGACCATCTCCAGAGGTGACCCATCACCATGGTGATCCTGTGCAGATCATAGCTGTATAGAGACCTGAGGAAAGTAAGTTGTGTGTGTGTGTTGGACCAGCCCTCCTGGCTATTTAAAGGATTCAGCACATTTTCACAGCTGTTTGATTATTCATATGTCCGTGCAGGTCACCTTTTAAAGTAATATTCACTCTCTGTACTAGAGGGTGAAAATAAGATGAGCTGAGTTTATATGTATTTATGATAAGGGGAAATGTTTGTGTTTGGATATATATTTGCTGAAACATTCCTGAAGAAATGTTTGATTTTAGGGTATGTGTCAAATGTCTGGGGAAGATTGATTAGTGGTACTAAACTAAATGCCAGAAACTCCTGATGACTTTTGTGGGGTCTCTTAAAATGGGAAACTCTGTATGATTGATACACACACACACACACACACACACATTAAAATAACATTATTTAAGATGAGAAAGTCAAGCACTCAAAAGCTAGGAAATGCCAGAACTAAAGTTGCCTGTGCAACCTTAATTTGGCTCCTTGGTGTGTGTGCGTTATGATAGTCTTCAATTATATGATCATATACTCTTTTTTTTTTTTTTCCCCCTCCACAGGCCCCCTGCTTCATTCAGCGTACAGTACTTATTCAATAAGCAGCTATTCAATATTTTGTTTTATCCTGATAGTTCAATGTGTAGCCCTTGCATGCCTTACTTACTGCATGCTATTCCAATTCTACTCTGAAGACAGAATTATTTTCTCCATGGGATTTTTTATGGTAGTCATTGATACAGTATGAAAGTGCTTTACAAACATTAGTTTATCTTCACAACACACCTGTGAGATGAGGGAGTGGTATCCCCATTTTACAGATATGAAGAAGAGAGAGAGCAAGATTAAGGTTAAAAGTATCCACTAACTCTCTGTGTGCCGTATTTGAGACAACTAGGATCAGAAGTTTTTAGCGTATTTAGCATTATAAAGTAATTTATATGTTCAAAGCACAGCTCCCATTTACTTCAGTTGCAGCTGTGAGTGCTCAGCAGTTCTGCAGATCAGACCCCAAGATCTCTAGTCAGGCACCCAGAAAATGAGGAATGTGCAACTTATGACCACCTGTTTAAGTGACTTGACTAGAATTACATAGAGAAACTGTGGCAGAGCCAAGGATAGAATCCAGTTCCCTAGGGCAGCATTCAACTGCCTTAACCATGAGACCCTCCTCTCTTTTCTGGCAATGCACTGCATCATTCACTCCACACCTTCCAACATCTACAGCAAATAAAACAATGATCCTCCAGATTACAATTGTCTTAACTACACCACCCTGATTCATTGCCAGAGCAGGTCCATCCTGTGCACTAAAGGAGGCAGGAATCCTGTGGAAAAAACATGGTGATCATGTAATGAAAGGCTATCATAATGCATGTGCACAAGGGAGCGAATTAAGATTGCACAGGCAGCCTTAACTCTGGTATTAACCTGTGGTGTAAACAAGCCTTAAGGTATGTTGGTATAATTTTTGTCGCTCGGGTGCAAATAAACCACCTGCCTGAGCAACATATGCTACACCAATCTACGTGCCAGTGTGGACAGTGGTATATCGGTGGGAGAGCTTCTCCCACCGACATAGCTATCGCCTCTCAGGCAGGTGGTTTTATTATGCTGATGGGAAAGCTCTTTCCTGTCAACATAAAGCGTCTTAACCAGGCACGCTACAGAGACGCAGCTGCATCGGTTCAGCTGTGCCGCTGTAGCACTTCTAGCGTAGATTAGCCCTAACTTTTGAGAGTTTGACATTGTAACATCAGTGTCCTTTTAACATAGCACTTGGGCATAATTTCATTGGCTTTTAAAAAAGTTCTATCATGACATCATATTGACACCTGTATGGTTCATCAGCAGGGGTAGAACCTTTAGATCCACCATGCAGACCTCTGCCAGTTGAGGTGATGGAGCAACTGATAGCAGTAGTAAGTTATCCTCTTTGTAGCACAGCACTAGAGGGGATGAGACATATACTTTGCCTGTGGGTATCACAGATATTTGCTGTCAGCAGAGGACTGGGGAAGTTCAGGAATCTTGGGCTCCATTCTAGGCTTTGAGAGCCAGTGTTCTTCAGTGGGCACAGATTCGTCTACCCATTCCACACAAGTGACCTCTTTTGCCCCCTCTCCTCCAACCTGTCCCTGTTCCAGTCCTGTCTGTTCCTCACCTTTGCACCTTGACACAGGCCCATTCTCCTCACTTTACCAGATCCAGTCTCCTTGCCCAGCAAGTACGTCTTGCTTATCTGGATTCCCCATCCCAGTTCTCTCCACTTCATGGCTCCTCATCCCATGTTTCTCTCCCCCTTCCTCTAGTCATGACCTCTGCAACCCCGATGTTTCCTATTCCCACTGGCTCCTAGGCCCAGTCACCTTCTCTGGGCTCTCATCCAGTTTATATCTCCTCTGACTTCTTGTCCCAATCTCTTGAGCAAATCCCAATTTTCCCCTACCCCGCAGCTCCTCATCCAATGTGTTGCCCTATACCTACTGTGTCCACATAGTATGCTATCTGCATTTGAATCAGAGCTTCCTCCTCAATGCTGTCTTCCAGAAGGAAGGTCATTGAGAGCAGGGAGGGTACATCTACACTGCTCACTTCTTACAGCAGCATGTAGAGTACATACACTGCTTGCCCCCTGGCCCAGGTATAAATAGAAGTGTTGACAGTGAGGCACTGCTTAGGCAATTAAAGTAAAGACATGCCTGAATCCAGTGAGTATATATCCTACACAGCTCTCTGCACACCCAAACAATGCCTCCTCCATCTCCAATGCTGTTTTTAGCAGTGTAAAGTCCCGATGTAGGGAAAGGCTCCGGCAGAGGGGAGGCAGTGAGGAAACGCTCCAGCGGCTCTTTGCTGCTTGACCCTTTTCTTGCCACAGAGGAAAAACTCCAGTAGCTAGGAGGCAGCAGAAAAAGTAACTGGCAGCTCCCCTGCCAGATCTCTTTCCCTGTTGCTTCCCCTTTGCCAGAGCCTTTCACTGATACTTCTAGCTACACATTGCCGTGAACACAGCCTGGCATATAGCTACGCATACCCTACATGCTGCCGCCAGTGGTGTGCAGTGTAGACGTAGCCAGAGGTTCTCCCTGTTCTCAGTTCAGGTACCTGGACCCTGACCTGGTGCAGCTTGCAGCAGTCCAGAACTGCAATTGCGGGGACAGTCCTGCTCAGCCCTGAACCGGATCCAGCATGCTCAGTGCAGTGGGAATTTGAGGTATTTAGATATTAGAATTTAAGAAGTCTCTACTGAGCATGTGCAAACTATAATTTTTCGTGGTCTTACAGCTTGGGTGGATTTTCACAAAAGGGCACTTACCTGACCCAAAGGCAACTCTTGTGCCAAATTTCAAGCCACCACTCTAAAGCAAGGGAGTGCTTTTTAAAGAAAAGGTCTCCAGAATTTTTTAACATGGACAAATGAACATATTTTCCCCTCACTTCATTTTCTGAAATGGCTAAACTATTTTGTCTGAAATTTTCCCAGAAAATTCAGGTTGAGGCAGACAACTGGTATGGAATATATAAAATAGATTAATATGGCTTATTGTCCAAAGTGACCATTCTTTTTGCTGGTGTCGGAAATACATTTAAGCACCCACATCTGGCAGGTCCCAATCCTGCTAGGTGGTGTCTCCTTGTCTGGTACAGTACTAAGTTTTGTCAACTCCCTTTAACTTCAGTAGGAGTTGAGGGCCATCAGCAGCTCACAAGATCAGACCCTCAAAACTGAAGTGTGACATCAATTTGTTATCAGTACATTTTGTACAGGAAAAAAGAGTTGTAGAGGATAGTAAAAGTCTTGGTTCTGCTATTGTTGCTTCCATTTTTAAAATAAAACCAACAGCTTGAGAAATAAGCACAGACTAAGACCCGTAGTTTTCCTTTCATCAGTTTCCAGTAATCGTCCCTATCTTCCCTCAGCCCTCTATGTGCAAAGCACATCCTTTTCAGGACCCTTTTAGCTGGAATTCTCTGTTTGAAACCTTTTCTCCGGGGAACAACTCATACTTTGGAATCTTGTGCCCATTTAAAGTCTCAAATAATATGAAATGTGCTATATTGCCCCCTATGCCCGATGTTAATGACAAAGGGAAAGAGATATGTAAGTGACTATGGCTTTCCTCTTTGCAGTCAGTGCTTCTGATCATTGTCTCAACAGTGCTTCACAGGCAGCAGTGGCAGAACAATATTTAAATGACTAACCTTTACCAGTGAATCAGATTCTCATGTTGTGCACCTTCTTAGAAGCATCCTTTTCACTGGTGATCAACACTGCTAATGTCAGTACGTCTAGTAGTGTACTTCCATGGAGGAAACTAAATTTGTCTGCATTGTATTTTGCTATGCTTCACAACGCTTACTGGTGAAGCAGGATTCTGTAATCTGATCCTACTCTGATATCCATAGAGAGGGTTAGTCAGTACTCTTGCAGGATTAAGGAGAATTCATAGCTGTTGTTTTTACAGGAATGAATGGCATCAGAAGAAGACAGATAACAGTCTTCTGAAGTTGTCTGAACCGTCTAAAGAAGCAGAAAGCAATAATGCTCTGTTTACTGTAAGAAGATATGACCAGCAGAAGAAAGGTTAGTGATGAACAGTTCTGTTTTGCATTTAAATATTTGGATATTACAGTTGAAGAACTAGATATTTGCCTTATATTTACAAGGAGAGTGTACAAAAAAAGGGTAATACAAAGGTTTTGGTTTGTGAACAGTATGTACATTTTGTCAAAAGTGTGTGGGGTAAAATATCCATACGCTATCAAATATCTAAAGCTAAATTTTAAATAATGTTAAGGCAATAGCTTAAATACACAAACAGAAGGAAAACAAGAGAGAAGCCTAAGGCTCTACCTTCAGTTATAAGAAGTAGGGCTGTCAAACGATTAAAAAAATAATTTGATTATCACTACAAAAGGTTTTTTTCCACCCCCACTCTCCTGCTGGTAATAGCTCACCATACCTGATCACTCTCGTTACAGTGTGTATGGTAACACCCATTGTTTCATGTTCTCTGTGTATATAAATCTCCCCACTGTATTTTCCACTGAATGCATCCGATGAAGTGAGCTGTAGCTCACAAAAGCTTATGCTCAAATAAATTGGTTAGTCTCTAAGGTGCCACAAGTACTCCTTTTCTTTTTGCAGATACATACTAACATGGCTGCTACTCTGAAACCTGTCAAAAAAAAAAATAATTGTAATTAATTGTGAGATTTTAAAAAGTCATGATTAATTACCGTTTTAATTGCACTGTTAATGATAGAATACCAATTTAAGTTTATTATAAATATTTTGGATGATTTTCTACATTGTCAGATATATTGATTTCAGTTACAACAGAGAATACAAAGTGTACAGTGCTCACTTTATATTATTATTTTTATTACAAATATTTGCACCATAAAAAAGATAAAAGAAATAGTATTTTTCAGTTCACCTCATACAAGTACTGAAGTGCAATCTCCTTATCGTGAAAGTGCAATTTACAAATGTAGAATTTTTTGTTACATAACTGCACTCAAAACCAAAAGAATGTAAAAATTTAGACCCTACAGGTCGAAGCATGAAGGGGCATATGAATGGTTAGCATATCTGACATGTAAATACATTGCAATGCTGGTTACAACAGTGCCATGTGAAAGCCTGTTCTCACTTTCAGGTGACATTGTAAATAAGAAGCAGGCAGCATTATCTCCTGTAAATGTAAATAAACTTGTTTGTCTTAGTGATTGGCTGAACAAGAAGTAGGACTAAGTGGACTTATATGAGTTGAATTGAAAATAAATATTTATTTTATCTTTTTTACAGTGCAAATATTTGTAATCAAAAATAATATAAAGTGAGCACAGTACACTTCATATTCTGTAACTTTGCAACTGAAATCAATATGTTTTAAAATGTAGAAAAACCTCAAATATTTATAATGTAAATTGGTATTCTGTTGTTTAACAGTACGATTAAAACTGCGATTAATGGCAACTATTTTTTTAATCTAGTTAATTTGTTTTGTGTTAATCGCATACGTTAACTGCGATTAATTGACAACCCTAACAATAATATCACACCTTTATACAAAGCCTTTTGTTTCAAAGGTTGTTAAAATGTTACATGAACTTAACTGATGTACAAATGCTACACAATGATTTCATTCAGTACTGCAAGACAGGCAAGTGGGTGATGTAACGTGCAACGACAGACTTCAGTTGTTGGCAGGCGGGATGGAACTTTGGATCTCTGAAGCTAAAAGCATGAGCCTGTACTGCATGAGCTAAAAGCCACATGGACTTTAGCTAAGGTTGTAGCAGACTCATTAATCTATAAGTGGTCTGGGTGTCACTAGAGGGGATAGAGCACCACACCCAGGAGGTGTGTGGATTACACAAGTTTTTTAACATTTCATAGCAATATTTACATGGGGGCAGAATACTGTATCCAGCTGAAACTGCAGGAGGGATTTAGGAGGGCAGAATGTTAATTACTAAAGCTAGAATTGGCTTAGGTACTGAGGTTAACATTCCTACTCTGAGGTGGGTTATGAGTTCAGTTACATCCTTTTCTTGCTCCTGTAGATTGCAGATTTGTTCAGATTTCAGATTGCTTATGAATTTAAAATAATTTTTCACTACGTATCGCCATTTTCACGGCAGAGAGGGGATGGAATTATCTAGTAAACACATGCAAGAAAGAGAGAGAAAAATCTTGTGTGGATGCAAATATGGTAATTGATACACTTTTTTTATTTTTTGCCACTGTGACCACAATTTGAAAACGGTGAAGATGTTTAAGGATGACTACCAGCAATTTTAATAGAAATGTTATGGTATTGTGCCCTATTAAGTTACTCTTTTTTGTTGTTGTTTTTTATTAAAATATTTGGTATAGAAAACAAGGAAAGTGATCAACAAGATAAAGAAAGCAAAATCTTGAACTCTCTTGGTTTGAGGGAAGCAAGTTGTCTGAATTCTGAGAAGAGGAAAAGAAGATTTAGTGGCCATTTTCCTGATCAGTGTAATGCATGTTCCCGTGGAAAAGTACCATCGTCATATGTAAGTAACAATTTTGTTGTGTTAGTGTTTTTTCGCTTTAATAGCAGCAACTAAATCCAAAGATTATACCAGCAGCTAGTAAATTGTCTTTAAAAGACATTATGTACCACCTGTTGGCTAAGTAGTGCTGTATCAAATCTTGATATCTTTTCTTCCATTCCCTTATAGCAACACACAAAGACCTTGACTTCTCAACATTTACCTGAGTAACTCTACATATGTGAAAACAGCAAGGAGTCCTTGTGGTACTTTGGAGACTAATAAATTTATCTGGGCATAGGTTTTCTGGGCTAAAACCCACTTCATCAGATGCATGGAGTGGAACATACAGTAGGGAGGTATAAATACACAGCATATGAAAAGATAGGAGTTGTCTTACCAATTCGGGGATCAGTGCTAACGAGCCAATTCAATTTAAGTTGGAAGCAGGCATTTCTCAACAGTTGACAAGAAGGAGTGGAAGTCACTTTTGTCGTGTTAATTGTGTTAATGAGGTCAGTGTAAACAAGGTGGCCCATTTCAAACAGTTGACACGAAGGTGAGAGTATTTAGCAAGGGGAAATTAGTTTTTATAATAACAATGAGGAGTACTTGTGGCACCTTAGAGATGAACAAATTGATTTAGTTTCTGTAGTGACCCATCCACTCCCAGTCTCTATTCAGGCCTAATTTGATGGTTTCCAGTTTGCAAATTAATTCCAGTTCTGCAGTTTCTCATTGGAGTTTGTTTTTGAAGTTTTTTTTGTTGAAGAATTGCCACTTTTAAGTCTGTTATTGAGTGACCAGGGAGATTGAAGTGTTCTCCGACTGGGTTTTGAATGTTATAATTCCTGATGTCAGGTTTATGTCCATTTATTCTTTTGCGTAGAGACTGTCCAGTTTGGCCAATGTACATGGCAGAGGGGCATTGCTGGCACATGATGGCATATATCACATTGGTAGATGTGCAGGTGAACTATCAGCCTGATAGTGTGGCTGATGTGGTTAGGTCCTATGAGGATGTCCCTTGAATAGATATGCGGACATTGTTGGCACCAAGTTTTGTTGTAGGGTTTGGTTCCTGGGTTAGTGTTTTTGTTGTGTGGTTTGTAGTTGCTGGTGAGTATTTGCTTCAGGTTGGGGGGCTGTCTGTAAGCGAGGACTGGCCTGTCTCCCAAGGTCTGTGAGAGTGAGGGATTGTCCTTCAGGATAGGTTGCAGATCCTTGATGATGCGTTAGAGAGGTTTTAGTTGGGGGCTGTAGGTGACGGCTAGTGGCGTTCTGTTACTTTCTTTGTTGGGCCTGTCTTGTAGTAGGTGACTTCTGGATACCCTTCTGTCTCTGTCAATCTGTTTCTTCACTTCAGCAGGTGGGTATTGTAGTTGTAAGAACGCTTGATTGAGATCCTGTAGGTGTTTGTCTCTGTCTGAGGGATTGGAGCAAATGCAGTTGTATCTTAGGTTTTGGCTGTAGACAATGGATCGTGCAATGTGGTCTGGATGAAAGCTGGAGGCATATAGGTAAAATAATGTCTGTGCTCCTACTTGAGATTCCCCTGTTTATGCATACGAGGATTTTATTAGCCCTTTTCGCCATAGCATCAGACTGCTGGGAGCTCATGTTCAGTTGATTATCCACCACACTCAAATCTTACTCACTACTTTCCAGGATAGTCACTCATCCTGTTTGTACGGCCTATATTCTTTGTTCCCACCATGTATAATTGACACTTAGACTTATTAAAATGCATATTGTTTGCTTGCACCCAGCTTACCAAGCGATTCAGATCACTCTGTCAGTGACCTGTCCTGTTCATTATTTGCCACTCCCCCAATTTTTGTGTTGTCTGCAATTTTTATCAGTGATGAATTTTTGTTTTCTTCCACCTCACTGATAAAAAACGTTGTAGGGTAGGGCCAAGAACTAATCCCTGTGGGACCACATTAGACATACATGTGCTCAGTGATGATTGCTTGTTTACAGTCTCATTTTGAGACCTATCAGTTCGCCAGATATTAGTCCATCTAATGTGTGCCTGTAATGGGGTTTACTCACCACAAGAGTGCCTCCTTGTGACCAGGCGTGGTATACCGGTTTTCTTCCCTTTAGGCACCCCCTGCTGATGGTCACTCCATCGGTGTACTCATTCCTCTTCTCGTAATTCACAATGCTGTCTCTTCACGACCCACCACTCCAGCTAGTCACTATATAATGCCCCTTTCCAGGGTATTAAAGTTCCACCAGACCAGCTGTGTGGATGGTACCTCCAACAGTCCTCTGCCACTTTCCTGTGGCTGGTAGAGGAACCCAGGCCCTCCCTCTACACTGCGTTCCAGTCCTGGAACCCTATGAACAGCAGTCAAGGTCTACACAGTCCCCATCCTTGCTGCTGCTTTCACTGGGCTTCTTCCTACCTGGACTTCTCAAGCTATTTTTCACCACAACTTCTCTGGGACTGACCCTGCTTCCGGGGCTAGGATCCCAGGACTTAGAGCCCTGTGCGGATACAAAATTTATATCCCTGGGTATAAATCAATATCCACTGATTGAGCATGGGTGTACCACCCCCAACCCTGCCCACTGGGTCAGGCACCAGGCTCATCAACAGCTGTCCCTGGTTGCGCTAGTGTATGCAAGTGGTTCACATGCTTTCAGATATGAATCCCTTTCACACAACGTTCTGTGTCTCCTGCCCGGAGGCGTGTGAGCTGCTTGCACACACTAGCAGCACCAGGGACAGCTGCCAGTGAGCCTGGTTGTTTTCTCCATCCCCCACCCCACCCTCCGCTGGGCAGGGCTGGGGGCAGAACAGCCAAGCCAGAGGAGCTGCCAGCATGGGGTGCTATCTCCTGGGAGAGACAGCTCAACATGCTGCTGCTTTCACCATGCAATTCCTACAGCTCTGCGGATAGCAATTTGTATCCTTGGATGTCCGCATCTGTGGGTATATATTTTCTATCCGCACAAGGCTCTACTTATTCTCTACCCTGGTTTCCTCCTTCTTACCTCTGTGCTCCTAGAGAATGACTACAGACTTTCTCCCTGCAGCCTTCCTGCTACTACAAACTTCCTGTCTTTATAATTGTTTCCCAGCTTCTCCCCCAGCTGGGCTTCCATCAGCAATTGCTCTTTATAAATCCCTGAACCTCCCAAGAGATGCAACTGTGTAGGTTAATTAGCCCTTTCTGGGCCACCTGAACCCCTTCAGGGCTGGTGTGGGGTGAGCACCCCATCATAGTGCCAAGCTGATTTTATATCATTCTAGTTTTTTAATCCATCATGTGTTACCAAGTCAAATGCCTTACAAAAGTCTAACTATATTATGTCAATATTACTATCTTTATCAATCAAATGTAATCTCATCAGAAAAGCTATCAGGTTAGTTTGACAGGATCTATTTTCTGTAAACCGATGGTGATTGGTATTAATTATATTACCCTGAATTCTTTATTAATTGAGTCCCATATCAGCCACTCCATAACCTTGCCTGGGATCGATGCCAGAATGACAGGACTGTAATTATCTGAGTGGTCCTGTTTACTTTTTTTAAACATTGGCTCAACCTTAGTTTTTTTTCCAGTCCATTAGGACTGCCCCCGTGTTCAAGACTAATTGAAAATCAGCATTAATGGTCCAGTGAGCTCTTCAGCCAGCTCTTTCAAAACTCTTAGATGCAAGTTATTCAGACCTGGTTTTGATTTTAAAAATGTCTTACTTTTAGTAGCTGATATTTAACTCGATATTAGTGGAGTGGAAAGAGTGTTATATGATTACAGCATTTGTTTTTCCCCAAATACAGAGCAGATATATTGAACACTTTTGCCTTTTGTGCATTATTATTAATTCCCCCATTTTTGTCTCATAATGGGCCAATACTCTTAGGATTTTTTATGTTTCTGATGTACTTTAAATATCACCTCCTTATTGTCCAATTTGAATTTGTGTGACTACTCAGGTATGTAGAGTTACTTGTGTACTCCAGCATTGGTGCCTAAGTAGCAGAATGTATTGGTGTGCTAATTTTCTTCTTTCACTGTTTTTTTCATTTCCAAAATTACTTTTTTTTTTCCCCCTCACTTCAGTTTTAACCCTTTTTATTGTAATCTAAAATGCTATACCATGGCTTAAAGTGTGCTTTGGAACCATTAATTATTGTTACACTGCAAAGCACTAAGCTAATTAAAGCATAAATTCAGTAACATAGCTTCCTTCATTGATAGAAGAGAATAAACCATAACCTTTAAATATATTAAAATTATGAACTGCAAGTCGGTTATTGGAGTCCTGGAGATGATAAATAGTTTATTCTGATCAGTTGTTAAGCAAGGGAAAAAAGGGGTAAAGGAATTCAAGTTTGAGAAACTGAACTTGCAGAAGGTAAGAGCAGAGTCCAATACAAGTAATCTGTGTTCAAGCACATGCATGCTCCAATGATAGGTGCTCTGTAAGCACTTACTCCAAAGCCCCTTGCAGTCAGCGAATAGACTGTCATTGATGTCAGTGGGCTTTGGATCAAGCCCTGAACTCCCAATGGGCTGAATCTGAGAGTTGTTCGATACCCCCAACTCTGCTTTTGATAGGCAACGAGCACTTCTAACTCCCATCTGTGGCAGCCCCTGGGGCAGCTGCCAAAAGGTTAGACACTGGTTTCTTGATCAGTTTGAAAATAATCGTGGTCAGAAAGGCTGTTCTCTGCTTACGATATATTACGTAAACGTTCTGCATGGTCCTAAGATGGGGGAAGAGGAATTAACCCCAGTCTGAGTCCTACGCTTAGCTCTGTCTGAAATGTTACGCCTCTTTTACCTTGCTGGGTGTGTAAGTCAGTGGTCACAGAGCTCAGTCATCTCAGCAAGGTCAGGAAACAAATGTATGTTTTGGACCCCAGAAAAGATTAAATCTTTGATTTTTGTTTTCTAGAAAGAAGGAAGGATAATTTCAACCCAGGGCCACAGATCTGGCCTGATTCAGGAAAATGTTTCCCTGGTTGTAGAGGCAGAATGTAAAGAAACATCCATCCATGACCATTTGGAACCAGCTTTCAGCTGTGCAAAGGAACACTGCTCAGAGCGTCCTCCCAGGAGTTCATTACAGAAGCAGTATTCTACCACCAGTGAGGATGTGAGGATTTCCCCACTAGTTGGCACTTCTGGTAAACCAAAGGTGGACATGTCAGAGTATCTGAGCAAGTTGCGCAACAGAATCTGCAAGGGCAATCAGACATTTGTTTCAGCTGAGCCAAGTATGTACTATATCTGTTAGTTATATTTATTGATCTTTTTAGAAACTTAGAAGAGGCAGGCATGACTTACTAATGTAAATACTTGAAGTAGAATATATGGATCAGAGATCACAGTATCACTAAAGCATTGCACAAATCTCAGAACAGTGCATGATGTGTATTATTGCAATGGATGGTCTTGTAGTTATGGAACAGCATTAGGGAGACGGAATTTCTGGGTTCTGTTCCTTATTCTACAACTGACTCGTGTGACATTGGGCAAGTTACTCTGCTTGTTTCTGAGCTTTAAAATGAGAGAAATATTTAGCTACCTTAAGGAGGTGTGTTGTGGCTTAATTCGTGAATGCCTGAAAATTGCTTGAGATCTTTTGGTAAAAGGTTCTATACAAATATAAAATAATATAAATGTAAAAGACTGGCAGGGACCTCGAGAGGTCACCTAATCTAGCTTCCTGCACAGAGGCAAGACCAAATATATCTGGACCATCCCTGAGAGGTGTTTGTCTAACCTGTTAATAAAAACCTCCAATGTTGGGTTTTTCTCAGTGCTTCTTCCAATGTTTAACTACCCTTATAGTTTCAAAGATTTTCTTAATATATTAACCTTAATATCTTAGCTTCGTAATATTTTTATTTTACCTAAATCTCACTTAATGCAGATTACGCCCATTGCTTCTTGTCCTACCTTCAGTGGACATGGAGAACAACTGATCACCTTCCTTTTTACTACAGCCATTAACATATTTGAAGATTGTAATCAGGTCCCCCATCAGTCTTCCTTTCTCAAGATTAAGCATGCCCAGTTTTTTAACCTTCCTCGTAGGTCAGGTTTTCTAAAGCTCTTATCATTTTTGTAGCTCTCCTCTGGACTCTCTCCAGTTTATCCACATCTTTCCTGAAGTGTGGTGCCCAGCATTGGACACAGTACTTCAGCTATGTCATAACGAGCGCTATGTAGAGCTAGACAGTTACTTCCTGTATCTTAGCTTTGACATTTCTGTTAATACACCTCAGAATTGTATTAGCCTTTTTCTAAACTACATCACATTGTTGGCTCATACTAAGTTTGTGATTCCCTATACTCAGATCCTTTTCAACAGTACTACTGCCTTACCAGTTATTCCTCATTTGATTTTTCCTTCCTAACAGTAGTATTTTGCACTTGTCTTTATTTAATTTCATCTTGTTAATTTCACACCAATTCTCCAATTTGTCAAGGTCATTTTGAATAATAATTCTTTCCTCCAGAGAGCTTGCAATGCTTCCCAGCTTGGTATTATCCACAAACTTTATAAGCGTACTCTCCACTCCATTAGCCAAATCATTAATGAAAATATTGAATAGTACCAGATGCAGAACAGACCCTTGTGAGGCCCCACTAAATAAATCCTCCCAGTTTGACAGCGAACCATTGATAACTACTCTCTGAGTGTGGTTTTTCAGCCAGTTATGCACCCACCTTATAGTACTTTTCATCTAGACTGCATTTTGCTAGTTTGCTTATGAGAATGTCACGTGGGACTATGTCAGAAACCTTACTAAAATCAAGATATATCGCATCTACAGCTTCGCCCCATCTACTAGACCAGTAATCTTGTTGAAAGTAAGCGTGTGCGTGTGTATAAAAATCATATTGGAGTGAGTAAAGGATACAGTGTCAACCTTAATTTTGAATCTCCTTGATTTTGTGATCATTTAAGTCAGAACCATAGTGTTGCATTAAATCTAAGCTTATTTTATTCAGTGTCCTTTTTGGTGTTTCATTCTCCTGCCCTCCCTCGTATCCCTGCAGCTGTACATTAACATATTTTTAGCTGAAGACTGGGTGGAACTCTTAGGAGCCTGTAAATACCACTCTTAAATTAGCCAGTAGGGGTTGTGCAGAGCAATGGAGGTCAGTCTGCATTATAGAAGTTTCTTTGCAGTCTTCGCTGCCCCTTCCAAGCCAATGAGAGAGACATACACACACAAACATAAGTGTATGTATGAATGTATGTCACGCGGATTGCTTACATGGTAGTGCATAGTTCAACCCCAGGTCTACCAAGTCAGCGTAACTTCCTGTTTAATGGGGGTTTAATTAAACCCCCAGTGTCAATTGCAGACAGGCTTTTTTTTTTTTCTTACCAAAAATCTGTGATTTGATAGGAGTTACAATTTATTCTTAAATCTGAGTCTTATAAAAATGGATTTTCCTCTTTAGTTGTTCTTTCCAGCGACGATGAAGGATCTTCTGAACCAAAAGACCCAGAAAAGATGGATCTGCAGCCTGTGCATGATGACACAACTGACAACAAAGAAACAGAGCAAGAGCCTGAGTTACCTTTGGCAGAAGAGCTATTGCAAGATGTAACTGAAGATGAAGAGCAGCTCTGTGTAAGCTCAAAAGCTTCTCTCTCAGCAACACAAGATGATCCAAAAAATATTACGCACCCACCTTGTTTCTCTAATGTCCAGGGACTGACACAGCTACAATAACATATGCTAAACCTGCTCGTTTCCCTTTGGCCTAAAAAATGGGATTTGAATCTAAAACTCATGATAAAAGGAAGTTCAGTAACTCACTGACCAATCATATACTACTGGGTTTTGTGTTGCTGTACTCAGTCTAACTGTGGAGCATCCCTGCATGTAGTTTTGTATCGAGTTAGAAGACACATTGCTTGTCTTTTCCTATAGATTAAGTATTGCAACATGCCTTGAATGTTGGTTTTAAGTTGGATTGTGTGGGTTTGATGTGGGAAAAGGGATATTTGCTGCTGCTATACTGTATGGGTCTGCTTTTGTGTTGGATCAGTTTGCAAAGAGATGGAGCTGAAAGAGCACTGTTATATTTTGGCGAAGTGACACAAACTAGGAAGAGAGAGTTGCCTCTAACCCCTTGAGGGGATAAACTCCAGAACTAGTTCCTTAGTAATAATAACGTATGCATCTTGTAATATGGAAAACCTGTTTGAAAAATAACTCCTAGGGGGAAATTACCTTGAGGTTAGGGCTAAAACGCTCACTCCAAGCACTGTATTAAAATATTTCTAATTATATAGGTTTCAACTGAACCACTTGAAGATAACTCTTCCACAGACTTACCTTCCTGTAACACATCCAATAAACAGATGGAGCCAGCACTGGATATTAAGATTACTACGCTGTATATAGGAAACATAAAAGGAACGTCAACAGGTTGTGTTTTGGTAAGTTGACTTATTATTACTGTGATGGGACTTTTATTTTTATTTGTAAAGCCAAATAGTTCCACATTTACAAATAGTTTTATTTCTAAAGCCAAGTTCCACATATTATGGATAGACTTCAAAGGATGAAAAGTCCTGAAAGAAGACGGATAACTCTGAAATTAAACCTGCCCCCTTCCTACCAGTTGTTTTGATCAAGAGGTGTCCATGTAAGTCATCACCTCCTATCTGTTGTACTGATATGTTCCATTCAGTGAGCTGCAAGGCTGTTGATGTTTTCCAAGAAATCCATGCTCTGAAGTTTTCAGAAAGCAAGATTTATATGAGTAGGCAGGGTACTTACATTCTCAATCATAAATCAAACTGGGACAATTTTTTAAAATCACAACGGGAAAGCAAAAACTGGCCTGGTCAGACGTACCATCTCTTGAAACCAAGAGCATTGATGTTTTACTGGAATACTGCAGATCTTACAACAAAGTAACCCTTAATGTTTGTATTCCAGATGGACAGTGTGCTCCAAACTTCTCATTTAAAGATATGCGCTCTATATCATAGTTTTAAAACAAAGAGCATTAAAACAGCACCAAAATCTTAATATGGACAGAGGGGGCAGCATACATATCATGTTATGAAAAGTATAAACCAAGAAACAGATTAAACCATAGCCCAGGTATGTTACGAAGTGTTGGGATTTGCGCAACTCCCAGACCGGACTCAGTGTACATAGTGCAATTAAAAAAAATCAGTTTTTGTTTGGACACACTTTTCAGTTCTGGTTTATAGCTTCATGCTTCAGGGTATTTCTTTGTAATAATTTCATCTGTTCCCATTGCTAGTGTTCCCTGTGAAACAGATTCGCATACAGTAATAAAATGTATCATTAAAGTCTAATGAAATAAAGACTTGCCAAAATCATTTGAACCATAATTTGTGACTTCCATAGAATCAGTATCAATAGCCAGAATTTAAAATTTTTATCTTAACAGTTTAATTCTTAGCCTTTAGATTGGTAAGGAGAGGGAAAAGTGAAGACTAAGTATAGAGGATAATCTTAATTTAAAATGACCACAGGAGGAGTATTTCTTCAACTAGATTTTTTTATGTATAGTTTCCACATATTCTGTCAGTAAATTTGACTTCCTGCCCTAAGATGTATGTAAGATGCAGAACTGTACCACCATGTGATTGCTAATACAAAAGTTCTTAAATTATTTGTATAAGACAACTGCCAAAATGGTTGTTTCATTAGGCTCCTGTATTCATATTTACGGACCTACTTAAAAGTGACCAGGCTTTTAGGGGAGCTGGCCCTCTCGCTAGCTACCGTTGACTCCAGGGAGATTTGAGATGCTGAAGCATCTCTGAAAATCAGATCGGAGTTATTTAGATGCCTTAGTATGGATTTAGGAGCCTAACAGGCACCCTGGTCAAAAAAATTTTGGCCTATGTTCTTAAATCCAATATTTTTTCTCTCAGCTTATTCAGCTGAGCAGAAAGAGGAATGTACAGAAAATAAATGTGTGCTATTTAATTGTTTTGAGCAATAATGTTGAAAAATAAACTAATTTTTACTGTTTTAATTTTTCCTTTAAGTTTACTACAAGGTATATTAAGATCCCATTTCAAGGTAAGATACTATATTGCATCATGTCCACCTATTAACAAAACCATGCGCAAAACACGAACACGTTTTCTATGAAAACATTTTGTATAACTTACTGTTCTGCAAGCACTTTCCCTTTTTAATTGTTTTCAATATGGCATTTAGACCAAAGTGAGGGAGTTCTTATGTTACAGTAATTAATAGCTTAGTAACTTTTAACTATTTCAGTAGCATCTGTGATGTTTATAATGAGTCCATCACTGTTATATCTTGGGCCTTGATCTTGCAAAGACTTAAGCAGCATGTGCTTAATTTTAAAAGCAAGTAGTTTCATTGAAGTAAAAGGGACTGGACATGTACTTGAAGTTAAGCATACGCATAAATTTTTGCAGTCCAAGTGAAATGTTACATGTTAGAGTTGAAGGAAATTCCTTAATCAACTAAAGATAAGGAAGTATAAACCAATATTTTAATGTTAAGTCAACTGTTCAGAGTATTATAACTTAATGAGCGTATAACCACTACTCATTGGGAAGTGTTACTCTGCCATTCTTAATTGATGACAGATGAATTGACTGAAAGAAGGGGAGTAGGTTTCTGACACAATTAAATTTAAACTTAATAGCTAGAGAATTAATATAACTACAATTATTCTTAGGGAAAATGAGTTAGAACTTCTATAAACAACCCCATTTTTGTGCAGTTGTGCTTTCGTATTACAATTTTGTAACTTTCTGTTTAGAGTGCAAGTCTTAGAAGAGTAGTTGTCTTCATGTACTACTCATGCTGCACAAGTTGAATACAATGGCATTTGACTTTTATTTTGTGTGTCTTAATATGCAATATATTTGTTTGTGTATCTCGGTGGTAAGGTCTGCTTATTTTAAACCCGGTTTCCTACAGTGGCTCCTAATAAGAACATAGAGTTGTCAGTGGATACCATGCACCTAAGAAAGTTTGGCCTGTGGAGGAATAACGAAGATTGTCACTCTTCAAGGACTAGCACTTTCATTTTCCTTTGGCTGTCTGCAGACTATGTAGAAAAGATCGAAACCCAATTAGAAAAGTCTGTTTTAAGCAAGCCATGTGAGTATATGATAGGGCTATTCACTGGCCCCTTTAAGACGTTATGAAAAAAATGTGATTGCTATATATAAGCATGCAATCAGGTGGCTATTTCAGATTTTAAATTTGAGAAACAGGAGACCATTAATTATTTAAAGGTAAAAAGTGGTCAGTTTTGCTTTCTCAAAATTCATCTGTTTAGTTGGCTTTCCTTAAAAGGGGAATTAAAGTTAACCTAATGTAATGCAAAAATTCAACAAATTAATGGCAGTCTAAAGCTCAGTGAAGTTGATGGGAAATTGTGTGAAAAGTACAGAAATAAATGTGCCCCTTTGAACTGTGCAACATTCTATTCTGCAAATGGCTGGTGTGATAGTGTGCTCAGAAGGCGAGGCAGCCAACTGGTTAGCAACCTGACTTTTGGCCCCTTTATTCTCTGACCAGGTGGTAGAGGTGTCACCTTAGACTGGAAAACTTCTGGCCTCCACTTGCCTCTGTGTCTCAGCCTGTAAGGGAGTATGGTAGGGGGTCCTGGGCCATGTGTGAAGCAACATCAACAGGGTCCTCCTGGCAGAGTCCAAGTCTGCTGCCTTGAGCTACTTCCTACTTATGTCTCTTCAGTTTGGGGCAAGGCCCCTATAATCCAAACAATTTCTGGTGGCTCACCTGGAGTAACACCGCCTTGTGGACCTTTTGTGGCATCAGATCCCTCTGAGTGGGGGCATATGTAAGGCCCCCACTCAGTCCCACAGTGTCTTTTACATTCAAATCATAACCATTCACTCACTGCTAGATGCTCCCTAGTCTCCTCAACAGTATCTCTTGGTCAGGGACACAGTGCTTCTCCCCCAGTGGCTGTCAGGCTTGTATTGAAGCTCCCCTCATGAAGAGGCAGAGCTACCCCATGTCTCTCTTTGCTGGTCAACCCTGAAATGAGCCAGGTTCTCTCTCTCCTTCCCCCTCTAGGCCTGTCATTGGCTGTAGGTATGTGGGGGCTAGCTGGACCTATACACTCTCTTTAACCCATTTTCTGCTGGTGGGAGGTTTCTCTGCTCTATCACAGATGGCTTTCAAAATCAGGCTGACTATAATAAGTATCTCTTTAAGAGCACGTATGGTGTTCTCCAGGGATTCTATCTTCTGATGGTGAATGTGCAAGAAGAATATCTTGGAAGACAGCAGGAGATGTATTGAATCTTCAAAAATGATGCTGTAACACTGTGGTGCAGTCTTGGTTGGATTAAAATAGAAAAATCCCATGAGGTCAAATGCAGATAGATTATTTAACTTTTTTATACAGTCTTTTGGGCAGAGATTGTCTTTGTTTTGTAAAGCACTGAACACATCTGTAATGCCATGTAAGAAATAATGTGGGGATATAATTCTCCTTCATACATTCAGAGACCTTATAAATTAGGCAGGAATGAGGTAATAATTTGTCTGATGTACCAACTCTGACTTGGAGATGATGAACCACATTACTGTTGCTAAAAGAGAGAAAATAGGAAACAGGATGAAAATCAATAATTGAAGTGACAGAGAGAATCTCTCACGGCTGGTCTGAGCCCACAATATTTTGACTCATAAATGAGCAACCGCATGACCATTATTAAAAACTGTAGTGTCAGTATTCCTTGAGATTCAGTAGTACTTCTAACCCATAAATGTGCTTCTTTCTATTTAAAGAGAGAATTTAGGGTAAGCATTAGCTTTTACGCATGGAATAGGAGTTTTGTAAAGTGAGCGATTGAGTGAGGCCTAGTCTACTTTAGGGACTTCGGTTGGTTTAACTATGTTGCCTGGGGGTGTGAAAAATCCATACTCCTGAGTGATGCATTTTTTAAACTGACCTAATCACTGCCATAGACAGCAGTAGAATTCTCCCGTCGACCTAACTACCCTCCCTTAGGGAGGTGGATTACCTGTGCTGACGTGAGGAGTTCACTGAAGTGCTAAAGCGGCGCAGCTGCAGCGGTGCCACTGTGTCGCTGTAGTGTTTTATGTGTAGAGGTACCCAGAGGGCTCTGGGACCTTGCAAGGTGGGAGGGTCCCAGAGTTTAGGCTCCAGCCCAAGCCCAGAAGCCTACACTGCAGTTAAACAGCTCTGCGGTCCAAGTCCCCCGAGCCCGAGTCAGTTGGCACAGGCCAGCCACGGATTTTTAATTGCAGTGTAGACATACTCTTACAGAGACAAGTTGGGTGAGGTAATGTCTTTTACTGGACCAGTGTCTTGGTGAGAGACAAGCTTTCGAGCTACACAGAGCTCTTCTCGGAAACATAATGTCACAGCTAATAGAAGGTGGAACAGATTATTTAGCATAAGTCATTAACACATATTTCAAGGGGCCATTCAAGGTGAAGTGGCCCGATAACATTCCTCCAGTCATGGGGGAAGGAAGGAGGGGGGAGGGAAGCACCATGGGGGGGAAGGTTGTTAGTGGGATAGATAGTTGTAATAAGCCATAAATCTAGTTTCTCCCTTCAGTTCATGATTTTTAGTGTCCAGTAAAGTTACGAATTTAAGCTCCCAGGCTCATCTTTTGAAGGTGTTGTGCAGCTTTCCTTTGAGAATGAGGACTGAGAGGTCAGATAGAGAGTGATTGCTTTGTGAAAAGTTTCAGAGTAGCAGCCATGTTAGTCTGTATTCGCAAAAAGAAAAGGAGTACTTGTGGCACCTTAGAGACTAACCAATTTATTTGAGCGTAAGCTTTCATGAGCTACAGCTCACTTCATCGGATGCATTCAGTGGAAAATACTCCTGTGAAAATACACTTGTGAAAAGTGTTCACCTGTAGGTGAAATGGTGTTCTTGTCTCATCCTTTTGCTGTGTGAGTTCATTTGAGAGCATAGTGATTGTCTGGTTTCACCCACATAAGTGTTGTTGGGGCATTTAGTGCACTGGATGAGGTATAAACCACATGTTGTGATAGGCATGGGTAGGACTCATGGATCTTGAAGGATGTGTTATGTGGAGAGTTGATCATCATAACAGTGGAGATATGTCTGCAGGTTTTGCATTTGTTCTGGCAAGGTCTGGTGCTGCTTTGAGTTGGTGTGTCCTGGTTTGTGGGTAGCTTGTTTCTGATGAGGAGGGTTGGGGGTTGTTTGAAGGCCAGAAGAGGGGATTCAGGAAAGATTTCTTTCAGGATGTAGTCCCCATTGAGTACAGGTTGTAAATGAGTTATGCATTCGTGATGACCAGCTCTAGAAATTAAGGCTAAATCCTCAGGGAATTCAGATGCATTGAAATTAGTGGTAAATATGAGCCTAATCCAGTAGGCAGTTGTGAATATCAGCCCAAATTATTTTGAGGCATTATTGTTTAATAGTAAACCTTAAGGAGGCACTATTAGGTTTTTTATGCTTGTCTGTTTTGTGCCTGTTAAATTTAATTTAAAACTTTTGAAATGTAAATTGTAACTTCTTTCAACAAATCATTGCTGTGATCTGACAATTATAGTCTATGCAACTGTTGCTGAAGTTCTGCCATGTCTCGTCAGTCTCAGTTAATGCTCTGCCTTTTTTCTTCTGACAGCCAAATCTAGCGAATTTGTTTTCCTCGAACTCTTCCAACCACTCACGGAAAGAGAACAGATTAAGCTGAATGAGGTGATTGCGGAAGTGAGGAAGAAAAACAGGTCCCCAGATCTCTCTGACTACTTGTCTTGGAAGCAGGCATTACCTTTGTTTAAGGACTTGTCACCTGAGGAAAGCTCCTTTATGAATTATTGCCAGGCTTCATTTCAGCAGCAGATGCAGAAGAGCAGCACTCCAGTTCTTGTGAACCCCCTACCTCAGGTTAATAAATGACTCTCAAATGATTCATTGGAGTCAAGTCACTTACTGCCAGTAGAGAAATCAAGCCATTTTCAATTACTCACAGAAAATAAAAGTATCTGTATCCATAGTTAAGAATCGATAACGTTTGTTAGTGGCATAATGAGGCAATAGTTACATTCTTCATTAAATGCTGGATTGTCCCCTGTTAGGGTGCACAGGAGGAGGGTTCAAGGGGCCCTCTGCCATTGTACAAAACCTGTGCAAGAGCCAGCCAGAACCATGGTTCTTGCATTCAGAGAAGCACAAGGATCCCATTCCCGCCTTCTGCTTCTAGGTGTGCAAGCCATCGTAGGGCACTGGATGTATTGCACAGTCTGGTCCTGATATGCGTCCCTTTGAGGGGAAAATTGGAAGCTGAAAGTATGAAACTGACCAATTCCCCAAATGTCAAAAATCAGACACATTTGTTCTATTCAGTAACAGTATTGGTATAGGAAAGGTGGGTTGGTCTGAGTACAAAACTAGAAGCCAAGAATTCATCTGTTTTGCTCCCTGCTTTTGTGATAGCTCTGTAGTCTTTGCCAAGTCACTAAAGGCTTGATGTGCCCAATAACTGCAGCTCCCATTGAAACCAATGGGGTACTCGGCGCCTCTGACATTCCAGCCTTATCTTTTCTGCTTCTATTTCCTTTTCAAAAAGGTGAGGATAATACTGCCCAATTCACATGGCTGACTAATGTTTGTAAACCATTTTGAAGAGAAAAATGCTGTGTAGGTGTTACCTGTCGTTGTTTATATATGTGCTTGGATTCACAGGTGCATTTACCACTGAACTGCTTAATGTTGCATGTAAATGTTAAGTTCTGTTTTTGCTAGCCAGCAGGTAGGTTTTGGCAGGAGGAGAAAGGGGACAAAATATGAAGATTTAATGAATAATGAATGAATTGAATAATAAATGAAGATTTATTGTAGATAGCAAGATGTACTTAGGTTTGTTTTACTTCTAGCCTTTGCTGTGTTTTCACTTGTGTATAAAGATGATTTTTTTGTTTAGGTTTTTTTTTTTCTTTTCACCAGCAGGAACCAAAAGCAAATGTCACCAAGCCAAGTTATGCTCTGTTGCAGAAGCAAAATGGTGGTTGTTATTCCATTTCTATGTCATCTAAGTCAGATGATGAGTGGAAAGAAATAAGGGAAACTGGACCAGTTAAGAAGTATGTATGCTTTATTTATATGAGTAGTTAAGAAAAAAGCCCATGATTGCAAATTACATAAGTAAATAGCTGGAATAAATTAATGACTTAATTAATATTTGTAAATCACTTTTGAGATTTTTGGGTGAAAGGTGCATGTGGTACCCAATTAACAGTATTTTATTTTGATTTATTTAGTCCAAACTTTAAATAAGATATTTCAAACTGTAAGTCTTAATACAACATCTCTTCTTTTTCACAATTTCATCCTTTTTCTTCACAGGCTTTCAGCCTGTGACTCATGCTAATATCCCAACTCAATTTAAAACCATAGTTCACCAACATCTAACGTGGGCCAGTATTCCTACACACACTTCATTTTAGCTGAAAATTTTACACTGTTTTGTTTTTGTATGAGAGATTAAAAGTGGAAATACTCAGTACACCGTTCAAATCAAGTAGCATGAGTATTGGCCTGGAAACGAGTTTTTACATTGTAAATGTTAACTGCAGAGCTGAACCTTCAGCTCGTGTAAATAATGATGTAAATGACGTCAGTGCTGATTTAAATCACCTGAGAATCTGTCTTGTATCTTTCCCCACTTAACACAGTCAAATATTATCAAATATTTAACAAATATTTATTTAAAAATAACGTCCTTAGATTATCAGTGTACCATGTCCGTAGGTGGAAGACATGTAGATCCTCTTATTATTATTATTTGAGAGAGTAATGGCGAAATGTTTCAAGTTCAGAACTGTGCTGAGTTACTGACCAATGAGAAACTGCTGAGCTTGAATTAATATGCAAACTAGATATCATTAACTTGGGTTTGAATAGAGACTGGGAGTGGCTGGGTCATTACACACATTGAATCTATTTCCTCACACCTTCTTGTCAGCTGTCCAAATGGGCCATCTTGATTATCACTACAAAAGTTTTTTTCTCCTGCTGATGATAGCTCATCTTAATTAATTAGCCTCTTACAGTTTGTATGGCAACTTCACCTTCTCTGTATGTGTATATATATCTTCATATATATCTTCTTACTATATGTTCCATTCTATGCATCCGATGAAGTGAGCTGTAGCCCACGAAAGCTTATGCCCTAATAAATTTGTTAGTCTCTAAGGTGCCACAAGTGCTCCTGTTCTTTTTGATCATACACTGTACATCTGGGTTAATGGCGAGTTTAGAAAGCCACTGTTTTAACAGCTTTTATAGAAAGCTGCTGAAATCTGAGACACGCCTGCCATATGCTTTTTACATAAGGGACAAGATTTTATAGATGGCTTTAGTTACATACAAAACCAGAATACCGATACTTCTTTTCCCCTGATTTTTTTGAAACGGTCAGTTTCAGTCATTTCTGTGTATTATTGACTCAGGTTTTGCAGTGTTACATTATGTGCAATATTACTGTAGTAATGCAAATACTCAATTTTGCACATGTATGATAGTGTTAGGAATAGAGTACCAATATAATTCCAAGTGTTTAATTAGAGTCACTGTGAAAGTACATAGGTTGAGCAAAAGTGCTCTCATTCTTCCATGAATGTGGTCATTCTAATTTCCTATTATTTCATCATTCCCTTTCAAAACATGTATTAGTTTAAGTTCTTGATAATTTTCTGCCAAATGCTGCACACTTTGAGTTGATCACAAAGATCTTGGATGCATATATTGGAATTCATAGCAATGGTTAATGTGTCAGGCTCAAACAATGAAGAAAAGGTGGAGGTTTGTCAGGTTTTCATGAAGTGGGAACTTCATAGTAGCTGTGTGAAGAGATGGGAGCAAGGATAACTAGACAAGTAGAATCATTTATATCTTAGTAGCCCGTCAATACATCTGCTTGAACTAGCATAAAACACAGTCCATAAAGATTTTTGCTTAGATAATGTACATCTATGAATCTCCGTAGTATTGTTTCACCACCTTCTGAAGCATAATTTCATGGGCATTAGGAATTTTTTGTAAGTGACTTGTTAAACTATAGCTCATCTTGTTATAACATCACTTTTGCTTTCTAGTTTGATTGTTTATCCTGCCCCACCCACAAAAGGAGGACTGGGTGTCACAAGAGAGGATCTAGAGTGTCTAGAGTATGGAGAATTCCTCAATGATGTCATCATTGACTTCTATCTTAAGTAAGTAATAAAAGGGACGAATAAGAATCATTTTGATGTTAATTTATTTTTGACAGGAACCTAAAATGGTGATCTCTAAACAGTCTGTGGTGATTACAATAGAGCAAAGACTTGGCCTAGTTCCAATTTTGGCTGTTATTTTTAGCCTATCTATATTCCCCTGCAGTTAAAGTTGGCTGGATTTTATTCTTCACTTCTCCCAAAAGATACTGTTGTATACTCTAGATAGAGCAGAATAGCTGCAGTGTTTCCACTCAAGAAATGAATGCACTTTCATTGTGAGTGAAGTAGGGTTGTCGGGTGCATGATTTGCTACCAGAAAGTCTGGTCGAAAAGGGGACCTGGCAACTCCGGTCCGCACTGCTGACCAGGCCATTAAAAGTCCAGTCAGCGGCGCAGCAGGGCTAAGGCAGGCTCCCTGCCAGCCTTGGCTCCTCTTGACTCTTGGAAGCAGCGGCATATCCCCCCCTTCGGCTCCTAGACATACGGGCAGCCAGGGGTCTCCACATGCTGCAGCCGCCCCAAGCGTCAGCTCTGCAGCTCTCATTGGCTGGGAACTGCGCCTCACCCCAGCCCTGATCTCTCTCTCACCCTCCAAACCTTCGGCCCCAGCCCGGAGCACCCTCCTGCACCCCATACACTTCATCCCCAGCCCCACCCCAGAGTCCGCACCCCCCAGCCGGAGGTTCCAGCTTCCAGGAATTTTAGTGGGAGTGTGGGCTTTTATGCATCCTGCCACCTTTCAGGAGCTATCTGAAATGGAGCAATGCTTTACAAAGCCCACATTGCCTTCTGCCATTTTTTCTGGAGTATCCTGAAGTGCTGACTCAAACCTGAGCAGAATCCTGGTCATCTGCAGAGCATGTTCAAGGCTCACCTTTGTTTGTTTTACGAAAGTTTTGCCGCAGTAACTGTAAGCGAGAGCATTGCAATCAAAAATTTCTAACCCGTGGGGAAGCAAAGCATAGCACCATGTGAATCTTTTGATACACAGGGCTTTGCTGAAGAATAGTATTCTCTGATAAACTAAAAATAAATTCTGCAGCAGGGTACCTGGATTCTGCAATTTTAAAAATTGAAGGGTTTTACTTAATGAATTAACTATGAAATTAAATAATACAATTGTAATGACAATACACACCTGTAACCTGTTGTTTCATAGTCTTTGCAGGCTTGTTTGACAGTTGGTTCATGTTTTCAAGCTCATTTTAGTAGAAACTTAATTATTTAAATATGAAAGGATTGATTCTGGTGTACAGATCTCAGACAGAGGGTGGATTCAGTGGGGCTGTGCTCTTAATAACTGTGTTTGGCACTTAGATACTAAAGTGATAACCATCCATACACAATTAAAATAAGTTAGATAGAAAATTTTGAAATGGCTAGCAGCTATAAAGATAACTGATTACAAAATGTAAGATAACCCTGATGTATTTTAATATTTTTGTGAAGATTATGTTGTCGAGGGGGGAAGGTAATTTCCACATAAAGAGTAAAAAGCTGCAATTGTTGTTTTTTCGGTAGATATCTCTTGTTGGAGAAAGCACCAAAGCAGCTTGCTGAGCGTTCGCATATTTTTAGCAGCTTCTTCTATAAGTGCCTGACCAGGACAGGAAAAAACTCTGAAGAAGATCCCAAACTGTCGTAAGTTCACTTCCAGATGCCATAATTTCACTGTTTACAAGTAAAGGATTTGTTACATTAACAGACAAGTACTGACAGTCATGGTTTTAATTAGAAGGGGGAAGAAACAAATTAGTAATATACATTGTTCTCCAGTAATGAATGTTCTCCATGGATCACGCATAATCTTCAGTAAAGTGTCCTTTGGCATGTAGTATTCTGAGTGTTCTCAGATCTTCCAGATATGCCTCAAGTCACAGTTTAGGTTTGCAGTCATAGAATGGTAATGGTGGATTTTGTTAAAGTTTGTCTGTGATGGACATTTGATTGTAAATACAAACAATGCTTTCGCTTTCCTCCAGATTCTTTTTCTGGGTCTAGAATTTAATATGTCTTCACTTAGTTTGATTACCTCTCTGTTGAAGATTCATGCAATTTTGCAAGAAGGACCTCCGTTTTTTTTTTATTGTTCTTTTTAAGCATAGCACATATAGCTGCTCCCTTTATTTATTAAGTTCACGTGGTAATCACATGTTTTTTTGCGAGAGAAGATTTCATATTGTGTAAGGGCAGTTCTCTGATATGGAGTCAGATTCTTTCCTGAGAAGTCAAGGTCTCTGAAATTTGCTGTACCTTGTTCGTTGAGGATGAAATTAATCTCTCCTAACACACAGCAACTTGACTATTTTGTGTGTAGGTGTAACTTCCTTCCTCCCCAGATCCTAGGCTGACTGGAAGGCTGCAGTGTAGTCTCTTCACAGGTACTGTTCCTGCCTATGGATTTTAATAGGACCCCTTCCCACTGCATGTTTCCTGTGCTCGTTTTGAGCTGCACAGTAGTGGATCCTATAGCCCCGCCCCTAACCTGCCCCCAAACCTTCTCTTTATGTCGGTCTATGCAGAGCCAGCACAGAAACATGCAGGGGGTGCAGAGTTGTTCCATCCTCTTCCTCAGCACTTTGTCCGTACCTTTGCCCAGACACTGCCACAGTTCAGGTTGTAATAATACAGATGGCTTCTGGAACAGGGTGTATTTCACTCAAAGTTGACTAATGTGTAGCACTTTACAAATCACTCAGTAGTTTTCACATCATCCTATGCTAAATTAGAAAACGTGAAAACTAAGTTTTGATTTCCTGAAGATTTTTTTACAGTCTCCCTTAAAAATGGAACTATATTTTTTCACTGTAAATTGGAGAGGAAATATGGTCTAGTAGTTCAAACACAGAACCAGGAGAGATCTGCATTCTATTCCTAGCTCTTTCACAATGTGTGATCTTGTGCAAAGCCCTTAAATTCGGTTCCTTAGATTTTTGTCTCTGTAAGATAGGATTAGTCAATAATACTGGTCTTCAAAAGGGGTGTTGTGAGGTTTAGTTCATGAATGTTTGTTTGTAAATCATTGAAGACCCTTGGTTAGAAATTGTTACAGAAGCTTAATATCACCATCTTCCATGGCCAGTTGCTTGGTGCAGGAGTTAGTGGATATGGGTCTATTGCCTGTGTTATGCAGGATGTCAGATTAGAAGATCATAATGGTCCTTTCTGGCCTTAAAATCTATGGATAAGCTAGCTCAAATAAGTTTAACTGAAAAGACTCAGAAAATTACTCAGTATACAGATCAGTCCACCTGTTCTGTAAGTGACTTCTCATAGATTCTTGATGAGGTGTTTTGCCAGCCTCTGCATCTCCCCTCTCGAAGTGCTCTTGAGATTTTTTAAAAAAGGACTTGTTTAGGGTGGGAAGCAGTAGAGTTTATCAGGGAGCTAATTTCCAGCCTGACACTTTTGTGAGCACATGAATGTTAAGTACATTTAAAATACATTCCCTTTAAAGATGTTTAAATTGGCAGAGCCCTTCTTTTCGGACACAGAAGAAGAAATTATTCCCAAATATTTGCTTTGATTTTAAGTTAACACAGCTGTATTGCCAGCCCTAAGCATTCAGAAATCATGAGTTTGGTCCCCAAAATCATGACACTTAAAAAGATATTCAGAGTTCATTTTACTTACATTCTGGTTTTTGGCCTTGAGCATACAGTGAGGGTGGGGAGTCACATGGTACAAAATTTTCTCTGCAACTGGGAAGTCTGGGAACCTTTTTTCAATGTCAGCTGAGAGTCTCACATAATTGCATGACTCTGGTACCTGCGACTTTAAGAGGAACACCACATATTGCAAGACTTGCAGTAAGTTAATGAACGTTGGCAACACTGAAGTTCTTCAGCAGAAAAACCCAAAGAAACAAACCAATGATAATTGTTGTTTTTGTATTCACAGAGTGGCACAAAGAAGACATAAAAGAGTAAGAACATGGACTCGACATATAAACATCTTTAATAAAGATTATATCTTTGTGCCTGTTAATGAGGAGTAAGTATGACACACATACTTTTGAAACAGTTTTTTGTGGGGCCATTTTCTGAATCTTAAAATTTCAAACATTTTAAATTTACTCTCAAAGGGAGCAGAGAAATTTCCAGGGTCCAATATTTTATGATCCACCAGCAATCGAAATAAATGCCACTGGAAAGCTAGGGATTCCTGATAGATTTTAAAGCACTAAACACCATGCTGTCTATCTAGATCAGGGGTGGTCAAACTTTTTGGCCTGAGGGCCACATCGGGGAATAGAAATTTTATGGTGGAACGTGAATGCCCACAAAATTGGGGTTGGAGTGTGGGAGGGGATGCGGGCTCTGAGGTGGGGCTGGGGATGAGGGGTTTGGGGTGTAGGAGGGTGCTCTGGGCTGGGACCGAGGGGTTCAGAGGTTGGGGGGGATCAGGGCTGGAAGGGATGCAGTTTCCGGCTGGAGGTGTGGGCTCTGGGGTGGAGCTGGGGATGAGAGGTTTGGGGTGCGGGAGGGTGCTCCGGGCTGGAATGAGGGGTTTGGAGAGCTGGAGGGGGAATCGGAGCTAGGGCTGGGGCAGAGGGTTAGGGTGTAGGGAGAGGCTCAGGGGTGCAGGCTCTGAGCAGCGTTTCCCTGAAGCGGCTCCCGGAAGCAGCAGCATGTCCCTTCTCCTGCTCCTACGCAAGGGGCGCGGCCAGGCGGCTTTGCACACTGTCACATCCACAGGCACCGCCCCTGCAGCTGGAGTGCCAGAGGGAGCCATTGGAGCGTGTAGGAGCTGGAGGAGGCCATGCTGCGGCTTCCAGGAGCCGTGTGGAGTGGCCCCTGACCCTGGGTTCCAGCTAGAGCACTGGAACGGGGCTGAGCCGCGTGGTGCGGCCCCCGACCCGGCATCCCAGCTGGAGCGCCAGAGCAGGGCAAGTCCCAGATCCCACTCCCCAGCTGGAGCTCGTGGGCCAGCTTAAAACGGCTCCGGCCCACAGGCCGTAGTTTTCCCACCCCTAACCTAGATGAAGAGCCCGCATTTCCAGTGGTGTAACAGATTAGTCTCTAACTCTAGCAATTTAGGAGATTGGCTAAAATGTCAGAATTGAAGTGGGGGAGTAATCTAAATAGTTTTAGGGTGTGCTCTCATTATGTACCAGGGTTAGAAATGCTTTGGTTGATTAGTACAAACACTCCCAGGACTGTTAAGCTTTTCTGAGTGCGGATACTCTCTCGTTGGTCAGCAAGAAAATAATTACATAGACTCTGAGTTTAAAAGTAAAATAAAGAGCAATCCTGTTCGTTGTGCGGAAAATATAATTAGTTTAAAATAAAGTTCCTCCAAATGTTAGCATTTCATATGCGTCTGGTTTGAAGAAAGCTATTTCCTTGCCTCCAGTAACCTTTTCTTTGTGGGTCTTTATTCCAGAAAGGCTTGGTTGTATTTTTAGGGTGTTTTTTTTTAGTTGTCATCATATACCCTCTGAACTTGGGTACTTTCCTGTAAGCAGCTCCCTGTAGAACAAGCCATAGTACTGCAGTACCAGTACCAATATATGGGCCTGATTCTACACTGCCCCACACGTGGAAGTCCCGTTGAAGTTGATAAGTGATGTCAGTGGAAGTTGTGTATACAAAAGAGCAGCTGTAGAGTAAGGTCATGTAAATGTGTTCAGGTTGGCGGAATATATTGTGGACTATATCCATGTTCTCATACCTGGCACTGATCATTCGATTAGGGTATCCTGAGGTTTTTGTTTTGTTTGTTTGCAGGGAGTGTGTGTTGAGAATCAGATAGGAGAAGTACTTGAGAACCAGGAAAGTGAGAATTATCTTTACAACAGTGTCCTGCTGCAGAAGTGAAATGAGTAGGAGTATATGTGTATCATTGTGTTCTTCTAAATGAACATCGTAAAGGTCAGAACTGATAGACATACAGTGGAGCAACAATGCATTAGTTCCATTAGCTCACTAGTACCAAAGGCTTTCCACAGCATTTAAAGGACTCTTGAATACTGAATTGCTGACATTTTATTTTTTTTATTTTTCCTCTCATCCCCATGGTAGATCTCACTGGTACATTGCAGTTATTTGCTTTCCTTGGTTAGAAGAAGCGGTATATGAGGACTGTCCAAATCAGGGGTCACTGCAGTCCCAGACTCAGCAATCTCCACTTCAGTCAGAAAAGAAGAGAGAAACAGGTAGAACCAACACAGTGCTGGTCTTCAGTGATAACTGGAAGAATAAAGAAGACCTGGATGTAAAGAGCAATCTGCACTCAGACGGTAGTGATTTTTTAAAAAGAAAATGATGAAAAACTGTTAGCTTCATGCTTTAATGAGGCACTTATCAAAGAAAACTTAATTCTTTGCAAGACTGATTTAGTGGATTTTTTAGGTTACCATATGTAGTAAAATTCCCTGATATATTAGGGGCTGTATTATGTTCTTGATGCCTGTGTGCAACTTTCTTAGACATGAATGGAAGTGGCATGTGCAGATACAGCGCATGATTTAGTCCTAAGTGAGGTTTCCATACTAGGATCCTGGCCGAACTCGCATCAAAGTCAATGAAAAAAATCTCATTGATTTCAGTGCGAGTTGGATCAGGACCCTAGTGAGGTTCTTCAGCAATATTCAGCCATTCAGACATGCTTGTACCAAAGGGAACTAAAGCTAGCTTATGTTCATGCCATCTTCTTTACAATGCGGATAGAGCCATTGATCAAGAAATGCAAATATTTCAGCCAAAAAATAGAAAATAATTGTTCTTATTTTAAATTTACTGTCTCACACTAGGTAAAGATCATCATGCTTCATCTCCAAATTTGGAGTCAAATCATTATGAAGTAAGTACTTTTCTGTACTGACAAGGGAGAAACAGTGAAGTCTTTAGTGGCAATCTGACACTGTCAGATTAAAAATTACATTTAAAAATAAAATTTAGGACAAAAATATCTGCTAATGTCCTTTTAGGTAAACAATAACAAGTAGTAGTGTATATTTGGATGTATTGGACAAGGACATGCTTGGGTTTTATTTTTGCTTGGCATAACTAGACTACTTGAATGTCACTGCTTTAAAATAAAATTACATTTTTGTAAAATTGACTTGACCCCTCCGATCCTACTTGATATTTGCCATCAGGCTCTTCATTAGCGAAGTAGGTTGACTTCCAGGAGAAGTGAATTACATGTGGGGAGCAGGGTAATAATTTCCATTAATGTTTTTAACAGCTCAACCTTGTAAAATTTTACTCTTTAGAGCAAGTTTTTTTGAATATTGAACAAAATGATAAGGAAATAAATCATTATAATGTCTAGTGAAGAGCAGAGGAGTATGTGTTATATCTGGGCTGGTAAATTTGCATGACTGTTTTGCAAAGTTTACTATCTGCATCCAAACCAGTATTGTTTTTAGGCTGGGTTATTGCTTTCATAGTATCTGAAACATGTTTCCCTATAGCTTCTTGATTCTGCATCTTCTGAGCCCAATCTTGAGCTGATGGGCTCTGCTTGTTCTTTTAAAGCCTGAGAGAGGCGTAATGGAAGATCTGATTCATAAAGAAGCTCAAGTGTCTTTAGGATGGTTGGATTCTACAGAACTCTCACCTCTGGGACTGGCAGGGAGAGCAAACTCTAAGGGGAAAAAAATGCAGGCAGGCAGATGTTTGTTGATTTTAAGAAAGGGTATGGGCTAGATTGTGGCTCAGTCTAATGCAGCTGCAGAAAGAATTGAAAGGGTGTGAACTCCTCCCATCCGCCCCATGTGACTGCATAGGACTTGGTCAGATTCTGGGCACAAGATGGAAAGCAGAGGCTGAGCATCTGGTACTCCCTCTTTGAAAGTAAGTGGATGAGAAAGGGGAAGGAAGTAGGAGTCATGTCTGTGCACCTCCCCCAGGCACCAGCTAATAAAGCTGGTTGGATGCAAGGGACAGGAATATGATGTATGGCTAGTAATGAGCTGATGCAGTATATTCCCCCAAACCTGAAACAGGAGCTCAGGAGAAATTGACCCAGAGAGGTGCATCTGAGTCACAGTTCCTTTCTGCAGCTTCTTCTGGGCCATTCACTCCCTCTTTGAGAGTAAACTCTCCATCTCGTCCTTAGTGCTTCTTCGAGTGATGGTCCGTGTGTGTATTCCACACACGGGGTGTACATGTGCACCATGAATCTGAGTCCGGAAAATTTTAGTAAGCAGTGTCCGTTGGTCTGCACACATCCAGTGGAATTCCTTGTGCTTTGAATCAAGGGTGTAAAGGGCAGCGAGGACTGGTGCCTCTCCAGTTCCTTCTTACTGCTACATGGCTTGAGTCAGAATCCCATGTTTGCTTCAACCTTCCTGTTCTGTAAACCTATGAATACGATTTGTAAATTGTTTAATGGCGTAATATTTTAGTGTTTTTATAGTTAGTTTAGTTACTTCCCACCCCGGTGAGCTTCTTCCTCCAAAGAGGGGCTATGCCAAGAGTTTCTGGGTTCAAGAACTGTGTCTCCTACCCACAGCCACCAGCTCTGCCTCATATCACCATCAAGTGCAGCATCTGCCTCTCTGCCCCTCCCTGAACTCGGGACGAATGAATTTGCCATCTGCAGAGGTACTTACCTGTAGCTGAAGGTTCTTTGAGATGTGTATTTGTATTCCACTACTGCCCTTCATCCCCACTGTTGCAGATCACCTCTAGATTCATGGTAAGAAAAGGAGCTGGAGATGCTTCGTTCCACACTGCCCTTTGTGCCCTCGATTCAGAACATGAGTTCCACTACATAGGTGCAGATCGAAGGACACTGCTTACTAAAAATGTCCAGAGTCAGGCCCATGGTGCGCATGTGTAACCGTATGTAGAATACAGATAGGGACCACGTATCTCGAAGAACCTCCAGTTACAGGTAAGTAACCTCCATTTCTTGTTGGTGGCAGTTAGAATAGAGAATATTTAAAAGGGATGTAGTTACCTTGAAAATCTCACTTATTTTAATAAGATTTCCCTATTATAGTACCTAAGATTAGCAGAAAAGTTAGTGGAAAACAAGTTTCTATAAAGTTTCCCTATTTTTTCAGTGTTTACTTTGTGCATTTGACAGCATTTTTTGGGGTTTCATTGATTCCCCGCTATGCTACTTAGCTAGTCAATTTTCTCCCTTTATGAAATGATCGCAATAAACATCAAACGGGGAGCAGCAAAAACTTTTTTTAAAGGAATTTTTAAAAACAAGAAATATTATTTAATGAGTCCTCTGTTAGAATTTTATCATTTCAGAGTTCATGTTGAAGTCCCTTTTTTGTTTACCTCTCAATGAAATACATTAATATTTGATTGTTTTGAATATATCATAGGTATTTCAGTTTCTTGATCACTTTGTTACATATTAACTTATCAGGTGTCACCTCATAAAAATATGGAGTCATTTTGTGCTTTTTCTGGTTACAACTTGTAAAATTTATTTTATGTTTTTCAGAGCTCTTTAAATAATTCCAAATTAAAGAAGGTTTGTAAAAGGTAGGTTTATGCTTTCATAATAATGTAACAACACATAAGTGTCCATATTCAACAATTTGGCAGCAACATTGAGCACTTGATTCAACTTTACACATAATAAGGGTTACCTTTAAGGAGTGCATTGTTCAGGTTTCCCCACTGATTCCTTGACCTTTCTACTCATATTACCACTGAAATTAAGTCACAAAATAAAAACCTCTTTTTGCCACTCAACTAATATGCCTAATGAAAGATTAAGCTGATTTTTGTTTTTGCTGTCAACAGGCCTTGTATACTCATCTTGGATTCTTTGAAAGCAGGTTCTCTGCAGAACACAGTTCAGATCTTGAGAGAGTAAGTAACAGTTTTATTCTTGTGTTAGACAGGGACATTGTCAAAGCAGATTTTAGACCCAAAATATCTGATTTACATTCTTTCAAAAAATTGTACAAAACCTAAGAGCAGTAGAAAAGTTTCCATGATTTATTTAAAAACAAAACAGCAGCCTGCAACGCAAACTTCTGTTGTTCAGTTGTAAACATCTTCCTACAGGATTGACACGATTACAGGCCTGCTTCAATATCCAAACTAAATATAGTGCAAAAAAAGAAAAAAAGTGACAGGTGTGCTAGACTTTTTGAAAAAAAAAAAAATCTTCATTTCGATTATCTAAGGTGTTGTGATAATGCAGGTCAGGAATGTTGTTGTGTAATTCTTTTAAACCTGAAAGTGTTCTTTTAAAATGGCCAATTTTTCAAAGAGTATCCTTCAGTTTTGTGAGTGTACAATTACAACATTTCAGTAGAATGCAGTTACTGCATTTTTGCACACAGATGAAATATGATGCCTGGTTGAGGGTGGCTAAATATTTGGTATTACTGATTTAGTCAGATTAAAATATTAGTAGCTGTCTTAGAAGGCAAGAGTAAGAACTGCCCTGAAATGTTGTGTGCAAACTCAGTGCCCTTACAGAAAAGTACTTAGGGGAAATATAAACGTATATAATTTTTAAATGATCATATTCTCAAGTTGTTATCATGAGTTGGAGTAGTAACTTGAGCTAAATGAGAACAAAAGCACTACTGTAAGTATATGGATGGAAGAGAACTCGATGACGAATCCTTGGTGTCACCCTTTCAACACCAAGCGTTACAACATCATTCTTTGAGTGGTGTTGCACAGAGCAAATGACTTTAACATAGCATACACAAAATCTTTTTTGAATCGGTGCCCTACTGACAATATAAAGTATTTGGGGCCGAACTGGGATGTTGTTCTTGTTCTTTATTGTGTTTAATGAAAAGAGTAAAATGCAGCAGACCTAATAAAAATGGTCAGGTATGGAGACTCCACCAGGACCCTTGGTAAATTGTTGGGTGGTTAAAAACAGTAATTAACTGTTGCAACAATTTACGAAGGGTTGTGGTGGATTCTCCATCACTGACCCTTTATAAATCAAGATTGGATGTTTTCTAAAATCTGCTTTAGGCATTATTTTGGGGTAGTTTTAGGCCCTGCCTTTTCTGTGGGTTTTCTCATAGGAGAGGGCAATCATGCCAATGGTAAATTAGCTCTCAACTGGATGAAAATATGAGCGCACAGATCTTTGTATTAACTAGGGAGTGGGCTTCATTTGAACTCTGAAGCTCTTACATTCAATTGGGTGTGTACCTTCCACTTTTCAGTGGCCTGTCTACCTTTTCAGGAGTGGTGTGGGTTTTGGGTGCTCGTTTCTGAGAGGCCTCAGAAGCACTGAATGCTTGCAGCTCTAGCTGAAGTCCAGCAAAAGCTATGGGTGGTTGAAAATCAGACCCAGCATGTCTCAAGGAATCCAAAATTAATGTCAAGTATCAGAGGGGTAGCCGTGTTAGTCTGGATCTGTAAAAGCGGCAACGAGTCCTGTAGCACCTTATAGACTAACAGTCGTACTGGAGCATAAGCTTTTCTGGGTGAATACCCACTTCTTCAGATGCATGTAGTGGAAATTTCCAGAAGCAGGTATAAATATGCAAGCAAGAATCAGGCTAGGGATAACGAGGTTAGTTCAATCAGGGAAGATGAGGCCCTCTTCTAGCAGTTGAGGTGTGAACACCGAGGGAGGAGAAACTGCTTTTGTAGTTGCCTAGCCATTCACAGTCTTTGTTTAATCCTGAGCTGATGGTGTCAAATTTGCAAATGAACTGAAGCTCAGCAGTTTCTTTTTGAAGTCTGGTCCTGAAGTTTTTTTGCTGTAGGATGGCTACCTTTAAATCTGCTATTGTGTGTCCAGGGAGGTTGAAGTGTTCTTCTACAGGTTTTTGTATATTGCCATTCCTAATATCTGATTTGTGTCCATTTATCCTTTTACATAGGGATTAATGGGCACTTTTGAACATTTGGTTCAATGTGTAGCTGTTGCCAGCATCATGTTACAAAAATGGTTCCTAAAGGCTGTCATTTAATCTTTACCATAGATAGGGTATACTGTCAAATTGAAATTGCTGTAATCTAACTGCAAGTAGTTCAGTTTGTTCCTAATTTAAATTCTGATGTTATATTTATGGTTTGCTTAACGTGAACAACATGCTTTTTATTAATTTTTGTGTGTGTGAAATGTTTGACAACATGAACCTAATTCACAAATTTTACACTCTGCATAATAATCATGCAGGATAACTATAGCTCCTTCAAGTGTTTAAGAAGTACCATTGTGTCTTTCTGATGGCTTAAGGAAACCCTGCACAGATGGCTGGTCAGAATTACCTTCCCATTTAAACTCTACCTTGGCTATCTCATGCATGATATAAATTATTTGGTACGGCCCCAAAACTGAACCATGGAATTATCTGTAACTGTTCAAGTGAGTTTTTGTGAGGGGTTGTAGAAGCAAGTTGATTAGAAAATTGTGGTGTTTGCCTGTTCTAGGACAGTACTGAGTAATACCCAAAAAAGGTCAGCGTTTAGCAGGCCCATCTTGCGTATTTAACTTACTCTGTTTTATTTCAGGTACCTGGAAATAGAGTGGGAAGCTAAACGAAAAACACACCGGGAATTCAGCAAATCAACGATGCTGGATTTCTGTCCCAGAGTCCCGAAACAGGATAACAGCAGTGATTGTGGGGTATATTTACTGCAGTATGTGGAAACCTTCTTCCAGGTACAATATAGAAATATTACAAATGTCTGCCTATAACCTTCTTCTGGGTGAAATCCTCAAATCTCTCTGAACGCATAATGGTGAGGCATAATATATTGTTTCACTTGAAGAAGGGGAGAGAAGATCTACCCTTGACCTGGAGGCAGGGCTGCCCCTCTGTTTTCTTTTGCAGCTGGAGTATAGGCAACTTGTGTGTAGTTTTCTGGCCGCTTGATCCAGGGTGGCTTCTACCCTCAGACTCCCAACCCTGCTGGTGTATTTGAAGTCTGTGCAGAGCATGTGGGGCGGGGGAAGAGGGAACCCCTGCATGTTTGTACTGCCCCTTTCCTACATCCCTGAACCAAAGTTCTCTGCATGGAGAGTTCTGTTTGGGTCCTCAGCCCATGAGCAAATTTCTCTGTGCAGAAGAGCATGATACGCTCCTATGTAGGTGTGAGCCAGAGTTCAGCGCTGATCTTTTTGAACAGCTCACTTTCTAGCCACCTGGTGCAGTGCTTTTCTGTACTCTGATTGTTACCTTTTTCTCTTCATTATAACTTTAATGTTTAGATTTCACATTTTTCTTCCTCTGAATGATTAAATGTGTGATCGTTTAAATAAGTAATAAGTAAGTTGGTTTAAAAAAAATCTCGTCATATCTGCCCACAGGATGGGCTTGTGGAAGCTGATTTGTGGCATCCAAGCATCTGGTTTAGTTAGGGCAAGCACATTCTCTGCCCCTATTCTCCTCCTTCACCAGCATAATGTGGTATAGAGGTCCCAGTGCCAGAGCAAGCATTCTGTCCCAGCCACAGGGCAAGAGGTCCTGGCTTAACCTGCAATCTCCCCCTCTGGTGTCCTGATGAACCCTGTAGAGGCATTCTTCACGCTTGTCATTTCTTCATCAGCAGACAATCTGGCAGGGGAGACAGGTGGGACTGTTGTGCTGTTAGAAAACTTCATCCTGCAACATACAATTTTCAGTGCCATGTGAGACTAATTCGCTAGCGGGCATAATGTGCACAGGTGTGCGCTCTCTTGCCCCTCAGTGTCACTCTTTTTTCCCTCCTATCCTGCGCTCTTCCCTCTCCTTGCTAATTGCAGAATGTTGTTTCCTCCCTCACCATGAATTAAGATACATTCCCAAAGGGCCATGGTTCTACAGATGCTGTCCTTTCAGATGGGACTTCCTCCCTTTCTCTGCCTATGCGAGTGCTGGGCACAGGAGATGTCAGAATGTATCTCTCAAAACTGACCCTTTAAAAGGGTCTTATCCAGTTTCCTGAGGCAAACTGCTATGTTGTGTAGCTTATGCCTTATTGTACATTTCCAATCTTTAACACTGTATGGAGTGTAAACTCTGATAGTGCTGTCCAGTGTCAGCAATAGTGTGCATGGAAGTCTAGTGAAAAAACTGCAAGTGCAAAGATATTTTTTAAAAGCGACCTTTTTTTTGCCACCAGGATCCTGTTGTTAACTTTGAGCTGCCAATGCACTTGGAGCGGTGGTTCCCTCGTCGGGTGGTGAGGAGCAAACGGGAAGAAATTCGAGACCTGATCTTGCAACTGCACTTGCAACAGCAAAGCGGCAGCAGCAGCTAATGAATCTGTTCAGCCAAACCTGGCACAAACATTTACTGAATAAAATTGCTGGAAAGCTGCTTAGGAGCATTTAGACTTTCCCTTATGAGAAAGAAAAAATGCTACATAGTATTATTGTTGGTTTGTTGTAAATTTATTCTGAGGCTTTATATTTGAATTGTATGTTTAGAGGATGCAGGGAGGGATGAGGGTGTGGGTAGGGTATAGATAAAGTGTAAATATGTAATTTAAAGCTAATATTTGTTGGCTAACTGAATTTTCACTTGGAATCTGGAAGCAACATACAGGTATGTGCCGCAAAGATGTGAAAATATTTTAATTCTAAGGAGTGTGTTCCTCACCATTTGTTACATTCATGTAACTCTGGGAGCTGAGTAAGCGTATAGGTGTCATATGTGATGCCTCCTTGTTTAACTTGGCAACTGATAATATGATCTCAGACCTCATGTTGTAACTTTCCCCATTTTGCAATTCTCGTGTATAGTATGAATACTATGTATTTTTTAGTTTGAGAATATAGTACTGAATCTCTTTAGAGATGCCTTTTGTGGTATATTTTGTAATAAACTGAATCAGGAGTAACTTGCACCCAACAGGAGATCAGCCTGCTGAGAGTAGAAATTGCTGTTTAAGTGTTTCCATCATAAAACTTATTTTTGAAGGAGCTGAAAACATTTGCTCCAGGGTGAAGCTTGGAGCCTTGCAAGGTGAAAAGTGGACTTTTTTCTATATTTTTAGATCCTTTTTTCCTTAACCAAATTTTTAGAAAATGGTCTTGATTTTAAAATATAAATACATGCTTGTTGCAAAGACAGTAAATTAAATCCTACTCATCTTACTCTTGTGGGTTGTCCTATTCACTCTGATAGGATGACTTGTATGTGTATAAGACAAGCAAGGTTTGACCCAGTATGTTCGTTTTAGGGGCTCTAATGTGAAATATATGCACACGCCTTCACTCAAAAAAAGCCCATTATATGCATATATGTAATATGTCTTAAGAGACTGCATACATATTCAGTGTCCATTCCTGCAAACAATTAGGTCTGTACATAACTTTACTGATGGAAGTTAGTCCTATTGAGTAAAGATACTCGGATGTTTGTGTTTGGACTGGGCCTTTATTTGATAAGCTAGAACAAATGAGTGTATATATATTTAGCCAGTTTTTCAGAGATGTTAGTCACAGAAAGGTTTAATGACCTTTCAATATATGTGTATTTCTCCCAAGGTCACTAATGGGAGTTAGGTGGCTGTGTTGAAAAGGAGCTTTCTTCTGTTCTCTGTGGTAAGTCAGTGCATGTTTCAGAGCTGCCTTTGAAATAATTGTATTTCAGTTAATCAACAGCACTCCCTCCCCTGGGCCGATGTTTTAGAGCAGCATTGCTGCTGACAACCAGAAAAAGTTGGAGCCTTCAAAGCTGAAAGCGGATTGCAGAACTAAAATGAAAATGGAGGGAAGGCCAGAAATGTGTTGCATGCCCCTAGAACTGAGGCTCTGGGCCAGATCCTCCGCTGGTGTAAACCAGTGCAACTCCATTGACTTAATTTATGTAATTGGGAGGATCTGGCCTTCACTGTAGGAGCGCACTCAGCACAGAAATGCATTCTGTCTCAAACCAGGAAGTGCTGGATGATTTTACGGGGCGAGGAAAAATATTTTTAAACCAAGTTTCTTTGCTGAGTGCCATTACCTTCTGCCTCTCTCCGGCCAGCTTACTGGGGGCAGTCGTCATGCATTTCTGGGCTTAACATCATTTCCTTTTTCATTTTTCAGTTGACCTTTTCAGGCTTAAACTATAGCAACTTCATTTCATATTTGCATGGGTTAAGAGCATCAGTCTCAGCCTCCATGAACATGTGTTGCTTTCCTTACCTTAACCACACCATCAGAATTATTATAGACGTAAGTTTTTGTATTTATTGTAGACATGGATAAAAGAAATAAGTAAATAAATGTGTATGGTCACACTAAGCTTTTTCAGTTGATGGGTATTTTTTCTCGTGAGCCTGTTAAGGTTGTATTATAAATTTTTTTTTACAACTCTTTTAGATGGGCTTGTTTGTACATTTTAAACAATAAAAGAAGGGGCAATCTTTTAAAATTACTTTTATGACATTGAGACCTTTCTTACAAATTGATGATGGAAATGTGTTTTGAGAATGCCAGTGTTTGATATTAAAAATCTTTAGAAGTTGTTGGACTTGATTGTTCTAGTTCTTTATAACCAATGAGTTAAATATAAATCGGAGTATTTTATCAACTTGTCACTTACCTACTATATCTGTTGTTAACCCAAGTGGGGTTGTTTGTTTTTGTTTTTTGAATACTGTAACTTATCTAATTAATTTTGAACACGGCTATTCTAGTTGTTGCTATTCAGCCCTTAAAAAGACATTTTAATAGTTCACAACTCCTTGAGTGAAAAGCATTCAATTCTTTTTGAACCAGATTGTTGACCGCCAACAAGGCTATTTTCTGCCTGGCTCAACCAACCATATTGCCTTCCCCTTTCAGTCTTCCCTGCGTGATGGATGTGCTGTGAGTGAGAGGGGGTGTGGCCGGAAAGCATTGAGCTCTGGAGATCCCTGCTTTCTGCAGTGGCACTTTGGGGGCCATTGAAGGCAACATAAGGCCACCCTGAGACTGCTCTGACTTGCATCAGGGGCCAAACCAGTACAAACAACTTTGCCCACATGTTCCCGACCTCTCTAGGTCAAGCACAGTATAGTGGACTAGGGGATTGAGGGCATAGAGTTTAACACTAGTTCAAAAGCTACAGTTCATAGCAAAGATTTATACTCTGCAAGCATAACTTTGGCATCAGGGTGCTTTACTCTATTTAAAAACCTATAGTTTACAAAATATTGGTCTATTTAAAATGAAGGTTGCCAGACTTTGGCAGTGCCAGGCCAGCAGTGAAAGCAGGTTTCAGAAGATTGGTCCCTACAGAGAATGCTTTGGTACCAAGACACAGAAAGGTCAATTCGAGAAACTCACTGCAAGAGCAACCCAGCAGAAACAAAGATGAAGATATGAAAGGCTGTAGGAAGTAAATCCTTGATTAAAATGTGTAAATAACAAGTCATCAGCAGGCATCAAAGGATTGTGGTAGTCATACATCAAGTGTATATTTTAAAAAGTGTTTGTGGGCTGCTGGATTTGTCCATTGGAATGGAAGGCATAGACCTCTTGTAATTCACCTATCTTATCTGAGACTAAACTTCTGAGTCTTGAACCTGAAATTAATTCATTTTAGTAGACACATGCTACACCCCACAAGTGAAAAAGATGGGGGGAAATCAGACACAGCACTCCTACCTTGATAATGGCAGAGGCGGAGGATGCTTCATTAGGTAACCAGGGATCCAAATCCTCCTGTTTCCAGATTTAAGCTCAGCAACCTAGAGTCAGAAGAAAGGCCTCACGGGGATGTTCTTAAAGCAACTATACAATCATGCTGATGCTGAAAATATTGTGAAAGGATAACTGCAGGCATCCTGTCGTCATGATTTCACTCAAATTGCTGAGCAAGGTAAAATGTGTACTCTAGATCAACAGCTCCAAAGAGGAGGAAGACTAAGACTACTACACTGGAGAGCTTGTGAGCAGATTAAATTTAGAAGTGTTAGATTAATTTAGTTGACTATTTCATTTCCAAGTTGCTGCTGCTTACTCAAATAATGCACAATAATATGTTGCTGAGGAGATTGTCGTATGATTAAGATGTTGCTTAAAGTGTAATCGCGCTCCTAGCAATCCAATCACAAGAGACAATTTAGAAGCTTGATATTTGAACCATGGAAGAGGGGAAAAGACAGGAGGATTCTACAGACACCTACGTCTTTCTTAGAACTGTTAATCGGTGACGTTGCCTTGGACATATCTTTATTTTGCATTGTTTTCTGATAAATTATCTTCCCTGTTACGCTCATAAGAAATTGTGGTTGAAACTTTTCTATGTTTCTATGGTCTGTTTAATTTGGAAAATATATTTGTTTGTTTTCTGTATGCACAACAAATACCAATAAAGAAATTATTTTAACACTGTGTTTGCACAATAAAATTATGCATTCAACAGGTTTCTGTTGCCCTCCAGAAAAATTGTAACACAAGTAATATACTTGCTTCTTAGCAGTGACACAAAGATAGTTAAAAGGAAAATAAAAATCGTGTTAGAGCTAAGGTCAAGGTGATACATTCGCGTGTATAATGCTTCATACAGAGTTCTGATACACATCAGAAAGTTAAAATTTAATGAAAAGAAAGATTTTTTTAAAATTGGAAATGCCATTTGAATCTTCGCCTCTAATTCCTTTTGGGCTGAAATTTGGCATGTGTGTTTCAGCTATTAGCTGTTGGAGTTCTAAAGTTGCTCGTTTTAAAATACGAAATGCTGCTTGAGAGGTTTTAGATATTGGAGGCATGCATTCATTTGACTCAAGCGTCTGCAAGTTTTATTATCACAGAGGAGGTTTTTTCGGCAACTCAGTTGCTTTGTGTGTTTTAAGATATTTAAATGTTAAAACAATAAATGGTACATTCTAAGTAATGCATTTTGCTATCATAACCTTTTAGGGGCAGATCCTCAGCTGGTAGCATTGCAATATTGAAGTCAGTATTGCTACATTGACTTATGCCGGATGAAGATCTGACCCTTCAAATGTAAAGTTACTGGCATGAGCTAGTGTCATAAATATAAAGGGAAGGGTAAACCCCTTTAAAATCCCTCCTGGCCAGAGGAAAAATCCTCTCACCTGTAAAGGGTTAAGAAGCTAAAGATAACCTCGCTGGCACCTGACCAAAATGACCAATGAGGAGACAAGATACTTTCAAAAGCTGGGAGGAGGGAGAGAAACAAAGGGTCTGTGTCTGTCGGTACGCTGCTTTTGCCGGCGATAGAACAGGAATGGAGTCTTAGAACTTTAGTAAGTAATCTAGCTAGGTATGCGTTAGATTATGATTTCTTTAAATGGCTGAGAAAAGAACTGTGCTGAATAGAATAACTATTTCTGTCTGTGTGTCTTTTTTGTAACTTAAGGTTTTGCCTAGAGGGATTCTCTATGTTTTGAATCTAATTACCCTGTAAGGTATCTACCATGCTGATTTTACAGAGGTGATTCCTTTACTCTTATTTACTTCTATTTCTATTAAAGGTCTTCTTGTAAGAAAACTGAATGCTTTTTCATTGTTCTCAGATCCAAGGGTTTGGGTCTGTGGTCACCTATGCAAATCGGTGAGGATTTTTACCAAACCTTTCCTAGGAAGTGGGGTGCAAGGGTTGGGAGGATTTTGGGGGGAAAGACGTGTCCAAACTACGTTTCCCAGTAAACCCAGTTAGAGTTTGGTGGTGGCAGTGGATATTCCAAGGACAAAGGATAAAATTAATTTGTACCTTGGGGAAGTTTTAACCTAAGCTGGTAAAAGTAAGCTTAGGAGGTTTTCCTGCAGGTCCCCACATCTGTACCCGAGAGTTCAGAGTGGGGGAGGAACTTTAACAGCTACTGTTACTACAACCACATTTAAATGTTTGAAAGGCCTTTGTCTTTCTCAGAAAATCTTAAATGGCCATCAGAAATGCTAAGGCAGGCTGTGTTGAAAGGCAGTCAAGCTTCATACTATCCAAATTCTGAATGGGGCTGAGTACCTGGTGCTCCTCAACACCACTCAGAATTTGCCCCTCTGCCGTTGTATCTATGCAAGAAAACTTTGTACCTTTGTGCAAGCTCTAAGACGTAGACAGGGCTCACGCATTTTTACCACTGTGTCATAAAAATGTGCTCAGACTAGGTTTTGTTGAGTGGTCATAGTGGCGGTAGTAGCTGAGCCGTTGTCTGCATTAGCATTTGTAGCATTGATAGTCTAGGACCAACTGCACAGTGGTGGATAATGGGAACAACATTTTCGTTTCTAGTTTGAAAATTTCAAATCAGTGCACTTTTAAAGAAAGATGTGAGGAAAATCTCACTGCTTTGTAATATCATGACTTCTGTTACTTAGCCCAAGGAGCAGACAAAAGCAAAAGTGACTTATTTGACCTGTAAGAACTTACTACAATATCCTAACATTGATTTGGGTCAAAAATCAATCTGCCCTGATAAAAATAAGGATTGAAGGGCTAACCAACCTACTTTTTCGTTTTCTGGTGTCATTTGGTGTGTGTTGGCCACATATTCCTAGTAGGAGCCATCTGTTCCCCTCCCCACATGCTGTTCTTGGTCCCTTTCTGCCTGTATAATGTGTTCTTAGGACAGGGTTTCTTAAATTTGTTCATAATGTGGATGATGTTGTAACAATGAGATTGTTTTATGGGCAACTCCCAATTTGCGATTATGCAGATGATGTTCCATTCAGGATTGTATGACATCCTTGTGATGATCACAGAAATTTCCTTATATTAAAAAAATAACATTTGGAACCTATGTAATATCTTTTTAGCGGCTTTCATGCAGTGTAGAAGCTGTAAACAAGGAGAACCAGCACAGTGGGACCAGCCAGCTCTCACAGACCACAGTTTGGGAGCTTCTGTGTTAGGAGCAATTGATATTGTGATCAGGATACTTGGATTGGTGGTGATGTCTTGCCCATTTTGTAAGTCCTCACAGTGAACCTTGCCACTCCATGACAAATTTCTCCTGGAAAGCAATCTGAGACGGCTTCTGTTGCTGGGTCTCTCTCATTGTACCATGCTACGGCAGCATCCCAATTTGCTCTCCTCTATTTCCTTATTACATTTAAAGTTGCTCACTTGTTAACCAAACAGCTGTTTAGACTTGATGTCTATACAGATGACTTGTTTATAATATTCATAGGTTAGTTAATGTTTAAAAAGAGATGAGAGAATCTGGGAGCGAGCTGCCATTCTGCCATGCTAAGGACAGGGGTATTACAGAGTAAGGTCTGTGCATTGCTATAATCTGATGTAGCAATACTTTGCTAGCTCTGTCACCTGAAGAAAGATGTGACTAGAGACTCATTGCTACCTATGTGGGGGGTGAGGATCTAAGTCAATCAGCACATTATTTTAAAGCTTCACAAATATATGTAACTAATACAAGTGGAGGAGGAGCAAAGATGTTAATGACAAAGACCTTCCACTGTGGACCAGATCTTAACATGGATTGATGTTGTTTGGCTAGTGTGTGTAAAATAGAAGGAAGTTGAAGAGCCAATGAAAAACATGCTTAATTAAGTGTGAAAGGTACTGTCCTTGTTAACGACATGACAAGATCCGGTAAAGAGCTTAGCTGGCCAGATTAAAACTAAAAAATTGTCTCCTCAATCCATCTGCTAACTCCAAGGAGCTTGCTTTCAGCACCTTTTGTTATTTCTGAAACGAAGTGGAATACTTCCTTTGCGAAGAAAATAATCTCTGAAGCATTTTGGCTGGCTTTTGTTGTGGTTTAATAATAATAATCCTTTTGTCAAAGACAATTACATGTGACGTCAGTAAATTTTCAAGAAGGGAAGGCAACTGACTGTTAAAAAGGGATTTCTTTTCCCCCTTATATTTGTTTTTTAGCCAAAATAAATATGCTGAACTTTCCTTGGAAAATCCATCTGGGTGTCTTGATTTTTGTGTTGATTGAAGGGGATCTTCAAGTATTTACAGGTAACACAACTCTTATCTTCATTCTCATGTCCTGTTTTCAATGGTTTAATGATAGCACTATATGAACATGAAAACAGCTCTTTAGTTTATCTAAAGTATGATAATATGGAGAACTACGTGACCAGGTTCTGCTCTGTAATACCAGTGTAAATTGGAAGTAATTTCATTGTCTTCCATGGAGTTACTCTAGATTTACATTGTGGTAACTGAGTAGATGTAGCTATAGGCTGTTAAATTTTGATATGTGACCTTTTCCAGGTTTTCACTTGCATGAAATACCAATGAAAGTGTTTTTTATTTGTTGCTTTTTCTTAATAACTTACAAAGAAAGGTCTTAATATCAGAGATCCTGCAGCTTTGCATAGGTGTTTAAGATGTTGTTGTAGCTTAAAAGAATAAGGGTTTACCACAGTGAACCTAGCCAACATTTTCTTTTCTTTCTGATGGTTATGCACAATCTGGCTGTGGCTTTCCACCCCAGAGGAGGCTGAATTTTGGTGGTGGGTATGTAGAGCATATGGGGCTTACATCTACATTCATTGAAATAAAAAGCAAAGTTCCTGTTAATTTTAATGGTGCAAAGTCAGGGCTATGGTTTTAACAGCACTTTCGATTGAAAGTACAATATCAATCTATCATCACTGTTCCTGTAGTGAATGTTTCTGATACCTTATTATTCTTCCTCTACCTCACTTTGTCTGCTAACAATATTCCCCTGGACGTGTAGAATTGGATAGTTTTGGGTCATCTGATGAAATAATAGAGAACTTTGCTGACTATGGTTACCACTAGACAGGTCTTTTCCACCCCCACACCCCCTGTGAAGTTGTGGGCTTTTTGTGTTTGGGGGCTAATTAAAGATAAAGGTAAAACAAGTTAAAGCCTTTAGGATAATCTTTTTCTTTCAGAGTAGCAGCCATGTTAGTCTGTATTCGCAAAAGGAAAAAGAGTACTTGTGGCACCTTAGAGACTAATAAATTTATTTGAGCATAAGCTTTCGTGAGCTACAGCTCACTTCATCGGCTCAATCCATCCGATGAAGTGAGCTGTAGCTCACGAAAGCTTACGCTCAAATAAATCTGTTAGTCTCTAAGGTGCCACAAGTACTCCTTTTTCTTTCGTTACTGTGCCATGTGATGAATTACATGGGGGAAGGAGATATAATCGCTGATTGTTGACAGGCTTCACAATTCAATCCAGAGATATGAAGATCAAACAAGATTTGTGTAGAAAGGGAGCGTGCAATAGAGAGCTCATTTCCACCCCTTAGCTTAATTGTTCTCTTTCCTTATTTAGACTCTCAGTCAGCAAGCCCTTAAGCACACGTCAGTTTTCTCAGAGGGGTAGTTCCCCTGACTTCAATGGGCCAACTGGTATATGTGTATATATAAGGTTAAACATGTGCATTGGTGTTTGCAGGATCAAGGTGATAGTGCTGATAGTTCATTATCAAGATGCTGCAAAGAAGTTAAAATTATTTAAAATAAAGACAGGGCCAGCCAGCCATCGTCAGGACAGAATACTTGGGGTAGATGACTTGTAGTGCGTCAGAAAACCACTGGGCGTAAAAAGTTGCCAGCTCTAGTGGTAGCTTTGTTGAGGACACCTACCCATTTGAAACTCGATTTAGACCTTTATTGGCAACATGAGAGAGGCCAAGGACTGAATGGGCCATAAAGGCAGAACTCGCCACACCTGGTGAGGAGTGAAGTATGTTGAAGCAGCAATGTGGGGGAGGCTTTTGCTGCTATGGCCTATGCTGTTGCCTGTGTTGCATGTAAATGGAGCACTTGAGTCTCCATGGTGGTCAATACAGCACTTTCCACCATGCCAGCACTAAATTCACATTTAAATACAAATTCGTAAGCAGTTTTTCTGTTGAGACCACTCAGGAGGTAAAACCCTGGGCTTATCTTGATTTAAACTTTTGCCAAGTGAGCATGTGAAACTTAATTGCTCGATGAACCAGACAAATGAAAATTCAGCTGGAAGGCATACGTTTCCTTGATAACATGGTAAATTCAGAGGAGCCAGGGAAGTCACAAACATCTTTCCTATGATAAATGCAGCTCCTTCTCTGCTACCCTGCCCTCTTGCACCAGTACATCTGAGGGGAGAATTGGGCCCATTTAAAATGACTAATGAAAAAACAAATCCCTGTTCGCCAAATTTTATGATTGTTAGTCAAAACTCCCACGGAAGTCAACTAGAGGTTTGCCCAAGTTAAGGACTGCAGGATATCAACTATAACTGTACTGCCCAGAAATCCAGGGCAGTGGTGTTGTGATATATAGAATGGTGTAAGTCTGTCAGCTGAGTCTTGCATATGGTTTAATTTTACAGCAGAAACTTACTCAGCTGCAGAGGAAATTGAGGGTAAGGATGCTACACCAACAACTCAACCCAATGGCGGGCAATTAGTAAACCCTTCGCTGTCTCCTGAGTCAAGACACCGTACTGAATTCATGGGAAAGGAACAACTCAACAGGCATGTGTTGTTTCGAAGGAAGAGGTCCATCCTGTTTCCTAGTGGAGTTAAAATTTGTCCAGATGAGACTGGTGAGCAGGCCATTGCCAACCATCTGAAATACTTCAAACTCCGAGGTAAGTGAGTGCAGGGAAGCTGACACACTGCTCTGTAGCAGTGTTAGGTAAGTAAGGATGCAACCATTGCATGCTTAATAGATAATTGATTTTAAAAATTCATTTATAAAAAGTTGTATTTGTTATAAATAATACTTATCATACAAAGAGGCCTTAGGTTAAGTACATTACCTGAGAAATTTTGCTTTTGTTCCTTGATAATTCATAATTATTATGTATGAGCTAACAACCCCGGCTAGCCACATTTGTGTTGGAGATATCTCAGTCCCCGCAATCAAAGCTCCTCCATAATAACCAATACAACTATACCAGTATGACTTCCTATATGAACATTCTTATTCCAGAATAGGAGGGGCTTTTCCAAGTGAATTAATGTTGCTTTGAAAGGGGTTTAAACTTAATTGGAAGAAAACAGACACTTTTTTCTGGATAGGGTCTATATGAGAAGTTATAACAGTATAACTGGTATAACTTACCCATGTAGGTAGGGAAAGTTAGGCTCCTAAGTTACGTAGGCCTGGTCTACACTCTGGGAAATGAGGTTAGTATAGCTATATATCACTCAGGGTGTGAAAAATCCATTCCCTTGAGTGACACAGTTAAACCGAGCTAACCCCCAGCAAACTCCCCCAGCGACCTAGCTCCTGCTTCTCAGGAAGTGGAAAACTCAAGCTGACGGGAGAATCCCTCCTGTCTGTGTAAATAGTGTCTTGACTTAAAATGCTACAGTGGTGCAGCTGCAGCACTTCACTGTAGACAAGGCCTTAGGACAGAATTTCCAGAAATGTCTAAGTGACTTGCCTAAGTCATACACAGTCTGTGGCAGAAGAGGCGTTGGATCCTGGGTCTCCCAAATCCCAGGCTAGTTCTCTAACCACTGGACCATTCTTTTTTCTATGCTCAACAGGCTCACATCCCCACCCCCTCTCAATTTTTGAAGTAGTAGCCAGATGAGGGACTTCCTGTAGTGTTTCTATTGGAATCAGAATCCCTTTCACATAGAGTCACGAGTGGTGCTAGTCTGTAATGTAAACTCTCAATAAAATTCCTGAGGCCTAAATGTGTGCCAAACTTCCAGCACGAAAAAACCAGCACTGGAAGCACCGAACAATGATGAGATGACTTTGACAGCATAAATGAAATACTCTATCCATTCAGATTCATGATACAACATTGCCAACATAAGCAAATTAGGCTGGATCATGTCAGGTGCGTGTTATTTAAAACTGGGTCTAAAATGACAGTTGTCCCCCTTTCAGAAGGGTTCGTCGAGAGGTATGTGGAAGCTCTCTGAGAAGCTATCTCTCTTCATTCTTAGCTCCCTCTCCTCTTGCATTGCTGCCATCTGATCCATTGACTTTCTCTGTTTCTGCACAGCACTCTCTCTCCAGTTGCTTTGTATACAATTGGGAAATTTACTAATTTGTTATCAATTCACAGAGACCACGTCAGAGGTCATAGCCATGGAATACTTCCTGTTTTCTTTTATAGCTAAGCTCATCTGAGCCCAACACAAGGCTCACAAGTCAACTAAAGACAGGACCCTGATTTTTAAAGAGACCTGGATCCTGATCTAAAGCCCATCAAGAGAGTATGAGAGTATCTCCTCTGACTTCAAATGGGTTTGGATCAGGCCCATTGTGCACAACAGGCATGCTCCTGCTTCCTTCAAGTCAATGTTAAAGCTCCTGTTGATTTCACTAGTCAACAGGCCTTTCTATTGGAAGGTATGTTGAAAGAGTAAATTCAGAGAACACAATGAAATCATTTATGCTCTGTAGAGCCAGAGCCTTATTTTAATATTAAACTGTAACCTAGTGTGAAAGAGGAATTTTAAAGATCATGTAGCAGTGTGCCAAACTTCATGAACTTTCCATTTACATCCCTCTAGAAGCATTTTACTGGTTTTCTGAAAAATATTCATATCTGTAAAAACAACGTGGAGTTCGGTGACACCTTAAAGACTAACAGATCAATTTGTACATAAGCTTTCGTGGATAAAAAAACCCACTTCTTCAGATGCATGGATCTGAAGAAGTGGGGTTTTGTTTTTTTACCCACGAAAGCTTATGCCCAAATAAATCTTAGTCTTTAAGGTGCCACCAGACTCCTCGTTGTTTTTGTGGATACAGACTAACATGGCTACCCCTCTGATTCATATCTTTATGTTTTAACCATTGTTATTTTGTCAGTCCTGTAAAGTGCCTTCTTTCTCAACATATCAGTCCCCTGAGTATTGGGCGTGACCATAGTCATCAAGGTATTCTTTCCTCCTATATTTTTTTTTATCTAAAGGGGTATTCCAATAAAGGTAATTCTTTAGTTGCACATGGACCACCATAAAAGTCAATACTGCTACAATGGAGGAAGAAGTCAATTGTCACTTTAACATCAATTTTTTTTTTAAACCATACTCAAAGAATTAGTGCTGATGTGACTGTTTTCCAGGTCGTACTCATTCTATCTGTATCTACTTTAGAAGGGAACATACTTAGGAATATATTTAGCTATTTCTTTTAATTTTATAAAGGCATCTTCCAACCAGGATTCCTTATTTGTTTGCCTAATGCAGTCTTAAGGCTTCCAGTTTTACTGGCTTCTGTAAATTTGTGAGGGCTGCTGAGGTTGCCTATGCTTGAAGTAGAGACTGCCTCTTAGGTGTTTTTGTTATAGGCTACAAGCTGAGTGATCATTTCTTGTGACTAGATCACTCCATGGAGATTTTTAAATAGAACTTCCCCGTTACTTTTTATGGGAAAATTCTACTTACAGATCAAATGCATGATGTGACACCTGGTGTTAGACCTCCTGTAGTTCACATAGAGAACAACACAAGGTGCTAAAAATATAGCATGAAACATGAAAAATTCACAGTGAAACTGAATGGGGCATATAGAAAATCAGTATTCTCTAAACTTAATTATGTCTGCATTTTCAAATCCATTATTATTAGCAGTCTAGTAATACCAAGCGGTCCATCTAAGATTACAGGCATCATTGTACTGTGCTGTACTTCTCCATAGTAAGAGTGTCTGAGGAGCTGACAGTCTAAAAGGGAAGGATGCACAGCGTGGGAGAAGCAAGCTAGGTTCAGGGAGGAAGTGACTTGTTCAAGGTCATCAAAGCAGGTTAGTGACAGAGCCAGAAATACATGCCAGGTCTTCTGTGTCTCAGTCCAGTGCTGTAGTCACTCTAATCTCACACCTAAATCTCAAAACAACCCACTACTTGCAATAGCATTTAGCATTAGCATTTAGCAGCATTTAGCAGTTAGCATTTTTTTACTTTCATTAGCCGCACCGCCTGACCAATCTAGGGTTCTTACTGCCTCTACACCCCTTAGTGCTTTATACCCCTCTGTGCTCTTTGTAGTGATAGTCATAAAGAGCCTTTTTAAAAAAAGAGTATTTCCAGATGGAAGCAAGTCTATCTAGAGATTTCTATCATGTTTATCACTGTGATATCTGAACATGTAACAGAAGAGTTAAGTTCAAGGTCTAGTAGATACTTATGAATACTTGGAGAGTTGATATGGATACACAGTTTGGGTTTGATCCTGCCAACTGCTGAGCTTCTAGACATGGATAAAGGGGTGTTTGTGAAATCAAAATGCAACAGGTGCTGACATGGGAGTTAAAGGCACTTGACATATCACAGAATCAGGCCCTATATGAGTATATGGGTGGGATTATTAACTCGTGCTCTTTTAAGATTAATTTCTTTGCTGCTGGAAGGTTCATGTGATCTGGCAGTAGTTTGCAATCAAATTAATGTTTAAAGGAACAGAAGATCAGTGTCCACTGGGCAGCACTGGGATGCACATTGACAAGACTGACTTGGTGGAAGCCTAAGAGTGTAAAGTTCAAATCATGAATGTACCATGAAACATAATGAAAATAATGTTAGTGCTTATAGGTCAGGGGATTGGTAATGAGATATAGCCCAGGTGTAGTGTTAACTGAAAATTGTTGCCATCTGTTGGATGTTGCATGGTCTCTCTCCACTTCCTCACAAAACTCACCACAACCAGCACAAATGGGCAGCGTTGTTTGCCAGTCTCAGTAGAGAGGCCAAGCATTGGATCAGCCAATTGAACTGGTGGTGTAAATGGAATTAGGGTTAAGGCAGCACGGGGAAGCTTTCACTGCTATGCCCTGTGCTGTACCTGCACAGTGGGTAAATATAAGATTCTGGTTGCCAGCACTGTCAGCCTGGCACCATTCACCAGTACCAAATTCTTTCTCTCTCTTTGGGATGTCTGAGCTTAAGCACTGTGGTGGTGGCTGCCTTTCCTATGCAGGCTCCAAAGTTCCTTGTGCATTCTTCTCCCACGGAGGGCCATACACAATCTGGTTCTGTATGCTCATATACATTTCAGAGTTTATTCCTTAGGACAAAAGCACTTCTCTTAATGTGAACTTTCAGATGGCCAGAGTGGTATACGGTCTTCCTATCAGGTCTGTGTTGGCCAGCCTGTGCTTAAGATACATTATCTAAAAGTACTGATCGCAGAAGAAGGAATTAGTCAATATATTGGGCATAACAGTTGTTAATGAAGGAGTTGGAGGTGATTTTCAATGCTGTACTTGAGAAAGAAAAGTGTTCCTTAGAGGAATGAATCCTAGGGATTTTATCCATATTTATGGCCAGTGGCTTTGGTTATTCCAGAGGTAGGACAGAACCATCAACATTTAGATGTGGATCGAGATTATGACCCTCTTCTTCCCAAGTTTGAGTAGGTTCAGATCCAAAGTTATTTGGGATTGGTGCTATAAATTTGGATCATGGTTTGGATTTTGAAAAACCTTCCCCCCTCAAAGTTCGGGATGGTCAAGTTTTGATTCAGGACTATCTCTTATTAAAATAAAAGGATTTTAATGATTAAATGATTTCAGTAATAATTATTAGTATTGAACTACAAAAATAAAACTAAGAGTCTGTTTGATTGAAATACCCTAACAGAGAGGCTAAAGTTTCAACTTGTTACTCAAACCTTAAGTAAAGGTGAACAGAAGTAGCTTTAAATACAAAACTAATGAACCTTACTGAGTGGCCAAAGATGATAAAAGGCATTTTAATTAAACAAAGGGGCAAATTTAGTACATCAGTGCATCATTCATTCCCTGCTTAGCCCTTTTCTGCATTGTTTCCAGCCAAGCAAATTTTCATGGCTGATTTAAGAGAACATATTCTGGGGTTTGTGATGGAAGCACTGGTTCAGCCTCTCCTTCATCTGAGATCTTAGGTATTAGCAAGTGCAGCTAAAAAGCTCCTTTTTCTCCAGAGAGATTTTTCTCTTTGCACTGAAATGCTGTATGGAGGTGGGGTGTGTGCTTTTTAAAGACTTAGTGCTGCTGCTATTGTGAATTCTATCTTTTAATTGTTGCTGTGTGCTGTTTAAAGGTTGCCATGTCCAACCCCGTACACATTTCAACAGCAGAGGAAGGGATCTGTGTGCGTATGCATATATACATATTATAATCTTTTTGGCAAGTGTTAATGAAACCTTTGGATGAGACGTACCTTAGAAGTGTCAGTCATTCTTTTTATTACTATGACCCTCAGTCTCACACAGGGGCTGCTCTACCAATTTTGCTGCCCCAAGCAGCTGCCACCGAAAGCCGCCATGGCGGGAAGAGCGGCAGAGCTGCCGCCGAATTGCCGCTGCGGGACTCGGATTGCCGCCCCCTTCTAAATGCCTCCCCAAGCACCTGCTTGGAAAGCTGGTGCCTGGAGCCGCCCTGGTCTCACATCATCACAGCAGGAGCCATGCAGTTCCACAGAAGCAAAAAGAGAAGATATTGGCATCCTGCTGCTTCAGAATAGACTATCCTGCCTGATTCAGAATTCCTAGCCAACCGTACACAATTCGACTCTTAAGAGGCACTAATGGGATTAAATGGGGATAAAACTCCAGCACTGCCCACTTACACAAATGACCAGCAAGCTACCCCACCCCCAACTAGGTGTTCAATACTGTCATATGTTGTTCCTCCTGTTAACCTCACAAATCCCTGCATATCAAGTGAGATGTAATAGGCTAAGTGACTCTTTCTCTTCTGAAAGATAAATGCTAAAAGCAGAGCCAAAGACAAAGTTCCTTGGGAATTAGTGCGTCCCATACGGATGGGCGAGGGGCATGTTACGGGCAAAGTTTCAACACAGGATTTCAGACAGAGGGTCACATGGAAGTCTTAAATGGTTATTTTCAAAAGAACAGTGCAGCCTGCCGGGAAGGGAATTTTAAACAAAGACTTTTTTCCCCCTCCAAAAGATTTGGCTGTGTCCATGCCCTCTTGAACTGGATGTAAAACTTCTCAGGAGAAATATTTTCCATCAGAGAAATTGAGGGGAGGAAGATTAGGAAGTAGCTTGATCTTTGTTAGTTGTAAATTTATTTTTTCTTGTGACTACTGATAGGCAGCAATGCAGCCTGATGTATTGACATGCGATATGTCTCAATGAATAGGGCAGTGGCTGAAAGCCAGGGTTTCTGGTTCTACCATTGACGTACTGTGTCACCTCTATGCCTCGGTTTTCCCTGTGAAATGGAGATAGTAACATTTAACTGCCTTTGTTAGGGGCTTTGAGTTCTACAGGTGAAATGTATCGTAAAAATGCTAAGTATTTACGTACGCACACTGGTGTAAGCATCAGGTTTGAAACATCTGGACTCCTTCACCCTAGGTTAGAATCCTGGCAGTTTCAGCTTCCTCCTTCCACACTAGATCTGTTGAGTTTCACGTGGTTTTCTGATGCAGCCTTTAAAACCAAGGCCCTGTTGGCTCTTTGTGGACATTAAGAGCCCCTGGAACTTTTATTCATTGGCGTGCGAGTTTGCACCAGTGTCCTGAGCAAAAATTCCTGCTTTTTCCCTCAGTACAGTGAACTGGTTGTTCCCCTTCTAGCTGGGCTGTAGTTCAGTGGTGCATTAAATGATTTTTGAAGCACTCCTTGTGGATAAAAGATGCTATATAAATGTAAGACCTCCATTTTGAGAGAGAGGCTAGGACAGGCTATCTGATTGCCATTCCTGGCTCTGCCACTGATTTGCTGTGTGATTTACTAGAGTCACACAGCCGCTCATTGCCTCAGTTTCCCTATCTGTAAAATAGGGAGAGTAATACTTCCTTAGCAGAAGTGCTGTATAAGGCTTTAGTCATTAAGGTTTGTAAAGTGCTTTGAGTTCTTTGGATGAAGGGAGCTATAGAAGGGCAAAGTATTATTATTTTAATATTTTCTCTCTCTTTCAAGAGTTCTGAATTACCATCACCAGGTATGGATGGAAGCCATTTCCCGTAGAAGCTTCCCTTTCCACCCACATACAACTTCTAGCCTCTTTTTTTAACTGCCTTGAAAGACTGGTCTTGATTTAGTGATGGTTTTAATCAGTATCATCTGCTAGGGATTAAGGGGGGTGGATCAGAAATCCTGTCTCCTCCCGGAGCTGATCCTGCAAACACCACCAGGCATGGAGCTAGCTACTGTGACTTGTCCCACACAAGTCTAGTGAATGTTTTTCCAGGGCAAGGACTAATGAAGACTGCAGGAACTAGCCAGATGGGTGAGCTATTTCCATTTGTGCTGAGGGGTAGCATTTGTACTCGAATGCTTTCTGGCAGTGTCACTACATCTGAAGTGGTGTCAGCATTTCTGTTGATACCCTGGTGTCAAGGTTCCTTCCCCACTCTGAACTCTAGGGTACAGATGTGGGGACCTGCATGAAAAAACCCCTAAGCCTATTTTTACCAGCTTAAGTTAAAACTTCCCCAAGGTACAAACTATTTTACCTTTTGCCCCTGGACTTTATTGCTGCCACCACCAAGCATCTAACAAATATATAACCCGCTTGGAAACGTCTTTCCCCCCAAAATCCTCCCAAACCCTACACCCCCTTTCCTGTGGAAGGCTTGATAAAAATCCTCACCAATTTGCATAGGTGAACACAGACCCAAACCCTTGGATCTTAAGAACAATGAAAAAGCAGGTTCTTAAAAGAAGAATTTTAATTGAAGAAAAAGTAAAAGAATCACCTCTGTAAAATCAGGATGGTAAATACCTTACAGGGTAATCAGATTCAAAACATAGAAAATCCCTCTAGGCAAAACCTTAAGTTACAAAAAGACACAAAAACAGGAATATCCATTCCATTCAGCACAGCTTGTTTTCTCAGCCATTTAAACAAAACAGAATTTAATGCATATCTAGCTAGATTACTTACTGACTTTTTACAGGAGTTCTGACCTGCATTCCTGCTCTGGTCTTGCCAAAGGCAACACACAGACAGAGAGAGCCTTTGTTTCTCCCCCCCTCTCCAGCTTTGAAAGTATCTTGTCTCCTCATTGGTCATTTTGGTCAGGTGCCAGCAAGGTTATCCTAGCTTCTTAACCCTTTACAGGTGAAAGGGTTTTTCCTCTGGCCAGGAGGGATTTAAAGGTGTTTACCCTTCCCTTTATATTTATGACACCTGGTTTTTCAGGGATTCACAACTCGTTTGTAGAACTTCATTCCTGACTAAGCTTTTCATTCACGGCCTTGGTGTATGAGCAGACTTCTCTTTCTTTATTTTACTTCACATTTTAAAAGGTGGCTTGGCAACTGGTGTTGGCAACAACTAAGAAGTTCAGCCATCTGAGCTGCTTTTTGCATTCAAATCTCTAAATGGCTTTGATTTCAACAATGAACTTTGATATGAATGATGGCATAATATTGTCCCAGAAAGTCTTGAGAATGTGGATGGAAAGGAGGAAGCTTGAGGTTAAGGCACAGGACTGGGATTTGCAGTATGTTCAGTACCTGGCCCTGCCACAGACTTCTGGTGGGACCTGGGGTAAGTCACTGAATCTCTGTGAGCCTCAATTCCCCTTCTGTAAAATGGGGATGATAGCACTTCCCTACCTCACAGTGGTGTTGTGAGGATAAATACATTAATGTTTGAGGTACTCAGATACTCGGATTCTCATTCATAGTATTAGATGCAACATACAGGAAGAGGACAATATCAAATGGTTGTGATGCTGCATTTTGCAGAGTGATTGCAATGCATGAGTGGTGGCTGCTTTTCATAAAGGATTAAATTCGGAGAGACGCTCAGCGTATGCAGCTTCCATTGATTTCACTGGGAATTTGCAGATGCTTGGCACCTCTTAGGATTTGGTTCAAGATTTGTACAGAGTAAGCAGTGTCCAGAGCGGGTGGGAGGGGGAGGGAACCCTTTTGTAAACTTAAAAAAATGAAAACAGAATGCTCTGCTAATGGGTACTAGATTGATACCTTTTCTAACCATTTGGGTTCACCCCACCTCAGATCTTGTCTCTGTTTGGCCCCAAGTGAACAAGAAGGGAAGGCTTCCTCATTAAGTGTCAGTTTAAACACTTAATGAGGAAAGCTTCCATTCATTATGGTCCTCTGAGTAAGCGAATTTCTGCTTGGAATCTTTTAACCTAGAGCAGTATTTCTCAATGACTGGACCGTGGAGTAGCGCATGTCCCTGAGATCTCCCTGACACAGTTTAGGAAGGCAGCAAGCTGGTCCCTGGTATCAAAAAGATTAAGAAACACTGACTGCTGTTACCTTCTTTCATTGTGTTCCTCCGTTCAGTTTACAGTTTAATCAGTGGTGTTTGAGTGGCAGTTAACATCTCCCTGTTGAAGGCCTGAATTAATTCAATTGCTTGATCACTGCCCTTGTTTGCTTTGTGCCTATTTCTTCCCTACAGTATGCATGGGCAACTCCCACTGAAGCCATCTGGAGTTGGGCTTGCACATGTGAGGGCAGAATGTGGCCCTCGGTAAAGAGCAATAAGTGAGACAAAACCTTTGGTAAGGCTATGTCAAAAGGCTCAGCAGTGGAGGCTGAGTTTGAACAGCCAGAGACCAGGGCTATTAGAGGGGCACAGCGCGGGGCCATAACGATCAGGGATGCTTTGAGGCAGCAATTTGAAGCTGAAAGCCACAAATATTTGTTGCTATGCTCGGCAGTGCAGTGCTTGTAATGCTAGGAGGTGACTGGTGCAGACGATGCAGTATGTTGGTTTAACAGAATTGTATGTTGCTTTGCTCTTTTTGCTTTCAATTCATAGAATAAAGATTGCTTTCAAACCAACACAATTTTTATTAAAAGACAACAACCGGAGGAGAGAGTCAAATAAAAAAAAATAGCATCAGCGGTGAGGGAGATGGAGGAAGGGAAGGTCCCAGGAGGAGGTGGGGTCCCGGAACGGCTAAAGATTTGCATATGTCCAGGGATCATACCCAACCTTTTCCTTTGGAGTACAGTGCAGCGGGTACTGTACTTCAGCAGGGCCAAACTGCAGAGGGACGGGTGTGGAGTGCAGTGGGTAGTGCAGAGCTGCACTGTGAGAGGGGAGGAGTGGAATGCCGCAGGTATAGACTGGAGCCAGAATGTTGATATCCGTGTGGTGTTGGTGTCTGGGGGGAGCATGGGGAAGAGTTTTGTGACAGCGGCCGCAAGGGACGGTGGGCACGGAGCTGCTCAGTTTGAAGAGTTAGTATCGCCTGGAGCATGTCTGCTTGGTGCTCCATAATGTTTAAGAGCCACTCCGTGGCTTCATTGTGGCATGCTGCGTTCTCCTTTTGGTCCCTCTTCTCGCTATCCCGCCACTCCTTCAATTCCTGTTTCTCGGTGGTGGAGTGCATCATAACCTCACACATAAAGTCCACCTTAGTTCTTGGCTGCTTTCTCATTCTGCACAGCCATTCAACCTCTGATAACAAAGAGGGAGGTTGGGCTCCCAAGGTCATCTCTGTGAAGTTTAAATGCAACATTTTACAGAAGCAGTATTGTTTGCAACACAAACAACACAGATTCAGTGCTTTAAAACACAGCCAGTACTCGCACAAGACCCCCAAAATGGTGAGTAGCTGCAGGGGCAGGGTAAATAGCTCTTCCCGGACCCTGCTGTACACTGGGCACGTGGCTCTTGGGGAGAGCCAGCACTGTAATCAATCCTGTCCCCACACTTTCCACAGGATGTGATCATTATGGAAGATATCTTGCTGTTGAGTGTGAGCAGGGAATCAAGGGAGGGTCTTCTCCAAGACTACGGCTTCTGCCCTGGACCTTATGCGGCTCGCCTGTGTGCAGCAATGGTGTGTCCCGTCCCACCCCCCGCCCCCGCCTCGTGATGGCACAGTGATGTGGGAAAGTTACTGTTAATGGGGCAAGAAACAAAGCAGCTCTGCCGAGGAATCTGCGGATTGCCCAGTATCTCCACGAGAGTTTCCTGGAGATCTCTGTGGGAGATTCCTGTGAAGTGAGGGAGTCAATCAATAGCCTGTTTTGCCACTCAGACTAGGCATGCGGTGCGAGACAAGTCTGCTTTCTGCAACCCTCCTGCCCCCAACAACTTGCTTCAGCGATTTCCAAAATCAAATCCACTTACCAGGGGCCTCCTCTCCTGTTTGCGCTTCGCCGACATCCGGCAGCCGTGACTGGCTAGGCTTCTCTGGGGTAGAGAAGAGCTCCTGTCTGCATGCATCTCTGACCGAGTCATCCTCTGCCTCTGGGTCCCCCTCCACATTCTCGTCCAAGATTTCCTCCTCCTGTCTCAGTCCACTCTCGACTGGCATGTGAGCCCCCGAATTATCCACAGGGGTCTTCGCAGTGGAGGTGGGGTCACCGCTGAGTATTGCATCCAGCTCTTTGTAGAACCGGCAGCTTGTGGGTGCAGCACCGGAGCAGCAGTTTGCCTTCCGTGCCCTGTGGTAGGCCTTACACAGCTCCTTCACTTTGATACTGCGCTGCAGTGTGTCCCGGTCATAGCCCCTTTCTGTCATGAATTGTGAAATCTGTCCTTAGGTATCGTAATTCCTATGGCTGGAGCGCAGCTGGGACTGGACAGCCTCCTCTCCCCAAGTGCTGATGAGGTCCAGCAGCTTAGCATTGCTCCAAGTGGGGGATCGCCCGGTGTGTGCAGCAGGCTTGGCCACCTGGAAAGATGCGCTGAGACCACTGCACGCGTCACCGAGCAAACAGGAAAGGGGCTTTCAAAATTTGCAAGGAATTTACGGGGTGGGGCTGACAGTTGGTCACCTGAGGGCAGGGCAATAGTGTTCCAACCGATGACCAGAGAGGTGAGAACAGGCATTGTGGGACACCTCCCGGAGGCCAGTCACAGCGCTGTAATCTACCTGGGTGTCTACATTGGCACTGCAGCGCTGTAGCCCCAGCGTAGAAAGCCGTACGCCTCTCGTCGGGGTGGTTTTTTTATAGCACTGCAGCTGCACAGTTTCTGCGCACTAAGTGGCGTGGCAGCGTGTGCACCTCGGGAGTTACACCGCAGGAAGCTGCTTTACTGTGCGGCAACTTGCCAGTGTAGACAGGGCTCAAGTCTTTTGCTTTAAAGGTGGGTTTTTAATTATGAAGACTGTTGGCCATGTCTTTATCTTTTCCTAAACTCCTATTTTCCATTTTTGGTCTCCTACCTCATTTGCTTTTATCTCCTTTGAATTTGAAAAGGGTAGTTTTTTAGGTTTTATTATATTTTAATTTTTTTCATTAAGTTGTGCAGTGTACAGAATACTTAGGGCGAGGGAAAGGCAGACAGGAGGGATACTTATACATAAAAATGCTTCTGTACTTTTTGGGGAGTCTTGGGGGGAGGGGCAAGGGGCATGGCCTTTGGGGAGGGGTGAGACGGGGCGGCGCCTCAGGGGTCCAGTTATCAGGAATTAGAAAGTAGCCCCTTACTTTGCAATTTGACCCATTTAAGTAAATAGGGTAATTCGCAGAATAAATTACTACTCAGTGGGAACATGCGTGGCAGAATGACTAGTTTGTTTAGGTTGGCGGTCAGCACATACAGCTGTAGTGTTGGAATGAACACCAATGGAAATCGCAGTATAAATTTGTCCAAGATTTTTATCCCTCCCCAAATCCACAGGGTCACATGAGTGAATTCTCATCAGACTATTTAGGAGCCAGAAATAATTTCTTGTCAACAGACCTACAGATTCTAAATAGTGTCAGTAGTGTCAGCAAAGTGAGGGTCTTCTCTGCTTTGTTAGATAAGTATTAGTTAATGTATAACAAATCAAGATATGCAATAGTGTTTTTTCAACAACAGGCCAAATTCCCTCTCCCCTCCTCCCCCGCCCAGTTACCCCCATATATCATTGATTTCATTGGAGGTGACTTGGTATAAATGAGGGGAGAATTTGACTCCCCATCCCTTTCCCTCCTCCACAAAAAAATGTGACCATATTTTCTGGCTAAATTTGGTTAATGGCATCAGAACCCACAGATGGCACAGCACCTGTGAGATTGGGATTCAGGGTTGGTGGGGGAGTGACTAATTCTAATTGAAAGGACACACAACAAATCCCTAATCTAACAGGAGCTGATTGGGAGCAAATGTGCATGCTGCAGCAGCTTGTAATCAGGGGAAATGCTGTTGATCAAATTAATTTTAAAAATGAGATTAGACATATTTAAGACTGTTAAAAAAAAACTGCCTGGGATTATTACTGCTAGTTATTACTTGCATCTGGGCAGCCAGTACTTGGTCTGTTGCTGTTTGAAAACCTTGTGGGGTCAGACAGAGTCTCTGCAAAGATTTGCAAGAGATGTGTTGTTGCACTTCAACTTGCATCTGTTTCATGTCACAATTACAGCCTGTTTGAAAACTCATCCCAGTTATTTGGAATCGGAGTAGGCTAGGTACTACACTGCACTGGATACCTAGGAGGGCCCTATGCACCTCCATAAGATACGAATAACTCCCAGTGAAATCAAGTAGAGTTACTTCTATCCTGTGGTATTAAAATAGTGTTCTGGATTTGAGGCTGATCTCAGGCCTTTCCTAAACCCTCACATCTAGAGGAGAGTGGGAGGAAACATTGCAGAGGTTAGTGGTGATGGTTTGAACTGTGATAGTGCCCAGAGGTCCCAGTCAGGATCCTGGCCCTATGGTGGTCTCTGCCCACCAAAGAGTTTGCTATCTAAGAAGACAAGTGACATGCAAAATCAAATATATACAATTTTCAAAATATATATGTACATTTGCCATTTTTACTTATGAATAGTTAAAATTAAGTGCCACTTCTCTCAATTTGCCCTTCAACCTAAGCAAAAATTGACTGATTTTTGCATAGGCATGACAACAGATATGAGGCAGTCTTCACTAGAAGACATAACATACATATAAAAATTTACCAGCAATATCTCTGAAAGACGACATACCTTATAAATTCTTAGTTAAACAAGTGCAATGTGTTTAACCCAAAGAGCATCTGACACCCGGAGGTAATCGTCATCAAGTTTTGGAGCTTGGCAGCACAGAGAGGTTTTTTTAAAGCTGCTTGAAGAAAATGACTTAAGAAAGATTCAAGGTCAGTTCCCTATAGGTCCTGGCTGAGTATGTCAGACTTTCCCTGAAAGCGAAGCATTTCTCTGCCAAACTACTGTATATAGCTAGTGGAGGAAAATCCCATAAATCTCTCTCCTCCATTTATCCTGGGTCAAAGAGAGGTCCTTGCATGAGCATTATGTGACCAACTGCTCTTACTGGAAAACAGAGAGAGATTAGAGCACGTACAGTACTGGAAGAGACTTTACCCTTGCGGTCACAAACCTTCTCAGCTTACAGCTCAGAGTCAGCCCTTTGGAAGTACATACATACAGTAATGTTAAAATAGCTCTTTACTTTTTTAAGCACATCACATTTTCATCTCATGATTCTAGCCCTGCTTTTCAGTAGCCATTAACACAATGATAACTTCTGATATTTATTTTAAGTCAGTCACACAATTGACGTGAGTCTTTCACAACTTCACAATGACAAGAGACATGAGTCTTTCACAACTTCAAGTGACCTGAACCTCTGTTGAACTAGTACTTAAATGACTTACATTACCATAGTATGTGAGTTCCTCACAACCTCTATGTATGATACTCACAATACACCTGTGAAGTAGGGAAGTGCCGTCATGTCCATTTCACAGATGGGGAACTGAGGACTAGAGAGACTAAGTAAGTTGCTCAAGTCGCACAGGAAGACACTGGAGATCAGGAAAATGAGTCTGGGTCCCCTGAGTCCCAAATTAGTGCCCAAACCACTGGCTCATCCTTCCTTCTCTCTCTTGTCCAGTACGCACTGCCTCCAGCAACAAAGTGCCACCCACTAACACTATGCCTGCTGCACCTGGAGCTGCAGCTAGCAAGAGATGTTAAGAGTAACAGGAAGGGTTTCTTCAGGTATGTTGGCACCAAGAAGAAAGCCAAGGAAAGTGTGGGCCCCTTACTGAATGAGGGAGGCAACCTTGTGACAGAGGATGTGGAAAAAGCTAATGTACTCAATGCTTTTTTTGCCTCTGTCTTCACGAACAAGGTCAGCTCCCAGACTGCTGCGCTGGGCATCACAGCATGGGGAGTAGGTGGCCAGCCCTCTGTGGAGAAAGAAGTGGTTAGGGACTATTTAGAAAAGCATGGGGCTGGACGCGTTGCATCCGAGAGCGCTAAAGGAATTGGCGGCTGTGATTGCAGAGCCATTGGCCATTATTTTTGAAAACTCGTGGCGAACAGGGGAAGTCCCGGATGACTGGAAAAAGGCTAATGTAGTGCCAATCTTTAAAAAAGGGAAGAAGGAGGATCCTGGGAACTACAGGCCAGTCAGCCTCACCTCAGTCCCCGGAAAAATCATGGAGCAGGTCCTCAAGGAATCAATCCTGAAGCACTTACACGAAAGGAAAGTGATCAGGAACAGTCAGCATGGATTCACCAAGGGAAGGTCATGCCTGACTAATCTAATCGCCTTCTATGATGAGATTACTGGTTCTGTGGATGAAGGGAAAGCAGTGGATGTATTGTTTCTTGACTTTAGCAAAGCTTTTGACACGGTCTCCCACAGTATTCTTGTCAGCAAGTTAAAGAAGTATGGGCTGGATGAATGCACTATAAGGTGGATAGAAAGTTGGCTAGACTGTCGGGCTCAATGGGTAGTGATCAATGGCTCCATGTCTAGTTGGCAGCCGGTATCAAGTGGAGTGCCCCAAGGGTCGGTCCTGGGGCCGGTTTTGTTCAATATCTTCATAAATGATCTGGAGGATGGTGTGGATTGCACTCTCAGCAAATTTGCAGATGATACTAAACTAGGAGGAATGGTAGATACGCTGGAGGGCAGGGATAGGATACAGAGGGAACTAGACAAATTGGAGGATTGGGCCAAAAGAAATCTGATGAGGTTCAATAAGGATAAGTGCAGGGTCCTGCACTTAGGACGGAAGAACCCAGTGCACCGCTACAGACTAGGGACCAAATGGCTAGGCAGCAGTTCTGCGGAAAAGGACCTAGGGGTGACAGTGGACGAGAAGCTGGATATGAGTCAACAGTGTGCCCTTGTTGCCAAGAAGGCCAATGGCATTTTGGGATGTATAAGTAGGGGCATAGCGAGCAGATCGAGGGACGTGATCGTTCCCCTCTGTTCGACATTGGTGAGTACTGTGTCCAGTTTTGGGCCCCGCACTTCAAGAAGGATGTGGATAAATTGGAGAGAGTCCAGCGAAGGGCAACAAAAATGATTAGGGGTCTGGAACACACGAGTTATGAGGAGAGGCTGAGGGAACTGGGATTGTTTAGTCTGCAGAAGAGAAGAATGAGGGGGGATTTGATAGCTGCTTTCAGCTACCTGAGAGGTGGTTCCAAAGAGGATGGTTCTAGACTATTCTCAGTGGTAGAAGAGGACAGGACAAGGAGTAATGGTCTCAAGTTGCAGTGGGGGAGGTTTAGATTGGATATTAGGAAAAACTTTTTCACTAGGAGGGTGGTGAAACACTGGAATGTGTTACCTAGGGAGGTGGTAGAATCTCCTTCCTTAGAAGTTTTTAAGGTCAGGCTTGACAAAGCCCTGGCTGGGATGATTTAATTGGGGATTGGTCCTGCTTTGAGCAGGGGGTTGGACTAGATGACCTCCTGAGGTCCCTTCCAACCCTGATATTCTATGATTCTGTTAGAAATGGACCAAATTTTAATTTTCTGCAGAATTTTTTCTATTGAAAGTTTTTTCCATTTTGAAACCTTCAATTGTTATTGAAATCTCAATTTTGGGGGTGTGAGGGGGGGAATTCTGCCATGACACTAAACTGTCAATCAAAATTGGTGATGCAAAAACTGAAAGGCAAAAATGCAAAATAATTAACCAAGCTAACTTTTTCATCAATAATTTGCACTGAATTATTTTTTTTACAAAATGTGCAAATATTCATTTTTGATAGGGCTTGTTTTCAATGGAAAATGTCCACCAGCTTTCCTGAAAAGGTATCATTCTTTCTGGAACTTTGGAATGGAAAATATATCATGGGAGTGACTGCCTGTTTTGGGAATATGACAATTTGCTTCACTTCACTTTACTAAAGAGGCCCTGAAGCGTGAGAGATGCAGTGTTGCCTATTCTTGAGAAACTTGGTGTTTTTCTTAAAGCGCCTGCCTCTGAAGTCATGTGAATACATGCAAACCTCAGCTTTAATTTAAGTCTCTAGCTCTCTTGGTTGCAGTGAAAGCTTGCAAATGTGAACCTTAGTGTTTCAAAAACCAGAAGGCAAATCAATTATTTTTTAAGCCAATTTCATGGTTTCTACGGTCTTACTCTTAATTTTTGAATACTTGGAGTTGGCAATACTGGAGATGTTTATATTTTCCAGAACACAGCATGTCAATGTGACTTTTATTTTAGATTAAGGAGAACAGCAAGCAAAGTAAGAACAAATATAAAGTCTCTATTAGGGATGCAACAATGTGTGTCTTTTAATACATAAGATCTTCCATTCTGAATCCCCCTCAAAACCCTGCTCACTCACATACAGGCAGGCAGAATTCATACATATTAAAGTGTGTAGTACTCAGAAAATAGAACTATAGCTATCCACACCCACAGAGACCCTTCACCTTGTATTTATATTGTGTATTTCTGCTTTTCTAGTGTGCCAGGAAGCAGTCTGGGAGGTCTTCAAGACATTCTGGGATAGACTTCCAGCACGTGAAGAATATCAGTACTGGATGAGTTTGTGTGAGGAAGGAACTATGAGCATATTTGAAATGGGCACAAACTTCAGTCAGTCCGAAGAGCACCAGAGCCTGATTAAGAAGGTAAGTGCAGTAGGATGGGGTCTGGTTACCAAATCTTTTTCAGGAAACCAGCATGCATTGTTATGCTCCAATGTGCGACTTCAAATGACAATGAAAAAAAAGTACATGTCTGAGTTTTGTGGTGCCTGGATTATTAATTTAGAGGTACTGTGTTATGAAAATAAGGCACTGTGCTCATTTGAGGGAGAGCAAAACATTATGATGCAGAGGATTTTGCTTTAATGAGTACCTCAGTGCCATTCACTGCAATGACCTGGCTAGTGCATATGTGGGACCATTGCCTTCTACTGGATGGAATCAGACTTGTTCAGCTGATTATCATAGGCCTGAGGGCCACATCTGGGTGGGGAAATTGTATGTAGGGCCATGAATGTAGGGCTGGGGCAGGGGGTTGGGGTGTGGGAGGGGGTGCTGTGTGCAGGAAGGGGCTCAGGGCAAGGGGTTGGGGTGCAGGAGGGATTTGGGGTGTGGGCTCTAGCCCAGCACCGCTTACCTTGAGCGGCTCTGGGGTGGCAGCAACGCACAGCGGGGCTAAGGCAGGATCCCTGCCTGCCCTAGCCCCACGCCATTCCGGCACCACGTCCCTGCGGCCCCCCGCAGCTCCCATTGGCCACGGGTGCCTGCAGGCGAGGGCAGTGAGTGGAGCCCTCTGCCCCCTGCCTCCCCAGGGGCTGCAGGGACATGGTGCTGGCCACTTCTGGGAGCGGCGCAGGGTTCGCGGAGCCATGGGGGTGGCAATCCTGCAGGCTGGATCCAAAGCCCTCAGGCCCGCGGGCCGTAGTTTGCCTGCCCCTGTCATCGGCTGTCTACAGCTAATAGAGGTTTTCTTTCATCTCAAGTGGTAGGCACCTGGGACTTCAGAGCAGGAGCCTCAGTTGCATTCTTGCTCTTACTAAGCTGAACAGCACAATGACAATACTGACATTCCGGTCACCACGTATTTGCTACTCAGACATGCACATGCACATGATTTGCAAATGTGTGTGTTTGTAGACATTAGACTCGATATCCTGCCTAGAGAGTCTGTGGCCTTGTCTACATGGAGAGTTTGCACAGATTTAACTAAGGGTGGGACTATAAACCACTGTAGCCAAACTGGTGCAAACCCCTGTGTGAACACTGATTATTTTGGTTTAAACCAGGCTTAATTTTATCTTAAATCAGTTTGGCACTGCTTTAAACTAACCTGAAACAAGCCACTCTTAAACCAAATCGGCATGTCATCCCAAGGGTTTGCACGGGTTTAACTAAACCAGTGCAAGTTTGTATGTGTACAATGTCTGGCTCTATAACAGTGTTTGCTTAAAATGGTTTTTGCAGTCCAGGCATATATTTCTTCTTTGAAGGGAGTTGATGGTGGAATATAAGAGGCCATTTTTCTTTCATACAGAGCAGTTGTTCATTAAGGATAAAGGCCGTTCTAAGATGTATGGTGGATTCTATGATCTTTTTAAAGCCAAAAATCTCCATTGCTTTTGAAGATTGGAGATTTGTGTGTGCTAATGAGTAAGTTAACGCTTGGGTAGGCTTTGAGGACTCTTAGGAACACAAGCCTATAAGATGCGTAACATGTTGGTTAGTGTGTATGTGTTCCGCTGCTGGTCAGAATATGAGACCGGCTCAAGTATTTGTCATGGTCACTTGCTAGTGACTGACCCACAGGGGATATAAACCTGAACAGCACTACAGCTAATGGTGCCTCTGTCTGTGCTCTTGTGTTGGTTTTTGTAGATGGATGCTGGCAGAGTCCTGTTGTTAACCTTCATAAACATGTAAGAAATTTGGTAGTGTTGCAGTTATCCTTGGAAAAGTTTGCAGCTAGATAATGAATGAAGTTCTAATGGAAAATTTTAAGGAAGTTAGTTTTTTATTTACATTTTGAGTGTATTGTTGAACTACCTGAAGTATTATAGTGGTATGGGTGGTATAGAGTTGAAGGTTTCAGAGTAGCAGCCGTGTTAGTCTGTATTCGCAAAAAGAAAAGGAGTACTTGTGGCACCTTAGAGACAAACCAATTTATTTGAGCATAAGCTTTCGTGAGCTCACAAAAGCTTATGCTCCAATAAATTGGTTAGTCTCTAAGGTGCCACAAGTACTCCTTTTCTTTTTATAGAGTTGAAGGTTGTTGTCTTCTAGTCTTTACATATAAAGGCAGGCACATTCTGATGCATCTTAGTCCCCACTGTTGCTTCAATGTTTTGGATAGAGTATTTAATATTACATATGAAATCATTAAAGAATGAATTGCTTTAAGTCCAGCAATTAATTTAGGTTGAATTGTTTGTTGTCCATTCTCCTACACAAGGGTGATTCTCTCCCTCTCTCTCTCTCTCATACATGCACTCACTCACATAGTGTTTCTGTTTCCATTGCTGCCATCTACCACTTACTTCTAAGCTCTTGGACTACTTTGCTCCACCCTGAAATTTCCACATGGCTCCCCACTGCCTCCTACCTTCCCAGTACATCCAAATGGCTCCCCCTGAGCATTTGATCTAGAAATCATTGTGATAAAATAAACATGGAACCCTACCCTACCATTTTCAATCAGTTTTCAGAGAATGCATGTGTTTTAAGGTGGCTCTGAGGACTTCAGTCTGCATAGACATACGCCTTATAATTCTCTTTACTTTCAAGAACATTTTCCCTCCTAATTGTTGCTGCTTCATCCCTGAATGGATAGTGTGGCTTTCATGAGTTATTGGCCAACTAAGTCTACGTGACTCCTAGATGACTTTCTACAGCTCTGGGTTGTGTCCTGTTTCTCTTGTCCTTTTCTCCAGCTGAGATGATGTTGGAGGTTGTGTATGAAACCCTTAGGATATTTGTGGAAATCTGCTTTCTTTTGCTGCGCTTGTCCATTATTTGCTCCCCTTTGTCTTTCATCTTTTATGTTCATAGGGCTTGTGTGACAAAGCCAGGATACAATCTGGACTGATAAACAGCTGTATCCCTCGAGTTCTCTAACCTGGGGTGCCTTTTACACTGCCTTGTTGTGAGAACAGCCACTCCTGATCTGCTCTCACACAGCGTCCAGCATGTAGATTACTCCCAGTTCCACTGTATGAGTGCTGTAGCCAGTCACTCTTGAATTACACTACAGAGCGACACCAGCAAACTCCCAGTCCAAGACTTTCCCCCAGAAATGTGTGTCTTGTACTGCCCAGCTCTCTCCTGGACAATATAACCTCATAAAAAGTCCATCATTTTATTAAGAAAATGATATGCACAAATCCTGTTATCCCAAATGGAGTTTCCCAAACACTTCAATCCAAATACTCTGGTTTAGATAAAACAATAAAACAAGTTTATTAACTACAAAAGGATAGATTTTAATTGACTACAAGTAATGAGGCATGAAAGTCAGAATTGGTTACAAGAAAAACAAAAGTAAAATGGAACTAATGTCTAACTTAACAACCTAGAGTGAATTCAAAGCAAAGGTCTCTCTCACCACATGCTTCAGCAGTCTTACTGGCTGAACTTCTTTCAGTCAGGATCCTTCTCCCAGTCCAATGCCACTTCCTTTGTTCTTTAGCTGTTGTGGATGCCGTGGGCAAAGAGAAAGGGAGGAATAATTTGGAGCTTTTGCTCTCCCTTCTTATAGTTCTTTCTCTTCTTTGAGAAGTCTCTCCAGCTGGGCTTCAGGTGACAGACAATCTGTGTGGGTGGGAACCACAAGTTGTTTCTTTGTCAAAATGTAGATTTTTTTGGTCACACCTTCTTTCTTGCTGACATTTAACCAGGCGATGGTCCATTTGATTTCGTTGACACCTGGCTGAGGCATCAGCTAGCCTTTTGTCTCTGGGGAACTGGTTTATGGCTGCTTCCCAGACTTGGAATATGTCCTCCTAATACCATACAGAGAAATCTTATGACTTTACATACAATGTTACCACACACATTTTACGAGGACAATAATGATCAGTCTGTCATGAGTTTTGAAATATCATCTCACCAGGCATACTTGGTACAAAAGTTATCATAATCCTGTGAAAGGGATGAACACAGGGGTACAGACTGTCACAGCTTGTTCATGCAAGATGCTGAGCACCTTAATACCCACCCTTGACTTCTTCTGATGGTGGTCAGCATCTCACAGGAGCTCAGCAGCTCGCAGGATGAAGCGTGTGAATGGTCCACATACTCAGTTGATTAACAGAAAGAATCTCTTCTGTCTTGCACTGTAGTAAACAGCAAAGCAGCATACACTCTGTTGGTAATTCTGCGGTCTATCAGTTTGTATTTTGACCACTTAGCCCAGGCTCTGAAATTTCCTTTGATCTGTTATCCTACTATTTTTCAGGTTCATGGACCTCGGTTTTTCCAGGTTCCAGCTAGGACTGGAACTGGAAATTCTGCAACACTGGTCAGATATCCAACCAAAGTTCACATATTTAAGAGATGTGGAGGGTTCAGATAAGCAATATGAATAGGCTTTTGTGATGCTTTTCTGAACTGAAATCCATACATTTTGCGACTCCCCCATCTCTAGCATATACAATAACCCTAACCTTATACAATATTGTGTCATGGGGTTTTTCGTACAAATTGTATCCTAAGATGTTTTGCAGAAGTGTTAAGTATATAGTTACAGAGTTAAAAGAACAGAGGGAGAGAAATGTAATAAAATACAGGCAAGGGAAAAAAATGTTTCCAGATGAGATTCAAAACAGACGTAGAGTCAATTATATCCACAGTTTTACTTTACAATGCTTTGACAACAACAAGACAAGGCCATGTAAAAACTATGGAATAAACACTAGAAATCTGTGCAAAAATTCTAGTGTCATGACTCCAGTATAGTATCAGTTTTTCAAACCATCACCTAAGTCTAATATTTGGTGGCACTTTAGGATTGCATATTCCAGACTCAGACATTGAATGAATAGTGGTATATTACATCCGTGATCATATCATAAATAACATGACTGGCTCTGGTCATAAGAATACAGATTATCCATATATGGTGGCTAGATTAAAAAAAAATTGGCCTTCCAGAAGAAGAAATCATTTGTTTTAAATAATGTATCTAAAACATTTTATGACCTTCAGTTCTTCGCGTGTCCTCTGCATATTCCCACTCGTGGGATATACCAACTGGTGTAGCTTGGACAGTGAAACCTTCTGGTAGCAGTGCCTGTTAAAGCATTCACATACCCCTTCTTCCCCTTCCTTAGTGTTTGAGCTTGTGCTGAGGGTGTGTCTATAAAAGAGCATGGTGTTGGTTGCCACCTCAGATCCTTCCACCGCTAATGCAGGGTCTAGTGTGTTTGTCATTTACTATTCTGTAAAAGGAAGGGAAGTGTATTGGGAGTGTGAATATGCAGAGCGCATAGAATCATAGAATCATAGAATATAAGGGTTGGAAGGGACCCCAGAAGGCCATCCAGTCCAACCCCCTGCTCGAAGCAGGACCAATTCCCAGTTAAATCATCCCAGCCAGGGCTTTGTCAAGCCTGACCTTAAAAACCTCTAAGGAAGGAGATTCTACCACCTCCCTAGGTAACGCATTCCAGTGTTTCACCACCCTCTTAGTGAAAAAGTTTTTCCTAATATCCAATCTAAACCTCCCCCACTGCAGCTTGAGACCATTACTCCTCGTTCTGTCATCTGATACCATTGAGAACATGGAGTTCTTTGCATCTCAAAGAACTCCAGCGACCAGTAAGTAACCTTCTTCATTTTTTTTTCCATTGGTCCAACATTGTGTCATGGCAAGTGTGGAAAGGCGTAGATGTGTGACTGCTGTGGAGAAATGCAGGAGTAACAAAATGGGCACCAGACTTGTTGCGGTTATGTTGCTGTAACATCCAGACGATGTTCACTTATCTGAAATTGGAAGTGGCATTTGGATAGTGCGGTCCAGATTTTGTTGCCTGTACACTTTGGGCAGTTAACCAATCTGTCTTTCTCCTGCCCCTCTCATCTGTAATTCACTCATCGTCCCACCCCCAAGCCAGACCTGCGATTACACACAATAGGCTTGATCCCGCAAGGCACAGATGTGGAGTGTTGCATGTATAAACCTAGGATAGAGCAGATTGATGAGCAGGGCACAGAGGAGACTGATCCTGCATTAATGAGAGCACTTCTGTGCAGCTGCCAGGTTACTGCTGCCCAGTGGCAGGAAGCAGGCCAAAAAGGGTATTTGTAAGATGAGATTTGCAAGGGAGACCAGGAGATGGGATGGGGTAGAGTAGCTGGATAGGGTATGCCTCATTAGCAGATTGAGACTCTCTTAAGCCCTTGACTTCTCAGACATGATCATTAACTGTCTATGCCCGGCCCTGATCTTCTCAGAATAAGAAACCTGGAGGGACAGGAGGCGTGAGTTGGATTTCCATGCAGTGCGGAGCCTGGCACTTAACTGTACCTTGTGTCTGTGTGGAGCCTCTACTCACACTCATGATGAAGCACAACAATTTAGGAATGTGGACAATTTTAATATCCAATTACAAATAAATAAATAGTACACTCTGTTAGTTGCCACAATATAGGTAGCTGACAGGAATTTTAAAATAGTATGGCATGGGCTGTCATGGCATGTGTGTGTGGCGGCCCCACAGACTTGTAAGGGCCAGGAAAATTGCATTATGTACATTTCAGAACATTTGTTACTAATCAGCAGCCATGGAATCATAGAAATGTAGGACTGGAAGGGACCTTGCCAGGTCATCTAGGCCAGTCCCCTGCACTGAGGCAGGGCTAAGTATTAAGTTCTGTTAGTACTTAAGACTTGTTAATGTTAAATCTTGACTGAGAGAGTCCTAATTTTTGGGACTGTCATCTGGGCTGTCGGCATCTCTTGTTTAGAACCCTCCACTGGGCTTTTGATCAGGCCCACTGCAAGTGTATATAATATCAGTACACAAAAACACTGTGCTGTGTATCGGTGATCTCTGTGGAATGTACCTGACCCAAAACCTAAAAAAGGAAGGCAATGAAAAATTAAACCTACCACAGTATACACCCTCTATTACCCCCCCCCCCCCCCCCAGAGATGAACATCTCACAACTAGCACAACCACCATCCACCACAAAAAAATGCACCACAACCTTAACTATGCCCCAGTAAGGACACCAGCCTTCCAGCATCCCCTTCCCCAAATTCCACCCATCCACCTCCATCACAAACAGACCAAAACGGCCCCCTCTGTTGTCCCTTCACGTCACAGTTTTGTCAAGTGATGCAGGTTTGGGAAGATTCATGCAGTTCCTGGTCTCTGTCAAAAGCTAACAGCTACTTCATAGAAGATCCTGGTTGTTGTAAACCTCCTGCTCTCCCAGCACATACGATTCAGATATGATGAACAGTCAGTGCTGACCATTTTTGTATTCTTTTACAAACAAAACAAGTTACGGTCTTCCTTCAGTTTGTAGTTTTGGGGCTAGAGGGGGCCAAAATATCATGGGACTCAGAATGTGAATTTAGTTGTGGCCAGTTTAAATTTAAACTGAAACTAACCAATGGATTTTTTTTAAAACTCCTCAGAAAATTCAAGCATATTTTTCACTCCATTATCCAAGTTGTTAATGAAAATACTGAACAGTATTGAAACCAAGAAAGATCCCTATGGGACCCCACTAGACATGTCCTTCCAGTCTGATAGCAAACCATTAATAACTACTCTTTGAGTACATTTTTTCAACCAGTTGTGCACCCATAGTAGTTTCATGTAGTTTACATTTTCCTAGTTTACTTATGAGACTGTCATTGGGGATTGTCAAAATCCTTTCTAAAATCAAGATATAACATGTCTGCTGCTTCCTCTCGATCTACAGGGCCTACAACCTTGTCAAAGAAGGAAATTAGGTTGTTTTTGACAAATCCATGCTAGCTATTACTTATCACCTGTTTCTCCTTTAGGTGCTTACAGGTTGATTGTTTAAATTTTTTTCCAGTGTCTTTCCAGGAATCGAAGTTAGGCTGACTGGTCTATAATTCCCCCGCCCCCTTTGTTCCCCTTTTTAAAGATAGGTACTATGACTGCTCTTCTCCAGTTCTCTGGTACCGCACCTGTCTTCCATGAGTTCTCAAAGATAATCACTAATGGTTCTGAGATTGCTTTAGTTAGTTCCTTAAGTATCTGAGGGCAGTTTCCATCAGGCCATGACAACTTGAAAGCATCTAACTTACTGAATTTCATCTTGTTGATTTCAGATCAATTCTCCAGTTTATCAAGGTCATTTTAAATTCCAATCCTGCCCTCCAAAGTGCTTGCAATCCCACTCAACTTGGTCTCATCTGCAACTTTTATAAGCATATTCTTAAAAATTCAAGCTTTATCCAGAGATTGTGATGAACATTTTGGATAGATAAACTCTGTTTTTTATGTAAAACAGAGGTTTAAGTCCCACTTTGAGTTCAGAATATAATGCAAATGTAACTGGCATTGCAATAGCTCCATCTTAATATTTATTTGTGGGCACAGTTTTCAAATGTAGATGTGTGTAACATGGTGTGCTAGCCTCGTAAAACAGGCAACAGGCCTGGCACAATCTTCCTACAGATTTCGTTCCTGGAAGATGGCATTCTGGGATTTGTAGTTTCAGGGAGTCAGGTAACTGTAGGAAGGCATGCCAGGAAAGGAGGCAGGACTGTATAAGTTTGAGGGAGACATGTGAACAGACCCAAGAGGCAGTAAGGAAAACAAGGAATCCCAGACTGGGAAGAGTTGTTTATCTGGTAAAGGACTCCTTCTGTGAGCCCCTGGACCACAAGGTGAAGGCTTAAACTTGTTGAAAGGGCTGTTCATTTTGTTGGTTTTTGGCTTCCCTTACCCCCAGAAGTGACAGCTTTGTTGGTTTGGTCAGAGGGTTAAACTACCCTGACAATGAGGGAAACTGAGGAGGCAGTTGGTGAAGTAAGCAACATGCCATAGGATGCTTTAATAGGGTGCCCGAGTCCCCATTAGCATGCTAAAATAGACACTTAGACATGTTAAATGTACATTTATGTTGCCTAAATTCTGAACTGAGTGTTCAAACGTAGGATTTAGTATCCCATGAAGGTGATATCTAACAGCTTTTCTTTTCTGACCCTCTCCCAAACATTAATGAATTTATTTTCACAACCCTGGCGAGAGTCAGGGAAGTACTATTCTCTCTCCTTCAGTGCTGCCATCTTCCTAGATAAACAACTCAACTCCAACTCAATTGAATCTCTTGCCGGCAATCCCAGCCACCTTTCACTCACTCCTCAAACCCTCCCCTTCTCCTGCCTCCATATCTCTCTCTGCACAGGATCTTGGTGATTTCTTTATTTAAAAAAAACAAAACAAAAAAGTGACCTTCCATTCCCCTCCTACAACTCTCCCCTTCTCCGCTGTCACAGATTCTTGTCTGCGCTCCTTCACTAACTCCTCTGCTTGCTCCAGTTACCCTCTCCCATCCCCTATTCTGGTCTCCCTTACTCCTTTACTCATTCGTATCCCCTCCCTTATTAAACGTCTCTCCTCTGGCTCTTTCCCATCACAATATAAGCATGCTTTAATCTTTCCCATCTTAAAAAACCCACCCTTGACCTCACTTGCCTTTCCAACTACCACCCCCATCCCTCCTCCCTTTTGTCTTTAAGGTCATTGAACATGCAATCTGGGATTGCTGCCTGAAATTCCTCTTCTCCATTTCCATTCTTAGACCCTTTCCAATCTGGCTTCCATCCCTGGCACTCCACTGAAACAGCTCTTGCTAAGGTATCTAATGACCTCTTCTGAGCTTGGGCTGGGATGCATACTCCATCCTCGTTCTCCTTGACCGGTCAGCTGCATTTGACACAGTTAACCATACTCTTTTTCTTGAAATCTTGTCCTCTGTTAGCTTCCATGACTCTGTCCTCTCCACGTTTCCCTCCCACTTCTCTAATTGCTCCTTCAGTGTGTCCTCTAGAGGATCCTCCTCATCTGCCCTGCAACTTTCTGTGGGGGTTCCACAGGGCTCTGTCCTTGGTCCCCTTCTCTTCTGCCTCTACCCCTTGTCTCTGGGCAATCTCATCTGCAAGCACAAATTCAACTACCATCTCTATGCTGATGACTCACAGATCTACCTTCGTACTCCATATCTGTCTCCTTCTGCCCAAACTACAATCTTGGCCTATATCTCTAACATCTCCTTGTGGATGTCTAGCCATGAGCTCAAGCTCAACATGGCTAAAACAGTGTTCCTAATCCGTCTCCCAAGCCTTGCCCCCACCCACCTCTTCTCTAGAATACTTGTGGACACTACCACCATCCTACCTGTCACTCAGGTCCTGGGCGTCATCTTCAACTCGGACCTCTTTCTAGGTTCCAGCATCCAGACTGTCTAAATCTTGGCGATTCTTTGTGCATAACATCTCTAAGATATGGCCTTTCCTGGCTCTATCATCTCACATCTTGGTTACTGCAAATTCCTTCTCTCTGGCCTTGACAAATGCCATCTTGCCCTGCTTCTATCCATTCACAGTGCTGCTGCAAAGATCATTTCCCTAGCCGATCGCTTTGACCATGTCATCCCTCTTGCTGCATCCCTTCACTGGCTCCCCCTTTGCTAATGCATGAAATATAAGCTTCTTCATTTAAGCTGTCTTCATTTTCAAGGCCCTTTACAGCCTATCTCCACCCTAGCTATCATCTCTCATTGACTCTCAAAATGTCAACTCATGCCTCCAATTGGCCAGTGATGTCAGCCTCCATTGCCCACTTGTTAAAATTTTAAAACAAGCACCTTTGTGCTTTCTCCCAGGCTGCCCTTCCTGGTTAGAAGGAGCACCCCATAAACATCTGAAAAGCTACTTTCCTGCAAATCTATCTTTACAACTCTCCTTTGTCAGGTTGCCAACAACAACATTGACAGTGGTAAGACTGATAGTGTGCTGATACCACTCCCTATTATGCTGAATGTTTCCTCTTGCTGTCTGGTTCAGCTCAGTATCTCTGTCTGTCTCTTGTCTTATTCTTAGATTGCAAGCTCCTTGGGGCAGGAACTGTGTTTTTATTCTGTTTGTACAGCATATAGCACCATGGGTTTTTCTTCAAGTGCTTGCTCATGTCCATTCTATTGTAGGCGTGTCATAAAGATAAAGGGAGGGGTAAACATCTTTAAATCCCTCCTGGTCAGAGGAAAAACCCTTTCACCTGTAAAGGGTTAAGAAGCTAAAGATAACCTCGCTGGCACCTGACCAAAATGACCAATGAGGAGACAAGATAACTTTCAAAGCTGGAGGAGGGGGAAACAAAGGGTTCTCTCTGTCTGTGTGTTGCTTTTGCCGGGACCAGAGCAGGAATGCAGGTCAGAACTCCTGTAAAAAGTCAGTAAGTAATCTAGCTAGATATGTGTTAGATTCTGTTTTGTTTAAATGGCTGATAAAATAAGTTGTGTTGAATGGAATGTAGATTCCTGTTTTTGTGTCTTTTTGTAACTTAAGGTTTTGCCTAGAGGGATTCTCTGTGTTATGAATCTGATTACCCTGTAAGGTATTTACCATCCTGATTTTACAGAGGTGATTCTTTTACTTTTTCTTCAATTAAAATTGAAGGTATCGATATCCACGGACATGGACGTTTCCTGCGCTTCATGGTGGGGACCACCCACTACCAATTTCCAGTGCTCCCTTTTGGCCTGGTAACAGCCCCGAGGGTGTTTACCAAGTGCATGTCGGTAGTGGCGGCTTACCTCAGACATCACGGTATCCAAATTTACCCATACCTCGATGACTGGCTCATCAAAGACGGCTCCAGGACCCAAGTCCAGCGCAGTATCAATGTGCTACAAGTCACATGCCATGCTCTGGGCCTGTTGATAAACGAGCAAAAATCAGCGTTAATCCTGGTCCAAAGAATTGAGTTTATCAGAGCGGGACTCGACTCTACCCAAGCCAGGGCATTTCTACCGCAGGACAGGTTCAGGACAGTGTCAGATCTCATTGCCAGCACACCCACTCACCACAGCCTTAGGCAAAACAAACATCTGACTGACACACTATAATTAACTAATTTATGTACAAATTAAATTATATCAGATTTCAGATCAAATGTAGCTTCTATGTCATCTTCTGTATTTTTGGTTATTCTCTGAGTGGATAAGTAATATATCCAAGTGAGGTATGTGCATTCAAACCCTTTGAAATTAGAGGTATAGATTCTCTAAAGTCCTTAGTACTGATAATATACATTAAAATAAATATATAGCAGTTGTGTTAACTATAGCTTCTAAATTATAAAAAATGTTGAATCATAGGGTTTAAGGCCAGAAGGGACCCTCCAGATCATCTAGTCTGACCTTCTGTATATCACAGACCCCCGATACCACCCAGTACCCCCATACTAAACTGGATATGTGGGTTGACTAGACTAAACACATTCAGTCAGTCTTATCTGGACAGAATTAGATTAATGTGGGATCAGGAAGGAATTCCTCAAGCCCCTCAGTGTTTATTGGCAGGGAGCATGTTTTTTCCACTGCTCCTCTCTGTAGCATTGCATAGGGATCATCTGTTAGGATCAGGCAGGTCTATCCCACATAACTGATTTGCTGCAGAAATTGGTGGAACTTGGTCCATGTGGTCAATGTCTTTTGTGCTTCTGTGTATGTGATTTATACTTTATTATTGCTGTAATCTTTGTGTTCATCTTAAACTATGGGTTTCTTTTACTTGCATTATATTACATTGTATAAGATTAATTGCAGTTGGTAAGAGAGGAAGGTGTTGGAGCAAGGGAGCTAAAATCCAGTCCATGCTTCAAAAGGAATGGTGTAATAACATGATGTGAGCATCTTTTCATCAGGTTAACCTAGAAAATATAAATTACATTTGCCAAAAATAATCCCACTGGGTGAAAGTCACCCTCTGTTACCCTGATGTTACTATTTCTACTTGTGTAGTACTGCACTACTTGGGTAACGCTTTAGGTATTCAAAGGGCTGTATGGACATTAACTACTTAATCCTCACAACATCCCAGTGAAGTAGGTAGATATATGGTGTTATCTCCATTTTGGAAATGGAGACATCTAGGCAGAGAGGTGAAGTGACTTGCCAAAGGCTACACAGCCAGCCAATAGAAAGGCCAAAATTAGAGCCCCGGAACCCCTAAAGCCGAGTGAAATTTGGAATTTTTGTCCTGCAGGAGAGTCTGATATTTCAATATTTGTTTTCATCCCAAATAGAGCTGAAAATTGGAGATATTTGTTCTTTGCAGAGCTAAATAGTCTAAAAAATTTGATTCAGAAATGTTGCAATATTTTGTTTCAATGTATTCAGCTGAAAGAAACCATTGACATTCTGAAATAGGTAGCTTGGTCAGAAGGGAGTCTGCATCACACAATGGGAGATGTAGTCCTACCGGGAGCCCAGTCCACAGGAGAGAATGGGAGCCAGAATTAAAACTGCCATGAGGCAATGTGTACAATAGGAAATGCAGTTGAATATTGAACTGACTCGATATGCTTAGGTTAGTTCAACAAAATGAAATACTCTGATTTGGGCTGAACTGACCCAAAGCAAAATATTTTTTTAAATTTTTTCCTGACAGAAAATCAAAATTTTGGGGTAAAATTGAAATTTTCCCTGGGGGCAGGGAGGGAAAGGAGTGGATTTCAATTTTGTGGAAAAATGCGTTTTTATCAACAAATCATTCTGACAGAAAATTCCCAACTAGCTCTACTCCCAACTCTGTGCTTGTTCCTCATTAAAATTGGGCTTTATTAGGTTTTCTTCTGATAATGGGCATGCCTTTTCAATTGACTGGGAGCCCAGTACTGCAGTCTTCATTAAGGCAAAACTCTTGAAGTCAAATCAGGTAAATGCTGCAGAACTAGTCCTTAGAATTGTAAGATGCTCATTATCTTATACACCAGGGTGGGCAAACTTTTTGGCCCGAGGGCCACATCTGGGAATAGAAATTGTATGGCTGGCCATGAATGCTCACAAAATTGGGATTGAGGTGCAGCAGGGGTTGAGGGCTCTGGTTGTGGGTGCAGTTTCTGGGGTGGGGCCAAAAATGAGGAGTTCAGGGTGTGAGAGGGGGCTCCAGGCTGGGGTGGGGGAGTGAGGTGTGTGTTGGGGGGGGGAGTGACAGCTCCAGCTGGGGGTGCGGGCTCTGGGATGAGGCTGGGGATGAGGAGTTTGGGGTCTAGAAGCGTGCTCCAGGCTGGGACCAAGGGGTTCAGAGGGCGGGAGAGGGATCAGGGCTGGGGCAGGGGGTTGGGGTGCATGAAGGGGTGCAGGCTCCAGCTGGGGGTGTGGGCTCTGGGGTGGGGCTGGGGATGAGGGTTTGGGGTGCAGGACGGTGCTCTGGGCTGGGATTGATGGATTTGGGGAGCAGAAGGGGGATCAGGGCTGTGGTAAATGAGGCATGGGGAGAGGCTCAGGGTTGTAGGCTCCCGGTGGCACTTACCTCAAATGGCTCCTGGAAGCAGCAGCATGTCCCTTCTGCGTGCTGACCCGTCCACAGGCAACACCACCGGAGGGGGCCATTGGAGCGCGCAGGAGCCGGGGCGGGGCATGCCACTGCTTCCAGGAGCCATGTGGGGCGGCCCCCGACCCTACTCCCCGGCTGGAGCGCTGGAGCGGGGCAAGCCCCAGACCCCGCTCCTCAGTGGGAGGTCGAGGGCTGGCTGAAAATGGCTGGTGAGCCGGATCCGACCCACAAGCCATAGTTTGCCCACCCCTGTTATATACTGTAAAACCTGTATGAAGAGATCACTCTTCTTTGTCAATCTCTGTTTTAAAAGACTACCCCTCCCCAAAGTATTCTCTACATCCTAAGTGTTCTGCTTGCCCTTAAGTCGACAATAATCTCTGTTAAACAACCAACTTTTCTAGGCCCTTTGTGACGCTTTACTTTCTGGACATAATGTGTGGACCTCCAAAGTGATTCTGTAAAGTAATGCACTTGAACTTTTCATGGGTCTTTAGGAGCTGAAGGATGGGCCATGTATCATTTAGAGGGTCATTTCTTCTTAGGATTTACAATCAAATCTCAGATTTTATCTATCTCCTTAATGTCGCACAGAATCAATGATCTCCACTCAGGCAATATATAGGATCTTTTTTTTTTTTTTTTTTGGTAGATGTGCTAGAAATGTAGTAATAAACTCCATGAGTAGAACTCACTTATTTTGAAATTTATGTATAGTGAATATACTCATTCATTGACTGGGTTAATCTATTATTTTTACAGTAACCATCCAGAGCATATTGCAGCCTAATTTAAGGCCATCAATCTACAATCCTAACTCAGGCAAACCTCCCACTAAAGCTAATGGAGGGTTTGCCCGAATAAGGACTGCAAGATCTAATCCTAAATAATTATTTAATGCCTGTATTCCATAATAAAAAATGTGGATATGCAGATGTCTTTGTAATGACACGATGATAGTCTCATATGTATTACTGTGGGTCTCCTAACCAAGGGTGGATCAAGGGATAATCTAGCTGCTCCATATTGAGACTCCAGTTTAAAGCCAATCATGCAGTATTAGGCTCCACAAGTTTGCTACAAAATTGAATGAGAGGTTGATGGTTTTAAATTGCATTTTAAAATGTAAACATGAAGATAGGCTATGGCAGTGTATGCTTCTAATTTTAGATTTTGACATTTATGAACCGTGAGTGATGATTATATTTTGTAAGGAAGCAAAGATTTTTGAAATGGCTAGCCCAGGAAAACTACTGAGAGATTACTATTAAAAAGTCATCATTTGCCAGTAGTTACTACACAGTGGTGTCTGGTATGCTGCAGTTATTTACTGTTCTAAATTTAGAAAACATACGTAGTGACTTAAACAGCATGTTAGCTGCATAATTGGGTTGGGTGTTGACCATGCTGGCAGTGGTTTTCTGAAACGCTTCGCCTTGTTAGCATGTGTTGATCCTGCTGGGAAAGAGTTAAGTGGGTTCTGCTGACTCACTGAGACAGGGGGCTTGTTTTCCCACCTGGATATAAGGGGAGTGTGAGTGGCTTTCTAGAGAAAAGGAGCAACGATATAGGATGGGGCTGGGCAGTCTCTCTACGCCAGTGGTTTTCAACCTTTTCATTTGCAGACCCCTAAAAATTTTCAAGTGGAAGTGTGGACCCCTTTGGAAATCTTAGACCTAAGCTGTGGACCCTCAGAGGTCTGCAGACCACAGGTTGAAAAAAACTGTTCTATGGTAATGACAATCTTTCGTGGACCCCTTAGACTGTAGACCGCGGTTGAAAAACACTGCTCTAAGCAGCTAAGTTTTGGGCTTGCACTAAACTTCATTATCTTATTCCTAAATTTTTTGTTCATAAAGCCATATCACAGGAAAGGGTTGAGTTTTTGACTCTATGCAATATGTTTTAGAGCAGTTTGGGAAAGCCACCTGCTCACAGTCCTGTATTAGAAAGTGTGTGTGTGTGTGTGTGCATAATCTTCCCTATCCAGAGTGACAGCATATAGTGCATGTGCCATCAAATCAAAATACAGCTGGTAGGTGTTATTTTAAGCCTGCTGGCCTTGACCAGGCCAGCTGTTCAAGTGATCTAAAGAGAGAAGCATTTTGGTAAAATACATTTTTGCAATACAGCATTCATGTGTCACGTTATAATAACCGATTAAATCAGAGAATGGGGAGAGGGATTATTAATAGGCTACTGAAAATGATTTGTTCTGTGAATTTATGAAATATTAATGTTCAGAGTCTTCTTATCTGATCTGAGACCATCTCCCCACATCACAGTGTGCGCAAATGGTCCCTGTAGGAATGGGAAGTTAGCATTAGTTATGTAGGTGTGATGGGGAGGCATGTGTGCAGAGTATAAGCTGTCCTTGCTAGCAGCTGCTGTGCTTCTTCTGTGTACTACTTCCTGACTGTACACCTGCCATTCCAGGGTGCTACCAAAGGCACAGGAAGTGAAGGTGGGAGCTGTGACCCTGCTTCTCCCTTGGCACTCAAAGAATTAAAGGAATGGTCCCACTCGAGGGCTTCTGAACCCTAGGAAGAAGTGGAGGAGGAGAGCAAAATAGCTGCAATGGCCTAGTGCAGCTTGACTTTTTAAACAGCTAGCTAACCCTTCTCTAACTTAGCTGTTTCTAGAGATGTCACTTCTTTGTGGCCGAACTATAGTTCTTCTTTTTCAAAACCTGGCTATTTTTAAACACATGAAATGTACTGGATCAATACATAGTGACATTAGTAAAAACGCAATTTTCTTTGCACAAGGTTCCTAATGTGCTGCACCACCAGCAGAATGGCAAGTTTTGCATCTTTAAAATGTTCTCTGTACCTTTAAAATACTACTAATGTTCATGTTTACATAGCAGAAGGTGGCAAAGATACTTTAAAAGATGCCATAAACATAATTTAAATACAAAAAATGGCTCAGGCTGTGAAACAAACTGACAAAGACCAGAAAAGATTTGGTCTGCCCTACTATTTTTTTAAATAAGTAATTTAGTAAAAAGATCCTACAAATGTAAAGCTAACACCTAGAAAATGGTATTTCTGGTATGCAACATGTTACTCGGCACCATGTTAAGCTCTGCTTATTGGGGATAGAGCTAGGACTGGATTGCTTAGAGTTGGGATTGGATCTGTTCTGGATAGTCATGCTGTAGCATTGGTGAAGCCATATTAAGTCCATTGCTGGGAAACCTCAGTCCTTTGCGTGGAAGGTGCACAGTATTTTGTTTGGATGCTATATCATTTTTATTTGTAATAAATGTACTTTATTGTACATCATATTTTAACACTTCCATTGCCCCTGCTGTGATGCTGCCATTCATTAATATTCCATTAGAATCAATAGAACATCATCATTATTGATGTGAGCATGGCTGAAACCAAATACAATGTGCTAGACATTTCTAAACACAAAATAAGACACAGTCCCCCTCCTAAAAGACAAATTGACAAAGGGCCCCACACTAAGTAAAATGGCCATGGCGGTAGTTGGCCATGTTTGGTAATACATTTTAATAATAAAATGAACTATTTTTTATCATATAAAATCTCCAAGTACTCACAACCTACCTATTATCAAACTAGAAAACCCTTGCACATCCTAGTACATTGTACAGTGTAACCTGCACTGAGTACCACCTCCTCTAGGCCAGCCCTTTCTCTTAAGGAACCATCTTAAAAAGTCCCTAAGGTTTCTAGTACGTTTTTTTTTTTAACCTTAAGTTAGATCGGCTTGTACTAGGCTACCTATTTTTGTTGGTCTCTTGGATGGTTGCTTAAGACAGGTTTCATGCTATCCTAATACTGCACAGTAAAGAATATCATAGTTTTTTAACTGAAAAGTGTAATTGTTCATATTTACACTGATAATGAAAGAGGAATCTCCACATTTCTAGGTGATGCTCTCATGTAGATAATTACATTATTATCTGCCCAGCTAAATACCATAGCAAGACGGTCCACTGGGATACGGCATTGCTCCAAAACTGCTGTCTGGTGGTGCTTGTGTGGACTTCTACATGGACAGCTTGTCCTACCACGCTGCTATGTGAGGGTCCCTCCATGCTAGCAGCATGGTTTGCTCTCCATTTCTACAAACCTGCAGAGTTGAGCGAGGAGACTCCTGTGACTATATCATAGAAGTGAATGTTGCTAATGCCATGTTGTTTTCCACTCAAAAATCTGAAGAATACTCAGGGGAGCTGCTTGTGGGGTGCAGATACTCCCTTGCTTCCAATATGATATAAGTAGAAGATTCCTTCCCCCCCCCCGCCCCATCGGTCACTCATATGAACCAGCTAAGAATTTCAATCTAATCAGTACCAAGTGAATTTAACCTTTAGTTGTGTTTAAAAGACACATGCATTTTTGAATTCACAAACTCAGCAGAGTTAACACTTATTTCCTGAGATGTGAGAGTGAAAAGGAAAAGGTTAATTAGAACCCGCATCTGATCTCTAGCATGGACTCTGTAGGATAGTGGAGATTGAATCTAATGTGTGTTTTTTGGATTCACTTTTGTCATATTCTCTGTGTGTGTGCGTATATGTATGTATGTACATAATAAATCTCAAAGATTGTTGAAAAGATACCAGTCAAAAGTGCCTAGTAATTTGGGGTCCTTGAGACCCCTTAAAAGGTCCTGATTTTCAGAAAACCCTGAGCATCTATCTGAAAATCAATGCCCTTCAAGGTGATTCAAGTTGAGCATCCAAAATCACTATTCACTCTCGAAAATTTTGGCCAGTTTATTTTCATCAGTTGCTTTAATAATAAATATACTACTTTCTGCCTATGTTATCAATGTTAAAATATTTCTGGGAGAAAAATTTTGTATATTAATTAAATTCCATTTTAATTCTCCCCTCAACTTACTTGGAATATTCTTATCTTTTCAGAAACTGTCCTATATGAAAGAAGAAATGGATGGGTGAGTATTTACACTGCCCTATACTTTATACTGTAAGGTAACAGCTATAAAGCTGAGTCGTGACATTTTGTAAATCTTTCTCTCGTTCTGGTTTCTCGCCAGCGCCTGCAGTGATTGGTCCTGTGGGTAAGTCATTTTTACTTTTTAAAGCTTGTGGCCAGACCCTGCTTTATTACACATTGCAGATTTTGTTTTTAGTCTTAAGTGATAAATGGTGAAATTCACCCTGGTGCAGAGGACTCAGGACTTAAGTAGTGTGGAGATCGCTTGTGCAAGCAACAGGCAGAGTGTCCCAGCATGGTTGGCATGTTCAGAGCGTCTCAGCCTGCCTAGTAAAGCACCTGTATTTTTGCCTCACTGAGCACAATACTGTACTTAGTTGTGTCCAGCCAGGCAAATATACAATCTTTACCGGAGAGGTGAAGAGATTAGTGCAGGATCTGAACTGGGGAAAGAGCCATGTCACTGTGGCCTGTGTTTGTAGCGGAGTACTCTGGGCTGTGACCCAGCAAGTTTGTACTTGGTGAGCCCTTCATGCCTGGAGACTTGAAACTCTAGAGATGGCTCTGGGCACCCTTGAAAATTGGACCCATTAATGTTCTGGTTGTTAATATTTTTATATATGTTTAAAATGCCATAAGAGGTGTACTCTAAACATGTTATCACAGGGAAATTAGCTGCATGGCTCCTGTTGATTTTAATAGGGAGATCTCTCACTTAAAATGCTGTGTAATGCTAATGAAATTTTTATGGTAAATATAAATAGTGCACCTGCTGGGGAAATGAGTCACTGAAAAGACTTTTTAAAAAACAAAGGTAATTGTTCTCATAACGACAGCATATAACCACAGTATCACATATAAAAACGTAATAACACAGAGGTGAAGAAAATGGCAGGACTTAAACTAAAAACAAAAGTCTCTACATTCAAAGAAAAGCTCTCCCTATCCCCCGCCCCACACTTGGCTGCTATGACATACACCCTACAAAAGCCGACTGACTTCAGTGATGTTTCAGGAGCTGTAAATCTGTTCAGAATTTGTTTGCCATCCTGCTTCCCCCATGCCATTGAGGATTTCATTTATGTAAAACAAATATTCTGGCCAATTTAATTCATTCTAGGCATCTTAAACTTTGTGGGCCTGATTCTTCTCTCACTGACATCAGTTTTATCCCAGTGTAGCTCTTACATTAATGGAGTTGCTTCTGATTTACACTTGGGTGAAAGAGTTCAGAATCAGGTAACGGGATTTGTCTCAATCTGAAGGTTGGAAGTTTTAGGAGAAAAATAAAATCTGCATGGGAAGGTTTGATTTAAAAGAAATTAAATATCTCTTCATAATAATTGCTTTACAAAACTGTACTAAATGCAGAGAAATGTGACAGGACTAGAAATAACTACTAATGAAATAGGGTTAAATGCTGGCCTGGGATGCATGGATCCATGCACAGTGATGACTTCTGCCTCACACTGCATGTTTCTGAGGACAGAAAGGGGTGCACAGTGTTTTGTTTAATGTGAACTTTACATTAACAGCTGCCTTAAGTAGTATTCTTTGACATAGGCATTGTAAAGGAGACTGATAACCAGCTGGCTAGCTAATACAATTGAATGCATCAGATGGATTTACTGTCTCTCATTTAAAGTAGGTGTACTAAACATGTTGTAGTCAACCCAGTGTAAATTACTCTGAGGCTGTTCACAGCAGAAAATTAGAGTTGGCTTTCTCATGTCTCTTATTGGAATCAATGGAGTGTTCTCCTTTTGCACTTTTGCTTTTGTCATTTAACTTTTTTTTAACATTTTAATTCTATAATATCCCACACCTCCCTCAAATTGATAGTTTATTTTGCATTTGGAGATGAGGCAATGTATTGAAACGTAGTCTGGCGGAACAAAAATATGATGTAAGAATTAAGTCAACTAACTACTAGGTGATAACGTAAAGGGGAACATATACATTTGAATTTGCATTTGGAATTTGTCTTAGACAGATTTGCTGTGGACCAGGTGTCAGCAGAAAGAGATTCACTACCATGTACTTCAGTATATTCAAAATACACAAAATCTTTATTAAGCATTAGAGAACCAAGTCCAGAATGTGGCACCTGAAGCCTTCATTGAACTTTGGATCAGAACTTTGATGTGGCCTTACTTTTGTAAGGGCCAGAACCAGAAGACCAATTCTAAATACCCCTGAATTAGGAATGGGGTTTGTGGTTCAATCCCATCTCAAACACACAATTTCTCTTCACATTCTCCATATGTTTATTTTATTGTATTGTATTAATCATGTAGATATTTTCAACCAATGTTGGTTGGCTTTCAGTTGGTCACAAGACAAAAAATGGCTTTTGCTGTTGACCTCTGAAGTGGGCCATGATTTAGCCTGGACACTCACTGACATTGGATGTGGACAGTCCGATGAAGAGGCAGGATAGCATGGTATCCAGCTCCCATAAGCATCTAACAAGAAGAGCTGATCACCTCCCACTGCGGAGACAAATGGGATGCCTCCACTGATGTCTCCTACTGAAGGCACAAGCTGGCTGGCTCTCCTCTTGACTTTTGCACATAAGGAGCTAAGTGGTTATCTTGGGCATCCTGAGTGGTCCTTTAGGAAGAGCAGATGCCCCAACCCTCTCCAGCCTTCGGAAGGAGTCAGCAGGCAGACTCAATCTTGCCTGCTGAGGGGAACTGTTGTTCTATGCTCAAGTCCTTTATGCACATGAGGACTTTGGTGCATAACTAGGGTCCTACCAAATTCACGGCCATGAAAAATGTGTCATGGACTGTGAAATCTGGTCTTTTGTTGCTTTCAGATTTCACAGGGGAGACCAGCGTTTCTCAAATTGGGAGTGCTGAGCCAAAAGAGAGTTGCGGGGGGATGTCACAAGGTTATTTTAGGAGGGGTCACAGTGTTGCCACCCTTACTTCTGCACTGCCTTCAGAGCTGGGCGGCTGGAGAGCGGTGGCTCTTGGCCAGGCACCCAGCTCTGAAGGCAGCTCCCCACCAGCAGCAGCGCAGAAGTAAGGGTGGCAATACCATACCAGGCCGCCCTTACTTCTGTGCTGCTGCCTTCAGAGCTGGGCAGCCAGAGAGTGGCGGCTGCTGACTGAGGGCCCAGCTTTGCAGGCAGCGGTGCAGAAGTAAGGGTGGCCACACCATGCCATGCCATCCCTACTTCTGCGCTGCTGCTGCTGGCGGCGGCTCTGCCTTCAGCGCTGGGCTCCCGGCCAGCAGCCGCCGCTCTCCAGCTGCCCAGCTCCGAAGGCAGTGCCGCCACCAGCGGCAAGGCAGAGGTAAGGGTAACAGCACCGCAACCTCCCCTGCAATAACTTGCAACCCCCGCCTGCCCCTCCCCACCCCACACATACAGAGGACCTTTTAGGGTCAGGACTCTTACCGTAACAATACCATGAAATTTCAGATTTAAATTGTCTGTGCTGACTTTTGGATGCAGCTTCCTGCCAAAGATACACTTGTATATATTATGACATAAGAAGCACCTCGTTTTGTGTGAAGCTTTGGGAAAAATAAGTGGTGGTATTATCTCTATTGACTTTTTACAGGACTTTGTTCTTGGCTGGGGGGAGAAGGGAAGCAGACAGGCTGACATCCTCCGTAACCTGTATGACTGTGTCCCCCCCATGTACATCATCTTTGGAACAGGAATAGGCTGTGCACTTCCTTTATCAACCTGGGTAGTCTAGGTTGAAGGTCTGTGGTGTAACAAGTATCCTGTATTTTAGTAAACAGTTCAGCGTGCTTGGCTCTATTTTACTCCAGGATCTCATAGCCTCATAGACTTTAAGGCCAGAAGGGACCATCATGATCATCTAGTCTGACCTCCTGCACATAGCAGGTCACAGAACCTCACCCACCCACTCCTGTAATAGACCCCTAATCTCTGGCTGAGTTACTCAAGTCCTCAAATCACAGTTTAAAGACTCCAAGGTACAGAGAAGGAAGATGAGGAAGGGGGGACCCTCTGCAGAGACAAGCAGAGAGGGAAGTATTCTGTGGCCCTGGACAGTGGTGACTCCCTCTTACTTCCCTGGGATTTGGATTTTCCCATCAGGTGAAGGCCTTGGACTGAGGTGACCCTGCGGGGGGGAAGAGAGGAAGAGGCCCAGGGAGGACAACCTTAAGTGGTCTTGGTGGCCAGGTTACTGGTAGCTAAAAGGGCCCCGGGTCAGAGCTTGGTGGGGGGGGAGCAGGGGTTGTGGCTGTGACCCGCTAGGCCACGCTTCCCAACCAGACCCTGAGTGGAGACTATTACTATTGGGATCATTTTCTTTCATATTAGAGAGCTGGGGACATGGGACACATAATTATTCTTAAATTAAACAAGCAAAAAAAAATCCAGAGAAAAATCTTAACTACTAATTTATTTTTAAAATGACCTAAAAGACATCAATGGTATCACAGATGCACCATCATATGATAGATCTAAAGTGTTGCTTTGCTGTTAACTGGAGGCCTTGATCCAGCAAAGCACTTAAGTATGTACATCTTATGACTTCAGTGGGTCTATTCATGTTTAAGTGCTTTGCTGGTTTGGGACCTATAAATACACAGAAGACCGCTTCAGATCCTCTCAGAAGGCAGGGGAAAATCTGTGGCATGACTGATGTATCATAAAGAAAAGATAAAGAACCTATCTTGGGGTACACTCTTCATGAGAACTGCTTGCTTAAAAGGGCTTTCTTTCGTCCCAGTTCAGCTTGTGGGTGCCCCTAGGGCTGTGCCTTTGGACCTTACTATTGCTGCCTAGGATCAAGTAGTTAACAGAACTAGATGGTCTGAAACCAATTATTTCTGCCAAGGCACCATAGTGCAGCATTGCTCATCCTTCTTTCTTTTGTGTGCTCCTTCCTGCCTCTCCAAACATACATGTTATATTTGTATATTTTGCTGAATGCTCAGCCACGCTGGTCCAGGTCTTCACTTGTGCAGGTAGGACAAGAGAAATTACATTTTTGTCGAGTATTCTTTTCTCAAGTTCACAGTGGCCCAACAAATGCCTAAATTCTTCTCACTGAAGTCACAGGGTTGCATGAATATAACTAAGGGTAGAATTTGTCCCAGTGATTTCATGTTTGGGTGAACTTCAACATGTATTGATCCAATGATTGAAAAAGGATAAAGGAGAATTTGCATCTGTATTTACCGTGAAGGGCAATATATATTTGATAGTCACTAAAACATTGAGTCAATATATGTATTATGTACATTCTGAATGTCTTCATCAGAAGCATCTGGAAATATCTCCACTGCAGCCAGGAGTTTCTCAAGTACCCATTTTTATTAAATTAACATTTTAAGCTAGGAGTCCAGAAATAAGTATTGAGTACTGGCAAATCAGTCAGGAAACACAGATTTGCACATGCAATGTGGTTGGTTAACATTGTTCCTAAAGGTTTCAGAGGAACAGCCATGTTAGTCTGTATTCGCAAAAAGAAAAGGAGTACTTGTGGCACCTTAGAGACTAACCAATTTATTTGAGCATGAGCTTTCGTGAGCTACAGCTCACTTCATCAGATGCTCATGCTCAAATAAATTGGTTAGTCTCTAAGGTGCCACAAGTACTCCTTTTCTTATTGTTCCTAAAACCAGTGTTGTAGGCCTCTGATGTGGAAAACCACTTTAGTTAACTGGGCAAAATCTATCCCTAGTGTTACTTCATTGATTTCAGTAGGGTCAAACCTGAGATATAGTTGGACCCTGACTTGTGTTTTCAGCCAGTTGTGAGTGAAAATTGTGTGTGTAACAATACCATTTATTTCTTATTATAATAATCAAATCTCTCTGCTTGTCCATATGCATGTCTGGATGCATGCATGGGCACTTGAATTCAAAAATTTAGCATAAACTAGGTTGTTGTTGCTGTAGAAGTTGCTCTTGACATTACAGAGGCTGTTTGGTCCTCATTTTATCGGTTGTCCAGTCTTGGAAAGAGTTGTTCAGTTAGTGTTTAATGAGATTTAATTGGCTATATTTTAACAGAGAAAGGCCTTTTCTGCACTGGTGGAGCTGCATGAGCGCATGCACCTTGTGTAGATGTGCTGCTCCATTATAAACCATGGCTTGCACCAACCTGATTCCTAACCAAGGGGACAAAGGTCAGAGTTACAATTGGGGGAACTTCTCAAGTTGAAAATAGCAGGCTCTGTACCTAGATGTCATTAGAAAATTTCTGCCAGCGACCATTTTATAAATGAGAGCTACGGCCATCCTCCCCATCTCCTGCCATCATCATGGCTGCTTCCAACATTCTTCCTGTTTTCTCCCCCATGGTTGCTTCCCTGTGCCTGCAAACCAGGGACTTCCCCCTCTGACCGTGTCGTTCCCTCTTCCACTCCCTGCCAACTGCTTTTTTCTCTCAGCAGCAGCTGGCTCCATCTGCCCCCACGCTCCTTGGAGTTGAGAGGAGGTGGCAGCGAGAGCTGGAACAAGCTGCTGCTGAGAGGAAGAACAGGCCACTTTTATTGAGGTCCCTGTGTAAGCATTTAGAAGCCTAATTTTAGGCAATTGGAATTTTGGAAATGTTGGCCAGGGAAAAATAAAAGTAGAGTTTATACTGTAGCATTATCTGCGTTTTTTTGGTCTCCCTTGAGGAAAAAAGTCTTCAAAAACTCCAGCAAATTAGCTAAAAATGATCTTCCAGTAAATCAGGGGGATTAAAGTAATAAAATAGTCTTCTTTCCTCGCTCTGCCACTGACTTGCCTTGTCACGATATGCAAGTCACTTTTCCTTTTTGTGCTCCTGTTTCCTTTATGTAAAAGGAGGTTCATGTGAGGCTTAATTCGTAAAGGGCTTAGAGCAGGGCTTCTCAAACTTCATTGCACTGTGACCCACTTCTGACAACAAAAATTACTACATGATCCTACAAGGGGGGCCCTGAAGCCTGAGCCTGCCTGATCCCCGCTGCCACGGGTGGGGTGGCAAAGCTGAAGCCCAAGGTCTTCAGCCCCAGGCAGGGGGCCTGTAACCTGAGCCCTACCGCCCAGGGCTGAAGCCCTTGGGCTTTGGTCCCAGGCAGTGGGGCTTGGGCTTCAGCCTCGGGCCCCAGCAAGTCTACTCTTGGGGGAATTCTGTGCCACTGCACATGCACAGAGTTTGTCTCCCACAGATTTCATTGCTTCCCCGCAGAAAAATGACTTTCTGATGGGGAACCAAAGGGAAGTCACAAGAGCAGCCATGCGACCCTCACCAGCAGTATGTTTCGGGTGCCCAGGGCAGCTGGCAGAGAGGTAAATCCCTGTGGAGCAGAGGGTGGGACTGGGGAAGACCCAGCTGGTGGCTCCGACCCTGCACTAGGCACAGCTGCTAGTCCTGGCTGGGCTGGGGAGGACAGGACTTCCTCTTCCCCTGCACGGCATTTGGAGCTGGGTCAGACCCACCCCCAGATTTCTCCCTCAGTTGCAGGAAGCTCTGCAAACTCTGTTCCCCACCCACTTCCTGCACCCATCACTCCTCAGCTGCAGGGGGAGGGAGCTGCTCCCGTATCTGCCCAACCCCCGTGCATCCAGACTCCCTCAAACCCAGACCCTCCTGCTGAGCCTCGACCCCCTCCCCCGTACTCAGAAACCCCACCTGATAAGCTCAACTTCCCCTGCACCTGGACCACCCCACCTAGCCCCAACCAGCTGCACCTGGATCCACGCCCTACTCCCCCAGCATCTGGACTCCCCACCGAGCCCCTCCACACACACACCCAGACTCCCCTGCCAAGTTCTATCCCCACACACACAGACCCTCTCCCTCCGCTGAGCCCCAGCCACCTTCACCTGGACTCCCCTGCAGAGTCCCATTACCATTGCACCCAAAACCCCACAACAAGCCCCTATGTATCCAGATCCCCCACTGAGCCACTCACACCCAGATTGCCCCACACAGAACCCTCTCAACCCACACCTGGATCTCCCCCACACTAAGTCCTCCACACTTGGATCCTGCCTTGCTGAACCTGCCTGCCCACACCTCGTGCACCTGGCACTGAGGGGCAGGAATCTGGGGTGTTCTGGGGCAAGCCTGGTCCTTGCGCTGTGTCAGGATTGGGTATAGCCTCACTGCTGAGTCCGTGTCCTGGGGGAAAGCTGCACAGTGATCTACCATCTCTGTGCAGCCAGTGGCCTGTGCTCCCCAATGCCATACTGGAGCCTCCAAATTTATTTGACAAATAAAATTTTCAGAATTTTAAAATTTTGTGAGCAGAATTTTTATTTTTTTGGGTGCAGAATGCCCTCAAGAGTACAAGTCTAAGCCAGCCCTGGCGACCCCATTAAAATGGGGTGGCGACCCACTTTGGGATCCCGACCCACAGTTTGAGAACTGCTGGCTTAGAGCATCTTGAGTGGAAAGCATTATAGATGAGCAGAGTATTATTTTAAATCTATGCTGGCATGATTGTGCTTCAGTGGGAAATGTACATCTTTTGTCTTTGCTTTCTATGAATTTTTGTGTATGAGTTTCACTATCTTGAACACTTGTGGGAAGTGAATTTTTGGTTTGCACATTCCATCCAATACTTTGGGAAAGTTAATTTCAAATTTGCTTTCTGTGAACATTGCATCAGAAATATGACATTTAGATGCTATAGTGACAGGTACCTTAGAAAGAAACCTGATTGTGGACTTGATCTAATGCCCTTTGAAGTCATTGGGAGTCAGAACCTGAATAGATTGGAAGTATTTGATCAGGAAACAAGATAGCTCTGACTTCAGATTTAGAATAGGAAGCAACTAAATAAACAAAATTGATTCAAATTTATTAATTACAATTAAGAAAATCACAAATTGTTCATTGACATTGCATGAACAGAAAAAGAAGCAAAATTTGTTGACTAACTTACGTTATATATTATTCTTTCAGCTCTAATCATCACTTATCTTATAGCCTTTGTTTGAATAGTTTTGGTATGCTAACAAGGTGCATCTTTCCAGATGTCAGGAATCTTGCCACTTATTTTCTTGAGATTCTAAATGTACCAAAAAGAAGTCGCAAATTATCTGACCTGAAGTCCTTTAAAATCCATAGATTATGTAGACCTGGACCATTGTCCACGTTAAGAAGAAGAGCATTTGGTCTTTAATCATTGCCTTTGTTACCGGCAGGGTATTTTTAGTAACACCTCTTCTACACTACCAGGAAATGTTCTCTAGTCTGGGCATCTGTCCAACTCTTCCTTTTGTAAAGACCAGTCAAAATCAACAGATACACAAATCACTGTACTTACTGCTCTCATCACCAGACTATACTACTTTCAACAAACTTCATCTCTTTGTTAGATCACTTTGTGGGCTGGTGTCCACAGCTCTGGGCTGTGCATTGATTTGATCCTTTTAAACATTTCACGATATTTCTGTAACATGATTGATGATCATTTCAGTGATAACGTCTACTATATTTGTAGCTAGTGGGGATGGTCCTGCTGCTGAAAACAGGTGACAGATACCAGGACTTGGAAGCAAATATAAACAGCTGTATCTCATGTCTGTAACCTGCACTTTTGAGGGTTTTTCTGAGACGCATTGGCTTACTGCTCAGGAAAATATTTTGAAGTCTTGTTTAATCAATATTTTCTGCTTTTCTAAGCAGGAATTTTTTAAGAAGTGCCATCCAAAGACAGCCTGGATGTTACTGAACAGGCATGAGAAACCATTCTTTTGCCACTCCCCAAACTTAATGTTTTCTGGGCTAACACTGTCACAACAACTGTACAGAGCTGGCCTAAGGATACTGGGAAGCTTTAGCGAGATAAGTCCTTGGGATAAACAGCAAACTCAACATACTCATTTTACATCATTGCGTGTGTGTTTTTGTGTGCGTGCGCATGTATCTTTAGGTAATTCCAGTCTCCTGCTGCAGAGGTGAAGCCCAGCTGCTTGTGTTTTTTAACATTAGCAACCTGTTCACATCAGTTTTATGTTTTTAAGGTTATCTTCTCCAGGAAAAGGATTAGACACATTAAAAATTAAAGGAAGAAAGCCAAGGATTTTTCACTTTCTAGTTCCTCCATTATTAGTGTGAGTGGACCCAGGGGCTTCTCAGGACTCAAAGGTCAGCGGTGTTGGAACAAAGACATGTTTGATCTTGCTAAAGTTCAACTTAGGGTATAGCTGCATAATTTGAAGCATTTAGTCAGACTCCATTTTGTGTGTGTGTGTGTGTAGGAGGATTTTCAGCATTGTCTCCAAAGTCACAGGACGATTCCCAGTTCAGTGGCAGCAGATGGCCCAGCCACGGAAATGGTATTAAATAGAACAAATGGGAAATGGTGTTCCAGGCAGGCTGCTGCAAAGAAGACCAATTCTTTTTCAAGTACTTGAGCCCCGCTATTGTTCTGATTCCCCTAAATTTAGAGAGTATATTATAGTTCTGATTTTTAAAAAAACCTTATCGGAACTCAATGTTTTTCTTGTCAAATGTTTGAAAGATGGATGAACAATGAAGAGGGTTGGCACAGAGAAAAACCACAGGTTTTACAATTGTCCATTATGACCTCAAGTTAGCAAAATACTTCAATATACATATTTAACATAAACTTAAAGGATGTGAGGAATCTTAATGACTTCACTGGGACTACTCATGTTCTTAAGAACCTTGCTGAATAAGGGCCTATATGGAATAATGACTTAGTGTAGAGTTCTGCCATTCTTTGAGGGGTGATCTAAGGTCCAATTTTTTGTTTTATTTGGGAAAAACACCCACTGACTTCAGGGGGAATTTTGGAGTAAAGACTGCGGGATAAAGCCCCAAGTAAGTCATAGAATCTTTGGGATTAAAAGCAATATGGGGGGGAAAAAGGATGTTCTCAAAATAAACATTAAAATGCATTAAAATTCACAATTTTGAACTTTAGCATGTTCTTGTTGAAGGGAATTTTCTTGATTGAAAATTGTGAACAGCAAGACAATAAAGAAAAAATGTCTCCGGTACCATCTTATGTCTTAGAAGCATATCAGGATGAACTCTTCATGCTGCAATGTTCATTTTATGGTAGAGATATTACAACCGATGAAATAAGATTTTTCCCTTCAATTGAAAGAAATATTTCAATCGAATAAACACTCATTTTCCTAAACTGATCACTGAATTAGGTCTCTTCAGAGCTTAAAGCCCAATCTTAAAGATTTGCTGAATTTATCCAAAAAAGTACCTTGCTGCAAATCAAGTATTGTCGTATTCACTAAGGGGCTGGTCCTGTGAGATGCTAAGCATACCCTAAACTCTCATTAGTTTCAGTACAGATTCAGCAGCTTGCAGGGTTGGACCCAAAATCGCTCAGGCTTACAACCAGAGCCAAGCAAAACTTGCTGGTTCCCTTTCACATTGAGAAATTTTCATCTCATTTTGTTTGGGGTGGTTTTGTTTTTCATGTTTGGCCAAAGTTTTGGGTTTGAACCCCCCAAGTAATTTGAATATGAAACTCAGCTGAAGCTGCTGAATTTTACATAATTTTGACCGCAAACCACTGGGACGGAAGACGTATGAGCAACTTCCTTTTCGTTCCATGACTTTAATCCAGTTCTGATCTTTGTTATAACCTTCAGTGTGTTTTAAATGGTCTTTCCAGCAGAATTCCTTTGTTTTTGGCTGATTTGTATAAGTTATCTGTTCATTAAATAAACCAAACCCTCATCCCCCCCCCCCCCCCCCGCCCCTCCCAGGTCCCTTACTGCAATGGATTACCTAAAGTTTGCTCTTTTGCCAGTCTTAGGTAGAACGGATGTATGAAATGGAGCAAAACTGGAGAGGTGCTGAGTGCCTTGTACTTGTACTTGTTCCCATTGACTTTAGTGGGAGTGGCTAGTGCTCAGCACCTCTTGGGTTTTGGCCTCTCTTTGGGCTCTAACGTCTATACCAGAAAATTTTTGAGTACCCTCAAATCCCCCTGACATCTATGGTGCATTCTTCACCTTGCAAGCTGAGACCTTAGATTTTAAGATCTGTGGGCATGGAATACATCTTCATTTTTGTACTTTACAGCACTCAACATACAGTAAACGTGCAACGTTATTTCAATTATCTATTTATTTCCTCAGCTGTGGTAGAAAAGAGAAGACTGACACCTTTTCCTGAGTCTCACTATGTTAGCTTCCTTGTGAGAGGCATTTTTTTAAATCTGCAGATCCTCACAGGCTGTCGCTGGTGTCTTCACGTTGTCTCTGTGTGCTGTTCTCATTTGTTTCTCCTGCAAAGACATTAAAAGGCTAGATGCAATTAATTTTGTAAATCAGGTCAGCTGGAAGTAAGGGAATTTAGCTTCTCTCCGGAGGCACTTTGCATCTTGCAGGATCAGGTTCAAAGTCTGAATAACATAAGACTTGATTTTCAGGACTCCTAAGGACCCATAGCTCCATTTCAAATCAATGGGAACTTTGGGTGTTCTGCTCTTTTGAAAGTTAGAACAGTTGTATTCTGGTCATTGCTGAGGCTGCAACTCAACATCATCACTGTATGAGCACAGTTTGACTCCTGCAACCAAAACTGACTGTAGTGAGGTTGCGCGGGTGCAACTGAGGCCAGAATTTGATTTCTGATATATTTATTCACTCATCTCTGGCTAAATTCAGCGTTAAAGTCAATGGGTACATCTGCAGTGCAGTTGGGAGGTGTGATTCCCAGTGCAGGTAGACAGACTTGAACTAGCTCTGCTTGAGCTAGCACGTTAAAAATAGCCATGTGGGTGGCAGCTCAGACTAGCTGCCTAATTCCAAGCCTTCCTGACCCCCAGTTTGGGTGGCTAGTCTAAGCTACCACCTATGCCACAATATTTTCACTGCTGTCTTCAGCATGCTAGCTGGAGTGCTGGGACTCACCCCTCCCAGCTGAGTAAACATACCCAAGGAGACTGAGTAAGGCAAGGAGGACTGGCCCATAATATAAAGCAAGCTTTGTGTTGCTAAGCTTTCTAAGATGTGTGATAACTGTTGTGCAGATGCAAGTGACTCATTACCAAATTGCTGCTGATCGTTAAAATGTAAAATCTGCTTTTTATGAGGTTGTCAGCAAAGTAATGCTTGGAGAATTTATTCTGAAAATGTGCCTTTTGATTTGGTAATAGATACTCCGGTAAAACTGGGTGATAGAACCTTAACTAGATTTTTTTAAAAAAAAAAACCCTCTCACATTCTTACCCTTAATTTCATATTTTTATTCCAGTTTCTGTTTTTGTTTTTCAGCTCTGGAATTCCAACACCTTCTCCAGCTGCTGATGCTACCACATTAAGAGGTCTTGTTCTCATCTGCTTATATTTATCTCTATCCATCTAGGTGCTTGTATAAACTGATGTTTTAAATGTATTGCAACATTCACCTTGGGGAGCTTGATGGCTTGGGATTGGTAATTAGACATGGATCCTTTAACCTTGAGGTCACTGCTGATCCTGATAGGGTCCTGTAGATGCTACTGTAATACAAATAATGATGCTGTCAATGCCTAACGTGCAATTGCATGCACCTTGAAAGATCCTAATTTTAAAATTGGCTTGGGATGCTTTTTAATATCTGTGATTTTACACTTTCAAAAGTATCACATCCTTGTTAGGCAGATCAGATTTTTGTGTAGTCCTGAATAATATCTTTGATTTATTTTTTTCTATACCCTATCAAATGATTCATCTGCTTTGTTCTTCTCAGGATGGTGGGAGCAGGAATAATTGCAAACATATTTTAGTATGTTGAACTGTCTAGCAGGAAGTGTGCACAGGTGTTTGTATTATATTTTTTTTAAAAAGTTTCTTCTTGTTCTCAGATGCAGCTGCCAATGTCCCACCCCCTCATGAGGTCTCCATTGAGAGTCCATCAGATTATACCTTCAACAAGAATGAAGATTCAGATGCTAGCGTAAGTAGTTCTTCATTTGCCCTTCGTAACTGCTATTACTTGGGTTTGCATTGCTTCTTAATCCAGCCTGTCTCTTTCACCTTTTTTTTCTGATCCTGCCACAGGATTTCTAATAGTTTCGAACAAAAGATAGTAATTACTGAGGGTCGGCAGGATTTAAGAAATTTACTGGCGAGACTTGATAAAGCAATGCCTTGATGAGGTAATGTCTGAACCAATGGGATGAATTACGTAAAGTTAGTTCACTGCAGAAAGAGATTCTCCCAGTCACACAGGGTTCATAGTGAAGCTTCCACACATTGCTAAACATGGACTCCACCCAGAAGTCAATGTGTGTTTGGCTAGTACTGCAGGACTGGACACTGGGTGAGGTTTTCAAAAGTACCTGTGTGACTTAGGAGCACAATTCCTATTGGAAGACCACGTGACCTTGTGCTCCAGAGTCATTCTGGTACTTTTGAAAATCCTATCTAATAGAAGGATTTCATTGAGATGGTAGTATTTATAAGCATCTGTCACCTTGGTATCTATCTAAGGCAAAACTCTCCAAACTTGAATACCTAAAGTTAGATACCCAAATTCCTTTTTAAGCACCCAATGTAAAAGTGAACTGGCTTTCAGAGATGCTGAACACCTACAACTCCCCATGAAGTCATTGGGAGCTGTGGTTGCCTCAGATCTTCTGGAAAACAGACCACTGGTTAATTAGGTGCCTAAAAATGGATTAGGGCCAAACTTTAGGCACCTACTTCTGAGATTGTTGGCTTGCATGACTAGAGAAGAAAATTGTGCAAATCTGTGAGGTGAAATTGCCTGTTTTGGGTTTTGTTATAAGCTTCAAACTCTCATTAGATTAACTGAAAGGTTCCTGAAACTGGGCTAATTTATGGTACTGGGCTAAAATCATGCAAAGCTCAGTAGTTTAGCATGATTGTGATCCAAACCAAGCCAAACTCTATAGCTTCTCTTGGAGTTTTCAGGTCTGTTCGAATATGAAACTCTCTGAACTACCAAGAACAAACACTGAATATGAAGTTTACGTGACCCCTTGTAACGTGGTTCCTGAGTTTATCATGGCTCTGGTTCTAAATCACTGACTGACAGTGCCTCTGGTTTGGTCCCACCTACACCATTGTTCTTTTTATAAAAGAATTGCATGGATTGTGTTAGAAGTGTAGCTGAGCAGAGATGGGGACTACTCAGTAATTCAGAGGGCAATGTAAAATTAGATTACTGCTGCTACAGTGCTTTCTCTTTTTATAAAGTAACACTACTCAGTGCACCCAAACTGTATTGTAAATTACAAGAACAAAAGCCAGCATTTCTCATCTTATATATTTACACGCTGCCTTTACCTTTATTTTTGGGTGACTGGCCAGCGGTTCACACCGCACAGAAACACAAACAATCAGGTAGTAATAGCTGTCCACTACATGTAAATTTGCCGTCGGATGCCAGCTAGTTTTAGGTTTATTACCAATGAGCCTGACCACTGATGGTTACCCAGTGACACAAGAACCCTTCTTACCAGGAGAAGTCCAAGATCAGACTTCAGAACTCTGAGCCTCAGGGGAATGGAAATCCTCTCCTAAAGGTGTAAACACTGATATCTGCAAAATTGAGACGGGGGGAGGACACTGTAGAGCACTAAGGAGCCCCAAGCCCCAAGACAGTTTACAAGATCTCTCTCTTTTTTTTTTTCCTTTAACCATCAGCAGCCTGTGAATGGGGGGTTTGGAGGGAGAGAATTACATTTAAAAATCATTACAAGCTCTAAACAGTATAGAAGGCACTTGCTGATGGCAGTTAATCTTTTGGAGAAGGAGGTGTGATGGGGAAGGTTTCCGTCCCTCATGTCAGATACAGCAAAGGCTGCTCTTTAGTTTAAACAAAATCTCTCTTTTGTTTTGTTTTTTTTTATTATTTTAATCTGCCTTGCGGGAAAAATTAAATAACAGGAAAAAGATCTTCAAGTTATACAAACGTAAAAAAAGTAATCCTAGAGGTTTGTAAATAAAAAACAAAAACGCCTCCAAATCAACTGGGTTCCGCCCCCCCGTCATTAACACTTAGTATAGGGCAATATTCTCCATTCTGTTTCTGTCAGCAGAGGGGAGCCACAGCAGGCTAATGCAATCTTAGAATGCATCAGGCGAGGTATTTCCAGTAGAGACAGGGAAGTGTTAGTACCATTATTCACGACATTGGTGAGACCTCATTTGGGTGCAGTTCTGTTCTCCTGGGTGTAAGAAAGATGAATTGAAGCTGTAACAGGTGCAGAGAAGGGCTATGAGGATGATCAGAGGAATGGAAAACCTTCTGTAGGAGAGGAGACTCAAAGAGCTTGACTGGTTTAGCCTAACCAAATGAAGGCTGAGGGGAGATATGCCTGCTCTCTATAAATACATCAGAGGGATAACTACCAGGGAGGGAGAGGAGTTATTTAAGTTAAGCACCAACGTGGACACAAGAACAAATGGATAGCAACTGGTCATCAGCAAGTTTAGGCTTGAAATTAGAGGAAGGTTTCTAACTATCTGAGGAGTGAAGTTCTGGAACAGCCTTTCAAGGGGAGCACTAGGGGCAAAAAACCTAACTGGCTTCAAGACTGAGCTTAATAAGCTTATGGAGGGGATGGTATGATGAGACTGCCTACAATGGTATGTCACTGATCTGCGACCGCTAGCAGCAAAGATCCCCAACGGCTGGTAATGGGACACCTGCTGGGGAGGGCTCTGAGTTACTATAGAGAATTCTTTCCCAGGTGTCTGGCTGGCTGGGTCTTGTCCACATGCCCAGGTCTAACTGATCCTCATATTTGGGGCTGGTAAGGAATTTTCCCTGAGTCAAATTGGCAAAGACCCTGGGGGGTGAGAGGGGAGTTTCATCTTCTGCAGCCTGGGACATGGGTCACTTGCAGGTTTAAATTAGAATAACCTGTGCATTCTCTGTAACTTGATATCTTAAACCATGATTTGAGGACTTCAATAACTGAGCCAGAGGTTAGGGGTTTGTTACAGGAGTGGGTGGGTGAAGTCTTGTAGCCTACAGTGGGCAGGTCAGTCTAGGTGATCATGATGGTCCCTTCTGGCCTTACAGTCTAAGTTGACCTTGGCTGGGGCGCATGAAGGGAGGAAGGACTGATTCTGTGGCATGTTCCCCCTGGGGCCCTGTGGGAAGCCTGACCTTACAATAACAAAAAATTTCGGGCTGGGGCTGATAGGTAGGGTCACAGTGAAGCAGAGCTAAGAAGCAACTGTTCTTCACGGCACACTGCCCTGCTAACCCTGCATATTTTAGGTGAAGTTTGATTGGATATTGCTTGCTTCCTGAATCAGCAGTAATGCCCGCAAATTCCCCGGCAGCACAGCCTTCTGAGGCATCAGCCATTGGCACCAGGGTTGCTTCAAAAATTACAGTGCAGCTCTCCAGATCAAAGGGGATACAATTGGGTATCTGCAGATCACTCAATACCATGCATATCTCATGAGATCCTTTGGTTACAGAAGCTGAATCCAATCCTATTTCACTGAGGGAAAAGGGGGGATACTTGCCCGCAAAATGACGCCATAAACAAATAGGAAACTTGTGTGTGTCCTGCCCTCTGCATGGATAAAACCCACAAAGTGTAGAATGGCCCAAGGATTGAGCTTCATATAAAAAATAACCAAGAGCAAATCATACAGGTCACTAAATCCCATTGTTTTCTTTTTTCCAGATCAACAATGAGATCAAGAAGGAGGATGGGAAGCTGATGAAACCTGTTCCTGACCAGATGGTTGAGTTCAGAATCCTTATTTTGGGAGAGAAATACACTGAGGAATTGAGTGACCCATCCACCATGCAGCATCAGCTACTCTCAGAACAATTTATTTCCCAGGTAATTTACCTTCTCTGATCTTTTTCCCACAAGCTCCCGGTAGCAATGATAGAATGTCTAGTTGGCAGCCGGTGTCAAGTGGAGTGCCCCAGGGGTCGGTCCTGGGGCCGGTTTTGTTCAATATCTTCATAAATGATCTGGAGGATGGTGTGGATTGCACTCTCAGCAAATTTGCGGATGATACTAAACTGGGAGGAGTGGTTGATACGCTGGAGGGCAGGGATAGGATACAGAGGGACCTAGACAAATTGGAGGATTGGGCCAAAAGAAATCTGATGAGGTTCAATAAGGATAAGTGCAGGGTCCTGCACTTAGGACGGAAGAACCCAATGCACAGCTACAGACTAGGGACCGAATGGCTAGGCAGCAGTTCTGCGGAAAAGGACCTAGGGGTGACAGTGGACGAGAAGCTGGATATGAGTCAGCAGTGTGCCCTTGTTGCCAAGAAGGCCAATGGCATTTTGGGATGTATAAGAAGGGGCATAGCGAGCAGATCGAGGGACGTGATCGTTCCCCTCTATTCGACATTGGTGAGGCCTCATCTGGAGTACTGTGTCCAGTTTTGGGCCCCGCACTACAAGAAGAATGTGGATAAATTGGAGAGAGTCCAGTGAAGGGCAACAAAAATGATTAGGGGTCTGGAACACATGACTTATGAGGAGAGGCTGAGGGAACTGGGATTGTTTAGTCTGCAGAAGAGAAGAGAGAGGGGATTTGATAGCTGCTTTCAACTACCTGAGAGGTGGTTCCAGAGAGGATGGTTCTAGACTATTCTCAGTGGTAGAAGAGGACAGGACAAGGAGTAATGGTCTCAAGTTGCAGTGCGGGAGGTTTAGGTTGGATATTAGGAAAAACTTCTTCACTAGGAGGGTGGTGAAACAGTGGAATGCATTACCTAGGGAGGTGGTAGAATCTCCTTCCTTAGAAGTTTTTAAGGTCAGGCTTGACAAAGCCCTGGCTGGGATGATTTAATTGGGGATTGGTCCTGCTTTGAGCAGGGGGTTGGACTAGATGACCTCCTGAGGTCCCTTCCAACCCTGATATTCTATGATTCTATGTGGCAGCCGTGTTAGGGACAGCTTTTCCTTACGTGGTTCTCCTGAGCTAGCTAGGTATTTTGCTGCCTGAGGCATGCTGGGAAATGCCTATCACCTCACTCTCCAGTCATTAAAAATGTGATGCCTCAAATATCCTTGCTGTCCTGATCTACGACAGCCTGCTCTGCTTTGAATGGTAAACCAGTGCTGCTGCTCTGAGACCCAGACTCTAACTCAGTGAGAATGCTGGGGCATACACTCACCATATGTTGTCAGCACAGCACTATGGGATTTTCCCTTTATACTAGAACTCCCCAAAATTATGCTTTATGAAATGCCTGAGAGAGTGCCAGCCCAACAGCTCCTGCAGTCGTGGAGTTGTGTCCTATGGACAGTGTACAGGGGCACAGCCTGGTTCTTGTTGACTAGGGATTAATCTAGTTGAGCTTCTCCATCTCTTCATACAGGACTATAATTTGGCTTTTTTGCAGGTAGAGATGGGAAGGTGCTTTTGTGAAGGATGGGCTCCATACAGTGGGGCAGAGGGACTCAGTTGAAGCCTGAGTTGGGAAGTTCTCGGTTTCCTTTTCTGCTTTTACTAATGCATTTTGCTTTATTATTATAAAAACATTATTGCTTGGTGGAAAAGGCTTGGCTGATAGCAACTGCCTTTTGTTCTGTTGCATCACTCTGCCAGTTTACACAGCTGCTTATCCAGGACTAAGTTTGGCCCTATTCTTTCTGAATATTTCAGTGACTCACCAATAGGGTTGTGAGACAGGGCTTCAAGAAGTGTCAAGATTCTCATTGTCTCGTGATGGAATTCCATCTGATCTTAATAAAACTTCAGGGCTTGGAAAGGCTGTTTAAAATTTTAATGCTTCCTTGTTACTGAATGGCCTACCTAAATTCACCCCATAGCTCTCTAAATTTTTGGTCAGTTTTAAGATCCAGAATACGTGAGAATATTGAGTCCCAACTGCTAAAGCAGAAAGACTTCCCAGCTTAATTTCAATAATCTTAAGAAGTGGAGTGAACCTTCAGATGACGGTAAAAGCAACTACCTTCACGGCAGTGAATTCTTTTAAAGAGAGTGAATGATGGTCACAAAACAACAGAGCACTACTCAGTACTGCCTGGGAGCAGCAACATTTCCTGAATGGGTGGACACCCCTTACATGTAATACACCATTTGTAACCTGAGCCACCAAGCCCATACTCACTGCTCACTTAGGCCCTCGCTCAGCAGAGCATTTAAGAACCCGTCTAAATCTATTCCTCTTCATCAAAGTACTCAAGCACATGTTTAAATCCCATTGAAGTAAATGGAAATTAAGCTCAAAAGTGTTTTGCTGAATAAGGAAGGGCTGCTGAATCAGGGTCTTAAATCCTTCTGAAAATGCACCCCTTCTGCAATTCCCACAACTCGTGGGTCCATAATATTTGCTGTCCTAGAGCTGTTTTTTTAAAAAAAATAAAAAATCATTATTGGGCCATCGATATATGTGTGTGCACCAAAACTGAGCGTCTGTGTGATCATATCACTGTAACTCTGGACCTTCCTCGCCCCATCTCCCTGTTTCTCACCCATACTCATTGACATGTCCACATTTTGACCATAAGCCCTTTGGAGCAGGGACCTTGTCTTTCTTTTGTATTAGGTAAGACACCCAGCACAACTTTGTGTGCTATAAAATAACCAACAATAATGGCATTCTTTTCTCTAGCTTTATTCCCTTTTCAGTCTTATTAGTTGGAGCTCTTCTTGGCAAAGTCTGTTGAATCCATTATACTGGGGCTAACTCTATGCCAGATTCTGAGTTAGGTGGGAAATAGATGGACTCTATCCTTAAGCCAAAGGGTGTCACCACAACTGTCACGTATGGCCAGTTTAGGTCAGACGTCTTAATTTTCCTAGCTGTGTGGCCAAATAGTAGTGCCCTAGTGTATGTGGAAGAAATGTCAGATGGAATAGGGGCCACCTGGCATCTGGATGTTCCGTTCCTTTGATCCCCTGCCTATTTCTCTCTGTGCTTGGACACACAAGCCTTTGAAAATCAGCAGCACTTGGGATAGTTTAAGGCTCACCAGAGACTGTTTAAAAACAGGTCTGGGGGGTGGAATCTGGAGAGTAAAAAATCTTGTGATGACAGATCACAGGGATTTTCTGTTCCAACATGAACCCAATTACTGGTGGTTTCTCCTATTTGTGGCCCACTATTGCAGCACAGTCCCCTCTTTAATTAGGCCTGGACACACCAGCACTTTACCACCCGCATGTTTCCCCTCCTAGCTTCACCCTCACCCGGTGAATTGTTATCTTTCTTCCCCTCCCGAACCCTAGATAATTCCACCCAGTTAAAGCAGCCTAGCTAGCCCAGTAGCAATTGGTTGTGTTCTGCACTAGCACCTGGTTCGCTGACTCATTGCTGTGTCTTGGGATCTGCTATAATGTGTCCTAGATCCTAAGACTTTTGTCTTAATCTGTCCTACATTTAATCCGAAGAATTTTAGAGGCAATCATAACCTTTGGTTGGGGGGAAAGATTTGAGTTGGCTAAGCAGGATAGTAGTGTATGGGTGCATTGCTGTCAGGAGCTGTGGAGACCGTCAGTTAAATGGGCTCATATAAAATCTGATTGTGTTTTAACCTCATGCATATCTGTTGAAAGGCCACTACAGAATTAAGATGCCAGAGAGCTCTATTGTGATCATTCAGATTTGTAGTTCCCTTCTCTCTGTGTACAGTCATATGTCTGTAGATTTCCTATAGGTGCTGGGTATACTCACAATTTCCTTCTGTTTTTGTAACAAGAAAGAGATGCCATCTCAGCTCATTTTATATACAGATAAAAAGTTCGATGATATCCTATGCCCTTTTCTATTATAAATAGATAACTCATCATTTTATACAACGCTGCAAATATTTCATAAAACACATTTATCTCTCTGGCTTTTTTTTCAAATAGGTAAAAAATGCATTTGAAGGATTACCTGGATACAATAATATCCATGTGCTGGAATTCAGGTAAATAGATTTATAAAGGCATACAAACCTAACATCAGTGTTCTCATAACTGACCTACACAACTTTTATTGATCACTGCTGCAGAGGACAAATTTGATCAGCTGTTTCTTTCTTCTGCCCATGAAGTCAGTCAAAGCCTCTCTCATGATGTCTGCCCCTGTTTCTTTGTCCTAGGATTTAAATACAATAAACATGTCTTTTGCCATTTGATAATTCTCCAAGATTCTCAAATGTTCATAATTTGATACAGGTTAGTATTAAATGCAGAGGAATCCAAACACTCTTGGGAAAACTTTGAGTGTACTTAACTTTTTATCCAGTCTGTTAGGGAAGACTGGATGGCTCAGAAGGTTAATGATGAAATATATAACATTTCACTTCTAAGTCACAAAGAGACATAGATGAATAATTTGTAACAAATTGTTTATTTGACGTATTTTGCATGTCTTTCTGTTCATGAATATTCTGTGAAAAGACTGAGTTTCTCCAATTTATTTGTTTTTCAGAATGATTCGAGTCCATTTGTTTTGTAAATATTGTTTCCAAGAGATTTGTAGCAAGTACTTGAAATTGAGATTTGAGCTGGTTTGATTGGATGCACAGGTCACATGACATGTTTCTGTTTCCTGATTGGCTTGAGTATAACTTTTAGGATTAGGTTTCTGATGTGAATACACAGGAGTATGAATCTGAAATTTATCTGCCTTAACATTTTGCACTAGTTGATTTATAAGTCAGTATTTCTCTGAATATTCCTGCCAATAAACCCAGCTGCTACAATACTCACCGGAAGCAAAAATGGCAAGGGACAAAGGATACTTTTGTGGTTGGAGCACCAGACTGGGAATCAGGAAATCTGGATTCAGTTCTCAGCTCTGCACAGACTTGTTGTGATTATCTTGAGCCAAGTCACGCACCCTCTCTGTGCCTCAGTTCCCCGTGTGTACAAGGATAACACTTCTTTACCTTAGCGGGAGGGGGTTTGTGATGGTGTTCAAATGCTGTGGTTATGAGTGCCACAGAAAAGCTGATACAGAATGAAATAATAAAACATTTAAAAGGTTATCTGTGGGCCTGTTTTTGGTAGGATTTGCCCGTTTGTGTAGTGACAAATTCCAATCTAGCCCAGTGTGTAGTGGTTTGTTAATAATTGGCAACTATTAGTTGATCTTTAGGTGCGCAAAATGAAGTGGTGGTCTCATAAAATGGTTCATAGTTCATAAATGGCCACATCATATTCTCCCTAATATTTATCCTTGTTCGCAGTCTCTGCAAGGGAAACTTAAGCTTTGCAGGAGCATGGAAACAGCCCTTTCAGTTCCCACTTTTAGCAGAAGTCAGAATCAAAACACACAGGTGTGGCAGCGTAGAAAAGCCTGCACGGTCTCAGCGTATGTAACACCAGTTCTGTAGAGAAATGGCTTCCATCTCCATTAATGCCATTCCAATACCTCCTATCAGTCCCAGCAGCGTGCAGAGTACGTACACTGCACACACCCCTAGCACGGGTATAAGCAGCCGTGTGTGCACTGCTTAGGCATGTAGAGTAAAAACATGCCAGAAGCCTAGAGTATACGCCTTGCCTACACAGCTGTCTCTTTACATGCCCAAGCAGCGCTTCCCCTGTCTACACTGCCTCCCTGCTGCTGGAGCCTTTCCCCATCATAGCAAAAGACTCTGGCACTGGGGAGGCAGCAGGGAAAGGCTCGGGGAGCTGCCAGACTTTCACTGCTGCATGTAGCTAATGCCACACCGTAGACACAGTTTGCCTTTCACGGCGACGTGTAGCACTCCGAAAAGGCTGCTTGTTCTGGCAAGGATATCCTACTACTTTCTGATAAGTAAATATGTTTGTAAACTAGCCGTAAGTAACATTATTGTGCCTGTTTCCCCCCCTGATATATGCTAGCACAACTGCACTGACTTAGAACAACTTTTAGTCCCATTGAAGCCAGTAGTGAATCTCCCATTGAGTTGAGTGAAACCAGAATTTGGTCCCTTGTATAGCAGAATAACATTTTTTACTTGTAAGCTATTTAATTTGATTTATTTTCAAATTTGCCTGTTCTATAGCATGTCAGAGCTGTCACTATAAGGAATAAACTAGAACATAGGTTCTGAAACTTCCTTGCACCGCGACCCCCTTCTGACAACAAAAATTACTACACGACCCCAAGAGGGGGGACCGAAACCTACGGCTGCCCGGGCACCGCTGCCCCAGGTGTGGGGGCCAAAACCAAAACCCAGGGGCTTCAGCCCCAGGCTGAGGGCCTGTAACCTGAGCCCCCCCCACCCAGGGCTGAAGCCCTTGCGCTTTGGCTTTGGCCCTGGGCGGTGAGGCTTGGGCTTCAGCCCCAGACATAGGCATGTCTAACTCTAGCCTTGGTGACCCCATTAAAACGGGGTCACGACCCACAGTTTGAGAACCGCTGAACTAGAAGACTTAAATGGAATGACAAAACTGTTTCTCATTTAACATATTTATTTCTTTTTTTAAATTTTAGCTCTCCTGACGATGACAGGTAAAGGCAACATATGTAAATTGTCGTCGTGTAAATTTAGACAGGCTTGCTAATTGCATGAGACTACCAGTTATTATGACAGTGTGGTTATGAATTAAGGATACATCCAGTAAAAATATTATCCCTTGCTGTAGATTTACTTAAAACTACAAGTAGCTGACCTGTTTTAGGCTACAGATAGTCTAATCCAATTTTCTTATTTAACTAGTAATCAGAAAGAGTTACATAGCAAACTCTGCCTAAACATGAATCAGTTAGTGAGTTAAAATTTTTTTGTAGGAATCTCTAGTTTAAAGCAAATAAAATTGCTTAACTGCTGTTTACTGGTTTTGCATTGCAATTTGTGGTAGGGCACCTAGAGCCATTGATAGGTATCTCTTTTTTATGACCGTATAAAGCCAAATAAATTAAGACAATGGTACATCTCAAGCAAACCCCATTTAAGTGTTTGAAGGCCAATGTGGATGTGAACCTCAGTGGAAGTTGTAATCAACCTTCTTCAGCTGGAAGGAGAGATCAGACTGGGGCTGTTTGGGGAATGTTTCTGTGTATTTAGTGTGTGTTTGTGTGTCAAGGTATCAAAGAGCGCTCTTTGAAGCCCGTATTAAGTACCTCAAAATCTGTTGAGGTGCTGTGTGTGTGTGTGTCTGTGTGTATATACACACACACACACATTTTAGAGGGAATTAATACTTGACCTTTGATGGATTAGGAGCCCACAGTTTATTGACCTTTTGTTAGAGATTTCCTAAAATGCAATCAAAGAGAGAGCGCTCTTTGAAGCCCTTATTTATTTGAAGAATTTTGAAGTAATTGCCAATTAATACAGACTTCAAATAACGCTCTCTTTGATACCTTTTTGGGAACTTACCTGACAAAAAGTCAATGAACTGTGGGCTCCTAATCCATTAAAGGTCAAATATAAATTCCCTCTAATACACATCTTAACATAAAAGCTGGTTTCCATAAACAATCTTATAGAGAAGCAGTATTTGATTTTAGAAGAAGGGATTGAAAAGAAAAAACTCTGTCGAAACAGCAGAGTATTAAAGCCATCCCCTTACTCCCATGCACTTCTGCAAGAAAGGATGCACAAGAATCTATTCAGAGACACTCTGCTCCAAGGAACAGATGTTGGGGCCCGTTTCAGGTGGATGACCGTAGTTATTAATTGCATTTAATAGCTGCAACTGACAGCATGGCTTTATTAAATCCAGATATTATTGTTGTCCAGCATATTGGGTTCTGATTTTTGCCCTGTCTTTTCATTGTTGTGCTCTGTTTCCATTCCCCAGAGTGATACTTATGCCCAGAATGTGCCTACAGTGGGTGAAATTCAGCCAAGGTGGCAACAGCAAAACTCCAGCAGAGTTGTGGTTTTAGTGCAGCCGCATTTGCTGCTTACATCTGAACTGAACTTAGCTCTGTAGGCCTCACTAAGCCCAGCCATTGATTAGGGATGCATTCCAGCTCTACGGCAGGAGGAAAACCTATCTTTGGAGCAGGGTTTCCTGGTGCTTCATAGACCACCTCACTTTCTGATTATGCACTTTGTACAGTCAAAGTGTGAAACACTAACTAAAGCTCCCTAGTGCTTACGCTCTGTGTATGGTAACTCTGATTACTGCACTGTCTTGTGGGGAGGTAAATCCAAGTGTGCTCATGAGAAGAAAATTCAGAAAATAGGGTAGGACTGGTACAAATAATTCAGCTGTACAAATTTACAAAACAAAAACTTCTTAATAAAAATAAATGAGAGCAACTACATTCTTATAAATAGGCACTCTTCTGGGCATATAATATAAACACATCTTTAGATCTATCAAGAGCACCATTTAAAACAGGTTTAAATTGCAAAACTTGTCCACTGGGGATGATCAAGGACACTCAAATTTTTATATTTTGTGCTTGTTTACATTTTCCCAGGCTGATTCCATGTCTCAAAGCCATTCATGGGGTTGACAAGGTCTTGTAAAAACCTGGTCTCTTCACGCATGGTATTTCCACTTCTGGATATTGGTTGGCCCTATTAATGACTATGATATAAAGCCAAATATTTGGGCTTGTCATGATGTTGGAAATATGAGATTTTGAATTTGGGTGGTGCACTCTCTGAAGATTTTGCTCCATCTGTGATACATTTTACAGAGATAGACAAACATAAAAACAATTAAATATATTTTTACTAAAGACCCCCTTTAAACTGTTGTATCTTTTCTAAGTGTGAGACCTGGCTCCTCAAACAACCAGAATGCATGATATAGCTGGCCAACTGTTTAGCTCTGATCTATATTTTCTTTTTTCTTTATAAAACCACAGTGGTGTGGAGGTTCACTACGCTGTCACGTTTGTTGGGGAAGCCATCAGCAATGCCACCTGGGACCTTATTAACCTTCAGTCCAACAAAGTGGAGGACAACTCCCTCGTAGAACTTGAGGATAACCCAACTGTTGTTTACACAATCAGTGACTTCAGAACTTATATTGCTGAAATCCTTCAAAAGAACTCTTTCCTTGAAAATGTCTCTTTGACCTTGGACCCTGACTCTCTCCAGCTCATTAATGGTGTGTATTACTTAAGAAATGCTGTGGTCTGTTAATCAGAATTTATGTTTAAAAAAGATGAAGGATGTGGTGTGGGGGATTAGGAGCTCCTCTCTCAAAAGGAGGAAGTTATATGCAGTGGTATGGTCCTCAGGGCTCCTCCTTTTCTCCTGATTTTATCAAAATCAAAGCAGATCAGCAGTGGTAGCATCCTATCCCTAACCCACCAGATTAGCCTCTCTTAAATTAATTTAACATTGCGATGTATAATTTTTAAGGTATGTATTGATGGGTTCAATCATATGTCAGTAACTAAAATGAAATACAAATTCCACCCAAAATATATACTTTGTATATTATTGTATATCCTCTTACAGCAGGATGATGCTGATGACATTCTGTAAGAGTGAAATTCAGCTCAGTGCAGAAGGCCCAATGTGCCACTTAAATGGGGCTCAAATGATGCATAGGGCCCTCTGTACTAGGATGAATTTCAGCCTAGTAGTGCTGAGTTGGACCCTGGCAGCACAGACCAGCGCCTGGTAAGTGCTGTCTTCTCGATGTCCTCCCTGTTGCCAGTGGAAATTATCTATCTCCGGTCGTTATCCTTCCTCTATCTTTGCTTCAAGTGTGACTGATAAAAGGCATTCCAGACGCTCAATCATTCTGGTGAGCACTTTGAGAAGATCCTGGAAGCAAATATGAGATGGAAAGAGGAAAAATGAGTGAGGGTTTTAGTCCAGAGTACCCTGTTGCTTCTACAAACAACTTCCTTCCAGTGCTAGTGCAACTTTTCACAGTAATTCTCTAAGGGCAAATTGGGATGATAAATTGGACAGTGTACACCTTCAAATTCTGAATGTTTTCTTATCCTCTGCTTTTAATTATTTTCAGGCACCCGCAGCTGTGACAGCATTTGGGGAAAAAAGAGACAATAAAACACAGTTGGCATCATATAAACTACAATAAACATTCCATATGAACTGTGATTTTACAACTCATTTTTTATTTTCACAGTGAAAGAAGTGCTCTCCCCTGCACCTGAAGACACATCCAGGATTACTGAAAATCCAGTTGTTCTTGAGTCTCCAGAAGTTGATGACGTAAGTACATTTCTGCACTGCATTCTCATTCTAGTGAGACTAATTTGTCCTCCAGCTGCCTACTTACAAACACAACCAAATAGTTTAACTCTACACGGTGGAAGTATGGTCAGAATCCAAAAACACAGTTCCCTGCCATGTTTGAAATATAGAATGAATGCTCAGAAATACACACAATATGGAGCTATACAGTCTGATGAGAGAGCTCTGTTTTGCAAGTCTTCCTTTTGGGAAATATTTGGTCTTAGGAGAGTGACACGCCTCCTGCAATAGAACCTGATCTGTTCTTTTCCGTACAAGCCAGTACTGTGTTCTTGTTATAGCCTGTCTAACCACTTCTTCATTTTAGGATTCCCTTTTGGTTTCTTGTAATGTTTTGATTGTGTGGCTTCATAGGGAAATGATGGCCCTCACAACTGAAGAGAATCATTTGGGCCTTTTCTTGGAACAAAAGAGGTAGATGTGAGGGGAAATTTTGCCCATGGAAGAGATTAGATTAAAATAGAACTCCTGTTCCTCCTTTGCAGCTGTACTGCTATCACTGAGAAGTGCAGTGCTCAGTTCTTTATAAAAACAAACCTACATCTCAGTAACAGCAAAGGAAATCTAGACAAATATTGGCCAATAGTTTCATTTTTATACATCCAAGCTTGCTCCAAAGTTGAAGGCGTTTAAGGCAACATCTGACTATATACATACTGAGAGAAGCTGAAATTAAGCTACAAAATTCAGACCCAGCTTCTGAACATCCCTGAATTTGGTGGTGATACAATCTAGGTTTTTATCTGGCCCATTATGCAGATAGTTTTGTGAGCCTGGACACACTTAAATTTCAGGCCAAGTCCCTGAAGTCCTCACTCAAGTAGAACTCCCATTGGCTTCATATGAGTGTATCTTATGATGTACATTATATTAATATACAGTATATTAACATGTGTAGTATCCCTGTTAGTGGGAATCTTTGGCTGAATAAAAACTTCAAAAATATCCCTATGCAACCTAGACATTTACATGGGAATTGCCATAACAGATTGATTATGGTGAACAGCATGAATATATTGACTAATTTATATAGAGACTGGTTTTCTATATTGTATATTTACTAGAGATGAGTGAGTAGCTTAAAAATGTTCCATACTACATTAATAAAAGAAATAACTTTAGCTATGCTTACATCCCTTCTATGTTCACTTTCTGCAGATATTCTAGCAAATGAATTTATTGATAGGAAAGTTTGTGGCAATTCACTTTAACTGGATTTTTGAGAATATTTTCTGGAAGTCAATTATGAACTTGTAAAAGCAAGTATTTGCACCCAGAAACCTGATTCCAATAGCTTTGTTTATCCTTTCAAGGAATAGAAACAATAGCATGTGACCTACATTTCCAGTCAAGAGCTTCAATTTTAGATGTTGAATACTTGCAGCGAGCTGCTATGTGCAATCAACAATAAAGAAATTATTTAGGAAACCATTTGAATAACAAATCAAACTGCTTATGGACAGATTACAAACAGAAAACAAGGCTGAATTTTTTTAATGGCTCAGTTGCAATATCTGTTCTTCACAGCTAAAGCAATATGGGAGAAATTAAGTGCCAGTGAGAAAATGAGTCCTGCTATATTTTGTATTAGCCCTTCTGAAGAAATGGTTAAAATTTTAAGGACTGTATTTTAATTCATCATATTTGTGTGGGACTATCCTGACTTCACAAACTGATCAGTAGCAGATATCAATTAACTCTAGATCCACCTCTTTAAATTTTACAAATCCTCGTCGCTGTATCTCTCTCAAATCCTGCAGATAGGATTTAAACCAGACTTTGTTGTTGTTGTAACAGGCTGGATTATTGAAGGTAATGTCTTTCTGGCAGAGAGAAATGGGAAATTGGGATTTTTTTCTTTTTGCAATGATCTGTCATATTAGTAAGCCATTCAAACGATATTGGCAAAAACAGAACTTGCCACTCTAATATTAAACTTGTTAATAAAACATTGCACCATAACAAGAATCTTTGAAATGCATTAGTTGTCATAGGAACACCTCTCCACATTAAATAAATGATGAAGTGCAATTCCTGGCACTGGTGTGCTAACATTTAAAAATTTTGCATTGAAAAGTTATTGACACCAGTTCTTATGTTTGTTCTTTTTAATACTTATTTCGCTAATCTTGCAAAAAAACAAAACAAACCCTGATAGTTTTACACGCATTGGTGATTTTTGCTCCTGAAGCACATAACTCATATATATTAATTTCAATTCATTGGTCGCTTGTAATTGCTAAAATGAAAACCGCCTACAAAGATATCAGGAGTGGAATAACGGCTAGTCATAAAAGAGCACTGCAAATAATTCACAAGAAAAGAGCTTATTCTGTGAAATTCACATATTTTTTGCCTTGTTCACAAATTGTTCAAACACAGGTAATTAAATTCTCAGATTTATTCATCATTTGCAAATTACTTCAGAATAATTCTTTGGTGTAGACTGTGAAGAGTCCACTGTGAGTGTTCACAATTCACACTCCTATAGGTTCATTACATAAATCATAGGGTATTGTTTCTATTTCCTTATTGGACGAATTCTGTAACTAACGTGTCCTGCAGTGTAATTTGCAAGCATGGACCCCTCTCCTTGGTGCAGTCCAAGGGCCTGCACTAGTGAATCACATTGCAGGATAGAGGCTCACACTTTGCAGACTGCAAGTTTTACAACCAAAGATGCAATTTGAATTTGACAATTTGAGCTTAAATGAGTCTTTGATGAGTATTCATGCTAGGGGAATGAGCACTGGTGTGCCCATTGCCCACTTGGTTTATTTTTCTGTGCCAAGGACTGGAAGCCAGGCTCCTCAGTTCTAGTCATAGTTATGACATGCTGACCCCCTCTATGGTCTTGGTGAAGTTAATCTCTCTGCATTGGTTTCTCTATGTGCAAAATGGAGACAATACCTACCCTATCTCTCAGGAGGTACTGTGTGGATAGATTAACTTTTGAGGATGAAAAGTGCTAAGCACTATGATGGTTATGATGCCCACACACTAGTATAATGTAGGAAAGAAAGAGAGAAGCTTTGAAATCAAATTTGTTTTTCATCGTGTATGTTCTTTGTTTACTTTCTGCATTTCACTCAGCTTGCAGATGAAAAGGACTATGTAAGTTCTAAGCATTCTTCCTCTTATTATAGATTCCATTGGTTTAACAGGCTTTTTAAAAAAGTTTGTGGTGTTACCCAGATATGCCTATGAACTCCAAGGGGACGGATGGGTTTCTGTACTAGAGTCAGGGGTGCTTGAGGCAGCTGATGGGTAGCTTATAACATTGTTCTTTAATTGGTGGCCCGTGGCCCACATCCAACCCATGGGGCCCGCCCGCCCACCCGCCACTGAGCGTCAGCTGATCCTTCGTGGCTGCTGGGAAGCAGCAGCCGAGCTTCCTTCCCCACCTCTCAGGAGCCAAGCCTATTCTTGTAGGAAGGGTGGGGGGAGTAGGAGGGGAGCCTTCCCAGCGCACAAGAGGGGCAGGGGAAGGAGGGAGCAGAAAGAGCCTTGCTGCTCAGGGAGGCTCCACTCCCTGTTCCCTCCCTGTAATACCCAATGTGAGAAAGGGGAGGGAAGGAGGTGAAGAACCAGTGGAGCCTTCCCCTCACACCTCAGAAGGGGGAGGGGTACCCTGCTGCAGCCTCCCCCCAGCCTGGGATGTGAGGGTTGGTGAAGAATCCCAGTAAGAGCAGAGATGAGGCTGGGAAGGCCACAGATAATTGGGGGGGGGGGAGGGCTAGAGGCAAGAACTTAATGGGGGGATTAGGGTGCTGGGCAGATGGAAGAGCTAGAGGGCAGAACTGATGGGGGCTGGGCAGATACACCTCCATTTATTTTCCCTCTATTATCACGCCGTGTATTTAATTTATAAACTTTTAATTTCTATTTAAACACACTGAAGCTAGATTTTGGTGCTACATTTTGATTTACAGGGGTACACTTTTAAGCAGGTGTCTACGTAACGTAAAGCAATCAGTAATTGATGTGCTTTCATCAGTTAACTTGATTGCGTCCTGCACAGTAGTTTTTCAGGAAAAAAAACAAAAAAAAATAAAACCCCACAGAGCAGCTATCAAAATATCAGGCTATAAGGGAGGGAAATAAGATGTCCATTCACTGAATATCTTGAGAGTTTAATTTCCAGTTTTAAATTAATAGTTTTAATAGAATTAATATGAATAGCATACTGTTTTAATAGCATTGCAATGTATTTGTATAATTATTTCTTTGCAAGTTTTCACTGGAATATTGTCTACTGGCATGCTTAGCCTGTTATTATGAGATTAATAAATACAATCCGGCACACCACTTTTGAACGACTGCAATCCTTGGCAGGCTCCCTAGAGAGCAAACACCTGGAGAGCCCTGTGACCCTAGAGAGAGCCTTTTAGCTTACCAAGATACGGAAGTTGCTTTATCTGACCTGTGAAAAAATTTAATTGAATATTACTGGTTTATAACTAAGGATTAGATTATGTCATGGAATTTATTAATTCAGAGACTTCTGTGACATTTTCCACTTCAGCCTCGGGGCGGCGGGATTGGAGCTCCCATCTGCCACGGGGCTCCTATAGGTCCCATCTGCCACAAGTGGCAGGGAGCCCGGCACCCCTCACGCAGCAGGGCTTGGGCTCTCATCCCCTGTCTGGCCCATTTTGTCACAGTAATTTTTAGTAAAAGTCAGGGAGAGGTCCTGGGCTTCCGTGAATTTTTGTTTATTGCCCATGACCTGTCCCTGACTTTTACTAAAAATTACTGTGACAAAATTGTAACCTTATTTATAACACATCAGTAAATTCTTTCAGTTGGTAAAAGGAAAACAGATGGGCATAAGTGGTGCACATTCTAATCCATAGTATCCCACTGCTATTGAATATCATTTTTAAAGGAATGCTGCTGTTCTCCTCTAAAGAATCTGTATATGATCCTATCCTTTGGAATGAACGTGGGCTGACTTAAAATGTAGGTCATCCTTACAGTTTGGAACCTCTTGATAGTGCATGTTATCCTCTAATCAGAGAAACAGAAGCCCACCAGGCAGAAGCTGCTACTAGTTAACAATTACTGTACTACTTAGCATATTGTGTGCAGTCCATATGCAGACACAAGTCACACAATAATAGGTTATTATGGATTTGTCTTTCAGGATAATGCCCTTTTAGCTGAGTGGCCCTCTGCAGAAGCAACAACTGCAAGCAATATCTTGCCACTTGATTTCACCAAATCAGGTTTCACCTTTGATAGTGAACAGTCCAATAGCAATGAAATGTGGTTAAGATCAGAAAACCTGGACTTTGAGAACAACATGAATTCAACACCAAAGGCTGTCCTCACTTCTTCTCCTGGTGGGATGAGTCTAGAGGAAGGGAGCCTGACTCTTCCTTCTGTCACCCCATCAATATTAGAAAATGGCTCTCCTGTGGACTCTCAGGAATGGCTGTCTATCCCTGCTTCTTTCAAAGATGGTAAGTTACTTCACTTCATTTACTAAAGTTTAAGTCTAGGTAACAATGTTACCTTGTGCTCAGGAGCCAGAGCCCTCCAAAACAACTTCCTAGAAACTCCTATGTATTCAGTCAGGTGTGACTAAAAAGAACCAACTTCTAAGTTTAAATGTTTATAGCAACTAATAAGGCCTATTTGTCCCTAAAGAGATTAATGGTATATGCATGATCCCTGTTGTTCCATTTCACAGAAACACTGCCAAGTAGTTTTAGCTGGATACAGCAGTAGATAAATCTGCAATAGATACTTCTAACTTTGGCATGTAAGCAGATCAAGGTATTTAATGGGGAAAAACAGAGTTACTGATCCTTGGGGATATAAGAGAAATAGAGTCTGGCAAGCTAAAATTACATAAGTCACAACACAACTAAATGAAAATTGTTGACTTTGTGTTTGAAGATGCTGGAGTGTCGGAAGGCTTTCTTCTGCCTTCCAGTCTATACCCTCATCTTGCACCAAAAGAAATGCCATCCACAGTCATTTCTGTGGTTCCTCCGACTTCTATACCAACAATGGCCTCTACATCAGAAACAGAGCCTAATAATGAGGGAGTGATCTCTGCAGAGAAGGCAAGAGAAGCCATGCCCATTGACATAGACTCTATATCCCGTGACAGCCTGGAGGACGGAGAAGTTTATCTAGAGGTGAACCCTCTGCAACCCGATCTGTATCCAGGAGGAGAAATTATTTATGAGGATGGATCTGGATCAGCATTTGATGCTTCAGGTCAAGAGGCATGGCCATGGGGCATAGCAACATTAGAGCCAGTTTTCTACAGTCTTCCTGAAAGCTGGCTGAAAGATAAAAATGATTCTCTGTTAATCAGAGCACAGGATACTCCTGAGGGACAGATCCTGGATTATATAATTGATTCTATAGAGAAATTAAATGGTAATCCTGAGGATGGAGGCATGACCAATGCAAGAGGGGATTTCACTGATGACTCTGAATCAAATGTACCTGGACTTTCAGAAACTGCAACTCAGCAGGTGCCTATGTTATGGACACAAGAAACCTTGAATGTGGAACTGTCCATGCAAACATTAGAGGCATCAGGCATGTCTGATTATTCTTCATCCTTTGCATATGAGCCCTCAGTGGACTATTCTTCTTTAGATATGGCAGATGAACAGACCTCCATCTCACCACATGAAAAAGATATCTCTATAGAAGGTCATCTCCTTACATCTACAGAGACATTCAATGTTAAACAAGCTGAAGAGTCTAGTGAGGATCATCAAATCATTTATGAAGCAGTAGGAAACCAAAACAAGGAAGGGACAAAGCCAGAAGAACTATCCACAATAGTCCAATCAGGTGTAGCTGTTACAATAGGACACCAAGACATGGATTCCTCATGGACTGGGCTCCTCAAGCCAGAAACAGTCCTGACAGCAACTCCTATGATGGAAAATATAGTCACTGACATTTTCATGGAGGAGCAGCAAATTCCAGATTTGCACTTGACAACTCAAGAAGCTTCTGGATCGCTTGCTGTGAAACCAATAAATATTTGGCCTACTCACAACACTGAAAGGGCATCTGAGAAACCTGCAGAACAAGACATGCAATCTGAAGCACCGAGTAAGGTTGAAGTTTCAACGATAGCTCCTTATTTACTGGAGCTGCCGACTGGTTCAGAGGATTTCACTGGACAGTCTAGTACAGACCATGAAACTAGTTCCCCTAGTAGCTTAAATATGGCAGTGGGTTCTTTTGCAACAGTGACTATAACAAAGAATCCTATTGGTTCCCTGTCCAGTTTCCCTACTACACAATATACAGTTAGCTCAATAAAACTGGGGGAGGACATGACTACAAGAGTGCTGGATCATGTGGGCACAATGTTGTATCCTCATGAGATGAACCTGGAAGAAAGAAGTATGACTGATAGTCGCATGGAGGTATCTACCAATGTTCACTCCACAGAGATGGCCAGCATAGCTTGGCCCACGCATGCAAATCGCAATACTACCACGTCCTCACGAGCTTTAGTGGTATTCTTTAGCCTCCGTGTTACCAACATGATGTTTTCAGAGGACCTATTCAATAAAAATTCCCCAGAATATAAGGCACTGGAGCAACGATTCTTAGAACTGGTAAGATTCACTTTATAATGAATATGTTACTAGCAGCTACTATAAGCCCTCAGTTAAAACCTTTTCTTACCATGCATGTGAGCAAAAGGGGGGAAGAGACAGAGAGAGAGAGAGAAATTGTTTGCAACAAAATTACAGCAGCCTAGTACATCCCACAAGTTGTGAGTAACTCATATTTATGATAGTGGGAGAATTTGGCTGGAAAATGTAACGCTTTTATTTGAATATTTGTGTCTCAAATTTTGACGTTTCACTTGTGTGGGACAGATTTACCAAGGCAAAAATAAGTCTCTTAAATACTTAGTAACACTGAGACAGACGCTTGGCTGCTGTAAATCATGTATTTTAATTGGCTCCACTGGCCCTTTGTGTTCACACATTTCCAAACAGTGTCTTCATTTGCTCTATCAATGGGTGAAAAGTAAAATAATTGGGAGTGCAGAGTGATATGTTACTGGATGCTCTCACCTGTTTTAAGATGCTTTTTATTTAAAGCAACTATTTTATTAAATCTGTAGCTCAGTGAGTTAAACTGCCTGTGGATCTACTGATCTCTTAAATAGCCAATGGGTGGCAGAATGCCACAGGAGTAATTATCAGTTTTTAAGCTGAAAATCAATAGTTTGGCTGGAGTAGCCAAATGTATGAAGGGTGATACCCAACGCGTTAAGTCCTGTTATGCAGTATGAGCTTGCTTGGATCCAGATGGAGCACTGCATCCAGTGGGATGCATTTCTATTATAGAACAGGGAGCCTGCAGTGATTTGCTCTAAATTATGGAAATTCTGTGAATCTCTCAGGCTCCTGATAAGCTGCCAGTAGGGCCTCAGCTGGGTACAGTTTTGATACCTTTTTTTGAATGTGATTGGGACAAAATATCTAGTCTCTGTGTGTGATGTAATAGCATTACAATTGGCCTGGAACTAGATTCAGAAATAGATCTTCTATCGCATTTATACAGCAGTACAGATATTGTGTTTCCTACATTGCAGCTGGTTCCCTACCTCCAGTCCAATCTAACAGGTTTCCAGAATCTCGAAATCCTGAACTTCAGGAATGGCAGTATTGTGGTGAACAGCCGCATGAAGTTTGAAAAACCTGTGCCTCGTAATGTCACGAATGCGGTCTACGTAATTCTGGAAGACTTCTGCAACACTGCTTACCAGACCATGAACCTGGCCATTGACAAGTACTCCTTGGACGTGGAATCAGGTAATGACAGTGTGGGAGTGCTGCCAATGCAGTGAGTAGCGTCTGCCGAGTCAAATATGCTTGGGGCTCAAAACCTGAGCAGACTTTCTCAGTGTCTCAGAGCCTTAGAGAAGAGCACCATCACTCTTCTCAGTCTTGGTGTCAGCAGAGTTTTTAAAACTTTGAAAACCAATCTGTTTAGCAGGACAGATTAAGGTAAAATGGGACCAACATCCACCAAAACTTTACGGCCTCCTAGAGAAATTTGGGGCCATGTTTGGTGCTGACTTACATCCTATGCGACTCCACCAACTTCACTGTGGTTGCAGGCAGAGGGAAAGTTAGAAGATAGAATTTGGTCCCTGTTTTTCCCAGTCTCCCCTCCCTCCCTCTAGCATGCTGGTGTTCCTGGCTCCCCCATTTGGCTGGACTCTTCCATGCAGCTCTTCGTAGGCAGAAAGATCCTTCCCCCCAGAAATAACTCATTCAAGGGTGTATATATACTGGGAAATTGCTTCCTGTTGGAACACAACATTGAGTCATGGCATCAACACACTGTGTAGACGGGGTTAATGTCCTGGCAGCTGCTCCTGGTTCACTATAACAAACATTAATGATCATGACTCCTCAGGTCACTTTCTAATATTACATAACTTACACTGTAGACTGACTCCAAGTTGGACTTCTATCTTCTGGCCATTCTTGAGTCTTTAATCTAATTCCCAAAAGAGGGTGAATCTTTACTCTGGAATTCTGGGTCTGATCTCAGTAACAGTGAAAAAGACCCTCTGTTAATCAATTCCTCTGGTTAAGGGGGGAAAAAAATCTGTTTTCTATATTTCTCTTCCTCTATTTCCAGAGATATTTGTGCAAAAACAAGATCTCCAGGAGATACCTTACAATGCTTGCAATTAAAGAGTCAGCATTTGCCAATAGTTAGCATAGATTAGTAACAGAGAAATATTTTCCCCTATACTAAAAACAGGAAATAACTGTGATATGTATTGGCAAATGGTGACTACTGCGTTGAAGTAGCTGGTCTCCCAACAGAGAGGGGGAGAGATCTAATTTGGTTAGAAAATCTTCAATATTGATTTTTAAATTGTCCTTAACAATTAGTTTCATTGTATGGGTCAGATTTCAGTGGGATGTGGTGATAGATGAGGCATCAAAGAAAGTGCAGGCTCTTCTAGTACACTGTGCGTACTGCAAGGATACATACAAACCTCAGTACGCTCTCCTCAGGGCTGTAATACAGCTCTTCTATAATGGATAGTGCTGGAGTTCAGCTGTATTTTAAGCAGAGAGTAACTTTCAGAAATGGCAAAAGTGCCAATGATGGAAAGCATGAAAGAGGCAGCATAGTCCAGTGGCTAGGGAACTAAAATGGGGGGCAGGAGACCTAAGTTGTATGCTCAGCTCTTCCACTGACTCACTGTCTAGCCTTGGGCAAGTCACTTATCCCTATATTATAGATGGGAAAGTGGGGTACAAAGAGGTTAACACTACATATGCTCTTTGGCAAAGCTCTTTCAGATCAATGCTATATTTGTACTAAGAATGACCAGGAGTCTTGAATTATCTCCTTGGTTGATTTCAGTGTGGTAGGTTACAATGCTCATTGACACAGAGCAGACCAGGTAGCTAAAAACTATCCAATCTGTTGTCTACATTCTCTGTCCTCAGGAGATCAAGCTGATCCTTGCAAGTTCCAGGCTTGCAATGAGTTCTCCGAATGCTTAGTAAATCGCTGGAGTGGTGAGGCAGAGTGTGTTTGTTATCCTGGCTATCTAAGCATTGAAGGATTGCCCTGTAATAGCATCTGTGACCTACAACCAGACTTTTGCCAAAATGATGGGAAGTGCGACATAATCCCAGGACAAGGGGCCATATGTAGGTATGTTATCCTTTGTCTTAGTGGCTTCCAGAAACAGGAAGTACCAACCTTGTTTCCCTATTCTATATCCCTGTCCCCCCAAAAAGCCAAAACAACAAAACACAACAAGGCATAATGTTGAGTGTAATGACAGAGGACCCTAATGATTAACACTCAATCCACTGTTTGATATTTTCATGTGGTAAAATGCTACAAATCATCATAAAACGTCACTTTGTTGATTGTTTTATAAAATTCAAATTTGTAAGGCAAATCCAATATACCTGAGTTAAAAATGGTACTCCCAATAGAGGAGAAACCAATATGAACAAATATCAAAATGGGGGGAAACACCCTGTACAAGTTATCAAAGACCAGAACAAACAGAGCCGTTTGTGGTTCAAGCATTTATTTTCAGTTTTTGAAAGACACTGGCCTCCTCTGACAGGCAGTCTATGCTGGTATGATAACCTACACCATTATCCAGGCAATTGAGAGTGACTAGAAAAATGAACAATAGGACGATGAAGGCTAGATATTTAGTACATTTTTGGTACCAGAGGCTTTTGAGGGCTGATTCTGGTGTAAGTCTAAGTACTTTAGTGGAATTACTCTGATTTATTCAAACTGTATGAGGAGAACTAGGCCCATCATAATTTTTGCTCCTCAACCAAATTCCAGTGTTCTTGCTACATATTAAAAATATGTAATTTTCTTCTAGGAAACCATGACAATATTTAAAAAAAAATAAACACGAATTTCAAAGCAGGGGGTTGGGTAGGAAGAGCTGATGCAATAAAAAGGAAATTAACATACTAATTATTATTTGACTAGAAAAAAAATCACTTGCAATAAGTATTAAGGTCTCAGCAATTAGGATCCATACTTTACTTACATAAGAGTTACAACCAACATCAGAGAAATTAAATACACATTTTAAAAAACTATCTTTTAACCATAATGTGTGTTATAGATTTAATGAGATCATCTGTAATATACACACATACCACACTTTTGTCAACTAATAATTAACATTTAAAATTCCCTACAAAAGATATCCCACTATAATTGCTAAATGGCGCTCCCGTAAAATTCTTAAACAACCTTAATTGGCATGTCAGCAACTGGAAGTTTAATGCTTAGGAAATATTGAAGAAGGCTATAGTAGTAAAGTGTCTGATTTTTTCCATTGATCTCTTAGTATCAGTAGTTAACTTTCTTGTTTCCTTGTTTTTTTGCTGGTGTGGGGGATTACAGATGTCGTGTAGGTGAGAACTGGTGGTACAGAGGAGAGCACTGTGAAGAGTATGTCTCAGAGCCATTGGTTGTGGGTATCGCAATTGCTTCAGTGGCTGGCTTCCTTCTTGTGGCATCTGCTGTAATTTTCTTCCTGGCCAGGACCCTTCGAGACCAGTACTCAAAAAGTGACACTGAGGACTCATTAGGGTATGTAGAGCATTTAAAGTTCTAGAGCACTATTGACCAGAAGCTACAGGTCTAACACGAACCCCAAATTACAAACCTGAGTAACAAAAGGTGGATGCACTCAAGGGTTGCAGGTATAATCTCCCCCAGATTTTCTAACCTGCCAACATTGCTACAAGTGAGGATTTAACTTCAGCCTGCTAGCTTTCCTCCAAGCCCAATTTGCATACAAACACTGGGTAAGTGTGTCCAAAGCACCAATGAGGTAAGATAAGGCAGAAGATATGGAGCTGATGTCATCAGTTTATTGCAGAACCCAAAGCCTCTATGCCTCACTTACCCTTCTAACTGCTTCATCTGCACAAGAGGGATGGGTTTGCCCTGAACTTGTATGAGCAAACCCAAAGATCCTGTGAGCAACTGTCCAAAAACCACTTTGTGGGATTTCTTGTAGAGAAGAAAATGTAACCACGCAGGGCCATCCACCCCATCTGCTCCTGATAGGGACTGCAGATGTGTCAACAACATCAAAGACAGCATGAAAAGCTGATCTTCATCCATTCCTAGGATGAGATAAACCATCATCACCTCCTGCGTAAGTCAAAGTCCTCCTTTGACTTTCAGGCCTGAAACTAGATTGACTGAGGTCAAAGAAATCATTGGACTTCCAAGTTACCTCACCACAGACTTCTGAAGCTCCCTTCACAAAGGGAAATTGGATGCAGGTCATTAGCTGACAAATTTGTCAAAACAATGTTTTTTTGAGCAGAGGCCTTACAATAGCTTTGTTAAGGATGCTAGCGGCCTACCCCCAAAAGGAGTCAGTGGCAGTCTACACAGACAGCAAGCCCACTTCTCCCATGGCCTCACTAATCCAGAGGGACATGAGTTGAACTCCACAGCTGTTGCCTAGAATACCCTGAAGATCTATTGATCTATGTTTTGAAGAGCACTCTGAAAGACCTCAATACTTGACCTCTGTATTTTGTTTTTCTCTCTCACAGGCAGGGTGATAGCCTCTCCTCCATTGAGAATGCAGTGAAGTACAACCCTATGTATGAGAGTGATACCACTGGGTACAGCCACTACTATCGGAGATACCCACAGCTCACCTCATACAGCTCTACCAGTGCAGAGACGTCCACAGACTACAGCAGTGAAGAGATAAGGCACATTTATGAGCATAGTGAGCTCACAAAGGAGGTGGGTGACTTTGTAGCTTTGCTTCCCGCAGTGCCAGGTGGTGGAATTATGACCGAGCCTTGTGAGGTATTTTAAAACTGCTGGTAACTCCCCCCAGCCCTTGTGCTCAGAATACAAGTACTAGACTTGTGGCTGCACCCTGTGCAGATGTTTGAGAGGGAGATGGCTTCTTGCCTCCTTTGTGTACACACAGGTAGAGCTAGATTCTGGCCTGTAAAGAGTTTCCCCATGGTTGAACAGCTGCACTTTTAAATAGTTTGATATTCTTATGGAGCTTCAGTTAAAGCTATTCCTGTCCTAGCAGAGGCACCCAACTTGACAATTTTTTTTAAGTTGGTGTCCTCTCAAAAAGCCACTTGTCTTGGCTGCCTGCTCCATCCCTGGAGGAAGCAGTGCCTTCTTTCAGAGCTGTCAAATAGCTAGAATCTCTCTTCCAAGGATGCGCACATGCTTTTAAGTGTTCAGTTCTTAATAGAATCTTCTGCAAAGTTTGGGAGTGTTGGCCCATTTCCACATTTATATGTAGACAGACAAAGTGGAGCTAGCAGCTAGGATGCTGCTCTGGGAGTCTGCAGATGAGGGTTCTAGTCTCAGTTGTGCCAGCAATCTGGCCCTGAAGCCTTGAGCAAGTTACATTATTGGTATTGTACAGATGGGGAAATGGGGTCTATGATGGAAATGCTACTAATGTCCCTCTGTACAGTATTCATCTGTAGATCTCAAAACAGTAATAGTTATAATTAAATAGTTGTAATTAAATTAAATAGTTGTAACAGTAATAGTTATAATTAAATGTGGGAGAGAGCAGGTCCCAGGATGGAGGCTGATTTTATTGTTGAGGCCTTGAGCTGAAATACTTACTTTTCTATGTTTGTTTGAGTAAAATTAATTTTACTTTAATTTCCCCCCGTTTTTAAATCTGTATGGAACTTTCAGAAGTCTAAAATTATAAAGCTACAGCCATTTTTAACATCATCTTGGATTACCAATAGTGTTGACCAATTTAAGCATATATATACACACCATAGAAAGAGCTGTTTTTGTCATGTCTAAAAGAACATACTGAATGGAATATACTTTCAGTGACCCACAGCGGTGAGGGGTTTTTTTAAAGCTGTATTTTTCAGTAGTATAAGTGGTTTGTAGGTCAGTCATAAGTATTGTATAAACTACAGCTGTCATTCCTATAGTCTCTATCAATGTAGGGCATAATATTCTCTCACTTTCACTGCTGTGAATTATGAATAATTACACTGAAGTCTACATAGTTACTGATAAAGATGAGTCAGACCCACATTATTGGACATTCTGTTTGTGTACACACACAACGGTATCCTCTTTTGAGGGTAACAGATTTTGCTGTGTCATTTTCTCTATTAATAATCTCTTGACTTTTACTAAATTGTATTAATAGCTTCTATCTATATTAGCAGACGTACACTAATTTTGAAGAGTTGCTCCAATTTTAATGAGAAAAGAATGACTAGAATCCCCTTTTAAAGCGTTCTGCAAATTATTTATGATGAAAGCTATACATGCTCAATCATTTATAAAATGTGCCCAATTCCAGTGTTTGTTCCTTGACTAGGAAAGTACACTAGTCAGCTGTAATGCGAAGTAAAACTGGTCCAACTTTTCAGTGCTATTTTTTAGTATTTAGAGCTGTGCACTTTATTTTGGTTCTTGTAATAATATTGTGTGTCTTGTACTACAGGAAATCCAGGACAGAATACGGATTATAGAGCTTTATGCCAAAGATCGGCAGTTTGCAGAGTTCGTTAAACAACATCAAATGTAAGTGAAATGTGTTCTCTGAATAACATTCTGGCAGTTCATAATGTTTCACCTAAATACCTTTCAGTAACCAGCAATCTATTAATTGTATTACTGTAAATAGAGCTTGCTTTATTACTTGGCCCGTGAACTAACAATATACTCAAAACGGATAAACATTGGCCTCTTCCCCCCTGCAAGTAGCCATGGGTATGTGAGACCTTATATCTAAGGTTTAAGAGTAGCAGCCGTGTTAGTCTGCATTCGCAAAAAGAAAAGGAGGACTTGTGGCACCTTAGAGACTAACAAATTTATTTGAGCATAAGCTTTCGTGAGAATAAATTTGTTAGTCTCTAAGGTGCCACAAGTCCTCCTTTTCTTTTTGCTTATATCTAAGGTGAGTAAAACAATGTACTAATGGGGGAATAGTCCTTGACAAACACAAACAGCTTTAAAAGTTTGTTTTTATTCCTAAGAAGAAATGATTAAATCAATAATATACTTGCTGTCCCAGTGTAAAATACTAGTTATCGAACCACACTGCAGAACATATTGTGCATAATGCCCATTGAACTGGTTTGTTGCAAATGTACATTTAATCTGCATATATGGATCAGAGGAAGAATTTCCCTCTAGTTCAGCTGTTTACTCTGACCATTGCAATTTCCTGAGATGACTCAAAGAATGAGGCTCCCAGAAAAACAACTGTTAGAGGCAGAGATCCTTCATGGAAAGGGAATGGTGAAGCCAGGCCTCTTGCCTGTATCTGCACAAAAGCCTAAATTTTCAGGACTGGCTAGTGATTTTGGGAGCGCAGCTTCCAAGATTTAAGTCTCTCCGAGGTGTCAAGTTGCACATCCAAAAACATTAGTCATTTCTGAAAAAAGTTGATCAGGCAACAGCAGCACATGGGTACCAGAGAGACATTTGACATGAAATAATAGTCTGTTTCATAAAACACAGGCAAACAGAGCCTTTCCAGTATCTCTGTTTAATATTCAGTAGTTTCTCTTCAAAACTGGAGTTGGAAAACTGTCAGACAAGCAAATGTTACCAGTTTGTCCTCCTCTAGTTCATTACAGTGTTGAATCTGAAGAACTCAACACTTGTAAAAAGAAAAGGAGTACTTGTGGCATCTTAGAGACTAACCAATTTATTTGAGCATGAGCTTTCATGAGCTACAGCTCACTTCATCGGATGCATACCGTGGAAACTGCAGAAGACATTATATACACAGAGACCATGAAACAATACCCCCTCCCACCCCACTCTCCTGCTGTCTTTGCTGGGGATAGACCAGGAATGGAGTCTTAGAACTTTTAGTAAGTAATCTAGCTAGGTATGTGTTAGATTATGATTTCTTTAAATGGCTGAGAAAAGAACTGTGCTGAATAGAATAACTATTTCTGTCTGTGTATCTTTTTTGTAACTTAAGGTTTTGCCTAGAGGGGTTCTCTATGTTTTGAATCTAATTACCCTGTAAGGTATCTACTATCCTGATTTTACAGGGGGGATTTCTTTATTTCTATTTACTTCTATTTTTATTAAAAGTCTTCTTGTAAGAAAACTGAATGCTTTTTCATTGTTCTCAGATCCAAGGGTTTGGGTCTGTGGTCACCTATGCAAATTGGTGAGGCTTTTTATCCAACATTTCCCAGGAAAGGGGGGGTGCAAGTGTTGGGAGGATTGTTCATTGTTCTTAAGATCCAAGGGTCTGGGTCTGTAGTCACCTAGGCAAATTGGTGAGGCTTTTTACCAAACCTTGTCCAGGAAGTGGGGTGCAAGGTTTTGGGAAGTATTTTGGGGGGAAAGACGTGTCCAAACAGTTCTTCCCCAGTAACCAGTATTAGTTTGGTGGTGGTAGTAGCGGCCAATCCAAGGACAAAGGGTGGAATATTTTGTACCTTGGGGAAGTTTTGATAAGCTATTACCAGCAGGAGAGTGGGGTGGGAGGAGGTATTGTTTCATGGTCTCTGTGTATATAATGTCTTCTGCAGTTTCCACGGTATGCATCCGATGAAGTGAGCTGTAGCTCACGAAAGCTCATGCTCAAATAAATTGGTTAGTCTCTAAGGTGCCACAAGTACTCCTTTTCTTTTTGCGAATACAGACTAACACGGCTGTTACTCCTCAACACTTGTAGTCACTGGTAGAGAGTATTATCTGGAATCATGGGTGCCATAAAATTATAAACCTGTCATGTTAACCTATGAACTCAGTCTCCACAGCTTCGAGGACTCAAGGCCTGCTACTCAAAATTCTATTAGATTACTTTCAGCCGCTTCTAGTATAGAGCGACCTACTGATTCCTATCTGTAACTCACGCTAAATTTATTTTAATAATCATATTTTAGGGTTTCTATAAATGTGTTCTAAATAGTACTTTCTGGTCCACAACAAAAACTAGTAGATAACAGACCCACAAAAGCTGCTACAACTATGGAAATTCCAGGAAAGCAAGTACTACACTGATAATCTACTACTACCCTAAAACTTGCAATTCAACTTATTACTGCAGGAGTTTTTAATCTTCATAAAGGTACAATAGATTTCTAATCAGTATAGTTAAACAAATAAGAGGGCTTACAATGATTGAGAACTGATGCAAGCAGTTGATAGATAATGAATTTCTACCAGTTACATTAGTGCTATTTTAGCTATCTGAATGTTTAAAACAGCTGTAATTCAAGAATATTGGGAGTAAAATATTTCAGGGGAATAGATTAAAAGTAAAAATCTGTCAGCTCCAGAAGCAAAATGTTGTGGGACCAACAAGTCAGGCATTTCAAACGCTGAAATTCCTTTAATTTGTAATAACTATGGCCTGTATTTAAAATGAACATCTTTTAAATTTTCCACAGCTGGAAAGTAAGAAGGGTTGCCCTATTTTGAGCTTTGAAACAAAGTATAGAGAAAAACGTAATCACTATTTGTCTGTTTTTTTTCATTTCAGGAAGCTGCTTTAAAAAAAAATTGAAGCCAGTAGAAGTGGAAGATGACCTTGTTGCCCTAGTAACAGGGCACACACAAAACTGCAAAGTTACATATAGTCTTTATGTTGTATGGATATTAAACATTGCTGGTTGGATGCAGATGTTTTCTAAATGAATGATTAACTATAAGAATGTTTATGTGGCTTTTCTGAGTACAGTTATGACGGTAACCAGAGGTCATGAAAATTCACTTTTTTACTCATTTTAATTGGGGAAAAAGCATTTCCTGAACTGGACAGTGAAAGTTTGTGCATGTATTTTCTCATCTCGAAGATTTTTTGCTTGGTGTGCAAAGAAAAAATTAAAATGAAATACAAGTTTTTCATGTTACTTTGGTGTTTCCTGTTTCAAAAGTAAAGTATTAGTGGGGGGAAATATTTGGGTTGCAGGTGAGAGGTTTATAGGAGGATACTGGTTCTGCTCAAGTGATACTAGCATTATTTTGATATGGCCCAATAATAATCCCAGACAAAATGTATTTTATCTTGCTAGGGAATTTATGTTTTGTACGGCTGGCTGATTTACCCTTGTTTGTTGCTCACCAACAAAAATAAATAGTCATGTACTTAATAAGGTTCAGCTTGCAGCTCTTGTGACACTTTAATTGCTTTTAAAACAAAAGAATTCAATGTTGTTGGCTTTCAACTGCCACATGTCAGCTTGGGGAGATGGTGCACTACTTAGTGGTTGCCACCAAAAGAAATACTAGAATGCGTATGTGTTCTGCTTCTCTCCCAGTTCCAGACTGGGGCAAACAAGGGCTAGACCCCCTCCCTGCCTTTACAGAACATTTCTACAATATTACATTACTAACTCTATCATCCTAAATTATTTTAAATGTAGAGAATTTTTATTTTTGCTTCTATAGTTTAGTTATTTTGTTCCCTATGATTGGTTATTTTCATAATGGCTTAATTGTGCTACGAGACTACTTATGACACCATTCTTGTTTTTTATTCCTTTGGCACTGAATTTCTCGTCTTAGAATTGTATGCATCCATCATTCAAACTAAAGCCAACTGAATACCAGATAAAATTCAGCTGACATATTTGAATAATACATTAGTCAACCACTAGCTCTGAGTCAGATAGTGTAGTATTTACTAGTCAATATATGTTATAGTTTTGCCTCCTCAGATGTCAGTGACCTCACTTCTGGCTTAGGGGAAACCTAATGTTAAGTCTTTAAATCTGGAAAGTAGTTTAGTTACTTAAAAAAAATTGTTTTTCAGGGCAGATATTATATAAAGATGTGCTTCCAATAAAAATTTGGACCTGTATTTTGAACCCTCAAAAATTCCTATGGGTTTTGTATAGCTTATTAAAGAAGGTACCAGCATGAAATTTGGATCTGGATCCAGGTTTGAACTCCAAGCTCAGGGATGTTCACATCTTTAGTATTTAATACTAAACAGTAACATCTTCCCACCTGATTTAATACCCACTGAACAATGAAGTTAGTTTTTTTAATCAAGGTGGTAGTCCAGAGGCCCACAAGTGCCAACAGACCCCTCCTCGCCACTTTTCCAATGCATATTACAGTTTAGTCATGGTGAGAGCTACTTACCTTCCTAACTTAGACAGCTGGGTGAGACTCCTGTGAAGAAAAACACTTCTTCCAAACGTTTTTAGCGCTCCACAGCTGCTGTGGGAGAACACTTCACCAGATTGTTGGGTTATCCTCAATTTCAATGCCAGGGGTAAGGACTCATGGCTTAAGTGTCAAGCTGGAAATCAACTTTTAACAGCCCATGAACAGTTGGTGGGTGCTTCGTAATGCCATAGTCAATGAGCCAGATCTTGTGGAGTAGTATGATCACTGGATGCTGCACAATCTGTCTTTAAAGATGACTTTGGTGGCCCTCAGGCACTGTAAAGTTGCACCACTTTCCCTCCCTGCTGGAGCAGGGAAAGGGGGCATAGCTGGGATATTGCTCTGTTACACCAATCCTCCCCTTCTGTTTTGGGCCCCCGTAATCTAGTCTAGTTGAGAAGAATAGCAGAATCAGCGTGGATGCAAAATTAAACTTTAAGATACCTTTGCATAGCACTCCTGCAGTTATGTTTCTTTGCGGTTGGGTTATAACTAAGAATGAGACGCTAAAACTTACTGTGATATAAAAAGGTGCATTTTCAATATGGTGCCCAGGGAACAAACCACTCCCCTCAACCTTGACGCTTCATGCCTTGTGGTGTGCTGTACTGACAACTTACTTCACAATCCAGATGCATGTTCAGGTTAAATGAGCGACATGCCTGAATCCTGGATCTGAACAGTACTGAAATTTAGGATTGGGGGGTTGAAATTTGAACCTAAAGCTGGATCTAAATTTCAAGGTTGTTAATCCCTTCCCTTTAATGATCTGAAACAAAATTGCATCGGTGAGGGTTGAGATTAGAAAATGCATCTTGGGCCCATCTCTAGTTAAAGCTAAACCCTAGTCTAGTGGTCCCATCCATAAGCAGTAGCCTAGAAGAGGTCCTGCTCACACTGAACATGTGGTATTTCATTGTACATACAGGGAATGTTTTTCTTTTTGTATATAATGTCTTATTTTCACTGCAATAAATGTTTTTGTTTCAAGAAGGTGTCTGTATTCTCCTCCTCCCCCCCACCCCCCCTTAAAATCTTGACCAGTTTTTAAAATTGATGTGGAGACTATGAAAACATAATGGAATGGCAAAGGCATTTATTTTATAAAGTTGTAAGTGAACATTTGCACTACTTGGAACAGGTTTTTAATAAGTCTGGTAGAACTGTTAAACTCATTTGTTAATAAAAATGCCAAGTAAAGTTCTCAATGATTTGTGGCACCATATTAGCCTGAAGATTTATACTGGGTAGCACACAACTTCTTTGCTATTCTTCTGTTTTAAACAAAAACTTTTGGGGATTTCTGGTTTGTGAGAAATCAGAGCAAAAGTGTTTCTTAGGTGACCATAGACAAACAAATAGTCTGATAATTATTCATTCAGTTTGACAAGTGAGTCATTAAAATAGGTCAGGATGAGTTCATGCCTTTGTTAGCCTGTAAAAAGGCATAATGAACAGTTTGACTAGCTTTTGTCTATCCTATCATTTAAACAGTCAGCCACTATAGTACTGAGGTATTATTAAATAAAAACTCACAGATTTCAGTCCACAGGGAAGCCAGAGCCTGCTCTTCAGCCTCCTGCTGCTATGTCCAAACAAGAGGAGAGGGTAGAGACCAAGAACTTCAAAGCAATCCACCAGAAGAAAGCTGCCAGTGTCCCTGTTGCTCCTGCAGCTGTGGGCCGTAAGCACCTTAATAGGGAGTAGTGGGGGAGAGAGAAAAACACACAAGTAGAGCTGACGGACTTGTGATTTCCAATTTATGGGAAATTTAAAAATTAGTCAGAATGAAACATTTTTTTGAAACTCCCCAAAAGGTTTTTTTCAGTAATACCAACACATGGTGTTTCTGCAAGAAAATATGCTCCCCAGGACAAGCTGGGGCTGTCTGCAATTGACATTCTTGTAGATTTCATATAGCTATTCAGTAGTATTCAATAGCAGCAATGACAGTAACAGGAATGTCTATTTCAGTCAGCAGCTGCTGGAGCTCTTAAGGTCTGCAACTCTGGGGCAGCTCTTCCATGCACTGTGTCTAGGGACTTCTGGGTTCCCTTGTTTAGCAGTCAGGCAATACGAATGGCTAATTGGTTCAGGAGCCTGGAAGCCCTGGAGTCTCCTAGCCAGGGTAGTATGTATGAGGAGCCTGCCCCCAAGCCATGCACCCTAGAAGCACATCCCAGGACATCCCTGATCCCAGCTGACAGCCCTTCTGTTTACTGGCTCAGCACCAGGGAGCCTGTATCCCTAAGAGCCCTGGCTCAAACTGGAGATTCTACATTTCTGTAGAGCAGAGAGCCTGAAAACCTGAGCTTGGCAAGACTACTACAGACCCAGGAAGCCCTAGGCCCTAGCAGCCAGGTTTCCATCTGAATGCTTTGAGATTTAATTAAATCACATCAAAACCAGACCCATTTTCACAGACAATTCAGCTTTGAAAACCTGTTTGCTGACCAAACTGTTGCACTGGAAAATTTCCATCCAGCTTATCTAGGCCGAAGTCTCCAGGGCTTCTGCCATCAGCAGGAAGTTCACATAACACAAGTGGTTTGTTCCTTTTTTAACGCAACCATTTAATTAGCAGTCACAAAAGAAAGGGTTAGGAGGCTGTGACTCTGAAATCCAGTAAACAGAAAAATAAATAAAAACCTTCTCATAATGGTAAACACTCAGAGGAGTATGCAACTGAGTTTAAATTTGCAAGAATATAGAAATTTAGGAGCAAAATATGTAGTTTACATACTAAAGCCTCAAATCCCTGGCCTAAGTAAAGTTTTAGAAACCTAACTGGTATATTATGGATCACATATATAAAATATTGTGACAATATGAATATTGTCACACACAACTAGCTTATTTTTTCCAGTCTGAATGACAATTTTAATAACCAAAAAAGCAGCTGGCTCATTCGGTCTCACAATGGTGTAAATCAAGAGTAGCTGTTTATACTGGTAATTCCAGACACTTTTGTGGACATACACTAGCAAAAGTCAAATCAGAATCAGGCAGTCTATGAAAGATCAGTGTGTGCTAAATCGTATAATGCTGCCTTACAAAATGTCAACGTCTCCTGCAAACATCAGACTAATAGAAATTTTAAGACAAATTGTATGTCTATGCTGCAATCATGAGGTGTGACTGCAGCCATGTAAACACACCTGAGCTCAATGGATCAAAGCTAGCTCGAGTATGGACCCAGGGTCCTAGGTAGGCACAACTAGCTCATGCAGCCACAGCTTTACTGCTACTTGCGTTAGCACTGTAGATATACCCAAAGAATCATGTAACATAGCTACAAACACAACAAACCGAAGGGTGTGGATTAAGCTGACCGAGACCTTAGTTTGGGGTCACCAAAGGCCTCAGCCGATCCCCACTATTACATCTCAGGGTGACAGCGTTCATAGAATCTCTACAATCGGTCGTGGATGCACACTCAAATGGGCCCGTCTCTCCCTGCCCCCACACTTAAAATTTCAGAGATAGACCTGGGATTGCAGGAATTGCATCAAACTATATACTTTGGCCCACTCACTGATGGCAGAATCTTTGCCTAACAAATCGGACTGCAGAAAACTCATTCATCTACATCTTGGGACTGTAGAGAATGTCTAAAAGCTCTCTGTGGCAAACTTCAGAAGGAAGGGCTTCTTCATCCCAGTCTTTTGATTCTAAGATTCTCCTTATTTGGCAATGATGCATCCCATGTTTTCAAGTCAGTAGGGGCCCAATTCAGTGCTGTCAACATGCTGGTCAGAGTAGAACTTCCTGACTCCTTCTATTTATACTAAGATCAGAACACAAAGAATCTAAACAAACCACCCTCTTGACCAGAGTCCTCAAGCATCCTAGCGGAGGCTGATGAAAAACAATGTTTCATCTCCCAACTTTAGGAAACGTAGGTAAAGCGTGGGCTGTAGTAATCAGTTTATAAATCAATTGCTAAATTAATTGTAAAAAAAGCAACTAGAAAAAAATACCAAAGGATGAACAGAAAGGACAACACGCGTAAGCTCAAGATTGTACTTCAACTTGTATTCCTTTTCAGGTCAACTATAAATTTCTTGCATAATGACAGGTTTCAGAGTAGCAGCCGTGTTAGTCTGTATTCGCAAAAAGAAAAGGAGTACTTGTGGCACCTTAGAGACTAACCAATTTATTTGAGCATAAGCTCACGAAAGCTTATGCTCAAATAAATTTCTTAGTCTCTAAGGTGCCACAAGTACTCCTTTTCTTTTTATAAATTTGTTGTCTGGTATGGGCCAAAATGCAGCTTCAGTAAGCAACTCCCCTGCCAATGCCATGATCATTATAACCAAGAAGTCATAAGTAGACTGAAGTGGCTCACCATCTACACAGGTTCTGTGCCCCCTTGCCACAGTACGGAGGAACTTTGTCCACTCATCCAATCAAAAACCCAGCAAACATGCAACAAGAGAGCCAGTCATCACCACGTTCATAAGCTCCCATGAGGCACTGTGGTAGCTCAAGTAGACACAGTTTAATTTTAGACTGAGCCAAAACAAAATTTCCATGTATCCAAATTGAATTTTTTCTAGATTTTTCTTTCAGCAAAAAAATTGGTATTTCATCTTTGTGTTGTGATTTGAGACAACGACAGACTGAGATATTCCAATTTCCTGACGTTTGACCAACTCCATTGTGAAAAAACACTGGCATAACAGACTGTGGACAATGCTCCTATGTCTCATCCTGCACTGGATTCACAGGGCAATCTGCAGGAAAACCTGTCCTGCTGTGGTATTTATCTGGGTCTTATTTATACAAGCGAAGTCAGAGGTTTTATCAGATCATGAATGGATGGACGATGAAGTTTTTTATCCAGATACCTTGCATTAAACATGAACCAAAGACTGTTGCTCTCAGTGAATACAATCCTCCTGAGATATTAGATACAAGCCAAGGTGACATCTTTCACTAGGTTTCCATTTGACATTGGTTTTCCTACCTGTTTTCCATTGCCCATAGCCACAGGAGTCAAGGACCTCAATCTCTCATAACTGACACCCACCTCAGCTTTCACAGCTCCAGCACAAGCCTCCATTTTTTTACACTCTTGGCAACCCTAACATAGCTACATTGCTATGATGGCCACCAAAGGTGGCCACCTGAAAAAGCACTTCTCAGCCAAGCCACAAAGTATGTATGTCCTCTGCACTAGTTCATTCTCCTCAACCCCAAAGAATCCAAACCAGATTCCCCTGCTTCCCACCCTCAGTCAAAAATTGACCTCCCACACTCACTCCAGGATTCTTCTTCAACCACCTGCCCTTCCTAGTTAAGAGATACCTCCCCCAACATGCTCTCAGCCTCTAAGGCAGAGAGACCTCACCTTCTGCTAAGGTCAAGGGGAAAATGAATATTCTAAAAAAAAAAACAGCTGCCTTTTGCGGAACCCAAACCATGCCCAACCACAACAGTGCATAAGAATGGCCACACTGGGTCAGACCAAACGTCCACCTAGCCCAGTATCCTGTCTTCTGACAGTGGCCAATGCCAGGTGCCCCAGAGGGAATGAACAGAACAGGTCATCATCAAGTGATCCACTTCCTGTCGCCCATTCCCAGCTTCTGGCAAACAGAGGCTAGGGACACCATCTCTGTCCATCCTGGCTAATAGCCATTGATGGCCCTATCCTGCCTGAATTTATCTAGTTATTTTTTTAAACCTGTTATAATCTTGGCCTTCACAACATCCTCTGGCCGAGTTTCAAAGACTGACTGTGTGTTGTGTGAAGAACTACTTCCTTGTGTTTGTTTTAAACCTGCTGCCTATAAATTTCATTTGGTGACCCCTACCTTCTTGTATTATGAAAAAGAGTAAATAAACTTCCCTATTTACTTTCTCCACACCAGTTATGATTTTGTAGACCTCTATCATACCCCCCTTTAGTGGCCTCTTTTCTCAGTCTTATTAATATCTCCTCATACAGAAGCTGTTCCATACCCCTAATAATTTTTGTTGCCCTTTTCTGAAACTTTTCTAATTCCAATATATCTTTTTTGAGATAGGGCAACAACAATTGCACGATATGGGCGTACCATGGATTTAGAAAATGTCAGATCGCCTCTGTATGTCTTATTATCTATCCCTTTCTTAATGATTCTCAACATTGTTAGCTTTTTTGACTGCTGCTGCACGTAGAGTGGATGTTTTCAGAGAAGTATCCATAGTTACTCCAAGATCTCTTTCCCGAGTGGTAACAGCTAATTTAGAACCCCATCATGTTATATGTATAGTTGGGATTATGTTTTCCAATGTGCATTACTTTGCATTTATCAACACTGAATTTCATCTGCCATTTTGTTGTCCGGTCACCCAGTTTTGCGAAGTCCCTTTGGAGCTCAGGCTGTTAACCACACAGGCTAGTACGCTTTCTGTATGGTCTAGGGCCAGCCCATCTCTGGAATAACGGCAATGATCCACACAGTGCTAGTAATTAGGATAGGTGAATCTTTCACCAGCAGGTTATGCTTTTGATGCCTGCAGGACACAATAGACAGTTGATATTTAAAACAGGGTCACCTCTGCTTCAATTAAATGAACTGACTTTAAATTCGATCTTTAATCATCAGCAACTAGTCACACCAAGCACAGAAGGGGAAACACCGTCCCTCTGGCAAGCTTGTCAGTTCTGAACTGAGGCAGCAGCAGCAGGAGTATTAAATGGATTTAGAATCAGGTCCAACATTTTAAACAGTGATGAAAAGATCAAGTAGAAAAGTGAGGACAAGGATTGGTGAAAGAGGATAAGGGAAGAGGGAGTCATCCAGGAATGATCATACATCCCATCCAGTAAAAGGGACATACATCTCTCAGTGCAGTCTTAGAGAAACAGCTACAAGGAAACTCACTCGACTTTGCTTAAAGAGGATTACAGAAAAGCATATTGCAGATGATTAATGGCCTCTCACAGAGAAGGAGGGGGCTTGAGCCCTATAAAGGGCTAATGGATGAGTTCCCTAGTGTGACTGGCAGGTAACCATTTGCTGTGATGTATTTTTTACATTTCTAATAGTTTGTTCAATAAGTGAGCAGCTCCATTATTCCCTTCTATTCCTGTCAGAAGGGAAGATGGATATAAATATAAGAGGTTTATTATTAACGGGAATGTTTTCTATAGTTTAAAAAAAAATTCAGCCCTCTGTCTCTCTACAGCAGCTTTAAAAACCAAAGGCCTGTTTGGGGGTTGGTTAAGGTTCCATAAAACTCCCAGTAAAACTTAGCTGCAGATTACTTGTTTTTGGCTTCATCTTCCATGTGTTCCTTTAAGTAATTTGCCATAAGCACCTGCTGCAGAACAGTGGATTATGGTGTTCCTACAGGGTTCCTATGATTTTCTCTTCACCTTATGAATATTGCTGGGAAGTACAATCTCCTGCTTACCATCCACATTTTCTGCCCCCATAACATGCTCATCATGTTCGCAATGACATCAGCGAACCTCATCTGTACATCCAAGGGCAGAATTTGGTCTTTGGAGAGTCTGGCCTCATGTCCTTACATCATGGATAGAGGTAGTTAATGGACAGACACTAGGTTTAATATTCGATACACACAACTAAATGAGAGCAGACTCAACAGATAATTTCAGTTCCACCAGGAGGAGTCTAAGTGTTCAGGCCTACTCCCAGATCTTCCTCAGGATCCTACTGACTTTGAAGGGTGAACTGCGTAACATCTTTGCATGCTTCCAAAGAACAGAAACAGTAGCTGCTGATATGGCTGTCAGAGTAGAGAATCAGTCCACAGTTTGAAGGCAGAATAATCCACTTTCTAAAGAGGGATTATTTAGCTTGGAAAGGGGAAGAGTAAACTTAAATGAAGGAAGACAAGATTTATGAAGTGCACAGTATTCACTGGTTAGTCATTCCCCTTTACTCTGCCTCACAGGATGAGAAAGGGAGCACTCCAGACAATTCTTTACAAGTCTGCTAGTTCTATGTGTATTTAAGCCCAATACCCTGCTCAATTCAAAGTACCTCTCAAGGCAGGCCCTTAGCGACCACATTGCACACCTGCATATTGCAAAAGGGAAGGCATGACTTGAGGGTCTAGTTCAGGTGAATATTAAGAAGGTGGTTAGGTCAAATTCTGATTCCTTTGATATTAGTGATAAGGAACGTGCTAGACCTGAATCCTGCCTGGGTTTTGCAGCTTCTCCAGTTAGCACTTGTTGCTCAGTAAATTGATGAATAGCCTATGTCAAGGGTTCTCAATTTATTTCACATGTTGACCATTAACCACTCCCAATTAATCCTCAAAACCTCACAGGAATAACTTATGTCTATGCCCACTGCAAATATTCCTGCAGCTCCTCCTCCTGAACGCAATGTTTAATGGGCCATTCTTGGCATCTGAGGAGGACCTGCTTAGAGGTGTCTGACCACTTAAGTCCAATGCCTCAGGCCGAGAACTGGATACAAGAATCTGATGACCTACTAAATTGTTCCAGATGTCTCCACTGAGGCTACAACCAACATGTGGTCAACTAACGTCCTTTATCTTATTTCCTGTATTATTAAGCAATCAGTCTGACTGGGTCTTGAAATACTAGGGACCAATTTGTAATTACATAGCCCACTCTAGGAACAGCACTGAATTACACAAAAAGTTCCCTAATCGAGGAAAGCAATGTTCCATGCAGCTTTTGCCATGAAACACAAACTGCTCAGCTGTGCTGGATGACATGGTCCAGGAATGGGCAGCAAAATCCCTCTCTGGGCTGACTGAACTCCCAACATGGATAATTTAATAACGCGAAAAGCTAGAGTTCAATGACACTCAATGTGAAAAACTAAAGCAATATTTAACACTGTAATTCATAGATATTTAGGTCAGAAGGGACCATTATGATCATCTAGTCTGACCTCCTGCACAACGCAGGCCACAGAATTTCACCCACCACTCCTGCGAAAAATCTCTCACCTATGTCTGAGCTACTGAAGTCCTCAAATCGTGGTTTAAAGACTTCAAGGAGCAGAGACTCCTCCAGCAAGTGACCCGTGCCCCATGCTACAGAAGAAGGCGAAAAACCTCCAGGGCCTCTTCCAATCTGCCCTGGAGGAAAATTCCTTCCCGACCCCAAATATGGCGATCAGCTAGACCCTGAGCATATGGGCAAGATTCACCAGCCAGATGAATGCTAAGTCAAAGAAAATTCCCATAATAAAATAATTTGCATTTACACATCCTCTTTCACATTGAGTTTTCAGAGCTTCTGATAAATGATAAATTAACCAATTAACTAAGCCTCACTACACTGGTCAGGTATGCATGTAGACTACCCATGGTGCAGATGGGTAAACAAAGGCACAGAAGACTTGTCCAAAGTCACACAGCAAGTAAGCGACACAGGCAGGGATAGAATTCAGGAGTCCTGCTTACCTGTCCAATTTTCAATACTAGACCGTACTGTTGCCTCCATGGAAAATATGTAACTCCTTCTAAAGAAATACAGTTAGTGTGCAAGCAATGCTTACTTTTACTTTTCTAAAGGATTGCTTCAGTTCTTAGACTTTCCCACCTTACTAGGGTCACTTAGGAGACACATAGCATCAGTTCTTATCTCATAACCCCACCACTTTGAACTTTCTTCCTTCTTATTAGGGAAACCACATTAAGAGGGGTTTAACTTTAAAGCTCCTAATGTAGAACAATTCAATTTAAAAAAGGCTCATCCCTCTCTGCTGGCAGTCATACAAGGAGAGAGAGGACGGGGCTAACTTGTCTGCTAGGATCTGTCCCACTTTGATAAAAATCTCTATATGGAGGTGGGGGAACTTTGTTAGAGAGGGAAACTGACAACAGCCAGAAACTTGGCTGGAGTTTTGGTCAGTGATAGCAACCAGAAACTTAGTATTGCGTTAGATTGGCAGGAAGTCACTGTTCTCAGAAATTGAGTTGCCCATTTCAGAACAGATGGAGCCTAGATTAGTTTGCTGACCTAAATTCAACCCTACTTTCCCAGTCCTTGCTGTGTGAAGGGCAAAAAGGAAATGTATTCCTAAAACAGAAATACCAGACCCAAAATGCCTCTGAACTCTGGGGGAAGTTCAGATCCATATCTAAATTGCATGACTGGAGCTGCTCTCTAGAATGTGCCAATCTGGTTCTGAGGAAGAGCAGTTTCAGATCTAGATTAGCAAACCTGTGCTTTAAAAACATCTATTCTGTTACAATGAATTATGCATGGAGGAAAATAGAAGTTAAAACCAAACATCTCTGTAAAGAGCTGAACCAGAGTAGAGTCAGATCTTGGGGATGTGTGGGAAAGAGAAAAGGAGGAGATCAGGTTCAGATTGGTTTCAAAATTCAAAACTTCGGAAAATCTGTTTTTTCACCACTTGGGCTCACTGCTATCAAAAAATAAAGAAAGAGCATAAATTCCTTCAGTTTTAATAATCTTAGGTGTCTACCTTCTTAACCCCCTCTAATAATTAAGCATTTCTATATATAATCGCACCACTGACGAACAAGACTATACAGAGCATTGCATTAACATGTAAAATCCTGCCTCTTGAAATATAAACACAAAATCAAGTCACTCTGACAAATCCTTGGTCATGAGAAACTTTCCAAATACTGCTGTTTCTATGCTTCCTTTACTCGAAGACTGAGAAAACAGCTCTTTGTGTGGGTGTCTCTCTGTCATCTGTCCAATCACATCTTATCTATTTTTCCTTTCATAAAATGTCATGAGAGCTTGCTTGAGAGTTTTGTTCAAAGTTGCACTGTATCAGAAACACAGTTAAGGACCTCTACAATACAAGATTGCTTTCTTGATGATTTTTATGGCAATCTAAGACAAATGGACGTGCACTGGGGGAAGGCTTTTGGGGGAGGGGGAGCAATGAATATATTTCTAACTAAACAGAACTAACTTCTGTTCTTCTAGGCTGACAGTCTTAGAGTTTATTGATGTTTATCTCCAGATGCAGCACAGGACAGTGATACTTCAAGTTTCTCTCCCTTACATAGTTCAATTAGGGTTGCCACATTCCTAATTGCTGGTAACTGGACCTGAGGTCCCGCCCCTGCTCCCCTTCTTCCCCCAAGGCCCTGCCCCCGTAGCTCACTGGATTGTCTCAAGGAGCCTGCCTGCAGGTAGGAGGCAGCCCTGGCTGAGCAGGGATTGGTGCAGGATAACGACCTGGTGCCTCCTCTCATCCATGGTGACTGGACGTTTGGGTCAGGTGCCATTTGGGGATGCTAGGTCCCCTTTTCGACCAGACTTTTCAGTTGAAAACTGGGCACCTGGCAACTCTAAATGGCACATGGACACAGACACCAAAAACTGGACTGTCTGGGTAAAATCCAGGTAGGTGGCAACCCTAGGTTCAACTATTTTTTGAAGGGACCCCTCTCTGTGGGTGAAAGAATAGCTCAATTTCTAGGCTGAGTCACTCATTGGTTCTCCTGAGCACCAACAAGGAGCCAACTATGATGGCAGCCTGTGGAGTAGATATTCCAGTTTAGAGTGGAGCAAGACCAATCTATTTCACATAGGCCATAAAAAGGCAAAAATAAACGCCAGTCGCTATCAACGTAGGCTGAATTCATGCCATTTGGTCTAGAGGTATTATAAAAATCCCCTGACCCATCCAATTATCACCAATACAAACATATCTGAAGCTCTTCCCAGGCTCCACACACTGGAATTCTGAACATGACCCAAGAGATTGAGTCCTTATTCTGGTATAACTCCCTTGGAGTTTTGTCTGGTAAGAACTGTGCAGGGACTTTAGGTTAGGGGCAATGCATCTAAGTCTAAATATGAAGAACTATTACAATTCCTTATCTAGCTCATGCAGAATTTTCTAATGCATGGGTGAGCATCTGCCTTATGTTCCTTCTGTTGTAAGGTGTTTTAGCTTCCACATTGCAATAAATGACAAACTCCTGATAAAGGTGCCTGTTAAATAGGTAAGTGACTGCTAAGACTGGAGTTCAAAGGGGCTCTGTGCTTATTTCCCACCTTTGTTAACCTTGGTTTAGCTCCACCAGTGTTTGGCTTAGGTGCCCTAGTGTAGATGGGCTGCTGTTTTGAACACCTGCTCGGAGCAAAGCGGTGATGCTGCTGCTTAGAACAGTGGTGGCTGCCACCGGTGTGCTGCATGCTGTAGGGCTCCCAAGGTTGACAGTACTAGTGGAGCTGAACCAGTGCTTGGAATGCTGTGAAATGTACCCAGAGTGTCCCTTATGCGGACAGCACCATAAAACACAAACTCAGTGATAAAGACAAACGAATGCTCTGTTAAATGTCTCTTTCATTTTAGAAGTCTGAAGATAGCTTTCCTTAAATGTTTTCTATAGACAACAGTTTCAGGGCCTGAGCCAGCTTCACAAGATGTTAACCGCTCGTATAATCTTTTCCTCATAAAAGAGAGATTTAAAACAAAAACCATCACCACCTATGGTCATGATTATAAATGCCTCCTGTTCATCAGTAAGGCTTGGGAGGTTTTTCCATCGCTTACATTTTTCTTGCTTTTACTCTAAATTCTTTTCTTTGACTGCTAATTTGAAAATCTTAAACTTAGATTTCTGAGCCTACCAATTTAAAGGACCATGCTGCTAATTAGAATACTGGCGTCTTTCCATGAGAAGGATAGTCACAAAAATGTTTTTGGAGATACAAATACATCTATTTTGCTTTTCTTTCAAAACAGTCTTTTGTTGACTGATGTGTTTCTTTAAAAAAATTATTTCTACAGATCAATGGAAGACTTCAGCCAGCAGCACTGAATTCAGTACTAAGAGTCATGCAAGAACAAATACAGTACAGGCAGCTTCAATGTAACATTCCCTCACACTGTCACACTAACATGATTCAGTCCTATTTATGGCCTATGTAAAATAGATTGGTCTTGGAAGCACCACTTCTGGACTGGTATGCCTACCCAAACATTTTTCTCTGTGTTGAGATTGCCACTCAGGGTACCAGTTGTGGCGGTGGACACCTATCCACTGGAAACTGGCCTGAGGCCACCAGTTCATTTCCATAGGCTGCCAATCCACCATTAGATGGTAAGGACTTCTAATATTAGGCAGTGGTGACCAGGTTTTAAACAGGTGCCCCAGAGATGAAAAGCAGTGTTCTCATAGAGCCTCGCTTGATTTGAACATTGTCTACATGAATAAAGAAACATAGGTATTAGTAATAGAAAGATGGTGGCATTAAAGGCTTTTTGAAAAATAATTATTTTAGGGGTACTGAATGTTTCAGGGGATTAACAATAGCATATGGTGCCTTTCACCTCCTGATTACTGGCTCAAATCCAGCTAGAGCAGCATGACTGAAAGTCTTTGCCATCTGGTGATTTACTAGTTTATACGAAATGAACCAGTGGTCCAAGCCCAGTTTACTGTGAACACCTGTTCACATCACAAAAAACACCCAAAATCATCATAATTGGAAATCTTGCTGGTACTCTCAGCAGAGAGTTCAAGGACCAAATGGGCCCCAGAGGCTGAAATCCTGCTGACTCCTCCCACCCCCAAATTCTCTCAGTCAGAAATGAGAAAAATTGAACTTAGCATAGTACTAACCATGCTGTAACCCCTGAACACTGAAAACTACAGGAAGACCTTTATATAGCCTCAGTCTCTTTTCATTAATGACAAGATTTTACCTTAAAGTTCTTCTAACCTAGAAGATTTCACAATTGTCATCCTTTAGACTGTGGTTGTCAAGAAACCCTAGAGTGGTTAAGTGCCCAAATGCCACCGAATTTCACTTCACGTATCAGTTAAATGTTTCACCTGATGATCACTTTAGATAAGCTATTACCAGCAGGACAGTGGGGTGGGAGGAGGTATTGTTTCATATTCTCTGTGTATATATAAAGTCTGCTGCAGTTTCCACGGTATGCATCCGATGAAGTGAGCTGTAGCTCACGAAAGCTCATGCTCAAATAAATTGGTTAGTCTCTAAGGTGCCACAAGTACTCCTTTTCTTTATGCAACAGTACTGTTCAAGTTTGGTTTCAGTGGTTCATTTTAAAACTTACTCTTCCAGGGGCATAACAAACTAATTTATTACAAAAAAATGTAATATTTTTAGGTTTTAGTTTAAGTACAGCTGTGTGAATAACTGATTTTCTGGGTTTACTGGTAGGTCAAAATTTTTTTAAAAAATTGTTTTTGATCAAAGTTTCATTCAACCCAAAATGAAAAGTCTCATTTAGAGTCTGAGCTCTTTTAAACTTCTGTTAAAAATAAAATTGAAGAAAATTTTAAAATGAAAAGTCATTTCAAATCAAAATGTTTTTTAAATGTTTGAACAAAATGTTTAGACTTTTCAGAGTTTTGGGGTTTTTTGGACACTAACTGGTTGGTGAAACTAACATGAATAGGCAAAACATTTTGATATTGCCAAATGTGCATTTCTTGCCCAACAAAGTTTCAGCCAAAAAATGTGTGCAGCTCATCTCACAAGTTGCTACAGCTGCCCGCTAATCGCTAGTTTAAAAAAAAACAAACTGTTGAAGAAAAATTTGTGGCTGATGTATAAATATCCTAGGTTCTCTCCCTTCATTTTCTCTTCAAATCTAGCTGGCCTGACTATAGAATTCCAGCTTATATGTACCATGGTGTGGGTACTTGTGTCTTCCCCTCGGTTAGGTTGGCATATTGAGTAAGAAGAGATTCCGGACCACTCCCTTGCTAGATAACTTGTTTGGTCTCTTTAAAATTATATGTGTGTCTTTTGCAAGCCTATTGGTGTAGGTGTAGGTGCAAGCTGTAGGTGTTCTTGTTTCACCACACCCACCCACACTTCGGAGAGAGACTTATAAAAGTTTGACAATGTAATCCAGAGTCTAAAAAGTCTCACTGTCCATTTGCACTTCCATTGGCTTCTTGGTCAGTATCACTAACATGGGTATGAATAAGGAGATGCTAGATAACACCAAGATAGATTTTGTTAAAGTAAAAACTTTCCAGAAATAATATGTTATGGATCCCATTTCTTGTTGTCATAGACCAGCCACACTAGTTCCCCAGACTAACCACTTTGGTTTCCTACAAACAGTGTCTAATGTAATCCCAGTAGATATCTTTCATGTTCCTTTGCGTTCATGTCCTGGACTTTTGCAGCTCCTGCTGAAAAGTCATCCAGCACCAAACATACATCAGGTGCAGCATTCCTGCAGTTAACAGTCGTTAAACACCCTGGGTCATTTTCATCCCTGGTGTAATTCCATTAATTTCAGCAAAGAACAGCTCGTGAAATTTCAGCATGATCAAAACTGACTTTTAACCATTGCTTTGATTTGGCCTCAACCTTGAACCCCAAAATTTGGACTAAACTTAATATGCATCCAGATCTGAACACCAATTCCTCCGCTTGTTTCTAATTCCAGTACGCTCCTGATATTACAGCATTTGAACTACAAAGCAAGTATTCAGTGATTTCTCATCTATCATTTCAAAAGGAGTTATGCACCATAGAAAGTACAATGCAGAACCAATACCACTCAAGTGTTTCCTAATGGACAGCAGCACAAAGGTTCAGATGCCATCATGTCTGTCTGTTAGAAACGATTAACACATTTTAAGGTTTGCTTGGCACTTATCCATCTTTAAGGTCTTAATCTCCAATCTTCGTCCTTGAGAGGCTACTGTGCATTTGCTTTACAAACAGCAAGACCCCTCCTTCACTTTGAGATTCCCAATTTGTAATGCATGTCCAGCCTCCTGTTGAAAGGAATGGCTCCTCTCCATTCATTGGTTTGCTTATTACACGGCTCTACTTTTATCACATTCCTAGTGAAAAGGAAAAACAAGTTCTTAATCATCAGAGAGGATTAAAAATAAAATAAAATAAAAAAGCTGAGCTGGCTGAAGCAATAATGAACTCCTGAAACCAGCTACTAAGGGTCAGATTCTCCTTTCATGGTTACACTATGGGGTTGCACTGGTGTAACTAAGAGTATGTCTTCACTGCAGAGCTAATCTGGGCTCTTATTCGAGTACTCTTAACCCCTCTCCAATGCACGTACAATTCATCGGCACTTTCAATACAGACTAGTTGATTTGTCTAGAACTGTAGACTAAAGCCCAAATGAGGCCTCTATTGGGTTGGTGACCCACTGTGCAATGAGGGCACAGCTAAACAACTCAACTGCTGATAGCAGTTCAAAGTCTTCCCACAACTCCCATGTGTGCCAAGGAGGACAGAAATTCTCTCAAAAGTCACTGGGAACGAATCAGAGTGGCTCCGTTTACTGCAGCACAAAGAACAATGGGATACGTCTCATAAAGCCATAACACATGGGGGAGTGCAACTCTGTCTACACTGCAGCCGGAAGCACGCCTCCCAGCCTGCACTGGCAGATTCACATTGGCTGGGCTCCAGCTAACACCCTAAAAATAACAGTGTGGACATTGCGGCTCTGGTGGAGACTTGGGCTAACCTTCTGAGCTCAGACCCGTTGGCCCCTCAAGAGCCCATGGGGTCACCCAAGCGGCAACATCCCCACTGCTATTTTTAGAGCGCTAGCCTGAGCCCAGCTAGTGTGAATCTACCCACCCAGGCAGGGAGGCTCGCTCCCAGCTGCTCTGTAGACATACCCAGTGAGGACACATGGCAAAATTCTACCAGAGTTGTGTGGCTGCTCACACCCAGGCTCCAGTCACCCAAGTTACCTCTGGAGTGTAGATATCCCCTAAGAGAAATTGGCCCTATGTACTTCATAACATAGAACAAACAGAAAAACAAATTGTATTTTATAAAAGCATGACAATAGCTTTTCCTTTAGTGAAAGCTTTAATTAAGGTTACACTCAGACTTCCATTAGAACCCCCTTATAAAATACTCATAATTAGGAGGCAAATAAAAAGTTATGTATATAAAAGCTGGGTGAATAATCTGTTATTTAATTTCACTTTTTGTTGTCATCATACTTGCTTCCTGTTCAAAGTGTTCAGGTGTTGAAGGTGGGGTGTGTGTGTGTAAAATAATTTCTGTAAAAAGTTCTTAGTCTGTGGCTTCCCTATAAGAAATTTTGCCACCCTGATTCACATTATTTTTGGACTGAGGTACTCCCCAGTTATATTGATTTTTATGGGACTAATAATGGACTAAAATACACCTCAGCACGAGTAAGGGTGGCAGAGTCTGGCCTTCCGCAAGCAGTTCACTGCAAGTGTCCAATGTTTGTAATCCCAAGTGTTGTGGACATTACATATTATGGTATCTTTGTTCCTCAAAGATAAACTAAGAATCAGGTTTCTGGTATGAACACTTAACTTTACAGGTTTGCAGTCATATTTTGTCACAGTCACTTAAAACCATCTGGCTTTGGTAAAGATTCCTGACAGCAAATACATTTGCTAGAATCTTCAAGGAAAGCAGTCTCCCAGCTCCACTCCTCACTTTTTAGGGGGAGGGGAGAAGGAGCAATCTGTCTGCTATGCTGTGTCTCAGACTTGGAAGTACTCACACAGTTCTGAGGACAATGCACTCAGTTATTTAGTTACGGGATAATGAAAGTAATTTTAAGTCAAAAGAATATATAGTTTTGCTCACTAATAGTTTTGCTCACTAGTGACTCCAGAGTAGCTGAATAAGAACTTCCAGATTTGACATAAATAGCTATCCCAATCCTCCCCAAAAAAGAGAATGCCAAGTATGAAAAGACAAATTAACTTATACAGATAACTAAGACTTTGTACATCAGGTGTTTAAACTCCTTCTGCCAGCCTACTGGACACCCCCTGTAGGGCCAAGAGCTTATTGAGCCCCCACAAGGTGCATACACAAAGAGGGCCTAGCAGTTGAAAAGGCCACAGTGCTGGCCTCTGACCTGCACTTATGAACATTTATGTAGTAGTTTACCACACCACTCATTGTGACCGATCAAAAGGGATAGGGTGGACTGCGCAAGGCTGATGCTTAGTCCCCCCTCCCCCCCCCCCAACGTACAACATGAGGTTTTCCCCCACTGTATTCCACCTTCTCCCCTTCCCCACTGGAATAGATTGACTACTTGCATGAATAAGAATTACAAGATCAGGCATTAATTGCTCCAACACTGCAGTCAGGGAAAGAGTGGCGGCAGGTAACTTGAGCTAGTTTCATATAAACATGCACAGTTGTGAAGTGCATTACTGTATGCACTAGCTAGCAATTACTATGCTTGAGTTTCTGAGCTGCTGAATTTACGAAGGCAGTCTTACAAAACACTTGGGAGCTATTTTGGCTTGACAATTTTGTGTGACCTCAGAGCATCCATGCCCTGTGTTGGAATAGTTATGCTCACGAAAAAGCATTCCAGACAGCACCCCCCCTCCCATCCCACTTCATCTCTATCCTGTGCCAAGAAATTACTCATTAGAAAAAAACCTTCTTCGCACACTGCTTGGAGTGAGAATTTCTGAAAACTTGCTACTAATTACTTCTGGTTGCAATTGTTAATCCGTTCTTAAACAGACGGTTGAACATAAATCGGTAAGATAATTAACACTAACAAGGATCTGAGCCTTACTGGAAAGATGTTTGGGTTATACTCAAAAGCTGATTTCCAAGACTAAAAGCAGCTGGATACCAGGTGTTGGGAATTCAGGTTGTTTAAAAAAAAATACGTCTAGCATTCTTTGTTTATGGTGATAGAGGACGATCAAGTAAGTCAAGCCAACTTTAACATCATTTTGGATCATCAGTTTAAGTAACTGTTCCCTCAGTTATAAAATTAAAGAGGTCATAGCCTTTCCTCCATCCGCTTTGCTGACATATCACGATAAAAACACATTGGAGACAAACTAAGTTTTATATTTCAAGTTTTCCTTATTATCTTATGTGTGCAAAAGAACAATTCATATATGATAAAGAGCACCAAAAAGTCAGTCCTTAAATAAGCAAGAGTCTAGTTTGGCAGTGATTGGGATGGTAAATAAGACACAGAAACAAATCTTTATCTAAAGACAAACATTGCTTAATTGGCTGGAAACTTTGTTTAGAGGAAGAAAATTTGGTGGCTTTACAGCTGTACAGTTTATATTAGGAATTATATTAGGAAACACACACATATATTTCCCAGTGAAGTCAATGGGACTAATTGAGTGAGGACTACAGAAAATGTATGGGTTTGATTCCTCCTTTTCCATCTTCTTCTGACTCCCTCCCCTCATCACAATCCCTCATCCTCTTCTTTAGAGACATCACCTTCCATGTCAGTGACCTTCACACACTTTCTGTCCTTTCCCTGGTATCTTTGTTTGACCTTATTAAGCTCCAGATTGCACATTTCCCACTTACCATGATGGTCACTCACTCATCCTCATCTACGCTGAACTCCCCTCTGGTACCTCAATTTCAGATCTCCCCCTCTCTGACCACTATCTTCTTTTTCAGTGTTGCCCACATTCTCACCCCACCACAAAGTCCTCCAATGACTGCCAATTCATTAATAGTCAACGCTCTTCAGCCATGCAGGCCCACAAACCCCTCAACTCTTCTGCCCACTCAGCTGATGACTCTTCACTCTGTGCTCTCTAAAACTTCTGCCCCTCTTCTACCTCAAGGTTCAGCCAACCTCCAATCCTCCCTCACCTCAGCACTCACTTCCTCTGTTTATGCTCTCACACTGTTGGAGTGCCCAAGGAGAAAAAAAAAAGTCAGTGACTACACACGCTTCCTTCACTGCAAGTTTGCACTATCCTCTCAGTTTTGCTGTCTTCCAAACCAATCTGCACTTCTTCTACATCCAAACTGAATCCCACACCCTCCGTCCTCGCCTGATTATCCACTACATTTAACTCTTTCCTATAACCCTCACTGCTTCCTATTCTCTCCATTCCTTTTCATACAGGATCTTAATGACTTTTTCAAATAAAGTTTGACAGAAGGACAATGGGACCTCTTTTTCCACAGCACTCACTTTGCCTGCCCCAGTGACCCCACCCCACCTTTTGATCTCCTTTGCCCTTCCCCCCAACCACCCCTCCTTTACCTTTCTCAAACTACCACTCTCCTCAGGGTTTCTCTCCCTCACAGGGGCAAGCATGCTCTCATTTTCCCTTCATAAAAATGGAACTTGATGTCACCTGCCAATACAGCCCAGTCTCCCTTCTGCTTTGAAGTTAATTGGAGGCCACATGCACACCTGCTGTCTTGAGTTCCTCTCCTCTACCACCACCCTAGACCCTCTCCTCAACACAACTTGCTCTCACTAAAGTCTAATGACCTTTTCTTGGCTAAATTCCAGGGCCTGTTCTCCATCCTCAAGCTTCTTGGCTACTTTTGATGCAGCTGACCAGCTTCTGGTCCTCCCTTGGCTTTCACAAATTTGTCCTCTCCAACCTCAGACAGTTTTATTGTAACTTTGCTCTTTACACAGCAACTGAACCACAGGCACAGAGGTATTCAAATAACCATGTTTACAAACTGTAGACAACATGCACGGCTTACCCACACATACACACAGCTGCTCTGATGGAGTTCTGGTGACTTCTTAAACACAGAAGGAAGTCAGGGTCTCCAGAGGGCTCACAAACAACTAAAAAAGGAATATTAGCCCATACATATACTGCAAGTTCCTTCAGCAGCTCAAAAGTCGTCCTCTCTCCCTTTTAGGCCTGGTCTACACTGGGAGGGAGTGTGTGTGTGTGAAATCGATTTAAGATACGCAACTTCGTAGCTGAAGGTAGCTGAAGCTGAATGCGACGTAGCTGAAGTCGACGTATCTTAGATCAACTTAGAATCACTTACTTTGCGTCTTCGCGGTGTGGGATCGACGGCTGCCGCTCCCCTGTCGACTCCACTTCCACCTCTAGCCAAGGTGGAGTTCCGGAGTCGACGGCAGAGTGATCGGAGATTGATTTATCGCGTCTACACTAGACGCGATAAATCGATCCCCGATAGATCTATCACTACCCACCGATCCGGCGGGTAGTGTAGACGTGGCCTTAGTAGGAGTCTTACAGAGCTCCCTCCTCTCCTCCATCCTCCCCACCACCTTTGTCCACTTCCATAGTTTTAAATACCTTTATGCCCTTGACTCACAAATTTACTTATGTACTTCTGCTCCGTCTCCCTCCATCCAATCCTGTAACCTGGCCTTGCTTTGCCATCTCCTCATTTATGTCCTGCCATGGAGTAAATTCAATATGGCCAAAATTCAGCTCTTATTCTTTTCTCTCCTCTTCTCCATTAGTACTAACACCATCCTCCCAGACGCTCAGGCTTGTAACCATGGTGACATCGGACTCTCTTTACTAGACCTTGCATAAATCTTGCATTTACTTATTCCACAATATTTCCAGGACCCAGCCTTCCCTATCCTCCTAGCCAAAAACTCATAGAGGCCCTTAATGCTCATCTTGACCGCTCCAAGCTGCTCCTCATTGGCCTCCTGACACTCATCTTACCCCCTCAGGTAAGTTCTACTAAGTTCTACTAAGACAATTTTTCTGGCCTGTAGCTTTGACCACATCACTCAGAGTTCCATCAAGGCTAAAGTTAGCACACCCCACTCCCCTGAGAATACGCTTATCTGCTTCTGCATCTTACTTCATCACCCCAGCCCCCTGTAGTCCATTAGAAATGCCAGTCTCCACTGCTCAGTTGTCTGATTCACCTTTGTACCACTCCCATGCAAAGAATGCCCTTAGTTGAGGCAATCTGTGAAGAGGCTACCGTGTACTCCTTCAAATCAGTTGTCAAGATGCATTTCTTCTACAAGGCCAACTGATAATGGCTAAGGCGTTATGGTGGGCAACATGGGAACTTTCCACAAATAAGAACGGAGAAAATTTGTGGCTATTCACTCAAGAATCCAGCTTTCCTGAAACATTCTGATTTTTGATTGAGCATTGCTAGCTCCTGAAAAATACAAGAGGGAAAATGGAAATCAATTTAAAAAGTTTCCCGTGAAAGTACTGAGAAATACAACTATTCCTAATTTTTAGCATATTCTGAAGTTGTTCTTGGTGTTCAACAATTTGTTTTGCAACCCAGTGTAAATCCTTGTATTTCAAAAAGGGAATACAGGGCATTTTTGCTGTTAAGATCAAAAGATCTGGGCCTATTCCCAGTTCTGCCACAGGTTCCTTGTGTTGTCTTGGACAAGTTAGTCAGTGACTCCAAATGAAATCACTGGGAACCCACCATTCCTAAAAAAAAAAAAAAAAAAAAATCAGACTTACCATGTGTGTCCTTCAGTTTCTCCATCTATAATATGGGGGTAATAATGATTGTTGAAAAACAATTAACATTTGAGAAATGCTTATACAAGTGCTTTAAAATGCCTATAAAATAAAATACATTTAGTCATAAAAGGCTTAAAACGTGGAGAGGCAGGGAATATATGAAAGATCTTGTCAGTCCTAGAACATGCATGATCTTTACTCTTATGTAACATTACCTAAAAAAATACTACAGTTCCTGCTTTTCACCTTTGCTGTTCTCCTTTCTGCCCAGACATTGAACCTTGTAATTCTACCTTTTTAACTGTGCTCTCAGCACCTAGTGTCCTGGAGAGTGGGGTGAATAAAGATCTTTGGTTTAAACCTGCAACCTGAAGCTCCACTTACACATCTGCTAGCACTGGAGAGTAGGCACATGAGTGGGACTAGATGGAATACAGGAGAAAATTGGCAAAACTTCACTTCAATTTTTATGTACTTTTAAAGGTAGACAGGAGAACAGATGGTATGATGTGACATTCCCATATAACTGCTGAGTAAACAAAATAATCCATTAATCTAAGAGCCTTATTTCTCCTCCTCGTCTCTGCCTTGTGATTGGCAAACAGTCTATTGCAAGGTTTCCCCTTCTTACAGGAACACTTCCCCAAGAGCGCTGGAAAAGTTTAAGCTTTCCCATAAGATGAGCCTCTTTATCCCATTTGGCGTACAAGCCTTCGTTAAATATAGGCTGCCTCCCTTCAGACTGCCATCTGACAAAGCAAGTGTGAGACTGAAAGATGTGTCAGAAAGAACTGATCTCAATTCTAGTTAATCAGCGGATGACTTTTCAGCAGGACATCACTGCTTCTAGGAAGAGACAGGAGTATACTTTCAAACAGCATAGAAAATAAATTGGAGATTTGTCTTTACCCCCAGCTTCTTTAAAAAGAAAAAACAAACAACCCATCCCACTTATATTACAAGCATCCCTTCTGTCAAGGAAATATTTTAACCCCCCACCCCCTTTTCACATGCTTCTGACTTTCCGAAAAATTTAGAATTTCTCTCTCTTTTTTGACCACCAAGACATTGACATAAGCAACACCCACCCTGCCACCCTATATTTGACAGATGGGTCTTCGCCAGTTATCACAAAGGTACCAAAGCAGATATTTTTTATCACTGAAGGCAAGTTCCTTTCCTAGAGATGGTCACCAGTTTAACATCAGGAACACGTTACTCATAGCAGAGGGAAGCTGGCAAATCAGCAGATACAACTCAGACTGAGTGGGCACTAGGCACCTTGTGTAACTTGGTAACTGACCTGAGGGACAGGTAAAAAGCTTGTAGTCAGGTACTCAGGGAGTGTCACACAGGCACTGTTACAAGGACTGGAGAAGTTTTTTTGCCACAGCAGAAAATGGATAATATTTTTGGTTTGGGGATTTGTTGCCAGGTCTTGGTTTGCTTGTTTAAAACAACTCCTTGCCTTAGCACGAGAACATTTATTAAACATACAAACCTGGTTAAAAAACTAAAAAAAAAAAAAGTGTAAAATGTTTGTAATATTAGTTTTCTTTATTTCCTCTCCTGGCTGGTTAAGCTGGGCTCTTGTTAGGCAAAGAGAAGAAGTAAGGCATGAAGAAGAAAGTGAATGGGAATGACAAGTGGTGGAGATGTAGCAAGAGCTTCACATCTCATTCTTGTCATTTGGTTTCCCTTTGTCTGGTGATCTTTGAGGATGAGAAAAGGGAAGGCCCAATGGCACAAATGCAAATCCCCGAGTTCTAACATGGGCAGTTGACTTTTTTTTTTAAATATAAAAATAAATAGGTGGCACTTGGCAACTGCTTATGCTTGGCAAAGTGCCTAGCCATATAACTATCATTGCAGTGTCCAAAAAGGGTAGACACCTTCTCCCATCAAAGGAAGCATCTGGTGAACCGTACACATATTCTTACTCATCTGAGCAAAGTCAATTCCACAGCTAGGGGGCCTTTTGGTCTGATACTCACAATTCTGTAGTCTCAGCAAGACCCTTGAAAACCCCTAGTAAACAGTTTTTAGTTCAGAAAGAGCTCAGTTTACATCATTCCTTTGGCTTTGCCCTGTGTTTTCTTTCAGCTATTTTACATAATATACTTATGGGTCAGGGTGACCTTTCTACCACCTTATCCCCACTTTGGACAATTTAGGGCAGGGGTCTCAAAGTCACACGCCCGCGGGCCATCTGCGGCCCGAGAACATCCCCACTGTGGTCCGCGGAGGAGAGATGCACGCAGCCACACTGCCGGCTCTGTCTGCTGCAGGCGCTGCCCCCCGCAGCTCCCATTGGCTGGGGGAGAGGGCTAGAGATACCATCACTAGTCGCCGGGCAGAGTCAGCCATGGAGGCAGCATCACTTTTCCCCACAATTAATATAAACAAGTCAAAATATGGAACACAACTATCTGTTGCGCACCTTGCTTCAATCCTGAAGGTTTCAACTGCTCAGACACTGAGGCCAAACATCAACAAACTAACAGAACTGAAGTGTTGCCAGGTGTCTGGCAAACACTAAACTCTCTGGCAGGCAAAGAATTGTATAAAGTTGAATGACAGTTTTATTATTTCTAACAGTATGTCTACACTACCCGCCGGATCGGTGGGCAGCGATCGATCCAGCGGGGGTCAATTTATCGCATCTATTCTAGACGCGATAAATCGATCCCCGAGCGCTCTCCCGTCGACTCCTGTACTCCACTACCATGAGAGGCGCAGGCAGAGTCGATGAGGGAGCGGCAGCGGTCAACTCACCGTAGCGAAGACACCACAGTGAGTAGATCTAAGTACATAGCTGAAGTTGTATAACTTAGATCGCTTTCTCCCCGTTGCCCCCCAGTGTAGACCAGGTCTATGAAATTCAAAATAAAAAATACAATATAAACATTTTCTTTTCTGAACACCATCTTCAGTGACATTATGGCCCACTGGAAAGATTTGAGGACTGGCACTGACCCTAAGGTAAATTGAGTTTGAGACCCCTGATTTAGGGGTTCAAGTCAATATTAGGTTCAGCACAGCTCCGCACTTCCCTCCATTGTAAGAAGGGTAGATAACTCTTCAGTCAGGCATATGTGGGGGACCAGAGATAAAAGTTAGATTAGGTCTGTTCACTGAAGGAGCAAAAGGAAATTCAGAACAGAAAGTTATAAAGGTGTCACATTATGGTTGCATGAATATATAGACTCGAAGTCAGCAAATTCAGAATTGCCGCACCAATCATAATGCAGGTCACGTAGTGCATCTATAAAGTAAGTTAAGTTAAAACATATGCTCTACTGTAATGCATGAGTGCAACTAGGCCAGTTTATGGACCCAATTCTGAGGAACAGACTGAGCATGGAGAACAGCAGCGTAAACAGCAGTCATAAAATGGAAGCAACATAGCTTAGTTTGCACTTATCTAGCATTCAGTGGATGTGCCAAATGAGCGACTTTATGCCAAAGGGGCAGAAGGGAAGATTTAGTAAGGATAGCTATTAACTGAGTAGGTCCAAGTTCTCTGACCAACGTACAGGTATTACCCTTTTGTCATCTTTGAATTGGCCAGATTTGTGAGAAGTAGTTTAAATGGCTGCAATTCCACAGTCTCAGAAGTTGGAATCCAGTCTGCTCACTCTAGGCTGCATTCAACCTTTCTGAAACAGTTTTATATAAAACATGAGTGTTCACAGACCTGTTTCGGTGTTTTTAAAGCATAATCTCTGTGAAAGTTTTAGTGTATATACAGACAGGAACCGGGCCTACTCCTACAGTTTTGTCTGCAGGTATGTCTACCCTGCCATTAAAAACCTGCGGCTAGCCTGTGCCAGCTGAATCTGCTTGCAGGGCTTGGTCTAAGGGACTGTGTAATTGGAGTGTAGATGTTTGGGCTTGGACAGCAGCCCAGGTTGTAGGACTCTACAAGGTTGGAGAGTCCCAGCGGTCACAAACCAGCCATAGGTTTTCAATTGCAGTGTTCACATACCCTGAGTAGGATCTGTTTAAGGACCCCAGGATTTGGCCCATAGAAACAGACCTCAACCCTTGGTCATATTTACATAGGCAGGTAACCTACAGTATATGGAAGTGTCTACTATAACTTATGCTTTGAGCATCTATGTTACACTTCTCAATTATCTAATGCCCATGATTCTCAAAGAAGTTCACTCTACCTTTTTAATGGACACAAGGTTTTATTAGTGTTGCTTTCACTGCTAAGTGCTGAAAGTGTGACAGAATCGCCTCCCAAACGGGAATGCAGTGCCTTCAAAGAACCTGTAATTTAATTAAATATGGACAGTATGGTTTGGACACATCTTGCACAAGCTGAGGGTATAAGTTCAGGGAGCTGTAGGTATCTCTGTTTCTCCACCCCATTAACTGTCTGGATTGCGGTGTCCAGATTATCATGGAAAAACTTCATCAAGGAAAGAATTTTCAAGAGGGATTTGAATGCGCGTTATAACTTCCCAGAGGAAAAAGCCAGCCTTCCCAGAGTGAGCCTGAGAAACGGTGCCTGTTTAGTTCATTTACACCACTTAATGCCCCAATGGCTTTGAGAAAGTATTCCTGTGGATAGTTAAGGTCCCAGCCTTTACCAAAGACATCATAGCACCCGCTTACTATTATACTATCCTGTTCAGGAACCTTTTGAGGTCATCAGAATTTTGGAGCTATCAGGGAAACAACTGGCCCCAGAGAATCCACCCTAGTTTTACACTAAGTCCAGTGCATGCTGAGATATAAAGCAGAATCATCAAAGCAAGTTACATCCTTGGGTCCTCTGGATGTCCTGAACAATTCAAAATTACTTGGAATTTATTCTCTCTCTCTCTCTCTCTCTCTCTCTCCCATCAGTAATTTACCAACTCGGATACATTAAGGGCCAGATTTTCATCTCATATGAGTGTAAATTGGGAGTAACTCCACGGAAGCTAATGGCATTTCACAGGCAGAAGACACATGGGAGGAGAATCTGGCCATAGTACTCTGAACAGAGTATTCTCTGCTGTCAAAGTATAGACTATGCAGCCAGTCTGCGAGAGTGCAACAAAGTCTCTAGACCCCACCCTCTTCAGAGGCAAAGGAAAGTCCCCAGGTGTCTGCCTCAATCCTTTACTACAGTCTCTGAAGGGATGGTAGACTACAGGTGACAATGGCTGCTGAAAGGAATAACTGCTGCGAGTTTTTGCAAGTTGCTTTTTCACCAAAATACCAGGTAAGAGGACCTAGGAGTGGAGAACTGAGACACACCAGGTGAGTTTTCAGCTGCTTATGGAGGGGAAACTGGATGTTCTTCCATTATGCCCCGGAGAGGAGCTGCACTGCTTTATATTTCCTCTTTGCTACCATGTAGAAAGGTACTTGTTTTGTTAATTAACCAGAATATCCTCCCAGTTGTCTGTTGGCCTATGGAATTGATTAAATTCCTGATGTGGCAATGACCCCCTTGCAGAAAGCTGCAGATGCACAATTTATGACAGTGCATTCCCTGTCCTGCTTTATGCAACAGAGAAATATAAAACCCGAAACCCAGGTTTTGGCAGCTAGGTGAAGGAGAAACATACTTTACTTTTAAAATTGCTAAGCAGTGCATTGTCCAAACATGTATTTTGCTAACTGGGATCTTCAACAATATTTAGGGGTCTCTTTTTTTTAAAATCATTTTCCTCCTAAAATATAAATTTTACTGCTTCTGGGAGATTTTTAATGACAAATGTGAACAAGTAAAAAACAGATCTGTAGCTGAAAGATGATCAAGTGAAAACAGGAGCTGCCTGCTTCCTGGTCTGATGATATAATTCACACGCATTAGGAACAAGAACAGTTTAGGGCATGGGTAGTACATACTTTCCGCTAGTCTGAGACCTGCTGTTTGTCCATATGCTGTTCCTTCTATTAAGTGCAATGAGGATCTGCTGATCCTATTTGCGGAGCTGCGTGCAATCAAACTAGATTACTATATCTGTGCTGATGAGGCTCAAATGAACATGTAGCCTAATCATGGCCAGACAATTGTAGAACACAAGAGCCTTTAAGGTAGAGGAGAAAAAGTAAAGCTGACATACAGACCCTGCTACGCATCTCAAATGCCACTGATATTGCTGCTGGTTATATGAGCTCCACATATGAGCTCCACAGGGATAGCCCAATGTGGCAATGTAATGCTGGGATCAGAAGTCCTATCATCCTGGGCTAGGAGAGGGGCGGATCAGCTGCTAAGACACTGCCCTGTCCCAAGCAGCAAGGGGAAGAGCATCTCACATTGTTTTTGAGTAACCTTACTCTATCTTCTGACCAACTATTGGAGCGGCATTACTGGGCTTTGGGGCAATCACATTCAGACCCGTGTGAGTGCAGTGTGCGTGTGTGTGTGTGTGTGTGTGTGTGTGGGGAGCACTTAATCAGTCTACACTACCAAGTGGTGACAAATGAGAGCGTTTTATCTGACCTTGCCTACACTGAACACTTTGGAGAAGCCTCCCAATGGTTCTAGCAAAGGTAGACCCCTAGTCTAGACTGACCACTGACATTGTTGCCATCATGCTATTTAAACCATTGTTCTTAGAACCAGTGTAGCCGCACTAATGCTAGAACACTACTTGGAGATTTTCCGACAATTCCTAATGTAGGGAAGGCCTCTGATTGACAACGAGACTTTTGTATCCCAACTTCCATATTCATTTTGTGATTAGTGATGGACGATAGTAGTTTTGACAGTGGAGGTTCTGGGCAAGGAACTGAAGTCATCTAGATCATTAATTTGGATAAAAATGCCCAACAATGATGAGATAATGGCCCCATTATTCTAGGCACTATACAAACACTATATGAAACACAACTTTTCATTTAAATGATGTGGCTAGGTTAAAAAAAATCCCAAAACTTACTATTACTTCAAGTGTTTTGCTGGCAGGGCAGTGTGGTTCGTTAAAATTAACTGAAGGTGTGCCTAAATCCCCAGCACCCTTATGATTGTATTACAATTATGGGTTGAGATTTTCATTTTTTCCATTTTGCTCTAAAATCAGTTTCCAATGCTTCCATCTCAATGATGGGGACAAGATAACAGTTTTTGCAAAAAGACTTGTCCTAATTATTTGGAACATTGTTGTAGCCCTGTTGGTCCCAGGATATGAGACACACAAGGGAGGTGAGGTAATGTCATTTATTGGATCAACTTATGCTGGTGAAAGGGACAAGTTTTCGAGCTTCACAGAATCTTGTCACTTCCACCAATATAAGTTGACCCAATAAAAGATATTACCTCACCTATCTTGTCTCTATTATTTGGGACAAAGCTAAGAATTTTAACCATCATCCAAGGGTAATTGTTTAAGCCCTGGTCTACACTAGGACTTTAGGTCGAATTTAGCAGTGTTAAATCTATGTAAACCTGCACCCGTCCACACGATGAAGCCCTTTATTTCGACTTAAAGGGCTCTTAAAATCAATTTCCTTACTCCACCCCTGACAAGTGGATTAGCGCTTAAATCGGCCTTCCCGTCTCGAATTTGGGGTACTGTGGACACAATTTGACGGTATTGGCCTCCGGGAGCTATCCCAGAGTGCTCCATTGTGACCGCTCTGGACAGCACTCTCAACTCAGATGCACTGGCCAGGTAGACAGGAAAAGAACTGCGAACTTTTGAATCTCATTTCCTGTTTGGCCAGCGTGGCAAGCTGCAGGTGACCATGCAGAGCTCATCAGCAGAGGTGACCATGATGGAGTCCCAGAATCGCAAAAGAGCTCCAGCATGGACTGAACGGGAGGTACGGGATCTGATCGCTGTATGGGGAGAGGAATCCGTGCTATCAGAACTCCGTTCCAGTTTTCAAAATGCCAAAACCTTTGTCAAAATCTCCCAGGGCATGAAGGACAGAGACCATAACAGGGATCCAAAGCAGTGCCGCGTCAAACTTAAGGAGCTGAGGCAAGCGTAACAGAAAACCAGAGGGGCGAACGGCCGCTCCGGGTCAGAGCCCCAAACATGCCACTTCTATGATGAGCTGCATGCCATTTTAGGGGGTTCAGCCACCACTACCCCAGCCGTGTTGTTTGACTCCTTCAATGGAGATGGAGGCAACACGGAAACAGGTTTTGGGGACAAAGAAGGTGATGAGGAGGAGGAGGTTGTAGATAACTCACAGCAAGCAAGCGGAGAAACCGGTTTTCCTGACAGCCAGGAACTGTTTCTCACCCTGGACCTGGAGCCAGTACCCCCCGAACCCACCCAAGGCTGCCTCCTGGACCCAGCAGGCGGAGAAGGGACCTCCGGTGAGTGTACCTTTTAAAATACTATACATGGTTTAAAAGCAAGCATGTGAAAGGATTAATTTGCTCTGGCATTCGCGACTCTCCTGGATGTACTCCCAAAGCCTTTGCAAAAGGTTTCTGGGGAGGGCAGACTTATTGTGTCCTTCATGGTAGGACACTTTACCACTCCAGGCCAGTAACACGTACTCGGGAATCATTGTACAACAAAGCATTGCAGTGTATGTTTGCTGGCGTTCAAACAACATCCGTTCTTTATCTCTCTGTGTTATCCTCAGGAGAGTGAGATATCATTCATGGTCTCCTGGTTGAAATAGGGTGCTTTTCTTCAGGGGACATTCAGAGGAGCCCATTCCTGCGGAGCTGTTTGCCTGCGGCTGAACAGAAATGGTCCCCGCTGTTAGCCACGGGGAGGGTTGAGGGGCTAGCCATGTGGTGGGGGGAGGCAAAATGCGACCTTGTAACGAAAGCACATGTGCTATGTATGTAATGTTAACAGCAAGGTTTACCCTGAAAGACTGTAGCCACTGTTTTATAAAATGTGTCTTTTAAAATACCGCTGTCCCTTTTTTTTCTCTCCACCAGCTGCATGTGTTTCAATGATCACAGGATCTTCTCCTTCCCAGAGGCTAGTGAAGCTTAGAAAGAAAAAAAAACGCACTCGCGATGAAATGTTCTCCGAGCTCATGCTGTCCTCCCACACTGACAGAGCACAGACGAATGCGTGGAGGCAAATAATGTCAGAGTGCAGGAAAGCACAAAATGACCGGGAGGAGAGGTGGCGGGCTGAAGAGAGTAAGTGGCGGGCTGAAGACAGGGCTGAAGCTCAAATGTGGCAGCAGCGTGATGAGAGGAGGCAGGATTCAATGCTGAGGCTGCTGGAGGACCAAACCAGTATGCTCCAGTGTGTGGTTGAGCTGCAGCAAAGGCAGCTGGAGCACAGACTGCCACTACAGCCCCTGTGTAACCAACCGCCCTCCTCCCCAAGTCCCATAGCCTCCACACCCAGACGTCCAAGAACGCGGTGGGGGGGGGGCCACCAGCCACTCCGCCACAGAGGATTGCCCAAAAAAAAGATAAATAAATTTTAAAGTTGTAAAATTTTAAAGTGCTGTGTGGCATTTTCCTTCCCTTCTCCACCACCCCTCCTGGGCTACCTTGGTAGTCGTCCCCCTATTTGTGTGATGAATGAATAAAGAATGCATGAATGTGAAGCAACAATGACTTTATTGCCTCTGCAAGCAATGATTAAAGGGAGGAGGGGAGGGTAGTTAGCTTGCAGGGAAGTAGAGTGAACCAAGGGGCGGGGGGTTTCATCAAGGAGAAACAAACAGAACTTTCACACTGTAGCCTGGCCAGTCATGAAACTGGTTTTCAAAGCTTCTCTGATGCGTACCGCACCCTCCTGTGCTCTTCTAACCGCCCTGGTGTCCGGCTGTGCGTAACCAGCAGCCAGGCGATTTGCCTCAACCTCCCACCCCGCCATAAATATCTCCCCCTTACTCTCACAGATATTGTGGAGCACACAGCAAGCAGTAATAACAGTGGGAATATTGGTTTCGCTGAGGTCTAAGCGAGTCAGTAAACTGCGCCAGCGTGCCTTTAAACGTCCAAATGCACATTCTACCACCATTCTGCACTTGCTCAGCCTGTAGTTGAACAGCTCCTGACTACTGTCCAGGCTGCCTGTGTACGGCTTCATGAGAGATGGCATTGAGGGGTAGGCTGGGTCCCCAAGGATACATATAGGCATTTCAACATCCCCAACAGTTATTTTCTGGTCTGGGAATAAAGTCCCTTCCTGCAGCTTTTGAAACAGACCAGAGTTCCTGAAGATGCGAGCGTCATGTACCTTTCCCGGCCATCCCACGTTGATGTTGGTGAAACGTCCCTTGTGATCCACCAGAGCTTGCAGCACTATTGAAAAGTACCCCTTGCGGTTTATGTACTCGGTGGCTTGGTGCTCCGGTGCCAAGATAGGGATATGGGTTCCGTCTATGGCCCCACCACAGTTAGGGAATCCCATTGCAGCAAAGCCATCCACTATGACCTGCACATTTCCCAGGGTCACTACCCTTGATATCAGCAGATCTTTGATTGCATGGGCTACTTGCATCACAGCAGCCCCAACAGTAGATTTGCCCACTCCAAATTGATTCTCAACTGACCGGTAGCTGTCTGGCGTTGCAAGCTTCCACAGGGCTATTGCCACTCGCTTCTCAACTGTGAGGGCTGCTCTCATCTTGGTATTCATGTGCTTCAGGGCAGGGGAAAGCAAGTCACAAAGTTCCATGAAAGTGCCCTTACGCATGTGAAAGTTTCGCAGCCACTGGGAATTGTCCCAGACCTGCAACACTATGCGGTCCCACAAGTCTGTGCTTGTTTCCTGAGCCCAGAATCGGCGTTCCACAGCATGAACCTGCCCCATTAGCACCATGATGCATGCATTGGCAGGGCCCATGCTTTCAGAGAAATCTGTGTCCATGTCCTGATCACTCACGTGACCGCGCTGACGTCGCCTCCTCGCCCGGTATCGCTCTGCCAGGTTCTGGTGCTGCATATACTCCTGGATAATGTGTGTGGTGTTTAATGTGCTCCTAATTGCCAAAGTGAGCTGAGCGGCCTCCATGCTTGCCTTGGTATGGCGTCCGCACAGAAAAAAGGCGCGGAACGATTGTCTGCTGTTGCTCTGACGGAGGGAGGGGCGACTGACGACGTGGCTTACAGGGTTGGCTTCAGGGAGCTAAAATCAACAAACGGGGTGGCTTTACATCAAGGAGTATTTCAGGCAGGACTTCACAGAGGGTTCCAATAAGAAATGGTGCACCTAAGTTACTGTTCTTATTGGAACAAGGAGGTTAGTCTGGCCTCTGATTGATACATGGCTAGATTTACCTCGTTGCACCTTCTCTGTGAGTGACTGCAGTGTGACCTAGAGGAATGAGTCCCCTAGACAGGGGACGGGGGGAAGCAAATGAGTACAAAACAAATCTGGTCTATTTCTTGTTTTGATCCACTCCATCTATCTTTTACATCTTTGGCTGGCAGCAGACGGTGCAATACGACTGCTAGCCATCCTCATCTCTTGCCTGCCCGGCAGAAGATGGTACAGTACGACTGCTAGCAATCCGTATCGCCTGCCTGCTCACCATAAGACGGTTCAATAGGACTGACTACAGGACTAAAGAGAATGACCTGGTCAAGTCACTCCAAATTTAGTCCCTGCGCCCATGTCTGCCCAGGAGCTCCTGGCTGACGTGGCCAGGAGCACCTCAGACATGACGATGACGGCTACCAGTCGTATTGCACCGTCTGCTGCCAGAAGGCAATGGGTTGCTGTACTGTGTAGCAATGCAGTACCGCATCTGCCAGCACCCAGGAGACATAGGGTGACGGTTACCTGAGCGGGCTCCATGCTTGCCGTGGTATGGCGTCTGCACAGGTAACTCAGGAAAAAAGGCGCGAAACAATTGTCTGCCCTTGCTTTCACGGAGGGAGGGAGGGAACAGGGGCCTGACGATATGTACCTAGAACCACCCGCGACAATGTTTTAGCCCCATCAGGCATTGGGATCTCAACCCAGAATTCCGATGGGCAGCAGAGACTGCGGGAACTGTGGGATAGCTACCCACAGTGCAACACTCTGGAAGTCGATGCTTGCCTCGGTACTGTGGAAGCACTCCGCCGAGTTAATGCACTTAATGCTCTTAGAACATTTTCTGTGGGGACACACACACTCGAATATATAAAACCGATTTCTAAAAAACCGACTTCTATAAATTCGACCTAATTCCGTAGTGTAGACATACCCTAAGACAAGCAAAGCATCAATGCTAGTGAACACGTTCACTTCTAAACCAGTTCATGACTGGCTTATTTAGCTAAATGCTCACCTACCACTGATGGTCTTGAAGTCATTCTACTGGTAGTAACTCTGCCTCATAGGTACATGGGGTAGGCCATCTTGCAGTGTTCTAAAGAAGCAACTGAGCTTAGATGGGCACTTGAGATGAGTCTCTAGAGTAGTCTAGGGCAGGGCATTTTAATTGAATGCCTCTACTGTGGCATTTTCTCACCACACCTCTAACTCTCACCTCCTTGGTCCAACATAGCAGAGCTGATTATCGGACAACTGGTCAAGTCTTTGCTGCGTCAGCAATGTAAAGCAGTCTTAACTGGCCTAAGTGGCCAGCTGAAGATTCCCCTTGCCTAAGGTAATTCTCCAGGGATATATAGAGCCTGCATAGCCAGCCCTACACCCTCTTTATAATCCCCAGCTCAAGGGTCAGTTGGGACATGGCTGGAGTATACTGTTCTCCATCAGTGCTCAGATGCCAAATCGCCCCCAGGGCTGTTGCATGTGGGTACTAATTAGAGCAGTCTCAGGATACTAGAAGTAGCACCAGGAGCCAAACAGAGTCCCAGCTATCCCCAGGATCACCTTGGGTCCTGCAGAGCTCAGCCATACCTAAAGACCTAGGTCAGTGTGTTGAGTTTCAGGGTGTGTTTCAAGTATGATCAGTTTATGTAAGGGGAAGGAGCTGTTCTATTTTTTCCTTCTCTACACACACACACACACACACACACACACACACGTGGGTTGAATGTGGGGAGGGATGTCCTCTGTGGAGGGAGTTCTTTCGTGGGGTTGTGGCTGTCACTTTAGTTTACTATATTTCTTTAATGTGAGAGTTTAGAGGCACTATATAAACCTCAAACATGTTTGCTAGATTCTAGCCAACTGGCCATGTTGGCGTTACAACCCACCTTCATTAATCTTAAAGTGTGTGTCAGTCTGTCTTTGGGGAGAAGGCTCTCTAACTCATTCTGACATTAAACATAATTGGTTACCAGAAACTACCCAGGAGGTGACTTGGTGCAGTCCTAGTCTAAAAACCTACACTGTAAAGATGATACCCTATTACATCCACAGATCTGCTCTCTGACAGTATCTGCAAGCTTACCAGTTTGTTTTAGTTGCAAAGAAGTTTTTATTATATGTGAGTGCAGAACCAACACAGTGATAGGATTAGAATCTAGTTCACCCTCTCTCATGCAACAGGTATTGATAACAAAGCTCCAACTGCAACACCAGATTCTGAGCTCAGTTACACCTATGCTACCTCACTAAACATTCTGCAGACCAGATTCCTGCACTTATTGATGCGAGAATCAGAAGGGAGGGTTTTCAGTTCGATTTAAAACCTATTGGTCAGCAAAACTGACAGCAACAAATACAGGATACCAAAATACCATCGTTAGTCTGTTTGAAGTATAACCCACTTTAAACATATCATAGCCTCACAGTAGCAACAGTGGATGGAGTTAAGTTAGGTTAATATTTTAAGCTTACTATCCAGTTTTCAGGATTGTAGAACAGCTATATAACTATACCAGAACTTGTACATTTATTGTATCTAAACTGCAAGTTATAAAGGATGTTATATAAATCAATAATATACCCTCATCTAGAATAGTGCGTGCAGTATTGGTCACCCCATTTCAAAAAGGACATTGCAGACTTAGAGAGGATTCAGAGAATGATTAGGGTATGGAAAAACCTCACATGAAGAACGGGATTGTTTATTTTAGAAAAGAAATGATTAAGAGAAGACATGATAAAAGCATATAAAATAATGAATGGTTTAGAGAAGGTACAGCAACCGCTTTTGTTCTCATCTTGCAACACAAAACGGGACATTTGATGAAATTTAAAAGGCAGCAAATTAAAAAATTGATAAATGAGTAATTAGACTGTGGAACTCCATGCCATACAATTATCACTAAGGCCAGAAATTTGGTAAGATTCAAAGAGGGTCTGGAGTTAACTCTGAATGTCTTCATTCATATTCATTGGGGGCGGGGTGGAAGCACTGGATAGGATAAAAGCCTCATGTTTCAGGTTTTAACCCAACCCCCAACTATTAGGGATTAGAATGCAGCCTTTGGAGGAAGGGCAGATTACCCCCCCACTTCTGCTCACTGTGGATTTCTTGCATCTTCCTCTGAAGCATCTGGTACTGGTATCAGAGACAGGACACTGGACTAGATGAACCACAGAGCTAATCCAGTCTGGTAATCTCTGCATTCGCTCTCTTTAAAGATGGAGCCCAATTAAACATTGATGTATTTCCAGCTATTTTACTAGGTAACATAAGGAATTAAGAGCAAATGCTTTTGAAAGATCTATGCTTTTGTATGGAGAAGGCATGCACAACAGGTAAGGAAACTCATTCTCAATCCTTCCACCTGCTCCAGTGATCTTATTTTCTCCGTTGCCCTCTGCAGCCCCACCCACAATATCGCTCTCCTCACATTACAACACAACCATGTCTTCACATCCTCAAAAGCCATCCTTGACCCCACTTTTCTTCTCTTAACTTGCGAGTTCACTGGGTGAGCAGGTCAAACCTTCTGCCCTCTCCACTCAACCCGCTATCACCCTAGTCTATCATCATCTTTCTGCATCTATCTCATAGTCTTCACTCAATCCTCATTCTCCTTGATCTCTCCACTGTTTTAGACAATTTTTCTCATGCCCTCTAGCATGATCTCGTGTGCTCCCTTAGCTTTTAGCAATACATTCACTGCTGGCCTGCCTTAACCTTTTTGACAGGCTATGCAACATTTTGCCACCAGACATACCATAAAACGTCCCCCCCAAAAGTTTACTTACTCACTCCTCTCTTCCCCCAAACTCTGCATATCTTGTGTGTTTTACTACAAATATTTCATTAAAACTTGAGCTACACATCTGAGAAAAAGGAATATGAGCTACTCTACGTGGAGTGCAGAAATATTCCTTGGGGTCAGGTCACACACGAGCGTGTGCGCGCGCACACACACACACACAGAGCAGAGTTGCAGTTTGCTGAAGCTTTCTGCAGCTGCCTGCTTTAATGCAATACATCTTGACAGGGGCATATCACACGAGTGAGTTATGATCTGCACTTGCTGCCTATTGCTTTTGACTGAAAAAACGGTTACCTACCTTTTCGTAACTGTTGTTCTTTGAGATGTGTTGCTCATGTCCATTCCATTTTATGCACAGTTGTTGGAGATTTCTGCCTTAGAGGTATCCATAGGGCTGCCTGTGGCGCCCCCTGGCCCTGCGTCAGTATATCATGCATTGGTATATCAGGCACCACTGGCCCTGCGCCCTCTTGGTTCCTTCTTGCCAGCAACTCTGACAGAGGGGCAGGAAGGTGGCTAATGGAATGGACATGAGCAACACATCTCAAAGAACAACAGTTACAAAAAGATAGGTAACCGTTTTTTCTTCGAGAGCTTGCTCATGTTGATTCCATTTTAGGTGACTCACAAGCAGTATCCACAGAGATGGGCTCAGAGTTCACAGCTTAGCGGCTTGCAGTACTGCTCTACCGAAGCCAGCATCGTCCCGGGCCTGCTGGCTCAGTGCACAGTGGGACGTAAAGGTATGGACAGGCAACCAGGTGGCCGCTTTACAGATGTCCTGGATAGGCACATGGGACAGAAAGGCTTCCAAAGAGGCCTGTGCCCTGGTAGAGTGTGCGGCGATGATCACTGGGCATGGCACCTTTGCTTGGTCATAGGAGAAGTGAATGCAGGCAGTGATCCAAGAAGAAATTCTTGGAGTCGATACAGGACAACCTTTCATCCTGTCAGCCACAGCGACGAATAATTGCATCGACTTCTAGAATGGTTTGGTCCTGTCAATGTAGAAGGCCAGAGCCCGCCTGATGTCTCGTCCAGAGTACGTAGCCTGTGCTCCTCCGACTTACGTGGCTTCAGAAAGAAGACCGGTACGTAAATGTCCTGGCTTGAATGAAACCAAGAGACTACCTTGGGAAGAAAAGCCAGATGCAGTCTTAGTTGGACCTTGACCTTGTAGAAGACCATGTACAGCGGCTCCGAGGTGAGCATCCAAATCTTGGATACTCAGATGGCCAACATCACTGCAACCAGGAACGTGACCTTAGAGGAAAGGAGAAGGAGAGAGCAGGAAGCCAAAAGGCTCGAAGAGAGAACCCATGAGTTGCGACAGCACCAGATTCAAATCCCATGGTGGGATGGGGTCGGTCCCTGACTTGCATGTAGAAGCGCTCTAGGCCCTTAAGGAATCTGGCCATTATATCCTGAGCAAACACTGACCTGCCCTCGAACTGAGATAGTCACTAGATATATCTTGATCGATGAGAGGGAAAAGCCCTGGATCTTAAGATGCAAGAGATAGTCCAGAATAAGCTGCAGCAAAGTCCACTTGGGACGAACACCTTTGTCCGCAATCCAGCAGGTGAACCATTTCTACTTGTCCAGGTAGGTCACTCTGGTGGAGGGCTTCCTAATTCTCAACAGGATGCACTGAACCTCAGCCGAACACTGCTGCTCCTGCGCGTTTAGCCATGCAGCAGCCAGGCCGTCAGATGTAATACTGACAGGTTGAGATGCAAAAGACTGCTGTGATACTGAGACAATGGGTCCGACCTGAGTGGTAGCTGGAATGGGGTTGCCACTGAGAAATGTCCAGCAGAGTGCTGAACCAGTGTTGGTGCGGCCACGCCAGCACTACGAGGATGACTCTCGCCCTGTTCTGTTTGATTTTCGTGAGGACCCTGGGTAGCAACGGCACCGGAGGGAAGGTGTACATCAAAGCTCCCGACCACGGGAGCAGAAAGGCATCTGACAGGGATCCTCTGTCCATGTCTCCAATCAAGCAGAAGACATGGCATTTCCTGTTCTGCCGGGATGTGAACAGGTCCACCTAGGTAGATCTCCAGTTGCGGAAGATGGAACTGACCACCTCCGGATGAAGGGACCATTTGTGGTGAGACACCCTGCTGATGTGATCTGCTAAAGCGTTCTTGGTCCCTGGAAGGTGAGCGGCTATGAGATGGATATTGTGCTGCAGACAGAAGTCCCAGAGCCAGAGGGCTTCCTGGGAGAGGGCAAACGACCTGGCTCCGCTCTGCCTATTGATACAGAAGACTGTAGCTGTGTTGTCTGTCAGGACCTGAACCACCCTGTCTTGAATCTGAAGTAGAAAGGCTTGGCAGGCTAGTCAAATTGCCCTGAGTTCCCCGACATTGATATGCAGGGAGTGGATGCTGCTGGACCAACAACCTTGAGTGCTAAGAGCACCCAGGTGGGCTCCCCATCCCAGGTCAGAGGCATCAGAGACAAGGGTCACGAACAAGACCAGGGCGACGAAGGGAACTCCTTCCACCACAAATGTGGGATCCTGCCACCAGAGGAGGGATGACAGTACGCGGTCTGGGATCCTGACCACCCAGTCCATGCTGTGATGGTTGGGGACATAGAACAACACCAGCCACACCTGAAGGGGTTTGAGGCAGAGTTGCGTGTGCTGGACCACGAAATACATGCTGCCATGTGGCTCAGCAGCCTCAGGCATCTGTGGGCGATGGTGAGCAAGTGGGCCCGTGATGAGGTCTGCCATGGCTGGGAACTGAGTCTTGGGAAGGAAGGCCCTGGCCTGAGCTGAGTCGAGGATCACTCCAATGAATTCTATGCATTGTACTGGATTAAGGTTAACTTTTTCTCAATTATCATCAACCACAGGTCTCGACAGATGGAACATTCCAGGTCAATATGCCTCCACACCTGATCCGTGGAATGGTCCCTTATCAACCAGTTGTTGAGGTACAGGTATATTTGGACTCCCCGATGTTGCAGGTAAGCAGCCACTGGTGCTACACTTTGTGAACCTTCTCAGGGCTGATGAGAAACCAAACGGCATTGCCGTGAACTGGACATGGCACTGGCCCAACATGAAGCAGAGGAAGTGCCGGTGCCCTGGGAAAATGGAAATATGGAAGTATGCATTCTTCAAAATCGAGGGCGGTGTACCAGTCTCCCAGATGCAGGAAGGGGATGATGGAGGCCAGGGAGACTACGCGCAACTTCAACTTTTGGAGGGAACTGTTGAGGCGACGCAGGTTTAGGATGGGTCTGAGACCCCCCCCTTTGCCTTTGGGATTAGGAATTAGCAGGAGTAAAATCCTCTTACTTCCATGTTCCGAGGAACCTTTTCCACTGCCCCCATGTGTAGGCGGTTTTTGACCTCCTGAACGAGGAGTTGCTCGTGAGAAGGGTCCCTGAAGAGCGACGGGGAAGAGGGATGGTCGTCTATAAAATGCAGAGTGTAGCCCAACAAAACTGAACTGAGCACCCAGCAGTTCGAGGTGACACGGGACCAAGCTGACCGGAAGTGGCTGAGGAAAGGGCGGGTTGGATCCAATATTTTGATTGGTACGCCATCCTTGAGTGCACCCTCCAAACGACTGCTTCTGGTCTCCTTGACCTATAGGAGGGTCAGGTTGGGCAGTCAAGCAGGAAGAGGAGGGGTAACATCTCTTAGGCCCCTTTACCTTCCTCTTGTAGGAACCAGACCTGGGAGCCCCCCAGGACCTAGACTGTGATGGAAGAGGTGATGATGGCAAAGGCCAGAATGCCTTCCTCGACTGCTGAGGGATGTGCAAACCCAGGGAGTGGAGGCTGGCTCGGGAATCCTTGAGCCCATGGAGCCTAGAGTCAGTCAGCTCAGAAAAGAGCCCCGAACACTCAAATGGGAGGTCCTGTATCAGGCCTGCACCTCCTGGGATGGCCCAGAAGCCTGCAACCAGGAGCTGCGTCTCATGGCTACTGCTGATGCAACCACCCTCACAGCCGAGTCTGTTGCATCCCAGGCTATCTGGAGGGCTCCCCGGGACACCACCATGCCTTCACTCACCAATGCAGCGAACTCTTGGGCATGGTCCCATGGGAGGGATCCTCCATGAACTTATTAAGGAGCCCCACGGGTTAAAGTTATAACATCCCAGCAGGGCCTGGCGGTTAGAGACTTTAAACTGTAAGCTGGCCATGGAATAAACTTTCCAGCCAAACAAGTCTAGTCTTTTGGCCTCTTTATTTTTCCCTGGGGTAGCCATGTCTGTCCCTCTCGTTCACTGTGGACACGACCAGTGAAACTGCAGGGGGATGAGCATACATATACTTGAAGCCCTGGGACTCTAACTAAACACTATAACTAACTGCTATGAACTATATACATCAAGCAACAGAACAAAGTCTATGAGGAAAACCACTACTGCTCTTGTGATGCAAAACAAGGCGCTCCAACCAACCGTCACGGGCAGCAAGAAGGAACTGAGAGAGCTAAGGGCTGGCGGCACCTGATACACTGCCGTATTGGAGCACCATTCCAGAGGGCACCACAGCCGGCCCTACAGACACCACTAAGGCAGAAATCTCCAACAACTGCATGTGGGTGCGCACACACCCAAAATGAAATCAACATGAGAAAGCACTAGAAGAAGAATAAGTCTTATATAGTCTGTGACTACCTGAGAGACCACCTCTCACTCTGCGATACTGTAGTAGAACAAAAGAGCCTGAAGCATGGGCCTGGTGCAAGGCCTGAATCAAAGTCAGCAAAAGTTATGCTATGAGCCACAGTCAGGCCCTGGCAAAAGCAGATGCTCGCCTGCAAGTTCACTGTTCGGTACATGAACTCAGCATCAGTACTGCTAGCATTGCTAAAACACACTGAATATGTAAACACATTCCAGCAGGCCAGCACAAGAACACCCCAACCTAGCACACAATAAAATGGTTTGACACAAGTGATAAATAGTGATATTTTGTCTGAAACCTTGAGTGAAAGTACAAAGAAATGTAACAAACATATTATGAAATGTGTAAGGTGATACATAAGCTGTTTATCCTAGATTGTTTGTCTCAGTCTATAAATGTTGGAATACCTCACCTTAACCCTTCGCCCAGCCTAGGGGGCAGCAGAAAGTCCCTCCACTGACTGAGCTGCGTCTATTGTCAGGGGCATACATGTGCTAGTGTAACTATAGACATTGATCTGGGGAGCGAGGACCATGATTCATCAGCAATAAACCTGGCTGGGCGCCTTCGCTACTAAACCAAGTCTTGTGGTCATTGGGCCGTTCAATCGAAGCCTGCTGTGTGGGCTATCTGGCTGAGCCAGTGCGGCACGCGGCCAAACATCTGACGACAAATACTACCACAGTTGAGAGCACCATAGAAACTAGAGCAGGAACCCCTTGAGTTAAATGGGAAGCTCCTGCTGGCTTGATGTCTTCTGTGAGGATCCCAAGATTTTGGATAGTCTTCCATATCTTGAGGTAAAATAGCCTGGAATTGCTGCTTGCCTCAAAGTTCTGCTTATCCCCCATAGCATTTGTGGAGAATGGAACTTTGGGGAAAACTAGGATTAGTTTGCCCCATTGCTCTGGTGGCTTGATTATTTTCTATTGGGTCAGCACAGCTGGACTAGCTTTTAATTTGTAGAATTGTACACTTCATATGATGTCCTATATTGATGGACATACATGCATGCCTAGGGCTAATGGACAAAGGCTTTTGTTGGTTAGATTACATGTACACCTGTGTGAAACGGTCTGCTTTGTAATTTGACTGTAACATTCTGTACATCCATTTATATATCATGCTGAATATTTATCCAAAACTGACACTAATTCAGTTTTGCTCTAGTTAGGTTTGTTATATTGCTCATTCTGACACTGCTATAAAAGGGAGAAAAATATTTGATTTGTAGTATGAATAAATATATTGTGTGCTGGAGAGATTATAAATACACCTAATCTCACTGACCCTCCAACAGAAACATCATATACTCAGAAAGACAATTGAATACTGGCATGTTTGAAACACAGATCCAAACTTTGTCCTGAGCACCTATTCAGTAAAGGTACTCCCTTCTGAGAATCCTCACTTTGTATAATCTACTTTGCTTCATACCACCAGAGAGCAGCAGAGGTTCACAACTGCTAGGCATGTTGTAGAACCTCCTCAAATTAACAGACAGTCAGTAAAAGGATTAAATACTGTGATCATCAATTTAAAGTGAAGGAATGAAATAGATCAACTGGAGCACTTGCCCAGCAACTAACACCACAGTTTTACTCTGAATCCCCCACCTGCACACTTAGGCTATTATCTACGTGCTTAGCATTAATACCTCTTTGCATTTTAAAGAATTTTAAAGTGGATTTGTGCATCATGCCTTGACAGTTGAAGAGTCAGAAACACTTATCTATCCACAGACCAGGGTAGGTATGGCAATTCCTATCAAAGTTTGTGCTGCCACTGTCCATATCAGACCAGTGATCCATCGAGTTCTGTATCCCATATGACAGTGGCCAGTGCCATCTCTTTGAGAGGAGGATTCAAGAAACCCTAAAGCGAACAATACTATTTCGTCCTAACCCCAGTTAGAGGCTGGGTTTTGATCTTTTCTTTCCAGTTAATTGGAAGTTCCCATGCATTCAAGCGTTCAGTTCTTCTAGGAATTCCATAAAGCTTTTGGCCTTAAATGTTAGCAGTGAGTTCCACAGGTTAGCTGGGGTGGGCAAAAACACAAACAGTATAAAAATTGCTACCTTTGTTGGATTGAAAGGGCTTTTGTTTGCACATACAGGGGCAGGCAAGCCCACTCCTTACTCTTCATTAATGGTGTGTCCATCTATCCTATCCCTTCTTATTTGTCTCCTCTCAAAACAGGCTTAATTTGTCTCATTCTTCATATGGAAATTTTTCATGCTTCCAATCATTTTTCATTCCTCTTAAACACTGCAGAAATGCAAAGAGGTAAGGTAGGGGCAGAGCACAGAAGGGAGATAAATTAAAATAGGTAAGCCTTTAAAACACATGGTAAGCTTGCAACCAGTTCTAATTTTCCTGAAGGGGAGGCGGAGGGTACTCAGCTTTCAGAAGTTTGGCAAACTCTGCTCTAGACATCCTAACTCTGGTTGTGCCCACCGCTGTACGATGAATAGAGGTTTTTCTTGAGTAGTCCACTATATGCATTGATTGGCATTCCCCCTTCCTTACTCTCCTTCTGTCTTGCCACTCTGGCTCTTCTCCTTAGGGCTGAGGCAATGGTTCTAGGAGTAAGGAGAAAAATCAATCCTTCAAGAGGGTAATCAAGAAGAGTGGCAGTTGTGACTGTATTTGCCACACGGATACTTGACAAGAATGTATACTGCCTGTTTCAAACTATAGCAGAAAAAGCAGGAGGTGGCCAAGGAAAGCTATAGGCAGAGTCACTGTAGTCCAGAAGAGATAGAATGACTTAAGGATGCTATTTTCCTTACTCAACTCGCTTATAACATTGAACAAAGAGTTAATGATTTATTATTGTCACATGACATGTTTGCTGGGAAAATCGACATACCACCAAATCCGCTTACATTTGCCACCAGAGAGCCAAACAGGCTGTTAATCCAATCCAGCCCATATCTGCAGCAGAGTTGGTAGGCTCCTATTGAGCTAGCCCACTGCAAGTTCTAGTCACACATTGTAGCTCCCAAGATTTGAGAAAGGCCAGCAAAAGCACTTTGAGTCTTTATCATACCATCCCAGTCAGAGCTTTGCAGTAGCGTTTTAGGTCACTTTACGTCAGATGTGTAGCCTGTCACTATAGGTATTTGCTAGGGAAGCATAGGTATAACTGAAGGTAGTAACACAGTGAGCCTACAGGCCTCTAGCTTGTAAGACAACTGTTTAGCAAAATTAAAGCATAAGGCCTAGCCAGCCTTAATATTACTAGGTAAACACAAGTAACCTTAGATCAGAGAAGACAGAATATTGTAATAAGTGGTTTACCTATCAGCTGTTTAGTCATACAGAATACCAGTCGACGCTAGCTTTGGATATTTTAAGATATAAATATATCTAATTATGTATGTACAATTGGTTAGCATAGCATTCTTGATTTTATAATATATATACATACACACACGCTAATAAGTTTGTGGTAAATGGCTTAATAACCTATAAGAGGAGAAGCACTGGAGGAAGTTTAGGACAGAAGAAGCCAAACATCCTTATGAATATTTGTGGTGGCCCTCTAACCCTATAAAAAGGTTGATCACAGTTTAAGCCATTGGGATCTTTTTGGCATGCCAATCTACTTGTGGACCACTTGTCTGGACATTTTGACCATTCTATTTAATCTCTTTCTACTTTGCTAGGTTGGAATGTTTGTGATTTTGCTAATTGTGCTAATAAAAATATTACAAGGTCAGAAGGCCTTTCCTAAGTGCGTCTCTGTCCCTCGCACACCAGTGAAAACTCTAATAAAGTCTGGGTCTGATCTTGAGGTAGAACCCTGCCGGATCATAAAATGTTAACTGGGAAATCTAATTAATTCATAACCAATAGATCAGGCAACAGATGTTGCTTCTGCAGTAGCAAAGCAAGTGTACTGCAGTCTTGTGCATGCTGAGGCTTATTTTTCCCTTTGTGATAATGAAGTTGAGAAAAACATATTTAATGTCAAGCCATTTAACCAGATGAAATTTCAAGCTGGGGCAAATTTAGGGAAATAACTGCTTTGCAGCGCTAAATCCCACTACATAGAAATAGGATAACAAAGAAACTAACCTCTCTTCTGTCTCCAAGCTATGGGAAGAGAAAATCTTTTAAGGTAACTTAGAATTGGAACATCTGAGTTCTATTCTCCACCACTGAGCTGTGATGTGGCACTCAACAATTTACAACTCCCGTGTCTTCAGTTTTCTTCTCTGTAATATGGAGATAATACTTGTCTGCCTCATATGATATTGTGCAGTTAGTAAAATGTTTTGTACAGCACCAGTAGTGAAGCATTTCAGACAGATGTTTGAAACAGCTTGCCATCCAAAACAAGGTATGGGCAGCAATAGGAATGAAGTGAAGGTTGCATTTGGTTAATTGCCATAGTTAGTTCTCTCCAATCTGAGTTTAATGTTTAAGATGATCATTCATTTATTAGCTAAGGTTAAAGGGAGGATTTATAGGCCTTTTGTAAATTTAAGGAGGAGCAGGTGGAAACACATTAATCCAGGTAAAAAAAAATACAGAGTTTCATGCTGGCCACTGAACTCATGCCTCCCTGGCGTTGCAGAAAAACTTCAAGATCTTCAGCTTCCAAGCCAGAGGTTTCTGCCACTTGAACAGGCAGATTCTCCAGTAGGGTAGTGGAGCATACAACACTGTGGGGTTAGATTTGCAAGTGCTCTCCACACCCAAGGGGCTGAGCTGTTTTGAAGGTCTTGTGCCAGCTGCGAGTGCTGAGCATTTTTGAAAATTCTGACCTTAGAAGAAAGAAAAGGAGGACTTGTGGCACCTTAGAGACTAACCAATTTATTTGAGCATGAGCTTTCGTGAGCTACAGCTCACTTCATCTCACGAAAGCTTATGCTCAAATAAATTGGTTAGTCTCTAAGGTGCCACAAGTCCTCCTTTTCTTTTTGCGAATACAGACTAACACGGCTGCTACTCTGAAACCTGACCTTAGAAGGCAGCACCACTTGAATGTTTGCTAGTAAATCCAGCAGAAGGCAACTGTATGCACGCACTAACCCGCATGCTATACATTGCAATCCTGGGATGAAAAGCACTGCACAGTACAAAAAGCACTGCACACTATGACAGAATAGTTATGTAACAAACCATACCGATTTTTTTTATTACGAACATATATTAAGCTTACAAAAGATTGCCAGACACGACACTTAAGTTGAATTGGACTCAAATGCTGACAGACTTGAAGGGATCACAGATAAGAGTACATGGTTTATTACTAGATCTTGGGTGATTTTAAGAAAGATTTATAAAAACTCAGCACCTATTAAAGTGATGCATAACCTTTACACAAACTACCCAGGGGCAGCGGTGGCTGACCAACTTTTACAAGTTTGGATGTTTAAGCAATGAATAATGGTGTTTGAGAGCTAATTAAAGCAATGTATTTGTGTAACAACCTGGCAGATGTCTGGAATTTGGCTGGCATATTATACACTATGGAACATCTCAATTTCACCACTGTGCATCTAGCTAAGCTTCAGATGTAAACACTCATTTCATTGGTTGCATACCATCTAAGAGTAGGAGATAAAACTCAATTGCTGTAGAATTCAGTTTAACATACTGCATTTAACTAATCTATATATTACTAACCCCTAAAGTTTCTAATTGGTGCACACGATGTTAACCTGAACTGCACTGAAGACAGATTATATACACTTCATAACTCCTTTCAGCTAAGGCCTTGCAATACTTGGCAAGAGCACCCCATTTAAGTCAGGCAACTCATTTAACCTCAGTGTCTCCATTTCCTTAATGTTACACAGCAAGCCTGTAACAGAACTGGAAATTGAATGCAGGTCTTCAAATTCTTTTTATAGAGGATGAAAGCAATAACAAAAGGTAGGAGAGGGAAGCAGTTTTATCCAGACTGGACAGCATTTTTGGGTTGATTTGAGGAACCAGTGAAGGTTCAGGCTGAATCTTCTATATTGTCCTTTTCTCAGATGGTTCTCTCTTCCTTATCCCTCAACTCTTTCTTCTCCCTATGAGCCCTAAGACTTGGCCAACACAGAGGTTTTGTTCTGGCTTAGCTATATTAGTTTAAAAACAAAAAACCCACACCCCTAATATAAATATATTGGTACTATCCCGAGCATGGACACATTTATACCAGCAGGAGGGTGCTGCAAAGCTGCTGAGTTGTCTCACAGGCCCAGGAGAGAGCAATGCCACACCAGAGACTGTTTCAGGGCACAATTTACTGCAAAAACTCATGAAATAATTAAAAACTAAGTTATTCTCCTGATCAAAGTGGGTTGCAGTCCCCGAAGCCTCTCTCCTCTCAGCCTCTCCTGGGCCTTGCCCTAACCCAGGGACTCCTGCAGGGGCCATCCTGCACTTCTCCAGTTTAAACTGAACTCTTGTTGGCCTCTATTCAGATCAAGTGCTCTTCAGACTATCGCCTGACCCTTCACCTCATACCCTCAGCTGAGAGGCAACTGATCAGTCACAGGTGGGGCTGGGCCAGTCACTGTCCGACAGGTGCCTTCTACTGTTATAGCTTATTCCCCTTCCTGTACAGAAATAAGCTATAGTGGTATAAGGCAGTGGTTCTCAACTGGGGCAGGGGGCTGCGGACAGGTTTCCGGGGTTCTGCCAAGCATGGCTGGTGTTAGACTTGCTAGTACCCAGGACAGAAAGCCAAAGCCCCGCTGCGCAGAACTTCAGCCAGGGGCCCCGAGCCTTACCACGCGGGGCTGAAGCCAAAGCCTGAGCAACTTAGGTGTGGGGTCCAGGGCAATTGCCCAGCTTGCTACCCCTTAATGCTGGCCCTTGTTTTTATATGCAGAAAAACAGCTGCGGCAGCATGGGGCCATGGAGTTTTCATAGCATGTTGGGAGGGGCCTCAGAAAGAAAAAAGGTTGCGAACTCCTGGTATAAGGTACCCTTATAACAGTATAATTGCATCCACACGTGGGTTTGGTAGGGCTGGTGGGTGTACCAATTTAAATTATACCAATATAATTAAAGTGGCACAACTTTTGTGTTTAGACAAGGCCTAGGTCAGTCAGGGGAGGAATAAATACTCAATATCAAGTACTAAATGCCTTCACTGCAGGAATATACTGTATACCATCCAGAACACTAAAAACCACATGCATGAAACAATACCAATTCATGTGAAAGTGAACAGAAGGCGGTAGTAAGAGTTTTCTTGCATACCCCAAATGACACACAGAAGGACCACCAAGTAATCTTCAATCCTTCTCATTTCTGCTTGAGAGCCAGAGTGACTGGGCATGAGGTTGCCTATTTATACATTTCTCTCAGTGGCATATCCTGGACAACAGACCTTTGTTACCATAATATTTATTACTTACCATTTTTGAAAGTGCTCTAAGATCTCCATTTTACACATAGGCAAATGGGAATAAAGGTGAAGTGATTTAGCAAAGGTCAAACAGCAACTGTTTCTTGGTCATCTCAGAAGTATCATTAGCAACTCAAAATGATAAGCCTCACCTAGCTACACAAACTAGGAAGAGTTCACAATGCCTGCATCAATACTGTTGTGGATAAAGTGTTCTGATATTGGCCACCATGAGAAGCTTTTTTTCATCCATCCATCCATCCTTCTTAGCCTGGAAAAATTGAGACAGCAGGTACACAGTACAAAACTGAAATTCACTGTCCGCCATATGGCAGCAGCCAGGTCCTTAATTTGAATTAGTTTTTTTTGTCTTCCCACACATCCCCCACTGTCATGAAACCTCTGTAAATATTTTAGGCCACCCTTTTCTATTATGATTAGAATTTGCGACACTCATGAATTTGCCAAGTCCCTATTTAGTGAGTTTGATTGTTGCTCTTGTGCAATAGTAGTGTTTGTATATATTTGGAAAGGGCAAATCAGGACATTGTATATTTTATCTAAACTTATTAAAAAGAATAGTCTGGTTATTTATATTGCACACATCACAGTGGTATCTGAATGCTATTTAGGAGACAAGCTTTAAAAGCAAAGAAGCAGAAAGGCTGATCTACATTCCTCCCTTGCATGTGCCGTTTGGATACACTGCTTCCTTACCCATCCACCCCCACAGACACAGAAAGCTATTGCAGCGAGATTTTCTTAATCTCACTCTGAACATGCCAAAATCCAGGGTAATTCTGATGCCTTGTGAGGTACATACCAGGTTCCCTGCAAAATCTCATTCTCTGTCCTGGGCCCCAAATTAAGTGGTCATGGTCATAGTGAGGAGACCCCTGATATACAAATAACTGCAAGCGTCTGTCCCAAGAACCATAGGTGCTGGAACTTGGGACGCTGGGGGTGCAGCAGCCCCCTCTGGCTTGAAGCGGTTTCCATCATATACAGGATTTACAATTTGGTTCAGTGGCTCTCTGGACCCCCACTATACAAACTGGTCCAGCAGCCCTGCCGAGAACTGAGATAAGATTGAAATCTCTGGCATCAATATTTAATGGCCTAGTTTTTTTCCCCCCTCTAGGTATGAAGTCACTTTTGTAAATGTAGAATGGCACAATCTGGAATTTAATTCACGTGAAAGTTCTTGAGGTGGTGACTTTGGTAGAGAGCTGCTGTATCTTAAAGAATAATGTTGCCAACAAAAAGAGAAAAATTGGATCAAATTTTGTCTGGGTGTTATTTAAAAAATGCTGTCTGCTCTCAATTGGAGCAACTTCTCTTCTAAACCAGAACAATGCTACCGAAGCCAAACCGCCCTCTGATCCACACACACTACCACTGAAGTCAAAGAAAGACAGGAATGATCAAACCCTCAGACCCATGGTCCATCTATCTTGTTTGACAGCAACCAGCACCAGATGCTTCAGAGAAAGATGCAAGAAACCCCGATTAGGCAGATGTGGGGTCATCTACTCACAGCACATGTAAAAAGAATTTGGCTCTTGGTTTAAAACAAAAAAACAAACAAACAAAGTAAGGAGGAAAAACATTTAGATCACTAGTAACTCTGCCTCTGGGGCACCATCACCATTCTGAGAATAAATGATAAGAAAAAGGTTTTTCATTCAATTCACAGCTCTGTAAGAGTGAGGTAAGCTGCTCAGTACAATAAAACTCTACCCCTTTATTTCTCAGGAAAATAAAGTAGAAATGACTAACCAGAAAAAACTTCTACTTAGGTCAGACAGTATGTCTGAAAAATAAACATTGTTGTACCAAAGTGGCTTATCACGAATGGTAAATCAGTAAAATTACTACAAGTGTTGCAGTTTTTTAAAAAGGACGCCAGGAACATGCTTGTTTAAGATTATCACATGGCCAGTGTCTCCGCATCATTGGTTTTGTTTACGTTATTTGCAAGTGTCAACCAATGTGGTTGTCTTTGGAAACTGCACAAGGCAAAACATCTGCTAGTGTTGCTGTTCCAAGAAGAGACTTGTCCAATCCAGTTTAGATGTATAAAAGCAATTTCAGATCCAGCTCATGTCTTTTATATAAGCTTGCTGGAGTTATCAAGCCAGTTTTCAATACTGTGAAAATAAAGCTAACATCTAGGAAGGTTTCTTTTAAAAAAGAGGTATCACCTGTGCATCAGTACCTAACAACGCCTAAACAAACACTTTTGATGTGACAGGTATTCAAGGTTGCTAACAAATCCAAATGCCTTCTGAAGTTCTTTGCTATGATGCCAACAAAAAACCTAAACCCATACTACACACCGTAAGGCAGGCAGCTAGCATGCTGAGATCACCGCCTATCATGCTGACCAATATTGTCTAATGGTTTCCTTGTGCTCCCTGTCAGCCCAGACCTGCATGTTGTCTCCTGTCCTGAGCCTGATCTACATTGAAAAGTTTTACTAGCATAGCTATCTCAGTAAGGGGCGTGATTTTTACTGATGTAGCTATGCCATTAAAAGCGCTAGCATATAGAAGGTATAGCAGTAGAACTATGCTTGTTCGGATATGGCTTATGCCGGTTGCTTGTACCAACATAAGAACGTTTATACCAGTATAAGTGCATCCATGCGAGAGGGTTTTGCTGGTATAAGCCTGGTCTACACACTAGGAGGGGCCTGCCAGTGGGTGCTGAGCACCCACTATTTTTTTCCCCTCGCGGGTGCTCCAGTAGTTGGCACCGATGCTAACAGGAACCTAGATAGGCCACTTATTCTTAAGCAAAAAAAGCAGCATAAAGCTCCCTAACATCTTTAGGTTTTTCCTTAATTCAGCCAAATCTGGTTAACTATGTGGTTTCAGCACAGGCATTTAAACCAAAGAATTGAAGTACTAGAAGGTGAGCTCAGGAAAACAAATGGTGGTAAGGAAGGAAAAAGTATGGAAGACAGAAATCGGTCTGTTCCTATGTAATAATTCAGGACAGAGATGTTTAGGAGAGGAATGAGATGATAGGAAATTTCTGCATCAAAAAATTGGTGTACTTCCATATTCTGTTCACACTGTAATGGGCCAAGAAGTGCACAAGGAAAATGTTATAACTTTCTGTAATGATTCCCAAGTGTCACTTATAAGGTTAAGGCATTATGGTGCACAAACCAATTGGGAATCTAAAAATTAAACACACAAGGTAACAACGGCAGATAACAGAAGATGTTAATGCCTTTGTGGTAAGATTTAAGGGAATATTGGGCTTCCATTGGAACAAAGAAAATCTTCAGGAAAAAAACAGAAAAGAAAAAAATTGAAACTGCTGAATAAGTATTGTGAAGAAAAATTTAAGCTAGTCCCAAATCTCCCTGAATAGGATTTAAAGTACTCTTAGCTGCTTAATGCATTAAATGCCACTTTGATAATCAGATTCAGAATATGTCCTTTAAGCCAGTGGTTCTCAAACTTTTTGTTTCGCGGACCACTTAAAAATTGCTGAGGGTCTCAGCAGACCACTTAATGATCTTTCCAAATGTTGTTTGTACCGTTAACTAACTATTGTAAAGTGCATTGGATAAAAATGCTATATTTAAAAAAAAATGTTTTTTTGTTCTACAAATAAAAGCACACATCTCATATTTTAATATCAGTAGTCTTATCTTTCTAATGCGATGGATATGCCCTCTCTCCCCCGCTGCAGCAGCCCCTAAGCTGGGGCTGGGAAGGAAGGGAGTCTCTCCCTCTCTCCCCTGCCACAGCAGCCCCCGAGCTGGGGCTGGGAAGGAGGGCCATCTCTCCCCAGCATCCGCAGCCCTGGAGCTTGGGAAAGTCACCTCTTTCTCTGGCCACTGAGGTCCTGCATGTCCCAAATTCTCCCCATCCCCTCTTCTTACCCCACTGCCCCCTCCCACCTACTTCCTATTTCCACCCCCCAAGGCCACCACCTCACCTTACATGTGTGCCTTCACCAGGGTCCAAGCACCTAATTAGTGGAGCCACGCCTGCATGGCTCCACTAATCAGGTGGGTGGCCCTTCAGTCTCTCGTGTGTGACCACCTAGGCGCGCACATTAGAGGGAACTATCCGCGGACCACCTGAATGGAGCTCGTGGACCCCAGTTTGAGAACCTCTGCTTTAAGCCATATACATACCTATGGACAATAAAATTTTATAGCTGCATTGTTCTGTATTCTTTAAATAAAATTATACTTATATTGCCTAAAGTTCCAAATGAGGTCCCAGGTCCCACTGCAGTAGGCACTGTACAAAAATAGTAAGGGGGAAGACCATAAACACTTCAGAGCAGAGTGTAACTAGAACAGATGGATAGAGGGTGGGGGAAAAGATGTAACAAATGCAGAGACATCATGACAACGAATGGGCAGCAAGTCGTGAGAACGGGTTAATAAGAGCATGGGAACGGCAAAGAAAGGCCAATACTTGAGGGACGTGACTGAGTGATATGCAATTCTATATTCTACTTAGTGCCCTTTTTATATATATATAAAAAAGGGACAATATCAACATTGGCCTATATAGAAATACAAATATGGATTTAATGATATTATACTAAGTTTACTGAAAGATGCAGACATTGATTATCGATAATATCATTACTCATGAATTTACCAGCCCTATATTGTAATTTTTTATTTTTATTTTTTGTATTCTCATGTTAGGTTTGATACCATGAGAAAAATACATGCTGGTACAAAATGTAAACAAGTTTTGTTCTGTTTTTGAACAAGTGGCAGTGAATGAAATGAATTATGAAGACAATTCCAAACAAGCGTCAACAGCAACTCAATAGACCACCACTCCCATGTAACCTCAATATGTATGTTCTAGAGGAGCAGCTTCAGGAATGACGCCATTTTTAATTCAGTCACATAAATTAAATTAAGGGAGACATGAGATTAGGAAGGAAAAGTCTCGAGCAATCTTGTGTGTATATGTACTGACGTACTGAAACAAGGATAAAAGGTTGGATTCTGTAACCAGAGTGGATTCCACACTTGCCTTCCTGCAGTACAGTTATTAACCCTTGGAAATAGACATATTTTAATTCATTGGTGTCTTTATACTCAAAGGATTTCAGAAACCCAGCTTCGTAGACATACCTCCACATGAGAATCCCTTCTTGGCCCTCTCCATAACCCTCTCACATCAAGGTCCTAACGCTCCTGAGGAGGCAGTGACAGGAGCCACCTACAAAATAGTCACCTGCTGAGCTGATGGCCTCCCTCTCACTCTTTGGACCGTGTTAGCAACACCCTCCTGAGCATCTCATTTCAGCATTAACCCACTAACATGAGACAATTCACCCCTCTCAGGGTGATAGCCTAAAACAATCTGCAGACTCAGATGCACAAATTTGAATTAGTTATGCTTGCATCATGTTTTCAATCTTTACTTTGTAGCTATGGCACGTAAAAACTTTAAAAAAAAAATCAATCCTAGATTCTGATGCCATCATGGGAGACTCCGAAAGCCAGGGCCCAAGGCCTGTACCTAGACGTGCCTAGGTCTTAAACCAACCATACTCATTTTACTTTCGACATGCAGAAATGCCCCCAAAGTGCAAAGGTCAGTGAATTTACCCTGAAGCTCAAGGATGTGGAAGTGGATCCACTATGATTTGGTATCACATCTTCTCTAAATATTTGTGTTTGTTTATCAAACCTGCACCTTCAAGATTATAGGTGACCTACAAACTCCTAAAACAGGAAGAGATTCAAATTGTATTGGAGATGGGAAGCTGGGTATAGTAGCATATTTAAAATATATATTAGACAAGTGACTGAAGGTAGGCCACCAAGCTTCTCTTCCTTTTCTACAAGTGTGCACAGAGAGATTCCACAAAATTGTCACAATTTATGAATTCTGTTTGAGATTATGAACTCATATAGCTAAGCAGCATTTCTGCAGAAAAGGACCTCGGGATTACAGTGGATGAGAAGCTGGATATGAGTCAGCAGTGTGCCCTTGTTGCAAGAAGGCTAACGATATATTGGGCTGCATTAGTAGAAGCATTGCCAGCAGATCGAGAGAAGTGATTATTCCCCTCTATTCGGCATTGGTGAGGCGACATCTGGAGCATTGTGTCCAGTTTTGGGCCCCCCACTACAGAAAGGATGTGGACAAATTGGAGAGAGTCCAGCAACGAAAATGATCAGGGAGCTGAAGCACATGACTTACGAGGAGAGGCTGAGGAAACTCGGCTTGTTTAGTCTGCAGAAAAGAAGAGTCAGGGGGGATATGATAGCAGCCTTCAACTACCTGAAGGGGGCGTCCAAAGAGGTTGGAGCTCGGCTGTTCTCAGTGGTGGCAGATGACAGAACAAGGAGCTATGGTCTCAAGTTGAAGTGGGGGAGGTCTAGGTTGGATATTAGGAAACACTGTTTCACTAGGAAGGTGGTGAAGCACTGGAATCGGTTACCTAGGGAGGTGATGGAATCTCCATCCTTAGAGATTTTTAAGGCCTGGCTTGACAAAGCCCTGGCTGGGATGATTTAGTTGGTGTTGGTCCTGTTTGAGCAGGGGATTGGACTAGACGACCTCCTGAGGTCTCTTCCAACCCTAATCTTCTATGATAACTGTTTGTATGCTTAACCCAGTGTGACTATCTGTACTGTGTTCTTGCTTTGTATCCCTTGTGTTAAGGACAGATCTGCATGTCTGGGTTGTGTAAAGATTCTATCAAGACTCACTGACATTTGAATACATCTGTCTGCATACGCTAAAGAAGGTGGTCAAGCCAAGAAAACTGGTTCTGCTTATGTGGGCTGGTAACTAAGCAAGAGACCACCTGGTGGGGGACTTTAGTTATCTGACAAGGTTGATTATAGGGTGAGTGGGGGCAAAGGAGGCTTGAAGATACAAAAGAAAAGGTCTCTCACTGGCCATTTGTGGGGTGGGGAGGTATGAGGACAATGACCATGACAGAAAGAAACTGGCTGCAGGACACACACACTATGCTATGATTAGGAGGAGAAGCAATGAGATGGGAGGGGAATCCTGGACTCCCTAGAGTTCTCTGGACAGATCCCAAAGAACACTCAAGTGAGGAGAGGAAGCTGATTGCAGGGAATGGTGTATAGGTGTTTTATTGTTTCTGTCTAAATTTGTATATCCCTTGTGCTGCTGAAGATAAAGAGATGTTTTGTTAGGAAACTTCCAAAGCTGGTGTCCGATTGCTTCATCTTCCACATGTCCCTGGAGAGGTAAATGATAACCCAGAGTCCCCACAAGGTTCGAGCTTTGGGAAGGGATGTGCTTAAGGAGCTAGGGTAGGGTGGGGTGTCCCAGTTCCATGAAGTGGTGACAAACAGAATCTATCCCCAAAAAGTGTGCCCAAGACACCCAGTGGTGGAGCCTATCCATAGTAAGGGAAGCTTAAGAATACACAACTCCAGCATAGCGAGAACCAAACACAACAGCCTTGTGAGTGTCCAGAAGGGGAGCTCCACAAGGGCTGTGACAATAATATTAGAAGGTTAGCGATTTTTAGATTGAAGGCAGGATTTAAACAAAATGTCTGGCTTCTATAGTGAGTGCCTGCAGAGAAATATGCAAGTTTAATTGGATCAGTTGCTATTGGCCATTCACTGTACTGCTTGCACACACCCTCTTAGGACTGGTAGAAAGGTTCTGTTCTGTGTCAGTTTTGAACCCAAACTGTTTTCAGCTGGCATAGGAACAAAACTTGAATCCATGGAGGGCAGGGAATGACACTTCCCCCCCTATTGCTGGGTAAGTGGATACAACTATTTATCTACCTTCAGATATTTCAGGTTCAACTGCAAAGGCAGCTAACAAATTAATGATGCATGGATTTTGCAAAGAGGTTTAGTTTTTGGCTTCTTATTTTTACCCCCTCACACCCTGGAACCTGGGGAATTGCTTCTTTGGAAGTCTTATGCATAGAGAGGGTTTTATTTCCCACCCACATGGTCACTTCCTTTCCTACCTAAGGGATGTGTTAGCACACTGACAGTTTGAAGGGATTTAAAAGAAACAATTGTTGTTAATTTTATTCATGACAGTTTGTCTCATTTTATAGCAATGAAAGTTAAACACTATTTATTCTACAACTCCTGTAGATCCCTTTCCTTTTTTTACTGCTCATAACATTTGCATGGAAAAAGCATCTTTATTATTTAAGATCTGAGCTGCTCTTGCTACTTCACCCCCATCTGTCTGTGATCTCGCAACTTGGCTTTCTAGAAATTATTAGGATTTCCTGAAAAACACAAAGTGAGGATTCAGGAATAGTAGCTCAAGGACGAAATTCTGTTCTGATACTGGATGCCCTAGCAGTTTTGATATTTTGCTTTTGGCGGATATGAAGGGGAACTGCATGTATATATGCAAGAGCAGGACTGCCCCTTAAGTGCAGCTGTAGTCCAAAAAATCAAGCCACCGGTATCCATATTTTTATGGATTACAAAGGCACCTTAAACAATCCATGTAACCAAAAGTCTAGTTCACAAAAGCAAGTGAGTGCATGTAACTGTGATGGCCACCATCTTGGCCTACATAGTTGTGGAATGAACTGGAAACCTCCAGAGCTACTAATGTGATTTGCTATAACCTAAGCTAGAGCCAAGGCTGCATAGCTGGGGCTATAACAGACTCGTATTCTTCACTTAACTAGGCACAGAAGGAGATTTATAAACATACTTGACAGTGAGTTACATAACTGCACAAATTTGCATGTGCAAAAAACTTATTAATTAATGCTAATTGTGACTGAACTGGCTACATGCCCATACTCAGCTAACATAATCCATTATGTACAAGTTTCCACAAAGCTATGTACATTACCTTCAAAAACCTGTGTGCCGAGGTCTTATGTTTACTAAGCTGACAAAAAATAAAATTTCCTATTACTCTTTGCCAATACAGTTACTCCTTCCCTGGAGACTGCTCCTTGATTCGATAGAAAGGCTTGTGTGCTCCAGTGACCCTGTGAGTTATGTCAGTGGGAGACTAAACTTCTGGTAGGGCCACCCAAGCTGAACAGATTAAATGAAAGGGACCAGACAAAAAGCAGTCTACTGATTCTCCAGGTTGGAGGTTGAGTGCTAGGCCAACAACCTATCCTTGTAACAGAAAGAAAAGGAGTAGTTGTGGCACCTTAGAGACTAACAAATTTATTTGAGCATAAGCTCATGAAAGCTTATGCTCAAATAAATTTGTTAGTCTCTAAGGTGCCACAAGTACTCCTTTTCTTTTTGAAGATACAGACTAACACGGCTGCTACTCTGACCCTTGTAACAGAGTTACATAAACACAATAAGGTAGCCATTCTGGCAAACAGCATGATAGGCCAGCATGGCAAAGCCTTGTTCGTTTCCTATGTGACATCTGTCAGCACAGGATGGATTCAGAATCAGAATACAGTTACTGGAGATTGATTTTATTCTAGCATTTGATTAATATTAAAACCCTGTCAAATAAGTTTCAGTTGCTGAATTGTTAACAAGTCACTGCACATGAGTCAGAAAGAACACAGCTTGATTTTTAAGGTTCTAGGCTGTAGTATTTAGAGGTTGGCTTTTAAAAAAAACCCTTGTAAACTGATCTAGTTTATAATAAAAGCCATTAGGAAGGGGAATGCAATCAATTCCAGGGCGTCGCTAAGTATTTTAACAAAAATCCCTCACATTTCATAAAACAACTTAATGATAAAAGAAGAGAGAAATAGCAGAATGTTTTCCAAAGATTCACAGAACGTGCCAGCTCTGACTAACAAGTCAGGCACTTGTATTTCCCTCACGCACAGGATCACCACCACAAGAAATGGACTGTTTCATTCTGTTGCCATTTCACTGTATCCATTTACTCCTGAGACCATAATCAGTCAGGAAATACACTACTCTATAAACTTTCAGAAGCAGAAACTGCAGAGTACAGGGGCTTGGGGTTGCAATATGGAGCACCACCAACCCAGATTAATAGCAACCAGGTTACCAGACTGGCTGTTTAGTCCCTGGACTGAGACCACGTAATTCGGACCAAAGCAGAAAGTGATCCACTTAAGAAACTGCCAACACTAATTGCACGTTCTGAAACTCTTTCAGAGTGGCTAAGGAAAGTATGGTCATGGAAACAGAGGTGGTAGTTTTAGAAGTGAAAAAATAGTTGTTAAGACTGTAGTCATTAGCTGGGCAACGTAAGTACGTTTGCATTGACATTGCTCTATTTTGTAGCTAATGGAATTCAGTTTTCAGAGCTGTCACTCCAACATTTTTGCCAGTACTTGATCTGAAAATTTTAATAAGGATTCAATCAGTAATGGAGCTGTTGTCCTCAAAAATCAGGCCAAGATGATGAACCAACATGGGAAGAGAATCTGAAGTATTCTATTGTTCTGACAACGGTATTAGCTTAGTACATTCAGGTCCAGTGTCATGTACTTGTAACTTGCTTATGTGCCTTCAGGCTTTATCTAATTCCATTGAAAAGTAATATCGGAGTTGAATTAATTGTATAGTTATCCAGAAGAGTAAGATTATGTCTCAGGAAATTAAAAATAAATTTCCTCTCTCAGTTTGACTGCCTGCTTGCTTCCTAAAGAATCTTACTGAAACCATATTGGGAGCACAAGATGACACGGATATCAAGATTTCCTCTGCTACGAGAGATAGTTTTAAAACTGCTAATATATGAACTACAATAAAAACTTGGTATTTAGAAAGTGAACTGGTCCATCAAGGTTCAATTCTAAGCTATCAACATGGTTGGAAGAGTTATTCTTTTATATCAGTAAGTTTCCATAAAGTTTCTTTGGCATCTAAAAAAAAAAAAAAGCTCAGCATTGTATATGTTGATAGCATTTATACACACAGCCTGGTTTAATATCTACGCAGTTTGCACAAACAAGGACTTGTGCATCCCAAAGGGTAGGTGCAAATACAAAGGTCAGACCAAAGCCACTTAAACAGAGTGATTCCAAGAACACGTTAAACCAGCAAAATGAAGAGCCTCCCAAAATTTCAAATGTTCATGTTCTTCAATACATTTATACAGAACAGCACTTACAAAGAAAGTATGCCTGAGACCCCAGCTCTCCTTCCGAGTTAGAGGGAGACAGGATCCTTTGAAGTGCCGAAGCAAATGGTGCCCCTCCTGCTATAAAGAGAAAGGGGTGTGTGAGAGTGTGTGCGAGACAGAGAGTGTTGAGAGTGTGTGTGAGACAGACAAACAGGTCATTCCTGAAGAGGTCTGAGACTCAGAAACTCACTACTTGCTTTTTACATTTAGTAATAGAATATTTCCTACACACTTTGTAGTTTTTTAAAGGTCTAGTCCTTATCAGCTCATAAAGAACATTGATAACAAACATGCAAGAGTTACCTTTCCAGATAGCTTGTCAGGGACCACTTATTCTTTTTTGTTTGAACTTGGTAACATTGGTCATTAGAAGTCTGCATCTGAAAAAAGCAAAGATCCAAAATTTTAGCCATAAGACAGTTATTACAATTTTACTTTCTACAATGTACATCTGTGCACATGTAAAATAAAGATTCCAACAAGTTTATTGATAACAAGCCTCAATATTTTTCATCTATATAATCAGATTCCAGGACTTTCACTCTCTTTCACTCTGAAGCCTAGAATGTCTGTTGGATCAACATAAAGCAATAGAAACAGCTGCAAGCATGGTTGAGGGCTCTTTTTGTTTAGAATATCACCAGGTTGAATAAATCTCTGGGATTCATAGTCTTTTGAACTTCTCCACCATTTTTGGCTTTAAAACACACACAACTTCATGAATCACACCCATGCTAGTAGCACTTTATAATACCCATTTAAAAGGTTGTGTTTTCTCAACCTGAGCAGCAGCTGATCCCTTTATCGTGCATCACCTTCCCATTAGAAATGTGACAAAACCTAGAACTCTTATCTACCAAAAGCTTTTGATCCTATGAATTCTGGTAGGTTGGACAAAATGCAACCTGCATATATATCCATCTTGCTCTTGCAAAGCCTAAGCCTGCTCATGTCTGCTCATTTCTAATCCAACAGCTACCAAGAACTTGTTTGGAAAGCTTCAAGACTGTATAACTTACAGGCTACTCCAAACTTGAAAGCTTCCATTGAACCCCCAACCCATATACATAGTAGTTATCATATGTTAGATATTGGTAAATTAACTCCCAAATTAAATAAAAGGTCTGTCAGGTGCAACCTCTCAAGTGGAACTGGGAAGATTTACAAGTAGTATAAAGGCCCTACCATCAATCAAACCCTAACCCCGCCCCTTGACCCCTTAGCCCCGCCCACCAGAAGTCCCGCCCCCATGAGTTATTGCTTCCAGGGTCAAGGCTGCCACATGACCGGAAGCAAGGTGTGTCATGTGACACCCACCCCACCCCTTGACCCCACCCCTTGACCTCTGCCCCCCACCGGAAGTCCCGCCCCATGGGGTATTACTTCCAGGGTCAAGGCTGCCACGTGGCCGGAAGCAAGGTATGTCATGTGACCCCCTCTAACAACTCCTCCCACTGCCCTCTACCAATCAGGATGGGTTTTGCCCCTGTAGGACTTCCCCCAAGAGGAGCTTTGACCAATCAGGGTGAGTTCCGGGGCGGGGTGTCCTCTCCGGAAGTGGGTCTTGTGACCCCTCTAACAACTCCTCCCCCCCCAACCCTCTACCAATCAGGATGGGTTTCGCCCCTGTAGGACCGCCCAGAGAGGAGCTTTGACCAATCAGGGCGAGTTCTGGGGTGGGGGTGTCCTCTCTGGAAGTGGGTCCAGAGTGGACAAAGCACTCTGAAGTCAAAGCAGGGGTTGTGGAGCGGTTTAACAGAACTTTAAAAAGTTCTTGCCACTGATGGTTCCGTAGAGGAACCCCCAAGTAACCCTGAAAATGCAGAGGTGTATATAGAGAGAGTGAGAAGTTGGCAACGTGAATTACCCAGATTTGGGGGGGTCGGTGTATTGTGAGGAGTTTCGTTTTGTCCATCTTGAGCAAATAAATTCAGCTCAACAGGCTGTTGAAGCCATACACAGAGGGATATAGCTAGTTCTTGATGACGTTAATGGTAGGGTAGGCCCTGATCATTACGTACAGTTACGTTTAGAGAGCCGTCGTTTAACTAACCCTTTGTTTTCAGTCAGAATAACTAGGGATGAGCTGTCCGCTGAGGATTTCTTAAACCAGGCCTCAAAGCTGCTTCAGAGCAATAGAGAATTGCATCTCGATGGGACGTTGCACCTCGTTGTGACAGTTGTAAAAAATAGGGGTGGGGGTGCTCGAAGAGTTTTAAATTCTATCCTTAGTAGTCAGATTATTCATAAAAAGAGACAATGTTTAGTAGACCTGACTTACACCGGTACCAATCTATGTTTTGCGGCCGGTCATAAACCTACGGATGCAGAATTGTTAGCAGAGTCGAGACAGTTGCACGAGAAACTGGGGTGGTCAGATCAAAAAGAGATCTTTTAGAACGCCTCAAGGCCTCGATTGCCGACACCGGTGTGGACCAAGAAACAGTGACCCCTTTTTTGCCATCTAAAAAACGAAAATTGGCTAAAAGAGCCGAATGGCTCAGTTTGTGATCTTTTTCACGTTCTATTTTTTTTAAAACTGGTAATGTTTTGCTTTAAATAAAACATTTCTGAATTGGGTCATTGTGTTTTATTTTTTTTTTTAAAAAACCATGCCAAACATCGATTGTCTTTAAACCCCTCACCTGGGGTGCTTTATTGGGTAACATGACTATGAAAATTGTTGCAAGATACGCATGTCTGGGCTTGTTGAAACATGCTTTGAGCAAGGCTAGGCATGGCCAAGTATTTAAATTTATTTTTTACAAAATTCATCACCATCCGGTCGTTTTGCACTAAGTCATTAGAATACAATTTTAAAATCCGGTCAAAAGATAAACTCTTGCTACGATGGTGTAAGAAAAACACGAAGTGATAGCCGCAGGCAACGGAGCTGGGGTCTTGTAATTGTCTGTTGTGAAACACAATGTCTGTGGCATTTTTGTTTAAAAATTTCATAATGCTTTTAGGAAAGAACACACTGTTCGGGGGATGCCCGTATGAGTCAAAAAACTCTCCAAGGTTACGCTCCACCAGATACACGGCAAGCCAGTGTTCACCCGGTTGGCTGTGTGGATGCGTGTTGACCACCAAACCTAGGGGTCTCTGAGACAGCTTGCCGCCAGGGAGCCAATCGCAGGGAAACACGTCTAAGAAATTCTTTTTCGTGTAAGGGTCCGTTGATAAGACACGTGAGAGCTGCACGGTGTCCATGTTCACATGTAGTCAAACAGAACATTTCTCCTCTGATTTATCTCTATGACGTTGTCAAAAACCCCATACACGATCATATTGACGGTAATGGTTAAAGCCTTCCCAAAACGAATTTCTGCTCTCAGGTTCCCAGTTTTAATCAGGGAATAGTGATCGGCGCATTCCTGGTCGGGGGACAGGTCAAAGGCAAACATGGTGTAACCCTGTGCAAACTCCTCATGGGTCGATTAACAGAAAATGATCTTTCATGTGTTTACCGGCTGTCTGTACCGGATTCATGTATTCTCTCACGCAGCGTCCTGCCTCGAAGTCTGGTTGCAGAGGCTTGGTCGGTATCTGCTCACCATCCACACACAAGGTCACAAAATTAATATCGTAATGCTTAAAATGAAAGGGATTTTTAGCGTAACTTCCGCTAAAAGCATCCACGAACCCCAGGACAAGCATTTTGGGCAACTGTCCCAAGAACAGGTTCTCCTGGTTACTGACCCTGCTGCCCGCAGGGATGCTAAACACTTTCATTCCCACATGGTCCACGGGGTATTTGGCATTAGCGGTAAGCAGGGCCTCGGCGTGCCCCAGACGAACGCTCGGGGCCACCCGTACTTTCTTCACAAAAAGGGATGCTGATAGAATGCGCAGTTTAAAGCCTTCGGTTCCGCTGCCCATTAAACAGAAAGGATCTTTACTGCGCGTCAGTTTAATTTTCACATCCACTCCGTTCAACAATAGTTTTTCTTGAAAAAACAGGTTGCTGTGTAGATGACCCAGAAGCTCTACTGTTCTGCTTTGAGCGGTCAGCTTTGCACGCCTCACAAACCCTAGATTCTCGCCATCCAAGTCTCTGTCTTCCTGTTGTCCGGCAGTGTCTTTGTAAAAGAGGCCAGCGGAAAATTGTGTGGCGAGGGTGTCGTTGCTGTAATTGAGCACCGATTCTATAAAGACTCTGTAAGGGTAACAGTTGTTGCTTTGGCTTACAAGACGGTCTCCGAGCGTGACATCCAGCTGACTAAAAATAGAGGCCACTGGGTAATTCACCAGGCCCACCTCGGTGTCCGCTTCGAGTTCAGTTCCATCTCCTTTTACAATCTTGCAACACAGGTACAGCAGTGTGTTGTTTAAATCCATATAATCTATGCCATTCCCTGCTATAAAAAAGTCAATGGGGGCAGACTCCGTAACGGCCGACGGAGGTGGCACCTCGATGTAGATGCTTTTCTCAATGCTGGTCTGCGTAGGGGCTATTTGGAACAAGTCTAGTTCGGATTTGGTGCATTCTTCAGACCCGCAGTGAACGAAAGCCATGTTGATTAAAATATATCTCTCGTATCAGCCGGCGAGTGTTTCCTCTTTCGCCCAGGCTTCCTCTTGGACTTTCGCTTATGGCCGACCCTGCGGGTCAAAGCCCTTCTTTTAAAGGGTTTCGGGGGACCTGCGCGTCGTGGGTATGACGCATTTCTCTTTCTCTTCTTCCTCCTTTTAATGTACATCAGCCCCGATCCTTCCTGTGAAGCTGTGTTCCCCACCTTCTCCAGAACAGCGTGGGAGACGTGACCTACCACATCTTTAGCTATGTTTTGAGCGGCGGTTTTTACGTGGGGTTTAATAATCTCTAGCCCCCTCCTCAAAAGCGGTACGGCTTTTCGAAAGAGGCTATGGAATATTCCACCCACGCCTGCCCCATACATTACGGGGGCCCCATGATATCCGGGTAGGGCGTATCCCGCCTGGGCTTTGTAATAGTTTCTGTAGACGTTGGGGTCGCCATAATACTGTTTTGCTTTTTTAGAAAACTCGCTCTCTCCGGGGGTGCAGGTGTAGCTTGATGATCACCTTGCCAAAGCGAAATGAGACGCTTTTGTTCTGATCTGTCTTTATTTCAATGGTAATAGTATCGATGTGGTGTTTACTGATAGGGACGTAATGAGGTTTATCGTAGGTGATGGTGACAAACTCATTGTTCCTTCCTTGGACAGGGACACAACGTAACAGGGGAACAGAAAAGTCCCCCACAAACTGATGTTCTACGATATCCGTGTACAGATACAAGGAATTAAAACCCCCTGTAATGTCTGCTGAGAAAGGGAAATTTTGGACGCTGTGTTCGGGGCCCAAGCCCAGAATGTTAGCTAGCTCCCCGCTGGTAGAAAACATAAAAGTAAAAGCGGCGGATTTAAGTCTAATTTTTCTACCCACAGGGTCGTAGTTCATGACCATCTCAGACGGTCCGGGATGACGAGCTATGATACTGTTCATATGATCCAGTAATTCGGGTATGGACGCGTAATAACCTCGTCGTAGGATGAAACTCCATGCCATATCTCCAAAGGTGACTTCAAAAGGGGTGTCTTTGTTGATACTGTTCCAGCTGTGCGGGTATTGTATTTCCACTAACCCCACCTCCCAGGCACCCTGGAGATCCAAGGGCTTAATTAGCCGTATTGTAAAGTTCGAGCTGGTGTTTTGGGAAAAAACTGCAGAGCTGGCGTTGCTGGGCAAAGTAATGTAAAACCCGCCATCGCTCATCTTCTCCGACTTTGCAGGGAGGAATAACTTTTGTTTGTTTGTTGTTTGCGTCAAAGAAATGTCACAGAGTTGAGAAGCTTTCACCCAGCTGTTAAACTTATCCGGCCACCCCAACCATTTTACCAGTAGTTGCTTTTTTCTCCCTTTTCCTTTCTCCGCTAGAACTTTTTCAACCCTGTAAATCCTGTCTCGTTTGGGGTTTACTTTTTGTAATTCTTCAGGGTAAAAAGATCCACTAACTGTCTCACCCTTGTAGTCTTTTAATCGGTATACAGGTCTCTGACCCCTGGTTAAGGCTTCATCCACTATGAATATCTCATCGGTAAATGTATGTTCATAACCTTTTTCAAAAGCTCCTTTGGTTTTAGATAGTCTCACGTGGTCGCCTTTTCGAAAAGGGGCAACAACCGGTTTTATTTTAAAATCATCTCCATAAACCATTTTCCATACCTTCAGAGAATTTGAAGGGTTAACATCAGCGGGTCTGGTATGTATAGTTCTGTGAAAGCTCTGGTTGTAACTCTTTATAAAGTCAGATAACACATCGATGTAGCGAAAGGTGTTATGGGCTGTAAAATATCTCCACATCCTAGTTTTTAAAGTTCTGTTAAACCGCTCCACAACCCCTGCTTTGACTTCATTATTAGTAACAAAATGGTGAATGCCATGCCGTTTTAACAATCTGCTTAAGGGTTTGTTTAAAAATTCTTTCCCTCGATTGGCTTGTAATTTTTGAGGCACACGCCCTTCGCTAAAAATAGCTTTAAAGGCCTTGGATACCTCACCACTCGTCTTGTCTCTTAGGCCTAAAGCCCAGGCATATTTGGATAGAATGTCTACCACTGTCAAGATGTACTTAAAATTGCTGTTCTGTTTGGAGAACTGGTGCATATCCACCTGCAATTGCGCATCCACATCTGAAACAATGGTCTTGTTTCTTTTAAAACATATTCAAGCCGGTTTGTGTAAAGTATAAGCATCCTGGTCTGAAAGCCAAGCTGTTACTTGTCTTCTATTTAAAGTTTTACTATGCTTTTTAGCCACTTGAAAAAGAGGGTTCACCCCGCCAAAGATCCCAACTTCCCCGGGGGTGTAATATATTTTCTTTAACAGAGCCGCCTGTGGAGACATGACTGTTACTGGTACCATCTTTTACTAACACAAGTGTGGATGGGGGACAACATTCATATTAACACTTTTAAATAAGTTTTATTAATCGCCTGGTTTAACACAACGTTTTACAACCGCCTGTAAAAATGGACACCATGACTCCTAATATGAGGGTGTCTGTGCTGGTTCATTCTTCCATTTTGTCCTTTTCCTCTTGAGATCTGGGTCTCAGACATGAGCAAAAACAGCTGATGCATGATACATTTACTCCCACAGGGCTACCGATGTGTACGTTCTCAAAGGCCTTCAGAAAGGCATCATCGAGCTGTTGAGAGATTTTTTTCAAAAAAGAAACAGCGTAAGCACCCCAATGCCTGGTTTTTGATTTACACAATCCCTGGTTCCTAGCCCTCCCCTCCCCCCATTACACACCCCCACCCCGACCATCACTTCTTAAACATTCATTTACCTGAGCCACGTCTTTTTCATTCATCTTGTCTACCCGTAACTCCCCCAAGCCATGATCACCTTCCACCTCTCGGGGGGGTGGACAACAAGAGGCCATCACGCTCATCGCGGTGCCTCACAAGCAGCCGGGTTTCGGAGTCGATTTCCGGTGTGTCCATCAACAGCTGGGCCAAAGGGTCCTACTCGGAACTGTCGCTGATGTAGCGCTTTCTCCGCGGTTTGTCGAAGGCCCTCGGGGCTAAAACAAAGTCTGAAGTTCTCACGGGGGTGGTGAAGGAGTCCATGTTTCCACGATTTCTAAAACACGCGCTCTTGGTAAAAGAGAGCCTCTTCTGCCCGACGCTGGGCCTTATGGGGTGATGGTGCTGTGCTCTGATTGGCAGAGGGGTCATACGCCCCTCTTCTGGGCGGTTCACCCCATCCCAGAACCTGCCCTATTTTGGCCGGCCTGAGTTGTTAGAGGGGTCACACGAATCATTTCCGGACGGGTCACCCCGCCCCCGGAACTCATCCTAATTGGTTAAATCTCCTCTTGGTCCTATTGGAACAAACCCCCTCCTGATTGGTAGTGGGGTGGGGGGAGGAGTTGTTAGAGGGGTCACAAGACCCACTTCCAGAGAGGACACCCCCACCCCAGAACTCGCCCTGATTGGTCAAAGCTCCTCTCTGGGTGGTCCTACAGGGGCGAAACCCATCCTGATTGGTAGAGGGTGGTGGGGGGGAGAAGTTGTTAGAGGGGTCACAAGACCCACTTCCGGAGAGGACACCCCGCCCCAGAACTCGCCCTGATTGGTCAAAGCTCCTCTTGGGGGAAGTCCTACAGGGGCGAAACCCATCCTGATTGGTAGAGGGCAGTGGGAGGAGTTGTTAGAGGGGGTCACATGACATACCTTGCTTCCGGCCACGTGGCAGCCTTGACCCTGGAAGTAATACCCCATGGGGCGGGACTTCCGGTGGGGGGCAGAGGTCAAGGGGTGGGGTCAAGGGGTGGGGTGGGTGTCACATGACACACCTTGCTTCCGGTCATGTGGCAGCCTTGACCCTGGAAGCAATAACTCATGGGGGCGGGACTTCTGGTGGGCGGGGCTAAGGGGTCAAGGGGCGGGACTAAGAGGCCAAGGGGCGGGGTTAGGGTTTGATTGATGGTAGGGCCCTTATACTACTTTTACAGTTTCGAATTGAAATCTTGCCAAATTTGTATTGTTTGGTTTTTATGTAAAAATCAGTTGAAATGTGAGTTTTGAATAAGATCTACTTTGAGTTTCTGCATTTGTTCAAACTGCAAAGTAGAGCCACATTTTAGAGAATGTGTGAGGGGGTCGTCTACTGACAACTTTCTTTCATCAAACAGTTCCACTTCTGGGGTAAATATTTGAATTGTGGCAGGGAAATAATCAAAGACGATAGAGTCCTTTCCCAGAACACTTAAGTCTCAATAGGACTGAGTAATCCTTTTGAGCACCATGCAATGCATAAGTAATAGGGCTTTATTTTTATTAGTTTTCTCATAAAGATTGTAATGTGTAAGTAAGGAATTCTGTCTTGGATATTGTTGGGAGCAAAGGCATATTTAGACCTGACAGAAGCCTGCTGTGAATTTTAAGAGTGTGGTCTGATAATGTTTAACAGCATAAGCAGAACTGTGTATGTATAAGAAGTTGTAGAGTAATCATGTTTGATTAGATTTAAAATGCACTCTCCCGCAGAGGTGGGCAGATGTTGGGGAACTATTCAGGGGAAGGAGGGTTTTGACATTTACAGACACCCTCTGGAGTGTCTGAAGAAGCTAGGAGTCCTTCCCACCCCCGCGCCCTCACCCTGTAGAAGGCTTTAGGTTAAAGAAGAGTGCAGACAATTTTAAAAATCAGCTTTTCTGCTGTGAAGCACAGCCCCTGTAGTAGTGCCAGCTTCTTCCCGGTGGGTGGCTGAGGTGGGCCTTAGCCCCTGCTCACCATGGGACCCTGCCCCGCCCTCCTCCCCTCTCTTTCCCCCTGTCCAGGACAGAAGCCAGAGCCGGGCTGTGGTAAGAGCCACGCAGGGAGCACAGGCCTTTGTGGGGAGCCCTGGACCCGCCCCCTGCTCTTGGTGGTGCACCTCCAGGGGGCGGGGACATGGGCCGGGGGCTGTTCTTGGGCACCCTGGCCCCCCACCCAGGACAGGTGGAGGCTTCAGGTCTCCCCACAGCAGCCCGGGCTCCCTGGGTGGATCTTACCACTGCCTGGCTCAGTCTTCCGGCCTGGCCAGGGGGGTGGAGGGGAAGAGTAGGAGCAGGGGGCAGGCCCAAAGTCCCGGCGCCAGTATCCCCACTTCTACACAGGTTCTGGTGCTCCTGGGTCACTATATTAATTTCTGGTTGCTAGATCCCAAAAGGACGAATGGCAGGTACCTGAACCCAGTTGGACTGTTGGGGGTAAGCATGGTTGATCCACAGTATCCTGGGACTGGCTAAGAGTGGGGGAATCATAAGATTCCACTCTGAGAAAGGTGAAAGCATGAGGTCAAACACGTGAGGGGGTGCACTCAGAGAGAAGGGGTCAGAGGTGCAGCTAGCTCTGCAACCATGACAAAAATAATGAGGAGATAATACCTTTTCTTGGACCAACTTCTGTTGGTGAAAGAGACAAGCGTCAGAGCTTTTCTTCAGATCTGGGAAACTAACTCAAAGTATCACTGCTAAATACAAGATTTGAACAGATTGTTTAGCATAAGTAGTTAACATATTTCAAAGGACCATTCCAGGTGAAGTGGCCCGTTAACACTTCTCCAGTCATAGGGAGGAAAGGAAGGAGAGGAAAAAGCATCTGTGGGGGGTTGTTAGAGGCCTACAGATGATTTTTAGTGTCTAGCAATTTTCTTACTAACAGAATTTGGTCCAACAGAAAGATATTACCTCACCCACCTTCTCTCTCTAATATCCTAGGACCGACACAGCTATACCACCACTGCATACAAAAGTAATGGTGAACGCTTGTGGCATGTATTTGCAGCTACCGTAAATTAGGCATATAGTTAACTGCCTCATCCCCTCAACTGCACTCTAGAAAAAAAAACTGTACTTCAAGCTCAAAACATGATGGCTGATAAAGCAGACTGTACTCCCATGCATACAAAAGTTACAAGACGACAATATTATTTGAGAAATATTTGACCATGTAATTGAAGGCCGTTGTAATAAGTCTACTCCCTTGCAGATGTACGTTTGTGTGTAATTCAACTTAATCATTTGCTGACTTTTTTCCATTACCATATAAGGTCACCTTTTAACAGCACAGGCAAGCATAGGCTCTTAAGCCCAAACAGGGACGTATTATTCATTTAGAAAATTACACCTGCACTTGATACTGCATTCCATACATACTCAAAACTGTCACAGGTTTCAAATAAAGACTTGAATGTTTGCGTATGCAGGATTTGGCCTCTACAAATTGTTGAGAATATTATACAGGCATTATATGCAGTGAATGTTTAGTCTTCAAGAATGATCTTATCTGCTATTATCATCATCACCACCAGAATGGCTTTCAAAGAAAGCTGTAAAGTTTTACCATTGTGTACGCTTTACTGGTTTAGTCATTCACAGCCACAGAGGAAAAAGAGTTGGAATTACCATGTTCCTATTTGCATAATACCCAGGTACAGAAGTCTCTGATACAGAACATAATTTAATGGGAGGAGAAAAATGGAGGAACAGCAACATAGCTGTATAAATTCCAGAATCTACGAAGATATCCCCGATAGTTAAAATAAATCCAACATATTTTGTACCCCAAAAATATTGCCATAACTGCAAACCTTCACTAGCTTGCACTTGTTTTTGTTTTGCCTGACATTTAATATTAAGTAATACAACTAAGCAGGGGGGAAAAAATCCCACCACAGCGCACTGCTTTTGTTTAGTATGATACCAGCTGGGATGCTCATTTACTGATTTTGTCCATGATAATGACATTTACTGTAAGACAGTTTTCCAAATAGTATTGTGATGGCCAATTTTTTCCTCTCTTCTTCTTTCTAAAAGTCTTTTAGTCCAATTTTATATAAGCTGTTGATTGCTAAACAATTTTGGGATACAGACATGGGGAATTTGTCAACTGACTGCAAGGCATTTAGTTCAGCTTTCGTTTCCTTATAAACTAATTATGTGTCATTGTGGAGAATTACAAACCTAGGTACTATAGAGTTCACCACACGACCAATGTGCAATTATCCATGAGACATATTACAATTATTCTGTTAAACATTTATTTAGGGTGAGGATTCCATGCTTGGTAGACCCAAAATATTTCTCATGTCTTTTCCTCAACTATTTGCAAAATACATGCAATCCTTTGCCAGGGTTCGGTGCACTCGTCTCATAATAGCTTTGGTTCATTTTTGTACTTAAGTCTAGTATTTACCGAAAGAACGTTTGGGGGTTTAGTCAGAGGGCATCAGATTGGCATCCCGTAATTGATCTGTGACCTCCATACATGCACATACCAATAGTGTCTGTTAAGTTTCACATAAGCAGAATAGTACTAAAATCCTTCAGCTCCATGACCAGACTTCTGCTACTGGAGCTAAAGTACAATATTTATTAGTTATAAATCTGTGTGTCAGCCACTAGTGGGAGAGCTAAACTTTTGAGCAAATCTAATTCAGTCTTGTAGAGGGCTGTGGTATGTATAAACACAAGGATTAAAAAAAAGACAACAGTGAACATCAGAGCCGCTACAATAGAATCCAACAGAATCACAACTCACGCAAAATAAAAATTTTAATTATAAACAGAGTAGACAATTAAAACACTCTTTTTCTTGAACTTTCAGCTCAGATCACTAGATAACTTCGATATTTCCTTTTTGGTTGGAAACATACAAACTGAGAAACCACTAACTGCATACAATCAAATATCTTGAGCGACTTAGAAGTGCTTCAACAAGTTTCAGTGGCAATCAGTTATTACTATTGTTAATAATGTGACCAGTTCTATAGGGAACAACCATCCTCCTTGGGCAATTAGACCATCCTCAGACATGATCCTCTCCATCTCCCTTCTCGACTTGTGCTGACCATTTGTCTCCACTCTATTCCTAGTATCATTAATGCAGTCTCTCCTCCTCACATTTACCTTTTGCATTATCATTTCTGCAACAGGGCCTGTACATGCCACTTCCTTGACTCAATGTTTGCTGTAATTCATGCCTTAATTTCCTTTCATCTAGGTAACTGCAATTCTTTATCCTCCACATTCCAGACTTTGAGGTGCAGAATGCATCTGCTACCTTACTGCTCACAGGTAAGAGAGTTGAACCACACCACATGAACTCTGGTAACTGCACCGGCTCCCCAATCCTTTCAGATCCCATTCCAAATTGCCTTGTTAAAACCCTTCGTGGCTTTATTCTTGTCTACCTCAGACCTTGTTTGCAACCCTCTACAATCTTTCCATTCCTTAATAGTGCCTGCCATCTGCAACAGCCTTCCTTGTATTCTTCTGCCTCACAGCTCTGTGTCTGCGGATTACATTTCCTACCATTTTTGTTTACTTCACTGAAGGACTGGACCTGATACTTCAGAGGCTGGAACCTGTCACTCTTGTGCACCTGCTCTTACCTTGAGGCCTGTATTTGGGAGAACACATAATGCACCTTTCAATGTTACCAGAGCGACACACGGTGTCCCCAGGAGGCATTCTGTCCATCGCTCCCCTATGCAGGGGCAATGCATCTAGGCACTGCTACCTGAGTGTGTCACCTCCACACCCCAGCTGAAGCTGTCATAACCAGGCCCTCAAAATATTATGTTTAAATTATTTACACTACTACAACCACCAAGAGCCCACTGCTTTGTGTGGAAGCCACACGTTGGACAGTCTCTTAATAAAACTTTACGTGCTACAGAGTTCCCTGTTCTCTACTTCCCAGCTGTGAATCCTTTTCCTGCCAGTTCTTTCCCTTCCCACCTACCTGCCATTAGTCTCCTTCCTAGAAGACAATTCCTAGTCCATAAATATACATTCCATATATAAAGATGACAACACTTGATTTGAGTGGGGTATATCAGAATTTTCCAGTAGTATTTGGCAACTACAAAGAAGGCTGCTTGTGGGCAGGATTAAGTGGTCTTCACAGGCTGTTCTGCCGTTTCCAATTTCGGTGCCTGACCTCCTTAGAAAAGGCATATGTTGAATGCAATAGGTACTGTGGAACAATGGTTAAATCAAGAGATTAATTAATGCACTGGCATGATTTTTACATAAATGTTTCAAGATGCACTAGCTTGTTTGCTTGAATTTGCAGCGAGCTGTTTTGAAGATTACATGCTTTCAACTCACTTGAGTTTCTGACTGAAATCTACTGGGGCTCTGACAAGCGTTAAGAATGTTTTTAAAAACTGTCTGATTTGTTTTTTTGTTACCATCTAAGCATTTACAATTCTAGTGACATACAAAGCAATATAACATATTGGCTCATGTGTACAGTCCTGGCACCCTATTTCATTAAAAAATTAATGAAATACAATTTTCATGACATGTTTTTCTCATAACCACTGCTTTTGTTTCACCTTGGTATTCTGGAAGTCAAAAACAATACACTCTTGATACACCCAGCAACACTCCAAATGACTCTCTGAGAGCAGCTAAGGAAAACATAATATGTCTAATGAAGACTGGAGTCAGTGTTGTTCTTTTTTCCTTGTATTAAGGTCTCACTCTAAGGTCAAATGAAAAGTCCAATTTTGGATAAACATCCAAGAGTAGAGATGCTTTCTTGAACCTTATCTGAATTAGTCAAGTCTCCTGAGTCTCTAAGGCTGGGCTGGAAGGTAGATAACAGATTTTTCTGAGAGATCCAATACTACCAGCTTTCAGATAGCTCAGAAACTGGAGACCAGCCTCTTTTTGGAATCACAACATCTGCCTAGCTTGGAGCAGCCTATTGTGCTTCAGTCATTGGTAAACAGGTTAATTGTGATCAGATGCTTAACACAATTAAATGTTAACAACAAGGGGGAAGGAATGCAAGCCAAAATAGGGAAAGAACAAGGTTAAAGAATATTTAGGTAAGTTAGGCTGCACCTACTTGAATGCATCCAATAGCATTCACCCGAGGGTACTTAAGGAACAAGCTGAAGCAATGTCAGAACCATTAGCAATTAACTTTGAGAACTCATGGAAGGTGAGCGAGGTCCCAGAGAAGAGAACAAAAATAGTACCTATTTTTAAAAAAGGGAACAAAGAGGACATGGAAAATTGTAAACCAGTCACCCTAACTTCAATACCTAGGAAGATACTGGAACCTATTATTAAACAATCAATTTGTGAGCATCAAGAGGTAACAGGGTGATAAGTAAGAGCCAACATGGATCTGTCAAGAACAAATCATGCCAAATCAACCTAATTCCCTTCTTTGATAGAAGAAAAGGAGTACTTGTGGCACCTTAGAGACTAACAAATTTATCTGAGCATAAGCTTTCATGAGCTACAGCTCGCTTCATCGGATGCATGCGTGCCGTGGAAAAAAATTGATAGAGTTACTGGTGTAGTGGATGGGGGTATGGGGCAGCAGTAGGCATGATAAAGCTTGAAATCCCCAATATTGGAGGTTGTTAAGAATAGGTTAGACAAACACCTGTCAGGGGTGGTCTAGGTATACTTGGCCCTGTCTCGGCCAGATGGACTACATCTGTTGCACAGAGTTTAAGGTAAGTTTAAGGTATGAAGCAATCATACTCGCTTTTTCACTGAAAATAGGGAATAATCAACTACTAGTGATACAGAGCTGTATAAAACCATTTTTTTTATATGATTGGTGAAGGACCAAGTAAATGAGTCAAAAGACTTTGTATTTGTTTAATAGTACATCTTGTAGCCACATAGAGCCACCAAGGAACATGAAGAGACTTTATAAAAAACTGTTCTAACTTCATAATGGATGTTTCTGTAGACAGCTAAAAGTGATGACAGAAAGAGCACGGAATTGTACAAAACTTGTCCAAAGGACCACACTGCAGATGGGCACCATAAAAAGTAATTTTCAGAAGTAGATTGTTGACCGGAGCTAAATCAGCAAGTGTTTATGTATGTCCTAAGTTGTTTTGTATAAACTGGTAAGGCACAAGGTATTTTGCACAAAGGAACTAGAATTTTCCAATGACAAAGGTGAAAGAAGTCACAAAGTAAACACCCTGTTTCCCCCAACTGTGTGATGAGAAGGGATAACTTGTGTTCTGATTGATATTTCAAATCTTTGCCAGAGGAATGGGCTACTTTCTGACTCATTGACATCAGTTTCACCAAGAAGAGAAATGCATACTTGAATTTCACGAACAAGTTTCATCTTTGTTGTCCAGAAATTATTGTTAAGTCAGCAAGGAGTTGAGAGCACTGAGGCTGTAAAAACTATTGACGGTAAGCCTAGTACTGTTGGTAAAAGGAAAAATGGTTCTTACCAACAGCATAAGTTGACTAATAGTAATCCACAGTATTTCAACAAGAGTTCAGCCTAGAAATCACACAGATTATGTGGTCAAGAAAACCAACAGTTTCTCAGACAAAAAGAGGAAGTAGCTTTGAATTGGCTTGTAAGCTACCACTATTTGAACCTTTGGTTAAAATGGCATAAGAACCTATAGTGGTGGTGAAAAGAGAAATTATAGATATTTCAAAATCATTACGAGCATATTCTATCTGGAGCTTAATTTGTGATAGTCTTGAGACCGTATAAGTGGCAATGCTTGGCTCTGAGTATCACCTGGGCAAGGTAATTTTGAACTGAACTGACAATCTCTGATAAGTAACATGTCTAGATTCTAAAATTTAGAATTGCCTGGTTCAACTGCCACAGGTAGTCCCATAATTCCATTGGGATACAAACTTAATTGGAAATGAAAAAGTCTATATTTTAAGAATCCCATGTTGGTACAAAAATCATCATTAATTTTTAATTTAATTAAATGATTTTAGTAGATTAAAGTTTAGGCCTTAACATAGCTTTATTTTTAAAAACACCATGTATATAATGTAAATTAAAAAATCCCATTTTTAAATTGATATTTATCCACCTTGCACACATGCCTTAACCATGATGCAGAGGTACTTCTTCTAGAATCAGACAGTAGTTCAGTCTCCATGGCCACTTATTCTTTGACCTCTTTGCTGACATTGCCAACAAAGATGCCAGTTGTGGCAGTGAGTAGTTTTGTCCTGCGGACATTGTGACCCTAAGAGCCTACTGGCAAAGGGTTCACTGTCATGTAACAGCAACTCCTATCAGACCCAACAAACTCATTGCACCTAACATATTGCTGTCATAGTATTTATCTATAAAGAGTGTCTTGTAAGGTATCAAATTAAAGTTGGTAATGCATTAGTCATTAACACCATTGTTAAAGTTATGTATTAACACCGTATGAGGAATTGTGGATACTTTCTGATATTAAGCTTTAAAGTCTGTGACCAAACAAAGGGAAAAACAGGTTATCTCCCTGTCTCTACTGTAAATTGAGCACGATGAAGACAAAGCACAATGGGAATGCAATTTGCATTTTAAGTCAACAGGAAAAGCAAGTTAGCAAAATGATGGGAAAGAACAGCACGGACAACCTGGTAGAGAAGAACTTTGGAGGTACACTTTACAAGAATACATTTCAAAGAAGAAGGGGTAAGAGAATCCCTGAGTTATCTATTTCATTGAGGAACACTCCTGATGGAGGTGAGTGATTAATGAAAAATGAAATAACTGAAAATAAGCAAGCCCTGCAAAAGGGCTTGAGGGTGAGAAAATTGCTTTAGCCAAAGGATTGTAGCTTGCTAAAGTTAAGTTTAGTCTCTTAGGAAGGTGTTCTACTTCTGTTTTGTTTTAATTTGTAACCATTCTATTTCTAATATCCTTGCTTAGTATCACTTTGTAACGAGGCTGGTTCTGGCAGGACCCAAATGAGAGTGCCAATTCAGGACAAATTGCTTAAAGCAGGGCATTTACAGCCCAAGGCTGGGATTTCTATGCACACCAAGGCAAACCAAACCAGCCAAACAGAGAAGACTTTGGTTTTACCCCACTGGCTAACCACAAGTCACACAAGCAATTCCCTTAGACACTCCAGTTTCCCAGTATCCCCACCTGTGCCACTCGTTATGGGGACAAATGGTTATGAAAACCAAGACCACAGTAAAAGAAAAAAGGATCTCTCGATCCCAAAAGGACCAAGCCCCAGACCCAGGTCAATATACAAATCAGATCTTACCCACAAATCATGCTGCTTCCAATCCTTTAGAATCTAAAATCTAAAGGTTTATTCATAAAAGGAAAAAGATATAGATGAGAGCTAGAACTGGTTAAATGGAATCAATTACATACAGTAATGGCAAAGCTCTTGGTTCAGGCTTGCAGCAGTGATAGAATAAACTGCAGGTTCAAATCAAGTCTCTGGAGTACATCCACAGCTGGGATGGGTCATTCAGTCCTTCGTTCAAAGCTTCAGTGTAGCAAAGTTCCTCCAAAGATAAGAAGCAGGACTGAAGACAAGATGGAGGAGCTGCAGCAGCTTTTTATAGTCTCTTGCCATGTGGTCTTTCTTTCTTTGTCCCAAAGACAAGCTGTCCATCACATGGCCTGGAAAAACCTCAGAGTTCTGTCCATAGGCAGGTCCCTGCATACCTTGCTGAGTCACAAGGCATGTCTGCCTTCTCTCAATGGGTCAGTTGTATAGCTGATGGTCCTTAATGGGCCATCCAGCAGGCTAGGCAGAGCTGACACCAACTTGTCTGGAGTGTCACTGAGAAGCATAGCATAAGTTTGAAATACAGACCGTATAGAACCAATATTCATAACTTTAACTACAAAAGTGACAAACACATATAGACAGCATAATCATAACCATCAAACCATGACCTTGTCTTAGACACCCTATTTGACTCCCGATTTGGTGCCACTACAGGACTTTTGTTGCAACAATGATCTATACGGTCCCAACTTATGTCAATAACGTCACAAACTACATGTCTGTTCTTTGTTAATAAAAACTTATTCTTGGTTTTTACTATAAATTCATCTAAGTGATATAATATTAAAGTGTGTATCCTCAACTGAGACAGTAGGCTGGTATGTATAGTGTCTCTTTGGAGACAGCTGACTTGGTTATTTTTGTGAGCATCCAATGATGGGCTGGACACAGAGGAACGCTGTTGTAGGTGGGGGTTGGGAACTGGGGGCACCGAGTGTTAACTGCAAGGCAAAGGGCTGGCAGAGTTCTGAAGAGTTTGTTTGGATAGCTAACAAACTGGGATGACAGGGATCTGTCATTCAGTTTAACACAGACAAATCTCTTTTCCAAAGCAGAGCGGTAACAAGGTGACATACAGTTCTGTACGCCCCAAGAAAGCACCAAAGACACCTATCCACCAGTAAATGGATTGAGACCACCAACACATCTTCCTTTTTAAAAGTAAACGTGATTTCACATGACATATGGTATGTTTACAGTCAACAAATATCCTAGAGCAGGGGCTCTCAAACTTCATTGCACCAAGACCCCTGGAAGTTGGGACCGAAGCCTGAACCTGCCCAAGTCCTGCTGCCTCAGGCGGGGGGACCAAAGCCGAAGCCCAGCCTGAGCCTCGCTGCCCAGGGCTGAAGTCCTTGGGCTTCGGCCCTGGGCCCCAGCAAGTCTAAACCAGCCTCAGTGACCCCATTAAAATGGGTCCCAACCCACAGTTTGAGAACCGCTGTCCTAGAGCAACGAGCTGAGTAACAGGAATTCCCATCTCTGGTTAGTACGTCTGAGCCTGTCTCTTAGATCCCTTCTTGTAATACAATAGAACATCTCGAAATATAAATCAAACTTATCTATGCATGTGTTTTTTACTTCAGCCCCACGGGATTATAGAAAAATAGTTGTAAAATGTTATGAGAGCTGCAGATCTTTCCTAAGACATTTTGAAGGGAATCCTTGATGGCTTCAGTATATGGAAAGGTTGGCCAAATCCTATAATTACTTCACTACCCAAAGAAGAATCCAACATTTCAGGATCTTTCAAATCAACTGCAATATTTTACTGTTTATTAGTACAGCCCTGAATGAAAACTAAATCGCGCAGATTTAAGCAATCACCTGAGCTTTTGGGGCCACCTTAAAATGTATTGTTTTGGGAGGTATAAGCTTTATTCCATGTAAAACTTTAAACATTTCATGAAACAAACGTTTCAGAAACTGAGATGAAGTCAAATACCGTAGCTTCCATAATGAAACCGGGGAAGAAGCGTAACATTTATTTAGCAGTAAACTGTGAAATCACTTTTACAAAGTATATAGTATTAATATTCCCATTTTACACACAGATGGAAGAACGGAGGAACAGCAAGGTTAAGTGACATGCCAGAAGCCACAGCAAGGAGAGACAAGAATCCAGGTCTCCCACTGCCCTCTCGGGTGCTTTGTCCAGAAGATGAAAAAATAATTGACCAAATTCCATTACCTGAATTGTATTTAGATATATCTTGTGTCTGAAAGCCTATGCCATTTATGCAAGGTAGGTGTGCCATCTGTCTACCATTCAGCCACACAAAAACTGTTCTGAATCTGCTAGCTTGATCAAAAATGAGGTTTTAGCAGAGTTCATTTGGTGTCTTGCTGTGTTCCTAGAAGTCTTAAATCTACCTTATTATATTTTGGCATGGTTTTTAGAACAATGTGCACACATTTGGGCATTCAGTTTGCTCTGTGCAGGTAGTAGTAGATCCAAATGGACAGATGCAAAGCTGGCCATTTGTGCATATAATTTATCTGTTTGCATATGAATTTGCTGTGTGTGTGTTTGCAAGTAAAGGACATAATTGCACATAGCTTTTTTTAAAACTGTGAATCAAAAATGTAACAGACCCAGTATGTCCAACTCTGCAACTGATGCTAGTTCATTTATGCACAAAACCACAATATTGATTTTACTAGCTGTAGCATTCGATAAGTCATTCCACTCATGAATGATGAATAAACTGTTTGCAGTCTGTAGATTTATATGTGTTTTTAGCATTGCCACTTCTTAAATTCTGTAATGAGAAATGGCAGACTGAAGACAACTTTGAAGCCTCCACTAAAACTTTTTCAAGGTATCACCATCAGGATTGGTTTAAAAAAAGGCTACGCTGTACAGATCTCCTCAGATAGCAACAGCCTCTTTGCTATGACAACATGATAAAAACAGTTTTAGAAAAAGCAGCACTTTACTGCTGCTATGTGTAACCATGTCCAAAATTAAAATGCTTGGTAGGCAAACCAAACAGAGTCCTGCTCAAATAAATAGCTTTATGCTACCCTGAAGACAGTCTATGAAACTGAGTTCCACTCTTCCAAATGGGAAGAAGGTAACTTATTCATGTAGTTCACATTTTGGTTTGTATAAAGCCAAATGTAATGGTGGTGCTGTGCTTGAAAAATAGACCACATCTAGGGAGAGTGAAAGAGGAGCAGACACAGAAGAATTAAAATGTTTTAAGAATTAACTGAGATACAGTTGAGAAAATACAAGCACTATGCTTAAAATTCGAACCACAACTTTTAAGGGAGAAAGAGAGTTATCTTTTATTTAAACTTCTTGAAGAGAATGGACAGTTTTCAAGAATTCTGGTTGGAATTCTTCCCAACTCCAGCATTAATCTCTTCAGCATGGCAACTTTCACATTCCTTTTTGAAGATTACAGTACAATAAGGTTGTGAGGAAAGTCAGGAAATTCAGAGCTTCAATTTTATACTGGCTATTACAAAACTTTCTGTACAAAAACCGAACCCACTGATCCGAGGCCTTTGAAATAACCTGGCATCAGAGAAGAGGGTCCCCGATTTGCGTCTGCATGTATTCTGACAAAAATAATTCCCGATGAGGTTCTGAGGAGGATCACCAGTGGGCCTGCCAACCTTCACCATCACAACTATTTATAGCTTTAACTTAAGAGGCCCTTGCTTTGTACTGTAGCTTGCAACTTTAACTTAACAACAGGATTGGATTATCTTCACAGGCTGTCAGTGGTGTTTATAAATTGCAAACAACAACCACTACAGAGTAATATAAGATTTCTATCTTCCCTCCCGAGCAGCCAAGTAAAACCTTGACAGGACCATAAGACTGGTTACAGCAATATTTTAGTTTCCTTCTGATTTTTGATCTTTTGTCTAGTAACAATAATTCAGTTGAAAAGAAGATGATATGTTTCCCCTCAAAGGAAATGATATCAAAATAATTTCTATAATATCATTAAATATACAATGCATAACAACTGAAAGAATTTACTGTGTTGTGGCATTTACCTTTGCCACAGTATATGTATTATCCCCACTAATCAGAATAAAAACCAAATTCTGTGATACTGTCCAGATTTAAAATGGTCTCTACCTTTAGAGAATTTTCAAACAAAATATTGATTCAAAAAGTCTTAAGCATCCTAGAACTCCTTACATCAACAATAAATCAATATGTAAAAATACTGAACTTGTGGTCATTCTATTAACTTATTACAGGGCATAAAATAAAAATCTTTGTGTTGTACATTTAATTTTTTTTTTAAAGAGTCCACTTTTATGTGTTTAAGGGACTTGTTTCCTTTCTAATAGGAGCTGTTACAATCTATTGAATAAATAGCCGGTACTATTTACATAGAGATAGTTATTTTCAGTGAGTCCCCTAGGAATTATTTACTGCATTTCCATTTTAATATCATAAAAACATGTTTGAGCTGGGTGTATTAGCTTTTTAGGGTTAGAAGCTGAAAAACCCTGAAGTGTATTGCTCAAAATGCAACCTGAAATGCACATGCAAAAACATAGGCTTCCCCACTAGATACTCAGAAAGACACAACTTTTATCGTCTGGGGTCCGAGAGCTCCCCATCTATTTATCGCTATCCCCCACTACTTTGCCTAGTCTCCTATTACACTCACATTCTCCCTCTATACTCTTCCTACAACCCATTCCCTAAAAATATTCACAATCTATTCCTTTTCCAGTACCCTATAGCTTCCATTTGCTCCATGCACTCACCTCCTTCTACCACTTCCTTTCCACATTCTTCAGTTTCCCCCACACTCCACAGGCTCCTGTCCAGCCCCTTAGACACCAAGCAATAAACACCATCTCAACCACCACCTGGCTTCAATCACAATGAAAATAATGGGAGTTTGTGGTTATCTTTAGTAGAGGTAGGCAAAGACCCCAGAAAATAGCAACCATTTAGCTTCCATACCCTGGGAAATGGCAGCCATTTAGCATAAGAGAAAATTCAAAAATTTGAATACATGAATCAAGAAACCATAAGAAGCAAAACACCACAAGAGTTGGCAACATAGCTAAAATCTTCCTTATTTTTCCTACATAGACTTAAAATACTCTGTGCCATTTCCCTTAACAGTTTCCCCATCCCCTGTATTCATGGAGGGGGAAAAAAATTACTTTCCTTATACCCCTATTTTGCCAGATAAGGTACAAAAGTAGATTACCACCCCTAGCTTCCCCCAATAAGTGAATTTCACTTCAGTCCACGATTACATAAGGCACATGCAGATTCCAAAATACTTTGGCATCTTTCAGGACAAATAGAACAATAAAAGTTACTTACTGAGTTATCACAAACAACAGCAACACCTTCCCCTTGAAAGCTACCAACTCTGTCTACTGTATGGGTGCTACTGTTTCTTCAGATAATTTTGTTCCCCCAGCATGCCCTTCAGCAGCTGGCCCCTTAACTCTGGTAGAGCCAACCGGCAGCTTCCATCATACAGCAGCCATGTTGTAAGTACTTAGTGCAGCTTGCTCTGTTCCAGCTGGTGAGTAGTCCACACTCTGGGGTTTGCTACTAGTTCTTCTTTTCTTGTTCTTGAAGGGAATGACATATTTTCACCTTTAATGTGTGTGTATTGAGTAGCTCACAAAGCAAGGGGTGCAAATGCTGATTACTGTAGTTTATTTCAAAGATGCGTTTCTAATTTGGGGGGTTGTTGTTAAGCCCAAAGCAGTTTTTCAGCTGAATGCTCAGTAATAAAGATGCACAAGGGTTTATTCTGGTAGCTGGGAATTGCCAGGGTGCTAATGTAACCCACTGTTTGGCAAAGGAGGTGCTGCTGAAGTGGTGCCCAGAGGATGCAGGGCTATGTATTTTATTTCAGTAAGTTTAGTTTCTGGAAATACAGCAGTAGTTTCTCCACTTTGCCACAGCTCCTCTGTGTCAGATATGTGTGTCACTTTAAAAAAAAAGTTTCTAAAGTGGTGCAACATTTTGGGGATTTGGTAGAGACCTAAGGACTAAAGAGGAAGCTTCTAGAGAATGAGGGGCACCAGGGAGGGAGACTCCGGACATTGGGAAGAGGGACTGATTTGGGGCTCCAAGCAGAGGCAGTCCTGAAGTGTTGCTGTAAAGCCCTGGCCCCTGTTTCATGCGGGGAAGTGATAGGGGTAGGGAGTTGGCTGCAGTTGGGAGAGGAGGCTTCCTAGTGTGGACTCCAGCAGTGGCTCCTTGCTATAAAGCAGGGAGAGCTCTCATTTAAGTAAGGGAGGGGAGAAGAGCATGAAGAGAGGTTGGGGCTGGGGGTAAAAGCTGAGGGAGGGTACGAACCCTCTGCTGTGGAAAGGCCATCTGTAGCGACACAGCTGCTTCCCCTTGAGGGAGCCTGCTTCTGTTGATGTTCTTGTGGAGAAATGATGCTTTCTTCCTTGGCTGTCCTTTCTAGTCGCACCCACTTGTGAGTGTTGAGGCTTTTGCTTTTGTTTAGTTATTTTGTCTGATAGTTTTTAGTAACTTTCTGCCTTCTGTCTTGCCCTTGTCCAAAATGGCTGTGGTCTCCCATTGCTGTCAATGGGACTGAAGCACCACACAGCCTTAAGCAACATGTCTGCTGCATCCCTGCAGACATTGGAGGTAACCGTGAGGGAGCCCCCAGCAAAGATAACTGCTGTGTCTTATTATTTGTAATGGGGCTGAAGTCAGGCTGCCCCCCTGGAAATGGTGGTGCCTTAGTCATCATAGCAGGCTGCTATGACCCTGCTACCTCAGATCAGCTTGAGAAAGAGGAGCCTCTCCCCACAACTTCCCATAGCAAACCAGACACTGCAGAGGCTAGGGCTCCCCACCTTACTGGAAAATGCTTAACTTCCTAAACTCAATGCTGAAAGTGAAAAGCAGCATAACCCCCAAGCTGCTCGGGGAGGGGACCTCCTGCCCTGGCAGAACCAGGAAGTCCTTACCCTGTTACCTTAATTAGTGGCAATAGCTAGCACTCACACCCAAGCAACTGTAGGGTGCCCTTCCAGAGGCCTGGTAGGGGCTGGAGCCCCTTAGGACAGTGGGGTGTTAGTTTGCTGTAGTGAGGGTGCAGCAGGGGTGGGCAGCTTTCTCCCTCCCCTGGAGGCAGTTTACCAACCCAGGTAGACATCAACATTGATGATATTCGGGGGCCACATTTTCAAGCTTCTCCTTGCAACCATTAAACTTTTTCTTGTTTTTTAAAAAACTTGATATTCTGATATCACCATGTGACTCCAAGAGCAGGTACCTGAGCATGTGCTTCTAGTGCTTATGTCGGCATACAGCCCCATTCCTCTCTTTTCCTTATGATCCTTATGCTTGTGTGCCACGTGTCATCAGCCACTAAATGGGACTATCGAATTATTCCCATAAAAATGTCAAAATAATAGAAGACTAATGCTGGGCAGTGGTCTGGGGCCTAGACTGTTCCTTCGCTGGAAATGCTGGCCTGAGTATAAAGCACTTGAGTCTCCAGGGCTCGCAATCTGCCTTCTCTCTCTCTCTCCCACTCACACATACACATACATTAAACAAAGATTTAAACAAAAAAACTTCAAATTTAAGGAAATGTAAAATGTGGAAAGATATTCAAATGAGCCCTTCTAAAGAAACTACTTTCTTTGCCCCTTACTACCATAGCTCCAGGATTATCTCGAAACTGCCATTGGCAACATTTCAGAATATTCCTGTGGCATTGAAGAAGCAGCTGTTTGGCAGCTTGTCCACTTTGTATCATTGTAGGCTGAAGGGTTTGGGGCAGCAGTGATTCTAAACTAGAAAGTGGTACAATCCCATGTGTTAAAATGAAAGTGGCAGCATTACTGTTAATACAAGATCAGCTGTTCAAGTAAACTCAAGTTAAATCTGTATCAGATGCCTCCCGTCTGTCTTGCAGAGCAGCGTGACTGTTTCTCATGGCTGGCAAATATAAAAATAATATTTTTTGCCAGTTCAATTGAAGTCAAATCACTTTGGGATTCCCTGAACATCCCTCAACTTTTTTTCACACACACCAAAATTTAAATCAGTTCAAATTTGAGGTTTAAACAAAAACAAATGCTCTGTTTGGTTAATGCTACACAGCTTCTAATGGCTATTAAATAGAATGTATTAAACTAGTTGGTGTACTCAGACTTGTACCTAAAACCAGCACAACTGATATTGTTTGTCAATCTCAGCAGCAAAGCTAAAAACAAACCACTTCCATATTTTCTTTTTCATCCAAGACCTCTGCCAGCCTCTAACTCTAATCCAATGGGTAAGTGGAAGGTTTGGCTCAGAATTAAACAATATTTTTAATTACAAACTTATTTGTGACGTTATTGTCATTGTTCAGATCTTTTTCTATTGAAAACCCTGGTGTTTCATAGATGTGTTTTCACTTCACTTGCTGTAGTCCCCAAATTTCCACAGAGAACCAGATTTATGTTACTATAATTTATTATTCTCTTAAAATATCTTAGAACAGAAACTTAAATGTTTTAATTAACCTATTTATGCAAGCATTACCATGTTATAAACAGATTAACATTTATGTCTAGCGTGACTTCTCTGGACATTAACAGCCTGGTATAAGTCTTGTTTGAAAGCAATGGAATATAAAGGGAGCCATTTTATTAGGGAGCTGGTTTCTTCATATCCTCCCACATACTTTAATTTGCAGTTGCTTGGTCTTTGGATGGCTAGGAAAGCACTGAATAAGAATGCTGCATCTCTGTACACAGGGCAGAAGGACAGCAAGGAAAATTTATTTTAACTGCATAAGTTCAGATTCTCAAATCATTTTTTTTAAGCAAACCCGAGTTTTACGTGGTGATAGAGTTGTGTTATCCAATCAGTCTTGTACACTACAATAGTCTTTATCAGGGTTGCCAAACTCATCTGGTGCAGACAGACAAATTCCATGTTAAATTACAAGCTGTGGCCTGGGGTATAAATTTAAGACTCCACACTCTCCACAATACATAGGGATTTCCCACAGATGTCACTGGAAGATGAACAGAATTCCTGTTAGTGATCCAGACCTGCTGCATTCTGGACAATTTCCACAATGGATTGTGGGATACCTCCTGAAGAACAAGGGACTTGTGGGAAGAGGGGTCAAACTCCCATAATTCACTATGCTCCAACCCATAACTTACTTAATGTTAACCTTAACTAAGAACTAATGTCAATCAGAATGAACCAGACCCAGAGAGATACTGTGCTTTTGTCTGTTCCTGAGTGCAAAGTACTTTCTGGTATTTTAGGAAGATACGTGCTTTTTTGGAAATGAATGCTACCTCATCTGTTCACTGATTGTACTGTTGTTGGATGTTTTTCTTGTACAGTTGGAGTGATGTTTTTGTGCTTTGGGCTCTTCCATTTGGTGCTTTACCTGTATGAGTAGAGTTGAGAATCGCAGACTGTCTTATGAGCCAGGTTTTACTTTGATTTGCTTATTGCTGTTCAAAAAACCTTGTTTTAAAACCAAGAATCCCCCTCACCATACTGTACCAAACATAGCCAGTTAAAATGAACTTCAACAAGCATGCATCAAAGGCAACAAATAACAGGGTATAATTTAATCCTGAAAGCCTTAAACACACATTTGAGGTTTGAGTCCTGCTTGGCAAAGCTCTCCTTGTCCTGGGGAGTAGGAGTCCATTGTCTTGCACAGGGAGGGATGTGTTTTCTAGTATAGGACACTAGACAGGAGGTGGGCATGGTTTGCCAGAGCTGCCTCTGTATTAAGAGAGCAGATTCTTTGGCATTTACTTGTTCTACTCTGTTTTTTGATTAGGCTGTAAAGAACATGCATCTCCCTTTCTATCCCACTCTCTCCTACTGTGCCTCCTCACTTGCCATCTTTGTGGCCAATGCTGCTCCTGCCACATATTACAGGGTCTCTTTGTGCCCCTCTGACTCTCCCCCATCAGTGAGTTAAACAGAACCTCCTTGGTCTTCCTTTTTCTTGACGTCAGATATGTGAGGCGCTGTGCAGATGTCAGAAGCTTCTCTTTCTAATTGGCTGTTCTTCGGCCGCTGTCAAAAGAGAGAGACAAGTAACAAATCTTGGGGAATGAGATAGCTTTCGCAAGCCAACCTTCCCTAGCCCAGCAGCAACAGAGGAAATGTTACCAGGAGGGTTTACCAAACTCAACCTAAGACACCAGGAGGTTGACATTAAACTTAAAATTGCCTTGTTGGGACTGGGAAATGTAATGACCTCCTGGATGTGCACAGTTGCCTTGATGTTTATGCACTTAAAACTGGGTTCTCCAGTCCTGGTCACAACATGCCCTGTGGAGCCCTTTGTGGTGATGTAATGGATCCATTACACATATGCCAGCACTATGAGGGCATATGCCCTTCATGCATCCTCAGCCCAAGAATAGCAGATAGGAGTCCTGGCCTATCTACACACCATGGTGCTCTGGAGATGATGTAATGGTGCCTAGATATCTGGGATGCCCAGAAAATGACAGAAAACAGTTCCCACCTGCACTTGCCCTGAAGCACTCCAAAGATGGAATGGTCAGCACTCACCTGGGAAACCCCTTCCTTCTCCTCCTTACCTGATTCCAGTGGCTGTTCCTACCCATGGACTATGAGGTCAGTGTAGAATTTGAAATAGTCCCTCCTGGGACTTTGAAACATTCGAATGCCATCATTTGGAGAATTGTCTGTCAGTTAACAAAAAGAAGTCGGGAGTCAGTGAATGCCAAGATAAGGTTGAAAAATCAACTTTGTCTCTGCCCTCTCATGGTTGTGCTTTCAAATTAGAATGATTCCTATATAGAAAGATCTTACATTATTTCTCAATAATTAAGTTCTAATGCTTTACCAACTGGATGAGGACCTTTCACCTCATGGGTTCCAGCATCCCACACATACTCAGCAAGGGGGAAGATTTTCACAGCTTCAGCGTGTGACTCTCTGCATCTTGCAGCTATGTCTCTCCAAATGAGGGGATTAATTGAGATGGTTGGCAAACTGAGTGGGAGCTGTATTTTTTTGTCGTCACAGAGCAGTTGGACAAAGGTCCCCAGAGGAGGATTGAGCCTGGAAACATTTGAGATCACACACTGACTTCCACCTTGAATGTGGATTTGCTTCCCTGACTCTCTTCCCCTTTCGCTCCTCTTCAACTCAGTGCATTAAGTCAAGGTGCCCTTTGAGACAAAGAGCTAGGATTTGTCCCCCTACTGTGACCTGGACATCACAGGAAAAGATCCTTTGTAGGGCACAGCATGGCCACTCCATGGCTGCTTGCTCTGAGTGTTTATGCTCTCTAACGGGGTATGTCTTGTTTCCCGCTTACAGTTGACCTGTTGGTACAGATTGGACAGCCACCAGAGGGTCAAATGTCAGCAACTAATCCCAGAGAGAAGTCCCCACTTGTTATACCTGGGGACGAGGAGGGTTTTATCCCACAGAGATCAGCCCTTACCCCACTGATCTAATATGCAATCTCTTGTTTTAGGTTTGAGAGAATAAGGATTGTTCTGTTAAATGCACCTGTGGGCTTGGACTTTACAGGGTCAATCCCTCCATCCCCAAGTCTCTCCATCTGAGGGCTTAGGAAGGACAGAATTCAGGTTTCTTCAGATGGAAGATGATCTCCTTTCATGTCTGTTTCCAAGGGATAAGGAGAACTGTCCAGTCCTCTGTGAGATGCAAAGGGCTGGCAGAAAAATATCAGACTTGGCCAAGTCAAGGAAATTATTAATAAGGTTGAAAGCCTTTCCTCAGTGGGAAAGAGCGAAAGCTGACCCATGACCCAAGCTTCAGGAAGCAAATTCCCATCGCTTCTGGAATCACTTTTTCTGATCTTCCAATTTAATTGGAAAATACACAATCCGAGCCCCAGGGTATAACTGTAACCTGGCACCATGTTTTGAGCTCTGAGAAATGGAATACATCTTCATAGCTACACTGACGTAGGGATTTCTCTGAATTTGTTCCTCTCTTTTCACCCAGTCTTCTTTACACACAGACCTTTATACGTATCACCACCTCATTCTGCACTAAAAGAATTTATTTGTTCATAAGCCATGAGGTGGTGCACCCAGACACTCTGCTCCTGCTGTGCTGAAGTCTCCAGTCCCTTCTGAGAAGGGAGGCCAACCTTCATCTTTCACTCAGGTGTTGTGCTGACCTCACAGGATTGGGCTTTGTGCTGGTAGGGTGATATTGCCATGGAGAGTTGTGATGCTGTCTCTGCCGTCTCTTTCATTGTCCCAGATTTGGGCAGGAGTCTCACTTCCTCATGTTTGGATGGAAAGTATTTTGGTAACTGACACTGCACAGTCTCTTTCTTCACTCCTGGTTGGCTGGAACAGTGGAGCAGAAAAAGTCTGAGTTTCCCTCTCTCATGTTAGCTGCACAGTTGTTCATTTCTGGTTTTTCCTATGCTTTGTGTCTCCTGTTTTCTTTCCCTTTGCTATCACTGAATTTGGATTTTGTGCAGCTTTTTTTTTTCTTTCCCATTTTTGGTGAGGGAGGTGCTGGCATGTAGGTCCTGTCCCAGCTTCTGCCACATCCCATCCCACTGTCTGTCCCAGCAACCATCCCAGGGTCTGGTCCACCATTTTATGGTCAGTCTCCTTTCTTTCTGATTTTTATGACACCTATGTGATCACTCCATGACCCTCCTCCGTAATTGGTTCCCATCCAGCCTGGGCTGTTATATTTATGCCCAGGGGCTGCTTTTGCTCATGATGCCTTGTAAGCTGTGAGAACCAGGCTTAGGACACTACTGAAACAGGCCCTGAGGGCTATGTACACATTGGCTCAGTTTGATTCCACAGTAGAGTGGATGAAATCCATGTATTGGTTAAGGAGATTTTGAAAGGCTCCTTTTCCTGCTCCAACCTTACCTCCCCAATAGAAAGCATGAAAATCAGGGTTGATTTTCCTTTCCCCAGTCTCTTGCTGAGAATTGTCCTAATATCTGTCTAACAATTGTCCTAACACTCACGACTAAATCAGTGGGCTGCCTTTTCCTTTTCCCTCACTCCATACTCTTGAACCAATTATCCAGACTCCGCTGCTCCCAGTTTACCCAATAGCAGATGCAGACCTCACAATCCCACAATACAGCACAGTTTGAAGAGCAGAAAAGTGCAAGGCCAGGTTGAAGGCATGGACACTGTGTTCATGTTTCTGCTCCCCAGGCTCAAATGATACTCAGCTTTCTTAAAAAAAAAAAGTTTCTAGTCTTCATGGGTACAAAAGACAGCTTGAAAATGCAGAGTGACTCCAGCATGTGGAGAAGTTTTCTGACCTCACTGACTACTAAAACAAGGTGGGCTTCTGTAGCTATATGGGCTTTTTGTGACTTTTGGGTACTAATCTTTTGGTGCTTGAGGGAAGAGAGGGCTACCATAACTGGTCCAAGGAAGTGAAATTGAAGTAGAATAGTTTCAAGTCCAAATTGTTTAAGATACAAAGCTCTTTGTTAGATGGAAATTGATGACTAAGTTAAATATTTATTAGAAGATTAATACTGGCATATGCTGAGTAAATTCCCTTTTAGAGGGAATTTATTTGAAAAGGAACATGAAAAACAGGAAGATGGGAGAGAAGTAGTAGGATAAATTATTCTAATATGGAATTTGAGATAATGGAAATAATCATTGACCTCCTATAGTGTGCGCTAGAAAGGTGTGTGCTTTTTTCCATCCTGACCATTGTGCTCTGATGTTTTGCCTTTTTCCTGTCCTTCATATGTCTGTTTAGATTAAAAGTTCTTTGAGGTTGGGACTGTCTTCCTGTATGTTTGCACAGAGCCTTTCAATGGTCTTGTAATTGTAGCCCTTGGAATCTATCTCAGCACAAGTAATAAAATAATTAAATAGCTATTTTTCCCCCTGCTCCTGATTATTATATGGTGTATGGTATTTTTTCCCTCAGTATGTAGGAAACATTTTTCTCTTAAGGTTTTCTTAAGGTGTTTTTATATGTAGATATTTTGGGGCTTTTGTACTATAGTCAGTGGAAACTTTTGTCATTAAATATGAATATATGTTTGAAATATTGATGGCTGTGCCTCCGCAGTAGCCTGGCTCATACTTTAGCAGTGTATTTATTACGAATATTATTCTTCGTTTTTAAACTGAGGGCCTTGTGGGCTGGTGTGTTGGTGAAATGGGGCCCCCTCTAGCCATGAGGAGTGTTGCACCTGAGTTTTCTCAGTGTGGTGGGGCTGTCAATCAATTTATGGTTCCCAGGCAGTCTGAAAACCTCTGTCTGTTCTTAAGTCTCTCAGGAGATTGGTAAGTGAACCGAGGACTGCCCACTCCGCTAGGTTCCAGCTAATCATCTTTCTGGCTAGATTTGGTTGAAGGAAAAACTACTGAGTGGGAAAAGTCCCCACAACACAGGTTATAATACCAGAGGGTTAAATATAGAAGCCAGGCCCAGGAAATATTACTGGAGCAGCTTTAATGTACTACCTAAACTCTAACCAATAATGACCCTGCAAGAGGGAAAATTTTTTGAATTTACGTACTGTGATTTGAAGTGGAGAATATGTCTGTTTCAAACACCAGCAGACAGCACTAAAAAACAAAGTTAGGTCCAATATCAATGATGTTTTCCTGTTGTCTTAATTTCTTTTACAGAACAGTTTTATGATTTATTCATTGCTAAGAAGAAACCAAATCCATTAAAAAAAATTTAAACTGAAATAAATAATATCCAGTAATATCAAGGCAGTTTTTGGGTGATTTTGTTGTGCATATATTGGCAGAATATAGGGGGTTGTATAGTATATAGGAGGTTCCATTCACACCAAGATATTCAGCTTTTGCATTGCCATGATATATTAGGGACATGGTGATTCTTAGTGAACACAACATGCTGAATGACTGACTTACTGACTCTGAGGACCTTAGTTCATTTCTATAATTAATTTTAAATTACATAGTCTTATAAGGGGAAAGATGAAGGACCCCAAACATTTCCCAAGTTAATTTCCTTCCCTACTGGAGAAGGATGGAGGGAGAAATCCTCTTTCTTCGATGGAGTATTTAGAACCTTGTCATTATTCCTCCGTTTGCTTCAACTTTCACATTACAAAATTACTCATTTCTTAAAAATTATTTACAAAAATATACAATTGCTGCATGTTGTGTTTGCTAAGCAGTACTTAAAATTAATACATTAAGGACCCAATCCTGAAAGATATGGACCCTCAGCATCTTGTGGGATGAGGCCTTTATAGAAATGTAAGATCATCTATTCCGGTCCCCTGCACTGAGGCAGGGCTAAATTATCTAGACTATCCCTAACAGGTGTTTGACTAACCTGTTTTTAAAAACCTCCAATGACAGAGATGCCACGACCTCCCTAGATAATTTGTTCCAGTGTTTAATTACCCTTATAATTAGTTTATTCCCCACGTCTAATCTAAATCTCCTTTGCTGCAATTTAAGCCCATTGCTTCTTGTCCTGTCCCCAGTGGTTAGAGAGAACAACCACTTTGAATTCTAATCCTGTCCTCCAAACCACTTGCAATCCCTCCCAACTTGGTATCATCCACAAAGTTTATATGTGTACTCTCTATACCATTATCCAAATCACTTATGAAGATATTGAATAAAACAGAACCTGTCCTTGTGGAACCCCACTTGTTATGCCTTTCCAGCTCAATTGTGAACCTCTGATAACTACTCTCTGGATATGGTTTTCCGACCAGTTACGTACCTACCTTATAGTAGGTTCTTCCTGGCTATATTTCTCTAGTTTGCTTATGAGATGATCATGTGAGACTGTATCAAAAGTCTTATTAAAGTCAAGATACCACATTTACCACTTTCTCTCCTATTCACAAGGCTTGTTACCCTGTCAAAGAAGAATATTAGGTTGGTTTGACATGATTTGTTCTTGACAAATCCACGTTGACTGTTACTTATGACCTTTCTTTCTTCTAGGTGCTTACAAATTGTTTGATTACTTTCTCTGTTATCTTTCTGAGCACTGAAGTTGAGCTGGCTAACCTATAATTCCATGGGTTATCCTTATTTCCCTTTTCATAGATAATTACGGTATTTGCTCTTTTCCAGTCTTTGGGTATTTCTCCTGTCCTCTAAGAGTTCTCAAAATGGCTCAGAGATCTCTTCAGTCAGTTCCTTAAGTATTCTAGGATGTATTTCATCGGGCCCTGCCAACTTGTAAGAATTACTTAGGCAACTTAGATGTTAACTTGTTCTTTCCCTATTTTAGAATCATAGAATCATAGAATATAAGGGTTGGAAGGGACCCCAGAAGGTCATCTAGTCCAACCCCCTGCTCAAAGCAGGACCAATTCCCAGTTAAATCATCCCAGCCAGGGCTTTGTCAAGCCTGACCTTAAAAACCTCTAAGGAAGGAGATTCTACCACCTCCCTAGGTAATGCATTCCAGTGTTTCACCACCCTCATAGTGAAAAAGTTTTTCCTAATATCCAATCTAAACCTCCCCCACTGCAGCTTGAGACCATTACTCCTCGTTCTGTCATCTGATACCATTGAGAACAGTCTAGAGCCATCCTCTTTGGAACCCCCTTTCAGGTAGTTGAAAACAGCTATCAAATCCCCCCTCATTCTTCTCTTCTGCAGGCTAAACAATCCCAGCTCCCTCAACCTCTCCTCATAACTCATGTGTTCCAGACCCCTAATCATTTTTGTTGCCCTTCGCTGGACTCTCTCCAATTTATCCACATCCTTCTTGAAGTGTGGGGCCCAAAACTGGACACAGTACTCCAGATGAGGCCTCACCAATGTTGAATAGAGGGGAACGATCACGTCCCTCGATCTGCTCGCTATGCCCCTACTTATACATCCCAAAATGCCATTGGCCTTCTTGGCAACAAGGGCACACTGCTGACTCATATCCAGCTTCTCGTCCACTGTCACCCCTAGGTCCTTTTCCGCAGAACTGCTGCCTAGCCATTCGGTCCCTAGTCTGTAGCTGTGCATTGGGTTCTTCCGTCCTAAGTGCAGGACCCTGCACTTATCCTTATTGAACCTCATCAGATTTCTTTTGGCCCAATCCTCCAATTTGTCTAGGTCCTTCTGTATCCTATCCCTCCCCTCCAGCGTATCTACCACTCCTCCCAGTTTAGTATCATCCGCAAATTTGCTGAGAGTGCAATCCACACCATCCTCCAGATCATTTATGAAGATATTGAACAAAACCGGCCCCAGGACCGACCCTTGGGGCACTTCACTTGATACCGGCTGCCAACTAGACATGGAGCCATTGATCACTACCCGTTGAGCCCGACAATCTAGCCAGCTTTCTACCCACCTTGTAGTGCATTCATCCAGCCCATACTTCCTTAACTTCCTGACAAGAATACTGTGGGAAACCGTGTCAAAAGCTTTGCTAAAGTCAAGAAACAATACATCCACTGCTTTCCCTTCATCCACAGAACCAGTAATCTCATCATAGAAGGCGATTAGATTAGTCAGGCATGACCTTCCCTTGGTGAATCCATGCTGGCTGTTCCTGATCACTTTCCTCTCATGCAAGTGCTTCAGGATTGATTCTTTGAGGACCTGCTCCATGATTTTTCCAGGGACTGAAGTGAGGCTGACTGGCCTGTAGTTCCCAGGATCCTCCTTCTTCCCTTTTTTAAAGATTGGCACTACATTAGCCTTTTTCCAGTCATCCGGGACTTCCCCGGTTCGCCACGAGTTTTCAAAGATAATGGCCAATGGCTCTGCAATCACAGCCGCCAGTTCCTTCAGCACTCTCGGATGCAACTCGTCCGGCCCCATGGACTTGTGCACGTCCAGCTTTTCTAAAAAGTCCCTAACCACCTCTATCTCCACAGAGGGCTGGCCATCTCTTCCCCATTTTGTGATGCCCAGCGTAGCAGTCTGGGAGCTGACCTTATTAGTGAAGACAGAGGCAAAAAAAGCATTGAGTACATTAGCTTTTTCCACATCCTCTGTCACTAGTTTGCCTCCCTCATTCAGTAAGGGGCCCACACATTCCTTGGCTTTCTTCTTGTTGCCAACATACCTGAAGAAACCCTTCTTGTTACTCTTGACATCTCTGGCTAGCTGCAGCTCCAGGTGCGATTTGGCCCTCCTGATAACATTCCTACATGCCCTAGCAATATTTTTATACTCTTCCCTGGTCATATGTCCAACCTTCCACTTCTTGTAAGCTTCTTTTTTATGTTTAAGATCCGCTAAGATTTCACCATTAAGCCAAGCTGGTCGCCTGCCATATTTACTATTCTTTCGACTCATCGGGATGGTTTGTCCCTGTAACCTCAACAGGGATTCCTTGAAATACAGCCAGCTCTCCTGGACTCCTTTCCCCTTCAAGTTAGTCCCCCAGGGGATCCTGGCCATCCGTTCCCTGAGGGAGTCGAAGTCTGCTTTCCTGAAGTCCAGGGTCCGTATCGTGCTGCTTAGCCTCAGATCCTATCCCATTTACGCTGCTGTTCTCTGTGTTAGTTGTCCAATCACTGCTAACTTTTTGGTGAAAACTGAAACAAAAAAGGCATTTAATACTTTAGCCATTGCTGCATTTTCGGTTATTGTCTTTCCTGCCTCATTGAGTAGTGGGTCTTCCCTGTTCTTGGTCTTCCTCTGGCTTCTCGTGTATTTGTAAAATGTTTTCTTGTTATGTTTTATGTACCTAGCTAGTTAAATATAATTTTTTGCCTGGAGCTTCCTAATTTTGTCCCTTCATGTTCCTGGTGTGTTTTTTAATATTCATCCTTCATAATTTGACTTTGTTTCCACTTCTCTTTTGAGCTTCAAGCAATCTCCTGGTTAGGCCTTTCTCTCTCTCTCATTGGGATAGTTTGCTCTTGTGCTCTTAATTTTTTTTTTTAATGGTCAACTCTCCTAAACTCTTTTTTCCCTTAGACTTGCTTCCCATGGGATCTTACCTGCCAAATCTCTGAGTTCACTAAAGTCTGCCTACTTGAAGTCCATTTTATTCTGCTCTTTTCTCTCTTCCCGTTCCTTAGAATCATGAACTCTGTCCTTTCATGATCACTTTCACCCCAAACTGCCTCCTTCCTTTAAATTCTCAGCTAGTTACTCCCTATTTATCAGAATCCACTCTAGAATTGCCTCTCCCCTAATTGCTTTCCCCACCTTCTGTAATAGAAAATTGGTCTCTAGTGCATTCCAAGAACTTTTTGGATAACCTGTTCCCTGCTGCATTATTTTCCCAACAGATGTCTGAGTAGTTGAAATCCCCCACCACTACCAAGTCATGTGTTTTGGATGATTGTGTTAGTTGTTTAAAAAAAGGCTTATCCACCTCTTCTTCCTGGTTAGGTTCTCTATAGTGGACACCTACCATGACATCACCCTTGTTGTTTTTTTCTTTTATCCTTTCCTAGAGACTTTCAACAGGTCTGCCTCCTTATAATCTTTAAGGTCATTAAAGCAAAATTAAGGTCCCTGTCTATACTATGAAGCAGCAGAGTCGGGGAACCAGTTAGAATATGATTGTTCCCAGTTGGTGCCTAGTTTAAAATTTGGGGATATTGAATGTGTGCCCTTAGTCTGAAGCCAAGCAAAACTCATCTGATCTGAGGTGCACCCATGACACTGTCAGTAGAGGAAGGGAGTTGTCATTTACAGCATAATAGGATGGAGGTGGATGTGTTTCTGTGTGTGTCTCTCTATAATGGAAAGGGAGGTTTATTGTTCATAAAATTACACAGTTATGTATCACTTAACATCTGTAAGCTTGAGAGAGTTTATCTGAACAGTTGGTGGCTCTTCCAAGAAAACAATTTTATGTGAAGATAGTTTTCATGGTCTGCCAGGCAAGTCTTAGTATTAAATGGGACGAGACAGGAACCAGAGAGATTGTGCAGCATGATTTCATCATAATTAATAGCTGTGCTAATGGCCAGGACATAGACTAATGCTGGAATTGTGGAATTGGCATTTCCCTATTGTGTAAAAGGAGACAGAGACTTCATTTTTACGTACAATAGCCAGATGTTTAGCATTTTGATCAATCTTCCATAGAAGGTGAAATGTTGTCTCTCCTAGTTAACTGTATTCTGTATTTAATCTATTTTTGAGTCTCTTCTGTTTTCCCTTTCTCCACTCTAGTGGCTGTCTTTCACGCTCCTTTTTTGTGCATTGGCAGCTTAGCTACTTTGATCAAGTATCTGTATTTATTTTCTGTTGTGTTAAACCAAATTGGCTCAAACCTATGCTGTATTGATTTAGTTGTTTATAATTGCCTAAAATCCACAACATATGCATTATGAACTGTTCCAAAATTGTAGTTACTTTCCAAGTGTGTTACTGTTATCTACAGCCTTTCAAAATAAGATATCACTCAATCTTTTTTAAAGTTAAAATTAAAATTGCTTGTCTGCCTAGCAGCATAATTTTAACCTGTGCTTTATAGAAAAAAAGAAGACACAAGGTACCTTAGAAAGGTGCATCTGTAGAACCATATTAAGAACTTTAATATTGTTTGACTACTCTAGTTTTCAAGGCTACTTATAATATTAAGTAGTCCAGTTAACTACAGTGATCGTAAAACAAAAACTGATGCCATATTATTGATATTAATCAACACATCACAGGAAGAAAAACAGACAATTACAGAATCATAGGACTGGAAAGACCTCCAGAGGTCTTCTAGTCCAGTGCCCTGCACTCATGGCAGGATTAAGTATTATCTAGACCAGTGGCTCTCAACCTTTCTAGACTACCGTACTCCTTTCAGGAGTCTGATTTCTCTTACATACCCCCAACTTTCACCTCACTTAAAATTTATTACTTACAAAATCAGACATAAAAATACCAGTGTGTCACAGCACACTATCACTAATTTTTTTTCTCATTTTTACCATATAATTATGGTAAAATAAATCAATTGGAATATAAATATTGTACTTACATTTCAGTGTACAGTATATAGAGCAGGATAAAAAAATCATTGTATGAAACTGTAGTTTGTACTGACTTCACTAGTGATTTTATGCAGCCTGTTGTAAAACTAGACAAATATCTAGATTATTTGATGTACCCCTTGGAAGACCTCTATGTACCCCTGGTTGAGAACTACTGATCTAGACCATCCCTGACAAGAGTTTGTCTAAACTGCTTTTAAAAATCTCTAATCATGGCGATTCCACAACCTCCCTAAGCAATTTATTCCAGTGCTTAACCACCCTGACAGTTAGGATTTTTTTTTTCTAATGTCCAACCTAAACCGCCCTATGTACTAACAATATAGCTTAATGTATTGTAGCCTGCTGCCAACAGAGGGTGGCACTTTACTATGGGTGCACACACTTGAATGTTCCATCCAGGAAAGTGTAGCGATGCAACATGCTGTACGAGCCAGTACAGTACTCTAAAATCAGAACTGATTGTGCTTTGCTCCCAAAATATTAATTCTAGGACCTGTAATTCATGAATTGTATACGCTGTGTGCATATACGGTTGTGGAATTAACAAGACTTGCACTAAACTTCACAGATCAATCTCACTACTATTTTTTCCATCTCATTTTCCTTTCTTCATTTGCATATTGTCTACTTAGATTGTAAAGTCTTTGGGACAGAGATTATTTTCTTCTTGCTTGTCTAAAACACTGAGCACATCATTGAGGCTGTACAACAATAGTAATTAAAAAAAGTCCCTCCTTACTCAGCTATGAATTTTCCCACAAATAGGACACTTAAAGAATGAAAATCATTTTTATAATTTAATTTTCTGTATGAGGGTCACTAGCTTTGTGGAAAACCAGAAACACCGTATGGTTCTGCTGCTTGGTATTGTTTGGGCAATACTTCATATGCCCCTATTATATTTTACTTCCCACATAGCTAGTAATGATTGTGCTCTTCCAAGTTGGCTTTAGGTTCTACCCCAACTGTTAATATAATACAATACACTGATGGCCCATTTAATTTTTTTTTTCAAGTGAAATTTAAGTGGATATCTTGCTGGGTATGATTCTAAGCAGCAAGCAGGTTGGTGTAATTAATCTTTGTCATCAACTTGAATCCATACAGTGTCTGGTTAGTGTTTGTCTGAATGTATGCATAAACCATTCCACTGGCACACTCTTGTGAGAGCTAGCTGAAGCTGTTGGAATTGGCAGTGCAGGGCTCTGATGTTTGTGTAACTGAGTTTTCATGAACACTTTTTTAAAATTATTTATGTCTCTTTTAAGTTTACAATAAACACTGTAAGTCAAAAGCTGTGGTATTAATGAATAATGGAATTCTGTTTCTGCTCAGGCACTTTAAAGCTTTTCTTCCAATCTCTAAGGCAATATCTGCCTAGGCTAAGCCTTCCAGCAGGTTTGAGAATACAGCTGTATAGTAAGAAGAACTAGTATTAAGGCCCGGCCATACATCTACATAAGTCCATTGGAGCAAGGAGTGTTTTCTTGTGTTTGTGTATGGATTTAGGACACCAGAGCCCCTGATCTTGATTGGTATCAAAGGGTACTAGCATAATTTTAATATGAATACTGCTTAGTACCTCTAAGGATGAAAGTGAGATGGATAGATCCTACCTAAAGCTGGGGAATTTAAAGAAAAACATTTTGTTTGAAGTTCATCCAAATTTATAATCTAATTTAATTTTAGCCTTTTGTGTGCCTTTTGTGTTCACTTTCTGCAAACATTTGGACTGAGTCTTACTAGCAAAAACATTCATGGAAAATATATTACAGATTTGCATTCACAAGTATTTTTTTGCAGAAACCAACTTCTTGTATTGTAAGTCTTCATCCTTGAAACGTCTTGTGCATGTTCATCCAGCTAGGGAGCAGAAACAATACCATGTGACTTACTGGTTCAGTCACAGTGCTTTCAAGCATTTGCTCACCTCATAGGGTGAAAGACACTTTATTTTTATACACACACACACACACGCTGACAAATAAAGATATCTATAGAACAAATATGAGAAACTAATACATTCATAGAAATCACAGATATAGGGTTAAATATTCCATTAGCAGAGAAATGATGCTAAATAAACTTTTAATTGCAGTTTACTTGCTCAGTTGTAACAATAATTTAAAGTTCAGCCGTGTGAATGGAAATAATAATATTTATCTGGTATAATGATTCGTGATAGGTCAACCTTGATTCAGAGGTTTGGTTTGGATAAGGCCACAGAAAAGTTGGGTAATGCTCCAAAGTACTGAAACATTTTTTGCTTGCAGAATCAGGTGGGAATTCTCAGGAGAACAGGATATCTTGTGAGATTTCCAGTGTTTCCTGCATCTGGCCAGGTCAGATATATTATAGAGGAAGAACCTTTCATATGGTATTCTGGCACTTCCAGTTGTGCTCTTGGTCTCAGCTGAAGCTCAGGAATGCTTGGCCCAGTTAGAAACAGAGTTCCAAGGTGTAGTGGTAGGATTTTATAAAGGGTTGGCCTTGGAAATACACATCCCAGCCCCCATTGTGCATCATATGCACATGGCTTCCGAGGGTAGGTTTATGCTGCAATTAGACACCCAGGGCTAGCCCGTGCCAGCTGATTCAGGCTCACAGATGACTAAGGGGCTGTTTAATGGTGGTGTAGAGTTTGAGCTTGGGCTGGGGTGCAGGCTGTAGGACCCTGCAAGGAGGGAGGAGCCCAGAGCTCAGGCTGAAGCCTGAGCCCGAACATCTACACAACCATTAAACAGCCCCTTTGCTCGAGTCTGAGTCAGCTGGCAAGAGCCAGCCATGGGTGTCTAATTACAGTTTAGACATACTCTCAGACATCTTTCTTTCTCCTCTGGTTACTTGGTGCCTAGAGTAACCTGGGCAGCAAACCCACCAGTTTCCCTAAAGAACAAACAGGTGTGTCCTTCTCACTGCAACACAGTTTGAAAGAACTGGGCTCAAACTTTGTTTAAAAAAAAATTATGCTTGGCAGAGCTCAAAAAGTTTCGAGTCAATTGTGTGTGAGCAGACTTGAGGACAGATTGTTATACAGGTTTAAATATAGTAGAGGTGACCATCTGCTTTCCTATGCTATTATGACTGCTAAATACATCAAACCTGGCATTATATATCCATTTAGATCATTATATAACTCTTTAAGTTGTTTGCGTCAGTGAATATTTCTGAGATAGAAGTAAACCACTTAGTATGCGCAGTGGTAAATGGCGTTTTCGAAGGATCATAAGGAAGATTGTTTAACTGATGTGTTTTTGTTTCCATCTGAGGTCTCTGCCAGTTAAATGGATTCCGTTATTTTAAGAATGGGTCTTTATCCTACACATTCTCTTTGATTTACAATTTAGTCATGTTATGGTGTCTCAGTTGTGTATCCCCTTCCCCAATCCCCCACCCCAAATAAGCATTTTGCTTTCTAGAATTGAACTATGCCAGTTTCACAGTGTGTTGCTATTTCACATATATCCTATCCTTTATTTTTTGTCACTTTTCTTTCTCCCTAGGGTGTTCCTATTTAACTGTGGCTATTTTTACAGGCTCAGAACTGTACTTTGTCTTCAAGAAGAAATGTAGGGCTTCCAATAAAATGTTTTATAAAAATTTTCCGTACACATTATCTGGGTTCTCCTGCAGTCCCTTAACCTTTCTTGCTGGGAACTGTTAAACATCGACTGTTTAAGCTGTTAAACGTCTATAAAAGATAAAGTAAATAAGCTCTGGCTTTGATGGCCTCTTGGGTACCTTAAAAACAATAAAAATGTAGAAGTGCATTAGTGTCAGTGATTACAGAATTGTACATGCAGTGAAGTGAATTCGTGAATTTTGCCTCTTGGTGGCTTTTGAGAAATGGTCTGTCTCAGTGCACGTCACTCACCACCAGACTGTCGCCTCCTGCTCGCCAGCTTGGGGGTTATCTTGAGGCCGACGCCCGTGTCCAACATTTGCACGCTGTCATTCAATTTCCATTGTCTGCCTGCAGCCCCTCTCGCCACCTCAGGAACCATAGCATCCTTTGTGGCTTGGACCTCCGGCCTTGTCACTGTCTGTATTCCCCCTTTCCAAGGGAGTTTAGCTCCTAGTCCTGCTGCTTCCCCAGCCGAGGGACCCTCCAAACCGCAGTCACTTACTGTGTTTCTTTGGCTCTCCTATTGCTGCATGTTCCTGGGCCACTTCCCTGCAGCCACAGCCCCTTCCTCAGTCTCAGCAGCCTGCACAGAGCTCCTCTTCTCCCCAGGTTCCTGCTCTGTCCAAGGTGCTATAAGGTTGCAGCCTATTCCAGACACAGTCATCTCTCCTCGATCTCCAGGCAGCTACTGACCCTGCTGTGCCCTGAGGCTCTTTTTACATGGGCCTGTTGGGCTTAAGATGAGTACTCCCTACTCTGCTGTCTACATTTGGCACTCTGCTCCCAGGCAGAGCCAGCAGTGGTGATTGTACCATTGGCGCACATGGTAAATTTGAACTTGTTTTATTTTTCTGTCATCCTATGCTCTAATAACTAAAGAGCCTTAATGTTTCAGTGTGCCAGATGGAACAATCTTTTCAGCCATTCCAGCACTTTAGATGGTGTAGTATGTAGTATGCCTCTCCCTTCTTTGAACAGCTTGTCAGGCACAGGGTGCTTTCAAAAGTGCCCTTAATTGATGAACATAGGCCTTTTAGGAGCACTCTTGTAATAAAGGTGTGACCCACCGGAATTCTAATTAGCGATTTAACTTTGTTATGCAGTCACACCCCGTCATGTGTTGGGTGAGGATCTATTTATTCCAATGACTGCTGTTAGGGTTACAGCATCACACTTAAAATTTTGATCTAGAGTTGTGATTGTCTCCCCAGAAACTATTTCCTGAGCCAGGACTCTCTCCTCTATGTGGGACGAACAACAATGAGAAGTGCGTGTGCAAAAAGCAGCACTTGCCCAGCCAGTACTGTAAGTTGGTTATTATACAAAGTAAAAGCTGCAAGGATTAAAGAGAGCCTCACCGGTGTCAGTGATACTTTATCAGCATTCTCCACATATTTCCATTGACACACATGGGTCATGTGTAACAAGATGGGCTTAGGCAAGTTAACAAAGGAAAAGAAGGAGAGAGCCAAATAGAGAGAGTAACTGTTGTCGTCTGGGAAGTTATTTCTGTACAAACACAGTAGGGGTGATCAATCTACTTTCTTTGGAGCATCCAATGCACTGACAGGGAAAGTGATAGCAAAGACCCAACTACAGACAAAAGTCAGCCAAAAAAATTGATCCTTTTAGAGCAGGGGTTCTCAAACATAATTGCACCATGACCCTGTCTGACAACAAAAATTACTACATGACCCCAGGAGGAAGGACCAAAGCCTGAGCTCACATAAGCCCCACTGCCCCAGGAAGGGGAGCAAAGCCCGAGTCCTGCCACCCCGGGCTGGGGGGGGCAAAGCAGAAGCCCAAAGACTTCAGCCCCAGGCTGGAGGCCTGTAACCTGAGTCCTGTGACCCAGAGCTGACGCCCTCTGGCTTTGGCTTTGGCCCTGGACCTCACCAAGTCTAACACCAGCCCTGGTGACCCCATTAAAATTGGGTCGGGACCCCCAGTTTGAGAACCGCTGTTTTAGAGCACTTCCACTAAGGCTGTGTGTATACATCATAATCGGTTGACTCAACTTATGTCGACTTACAACTGCCAACTTGTGTGTGTTGCTCAGGCATGTGCACACTTGGCTGCTTGCATCTGAGCTGTACGTCCTCATCACTAGCAAATGCGGCGTTCCATGGGTAGGTATCCCGGTGTGCCTTGAGCTGCTATCTGGCACATTCTTTTCCAGGACATTTTTTGCCGTGCTTTGTGGGATACCAGTAATTTGTCCAGGGATTTCTGGGAACTAGGATTCAAGTTCCCACAACATCACTTTCTCTGTTTCATAGAGCTTATTCCATCCCATAATTTTCATGACATTTTTTTAAGTTCCAATATTTCCTTATGCCACTTTTTGGTCTCTGCCATCTCTCCAAAAGAAGCAGGATCCCTGCACAGCTCACTGCAGTTCTGATGATGTTGCTAATACAGGACACATGATTTTCCTGTGTCTAAAGAGATTCACAAAAAGAAAAGGAGTACTAGTGGCACCTTGGAGACTAACCAATTTATTTGAGCATAAGCTTTCGTGAGCTACAGCTCACTTGCTCAAATAAATGTATTAGTCTCTAAGGTGCCACAAGTACTCCTTTTCTTTTTTACAAATACAGACTAACACAGCTGCTACTCTGAAACCTAAAGAGATTCGGTGACTACTGCTACAATGACTGGTGTGGAGATGAAGATGAAATGCCGAGGAATGCGTGAGGGACCCAGTACATAGACAAATCAGGTTGTTGCTGGCATTCATGGAGCTTCTCCACGTGGTGTATCGGTGCTTCTGGCGCTAAGAAATGAGTGTTAAGTGATGGGAATCGCATCAAAAAGTAGATTTGGGACGATGAGCAGAACTTTCAGATATGAAAGGCCATGTTTCTGGATCTGTGTGCTGAGCTCACCCTAGTCCTCCAGTTCAGGGACACCAGAATGATGCATTGACAGTGGAAAAGCAAGAGGTAATTGTGCTCTGGAAGCTTGCTGTTTCAGATTGCAGTCAGTCAGTGGGCTATCCAGTTTGGAGTGGGAAATCCACAGTAGGAGCTTTTGTCATCAAGTGGACAAGACTGTGACTCTTGGCAATGTGCAGGAAATAGTAGATGGATTTGAAGCAATGGGCTTCGCAATCTGTGGTGGAGCAATAGACTGGATGCATATCACTGTTCTGGCACTCTCTCCTTGCCATGAATACATAAAATGAAAAAGGTACTTTTCCACGGTTATGCAAGCAGTAGTAGATCACCAGGTATGCTTACTGTTATTAATTGTGGGCTGGTCAGCGTAGTTTCATTATGGTCACATCTTCAAGCATACAGGACTTTTCCAAAGGTTGCAAATAGGGACATTCTTCCCTGATTGGCACATTCATGTTGGTGGTGATGAAATGCCAAAAGTGATTCTGGGGGACCCAGCCTACACCTTCTGGGTCATGGAACCATACACTGACCACCTTGACAGAACCAAGGAAAGATTCAACTACCGGCTGAGCAGGTGCAGGGTGACCGTTGAATGTGTATTTGGTAAACCCAAACCTCACTGGCAATGCTTAATGACTAGATTGGATCTCAGCGGGGCAAACATTCTTATAATTATTGCTGTGTTTGTGTATTACATAATATTCATAAAGTGAAGGGGAAAGCTGCATGGAGGGGTTGTAACGAGAGATTTCACTCTGAATGTTTTGAGATACCTTGCAGCACCTTAAATAGAGCCTTGCAGAAAAACCTAATAAAATGTTTGATATTTAAACCCCTTCCCTTTCCCGGTTGACATAATTAGGCTGATGACAGTATCAGAACACTTGGACTTGCATAAACAGTAGTTAGTCTTAAGATTAAGGCTTCAATTAAGTAGAAATAATGATAGTTCAAAATTAGAAAATCCAACATGGAGGATCAAAATGGTGGAGGTGGGGATGAGAGTGGAAAGTTCTAGCAAACAAGATGGTGTTGGAGGAGGAGCTTGGGTCTAGAATCCAAAATGGCATCGGGGAGGAGCTTTTCTTATCTAAAAATAGGTATGATGTCAGGGGGAGGAGCTAGACAGGAAATACAAATATGCTAATAAAAAGGGGAGGATCTAGACAGGAGGAGGAGTTATACTAATTTCTGGAAGCTGATTGGCTGAGCCAGGTTAATACATTATGTTAATGAGCAGAGCTTGAGAGAGCAACCAGTATGTAAGTCAGCAGCTTATGTGTGGGATTTTGGGGGTTTGTGAAGATCAAAAGCCTCAACAAGCAGCAAGAACAGCAGCTGGGACAACTTCAGCAGCAGCATCCTATGAAGATTCTGGAAAAGCAGCAGCAGAGCTCTGAGGTTGCCTGGGCAACGGCCCTCGGAACAGCTGCCTGCAGCAGCAGCAGCACCTTCCAGAGGGCAGCAGCTTTAGAACCCGGTAGCTACAGAAGCCTCCAGGCAGCAGAAACCGAGACTTCTGAGACAACCCTCACTGCAGCTTCCGTAACAACCACGCAACTACCTGCAGGCGGCAACCGCCACTAGCACAGCTTCTGAGGTAGCAGCAGCAGCAGCTGCTGTGCCGCGCGCCGCCTTTATCTTCAGCTTGTTGTGTAACATCTTATTGACAGAACAGAGGGCCCATCAGACATAACAGAGGGAATTTTAGGAAGAAAGAGTGTAAGTCTGATTTTCCTGTCAAAGCCCTGGTCTACACTAGGACTTTAGGTCGAATTTAGCAGCGTTAAATCGATTTAAACCTGCACCCGTCCACACAGTGAAGCCCTTTATTTCGACTTAAAGGGCTCTTAAAATCGATTTCCTTACTCCACCCCTGACAAGTGGATTAGCGCTTAAATCGACGTTGCCGGCTCGAATTTGAGGTACTGTGGACACAATTCGATGGTATTGGCCTCCGGGAGCTATCCCAGAGTGCTCCATTCTGACCGTTCTGGACAGCGCTCTCAACTCAGATGCACTGGCCAGGTAGACAGGAAAAGAACCGCGAACTTTTGAATCTCATTTCCTGTTTGGCCAGCGTGGCAAGCTGCAGGTGACCATGCAGAGCTCATCAGCACAGGTGACCATGATGGAGTCCCAGAATCGCAAAAGAGCTCCAGCATGGACCGAACGGGAGGTACGGGATCTGATCGCTGTTTGGGGAGAGGAATCCGTGCTATCAGAACTCCGTTCCAGTTTTCGAAATGCCAAAACCTTTCTGAAAATCTCCCAGGGCATGAAGGACAGAGGCCATAACAGGGACCCGAAGCAGTGCCGCGTGAAACTGAAGGAGCTGAGGCAAGCCTACCAGAAAACCAGAGAGGCGAACAGCCGCTCTGGGTCAGAGCCCCAAACATGCCGCTTCTATGATGAGCTGCATGCCATTTTAGGGGGTTCAGCCACCACTACCCCAGCCGTGTTGTTTGACTCCTTCAATGGAGATGGAGGCAATACAGAAGTAGGTTTTGGGGACAAAGAAGATGATGATGAGGAGGTTGTAGATAGCTCACAGCAAGCAAGCGGAGAAACCGGTTTTCCCGACAGCCAGGAACTGTTTCTCACCCTAGACCTGGAGCCAGTACCCCCCGAACCCACCCAAGGCTGCCTCCTGGACTCAGCAGGCGGAGAAGGGACCTCTGGTGAGTGTACCTTTTAAAATGCTATACATGGTTTAAAAGCAAGCATGTGAAAGGATTACTTTGCCCTGGCATTTGCGGTTCTGCCTTTGCAAAAGGTTTCTGGGGAGGGCAGCCTTATTTCGTCCTTCATGGTAGGACACTTTACCACTCCAGGCCAGCAACACGTACTGGGGAATCACTGTAGAACAAAGCATTGCAGTGTATGTTTGCTGGCATTCAACCAAAATCCGTTCACGCGGTGGGAGGAGGCAAAATGCGACCTTGTAACGAAAGCACATGTGCTATGTATGTAATGTAAACAGCAAGGTTTACCCTGAAAGAGTGTAGCGACTGTTTTATAAAATGTGTCTTTTTAAATACCGCTGTCCCTTTTTTTTTCTCCACCAGCTGCATGTGTTTCAATGATCACAGGATCTTCTCCTTCCCAGAGGCTAGTGAAGCTTAGAAAGAAAAAAAAACGCACTCGCGATGAAATGTTCTCCGAGCTCATGCTGTCCTCCCACACTGACAGAGCACAGACGAATGCGTGGAGGCAAATAATGTCAGAGTGCAGGAAAGCACAAAATGACCAGGAGGAGAGGTGGAGGGCTGAAGAGAGTAAGTGGCGGGCTGAAGAGAGTAAGTGGCGGGCTGAAGACAGGGCTGAAGCTCAAAGGTGGCGGCAGCGTGATGAGAGGAGGCAGGATTCAATGCTGAGGCTGCTGCAGGACCAAACCAGTATGCTCCAGTGTATGGTTGAGCTGCAGCAAAGGCAGCTGGAGCACAGACTGCCACTGCAGCCCCTCTGTAACCAACCGCCCTCCTCCCCAAGTTCCATAGCCTCCACACCCAGACGCCCAAGAACGCGGTGGGGGGGCCTCCGGCCAACCAGCCACTCCACCACAGAGGATTGCCCAAAAAAAAGAAAGCTGTCATTCAATAAATTTTAAAGTTGTAAACTTTTAAAGTGCTGTGCTTAAAGTGCTGTGTGGCATTTTCCTTCCCTCCTCCACCACCCCTCCTGGGATACCTTGGTAGTCATCCCCCTATTTGTGTGATGAATGAATAAAGAATGCATGAATGTGAAGCAACAATGACTTTATTGGCTCTGCAAGCAATGATTAAAGGGAGGAGGGGAGGGTGGTTAGCTTACAGGGAAATAGAGTGAACCAAGGGGTGGGGGGGTTCATCAAGGAGAAACAAACAGAACTTTCACACCGTAGCCTGGCCAGTCATGAAACTGGTTTTCAAAGCTTCTCTGATGCGTACCGCGCCCTCCTGTGCTCTTCTAACCGCCCTGGTGTCTGGCTGCGCGTAACCAGCAGCCAGGCGATTTGCCTCAACCTCCCACCCCACCATAAACGTCTCCCCCTTACTCTCACAGATATTGTGGAGCACACAGCAAGCAGTAATAACAGTGGGAATATTGGTTTCGCTGAGGTCTAAGCAAGTCAATAAACTGCGCCAGCGTGCCTTTAAACGTCCAAATGCACATTCTACCACCATTCTGCACTTGCTCAGCCTGTAGTTGAACAGCTCCTGACCACTGTCCAGGCTGCCTGTGTACGGCTTCATGAGCCATGGCATTAAGGGGTAGGCTGGGTCCCCAAGGATACATATAGGCATTTCAACATCCCCAACAGTTATTTTCTGGTCTGGGAATAAAGTCCCTTCCTGCAGCTTTTGAAACAGACCAGAGTTCCTGAAGATGCGAGCATCATGCACCTTTCCCGGCCATCCCACGTTGATGTTGGTGAAACGTCCCTTGTGATCCACCAGAGCTTGCAGCACTATTGAAAAGTACCCCTTGCGGTTTATGTACTCGGCGGCTTGGTGCTCCGGTGCCAAGATAGGGATATGGGTTCCATCTATAGCCCCACCACAGTTAGGGAATCCCATTGCAGCAAAGCCATCCACTATGACCTGCACATTTCCCAGGGTCACTACCCTTGATATCAGCAGATCTTTGATTGTGTGGGCTACTTGCATCACAGCAGCCCCCACAGTAGATTTGCCCACTCCAAATTGACTCCCAACTGACCGGTAGCTGTCTGGCGTTGCAAGCTTCCACAGGGCTATCGCCACTCGCTTCTCAACTGTGAGGGCTGCTCTCATCTTGGTATTCATGCGCTTCAGGGCAGGGGAAAGCAAGTCACAAAGTTCCATGAAAGTGCCCTTACGCATGCGAAAGTTTCGTAGCCACTGGGAATCGTCCCAGACCTGCAACACTATGCGGTCCCACCAGTCTGTGCTTGTTTCCCGAGCCCAGAATCGGCGTTCCACAGCATGAACCTGCCCCATTAGCACCATGATGCATGCATTGGCAGGGCCCATGCTTTCAGAGAAATCTGTGTCCATGTCCTGATCACTCACGTGACCGCGCTGACGTCGCCTCCTCGCCCGGTATCGCGTTGCCATGTTCTGGTGCTGCATATACTGCTGAATAATGCGTGTGGTGGTTAATGTGCTCCTAATTGCCAAAGTGAGCTGAGCGGGCTCCATGCTTGCCGTGGTATGGCGTCCGCACAGAAAAAAGGCGCGGAACGATTGTCTGCCGTTGCTCTGACGGAGGGAGGGGCGACTGACGACACGGCTTACAGGGTTGGCTTCAGGGAGCTAAAATCAACAAAGGGGGTGCCTGTACATCAAGGAGTATTTCAGGCAGGACTGCACGGAGGGTTCCAATAAGAAATGGTGCACCTAAGTTATCATTGTTATTGGAACAAGGAGGTTAGCCTGGCCTCTGATTGATACATGGCTAGATTTACCTCGCTGCACCTTCTCAGTGAGTGACTGCAGTGTGACCTAGAGGAATGAGTCCCCTAGACAGGGGAGGAGGCAAATGAGTACAAAACAAATCTGGTCTATTTCTTGTTTTGATCCACTCCATCTATCTTTTACATCTTTGGCTGGCAGCAGACGGTGCAGAAGGACTGCATGCCATCCACATCTCATGGCTGCTCGGCAGAAGATGGTACAGTACGACTGCTAGCCATCCCCATCTCTTGCCTGCCTGGCAGAAGATGGTGCAATACGACTGCTAGCAATCCTCATCTCTTGCCTGCCTGGCAGAAGATGGTACAGTACGACTGCTAGCAGTCCGTATCGCCTGCCCGCTCACCATAAGACGGTTCAATAGGACTGACTGCAGGACTAAAGAGAATGACCTGGTCAAGTCACTCCAAATTTAGTCCCTGCGCCCATGTCTGCCCAGGCGCTCCCAGCCAACGCGGCCAGGAGCACCTCGGACACGATGAGGACGACTACCAGTCGTATTGCACCGTCTGCTGCCAGAAGGCAAGGGGTTGCTGCTACTGTGCAGCAAAGCCGTACCGCGTCTGCCAGCACCCAGGAGACATAGGGTGACGGTTACCTGAGCGGGCTCCATGCTTGCTGTGGTATGGCGTCTGCACAGGTAACTCAGGAAAAAAGGCGCGAAATGATTGTCTGCCCTTGCTTTCACGGAGGGAGGGAGGGAACGGGGGCCTGACGACACGTACCCAGAACCACCCGCGACAATGTTTTAGCCCCATCAGAGTGCTCCATTGTGACTGCTCTGGACAGCACTCTCAGATGCCCGATTGTTTGCCATTGCTCTGACGCTGGGAGGGGCGCTTACAGGGTTGGCTTCAGGGAGCTAAAATCAACAAAGGGGGTGGCTTTACATCAAGGAGTATTTCAGGCAGGACTTCACGGAGGGTTCCAATAAGAAATGGTGCACCTAAGTTATTGTCCTTATTGGAGCAAGAAGGTTAGCCTGGCCTCTGATTGATACATGGCTAGATTTACCTCGCTGCACCTTCTCTGTAAGTGACTGCAGTGTGATCTAGAAGAATGAGTCCCCTAGACAGGGGAGGGGGGGAAGCAAATGAGTACAAAACAAATCTGGTCTATTTCTTGTTTTGATCCACTCCATCTATCTTTTACATCTTTGGCTGGCAGCAGACGGTGCAGAAGGACTGCATGCCATCCACATCTCATGGCTGCTCGGCAGAAGATGGTACAGTACGACTGCTAGCAGTCCGTATCGCCTGCCCGCTCACCATAAGACGGTTCAATAGGACTGACTGCAGGACTAAAGAGAATGACCTGGTCAAGTCACTCCAAATTTAGTCCCTGTGCCCATGTCTGCCCAGGCGCTCCTGATCGACCTCACAGAGGCGACCAGGAGCACCTCAGACATGACGATGACGGCTACCAGTCGTACTGTACCGTCTGCTGCCACAAGGCAAGGGGTTGCTGCTACTGTGTAGCAATGCCGTACCGCGTCTGCCAGCACCCAGGAGACATAGGGTGACGGTTACCTGAGCGGGCTCCATGCTTGCCATGGTATGGCGTCTGCACAGGTAACTCAGGAAAAAAGGCGCGAAATGATTGTCTGCCCTTGCTTTCACGGGGGGAGGGAGGGAACGGGGGGCTGACGATATGTACCCAGAACCACCCGCGACAATGTTTTAGCCCCATCAGGCATTGGGATCTCAACCCAGAATTCCAATGGGCAGCGGAGACTGCGGGAACTGTGGGATAGCTACCCACAGTGCAACGCTCCGGAAGTCGACGCTTGCCTCGGTACTGTGGAAGCGCTCCGCCGAGTTAATGCACTTAATGCACTTAGAGCATTTTCTGTGGGGACACACACACTCGAATTTATAAAACCGATTTCTAAAAAACTGACTTCTATAAATTCGACCTTATTCCGTAGTGTAGACATACCCAAATGCTAAGGAATGATTGAGTCTTTCTGTCAAAAAAGCTGGATGCCTGTGTTTGAGTGAGATCTACCCCACCGCATTCTACGACCGGCTGATCACCACTCACAGAACGGTAATATTAAAATGTAACATCAATTAAAAGTAATTACATTGTAATTATTGTATCCTCCAGATGTGATATAGGAATATTCCATATAATGTGTGGCTTTTATTTTGCCGCACCACTTTATTGTATAAATTCTTAAATATAATTCTATTGTGTTCTATTTAAATCCCATGTAGCTTTTCTTGCTTTATTAATCTCTCTGTATTTCCTGTATTTATTATTTCTATTAAATAAATAAGTCTTTTGTTTTCAAAGAATTGCTTCTTGTGTGTGTCAGTCTTTGAGCGGAAGGCTGTATCCGTGTCCTTTCAGGGGTTAGTGAGACTAGCTTGCTCTGGGGAGCCCTCTGCGGTTCATAGACAAGCCCCCTGGCAAAACCTTGGCAATTTCTTTAGGGCGGGCCACAACTTTGTTACCCTTCTGTTAAATTAAAAGTGCTATTGTAGGCTAACATAATTGGTGTCTACATTTTTAGGGTAACAGGGTGAGGTGGAGCGGCTGTCTGTCTGATTTTGAATAGGTAGACAGAAGGGCTATTAGAACAGCCGACCATGGAGCTATACAGCTGAGGGAGGCTTTCAAAGATCAATTTAACAGTGCGATGTGCCCCTGGTGCTATCTGGACCAGTGATCTGCTAGGTCACTCCGATCCTTGACTCTGGGAGCCAGCCTTACCCTGCTCTGCTGTGAGAACCCCCACTCCTGGGCTGTTCATGCACAGCCTCTGGCACGTAAGCTGCTTGTACACTGAATGACACTAGCCAATATCTCTGGTCCCAGACACAACCCATCTTGCAGTGTCCAGTTATGCCTGCTGGACACTGCAAGCTTATATGAGTTTGTCAATTTAACAAAGAAATTGATATGTACCAGGCTTGTTATCCCAAGGAGTGTCTCTCTGACACACTTCAAACCAAACGCAGTGCTTCCGGTAGAATAAAAAAACAAATTTATTAACTACAAAGTTAGATTTTAAGTGATTATAAGTCAAAGCATAACAAGTCAGATTTGGTCAAATGAACTAAAAGCAAAACGCATTCTAAGCTGATCTTAATGCTTTCCATACCCTTACAAACTTAGATGCTTCTCATCACAGATTGGCTGGTTGCCCTTCAGCCAGGCTCTCCCCTTTGATCAGTGCTTCAGTCTCTTGGTGGTGATGTCTGTAGATGGAGGTGGAAGAGAGAGGAAGAGCACAACAAACATCTCTCCCTTTTATCATGTTCTTTCTTCCCTCTTGGCTTTGCCTCCCACTCTCAGGGTCAGGTGAGCATTACCTCATCACAATCCCAAACTGACCAAAGGAAGGGGGTGACTCACTTGCGAGTCCAACAGAGCCTTTGTTGCTGCCTAGGCCAGGGTCCTTTGTTCCTGTGAGGCTGGGCTGGGTTTGTCTCATACATGCCCTAATGAGGTATGAACTACCCCTGGCAAGTTTTTGTCTGGGCTTGCTTTAAGCTATGAGGACACATTTTCAGCCTCATAACTATATACATGAAATTATAACCTATAACATTACTAGAACAACAATGCTCAGTGCATCATGAGTCTTCTGAAGACACCCGACATGACAAACTTTGCATTGGATACTGCACAACCATATTATAAGGATGAACATGGGAGTGCATGGTATTCCCCCGAGGTACAGAATGTCACAAACAGGCAGCCATAATAGTGTTGTGTGATGATTTTGTGCACCTGTGTGACTTCATGTGTTCCTACATTAAATATGGGTGGGACCCTGACTCCTGTTCAGTTTTATTTAGGAGCGGGTGGGGGCATGCTGGTATCACACTGGCATGGTATCACACTTTTATCTGTGCCAAGCAAAGTACTGTGTAAGATCATAGTCCAGCGTATATCAGAGGCAGTTGATAGTGTTCTCAGAAAAGAGCAAGCTGGTTTTCGGAAAGGGTGTGGTTGCACAGACCAGACTCTACGAAACATAATCGAACAGTGCTTAGAATGGCAATGGCAACTCTACATAAATTTCATAGACTTTGAGAAGGCTTTTGATAGCATTCAGAGGACCAGCCTATGGCACATTCTGTGGGCATATGGAATTCCTTTCTGTATAATCAACATGATCAGAAGCTTCTATTTCAACTTTACATGCAGTGTTGATCACAGTGAGCTCAGTTTTAAAGTCAAAACAGGAATACGTCAGGGGTGCGTCATGTCTGCAATTCTCTTCAACATCTATTGATCTCTGTCACTAGCACCCTGCCAGTGTAGCAGTGAGTGGGAGGGGAGAGGCGGCTGCTCTGTGGTCAACGGATGTGGCTGTGAGCATGGGTTTCAGTGGCTGGGCGGAAGGCTTACCCGGCCCTCTGATATTGTGCTTCACTCTACACTCCCCCATGGGGGAAGGAGGGAGAAGACAAAGCCATCACTTACTGGTGCCAAGGCCACGGCCTGTGCCAAGCCCAGGACAGTTTTCTGCTGAGAGGCTGCCACTGCTTCATGGGAGCTCTTCTGGTCAGGGAGGGATGCTTCTGGAAACCCTGCCATTGCCTGAGCACTTGAGAGAGGCATGGGTCTCCACAGAACGGGCCCACACTTCCATGCAGGCACTTAATCTGTGAGGGAGGTGCAGAAAGACAGTGTCTAGCTTTCCCTCTCTTCTTAGCCTTCTCTGCTATGCAGCACCTGCATGGGTGAGCAGTGACTGAGGAGAAAGAGACTCCTCCCTGCCAGTAAAGGCAGACTCTGTCAGCCTGGATATTTCAAGCCTTTTTTTCTCCCTTTTATTTTTCTTCAAATGTGCTCTGCGGCAGGGAGAAGATGGTCTGCCTGCCTTGAGGCAGACAAAATCTGACTGTTTCTCAGAAATGGAGCCAAACCTTCCCTGTCTCTGGCGGAGGCAGACCAATCAAAAACTGTCAAAGATTGCATACAGCACAGTACCCAATATCATGGATCCATGGACTTTATTACTCCGAGCAAGGACATTTTCAAGTAAGGCATACATACATTTTCCTAATTGGTGTAACAAAGCATTGTCTATGAATGTCTTCACAGTGTCTCTTCACAGCATAGCAAGCTCGAGTTGTAACTTGAGTGTTGCCCCTAACTAGGCGCATGTCCAGACGCAAAAATCTCTAACTGGAGTGCTGTTGACGCTCTAGCTAGTATTGCAGTGGAATGCAACAGTTTCAGTTACAAGAATTCAGCAGCAGCTAATCCAATTGCTCCGCTAATCCAATCACTCTGTAATTCCAGTGTCCTTTTGAAATGTGGGTGCCTCATTTGAGCTAGCCTAGCTGCAGTGCAGTAACTTGGGTGTACTAACTTGATTTTAACTGTTGTAGTGAAGACCAGCCCTACAATAGTATGACCATCATACTATTAAAAAGAAAAGGAGTATTTGTGGCACCATAGAGACTAACAAATTTATTTGAGCATAAGCTTTCGTGGGCTACAGATCACTTCATTAAATGCAGACTAACAAATTTATTTGAGCATAAGCTTTTGTGAGTTACAGCTCACTTCATCGGATGCATGCATTCGATGAAGTGAGCTGTAGCTCATGAAAGCTTATGCTCAAATAAATTGGTTAGTCTCTAAGGTGCCACAAGTACTCCTTTTCTTTTTGCGGATACAGACTAACACGGTTGCTACTCTGAAACCTGTCCTCATACTTTTGTCATCTGAGTTCTGTGAACAAGCCATTCGTGACTTCTCAGGAACACAAGGCCTGATTAATTTTGTTAAAGATTTATTGACCAAGGTTTAGAAACACAAAGAACAACAGGGTTGGGAAGAGAAATGGATAGAAGCAAAAGAAAGAAAGGAGAACACTGTATTATCTTGAGATCTTCTTTCTCATGTACCTTTCTGGTTTCCCCTGCTCTCCTACGTGGTTGGTGCCATTCCCTGGGCTGGAATGTAAGGTAGGTAGCTTTTGCTAGGATTTTGTCAGTGTGGTTTCACTGCTTCCTTGGAAAATCTCCACTGAATTCTAGAATGATCTACTGGTATCTCAAGAAGCCATTACTGCTGAACTATATAGTAACTCCACCTTGAATCCTGAACATAAGAGCTCCAGTGTCCTAATGTATAATAAAATAGAATTGGGGCCATAGAGAGGCAGTACCAAAGGAAATGGCAGCTGTTGATCACACAGAGTAACCATAGGAACAACTGTATTCAAGTTCTTAGGTGTCTTGATAAATAGATGCCTCTTTGAAATACTAGTGGAAATTAAGTCCTAAACAGTTACCCCATTACTCTCCATGCTACTGTAGGTCGGGGCTTTTAAGAAGTTGCTGTAAGGATTATACAATACCAGACCCACTAAGAAATGAGGACTAGAGAAGAAGAATACTTTATCTATGTAGCATCCTTCATTCAACTGTCTCCAAAGCCATTTACTGACCTTAAATAATTAATCTTACAAAGAGATCCATAGCTTGCTTTTTGCATAGTATCATGGTGAGGTGATTTTCAGGCCCACGTGTTTTTGGACAGAGCTACAGAGTGAGTCAGGAATAAAATGTAAGGGTACACATACCCAGTACCCTTCTCTATCCTTGGGACAATGCTGTCTCCTGCACTTCCACTACCACTGAGATATGACTATAAACTGAAGTAGAGACTATTCCATTGTTTGTTTTGTTTTTTATTCATGTAACTGTGTGTCCCGTCTTTTAAGTCTTGCTTTAAAAGCACAGAATGTTGTAATAGGCTTTTCATATACTCAGAAAAAACAGTGCTAAAACAACTGAGCTTTCTTGTTACTCTTGCAGATGGGAGATGGGCTTGTCAGGCTGGATTGCATTTTCCTGTTGCTAAAGTTTCTTATGTTCTCTTGAAAAAAATAACTAATAGAGGAAAATCCTGAATGTATAAGTTACAGCCTCTCGGAAAGGAGGAAGATCAAAGAAAACAAAGTCTGACTCCAAAGGGACACTGGCTCATCAACTAACGACAAACTTTCTTTCCATTTCCTTTTTATTGTGATTTATTTCTTTGTAGAGACAAGGGGGTGAGGTAGCATCTCTTACTGGATCAGCTTCCGTAGATTAAAGAGACAAGCTTTTGAGCTTTCCAGAGCTCTTCTTCAGGTCTGTAGTTTGTCTTGCTCAACAGCCAGTCTACTTTCTGGATAGAGCTCTGCTGTTAATGTCTTCTAGCAACCATTTACTAACTGGTTAAAACACACATCTTGAATCTTTGAGTGCTTAATCAATTAAATTTTTGGGTCTAGTCAGTGTTTTTTACAGGCTGAAATGGAGGAAATCTCTCCTCCTCCCCACCTTATTTTTCTTGCTCTGTTTATACTGGACTGTGCACTGGTGATTGTTAGCATGGTGGGTGTAGCTCTGAAAGGAGAACTGTTAAGAACACTTACTTCCTTTCATTCATATATTGTTAATTAAATCTTGTTTCATTTTAATGAGAGCTGTTGAGATGTGAGCATGTTCTATGAATCCAATATCCTGAGAACACAGCAATTTGTATGTAGTTAATGCCTGGGAATTAGAAGGAAACCTTCTGATTCCATACATTAGTGGCTCCCCAACCCTTAACACCTGATTTACAGTGTCTTGAGATGTTGAAATCCAGCTCACGTCAGCAATAATACTTAACATTTATGTAGTGTTATACAAACATTAGTTAGCTAGTGTCTGACAGTTACTAACTGATGGCTGTTTTATAACCTATGTGAAATTTGATGATATCAGTCCAACTCCCAGTGGTCAGGTTTCTATACTGCATAAATAACCACCACTACTGGCACTAATGGTGACACCCAACAGGCCACCTTTGCCAAGAAGTCAAGAATTGAATAGAATTGGAATTTGAACTTGCCTCATCACTAAAGGAGGTTTCTACAGCCTATCTCCAGGGTTGTCAATCATGTAATCTCTCACAAGTGTTACATTCACACAAATGTTTTAGAGGGGGGAAAAAAGGCAAAGTAAAGCAATGGTCTATTGACCAAGTTTCAAGTATGCACACAGCATCTGTGTGATAACCAGCAGCTCTGATGCCAGTAGCCTGGTTCCCAGTTGCTTATCACATATACACTCAGAGCTACTTGTTTGCTGGCTGTTGGTGTCTAGGCTGTGAACCACAACAGCAGAGCATTCGTGGCACCCAGGGTTACAAGGGCAGGTAGTGACACAGCCTCTCACTGGTTGGGGTTGCACCCCATCTCATTCTGTCATGCTAGTGTTGTGTGGTGCAGTTGGTCTCAGGATCACGTGAAAATCTGAGAGAGGGAGGACAGGAGGAAGGTGAGGACAGGAGGAAGGAAAAGAACGCACGAGGGAAGGGAAGACAGAGCACGAACTCATGTGTGTCAGGCTGGTGTTTCTCTCATCTAATGGTGAGTCAAGTGTTCTCACCCGTAAGTTGATCTGGATTTTGCAATGGTCAAGGCTCACCAACGAAGGACAGAGTCTCTGGAGCGAAGCAGAGGCCGGTTGGCTTTTCCCCAAGGAATCCTCCAAGAGTCCGTTTCACCATTATGGTCCTTAAAGTATCTCTTCTTAAAAACTCCGGGCTGGGGGGAAGCGATGGGTGGAATAGGCTACCCCCTCATTATTTTGTTCACTAAGTAGGCCTATTTTCCGACATACCAATTTTGGTCCATTGATATCTGATACTATTCTCCCATTTATTTATTTTATTTTATTGCTCACAGTCCTATCACAGACCTTGAGTTGCTTCAGTAGCCCTTTTTGTCTGGAGTAATCCAGCCTTTCTGTCTCCTTTCCATACTGATGTTCTGCTTCTAATAAGCATTTAAATTATAGCAGGCTATTGGAGCATTCTATGCTCCAACTGTTGACCTTACAGTTAGGATAGATTTGCTAGGCCTAAATTACTACAACAGTGGATCCAAAACCTAGCTATACATATGCACGTGAGGGAGGCAGGTGCCATAACATTCGTAAGAGATATCGCTGATCACTTTTTTTTTTCTTCTGTTGACCCTTTGGCCTGTAAAACTGTTTTAGTTTAGTCATGTGAATCTCCGTTTCAGATATCATCTTGATATCTCTGTATTGTAAGATGTCTGACTTCATCTGGGGCTCAACAAATTTGGATTGCCTATTCTACTTCCGGGATGTGATATTGTTACAAAGTATTGCATGCAGTCATGAGCATGCAGCACTCATTCATTATCAGTCTTTAGTTAGTACCAGTGGCTTCTCTGCACTGTGCCACTGAACTCTCTGGTCCTAGTCTATGTCATTTGATCTGTGCGACCGCTGGCTTCTGCTTTTTGACCCTTCTAAGTTTTCATTCTGCAGTGGTCAAGACATCTTTTGGCATGGTCAGTCTTCTGATGTTCTCAATATCTTAATTTTCCCCCTAAATCCTATTCCCTTGGTTTTATGGCTGATCGGTTTTCTGTGCATTTGGGGAGAGTATTTCGCTATATTCTGGGTTTCCAATATCCCACATTTTCATTCCATGTTTTCCTCCGTCTGTGTGGCTCTTTCCACTTCACTGAAACGTGTGCCTGTATTTATAATTACTATTTGTTTATTTAATATTAATAACACCCATTTACAATTTAGGTCTTTATTTGGTTTCTAAGCTTTTTCTTGTAAACACGCTGAAATTAAAGTTGAAATTCCTTAGTTTTGTTGAACCAGCTATGTATATTCGTGCGTGTGGTCTGGAAACACAATTTGTACTTCCAGCACCATTTTTTAGGTTGGCTAAATATTCTCTGCAGAAGTTAGATTGTTTTCAGCTGTAATGACAAGAACCCCATGGCCTCAGCAATATTTTACAAGAAGTTAGAAGTGCTCTTCTTATTTATTTTTCTGTAAAGAGGTCCTTAATATCCCTTGTTGTCTTTAAAATGTTGTGGACTTACTCCACATGATGCAGCTTTCTTAGTTTTACAGCATTACTACCCTTCAAATGCTTTTCTTTTGGGCCTTTGCTCCTTTACATCAGATTGAAAACATCTCAGGAGACTTCTCAATAATGGGTTTTCTATGCTTATTAAGCTAGGTCTGTCTTACTGAATGAAATGATTTATGCTGGCTTCTTGTCTATCTTTATTTCTGTGCACTGGAGCATCTGGATGCCAAATGTTAAGAAACAATCAGAAATTACAGTTCACCTTTTTCTTTTCCAGTCCCTTAATTTTGCTCTGTGTGACCTGTATTTTGTGTTCAAAGCAAAAGGGTTGACGTACAGTTCTTCACCAGATGTCATAGTAGTACCAAGTAGCCTGTTAGTGATGACTTCGTTTTCTCAGCTGCCTTTGCATGTAAACTATCACTCCAGCTCATAAAATTTGCTGACAAATTGAATAAAACACTCCATTTACCTCTGAATATGCTCTGGTGTATATATTGCCTTTGCCTTGTCCTTCAATTTGTCTTTAGTGCCACATAGGGTCATGGTTTAATGTCTTGTCCATATGGCAGGTTTTGCTGGATACTAAATTATTTTTAAGATCAGTTTCTGAGAATCATTTCAGGCTGTATGGTTTTGCTGACATGGTGGGTGGGAAGAAAAAAGGAAGTATTTTAAAAAGTTATTGAAAATCACTATTGCTCAAACAAAAAGTAATAGAAATTGCTTTTCTTATCAAATGAAGATCTCTAAGTATGATAATACCATATATCAGTGTTTCTCAGCCTTTTTGATACCAGGGTCTGGCTTGCTGGAATTCAAAAAACTAGAACTCTAGGGTGGGATTTTCTAAAATACTCAGTGGCGTAACTTTCTCCAATTAAAGTCAATGTGAGTTTTATCAATCTCTGTGGGCAGAGAGTTAAGTCAGTATATATAAAAATCCCATCTGCAGTCTTGAGCATAATATTCTTTTTCATTACTAATCTTAGAGATCTATTTCGTTATAGATTTCTTTACTTTTTAAAGGCCTTTAATATACACACACACAGAAACGGTGATCTTCTTCTTCCTATTTCTGCTGAATGACTGCAGAATATTGTCTCAGAATTTTCTTCATTACTGGGAGTTCAGTCCCAGCGTGGATTATCACAGGTTGGTGCTATCTGCGTGGAAAGTTGGCAAGAAAATATCTGGAGGTGTTCTAGGGTTGTCAACTTTCTAACTTCTGAAAACAGGACACTAAAGCAGGAAAGCTAGAATCTCCCCCCCCCCCCAGCTTTTCCTCAAGCCCTGCCCCCATTGCTCACTGCTCTCCCTCCTCCATTTTCCTCATTGCTCAATCCTGTTTACCTTACCCCCTTTTCCCCCCTGCCCAAGGGATCCCTCTGCACCGGGGCTAGGATGGGAGCCTGAATGCCCATGGGATGCAGGTAGGAGGAAACCCCAGCTGAGCCGACGCTGGCATGGGTTGATGACCCAGTGCCTCCTCCCTTAGACCAACCTGCCCACAGTAACTGGACTCTTGATGTCCAGTCAGTATATGTGACCAGACACAGTACAGTCGAAAACCATATGTCTGGCAACCCTAAAGTGTTCTGAGGAATTCTGAACTGGTCTTTGGTGAGGAAACGGAGATCTGGATTGTAGACTGTTCCAGCAGGCAGAATGAAAAGTGCCTCTGTGTTCTACATCGTAAAGAAGGTATGTGTGTTCATCTGATGACCATTCTGCAAGTATCATTACTGTTATAGTCCCACATCATGTGTTGGCTGTTGAAATCACCAACATATATAGCTTGGTGATAGTCTATGGGTAATGGGAGAGAAGGCCAGTCTATATTCATAGGTTTATACATATTAACCACCATTATCTTGGGGATTCTTATTGATATGGTGAAGGTTCTGGTGTTGCTCTTGGCATCTATCATGTCATAATCCTTGATGCCTTGCTTGATGTACATGGCAAGGCTGTGTTTTGAGTGGTGGAGGGAGACAACAAGATCATAGCTAGCAACACTGCAGTGTGATTCTTGGACGATATCTTTGAGAAGGGTTTCTCACAGGGCAATGACATTAATCATGTTGTCTTGCATTATGTGAACTTGGTATTCACTTTTAGATTGGAATATACGTTCAGTGTTCACTTGGCAAATTTTGTAGAGCTAGGCCTCTTAAAGTGGCTCTGGCAGGAATTGCTTTTTGCAGACTAACGATTTCCATTGCTGTTCAATCTCGGATTTTGTGGAGCCGTATTCGGATGCCATTTTGATGACATTGTTTGTGCTTTAGCATGTAACAGGGCAGACTACAAGAAGGTTCTCTGTTTTGAAATGGTCTTGTCTACCCATCTTGTGTGCCTGTTAACTTTAGTTCTTTCCAGTCTGATTTCAGTTTTATATAATTTTATTACATTTGTCAAGAGGAATTAATAAATCAAAGCTCTTTCTCGAAGGCTAGTATTTGACAACTATATCCCGACAAAATACAGTTTCTGGGTGCAGAAGTTTGTGTTTGGCAAGTTTTGCATTGCAGATACACTTGAAGATCATCCCATTTCAGGAGTAGAGTCATCACTAACAGACTATGTGGTATTGGTAGGACATCTGGTAAAGAACTGTACGTTAACCCTTTTGCTTTTAACACAAAATGCAGGTCACATAGAGCACAGTTAAGGGACTGGAAAACAAAAAGGGGGGCTATTCAAATCAGGAAGGCTTTGCGGCAGCACTTTGACAATGACCAACAGTAACATATGTCTCTGAGTCTCTTCAATATTACATGACATGTAGTTTTCCTAGGGGGTAATGGTGACATTGTAATAAAGTGATTAAAATGCCTATGTATGTATTGGCAGTGCCTGCAATCTCGCCTTGTACAAAAAAATAAAGATGATTTACCATTATAAACGTTTGCTTTTATTGCACAAGAAACAGCACACACAAACACACAGGTGCTTGGCGGGAAAGGAGGAACCAGGGAAGGGCAGACTTTCACAGCTCGGTGTAGGTCCGGCTATCATTGTGAAAGTTGTCCAAGGGGGTGGAGTGGAGGGGGAACTGAGAAGCCCCAGAAGGTGGAAAGGACTGTGTGGGCAGAGTCCTGGGGGTGGGGGTGGGGGGGACAGGCATCAAAAAGAGTTCTGAATGTGCTGCAGTCTGCAGCATTATTAAGGACTTCAGCAGCTGCGTTTGCTCCTCAGTTACTTTAAGCATCCACTCAGTAGTGTCCTTAACAAACATGTGATTCTCTTTTCTGTCCTGCTGTTTGGCTTCCCAGCACTCATTTCATTCCCTTTTTTCTGCATTGGAGCTCTGCAGGACCTCCTGAAACATGTCGTCTTTGCTGCATCTTCAGCGCTTTCTTATCTGGCGGAGATGCTCGGCCGGGGTGCTTGGGGTGTTCCTGAAGGCCACATCTGGTGAAGCACAGGGGACAATGCACAGAAGCAGGATAGTTAAATTCATGCACAACATTGAAACGTTTCTGTTAAAATACACCTTTTGCAACATTGCCATCGCTTTCTCACTGATCCTAGCCAGGCACACATCTCTGCGAACACCCAAAGCCTGGTCAGTGTTGGCGTGGGGCAGGAGTGGGTGTTCGCAGAGATGTGTGCCTGGCTAGGATCAGTGAGAAAGCGATGGCAATGTTGCAAAAGGTGTATGCCCTCCGAAGTATCCACAGGGCTCCTGGCAATGGAGGTGGGGTTGCCGCCAAGGATAGCGTCCAGCTCCTTATAGAACCGACAGGTCTTCGGTGAAGCACCTGAGTGACGGTTTGCCTTCCTCATCTTATGGTACGCCTGCCCCAGCTCCTTTATCTTAGCTCTGCATTGCAGAGTGTCCTGATCATAACTCTTTTCGCAAAAGCCTCAAGAAATCTGCCTGTAGGTATTCCAATGCCTGTGGCTCAAGTGCAGCTGGGACTGCACAGCCTCTTCTCCCCATATACTGAGCAGATTCAGCAGCTCTGCAGTGGTCCAAGTGGTAGAGTGTTTGCTGCGATAACCTGCCATGGTCACTTGGGAAGATGCGATGAGACCTCTCTATGCCGAGCAAACAGGAAATGGAATTTCAAAAATTTCCAGGGCTTCTAAAGGGGAGGGACGGATGGTTGTTTGCCTGGCTGAAGGGCAGTGGAGTTCAAACTGCTGAACAGAGCGGTCAGGATGGGCATTATGGGACACCTCCTGGAGGCCAATTAAACCGATGAAATGAAGCGTGGTGTCTACACTTGCATGTTGTTGACAAAAATGTAGAGGAAAAAGACTTAAATCTCTCGTGAGGGTGGATGTATTTTGTCGCCAAAACTGGGCATTCTCCCCAACAAAAGTTGCCCTGCAGTGCATACGCACTCATTGTTTGGGTCAATAAACGGCAGTTTTGGTGACAAAACTTGGTACTGTAGACAAGACCTCAGTGCTGAAGAGTTATAAGAGGGGCGCCTGAATAAAGAAATGGGGTTTTCCTCCTTTCCAGCTTTTTCGTCTTTTAGATAATAAATGCATTCCATTAAGTATGACAGTCCACTGGGATTTTTCACACAGCAAAATATACTATTACAGTATATTATCAGTTTCTCAGGAGATGCTGAGCTTCTTTCAGTCTTTTATGTTTTTAAAATGGGAGGAGGGCAGGAGATAAACATCTCAAATCATGGGAATGTTAGCATTTGCATTGATTGTATATGGCAAGGGTGGCCAAACTGCGGCTCGTGAGCCGCATGCGGCTCTTTTACAGTTAGAGTGCAGCTCTCAGAGCCCTCCACCCTCCCCACCCCATTCTCTGCCTACCAGCCTGTTTGGGGCGGCTCAGGTCTTCTGCCCTGCAGGGGGTGGTGGGGCTAGAAGCTTCTGCCTGCAGGGAGGGGTGTCTTGGGACTTCAGCCCCATGGGAGGTGCATGCTGGGGCTCGAGGCTTCAGTGGGAGTGGGACTTTACCACCGAGCCCGATCAGGTGTGCCCCGTGGTTCTGAAGCCTCAAGACCCCCACGACTTCACAGGCAGAAGCCCCAAGCCTCACCACCTTGCCGAAGGGCTGAAGACCCAAACCGCTGCAGTCACGCCCTGGCTCTCGAACTTCTGAAGTTTGTGGTATGCAGCTCATAGGGTCAGTAAGTTTGGTCACCCCTGGTATATGGTTTGGGGATTTGGAGGGCTGGCTACTGCTAGTGGCAAGCCAAGGCAAATGAAAAGCCTCTCTGTTTCTCATTAAACATGTTTTCCAGATGAAAGGCAATCCAATGAAAAGGAACAAAATAATTTATTTAAATATCAGAATTCATACCTGTGTTCAGAAAAATCTTTGATTTAAAAAATAATTCCATGGACAACTATGTGGTGGGTTCTCATCACGCCTACACATTCTTAAAATAGTTTATCTATAAAACATGCAGCATGCACAATAAAACATGCTGGAGCAGTAATAGTCTTATAGGAATTCATTTGGGGTGATAATACATTCAGTAACTTGGTCTTTCCAAATTTATGCCAACAAAACCTTTGATATCACACCATCATGTGGTCATTCTGTTTGTATGTGTCTCTTTGAAGACAGGTTCTTCCCATGCAAATAAGGTGGTGATATTCTTATGAAAAATTGCAGAACTGGGAGATGATATATATTGTAGAGTCAGGTATTATTATGCTTCTTTGACCTTGTCTCCTATACTGTTGTTGATCCATACTTGCCAGGCCTATTTCGACCACACCAAGGTACTAAGCCTATTCAAACAGCTCCCTTTACAAAAAATAAAAGGCTATAAAAATATTTTCCCCTTTAAATGTGGAATTTCTTTGCCAATATTTCAATGCCCTTACTCCCAGGGTGGGCAGTATTCAGGCCTGGACAAGTGATAAGCTATCTAATAAATCAGCCAGGGCAAGAAATGGGTGTTTTAACCCATTTGAAACCTGGGAATCCTCCTTTATCAATGTAGTACGGCGTATATCTACATCACTAGTAAAATCAAGAGAGTGGACCTCAAATTGCAACCTTATTATGTTAGATAATTTGTAGAAGTTTTTGGCCCCTTCTCATTCTACTACACTCCCACCCTGTCAACGCTATGCCTGGGAATATAAATGCCTAAAAATTGGGAAATTCAAGTTGGTTCATCTTGCAGCAACCCTAACTCAATTCTCTTTAAACATATATGTGATATTAAATTTCTGTAATGCTAGCATGACCCCATGTATTTTGCACACATCAGATGTTACTTTCCATGTCAGTGTAAAATAGATGCAGAATCATATAAAACAAATAAAATTGCACCCCGTGGACTCTATACCTTGTATACTTAAAAGCAGAATAGTATATAAACTGACTCTAATTTCAAAATCTGGGGGAGGGCTAAAATTATTGACCTATATATAGAACAGGACTCCAAAAGTTGCTTGATTCATTAATGGGTTAAAATACAATTATATAGTGAAATATTTTTATTAAACTCATAATCTCAGTCTGGTTCAAAATTGTTTCCATTTGTGACTCATTTTTGGCAGGCCATGCTGTAATGAGTTTCCAGTTACTTACTGTGGTGTACACACCTAAGAAATTGTGATATCTTTTTTTTTTCTTTGACCAGGACAGCAGTTTACACTTGTAAACACTTTTGCTGTGTGAAGTAACCAGCAATAGAGAGAGCTTGCTGTCTCAAGGAGCCCTCTTTGTTGTTTTTGTTTGTTAGTCTGTTGTCGTTGTTATCAAAACAAAAAGGTTTCTTCTTTCATTTTGGGCTAAAAGTATATGCTGTGCTGTTTGTCTATGGAAACAATACACTTTTCCTAATCAAAAAACTTTTTGTGCCTTTTGTAATGGATTATTTTGTTCTTCAGGATCTTATTATTCTACCAAAGACATAGCAGCGTGAAGCTTCTGTAAAACATGTCATCTTTATTAAACCTGTGTTCAGGTACCCATTCTTAGGTACATTATGCTGCATCCTTGAATCTAGAGCTGGTTGGGAATTTTTCAATTAGATGTTTTTCCAGCAAAATGATGAAACATCAAAACTGAAACTGTTTACAGGATAATATCAGCTTAAACTAATTACTTGACTCAAAAGAAATGTTTTTTTTAAATTGTGAAACATCCTTTTTTAGCGCATATTATATTCACATTTTCTTCAATTTACATCCTGTGCAGCCATATTGGAGCCAATTAGATTGTTAGACAGAATTTGACATTATGTGCTTGATCTATCTGTTCTCTCCCACCTTCCTCTTTTTCCATCTGTTATTTGTTTTCATGAGATGGATTGATGAATTTATCTCAAATGTGGAAGCATATTTAGGTCACCTCAGACACATCAGCATTATCAATGGTATTTGAAACCAAAACTGATCAAGTATACATGAAACAAGGAGTGATCAAGAGGAATCATCTTAATGAAAGTTTAAAGGATGATTTTGCAATCCAAGAATGAACAGTTTTGTGGCAGTACCAATAGCAAGATTCTAACAAAACAGAACATTTTTGAATTAAAATCAGTGTCAGTAATGGAAAGGAATGATTACATGTTCCTATGGCAAAGAGAAACAGATTTTTGAATAAGAGAAGACTGGTAGATAGCACATGCTGTTGGATCTCTCAGTCCTATAGTGATTGTGATAATTGCCTGATTATTTTGAGAATTGGTACACAAATCCCCTAAAATTCTGTGTATTTGCATTTATTGATTCTTGGGTACAAGATAGTAGATTTGAATATAGAATAACACAAACTTTGTTATCATATATCAAATTTAGAGCTATATGCAAAAAAATCTGATTTTAAAAACAAAACTGATAATTCATGATTAAAAAAAAAAGTTCTTGGAGACAATCCTATTGAACGTGTAAACTTACACACACTTCTTGAAGCAGTGAAAATGTTGGCTGTGTGTCTGTATGGAAGGAACAGTCTGCTTTACCTCTCCTGTCCCATATTCTCTGTGACCCAATTGAACAATGACTGTTTCCCGGTGATTTCTACTCCACCTCATCCCTATCCCCTAGACTTTTTTGTGAAGTAGAGGTACTACAAAAGGGTTCTTTTCTGTATCCCAATCCCACTAATCATTATCTTTTGGTGTTATAGACTAGGGCTGAAGTTGACTTCTCTTTGAGAAGTCTGCTCATTTGTGCACCTGGCTTGGTATGCTGCAGATATTTGAGTTCCCTGGTCATCTCTGGTTACAGAGTAGCAGCCATGTTAGTCTGTATCCGTAAAAAAAAAAAAAAGGAGTACTTGTGGCACATTAAAGACTTACAAATTTATTAGAGCATAAGCTTTCGTGAGCTACAGGAAGCTGTAGCTCACGAAAGCTTATGCTCTAATAAATTTGTTAGTCTCTAAGGGGCCACAAGTGCTCCTGTTCTTTTTTCTGGTCATCTCTAATCCTCTTTGCAACTTCTTACTGTATTTGTAACATTTTCAATCCAATCCTGACATTTTACCTCTTCACTTCTCTTACCTCCTCTCCCCCTTTTCTAAGTAGCTTTTGTCTGAGTATGTCATAGGGAAATTTAAAATATTTAGGGTTGGTCCAGTTGATCAAGTTGCATTACGGTCTCTGACTGTCCAATGTAATGCTGGAAGCAGAACTTGTGTCTTGTTCATCACATCCCATCACATTGCTACTTCTAATGGGAGCGAAGTACCTGACTCTCTTTATAAAGCAGTCTATTTAACCTTTTGATTACTAAGTTACACTAATATATACAGCCTTTAAGAAGAAGAGTTGAGATTTTCAAAGCAGTCTAAGAGTGTTTAGGTACATCTTCCATTAATTTTAAAATTTGATTGATTGGCACTGTATTAGCCCTTTCCCAGTCCTCTGGAATCTCTCCTGTCTTCCATAACTTTTCAAAGATAATAGCTAATGCAATTTTAGGATGGCATGCATACAGTAGTTTAATTTCTTGGATTTCCAGCTGACATTAATTTTCTTCATAATGGTTACTCAGTTTTATCTGCTGTATTTCAGTTTGTAGGCCAGTTACAATGACTCTGCTTTCACATACTCAAATATTTGCACTTTGGGATGCAACTTTTCACATATCCCAAAGTGAATTTAAAAAAAAAAGATCAAAATCCTTTCAATCATTTGAGTTCGGTGAGGGTGGAGGGTAAGGGAGGGAGGAATTAATACTAAGCATGCAACAAGATTTGAAAAATAGCATGGGTGGAGTCCCCATTGAGACTAAAGTTTTGACTTGGATTGGAGGGGAAAAGGTTTTATTTTAAGGAAGTTATGAGCCCTGGAACATCATGTACTCACTTAAGAGTGTTGATCATGAGGCAGGCATTGCACTTGGAGTTGGGAATGTGTGGACTTTTAAGAGTTGGCTGTCCTCTTGGGCCATGGTGTTGCTTCTACACTTAAACCAACATGGTGCTAGCATAGGAGCAATTAAGGTGAAAGAGTTAGATGCCTGTTCAACATACATCACAGAGGTTGGCTCAGATATAGTGCTCAGTGAGGTGTATATACTTTAACGCTAAAGAACAGTGTGACAATGTTACTTTAAAATGCTTTTTGGTTAATTTTGGTAAGGGATGTTGAGCTTTGTACTTCCAAGTTAGCATGAATGTAGCTTGGGTTTGTAGTGACAACAAGTCAAAACTTCATTACCATTTGTCCAACTCAGTGTCCTATTAGAATCATAGGACTGGAAGGGACCTCAAGAGGTCACCTAGTCCAGTACCCTGCACTTGCGACAAGACTAAATATTATCTAGACCATTCCTGAGAGGTGTTTGTCTAACCTGCTCTTAAAAATCTCCAATGATGGAGATTTCACAGCCTCCCAAGGCAATTTATTCCAGTGCTTAACCACCCTGACAGTTAGGAAGTTTTTTCTAATGTCCAACCTAAACCTCCCTTGCTGCACTTTAAGCCCATGGCTTTTTGTCCTATGCTCAGAGGTTAAGAAGAGCAATTCTTCCTCCTCCTCCTTGTAACAACCTTTTATGTACTTGAAAACTGTTATGTCCTCTCTCTGGCTAATCTTTTCCAGACTAAACAAACTCAATTTCTTCCCTCATAGGTCATGTTTTCTAGACCTTTAATCATTTTTGTTGCTTCTCTCTGGACTTTCTCCAATTTGTCCACATCTTTCTTGAAATGTGGCGCCCAGAACTGGACACAATACTCCAGCTGAGGCCTAATCAGTGTGGAGTAGAGTGGAAGAACTACTTCTCATGTCTTGCTTACAACACTCCTGCTAATACATCCCAGAATGATGATCACTTTTTTTGCAACAGCGTTACACTGTTGACTCATATTTAGCTTGTGGTCCACTATGACCCCCTGATCCCTTTCCGCAATACTCCTTCCTAGGCAGTCATTTCCCATTTTGTATGTGTGCAACTGATTGTTCCTTCGTAAGTGGAGTACTTTGCATTTGTTCTTATTGAATTTCATCCAATTTACTTCAGACCATTTCTCCAGTTTGTCCAGATCATTTTGAAGTTTAATCCTATCCTCCAAAGCACTTGCAACCCCTCCCAGCTTGGTACCGTCCGCAGATTTTATAAGGGTACTCTGTATGCCATTATCTAAATCATTGATGAAGATATTGAACAGAACTGGACCCAGAACTGATCCCTGTGGGACCCTACCCTTATGTCCTTCCAGCACGACTGCGAATCAGTGATAACTCTTTGGTAGTTTTCAACCAGTTTTGCACCCACCTTATAGTAGCTCCATCTAGGTTGTATTTCCTTAGTTTGCTTATGAGAAGGTCATCTCATATTGAGACAGTATCAAAAGCATTACTAAAGTCAAGATATACCACGTCTACCACTTCCCCGCCCCTCTATCTACAAGGCTTGTTACCCTGTCAAAGAAAGCTATCAGGTTGGTTTGACATGATTTGTTCTCAACAAATCCATGCTAACTGTTACTTAGCATCTTATTATCTTTCCGGGTACAGAAGTTAAGCTGACGGGTCTGTAATTCCCTGGGTTGTCCTTATTTCCCTTTTTATAGATGTGCACTATATTTGCCCATTTCCAGTCTTCTGGAATCTCTCCTATCTTCCATGACATTTCAAAGATAATTGCTAAAGGCTCAGATATCTCCTCTGTCAGCTCCTTGAGTACTAGGATACATTTCATCAGGTCCTGGTGACTTGAAGACGTCTAATTTGTCTAAGTAATTTTTAACTTGTTCTATTCCTATTTTAGCCTCTGATCCTACCTCATTTTCATTGACATTCACTGTTAGATGTCCAATCACCACCAACCTTCTGGGTGAAAACTGAAATAAAGAAGTCATTAAACACCTCTGTCATTTCCACCTTTTCTGTTCTTATTTCCCTGCCCCCCCTCCCCCCATTGAGTAATGGGCCTAACCTTGTCCTTGGTCTTCCTCTTGCTTCTAATGTATTTGTAGAATGTTTTTTTGTTACCCTTTATGTCTCTAGCTAGTTTGATCTCTTTTTGTGCCTTGTCCTTTCTAATTTTGTCTCTACATACTTGTGTTATTTGTTTATATTCATCCCTTGTAATTTGACCTAGTTTCCACTTTTTCTAGGACTCTTTCTTTTTTGATTTTTAGATTATTGAAGATCTTCTGGTTAAGCCAGGGTGGTCTCTTGTCATACTTCCTATCTTTCCTTCGTAGGGGGATAGTTTGCTCTTGTGACCTTAATAATGTCTCTGAAAAACTGCCAACTGTCTTCTATTGTTTTTCCCCTTAGACTTGCTTCCCATGGGATCTTACCTATAAACTCCCTGAGTTTGCTAAAGTCTGCCTTCTTGAAATCCATTGTCTTTATTTTGCTGTTCTCCCTCCGACCATTCCTTAGTATCTTGAACTCTGTCATTTCATGATGACTTTCAACCAAGCTGCCTTCCACTTTCAAATTCTCAACCAGTTCCCCCCTATTTGTCAAAATCAAATCTAGAACAAGCTCTCCCCTGGTAGCTTTCTCCACCTTCTGAAATTTAAAAAAGTCTCCAATACATTCCAAGAACTTGTTGGATAATCTGTGCCCTGCTGTGTTTTTTCCCAACAGATGTCTGGGTAGTTGAAGTCCCCTATCATCACCAAGTCCTGTGCTCTGGATGATTTTGTTAGTTGTTTAAAAAAAGCCTCATCCACCTCTTCTTCCTGGTTAGGTTGTCTTCAGTAGACCCCTACCATGACCTCCACCCTTATTTCTTATCCTTACCCAGAGACTTTCAAGAAGTCTGTCTCCTATTTCCATCTCAACCTCAGTCCTAGTGTATACATTTTTAATATACAAGGCAACATCTCCTCCCTTTTTTCCCTGCCTGTCCTTCCTGAGCAAGCTGTACCCTTCTATACTGATATTCCAGTCCTACGTATTATCCCACCATGTCTCTGTGATGCCAACTATGTCATAGCTGTGTATATTTACTAGCATTTTGGATTCTTTCTGCTTATTCGCCATACTTCTCACATTAATATACAGACAGCTAAGACACTATTTGATTTCCTCCCTCCTCCCCCTGTTCTGTCTTGTCTCTCCTTTATCCCTGCTATAACAGCTCATGCTCCCCCCAAATTCTGACCCTTCTCCCAGGTCTCCATGTTCTTGACTTACCTGTGGGCTTTGGTCACCTGCCCCCTTCAAACCAGTTTAAAGCCCTCTTCACTACATTAGCCAGTCTGTATCCAGACATTGGTTGATTGTCTTACTTATTTCCTCCCCACACCTGAGACAACTGTCTACTTCACAAAACCCTAGTTAAAATTGATCAATGGCAACCTCAGTGTCAATTTCAGCAGAGAGGCCATGGATTTAAATATTCTTAAAGACTGAAATGCCTTCTCATCCTCAAAGATAGGGAACTCTGTGCTGGTGCTGATTCTGCTGTACCTGCTCTGTTACTAGAGGAATTCAGTTTCAGTGCATTGTCCATCCAGTACTTTTCACTAGTTACTAAAATTACCTTAAACACATGTTTAGAGATAGATAGATAGATAGATAGATTAGCTGAGCTTTAGTATTGTAGATTGCCCCATAATCATAATAAAGGAAAACATTATAGTCAGCGTAAATGGCTGAGTGGATCTAACGTTTTGTTGTCTCTCTTTTTTTTACCACAGAAAATCAGGCAGTAGTTTTCAGAAACTCTGATGTTCCGTACTTAAAACTCAAAACATTTCACTTAGGTTAATGCGAACCCTTCCATCCCTCTTTCAGTTATCACCAGCTTCTACTGGTGATTAAACTAACACAGTCTTTCTTGGTAACTTCTAAGTTGCTTCTCTCCATCTAGCTTCAGCTTTTTATTGAGCAGCAATTTTCTCATGCCTAAACTTACTATACTTCTATACAGTGAATTACACTGTGGTACATTCTTTGGTGCTTACAATAGCAGTTACTTCTCTGAATAGCCTGCATGTGATCTCTTAATTTCATGTACATCTGGATTTTATAGGTTGACTGTCCTATTTATTCAGTACCCTAACAAGTCAGCACATTCATTCAGAATAGATGAAAGATTTTTCCAAGCTTATTTTATTCTTTCAAGGTTTCCAGCAGATAATATAGTTTCAGGAGCTTTGTTTATCTTTCCCAAATTTTCCAATCACATGGTTATTTCGTCAGTCACCTTAGACCCTGGTCTCTAACCCTTTGTTGCTACCCACTCGCAAGCTTTTCCAGCATTGTGTATACATATATATTACTGCATACACCAGACACATACAACTGAGTTATGATGCTATAACTCCTTCAGTGGGTCCTCCATACATCATAAAACACAGGAGTAAAGCTCAAGTCTTTCTCCATCCCCCACTCCGCAGGAGAAACTTTATCTTTTAAATGAAGTGTCTTGTTTTTTATATACTATATGGATTTAACTCCAGCCAGACAAAAATATAGGCCATTTCACAGTCAGTTTGCCCCTAAACTGACAACTGTGATATCACAGGTTTATACTCCTGACTTTCTGTGCAAACAGTGAGTAGGTCTTAGGCAGTAATGCCCTGAAAATGTTCAGATTCAAATGTGAAGTTCAGAAACCTTCCACCATGGAAATGTTTATTCTATAGAAAAAGAAGATTATAAAGCATCTCATTAGATAAAATAAATATCCCAATATGCAGCCTGGGAACAGGACTATAAACATGGACATTTCCTATCAAGTGAGGAGCCGGCCTGTCCTGTCATCCCTAAAAAAGAGAGCTACATTCTTAAGTGATGTAAACTATTCTCTTGATACTTACCGGTCTGTATTAACTTTGTTTCTGCAGCGCATCTGCAGTGAGAGTGCAACTGAAGTGGAAGATGTATTGGGCTGGTTAAACTATTGAGAAAATATAAATAACACTGTACAGTTTCTGCCATTAACTAATGCAGCAAAGGGAGAGATTAATTATGAAACAATGGCAAATATATCCTCTTGTCTTTTAAAAAGCCCGTTCTAGAGTTGTGGGGTGTTTATTTATTTATTTATTTTTATTTAAAGCTTCACTTGGCCTGCAAGGAGTATTCCATTTAATGACCCTGAGTTCCTAGACAATGCACTCCTTTCCCTGGAGGAGAGGAGTAAATTTAATATTTCAGGCAAGGCTAAGGTACATATGGAGAGACCAAGAGTGAAATTGTAGCTAGCCATTACAACTTCAAAGCAGTTATTTATCAGAAACTGAATTTGGGCGTCTTCAGAGCATAGTAATAGCATAAAAGCATAACACCTTAGTTAAGCTTTACCTGATGATTTGTTGTGCAGCCGAAAGGTTAGAACACTATACATTACTTTTCTATAGTGTCTGTACTTCACTTCTTTAAGTGAAGTACTTCTTTAAGCGCTGCAATACCTCAGTGAGAGAGGTAATTAATATCCCTTTTACTGAAGGGGAAACCAAGTCCCACAAGTTTAATGACTTGTCCAAAGTCAGACTGAGTCACCAGCAGAGCTCAAAAAGAAACTAGGCCTCCTAATGTAACCATTACACCAAACTCCTCTCAAGGTCACTGATGATAGGATCTCTCCCTGCTTTCCCATCCCAATAGAGGGTTCTGTTCATACCATAAGCCAGAAGTCAGCAGCAGTGGTTATTTTGTTTCATCTGTTGGAAACCAGGTCTTTACATCTACAGAAGTGGAATCTCTCTCCATAATCCACTGTAAAATGACACTGAACCATAACGGCACCTAGAACACATTTCTCCCAACATACTGTCATCACCTTCCTCAGAGGCTCAGTCTCCCCCATAACAGAAGCAAGGATTTCTGAGGGTTTTTTTCTCCATACATATTTCTGTAAGGCTGCCTGGGGAAGGTCTGATATGGAGGGAAAGGGTTCAGAAGGCATAAAAACCTCAGAAAAAGGAATTTGAGGAAATAAGTCATTGTGTTTTATGTAGAAGTAAACTATCAGAACTGGATCTGGATGAGCTTGGAACTAGCCCCACTTGCCTCAGGCTGAGTAAGCCAGTGGGAAAGCCTCCAAGTACAACAGCCTTGGTAAGTCTGCATTGAATTTTAAGGGGAAAAAGGAAATTGTGAAACTTCATCTTTGGAAAGTCCACAATCTCTGCCAAAAAGTTCTTCCCTTCCCCACCTGGATGTAGTACAGCAACACAATTATGCTGTCAGTGCTTAATCTCTGGATGGGGGAGTTGGGATTTCCCAGCCTCAAAGCCCTTTCCAGCAAAGAAACTCAACCCACGAGTACAACCAGGAAACTGTAATTGAGAAATGTAGCTCTTTACTGGCAATCTTGGTGAAAAGATTACAGTCAAGCTGCACACCCAAGTTGTGCCGTAAACATGCTGAGGTAGTAGAGGAAAGCAGGTCATATTGTTATCTGCATTTATCAAGAGGATAGCAATTTTAACTGGTTCCATAAAACACCAACAGTTGAGCTTTGCTAAATATGGGGAAATAAGACAAATTAATTATGGATCCTCAAACATTATAGTATATCTGTACAATATATTATGTAGTTATATATGGATCATGGCGTTTAAGAACAGTAAAAACCTGAGCTTGGTTGGAATGAAAAAAGCATGGTTTATGTAAGATTAAATTTGATGGGAAATCCCATTTTGCCAACTAATATATTCATGCATGAATGCACAGAACTGTTGAATTAGTAATGGATTTGTAAATACCCATCTGCTTGGGCTGGGTGCATAATGCAATTTTCTGGATAAACATCTAAAAATGCGTGTATATAAAAAGGAAGGGTCACATGCTCCTGGCTTATGCGACCCCTTTGTGTTTTTACTTGCTAGCTGAGAATTCTTCCACTGTGTGGAAAGAAAGATAGTCCTCTGCTGTTATAGATCTAGCATTAGCTGGCTACTATACCACTCTTTTTTGGCTGGGCCATGATCCGGGGCAGGAATCAGTGCAGTTTGAGTGCAAGTCCTAGCTAACAGACAACTTTGTGGTCTCTTACCACCTGGTGTAATTTAGAGAAGCTGCTAGAATCAGGGAACTGTTATGAGGTGATAGCCATGTACTGCAGTGCAGGGTGTGGGCCAACATGTATCAAACATGTCTAAGGAATGTATCAAACATGTCTATGTGGAATTAATTTTATGTATACTTCATACCATGTGGGGATATCGCTTTGGGAATAGACCATTTTGGAATTTATGTTTAAAACAATATCTGGAAAAGGGAGTGAACCAATTCTCGAGATTTTTAGATTTCAAAATAGTTTAAACATGGTATCAAAATACTTCTTGGGTGCTGTCACAGTTCTGGGGTTGGTTGTACCTTTGACCCCTCGCTCAGTATCTCTTCGTGGGGACCACTTTCAGATGACCATCTCACCATCTGCACTTAGAGGAAAATCCCTCAGTTCACCCCATTTTTAGACTGGATTTCCAGGTGACAGCGCTCCAGTTTACCTTATTTTCTCAGCAAGTCCAACTGGTTTGGCCCCTGCTATAGACTTCCCTTTAGGAATCTGATGAGTATGAAAATTCAGCAACACTGAGTATTTATTTATTTACTGATCCAAAGGAACATAGCAATCAGAGAGAAAAGAGGTTAAAACAACAAAAAGCCCTACACACACATTCATATTACCTAAAGTTTAGCATTTTGCCTTAGAATTAGGTAGGCCCGACCTATCCCTGGTATGCTCCCACATTTGGGTTTTCTGCAGATGCTGCCTCTTCCCTATGTCTCTCTCAGCAGTCTTTTTTGTTTTGTATGTATTTCAAAGTTCCTTTGTCTGCCTTGGGACCTTTGAACCTGGTCAAACTGATTTATGCATGCTCCGGGGCAATGAGAGGTAGACTTCCAGGAGTTGGGGTCAACATATTGGCAGATAAGCACTGGTGACTGAATTAGCTCAACCTGTTATCTGCTTTCCTACAGACCTGCTGAGCCACCTAGGGACTGAGTTAACCCTTAGTACTCCATGAAGCAGCCACTCAATCATAATCAAACAGTGAGTCTCACGATAGTTGTCATAATACAGATATCTCCCATGTTCTTTCATCATGCCTTTTCTTTCCTGAAAATTTGCCCCCATAAAGTTATGGTAAGTGGCATTTCAAATATTGTGATTTGGTTTTCACTAAGTTCTATTCAGAGTGTGAGTGTGAAAATTGACTTTAAGATGACAGACTTGCTTCAAAATAAACTCTAAAGAGTTGGAGTGTCAGTAGGAAGAGCATAGGACACACTGTAAAATCACTATAGGAGATGCTAGTTAATGCTCAGCTGGGTGAACAAAAGAATTAACCCATTTATTATGTATAGGACACTTCAGAAGAGTGTTTGTTTTTTTCCTTTTCTTTTTATGCTCAGTACTGCTATGGAATGTGACAGCAAATACAGTGACAGCTTCTGAGTTGCACAACTGTTGTTTAAATCCTGACTTTTCCTTAATTTCTTTGAGAGCTCATTTTGCTGGGAAGAGTGTGCAGGCTGTGAACAATATATTTTCATCACAGATTGGTGAATCAGTATAGATTAAAACAAGAACTAACCTAAATCAACCCAAAACCTTTTTTCCAGGTTTGTAAAAATTTTCCTTTTCTGCGTGCCTCTGAAATGATTGTCAAACTATATTAAAAGCAGATGCATTTGATTATAAACATCTGTTTACAAGGCATGTTTACTGATATTCATGATGCATCCTTTCATTCAGGCTTTGAAATGTAGAAAAAGTATCTTGTAATTTTTGTATATTAGGGATGTGTTTGTGTCTTTGTAAATACATCCTGTGGGCACTGGCTCTGTACCTAAGAAATTAGTCAAGTCGGGGAGATTCGGCCAGTAAATAAATTTTTAGTTCCAAATAAAGTGTACCACAGTTAACACAGCGTTTCACAAGATCTGGCAACTTATACACATTCATGTTGTAAGGCTAGTTGTAATAGTCATTTGGTGACTCCCTATATTATAGAAAATGGAAAAACTGGTAGAACTATATTTGTACTATGAGAATGCCAAAGCCCTTTACAAACATGAAGACTTCCACAACTCTGTGAGAGAGGTAAGAGCTATGTTGTTCTTATTTGTCAGATGAAGAAACTGAGGCAAAGCTTAATTGACTAGCCTAAAGTCATGAAGCATGTCAGTGGTAGAATAAGGGCTTGTCTGCACAGTTAGTGAGTGTTAAGCAGGGGTGTAACTCTACAGTTCTTTAGCCCAGTGGCTCTCAACCTTTCCAGACTACTGTACCCCTTTCAAGAGTCTGATTTGTCTTGTGTATCTCAAAGTTTCACCTCACTTAAAAACTACTTGCTTACAAAATCAGACCTAAAAATACAAAAAAAGTCTCAGCACACTATTACGGAAAAATTGCTTATGTTCTGATTTTTATCATATAATTCTAAAATAAATTAATTGGAATATAAATATTGTACTTAGGTTTCAGTGTATAGTGTATATAGAGCAGTATAAACAAGTTGTATGAAATTTTAGTTTGTACTGACTTTGATCATGCTTTTTATGTAGCCTGTTGTAAAACTAGGCAAATATCTAGATGAGTTGATGTACCCCCTAGAAAACCCTTTGCATAACCCTATGGGTTCGTGTACCCCTGGTTGAGAACCACTGCTTTATGCTGCCATGCAGTAAGTCAAAGGCCCACATAGCCGATTGGTGCTTGGCAGGCTAGAGTGCTGTAGATTTACATCGCAGTTTGTCGTGCTAGCAGAGCATTGTCCAGGAAGACATCTGGATCTGGGACATGTCCAAATGTTTTGAACATGTATCACATTTCTCAAGTATTGGTAAAGTGGACCATCTTAGCTTTGTGTGGTGTAGATGGCATGTGTTTTTAACAAGGTCAGGAGCCTCATAAAGCATATGTGAATGATTACAGCCCACAAGAGACTAGATTACTGTGTGCCACAGGCAGAGAATATGGGGGACTAGACTGCATCAGTGTCTGAGGTACCTGCAATGGCAGGTAAATGAGTAAGTGAGATGTACCCAGATAGTGTTTGCAAGTGACCTGTAACCACACACTGCAGAGGAAGGCGAAAACCCCCCAAATTCAATGTCAAGGTCATGTTTTATACGGTTTATTTTTGAGGTTCATTATTTTACACACAATACTAATAATGAAGAAACAAAGAAAAACTGAGTCCCATTGAAAGTCACTGGAATTTAGGCTCCTAAGTCACTTTAAGTGCTTTTGAAAATTTGATCCTGGAGCTGAACGAATAGTCAAATAAAAATTCCTCTAATAGTGATTCACTGCTAAACAAATATAAATTAAACCATTTTTGCTACCTTTCATACCCATTTTCTCAGGACATTAGTTGTCCAACTTTATTAGCATAAATAACTGGGAAAGTAAAGTAAATCCGATTATTCATGTCAGAATAGCAGTGACATTGTAGCAAAAATTTCTAAAGCCTCCCCAATCCATTGCTAACTTTGAGACCTCGCCAGCTGATCTCTCAGTGATTTGCAACACACCATCCATCCATCTCCTCGGTGGTTGTCCCCTACTACGATAACTCTCTATCATTTCTTCTACAATAACTTTCTCAAGCTTATTTCCACCTCTACGCCTAATGTGACCAAAGTACACAAGTTTGCCTCGGGTGATTTTCATCATCAGGGTCTGCTTCTCTCCAGTAATATTTCTAACACAGCAAGTAGTCTTTTTTCCCCGCCCCATCTAGGAGATGCACAAAAGTCTTTCGCAGAACCACATTTCAGAAACTTCAGCAGCATTAACTTTCTACAGTAATAATCCATAAATTGCCATGGGAAAAATTAGGCTTTTCATCAGTTGCACCTTCATACATTTCAGGGTGCCATGGTTTTTTCATGCCTTTTTAAGGGAGGCAATAGCCTAGTCTTTTTCCAATTTCTTTGAAACAGCCTTCTGGTTGGATATATATTATCCCAGATAGTTAAATTCACTTATTGCTTCCACAGCTTGTCCATTAATTTTGATGTCTTCCTGCATCCTGGTTTTGGTAGTAGTGTCAGTGTACGTGCATTTTATTTTCATTGCATTTAGGAATACTCTGTAGTCCTCATTAACTGTTTTTGCAGGCTCCAACATTTGTTGCATTGTATTGGTGGTTGTAGTAAAGAGCATCATGTCATCAGCATATCTGAGGTTGGTAAAGAGGTGTCTCTCTAGCTGTTTCCAGCTTGCTATTGTAACATAAGAAAAGATACTGGAGACTTTTTTTAAGTAACAGTAAACACTTGTTGCTGAGAACTGTACAGATAGGTGTTGCTGGCTTGCCTGCCTAGCTCTAAGTGCTGTAGCAACATGCTTCTGCCGATACGGCTCACTGTGAAATGATTTCCCCCTCATACAGCACTATGGGTAAATTTGGTTCCTACTCCAGAGTTCCTACTATCATTTTAGTGTCCACCAATGGAGATCCCCGTTCCTTCCACTTTATCAAAACCCTTGCGAGGCTTGTCTCAATACATTTTATGGATACATTAGAGCAGGGGTTCTCAACCTTCTTCTCTCTGAGGCCCCCCCCTCGACATGCTATAAAAGCTCCAGGGCCCAGCCAGGGAGAAGGGAGGCTTTCACGCAGAGGCCCTGGGCATAGGCGTAGTTTGACTTCTATTCTGGGGGGGCTAGAGCCAGCGGGGCTCAAGTCAGCTCCGCATGGCAGAGTCCAGGGTGGGTGTGCCACCTCCACTCCCTGACTCACCTCAGCAGGCTACCCAGCCTGTCTGGGTTGTGGTGGTGGGGGCAGGGGTGCACAACCAAAAAGCATAACTCAAAGGTGAGGGGCTTAGCTCAAAAATTTTGAAAATAGCTTAGGGTGCAGGGAGAGGGGTAGTTGGGGCTGTGTGCAGGCACGGGGTCCCTAAGGGTGCAGGGAGAGGAGTACTAGGGGCTGTGTGCTGGGAGGGCTCTCCTCTGGTCCTTGTTCCCGGAGCGGTCTGCCAACCACTGAGCTGGTTCTCCCCACCTGGGGGTCTCTTACCAGCTGCCTCTGTGGGAGCAAAGGGGGCTGGGAGCTGAGGAGCAGCTTCAACCTGAGGCACCAGCAGGAATGGAGGGAACACTGCCGCTGCCTGCTCCATGGCACCAGCCAGAGCAGCAGCTGTCCCGCACTGTTTGGCTCTGGCTTCCCGCCTCCAACCTGGCCAGGGGGTGCGGAGAGGAGATGGACGGGGGGTGTGAAGCTGCCCCTGCAACTGCCATGCTCTTGCGCCGCAGTTTGCGGGAGGCAATGCCATCCATGTCCCCAGTTGTGCTAAATGGGCTCAGAGCTTCTGTCCCACAGGGAGCATCAGGGCTTGAGGCTCCAGGATTCAGCCCAGCGCCTCTCGGCTTCAGCCCTACGGGGAGTGCCAGGGATCAGGGCTTCAGCCCCGCAAGGGGCACCAGAGGGGAGCACTGGGGATCCCCAGGGGCCCACGGACCCCTGGTTGAGAACCACTGCTTTAGAGGCTTGGGAACAAAATATACCCTTGTCTTACATCCTGCTCAGTGGAGAACTGCTCACTGTCACCTACTGGCATTTGCACCATGGTCTTTGTTGGTAGAGACTTGGGATGAGTTCAGTGAGATGCTTTGGAATCCCCACGTCTGCCAGTATTCTCCAAAGACAGTCATGTTGGACAGTTTGAAATGCATTTGAATTGTCGGTGAAGCTCGTGATCAATGGGTGCTTTTACTCTACCTTTTTCAGTGATGTGAGGGATATTTGCTATTTTGTCGCCTGTGTCCCAGTCCTTTCTGAAACCAGCTTGTTGTGTTACTGCACTCGGTTATGTCTCCTTTCTTTGGTAAAGGCAGAAGAATTCTTTTTGTCCTGTCCTCTGGCCAATTTCTAGTCATCCATACATCATTACGATTTTTCCACATAAGATCAGTACTGCATTGTGAAAAGAAAATTTTAATTCTGACCATTCAAGTTTTCTGCTGAGAGCAAACTTTGGGTTGTATTTTAGAGTGTACTATTTTGAAATTGACATTTGTGATGAAACTAACCAAAAGTCATCCAAAACCCAAACAGGAATGATTCTTTGTGACTTAAGCAACTGATTCATGCACCCTGATACTGAAATTCAGACACTGATATTCATAACTAAGGCTATGAGTCTGTCACGGAGGTCACGGATTCCGTGACCTTCTGTGACCTCCGTGACTTCTGCAGCAGCTGGTGTTGGCTCAGGGGCTGCCCGAGTTGGGAAGCCCCTGGGTCAGCAACAGCAGTTTGCGTGTGTGGGAGGGGGCTCAGGGCTAGGGGCAGGGGGTTCGGAGGTGCAGAGGGCACTTACCGCAGGGTTGGGGGTTCTCACTGGCATGGTCCTGCAGCTTCTAGGTGGCGGAGGGGCCCAGGGGGCTCCGTGCTGTGCACTGCCTGGGCCTGCAGCTCCCACCCTCGCAGCTCCCATTGGCTGTGGTTCCTGGCCAATGGGAGCCGCAGCAGCTGGTGTTTGTGCCCTTCTGCTGCCTCAAAGCTGCAGGGACTTGGGGTCAGGTAGGGAGCCCTGTCCGCCTACCCCCACCCCCCACCAATCACCAGCAGGGTCCCGGCCACCTCTCTCAGCACCTGCACCACTCCCGGACAACCCCCTCCAGAGCACCCATGGAGCCCCTGGTCACACACCCCCAGAGCACCCGTGGCCCCCTGCCCAAGTTTTAGTCACAGGTATTTTTAGTAAAAGTCATGGACACAAACAAAAATTCACAACCTGTGAGCCGTCCATGACTTTTACTAAAAATACCCGTGACTAAAATGTAGCCTTATTCATAACAAATACTTTGCAAGCTATTAATATTGGGCTGGGGATCATGAAGAATTTAGTTAATAACTTCAGATACAAAATTCTTGAATTCCATAAGCTCTGCATCATTTGATTATTTATTATAAATGAGCTCAGCTCTACTAAACACTTGTTTTAGGACTATCCATGTTGGATAACTAAAATGATACTGATGTGTACAGTTATCACTGTTTGCTACAAGAGCTAAACTCATGCAAAAACTCATAAAACTTATGTTTTTTGTAAAGTTTGGTACAATAAAATAACTAAAATGGTCTAAACATTTTTTGAGTTAATTACACACCATAGTATAATACATTGCCCACATATGGCAGAATCAGTTGTGGAAATAGACTTCCTGTAAATATTCATTAGGACATTGGCCATCGCACAGTGTTCATAGGCTTACTCTAAATTAGAAGGTCTTCAGGTATAGCTGGCAATTTCATTTTACTGCATTTTTAGAGATAATCCTGCAAGATGCTGAGCATGCTCAATTCCCCCAAAGTCAATAGAAGTAGAGAGCTCTCAACCCCTTTGTGGGATCAGGCCCTTGCTAGCTATGTAACCTCAGTGAGCATTAAACATTCTTTTTATTAAGATGAAGTATTTATAACCCCACTAGTCAAGTTTTCCCTCATTGGTACTGATTGGTTCGACTCGTGTTGTCACACCCTCGCTGTTTAGTGATTGAGTATGTGTGATTTTGGTCAGGCCTCCACAGTTTAATCCAACTGGCATGTCTCCATAAGCAAATTACAATTCCCCAGATGTGTTCTCTTCTTCCCCCCGCCCTTCAGCAGTGCTAAATACCAAGCTGTATATGACCTGGAAACTTTTCCCTTTAAAAAAAAAAAAATTCAACATGTTGAGTTCTGTTGGTGTGCCTTTCTCCCATCTTGGTCCTGAAAAGAAACAAAAAAGACTTCACAAACTGCCATACCTTTCCTCCCCCATTGCTTTTGGCCAGCTTTATATTTCTTTTGAAGCCATACACAATGTGTACAGCTGTGTGGACTTTGCTGGTGAAGAGAGCTACAAGCTGTTACAAAAGCAGTCATGGGTAATTTAAATGTCTCCAAAGAGATTAGAGGGCTACTTTTTCCTGGCCAGCTCATCAAAAAAGGGTGAGGTTTATAATTGACCCTTGATCCTAATGTCAACCTTTTAAAAGTTTTTTTTCCGTGCATAGAGTGGTTTTCATGATTAATTTGAAAATATCCTTACAGTTCCCCTGTATAAATAACAAGCTAATGAGATTAAAGGTACAGGGCAAAAATGTTTTTGTAAATATATTTTTTTTAAATTGCAGTAGAAAGTTATTTAATTTACATCACAACAGGGTCTGCAATCCAAAAATTTCCAGAGAACCTGAAAGTGAAACTAATTAGAAACTATTACAAGTGAAACTGACTAGCCTAATTTCATTGTCAGAACTAGAGCTGATCATATACCAGAGGGGAAGGAAGGAATCGGGAATACTTAATGAATGTTAGGGCTTTGGGTCAATTGAACCATATTCAATGCCTTTAATATTCACACTCTGTGTGAAGCTCCACAACTGATCTGTGTGATTTGATTGAATGTCTTTCATTCACTTGAGTATATGGGTGATTAAGATTGTCTTTCAAAACACAACGTGAAAATTTTCATGTAATAAGTTACAGACCGCCATTTATTTGCTTGTGCTAATCTTCCAATATTTTTGAATACTGAATACATACCCGAAAGATAGGGCTAGTTCACATATCCTTCAGTTAGCCAAAATTTGTTGTTTGTATTAAGCAAATATAATGCAACCAACCCTAGCCCAAACTAAGAAATATGAAAAAAAGCATGAATAGTGGAAAATAATAGAATTTAAATAAATCTTTTGGTTATAATAATCAACAGACACAAGTGAGAGAATTTAGTTTAATAATGTGATTTTTTTTTTAACCTGCCAGTGTCCCATTACCACGTTCTCCAGTAATTATGAAAAATTAGATAAATTTTCAACAGGAAATAAAACTCAGTTTGAAATGTTTCAGAGGAACAGCCGTGTTAGTCTGTATTCGCAAAAAGAAAAGGAGTACTTGTGGCACCTTAGAGACTAACCAATTTATTTGAGCATGAGCTTTCGTGAGCTACAGGACAGTGTTTTCCCAAAATATGATGCTTATTGCTCTGCCAACCCTTTCCCTGGGTGGGAGAGGAGTAAAGGGTATCCCGGAGTGCACAGGCAACCTCTTAATTGTTCTCCACGGCATCAGTTTTCACTTTAAAATGTTCGGGAAAAACTGCTATGGAGGCTGTTCTATCCAGGGGTGTCAGGAGCTGTGGACAGGCAGCACTGTAGAGAAATAAGGCTGTTCGCTTCCATCGTATTGCAAAGGATCTCTGGATGAAATTTCTGTTATCTTTCGTTGGTACAAATATTACTTCTCCTTCACGTAACCATGGACAACCGAAAAACTCAAAGGAAACTCTCTAGTTACTTCTCCTTTCTGTGGGAATAATTCATATGGGGAAAAGTATAGTCTTTTTTTTTTAATTTTAGACTGTTTAGTTTCACAGCTAAGAGTGAGCTGGAATCTGTTGCATTTTGTGGACAAGCAGAATTGTTTACTAAATGCCAATCAATTACATTTATATAAAGCCTTGTTGAAGGCAATGGGATTTCATAGGTATCAATGATGGAATTATATGACGACTAAGGGGATTGCACAGGTGTCAGAGGGCGTAATTTTGGTGGCAGAACCCTTTATTACTGATGACAATTCCTAAAACCGAAAGAACCCAGCTTGACTCTCAGAGCTCAAATTGAGTTTTCAGGGCTGTCAGTGAAGAAAAAATCCTTTTATATTTCAACTGCACACCTGGATTGGGAAATAATTGAGACAGTAAACATGATGGCAGTGTTAGGCCATGTCTACACTACACTGGTTTTTTGACATAAGGAGTTTACATCAACCTAGCTGTGGAGGTGTACACCGATTTAACTCTCCTGCTACGCCAATGTAATAAAACCACCTTGATGAGAGGCGTAGCACTTAGGGTGATGAAATTAGAGTGACGCAGTGTCAATGTAGACGTGGTGTTGCTTACATTGCCCTAAGTGCCTCCAGAAGGTGTCCCACAATGCCCATTGCGACTGTTGGAACTCCACTGCCCGGCAGCCAGGTACACAGGCATACGCCCCTCCCCCTTTAAAGCCCTGGGAATTTTTGAAATTCCACTTCCTGTTTGCTCGGTGTGGACAGCTCACATAGCATCCTCCCAGCTGACCAGGCCAGCTCCCTGCAGCAAATGCACTCCTGCCTAGAATATGTCGGAGTTGATGGATCTGCTAAGTCTGTGGGGAGAGGAGGCTGTGCAGTCACAGCTCCGCTCCAGCTGCAGGAACTTCGATACCTATGAGCAGATTGTTCATGGCATGGAGGGGAAGGGGCATGCAGCAGTGCGGCGTGCAAAGATCAAGGAGCTGAGGTGGGCATATCAGAAGGCAAGGCAGGCCAGTCGTCAGTCTGGTGCATTGCCAAAGACGTGCTATTTTACAAGGAGCTGCTCACCATCCTCTATGGCAACCCCACCTCCATCGCCAAGAGCCCGTGGATACTTCGGGGGGACAGCGGCCAATGGAGTGAATGCTGAGGACGACATGGTGGACGAGAAAGTGGAGTTTGGGAGGATGGGGGACATGCAACAGGGACGTCCGGTGGTGTGGCGAGCCAGGACATCTTTTTACACCAAAGGGGTCTAGCCAGCTCTGGCGTGCTTAATGCAGGAGAGGGAACCTTTGGTAAGTACAGTACAGACCCGTTTACGAACAAATCCCCTTAACGTGTGGTAGCGCCATGCCTCCCAGTGCTACCTATTTAATATGCGAGACACGTTAACATGTGGTACAGGAACTTGCTATGTAGCACTACAGATTTGCTCACCAACTCACTGACCTAGAAATCGACAGGAAGTGCGGAGCGGAAAAGTGTTGTATGTCTTTACTGATATTGGTAAAGACGTATCACGCACGCTTAGTCATTGTCACGCTAAAGAGATATATAATATATAGTAATATATATACTACATTAGAAAATTTTAACCGTAGGCCTAATATAATGGCAGAGGGCAGGCGTCAGTGTTCCTACACTGTAGAAGAAAAGCGAGCTGCAATAGATCGAGTAAATAGTGGAGAAACCCAGGCCAAAGTTTCAAAAGATATTGGGATTGCCGAATCTACTTTCAGAGGATGGCTAAAAAACGAATCTAAACTGAATGGTTTTGTACAAAATATTGATTCTGCTTAAGCAAAAACATGTGCACTATTCAGCAAAACCCACAATAGACAAAGTTATGCGCACGTGGTTTGCTCAGGAAAGGCTGAAAGGAATGCCGCTAAGTGGGCCAATTCTTCAAGCCCAAGTGACAAAATTTGGGAGTTTAATGGGGGATGAATCATTCCAAGCCAGCAAGGGGTTTATAAGTCATTTTAAAAAGCGTCATGGCATAGCGCAGGTATCGATTTCTGGAGAAAGCTGATCAGCCGATGAATCGGCCGTGAACGTATTTCTCGCCGAGTTAAAATCTATTTTACAAAATGAAGACTACCACAAAGAACAACTTTATAATTGTGATGAAACAGCTTTATTTGCAAAACTGCTACCTGATAAGACTTTAGCCTTTAATTACAAGACACAGAAAACTGCTGGATTTAAAAAGATAAAAGATCGTGTGACTCGTCTTCTTTTTTGTAGTAATAAGATGAGCAGCCATAAGCTTGCCCCTCTTCTCGTTGGCCACTTTCATAACCCTCGCTGCTTTAATCACCTCAATAGAGCCAAACTGCCAGTAATATACACTAACAGCAAAAATGCTTGGATGACAAGACACGTTTTCGATGACTGGTTCCACAACAGCTTTGTTCCAGCTGTTCATAAGCATCTGCGGTCGAAGAAACTCGAAGCCAAAGCACTTTTGCTACTTGACAATGGTCCAGCCCATCTTCCAGCTGAATCACTGGTATCGAGCAATGGAAAAATTTGAGTGCTATACCTACCATTCAACACAACATCAAAAATTCAGCCTTTAGACCAGGGCATTATTCAGAATTTTAAAAACAATTATCAGTGGGAGTTGATTTTGGTGATTGTGTCATGCATGTCTTCAGGCATTTCCGAATTCCTGAAACAGTTAAACATGAAGGAAATTATTTATTTAGTTAAAAAAGCTTGGGATGGAGTAAAACAAATTCCATTGAAAACTGCTGGATGAAGTCTCTCGGTGATGCCTTTTCTGTCAAAGATGGCTCAAACTTGGAAAACTCCAGCAGTGGCACTGATTCAGAGCCAGACTTTGAAGGATTTTCGGAAGAAGACGTCCTACAAACACGCATGCAGACAAAAGAGGATAAAGGTAAACTTCTCTTTCAAATGATAAAAGATTTTAGTTTGGATACATCACTGGAAATCATTACCGAGTGGCTGGAGATGGATGAAGACTGCCCGCCTTCAAAATTTCTCTCCGAGGAAGAAATATTAACGGGCTGCGAGGCTACATCAGACCGCAAAAGTGATGGCGAGGATGTAGCTGAAAAGGTCAAAATTTCGCCCACAGAAGCCCTTAGTGCTGTAGAAACTGTTGTAAGATTTATGGAGGAGCAAAATGCAGAAAATATCGAAATCATTCATCTGCGGCAAATGACAGACTTCATAAGAGAGAAAAAATGCGAGCCAGAAAGAGCAGAAAATAAAGGTGTTTTTTTCTAAGTGAGTCATAGATGCTTTTTTCAGCATGACCCTCTTAATCCGCGGTTGGCTTGACTCCCGACATCCACGCGTAAACGAGTCTGTACTGTACTCATTTGCTTTGATACTGCAGGGAGACATGAGCTAGGGATCTGCTTTTTTTCAGTCAGGGTAGAAGAGAGATTGAAATAACCTACAGAGCCAAAGTTTTTATCTGCTTCTCATTCCCCTGTGCATCTAGGCAGAAGGGGCCCTGTGGAAAAATTTGTTTATGGAAACTGGAATGTCTCAGGAATCCTCCATAGAGATCTCTAGGAAACTTTCATGGAGGTACTGTGCAATCCTCTGCTGAAGGTTTCTTGGGAGGGCTGCTTTGTTTCTTCCCCCATGGTAGGAAATTTTGCCATGCCAATTGGCAATTATATCTGCAGTCACCAAAGCAGCACTCAGGCGAGCAGTATATAGACCCGCTCTGCAGCCAAGCACATGCAGGAGCTGCATCCCTTGTTACCCTCAGGAGCAAGATATCAGGTTCTGTTACCCCCGCCTGTGGAAGATGGTGCCAGTATTCAGAACAGTGGCCATAGGCACTTGTAGTGAAACCCCTCTGAAACCCCACCCCCCCTCCCTTTGTCCCATCTTGCCCTATTCCCCCTTCCCCCCAGGACCAAATTCACCATGCCTGAGGCTCCCACTGTGCTGTGTGCCTGCCAAGTGAAAATGAGAGAGTGGTGTTTCCACTTGTTTGGATCAAGGCAGTGAGTGGACTCCTAATAGTGCCCTCTGTCTATAGTTTCTTTAGCTTCTGCAGATGTGCCTTGAGGATCTCTTCCTGCACACCTGCTAAGCGGCCCTTTCTGATAGGGAGACAAAACAGGAGGAGTAAGGAAGACATGACCCAGGAAGTACTTCAATCCTCTGATGCTTCAGATTGTGAGCAGAGAGCATGGAGAGAGGATGTCAATCAGAAACTGCGACTGGATAGCCAAGATAGGCAACAGGCAGTTGCAGATGATACAGCTGCTCGAGGACCAAAGAGACATGCTGAGGTCTCTGAACAGCAGGCAGAATACATCCATGCTCTCCTCCCCTTTCAGTCCATACCGAACTGCCTTCCGTGCTCCTCCTCCATTCCTTCTATGTTCCTGGGTATTGCAATACCCCATGCATTCTACCCCAAGGGACGTGTTTCATAATGACAGCTGGACATACACCTAGCTGTGAGAGCCTCATTTGAAAATCTGCTCTTAATTTTCATGTTCCTTGCAGAACATAGATGTTTGCATTGGTGTTGAATAAAAATTTTCTTATAGAAAGAGAAGGAATCTTTGTTTTGTCTCCTACCTGGGGTGGACCAAAGCTAACGCAATTCAAGACAAAGAAGGGAATAGTCTTACAGAAGAAAACGACACCATCAATAGGTGGACAAACTACTGCTCTGAGCTATACAACCACCAGACAAATGGAGCTCCTAGTATCTTAGACAGCCCAGATTCAACAGAGGAGAGTGACTTTCCAATGCTACGTGAAGAAGTGGAGAGAGCTGTGAAATCACTCAAGAATGGAAAGACTACAGGTATTGACAACATCCCAGCCGAATTGATGTAATTTGGAGGAGAAATAGTAATAGATGTACTCACCAAGATCTGCAGCAAGATCTGGCAGACCGGTGAGTGGCCCTCCATGTGGACACAGTCACTAAACATTTCTCTGCCAAAGAAAGGCAACCGGCAATTGTGTCAAAATTACCAGACCATAAGCTTAATTAGCCATCCCAGCAAAGTGATCTTGAAAGTAATATTGAACAGATTTGAAGCCACAAGCAGACAATATCATTGCTGAAGAACAGGCTGACTTTTGTGCTGGAAGAAGTACCACAGAACACATTTTCAACCTTTGTATTCTATGTGAGAAGTACTTACAACACGAGCAGGACATCTACCACCACTTTTTGACTTCAAGAAGGTGTTTGACAGAGTATGGCACGAAGCTCTCTGGGAAATCATGAAGCAGTACAATGTTGGTCATAAGCTTATTCTTACCATTAAAGAACTATATGCCAAGGCCAGCAAGGAAGTTCTTGTCAACGGCACAATAGGAGAGTGGTTTTGCACCACTGTTGGAGTCCGGCAAGGCTGCCTTCTTTCACCCACACTATTCAGCATCTACTTGGAGCACATAATGACTGATGCCCTAGAAGATCACATATGCACAGTCAGCATTGAGAGGTGAACAATGTCAAATCTTCAGTTCGCTGATGACATTGATGGCCTGGCAAAGACAGCAAAGATGAACTTGCCAATCTTGTGAAACTATTAGATGAAACCTCTGCAAAATATGGCATGGAAATCAGTGCAGAGAAAACCAAGCTGATGACAAGCAAATGGGATGGGCTCAAATATCACCGTCAGTGGACAAGAGCTGGAGGCAGTGAAATAGTTCAAGTATTTGGGGGCAATCATCACTGATGAAGGATCCAAGGCAGAAATTTGGGCAAGAACTGTACAAACAGCAGCAATGACAAAGCTAAAGCCAATTTGGAGGATGTCACGGAGTGTGGAGGAGTCAGGGCCCTGCACCCACACTTCCTGCAATTCACCGTGACTCTCAGCCAGCCAGTAAAACAGAAGGTTTATTAGATGACAGGAACACAGTCCAAAACGGAGCTTGTAGGTACAGAAAACAGGTCTCCTCACTCAGATCCATCTTGGGGTTAGGGATCCCAGACCCTGGTGCTGGGCCTCCCTCCATTTTCCCAGCCAGCTCCAAACTGAAACCCCCTCCAGCTGTCTCACCCAGCCACACATCCCAACTCCTCCTCCAGCCTTTGTCCAGTTTCCCAGGCAAAAGGTGTCATCTGGCCCCAACCCCCTCCTGGGCTCAGGTTACGTGCTCATGTATCATCCCTCAAGAGAAGTCCCATCCTGATATCCCACCACCATCCAGCACCAATGCAGACAGTACCAGTAAAACTCCCACGCAACATTCCCAGGTCAATACTCCACACTCCCTACTCCGTCATATCAGAATAAGAACATCTCCCTAGAATCCAAACTGAAACTGCTGCACATATCAGACATCTCAGTTTCTCTATATGCGTGTGAGACATGGACCCATACTGCAGAACTTGACCGGAAAATACAGGTAGTAGAGATGAGATGCTTCTGTTAAATCCTGGGCATCTCCTACTTTGACCATGTCACTAATTAAAGGGTCCGCAACATCATCACCCAATGCGCTGGGTCATATGAAGACTTTCTGATGACTGTGAAGAAGTGCAACCTGAAGTGGTATGGTTATGTAGCAAGATCATCTGGCCTATCCAAGATCATCCTCCAAGGGACAGTACGGGGGAAGAGAAGAAGAGGTAGACAGAAGAAGAGATGACACTTTGGCCATTTAGTCATGTTTCAACAATTATTCTGCACCTGCTGAGCCTGTTGTTGAAGTGTTCCTTGCTGCAGTCAAGGTTGCCAATGTAAGGCTTCATAAGCCACAGGAGCAAGGGGTAGGTTGGATCTCCAAAGATCACTGCTGGCATTTCCACATCCCCAGTTGGAATCTTCTGGTCTGGAAAGGAAGTCCCTACTTGCAACTTTCTGTACAGGCCAGTGTTCCTGAACATATGTGCATCATGCACCTTCCCAGACCACTCCACGTTGATGTCAGTGAAACGATTCTGGTGATCAACTAGAGCTTGCAATACCATAGAAGAGTAGCCCTTTCTGTTGATGTACTCTGTCGCAAGGTGGTCTGGGGCCAAAACCGGGATATACATGCCATCTATCACCTCGGCAAAATTAGGTTACCCCATTGCTGCAAAGCCATCCATTATTTCACGCATATTACCCAGTGTCACAGTCCTTTGTAGCAGGATGCAATTAATGGCCCTGCACACTTGCATCACTGCATTCCCCCTCCCCCCCCCGGTGGACTTCCCCACTCCAAACTGTTTTGTGACTGATGGGTAGCAGTCAGGAATAGTCAGCTTCCACACAACAATGGCCTCTCGCTTCTCCACCGTTAGGCAGCTCTCATTTTGGTGTCGTGCTGGAGGGCATGGGCGAGCTCTGCACACCTTCCAGCAAGGTGACTTTGCACATCTGAAAGTTCTGCAGCCACTGCTCGTGATCCCATACCTGCAGAATGATGCGATCCCACCACTCAGTGCTTGTTTCCTGCACCTAGAACCAACAGTCCACCATGTGCAGCTGCTCCATGAATGCCAACAGCAGTCTTGAATTGTTTCTGTCTATGGCACACAGCAGGGCAGACGCTATGGTGTCATCAGATTTGCAGCTTATGGAATATTGCAGAATCAGCCATGTTGTGTTCATAACACTCATCACAGTACTGGAGAGCAGTGTAGGATCCATGCAGGTGCGCAGTTTACAGGGGGTGTTGAAAAGCGACATGAAATATAGCTGGAAGCCCATGGAATGAAGGGACGGAGAAAACTGCATCATGGGATGCTGATACTGCCCCTATGAAGCACTGTGATCTCTTCCCACAAACCGAGTGACAGATGGTTGCGAGTTGTACAGTGGGGATAGCTACCCATGGTGCACTGCTTCTCGTTGATGCTAGAGCACCAACTGGGAATGTGCTCCGCTGTCACAAGGAGTATTGTGTGGATGTGCAAAAGTGGTTTAATTACAGCAGTGAATGAATGCCGACATAACTAAAGTTGACTTAGCCTCAGTAACTTGGAGTAGATCTATAACTTCACAGTCTGCCTGCATAAATCCTCTGGGATCTTATTACCCAATTTGTTTGTCCTTCACTCCTGTCGTGAAGGCCTTTGTTAGTTCAGTACACCTGCCAGTGCGTAGAGCCACTCACTTGATGTTTCTGTGAATGGTCTGGGAGTGTGTGGGAGGAATGTTTCTGGTCCTGTTGCTATAGAAAGAGGTGTGGGAGTAGTTTTCCTTCAGTTTTCCTGCCCTGTCAAACATACTGAACGGATTTACTAAGAGAACAAGTCTACCCCATCCTAAGGGGAAGGAAGTACCTTTCCACTCGTAGGGCTCACCTTCATGTACAGCGCTACAGTGCCGCTAAAGTGCTACAGCAGCACAACTGCGAGGATTCTACGATACCCGTGAGAGAGCTACTCCCATCAGCTTAGTTAATCCACCTCCCCAAGAGGCGGTAGATATGTCGACGGGAGAAGCTCTCCCACTGACATAGAACTGTCTACATGGAGGTGAGTTAGGTTTGGATTTTTCACACCCTGAGCGATATAGTTATACTGATATAGGTCTGTAGTGTAGAGAGAGAGAGAGAGAGAGAAGGCAGAGGCAATAAAAAACAAACTGCCAAGCTGCTCCCAAGACATAACCCCATGTAGGGGGGAAGGTTATGCTACTTGATAATATTTCATTCTTGAGGGAGGGCACATGCCAAAAATTTTATTTAAGTCCCTGGTCCATTTTCTCAGGAAAACCATATAGCATGAACAAAGCAGGAATTCTCTTGGAAGGAGTTGTAGTAATAAAATTATCCCATTAGCTGTTTTCGCAGTAGTTTTGTGTGCTAGAATTTTGTTTCACATTTATGAAAACTCACTTACATGTAAGACTATACTACCATATTTTTGTCATTTAGCTCAGTTGAAAAGTATTTGATTTTTTTCATTTAATTAGGGGGAGACAAAAGCCGGAGTGTTCCTCCTAACAAGTGGCCAGTCCCTCGGTCAGTGCTGTGGTAAGCATTATGCATCCTACAAATGGTATTTAAATAGTTTTATTGAAATTAATTGTATCTAAATGGTGTCTTTAAAATGATGATTAAGCCCGTGGCATGGCTGGGCTGAGAGTGCTGTGTTTCGTAAATGGGAAAAAATGCAAGGCCATACAGCTGAGACCTCCCCTTTCATAGTCTTGGAGGCTCAGCTCCAGCTAACATAAGTCAGCCAGTTCAGGGTTTATATTGAAAGGTTATGGAATATGCTTCATATCAATAGGCTCAAATAGTTTATCTAAAGTTCTCTGATACATACTGAAATTCATTCTATTTGAGTGTATTCAGAGTAATATTAAAGGCAACATGGTCTAGTCGTTAGAGCACAATATTGGGATTCAGGACTCCTGAATTATTTTCCTGGCTCTCCCACTAACTCTGGGATCCTAGCAAATCACTTAACCTTACAATGCCTCAAATATTCAATTAGTTAAGTAAGGACAATACATACTTAACTCCACAACTATACAATATTTAGTTTTGTCCTCCTAATTCTGTGTGAGGCCCCATTCAGTGAGCCCAGTCCATTCTGTGCTCCTGAATGATGCTGGAGTTCTGTAGGAAAAAACAGTCCATGCTCATCTAATTAAAGATTGTATCATAAAACAACATGCACAGGTGTCAAATTAAGGCTGCATGGGCAACCTTACTTCTGGCATTTCTTAACTTTTGAGTTACTGACTTTGCAACTTTAACAATCTTTAGTGTAGCCTTTTGTTAAACATCAACAATCACATCACCTGTGGGTAATGAATGAATCTAAGAAATTTGTTTTCTTGCATCCATGTGTAAATGGACAAAAGTATACTGCACAGCACATACATACATCAACACATACTATACAGCCCAATACATACAACAAAAAGACAAATTTTTCCTCCTCATACCACCCACCAGTGGTCAGAGTTAAGGGTGCAATCTGTATTGGTATCGGTGGATTTAGAAGCTGTTTTTAATGTTTAAAATTTGTATGGAGGAGCATGTGTTGTTTTCAGATTTACAGATTAGATATGGTTTTCTAATGTCTTGAACTTTAATTTTCTTGTTGTCATGTTTGTAGGTGAGGATACAGGTTGGTTAGAACCCTTATTTCTGTTCTAGTGTAGTAGTTTGTTAATGAATTATATTAAATGATATACCTATAGTTCTGTGATAAAAGAGCATTTTCTACCTTCCTGTAACGTTTACAGCTGGAAACATGCTATGTACATCTGAAACAAAGAAACGTCTTTTGCAAATAGTTTGGAAATGGTACTTGCACTTTAATCAGAGCATGTACATGTCACATAAAGCATTACTAGGAATGATATAGTTAATACTGTAGTCTTGTAAAATATAGTGTGTAAGACTAAATGAGTCATGTTGTCTTTTTTGGCTGGCCTTATTCAAAATCTTTCTAATGAAAAAAATAACCGGGTGTGAATGTTAATCATACAACAAATATGCAGAATAAGTAAGGCTGTAAGAAAATCACAGCCATTATTTTGTTGCAGAAACTTGTAACACACACCACAACTTGTGATAGTTGCCACATATCTGATTGTCATCACAACCCATAACTATTTCACATTTGGAGACAATGTATACTTTCAAAACAGCGGCACTGCTATGGGTACCTGCATGGCCTCACAGTATGCCAACATTTTTATGGCTGACTTAGAACAACGCTTTCTCAGCTCTTGCCCCTTAATGTCCCTACTCTACTTGCGCTACATTGATGACATCTTCATCATCTGGACCCATGGAACAGAAGCCCTTGAGGAATTCCACCATGATTTCAACAATTTGTATCCCACCATCAACCTCAGCATGGACCAGTCCACACAAGAGATCAACTTCCTGGACACTACAGTGCTAATAAACGATGGTCACATAAACACCACCCTATACTGGAAACCTACTGACCGCTATGCCTACCTACATGCCTCCAGGTTTCATCCAGACCAAACCACACGATCCAGTGTCTACAGCCAAGCTTTACGATACAACCACATTTTCTTCAACCCCTCAGACAGAGACAAACACCTACAAGATCTCCATCAAGCATTCTTACAACTACAATACCCACCTGCTGAAGTGAAGAAACAGCTTGATACAGCCAGAAGAGTACCCAGAAGTCACCTACTACAGGACAGGCCCAACAAAGAAAATAACAGAACGCCACTAGCCATCACCTTCAGCTCCCATCTAAAACCTCTCCGACGCATCATCAAGGATCTACAACCTATCCTGAAGGACGACCCATCACTCTCACAGATCTTGGGAGACAGGCCAGTCCTTGCTCACAGACAGCCCCCCAACCTGAAGCAAATACTCACCAGCAACCACACACCATACAATAGAACTACTAACCCAGGAACCTATCCTTGCAACAAAGCCCGTTGCCAACTGTGTCCACATATCTATTCAGGGGACACCATCATAGGGACTGATCGCATCAGCCACACTATCAGAGGCTCGTTCACCTGCACATCTACTAATGTGATATATGCCATCATGTGCCAGCAGTGCCCCTCTGCTATGTACATTGGCCAAACTGGACAGTCTCTACGTAAAAGAATAAATGAACACAAATCAGATATCAAGAATTATAACATTCCTAAACCTGTCGGAGAACATTTCAATCTCTCTGGTCACTCAATTACAGACCTAAAAGTTGCAATTCTTCAACAAAAAAACTTCAAAAACAGACTCCAATGAGAGACTGCTGAATTGGAATTAATTTGCAAACTGGACACCATTACATTAGGCTTGAATAAAGACTGGGAGTGGATGTGTCATTACACAAAGTAACACTATTTCTCAGTGTTTATTCCCCCCCCCCACTGTTGCTCATATGTTCTTGTCAACTGCTGGAAATGGCCCACCTTGATTATCACTACAAAAGGTTTTTTTCTCTCCTGCTGGTAATAGCTTACCGTACCTGATCACTCTCGTTACAGTGTGTATGGTAACACCCATTGTTTCATGTTCTCTGTGTATATAAAATATCCCCACTGTATTTTCCACTGAATGCATGTGATGAAGTGAGCTGTAGCTCTCAAAAGCTTCTGCTCAAATAAATTTTAGTCTCTAAGGTGCCTCAAGTACTCCTTTTCTTTTTGCAGATACAGACTAACATGGCTGCTACTCTGAAACTTGGGAAAGTTTGTGAATGAATAAAGCATACATCATGTTTCCCAAAAGTGTGTTAATTCAACATAGTACCACAGGTAAAATCACAATTAGGAAGGAAAGGTAGAAGATAAGGTTTAAACACAAACATTAACTTAGAACATGATGTGCAATTCAGCCATGTTCCACACACTAAACATTTTATGACATAAACAGGTAAAATATTGTAGCACATACATCCAGTAAAACAGGAATAGAAAATATAACAGGCAGTGTGATCAAGTTAACGTTACTTTTGGAAACTTAATGTTTGCACTTCTGATTTTGAACTATGGAACTAATGCTTCATTAGCAGGATGTGTGGGGTTTTTTGTTTGTTTGTTTTCATTCAATTTTATAGGGTGTTTTAAGGAAAGAATGCCTTCTGTGATAGACCCAGGCCAGTTGGGTACAATAAAGTAGTAGAAGACAGATATACTGGCACCTGGATTAGCAGTTTTCAGTTCCCTGACTGCCCGGAGCAGGGGCTGCTCCAGGCTAATGAGAACACCTGACTCCAATTAACCTGCAAAGAGTTAGGTGAGGCCATTAAGGTAATGTGAACACCGGACTCTAATTAAGGCCCTTCTGATACTATAAAAGGGCTCACTCCAGTCAGGCTGAGGAGAGCCAGAGGAGAGGAAAGGAAGTGCGTCTGAAGGGCTGATTAATAAAGACACCCTTAAGCCATCGGTAAAGGAGCCCTAAGGTAAGGGTGAAGAAGAGAGAAACGGGAGAGCTGTGGGGAAGTGACCCAGGAAAATGTAGCAACTCTGGCAGTGAAAGGTCAGCTGCCAACAGCTGCTACCATTAGGGTCCCTGGGGTAGAGGGTGGGCCCAGGTTCCCCCCAACCTGCCACTACAGAAACATCTCCTGGAAGGGGAAGACAGGCCCCTGTCAGGACGGGAGGCTAAACTGTTCTGAAATAAGCCCCTTGGGACAAGAGAGACTTGGAGTTCTCTCACCTACCTCCTTGCTGGCTTATGATGAAAAGGACTCAGTAAACTGTAACCCTGGCCCTGGAGAGAGAAGGGCTATGTGGAGGGTCGCAGTGAGCCACTGAGGCTAGCATAAATCGCCTAGAAGCACGGGACCCACGAGGACAAGGTCTGAGCTCTGCCACACCGTTTAATGTTAGCATGTTAGCTGTCCCAATTAAATTGTCAAGTTTCTCTCTCTCTCAGGTAAATAGGGGGATAAGAGGGATGAATTGTTTCCATTACTGCTGTTGTTTGGATAGAGACTGTTTGTTTTCTTCAGGGCTTTTTTTTTTTAAGATGGCAGCACTACGTTGACAGATATTTCTTTGCAATAAAGAAAGAGCAACATACTGTTTGTAATGAAAGCTTACAATCTTTGTACTGTTTTAGATGCAGCTAAAATTGCAGGGTCTTTGATATGTAGTACATAAGTGCTTGTGAGGATAAGCAGAGAAAATGGCATGAACGTTAGAAATAGGTAAGCTAAAAATACAGAGTGAGCATGCTCAGAAGAGACTTAATTTTTTTAAAATGACTCTTTGGAGTTTAGAATTAGAGGTGGTCAGAAAATGGGAATGTTTTTCATAAAAGTTTTCATGAAAAAATATGTCCCTTCTTTTCACAGAAATTTGAAATTTAATTTGTTTCTTCAAATTTGGAAAATGTCAACCAGTTGCAAACCTGGAAGCAAAATAGGATGACTTCTGAGTTTGGTGTGGTTTTTTTTGTTTTTTTTTTTTGCAAAAAATGTTTACCAATATTTCTCCCCACCCCCACAGCCCCCTTTTTTTGGGGGGGTGGTGTTGAATTTTGAAATTTCAACAGCATTTCAAGCAGCTATATTCACAATATGCCTAGCTTTGTACAGCACAGTAAATGCAGTCGCTTCCCCTGAGATTTACTGCTTAAATTTTATTTTTAACCTTTCTCTCTGAGCTTTGTAAAGGCACTAGTCCTCATTAAGAGGTATATTTATTCGAACTTTTCAAGTATAAATCTTAAACCTTTTGATGTTTTCCTCTTCTAAAAAGCCCAGTTAGAATTTTTTAATGAGGAAAAGTGTTTTTCCCACACCCATGCTCAAATAAGTCTAAAATGTTGGGAAGAATTTAAGCTAATATATTATTGCTCAGGTTTATTAGGGTAGTGTGTAAGGGGCAACCAAGAATGAGGCCCCATTGTGGTAGACACTGTACAACCAGAGTAGTAGATGGTCTCTATCCTGAAGAGCTTACAACCTGAATAGGCAAAACAGACACAGGATGGAGGAAGGAGTATAAGACAAACCGAACAAGCAATGTGAGAACAGCAAACATCATGCTAGTTCCACAATATTTTTGGTGGGGGGAGGGGATTAGTTAGGAGGGGATAAGCTAAATGGAAAGAAAAGAGAATGAGGCGATGGGGACAGGGAAGAGAGAGGGAAACAGTTGGAGCAAACAGCTGATCGGTATGAGGTAGAGAATGTCCAGTCAAAACGGTAGCAGGTTCTCTAAATGTTCAGAGGTCCAAAGGTCCCTGCATTGGCTGCTTCTGCACCTACCAGCAAGAGTCTCTTCCTGGCTCCTCTCTGCAGTTTTCCCCCAGGACCAGATGGTGGGAGGGAGGTGGGAAGGAAGCACCACTAGAGCCCTAGTGCTCCAGGGTGTGTGATGGTCTCCCTAAGGCAGATCTGGGTGCTGGGGAGAGGGGTGGCCCCATAGGAACTCATTTTACCTTTGTCCCCACTTTGGTTGCTTCAGGTTGTTTTTTTTGTTTGTTTGTTTTTTGGGTTTTTTTTTTTTAAAGAATAATTAGATGGAGACCAAACACAATTGTGATAAATGAAGAGGGGAGGGTAGCTCCCTTTTATGGACACCCAGCCAGCCAGTTAGCTATAAAGTCCTTCTTGGTGGCTGTTCTCTGCTTGCTTTACCTGTAAAAGGTTAACAAAGGCCCCCAGGTAAAGGAAAGGGAGTGGGCACCTGACCAAAAGAGCCAATGGGAAGGCTAGAACTTTTTGAAATGGGGGGGAAAAAACCCTTCCCTTTGTGTCTGGTTTTTTTCTCTCCAGAAAAGAAGGGAACAGGGAGAAGTTATGCTATGAGAAGCTTTAAGCCAGGTATGATCATAGATCATCAGATCATACCTAGAACTACTTATTTGGAACCCTCAGATGTATAAGTGGATCAGAAATGTTTAGAAAGACACGATTAGGTTTATTTCTGTTTATTTCTTATGGCTAGTGGACTCCTCTGTGCTAACCCCAGATACTTTTGTTTGCTTGTAACCTTTAAGCTGAACCCCCAGGAAAGCTATATTGGGTGCTTAATTTTTGGAATTGCTCTTTTTAAAATCCAGCTAAAGCCTGAGTTCCAGATGTATTTTCTTTCTTTTTGTTTTTAATAAAATTTACCTTTTCTAAGACAGGATTGGATTTGTGGTGTCCTAAAAGGTTTGTGCATATGTTCAAAATGATCCCACGGCTCTGCCACCATATCAAGGCTGATTCCCCACTCTGGCACTTCGACCTAATTAAACAACATATGCCCAGAACAAAGTAAGTCACCAAGCAAAATAAAGCAAAAACATGCAAGTCTAAGCCTAATACATTAAGAAACTGATTACAGGTAATATCTCACCCTCAAAGATGTTCCAATAAGCTTCTTTCACAGACTAGACGCCTTCCTAGTCTGAGCCCAGTCCTTTCACCGGTACAGTCTTTATTAGTTCCAGCAGACATTTCAAGTGGTAAACAGGGGTTTTCTCATGACTGGCAGCCCCTTTTGTCCTGCTCCACCCCCTTTTATAGCTTTGGCACAAGACGGGACTCTTCTGTCTCTCTGGGTCCCCACCCCTCCTCTAAATGGAAAAGTACCAGATTTAAGATGGATTTCATGATCAGGTGACATGGTCACATGTCACTGTAAAACCCTTCGTCTCCATTCCCCATGGGCTGGCTCACATGTACACAGGAAGGCTTTCAACTAAGGCCATTTACAACTGATTGTTTCTGGAGCACCCTTTATGGACTCCACTTAATATGTTTACATCAGTGATACAAGTTTATATCTTATTTTCCGAACTCCAGATATAGAAATCATACATGCAAACAAATAGGATGAACACACTTTGTAGATTACAAGCTTTCTAATGACACCATACAAGGGGTATTTAGCGTAAAGCATATTCCAGTTATGTCATATTCATAAGCATATTTCCATAAAGCATATGGAGTGCAATGTCACAATAGCCATAGCTTATTCTGCCTTGGTGACAGTCAAATCCCAAAACAATGCTGCATGTGCAGATCCTTCTTGACGAGGATATGGCAATCCAGGGATACATGTCTCAAATGCTACTTTGAAGAGAAATCCACATGGGTAACTTCCGTCCCTGAAGGGAGAAGTTCTGCTTTAAAGATGGATGGGTTGGCACCCCTGTTAAATCCTCCTCTGTCAGTGTCCCTACCAGCTGGCATGTAAATCCCAGGATGGGTACCAACAAAAAATCATTGCTTCAGACAAGGACTTTTTATTGAAATCTACCAGAGCATTGATGACCCCCAGCATCTAGCACTGGTACCGAAAGACAAGGCAGGACTGAACACCCACATTGAGGCCTAAGCATCAGTCATCTAGGGAACAAACCATTAAACCTCCTCCCTTATCAGAGACTAGTGATGCTGGCTCCAGCTCAGTACTGAAGAAATACTACCCAGGGGCAGCCTATACATCAGCACAAGTATCAACAGTGGTGCTGTCTATGGAATCACTGACGCTACCTGCCATTTCCTCACTGTAGGGATCTGTATTGCCCATGGTAACGTTCTGGGTACCCAGACAGTCACATTTGGCATTGAAACGTACTCCTGACTTTGCAGTGCTGAGGTCTCTTCGGAGTCCTTACTGCCCTGCAATGATGTTTACTACTTGTCACTGAGACGTATATTATAAGCTAACTCCAGTAGGGAGCTTTCTGTATTCAGATCAGAAGAGGACCCCTCTTTGCAGCCAAGAGGCTTCTTCAGAGTTCTCATGTATGCCACAGTCATGCCAATGACCTGGCTAATCCCAGTTGAGCCAGCCATACCAGTATAATGTACCACCATAGCTATACTAGGCTTATTCGGGACCTCCATCCCAGGCTTTAAGGAATTGATCCCCTTCATGTCGTTCCAGGAAGAGAAGAAAATTGGGCTCCTCATCTGCACCTCTGGCGAAATAAATAAGTGGAGCAGGAGCAAATCCTTGAGGAAGGATTACCACCAGACCCTCAGGAGCTTCCTCCTTCCCCTCCCAGAGTCCTGTCGTCCTTTTCCCTGGATAAAACCATGGTTTCAGCTCCAATACTGGGGTGGGACATTTAAAAACATTCATGGAGCTGCTTTCCTGAGTCACTGAGACACTGGATGTTGAAACATCGATGGTAAAGGAAAAAGTTCACAAGCTTTTTGAGATGTTACATTTAGCTTCTCCTGCCAGGGTTGCCCTTCCCATCAGGACATGGTCACAGTGGGGGTTATGGACCTTGCAGCTGTGTTTCAGGCATCCATGGCTATTTGAAGGGATGTCTTTGGCTACCAGCTGGCCTTACTTAATGATGTCTCTGAGCTCCTGTCTTGCATCTTGTGGGAGGGGTGATAGATCAGATGGGACAAAGCCACATTAATTCTGATATCTCCATAGTTGCCAAAACAATTCTGGCTAACAGACCTTCTCCAGATGTCTATTCAGCCTCCCATTCTACTTGTCTGGACATAAAATTGCAGAACCAAGGTCAGATACTGCATCTAGACATGAAGTCACTGCATCTGACAGTCTGGATGTTGGCTGGCTGAGTGCCACTGACAGATACTGCTCCCTATAGGTACAAGATAATCTCCTGCACAGCGGGGAGCCTTCCATGAGAAGGATTTATTCCTCAAAATGGAAAAGACTTTTAGCATAATCTTGATCCTTTGAAGGCTCGCATATTAAAGATCCTTCACTATATCCTGCCTTTGAAACACTCTGGCCTTTCATTCAGTTCCATCAAGAACCACCCTGCATCGATCTACGTGTCATCCATCGATTGAGTAATGTTAATTTTGCTCACATCCCATTGTATCTAGATTTCTTAAGGGCTTACTGCGTACCTACCCACCAATCAGAGAAACCCCCATCCTGTATGGGACCTTAATATTGTCTTTGAAAACCTCATGGAGTCCCCTTTGGAACCTCATTCAGAGTGTACCTTACACCAGGGGTTCTGAACTTCTTTCTTTCTGAGCCCCCCGTCCCCAACGTGCTATAAAACCTCCATGGCCCACCTGTGCCATCAACTGTTTTTCTGCATATAACAGCCAAGGCTAGCATTAGGGTTAGCAAGCAGGGTAGTTGCCTAGGGCCCCACACCACAGAGCTCCCCATGAAGCTAAATTGCTCAGGCTTCGGCTTCAGCCCCAGGTGGTGGGACTTTGGCTTTCTGCCCTTGATCTCAGTGAGTGTAATGCCAGCCCTGGTTGGTGGACCCCCTGAAACCTGCTTGCGGCCCCCAGGGGGCCTTAGACCCCTGGTTGAGAACTGCTGCCTCACACCACCCCCCACTCAGGACTTTCGTCTTTGTCACCATCGCATCAGCCAGGAGAGTTAGTGAAATCCAAGCTCTTATGGATGATCCCTGTTTGACAACCTTCTACAGAGATATGATGTGGTAAGACCTCATCCTAAGTTTATCCCTAAAGTGATTTCGGAATTTCATTTGCAGCAGTCCATCAACTTACCTGTTTTCTTCCCTACAACTCATTCTGCTCCTGGAGAGAAGAAACTCTGGCTGGACATGCACCATCTCTTGGGATATGACTTTTTTCATGGCTTGTGCATGTAGGCTGGAATTTGTCCCTTCTAGCCTGGGAGTTCTCTCTCCTTGCCTCAAGGGTTTGATGAAGATGACTTTTAACACTCAAGTGTCTGTTTATAGTTTCAAAGCTAGTTTAAGGTTTTTCAGGTTGCTCCTGCCTTTTGTTCTGTTTGTTTTACTAGTTCAGACTGCTTTGCTTTCTGTATAACTTGTGGCTAGAGTTAAATCTGTCTTCAGCTGTAGCTGCTGTGAAAGATAGACTGGTTATTGGGTTAACAGATCGTCTCAGATATTTTCATGTTTTGCATTCCCAAAATCAGAGTTTTCAGCCAATGTATGCAGAGCTCTTATAAAACATTCAACATTTTCTCCTGGTTTTTGAATTCTCTGATGGAAACATGCTCTTTCATAAACCACATTTATTTGAGGTATAAAATATGAAAGGGTCTGGCTATGTTTGATGCATAGTCATCTTTGTGATGAACTTTAGTAAAATCAAAGGATTTAAAGATATGCTGTACCTGCTTCCCCACAGCATAAATTAACGAAGATACCTGTATATCTCCAGTTTCTTTGTGAAGCTTGTTTGCGATTCAAAATCTTGCAAAATACTGCTTCCAGTCTGTCCATTGTGAAGGTTTGTCAAAGCTGAAGTTCTCTGGGGCATAGTGGCATGTTGACGAGAACCTGCAACTTTTGTTGTTTTGTTCCTTTTGTTTGCAAACTTCGTTACTGTTTCCCTTCAGTTTCGGCTCTCCTCTGATCTAATCCTGTTCTGGACACGATATCATGGTCCTTGTACCAGATATGGACTGGCTACAAAGCTTGCATCTGAGTAAGATGCACACCAGATATATTCATCATAAGGTTCTTAAATGCCAGGTATGGCTGAGGTTCTTGGACATCAGGTATTTTGCACACAGAGCCATATTCCATTTCCACACAGAGCCAGGGCTGAAGAGTATAATACAGTTTAGCATTTCATTACACCAACAGATGACTATGAAAAGATAAGAGGGATAGCAGCCCAGATGTGGAAGAACTGGCCAATAGCAAGGGGCCTCCTGGCGCATCATTTCTTTCTTTCTACTCATTTCCTACCCCTCTGCCCATATCTCCATTCTATAAGGCGAGAGGAATGCTCAGTGTACACAGTCAAAATTTATCCTGGTATCACTACTGAAGATAGGTATGCCTTTTTTCCTGGGGAGGGAAATTTGTAGTGGTGTGGCTAGAGCCGCCATTGAATTCCTTGTTCTGCAGGAGGATTGTTCTATTTATGCTTATTGATACAGTGGTTAGTTTTCATAGGCTATGGAAGTGTTGCAGCTGGCAGTTTCTCACAGGCGGAGCCAACTCCACTGTTTCTGATTGACAGGATTGGTCTGCTTCCAAAGCTGCATAGTGCAAAAACACCTCGCATGTCATGAATCAAATAATTTTAGTGATCTTTGATCACCAGTGAATTTAGAACTTTTGAGTCTTGACCATGATTGTTCGTTACTGTAATGGCTCCATCAGACAAGTAATGATTAATGGGATTGTGAGCGACTCTTTATTTTTGTTGGGGGCGTTTTAGCACAATGGACTGAACATAATTCTTGAGCCAAAAGCCCCTGAACTCTTTAAGGCAATTTGGATCCAGACCTAGATTTGCTAAGAATTTTGCTGCTTGGACCCATCTGTACTACAGACTCTTTCTATGCACAGTACCATGCTTCTGACCTATTTTCTAATGATGAACTCTCTGGCTTTAAACTATGATTGATACATTATTGAATTCCTTCCTAAAGGTCCTGAAGTTGTACCAAAGTTTTAGCTCTGATTTTTCCAAAATATTAGTATTTAATATTTGATACTATTTTTATTTATTTATTTATTTATTTGATATTTAATATTTGATACTATTTTTCTTTCACGTTTACTTGAGAGCCAATAAACCCAAATTTTAAAATACAGAAATCATAGTAATGTTAAAAAAATTAGAACATTACAGAACGAACATAGCACACATTAAAAGGTGGCCGACAGGCCTCAAAATGTAATTGTGAATGAGAAATCATCACTGAGCGGGTGTATTTCTAGTGAGGTCCTACAGGATTTGGCCCTACTCTATTTAACATTTTTATCAATGATCTGGAAGAGAATATAAAATTATCACTGATAAGTTTGTAAATGACACAAAGATTGGGGGAAATGGTAAATAATGAAAAGGGCAGGTTACCTATACAGTGTGATCTGGATCTCTTGCTAAGCTGGGTGCAGACAACAATATGTGCTTTAGTATGGCCAGATATAAAGTTAGTCCGCTAGAAAAAAAGAATGTAGGCCATACTTACAGGATGGGGAACTCTATCCTGGGAAGCAGTGACGGAGAAAGACTTGGGGATGTGTTGGATAATCAGCTGAACGTGAACTCCCAGTGTAATGCTGTGGCCAAAAGGGCTAATGTAGTCCTTGGTTGTGTAAACAAAGGAATATCAAGTAGGAGCAGAAAGATTGCATTACCTTTGTATTTGGTGCCGGTGTGACCTCTACTGTAATAGTTTGTCCAGTTTTGGTGTCCATAGTTTAAGAAAGGTGTTGATAAATTGGAGAGGGTTCAAAGAAGAGCCACAAAAGCTATCCAAAGATTGGAAAACATGCCTTATAGTGATAGTTTCACAAAGAGAAAGTTAAGGGGAAACTCAGTAAGTTTGAATACCTATATGGGGAAAAAAAATTGAGAATGGGCTCTTCAGTCTAGCAGAAGAGTATAACAAGATCCAGTGACTGGAAATTGAAGCTAGACAAATTCAAACTGGAAATATAATGCACATTTTCAACAGAGAGAGTAATTAAGTACTAGAACAGTTTATCAAGGTTTGTGGTAAATTGGCATTTAAAAATCAAGATTAGATATTTTTCTAAAAGATATGCTCTATTTCAAACAGGAATTAATTCAGGGAAGTTTTACTGCCTGTGGTATGCAGGAGGTCAGACTGGATGGTCCAGACTCCCTTCTGGGCTTTATAAGCCATGGGGAAAAAAAGTTTGGAATCATCTCACTCAATAATACAATCACTGCTTTTTTAACTTATTTATAATAAAATGCAACACCAGTGGCTAATATAATAGTGGGTGCGTATAAACAAAATGCTTGTTTATTGGCTAATGTTCTAGTAATGCTTTCTTGTCTTCACAATGAGGATTTATAAATATTTCTGTAGCTACCTCTTTGTATATCTTCTCCATTAGGTTCACAAGCAGCCTGGATGATATGCATGTGTATACCTGCACAAATGTATGTTAGTGTAGAAGTTAATATTCTAGTGTAGCGTTTAAAATCAGCTCAGTTCAGTTGGTGGGCTGTTCAGTCATTGAAAAGTTTACTCTCTGGTACTGTTTGCACAGGTCTGCTGTGGAAAATCCTTGTAATAAGAACACACAAAAAAGTGATTGCTGCAGTGTTTCCAGGTAGCCTTCCTTTTGGGACACACTATCGTGGACTACCATGCTACTAATTATTTTTAAATTTAAATTTTTATTTTTTGAAGGCACTTGAGTCAAGGGGGAACCATCTAAGCATCATTTGAATCCAAATGGTCTTCCTCTTTTCCCTTTGTTCTGGGATCTGATGTATGATTTATACTATCTCTAGACAAATCACTAGACAGATTTATCCTACTTGCTCTCACAACTTGAAGTGCACAGAATTTTAGTATTGAAGTGACTAAAGTCTCCTGAGAATGCCAAACAGAAATGTAACACTAAGAATTATCAGAGGTAACACTCCATTGAGAGCAAGGCAGTTTCTGTCTATCTTAGGAGTGAATCCTGCCCCCTCGTTCATAGTCGTGGTGACTTCTTTCCCATGGTCCTGTTGTTGGCTGTAGACTTTATTATATTGTGTAACATTTGAGTCTTGTTTTCTTTTAAATAACAAGTGTAAACTTCCTCCCTGCAGATCTGGTGGAATTCTAAGGGCCCAGGACAGGAGACATGTTAACCCATGCTCTGTTAGCTTCACTGTATGCTTCCTCATGAAAAAATGCTAGAAAATTTAATAGAAAATAATGACGTTCTATAGTAGTTACTCTAAAACCTTTTAGAATTTAATGAAGCCTGTCTGTAGATTTTGAGTCCTTTTGTATAATTATTTGTAGAAAGATTATAATTATCTATTATTTTATTGGATGGTTCAAAAATTAGGTTAAAATGTTTTAGTAAATTGTTTACTATATTGTTTACTGTAGGATTTTTCTGTAAGAGGAGCATAGGGCTAGGAGTCTGGATTTTCCTGAAAGTGTTACTCAACCTGCCCATGCCCATGAACATTCAAATACTAGGGTAAGGAGCATAGTATAAATGCCTGGAACTAGACCATATTAAGCAGGAGCACAGTGGATGTCCTTAAAAAATTTCCTTTTGCCTATTTATTGGAAGGCAGGAAGTGATACAAAGTGGGATGAAAGGAAACTTCCTCTGTATAAAACTGGAAGCCTTAAAATTCCTTATGTGTGCTTTTGTTTGCTTTATTTTGTTAATCACTCAAACTGCTTAATTATTTCTTAAAATAAAATTAAATGATTCTGACATTTTTGAACAACACTAGAGTAGTTCTTTAATTTTGCAGTGATAACTTGCAGTTCAGACATTTTAATACTTTTTTCCCCCCCACAAAGACACACTGGTGAACTTAGAGATTGGTGCAATGCTAGGTTATAGAAACAAGACTTATGAAATGAAAAAAAATCAGTAGATGTAAGAGCCATAAGCCTCACTAGATGCATTATTTAGGATCCGTCATGGAAGCCCCATGGCCTGTGTAATACTGGGAGACCCTTTGTGTGTTGCCACTTCAGAGCCTCAGGACCAGCATGAACTGCAGTTGATGAAGTGTCACTCAGGGCTGGTCTACACTAATACAGTAAGTCGATCTATATTACGCTACTTCAGTTATGTAAATTATGTAACTGAAGTTGCTGTAACTTAGGTAGACTTACAGTGGTGTCTACACCGCAATATGTCGATGGGAGATGCTCTCCCATCAACATAGCTTCCGCCTCTTGGGGAGGTGGAGTGCTCTCCCATTGCCTTAGCATATCTTCACCAGAACCGCTAAATCGACACTACTGTATCTATTGCAGCAGTGTCGATTTAGCCAGTAGTGTAGATGTGGCCTCAGATGGTGACATTTAACTACTTTGGTGTGTGCAGTGGAACACAATATATGAGACCAACAGCAATAGATTGTTGAAAGATGGGTTTTTGTCACATAAGCTTCAGCCCTTGAAAATTGTTGTTACTGGTGCAATGGCCTAGTATGTAGAATTGCAGTCTCCTGGGAGCCAAGGTATTAAATTGGTTAAGGAAAAAAGAAGAAGAGACTCATATGAAAGGGCCTTAATAGTCTCACAGTAAGAACTGCACATATCTTGGTCGTATTTGGCAGGGGAGAAGAAACATCAGGCAAGACTTTTATTGTAATTTGTTGGAGCACGCTGGCTTTTGGCAACTCACAAGTCAGACTGACACTAATGCAGTGAATTTAATGACCTCAAGTACTGTTTTACAGAGGGACCAGCCCCCCGCCCCCCCGTATGATAACTTCTCCATCCTAGTACATATGAAGGAAGAGAGGGCACATGATTCAGTGCTGAGTAGAGCAAAGGTCAACATAATGTTGCATGGGTGGGGAACAATCCAGGTTCCCTAATGCAACTCCCATCATGCTATTTTGGTATGGCCAAAACAAATATTAAAATATTGCTCACCTAAATAGGTTAGTGAGTGCATTTTGTGTGTGTGAATGACTCACTACTGGTGGAGAGTACTAGAATGAACTCCTCTCTTCTACATGTCAGGTACAACACTTGGCAGCAACAGTAAAAGCTTCTGTCATGCTGCTTCACCAAAGTGTGTTTAATTTGACTTGGAGGGGACCACCTCATACGCTGAAAGATTGTAAGATTTTAAGTTATGAACTGTTTGGAACATAGACCATTATTTAGTATGTTAGAACATCATCTGGTATAATTGGGTCCAATCTCATTGGAGCCTTTAGGCAATACTAGAATACAAATATTTAATAATAATAATAATAATTAATAAGACGATAATTCAAAGGCAACATTTTGGTGTGATGTATGTCTTATTTGGGATGTCCCATTTGAGTGCTCCCCATTCTTGGTCTGAAATAGCCTCTAATTCTTGACCCTCAGGCCACAGTGCCAGGCTCATCTATTAACTATTTGGGGTTGATGTATGGGAGAAAAGGGGTATTGATTTGGCTTTTGATTTAATCTTTGGTTAATTATTTTATGTGTTAAGGGATTGGAGCAGCTGCCAGTTCATTTTTTTTTCTGTGATTATATTTTTAATGTAGGCACCTAAAGCCTCAGGGAAATTTTTATGTTTTATAAATGGAAATACATATTTCTACATAATTATTAGCAATAGATTTTAGTGACTAGCTGCTATAAATGTTAAGTTCTCTTTAAGGTAGACTACAGAGAAAAAACATCTTGGGTAAACATGGAAAACCGACTTATTATAAGCAGTGTCCTAGGCAAAAATAATCATTTAAATGTTCATAATGAACATTAAGGGATAATATTATTGATGCATGAAAATTTACCTATTAAGGGCTCTCCTACGCATTTAACAGCTCTCAGGGCACTGTGTAATTATTCTGGATTGCACAGTGGGATATGCTGTCACACAGCCAACTACCCTAGTTAACTCATCCAATTGTTATGAATGTTTAAACCCCCCAAAATAACCAGTTATGATTATTTATAGTGGCTGATTGTGCTACCAAGCTTGTGGCATTCACATCTTATCTACATTTTGTCTTCCAGTCTGTTAGTTCCTCTGCAGCTAGCCGGAGCTCTTCTGGAAGGCAGTTCTGCTGAATGACTGAAGTTTGCTGCTGCTTCACCTTTTCTGCTGATGCTGCAAAACATGATTTTTTTTTTATGATGATAGATTGAGTAAGAGCTGGCAGCTTCATTTGTTTTGAAAGCTAGAAAAACCATTTTGGACCATAGAGACTAAATACTATTTGATTCTGTGTCAGTTTGTTGGCTGGTTTCTCTGCAAGGCCTTCTTGAGAATCCCTTTAGCCCTCATTCTCCGTTTCTCCTCAGCTTCTCCCTTCCATTCACATGACAAAAACTACCTTCAGTTTCTTTGCTGTCACGTTGCTTCAAGAGTTCTTGTCTGTTCCCATCCAGATACCACTCCCAAAGAGCTATCCAAAAATTGTCCACCCTGACTCGTGAAGCTGAGATGAATCTCTTCTGATCAAAAGATTTTAAAACTGTTTTTCTAGGAAATTTATGCCTTACACTGCTGTTTCCAGTCAAAAGCAGCTAACATCTGTGGAGAGAGCATAATCGAAGCATGAGGAAGTTCCATGTCGTGTTTCATTTGTCAATTGTTTTGTGAAAAAAAATTAGCTGTATTTTTAAGTTTCTGCAAATATTGGCTGTGGAATATCAGCAGCTACCTTCTCCCTTTCTGTCAGACACTTACTTTTTTCTCTGATTTTTGGCCACCAGTCCATATCTTCAGCACATGTTCTCTTTCTCCTGACACTTAGGCTATGTCTACGCTACGGACTTTACAGCGGCACAGCTCTACCGCTACAGCTGTGCTGCTGTAAATTTTCCCGTGTAGTTGCTTTTTGTTGGCTGGAGAGAGCTCTCCTGACAGCATAATTAAACCACCTCCAATGAGAGACATTAGCTATGTTGGCAGGAGAGCCTCTCTTGCCAACATAGCACCGTCCACATCAGCATTTTTGTTGGTCAGTGGTGGGGGTTTTTTCACACTCCTGACAAAAGTTTTACTAACTAAAGTGCTAGTATAGACCAAGCCTACGTCAATGTAGATGGTCCAGACACTTGACTGAGGATACTGAGTTGAGGGTAAAATACCTTAATAGGTTTAATTCCCTTCTATCTTTATTGTTCATATTTCTTTTAAACACTTTCCTTCTCTCTCATATTGTCTTTTGCTGCTATCGCCTCTGACTTTAACACCAACCTGAAATGACTGAAGTGACTGACCTGCAAAAGGTAGTCAATGGAGCTTTGCTTTTGGCTATTGTGCATTGTGACAGGGTCGGGCCAGATGGCTACAGGAGAGTAATAGAAGGCTGATATATTAGCCCCAGGTTAAGTAGGTCCCTTTTCCCTGGGTAAGGTAACAGGGAAGGTTCCAGAACAATCAGAAACCTTCTGGGGACAGTTAAGACAGACAGGCTAATTAGAACACCTGCAGCCAATCAAGAAGCTGCTAGAATCAATTAAGGCAGTCTAATCAGGGCACCTGGATTTAAAAAGGAGTTCACTTCAGTTTGTGGTGCACCTGTAAGGAGCTGGGAGCAAGAGGTGCTAGGAGCTGAGAGTGAGAACGCATACTGTTGGAGGGCTGAGGAGTACAAGCATTATCAGACGCCAGGAGGAAGGTCCTACGGTGAGGATAAAGAAGGTTTTGGGAGGAGGCCATGGGGAAGTAGCCCAGGGAGTTGTAGCTGTCGCACAGCTGTTCCAGGAGGCACTCTAGACAGCTGCATTCCACAGGGCCCTGGGCTGGAACACGGAGTAGAGGGCAGGCCCGGGTTCCCCCCAAACCTCCTAACTCCAAGTCAGACACAGGAGGAGTTGACCTGGACTGTGGGTTCACAAAAACGGCCAAACTGAGGGCTGCCGTGAAGCTCCAAGGCGAGCAAATCCTCCAATAAGCGTAAGACCCACCAAGGTAGAGGAGGAACTTTGTCACAGCATGTACAGAAGTTTGTTCTTATCTCCTAAAATGATTAAGATAATTGTGTTTTCGGGATTGTTAGTGTCTTTTAAAATTGTCATATTGTCAGCTTCAAGGATCTGCTCTGTAACTCCTGAGGCCTCCATAGTGCTGGTTGCAGGCATTGAGCAAATTCCATGCCCTTTTAATATCAGAGAGAACCACTTCTGGAATTAAGTCTCAGAGGTGAAATCCCTTGCCTGATCTGATGGGTCCGTTTAAAATGTTTTTACCCACCATACTCTGACTCTGTCTGCCCCAGAGACCAGGAACATCCCATCTAGAGATTTGGAGGTCTCAGTCTGTTCCTGACCTGTCATCCATATGTGTGAGTTGGGTAGGCAAGCATGTATTACAGCAACAGAAAAATAGTCAATAAGAAGAGTCACCAACATCACTTTGTAAATGCCATGCCTTCAGACTAGCCTGTTAGGGAGCTAACCCTAAGCTTTTTTCAGAGAGAGATAATAAGCAGACATTATATATTATCTGTCTCTTCAGCAACCCCCAATTGTGGTCTGCAATCATAAATAACATTTTCAAGGATTTGCTGAAGGAGAGCTGGTTCTAAAGTGAACTGAGGTGGAAGTGGCCCTCTTCCATGTCCTGACATCAGCAAGAGTCATTCTGCTGTTGCTCCTCCGAAAAGCATAGATCTGTCCTCCATTAGAATTTGTCTGAGACAAGCAAGTTTGTGTCCCATCCGCTGAAATGGATTTGGTCAACCATTTCTATTTGGATCTCCCTGTGAGACGCTCTTTTAAACATTGGAAAGATCTTCCTTTGAAGCACCAAGAGGACTAGATTGTGATGCCTCTGAAAAGACCAGTTTGCCCAAGAATAAGGTCATGGTATACAAATGTGGGACTGTGGTAAGAAAATATTGATCACCCTTGGCCAGTCCTTGGTATTTGCCTCACCCATGTTGTGATCTGGAAATAAAATGAAATACTGTATCCTTAAGACCATAAAGGTTAACTCAAATGTTCATTCAGCTTCCTTTGTTGCTGCTTAATATCTATGGGGGCCTGATCCTGCAGGCTTCTGAGCACCTCCTGTGATGTGTTGAGCAGTCTCAGCTCCTGCTAACCTTGTAAAACAAAAGATGCTCAGCACTGCATAGAATGAAGTTCATAGTAAGCAAGGCAACAAGGGCACACTGTTGACTCATATCCATCTTCTCGTCCACTGTAATCCCCAGGTCCTTTTCTGCAGAACTGCCACTTAACCAGTCGGTCCACAGCCTGTAGCGGTGCATGGGATGTCCTAAGTGCAGGACTCTGCACTTGTCCTTGTTGAACCGCATCAGATTTCTTTTGGCCCAATCCTCTAATTTGTCTAGGTCACTCTGGACCTTTATCCCTGTCCTCCAGTGTATCTACCTCTCCCCCCAGCTTAGTGTCATCCACAAACTTGCTGAAAGTGCAATCCATCTCATCATCCAGACCATTAATGAAGATGTTGAACAAAACTGGCCTCAGAACTGACCGCTGGGGCACTCCGCTTGATACCAGCTGCCAACTAGACATCGAGCCGTTGATTACTGTCCGTTGAGCCCGACAATCTAGCCAGCTTTCTGTCCACATTATAGTCCATTCATCCAATCCATACTACTTTAATTGCTGGCAAGAATACTGTGGGAGACTGTATCAAAAGCTTTGCTAAAGTCAAGGTATATCATGTCCACAATGTTCCATATTCACAGAGCCAATTATCTCATCATAGAAGGCAATCAGTTGGTCAGGCATAACTTTTCCTTGGTGAATCCATGTTGACTGTTCCTGATCACCTTCCTCTCCTCCAAGTGCTTCAAAATGGATTCCTTGAGGACCTGCGCCATGATTTTTCCAGAGACTGAGGTGAGGCTGACTGGTCTGTAATTCCCTGGATTTTCTTTCTTCCCTTTTTAAAAGCTGGGCACTATATTTGCCTTTTCCCAATCATCTGGGACCTCCACTGATCGCCACAAATTTTCAAAGATAATGGCCAATGGCTCTGCAGTCACATCAGTCAACTCCCTCAGCACCCTCGGATGCATTGCATCGAGCCTCAGGCACTTATGTATATCCAGTTTTTCTAAACAGTCCTTAACCTGTTCTGTTCTTTCACCACTGAGGGCTGCTCACCTCCTCCCCCATACTGTGCTGCCCAGTGCAGCAGTCTGGGAGCTGACCTTGTCTGTGAAGACTGAGGCAAAAAAAGCATGGAATACTTCAGCTTTTTCCACATCATCTGTCACTAGGTTGCCTCCCCATTCAATAAGGGTCTCACACTTTCCCTGACCTTCTCTTCGTTACTAACATACCTGTACAAACCCTTCTTGTTACCCTTCACATCCCTTACTAGCTGCAACTCCAGTTGTGCTTTGGCCTTCCTGATTACACCCCTGCATGCTCGAGCAATATTTTTATACTCCTCCCTAGTCATCTGTCCGAGTTTCCGCTTCTTGTAAACTCACCAAAACTTTTTGTGTTTAAGCTCACCGAAGATTTCTCTGATAAGCCAAGGTGTTCGCCTGCTATTCTTCTTTGAGTGCTTGTTCATATCAATTCCAATCAGGTGTGCGTGCATCGCATGCATGACAGCCGGAAGATTTTCCCCCTAGCAGTATCTGTAGGGTCGGCCTGGGCGCCCCCTGGAGTCGTGCCTTCATGGCTCCCAATATAGGGCTCTGCTGAACCAAGCCCCCCTCAGTTCCTTCTTACCACCTGTGACAGCTAGTTGGAACTCCCCATTGCTCTTGCCTCGACAAGAGTGTGTTAGTAGTTTTTTTTCCTTCAGGGGGTCCCCCCCCCAATGTTTTCCCCCAGCACCAGGTCATGCCTCGGTTTCTGGGCTTTAAACTGTGCTCGGACTGTGGCAGGTTATTGCCGAAAAGTAACCCGCATACTTTGTGCTTGAAGTGTCTCAGCGGGGGGCATCTTAGAGATGGGTGCAAAATCTGTATAAGTTTTCGCCCCAGGACTCTTAAAGACAGGGAGTAGCGCCTCCGAGTGTTGCTTATGGAGGCAGCACTTTGACCTCTTTTAGAGCTGGATGCGATAGATCTGGCTTCGATTGTCCATGCGTGAGCCGGTGCTGAGGAAGGACTCTGCTAGAGACCCTCGGCTCTGCCTACAGGCCCCAGACATGGATTAGGTACCAGTCGTATTCCCACTGTGCCACAAATGAAAAAGGCTGACAGAGAGCGCTCCCCGGCCAGGTCTAAAGACCAGTAAGCCGGTAAGTCCCAGTCGGGCACCCATTCAGTGGGGTTTCCGTCGACGCCTGCTCTGAGACAAATCCAGTTGAGTCTGGACCCGCACTGCTCACCGCGATGAAGACCTACAGCTCCCCTCCATGCCAGAGACATTCTAGGTGGTTGTGGACCTTTTGGAGCTTACAGCGCCATCCTCACCTCCTCGGTGAGAGAGATCGCCAGCACCGGTTCCAGGCCTGGTACATTCCTTGGGCAAACCTGCAATGATATTGGCCATAAGACCACTATCCCCGTCGCATTGGTCTGCAGCACTGGTGGCCTGTGTGGGTGAACTGCTTTGGTCCCCCAGTTGGCACCGCTCTCAAGCACCAAGCGGCTCCGCTCCTCCATGGTCATCACAGTCTGAGACCTCAGAGTCGGAAGCAGAGTCGTTGCCCTCTAGTAGGAGCAGAAGATCCCGTTCCTGCCACGACCAACAACCCTACCCAGCACCCTGGCCAGACCAATGGTAGGCCCTCAGCGGCCCGTCTGGACACCTATCTGGGCCTATCACCAGAGCCAGGGCTCCACAGCAGCATCGGTGGCCTCAGCTTCTTTTGGGCAGCTGCATACGCCCTCCACACTGGGCACCCCTATGGGGACCCACCCGCTGACGTCAACGGTCTCAGCTCCGACAGCAGAGTCGATGATCACAGCACCACTCATGCCACTGGCAACGGTTGCTGCACCACCTTCGGCATCGATACCAGCACAGATCGCGACGCGAACTGCATCCTTTGGGAGCGGTATCTGGATATGAACAGACAAGAACTCTTGAAGAAACGTGACAGCAAAGAAACTGAAGGTAGTTTCTGTCATGTGAATGGAAGGGGGAAGATGAGGAGAAACAGAGAATGAGGGAGCGAATCAGGCATTTTGCTGTGCTTCAGAAGTTCTATATTCAGCACTCCTCCAATTAGCTTTAAAACTGAAGTAGAGTTTAATCAGTTGAAGAGTCTATTCATAAAAATATTTTAAGGTTCTCCAAGATAGTAGAGCATTCTGGCCTGGTGGAGTTGGCTGTGTAGTACAACCCAAATGTAATAGAGCTATGGTTTGGAAGCTAAACTTGGGAAAATCCAGGCTTACATAGTGCACAGCAGAGAATAACTCAGTATGTCCAAGAGTTTGGCTGAACCCTAGTTTGTTCCCAGGGCTCAGACATCAGAACTGGTGTGAAATCTTCCAAATCTGTGCAGCTCTCTAGAAGTTATTACTTCGGCAAGGGATAACATATTTCCAACATATTAGAGAGGGGGTAGCAGGTTGTTCATAGTCTGGGAAGATGGACAAAGCTAGTGACTTAGTGAATCAAAATCTTGAAATGGGTTTCACATTGACTCTTGTTGTAAACTCTCAGATGAGAACTGGGAAATCAAATACTTGTCTAATCATTGTGAGCTAATAAACTTTGTCCAAGTGGCTTTGGCAAAGTTTTTCTTCCTCCTATGTTGTGAAGTGTACTCTGCAATGCTTGCCTGCCTGTTGCCCTCCTCCCCAGAAGTGGTTGCATTTCATTAGAGTAATAAATTTGTTGTTAGTAAATCATTTTGGAATCTAGAGATGAAAGGCCTGTAAATGTAAGGTTTTGTTGTTAATTGCCACAGCTTTCATAAACATTGGATTTTACAATTAAAACCATGATTAAATCTGCTGTTCGTATAGGCCATCTGAAACTTTAGACCTTCATCCCTCTCTCTAACGGCGAGCAGATGGGTGTGCAAGTTTTATGTGTTCTGAAGCACTGACAACTGAGATATTAATGTAGTCACCACTATTAAATCATCAGAATGTGTGTGCTCATTCCTCTGGTGCTGGTGGCCTGTGGATCGGGGACAAATACTCAGATTATTTGGAGAATTATCCCTGGAAAAATATTGCCAATCTTGGCAACTATGAATTTTCTTAATTTGAGATGAAAATGTGTCTTGAGGTACATGGATGAGTTATTTGTTTGTGGAATTAAAGCAGGAAAATGACTTGCACTACTTTTATGCATCTTGTGTGAGACTGTTTTTTTTTCCCTTTTGAAAGTTTAATTAAGCCACACTGCCAGCAAACAGTTTTCACTCTGACTCACAGCCTTAGACTCGGTGTGCGTGGGAGAGGAATACTATGCAAAATGTGGATCGGAGGATAATACATTGTGGAGTTGTATCCCTCCCAATTGGTTTCCTTCCACAGCTGCCACTGAGCAGCCACAGTGAGAACCAGCCAGTGGCAATTTGACTGGCAGAATGATTCCAGCAGAAATGGAAAGGAGACGAGAGCAGAAGATGCTGTTGCTTTCCTACCAAATCTCTACCATCAGCATAGCTGGGTCCTTCCAAGAGTTTTTGGTTCCACCTCCAGCGCCTCCCACCAGAAAGAACGGTTCCCTTGATTTCAGTGGAAGTTTTGCCTGAGTAAGGACTAATTTAAAAATTAAGTAAAGGCTTCAAAATTTGGCCTAGTTATAAGGATTTGGTAATATTTATTTTCAAAATGAGGACCAGATCTTTTTGTGCATGTTTGTCCTACTGATGTACCGCATGAAGAACTACTTACAGTGTCAGCATTTATGATAAACATTCTATCACTTCATTTATATAAAAAAAAGTTATACACACATAGGAACTTCCAAAATATACTTGTACATCTGGCCATACTCCAGACTGCATTCCAGGTCCATCCCACTGTAGCAGTCCCCAGCTTTTACAAATGCTACACGCCCTTGCAAATTCGCACTTTGGGTCATATCTGTATTACTTTGTATTGCTTTCAAGACACTCAGATTCTAAACAGGTTCAAGATAGCCAGGGCTGACTCTATACTATTCACCCTGTCTCACAAAGCAGGAGCCAGTTTTATATGTAAAACTGGAAGCTGTCATCACTGGCTAGTTTACTAGATAAACCAAGGATTGAACAGCCTTGAACACTGAACTAGGCACTGCTTTCTAGAGATAATGCCCTCCAGCTTGTGAGTGAAATACAATGGCAGATAGCATGGAGAAGCTTGCTTTAGTCTTTGTCACGCTGTTCCAGTCCTTTGGAAGAATGGAGTCTGTAGACCTGTTAGTCTCACATGATTTATGAATATTAAATTCACTTCAAAAATTATGAGAAGCATTGCCTTTCCCAAATATAAATTTTATCTTTTTTACAGTAGACATGACCTTCAAAGAAATCGCACCAAATATTTCAAGATTCTTGGATGAAAGGTGCTTCAAAGTACAAGGTATGTATTATTTATTATTATTTAATTACTAGATGATCTAGATTCACTGTACATCTAATATTAAACAAGATCCCTTTGCCCTGCAGATAACATCACGTTTTGCCCTGAGTGTACAGATTCTGGAGCTTTTGTGCAAAACTATTTGACAAGGCCAGTTTTAGTGCAAAAATTGGGGTATTGGGATATTTTATTTTAAAAAGTTACTTTTGCACTTGTGTAATTTTTGTGTAATCCCTGTTTTGTTTTGCTTCAGGCAAACTATGTATGAACTGTTACTTTAAGCATATGTATAGTGTAACACATTTTGTGTTGTCTCTTGAGTAATGAGAGGATGGTAATGAAAACTGAAAGACCTGAACGGTTACAATCAAAAACATTTTTATTCCATCTGCTACATACTTTGGAGATAGTGTAACTTTTGGGTTTGGGGCAAAAACTTATTCCCATTCAAGCGAAGGGGGCACTTTATATTGTGTTCCAATTGCTTACATTCTGTATGCAGTAGTGACTGGTGTCCCTGCTTCAAAATTATTTATAGCATTTTGAATCACATAAAGCCCACTGATCTTGATTCTACCCCAGTGCAGCCTGTTAAGCTGAAAAGTCTGTGGAAGATATTTTATAGGCCAAGGTGACTCATAATGGGAGGACAATGTGAATGATTTATTTCTCTCTTGTCCCTGCACACATTCATCATATCTCTGCATCATGGCCAAGGAAATAAATTTCTTTACGGAAGAATGTTAGTTAGGCCAAGAGTCACATCTTCACAAAGAATAAGCACCCTTAATAAAACCAAAAAAACCTGGTTGTCTTTCCCCATCTGACTGTGAGAGCTCCTCACTGCACTTGATAAATGTTAACTATGTTTTATTTTTAGTTTTACTCCAGCCTTTCTCTCAGTGCTGCCCCAGCTGAATGTCAGAACCTTTGAGTGGGGGGAGGGGGGAGAGAATGTATGTGGCTTAACTCTGCACCTGCTATCCATAGAGTGTGCCAGATTTAGTGCTCACTTATATTTCATGCAGTACCACTGACTTCAATGAGGCATCATGAAATGTGTCAGCTTTGAATTTTACTGTAAGGTTTCTTCATTGAAAGATGCTGCACTTACATCTCTGGAGACTCAGCTTTTCTGTTTATCCAGAGAATATGCACAGCACAGGCCAGCAGCTATGCAAATTTCTGTATGTGCCCCAGCAACATACCTCATTCTGACACACAGGCTCCCATCTATGAAGGAGAGAGGAGTTCAACCTCCATCCTCTTCTTAGGTCCTGTCCTTGATGACTGTGCTGGAGACTGTATATTGAAACAAAACAAACAAAAGTTGCAGTTAATGGTAGTTGTGTTTGGTTTTTATTGTGTGGATGTTTGCCCACTGGAAATGGGACTTCAGATGCTTTCCAAATAGGTCGCTGAACAGTCATCAGAGGTTTCAGAGGAACAGCCGTGTTAGTCTGTATTCGCAAAAAGAAAAGGAGTACTTGTGGCACCTTAGAGACTAACCAATTTATTTGAGCATGAGCTTTCGTGAGCCACAGCTCACTTCATCAGAGGGTAACAGTCTTTGGTCACTACTGACTTGAGTTGCAGTCCTACTTGGTGACCTTGAAGTGAACAGTTCCATTCCATTACTAGACTTCTGACTCAACTGGTTTTTTGCCCTTCCCATTTGTCTCCTAAACCTTTCCTGAAAGAGCTATACTATATTGATAAGGGTGGGTATATGAGGCTCAACAGGTGTTAAAATATCTATAAAACCCTTGTATACTGTTGCAACATTGAACACCTAAGTGTGGGTTGTGTTTTTGCATTAAATTCGATGTTACACATCACGTATTTTTAATCTGAGAGTGGCCAAAGTGGACGTTTTGGAAAAAATTTAATTTCTGAATTGCAGAATGCTCAAAACAAAATGGAAACCAAATGCGTATGTAAAATTGGGGGCGGGGAGGGGGGAATTTGGTTATTTGGTGTATATGTGTATATGTACGTTTGTGCAATAGCTAGTGAAACCGCAGTCAATGGCATTAACAATTTTCCTTTCTGCAATTCTAGGAAGGTGAACAGATTTTATCTGGCTAACAGTGCTATATAATCTTGATCACGCACAATTTTTTGGAAGATTCTCTAGGTGACAGAAGAATCCCCAATGACTAAAAAAATATCTTGAGGATGCTCTCTAGTGTCAATCTAGTGTAGAAAGCTAAATTTAGTTAGGGAAAACTTGGCTTTCTGATGGTAATTAGGAAATATAATCAAAAGTCAAATGACAATAGGGTTACAAAAAAGGCACAGAAAATTTTATTATAGATCACTGTTGATAAAAGAATAAGAAAGTAAAAGTTGTGATATTGAATGAGATGGGTCAGAGGGATTAAGCTGTACACAATTTTTGGCTAAGAACTATTTGGGACTGTGGTAGAAACCAGTGATTGGGAAGTGGTGAGAAAGAGAAGCAAAGGGGGCCATTCCCTGCATAATAAGTAGATCTTTTGAATCTAATTGAAGGAAAGTTTGACTATATTGCTTTGATGTTGGTTATATGGTATGACATGATATGTGTGACAGAAAGTTGCACAGAAATCTATCACTTGATAAATATCAGAATTATCAGTCATTAGTGGTCCATCATTGATGTCTCTCCGCAGCTATGTGTTGCTGCTGCTGTAAACTAAAGACAGACATCCCTTTTCCTTTGCAACATAAAACCCCACCATCATTACCTGCTGTGTTGCATCCTACCACCAAACATAAAGCAGAAGTTTTTTATCCTGTCTTTGTGTGTGGTAATAAACTCCAGACTTCAGATCTGAAGTTACATCTGTAGCATCCACACTTTCCACCCTATGTGCCTTGCTCCTACCCATTCCTCAACACAATATAGGCACTCACTGAGCCAAATTTGCAAGAAGTCAGTAAGCATTTTGATGGAAATCGTTTTGTAGAGGGTGTATGTTTGGAAGGAGTGCTGCAGTGCAGACCTTGGGGGATCAGAGCAGGAGTCACTCCTATCATTCTCCTCCAACTAATTATCTGAAATACTGACAGTCCAGGCTGTTAAGAGGGAGGAAACCAGCCTTCATCCTAGGCTCTGATCTCTTCAATAACAATATTCAGGACTTGCACAGTGCTACACAGGTTCAAGGGGGAAAGATCCCTTACTAGGTTGACCCTTAAGAATTGAATGAAATGTGGTTTGCCTGTTACTGCCATGATTCAGCAAGGAGGAGCCTGCAGAGACTGAACCCTCCAACTAAATATGCAGTGTTCTGGGAACCTCTGAAATAATCTCTGAACTCACACCAGTGCAATCCAATGCTGCTGTCCCAGGAATTGGCATGAGCATACTGCTAATTGGTGCATTTAGATGGAACTAAAGGAAACGTTTCACTCAGCATGTAGTCAGCCTGTGGGATTCACTGCAGCAGGAGGTCATGGAATACAGTGCTGGATGCGGATGAATAACTTTAGAGCAATAACAAGATTGTTAGGTATATATGCCAAGATAGGGGCAATCATGTCTAAAGTTTCAGAACATAAGATGATGACCACAGGGACCAAGGAGTACATACGAAACGCTGCCATCTATCTGCCCCACAGCAAAATATTGTCTGTGTGTACTATGGATACCACTTAAGCATGGCATAACAGAATTACAAAGGGTATGCATATCTCTTAAGCCAAAAAAACCAAACAAACCACATAGTATGTCTAAAAAACAGGGCCAAACGAGCATCCTTCAGAAAATGGAAATCCAGCCCTCTGAGGCCAATAGAAAGGAGCATAAACTATGGCAGGTTACATGTAAGGTGGAAATTAGGAGTGCTAAGAAGGAATTTGAAGAGCAAATAGCCAAAGATGCAAAAGCAAATAATCAGTTCTATCAGAAACAGGAAGCCTGTGAGAGACTTAGTAGGTCTACTGGATACAGTGGAGTCTAGGAACAATTAAGGAGGGTTAGAACTCTTGAAGGTATGTCTACATGGCAGTTACATGCCCAGGGCTGGCCTGTGCCAGCTGACTCTGGCGCGCCAGGCTCGGGTGAAGGGGCTATTTAATTGTGGTCTAGATGTTTGGGCTCAGGCTGGAGCCCAGGCTTTGGGATCCTGTGGGGGGGGGTCCCCTTGGAATTAATCCAAGAATTCTCAAGGCTCTTAAAAATAAAGAGTAGAATTTTCAAAAGCACTCAGTCCCATTGACTTTTGGTGTCTCCATTCCTTGGCACAGCATTCTGGAACTTAGGCTTGTAAGTCATTTAGATATTTGGGAAATTCTAACCACACTGGCTAATGTGCTAACAAAAGTATGCACGCTATCATTCAAATCAGAGGATAATACTGGTTTGACTTACCTTTTAAAAAGGTGCTAGGGTTGATCCTAGAAATTACAGACCAGAAAGTCTATCTTTGCTCTCAAGGCAAAAAATGAAATGCTGATAGATTTTGGATGCCAGCAGTAATAATGGGACTTCTTTTCCTCCTTTCCTTTGTTTTGGCCATTCCCCAATTACACTTCCCTTCTAGTATGCCAACTCTTCTGTATTTTTCACTCTTATCCACTCTTTCTCCATTTCATTCTGTTTCTGACTCCCACCACTGACCTTGAGGGTCTGGAATTCAGTTTGGGAGCAAGACAATGGAATTGCCATTTTCCACTGTTTGTATGACACAGTAGGCACATCCTACCCTATGTGTGTCCAAAGAGCCTGTCATAAATATAAAGGGAAGGGTAACCACCTTTCTGTATACAGTGCTATAAAATCCCTCTTGGCCAGAGGCAACATCCTGTTACCAGTAAGAAGCTCAGCTAACCTGGCTGGGACTTGACCCAAAGGACCAATAAGGGGACAAGATACTTTCAAATCTTGGGGGGTGGGGGCCCGAAGGTGTGCTCTTTGTGCTCTTTGTTTTACGTGGTGGTTCTCTCTTGGGACTGAGAGAGGCCAGACAGAAATCCATCTTCTCTAACCCATCCTGATCCAAGTCTCCAATATTGCAACCAGTATAGGTAAGCCAGGCAAGGCGGATTAGTTTATCTTTTGTTTTATGTGAATTTTCCCTGTGTTAAGAGGGAGGTTTATTCCTGTTTTCTGTAACTTTAAGGTTTTGCCCAGAGGGGGATCCTCTGTGTTTTGAATCTGAATACCCTGTAAAATATTTTCCATCCTGATTTTACACAGATGATTTTTACCTTTTTTTTTTTTTTTTTTTTTAATAAAATCCTTCTTTTAAGAACCTGACTGATTTTTTCCATTGTTCCAAGATCCAGGGGTTTGGGTCTTTGATGATTTTGTAACAAATTGGTTAGGATATTATTCTCAAGCCTCCCCAGGAAAGGAGGTGTGTAAGGCATGGGGGGATATTTTTTGGGGAAGACGTCTCTAAGTGGTCTCTTTCCCTGTTCTTTGTTTAAAACGCTTGGTGGTGGCAGCATACTGTTCAAGGACAAGGCAAAGTTTGTACCTGGGGGAAGTTTTTAACCTAAGCTGGTAAGAATAAGCTTAGGGGATCTTTCATGCGGGTCCCCACATCTGTACCCTAGAGTTCAGAGTGGGGAAGGAACCCTGACAGAGCTGATTATCGTACAACATTGTTAAAAGCAGACCTTTACATCCTTCATATTATAATAGGGCAGATATACACACACAGAAATAAGTGGAAGTGAGGGGAAGATGAGAATAAGGAAGTGCTCACAGAAGGAGTGAATTAAGTGGGTTGTTTTTTTTTAAAGCACTACATCTGAGTCAATATTTTTGGCATCTCTCTTTTCCTGAAGGCTTTCAGAAGATCCTGTGACAGATTTACAAGAAAGATAAGGAGTCCAATAACTGAGTCACCCACAAAAGAACCATGATTATAATTAACATTTATGTAGTGCATTTTGTCTCAGAAGTTCCCAAGGCTCTGAACAAACAATAGACACAGCATCACTGAAGTGCAGCCATCTCGGAGGTTGGGGGACACACAGCATTCTTAATAACAGTGAAGGGAAGAAAATTTGAGGCAAAGAAATGGGAAGAAAGAAAGTGTCAAGAAATTGTCAACATTCACACAGAGAAGACAGGATCTCAGTTTTTATGCATCCATTTACAATCCCCCTTCCTGCCTCAAACATTATGGAACATACAGAACTATTCCCTTCATCTAACTCAGAACAATGAAGAGCTGAGGCAGCTCCTAGAATTTGGTTTGCTGGACTATCGAGAGATGATGGATGAATTAGTTTAGATAATATGAGAACTATCTTGAACTTTAGCCCAAATCTCAGTTTATATTTGAAAAAAGTGTAATTCCTCCCCAGAACCCCCATTTTCACAGCACTTACTGGTTTGAAAAATGTCAGCATGAGAGAGAGAATGAGTCTTTACTAGAGATACTTTGTTCTGCACCCAAATTAGGCACTAATGAGGTAAGCAGGTGAATTTTTAAGTACTTAGCTATTATTCAGGTAACATGGTCTCAGGGTTAGGACAGAGGAGTGGGGGTCAGGAGATCTTAATTTGACACACTGCATGACTTTGACCTGTCTGTGACTTTCCTCATCTGAAATACTTATTCTGCCTTGGTAATGCACTTTCTAGACCTTCGTTTAATGCCATCACAGTGCAAAACTATTATTATCTAAACCTTCCAAGGTTAACTTCTTGCTTCTGATACAGTAGTAGGAGTTTACAGATGGATAACATGAAGTTTGTGGAGATGAGGGAAAATCTAAGGCAATTTGGTTTGGATAATGTTGCACCAGAATGGTTAAAAAGTCCAGTTCTTCTGTTTCTGTGAATTGAATCATATGCTGATTTTCCTGAAGTACATAACCATATAGGGTACATGTTGTTTGCAGAACATAGAGCTGCATAAAGAAAAGGAGTACTTGTGGCACCTTAGAGACTAACCAATTTATTTGAGCATAAGCTTTCGTGAGCTACAGCTCACTTCATCGGATGCATACTGTGGAAAGTACAGAAGATCTTTTTATACACACAAACCATGAAAAAATGGGTGTTTATCACGACAAAAGGTGTTCTCTCCCCCCACCCCGCTCTCCTGCTGGTAATAGCTTATCTAAAGTGATCACTCTCCTTACAATGTGTATGATAATCAAGGTGGGCCATTTCCAGCACAAATCCAGGGTTTAACAAGAACGTCGGGGGGCGGGGGGGAGGGAGGAGAAAACAAGGGGAAATAGGTTACTTTGCATAATGACTCAGTCACTCCCAGTCTCTATTCAAGCCTAAGTTAATTGTATCCAATTTGCAAATGAATTCCAATTCAACAGTCTCTCGCTGGAGTCTGGTTTTGAAGTTTTTCTGTTGTAATATCGCAACTTTCATGTCTGTAATCGCGTGACCAGAGAGATTGAAGTGTTCTCCGACTGGTTTATGAATGTTATCATTCTTGACATCTGATTTATGTCCATTTATTCTTTTACATAGAGACTGTCCAGTTTGACCAATGTACATGGCAGAGGGGCATTGCTGGCACATGATGGCATATATCACATTGGTAGATGTGCAGGTGAACGAGCCTCTGATAGTGTGGCTGATGTTATTAGGCCCTGTGATGGTGTCCCCTGAATAGATATGTGTGCACAGTTGGCAACGGGCTTTGTTGCAAGGATAGGTTCCTGGGTTAACGGTTCTGTTGTGTGGTATGTGGTTGCTGGTGAGTATTTGCTTCAGGTTGGGGGGCTGTCTGTAGGCAAGGACTGACCTGTCTCCCAAGATTTGTGAGAGTGTTGAGTCATCCTTCAGGATAGGTTATAGATCCTTAATAATGCGTTGGAGGGGTTTTAGTTGGGGGCTGAAGGTGACGGCTAGTGGCGTTCTGTTATTTTCTTTGTTAGGCCTGTCCCGTAGTAGGTGACTTCTGGGAACTCTTCCGGCTCTATCAATCTGTTTCTTCACTTCCGCAGGTGGGTATTGTAGTTGTAAGAATGCTTGATAGAGATCTTGTAGGTGTTTGTCTCTGTCTGAGGGGTTGGAGCAAATGTGGTTGTATCGCAATTCTTGGCTGTAGACAATGGATCGTGTGGTGTGGTCAGGGTGAAAGCTGGAGGCATGTAGGTAGGAATAGCGGTCAGTAGGTTTCCGGTATAGGGTGGTGTCAGGAACAGTATCCCCGATAATGTCATGGCAAACCTGGTGGCTGAACTTTGTGACTTTGTCCTTACCCATAACTATTTTACATTTGGGGACAATGTATACCTTCAAATCAGCGGCACTGCTATGGGTACCTGCATGGCCCCACAGTATGCCAACATTTTTATGGCTGACTTAGAACAACGCTTCCTCAGCTCTGTCCCCTAACACCCCTACTCTACTTGCGCTATATTGATGACATCTTCATCATCGGGACCCATGGAAAAGAAGCCCTTGAGGAATTCCACCCTGATTTCAACAATTTCCAACCCACCATCAACCTCAGCCTGGTCCAGTCCACACAAGAGATCCACTTCCTGGACACTACAGTGCTAATAAACGATGGTCACATAAACACCACCCTATACTGGAAACCTACTGACCGCTATTCCTACCTACATGCCAAATGACAAATGACAGCAGAATCTGGCCCAAAATCATGCTAAGTTGGACAAGATCTTAGAGTCAGAAAAATGTTGAGATTAATAAGGTAAAATAATGTTCTGGGTAATGTAAAAATTTAATTTTACATTTGCAGTTCAACTTCTTCGGACAAAGCTGTGTAATAGTATGTCTCACTGTCTGGTTTTCCAGGGCAGTTTTAATGGAATTTTGACATCTGTGTGATTTCTTTGCATGAAGTGTAAGTGATCACAGGTTGATATTTTGTAAGCCTGAGAGACTGAAAGACCCTATAACAAAAAACAGAAGTCTATTGCAGTCGGAGTCGGATATCATTATTTTAAAGCTAATTTTCCTTACTTTTCCAGTGGGAGGGTATGATGTCATTCTGTCTCCTCCCACTGTAAACTAAGCTGCTGTCAAAGTTTGCTGCCTCTGCCACTGAGAGAACAGTTCACTTAACTGCAGCTGCAGTACCTTGTTCTGTGATACCCATCAGCATCATTCACTGTGCGAATTTGGGTTTGTAACCATGATATCAAGACTGGTCTTTCTACTTTTCTGTGGACATATTGCACTAAACCTGGGAAATGCTCAGAAATTGCCAAGAGGCAAGTAGCTATGACAACTTTGTGTTTTTTTGGAAAATGTCTGTGTTTTTGCAATACAAATTTGCTTTCAGTATGTAAGGAAGTATTAAATACTCTCTGAAAGAGAAATGTAACAGAAGGGCAGCCTGCAGGGCAAAATCCAGGTACAAGAGATAGTTGTTTAAAACTCTTAAGCTTAACTTAAGCAAAGACATAAACATTTTCATTGTAGCTTGTGAATCCAGTATGAATTGCCATGCAACAAAGAGAACTAATTCTAGTGCTTTTATGATGGTTTAGACAATATTGTGTAAGTTTGTTGGTAGTAAGATCTTCAAGGAAATGGGGTTGAGTGCACCCCAAGTTGTTGTCAGGGGATTTCAATCCTGTTTTGGAACAAATGTTCTATGCTTTTCAATTATATCCATCCTTATTAGTATTGCAGTTCACCTCTGCAAGTCCATATGTATTCTTTCAAGAGAAAAATGGGATTTATTAAGAGACTGCATTTCAAAACTCTGCACTCCACATGAAAAAAACCCATGTCATGTGAATATTTGTTTAAATATTCCCCTCTGCTGGAGTTTGGAAGTAGTTTTGCAAAATTGGAAGAGACACTCCCCTTTTCCTTGTTAATTTGATCTGTGTGACATTGGCATTTTGTGAGTATTTTATTGCTGCAAGAACAACAGATGTAGTGTAAAATTAAACTCATATTTCTAAATCTGGATTATGAAGTACTTCGTAGCACCTTGGAACTAGAGTAGCACTTCACTTCACAACTGTTCGTGTGCTGCATAAACTGCTGTCCCCTTTGTAGAAATGCCTATATAAGTCCAGTCTGTGCTTTGTAGATGCATTTTATATCTGCAGACTGCTGCAGTCAGCAAAGTTTACAGGAGAAGCTGTAACTTTTTTTTTTATTATTATTTAGTTGCTTAGAGCCATGTTATGCCACAAAGCAGGGTCCTTGAGGACATCCTGCAGTATGACATACCTTAAGTGGGGGATTAAAGGGGTGCCGAGGAGAGGAAGATGCAACTGTTATCCCAAGATAAAAACATCTCAGGAATTTTTTGTCTAGATGTTCGCTGTGAAAATGCCTTGCTTTTTGGATCCCCCAAGCCCACAGGAATTGAAGAGTGTTTGTTACAAGTGTGTTTCTGCAGAATGATAATAGTGAAGCAACACATAAACTGTGTTCTCTCTCTCTCTCTGACACACACACACACTGTCTCTCTCTCTCTCTCCACCTCTTCTGGGTAAGTTTACACTAGAACTTTTGTGTCCTTACAACAATAAGAAGTAATTACTATCCGCAGACATAGGGTATTAGTATGCCAAGATTATACAGTACTTCCAAGTATGTACTGTCTGCTTTTGGAGGATGGAGTTTTTCCAATGCCCACATTATGCAGATAGTAAGTATTATTTAACTTTCTGCTCACTTTGATGGGATGATAACCATGATTATGTTTAACTGTCAAGTTCTGGCAAAACTTAGAGCTTCACTTTTCATGCTGCAATCACAGGAGGTGATCTCTGGACACATTCTTGCTTTGCTAATGTAGTAAAGTAAAAAACAGAGTTCCACTTGTCATTTGCACTAAAGCTGAAGGTGGAAATGCCAGGTTCATGTTGTTTAATTGACTTTTGAAAGGGCTCTCCCTTTGCAAATGTATGAACATAAACAGTTTCTGACCCTTGCAGATATAATTTCAGATGATTATTTTTATTGGGTTGGATACACTGTACATTGGTTCCCAGGTTGTTTATCGAGGAATACTCAAAGATGTCTTTGTTAGAGCATTCCTGTTTGACTAGAACTATGTATGTTTCCATAAATGAGCAGTATGATGTTTAGCTTTTAAGCACTTCTAAAGTAACAGAGGTGTGGGGGCGTTCTGTCTCATTATTAGGGTGGTCTACTCTGTCTTGTAAAATCACTCCATGAAGTACAAATGTAAACTTTTTTCTATGTTGTTCAGTCTCAGTCACACACAGCACACTTAAGTGACTCTCCAGAGTCACTCCTACTGTACAGAGTACAGTAGAGTCAGTTCTGTATTACCTGAGAGAGGCTCCAGACAAATTCATTTTCTCGGAGTGGAGTAGTCTGTAATAGATTCACTGTATAAACCTTTTAATTCTTACTGCTGCTGTGGAACCCCAGTTCTTGAATCTCCTCTCCAGGAGGTGAAATGGATGTACTGATCCCTGGCCTCATGCAATGGGATTTCCTTTCAATGGTCCAAGGAGGAAAGACAATTTTGCCGCAGTAGGGAAGGTGGCCAATAAACCCTTTGGATGTCAGTGATTTGCGGAGCCTCTCTTTGGAAAGACTGTCATATTCAAGTATGCCTTTCGTGAGGCTGGAACACACCTGGCTCCCTCTTCCAGGATGTTTGTGTGCTGCCACCACCACAGGCATGTATTTGACTAAAATGATGAGAAATGTCTGTGAATGTTTTATTTTTCTGTGCCATTCCTGAGTTGTCCGACTAGCAAACACTTGCTTGAAGCATTTCATCTCTGAAAGATAGTGCAATGCTGGAGGAATGCATTGGAAACCTAAATAATTATATACAGAATATGACATTAAAAGAACTTCAAGGTTGCAGAGTCAAGAGCTCAACATAAGAAAAAGCCAGAGGTGAGGTTGTTAATTCTGCCCCTGTGTGCACACGCACTATAACAGTGGCTCTCAGCCTTTCCAGACGACTGTGCCCCGTTCAGGAGTCTGATTTGTCTTGCGTACCCCCAAAGTTTCATCTCCCTTAAATACTAGTTGCTTACAACATCAGACCTAAACATACAAAAAAGTGTCCCAGCATACTGTTACTGACAAATTGCTTACGTTCTCATTTTTACCATATACTTATAAATCAAGTGGAATATAAATATTGCACTTACATTTCAGTGTATAGTATACAGAGCAGTATAAGTAAGTCATTGGATGAAATTTGAGTTTGTACTGACTTTACTAGTGCTTTTTATGTAGCCTGTTGTAAAACCAGAGGAGTTGATGTACCCCCTGGAAGACCTCTGAGTACCCGCAGGGGTACATGTACAACTAGTTGAGAACCACTGTATTATAATACAGTCTTGCCCAGCATCCCATAGGAGTTTTTGAAGTTTTTTTGTTCAAAAACAGACTCCAACATGAAACTGAAGAACTGGAATTAATTTGCAAACTGGACACCATCACATTAGGCCTGAATAAAAACTGCAAGTGGTTGGGTCATTACAAAACCTAAACCTAATTTCCCCCTACTTTTACTCACACCTTCTCGACAACTGTTTGAAATGGGCCACTCTCATTACCACTACAAAAGTTTTTTTCCTCCCTTGGTATCCTACTGTTAATTGAATTGTCTCGTTAGACTGACCTCCCACTTGGTAAGGCAACTCCCATCTTTTCATATATTTATACCTGCTTCTGTATTTTCCACTCCATGTATCTGATGAAGTGGGTTCTAGCCCACAAAAGCTTATGCCCAAATGAATTAGTTAGTCTCTAAGGTGCCACAAGGACTCCTCGTTGTTGTTGTTTTGTTGATTTTTCTGCTGTACAGTTGAGCCAAATTCAGAAGTTCTCTGTGACCTCACATTTTCCCCCTCACACAAATATTCTGATGTGGAGACCTCCCATCACTCTTACACTTCTGTGCAATGCCATCATATCTGACCTAATGGGTGTGGAAGTGTGGTTTGGGGAAATCCAGCTAAATAGATGAGAAAAGAGGAATGGCTTCACATGAGGGTTACCTGAGTTAAATTAAGGAAAGCGTACAACGTATGTGGCTGTATATAACAGAAACATTTTCTGTTCTGTGGATAGTGACAGAATGAAAAAGAAGACATGGCACAAAAGAATAGTTTAATAAACAGAGCAGAGTGAATCTGAGCAAAATAAAAAATCTATCCTAATAGATCAGGACTAAACAAGTTAAGAGACAGGAGACAAAGTTTCAGGGCACAATCCACAAGATTGTATCTCCTTGAAAACCACATTTCTGTGGCTCCTTATTCTCTTAGGAAGTGATCCAAATGCTTTTGAAGTTAATGGGCTTTGCAGCAGGCCCATAGTGTTGGTAAAAAGCATTTTATTGTTTTACTTTTCTGGATGGACTTTCGGTGGACAGCACAGATGTGCATAGAAATCAATTCTCTTGAGCACCACGGGCGCTGTGTTTAACAGACACTGCCAAGATGTTGCCTGCAGAGTGCAGCGGAAGGCAGTCTGGTTAGAAGTTGGAACCCCATAGTCAGGGAAATTCAGGTCAGCTTTTCCTTATCCTTTTACTTTCCCAGATGACTGTAACCAGACAGTAAATACAAACCTGGCATCAGATGACCATCATACTTATTCTTCCTCCTTCTACTCTTTCCTATAATCTCACTTTCTCTGGCTGTTTCCATGTATCCTCCTATGTTTTCTTTTATTGGAGCTGAAAGGAATCTGAAGTTACTCAGTTTTATAAACTAGAATGACCTTATGGTTGCGTTTAAACCAGAGCAGGACAAAATTTGCTTTGGGTTACTGAGTTTCTGACTGAAGGGTATACACCTGCATTCTTGGTGCTTGAATGGTAATCACTTCTGACAAAATGCTGGCCTGTCCTTACTTTGCGGGGAGGGCACAAGACAGCCTGTTTTACCCTCCTTGCTAGTGCTACCTACACAGGAACAGGGTAAGATATAGACTTAATACTCCCTTATGCGGTAGGTTGACAGGCTTGTCGAGGACACCTGGTTCAATAATTTTCTATGCATGTTACTGTCAACAGAGGGAGCTGATAGGAGAAGTATAGTTGTACTGCAATGGAAGAGGGTATGCAGATGTCACCCTTAAAAGCATGACCGTCACCTCAGTATTTGCAGTGTTGGAAATAGTTGCAGTTGTAAGAAAAGAGTACTATAAGGGAATAGTGCACATACTGAAGTAATCTTATTTATTTTTACAAGGCAGCTTTTGGAGAGTGATCACTGTATTTACAGTATTCTTCCCAACTTCTTACATTCTGCTTTTTAAAAGAGCACGAGGTTAGTTTTCCCCATTCTAAATTTATTGGCTGTGTTATGTTTTGTAATACTTGTTCCTAACCACAGGTTAAACCTCAGCATGTGTTTAAGTTTTTGTGTCAAACAATTAGAACAATGGAGATTTATTATGGTGTATTCTATGATTGTCAAAACAGAATAGCCAACTGTTAGTCCCAAAACGTTTGTGGGGCCCCAACAGCATTCCTTTGATAGCTACAGGATAAAAGGTCAGAAACTGTCATGAAGGAGAAAAATATCCTCCTGGACGTTATTTATTTGAACAAATAATGAAAATGCCATTTCAAAGTAGCGCCTCCTCCCCCCAAAAAGAGGAAATTACCAAATGGGTTACAGGTTAATTTTCCATATTTTACAGAAGTACTTTCAAAAGATTGCTTTTAAAAATAGACAGATTATTTAAGCTTTAACACCCTTTATAATAAAGGAGAGGCAATTCAGACTAGGTTGGTTCCTTTTTTTTTTTTAAATATCTGCAAGGAAAAATGTTACGGAAAATAAACTTGTGTGAAATAATTCCCCTATGTTAATGCTACAGAAATGGCACTATGATTCTATAAGAAATCCCCTTAAAATCCTTTATTCCAAAGAAAGTATAACCAAATTGCTAGGAATTTTCAGTCAACAAATGTGTCAAGTCACATTCACTGCCTCCTGTATTGTCTTTAAAGAACCTTCTCTGCCCCAACAACTCAGGCAATTTTACAGCTTATTTTACCAAAACTTACTTAATCAGCTAGTCAAGTATGGCATAAAATCACAGCATAAAAAATCCAATATTGAACACCAGGCTTCCCAGGTCAAGGGTAATCTGGTATTCCAAAATCCCGTTTTTACATAACATCGGCTATACTCCTTCAATCTGATGCACATGGGTAGATCCATTAAAGATCTGTCCATACAGTTCAAATTTCTGGATCAATAGCATAATAATTAAATACCTGTAAAATGATCTGAGTATTGTATAACCTTGAGATATTATCTGTCTTGTTTAATCTTCAGATTAGCAATAAATATCTTTCTGTACATTATTCTTTAATCTTTAGCCACCTATCTTTTTTGTGTCTCTAAAATATATTTTCTTTGGGGCTTTGTACAGTATAGAAATTGAAATCACATCTTTACAGTGTACCTATTACAGTGTGTGTTTAGTGAAATATGTTTGTTTTACGTTGTTGTGAATATAATGTTGGTGAAAATGACTAAGAGCAGTGGCATGATTCAAGCTTTATGTGACCAGGGGCTGGACCAGCTTTCCCTTCACAGATGTCCTAAACCACACAAATCTGGACTGGTGGTACTTATGCTAAATCAGCCCTGTGCCTTACCAACTGAGCAACATCGTTACTCAGGCAGAAATGTGGCATGGTTTTATGATGTGCAAAGTTTGAACCACCAAACACATTTTCACTGCTGATGCGCTAAGTCACAATTTTAAGTTTGGTCACAAAGAGTTAAAGGACCATTCACTTGCCCTGACCCACCACACTGGATGAGTGATAAAAATTTTCAAACATCCAGGGCTAGATTGTGTTTGGCCCAGCAGGGATGCATATAGTAGACAGAGAACATTCAAGTAGCCTTCACCCATGCCCTTCCCAGGCTGTGGGTAAAATACCAGTGAGATGTTGAGGCACTCTGCCTGGCTGAAGCTGTTGGAGGTATACTGTTTTTTACTAAAGGAGATGGGGTGGGGGAGCGCTGAAGGGGGGTTTCTTTCTTCCAGAAAAAACAGCATGTCTGCCCAAGAGTGGAAGGGAGTATTGGTTGTACGTGTACAAAGGGAGTTGGAGCTCCTGCCCGTAGAGGATTTCTGGTCTAGTCAGAATGCCTCAGGTTCATACAGAATCATGGCTCCTCACTGACCCTACACCTTCCTACTCCTCTCCCCGCACCACAATGTAGTGGCAATATCTTAAAACCAAGACCCTAACTTCTAGTTTGTTCAATATTGTTGCCTTTTTGCTGAGCTGTAGCATTTCATAAGGTTTTAGTATAACTTAACTTTTTTGGAAGGGAAATAGGTGACACAGAGGCTCCAAGTATTTCCCTAGTCTACTTGTACCCACAATATGTGCACAAGTCCTGTTTACCTTGAACAAAGATGTCAAAACAGCAGGTCTATACACAGCAAAGCAAAAATCCCCAGCTAAGGTGCTGCTGTGTCCAAGGAACACGACAATGGAGGGATGCTGTTCCAGTGTAATTATCGGTTTGGGATACTACTATGTTCGTTGAATTCTATAATTAAAATCTATGGCATGTTGTTGTATCCATGTTTGTTTCAGGATATTAGAGAGGCAAGGTGGGTGAGGTAATATCTTTTATTGGACCAATTTCTGTTGGTAACAGAGAGAGGTTTTCCAGCTTACACAGAATTCTTCTTCAGATCTGGGAAATGTACTCAGAATGTCACCACCAAATACGAAGTGGAACAGCTTGTTTAGCATAAGTAGTTAACACATATTTCAAGGGTATATTCAAGGTGAAATGGCCCATTAACACCTCTCCAGTCATGGGGGAGGGAAATGGGGACCTGAGGAAAAAAAAAACTCCCAAAGGGGTGATTAGTGTGTTGTCAAGTGTCCTGGTAAGCCATAAATCCAGTGTTTCAGTCCATGATTTTTAGTGTTTAGCAAAGTTATTAATTTAAGCTCTCAGGCTCATCTTTTGAAGGTTTTGTGCAGGTTTTCTTTGAGGATGAGGGCTGAGAGGTCAGATATTGACTGATTGTTTTCTGAAAAGTTTCAGAGTAGCAGCCGTGTTAGTCTGTATTCGCAAAAAGAAAAGGAGTACTTGTGGCACCTTAGAGACTAACAAATTTATCTGAGCATAAGCTTTCGTGAGCTACAGCTCACTTCATCTAATGCATTCAGTGGAAAATACGGTGGGGAGATTTTTATACATAGAGAACATGAAACAATGGATGTTACCATACACACTGTAACAAGAGAGATCACTTAAGGTTAGCTATTACCAGCAGGAGAGCGGGGAGGAGGGGGGACCTTTTGTAGTGATGATCAATGTGGGCCATTTCCAGCAGTTGACAAGAACATCTGAGGAATGGTGTGGGTGGGGGAATAAACATGGGGAAATAGTTTTACTTTGTGTAGTGACCCATCCACTCCCAGTCTCTATTCAAGCCTAAGTTAATTGTATCCAGTTTGCAAATTAATTCCACATATCTATTCAGGGGATACCATCATAGGGCCTGATCACATCAGCCACACTATCAGAGGCTCGTTCACCTGCACATCTACCAATGTGATATATGCCATCATGTGCCAGCAATGCCCCTCTGCCATGTACATTGGCCAAACCGGACAGTCTCTACATAAAAGAATAAATGGACACAACTCATATGTTAAGAATTATAACATTCAAAAACCAGTTGGAGAACACTTCAATCTCTCTGGTCACTCGATTACAGACCTAAAAGTTGCAATTCTTCAACAAAAAGACTTCAAAAACAGACTCCAACGAGAGACTGCTGAATTGGAATTAATTTGCAAACTGGATACAATTAGCTTCGGCTTGAATAGAGACTGGGAGTGGATGGGTCTTACACAAAGTAAAACTATTTCCCCATGTTTGTTCCCCCCCCCCACCTCCACCCCTCCCCCGCTGTTCCTCAGACGTTCTTGTCAACTGCTGGAAATGGCCCACCTTGATTATCACTACAAAAGGTCGTCCCCCCATCCCCCGCTGGTAATGTCTCACCTTAAGTGATCACTCTCTTGTTACAGTGTGTACGGTAACACCCATTGTTTCATGTTCTCTATGTATAAAAATATCCCCACTGTATTTTCTACTGAATGCATCCGATGAAGTGAGCTGTAGCTCACGAAAGCTTATGCTCAGATAAATTGGTTAGTCTCTGAGGTACCACACGCACTCCTTTTCTTTTTGTGAAAAGTGTTCATCTGCAGGTTATACGGTGTTTTTGTCTTTTATCAGTTTTCTGTGTGAGCAGATTTTAGAGTAGCAGCCGTGTTAGTCTGTATTCGTAAAAAGAAAAGGAGTACTTGTTAGTCTCTAAGGTGCCACAAGTACTCCTTTTCTTTGTGTGAGCAGAGTGATTGTCTGGTTTCACCCACATAGGTGATGTTGGGGCATTTAGTGCACTGAATAAGGTACTCCACATGTTGTGAAAGGCATGTGAAGGACCCATGGATCTTGAAAGATGAATTGTGTGGGGTGTTGATCATCATAGCAGTGGAGCTATATCTACAGGTTTTGCATCTGTTGTTCTGGAAGGGCCTGGTACAACTTTGAGTTGGGGTGTGCTCTGATATGTGAGGAGTGTGCTACTGATGATGAGCTTGGAAAGGTTGGGGGTGGTTCAAAGGCCAGAAGAGGGCGTTCAGGAAAGATTTCTGTCAAGATGCGCTCCCCATCAAGTATGGGTTTTAATTGTTTAATGGTAGGTGACAACTAGTGATGTGTGGTCGGAACCCTTATGGGGTACCATTAAACAATGACAACTCATACTTGATGGGGACCACATCCTGAAAGAAATCATTCCTGATCCCCGTCTTCTGGCCTTCAAATTAAAAGATGTAATTCAGCATACGTTATGCAAAATATATTCTTAAAATGGCATGGAACTGTATGGTCTGTGTGTATAAAACATCCTCACTGCATTTTCCACTTTATGCATCCGATGAAGTGAGCTGTAGCTCATGAAAGCTTATGCTCAAATAAATTGGTTAGTGTCTAAGGTGCCACAAGTACTCCTTTTCTTTTTGCGAATACAGACTATCACGGCTGCTACTCTGAAACTAGATATATTTCTGTACTTTATGTATTTTTCAGGTTTCTGCAATATCCCTAAGCCTATTCAAGAAAAACATGCTTCAGAAAAAACAGCAAAAAGTTGTAACTTTCTCCCATCACCACCCCAGTTCAGCAGTTATTGCCTTGTGGGTCTATAAAGGGCAACAATTTAGAAGAGCATGCTCTGTTTGAGTTCACACAATTAATACTTTGGGAACTACTCCAAGTGTAGAGGTTTGGCAGTGGATCTGGGGAAATACAGCATTTTTGTTGTTGTTTTTGAACTTGCTTAGGGAAAAATCCTCTCTTTTGTCCAGTTCTTGCCAGTGTATCATATTTATTGTTCATACAGATTTTCTCTTCTGTGATATTTAGTATAGAAATTCTTTGGATAACAGAAAATTGTGTTTAGTTCAAAAATACAAATAAGTAAACAAAACTTCCAGGAAGTTATTCTCACTTGAAGCAATTGAATGTGTTCCGGCAGGATTGATTCACTCCTTGCTGCAGTTCAAGTCTAAACATGAAGAAGGGATAAATTAAGATACTGTACAAATAAACAGGAGGTGAACGTGCAGAAAAATATTTGACATCAAATCTTTGCTTTTATTAATCAGTTTAGTTCTTCTTTGAGTGATTGCACTTGTATATTCCACTCTTGATGTCTGTGTGCCCAGTGCATGGCCATTGGAAACTTTTCCCCAGTACGTGGTACCCATTGGGTGGCTCAAGCACCCTCTGGTGCTGCTCGCCACTGCATTCAGGTATAAAGGATAGAGCCACCCCTAACCCCTCTCTTTTTATTGCTATTCTTATTGCTTATGATGGTTGTTGGAATCCCTGTTCAATACCAGAACAGTTTTCTCTCAGCTTTGTATATGATATACTGAGGACATGGCTACACTTGCAGATGTAGAACGCTTTGAGTTAAACCAGCCTTCGTAGATTGCAGTAGCGAAAGCGCTGCAGTCTGTCCACACTGACAGCTACAAGCGCACTGGCGTGGCCGCATTAGCAGCTCTTGCAATGGCCACAGAGAGCAGTGCATTGTGGTAGCTATCTCAGCGTGCAAGTGGCTGCAAATGGTGGGGGTGGGGTGAAGTATGACAGAATGTGTTGTGCATATGTGTGGGGGGGGAGAGAGTGGATTTTGGGGGGGCTGAGAGCATGTCAGCATGCTGTCTTGTAAGTTCAGAGAGCAGCAGACCCCTCTCCCCTCCCACCTCTCTCTCTCACACACAGCATTCCACAGTAATGGTTGCTTTGTCTCGGAGCAGATAAGCATGCCGGCTGTCAGAAATGGAGCTTTCAAAGGGCATATCTGCATTCCTACAGCGAGTTCAAAACAATGACAAGAGTGGCCACTTGACTTAAGGGGATTATGGGACGTTTCCAGAGGCTGACAGTAATGCAACACCTCGTTCACACTGATGCCTGGGCGTTTCAGCCAAGGCACAACAAGCGTTAATCTTCTCGCCAAGGTAGAGTACCAGGAGCGCTCTAGACGCGGAGTCGGAACGCTCTACGTGCCTTGCCAGTGTGGACGGGTATTGAGCTAGGGTGCCCGGGGCTGCTTTATTGCACTCTAACTCGCAAGTGTAGCCAAGCCCTTAATCTAGTAGTTAGTATCACTATTGTAATTTTAAGTTGTGTTTTTAAAAAAAGCTTTTTAAATTTGTTGCTTTTCCCCTGTTTTGGGGTTCTGCTGCTGGCACTGAGACATCAAGCTGTGTGCTTCTTGCTGAAGGCCTGTGTCAGAAAGTCACCTGCACAGTAGTTGTCCGAAGTGCCTGGATGAAGCATACATGAAGGACCAGTGCCAGATTTTCTGGAAATTCAGGCCTAGAACAAAGAAAGATAGGGAAGCTAGGCTGAAATTCCTGCCAATGGAGGTGGCACTCAGGTCACCATCAGAGCCATCCTGGTTTGACTCGGTGTTGCGTGCTGCAGCTTCATGAGAAACATGCCTCCAGCATTATCCAAGTCCTGGCACCAGTCTCCCTCACCGGTGCTGAGGAAGCAATGTAAGATATCTGCATAGGCTCTGGCCACGGGAAGATCTCAGTCCTCCAAGTCTAGGAAGAGGGGAGAGAAGGAGATGAGTTGAGTGCACCTGAAATCTAAGCCCTCCTCCTCCAAATCCGTGCTTCAGTTGGCTCTGGCATGAAAATGGGCACCATCGAGCCTAGTGCCCGAAGTCGCACCATCAACTTAATCAGCACCGCAATAAAATATGATCTCAGTGCCAACTACCCCAGAGGAGTTTGCAGCAGCAAGAAATTTGCCGTGCCTCTCGGTGCCAGTCTCTCTGTCAGTGCAGGAGCCTGATCCCTCAGTACCATTGCCCTGTCTGGCACCAGCTCCAGCAGTATATCCTACGATACCACAGTGGCCTGCTTCCCAGGCAGTCCGCTGTCAGTACTGTGGGGAAGTCAGCGATTATGGTGGTGATCTGCCCATCACCAGGTGCTTGGCCCCAACACCTGGCACTGACTGGATCAGCCCCTCCATGGTCAGAGGAAGGGGAATCTTCATCTTCGGACTTGGTGGTGGGATCTTATGTCTCACAAGCCTGAAGCAGGACCTGCTGGTCCCCCTATAGATCTTCTGTCCCGCTTACTATTGTAACCCCACAATGGGAGCTGCCATGGGCAGGTGGCCACGTCACTGGGGTCTAGCCCCATATCAGTGGCCTTTCTGGAACCCAAGGTGTTTTCCCCCAGCTTCCAGATTTTCCCCTCACTGTGCCTACTTAGTGCCTTCATGTAGATCGGGGGCCGGGGGGAGTCTAGTGTTGCTTTGTTTCCAGCATGTGGTACTGGGCCCAGTACCAAGCATAAGGTCCTAGAACCAGAGGAACAACCTGTGGAAGAGACTCATAAGAACGTCCATACTGGGTCAGACCAAAGGTCCATCTAGCCCAGTATCCTGTCTTCCGACAGTGGCCAATGTCAGGTGCCCCAGAGGGAATGAACAGAACAGGTAATCAAGTGATCCATCCCCTGTCACCCATTCCCAGCTTCTGGCAAAGGCACTAGCCTTTCTGGTACAACAGTGAAGAAGCCAGACAGTGCTGATGGCCCATCAGAAAAGACAATGGACCCTGGAAGAACTTAACCTTCCTGTGAACATTCCAGATAGCCAGTAAGTAATGGCTGCTATGACTCAGCAAGGTATGCAAGGCATGTGACCAGGCCACATGACTCTGGACTCCATCTTGGGATGTCAGTGTTTTTCCACAAACTGAGTTTGGGACAAAGGGTTCCCGCCATATGTTAAAGCTATATAAGGCAGGGAGTTACATCATCTGTTGTTCTTCACTCTTCATACAAGAAGACTCCTGGAAACACCTGAGGAACAAAGACTGAAGTGGGGGGAAGTGCTGGACTGAGGCTAAAGAAATTTTTAGCCTGTGTATGAAAACTTAGGGATTCCAAGCTGCAAAGCAAGTGTAACTTGTGTGACTTTGCTGTCTCCTGAGAGGCTGTAAGTAGCTTAGTTGCCCATAGGTATAAGTTACGACACAGCTTTTTCTAAGCAAACACAACTGTTCTGAAGGTGAAAGCATTACAGAGAAAAGGTATTAAAGCAATCATAGAAGTGTAAGACTGGAAGGGACCTTGATACACTCACCAGGACAAAGGGCATGGCTACGCTGGAAACTTTCAAAGCGCTCCCGCGGCAGCGCTTTGAAGTGTGAGTGTGAGAGCTCTCCCAGCGCTTCTGGTAATCCACCTCCACGAGGGGATTAGCTCTGAGCTCTGGGAGCGCTGCTCCCAGCGCTCGGAGCCTGTTTACACTAATGCTTTAACGCGCTCTGACTTGCTGCTCTCAGGGGGTGATTTTTCACTCCCCTGAGCCAGCAAGTTAGAGTGCTATAAAATGTAAGTGTAGCCAAGCCCTAAGTATTATCTAGCGACCATCTTTGACAGGTGTTTGTCTAACCTGTTCTTAAAAGCCTCCCATGACAGAGATTCCACAGCTTCCCCAAGTAAATTGATCCAGTGTTTAACTATCCTTACAGTAAGGAAGTTTTCCCTAATGTCTTAAACTACATCTCCCTTGCTGCAATTTAGGCCCATTACTTCTTGTCCTGTCCTCAGTGGATAAGAAGAACAATTTATCACCCTCCCTTTTATAACAGCCTTTTCTGTGCTTGAATACTGTTATCTTGTTCCCACTCCATCAATCTTATCTTCTCCAGACTAAAATAAACCAATTTTTCAATCTTCCCTCCTATGTCATTTTTGTAGTCATTTAATCATTTTTGATGTTCTCCTATGGACTTTCTCTGCTTTGTCCACATCTTTCCTGTAGTGTGGTGCCCAGAACTGGACACAGTGCTCAAGTTAGGCCTGATCAGTGCTGATTAGAGTGGAGCAATTATTTCTTGTTTTGCTTACAATGCTTCTGCTAATACATCCCAGAATAGTGTTTGCTTCTTTTGCAATAGTCTTACATTGTTGACTCATATGTGGACTGTGATACACTGTGACCCCAGATCTTTCCCACAGGAGTCCTTCCTGCGCAGTTATTTTCCATTTTGCATTTGTGCAAATGATTATTCCTTCCTAAGTGTAGTACTTTGCATTTGTCCTTCCTGAATTTCATCCTCTTTATTTCAGACCATTTCTCCATTTTGTCAAGATCATTTTGAATTCTAATCCTGTCCTCCAAACCGCTTGTAACCCCTCCCAGGTTGATATTGTCCACAAATTTTGTAAGTGTACTCTTTGTGCTGTTATCCAAATCATTTATGAAGATATTGAGGAGAACCAGACCCAGGACAGATAGCTGTGGAACTTAGCACGCATGCTAATAAGAACCTGCACACATTCTAATAAGCTTACCAGAGATCACACTCCGCCAAAATCCCACAAGGGCTCTTCCAGGTGATCAGTCCTTCAGACCCTACCAAGGAAGTTATTTTCCTGTGCTCAAAAGTTCATAACGTCTGGTGGCTCAGAACAAGCACACCCATGAATCTAAGATGCACCCCTTTATACAGTGTGGGCCTCTGATCTTGTCCTCACATAAGAGGTCATCAGCAGACAAAGGTCCCCTCCCTAGGGTGAAGTTTCAAAAGGCTGAATTCCTGCATAACCAGAGGGGGTACATTTACATACACCTCCCCCTGGAGAGTCCCCAGGAAACCAACTTCATTTTAAAAGTTAATTCTTGTCTGACACATTGTTTCAAATAGTCCTTTAAAGCTTATAGTAGTTACCAGACTTTATATTAGTCATGTCTCCCCTGCCCCTGAAATGTTACACACAAACCCACAATAATACATAAACATTTGCATTTTAATACAATGAACTCTAAAATACTTAAACTTTTAATAAGGTTTAACTTAATACAGTAAGGTTTTTCCAGGATATTGCAGGAAATTGCTGTGTCTATCACAGAAGCCGAGCAGGCAAAAAGCTCAGTCCAGAAAAGAAAGAGAGGGTGATGGTAGTTTAGGGGTATTGTCTGGATAATCTGGCAGAGATAATATTGTCCCAGTGACGAAGAGGGCTCTTTCACCATTGGTCAGCTAAGTTTGCAGTTCAAAGGAGGTGTCCTAAACAGTTAATTTTGCCATTGACTTCAGTGGAACTGGATTGAGTCTTCAGTGAAATCCCACATAAGAGCAAAAGCTCTGAATAGCTGTATATTAGTGTAGAAAGTTCCACAGAAATTGGAACATTGTAATATCATAGAGGTGAAAATTGTGCAAAAATATTTTTATTTTGTATTCATAGGTCTGATTTTTGCATTAATATTAACTACTCTGATATCAGTAATGATTCTACAATCAAGTTTTCTGTTTGTAAATGTAATGTATGCTTTTTTTAATAAGTGTTTCTTCCCAATTTTTCTCTAAGAAATTATTGTAGTGATGTGATCAGTTAATGGTTGATAAAAGCAACTACACTGTTGGCCTTACACAATGAGCTCTGGAGAATCAGAACTATCAACTGTCGTTTTTTGCAGAAGTTCTGAAGTGCTCACAAAACCGCCAATACTGGATGATGAATACTGTAGATAGAATCTTAATTGGGGATGGGTGTTTGTGTGTGTATGTTGGGGGGCATTTACAGCATTAATGCTGAGACACATTATGGAAGCTCAGTTAAACCAAAAGTAAATGTATGCATTTGGCTGCACTGATTTTCAATCAAAGGGAGCTCAGACATTGTGAGTTTGTTTCCCTCTGTCCAAAGTTTGTCCATGATCTGTCGTATTTGCTCACCTGTATGAAGTTTAGCATTTCAGACATATTGTCAAATAATTAAAATTATACAGAAAAAATGCATCTCAGATTATAGAAGGAGAGAGCTGCAAGTTTATCAACATGAAATGATATGTATATAACATACTTGTAAACTATGGAACAACATTAATGGGAATTAATGTACTGTACTGACCCATGGATTACAAGATTAGTGATGACGTACGCATGAGTTTTCACATACCATTAGTACTCTGCATGGAGTCAGATATGTTTTGCATAGTACCAGAAATTCAACTCTGAATAATTATACAGTGCAAGTGAAATGCAAAGTTATCCATACACAGTATGGTAAATCCATGTTATGTTTAAGGGGATGCATGTATTGTAGATGTGCATTAAACAAGAAAATACATAATTAGCACTATGACTAGCTAGAACAGCAGACATGAAACTGTTCAAAGTATGCTTGGTTCGCAGAGTTATTGTCCTCTTCAGTGGATCTGGTATGATTTATTAAAGGGACACTTAAGTTAATAAATCTTAACATTTACATTTTATCATGAAAGAAGAAAAAAGATATCAGAGAAGTTATACAAAATCAAATAAGAATGGAGGTGGTTTCATGACTTCACAAATTTCAGTGAGAATTATTTTTGATTCAAATGGTGCTAGTGTATGAGAACCAGAAAATGACATTGACCAGCCTACTTTCATTTTGCATATCATTCATTGCAGACAAGCCACAGAAATATTAAAAGGTTAGCTACTTTAATGATATTTACTATGCTGGGTACAGAGTCAGTGAGGAATAAATGAGATTCAAGGATTGCGGGCAAATTACAGAATTGTGTGGACACATTCATTGGAGATTCAATTTACAAACAAATCAATAGAATAAATAATTACTAATTTATACACACAATTGGAAACCTTAATGTTACACTTGATTTCTCTTACATAACATTCAGTTCTTGCTGAAGAACGGTTGCTTTCTGGTTGAACATTAAAATCCCAGCACTGTGCGCTAAATAAACAAGAAAAATGGCTTCATACCCCGGAATGCAAAGGATTTCTCCACCTTTTCTTTCCTCCAAAGCCAATTCAGATTTTTTGTGTCTCTGTGTGTGTGTGTGTGTGTCTGGATATGTGTGTGTATATATAATATTTCCCCACTATGGTGAAGTTTTCAATACCTACTTCTCTACATTGAATATTTTTCTTTTAAGAGAACAAAGCTTCTGAGAGAGAATCAGCCAAAAGAAGTGTGACAGGGTCGGGTCAGATGGCTATAGGAGAGTAATAGAAGGCAGATATATTAGCCCCAGGCTCAGTAGGTCCCTTTTCCCTGGGTAAGGTAACAGGGAAGGTTCCAGAACAATCAGGAACCTTCTGGAGACCATTAAGACAGGCTGATTAGAACACCTGCAGCCAATCAAGAAGCTTCTAGAATCAATTAAGGCAGGCTAATCAGGGCACCTGGGTTTTAAAAAGGAGCTCACTTCAGTTTGTGGTGGGCATGTGAGGAGCTGGGAGCAAGAGGTACTAGGAGCTGAGAGTGAGAACGCGGACTGTTGGAGGACTGAGGAGTACAAGCATTATCAGACACCAGGAGGAAGGTCCTACGGTGAGGATAAAGAAGGTGTTGGGAGGAGGCCATGGGGAAGTAGCCCAGGGAGTTGTAGCTGTCACACAGCTGTTCCAGGAGGCACTCTAGACAGCTGCATTCCACAGGGCCCTGGGTTGGAACCTGGAGTAGAGGGCGGGCCTGGGTTCCCCCCAAATCCTCCCAACTCCTGGTCAGACACAGGAGGAGTCGACCTGGACTGTGAATTCAGAAAAACGGCCAAACTGAGGGCTGCCGTGAAGCTCCAAGATGAGCAAATCCGCCAATAAGTGCAAGACCCACCAAGGTAGAACAGGAACTTTGTCACAGAAGGTAAACTTTAACTTAAGAAAATGGGATAGAAATAGGGAATTTCTTTCCCAAAATGGAGGTTTTACCTCAATGTTTCTATCCCTGTCTGTAATAGGTGAAGAAAGAGCTGGTGCTGTAATGAAAGCAGAAATTACAAGTTAAAGTAAACTCTCAGTCTTGCTTGCCACTTTCTAGTTAGGAAAGGAAGTTCAGGGAGAAATAGATGAAAAGGAGCACCACCAGAGTGTCACTCCTAAAATACCCCTCAGACAAGGGACACTTATTTAGTAGCCAGGCTAAGGCGAAATACAAGTGCATGTTGTTATCTGGACAATGTCCTCTTAATTTTATACGTCTTGATTTATACACTTTTTTTTTATATATAAAACTTAATATATATGTGTAATTTGTTTTAGGAAACTTCTTTTTTGTAATGCATACAACACTGCTTTTTAACCATGTACATCATTGCATGTTTTGGATTTCTTTTTACATCTATACTTATATTATCATAGCTGCAAAGTGTCCATAGAGCAGGAAATTAAAATTCCTGTCAAAATCTGGAAGTGGACATTACCTCTAAAATCATCAACTGAATTCTATCATGAGCAATACATTCTTTTGTCCTTTAATCACAGGCTAATGCTTATTGAAAGTCCATCAAGTCTTTCTTAAAAAGAAAAGGAGTACTTGTGGCACCTTAGAGACTAACCAATTTATTTGAGCATAAGCTTTCATGAGCCACAGCTCACTTCATCGGATGCATACTTTCTTCAGTCATTTCCTAGGACTATAGCTTATGATATTGTAGTATGGGCTCTGCAAGGTCAGAGAGTGCTTAAAGCAGCACAGAAAAGGACAAAGGAGTCACCCGTCATTGTTTTAGACTCACTGATTTTGTAAGAGGCCAGGTCATAAGAGTCCTGGGATTCATATTCTCTAATGATGCAAGATGGGGTAAATATTTCCAGCTGTGAAAATCAGATGCAGTTGGAGCCAGCATTGAAAGGGCTTAGCTGGAGCCAACTTGCACAATGCACATGTGTGAGCGTGTTCAGCTTGCTAGAGAGTTAAAGCTTAAGCAAAACCTCTTTATTATGGATGCTGTGTTGGAAATGTTGAGGAAAGGAAAATATGTCTTTGTAAGTGATTAGTCCTCAAGCTCATCAGGGAATCCTGGGATCATATTTTGGGGCTAATTTTTGCCAGTGTTTTATAACTTTCTAAATTGGAGGGGAATGCACAGCTGAAAGGTTTACGATGGTCCTCAGTTAGGGCATCATATAATTTCAGTTGTGGAATATTGAAATATTACTGATAATTAACAAAGTAAAATTAAATTACTGTTTGCCTGGAACTATTCTTATTGAGTTCAACCAGCATGTGATATACAGTAAGACCTAAGCACTTTTACATACGTTCCTGGGATGTAATTGCTTTATCAGATGGCTAGATACTTAAAAATAGAGACTCCATTCTAAAGCTACAATACAGAATATTACAAACATCAGAGCCAGGTATATTTCTAAACCTATTAATCTTTGCACTGTTTAAAGTCCTGTATTGTGTTTCAGATGTAATGAAGAGAGTCTGTATGGAAAATTCAGATATTTAGTGTGGTTTGACATATGGTTGTTTCATTGTTAGGGAGAGAGATCATCATGACATCAGATAAGGAATAATCATATTTGTCTAATCTCATTTTATCTATATTATTTCTGAAGTGCCTGTGACATTAATATCTAGGATATGGAGAATTTGTATGCAATTAGGATTCAACCTCTCTGCATATATATGTACTTAGGTAATAAAGAATGAAGGAAAAGAAATAGAAAAAATATATGGTATTGAAACTGCTATAAGGCTAGCTGCACCTTTTGTCCGCCTTCTGGTCTCTGTGATAGGCCTCTTGCCTTTATCTGTTTTAAGGTAGAATCTCACAATTCTTCCACTCTTAGATCAGAACTTGGGTACACTAATCTATGGGTTTCCATCTTGGTTTGGGTACCTGCTTGGACTTCCCTTTGGGAATCTGACTACTGAGACTGATGAATAGCTTTCTTAAGAATATTTTTATTTAGCATTTGGAAGAAAGCATTAGCGAGAAATTATTTTAAATTACAAACAACTTGTACATGTCTGATTTACTAATGTACTGACATCCTGTACTTGCAATCCAGGCAGACTTAGCTTCATAGGACACCTCGGTGGGTTCCTTTGTTAAAGTGTGTCTCCAAGTCTGGCTCTCTCTAACTGCCCCTCTTAAAAGAGTCTATGTTCATATATCAACTACACCTCTTTGTCTTCCTGGGTTCTTTCCCAAGTGTAGACAGGTCCTGGACACATTCTCTCCCACTACCCCTATTCAAACCACTTAGGGGGCTATCCAGGAGACTGGGCTAAAGCCTTTAAGGCTGCTAGCGCTGTCATTGTATCTTAACAAACTCTAAGTGGAAGCTCTTAAGTGACTGGACTGTTAGAAATGACCTTTTACTTCCTGCCGGGAGCATCCCAGTGGTCTCCTGTTCAGAGGCATTTAAGTAAAATGATTATTAAAGAAGACACTATGCCACTGACAGGCTAAGACTCAGTATTAATAACAATTAAAGAGCATCCTCATGTTTCTCAGAGGTACCTACTTGTCATACAGGAGGGCCAGGGAGCAGTGGGAGAGTAGTCAAGGGGAGATGTATAAGCCCTAGGGCAATTAAGGTGTGGTTCCCTGTAGACAAGGGAGGGTTGCTACAGGTTAATTGGAACACCTATAGTCAATTAAGGCCCTGTCAGGAACCTAATAAAACCCCCTGCTTAAGGCAATCAGGGTGCGCAAGGAAGGAAAGAGGACTAGAGTTTGGAGATGTGTTGCTGAGACTTAAGAGACCAGAGAACCGGAGGAAGGGAGACTCTGCCCCAGCATCAAGGACGAGGGTAACCCTACCCAAGGAGGAAGAGAGTAAGAAACCGATGGGGGTTGAGAGGGGCTGGGGCTCAGAGTGAGGAGCAAACCCAGACCACCACCACCACCCCCCGCTTCCCTCCTCTACCACCTTCCTGGGCCACTAGCGGGGCCCTCGGCACCCCAAGAGCAGGGGCAATGGGTGGCGTCTTAGCCTCCTGCCAAGAGAAGTGTGGGACCCACCAAATCAACACCAGCCATTTTGTCGCACTGCTGTATGCAGAGTATTCTTAAACTTGTCCAGGAGGCATCAGCAGTTTGCTGGTAACCAAACATTAACATAATAGTAATACAGCATTCTCAACTAATGGTCCCACACATTACAGATTACAGTAATTTTACTGATATGTTTTGGGCCATTATATTTGCTTTTATCTCATTTCACAATTAGATTTTCACGGAGTGCCTACGGTTATTGAATAGATAGAATACTGGGGTTCCAAGAACTTTCTTATGTGAGTTAATCTGATGGAAGTATCATAATGGTTTTGTGGGAGTCCAGCATGTTGAAATGTCAGACAACAGTTAGGAGATACAGTTTTATGACTGTTATGTGGATTGTAACTCCTCCACTATGGGCAATAGTGCATAGTGGAAGTATTGGAGAAAAACACATAGGCTTCAGGAGGAAAAGTGATCACTTTCTACCATATGGTTGCATCTACAGGCCAGTGCAAAGTTGTACTAATTCTCTGATGGAGAAGACTCATCAAGGGGTTACAATTCCCAGCTGTGTCCCAGGGCTGTGTTTGCCTGATGAGGAGATTGTCCCCACAGCTCTGCTTCCCCTTCTGAGATGTTTGCAGCAGCTGGTGACCTGCAAGCTTCAGAGAATGAGCTAGGCTGAGAAAAGCCTGAGGCAAAGTCTTCTGCTCCCCGCAACAAGTATCTTGATGGTGAGGGCAGAGGGTCACAGCTTAGGCCAGCAGGGTTTCTTTGGTCCCCTCCCACAGCTGGAAAGGAGCCTGGCAGGTTTCGAGAGACCAGCTCTACTGGGTAAGATGCAACCCAGGCTGGGTGGGATCACATTGCCCTTCCCTGGAAGGAAAGGAGACAGAAATGTTTGGAAAAAGACTGACTCTAGGGCAAGCAGGGCCCCCTCCCTGTCTCTATGTGGGGAGTGGAGTCAGAAGGGCAGTGCACCAGTTGCCAGATTACTCCCGACTTAGTTCCTACAGCCCACACCAGCAGCCACAGCTCTGACTGTGGAGCTCAGCCATCACCTGCCCCTCCTCTTCCAGTTCCCCACGATTCATGGATGACCCTGCCAATGCCGGAGAGTGTGGTAAGTAGCTCTTCCACCGCTGTCACCTCTATAACAGCCCCTGCTCTGCCCCAGGGGATCCCTAGTCATATCTTTGGTTGAGTCCTCCTGGAGAAAAACACACTTATCTGGCCCATGTGGAACCCAAGCACCGGAGAACCATTGAGCTTCTGGGGAGCCCATCCTCTACCCCCAAGCCAGTACTTTCCTTTAGAGACCCAGAAAGGGACCATGGAAAGCTTTATATTCCTCCTGTGCTCCTTGGGAAAATGTAGTAGAGGTGTGAGAATCTTCTGCCACATATAAAAACTGGGAAAGTATCAGACTGTTGTCACCAGCACCCACTGCAGATTGCCAAGCCCCAATTAGCTCGCTGTCATTTCCTAGCTGCCACAGCAACTCTCATTCGATTCCCACAGAGTTATAGACCATGACCATAGAACCTCATTCTGCTTACAGCACTGTCCATTTTGAGCCCTTGCCTGAGGTATCGTCATATTTACTATCCATTAAGGTAGAACTCCCAATGGCTACAAACTCCAGTCAGATGAGTTTTTGAAGTTGAGTTTTCTCAGCTGAGATCGAACTGTTGTGCTTTTAATTCAGACAGGTAGTCATCACAACTGTCATAACACTAATACCCCAAATAAATGCAAGAAATATTCTTCATGCTATTAAAGTCTAGTCCTCAGGAGTACTGACAGTCTCAGGGTAGAGAACTCATGTCTCCTGGCCGAGATCAGATTGGCAGTCATATGGCCATCAATATATACAATCACCACATTCTACATATTGGTCACCCAAACTTCAGTCAGCACAACTGTTTGACCAAAGTCTTCTCAATGCTTAGTGCCCAAGGAAAGATGGAGGAGATACAATATACCTTGTTGTGGATGTTCATATTTAAAGGATGATCCTGCTTCCCATGTTTGGAAGCACACTGCTGTGAATATCCTATTGTAGCAAATCTGTGGACCTTAGCGCGATGAATAGAAACATTTATCTGCACTTATCTGAAAATTTCCTTTCTTCAAGTAATAGAGTGCACAAATCTGGCCATTCATGGAAACAAATGGATGATCAGAATAGAGGTGGAAATTGACAATCAGGGATTTTGGTTTATTTAATTTGGGGAAATTTTCCTGTGCTCTGCAGTAGGGGAAATTGTTGTGCTTTTCCCTCAAAATGTATTTAACACAATCTATGACTTAGGAAAGTTAAAACTGAATTAATCTGGCTGTGAACATTGTCTCATCTGGAGGGGACTTCAGGGGGCAGTGCATTTCCCTGCTGCCAGTGACTGACCGATCTGATTCTACCTGTCAGCCGCTAGTGGGCTAAAGTGCACATTGAAATGGATCTGTGGACCTTATTACTCAAAGAAAGGAAATTTTGGGTAAGCATGGATAAATGTTCCTACTCTGGAAAAAGAATTAAGTGAAATACCTTCAGATGATTTGGTAAGATATGTATCATCTAATGCCTGCAAGTCAGAGACAAGTTGTTGTCAGAATTCTGTCCAAAGAGCTTTCCACAAGTTGATGATTCCCATTTGTCCTTTTCACCAAAGCCACAGATGTAGCTCTTTGCCAACAAATAATCCTTCCTGCTTGTTTTTGATTTTGCTTGTTGTGCTATGTAACAAATGAGTGGTTGTGGAATGGAAGCTAGGTCTAGTGGTCAGAGCACAAAAGTGGAATCCAGAAACTCCTGGGTTGGAATCCTGGTTCTCTTCATCTCTCTGCCTCAGTTTCTCTGCCTATAAAATATGCATGTTAGTTACAATGCTCCTTCAGATAAATCCAGTAAGGCTAAATAGGGCAGTATTTAAAAAGAGACTTGTAAATGAAAGTGGTAGGAGGAGGGAAAACTTGGCTTCTGAAACAGCTTTGGTGACCCCAAGAGTGGGCGAAAGAGATGACTGTATACGCACAACAAATTCTGTTTCATAAGGACTTCATACAGATTTATAGCAGGTGGAATTACTGCAAACTGAATGCACAGCCCTTCACTCCCTCATTGTTTTTAAGGAGCCCAGAAGTACAGGATGCTGCAGTTTAATAGGACAACTTTCAGCTGTGTATAGGCCATTGGGGAGGAATCTGGAGAGGAAGGAATGAAAAGCAGATACCCAACATTTTATGGCTAAGTGTAAGTGCATTTAAGGTTTTAATGAAATGTGTAATGAAGGAGTGCATACCAAGAAAACAGATGGCAGATTTGCCTCTTTTACACTGCATGCTCATTGAAATCAGTGAGCTTACTTCAGAATTACAGCAGTGTAATTAAGGAGAATCTCATCCACTGGAAGAAAGCTGCCCCAAGAATCCTGGGAAAGTAGAGAAAATGAACTGATGTAGGTGGGAAAAAGTGACCGAGGTTGAGTTCAGTTACAAACTTAAATTGAAGATTGCATGCAAGCTTTACAGGTGGTGCTGGTAGCCTAAGGTTGCCTGTTTTCAGTTGCTCATAACTTTATCAAACTTTAACCATTCATGCTGAACTTTTCCAATCTTGGTGACTGCCTCAGGTTGAATTTTTGTATAATTTCAACAAAAACAGTTCAGTCATTTCAAGAATGAGATTAGAGGAAAATACATTATGCCCACATTAAAAAAAATTTGTACACCTGTTTCGTTGGGAAACTCTAGTGCCTCCCTGCTTTGGAGCAAAGACTTGTATCTGGGAGTGGTGTGCTCTGGTTTCAGGCATATTCCTTTCTGCCATACTTATAAAATCCCTCCAAATTTGGCCAAGTTACAACCATCTAAAAGTTGCAGTCGGTATGTCCTCTGGAAAGGCATATTAGACTTTGGTAGCTAAATTCTACAAGATTCCTTCTGTAATGAGCATGATCCACCCACCTCACAGCTCCTCCCTATCAAGAACACTCTGCGTGCATCCTGGGCTTTGCGGCTGAGCAGGATTTTCCTTACAATTGCTCCTCCTGGCTACTGAACTGACGTCAGGGAGACTGTCTCTCCTCTGTTCTCAATGAAAGATGAATGCAAAGGTTTGAGGATTGGCGTGGGAAAACGCAGAGATAAGCATTGAATGATAGGTGTAAAGGGGGAAATAGGAGCAGATGGGGAACAGGAGTGGGGGTGGACATAGGATTTCAAAGAAACAAGAAGGGGGAACAGGAGACAAGCTGTGGGTAGAGGCGGGGAAGGGAAGATTGGCTTATAACCACTAGAACACACTTTCCTTCAGAATCTCAAAATGATCCCATTTATTTCTGAGTTTCAACAGTGAACAAATATCTTTGAAATGCATTGGCAAAATGTCTCTTCCTCTGTAGTGGCTGGTCCACATAGAGATAACAGTGTGCTGTTGCTACCAGTTATTCAGTTAGCTCAAGTGATAGATGTCCCTACTGTGGACCAAAAGGTACCAATCATCCCGATGACCTATGTGCGGAGGCCATTTTGGCTCCACATAAAGAACTGCAGGCTCAACCACTCAAAAGTTTGGAGATGCCAGAATTAAGGTTGCTTCTACACATGTAGCCTTAATTCTGGCATTTTCCAAACTTGGAATGCCTGACTTTACAACCTTAATGTTCTTTTTTTTTTTATGTAATAATTATATATAGCTGTTAGAACCGCAACACTATTATTCACTTTTCAAGGAAACCTATGCGAAACGTTGTTCTATTGTGTGCTTGGATTTGATGCTTCATACCAGGAGCTAAAATTCTCTGAAACACTGTGTTAATAGAAAGAGCATCTCTAGTCACCTAAAATAAGGTTTATGTGAGATTTTAGTTTTTAAATCTAAATGAATAGCAAACTGATTTATTATAAACTAGTTTGGAGGCTGTACGTGCCTGCCACTCTGTCAGTTTTCCTATTTTGAACCTTCGGGTACATCTGCACTGCAGCTGGGGTCATGCTTCCCAGCCTGTGTAGACAGACTCCACTTGAGCTAGCACACTAAAAATAGCAACATGGATGTCGTGGCACCAGTGATGGCCAAGGGGGGTCGGGTGGGCTTGGATTTGAGCTGCAAGCCACAGACGTCAGCACAGGCTGTCAGTATGTACCCATGGGCACAGGCAGGCTTGTACCTCCTGAGCAGCTGCATCTTCACTGCTGTTGTTAGCCGTGCTCTCTAGATTAAAGCTAGCATGTGTATGCCTACTCAAGCTGCAGTTACACTGCCGTGTAAATGTGTCTTGAGAGAGAGAGAGGCAATAGAACCCGTGCAGATGGTTGATGGCCATGGAACAGGAAATTGTGGCAAGGAGGAGGTTATTACAGGTGTGAGAAAACTGCAGTGGTGTATTGTGTTTTGTCCAGATACACAGAGCAACCATACTGGCAAACAGAAACTAAGTTTAGCGATTGTTAAGGTTGCGGCAGGACACACCGCATCCACCCAAACCCTTAAAATCGTGGAAATTAGAAGGGAAACACGCAGTCCTTTTCACCTTCCTGTTGTGTACAGCGCTACAGAGAACACACTTCAGAAGTCCACAAGGCTCCAACAGACACCTAAAAGCAGTATGTACCACAGCTTCATTAAACTTGCACTGTACCACAAAACCTTAAGTGACCTAATAAGCTTTTATATCAATTATATCAACAGATTGTCACATCACACTGTTCATGCATTCCACGCTTTTGGGAAGTTTTTCTGCCTTAACTCTGCTGAGGACACTGTTAAGATATTGCATTGGTTAAGGGAGGGGTAAAATGGGGCCCAGCCAGTGCCACCTACTTGTCCCTCACAAGAATTCCCCAAACCCCAAGCTGTGCAAGGGGAGACCCCACTCTCTGGAGGCACTAGAATCCATGTGACGTTTCCTCTGCCCCCAGCCACGTGGAAAGTAAGTGCCTGGTGGCAGCCAGCCAGAGGTTGAAGCTGGCACAACAGCTTCAGAAAACAATTCAAGCATACTAACACACACTTCTGTTCTCTGCAGTTGTCACTCGGAACATGCTCTCCTGTGTGCAGACTGGCTGTTTGCTCTAATTCCTCCTGCCCCTCCTTCACTGTCTCTAACCCTTCCTGCCCCTCCCTCCCTTTTCTTTCCATCTAGCTAATCCCCTCCTAATGTAACCCCACTGAAAGGATTTAAAAAAAAGAAAGAAAGAAAGAAAGAAAAAATATGGGACTAGCATGACATTTGCAGCCATCAGTATTGTTCATTCTGCTTGTATTTATATCCCTCTTTGTTTTGTCTATTTGGATTGTAAACTCTTTGGGTCAGGAACGGTCTCTGATTATATGTTTGTACAATACCTAACACAATGGGACCCTCTTATTGGTTGTCTCCAGAGTACTACAATAATAAACATGATAATTAATTTTGTTTTGAGTGGGTGGAAAGACAGTTTTCAAGATGCAGATTATGGTAAACCTATTAAATGAATTACTGGAAAATTAACCACTCATTGTTTTAGGAATTGGAATCGCCTGAGGCTTTTTATTTTGTGCTAGCATATATGCAAGGAGAGACAGCATAGCCCCATGCAGAGTGGCAAGCTGCTCTGTTTTCCATACACTTCAACAAACTTATATAGGGTTTTCAGTGGCATTCTCAAACAATACACTTCCGCATGGGTACTTTTCCACAGACCCTTCCAGTAATGCTTTATAAGGATAAAATCATACATATTGCAGCAATAAGCAATTTTCCAGTTTAAGCAAGCTTTGAGGTTGATTCATAGGCCAAGTGCGGTTAACGGTAGGCCATGGATTGTACATTGTAATGTTGCGATTCAGGGGCATTAAAAAGCAGAACTGGCTGGATAGTCAGGGGCTATCAGAAACCCTCTTGCTGCCGCCGACTCAGATGACCTTTACTCATCCTTCTTCAGCACGTACAGTTATTCTGACAATTCTCATCCTTTCTAAGCACATAGAATTACCCTGCAATAGCGGGATCACAAAACAAAAGGCCTTATTAGATTATTTTTTCTTCCACACCGGGTTTGGAAAAAGCAATTGAAGTGAGGGTTATAAACAAGTGCAGCAGTTAGAAAAACATCATTTCAGAAAATTGTGAGCAGGTTTCTCTTCCTTCTGCTTTTATTTTCCCACCACCCTCTCTTTTTTTTTTATTGCAAATATAGTAATTAAAGACAAGGCTGATTATTATTTAATCCACCTTTCAGATGAAGCCTAAAACAGATAATGTGAGTGTTGTAAAATCCCACAGCTGTTTTTGTAAAAGTAAAGGTGTTAACCTCAAAGCCCTGGCTGAATTTCAGTCTCGGCAATCCCAATCTCCCTACTGTACCTCTCTCCACCCTGTTGTAGTCTTCATATTATGAACTATTGTGCAGTGCAGCTGTTAACATTTAAACAGTTGAGAGAGTTGCACAGTTTAGGATCCTGTGTGAGATCAGATTAATATTTCTTATCTGTCTAATCACTGGTGTTTTAATGATTGTACATTTTAGTTAAATATTTTGTCACAAGATTTGACAGCTGATGAAGATTAGCTATGGATTGTTATATTGGTGTTATGGTTTTAAGTTTTAAAATAGGCCAAAATCTGCCCTCAGATACACTTAAGTGATCCCATTAACTTTATTCTGTTTGCGTGCTGATGGCAGAATTGACCGTGCTGGCATTGTGCAGTTGTAAATTAGAACAGAATGAAGAGCCCATTGACTGTATACTCTGAGACTTTTTTTTCTTTTTAAAGAGCCAATTCAGTGTTGCACCTAAGCGTTGACGGCATTTCATTAGTGTAGATGAAGTTTTCAAAATAATGTCATTTTAAATTACTTAAACTTGAAAACTGCCATAGTTAGAAACAAGAGATTTATCCTTGTTTAAAAAAAAAAAAAGTGGCTACATGCAATATGTTTTTAAACCTGCATATATGAGATGTAGAATAATATATACTGAACTTCACCATAGCTTATAAAAGTTAATTCAAATTTGTAAAATGACTTCTGATATATACCAAATATGAAAACAAGCCAAAAGACTGTAAACCAGGCTGTTGACATTCATAATTAGTCCACTATTTGTCTTTTATGTTTTAGTCAGCAGCTCTGATCCTCTAATTATGATCAATAAGTTTGCAGCAGCTGCAGATTTCTATTTAAATCCAGAGTCAGAATATCTCAACTGGAGAATTATGTTCAAAGTTGAGTATTAAGAGTTAATGTGTGTTAAGTACATACAATTTTTTTCATTTAAGAAAACCACGCTGTCATCACTCTGTTGTGGGCTGTTCGTGTTCTTTAGGGGATTAGACATAACTTTAATAGTTTCTTAATGTTTTAAAATACAAGGCTTCTACTTTGTGTTCAGAAATTCCAGGGGCAAAGACTTCTTGTCGATACTGTTTTACCCTAATTGGTTGAAAAATGTGTATCAGATCTTTTTAGCCTTCAAAGTATATCGACGTCAATGAAGATGCACCTCCTTACACCAGGTCTGAATTTTGTGCACTGAATCCCGAAGGGTGAAAGAAATATTTCAGTTTAGGGGTTTTTCCTCTTCCTGCTTGTTTCAACATCCAAATATACAGTGAGAGTAATCTTAAATGCTTCTGCTTGATCTTTAGGTATATCTTAGGACCAAATTTGTAAACTTGAATTCCATCTTTGTAGTGGCGAGAGCACAGGATTGGGACTCTCAAGACCTCTGCCATTGGCCTGCTGGGTGACCTTGGTCAATTATTTCAGCTCACTCTGTTTCCCCATCTGTAAAATTGGAATAATGATACTTAACTCCCTTGTAAGATGTTCTGAGATCTTCTGTTGAAAACCCACTGAAAGTATTTAAAAAAAGAAAAAAATGTGGAGCTGACATGAAGTTTGCAGCCGTTGTATAAGCTATACATGAAACAGGTGGTGGTGGTGGTGTTGTTATTATTATTAGATTGACCTTAGACACCGGAGTTTAGACATTTAAGCCTATATTTGTAAGTAAAAGGTGAACAAGGATTAAAATACACAATCAGTTAGGGTATGTAAAAATTATCTGTGGGTAGTTGGTTAACTTTAACCCTTTTAGTACCCAAAAGATCATTGGTTAGCTGTTTGATTCCTAAGTGCATTAAAACAAAAGGACTTCCTGGTAGGTTAGAATTAGGTTTCATTTCATTTAGCTTTCAGCCTCAGTGCTGTAAAGACAGTATAGAATAATACAGATGAGATTCGAGGACAGTAATGAAGGGATAGAAAGTAGAGAAATCTCCTTAGCTATGATATGAACTTTATCTTTCTCGAGGGGGTCCCACCCGAAGCCAAGCATCCGTATTTCAGCAGTAGTCCTGGGAATTCTAAAGACAGAGCAGCTGTCCTTTTTTTTTTTTTTATCAGTATGTCCTGTATATGTTAATAAGCCCATCATGGCCTATTTTTGGAAATGGGGAAGGTTAAAAAAAGCAACCCATAATTATTGCTCAGTAAAATAGTTTCCATGTTCGTTAGGTGGTGACAATAACTTTTTTCCAGTGAGAGATCAGCTCCTTGCTGTCACAGGCAGGTGGAAAGATACCAAAATAGTGTCACTCCGTTTAAAACTGAAGACAGTCAACTCGACTTAATTGAGACCTTAAAATCCTGCTTAAAATCCATGGAACTGCTGTAATTTAGTAGCAGTGCCTTGAATTGACTGCTATGGGTACCTGCATGGCCCCAAAGTATGCCGACATTTTTATGGCTGACTTAGAACAACGCTTCCTCAGCTCTTGTCCCCTAACGCCCCTACTCTACTTGCACTACATTGATGACATCTTCATCATCTGGACCCATGAAAAAGAAGCCCTTGAGGAATTCCACCTCAATTTCAACAATTTCCATCCCACCATCAACCTCAGCCTGGTCCAGTCCACACAAGAGATCCACTTCCTGGACACTATGGTGCTAATAAGCGATGGTCACATAACCATCACCCTATAAAGGAAACCAACTGACCGCTATGCCTCCAGCTTTCATCCAGACCACACCACACAATCCATCATCTACAGCCAAGCTCTACGATGCTACCGCATTTGCTCCAACCCCTCAGACAGAGACAAACACCTACAAGATCTCTATCAAGCATTCTTACAACTACAATACCCACCTGCTGAAGAGAAGAAACAGCTTGATAGAGCCAGAAGAATACCCAGAAGTCACCTACTACAGGACAGGCCCAACAAAGAAAATAACAGAACGCCACTAGCCGTCACCTTCAGCCCCCAACTAAAACTTCTCCAGCGCATCATCAAGGATCTACAACCTATCCTGAAGGACGACCCATCACTCTCACAGATCTTGGGAGACAGGCCAGTCCTTGCTTACAGGCAGCCCCCCAACCTGGAGCAAATACTCACCAGCAACCATACAACAGAACCACTAACCCAGGAACCTATCCTTGCAACAAAGCCTGTTGCCAACTGTGTCCACATATCTATTCAGGGAACACCATCATAGGGCTTGATCACATCAGCCACACTATCAGAGGCTCGTTCATCTGCACATCTACCAATGTGATATATGCCATCATGTGCCAGCAATGCCCCTCTGCCATGTGCATTGGCCAAACTGGACAGTCTCTACATAAAAGAATAAATGGACACAAATCAGACGTCAAGAATTATAACATTCAAAAACCAGTTGGAAAACACTTCAATCTCTCTGGTCACTCGATTACAGACCTAAAAGTGGCAATTCTTCAACAAAAAGACTTCAAAAACAGACTCCAATGAGAGACTGCTGAATTGGAATTAATTTGCAAACTGGATACAATTAACTTAGGCTTGAATAGAGACTGGGAGTGAATGTATCATTACACAAAGTAAAACTATTTCCCCATGTTTATCTCCCCCCATCCCCGCCCCCGGCTGTTCTTCAGACGCTCTTGTCAACTACTGGAAATGGCCCACCTTGATTATCACTACAAAAGGTCCCCCACCCTCCCGCCCGCTCTCCTGCTGGTAATAGCTCACCTTAAGTGATCTCTCTTGTTACAGTGTGTATGGTAACACCCATTGTTTCATGTTCTCTGTGTATATAAATCTCCCCACTGTATTTTCCACTGCATGCATCTGATGAAGGGAGCTGTAGCTCATGAAAGCTTATGCTCAAATAAATTTGTTAGTCTCTAAGGTGCCACAAGTACTCCTTTTCTTTTTGCAGATACGGACTAACACGGCTGCTACTCTGAAACCTGTCAGTATTAACTGTGTCAGCCTCTCAGTCCTTTTCTGGCTAATTTTTGAGAGTATTGGATGTAAAGTATAAACCAATCTTCTGGGATACCATTTTTTTTCAAGTCCCTGCTTACTTCTAGTATGCTTGATCTGTAACACTCAACATCCAAAACTGCAGCATAACATTCCAAAAATGAGGGCTTTGTAATGGATAACACTTTCACTTGTGTGCAGTCCCTCAGAAGAAGGAAGTTAGAGATTCCTAATTGGTGTAAAACTTTCCAATTTCAAAAGAAAAAATAGTAATTTTAAGAGATGTTGATTAAGCCAGAATGGAAGGATACATTTATTTAATTGTATTTGTGTGAAAAGTAATCTGCAAACTTTTTTTTTCCCCCCTTGCTTCTTTAGCTGTTTGGTGTTATGCAGTGAAGTCAGTACAACATTAACAATGCTAATATCACTTGTCAAACTGTGTTAGAATGTCCACCCTGATAGCTCCAGCTTGTTACATGTTACCATCAGAGTCAGCTAAGCGTATTCTATTGGTATTTTCAGAGCATAGGGGGTTGAATTATTGTTATGTTGTCTGAAATAGATTCTTGCCATCAAAACAAACATAAGAAAGCTAGTCTGAAATGTTGAATTAGGAGAAGAGATTTTATTCTAGGCTTTTACATCAGGTTCAAAATTCCCTTAGGTTCATCTCAGCAGTGAAAAGTGGGGGAGAGATGGGCGGGAGGCAGCTGACCTTTTGACTCATAGCAAATGATGCCAATGGTTGTTAGCCCTTGAAATTATCTTACTAAAACCTAATTAGTTGAATTTTTTATCAAAGGTACTCTGACTTTATGAGAGGAACCTTCTTCTTAGACTTGACTGTGTTCTATCCCTCAGTTTGTTTTTATACAAAATAATCCAAGGTGACAACGTGTGTGCCAGCCTACAGCAGACTAAGTACTGTACCTGGAGGAATGGTAACTTCTCACGCTCCTCCTCACCCTGGTGAGAAACCAACTTTGTTGTCTTTTGTTCAGATTTGATGGTGAGGGGAGAGGTCTGATGTATTTCCCTGGGAAATAAACCCTATCCTTCTATATCTTTCTCAAAACTGAAATTCACAGACTTTCCTAGTATATGAGAGAGTTCAAATTAGCTTGAAAACCTAATGTTTTAGTAAGGGGTCATGTGAATAATTGGTCATTTGTGCAATGTTTCTATCAACTCTTGAAATACCAGACCTTATTTTTTCCCATGTGTCATGTACCACTGATAATGTATGAGAGAAATAAGTTTCACTTAAAATATTATGTAATGCGTTGACACAAGACAAAGCAAGCAGCAAAGAAAGGCCAATGCAAAAACCTGCATTTTCTACTGATGGAAAGAGCTTCAAATATCATGGGGAAATAAAAGCTCTTGAAACATAAATCAGACAAGAAATCTGATGTTAGTCATACTGTTTGTGTGCTTGGCTCATGAGGCACAGTGGCAGCTAAACAACCTTCCAAGATTGTCCTGGAGTCTCCAGGACATAAAGATTAATCTTTAATTCAAGATTATGTCATGTGATGAAACCTCCAGGAATACACTCAACCAGAACTGGAGACCCTAGGGTAACAAATGTTCTAGATAGTTGTAGAAACTGATCTCAATGGAAGTTTTGTCTGAATAGAGACTGCATGATGAGGTTGGATGGCAAGTGGTGTGTATGGAAAAGATGACCCTTTCCTCTGCAACTCAAGTAAGCCTCTGGAGGTGGAAAGCCATGACTTCTACAGAGATTCCATTCAGAGAGTAGTAAGGAAAATGTATTCGTGTTAAGGGGACTGTAGACATTAGGCATCCCCAACTGGGTAAAGTAAAGTAAATATATAAAGGACTGCGAAGGAAAGAAAATTGCCTTTTTATAGAAGAGATCAAAATATTTTGAAACCTTTCAAAGCCAAAGTGAAAGTTAATTTTTGCTCCTGGCACGGCTAGCAGCATGTTAGAACCAAATGATTGAGCAGGATTAGACTAGATCTTTTTGCAAGATATACCTGTGTAAACGTGAATTGAATAATTAGCATGCTGCGTGATGACAGCTCACATTTGCTTGGGAATGTTAGACTTACACACTGACTTTTTTCTTCATTAATTTCATTTTCAAGACACTGGTGCCTCAGGGGACTTCATTGTGAATGAGAAATGAGTGAATGAAATCAGTGCCTCCAGTTCATCAGCTTTAGCACGTTGTTTATCATGATGTTTTTAAGAAACGGTATGTTTTCGTTGTGGTAGTGCAGGATGTGTTCTTTCTGGCACCTAATTTCATCACTCAAAGCGTTTAATTTGCTGACTGTCAACTGATAAACCAATTGTGTGTATTTTGTGTCTGGGTGTGTTGGCAAGTGTTATATAAGGAGACATGTATAACTGTATTAATGTTGAGTGAGACCATTACAGCTCCCCTTTAATGTGGCTTGTTTATCTTTCTGCATAGAAACAAACCTATTTTTAAATATTTGTCATTTTAAACTGTGGTTCTTTAATCCAACCAACATTCCTTCTTGTTTAGGAGACAGCTTGGGCTGGGTACAGGAGACAGCACAGCTAAATAAAAATAATGCACTTTGTTAGGTGATATTATTGAAATCCTGGCTGATGGGACATATGGCATGAGATTTGGAAAATGCACGCTCTGGTGCAAACTATTTGAATATAAGTGCGACCGTGCACAAAAATAGACTCTCCTGATGAGTGTGGGGTTTTTTTTAATGGCATGTTCCATTTGTTCAGCGTTCTAGGAGGCAGTGCCACCAAAAACCTATGCAATTGTGTAAAATAAGCAAAACTTCAGTCCTAAGGCAAGAGGAATTCTGGTGATGTGGCCGACTTTGTTGTAATAAAGCACAGCTGTCTTCACCTTCAGTTTTGTAATTCAAGGTTTTTTATTCTCTGGGTGGAAAAAAGAAAAACAGGTGTGTAGTTGTCCCTAAGTGTCTACTGTCACAGTACTGAGAGACGGACACAGCTGAGAATGCCAACTCAGGACAGACTGATGAGAAACAGGGGCAGATATACCCCAAACTGGTGGTTATTCTATAATTAGAGTTTACCAAGCCAGTAACAAAAGAGAGCTCTTGTATCAACACACTGGTTAATAAGAAGCTAAAACACAGTCCCCTTAGTCATTCCAGCCCCTGGCTCACCACCCAGACAACTGGACTTCTAGTAAAGTTCTTCTAATCCTGAAGGATCAGACACACACCCAGGTCCAATTATGCTTTCATCAAATATCACACTGCATCCAACTCCTTTAGTAACTAAACTTTATTAATATAGAAAAAAGAAAAGAGTTATTAAATGGTTAAAATGAATCCTGTATGTTACAATTTGATTTCAGAGTCTGTAGATCAGGATCATAGCAGTGAAGGTGAGTCTGCTAGCTTGCAAAAAGTCTCTCTGGATCACCCAAACAGACTAGGGGTCATCAGTCCCTTGTTCAGAGCTTCCTTGTTAGAAATCACAGTCCAGAGAAGAGAATCAGGGATGAAGACAAAGCAATGATGTCACAGTTTGCAATTTATAGCTCAGCTCATGTACATGGAAAGTTACTGGTCAATATGAGGTCTTGGGCCATATGAGCATGGAAAGCCACTTGTAAAAGATGGAGTCTGAGGCCTTGTCTACACTACTGCTTAAGTAGACATAAGTTACGTTGCTCAGAGGTGTGAAAAAACCACCGCCCTGAGCAACATAACTTACATCGACTTAAAGCGGTATGTACACTGCCCTACGTTGGCAGGCGATGCTGTCCCACTAACATAGCTTCCACTTCTCATTGATTTAGGTGGAGTATTACATAGACAGGAGAGTGCTTGCCCATCAACGTAATGCGTCTTCACCAGATGCGCAAAATTGGTGCTGATTAAAAGTGGTAGTGAAGACAAGCCCGCAGATCACATGTCCTTGTATGCTTTGTTGTATCATGCAGGTGGGTGGGGGTAGCCATTGGCTCCACACTGTCTGTAGCGTCCTCAAGAAGGGCTCGCTGAACATTTGATTCTTCTCGATGGCCCATCACCATCGGCAGCCCCAGAGCACCCAGGACTGTTTGGCAGCCACAGCTGTTTGGCAGTACCCCCAATCAGCTGTTTGGCAGCTGGGGGAGAGGCGTGGGGGAGGGTGAAGAGCAGCGAGGGGAGTGGAGTCGGGGTGGGAAGAGGCGGAGTGAGGGCAGGGCCTTGAGGGAGGAGGCGAAGCGAGGGCGGGGCCTTGGGGAGGGGGCAGGGTGGGAAGTTGTGGGGCCTCGGGACAGGGTGGAGTGGAGTCAGGGCCTTGGGGCAGAGCAGGGGGTGGAGCACCTCCGGGGAAAAGAAAAACTCAGCACCTATGCCCATCACCACATGGGTGGCCATCAACCAGTGATGGCTAGTCTGAATGTAATTTTGGTGGAAGTTACCGAGGAACAGAACATAGCAAAGTTTTATAACTTCAAATACAAAGATGATATACTTAGCAGAGTATAATTTTCCAAACAATACCTTACATGACATACTTTGTATAAGATTTGTGGCAATTGTATAATAGTGGTAGCAGCAATGATATAAATGGTCATCTTCCTTTTCATATAGCATAACATCTACACAAATTTGCAACCACCATACTAGAACAAGAGGAAAAGCTAGTCAGTACAGAGCTGCTCGGGATTTTTTGAACGAACCATTTTTTGGTCCAAAAATGCTGATTTATTGAAACTGAAACTTTCCACAGAAAGAAGTCTGTTTCAGCTAAACTTTTATCGGGAAGTTTCTCAGATCAAAGATGGAAATACAGGTCAAAATGAGAGAGAAAGAGAGAGAGAGACTCCAGAATATCAACTAGCTCAGTAGTTGGGGCACTTAACTGGGATCTGGGAGACCCAGGTTCAAGTCTGTGCTCTAAATCGGGCAGGGAGGAGCTTGAACCTAGGCCGCCCACACCCTAGGTGAATGCTTTAACCATACTGTTGGCTATTATGGGGTGGGTTGGTATCTATCTTGTTCTCCTTCTCTTTCTCCTCCTCCTCCTCCTCCTCCAAATTTAGAAAGGTCTTGTTTTCTGATGCAGAACAAAAACAAATTTTGAAACCTCAAAATTTTTTGCAAAACAGAATTCTTGTTTTCCACACATCCCTAGTCACTAACATTCTTGCAACCATAATGGTTTCTCTGATTCTTTAGTGAAGCAAGGGACCAGAGAAAACTTACAAAAGGTTAGCTTGCAAAGTTGCATATATTTTTAAAAATAAGATTTATAAGTTTGAGTTTGCAGATGATTCCTGGTGTGTGTCTGGCACAGAATCCGGAAGTTGGCTGCTGTCAGTGCCGAGGTATAGTTACCAATGAATGAATGGTCAGCCACACCTTGCAGCATTCACTTGAGGGAAGGAGAATTATGTTGAGGCAGTTTTGGTCAACAGAGCAAACATATCAGGTTGGATCTGAGTAGACACAAGCAAGATAGTTAATTCAAATTCCATTAACCCCACCACCCACATTCATTCTTTTCCATTTGCGAGACCCAAACTAAACCTTTTTTGGAAGGTTCAGAATTGTTACTTTTTTTCAGTATTTTTCTTTTCATCAGTGTTTCTTTGTTTCCAGATCCTTGGGAAAGTGAAAAAGCTGAAATACTGTAAGAAACCATTCTTGCTGTGTTTCTAGGCAGATTAGAAGCAGAAAGAATTCAAAATTTCGTGGAGTCTAAGTATCAGGAGGGTTTCTTCTCAAGTTCTAGAGATTAGGATCAATATCTTAACTTTTGAATGCTTTTCTGAGATGAACCCAAATTCCAAATGGTTTGACATTCATCCACTACTGGGTCTAGTATCAAGAAGTTTGAAATCTCATTATAAGTGGCAGCAGCAACAAGTGTGTCTGTAGTGTCTGGATAGGTTCAAACAAGAGCAGGCAACATCACAGGATAGTTAATAGTTTATATTCACTTGCATTCACCTCTAATTTGACTTCTGTGGATTTATTTAATTGTTTCAGCCTACTGTGATCACCCTTAAACGTTTCCTAGGTGCCTTAGGTAATTTCTTGGATACCTACAATTCTGCAGATGTAATTTTTTAATTATCAACTCTGAGAAGTAGAGTAAAATATAGGAAATATTAAGCTAACCTTTATATATTTATCTAACACAAAATTGGCAAGCTTTTAAGAGTGATAAATCTTCATTCAGTTACCAGAGATAATTATTTTCCTGGGCTAGTGCTTGGAAAAATTCACTGGTCCCAAAAGTGTTTGTACTTAGTTTTCCGTAACAACAGATCTCAAGTTATCATTTCTCAAGTTTATCCCATTGGGATCTTAGTGTCTCCCCCCCGGTAACTTAGTTCAATTCTGATATATTATTCAGTGTGTCTTAAATGGCTGCTTAGAGTTTAATGCTTCATTGCATTGAAAACTGAAATTTATAGATATTCCAAGAGGGTGAAATTCACCTTCATGCAGAAGGCCTGCCTAAGGCCTGTGCACCACTTAAATCCACTTAGGACTGCAAGCTAGGCCTTTAAATGGGACTCAAGTGGTGGATAGGCATTAGACAGGCCTTTTGCATGAGGAGAATTTCACACAGATGCATTAACTAAGCATTGGTTTGTATCTCATGTACTTCTTGAGAACATTATAACCATATTAGATTGAAGCAGAGATTGGGGAGAAAAGCAAGATACTAAACTGAATATGATTTAAAGTCCACAAGCTGCTAGGACCAGAGACAAATGTAAATTCCAGCTTTCTAATGTAATGGGGTATGTGTTTGTAGACCTATGGTTCTCAATACTGTGTGTAGTGGAAGTCGTGAAAAGTCAACATGTGCCAACCATTGCTACACATAGTTACCACAGGTATTTCCTAGTCTAAGTATGAAGAAAAACTGTGTAATCTCAGATACCAGTGAGTAGTAATTATTGGCAAATGCTGACTTTTTAATGCCAAGCTCTGTATTTACTGTATTTGAGGTAAAACTGTCAAAGCCAGCGAGTCTAAAAGTGTTTGGTTTAGTTTGTCCCTAGTCCAGAACTAAAATAGCAAGTACCACAAAATGTGGCTTTCTAGTATATAATGGCATTTTGAAAGAAATCATCTCATATTTTCTATAATTTATTTAAATCTTCATCTTCACACAGTTCAACACTTCGCTGTTAGACACACACAAAAGAAAAAGCTAGCCAAGTATGTTGAAAGGTATCTGTATCAGTGTAATGAAATAGATGTGTGACCAGAAGAAGACAGAGTTTAGTACTTTCAATTTCTGTCCTGATCAGATTAGTGTGCTGTGCTCCTCGGTTCCACCCCACCCCAGAGATAGCTGCCCTTCAGTAGAGCTCAGTTTGGTTTCTATATAGCTCTTACTCATGGGAGTGTTGAATTGCTTATTAGTTAATATTTATCAAGCTTTTTAATATCTGATCATAAAAGGTGCAAGGAATCAACAACAGGTCTAATAAAAGTACCTTCCCATTTAAGGTAGTATACTGCTGTTGTGAGTATGAAATCCAGACAGTAAGAAAATACTTTTTAAAATGACCTTGAATAACATTTTTTCCCCTCTTCTCTAATATGCTAGCTCCCATTTTTGGTTGATAAATCCATGCCATAACGAGGTACATATAGAGTTAATTTAAGTTGCTAACTCACTCAAAAGGCCAGCGCTGCTATGCCGGTTCCTTCTTTAGGAAGCAGGCTCTTAAAGAGGCCTCCAGTTTGCTTTTAACATAGAAATTACACTACGCCCAACCAGGGAATCAGTGCCTTTCAAAGAAAGTGCTCCATTTCTGAAACTAGTCAAATGGCTCAGTTCTATATTTGCTCCTTATCTCGTTACAGATATGAACTAGTGCTAGAATAATACAAAAGCTGCCAGAGTAGTTGTTAATTATACCTTGTATTTTATATTACCTTTCTGTGGTTCTCTTCTACTAGGCTTTCAGATTAAAACAAAGAACCTGGTAAAACACTCATCAGGGACATTGAAATGGAAAATTGGGCCTCTCTTATTCTAACAGCTGAATATCAACTAGTAGAGAGAGCTTTAAGAATGGGAGAAGGCAGGGGTAGAGAGGGAACAAGGAGTGTGCTTCAGGATCCTCTCTGCCTTCAAGGAACTACCTACTCCATGGATTAACAAGAGGGAGGAATCCCATGTGTCAGATAGTCCCCTGCCCTCCTAGAACTTGCTACAGTCACCCCAAAGTTTGTGGCATCTGTGTGTCCAAGTGCACATTACATGTTTGATTGTAATAGTAATTTTCAAAGTTTAAAGATGTGTGCACCATTTAGAAACATTTACAGATAAGCATTTGAAGAGTTATATTCCTTGCTTGCTCTTGGCTCCTGCTGCCTGTTCCTGACTGCTTATTTCTGTCAACTAGCCAAACAAATGGTGCTTCCAGGTGGCATCCTAGGACTCTTTTGGGCTGTACACTCTTTCCACTAAGCTGTTCCTTTAACATACAGTTGTTTTTATTGGACTGTCCTTTCAAAGGTCCTAACCTTGTGGATGGGGAATTCTCTCCCCAAAATGTTTTAAAATATCACATGTGGAGAAATTTTCTTTTATGATATAGTTTTAGTTAAGATATTCTTTCCACTGTATGTCATGTTGTTTTTAGCCAGTGATAATCTTCCACTGCAGTGAATATTTGAATTTTTTTGGCAAGCGAGGACAGAAGGATTATATTTCACAGGTAGCTATGGGTCTGAGAACCTTCCTTTTAGTGATTACCTCAATGTAAAAGACATAGCATTTGTGTCTGTGGACGGAGGGTCAGATTTTTACTAATACATGCCAAAAGCTAATGCAAGTGAGGAAAAGGCAAGAGTACTCCACCAAAACCCAAGGTTTCACTGGGATTCTAGACTAAATTTGCCAGTAGCTGGAGAGGTGCGGAATGCAAAAATGCTGACTTTTACTCAGCAATTGGCATGGCCATTTTGTTCCTCAGCATACTATGCTGGTCCCACACATGCAGCCAGGTCAAGGGCTCCCTGCTAGGTCTTACTGGAAAGCAGCAGGCGACACTTGGAGAACCACTCCAACACTGCCAGCTGGGCAACATTTATCTTAGGTGATTCTTCTGTGGCTGTCCGTCACTCACTCTGCCTCTCTCCCTCTATTGGAAGCAGTTTCTGTGTGGTAATTATTCAGTATCTCTGCTTAGTTCACTGATTCCCAGTCTATTGGTATTCTTGTGTGGGCTGAAAACACTGTAGTTTGTTCTCTCTGGCTTATATAATGTATACTCAAATTCACTATGAAAAATGCCAGTGTACTATTTACAAGAATGTGTTATTAAATATAATGTTTAATATCTCATTATGTGAACTAGCTTCACTTGTGGTTTATTTTTTATAATGTGTATGAAGAAAAGTGAAGATGATGATGATGATGATGATGATGATGGCATTAAGTGGAAGTTAAGCCATGTTGAGACAAATTATTCAGTGTTCATGAAGAAAAGCTGACCTTTTGTTGTGGCAGAGGTGAAATGGGAGTATAACAATAAGCTGACTCTTTGATCGTTATTCTTCTCATAACTAACATCTGGTGAAATGTTAATAGGTTTTCCTGAATCTAGATGCAGTGGAAATGCTACAGGTGGAATAAGTGCATGTGATAAAATAATCTCACAGTAATTCTGCATTCTTGCTTTGGAAGTAGTTGCTGATAAATAGGGAGGTGACTCAGAAAAATCAGTTAGTTATGGAGCATGAAACTCAGTAAACTTCCACTTGCCCAGCTTTCAGCCTCAGTTCATATTCAGAATACTTCAGGGTCCCACACATGTAAACTTCAGTTGATATCCTTTTCAAGCCCCTTTACCACGTAAACTGAAATTCCCTTAGCCTCTGATAGAATTCCTACCATTCATGTAGAGACATGAAATAGACATCACTTCTGAAACTGGATTTCAGTCCCTACAAGTGATGGTACAAATATTTCCTGGTTAATTAGGTAGGTTTCTCTGCTAGGCACCAGGCAAAGGAAGGCTGGTGCAAATGAATACTCCTAGCTGGTTTGGGATCATTATTCTCTGAGTTTGAAGTGTGCTCTTGAGTATTCAGTTGTATGTAGCACTATTCAAATGTACTCATTTCTGTACATTTTAAACAGAAAAAAAAAAAAAACCAAGGTGTTTGAGTGCTGTGATCTTTTTGCTCTATTCAGCAGGATCACATATTGGTTACCTAGTGGTTAATACAAATTAAATACCAGAAAAAAATCAGATTTGGATAGAAAAAAAGACTGTAAGTTGAAATTGAGGTACTTTGTTATTAATCAATCAATAAATAAATACTTAGCACAATATTATCAACTTAATCTGTGCATTGTTCATTTTACTCTTCTCACTTGATGGTGTGTGGTACTGGAAGCAGAAAGATTGCAGTAATTGAGTACAGTATATTTTGGCTCTGATTTAAAACTGAAGAAAGCCCAATTGATTGTGCTAGTCTATTTTAAGGCTTTGTTCCTGCCACAGTGAGATCAAGGGATTGATTTCATTGTAATTGTTACATGATAGGGGAATTTTCTAGGAGAGTAAAACACATACCTGTCATGTGGTAACAGCAGGCAGGCTTCTGTGACTTACGCTATTCGTTCAGCACTGTTTAATTGGCTACATGAATGTTTATATGAGTGCTAGCCACATAGGGTGATATTACGAAGAATGGGAAAGTTGGCTCTGACTATGTTTGTACTTGAATGACAAATAGTTCTAACGGTGTGAGACCGATTTAGTGTGGATGGAGCTAATTACTCAGTCCAGGGGTTGACCCTAGAAAACCTCTGTTCCAATAGTAATGACGTTATCAATTAATGCAGTAGATCATGATATGTAGCAAAGCACTAAATCTAAAGCAAAAGCAGAATTATTCTTGTCCATTCCTTCTAGAGGGCCCTGCTATGCCAGTATCTTTTATCTGAGAACGTTTGTGATGCTCCAATCTCCAGCCATCCCAATAAGAAAACCATGGATTTATTAAGAGAAACTGGTCAGGCTTCTAGGTTTACCAGTTGGTATCCACCCCTGGCCCTCAACTCCGTAGAGTTTCTCTTTCATAAATTTGACTAAAACTCTTTTATATTTTCTTGATTTTAATTTAGTTTATCATCAGGGCTAAGGAATTACTAAGAATAAAATATTCTGTCAAATCAGAATCAAATCAAGCAAATTAATCTCAATATTGCCTTGGACTTCAATTATCAAATGAATACCAAAATATAATCAATCCTTATATAAATTCTAAAGACGAGTCTAAGAAGTTGTCCATTTGGGTATAAATCTCAACCACAAAATTTCACCAAAATCAAGTGAATTTATCATTTGTGTCTGCTTAAGAAGCTTAATACTGAAATCAGGTTATTATCTAATGTCTGAACCATAACATCAGAGCCAATGATAAAGGTTCCCTCTTAGACTTCAATTCCGGTCTGAAGGTTAATCCTTTACCCCTCACCAAACCCCCAACAGAGATGTTATCACACAGACTTTAATAGAATACTCTTCATAAGAATAATTTTAAGAATTCTTATTTACCAAAAATTACAGGTGACAATCTGAGTCTCAAGACACAGAACACACTTTATTAAATTTCTTTTATGAAACAATAATTACAGTTGTTTAAACCTGGGGACCTTTCTAGCATCTTTCTAGCATCTTGCACATGGGGTCTTTTGGTGCTCAAACATACATGCAAATACACAGCCACAGTTTCACAACTTAAATAAATACCTAGAAAAGGCCTGGACATCTCCAAGCTACTAAAGATAAGACTGGAAAAGAAAAAAAAAGGGCGTGTATGTGAAAAGTATGATACTTAAGATGATCAGCTCTTGCAGTCTTCTTGACTTTTGCAGAGTAGGAGGTGGAAATTCAGGCAAAGATCCAGACTGGGATGTTCCACTGCAGCCTCACACTTCCTTTAATGGAGCTTTGGGGTGCAGGAGAGACTGGAAAATGGAGAGGCTTGATTGTTGATGCGGTGATCTCCTTTCCTTAAGATAATCAGTCTTGGAGATTCTGGTCTGGAATGTCACTCTTCCACTGCCACATCCCCAGAATACTGGACATTCCACGACTTCCAGGGATGGCATGGGCCTCCCCTTGCCAGCATGACATGGTGTGTGCAGGGTCACACTGCATGGGGGAAGCCATATTGAAGAGTGCATTCTTCCACAAGCATGACTTTGGATACAGTGTGTGTGATAATGCTGGCAGGGGTAGGCTGGTGTGCTCTTCAAAATGGCATTCCTTGTCTGATACTGGACAAAACTATGACAGGTTTTGCCTCAGTACTGGAAGGGGGGCAAACTGTCTACCTTAGATGGCTTATTGACCCGAAAGGCCTTTGGGCGGTGCCTTCATTTTCTGTGTACTGCACCTTTTAAATTTCTAAGAAATCTGCCTGATTTCAGAGACTGTGATCATTTTGTTTTCAGAGAAGCTGACACCTGTTCAGAGAAAATACACACTGTGCCTTCTCAAGGAGGTTTTGTTTGTGTCTGTGCTTTTTCCAGAATCTAAAATATGTCAGTCAGGCTGAAAGCACATGGTTGTCCTTTTAGTGGAAGGAGACATAGTGTTGCAAACTCTTACACTATTAGTGCAAGTCTGGCAATATTTGCGTTTGGGGTTTTTTTTCCTTGACTCTCTAGCCCCTGGAAGGAAGTGATTTCATGAGAATCTCTGCTTTTGTTTTTTTTTAAGTAAGTTTTTTATCCCCCATGGTTGCAGATAATCATTGAAAATGTGCCTTGAGTACAGCCCAGGGGCTCAGAAAAGGTAAATAAAAATCCAACATGTATTTTTAAGCCAGTCTCATAATTTTGGGAGAGGGGCCTAACCCATTTCTGAACATGGGGATTGGAATTAATGGAAATATAACAAGCATAACAATGAAGTGTGAGCTGAAATGGTATGTACTGAGAATTGAAACACTACCCCCGCTATCTCACACCATGACAGAAACATACTGATTGTCTGTAAAATTGATCGTTCTGTTATGAAGGTCATAATATTATGACAATAACATGATGTTCTGTGCTGCTATAAATTGTTATATTGTATGGATATTCAAGATGTTTCTCATTTTCTGTTCTGTTTCCCAGGAAAGAATAAAAATAAAAGTTTTAAAAAAATCTCCTGGTATTTTGGCCAATATTAGCACGTTAGTTCTGATGTGTAGGCCTGACTAGAAAATTACATTTTGTTTACATTAACATAAAACCACAAACAAACAAAAAACCCCAACAACAACAGCTGACTGTAATTTCAACGGGGTGTAGTTATTATTTTCCCCACACGGTTGTATCATATTCCCATGCATTGTTAAAGAAATACAGTGAACTTAAAAACCACACTTATGTACTTCCGTTGGAAATTTTTCAGCTATGGTTGTTACAGGTGATACCTAGAATTATTGAAAATAAAGGGTTTTTTTTTTAGTTTACTTCATGCATTTCACAGCAGTTAGCATGTAATGAGTTTTAGGGCATGTCTACGCTGAAGACGGGAGCATGCCTTTCAGCCTGGGTAGACAGAATTGCGCTAGGTCTGGTTGAACTAGCGTGCCAAAAATAGCAGTGTGGTCATTGCAGCATGGGTGGCAGCACAGGATAACCACCCAAATACGGACGCTGGGAGTCTGGTGGGCTTATACTCTGACAGCTAGCCAATGTCACCACAGCCATACTGCTATTTTTCATATAGCTAGTTCAAGAAGCGTTAGCACATGTCTATCTACCCAGGCTGGGAGGCACATGCCCAGGTGCTGTGAAGACAAAATCCCATTGTTGTTTGTTGCTGTTTGAAAGATTTGCATGAAGGAGAGAGAGCATTTAAAAGAAAAATGTGAGTGTAAAACTCACAAAAGTTGGCAGAGGGCTCAAAGGCAAGTGCAGTCCCTGAAATGACGTTTAGTTCGCTTTTTGAAATGAGCTAGATTTCAAGGAGACTGCTCCTTTAAACATTTGTTGTCTATCACTAGGGTGTTGATCTCCTTTGTATTCTGATATTCTCTTAGTGAATGAGAAGATAACTCCTCACCTCTTCTTTTTCTTTCTCCCCCAGTTAAAAGACAAAACCTGAAAGTCCAGATTAACACAACTGATGATACCATTTGTATGAAATACCTTCGGCTAAGTCCAGACACCAAACTCCAAGGTTTCATTCTGGGATATGGAAGCAGCTTCTTCTCTAACCAGTATATCCCTCTGCCTTCAGAAGGAAAATCCTATGTAACAGAAGTTGGTAAGGCATTATGGTTTTGAGTGCTACTTTTGGTCAATGGACGGGGGATTGGAATTAAAAGAATGGGAATCTGTTTGCTTTTTTAGGGAGGGTGGGGTGAGTTGTGTGTTTTGTTGTTTGTTCAGGGATTTTTGAAAAGTTTTCAGATGGCAGAGGAATTGGGAGATCATTTAAGGAAGACAGGGACTGTATTTCTGGTTCTGGAAAATTTGATGTTGGTTGGCTATTTGGTTTACATGTTTTTTTAACTGCTGAAATTTCTTTTCTGACATTGGTTGTATGCATGGATTAGATAGGGTGATTTTGGATACAATTGTAGTCACCAGAGACAGCTAAGGTACCAGGGAGTCAGGTGGCTGTCAGGCTTTAGGCCCCTGTTATAGGGTTCAGAGACTCACAATAGCAACTAAAGTGGGCCATTTGAATTCTAACTCAGGAGTATAAAAGCTATTTCCTCTAAAGCTACCATCTGAAGAGGTACTGCAAAGAGAAACCCTAAGAACAGCTTGGGAGTGAACTGCAAAATTAAGGTTTATATTTGTAAATACAGCACTTGATTACTTAAATTGTAAATAAAGTCCAAACCCCAAGAAGAGGGGATGAGTTTGGACAATAAGCCATGTGTGTGTGAGAGATGTGGTAAGAATGGGAGTCTAGTCATTAACAGAGTCCTCAAAAGTTAAATATACAACATTGTTATTAGCAAATTTTGTTCATTCTTAACTAAAGATGAGACTGAACCATAAAATTTTGGTGTACCCAAAGACCTAAAAACATTGTCTTCTGTTCCATGGCCTCAGTGCACTGCAATGGGGGTGATAATTGTCATTGATGTTAGGCAAATTTAAACAGGAAATAAAATGTCAATTTTTAACAGTGAGGGTAGTTAACCATTGCAACAGCTTAGCTAGGCATGTGGCAAATTCTCAGTTGCTTGGAGTATTTAAAGCAAGATTGGATGGCTTTCCGAAAGATTTGTTCTAGTTCATCTGCAAATTGTTGGACTACAGCAGGAATTACTGGATGAAGTTCTATGGCCTGTGTTTATGCAGATCAGATAAGATCAAGTATGTCCAACCTGGCACTGACCGCTCTAATATCAGCGTTGTGGTGAGGCTTTGGGAGGCCTAGGAGAGCATGCTGACTAATGTTGCCTTGACTCAGAAAACAATTAAAATATTGGCTTATGGCCATTTGACCTTTCTGAATGATGATCAACCCTCTGGTTGAAAAATTTGGACACCACTGGACTAGGTGATCATAATTAGTCCTCTCTGTCCTTGAAGTCTGCCCTGCCACCGTAGTATCAGAATACTTGGTGGTGTATGTTTATGGGGGAAAAGGTATCACCGTACTGAAATTCTTAAAGTGCCCCTGCTAATGTGGTTCTGGGTTCTTACAGCGATTTCATAATAAAACAGCAGAATTAAAAAAAAGAACAGAGGGCGTTTCAGTGATAACAGTAACCCCTTGGGGTGGGGATGTGCATGGCAGGGAGGGGAATGCTATAGATTTTTTTTTTAAAGTAAGGAGATTGGGGGGCCAACAGGATTTTGAGGGTGTGAATTCCTTCCTCTCTGGGCCACTGCAGCAAAGACATGATTGTTGTATAGCTGGGAATCAAACTCCTGAGATCTTTCTAATTCCATCACTGATTTAGAGTTTGAGTTCAGGAAAGTCCCTTACACAGCTCCAGTGAAGTCAGAGTTTAACAAGTCTGAATTAGACTCTTCGTATAATTTCTGCAAATGGGTATAATGCCTTCTGTAATTAATTTTCAGGAGTGCTGAGGCTTAATTGATGTTTGTAAAGTACTGCCGTCCTTGGGTGAAAATAGCAATGCAGTCTTCTGTAGTTCTCCTAAATTTTTTCCATTTAATAGGAATGATGCTACCTGGTGCTGTGTAAAATCATATGAAGCCATGGACTCTGTCAGAGGCGGACTTCATCTGGGACAGATTGCATTTAGTAGTTGTATTTTCTGTAGCTTTTATGTGTAAGGTTAGTAGCTTATAGAGAAACAAAGCTCTCAGAGCACCTATTACCTGAGTGGTGCAGTACGTCCGAGTATCCAGCTGTATCCTAGAATTCCATAGAAGCTGTTGCTGTTACACAAGCAAGATTCTGCTCCAGTGAAGATTAAAAAAAAAAAAGATAAAACCCTTGACATTTATAGCATGGAATGAAATGTGCTATATGGTCTCATATATTTAGACACAACAAAGCACCAAGTCAATGACCTTCTCAGTGTGTTTTGTTATGCTGAAGTACTGGGGAGGACCTTTCGTTTCACACCCCTTTCATTGACAGATTCAAGCTGTCTACATCGTAATAAAATCCATTGAGACAACTTCTTAATGGCAATGCATCACTTAAAAGTTAAGGGAAATAAATATAAGTATACTTGTGTAATGTAACTGAAATGTAAAGTACAATATGCTGCAATTTTAAACACTAGCATCTGTGACTTTAGGCAAACATCTTTCTTGCACAGAGCAAGAAAGAAACCAGCTGCAGAATTTGCTAGAGGGTATTGGTGTACTCCTCAGGTCTACAGTGTTTATTGATTGCATTTAAAGATAACAGATTTATGGTAATTGTGTTAACTCAGGGGCATTTCAGGTTAAAGAGATTTGAATTATTTTATGTGCCCTATGGAGCTGTTCATTTGAATGAAAAAAGTCTTCTGTACTGCATTCAAATGGAACTCCAGGTTGCACATTTCCACCTAAGTATATAGCATTATCTTAAAGGTAGATCCTAAGTGGTATTTATCTCATGCTCAGTGCAGCTTGAGTGGGAGGTGGGAGGGAAAGGTGGTTGCAAACAGCCCCTTGATTCTTTGGCTAGCTGCTGTCATAAGGTAGAGCAGCCACAGAGCTGCTATTATGCTGGCTGGAAGGGTCCTGTGGAGACTTTTCTGCCAGCTGATTTCCCTGGGATTAGGGAATCCCCAATTAACCCTTTGAGGGCAGCTTTCAGTCCCTTTGTGCCCCTCGGGTGCTCATAGGTGACTTAACCTTGGGTTGGGATCTAACCCTTTAATATTAAAACTAATATTTGTTCATTTTAAGTTCTAAAAACAAAAAGATGTGCCAATCCATAGCTTAAGACATTCTGTCAATTAAAACTACCTGCAACACTGTACAAAACAAAAGCCAGGATAATCACCCTAACTCTTTAACAAAGTCACTTACAATCTAACTAACTAAACAGACCAATATCTCATTCTGCCTGAGATCTTGTCTCATTATCTCGATGTTCCACACCTCCCCACAGGGCTGGAAAAACAAATGAGCCTTGCTGATTGCCCTGAAGGTCAGCTGATTCAGGCTGCTTTGGAACAGAGTTGAGAGAATGAATCCCAAAGTCAAAGTGCAGTCATAGCTCATATAAACCAACCAGGTCCAATTTAAGTCTTCTGCTAGATGCAGCCATGGCAGTGTTGCTGTCAGGGTTCCCTCCCCACTCTAAACTCTAGGGTACAGATGTGGGGACCCACGTGAAAGACCCCCTAAGCTTAATTCTACCAGTTTAGGTTAAAACTTCCCCCAGGCACAAATTCTTTGCCCTTGGAGGATATGCTGCCACCACCAAATGATTTCACAAAGAAACAGGGAAAGGACCACTTGGAGTTCCTATTCCCCAAAAATATCCCCCCAAGCCCTTACACCCCCTTTCCTGGGGAGGCTTGAGAATAATATCCTAACCAATTGGTTACGAAGTGATCACAGACCCAAACCCCTGGGTCTTAGGACAATAGAGAAATCAGTCAGGTTCTTAAAAGAAGGATTTTATTTAAAAAAAAAAAAGACCTCTGTAAAATCAGGATGGAAAATAACTTTACAGGGTAACAAAAGATTCAAAAACACAGAAGAACTTCCTCTAGGCTTAGTTTCAGAGTTATAAGAAACAGGAATAAACCTCCCTCCAGCAAAGGAAAAATTCACAAGCAGAACAAAAGATAATCTAACATGCCTTGCCTGGCTTTTACTTACAATTTTTGTAATATGAGAGACTTTTAGGATGATTTATAGGAAAAGGAGTTTTCTGACCTGATGCTTCTCTGCTTCCCAAGAGAACACACAAAACAAAGCCTCCCTCCCTCCCCCCAAGATTTTAAAGTATCTTCTTTCCCCATTGGTCCTTTTGGTCAGGTGCCAGCCAGGTTATTTGAGCTTCTTAACCCCTTACAGGTAAGGAAGGAATTCTAGGCTACCCTTAGCTATATGGTTATGACAGTTGCATTGGGAAAGAAGTGGTCTCTCAAGGAGGCAGGTCACAGGCCACTCGTTGCTTTAAATCTGCAATGATCAAGACCATAAATTACTCCCAGAAGCCAATAGCAGGCAATGTGGATTGTACAGCATCATTGTATTTTCATCCTGACAAGCTGCTCCACTCACCAATAAGATAGTAAGCTTGAACTGGTGCAGAATATGACTAATAATGTTAAGGGATAGTCCTGTGTAGAATACATTGCAAGGGAATCGTAGAAGTGTAGGACAAGAACGGACCTTGAGAGATCATCAAGTCCAGTCCCCTGCACTCAAGGCAGGACTCCATAATAATTAGACCATTCCTGACAGGAGTTTGTTTAAACTGTTGTTAAAAACCTCCTATGACAGAGATTCTACAGCTTCCATAAGCAATTTATTCTAGTGTTTAACTACCCTCACAGCTAGGAAGTTTTTTCCAGTGTCCAACCTAAACTGCCCTTGCTGCAATTTAAGCCCCTTGCTTCTTGTTCTATGCTCAGAGGTTAAGAAAAACAATTTTTCTTCCTCCTCTTTGTAACAACCTTTTACACACTTGAAAACTGTTATCATGTCCCCTCTGTCTTCTCTTCTCCAGACTAAACAAACCCAATTTTTTCCTTTCCTCATAGGTCATGTTTTCTAGACCTTTAATCATTTTTGTTGCTCTCCTCTGGACTTTCTTCAGTTTGTCCACTTCTTTCCTGAAATGTGGCTCCCAGATCTGGACACAGTTCTCCAGATGAGGCCTTATCACAGAGTAGAGCTGAAGAATGACTTCTAATGTTTTGCTTACAACACTTCTGCTAATGCATTCCAGAAAGATATTTGCTTTTTGGCAGATTCATATTTAGCTTGTGATCCACTATATCACTCTCATCCCTTTCCACGGTTCTCCTTCCTGGGCAGTTATTTCCCATTTTGTATGTGTGCAAATTGATCCTTCCTAAGTGGAGTATGTTGCGTTTGTCCGTATTGAGTTTCATCCGATTTATTTCAGATCATTTCTCCTGTTTGTACAATCATTTTGAATTTTAATCCTATCCTCCAAAGCACTTGCAACCTCTCCCAGTTTGGTATTAGCCAAAAACTCTCTATGCTGTTATCTAAATCGTTGATGAAGATATTGAACAGAACTGGACCCACGATCGATCCCTGTGGGACCCCACTGGATATGCCCTTCCAGCTTGACCGTGAACCACTGACAACTACTCTCTGGGAACGGTTTTCCAACCAGTTAGGCATCCACCTTATAGTAGCTCCATTTAGGTTATGTTTCCCTAGTTTGATCCTGAAGTGATAAAGGCGTGGATGACAGTAACACAACACTGGTTTATATATGGAAGAAAAAGTGAGAGTAGAGAGAGTATGGAATAAAGATAAACTAGGTGATTGCCACAAACAGAACAGTACCACCTTGGCATGAGCCTCTGAAAATTATAATTGGGTGAGTTATCAGTCAGTCAGACCTGTATGTCTAGGTAATATTTGCTCTGTCCTTGGCAATGCCAACATTGTGCATTTTAAAGAATTTTTGGAAACTAAAAAATATGTGTATGGAATGGAATCACCTCCTGGCCTTACTTAGTAAGGCAAGGCCATAGAAAAGGAATGACTTCCCTAATTAAACAAAAGTGCTAATGAAGGAAAATATGCAAACTCAGTGTATAAATAAGCCATAACTTCCATGAGTTCATAATAAGATAACAAACCTGCACTCCCCCAACACATAGGCATATACTTTCCACAGTACCCACCCTATCACTATTGAGTTTTGGTACGACTAAAGGTCCTGATTCTCTGCTGATCCACGTATCCTTCATAACACAGTTGACGTTGCAGTCAGTGGGGCCAGACAGGCCAAACTTTGGCCTATGGCATGTGAAATTACATATGTTTATTTGCAGCCAAAAAAAAAAAAAAAGCCCGTGAATTTTAAGTTGACCTTTCCTAGTATTTTCAGCCAAGATGCATGGCTTGGATTAATGTGTGCTTATAGGACCTATAACACCAGCACTGAATAGTCAGTAGCTCGCAACAGTGATCCTTTACATCAACAATTTTTCTTTCCCTTTTCTTTCTTTTTCAGTTAAAATAACAAATAACTGAACCAGCCATTGCGTAAAGTAATCCAGCAGACAGGACCATAGAGAGGACATAGGCAAAAGAAAAGGGTTTTATTGATTTCCTGAACTTGTAATGTGCATACGCTGGCTGTAACCTCTGTAGTACCATGCCTCTCTGCATACCCAGAGTCAGCTCAGGGAGAAGGGTGAATGATAGTGGTTTGGTTCAAAAAAACACCTTAAACTATTTAAATTTGTAAACTTCTTGGGGTACGGGCAGTGTTTTCCTGTGTGGTCTATATAGTGCTGAACATACTTTCTGAATTTAAATAATAGATAAGAGATATTAGAGAGACAAAGTGAGTGAGATTAGAAACAATAGCATCCTGGAAGGTGCTCAGATCCTATGGGAAGGAGCATCAGTATAAGATCCTAGAAAGAATTATTCAATTTACAGATGTTTATACAAAAGTCTCCACTTTATTTGAATTTCATCTGAATCTATTGAGCCTGCAAAATGGGTAGCGGAAGAAAAGCCTTTCTGTGAAATTTCTGCTATTTCTTCCTAGTCAGGTTAGAAATATTACAAGACACCCTTTCTCACTTTCTTTTGGTTCTGCTAGATGGAACCAAGCAAATGCAGAGACATGAGAAAATAGGACTGAAATTTTAGAAAGAGAAAAATAAATTTTATTTTAAAACACCAAAACCAGTTCAGATTGAGTTCAATTTAAATTTTGGGGAAAGCTCAAATTGGCTTTTTGTTTTATCCAAACCAGACCACATCCCCTAATAAAAGACCAAGGGATGCCTGGGGAGTTTCCTCATAACTTTAGAGTGGTAGCCATGTTAGTCTGTATTAGCAAAAACAACGAGGAGTCCTTGTGGCACTTCAGAGACTAACAAATGTATTTGGGCATAAGCTTTCATGGGCTAAAACCCACTTCATCAGATGCATGGAGTGGAACATACAGTAAGGAGGTATAAATACACAGCATATGAAAAGATGGGAGTTGCCTTACCAAGTGGGGGGTCAGTGCTAAGGAGCCATTCAGTTCAATTCAATTCCCCTTGCTAAATACTCACACCTTTATGTCAACTGTTTGAAATGGGCCACCTTGTTTACACTGGCCTCATTAAGAAAAGTGACTTCCACTCCTTCTCATCAACTGTTGAGAATTGCCTACTTCCAACTTAAATTGAGTTGAGCAAAACTGAAAACTAGGAAATGCTCAATTATGTTGTTCATGCAACTTTCACTCTGACCTCTTTCATCACTGCCCCAATATGCCTCATTAATACATATACTTTTACTCTCCACCCAAATATATGGTTTCTACCTTCAGCACCCCCCCTATAAAAATTGTTCCAGCACCACTGCTGAGACATTGCTTGAAGAAGGTAGAGGGAAAGTGGCGTGGACAACCTTTTTTGTTTTTTGTCCTTTTAATAGTGTTTAAAGAAAGAGAGAGGAAATATCTTTTGCATTTTCCATTCTGAAAAGAACAATAGTTTTTGGAAACTAATATATTTTTTAGCACCACTTCATAAAGTATCATTAGCTAAAACTTGTGACAGTCCTTTCAAAAAAATATGGCTGGAATTCCGCAGCGTTCTCTATGATCAGTTGTCAACACTGCTCTGTTTGTTAATATCCATGGCCTCGTGAGCTTTCGTTTTGGTTTCCCATTGCCAGTTCCATGAACTAGCTGATTATATATTCTGTCATTTTATTGTAGATTTCATATTCTCCACTCCAGTGACCTCCACTGTATTTGCTTAACTAAACATAAGTTTCATTAAAATAGATATTTAACCTCCCTCCCCCACTTCGAGTTTTAAGACACTTGCTAGAGTTTTGCACTGCATATTAGTCTCTTAGTGACATTGACATGTATAACAAAAGTCATGGCATAGCAGATAAGGTAATGAAGAAAATAAGTGTTGGCCTGTGTTATTAGGATGTGTCAATGATATATCCAGTGCCAGGAATGTGATTAGTTTATAGTGACATTGAAATGTTTGCTCACTTACATGCTGCCTTGTAGTCTTTCCAAGGTTTAAGCTATGATATGTTCTAGAGATATATAGCAGAACACATAGTATTTAGATGTCAGAAATGTCTGAATTAAATGAACTATGGGAAACAGATTGAGTTCTGATAATGCACTGTAGTGTTCTGGTGGTTAGTGACTATACCAAGATAGGTGTATGTGCTTGCTGTTAAACAGAGTGAGGGAGAATAGTATCGAATGCAGTGTACTAACACACTGTTTCACAAAATCTAGTGCTTTGCGCATTTGTTATTGGAACACTCGGCTTCTTCTCCCTTGTGTCAACAATGGTATCTCCACGTGTGACCTTTGTGCGTTACCTTTCTGGCTGCTTCATTTTCAGCTGTGGGCTTTCTAACCTGAGTGGACTGCCCCACCATCAGGTAAGACTTGCATCCACAATGGCATGAGAAGTGGTGAGCGTTGGTTTGCACAGCTGAGGTTTTTCTGTAATTTACTAAACTGGAGCAATTGTTGAAAGGTATAAGATCCACTGTGCTAACAGAGAATCAGGCATGGGACTATTTGGACTTTCATTCTTATCTCTTAACTCCAGATTGATCTATATGGGACAAAGTTGTTCCAATCCTTCAGGACTCTTGTGGCTCCTGTGGCATCTTATAAATTAAGTAAGTTGAGAAATCCAGAGCAGGTCAGTCAGTGCCAAGCATCACTTCTGCAGCCTTCCTGATCACCAGCTCATGGAATAGGATTCACTCATGAATAGACTATGCCATGTGGCAGCAAAATTTGCCAGGACACTAATGCACTGTGTTCTGACTACTGTTTATGCTTAAGCAACTGAACATGGCGGCTATAATGGTAAGTGGTAAACAGCCTTAATAATGGGGGTTGCTATCAGTGTCTCTCTTAATAGTGCACAGAAGCACAAGGAGAGATCAAGGCTCCATTATGGTTGGCACTGGACAGTGCCTCTCCTAAGGAGCTTACAGTCTAAACAGATGAGAGACACAAAGCTTCGCAGAGAAGAAGTATTACTATCCCAATTTTACAGCTGGGAAACTAAGGCACACAAAAAATTGAGTGGCTTGCTAAAAGCCACACAGGAAGCCTGTTCAGAGCTGGAATTGAGCCTAGATCTGTAACAGATCCACAAACTGAACTTAGATAAATTCTGATGCTTCATGGAGATTGTAGGAAAACTGCAGTGAGTTGTTGATATGAAAGAGAATATGAAAAGAGAGGTTATAAAACAAGAATTTTGTCTTGTTTGCTGTTCCCAAACATAAAGGTAGTGAAGTCCTCATTTGTTTGAAAATACTTCATTATTGATCATAGGCCATGTCTACAACAGAAACTTTTGCCGATATAGCACTATCAATTAGGGACTTGATATCTTATGACACTTGGATACTACCAGAAGCCACCATATTGATGTAGTTATATTGGCATAAAAGTGCTTTTGCTGGTATTGTGCTCGCTATAAACTATAAAGGTTTCAGAGTAGCAGCCATGTTAGTCTGTATTCGCAAAAAGAACAGGAGTACTTGTGGCACCTTAGAGACTAACAAATTTACTAGAGCATAAGCTTTCGTGAGCTACAGCTCACTTCATCGGATGCATGGAATGGAATATATAGTAAAAAGATATATATATATACACACACACACACAGAAGGTGGAAGTTGCCATACAAACTGTAAGAGGCTAATTAAGATGAGCTATTATCAGCAGAAGAAAAACACTTTTGTAGTGATAGTCAATCAAGATGGCCCGTTTAGACAGTTGACAAGTTGTGAGGATACTTAACATAGGGAAATAGATTCAATATGTTCAATGACCCAGCCACTCCCAGTAATGACCCAGCCATTCCCAGTCTCTTTTCAAACCCAAGTTAATGGTATCTAGTTTGCATATTAATTCAAGCTCAGCAGTTTCTCATTGGAGTCTGTTTTTGAAGCTTTTCTGTTGCAAAATTTTCACCCTTAAATCTTTTACAGATGCCACAGAGGTGGCCACAGAGGTTGAAATGTTCTCCTACCGTTTTTTGAATGTTATGATTCCTGATATCAGATTTGTGTCCATTTATTCTTTTGCATAGAGGCTGTCTGGTTTGGCCAATGTACATGGCAGATGATGGCATATATCACATTGGTAGATGTGCAGGTGAACGAGCCCCTGATGGAGTGGCTGATATGATTTGGTCCTATGATGGTGTCCCTTGAATAAATATGTGGACAGAGTTGGCACTGGGCTTTGTTGCAAGGATAGGTTCCTGGGTTAGTGGTTCTGTGGTGTGGTGTGTGGTTTCTGGTGAGTATTTGCTTCAGGTTGGGGGGCTGTCTGTAAGCAAGGACTGGCCTGTCTCCCAAGATCTGTGAGAGTGATGGGTCGTCCTTCAGAATAGGTTGTAGATCCTTGATGATGCGCTGGAGAGGTTTTAGTTGGGGGCTGAAAGTGACAGCTAGTGGCATTCTGTTATTTTCTTTGTTGGGCCTGTCCTGTAGTAGGTGACTTCTGGGTACTCCTCTGGCTCTGTCAATCTGTTTCTTCACTTCAGCAGGTGGGTATTGTAGTTGTAAGAATGCTTGATAGAGATCTTGTAGGTGTTTGTCTCTGTCTGAGGGGTTGGAGCAAATGCTGTTGTATCTTAGAGCTTGGCTGTGGACAATGGATCATGTGGTGTGTCCTGGATGGAAGCTGGAGGCATGCAGGAAAGTGTAGCGGTCAGTAGGTTTCCGGTATAGGGTGGTTTTTATGTGACAATCGCTTATTAGCACAGTAGTGTCCAAGAAATGGATCGCTTGTGTGGATTGTCGAGCACAAGTCCATGGGGCCGGATGTGTTGCATCCGAGAGTGCTAAAGGAGTTGGCGGATGTGATTGCAGAGCCATTGGCTGTTATCTTTGAAAACTCATGGTGATCGGGGGAGGTCCCGGATGACTGGAGAAAGGCTAATGTAGTGCCCATCTTTAAAAAAAGGAAGGAGGAGGATCCGGGGAACTACACGCCAGTCAGCCTCACCTCAGTCCCTGGAAAAATCATGGAGCAGGTCCTCAAGGAATCAATTCTGAAGCACTTAGAGGAGAGGAAAGTGATCAGGAACAGTCAGCATGGATTCACCAAGGGCAAGTCATGCCTGACTAATCAGCAAGTTTGCAGATGACACTGCAAGGAGTCACTGGGAGGAGAGGTAGATACGCTGGAGGGTAGGGGTAAGATACAGAGGGACCTAGACAAATTAGAGGATTGGACCGAAAGAAATCTGATGAGGTTCAAAAAGGACAAGTGCAGAGTCCTGCACTTAGGATGGAAGAATCCCATGCACTGCTACAGACCGGGGACCGAATGGCTAGGCAGCAGTTCTGCAGAAAAGGACCTAGGGGTTACAGCGGACGAGAAGTTGGACATGAGTCAACAGTGTGCCCTTGTTGCCAAGAAGGCCAATGGCATTTTGGGATGTATAAGTCGGGGCATTGCCAGCAGATTGAGGGATGTGATCATTCCCCTGTATTTGACATTGGTGAGGCCTCATCTGGAGTAGTGTCCAGTTATGAGCCCCACACTACAAGAAGAATGTGAGAAAATTGGAAAGCGACCAGCGGAGGGCAGCAAAAATGATTAGGGGACTGGAACACATGACTTATGAGGAGAGGCTGAGGGAACTGGGTTTGTTTAGTCTGTGGAAAAGAAGACTGAGGGGGGGTTTGATAGCTGCTTTCAACTACCTGAAAGGGGGTTCCAATGCAAATGGTTCTAGACTGTTCTCAGTGGTAGCAGATCACAGAACAAGGAGTAATGGTCTCATGTTGCAGTGGGGGAGGTTTAGGTTGGTTATTAGGAAAATCTTTTTCACTAGAAGGGTGGTGAAGCACTGGAATGCCTTACCTAGGGAGGTAGTGGAATCTCCTTCCTTTGAAGTGTTTAAGAGCAGGCTTGATAAAGTCCTGGCTGGGATGATGTAGTTGGGGATTGGTCCTGCTTTGAGCAGGGGGTTGGACTAGATGACCTCCTGAGGTCTCTTCCAACCCTGATATTCTATGATTGGTCTAGGCTGAGGTTGATGGTGGGATGGAAAATGTGGAAATCATGGTGGAATTCCTCAAGGGCTTCTTTTCCATGGGTCCAGACGATGAAGATGTCATCAATATAGCGCAAGTAGAGTAGGGGCTTTAGGAGATGAGAGCTGAGGAAGCGTTGTTCTAAGTCAGCCATAAAAATGTTAGCATACTGTGGGACCATATGGGTACCCATAGCAGTGCCTCTGACTTGAAGGTATATATTGTCCCCAAATGTGAAATAGTTGTGGGTGAGGACAAATTCACAAAGGTCAGCCACCAGGTTTGCCATGACATTATCGGGGATAGTGTTCCTGATAGCTTGTAGTCCATCTTTGTGTGGAATGTTGGTGTAGAGGGCTTCAACATCCATAGTGGCCAGGAGGGTGTTTTCAGGAAGATCACCGAGGGATTGTAGTTTCCTCAGGAAGTCAGTGGTGTCTCGAAGATAGCTGGGAGTGCTGGTAGCGTAGGGCCTGAGGAGAGAGTCCACATAGGCAGACAATCCTGCTGTCAGGGTGCCAGTGCCTGAGATAATGGGGCATCCAGGATTTCCAGGTTTATGGATCTTGAGTAGCAAATAGAATACCCCGGTTGGGGTTCTAGGCATGTGTCTGCACAGATCTGCTCCTGTGCTTTTTCAGGGAGTTTCTTGAGCAGTTGGTGTCGTTTCTTTTGTTAATTCTCAGTGGGATCAGAGGATAATGGCCTGTAGAATGTGAAGTTAGAGAGCTGCCGAGCAGCCTCTTGTTCATATTCCAACTTATTCATGATGACGACAGCGCCTCCTTTGTCAGCCTTTTTGATTATGATGTCAGAGTTGTTCCTGAGGTTGTTGATGGCTGCTGAGCTTGAATTAATATGCAAACTAGATACTGTTAACTTAGGTGTGAATAGAGAATGGGAGTGGCTGCGTCATTACACATGTTGAATCTATTTCCCTGTGTTAAGTATCCTCACACCTTCTTGTCAACTGTCTAAATGGTCCATCTTGATTATCACTACAAAAGCTTTTTTTCTCCTCCTGATAATAGCTCATCTTAACTAATTAGCCTCTCACAGTTTGTATGCTAACTTCCAACTTATCTGTGTGTGTGTGTGTGTGTGTGCGCGTGTGTATACACAATCTTACTATATGTTCCATTCTACGCATCCGATGAAGTGGGCTATAGCCCACGAAAGCTTATGCCCTAATAAATTTGTTAGTCTCTAAGTTTCCACAATACTCCCGTTCTTAAAGCAACAAAAGCACTCTTTTTCTGATACAACCTTCATCTTCACTAGGAGTGTTTGCCAGTATAGCTTTTCTAGTGTAGACATACCCTTTGAAGCTAGCTTTGAACTAGGGCTGAATCTAGCTTTAAATGTTGTCTGAAAGATACCTGAACAGCTAAATCTATTTACACACAAAATCTCCAGTGCAGATATGTGTAAGTAACAAAGCCATGTGAAAAAATTCTTACTGTTGGAGAAACCAGTGAAAATCATATTGTTGCTCTTTTCACAATCTTAACAACTTAGTGTGCTCACCTTTAGTTGTTTTTGCATTTTCTGGTTTTTGTGGTTTTGGAAATGAACACTGCATTTATGTTTAGATGCAAATAGAGCTGATAGGAGAAAACAAAAAAAGTTGTTATTTTGTCAAAAACCTAATTTCAGAAATTTCCAACAGCTCCATAGGCATCCGATGAAGTGAGCTGTAGCTCACGAAAGCTTATGCTCAAATAAATCTGTTAGTCTCTAAGGTGCCACAAGTACTTCTTTTCTTTCAACAGCTCCATAGGGGCTCAAAATTTTTAAAATTTCCAAATTCAATGACAAATGTTGTTTTCAAATGTCAACAGTGAAAATGCAAAGAAATGTCCCCCTCCTCCCCCTTTTCCTTTTTATCTAGCTCTAGTTGCAAGCATAGAACTCTGAGTTCAGTGGCAAAAAAGGATATTTCTCAAGAGGACAGTGGGATTTATCAAGTCATTATGAATCCAGATTCACAAGTTCAGATTTCATGACTGTTCACATAAATTCAACAATGTGTGTGTGTGTTGGGGGGGGGAGTCAGCTAAAGCTTTGAGAAGCATCAGAAGCAAAAAGTTTGGTTTCAAGAGTCCATCTACAATCTAATTGCGTTCCACACTTCCCCAAATTTCTTTACCATGTCAGTTGAGAGAATGAAGGAGGCCCATTGGTAATGTCTCAGACATCTGTGTGGGAGGTATTATGGAGGGAGCTAATGGAATGTAGGTTTCCTGTTAAATAGAGAAAGGGTGCTTCCACCAAAGTTATGATAAATGGAGAGACGTTACAAGCACCTGCTGACTGGAGACTTGGCAGCATTGTATATACCAGCCCTGAGCTCACAGCTCTAATTTAATATATTAAATGCTTACATTTGTACAGAATGTTCTTAATTTGGACAAGCCACCTCATTATCCCAATTTTATTCTGTTCAGGCTGAAGGACTAGCCATAATCCTGCCAAGCTCTTTATGCCAGTATTCATGTACTAGCAGAGCTGGGCAAATAATGTTTTTAAAAAGTGAATATTTGTTTGAATTTTTAAAATTAATTCATTTTGGCTGTGTTAATGCCTCTCTTGTGCTTATTTTATGTGAACATTTGAGAGATAAAATTTTACTGGAAAAAATCACAGAAGGCAAATTTCTGTCACATGCATGATATTTGTGGAAGTTTAAATTTTAAATTAACATTGAGAAGTGTTGGAGGACTTGTAAGCTCATCTAATTGAGTAGCAGAGACAATATCATGTAACTTAACTGATCAAACCACTTAATATTGAAAGCAACACAGTGTGAATTTTGAATATTTGCGGTCAATTTTTGATCTTACTACAGATATTCCATGGCTAAAAGTGGCTAAAATAATCATATTACTTATTATGAATTATTTCCTCAGATCTTTATAGTAGCATGTTATATATTCAGCGTTTCTAGTGAAAACTGAGTATTTGTGTTTAATATTTGATTCTGGCTTTAGTTCACTAAGGGTTTGTCTACACTGCAACTAAACACTCTCTGCCAGCCCATGTCTGCTGACTCAGGTTCACAGGGCTTGGGCTATGGGGCTATTTAATTGTGGTATGGACATTTGGGCTCAGGTTGGGACTCTGGGAGGGTCCCACAACTTGGGCTCTAGCCCAGGCTGAACGTTTATATCATAATTAAACAGCCCCTTAGCTAGAGCCCCACAAGCCCAAGTCAACTGACATGGGCCAGCTGGGGGTATTTAGTTGCAGTGTAGATGTACCCTAACAGTCACATAAACACCACCGTATACCGGAAACCTACTGACCACTATACTTACCTACATGCCTCCAGCTTTCATCCAGACCATATCACACGATCCGTTGTCTACAGCCAAGCTCTAAGATGCAACTGCATTTGCTCCAATCCCTCAGACAGAGACAAACACCTACAGGATCTCTACCAAGCATTCTTAAAACTACAGTACCCACCTGGTGAAAGGAAGAAACAGATTGACAGAGCCAGAAGGGTATCTAGAAGTCACCTACTACAGGACAGGCCCAACAAAGAAAGTAACAGAACGCCATTAGCCGTCACCTACAGCCGCCAACTAAAACTTCTCCAGCGCATCATCAAGGATCTACAACCTATCCTGAAGGATGATCCCTCACTCTCACAGACCTTGGGAGGCAGGCCAGTCCTCGCTTACAGACAGCCCCGCAACATGAAGCAAATACTCCCCAGCAGCTACACACCACACAACAAAAACACTAACCCAGGAACCAATCTCTGCAACAAACCCCATCGCCAACTGTGTCCACATATCTATTCAGGGGACACCATCATAGGATCTAACTATATCAACCCCAACATCGGGCTCGTTCACCTGCACATCTACCCATGTAATATATGCCATCATATGCCACCATATATTACATGTACATTGGCCAAACCAGACAGTCTCTACACAAAAAGAATAAATGGACACAAATCAGACATCAACAATTGTAACATTCAAAAAGCAGTAGGAGAGCACTTCAGTCTCCCTGGACACTCAATAACAGTCTTAAAAGTGGCAATTCTTCAACAAAAAAAGCTTCTAAAACAGATTTCAATGAGAAACTGCAGAAATGGAATTAATTTGCAAACTGAACATCATCAAATTAGGCCTGAATAAAGACTGGGAGTGGATAGGTCACTACAAAAAGTAATACTCACACCTTCTTGTCAACTGTTGGAAATGGGCGATATTCACCTTGATTGCATTGGCCTTGTTAGCACTGACCCCCGCACTTGGTAAGGCAACTCCCATCTTTTCATGTGCTGTGCATATATACTGCTTACTGTATTTTTCACTCCATGCATCTGATGAAGTGGGTTTTAGCCCACGAAAGCTTATGCCCAAATACATTTGTTAGTCTCTAAGGTGCCACAAGGACCCCTTGTTGGTTTTCCTGAGAGTTTGGTGGCTCATTTGTCTGTAAAATGGAACCCAGGAACAGAGTATATTGCAACTGTAGGTTGTGCAAGTAGTGACACCTATAGTTAGCAATCTTAATTTCATTCTCAAGTGCATATGCATTATGATAGAGTCTTTAATTACATGATCACATACTCCTTTTTCCAGGTCCCATCACTCATTTTAGTGCATGTAATGGACTGTGGTCTGGGAATGAAGATATTGAATGTAGGATGCCTGCCTCATTTTTCTTGCAGAAATTGGAGGTGGATGGTGAATGAGACAAAGGATTGCAAGAAGAGAACAGGTGGTCTCATGGTTAAGGCATTTGAATACAACCATGGAGAATTGTATTCTATCCCTGCCTCTGCCACAGAGCTGCTGTGTGATGCTGGGCAAGTCATATAAACCTGTATTTTCACAGGTGGTAACTGTATGTTCCTAATTTTCTGGGTACTCAACTTGAGACATGCTGGGCTCTGATATGCTGAAGTGCTAAGCACTCCCATCTGCAACTGAAATCAATGGGAGCTCTTGTCTGAACAAACAAAGCACTATAAAAAGCCAAGTTTTCTGAAATGGATTCCTCAGATTGGGCACCGAAAATAAGTTTACACTTTCAACAAATTTGTCTTTAATATCTATGCCTCATTTCCCCTTGTATAAAATGGGGATAATAATAGACACATGCCTCTCAGGAGCATTTTGAAGATAAATTCATTAATAACTACCCAAAATTTAATTACTGCAGAGGTGAGGTTGCCTAGTGGCTCTTCATGACCTACCAGAATATTGAGTTCAGATACAGTCAAACCTCAGAAAACCAGACAATGAAGAGTTAAGGTAATGTTATCCGAAATGCAACCTTTTCTCTGTCCCTTGGAACAAATAATAGCCAATGGGAATGAGTTATTGAACAGAATAATAGAACCATAAGGCTAGAAGGAACCTTAAGGGTTGCCAAGATGCAGGATTTGTTTAAACCAGTGGTTTTCAACCTGCGGTCTGTGGACCCATGTGGGTCTGAAGTCTATGTCTAAGGGGTCCATGAAAGATTGTCGTTACCATAGAAAATGCCATATGTGGATGTGAAGAATAACTAAGAAAATGATACTGAAGTATGACCAAGAGAGTGATATTGTTTGTCTTGCATTCCACAGATTTGAATTCCAGCATCTATCTGCATGATCTATTTGAGAGTAGGCAGCTCTTGTTTACAATGCTGGACTTAAACTCAAGTTTTGCCTTAGCATAGGGAAGGTATTAAACTTTGTCCTACAGTGCTTGAGTTCTCTGATCTCAGAATTTTCTGTAGCATTTGAAAGGGCAGAGTTGAAGCCTGCCTACAGCCACGCAGCTCTGACCCTCCTTTTGTCTGAGTTCTGGGTTCCTTCTCCTGGTCAGGGAGCAGTGGAGGGAAGGGGAGCCCATGAGCCTCTATTCTTGGCCTGGTGGGAAGGAATTGTTGGCGGAGGAAGAGGTAGTTGTAAAGGAAGGGACCAGGAGTGAGGAAGGGCACAGGTGGCTCTACTTGGTTTCCCCTCCAAGTATGTCACTGGAGGGGACGGTATCCAACTTTCCCCCCTTATGGTTCTACACTGTCAGCACTTCTGAGATTCCTGGAGAGAAAAGGTCCCTTTGAGGATGATCCCCCTAGTTGTCAAGGGATTGTTTAAAAATTAATAAAATAAAATAAAAAAGACCCCTTTGGAAACCCAATTCTTCATCAGCTTTAGTCATCGAACTGGGTTTTCAAAATACAGAGTCTGGATGATCACTTATGCTAAATAAGATTACCATATAGGAGTGCTCTGCTCCTTCAGTAGTTATGCCAGAACCCAGCCTTAAGGGATGTTACTCCGTGGCAAGTTGGTGCATTGTAGATTCATACCCTGGCTTGCCGCACAGTAACTTCCCATGTAGACAAGCCCTTAGATGTAACCCATTTTCTCTGAGTCTGAATCTGTCTGATTCTGGCAGGCAGTAGCTGATACATTAATGTCTTATATAATTCTTCCTGTTTTTTTTTTTAACTGTCTCATTATTGTTTAGTATTTTGGCTATGTAATAAAGATATTCCATTTTGCAAGGGAAATGTTTTCCTGAGATAAGAGATTTGTTGTAGCATCCAAGCTGAGTTCCAATCTTTATATATTTCTGGAAAAGGTCATATGTCTAATTCTATAATTTCCCAGTTATTGGCAATGGTTTCACTTTATAGTATGGCTCACAAATTATAGCCCAGTTTTAGAAGGGGAAATTTGTTATTCTGATAGCAGAGTTTGCTTGTTTCATCAGAGCCAACGCTGTAGTCCCACCTCTGGTTCTGGTGAACAGACATGAACCTAAACCTGATCCATGAGTTCCCAGAAGAATTTTACTATGAGAAAAATGAGTGTTCTAGAATGTGTTCTGACAGCTTTTTGAACTTCACTTTCATATGTGTTTAGCCCTGCTCATCTTACAGATTTGCAGACCAACTTCCATCTGAATTTGGAAGGGTCTGCACAACTCTACAAAGTTCTTTCGTTTATGACATTTTGGATCCTTAAAAGGGATAACATTCGTAGAATCGTAAGACTGGAAGGGACCTCAAGAGGTCATCTAGTCCAGTCACCTGTACTCAAGGAAGGCACTTGTATTATCTAGACCATCTCTGAAAGGTGTTTGTCTAACTTGCTCTTAAAAATCTCCAGTGATGGAGATTCTCCCTAGGCAATTTATTCCAGTGCTTAACCACCCTGACAGGAAGTTTTTCCTAATGTCCAACCTAAGCTGTCCTTGCTGCAATTTAAGCCCGTTGCTTCTTGTCCTATCCTCAGAGGTTAAAGAGAACAGTTTTTCTCCCTCCTTTTTGTAGCAACCTTTTATGTACTTGAAAACTGTTATCATGTCCCCTTCTCTTCTCCAGACTAAACAAAACCAATTTTTTTTCGATCTTCACTCGGAGGTCATGTTTTCTAGACCTTTAATCATTTTTGTTGCTCTGCTAATTTACCATCCAAACAACTGGTAGGTTAAATGTTTTATGGAGTGGCTGCTGGATTTATGGATATGTGCCCAAATGCTTGAACTTAATTTCTGATTGTTCATTAATTAGTTGGTCAAGTGTGGTCTCTTCTAGCTGAAAACAGTTTATGGGAATTAAGGAACATGATACTGTGGACTATATTGTCTACAGTCCATTGTTTTATTTACACTTGTGTGAACATGGTCGGTCTTTCTTTCTTTCTTTAGAAAATACACTAATCACTTGTACAGCAAAATAGAATTCAGGGTAAATTATTGATGCAGTCGGTAAATGGCAATAACACACACAGGAATACATAAACATGATTTTCAGGTTTGATTGCCATATATGTGCTACTTGGTGCCTCTCAGTAGCTGTCTTTTGCTGTGTTCTCTTGAGGATGAAGATGAAATAGCAGAAGTTACATTATAGGGATTTGCAATCTTGTGGCAGATTTCTATAGCGTGCCGATACCGATTCCTCCTGTCATGCGAATTTTTTCCCTTAAACCGTCTCCTTACAGAAGCATCCGAGTTCCTTCACTGTTGCATACATGCCACTGACATTTAGATTTATGTACTGTGACAAAGTTCCTCCTCTGCATTGGTGGGTCTTGCGCTTATTGGCGGATTTGCTTGCCTCAGAGATTCACGGCAGTCCTCAGTTTGGCCACTTTTGCTAGTGACTCAAACCTGCCATTCACTCAGCTAACCTCATCACTGGCCAGCATGGGAAAAAGGAAGGAGAACAATCCCTGCAGTCTCTGCTGGTCCACCTGGTGGGTCGCGGGACAGGCCAGGGACGTTCCCCTCTGGTGGGACCCACAGTCCAGGTCACCTCCTCCTGTATCAAGTAGGGAGTTGGGAGAATGGGGGGAACCTGGGCCCGCCCTCTACTCTGGGTTCCAGCCCAGGGCCCTGTGGATCACAGCTGTCTACACTTTTCAGAGTAGCAGCCGTGTTAGCCTGTATTTGCAAAAAGAAAAGGAGTACTTGTGGCACTTTAGAGACTAACCAATTTATTTGAGCATAAGCTTTCGTGAGCTACAGCTCACTTCATCGGATGCGTTCAGTGGAAAATACAGTGAGGAGATTTATATACACACAGAACATGAAAAAATGGGTGTTATCATACACACTGTAAGGAGAGTGATCACTTAAGATGAGCTATTACCAGCAGGAGAGTGAGGGGGCGGGGGAGGGAAGAAAACCTTTTGTAGTGATAATCAAGATGGGCCATTTCCAGCAGTTAACAAGAATGTCTGAGGAACAGGGTGGGGGGGAGGGTGAATAAACATGGGGAAACAGTTTTACTTTGTGTAATGACTCATCCACTCCCAGTCTCTATTCAAGCCTGAGTTAATTGTATCCAGGTTGCAAATTAATTCCAATTCAGCAGTCTCTCGTTGGAGTCTGTTTTTGAAGTCTTTTTGTTGTAATATTGCGACTTTTAGGTCAGAGATCGAGTGACCAGAGAGATTGAAGTGTTTTCCAACTGGTTTATGAATGTTATAATTCTTGACATCTGATTTGTGTCCATTTATTCTTTTACGTAGAGACTGTCTGGTTTGGCCAATGTATATGGCAGAGGGGCATTCCTGGCACATGATGGCATATATCACATTGGTAGATGTGCAGGTGAACGAGCCTCTGATAGTGTGGCTGATGTGATTAGGCCCTATGACGGTGTCCCCTGAATAGATATGTGGACACAGTTGGCAACGGGCTTTGTTGCAAGGATAGGTTCCTGGGTTAGTGGTTCTGTTGTATGGTTGCTGGTGAGTATTTGCTTCAGGTTGGGGGGCTGTCTGTAAGCAAGGACTGGCCTGTCTCCCAAGATCTGTGAGAGTGATGGGTCGTCCTTCAGGATAGGTTGTAGATCCTTGACGATGCATTGGAGAGGTTTTAGTTGGGGGCTGAAGGTGATGGCTAGTGGCGTTGTGTTATTTTCTTTGTTGGGCCTGTCCTGTAGTAGGTAACTTGTGGGTACTCTTCTGGCTCTGTCAATCTGTTTGTTTACTTCAGCAGGTGGGTATTGTAGTTGTAAGAATGCTTGATAGAGATCTTGTAGATGTTTGTCTCTGTCTGAGGGGTTGGAGCAAATGCGGTTGTATCGTAGAGCTTGGCTGTAGATGATGGATCGTGTGGTGTGGTCTGGGTGAAAGCTGGAGGCATGTAAGTAGGAATAGTGGTCAGTAGTTTGCGGTATAGGGTGGTGTTTATGTGACCATCGCTTATTAGCACTGTAGTGTCCAGGAAGTGGATCTCTTGTGTGGACTGGTCTCGTGTAACAGCTGTGTGACAGATACAACTCCCTGGGGTACTTCCCCATGGCCTCCTCCCAACACTTTCTGTATCCTCACCCCAGGACCTTCCTCCTGATGCCAGATAGCGTTTGTACTCCTCAATCCTCCAGCAGCACGCCCTCTCAGCTCCTTGTGCGCCCCTCACTGACTGAAGTGAGGTCCTTTTTAAACCAGGTGCCCTGATTAGCCTGCCTGTCTTAATTGATTCTAGCAGCTTCTTAATTGGCTCCAGGTGTCCTAATTAGTCTGTGTTAATTGGTTCCAGCAAGTTCCTGATCGTTCTGGAACTGCCCCTGTTACCTTACCTGTACAGGGACCTGCTTATCCTGGGGCTAATATATCAGCCTTCTATCACTCTCCTGTAGCCATCTGGCTCCACCCTGTCACAGTACTCACAAACCCAGTTTGCCTGTGCGCCTCAGGAAAGGATTTCTGTATCCAAGTGAGATGTTATATAAAATCATGCTTGCAGTTAGGCAGACATCGCTTTGAAAATTAGAGCCTGACAGTAGATAATTAATTAGTTGTACTTTCTGATTCTTATGTGCTAACAGAAAGTTCTTGTTTCAGCTTGCTGTGAGGGGATATTGACTGGAATTGTTGGTCCAAACTAGCCCAAGTCTGTTGTCTTTTCGGGCATGCTCCAAAGTCCATGTAGCAGTTTTCCAAGCTTCTGGGGGCAGAGAGATAGGCTAAAGTGCCCTAAGGTATTGTGGATTGTTGTTGGTCCAAACTGTTAGCTGAAGGTTTAAGTTCTGGTTTGGGGGGAAGGGAAGCTTTTACTTTGTTTTAAGAATTCTCAAAAGTGCCTAGAGATTTGGATAGGTGATTTTATTCTCCTCCTTTCTTACAAGAAAGAAAAAATGCAATGAAGTTTGAAGATGTTGGCTAATGTAATAGTAACTTAAAAGCGTATCTATAAGCAGTTAATTATCAATTCTGTAAGCACTGGAAACTTAAGAGTTATATCTTTTAAAAAGTCAGAAAAATCAGGTAGCAGGGACCAACATTCAGAACAGATAATATTCTACACTAGAACTTTCACATGAACTCTGCACACTTAATTACCTTGCAGTTCAAACTCTATTAAGGGCCACAAAACATGCTATTTATGATATGACATAGCTGTGAATCTTTGGCATTGTTGCTAGAGAGATGGTTAAAATATTCTAATTCTGAATTCATTTTAAGCATTCTTTGAGAAAGTGATTGAAAATAATGAAAAACAACGTTGGCAGCTTGACAGGACATTGTGCAAAACCAGATGAATGTGTATGAACTCCTCTTTCACTGTTATAAAAATGTTCATATCATCGTCTCTCACTATACACCCAGTTCCTATAAAGAAACCTTTTCACTCATTGTTTTTTATTTGTTTTTGATTTAGTTCTTTTAATACTGGAGTATTTAGGGGATTTTCCAAATATTTTCAGAGGCTGTATGTTACAAGTTTTAGTAATGTCTGGCAAGTGCACGTGGTAAAGAGAGAATCTCTGAGTAGTAGTAGTTAGTGTGTGGTTGAAATTAACACTACTGAATCTTAATGAGTTTGATGTTGGTTTGCTGGGAGACAGAGGGAGTGAAGTGGATGTTGGGGAAAAATTACAAAATTTGGAACTCTTCGATCACATTCCTAATGTTCTCTATAAAATTACTAGAAGGTCTTGTAGGACTGCTGTATGTTGTTCATATATATATTTTTGTTTTCCAGATGATGTATATGTTAATGTTACATTTGATTTTTAAAGACCGTGGCTGGATTCCAGACTCTGTTACACTGATGTAAATTGACTCCAGGGGAATTACTCCATAGTCACATCAATCCCTCATGAGCACTATATCATGTGCTGCTTAATAGGTCTCGGGATTCTCATACCAAATGGACATGGCATGTGGTTGCTTCAGCATAAACGCTATCTAGTGTATGAACATCACTGAAAAGTGAGGGTGGCAGAATGGGTTGTAATGTCAACTGGTGCACTGGCATTCTCTCTCCTAAACATACTGTGGTTGGCAACTGCACTGCTACATTAGGATTTTGTTTTTCCCTGAAGTGTTATAGCTTTACAAGTGCTATTTGCATCGTCCACTGGTTCCATTTTCCACTGTGGATAGAGCAGAGGACAATATAGTTCAGTACTACCAGCCCATGAAAGGTACCACTGAAAGGTAAAACCATTTTACTGCCCATTTGGCAATAAGAGAATCGTTTGTATTTTAGCAAGGAGAACAACTGCCACTGAATCTCAAGAACGAAATGTGTTTTAAACATTTAGGCTATACTTTAACTTACTTTTAAGAATCATGCCATATATTTATATGAAGCTTTTCGTACAGAATTATCCTCCAGTGCTTTATTAACTGCCTGTATGGGGATTGCTCAAATACCACTGAAAGATTGTGGGTGAAATACAATAGCCATTCCACACCAGCCCTATGTAGCAGGTGATTAGGAGTGTTGGAGAAATGTAGGGAGGCAGAATGCAAGTACCCAAGTTGGAATTAATCCACCTCTAGTTCTGTGAAAAGTGCCACAGGATGCTCAACAGTCATGAGTGAACAGGTCTTTGGTTTTGTATCTCAGGGTATATCTATACTGCCATAAAAAACCCATGGCACCAAGAGCAAGAGCCTAAGTGAGGTGACTTGGGCATGTGGGACTATAAAATTGCACTGTAGATGTTTGGGCTCAGGCTGGAGCTAAGGCTCTGAGATTTCACCTCCCTCCAGCCCGAGCCCAAACATCTACACTGCAATTTTTAGTCCTGCAGGATGAGCCCTGCAAGCCTGAGACAACTGACCCAGGCCAGCTATGGCTGTGCCATGGGTTTTCATTGTAATGTAAACATACCTTCACTGGCAAGACAGACACTGCCTAATTGTAATTTACAGGACAATAGAACAAGTACAGTAGACATATATACTGAATTTTCTAAAACAGAACTCAGTCCTGCTCCTGTTGAGTCAGTGACAAAAGTCCTTTGGTGTCAGTGGTGCTGAATCTGGGCCATAGCTGACAGTGACTTACGTAGTGATGGGTGAGGACTGCAGGCACAATTTGAAACCCTTTGAAAACCTGTATCTTCATCCCAATCTGAGTTATCATCTGCGAAGTCTGAACTTTGTTAAAGTTAAGTGAGAGTTCATATGGCATCTTAAATAGAAAGATTATAATTAACATGGATGTGGGACAAAACACAAGCTGAAACTTAGTATTTTTTCCAAAGTTGTTCCAAGAAACAAAACAGTAGGAAGGATAGAAAACTTAAGTTGGCAGTGAACAAAACTTAACATTTGTCACAAAGCCAAAGACCTGGGTCTCCTCTTTCTTTGCTGTTTCAAACCTCCAGTTCACCTGGACTGTGTTTGATTGGTGCTACCTTAACTGCTATTTTAATGTTTTAGTACATATGGTGGCTTCCTAATTTTCGTCTATTAATTTGAACATAAAAGTATCCTGCACTCAGGTCATGTCCTAACTCGTGTGTGTTTGGTTTTTAACGGATGGAAAGAACTGGATCATTTAACAAATATAAGACCCATGTGCAAAATGTTAATGTTTCAAGGGACCTAGGTTCCAGAAATTTTTGGGTTTTTTTTCTCAAGGCCATAAAACACTTTAAAGTTATATAAAAAAGATTATATTGTCCCAGAATGAAGAATAGTTGAGCAACTTTCTCTGTCCTGTTCAATCAATAGAAACTTATCATGAATTCATGAGACAAGGAGCTGTCCAGTAACACATGGACAAACCTTTATTTAAAATAATATCTTTCTAAAGATTGTAGGTTTTGTTCTATCTGTTTCACCAAGCAATTTTTCGTGTATCAGCTCGTAGAGTGGCTGTTTCCAAATTAGTCTTCATTTGGGCAGATGGCAAAACTTACTAAAGTCAGTAAAAAAATTTTAGTATCCACAAAATATAACTTGGGTACACCCTAAAATGAATGACATTTTAAAACTCTTTAGACAATTTTACCGGAATTTAACATATTTTCAATGATTTGTTGAATCTTCAATTTCACATAGGCCAACATACTTAAAACTTGAGAAGTTTAAATAGAATCAGACAAAAGCCATTGGCTTTTGAAAACAGGATTTCTGCATCTGAAACAGGACCACTTAATGCAAGTTAAGGTTGCATTTTCTAGCATTCTAGAAAGGAAGTAGTTTTTCTGATCAGTTATCTGTTAAACAAGAGCAGAGGGATACACAGCATTTCAAGCTCAGTTGCCAAAATAAAGGCTTGTTTGGGTCTAACAATTGTTGATTTCAAGCCAGCTCTGCTTTAAAATGTCATATTCAGCTCTTAGGTGTTGGAGTACGATATTCTGGTGGATGACTGGAAGATTAAACTCTCTCTCATTCATTCCCCTTCCTAGAAATCTACCATTCTTGGATGTAGCTGCCAGGATGGTTTAAAAACAAAAAACAAACAACAACAAAAAAAACCCAACCATCTAATCCAGCTGAAGCTGGATCCTAAACTTAATATGGAAGGAATGTTGTACTGTCAAGAGTTGTGTCTCAAGTCCAGTGGCCCGATTCTCAGCTGCCATAAAATGGCATAGCTCCATTGAAGTTGACTTGGGAATTACAGGTGTTCAGTTGTTATACCAATAAATTAAAAACCAGCAGGATCTTATTAAAGAGGAAAAGGCAAAATACCACATTTATTGTGAATACAGAAAGAATCATAGTAAGCAGTTCGTTATAGCTATAACATTCCATTCAATCTCATATTTATTCACACATTCATTCATACAAACACACACACACACAGGTTCTGCACGGTTGTTATCATAGTTACCAGCCTTAGAGTTGCTCATGCCAAGCCACTGGCCAGGTGGCCTGGACATGAGGAGGGAGCAGGGCCTTGTCAGATGCTCATCTGATGCTCCTGGAAGTTGGTTTGCAGAATCAGACCCCAAAGTTCTCACTTTCTAGAGTCCATTTTTATAGGAATTTCTTCCTATGCCAGTCTATGGGAATTGCTTCATCATGCTGTTGCTGAATCAATCAGCAGATGGCACATTCCTGATGGCTCCATGCTGCTAGATGTTATCTTGTTCTTTGGTTCTCCCATTCTTGAGGCTGTTGGGTGGATTCCAGTCTGCCCTCTGGGGGTCCTCTGGTTATTTCCACTTGCTGGCCTTCTTCAGCCGATGGACACTGGATTCTTAGGCTGGCACCTCCCTGATCATTCAGTTATTATCCACACCAAGCATCCATCCACATACATCCTCTATCTCTATTTTAATCACAATTGTTAATACAAAAAAAGGGCGGGGAGTCTCTGAGTGCTGTTTCTGTTGTTACAGAGTATTGCTTTGAGTCTCTCTCTGGGTATGTCTACACTACGGAATAAGGTCGAATTTATAGAAGTCGATTTTTTAGAAATCGGTTTTATATATTCAAGTGTGTGTGTCCCCACAGAAAATGCTCTAAGTGCATTAAGTGCATTAACTTGGCGGAGCGCTTCCACAGTACCGAGGCTAGAGTTGACTTCCGGAGCATTGCACTGTGGGTAGCTATCCCACAGTTCCCGCAGTCTCCGCTGCCCATTGGAATTCTGGGTTGAGATCCCAATGCCTGATGGGGCTAAAACATTGTCGCGGGTGGTTCTGGGTATATATCGTCAGGCCCCCCTTCCCTCTCTCCCTCCGTGAAAGCAAGGACAGACAATCGTTTCACACCTTTTTTCCTGAGTTACCTGTGCAGACGCCATACCACGGCAAGCATGGAGCCCGCTCAGGTAACAGTCACCGTATGTCTCCTGGGTGCTGGCAGACGTGGTACGGCATTGCTACACAGTAGCAGCAACCCATTGCCTTCTGGCAGCAGACGGTGCACTACAAATGGTAGCCGTCATCGTCGTGTCTGAGGTGCTCCTGGCCACGTCGGCTGGGAGCGCCTGGGCAGACATGGGTGCAGGGACTAAATTTGGAGTGACTCGACCAGGTCATTCTCTTTAGTCCTGCAGTCAGTCCTATTGAACCGTCTTATGGTGAGCAGGCAGGCGATACGGATTGCTAGCAGTCGTACTGTACCATCTTCTGCTGGGCAGGCAAGAGATGAGGATGGCTAGCAGTCGTATTGCACCATCTTCTGCCGGGCAGGCAAGAGATGAGGATGGCTAGCAGTCGTACTGTACCATCTTCTGCCGAGCAACCATGAGATGTGGATGGCATGCAGTCCTTCTGCACCGTCTGCTGCCAGCCAAAGATGTAAAAGATAGATAGAGTGGATCAAAACAAGAAATAGACCAGATTTGTTTTGTACTCATTTGCATCCTCCCCCATCTAGGGGACTCATTCCTCTAGGTCACAGTGCAGTCACTCACAGAGAAGGTGCAGCAAGGTAAATCTAGCCATGTATCAATCAGATGCCAGACTAACCTCCTTGTTCCAATAAGAACAATAACTTAGGTGCACCATTTCTTATTGAAACCCTCTGTGAAGTCTTGCCTGAAATACTCCTTGATGTAAAGCCACCCCGTTGGTTGATTTTAGCTCCCTGAAGCCAACCCTGTAAGCCGTGTCGTCAGTCGCCCCTCCCTCTGTCAGAGCAACGGCAGACTATCATTCCGCGCCTTTTTTCTGTGCGGACGCCATACCAAGGCAAGCATGAAGGCCGCTCAGCTCACTTTGGCAATTAGGAGCACATTAAACACCACACGCATTATCCAGCAGTATATGCAGCACCAGAACCTGGCAAAGCGATACCGGGCGAGGAGGTGACGTCAGCGCGGTCACATGAGTGATCAGGACATGGACACAGATTCCTCTGAAAGCATGGGCCCTGCCAATGCATGCATCATGGTGTTAATGGGGCAGGTTCATGCTGTGGAATGCCGATTCTGGGCTCGGGAAACAAGCACAGACTGGTGGGACCGCATAGTGTTGCAGGTCTGGGACGATTCCCAGTGGCTGCGAAACTTTCACATGCGTAAGGGCACTTTCATGGAACTTTGTGACTTGCTTTCCCCTGCCCTGAAGCACATGAATACCAAGATGAGAGCAGCCCTCACAGTTGAGAAGCGAGTGGCGATAGCCCTGTGGAAGCTTGCAATGCCAGACAGCTACCTGTCAGTTGGGAATCAATTTGGAGTGGGCAAATCTACTGTGGGGGCTGCTGTGATGCAAGTAGCCCATGCAATCAAAGATCTGCTGATATCAAGGGTAGTGACCCTGGGAAATGTGCAGGTCATAATGGATGTCTTTGCTGCAATGGGATTCCCTAACTGTGGTGGGGCCATAGACGGAACCCATATCCCTATCTTGGCACCGGAGCACCAAGCCGCCGAGTACATAAACCGCAAGGGGTACTTTTCAATAGTGCTGCAAGCTCTGGTGGATCACAAGGGACGTTTCACCAACATCAACGTGGGATGGCCGGGAAAGGTATGTGATGCTCGCACCTTCAGGAACTCTGGTCTGTTCCAAAAGAGGCAGGAAGGGACTTTATTCCCAGACCAGAAAATAACTGTTGGGGATGTTGAAATGCCTATATGTATCCTTGGGGACCCAGCCTACCCCTTAATGCCATGGCTCATGAAGCCGTACACAGGCAGCCTGGACAGTAGTCAGGAGCTGTTCAACTACAGGCTGAGCAAGTGCAGAATGGTGGTAGAATGTGCATTTGGACGTTTAAAGGTGCGCTGGCGCAGTTTACTGACTCGCTTAGACCTCAGCGAAACCAATATTCCCACTGTTATTACTGCTTGCTGTGTGCTCCACAATATCTGTGAGAGTAAGGGGGAGATGTTTATGGCAATGTGGGAGGTTGAGGCAAATCGCCTGGCTGCTGGTTACGCACAGCCAGACACCAGGGCGGTTAGAAGAGCACAGGAGGGCGCGGTACGCATCAGAGAAGCTTTGAAAACCAGTTTCATGACTGGCGAGGCTACAGTGTGAAAGTTCTCTTTGTTTCTCCTTGATGAAACCCCCCGCCCCTTGGTTCACTCTACTTCCCTGTAAGCTAACCATCCTCCCCTCCTCCCTTCAATCACCGCTTGCAGAGGCAATAAAGTCATTGTTGCTTCACATTCATGCATTCTTTATTCATTCATCACACAAATAGGGGGATGACTACCAAGGTTGCCCAGGAGGGGTGGTGGAGGAGGGAAGGAAAATGCCACACAGCACTTTAAAAGTTTACAACTTTAAAATTTATTGAATGCCAGCCTTCTTTTTTTTGGGCAATCCTCTGTGGCATAGTGGCTGGTTGGCTGGTGGCCCCCCCCACCACGTTCTTGGGCCTCTGGGTGTGGAGGCTATGGAACTTGGGGAGGAGGGCGGTTGGTTACACAGGGGCTGTAGTGGCAGTCTGTGCTCCAGCTGCCTTTGCTGCAGCTCAACCATACACTGGAGCATACTGGTTTGGTCCTCCAGCAGCCTCAGCATTGAATCCTGCCTCCTCTCATCATGCTGCCGCCACATTTGAGCTTCAGCCCTGTCTTCAGCCCGCCACTTACTGTCTTCAGCCCGCCACTTACTGTCTTCAGCCCGCCACCTCTCCTCCCGGTCATTTTGTGCTTTCCTGCACTCTGACATTATTTGCCTCCACGCATTCATCTGTGCTCTGTCAGTGTGGGAGGACAGCATGAGCTTGGAGAACATTTCATCTCGAGTGCGTTTTTTTTTCTTTCTAAGCTTCACTAGCCTCTGGGAAGGAGAAGATCCTGTGATCATTGAAACACATGCAGCTGGTGGAGAAAAAAAAAGGGACAGCGGTATTTAAAAAGACACATTTTATAAAACAGTGGCTACACTCTTCCAGGGTAACCCTTGCTGTTAACATTACATACATAGCACATGTGCTTTCGTTACAAGGTCTCATTTTGCCTCCCCCCACCGCGTGGCTACTCACTCAACCTTCCCCCCTCCCTGTGGCTAACAGCGGGGAACATTTCTGTTTAGCCACAGGCAAACAGCCCAGCAGGAATGGGCTCCTTTGAGTGTGCCCTGAAGAAAAGCTCTCTATTTCAAACAGGTGACCATGAATGATATCACTCTCCTGAGGATAACACAGAGAGATAAAGAACGGATGTTGTTTGAATGCCAGCAAACATACACTGCAATGCTTTGTTGTACAATGATTCCCGAGTACGTGTTACTGGCCTGGAGTGGTAAAGTGTCCTACCATGAAGGACGCAATAAGGCTGCCCTCCCCAGAAACCTTTTGCAAAGCCTTTGGGAGTACATCCAGGAGAGCCGCGAATGCCAGGGCAAAGTAATCCTTTCACATGCTTGATTTTAAACCATGTATAGTATTTTAAAAGGTACACTTCTCCGCCTGCCGGGTCCAGGAAGCAGCCTTGGGTGGGTTCAGGGGGTACTGGCTCCAGGTCCAGGGTGAGAAACAGTTCCTGGCTGTCGGGAAAACCGGTTTCTCCGCTTGCTTGCTGTGAGCTATCTACAACCTCATCATCATCTTCTTCTTCGTCCCCAAAACCTGCTTCCGTGTTGCCTCCATCTCCATTGAAGGAATAAAACAACACGGCTGGGGTAGTGGTGGCTGAACCCCCTAAAATGGTATGCAGCTCATCATAGAAGCGGCATGTTTGGGGCTCTGACCCGGAGCGGCCATTCGCCTCTCTGGTTTTCTGGTAGGCTTGCCTCAGCTCCTTCAGTTTCACGCGGCACTGATGAGCTCTGCATGGTCACCTGCAGCTTGCCACGCTGGCCAAACAGGAAATGAGATTCAAAAGTTCGCGGTTCTTTTCCTGTCTACCTGGCCAGTGCATCTGAGTTGAGAGTGCTGTCCAGAGCGGTCACAATGGAGCACTCTGGGATAGCTCCCAGAGGCCAATACCGTCGAATTGTGTCCACAGTACCCGAAATTTGAGCCGGCAAGGCCGATTTAAGCGCTAATCCACTTGTCAGGGGTGGAGTAAGGAAATTGATTTTAAGAGCCCTTTAAGTCGAAATAAAGGGCTTCATCGTGTGGACGGGTGCAGGTTTACATTGATTTAACGCTGCTAAATTCGACCTAAAGTCCTAGTGTAGACCAGGGCTCTGTGTGAATTGCTTTGAGAACAGACTCTGTCTTAGAATGTACTAACGCAATTAGCAGCTTGCAAGTTTCACACATAGAGGGAGAGAAACAGTACCAAAAACCAAGAGATCTCTTAATTAGTAATACCCTGGAATTTAAACTATGGGGAATCAAACTCATTTGTGATTTTAATACAGAACTTCTTTAATATGGTCCAACACAGTTCCTTTTAAAATTTGGCTCAACTATGGTGAAGATCCTCAAAGTAATTGAACAGACTGTACATGTATTATGAATCATTTTCTTGCAAATGTATAGGTATCCTTTATACCTCCCTGTGAGAATTTGGGGTTAAGTAGGCCTTGAAGAAGAGAGCAGCCTTTTGGGTCCTTGCTCTTCAGCTTATTTTTGAGCAATTCTTCTACTGTATATATGTAAAGATGGATTATTTAACTGCAGGCCTCATAAAGGGATGTATTACTATGTTGGTAGGGGGGTGTTGCCGTATGTTAATGTTCAGTATAGCCCTTAGACAATTATTCACTGGCCTCTTAAAGTGTATTGGTTGTGTCAGTCCAACAATTGGTTTCCATGTCACAAAAAATCATCATAACAATTGCCATCAATATGCACGTGTGATGGTTTGGGAAATCTATATAAAATTTATTAATTCTGATTCTAGGACCTCTATGTATAACTAACCCTAAGTGTATATTGAATCAGTCATTTGCTGATAGGGACCATGTCACATATCGCACCCCGTCTGGAAGTAGCTACAGGAAGAAGTAATTGTTAACATGGAGTGCCTTTGCCCTGATACCCAATGGATTTGCTAAAGAGATTGGCTAAACTGAAGGAAAGTGGTTATCCCAGGTTGCCTTGGGTTTGGGGTGGGGGAAGGGATGTTGGAGTAATGGAAATTCCTCAGTGGAAAAGGAGAACAAAGGAGGAGGTTGTTAGAAGCTGCTGTGAAGACACATGCTCTCTGAGCTAGGGAAATCATTTGGCTCCTGAACCTGAATGAGCTAGAGAACTTGTTGCAGAGGCTCAGAGAGAGAATATGAAGTCTGAACAAGAGGAGAGGAAGGTCCTGACATCCTGAAGGGACTGACCAACAACCCCACGGGCTTTCAGAATGGTGAGGACACAGGAGGGAGTGTTTTGTGTGCAGGTTTTGGTTGGATTTGTAAGTCTCTAGGCTTTCTTCTAGGAATAAAGTGTTCATGTGTTTAATAAGTTACTTTGCAAAGCTTCCGAGTTCATTGCTGAAACTGTTGCATGTCCCTGAAGGGTTAATATGTAACTGGGGTGACTAAACTACTGGGGAGATTTGGAGGATTCAGCACTGATCTTGGGGCCTATGACAGCTGAACTGCAGAGTCCCACTTCCAGGAAGGGGTACAAACCTGGGCATCTGTACCCCAGGACAGAGCTTGAGCGTATGTCTACACAGCAACAGAAAACCTGTGACTGGCCTGTGCCAGCAAACTCAGGCTCACAGGGCTTGGGCTGCAGGGTTGTTTCATTGTTATGTAGACTTCCTGCGAGGTGGGAGGGTTCCAGAATCTAGATTCCAGCCCGAGCCCGGAAGTCTACATAGCAATGAAACAGCCCTGCAGTCTGAGCCCTGCGAGCCCAAGTCAGCTGACACAGGCCAGCCACATGTCTCCAATTGCTGCGTAGACATACCCTGAGAGGCCAGGGCCAGAGACAGTGCCCGGATGCTGCTCAGGCTCAGTGGGATTAACAGCATGCAGGTCCTAGTGTTTAGATCTAAACAAATCAGTCTGGTGAGTGTCCATCAAGGGGAGCATAAACAGGTCAGTGACAGTGCTTTTCAGCAACACAGGAGCCAATGATTCAGTCAGCATGAAGACTCAATAACCTTCTCACTTAAATGGGAGAAACGTTAAAGTACAGCACAGGACTGGGAGTCAAGAACGCTAATTTCTAATCCTGGCTCTGTGGTGGACTCGCTGTGTGAAACTGAGCAAGTCACTCTGCCTTTCTACAGTTCTGCTTCCCCATCTGCAAAATGGGAGAATACTTCTCTACCGTACAGGAGTATTTTAAGGCTAAGTTAATCAATTTATGTGTGGTGCTTGTTTTGATGGTTTTCATCAAACAGCTGAAGAACAATAAGGTATTTGGACCTGATGGAATCCCTGTTGAAATCTTCAAAGAAGGGGGAGAAAGAACTGGCTCATCAGTTTACATTTGAATCGTCAACATTTGGAATTAAGAAGAAATCCCAGCTGATTTTAGGGATGCCATCATCGTCACTGTCTTCAAAGAAGGACACAAAGCGGATTGTGGAAAGTATCAAGGAATTGTCCTGTTGTCCATTTCTGGAAAGATTCTTGCCAGAATCCTCCTCACCTGCTGCTTCCCTTGGCCAAGGAAATCCTCACAGATTCACAGTGTGGATTCAGACCATCTCAAGGTACCATCAACATGATCTTCACTGCCCACCAACTTCAGGAAAAGTGCCACAAGCAACATCGACCTCTGTACATAGTCTTCATTCACCTCATGAAAGCATTCAACTCCATCCATTGTGAGGCTCTTTGGAGAATTCTCCTTAAATTTGGATGCCCACCAAAATTTGTTGCCAACTTCCAATCCTCCACAGCAACATGGCTATGATAGTCATCAGCAATGGATCTGAAACGGACCCCTTCCTAGTCAGGATAGGAGTCAAGCAAGGCTGTGTCATCACTCCAAGCCTTTTCTCCATTTTCCTTGCTGTCATCCTCCGTTTCATTGCTGACAAGCTCCAGGCTTGACATCCAATACAGAATGGATGGCAAGCTTTTCAACGTCAATCACTTTCGATCCAAGACACAGTCTCTCACTAAAGGTATGTCTACACTTACATTTTATAGTGCTCTGACTTGCTGGCTTGGGGGTGTGAAAAATCACCCCCCTGAGCACAGCAAGTCTGAGGACTTTAAAGCGCTCGTTTAGACAGGCTCCGAGCACTGGAAGCTCTCTCCCATCGCTCGCACGGAACCACACTCGCACTTCAAAGCGCTGCCATGGGAGTGTTCCCGCGGCAGCACTTTGAAGTTTCCAGTGTAGACATACCCTAACTCAGTTGCTGAACTCTAATATGTGGATAACTGTGCCCAGTGCACCCACTCAGAAGATCTTCAAAAAACAGTCAACATTTTTTCAGAGGCTAACTCAGCCTCATGCTTAACATCCAGAAAACTAAACTACACCAACAGACTCCGAATCACCAGGATCCTGCTCTTGTAATTCAGCTGAATAAAGAGACGCTGGAGAACATTGAGGACCTCCTTTACCTTGGCAGCTATCTGTCACAGAAAGTTGACAATGATGAGAAAATTCAACACTGCCTTCAATATACCAGTGCAGTTTTCAGATGCTTGAGAAAACGTGTCTTCGAAGATTGTGGCATCAAGAATCAAACCAAGCTTCTTGTGTACCAGGCTGTTGTTGTTCCTGCTCTCTTGTACGGTGCTGAAACCTGGGTCACGTACAGTAGATACCTCAAGGTTCTTGAATGACGCCATCAACGGTGCTTCCGAAAGATCTTCCGAACAAGTGGGATGACTGACGCACCAATGTCAGTGTTCTGTCCCAAGCCAGAATCTGCAGCATTGAAGCTATGATCATCCGCCACCAACTTTGTTGGGCTCGTCGTGTTCTTTGAATGCCAGAAAATCAACTCCCGAAGCAGATAATGCTCTCGCAACTGAGCCATGGTCAACAGTCTGGGGTGGGTAAAAAAAAATGCTTCAAAGACACCCTCAAAGCCAACATGAATGTGTCAATATTGCACATCTTCATGGAAAACCCAATCCCTCGATTGATCAAAATGGAAAAGGACTTTATGGCAAGGATGCTAGTATTTTGAGATCCAATGGAGACAACAGGAAATGGGAAGGGAGGAAAGAACATGCTGCAGCCCAATTTAACAATCCAGATCTGCCCCTTCCACTGGGAACTGTCTGTGCCAACTATGACAAGATCTGTGGATCCCAGATTGGTCTCATTAGCCACCTGCAGATCCACCAGCGATAACTGGCCATCATTTTATTGGACGACAGTCATCCTTGAACTCCAAGGGATTGCCAACAACAGTGCTTGTGTACTATGTTGATTGGCACTGTACAAATACATACAAATTAAAATAAACGATGATCCTTGTACCCTTACATATGCAGTAAAATGTTTGGGTCTGCTCCATAACCTCTCCCAAGCATATTTCTATATTGTAATATGTTCTGTTAGCTCAGTTTAGACCTGGATTTTAATCTTGTCTGGACTGCAACATGAACTTTAGTGTCTGATTTAAATTGTTCCAGTTTCATAATCATTGACCTCGATGAGGATGAACATAATACAATACAGTGTTGACTTAAATTTAGTTTAGTGATTTTGTCTCTAATATCAGACAACTGGTTCCTAGCCCTATCCATTATAACAAAAAAAATCCCTTTATTTTTCAAAAGTGCTTCCTTTTTAAATAGTGTTATCAGGGAAATGATGAGTTCATTGGAAAATGTGGATATGCTCTGTTCTTCACATGGAGTGTACTTGCCAACCTCCATGAAGGGTGAGTGAACAACGCCCAACGTAACACATTTTTTCTGAGAACAGATTTCAAATATAGAACAAGAAGAAATTATAAAACTAACAACTGTATATAAACATTAGATTTTGTGATCTTTGGTGTGTGGGGGAAGGGTGGGTGGAAGAAGTTTATGCTTTCTGGATAAACCCTTCATTATGTGTTGCTGCACATACTGTTCCAGACTCTTCTCTAATCATATCTCACAAATTTGAGTGTTTTTTCTGCTCAGTATTTGGATGAGAGGACCCCCCACCCCCACCCCAGGATTAATGAAGGTTGCTTCAGGAAGTAGCAGGGGGGAACTGGCAGACCTAAACATCCCTGGATAACAGATTTCAGGCAGCCAATAGGCCTTTTATTAATAAAAATGCTTACGTGGTGCATTCCAAGGAGCAACATTTGCTCTTCATGAGCCAGTGCAAAGTAAGGCAAGACTTAAAACCACGTTTGTGGGTATTAAAGATTCCATGGCACTTTGTACAAGAATAGAGGGCAATGTGATCTCTCACTTACTTGAATATCCAGTAGAGGATTGAGTTGGGAGAACAGGAAAACCAAGTCAGTATTTTCAAGGTTTTGGTTGTTTAAAATTAGCCCACTACTGTTCTTTGTCTTGCTCAGCCACTAACTGTGTGATCTTAGGCAAAGTCAGTGAGGTTGTTTCTTGTATTGGGCCAACCTCTGTTGGTGAGAGATGAACTTTCGAGCTACACAGAGCTCTTCATCAGGTCTGGGAAAAGGAACTCTTAGTACAGGGGTGGGCAAACTTTTTGGCCCGAGGGCCACGTTGGGGTTGCAAAACTGTATGGTGGGCCAGGTAGGGAAGGCTGTGCCTCCCCAAACTGCCTGGCCCCTGCTCCCTATCCGCCCTCTCCCACTTCCCGCCCCCTGACTGCCCCCCTCAAAGCCCCCCACCCATCCAACTCTCCCTGCTCATTGTCCCTTGACCGTCCCATCCTGGGACCCCCTGCCCCCTAACAGCCCCCTATCCAACCGCCCTGCTCCCTGACTGCCCCAACCCCTATTCACACCCCCGCCCCCTGACAGGCCCCCCGGGACTCCCACACCTATCCATCTCCCCCTGTTCCCTGTCCTCTGACTGCCCCCCCCAGAACCTCTGCGCCATCCAGCTGCCCCCAGGACTCCCATACCTATCCAACTGCCCCCTGACTGCCTGCCGGCCCTGGCCCCCTGACCAAGCAGCTCAGAGCAGCATGCCTGGAGCTTCGCCGCCCAGCCAGAGCCAGACACGCTGCCCAGCAGGAGCGTGCAGCCCCGCCGCCCAGAGCAATGCGGCATAACTGCGGGGGAGGGAGGACAGTGGGGGAGGGGTCAGGGGCTAGCCTCCCCGGTGGGGAGCTCAAGGGCCGGGTAGGACAGTCCCGCGGCCGGAAGTGGCCCACCTCTGGCTTAGTACATTCCCTGACCTGAAGAAGAGCGCTGAGTAGCTCGAAAGCTTGTCTCTCTCACCAACAGAAGTTGGTCCAATACAAGATACCGCCTCAGCCCCTTGTCTGTCGGATAACCTGGGATCAACATAGCTACAACGCCACTGCATGATCTTGGGCAAGTCATTTAGGCTTAAATTGTCAAGTGCCCACTAATTTTGGACACCCCTGTTTTGGCTGTCCCAACTTGAGAAACTGATGGACTGTTCTTAATAGGTGTTAAGAACCTCCCAATTCCAGTTGATTTCAGTGGGAGCTGTAGGTGGAAAAATCCAGGCACTTAATATCTTGAATTGGGCACCAAAAATGAAGTCTTTTGAAAATGTAAGGTCTTAATCTCTTCTCTCTCAGTTTACCCATCTGTAAAATTTCGTATTAATAATACTTACCTCACAGGGCTGTTGTAGAGTTTAATGAACTAATGGTTTAAAGAGTTTTGAGATTGTTAGATAAAGGCAGTGCCATAACTTTTTCTTAGTAATAATAATTTTCAAACACCAAAAATGTTTTGTTTCAAACTGTGGGATGAATGAAGTTTTGGGTCAGTTTCTGTTTAATTTGCACTACGTTTCTTGTTCCTGATTGAGGTTTTGTGTACACTGAAAATTTGCATCAGTTAACTAAAATTGGTTTAAAATCGATTTTGTTAACTCAGTTCAAATTCCTAATGCAGATGGTGTTAAACCAGATTAACTTTACTGCATTCAGTTTCTTTTTATTCAGATACAGTCTGAACCCATTTAAAAGCAAGTATTAAACTAGTTTAAGTACATCTGTGTTATGGGTTTCTGCCTATTTAATTGTGTTGATTTAATTAAATCAACTAAAAATCCAAGCAACTTTTCCAATACAAGAGAAGGCATCGGGTGTGGTATTCTAAGATTCTTCCTGCACCTCCCCGCACACTTTTTTAAAAAAAACACAGCTTTTCCCTGGCCCTTTCTTTATGTATTTATGTAGAACACCAATGAGAGTTCTTCTCTGTGGGTTTCTTTTAATTGCAGTACTGCTTTGTATTGCATAATGATTTTGGGGTCTTAGGGCAATTGGGCTGCAGGATCCCTCACTAAGGACAAATTTGGCCCATTGTATCTTATAGTAGCCCAATTAATTTTATGTTGACACCCATATTTAAAATTATAGGAAAAACAGTCCAGATCAATTTACTGTGGGCCAAATTCTGCCCTCAAATATGCCTACCCAACTCCTGTGATTTCTGTTAGAGTTGTGCAGCCATATCTGAGAGCAGAAAGGGGAATTGAATGTTTTAAAGGAGTAGAAAGATTGGTTTATCTGATCTCTGATGTCTCAGGAAGAAGGATTTCCTTCCTTTTTCTGAAGATAAGTTTCCCAAAACTATAAACACTCCTCCCCTCTGAACATTGTTTTAATCAAACAGTTTATTATTCTAGGCTGTGGGGTGAAGTTATCTGGCTTTCACTGCTGGAACATCACTTGAACTGCAGCCTCTCACAACGTGCATTTGTGCTCTTGAAGGTTCTATCAAACATACTGAGAATTTGTTAGCCTGGGTATAAAAATAACAGCAAGGTTTGATTTTCCTTTATTTGCTTCATTTCATTGTTTCCTATGAAGAGCAATATTTCCAAAGAGTTTACAAGCTGGCTCTCAGTCAATCAATCCAGCTAGCCAGCAAATGACTCTGACACTTGAAAACAGCTGTAGTTCTGATTTGCAACCCTAGCTTTATGAAAACTTAATGCTACTTTAGCAAGGCTCAGTTTAAAAACAAAATTCTCATAGGTTTGAAACCCTTTGATTTTATTTTGTGGGGATAATGGCTATGAGATTTGTTTTTGTTATTTAAATGTTGCATCTTTAGCTATTGTAACAAATTGCACTGTATATTAAAAAAAATAAAATGTAGCCTCAACCTTAACGCCACATCTTTATCCATAAAAGGATAAACTTTTTATGAGAACTTTGTAGTTTAATAAATGAAAATAGAAAACCAGGATACTGAGTGTTGAGAAAAAATTTAAATAAATGTAAACATTTGAAACTATGGAAAATGCATATTTGTCTGGCAAGAAAATTGCTAACAATAGCTCAGCTATCACATTAAAAATATTATTTGTATTCTAATAGTAGCCAGAGATCCTAATAAAGAGGAGTGCCTGTCGTGCTATGCATAAGACATAGTCCTGGCCCAAAGGAGCTCATAATAACACTACTTGCATTTATCTAGTGCCTTTATTCAAAATTATCAAAGCATTTAACAATTTAATTAAACCTCATAGTATCTCTTTGAGAGGGGTAAGTAACACATTTAATTTTACAGAGGGGGAAACTGAGGCACATGCCAAATGACTTGCTCAAATTTCAAATTCAGTCAGTGGTGGAGTGAAGAATAGAAGTGAGCACATCTGACTCCCACTGCTTTGCAGTGGCCACTAGATTATGCAAGTATTAAATGATTAAATATCAGTCTATGTGCTTATACACTTTGTTGCCCCCACTACACCATCATAAGCTCTACACCTCTTGTGGAGGTGGAGGGCACATCTACACTACCACTTAAGTTGATCTAACTTATGTCAGTTAGAGATGTGAAAAAGCCCTCTCCACTCCCCGAACGTCGCAATTTTCACACTGTGCACACCAACACTACGTCGGTGGGGGATGCTCTTCTGCCAGCATAGCTTGTCTCCAGCCGACATCACTTACGTTTCTTGCCATGCTGGAGTAATTATGCTGACGGGAAAGCATTCTCCTGTGGGCATAGTGCGTCTTCACCAGACATGCTACAGCGGCACAGCTGCATTGATGCAACTATACCAATGTAGCACTGTACTGTAGACTTGCCCAGAGTTATGATGTTGGTGTACTAGGGCACTTACATCGGCGGGAGCAAGGCTGTCGTGTAGACACTGACATAGTTAGGCTGACATAAGTTGTCTTATGTTGACCTAACTCTGCAGTGTAGACCAAGCCTCAGTATCACAGGCACTGACTTTTAATTTTCCCGGTGGGTGCTCCACCCCCGCTCTTCTTCCCTGAGACCCCGCCCTCACTCCCCCTCTTCCTACCCTTGAGCACCTCTCTCCAGCTGCCAAACAGCTGACGGGCGGCCCCGCCATACAGATGTGGTTAGTGGCTGCTGAGCACCCTCTATTTTTTTCCCTGTGGGTGCTTGAGCCTTGGAGCACCCACAGAGTCGGTGCCTATGGGGGTCAGAATCCTTTGGATTCCATCCTCTGCTCCACTCCCTGTGCCCCATCCCGCTGCTTCCCTTTCTGTCATCATCTCTTCCTCTTGCTACTAACTTTGCTCACTTGTTCCGTCTGTAAGCAAATAACATGTAGCCCTAGTAGAGTAGCTAAAAACGTTGTGTCCCATCACCTAGTACCCTGCTTCAGCTCTCTTTTGGAATGCCTGTTTAGATGGTAATTTTTTTCATGTAGGGATATGTCTTTTTTTTGTTTTCTTAAATCTCTCTAATAGTACCTAGAATGTTTCTGAATTGTCGGTGAATAAATCATAAGGTAAATCTGTGCCATAGACTGGAAAAAAATTACAGACATTGTTAAATGCTGTTTGAATATTCCACTATTCACCAGGAATAATTAATTGATCATTTTAAATAACAAATTGTGAATTAAACTAATTACCAAATTGTTAATTCCAGATGCCGAGCCAAGATACTTGATTACAGTGCGACCTGCACCCATTCCAAATCACAAGAAAACCTGCTCAGGTACTGTAATATTACCACATTTTTTATATACAGTCAAATGAAGACAGAATATTGTTTTTATTTAGTTTGTCTGAAAGAACCAAATTTTCTGATGTGGATGACCAAATTCCACATTTGCGTGATTAAAATAAAAATGTAGGCATGTACATCTACACAGTATTCACTCAGGAATTTTCTGATTAAGAAACTTAGATGCAGGTTTTGGAGGTCCTTCTTTATAAGAAGTTCTCATTATGAAAACTGAGATTTAACGTATTTCTTTTTTCTAGAATATGGGGATCAAAAATGCATATGACTAGTTGCCATAGCTAGTGGAATGTTGATACACAATTATAAACAATGGATTCTGTCTTGAAATGTACTGATGTATAATCTTTGGAATTCTTGGGTTTGGTTGGATAGGAGATTAATGTTTTATAATCTCCCCAAAATGCCAGTTAGGAATCTTTCTCCCAAAGAAATTTGAATGCACTCCATTGATAAAGTAAAAGGTCTTTACATATTGTGACAGGGTCACACCACCAAGGCAGAGGAGGAACTTTGTCACAACTGGTGTGAGAAGTGGGATTTGGTGTGCACAGTGCAACGGAAGAAGGAGGGTGGTGGTGGTGTTTTAAAAAAAAAAAAAAAAAAAAAAAGAGATGGTTTATTGGTTTTTTTCACCACAATGGAGGAGGTAGTGGAGGCACTGATACAAGCCATGGGTGCCAGGCAGGAGGCTACCCGTGTCCAGGCAGCCGCCCAACAGGAGACAGTGCGGCTGCAACAAGAGACTAATCGCCTGCTGATGGACCAGGCTGCCCGAGACCATGCTATTTTGCGGGAACTGGTAAACCAGGTAAAGGCCCTTACAGAGCTGAATCGCGGCCATGATGGCACGTGGGTCATGTGGGCCAGCAGCTGCCTGCAGAAAATGACGAGGGAGGATGATGTAGAGGCGTACCTCCTGGCCTTTGAGAAGACAGCCCTACGGGAGGCCCGGCCTCGAGATCAGTGGTCTGGCATCCTCACCCCATTCCTGTGTGGGAGGCCCAGAAGGCCTACTATGATCTGCCTGAAGAAGCTGCGGTAGACTACCCCCAGCTGAAGGCAGAGATCCTGGCCAGATCTGGGGTACGACCGCAGTGCGGGCCCAGCGGTATCACGAGTGGAGGTACCAGGAAAACAAAACCCCGCGGTCCCAATTGTTTGACCTCTTCCATCTCACATGAAAGTGGTTGCGAACTGAGTCCCGGAGTCCAGAGGAGATACTAGAGGTTCTGGTCATCGACCGGTACATGAGAGGACTACCATCAGACCTTCGCACCTGGGTAAGCCAGAACGAACCCTCCACCTATGACAAGGTTGTCGCACTGGTAGAGAGGCGAAGGACGGCGAGGGAGCTGACCTGACCAGTTAAGGAAGAAGCACCCTGGGTTAAACTAGCAGCACCAAGCCTTAGAGCTCGGGTGACTGGGCCACCAGGAGAGCCTAGGTGGAAAAAGAGAGGGGCTGAAGGCCCACCAGAAGCTACAAAGAGTAGGAGCACTGAGGGGAAAGAGGATTCGTGATGTTAGACTGCCCAAACCAAGAGACCAGGGAACGCCTAGGGCTCCATACAGATGTTACGCCTGTGGGGAGTGGGGACACATAGGTGCACAGTGTCCCAATGCTGAGGAGCCTATGCAGTGTAACCTGGGGAACTGGGCAGACCCATGCTCCCTAATCCACCTTGTGGGGGTCTCACTAACCCCACATACGTACATCAGACCAATGAAGCTAAATGTGATCGAGACCACAGCACTGGTTGATTCGGGGAGTGCTATCGTGCTTGTCTCAGGGAAGCTCGTGAAGCGTAGTCAGCTGCTGTGGGCTAAGTGTACGGGGATAACATGCGTTCATGGGACAGTTGGTTATTACCCCACCATCCCAGAAAAAATCGAGTTTCAGGGGAACATTACTGAGGTAGCAGCAGGTGTAGTCCCTAAACTCCCATACCCGGTGTTCATAGGGAGGGACTTCCCAGGGTTTGGAGACTTACTCCCGGTAGGGGAATTGGAGAAAGGGGAAACCCTGAAGTCAGTGAGGCATCCACAGTAGACTGTCAACCCCCAATCTTCTCTGAAATATGCCCAGATTTGTTCTCCACTTCCAGACAGGGTAGAAAGTCGAAAAGGGAAAGGAGGGCAGCTAAGGCCTTGGGAACCCGAATACTGACCCAAAGCCAGAGGGCCGCTCTCGTAGGTAGGCGGACCCGAGCAGCTGAAAAGGAGGCCACCTAGGAGGGAGAAGCACCCAACTCTGACCCACACCCTAACGCCTCTGAACCAATAGAGGCAACAGAGACTGGCCCCCTAGATCTCGGGCAGATTAGCCCCGGGAGAGGAAATTTTGGACAGGACCAGGCTGAAGACCCAAGGTACGACAACATTAGGAAGGAGGTGACCGAAATAGATGGGGTCCCCGTGGAAGGGAAAACCCAGGGACCAGGACCCTACTTCATAACGAAGAAGAATGTCTTACACCGTGTTGCACCAGTATAGAGGCAGAAGGTACAGCAGATCCTAGTACCTCAAAAACACCAGAATGCTGTATTAAGTCTTGCCCATAGTCATCTTTTTGGGGGGCATTTGGGGGTAGAGAAGACCCTGGCACGGGTCCTGCGACGATTCTTCTGGCCCGGAGTACATGAAGAAGTGAGGAGGTACTGTGTGTCCTGCCTGGAGTGCCAGCTGCACAGTCCCCGTCCCCACTTGAGGGCACCTTTAGGACCCATTCCCATCATAGAGGTCCCTTTAGAGCGAATAGCCATGGCTCTAGTGGGACCCCTGGGGAAGACAGCCTGGGACCTGCTACTCGTTACCTAGAAGCCATCCCCCTGGGGAACGTGGCCTCTAAAAGGATAGCTAAAGAGTTGGTGGGGATCTTTGCCCAAGTGGGGCTACCAAAGGAGATATTAACAGACCAAGGTACCCCATTTATGTTGAAGCTAATGAAGGACATCTGTACACTGCTCCATATCCATATCCTGAGAACTTCAGCCTATCATCTGCAGACCGATGGGCTGGTAGAAAGGTTTAACCGAACCCTCACGGCAATGATAAGGAAAGTGGTAAGTCGGGACGGGAAGGATTGGGACACCCGACTACCCTACCTTATGTTCGCAATCCGGGAGGTACCTCAGGCCTAAACTGGGTTTTCCCTCTTTGAGTTATTGTACGGACTCCTCCCCCGTGGCATACTAGATATCACAAAAGAAATCTGGGAAGAGGAACCCAATGAGGGGAGAAATATAATTGACCCTGTGTTGCAGATGCAAGAACAGATAGCCCAGGTCACCCCTATTGTATGGGAACATTTGGAAAAGGCGCAGGAGGCCCAGTGAACCAATTACAATCGACAGGCAAAAGTCCGACAGTTCCAACCAAGGGATCGGGTATTGGTATTGGTACCCACGGCAGAAAGCAAGCTTTTGGCCCAATGGCAGGGGCCCTATGAGGTGGCTGAACCCGTAACCTACAAGGTGGGGCAGCCAGGATGCCGGAAACAGGAACAAATTTATCATATTAACCTCTGAAAGCCTTGGCACCAACGAGAGGCATGTGTGGTGGCCCAAGAGACCCCGATCCAGGGAAATAATATGCAGGAGCAGATTAGGATATCCACTGATCTGACACCAAACCAGAAGAAGGAGGTAACAGAGATGATCAAACGATACCAGGACGTGTTTTCAACTAAACCAGGTCGGACCACCAAAGCAAATCACCACATTATCACAGACCCTGGGGCAAAGGTAACTTTAAAGCCCTATCGGGTCCCAGCAGCATAAAGGGAGGAGATCAAGGCAGAGGTAAAAAGGATGTTGGAGTTGGGAGTCATCAAAGAGTGCCACAGTCAGTGGTCAAGCCCGACTGTGTCGGTGCCGAAACCCGATGGCACCACTAGGTTTTGTAATAACTTTCGCCGGCTGAATGAGATATCCAAATTCGATGCATACTCCATACCCCGTATTGATGAGTTAGTTGACCACCTGGGTAATGCCCAATTTTTGACCACCCTTGATGTAACAAAGGGATACTGGCAGATTCCCCTTGCCAAAGATGTGAAAGAAAAGATGGCATTCTCTTCACCAGAAGGTCTGTTTCAATATACTGTTCTTCCTTTTGGACTGCATGGGGCACCTGCTACCTTCCAGCATCTTATGGACAAGCTCCTACGGCCCCATACCAGTTATGCAGTGGCATACCTAGATGATGTGATTATTCACATCCCCAACTGAGAAACCCACTTGGAAAAGGTGAAAGCGGTTCTGGACATGCTAAGACGGGCTGGCCTCACAGCCAATCCAACCAAGTGTGCTAAAGGGCTAGGCCGAGGCTAAATACCTTCACTACATTGGAGGAAGGGGCATGGTCAAGCCCCACTAAAGAAACTAGAGGCTATCCAAAATTGGCCCCAGCCGAATCGGAAAAAGCAAGTCCGGGCATTCCTGGGTGTGGTGGGGCACTACCGACGATTTATTCCCCATTTTGCTACCAGAGCGAGTCCCCTGACAGACCTGATAAAAGCCCGGGGTCCGGACATGAAGTGGACAGATGCCGCAGAGAAAGCATTCATGGATCTATGGACAGCCCTCTGCAATAACCCCATGCTTATAGCCCTAGACTTCAACAAAGAATTCATTTTACAGACTGATGCATCTGAAGTAGGATTGGGAGCTGTCCTATCGCAGATGGTCGGAGATGAAGAACACCTAATCCTCTGCCTCAGCAGGAAACTCCTCCCGAGAGAGCAGAAGTATGCCATGGTTGAAAGAGAGTGCCTAGCTGTGAAATGAGCCATGGAAACACTACGTTATTACCTTCTGGGACGATGGTTTACCCTTGTGACCGACCATGCACCGCTCCAGTGGATGCAGTGAAATAAAGAGAAGAACGCAAGGGTGACCAGATGGTTCCTGTCCCTACAACCTTTCTGATTCACCATACAACACCGGGCTGGAAGCCACCATGGCAATGCAGATGGCTTGTCACGGGTATACTGCTTGACATCCCAAGTTGCCCAACCCTGTGGTGTTGGGGGGGGAGGGGGAGAATATGTGACAGGGTCGGGCCAGATGGCTCCAGGAGAGTGATAGAAGGCAGATATATTAGCTCCAAGTTAAGTAGGTCCCTTTTCCCTGGGTAAGGTAACAGGGAAGGTCCCAGAACAATCAGGAACTTTCTGGAAACAATTAAGGCAGACAGGCTGATTAGAACACCTGCAGCCAATCAAGAAGCTGCTAGAATCAATTATGGCAGGCTAATCAGGGCACATGGAGTTAAAAAAGGAGCTCACTTCAGTTTGTGGTGTGTGCGAGGAGCTGGGAGCAAGAGGCGCAAGAAGCTGAGAGTGAGAAGGCGTACTACTGGAAGACTGAGAAGTACAAGCATTATCAGACACCAGGAGGAAGGTCCTGTGGTGAAAATAAAGAAGGTGTTGGGAGGAGGCTATGGGGAAGTTGCCCAGGGAGTTGTAGCTGTCACGCAGCTGTTACTGGAGCCACTGTAGACAGCTGCAATCCACAGGGCCTGGGGCTGGAACCCAGAGTAGAGGGCAGGTTCAGGTTCCCCCCATCCCTCTATCCCCCCAACTTCCTACTTGATACCAGAGGAGTTGAACTGGGCTGTGGGTTCCACCAGAGGGGAAGGACTCTGGCCTGTTCCCCGATCCACTAGGTGGATTAGCAGAGACTGCGGGGATTGTTCTTCCTTTCCCCATGCTGGCCAGTGATGAGGCTAACTGAGTGAACGGCAGATTTGAGCAACGCCAAACTGAGGGCTGCTGTATACCTCTGAGGCGAGAAAATCCGCCAATAAGCTCAGGACCCACCAAGGCAGAGGAGGAACTTTGTCACAATATATATTATTAGAGACACCAACTTCACCAGTACACGGTGCTTAAGGGAAAGGATGGTCTTCTGGCTAAGCTGCAAGTCTGATAATAAGAAAATCTGAATTCTGTTTCTGGACTCTGCTACAGACTTCCTGTATGACGTTTAGCAAGTCATTTCAACATTCAGTACTTTAGGTCCTAATCTTAAAATGGAGATAACTCTCTGCTTCACGTGGGTGTGGTGAAGAATAATTGATTAATGTTTTTAAAGTACTTGAGATTTTCAGATGGAACTTGTTTAATGATCTGTATTTTTTTGGGGCCGAATATATTTGCCAGGGCCCTTGTAGTCATGAAGCAATATTTTTCTCCATTATATGTATATAGAAAATATTTGATAACAGATTGCTATTTAACAGCTATTCAGGTACAGTATTTAAAAATATTAACTGCCTAAAGCCACAGTTTAGGAGTATTAATTTTAATAGCTGCTTCAGTCAGGGGGAATTTTATTGGGTCATTCCCACTAGAGATGGACCTGAACCAAGCTCCTTGATCAAACACTGCTCAGTATGCATAACTTTGGATTCTAATCCAAACTTTGCAGTAATGGGCTCAGCCACAACTCCAGATGCAAGCAGTCTTGATCTCTGGGGAAACTTAGTTCTGAAACTTGCATTCTCTCATTCTTAACATCATCACTACATAACTTAAATTAACATTGCCACACTCTGCAATGTCAGAATGAAATGTTTTTTAACTATGGTTGCAAGACCTAATTTAGATAAAATAACATCCTTGAATTTCAAGCATTACTGCTTGTTGTCTTGTTGTAAAAGCTTTGTTTATTTGACAAACAGTAGTTAAAGACATTCCCTGCTCTTGAAAGACAGACATAGAAAGGACAAAATGTACTGGGAGACAATGAGGAAAAGTGGAATTAATTTAGACATTCCCCCCACCGCACCCCTTTCTCTCCTCTCTTCAAGTGTTAAGTTGAAGAAGACATTGGACTGATGTGATGTGCTTTTGTGGGCCTCAGGGAAGAAATGAGTCTTTATGATGGTCACATGATCTCTTGTACTTCTGTGACACTACATACCAGAGTTCATCTCCAATGCTTGCAGGATTGGCTGAGGCTAGTCTGAACACTTGTAAAGCTGGAGCCCAACTTTACAGAGCTCAAAGAGGAATTATAATTACTTCAGAAGGTTCAAAGGTTGAGTTTCAAAGATTTAAAAACCTCTAAGAATGACCTAAAATTGCTTTCCTATTAATGAAAATGTCTGTTTCAAGATATAGCAAGGCTGTTCTTTAGTATATAATAAATCAATATTTAAAAATTATATAAAACACAATAGTTGCCGATGAAAAATGGGCCTTTCTCTTCTTGTATTTCCATGTTCATGTGACCCTTGGTTCCCCAGAAAGCAAATTTAGAAAGTGATTTCACTGTAAAGAGGATATATGCCAAAAAGTTTGACAAATAAATGAACTATGAAAACAACCCCCCCCCCCAAAAAACCCTTTAAGAAAACAGGGAGACTGGGGAAGCTAGCCTGCACATCAGACAAATGTTTGGAGTTTTGCTTTTCTTTTTTAAATGTTGTACATTCCACAGTACATTACATCACAGCACACTTCATCTAAATGGAAAAAAATATCCCACTTGTTTTCTGTGAATATGCGCCTAATCGGTGTACTGTAAAACACACATACTACAAGATTTTCCTACTACCTGCAAACTGCTTGGAAAAGCAAATCTCACTTCCTTGTGGACTTGCTGGGAAATCCCGCTAGAGCGCAAAAACACTTCTTAACCCTTGGAGGTATCATTGATAAAGAGGTGAGGAACTCCTACCAATGGCTGAATAGCACTTCCAATTTAAGGATCAAGAGGCATGAACGGAGAACTGAACCAAGATTTTTGCCAGGTAATGCAGAGCACTACCCTCACTGCACTAGCCTCAGGTATTAGCTTTTAAAATTTTATTTAAAAGTTTGTCATCTTTCTTTTGCTGTATCCTTCTTCTCCATGGGAGTCGCATAACAGCCCCCGCCACCTCCTGTCCAGGGCAGAAAGTGATTCACTGAGGGGAACAGAGCAGGCAGCTCCTGTTCAGGGCAGCAACAGAATCATGGCTGGCTCAATTCCCTGAGGAGTCCATGGGGGTACAGAATAGAGTCCCTTGCCTTCTTACCACCCCTCCCTCTCCCCCCCCCCCCCCACCTGCCTGGCCAGAACCTCTGACTCTCGCAGGCTCCAGAGTTTTTTAAAATATATGACAGCGACTGGCCAGGTGTCTGGGCTAGAGCAGGCAGCAGCGGGAATAGCACGAAGGTAGTCCCCAGCAGTCAGGGAGGAGAGGAGGGGAAGAGCAGCATGCTGCTGCTGGGTTGGAGCTGGGCTGCACTCCCTCACCTCTCCCAGACCACTGGGGATTCCCTGTATGCTTTTCCTGCTGCTGTCCTGTCCAGGCCTGGACACCTGGCCAGCTGCAGCCCCACACACCCCTGATAACCACATTGTGCCCACCAGAGGGGCATGCTTGTCCCACAGGTTGGGAACCTCTGATCTGGAGGGATGTTTGCACCACTGTGTTCAGAATAAAGCTAAATTGCAAGTATTGTGTAAGAGATGAGGAGTTAAGTTACCTGATTATTGAGGGACAGTCCTCGCCAGACAGAGGCACCACTCAAGGCTTGTCATCAATCTTAAGTGAAATAAGTTTGTAAGGTTTTGTTTTATTTCAGACCTGTCCATAACTCATTATTATTGATGATCCTTGCTAGGGATATATGGAGAACTATATTCACTTGGAAATTGAATATTCTTTCTCATAACTAAAGAGAGGCACGTGCGGGTGGTGGGGAGGCGATCCCTTCAAGTCACAATTGAATTCACTTGCATTATACCTTGCCTTTGAATTTAGAGGAGAAATTAAATCATAATTCTTACATTCTCTTATCCAGCCACAGATATCTCCTCCCCGAATAGAGAAAACCTAAGAGTAAATAGAATTGTCTGTATGTTTCTTATTCAGGTAAGACCAAGACTCAAAAGCCTCTCCAGATGGTGATTGGCACTTTGACCCCAACCTCTGTCTTCCTGTCCTGGGGCATCCTAGTCAATCCACAGCATGACTGGACTGCAATGAGTAGCTGTGCTAGTGACAGGTAATATACCAAAAAACAGGCTAAGTGAAAATAATGTAATGTTTTGTTAACATTTAAAAGAAAAGGGCATGAAGATGAGTGGCTGACCAAATTCTACCAAATAGTGTGACATCATTGAAGCAAAGGTTCTCTTCTGTATGTGTAAATCAGCAATTAGCAAGCACTTTCTTGCCTAAAGTTCTGATTTAAGCAAGTGTTTACGTGCCAAAGTGCTGATCTTGTGATTTCACTGTGGGTCGTTTATGTTGTAGAGCCACAGTGCCTGAGTCTTATCTCAGTTACACTGGTATAAATCAGGAGTAACTCTACTGAAGTCAATGGAAATATGCTACTGTAAAACTGGTCAAGTGAGTAAAATTAGCCTTCATAGAAGTGCTGATGGAAGAAAGAACAAATCAATCCTTTTGTAATATACTGGATTTTTGTTTCCTGTATTTGATCTTCTGAATTTTATTTTTATTTATATTGCAGTACATATAGAAGCTATGAATGATTAGCATTATACCTATTTAACAAAAAAAAAGTCTTTTGCTTTATGAAATTCTGTGTTCCGTTCCAACTACTTATGTGAGAGGGTCAGCACTCCAGAAAGGCCTGGCATATTCACAGGGTGGAATTTCTAGAGAGGTCAGAGAGTCAGTAAGTTTGTCAACTGAGCAGGCCATAAAGTTGTATGCTGTGCTCAGCAAATGAATAAAATTCATATTTTCTTGTAGGTATGAAGATGTATGTTTCTTCCAGATCTCTCTCCTTGGTGCTCCCTTTGTATCCTCCTACGTGTGACAGAGGGACAAATTCTGCCATCTTTTATACGTCATATAACTTCATTGCCGCTTCTTGTGCTTGGAACAGTTTCCCTATTGATAACCTCCTTGAAATCCCTCCTTATAACCCTCTTCTTTTGCTTAGCTCCCCAATACTCATAACTGTGACACCATCTGCTCCTACTCTTGCAGGTGATCCTTTGTTGTATCTTTCTAACTTAGAACCTAGTCAGTCTCCCAGTGAAGCAAATACAAAAACTCTTACTGATATTAACCCACTGGACCAGCCTTTAGGGCATGAACCAAGACCATTAGAGCCAATGGGATCTTCCAGTTAATTTCAGTAGGCTTTGGATCAGGACCATGGAATAGGAAATTTTGGGGAGAAGGGAATCTTATCTTTCTACATATTTTTAAAGTGTCATGCATACTTATGGTATAAAATATGCAATTATAATGGAATATAAGAAATAATCCTATTAAATATAAACAGATTATTTGTATTTATTTTTAATGGAATCGTGCTTCATGATGCAACTCAGCTCAACTTCATGCAACTCAGCCCACAGTTTAAAAAAAAAGGATGGCACCTCATTGTGGGTTTAATGTTGCCTTTTTAATCCCTGGAGGAGCAAATCCTTTCACATGGTTAGTGACCTCTAATACCGGCTGATTTAACAAAAGATTCTAAGTCTTTCTTCCATGTTTTAATTTTGTGACACCTTTTTCACCAGGGATTACACCCTTGCGACATCCCTGGGCAGCAACCATAGCCATAGCACAAACTCTGCAACTGGAAGGAGAGAAAGATGCTGTAGTTACAAGCAACTAGGCAGGGCTGGCCTTATCATGAGGTGAACTGAGGCATGCCTCAGGTGCCAGACTGTGGCGGGGGGGCGCCGCTAGGACCCAGAGTGTAGAAAATTGTGTCTGCTGCTGGTGCATGTGTATTCTCTCTGCTCTAGATGCACAGAGATGGTGGAGTGCTGTACTGGAGGAAGGAGGGCACAAGACACATAACAGGCAGGCAGGAGAAAAGGTGAGAGGGAATGACAGAAAGCAGCAGGAGCTGCAGGAGAGAGAGGAGGAGGAGCCTCTTATGTACCTCTCTAGCACACCCAGGAGCCTGGACTTATTAACACCAGCTTCTCAGGGAGCTTCCTGTTTCCTGCTGCTTCCCTGAACCCACTTGAGGGGAACGGGCAGTCAACTGAAGTAGTAGGATCCAGTTAGGCCCTTAAGATGCTGATATCTTCCCTCACTCAGGCCCTGCTACCAGCCTGCTTATTTGTCCCCTTCAACTGAGTGTTGAGAGCCACTATAGCTGGCACAGAACAGCAGTCATGAGTGAAAGAAGAAAACGTCCCTCTGTGGCAACATTCAGAAAAAGAAAGAAAGCAAAGGAAGCTTTTCTATCTACGCAGAAAGGACCTCTCCTGAGATACATAGACACAAATGTTCACGGTGAGTCTTCTGGCCCCAATGAGGATGTGAGTGGAGAGGAGATGCCTGATCTTCCAGTTAGTCAGAGTGCAGGTGACCTGGCAGCTACTGCAGCATCCATATCTCCATCTCAAATGGATGTAACCATGCACATTCCTGAAGAAAAGTGTAGATCGGAGAAGAGTGTGGTGGAGGCGCAAGATACAGCTGCTGCTGAGTTTAGTTCCTTAAGTCTTGATGGTCCAGGACTGTGAACCCACTTGAGCAGTAGCCTGAGGACTTCCTTGTACTGCATGGGCCATAGCAAGTGAAAAACTTCATGTTCTCCAAAGATAATGAAAATAGAAGTTTCCATCCAGCACATTACTGGCGTGAAATCCCCAATGGTGACAAAGTGGAGAGGCCATAGCTTATGTACTCAAAAACCCAGAATGCTGCAAACTGTTTTTGTTGCAAACTCTTCCAGTCTAAAGTTCCAGCCACATTGGGTTCTACAGGAAAAAAGGACTGGAAAAATCTGGCTAGAAATCTGGCATGCCATGAGAAGGCAGCAAATCACCAGAGAACATTCCATAGGTGGAAAGAGCTTGAGATGAGACTAAGGTTAAGGGCCACCATAGATGATCAGAATCAAGAGAAGATTGCATCAGAGTCTCTTTTCTGACAAAATGTTCTGAAAAGACTCATTGCTTGCTACCCAAAACCTAGCACTGTGTGGCACTTCAGATCAGCTGTATGTGCCAAACAATGGAAACTTCCTTACAATTGTGGAGCTGATGGCTGAGTTTGATGCTGTACTCCAGGAACATCTAAGAAGAGTCACCACCCAAGAAATGTACACACACCAGTACCTTGGAAAAACAATTCAAAATGAGATCATACAGTTAACTGGCAAAAAAAAGTCAAACAGAAGATTGTGGCAGATCTGAAGTCAGCAAGATATTACTCTGTTGTTCTGGACTGCACACCTGACATCAGCCATATGGAACAAATGACTTTAATGGTACATTTTGTAACAACAACAGAACCTAGTGAAAATGTCCCTGCAATGATGACTGTCAGAAAGCATTTTCTAGAATTTATTGACATTTGATGATTATACAGGAGCTGGTATGACAAATGTGCTTCTTAAAAAGCTGAAAGATACAGGAATTGCGATAGCTGATGTGAGAGGTCAGGGCTACGATAATGGTGCCAACATGAGAGGAAAGAACAGAGGAGTGCAGACACAGATCCGAGAGTTAAACCCTTGAGCTTTTTTTGTCCCTTGCAGTTCTCATTCATTGAACTTGGTGGTCAGTGATGCAGCATCAGCTTCTAGTGAGGCTGCTGAATTTTTTAATGTAATTCAAAGCATCTTTGTATTTTTCTCTGTATCAACTCATCGATGGCAAATTTTGAAGCAACATCTGGGAACATCCTCTCTGACACTGAAACTACTGAGTGCCATACAATGGGAAAGTCGAGTGGAGGTGATAAAGCCTATCAAACACCTATTTTCCCATCCATTCAAGAATACAAGAGTCACTGAAGAAGAAGACATTTTGATTATGAGGCACGGGATAATCCCATAAGAGACCCCAAACAACAATTCAAAGTTGAATTCTTTAACCAGATGCTAGATTGTGCAATACAGTCAGTTGAAGAAAGTTTCATGCAGCTCAAGGAACACAGCAGTATATTTGGGATGTTGTAGGATATTCCAAAACTCCTCACTATACCTGAAGAAGGCCTACACCAGCAATGCAGGGCATTAGAGACAGTGTTGACACATGATGACGTGCGATATCGATGCGAGTGATTTAGGAATTTAGAGAAAGCTATTTCTAATTAGCATGAGAGAGAAAAAAATATGACTCTGAAACCTGAGAGATGGGAAACCCCAGTCAAGGCCCCCTGCACCAGCCACTCATTATTTATCCACACCAAGAGGGAGGCAGCAGTGCACGTGCCGAGAGGCAGAAATGTAGGTGCCAAAGAAAATTTTACCCTTGAAAACCTATGTGCCGAGTGAGTTTAGGCACCTACAGGGTTTGGCAGGAGTTTTGTGGATTGCAGAATCAAAACTGGGATGTAGGTTCCTAAACACAAGACTTAGGCACTTAAGTATGTTTGTGGATCTGGGCCCAAGTGTTTGTCTCCCCTCTTGCTGAATGAATGACCCCAGCAAAACAACCAACACTACAAGGAAAAGAGTGACACTAACCATACACAAAATCTGAAATATACAAACAAAAATATTTTCTATAACTTTGTTACACTAATCATAGGTGTTAACTTAAAAAAAATCACCCTTTTGTCTGCAATGTTATAACAATGGTGTGTAATAAATTAACAGCATCTCTTTAAACTTCTCAGTACACGTGTCATTATCTTACATTACGTATGGGGAAACTGAAGTAGAGTGGTTAAGTCACTTGCTCAAGATTACAGGACAGCATGGGATAAGTGGCCAGGGTTGCAGTTGAGAATTATCTGCTCTTTCCAATTGACATTTGATCCCCAGGCTGTATTTTATGCCTTGATCACTGAGTAATAATGACAACTGGCATCTGCTATAGATGCCCAAAAATCAAACCCAGCAGTATATTTGGGATGTTGTAGGATATTCCAAAACTCCTCACTGTACCTGAAGAAGACCGACACCAGCAATGCAGGGCACTAGAGACAGTGTTGACACATGATGACATGTGCGATATTGATGCGAGTGATTTAGGTGATGAACTGAAAGCCCTTTCAAGATACATTTCAGCAGGATCAACTCCAAAGGCTGTTCTGGAATATATGTGCACAAATAAGATGACCACCCTCTTTCCAAATGCTTTTGTTGTTCTGCGCATACTTCTAACACTTCCTGTAACAGTTGCCAGAGGAGAATGCAGCTTCTCCAAGCTGAAGTTAATAAAAACACATTTACGCTCCACAATGACACAGGAGAAGCTGGTCGGCCTTGCAACCATCTCAGTAGAGCATGAGCTGGCCCAGACTGTGGACCTTCAGGAAGCAGTTCAAATCTTTGCAACCAAGAAGGCATGGAAAGCACCACCTTGATTATTCAAACAGATAAAAATGCCAGTGTTTACTATGCAGACAAGAAAAGTTACATTTGCTGTTCAGGCATTTGAAAGTTAAGTGTTACTTAAAATTTTTGAACAAGGCATTTTAAGTTGTTAGTTCTCCTTTTTTGGGGTAGATAGCAGAGCAGTACCATGAGAGAAGTATAACAGGAAGAAGGCAGAATTGAGACCTTTCAAAGTTTTGGCCCAAGCAAGGAGCATGGGGATGTCATTTGAGCTCCCCGCCTCAGGTGCCAAAATATTGAGGGCCGGCCCTGCAACTAGGAAAAGCATGACACATGGTTCCTTGCACCCTTCAGTCCACACTTACTTCCCCCCCAGTGACTGAGAGTATTTTTCTTGGAGCCTCCTAGACCCAGACATTAAAATTCATGCTTCCTAGCAGTCCTTTCCTAGGTCTTAGAGGTAGTCAATTATTTCTATCCCCTCACCATTTACTGGAGTCAAACCATATTTACATCTACAGGCAGCCCTCGGACTTACAACACAATTGGTTCCTGAAAATTGTGTTGTAAGTTGAAATGTCATAACTCGGAACCACAATCCACTCCATTGCGGGACTAAGCATCGTAAAGTTGAAACCAATGTCGTAAGTTGAATCAGGGTGTCAATTCAGTAACATCATTAGTACTATTTGTCGTAAGTTGAACGTTGTAAAGTCAAGGACTACCTGTATTTTTATTCAGTGTAAGATGTCTCGCTGCTTCCATTCTATGGTGCAATAAGCTCACTTGTAACATATCCATTTCTCAAGTCACCACGGATGTGTCGACACTGCAGTGGAGACCCAAGCTCAGACTCTGTCTCAGACCTGGCGTCCTAGGACCCTGTAGGGTTGGAGGGTCTGAGCCTTAGGGTAAGTCTACAGTATGAAATTATATCAAATTTATATAAGTCGATTTTTCAGAAGAGATTTTATACAGTGGATCGTGTGTGTCCCCACTAAGTGCGTGAAGTTGGCGGAGTGCGTCCACAGTACCGAGGCTAGCATCGACTCTCAGAGCGGTGCACTGCGGGAAGCTATCCCACAGTTCCCACAGTCTCTGCCGCCCATTGAAATTCTGGGTTAAGCTCCCAGTGCATGATGGGGCAAAAACAGTCTCACGGGTGTTTCTGGGTGCATGTCGTCAGTCGCCCCTCCCTCCCTCCTGTCCGTATGGCAGACAATCGTTTCGTGCCTTTTTTCTGCTATTGTCAACCGTACACAGCCGCTTCCGCTGGCACTCTGCTCTCCTGCTTTCCTGCAGCAGATGGTGCAGTAGGTCTGCAAAACTCTGCTCTCCTGCAACTCGTGCAGTATGCCATTGTCAACCGTACACCGCCGCTTCCGCTGCAACTCTGCTCTCCTTCGTTTCGCCCCTTTTTTCCTGGATTACCCTTGCAGGTGCCATAACACAGCAAGCGTGGAGCCCATTCAGCTTATCACTGCAGCTGTGACCATTGTAAATACCTCGTGCATTATTCAGCAGTGGGAGGTTGAGGCAACTCGCCTGCCGGCCAATTTTACACAGCCAGACAACGGGGCGATTAGAAGAGCACAGCAGGGCGTGCTGTGCATCAGAGAAGCTTTGAAAACCAATTTCATGACTGGCCAGGCTACGGTGTGACAGTTGTGTTTGTTTCTCTTTGATGTTACCCACCCCCTTTCTTGACTCTAATTGCCTGTAAGCCAACCGCCCTCCTCCCCTTCAATCACAGCTTGCAGAGGAAATAAAATCACTATTATTTCAAAACCATGCATTCTTTATTAGTTGATTAAAAACACAGGGACATAAATCACAAGGTAGCCCGGGTGGGGTGGGGTGGGGGGAAGGAGAGAAGGACAAGGCCACGCTACAAATCAAAATTTAGGATATGCCAGCCCTCTGCTGCTTAGGCAATCCTCTGGGATGGAGTGGGTGGGTCCCCGGAGCCTCCCCCCACCCTGTGTTCTTGGGTGTCTGGGTGAGGAGGATATGGAAGTTGGGGAGGAGGGAGGGCAGTTATACAGGGACTGCAGCGGCTGTCTGTGCTCTTGCTGCCTTTCACTCATAAGATCCACCAGACAGCAGAGCATGTCAGTTTGCTCCCCCATCAGCTTGAGCATGGCATCCTGCCTGCTCTCGTCGCAATCATTGAATGCTTTCCGGGACTCTGCCATTGTTTCCCTCCACAGATTCAGCTGGGCCCTATCAGTGCAGGAGGACTGCATAAGCTCTGCAAACATGTTGTCCCAAGTGCGTTTTTTCCGCCTTCTAATCTGGGCCAGCCTCTGGGACAGAGTTGATAGGGGGCGCGTTGAAACATTTGCACCTGCAGGAGGAAAAAGGGGAGGGTATAAGTTTAAAAGATACATGTTAGAGAACAAAGGGGAGATTGTTTCTCAGGGAAACAAGCAATTCAAAGTACACAGCACATGTTATTTCTGTACAAGGTCACATTTTGCCTTTTATACTGAGTGCCTGCCAGATTGGTGTGACTGCATCGCATGCGGCTGGGCAACAGCATTCAGCTTGCAGGCAGCCATGGTAAGCCCTAGGGGCACACGGGGTTCTGCTTCTTCCGCATTCATTACAATGCTTTCAAACTGCGGCGCCCTCCTTTCCCATACCAAGCAATGCCTGGTGGGCTGGCCATTTAAAAGGAGGGCCTGTGGTCTCTCAGGGATGATCGCTACACACACACACACGCACCCCACCCCGCACCATTTAGGCCAAATGCCAACAGGCCAGCGTGGACGGGTTCCCCCCACCCGCACCGCACGGCTCTGACCCTTTAAGCCAAATGTGAACAGACTTTTCCTGTAGTTGTACAGGCCCTGAATGCATCCCAAGTCTTCAGGGCAAATGAATCAGGAAACACACTTTCTTTTAAACCCTGTGTCATATTTACAAAAGTACACTCACCAGAAGTGCCTTCTCCGGCATCAAGGTCCCGGAGCCCGCCTTGGGAGTGGGTGGAGGGTATTGGCTCCAGGGTGATGAACAGTTCCTGGCTGCCGGGGAGAACAGATTCACCGCTTGCTGCCTGTCCACTGTCCTCCTTGTCCTGCTCTTCCTCCCCCAAAAAAATCATCCTCCCCGCTCCATGAGAGTCCCCCCCCCCCTTGCAGGTGTCCATGGACAGTGGTGGGGTAGTGGTGGCGTCACATCCCCACCCCCACCCCCCGAATTGCATGCAGCTCATCGTAGAAGCAGCGTGTATGGGGCTGTGACCAGGAGCGCCCATTTGCCTCTCTAGTCTTTTGGTAGGTTGCCTGAGCTCCTTCATTTTTACACGGCATTGCTGTGTGTCCCTGGAGTAGCCTCTGTCTGTCGTGCCCCGGGAGATTTTCTCAAAGAAGTTTGCTTTCCTTTTTTTTGGAACGGAGTTCTGCCTGAACAGATTATTCTCCCCAAACAGCGATGAGATCCAGTACCTCCCGCTCGGTCCATGCTGGAGCTCGTTTGCGCTTCTGGAACTGCATGGTCTCCTGTGCTGGTGGACTCTGCATGGTCACCTGTGCTAATCAGGTTGCCACGCTGGCCAAACAGGAAATGAAATTCAAAAGTTCTCGGGGCTTTTCCTGACTACCTGGCTAGTGCATCTGAATTGAAAGTGTTGTACAGAGCGGGCACAATGGAGCATTCTGGGATAGCTCCCAGAGGCCAATACTGTCGAATTGCGTCCACAGTACCTCAAATCCGGAACAGCGATGTCGATTTTAGCGCTACTCCCCTTGCTGAGGTGGAGTACAGAAACGGGTTTTAAGAGACCTTAAAGTCGACCAAATAGGTTTGGTTGTGTGGACGAATTTAGTTTTAATTCGATATAACGCGGCTAATTTCGATATAATTGCATTCTGTAGACCAGACCTAAGTCAAGCCAGGACTCAGGGTTCAAACCCTGTTGCTTTGCAGATGCAGCTCCCCCCTCACTCCCCCAAACTTAGATCCTGGGAGTCCTCTAAAAGTATCTCTCCATCATATGGGCCAACTTTCTTTGTCTTCTCTATCCCAAGAATCTCCAATCGACTGCAGGGGAAACAGAAGCAACTCCCATTGGTGTAGTGCAGCAATTTGGTGAGTCAGCATTTAATCCTTCCATTATCTTCTGACTGCCAAGGTGCAAACACGCTATCAGAGAGCCGTTTGTGTTTTCAATTGACACTGACCAGAAGCAGCCTTTTACAAAGCGCTCTGCTTCATGGTCACGGGAGCACAACCAGATTTTGGTAAATTTCTGGAGTGAGGTCAGCAAAATAGTGGATTTTGGTAAGAGTACCAGGAATAGCCGCCCATATCAGGAAATGACATCGAAGCTGGCAGCATTGCAAATATACTGGACTGGTGACCAGTGCAGGGAGTAGATTAAGTGTCTCAAGACTGAATACAGGAAAATAAGGGACAGAACTGCACCTCAGGCAACTTGCTGACATCATGTCCGTTTTATGAGGAATTTGACTAGGTGCTGGGCTCTGCTCCCAGCCTGGAGCCAGCGGTAGTGCATGATGACCCTGTCAGCTGGAATGGTGCCCTGCTGGCCCCAGAATACAGGTTGGGGACTGATGGGAGCCAGCGACAGGTGCAGACAGAGCCAGCGAAGTGACTATTGCTGAAACCAGTCGCACAGGAGGCTCTGCCACAGGAGCAGCAAAAGCACATTCTGCACCCATATGCAGAGTGCAAATGTGGTCCATTTCAGGTAAAGGTATCCTATGCAGTCCATAGGTAACAAAATAATTTGTGCCAGATTTGACTGGGGTTTGAAAATATCCAGAAATGTGCCAGGGTTAGGGGAGGGGATGTAAGGGGGATGCCTATGGAACTCTATGTGTTGGCATGCAGTCATAACTGTCTAAGCCGTATGGAAGCTAATGCAGCATCCTGATGATTCTCCGATGAATTCTGACCCAATCCTGGGTGCTGATAGATGCAAACTTTTCCAGAAGCAAGAACTCCAGATAAATACTCAAATTTCGGTGAAGGGCATATTCTCCATGGCCATCTTGAGAGCTGCCCAGCCCACGCCACTCATAGATGTGCTGTTCAGTCGTTGTATGTTTGATTATTTTGGTTGCATACACTGCAGATTTCCCACAGGCAGTTTGGATAACATCTCCCTTTGCCAATTGGGCACTACAAGATCAGTTATGTGCTCCAAAATGTGGACTCTGCATTTTTTTTTTTATTGTGATTATCCAGGCTGTGTCCAGAGAGCTTCTGTGGTTGGAAGTATCCGTCTCACAACTTAGTGAAGTTTAATTTGGAAAAGTAACATTTTATGTCCTTGAAATTCCATGAGGATTTTTTCTGTGCTTATACACTGAGGTATGTGAGACAATAACCCTCTGTGTCTTGTCCTAGTCCAAACCCAGTACCTCCACAGCCCACCCACGCTGCAGTACAAGCCTGGCCCAACATACTTTCATGGACCATTCTAAGTGTTACCCTGAAAAAAGGATTTTGTAATGTTGATATAATAACCTGCCTACTCTCCCCAAGTCTATTCTTGCGGAGGTATACGTTTCCGGAGTTGTTAAGGAAACATTAAAGAACACGGATATAACCTTCCAATAAACGAGTAAAGTAATTGACACTGGCAGTATTCTTTTCCAAAACAAAATCTTTTTATTACTGTAACTATTAATCCCTAACACAGCGTATTTTAAAACCCTAAACAAAATGCACAGTTCCGGACACAAATCCTTTATTGCTAGCTAAAGAGCATTCAAACTACAATGGCATATGATTCTAAGCAAAGCGATTGGTTTCAAGTGGCCAGTTTGTAACAAATCATTGACAGCAGATCTTAAATTTGAGTTTAAGTTTTACATAAGTTACAATTAAAACAGATGCACACTTAAAGCATACACATATTAAATATGTATGCTAAACTATACTACACTAAAAATTGGCAAGCTTACTTTATAAATTAATTGGTATCCATTTAAAATCACTGTTGCTGCTTTATAAATTCTTTGGTATTTTTCTTTAATCTCTGTTGCTGTTCAGCTCCTGATCAGCCAGCTTTGTTCTGCTCTGGTTTTCTTCTCTCTCTCTCTCGGCAACAACTTTTCTGACTTCTTTCCTTTAGCTTTCCTCACTGGTTTCCTGCTCTTCCATCTGCTCCTGATTGAATTCCCCCCCCCCCCCCCCCGCGACTCAAACTTCAACTCTGAAACTGTCTGCCGGCAGCTGGCCTTTTATGCTACATTGTGGCTCTTTCCTAATATACCTAATTCTATTCTTAGAAGCAATTACCTCACTCACAAATGCCCAGTAGCAACCATTACTTCAGAGTTCTGATTAACAGCTCTGACCTTCTAAACGAGTTCTGACTGGTATGAGTGGGCTATGACCAGCTAGCTGTGCAGTTAACTGACCTCTCTGTCAACCCTTATTGCACATGCTCACTAGCCTCCAGTCTTGCACATGTTCACTGTTGTCCTTTACGTTAGAGCTGTGATTCTGCTGATCCACACACACATATATACTTGACTCTTTGCCAGGGCACCATTTTAGAAATCCTGGGTTTTCAACTGAGTGTGCTCAGGGTCCATATCAGGGTTGAGTGACTATTTTTCTGATTTTTACTCTGAATAAACAAAAAAGTGGAGACTGGAGAATTTCTATAGTAATACAAGAGCAGGTGTTTCTGTGAACTTATGGTTGAAGTTCTGGACAAAGTCAACAAGCAGGTCCAGCACCAAAGACAGACTTGTGGCTAGAGTAGGGTGACTGGACAGCAAGTGTAAAAAATCGGGACAGGGTTTGGGGGTAATAGGTACCTGTATAAGAGAGAGCCCCCAAAATCGGGACTGTTCCTATAAAATCGGGACATCTGGTCACCCTAGGCTAGAGGCAGGAGGAAAGGCAGAAGCTGGCTGCACAGCTTGAGGACAGGGTTTCAGCATGAGAGCAGGCACTTGCTTTGCATTTCCTGGAACAGGAATGGCAGCTAAAGGAGGAGGACAGAGCTCAACAGAGAGAATTGTTTGAGCAGCTGATATCACTAATGGTCACAAGAGTACCAGCCCCTGCGGAATTGCCTATACCACGGTCTGTGTCCCCTGTGCGGGACCCTGGGATTCAGTCCAGAAACAGCTTAGAAAGCTCCATGGCTCTGTGGCCCACGTAGTCAGGTCGCATGAGTGGCTAGCCAGGGCAACTTAACTCCATGCAATCCTCTGTATTTCCTCCCTCCTCTGTGGATGTCTCCATTACCCTCCCCCCTTGCCAATTGTACAGCAAACTGGGAAAGGAGAACAGGGAACATACCATGGTAGGGAATTTCTGTCTTGCACATGGCTGACTTGTATGCACTTGTTCATGCACTTTTTGGTTGCTTTTTTTCCTCTGAAAGGTTCTGTTGTTGTTGTTTTGATGTGGTAATGGCAGCTGGCATGCCTGGCAGTGGGTGAATGTTGTACCTTTCTAATATACAGTGGTGCAAGTAGGGAGGTACAGTACACCATACCAGTAAGATATTTATAGCCAGTACTCCATACTGGAAAGACACAGGAGGAACAGAATGTGGGGTTGCCGACCCGAGTCCTTCCATGCAGCGGTGTGCCTGTGTCTGTTGTCTGGGGTCTGTACAGCAGCCCTGCTGGAGGACAAGGGTGGTTGGGGAGTGGGGTTGGAGGCAGTACAGCCATGCCAGAGGAGCTGCTGGTGTGGGGTCTTTTGCCACTGCAGTTCTGGAGAGCCCTGTGTTCAGAAGTCTCCAGCGCAGCGGGAGGAGGACAGAGCCCACCCACTCCCCACAGGTAGTGTGGGATGGATCATGGGGAGGGAATGGGGAAAGCGTGGGTGCCCCGGGCTGGGATGGAGGTGGCTATGCCCTCTTTTGGAAAGGAAAGCCACCTAAAGAGAGACACATTCATGGGATTGGCTTTGCCATCAAAAATAAGATCGCTAGTCAGCTTTTGGAGCTTCCCATGGGGATCAGTAAGCATCTCATGACTCTTCGGCTCAAGCTCAGCAACAACCAATATGCCACAGTCATCAGTGCATATGCCTCAACACTTGATGATGAGGAAGACAACAAGGAGCAGTTTTACAGAGCTTTGAATGCAGTCCTCACAGCCACACCTAAGGCAGACAAACTCATCCTCCTTGGGAGATTTCAGTGCCAGAGTCAACCGGGATTCCCAACTCTGGAGTGGCACAATAGGCAAAGAAGGGGTGGGAAATGTAAATGCCAGTGGTATTCTCCTTCTCAGCGAATGTGTGGAGCATAACCTGCTTATCACAAATAGCATCTTTAGGTAGAGTAACAAATTTAAGACCATCTGGAAACATCCTCTGTCCAAACACTGGCACCTCCTTGACTATCTGCCATGTACATTGGTCAAACTGGACAGTCTCTACGTAAAAGAATAAATGGACACAAATCAGATGTCAAGAATTATAACATTCATAAACCAGTCGGAGAACACATCAGTCTCTCTGGTCACTCAATTTCTGACCTAAAAGTGACTATTCTTCAACAAAAATACTTCAAAAACAGACTCTAACGAGAGACTGCTGAATTGGAATTAATTTGCAAATTGGATACAATTAACTTAGGCTTGAATAGAGACTGGGAGTGGTTGAGTCATTATACAAAGTAAAACTATTTCCCCTTGTTTATTCCTCCCCCCCCCCCCCCATTCCTCAGATGTTCTTGTTAACTCCTGGAAATGGCCCACCTTGATTATCACTGCAAAAGATTTTCTCTCCCCCCACCCCACTCTCCTGCTGGTAATAGCTCATCTTAAGTGATCACTGTCCTTACAATGTGCATGATAAACACCCTTTTTTTCATGGTCTGTGCGTATATAAATCTCCTCACTGTATTTTCCACTTTATGCATCCAATGAAGCGAGCTGTAGCTCACGAAAGCTTATGCTCAAATAAATTGTTTAGTCTTTAAGGTGCCACAAGTACTCCTTTTCTCCTTGACTATGTTATAGTCATAGCCCATTATGTCGATGTCCGTTTAACATGAGCCATGAGAGGTGCAGATCACTGTTGAACAGTCTGTCCATTAGTAAGATCAGTCATGTACCTGCTGCTCACTCCACCACACTGCAAACACCCAAAAACTAATCAAAAGCAGTATATCAAAGCACTTCAAGACCAAGCCAGCTGCGAGACGTTCCAGCAAAGCCTGTCTGAGAAACTCTCTAACATCCCAAACTTGTCAATAACATCATTGACATTCGAGAGCACTGGGATCGATTTAAAAATGCCATTCACAGGGCATGTGCTGAAACTATAGGATATTCCACTCATCAGCACCAAGACTGGTTTGACGAAAACATTTAGGAAATCCTAGCATTAATTCAACAGAAAAGAACTGCATTCTGTAACTGGCAAAACGATTCCTCCAACCAATGAAAACATGAGGCTTGTCACCTGCTCAAAGCCGAAGTCCAAAGGAGTCTATGTGACATCAAAAATAAGTGGAGGCAAGAGAAGGCCTCTGAGATTCCGGGTTTCGTAGAGCAGGATGACATGAGAAGCTTCTTTCAAGCAACAAAAGCTGTATTTTGGCCAAGCTCCAAAGGCCCAACCCCCTTACATTCTCAGGATGGATCCACCCTCCTCAAGGAGAATGTAGCCATTAAACAACTCTGGAAGGAGCACTTTGAGAGCCTAGTAAACTGCAAATCCATGGTCTCTGAAGACACCATCAAGTCTATTCCACAATGCTAAGCAACTGAACACCTTGCTGATCCCCCATCTTCTGAGGAAGTCCATTGTGCCATCACCCAGACAAAAAATCACAAGGCACCAGGTCCAGACAGCATCTCAGCTGAGGTTTTTAAAGCTGGTGGAACAATTATCAAGCACAAATTTTACCAACTCCTCGACAAAATCTGGACCTATGAAGAAATTCCACCCAACTTTAAGACTGCCAACATTGTTACAATATTCAAGAAAGGGGACAAACCTTTTGTGTGAGAACTATAGAAGTATTTCCCTCCTAGTAGGATCTTTGCCCGGATCCTACTAAACCACTTTCTCTCCCTTGCCGAGGAACTCCACTCTTCCCCATTTACCTTGCCGTGATCCTGATTCTCATCCATGAATCCCTCCCTGATGGAATCGGGGTTGAGTATCGTATGAACGATACACCTCAATCTCTAACATCTCCAAAAAAAATCTAAGATTACGAGAATGCAGATGACTGTGTCATTCTTACACACACACACACACACACACACAGGCCCACCTGCAAAGTATCCTAAATCTTTTTGCCGATGTCTATCACAGCCTGGTTCTCTCTCTCAACATCGGGAAAACCAAGGTACTCTACCAGCCGTCAAACTACTCTTTGTACTCCACAAATCACCATCAACGGAGAACCCCTGGAAAATGTGGACCATTTTCCATACCTTGGCAGATCCCAAACAGCCAGAATTGACACAGACATTGAATACAGGATCCGTTGTGCCAGCACATCCTTTGGAAGACTACTCAAATGAGTCTTCAATGACAGGGATCTGCAAACCGGCACCAAGATAGTGGTTTACAAGGCAGTTGTCCTCTCCACCTTTCTCTTATGGGTGTGAGACCTGGGTAACCCACAGACGACATCTCAAGCAGCTGGCGTGGTTCCAGCAGCGCTGCCTCAGGAGGAATCTCAGGATCAGCTGGGAAGGCCGACGCACTCACATCCGCGTTCTCTCTGCAGCCAGCGTCAGCAGTATAGCAGCGCAGGTCATGAAACACAAACTCCGCTGGATTGGCCACTGTGTATGTATGCCTGACACTCGCCTCCCGAAACAAGTACTCTTCTCTCAGTTAAGTCATGGAGGGCAGTGGAAGTGCTTCAAAGACATACTCGGAGGCATCAACCCAACAAACTGGGAGCACTCGGCGCGGAACAGAACACAGTGGCATCACCCCATACACCAAGCCACAGTTCACTTGGAGGAGAACAGACGTGCTCATGAGACAGAGAAGCAACAAAGGAGGAAAGAAAGGGCACAACAGTCCAGCCAACAGCTATGTCTCCTCCAAGATTACACCTGTCACTTCTGTGGGAAAATCTGCAGGGCACGAATTGGGCTCCTCAGCCACTTAAAAACCCACCAATGAACCCCCTTGGCAGACATCATCCTTGCATTGAGGGATAGCCAAAGAAGAAGATTTAATATACAGTATATGTTTCTATAGTTTCAAGCAGAGGTCAAATTCAACTGTATATAGTGTAGTAGTCTCCAGTAAATAAACTAAAATTGCTGTCCTGTGAGTTAACTTACAAGGTTTACGATCTCACAGCTATAAAATGTTAAAACAAAGTGTTAAGATGTCACATTCATATAGAACAATTGCGATAGATATAAGGGTGATTCACAGACATTTCCCAGGTGCAGGGCTAGTAAAGCCAATAATCTCTTTTAGAAAAAAGCATTTAGAAGTAGAGCTTTTGGAAAACTCTTCACTGGAACGATTTTCCAACTAAAAATGCCCTTTTTGCTAAACTGAAATTTCCCACGAGAAAACCTAAATTTTACTGAAAAAAATTCAATATTCTGTCAAGAAAAATCCAAACAATGGCTCCATGGCTATGTCCACCTGGAAGGGTTTTCTCAATTTCACTTTCTCCCAGTGAAATTAACAGAAGCTTTCCCGGAGGGCTGCTTCCCTTCATCCCTCCAGCTCTGGGAGATGGTGAGGCAAAAAGCCCCAGAGTCATAGCTCTCTACCTATATGGCTCCTGGAGCTGGAGAGATGTTGATGGTGAGGCTGAATACCCAGACACTCTGCCTGTCAGGACCCAGAGCTTGCAGGTGGGAGGGAAGTGGGGAGACAGGGAGGTTGAGTGCCCATACTCTTGGCCTCTCCAGCAGCCAAGCTGTAAGTCTCTTCCCAGCAGGCTGAAAAAGTTCATTGTAGTTCATCTGAAATAGAATTTTTCTTTTGAACCCCTTCTATGAAAAACTTTGTGTTTCTGACATTTTGACCGGTTTGAGGTGATTTTTCCCCCAGAAATACCAGGTTTTTTGCAGAAAGGGGTTCACTTTTTTCTGCCAACTCTGTTCACAAAGTTATCCAATAAATAACTCATTGATACCATTTTAAGAAGTATCAAAGTAAATATTGTTCAAGTGACGCACCGGCATCAGCTTTTATTTCAGGTGTAGGGTGACTTACTTTACAAAATACATTTTTGAGATGTTTCACTGTGGCCAATTCTAGCTAATATCAGATTTTGAAACACATAAATCTAATCATCTGTGAAGTGTTAAGGTTTCTGTGCAGTGGTTAACCTCTGTGCCGGTTGGTTACGTGCATTGTGTGGTAAATGTGATTTCTTAGCAAGAGATGTGCATTAGTGTCCACATAAGGGGTTTTAATTTCTACCTTTGAATGATCTGAAACAGAGTCAGTGTTCTCAGTCTCAAATTTTACCATCTGACAGATGTCCGAATGGACATTAAGCTGTTATACAAATGGTGCATAATATAGGCTAGTTGCTTTGGAACCGGCTACTGGACACTGACTTTGGAGATGGAAAACATATGGTAAAGCATGAGTTCATTGGCCAAGTTCATCCATTGCGTAACTCTGTCAACTTCAGTGGAATTACACATTTGATGAATTTGGCCCTGTGAGTAGCTGGCATGCTGGAGTATTGAATGAATAGGTGCTTTATTCCCAGGGACATCGTTGACTTTATTGGCATTGTTTTATTTATTCCAGTGAAATTTGCATTCATGTTCTGCAGATACATGATGTTAATCACAAGCCAAATGAATACATATTTGTACACTCTGTATCCATATTGACAGGAACATTATCTGTGCCAGTTCTTAGTATTGTTTTCATATTGCTGCATATTCCTCCAACCTTTTTCACAATTTACCAGATTAAGGACTTGCTCCATCAGGGAGCTGAATGCCTCTTGCAAGGCTATCAGTGCCCTCAATGCCCAGAGAAGCGATAGAAGATGCATTTAGGTAGCGCTCAGCTCTTTGCAGGGTCAATCTCTAAGGCTGTGATCTACCAGAAGTGATTGAAAAATTTTGGTCACTGCCTTAAAACTGTAGGGATGTACATAGACAATAGTATTAATTTAATGTCTTAAATGAAAAAAACTGCTAACGCGGTTTTATGGTTACACAGTTAAACATTACCCAAAGTCAGGAAGTGCTAATGTTAAGGTTCCACCAGTGGTGTTAACTCAGCCACATGTCACATCCCCTATTTTTTATGGTATACAAGAGGTCACTCTGTGGAGTAGAAGGGAGGTCAAAGGTGCCTTCCTCTGTCTTCCTTTTGTGCTCCCCAGGCAAAGTGCTAAGCACAACTAGTCTTTGTACACTGGGCAGCGCAAGGCCCAGCTCCTGTCTAGTGCCTCTGGGGACACAAGCCATCCTCAAGATTTAAGGGTGTGGATGGGCTGTGGTGGAGCTTGCTGTTCAAGGAGGGGGAGCACATTGTGTGAGCAATATATTTATTCTCCCTGGAGGTCTGTGAAAGAGTCTCTACTGTGGTGCAACCCTTCCTGAACATCCCCCAGTGTGTCAGATCAGCTCCACACCGTGCCCAACACAGACCTGTCCCCAACAGACACAGTTTGATCTTCAATCAGAAAAATAGGAATAGAGAGTATTATATGCACCAAGGCTGAGTAAAACACTCTGTGACAAATTTGCGTTTCTTAAATTTTTGTTTGTGCTATTAACTGTCTTAATATTGCATCTGCAAGAGATTTTTTTCCTCTCATTTAATTTCCTCCTGTAGATATTTAAAGAAGGAGGGGATGGGGGGGGGGGGCAAGGAGAGGAATGAAAAAAGATCCAGAGCATTTTGTTGCCTCATGGAGCATAATGATTCTGCCAGCATTACCAGCAGCACTTATAAAACTCTTTAAATCCAAATAGCTAGCTGAACGTATCCAGCTGTAAATATCTAACAGTGTTTTTAAGTGCACAGCTAACAACTTAATTTTCTACTGAAGATACTCAGTCCGCTGTTGTATTTTCATACTCAGCAGAGTTCCTCAGTGGAGACTATTAACACACTGAGTTTGAAGTTTCAATGTTCAGTGACTTTTATGATGTTGCTTTGGGAGAAAATATGTTGAGCGTTTTTTTAAGCAGGGGAAACTGTGCTTTTTGCAGTTCTCTCATACTATAAACAATTGAAGTCATTTTGCTAAAAATTTTAGCCAAAGAGGTGAATGTTTTAGAATGGCCACATAAAATAGGGAGTTACACTGGGAACTGCTTTGATAGTTTTTGTCTCTTATATACAGACCATGTGGCTCTAACTCTGTCAGAAAACTGACTACTGTAACAGAACAACTATACAGGGGAAACATATGTATGCAGGGGAGACTATATGTAAACGCTTATCAGATAAAAGTAGAGTAAATAATTTCTCTAATCTTTGTTATATAAATTGTAGGTATTGCAAGTAACAACAGCTAGTTTAAGAGAAATCAGGCACAAATGTGTTATAATTCAGTGGTATATTTTCAAAATGTGACTACGTTTCTTTGAACAGAAATTTAATCGCACTGAAATGACCTCCATTTGTTTAATATTACACTATTTTATGGCCCAGACCTGAAGAAGAGGTCTGTGTAAGTTCACAAGCTTGTTTCTCTCACCAACAGAAGTTGGTGCAATAAATTGCCTGGCCCACCTTGTCCCTCTAATTGGGCTCATGGCAGTGAAGTCATTGATTATTGGCGCATTGGAAAGACAATGCCTTTCTGGCTGAATCAAAATGGTTTGTATGCATGTTTCAGAATGTAGGGCCTACTTCAGCTCCCCAAAACAGTCGCAGAGCTTGTGTTGGTAGAAGCAAAAGTAAGTCTCTAGATAGAATCATAGAATATAAGGGTTGGAAGGGACCCCAGAAGGTCATCTAGTCCAACCCCCTGCTCGAAGCAGGACCAATTCCCAGTTAAATCATCCCAGCCAGGGCTTTGTCAAGCCTGACCTTAAAAACCTCTAAGGAAGGAGATTCTACCACCTCCCTAGGTAGCGCATTCCAGTGTTTCACCACCCTCTTAGTGAAAAAGTTTTTCCTAATATTCAATCTAAACCTCCCCCACTGCAGCTTGAGACCATTACTCCTCGTTCTGTCATCTGCTACCATTGAGAACAGTCTAGAGCCATCCTCTTTGGAACCCCCTTTCAGGTAGTTGAAAGCAGCTATCAAATCCCCCCTCATTCTTCTCTTCTGCAGGCTAAACAATCCTAGCTCCCTCAGCCTCTCCTCATAAGTCATGTGTTCCAGACCCCTAATCATTTTTGTTGCCCTTCGCTGGACTCTCTCCAATTTATCCACATCCTTCTTGAAGTGTGGGGCCCAAAACTGGACACAGTACTCCAGATGAGGCCTCACCAATGTCGAATAGAGGGGAACGATCACGTCCCTCGATCTGCTCGCTATGCCCCTACTTATACATCCCAAAATGCCATTGGCCTTCTTGGCAACAAGGGCACACTGCTGACTCATATCCAGCTTCTCGTCCACTGTCACCCCTAGGTCCTTTTCCGCAGAACTGCTGCCTAGCCATTCGGTCCCTAGTCTGTAGCTGTGCATTGGGTTCTTCCGTCCTAAGTGCAGGACCCTGCACTTATCCTTATTGAACCTCATCAGATTTCTTTTGGCCCAATCCTCCAATTTGTCTAGGTCCTTCTGTATCCTATCCCTCCCCTCCAGCGTATCTACCACTCCTCCCAAGGAGGAAGAGTGGAACATATTTCAAATCACTTGGATGTATTGCATGCACTCTTTTGAAATGCTCGCTATTCAGTCATTTTATGTATTAGGTATATAAAGACTGGGACTAAGCTAAGTATTACATAATAGAGGCCTCAATCTCCGGTGCTTTGCATCTTGTGGAGTTATTCACATTCTGTGTTCACTGAGTACTAAAGAAGTGTAAAAAGCCTTTTAATCACAATAGAAATGTTTTACACTCTCTTTTCACAGGTGTAAATGACTCTACAGTTTGCAAGGCAGAGGACAATCAGGCCCAAGAGATTTTCTTTGAATGAAGAGGTGTTTTTTGCCCTCTTTTCTTTCTTTTTCTCTTATACTATTGCCTTCAATGGGAGCTGTGTGCCTTTTTCCCAGGTCAGAATATCACCTTGCTGATGGGAATTTCAAGAATGATCACTTCCTGGATTTTTAAAAACCTATTTATAGGAGGGCCACTTTGAGTAACCCCAGTTATTAAATCAAGATTGGATGTTTTTTCCAAAGATACGTTCTAGTTCAAAAGAAATTATTTTGGGGAGGTTCTGTGGCTTGTGTTATACTGGAGGTCGGACTAGATGATCACAGTGGTCCTTCTTGGCCTTGGAGACCATTAACCTGACTAACATGCTGCTGCTTGCTCTTAGGCTGTATGTTTCTTTACCCTGCTCATTTTCCTGGGGAGCTGTGTGCATCATCAAGCTGTCAACTGACTGTGACAATACTTCTCTTCTGTTTACAGCTTCTGTATTTTGTACTGTCTCAGTGGCTGGGCTTTTTAGGTGCCTGGTTTAGTTGTTTTCTGATGGAATGGAATATCTGTGTAGGTGGAGGGTGAAGTGCCTCTTCCTTGCCCCCTGCACTCCAAGAGATCTGTTGAAGTACTCTATTTAGGTGCAACCCGAGACCTGGGAAAATACTGTCTATGAGAGATTCATTATTATGGGGCATCAGAAGTATCATAATGTATTCAGTTGGAATACAACACTGAGTGAACCCTGAGATGTTTTAAGCAATGTTGACTGAAACAGAAATAGATTTTCTGGACACAAGATACAGTATTTTCTGATTAAAGTGCACCCTCCAAAAAAGAAAAACTTATGCCAGAGTTGTGAATCTAACAATTGTGGGCAGGCAGATATAGACAGATTTTTAAACAGTAACAAACCTGCTCTTAAATAAACTCCCACCTAGTATGTCTCTTCTTGAAAGCCCTGATAAAGGGGAGGGAGGTATGTCTTCTTGCTGATTACAAATAAAACCAGACTTTGCAACAGTGGTTGAAGTATTATCTTCAAATATTACAGGTTCACACAGGGAAGAGCCGGGATTTGTGACAGCTACAGTAATGTTTTATTTGAATTATCCGTTGCTGTTTGCGTTGTATTGGGGACAGCAGTACCACCAAGGGCTGATGTCAGGCTTTACCCTGAGAAATACAGGAATGTGCACATACTTAGCTGTTAAATAGTGATAACTTTCTACTTTTTTCTTTTTTTAAAATGATTTACTAATCTGCCTTCCCTCCACCCCAATTCCTCTCCAAGTCTTTTATTTTGAAGGGAGGAGGGAATTTCAATAGGGATGTATTTAAAATACAAACCCAAAATTCCAACTATTGAGGGTGAGGGGAAGTATATGTGTGTGGGCGGGGGAGGGGGAATGGAATGCTGCAAAAGATTCAGTAATATATTTTCTCTATATATAATGTATTACCTACTCTTTGGCCCATTGTTCCCGCTTAAGGGGTAGGAATAACTTGTGGGGTGTTGGGGCTGTGTATAGGGAGCAATGCTTTATCTGTGTGGCTGCAAAGGTGTATGTGTATGCGTGTGTGCACTCCACACACACTTTCCTGTGGAAACACCCCCATTTTACCCCCTCATCCTATCAATCCTTCTGGACCCAGTGCTTAATTTGTGCCAGGGCTTACCAGGGCTGAGCCCTGGCACCTCTAGGCTTGGCAGTTTATAGCTGTCATAAATATAAAGGGAAGGGTAAACCCCTTTGAAATCCCTCCTGGCCAGGGGAAAGCTCCTCTCACCTGTAAAGGGTTAAGAAGCTAAAGGTAACCTCGCTGGCACCTGACCAAAATGACCAATGAGGAGACAAGATACTTTCAAAAGCTGGGAGGAGGGAGAGAAACAAAGGGTCTGTGTGTCTGTCTATAGTCTGTCTATATGCTGGTCTTTACCGGGGATAGACCAGGAATGGAGTCTTAGAACTTTTAGTAAGTAATCTAGCTAGGTATGTGTTAGATTATGATTTCTTTAAATGGCTGAGAAAAGAATTGTGCTGAATAGAATAACTATTTCTGTCTGAGTATCTTTTTTGTAACTTAAGGTTTTGCCTAGAGGGGTTCTCTATGTTTTTGAATCTAATTACCCTGTAAGATATCCACCATCCTGATTTTACAGGGGGGATTTCTTTATTTCTATTTACTTCTATTTTTATTAAAAGTCGTCTTGTAAGAAAACTGAATGCTTTTTCATTGTTCTCAGATCCAAGGGTTTGGGTCTGTGGTCACCTATGCAAATTGGTGAGGCTTTTATTCCAACATTTCCCAGGAAAGGGGGGGTGCAAGTGTTGGGAGGATTGTTCATTGTTCTTAAGATCCAAGGGTCTGGGTCTGTAGTCACCTAGGCAAATTGGTGAGGCTTTTTACCAAACCTTGTCCAGGAAGTGGGGTGCAAGGTTTTGGGAAGTATTTTGGGGGGAAGGACGCGTCCAAACAGCTCTTCCCCAGTAACCAGTATTAGTTTGGTGGTGGTAGCGGCCGGTCCAAGGACAACGGGTGGAATATTTTGTACCTTGGGGAAGTTTTGACCTAAGCTGGTAAAGATAAGCTTAGGAGGTTTTTCATGCAGGTCCCCACATCTGTACCCTAGAGTTCAGAGTGGGGGAGGAACCTTGACAATAGCTCTGGCACCTCTGTGCTTGCTGTATCAGTTATGAATGTAAAAAAAATTGTTTGAGCCCTGGCACCTAATTGCTTGAGCCCCAGCACTTCTTTCATTACAAATTAAGCATGCGGATCTGCAGTGTGGTCTCCCAATATCTTTCCAAAAAGACAAAATCTGGGTTGTCAACTTCTGTTGGAAATTCCAGTGCAAAACCTGTAGGTTTTCTTTATGCATGTGTGTATATCAGTGGTACAAGGAAATTCATATAAGTCTAATTTTATTGCATACAGGCCTTTTAATTGTGGTTGCTGATTGCCTGATTTTAGCTAAAACAAAAAAATTATTGAGGGAGGGGTAAAAAGATGAAGGAAAGAAATGAAAATGACAATTAAATCTTCTTTGACACTGGGGCTGCCATCTCTGTCCTGTAGGGATCAAGGGCTAATTTAAGCAGCAAGGGTCCCTGGGTGAAGGGCAGAGGACCAACAGAGATGGAGAAAAGTGGGAAATTCTTTCCCCCATTCTAAGAAAGTTTCTGCTGCTGCAAGGATTGTGCCCAGTAGTTCCTTTGAAGCCATCCTATTCGTCTGTCTGCTACACTCTCTCCAATTCCGATGGCTGATTTAATTAACAGCATATGTGAAAAGAAAGCCCCCAGGCCACAAGAACAGCAGATGGCAGTGGTGGTCTTCTTTGTCAACCAATTTCTTAAGTCAAACACTAGGGACTGGTGAGGGACAGTTATTCCAACCCTCTCTGGCAGCGACACCCCTCCCTTTACTTTTAAATACATTGGGCCAAAATGCGTGTGGGGCAGTCAGGTCAGTGTACCAATTAGTAATCTCCTCCCCTCTCATAAGTTAACTTGCTGTGTGTTCTGTCTGTATTATTAAAAGGAGAAAGACTGGTCCAGTGGTTGGGGTGCTACCATAAGACTGGGTTCAATTCCCTGTTCTTCTGCTGACTTCCTGTGTGACCTTGGGCAAGTGCCTTAGTTTCTCTGTGGCCGATCTGTAAAATGAGGATAGTAGCACTTCCCTACTTCACAGGGGTGTTGTGAGGATAAATATGTTAAAGATTTTGAGGTGTTCAGATACTGTGGTGATGGGGATTGTATGAGTACCATAGATAGCTACTAGTGTTTTAAATGTTCTAAAGATGAAAATAGCATTGGTTCTATAAACTGTTGTGGGAGTAAAAGACAGCAAATGAGTTGCAGGGAATAGAAAATAAATATCACTAGGTCTTTCTAAAATTTGAAAATACATAAACAATTATACTTTGTTCTTAGTATTTTTCATTGAGGGATTTCAAAGTGCTGCACAAACATAAATTAAATGTCTCAACAGCCCATGATGACTTGTTATAGAGAAGGCTACGATTTTGATATGATGGTCACAGATGGGAACAGAAAGCATGGATTTAAATAAAGTCTGTGAAATCTTGAAAGTGGTTTGGAGACCAAGCACATCCAGCACTCACCCCACAGCTGCATGTCTCGTCCCGTGACGGTGGGCCCAGGTCCGCACTGCAGGCATCGTGACCTGGCACCAATCAGATTAGGCATGTCCACTCCTCTTCAGGGTGGACGTGAATAATACTGTATCCAGATGAGAGTGCAGGAGAAATTTAGGCGAATTTAAGAATTTGAATTTGATGAGGATCTTGTCTAACGAAAAATTTCATGGTATCTAATAACCACAAGCAGTCATGAACTTGTTTGTACAACAAATAGAAATACATTTTAGTTGCTAAACTTGTCAGTGAAGTGTATCTAACTCTCACCCCTATCATGAATCCTGCCCACAATTTGCCATCCTGTAGACAGGAAACTAGTCAGCAGTTCGCAAAGGATTGCAATATGACATGCCATCAGTAGACCTAAATTCCCAATCCCATTTAAATCTGTTGAAAAAATATTAACAGTGTGCAGGTTAAACACACAGAAAAAGTCAACCCAGCTCCTTAAAGTTGTGAAGGAAACTGCTGTGAACTGCAGCTTGCCTTTGGGTGTATTTTAGTAATGAAGTAAAATGTTCCCTAGATTCAGCAGCCACCTTTCACAATAACCCTCGCTACAGCCACTCTGCTGTAAAATTGGCGTGGGAGGGTTCATGCCTTGGCTATGTTATTTTAGGCCCATGAAATAAAGTTAACCAGGATACAATGACTTTAAACTTCAGAATGGAGAGGGGTAACTACTGGTGTTCCCCAAGGGTCAGTCCTAGGACCAATCCTATTCAACTTATTCATAAATGATCTGGAGAAAGGGGTAAACGGTGAGGTGGCAAAGTTTGCAGACAATACTAAACTGCTCAAGATAGTTAAGACCAAAGCAGACTGTGAAGAACTTCAAAAAGATCTCACAAAACTAAGTGACTGGGCAACAAAATGGCAAAGGAAATGTAATGTGGATAAATGTAAAGTAATGCACATTGGAAAAAAATCACCCCATCTATACATATAATATGAGGAGGGCTAATTTAATTACAACTAATCAGGAGAAAGATCTTGGAGTCATCGTGGATAGTTCTCTGAAGATGTCCACACAGTGTGCAGCGGCAATCAAAAAAGCAAACTGGACGTTAGGAATCATTTAAAAAGGGATAGAGAATAAGAGGGAGAATATCTTATTGCCCTTATATAAATCCATGGTATGCCCACATCTTGAATACTGCATACAGATGTGGTCCCCTCATCTCAAAAAAGATATACTGGCATTAGAAAAGGTTCAGAAAAGGGAAACTAAAATGATTAGGAGTTTGGAACGGGTCCTATATTAGGAGAGATTAAAGAGGCTAGGACTTTTCAGCTTGGAAAAGGAGAGACTAAGAGGGGATATGATAGAGGTATATAAAATCATGAGTGATGTAGAGAAAGTGAATAAGGAAAAGTTATTTACTTGTTCCCATAATATAAAAACTAGGGGCCACCAAATGAAATTAATGGGTAGCAGGTTTTAAAACAAATAAAAGGAAGTTCTTCGCACAGCGTACAGTCAACCTGTGGAGCTCCTTGCCTGAGGAGGTTGTGAAGGCTAGGACTATAACAGGGTTTAAAAGAGAACTGGATAAATTCATGGAGGTTATGTCCATTAATAGCTATTAGCCAGGAAGGGTAAGGAATGGTGTCCCTAGCCTCTGTTTGTCAGAGGGTGGAGATGGATGTCAGGAGAGAGAGAGAGACCACTAGACCTTTGCAGTAGATTAAAGAGAAATTTGTATTGTTTTCCTAAGGTTCCTTTCTTCCTGTGATCTCCCTCCCACCTTTCTTCGTACATAATATGGATCAAACCTCCTTAATCAAATCAAAAATCAGATCTCTTTTTTTTTTTTTTTTTGCTTTTAGTGATTTCTGAGTGATTCGTTGTCATGTAGGAAAATATTTTTAATATGTCCTTAAGTTCTTTCTGATGTCATTTTTCAAATGAGGAAAAATACCACTGGACAGAATGTATGCCTTTCCTGTTGATGAAAATGTTAGACTTTTGAGGAAATTAAACTTATTTATTCATGGTATGTCTAACAAGTTTCAGCAGTCCTTCAGTTAAAATGCTGCCAAATATCTTTGCATTCCCCCACAAACCTTGGCAGTAAAGTAGTGTGTATATTAAATATGAGAAGCTATGGCAAGCTATGTGAGTTTAGTTCCAAAGTTTATATTACGGTGATTCATACTCATTAACATCACAGTCATCATTTTTCAGGATGGTGGATTGGGTAGGAAAGGAATCTGGCAAATCCTATTGGAATATGTTTTTAATTTCAAAGTTCCTCCTGTCTTCCTCCCTACATACTACATTTTAGACTGCAGAAGGTAATGCCTCAGTTTCCCCATTTGTAAAGTGTGTGCAATAATATTGAACTTCACATTAAAGCTCTCTGAGATCCTTGGATGAAACATATATAAGCCTAAAATACTATTTATTTACTATACTTCCTTAAAAATATGTAGGGCCAGACTCTCTGCTGTATTCAGGATTTTCTTGTCGGGGAGAGAGATTGCTAGGAGTTGCTTGTGCCTCCCTGATTCCAGGGGCCAGTAGCGCACTGGCCCTGGTTCTGGCATATGTTAGAGAGCACCACAGGGGCTGTATAAAGTAAGCCTGCTGGCTATGGCCAACAAAGGGGCTTGTCCGAAAGAGGAGACTAGTTACACACATTAACACTCTCGCTACACTCACTCCTACTCCCAATGCATCCCCTCTACTGAGAGTTGCAGGGTGGGGAACGTGCTTAGATAGAAACTGGCTAAGCTGGCTTTACCCCAGCTTGGGAGATACAGTGGCTTTCCCAGCATCTTTGTGCTGCTCTGGTGACTCAAAGGGGCTGGAAAAACAAGAGAACTGGCCTTTTGTATAGAAAATCTTTCAGGATGTTCAAGAAATTTCATACCACTTTCTCTAGAAACCCACAAGGAAAACCTTCTCTCATCCCAAATTATATAGATATATGAAAGAGTGGAAAACCTTCTTTTAAGAAAATATTCATTTGAATTGGTTTCCTCTTTGTGAAGAATAGTTCTTTCATTTCTGTTGAACAGATTTTATACAGTTCGCTACAGGGAAAAGGATAAAAACAAGAAATGGGGTTTTCAGCTTTGTCCAATTACGGAGACAGTGGTGGAGAATCTGAAGCCCAACACGCCTTATGAATTTGGAGTTAAAGACAACACAGAAGATGGGATTTGGAGCAAGATTTTCAATCACAAAACCATCCTATCTAGTAAGTACTTAGCAGTATTTCCTTGAACTTAGAGGAGAGGAATTATTTAAGCTTAGTACCAATGTGGACACAAGAACAAATGGATATAAACTGGTCATTGGGAAGTTTAGACTTGAAATTAGACAAAGGTTTCTAACCATCAGAGGAGTGAAGTTTTGGAATAGCCTTCCAAGGGAAGCAGTGGGGGCAAAAGATCTATCTGGCATTAACAATAAACTCGATAAGTTTATGGAGGAGATGGTATGATGGGATAACATGATTTTGGTAATTAATTGATCTTTAAATATTCATGGTAAATAGTCCTAATGGCCTGTGATGAGATGTTAGATGGGGTGGGATCTGAGTTACCCAGGAAAGAATTTTCTGTAGTATCTGGCTGGTGAATCTTGCCCAGATGCTCAGGATTTAGCTGATTGCAATATTTGGGGTGAGGAAGGAATTTTCCTCCGGGGCAGATTGGAAGAGGCCCTGGAGGTTTTTCGCCTTCCTCTGTAGCATGGGGCATGGGTCACTTGCTGAAGGATTCTGTGCTCCTTGAAGGCTTTAAACCATGATTTGAGGACTTCAATAGCTCAGACATAGGTGAGGTTTTTCACAGGAGTGGGTGGGTGAGATTCTGTGGCCTGTATTGTGCAGGAGGTCGGACTAGATGATCATAATGGTCCCTTCTGACCTTAGTATCTATGAATCTAATTTGTCAGCAAACTTTCTTTTATTCTTTTAAAGTAATCTATTATAGACCAGTTCTTTGGCATGTTGGGTAGTCAGTCATGTGAATAAATTTCAGCTCTGTCTATAGCATATTTTATAGGAATCTGTAAAACTTGAAATACTGCTTAAAATGCTGTTATCTGCCTAATTGAAACATTTTCCATTCAAGTTACAAACAACAGAAGAACATGTTGCCAGTCAGCATAATTGGAACAGTGATGGGACTGGGGCAATTTGAAGTATTGCCCACGTACGGCTGCGCTGTTGGCTGGAGCCAGCCTTGCTCCGTGTGCTATTAATGGGAATTTCACTATTTATTTCAAATTGGTAGTAGGTTGGGCAGGGACTGTGTTTTTGTTCTGTGTTTGTACAGTACCTAGTACCATGGGGTCCTGGTCTGTTAGGCACTATCACAGTATACATAGTAGTAGTAATAATAAAGTTGAATTCTGGCTCACAAATAGTTCTCCCTTCACTGAAACATCCTTTCAGTGCTCTGGTGAAAACTTACTCTGATTTGGCCAAATGAAGAGACTTTGCAAAGTGCACTTATGTATATGCACTCATGTGCTTTCTCTGTATCTCCCAAATGTGTCTTTAATCAGATTTTCATAGAGACAGCAAATTTTCTGATGAAAAAAACACTAAGTCAAAAAATTCCCAAACAGCTCTACCACTGAAGCAGTTCTGTACCACACTGATCTGGGAGAATTCCCCCAGGGTTAAATCTGCCCCTTTTGAATCTCTTATGACTCTGAACCAGTGTAAAGGGAGCGTGGAGCATTCTGTGGAATCTGGCCTACTGCTTTCTCTGTAGGATCCCTGCCAAATTCAGTGCACAGGATGGATAGCACTTAGTAAATGGGGGCAGCAATTCAATATTTCTTTTGCTCTCCTTCATTTGATGGGTTGCAATATGACTTACTGCACACCATTCAAACCCTGAACACAGAGATAATAATCCCCAGTCATTTCTTCGTGGCTTTTCAATGGCTCTCATCACTTTAATGTTTAAGCCTCACAAACATTAACTAATTTATCTTTGCAATACCACTGTAAAGTAGGGAGTTGGTGTTATGCCTGTTTTATAGTGAGCAACTGTCAAATAGTAACGAGACTCTATTGACCTGGGCAGGATTTGAGCCACCAACCTAGGACACTTATCCCAAATCTTATTTCACTGGATTATGCAAGTTCCCAACAAAAAGCAAATCTGAGGGAAGTTGATTGTCTTGTAAATTTTCAAATAGATTTTCTCTTTATTTGAATAAATCCCAGTTGATGAGTAATTGCACAGCTGATTATAGGAACATCTGTTGCACAATAGCTTTAATTTTATACTGGAAAAGAAAGCAAGTCCAACTCTGCACACACACACAATTTTTTTTGCAAACATTTGTTTAAATAAATCACAGATTTGATTTGCAGGCATTCACAGCCCCTTTTAATTCACTTTCCACAAACATTTATAAAAGTGAATATCTGGTTGAAGTACTCTTTGTGTAAAGAGAAAGTGTCGTGAACACTCGTGGAAATATGTATTCAGTATTTCTATTTCAACTGGAAATAGGAAGAATAGAAAGACTTATAAGAGAGTTTATTTATGTAAGATTTTCAGTCCAATTTTTGGATGAGATTCAGAAAAACATTGGGCTCCAATTTCAAACTGTGGCCAAGTTGAAGCTTGGCATGGCTCAGGACAAGGAGGGGGGAACTGTGGGGTGACTTTCCACCACCTAAAAGTCCCCAAGATTCTGGATGGGGACCATACTGACTCTCAGCATAACTTAAAGCAGCCCCAGAAACTCTTCTAATTTACAGCAGGCTATCACAATCCCTATAGGTCACTGCAGCAGCCTATAGTAGTCCCATCTCTACAGCATGGGCTGTCAGGGGAAGCACTGGAGGGCCTTTCTTCTGTCTCTGCATCACCCAGGGGAACCCCCTATGTCAGGGGAATTCCCAGATGCCTGCTTTTACTGAATTTCTAAGGATCCCCAAACACTTCGGGATCTTTATTAATGAAAGAAAGGAACTATGGGACAAATACTGAGAGATGCTTGAGCACCTTCAAGCCAGTAGAAGTTCAGCATGATCAGTATCTGTCCCCAGTATCTCTAACGACTGCACATTATAATGTCTGGAGTGTTGATATTTGCCCACCAATGATGTTTGGGCAGCTTCCTTTTATATCCACTGACCATTTCCTGTATGCAGGGAGAGACGGGTGTTTGCACTTGGTTTCAGAGACTGATTTTGTGCCGAGGTGAGGGATGTTTTCTTACCAAAAGTTGTATTTGATTTGAGTTTTAGGGAAAGAAATCCTAACGTCTTTTCCGTGGACTCCACTGTAGCAGCTAAACGTTGGGGAGTTGTCATTGCCGTTGCTCTCTGCAGTCTAGAACCCCATAATAGCAAGAAACCTGAGTCATTTAGGAGCCTTTTCAGTGATGTGCTGAGTTAACAACTATCAAAACAAAACTCTGGGGACTAGATAACCCTGTGGGGACAGAGAAAAAAGTTAACCAACCAAATCCAGTTTTCAATTCATAGTTCATCAGGATGGTGGGAAAGGAATGGCAACTGACCAATTTTTTTTCAAGTATAGTTTATTAAAAATGATGAGTGTAGGTTATTTGTCAATACATTTGAAATCATGACTCAGATTACCATGAAGCAGTTTAAATAGTTAATGGTCCAAGTGTAAGTTGAGTGAACATTTCATACATGTGAGATGATGTTTTTGGAAGAAGAAAGTTCTAATAAAAATACATTGCGTTGAAGATTATTAATAGCATAGTCTATTAGAAAAGATCTAGTAAAATGCAGTCCAAGGAAGAAAACGGGAACAAAAGGAAGAAAGTAAACTACAAAAAAATACCACTCGTTCCATTCATATACAGAGAGATTTCCTGTACACTTAAACAAAGCAAAACTATCAAAAACAGAAGGAGCTATTGTGGATCTAGTTTCCTACAGAAAATATCTGGAATTTGAAATTCCATGTTGCTTGGGGGTGGAGGGACAAAAAACAAATACTATGCATATAGTGTCCAACAGAAGTACAATCTCTGGAGAAACGTTTGGACCATGAGACTGGTCATGGAGTTATTAATGAAAATGGGGCATGTGTCACCTGGGAATACAACCTCAGTAAAGAGAAACAAAATTGCATGTACATTTTTTTTTAATTCCTGGAGATAACACATTTTATGAGGCACTGAATGAACATTTTGGTTCTTTATCAGGTCTTTTGTGAATAGATATCTCAGTGACCCCTAGTACTAGAATGTACATTATTTGTATATGTATTACAGTAACCCCTTGAGGCTCCAGTTGAGATTGGGTCCCCATTGTTCAAGAGTCTATACAAATACAGAATGTCCCTGTCACAAATGCCTTCCATTCTAAATAGACAAACCTGAGAAAAAGTGGTAGGGGAAACAGAGGCATAGAAATAGGAAGTGACTTTTTCAGGGCCATCCAGGAGGTCTAGCTGAGACTAGAAACTAGGTCTTCTGACTCCTGGTCAAGTGCCCTATATGCTAGACCATGCTGCCTGCAAACTTGAAGAGCTTGATATCAGTGGGAGTTGAGTGCTCAGCACTAATTAGGAGGCCCACAGCATCTTGCAGGATCAGGCCCTGGTATGCTGGTGTGTGTGGGGAACCTCTAGTCAGTGGATTGGTCAGTTTGTATAGAAATTTCAAGTGCGAGTTTCAAATTAGTTTAGTAATTAGCATAAGTGTACTTTGAGTAGTGTCCCTATGGGTGCTCCACTTCAGGTGCCCATGAGCCTTTGATCAGAGATTTTCAGTAGCAGTACCTGTTTGTCCCTCACATGCACTTTACACATTCTTGTACCCCTTGGGATGCATAGAGCGGTGTGGGCAAAACGCCCTCAGTTCCTTCTCAGCTGCTTTCAGGCTGAGAAAGAGCATCAAGTGTGCCTGGTTCACTTACACATAGTTAAATGTAAGGGTCTTTTCTTAGTTTTTCTTAGCTTAGTTTAGTTGTAGTATTTAATTTAGGGGAATGTTATTAGTTCCCCCCCACCCATTTTTATTTTCCTGCCTAAGGGGTTATTCTGGATCTTGACTCTTCTTGGGTATGCCAGTATCCCCAGTCTTTAAGCACTTTGAGGGCCACACTTAGATCCCTTGGGATTTATATATGTGCAAATAAAAGAAAATTTAGTAGGTCTCAGACACCTCAAAGATCTTCATTTCTCTAATTTCCTTGGACCCTCTGAACCAACCTCCTAGGAGTCGTAGGTACTAGAAGAAGAGGCTATCAACTGCAATAGTTACCTCATCCCAGCCATCCGTTTCTTCCAAACACTAGTTTTGATGGTTTGATCATCTACTCTACAGGAATCTACAGCTACACTATCCTGCTCTCCTCCCCCACTTTTGGTACTGTCTTTCCCATTTCCAACGTGCATGGGAGAAAATAACATCTGACAAATTTGGTTTTGGAGGTCATAACATCTATATCATCCCTTCTCTCCTTCTATCCCCTTTTTCAAGGATCCATCTTGTAATCAGTTGCTGAGACAGGAAGTCACCTCTCTTCTGTGCTGAGGGGCCATATAATAAGTTCCAGTCCAGCACAGGGGAAAGGATTTCTATTCAAAATACTTTGCGGTCCTCAATAAGAATTGGGGATGGAAACCAATATTAGATCTCAGGTATCTAAACAACTACGTGAAACCACAGAAATTCAGGATGGTAACAGTTGCATGTATAATTCCTTCCTTGCAAACAAATTTTCAGTATCTAACTCTTAACCTTTAGGGCATGTATTTTCATGTCTCAGTTCACCTTTTGACAACAGGTTTCTTCTTTTTACAGTCAGCCATGATCACAGTACCATGTGCTCCCATTCAGCTTCTCCTCTGCCCAAGGGTATTCTTAAAGGTTATAGTGGTCATAGCTGCCCACTTACATTGACTGGGGATTATTGTCTTCCCTTACCTCAATGTTTGGTTACTCAGGACCAACCTTACCAAGATGTTTTATTGTCAATAACAAGATCTCTGTTTGACAGTTTAGACTGTTGTCTCCATCTTGAAAAGTCCACTTTGACCCCAGGACAATGGATAGATTTCATAGGAGCTTTTCTCAATGGTGTGATAGCCAGGGCTTACTTGCCTATAGACAGATTTGCGAACCTAAAAAAGCAGGTTTCAATAGTTCAGGTAAGTCCTCAAATCTCGGCGAGAAATTGTCTCTAACTATTAGGACATACATCATCTTGTACCTTTGTAACCCAATGTGCAAGGTTACATCTTGTGTGCTTCTAGGGATGGCTCAGGACAGTTTATATACTGAACACACAGTCTAGACAAGCAGTTGTCTGTTCTCTATCAGGTTCTGGATTATTGGTGGAAGGACCCCTCCAAAGTCTGTGAGGGAGTCCCTTTCATTCAATCTCCTCCTACCATTGTTGTAACATCAGATGCATCCTTCTTTGGATGGGGAGCACATCTAGGGTCAAACACCATCTAGAGCAAATGTCTTCCCAAGAGCATCTTCTTCACATCAACCTTCTAGAATTGAGAGCAGTCAGGAATGCTTGCACTCATTTCCTTCCACTGATCAGAGCCAAATCTGTCACGGTCATGACCGTGACAATACAGCCTGCATGTTCTACATTAATTGTCAGGGCAGAGCGCACTCTCCGTTGCTTGTGCTGAAACATTCAAACTCTGGAATTGGAGCAGAGCCAACCAAATAGTCATCTCATCTTCTTACCTCCTGGGTAAACAGAAAGCCACAGACGATGACGTCAGTGGGCACTTCTCCCAGAATTACGAATGGGAGTTGGCCTCACGAGTCTTCAACAGCATATTTCTAACCTGGGGGGGGTTCCAGAAATGGATCTCTTTGCCACTGCTATCAACAAAAGGTGAAAAATATTGTTTAAGAGGGGAATTCTAGCCTCAATTACTAGGAGAGGCCTTCCTTATTTCATGGGTCAAGGGCCCAACACCATTGTTCTTGAAGGTACTGAACAAGATCAAGCAGGACAAGGACAAGGTAATTTTATTTGCACGAGCTTGGTTGAAACAGATTTAGTATCCTTACCAGATTCAACTCACTTCCCGTCCACCACTGATTCTTCTTATCAGGTGCTGTCTGTTGCCCCAATGCCGGTCATCTCAAACTAGAAATTCTGTGATTCCAGGTAGTTCTTAGATGGTTCTCGGGAATAGAGATTTCCTGTTCAACAGGTATTCTATAGCAGGAAAGCATGTACACAACGTACTTACCTTCAGAAGGGGAAGAGGTTTCACCATTGGTGTACCTGTCAACAAGTTTCTCCTGTTCTCTCTCCTGTTTCCACTGTCCTGGAATACCTGATTGAATTTAAAAGATCAGGTCTTGTTATGAATTCCTTCAAGATTCCTTTGGCTGCAATAGCAGCCTTTTACTCATCTATGGAAGGTTTTTTCAATTTTTGCTCACCCAAAATGTCAAGGTTCCTCAAAGGACAAATGAATCTTTCCCCACAGATTAGGGAACCTACCCCTATATGGTTCTTGAACTTCATCCTTAATTGCCTTCGGCTACATGTTTGTTGCTACACCTATCCATGAAAACAGCTTTCTTGATAGCCATCACTTTGCCCCAAAGGGTAGGAGAACTGGGGGTTTTAATAGCAGATCAACTCCTTTACAATGTTTTTCAAGGAAAAAGTCTTGTTATGACCACATCCTAAATTTCAGCCTTAAGTGTCTTCTGAATTTCATATTAATCAGACCAGTCATCTTACATTTTTTCCCCCTGAAACCACATCAGACTAGGCAGGAAGCGGTCTTCGATGCCTTCAGTGTCAGAAGGGCATTAATCTTCTATTTGAACACAACCAAACGATTCAGCAAGTCTCCCCAACTGTTTGTTTCAATTTACAGACAGATCCAAAGGATCCACAATCTCTCCCAAAAGATTCTTTGGGTGGATTTCTGAGTGTATTATCTAGTGTTATGAGTCTGTCAACATTCAGCCTCGCTATACACTGTTAGACCATTCTGCAAGATTTCAGTCTACTTCTATGACGTTACTCAAGGATGTCCCAGTCTCTCAAATTTGAAGAGCTCTCCTTCCCCTCTGCTTCTGAGCATAGGTGCTAACTCCATGGGTGCTCAGAGGTTCAAAGACCCATAGAGAAAAAATTGGGGGTGCTTAGCAGCCCTGGGGCTGGCTGCCAATCAGCTATTTAGCAGCTGGCCCTGCAGCTCCATCAGCTGTTGAGAAGGGCTGCCCCCCACATTCACTGTTGAGCAGGGCTACCCCACCACTCTCTCCTCTCTGCCACCTCCCCCCTTACTGCCCTTAAGGCAGGAGGGGACAGAAAGGAATGAGCAGCAGGTGGGAGGCGCTCAGGGGAGGGAGTATTGGGGAGGGGGTGGAGCTGGGTGGGCTCTGGGGGTGGAGTGGGGGCAGGGCCTCAGGGAAGGGGGTGGAACCAGTGTGGGGCACCCACAGCAAAACCAAAAGTCAGCGCCTATGCTTCTGAGTTTCCTTTGCAGGACTTTGTGGTAGAGAAGGCCCTGAGGGAAGCTTGCTCATACAGCTCTATATAGCCACAATATGGAGCAAGAGATTGCATAGCGTGCATGTGCGAGCCGGCGGGGCAATGCTACTGGCACATTTCTGATGGAAGGCGCATGGTGCGCCTGTGCAGCTGAAGTAGAACACCCATAGGAGCCCTCACCTTGAAGAACTCTCGTGACTGCTCAAGATGAGTAACCTCTTCTTCACACCAACTGCCCTGTGGCCTCTACTGGCCTGCGTATGCACAGAAAAACATCGCAGTAAACCTCAAACTAAGTAGTACACTGGATCTTTTGTATAAATTCTTTCTGTCCTTACTGGAGAATACATAAACAGATGTGAATTCAAATTATTACTGCCATGTTCTGTGTCCATTGCCGTCAATGGCAAAACTTCCATTGACTTCAGTAATGCAGAATCAAAGCCCGAGGCAAAAATGGGCCTTACCCTGAGAGGTGCTGAGCACTTAGATTAACCTTGAGTTAAAGAAACATAGGACTAGAATGGACCTTGGGAGGTCATCTAGTCCAGTCCCCTGCACTCGTAGCAGGACTAAGTATTATCTAGACCAGGGGTTCTCAAACTGGGGGTTGTGACCCCCTCAGTGGGTCAGATGGTGGGTATATGGGGGTCATGAGTTGTGAGCTCCATGGGGCTGACAACCCTGACCTCCCATTAAATTACCCCCACCCCATTTTTAATTTATAAGGGGTGTCACATTCAGAGTCTTACTGTGTGAAAGGGGTCACCAATACAAAAAGTTTGAAAACCACTGATCTAGATCATCCCTGACGCTCGTGTTTGTCTAACCTGCTCTTAAAAATCTCCAATGACTGAGATTCCACAGCCTCCCTTGGCAATTTATTCCACTGCTTGACCACCCTGACAGGAAGCTTTTCCTAATGTCCAATCAAAACCACCCTTGCTGCAATTTAAGCCCATTGATTCTTGTCTTATCCTCAGAGGTTAAGGAGAACAATTCTTCTCCCTTCTCCTTGTAAAACCCTTTATATACTTTAAATCTGTTATCATGTCCCCTCTGTCTTCTCTTTGCCAGACTAAACAAACCTAGTTTTTTCAATCTTCCCTCATAGGTCATGTTTTCTAGACCTTTAATCATTTTTGTTGTTCTCTTTTGGACTTTCTCCAATTTGTCCGCATCTTTTCTGAAATGTAGCACCCAGAACTGGACACAATATGCCAGCTGAGACCTAATCAGCTCAGAGTAGAGCAGAAAAATGAATTCTCGTGTCTTGCTTACAACACTCCTGCTAATACATCCCAGAATGATGGGTTTTTTGCAACAGTGTTACACTGTTCAACTCAGCATCTCTCTGAGGATCAGGCCTAATTTATATTGCTTTGCATGTTTGAAATTGTTTTCTATTGTTTGTTTCTTTGGGGTCCAATACTGATCACACACATTATCCCATGTAACTTTATTCTCAGTGTAGGCTCATTAGCATCAAAGGGACTATACATGGGACTGAAGGTTTGGGCAGTAGTTACTGTCTGGAGGAATGGGGACCTGGATCCTAACGGCCAAATTTTTAAAGGAATATACCTGCCTACCGAGATTATTAAAAGTATCTACGTGCCTAACACTCACTGATTTCAATGGGATTTAATCATCTAGATGCTTTTGAAAATCCCAGTAGGTGCCTAAATACCATTAAAAATCTGGCCCTGAGATCCTAAGGAAAAGGGATTGTTTCTTCTCTGTATATACGGTAGCAGAACAGTGTCAGCCAGCAACCAATAAATAATATTTAAAATACTTAATGATAGCAAATTCCAACAGCTCACCCAGACCTTTTCCGTCCTTCCACTCTTCCTGTACATACACCCAGTCAGGTATAATTACAAGAATACCTTGTTTTCCTCATTAATAATATGGGAAGAAGAGGAGTTCAAGATGAATTTTAAAACAGTTGAGGAAAGAGTGAAATAAGCTACGGCAGGTTGACAGAAGGCACAATTCTCGCTACCTTCATAGCCATTGAAAAATATTCTGGAAAAAACCTAGATTATTATTTTGCGTTGTCTTGAAGAATGTGAATAATAGTTCTGTGTGTTTATTTCTTTCCTGTTAAATCAGATAAAAACAAAGAAAATGGTCAGCTCCAGAATACCTACAAGGTCAAACCTAATATCCAAACACAGGTATGCAAAAAGAATATAGTATTCTCAATGTAGCCTTATGTTTTGTAATGTCAGATTTTTCTTCTCCCTTAGGTGCTGTATATGGGATGAGGAGAATGTGGCAGCAGGATTGTAATATTGGAAAATCATTAAAGCCTCTTAATCAAAATTTGATACCTAAAATTCAAATACTGTATTTAAATACATGTTTTTATGTGTGCATTGACTGCAAAGGTTTACAGCCCCCTGATTTAAAAGGGACAGAACTGATAGTTTCAGTATGTGAGTTCTCGACTTTGGAATTTGCTTCCCCCTTGGTCCAACAGTGCTTGAGTTTGCTGAGCTGCAAGGCCTACCTACATTTTCTTGCACTTCTCATGTGGTGATGGAGGTGTAATTGAGGCACGTATGGAAGGATTTGTTTTGTGATGGGTTGTGCAGGGCCTTCTTTTGAGTATCCTTTGATATGATATTGAGCCTATCTGTCCCTCTGTGCGTTCTATAAATATTGTAAGGGGCTTAGAGTTTTATAGCCTGATCTTCCAAGCATATATTCACGTAAGTTGTCCCATATAATTCAATATGACTTCTCACGTGGGAAGTTGCTTGTGTGTAATGGTTACAGGATCAGAGTGGCAGGGAAGGACTCATAGCTTTCTCATTTAGATAATTAGGAAATCCCTAATATCTTTACAGATGGCTAGATAGGGGAGTTAAAATTGTTCTGCTCGTGTGTTTGCAGAATTTTCATTTGAATCAAAATCAATATTTAGTATTTTTCCATATATCTTTTATTTGGCCTTCGTGAAAGCAGCCCGCAAATGTGGATGTCACATGTTCATAGATATGCATATAAACAGATTTTTTTTTAAAAAATGACGTGTCTGAGACACAAATGCAAAGGAGGCACAAAACAGAAAGAGGGAAATTTGTAGTTAAATCTGCTTTAGTATCTTTAAAACAGTGTCAAGTAAGCATTGCATCTCAAGACTGTTGAACAATACCCTGTCTTCTATGACATTCTGTGGTACCCCTATTTTACAAATACTGTTAATGGAGTTTTTCTTTATAACTCTGCAGGGAATGTCACACTTAGCAATCGTTATTCTATGGACCAAAAAAGTATCCTATCAATGAAAACATATTAGACAATACAATAATAGCCCCCCCCCCAAAAAAATGGCAGAAGATCCCATTACTTCACTCGTTTAACAAAACACTGTATAGAACACCTGATTGAATACGGTAGAGAATAATCCGTAGGGCTTAACCTCACATGTCTCTTCTGTCTCTGTAATCTATGTTTTTATCAGAAGAGGTTATAGGTCCTAAATTGTTTTTGTATGTAACTTCAGATACCTTGTGTTGTCATTCTCTGATATAAAACCATACGGTGGTAGCTAGTGGGTAGTTTGCAAGTACATGTTGTCCATTTACCGTGTGACCAGTAAATCCTTCAGGAGTTATCTCCTTACATAATCATTCCCTTTCCTCCTTGGAGGAAGAGTTAGGCCATGCATTTAGGAAAGCAGGCATTCTAACTATAACAGCTTGCATTATGAGGATGCCTGGAATCACTGGAGTATAAGTTTTGGGACACTAATTTAAAGCTAATAGGCCAGATCTTTGAATGTGTCAGAGCTGCCCCTGGTGCAGCTCAGGGTGGTGTGTTGCAGGGCGGACCACCTCAACATTACCCAAGCTGAGCATGGTGAGTCCCCTAGTCTCAAGACTATTCTAAAGTAATACCTGGCAGCCCATGGCCCAGTTGAGTCATTCCAGCTTCTGGGGATAAACAGAGTGAAAGTAAACTCTGACCAAACCCTCTACTCTTAGATCTTGGGCACATCATGTTGGCTCTGGGCCACCTAGGGATTCACCTTATGCAAGGGGAATATTGAGATAGCTGAGTAAGCTGGCTTTCCAGATGTTTTGTGCTTCCTGAGCATAGGGGAGAAATGGAGCCAATGAGTCTTCTTTTTGTCAGCTTCCTGGGGCTTAGATATTGGTCACTCTGCTGTGAGACATGCTACTGATTTGTAATGAAAATATTCAGTACTGATGTGCACACACCATCATTCCCAGCCCAGTGGTACAAAACAAAACAAGGATGGTGATCAGCTATCAATTACATCACTCCCACATTTACATTGTTACTTCAGTTTCCACAGCAGAGAACCAGTCACACAAATCGTTAGGTGGGGTATGTTTTAATGATGCAACCACACAATTTCTACAAAGCCAGATTGGTAATGAGTTAGGCCAAAAGTTGTTTGTATTTTGTTCGGAGGCAATAGTCTCATTTTTGGAGTGGTTCTGATTTTTCTCTGTAATGAGTGCCTTTGAAAGTCTTTATTGCTGCATTTCATGTATAGCCACCTTTTCATTATGTATAGTTATTCTTCTGCCTTTTCAACAACATTGCAACAAAACAGTTTTTGTTTCTTTTGGCAGGTTGACCGAGCAAGTTTGGCTAAATTTTGGGGCTGGGTGATGAGGAGCAGTTATAAGGAAGAAAGTAAATAACTATCCTAGGGACAGTCCCCTTCATAAACAAGGGGCAGGGAATGTGGTGGGGGCTAGAGGAGAGAGGAGAAACACTGTAGAAGAATAACTTCCTCTTTTAGCTGATTAAAATCCAGCAGTTATATAATGTCAGGCTGCAAGGTGAAGTTCCCTCTAGATTCTCTGTCCAACAGGGAAAGGCTTTTAGCGTCAATCACTTATTTATCTGCAAAGAAAAACATGACTGTTTTCTTAAGGCTTGTCCAGTCGGATTGAATCCAGTGCTGCCATAGGGAAAACAATAATGTCCTAATATCTCCCATTTTAAAATATATGTTAACTTTATGTGGCTTTGGGAGATAGGAGCATCAGAAATAAGTAAACAGCAGCTGCTAAAAGCTTTACTGCTATATAAACTCTTTTATACCTGGGACAAAAATAGATGAGAGGTGCATTAGGTATATGACTACAAATCAAGAGACCTCTCTTTTGACAGTGGCTGCATCACGAACTTTTTGTATCACCTTGAGCTAGTCACTTCTATTTATTTCTTATCTATCAACATTATTTTAAATGCTTCCATCACTGTAGTATCTGAGTGCCTAAGCTCTCTGTTTTATTTTCTCAGTCTAGAAAATGAGAATAATATTTGCCTTACTCACAGGTGTGAGCATCATTTAGTTAATGTTTATAAAGTGGTTTGATAATGTAAAGCTCTATACAAATAGTAGGTATCACTTTGGCACTTAAATACTGTGGTGAAAAAATGCCTTTAAAAATGCCTGAGGGAAAAGGTACATCAATATTTGTCAACTCAAAATAAAGGTTTGCTATCCTAGGTTCAGAGAGAAAGAGGGAGAGAATTCATTATGGCAGGCATTGTCAGATGGAGCCCAAAGTTATGCAACTAGCAGCTTTAGAGATACTTTAGCAAGTGAGCATCTGAAAGACCAGACGTTGATAGCAATGGTGCTGGTGGTAAACCTTGCTCACTAGTGATGGGAAAATATTGAGCATTAAGCAAAACAAATCTTTTGAGTTCCTCAGTAAAGACCATGATGTAGACTTCTCCTTGAATCCACCCCAGGTTGGTATTGAATCATAGTTGTTACCGTGTGATAGCTGTTTGGTGGCCAGTCTAAAATGAGAATGGTGGTCCCAGGCCACTTTTTAGTACAGTAACTCCTCACTTAAAGTCGTCCCGATTAACGTTGTTTCATTGCTGATCAATTAGAGAACATGCTCGTTTAAAGTTGCACAACGCTCCCTTTTAATGTGGTTTGGCAGCCGCCTGCTTTGTCCACTGCTTGCAGAAAGAGCAGCCCGTTGGAGCTAGCTGGTGGGGGCATGGAACCATGGTGGACCGGCAGCCCCCCATCAGCTCCCCGTTCCCCTAAGTTCCCTGTACGGCAGCCGCCCAGCAGGCTATCAATTGCCGGCAGTTCAGCTGTTCCTCCCCCCACTGCCATATGCTGCTCCTGCCCTCTGCCTTGGAGCTGCTCCCCGGAGCCTCCTGCTTGCTGTGCGGGGGTAGAAGGGGGGAAGAGGGGGTCTAACGTCAGGGTGTCTTCCTGCTCCTGCACCCTGCTTACCCCATTTCCATAGAGCAGGAGGGGGACACAACAGGGCTCAGGATGTAGGGAGCTTCCTGGCCTCAGCTTCTGTCTCAGCTTGCTGATCTACTTAAAAGGGCAGTGTACTTAGAGTGGGGTCAGCATACTTAAAGGGGCAATGCTCATCTCTCTCTCTCTCTCTCTATCTGCCATGCTGTCTCCCCTCCCTCCATTCATGCTGCCTTGTAGAGTGTGAGGCTACATTAACAACAATGGGTTAACCCTTGAGGGCTCAACTGAGTGCTCGTTCATCATTTAGCAGTAAGGCATTCCCTGGGAAATATCCCACCTCTGACTTCAGTTGAAGTTTCGCATGGTCTCCCTAGCCTCCATCATTCCCTCCCTGGATCCGGGAGACTGGTACGCTGCCCTCAATTTAAAGGACACATACTTCCGTATTTCCATCTTGCCAGGGCACCAGCACTTCCTTCGCTTCATGTTGGGCCGATGCCCTTTGGTCTCTTGTCGGCCCCAGAATGTTCACAAAGCGTACAGTGCCAGTGCCCGCTTAACTGCGGCGTTGGGGAGTCCAAATATACACGTACCGTGATGACAGGTTGATAAGGGCCAGTCCCCGGATCAGGTGTGGAGGCATCTCGACCTCGTATGTTCCACCTGTCGAGACCTAGGGTTGATAATAAACGAGAAAAAGTCAACCTTAATCCCAATACGATGCATAGCATTAATTGGAGCAATCCTCAACTCCCCTCAGGCCAGGGCCTTCCTCCCTGAGTCTTGATTCCAGGCCATGGCAAAATTCATCGCGGGGGCCCACTCGCTGACCACCACCCACACGTGCCTGTGACTGTTGGGCCACATGGCAGCATGTATTTACGTGGTCCGGCGCGCACGACTGTGCCTCAGACCCCTTCAGGCATGACTGGCTTTGGTCTATGTCCCCAACTGGCACAACATGGACCAGGTGGTCAGGATCCCAAGTCGGTGTTGGAAGGAGTTCCCTTTGTGGCTCTGACTTCGTCAGTGACCCTTGTCTCCAACACCTCAGACCTGGGCAGGCAAGCCCACCTGGGCACTCTCTGCACTCAAACTCTTTGGTCCAGTCATGATCACTCGCTGCATATCAATGTCAGGGAACTCAGGGCGGTTCGACTAGCCTGCCAAGCATTTCTGCCTCATATTCAAGACAGGATGGTTCAGGTCCTAACAGACACCATGGCTATGGTCTTCTATATCAAGAGGCAGGGCAGAGCCAGGTCATCTGCCCTCTGCCAGGAAGCCCTCTGGCTTTGGGACTTTGGTCTGCAGCACAACATCCATCTCGTAGCTGCTCACCTTCCAGGGACCAAGAAGACTTTGGTGGATCACCTCAGCAGGACATTCTCATCTCTCCACAAGTGGTCCCTTCATCTGGAGGTGGTCAGTTCCATCTTCCACAAGTGGGGAACTCCCCGTGTGGACCTGTTCGCATCTCGGCAGAACAGGAAATGCCACGTCTTCTGCTCAATCAGGGGCATGGGCAGAGGATCCCTGTCAGACGACTTTCTGCTCCCGTGGTTGGAAGCTTTGATCTACGCCTTCCCTCCAATGCCGTTGCTACCCCGGGTTCTCACAAAGATCAAACAGGAGAGGGCGAGAGTCATCCTCATAGCACTGGCATGGCCGCACCAACACTGGTTCAGCACTCTGCTGGATCTCTCGGCGGCAAGCCCGTTCCAGCTACCGCTCAGGTCGGACCTGTTGGCCGAGTGCCACGGCAGTCTTCTGCATCCCAACCTGGCAGTATTACATCTGATGGCCTGGCTGCTGTGTGGCTAAACGTGCAGGAGAAGCAGTGCTCGGCTGAGGTTCAGCGCATCCTGTTGGGAAGTAGGAAGCCCTCCACCAGAGTGACCTACCTGGTTAAGTGGAAACGGGTCACCTGCTGGATTGCAGCAAAGATGTTCGTCCCCCAAGGGGGCTTCTCTGCAGCTTATTCTGGTCTACCTCCTGCATCTTAAGATCCAGGGCATCAGTAGCTGTGGCCACAGCCCATTTCCAACCAGCTCTACCCATTTTGGGGGATTCTTTCTTCCCTGGCATATAGGCGAAGTTGCAGCCACACTGTTCCGCTGCAGCCTTGTCCCCGCATGGATTTATCCACAAACTGAGGTTTCCATCAGCTTAAACAGGAAAAAAATGCATAAATGCTAGGTGAGTCTGGCCCTGTATCCACTGCACAAACTGAACTATTCCCAAACATGATTTGCGCCAAAGAAAAATACTTGAAAACATTTGCAGTAGGTAAGATGCTATACCATACTGTATATACTAAACTATACAAAAATATACATATTTACTACTACCCCTACTAGCAGTATTTTTTCGTGATATTGTTCAGTCAGGAAGCTGCTCAGTTGTGGTTTTTAAAAAAACTGTTTTGTGTTTTTAAAGGGAAAGAACGTACGATATATTTCTGTAATTAAAATCAGCAGATAAAACTGCAATCTGTTTAATTAGATTTGTTTTCTGTACAGTGCAGTACAGTTTATTTTTAAATAATGTTTTGATGGCCTGAACTTGACAGCAAAGATTGATCAAAAATCCAGAGAAGAAAAATGTGATCCACAAGGAGATCTCAAATGGTCTCATAAAAATTTGACTCAGATGAAACAATTAAAAAAATGCATAGTATTTTATTATTTTTTACCTAAATATGCTTTTGTATGAAATAGATTAAATGAGTGACATTATGAAATACAGAATAAACCAGTAGCATTGACTGATCCCCACTCATCTAGAAGCAGGACTTTATATGCTATATGCTTAGCCAAAAGAGGTATTTGTATATTGAGTTCTATTCCTCCTTTAAACTCAGACTTCGCTGAAAGAGGATTATATTTTATAGCTACAGTTAGTATACGTATATATCTGGCAGTACTTCTGCCTGGTCCCTTTCCAGTCATTGTACTATTGAAATGTTGGCTCCCGTACCTGCATGAGCCAAAGGACGGTCAGGGCTTACTTATGTCATAGAGATCTGCTATTTTCTCCATTCTGAGAAATGCAGGGCCAATTCACGTGCTCAAGATGCTTATTTCCATGCTGCTCAAAAGTCTGTAAAGGATTAGTATGTGGATGGAAACCTTTCTGGATCAAAGACCAGTGTAAGGCAAAAATATTTGCAATACAAATATAAAAAGCATATAAATTCCTTTCAATTTGGAGCCCCCTTGTTACTGGCCTGTTATCACCCTGAGAAATCAGTTGTTGAAATTAAGGTGATGCCACTGATAAATCCCACAGATGCTAACCCACATCAAATGCCTTTTACATCCATACTTTACTTTAGATGAGAAGTGAGCATCTGATCTGGATTTAAAAAACATAAAATAGTCCTGGTTTATGAGAATGGTTTGTGACATTTTCAATAACCTTGATCTGAGTTGAAAGTTAGTATCAAAATACACAATTGGGTGATTGTTGTTGTTTTGGAGGTTTCATTGTTATTACTTTGCACAGTTTCATTGTCAAGGTTTCTCCGGTTCTTTAGTGGTCCACAGTACAAGCTGGAGAGATTGTTCTCAAAGAGAACCAAGGTTAGAGGATTCCTTAGCAGTAAGGTTTTCTGTACTAATGGAGCAAAACAACTGGCTGTAGCCAAATGAAAGGGATCAAAATGCTTTATAACAGTTCTCGCCAACAAAAATGAAATGTAACCTTCAGTGATTGGGGCTGGAGCCATATCCATTGTTAACTTGGGACAAATGAGGCACTGGATTGAAGCCTTATATTTTCATTACAAAGAAAAATTCAATTACTATTATGGCACAGATCCTAATGCTTATTTATTTTTTCTCTTTATAGCTCATACTACGAGATGCTACAAAACTTGTCCCTATTACAAGAATCAAACAAGGTAACTTGTGGTTTTTTCATGTTTTGTTCCCCCTTGAACACAGATATCGCACAAAAAAAGTAGAAAATGAATGAAAAAACAATACATTTACTGTAATTAATATATGCAGGGTCTAGTGAAACTTTCCTTCTAACCAAAATCAATGGAATTTCACAATCAAAATTATAGTTAAAGTAGTTAAACTGGGTTCCCTCTTCATTTTTGAACTGTGTTATTTTGTTGCATCATACACAACTACTTCATTGAATCATTTGCTGAATGGCTACCAATTCTAGTTTCTGCTAGTGTCTGTCTCTAAGGTTACCATCTGAGCCATATTTATAAAAGTATCCAGATTTGTCATTCTCTCTGCCTTGCATCCCCTAGCTGCCAGGTATGAAAAGAAGCAATCTGTGACTTGAGTTAAATTTGTACTACACAGTGAGATATTTACAATACAGAATCATGCACTGATCAGTTCTGCATAAGCTTCAAATTGTGTTCCATCCCTCAGTACCTAGTCTTTGGTTTTCTCCATTTGCTGCCCTCCTTCAGAGCTTTCTTTCCTTCCTTTATATAGGCATCTTCTGTGTGTTTTGAAAATTAGATATTGCTAAGGCTTTACTTTTCTGAATGTTACTTTAAATCTTACGGTGCAGAATTTGTTGAGCTAGATATATTCTGTGTGCTCTGCTCAAATTGCAAAGCCCGTTCCCTCCTGGCATCCATGCCAATGTGACTACTCTTTGCTACTGTGTATATAGTGTACTCAGGCAGATAACATGAATCCAACTGCAGACCATGATGTTCTAAAATGTGATCTGCAGCCTCCCTCATACAGAATCTAGAGTTCTAGCCCTTGGAGACAGCAGGTTCCAGCAATCAACGCCCCATTTTCATCTAAATAGCCTTTAGTTAGTTAAATATGAGCATTGCATGCTAGAGCCTGTAGTCTCTGCACATTGTAGGCGACACTCTACAAGTTAGATGCAGCCTTGAGGCCCCTAATGTGTTGTCAGTGTGGATCACAGAAAAATTTGCATGCCTCTTGTGTTCTGTTTTCTTGCATAGTCCTGTAGTAAAATCCACAATCAGTGTGTCATACACACTCATCCATATTCTCTGCCCTGTACACTGCTGGAGGCTTAGAAGGGCAATGTTACAGATATAGAGCCATAGAAGAAATAACCAAGGTTGAGTCAATGTTGATAGTATGTTTCTACTGTTATGAAGAAGCTTGACTTTATCCAGCCCTAGCTTAGTATTCACATACAAGCGCAAATTATGACAATTTTCAGAATTTTTCTTCAACAAGCAATTCACTAAACACAAAAGTTATTAGCCCAGATGTTAGCTTTTTCTGAGCAGTGTGTGTGGGGAAACAGGCAGAGTTCTTCTTTAGTAGTTTTAGATGAGTAAAGACATTCCCTAAAATTTAAGAACGAGTTGGGGAAAACTCAACAAATATTTTTAACATCCAGCTGCAGGGCAGAGGATGTTTAGAAACTTTTTTTAAAAACGCATATGTTTTCAGTGTACTTTAGACCAAAATAAAGGTAGAGGGAAGGCTTTTAGGAAAGAAATGAAAGTAGCAAATGAAAGCATATCTGGGTATGGGTAGTGCTATCTTCCATCTGGACTTCAGTGAAGAGTCTCAGCAGAAACTGATAAACAACAGCCAGCTACAGTCCAAGTGGAAGAGAGGAAATATTGGCCTCTGGAAATGTATTTACCAAGAAAATGTTAAGGTTGCACAGCTGCATTTCGAGAAAAAACGAGGAAGAGATTTTTCCCCCTCCTTAGTTGTATTTTTACAAAACATGATCATTGCATAGTTGATTTTATTTCTGTAACCTTGAAATAGTGGTGTTTAAAATTGGAAACCCCATTTTTGTTATGCAGTGGTCCTAGGTTATATAAGGCTTTCTGTGATTAAAAATCTCATATAACTTGATGTCCTGGGAAGTTTGTGGGTCTGGAGCTGACTTGTGAGAAATCCTAACATGGAGCATTTACATAGAAAGTTTTGTGCTATCTTTTCAGTGGTGTCACCTGCAGGGATTTTGAAATGTTCCAACGTGATGAGTCTTCATCACTATGTCAGTGTGTCTCCGCTCCTCTGGGAAGCTTTTGGTATCTGGGCTTTTATAGATTAGTAAACCCCCTATAGGGTGTGCCTATGACAAATGTGAAATAATATTTCTTGTTAAATTTAGTTTTTTATAAGTACAAATATTTAACTTTACCTGTATGATTTCTAAGTTGAGAAGGATTTAGAAAAATAAATATGTTCCAAATGACTTCTTCCAAATATTTTATAATTCCACTATGTATTCCTGGAGAAGAAGTTGTTTTCAGAGATGGCTTCTTGCACTTGTTTTCCAGATGTTTAAAAAATGTCACTTTTTTATTTCAGAGAAATACAAATTCCACATGTCCATAAAATAGAGTAGACTGTGGAGCAGGTGTGATTTATTTAATTAGTACCATATGTGAATAGACTTAAACCAACATGCTCGCCATACATTGGGATTTGAAGCATGTGAAAAACATCTTTAAGGGACCAGCCCTTCAAAATTTGAAAATGCAAATTTCCATAGAAACAGAAATACAGGAGCTTATTTAATATGTTCTGAAAATGATTGTCTTTGCATTTAAGCCAGGAGCTCCCCAAGTCAGAGAAATGTTAAACACACCAATATATAAAGAGGGCAACACATGAACTAAGTAAAAATCTCAGATTTATTTTGACATACGAGCCATAAGACATTTGGCCCTTTTCATTTTCAGAACACTTCATAAACATAGAGCCTCATCCTATGTTCCTATCATATTTAAGCTCAGTGGAAGTTTTGAGTGTGATAGGAATGCTGGATTGGGCCCATTAACTGATGAATCCTATCAGTCATTTTAAGAGATAAATTAGTAGTATTGTCCTCATTTTACAGATGGGTGAAATTTAAGCAGAGAGAGAAATTTAAGCCCAAGACCACAGATGCAAGTCAGTACGAGAACCAAGTTTAGAGCATAGTAGTTTTTGGCTCCCATTCCTGCATTCAGATTACTAGAATACATATGCATGTCATGTGGTCAGGATTTAGCCCTTTATTTTACTTATTACGTGAAGTCCTTGCTCTGGGTTCAAACTTGTCGGTTAGACACTGGCTCGAGTTTGGGATGCTGTGGAATTGTACTGCCCTAGTGGAAGCTCAGTAACACATTCTTACGTGGTTTGTAAGCAAGCATGCTCCAGGATGCATTGTTACATAGCCTATGTCTAAACATACGGTGGCGTTTAGAGTACAAGCACTACGCATGTAGCCACACACCCACAGTAAAAGGCAGGCTTCATTCCCACTTGTCGCTAATGTGTGTAGCTACAAGCCTCAGTGAAAGGCTTTAGCAGCAGGGAGGGAGCGTGTAATGGCTCTGGCAACTATACACTGCCAGAGCCTTTTCCCCCTGCCTCCCCATTGCCAGAGTTTTTCCTCTTTGCTGGAGCCTTTTGCTGCAGCAGGGAAAGGCTCCAGCAGAGTGGAAAGGCTCTGGCAGCAGACACTGTAGTGGGAGGCACTGCTTGGGCCTGTAGAGAGCCTATGTAGGGTACGTACCCTGGTGATTCAGGCATTTAGGGCACTTGTCTAAGCCATGCCTCACCATCGACTGTGCTGTTTATACCCGAACTAGCTGTGCATTCAATGTCTGTACTCCACATGCCACCATCAGTGTAGACATACTCTTAGATTGTAAGCTCTTTGGGTCTGTTTGTTTTGTGTTTGTACAGCCCCTAGTACACTGGGGTCCTGGTCCATAACTTAGGCTCCTAGGCACTATGGTACTCCAAATAATAAATAATAATGATGGTGCATGGTGTACCTTTTTAAAGTTCTCCCAAGCATACAGATGAACCACACCTGCTGACACTCTCATAACGAGGTGTGTGCAGCATGCATGCTCCTCAACTGCTGGCCAGTGCAAACAGAGGTTTATGTCCTGAAGCACAAGATCAGTCTTTACTGACACAGTTTATTTAGGCTATTTTAACTGCAGATATTTCATATGCTTTTCGTAGAAGATGCTTGTATGCTGTTATGCCACTTTTAACCTTTAAAGTAAATAATTCATATGGAAAGTTCCATATTAATTAGTATTTATGATGCACCCAACATGAAGCATAAGAAGAGGGATTAAAAAGGATTAGATGTTTGTATAGTAAAAGCATAATATTCCGTTACAACAGTCAAGATAAAATAGGGATATCAGACCTAGTTCTTCAGGGTATAAACCAATCAATGAATCCAAGGTAAAGAACAAAGTTTCCCACATAAACATGCTATGGTATGAATATCTATTGTGTGAATTTATACCTTCCTCTGAAGCATGTGATACTGGCTACTGTCAGACAGGATATAGGATTACAAAGAACATTATTCCCGTGTGGCATTTTTTATTTTGTTCCTATAAATGCTTGTTTTCATGCTGAGTTAAAAATATCTATTACCATTGCTAATCAAATGCTACAAACCCCTAAATATTAATTTGAATGTTTTGTTTAAATTCACTTTGGCTGTGTTCAAATCCCTTTTCCATTAATATTCTAGTGCATGGGGATACTGCAAAGAATATTTGTGGTAACAATAAATGTTAAGCAAATATTGCAGCAAGCAAATTTTGAATTTGTAATTGAGTATTTGAACCAAAAACCTGATTCTTAGAATTATCCTTATCCAGCCATGTGAAAGAAACATACAATGAAACCTGCATTGTCTAATTAAAGCAACTAGAACTTAGAAAATTGAATACTTGCAAGAAACTGCTAGCAAATGAGATACAGATTAAGAACTATTCACAGAAAAAACTAGTAAAAACAGTGAAATGTCTCAAATTATTAATTATGAATTATTCACCCAGCTCTACCTGTTAAAAATACTGCCACTCCTAACATTTACTAGACATGTTCCAGTGTATCTTCAGGATCACATGAATGGTAGGGGTGATAGGAGGTGAGTGGGAGCACACAAATAGTAGTGGTCTCCTGGCCAGACATATCGTTTAATATTGCAGTGTCTCATTAAATAGCAGACATTTTCTAGGGATTTTTTAAGCTCCCCTAAATCTCATTAGCCCTGAGTTCTGCAGTTCTTGAAACTGGTCCTGTGATATCTTGAGTATACAGCAGTGGTTCTCTACCTGGGGTCTGGAGCCCCTGGGGGGAGGGGCGCGAACAGTTTTCAGGAGGTCTGTCAAGCAAAGCCAGTGTTAGACTCACTGGAGCCCAAGGCAGAAAGCCAAAGCCCCACCGTGCGGGGCTGAAGCTGAAGCCTGAGCAGCTTAGCATCACAGGGCCCCCTGTGGCATGGAGCCCCGAGCAATTGCTCTGCTTGCTACCCCTAATGCTGGCCATGGATTTTTTTATAGCCTGTTGGCGGGGCATGGCTCAGAAAGAAAAAGGTTGAGAACCCCTGGTATAGAGCATAATTTTCCCAAAGAAAATCAATCTAATGTTGATGGCATGACAATTGACACTGAGTGTATGGGAAAGATTTGCAGTTCGGGGTGGTTTAGAAAAGAGACAACTTGCAAACCCTTAGATAGGTTTGAGATAATGTAAGAAAATATGAAGCTGATATCTCAGAGCTACTAAAACTGAATAAAGAGGCTTTCAGAATGTTTAAAGTCCTCTTGTGTGTGTGTTTTTCGTTTCCTGGCTTAAAAGTTTTGTAAATTTCTCTGATAATGCACTGTTGCTGTTTCCACAGTAATTCAAAATGTCACACGTCGGATGCTGCCTAAAACCACGGACAGGCCTTCCCTGGCAGGAGCAATACTAGGTGACTAAGACATTCCTTACTTCTCTGGCCAATAGATAAAGATCTGTGTAAATCCTTTTTACATTTCCTGTCCTTTCTAGTTCTTACTTTCTTGAGGCTCGTTCTTATTTTTTTTTATTATATCTTAACAATAATTGCGGTAAAGGGAAGGATGCACCTGAAGTATAAAATTGACTATGCCGTGGTCAGAATATTTTAAAGGACTTATTGCCACTGTTTTATCAAAAACAGTTCTTTCATATTGCAGGAGATGGGAGAGAAGTGATTTTGCAGAGAGAATCTTGAGGTGTTAAGTGAACATATGTTCGGCTCCCTCCAGGTGTGCATTAGGTCACAGGTTTCCAACCACTGGCACATATACCTGTACTGATACTTCAGGCTTTTGTGAATGGTATACTAAGTTTCCCCACTCCACTGTATTACTGAGACCTGTACTAAGCCCCAGTGCATCACAGCTTCCTTCATTCCCGTCAGTTGTCTGGCCTGATGTAGAGCTTGGGTAATTGTGTATCAGGTTAGAGCACACAGGTAGCAGGCACTAGATGGTACCAACTTACTATAATAAATGGGTACTCTTGTCTGAAAAGATTGGGAACCACTCTGCTTAAAATATCTGGAGACAAATTTATCCCCAGTGTAATACTACTAATGCTTAGTTCTCAGTGGCTCAGAGGGTATTGCATGGACATCTCTGAAGGCAGATTACAGCTCACCATGTTTTGAATGAATGGCTCACTTATCTTTATGTGTAGTGCACCTTATCATTCCAGGTCTCAATGAAACACCACAACAGAAACTCCCTAAACCTGAGACACTGGGCATATCTGAAACACCAAAGAAAAAACTGGGTAAGTACACATCTCCTGTATTAAGTTAATGAAGTTGGTGAGCATCATCAGAAGAAATGTATTTTGGTGTGAGAATGTACATTCAAGCTAAGCCTCCTTTTTTATTTTGTTCGGGGCATTTGTTCAGTTAAGTGGGTAAGTAGGTGTCCAATCTTGCAAGGTTCTGAACACCAAATACTAAGAAAAGACATTTTAAAAACAATGCAGGTTTCAGAGAACTAGTCATGTGTTATTGGGTGTGTGGTGAAGGCAAGTTCAGCAGTTCCCTAAGGTATTTGATTTCACGTGTTTGTTCATTTTGGATTGCTTGGGCAAACTACAGCAGGAATAGAGATAAATGTAAACAGAGGCAGCGCAGATGTATCTCTGGTATTTACAGTCTAACTTCTGCCTTTTTAGTTACAAATGAAACCCAAACATGGCCTGAGGAATCCAAAACACCAGAAGTGCAAGAAATCTCCCCACGGTCCTTCCCAGGTAATTATAGATCTGTTTTAGGTTTTTATAAATGATGTGTTACACCTTTTCCTCACTGCCAGTTTCGGTGGATTGGGGTTTTTTTTGTCTTCCCCACAGTGGGGACCTGGTGGATTGGTGAGGAGATACAGTTCAGTGTTGCAGTTTAACAGGTGGCAGGTATCCAGTACATATACTTGTTCCAGAGGGGGTCCAGTTCACCGATAAACCAGAATTGGAAGTGGATTTAGGGGAAAGCTTCCCCTAAAAACTGGGAGTGGATTGGGGCTCCTAATGTCTGGTACAGTGAGGAGAGAATCTGCTTTCCCTAGGTTCTCCAGCTCCCTAACTCTCATATGAAGGGAGGGTTCTGGGGTCCCAGTAAAGGGCTGGGGACCAGCTATGAGGTAGAGAAAGGTTACTGGCTATCCTCCACCAGTTGGAAATGATTAAGGAAGGAATCCTGACCTGCACTGTATGGGTTATTGCCAGATAGTTCCCAGATGAGAAGTTAATAAAGTTGCAGCTTAATTAAATCATGTCTTTCTTCCTACATGTCTGAGACAGTATATATGAACTCATTAGCAGTTTTAGGATTTGTGCTGCTCAAGGGTGACACTAGTTGAGAGCATGTCAGAGCTGATATTTCCAAAGAGGGTACTGTGCACTACATTAATGCTCTCACCTAGTATCGGAGAACACTTCAATCTCTCTGGTCACTCGATTACAGACCTAAAAGTCGCAATATTTCAACAAAAAAATTTCAAAAACAGACTCCAACGAGAGACTGCTGAATTGGAATTAATTTGCAAACTGGATACAATTAACTTTGGCTTGAATAGAGACTGGGAGTGGATGGGTCATTACACAAAGTAAAACTATTTCCCCATGTTTATTTCCCTCCCTCCCCCCACTGTTCCTCAGATGTTCTTGTTAACTGCGGGAAATGGCCCACCGTGATTATCACTACAAAAGGTTTTCTCCCCCCCCCCACCACTCTCCTGCTGGTAATAGCTCATCTTAAGTGATCACTCTCCTTACAGTGTGTATGATAACACCCATTTTTTCATGTTCTGTATGTATATAAATCTCCTCGCTGTATCTTCCACTGAATGCATCCGATGATGTGAGCTGTAGCTCACGAAAACGTATGCTCAAATAAATTGGTTAGTCTCTAAGGTACCACAAGTATTCCTTTTCTTTTTGCGAATACAGACTAACACGGCTGCTACTCTGAAATTTAGCATTTGTATGTACACTCCCACAGGATAGAGCTTTGGCAGGATTGTGTCTCTAGTGTTAAATAATGGGGAATATAATTTCATTTTATTGTGTATGGATTTGACTCTAAGAATCCCACAGCATTACAATAAAATTGTACCTCTTTGACGTTTTCTGGTCTATTTTTATAACTGAAGAGGGGCCTGATTATTCTCCCATTAAAGTCAGTTGCAAAACTCCCATTGACTTCATTAGTGTGGACCTGAGCTACAAAAGAGGTAAGACAGAAGCATTGAAATGAATGAGAAGTTTAGAAAAGTAATTGTTTGAAGAAGATTTTGCTTAGATTTAATGTAGTTAGTGTATAGTCTTGTTGTCACTATTCCACTTTGTTCATAATATATGTCATTATTGACCAAGCAGAATATATGGCCAAATCCTGCTTGTCTTGCTGATTGACTTCAAATGAATGGAAGTACTTGCATGAGTAAGAGGCACAGAATTCGGCCCTTAAATCTCATTGTGCTTGTTGTATACAAGAGTACATCAAAGAGGCACCATTTTACAACTGATCAGACTAGGTCAATTTTCATTATTTTTTAAAGACCTCTAACTTTATTCTCATGAAGACATAGTTTCTATTCTCCACTTAAAATTTCTGATCCAGTAAATGACTTGAGAGTAGAACAGACTCATTTATTGAAGTTAAAAATTAAATTTATTTTGTGGGACTTTTAACAAATAATTTCTATAACAGTATGTTGAATATTATGGACAATAAATTCCTTGGACTAGCTACAACTCAAGTCAGTCCAGTATGGAGATTCAAAATTGAGTGGTTCACCAGACTTTTGTACTCCTGGAGAGTATGTAGGGAACAAAAGAAATTTAGGTTGTAGTAATGCAGAAAAAATGTGTAAGGATTGCCAACTGTCTTCTGGATGAAACTATTACCTTTTAGTCTCTAAAAGTGTTTGCAGATTTCTTATTCTACAACCTCCAGGTAAGTCTATTGCCAAATTCCAGTGTGTACTGAGACAAAGAAGTCTGCTTTTCAGTTGTTCTTTATATTCATCCTAAAATGCTGGAAGAAAAAGTGGGACACTTCTGCACATAGGCATTAACCAGAGCCGTTCAGGGTACGGATACGGAACACTTGATTTTAACTAGAGTTGGATGCACAAAAAATATTCAGTGACTGTTCTTTTTAAAATAATTAGTTTTTACTGTTTCATCCCTTTTTGTACTCACTTTTCACAGATATTTTAGTAAATGAGTTCAATAGCCAGAGTTATTGCAGAAATAACTATAAATGCATATTGCAAATATTTAGAGAAAATTTATTTTCTCAGATCTATATGTATTTATTGGATCTGGAGACTTGGTCCTAAGATTTATATGCATCCAATCAGGGAATGGGTTGGGGGGGGAAGTGGCCTTGTGTGTCCTCTCAAGACATCTCAGACGTAGGGAACTGAAAACTGACTACACTTTTGTGAACAAGCTAGTCTCAGAATTATTCATAGAAATTATTTGTTAAATAATTTTGAATAATAAATGCATTCAGGAATAATTGAGCTGTATGAAAAATGACCCATGAACAGAAAAGAAGTGACAGATTCTCAAATTATTTGTCACAAAATACTTGCCCATTTCTATTTTTAACCAAGTGACAGCAGATATTTTTTTAACCTCATTTAGTGTTGTTGTCATTCTTAATACTGGAATACTTCAGCAGTCATTTAACTTTGAAATAATCAGTTCAACAAGTAATTTTTAAACAGTTAAGCTTTCCATGGTGTATATTTTGTGCTGACAATTTTGAGCATCATAGGATAAAATCCTTATCGACGTCTTTTTATGTGCTTATTAGATGCACATCTCACTATCTAAGCCCTGGTCTACACTAGGACTTTAGGTCGAATTTAGCAGCGTTAAATCGATGTAAACCTGCACCCGTCCACACAATGAAGCCCTTTATTTCGACTTAAAGGGCTCTTAAAATCGATTTCCTTACTCCACCCCTGACAAGTGGATTAGCGCTTAAATCGACGTTGCCGGCTCGAATTTGGGGTACTGTGGACACAATTCGATGGTATTGGCCTCCGGGAGCTATCCCAGAGTGCTCCATTATGACCGCTCTGGACAGCACTCTCAACTCAGATGCACTGGCCAGGTAGACAGGAAAAGAACCGCGAACTTTTGAATCTCATTTCCTGTTTGGCCAGCGTGGCAAGCTGCAGGTGACCATGCAGAGCTCATCAGCACAGGTGACCATGATGGAGTCCCACAATCGCAAAAGAGCTCCAGCATGGACCGAACGGGAGGTACGGGATCTAATCGCTGTTTGGGGAGAGGAATCCGTGCTATCAGAACTCCGTTCCAGTTTTCGAAATGCCAAAACCTTTGTGAAAATCTCCCAGGGCATGAAGGACAGAGGCCGTAACAGGGACCCGAAGCAGTGCCGCGTGAAACTGAAGGAGCTGAGGCAAGCCTACCAGAAAACCAGAGAGGCGAACAGCCGCTCTGGGTCAGAGCCCCAAACATGCTGCTTCTATGATGAGCTGCATGCCATTTTAGGGGGTTCAGCCACCACTACCCCAGCCGTGTTGTTTGACTCCTTCAATGGAGATGGAGGCAATACGGAAGCAGGTTTTGGGGACGAAGAAGATGATGATGAGGAGGTTGTAGATAGCTCACAGCAAGCAAGCGGAGAAACCGGTTTTCCCGACAGCCAGGAACTGTTTCTCACCCTAGACCTGGAGCCAGTACCCCCCGAACCCACCCAAGTCTGCCTCCTGGACCCAGCAGGCGGAGAAGGGACCTCTGGTGAGTGTACCTTTTAAAATACTATACATGGTTTAAAAGCAAGCATGTGAAAGGATTACTTTGCCCTGGCATTTGCGGTTCTCCTAGATGTAGTCCTAAAGCCTTTGCAAAAGGTTTCTGGGGAGGGCAGCCTTATTGTGTCCTTCATGGTAGGACACTTTACCACTCCAGGCCAGTAACACGTACTCAGGAAACATTGTAGAACACAGCATTGCAGTGTATGTTTGCTGGCATTCAAACAACATCCGTTCTTTATCTCTCTGTGTTATCCTCAGGAGAGTGAGATATAATTCATGGTCACCTGGTTGAAATAGAGTGCTTTTCTTCAGGGGACACTCAGAGGAGCCCATTCCTGCTGGGCTGTTTGCCTGTGGCTAAACAGAAATGTTCCCCGCTGTTAGCCACAGGGAGGGGGGAAGGTTGAGGGGGTAGTCACGCGGTGGGAGGAGGCAAAATGCGACCTTGTAACGAAAGCACATGTGCTATGTATGTAATGTTAACAGCAAGGTTTACCCTGAAAGAGTGTAGCCAATGTTTTATAAAATGTGTCTTTTTAAATACCGCTGTCCCTTTTTTTTTCTTCACCAGCTGCATGTGTTTCAATGATCACAGGATCTTCTCCTTCCCAGAGGCTAGTGAAGCTTAGAAAGAAAAAAAAAACGCACTCGCGATGAAATGTTCTCCGAGCTCATGCTGTCCTCCCACACTGACAGAGCACAGACGAATGCGTGGAGGCAAATAATGTCAGAGTGCAGGAAAGCACAAAATGACCGGGAGGAGAGGTGGCGGGCTGAAGAGAGTAGGTGGCGGGCTGAAGAGAGTAAGTGGCGGGCTGAAGACAGGGATGAAGCTCAAATGTGGCAACAGCGTGATGAGAGGAGGCAGGATTCAATGCTGAGGCTGCTGCAGGACCAAACCAGTATGCTCCAGTGTATGGTTGAGCTGCAGCAAAGGCAGCTGGAGCACAGACTGCCACTGCTGCCCCTCTGTAACCAACCGCCCTCCTCCCCAAGTTCCATAGCCTCCACACCCAGACGCCCAAGAACGCGGTGGGGGGGCCTCCGGCCAACCAGCCACTCCACCACAGAGGATTGCCCCAAAAAAAAGAAAGCTGTCATTCAATAAATTTTAAAGTTGTAAACTTTTAAAGTGCTGTGCTTAAAGTGCTGTGTGGCATTTTCCTTCCCTCCTCCACCACCCCTCCTGGGATACCTTGGTAGTCATCCCCCTGTTTGTGTGATGAATGAATAAAGAATGCATGAATGTGAAGCAACAATGACTTTATTGCCTCTGCAAGCGGTGATTGAAGGGAGGAGGCGGGTGGTTAGCTTACAGGGAAGTAGAGTGAACCAAGGGGCGGGGGGTTTCATCAAGGAGAAACAAAGAGAACTTTCACACCGTAGCCTGGCCAGTCATGAAACTGGTTTTCAAAGCTTCTCTGATGCGTACCGCGCCCTCCTGTGCTCTTCTAACCGCCCTGGTGTCTGGCTGCGCGTAACCAGCAGCCAGGCGATTTGCCTCAACCTCCCACCCCGCCATAAACGTCTCCCCCTTACTCTCACAGATATTGTGGAGCACACAGCAAGCAGTAATAACAGTGGGAATATTGGTTTCGCTGAGGTCTAAGCAAGTCAGTAAACTGCGCCAGCGCGCCTTTAAACGTCCAAATGCACATTCTACCACCATTCTGCACTTGCTCAGCCTGTAGTTGAACAGCTCCTGACTACTGTCCAGGCTGCCTGTGTACGGCTTCATGAGCCATGGCATTAAGGGGTAGGCTGGGTCCCCAAGGATACATATAGGCATTTCAACATCCCCAACAGTTATTTTCTGGTCTGGGAATAAAGTCCCTTCCTGCAGCTTTTGAAACAAACCAGAGTTCCTGAAGATGTGAGCGTCATGTACCTTTCCCGGCCATCCCACGTTGATGTTGGTGAAACGTCCCTTGTGATCCACCAGAGCTTGCAGCACTATCGAAAAGTACCCCTTGCGGTTTATGTACTCGGCAGCTTGGTGCTCCGGTGCCAAGATAGGGATGTGGGTTCCGTCTATAGCCCCACCACAGTTAGGGAATCCCATTGCAGCAAAGCCATCCACTATGACCTGCACATTTCCCAGGGTCACTACCCTTGATATCAGCAGATCTTTGATTGCGTGGGCTACTTGCATCACAGCAGCCCCCACAGTAGATTTGCCCACTCCAAATTGATTCCCAACTGACCGGTAGCTGTCTGGCGTTGCAAGCTTCCACAGGGCTATCGCCACTCGCTTCTCAACTGTGAGGGCTGCTCTCATCTTGGTATTCATGCGCCTCAGGGCAGGGGAAAGCAAGTCACAAAGTTCCATGAAAGTGCCCTTACGCATGCGAAAGTTTCGCAGCCACTGGGAATCATCCCAGACCTGCAACACTATGTGGTCCCACCAGTCTGTGCTTGTTTCCCGAGCCCAGAATCGGCGTTCCACAGCATGAACCTGCCCCATTAGCACCATGATGCATGCATTGGCAGGGCCCATGCTTTCAGAGAAATCTGTGTCCATGTCCTGATCACTCACGTGACCGCGCTGACGTCGCCTCCTCGCCCGGTATCGCTTTGCCAGGTTCTGGTGCTGCATATACTGCTGGATAATGCGTGTGGTGTTTAATGTGCTCCTAATTGCCAAAGTGAGCTGAGCGGCCTCCATGCTTGCCTTGGTATGGCGTCCGCACAGAAAAAAGGCGCGGAACGATTGTCTGCCGTTGCTCTGACGGAGGGAGGGGCGACTGACGACACAGCTTACAGGGTTGGCTTCAGGGAGCTAAAATCAACAAAGGGGGTGCCTGTACATCAAGGAGTATTTCAGGCAGGACTGCACGGAGAGTTCCAATAAGAAATGGTGCACCTAAGTTATCGTTCTTATTGGAACAAGGAGGTTAGCCTGGCCTCTGATTGATACATGGCTAGATTTACCTTGCTGCACCTTCTCTGTGAATGACTGCAGTGTGATCTAGAGGAATGAGTCCCCTAGACAGGGGAGGAGGCAAATGAGTACAAAACAAATCTGGTCTATTTCTTGTTCTGAGCCACTCCATCTATCCTTTACATCTTTGGCTGGCAGCAGACGGTGCAGAAGGACTGCATGCCATCCACATCTCATGGCTGCTCGGCAGAAATGGTACAGTACGACTGCTAGCCATCTTCATCTCTTGCCTGCCCGGCAGAAGATGGTACAATACGACTGCTAGCCATCCTCATCTCTTGCCTGCCCGGCAGAAGATGGTACAGTACGACTGCTAGCAATCCGTATCGCCTGCCTGCTCACCATAAGACGGTTCAATAGGACTGACTGCAGGACTAAAGAGAATGACCTGGTCAAGTCACTCCAAATTTAGTCCCTGCGCCCATGTCTGTCCAGGCGCTCCCAGCCGACGTGGCCAGGAGCACCTCGGACATGACGATGACGGCTACCAGTCGTACTGTACCGTCTGCTGCCACAAGGCAAGGGGTTGCTGCTACTGTGTAGCAATGCCGTACCGCGTCTGCCAGCACCCAGGAGACATAGGGTGACGGTTACCTGAGCGGGCTCCATGCTTGCAGTGGTATGGCGTCTACACAGGTAACTCAGGAAAAAAGGCGCGAAATGATTGTCTGCCCTTGCTTTCACGGAGGGAGGGAGGGAACGGGGGCCTGACGATATGTACCCAGAACCACCCGCGACAAAGTTTTAGCCCCATCAGGCATTGGGATCTCAACCCAGAATTCCAATGGGCAGCGGAGACTGCGGGAACTGTGGGATAGCTACCCACAGTGCAACGCTCCGGAAGTCAACTCTAGCCTCGGTACTGTGGAAGCGCTCCACCGAGTTAATGCACTTAATGCACTTAGAGCATTTTCTGTGGGGACACACACACTCGAATATATAAAACCGATTTCTAAAAAAACGACTTCTATAAATTCGACCTTATTCCGTAGTGTAGACATACTCTAACAGGCTGAATGACAGACCACTTCCATTTGTGTCCTTTAAAAATCATGAGATCTACAACAACTTCCTATCACATGAAGAGCCCTTTTTACAATGATGTCATACCTCCAGTTTTATAATTCAGTGGTGGGGGAGGGGTTCCAAAAATATCACAGTTTTGTAGATACTCAGTTTTTGAGTCAGAGTATGCAAAGTCATGCATCTTATGTGCAGCTCCTGAGGTTTCAGATGATATGTATCTTTGCTAACTATTATATCATGGTAAATATATTGCACTATTTCTTATTCAACCTTTCCTAGTGACTCAAAGAATAGCTCACTCGCTTGCTCTCTCAAACAACCTCAGCTGCATTCACTTAAATTCCTTTGTCTTTTAAATCAAATCCTATGCATGGCTTTCATGCATGTTGTCTTGCATAAGCAGATAGGCATGCAGCTCATATATATGCCAGTCCTTCATTTCCTCTGTTCATTTTTTCCTTTTTACATCCAGCAGTTGTGTATACTTATGTACAGTAATGCCACTCAAAAAAAAAATCATCATCTGTTAACTGATAATTCTGTGGTATTTGTTATTTCCTAATTTAAGAATAGAGGGATAATGTAGTATTTCAAATACAATGATATATTAACTGTTGGCAAATGCTGACTGTATGTTTGACTGTATGTTCATTTGCTCCAAATAAAGACATTGTTAAACTTTTCTATTATTATCATTAGGTTCTCTACATTTATTTACTAAAATATTTTATGTATTTTCATGTTTTCATAGCTCACCTTGAGAGCTGCTTCCATATTTTTTCTTTATGCAGTGATCATTCCTTTCAGATATTTTTCGAGTTCAGAACACTAGCATCACAAAGGGTCAAGTAGTTCGACCTTCTGTTTGTGTCATTGTTTCTGTTCAACAATGTACACTTCTCTATGTTGCCAGCATTATAGTTTAAAAAAAACAACTTTGAAGTGATATGCCAATGTTCCTTGTGTGGCATTTCTGTCTAGCACAGTTAATATTTACTTGAATTATTGTGCATTCAAGCAAGAATTTCAGTTCTGATTCCCTTGTGTTCAACATTTTTAAAAATACCTAAATATTTGTCTAATTTCTTTTGTGTATTCTCTTGTGAAGCTGAAATTGACCGTGATAAATGCCAACTTTCATCAATGATTAAAAGCTGTTGTGTTATCGGACAAAGTTATAGTGCTCTCTGAAGCACAGTATACACGTAGGAATCTAACTTGTTGAATGGGGTAGATCAAAGTTAAAATGTTAAGTAATCCTTTGTATAGTTTCTTGACCATGAAAATGGTGAGTGTCAAAAAAAGAAAAGTCATAAGAACACAGTTCAAGAAATCCATCTTTTCACCTTCAGTGCTATACTCTCACCTTGATGCTTTATATATAGATTACGTCTGTTTGTCTATGTGTACCAAATATAAAATGCTGCCTTTTCCCAGCATTGTACAGTGTGCCATGTATTAACTACTGCTGGCCATCTCAGAGGTGGTTATATTTATTTTTTTCTTTTATGGACTTTTAATTGTGTCTTGCCAACAAGCTATGGAAACACGTACAATGAAGATAAGATCCTTGCACCAAACATCTTGTAATCTAAATAGACAACAAACAAATGAAGCATGAGGGATGGGATATAACAATAAGCAAGATAACTGAGTTGTGTAGTTGAGTGCCCGTTTTGTTAGCTCCTTGATTTTTGTTTGTATTTTTGGTTCAGATTTTAGTCATCAAAACTGAAAATGCTACTCTACCAAAAGGGTTAGGGTTTTTCGGTGTTTTTGGCAGCCAGGCATCCCACCATTTTCTCATTTGCATCTCTCGTCCCCTTTGGCCTGAGATGCCATAGAGAGATTGTTCTATGATTGGATCTCTTCCATGCCTCATTTCTCAGTATTTTCCACTTTGGAATTTTTTTTCTCTTAACACTGCAACCCATATTTCTTAATGCTGTCTTGTCTCCTCACCCTTTCAATTGCATTTTTCAAACAATTAGCACGTTTTTCTCTTTCATAAGTCCCAATTGAACTCCACTTGAAGTCAGTGAGAATCTTTTCATGGACTTCCATGGGAGGTGGATCAGGCCAATAGTTAGCAGAATCTTTGCATTTGTTCTAGGACTTGGGAGAATTGTCTTCGAATGACATCACAAGTTATGTATCAAAGTGGATATGCTGTTTGATATGAATAAATCTCCTTAAGGCTCTTTCCTAGTAAATGTTCTTGGTCTAATTACCCAACAGAACACCGTCAGCATAGTGAGAATAATAATAACATGTTGCTCTTAGATGGCATTTTTCAAACAAAGTGTTTGTTTGTGAAGTTTGTAAAGTGCTAACTAAAACTTGCAACATCTTGAGGTGGGTAAATATTTTTATCACTATTTTACAGATTGTAAAACTGAGGCATAGAACAGTTTAGCAACTTGCCCATGTTTCACAGAGAGTTATCACAAAAGCTTCTGGACATAAATCTCCCCTGCTCTGACCACTAAACACATTCCCTTATTGCTGAATGCCTTCTGCCACAAAGAGGAATTCTAGCAAAGGAGTTATACAAAAAAACCACAAACAAACTCTGCATCTAGGAATTCATTATGTACGTTTATTCAAAAGAAACTATATTTGTTATTATTTCAAAGATAAATAGGTAGGTTATTTCAGTCTGCAGTAGTCCTCTGCACTTGCTTGTACTTATAATAGAAAATACATTAAAATCTTGGTGCAAAATTGGGTAAAGTATGTAATGAGTTTCGTTAGAACCACCACTGTAATTGCATGCCATGACATTAAGCAGCCTTATCTCACTCAATTGTGTTAACCTTTTGCTTTGTAGCTATCATTGAATCAGTTCAGGAAAGCATTAAACCTACCATGTCTGCTGCCCCAGAAAAATCAGAGGCATCTCCAGGTAAAAGCATCTGCATGTTAATTTTAACCCTTAAGCTTGCTGCTCCCTGAACTCCTTTTATTACAAAAATGGCCTGAGTCTCTGCTGTGTGCAATAAAAAAATATCAAATAGCCTGTTTTATTTTATTCTATTTGTGGACAAACCTGAAATGCCTTAGCTTATTCTATACATTGTTCAGCTAACTTGGCAGCCAGCTTCAGATATCATAAGAAAAGGCAAAACAGCTGACGCCTGTAAAAAAAAAAAAAAAAAAAAAACACCTTGATGAATTCTGAGTGTGTTTTATCCTTTTTTTATATTACTTTTGAACCATACAACAAGCTAACCTTTTGAAGTACTACAGAAAAGTACAGTGGTTCTTTTTTTAAAATTGTCTTTCTATCCCTCTTGTCAATGACTTTTTGTCACAAGCTTTCAGAAAGCTAACTTGCTTCATCTGTTTCTCTGTAGGGACCCAACCCATCTTCCACTTGTGTCAGTTGCAACACTTCTGCTGACTTCAGTGGAAGTTGAGTTGGGTCCTAAAGAAGCAGCATGTGTTGTCATATCTGGTTTTGGGGCATTGGTTTCCATTCCACAGCAGAAAACATCCAAACATTTAGTTTTTATAATGGCCGTATAACTGTTTGGCCTCAGGGGTAAAATATAAGAACATAAGAACGACCGTACTGTGTCAGACAAAAGGTCCATCTAGCCCAGTGTCCTGTCTTCCAACAGTGGCCAATACCAGGTGCCGCAGAGGGAATGAACAGAATAGGTAATCATCAAGTGATTTAGCCCCCAGCTTCTGGCAAACAGAGGCTAGGGACACCATCCTTGTCCATCCTGGCTAATAGCCATTGATGGACCTATCCTCCATGAACTTATCTAGTTGTTTTTTTAACCCTGTCATAGACTTGCCCTTCACAACATCCTCTGTCAAAGAGTTCCACAGGTTGACTGTGCGTTGTGTGAAAAATACTTCCTTTTGTTTCTTTTAAACCTGGTGCCTATCAGTTTCATTTGGTGTCTCCTAGCTCTTGTGTTATGAGAAGGAGTAAATAACACTACCTTATTTACTTTCTACACACCAGACATGATTTTATAGACCTCCATCATATCCCCCCTTTGTCGTCTCTTTTTCCAAGCTGAAAGGTCCCAGTCTTATTAATCTCTCCTCATACGGAAGTCGTTCCAGACCCCTAATCATTTTTGTTGCCCGTTTCTGAACCTTTTCCAATTCCAATATATCTTTTTTGAGATGGGGCAACCACATCTGCACGCAGTATTCAAGATGTGGGCATACCATGGATTTATATAGAGGCAATATGATATTTTCTGTCTTATTATCTATCCCTTTCTTAATGATTCCCAGTATTCTGTTAGGTTTTTTGACTGCTGCTGCACATTGAGTGGGTGTTTTCAGAGAACTATCCACAATGACTCAAAGATCTCTTTCTTGAGTGGTAACAGCCATTTTAGACCCCATCATATAGCATGCTACCTTTATGAAATGAGATGTTACAGCTGTTAAACCAGTCAGGTCAGTTCTGGCTTGAAGCATGCTTAGTGTGTTGTGGACAAAATGTAAAGCGAATGTGTACTGAAAGAAAAAAATAACTCTTATTTCTCATAGCTCACAGTAAAAATGAACTGGAATCTGCAGAAGCTAGCATAGCACCTACGCCTGAATTACCATTGAACACTCTGGGTAAATACTATGTTTATGCTACTTTCTTTGTAGAGTGAGGGCTACCAAAGACTGCCTTAGCGAAATCTCTCTCCCTTTCACGGATGTGGTATTAAAAAAGAGCTTTTGCAATAGGCTGCATAATATTATGTGTAATAGGCCTAATAAATATAACTTGAAAATATAGCAATTTACTTATAATACTTTTCAGTGCCTTTAAAAAACAAACAAACCCTAACTTAAATGTTCAAGTTGCCTTGAATAATTCATGATTCAATAAAAAGATAAAATAATATCTCCAAATTATGAAATGCAAATTGCTGCTGTTATGGCAATCTCTTTTACCCGTTGTTCTGATTAATCTCTTATAATGCTGCCTACATTTATTTATTTCAAGTGAAAATAAAATTATATAAAGATATTTCCTGAAAATCTACACAGGTGGTATAGTATAATGCTGTCCCTGAAGAGAATTAATGCTCTTCTCAGCACCGACATGGTTGCCATTTGACTGAGGGCACAGCCCTGCTCCAATTGAAATCTGTAGGAGTAAGATTAAACCCCCTTTTTCTGAAGCTGAGACTGCCACTTGCCAGCACCTTGTGCTGGTGGTGATCAGGCCCTCAAAAAGAGAGAGAGAAAAAATCCAGTATTTCACTAATCAAAAGCCTGAATTGCCAGAAATAAATACTTTTTTTATTTTTAGAATGTGTGATATATCTTAGTGATCAGTATGATGGTTTCTGATTGGCTAAATAGTTGTTTTAACTTTTGCAAGTGCCGTAAATAAAGATAATCTCTCCAGCTCTCTCACTGCTGACAGTAATAGAGACAAATTCTAGTTCTTTAGCACTGGCCGCAAAACAGAAGCACACTACATTGTAAAATGGAGCGTTATTGTGAGTCTGTGTTCTGGCTGGAAACAGCTCTGTACAGTGGCTACTTCAGATTTTAAAAATAGTAGGTGGACCACTGCAACATGCCTTAGCTCTACCTGTGGCAGCTTATTAGGGCATTTTGAAACTAGCCCTCAGCGCTCTACTGTGGGTACCAGGCTGTTCAGTGAAGTCCTCCAGCTGCTGCTGCTTTGGAGGCCCTTGTGGCGTCTGAGCAGCTGCTCTGTATGGAGCCTTCACTTTTTCTTTTAAATGGACAGTGGCACAGAACACTAGGAACTCTTTAATTTATCAAAAAAGAAGTTTGAGAGATGACTTGATTACTGTATGTAAGTACCTTTATGGCGAGAAAATACTGGAAATTAAAGCACTCTTTAATCTAGCAAAGAAAGTATTAACAAAAACCAATGTCTAGAAGCTGAAGCCAGACAAATTCAAATTAGAAATAAGGCACACATTGATTATTTCACAGAATCATAGAAATGTGGGGCTGAAAGGGATCTTGAGAGGTTATCAAGTCTAGCTCCCTGCACTGAGTAAACCTAGAACCCCTTTGACAACTGTTTGTCCAGCCTGTTTTTAAAACAGGGATTCCACAACCTCCTTTGGAAACCTATTCCAAAGAGTTTAACTACCTTTCTAGTTAGAAAGTTTTTCCTACTATTTAACATAAATCTTCCTTCCTGCAGATTAAGCCTGTTACTTCTTGCCCTACCTCCAGTAGAGATGGAGAACAATTGATCCGTCCTCTTTATAACAGCCCTTAACATATTTGATGACTGAACATGCCCAGGTTTTTTAACCTTTCCTCAGAGGTCAGGTTTTCTGAACCTTTAATCGTTGTTGCTGTCCTCTAAACTCTCTCCAGTTTGCCCACATCTCTCCTGAATTGTGGCACCTGGAATTGGACACAGTACTCCAGCTGAGGCCTCACCAGTGTCAAGTAGATCAGGGCTATTTCCTCCCATGTCTTACAACACTCCTGTTAATACATCCCAGAATGATACTGGCCTTTTTTGTAACTGCATTACATTGTTAATTCATACTCAGTTTGTCATCCACTGTAACCTACCACTAGCCAGTTATTCCCCATCTTGATTTTTCCTTCTTAAATGAAATATTTTGCACTTGTCTTTATTGAATTTCATCTTGTTGATTTCAAACCAATTCTCCAATTTGTCAAGGTCATTTTGAATTCTAATCCTGTGCTTGTGACCCCTCCCAGCTTGTTGTCATCCGCACATTTCATAAGCATACTATCTACTCCATTACCCAAGTCATTAATGAATATATTGAATAGTACCAGACCCAGGACAGGCCCCTGGGTGACCCCACTAGGTACGCCTTCCTAGTTTAACAGAAAACTATTGATAACTACTTTTTTATGGTCTTTCAACAGTTGTGCTCCCACCGTATAAAAATTGCATCTAGAGTGCATTTCCCTACTTTGTTTATGAGAACATCATGTGGGACTGTGCCAAAAGCCTCATTAGATCAAGATCTATCACACTGACTGCTTCCCCCACTATCCGCTAGTCCAGTAACCGTGTCACAGAAGGAAATTAGGTTGGTTTGGCATGATTTGTTCTTGACAAATCCATGGTGGCTATTCTTTATTATCATCTAGGAGCTAACAAATAGATTGTTTAATAATTCGTTCCAGTATCTTTTCAGGTATTGAAGATTGGCTGACTGGTCTGTAATTCCCCATGTTCACTTTGTTCCCCTTTTTAAAGATAGGTACTATGTTTGCTCTACTCCAGTCCCCTAGGACCTCACCCATCCTCCATGAGTTCTCAAAGATAACTTCCAATGATTCCAACATAGCTTCAGCTAGCTCCTTAAGTACCGTAGGTTGAATTTTTTTAGACCCTGCAGACTTGTATAACTATTCTATGACTTATATAAATATTCATTAACCTGTTCTTTTCCTATTTTGGTTTGCATTCCTTCTCCCTTATTGTTAATATTAATTGTATTGAGCATCTGGTCACCCTTTTAAGTGAAAATAAGCATTCAACACCTCTGCTTTCTTGACATCATCAATTATTAGCTCTCCTTCCCCACTAAGCAGAGGATCTACACTTTCCTTATTCTTTCTTTTGCTCCTAATGTATTTAAAGAAACTTCTTCTTATTGCCTTTTATGTCCCTTTTGTGTTAGATGTAACTAATTATGTGCTTTAGCCTTTCTGATTTTGTGCCAAGGTATTTCCAGTAGAGATAAGGAAGAGTTGTTACCATTGCCCAAGGTACTGGTGAGACTTCATCTGGAATACTATGTGCAATTCTGGTCTCCCATGTTTAAGAAAGAGGAATTCAAACTGGAACAAGTGCAGAGAAAGGATAGTAGGATGATCAGAGGAATGGAGAACCTGCATTACAAGACAAGACTTAAGGAGCTTGGCTTGTTTAGCTTAACAAAATGAAGGCTGAGGGGAGATACGATTGTTCTCTATAAATATATCAGAGGGATAAATACCAGGGAAAGGGAGGAGTTATTTAAGTTAAGCGCCAATATTGACCCAAGAATCAATAGATAGAAACTGGCCATTAAGAAGTTTAGTCTTGAAATTAAATGAAGGTTTCTAACCATCTGAGGAGTGAAGTTCAGGAACAGCCTTCCAAGGGGAGAAGTGGGGCAAAAAGCCTAACTTGTTTCAAGACTGAGTCTGATAAATTTATGGAGGGGCTGATGTGATGAGGTTGCCTACAGTACAATGGCATATATCCTATCCATGACTGCTGTTAGTAAATTCCTCCAGTGGCCAGTGATGGAGGAGATTTGGAGGTCACTGAGTTTCTACAGAGAATTCTTTTCCTGGTGTCTGGCTGCTGGGTCTTGCCCACATGCTCAGGGTCTAACTGGTCACTGTATTTGAGGTTGGGAAGGAATTTTCCCCAGGTCAGTTTTGCAGAGACCCTGTGCGGGAGGGGTTTGTCTTCCTCTGCAGCAGGGGGCCCGGCTCACTTGCTGGTTTGAACTATAGTCAGTGCTTGATTTTCTTTAACTTTAAATCAAATCTTTAAATCAAGATTTGAGGACTTCAGTAACTCAGCCAGAGGTTAGGGTTGTGGATCTATTACAGGAGTGGATGGGTGAGGTTCTGTGGCCTGCAATGTGCAGGTCAGATTAGATGATTGTGATGGTCCCTTCTAGCTTGAAAGTCTATGAGTCTAATGATCTAATGGTCCTTTCTCGTCTTAAAATCTATGAACTGAAGCTTTAAGAAAAACACCAAATATGATTTGGCAACACTGTTGACTCACATCTCGATTCTATCTTGGAATGTCCCTTTGCAGCTCGTGTTACATGGAGTGATTCAGAATGAAATAGAAAACTTCTGCCGTTGCTGTGCATCAGTTTTCTGGATGGCATCTATTGCTAGACAAAACAACTGCCAGAATTTGGTCTTTAATAAGTTGGCCCTGTAGTCCTTGCACACCCAAAAAAGTTATTTAGGTCCACAGGAGTACTGGGTGCACATGGTTGTGCACTAGCCCAGTAAAATTTGGGTAGCAATTGAGGTTAATTATGATGAACAAATACGCCATACACTACAGGTGCTTTACTTTATATCAGTAGACATAATAGTAATGAACAGCAGCTGACAAGTATAATGTAATAATAATACTGGACAGAGGGAAGAGTTTAGGATAACCTTGGTGAATCTTTCCATCGTAAAGTTTCAGTGTTAGACTAATAAAACAGTCCCATATGGGTGGAGAAAAGTGTTTTATGTATATCACTGTGGTATTATACATTTTGTTTGTAGCAGGTTAAGTACTGAATTTGGCAAACTTTTGCAAAGACACTTCATGAGCTCCAGATCTCAATTTTACTCTTTGTGGGGGTTTATTTTCCTATTGTCTGTATAAAACTGCCACAAAAGAAATCCAAAATCATATCCATGTTGGATTTCACTTCTCAAATCAAAGTTACAAGTTTTAATGATGGTGGAGCTGTGCTATTGCAGAAGTTGTTCTAATCCTATAGCATAGCTTGTTGGCTGCCTCAAAAAACCAAAAAAAACCCAAAAAACCCAAAAACCAGTCTGTGGACATTGGCTAAACAAAAGCTTACAAGGATTGCCACTGACTTGAAGGTATATATTGTCCCCAAATGTGAAATAGTTGTGGGTGAGGACAAAGTCGCAAAGGTCAGCCACCAGGTTTGCCGTGACATTATCGGGGATATTGTTCCTCATGGCTTGTAGTCCATCTTTGTGTGGACTGTTGGTGTAGAGGGATTCTACATCCATAGTGGCCAGGATGGTGTTTTCTGGAAGATCACTGATGGATTGTAGTTTCCTCAGGAAGTCAGTGGTGTCTCAAAGATAGCTGGGAGTGCTGGTAGCGTAGGGCCTGAGGAGAGAGTCCACATAGGCAGACAATCCTGCTGGTAGGGTGCCAATGCCTGAGATGATGGGGCATCCAGGATTTCCAGGTTTATGGATCTTGAGTAGCAAATAGAATACCCTTGGTCGGGGTTCTAGGCATGTGTCTACACAGATCTGTTCCTGTGCTTTTTCAGGGACTTTCTTGAGCAGATGGTGTCATTTCTTTTGGTAATCCTCAGTGGGATTAGAGGATAATGGCCTGTAGAAGGTGGAGTTAGAGAGCTGCCTAGCAGCCTCTTGTTCATATTCCAACCTATTCATGATGACAACAGCACCTCCTTTGTCAGCCTTTTTGATTATGATGTCAGAGTTGTTCCTGAGGCTGTTGATGGCATTGTGTTCAGCAACTATTTCACATTTGGGGACAATATACCTTCAAGCCAGTGGCACTGCTATGGGTACCCGCATGGCCCCACAGTATGCCAACATTTTTATAGTTGACTTAGAACAATGCTTCCTTAGCTCTCATCCCCTAACTCCCCTACTCTACTTGCGCTACATTGATGACATCTTCATCATCTGGACCCTTGGAAAAGAAGCCCTTGAGGAATTCCACAGTGATTTCAACAATTTTCATTCCGCCATTGACCTCAGCCTAGACCAGTCCACACAAGCGGTCCATTTCCTGGACACTACTATGCTAATATGTGATGGTCACATAAACACCACCCTATACCGGAAACCTACTGACCGCTATACTTACCTACATGCCTCCAGCTTCCATCCAGGACATTATCCATTGTCTACAGTCAAGCTCTAAGATACAACCGCATTTGCTCCAATCCCTCAGACAGAGACTATCTCTATCAAGCAATCTTAAAACTACAATACCCACCTGCTGAAGTGAAAAAACAGATTGACAGAGCCAGAAGAGTACCCAGAAGTCACCTACTACAGGAGAGGCCCAACGAAGAAAATAACAGAACGCCAATAGCCGTCACCTTCAGCCCCCAACTAAAACCTCTCCAGCGCATCATCAAAGATCTACAACCTATCCTGAAAAATGATCCATCACTCTCGCAGATCTTGGGACCAGTCCTCGCTTACAGACAGCCCCCCAACCTGAGGCAAATACTCTCCAGTAACCACACACCTCACAACAAAAACACTAACCCAGGAACCTATCCTTGCAACAAAGCCCAATGCCAGCTCTGTCCACATATTTACTCAAGTGACACCATCATAGTACCTAATCACATTAGCCACGCCATCAGGGGCTTGTTCACCTGCACATCTACCAATGTGATATATGCCATCATGTGCCAGCAGTGCCCCTCTGCCATGTACATTGGCCAAACCGGACAGTCTCTATGCAAAAGAATAAATGGGCACAAATCTGACATCAGGAATCATAACATTCAAAAAACGGTAGGAGAACACTTTAGCCTCTCTGGCCATTCAGTAACGGATTTAAAGAAGGCAATTTGGCAACAGAAAAGCTTCAAAAACAGACTCCAACGAGAAACTGCTGAGCTTGAATTAATACGCAAACTAGATACCATTAACTTGGGTTTGAACAGAGACTGGGAGTGGCTGGGTCATTACCCATATTCAATCTATTTCCCCATGTTAAGTATCCTCACACCTTCTTGTCAACTGTCTAAATGGGCTATCTCGGTTATCACTACAGAAGTTTTTTTTCTCCTGCTGATAATAGCTCATCTTAATTAATTAGCCTCTTACTCCATGTTCTCTGTGTGTGTGTATATATATATATATATACACACACACACAGAGAACATGGAGTAAGAGGCTAATTAATATATATATATATATATATATATATATATATCTTCTTACTATATGTTCCATTCTATGCATCCGATGAATTGGGCTGTAGCCCATGAAAGCTTATGCTCAAATAAATTTGTTAGTCTCTAAGGTGCCACAAGTACTCCTGTTCTTTTTCGGGTACAGACTGACATGGCTGCTACTCTGAAACTTGTAAGCTTACAGTCTTACAAGAAGTAAGCAGTCATGGGATAAGTGGGAAGGTCCTCTTATGGATCAGTGTCTCGTTAAAAGATAGAAACAAGGGGTAGGAATAAATGGTCAGTTTTCAGAGTAGAGAGAAGTAAATAGTGATGTCTCCCAGGGGTATGTACTGGGACCAGTCCTGTTCAACATAGTAATAAATGATCTCGAAAAGGCGTAAACAGTGAGGTGGCAAAATTTTCAGACGATACAAAATTACTCAAGATAGTTAAGTCCAAAGCAGACGGTGAAGAGCTACAAAAGGACCTCACAAAACTGGGTGCCTGAGCAACAAAGAGGCAGATAAAATTCAATGTTGATATATGCAAAGTTATACACACTGGCAAACATAATCCCAACTATACATACAAAATGATGGGGTCTAAATTAGTTGTTACCACTCAAGAAAGAGATCTTGGAGTCCTTGTGGATAGTTCTCTGAAAACATCCACTCAATGTGCAGCAGCAGCCAAAAAAGCTAAATAATGTCAGGAACCATTAGGAAAGGGATAGGTAAGAAGACAGAAAATATCATAATGCCACTATATAAATCCATGGTACACCTACATCTTGACTACTGTATGCAGATCTGGACACCCCAATGCAAAAAAGATATATTGGAATTGGAAAAGGTACAGAGAAGGGCAACTAAAACGATTAGGGATATGGAACCAGCTTCCATATGAGGAGAGATTAATAAGACTGGGACTTTTCAGCTTGAAAAAGAGATGCTGGGGGGGTGGGAGGTGCGGAATATGATAGAGGTCTATAAAATCTTGACTGGTATGAAGAAAATTAATCAGGAAAGTTTATTTACTCCTTCACATAACACAAGAAATAGGGGTCACCCAATGAAATTAATAGGCAGCTGGTTTAAAACAAACAAAACAAGTACTTCTTCACACAGCACACTGTCAAACTGTAGAACTCTTTGCCAGAAGATGTTGTGAAGGCCAAGACTATAACAGGGTTCAAAAAACAAGTAGATAAGTTCATGGAGGATAGGTCCATCAATGGTTATTAGCCAGGATAGGCAGGGATGCAACACTCTCCACTGAGCGTCCCTAGCATGTGCTTGCCAGGAGCTGGGAGTGGACTAAAGGGGATGGATCACTTGATGATTGCCTGTTTTGTTCATTCCCTCTGAAGCATCTGGCATTGGCCACAGTCAGAAGACAGGAAATTAGGCTAGATGGATCATTGGTCTGGCCCAATATGGCTGTTCTTATGTTCTTGATTCAAAATTAAGTCTAGATTCTTTTTTCCAGCTCACAGTGAAACTGAGAGTGGACTTGAAGAAACAAAATCAACTCCTAAACCTGACCTGGCACAAACTCAGAACATACTGGGTAACTAATTTGACGACTATTTAGCTTCTATATATAGTGTTTGCTTCTTTTTTCCGCTCCAGAATTCTCCTACCTTTTACTACAACACTTTAGAAGCGAGCTGTTCCAAAGAAAATCTTAATTACATTTTACTGGGTTATTTTACATTTACAGCTACTAATTTATATATCTCAGATAAAATGTAGTACAGAAGGCTGTCGTTGTGAGATGATAGTCTCTGGTAAAGTTTTCTTGATAGGTATACCAAGTATTCTCATTTTCAAACAAATATTCTGTCCTGCCCTTTACTAAATTCTGGGTTGTCTGTAACCAGGTGTAGCACTAGTAGTAATGCTCTAGAGATACAAGAGAAACGACCAGCTCCTCGGTTTTCTCTCAAGATCCTTCTTCAAGGAAATCCTCCTTGGTAATACATTACTTATAACATGGAAACAATTTTCACTATAAACCACAGGTACTGTAACATTATTATGCACAGTAGGTGCCATTAAAATAATAAATTCACCTGACTGGATTCCTTCAGTAACAGGTGTATCTCTAGAATAAGAGATGCTATGCTACTGACATCTCTGCAGAATGGCATGTGCTCCATTTTTAATGTGTGAAAAAAAATCACAAAAACACTTGTATATTTTCAAGGTAAAAGCAATGCAAATCTACATAGGTGAAGTTAAAAATGATCTTTAGCCTCCTGTTGTGACAGGTTACACAGTTTGTGTTATATTACAAAACTGATTATTTAAATGTATAAATGCTCAAAACATCAAAAACTCAAGGAAGATTGTCTGATGGCATCAAATGTCAATTAAAATATAAATGTCATTTGTATGACTCTTATGACTCACTAAGGCTTAACGTGGCATGAAATCTTTATTTTCTTCCTGGAGAAAAAAGTGTCCTATACAAAATCCTGGTCACAAACTTTGTATTGCAAATTGTGTTTTCTCCATTAACAGTTACTCATTTTTGTTTTGTTGTTAGGAGCAGCATCCACAGTCTTCTTGCAGTCACAATTCTGCGTTAAGAAATGTCAAAATGTTAAATTCACTACCTGTATTATACACACAAATCTATGCAAAATTGTCAACAAAAATCCAGAGATAGTTTTTGAAAATTTGGCCCCTAGTTACTTGATTTTCCAAAGAGGGGCGCAGGCATGAATAGTCATGGAATGATGTATGCAACTCTGTACTTAGTAGGTATATGGGTGAGTAATAAAAGAAAAGATTGTATTGAATTCACTAGCACTGGAATGTAGGGACAAGGGTCTTTTTGTTATACTATACAAAGAGAACCGCAAGTGTTAACAAACACATTTTTTTTTTCAGATTTCTACTGACTCCCATCAATTTTGTACTTTCTCTTTTTCCCTCACCCCCCTCGCAGTTCCAAACAGGCTTCCAGAATTTCCTAACACTAAAATACCTCCTGCATTTCAGAAGCCCAGGGGAATATTGTGTAATGGTGATTTTTTGTTTTGTTTTGTTTGCAGCTTATTTTAATCCAATTTTTTCCTTTGCAGTTTCTTTGGCAAGGTTAACTTTGTTTGGCTGCACTGCTTTAGAGGATGCTTTTAAGAGAACTAAATCATGGTTGTCTCTGCTTAACTGCAAAGCAGATAAACTTTCATTGTTGGATATTTATTTCTGTCTTCCTTAGACAGGTGATTCTTCATATGATGGTTCAGGACAGAGCCGAGGATATTCATGTTCCAGTCTCCTTTCTGTCTTTCCACAATGTTTCTTTCCATTATTTATGAAATTGTATCTCAGTGGTCAGCCTATTCTTATATTGCTGGCTTCAGGCATGCACTTTGTGTGTGCTGGAATAATTTCTGTGCCATGTTTTCCCAATGACCCATAGCAAATAAAGACCTCATTATTTCTTTTACCATAGCTTCTAATGAAATGCAGCTGATTCCTTCTGGATCCAAAATATCTGATACTCCAAAAATACTACAGACAAAACCTGGTAATTGCCTTATTTCTAAAGTTGAGAGTTTCGAGACAAATATTATTTGAGTTATATTTGTTGGTAGTATGACCAGGTGGGTTTTGTGGTTTTAATGACTCAGATACAATAATGTGGTTGTATGATTTATAATGCTACAGCCATGAGATTTTTCTACTGCAAAATTATGGCTCCACATAAGTCTTGTTTTGATTTTAGTGACATGATGCTCAAAATGATTTACTTACAAATCTTGTTAGAAGACTTGTGAAGATATGGAGACTATCCTCAGCTCATGTAAATTGTCACAGCTCCAATTAAGTTAGTAGAGCTATAAAAACTTCTTTTTGCGAAAGATCTGTTCCATGGGTTTAGCATTTTCCTTGTAAATGCCCCTTCAGTTTCAGAGATGGCTTGTATCTCTCAGCTGAACTGTCATTCCATCCAACAGCAAAGTTGTGGACTGTGTAATGACTTTGTTAAATAGTTGATTTGTCTAGTGAAGTTATTAGCTTCTTCTTGTTAGAGATGTACCTATGGCCTAAATTTTCAAATGTGAATAGTTATTTGTGTTGCTTCAACTGTTGGCACATTTTAAAAGGGCCTGATTTTCATAAAGTGTTGAGGGCTTGCCCTTTGATAATCAGTCCCCTTTAATAAGTCTCCAGCTGGGTACCCAGAAGCGGCAGCTGATTTTTTTTAACCTTAGACCATAGCACTTCTGTTGTGCTTGAGAACCTGACAACCCTTCCACAATTGCCGTAGGGCATAATTTTGTCCCAGGATGCATTTGTGTGGTTCCCATAGAGTCCAGTGGAAACTATCCTTGCCCATGCTAAGGTGTTAGAGTAGTAAGCTAGTGAACCTCACTACTATTTTAGTGAAAAAGTCTAATGATTACTAACAAGAGCTAGAGCATATTTATTGATTGATTGATTTTTTGACTTACGTTATTTTAGTCTTTTATTTTGAATTTGTGTCAGAGCACATTTTTTCTTACCTGATTTCACAACTAAATTCTAACTTGCAAGTTTATAGATAAGATGAACTCAAAAGACCCCATTGTAATGCTGCGAACATGAATTTCATTGCTTAAGTATGCTCAGGCTTAGTTAACACTCAGGTGAGGTAAGTGGTATTCTTTCCCCTGAGACAGTACTGATTCAGTTAATTCTTGCACTAAACGCTACTGCAGCCTATCATGTGATAGTGGCAGTTTATTTAGAGCATGTACTTTTCAGTTCATGTACTTCATGCAAAAGAAGTCCCGAACATGGAAATGCTTAAGCAAACTCCCGTAGACTTCAGCGTGAGTTAGGGCTGAGTAGAAATTTGGTAAAGATTTTAGAATTTGTTTCTGATTTATTATAATTTTCACAGCATTTCTGGATTTGCTTTGAGGCCAGCAGCTCTCTCCCCTATGGAATGAACACAGCCATCTATTTCTATTGTTGTGAAAGAGATCCAGTAAGATACAGTTAGGGCTCATCCCGATGAGCAGTTAGTGCACAGCAAGCTGGGGTGTAAATCTACTTCACACTGGCATGCTGCGCACCATGTGTGGACCATGCTGTCATGCCCTAAAAGTTCCCTAGTACACTTAGATCTACTCCCATTTCAAAGTGGGTTAGATCAAAGTGCATAGGGAAATCTTAGTGAGCAATTTCAGGGTCCACGTGAACAATTAGTGAACGGCAGGCTAGCATGAGGTAGATTTACACCCCATCTTCCCGTGAACTAATTGTACGTCTTGAAAAGCCATTAAAGTGAGTATTAAAGAGAGAGGATGTTCAGTAATTTTTAAGAACATGGTTTGTTGAAATATAGCTACTGACTTCAAAATTATTAGGGATAATACTACTAATAATCTAATCCCACATGTGCTTTCCAAAATTAAAGGTAAAAAAATAGAATAGTGATACACCTGGCAAAGCTAGCATTTCATTCACATAATTTGTTTCGGGTTAGCTCTAAATTGTGCGTTTGAGGTCTTCCATTGAGACCACATAGCATGAAGTGTGATTTAATTGTTCTGGTTTGGACCCTGATTTTGGGAGGGAGATCTACACAGTCAGAATCTCGCTGAGCGCATCTACAAAGCAATAAAAGACCCGTGGCATGGCTAAGGCTGGCCCAGGTCAGCTGACTTGGGCTCAAGTTGCAGGGCAATAAAATTTCAGTGTAGACATTCAAGCTTGAACTGGAACCCTGGGCTCTGAGACTCTGAGACAGGGGAAGGTCTCAGAGGCTGGGCTTCAGCTCAAGCCCAAATGTTTACACTGCAATTCTCATCTCCACAGCCTGAGCCCTGGGAGCCCAAGTCATCTGATCCAGGCTCTGAGACTTGGTGCCATGGGATTTTTCATTACAGATTAGACATAGGTGCTGGAATTGGAGGTGCTACCGCACTCCCTGGCTTGAATTGGTTTCCATCATAGGCAAGGCTTACAGCTTCGTTCAATGGTTCTCAGCACCCCCACGATACAAATTGTTCCAGCACGCCTGAGTGTAGACATACCAGATGAAGTCAGTGCCATTCCATGTGGTTGGTAAGGGCTTTTCACCTGAACAACTTTGCAGGATTGGGGCTTGGATGCTTTTGTTATCGCTCTCGACACTGTGTTCCAGCCTATAGAATTTGAATACCATGGTCCTTTAGCCTGGATTTTCCAAACCTTGAGCATGATTCTTGTGAATCTCTTTTTAAAGAGTATTATTTTGGCTTCATCCTGCCTCCATTGAAATAAATGGGAAAAGTCCCATACTCTCAGAGAGGCCAGGACACTTACAAGGCCTATGATACCACCTTGCTTTTCTGCACAGTATCTGACTTATTGTTTCAAGTGACTATCTTCTGAATTGCTTTTTAAAATGTTACATTTTTTTAAAAGTTACATTTTAGTAAGTGGGTTTTATATTAACTGCATCAAGAAAGTGTCAGATCTCTCATAAGATCAGCAAACAGAGTAAAATTTAGTTTCTGTGAATATATCTTTAGTTGTGTTTTACATAAATTTTTCCCTGCTTTCCGCCAGAATGTTTTTCTTATTTATTTTTGTATCTGATTATACCACAGAGAGGCATCTTTTTAATTTAGAAACTTTGTGGATGGCCAATTTACTTTGAATTTTAACTTTTTAAAAAAGACAGCTTTTTTTATACACCTGCAGTTTAGTGTGATACTTTTGGGAAATATCATATAGTTCTTACTGGGTGTAAATACAGTTAAAGTCCTGCTGCCAATAGCTGTGAATAATGTGGTATTTGTTTGCATAATGTCCAAGATCACTATTCCCCTTTCTGCTGATCAGGGTGGTAACATGGGATCATATCCGTTGATAAAATGAGTCATTCAGAATCTGATTGAAAATAGATGTGAAAGCAGACAGCTACTGTATGAAACAGAAAACAATTTAGTTTATTAGTTCTGATTTTAACATATATTTATGTCATCCTCATTAAAAATGAGCCCAAACCACAATATTTGGATTTTTTTCATAAACCGCAATAGATCAAGGGAGTTCAGATCTTCTCCAAAACTCAAATGATTAAAAAAAAACAAACACCAAATACGAACATGTTTTTTCTGTTTTAAAGTTATGAGTTGGTACCACTTGTGCAAAGAATGCCTACCCCAATATCTCAGGATTGTTTTCATATTTGCTCTTAGCTGCCAAGAAACCAGCCCTGAAATCTACATCTTTTCCTTCCATGGAAACCCCAGGGACAGTGATGGGTAAATCGTATATGATTGTTATTTTTTCCATCATCTTGGCATATCTTCTATCTGCTAAAGATAGTCTTAAGGTTTGCTCAAACACTTCGGCTTCAAAACCTCACGTGCAAAACTTTTCGTTTGATCCTGCTGTATCAACCGTTTCCTCATAATCATCACCTGAAAAGCATTTTCTGAACTGATTTAATGGCTTGCTGCTAAAAGGACATATTGTCACCAACCTCACTCTTCATGTTACACAATCATCTCACAGCTCACTTTCTGCCCATCCACCATCTTGCTTTCCCCTGTGTCAGCATCATCTTGAAATGTGCAACTTGGCTGTAGCTGAGTGCCATGCTGTCCCATCACCTCTGAAGTCCCTCAACATTTTAAACTCAGATTCTCTTTTCAGTTTTTGATGAAACACAGCTTGTTTCTTCAAGATCCAAACCATCTGGCATCCCAGAAAAGCTACCAACCAAATCTGGTAACTATATTTCTTGTCAAATTAATTTTTTTGGCAGGTAAATTTAGAAGACATCTCTGTATTTTTAGTCAAAGTGGTTAGCTTAATTTACTCTGTATAACTTACTTTGGGAACAAGAATACTGTTGACATGTATGTGCTGTATGAAGTAGCATATTTATTTACAACATTTTGCTTGACACCTTTAGAATCCTGGATCATTATGATTAAATTTCTCATATACGTTTATTAGATTTGTAAGATCATCCATATTTTAAGTACAGTAGCAGTTGACCTATTATATACAAATGGATATAACAAAGTATTATTGTATACAATCCTAGTGCCTTAAAATTTTACCCGGCTTACAGTGGATACCTAAAGTTAACATCTAAATACATGTTTCAACACCTACATTTAAGTGTCCTGATCTGAAGAAATGCTAAGCATTGACAAACACCACTGAAATCCATGGTAGCTACATTCACTCTGCACCTATGAAAATCAGGCCATTTTTTTTAGGAGTCTCAATATAGATTTGCAAGTTAATTTTAAGCACCCAGGTTTGAAAACTTTGCTCAGAGTGACCAGTTACCTCACTCCAGTAGCAAGCTGCTATTTCTCACAGATAACTCATGCCTTGTTTCTGCTGTGAAAATGATTTGAAAGTAAAAGTGGTATGTAAATCAATAAAATGTAGAATAGAGTAAGGGCCTGATTCTCCACTAAATTACCTTGTGTAGCCCTCTTCCCCTGTGAAAAATTAGTGCAAAGGGGGTGAGAAAGCTAACAAATGTGCATATTGGTATGTTACATATACTTTGCACAGGGATAAATGACTGCACAGAGTGCAAAGTAGTGGAGAATCAGATCTAAAGCCTTTATTGGAAAATAGATCTATCACAGTTGATGCCACATAACCTGTAAGGTTGGTATAATGTCACTAATTCTGGCTTCCTTAGTTCCAAGGCCGTTTGCATTTGAAAAAAAGTATAATCTGCAATTCTGTCCCATTCATTACTGTACAGAACGCTTAAATGCAATTTTGTTAAACTACATAGCAACACGAAATGGCAACCACGTAAAGAAATTATTTGTGAGGTGTACAATAGAATCTGACCATCTCAAATGGATTTATTTTTTTTTTCTTACAGTAATTATTCAAACAACTCTGAAACCTGTTACACCTGAAGCTAGTAAAGCAGAAGTTGGTAAATGAGGATGATGTTTTCTCGATGTATAATATCATACCTTTTAGATTTCCATATCACAGAATTCAGTTCAGTTCCCGTTCATACTGTCAAAGCTTATTCTTTACACTTCTTTTATTTCCCTTTTTCAAGCACATTATGAAACTGCTTAATCAGTCATCTGTTCCAGAACACACTGAACACGTGTAGCATGCAGCTGTACCCATGCTTATGGTTCTGACTGTGTTGTCTTTGTGTGAACAGAAAATTCTGTTTCCTTTTAAAGCTGAGAATTCCATCCAACTTTTGAGGCAATTTCAAGCTGCTGTCATTAGACTGCACTGTGGAATGTACTGACTTTTAATTTAAAAGGAGACTTAGCAGCTGACCAACTGCTTTGTCACTAAGTTGATGGCATATGTTTTCTGTGCTTAACAAAGCATTCTGTTATGATCTCGGAAACGACAATCTAGTTTTTCTCTCAGCCCTGTGAGAAATGCAGTTTTTTCCTTCAAGACCCAAAACTTCAGAAAAAGCACTAACCATATCTGGTAATTACAGCCCGTTGTTCTCTAAAGGCTCATAATCTTTTATTAAGCAATCTTGTGCCACCCACCACTTCTCTTTACCTTAATGCGCCAAACGTATGACAGTGTCTTTAATTACTTTTATCTAGGTGTTTGTTTGTTTGTTTGTTTGTTTGTTTGTTTGTTTGTTTTAGAATCATAGAATCATAGAATATCAGGGTTGGAAGGGACCTTAGGAGGTCATCTAGTCCAACCCCCTGCTCAAAAGCAGGACCAATCCCCAATTAAATCATCCCAGCCAGGGCTTTGTCAAGCCTGACCTTAAAAACTTCTAAGGAAGGAGATTCCACCACCTCCCTAGGCAACGCATTCCAGTGTTTCACCACCCTCCTAGTGAAAAAGTTTTTCCTAATATCCAACCTAAACCTCCCCCACTGCAACTTCATCGTCCGATGAAGTGAGCTGTAGCTCACAAAAGTTTATGCTCAAATAAATTGGTTAGTCTCTAAGGTGCCACAAGTACTCCTTTTCTTTTCTTCACGACTATGTTACTCCAGTTTTATGCCATTGTAACTCCATGGAGTTACATCAGTGTAAAGCTGTAGTAAAGCGATGGTTAATCAGGCCCTAAATATATTACAGCACTTTGAAAATGCACTTTTACACAGAAATTTAACTATAGTGTAGTTAGCCACTCGTTAGCATACTTGCTTCTTATGAACTTTGATAACCAACACTGTTAATTTGCAGTTGACCTTGTGTGAATGGAATGGAAACTTATTTATAACTTTCAAGAGCGTTTCCTTCCCCAATCATGTTTTTGTCTTTGTGATATAGAGAGGCTTTTGTGGATAAGAAACATTTGTTGACTATTAAATTAAATAGTTTAAAGATGTCAAGTTTTAAACATATAGCCTGCATGTGGTTTGCATTAAGTGTTTGTTTCAACTAGTCCAGCCCACCCAGTTACAAAAATTCTCTGCATAGATGAAAAGTAGGAATGAGTGTTGATCTTGCAGGATTGTAGGAATGAGTGTTGATCTTGCAGGGTTTGAAGATGAGTGTAAAAAATGTAGTCTGTACTATTCTTGTAGCCGTGTTGGTCCTGGGACATTAGAGAGACAAGGTGGGTGAGGTAATATATTTTATTGGACCAACTTCTATTGATGAAAGAGACAAGCATCTGAGCTACACATAGTTCTTTCTTCATGTAAAAAGTATAGGTAGTTAAAAGATTTGTGTTGAAATTGTGCTAAACTACTAATTACTTGCCTGCTGAGGATTCAACTGTGAAAAATGATAGTTGTCCACATACAGAAACTACATTTTACCTAATGTAAAAAAGAAAAATGTGTTGCTGTTTCACAAACCCAGAAAAACATACTGCTGGCAAAACCGTTAAAAGCAGTAGTGATACATTGTGGGATTTTTGTTCTTTAGTTTGGGGGGGGGGGATTTTTGTGCAGTTTCATGGCATAGAAGTGATGAAGTCTGATCTATTGGCATCTCCCTGACCCTCCTCAGACTTGTGGATGTTTTTTGTATTATTGTAATACATAGAGGACCCTGCTGACATTGGGTCCACATTATGGTAGCTGGTGTATGTGTATGCACGTGTGTGTGTATGTGTATATATATATATATATATATATATATATATATATATATAAAATAAAACACAGTTTGATCCCCAAAGAGTTTACAATCTAAACATCCAAGACAGACCAGAGGTGGGAGAATGGAAATATTATTCCCCATTTTATAGATGGGAAACTGAGGCACTGAGCGATTAAGTGATTTTTTTTCCTGTGGTCACCCAGAAAGTCTACGGTAAAGGGAGGAGTTGAACCCAGATCTTCTTAGCCCCTTCTGTGTTTTCTTTATGCCTTAACCACAAGATCAGTCTCTTTTTTTAAAGCTGCAGACATTGTGAGGATTGCTGCCTGGTTGCTGGCATTATTAATACCTTGCTCTAATTAATTGAGCTAACCAACCAATGATAAACTTTACAATACTTGTTACAATGGCCACTTGTAAACCTTAAGTTTCAGCTCAAGTCTGGGACCACAATGACTTTTATCAGCTATTTTGCAGCATCAGAGGGTACATCTGCGCTGTCTGGCACCTGGCAAAGGAGAGGGTCTCAGCCCAGGCTCCAGGCTGAGCAGGAATGTCTGCAGTGCTATTTTTATTGACCTGGTCTCAGAGACAGTGTTGCGGTTTTACTTTGCAGTGTAGACTTACCCAGATAGTCCCTAGCTTTCTCTCTGCCGATACTCTAGCAGACAAGTTTACTTTCATCTTTCTTTTCCTTTGGTAAGATCTGAGCTCTGGGTTCTCTTGAGTATTCTAGTCATTAGCTTCCCCTGGCGATAGTCCTGGCACTATATTTAAAGGTTACATAGATTACAGTACACTAGAAACTTGCCTAGATAGAGAAAACAGCCAGCCAACTGGGTTCTGAAGGGAAGATTTTTCTGAAAGTAGTGTGTCTTGTTATAGTTTTGAGCTTTCAGGTCCCATTCCATTCACATGGTGATATCTGCCTTTACACGAGAGAGTTACATCCTTGATTCTATGTCTGTTCATTAAAGGCTAGCTGCAAAAGAAGTTTTGGTTTTTCTGGTATTTGTAAAATATATGAAGAAGGCCTCATCACCACCCCCCCCGCCCCGCTTATTTTAGCATTAGAAATTAAGGTCTTTTAAACTTTTTCCCCCCCTGGAAAACTGTTGTATGGATGGCAGGAGAATTATTCTAGTTATGATACCACTAGCACCCTGGAAATGAACCCTGAACAATTTAGAGGAAATACTATTTTCTCAGTTTAAAATGTTTTCGTTTGTTTTTGTTAAAAACCTATTTAACTTAAACTCCTGGCAAACACTGAGGAAGAAAACACATTTTGTTAAAGATTTAACACCCCTTGCCATTCAGGAAAGTAATGAGAAAGCTCACATGCAGTTTTGGTCCCCTGAGGACTCCTTAGGCAAAAACAGGGAAGGCAAGACTTGATATTCCTGATATTTGTAAGGTAAAAAACAAGTAGAACGATTGTTTGCTCATTATGTTGGGGGAGGGAGCGTTTCAGGCTTTTTACATCGTAAAGAAACAAAGGGAACAGACCATGTTGATTATTTTTCTTTGTAGATCACATTTAAAACTGTGTCAAAGAACATATTAACTTTGTGTTATCTGCTTGTGCTGAACAATATCCCTTTCTCGTACAAACATGGACACTGGAGAATATTATATCATTTGGAAGTATTAATTTCCTTCATCTCTTGCATACATGCCCATTAGCGGCTCCGCTCTAAGTCTAACAGCTTTTAATAACATATTTCATAGTACTACAATACTGTGCCAATAAAGCTACAAGCATTAGCTAGTTAATCCTCACTGAACCTCTGTCAGGTAGTTATCATTTCCATTTTAGAGATGAGAAAACTAAGGCAGAGTGGCTTCTTATTTCCCAAGCCCACAAAGAATCATATGATCAAATACATTACTGAAGGATTGGACCTATTGTAAATCATCCTCCCATGTGCCAGTGAATGATTGTTCTCTTCAGCAATTTTCTAGGCATACATTTTTTAGAGTGAGTCTGTTTCAGAATCAGGACTTCCAGTCCTGTGCGTGGCTCACTAGACAGCAAGTCATTTCTCAGCCTATTACTCAGCTTGTCTACAAAGTTTAATCTCCTTTCATCTACCTTGTCATCTTTCATCTATATTTTTGTCTTTCTGGTTGTCAATAATATTTTCTTACATCTTTCGTGGTATTTTTACTATGATTTCAGCAATCACTGTCACGTACATAGTGTGTGTTCATGCATGTCTGGGAAAATAAATATGGTTCTTTATTAGATCGTTCTTGTATAGCAATGTAGGTTTCAGCTGCTGCTGATCTTCAGTTCCTAATACTTCTGTATAGGCTGGAAACAGACTTAAATTTTTAAGTGAAGCTGCTGTTGTTCCATGATGGTTCTCGGTGTTTTCAATTAATAAAGCGCAGTTTTTTGTTTTGTTTTCCAGCTTCATATGACTTTCTACATGTTTCTTCCACTACCCAAACATCTGAAATTCCAGAAATATTTGAGCTAGAATCTGGTAATGATAGTTGCATTATTTCTGAAGCTTAATATTTTGTACCAAAAAGGTTATTTATTACTGTCTCCGTTTTGAAGGTTTCAACTGGTTTACTCAGCTCTGTCTGATTTCAGTGTGATTTCACATTCCATGTTGTTCCCCCAAGTCCAGCAAATGCATCCTGGCTATTTCTGTACTGGAGACAATGCAGGTTTCAGACAGAAACCCTGGCAAGGCATTGTGCCTGTGTAGTGTGGTATTTACCAAAGGGAGGGATCAGGAAAGGACCTACAGGGCTAGAAGGAAAGGAAAGCAGGGTGGAGTTAGGATCAGTTGGGATTGTGACCTTTTACCCAAGAAAAGATATCAGGTATACAAAATTATTGGTGAAAAGATGTGGATTAGTATGTTGTCAGCTGTTGGGAAGTGAGACTTACATATAGAGGGGAAAAGTCTTAGGCCACTGCAGTACTGCAAAGGTAGAATAAACAATCAAAAGTTCAGAGAAAGATTGACTGTCTGAGGGTTTATCCAGACCTTTCAGAGGCTTTGGAGGTTAGCTTTGTATCAGAGCTGATAGCGAAATAGCAATCTGAGGCCACTCCTCCACTGAAAGGAGGATAGCTAGAAATACTGTGTGGAGATACCAAAAAGCAAGGGATGATCTCAACACAATGTACAGTAGAAAAGACATCTTTTGCCATAAAGATATCTGTGCCTTGACTGAGGTTCACACCCTACAAACAAGACTAAGTGATCACAATACAGTTTGTAAATACTGACTGAGACAATGTCATTTGAAAAGAGGATGCAATACAAGGGGATTCCTGTTGAAGTATTATATATATCTTTTCCCTACACCATTTGAGGGATTTGTAGGTTGTCTTGAGCACCTTCTATTCTAACTGTTTCCCTAACTATCTGTCTGTCTAAAAATATGGTGAAGGCCTGTAAATATAGTAAAGGCCTTTCAGCAGCACTAAATTAACTTTTGTTGTTGGGGGTATATTATTGTTTACCCTGGGACGACTTTGTCTTTATTTAGCAATTAGTTTTCTTAGACAGAACTTGCACATGCAAAGCTAGACCCTCCACTCCGCACATTTCTCCCTTTGGAAAATAAACAACAAATGACAGATGTGTGGTCACGGTGCTTAATGCGCTATAGGAAAGTACTCCGATACTACAGTGATGAGCATGGTATAAAAGCCTGAATAGAATAGAACAGAATAAAGGTTTGAGGGAGAAAGACTGGTCATAGCCTTCCCATGAACTATTAAGCTGTGGTTTATTATGAACTTCCTTGCTGTGTTGCCTCTGGACTCTGTAGCATCCCTTGGGATCTTATATGTGTACGTTTTTGTTAGATTATAATATAAAATGTACTGCTTGTAGTGATTGATTTTAAACTTAATTAATTCATACCAGGGACACAAGTCCAGCATGAAAGAAAAAAACACCTGAACATTGAAAACTAACAGTGTTAAGTAATTTCATGAAGAGCTATATTGGGGCATCTATAACTGGAAAATGCAGTGTTTACTGTAGACATTCTAAACCTTATTCTAATCCTTTATGCAAAGGTGTAGCATAAGGAACCAGTCTGTTGCTTTAGATATAGTTGAAGGCAAATGTGTGCACGCAGTTGCACACTACTTTGCTGAACCTATTTATAAAGAATTACAGCATATACTATATATGTTTTTCCACTGAATGCATCCGATGAAGTGAGCTGTAGCTCACGAAAGCTTATGCTCAAATAAATTGGTTAGTCTCTAAGGTGCCACAAGTCCTCCTTTTCTTTTTAGCATATACTAAGATAATGACATTTTTGCAAAACTTTATTAAATGAGTTTCTTACCTGGGTGCCAAAAGGCCCTTTAATCTGTTTATGTAACATCAACAGCATTGTTAGGCCCTTGCAAAGGAATATAATGTAATCTCTCTCTTATTTTCCCCACACACACATACACCCCTCACTACACTGTATGCGGCCACATCTCAGATTTGTTTCCTTTTTTTTTCCTGCAGCTACAAATAGTGCTGACCTGGAAACATCTGTGCCTCTAATTTCCAGAATATCTCATTTGCTAGGAACAACAATGGGTAATAATGACACATTCAGTTTCTTTCTTTAATTAAACTCTTTGGTTTTGTCATCACAGCTAATTCTGGGAGTCTTTCCTTGTTTTAGTCATCTGCCATACCAATAATTCATGCTGATTGTCATCAGTAAATCTCACAGCTATACTCACTGCTTTTTTTTTTTTTTAAAGGAACCAACATCCAGTCTGTGTTTCACTGCTAAGGTTATCACCGGTTGGGGCATTTTTGTTTGTCAATGTCAAGAGCAGTTACTGGGGTGTTCTTGTTTGTTTGTTTATTAACTCTCATGTAACTGATGAAGCCTGGTGAATCATGCATAGAGCTGAGTACATAATTTGTAGTGAATTATCTATCTGATGAATTAATCATTTCTTTTTCTGCTGGTAGAGTATCCATGAGCAGGTCACACTTAATTGAAAATTGTTCAAAAATTTGTTGGCCATTATTTTTTAACTTTATGGATTGGTCACAAACATTTTGCTGTGTTTTAGTTATATAATTTGTTCCATAATTAACATGATATTGCTTCCTTTCCGTGAACATTTGTGTTGGTAAAACTCCATCACAGACTGTCCATAGAAAGCAAAGCACTAACGGGGTGCGAATTGAATCAGATATTTGCAGGAATATTTTTTGCAATATTTGCCCAGCTCTAAAGACATGTTATTGCCATTGTTCCTTGAATACTCGATGCTTATAGAATCCTAGCAGATTGCGTCAGAAGCTTTTTTGTCTTTGTACTTTTCAGGGTGCTTAAAGACCTATGAAATGAACCACCTGAGTAAACATTAGCCTTCACTGCATTGTGTGTGTTTCCATTTGAACTGTAATTTCAATTGCTGGCCTTTAGATCTCATTCCTTATCAGCACTGCTCCATTGCTAGAGTAAGAGATGCTCACTCATTAGATTGGCTGGACCACTGACTTTTAACTGAGTACCTCAGAAGATAAAAATCTAAATTTAAAAAAATAATAAACATTATTACCCATTTCTTTTTTTAGCTTTCGATGATACTCATCCTGTTTTTTCAAACCCCGCAACATCCGATGAGCCTGATATAACAGATCTCAAACCAGGTACAATAATTATTACAGAGTCTTTACCATTCAGTGGCTCACGGTCAGATATAAACCCCATTGAAATAAATGGAAGTCTTATAATTGATTTCAGTGGACTTTGGATAAGGCCCTTACAGCTGAATTTTTAGCAAGCATCCAAACCGTATTGCTGTTGAGAAACTGGCATTAACTTGTGTTGTCTCACAGCTATGTTGTGTGTGGCAACTCATACCAGTCAGTTTTCCTGTCAGTAACTGGAAAGATATGCTGCATAGATAACACTATGAAACAAATACTAAAAAGTACTATAGTATTCTGTAATAATTATCCAAAACATTCTATTAACATCATGTTGTAGATGGTAAAGTTGTAGACAAGTACTGTAAAACTACTACAATTTTTATATGAAGGAAAAGAATATCCTAGGCGCATTAAGTTATTTAACTCATTGAACACCTGATTCTCCAGAACTGTGACAATAGTTGGATCAGTTGTCAGCTTTCTGGACCAAATATCATCTGTTGTCAGTATTTGAGTAATTGGCAGCACAACATGTCCTTTTTATTCTCTTCCTTCGTGTTACTCCATGTCATCTTAATAAGTGTGGCAACATAACTCAAAATAACGAGGTAAGCCATGTGAGGACCTAAAATCTGATCATGAGAATTTAGTCCACATTTATTTTTGTGAAGGCAGGAAGGAATTAAACAAACATCCAAAATCTCTGCACATTCACAGATACCATGATTTATGGTTACCATAACAAGGCAATTCAAAAAGCTGAGCTCATCTCTAACACATACTAAACTGGTAAACTGAAAATAATGTTCAAGAATCAGTGGCATACTTCAGTTTTTCTTGTAGAACAAAATTGTTTTACCCATGAAGCAACTTCTTTCTTCCATAAGCTCTTTGCTCTCTTGTAACTGTCAACATTTCTCCCAGCAGCAACAAGTGAACCCACTCTGGAATCTTTCTCACCTCAAACTTCTAGTCCTCTTGAATGGCCAAGAGAAACGCTGGGTAATGTTGTTGTTTGTCACAGCGAATGGTCACACTGTGTCTGTTTAATCAGAGAACATCCCATCCCCACAGGAATGCATTTCTTCCATAAAATCATTTCATGCATTGAATCATTAACCTTTATCCTACTTGTAGATTCTTGTTTTTCCTGTGTCACCAAAGACTCTAACACCTTTTGATTCACTTCTCTGTAGGAATGTAGTTGATGCTAGTGAAACTGTTCTTAAAGCAGTAAAACTATCAGCTAATGAAACTTGCATGGAGAGCTCCATCATCCTTTTATCATCTATCTCCCTCATGTCTATGATTTTAATTGTATCCATCTTTGGAACATTGACTTTATTTCTGATTAATGCACAACAATTTAGTACTCCATCCCTGACCCCCTTTTGAATGCTGATGTCCTCAGCTGACTTTCACATTCCATACTGAATTGTTTCTTCTTCATTGCAAACTTGTGGCATGTGCAATTTCTTGAACGATTCCTGAAGTAGTTAGTTATAAACCAAGCTCTTTCTTTCAGCTCCAAATGAATCACCACTTATTCCTTCTAAACTGAAACCATCTCCTCTTCCAGAAGTGCAGCATGTGAAACCTGGTAATTAAGTAGTCCATTTATTCAATTCAATATATCAGGAACATACTTTAAAAAAATATCCTATGGTGTTGCTACAAAGGAAGCAAACAGAATAAAGGCATCTGATCCATACCGAGCAAGACTCAAGATCATCAGACAATTGAGCATGAGTATGGTGATACAATGCAAAGAATTTTCACAATTTCGTAAATTACTTAAAAAATCAGGGAATACTTTTTGCATGTGTTTTTAACTATATTATTAACTTCTGCCTTGCTGTGTACAATTATGAGGTACGTACAACACATCGTTAGTCCCAGCACAATGTTGGTGCCTTGTACATTCTACTCATTTGTTTCCAGGATGTCATGACAGGGGAGCTTCCTTTCAGTGAAAATAGCTGTGATTGACAGAAGGGGAAGCCCCTTACAGGGTCCATAGTTGTGTGCTGGATCTTGCCGTTTGATCATGATGACATAACCGGTGTCTTGTGGTGCTTTTTTTCCTTTTCTGCTCCTTTGATCAGAAACAGTTGGATCCCTGTCACAGTTCTATTCAAGGTCAAAAGAGGAGAGAGCCCCCTTCACGATCCAAGTACTGGTGATCATAGGTTACCAGATGTTCAACAATCCAGTCTATGTTCTATTATTTTGTATACTTAATGTTATATTAAAAAAGGAATGTAGGAAATACTAGATGAGCTCTTTTAAACCTCCCACATCTTAAACTTGTTACTGATGTTCTTTATTGTACTATTCAATTATGCTTGGATTCTTTTTATTTTATAGCACAAAAACCACCACTTTTGGAGCATAGTACACCTAAAGCTTCAAAGACTATTGAAAGGCCAAAGGCGACACTAGGTAACAAATGTTTCAGTAGCTGTGTGTCAATCTGTATTTCTGTTCAAGCCATCATTAGAATTCCATCACTGAAGACCATTTCATACCATCACTGCTAATCATGCCAACTTCATTCTGTTTCTGGATCTATTTCTTTTATACAGGAGAATTGTTAGGAGAGAAATACTGTAAGAACAGACCCAAACTCACATTCATGAGTTTAGTTTCTTTTCTAAGTTGAATTTGTCCACAGAATAGTGGTTTTTATCAATGTTATTGTAAGGATAAAATATCTGCCCTTGAATAAACTCAATAGGAGGCATATGTGCATCTCTGTAAACAGAATTTGCCTCTCATTATTTGAGAATTGTTGAGATCATACACAAAAAGACAACCGTCCACTCGTATGTCAAAAATAACTATTGAAAGACTAAGTGCAAAGCTGGGTAAGGAGATTTCTCAAAGGAAAGTTTTGGGTTTTTTCTTTACATTAAAAAAACCTAATATTCTCTAAGGAGATCTATTGTGGCACTAGAAACATTAGTCTTTATCCTGCTTCTAGGTATCTTGTCATATAGTCCTTTAGGTTTGAAAACCTCTTCTCAGTGAATTCACATATACTTATTCATAGGAGTGCATTGCCACTCTGTTTATGGCAGTGAAGCTCTTCCTCCTGAATCTATCTTGGAAGCAATCTCATTATCCTGTTTTATAAAATAGGCAAAATTATTGGCCCTGTCTTCTGAGGTGCTGATTGGTCACCTTCAACTTTCACAGACTTCGCCTCCCAGAATAAGGCCTTAGGCTAGCATTCAGACTGGCTAACTACAGTTTCAACCCCTGCAATTATGGGACGACAGCTTCAGGGTTTGCAGAACTGCTTAGACGTACTAATATTTCCCCCATTCCTCCAAACAGTGCTGCTTTTTTATAAATAGAATCCAGGGGCTGCAGTTGTGAGATAATTCCACTTTTGCATGTTATTCATTTCGTGGCTTTCTACCTCTGCCAGAATCTCTCTCTTCTTGAATAGCTGAGAGTTCTAAGAATTCATGTTACCTTTTCAAACCTCATCCAGTTAAGTCTGTCAGTTGCATAAAATTGATCGGCAACTCAGGAATATATACAATATAATATATATTATATATTTTAGACTTCTCTTGCAAAATTCAACTTCCTAGCTTGCCCAGAATTTTTTTTTTTGATGGACAAGTAAAACACAATTAGAATTTTTAATTATGTATCAGTCATTGTAGTAAAGGGCAAACTAATCATTTTTGTACCTGGACAAGTAAGTTTTCATGACAGTTTTGCGAGGCCTTTTTTAAAACTGATTTTATTTCCAGAAGCCATTTTGAAGTATCACTGCTTCACCAAAGTGATCCTTTTAGAAGGAAAAGAATTAGAAGAAAAATTGTATAATCTAGTCTGTTTCTTTCAGCTCCCTGGGAAACAAAGTTTGTTCCTTCTACACCTAAACCATCTGCCAAACCCAAAATGCCAAGAACTAAACCTGGTAATTACATTCCATGCCAAGTATTATAATAATTTATTACTTTTGTAATTTAATGTATTTTGTTTTAAAAGCATCCTAAGTGAAATTGAGCAGATTGAGTTCTCAGGAGGATTATGCAAAGTGTGGGTTTGCATCCCTTGAGTTAGACTTGGAATGTTAATTTGGAAAAATAAAAAAAAACTTGAAGCAAAACTTAGCTTGAATTACCAAGTTGCACAGGGCTTGGGGTTGGAATCAAGTTTTTACATTGTTTCCGCCTGAAATCATGAATTGGCCCATGCTTGCTCAACAGGACCCTGGTTGGCCCATAAATTTAAAAGTCTCTTAATCAAAAGTCTCTTGCTTTGCTTTTGAGGATAGGTTACCAATCTCTACCATTTCATCTGTTGCTATAGGATGAGTACAGATGCAGTGATAGATAGTTAGCATCTGTTGAGGCTTATCTAAAATTGTAGAACTCTGAGGGGTGAAACTCAGGCCTGGAGATAAGCAGGTGGATACAAAATGAAGGCAGTCGAATTGCACCATGTTTTTACACCATGGTTGAATTTAACCTGTGATGTAGATCAAAGGAAAGAAAATATCACACACATCCAGACTTGTCTGGAGTTGCATAAACAAAGATAAAGCCATGAAAACATTTTAAAAATGCATGGTTTATAATGAAGTCATAAAGCTAAAAAGATACATAATTTTATAGTGTAATAAGATATTATTTAAACAGTATTGTAAGAGACCAAGCAACATTATTATAATTCTTTCCAGACTCCCTGCAAAGTATTCTGTTAAAATCTTGCTGGTTAAAAATATTATCCACTTCAAGGCAAATAGTTACCACTGAAGCTTGTTAACATAGTCGTATTTAAGTCTTGGAATTGCATCAGTTATTATGAGCCAACTTTTAAAACATTTTCGCTATAACGACAACTCCTTAGAAAGGTTTTTTGCTCTGTTCAAAATTAACTCTTGTATTATTAAGACAATTTTGTCTATCTCTTCTAGAGATGCTGCTACCTTCCATATATGTATCTCTAAATTCTTTCTCTTTCAACAGCAGAAAAAGCAATTCATTTGGAAAGCAATACACCTAAATTTTCTAACCCCCTTGAACTGCCAAGGACAACACTAGGTAATGATGTTTCCACAGTGTATGGTCGCTTTGTTTTTCATTTTAACTACAGAGAAATCGGTATGATTGCATGTTTGTGCAAGTGTATCTAGTCTATCATCTCTCTATTACTAGTCTCACTGATCAGTCCAGATGGGATCCTGAGAATAACTATGTATTCATCACTGAACTTGGAATGATTTGCCGCGTCTTCCCTTCTCTATATAAAGTATTATGAATTCTGCATTTATTCCATAGGGATACTCTTATTCAGATGTGACTCTACTTCGGGGATAAGGTACTATTCAATGTAAGAGGATCACAATCTGGCCTTTAGCCAGGAGGCATGATGCCCATGGATCAAGTTCCCATTAATATCCCAGTATCACTAGAAATTGACCAAAAATTAGGGCTTGTGCAATAGCAATGGTTGTCTTCTTCCTTGAAGTTCAAATGCTTCTAATCAAGATGCCTCAAATTAATGTAGACTCCGTGTACTATGAAAAAAGAAAAGGAGTACTTGTGGCACCTTAGAGACTAACAGATTTATTTGGGCAATGCTCTAAGGTGCCACAAGTACTCCTTTTCTTTTTGCGGATACAGACAAACACGGCTGCTACTCTGAGATCCGTGTATTATGGCACTGACTTCCCAAAGAGCCAGGTCAGGTTACTGCATAAGTGGCTGACAGCCATTTCAAGCTATCATTGCTAATCCTGAAGCTCTGTCTTATTTCTGGTAAGGTGTTTGTCTGCTGCCCTGGAGCCAATTTGAAAATGTAATAAAAAGCCAAATTTCAATGGAAACCAAAAATTTCTGCAACAATGACTTTCTATTTTCCAACCAGCTCTACAAGCCACTGAAGATGTGCATCTTCATTCTTCTTTGTGGAAACAGTCTTTTATGGTGTTTGGGGCAATAAAGATGTAGCCTACATGAAGAATATGCTTTCTGCTAATCCCACCATAATCAGCCGTTGTGCTCACCTGTGTTAATAGCTTTCCTTCTTGCTAATGCTAGAACGTTCTCCAGTTTCACAAAAGAGCAGGAAGTTGAAGAGAGCTGTGTTTAGGAGACACATTCTCCCTTGCATCCAACTGCATAACAAGTTTGTTTTGCCATCTGAATAGTCATTTTATACAGTGCCTTTCAATTTTGAGCACCCACATTGTGCCACTATTGCCCCATGTAGACTTAAGCATGCACAAACTCTCTTTTGTCTTTCTGGTATAAATCCTGTGTTCTCCCAAGACCTTTCTGCATTACCACTTGTGGGATTTGGCAGCCTTGGCATTGAGCTGTGGAAGTGCCTTGAAGAGCTGTGTTGATTGGGAGGCTGTACTAAAGATCACAGTCAAGGGTTACATCATCACCCTACCCTGTAGAAGGGAATGCAGTCCCTCAACCACCTCAGTTCCTTTCCCCCCAACAGCAGAGAGGAAAGGGAACTCACCTTTGTGTCTTCAGGCTAGATCTTTCCTTAGTCTACCTTATTATTTTCTTGTAATTAGTGTAGAGTAGTGTAGGATACCTTAACCTTAACAGCTTGCCTTTATTCTGGGAGTCTCACCGGGACCACAAAGGGCCCTGAAAGGGCTTCAGGTATAGCACCTCTTTCCCACTGGTCATAGCAGGGATCCCACTGCTGATACTAAATTGGGCCCATCGAGAGTACCAGTACCAACCTCTGCTGAGATCCTCTTACACGGGACTCAAGATACACTTTGTCTCTCCAGCCTCAGCACTACCTTTGGTCACAAGGACAAAGTCACCATGAGGTCCCATCACAGCTTCATGCCAAAGATAGCCTCAGATTACCACCTATCTCAATATATTTTCCTCCCTGTGTTCTTCCCCAGACCCCACAGGGATCATATCTCCATATTCAAAATATAAAAAGGACATTCTGGTTCTACCTGGAATTCTGGAAAAGACTGGGCTGTTTAGAAGTTCAACTAGGTTGTTTTTAGCCTAGGGGAGAGATGTCAGGGAGAACCTGTTGCCAAACAGAGTGTTTCACCCTGAGATTAGGAGCTGTATAGAGCATTATTGCAACCGAGTACCCCTTGTTTAAAGACTTACAATAGCCACCATGGCATCCATGATGTGCCTTAGATAGGTTCCCCTGGTGGAGATTTACAAAAGCAGCAACTTGGAGTTCGGTGCACACTTCCACCAGACGGTACTCGTTGGATTTAGCATTGTACTCTGATGCCAGTTTGGGAGAGACGATTACAGACAACATTTATCTAAGAACTTGCCCATCATCATCAAGTTTGCTAATCTGCCACAATAGGGCATATGCAGAGGCCCTCAAAGGAGAAAAGAGAGGTTACTCTGCAGTAATTTTTGTTCTTTGAGAATTACCTCTGTGTATTCACACTACCCAACCACCTTCCCTTCTACCTCAGAGTTCAGTATAACATTAGGTCTCCGGTTTGGGAAAAGGAATTGAGGCGTCTGGCTGGATGGATGCACTTCCTTATATAGAGTAGGGTGATGCCATCACCCTCACTTGAGCTGTCACATGAATATACACCACAGTGGACATGGTTTTCCAAGGCAGTTCTCCAGCTCAGTGCCAGGGGTGCCGCATCCCACGATTGTGAATGTACAAATGTGACTCCCGAAGAGCAACAGTTACTGGTAAGTACTCTCTCCTTTCCTCAAAACTTTGGGATTACAATCTTCCCTCTTTCTTCCTTTCAGCACCCAGTAAAACAAAACTAATTCCTTCCAAACCTAAAGTCTCTCTCCATCCAGAAGAACCCAAGACAAAACCGGGTAATTACAGTATGCTCTGCTATTATCATTTTGTTCCATATTGTTTCAAACATGCGGACTCCTGACTTTTTTTTTTTTTTTTGGACATGTGTCTGTGGAAACTGTAGAAAACTGTTAGCATCATAAGCAGTCTTGCAAACTAAATCCTTTATTCTCCCAGCCTTTATTTTGCTTTGTTAGAGTAACTACAGTGTTATTACATGGATCAGACTCTGACCAAATAAAGTAGCGAATTAATAAATGAGATAGGAGAAAAAACTCTGAACACTGACCCATTAAACTACAAGTTGGTAAACAGTGTTTAAGATAAAGACTTATGAATAGTTTCAGGTAGAAAAGTATCAAATATGCCAAACTTTAACTATTATTATTCATAAGTTTGTAGATTATTTCCTCATCTTCATGAGTATGCTTGCAAGTCTTGAAAGCTTCATCAATTTCAATAGGAAAGATCACTTGTCCAAAAATTCATAGTTGGAGTGCATTATTCATTATTCCTTCCTGTTTTAAAAGGTTTTTCATCTATTCAGGAAGGAGAAGCTGTGCCATGGGACATAGGTGATAAACCAAATGCTGCATAGAATCAAAATAGAGAGTCAGAAAATGAAGTGTGATAATTTGGATAAATAAAAGTATTCAATGAATACTTAGAAATAGTGAATACAGTTGAAGAAAATGAAGATGGGTTAAAGAATACCTTGTGAATCAAAAGAGGGGCTACATTTTTAAAGAGCATTATTCATAAATAAATCCTCCAACTCTATCTTTAAGTCCCTTCCTCTTTCAACAGCCCTGCCATTGCCTTCAGTGGGTTCAGGATCAGTATGCCATTTTTCTCGTTTACTAGGTTTAACCTGGTTATTGTTTTGCAATATATTAAGTAATACTTTCTATTTTGAGGTGTTTACATGAGTTAGCTTTATCTTGACATCATTATTATTTTGGTAGAAAATTCTCCTTTCTCTTATAAAAATGAATCATAAGGTTTGGATCCAAATTTTGCATTTTGTGTCTGCTACAGTATAACTTGTCACTTTCATATTTTAAATTCCCTAAATAGTTAGTTTTTTCAAGAATGGGACAGGGTTTAAAGTTTCAGTAAGACTGAGAAGATGGTCTGAGAAAGACTCACAAAAAGTAACAAGACACATTCCCCTTAAATAGATGTTAAATGTGATCACGTGCTGTGAGCAAGTGGGCCAGGATTTGGGGAGCTCTCTCCACGCTGCAGAGCCAGGCTCCACATTGGCTTACTGTGTATCCCCATGCTAGTGAGTGTGTGGGGTGGAACAGTGGTAAGATGGATGAGAAGCGGGGATTGGGCCAGTGACTCCTGTACTGTGCAGTGTGAGGCCAGACAGGTATAGGAGAGTGGTAGAAGGCAGGTATATTAGCCCCAGGATAAGCAGGTCCCTTTTCCCCTGGTAATTGAACAGGGGTTACTCCAGGTTAATTAGGTCACCTGGAGCCAATCAAGGGCCTGCCAGAACCTGTTTGAAAGCCTCCCCTCCAGTCAGATAGGCGCGCGCAATAGGAGCTATGGGGAGAAGGTATGCTACTGGAGGGCCGGACGATGCAGACACTGGCAAATGCCAGGAGGGAGACCTCACAGGTACAGAGGTGAAGAACAGGGGAAACCCTGTCCAACAGGGCATACAGCCCTTTTGGGCCCCCAAAGGTTTGGGGGGAAAGAGACCCTACCAGAGTGGAGTGATTGAACTGGGTATCTGGCCTGCCACCACTACGTCCAAAGGAGCTACCGGAGACTAAGAGGCTCCCCTGCTCAGACAAAGTGGGGAAAATTCCCAGGGAGAGAGGAATTGCCCAGCTCGCTGCTAAGGGGAAGCTCAGAACCCTCCAAGGTGGAGAAGGAGCTCTGCCACAGCCGGTGTATGTAAAGGAAGGGTGGCTGATGCAGAATGATGTAACTTAGGCTCAGGCTCCTCAGCTGAAGGATTACTCTCCACCCAGGTCCTCACATCAAGTCTGGCTACTCAGACTTGGTGAGGTGGAAGGAGGATTTCATCCTACAGTGTTTTAATTTAGTTTGCCACAGACATATTCCTTTTGGCTGGCTTCAAATATTCAGAACTAAACTAATTGAAGGGAAGCAAAACAAATGTGTTAGTTGTAAAATATGTACTAAAAAGGGCCTGAAAAAGAAAAGTTTGGTTTTGCTTGCCCCATCAGTGTCCTGCAGAGCTTGCCATTCTGCTCCATTTGAAGAATGATAGAACCCTGTTACATTAAAGCATTGGTTCCCAAATATTTTGGCCTATTGTAAAGAGATCAGCTGTGTTTTAGCCCACAATGCACTTGAGCATTCCAGACTGCACATCTACTGAGGCACAAGATACATTGGGCGGGGGGATAGAGGGGGTCCCTCACATTTGAACAATGTGGGAATCAGCAGTAGACAAAAAGCTCCCCAAAAGCATCACTGTTAAGATAGGGTTTGAGTCATCCTGTAGAGTATCCGTCCCAAAATCTTGATGTCCAAGTACCCATACCAGACACCGGGCAGCAGTTTAAAAGGTGTAGATCTGCCTTCGTCTCTCTCAAGATAATGTCCTTTACTCCAGCAGCAACCAGGGAACCTGTTCCAGTGCCAATCACTATTAAGATTTCTTCTATTACTGCTACTACTAAGACTCTTGAACATCCGAAATCTACAATGGGTAATGATGATAATATTCTTCCTTAGTGAATTGTCAGCTCTTTTCTTTTCCTTTTCATCAAGGAGGATTTTTTCATCTTCTAAAGGGGCATTTCATGTTTTCTTATTCATAACTAATCACTGAATTTCACTCTGCTTTTAGTTGTGAGTTGGTTTGGTGCTGCCGTCTCCTTCTCTGCTGTTCATCTTTCCTTTTGCTTTTCTTTGTAGGAATTTGTACTTAAGCTGTGACTTGGGAAATGATCATGAGGAAATCCCATCCTGTGTTCATATCTGCCCAGGATGGGTCCAAGAGCTTTTTCTTGTACTTGTTAAGGGTGAAATCTTATTCCCATCGAAATCAGTGGCAGAAATCCCATTGACTACACTGACAGTAATATTGAGTCTTAAATGATTAATAAAAATAGTCCTCAATACCTCAGATCAGGCAACAGTGACATCTCATCATGAGTAATGAACAAATTAAGTGCAAGAGTCATGAAACCAAGCTGAGCAATTCTGATACTTTTACCCAAGAGGGAGTCGATTTTCCTTTAGTTGGCTGGAGACCTCCATTCATGACAGTTAAGCATTAAAGATGAAATTCACTGTTGTGCAAAAGACCCACACAAGGCCTTACATACCTCTCAGGTTCCATTAAAATCCTTGTACTAGAGTTTAAGTGCTACTTGAATTATATATAGACTTGGTACAGGCCCTCTGGACAGGAGTGTATTTTCCCAGTGGAAGCAAAGTCATATCCTAGTGCAGGGATCTCAAACTCAAATTACCACAAAGGCCACACGAGGACGAGTACATTGGCCCAAGGGCCGCATCATTGACACCGCCCCCGCTGCCCCGCTGCTACTGCCCGCACTCCACCCCTTCCATCATGCCCTGCCTCTTCCCACCTCTTCCCTGCCCCTATTCCAACCCCGTCCCCCAAGTCCCCACCCCAACTCCACCCCCTCCCTGCCCCTATTCCAACACCTTCCCCAAATCCCCCCCCCGCCCCGCCTCCTCCCCTGAGCACGTGGCTCCCTGCTCCTCCACCCTCCCTCCTGGAAAGCACTAAGTGCTGCCAAACAGCTGTTTGGCGGTGGGAAGCACCTGGAGGTAGGCAGAGAAGCAGGGACGTGGCGTGCTGGGGCGTGGGGGAGGCGGCAGGGGAGGGGAGCTTGGCGGCCGCAGGAAATAACTCGGGGGGATGCGGGGAGCTTGGCGGGCCGCAGCAAATAGCTCTGCGGGCCTCATGTTTGAGACCCCAGTCCTAGTGCATTATAAATCATTTGTTTCATTTGTGTGCAGGTCTGAAATAAAACTTACAACAAGATACAAATGTATCTGAACCAATTCAGATCCAGATTTCAAAGACCAGAAAGTTTGCAGGTTGTCCGGGCTTGTATTTTAAATTATTCTCTTGAGGTCTAGTTGTGAAATTTCAATCCAATTCTGGGTTTGGATTCAAAACCTCCCAAGACTCTGGGGACATTCAAATGTTTATAGAGAGAGAGTTCAGCTATGATATTTGGCTTGGGATCTGGATTTGGATTCAGAATTTCAGTTCAGGCCTATTTCTATTCTATTCTATCTATTTTAATTTCAGTTTAACAAATTAAATATCTTGCAGGAATTAAACAGAGGTGATATTGGGGTTTTATTTCCCAAGTAATAATGCTGCCATCATTTCAAGTCTCTACACATTAAAATATCCCAAGTGCCACTTGTGACAACAATTGCAGCAATGTAACAGTGACTAGTTAGTTTTGGGATAGATAATACTAGTGCTTTACATTTTTAAGGCATTTTACAAACATTAACTAAGATGTGTTCCCTGTGTATCCTGTGGTTTCTCAGCCATGGTGTTAGCTGCAGAATCTACCCCAGGCAGTAGATGCAGTAGAAACTAACCTTTCATTACATTCATGAAATTTGTTTCTAGCCTTTATGGTTTTGAAGAAAATCTTGGAAAAATTATGAGAACATAAAACCAATGCTGTGTTGTCTTCCTGAGGTCCTGCTTATATTGGAAATATTTAAGGTGTAGCTGCAATGGTGCAAACTGGTAGCTACAATGGTGCAAACTGCCGGTGTAGAAGTGTTACATGTTGCAAGATGCATTTTACATTGACACAGCATAGTTACTTCAGGGTATTTGTACTGCTGCAGATATTCCCCATGTAGACAGGTACTGAGTCTGCAGACACCTTAAAACAACAACTCTGAGAGGTGCAGATTATCCAGTTTGCCACGCTACGCAATGAATGGAACTTGAATATGATAACTTAAATGGCTACTGTAACTCTTTCACTGATGTTCATTTAGTAAATACATCTGACTAATGTGCTCATCCCACAATCACAAACTGCCTCCCATGCCTCCACTGCTGCCAGAAGCCCTAATTGCCGCCTACCCAGTTGCCAAAATTTCCAGCTTCTTACCTGGCATTGTCAGTAGCAATGTCTTTGGTGTATCAAAACTGAAAAAGTGTGGACTGCCTAAAATTTGAATTTAATCTCAAAATAAATAACTCGGCAACTTCTGTACTGACTGTATTAGTCTTTTTCATATTGAATCATTAAACCCCTAAATCCTGTAATTTAAAAGAAGTTCCTGCAAAAATTTCCTGTCTGCAACACCAGAGTGCCGCAGAATCCGGGAACTTTGCCACAAAATTTAGGTCCAGCTTGCCACAAGAGTACAGGACTTTGATGAAGAGAGTGCTGACTGGTTGGTGGCAAGATAAGTTTATAATAGAGAACTCCTTGTTTTGGCAGAGGGCTAAGCACTCCTGCTCTTTTTGTCTAGCTACTCTAAACATTTAACTGCAATACTTTCCTCGCACCTTATTTTTTTTTTTAAACATGCATGTTAACTACAGCCTGATTTTTCGAGTCTTTTAAGTTATTTTTGCTCCAGGATAGGCTTCAAGTCTATGCTTTCTGTGGTCTGAATAATGATGCATGCAGTAATTCAATTATGAACTGGGCTTTTTTTTTTTTCAGTTTCATATGAACCACAACACATTTCTTCCAAACCTAAAGCATCTGCCAGTGCCATGCCAGAAATGCCACATAGTAAACCTGGTACAGTAACTATTCTTCTGTAATTCACTACTTGAACTTGGAGTATCATTTTAGCCAAACTCAGTGGCATTGCTGCAAAGAAGTTAACCTGGTTTTAGGGCACAAGTGAAATGCAAACTATATAAATGAGTTTGGTTTGAGTCATTTAGTGGTTGCCCATCTTTAAAACTTATATATTATTATATATATATTTTATAACATATATGTTATGTTAAAAACCAGATTATTTTGAACAAGAAATAATTGCTCTTATAAAGATTTCTGAAAGCCTACTTTTATTAAGAATATGCACATTTAAAATCATATTTAAAAGACAGCAAGCATTGAAACACAATTTCTGTAATAAGAATTCTACACTCCATATACAGAGCATTACTCCATTTTCAAATTTAGGGTTCCAGCTAGTTTTCTGGATGTTGCAAAATTTGCTACAGAAACTAAGCTTCTGTTTAAAAAAAACAAATAATGATTCTAGTGATGTGGAAAGCTTGAATGTAGTTAGCCGGAGATGTAACTGAGATTTTATTGAATGTATAGCACCAGGGAATATGCACTTAATGGAATTCTTAGTATGAATTTGTGTGTGTGTGTGTGTGTGTGTGTCTTTAAAATAAACACAAATTCTCACACCCAGACTAAGAGAGTGGTATCTGTTGTACTACATCTTTGCAATGTCAAATCTCATTGGAAGTATTCTTCTTTTAAAACATTGCCTGTCTTTAACTGTGCAGATTATGTTCAAGGAAGCACAGTGATCTATTTTTAAGAGAAACCTTTACTCTCTAAACCACTCTCAGCAAAGTGCTTAGGCACGAATTTAAGTCCAGCATTATTCAACAAAGCACTTACATACCTGCTTAAGTACTTTGCTGACTCAGGGTCTAATAGTCTTCACTTAAATTCATTTTTATTCTAACAACAAAAAGTCCAGCTACTTCAGAAGCTAAATGTAAAATTTCTTCTAATGACCTTGAGTGGCCCAAGGCAACATTGGGTAACAGTTTTTTCTTTACGTTTTATGATAGCTACCTTGCTTTTGCCTTCCAATTTAGAAACTATAATTTTGCTCCAGAAGATCATTTTATCCCAACTCTTCGATAGTTTCTGTGAGCAAAGAGCTTATCTGCTACTTTTTTTCTGTTGTTAAACTGCAGTCGCAATTTTCTACTTAGTGGGTCATTGATATTAATTATAGTCACTTTTCCAGTTCTGCATTGTAGTGCTGTTTCTTCACTGCAGGCATATGGTGTTTTCGGGATACACGCACTTTTACATCCTTATGTTTAAATGCTGATAGTTATAAACCAAATTTTTGTTTCAGAATCCAGTGAAATACATTTCACACCTTTGAAGCCCGAATCATCTACTGAACCTAAAATGCCTCAATCTAAACCTGGTAAATACCTTTATTTTTTCAATTTGGTACATTGAGGCTCACTATTACCCTAGTTAAAGGCAAAATATCAGCTGTAGTGGCTCAGGAGACTGTACTTTTCTTCTTACCGTGCACCTCGTACAGAAATTGTAGATAAAGATGCCAGTTTTACTGTATAGGATCTATGTCAGAAGGACTACATTTTTATGTCAATCTTGTTCTGAGAGAGGAGAAAGAAACTTAGATCCATCTTGGAAATATTTTGCACCAAGAATAGGGATTAATTAATTTTATTCTCATGTTAGACTTTTCAAACACACTTGAATTTTATATGTTCATATTTTCTTAGTTAAAAAAAATTACTCCTTCAGAGGTGATCTCCAAACCAAAATGTCCCTGTATTTGTGCAGGTCCATTTTTCAGTTAACCTTTAAGCTTCTGGGGAGTTTGAACAGCGAAGTCACCACAGCCTAGAGTATATAGCAAGCAAATTGGAAAGAATTGTGAATAATTGTTGGATTTAGTGTCTGGCCATTTGTTGATACGAAAAAATAACGATCTCTAAGGTTTTAGTTCCAATAGTGTTGTTGTTTTGTTCTCAGCAAGATTACCACCCCCAACAGAAGACTCAGAAATGCCAATTTTTTTAATCAAAAGCATTTCAAATGTAGATAATGGTTATATCTATGACAAGGAATTCTTTTCACCACATGAACTTTTAGAAGACCATGTGAGGAAAATTGGTACAACTTTCTTTTAAGATTAAGTGCCAAATTCTGCCTTCATAACATGCGTCCCTCTCTTATTGCAGTCACTGGGAAGACCACAAACTTATCTGAGGGCAGAATTTAGCCGCTAACTTACTGTTCCTGTCACCTCATGGCTCGATTCAATACGCTCGCACTTATGGGAGTAGTCCTTAGGCTCACAAATATAGCCATTCAAGTCAACTCCTATAATTAAGCATTTGCAGGGGTTTTCCCCATTGTCAGAAGCCCTCAAATTGCACTACTACACAAGAGTATTTCTTACCCCTTTTAGAGTCACAGTCATTGTGAATACAATAAAAACCAACTTAATTGAATTTTTGTTGTTGACAACATTGCAGGTATCACTTCTTATGGCTTAAACATAGTGCCAGAGTCAGGCTGTGACTCCTTAAGACGTTTAGAAATGTAGGGTTTTTTTCTTTGTTTTTTTCAGCTCCAACTGAAACACAGTTCATTCCTTCCAAACCTAACGCGTCCCCAGAGCCAGAACTACCCCATTCTAAACCTGGTAATTACCTGTTCTTGCAACTGGTTCTAACAAAACCCCATTGATTTAATGTGCTTCCTTTACTTTGCTGTCAGGAGTTTGTTATAGACTCTGTCATCTGATACTTGAAGGTTGGTAAAATTTGCTAAAGGTTGAGAGGAATTATTTATTGCTCCTGTGATATAAGTAGGATTAATAGGATATAACTAGAGTCAACTGAATAATTCATAGCAAATGTTCTATAGTAAATTGTTTGTTTGTTTTTTAATTTATTTGTTCAAAATTAGTTCCCTTTTTGCAGTATTTTTTTCTTATTCTGTGGATTGATTATGATCAGTTTGCTAGGAATACTTGATACTCAGTGTTTGGAATTTGAGATGGTTTGATTAATGGTGATTGGTCACAAATCTCCTGGTGTTTCTGATTGGATGACTGTAATTCTTGTAGTCCCTGATTCAGTAAAGCTTTATAAATACATGCTTAATTTCAAGCACATGACTAGCCACTGGTGGAATATTGAATCTCCTGGGGGTAGAGGTAGTAGATTAGCAGAATTTGGAAATTTTACAATCTTTGCCTTTCTGAATCACACAACTTTGCCAAAGACTTCATTCCCAAATAAATAAATAAAATAAAATTAGTCTAGTGTAAGGCACATTAGTTATGTGGAGAGTTTAAATCTAATTTTATCTCATTTCAGTCACGTAATATATTTGTGTATACATACATGGATGTTTGGTAGTTGCAAATAATTTCCTTTTGGGTCTGATTTGATTGTTTAATTGCTTCTACTCTAAACTTTGGGGGTGTAGGGGCATGGGAACCGTGTCATCTTGTTGAGTCACACAGTGTACTACCCCATCCTGGATTATACCACTTCCCATGAATTTGCAAACTGAACACTTGTTTGTGTGAAATTCCATGCAGTGAGATACAGTAGCTTGAATGTTTGCAGAAAGCAAATACAAAAGAGGTATAAGCATTGCTAAAGTTTTTTATTTTATTTTATCTTATTGCTGTATTCTTCCAGCTGCAGATTAAAAAAAAAGGGGGGGAAATCTAGCGTAAATATCAGAAAAGCTTGCTGAGAATGAGGTGTATTAAATAGTAGAATAATCTACTAAATAAAGTGTTGGAAGCACAATTGCTTGGGACTTTTAAAATTAGACTGGATAATGCACTATAGAGTATTGTGTTAACTACAAGATGAAATGGATGACCTCTTAGATCTCTTCTATCTCTAACTTCTATGGTTCTTTGATTTTTACTATCTCAAAATTGAGAGTTTGTTTCATCCAGGTCATGCAATTTATTTATGGTAATGGTGTCTTCAAAGTAACTGACCACAATTTCTAAAAGTCAGAATAAGATATCCAAGGGTAAATTGATAATCCACAGAATTAGTACGGATCAGATGAGCATAATCTTTTACTTATTGCTTACCTAGGAAATAGCTTTGATCATTTGAAAGGGTGTTCCATGTTTAGATTCTCATGCTTTTTCTGTTTTGTTTCTGATGCAGTCCTGGAACATATTACATTTAGAATTGAACCACCAAGGTCAACAATAGGTAAAGAAATTTGTTTAGTGACCAGTCATGTTTGTTTTTCTCGTCTTCACAGAAAACCACATTGTAGTTGTCATCTCATGTCACCAGTTTCTTTCCTTAAAATTCCTCTTTTTTTCCTAGATATGTCTGTCATTTGGCACAAAAGGCTTTTTAGGAATTTTGTTTACTACACAGATGTATTATCTCCTTTTTAAGGCAAATTAGGCTGTCAATTCTGAAACATCTTTATCATAGTCATGACTGTCTGTGCTTGCAACTTATTTTCCAACTTTTTTTTAAACTGAGCTTCAAAATGATCAGGAATTCCATTTTCCTGCTTAAACAAATCTAGATACATTCATAATGCCGTATTTTCTTTAAACTCCTTTGTACACCTGACTTTGTCTTCTCTGTTACCCGTAAAAGTATTTTGTTTCTCCATTGCAGGCTTGAAACGTGCCATGTCTGTGTGTTACACCTGGCATTAGACTCTGATTCCTGGAAAATTTAATAATCTGTAACCCAGGTTCTCTCTTTCAGCACCAAAAGAGACACGACGTGTTCCTTTGAAGCCTAAAACTTCGCCCAAAACTCATGTGCCACAGACAAAACCTGGTAAATGATTTTCTGTGTCCTATTGAAGTTTATCACTAAGCAGCTGTTTAATTATCTAAGTAATTTGAAATACACTCAGCATCATAGTGACAAGGTACAACCCTGCTGCAATGTGCTGGGTGTTTTGTTTGTTAGCCATTTACAGCAATAGCAGAAATTGACTAGCTTTTTATCATCATGCAGTAGCATAATAATACCTCATGTTTAGACACATGGATGAGATTAGTGTTATTCCTGATTTATAGTAGTGTAATTAAGAGGAAAATTTGACTCAGTATTAAATAAAATCAAATATTAAAAATGCTTTAGTGTTCTATGAGAGATATACTGTATTTGTATATTTCTTCAAACTTTGCTTTGCACTTTCAGAAAAGATGCTGCACAGCTTTTCTTATATTTACCATTATTGTATGTCTTCTTATTACTCTTTTCTTTAAGAATTAGTAAATTACCAAACATATAACTAATACTTGTTTAACTGGATTCACCATACCAATACGTTATCATTCAGTATTCCAAGACACTGTATTCAGGAATTATACAGACAATCAATTAACTTGATTTCAATGGGAGTAGTGTAAAAAAAAAAGTCAATAATTACTATACTGTGGTATCCGAAATACCACTCTGTTTTGTTACACTAGTAATTTTCTGTTGACGCCATTCTGTGCTAACTGTTGGTAAACGTGGATGACTTACTGATGATCACTTTAATCAAAGTGCCCACCTAAATGTTTGGATGGATTCTTTGTGCTACGTTACCACTCTCAAAAACAATAGTCACCAAGTAGATATGGTCTCCTGGTATGAAAAATCTAACCCTTGCTACTAAGTGATTTTTAAAATCATTGCAGCTGTTTGCAAAAGGCTGGCTGCTATCTCCTAGTTAAAGCAAAACTCCTGATAAATTAGATACATAAGTTTTAATTGTATATTTTCCCCTTGTGGTCATTTTTCCATTATTCTTATGTCCGTCTGATACTGCAAAATGGTGTACTAACTACCATCACAAAACTGAGATGTCTGTATTATCCTGTGTATGCATTTTCAGTTATTAATTTATCATAATTTCTACAAATATCAATAATATACTGAAAGTTTATTTCTTAACTGACCTCCGTCAGTTTCAGCATTGTGTCCTGATTTTCTTGGCTTTGTGTGCAAAGATCTCAAGAAAATGTTTCATATTTAACCTTTTTGAATACCACACATACCCGAGTGGTTATGGTGAGGAGGGGAAGCCACTTTTTTTATGCCGTTGCATGGCTGTGGAGTGGAATACTATTGTTTGCATGGCTGTGGAGTAGAATACTATTGTTTGCATGTCTGTGCAGTAAAACAGTAAAAAATCTGTTTTACATTTAAATAATAATGGAACAGTGTATAACTTAAGAGTGGCCTTTGATGTTTGTATTGCACCGTGCACAAATAATCACATCTTTTAATAAGATGGTACCCACAAGCAAGAGGCTCTCCAAAACCAATTTTATATACAAGTTCCATATGAAAGGCACTTGTCAGGGAAGAGCTTCGTACCACAGGCTCCAATTTCTGGGTATATGACTGAGATAAATTTCAATCATCTTTCTTTTTAAAGACCATAAAAAAAGATGGAAACATTAGCCCATATTTAAGGGGTAGGTTCTCTCCTCAGCTGTTTAGATTTGTTAGAGCATAAAGGTTCTTGAATATTGACTAATTACTGGCAGACCGATGAAAGCATAGTTGTTATTTAGACATAAATAAAGTTGACTTTAAATAGAATTATTCTCTTCTATTTTGATTTTCATTGTTATTTTTATGTTTTATTTGTTTTTGATACAGCCCCTGAAGCAGCTACCTTTAGAACTGAACAACCGAAGACACCATTAGGTAATCATGGTAACTATGGGGATGGTCATATTTCTTTTTCCTTCTCATTAGAGATGTAGGCATGGTAGGTTCTTGCTCAATGGGGTCATCTGTCATCACTTTTCATGATTAAACAGTCTTTTTTTCTAGGTACCTTTTTCATTTTCATATCCACCTTTGCATATTTTCCTTTACAGGAATGTAGTTTCATTTAAGTTGTTTGCTCTCTAGAGCATCCAGAAATACTCCATCTTTCTGAAGCCATATTTGTTTGTGTTTGCAGTTTCTCTAATGTCCCTTGTTTTTTTCCTGGGCTCAAACTCAGCGAGTAATCCTACCCCATGCTTAGTTGATCTCGATACAGATACTGTCCAACAACACAATGTTTTCTTTGAAATTCCTTTGCACACCTGACTTTCATTCATGTTCAGGTGTACATGGTGTCAGGCTCAGATTCCTGGATAATTATTTTAATGCTCGAGTTCTTTATTTCAGCTCCAAAAGAGGCACGGCATGTTCCTTCCAAACCTAAAACATCACCAAGCCCAGATGTGCCACAAACCAAACCTGGTAAATATATCGGTGTTTTGTATCTCATACTGAGGTACTCCAGGACTATCTATACAGTCTTGTGTTGTGGCTGGTGTCAGACTGTGGTACTTGGGAAAGCTTTAACAATATATAAACCAGTTTTTTCCTTTCAGCTCCAAAAGAGACGCGGCGTCTGCCTTCCAAACCTAAAACATCACCCATCCCAGGTGTGCCACCAACTAAAGCTGGTAAGTGCATCTTAATTCTATATTTCAGTGCAGTGACACTTACGATTTTGCAACTTTTCTACCAAGAATTGTTGGTGCATGCGTGCACGCGCGTGTGCATACACACACACACATATTTATGGCAATGGCAGAAGTCTATTACTATAACAATGCTCTGCTCCACAGCTGTCATGCCCTACCTAATATGTACACATGTTAATGAAATATACAGTCATTGTTTTACAGTATTTTACTCAGTGGGGGGGGGGGGTTGTGCCCTTATGCAACAGAAGACTTTAGTCTTAATTTCCATAGTTTGGGAGAGAGATTGTTTATCTACTGTCTGGCATCTATAGTTTCAAGGGATTTGTTTATCTAGTGTCAAAAGACAAAGGTACCAAAAAGCCCTCCAGTTTGCTCTTGTACATCACCTTCCATCTGAAGGTGAATGGTGAAGATCCCCATCTTTGCTGTTTCTGTTGCTTGTCTGGCGATATTTTTATGCAACGCTGGGTGAAGAGGACAAGATTCTCAGAAAATACAACATACAAGGGCAGCACCAACAGAAAAAGGTAGAGACTGAGATCTTGTGCACGGGGTATGGCAATGCGCATGCACCACGGGTGGTGTGATTTCTAAAGCGCACTAATGTGTTGCACATTAACTGGTCCATGTAGACCCTGCTGGTGCACATCAATAGGTGTTATGCTTTAATATATATTAAAGCACACTAGGGAACCTTGAGTGATACCAGCAGGGTCTACATAGACCACTTAATGCATAACGCATTAGAGTGCTTTAGAAATCCCCTTCCTTCTGTAGCGTGCATTATCCCAGTTAGACAAACTCTGAATCTTCAGCTACACAAGAGTTCTGTTGGCACAACTGAGAGTGGGAGGAGCAAAGGTGTAACCCATTCTTCCACTGCCACAATCTGCAGAGCAGGCAGGGGTCACTTCAACCTCTGACCTCTTCTCTAATCTATGCTGTGTTGTAATGACAAGCTATCGGCCATTATTAGCTCTGCTCAGGAATTTTCTGTTGGAATTATTTTCTGAAAGAAATTTAATTTTCCATTGGAAAAATCTAAATTAAAGCTCCCTGGCAGCACACCTGTTTTAATGTATAACTCTGTGAATCCTTTCAGCCGCGAAAGAGAATCGACGTGTCCCATCTAAACCAAAAACATCACCCAGCCCAGATATACCACAAACAAAATCTGGTAATTATATCATTGTTTTGTATTCTTAAATGTCAAGGTTTTATTTTTCGCAATTGTACTTCAAGGGACTGAATTTTTTTAAACTAACATGTTAGCATCGTAGCATAGCAAGTCTCTACTTCTCAGCCATCAGCTTGTGAGCATCTGTGATCTCACATTTTACACCTACAGATGAAAACTACAGAGATTTAATGACCATTTTCATTTTTATCAGTAATGTTATGAAAATGTTTACATACACTTGTTAATGTACTTTAGGGAACCTATCAATTAAATTATGAGACTTATCTTTTCAAAGAGGTAAGAAACTCCACTTTTTTGAGTAACTACCTATTCATGGAAATCAAAATAAAAGTTACATTTCCTACCTGGAAAGTTGGAGCCCAGATGGTCACCCCTAAAGTTAGATTTCCACTGATTCACTTCAGACGTAAATAAAACTGACAAACTTCTTGAAACAAAACTGAACTCAGAGGAAAATTAGATTTTTTTTTCCTCAGTGGTGGTGTAGCCCTGTTGGTCCCAGGATATTAGAGAGACAAGGTGGGTGAGACCAACTTTTATTGGAGCAACTTCTGTTGGTGAAAGAGACAAGCTTTGGCGCTCACACCAGAGCTCTGCTTCAGGTCTGAGAAGTGTACTCAGAGTGTCACAGTTAAATATGAGATGGAATTGTTTAGCATAAAAAGTTAACACATATTCCAAGGGACCATTCAAAGGGAAGTGGCCCCTTAACACCAGTTCACTGAGAGGTCAGATATACAGTGATTGCTTTATGAAAAGTGTTCAGCCACGGGTGATATGATGTTTTTGTCTTTTATCATTTTTCTGTGAGAGTTCATTTGAGAGTGGAGTGATTTTCTGGTTTCATACACATAGTTGTTATTGGGGCATTTAGTGCTCTGGATGGGGTACACCACATGTTGTGATAGGCATGTGTAGGACTTCTTGGATCTTGAAAGGTGTGCTGTGGAAAGTACTGATCGTTGTAGCAGTAGAGATATGTCTGCAAGTTTTGCATCTGCTTTTATGGCAGGGTCTTATGATGCTTTTAATTGGTGTGTCCTAGCCCGTGGGGAGCTTGCTTCTGATGATGAGCCTGGAGAGGTTGGGAGTCGTTTGAGCACCAGAAGAGGGGGTTCAGGAAAGATTTCTTTCAGGATGTGGTCCCTGTCGAGTATGGATTGTAATTGTTTAATGATACCCTGTATGGGTTCCAGTGTAGGGTGACAGGTGACAGCCAGGAGTTTGCAGTCAGGGGGTGTGAGGGGGCATATTGAAGCAGCTTTTCTCCAGGTATTTGGGTGGCCTGTTCTGTTATGCAATCTACGTCTCTGGTGGAGTGCTCTTGTTTGGCAAAGGTGGTTTTAAGTGTGTTTAGGTGTGTATCCTGGACTTTCTCCTTGGATCATATTCTGTGATAGGTGAGTACCTGGCTGTAGATAATAAGATTTCTTGGTGTATCTGGATGTGTGAAGGTAGGAGTGGTGATCCATGTTTTTTTTGTGTATAGCTGACTGTAGCATTCCATTGTTGAAACTGATCATGGTGTCCAGGAATATGATGCTGATGCAGGAGTGTTTGAGAGAGAATTTGATGGATGGCTGGTGGCTGTTGAAGTTGTGATGGAAATCCATGAGGGAGTTTAGGTCGTCTGTCCACAGGATGAAAATATTATCGATGTATCTCGTGTATCTGGTATCGGGTATCAGGCTGATCTGTGCTTCCAACAACAGTACTTCAAGATCCATGGGTCCTACACATGCCTATCACAGCATTTGGTGTACCTCGTCCAGTGCACTAAATGCCACAGTAACAACTATGTGGGTGAAACCAGACAATCACACTGCTCTCGAATGAACTTTCACAGAAAAATGATGAAAGACAAAAACACCATTATGCTCATGCACAAAAACTTTTCACAAAACAATCACTCCATATTTGACCTATTAGACCTCATTTTCAAAAGAAACTTGCACGACACCTTCAAAAGATGAGCTTTGGAGCTTAAATTCATAATTGGATAGACACTAAAAATCATATTCTAAATAAAGACCCTACAACAATCTGTAACACACTAACCCCCTTTTTTGTCCTATGACTGGAGAGGTGATAACAGGCCATTTCACCTTGAACAGTCGCTTAGAATATGTAACTACATATGCTACACTCTCTGTTCCACCTTGTATTTAGCTGTGACACTCTGAATACCTTTCCCAGACCTGAAGACGAGCTTTGCATAAGCTCCAAAGCTTCTATCTCTCACCAGTAGATGTTGGTCCAATAAAAGATAAGACCTCACTCACCTTGTCTAACTCATATTTTTTCTTGGTGAATAATTCCATTATTTTGTATAATTAGATAACTTAGAGTTTTAGAAAGTCTCACGTTAAATCAATGCACTTTTTAAAAGCAATATTATTCATAAAAGTACTTATCCAAGCTATTGCAAAAAACTAAATAAGTGCAGTGGTAAATGAAAAGCAGTACTCCAGCTGTTCCAGAAATAGAGATTTTGTATTCCAGCTGAGGATTTGTGGAGAGTGAGGGAGTGGCAAAGATGGTTTTAGCCTATAGCCACAGTGTTCAGGCTTCTCTTACTTATGCCTAACTGCTCCTGGTCCCAAGGAAGGGGTGCCATATAGCTGCTATGGTATCTCAATGGTACCCAGAAATTCCCCTTACACAAGGTGAACGCCTAGAGGGCTGATGCACCAGATTTAAGGCTTCTTTGTGAATTATTGTTTATCTTTGCATTTTCCTTTATGGCTCCTTCAAGAACTAGTACAATACCAAGCACACAGCTAATAATTAATGCTTACTGTAACTGGATTCAGAGCTTATAGAATGCCACCATTCAAGATACTTCCATCAGCTGACTCTCAGCCAATTATTTTGGCTTTCACAGAAGCTACCTAGCACTGCTGCTCAAAGCCCAAGCGACTGCAAATCCTTCATAAGGCTGTACTTCTGCCATGTGATTGGTATTTTTGGTGGTGGTAGTTTTATGTGGAAAGTTTACCAGTCTCACTGCCATTGCCAGAAGCAAAATCCAAATAAAAACACTTCACACTAACTTAGTGACCTAAATAAATTTGCAGTGTGTGTTTTCCATCACAGCTATTTTTGTTTCACTGTTCACATTTGACTGATATTTTTCAACTGTTACTGAACAAAAATCAGCAGTGTTAATTTTATACTAAAAGCTTTTTTTATACAAGAGTGTTCTGAGGGAAATTTGGAGTCACTTTTTCTCTTTAACGCCTCTCAAAAGTTATCTAGGGAAAGATAGGAAAAGCTTTAAGGAGCAATTTATGCCTTCATATGTGAGCACAACTCTCATTGATGCTGAATGTCTATATGGAAGACTCAGACCTGTGTTCAAGCATGCATCTGAGGGCAGAATTTGACTCTTAAAATGCCTACTATAAAGATTTATCCCAGTCCTGAGAGGTACTGATCAACTGTTGACTCCCGGCAGCTCCTACCTGTGCTCAATCCATCATTTGGCCCACTTTTTAGAGTTAAGATGTGTTAATTAAATATCTACTGATCACTAAAAGAGAACTTATTGTGTATTAACATTGAAAAGGCATAGATCAGTCTAAAGAGAATTATTCTATCCTTCAATGATTCATTAAACTTTATTCTTTTTGTGTTCTTAGATACCTCTGTTGTTTGGAACTGGGGATTTCTATCCACTCTGTTTTCTTCACAGGAAAATCTCACTTCCATTCTCTTGTTCTTTCTCATTTCACTGATATCTACAGGAGTTAAGCATGCATATCATGACGAGAAGTGCCTGGGTACAGCAGCTATCTGCTCTGAAACACAAATGGAAAGATCTCAGTCATCCTGCAGCCATGTCTGTCTGTGTTAATAAATTCTTGTCTTAATCCTTGTCAGTTTGGCTCCAAACAGGACAAGGATGTCTGTCCCTTGCTTGCTTGATCATTTTTCAAATGCTTTCACATGCCAGGCCATCGTTTCTCTTTTAAAGGCCTGTGCACATATGACTTTCAGCCTTCTTCACTGTCCCCATAAAAATTTTGTTTCCTTGTTGCAGGCAGAAGTCTTGCAGTGTCTGTGGCTTTACACCTGCGGTTAGACTTTTATTCCTGGAAACCATAAACATTTATAAGAGGTTCTTTCTTTCAGTTCCAAAAGAAACTCAGCGGGTTCCTTCCAAACGTAAAACATCTCCTAGTCCAGATGTGCCTCACATTAAACCTGGTAAATTATTTTGCATTTCATTGTGCTTAAGTTCACATTTTTAGCAACTCTTCTACAATGGACTGTTGGGGGAAAAAATGGTAACAGCAGAAATGCAACTAACATTTTATCATTATAGCTAAAGAAGTCTCCATTTTACTGCAGTTGAGTAGTGAGTCTGATGAAAACAATCAGTTGTTTTCAGTGTAATAAAGGGGCCTTGATATCCTACAGGGGGAGCTGGTAGCAACCCCTTTATTTCAGTTGCCTAACACCTTCCATTATAAAAGATGCTTGTAATTTATATTTAAGAAACTTTCACACTTCCATTGTTTTCAGGATGCCTTGGGAATTTGGCAGAGAAAAAGGCCTCAGACTCGGGAAGTGGTGGTTCCCTTGTCTCATCAAGGTCCTTTCAGGTTCAGCTGAGGTTAAAAATCATCATTTCTCTCTGGTCAGTTGCATTCCTCAGGAAAATTCTGGCAGCATGCCAAAACAATAACTGAACAGACAAACAATTCAAAGTGTCCAGTTCACACCACCCCCAAAGCACCAGCAGTAGAGCACACTGCTTTGGGAACATCTGGAGCCTGCCAGAACAGCTGTAGCAGCAGGATATGTGTCAGTGTAGAGAGAGAGCTGAGCCGGGCTCCCCACTTTAGGCCCAACACAGGAACTCAATGTCCTTTATATCCCCCCACTTTGGGGCACCACATAAGGCAAGAGCTCCCTCAACTCCTGGACAGGAGGTGGGGAGGGCAGGAAACAAGGAGAGCTGGGCCAGGCAGGCTCCCTTCAGCCACCCTGGAACCAGCATATAGTGCCTGTGACCCATTCCACCCTCTCTGAGATAACAGCCTTCTCTGGATGCCAGCTAATATAGTTAGTGCTATAGTTCAAACGGTAGAAATCTGGGCTGAAGATTCAGGGTGCAAATCCTGCTGCTGATGGCATGATGGTAGGCTGTCAGTTGCACATAATAGAATTTGTTTTTACCTTTTTCCTCTTGAAAAAAATAACTAGACAATTAAATACAAAAATACATTCAAAGAATGTTATTTAACTCGCAAAGTCCCCTTATGTGCATTTGTTATATACTCTCTTTAATTATATCGTCACTATTTGTTCCATACGACCCCTGCCTGATTTAGAGCACAGGAAGGACAAACAAACGTGCAGCAATTAAGTTCACATGAATCTGGCATTTCGTAACTTTACCACTTACATAACATTCTCCTTACATTGTTTTGTGTATCTAATTTATTATTTATATTACAGTAAGACCCAGAATATTCTAGTCAATGTACAAAAGGCTGAAGAGTAAAATTTAAAAGAAAAAAAGATTTATTAAAAGTACTACAGATAGGAGCTATTTTATAAACGTCTAAGATAGATAAAGCATGAGAAATCATATTGATAAGGTTCTAAGGGTGGCCCAATTTCTCAGAGTATAGAAATGTAATCAATATGAGAACACTAAGACTGTGCTGACACATATATCTTACTCTGATCCTTTGTCGTATAACACAAACTTTCCACTATCATCATTGATCCTTACCTCTCATTAGACCTCTCTGTATGGTCCACATGGGTTTTAACCAGAGCTAATTGAAAAAGCAAATTTTTTCCTGTGACAAATTTCAAATGAAAAATCTTTTTTCTTTTTCAGAATTTGTCTATTAAAATATTTCAGTTTTCCCATGAGAAGTCTGAACAATTTGAAATGAATTTTTAATGAACATTTCAGAAAGAAAAAAAAATGTGTTTTGTTTGACTTAAAATGGCAATTTTTTTTGTATAAAAATATAAAAACAAAATATTATGTCAAATTAAATTAAATGAAATTTTTCATTTCAAATTGACAAACTGACTTAAAACGTTCCATTTTGTTTTGTTTTTTTAAACCACAAAACCAAACCAAAACAACATTTTAAGTCAAAATTAAAATTTTTTGTTTGGAAATTCCCTGCAGAAAACCAAAATTTTTACTCGGAATCGACATTTTACTGTGAAAAATTTCAGTTTTGACAAAATCCATAATTTTTGGTGGGAAAACCTTCCTTGTGAAAAATTTTGTCCACCTCTGGTTTTAACCATACCTAGTCAGAAACTGTTGTAACAACCATTGCAAAGCTAAGTATATTATTAATGATACCATCGGAAAATTAATACACATGTTCAGGCAGTGTTAAAAGTTCTCCTATTTCATCTTTGTGCACAGTATGATTACTTTGTACTAACAGAGCCCTGAACCAAAACACTGGATCGAATTGCTTTTCAGTCTTCAGGGAAATCTGGATCTCTATCTGAATTTTGCTACCTATACCTGTCTATTTTTATAGATACATCTGTGTGTGTATAAAGTAAAGAGAGCCTACTACAGAGAATTTTCATATAAACAAGGAACAGCATGAATGTAGAAAGAAAAGGAGTACTTGTGGCACCTTAGAGACTAACAAATTTATTTGAGCATAAGCTGAATGCATCTGATGAAGTGAGCTGTAGCTCAAATAAAATTGTTAGTCTCTAAGGTGCCACAAGTACTCCTTTTCTTTTTTGCGGATACAGACTAACACAGCTGCTACTCTGAAACCTGTCATGAATGTAGAGTATGTGCCACCATGTTTAGTTAATTAGCCACTTACAGTTTGTATGGCAGCTTCCACCTTCTCTGTATATATATATGGAACATATAGTAAGAAGATAATCTTCTTACTATATGTTCCATTCTGTGCATCCGATGAAGTGGGCTGTAGCCCATGAAAGCTTATGCTCTAATAAATTTGTTAGTCTCTAAGGTGCCACAGGTACTCTTGTTCATGTTTAAATGTTTTTCTCTTTAGAAAAACAAAACAAAAAAACCCCCTCAAAACTCCTTTTAAATAAAGCCTAATAGTAGCTACTTATATCTTGTAAGTCTCTGATTGCAAATGCTTGCTATTTTAAAACCTCCTGGGCCAGATCTTCATCTAATATAAATTGTGTAGCTTCATTGAGTCCCTTCATCTCTCTCAGGATTTATCTACATTTTTTCCAGCAGGAGTCATTCCATCCCTCCAAGAGCCAGTCACTGCTACAACTCCTCATTCTCTTGAACGAGCAAAAACAACAATGGGTAATAATACTTATTCAATAGGTAGTCAGTTTGATTTGTTTGTTTTCATCCCCATCAGAGAAGAAGTTCCCAGGAGAAGCTCATTTTATGCCATTAAATATAATCATCAAACTTTTCTCTGCTTCTAGATGCATGCTTGTCCTTTGATGCTGAGCATGCAATGTTGTTTGCTGTTCCTCACATGAACAGATCTTTTTTTACAGCAGCAGGACCCGTCAGTCCAATCTGAATTTTTGAATTCATAACAGATGGAGAAAATGCTTCAGTTTCATTTGATTTTGGAAAAATAGCAGTCATATGTTCTGCTACCTTACTTCGGGAAAGACCACATACTAGAATTGCTCTTTGATAACTGTACAATATGATCTAGCTGGCTGTGGTGTACTTTTTAGGATCTTTATGAGCTTTTCAGATAGGTGACTTGCCTCTCAGACTTCTTCCCAGAATACAGATACTTCTCAATCTTTGGGCTTGTCCCCACAGAGACTTAGTGTGCAACAAGTTGGGATGTAAATCCACAATGCACTAGCTTGCCACTCACGAACTGGCCATGTAGACTCTGCTACCAGGCTGTAAAAGTTCTGTGGTGCACACACTACAGAACTTCTAAGTGCGTAGGGTCTACTTGGTGACTTAGTGTCTGGCAGGATAGCACTCTGTACATCAGCTCATCAAGATAGTTACGTCCAAAGCAGACTGCAAAGAGTTACAAAGGGACCTCACAAAACTGGGTGACTGGGCAACAAAATGTCAGATGAAATTCAGTATTCATAAATGCAAAGCAACGCGTATTGGAAAACATAATCCCAACTGTACATTTACAATGATGGGGTCTAAATTAACTGTGACCTCTCAAGAAAGAGATTCTGGAGTCATTGTGGATAGTTCTCTGAAAACATCCACTCAGTGTGCAGCAGGAGTCAAAAATGTTGAGAATGTTGGGTCTCATTTGGAAAGGGATAGAGAATAAGACAGAAGATATCATAATGCCTCTGTATAAATCTGTGGTGCCCACAACTTGAATACTGTGTGCAGCTGTGGTCGCCCCATCTCAAAAAAGATATATTGGAATTGGAAAAGGTTCAGAAAAGGGCAACAAAAATGATTAGCGGTATGGAACAGCTTCCATATGAGGAGAGATTAATAAGACTGTTTCAGCTTGGAAAAGAGATGATGGCAGGGGCAGGATATGATAGAGGTCTATAAAATCATGACTGGTGTGGGAAAGTAAATAAGGACATGTTATTCACTCCTTCTTCTAACACAAGAACTAGGGATCACCAAATTAAATTAATAGGCAGCAGGTTTGAAACAAACAAAAGGAAGTATTTCTTCACACAAAGCACAGTCAGGGGAGAGAGATTTCACTAAAGCAGTCTATGGTAGCCCTCACTCTGCAAAGAAAGTAGCCTAAACATAGTATTTACCCAGAGTGTTCAATGGTAATTCGGGCGTAGGTGCTATGCTAGCTTCTGTGGATTCCAGTTCATTTTTACTGTGAGCTATGAGAAATAAGAGAGTTATTTTTTCTTTCAGTACACATTCATTTTACACTTTGTCCACAACACACTAAGCATGCTTCAAGCCAGAACTGACCTGACTGGTTTAACAGCTGTAACATCTCATTTCATAAATGTAGCATGCTATATGATGGGGTCTAAAATGGCTGTTACTACTCAAGAAAGAGATCTTGGAGTCATTGTGGATAGTTCTCTGAAAACATCCATTCAATGTGCAGCGGCAGTCAAAAAACCTAATAGAATGCTGGGAATCATAAAGAAAGGGTTAGATAATAAGACCGAAAATATCATATTGCCTCTATATAAATCTATGGTACACGCACATTTTGAATACTGCATGCAGATGTGGTCGCCCCATCTCAAAAAAGATACATTGGAATTGGAAAAGGTTCAGAAACGGGTAAAAAAAATTATTAGGGGTCTGGAACGACTTCCATATGAGGAGAGATTAATAAGACTGGGACTTTTCAGCTTGGAAAAGAGACGACGAAGGGGGGATATGATAGAGGTCTATAAAATCATGACTGGTGTGGAGAAAGAAAATAAGGAATTGTTATTTACTCTTTCTCATAATACAAGAACTAGGGGCCACCAAATGAAATTAATAGGCACCCCAGGTTTAAAAGAAACAAAGGGAAGTATTTTTCAGACCACGCACAGTCAACGTGAGGAACTCTTTGCCAGAGGATGTTGTGAAGGCCAAGACTATGTAATAGGGCTCAAAAAAGAACTAGAGAAGTTCATGTAAGATAGATCCATCAATGGCTATTAGTCAGGATGGGCAGGGATGTTGGCCAATGTTTTGAAAATTAAATTGGTGCAACTTTTCTCCATCTAAGTAGATACTAATATCTATATTGTAATTGCTGGTTTATACTGTTTCTCGGTAGCTCCAGAAATTAAAATTTTCTATTATATGAATATTTTACTAAAACAATGTCCTGTTTTTGCTCTGAAAGAGCAAAAGAATCAGTACTTGATGTATGCATTAGCAGTCACTTATGAGCTATCTACATCTTCACCAGATATTATTGTATATTCGTTAGGTTACTTGAGATCCCACACATGGGGTGAAACGTTTCTTCAGCGTGTGGGTTTATAATGTTTTTATTTAAATTGCCTTTAACACCCAAATATCCACATTGTGGTGAATTTGCCTATTGTGAGGATATGATAGTCCCTGTCCATTACTTTTTCACACCAATATGGATCACAGACCCCACCACTATCACTAAAAAAAAAAATTGCCATAAATACTAAGCATATTCCTAATAATATTTTTTCAGTTGAGGATATGCTGCATGGCAAGAGTTCTTGGCTGAAAGATATGTAGAACAACTTAGAATTGAGGAACTTTGTAGCTGGAATCAGAGGGGCTGATCCATAGATCCAGTTAGGTGGAGGGGAGTTCTAACAGAAAAATAACATAGTGTCCAATTCTGTCCTCAGGCATTCACATACAGGAGAATGTGGCCAGTAGTGTCCAAATAAGTTATCTTTTGTCAGGTTAGCTTGAGCAGCTCCTTCATTGTATCATGTTCTGTGTCTCTTTTTGTCAACAACTTTCTCCTGTTTCATCAAGAGGTGGACGTTCTCATAACACTGGGAATGCCACCCACTTCATACATAGCAATTATTATTGAAACAAAATGCAGCATAATTTTTTCTTCTTTTTTGGGCATTCATACTAAGTGATTTTCAGCATTGCGCTTGCATAATTTGCCTCACAGGTTATTGGACACACATTTCCTTGAAGGCCGCAATCACAGTGTGTTTCCTTATAGAAATTTGCAATTATAGTCCAGGGGTGTTTGTTTTTTTTATTTCAGCTTCAAGTGAAAAACAGTTCATGCCTACTAAACCAAAAACATCCATCAAGCCAGGAATGCCACAGACCAAACCTGGTAATTGAGTCATTTTTGTAATTCTGTATATTAAGGTTTAATCATTCATTTAGCCAGACCTCAGTTGTTGTGCTTTTCAGAAGCATTCAGCCAATTTCTCCTTAGTTATTCCTGTGTAGCTCTATTCAGCTGTGTTGCGCTGAGGTAAGTGATGGCAAAATGTACACCTCTGCATATGAAAACCAAAAATACTTTAAAGCTGACAGATTTATAATCCCAAAAAGGAGAGGCTGAACCCCATGCCACTATTTCTCGTTTCCAAAGGATTTTCAAGGAATGGCACGTGATGAACCGTCATTGTTTCAGTACTGGAAGATTCACTGTTTTGTTTTGTTTTTTAAAAAAACGTTTGGGTGGCTACATACATGAAATCCTTTCTAATTACTTTCTAGTCATTTCTCTTATCTGTGTCTTACACTTCCCCTATGGGGATCGTTATAATGACCTCCTTTGTAAAGTGCTTTGAGATGTACCAATTAGAAGTGCTATATAAGAACTAAGTAGAAGTATTATATTAGAACAAAAAGCAATTTTAAAATGGATACTTTTCTATCTATCTCACCACTGCTTGTATATTGTATTACAAATATAAAGCAAGAAGCTACAAGGAAGATCTTAGTCAATTTGTTTCTGTCAACAGTCAGTATAATTGATATTGTGTTATTCTGTGATTTGTAAATTGACCCTTTTGGGGCAGGGGTAAGGCAATTGCTTTGAATAACCCAAATGCTAACTATTTCCATTGCAGTTTTTGTTTTATCTTGTGTGCAAAACTGAAGTTCATCAATTCTTTTTTTATTTTAAGATTCTTTGCATTTTTCCCCAACAGCAATACATCGAACGTCCCAACAGCCACTCATAACAAAACCTTCTGTCACCTCTAAACAGACAAAGGCAACAATGGGTAAAGAAGTTTCCTTACTGAAATTGTTATATTGGTATTTTTCCCTTTTCACCAAAGAAAACTCTTCTAGAAAGTTATTTGGTACTGCAACATTTCATTCTCTTTCATTCTCCTTCTACATGTATGCATATCCTTTGCCGTGGAAGACTCAAAGCTCTGTCTTAGAAATTATCTCTCTGCCACTATCAAACCTGCTCAGAAGCACCCATTAACCTATTATTTCTTATCTGTCAAAACTGAGTGGTCCCGCTTTCTCAGAGTATCAAATTTTGGCCACTTTGATCACTATATCAAGTCATCCCACAGCGCAGCACTGTTAATTTTCTTCCTTTTGAGCAGTCATTTTATTTCAGCTTCCAGAAAATCATGAAATTGTTATTGTCTTTATTGCAGGCTTGTATTTTCTGTGGGCTAAACATGGCATTGGACTATGATTCCTGAAGAATACAATAATAATCCCTCTCCTTTCTTTCAGCTCCAAAAGAAACACGACTCATTCCATCCAAACCCAAAACATCTGTCAGGCCAGAAGTACCACAGACTAAACCTGGTAATTGCATTATTTCTGTAATTCTACATAGAGGCTTACAATCTTTAAAAATGTTATTGTGGCACTAGCTTAGCTACACATGTTGACATTGGTTAGTGCCTTGATGAATTGACGAACATGGCATATTGAAAGATGTTAAGGTCTTTTTATTTAATTGAGCACACAATAGTGAATTGTAAAAGAAGAGGACATTGAACAGGCTAGCGTGATTTGAATCTCTCCTTGTGGAAAACAGGTGACAAGTCAGCCATTTGTTCACAGTCGTTTCATGTTGAATTTAAGTAATATCCGTGGATTGTTTTTAACCCATAGAACCCCTTGATGCATCTTTGATATATATGCATTTCTATAGCGGCCATCACTCTTCTTATGGAAATTATTGTATGAAAGGGAACCATGAACTGATAAGGCTTTCCTTACCTTTTCAACTATCCTCTGAATTCAGGTCTCAGAATCAGACTCCAAAAGAGTCCGGTGACACTAGCCAAGCTCAGGCTTAGCCAAAAAAAGATGAGCCTTGCATTTTATTCTGAAGCTGGTAAGACTTTACACAACTGTTCCTCTCTGGAACTTGCAAAGAGTAGAGACTTTCTGCTCTGTTGAACAGGTGCAAACCTAGAATAATGCCATGGACTTCAGTAAGATGTCTTCAGATTTACACCATCTATCTGAGGGAAGAATCTGGTCAGGGACGGTACTTTCTAGATCACTTTGTTCTAGGCAAAAGGTTCAGTTTTTAGATCTGCATTTTTCCTAAGAAAAGAGACTCTTCTAATCAGTAATAATAGGAGAGATGGAAAAACTAGTGGTGACTCAGATACTATTGTGATAGGTGCATTAGATAATACAGATGCACTGTTATAAGGGAGGAGACTCCTGGTTCTTTAGCCCTGGGCCACAATCCTGAAGTGTATTTGTGCACAAGAATGAGGGAAAGATATCCAAATATTCAGTTTTAGTTGGATTATTAAATAAGGAAAACTTTTAGGGTGAGTAATGACAGGAGGAAAAGGAGTTCTTAATTTTTCCAAACTTGTGGCCCCAACCCTCGTCTTTGAATTGTCAATTATATTTGCTCTTGAGGCAGACAATATAGTTGATGATGATATTTTTAATCGTTTCCTTTTTCTCAATCCTCTAGCACTGTGAGAGAATATTATCAATAACTCTGTTCTTTAGAAAATTGTACATTTTTTGTTGTACCTCACAAATAAAAATTGAAACAGATAGTTAATAAAAGAGAAGGTTAAGTTTTTAAAGGATGATTTTGAGAGACATCCTTATAAGTAACCAAGTCACTCTTACGGGAGGAATCAGTTGACTAGATCTATCAGTGGTCACATCAGTGGACATTAGTGTTAACACAACTGCGAAGAAGTGTGCATCTGAGAAGAGGATGGTAAGGAAATTTAAAATATACAACAAATAGGAAAAGCATTATTGCTATACATGTGAATACTTTAATTAAGTATTTGAAAAATGAACTTTCTGTAGTTGGCAATTGTTTAATTAGAGTGCTATTTTATCTTGTAAAAGAAAAACCTGGTCTTTGATCCCGACCCCGCATACTACTAAGTTGACCTTTGCTTCTATCCCAAATGTCGCTGATATTTTATTTCCTGCTACTCCAAAAACAGTGCGTCTGAGATCAGTTAACCTTGTAACATTTCATGTTGTTGATGGGTCTAAAGTGACTTTGGGCAATGAGAATTTTTTTGCCAGTTTTTGTCATTACCTTTCCCCTCTGCTTTTGGAAGATGACTGAAATTATTCTTTTATCAGTAGCTAAACTTTTCTTGTTTCTCTCCCTTTTGTTTACTTGTTGGTCATGCTCCAGGGCTCATGCATAATACTGCTTCTGATTTTCCAGTCAGTTTGTTTGCTGTTCTTTCTAGGAACACACATCTGATGCACAAGGCTGGACTGTCATCTGCAATGCGCTGCCCTGACCCCCTAATCTTCTGTTGCCTGTCTTATTAATGCTTTGTATCCTCCTAGTCTCAAAGATTATATTTTCAATTAAAGCCTGATTTTGAGCCAGGTTTCCAGTACTGAACCTTTTCACTTCTGGATTACACAAACAGAGTTTTAATCCTCCTCCTTCTTGCATTTAATTTGTAGCATCTGATTTTAAGAAGACATGATGTACATTTAATAAGTTCTGACGTTTTCACTTTCAGTTCCAAATGAAACATACCAGATTTCAGCCAAGCCCCAAACTGCTCTAACAACTGAAAATCCACACTTGAAAACTGGTAACTGATTTGTTTTTCTTAATTCAGTGTTTTGAGTGGATGAGTGCACTTTGCACTTTAAGGTCAAATGGTGTATACATTTTTACTTAGAACACTATATTCCAAGTACATTTTAGTTTTTCTCAGAAGCCCAAATATCATACTTTGTGTTTTTGGAGGGGGAGGAGGGGACTCAGAGTCTGAGCCAAATTCTGCCCTCGAATGGACATGTGCTGCTCCCATTGGAAAAATAAAATTGTGCATGCACATCCATGAGCAAGATTTGGCTTGGTAAATGCACAAAATGTGCTAATCTCATTTAGTTCTGTACTTGGAACTCAAGGGCTCTTCTTCTTCAAGTGATGGTCCCTATGTGTATTCTACTGTGGGGTGCACATCTGCCTGAAGCTGAAAAATGTTTGCTAGCAGTTTCCATTGGTCTGCACCTGCTCCCTTCTCCTTCTTGTGCTCTGGAATTCCAAGACCTATGAAGGAGGGTTGCTGATGCCCCAGATCCCCCCTCATAAACCCCTCAACTTTCTGCAGAGCATGGGGCCTACCAAGTTGGTGGCAATCCCCATTAATGACTCCATCTTAGAACCTGCTAAGGTAGTCTGGCATACCCCAGCCATATATTCCCCCGCTCCAAAGAGGACAGAAAAGAAGTACTTTGTATCAATCTAGGGAGCAGAATTTTTACTTACACACCTTGCTCCAAACTCCTTCATAGTCCAAGCAGTCACTGAAAGATACAGGCAACATCAACCAAGATCCACCCCTTCTGATAAAGAAACTTTTCTCTGAACCTATATGGGAGAAAAGATTTTACTTCAACCAGCCTGCCAGGCATTAATGTCTAAATACAATTTTGTGAATTACTCTAAGTTAACAGAATTTACTAACCAGCTGCTGTAGGATAGAGTGTAGCTCCAAGTACTCATTGAGGAAGGTAAATTGATTACCAGATCATTCCTCCAAACGTCAGTTGATGCAGTGTACACGCCTTCCAACTGATGGTGTTGGCTATTGTCTGGTGTAGAGTGTCATGGCTTCAGTCCTCAGGGAAGTCCAACCTACAGTGGAGGATTTTCCCTTTGAAGACAACGGTCTGTTCTGTGAGAAGGCCGGTAGTTCATTACACTCATTGAAGGACTCAAAGGCAACCCTCTGCTCTGTGGGGATCTATACTCCAGTACCGTGGAGGAAATTCCACAGCCACAGTGGTATAAGCAGTGACTGGCACCTCACCACTTTTATGTTCAGAGGGGCTATGAACCACCATGGGAATGACAGAAGGTGCAGCGGAGCAAGCAAACATTCCCGCCCCTCTCCATCCAACCCCAACCTGCTGCTAAGAAACACTTTTGATGGGGACCAAATCATTCCAGATGCCACGTCTGTCCTCCCAGATTTCTTGTACACAATTTGGTGGCCATGTAGCTTGTTTCTCCCACGCTTGGTAGATGATAATGACTGACACATGCATTCTTCACATCATTCAGACTGGCTACGCTATAGAGTTAATCTCCTCTCCCCCATCAAAACCCCTTCTTCAGGAACCACTCTCACAAGAGGTTGTTCATTCAAGAAGTGGAATCCCATCTTCATCAGGAACCATAAAGCTGCTACCCTTTGCCCAGTGTTGAGGGGGTATTTAGTCAAAATACTTTCTAATCCCCCCTCCAAAAAGGAGAATGAAGACTCAGATCTCAAACAGCTCAGTGTCTTTATCTGCAGATTGAAGTTCAGGATGGTCACCCTAGCTTCAGAACCTTCTGGTCAGTTCAGAACCTTCCCTCCTGTGATGAAACCTCAGTCCTCTCAGCATTAACAAGGCTTCCATTTAATCCCCTGGCCTCATGCTCTTTGACCCACCTATCTATAAAGGTTGCCTTTCTGGTTGCCATCAACTCAGCTAGAAGATGAGGTGAGCTGGGGGTCCTTATGGCTGATCTGCTGTACATAATCTTCCAAAAGGGCAACGTTTCTTTAAGACTTCACCCTAAATTTATTGCTAAAATAATCTTGGATTTCCATCTGAATCAAACAATTCACTCACCTGTTTTCTTCCCAAAAGCGCATGTCACCAGTGAGGACATGATACTTTATTCTCTAGATATCCACCAGGCTCTGGCATTCTACCTACAAAGAAGATATTGTCTAGACTCTTTGTCCTTTGCAGAATGGTTGAGAGGGGAAGTGATCTTTTCACAAAGACTTTCAAAACGGATATGAGGCTGCCTTGTGCTGTGTTGCAAGTTAACAGCCATCCTCCCCCCAGATGTGAGAACCCACTCAACTGGGGCCAAGGCTGCTTGGATACCCTCATTTTGTGATGGTCCTCTCACTGAAATATGTAAAGCAGCAACATGCCGTTCTGTCCATACCTTCATGAGACACGTCCTGATACAAGTTTCAACAGCTAATGCATCTTCCAGCACAGCAGTCTTCCAGTCATTGGTACCACAGAGGTCCTCCACACCCTCCTCAATGAATACTGCTTGTCAGTCACCCACAGTGGAATACACAGAGGGACTATCACTCTAATAAGAACGAGAAATTACTGGGAATTAGGAACTGGAATGCTTCGAGATATGTTATCCTTACAGGTATTCCACTACCTGCCCTCCTTCCCCTCTGCTTTGGTTCCTTTGCACATGATTCATGGTGGAGAAGGAACTGGAGATGCAGTCAGTCTGCACCGCCTCTTACGTTCGCAGTTCAGAGCATGAGGAGGAGAATGGCACAGGCTGAAAATCTTCTGGTCTCAGACACGTGGAGCGCATGCATGCCCCACAGGGGAGTGCAAAAAGGGACAACACATCTTGAAGAAGTTATTGTACAAGACTGAGAAAGACATTACTTACCATGTGATACTTTTCATTGGAATTCTGTGGGATAGAGTTTAAATAATTAAAATTAGCCTGATTAATCATGACTTCCCACTTTTTCCTGACTGTGTAGCCCTGCATACACACAGCTTCTGTGAACCGCAGTGGGAGTTACGGGTGCATAAGCACCACCTTATTGTTTGAGGAGAAGGCACAAAAAGATAGCTGAGTGCGTATTTCAGACAATGAATACAGGGACTTTCAGAAACCAATTTTCAGAATTTTATCTCATTCCATGTTTTTAGTCAAGTAAATGAAACTTGCAGGGAATGTTGCTGTTCTTAAAAAAAATATTTAAGAAAAAGTGTCTATTTTCCCCAAATCTTGTGGAGGAATATTCATAACATGAAAGTTGATATTTCCCCCCATGGAGCATTTGCTTTAAGTATACTTTATTTCTGTACAATCAAAATCTACAATCTGCCTCACAGTGATCATATGAAGTTTAATGCATTTATGTTACTACTTTGTGTTTTGTTTCTCAGATGGATAGTGTTACAGAAGTGCAAAGTATTAATATATTCAGCCATCTTTCAGATGAGATATTTGATCTAGGCCTATAACACTTTTTCCAAGTTGAGCGATGACATTCTGTCTGCTTAAATGTTTCCTCTGTAGTTTCATATGAAAAAGATATTATTCTTTATTTAGACTCTTAAAAACCTATTATACAATGTTGCTAGCGTAGGATGGCTTCTAGGTTCAGCAGGCAAATGACAAACTCTGCTTGTGGTGCAAAGAATTGTAGAGCCTATTAGACTGTATTTTGGGTGTAAGATGATAGTGACTAACTCAGCTGTTACTGACTTCTGTTTTACATTTACAGCTTCCTATGTGATTCATACAGAAACCATTAAATCTAAAATATCAAAACCATTTGGCAAAACAGAGGCAACCCTGGGTAATGGCCAGCACTTCACATTTTTAAACTTGATGCTGTCACTGCATTTCACCAGCCCATGCTCTCATTGCTTTGGATTTCTTCATTTTGTTTGCAGACGTCATCTCTTGAGTGATGCTGAAAACTTTCACACCTTTATCTGGAATACTTGACTCTTTGGTTTTTTTACAGACTCTAATTAAATTTCTTGAGGCCACAAACATCCTGCAGAACTGACTCTGTATCCATACGCAATTGTGTAACTGAGTGTAAAATAATTCATGTCTTCTCCTCTTAAAACTAAGCATGAATGTAGCCAGCTAGACTCTACAGACTGGCTGCAGTTAACTTCTGACTCCTAAACAAACTAGCACAGGCTTTCGATGTGCAGCTAAATTAATATGTTGAAAATTACAGAATTGGCACATGCTTATTTTGCTTCTATGCACTGACAGGGCCTGTCTCCCTTGATCATTGCTATTCCTCACAACCTTGGCACTTAAATTCAGTTTGTCTCTTTCAGCACCACATAAAGTGCGTCTCACTTCTGCAAGACCCAAGATATATGATAAGCCACAGACCAGACCTGGTAATGACATATTCTTTTAAAATGTCCTTATTTAATCAGCTTCACTTACTTTTAGCTGTATCTTTTAAGTGTTGCTGTGAAGTAGTTAGTATTTTCTTTTCTGTTGAGTAGGTCTGTTGATGTAGTCTTTCCATTGCTGATTTTATCTATTTTATTGAGAATTTTTTTGAATCAGATAAACTTTCAAAGAGCTGGTTTCTAATTTTTTTCCATTTGAAAAAGATGTTTCATTATTTCCAACTTGTCTAGAAGCTGTTGACACAGATAATACATAGCATAATCTAGAAAGTACCTTATAACACTGCTTATCAACAGTAGTAACCAGGGCTCCCATATTCTCTGATAAATTCAGTTTATATTTCATGTCAGACTCCCAATTTCTGCAGTGCATTGTGGTAACTTCTGTGACACATTGAGCCATTTCACAACACTGATTTTGAAGCAGAATTCCCTGTTGAAATAAATGCGGAGTTTTGCTTAAGAATTAGTGGCACAGTATGGTCCACTGAAATTTCTGCAGCATCTTCAAGTAAATTCAAAGACCAAGATTTTTATTTAATTAAATATGTAAATGAGTAATAGAAACAGTACATTATTTCTTCTGTGGTCCTTGTTGATGTTAAATTTAATACAAATACCAGTTTTAATTTTTTTTAATTACCCTAGAATTTCAATTTTCAACATGCTACACAGTTTTGTGAGAGCAGTTGGGACTTTGTTCACATAAATTTTTATTATTTGCTCAATGCGGGCTTGTATTGTGCCATCAAATTTTGCAACTGGTGGATTCTGCGGCCGTTCTGTGAACGTGGAATAAAAGAATATAAAACCATACCCTGTTCGTAGTTTCCATTTTTAAAAAAGGTTTGCATACTTTCAGATAAAGTGGTTTTTGAAGACGCAATTTGTGGACTAAAATAGCATGGTTGTTTGTTTTTTTTAATCAAATGCATGAGCCACAATACCATTATTATGTCATTTCCTCTCTAACCAATAGGGAATTCAGTTTGCAGTGGCCTGGCTATCAGTGTTTTCTTTTTTTAATTTAAAAAAGATTTGAGCAATTTAGTATTATTGTCTCTGCAGCGCTAAACAAGACAACACCAGGACCTGGTAGAACAAAAACTGCTGGAGTGATGAAATGGGGTGGGACACCAACAGGTAATGCTTACAGATATGCTTTCTCTGCAATCTTCTTGAGTGTATCAGTAAAAAGCCAGGAGTATACCTGTTCAATCCATCTAGCTTTCTCTGAATTCATGTTTGAGCAAGTTTTACTTAATTATGGGAGTGAATTCTCTAACTGGAATACTGTAATTCATTTACTGTTTTCTGATCATGTTATGGTGCTTAGTTTATGCCTAACATGACTGAACATCACTATAAAAAGCATATATTTATTTCCTACTGTTTTATATATGGTCCATTTATAGCTTCAAATTGAGCTAATTGGATGTTAACAAGAACCACAGTATAATTACGGTCGTGGGGTTCCAAGCTGGGATCAAGTTCCCTACCACTCTAAGGGTATGATGAGAAAACAGTTTCATGAACAACCACTGTCCTCAGCCATTTAATCATATTACTGTAGTTGTTTCAATCTTAATTGGTACTTGGAATGTCCTTTTGTAACTCAAGAGGAAATGTCAGTGATGATGATGATAATGGTAAGCAATGGTAAAATGCATAAAGTAATAAAAAAGGTCTTATATGCTTGCATGGTAACCCCAGAAGATCACAGACATTTTTGCAGATAAATTTCAAATGGAGTTGTTTAAACTAAGTATGCTATAATTCAATCACAAGAGATGATACAGCATCAAACTGTTTGTAAAATAAACTATACATAGGGATAACAGAAATTAAGTCTTACTTCTGAATCTGTGGTTTCACTTCTGCTTGAGTAGTTAGTAATCCAAAGTTTTCATGATCTAATGTTTGTTCATTGGCTTTGATGTGAAATGAGCTGAACATATTGGTCCATTTCCCAGCAAACAGGTTGTCTGCATTACAGAAACCATTGTTTGCCAGACCCAGTGGCAAGTGATAACTGGGACAAGGAGACAGAACTATTCTGTCGCCTTTAAGGATGATCCTTTCAGGTCAAGGCTGAGAGACACATTGGCCATACACTGGGAGGACACTTGCACCATGATTGCCTGTGCTGTCCCAATTCTAAGAACTGATAGAGGCCTTCAGTCTCCAGTACTGTCAATCCATCAGTTTGCAGCAGGATGAAATTTTGGAGGGTAAAGAAGTGTTAGAACTGCATTCAAATTGAAGATCGGAAATTAGGGTTTATACCAGAGAAGTACTGACAAATTCTTGTGTTGTAGTGAAACAACACACTTCATTGCCACTAAAGAGAGAGAGAGAGAGACCCCATCTAAACAGCTTGAAGTAGCTAATGGGGTTGTGCAGGGAGTTGTCCATTTGCTGAAGCATCATTCAATAGAATGGCTGTAATGGACTTATTGTCCTCACTAGAAAGAGACTGAATATTAACTTGTCACTAAGTGGCTGTGCTGCAGAATAAACTCTTCATCTTTTAGAATGAACACGTCTGTGCGCTATTTGGTTAGGGATCTGACTGTGATGGTGAATGTTAACCAAGATGTTTCCTTCTACGTTTCCAAACCTAAAAAATGTTGAGGGACTTTGAGTTGCCAAGCCCTAGGAAAATGTTAAGTGGCTTGCTTGCTAGAATTTATTTAATTGTATAAATGGTTGTGTGTCAGAGAATCCAGGGACCCAGGTGTTTCAAAAAGAATGCTTAGGAGCCTCTGGCCACCCTGTTTCCAATCAATGTGGTTCATAAAGGATTCATTCCTACCTCAGTCATGTGAAGAATGTGGATGGAAGTATCAACAGAGAGAGAGAAAGAAACTGTGTCTGATTCTTCGAAAGGGAAATCAGGACCAGAGACCTTCAAAACTATAGTTGCCGTGATCTGTCTATAACTTTTATAATTCGTTTGGTGATTTTTATTTCTAATTATGAAAACTGGTAGAACCTTCTTAAGATCAGCATTAACATCCGAGACTGGTCTGGACTGTAGTCTTGGGCTGCTCTTTAAGCTTCACAATATGCATATGGCAACAGTACAAAAGCTAACTTTCCACCCTGCTGTTACTCACACCTTCTTGTCAACTGTTTGAAATGGGCCACCTAGATTACATTGAACTCATTAGCACTACAGAAGTGATTATTCCTCCCTTCTTGTCAACTGTTGAGAATAGCCCACTTCCGCCTTAATTGAATTGGCTCGTTAGCACTGACCCCTCCCCCCACTTGGTAAGGTAACTCCCATCTTTTCATATGCTGTGTATTTGTACCTCTCTACTGTATTTTCCCCTCCATGCATCTGATGAAGTGGGTTTTACCCCACGAAAGCTTATGCCCAAATAAGTTTGTTAGTCTCTACGGTGCCACAAGGACACTTCATTGTTTTTGCTGATACAGACTAACATGGCTACCACTCTGAAACCTGTCACCATTCTTACTGGAGCTGTTGAAATTCCAAATACCAGCTGAGAGAGTCATAGAAATGTAGAGTTAAAAGGGACCTTGAGAGGTCATCTAGTCAAGCCCCTCCCACACTGAGGCACTTCCAAGTATACTTAGGCCATCCCTGACAGGTATTTGTCCAACCTGTTGTTGAAAACCTCCAATGATGAGGATTCCACAACCTCCCTTTGAAACCTATTCCAGTACTTAACTATCCTTATTATTAGAAAGTTTTTCCTAATATCTAATCTAAACTTCCCTTGCTGCAGTTTAAGCCCATTACTACTTGTCCTCCTTCCAGTGGACATGGAGAACAATTGATCACCATCTTCTTTATAAGAGTCCTTAATATATTTGAAGACTGTTGTCAGGTAGTCAGTCAGTCAGTCTTCTTTTGTCAAGGCTAAACATGCCCAATTTCTTTGTATCTTTCTTAGTGTGATGCCCAAAGCTGGACACAATACTGCAGCCAAGGCCTCACCATTGCCAAGTAGAACAGGATGGTTATCTCCCACATCTTAGATATGAACACCAAAATTAGTCTTTTTCGCAACTGCATCACATTGTTGGCTCGTATTCTATTTGTGATCCACTGTAATCTCCCAGATCCTTTTCAGCAGTATTATTGCCAAGCCAGTTATTCCCCCTTTTGTAGTTGTGCAATTGATTTTTCCTTCCTAAGTATAGAACTTTTCATTTGTCTTCATTGAATTTCATCTTGCTGATTTCAGACCATTTCTCCAATTTGTCACAATAGTTTTGTATTTTAATCCTGTCCTCCAAAGTGCTTGTGACCCCCGCCCAGCTTGGTGTCATCTGCACGTATTTTAAACAAACTCATCAAGTCATTATCCAAATTATTAATTAAAATGTTTAATAGTATCGGACACAGGACCTTACTAGATACATCCTCCAAGTTTGACAGTGAACCACTGATAACTACTATTTGAATACAGTTTTTCAATCAGTTGTGCACCTACCTTATAGTAATTTCATTTAGACCACATTTCCCTAGTTTCCGTATGAAAATGTCATGTGGAACTGTGACAAAAGCCTTACGAAAATCAATATATATCATGTCTACTGCTTCCCCCCATCCACTAGGCCAAAAGGAAATTAGGTTGATTTGCCATGATAGGTCTTGACAAATCTGTTCCTTATCACCCTATTAACCTAAGGGTTTTAACAAATTGATTATTTAATCATTTGTTCCAGTATCATAGAATCATAGAGTATCAGGGTTGGAAGGGACCTCAGGAGGTCATCTAGTCCAACCCCCTGCTCAAAGCAGAACCAATCCCCAACTAAATTATCCCAGTCAGGTCTTTGTCAAGCCTGACCTTAAAAATCTCTAAGGAAGGAGATTCAACCACCTCCCTAGGTAACCCATTCCAGTGCTTCACCACCCTCCTAGTGCAAAAGTTTTTCCTAATATCCAACCTAAACCTCCCACACTGCAACTTGAGACCATTACTCCTTGTTCTGTGATCTGCTACCACTGAGAACAGTCTAGAACCATTTGCATTGGAACCCCCTTTCAGGTAGTTGAAAGCAGCTATCAAATCCCCCCTCATTCTTCTCTTCTGCAGACTAAATAATCCAAGTTCCCTCAGCCTCTCTTCATAAGTCATGTGCTCCAGCCCCCTAATCATTTTTGTTGCTGTCCGCTGGACTCTTTCCAATTTATCCACATCCTCCTTGTAGTGTGGGGCCCAAAACTGGACACAGTACTCCAGATGAGGCCTCACCAATGCCGAATAGAGGGGAATGATCACTTCCATCGATCTGCTGGCAACGCTCCTACTTATACAGCCCAAAATGCTGTTAGCCTTCTTGGCAACAATGGCACACTGTTGACTCATGTCCAGCTTCTCGTCCGCTGTAACCCCTTGGTCCTTTTCTGCAGAACTGCTTCCTAGCCATTCAGTCCCTAATCTGTAGCAGTGCATGGGATTCTTCCATCCTACGTGCAGGACTCTGCACTTGTCCTTGTTGAACCTTATCAGATTTCTTTCGGCCCAATCCTCTAATTTGTCTAGGTCCCTCTGTATCCTATCCCTACTCTCCAGCGTATCTATCACTCCTCCCAGTTTAGTGTCATCTGCAAACTTGCTGAGGGTGCAATCCACACCATCCTCCAGATCATTAATGAAGATATTGAACAAAACTGGCCCCAGGACCGACACTTGGGGCACTCCACTTGATACCGGCTGCCAACTAGACATGGAGCCATTGATCACTACCCTTTGAGCCTGATGATCTAGCCAGCTTTCTATCCACCTTATAGTCCATTCATCCAACCCATACCTTTTAAACTTGCTGGCAGGAATACTGTGGGAGACTGTATCAAAAGCTTTGCTAAAGTCAAGGAATAACACTTTCTCCTCATCCACGAGCCAGTTATCTTGTCATAGAAGGCAATTGGGTTAGTCAGGCATGACTTGCCCTTGGTGAATCCAGGCTGACTGTTCCTGATCACTTTCTTCTCCTCTAAGTGCTTCAGAATTGATTCCTTGAGGATCTGCTCCATGATTTTTCCAGGGACTGAGGTGAGGCTGACTGGCTTGTAGTTCCCCGGATCCTCCTCCTTCCTTTTTTTAATGATGGGCACTACGTTAGCCTTTTTCCAGTCATCCGGGACCTCCCCCGATCGCCATGAGTTTTCAAAGATGATGTCCAATGGCTCTGCAATCACATCTGCCAACTCCTTTAGCACCCTCAGATGCAGTGCAGAACTTCCAGGTATTGAAGTTCAGCTGACTAGTCTATAATTCCCTGGGTCCTCTTTGCTCCCTTTTATAAAGATAGGTACTATGTTTGCCCTTCTGTAGTCTTCTGGGACCTCACCTGACCTCCAGGAGTTCTCAAAGATAATTCCTAACAGTTCCTAGATTGGTTCAGCTAGTTCCTTAAGTACCCTGGGTTGAATTTCATCAGGCCCTGCCTGATGAAACTCATCTAAATATTCTTCAACCTGTTCTTTTCCTAATCTGGTTGGTATTCCTTCCTTGCTTGTTGTTATAAATTATGTTATGCATCTGGTCATAATTAACCTCTTTAGTGAACATTGAAGCAAATTAAGCATTAAACACCTTAGAGCCTGCTTGCTGTCATCAGTTATTAGTGCTCCTTCCCAACTAAGTGATGGACCTGCTCTTTTCTTCATCTTTTTCTTGCTGCTGACATATGTATAGAACCTCTTCTTATTGCGCTTTATGTTCCTTGTTAGGTGTGACTCATTTCCTGCCTTAGCCTTTTTGATTTTGTCCCAACATTCTTGTGCTGTTCTTTTATATTCATCAGTAGCAATTTGTCCATGTTTCCACATTTTTTAGGATTCCTTTTTTATTTTAGGTCATTAAATTGCCGCTGATGGAGCCATTTTGGCCCCTAACTATTATTCCTGTTTTTCCTTCGCATTGGGATAATTTGCAATTTGGCCCTTAATATTGTCTCTTTTAGAAACTGCAGCTCTCCTGAATGCCTTTTTCCCTTAGATTTTCTTCCCATCGGACCTTATCTACCAGTTCTCTGAGTTTGTTAAAGTCTGCTTTTTTAAAGTCCATTATTCTTATTATGCTGTTCTTACTCTTTCCTTTCCTTAAAAACATTAAACCTATCATTTCCTAATTACTTTCAGCCAAATTGCTTTCTAACTTCAGATTTGTACCAATTCCTCCTTGTTAAATTAAATCTAAAATGCTACCCCCTAGTTACTTCCTCCACCTTCTGAAACAAGAAGTTGTCCCCAGTACAATCTAAGAACTTAACAGCAATTATGTTTCGCCATATTACTTTTCCAACAGATATCTGGGTAGTTAAAGTCCCCCATTACTACCAGGTCTTATGTTTTGGACATTTCTATTGTTCTAGAAATGCGTCATCCACCTCCTCCTCTTGATTTGGTTGTCTGTAGTAGACCTCTACCATGATATCATCCTGTGTTTTCTTCCCCCCTTTTATCTTTACACGGAGACTTTCAACAAGCCTGCTTCTCAGTTTTTTGTGGACCTCAGAACAACAATATATTCTTGATGTATAATGCAAGCACCTCCCTGCTGCCTGTCCTTCCTGAACAAACTATACCCCTCTACCAATATTTCAGTCATGAGATTTACCCCACCAAGTCTCAGTGATGCCAGTTAAGTCATAGTTTACCTTGTGTACCAAGATTTCCAGTTCTTCATATTTACTCCCTATACTGCTTGCAGTTGTGTATAAAAGTCTAAGATGTTGAGCAGATGCCCCCATTAAATTCCCTCTTATTGATTCTTTGACCCTATTGTAATTTTCCATTTCCCCTCTAATATCTAGCCCTTTGTTGAGGTCACCTTTTGTGTCCTTCAGACAAATATGGACAAAAGCTAATTAAATCAGTAATATAAATATAGTAGTTTTATGTATTTAATATAGTTTTCTATATTAACTCTCTTTTCAAAGTACTATTTAAGTATTCTATAACTCACTGCATTTAAATATGCAACATTTAGGACACGATAGTTATTCTGGTAGTGCCAGTCGGGGCCTAAATGTTGCATGTTTAAATGCAGTGCTTATACAGTTCTTAAATAGTACTTTATAAAGCCTTTAGACATTGCATAATTTTTCTCCCCTGAACAAGAGTGCAGTTACTGAAGAACCTTGGCTAGTCTGTCATTCGAATACTAGGTGGACTCTTCTTCTTTCTCCTTTCTTGCTGGTAGTGTTCTTGGACTGTGCTCCTGTTCTTCTTCGTCATTGACTTGTGGCATCAGTGCCAAGATATGCTGCCCCATGCAGAGTGTGGTTGGCAGCTGGAGGATCTAGATGCTAACCTGTGGAATGTGTTTTTCCAGCAGCAGCATATGAGACTGTGCTGGCTTCCTGGCTGGCTTTTTTCGGACTTTTGGCTGGTTGCATTCTTGGCTCTGGTGCCAGGTGTTAAACTGACTATGGGAATGGGACACAGATGGCATCCTTTTGAATAACTTTTTTTTAATTCTCTTCCTAATGTGAGGCAACACTTTCTATAATTTTCTTTGAATTTGATTCCCTGCTTATTTGTCTTAACCTACAAAGCTTGTGCCATAATGGAAAAAGTGGTTTTTTTAATGCCTCATTTAGATTTATTTGATCCTGACAATTTAAAGCACTGCACAATGTACTAGCATGGTATATTTGTTGTTTTCAACAACTCTCCTACAAAGTAGCATTCTCCTTGTGCGGAACTGAACGGGCTGCTTCTCTCATAGTAGCCACCCACTGTATGTGTCTCCCTTTTTTCCCCACCTTTAAAGCTAGAGCTGTGTGCTCAGGCTCTACAGGTCTCAAGTGTTTAGGTAGTTTCGTTAGTTGTTTCATAAACTCACCTCACCCCATCCTCTGGCAAAAGCCATTTATGTTATGGCAATAAAGTGAGATTTGGTCATCTTGTGGTATTTCTGCTATTGGGGTAGGGGATGCTAGATATTGTGTTATTCCAGGCTGCATGAGTGTTTCTAGGAGGCATGATTAAAGTCAGAGAAAAATATAAATACACAAGCAAATACTGTCCGCCACACACATCCCTATTCAAAAGTTTGGGTGAATGTGCTGAGAAGAAATTCTCCTGATAAACCATTACACTAGACTGACAGATACCATGACAAACAGCATGCTGTTGGGTAGTCCAGATACCACTAAATCCTTGAAGTAACGAACAAAACCACACTGACTTGCAACTTTGAACTCCATTTAATCAGGCAACAGGGAAAACAGCAACCATGCCAGTGTTGTGGCTCTGTCAGCCTTTCTCCTGGAAACCCTGGATTTGTTTTTCCATGCTGCCTAATTAAATACCATTTAAGTTGTCATATAAGATTAGCTTTGTTTTCTTCAAGATGGCCTAATTTAGCTGTGTTTGGCATAGTGGGCAGTTCAATGGTTTTGTCAATGTGCCTACACATTCATTGTATTGATTATTTAGCTCTGGGATAGCATAGTAAACTAGAACATACTTCCCCTGTGTCTCATGGCGTGCAGCATATTTTTCTGTTTGAGACAGATATTGAACTGTGTGATCTTTACTCACACAGACAGAGCCATCCCTTGGGTAGGGCAAATCGGGGCAACCGCTCCAGGCCCCGTGGGCTGGTGCGATTGCCTGGCGCAGTTGGTTCTGGGAGACATAGGCGAGGGAACTAGGCGTGCGGAGGATGCTGCAGCCCCTGCGGGCTCCCAGCTGCCGTCCCACGCAACCGGGACTCTGCCCAGCCACCGATGCAGAGGGGGGCCTCCAAGCCTGCGAGGGCCGATTTGTCCCGGGCCCCGCACCCTCTAGGGACAGCCCTGCACACAGACCCACCAATGGATCTCGTGCCTGAGCTGTAGCGCCATTCTGAGTCCTCTACTGTGTGAGAGTTAGTTAACATATATCCATTGCTTTGATCATATAAAGAGTTATTTCAGTGCTATCAATAATCTGAAAGTAGACTGCAGTCACATCAGTTATATGGGGTGGCTTTGAGAGGCAATGCAGTTCTGTGACAGGATACCAGACTAAGAATTAGGAGACCCGGGTTCTAATCCCAGCTCTGAAACTGATTAATTGTGTGACCTTGGGTGAGTCACTTGACACTTCGGAGCTCCAGTTTCCCTATCTGTAAAATGGGAGTAATCATTCTGAGCCACCTTTGTAGAGTGCTTTGAAATCTAAAGAATATGCATTGTCCAAACCCATCTCCTTTTATAACTAAATTAGAATTTGAGAGAAATCATACCTTCCTAAGTGTGAGGATTACTGGATGTCTGATTCCCTAAATAATGATAATTTACAGGAGGTTCAGTAGGTCAGCAAGAAATTTAAATACTGGGGAACGTGTGTGTGTGTGTGTGTGTATATATGCATATGTATACACACACACACACACACGTTCCCCAGTATTTAAATGTATATGTATCAGTATTATATATATTATATATAATCAGTTAATTTGGAAAATGAAATGCATCATTTGTTAATTGTCTAAGAGTAAAATTATGCTGTGTGTGAGTATAACTTTAGATATGTAATATAATCAGAAAGTATTGAGCACTATGAGAGCCAGCAGAATGTCAAGTGAGTAACAGATCTACCTCCTGTTTGGGCAACGAACATAGACACAGAGTTTTCTTTGGGGATATTGTCAGTAAATTTTAGTTTTATTAATTTCAAATATTGAAATTCTGAGATTGTGAAGTTGCTTTTTTAGTTCAAACTACCCAAACTATGCAGGAACCCACTGGCAAAAGATGAGAAAGCAGGTGAGAACGTGAGGATGGAGACAGGATTTTTCAAGAACTAAACAGGAAAGCCAACCAGTGGAAAGTATGGATATTGGCTGAATAGATCACATCCAGTTGTGCCTTGGAAGTTTTTAATGAAAATTAGGTATGACTAACCAACACTGAGGGTCAAATTGTATTTTTTTAGTCACTAAATCCTTTTTGGGAGGTAAAGATGGAGGCATGCAGCAGTGGGAGTACCCAGAAGAATTCTATTTGACTCATTCGCTCTCAGATGTCACCATGCTCTATACTTGCAGGGGAAACAGGCCTGAGAACACAAAACCCAGATCTGGATTTTGAACTTCCTGAAGTTCAGAGTTAATTGGATTCAGCGTTTTTTGGTTTGAGCCATTTCCAGTTTTTGGATCTGTATGTGGCTGAGTGGCAGTGTGACTCAGTGTGGAGGACTGAAGTCAGGTGGGGTCATTCTTAATGAAATACACTGAAGAACTGAAGATGAGTATATTGTTCTTCTCCTAACTCTCCTGGCAGCTGCTCTTCTCTCTCCTCAGAAGAAAGAGGCTCCTCTTACAGTTCCTCATAACCTCTGGCCCCGCCCCACCCCCGTTCCAGTGCCACTGCTTCCTCCACGCCAGTTCCCTCTGCTCCTTCAAAAAAGTGCTAAAATGGTACATAGCCCTTGTGTCGCCCCTCTGCATAGGGATGAATTTCACCCTAAAGTAGTGGCTAAGTAAAGATTAGACAGTGGAGAAAATTGCCGTGTTTTTTGCAGAGACTAGATTTGTTGTTGTTGCATGCATTGTTACCAAACACCATATACATTAGCAGAAGATGTTTATAATCATATTAGTTCTTGAGAACAAGTGTTCTGAAGAAGGGTCTTTTTAGCCTGAAAGCATAGAATTTTATTTATCCAATAAAATGTGTTACATTCTCTGTCTTTTTATTTATATTGTGACAAAGTTCCTCCTCTGTCTTGGTGGGTCCTGCTCTTATTGGCGGATTTGCTCGTCTCAGAGATTCACAGCAGCCCTCAGTTTAGCCACTTTTGCCAGTGGCTCAAACCTGCCATTCACTCAGCTAACCTCATCACTGGCCAGCATGGGGAAATTGAATTGATTGGAATTTAAATTGATAGTTATTCGACTCTGGTTTTCATTTTCAGATAGTGTGCTATATTAATTTAGTTGATTTCTTTGAAATGTTATCCAAATTAAGTTTAAGTAAACAATGTTCTGAGTCATTTGGAAAGTAAATTGTGATAAAACTTCGTTGTGATTGTTTTTAATGTAACATACTGAGCACAGTAAGGAGAATTCTACAGATGGTTTTTCCACAAATGTGACAAAATTGCAGTGAATCTCCTCATTTTACCAACATTAGCCATTGTGCAGCCAATGGGATTTGTAACTGTACCTTCATTTTGTTAGGGGAATGCATTTTAAGATTAGTCTACATGTGTCTTAATTGTCAGTATGTAAAACGGTTATACCAAAAATAGTTATGTACCGAGAATAGTTATGTAGATCTTTATAGTGCCACTCAACTTTGGGTTTTTTAAAATCTGTTTACATTACTTGTAAGTAGGACAGTCCTTTATATACAAACTGAATTTTACCCACATTTTGCCTTCAGTAGTCCAAATATGGTCTGTTTGGTTCAGTGTATCTCCAGTGGTTCCATACTGGGGATGAACAGACAGTCTTTTTCTAGGAGGAAAAAAGAGCTGGCCCTCTACAAGAGTCAGTACATTTAATTTATGTATTGAAAAAGGAAACAAGCTTTTTCTCTATCATGTTGAGCCCTAGCTTTTCTTGAGTAACCATGGAATCTCACTGCTGTTACCCAGCCCTTGCTCTCACTACCCCTTTGCCCCCAGTATTGTGCTCTGTCTAAAATTAGATTTCCATCTCTTTGGGGCCAGAGCCAATATCTGCTTGCTTGCACTAGAAGGCAACTAGCACACTTTGAGGTTCAACAAATATGATAACAATGAACGACAGGTGTATGTTATGAGGCTCATGTTTGTTTTAGCTAGGGTTTGAAAATGAGTTTTATGTATGTGTTTTGTCATGTTTACATTTACTTTCTTTTCTTTTATTTCACAGGTGACAAAGAAACAGTTCAGGATTTTACCAAATTTCTTATGGGCTCAAACATATCACTGGAATCCAATATGACAAAGAAAAAGACAGATTCCGGTAAGATTAATTATGAAGACCCTGTCACAGTTCCTCATAAATGATGTTAGTGATAAAATTGCCCTTTTAGATGACAAAAAACAAAACAAAACACATTGTCTACTGAAGTAGATAAAATAGGATCTCTCATTTCTCATCAGAAAAATATGTCCTCATGGCTCGGGAGATTGGTGACAGAATAAAGAAATTTACACTTCTAGATCATCAGTTCATATCCAGCCCAGGTTGCTGGGGACCAAATGTTGTTACTATCTGATTGTTGTCAAACAACCATGTGGTGACCAATTCCTAGTGGTCAAGAAGCCACATTACAAAAACAAAAAGAAAAGGAGGACTTGTGGCACCTTAGAGACTAACCAATTTATTTGAGCATAAGCTTTAGTGAGCTACAGCTCACTTGCATCCGATGCAGTGAGCTGTAGCTCACGAAAGCTTATGCTCAAATAAATTGGTTAGTCTCTAAGGTGCCAATACAGACTAACACGGCTGTTACTCTGAAACGTTACAAAAACACCATCACAGTTGGTACTGATTGGCACTCTTGTTGGAAGTCTCAGGAGAGACCCAAGGATGGAATGGGTCTAAATGAAACTAAATTACCATCTAACCGATAAGGATACACTCTGCAGGCTAAGATTGAGGACAATTAGCAAGGCAGTACAAGGAAGCTTGCACTTCCTCTGTATGTGCTGTATCTGTGTCCAGGGCTCTCAATTTGGCAATTTTCACAAGAATTAAATTCCCATGAACATTCTAAGTTTTTTTTTAAAGCATTCATATTGTCAAAATAATAAAACAATCACTCTGTTCATGCTTTAATGGAGTTTTTTGTGGCCCAGGTGCCACAAGTACTCCTTTTCTTTTTACTTTTTATCTAGCTAACTGTATTCCAATAAGCTTATTAGGAATTGCATGCTTTTAATGAAAAGGAATATATACATGGTATCATTCTGCCTTCATTATAAGAATCCACACTAACTGCTACTTTGGCGTTTCTGTTCACTAGCATTTAATCTGAAAAAAATTAGCATCTCTCTGAAGCTGTGCATGAATTGACTTTTATGCTCTTACTGATGTTTTTGAAAGCCTTTTCCTTTTGAATCCTGTCTGATGTTAAAACTTCAAAGAATGCATGCAAAGAAAAGCCTCCTAAATTAATTATAAACTGTGGTGTGTTCGTAATCCCTAGATAGAACACTGGCACTTAATTTACTTGGGTAAAAAAAGAGAAACAGGGCTTACGGTTGAGATTTGGCATTTCAGTCCCTTAAAGTTTATTCAGTCTAAAAATTGTACTTAGCAAGGATTAAGTCAATATGATAAACTGTTAGTAGTAGTAGCTTCATCCAAGTAGTAAGGTAAAGCCAAGGATGGCTATCAGTTTTAATTGACTAGTCCACTTTTTCTGAACTTAGGTAAATAGTATGTATTTAAGTAGATCCCTTCTGGGATTTGAAGAGTTTGAAAGGACATATTATACATATGATTTTTGAAGAATATCTACATCTGCTGTTATTCATTTTGATACATTATATATTTAATGGTAAGCCTTTAGAGCTTTGAAGTACGTCAATACTTTGAACTGCAGTCAAAATAGACTATTGGATATACGCTGTTTTCTCATTTTCTTAAATAAGAGTGGACTGTCATTTAATTTTTTAGTTCAGTACTATTCATGAAGCCTACCTACATAAAAATTCAAAGATAAATCAGAACTCGGAATAAGTTAGCATAAACATGGCTTCACTTTTAATACACTTTATTTAATCATTTAGGTTTCTGAAACAAAATGGTGCATTTCCAAAAATCCAGAAGCCCTGCCACTAGTGCCTTTTAAATAAGGTATAGGCAAAATAAGTTGGAATATGCAGGTTATTTTGAGCTTGTTACACTGTGCAGAAATTTTTTGAGCAGTTGAACATCCTCAGTTTTCATTGAAGTCAGTGGGAGTTGAGGGGACAGAGTACCTTGAAAATTCATGTCATTAAGAAGAAATGAGCCCCTAATAGTTTGCATGGAACTGAGTCCATTAAAAATGTATGAGATATTCCCTAAAACGATATTCTTTGTAACTGATTACAAATGGTAAATAAAATGATGTAGATTTGGTGGTGTTATGGGAATTCCACAAACTGTGCAAGAACATCACGGGGTGAATGTGTGTCTTTGTAGTTTGTGCTGTTTTTCCAGCCTACTGCATACACTGCAGTAGGCTCAAGTGTATGCACAAATTCTATTGAGTAATAATGGGTTGTGCCTGTACGTAGCTGCTGGGCACTAGCAAAGGTTTTTACAGTGTTTAGAAGGTACAGTAGATACCACTGAAAAGTCAACATTTGCCAACTTTCGTCACACAGTTGCCTCAGGTATTACCCATTCTAAGCATAGGGAAAAATTCCATTAATCTCAGATACCACTGTGTAGTAGCTGTTGGGAGATGATAACCTCTTTATACACAAAATTGTTTTTTTTTTTAAAGGGTGTATTCATTTCCTCCCATCTGGGATTTAAAAACGAAAATAAAAAATTCAAATAGCCATTCTTAAAATGCTAAGGACTCCAAATATAACCTAATTTAAAATCACTTGGGCACAAGATTGTCTCCAGTCTTGCTTTTTCACATGGTTTGGGGGACATTTCCATTATGATTTGTGAGTTGGTGCTCAAGTCCAAAATGAAAGAAGAATAAAGAAAAAGTGGAGGAGCTGTCTGTCTAGCTTAGGCATTTCTAAATGTTACCCCAAATTAATGTGGAATCCATGTCCTATCCCTCTTACTACATTTATAAATCTGTGTATGCTTCTTAGGGTATGAAATACTGCATGCAACCAATATTACATCAACAGCCAACAGTGTCATTGACACTGGCAGCATTATGAGTGTTATCTTACCCTTGAATAGTTTCTCCTGTTAGACACAAGCAGTCTTCTTTTTAACGTAAATCATGCATATCTCCTCTAACCTTATGGACTCTCTCTTTTAAAAAACAGACATGTTTAAACAAAGGCCATCAAACAATTTAAAAAAAATAATCGTGATTAATCACACTGTTAAACAATAATACAATACCATTTATTTAAATATTTTTGGATGTTTTCTATATTTTCAAATATATTGATTACAACACAGAATACAAAGTTACAGTTCTCACTTTATATTTATTTTTGATTACAAGTATTTGCACTGTAAAAAAACAAAAGTAGTAGTATTTTTCAGTTCACCTCATACAAGTACTGTAGTGCAATCTCTTTATCATAAAAGTTGGACTTACAAACGTAAAATTTCGTACAAAAAAACTGCATTCAAAAATAAAACAATGTAATATTTTAGAGCCTGCAAGTCCACTCAGTCCAACTTATTCAGCCAATCGCTAAAACAAACAAGTTTGTTTACATTTGCTGCAGATAATGCTGCCTGCTTCTTGTTTACAATGTCACCTGAAAGTGAGAACAGATGTGCAGGAGAGTGAGTTTGTGTGTGTATGGGGGTGGGGGGGATGTGAGAAAACCTGGATTTATGCAGGAAATAGCCCGACTTGATTATGTAAAGAGTTGTCACTTTGGATGGGCTAGCACCAGCAGGAGAGTGAATTTGTGGGGGGGGGGGTGGAGGGTGAGAAAACCTGGATTTGTGCTGGAAATGGCCCACCTGTTGATCACTTTAGATAAGCTATTACCAGCAGGACAGTGGGGTGGGAGGAGGTATTGTTTCATATTCTCTGTGTATATATAAAGTCTGCTGCAGTTTCCACGGTATGCATCTGATGAAGTGAGCTGTAGCTCACGAAAGCTCATGCTCAAATAAATTGGTTAGTCTCTAAGGTGCCACAAGTACTCCTTTTCTTTTTGCCATCAGAAGGGTGATTTTCTTTTTTGGTGGTTCAGGTTCTGTAGTTTCTGCATCAGAGTGTTGCTCTTTTAAGACATCTGGAAGCATGCTCCACACCTCGTCCCTCTCAGATTTTGGACCATACTTCAGATTCTTAAACCTTGGGTCGGTTAGAAATCTCACATTGGTACCTTCTTTGCGTTTTGTGAAATCTACAGTAAAAGCGTTCTTAAAATGAACATGTGCTGGATCATCATCCAAGACTGCTGTAACATGAAATATATGTAAGAATGCAGGTAAAACAGAGCAGGGGACATACAATTCCCCCCCAAGGAGTTCAGTCACTAATTTAATTAACGCATTATTTTTTTAACGAGTATCATCAGCATGGAAGCATGTCCTCTGGAATGGTGGCCAAAGCATGAAGGGCCATATGATTGTTTAGCATATTTGACACGTAAATACCTTGCAGTGCCAGCTACAAAAGTGCCATGTGAATGCCTGTTCTCACTTTCTGGTGACACTGTAAATAAGAAGCAGGCAGCAGTATCTCCCATAAATGTAAACAGACTCATTTGTCTTTGCGATTGGCTGAACAAGAAGTAGGACTGAGTGAAGTTGTAGGCTCTGAAGTTTTACATTGTTTTGTTTTTGCGTGCTGTTATGTAACAAAAAAAATCTACATTTGTAAGTTGCACTTTCATGACAGAGATTGCACTACAGTACTTGTATGAGGTGAATTGAAAAATACTATTTCTTTTGTTTTTTTACAGTGCAAATATTTGTAATAAAAAATATACACTTTGATTTCGATTACAACGCAGAATACAACTGTATATGAAAATGTAGAAAATCATCCAAAATATTTAATCAATTTCAATTGGTATTCTATTGTTTAACAGTGCACTTAAAACTGATTAATTGTGATTAATTTTTTTAACCGTGATTCATTTTTTTGAGTTAAATGCGTGAGTTAACTGCAATGAATCGACAACCGTAGTTTAAACATGGATAATAGAAGAAAAGTCTCTCTACTTAGATTTGATTTCTCCTGTTTTCCAAGGTTTTGGTCAGTTGTGATTCATACGTACATTATCTTTTTCTAAGACACCTCTTCAAAACTCATACAGTATACTATAAATGTCTGAAAAATGCATTCTTCTCACTGGGTATTGAGATAGCTTTTCCTGTAGTAATGATGTGTATTCGTATTATCAGTTCAGAGGTGGTAACATCTGGTTGATCAGCATAAGTGGTTAGGCTCTCTGTTGAAGCAGTTTTGCCATTCTGATAAGTAAAACCAGACAGTATTTTGTATGAAATTGTTACCAGCTGTAGTTGAAGAAACTGAATCAGCTATTGGTTATTTTATTATTTTAAAAAAATTGATATGTCACTGCAAATTTAAACAGTAGTTTACACACACAACAATTTCCTCCCCCTTAGGATTGCATATTTTTTTTAAGACTATGCATGGGGCTATACATTTTACCCCTGAGGGCATTCTGCACCAAAAAAATTAAAAATTCTGGCACAATTTTAAAATTCTGCAAATTTTATTTGTCAAATAAATGTGGAGATTCCAGCATGGCATAGGGGAGCACAGGCCACTGGCTGCACAGAGGTGGGAGATCACTGTGCAGCTCCCACTCAGGATATGGACTCGGTGAGGCTGCACCCAACCCTGACACAGCGCAAGGACTGGGTCTGACCCAGAAACACCCCAGGGCCCTGCCTCTTCATGCCAGGTGCACCAGGTGTGAACAGGCAGGCTCAACAATGCAGGATCCAAGTGCGGAGGGGCTTAGTGTGGGGGGCAGTCTGGGTGTGGGCAGTTCACTGTGGGATCTGGATGCACAGGGGTTTGTTGGGGGTTCTGGATACAATGGTAATGGGATTCTGCAGGGAGGTCCGGGGTGCCTGGGGCTCAGCAAGGGGGGTCAGGGGGGGGGAACAGAGCTCGGCAGGGGGGTCTGGGTGTGGGGTTCCAGATGCTGGGGGAGTGGGGCTCAGTGGGGTGGGGACCATGTGCAGCTGGTTGGGGCTCGATAGGACGGGGATCCGGGTGCAGGTGGCTTGTTGGGGTGGTCCAGGTGCAGGGGGAGTGGGGCTTGTTGGGGGGCATTCTGGGTGCAGGCAGAGGGGTGAGGCTCGGCGGGAGGGCCTGGGTATGAGGAGGTCTGGATGCACAGGGGTTGGGTAGATGGGGGAGCAGCTCCCTGTACAGTGATCTCTCCCCCTGCAGCTGAGGAGCAAGGGGGGCAGGAAGTGCAGGAGGGAGGAGAGAGTTTGCAGAACTTCCTAGAGCTGCGGGAGAAATCTGGGGGTAGGTCTGACATGTCCTTAGATGCCGTGCCGGGGAAGAGGCAATCCCATCCCCCCCAACCTCATCAGGGACTAGCAGTTGAGCCTGGCATAGGGTAGGAGCCACCAGCCGGGTCTTCCCCAGTCCCGCCCCCTGCCCCACAGTGATTTACCTCTCTGCCGGCTGCCCTGGGCACCTGAAACATACTGCTGGGAAGAATCATATGACCGCTCTTGTGGCTTCCCTTTGCTTCCCTGTCAGAAAGTCATTTTTCTGCAGGAAAGCAAAGAAATCTGCAGGGGACATAAATTCTGCACATACCTTATTTGGTTGGAAGTATGCAATCAGGCAGCAGCAGAGACAAAAAAATACCTCCGCAAATATAGTACAGTACCGTGTTGAAAGTAAACTACTAAAAATAAATAAAGGGAAAGCAGCATTTTTCTTCTGCATAGTAAAGTTTCAAATCTGTATTAAGTCAATGTTCAGTTGTAAACTTTTGAAAGAACAACCATAATGTTTTGTTCAGAGTTATGAACATTTCAGAGTTACAAACAACCTCCCTTCCCAAGTTGTTCATAAGCCAGAGGTTCTACTGTACAAACTACCCCCGCAATTGACACTCTTGTCAGTAGCCGTAGGGGAAAAGCCAAGGGCAGAATGAGACAGGCAGACTGTCCAACCTGTTAACCCCTGTAGGTGGTCTGTCCAGATCAAAATTGAGCCATATTGGCCATTCAGTTTAGGGAAGTTTGCACTGCCCATGCTGTACCTGTTCCATAGCTAAACTATGTAAATCTTCCTTAAAATTTGTTAAAAATAAAATAATCCTTTAGTATTTTGGGTGATGCCAGCTTTGTAATGAGCAGAGATGCAAAGTAGTAAAAAAATACAACATTGATGAGATTTGGGAATAGGACACTTAATTTGCAGAATTCCAAATGTTCTCAGGTGGTGGTTATCCTTTGGAAGAAAAAATATCCAGGTGTGCCTGCAGGAATGTTCTTCTTGACAAAAGTAACTGTGTACACTAAATGAATCTCTGAAGCATATGTGTAACCTGTCAAAGAAAAGAGAGGTTCAAATGGTCTGTCTTGGCCGCCTTGCTTTGATGAAGGCTTGGTTTAATCCTGCAGGCATGCACTTTTCCTGCAGAGAATTTAAGGTCAATACATAACTTCTTTCAGGATCCCCCTTTCTGTGTTTCTGCTGTTCTGAGTGCTGAAGCACATACCATAAAATTTTGTTTGAGAAGTCAAAATAAAGCTGAAAGCCCTGTTTCTCTTTCTGATTACATGGTTTGTGGTTAAACAGCTAACAGTAGTGTCTTGTAACATTTATACAGTAGCTACAGTACCTGACCGTCGGCGTCCTCCCTTAGCTCCTGTTAAGCCCACACAGGTGCGAAGAAAACCATTGCCTCCAAGCACAGTGACTGGTAAACCGGGGAGTGCAGGTATTTCAGCCTTTTCATTTTCAGTTTCAATGCTTTTGGTTGCTGTGATGTGCTGAATAGCCTTAACCCCTGTTGATATCCATGGGAGTTGAGCGCAGTCAGAACTTCACAGGATCAGGTCCTTTTTTGTTAGCTAACGCAAGTTCTGCAAGGTTCCCACTTGAACTTGCTTGGATATCTGTTTTGTGCACACAAAGGATGGATCTGATGAAGCACAGGCTGAGTATGACTTGCACCTAAGTTGCCCTCCTAAGATGAATATGTCTAATGCTCTTTTGCCTTCACACATAAGTCCAGGTCCTTCTGTAACCTGATTTCAGTATAATCAGTCCTACTGGTGCAGCTGAAAGCATAATGGAGTGATGCAAGTTAAGTCAATATTTCCTTTTCAAAGAGTTACAGTAGATAATTTTATGACCAGTCATAGCATTTACAGTTATCACATGCATGCCTCAGATAGAAGTAATCAAATATCACACCTCAGGATATATCTGTAACTGATTATCTGTAAGAATCTGTGAGAATCAGGAAGGGAAAAATGGTGTCCAACATATGCAGCATTACAGAATTTTCAGAGGAATTCAACCCATAAATAATCAGGGTTGAGATTTGCAAAGCAGTTCAGTGGATTTGACCACACATCTTCTATTGAAAATTAATGGCAAGTGTGTGGCTAAATCCTCTACTCTGCTTTGAAAATTGCAGGTCAGTTATTTACTACTACTACTGGAGGCAGGAAATCAGACCCATAAGACTGATTATCTGTTCTAGTATGATTAATACTTTTGTGAGTCCAGTATTCCTATGTCTATATAGTATTTTCCCATACACACAATAAAATATAAAAGTCAGACAAAATATGAAGATAGTTACTTAACTGTATATAACTACTTCCAAACAAAACTATACTTCATGATTTATTATTCTGAAAGAATACTAATACTATACATTATTAGGCAATCTTGAGCCTGCATCCAATAACTGTATTGCAAATTCTCTAATTCTGTTTAGACCAAACTGCAGAAATACTTATGTTAAACTGTAGCATATACCACAAATATTTGCATTTTCTAAAAGTGTGATATTTATTGAAATAAAATCCATTACTACAGACAACATTAGATTTAGTTCTATGATTTTGTGACTTACTCCAAATTGTGTTAAATGAAAACCTGGGTTATGATTGTAAGAGGTCACTGGTTTACAAATAAAAGAAATAAATTAAGAATGGCTCAAGCTATATTGCCTTCATTGTTATTTCCAGGGTCTGATGTATTGATACATGCATATTACTTTTTAGGTGGATGTAACTATTCATGAGTGTGAAAGGCTGCTGCTAGGTCTGACTAGAGGCAGGCAAATGTGATGCAAATGTATCTCAGTCAGATCTTCTAATTCACCTCAATTTTGGCTTCTGATGTTAGTTCTGAGGTAAAGATTGCCAATTGTGCAAGCTAGTGTGCAATGCGCACTATATTCAGTAGAGGAACTCACTTTGTTGAGACATTAACCAATTTGCCCCAGGTCTCCAGTATTGAAATGTTGGTATTGCGTCAAACGATTGCATTACCTGTTTCTCCTCTTACCGCACAGAAGAACAAATGCACATGAAATGCTGTGGGCCTATTTTCCCCCTTGACACGGTAGTAGTTCCAGGTGTGAGTTAATGCTGTTAGTTGATTAATATATATTTTAAATGTATGTTGTAATTGGAACATGTTGGAGCAGTTTCATCCTTGGTGTGATTCTGTTGATTTAATGGACTCGGAACAGGGATGAATTGGGTCCAGGTTCTGCTCATTGTTACACTAGTGCAGTGGTCCCCAAACTGTCGGGTGCGCCTTCCTGGGGCGGCACAAAGGAATGTTTATGGACAGCATGGTGGGGCCCTGGTCAGCCCCCACAAGGGGCGCAGGGAGGGAGTGCCACCCAGCCCCACTCTGTCCCGAACCCAGCTCCATCCCCATACGCAGCTCCAGTCCACCCCATGCTCCACTCCCAGCCCAGCTCTGCCCTCATTCCCTCTCTGCCCCCAAACCAGGTCTGCCTCCAGCCCCAGCTCCTCCCCCATCCCCAGCTCTGCCTTCAGCCCAAGCCCCTCTGTTGAGGAAGCCTTGATTGTGCAGTAATGGAGGAGAGTGCAGATAGATTCCATTGCTGGAAAGGGGGGGGCATGACAGGAAAAGTTTGGGCACCAATGCACTAGTGTAAATCTGGAGAGACTTCTTTGATGTCCAAGAGTTACTCCACATTTGCACTTTTCTTTGTTAAATCTCTAATTCATTAAATCTCTGATACATCTACCAGCGTTTCATATTTTCATCCTCTTTTCCCACAACTTAAAGGCCAATTTACATGTTAGCTAGTAACTATCATAGAATCCTGGACGTTAAAGATAGAATAAACCAATTAGCTCATCCAGTCCATCTCTCAGGGCCAGGATTTTCTTCTATCATACATTTCCTAATGTTTTGTCCAGTTTAGTTTTAAATGTTCCAAATCATGAAGCTTCCACCAATTCTCTTGAGAGACTATTCCACAGCCTTAATTAATCGCACGATCCGGAAACTTTTGCCTCCTGATATAATGTGCATTGATTTTCCCTTTCATAATTTTGTCCCATAGTTCTTTCTTGTACCACCATTGGAAATTCTTATTAGTAACATTTTATATACAAGCTGAGTATTATGGGAGAAGTTATTGCTCAGCCATTCAAAATATCCAAAAAGGAAGTAAGAGATTTCTATAAACATCCTGAAATTTGATGGCAAGAATGAAAGCCTTAAGGGAATTTCCATTTCTGTCCTTACGTCTGACCAAAGCCACTGTCCGTTTGGAAGCGATGTTCTTGTGTATCACACAGAGCTGGGCAAATAACAGATATTTTACAATTCAGAAAAATAAAAAATGAATTGTGTTTCAGATCAAATTGAAAATTTTTTATTTCATTTTTGGAAAATCGAAAAGTCAAAGTACATTTTGTTTTGAGTTGAATGAAGAGTTAGGTTTCTATTTAGAGCATTTTTTAATGTGCGTGTGATGGGATCCCTGGGGGGCAGCCTGGGACTGTGGGACTGCTTTGCCCCCTTAACTCTCTCCAGCCTGGGCTGTCTCTCACAAAGCCTTGCTAGTGACCAGCAGCAAACTCCTCCAGGTGCTGTTATCACTCAGCACAACCGCATGTGGAGACCCCACACCCAGCTAGATTGCATGAATGCTCCCAGAGCTACTCATGAATCCCACAGAGAAAGGCATAAGAGCCAAATCCCTCCAGCTCCCAGCACTGTACCTCGGGAATATACCGTCTTACACTGCTCAAGATAGGCAGTGCAAATTTACTAATTGGCTCACCACTTCATCAGTGGAAAGTGGATATACACCAGCCTTTGCAAAACCTGAGCAGATTTGCCACACACTTCATACAAACTCACTGGTAAAGATAAACAGTTAAAATCTACCTTTTATAGTCAATACATTTGTTTAAGTGATATTAAGTGATAGGCAAAAAGTCAGTTAGTTACCAAAAGAAATAAAATATAAGCGCGCAGTGTAAACTCTCAACCCTATTAGACTGGGCAACAACTAGACTAAGCAGTTTTTCCTCACCCCACTGAATATTGCAGTCCATAGTATACAGATTTCACCCTTAAAATCTGGGCCAGTCCCCTCAATTGGAGTCTTCAGTCTTCTTCTCAGTGTCTTTGTTGCGTGCAGCATAGGTAGGGGCAGGAGAAAAGGCAAACCATGTGGCCACTGTGTCTGTTTTATAACCTCAGTCCCATGTGATTGGGGAGCACAAGTCCAAGCATGTCTGGGTGCACTGCCTAGTCTCCAGGCAAAGTTGAACCATTCCCCCGTGTGGCCTCATGCAGGTGAGCTCTCTTGCTGGACAATAGTTGTTGATGGGTTGATTGATACCCAACCCAGGTGTTGGTTACTTTCCTTGCTGTTGCCCCTGGGGAGCTAATATCTGGCTGATTCCCCAGCTTACAGCATGTTTTAGTGACAGCCATTCAACACAATTCTCATAACTTCATATACATTAATAATATACATATATGGATAGAGAAATGACTTTCAGTAGGTCATAACCTTTCCCCTTATACCTTACAAGGTATGCTTTATATGTAAGATCACGATTATATAAAAATGAGAAATATGGGGGCTCCAGGCTGCTCCCCCAAGGTATAGAATGTCACAGTGTGTTTATAAAATTATAGGAAGTTTTGAAATGAAATAATTTTGAACCAAAAAAAGTGAAATGTTTCTTTTTCGGGGATTTGTTTATTTTTATTGTAAATTTGGCAAAATTGATATGAATTTGCAAAATGTTTCTATGTTGGCAAATCTGCATTTATCAACAAAAAAATGTTTTGTGTGAAAAATATTGACTATCTCTAGTGTCATGACGAGCAGGGAGCAGGCCTGAATTATATAGTATTTGAACTCTTTGAGATTCACCATGCAATATTTGTTAGAAAATATCTGACCTTTTTCAAATGTAGTTTTGGACTTTCACTTACTTTTTGAAAACAAACTACAATAGAACCTCAGAGTTACAAACACCTTGGAAATGGAGGTTGTTCGGAACTCTGAAATGTTCGGAACTCTGAACAAAACGTTATGGTGGCTCTTTCAAAAGTTTACAACTGAACATTGACTTAATCCAGATTTGAAACTTTACTGTGCAGAAGAAAAATGTTGTTGTCCCTTTTTTTTTTTTGGTAGTTTACATTTAGCACAGTACTGTATTGGCTTTTGGGGGTGGGCGGGTCTCTGCTGCTGCATGATTGAGTATTTCCGATTCCAAATGAGGTGTGTGGTTGACTGGTCAGTTCATAATTCTGGTGTTCATAACTCTGATGTTCTACTGTAGAAATATTTTGCCGCAAACCATCCACCTCTTCAAATACTTGTCTTCATCATTTAGTTGATACCAGGAGAGAATAAAAACAATATCATATGATTTAAAATGGCAAATAATTTAGTCATTTATTTTCAATGGAGAATAATAGCACTGCTCATCAACGCCTTCTCAAGATGGATATTGCTTACTATAAAAAAGGGTCTGTCCAGCCCAGAATAAAACCATCCTGCCCGATTTCTGGGACCATTGTGCTATCGGTTGTACAAAGTGTTGGACAGAACTAATGAAAGTCATGCTGTTTTACATGTTTGTCTTGAATGGATTTAGAGCTGCCCTATGGAAATACTGTAACAAACTTTTTAGGGTTCCATTGTTCAGCTGTGTAACTTCAGCTGTAATTAGGACAACCCTTGCTGGCTGTCTCTGTTTACATCCATAATCCTTTTTCATACTCTGGACTCGGTAATGTGCCCACCAGTGAAAGGAACTTAAAAACAGTATTACAGTGGAAGAGTCCAAGTCTCAGTTACTGAATTTAGCTCTCGCATCATGTACCTTGTCATAGGCATAAACCATCACCACTAACCTAGTAGCAGAGAATTGTAGATGAGAGAAACAAAGTTTTATTGGGTAATTTTGTCCTTTACCAATTGGTGTTGGATTGTTCCTGTAGTATATTCAACTAATTGTATTTCATTTTTATCTGCCTATAATCCCTCAGAAATCAAAATTTGAGTGACCTAGCATTTTTTTTTTAATATTGATGGTGTAGACTGTATTGTTTTAGCCGCAATCAGGACTTGTCCAGTCTTTCTTGAGTCCTACTGGAAAATGGTGTACCTATGCTGAGGGGGGAGCTATGCTTGAAAATGGAAATAGGTGCTTCCCTCCTGAATACATGATCCCACTCTTTTGCTGACTAAACAGTCGTCAAAAATCTGAGTTGTGTTCAAAAGAAAACAAGCTCGCTTCTTCTACATAGGAATTGCCTTGAAGTCGCGAGTTCCACCTTCTTCCACGACTACTGTAGCTAAACCTACTGGACCAACCATATCTCTGAAGATGGAAATGCCAAGAAAGAAGCCAACAGTTTCTGCTTCTCCAGAGGACTATGGTAAGCATGTTAGGAGCAGTTTTGTTTTATCTTTGTTTGTTTTTATCTGAAGTTAAGGGAGCTCCTGTATTAAAGTTCCATGCAATTCAGCCCCCTGATTGTATCAATCACTTATTTTCTGTTGCATCCCTTCCCCCAAGCACTTGTGTTTATGTTATCTATGTAATGTAAGGTCCCCTGGACTGGTTCTGATTCTGATCTCACTTACACCACTTCTGCACGGGTGTAACTCCATTGAATTCAACTGACTTGCTCCTGATTTGCATCTCTGTGAGATCAGAATAAGACCGTTTCTCTTCCTAGAAGTCTGTACGTGCCTCACACACTTTTGATACTTACTAATAGGCCACTTGAATTGTGTTGAGGCACCACAAGATGTAGCCTCCTTTTCTGAGAGTTTCACTGTATGTAATGCCCACACATTCATGTCAAGCTGTGATCTACACGGTGGTGGTGGTGTTGTATATATCCACCTAGTTACTCTGATAACCCAGCCCCCTTGCCTATAAGAAGTAATATAAGATGGGTCCAAGCAACTAGATCTGTTTTTTAAACTCATCTGAGTTTGAGAAAGTTGTGATTGGCACATTGTAAAATGAGGGGCAAGCTTCAAAATTTGGATCTGGATTCAGATTCTGAATGACCCCAAAGTTCAGGTGTGTTTTGGGGTTTGGCTTTGAATCTATCCTTGGGCCAAATACAACCCCAGTGTGTGCGGGCATGGCTGCACTATCATAAAGGATGTTCAGTTTACTTATTTCACTCACTCCATAGTAACACAAAAGTTCCAGGCTCTTAACAATGTTGGTGAACTCTCTATGACCCAGTCTGCTGGCAAAAGCAGGCTTGATGCTAGATTTATAAGAATGCATTCTGTGAATTTACATTGTGTGCTGTCCATCAAGGTCTGTTCCCAAAAACAGATATTGAGTTTTCAGGATTGTTACTTCGTATGGCTAGAAGATCACAGTCTGAGTTCACTATTGGAAAGTTGACTAACATGGCTGCTACTGTGAAACCTATTGGAAAGTTGTAATTTCTGCTCCTAACTTGGTATGCTTCTTTACAGTAATGATAAGCCACTAGATACAAACAAGTGACAGTCTTTGTTTGTTTAAAAACAAATGAAAATAGGCAGCTAAAATAAGAGCTCAGTCATTTGGGTAATGATTATCTTGGTTTTGGCCGAGAAGATAGGCTTTTATTTTCCATCACAGCCAAATTCAGGTGACTACTAGGAGAAAGCAAAAATGACAGCAAGCATGCACCATGGAGAGGTCATTTAGAATGGCAGATGAAATATGAGGTGTTGTCATTTTTATATTGCAACTTGATGCTTTTCTGAGAATTTTATTGTGACTGTGTCTTCCCCAGTTAATGCAACTGTCTTCAGCTCGAGTCCTACATCAGAGACTGATTCTCTGGGCAAACCACGGTACACAGGTATGACTGTAATGGCTACAATCCTTCGTTATTATATATTTACCTATCTATCTATATCTGTAGAAGTGTTGGACTCATCAGTAGCGTGCCTCCTCCTGACCAGCAACGGTGTAGCAGTTCTCTCCCAGTCTGGCATTCCTTGCCAATAGCCACTCTGGTCTCTGGTGGTCCATCTCTTCCCATGATTTGGCTCTTCAGCCGGGTGATGATTTAAGTCCACCCCTTCTACCATAACAGAACAGTTGAGCAATATATCGGGTATTCAGACCCAACTCTGGGTCCCATGGTTGTCACTCCCTTTTCTCAGGACTTTCCATCGTCCCTCTCCCCTTCTCTTGTTTAATGTTTGCTTAGCAGTGGCTGGTAAAGGAACCTGGGCTGTCCCACTACACCATATTCTAGCTCAGTGACTCTGTAACCAGCAGCAAGGAATTCTCCATCCAACTCTTTGCTGTTGTTTCCTTGGACTTATTCCTTTCTCAGACCTTCATCCCCGCAACTCTCTGGGCTCCTCCTTCTTTCAGGGCCAGAATCCCCCTAACCAAAATCCCAAAGTAAAAGTAGAAACTTAAACACCATTCTGCCCTCTTCTGGTTCTTTCCACTCTCTGATCCCAGGCCAGGTCTACAATAGGATTTGTAGGTGGATGACCAATCTGGTAGGAGAATCCCTTCCATCAGCATAGGTCATGTCTAACCTCAGAACACTACAGCGGCAAAGCTGTACCGCTTAAGTATAGACAAGCCACTAGAGAATAACTGCAGAGTACCTGACTGTTTTCCTGCAACCCTTTTCTACCACAGCTTCCTGTCTTTATACTAACCCCCGACTCCTCCCCCGTCAGTACTTGGTAGAGCCCTGCGTGGATACAAATTTTTGTCCGCGGATATAAATCGGTATCCGTGAAACCTCAGGGCTCTCCCAGGAACTGTGAAAGGAGCAGAACATGGGGCCGCCACTCCCAGGAGCCAGCACCCCACGCTGGCAGCTTCCGGCGCGGCTGTCACCTCCACAGCCCCGCCCCAGCCCTGCCCCCATCCCTTCCACATAGCTGTCTGCGTTTCCTGTCTGGGGGCGTGTGCACCGCTTGAACACAAGAGCATGACCAGGGACAGCTCCCAGTGAGCCTGGTGCCCACCCCCAGGGCTGGGGGCGGTACAGCTGTGCTGGAGGAGCTGTTGGCGCGGGGCGCTGGGTCCTGGGAGCAGCGGCCCCACGTTCTGCTACTTTCACCGCTGCGGTTTCCTGAAGAGCCCTGCGGTTCCACGGATACCGATTGATATCCGTATCCACGGGTATAAATTTGTATCCACATAGGGTTCTAGTAACTGGGACTGACCTACTCTCCAGATGCAGCAAAGTACCTTAATTGAGCTCACTAACTCCAGTTAACGCCTATCATACCAGTGTGTGGTACACAACCCATCACAATACCCAGTTTAGTTCCTGCTTCCAAACTTTAAGTGCTTTTTTTTCAGTTACATTTTGGTGGCAGAAGAAAGGACTTCAATGTAGACTACCTAAGCATTTGCGACTGTATTTTGTCTCATTTTCCCTGTACTTCCTACCTTACCATCCAGTTCCTAAACTGGAGGACAGGAAACAAATCTGCCAGAAACCACTTGCCAGCAATTGTGCTAATTGCTCATTGTTGTTCATATTCTATTGAAATCATAATGGAATGTCCTAAGATGCCTTGCAAGCCCACCCATACAGGCTTTTACCATTTATTACCACTGTGCCTCAAGGCAAGCTTTACCCCATGGATTACACACCCTACCAAGTATTACAGGGCAAACCCATTCTTACAGATAATCCCCACCACTGCCAGTGTGCCTGATCATAAAAACTATGCTGGGAAGAAAATACACCAGTCACTGTAATAATTGTCTTTTAAACCAATTGTGCATTTTCTTTCAAATAGAGAGGCATATCGAGCGTTGAAAAGAAACCTGAAGCATCGGAGTGCAGAGTTACAGTAATAGTTCCCATCTCCTCAGAGGAAGAATTTACTCTCCCAGACTAATCCTGCCTCTTTCCTGTCTATGCTTAGAAACTGTTGCATGTACAATTAAGGCCATATTAGTACTCTATCTCTCTCTGAACTAATAAAGGTTTCCATTTTAAGGCTAATATACTCTTTATCACCTTCATTAATCTTCTTTTATACTGTCACGACAGAATGCAAAACTCTTGCCTTTTAAGGATGGTTTGAGGGCTCCATCTTGCACCATTGAAATCAATGGAAATTTCCACTTGACTTCAGAAATGGCAGGATCAGGCAGTTAATGAATGCAAGGCCCTGCATTAAACTTGTTACCCTTTTGGGGGAAATGAGACAATGATTGTTATGTATTATAGTAGTAGCTGGAAGCTGCAAACAAGATCATAGTACCATAAAAATATAGGGCTGGAAGGGACTTTGAGAGGTCATCAAATCCAACCCAGTACATTGAGGCAGGACCCAGTAAACCTACCATCCTTGACAAGCGTTTGTCCCACCTGTTCTGAAAAACCTCCAAAATTGGAGGGTCTACAACTTCCCTTGGTAACTTATATCACTGCTTAACTAACCTCCATAGTAAGAAAGTTTTTCCTAATGTCTGACTTCAGTCTCCCTTGGTACAGATTAAGCCAATTGCTGCTACTTCCGCCTTCAGTGGGATATGAAGAACAATTGGACACTGTCTTCTTTGTAACATCCTTTGCCATATTTGAAGTCTCTTATCAGCTCCCCCCTCAGTCTTCTTTTCTCAACGCTAAACATGCCCAGTTTTAACTTTCCTCAGAGGTCAGGTTTTCTTAACCTTTTATCATTTCTCTTCTGGGCTTCAATTTGTCCATACTTAAAATGTGGTGCCCAGAACGGGACACAGTACTCCAGCTGAGGCATCACCAGATCCAAATAGAACAAGACAGTTATCTCCCATGTCTTACATATGACACTTCCGTTAATACACCCCAAAATGGTATTAGCCTTTTTCAGAGCTGCATCACATTGTTGGCTCATATTCAATTTGTGATCCACTATAACCCACAGATCCTTTTTGGCAGTACTATTGCCTAGCTAGTTAGTCCCCGTTTTGTAGTTGTTGATTTGATTTTTCCTTCCTAAGTGTAGTACTTGGGACTTGTCTTTATTGACTTTCCTCTTGGTGAGTTCAGGGCAATTCTCCAATTTGTCAAAATTGCTTTGAATTCTAATCCTTTCCTCCAAAGTGCCTGTAACCCCTCCCAGCTTGGTGTCATCCGCAGATTTTATAAGCATACTCTCCACTCCATTATCCAAGTCATTGATGAAAATATTGAATAGTACCGAACCCAGGATAGACTCCTGTAGGACTCCACTAGACACAACCTCCCAGTTTGATAACAAACCATTATTAGCTACTCTTTGAATATGTTTTTTCAACCAGGTTTTCAACCAGGTTTTTCATCTAGACCGCATATCCCTAGTTTTCTTATGAGAATGTCGTGTGGGATTGCGTCAAAAGCCTGACTAAAATCAAGATGTATCATGTCTACAGCTTCCCCTCTTCCCCCACCATCCACCAGAGCAGTAACCCTGTCAGAGAAGGAAGTTAGTTGCGTGTGGCAAGATTTATTCTTGACAAATCCATTTTGGAGCAGGGCTTCATTCTTCTAGGCACTGTAAAAATCAAAGTCAGTCCTTGTCCCAGTTTGTGATAGAAACTAATTCACTTGCTCAGAATATTTAGCTGTGTCCTTCACCTGTGTTGACTCCTATGTAACACTGTCCCTGCAGTTTTGAGTGCCCACTGCGAATGAGAGATGGGTGAAATGAGCATAGGCTCAAGGTGTACAAAAATCACACCAACATGTTGGTGTTGGGATATTTATTATTCTGTCTCTCACATGTAGGCATTAAAGAAGATAAATTACAAAAAATGGGAAAATAATAGTTAAAATATACGCACGAATACAATGCGCAAGTGTAGATGTGACCATCACAGAATGGCATTTGTGTTAGACTTTGGACATGATTTATCAAGCAGGATTTCCTACTTCATGCACTTAAATAAGTTTTTCCTTGTTTTAGGTGTATCTGCATTCTGCTGTCCTACGAAGCACTAACTGGTGATGCTTTTCTCCTAGGCCCTCACGTCAAGTATGTGCCAAAAAATGTAAGCGAGCCATGTTCTATTACAACCACTCTCCAGTACTTCCCAGAAGAGGAAGGCAGCAACAAGGAAGATGTTACTAGCCCTCCACAAAATCCTCCTTCCAACCTCACTGTGGTGACAGTTGAGGGTTGTCCAAGCTTTGTCGTACTGAACTGGACAAAACCGGAAAATGACACCGTTACCGGTCAGTTTAATTTCAGTTATCATCTACTACTTCAATATATAACACTGTATGCTCATTTTTACTTTAGTTAAATGTTTGTTGTTGTTTTATGTCCACAGATGAAAGTATCATTTAGACAAAGGGAGCCTGACTCTTCACTGCCTAGCATCTTGTGTAACTGTTGACAATTGCAGAAGGTGGGTGTAAAATGCTATCAAATCAGAACTGTGGAGTTCTGCACACTCACTGTGTACTGATGTCAGTGACTACACAAGATGCAAGACAATGTAGAATCAGGCCTATACAATATGTGTCTTCCCATTATTTATTTCTGCCTCCTCGGTGCACTGTAGGTAAGTGGATTCTCTACAGTCTGGTAGGATCTAATATTGGTGATTCAGCTGTTTGACAATAAAAGGGAAAAGCAAGTTATTTAACATTATTATTTAACACTTATGTATAGCACAGTATTGTAGGTGTGCATAGCATTTTACAGCAATAATACAGACGTGGAGTTTGTAATGCTAAGGACCTGATCCAGCAAAGCCTTACGACTAACCAATAAAGTCAATGGGCTTGTACTCGCAGTAATAAGCATCACACCCCAGAGTAGATACTTGTAGGATCATCAGGCCCTAAAATAGTTACACCTTTCCTTTGGAAATCTGAAACCCAAGTCAGGTTTTTAGATTTAAAAAATAGTGAGGATAACTTAGCATTCATGTTCATCTTCCCATAAAAAACACAATGTATTTCATTAGTCTAATGGATGATCTTGCATATTGTCATTATTGCTAAGTGAAGGACTCCCTTAGCCTTGATGTACTCACAAGTCCACTGTGGACCCTTAGTCATACCCATTTTACAGATCTGTATAACTAGAGGCAAATTCAGTCTTTTCTTTCAAGAGGAATACATGTAATGGTATAAAATAGTCTGCAGTCTGGTGTTTGGGAAAGAGGAACCCCTCTCCACCCCAGATACTTTCGAGGTGGCAAGGGAGCTCATAGAAAGTACTGCACCTCAGCCCCTTGCTGTTAGAGACAAGCCCCCAGCACCGCCTAGACGAGTGCCATCTAGAGGCATACCGGCAAAGATGAGGCCCTCTTCCTCAGCAGACCGGCACCATTCACAATCTACTTCACCCCCAGCACCGGTCCCAGTACAAGATAGTAAGACACAGGGAATGCAATGCTCGGGGTCTTCAGCACCGGTTGTGATCGCCCTCTATTGCCTGGCACTGGAACACAGGAACTGTTCCCTGGCACTGGACGCTGTCAGCCACCCAACAAATAGAATTCATTGAGGCGGTGCTAGATTCGGTTCAGGCAAAAGCCATCCTGCCAGAGCCCAGATTCCAAACACTGTCACACGTCATTCAGATGCTCAGACAATACTCTCCCACCACCGCAAGGACATGCCTCAGCCTCTTGGGACACATGGCGGCATGCAGCTATGTCATGAGGCATGCCAGGTGTGGCTCGCTTCAGTTTATTACCTGGGTCGAGACAGTCTAGACTCAGTAGTAACAGTACCGTCATGAGTCCTAGACACGGTAGGATGGTGGTTGGACCCTTGCATGGTCTGCGAAGGAGTCCCATTCACCACCCCTCAACCATCCATGACCTTAGTAACGGACATGTCCTTGGTTGATGGGTACACCTAGGAGACCGACAGACTCAGGGCATGTGATTGCAACCAAGATCCTGCTCTACATCAATAGGAAGGAACTCAGAGCGGTGAGACTAGCCTGCCAGACCTTCCATACCATATTGCAAGGTCAGTGCGTGGCAGGCTGACCGACAACACCACTGCCATGTTTTACATAAACAAGCAGGGTGGAGCCCACTCCTCCCCTCTTCGTCAGGAGGCTCTCCACCTGTGGGAGTTTTGTATAGCCCACTCCATTCACCTGGTGGCATTCTATCTCCTGGGAGCACGCAACAAGCTTGCGGACCACCTCAGCAGGTTGTTCTGCAGTAACGAGTGTTCTATCCGGATGGACATCATCCACTCCATCTTCCAAAGGTGGGGGTTTCCCCAGGTAGACCTATTCGCCACCAGGAGCAACAGGAAGTGTCCAGTATTTTGCTCCTTCCAAAAACACAGCCCGGGATCAGTCTCGGATGCGTTCATAATGCACTGTGGGAACCATCTACTGTATGCCTTCCCTCTGATACCACTCGTCCACAAGGTTCTCCTAAATATCCACAGGGACATGGCATAGGTAATTCCGCTTGCTCCAGTGTGGCCACACCAACATTGGTACACAACACTTCTGGAGCTGTCAGAGAGGCCCCCCCCCCCACCCTGGCCCCCGCGCTGCTGCTCCTTCCCCATCTGATTACACAGGACCACGGCCGCCTGCTTCATCCAGACTTCCAGTGCCTCCATCTCATGGCCTGGAAACTTCACGTTTAAACGCAAGGGTGCTCCAGTGCACGGAATCGGTGAGGGAGGTACTCCTTGGTAGCAGGAAACCTTCCACCAGGGCCACCTACCTGGCCAAATGGAAACGGTTCTCATGCTGGTGTAACCACAGTCGAATTTCTCCACATCTATACCATTCATCCTGGACTATCTACTGCACCTGAAGCAGCTAGGCCTGGCTGGATCATTTGTCAGGGTGCACTTCGCGGCCATCTCAGCGCTCCACCCCGGAGAGTTAGGGTGTTCAGTCTTTGCCAGTCCTATGGTGGGCAGTTTCTTTAAGGGAATGGAACGGCTATACCCGCACTTTTGCCCACCAGAACTGACTTGGGACCTCAATCAGGTCCTAGCTAGGCTGATGGGAGCCCCATTTGAGCTGCTCACTACATGTTCCCTTCTGTATCTCTTGTGGAAGGTAGCCTTTCTGGTTGCCATCGCATCGGCCAGGAGGGTGTCGGAGCTAAAAGCACTAATGTCCAACCCACCCCCATCCCCCAACACACACACACAGTCTTCCACAAGGATAAGGTACAGCTCAGACCGCACCCAGCTTTCCTTCCCAAGGTTGTATCCCAATTCCACCTCAGCCAGGACGTTTTTCTACCTGTTTTATACCCCAAGCCACATGTCAACACACAGGAGCAGAGGTTTCACTCATTAGATGTGTAGAGGGTGCTAGTGTTCTACACTGAGTGCACAAAGCCTCTCAGGAAGTCAGACCAGGTGTTTGACTTCCGGTCTCCGCACAGCGCATCTCTTTCTGGATTACGGACTGTATCCGGACCTGCTATGACTTTGCCAAGGTCCCAGCCCCGGCTATAACGGGCCACTCGACAAGAGCCCAGGCCTCTTCCACCGCTTTCCTGGCCCATATGCCTATCTAAGAGATCTGCAGAATGGTGACCTGGTCCTTGCTGCATACCTTTGCCACCCACTATGCCATCACACAGCGTGTTATAGACGATGCAGCTCTCACTATAGTGGTGCTCCAGTCAGTGATTCCTTAACTCCGAACCCACCCCGCGCGGGAGAGCTTGGGAGTCACCTAATTAGAATCGACGTGAACAATCACTCGAAGAAAAGATGGTTACTTACCTTTTGTAACTGTTGTTCTTCGAGATGTGTTGTTCATGTCCATTCCAATACCATCCTCCTTCCCTTCTGTCAGAGTAGCCGGCAAGAAGGAACCAAAGGGGGGTCGGGTCGGCAGGGTCATATATTGAGCACCAAGAGAGTGCCACTCCAGGGGACTCCCTGACCGACACAACGGGAGCTGCTAAGGGGAAAAGGTTATGATGACCATACACACTGTGCACACACCTAACTGGAATGGACGTGAACAACACCTCTTGAAGAACAACAGTTACAAGAAGGTGAGTAACTGTCTTTTTTAATCAGCTCAGGTTATAAACAAAGAATAGTTCATATGGGATACCATTATGATCTATAAGAAGATAATATGGAAAATCCACACAAAGGAGGAAATCAGACAAGAAAAAAGAGAGGAATGAAAAATATAGAGGAATTAGAGCTTTTATTAAAGGGAAAATTTCTGTTTCTTTTAACTTTTCAGAGTATGAGGTTGTATCAACTGAAAATGGAGCACCTAATGGAAAGGGGACGTCCATTCTAACTACAAATCAAACCCACTCTACAGTGGAAAATCTAAAACCTAACACAAGGTAATGCAGTAAGAAAACTTTTCAAATTCATCCAGCTAATTTAGACTGTCAGTCATATCCTAGTTTAAGAAGAAGATACAAATATAAGAACAAAGTGAGTTTGTTCTAATTCTGATGGGAAGCAGACTTCTTTTAAAATGACAGGTTTCAGAGGAACAGCCGTGTTAGTCTGTATTTGCAAAAAGAAAAGGAGTACTTGTGGCACCTTAGAGACTAACCAATTTATTTGAGCATGAGCTTTCGTGAGCTACAGCTCACTTCATCAGATGCATACCGTGGAAACTTCCACGGTATGCATCTGATGAAGTGAGCTGTAGCTCACAAAAGCTCATGCTCAAATAAATTGGTTAGTCTCTAAGGTGCCACAAGTACTCCTTTTCTTTTTTTAAAATGTAATTAACACAGAAAGTAATCTCATGCCAAGGATGTTGCAGATGGTCCAGACTCCACAAGCTCAGTATAGTGCAAAGGTGACATATTCGGTGTCCTGGCAAAAAGATCCACAGTTTAATTTTTAAAGGTCTACTGCCTCTTATGGGAAAAAAAAATCCTGTAGAATTTAATAGGAAAAATGAATTCTATTTTGTAGAAACATGAGTACTGGACTTTAATAATGTGCTAACATTTCCATATTTTTAACCATCCTATAGAATTCAGGTTTCAAGAATCTAGAGCAGGGGTGGGCAAACTTTTTGGCCCAAGGGCCACATCTGAGAATAGAAATTGTATGGTGGGCCATGAACGGTCACAAAATTGGGGTTGAGGTGTGGGAGGGGGTGAGGGCTCTGGTTGGGGGTGTGGACTCTGGGGTGGGGCCAGAAATGAGGAGTTCAGGATGCAAGAGGGGGCTCCGGGCTGGGGTGGGTCTGTGGGGGGGTGAGGACTCCAGCAGGGGATGCGGGCTCTGGGGTGGGGCTGGGGATGAGGAGTTTGGGGTGTAAGAGGGTGCTGCAGGCTGGGACCAAGGGGTTCAGAGAGCAGGAGGGGGATCAGGGCTGGGGCAGGGGGTTGGGGTGTGGGGGGAGGCTCGGGGTGCAGGCTCCGGGCGGCACTTACCTCAAGCAGCTCCCAGAAGCAGCGGCATGTTCCTTCTTCAGCTCCTACACGGAGGTGTGGCCAGGCAGCTCTGCACACTGCCCCGTCCACAGGCACTGCCCCTGCAGCTCCAATTGGCCGCGGTTCCTGTCCAATGGAAGCTGCAGAGGCTGTGCTTGGGGTGGGGGCAGCGTGCAGAGCGGAGCCACCTGGCTGCCCCTGCACATAGGAGCTGGAGGGGGGCCATGCTGCTGCTTCCAGGAGCAGCATGGAGCGGCCCCCAATCCTGCTCCCTGGCCAGAGCGGGGCAAGGCCCAGACCCCGCTCCCCACCGGGAGCTTGAGTGCCGGATTAAAACGGCTGATGGGCCGCACCCGGCCCATGGGCCTTGGTTTACCCACCCCTGATCTAGAGGGTGAGACTAAAATTTCCAGTGGGAGTATCTCACCAAAAACTGCATATGTGACTTCTTTTTTAAATGAATAATTGTAGTTTGAGTGGCAGATTATTTTGATACGTGTATAATTACATAAATGTGTACAGATGTGAATTTGTTATACCAATATTAAAACATAGCTAATGATCCAATATTCATGTCTGGGGGGAGAATTCAAGAATTAACATCCAAATATTTTGAAGTTGAATGGAGCATGAATATTTTCAATATTGAGGAATAATCGCATCATGCTCAGTGTGCCTCAGGGTATCTGTCTTCAAAGTGAATAGACTTAGGCCACGTCTACACTACGTGGCTAAATCGGCACAGCTGCAATCGATGCATCGATTTAGCGGGTCTGGTGAAGACACACTAAATTGATGGGAGAGCACTCTCCCATCAACATCTGTAATCCACCTCACCGAGAGGCAGAAGCTATTTTGCCGGGAGAGCATGTCCCGTCGACATAGCATAGTGTGGACACCGCTGTAAGTCGATCTAAGGTATGTTGACATAAGTTACTTTGCTTACGTAACTTAACTAACATAACTTAGATTAATTTACAGTGGTAGTGTAGACCGGGCCTTAGAAGCGATGTCAAGGATAAAAGAGAGAATGTGTTTTCATTGCAGCCACAATACAAGTAGTAAATTCTGATAAATCTCTGCCAGAAGCTGAGAGTCAGGTTTTTCCCATGGTAAATGCTAATACAAAAGTATTATATTTGTCAGCATACATAAGGCAACTCAGACTCCCACCTGTAACAAATTAAGTGAAGATTTTTCTATCATTATTGCAGCTCACGTAACTAAACTCCTTCTGTCTGAGATCCTTTACAACCATTTTAGTCATGATAATTTATGTCAGTAGTAGGATTAGATCAGAATTCCAGACCCAACAGCAGCCATTTAGTCCTGCATGTCACTGGCTATTAAATAGTACCTTAGTAATAAAGCAGTTTCCTTGTTCCTTCAAATGGTGATCTTCAGTACGTCTGCTGTGACTGAACAGGAAAAACATACCATTAATATTCATATTTTCCTCTAGCAAAGTATACAGCATAACATTATTGGTATTTGTCAAGTGCCTGGGGCTGTACAAAATACAACACGAAGGAAGCCCTTGCTCCAGAATACTTACAGTCTTGAAGAAAAAGAAAAAGGCACTGGACTGGGTGACCCTGGGTTCGATTACTAGCTCTGCCATTGATCTGTTATGTGACTTTTAATTTCTCTGTGCCTTTGTTTCCCCTCCCACTCTCCTCTATCTTTTCTGTTTAGGTTGTGTACACTCTTTAGGGCAGAAACTGTCTCCTATTAGCATACCTAGCACAATTGGGGCCCCATTCTGGGTTGGCGTCTCTTAAGTGTTACTGTAATGAACATAAATAAATAATAATAAATTCACTAGGAAGTCCAACAGGAAGAGTAACTTCTAATAATTCTTTCTGAGGAGAGCTGTTCACTTGTGGGCATTGTGGAAGAAGTGAGCGTTTAAGAGGGATCTGCAAGGAAGGAGAGGAGTGGGCTGGTGAACTGAGACGTGAAGGATATTTCATGCACAGGGAATGTCAGGCAATGATGCACAGAGATGGGAATGTGAGACGACAATGAGTTTGTTTGCATGAACAGACTGCCTTGTGCTTTTTTAGTCTTTCTAGCACTGTGTGGAAGCTTGTGCTGCCACTGTCTCTGCCTTTTCCATTCTATGGATGAAATTGAACAGTTTGACCCGAGATGCCAAATTCACCCGGTTTGTGAGCACCAAAATTCTCTGCGAACGTGTTTTAGGTTTTTAAGCTCATCTGCTAAAATTCATGGATCACCAAAGAGTATGTTTTCCTCGTAGTGAACAAGGATGTAGCCTTGGGACTTCATTAATACTTGTGGAGCAGTATTGTTGCATGGTACTGTTGTGAAATGTGTGCCTTAGAAATGTGTGTTGTAACAATCTCCATGCACTGCACTGAAATTTCCCCTCTAGGTCACCTATAAAATCATATTTTGGGACCATCTTGGTGGTCAAGATGCAGGGCTGGTCAACTCCTAATCTCTCATTCCTCAAGTCACCAAGGTCTAAGAACTCTGTACATTGCAGCAGGGTTTGTCCGGGTAGAGAGGGACAGAAGCTGAGGAATTGCTTTGCGTCACTGAACCAAAAATCTGGTCAGTTAAGGAATAGTGATAATGGACTGCTAAAGGAATCCCGTCCATCCTTTTTCTGTTGGAAGGAGCTAAAATAAAATATGTATAGTCCATCCACTCTATGACAACTATATTTGAACACAGTTGCAACATGGTTTCCCTGACCATTTTACACTGGGAAGGGTTTTTTTTTTTTTTTTTTTTTTTTTTTTTTGAAGAATTGTATTTTAACTGTACCATTAAGCCATAATATGGACTTCCTTCAGGTGGGCAGTTTAGCTTTGTGTAGGATGGGATCTTAATGTACAGCATGATTTGATTTGGATGGTTCTTAAAAGAAACAAAAATCTGTCCTCATTGGTTGGGGTACCTTACAGACTACCATGTTTAAACCTAGTGGTTGCTAGCACGCTCTTCTTGTAAAGTAAACAGAGCCTTTTGTTGAGAGACTGAAGCCTTGAAGATCATGGTATAAAGCATCTGTTTGCTTTGACTCATAGGAATAATGCTGGCTATTTTCTCCTCTAGACATGCCCGGCAAAATAAACTTCAGAAACAACTATAACTTAGTTCATAACCGAGGAGTTTATAGTTACTTAATTCACCCAATGATTGGTGCAAGGACTTCAGTCCAAACTACAGCATCTTTTGCTTGCCTTGTAATCTGTACCTCAGCTTTTTTGTTTGGTGTGAATTCAGACTACTCCAAAGCATCCAGACTCAATGAAATGAGAGCATAATGTTCTGTTCGAAACCAGTTTTACTGCATAAAAGGCACACCCTTTAAATGAATGCATGGCACTGTCAGCTGCTCAGCAGCCTGCATGAAATGTGCTGATGTTCTTATATTATTCCATTTTGTTGGAAATGCTACGTGTTTGCCCAAGACACAGACGTGTTTTGTCTGTTCCATTTTCTAATCATCACACATGCCTGACAATTGGCACTTATCACTGGTCATTTAAAAAACTTTTCCCAAGATGATTAGTGCCTTGGCCTCTGCACCTGGAGAACTGTCAAAAATAATGTTTGCAGAATTTCAGCATAAGGGAAAAATAACTAGAAGACTGGTAAAAGTGCAAATAACCTGAAAGTACAAATCATAATGGCAGTGTTTGGTGGGTTGTGCTTTCTCAAAACTACTACAAGTTATTGGCACTAAGGAGTAATTAGCTAGGTGCGTGACCCCCTCATTTAGAACAATATGTGTTGACTACGGATCTAATATTCTGCTTATTCTCATAAATGCTTTGCCTTTCCATAGCTGTTTTCATCTATGGATTTCAAAGCACCTAAGAAACAATTAAGTCTCCACTGTGAGTTAGGTAAATCTACCCATTTTGGAGATGATTACCCCATTGGGGCTTCTCAGAAGACTTTCTCTCGTGGCATCAGTTTCTTTTCTGCCCACGTGCTCCTACAGTAGAGTAGTCTGTGTAATAGTTACATAAAGATGATTATTAATTATTCTGCACTTTGTATTGCACTCATCTTTTATAATGACTCTCTGTCCCCTCTCTGATTTCATAGCAACTCTCTTTTCATACTCATCTTAATCCACCTTTTTCTGAGACACGCATCTACAAAATCAACTGTAGAATTTTCAGACATGGATGTTTCAGATCCAGATCATATTCCATCAAGCCCTCCTCTGCACACACACAGAAGTTCTTCTCTAACCTTTTCCATTCCAATGTGCTTTCACTCACAAGTGTCCTCTATATTTTAATATCTGAACTCATTCTTTCATCCACTTGAGCTCACTCTGGGCCAGATCCTGATGTCTTACTCAATTTCTGTTCCTTTCTTACTCAGGCAAAATTCCTCAGGATTTGAGTCCCCATAACTACTATGCTGATTAGTCTGGTGGATAGTTATATCTTATAAATCTTCACTTTGCCCTTTTTCACAAATGAAAGCTAAAATTTTTTGTGGTGGCTTCTCTGAGAAATTAATTTTACACACATGCTAGTGTCACAGTTTCCAACACTTTTGAGCAGAGAAAAATACCACTATGAGCAATAGCATTAATGTACTCATTTGCCACCAGATGGAAATGTTGCCTTTTTACATAGCAAAAACAGTTCTTGCTGTTACCTGAAAAATCAACATTTGTTCCTTTTGGGAAACAACCCAAGTATTTGAAGCAAAACCACAAAAATGGTGGTTTTGATTAAAGCAGTTAGAATGTGATTTCCAGCCAGTCTTTCCTACTAGTGAGAATTGGTTCGCACAGTTCAACTTGTAATTTGGATTTGTAATTGTCAGAGTTGTTCCCATTAGAATCCTAGTTGCTCAGCTCTTCTGAAAACCAAGCTTTTAGTCTTTTGTAGGATGCTATGTCACAAACAGTCATTGAATTGACTAAAATATGCCCATGGCTTCTTAGAAGTCCTATCTGGCATGATCTCTTCTTTGTGAATCTGTTCTTCCTAGGGCTTCCTTTAAAAGAATGCAGTCAAGGTTTTTTCTCAATTTTTAGTGTTTTTCCTTACTGTCATTGTTTTAATAAACTTTGGAAGCTCGAAAATTGAAATTTCCTTAGTATGAGTTGTCTTTTCCCTCATTGTGTTTGCTTTACAGTGGTAGTGTTGTTTGTCAACAACATCTTTCCCATAGTTAAAGTCAGTCTTGCAGCTTTGTTCTTTTCCTGGATCTTTCCTAGCCCACATGTTAATTACAGGTGTTATATTAGTTAGTCTCCAGTCCATTGCTTACAAAGAAGTTTAGTACTTATCTGCTAATGGTTGTCTTATCTTTTCTACTATATCCTTTAAAATTCTACGTGGTTCATATCTGCCCTAGGATTATGTCAGTCTTCAGTCTAATTTTTCAGTCATCTATTGTGGTGACATCCTGATTTCCTTCCTCCTCTGGGCAGATGTACAGTCTGTTTTCCCCCATCTCCCTCCCCCTATCTTTCTTTGTGAACACTGAAGCAAAGGATGTCATTTATTTTCAGAAATGTCAACCTCTTCTGTCTATAAATCATCCCCTGCTGGCGCATAGAGGCCCTTGTGGCCTCTTATGTCTAATGTACTTGGAAAATGTTGTAGTTATCTTAACCTCTTGTGAGATCTTCTTTTCGTTCGCTACCGAAGAAGCTTTGTGTACACCATATGCTCTGCTGCCCCATATACTATAGTGCAGCTCCAATGAAATATGGGATTTTTTTTAATGCCAGATTAGCTCTTTGGTCCATCTAGTCTCTTGCCCTTTGCAAGTAGCCAGCACCTAAAAGGAAGATAAACCCACCAACACCATTAATATGCTTCTCCAATTAAGCCATGTTGTCACTGGGAAGGAAAATTACTCTCATTTACCTCAGGTGATTATATTTAATCTCTGAAGAATGAGATTTGAATACCCACATTGTTTCCTTAATTTGCAAAGCCATAAATGCAAGTAATATAAATTCACAGAGCACACAATAAGTGGCCAGGAAACTCTGCAACAGTAAGAAAGTATATAACTTCGCAGAAGTTAAAGTTATCCATACAAAGTTATATACTTTGCAAAAGTTAAAGTAAAATGTTACGATTGCACTGCTGTCCTATTAGAATCAGAGATGTGCCAAACAGTTCAGGGGAAATTTGCGTAGCAGTTAAATTAGGCTGGAATGTGCATACAATATATGCATACAATTATAAAACAAAAAAGGTAAATGTTGAGTTAAAGCTATAATTTTACCTCAAGGTCCTAGCAAATGATTCTTCAGCTCCATCATTTATTACATCGCTAGAAGCTTTCAGTGATATTATAGCCTTTTGTTCATAGTTGCCTGCTTATGCTATCATTACTCTAGTGCCCCAAATGTGGTAGGCAAACATATAGTAAAATACATTCCCTGCCTCACAGATCTCTCACTCTCATGGCAACATGACTCCGCCAGCAAGAGCAACAATAATAGATGGGGAAATAGGCAGACACGGGTTAGTTGACTTGCATGAGTCTTATTACAGAATGCATTCCCCAGTATGCACAGAACTCCCCCAACCCACAGGGTTTTCTTTAGGGCAAAGTGCTCCTTACCAACCCTTCCAGCATGTCCTTAATTATCCAACTAACCACGTCGCTATCCAAACTTCCCTCCCCTCTCCTGTCCTCCATTACCATTCAACATCCTCTCTACTCACTCCACGTGGCAGCCCTGGACAAGTGGTCCTGTGACCGTCATCAACCCACAGAGTACATCACCTAAAGCCACAGGATGGGAACCATGGTCAGCCACTCCGCTTCTCAGAAACAATAGAAATTTCTACTGTTAGGGTGAAGATTGTTCTGCGCTGGAAACAGAGCTTTCTCAGGATCTGGTTGGGAAACTGGAACAAACTCCCACAGGAGCTGAGGACAATCACAAACCTCATCATCTTCTGCTCAGAGTGCAAGGCACACTTCTTCAACCTGCGTTCTCTAACTTAACACAGAGCAGCATGACATTTCAATTTTAAAAAAACAAAACCAAAAATAAAAACCCTACCAGTACAAAACCTTATGCTGTGTACACAGTTCTCCCCCTGGGAGCATACATTGTTGGAAGGTGCTCAGCTACTACAGTGATGAGGGCAGTGGAAGACTCTATGTTGAATAGAAAGTCCTCCCCTCTACATCACTCTTGATGTTAGGATCCCACAGCTCTGAAGGCTGTGGAACAATTTCTCTCCCCCTGTCTGTGTGAACAGAGAGATAGCAAAATCTCTGTGGCAGTGCCTTCTGGCTCCCAGGAAATTTTCTTTCTGTCTCAGCCCATATGTCTGAGGAAGAGTGGCACGTAAGGGCCTTGTGCCTCAGTGGGTCTAGATGGGAGGCAGGCAGAGGCCTTGTATTGTATATTATGTTAGTTCTGCTGACTATAGAATTTGCATATTAAGTGTGCATACTTGTAAGTGAAAGACAGAAGGCACGTAGCACTAGATGATAAGAGGACCTCATAGACTCCTTTTCTGCTTGAAAACTGTAGGATGCAGAGGTAGATTACAGTTTTTGTGGGGCCCTGGCCCAGAGCGAGTGGGGACCCCTCCCCACCCCTCCTGCCTGCAGTCCCTCCTGGTGCTTCTGCTGGGGAGCAGGGTCAGGGCGCGGGGACTTCCCCCACCTGCCCAGTGCTGCTGTCGTGGGGGAGTGGGGCTGGGGCCCTGTTGGCCCAGTAGCTAATCCGCCACTGGTAGGATGGCAGTCCAAGTGCTAATACTACACTGAAAAGCTCTGTTTAATTTCACCTTTTCAGTTCTGTGATCTTACATTTTTCTCCTTTTGCATGATTTGGAAAATGATGGAATTTCCTTTGCTTGCCAGAGTTTCATGTGGCATAGCAATTTCCTATGGAAAAAATAGCCCATACAGTAATTAAATAAATAGAAACTTAATCTGCACAAGTACTTTTATTGTCCTTTGTGGTTTGGATGGATTTCTGAGGCCTATTTGTTCCAGAGCCTATGGAATGACATTCCAACAGAGGCTGGAGTCAAAGGTTGCTTTAAGCTGCTGTTTATACTGGTTACTTGAGGAGTTTTGGGCAGTGTATATGAGATGGAATATAGACTACAGCTTCTTATGAACATCAAAACTGGCTAAGATGTAGGTATGGTATAATCATTATATAGGTTTCCTATTTATCTTGCTAAACACTGGCCTATGTAGTCTCTTAATCCCTTTGGCTTTTTTTTTTTTTTTTTGTCCTGTGGCTTGTGTACAAATCAATAAAGTAGCAGAGAGCACTTGAGCATTTTTACATCCATTTTATTTATATACATAGAGTAGTCACTTTTGAGATCTTTTGCCTGCAACCTTAAAAACGTGACATGTGGCTATGTGGACATTTATTAAAACGCCATATGAGCGCTTTAGAGTACAGTTTGGCTTGATGCCTCTCTCCCACGGTTTATTCTTGGCCAAACATTTTCCTTCTCCCACTAGTGTGCAGTATGCTGTCAATCAGGTAGTTACTATCCTGTGTCCCAAAGGTGGCTGCTGGTTCTTGTGCGTCTGCCACTGGCGTTGCCTCCTGACTGGAAGCAGCCGAGGGAGAAGGCAGAGATGCTTCTAGCCTAGATACTTCTTTGAAATGCCTGTCACAAGACCTGGGAAATGGAGACATTTGGATTTCCTCTAAAATGTTTACAGTCTTCAGTTTCTGTTCTAGTTATGGAACTTGTAGATATGATGGGTCCCATTATTCAAACTGAGTGCTTCAGGGCAGGTATGGTCCCTTACTATGTGTGTAACCATTCTGCCAGGTGTCATTCGCAGTAGTAACTGTTGCGTCACAATAACCATATATTCACCTAAAAAAATCAAAACTGACAAAACCCAAACAGTATTTCAGGTGTATGGCCAACCCCAAAGTCCTAAGTATTAATTACCTGGCTGGGTGACACCCATAACTCTTATTCACAAAACAACCCGTACCCATCTAAACCCTATCATGAATCCAGATAGACTCGTTGTGTGGGTGTGGGGGCAGCTCTCCTGTCTGCTTTAGTTCAACAAAGCCTACACCATCGGGTTCTGGTCCATCCTGCAGCTGGTCAAAAAGACCTCTCCACTTACTCAGTTGCTGTCCTGTCCAACCTAGTCCCACTCCACAGAGTCAGCTCTGTGCAGAGCTTGGAATTTCTGGATCAGGCATCCTAGATAGATCTCCTTAGTTGCATTTATTGAGCTCCTCAGCTCCCAGCCCAGCCAGAGTCCACTCTATGTCCATTCAAGGTGACTAACTTTCTACAGGGTATAGCTTGCGCAATTCATGTGCCCATTCATAACTCCAGTTACAGTAACAAACGATTGTCCTTCAGAAAACCAGAACACAAACTCCAAATAATGCAACACTATATTAACTAAGCTACACTTTCTCCTGTGGGGGAACCAGAGCATTCCATCCTTCTAAGCCTTGTAGCTGTGAGTTTATATCTGTTTCTACAATGCCTAAGACATATGGGGGCTCTAGGAGGTACTGTAATCCAAATAATTAATTTATGTTCATGAAACTTCTTGTTAAACTTCTGCTTCTGCCTTTCGTTGTTAGTCAAAAAAGTGTCTAGTGCTCTATTGCCATTTGAAATCTAAATGCTTTTATCTTGTCTGCTCGAAGTCTGCAAAATGTAACAAAAATAGTGTTCAACAAATCCAATATGAATAAAATAAAATGTTTATCACCTACATTTCACCTACATTTCGTACACTAAAAGTGGCCACATAGAATGCTTTTTGGTGTACTTGGGATCAGTGTGGTTGATTATTCCATTAATAAAATACCTCATGCGGCAATAGCTTCTTAAAATATAGATCAGCCCGGTTGGCTTAAATAGCAAACCAGGATGTATTGTATAACTAGTGAAAAATATGTGATTTGGCTCTAATGGGGAATTTTCATGGACTTGACCCATCATATAATAAAACAGATATAAATAAAATACACGGTTTTATATCCAAACTTTCATGAAACATACGGATAGGTTTCAGTTAGTACCATGCTGCTGCACTGTAAATCAAGGGAAAGACATTTGCAGCTTTTAAGTTATAAACTTGGATTGATGATGCACATTACTAAACCATTCTTCACTTTGTTTGTTTGTTGAGAAAGCCGCTGTTGGAGAACTCTTGTGGTATCTGGCTGCCTCAAGTCTCCTTGACCTTTGTCAGTTTGGCATATACCCTGGGAATGGCATAGAGACCACACTGGTGGCTCTGATAGGTGGTCTCCTCCTGATGATCAGGGATCTCTACCGATGCTGTTGGTCATGATTAGGGCTATGATTTTGTTACAGAGGTCACAGAAATTGTGAATTTGAATAGTGTGTGAACTGTTGGAAATGGCTGTTTGATTAGCCCCACAAACTGAGCAGCGTTGCAACCTGACGCATGGGGTCACAATGCCACCCAGGGTTGTCCTGCCGGCTCCTCCAGCTATGGGGAGCTGGGCCCAGCCCTGTGGGACAGAAGCTGCCACTGCAGGGTTAATGCAAGGTGAGCTCATTCTCCAACTACCCTCCAGACCTCACCTTTCAGCACCCTCACTGTATTCTTGGGTATGTTGATGTAGAAAAAACTACATTATTTGGTGACCTTTCCCTGACTTATTTTTCCCTGCACCCCGCCATGAAATTTACTAAAAATTTCCATGCCAAAATCGTAGCATGAATCATGATGTGTTTTTTATTCACTAGTGAATCCCAGGATGTCAGTACAGAGCCTGCCCTTCAGGGGATTTGGGACTCAGGAAATTTGAGTTCTTTTCTTAGCTGTGCAACTGACCTGCTGTATATGACTTTGGGCAAGTCACTTCACCACTCTGAGCTTCTATTTCTCCCTCTGTAAAATGGGGATAATGATCCTTATCATCTTCCACAGAAGTGCTTTGTGATCTACAGAAGAAAAAATTTATTTAAAAGCTTAGAACTGTTGTTATCACAAATTCAACTTTTCTTCAATACACACAATGAATTAATAAAATAGGAATAGACATCATGTGCCATAGGGAAGGCGGGAATTGCTCCACTCTGAATAATTCCTTCTATTTCACCAAAAGTGTCATTCTACACCAAGAGTTCTTCTTCGAGGAGTGTCCCTTTGGGTGCTCCTCTTTGTGTGAATCTGTGCCAAATGTAATCTGAGATTTTTAGTAGCAGTACCTGGTTGGGTCACACATACGTTGTCCCCATCTTGTGCCGCGTCTGGTGTTACATAGTGCTGTGTGACCAACCCCCCTCAGTTCCTTGTCTGCCGCTCTCGGCTTGAGACAGAACACAAAGTTTATAACCCAGTTAGTTAGTTCAGTTAACTCTTGCCCATTTATTTTTCTTCTCTTAACTGAAACAAACTCCTAAGAATTTTTTTTATCAGTATACCCCTTAGCGTAGTGTAGTTACCCTCCCTCACGGGAGAAGCCCTAATCTAAGGGGCATGCCCAGTTCCCCGGGTTTTAAACTTTGTGTCACTTGCCAGTCATCAATCCCGGGCTCGGATTGGCATTCAGTGTGTCCACTGCCTTGGCGAAATGCACATTCCACGGAAGTGCTCCCACTGCCACATTTTGAAAGCCCGTGCCAGGAAGATGAGAGACCTACAGCTAAAACTCCTCATGATGAAGAAGTCTCTGCACCCAGTCTCTGATCCTGGATCACGGGCCCCTCCTGGGCATGGTCTCCAACAGCAGCATCTAAAAGAGGTTCCCCACCACCCTCTCAGAGGAAGAAGCACTCCCCCAAAAAGGCGACAAAGAAATAGGCTCCGACCTCACTATGTTGGGAACCTGCCAAAAATAGATATTCTCTGACCTGTCAGACCACATCGGTACCGACTGCACCAAGGCCATCCACCACTGAGGTACTGGGACCATCCGGTACCGTGCGAGCAAATGAACCTAAGCAGGCTGGCTCAGAAAAAGTCAAAAAAGGGAAACTTACGATCCCTGCCTTGGTACCGATGCAGCCGCTCAAACATATGGCACCGAGCAGCTGGGCAGCGCTGCAGTCTCTGGCCTCCACAGCACCTAGTGCACGACTCTCAGCACTGATACTTGCAATAAAGGTATTGGTACCACCAACAGCGTCCTCCTTCGTACCGATGCTCTCGATAACGGAGCAGTTTCTCCACCATAAAGCTCTTCTGGTCTTCTCAGCACCAGAATCTCCAATCCTTGAGACCGACCTTACTCTGGCACAATTGGTACCCTGCCAACTTACCACACCACCCAGATCAGCTCCTCCTTTGTCCAGCGACAAGGATGATGACGATGAAGGGGAAATCTACTCCTCCCATCACTCCTCGCCTATCCGCACAGCTACTAGACCAGGATCACCAGAGCACCATGAATACCACCCGGGACCTGAAACTCAAGGATGGTACAGACACCCCTGGATGCCGCCACCTATGTCATTTCCATCACTGTGGCCTCACTGGGACCCATGGCTGCAGAGCGCCAATGCTACCCTAAGTTTCCCAGTCCACACAGGGAGAGGTCAAATTATTCCCCATCACCCTCTGTACCTGGACCCTCTGAACCTCCAGAAGAGGCAGTGGAGGAACTGGAGGAGACTTCGGATCAGGAAGTCACACCAGCTGCCAATTTTTCATCCTTCTCCACAGATGAAGCTATCATGCCCCCACCACGCATGATGGGGGATAACTTTAAACAGTTCCAGGAACTTTTTAAGAGGATCGCGGATTCCCTGAATATATACTGCTGGAAGAAGTTGCGGGGTCCCAAGACAAGTTGCTGGACATCCTCCAGACTTCAGCCTCCTCCAAGATTGCCCTCCCAATAAATGAGGCTCTTGTGGACTCGGCCAAAACCATCTGGTACATCCCAGCAACAATTCCACCCACCTGCAAAAGAGCGGATAAAAAAAATACTATGTCCCTTCCAAGGGGATGGAATTTCTATTTTCACACCCTACACCAAACTCTCCGGTGGTAAAGGCCATGAATAAGCAGGGCAGACAAGACGATTTCAGTTCCATGCCATATGACAGGCACTAGATTGGATCTTTTTGGGCATACATTTTCCTCTTCAGCGATCCTACCAGAATCCCGATCCTACAGCTCAAGATCGCTAATTACAAGGCACTGATGGGAAGTGGGAGGGGGCAGATAGGGGACGGGGGCCACGCTGTTTGGGGAGGCACAGCCTTCACTACCCAGCCCTCCATACCGTTTCGCAACCCCGATGTGGCCCTCGGGCCAAAAAGTTTGTCCACCCCTGCAGTAGACAGAGACCACTCCCTTCTCAGCCCTCATCCCAACAACCTCCCACTAAACAACAGTTTTGAGAGTTTGGTCAAGGACATCTTCTATTGCTGGAACCATCCGACACCATCCATCCATTCGGAGACCATCTGACTCCATTCCACCCAGCGTGGTGAAACATCACGACAGACAAATGGGTACTAGAGATTATCGAGACTGGTTATTTCATCCAATTTAACTCCATCCCTCCTACCCACCATCCCTCCCTGTCCCTCTTCAGGGACCCTTCTCATGAACACTTACCACGACAAGAGGTAAACCACCTCATACGTGTGGACACAGTAAAACCAGTACCAACACAACACAGGGGAAAGCATTTCTACTCCCATTATTTTCTAACCCAGAAAAAAAACAGAGGATGGAGACCCATTCTTGACTTAAGAAGCCTCAACAAATTTGTGAAGATCCAGCGATTCAGGATGGTCGCACTTGCAACAATAAATCCAGCATTAGAGTGAGGGACTGGTTCTCACCCTTAACTTCCAGAGTACATATTTCCATGTATCGATATATCCTTCACACAGGAGGTTTCTCAGATCTGTTCTCAGCACAGATCATTACCAGTACAAAGTACTTCCTTTTGGCTTGTCTACGGCTCCACGGGTAGTCCTTGCAGTGGTGGTGGCTCACCTATGCAGACAGGGGGTCATAATGTTCCCCCTGCTCAAAGCTTCGACATGAGAAGGGGCGCTAGAAGCTACTCAGAAGACAGTAGTTCTTTTCATGCAGCTGGGTCTACAGATAAACAAAAATCAATGTTCCCACTCGTGCAGAGTCCATTGGGGCCTACCTTGACGCTCTGGAAGCCACAGCCTCTCTGCCCTAGCACAAGTTTACCATTCTAGTCAACCTAATCACTACAATGCAAGCCAGCCCACAACCATCGGCCAGGACGTGCCTCCAAATGTTAGGCCATATGTCAGCAACAGCACTTGTCATCAAGCACAGCAGACTGCACATGTGATGCCTGCCAGGCTGGCTCAGGACAATATATATTCTGCACAGACGCAGTGTAAACAAGCATCTTACGATGTCAAGCAAAGTAAAAAATTCTCTACTTTGGTGGATTCCAAGACAGTGTTTGCACGGGAGTTCTCTTTGCACAGGACCCCCTGCCCCCCACTTGGTGATAAAACAGATGCCTCATTGCTAGTTTGGGGGGCACGCCTGAACAACCACATAATCCAAGGCTGCTAGTCCCATTGGAATCAACATGCTGGAGGATTCTCTGCTCCTTGAAGTCTTTAAACCACGATTTGAGGACTTCAATAGCTCAGACATAGGTGAGAGGTTTTTCACAGGAGTGGGTGGGTGAAATTCTGTGGCCTGTGTTGTGCAGGAGGTCAGACTAGATGATCCTAATGGTCCCTTCTGACCTTAGTATCTACGAATCTATGAAACATTACGCATAAACTTACTGGAACTGTAGGCAGTCTGAAATGCATGCTTACACTTTCTACCCGTGATCAGGGACAAGGCTATAAAAGTGCTGATGGACAGTGCTGCTTGTATGCTTTACATAAACCCCCAAGGAAGGACACAGTCACACTCCCAACAAAAATGATTAGGGGACTGGAACACATGAGTTATGAGGAGAGGCTGAGGGAGCTGGGATTGTTTAGCCTGCAGAAGAGAAGAATGAGGGGGGATTTGATAGCTGCTTTCAACTACCTGAAAGGGGGTTCCAAAGAGGATGTCTCTAGACTGTTCTCAATGGTAGCAGATGACAGAACGAGGAGTAATGGTCTCAAGTTGCAGTGGGGGAGGTTTAGATTGGATATTAGGAAAAACTTTTTCACTAAGAGGGTGGTGAAACACTGGAATGCGTTACCTAGGGAGGTGGTAGAATCTCCTTCCTTAGAGGTTTTTAAGGTCAGGTTTGACAAAGCCGTGGCTGGGATGATTTAACTGGGAATTGGTCCTGCTTTGAGCAGGGGGTTGGACTAGATGACCTTCTGGGGTCCCTTCCAACCCTGATATTCTATGATTCTATGATTCCCTATGCACAGAAACTATGTGACTATGGAATTGTTGCATCTGCTGCAACATCTCAGCCTCCTACCTGCCAAAGCACCACAGCAGATGCACTGAGCAGAAAATTTTCCTGGGACCACAAGTGGGAAATGAACAGCAGGGTACTGCAGAACCTATTCAGACACTGGGGCTTCCCAACTATAGACCTCTTTGCAACAAACCAGAATGCCAAATGCCCATACTTCTGCTCCAGAGCAGGATCAGAATCCCAATCTCTCAGCACTGCTCCAGAGCAGGACTGGGATCCCAATCTCTCAGCAATGCTTTTCTCCTCAAATGGGATACGTATCTACTGTACACTTTTCCTCCAACCCTTCTCCTAGTCATGGTCATGCACAAGATAAGGACGAGCAACTCCAGAGGTAGCCCCCACGTGGCCCAGACAAAGGTGGTTTCCTTACCTCCTGAAGATGGTTGTGTGCCCACCACACGTTTGTCCACTTGTGCCTCATCTCCTGTCTCAGGATACAGGCCACGTCTACCACCCGAACCTAGCAAGACTCCACCTGAAGGCATGGCTACTCCATGGTTCCGTGACAGTGAAGTGACCTGTTCAGAGGAGGTAAGGGACATTCTTTTAAATAGCAAAAGGCCTACTACACGATATACATAGCTACTTCTACAAATGGAAGAGATTCCGTCCCTGGTGGCAGAATAGGCAAATAATGGCAATTACCTCTCCTTCACCAATGGTCTTGGATTACATCCTGGAATTCAAGAAACTGGGTCTCTCAATGAGCTCCATTAGAGCGCACCTTGCAGCAATCGCAGCATTCCACCACCAAGTGGACGAGTTCTCCATCAGCCTCACACAGCACTATGCCATAGAGAAACACTCGCCATCAGATGCTCTACTTGGACTTACGCTCTCCTCGCGTCTACTTCAGAGTTTTCACACTAGAGATTCTGTGATAGTGAAGGAACCTTTACTTTTTTTTATAAGATGAAAAAATTCCCTCCCCCAGGTAGATTTTCTGCATTTAAACATCATATGGCTTATTTAAAGTGACCTTAAAGCAGCTTGGATACCCACAGTGCTGAGCATGCAATAAATATTTAAATTAGATTAGATAGGCTTTTAAAATAAAAATAATGAACCCATGGTTATGCTTACAAATGTAGACGCCTCATTTACAAAATATTTGCCCATTATGAGAACACTTGCGAGTATTTCTGTTTTGTGTGAAGATTTACAAAAATTGAGGCAATCGTTAGTTTTATGCGTTAAACTTTGAAATAAAAATTATCCTACCAAGTAGCTGTGGGAGACTGTCCTTTGGTATTTGGCCATAAAGAACCTACCAAGGGTAATCAGCATGCTGCTCAGGTCTTCAGAGACGAAGAAACAGTTGGAAATTCCACGGTTTGGATTAAACTATTCAGCCTCTTTGTGGGGAACTTTTAAATGAAGTGTTGGCAACCAAAGCATGAGAATAGTGGCATGTTTTTTAAATTTTGTCTCTTCAGATCATTTGATCTCTTGGAAATTTGCTACTTGGGAAGCAGTCTCTTGCAGCTCCAGTTCATAGCACTTTGATAAATTCACCAAGCACCCACTTCCATTAATAAGTGATTCTTTGTGAATCAACGGGAATATTTAATTGTCCAATATAACATTCAAGATAGAAAATAACCTAAATGCCTGCTCATTGTTTTGAAAATGTGTCCATTGTTTTGCGTTAATTGCTAATTTAAAATGTACTCAGTTGCCCACTACTTATTTATGTCAGGGTTTCTCACACCCTCCAAAGCAGGGGCTCTTCCTTGCTGTGACTGCAGAATAAGTCCTCTAGGCTTTACTGTAATACAAATAATGATAATGAGGAAAAGAATAAACTATTGTTTTTCTGTACACTCCCCACACTGCCTAGAGCTCCTGGAAAGCTGCTGTTGGAAAGTGAACCACAAAGGATTTTGAATGTTAGAGACTTTGGGGAAATTACCTCTGTATCTTCTCTTTTTCTCAACCACATTCCTTACAATAATTTAAAAAACAAACCAAAAAACAACAGGAGCTGTATGTGTCTCAAAGGCCTCAGTGAATGGGGTAGCTTTCACGTTTGCATGACAGGCACAAGCTGACAGTCGTCAGTTCAAGGGAAGGAACTGATACATTACCTGAAACTGGAACAGAAAGAAGGGAAAAGAACATGAACAGGAGCCTTTGTACAGTAACATCAGCAAGATGTGCAATTTTCCGTTGCTCCAAGGCAGGCAGATCACCACGGAGGTGTATGTTATAGTTGTTAATGTAGGCAGGTGATGGTATCTTATAATATGCCGATTCTGCGTGGTTTTTAGGTCAGTGCTTGGCTGTGTGGGTGGTGGGGAAAAAACACATTGTGCACTGACATTGATATTCTTACCCATATTGCTAGTTCAGTACCTCAGACTGCATCTATTAGCGTGGGTGCATCACACACAAAAAGACATCAGTGTAGGAGAGGAGGGGATTTGGGAAACAGCTTTGAGTGGAGTGGCCACGTTTGGCTCAGCCATGTATGGGGTGTACAGGAGCCACTTGGTACCAGGTAGCAGCCCCGGGCCTTACTGCTATAAGGAAACGGGAATGCTCTGGCCACCTCTCCTCACAGCACAGCAGCAGAATAGGAAAGCCACAAATGGCAGGGGCCCTGAGCACCATTAAGGAGAAGAGGAATGAGAAGCCGGGCTCTCCCCAGGCGGTAACAGTAGGGAATTGGCAGCAATTGTTCAGCCTCCTGGATTTGAGTTGTGGGGATGGGAGCAGGTCTTTGCTTTCTGCAAAGCCACATAGGCAACAAAGCCAGAGGAGGGACCTCAACTGCGCAGTGTGACTGGGATCATTCTTGCTTTTCTACTTTGTTTTACTTTTCCTGCATTCTGCCTTGGTCCCAACTAGAGCTGCCATCTGTCCAGGTTTCCCCAGGATTGTCCCTTTTTTGAGGTAGCTGTCCTAGGAAATCGGTAACAGAGCTCAGTAGTACATGCTGCCAGCTGTCCAGTTCTATGGGCTCAGGATCATCCCATATGTCCTGCTTTTGCATCCCAGAGGTAGCAACCCCACTCGGGAGGTAGGGGAAGAGTGTTCAGGAAATATTGGTGTTTAGGCCTACGCCATAAAATATTGCTGTGGGGAAGGTTAAGAGAGAGACATCCCCAAGTGAGGTGCGTTGTTGTTAAAGGCCTATATATCGCACTGAGGTATATTCAGACAGTTGGATCTTTCTCCAGCCCCACCTCCTGAAAGACATACATTACTTGCTCCCCTGCCAGCATGAACAACAGGATAAGGTACCACGGGAGCATTAAAACAAACAGTAAGGACCTGCATGCGAGCTCTCTATGCATAGACAGAGGGGTCTTACATTATTAGGAACAGTGTGTCTAACTGTTTTCAGAGTAAGAAGTTTGATACTTTATGCTCGTCCAGGAAGCCAGTAGCATCAGAGAGGGTGTATGCATGGGTGGTTTGCTTGACCATGACAATCAAGAATACAGTGTATGTTTGTTTCTAATTCCATTCTCCAGTTATGAATTCCAGGTGAAACCCAAAAACCCTCTCGGTGAAGGTCCAAGCAGCAATAAGGTCCCATTTAATACTGAATCAGGTAAGAGCTTAACAGATGTATCAGTTTATCAGTGAAAACCATGACAATGCGTTCAGCCAAAAAGACAATGTAAACTTTACCCTTAGGTGTTTTTGATTATGGATGCAGTGTAGCCTAGTGTACAGGGCGCTGGACTCAGACTCGGGAAACCTGGAGTCCCTTCCTGCTCTGCCACTGACCTGCTGGGTGGCCCTGGGCATTTCACTTTACTTCACTCTGTGTCTCTGCCTCCCCGTATGTAAATGACAAATTCCCATACTCCTTTATGGACGCAGGAGACAGTTGTGGTTTAACTATGGAGGGTGTACAAAGGCTTACACTGAATCCAGGGATTTTTTTTAAATGGGTAGTGTGGCATCTTAAATCCAAAGCTTTGTTATAGTAGATCCATGTTTATGTTTGTATCCCTCTATCAGATAGCTCTGCAAACAGACAGGCCTTTGCACACAGTGATATATAAGGGATTTACACACACAGCACACTTTTGCAATTTTGCTTTGTTGCCCATGCTTTTCTCACTGTCTGCAATATAGGATTGTTTTAATTGTATTACTGTTTATATCACGATAGTGCCTTGGGGCTTAACCGAGATCAGAGTCCCTTTGTGGTAGGCACTGTATGTGTGTGTAAATAGATAGCTGTCTAGAGAGAGAGAGAGAGTCACTGCCCTAAGTGACAGGTTTCAGAGTAACAGCCGTGTTAGTCTGTATTTGCAAAAAGAAAAGGAGTACTTGTGGCACCTTCATCATCGGATGAAGTGAGCTGTAGCTCACGAAAGCTTATGCTCAAATAAATTGGTTAGTCTCTAAGGTGCCACAAGTACTCCTTTTCTTTTTGCCCTAAGTGGGTTACAGTCTACATAAACATAAAATACTTTCTGCAGGAATAGGAAACAGAAGCACAGAGAGATTAAATGACTTGCCCCAAATCATCCAGCAGGTCACTGGCGGATCTGAGAATAGAATCTAGGTGCCCTGGGTCCTAATCCCAGTGTTTTACCCACTGGATTGACGCTTAGTGGAATAGGGTCAATGTGAGCATAGGAAATATATTCTTTAAAATTAAGGATTACTCATTTAGCAGATTGGTATAGGGCCCTCAAAAATATGTATCTATCTAATGCATCTGGAAGCTAGAGTGCTATTTGGAGCTTTGTCATGTGTGTAAAATGGTGCAATAAGCAAAGTTAGGGTGACCAGATGTCCGGATTTTATAGAGACAATCCTGATTTTGCGGGCTTTTTCTTATACAGGCTCCTATTACCCTCCTACCCCTGTCCCTATTTTTTACACTTGCTGTCTGGTCACCCTCAGCAAAGTCCCACCTGACTTGGCTATGGGGAACAGAAAGAATCACTCAGTACGGCATTGCACTATCTATCCAAGATCCAGCTTCTCTAGAAGCCAATTACAAAATAGCTATTGACTGCAATAGAACAGGAGCTATTCTTATATTTAGAGTCAGCTGCCTATTGTTGATAGTACTCTGAACTAGTAAGCACTACTGTGTACCATGCCTCTTTAAAGGGACACTATCAGGTTTGCAAAAAGAAAAGGAGGACTTGTGGCACCTTAGAGACTAACCAATTTATTTGAGCATGAGCTTTCGTGAGCTACAGCTCACTTCATCAGATGCAGGTTTAACATTTTTAAGTTTAACATTTTTAAGTCAAATCCTTCAGTGCTTTCTCACTGAAATTAATGGGCGTTTTAACAGAGTAACAGGTAAATGGAAAATGAGTAAGGAATTCAGAATATGTCCCACATATTTTAAGAAAAATTGATACCCTCTTGTGTTACTAATGTATCTTAGATTATTAAACTTGAAAGAACCATTTATATTTTAATGCCATTTCATGATTTCGGATGGTTATTTTTTTCCCTTCACTCTGTGTGGACAATGGAAATAAACTGGTCGGTTTCACTTTTCCCTAATCACTTTCCACATGTTCTCCATTTCTCATTCTCATGGACTAATGTAAAGCTGCAACGTTTGGGCAGCAGGCACTACAGAGGAATTCTTTAAAATACTAATCAGTTGTCTACACTGAAATTTTAAAAATGCCATGGAAATATGTTGGTTGATGATAAGCTTTGTAACCTTTTTTTTTTTTAACAAAACCAAATTTTACTGGTAGTGACCCATTAATAATGTTTTTAAAAGCTCAGTGATGCGGTAATTCCAAATAGTTACATGAGCAGTTTATTTCTTTAACTTACACAAAAATGTAGCGACCTCAACTTCCCAAAATTGTTGCTGTTTTACAGATTATAGTTTATGTCAATCATAGAAAATCACTTTCTAGTGTGCTTCTGTAGAAATATCAGGAGAGGTTATTTTACAGTGTCTGATTGTGTGTTTGCTTTTCTCCCCAGCGGACCCAAGAGTGAGTGAGCCAATTTCAAGTAAGCCCTTTATGCATAGCATACTCTAATCAGAACGTTTTTCTGAAGTAAGATAACGTTCTACTTTATGACAGGAGTGGTTGTGCTGTCCCAGCTACACATGCCATGGAACAGAACAGCATTCACACATGATTTCACTTCTTCCATCTATGTAACTTGTAAGGAATTCCTGCCAGTCTAAATGTTTACCTGAGCACAGCACAATCAATGTGATGTGGTATTCCCGTGGCAGCTAAAATGGCTTGGAACCAACGTACACAAATGAGCCATGGACAGCTTGTGTTTTCTCAGCCCTGTTGTTAAATCAATAGAAAGTTCTGTAAAAAGAATACGCTATTTCTCACTTAGTAAGTGACTTAACAGAATGCAAGTCGAAGTCCGCTATTTGTCTGTCATTGTGCTGAAATGTATGCCATGAAAAATAGTCAGCTTTGAAAGGCTTTAACCCAGTTCCTTCTGAAGTCAGTGGTAACGTTCCTGTTGACTTCAGTGGGAGTTGGGGCAGGCTCTAAAAGAGCAGAAGAGACCCCTTTCAGCCTAAGGGCCTGTGTTTTGCACTTAGTACTGAAGTTGCCTTTAAAAATTTGCAAATAGCCTACACTGTGGAAAGGAAGAATATCTCATCTTGTTTATCATGTAGTTTGCTGCAAATTAACGGTGCCCTAATTTGTACCCTCTCTGTTAGAAAAGCTGTGGAATCACAATTCCCCCACTACTACTGTATATTACCCACTTTTATAAGTTGTAGCTGTATCTCAATACACATACAAATATTTGTCTCCCTGACATGGCAATGCACGCTGTACATAAAAGGGCCAGATTTTGATCTGAGTTACAGCAGCCTAAATCTGGAGTAACTGTTTGCCTCAGTGGAGTTATTCCAGACTTACACCAGTGCCAGAACCAACCCCAAAGTCAGTTCCTTCTGTGAAAAACTTGGAAACGTGTTTGTAAAATTTCTTATGACTCCGTTTCCTTGGTCATTTTTTGTATTGCTGCCTGCCTGAGTGTGTAGAGTTAAATCATAAAAATGTTGTTAAAGAACCCAGGAATGGTAAAGATAAGACAGCCTCTTGGATCCACTGCTTCAAAAGAATTAAGAGAATAAGTGCTGGGCCATCAGTTGTGGGGAGAAGTTACCTAGCTGGCTCCATCCAAGATAGGATGCTGTTCTCTTCCCAAGACTAAGCCTGAGGTCAAAGGAGACCTAACCCCTTAAATATGCTAAAAAGTTGGGTGAGCTGAGAGCCTGGCCAAGAATTGTCAGCAAAAAGGCTGACAGTCTGAGACATTCAGGGACAGGGAGAGGACTGCAATCAGTGTAGGCTGTTCCTCCCAACTCAGAGATGGTGAATAACCCAGACCACACTAAGCAGTGGATGGAGAGGTTAAGCTTAGGTAAGGAGATATGCTTGTAGGTTTTGGTTGTTTTAAAATCCACTTCTCTAAGCACTGTACACCTTCTGGGCAAAATAAATGACACTTTGTTTGAAGAAGCTCTTTGTGTATCACTGCAAAAGTATGCTGACAGAGGTCCCCAAAAGAGAAACCCTGGCAGGGACCAATCCCAGCTGGACTTGCTGAATTATTCACGGTCGATACGTAGGAGGCTGTAATCCAGATCCTGGTCTGAGAGTGGGTGAAATGTGGAGAGGGGCCTGACACGTGTGGGAGTGGCTCAGTGCGACTCTCAGAAGGCACAGCTGTGCAGCCTGCCAGGGACTGGGACACACTACTCCTATATTTTGCTGCTTACAAATTCCATAAAATATCCTTCAAAATGCAGGTGACTGGTGCTGTTAATATGTTCCAAGTAGCATCCTTTTGCATTTGGGTTTCTGGTCTTCTCTACTCATTTGAATGTGTTTGTCATGCCTAGTTTTGTATGGCAGTATCATTAATTCCCCTCTTTCTTTTTCTCCTGCAGTGGGAAAAGATGCCATCTGGACTGAAGTCCCATTCAATTCCGACTCCTATTCAGAGTGCAAAGGGAAACAGTACGTCAAGAGGACCTGGTACAAGAAGTTTGTAGGCGTTCAACTGTGTAACTCCCTGAGATATAAGATTTACCTCAGTGATTCACTTACAGGTAAGGGAAACCCAAGGCAGTGTTAATGTATTTTTATAGCTGTGACCCAAATTACACGATACACATACAGTCATCTAGGTTCGTCATACCCATGGGCCTGGACTGAATGGTTTTAAAGGATGATCAGGAATGCATATGCTACTTACCTTGCAAATGTGGATACGGATGTTCCAAGATTCACAAGTTACTATTAATACTACCTGTTTTATGGTACCCAAAACAGTGCTGGACACTTGACAGAACATTTACAAATATAACGGCCCTCTCCTGTCCTGAAGAGCTTACATTCTGTGGTGTCAGTCTGGCATTAAAACCCTGTGCCTGCACAGTTCTTCATGCATAGTTGGGGCCTAATATTAGATGGGATGCCATAAGAAACAGAGAAGACAGGAGCAGATGCGATGCAGCAGGGATTACAATACTCTCCTGCTGGGACCCAGTTTGGCCTGTAAACACCTTGTGGCTCTTTTCTGAATGATGACTTTTATGGGGATTGTTTTAATGTATTTTCTACACATGGCTTTGTATCTCACTGTAATCTTTTCCTCACCTACCTTCACTTTTTTGTTTTAAATCATGCCCGTTTGTTTTGGGGGTTTTTTTTTTACGCCCTGTTCCGCCTCAACCCCAACATACACACTTTCATTATTAACACTAGCCTTCTTGACATAGTTTCTTACCCCTCGCTCATTACACTCAGGTTATTGAAACCCTCTAGTAAGTGCTGGCCTCTGTTTTGTTTCTTTGTCTGCCAGTGGTTTGGTTGATTTCCAAATGTTTGTTGTGCCTTGATACACATGTGCACTCATCTCGAGAGTTATACAAAGCTTTTGTTTCAGTTTTCCATTTATTTATTGATAAATTGTTGGGCAGTTTTTGGGAGACCTCTCATCAGGAAACTTTTGTTGGTGCAGCTCCTTTGGTGCTACAACTAGTAGGAGAACTAGTGCAAATGTCACTGGTTTTACCACCTTGCTCTGTAACTCTGCTAAAAGTAGGTGTAGGTGACACGGGGCATGTATAGACTAGGAAAATAGGTTGTGTTTTAAAACGTGGTGGGTGAGGTGATTTCTAAACGTGGACGCTGGTACCTAATGTAGGCAGGGCAAGTTGTGTTTAGAAATCCATTAGCCTGTCCTGGTCATCCCTGGGTTCCTCCTTGCTTCAGTATAGTTGCCCCAAGGCAAAAAACTTCAGTATAGACAAGGTCTCAGTCACCACCACTGTGGTGTTTCAATGACAAGGGGTACCACTGTAGAGCCCAAAATACGAAGAGTAACACAGACCCTGTGTAACCTATGGGGGGAATATCCCCCCAAAGGTGAGAAGTAGGCTGATGTGCCTATTACGTGCAGTCGTACCAAAACCCAGAAACAGTCGCTGAAAGATGCAAATTTTAGGGCCTGATCCTGTCAGGTGCTGCAGACCTCCCATGAGCAGCTAATTCCCTTCCACCCTTCCTGAAATCAGTACCCCAGAGCTAGCACCTCACGGAATAAGGCCCATAGTTGAGAGTAGGGAGCAGGAAGGAGAGCGGAGAACATATAGGGATGCTGGACAGACCATTCCAAAATAATAAGCAGCTATGCTGCCTGGCTCTTCCCCTCAGCCCCAAAACACACAGGAGGAAACCCCTTTGGGTAATTTTAAGTTAATATCTTTTATGTAAATAGTGTCTTGACAAATTAGTAAACAAGATAGACCATTTTAAAACAAAAATCATTCATTCTTTGCTATGGTACTAGCTATAATCAGAGAGACCAACTGACCGCTCTATTTGGAGTCAGGAAGGAATTTCCCCCCAGATCAGATTGGCAGAGACCCTGGGGTTCTTCAGCTTCCTCTGCAGCATGCAGCACAGGCCACTTGCAGTTTTAAACTAGTGTAAATGGTGGATTCTCTGTAACTTGAAGTCTTTAAATCCTGATTTGAGGACTTCCGTAATTCAGCCAGAGGTTAGGGATCTATTACAGGAGTGGGTGGGTGGGGTTCTGTGGCCTGCAATGTGCAGGTCGTCAGACTAGATGATCACAATGGTCCTTTCCGACCTTAAAGTCTATGAGATGACAAAACTGCCAGTCAGACATATCACACTGTAACACTAGTTTGTGAAAGAAATAGCCGTGCTAATCTAAACTGTAACACAGTCCTAAATCAGATGAATTAACGCTGCTTCAATCTCAGAACAAATATCTAATGTAGCAATGGCCAATTTTCTTTTATCTGTTTGATTTTGTTGTTGTTCTTGCTGGAAGAATGGTGATTTAACTTGGCAGGACAATCACCAAGGCAGCCAGACTGTATTCATTACATTTACAAAGTATGGCTCTCTCACTTGTATTGTTTAACCGACACCAAATCAGTTGCCACAATATTTGAATGAACTAGAATGTTTATCCAATACATATAACATTGTGTTACATTTTTCACCATTCTTTCACATGGCGAAGGCTAGTGTACTGTAGTGGAAAAATTTCCAGTTCTAAGGCAAAACTCAGCCCTGATGTAGGTCAGTACAACTCCATTGAATTCAATGGAACTATGCCCACCTGTATTAGAGCCAAATTGAACCTGTAATGTCCAGCAAACTGAGGAACCATCTTGTGTTACTGTACCTAACAGAGCCACACTGAGGTCTGGTTTCCATCTTGAAGTGTGTATTCTAAAAGAACCTATTTAGGCTTAGTTATATTAAGAAATTAGTGATCTTCAATTTTTTTTTGGTAAAGAAAGTCCTGATAGCAAACTATGAGCAAGCCTGGGGGCTCAATCCTGTTCTTTTAACTTCAGTGATATCTAGATCAGGTCCTAAGATTTTGAAGGGAGGAAAACGCAACATTTCTCTCCTCAAAAATCCCATTTACCCTCTTTCAAACCCACTAAAGCCTGGGAAGGATAAGCTAGCCACAGCAAGACATAAAAACCTTTATCTGTGGAGATGAGATGCTCAATTGCAGAAATGTTAACATTTTGGGCCCATTTTCTTTACAATAAACAACTGTGAGATCTACGTGTTGGAAATCCACCCTATTAGCTAGGCATTACTGGGAAACTTCATCTCTTTCCTTTTTTGATATTTTTGCCTCCATGGCTCTGTGTGCACCCATGTGTGTAATATAAAAGATGTGGTAGTGAGTTGTGGGCTTTTTATTGGGTATTGAGTGTTGTTACAAAATCCTCAAGAAGCAGAGCACAGCCAGACCTACACTGTGCAAGACCATCCATGACGAGGAACACTGAAAAATGTCTAGTACAAAAACATGCTAGAGATAACTACAGAGTAGCTGCTAGTAAATAGGTTATATTTAGAGTTTTGTCAATCTAAGATTTCTCTGGTAGGATCCATCACATATGTTCCTGATTAAGCAGAGCACTTAATCACATGCTTTTCAGTGCCTTGTTGAATCAGAACTGATCTCATGCATCATACTATGATAAATAGTATCATATTGCCCATGCTAATGTAGTTGAAGAAATAAGCTTCAGTTATTTCCCATTGGTACTGTGGGTGTAAATAAAAACATACATATATATGCTATGTATAATACCCACACAGAATATATATAAAAATAATATCTGATGATATGAGGGGCTGTTAAGGGAGTCTTGGCAGAAATTTGGGATGATCCCATTATTTGTCCGTCTGAGCCATGAGTGAGTTATGCAGATCATTTCAAAAGGTCATAATACCTCAAACTATCATAGTTAGTCACTTCCTTTGTTGCCATTTTGCTCATTTATTAGTTTCCCTCTGCTTTTCTCCCCTCTGAAATATGTTAGAGAGATACTGGTAGGTTTTACAAAACCAAACATCAATATATACTTTCTCCAAGATATTTAAAAAACAAAATTTCCAATGACAACTGTTTTTGTTCAGATTCAAATATTGTAGCATCATGATAGTGTGTGAGAGCCTGAAAGGGAAACTCCCTGCTGAGGAAAATTCTGAAAGGTGATTATTATATATGGTGAAATGTTAAAGTAGATCCTGCAAAAAAGATCTATCTATGCAGAGGCCTCCTGAAAGCCACATGGACAGATTTCTTTATAAGCTAAAAAAAAAAAAAGCTTTTTTGGAGCGTGTATTTATGTTGCAGTAGCTGAAAGCGACTGCGTATTAGTAATACAGACACTGAATAAAAGAGGAAAACTGCTCTATTCTAAACATGCCAATGCTGTTCCTATAAAACAGCAGCCTCTTCTGATCTAATTTAACAGTTCTCCTTAGCACTGCAGTGTAAGCATTCCAGCAAATAATGTCAGCTAAAATAATTAAAAATTTAAATTTTAAATGTGGCCTTCAGCAGCTGCAATTTTGAGCTGCCTCAATATTCTTCATTTCAGTTTATAAATTTATCCAAGAGAAACTCCCTCCTAATGAGCACCGGAGACCAACTCTCCCATGGAAGAAGCACAAATACAGCTGAAAACGAAAACCGTAATACGTGCCTTTCGTAAGAATGGCCATACTGGGTCAGACCAGTGATCCATCTAGCCCACTATCCTGTCTTCTGACAGTGGCCTGTGCCAGATGCTTCAGAGAATGAACAAAACAGGCAATCATTGAGTGATCCAACCTGTCATCCACTGCTAGCTTCTGGCAAACAGAGGTTTAGGGACACCCAGACCATGGGGATGCATCCCTGACCATCTTGGCTACTAGCCATTGATGGACCTATCTGCCATGGACTTAAATAATTCTTTTTTGAACCCCACTATAGTTTTGGCCTTCACAACATCCCCTGGCAAAGAGTTCCACAGGTTGACTGTATGTTATGTGAAGAAGTACTTCCTTTTGTTTGTTTTAAATCTGTTGTCTATTAATTTCAGTGGGTGACCCCCTGGTTCTTGTTTTATATGAAGGAGTAACAACTCCTTATTCACTTTCTCCACACCTGTCATGATTTTATAGACTCTATCATATCCCCTCTTACTCGTGTCTTTTCCAGGCTGAAAAGTCACAATCTTTTTAACTTCTCCTCAGATAACATTATTCGCTTTTTTGACTGCTGCTGCACACTGAGCTGATATTTTCAGAGAACTATCCACAATGACTCCAAGATCTCTTTCTTGAATGGTAACAGCTAAGGTAGACCCCATCATTTTGTATGGATAGATAGGATTATGTTTTCCAATGTGCTGTACTTTGCATTTATCAACATTGAATTTCATCTGCCATTTTAGTTGCCCAGTCACCCACTTTTGTGAGTTCCCTTTGTAACTCTTTGGAGTCTGCTCTGGACTTAACTACACCGGACCCTCGCTAGAACGCGGGATTTGGGATCCATGTGCGGCACCGTGTTAACGTGGGGACCGTCTTAAAATGAATTCCAATTAAAGTAATTACATTTGGGATCCATGGCCGCGAGCACATTATACGTGAATTCACACTATATAGACGCACATTGTAGCAAGGGTACGGTGTATCTTGAGTAATTTTGTGTCACCTGCAAATTTTGCCATCTCGCTGTTTATTGCTTTTTCCAGATCACTTATAAACATGTTGAAAAGCACTGGCCCCCTGGGGGACCCCACTATTTACCTCTGTCCTTTCTGAGAACTGACCATTTACTCCTCCCTTTGTTTTCTGTCTTTTAAGCAGTTACCGATCCATGAGAGAACCTTCCCTCTTATCCCATGACTGCTTACTTTGCTTAAGAGCCTTTGGTGGGAGACCCTGTCAAAAGTCCAAGTACGGTATCTCCACTGGATCACCCTTGTCCACATGTTTGTTGACCCCCTCAAAGAATTATAATAGATTGGCGAGGAATGATTTCCTTTTACAAAAGTTGTGTTGACTCTTCCCCAATAAATCTTGTTAATCTGTGTCTGATCATTCTGTTCTTTACTATAGTTTCAACCAGCGTGCCAGGTACTGCAGTCAGGTTTACCAGCCTGTAATAGCCAAGACCACCTGTGGAGCCTTTTTTTAAAATTGGTGTCACATTAGCCATCCTCCAGTCATCTGAACAGAAGCTGATTTAAATGATGGGTTACAAACCACAGTTAGGAGTTCTGCAATTTCATATACGAGTTCCTTCAGAACTCTTGGGTGAATGCCATCTGGTCCTGGTGACTTATTGCTGTTTAATTTATCAGTTTGTTCCAAAACCTCCTCTGTTGACATCTCAATCTGAAACAGTTACTCAGATTTGTCACGTAAAAAAAAATGGGTCGGGTCAGGTAAGGTAATCTCTCTCACATCCTCTGCCGTGAGTGCAAAGAATTGATTTAGCTTCTCTGCAATGCTCTAATCTTCCTTGAGAGCTCCTTTACTACCTCGAGTGGCCAGTGGCCCCACTGGTTGTTTAGCAGGCTTCCTGCTTCTGAGGTACTTAAAAAAAAATTTGCTATTAGTTTTTAAATCTTTGGCTAGTTGCTCTTCAAATTCTTTTTTGATCTACCTAATTTTACTTCACTTGCCAGAGTTTATGCTCCTTTCTATTTTCCTCAATAGGATTTAACTTCCACTTTTTAAAGGATTTATTTTTGCTTCTAACCTTTTACTCTGTTGTTTAGCCAGGGTGGCACTTTGTTCTTACTATGTTTTTTGATTTGGGGTATACATTTAATTTGAACCTCTATTATGATGATTTTAAAAAGTTTCTGTGCAGCTTGCAGGCATTTCACTTTTGTGACTGTATCTTTTAATTTCCGTTTAACTGGCTTCCTCATTGTCGTGTAGTTCCCCTTTCTGAAGTGAAATGCTACTGCGGTGGACTTCTTTGGTATATTTCAAAAGGAATAGCAAAATTTCATGCACAAAGACTAGTCAACCAGAGATGAACATTTTGGCAAGGCATTTCCTCCAAAGGGAGCTTTTGTTTGTATCCTGCCTCTGCACAGAGTCAACATTTAGATCTATTCTGATGCAGCAAGATTGTTTATCTTTCATTTGGGAAGACATTGATAAATTGTTGGTCCTTGTTTGGGAGGATTTTACCTGTAAACTTGAACCTAATCATTGAGTTTAAGGGAACCAGGATTTAGCCCTTAAGCTCTTTGGATGTTTTATTGGTTTCAGAGTAGCAGCCGTGTTAGTCTGTATTCGCAAAAAGAAAAGGAGTACTTGTGGCACCTTAGAGACTAACCAATTTATTTGAGCATAAGCTTTCATGGGCTACAGCCCACTTCATCGGATGCATTGATTGGATGTTTTATGTTATCAATCTTTGCTCATTTTAAGAATAATATGTAGGAGAGCATTAATGAAGCAATGATTCATTTATCTGAAAATATTTTTTCTATAGGTCCAGTAAGAGTTAGCTTGGTGTTTTTTCTCATGCTTCTCACCTAATGCATGAGTGGGTACATATTAGCTATTTAGTCATCTCTAGAATGTGAATTATACACACATTGTAAGCACAAAAAGGGAGAGCAGGCTTGAAGAATCTGGCCTGCTATGTGTTAGATGTGGCCTATAAGAATTTCTCTGGAGTAATATTGGATTGCTTTTTCAATAGAACTTAAGAATGGCCATACTGGGTCAGACCAAAGGTCCATCTAGCCCACTGTCCTGTCTTCTGACAGTGGTCAATGCCAGGTGCCCCAGAGGGAATGAATAGAAAACGTACTCCTCAAATGATCCATCCCCTGTTGCCCATTCCCAGCTTCTGGCAAACAGAAGCAGGATCAGATCAGCACTGATGTTATATAAAATATACTAATGTCAGGAGGAAAAAACATGGAAATTTGTGCTTTTGTCAAACAAAAGTGTTGCCTTTTTCATTAATTGGCATTGTGTTTGGGCATTTACACAATGCTGTAAAAACAGAGTTAGATCTTAATTGGGGGCAGCATCAGACTTAACATTGAGACAAAATGAATACTGGAACTCAACACCTGCTCAACTACAAAGGAACTAACAAAAGCTTTGATGTTGTTGTTCTTCAAAGGGTTTTCCTCATATTTTCTTTCCATTTTCAGGACAATTTTACAACATAGGAGACGAGAGGGGACATGGAGAAGATCATTGTCAATTTGTGGACTCATTTTTAGATGGACGGACAGGACAGCAAGTTTTTCCAGACCAGTTACCAACCAAAGATGGTAAGCTCTAAAGAGAGTACTTGTAACAAAACTCTCCAAATCTCCCCCAACCCCTTGGTCTGATTTTTCTCCTGCTGATGGCTTTCAGGCTAATACCCAGTCTGAGTTAGACAGGGTAGAGTCCCAAATTTAGCTATCTTCCCAGATCAAAACTATCCTTCGTGCCTGGGCATGATGCTATTCCACCACATGCCCCCAAAACCATTAAGGATTAGCCAGCCTACAGTTATCAGCCACCTGGGAGTTAGACCGTGTAAGAGTGATGCAACCTTTTATCCTGGAAAGGAAAGCCCTTTGACGTGCTCTTCACTTGTGGGGACAGAAGCATGATCTGAGTGTGGGACAGCATCAGGAGCTTCTGAGTTCTAATTGTGGCTCTGACACTGAATTCTGTGCTCTGCCTCAATTTCATCCATAATTTTGCATAACAGAGCTAATGTTGTGTATTTCCATCTCGGGCAGCATGGTGTGGTTTGATGATGAACAGTATTGTGATAGAGGGAAATTGTAACTAGTATGGTGGTAGATGGAAAGTTTAAAATATGAGAGAGCTCTTACTAACATTTTTTTCATCAGTGTTACACATTAAAAGCCTTTAAAGAAAACCATTGTCTTAGCCTTCCTGCCAGTTTGTAACTTTCCGGTCACGCTGGCATGGTTGGTTTTAAAGTGCTATAAATCAGCAGAGTTGTGCATTATATAGCTTTGCTTAGTGATAATAACGAAAGACAAACTGGAAAGGACAAATTAATTGTGGGGAGGGAATTCCTACTGCACTAATTCAGTACATACACTGCAATTCAAATCAGATGCCTAGAATCCTGAGAGGCAGCTGTGCATGGACTAGATGTCTTGAACGGTTTTCTAATCACAACTCTGAACTTGAGGCATAGCCTTGGACAAGTGACTTAATCTCTCTTCCCCAGATTTGTCATCCGTAAAATGGGGATAATTAAGCCTTAGTTACCAATACCCACCTCACAAAGAGTTGAGACTCTATACCTCAGACTTTTGCCAGCATAGCTACGATGAGGTGTGATTTGTCACCGACACAGCTGTCTGTACCAGCAAAAGCCTCATGTGCAGATGCAGTTCAACTGGCCAAACTGCACTTTTGATGCACTTGGAAATCTTTGCCAGAGTAGCTATACCAGTATACTATGCCAGCAAAGCTCTCCTAAGTGTAGACCTGGCCTTGTTTACACAGAAAAGATTCAGGTATGCCAGTGTAATTAAAGCACTACAACGGATCGTAGGGTGGCTGTAGTCCTCCAGTATACCTTATTACCCTTCCTCTATAGGGAAGTGGAATAAGCTATATCAGCATAAGGCATCCGCATTACGGGTTGCACGTCTATTGATTTATGTAGTAAAAAAACTGAGGTATTTATACCAGCACAAAATCAGAGTATAGACCAGGCCTTAATGTTTTAGGTGCTTTCCACATTAAAAGCACATATTAAGCCCTAAACACTAATAAAATCCCCAGAATTGAACTGTTATGTCCAAAAAGAATAAATCTGAACCTCTTGCAATTGCCTTCCTGAGAGCACATAAATAAGTTTGTTTGTATTCAAGCTGGCATTGTCAAGCCAGTAAAGCTCAGAAATGCCAGATTTAGTTTTTAAAAGCATTTATACACAAGTACAGTATCTGGTAAGCTTACAAAAACAGAATTAATGTTTGCCTTCAGGTATTGAGCTTAACAGTTTATACCTCAGCTGTTAAATCTTCAGAAAGATCATATTTAGAGAAGTTTCCACAAGACAAGTTCAGTATGCATTTCACTTGAAGTTGCTATGTTAAAAGCTAACTTGGATTTTTCCCAGTGTTAACATTACTGGCTGTTCTTCTCCAGAAGTAAAACCAATTTCAGCAGATGCTCACTTTTAAAGCAGAAGGCTGCAACTTTTAACTTTGTCCCACTCTCCCCAACAGGAGGCATTTCTGTGGCTCCAGGGTGGTGCCAAATAACCACTATTCTGTGCTGGCCCTTTTCAGTCTACCCACTAGGGTTCAACCCACTCAGAATCCTCTCGCCCTCCCCTTGCAAGAGGAATTGAGGGGACATATGAAAGCCTCCCCCATCTTCTTCCAGGCTCATAGGGTTCCCTAATAATCTCCTGAGTGTGTTTACCTCTGGGAGCTAGCACCTTCACAGGCATTAGATGCTAGCTGCAATGAAATTCCACTCTCTCAACTTTTAAACTCTGTCCTTACTCCTCATTAACCTCACACCAGGCTTCCAGGATACTGCAAGAAAAGTGGGGGAAAAAATCCACCAACTGTGTCCCTTGTCATTCTTGCCCCAGGGAAAATTCCTTCCTGATCCCCAATACTGGCAAACCCCACAGCATCTGGAATACAGTTCAGACATGCCTCTATTATAGGGCAGGGCAGCACAGCACCCCCTGCACATGGCTGCTGTATGCCTTGAGGGCTTCATATATCCAAAAGGGAGGGATGAGAGACATTCTTCCCTCCTCACCCATGCCCCCCACAAGCACTTTCAGTGGCAACATAGAGACAGAATTCTCCACTTCCTGCCTACTCTCCCTGCGTATTCTGGATAGGGAGGCCCCAGAGAAGACAAGCCTTGCCACCCCAACCACCTCTGAATGACCTCTTCTCCCCCGCAACTTGTCCAGAATGGATTATTATTATGTGCTGCTGGACAAACTATTGTCTCTTATTTGCTATGGTTTCAGAGTAGCAGCCGTGTTAGTCTGTATTCGCAAAAAGAAAAGGAGGACTTGTGGCACCTTAGAGACTAACCAATTTATTTGAGCATGAGCTTACGTGAGCTACAGCTCACTTCATCGGATGCACCCCATGAAGTGAGCTGTAGCTCACGAAAGCTCATGCTCAAATAAATTGGTTAGTCTCTAAGGTGTCACAAGTCCTCCTTTTCTTTTATTTGCTATGGTATGTGTCTAAATTCAGCTTGCAGTATTCAGGCAGTTGGTAAGAGCTGAACTTTCCACTGAGCTTCTGAAGTCAGATAAACTCCCTATGAGAATCAAGAGCACCTTTGAAAGGTATTGTCTTTTTCTCCCCACCCTGTACTAAGCCTTTCCTCACTGTTTATCAGGCTTTTTCAGAGCAGTTCGCCAGGAACCTGTCAAGTTTGGAAAAATAGGTGGAGAGACCCATATTACCTACGTTCATTGGTACGAGTGTGGAACTTCAATACCTGGTAAATGGTAGCTGCTACATGAACTTAAAAATGAAAGAAGGTCTATCGCTACCCTGCCCCTACCCTGAACAAGTTCAGAGATGGAAATGTTTATGGTCTTCCTGTCATTTAAACATGTTTACCCATGTATAAAGTTTATAAAAGTCTAATGACAATACTGCATTAAGTGTGTTTCATAGCATAGACTGCTTACTATAGTTACTCCATTTTACCACAAAGCAAGATAAGCACGTCATAGGATAAAGTCTGGGGAAGCTGGCTCCCTATATTCTGGGTATCAAGGTACAGTTTATATGGTATTTTAAAAGATACAGTTTGTATATTATTTATCACAGTGTTGTAACAAATATTTTGAGGGAGTTATGGCAAAGTTGATCATGAAACTGCAGTATACATTTAATTTTAGATATTCACTGTTACTGAAGTATATAGTGTCCTATGCTACCTGTCAAGATAATTCTGTAAAGTCTCTGGCAATTTCTAATTTAAATATATGGGGAAAGCTCTCAAACTGACTTCTGTACTTTATACTCAGATTAAAGAGCTTTTCCCCTTACAGCTAAACAGACAATTTGCGCTCTTGCCAAAATTGGAAGAAAGCTTGTTGTATTTTAAATGAGTTAGCCCCAAGAAAGCAATTTTAATGTTTAAAAAATGCAACCATAGTTTCAACTCTATGACAGAAGTGTAGATTCTGTCACCAAGAAACTCAATATGAGAAACCATGCCTGTTGATGTGGTTAAAATTATAGTCTGTGTCCCTAAACACAGTTGCTGAATAGTACTTTTACTTAATCCAGCTTTCAGGTGGGCACTGTGCATGGGGAACAGAAGTCAAATCTGCCTCTACTGCAGTGGGTTTTCTGAAGTATTGATGAACTACTTTGCAGGCCAAATGTATAGCACCACAGAATTTAATAAGGTGTAGGAGGATATGCTCACAATACCAGTCTTTACAGCACAATCAGGTTTGCTTTATTAAATAAAAAAAAGCTGTTTCACAGAATTGTTGTGGGACAAGTAGAGTTATTTTTTTCAGAATTACTTTTACAGTAGTTCCATTAAAAAACTACTTACCCTTTCTTCCCCTCCCAAAATGCTAGATGTTGTATTGCTTGAACATTTATGAACTAAATAAAGAGATGGGTTTTTTTTAAGCAGGGTGTTTCTAATACAATGAATAAAGGTATGAACAGGAACACCAAAGAAATACGTCATTTGTAGAAAATGCCTTAAAAAGTACATTGCAGGTACACTGTACTCTAATAAAATGTTTTTTAATCATTTAAAGTTGTTTTATACAGATTGGTTTTCTACTCAAGTGTTGTATATTGAGACAAAATGGTGGGTGAAAGGTAGCACCAAACTGGCAGCCTTCTATCAATCAACAGAAGAGGATACATTACATGCGTCTCTCACCTACTCTGTCAATCCTTTTCTGAATGAACCATCACTACAGCAAGAAGAAAGTGAAGTATCAGGGTTTCTTGAAATATTTCCATTAGGTCTGCACAGCTCTTTAAACTCTTTTTCCTTGTAACTGATGCGCTACATACTTGCCTGTGCCTGTCAACCGAAGAATATTGGGTTTTGTTACAGGCATGACTTGTTTTTTTCTGGACTCAGAAGTTTGTAGAGTTGCTCTGGCTGGCAAAAGGTTTGTGGTTAAAAAAAAATAAATGTTTCCAGGCAAAACAAGGAATATAAACACCAAAACGTTTCTATCAAGTCAAAGTTTCCCCTGAATGACAGTTATGTCCCTCAACGTGAACTGTATTAACGCAGTGAAAACTAACATGATTTGGTAATCTGTGCCAAGAGTTCGTCCTGAATATAAAAGCGGTCTGCATTTGTAACACTTACCCGGTCTGTGTCGCAGGTAACTACGTTTTTAAAAAAAGATTATCCTTTCCCTTAAGGCCTGGCAAGAATAGTTCGTAGTCTGTCAGGTACGCGTGTAAAAAGAAATGTGCTTAATAATTAAAGAACAAGTACTGGATTCAATATTTTTATTAGCTTTCAATGTGAATGTTACAGTTTATACATAATACCTAGTTTTAATTCCAGAGTGGGTCTAATTTAGTACATCATGTTATTAGTAAAAACAAGCCAGATAAGTGGGCTAAATTTCCAACTAGCATTTTAATTTCCTTCAGACAAGGCAAGCTAGAATGTCAATCACCTTACAAACATTTAGGAAGTGTTTCCAAAAACCCAAAATCTAAGTAGGAAGCAGATATAGTTTAAAGCAGGAAACAAGATTTATTTGGTCTTTTGTTCCAACAACACTGAACGAATGCTCTGACTTCTTATCGTTTTGGAACATTAATACCAATTTTAAATATTGGAATCTGTTGGGATGTAGTAGTAGTAAATAGCTGCTTGTATTTACCTGTGTCATTCAGCAGCTAAGCTTCCTTAGCGGTAACCAGGTCCTGGCTGAGTATAGCCCTGAGCAAAGGGAGGACGGTTACGTGCGTACGGGTTAGGCCCACCTGGAGGGGGAGTTATAGTACTTCCAGGGGGTGGTGTGAAACCTGGCCTTGGTTGATATGCGCCTGGCTGGCTTGGAGCCATTGCAGCTTGGGAAGCAGGGGCCACGTTATAATTAGCAGGCTGGGAGGCTTGTGTAGTATAGTTCTGTGGTGGGTAGGAGCTTGCCTGGTACTGCTGCTGAGGCTGAGCAGGAAAGCCAGGAGCTGGAGCCTGTGATGGCTGCTGACTGTATCCTTGGAACTGCTGTCCTTGTTGAGGAGCAGGCTGCTGGCTGTAGCCTGCTAGAAAGACAAAACAAACACAGCAATATATTTAGTTGAAAATAAAGCAGCATATTTACTTTGAGAAAGTGATTATTTCCTTATAAACAGAGATATCTGAGTGATCGCTAATAAGCACAATAAAGAACCTGGAGGGTTGAGATATGCAACGGACAGTGCACACAGCTGGATGGTAATGAACGGCAGTTTTTCTTGTCTGTCTGTGGTGTGCTAAAATAGAACACTCTCTAGTAATAGGAAAGAGTTTTTAATTCAGGGCAAAATAAAGCTTTCACATTTAGGCTGAAAGACACAACCCTGATTATAGGTTTTATAGTGATAATTATTCCTAAGGTTTCTATTTGAGAAACAAGGGGAGAATAGTATACAGACTCTGGGTTTTCACATTATGAAGGAATTTAAAGGGCTCAAATGTACACTGAAAGGCAACAGTTCATTTGGGACAGGTGCTTTAACTTTGTTTCATTCAGTAAGTAGATCGTACGTCAGTGCAGAATACTTGCACTGAATTCACACCTAAATTCATTGCCTAGTGTGTTGTTTGGTTCACGGTTTTTAGTATTCATAAGCTAAACAAATGTGAAAGCACTTCTTAAGGTGCAACTGCTGCTGGCATCAGTTTACTATGTCCCAAATGTGATTGATGTAAAAGCAGCTTCCCTGGGAATTTCTCAGACGGGAGATATAAACAACAAAAATCCTGCTATAAAGTGATAGCTACTTTTATCTCTATCATGAAACACACCTGCAGCTACTTGCAATGAAATCTCTCCATTGACTGGAATCCTGTCAGCATTAAACACCAGATATAAGAATTATTAAAAAAGCACATCCCTGAAGATAGAAAATAAGGACTGAAGAATGCATTGGAGTAAATTTTGAACTCACCCTGATACTGGACTCAAAATTTACTCATGAAACAAACCTTTTAAAGGTTCCATTTTCATTGGCATGACCAAAAGTCAGCACTGTGCCAAGCCCATCTGCCAGAAGAGGCAAGTGGGAACTATACACCCACTCTTAGGGGAAGTGGTGCTTGAAAGGAGGTAGATGGAGGTCCAAGCAAGTCCAATCCCTTTGATGAGGATCAAGGAATGAAAGCTACAGAGGGAAAGGGTATAGATCTACCTTGACTACTATCTGTGAAGAGTTTATTTATGAGGAGCCCTACCTTGACAGATTAATCCAAGCTTGAAAATAAATCTCTTTAGAAAAATAGCTCATTGCAATCTGAGGTTTCCAATTTTTTGTTTTGTTTCACTGACACTTTCAGAAAGTTGTGGAGTTTGAGAAAGTAGAACTCCCACAATATGCCAAACCTTCACAGAAACTCTTCCAGTAGAATACCAGATGAATCTGCTATTGTGTTATTATTAAGGATAAGTAAAACTAGCTTGGAAACTAGAAGAACCATTCAAATCTCAAGACTAGAAAGCATCAGACAGACCCTCCTACCTCTGCTGAAATTAGGTTTCAGGAGGTCTGACACTGTCTTCAAATCATGCATTTTGTAGTGGGGAGGAGGGGTCTGCACAGAGCAGTCAACCACAGCTTAGCAGAGTGCTGAGAGGTGGAAAAAGATGACACACTGAGAACAAACCTCCATGTTTGAAGTTTTCAAGGCTCGCTTACCAGTTATGCGAAGGATAAACAGTCTATTATTGAAAGTAATAGAAACTCTTCAAATTAGTGCACTTTGCTACACAAGTTTCTAAAACAGCAACAGCTTCATCTATACATAAACAGACAATTCCTATTCCTTTGTAAGCGCTCTGCAAAGGTTTGCGTTTTTTGCGTGAGATAAAAACTTGGTATGCGATTAAACACTAAGGACACGTACACTGAATTTACACTGTGCCAATTTCCTGCGATGTAAGTTTAAAAACAACTGGCAGAGATGTTTATACTGATATTTGTCTATTGGCCTTTATTAAACTTTTTATAGGGTTACAGGATCAGAGCAGTGTTACTCTGCAGTATCTAAAAGGATGAATACATACCTTTATTGATTACTGTCACAGTAACTAAATAGTTGAATAAACTGAATTATTACTAGGATCAATTATTAGATATTGTGCCATTTAAAAGGAAATTCAAAGTTCCCTTTTTCCATGTCTTTGAACTGAAAGTAACCCTAATATTTTTTCATTTGGAGGCCATGTAGAAGCCTAGCTTTTTATTCAGTTTCATGCCCTCAATCATGTAGCACAAGGTCACAGCATTAAAGTGTTCTGCTGACAGAAAACAAAAAACAGTGATCGTTAAGTTCAAGTACTATTGACTTCTACAGTTTTTTTAAATCAGTCCCGGAAACTAGTTTCTTTTGGGTGACAGTTTAGATAAATACAGAAGAACTGCTACAATCCAGGGTTCACACCAAATGTAAAGGAATAGGAAAGCCTTACTTTGCATGCTGTATTTGATTTGCAAGGTATTGAGAGGTTGAGGCATTTTCTTGTACAATTTACGGGGTTCAATGGCATCAGAGTGGAGTACTTCATCTTTTTTTCAACAGAACTAAAAACCACTGCCTTGAGACAGCTTCTTAACTCCTTACGATTCTCTTTCCATTTGTCTGCCTTTGTAACAAGGCATTCTGTTGGGTAACCCTGAAAAATCCTCTCTAGTTCAGAATCGAGTAGCATTGAATGTTAGGAAAATCAAACATCAGGATAAACTTTACATATCTACAGTTAGTGCTAGGAGAACAGAAATACTGACAAATTAAGGAGCTGCTGACTGCCCTCTAATCCCACTGACGTCAATGGAAGTGACGGATGCTCAGCGCCTTGCACTGCCACTCAAGTACAAAGTGAAATTAATACTTTGGCACTACGAAAAATTTAATGATCATATTGTGTACCTACACAGAAATTTGAGAGCAGCAGCGGCTTACCTGGATACTGCACACCATATTGTTGCTGAGGCTGAACTTGTGGCTGCTGAGCAGGATAACCGGCCTGTTGGTACTGTTGATACATCTGGCCTATGAATTAAAAACACGTTTTTTAGTAAAGGAACACAGTACCTGAGGCCAAAACCTGACATCATACACAATGGTCTGGGGGCCAATGGTTAAGAAGCAATTTGGGTCTCAAAGAGCCCATCCTATAGCACATTTTTAAAAACACGGAATTACGACAACAGATTGTAGAATGCTTCCGCATAAGGGTTAGTTACAAGGTGTTCTACCAGAAGGCACTTGTCTGTACAAGTCCCACAATACTGGTCTAAGTAGTAGTACATTTTATTTAATCTGCAAAGCCCAGTAAACACAAGCTTTTTCTTAACAGATTGTGGGTTTTGGAGGGGCTGTGATGCAACAAGTATCATGTGCCCTAATTAACCATGGTTTAGCTCAGGGCTAGTGATATTTTTATTGTTTATTAAAGGATCTTAATAAACGGGGCTTAAAAAAAAACAAGGGTGTTTTCCTCTTTAAATCTCCAATGACTGCCTGTTTATACCACAGTTCTAAAATGTGTTCTACGGGCAGTTTTCTAAGGAGAATGGTACATTATTCACTCTAATCTCATATTCCAGACATCTTTTAGCGTATTCGGCTTGCTATAAGCCAGGTTTTCCAAGAGGCCCAGGGTATACGCTTTTGAAGAAAGCTATACACATACGATGCGGAGTTCCATTTTAATATTTTTATTTGCTAAGTTCAGTGCTGTATTTCAGTTTTCTTAGGCTAACATTGCACATTAGTGTTTGCTTTCCTTTTTTTTTAAATCTGCTATTGAACACTGAATCAGACTTTCCTTGGTCTGTGCCCTGTTGAGCTTGAGGGGTCTACTTTTCAATTCTCCTCCACTGTACAAATACTATGCAAAGTAAGAAACCAAGGCGTGGCTGCCAAGCCTCATGTTTGGCTTAGCTTTGGCAGACATGTTGACAGCACTATGTCCACCACGTGTTAGTGTGCCATTTACTATTTCTGCTGCAAAAACCTGAGGGAAACTGAAAAAGCAGCAAAATTATTAATTTCTGTGCCTTCCGAGCTATTCTACATGAAGACTTGCTCAAGAGAGTCACAAGAACTGGCTGTAAGCCTCCTCCTCCCTCACCAACAGCAATGGCATACAATTTTCATATAACCCCACTTTAAAAAAAAAAAAAAAAAAAAAGGTGAAAGGATCAATGCTATTTACATTCCAACTCTGGAGGCAAAGTCCACAGAAAAAATCCAACAGTAAAATCTCACATTTTACAACTACGGTACCTGCTGTCTTGTGTACATTTAACAAAAGGGGAGTCTCAAGTTGCCAAAAGGAAAATAAAAGCTAGTCTCTGGACCGGGGATGGAAAAAAAGGGGCAAAGCTAACAAGTGGTCTTGAATATGTATCATGCAGAGGGGACGGAAAGGTTTTAAACAACAATTTACATTCCTTATTTTGTGGTATCTCACACCAAGATAAAAATCTCAGTGAGGGAACGGACAGAGAAAGAAAGTGGAGACACTCACTTTTACTGATTGGAAGAAAATAAAGTGTTAGTTTCTACCTCCTTTGTTTAGTGATAGCCTAGGAATTAGTCTGCTAGTGACCATTTGTTTCTAGGGCACTTTGTTTCCACGGTAAACATCTGATGAAGTGAGCTGTAGCTCACGAAAGCTCATGCTCAAATAAATTGGTTAGTCTCTAAGGTGCCACAAGTACTCCTTTTCTTTTTGCGAATACAGACTAACACGGCTGTTCCTCTGAAACCTGTCTAAGACAATAAGTGTTCCACATTCAGAAATGAAGTCACACACATCCCTCAGTTATCAGTAAAAATCAGGTGGTTCGAATTAAGACCAAAAGTTTGTTTTTGGTAGAGGAGTGCAGGTGTGCAATAGCTAAATGAAAGAGAGTGAATAAAAGAAAGATACCTCTTTTCAAATTCTTTATGCAGAGAGTTGCTCCCAGCTCCACTCAGGATTACATCAAGTAAGATAATACACATAGCAGGAGAAAAGACTCATAAGAGAAATGACAGAGAAGAATGTACTGCCATCTTTTAAAAAGTGGATAGTAGAAAGACAGACCTTTAGAAACATGAGCACTGAGCCATAAGCCAAAGTAAAAAGCTCATCTAGGGAGGGAAGCGTGAGGAAGTGGTTCTGTCATGTTGTGGTAGTTGCCACTAGGAAGAAAGCTTCTATCTTCTTCTGTGAGCAACATTCCCTCTTAGAGACCCTTAAAATACCTTCTAATTGGGAGCCCTCTCACTCATGACACTGATGAGGCCTCTCCCCCATCCCATTCTCCAAAAAGGCTCCTACACCAGTCATGTTGATGGGGAATGGGGAAAAATAGGTTAAACCTGTCAATCATTAGAAGTTACAACTGAGGAACTTAAAAGCATTTTTTCTTGTCTCAGTCCAAGAAACTTCAAAAAAAAATTTAGTTGGGAACAATAGGAGACATGTAAAAAGATAAGAAAACTAACTAGGGTATTTGATGAAGGCACTGGAGAGAGAGAGAGAGAGAGACAGACTCACCTCTATCACCATTTCAGATCAAGCCCTAGATGTAATTATTGAAAGCCTTTCCTATCAGACTGCTGTTTGCTAGGCCACTTGAAGGAAGCTGGTTGTGTCTGTACAGTTACAAGTGACCATACCAGAAATGCAACCACTGGGAAAGCCACAAATTGAATGGACATGGAAAATAAGATCTCGCCTCTAAAGTGGTCCCGCCAAGGTTGAGACACCTTGGTGAGAAGTATGAGGAGGCTTATCACCTGTTCTGTCAACAGAAAATGTACTGGATTAACAGGGATGGGACTCGAGAGGAATCAGCAAGGAGTATTTGACCTCAAGAAAAACTGCTGCAAAAGAAGTATCTCTCTATGAAATTTGCTACTGGTGTCTTGTTTCTACAAATCACAAATGAAACTAGTAAGGTAAAGATCCTAGTGTGGGCATATAATTACTGAAGCTATAGGAACGTCCTACTATGACCAGCCTGAAAGCAAAGTGCACTGAATAATACAAAGCCAAGTGTTGCACAGCACAAATGAAAACACTAACAAGTTAAGCATTCTACAGTTTAACAGTTCCTGCATTTGTTACAGATTTTCTGAAGTTCAGAGACAGCTGTTTCATGTTACTTTAGACTAAACCTGGCACACGAATAATATCTTTATTGTATAGCACCTATCAGCCAGGAAGATCCTAAAGTGCTTTACAGACTTACGATCTATTAGTGCAGGATTCACTTTACTCACCACTGAAATGCTGCCACATCCGCATAAACAGTGAGTTTAAATGAATCTTAGTTGAAATCAACAAAATGCTTAATGAAAATTTCCAGTAAGAAAATAAGGAATGACTAGAAATCAGTAACTCATAAATCATTCATGTCTCAGCACCCAAAAGAATCCTATGTTAGAGTCCATTTGATGTACAAGAATGACTAAACTACTTCAATATTTCAGGTACAGAGGACATGACAAATGTAGACTGATGAAACTGATGCAATTAAATGTGATAGAGCAATTCAGAGATAAAACAAACAAACAAACAAGAGATGGTGTTTTAAACTGAAACAATGCTTCCAATTAGTCTACAACTGAAGCATTTAGTGCCCTGTTGTAGAAAAGAAGAACATAAACAAAAGGAAAAAATTCTTACTATGCTTAGTTGGAAAGAAACTGAATAATACAACACCACCCCCAATAAAAGTAACTCAGTTTTTGAAAGTAGAAAATATTCAAAGCTTCCACTCCCATCAATCTAACATTTATATTGGAAATAAAATAAATATGAGCAATAAAGCGAGTGACCATTATTTGCAAGTGGACAAGGCTCCTTATTTATGCATCAAGGAATGAGCAACAGTACACACTAATATTTGTGATGACCAAAAGTGCAATAGCTGGGATCTCTAACCTCTTTCCAGTGACCAAACTAACTAAAATCCTATTTTGAAAATAAAATTATGTGAGGAAAATAAAATCACCTCCATTCAATGAAATAGGAGAATTTGGGAGAGGCAAGAAAGGACTTACAGAAAACTCCAGTTTTTTATTGTAACTCTTATATATGTAATGAAATATAAATAGGTCTGTAAAAAAGATGTAAAAAATATATATGAGTAGTTTAACGAACATAAACCCTTGTATTTGTCTCAATTTAATTTTGGTAAATGATACCAAGAACGTGTGTTCCACATGCTTCTAAACCATGCTACATTGTTTTAAAAGCTATTCTCACTATGGACCAATTACCTTTAGTGGGAAAACCCAGGATTTGTGGTGCAGTTTTCATTGTGTTTTCTGCCTCTCTCCAACATGTCAGTGAGTGATTTTTCACTCACTTGACACTGACAAATGACTCAACAGTTCCAGACCTGTATTAGCAGTTTAAAACCTTTACTTTGTTACTTAATTCTATTTTTAACAGTCAACATGTAAAAACCCACACCTTGTTTTTGTCCATTTGACTTCCTTTCCCACAGAACTGCTGACAAAATAAGTTGTTAGCAGCTCAAAGTTACAATGCTTACTTTTCAGTGACATTTTCTGGCTGCCAAAGACCTAAAATTGCTAGTGTCCAAAAGTATCTACAGCACAAGTCCCAGGAGCCAAAAGTGTTAAATAGGGAACACACTAAAAGTATTAAATGCAACTTACAGAATTATTTTACTTCCACTTAAGTTCTAAAGAATATATATAAAAAACTGAATCCAAGTCAGCAGCTCAACAAAGTGTTAATATTTGCTTAATATTAATAAACAGCATATATTAATATATTTTGTTACATTGTTTACAATCTGACACTTTGTAATTATATTATGAGCACTTGCCTCTTATCAGCCAATTTCAAGTTTACTGATGTCTCTCAATGGTTCTACAGGTACCTTACATATTTGAGTCCTAAAATCTTCCTTGCTAGCCACATGATATTGGGTTACCTTCATCAACTTCTTTAGTATTCGATACACGCACCTGCTGAACACTGATCTGTAGATTGCAATATTCAGTACAGAAAGCAAAACAGGGATGCAATTCTGCCTCACAAGTTAAAAAAAAAAAATCAAATTAAGAATACGTCTCTACCCCAATATAATGCAGTCCAATATAACCCAAATTCGGATATGATGTGGTAAAGCAGCACTCCGGGGAGCGGGGCTGCTTTACCTCGTTACAGCCGAATTCGTGTTACCGCAAGCGGTTCCTCTGCGCCCCCCCCCATTCCAGCTTGCCTGCCACTCTGCTTCTCCCCCTGCCTCCCTGCGCCAAACAGCTGATTGGCGCAGCAAGCCTGAAAGGGGGGTGGGGAGAGGAGCAGAGTGGTAGCGACGCGCTCAGGGGAGGAGTGGGGACGGAGTGGAGGCGAGCTGGGGCGGGGAGCAGCTCCCTCTCCCTACCCCGATATAACGCGGTCTCACCTATAAGACAGTAAGATTTTTTGGTTCCCGAGGACCGCATTATATTGGGGTAGAGGTGTACTAGAGAAAGATCTTTCAGCTGCACCTTAAAATTTAGTAGAGGTAGCACAGTGGGTCCTTCCTGAAATAGGATGTTATCCAAAAGGATGACATGCATGTTTGGCGTGTCAGTGTTTTTGCAAGTGACAACGTAGAACAAAAAGAACTTGAATATAATGGAGACTTCAAGCACGTGAATATTAAGAAGTCAAATCACAAAAAGAAGGGCACATGGTACGAGGAAGGGCTTTGAATGCCAAAGCGTGGATCTTAAATGGAATTTTTAAAGTAAGATCTAAGTAAGGCATTTGAAGAAAGTCGCAAGAAAACAACAACTACGAACTGTCACAATGGCTACATGATTCTGAACCAGATTGGGAGAATTATTGGTAGGTATTATGAAGGCCATTACAATACTCTATCTGTGACAGAGCCATACAGTATTATACAGTGTATATTAGAGCATTAACAGCGTAGCTGGCCTGGATTTTTGAACAGGAGAGTAAATTGGTCTGTCATCTAAGGAACATGCACTAAATGACATAATTTGCACGTAGTGTATAATTGCTTACTTTATAGTATGCAGACCAGCACTTCTAACAGATTCCCCCGTATTTACTGTTAAAGTAAGTGACACATTACAGCACGTAAAATAATATGTACATGTTAGACTTTCAAACAGTTCTAATGTGACATCTGGAATGGCTAGCATTCCTGTCAATTTTTACAATGACATTTACATCTGCACTAATTTTACTACTAAAGTACTACAGTAATTTTTATTATTTTTCAGTACCATCTGGCTTTTAAGACAAAGCTACAGCACCATCTACTGTTTTAATATTGAATCTTTTATAAAATTTATTCTGATGGGGAGAATCGTGGCCTTTAGAATCTGATATTCCTTATAAGATTCCTAGTCATATATAGTATTAGATGTGCAATTTGAAGTTCTAATGTAACCTCTTAATGTAAAACATGACAGTCCTCAATTATTGAAGTCTGACTGCAATTTTCATGAGCAGAAGATACTGCTCACCTTCTATCTGACCAGTTGGTGGCTGAGTTCCTGCATATGCTGGCTGCTGTGGCTGAACCCCAGGTGGATGGGCTGCAGAAGAGGAGGAAGCAATGCTATCAGGTGTTCCTGAACGTTCTTCTACAGGGGCACTGGGTGGTCCTGTGGGAGCAAGAGAATATAGTAAGCATGGGAAATAAAAAAAGCAAAAAGATTTGATAACCTTAAACTTAACATAATGTCTTTTCTGCATCAAATACTTTCCAGTTTTTCACAGCTTTACATTTGAAAAAGTTTAAAAACTCTACTTCACGGCACAGTATATGCCATCTAAATTCAAAACCCAGTCTACTTGGAAAATAACTGCTGGAGTGATTTTCCATGATTTCCTAGGGTAAATATGTGTTTGATTGGAGGGGTTTATTTGTTTACAGTATTCTAAAGACTCTTTTGGCCAGGATATAGCGGGTTTCTGTTTGAAAATAATTACCTGCCATGGCAATTTTGAAAAATATATAGTGGGGAAAATGGTCACTTGGATGCTAATGAACAATCTGAAGTCACAAAGACTCGGTGATTTCTGGATATTTTAAGTCTGTAAAACGTTCTGGAATACTCAACTGAAAAAGCGTAACGTATAATTATGTACATGTTGATCGGAGGCCTGCAAACTAATGCCCCAATCCTACCAACCCAAAGCATGAGTAATGCCACTAACTTCAAAGCGACTCCTTAAGGAGCTTAACGTTAAGCACATGCCTAAGCGTTTGCAGGACTGGGACCTAAACCATAAATATTTGCTGTGTCTTAAAGGCACTCCTACAATACGCTTCCACTGACACAAATGTGGTAAGTATTTTTCAGTTTTACTTTCACATTCCACAGTTTTAAAAATTTGAAACAAAGGTGTCCCCTTCTGCTGGCTTCCTTGTTTATGTAGTGGTATCACCACAGCTTTGGTAATGGGAATGTCTTTTGCTCTGCCAGCCCTATATACATCAGAAGCTTTCATTTTTTCCACTGCCTCCAGCAAGAGCAGGGAAATTTTTCTAATTTTTATTAAGAAGATAGCTTTCCCGCCATCTAGACAAAAAGCACGATAAGACCACTCAAATATAATGTCTCAACATTTATTCCAATATGGCTAGCAAAGTATTTTATAATGAATATTTTTATAGTAACAGTAAGAACCTATCCCATGGAATATCTACCCAGCTCACAAGGCTGCTCAAGAGAAAAAGTAACTTGTAACTTTAAAGTGATTTACATTATACAGAAATTTAGCAACAGTTTTGAGAGCCAAAGTTCAACAGACTTACAGATAAGACTGCATGCTCATTTTTAGTATTTTTTTGCCTACTATTTCAAAAATGTAGTACATTGTTCTAACATAATACATTATCAAAAAGCCTGGCAGATTTTTTTTTTATAATTTCAACTGATATCAATGTTTATCTTTAAATTTTTTTTTAGATTTTTATCTATTTATATTTTCACAGTTGCATGAAATTACAGGAGGGTCAGACAATTTAATGACTGACCTTCAAAAAGTTAAAGATTTATAAACCATTAAAATCACAAATTGTCATTGTCCCATGTCAAAATCTACAAAATAAATATCCTTAAATCAACAAATCATTTTTTTAAACTATTCATTCCCTAGTCCATTTGTAACTAGCCTAATTCAAAAAGTCTAAGTCACTGGATTTTGATTAAGTGCTCAAACAGCATTTTTCTTACTTTGCCTAATTTTTTTTTTTAAATTGGTTTGTGTGTATACGGTGAAATCTATGTTTACTGACATTTACCGATAAAAATCTAATCCTTCCAAACCTAATTACGAGTGGCTTCTTTTCTTGCAAAGATGTTTAATCAATCAAAAAAAGAGTTGTGCGCCAAGCAAGCAGAAGTTTGCAAGCTGCACTGTAATGTTAAGATTAAGGCTTTGTAATGCTATAGTATCACCTTTATCCGAGGACAGAAAAGCAACTCTGAAGAGTTCTTAGCTAGTTATATTAGTGGAAAGAAGTCAATCATTTCAGTTGTTCATACAAAGCCAGTTCATGAGATACGTCTAAGCTATCATTTTTAAGACTGCAGCTGTACAATGGCTCACCACCTTTACCATAATGTAATTCTCTAATTTTATTTCTAATTAAAATCTCTTTCCAATGTTTTCATGCAATTCTTGAATTAAAAACGTCTAAAGTTGATCCTCACTACAAGAAAAAAAAAACAGCATATATGCTAACATTGAACACGATTGGTACTTGCTCCTGACAGGAAAAAAATAGGCTTGTACAAGACATTCCCATTGGCCAAAAACACGTGCCATGGACACACGCTTTGCAGCAAGATCAGGCAGCAAATAGCAACAGTTGATCATGTTTTCTAGTAATCAGTATGCATCAGTGACGTTTATGAATTACTATAAGGCATCTACAACTATATGGAAACACCGCTAACCTTTTTTTTATTATTTTAAAATCAAAGATTAATTACTGGATGCCAGCATTTATAGAATCCTGTTAATAGTCTTAATGTGAAGGTCTGTTTTTAACAGTATCTGTCCACTTGTGTTTCTAACAAACAACAGAGTTCTCTGCAGTCTGCACATGAATATGGTCAATATTTCCACTCTTATTTCTTTGTTCAGAAGGAGTCTTTAAAAAATCCTTTTGCTGAAGGACTTAACATATCCTTTTGTTAGGATTAATGAAGTGATGAATAAAGTTCTAAAATGGAAGCTTACAGAGCTTACAGGAAATGAGGGTCTTAGTTTGGCAAATTTTTGGGGGCATAAGAAGAATATGATTCCAATTTTACTTCATATCAAATTACAGTTTAGAAAGGATTGAGTGAGCATGGATAAAGGTTTTATTGCCACTTTAATAAATATAAAAATGGGAGATATTAAGCTGCTTTGAATTTAGAGCACCCACATTAAATGTCTGAGGCAACAAAACACGGAATTTCCAAATTAAAAAGCCTAAACTGAGCTCCCACAACTTGCAGTTAAATCAATGAAACTCAGTGCAGGTGGTGGCCCTTATAGGATCTGGCGCCAAGGTTGCCACTTGGCTCTCAGTCTCTTTTACTCCCAATTTCAGCACTTTGGATAATCCCACATAACGTATCATCAGAGCTGTAAAATCTAGATACAGAAAACAAACCTGTAGACTGACAGCCTAATTTCAGATTTCAATGCTGTTGTGTGGTTGCTTGAAGTTACCTTAGTTTTCATATAGGGGATTTAAGATGACATTATATGTATTCATTTTCAAGAACATCTGACATGTTTGAAGCAGGTGATGATCAAGTATAGTCAGTATTTAGTACCTGTACTGTCCTACTTTTGCACTGATACTGTACTAGCTCTGAAGGTACCATTACCATAAGACTTAATTTAGTAACAATGCTATGATTAACAATGATGCTTAGCAAATAAACTGGCAAATGATTGCTTCTTTTGTTATATCCTTTAAACAAAATTTAGTGCTGCTGTAAATTAAGGATAATCATTAGTAATGTTTATTTAAAATAGTAATGGGGAGGTTTGGTTGTTTTTTTTTTAAATTCTGACCAGTATTTACCACTCTACATTGCCTTTTTGTGCAAACGCGAGAAACTCTGAAAGTGAAATTGACTCAAAGCTCACTATAAATGAAAGCGGAAGAGGAAAGTTTATCCGGAAAAAAAAGGGAAAAGGTTTATTTTTTTTGTTTAAACCCCTCACTTAAGTAACATCAATAGACCGAAACCCTTAGGCCTTTAGTTCAACTTGCATAAGCAGGTGCAAATCCTTGGATTTAAATACAGTTGTGCCCACTTACTTGTATAGGCCCCAAAACTTTCTATTAAAAGTAAGCTGATTGTTTTAGTTTAAATTACTGTAAGCTATTTTTGCTCTCCACATAACTAGAAATCTAAATATAAATCTCTTACATATATTCCATCAGAATTTGTAAGCCAATTCAACCCAGGCAGTTTAAAACTACCATATCATGGAACTCTGTAAAAACAAAGTACTGACTGGAAATAGTAACCTAACACAATCATACTATGAAGTCTTTATTTCATAACACTGAAGTTTTAACTGCCAACAATGAAAATCTCTTGCGCTTTATTTTCAATAAAATATATATCCTTACCCGACACCTGATCATCTGTCAGCCCAAATGCTGACATGACATTTTTGCTGATTTCATCTTGATTTTTTAATGGATCAAAAGCAGACATACTTGCTGCTATAACTTGAGTAGATGGCTTGACAGAAGAGTCAGCAGCAGCAGGTTTTTCTTCACTACCATCAACAGCATCTACTAACACAGCAATAGATTTGTTTCTGTTACATAAGCCTTTTCAAGAATTTTTAATTGGTGTATCAATTTGAAGTACCATTCTGTGACAAGGAACCAGTGAAGTTAAATGTTCCATGGCTGCTCATGTATATAATTTGCATAGTAAATTTTAAAAACTGCACATACAACTTGTAAGTTGACGTCAGAATAACTGGAGAATGAAGCTTATCTACATACCCGCTACGGAGGTCAATAGAAATTGGTTCAGTCTTAACTCACTTCTGTAGCAGAAAGTGATAGTACACTAACTTATTTAGACTGTAAGCTCTTTGGATCATTTTTGTTCTATTTGTACAGTACCGAGCATAATGGGTTCCTGGTTCCTGACTGGGGCTCCTAGGCTGTACGGTAATACAAATAATAAAAAAAACCTGAGATCCCAAGACTTCTACCCCCACCTGCAGTAAGTGCCTGCTTTTCTAAATTGTCCCAGCATAGGACAACAACTAGAGAACCCCCAATGAAGCTGCCCAACAGAGGAAAAACAGTCAGGAGAGTTCCATATATTAAGTGTTGTTATTGTGTCTCTGATTGGGTATTATTATATTCCTCAAAGGAGGATTCAGTTAAGCTGACTGGTAAGGTACAATTCTTTGTATTTATCAAAATGAAATTGCACTACCCCCCAGAAAATCCATATGTCAGACACATTGCTGCGATTAAGGAAAAATGGAGCAACTACTTAGGCTCAGATCCTTTTCTAGGGATTAGCAGCTGATGCTTCAAATCAACTTCTCCCGTTTGATTATTAATCCCCATAAAATGCCATGCACCCTGACAATTGCTGCTTAAACATCAATATTTGTTTTGTTTCATATTTAAGGAACATCACATCTTTTAGGCATCAGAAAGGCAATTTTATCTAAAGTATTAAGCAAAGGACTAAGCCAGGGATTCTTGAGTTCCAAACTTGGTTCCAAGCAATGATTAGGTAAGTCATTATCTTTCCAGCATCCACTCCTCTCTCTCCTCCCATCTGCAAAATAAGCATATTACTACTTACCTAGCTCACAGGGGAGTTTAAATGATCTAAATAATATTTAAGAGTACTCTGAAAGATAATACTTGATTATCTTCAAAGTAACCAGTTAAGAAAGTCAGTCAACGTTTCTTAACTTGGTACAATACCCCTACTAGTTGAAAGACTTTAAGACAAGCACAGTAAGTAAGTTATCTGAAGGGCACTAGCAATTTAAGTTTCTAAATCAGCAACTGAGGAGCAGTCTGCAGACTGAGAGAATTAGTAGGCAAGACTCCCTTTTTTGCTGGATGTAAGAGCACACAGTTTAATTCAGACAATTCTTTAACAGTAGAAATGCCTGACCTACCATTTTCAGGCAGGCTGGTGGAAAGCCCTGGTTCAGCAGGTGGTTCCAAACAATCCAACAAGCAATTCACTTTGTTGCGAAGTTCTATCAGCTCTCGACGGAGATATTTCACCTGATTGGATTCTAGAGGTCTTGGCTGCCCATTAACTATAAAATAGTAATTAAAGAAATGAACTCTGAGGGAACATAGTAACATTTGTGCAGGCACAGGTTAAACAACTTTCTTACACAGTAGTATTCCTAGATGTCAAGCATAAAGAAGAACATCTCTCTCTCTTTTGTGGAGGGAGTTTAAAAATCAAGTGTATTGTAGGCACTGTAGGTATCCGTACAGTCATTTTCCAGAGTAGCAGCCATGTTAGTCTGTATTCGCAAAAAGAAAAGGAGTACTTGTGGCACCTCAGAGACTAACAAATTTGTTAGTCTCTGAGGTGCCACAAGTACTCCTTTTCTTTGTACAGTCATTGTAGATCATGAGTGAAAACAGACTATAATCTCACACGGGTCCAAAATGCACATTTACCACAACCCAATTTGGCACCTTATTGCATATTACCAGAGCTGCATGGAGAAGTTTGCATGCACCAGCCTGCAATATGCTTAGGTCAACCAAGAATTCATTCTTTTTCAGTTATCAAATTTTTTCTGATCTTTCAGTTGCAGCAATTTAAGTGTTAATTGTAAACAGCAGGTAAAAAAATGTTTAGTCATGTTTAAGTTGACAGTGTCCCTTAAAGAGTCAGGAACAGTTTACAAAATACAAACTAACATATTCTAATGTCTGTGCAAAAAAGGCTGTGATAAGAACCTACATGTAAGAAATGGTATGCTTAAACAATCTTTAAAATGTACTTTTTGAACAAAAAAATTTTCCACCACAACTCTCTCATGTTTTTCTGTCCACTTAGTGTATGTCTACACAGGGATAAAAAAGCCGTGGTCAGCTGACTTGGGCTCACGTTCTGAGGCTGAACAATTGCTGCATACACGTTCGGACTCGGGCTGAAGCCCAAGCCCTAAAACTCTGTGAGGGTGAAGGGTCCCAGAGCTCAGGCTCCAGTCCGAGCCCAAACTCCATGAGCTCGAGTCAGCCAATCCAGGCCAGCCATGGCTGTCCCGCAGGTCTTTTATCCCTGTGTCGATATACCCTCTGGATTCAAACTCTTTTCATATGCTTGCAGTCCCACAGTTTTTCCTCTTAATTTAAGCCTGAGGCATCGCTAGAGAAGGCCTATTAACAGTGGAAGCAGAGAGAAGGTCTATATGCACTGCCAGCACCAGAGTGGCTGCCCTCTGTGCTCAATTCATTTCCCACTGTACTTCCCGAGTGTGTGTGCATGGTACAATACAATTATCACAAATCAAAATGGAAAACATTTCCCCTCTTTCTGCTCCACAATAAAATTAACAAAAGGACAGAATGCACAAAGGCAGTGCCACAGTAGTGCTCAAGGACTCATTACGTCTCTTGACAGAGGATGCTAACTGCTGTATGAGCACTATATATCAAGCCTACTAGTTGCTTGAACAGTGGCCATTGGCTGAAAAACAGCTCCTTAAAAGGACACAGTCAACTTGAAATCTATTCAGTTTTTTAAACAAGAAAATGAGCTAAGAACCTTCTGATTTATACCTGTCTGAAGCCCCCTTTTTGTAGTTTTATAACCACATTTTATTGTTTCTAATGCTTCTCTCCTACATTGCTGTCTAGAAGACCCACACAAACCAAGGAAAGTGAATGGCTGTATGGGGAAAACAATGAAATTCCCTAAACACAATGCTCTCCCAAATGAATTAAATAAAGCTGCAAAAATATTTCTCCTTCTAATCTGCAGTTTCTGTAAGCTTAGATGTCTCTTATAACAACAGGGAAAGCTATTTCAGGCAGCAAGGTAATTTTTAAATGTATGGCATCCTTTTAATTATAAACAGCCTTCATGGAAGGAAATGTCACCAGCATACAGAGAGCCTGTTGCCTGAATTAAAAGAAATAAAGAAGATCCCCAAAACATCTGTACTTACCAAACAATGTCAGTTTAAGTATCCTACTGCACTGAATTGCGAAGGAAAGATCTGAGCTATCAAAAATTGTTATAAGATCTCCATCTGTAAAGAATTTAAAAATAGTTAATATTGAACAGTAACACAAAAAGTCCCATCTATAATTCAAATGCCCATTTAAAGTAAGATGTTTGCTTTCTAGAAACTAATCATAACTTGTTAAACTTCGTTTTAAAGCAACTAGAAAAAAAATTTTACATGTTACATTACAATTTACATATACAATGGTACATGACAAATACAATTATGGGCTAATGTAAAATGCACAGAGTTAAGAACGCTTTTTTTTTTTTAAATAACCCCATCCTTTCTTAAGTCTTAATGACATGACCAAAGGTAATTTATAATTTGCTATTTAAATCAGATTAGGAAAGATATTCCTTCCACCAAATTATGAGAGAGATATTAATCAGAGAGAGCATTTTAGAAGTCACTAAGGTAAGTTCGGTGGTATTTTTTTTAACCACTCTAACTTTAATATGCTTGATAGTGACAACTTCTAGAGTGGATTATTCCACAAACAAGGATATTCAAGTGTGCTTTGTTTATTCCATAAACAAAGGAGTTTTAGAGGAACCATATAAGGAAATTTTCAACAAGATATGCAAGAAGGAAAAGGAAGAGAAATTGGCAGAATAACTCATTTAGATGGAACTCAGACACCATACTTTTGGAAGGACTTTAAATTCCACACACAGTCAACCTACCCCTGTAAATGTTTGCACATAGGGTGGATGAGTTAGGCCATGTCTACACTGCCACTTTACAGTGCTGCAACTTTCTTGCTCAGGGGTGTGAAAAAACATCCCCCTGAGCGCTGCAAGTTTCAGCGCTGTAAAGTGGCAGCGTAGACAGTGCCCCAGTGCTGGGAGCTGCTCCCCTCGTGGAAGTGGGGTTTTTTTTAATAGTGCTAGGGGAGCTCTCTCCCAGCACTGCTGCCGCGACTACACAGCCACGTTAAATCATTGTTGCGGCACCGCTCTAACTTTGCTAGTGAAGACATTCCAATAGAGGCTCTAGTGATTCACTCCCACCAGTTAGAATTACTACATGTCCATTTCAAATGGCTCAGAACAGTGCTCCGGAACTTCATTAGTTGACACAGGTCTATCATGATTGTTTTCTGGAGCAGAAAATCCTTAATCTCAATAACCAGGGACTGTGTAAACCAAACCCAATTCTGTTTATTGCAAAAACAAAATGTCATAAGTGAAAAAATGAGTCAAGAAGCCAGAATCAGATAGGTGTAAATAATCCAAGAAACTGCAATCTCTGAGTATCAGAGTGTGAAGCTGATCAACACAGAGTAGCATCATTAACAGAAGGCACTTCAGTGACTTTCAAAAAGCTAAGAATCCAGTACCTGAGGAAATGCATGGTTAACATTCCAGGCTTCTCTACAACAAAAGTAGTGGGAAGATTTGAAAGGGTCAAGGCACTTTAAACAGCGGTTTTCAAAATGTGGGTCAGGACCCTAAAGTGGGTCGCAAACCTGTTTTTATGGGATCACCAAGGCCGGCATTAGATTTGCTGGGGCTTGGGCTCTACCCAAGGCGGCGAGGCTCAGGCTTTAGCGCTCCCCGCACTTGGGGTCATGTAGTAATTTTTGTGGTCAAAAGGGGGGGGGTCACGGTGCAATGAAGTTTGAGAATCCCTGACTTAGAATAACATTTCTGACATCTCTAAACCCAGAAGTTTGGTGTAAAACCTTAGCTCCCAATTATTTATTTCAACATGGAGGATCTGAACATGTCTCCTGTTAAAGACAGATGTTGGGAGTTTGTACCTCTTCATTTGCCTTCACAACTACAAGGATAATCCTAAGTGGATCTCAAACTTTTAGGACAACGTTATGAAATGCTGAGTGCTTTCAACTCTTCTAATAGCCAAAGGATGCAAGGACACAAAACCTCAGATTAAGCCCTTAATGATTATAATCTGCCCCAAGACAATCACGTCAGTAGCTTCTTCCACTCACAGATGGGGCATGAGAGATACTTCTCCCTGTCAGATAACTAATCCAATGCTCACAGCAAGCAATGATATATGTATGATATATGAAACCAAATAAAAAGAGCAGTAACATTTTAAATAGACCTCAGATTATTCAACAAAAACAGTAAAACTTCCAAGGTAAGTGTGCATTCCCGGCTTTCTGTAAGGAAGGGAATAACTTGTAATTATAAACTGCTTTTCATCCAAAGATCTGGAAGTGCTTTACAAGTACTTTAAGCCTCAGACGATCTCTGTTTACAGATGGGGAAACTGAGGTACTGAGAAACTAAGTGACGTATTCAGGATTATATTGTAAGAGAAAGCGGGGAACAGAATGCAGTCCTGACTCCTAAATCCCCTGTCCTAATCATGCTTCCTCCCCAAAGAACTCATTTGGAGGCCACGCTAAAAATTCAGATAGCTTTCAGCACAAATACTGGGAATGGCCAACAATTAAGGGTGAAAATAATAACCATCTTAAATTTAATTAACGTTTAGATATATATTCTGAGTAAAGATTAATTGCAGGCAGATAAGATTGAAAACTGGAAGTTTGAAGATTTAAATATTCTAGTTGCGCCATCTTCTTACAAAAAATCATGCTGAAGTATTAACTAGTGTCATAGAATCATAAAAACATAGGGCTGGAAGGAAGGGACCTCGACAGGTGATCAAACCCAGCCCCCTATGCTGAGGCAGGACCAAGAAAGCCATCCCTGATAAATGTTTTTCCAATCTGTTCTTAAAACCCTCCAATGATGGGGTTCCACAACCTCCCTTGGAATCCTACTGGAGAACCTACCATTATAGTTAGAAAGATTTTCCGAATACCTAATCTAAATCTCCTTTGCTGCAGATTAAGCCCATTAAGTTGTGTTCTACTTACAGCATATATGGAGAACAATTGATCACTGTCATCTGTAGAACAGCCCTTAACATACTTGAAAATTTATCAGGTCCCCCCTCAGTCTTCTCTTCTCAAGACTAAACATACCTAGGTCCATCTTTCCCCATAGGTCAGGTTTTCTATACCTTTTAGCATTTTTGTTGCTCTCCTCTGGACTCTCCGAGTTTATCCACATCCTTCCTAAAGTGTGGTGACCAGAATTGGACACACTACTCCAGCTGGGGCCTCAACCAATGACAGTAGAGTGGGACAATTACGTGCCGTGTCTTACATACAACATTCCTGTTAATACACCCCAGAATATTAGCCATTTCATCACATTGATGACTCATTCATTTTGCGATCAACTTTTACTCCCTGATCCTTTCCAACAGTACAACCTAGACAGATATTCCCCATTTCATAGTTCTGCGTTTTATTTCTTCTTTCCTAAGCATACTACTTTGCACTTGTCTTTACTGAATTTCATCTTGTTGATTTCAGACCAATTCTTCAATTTGTCAAGGTCATTTTGAATTCTAATCCTGTCCTCCAAAGTACTAGCAAGCCATCCCAGCCTGGTGTCATCAACAAACTTTATAAGCACACTCTCCATTCTGTTATCCAAGTCAAACATGAAAACATGAAATAGTACCCAACCCACGACTGACCCCGTAGGACCCCACTAGATATGCACACCCAGTTTGACAGCAAGCCATTGATAATTACTCTAAATAAGTCTTTCAAGCAGTTGGACAGCCATTACAGAATGGATTCTGACTAACGGGGAGGAATTGGTTGCGAATCTGAAGGTGGAAGACAATCTGGTTAGAAGTGATTATGAAATGATAGATTTCTTGCTTCCAAAGGAAAGGAAGGAGTGCACGCAGCAGAATAAGGACACACTTCACCTTTTTTTTGAAGTCTGCTTTTTTAAAGTCTGTAAAATCTATTGTTCCACAATTACTTCTAGCCAGATTGCCTTCCACCTTAAGATTCGCAATTCCTCCCTCCTAGTCAGATTCAAGCCTATAGCAATGGCTGTCTCCTTAGTTACTTCTTCCACTTTCTTAAACAAGAAGTTATCCCCACTACATTCTGAGAATTTACTGGAAATTTTATTTTGCCATATGTAACAAAATATAAGATTATGGCCTTTTTAGCTTTCAGATGTGTTACCACTTTCTAAAAAAAAGTGATTGAATATCAGATCGCTTTGTTTTGATATTTTCCCCAAATGGTTAACTTTTTAAAGTTACCCTATATTTTGCCTCCAAAGGCTCTTGTTCTGATTTCCCAGTTCAGGCGCAGCCCCCCCCCCCCCCCCGCATTGCTGATGCTGCTGGAGGAACTGTTTGGCACCGCCACCACCGGGCAGCAGTGCTTGCTACCGAAGATCTTAATATTCTACCACTGCCCCAAAGACACCAGACCTATTTCTGGAAGGATGTAAGGGACGCTCTATCAGACCCAAAAACACAGCGTGTCACTGGGTATGTCCGGAGGGAACTAGGGGCTACCTTCTGATGTCATGAGAAGATTCACAGCTGGCCATGAGTTCGCAGTCCTAGAAAATATGCAGTAAGTCTCCCTAGAACTGGTCATTTTCCTCTACTCCCACTGTCTGATTATTTGCACGGTGTCCAAGGGCACCAACCTCTATGGCCCTCTCTTCTGATGTGCCCAGGAAGATCCCTGAACGGTCCATTTCTGTATCATCTCCACTTTTCCAAAATCCTTTTTAAAATGTGGAAAGCAGAACGGTAGGTAGGATTCCAACATCTGTCTCACCAATGCTATAGAGAGGTAAAATCACCTCCCTATTCCTAGTCATTACCTCTCCTGATTATTTATCCAAGGATCGCATTAGCCCTTTTTGCCAAACACTGGGAGCTCACATTCGGTTGCTTGTCCTCTATGAACCCTAAATCTTTTTCAGTCACTGCTTTCCAGGATACAATATCCCATTCTGTAGGTATGGCCTGCATTCCTTGTTCCTAGATATATAAACTTTGTATTTGGCTGCAATAAAAAAAGCATTGTTTGAATGGGATAGTTTACCCTGCAATCCAGCTTGCTCTGTATGACTGCCCTCTCATCATTATTTATCACTCTAGTCTTTAACATGCAAGTTTTATCAGCAATGATTTCACATTTATTCCCACATCATTATGAAAAAAATGCCAAGTTGTGCCTACCACCAATCCCAACAGGTCCTCACTAGAAGCAACCCAACTCAATGATATTTCCCCATTGACAATTACATTTTTATCTCTGTCAGCCAGTTCTTAATCTATTTGACATGTGCTTTAATATTATATATAGTAAATTTTTAATCATACTGTTGTGTGACAGTTGTGTGTTTCACTGATAAAGGTCATCTCAAAGAATAAAATCAGGTTTCTTTGACCAGACTTATATTCCATAAAACCATGCGGACTACCATTAATCGTATCCTTTGATTCTTTATCAGCTGAATCCCAGATCAGTTTTTCCATTATTTTGCCCAACGCTGAGCTCAGGCTAGCCACCCTATAGTTACCTGGGTCATCCTGCTTGCCCTTTCTTAATACTGGTATAACATTAGCACTCTTCCAGTCTTCTTCAATTTCTACAGTATTACAAGATTTATTAAAAATTATCAGCAGGCCAGAGATGATCTCAGCAAACTCTTTTAGTACTCTCATGGGTACATGTTATCCAGGCCTAGTGATTTAACAATGTTTATCACTAGTAGATATTATCTAACATCCTCCTAAATTACTATTGGACTGGAAAGTATATCATCCTTATTAATATGAGTATATCATCCTGTTTCTTTCCAAATTCAGAACAAAAATATTTATCAATACTTCTTCCTTTTCTGCAAATAATTTTACCCTCTATCTAGTAACAGACCTATACAATAGCCAGAATTTCTTTGGTCCTAGTATACTTAAACACCTCTCTATTGTCCTTAGTTCTGCCAAGCATGGCTTGTCCCTTAATGTCTTTAGCTTCCCTTATTAACCTTCTCCACTTCATAAATTCTAATTTATACGGATTGCTATTTCCAATTTCTGCCTTAACTTCACCACTGAATCTAGATGGGATTTTTGCCAAAGTTATACTCTTTCTTGTGAAATTGTGGAATTTTGCCCATCTAATAAACTCTTGCTTAAAAACACCCAGTTTTCATTCACATTTTTCTATCTAAATTTTTCCTCCCAGTCAATTTCTCTCATAATTTTCCTCATCTTTGGGAAATTAGCCTTTTTGAGGTACCAAGTTTATCTGTTACTGATTGGGACTGTCATCTGCCCATACTGAATGTGATCAGGTCATGATCACTGTACCCACCAACTTCCACTTATCTATCATGAGGCGGCAACTCTATTTTGGAGATGTTGGGTACAATACTTTTTGTGTTAGACAACCATCTATAATTTTTAGAAATTCATGTTTTACTGCTGACTTCATGAGATCTCCACCATATGCCTCTGTAACAGGCTATACTGGTCATTTAAGCACAGAGAGGGCCAGAGAACCCTGTTTTAGGAAGGCCGGAACAAAAAAAAAAAAAAGCCTAGAAGTGGCCAAACACAGAGCAAGAGAAAGGAAGCAATCCCAAGGGGATTAGCATGTAGGGAAAATCCAGGCTCTCTTTAAGGGCCTGGGACAAGCAGCCCTACAGTGTAGGGTGCAGCAGGGATTCTGTCTCTCTCAGCCAACTGAGATGAACAGGGAAGGAGGGCTGAGGACTCCTGATCCCAGATGAGAGAGATCCCAGTCCTTTAGTCTGGCCCCAAAAAGAGAGAGATAAACTCCTGATCCAAGGAATGAACTCTAACCCAGTCAAAGAAAGGAGAAACTGTTTAATTAGCTAACCCAATCCAGGAGTGCAATGGATTCCTGATCCAAGGAGGAAAAGCATTTTTCTCCTAAACATGCTCTGAGATAGAGCTGTGGATTCCTGAGGCAAGGGGGAAGAGGCTACTTTAGTTGTACCCAGCTCCCAGAGGAGGGTAATACGCTACTATACTAACAGCAGGGATCTGAAATGTACACCACCCGGGGCGAAGGGCTGTAGACTCCTGGTTCCTGGAAAACAACTAATAGAGTTATTACCTGGCTAAGAAATCTACCTGAATACTCACACCAACCCCAGAGGGCCCTGAATGAAAAAGGTTGAGAGGGAAACTGAGGCAGGGCACCACTTCAGGCCACGTGGGGCATGCTGAAGGAGACCACTGTACTACAGTATCCCAACCTGAAGTCCCCCCATTACAGCGCAATTTTACTTTCCCTCCATTAGGGCAGATACTTGAGTAGTAACTCACTCTGTTCTCTGGTTTGACTCAGTCATCTGTAACTTGACCCCCACTGGTATCCCCTCCTGGGCTTTGTTTGTTAGCACACTGATCCATATGAATGCAACATCATATGGTTCTGGGTTATCAGTAACTAGCAACCCATGTGTCAAGGTTTCTTCCCCACTCTGAACTCTAGGGTACAGATGTGGGGACCTGCATGAAAAACCCCCTAAGCTTATTTTTACCAGCCTAGGTTAAAACTTCCCCAAGGTACAAACTATTTTACCTTTTGTCCCTGGACTTTATTGCTGCCACCACCAAGCGTCTAACAAAATATAACCGGGAAAGAGCCCGCTTGGAAACATCTTTACCCACAAAATCCCCCCAAGCCCTACACCCCCTTTCCTGGGGAAGGCTTGATAAAAATCATCACCAATTTGCATTGGTGAACACAGACCCAAACCCTTGGATCTTAAGAACAAGGAAAAAGCAATCAGGTTCTTAAAAGAAAAATTTTAATTGAAGTAAAAGTAAAAGAATCACCTCTGTAAAATCAGGATGGTAAATACCTTACAGGGTAATCAGATTCAAAACAGAGAATCCCTCTAGGCTAAACCTTAAGTTACAAAAAGACATAAAAACAGGAATCTACATTCCATTCAGCACAACTTATTTTATCAGCCATTTAAACAAAACAGAACCTAACGCATATCCAACTAGACTGCTTATTAACCCTTTACAGGAGTTCTGACCTGCATTCCTGCTCTGGTTCCGGCAAAAGACACACACAGACAGAGAGAACCCTTTGTTCCCCCCCACGCTCTCCAGCTTTGAAAGTATCTTGTCTCCTCATTGGTCATTTTGGTCAGGTGCCAGCGAGGTTATCTTTAGCTTCTTAACCCTTTACAGGTGAAAGGGTTTTTCCTCTGGCCAGGAGGGATTTAAAGGTGGTTAGCCTTCCCTTTATATTTATGACACCATGTTATTTTGCAAACACAAAATAATAAAATTAAAAACTCACCCACACAGCTGGCTGCAGCAAGTTGGGCATAGCTCCCCGCTCCAGGCTTCATGACCTAGCACACAGGGTCACAGCATTACTCACTCAAATTTGGCCCAGTTGTCCCTCTGTCATGGCAGAGGGGCAACCGGCCCAAACCGGAGTGGTGCTGCAACCCCATGTGGAAGGTGATGCCCAGAGCAGGAAGCCTGGCCCAGCCCCTCAGGACAAGAGTCACCTCTGCCGAATGAGCGCAGGGGGCTTGCTCGGCAATCCCGCATCCCGCCTCCCTCACAGTGGCAGGACCCCAACCCTTCCCACACCCACAGGGATAAAATGGATAAAACAAAACACTAAATTCACAAAAAATAAAGTGAAAAATTATTAAAAATTCCTACCAATTTTAAAACAGGAAATGGTGTCTTTAAGAGCAACAGCCCAGTATTTATTAATCAGGAAGTGGGAAGGGCTATTATGATTCATTAATTGGGGAGCGTGGGAGAAGAGTTTATTAGTGGCTGAGAGAAGAAAAGCCTTTTCCCATGAGCAAAGCAGGATGTGCTGTTATCCACTTTTACTTGGGTTCCCTTCCCATCCCCCTTTTTTTTTTGTAGTTTGTGGCCATGACAGTATGTATAAATCCTGAAGGATCTCTGACCCCCACCCCACTAAATCAAGGTGGCACAATTACTGTCCCTGTTGGTTCAACATCTCAAAAAGGGATTATAAAATTTAGGAAGTGTATACGGTGGAGAAAAAAAAAAAAAACAGAAGACTTTTCAAAATGGAATTTACATGTTAAAGTATTTCCCCTGAATATAATATCCCCATCTTCACTTAGACCCCTTTACAAATGGTTCTAGCCTAAATTAAGAACAACTCTTTTATTGCATGGTGCTGTTATCACATTATTGGAAACTGCAATTATCTTCAGAGGAGTAATTTAGCAACATAAGCATCTCCACAACTAATTCACTGGCAAAAGGTACCTGCGAGTAAGGGTTCATCTCAAAACACAATATTAAAAGGAAGTTTACAATCAATCCTGCACTCAAGAACAGTGCTATCCAGTTGGTTACCTCCACTCCCCCCCAAAAACACAGGATTTCTTCGATATTGAAGTGTCAGATTCATTTTTGAGGCTATATTTGTTGAGCATCAATCTATGAGATTTTTCTGTGGATACATTAAGATATACTGTAATTGTGTAACCTCTTTTCCCATGGAATCCAACCACCATGTTCAATGGTTCAATCACTGCTGATGAGGAAGTACTTAGGAAGAAATGAATTCCTCTTAAGTTTTTCCTCTGGAATTGTCAAGAGGATTTCCTTATGTTTTATAGGACATGGCCCCTCTTCCTGTGGGGAATTCATGTTTAGCTAATTCTCCAGAATTCTAATATATAAAAGGTGTTTGCATGGTGACCAAGGTAGAAGATGCCATTTTCAAAACTGTTGAAACTGTTTTTGAAAGGCCATAAGGTTTTCTTCCAACAAAAGGCAGCTGCCACAGAGAAATCAAAAGTGATCCCTACACAAAAGACCAGACTGAGTTAAGGTTGATTACCTCTCTAATTATCCGCAGCTGTGTGATAACAGGAAAAAGTATCAGACCACAGATACTATGCTAATGTCAACATCTTACTGTGACAAAGGAGAGACTACAGGAGGTTGGAGCCATGAATCTTTTTGTAACCTCCCTCTAATCTGTCAAATACATGAGGAGATGTGTAGTACAGTCTCAACAGAAACAGCTTTTATAGACTGGCATAATCTCATAATATAAATAGTTTATATATCCCAAGAACGGAAATATCCAGAAGTAATTTTCAAAAGGTGAGTTTTATGACAGTTTGCAGTCTCACATAAATTGTATCTAATCAATACCAAGAAAACCATACCTTCATCTTTATACTTTATTGTGACTTCATCATTGCTCAGAAGTTTTCCTCTGAAAACTCTCTGCATCATCAGCACTAGCTCATCATAGGTGATGTCCTCATTATGAATAGGAATTCTCCTAATATCCTCCCCCAGCTGAGCTTTAATAATCAGCTTCCCACTTAAATCCAGCTGTCCGTTCATGGTGGACTCCAGATCTCCTATAGACCTGTTAACAAAAAACATTTACACAACATCTTTTAGAAGATTATTTGTTTCACAACCTCCACAGTCCTATACAATACACAGTTCTGTAACTTTCTGGATTTCAGAAACATTATTGTGAAAATATGCTCTAGAGCAGCTTTCTTGGGTACATCTATGCAAAACTATGTTCTCTCAATTGTTAATTTATTAGCCATTTCACAACTGTTCAAGTGCAAAATGGAGATTTACAAAATGAGATATTTAAAAACAATCTTTGCTCTGTGTTTTAAGCCAAATTTTGAAGTTCTGAGATGAAATATAGGCTTTTTACTGCCCACAAAGCTACGGGGAAAAAATTATTTTTGTTCAAAATGTAGCTTTTACCCTGTTATGATGTGTGCCTTCAAGTAGATATATTTACATGTAAAATAATTCAGGGTTTGTATTTGAGAGATACGTGCATTTCATGGAGACTAGGAACACTGCAAAAGCACTTTGCCTTGATAAATAAAAAAGGCATGTATGATCATCTCTATAGCTATTTCTATGGGACCCACAAATATGGTATCTCACAGCCACAAGTAATGTAGATAAAATGCAAAGCAACAATGCTTGTTATTGTTTTGGAGAGTGGAGGAGATTTGGCAGAAGGAGAGTTTGGAAGGAGGATCAAATTGGGATGTGTGTCACTCTGGATGCAAGCGAAAAAGAGGAAATGTGCCATCTAAAAACTGGTTTCATTGTAAGTGGCTAGATCACACTTAAGCTTTCCTGCAAAACCAGTACATCTGATTACTAATGCATGTGTCATGTTTTAGGATGCAACCAATAAAGAGAGAAAACTACATCAAACCTATTTTTCACAATGGGTTTTTTTAAAATAAGCAAAAAATAACCTATTTAAGTTATTTTTAAATTTCAGCTTTGTTTTCAGCCTTTTTTAAATTCCCAAATTCGTTGAGAAGTTAAATGAAGGTAGAAAGCTTTCTTATGTAGTTATGAAGCTTATAACTATTCCTATATTAGGAGAGCAGTGTCTAAATCAGTAGTTGTAACTTCAATGAAAGTTTGGACTTTAACGTTTGAGTTAATTTTTATTTCAATAAAAATATACAGCTTGAAAATTACTACTTTGCCTGAAACACCAAATTTCAGAAAAACATCAATCAGAAATCCTCAGCAAGAAATGTTAACGCAAAAGAAGTATAGAGTACGAAAGGTTTTGTTTGCCAAAAATATTTCATTATACCACTGTGCAGAAAAATGTTTCTCAGGATAGGCGTGCAAAGGAAGCCTAGGAAAAGAGCCTGGGGAACACCGTTCTTCTCTCTCCAGATCCTTGCATAATGTCAGGGAACGCCAGGCTCCGGAGTGGGAGGAAATAAGAGGGATTTCTTCATTATCCTGATACCTTCAGAGGAGACCTGAGAGAGTTCAGAAGTTAGGAAGTCTTACAATTCAAAACCCCTGCTGCCAAAGAGGTAGGCAGACAGGAAGGTGTACTGAAGAAAGGGAGGGGCCATGGCTTGGGTATTCTTGATTCTTCCCAATTTCCTTTGAAAAAATCCTTATAGGCACATGCAGAAGACTAGATAAACACTTTTTTTTTCTTCTTAAGAACATACTGTTTAAAGCGTATTTATTAGAAACTTGCTGAAGTTGATCAATTTTAAAAGTTTTCAACATGAAGAACGTCTCTTTCACTTTACATAATAAGAGAAAAGTTTTTCTAATAAGGCCTTAAGTACGTTAATCTTGATGCTTCTCCACATATTTAGCCCAGTGTTTTGACATCTAACAAGAAACCAAACTATACTGTGATGCTACAACACAAGTGGGAGTACTAAGGCCTTAACTCAGGACTTCTGTTCTTTTGTGATTTCATCTGAATCTAACAGGTTTTCCTATACAAGAGGCAATAATATTGTTCTGACTGATGTGCTTACTATATGGCGGCTTTCAAAAAAAAAAAAAAAAGCAAACAAGCAGCTATCTTACAAAGGTCACTTTTTCTGGTAGTTCAGAAAAGGGGATGGGAATTAGACAGGCACAGAGAGTGTGCTACTGTATTATACAGCCCTCTTCACTGCACTCAGAGTACCCTTCAGACACATTCGCTGAGCAACATACTGAAGCTTGTACCACGGCTATGGCATTGTTCATGCTTTTTGGACAGGGGAATTTACACTCCAGGACTTGTGAGATGTGATGAGTTATTGGAAAGAAGTGTTATGAAAACTGTTTTTATGACATTCATATCACCTCTAGATCTTCCTTTACTTCCTTGCCACCAATATCTAACAGTAATTACCTTGTCTTACAGATTTGCTAGACTGTTTTTCAGGTTCCCTGCTTCACTTCCAGCTGGTGTTCAGAGGTCCCGCCATGCACTACCAGAAGCGATGCTGATCAGTGATAGATTATAGATAGGGCATGGAATCTGCATCAGAAAACCAAGAAGCGTTAACTTATTGTGAGCCTTCACTGCAGCTACGTGCTTTCCACATCATCCAACTTGGCATGTTACAGGGAAGAAACAGAAAGAATTTACTTTAACAATTTGATATTTAAAGTCTGAGTAACAGTGAAGATTGTATTTCACCCATAATATACCAGCTTTCATAATTTTGCTTGACAATTGCTAACAGTCTAGACTTTTCTGTCTAACACTTTCAAAACAGACATGATAAAAGGGGTCATCACCCAAAATACACATACATTGTTTAAACATCTGTTCTAGTAACCTCCATCTTCTCAACATCCAAAAATAGATTTTAAAAAATTAAGTTTAAATTTTAGATTGAATTTGCAATATTATAGCCCAGGCCTCAACTTCCTGATTAAAGGGTGGAGCTGCTCTGACGTTAAATGAAAGTCCTCAGCACAGCATGAGGACAGGGATTCTTTGGAGCAGAGAAATGCTAATGTCACTTTTCCACAGGAAAAAGAGCTAAACTGGACAAAAGGAAGTATAGTGGCAATCCTGGCCAGAGAGCCACAGCCACTGAAAGGAAGATGGCTCTTTAGAAAAGAGAGATAAGGGACAAATGGAAAGGTGGGCAAGAGAGGAATGCCTTCCTGCCCCACTACCAGGAGACCTTCATTCCCTTTTGGTAGGTTACTGCAGCTAGCCCTGCTCATGGGCTCTTTCCCTAAGTGACAGATTTACAACTCCCTTTCTACAGACAAGCAACTGTTACAGGGGTAGAATGAAGCTAGTGAAAGTTCCATGGTGCTACTGCTAGAGAAAGGTGAAAGATAAATGACTCCTGCTACAGAGACAAGGAAAGGGTAATGAAACATGAACCAGTTCAAGGACATTTTGTTCACTCCCCTAACTGAAGCTGACGACAACTGTCAGCAGCCCCAACTCTCGCCTCTCTGGCTGTCTCCATCTAGACTCACAAGAAGACAGAGGGACTAGAGATCCCAGCCCCCTCTAGTCAGTCAATGCTGGCTTCTTTGTATATAGAGAAAAGGGGTGGGGGCAGGGCAGTGTCACTCCACACATTGCACTCAGTTTTTAGTAGGGTCTCCAGTTGTCTAACCCTCACGCTGCTCTGAAAACGTTCCTTCATTATGTCAGAGCAGCACCAACAGCTCTTGTTCCCAACCAGGAAGCGGAGACAAGGACTATAAAATTACAAATTTTATCTCAAATTAACTTTTTTTTAAGTTATATATGTGCATGTGTATGTACGTAGTGTGCTCTGGCATGAGAATCACACTTTAACCTTACTAGCAACCATAAGAACCAACTCTATAGCCTGGAATCCCAGAGCTAAAAGTGGCCTCCAGATACATGGAGTGTACCACTGCATACATTCTTAGGGAAAATCAACTACAGTAACATGCTTACATAAGCACTTTAGCTTATTTGCTAAGATTACTCATGGAAATTCACTTCATATGTCTCACACAAAAAGAGAAGTTTCAGAGTAGCAGCTGTGTTAGTCTGTATTCGCAAAAAGAAAAGGAGTATTTGTGGCACCTTAGAGACTAACAGATTTATTTGAGCATAAGCTTTCGTGAGCTACAGCTTCACTGGATGTGAGCTGTAGCTCACGAAAGCTTATGCTCAAATAAATCTGTTAGTCTCTAAGGTGCCACAAATACTCCTTTTCTTTTTACAAAAAGAGAACAAGAAGAAGCTTCTAACTGCAGTTGGTTGTCCAACTGTTCTCCACCCTGCATGAGGTAATTATATAGGATTTAAAAGAAAAATCCTGATGACTGGATCTGTTTAATTGTTATAGAAAATGATGCAAGCTGTTTTACTGTTGAGATGTACAGCATTCACACTGTATTTTCTTTCTGTGTGTCTATGACGTAGCTAAATGTCAGATTTCCTTAAGGAATGCTGATATGCTTCAGATAGTGATAAACTCTCTCTACTTTGTCTTAAAAATTCAAACATTCTAAATAAGATGATAAAATCATCACATTTGAATAAGGTAATTTTTCACCAAAAATTTCTTGATATTTCTCCATAATTTCTTACCATATTTGTTAATGACTAAGAATTCTCCCTCCTTCATAGCCCATCTCCCATTTGCATCTGGTAATTAAATCCATACTAAATTTGTGACCTCACAATCATTTCTATAGCAAACCGATATCATAATCCTCTGATTTGCCTGCAGGTTCATATAGCAGAAGCAGAGCTAGGAGCAGGGAAACATTAAGCCCTGCTAAACAAAGCATTAAAAGACAAAACACTCCTTGTCAGAGAGACTTTTCTCACTGAACTAAAAAGATAAGTGAGGCAACAGAAGAGCAAAATGAATATGGGATTGTCTACATTGTTTGTGAAATTTAAACCAGAACAAGGAGGGGTGAGAGATAAAAGCAGAGCAGATTAGTTATTCCCAATTAACTACACGTATGGACATTCATATTATGGAGTAAGAGTATGTCTACAGTACAGTGGCACTAAGAGCATGGCTACACTGGAAACTTCAAAGCGCTGTCACAGGAGTGCTCCCACAACAGCGGTTTGAATTGCGAATGTGGCAGTGTGTCTCTGCCAGAGCTCCTGGTAATCCACCTCCACAAGGGGATTAGCTCCCAGCACTTGGGAGGCTGTTCACACTAGCGCTTTAAAGCGCTCTGACTTGCTCCACTCAGGGAGGTGATTTTTTCACATCCCTGAGCCAGCAAGTTAGAGCGCTATAAAATGTAAGTGTAGCCAAGCCCTAACACACCATAGCATAGACGCTTCCTACATCAACGGAAGGAATTTTTCTGGGGATATAGTGACTCCACCTTTATGAGAGACACAGCATCTACACCAGCGGTTGGGGGTGACCCTAACCACCCCATGCAGGGTGCACAATGTGTTGCAACCCTGAGTGAGGCACCTGGGTCGCTCTAATCTTTAAGTGTAGACTGGCCTAAGAGGGCCTGATTCTGAAGGAGCGTGAAGTAGCGAATCAGGCCAGACGCGAACACAGCACGCAACTCCCGTGTAGACAGGCCCTAAGAACGGGGCCAGGCCCACAGCGGCTCCCGGGGCTCTGGAAAAGTCAAACTGACCAGATGCACGTGAACTTCACAGAGATTTGGGGGGCGGGGGGGGGCAGCAGCTGGCTCCTCTTTCCCCTCCCCCAGCCAGCGGGCCTGACCCCAGGAGCAGCAGCCAAGGCATTTCGCCCCGGAGCGCTACTGCGGGCTGTGCTGGGAGGCTCCCCTGGCCCGGGGCGGGTGGGGGCGCCTGGGGGGTGGGGGGGACGACAGGGCGGTAACACCCCCCTGCCCTGGCGGGGGAGGGGCCGAGTTCATCCCCGGAGAGCTGGGGGTGGGGGGATATTTTACAGGGGCCTCCCCGCGTCCCAAACCCCACGGGGGAGGCCGGGCCGGGCCAGGAACGGGGGGCGGGGCCCGCGTCAGGTCCCCTGGCGCGTCCCCGCCCCCCATTCAGCCCCGGCGATGCATGCGACGAGGCCCCGCTCCCCGCCCGCTTACTCCGGCTTCTCCTCCGTGTGCGGTGGCGCGCGCGTGGTAGCCGCGGCTCCGGCCCGGGCCCGATCCCGATCCCGCCGCCGCCGCCCGTACGTACGTGGCAGGGGGGAAGGGCTGGATCTCGGCCGGTGCCACTGCCGGGCCGTCGCGCAGGCGCACTCACCCCGACGGAGGCTGATGGCGGCCGGACGGCGCGCGCGCAGTGATGGAGCGAAGCGCCTGAGCAGGCCGGACCAGACGAAGGAGGCCGCGCGTGCGCGGTCAGTGATCTCTGGGTCCCATTCACAGCAGAGCCGGCCTGAGCTTTACGCGTGCGCCGGCGCGGCGACGGCAAGGGCACCAGTGCGCATGCCTAGTAAGAGAACCCGCCGTCGCCAGTCGAAGCTGCGGCTGCCCTTATGGGGAGCGAGCAATGCCGGGTTCCACGCATGCGCCGCACCAGCTGCCGTAGCGGCGGTGATTGTGTCGCAAGGGGAGTGCCCCGTAGCATTGTTTGTGCCACAGTGATGTGGAGAGGCGCGGCCTCTGTGCTGGGCGCTGTACAAACCTGTCACAGAGAGACCGCTTGGGGGGCAGAGGGCGAGGTACTGAGACCTGGCGGGGGTGGGAGCAGAGGCGGCAGCTAGCCCCAGGCTGGGAAGGAGCTAGGGTGGCTACTCGTGCATTCCCCGAATACCAGACGTCCCAGTACTGCCCAAATGGCACGGGACCCACCATGCAAGTGTGACCTTGCATGCACAGTGTGTATCTGCGTCTGCTCCATGGCACTAGAGCCACATACTGGCAGGTTACATGGCATGGTCATGCCAGCAGCGGGCAGCACGTGCTCTCCATTCTGGTGTCCAGCATCTACCAGACTAAACCACCCTCTCCCACCTTCCCAGTTCAATCTGCGCCTGCCATGTGAGTGCCTGCTCTAGTGCCGTGGAGCAGTCTCAGACAATTGCTACATAGAATCATAGACTATCGGGGTTGGAAGAGACCTCAGGCGGTCATCTAGTCCCACCCCCTGCTCAAAGCAGGACCAATCCCAACTAAATCATCCCAGCCAGGACTTTGTCAAGCCTGACCTTGAAAACCTCTAAGGATGGAGATTCCACCACCTCCCTAAGTAACGCATTCAGTGCTTCACCACCCTCCTAGTGAAATCATTTTTCCTAATATCCAACCTAGGTCTCCCCCACTGCAACTTGAAACCATTACTCCTCGTTCTGTCATCTGCCACCACTGAGAACAGGCTAGGTCCATCCTCTTTGGAATCCCTCTTCAGGTAGTTGAAGGCTGCTATCAAATCCCCCCTCACCCTTCTCTTCTGCAGACTAAATAACCCCAGTTTCCTCAGCCTCTCCTCATAAATCATGTGCACCAGCCTCCTAATCATTTTTGTTGCCCGCCGCTGGACTATCTACAATTTTTCCACATCCCTTCTGTAGTGGGGGGACCAAAATTGGATGCAATACTCCAGGTGTGGCCTCACCAGTGCCGAATAGAAGGGAATAATCACTTCCCTCAATCTGCTGGCAATGCTCCTAATACAGCCCAATATGCCATTGGCCTTCTTGGCAACAAGGGCACACTGCTGACTCATATCCAGCTTCTCGTCTACTGTAATCCCCAGGTTCTTTTCTGCAGAACTGTTGCTTAGCCAGTTAGTCCCCAGCCTTTAGCCGTGCATGGGATTCTTCCTTCCTAAGTGCAGGACTCTGCACTTGTCCTTGTTGAACAACAGCAACAGAAGTTCTAGAGGCAGTAGCAAGAAGAATTCTGTCACCGTAGCTGCATCTACAGTGGAGGATAGATTGACTTAAATAACAGCACTCAGGGTGTGAAATTTTTCACAGCCTTGGGCTATGTCACTAGCTTGACCAAAGTTTTAGGTGTAGACCTGACCAGCTCTCAGCAGGGTCTAACAGTAAAACCCTAGTAGCAGAGTAGTGGGGAGGCACTGGGACTGCAAGTCACTCAGACTGAAATGGGGAGGAAGTAGAAAAAGTGTTTTAAAAATAAGCTAAATTTGCTATAGGTTTTCAATTCTAAATGTTACTTAATAAGAGAGGATTAATAGTCCAGGTGGCTTCCCCTGAAAAAATGTTAGAAAATATAGATTTCCAACACCAAACATAGGTCACACCTCTTTTGTTGGTCACTGCCACCAGACACACATACACACTCACTCTCTTCTAGTCAGACTCTCTCCCTCCCTCATTTATCATACCTTTGGTCAGATAATTCAGCCCTTCCGCCCAAATTTGTGGCTTTTATGGACGCAGCACTTCCTGTTAGTTACCAGCAAGAAACTTTACCTCTTTAACATCTACATTGTAGAGCATATCAAAGTTCAGCACCATTAGTAAGATCACTGTGTTCCACGTGTAGATAAGCGTTGAACATATTGCTCTTAAACACATGCTGCTAAGAAAAGATTTTATAAAAGAATAAACTTTGGGTTCAAAAACATTGACTCCCTACCATCTTTCAAAGGGAGTTGAAAATGGTTATTGTGCTATTGTGAGGAGGATCCAAACCATTGAATACAAATTGTTGCAATACTTCATTCAACACTGCAGGTCTCTAGCCACAATGTGTCCAGCATGCATCAATACCAAAGCCAATTCCTCGAACAGAAGGAATCATGCCAATTCTTTTGAGGGGCTTTGTTGTTCATTTTGGGGTCTATAAAGAGAGGAAAATTATTTCTAGATTTAAATAATCTACTCTCAAATGTACAATGCAAAAATGATCTGATGTCATTCTATAGAATAACTACATTTTTGTCCAAAAAATTAAATAAATTTGAATAAAGCTTGAGCGGTATTATTACACTCATCATAAAGACCAATCACCACTGTATGAGTGTGCTTTTCCTGGCTTTCAGTAAAAACAAATGTTTTCCTCAATAATAATAATAATTTGCTGACAGAGCACCCTTCTTCCAATGATATCAAAGGGATTTATAACACTAGGTATTAAGGACCTCCTTTTACAGTCGGAGAAACTTATACACAGAAAATTAAAGTGTCTTGTCCATAGGGAGTGTGATAGAGTATATGCATGATAGTACAATGTGGACAACTACCTTGCAGTTTAAGTGCTCCTCACCACCTTCCTCCTAGTAGTGATAGTGGGTTCCAGCTTCATACCTGACATAACTGCTTTTGTTTAAAGGGTCCCCAATCTAAAGGAGATGTCTACCTTCTCCCTCCCACCAATACTGTGGTTTGCTGGAGGCTAGAGAGGTTTTCAGGCCAAAAGGACCCTCTCTTTGTTATTGGCTGAGCTCTATTTCAGAATTATCTGTCACAGTATGTGTATAGGTGTATGGTCTTTTGAAAGACTTCCGTCAAGGCATGGTTCTGTGTATCCCCAAAGGTTACCCACCAAGGTTCAGATCATCATATTGGGTCAAGACCACTACCCAATATGAGGCAGCTTGGGAGTTTGCAAAGCATGCCATCGTGTTCGTTTCACTTTAGTTCAATTAAAAACCAAAAGAGGGAAGGGGGGAGAAATGTACAAATTGTTTAAGGACAGACTTCTATTTAACCTTTACCACAAGCATTCTTTTGTTAATACCAGAAATGGCTAATCATACCAATATTCTATATCAGGGCCTGTTGAATCAGGAAAATATATTTTCTTTTTATCCAGGAACTATCTAATTCTCACAGACTTCCCCCAACACACTGTATAGGATTGGAGGGTCAATATTGTTATCAACCCCATTTTACAGATAAGGAACTTACTATAGCACAGCTGACTTTTTCTCAAGGCTACAGAGTGAGTCAGTGTCAGAGCTAGGATGAGAACACTAGAGCTTCTGGCCCCCAATCCTCTGCTCAGGTCACTAGACTAGACAGTGCTTCTTTCCTAAAGGATAATCTGCTGTTCATGCTGTCCCCACTCTTGACTTCAGTATCCAGACACTTGTCCCCAGGACTTTTGACATCATCTGCTTCTTCTCATTGGATTTTAAGCTTCTTCCATTATAAACTGACCATATTACATACTCACAACAAATACCAATAGCTTCACCACACTGTTTTATTGGTTCATTCTACCACATGGAGTCAGACATATTTTATAGCATTTATAGCAGCAGTTTATCCTAAAAAGCTTTTAGCTGGAAAGCTCAATAGGCAACTCTAAGATCTTTTTCTAAAAGACAGTCAAATAGCCATTACATTAGGGAAGGGACTGGCATTTAGAATATGGAAACAGCTAATGAGAATTCTACTGTTTATTTTTTTGCTTATGTTTTTTAGTTAAACGGGAATTACTTATAAAAGGGAAAAGAGACTACCTCTGGACAGAGCATATTAGATAGGCCAGGAATAGATATAACTGGGAGAACAGACAGACATGACTAAGTCAGACCGACGCCCTTCTATTTTGTGCAATATTGTAACGATCTTCAACTTCCCTTGTAAGAACTTTTAGTTGTGTACAATTAAAGTGCCACATATAGGCTCTGCACAGCTGTTATCCTGCCTTACATTTTTGGTAGCTGTCCTACTGTCTTCTGATCTGTGCCCAGCGCTTGTTGTGGGAGTGGTGGTCACCAATGATCTCTATCTAGAACAAACTCAGAAAGCTGCGATTTTACATTTTAATTCTTCGTAGGTGTCTGATCATTGCTGGAAAAGGAGGTTTCCTCTGAAAAGGTCTCAGATGGTCTGAAGGTCTCAAATGTGTTGGTTTTTTTTAGACGGAATTTTGTAAGATAATAAGTCTTTGAATGCAGGTAAACTGGTATATCCGGCAGTGAGACAAAGGAAAGCATCTCAGTAACCTTTTTCTTGAAGATTGGTGATTTGAAAGTGTATAGAATACAGATCTGAAGTCCCTGTGGGTTAAATGAAAGCTCAGAGTTAATCATAGTAACGAAATGAAAGCTCAGAGTAAAATTGACCAGCGTCTTTTCGTAGTGACTTGAAGATAATTGCAATGATGATAATACCTATTTCTTATATAGCACTTTTCATCAGTAGATCTTAAAGCACTTCACAATCTTCAGTGTATTTATCCTCTCAACATCCCTGTAAAGGTCAGGAAGTGCTATTACCCCTATTTTAGGTAGGGAAGAGAGACTAAGTGATTTGCCCATAGTCACATAAGAAGTCTGTGACAGAGGAGGGAATTGAACCTAGATCTCCCAAGTCCTAGATTAATCCCCTAACTGTTATAATTATTAACCATAACATTAATGTCTTGAAATACAGGGTGGTATTACAAGAATGCATTTGCTAGTATGTATAAGAATGGCAGTATTGCCCTCTACTGGATGGAATATAAGGCCTACTTAAGCATGTGTTATATAAGACCCTATACTATAGGTAAAAGAGAGTCTCCTTGCAATACTACAACGTGGGATGGCACCAAATAGGACGGTCTGCATCAGTCATTAGTTAAAACTGGAGGTAGACGGGACTTTAAAATTTTAAGCCATTGCAAAAACATATCACATCTTTGGCATGCATCCCTCTGGATTATGTCAACTCATTCACTTTACTTTCAATCATTTTTACTTAGGCCCAGTCTACGTTTAAAAACTTTGCTGGTATAGCAGTATTGGAAAACCCTCCTGGTATAGACACAGCTTTTATATCAGCAAAAAAGGGCTTTTGCCAATATAGCTTATACTACTTCCCTGAGCAAAATAAGCTATACTGGCAAAAGCCCTTTTATGCTGGCATAATAGAGGGTTTCTGCTGGTATAGGAATGTTGTGAAAACCGCACATTCCTAGCTAACATTGCCATACCAGCAAAAATTTCTAGTGTAGACCTGGCCTTAGATTGTAAGTTCTTCAGTGCAAGGAAGGATACTCTCATTGTTATGTGTTTGTACAGTGTTTATCACAATGGGCCCCTGATCCATGATTGGCTTCCCTAGCCACTACTGTAATACAAATAATAATAAATAATAATAATAATATAATGTCTATCTGCCATACAGTCAATAGTTGCTTTCAGGGAAACTGCTCTCACAGACAGCAGAACCATTGAAACAGATGGGCTAGACAGCTGACTGCATGGTTTAAAAACGAACTCAACTCCAGTGGAAAGGGGTGTGATGTTTTATTTTTAATTATTCTGAAACACAAATAATTATTTTCATGCTTAGAAACTAAACATCTGACGGAAATTTTAATTAACAGTTTCTACAGACTGTTGTGTGCTTTTCAAGAGTCAGATTAGGATGGGGGGAAATGGTGGAACTTCCAAGCTCCGGCCACAAAGTAAGCTTAGCCCATGGGAGTCATCAGAATGAGAAACAGCTCACAGTAGATTGTACAGATGTTCAAATTGTGATCATGTGTGCCATGTGGCTCCACTGGGTCCCTTGAGCTTGGCTCCCTCTCACTGGGGCTTACATACATATGGGCTGTCATAGGTTCCTTCTTGACTGAGGAAAAAAATATGGTGGCTTCTCCCAAATGCTATCTCACTTGGGGCGCCAAAAATGAGACTTCATTCATAGTAAATTGTGCAGATCTCTCACAACTTCCTTTCCTTTTTTCCATGAAGAATGAAATAGTTAATAAGGGCTTTTCTACTCTGGGAAATTTACTGGAATAAGTGTGTCCACATGAGGAATTATACCAATATAAATATAATGCTTTGAATTCACACACCATACGTACCTTATACTTAAGGGTAAGAGTCTGTCACGGAGGTCACAGAAGTCACGGATTCCGTGATTTTCTGGGACCTACGTGACTTCCGTACCGGAAGCAGCTGGTGTGGCTGGCCCCAAGAGCTGCCGAAGCAGCAGCAGTCCCAGGGGCGGCCCCTGAGCAGCAGCAGTCCCAGGGGCCGTCCTGGAGGCTGTCAGAGCAGCGGTCCCCAGGGGCTTCAGAGCAGCGGATGGGCAGGGGCAGTCAGCCCCCACTGCCGGAGAAGGAGCCAGCCACTGGCCCCCATGGCCTCCCAGAGCATCCGTACCCCAGGAGCAGCTAAGATTTAATCAGGGACATTTATAGTAAAAGTCATGGACAGGCCAGGGGCCATGAATTTTTGTTTATTGCCCGTGACCTGTCCATGACTTTTACTAAAAATACCCATGACTAAATCTTAGCCTTACTTATACTGGTATAACTTCCTATGAAGACAAACCCTCACCCCCACCCCTTTTTTTTTTTAACTAAGTCAGAGATTTTGGAGGAAAAAAATAGAAGTGCCATTATGCCAGTTGTTTCCAAGCCCGGTTGATTTTTAGGTTTCAAAAAATTATTCCCATGCATATACAGTATCTAAAGTACTTTTTAAATAAAGACTTTGGGGATCCAATACTGTTGAATGTTGAGCACTCTCAATTCCCATTGAAATTAATGGGAATATAAATATTCTGCTCTACTTTGGATCAAGCCCTTAGTAAGCACACTTATTACTCTTGCAAAATACCTATGTTTCACCTACGTCTGCTAAACAGTATTTTAGAGATTATACAATGGTGTAGTATGCTATGCTATGAAGTTTAAAGCCAAAAGTCCAGCATTACCACATTCCTCATGAGCAATAGAGATGCATGTGCTTTTCTCTAGGGCTTTGTCCAGTCTAGTTTTAAATATCCTAAAGCAATGGAAATTTCACAACTTCCCTTGACTGACATTTCCACAGCTAATGAAGTTTTTCCTAATATTCACTCTCACAATCCCTTTTTGTATGGTCTGGTACAAAGAGAAGCCACTACGTATGGACAAGTCTTTTCAGTGATGACCTTACACATCCTACGGAATAATATAGCACGTTAGCTAGTAATACCAGAAGAGTTTTATGAATAATATATGTCAACTCACAGCCATTTTTAAACAAAGATTCTGAATTTTTGTATGAAGCAACATGGTTTTCCAACAGTTTACTAAGATACAGGATTATGGAGGGAAAGGGGATGCATTTTTTCAATGTCTCATTCATCAATATTGAAACAGCTACATACTGTACCTGAGTGGCATTGAAAATACAGAACAAAATGCTGAAGACAACATTTGTGGCCTCTTGATTTATTAGCATCATATAGCCCAGGACCCAGGTGATTCCAAGCACTACAGCTACAGATAAAGTGCCAAGTATCTTCGTTGTGAATGATTTCTTTTTATTGCTAGAGGGGGGAAAAAAAGTACCATTTCCAAGTGTTAAAAAATGTACAGATAAAACAACTCATTGTCTTGGTTTATTCAACCATTTTATTTAGCGTCCTGCATTTAAGGATTATTCAGTGGTAATCTAAGCTGTGTCCAGAACAGAGAGAACTCAACTGAGCAGATCAAAAGGGATATCTCCCTACGCTGCTCTGAAGGACTAATAAGAATAGCATCAGAACAATTACTGCTGGAGGTACTTTGCCTTACTAGATACAGAGAGAGAAAAAGCTGCCAATGCAGCAGAAAGCAGGAAGGAATAATAAAATAAAATAAAATAAAAAATAAACTATTATTGTTTAAAACTATTAGAAATGTGACTAAATTAGAAGAATTCTTATTTTGATTCAAATTTCCACAGTGTTCTACCTATTATAGACATAGGCCCCCAATGATGTTTGGATTCAGCTCCGAATCCCAACTTCTCCCAAGTCTGAGTATATTTAATTATCAAGATGTTTTGGGTTTGGATCCATCTCTAAAAATTATAGGGGGGGAATTAAAACAATGATGTAAAGACTTGTTGAAGGCAACGCTTCTTCAGGTTAAATAAAAGTAACAGTTCCCTTTCAAACTGATATAAATGCATATTCTCCTTTAGTAACTGTGAATCTGAGTTTCCAATATAACACCATTTACCATGAGAATAACAGTGACATCCAAATTCAGCATTATATATTACAGTCAACATATTGAAATCTGGCTATGTAAAATCAGACATCTAAGTCCATTTTTAGATTTCTAAATAAGTGGCCTGATTATAGACTCCTGGGGTGGTAAGTACCCATAATTCTCAATGGGCTGTGACAGTGGCTTTGATTCTTTTTCCACTTATACTGCTGTAAATCAGGAATTAATCCACTGAGATGAGTGGAGTAACACTCATATAAAACTAGTTTAAAGGATGATCCAAAGCCCACTGAAGTCAATGAAATGGCTCCCTTTGGATCAGGCCCAGTGCACTTTGGGGAGAGTTGGGCCCAAAACATGTTAAAGTGCCTAACTTTTGCAACCCAAGTTTGAACATTTCAACCTCATGAACAAAGAAGGAAAGGGGCTGTAAAGGAGGAAAGTCATGCTCAAAATCATCAGTGAACATTTTTTAAAAGGGCAAGAAAAATTATGAAAGACACCAGGTAATTATGAAAGTATGCATTTATATCAGTTTGAAAGGGAACTGTTACTTTTATGTAACCTGAAGAAGCGTTGCCTTCAACAAGTGTTTACATCATTGTTTTAATTCCCCCCCTATAATTTTGAGACCAAGAATCAGATTTTCCGAGGACAAAGTCTACCGCTGCCAAAAGAAAGACAGGGCCAAATTCTTCTCTCAGCTTGTACCAGTGTAACACAGAGCAGAATTTGGCCCACTATGTTAAGTCAATGAGATAATGAAGACTGTTGCACTCTGTGATATTCTAGTTTCTTTGAAAATATTTTTTTTAAATGAAAGAGCCTTCTGTCAAACGTTTGAGTTGATGTAATCTAAGAGAACATATATTAATATTCTAAATGGTCTGAGTTCTCTGCCACCCCTTCACCTTGTCAGATTTGTGTTCTCCTTCCACATAACAAGGACTGTGATCTTGACAAAGATGATAATGTTAAACAGAAGGATGACTGCCACAACCAAAAGGAATGCCCATATCATGGGCTTTTTTGTGCTCACTTTCCCTTCGTCATCCAGGACTGCAAGCCAGCAACTTAAACATAAAGAGAGACCATTTCAACAGATTTGGCAGACATATTATAAATGCATAACCATAACATAATACACCACCTTTCATCCTGAAGGATCCCAGAGGACTTTATAGTGAAATGCAGCCATATCTAGAATGGAGTGCTGTAGGCATTCAGCACTAATAAAGCTATTTTAAATTTTTTTCTCCCCAGGAGAAGTGAAGAATATGTTATCAGCTGAAACTTCACAGGAGAATTTGGGGGAGATAGAATGTAATTATCCAAACTGGAATCTGACCAGGACATGGGAATTTATTATTATTATTATTATTGTCTATATTAGACTACAGCCTCGGGACTCTCAATCAAGGATCAGAGAGCCCCATTGCACTTGGGATTGTACATACATGTAGTATAAAGACAGCCCGTGCCCCAGAAAGTTTACAATCTATGTTCATGGCAAGATGAAAGGGGCAGCAGCTGAAACAGATAAATGGGGCCAAGGAAGGGAGGATGAGGTTTCAGTATAACTGTCATCTTTTTGTTTAACAAACAGTAATCTCAGATAAGAACATTAATACTCCCTAAATCTTGAGAAAAGCACCATGGGATATTTAATGATCCAGGTGGAAGGGGTTTTGTTTTTACATCTCACTTGAAAGAATCTACCTCTGATTACATACTTACAGTCCACTAGAACCAACCACAGACCGTGCCCAGCCCAGCGTATTTTATAAGAAAGACAGTTATGGTGTGGCTGTTATGGTGTGGCTGCAGTCATATAGAAAGCAGGTACCAAATAATATAGGTTAATTGTGGACGTTAGTGACGTAGGCCAAAATTTTAAAACTTACATGCCTAAATTTAAGCACTTAAATCCCTATTCAGGCACCTAAATAAGTGGCCTGAATTTCAAAGGGGCTGAGAGCATGCACAGTTGCCACTGAAGTCAATGAGGAATTGTGCATGAGCATTCAAGGTAAATTTTGGCCAGTGCCTTAATCAGCATTTGTTAACAAAGGACCAAAGCCTGAAGTCCTTACTGAGGCAAAACTCCAGCTGAGTTTAACAGAAGTTTTTCTTGGTTAAGGACTAAGAGGTTCAGCACTGTATTCGTTAATTAGTTACAATTACTACCAGGGTAAATCCAGGGTATCATTAATACTGCTGGGCATTAAAGATACAATAAAACAAGTGGTGTCATCATTCATCTACTTACAACTCTTCCTGCCGGTAGTTTAATGGCTTGCCCTTTCTATAGGTAGCTCCAAGTGTTATAGCAACCACTACAGCAGGCACTCCTAATTGACAAAGAGAGAGAGAGATCATTAGTGTATTGTTTAATTACCTAGGTCTAGATCACCCCCTTCTGCAGAAACACCCAAATAAGGGGGAAACTTGCCTGCTAAAACCCTCAAGGCTTGTTAAGGCCCATTTTCTATCTGTCCTGCACTCCGTTAAGGGGTGAGAGTGTCCTTGAGGAAAAGGCAGGATTTGGGATTGAGTAGGGCAGTTATCTATGGGAAGCTCAGGGCCAAACCTTACTGTGTTTACCCATGGAGCATCAGTTCCTGAGCATGCCTTCTAGAGGCTCCCCACATCCTGGCAGCACAGCAAACTCCTCTGCTGTGCTGCAGTTGGCTCTCTTACAGCAACTGTGCAATCCTAGCCCCTTTTCACAATCTAGAACTATTTAGTAGATTCCACGAGAAAGCTGTATCCCACATCAGCTGTATAGTCAGTGAGGCGAAGACAACTAAGATATTCATGCACACTTTATTAGAATACTGTACCGAATGAAGCTGAATCCCAGAGACTCCTGTCTTATTCAGTGGGTACCCCCTGCCTCCCTCAGTTCTCCCAGTAGTTCCCCTTAACCTTGCAGCATTGCTGCTTATTGCTATGCTCTGAAGATGTGCTAAATGTTTATTACAAAGTAGTACATAATAAATAATACAAGCCAATTTTTGGTTTTGGATGGCTGAATGGCTCCTATTGAAATCAATGGGAATCTCACATGCTCTTCCTAGGGCAGAATTTGACTCCAAGTATGCAATCACTTATCAGAAACAATTTTGTTTCAGGTGATAAAATATTCTTGAAGCCCTTAACTATTGCCAAAATTCTTGCTGCATGCAGCAGACGGGAGTTGCTGTGACAATGAACATGCCATGTATATCCTATAATTCTACTGATCTCCATATTAATGCAGTGACAGCAGACTCAGCTGGTAAACTCCAGGTGAATCAGTAAAAGGACATAAGAAGTAGCTGGAGGCTACCTGTTAAACCACATAGCTAACCCAAAGAAACTGACTGTATTTCATTTTCTGTCTATTGGATTAATATGTTTAAAGCTTACACTGAATGCACTACTTACATTTTGAAAAGCCCTCTGCATATGAGACTCTAATTCTTACCCCATCCAATTATTGACATGATTAAAGTGAAGTGTTCAGGAATGGGCCTCAGGGTTTTAAGCAGCAGTAAGTACAAATGTGCAGAATTGAGCGCTGTCCACATAAATGTTGCCAACAAGAAATAGTGCAACAAGACGGCTACAGCAGTACACAAGGCATTTTCAGGAACATCTGCAAGGTCCGAGGCCAGTGCGGTGTTTTCGGGGGAAACATCTCCGCTATTCTTGGCATTTGGGTTGCCAATTCCAAAGATGAAGATGATGTTGAAAATCAGCATTGATGTGCAGAGACTCACCAACACCCAGGTAACTGAGAATTTTCGTGTTTGCCTATTGGTTGGTAAGCACCATACATATTTGAGAAAAAAGTAGCAAAGCAAGAAAATAAATTACGATACATTTCCCCCTTTCCTGAATCTCTTAACATGCTAGAAGTCACCTGGGGGTGTGCAACCTTTTTTTAATACAAACTTTGTATTAACTGAGATTTACAAAGCCAGAAACCAGCAATAAACATTTGGCAAAGAGTTCTACATTACTTTTATTTTCACACCTATCTATCAATTTCACCTTGACTTCAGTGAGAACTGAGGGCACTCAACACCTTGCAGGACTGGGCCCTTAGTACAATATTTGGGACACATTTCCATACTTTTCTGCTGCTTTTTAAGCTGGTTAGTCTCCGTGTAAGAGGGAGAAAACAGTGTAACAGAAATATTTCTAAACACTCTTAGGGGCCCAACAAGCTGGGCACATCAACATATTTTATAAATGCACATGAAAAACTCTCTCCTTCCTGGCATTGGTATAACTCCATTGACTTTGGTGGAATTACACCTGAACTACCCTAATGTAAGCAAGATCAGAACAACTCCTAGAAACAGACTTTGTCATTAACCAGGATAGCTGCAATTATGTGAGTTGGAGTTTGGCTATTGTCTGAGAAAAGATCACATGATATTAACTAATACATTGATGTCTCGGGAGCTTTATAGAAGCCACTGCACATTTAGGTTAAAATACAGCATTCCACCATGTATCAAAACACACTCGGTCAAAACCTGAGGTCTTTACTTAGTCTTTAATCAGGCAAAAGTTCTAGGGAAGTCAATGAGAGTTTTGCATTGAATAAGGACTTCAGAATTTGGCCCATATGGACTGGAGTGTTAAGACTAAAGGTTTGAAAATATTATCTCCTGAATGCAGTGATACCTTAAAACCAGCAGCTTCTAGCATTCTCTCTCAGTCTTTTTAATCCCGTAGAACAGGAGCGGGCAAACTTTTTGGCCTGAGGGCCGCGTTGGGTTTCGGAAATTGTATGGAGGGCTGGTTAGGGGAGGCTGTGCCTCACCAAACAGCCAGGCGTGGCCCAGCCCCCGCCCCACTTCTTGCCTCCTGACGCACCCCCCCCCCAGGACTCCTGCCCCATCCAACCCCCTGTTCCCTGACGGCCCCCCTGGAACCCCTGCACCATCCACCACCCCCCACTCCCTGTCCCCTGACCGCCCTCGGAACCCCCACCCCTGACTGCCCCCTGCCACCCCATCCAACCCCTCCCCTCCTTCCTGATTGCCCCCCCCAGGACCCCTGCCCCATCCAACCACCCCTTCTCCCTGACCGCCCCCAGAACCCCATCCAACCCCCCCTCTCCTTCCTGACTGCCCCCCTGGTACCCCTGCCACATCCAACCACCCCTTCTCCCTGTCCCCTGACTGCCCCCTGCCACCCCATCCAACCCCTCCTCTCCTTCCTGACTGCCCCCCCCGGGACTCCTGCCCTCTGTCCCCTGACTGCTCCCAGAACCCCAGCCCCTGACTGCCCCCCGCTGCCCCATCCAACCCCTCTCCTTCCTGACTTCCCCCCAGGAACCCCTACCCCCATTCAACCCCCCTGTTCCCCGCCCTCTGATCGCCCCGACCCCTGTCCTTTATCCAACTCCCCCACTCCCTGCCCCCTTACTGCGCTGCCTGGAGCACTGGTGGCTGGAGCCCGGCTGGAGCCAGCCATGCCACTGCACAGCACAGAGCACTGGGTCAGGCCAGGCTCTGCAGCTGCGCTGCCCCAGGAGCTCACCACCCTGAGCATTGCGCTGGCGGTGGTGAGGTGAGGCTGTGGGGGAAGGGGGGCAGCGGGGAAGGGGCCAGAGGCTAGCCTCCCAGGCCAGGAGCTCAGAAGCTGGTCAGGAGGGTCCCGCAGGCCGTAGTTTGCCCACCTCTGCCGTAGAACCATCTTTTCTAAAATAAATTTCTATCCTGCATCAGTCTCTGTATCTATCATACTATTGTCTATACAATGAAATGTCATTTGTTACTTTTGATTGTCTTAAAAATAATTAAGTAAAATTAGCCAAAACTATACAGAATCCAAATGGACTCATACTGACACAAGGATATGATCCTTCAATGGGATCTGCACAGTCACCAAAGCCTGCTTCTGTGGATCCCTTTGAAGGATTGGGATCTTAGGGCAAAATTTTGTGAGTCAGAGCGGGTAGGTAGTACTCAGTATCTCATAGGAAGGGCTCAGTACCTCACAAATTGGGCTGTGAGATACTCTTCAGAACTCTGCGGTGCCACTTCTCTTTGAATCTAAAGTATTTTCAAATATAAATTGTCCTAATGACTTTTAGTAATTAATTTTACTGCATTGTTATCCTCATATTTTAAAACAAGGAAACCACAGCAGAGAAAGGTTACATGATTTGCTCAAGGTCACACAGCAAGAGAGTGGCACAGAGGACAACCCAAGTCTCCTGACTTCCAGTCCTTTGCTCTAACTGCTAGACAATATTGCTCCTTAGACTGACAACATATTTTAACATATTGTTGATACTGTGCAATAGTAATATATTAAGAGTATCTATCTATATTATAAAGTGACTTCACTCACTTTTTTCAGGCCATATTCAGAGCAGCATAATGTTAAATTAGCATAAAAATATTTTTGCAGATAATGTCTAGTTTATGTCTTTTCTCTTACCTGGTGAGAATTTGAAACAGAATGGTAATAACCAGACCAGCAATGGAGAATCCACTACCAATGTTTGAGACAATCTCTAGAGGTTTTGCATATTTGTAATTGATCTTGAAGCTCTAGAAAATAATTGTTATTGATTATAAATAAGATATTCAGCTAGTTGCGTGTGCATGATGTGGGGGAGATAGTTTTCTCTCTAAAATTTATGTGGATGATTGACATGGGAATAATCGTGTTTTTTTAATGTTATGGCTACTACTAGCCACTGCCAAAATTTGCAGGTCACACAAAATTAGTCAAAACCAGAGAAGTTTTTCAGGAACTTCAGAGGGACCTAACAAAGCTAAGTGAATGTATAATGCAATGGCAGATGAAATTCATTGTTAAGAAATGTAATATACCTTGCAAGAAATAATTTGACCTACTCATATACAATTCTGGATTCTAAATTAATTGTGACCTCTAGGGAAAAAAATCTGGGCATTATTATGGACAGCAAATCAGAACCTGTCCTCTCTATAGTTACAGTAAAAGCAGCAAACAAAATGTTAGCATATATTATGTCTGGTGCAGACAGGCCCACCGACAGAAATTCCGGGCCCCAGGACAGAACAGTCAATGGGCCCCACTCACACACAAGCTGTGCCCGCGTGCACGCGGTCCGCCTGACATTTGGGTGGTGCTGTGCCCGCACTGACTGGTGCCCAGCAAGCTACCGGCTGCACTGCTGGGCACGCTCTTCTGGCACAGCCAGGGCTTCCACGTGCCCACCCGGTAGGGTTGCCAACAGTCTAATTGCGCAAACCCAAACACCTTTGCTCCACCCTTGTCCCGCCCCTTCCCTGAGACCACGCCCCTGTCCTGCCCCTTCTATGAGGCCCTGCCCCCTGCTAACCCCATTCCCCCTCCCTCCGTCGCTTGCTGTCCCCCACCCGCACTCACTTTCACCAGGCTAGGGCAGGAGGCTGGGGTGCAGGAGAGGGTGTGGGGTCCAGGTTCTGGGAAGGAGTTTGGGTGTGGGGGGGGTGAGGGGTCAGGCTCTGGGAGGGAGTTTGGGTGAGGGAGGGGGTGAGGGACACAGGCTCTGGGAGGGAGTTTGGGTGAGGGAGAAGCTGTGGGGATGGGCTCTGGGAGGGAGTTTGGGTGCAGGAGGGGTGCATGGTGTGTGCTCAAGGCTGGGGCAGAGGGTTGGGGTGCAGAAGAGGGTCAGGGGGTCGGCACTTACCTCGGGCGGCTCCCAAAAGATACCAGCTCATCCCTCTGGCAGCAGCTCCTAGGTGGGGGGCCAACGTGGTCTCCACATGCCGCTGCCTACAGACACTGCCCCTGCAGCAATGGGAGCTGCGGAGTTGGTGCTCGGGGCGGGAGCAGCGCATGGAGACCCCCTCCCCAGGGGCCTCAAGGATGTGCTGGCCGCTTCCGGGAGCAGCCGCGGCATGGAGCAAGGGCGGACAGGAAGCCTGCCTGAGCCCCACTGCAGAGCCAGTGGCAGCCGGGGGCCCCCGGTCCTTTTAAATTGCCCAGGACCCTGGGCAATTGCCCCCTTCCTCCTCCTCCCCCGTCCCCCGGGTACAGATAACACTGGGCGGTCCTGGGTACAGATAACACTGAAAATATTATAATGCCATTACATAATTCAAAGTTACACCCTTAGGTGCAAAACTGTTTTAATTTCTGGTCACCTTATCTAGGAAAGGATATAGTACATAAAGGCAATTGAGAGATGGGTGATGAAAATTATTAGAAACATGGAAAGACTTGCCTGTGAAGAAAGATTAAAAAGATTAGGGGTAAAATCCTGGACCTATTGAAAGTTGATTGCAAAACTCCCATTATTGACTTCCACGAGGCCAGGATTTCACCCTGGAACTGTTTTGTTTAGAGATGATATGACAGAGATATACACAATAATGAATGACACAGAGAAGCCATTAATTCCTAATTACTCTCTGGTTATTAAAACAAAGGGACATTCAATGAAACTAAGAGGCAACAAATTTAAAATGAATAAAATAGATATTTTTACCCCAAAAAAATCAATCTATTGAACTCCTTGATACTAGATATAACCAAGGCTAAGAGCTTAGTAGACTTCTCCAAAGGGTTAGACGTTTATATGGATAATGAGAAAATTCAGTTATATAAGATCGGATTTTTTTTAAAATTTTTTTAGAAGGGATATAAACCTTCGTGCCTCAGGACATAATCCAGCCTCTAACTAAAAGTGGTTAGGAAGAAATTTCCCTTATGGCAGGTTATTCTGCAATTGTCAACTAAAAATTTTCTTGCACCTCCCTTTCATCTGGTATTGGCCACTGTCAGGCACAAGATACTGGACTAGGTGAAACACTAGTCTGATAACGTCAGTCCCTATGCTCTCTCAAGCGTCACTTCTCCCATGATACCTATAAGAAATTGGGCAACTAGCAATGTCTGCATAAAGGAGAAGTTGGGGATAGCTGATCTTTTAAAAATCTTGATTGTATGGTTTTCTTTCTCCCTCCCCTGCTCTTCTGTTGCTCCTCTTAGATAATTAGTTCTTTGGGGGCAGGGACTGCATCGTCCTGTATGTTTGGAACAGGCCTTATACTTACATTCTGCTATTATAAAGCCACCAACAACAGAGAAGAAAAGACAAATGATTTGCTGTTACAAAACGTCTTACCATTAATACAGCAAAATTAGTAGTGTGATTACACCTGCAGCTCAGTTCCTGTTTGTTTCCTTCTTTTGTGCAGCCTGTTGTGTTCCAGTCATTTGCACCGTAATCCCAAAAGACACATGCATAATCATGCAGCAGAATTTCCAACGCATTGTACTGTGGATCGGGAATACAAGAAGAAAAACTGGCAACAAACACTTTGCAAAGATACACCAATGAAACTGTGTTTGGTAAAGACTGTTCTTTCTGAAGGGAGAGGTGACACATATACTGAGACGCTTGCAGAGTTTCCAGTCAACTTTATGGGAGATCTTATGTTGAAGACAATTAGGCCTCATGAACTGACAATACACCTCAACTTTCCATTTGAGGGGTAAGAGGATAGTTCAGTCTCCATTTACATCATTGTTGAGACTGCCAACAAACTGCCAATTTGCTGAAATTGTTTTGGTAATTATGACAGAAACACATGTCCAGTGAGAATTGGACAGAATTTCACATATGCCAAACAGCAATCATCAGATATCAGTAACACTCAAATGCTGCCAAAGTGAATTGGGTTTGCACTACAACCAAGAGGTAGAAACTTATGCATTCCACTGGCAATCCTACTCCTATATACCAAATATGGCTGTTTAATACTTTTAATAAATAAAGCTTGCAATTTTGCATTTTCATAACATCTGTGGAAATTTGCAATAAAACAGCCCTTTGCATTATTTGTGTATGATAGATGGACTTCAAACATATACAAAGGACTTTGAAATGCTCACATGAATCAATATGAGTGATACTTATTTTCCAATCCACCCAGTTTATGATCTATCATAGTGAATCTTGCTCCATCACATGAATGGGTTTGATCCTCCAAATCTTAGCCACATAAGAAAGGCTTGTAGGAAGAGGCCAAATGTTACCTTCCAGAAAAAAATGCATGTGACATTGGCAGATGAGGTGCCAGCTCATGCCAACATCCCAGGCCTTATTGAACACTTAAAATGAATAGCTGGATGCCAGGCCAATTCACTTGTGTTTTAGTGTAAATCAAAGTGATTGTTAAATCTATAAGAATGCATTTGGTGTTTAAACTTTATCAAAAGTAATGGCATGCTGCATGCATTTTTTCACTGTTTTGTATTCTATTATAATGTAATACCAAACATTTACATTGAAGAAGTCTTGTATAATGCAAATAAAGAACTTTAACTGGAAAGCACTAATTCCTGTGCATTTGTAGGCAAGTGGTCATTGTGTATGATGACCAGAGATCAAAGACTCTAAATGCATTCCTCTCTTTCTGCCAGTCAAAGAAAGAACCCATGTGGGTAGGGACCCTGTCAGCTTGTTTTCTGTGAGAGGAAGATATAAGTGTGGACAGAAGGAAGAATTCTTGATCTCTGGACTATTTGGATTCTAACAGGGCAGAATAACTGAACAAGAAGATGGAGATCCCCAGAGTTACTCTGGGTAGCCCTGAGAGACTTTTGGGAAACTGGCAGATTTCTACATCTCTGCTAGTATTTGGAATTATAGACTGTGACTCACCGGTACATATATTTTACCTGCTTTAACTTTTCAATAACTCTTATTTGTTTTTCCTAGCTAATAGGACTTTACTTAATTTGCTATAGAATTGGCTACCAGTCTTGTCTTTGGTATGAGATCTAGGATGCAAATCAACCTGGGTGAGAGACTGGTCTCTGGGGACTGAGTGTAACCTGGTGTTTTGTGATTTTCAGTGTAAGTGACCATTTATCATACAGTCCAGCTTGCCTGGGTGGCAAGATAGACTGGAGTGTCTGTAGGGACTTTTTGTGACTCCACGAGAAGACTATTGTAGTACTTTTGGAGTTCACATTTGGTACTGGGTTGATGAAGTCTAATTACAGAACACACCACCAATTTCGGGTGTCTGCCCTGCTTTTGACAGTCTGCCCTGAGGTAGGCACTTATGGTCCTGAGCCACTCCAGACCGTGTGATAATGCAATCTAAAAATTCAGAAATCACGATCAAATAGGAAATTCACACAGATCACTGCATGCAAAAGGTAATAAACATATAGAACAAGTTTGGGGAGAAGACAATTGAGGCAAAACTTGCAGCTATTTCAAGAGGCACCTGGAATTATCTCTGAAGAAGGTAGAGTGTAAGGGATATGGTAAAAAAAAAAAAAAAGCAAGTAGAATTCAGGTAACACCCAAAAATGAATAGGTATGTTGGACTGTATTTGGTATGTTATCCTTTTCGTGTTCCCAGAATTTATTATATTATATTTCCTGTAGAGAAATTACTATTTTTGTCCCTCTCAAATTTCTGATTTAGGCTCTGGTCTGTACTTAAAAAGTAGAACTATGTCACTTAGGGATGTGATTTTTTTGCTATCGTAGACATGCCAGTAAAAGCTAAGTGCCGAAGCAGTTATGTTAGTATACACAGCTGATCAACGTGCCCTTGATCAACTACCTGAGAAACATATCTAAGAGGACCTAGACCTCTCTCTATCAGTTGAATAAGTCACAAAAGCCATCAAACAATTGAACTCTGGCAAGGCATCCAAAAAGGATGGAATCCCAACAGAACTGTACAAAGCAGCAGGCCCAAAGGTTATCAAGGTGCTCCACAACATCTTGAGCAGTATCTAGGAGGAAAAAGAAATGCCACAAGACTTCAAGGATGCTACCATTGTATCACTGTTCAAAAACAAAGGCAGCAAAGCTGACTGTGGAAACTACAAAGGCATTACTCTCTTCTGTACAGCAAGGAAAATACTTGCTCGCATTCTACTGAAGAGACTCTTTGCAAATATATCTGAGGAGAATTTGTCAGAAGTGCAGTGTGGTTTTAGACCAGGTCATAGCTCTATGGACTTATTTTTGTTGTAAGGCAGGTCCAGGAAAAATGTTCAGAGCAAAACACGGACCTTTATTCAGTCTTCATCGACTTGACCAAAGCCTTTGATATGGTCAACAGAGAGGGTCTACGGGCTATTCTACATAAACTGGGCTGCCCAAGAAGGGCCAGTTCCATGATCACATGACAGGACAAGTGCTCTCCAATGATGACTCTTCTGACACATTCAAAATCTCGAATGGAGTAAAGCAAGGCTGCGTTCACCTTGTACTTTACTTGCATCCTCAGCCATGCCACAAGGGACTTGGCTCAGGGAACATACATCCGCTACTGACTCAATGGCTCCCTCTTTGGTCTTTGAAGATTAAACATTAAAACCAAGATATCGGAGCGACTTCTCATTGAAGCACTCTTTGCAGATGACTGTGCCCTGATGGCCCACAGACATAATGGCCTTCAGGTAATCGCTGACAGATTTTCTGAAGCATCCCAGCTCTTTGGCCTCACCATTAGTCTCGGTAAGACAGAGGTTTTGTTCCAACCTGCACTTCATTCCAATGCTCCGGTGCCAGCCATCTCCATCCAAGGCACAAAGTTGAAAAATGTGGATCAGTTCAGGTATCTGGGCAGTACCATCTTCAGTGATGGTTCCCTTGACAAGGAAATTGCCTTTAGAATAGTAAAGCTAGCCAGGCCCTTGGCCGACTTCAAACAAAAGTCTTCAATAACACAACATCCACCTCTCCACCAAACTGAAGATCTATAGTGAGGTGGTCCTAACATCTCTCCTGTACAGTCCTGAGACTTGGACTCTTTATAGACAGCATATTAAACACCTTGAGCAATTTCACATCCGCTCCCTCCACTCAATAATGAGCATTTGCTGGCATGACAGAGTGACCAACAATAAGGTCCTTGAGAGAGCAAACATAACCAGCAATGAGGAAAAGTTGTTGAGAGTGCAACTTAGGTGGACTGGACATCTCATCAGAATGGAAGACCCACTCCCCAAAAACAGATCTTGTGTGAGGAGCTGAGGCAGGGCAAAAGAAAGAAGGGTCATCTGTTCAAGTCCTTCAAAGACAGCCTGAAGAGCAGTCTCCAGAGGGCTGGCATTAGCCCCAAAGAACTTGAGCAAATGACTCAGAACAGGACTCACTGGCGGTCTCTGACAAGATCAGCCTGCAACAATTTCGAGCAGTATTGACACAGTTGTCTCCAGGCTGCATGTGAAAGGCGCCATAGAGCTGCACCATCAAACATCATGGATACGGACTTCCCAAACCCTCAGTGCGGCTGATTCTCTGCATCAGCGTTCGGACTTCAGAGTCATATGCGTAGCCACAGATGAGATTCGTGATATCATCATCATTGTTACCGATGGACTACCAACATCACCAGTGTAAGGCACTTACTACAAGTATAGTTTATTTCACTTTACCTAATTGGAAAAAGCTATGCCAGTATCAGCACAGTTATACCAGTGTACATTACGCAGCTTTGCCTTTTTAGCTATACCAGCGTAGTTAAAGCAGCTGAACTTTTAAGTGTAGACAAGTCCTCTTCTGTCTGGGTGGCATCCCTCCCACGCCAATAATGGAACAATGATAGAATTATGTTGTTCTTTTGAAGACTAAAAAAGAATAAAGGTAAAGGAGCCCTAGAGCCTTTTAAAAACTGTAAACTTCATACCTTCTATGAATGCAGCGACAACACTGAGGGGATAGAGATGGTCATTTACTATATGTTTCTCTAGTGCCTGCCTAGTCTGGTTGTGGGCAGTAGGTGCTATGGCAATTGAAATGGTAAATAATTGGGGCTGCAACATTCTCTAGAATACGCTCTCTCTCAGTTCTATTTGTAAGAGGACTCACCTTTGGCTTGAAGACTATTTTAACATCGTTGACTGTTGCATTAGCAACATTGCCAGAGATAACTTGTTTAGTATGATTAAAATGAGTCTTGTAATTTTTTGATTGGAAAAATTTGTCATTTTGATACAAGACAAAGCCAATACGTCTATTTCCAGATGAACCTACATTGGGCAAAGAGAAAAGAGATGTAGGGTCACAGATACCTCATGGAACAGATTATTATAGAAGTAGATGATAGCAACTCCTATATTTAGCTTGCCTAACACTTCCATTGTAAAAGATCCTTTGAGAAGCTCTTACGCCTCCGTTATACACAGCAAGCCTTAATATTTGTAAGGGAAACCCTTTGAGCTAAGGAAGTACCTTTTCTCTACCCCATGAGATTCTAGTCAGCTTTTGCTGAGACATTAACTGTTAAAAAAAATCACCGTTTCCTTTCTCAGAGTTGCATGCCCTGGAGCAATTTTGGCAGTCTGCAAGAAATAATAACTATATGCATGAACATTCCCAATTGCCAGGTTCACAACGATTACAAAGCCACAGCAATAGAATCAGACATGGTGCTGGGAATACGTGAAAACTGCCAGAGCAGCTATAGGGATGGGGGAGAAGAGGTCCTGGTCTCTTCCCCTCAGACCCAGCACATGGCCTCAGTGGCTCATGCACTATATGTGAAAGGAACGGGGATAGATGGCTCTGCCCCCAATATACACCTTCTTTGCACAGCATCTGGCCCCAGCAGTTTATTCCCATTTTCTGGAGACACCTCATGGAGCAAGTTCTCACCCAAGAGCTAAGCAAGGCTGAGCTCCATCCTTCTGCTCCCAATACAGCACATTCACCCAGGGGTCCATCCTGCCCCTCTGGGATAACAGCCTTCTCTTTCTGCCAACTAATATAGTTAAACCTGTATCTCAAAAACTCCTGCTGCAGTCTATGCTGCAGTGCAGAAGGCTCAGGGTGGGGTTTTTTACAGTTGCACATAGTAGAATTTGTATTTACCTTTTCAATTTAAGAAAACCTAGGAAATTACATACAAAAAACTACTTTAAAAAGGTTTTTTACAATGTATTAACTTAAACAACAAATTAAAGTCATAATATTAACAAAAATAGAGAAAAATATTGCAAACAGAGAAAAATGCTAATATATCAGTCTGCAGACTGCATCTCCTTTAGGATGGGGAAGGTAGAGCAGTGCTGCAGAATTGTCTCTCTTAGGGTGAACGAGACTGTGAAAATAATAAGAGCTACAGAGCAATTAGATCACACTGGTTTAGAGTCTTCCAGTGTATTTAATTATTTGTATAGCACCTTTTACTAGTATCAAATCAACAAATAAGCAAATAAGCAGATGTGACATTACAGAAGTTAAGAGACAGATGGACATCTGTGAAAAGAACTTCTAAAAGTGGAATTATTTTTTAAAAACTGTATACTTGTAATGACGATGAGGAAAGACAGTAGCTGTTGTGAAAGTAGAATGAATTATATTGAAATTATAATTCATTAGAGAAATGCTGCTTGAAGGGTTTGTTGAAATATAGTTGTCAGGAAGAGAAACATCAAGGAGTGTGAGACAATGGGTCCTCAAACTAATTAACTTAGAGCTTCTACTGAGCTAGGAGATTGGTAAACGTTAGTATGCTAATAAGATATGTATGTATATTTGTCAGTGTCTGCTTCTTTTTGTCTCTTTGTGTCCAGTTTTGGGCCCCACACTTCAAGAAGGATGTGGATAAATTGGAGAGAGTCCAGCGAAGGGCAACAAAAATGATTAGGGGTCTGGAACACATGAGTTATGAGGAGAGGCTGAGGGAGCTGGGATTGTTTAGCCTGCAGAAGAGAAGAATGAGGGGGGATTTGATAGCTGTTTTCAACTACCTGAAAGGGGGTTCCAAAGAGGATGGCTCTAGACTGTTCTCAATGGTATCAGATGACAGAACGAGGAGTAATGGTCTCAAGCTGCAGTGGGGGAGGTTTAGATTGGATATTAGGAAAAACTTTTTCACTATGAGGGTGGTGAAACACTGGAATGCGTTACCTAGGGAGGTGGTAGAATCTCCTTCCTTAGAGGTTTTTAAGGTCAGGCTTGACAAAGCCCTGGCTGGGATGATTTAACTGGGAATTGGTCCTGCTTTGAGCAGGGGGTTGGACTAGATGACCTTCTGGGGTCCCTTCCAACCCTTATATTCTATGATTCTATGATTCTTATGTTAAATTGGCTTTGGCTTATCTGTTTAAATAAGTTAGCTTGAGCTTTTGCAGGAGGCTCACATATCTGGGTGCATTGCCAAAGCGCTTTGCTAATAAACAGAGTGGTCTGACAAATTCTGTGAGTCTTGAATTTGACTTTGACACTGTTTTAACCAGTTCTCCAGGGTTCATTGTTAAGTCTTCCACCGCACAAAGAGCAGAAGACGTACTTTTTTTTTTAGCCTAGATGATTTTATTCAGATAAAGGAAAACAACAAGAAAAGAGAGAACAGATATAAAGTCTGCATGTGAAGGAGAACACAATAGCTCAATTGGTAACATTCTGCAACTGAAATTACATTAAAAATGGTTAAAAGAATGTTATTATTTAGGTTACAAAGTCAAGCACTTGAAAATTAGGAAATGCCAGATCTATGTTTGATAAGACAACTTTAATATTGTCCTTTTGTGCATCCCTCCTGTTTACTGAATGAGGCAGGCGTCCTGTGGAAAAAAATGGTTTGTAATTATGAAATTCATCATGAACTAATCAAATTGTAATCATGAAATTAAAGTCCGTACCATAATAAATATACACAGAATTAAGAATTAAGGTTACACAGGAAATTGTCTATCTGGCATTTCCTAACTTTTGAGTGCTTGACTTTGAAATAAAATGCCACGCTTTTACGTGCAACTGTGACAATCCCCCTATCGTGCATCATTTGAAACTAGACTGTCCTGTACCACAGCACAGACTTCTACACCACTGGAGCTACCAGACTAAAACAGCCTTTTACTGCTATTACCTCTGTAATCCTCAGGGGAGGGACTGGGCTGCCCTAGCTCTCTCTCTCTCCCATACCATCCTTACAGCTGCTCCAGCACCGCCCAGGTGTTCCCAGTACTGTACTGTGTGTGTGTGTGAGGTAATGCTGATGCTGATGCTTTGGTAGCAGCAGAGGCCTAGCACTTTGGAATGTTCATGTCACCATTATTGTGGCAAGTTGTCATCATTTCCCTGAGGAACATAAGGGCAGCGTCAATTGTCAAATATGTGTACCTCAGCAAAACCTGAACAGATGTTCACAGGAATAAGAAAAGACATTTCTCTCTAGCCCCAGGCATTTCCCACTGCCATATTTCAGAAGCCTGCTGCAAACAATTGAGGTGTTAGAACTTGTTTTTTAAAAAGGTCTTAAGGAATTTTATGAAGGAAAACGTTAGGCAACCTAAATATAGGGGTCACTCCCAGTTTAATGAAACATAAAGTGGCCACTGTCCCTGCAGCAGACAAACAGACTACTCAATATTTAAAGATGCAGTACACCAAAAACAAAATGACCTTTTTGCTTTCTATATATACACTACATTTAACAAGTTTTCTTATAATTTAATAAAGAATCAGACTAGTGACAAACTGAAGTTAGAGACTCCCTCATGTCAGAAATTAATTACTTATCTGTAGCAGAAAATAATTACTTATCTATATCTACCAATCAAAATGGCCTTTCTTTTTAAGAAAGAATTTTCTTTTTAAGCTGACATGGTAGTAGTCTGTAGTTTTGGAGCAGAAATTTTTAGTCCAACCTCTAATGGAGATGTGTAATTTAGTGGTTCACTTTGGAGACTGTAGCTCTGTAACCACACATTCATTACAGTTATAAAAACTCAGGCCATGTTACAGGTAAGTCAGCAGTGATTCACAAATAAGGTCACACAGTTAGCTTTGCCATGTACACTTCTTGTTCTATGATATGTGCCCTAATATATGTACATAAAAAGACATCTTTTCATAGATTTTAGTCAAAGGAGTGTGAGAACACTTTTGTGCAGAATTTGCCCAGCACTAGGTTTTGGGGAAGAGAAGAGTGTACTTACTGTTCTTTGTAAGGTTGATCAGTATTTGAACTTCTATATTGTTGGCATTGTTAGAGTCATTTTCAGCTACATTAATATTTCCAGACTGTAAACTTCCTGATGCTGTGTAGGCAAGAGTCACCAAAGAATTTGTACGAATTGTTAGAATTTGTAAAAATGTGCTCATTGTCCTTATAATTCCCACAAAGCAAATAAGCTTACCTGTCTGTGCAGAGAAAAAAGCTATAGTTGAATCTGGATTCAATGAAATGTTCTGAACTGCAATGTTGGGCTGAACAGCAAAGCCATTCAAAGAGAAATTTTCCAGTGTCTTTGTGAGGCTGCATTGAAGTAAGGAATGGTGTAAATGTCTTTACCACTGTAAAGTATATCAGAATATAGAGCCTGTCTGCCCTCCCTCAGTGACTTCAAATTTGTTCCATAGAGTATAGGACAGGGTAGAATTTGGCCAAAAATCTCTTATTCTAATGGGCCAAATCCCATTACTGTTGAAGTCAATGGGAGATTTGCCTTTGACTTCAGTGGAATTAGGATTTGGCCTTTTATGCATCAAGGAGGAAAATCTAGAATATTGCTACAATTTAATAGTTGGTTAGATAACTTGGATATTTTTTTCCAAGTGTGTTGATGTGTTCAGGAACCTGCTCCTTCAAGGAGACAACTTACTAGCATGCTAGTAACTCTCCTTTTCCATTCTCTGGATATCCTACTAGTAATAATAATGCTTCCCACTTCTATGATTCCTTTCATACAAGAACCTCTAAGTGTTTATTAATATTCATTAAGGTCCACATCATCCCAGCAGGTAGGGTAAGAACACCTATTCCCATTGTACAGACAGGGAAAGCGAGGCACTGGTTAATTGACTGGCACAAGGTGACACAGCAAATCACTGGCAAAGCTGGGAACTGAATGCAGTGAACCTGACTTGTCATCCCCAACTCTAGACCTCACTGTCTCCAGATTAGGAAAACTGGGCCAACTTCATTCATCCCTGGGGTAACTCTTCTGAGTTGGTGGAGTTACCCTGGAGATTAATTTGTCCCACTATGTTCCATTTTTAATCTTAAATGGATGGACATGTTTAGTTTTACCAAATTTAATAGAAACAGAAATTGTAATTACCCTGCTGTAATATTAGTAAGGGTCTCGTTTGCAGAGTTGAATTCACTCACTCTGGCATCCAAAAGTTGGCTAACTGTAGCCACTGCAGCCTCTATAGCATTCTGACAAACAGAAAAGAGGGAAATATTCAGTAGGAATGGTATACGAACTCACTTCTTTTAATACGCTGTATTGTGATCGAATATTTTGTTAACACTTGCCTTAATCAAAAGGAAATAGAATAAGTAACCCTCTTCTCCCCAGCCCTGTCTGCCTCGCCTTCCATCCCTTCCTTTTTCTTTCCATTTAGCTGATCCCCTCCTAAATAAATTCCCCCAAAATAAACAAACGAACAAACAAACAAGACAAACTCCTAATGTGGAACTAACATAATATTTAGTGACGGCAGGTTTCAGAGTGGTAGCCGTGTTAGTCTGTATCAGCAAAAAGAATGAGGAGGACTTGTGGCACCTTAGAGACTAACAAATTTATTTGGGCATAAGCTTTCATGGGCTAATACCCACTTCATCAGATGCATGCAGTGGAAAATACAGTAGGAAGATAAAAATACAGAGAACATGAAAAAATGAGGGTTGTCGTACCAACTCTAACGAGACTAATCAATTAAGGTGGGCTATTATCAGCAGGAGAAAAAAATCTTTTGTAGTGATAATCAGGATGGCCCATTTCAAACAGTTGACAAGAAGGTGTGAGTAACAGTAGGGGAAAAATTAGCATGGGGAAATAGTTTTTAGTTTGTGTAGTGACCCATCCACTCCCAGTCGTTATTCAAGCCTAATTTAATGGTGTCCAGTTTGCAAATTAATTCCAGGTCCGCAGTTTCTCGTTGGAGTCTGTTTTTGAAGTTTTTTTGTTGAAGAATTGCGACTTTTAGGTCTGTAACTGAGTGTCCAGGGAGGTTGAAGTGTTCTCTGACTGGTTTTTGAATGTTATAATTCTTGACGTCTGATTTGTGTCCATTCATTCTTTTGCGTAGAGACTGTCCGGTTTGGCCAATGTACATGGCAGAGGGGCATTACTGTTACTCACACCTTCTTGTCAACTGTTTGAAATGGGCCATCCTGATTATCACTACAAAAGTTTTTTTTCCTCCTGCTGATAATAGCCCACCTTAATTGATTAGTCTCGTTAGAGTTGGTACGATAACCCCCATTTTTTCATGTTCTCTGTATATATATCTTCCTACTGTATTTTCCACTGCATGCATCTATGAAGTGGGTTTTAACCCACGAAAGCTTATGCCCAAATAAATTTGTTAGTCTCTAAGGTGCCACAAGTTCTCCTTGTTCTTATAACATTTAGAGGCATTTTGCTTATGTGTTATACCCTTTCCCCCACCTTGTGTGTTGTGTCTATCCTGTCTATTTAGAGTGTAATCTCTTCAGGACAGGGACCATTTACTACTCTGTTTATGAAGTGCCTAGCACAATGGGGCCCCACTCTTGGTTGGCCTTTAGGGACTACCGTAATAAACCTGTTAAATAAAAATGTTAAATAAAAATGAGCTATTAGTAGGGAAAAAAGGCTTTGAGCCAACGTATGCATAGGCACCTTACATTATTCGAATGTAGATAGGCAAAAAAAAAAAAGGTTAATGTAGGACATCAGGTTCAGTTGATGCCAATATTTGAATTTCAAATGCACAAAATTTAAAGTGATTGATAGAGATGAATCCACCATGTTATCCCAGAAACTGAGATAGGGACATTCCACTAAGATGCTTGAGATCTGAACTCAGGTGCACTGTTTAATAGCTCAATGTATCGCAACTAGATTAGATACTTGGGTTTTGTTGTTGTTTTTTATTAAGTGAAACCAAAAAGACTGATTTTCCGTGGGGCTAGGAAAAGTGTCCCAAACATCCTGCTATATCCTATTAAGCCATAAAACAAAATACTTTTTTAGTCTTGGTGATTCTCACCTTAGAATCATTTTTCAGAATTTGCTCTGCAATATTAGCAGCATGAGAGATGTTCTCGGTGGTCAGTTTCTCCGGCACAGAAGTAAGGATCTGGGTATTACTGGCAATGGTCTCTAAGTCGACGTGACTGCGTAACTGTTAGAAAAATGGTACATCACACAAAGAAAATATACAGTGGCCATTTTTATACCCATTCTCTAATGAAATAAAAGAATAGCAGGTTCACAGCCAAATTATTTGCTCTATAAACTGACACAGCTCCTATTAACTCAATAGCTCTGTGCCAGCTTACATCAGCAAGCAGAGAATTTGGCCCACTGTACACAGTCACTTCTCCCACTCATAGAAACACAATAAGATCTTGTCTAGATGACTAAAGGTATGTTTACACTGCAATAAAAGACCCAAGGCTGGCCTGGGTCAGCTGACTTGGGCTTGCGGGGGAGTGGAGGGGGCCTTGGGCTGTGGAGCTGTAAAATTACACAGTAGGTGTTTGGGCTTGGGCTGGGCTGGAGCCCAGGTTCTGAGAACTTGCGGGTCTTTTATCATTGTAGACCTACCCTGAGCTTCTGAATCCATGGACTTCTGTAGCCCCTTCCACTCACAATGTGTGCTACATAAACAGAATTAGATTTGAAACGACTTTAGGAAGCCACCAGAAGAACAAAGGAAACACCATACTAGAGTAGCTTAGTCCTTCTCTAAGTAGTTCTAGTATAACTGATAAATCTTTAAACGATAACACTTGAGTGAAGCTCTGAGATATAAAGTGCATTATGTGCATGTTACATACAAACATGAACATTATTGAGGTTGCAAAATTAAGCTCAAATAGGAAATGTCAGAATTAACATTGCCCATGCAACCTTAATTACCCCCCCCCACCCCCATGTACTGTTTGTGATAGATACCATTGTGATACAGTCTTTAATTACATGGTCACATACTATTTTTGGCACAGGACCCCTGCCTCATTCAGGGGCTGGACCGTCTCTGCGGGGTGAGTCAGGCTTATGTAGTAAAGGAGGTTGTTGTCTGCAGGACCCCTGCTTCATTGTTGCAGAAGTTGGAAAGGGTGTAGTGAAGGAGGCAGGAGACTGACGGAAAAGAGGATGATCTCATGGTTATGACAGCTGAATGCTGACCTAGATAATTGGATTCATGTGCCCGTATGCCTTATTTACTGCACACTATTTAAACCCTGCCCTGGATATAGTATTAATTTCTCATGGCACCTATCACTATTATATCTGTGTGCTTCCAAATCCTTAGTTTATTTTCAGATTATCCCTATGTTACAGATGGGGTACTGAAACACAAAGATTACAGTCAGAAATATCCACCAATTTGGGGTTCCCAACTTGAGACTCCTATGACCTGATTTTTTCAGAGTACTTACCATTGAGAGTACAGGAGAAACAGTCTGGGTTATGGGCCTTTAAAAGGTGGTAATTCCTGATCATTGCAGATATAGCTTTCCCAAATTTTCCATCATCATTTGTAACTGAAAAATGTTGAGTGTTCTTTAAAATTCACTATGTGGCAGTATAAAACTTCAAAAATTAAAAAAAATATTGTGGGCAACAATTTAAACTGAAAACACAAGTACAGAGCCTTTGATATTACTATTATTACTAGTAGTAAAAATTTATATTATGGTAGCTCCCTGAGGCCCCAGTCTGACACTGTTCAGAAGAAGAGAGACAAACCCTGCCCTGATAGGCTCACAATCTAAAGATGCAAACAGAACAAGGATAGAGTTGGTGACAGTACCTGGGAGCAAATAAACATGATGAAGAATTGGCACATCTTTGCTAGTTACATGGATTGTAGCTTTTTTGTTTTGTTTTATTTTGTTTTAAACTGGAGTTGAGATAGGGAAGTAGTGAGTAGGAAAAGAAAAAAGGGGAAAACACTATAAAGCAAAAAGAGTACAACACCTCTAAAAGAAGGGCTGTTTCTTTATATGTTCAAAGCACAGATCCCATTGACTTTAATTTGCAGCTCTGGGTGCTCAGCACTTCTGCAAATCAGACCCCACGGTCTCAAGCTGGGCAACAGAAAAAGAGGAACACACAACTCGGGATCTCCTGTGAAAAGTCTGGTTTCAGTGACTTGCCCAGCATCACATAGGAACTCTGTGGCAGAGGCAAGGATAGAATCCAATTCTTTAAGACAGTATTTACCTATGAGAACATCATTTCTGTTCCTGCAATCCACACCCTCATTCACTACTGTGACAGGGTCAGGCCAGATGGCTCCAGGAGACTAATAGAAGGCAGATATATTAGCCCCCAGTTAAGTAGGTCCCTTTTCCCTGGGTAAGGAAACAGGAAAGGTTCCGGAACAATCAGGAACCTCTGGAGACAATTAAGACAGACAGGCTGATTAGAACACCTGCAGCCAATCAAGAAGCAGCTAGAATCAATTAAGGCAGGCTAATCAGGGCACCTGGGTTTTAAAAAGGAGCTCACTTCAGTTTGTGGTGCGCATGTAAGGAGCTGGAAGCAAGAGGCACTAGGAGCTGAGAGTGAGAACGCGGACTGTTGGAGGACTGAGAAGTACAAGCATTATCAGACACCAGGAGGAAGGTCCTATGGTGAGGATAAAGAAGGTGTTGGGAGGAGGCCATGGGGAAGTAGCCCAGGGAGATGTAGCTGTTGCACAGCTGTTCCAGGAGGCACTCTAGACAGCTGCATTCCACAGGGCCCAGGGCTGGAACCCGGAGTAGAGGGCAGGCCCGGGTTCCCCCCAAACCTCCTGACTCCAAGTCAGACACAGGAGGAGTTGACCTGGACTGTGGGTTCACAAAAACAGCCAGACTGAGGGCTGCCATGAAGCTCCAAGGAGAGCAAATCCACCAATAAGCGCAAGACCCACCAAAGTAGAGGAGGAACTTTGTCACACTACACACTTTCCAACTTCTACCATAATTGAGGCAGAGATCTTATAGGGTACATCTACACAGCAAAAAAAATCCCATGGCAGCAAATCTCAGAACTTGGGTCAACTGACTCATGCTTGCAGAGCTCGCACTACAGGGCTAAACATAGCACTGTAGACATTTGGGCTCAGACAGGAGAGTCTGAAAGCCAGGGTTGCAACCCTAGCCCAAATGTCTACACTGCTATTTTTAGCCCCTAGACTAATCCCAAGTCAATTGACCAAGGCTGTGACATGTGCTGCCATGTTTGTTTGTTTGTTTTTGAAGTGTAGATGTACCCATTGACAACAGTCTCCTTCACTGTATAACCCTGATTCATCCCCAGAGCAGGTCCATCCTGTGCAATGAATGATGCAGGGGTCATGTGGAAAAATAGTATGCGATCATATAATTAAAGACTGTATCATAATGTACATACAACAATGGGACTGAATTAGGTTTTCACATGCAACTGTGATTAATCCTGGCATTTCCTAATTTATGTGTGCTTGATTTTGCAAGCTTAATGTTCTTTTAACATCATTTTTTTAATGTAACTTATATAAGGGCTGATCAAAAATTTACCGTCAAAATTTAGGTTTGATGGAAAATTGGGTTGAGAAAACAGAAATTTTTCACAAAAAGTATCAGCTTTCCACAGACATTTTTTTTAACTTTTCCATCAAAAAATAGAAATGCTGAAAACCAAACACATTTCAGTCAAAAAACCTAAAAATGTATGTTTTTAAACAGGAACTTTTACAGAAGAAACTATAACCTAAACTGAAACAAGGAGTAAGATGTGAAAGAGTCCTAATAGGGAATGTAGTCCATCCCTAGGCCAGTGGGTGTTTGCTCCTTACGTTATGTTCCCCAGTGCTATATCCACTAGCTTTCAGAGGCTCAAGTGACTTTCACTACTTCCTTTGGAAAAATATTGTACAATCTGACCTTACCATTTGGTAACTATCCTGATATTCTGCCTATATTCATCCCATTACTCCTGATGTGACCAGCCTGAACAAGTCATTTTCTTCCTTGGTGTTTACACCCTTCAAATACATGTAAGCATTTATAATATCCATTCTACATCAGATTTGGCTGTGCTGTACATTAGTATTAGATTTTAATTTTTCAACATAAATTGGTTCCTCCAGCCCCTTGATATGTTCTGTTTCTGTTCTTTAAATCCCCTCCAGTTTGTTCTCTACCACCTGCTACTTGAGCTGCCCAGGAACTGAACACAATATTCTAGATGTGGTTTCTCTGTGTATCTCCTTTCCTGGTTTGCATATATCTGCAGTAGTTTCAAGGGCATAGGGATTTCCACACAGCAAAGATGTAAGAGTCATTATTGCTAGTCCAGTAACAATCTCAGCAAGTTTCATAGCTGCAAGCTGATTAACAAAGACAACACTAATCTTACTCCCTGGACACAAAATTCCACTTGTTCATAGGGTGAAAACTACTATTTCCCACTTAAATGTAACTGTAATTTTTAATATATTTAAGCACAGCAGGATAGCCCACTTACATAGTTCCTTGAAAAGCTCTTCATGTGCACATTAATGGTGAATACAGAAGTATAGTTTTCAACTGCATTTACTAGAAATAAAATTATCAGGGGTTTTCATAGAATCATAGAAGGAACCTGGTAGCCAATGCATAACTGTTTCCTACAATACACTTTCTAGTTTTGGTCCAGTGTAGTTTAAAATCTCAAGTGACAGAGTTTCCACCACTTCCTTTGAGAGACTACTCCATCCTTGATGTTTATGCCAGCCCTTCAAAGACATGTATGCTGCTATGCTTAGTCATCACTTAGCTGAACCACAAACATTTTGATCCTGATTCTGCAGAGATGCGCAAAGGTGCAACTATGCTGAATTCCATTGCTTATGTGTCTTTTATGTCTTAATCCTTTCTAAAGTCTTAATCCATCCCCTTGACCATTTTTATTGACTTCTCCACAATCCTTCCCATATGTCAGTACAGTATCTTTAGAACAATGTAGAGACCAAAACTGAATGTACTATTCCAGGTGTGGTTGTTAATTACAATCCAAATTGTCTGATGAGAGCTGGATGAAAAAATTTCTGCAAATCATTTGGTCAACAAATGTTGCCTCTATTTCCCTTTTCATATTGTCCAGAAACAAATCATAATTATTCACTAATCAAAACTGTTAATCAAATCTTTTGGAAAAGTTTTTAGTCTCTAGCTTGTTTGCGACAAGTTTGTTGCAAAGATTCAAAATTTAAAATTTCATCTATGATGCTTAGTTCTTATTGGACACATAGATCATACATGTTTCTGTACCCTCATTGGACTGGAATAATTCTCACAATCAGATTTCCTGTTTGAATACTCATGTTTGCAAGTTCAATAGTTATTTTACAGGAATATTCTCTAATATACTGGTATACTTACAATAGTTTCCATGAACGTTCCTATCAGTAAATTTGTAAATATTCCCAGAAAATAAACATAAGGGCATGAAGAGCCAAAGTAAAACATTAAATTTTAAATGAACAAATATTCATGGATTTTTTTAAAAAGTAGTCACCCTGAATGGGATTTTCAAAGGTGCTTAATGGAGTTAGCCACCCAATGCCCATTGTCTTTCAGTGAAATTTGGGTGCTCAAAACCCTTACGCACATTTGAAAATCCCACCTCTGTGTATACCTAACTATAAATTACGATGAGCATCAAATTGTCATATCTGAGTCAATGCTTCTGCTGATCTGAATCAGAACAATTATCAGACTAATTATTTTACAATTTGTCGAGTAATCACTAATACTCCTAAAAAGCAAGTCACATGGTAGAAAGTGTGAAAGTTAGGGGAAGGAGGTGGTGTACATTTCGGTTTGGAAGTGCCAAACTTCATCCGAGCAAATCAGAAAGTTAAAAACAACAACAAGAACAAAAACCTAGTAGGAGACAGGAAAACTGACTTTCTTTCCATATTGGAATGGGTTCTAGAACCTTGCAACTTCATAAATCTGCACAGCTATACTCTAAGAAGGCATAAAAGTTTGCAGGCTCATGAGTTTTAAAATAATTAGCAAAAAAACCCTATACTTTGGAATATCCACTTCAGAGAAAACCTAGGGGACAATGTGTAAACTTAAGTCTCCTCTCTTTTCTCCCAAATTATTTTAGGGTGGAGTTTTCAAGAGTGTTCAGCATTGAACTCTGCTCCCACTCAATTCAAATGGGAAGTCGCAGGCCAAAAGTGAGTGCTTTTGAAAATCCCACCTTTATTTAGTTTCTGTATATGCAGCTGTACTGTAATATGGAATCATATCTGATGGCTTGAAACAGGTTGAAAGCTTCATTATATTTTATATCAGTTTTATTGATGAAGACAAATCTGTTATTTATTCTATTTTCTAATGAACCTATCTTTATAAATCTGTGACATACCATTTTACAGTAATGAAAAGTTTAGTTCTTAAAAAGTGGGCAAATACTCACTGGGCTAGGGAAGAGCAAAGCAGCCAGAAGGTACTGGTGATTTTAGCCCACTGTTTCTTGTTTCAACCAACTCTGCATTTGGAATCCATATCCCAAACTCAGACCATGAAGGTCATTATAGCCCCCCTTCACTGTAGTTGTAGCAATGGCATATTAAACGGCATATTAAACAATAGGATTACCTGATCCATTAGGGTATTCAGGGTCATACTGCAATTCACAAACTTCACATCGCCTAGTTCAGGTTTTCCTTTTATTTTGGAGCACTTCCGGCTTGCTTTTGGAGTACCAGCTTTAATTTAAAAAAAAAAAAAAAAAAAGTCCCTTCACAGTCATATGATGTCAGCATTCTTTGCAGGTCCCCGTTAACCCTGAAGATTTTTAAAATTGTTTCCAGTAACTCTCATTCATATAAGTAACACTTATTCGGACAAGTAGTGCTATGGATGTCATTGGGTTTATTCATGTAAATAAGGGAAAGATTAGTCACATAAGTAAGGATTGTAGAATCATACTCCTTAAGTAGGTAATTTTTTCCCCCACAATAGGTTTGAAAATTTATCACAGGTTACCAGAAGAAATATAGCGGAGGCTGTAACAATATAAATATTACTGAACAAAAAGATGTCCTACACATCATCAGACATTGTAAGTAGTGTAAGCTTACTGTGTTATATAATATTCAACTGACCCCATTAAAAACCTCTTTCCTACTCCTGTTTTCTACTTACAAAATACCCACAATCCAATCAGAATAAATGGATGATATTTAAATAACTTTTCCTGAAACCTTTTTCTATGTCATATGGTGCAATTAAATTAATTCTCTGCACAGTAGTAGCTGACTTAATTACCACCTAATAACTGTTCAGTGGCTTATGTGATATGAGTTAGTGATCTCAGTCCAGTTCCAAGTGGCCAGGTATCCCACGCACAAAACTCACCATTCAGGACTAGCATTTTTGCTGGCCATCTTGGAGACCAAAGACATAAAGAGTAAATTATATTTATTTACACTGACATATGGAGACTAAATTACCTCTTCACCTTCATAGGGATCAGCATCAAAACATAGTGGCAATGCAGTGTGGGAAGGGCTGTATCTGTTCAGGGTTTAAAGAGAGGACTTCCATTTCCTGGTCTGATAAGCTGACATCTTTCACCAGCCATAAATTCACCTTTGGGGGGAGGGAGAGGGGGGTGGAGAGAGGAAAGAAACACCTACCGTTTGCAGTGAAGTTTTCACATTTTTCTGCAGAATAGCCATATCTGTCTACTACAATTCTTGTAAAAGTAAATATTTCTTCCTTGACTTTGTAAGTACTATCTGCACAGAAATTAGCTGTATAGGGAACAAAATACATTCAGATTAAATACTCTCATTATGTAGAGCAATTTTCAAGAACACAAAATATAAAGCTATAAAGGAGGTGATTATAACTTTAGACTTGTGACTTAAAGCAGTGGTTTTCAACCTGTGCTCCATGGACTCCTGGGGGTCTGCAAACTGTTTAAGATTTTCAAAGGGGTCTGCACCTCCATTCAAAATTTGTAGGGGTCCACAAATGACAAAAGGTTGAAAACCACTGCCTTAAAGGGACAATTACAGAGACAAAGTGGGTGAGGCAATGTCTTTTTGTGACACTCAGCCAGAAAGGGTTGAGCAACTAGCAGGCTAAATGACCCAAATTCAACCTTTATTAGAAAAATATATAAAATAGTAATTAGGACCATTCCTTACAAATAGCTAACAAAGCCATGTTAGATAAACTAGAACTTTGAAATGCAAACCTGTATTGTAGAGAATAAGAGGTAAATACTAATTGTATGTGTTTACCTATCTCTTGTTAGATGTTAACCATGTAACCAGATTAGCTTGTGGATGCTAACTCCCTTTTGTGTTTTAATTATATTATGCTTATGGATGGTTCAGTTAACCTTAAGATCGAAGATGTAAGATATTGCAGGAAATAATATTACTCACATTGTCTTCAGTTTAAATTGTCTGTGCCATAATGGAATGCCTTGATAGTTTGAATGGATAATTGCCTTATGTTCATAGAATCATAGAATATCAGGGTTGGAAGGGACCCCAGAAGGTCATCTAGTCCAACCCCCTGCTCGAAGCAGGACCAATTCCCAGTTAAATCATCCCAGCCAGGGCTTTGTCAAGCCTGACCTTAAAAACCTCTAAGGAAGGAGATTCTACCACCTCCCTAGGTAACACATTCCAGTGTTTCACCACCCTCTTAGTGAAAAAGTTTTTCCTAATATCCAATCTAAACCTCCCCCACTGCAACTTGAGACCATTACTCCTCGTTCTGTCATCTGCTACCATTGAGAACAGTCTAGAGCCATCCTCTTTGGAACCCCCTTTCAGGTAGTTGAAAGCAGCTATCAAATCCCCCCTCATTCTTCTCTTCTGCAGGCTAAACAATCCCAGCTCCCTCAGCCTCTCCTCATAAGTCATGTGTTCCAGACCCCTAATCATTTTTGTTGCCCTTCGCTGGACTCTCTCCAATTTATCCACATCCTTCTTGTAGTGTGGGGCCCAAAACTGGACACAGTACTCCAGATGAGGCCTCACCAATGTCGAATAGAGGGGAACGATCACGTCCCTCGATCTGCTCGCTATGCCCCTACTTATACATCCCAAAATGCCATTGGCCTTCTTGGCAACAAGGGCACACTGCTGACTCATATCCAGCTTCTCGTCCACTGTCACCCCTAGGTCCTTTTCCGCAGAAAATGTTAATTAATACTACTAGTTTACTTGTGTATACATAGGAAATAGGGATTTTTAGTTCAAAGCAATTCATGTGCATTACCTACTCTTCATTCAAGGAACGCCTGCTGTGTTATTATACTGTCAAAAGGCTATCAGAGCCTGCCAGAGATCTATAAAAGAATTCTAGGGCCCCGATCCTGTACTTGAGATCTTCTTAAACTTGGTCAGGGGAAACCTGAGTTGGAATGCTGAAGTCTCCAGCTCCAGTCTGGATTAGCCTGCTAATTCTCATGGAAGAATTTGAACAAACTCTATATATGGACTGCCTATTTGGACTATAACCTGAAAAAATGATTCTGAAAAGAACTTTTTGCAACTCAGCAGCTCACCATCTCTACTATGAAACTGACATAAGAACTCTATTCATATCTGTACGTATAATGATCTTTTAACCACAATACTCTTTCTTCTTTTTTTATAAATCTTAGTTTTGGCTGTAAGCATGTATTTGGGTAAGATCTGAAATATTCACTGACCAGTTGGGTAATGTGTCTGATCCCTTGGGATTGGTAGAACTTTATGTATGATGAAAAAGATTTTCAATAATCCTCATCATAGTTGACTTGGCTGTCTGGGTGGGAGCCCAGGGCTGGGTTGCTTTAAGGGAGCTGTGTATTTGGCTTCTGGGTAACCAGTAAGGTATTGCAGAAGCTCTTTTGTTGCTGGCTTGGTGGATCTAATTACTAGAATAACCACCAGTTTTAATCAGATGCCCCATTCTTTGCACTTTGCCATGATTGAGCAACCTCAGTCTGGCCTCTCCAAGCGACAACGGTCACACTTGTATTGGACCAACTTCTGTTGGTGAGAGAGACAAGCTTTAGAGCCACACACAGCTCTTCTTCTGGTCTCACTGCATACAACAATTAAAGGGACATTGTGAAGTTACAAATTATGGGCTGGATCCTCAGCTGTTGTAGCTCCACAGAAGACAATGTAAGGGATTAGACCCTTACTTTTCACTATCTGTGCTGCCTGTATTTTGTGGGGTTTGGACAATGAAAATAGACTAGCCACTAGCCACATTCTAGTGCCGTGGCAAAATGTGGGAATATCTACATCAAATACTTAAGGACCATGTTTATTTGCTATTTGAATAGAATTACAGAGGGAGCTGGTATCGACCAATATATTTAGGTTGCCTAACCCTGTCATTCTAAAAGTTTCCTGCAACCTTTTCTTTGAGAAACCTTCACACCTCCATCGCTTGCAGCAGATTTTTGATATTCAGCAGGGGAATCCCCTCAGGGTAGCAAAATGCCTACTCTTTGTCCAACGAAATTCTGTTCAGCTTTTCCTCAACTGTTACAAATCACCATTTCCCTCTGCTCTCATGAAAAAAGCTGGGCTCTCCCTCAAACACCCACCAGACCTATCAGTACTCTCTCCCTTTATGGTAGTGGTCTTCTCCTGCTACCTGCTAACATAGCTAGCCCCATAGCTTTATTAAGTGGTAGCAGTCAGTGTTGCAGAACTGAAGTTTCAGGTGAGGGTGCTGCTGAGGACAGGGAGATTGGTTTAGCTGCACATTGTGATGCTGTAGGAAATAATGTGAGAGACTTTATGATATTATTGATACCAATATTATAAAATTGCAATGAATCTTACCAGATATGCTGTGTAAGGTATCAGTGAAAACATTCGCAAAAAGAAAAGGAGTACTTGTGGCACTTTAGAGACTAACCAATTTATCTGAGCATGAGCTTTCGTGAGCTACAGCTCACTTCATCGGATGCGTACCGTGGAAACTGCTGAAGACATTATATACACACAGAGACCATGAAACAATACCTCCTCCCACCCCACTGTCCTGCTGGTAATAGCTTATCTAAAGTGATCATCAAGTTGGGCCATTTCCAGCACAAATCCAGGTTTTCTCACTCTCCGCCCCCCCCCCCCCCACACACACACACACAAACTCATTCTCCTGCTGGTAATAGCCCATCCAAAGTGACCACTCTCTTCACAATGTGTATGATAATCAAGGTGGGCCATTTCCTGCACAAATCCAGGTTCTCTCACTCCCTCACCCCCCTCCAAAAACCACACACACAAACTCACTCTCCTGCTGGTAATAGCTTATCCAAAGTGACCACTCTCCCTACAATGTGCATGATAATCAAGGTGGGCCATTTCCAGCACAAATCCAGGTTTTCTCACACCCTCACCCCTATACACACACAAACTCACTCTCCTGCTGGTAATAGAACCTGAACTAAGGACTGAATGACCCATCCAAGCTTTGGATGTGTTCCAAAGGGACTCTACAAGTCAGCAAACTCACCAATACTGCTAAGAACCCGATATATACAATCTGGAGTCTTATGTATATATCTGACTGCTATTACCATTTAACAACTCTCTTCATGTTTTTTCTTTTCTTTTCTAATAAACCCAGTTTAGTTTTAGATTCTAAAGGATTGGCTGGCAGCATGGTATTTTGGGTAAGATCCAAACTAATATTTTGGGAGAATATGTCTCCTTTTGGCAGCGTGCCCTGACCTTGGCATTTTCAGGGTGGGCTACTCTAGACACCTACAGGTCACACATATGATGTGATTTGTTTTTACTTTTTTTACTCTTTAAAAAAAATGCAACCTAGGAGATTACATGTAAAAAAAATCCCGATGTGAGAAGAACGTTATTTGGGTCGCAAAGACAAGAACTTGAAAGTCAGCAAATACCAGATTTATTTATTGGCCATGCAACCTTAATTCTGTGCCTTTGTGCATGTGCATTACAGATTAGTGGGAAATTATCTCATTTTAGGTTTTGTAAAGATTTGTTTTTACAAAACTTAAATTTTGGTCCAAATGAGAGCTGATTGTGTCCTTTTAACAAGCATAATGTTTGCAAATCCAGTTTTGTTTTGTGGTCTTCTTTTGTATAGCAAAAGAGATGATTAGTAACATTTGTAAGCAGAGTCAGGATGAGCTCCACCCTGACATCTGGTGGTGAGATGTGCAAGTTGTGGAAAAGAACTTCAGGGGCTGATCTCATTTGCATAGGCACACCCACCCCGCCTAGAATGAGGCCATAACTGCCCAAATGGTCACTTTGGCTGTTGTGGGATCCCCAGTGTCTCTGTTATTGGGGCGGGAAGAATAAATTGTTATTACCCTGATTATGGGAACTGTGCTTGGAACTGTACTTGGCCTTTTGTTATGCTGGAGGGACTCTCCACCAACTAAGTAGCACTCGCTAGGCAAGGGACATGGGTTCCAAAACTCTGTGAATTGAGAGAGGCTTGAGACAGGTATTAGTACCTGGTGGTGTGGGCTACTTTGTGAGGGCCTGAAACACCAATTGCACCTCTGTCTCTCTCCACTGTGGAATGTCAGAGCTAAATTTGGGTCTATTAAGAGTCTTGCTACAGGTACTGTGCTGAATTCACTTTGGCCTTATGGTGCACCAGCACTAAGGCTCCCACTACTATGAGCTGAAATCACTGAGCACTGTGTCAAGTAGTGGGGAGCCGGAAGATCTAGAGTGCAGTGGTGCTGTTCGTGGATAGACTGGCGGAGTGTTTGTGAGACGGCAAGGTGAGCTGTGCAGAGTGGAGCTGTTCGTGAGACAGCGGAGTGTTCGTGAGATGGTGAGCTGAGCAGAGCTGTTCATGAGACGGCGGAGTGGAGTGTTTGTGAGATGGCGAGCTGTGCAGAGCGGAGCTGGTCATGGTGGAGCAGAGCTGTTTGTGAGACAGCGTAGCAGAGCAGAGCCCTGTGGGGCAGTCAGCTTCAGGACAGGTAAGGTGCCCCTTACCTCTTTCCCCCACACACAGGCACATTTTAGCCAGACTGGGGAGTAACACTATGCTGATGAACTTTTGAACTCTGGGGCTGGATTTTGGGTGATTTGTGGATTGCTGGACTCAAGAGACGTTTGGGTCCTGGGACTCAAGAACCCGAGGGAAAGGATGTGGCCCAATTTGCTGGGGTGGGTCTTTGCTCATGGTTTGGTTAATGAACACTAGTTGTGGTGTTTCCCCAATTTAATGCTGATGTCGTTTACCTCATGTTGTTAAAGATTCTCCACTACACCAAGACTCTGTGCTTGCGAGAGGGGAAGTATTGCCTCTTTGAGGCGCCCAGGGGGTGTGTAAGATTTTCCCAGGTCACTGGGTGGGGGCTCGAGCCACTTTTGCATTTGCTTCGATGAGAGGGAACCCCTGTGTACTGAACCTGGCCCTTGCTGCTATCAACTTGGCCTGGCAGAAGGGTTACACATTCAAATAACCAAGTTCATGGGTAGCTTCAGAAGAGGCTTGATATAAGTGAGAGGCCACCAACAAATGACTGAAGTGGGAACTGAATTACAATCTGGTCCACTGTTTTATTTTATTGTTATTTGTATGTTTATGGGTAAGGGATTAGACTGGGACTCAGAAGACCTGAGTTCAACTCCCAGTTGTGCCACAGACTTCCTGCATGACCTTGGGCAAGACACTTAATCTCTATGTGCCTCAGTTTCCCATCTGTAATATGGAAATAATACAGATGTTTTGTTTCATTGATGTTTGGGAGGTGCACAGATGACAAGGGAAGAGAGACTGTATAATACTGTGGCAGGGTGGTGCTGGAGAAGCCCTTAATCAGCTCCTGCCACTCCAGCCCCAATCAGGGAGAATGGATTGGGGCTGGGTGAACCACACCTGGTTACTGACCACACCTGCCAGCCTCATTAGCAGGAGCTATAAGGCTGGAAGGGAGGGGGACTAAGAGTGGGAGGTCAGGCTCAGAGGGAGCCTCCGCTGCTGGCCAGGCCTGCGGTAGGCCAAGCAGTAGCAAAGCCTGTATATGGTGGGAAACTGGTGGTGGGAAAGTGATCACGAATAAAGAACACAGGTGTTGCACCAGACTGAAGTGTCCCTGATTCATGGAGGAGAGGGGCCAAGGAGCCGAATCCAGAGGGGCGTAGTGTGTACCCTATTCCAAATACCTAAGACAGATCATGGTGCAGGATGTCCAGAGCTGTGAGCATTCTTCAGACTCTTGTTTACTAGACTCTGTGGCAGTGTATGTTTCAGGGATGCTCTGACTCCACATGGAGAAGGGGAAGGGAACAAGACCCCTTATTTACTCTCTCCTTCTACAAATGTATGAATAGCAACAAAATAGGGGCTGGTGAATCTGATGATATTTAGACCTGAGTTATAGGCCAAAAGCTCCCAAAACTTTAACCTAAACATTCCTTGCATGCTGGAAAGCTGAGAGTGAGCCATCAGTCCATTCCCTGGGTGCAGGTGACGGGGGGGAGAGAGATGCAAGGGTAGAGGCTGGCCTCCTTCAGCACACAAGCCAGGGATAGGCTCCCATCTTGGCCAATTACTTTTGCCATGGAATTGGCTCTCTCTTTCATGAAGCGGTATCAGCACCTCCAGTCTGATTCAGAGTTTTACATGGAACATTGTGATGTTCAGTGGTTCAAACAGAAGAATTCCAAGAACTGAGTCAGCCTAAGTTTTCTGGGAAACAGGCCATAGTCGGATGAAATTAAATGCTTCCCTCTGATACTTGTCTTTTAAAAACACAGCAGAAATGGCTGAAATAAAACAGTCCTAGCTAGTACATGAATAACATTATTGCCCAAGAATCCAATCCCATGACAGGCTGAGCACCCCCAGCTTCTCTGACTGATTCATAAAGATAACATTGCTCATACTCACTTATCTCACAACGTGGTCCTGTCCATTCTTCTGTGCAAAGGCAGAGTCCATTTTCATAGTGTCCTTTGTTTTCACAGGGTAGAGGGGATGAGGTTTCTGTGTAAAAAAGAAAAAAGCTGACAAATGAAAGACCCATCACAATGCTTTCATTATATTCTATGAGTCACATTCCAGTAGATAGAAAAGGAGGACTTGTGGCACCTTAGAGACTAACCAATTTATTTGAGCATGAGCTTTCGTGAGCTACAGCTCACTTCATCGGATGCGTACCGTGGAAACTGCAGCAGACATTATATACACACAGAGAATATGAAACAATACCTCCTCCCACCCGACTGTCCTGCTGGTAATAGCTTATCTAAAGTGATCATCAAGTTGGGCCATTTCCAGCACAAATCAGGTTTTCTCACCCTCCGCACCCCCACCCCCCCAAACTCACTCTCCTGCTGGTGATAGCCCATTCAAAGTGACAACTCTCTTCACAATGTGTATGATAATCAAGGTGGGCCATTTCCTGCACAAATCCAGGTTCTCTCACTCCCTCACCCGCCTCCAAAAACCACACACACAAACTCACTCTCCTGCTGGTAATAGCTTATCCAAAGTGACCACTCTTCCTACAATGTGCATGATAATCAAGGTGGGCCATTTCCAGCACAAATCCAGGTTTTCTCACCCCCCCACCCCCATACACACACAAACTCACTCTCCTGCTGGTAATAGCTCATCCAAAGTGACCACTCTCCCTACAATGTGCAGGGTGAGAGAACCTGGATTTGTGCAGGAAATGGCCCACCTTGATTATCATACACATTGTGAAGAGAGTTGTCACTTTGGATGGGCTATTACCAGCAGGAGAGTGAGTTTGTGTGGGGGGGGGCGGAGGGTGAGAAAACCTGGATTTGTGCTGGAAATGGCCCAACTTGATGATCACTTTAGATAAGCTATTACCAGCAGGACAGTCGGGTGGGAGGAGGTATTGTTTCATGATCTCTGTGTGTATATAATGTCTGCTGCAGTTTCCACGGTATGCATCCGATGAAGTGAGCTGTAGCTCATGAAAGCTTATGCTCAAATAAATTGGTTAGTGTCTAAGGTGCCACAAATACTCCTTTTCTTTTTGCGAATACAGACTAACACGTCTGTTACTCTGATTCCAGTAGATACGACACAGATGTCCCATTTCCATCAACCCACCAAAATATTGCCATCAGAGGATGGTGCAGGAGCGTCCCATCTCTGCTTTTGGGCTCCCTTAAAAACTTAGGCAAAAGGCTGTTCTGTAGAGCCTCCACAACAGGAGGAGCTAAGATTCTATGGCTTAGGCGTTTAGGATACATCTACACTGCAGCTGGGAGGTGTGATTCCCAGTGCAGCTAGACAGATTTGTGTAGCAAATTTGAGCTGGCATGCTAAAAATAGCAGTGTGGCTGTTGCGATAACACTGGCGGAGGCTTAAGCTAGCCACCCATGCTCAGACCCAGGAAGTCGGGTGAGCTTGGACTCAGGTGTGTAGCTCGAGCCACCACCTATGCTGCAACCTCCACACTTATTTTCAGCATGCTAGCTTGAGCTGAGCTAGTGCAAGTCTGCCTACCTGGGCTGGGAATCACCCCTCCCAGCTGCAGTGTATGCATACCTGCTTAGGCCCCAATCCTTCAAGGCACTCCGCATCAGTGAACTCCTGCACCCATGTAGAGCCTGGATGATTTCAATGAGATTCCACATGGAGCTCCGTGCAAGATGAGAGCCATTGATTCTATGGTGGTAAAGGGCCCTAGAAATACTACAGACAAGGGGACTGTCATAAATATAAAGGGAAGGGTAACAACCTTTATGTATGCAGTAATATAAAATCCCTCTTGGCCACAAATACAGAATCACTACCTGTAAGGGGTTAATCAGTTCAATTAACCTAGTTGGCACCTGACCAGAAGGACCATGGGGAAAGAAGATACCTTCAAATCTGGGGGGAGGTTTTGTTTGTGCTCTCTTTGTGTGTGCCCTTTCGAACAGAGAGCGGGACCACGGCAGGAAAAAAATCTCCTAAAAAGATCCTGAAATGATACATCTAAAATTACAGAAATTGTAAGTAATAGCAAGGAAATGCGTTAGATTATATTTTGTTTTAGCTTGTGAATTTTCCCTATGCTAAGAGGTAATTTTATTCCTGTTTTGTAACTGGGAAGCAGAATCAGAGGGAAAACCTCTGGGTTTTAAATCTTTTTATTTACCCTGTAAAGTTATCGTCCATCCTGATTTTGCAGGTGTGATTCTTTTACTTTTTTTTTTAATAAAATTCTTCTTTTAAGAACCTGATTGATTTTCAGTGTTCTAAAAACCAGGGATTTGGTCTGTGCTCACTTTGTTAATCTATTGGTTGGTATATTATTCTCAAGCCCCCCCAGGAGGTGAAGGGACTTGGGGGGATATTTTGCGAGCAAAAGGACTCCAAGTGGCCCCTCCCTGAATGTTTGTTTAAAACACTTGGTAGTGGCAGCAATACCGTCCAAGGACAAAGAGAGGAATTTGTGCCTTGGGGAAGTTTTTAACCTAAGCTGGTGGAATATAAACTTAGGGGGTCTTTCATCTGTACCCCAGAGTTCAGAGTGGGGAAGGAACCCTGACGGGGACAATCACACAGACCAGAATCACTAAGAAGAGTTCTAGGTTGAGCTGTGGATGCAGTGTGTAATTTATAAAATGCTCGTATGCCCGCAAACCCAGCATCATCGAGGCTGCAGCCCAAATAGAACTACATAGTCGTGCTAATTTTGCATTGTGAGTGTGCCTGTTTTGGGTGACTCCAGTTCCAGCACTTGTCCTTATTCCCTGCATTTAAACCAGACATCTTAACCAGAACAGGTTATTTTATTTGAAGAAAGTGGCCATATGTTAATCCTTTACATGTTGTATCGTCACTGTGTTGTTGTGTCTACACTACTGTATCCTTCCAGTATTAGCACTATTACACGTACAAAAACCTAATGTGAAACTGTATACGAAACCTCTGGGATCTGCAATGAGGACCCAAGACTTACATAAACTGCACTCTGGAAAAACATGTACATCTAAAAATATGAAAAAACTCTTCCACATATTGGTTACAATGTCATCATACATTGTAAGCTCAAAATAAAAATTAATTCCATTTAATAAAGCAAAATGGAGTTTAGTGGAAATAAGTACTCCCGCAAAGTCACAGGAATTCCACTTGCAAAACTATTGCAGGAAGGAATAGCAAATGTCCCAGCGTACTGATAAGTAACAATATCTAGCTCTTGGCTGCAGGGACTCAGGAGTTCTATTCCTGGCCCTGCCAGTGGCCTGCTGAGTGATGCTGGACAATTCATTTACCTCCCCGGGCCTCAGTTTCCCCATCTGAAAAATGGGGATAACAATACTGACCTTCTTTGTAAAGCACTTTAAGATCTATAGATTAAAAATGTTATATAAGAATTAGGTATTATTATGGCATTTAAACAATACAGGGTCAAACTCTGCTTTAAATCTGTAGTAATTCCAATTAAGGCAATGGAGATACTCCTGATTTACACAAGTGTAATTGAAAGCAGAATTTGGCTGAAAGATTTTTATAAGCCAGTTTGTGTAGAATATTTGATCAGTTCCAGTTTCTTCTAATGGTTAAACCCACTGAGCCAAAATTTGCTCTCCATTGCACCACTCTAAAGACCTGATCCCTCTCCCATTCAAATCAATTGAAAGACTTTAGATTGGGTCCCAGATCTCAAGTTAACTCCCCTAACTTCAGTGGCGTCACTCTAGATTTACAGTGCTTTAACTGACAGCAGAACTAAACCCGCTGTTTTCTTTTAACCTGCAACTGGAAGAGCAATCCAAAGGAGCAGCTCAGGGCACTCTACCACCAAAGTCATATAACAAGAATTAGCATGGCTGCACCTGTTTTTTAATTTGTACCTTCCAGGTCAGTACAATGTAATCAGGTCCATCAGAGTACAGAAAGGGAAGTATAGGGCACAGATAGGGAATCAGCTGTTGGTTTTTTTTTATCACAGACACCTGGTAGTACCTACTATAATGGAGGCTGTAAAACTTTCCATGAATACGCTTTATTTTCACATTCAGTTTTGGAGCTGTAAATTCCCACACCTCATCTCTGGCTGAAGAGAGATTTTTTTATTCAGGCATTTGAGTACAATCCCTGCAGTTATTTCTGAGTCATGGGAGACTGGGAAAAGAAAAATCCAGTTTTTTTCAATGAAAACAATTCTAGACATACATTTTGAACAGCAACACAAGAAAAATGGAGAGCACAACACCTGGCATGAACAGAGCCCTCACTGAGGAATAGGCTTTGCTGCTTAATAAGCATGAAAAAGCAACTGAAAAATCACTTTGATGCATGCTCATGTAACAAACAAACAGTGGCCACATGTGTAAACTACCTTGAGCATCAACTGGAATCAAACTGAGGACCTGTAGCAGCACCAACACCTACCATTAAGCTAGAGGACTAACTCCTTCAGGTCTGAGTAACTTAAGCGATCTCGCTCTCTCTCTCTCTCTCCTGCCATCCATCTCCACCCTCTGGCAAACAGAGGCTAGGGACACCATTCCTGACCCATCCTGGCTAATAGCCATTAATGAACTTAACCTCCATGAATTAATTCGAATATACTTTGCAGAACTACATAGTACAGTTACAAAATTAAATAGTGAGTAGCAAGCTGTGGCAAGTCTTAGGATACGTCAACATTTCAGCTGGGAGGTGTGCTCCCCAACTTGTGAAGGTGTACCTGCACTAGCTCTGCTGAAGGTAGTGCCGCAGAATAGCAGTGTGCCTGCAGCCGCCCAGGTGGCTCTTCAGGCTAGCCACCCTAAGTACAATTCTGCTCAACCTCCTGGGTCCCTGCATGGACAGCTAACTCGAGCTGCAGCCTGCACTGCTGTGGGCACACTGCATTTTTAGGTGCTAGGTCAAGCCAAGCTAGCACAGGTACATTGACACATGTTGTAAATCACGCTTCGCAGTTCAAATGTAGAGATACCCTTGATACATCTGCACGTCAGTAAAAGAACGGCACCATGGCCACAGCTGGCCTGGGTCATCTGACTGCAGGGCTAAAAATTGCTGTGTAGACCTTCAGGCTTGGGCTAGAGCCCGGGCTCGGAACCCCATGAGTGGGGGTGACTCTCAGAACCAGGCTCCAGCCCAAAGCCGATCAGTTACGCTGCTATTTTTAGCCTCCCAGCCTGAGCTGCACAAGCCTGAGTCAATTGACCTGGGCTCTGAGGCTTGGTGGAACATTTTTTTTTTTACTGTGTAGACATAAGAGGCTAGCCACTGGTGATATACATGGACACATACACATACTAAGTCAGTATATTATACTCAGTAGGCTATTGAATGCATCACTTCAGAACATGTTCAATGAATTGCCAAGTGCATCACTTCTGATCATGCTAGCATGTTTAGCAAAACCTAATAAAACCATGTCCCATTTATAACATGAATGTATATTCTCCGAGTGCCTGGCCTGACTGGCAAAAGAGCCTACTGTTACTCTCACAATCTTGATGAAACAGTGTGCAGGAAGGAGAATGAAAATTATTCATTAAAATCCTACCAAAAAAAAAAAAGAGAGAGAGAGAGAGACAACATCAGGAATGGAAGAAAAATCACAGATCACAGAAATTTCAGGACGCTCCACAGTATTTGCTACGTTCTGTGAAGTTCTGAAACTTTAAGGTTTCTTTAAAAATAAATGTCTGTCCTTTTTTTCTTTATAAAGACAAAGCTGTCACACTGTCAACTAATAGAAAACTATCTTAGGCTACACAATAACTGCAACAAAATTCGGGGTTTACCCCTGCCTATAATCCATTCGTTTAAATGGGCCCTCATGGTCAAAGCCTAATTACAACTAACATAACTGAGCATGGACAAGTCTCTCTCTTTTATTTAAAAATACTAAAGAAGCTAAAGTGCAAAACTTGTTAACACAATGTTAATATCGCACAAGCTAAAAATTGCAAAGTCTGAAAATTCAAAAATTAAGAATTCCATCAACAATGCAAACTTGGCCAGCATGTACACACACACTATTTTCTATTTCTGATTTTCTTGTTACAGTAAATCAGTAGCTTAATATACTACCGTTACCAAATAATACCATTTGTCATTGAAAGTACAATATAAAATATAAGGGATGTGCAAAATGGCTTGAGTTAATTCTATTTTTGGAATAGTGACAGGTGTTGCTTGATTTTTGTTGTTGTGATCTTATCTGTGTTACACTAATGTGTTGTTATTTAATATTACTATTTTGGTTTTATTCAGGGCTTGCGTACACAAACAGTTAGTTCCGTGCAAGCTGGGTGTGAATCTACCCTGCACTAACCTGCCTCAGAGTAAGTGTGCATGTTGACATGCATTAACACATAACAAACTGTTAATGCGCATCAGCAGTGTCCATTGGATGGTTTCTCTGAGGCAGGTTAGTGTGGGGTAGATTTACACCCAGCTTGCCGTGAACAAAATGTTTGTGTAGGCAAGCCCTCAGATGTGTCACACCCAGATGTCCATGAAGAATATGGAACGCTGTCTTATTTATTTTTAGTACAACTCAATGCATCTGTGTAGTGCGTCTACTGGCCATCATGTTAACCATTAAATCCAGATTGCCTCTCCCATGGAAAAACCTGCAGAAGGGAAGGAAAACTTGTCCAGAAACTGAATAATTTCATTGGCACTGAGGAGCTTGATTCCCCACAACATGCCATGCAATGAGCAGTGGGGTTAGCCTTCAGAATTGGTACATTTTAGGGCACCTGCTGGAGGCCATGGACCTCTGCCTTTCCATTCATTTTCTCCTTTTGCTCTCCCTGGCTCCCAAGCAGCAAGGCTCTAGTAGACAAAGAACCCAGACAGGCTCTTTTCAGAAGCCAGTTTAGCCTCAGGCTGTATTGAAGTTGTGAATAGATTCCCCTCAGTGCTGGTGAAGGATCCCTGTTCATCCCAGCCCCACTCAGCCATTCCTGGTTTATCCAGGTCTCTCTGAGGTGCAGTGGTAGGGGGAGGTTCCATAGATTCACAGAAGGGGCAGGAACAGGGAGTAGATCTGCACACAGATCTAGGGTGCATAGTGCAGGCCTAGCTGAGGCTGTGTTAGTCAAAAATTGTATAAAGGAATGAAAAAAGATAAGGCTGACATTCCAGCCTGAAATCATACCATTTTAAAATAAAACAAGAAAATCACAACGCCATGATGACAAAAGATCAGCTTCTGCACAAACATAGCTCCCATGCAGTGTCACCCAGGCAGCCAAAAGCAGAAGTTACCACAGAGTGTCTGCCTTACTTTAGAATTTTCAAACATATTTTAATTCTGCATCAAAATCTTAATCCCACAAATTCTGCCAAATCCAAGATGGGGACTATAGCTGTATTTGTTGCTGTCTAGTCTCGCCCCTGCCTCGCTGCTGTGTTCATATGATTAGAATGTTCAGTCTCCACATTCACTATTTTGCATGGATTCCTCTTTTTAAACTCTCTTATTTGAGGGAAAGGAACCTGTATTCTCTACAGACATAAAATACTCCAGTATTGCCAAGCCCAAGTGTTCAAAAATCATAAAACAGGCCTCCAAAATCATGACATTGGCTTAAAAATCATGAAATTAAAAAAAAATTGGGGGTTCTTTTTGTTTGCCTTTTGAGCCTTTAGGGTTCACCTTTTCAACCTTTTCTCCTAACTGATGATGCCTAGAATCTTTATTTTTCTTTTTAATGAAAGCTGAGATTCTCATATAATCACGATTTCATGAGCTGCAGTTCTCAGAAAAACATCAACTTCCATGAGAGTTGGCAATACTGAAACTCCCAGAAAAGGTTTTAAAAGTGACCATCTAAACCAGGGGTTCTTAACCTTTTTCTTTCTGAAGCCTCAACAACATGCTATAAAATTTCCACAGCCTGTCTGGGCCACAACAACTGTTTTTCTGCATATAAAAGCCAGGGCCAGCGTTAGCGGGTAGCAAGCAGGGCAGTTGCCTGGGGCCCTGTGAAGCTAAAGTTGCTCAGGCTTCGGCTTCAACCCAGGGTGGCAGGGCTTGGAGCCCTGAGCATCAGCAGCAGGTGGTGGGTGTTCGGCCCTCTGTCCTGGGCCCCAGCAAGTCTAATGCCAGCCCTGCTTGGCGGGCCCCCTGAAACCTGCTCCAAATCCCTGGTTGAGAACTCTATGTAGCATGCCCAAATCCCATAGCATATAGGAATTAAGGCCTTGTCTATGCTTGAGATTAGCCCCACTCCATTTCAGCCCTTTGTTTCCAGCAGCTAGTGTTGCCGTACTGGTGCAAACCCTAAGTGTAGGGAGAAGAAAAAGAAGCCATGATTTGCATTAGTTACTCCAATTTCAAGCAGGAGTTAAATGTACCAATGCAAATTGCAGCTTTTCTTATCTACACTTGGGTTTGCACTAGTGCAGCTACACCAGTTGCTGGCCACAGATAGCGGAACTCCAGTCCAAATAAGACAAAGCCACAAACACACAAAGGGGTTCCTTACCCTGATGAATGAAGGCCATATATAGGTAAATTATTATGGTGTACTTTCAACTTCTGATGTGACATCCAAGAAATACAGAATAGGTAAATTCACAGAGGCTGATAATACTTGACAAAGGTTAATCAACTGGTATATAATTACATGCCAACTCTTGTTCTTAGGCATTTCCCCTCCCCATTGACACTCCAGTGGGTAATTCTCATGAAAATTTCCTTATTGGACATTTTCATAGGTTTCCTAGAAGGCTAGTATCTGCAGATCACATTTGTGTCCTTTTCTATTAAAGCACCAAGCAATGTCTGATTCTTTCTATTTGTATCAACTTTTGAATAGATGTTCACACATTATTTTTTGCATAATGTCAGTGTACAGGGCACTCCACAGAAAGGAATTAAGACAACATGCTTGTACCAAAGAGCATAAGTACACATACACATATGGGCCTGATTTTCTTGGCCACATATGCCCCTGTGTGTGTGTTTACATACATATAGTCATTCTTATATATTCAACAAGATCTGAAAATGTCATGAAAGAGTTTATAGAAAAACAATAGTGTAACAAATAGCTATTACAAAGCATATATTTTATTTAAATGTGGTATGTATTATCTATACTATATGTTACTGCAGCCTTATGAAACTTTATTTGCCCACTAGCCCAAGGCATGTGTGTTGTTTTTTGGGTTGTTGACGGTGGGGGGTTGTTTTAGTCTGTTTTTAGAGGACAGAAAGTACAGTCAAGTTAAATATCATTCAGGGCTTGGAAACTTTCCTAATAATTCTGCAAGACTATTTTATAGGAATTAAATATAGCGTAAATGCACTGCAAATAAAATACTCTGTATATGAACATTGCATACGAATAAAGTTAAAAGAAAGTTTAAAGTACCTCTTTAAATGTTATGACAACAACACAAGGTGGATGAGGTAATATCTTTTAGTGGACCACTTCTGTTGATGAGAGAAGGTATGCCTACACTTAAAATGCTACAGCCAGGCACTCAGATCCACAGTATTCGCTCTGAGGAGAAAGTCCGGGATATACACCTTAACACACTTAAAACCACCTTTACCAGACAAGGACACCCCACCAGAGAAGTAGATGCAGGGGTGACGAATTCTTCCTAAAAGTGGCAGGGCACAAGGCCCCGCACACACAGTGCCCCCGCCCCTTCCCCTCCTCTTCCCCCTGGCCAAGTCGGAAGCTGGAGCTGGGCTGGGGAGCCTGGGCCTCTCCACATGCCCTGGGTGGGGGGAGGAGGGGGGCCCAAGAGCAGCCCCCAGCCTATGTCCCTGCTTCCCAGGCCCGCCACCCACAGCGGGTGGAGGGTCTGTGGCTCCTCACATCTGCCTGCATAGGTCTTAACTAAACCCAGCTCTGGCTTCCAGCCTGGCCTGGGGGTGGGGGCTGAAGAGCACAGCCGGGCCAGGGTAAGAGCCATCCAAGCAGCTGTGGGGAGCCACGGACCCTCCATTTGCCCAGGGCACAGGGTCCAGAGGGTGGGGACATGGGCCGGGGACTGCTCTTGGGCACCTCACCCTGGGCAGGTGGAGGGTCCGCGGCTCCCCCCAGCTGCCCAAGCTCCCCAGGCCACTCTTACCCATGTAGGCTCCAGATTCCGGCCTGGCCAGGGGTAGGGCCTCAGGGGCCAGAAGAGGGGCAGTGAGCCCGGCCAGGGGCGAAAAGTGGATGGGCCAAGCCCATCAGCTTTCAAAACTGGGAGGGGCAGATCACATCATGGAATGGGCCATCCAAATACCCCAAGAAAAACTGCTTCAATATGGAAGTAACACCCCCTTAGACCAGACACCTCTGGTTGTCACCTACCACTAGAACCCATAGGGGATATCACTAAACAATGACTTGATGGGGACCATATCCTGAAAGAAATCTTTCCTGAACTTTCCTGGTCTTCAAGCAACCCCCCAACCTTGCCAAGCTCATCACTAGAGCCCTGTGCAGATACAGGAGACACAGACTGCTGTGTGGAAGGGACTCCCATCCAGGAGAGTGGGAGCCACTTGCACACACTAGCACGACCAGGGACAGCTGCCGGGGAGCCTGGTGCACACCCCAGTGGGCAGGGATGGGAGCAGTACAGCCACACTGGAGGAGCTGCCTGGGCTAGGTGCTGGCACCTGCAAGGGGTGGCCCAACATGATGCTGCCATAGGTGCCGACTCCGTGGATGCTCCGGGTCTGGAGCACCCCCGTAGAAAAATTAGTGGGTGCTCTGCATCACCGGCAGCGCCCTCCCCCACCCCCCACCCCCACTCCAGCTCACCTCCGCTTCGCCTCCACCTCCTCCACGAGCACGCTGTGTGCCCGCTTTTTCCCCCTAGCTCGCAGCACTTGCGCCGCAGAACAGCTGTTTCACGGGGCAGGAGGGGGAATGCGGCGCGCTCAGGGAAGAGGTGGGGCCAGGGCAGGGATTTGGGGAAGGGGTCCAATAGAAGCAGGGAGGGGGCGGAGTTGGGGCAGGGACTTTGGGGAAGGGGTTGGAATGGGGGCAGGCCATGGGCGGGGAAAGGGTGGAGTCAGGGCAGGGCCAGGGACGGGGGGCACGAGCACCCACCGGCACCGGGGAAAGTTGGCGCCTATTCTTATGTTCTATGGCTGCTTTCACTGCTGTGATTCCTGGTACAGTCCTGCAGCTCCACGGATATCTGCTTTATATCCGTGGATATCCGCACCCATGGATATACATTTTGTATCCACACAGGGCTCTACTCATCAGAGAAGCAAGTTCCCCACACCAAGACACACCAGCTCAGACCCTGCTAGAACAACAGATGCAAAAGTTATAGGCACATCTCCACTGCTACAATGATCAACACCCCCAACAGCACACCTTTCAAGATCCATGGTCCTACACATGCCTATCACAACATGTGGTGGTCTTCGTCCAGTGCACTAAATGCCCCAGTAACAACTATGTGGGTGAAACCAGACAATTACTCTGCTCTCAGATGAACTAACACAGAAAAAATGATAAAAGACAAAACCACAGTATCACCAGGGGATGAACACTTCACAAAGTGATCACTCTGTATCTGACTCTGCCATCCTCATCCTCAGAGGAAATCTGCACCACACCTTCAAAAGATGAGCCTTGGAGCTTAAATTCATAATTCATAAAATCATGGACTGAATAGAGACACTGGATTTATGGCCTTATAGAACAATCTATAACCCACTTAACACCCCCCCAGCTTTTTTTCCCCTCCCCTCACCACTGCACCCATGACTGGAGAGGTGTTAACAGGCCTCTTCCCTTTGAATGGTCCCTTAAATATGTGTTAACTACTAACACTAAACAATCCGTTCCACCATGTGTTTAGCTATGACACTTTGAGTAAATTTCCCAGACCTAAAGAAGTGCTCTGTGTAAGCTTGTCTCTCTCACCAACAGAAGTTGGTCCAATAAAACAGAGGTTCTCAGTCTTTTTCTTTCTGAGACCTTCCTAACATGCTATAAAAACTCCATGACCCATCTGTGCCACAACTGTTTTTCTGCATATAAAAGCCAGGGCCGGCATTAGGGTGTAGCAAGCAGGGCAGTTGCCCAGGGCTCCATGCCACAGGGGGCCCTGCGAAGCTAAGCTGCTCAGGCTTCAGCTTCAGGCCTGGGTGGCAGGGCTTGGAGTGGTGGTGCTTTGGCTTTCTGAGCCTCAGTGAGTCTTATGCCTACCCTGCTAGGCAGAGCCCCTGAAACCTGCTTGTGGACCCCTAAGAGGTCTCGCACCCCTGGTTGAAAACTGCTTGAATAAATAGGGTGACCATATTTCCCAATGGGAAAATGGGACACAGCCCAGGGCTGGTCTGAGCTCTCCCACCTCTCCGCCCGAGCTCGCCCAAGCCACTCACCCAAGGGCCCCACCCCCGCAAGGCTGGGGTTGCTGGAACCCTGCCTGCCCCCTCACCTCATGAGTCCTGCCTCCCCTTCTACAAGGGGCTGGCATCGCTGATCACCGCCCACACATTCCTCTGTACCGCACCCCACTTTTTTGACAAAAGTTGGCATTTAATCAGTTGGAAAGAGCAAACAGGACAAATGCCCACTTTTGCCAAAAAAGTTGGGGCGACCAGGGCAGGGCTTAAAAAAGGGACTGTCCTGGCCAAAACAGGACATATGGTCATCCTAGCAATAAAAAGTATTATCTCACCTTGTGTCTCTAATATCCTGGGCCCAACACAGGATAGTAACAATGATGAGAAGAGACATTCCTGCTCAAGAAGCTGATGGCACTAAGAACTCAGTCAGTATTAATGATATCCTTTTGTAAACTGGATAAAGCAGAAAGATATTATTATTACCTGGTTTAAACCTGAGGACAAGCTGCCAAATGCATAATATCCAAAGCACTGCAGTCACTATCCCAAAAATAATCACAATCAACGCTCTCCTGTCCCAGCGGAACGAAGGCATCTTGTGTATGCACTAAGCATGCCCTGCTATAAAATAATACTATCAATTCACTTCCTTGTGATGGATAAACTATTAACTATTTTCTCACCTTCAAGGGTAAAAATTTAACCCTCTCAGTTCCATTTTAAGGAAGTTTTTGACATGCAAAACCAGAGACAAGGTGGGTGAGGTAATATCATTTATTGGAACAACTTCTGTTAGTGAGAGAGACAAGCTCTGGAGCTTACAGAGCTCTTTGAAAAGCTCAAAAGTTTGTCTCTCTCACCAACAGAAGTCGGTCCAATAAAAGATGTTACCTCAGCCACCTTGTCTCTCTAATATCCTGGGACCTACGTGGCTACAACACCCCTGCAGACAAAACCAGGTCATATAAGCAAACCTTTCTAGCATTCTCCATCTGATGTGACAGCTCACTTTTCTGCAGTTTTCCTGCCATTAAGTCTTATGGGCTCCATGTGTTACTGGCAGAGGAAAGGAAGGGGGGGCTGGATAAACAGAAAAGGACAAGGAAAGAGGGGTGCCATTTAGGGAGGGTGGGGGGGTGCACGTCCAGTTTCAAACCACATTCAGGTGAAGTTTGCAGCAGGAGGGAAAATACTGCTCCTCCTCCTTCTCCTCCCCCACCTTGCTCCCCAGCTCTCTGAAGCCTAGCTGCTTCTGTTCTCCCCCCACCATGGAGCCTGCTGGCCACACTGCTTGTGGGCCGGGAGTCAGCCTCTGGATCTGCTGAGCACAGCTGGGCGGGCGCTGATGTCGGGGTGTACCTGGTCCCTGCTGAGTTAGGGTGGGGGGACAAGGAGTCTGTCTGGGCTGCTGCCTCTGGCTCAGGAGTGGGAGCTGCAGTTACTGCTGTACTGAACAAGCTTTCAGGCTCCTGTTTGCTCAAAGAGACAGCATGCTGACACACTCAGGCGCACACACAATCTCCCACACATACACACTCACTCTCTCCCACACACATGCAGTCTCCCACACACATACTCTCTCTCTCACACACACACTTATATTCTTATTGTTGTCGTTACTTCTTGGTACTTCCTGTCGAAATGGACAGTGCACATATATTCTCTGTAATTTTATTCTTTCAAAGTTCATAAAGGATTACAGTACTATTATTTTAATTTTTTGACTGGTCTGTGTTCATAATTTTATTTCTCTTATGCTTAAATTTAATTATTTGAGTAGTGAGTTCTAAAATGCCTAACCAGCTCTGGCCAGCCATTATCATTATTACTTTTATTACCATATTGTGCTTTGTCATTCATTATTTAAAGTGGTACAATCAAATAATAGTATCCTTCTACAATATAAATTTAGCTTGTACTCACCTTAGCCATGACAATTTTAAAAAAAAGTTAACTGAACACATAATTTACACACCATGCAGATAAAGGTTGCTTATTTTCAAATTGTATTTTTAATTGTATCTGTAAAATAACTTAAAATTCATACAAAAATAAATGTGGTTCCAAGTCTGATACTGTAATGGGGTGAATTCACCTCTCACGAGCGCCCCCTAGTCAAGTGAGTGCATGCCTGCAGTTTTCTCAATTTCCTCTGCTCATGGTACCCCCGGTTGGCCGCTGCCCTCATCAAGTGTGTTTTTGGTCATTCAGCCCTCCAGCCAAGTCACATGCAGTCTGTGTGCAAAACAAACAAACCCCTTCCGGGCTATAAATCCAAAATGTCCTCAGTGTCCTGCAGCCCTTCCTGGGCTCAGTCTTCTAACAGTCCAACAGGGCCTGTTGTGGTACCCTCGGTTGGTGCGTCCTTCTCTGCAGCCCTCCCTGGGCTCAGTCCTTAACCAGTCCAATAGGACCCATCATGGTATTCTCACTTGATCCGGGTAGGTTGCATCACACCATCAACAAGTATCGCAACTTAAGATTTGGGTAAGTATAGTAGGTGCTGTGAGGAGTCCAGGTTCCTCTCCCTCGGATGAAGATAGGGAGTGCTCTCTCCTCCCCCTGCCCCTTTTACATCTCCTCTATCATATAACAAAATGGGGAGAAGAAAGGAAGGAAAATGGCCTGGGTAGAAAAAATGGTTAGAGTCTGGAAATGGAGGCAAGAAGTGGACTGGGGGAGAGTGGCAAGTAGATATTAGGTGGGAGGGGATAAGGGAAGAAAAGAGATTTCCTTTCTCTCCTCTTCTCCATTCTCTGGATATGTCTACGCTGCGAAGTTGTTGACAAAATTTTTGCTGATGCAAGTGGCAGTGTGAATGCAGCTTTGTCGGCAAGAGCGCTCTCCTGGAAGTATTTTGTCGACAAAAGAACTGACAAAGTACCAACAAAGAGCACACAGCCTTGTCGCTAAAAGCTGCATGGTGTAGACAAGCCCTCGTCCTTCCCCACCCAATCAATCAATGTCTTCCCAAACACCACCAATTAATTTTTCCACCCTCAAATTGAAATCATTCATTCCATACACATCGAATAATTTTGCCCCCAATTAATTGCTCTGTTTCCCATCCACATACACACTGATTTCATCTTGCCCTTCTCCCACCCCCCACAAATGCTGTCATCATAGACTCCCTCGCAGACACCCCAAACACACACCTCTCCCCAGATGCTGATGCAGCTCCGTCAGCACTGGGCTCCTGCTTCTTCCTTGGCTGCTCTCTCAGTTCCCAGTGTGAGGTTGAGTGGGGTTGGGTGGGGTGCAGCAGGAAGTCTCTGACCTCTCCCCCAAGCACATGGATGGCAGGAAGGAGTTTCAGCTCGCTGTCTCTCACATGCACACACATACACATACTCTCTCTCTCCCCCCCAGGTCCCTGACCTACCTGGACGAGTTGGAGCAAAGGAGCTGCAGAGCCAGGTGAGGAGCATCTGCGGAGGGAACTCTCCCTGCTCTATGCACTGGGGGAGGAAGAAGCCCCTCAGTATGTGGAGCAGCTCCCATTGTCTTAACCCAGGAGGCCAGGGAGTGGGGAAAGACAGCTCATCCAAGGGGATTTTCCCAGGAACTGATGGGTTCCCCCTTCCCCATGGCTATAAATGGTCTCAAAAAGTGGTTGGTCCATCATAATCTGGATGAAGCAGCTTCAGTAACAGTATTTTAATTTCAGACCTTGCCACCTGGCTCCATTTTTAATTTTAATTTTTTTTTTGGCCTCTTGTGGCACCCCTCCCTCTTCTCCCCCAAGTACTACCCTCCTTCCTGTAACAGGGTCTGAGAACCCACATGGTGTGGGGGAAACCCCTAGAGTGGACAGCTCTACCAGATTAGAGCATCCAGTAAGAACTATGTAAAGGTTAAATGGTCCAACACCAAGTCTCTGGGCTCTAAAGGAGCCCCAAACTTTGCATGCTGAGTGAAAGATGTATTAGATAAGATTCTGGGGCCTCAAGACACTGCTGTCCCACCTCTGCTGTATTGTGAACAAACACAATGCACAGCTTTAGAGAAATATTTTCTCACAGTCACTATAATTACTTGGCCTGCTAACATCTAGAAAAGTTTCCATTTCTCTTCAGCAGAATCTGTAACTTTTAGAGGGTGCAGAATGCTATCCTTACACACTGTACTTATCCCTAACCTCTAGTACTCCCCACTGCTTATCTCAAAGAAGTTGATTTGTAAGTGAAAAAATTTTACAACTAGAGCCAAAAGCTGCACAGAAGAGGTCCACCCTGATACTCTTCCATGGAACCTGGCCTTCAGGTATGTTGAAGACACTAAGGTCAATTGGCTGTCAATTTCCCAGTTATCCCTTTCTTGAAGATGGGCACTACATTCACTTTTTTACTAGACAACAGGTATGGTACCAGACTCTCCTCATTCACTGAAGGCTGTTTCTAGAGCTTCAGGAATTCCTGCTGGTATTTTTTAGAAATCTCATATGCAATTATTTCAGACTCATGAATTCACAATGTATGATGTGGGCAGATAGAGGTCTGAGTGCTGACTTTATCCCTTTTAACTAGGGCTGTCAATTAATTGCAGTTAACTCACATGATCAACTCAAAAAATTAATCATGATTAAAAAAAAGGGCAAATATAGTGCCCATCTATAAAAAGGGAAATAAGGACAACCCAGGGAATTACAGACCAGTCAGCTTAACTTCTGTACCCAGAAAGATAATGGAGCAAATAATTAAGCAATCAATTTGCAAACATCTAGAAGATAATAAGGTGATAAGTAACAGTCAGCATGGATTTATCAAAAACAAATCATGTCAAACCAACCTGATATTTTTCTTTGACAGGGTAACAAGCCTTGTGGATGGGGGGAAGTGGTAGACGTGGTATATCTTGACTTTAGGAATGCTTTTGATACTGTCTCGTATGACTGTGTCATACACAAACTAGGGAAATGCAACCTAGATGGAGCTACTATAAGATGGGTGCAAAACTGGTTGGAAAACCATTCCAAGAGAGTAGTTATCAGTGGTTCACAGTCATGCTGGAAGGTTAACCTCGCAGGGATCATTTCTGGGTCCGGTTCTGTTCTTCATCAATGGTTTAGATAATGGCATACTGAGTACACTTATAAAGTCTGCGGATGATACCAAGCTGGAAGGGGTTGCAAGTGCTTTGGAGGATAGGATCATAGAATCATAGAATATAAGGGTTGGAAGGGACCCTCATCTAGTCCAACCCCCTGCTCGAAGCAGGACCAATTCCCAGTTAAATCATCCCAGCCAGGGCTTTGTCAAGCCTGACCTTAAAAACCTCTAAGGAAGGAGATTCTACCACCTCCCTAGGTAACGCATTCCAGTGTTTCACCACCCTCTTAGTGAAAAAGTTTTTCCTAATATCCAATCTAAACCTCCCCCACTGCAACTTGAGACCATTACTCCTCGTTCTGTCATCTGATACCATTGAGAACAGTCTAGAGCCATCCTCTTTGGAACCCCCTTTCAGGTAGTTGAAAGCAGCTATCAAATCCCCCCTCACTCTTCTCTTCTGCAGGCTAAACAATCCCAGCTCCCTCAGCCTCTCCTCATAACTCATGTGTTCCAGACCCCTAATCATTTTTGTTGCCCTTCGCTGGACTCTCTCCAATTTATCCACATCCTTCTTGAAGTGTGGGGCCCAAAACTGGACACAGTACTCCAGATGAGGCCTCACCAATGTCAAATAGAGGGGAACGATCACGTCCCTCGATCTGCTCGCTATGCCCCTACTTATACATCCCAAAATGCCATTGGCCTTCTTGGCAACAAGGGCACACTGCTGACTCATATCCAGCTTCTCGTCCACTGTCACCCCTAGGTCCTTTTCCGCAGAACTGCTGCCTAGCCATTCGGTCCCTAGTCTGTAGCTGTGCATTGGGTTCTTCCGTCCTAAGTGCAGGACCCTGCACTTATCCTTATTGAACCTCATCAGATTTCTTTTGGCCCAATCCTCCAATTTGTCTAGGTCCTTCTGTATCCTATCCCTCCCCTCCAGCGTATCTACCACTCCTCCCAGTTTAGTATCATCCGCAAATTTGCTGAGAGTGCAATCCACACCATCCTCCAGATCATTTATGAAGATATTGAACAAAACCGGCCCCAGGACCGACCCTTGGGGCACTCCACTTGATACCGGCTGCCAACTAGACATGGAGCCATTGATAACTACCCGTTGAGCCCAACAATCTAGCCAGCTTTCTACCCACCTTGTAGTGCATTCATCCAGCCCATACTTCCTTAACTTGCTGACAAGAATACTGTGGGAGACCGTGTCAAAAGCTTTGCTAAAGTCAAGAAACAATACATCCACTGCTTTCCCTTCATCCACAGAACCAGTAATCTCATCATAGAAGGCGATTAGATTAGTCAGGCATGACCTTCCCTTGGTGAATCCATGCTGGCTGTTCCTGATCACTTTCCTCTCATGCAAGTGCTTCAGGATTGATTCTTTGAGGACCTGCTCCATGATTTTTCCAGGGACTGAAGTGAGGCTGACTGGCCTGTAGTTCCCAGGATCCTCCTTCTTCCCTTTTTTAAAGATTGGCACTACATTAGCCTTTTTCCAGTCATCCGGGACTTCCCCGGTTCGCCACGAGTTTTCAAAGATAATGGCCAATGGCTCTGCAATCACAGCCGCCAGTTCCTTCAGCACTCTCGGATGCAAGGATTAAAATTCAAAATGATCTGGACAAACTGGAGAAACGGTCTGAAGTAAATAGGATGAAATTCAATAAGGAAAAATGCAACGTACTCCACTTAGGAAGGACCAATCAGTTGCACACATACAAAATGGGAAATGACTGCCTAGGAAGTAGTACTGCAGAAAGGGATCTGGGGGTCACAGTGGACCACAAGCTAAATATGAGTCAACAGTGTAACGCTGTTGGGGAAAAAAAGCAAACACCATTCTGGGATGTATTAGCAGGAATGTTGTAAGCAAAACACGAGAAGTAATTCTTCTGCTCTATTCTGCGCTGATTAGGCCTCATGTGAGTATTGTGTCCAGTTCTGGGAGCCACATTTCAGGAAGGAAGGGGACAAATTGGAGAGGGTCCAGAGAAGAGCAACATAAATGATTAAAGGTCTAGAAAACATGATCTATTGAGGGAAGATCGTAAAAATTGGGTTTGTTTAGTCTGGAAAAGAGAAGACTGAGAGGGGACAGGATAACAGTTTTCAAATACATAAAAGGTTGTTACAATGAGGAGCGATAAAAATTGTTTTTCTTAACCTTTGAGGATAGGACAAGAAGCTATGGGCTTAAATTGCAGCAAGGGAGGTTTAGGTTGGACATTAGGAAAAACTTCCTGTCAGGGTGGCTAAGCACTGGAATAAATTGCCTAGGGAAAGGTTGTGGAATCTCCATCGTTGGAGATTTTTAAGAGCAGGTTAGACAATCACCCGTCAGGGATAATACTAGATAATACTTAGTCTTGCCATGAGTGCAGGGCACGGTACTATATGACCTCTCGAGGTTCCTTCCAGTTCTATGATTCTATGATTTTTAGTATTTGACGTTGATAATAGGAGAAATGCCAAAGTGTGTACTTGGAAGCACAGTAGCAAAGGAATCCTCAGTTCCAACACATGACGGAAGGTCTTCAGCTTGGGTGGCCTTGCTGGCTGGCTGCATGGTATGAGCAGGAAAGGAGAACACATAGCCTGCCATTCCCCTCTAACATGGTATTTGGCTCTTGTGGATTTGTGCTTAGTACAGACCCAGTGGCACTGCCTCCAAAATGCCTTCTTTCATCCCTGTGAACGGCAAGGAAGGTGAACTGGACATCAAGGCAGAACTGGCATTCAGGAAGTTGCCAGTCAATCAACTCTGTCCTCAGAGGGCATCAGACTTGTAAAAACACACACTCCTCTATGCAGTCAAGCCTTTCCACTGAAGAGATGACAGACTTCAGCAATGCATAAATCAGTTTTATTTAAATAAAATTACAGGCACGTCTTGTTTGTTATGAACTATTGTGGTTTTTTTTTAAAGGCACCAATATTTAACAATAACTTAAGGTTTCAGTAAAGCACTATATTTTTCAAATGGTATGTGTGTAAACCCGGCATACTTCCATCCCTTCCCTGCATTCAAACAGAAACTATTGATAAAGGAATGCCAAAGGTCATATTTCTTTAGTGTTAACAGAGAGTAGTGTTCAAAACATAACCAATCAGGAACAGCCTTTGAAGACACCCGATGAATCTTTCTGCTTTAAAAAAAAATTTCTTCCTAAAAATATACTGCTTGGTTTCTTTCCTTTTGTTATTACAACAATACTAGACAGTTTGAGAAAGTGACTGCACCTTTTTATATTAGAGTTTTCCCTTCGCTTTTACTTGTATTTGATCATTTTAATACCAGACATTTGTACAGAAATTCAAGAAGTCTTAAAATTTGAGGCTCTAGCATCTGTTTTTTTCCCATGTGTCTCCAAATTTGAGACATTTAAATCATCAAATAATTGTGCATGTATTGAAGTTAGTTTCTTATTTTTCTTATCATTTGAAAGTAGGCGTTATACTGCAGTATTTGTGGGGTAGAGAGACAAAAGCATCACTGAAATAATATTTATCATTCTCACCTTAAGTCAGTGGATGTTGAGGTCTCACCACTTAGTAGGATCAAGCCTTATGTGTTAACAACTACTCACAATGAACCATGAGAAGCCAGTAAGTTACTAGCTTTAGAGTAGAGATGGGCCTGAGCTGAAAGATTCAGATCTGGATTTTGAACATTTTAAGGTTTGGGGTGCAGGTGTATTCAGCTCTGCGGTTTTGATTTGGTCCATTACAGAGTTCGTGTCAGCCTTGATATTAAGGTTCAGATTCCAACATATGCCAATGCTTGTATTTGTTGAGAGGTAGGGTATAAATTCAGTTCCATCTTTACAGTAGAGTAAGAAGCTTGTCTACAAGACAGATTTGGTAAAGACAGCATGAGATAGGGGAAGAAAAACTTGGAGGGAAAATTATTGAACATCCTGAACACTTTAAAATCTGTTTTTATTTTGCCTCTTTGTAATGCCATCTTTAGTAAAAGGAGGTATTTTGTGCATAAAATGAATGATAGGATTAGTTACAAAAAGTGTTGACTTCTAACTTCTAAATTGGAATTCTGGAAGTGTCATTTCTGGAGATTTCTATCTGCCTAAAACAGACAAAATGTACCCAGCAAACTTGGTCATCCAATTCTCAGACACCTGAATGGATCACTCACTAAATCTAGCACAGGGAGCTGTACATGTCCCTTCTCAGCAGATTGTGAATCATATCTGATTTTTCCCTCACAACAACCTATGGCATTATCACCACTGATGGAATTATGCCAGGGTTTAATTACCTGAACTCTGGTAATTCCAAGAGTTCAGTGTCAGAATTCTAGGGCTGAGACAGGGAAAGGAGGAGCAAAGAGGCATCCACTTTTAGGGTATGTCTACATTGCCCCTCCAGAAAAGTGTATTCTTCATTTGGTTAGCTAATCCACATTGGATAACTCAGGTTAGAATAGCAATTAAGACACAGCAATGCTGCTTTTAACTCTGGTTAGCACCTTGAGTTCAACCCCAGGCTGCCCTATGGACATTTTTTTTTATTATGGTCATTGTCTCTGGTTCAATGACAACCACACTGAGCCAAATCTTCTGCTGGTGTAAACAGACAAAATTCTTTTGAACTCAATGGAGCTGCCTTCATTTATGCCCGCAGAAAATTTTATTTTCATGAGGCTCCACTAGTGTAATTAATGGGAGAATATGGCCCTTCGAGTGCCACAAAAATCCTAGATTTGCAGAGTGGGGTAGGTACCACTTCCTCCTGAGTTTCAACTAAACTATGAAGGTAATGTCATGGACTGCAGTATGACTAAACCCTGCTGATATGGAAATGCCCATATATAAAATGGGAGCACTGACACCTAACTCACAGGAGTATTGTGAAGCAGACTTCATTAAGGTTTGCAAAGAGTTGCAAAAGCCTCCAGTGAAAGGCACTACAGAAGAACAAATGATTATTTAGCAATGGATACCAACTGTAAAGTTTGGATCTGGATCTAAACTTTCCCATCTCACAGTGATGGGTAGTATAAGAATTTAGATGGAAAGTTTGGGAGTGTTCTGTTCCAAGGTTTTGATTCAGGTTCATATTTATTAGTAATCCATAATTATTCTCAGATCTAGAGACAAGTAGCAAGATACTTGGTGGGGACCAGAAGTAATTCAAAGTGACCATCTAAAATCTTTTATATTGAAAAAAATACTCCAAGCAAACTGCATCCTTTAACGTTTCCAGTGCTCAGTGAGTTACTGCCCTCTTCTCCTGCTTACATGGTCCCTTCAGATCAGGGCTTGAGGCACATTAACAGTTTTACAGTACTAAGTATGGTTATTGGCAGGGCAATGAGAACGCTTGCATTGCTGCTGCCTGTGCTGTACCTGAGCAAAGTGCTTAACGGTCAATTTAACATGTGCACCATTTTTAAATTTAGGTCAGAGTTAAAGATTTTAAAATGTAGCTTATATTAGAAAAGCTCTGAAAAGCCGGAAATTCTTCTAAAGTGACCAGCTCCAACCTTTAAAGAACTGGCAGCTGAAGGGAAGATTCCCTGAAAAATTTAGTCTATAGTGTATTTGTGTGCATTTAAAGATAAAGTAGCTATAGGTAAAGGGTCTTGAGCTTTTCTCCTTATCCTTGGGTTTCCTTACAGCTATAAACTACTTTAAATAATAGTTTTATATAGGCTTACTGTAATTAGCTTTATTTAAGCTATACTTTTTTTCTGCTTTATATCGAAGGGACAAGGATAAATTCAGATGAAGCCCACAAATTTAGGTCCAGATCCTGCCGCCCTTACTCACCTCCATCAGTGAGTATGACTGCTTACATAAGGACTGCAGAACTGGGATCTTGCCTTGGAGTGTCTGATGAAAACATGAGACCACTAAGAGAAAAAAAAGTATGTCTCTAGTTTCAGACTCAGTGGGCTGGAATTTTTACATTACATTACTGTCCAACTGGAATTTTTACATTACGTTACTGTGCAACATCCTGTTTTTAAATGCAATGTGTACAATATATAAATATTAATATTTTAAAAGGATGTATTCTGAAAGCAAGAGGCTCCTTTTGCAGAGTAACTGCCCTACAGTTGATGGCTGCTGTGTATCACTGCCTTCAGAATTCCTATTGTACTCACTTATCTGGCAGTGGAACCTACAATAACAGCAACTGTTTACTCCTGGGGGAATTTTGCGTCACTGTGCGTGCACAGAATTCATGTCCCCCGCAGATTTCTTTGCTTCTCCACAGAAAAATGACTTCTGGCAGGGAAGCCACAAGAGCGGTCATGTGCCCCTTCCCAGCAGTGCAGGCAGGTCAGTTTGGGCAGCCGGTAGAAACGTAAATCACTGCCGGGAGGGGGATGCACGTGAGAGAGAGAGAGAGAGAGAGAGAGAGAGACACTCTGTCCCTCTCACTTGCTGTTGCAGCATGCTCAGCATGGAGGGGCAGGCTTCGGGGTGTTTCTGAGGAGGTAAGCATGGGGCAGGCTCTGTCCCCTCAGGCAGAGCAGAATGTAGCAGCCTGCCTGCTTAGTGTTCCCATTGTCTTTGTGAATTTCCCCAGGAGTATAAAACAGGTGTAAAAGTGTTAAGGCTTCTTTACATTGCCAGAGTGCCCAGGATAAAAGACAGTATGGCCTTATAAATGCTGATGGTGCTTTAGTAATTAGAACTGCTCTAAATTTTTGGACTGAAAAAATTTCCTATCACAATGTGCTCCATGAACTGTTGGCTAGTGACCTTTCAGAGATGGTCAGTAGCCAACATAAATTGTGAGTTTGATTCCCCTGCCCTTACTTGGTCTTCATTTGCCTATGTTGTAACACTGAGCATATGGCTGCATATATTTGTTGACTTGAAATAAAGGGTCAAACCTAGCTACATTACTATTAGGCAAGGTGATCTGTTCCCCACTCCCATTCTCTATCCATTATATTGCAGTTTAAATAAATTACCAAAATAATTGGAACCAGAGTGATTATATTGCATTATTTTGACAAATAAAATATGCAGAATTTTAAAATATTGTGAACAGAGTTTTTAATTTTTTGTTGCCGAATTCTCCCAGGAGTAATTGTTGCTGAATGGCAGATGTCCAGTCATGACCAATTACTACTATAGGCTTTTTGAAGAATGAGTTGTGTTACAGATGTACTTCAAGTATTGAACCCCCTGGGGGCAGTATGCTTCCATGCAATAAGGCTCACTAATGTTCTTTGCCATGTATTAGTCATTTCCTAATCCTACAATTCATATTGGAATGTATCCTTACTGCAGCAGGAGTGGAAGAAACCTGGCATCACAGAATCATTTGTACAATACAAATTACTATACATTCAGAAATGCACAAAGAAGCCTGCGGAGTTGATTTTAAAATGATCACTGTGTGCATGTGTCCATACCGCACTCTGTTCTACAATGATCAACGTCCTCCAAGAGAGTGCACAGAGATCAGATCAGGTCCCTCAGCTGCAGACTGCATCCAAGCACATATGCTGCCATTGCTGAGCACAGCATGTGGATTTGTGCACTGCATCCAGTCATGTGACTGCCCCAGTGCCTTACTGAAATCCCACCAGATTGCAGTATGGGAAAGGAGCTGAATTTAGGGTACAGAGTTAACTTGGACGCCTGACGTTGCTCTGTTTGACACACAGAAGCCTTTCTATAAAAGGCTGCTATACTTGCTGTGAACAGCGATGTGGAACTAAGGGTGCTGGGAGTGCTGCAGCACACCCCCCCCCCTGCTTGATGTAAGGTTTCCATCATATACAGGGTTTACAGTTTTGTTCAAAGGCTTTCAGCACCCCCACTATAAAAATTGTTCCAATGCCCCTGGCTGTAAAGTAGGATCAATGTACTGCTTGTCAAAGCACAGGGGTGATAGGAGTGTCAAGTCACTGCAATGAGTAACTTCCCCTCATGATGAGCAATCCCAGTGGTCATTTCTACACTTATTTGATCTCCTTGCAGAAATTTGGTAGAGCACATGTTGTAACGAACAAAGGATAGACTGTGTAGATAAATGCTACATGGGTTTGCAATTTGCAGTTTTTTGCAATTTCATTTGAAACTACAAGCAAAGATATCCTTCAATATACTTGACAATGCAGATGTAGGTCTCCATCAATAATGTGCTTATTCCATTGTTTTAAAGTTCTGTACAGTTATTTTATGTACATGGCTGGCAATTCAGCAAATTTAGCTTTTTTGACATATTTATATTTGGAAATTTACCAGTTTCTCCAACAGCAGGAGGAGAACATGTTGCTCAGCTATTAATGGGCTGAATTGATTTTTACTTGACAATGTCACCCCATCCAATCTAAGTTCAGCTAATAGGAAAATATTTTTCCACTAAAGCGTGTGATGAACAATGTACTAATGGAAACACCACAAATTAATATCAGGCCTACACTCTGCAAATAAGAATCTAATTATGTAGAAGTAAGTATACAGTACTTTATGGATGATACTTGCATAGCGAGTTATATGAAGAACAAACAAAATGGTAAACTAGTCTAGAAATGAGGTAAAAATTATCTTAATGGTGAAGAAGGCAAAGTGGTAAAACAGAATTTATACAAAACTAGATTTCGTCTTCTGATTCCTGATCTCGTTCAGATGTTTTCAGTAATCCCATCTCCACGGACTGGGCCTGTTTAATCTTTGAACGAACTACCCTGGAGACAGTGGGGGGACAGAAAAGAAGAGGTTTGCCACATAATTTTACATTCTAACCTAAACAATGAGTCAAATGCTGATCTGGTTATTGTTACAGGGGACACAAAGTTAATCATTTTTATCATCAAGGAGCCAAAACGACTGATTTATGAGGAAAAACTGGAAGAACTAAATATGGCCAAAGGATGACCAAGCAGGGATATAATTGCCTGCAAGAATGGAAAAGGGTATAAACATCAAGGAAGATGATACAACAGGTAGATGGGCTAGACATTGCTGTCACAGTGATCAAGCCGGATTCCTCCAATATACCATTCCACAGAAAATCAGGACTTAAGTGGGGGTTTTGTCAGATTAAACACTGTGAGACCAGGCACATGGCTATAGTTAGGAATAATGGGATAAAACTGGCCAAAAGAAAATTTAGTCAGGAGAAAATATTAACAACGAAGTCTGTTTGGTCTGTGCAATAGTCTCCAAATGAAGTGGTAATAGCCATCTGTCTTGAGCCATTTAAAACTGGCACAGACAAGCACTATTTGTCACCACACTGTAGGGACTGCCCCTATCTTTACTCTCAGAGATCTGGAACTGTGGTTCTCAACTAGGGGTACGCGTATCCCTGGGGGTACGCAGAGGTCTTCCGGGGTACATCAACTCATCTAGATATTTGCCTAGTTTTACGACAGACTACATAAAAAGCACCAGCAAAGTCAATACAAACTAAAATTTCATACAGACAGAATGAGAAAGTAAGCAATTTTTCAGAAATAGTGTGCTCTGACACATTTTGTATTTTTATGATTTTGTAAGCAAATAGTTTTTAAGTGGAGGTGAAACTTGGGGTACCAAAGACAAATCAGACTCCTGAAAGGGGTACAGTAGTCTTGAAAGGTTAAGAACCACTGATTTAGAAGGTATTTTCCAGCTCTCATTTTTGTAATGCAATTCTAAACAATGTCAAAAGTAGCTCAATTTACATGAGATGCCAGTTAACAGTGGTGAAATACCATTCTGTTCACAAAGTACTTATTTTCCCTTTCACTGGAATGATCAGTTATGTAATGGCCGTGAATGAGCAATGCCTATCTTTATTTTATCGGGGCGGGGCCGGGGGGCTGGGACGGATTTTATCCCATGAGCCTAAAGTCTTACACTCGTGCTGCAACTGACACATGGTTCTCCAAAATTTTAGTTCTATAGTTAACTTACCAGCTGACAATACTGTAATTCACTGCAAGTATAAGAAAAGCAAAGGCATAATGCCAGCAATAGCACATTGTCAAGAACATCATATTATTGTGATCCATTTGGTTCCATTCCAGTCTCCCATTTGGAGGATAAAGTACAAAACCAATCTGTAATTAAATTAAATTTATTTAATAACATTCATTTGACATTTGTTCTGAGCCATACCATGCATTATATGTCGGGCATAGGTCATATGGCAAATGTTTGAGGATTGTTTTTAAGTGTATTGAAGATTACATCTAAGAACATTATAACAAAACAATTTTACAGCATCATACTTAAATTAGATTATTTCTAAAACTGCACAAATACTAGCCCTTATTGCACTCCCCCTTCTTCAAAAGCCTGGTTATTAATAAGCTTCTGTTGAGGGATGGGGACAATAATCAGGTTACATTGCAAACAATAATGGTTGGATTTTAATTATTTATTCATTTCAAGAGAGGGGACTTTAACTTACATATTTTCATAGTTTCAGTGTCACTTTTTATTAAATCAGTAAAAACTAATAAGAACTGTATGTGTTCTATAGACAGCGAGTGAGATTTCTTTCCAAAATATTACAAAAATTTAAACACACTTATCCAAGCTAGTGCCCCTTATGATGGTGACCTTTTTTTGAGGCATGGACGCCAGTCTATTAGGAGCAACAGCCATCAGATGCTAGCTATTGCTACTGTTGAGCAGGGTTTCACTTAAACAGTATTGGTTCCTTAGGCTATCTAGTCCCTCTAGCATCAGCTCTCAACAGTCTGGCTGAGAACATCTGAGGTGGATTGACTGTATTTTGCTTCACCTGCAGAGAATCTGATGAATCAAGGCATTGGCGATACAAAAGGAAAGCTCGCTCATCTTGTACAAATTTGCTACTCAGCAGTCAGTATGTGGCATTTGATCCACACAAAGAATTCACGTCTGTCATGCAAGTGTCAGAAAAGTGTGAAAAAAGCCACCCTTGTATCTGAGAACTCTTCTGTTTTTCTATTTAATTCCTTGTGTTGCCTTGTCTAGGACAAGATAGGCAAGGAAATCTAAATGACTACATCTAACTATTCCGTCGTGAAACTTTTTAGTCAAGAGAGAAAACTCATGGAGCAACAAAACACAGCAGTAAGTTCTGAGACACTGGACATTTTTCTTGAGCTCAATTATGGAAAAGTTTGCAACTGAAGAGGTTTTTTTTTTTTGCTAGTGCAAGTGTTTAAATATTTGATTTGGTGCTAAATGTCTAGTTCTTCTAAAGAAGCCCCGCACATTTTCATTCACCATGTCCGGCCAACGTGTTTAAAAAAAAAAAAAAAAAAGGAAGCCAGTCTAGACATAGTGGAAAGAAAAGTTACTGTAGCAACCACAGTTCTCCAGCATAAGACTGCTGATATTCCTACTTCTGTTATTAGACAGCAGTGATTTATGCAATGAGTATTTACCATTTCTCACATGAGTACACTGTCCTGAGTACACTGTAACTGGTGTATGGCTACTAAACACCAACTAAGTATATGGAATGACAGAATGGTGACAGGAATGTCTATTAGACTTTTAAGAGGTAATGCTAGTGACTGATGCTAGTGCCCATATTGCTGAAGTATTAAAGTTTGGGGCACTTGTTTTACCTGTTCCACTGCCAAAGTTTTGAAACTGGCAAGCTGTGCTTGGAGTGATGAATCAGGATTTAGAGTGATCACTTGAGATGTTTTTTAGGAAACAGAGAGATGGGACCAATCCAACACATTCAAAATACTTCTCCCTTTCCTTCCTCTTTACAGCAATGCCAATGAATTGTTCACATGGCCTTTCCTCCATCTTGTACCTTGACTGTGCTTTGATGAACATTTACTTATTAATTTTCCTGCAGATTTTCTGAATCGTGGACTAACTTTATCTGTAAAAAACATTGCATTCATGTAGCACCACTAAGTAACTGTTGGTTTACATAGTTCATACAGTATTTTCTAGGGTTGGGACTATCTAGTCATTACAGCGAAGGACTAAAGCTGAACTCCTGGGTTCTATTCTTAGTTCACTCATTGAGTCAATGTCTGGCTTTGGGAAAGAGATGTACTGGTAAAATGGCTTCCCCATCTGTAAAATGTGTACTAAGCACTTCTATATCCTTGCAGGGAAATTCAGGATTAGTCGTTATTTATGAGTGGTTTGAGATCTGTGCATAAAAGGCACTGTGTAAATGCATAGTAGGTCATATCTGAAGTACCAGCATGCCAATGGAGAAGCAGCAAAGGGATAAAGCAAGTATTACAGTCAAAGGAGGGAATCCTAATAGCTGGAAACATTGACTCACCTGCCAGAGCCAGCTACCTTGCAGAATGCAGAGACTTGTCCGGAGCATCTCAAGGACAATGCTGCCACGGAAGAAGACTTCCAGAAATATGCAAAAGGCTGCTCCAAAGATAGCCACTAAAAGTAACTGATGAACGTGAAAATCCAGCATGGCTCGCCCATGTATGTGGTAATAAAAGAGAAAACCTGTGACAACATAGGAACTGATCAATCTTTTAAGAGAGAATAGTACAACACCAGGCATTTGTTTTAATGATGCCCAACAGTTCCCCTAATCTCCCACTAGAAACTGTGAACTGTTCCTTCTGTATCAAGCTCCCTTTAAAATGTTTATTCCAAAGTGAGTTAAGCTTAGAAATGCACAAAGGTAATATTTATATTATGGTAGTACCCAGAGGCCCCAATCGGGATTAGGCTCCTTTGTACTATAAGACGGAAGCAGACACAAAAGGAGGGAGAGGGGGAGACATATAATTGTACATACATACATGCTTTTATAATCAGGTTACAGTTACATAGTCAGAACACCATATAACACTGAGGCTGGGTGCAGCCAGTTTGGAGGACAGCAGGAAAAGGGTGTTGATTCCTCACCACATTTCCTCTGTGACTCTCCCCAAAGCCCAGCCCACTACTCTGATTGGGAAACAGGGAGGGGATTTGCCCTATAATCCTTTATTAAAAACGGGATTAACATAAAATGTTACTAAACTGTCTCTAAAGCGTAACAAAGGTGATGCTATAATACACTCATTTTGTTTTCCGTACACTTAGTTAAAATCTAGACAGATCAAGGCTGAGATTTTTCAAAGGAGCTTAAGGGAGTTAAGTGCCCAACTCCTATTAAAATTTGGGAACTTAACTCCCTTAGGCTTCAGTTTCAGTCCAAATAATTGCTTCTTTAATAATAATACATAATAATATATTTGGTTGATTGGCTCCTTATTTTCCTCCAGGTTCTGAACACACAAGTAAACTCACCTTCAATGAAAACTGCTAATGAAAGCATCATCCTATCCAAGGCCACAGGCAATGCACTGGTGCCATGAGCCACAATGTCAACCAGCCCTGAGATGCTGTAGAAGAGATACATGGTGGCATGCTGCCAGTTCATCAAGTGATCCCAGTGTTTTTCCTCATAATTATACAACTTCAGATGAGGCCCATCAGGAACAAACTGCTCAGCTAGCATACCTGCATATGAAATAACAGGGGAAGCATTGGTGGCTATCCTGGAGCTTAATTAGGGCACAGACGGATTTTAAGTCTTTAGCCATTCAGTAAAGACAGTACTTTACTCAGCAGCAGCAGCAGGCCAGTCCTGCTATTGTCCTGGTATCATGCAGCCATTAACAGTGCAGATCACCACTTTATGTTGCTTTCTAATCAAACATTTGCTATAGTCGGTGATCATCTGACTAAATCTTTAACAATCTTTTTCTCTGGATACACAGTGGTTTAAGAATGGGTTTCACATCTCTTAATTCCTTAGATTAGAACCACAAGTTCAAGTCCCAGCAGGGACACTTTAGCCTTTCACCCCTCTGCAGTACATACAGTGGTATGACAATTAGTTGACTTCCAGGGGACCTTTCCTATGATGCCTTAAAGGCAAGGGTCCATCTCTGCTGTGTATGAGCATTAAAGCTCCAAGGGGACTTTTTGCTAAACGTAGGGATTTACACTGCTTTTTTTGGACAGCCCCTCCCGCCCGAACACAGTTGTGTAGCTACAACCCTCCATCCCAGTGAAGGCTGCATTTGAGTGATATTTTGAGTGTACATGGTAGTTTGTGAAGCACTTTGTGTTGAGACACTCTATACATGTAAATATATATTTTAAACTGAAGATTATATGCAGCATAATGGATCCCACTATCCCCCTACAGGATACAAGATGTTATATTAAGGGGCAAATGCACATTTTTTCCAAATTTGTTTCAGTGCCATACACATCCACGTACTCCAACACTGGTGCTTTCATTCCTTCTCCCTCAGTCTTTCCTCTCCATTCTTTGGACTGAGAGCTAAGTTACAATACAGTAAAACAATACATTGCTGCAGCAAAAAAGAAAGCACTGATTTAGTATTTTGCATTCCAACATAATATCAGCTCTACAGATCTCACGGTGGATCTGAAGAGAATTTTTCTGTCAGGGGATAATATATAATTGTACATATTTGCTCTCAGAGTATCTCAAATTATGTACTGTACATACAGCATCACTGAAGTGCAGCCATCTCTGGGATGGAAGGCAGTAGCCAACTGGAGATGTGGAGTGTGGGGACAAGCAGGAAGGAGACTGTGACAGAGCAGAAGAGGACAAAGCCCATGTCTTATTAGAAATACCATGGAATCTTTATTATCCCTACAAAGCAAATAGCTAAAAGTAACATTGTGGCCCCATTTCAATATCTAAGTCTTGAGACCACACACAGTGAGCTCCCAAATACTCAAGTTACCTGCTTCCTAAGGGAAAACTGCTAAATTAGACTGTACTGTGATTTGAACGAGGCAAAGGTTTCAAATCAGCTGCTTAGTCCACTAAGCCATCGGTCTGGCTTTTATTTTGCTTTGTTTCTAAGCCATCTCATAACAGAATGCGAAGTGGCAATCTCAGGTAGTGATTCTGCTGCTCAGAAGGTTTGGTTCTTTTAAAAAAGGGTAGATATTTTCACTTCTGAGTTTCACCAGGTAGACACAAAAAGAAAAGGAGGACTTGTGGCACCTTAGAGACTAACCAATTTATTTGAGCATAAGCTTTCGTGAGCTACAGCTCACTTCATCGGATGCATTGGTAGACAGCATTCTATATTCACATGTTATATTAATAATTCAGTGGAAGCCAGTGACATCTGAAAGCTGGTAGGTGCTCACAGCAATGGGCAGAAATCATAATGAAGTACATTCAAAAAGGGCAAGCACTGCCCACCCTGCCTGCGGTTGCCAGTTTGCATATGAGAGCCCCAGGTCAATGACCACACATTTGTACCACAACCTCTATCCCAACACCTGAATTGGCAAACTGATATGTGTAGAGAGTGTGCGGATCTTAAAGGGGCTTCAAAATTCAGCTTTAGACAGGAAACATGTTACAACCTTAAGTATGGAATGACTGAATGTGACTCCAGTTATTTATAGACTATAAGGCCAGAAGGGACCATTAGATCATCTAGTCAGACCTCTGTATATATGTCTTCCACAGGCCATGAAATTTCACCAAGTTACCCCTGTATGAGCCCAATAATTTGTGTTTGGCTAAAGCATATTTTCTAGAAAGGCCTCCAGTCTTGATCTGAAGACATCAAGAGGTGGAGAATCCACCACTTCCCTTGGTAGTTTGTTCTAATGGTTAATCACCCTCACTGTTATTATGACATTAATTCATAGGCTTTAGTTTCTTTTTTTAAAACAACGACCAGCTCTATAATAAAACTGACAGTAAATAGATAATTTTAAAAGATAAAAATATTAACTAGCATAGCCCTCATCTTTTTATTCTCTCTTTAAAATCAGAGTCTGACTTACCAATCAGGGCAAATACTGCTTTGACGATCCCCTCAATAAATTCCAAGCGCTGAAATCCTGCTCTGGAACCAAGGTAACAAGCATTCTTGTTCTTTCGACAGACATACTTTAGCGGGTACTTCACTGACCACCACAAGCCAAAGAGGAGGAAAAAACTTCCAGGCAGAGCATGACCTTTGAAATTACCCATGTCTCTCTATAATGCAAAAACCTGAAGAGAAACACAGATTGCTGAGTAAGGTATTTCTAAGAAGACTATCTTGTTGAGTAAGGTATTTCTAGGAAGACTATCAGTTATAATTTGATATATGTAGGCTTCAATTTTCAAAGGATCCTAAAGGAGTTAGTTGTCCAAATACCACTGAATTTCAGTGGTCTTTGGGTGCCTAATTCCCTTAGGCTGCTTTAAAAATCCTAGCCCGAGTCTTACAAGTTTACATAATTTTGCAAAATGAGAAGGATTATAAAATTTCCAGAACTGGTCGCTCTAAGACAAAAAAAGTTACACACAACATTCCAGGTGTTGAGATTATACTGGCAAAGAGATCAGTGAAAGACAGTATAAATACTTAGAGCCCATTTCTGCCTCCTGCCACCCACTAGTGAATGCTAAAACAACAATGCCATTCAGGTCAGCAGATTTTGGAGCAAATATGGATTAGATTTTTCACTTTCGCAATAATGATCATAGAATTCCCATCGTATGCAGTCAATCATATATAAATAGAAAACGAAGGCTCTAGAATCTTTCCCTTCTCCTTCTTAAATACCACCTTATACAGCCATTTTCCAGCTGTGGTCTGTGATCCACAAAGTACACATTGACTGCCCACGTAATGTTGGCTGGTCACGTAGTGTCAGCTCTACTTGTTTCCAACTGCTAAACTCCATTACACGCTAAAAATACATCAGATAACTTCCCAATATTACCTTTTCATAGAACCAGTGGCTGAAGAGGTCACAAGGATGTTGCCCAGTTGCATGTGGAGGGGAGGAGACCCACATAGTCACAAACGGGAAGGGAAGAGATCCTTGAGGCAGCCTACTAGCATTTGTTCTGCCCTGTGAGAGCATCAGAGAACCCCTGGGCTAGAACAAAGGAGTCCCGACCCACACAGAAATCACATTGGAGTGTGTACAAAGGAAGTAAAAAAATGTGTCTAACATAGAGGAAAGATCTGTGAGATAATTATTACCAAACTATCAGAACAGGGAGATGTGGCATTGTCTGCCAAAGCAAGTCCATTTCTTGATCTGCCCAGCAGAGATCACCACAAGCACCAATGCCTAACCATTCAAGTTTGGGAGTGAGATGTAATTTTAAGTTTCAGAGTAGCAGCCGTGTTAGTCTGTATCCGCAAAAAGAAAAGGAGTACTTGTGGCACTTTAGAGACTAACAAATTTATTTGAGCATGAGCTTTCGTGAGCTACAGCTCACTTCATTGGATGCATTGTTAGTCTCTAAGGTGCCACAAGTCTTCCTTTTCTTTTTATGTAATTTTAAGAGATTCTGATTCAAGAGCTCCTCACTCGTGCATGCATCTTTTCCACTATTCAGCAGCACCTTGCTAGTTTGGTTTTACTCTTTGCAGCACCAACACGATCTGAAATTCTGGGGACAGGAGATCCCTCTCTGTGTTTTGATCTCACTGAATGCCATTCATTAGAAATGTTTTATTCAGTCTTATTCATCATTCACTGCAGGTGCAAAGCCTTACTCTACACCATACATCAAAGCAAGATACCGGATTAGAGATGCAATTAAATCCATAAGAAGCCCTCAATTAAAGAAAGGTTACAATTACAATATGTCTGGTTCAAAAGCAGATCAGCATGTTACTGCCATATTTAGTACATAGTCAATAACACCTGAGACTACAAGAATAAGCTATTAAGCAAGGTAATAAGAAGACTGACATTGCAGAAGTTATTTCCTGCCCTAAAACATGTCCAGATAGCCCATTTACAATTCATATTTCTCTTTCAAAGTAAGAAGGGGGGAAATCACACTTTTCCAAATAGGGGAAACAGAAAATGAGTACACATAAGTGCTGTCAAATGCACAAAGTAAACAAAGTAAGCACACATAAAGATAGATGATCTCTGATCTTTGAGTTATACAGCCAGGTGTCACTTGTAAAAAAAAAAAAATCAAACAGAATTATGCTTTAAATTGATGTATCCCCTATAAATCTGTATCTTCCAGGTCCCACAAAAATCCATATTCATCAGCTACAGCATACATGCTCCTTGTTATGTCATACCCCTCCCAGCTGGGTGTCACAGCACACAATGGAAGGAAGGATGTCGGCTCGTAGACTTAGGGAGCAGTCAGGTAAATTATGCTTTAATACTCTTAAGCAGATTTGAAAGAGTCAGTTGTTATTCAAAATCCTCTGGATATGAAACAAGCTATGCAGTAAGTGGAACATTATGGTTTCATGCATTCATTTGTGCCTTTGAAGACCTAAATTAAACTCCAGTCAGAGTTAAAACATCACTCAGACTATTCTCTAGTGCAGAGGTCCCCAAATTATGAGGCGCACCCCCCTCGGGGGGCAGAGAGGAACATTCGGGAAGAAGTGGCTGGGGACTGGGCCAGCCCCAACAGGAGGCAGGGAAGGAGCCCCACCCAGCTCCACTCGTGTCACCAGCCCCAGCTGCTGGCTCTGCTCCTGGCCCCGCACTCAAGGCTCCGCACGCAAGGCTCCGCTCCCGGCCATGTACTTGTTAGCCGACGGCCAAGGATGTTTGGTGAGGTGCCAGCTATGCCTGTTTATACCATCCGTGACTTTAACCGCTAGGACGCACTGTCCCTTCGCGGCGGGCAGCCCGGGCTAGGCTGACGGATGCCCCAAGGTCCTAACCACCCGTGACTTTAACTGCTAGAGCTCAGAGCTCCTTCGCAGCGGGCAGTCAATACTGACTGACAGGTGCCCCAATGGCAGCACTAAGAGCCTCTCCACACCCGTGACTTTAACTGCTAGAGCTCAGAGCTCCTTCGCAGCGGGCAGCCAGGATTGACTGACAGGTGCCCCAAGAGTTTGCCCCGTGGAGGCGGCACAACTCAACGCTAGGCTCTTAGTACTCTCACCTAATGGCCAGGCTTTAGAGCCAAAACGGCTGAGGTTCTTTAATTGTGTCGGCTGCTTTACAGTAAACCAGAGAAAACAAGTCAGACTTATGCACAAATGGTTACCAAAATTTATTAAGCTAGATTCTAATCATGTGGTTACAAAATTGCTAGTGCCTACTTATTTAAATGTAGAGATGTTACACACATAAACAAGTTACAAAACTGAAGCCACAATCCCAAAGAAAGAAAACAAAGTATAGAGCTCTATTTCAAAATATGTGTACACTAAAGATAGGAGATCAGGTGTGGGTGCTTCTTACCCTCCTTGCATCTCTCGATTCCAGCGGTGCCAAGCCAGGATCGGTCACTCAATTCCACGGAAAGATGAATAAGGGACAAGGCTTAGGGACCCTCTTAGCTGCAGAAGCCTTGGGAGGCTGTCACTTATCTGACCAGCAGATAGATAGTGAAAAGCACTCAAAAATCATGGTGCTGTAGGTCCCCTACTTATACCTCTGTACTCCTTTATTCTCTTTCTCCTTTCTTATGCCAAATTGAGGCTGGTCTGTCTGGGTGACGCCAGCTTTCGCAAGAGTAGTTTACACTTGCAAGGGAGAGAAACAATAAGTGTCGACTATTGGACATTTCTTTTATCAGGGTAAATATTTTCCCACCTAGGATGTTGGTGTGTGTGCATCACGCTATTTAGTAGGGGCTAAGAGCCATGTCTGTCACAGGGCCTCTGCCTGCTGTGAGCTTAATCGTTGTATCTGTTCCCAGAGGCACATTGTAGCAGCACACCTGTGCTTTTCACAGCTTCAAAGGCTGTGCTGGAATATATGTTAAGTGCCCTGTTCGGGCTTCCTCCTGTGTTTCCAGCAATGCTGGTCTGAGAGGGGGGGGCTGGCTGTCTGGCTACAGTACTTGGGGTCCAGGCTGCCGGCCCTGCGCCCAGGGCCCTGGCTACCAGCCCTGCCCCAAGCTGTGGCCCCAGTCTCGGCCCCCTTGGCCCCCCCCCCCCCCCGGAGCCATGGCCCCACTCCCGGCCCCAGCTCTGGGGGAGGGGGCAGCCAGGGGTAAGGTGGGGCACAAGGCTAAAAGTTTGGGGATCACTGCCCTAGTGACTATTTGTTCACACCGCACTAATATGGTACACAGGACTGGTTACAAGTCCCAGGGCTAGGTTTGCCAGACAGCACTTCTTTTTAGTGTATGAGCAATTTGCCTCAAGTGGCATGTGACCAGGATTCATCACCAAATTTGGTCTGCTGGTTGGATCATTAGCTTCCCCAGCTCGGGTCAGGTATTGATGGGGAGTGTGACATGAATGCTGATCCATGCTTCCCCAGACAGCACAGAGGCATACTGCACAGGGAAGCTAACACACTGCCTGGTTATTCACAAAGCTTTGTTAGTAGTTTTTAGAAGTACTATATTAATACCTTTTTTTAATAATGGGAAAATGAGACAACATATCCTATACTGGATCAGGATACAAACTACTGTCAAGTTGGAGGATACAATATATGCGTGTAGCTCTCCTTCCCTGCAGATTCCTTTGCTACATCATATGCCTTGTAATTTCCTGTGTTTATCAAACCCTGGAGCATGTTACACTAAAGAGGACAGTCAACCAAAAACACTTTTAAAAATGATGTAGAGTAGTGAAATTCTTTATGAGAGAAGCACATCCAGTACCGAAGTCCCCATTAGAAAGTCTGCATTTGTCAAGTTACCACAGTGATGTGATATAACAATTTTTCCTCCCCTCTACTAATATCAGGAAATAACTGTGGGATGCTTACGACATCTCGTATCAAATGCAGTACTACCACCTTCTCAGTTATTCCCCATTTTGTAGCTGGGCACTTGATTTTGCCTTCCTAAGTGAAATACTTTGCACTTGTCTTTATTGAATTTCATCTTAGTGAATTCAGACCAATTCTCCAATTTGTCAAGATCATTCTGAATTCTAATCCTGTCCACCAAAGTGTGTGTGTAATGGTCTCCACTCAGGGTCTGGTTGGGAAGCGTGGCCTAGTGGTAATGGCCACAACCATGGACTGCCAAGAGGGCTGTGGGGAGGGGAGCCCGGGCCACCCCACTCTACCGGGCTCCAACCCAGGGCCCTTTTAGCTACCAGAAACCTGGCAACTAAGACTACTTAAGGTTGTCCTCCCTGGGCCTCTTTCTCTTGTCTCCCCCCCTGGGGTCACCTCAGTCCAAGGCCTTCGCTCACCTTCAGCACTGCCCGCCAACTGAGCTAATTCGCTGCCTTTTAATTCCTCCAGCAGATGGAGCATTTGCTGCAGGTGTGGCGGTGCGGGGCTAGCTGAGCCCAAAATGACCCCTTAAAACTTTGTTGCTCAGTGTGGGGTTTGTACACCCCACCACACACCCTCCCGCTCAAGATGGAGCCTGGGAAGTTGGGGCCATCCAATTGCGCCCCCTCTTCCCTGGAAAAGAAGTCAGCATTCTGGTGGGCTTTCCCAATTCAATGCTGAATTTGGAATGCGTAGGGTTGGAGAGACAGGTACCAGCACATCAGTCGGGGGTTTGTGTCCTTCATGGTGTTTAACCATCTTAATGTAGCATGGTCAGTGATGAGTTTGAATGGGTTTCCCAGGAGATAGTATCAGACTGAGTCTACGGCCCATTTCACTGTCAGGCCTTCCTTCTCCATGACACAGTAGGCTCGTTCTCATGGGAACAGCTTGCGGCTCAAACAGAGCACTGGGTTTTCCTCCCCCTTTATTTCCTGAGATAAATCAGTGCCGAGTCCCACATCGGAAGAAACTGTCTGCAAAATGAATTCTTTGGAGAAGTCTGGACTGAATAGGACTGGTTCTGTACAGAGGCGTTCTTTCAATTCTTGAAAGGCCTTTTCACAACCTCGGACCAGTGTGCTTTCTTGGGGCTGTCGTTCGTGACGAGGTCTGTGAGAGGGGCTGCAATCATCGAGAATCTTGGTACAAACCGGCGGTCGTAAACAGCAAGCCCCAAAAAAACTCCTGACCTGTTTCTTGGTGGTAGGTCATGGGGATGTCCTTGAGCGCCTGGAGTTTATCTATAAGGGGCCGGATCTGGCCTTTCCCAAAAATGTATCCCAGATAGATGGTTTCCTCTTTCCCAATTTTACATTTTGCAGGATTTGTTGTTAGTCCAGCCTGTCGCAGGGAGTGGAGCAAAGCTGCCACTTGGACCAGATATTTTTCCCAGGTTCGGCTGTAGGTGACTACATCATCTAAATAGGCTGCCACGTAGGAGTTATGGGGCTGCAACACCTGGCATTGGAATGTCGTGGGTGCCCCATGGAGTCCAAAGGGCATCGTTCAAAACTGGTACAGACCAAATGGAATGGCAAAAGCATTTTTTTCATGCGATTCTGGTGTGGGCAGGAATTGCCAATACCCTTTTGTTAAGACTAAGGTAGTGATGTACTGAGTTTCACCCAGCCGGTCTAGTAATTCATCCACCCGGGGCATGGGGTAGGCATCAAATTTGGAGATCGCATTAACCTTCCTGAAGTCAATGCAAAACTGGACAGTGCCATCTGGCTTTGGGACTAATAAGACAGGGCTTTGCCACTCGCTGTGGGATTCCTCAATGACCCCAAGCTCCAACATGGTCTGGACTTCCTGTTTTACTGCTTCATGCACTTTCTGGGGAAGTGGCCAGGGGTTCTCCCAGACAATCTGCCCAGGTTCAGTCTGGATGTGATGGTGCGTGAGGTGGGTCCTTCCTGGTAGGGAGGACAACACCATTGGGGAGGCCTTCACTAGGCTCTGCACCTGGGCTCTTTGTTCAGGGCAAAGTTGTTCCCCCACCTGTATAGCCCCTGGGGACAGGGTGTAACGTTCTTGGGGCCCCGGTTCTGGCTCTGGGGAGCACAGGGTGATGAACAGACTTTCTCGTTCTTTCCACGCCTTGAGCAGGTTGATGTGATAGACCTGGGTGGGCTTCCATTTGTCAGGTTGGCTAACCTCATAATTGACTGGTCCGACTTGGTGCACAATTTCATAGGGTCCCTGTCACTTGGCCAGTAGTTTAGACTCAGTGCTCAGGAGTAGAAGGAGGACCCGATCGCCTGGCCTGAAAGTGTGTACCCGCACTCCCTTGTTATAGGAGCATTCCTGGGTTTGTTGAGAGGTGAGGAGGTTTTCTTTAGCCACAGCTCCCACAGTCTCAAGTCTCCCCCTGAGTATCAACATGTACTGTAGGACATTCTGAGTTCTCAGAGATTGTCCTTCCCACATCTCCCGGACCAGGTTGAGGATTCCCCATGGCCGTCTCCCATACAGGAGCTCCAATGGGGAGAAGCCTGTAGAGGATTGTGGGACTTCCTGAATGGCAAACAGGAGGGGGGGGATCAGCTGATCCCAATGTGGGAGGTCTTCTGACATAAACCTTTTCACCATCTGCTTTAAGGTTAGGTTGAAGCGTTCAACCAGGCCATCCATTTGCGGGTGATAAACGGACGTACGGAGGCTCTTATTCTCAAAAGCTCACAGACCTGTTTCATCAAGTGGGCTGGGAAATTGGTGCCTTGGTCAGTGAGAATCTCCTGGGGAACTCTTACTCGAGCAAAGATTTTCAAAAGTTCCGTGGCAATAGTCTTTGAATTGGTGTTACAGAGTGGGATTGCCTCCGGATAGCAAGTTGCAAAATCATCTATCACCAATCGGTGTTTGTATCCGGTGGCATGTTTTTCCAGGGATCGACAAGGTCCATCCCAATTCGTTCGAAGGGGACATCGATGACCAGGAGAGGGACGAGGGGGGCTTTCATCCCCCATTTTGGCCTGACTAGCTGGCATTCCAGGCAGGCGTCACAGAAGTTTTTAACTTCTTGATGTACCCAAGCCAGAAGAAGCAGTCTAAGATCTGAGCCAGAGTTTTCTCCTGTCCAAGGTGGCCTGCGGAGGGGACGGCATGGGCCAATCACATGACTTCTCACCGATGTAGCTGAGGGACAAGGAATTGTGAATGGATTTCGCCCATCCAATGGTCCTTTTCCAGCTGATATAATTGTTTCTTTTTGAGCTCAAGTGGGGGTACTGTGCAGCCCAGTGGGGATCTATGACCTCGCCATTAATCACTCGGAGTTGTTCATATGCATGGGTCAAGGTCTCATCCTCCCTCTGGTCCTTCACAAAATCCATCTCTTGGGTCAGTAACTCCCCTTCCAGGAGCAGGATTTGTAATGTCTCCTGATTGGGTGCATCTTCCGGCAGCACTCCCTCTTGGCAGGAACCCCCCTCTCCGGGGTCCTGCTCCTCCCCTACTCTCGCCAGGGTCACAGGCCGGAGTTCCCTGTCTGCCCTGCTTCCCCTGGGTGCTTCCTTCAGGCTCCAGGGAACAGGCCTACATCCCCTCAATAGGTCAGAAAAGTGCTCCCAATCCCAACCCAATATAACAGGTTAGCTAGGGTTGGGGCTAGCCCTACTACGAGCGGTCTTGTGCTATCCCCTATGGTGTCCTCTACCCAGGCACTGGGATAGGGTTTAATAGCCCCGTGAATGCTCTGCAGGAAGATGGTATCTCTGGGGGCTTCAGAGTTGGGGACCAGGATTTGCCCACACCCCACGTCTACTAGCCCTATTACCTCAGTTCCATTTATTTGTACAGGAACTGTTAATTTTGCTGGGGTGCACTTCTGGGCACGGCTCTCTGCCGTCCATACTTGCCCATAGCTGCACTCCATATCAGGTCATTCCTGATAATGGTGGCCCAGACACCCATAGGAGAAACAGGCCCCCTTGGTTAGCCCTGAGACTGCTGGTCCAGACCAGGCCTCAGGGACTGTCTTCCCCAAGGTGCTTGGCCCCCTCACCCTTCCTGGCCTCTGGGCAGGGCAGTCGCTTGAGGACCCCAGACTTTATGTTCAGGCTGGGGCTGGAGGGCCTGGGGCTTCTCCCAGGCTCCTAGCCCTGGGCTCAAAGGCTGGCTGGGCCCCTGATAAGTGGGGGCTTTGGGAAGCACCCTGTCTAGTTTCTGTCTCCCTGGCTGGCTTCCCCCTTTTGTCGAGGAGCCCCTCTGGAGTCAAGCAACGGCTCGGAAGTGGGAGTTAGAGCCATCTCAGCTGCCAGATAGTTTTCCATCAATCTCACAGTATCGGTAAGTGACTCTGGTCGATGTCTGAGTACCCAGTCCCTACCCCCTTTCAGGAGGATTTGGGCAAACTGCTCCACCAGGATGAGTTCAGCCACCACTACTCCGGTCCGCCCTTCAGGCTTTAGCCATCTCCAACACAGATCTCAGTTTCTGAGTGACAACCCAGGGCTGGGCACCTGGACGGTACCTTTCCCCCCAGAACCTCTGGTGAAGGTCTCCTCAGTAATGTCGAGGTAGTCCAAGATAGCCGTTCTGACCTGGGGGTAGTCTTGGGGGCTCTCTGCATCCAGTCCCAAATATGCGGCCTGCACCGTTCCCATTAGGTAGGGTGCCAGCAGGATGGCCCACTGGTCAGATGGCCATTGCGCAGCCATAGCCACCCACTCAAATGTTGTCAGAAAAGCCTCGGGGTCTTTCTCAGGGCCCATCTTTGTGAGCTCCACGGGTACCGGCGAGGCTCCTAGGCTTGGGCCCAGGTCCCCTAATGGGGACACTCCTGGGACTGCATCAACGCCACAACTTGTTGAACTAACCTTTGCTGTTGTTCCTGTTGTTGGGCCCCTAAGTCCCGAACCAGTTGCTGCTGCTGGGCGGTCATTTGCTGCAGGAGTTGTTGTTGCTGCTGTTGCTGGGCCACATGCTGCTGCTGCTACTGGTTCTCGGGCATCCATTTCAGCAATCGTTCCAACTCCATCGTTGCTGGCCGACCAGCCCACATTGTTCTAAATCAGGCTGCTTGGATGCCTAGGTCAGTCGATCTCCCCTTCTCTCAGGGGTGGGATCAAATATCCGTGTTCTCCACCAGTTGAATGGTCTCTACTCAGGGTCTGGTTGGGAAGCCTGGCCTAGTGGTCACGGCCACAACCGCAGACTGCCAAGGGAGTTGTGGGGAGAGGAGCCGGACTGGGCCCTCCCCATCTACCGGGCTCTGACCCAGGGCCCTTTTAGCTACCAGTAACCTGGCAACCAAGACTACTTAAGGATGTCCTCCCTGGGCCTCTTCCTCTCATCTCCCCTGCTGGGGTTACCTCAGTCCAGGCCTTCGCCTGATGGGAAAATCCAAATCCCAGGGAAGCAAGAGGGAGTCGCCACTGTCCAAGGCCACAGAATACTTCCCTCTCTGCTTGTCTCTACCGAGGGTCCTCCCTTTCCTCACAGAGGGCCCCTTTGGGCAGCTCCATCAGAGCCTTTAGGTTTCACTCTGCTCTGCGGGAGCTGTGAGTGACAGATCTGCTCACCTTCAGCACTGCTCGCCAACTGAGCTAATTCGCTGCCTTTTCATTCCTCCAGCAGATGGAGCATTTGCTACAGGTGTGGTGGGGCGGGGCTGGCTAAGCCCAAAATGAGCCCTTAAGTCCTTGTTGCTCAGTGTGGGGTTTGTACACCACATCACAGTGTGCAACTCCTCCCAACCTGATGTCACCCCACAAATTTTATAAGCACACTCTCCACTCTATTATCCAAGTCATTCATGAAAATATTGAATAGTATTGGACCCAGGACTCACCCCTGCGGAACCCCACCAGATACATCCCTCCAGTTAGACAATGAACCATCAATAACTACTCTTTGAGTATGGTCTTTCAACCAGTTGTGCACCCACCTTATAGTAATTTCATCCAGACCACATTTCCCGAGTTTGCTTATGGATAAGGCTACGATTTAATTTAGTCATGGGTATTTTTAGTAAGTCATAGACAGGTCACAGGCAATAACCAAAAATTCAGGGCCTGTGACCTATCCATGACATATACTATAAATACTCCTGACTAAATCTTGGGGTGGTGGGGGGGTGCTGCTGCAGGGGGGGAAAAAGGCGCCCCAGGGAAGCTGCTGCTGGGACGGCCCCTAGAGCCAGCTGTCCAGCTGTCCGATGCGGCTGCCTCTGGGGCTGCTCCAGCAGCAGCCGCCGACGCGGCTAGCTGTGGGGACATCCTGGCGGCTGGCTGCAGATTTGCTCCAGCAGCAGCTGGTGCAGCTCGCCCCGAGGCCACCAGAGCAGCAGTCAGTGCAGCAGGCTGCGGGTTCACTCCAGCAGCGGCCAGCTGATTGGGCGGCCCTGGGGTCAGGCACACTGCAGAAGTCATGGAGGTTGCAGAAAGTCACGGAATAAGTGACTTTCACGACCTCCGTGACAGACACAGAGCCCTACTTATGGAGAATGTCATGTAGGACTGTGTCAAAAGCCTTAGGAAAATCAAGATATATGATGGCTACTGCTTTCCCCCATCCACTAGGCCAATAAACCTGCCAAAGAAGGAAATTAGGTTGGTTTGGCATGATTTGTTCTTGACAAATCCATGCTGGCTATTCCTTATAACCCTATTATTCTTCTGGTCTTCTGGGACCTCACCTGTCTTCCAGGAGTTCTCAAATATAATTGCTAATGGTTCCAAGATTGCTTCAGCTAGTTCATGAAGTACTGTCGGATGAACTGGAGATGAAGATGCCTTAGCAGTTAAAGTGTGTTTTACCCCATGTTTCTGATACATTAAGCAGAGATGAAGCTTTCAAAGTCAATGAGCATCATGCTGCTGATCACCTACACACAGTTCTGAAAATGTGCTCCCATGGGGCTACTTTGGAGTTGATAACAAGTGTGGCAATACCTGTAATACTGATCCTAGGTCAAGGATAACTGTGGCACAGAGGTGGAAGCCCATATTTTTAGACAGGATCACTGGTTTTGGGTGCCTATTAGACCTTGAGCCACATTTTCAGAGGTGCTGAGTATCTGTAGCTCCCTTTTAAATTCAGTTGGAATGAGAGATGCTATATGCTTATGAAATTGAGGCCCAAGGTGCCTCAAGTTGGACATGGAAAAGCACTAGACATTCCTGAAATGTTTGGCTTAACTGACTTACCCAAGGCGACCATGAGAGCATCAGTGTCAGAATTAGAACTCAAGCACTCATCTCCCAGTCCTGGGCTCAGACTGCTCCTCTCCATGAGTCAGTTACTTCTGTGAGTCCATACCCATGTCCCAGCATGTAAGTTTCCAGTTGAAGGGGGTGGGGAAGTTTGTTGTCTTCCTTTTCTCTTTTTTCAAAATATGTACTTTGCATTAAAAAAATTCTCTCCCCCAATTACAATTTAGGTACAAGAAAGATCTGCAATCCAGCAGCACCACCTTTGTGCAGAAGAAAATAATTCATTCCCTGCTCAGATCACATAGCTGTATCTATCACCTAACCCTTTTAGTGCCTCCAATCCATCAACTCCTCATCCTTCAGTGATGGCCCCTCACTCCAAGTCTCCTCAACTCTTCAGTCCACCTTCACCCAACCCTTCCGCATCTGCTCCTGTTCCCATATAGCCACATCATCTCTGGAAGAAATCCAGGGACAACACAGACTTATTCCACTACAAGCTTCTTCTCTTCCATTAGCTCTCATTGTCAGAGCAGCTGCTGCTCTGCAGATATAGGATGTCAATCAATTTGCCAATTTGGAACCTTTCATTAAACACTAAATTATCATAGGAAACAAAAATGTAAAGAGCAAGTTCAACTTTGTGATTTCACGGGATATTATTGGTTTTTTATATATATTTTATTTTATTTAGAAGGAGCATGGCTCTACAATCTGATTAGTTCTACAATTTGATGATCACTTGGACCTTCACAGAATAACTTATTTCCAAGTGCCACAAAATGCTAACTTGGAGTTCTTCACAATACCTGCATTAGGCACACTGGTTTGGGTCTCGGGCTAGCAATTTCAGTTCCCTATTCCCTCCCTGAAGAAATAAGTCTTCCTACTTGCCTCTAATCCAACGAAAGTCACTTCACTGAACTGAACAGTCTCTGTGGCATTATAAATACCTCTTGCTCAACCATAAATCACACAGGCCACGAAAAGGACAAACAATATACTAAGCCATGTTGGCCACTATAATCCTCTGACTCCTTAGAATTCCATGCATGCTCACACACCGAGCATTGCTGGTGCACATGCTAGCAAGATGCCAAGAGAAGAGAAGGCTTTGTTATCTCAGCTGATGACTTTGAAGTCAAAGCCCACCTTGGGAGAAGTAATATGGCAGAACAGATAATTTGGACAGTATTAGAATCAGTTTTATGAACCACAGAATTCCCTTGCAGCCAATTGACAATATTATGAGTGTTTCAGAGGAATGGATCTAATAAGACAGTGCAGCTGTCAAGAGAGCTCATTTAAAAAATAAAATGTGACAAGGAGCTGTAATACACCAAAGACCTCCTGTATAGTTAACACTGCATTTGGCACTTTTGTGGCACTTTAACAGTTAGTCTGTAAAGTGCTCTGAAGTAAAGGCATTACATTTTATATGTCCACTTTCAGGTTCTTTCTGAAAGGAAAGACAAAAACAACGGAACTGCAACCATTTAAAAAAATATGAGCATATACAACACGAACCATTAGGAAACTGACTAATCTTGACATGTTCTGAACTTTCAGTCCAGGCTATTTTTTAGGGTCTAAGGGGAGACTTTAGGAAGCACTGTTTTTGGAGGAGGAAGTACCTCCATCTACTGAGAGGTGATTCCATCTTATTTCTAACCAGAAATCATAATTCTCTATTTGCAGTATCACAACTAATTACTGTAGAGTCTGACACCAGCGAGAGCATTAAGATGTCAAGTGCGGAGTACTTAATTTTGCAGGGTACACGCACCTTAGAATAAGCAGCCGGAACACATACACTCTTCAGGATGAAGACCCAATTTTCATGCAACTATCTCTGATCAGACACATTCATGATATGACAGGCAAAGGTGCCTCTAACTAGTTGTTATTTTTCCTAGGAGGTATCGGTAGCTCTTAAATCAGTTTTATCAGGGCAAATATAGCATCTTAAAACAAAAAGATATTATGTCAGGTTGCAAAATTAAGATTTTTCAAATTTAAGATAAGTAGAAAGGTTTAAAAACCTGTGTTTGGATTTAAAGATTCCCCTGCAGCCTGTGAAACCTAAACATTACAGCATCATACAGTACATGAGAACGAGAATGTAAAACTGATCTGTATATTCATTGTTCAAGTTGAATGAAGTGTGCATGTAGATACTCCAGTGGTGCCAGCCTTGGTGTCCCCTCCAGCCACTTCTCCCACAAGCATCTTCTCTTCCCAACCCACCCCCATGATAACCTCTTTTCATAGAACACTCGCCTGACATTGGCCTGCAAAGCTGCTACTCTCCCCATTTAAATCTCTGAAAACTTAATTCGGTGATAAGCAATACAAATACACACTATGTGGAGCAGGGCTTTGGAGCGGAGCCCGGAGCTGGAGCGCACAGCAGTGGAGCTGCAGGTTTGTGCCCGGAGCTGGAAAAGAGCTGGAGCACAGAAAATCTTGGCTGCTCCACTGTTCCTGTTTTTTTTTTTCCCATTTTCAATCCAAAATGAATGATATTTAGCAAGAAAGTCCTGAAGATGCCAAAAAGTTTCAGATTGTATAAAAACTGATATCAACATCTACTTTAGCACTTTACGTAATATATCACAGTTATTCTCACTTCGGCTGAAATCAAAATTTGATGTACAGATACAAAATTACAAAGTTTTTTGGAGATATGTTTTATTAAAGAATCAGATAATTATGAGACACCCGGCAACGCTGCAGACTGCTCCCACCCTTGTGTCAAGGTTAGGCGAGAACGTACTCGTGTAGATTAGTTAGATACTTCTTTCTGAAGGGTTGATCAACGAGACGCGCTGAGTACTGCAATTACAGAAAAGTGTGACGCAAGATGCAACATTTAAGATATCACAAACAGGTATATTGCAAAAAAAATGTTTTTGTTTATTGATATATTAAGGTATCACAAAAGATATTAACCACTTAAGCTCATTTCTCACACAGGATCCCGTTACCGGTACAATTGTTCATTTGTACATGCTCCCATATCACTCTGGCGGACTTATTTTATATGTCATCTGTTCAATGGTCTTTTGGTAGCGTTGTTTGTAATTTTAAATTTACTGAAAAAGTTGTGTGCAGCAGGCATATAAATATACAGTAAACATTTTTACATAAATTAGGAGTGATTTTTGTGATATATCCAGAGTGATTGGAAAATGTCCAGCACAACTTTGGGGGTGAATCCTTAGGTCATTTAAGAAAAAACATTTCTTCCTAAGGTGATGAAAAGTTAATTTCTGATTAATATCTCAAAAACACTTCAATAAAGTAATGAAATTATGCCTGTGTCTTAGCGTTAGTATGTGCTACCATATTACATTATCCAAAATTATTAAAACCATAGGCATCCCGATCTGGTGGTTGGTCATTTTTATTTCATATTTCAAGAAAGGCTTGTCGTCGACTGCCCCTGGCTACGAGCAGTACTATTATGTTCCATAATAAGTTAATAATTTTTTATTATTTATTATTACGTTTAAAATTTATGGTTCCAAAGTTGAAAAATAAGTAATAAGTAAAATTGTTTGTATCATTCTAAGCATCTAAGCATTAAAATTTTTAAACAGTTTTCTCAGAAACGGTTAATTATACAAAATAAATTAAGAGTACCATTTTAATGCATGTTTTAGCATTAAATCATATTCCAGGGTCGTATCTGTTAAACAGTCGAAGATTTAAAAAATGTTAAATAAACTTGGCCTAGTCCCCCCAGTTCATAGCGCCTGTAGTTTAAATAATTTTATTTGAATGCTGTTGTATGATAGAACGTTGGAAATAAACTTTAACAGGAAAGCAGATTCAAATTGCAAGCACAGTCCTTTTAGTAAAGACAGCAAATTTTTGGAAATATGTTTTTCCTTCATCAGTCTGGAAACATTATACAAGATAGAGCAAATAACAGGTTCTATCTTGTATAATGTTTCCAGACTGATGAAGGAAAAACATATTTCCAAAAATTTGCTGTCTTTACTAAAAGGACTGTGCTTGCAATTTGAATCTGCTTTCCTGTTAAAGTTTATTTTCACCCTTGTAACATGTAGCCTCATTACTTCCCAACAATTAATGTTGCAGAATAGCGATAGCACGGACTAACGCTACGGCACATACCAAATTTCATTGATATATGTATATTAAAGCATTTTTGAGATATTAATTAAAAACTTGGAAAATATTTCGAATATTTTTACCACAAAATTTCATAAGAAAAACTAACTTGCAATTTATAAATAAAAATTTATATTATGTATATTAAAATACTTCTTACTTCATTAAAACGGCAAGAAATGTTAAAATATTAAAATATACTTTAATAATAATTTTGTGTAAAAAGAAAATGCGATCATTTTTGTCCAGAAAATCCAAAATAAATTAGAAGTACCTTAAGTGGTTAAGATATCACAAGCAGGTACATTATAAAAAAATGTAATGCTTTTGTTCATTGCTTTTTGAAGATGATAACAAGAAACATTTGGATGCGGTGACAGCACAAGAAGATTTGGCCATGGCTTCAACAAAAAAATCAAATCTGCCCCCATGATTGATAGCTGATTTACGGAAAAGGATCTCAACAACATCTTTACTTTTGAATTTGAAAAGCCCAAATTTTGGCTTTTGGGAAAAGCAAAGAGGAAATTGGCAATGTGCAAGGTGGAAAAGGAAGTGAATGGCAAGCTCAAACCATGTAGCTTCAAGTTAAGTGAAGCAAGTGCCATGAAAAGTTTCAACCTTTGGCGGCAGGTAAAACGTAACCATCCTGAAAACTATGCAGCTCTGGTTACAAAAAAGGACCCGGAAGATTAGGAAAAACAGAAAGCTGACACAGCTAAATGACGTTCATCTGGCTCTTTGAAAACTCCTGGAGAAAAGATATGTTGTGGAGCTTCATCTGAAAAGAAACCCAAAATTGAGCAAACAAAACTTGACCTGAAGTCCTCAAAGGTTACAGTCACCATGGATGCCAATACTTTCCGTGCTGGGCTGATGGAAATGGTTTGCTTGAGTTCAACACCGCTCACTACCTTCCGGCTAAAGAACAAAGGATTCCAAAAAACTGCAGGTGAAATGGGTCGGCAGCTTGGCATTTCGACGGGGCAGGATGCAGTTCATCATTTAGTTGTCAGCATAGCTGAGTCTGGTCGCGAAGAGCTCAAGAAAGCTTTGGAGCAAAAATTGTGCTACCTGAAAATGGATGCGGCAACGCGTGGAAACAGAAGTTTCCTTGTAATCAATGCTCAGTACTACGAAGAAGGAAAAGACAAAGCTGTGGTAAAAACCTTGGACATAATCGACACTGAAGGGAGTCACAATTCTTCATACGTGAAAAGTCAAGTAAAAGCTATTTTAGGAAAATTTGGGATCAATGAAATGCAAGTGCTGAACATCTGCGTTGACAATGCAGCAAACATGACGTGTGCCATCAAAAATTTCAGCTAGGACAATGAAACCATTTCTACCTCTGAGCACAGGGATGTGGACAGAACTGAAGCTATTTTGCCTGATGAAGGAACTAAAGGAATGGATGAAATTGAACTCAACATGGATGCTGCTGCGCAATGGGTTAATGACCGTATCCTCATACTTCCAACATGGCTTCATGAGGACGACTCAAAAGTCCAACTGATGAGGTGTGGTATTCACACTCTTCAGTTGGCAATCTGGGATGGACTGAACAAAGAACATGCGAAGAAATTTCTGGCAAAAATTTGACAAGTCGTTGTCAAACTACGAACCCCAAGTAGTCGAAGAGTTCTGCTTGATCCACATGGGCTAACTCAATCATTGGATACTGTGACTCGCTGGGGTTCAACATTTGCAATGACTGATCGGCTTCTCGTTTTTCAATCTTACTGTGAACAAGTGTCTGCTGCTGGAACAAGAGAACGCAAGTTAACAAAAGCTGAATGGGACAAAGTGAAGAACCTGCGAGACCTCTTGGCAAAGCCAAACCAAACAACCGTGAATCTTCAAGCTGCCAATGTAACCCCAGGAGTTTTAATGAAGGAATGGCGAAAACTGTCCAAATTCTTGCAAGAAAATGGTGGACAAATTGCAGAAGGAATTCTATCCTCCATGCAGAAACGCAAAGAGAAGCTTTTTTGACAATATTCATTTCCTTGATGGAGTTTATGTTGACCCACAGTATCGGATTCTTCTTACCTCAAGGGAAATACCAAAGGCAAAGGAAGGGCTCCTTGATATTGCTCAATGACTCAAAAAACAAAATCCATTGCTACATTTGAACTCGGTTGAAGAAAATGAAACACAACAAAAGGAGTCATCAACAATCGAATTTGCGGTTTCAGAAAGTTCACATCCTTCAGAAATAGCAGGCTGTTCTCAAATTTCTGTCTCCACTCTGAACTTGTTCGAGCGTCCATCCCTGAGACGTCTTCAACCATCACAGGGAAATGGAGATAATTCAAGCACCAATTCTTCAGAAGATGATGCCTTCGACAAGGAATTGGATAAATAAGAAAGACGCCGGCGAGTTTCTGCGATTCATAATTGTAATGAAGCATTATTCAAGATTGTGAGGCGATGGAGTCTATTGGTAGGCTAAAAGTTAAGTCTCTTTTTGAGGTCATTCACAGCTACACACACCGCATTCAGGCTGCCTGTAGAATTCCTTCGAGCATGCCAACAACTCAAGCTTGTGTAGAGCAACTGCTTTTGGCTTTAAAGTTAATTTTAAATGATTTGCAGCAGACTATGAAAGACGACTTGATTGCTTCAATAATTTTTTAGAGAATAAATTATGAATGATTCTAGTTTGCATCATTGTTGATGAAATTTAAATTGTTTTAAAAGTCTTAATAAAAATAATGTTTTTTCAAAATTACAGTATGCACTTTTTTATTTAGTTAAAAACTAATTTGAGTCGGAGCACGGAGCGGAGTCAGAGCGGAGCTGGAGCAGTCACTATTGGTGCCGGAGCGGAGCTGGAGTGGAGCAATTCAGAAATTTGATTGCTCCAAATCCCTGATATGGGCTTGTATAAACTGAGTACCCATGTAACCTCATTACAATAAACCTTGGCTTCCTCACCACATCCCTCGCTTCGGTCTGTCATCCTAGAGGTTGTGGTCTATCTACAATTTAGATTGTGTTATGAAGCAGGAGCCATCTTTGAAGCACTTAGTACATTTATGGGCTATAATAAACAATATAATGACTCTTGTTATCTCCAGGTTCACCAGATGATTCATTCCAATTTGTACTTGCACACTTAGTATTTTACAAACTTTTTACCATCAGCTCCAGTATGCTTGCTCCAGGATTGGCCAACACGTGATGCTGCAGGGAAAGATGAAAAGTCAACATGGGAAACTTATGAGCAGAAGTGGAAAAAAGAAATTCCTTCCTGAACCACACTACAGTCAATAACACATAGCCCTGGTCTACACTAGGACTTTAGGTCGAATTTAGCAGCGTTAAATCGATTTAAACCTGCACCCATCCACACAATGAAGCCCTTTATTTCGACTTAAAGGGCTCTTAAAATCGATTTCCTTACTCCACCCCTGACAAGTGGATTAGCGCTTAAATCGACGTTGCCGGCTCGAATTTGGGGTACTGTGGACACAATTCGATGGTATTGGCCTCCGGGAGCTATCCCAGAGTGCTCCATTCTGACCGCTCTGGACAGCGCTCTCAACTCAGATGCACTGGCCAGGTAGACAGGAAAAGAACCGCGAACTTTTGAATCTCATTTCCTGTTTGGCCAGCGTGGCAAGCTGCAGGTGACCATGCAGAGCTCATCAGCACAGGTGACCATGATGGAGTCCCAGAATCGCAAAAGAGCTCCAGCATGGACCGAACGGGAGGTACGGGATCTGATCGCTGTTTGGGGAGAGGAATCCGTGCTATCAGAACTCCGTTCCAGTTTTCGAAATGCCAAAACCTTTCTGAAAATCTCCCAGGGCATGAAGGACAGAGGCCATAACAGGGACCCGAAGCAGTGCCGCGTGAAACTGAAGGAGCTGAGGCAAGCCTACCAGAAAACCAGAGAGGCGAACAGCCGCTCTGGGTCAGAGCCCCAAACATGCCGCTTCTATGATGAGCTGCATGCCATTTTAGGGGGTTCAGCCACCACTACCCCAGCCGTGTTGTTTGACTCCTTCAATGGAGATGGAGGCAATACGGAAGTAGGTTTTGGGGACGAAGAAGATGATGATGAGGAGGTTGTAGATAGCTCACAGCAAGCAAGCGGAGAAACCGGTTTTCCCGACAGCCAGGAACTGTTTCTCACCCTAGACCTGGAGCCAGTACCCCCCGAACCCACCCAAGGCTGCCTCCTGGACTCAGCAGGCGGAGAAGAGACCTCTGGTGAGTGTACCTTTTAAAATGCTATACATGGTTTAAAAGCAAGCATGTGAAAGGATTACTTTGCCCTGGCATTTGCGGTTCTGCCTTTGCAAAAGGTTTCTGGGGAGGGCAGCCTTATTTCGTCCTTCATGGTAGGACACTTTACCACTCCAGGCCAGTAACACGTACTCGGGAATCACTGTAGAACAAAGCATTGCAGTGTATGTTTGCTGGCATTCAACCAAAATCCGTTCACGCGGTGGGAGGAGGCAAAATGCGACCTTGTAACGAAAGCACATGTGCTATGTATGTAATGTTAACAGCAAGGTTTACCCTGAAAGAGTGTAGCGACTGTTTTATAAAATGTGTCTTTTTAAATACCGCGGTCCCTTTTTTTTTCTCCACCAGCTGCATGTGTTTCAATGATCACAGGATCTTCTCCTTCCCAGAGGCTAGTGAAGCTTAGAAAGAAAAAAAAACGCACTCGCGATGAAATGTTCTCCGAGCTCATGCTGTCCTCCCACACTGACAGAGCACAGACGAATGCGTGGAGGCAAATAATGTCAGAGTGCAGGAAAGCACAAAATGACCGGGAGGAGAGGTGGAGGGCTGAAGAGAGTAAGTGGCGGGCTGAAGAGAGTAAGTGGCGGGCTGAAGAGAGGGCTGAAGCTCAAAGGTGGCGGCAGCGTGATGAGAGGAGGCAGGATTCAATGCTGAGGCTGCTGCAGGACCAAACCAGTATGCTCCAGTGTATGGTTGAGCTGCAGCAAAGGCAGCTGGAGCACAGACTGCCACTGCAGCCCCTCTGTAACCAACCGCCCTCCTCCCCAAGTTCCATAGCCTCCACACCCAGACGCCCAAGAACGCGGTGGGGGGGCCTCCGGCCAACCAGCCACTCCACCACAGAGGATTGCCCAAAAAAAAGAAGGCTGTCATTCAATAAATTTTAAAGTTGTAAACTTTTAAAGTGCTGTGCTTAAAGTGCTGTGTGGCATTTTCCTTCCCTCCTCCACCACCCCTCCTGGGATACCTTCGTAGTCATCCCCCTATTTGTGTGATGAATGAATAACGAATGCATGACTGTGAAGCAGCAATGACTTTATTGGCTCTGCAAGCAATGATTAAAGGGAGGAGGGGAGGGTGGTTAGCTTACAGGGAAGTAGAGTGAACCAAGGGGCGGGGGAGTTAATCAAGGAGAAACAAACAGAACTTTCACACCGTAGCCTGGCCAGTCATGAAACTGGTTTTCAAAGCTTCTCTGATGCGTACCGCGCCCTCCTGTGCTCTTCTAACTGCCCTGGTGTCTGGCTGCGCGTAACCAGCAGCCAGGCGATTTGCCTCAACCTCCCACCCCGCCATAAACGTCTCCCCCTTACTCTCACAGATATTGTGGAGCACACAGCAAGCAGTAATAACAGTGGGAATATTGGTTTCGCTGAGGTCTAAGCGAGTCAGTAAACTGCGCCAGCGCGCCTTTTAACGTCCAAATGCACATTCTACCACCATTCTGCACTTGCTCAGCCTGTAGTTGAACAGCTCCTGACCACTGTCCAGGCTGCCTGTGTACGGCTTCATGAGCCATGGCATTAAGGGGTAGGCTGGGTCCCCAAGGATACATATAGGCATTTCAACATCCCCAACAGTTATTTTCTGGTCTGGGAATAAAGTCCCTTCCTGCAGCTTTTGAAACAGACCAGAGTTCCTGAAGATGCGAGCATCATGCACCTTTCCCGGCCATCCCACGTTGATGTTGGTGAAACGTCCCTTGTGATCCACCAGAGCTTGCAGCACTATCGAAAAGTACCCCTTGCGGTTTATGTACTCGGCGGCTTGGTGCTCCGGTGCCAAGATAGGGATATGGGTTCCGTCTATAGCCCCACCACAGTTAGGGAATCCCATTGCAGCAAAGCCATCCACTATGACCTGCACATTTCCCAGGGTCACTACCCTTGATATCAGCAGATCTTTGATTGCGTGGGCTACTTGCATCACAGCAGCCCCCACAGTAGATTTGCCCACTCCAAATTGATTCCCAACTGACCGGTAGCTGTCTGGCGTTGCAAGCTTCCACAGGGCTATCGCCACTCGCTTCTCAACTGTGAGGGCTGCTCTCATCTTGGTATTCATGCGCTTCAGGGCAGGGGAAAGCAAGTCACAAAGTTCCATGAAAGTGCCCCTACGCATGCGAAAGTTTCGCAGCCACTGGGAATCGTCCCAGACCTGCAACACTATGCGGTCCCACCAGTCTGTGCTTGTTTCCCGAGCCCAGAATCGGCGTTCCACAGCATGAACCTGCCCTATTAGCACCATGATGCATGCATTGGCAGGGCCCATGCTTTCAGAGAAATCTGTGTCCATGTCCTGATCACTCACGGGACCGCGCTGACGTCGCCTCCTCGCCCGGTATCGCGTTGCCATGTTCTGGTGCTGCATATACTGCTGAATAATGCGTGTGGTGGTTAATGTGCTCCTAATTGCCAAAGTGAGCTGAGCGGGCTCCATGCTTGCCGTGGTATGGCGTCCGCACAGAAAAAAGGCGCAGAACGATTGTCTGCCGTTGCTCTGACGGAGGGAGGGGCGACTGACGACACGGCTTACAGGGTTGGCTTCAGGGAGCTAAAATCAACAAAGGAGGTGCCTGTACATCAAGGAGTATTTCAGGCAGGACTGCACGGAGGGTTCCAATAAGAAATGGTGCACCTAAGTTATCGTTCTTATTGGAACAAGGAGGTTAGCCTGGCCTCTGATTGATACATGGCTAGATTTACCTTGCTGCACCTTCTCTGTGAGTGACTGCAGTGTGACCTAGAGGAATGAGTCCCCTAGACAGGGGAGGAGGCAAATGAGTACAAAACAAATCTGGTCTATTTCTTGTTTTGACCCACTCCATCTATCTTTTACATCTTTGGCTGGCAGCAGACGGTGCAGCAGACGGTGCAGAAGGACTGCATGCCATCCACATCTCATGGCTGCTCGGCAGAAGATGGTACAGTACGACTGCTAGCCATCCCCATCTCTTGCCTGCCTGGCAGAAGATGGTGCAATACGACTGCTAGCAATCCTCATCTCTTGCCTGCCTGGCAGAAGATGGTACAGTACGACTGCTAGCAGTCCGTATCGCCTGCCCGCTCACCATAAGACGGTTCAATAGGACTGACTGCAGGACTAAAGAGAATGACCTGGTCAAGTCACTCCAAATTTAGTCCCTGCGACCATGTCTGCCCAGGCGCTCCCAGCCGACGCGGCCAGGAGCACCTCGGACACGACGAGGACGACTACCAATCGTATTGCACCGTCTGCTGCCAGAAGGCAATGGGTTGCTGCTACTGTGTAGCAAAGCCGTACCGCGTCTGCCAGCACCCAGGAGACATAGGGTGACGGTTACCTGAGCGGGCTCCATGCTTGCTGTGGTATGGCGTCTGCACAGGTAACTCAGGAAAAAAGGCGCGAAATGATTGTCTGCCCTTGCTTTCACGGGGGGAGGGAGGGAACGGGGGGCTGATGATATGTACCCAGAACCACCCGCGACAATGTTTTAGCCCCATCAGGCATTGGGATCTCAACCCAGAATTCCAATGGGCAGCGGAGACTGCGGGAACTGTGGGATAGCTACCCACAGTGCAACGCTCCGGAAGTCGACGCTTGCCTCGGTACTGTGGAAGCGCTCCGCCGAGTTAATGCACTTAGAGCATTTTCTGTGGGGACACACACACTCGAATATATAAAACCGATTTCTAAAAAACCGACTTCTATAAATTCGACCTTATTCCGTAGTGTAGACATACCCATAGAGCATGAGATGTCATTACTTTGTCAATACTTGGGATTTAGCAATCTGTGTCCAGCATCTGGAGAAGACAAAGAAAGCTATGATTTACACCATTTCTTCTTATTCCTGTTTCAAGCAAAATTAACTCATCCTGTACAATTGGCAGCTTTCCTCATCTACATTTCAGGTTTCCCTGGCAGCAGCTATACTGGTTGCTGGCTGCTACTGCTGAATCAGGACTAACCTCAGAGACAGACAGGGCCATAGCCTGTTTGACTGTTCTTGTCAACATTCTCCAAGATGGCCCTGCCGCACCACAGGCTATAGCAGCTGGCCGTGAACCAGGCTAAAAGCAGAGTGAGCAGCAGGTGATGCTCATGCCAGTTGATTACTGTCACCTTCTGCTCCTAAAAGCAAATGAGGTTAGGAACAGGAGAGAGGGGAGACACCTAAGCCACCCCAAATGCATTCTAGACTCCTCATGGAAGACTGCACTGCAGTGTTGCTAACTCTTGTGATTACAGAACAAGTCTCACAATACTTAGTGTTTTTCTTAAAGCCCCAGCTTCCAAACTCATGTGAGAATCTCAGCTTTCATTTAGAAAACGTTTCTAACTTTCATGGCTGTGGAGAAAAGCTGAAAAACATGAACACTAACAGCTCAGAAAACAGAAGACAAATAAAAAGACCAAAAATGTATGTTTGAGTCTCATAATTTTGAGGGGCCTGACCCATGAGTTTTGAATGCTTGAGGCTGGTGATACTGCCCTGTTATTATTTATTTGTATTATGGTAGCTCCTGTGAGTTCCTGCCATGGACCAGGACCCCATTATGCTAGGTACTGAACCAACACAGTGTAATGGGAGAGCAGGAGACTGCCACATGGCTAATTGCCATCAGGCCAGCTGCATCCAGCAAAACACTTGGGCTGAGAAGAGCAGGAGCAATCATGTGAGCTGAGGCTAGGCCCAGTGGCATAGCCTGTTCCCCTCCCTCTTCCATGAGACTCATGTTTTTCTGCTGTTGGAAGTCTTCTCCTCAAGATAAGGCCTGTGAGAGACAGTGTGCTCAGCGTGCTGACCCTCATGTAGCTGAATAAGCATACTGCCCCTGGCAGGCACTACTGTGAGGAGATGCAAAAAGCCATATGGGGCAGGGAAGAGAGATGGAGGAAGAAGGCCTGGGCACACCACACAAACAGTATTGTTAAGTCTGAAAACCTGACCTGTAAGTAAGCCCAATGCACCCCAGGCATCTGAACCCCAGAAGCAGGGATATTCCCTGTTTAACAGAGCACCTTGGACCTTGTAGTGACTACATGGGCATTTGGTAATGATAGTAACATTAGTAGGAAATGAAAAATCCTCCAAAATGATGGCTAGAGCATAAGAGGACTCAATGCTGCAGCCCTTCAGGCAGAAGCCCTATTGAAGACAGTAAGAATGCTACCCACAGAGTAGCCACAGGATAAGGTCTTAATAGATTAACTAAATCAATGGCTACAAGTAATAGGCCAAATGTCCTCCAAGATACAGCCAAGCATCATCACTGACTTCAACAGACCCCAATTTTAGACGTGTCTTGACTCTGAGCCCCTGTAGAGAAACAACAGGCACAACAATATGGGGAAATACAAAGTTATAAGATGTCCTAGTCCAGGCTTAGCCTAGTTAAAAAGTTAGTGCTGAAGAAGTGAGGTGAAAAGAATTACAAAGGCTCAGCAATGTGAATGAAGTGTTAACCCACTTCCTGAACTGGAGAAAAGAGTGACCAAGAATCAGCCTGGCACTCCGATTAACAAGTGAACATATTGTTATGATCATACCTACAGCTTTTTTTTCTTTTCCATTGGGAAGAAAGGTGGAGCTGGACTCTTAAGCATGGCCTGTACTGTACCCTGCCCTGTAGTAAAGAACGGGCATATCACTCATTTCTTTGCACAGTACAAACTAAGAGTTTTTAATGGAAACTGCTTACTTATGTGTGGAAAGTCTGCCAAGCAAATTACCAAGGCCACAAGAGTTTTGCCCAGTCCAGTGAGCATCTAGGAAGGGAGGAGGATAATAATCTCTATTGCTCTCTGCTATAACTAAATACGGTATGGCTCTGTGGTGACTAAGGAGCAGAAGATAGGCCATCCTATCCTGTTCCCACTGGCATCAATAGGAGTTTTGCCATTGACAAATCCTGGTTCAACAGTGTCTTAAGACTAATGAACTGGAGAAAGCCTTTAAATCTTTTGATGCTACTGCTCTGGCCACTTGCTGCTGTAAATGAAAAAAGGGATAGTCACAGAAAGGTACAATATTCAAGAGAAGATAGAAAACAGCCAACAGTAAGTCAAAAATAAAGTTTATCCAAAGATAGCTTCAATCATTCACTCCATTTTACTATTCTACCCCTACAGTAATTCTCCTTGTTTCCACCCATATTCTCCACAGACCAAAAATATCTCTAATATTAACCTACTCCACCCACAGAGGATAAATATGGGGAAAGCCTACCTAAGTAATGCTGAATGTTGTAAGACATTTGAATTAGAGCAGGGCGAAAAATGGATTTTTCAGTTCGCTGGCAATTCCAAAGAATTGAAAAAAGTTTCATTTGGGTCAAACTGAAAACAACTTCTTTTTAATATTTTCAGCAAATTATGAAGTAAAACAAAAATTGAGTTGGCTCAGAATCAAATGTTTCATTTTGACGTTACTGAAACATTTTGATTTTTCAGTCCGGTCAAAACTATTCAGTGAACTCAACACATTGACTAGTTTCAGGTCAACCAAAGCTATGTTTTTCAGCAAATAAACTATTCACTGACAAAATTTCATCCAGCTCTAATTTGAATTAGAAAAGGTGATTTTAGTGTGAATGATCAATCTGTCCTCAAAAGCAACACCAACACATTTCTGTTTACAATCGTGACCTACTTATGGTAACTTTCAAACTACAGTGTGTGCCATTATTCAACAGATGAACAAAAACAGTTACATAAGATCATAATACTATCAGAATAAAGTTATAACACTGGACAAAACACAAGTAGCAGGTGTGCAAATACAAAATAATCACTCAAACTCTGATTTAAAAATGCAGAGGTATAAAATGCTTTAAAACTTTAACTTCTTGCACATTTCAGTTGCCAACTGCTGAAAATTCTAAAAACTGCCTACTAAAAAGGTAAAAAAATATTTGAAATATGCAATTCAGTGAACATATACAAAAAGAAAAGGAGGACTTGTGGCACCTTAGAGACTAACAAATTTATAATTTTAAATGTTAGTCTCTAAGGTGCCACAAGTCCTCCTTTTCTTTTTGCGGATACAGACTAACAGGGCTGCTACTCTGAAACCTGAACGTATGCAGTTATAGAACTATCAGAGGAGGAGAATGAGTGATTTCTGAAAACTGGAATAACACGGAGCACTCAGAGATTTTAAACAAAATAAAGTAAAATAGGGAGCCTGGTAGTTTGAGAGTTTCTAACATTTAATAAGTGATGGTTATTAAATTCCAATTCAATTCTTTCAGCTAGAAACCGAAGACGAAACACAGATTTCTCTCAACCTGAAAGACCCAAGAATGAGGGAGAAAGGTAAACAGTGCCAGCCACTTAAAACTAAGTAGGATTTGTTTCATTCACATCCATAATATTTTCAGCAGCCTCCATTTCATGATTCAGAATTGCTGATGTAAATGATTTATAGTAACTGAAGTAAGAAGTGACCCACGCTTTGAATGGAATAGTTCAGAATATTTATGGGTTTAAAATGAAGCGCATTATTATAGAATCCCATAACAAAGTAAGAGATATGTAGTATCTGAATGTACTCTAGACTGAGTGTCAGTACCGCTTGCCTATAACAGACACATTGCACAGGTCATAAATGAGGGTACTCTGCTATCCCTCAGTTCTCCGGCTATGCACTTCTCATTTTTCAGCAGAGGATCTCAACAAAAGTTAAGGATGTCGATTAGTCCTCAGAGCAACTACCCAGAGCCAGGAATAGTACCCAAGAATCTAGGAAACAAAACTCCTAGTCCTTTGCTCTAACCACTAGTCCACACTAGTCTGATTAATCAGGGGTGGCTTGTCTGAAAGTGTTTGTACAAGCGAGAGAATGCAAGACATTAGTCTAGAGTAAGGAAGGCAGAGTTTGAGAGCACACGTTGCTGGATGCAACCCTCCTCCTCGAAGGAAATGCTGCCCACCCAGCAGACAGCACACCAGGATTTAAAAGCAAATAATTTGGGGGATGCATGCAGGGAACACCTTTACAGCCGCTCAAATGCTTTTAAATCGGAGCTCTCGTGCAGGGGCCGGCGGCATCTGCTTTGAGGCACGGACCGATTTCTTCCCTCCCCACAGCCGGTACAAAGTTTTAACATATATTAAGCAACCCCTTACCTATCTTGGTCTGTTTCTTTGCAATTTCTTCCTCCCGCTTTCTTGCCCGTTTAAACTTGAACTGAGACCAATCTGTGGCTGTTGCCTGGCTCTTCAGCCACCTTTACCGTCCAGCTGTGCGCCGAGTCCCCGCCGCCTCCCATCTCCGAGTGGGAGTGAAACATTAACACCCCCTTGCCCCGCGTCCTCTTTGCAGCACGTAGAGAACGCCTCAAATTGTCGTCTGCAGAGGATGCGGGCCCCGCCGCAGCTGCCCAGCTGTCCCTCAGCTGGCTGCACCGCTGGGCGCTAAAGTCCAGCGCCGCCTGTCTGCACCGCCCCCCGATTGCCTTTCATTGGGAGCGCTGCCTTCTCGGCGCCTTCCGATGGGCTCCCGGCGCCGTCAGTCTCTGGGCTCCCGGGCCGGCGTGCAGCACTCAGGCCAGCCGCCCTCTGCAGGGGGAGGGCGGGGACGGCGGAGGCTGGAGTGATGTGGCACTGAGCGGCGGGGAGGGGGGAGCGTCTGGGCAGGGGCGCTTCTCTGGGCTCTTGAATGTGTGCAAAAAGAAAAGGAGGACTTGTGGCACCTTAGAGACTAACCAATTTATTTGAGCATGAGCTTTTTGCGAATACAGACTAACACGCTGTTACTCTGAATGTGTGCAGAGAGCCAATCCCAGACTGCGGGCTCACGGCACGGTCTCTGCCCCCCGGGCTCAGACATGTAAACTGGCAGGCTCTCTCCTTTGCAGTTGTGAAGGGGGTGATGGATTTTGCAGGGCGTTTCAATCGGACACTTAGTCCTGTATCTCTTTCATTTGTATTTTACTCACAGGTATGGCCACAGGGGGCCCAATAAGGGGGCCCAGCCTAGCCCAACCTCCAAGACCTACCAGCCTTTTGGTGCCCTCCTTTCAAACCACTGCAGGATTTAGGAATTCTCACTGCTGGTTGCCCCTTTGCGCTCGTTTGAATAGTCACAGGTTGGCAGCGCCTAGCACAGTTTAAGTGCCTCAGGCAGCTCTGTTTTGGGGTCAGCTCAGTTACTAGTCCTGGTCTACACTACCAAGTTAGGTCAATGCAAGGCAACTTACGTCAGCCTAGCTCTGTAAGCGTCTACGCTAAAATGTCGCTCCCGCTGACGTAACTTGCTTGCTATGCTGACCTAATAACTCCACCTCCATGAGAGGTGTAGCGCTTAGTTTGACGTAGTTATGTTGATGCAGTATCAGTGTAGACACTGTGTTGATTACATCAACTGTTGCTGCCTTTTAGAAACCATCCCACAATGCCTGTACGACTGACAGTTAGGGTTTGTCTACACTACCACGCGGGGTCTATCTAAGAGACGCAACTTCAGCTGCATGAATAGCAAAGCTGAAGTCAACATACGTAGATCTACTTACCACGGTGTCTTCACTGTGGGAAGTCGACAGCTGACGCTTTCCCGTCGACTCCACTTGCGCTTCTTGTTCTGGTAGAGTACCGGAGTCGATGGGAGAGCGCTCAGCCGTCGATTTATCATGTTTATACTAGACGTGATAAATCAACCCTCGCTGGATCGATCGCTGCCCGCTGATCTGGCGGGTAGTGTAGACAAGCCCTTAGATTGGTGCAAGTGCTCCTGGTGAGGATGCGCTCCAACAACACTAGAAGCACAGTGTGGACATACAAAAGTGATTTAATTACTGCGGTGGCTGTATGTCAATGTAACTTAGGTTGACATAATTTTGTAGTGTAGACATTCCCTAAGAGATGCTTTCTTTTCACAGCTGGCTTTTTTCCAAAGTAAAATGGAATATAGCACAAAAATGACACTTTCTTGCAACTGTCACCTCTCCTGTCAACCTGTGGAACTCATTGCCAGGGTAAGTTGTGAAGGCCAAAACTATAATGGGGCTCAAAAAATAATTAGATAAGTTCATGGAGGCTCAATCCATCAATGGCTATTAGCCAAGATGGTCAGGGATGCAACCCCAGGCTGTGGATATGCCTAAACAGCGAGTGGACAACGGGATGGATCACTTGATGATTACCTGTTCTGTTCATTCCCTCTGAAGCACCTGGCATTGGCCATTGTCACCAGACAGGATACTGGGCTAGATGGACCATTGATCTGACCCAGTATCGCCGTTCTTTTGTTCCTATCCCCCCATTCTCTCTGGTTAATTAGCTAGAAAAGTGACTTTGTTTATAATAGAAGTGCCTTTTCTAGATCATAAAGATCTTTACAAAAGTAGGCAAGTGTTATTGTGCCCATTTTACAGAGGAGGAAACTGAGGCACAGAAAAATTAGATGATTTATCCATGGTCACACAGAAAATATATGGCAGAGCCAGGAATAGAACCCAGGAATTATTATAAACTGAAAAGTCTGTTAACAGCATAATAATACATTATACTATAAAGGATACCTTACACTATTTGCACAATATCAGCTGGCAGAGACTATCAACACAGTTCAAAAGCCTTAAACAGAGAGAGTTTCTCTTTGCAAGTGTTGACCAGGAAATTCTGGTAAACAGGTATTTTAAAAAGTCCCTGCTTAGAGCCAGCAACAGACAAGCTGGAGTGGCCATCCCTCTCCTCCAAGGTTCCCGGAATAGCCTATGATGCTAATCTCACCTCTTCTGCCTACTAAATTATCTGTTTTATGGGGCTTTCCAGACTAAATCCTTGCACCCCTAAAACTGCCCTCATTCAAGTTCTCTGCCTCTAAACCTTATTAAGAACCCCAACCCTTCCTATTTGTGGGTGGGTATAAGATATTTGGGGAGAAGGTTAATGCTATACAGATTCATCCTGGATCTAGCAGACATTCTATTACATGCTTCTGTTTGATTTTGTGCCTATGGTTGTCCCTGGATCCTTTTGAGAGGGCTAAATCCATACCCACCTCTCTAGTATACTGCTATGAATATGCTTGCTTGCATATAACATTGTATAAGTAGTTGCTGCAGGTGCCTTTTATACAATTTTATTTGGCAAGTGGAGTTGCCCTTCCAAACTGCATAGTGATATGAGCATTTACCAGAACTCCCACCTCACTCTAAGCAGAGTTTCAAGTTGTCCACAGTTTCAAATGAGGGGCAAGTCTGCCATGTGCAGTCAGAATTTAATAAAAGGTATCAACCTATAAGTGAGAATACAATGTTAATTGTCTTCCCCCAGGTCATCTAATCAAACCACACTATAAGTTGGCAAATCTGTTGAGAGTACTCGACAGCTGGATCCAACCTGTATGGCATCCAGACCTGTTTTCTGGTCACAAGGTACTTCTTTAGCAGTTTATTTTAAAACTGACAGCAGAGTGCTTCTCATGTAATGATACTGTCTCTACCTAATGGATATCCTTCTGCTGCTGGGGAGTTTTCAGGCAGGCTAAGCTGCTTCAATCTGAGTGCACTTACCTCATCTGTTTACCAGTTGTCTGATGAGTCTGTGTTGGCAGCAGTGATCTCTGCCCTTCTGGGATTCACCATCTTCATCTTTACACTCACCTCTTTTCTTTTCCTTTTAAGCAAAGTGTTTCCCCCTGTGAGAATACTCTAACCAGCCGGGCAGCAAAGGATTCTGCACCCCTAGGGGAGTCTGAATGCTCTTGTGGTATGTGTTACTGTAAAAACCAAAAAGTAAACAAGAATATTCTGTAGCGTCTTTAGTGCAGGGGTAGTCCATTATTTTTTGTCAAGGTCCAGATTTCTTGGTCAAGGTATGGTCAAGGTCCAGACACCAGGAAAATTTAAAAAAAATAAATAATGATAATAATATGTAAATTAAAAGGTTTGGGGGTCCATTCAAAAGCATCTGGCGGTCTGGATTTGGCCCATGGTCTGCCTATTGACTACCCCTGCTTTAAGGTCTAAGGATTAGGAGACAACAGGGCTTCCCTTAGCCAAAGTAGGAATATGATTGTTTTAGCTAAGTCCAAAGAAAGGTCAAAAGCACAACTAATTTCAGCCAGGTACGGAAGGCCCAATGCTTCTTAGCTCTCCTCTCAGTTACAACTAACCCCAGAACACAGGGTGCACACCTTCCTCTTATACAGTGTGATGGCAGGGAGTTAATTCCACACAGTTGCTCCAACCTTGCTACACCTCCCACCACCCAAAAATCCTGTACTCACAGAAGGCAACCGTGTTTCTTTCTCTAGCTAGAGGGATAGGTAAGCTCATTTCTGGCAACCTCTGAATGGGTTATATACTCATCATGATCATATTTGGTTAAATGAAGCAACAACAATTATTTAAAATTTTTCTCACTTAAAAGAAGAATCCAGGGTAACATAAGACGTATTCTGTTAAATAATTACAAAGAAGGACAAATTCTTTCAAGTTTCAGAGTAACAGCCGTGTTAGTCTGTATTCGCAAAAAGAAAAGGAGTACTTGTAGCACCTTAGAGACTAACCAATTTATTTGAGCATGAGCTTTCGTGAGCTACAGCTCACTTCATCAGATGTTTACCGTGGAAACTGCAGCAGACTTTATATACACACAGAGAATATGAAACAATACCTCCTCCCACCCCACTGTCCTGCTGGTAATAGCTTATCTAAAGTGATCAACAGGTGGGCCATTTCCAGCACAAATCCAGGTTTTCTCACCCTCCACCCCCCCACACAAATTCACTCTCCTGCTGGTGCTAGCCCATCCAAAGTGACAACTCTTTACATAATCAAGTCGGGCTATTTCCTGCATAGATCCAGGTTTTCTCACATCCCCCCCACCCCCATACACACACAAACTCACTCTCCTGCTGGTAATAGCTCATCTAAACTGACCACTCTCCAAGTTTAAATCCAAGTTAAACCAGAACATCTGGGGGGGGGGGTAGGAAAAAACAAGAGGAAACAGGCTACCTTGCATAATGACTTAGCCACTCCCAGTCTCTATTTAAGCCTAAATTAATAGTATCCAATTTGCAAATGAATTCCAATTCAGCAGTTTCTCGCTGGAGTCTGGATTTGAAGTTTTTTTGTTTTAAGATAGCGACCTTCATGTCTGTGATTGCGTGACCAGAGAGATTGAAGTGTTCTCCGACTGGTTTATGAATGTTATAATTCTTGACATCTGATTTGTGTCCATTTATTCTTTTACGTAGAGACTGTCCAGTTTGACCAATGTACATGGCAGAGGGGCATTGCTGGCACATGATGGCATATATCACATTGGTGGATGTGCAGGTGAACGAGCCTCTGATAGTGTGGCTGATGTTATTAGGCCCTGTGATGGTGTCCCCTGAATAGATATGTGGGCACAATTGGCAACGGGCTTTGTTGCAAGGATAAGTTCCTGGGTTAGTGGTTCTGTTGTGTGGTATGTGGTTGTTGGTGAGTATTTGCTTCAGGTTGCGGGGCTGTCTGTAGGCAAGGACTGGCCTGTCTCCCAAGACTTGTGAGAGTGTTGGGTCATCCTTTAGGATAGGTTGTAGATCCTTAATAATGCGTTGGAGGGGTTTTAGTTGGGGGCTGAAGGTGACCGCTAGTGGCGTTCTGTTATTTTCTTTGTTAGGCCTGTCCTGTAGTAGGTAACTTCTGGGAACTCTTCTGGCTCTATCAATCTGTTTCTTTACTTCTGCAGGTGGGTATTGTAGTTGTAAGAAAGCTTGACAGAGATCTTGTAGGTGTTTGTCTCTGTCTGAGGGGTTGGAGCAAATGCGGTTGTATCGCAGAGCTTGGCTGTAGACGATGGATCGTGTGGTGTGGTCAGGGTGAAAGCTGGAGGCATGCAGGTAGGAATAGCGGTCAGTGGGTTTCCGGTATAGGGTGGTGTTTATGTGGCCATTGTTTATTAGCACTGTAGTGTCCAGGAAGTGGATCTCTTGTGTGGACTGGACCAGGCTGAGGTTGGTGGTGGGATGGAAATTGTTGAAATCATGGTGGAATTCCTCAAGGGCTTCTTTTCCATGGGTCCAGATGATGAAGATGTCATCAATATAGCGCAAGTAGAGTAGGGGCTTTAGGGGACGAGAGCTGAGGAAGCGTTGTTCTAAATCAGCCATAAAAATGTTGGCATACTGTGGGGCCATGCGGGTACCCATAGCAGTGCCGCTGATCTGAAGGTATACATTGTCCCCAAATGTGAAATAGTTATGGGTAAGGACAAAGTCACAAAGTTCAGCCACCAGGTTAGATATCCCCGATAATGTCACGGCTAACCTGGTGGCTGAACTTTGTGACTTTGTCCTTACCCATAACTATTTCACATTTGGGGACAATGTATACCTTCAGATCAGCGGCACTGCTATGGGTACGCGCATGGCCCCACAGTATGCCAACATTTTTATGGCTGATTTAGAACAACGCTTCCTCAGCTCTCGTCCCCTAAAGCCCCTACTCTACTTGCGCTATATTGATGACATCTTCATCATCTGGACCCATGGAAAAGAAGCCCTTGAGGAATTCCACCATGATTTCAACAATTTCCATCCCACCACCAACCTCAGCCTGGTCCAGTCCACACAAGAGATCCACTTCCTGGACACTACAGTGCTAATAAACAATGGCCACATAAACACCACCCTATACCGGAAACCCACTGACCGCTATTCCTACCTGCATGCCTCCAGCTTTCACCCTGACCACACCACACGATCCATCGTCTACAGCCAAGCTCTGCGATACAACCGCATTTGCTCCAACCCCTCAGACAGAGACAAACACCTACAAGATCTCTGTCAAGCTTTCTTACAACTACAATACCCACCTGCAGAAGTAAAGGAACAGATTGATAGAGCCAGAAGAGTTCCCAGAAGTTACCTACTACAGGACAGGCCTAACAAAGAAAATAACAGAACGCCACTAGCGGTCACCTTCAGCCCCCAACTAAAACCCCTCCAACGCATTATTAAGGATCTACAACCTATCCTAAAGGATGACCCAACACTCTCACAAGTCTTGGGAGACAGGCCAGTCCTTGCCTACAGACAGCCCCGCAACCTGAAGCAAATACTCACCAACAACCACATACCACACAACAGAACCACTAACCCAGGAACTTATCCTTGCAACAAAGCCCGTTGCCAATTGTGCCCACATATCTATTCAGGGGACACCATCACAGGGCCTAATAACATCAGCCACACTATCAGAGGCTTGTTCACCTGCACATCCACCAATGTGATATATGCCATCATGTGCCAGCAATGCCCCTCTGCCATGTACATTGGTCAAACTGGACAGTCTCTACGTAAAAGAATAAATGGACACAAATCAGATGTCAAGAATTATAACATTCATAAACCAGTCGGAGAACACTTCAATCTCTCTGGTCACGCAATCACAGACATGAAGGTCGCTATCTTAAAACAAAAAAACTTCAAATCCAGACTCCAGCGAGAAACTGCTGAATTGGAATTCATTTGCAAATTGGATACTATTAATTTAGGCTTAAATAGAGACTGGGAGTGGCTAAGTCATTATGCAAGGTAGCCTGTTTCCTCTTGTTTTTTCCTACCCCCCCCCCCAGATGTTCTGGTTTAACTTGGATTTAAACTTGGAGAGTGGTCAGTTTAGATGAGCTATTACCAGCAGGAGAGTGAGTTTGTGTGTGTATGGGGGTGGGGGGGATGTGAGAAAACCTGGATCTATGCAGGAAATAGCCCGACTTGATTATGTAAAGAGTTGTCACTTTGGATGGGCTAGCACCAGCAGGAGAGTGAATTTGTGTGGGGGGGTGGAGGGTGAGAAAACCTGGATTTGTGCTGGAAATGGCCCACCTGTTGATCACTTTAGATAAGCTATTACCAGCAGGACAGTGGGGTGGGAGGAGGTATTGTTTCATATTCTCTGTGTGTATATAAAGTCTGCTGCAGTTTCCACGGTAAACATCTGATGAAGTGAGCTGTAGCTCACGAAAGCTCATGCTCAAATAAATTGGTTAGTCTCTAAGGTGCTATAAATTCTTTCAAGACAGTTTAAGCATGTAAAATCTACTATATAGGTAGAAAATACTTGTAGGAGTGGACTAGACAACCTAACTTGTTCAAGATTATCCTCTACAATACAATAAAAAGTGTAAAATAATGTGATCGGTTATTAAGGCTATGTGACTAATTTGTAGGGAATAATTTAGTGGATGAATTTCACCTTTTTTCTGCTTGCAGAAAGTCGACAACATGATATTGAATCCCTCCAGTGAACTGGTTATTCAAACTTGTCTGACTTTTGTTTTGGTTTGGCTTTTTTCTGATTTTTAACTTCATGGTATGAAGAGTTCTGTGCAAGTATTCAGAATGTGAACTGCATGGGCTAGGTCTGATTATGATAGCATATTATACTGTTTCCGTTCCCTCATTGGATGACTATGCAGACTATGTACCTTCTCCAGTATGGTAAATCCTATTAATTCCATGTGATTCCAACTATCAGATTTCCCTTTCTCAAATGCCCTTAAAATAAAAAGTGTGGATTATAAAATGGAAGAGCAAGCTACTCAGCCATATGGAGCTTCACTTCCCACTATGAAAGTGTCCAGTTTGGTACTGATGAGACTTCAGCTTAAAGGAGTCTTACCTGGACAGTATACAAGAACATAAAAAGGAAGCAGATTTTTCTCAGTGAAATGCCAATATAAACACTGAAAATTAATGAAGGCAAATTGAACTTCATTTCTGTTGGCTGTAGCTTGTATTACACATGGGTCAGAAGCATACAAATTATTAGAAGTAGAAAAATTGTACAACATTGTGAAAATGGTGTGTTCTCTCTCTTTCTCTCTCTCTCATGCTTGAGATTTGATTTAGATCAAAATTAAAAAGTTTAGTGATCTCCACACAACCTAGCCCCCCATGACAGTTTACCAGCATCACAGCCTAGTCACACAGCCTTTACTTCACTGGATTTTTTGCTACAGTAACACAACCTAAATTGATATAATCCAGAATGAGGACTTTCTCTGCATTTTCTCTTCCCAGCTGCTGCTCTGATGGTGGGCACCAGAACTGGGAGCAGGGAGACTGTCTCTCCAGTACCATCAAACCCCCTCCTGCTGGCACCCAGGCAGCATGGAGGAGACCAATGAAGCACACTGGTTCAAATACATAAGGGTGAGGAGCATGAGCAAGAGCTGGAGGGAGAAGAGGAATAGGGGTCAGGAGCAGAGAGAAAAGAACAAGGGCAAATAAACACTGGAAGACAGAACCTGGAATTGAACCTAGGAGTCATGAATCTCAAAAGCCCTCTGATATCAGCCAATAGCTGTGGCCACTTGCATAGTGGTTGGTCCACATTCACAATAATAGCCTATTACTGTTATCATTTATATTCTATTAACTCAGGTGGCAGTGGTTGTGCTGTGGATCTAAAGGTTCCAATCCTCCTGAAGTTTCCATATGTTGGAATTTTTTTTCTTCCTAGTTTGTTTTTTTAAAGACTTAGGAATCACTTCCCAAAATAGCTACATGAAGAGAAAGTTAAGGTTGCAAAGACCAGCACTTAAAAGTTAGGAAATGCCAGATATACAGTTGCCTGTGCAACCTTAACTCAGCCCCCTTGTGTGTGTGTTATGATACAATCTTTAGTTTCATAAATAATATACTCCACCCTCTGCCCATGGAACCTCTGCCTCATTCAGTGCACAGGATGAACCTGCTCTGATGAAGAATCAGGGTTGTGTAGTGAAAGGAGCTGTTGTCTGTTGCCCCCCTCGCTTATTTATTGCGAACACTGGAAAGTGTGTGGTGAGCGAAGCAGAGGATTGTAGCAAGAGAAAGGATAGCCTCTTGGCTAAGGAAGTAGAATGCCACACAGAAGAATTAGATTCTATCCCTCTCTCAGCCACAAAGTTCCTATGTGATGGTAGGCAAGTCCCTTAAACCAAAATGTTCACAGGTGGTCACTAATTGTGTGTTCTTGTTTTGAGTGCCCAATAAAAGACATCTGGGGTCAGATTTGCAGAAGTGCTATGTATGCATGACTCCAACTGAAATTATTTGGAGCTGTGCTTTCAACCTTATAAAGTGCAAAATACTCTTAGAAGAGTCTGGCCTGAGGTATATTCCAAAAATTATGGGTAATTTTGATCTGAATTTCTGTGACTCAGTTCCCCCTCAGAAAAATGGAGATACCACCTTACTCCAACGGTGTTGTGAAGGTTAATTAATGTTTATGAAGTCCTCATATACTACAGCTGAGAATACCATACAAATGCCCATGGAAAAATTAATATTTCTGTATTCAGACTGGGATGTGGATGGCGTATGGCAAATAAGGCCTGAAGCCACACACTGAATCAAGAGACCCAATTTGTTCTCTAAGCACTGGAGAGAGGGTGCTATGGGAGAGAAAATAGGATGTGATCATGTAATTAAAGATGGTATTATAATACAGTACATACATACAAAGGGACCATGTTATGGTTGGCAAGGCGATTTCAGTTTAGGCATTTCCTCACTTTGCAACCTTAATGTTATTTTAACCGTATTTTTATGATGCAGTTTCCTTTTCATCAGTGTTTTCTCCAGCCAGCTTTACCTCTGACTCACTAGCTGTCCTCAGCACGTACTTTTGGTGAGTCAGGAAAGCAGGCTGGCCAGAAGGGATATTGAGACGATATGAGATGTGTGTGAGCAGGGACCCAGACAGAGAAAGCAGGACCTGAAGGTTATACGAGGTTGAGTAGTGATTTGGAGAACATCAGGGAGGTTCCATCTGTGTGTGCGTAGCAGAGTAAAAATACTTTTTGGGGAGGGCCAGAGTAGTACTGTAACTGTGCAGGCAGCCAGGGATGGACAGAGTGCTATGTCTGTACATAGGCACAGCAAAGGCTTCTCATGGTACTGCCACTAGAGCTGGGCAAATAATGGATGGTTCCATTCACTGGCGATTTAAATAAAACGTGGTGAGGTCCACATGAAAACAATTTTTCAAACATTTTGGTGAATCAAAAAGGAAAAAAAAATGTTTGGGGTCATTTTTTTTTGGTTTTGACAAAATGAAAAATTGCAAAGTGTTTAGATTAAAAGTTATTTTGAGCTGCAAAATCAAAACATTTCTGAAGTATCACAATGTTAGTGAACGTTGTGTTTGTTTGATGATGACAGTTTGGCAAAGCCAAGATGAATTCACAGAACGCTTGTCACCGAACCTGCCTTTTTTTTCACTAAAAAGTGGTAACATAAAAAAAGTAACCCAGCTCTAGCTGCCACCTCAGCTCCCCAGCATACCAGTGCAGCAATGCCATTGACAGCCCTTTAGTGCTAATGCCTCAGAGCAGAGGCTGGTGCTGCACTTGTCTTCCCTGCCCCCCCGCCCCCAAGCACTAGGCAACAATGCCAAAGGAGCCAGGTTTCTGCATAGGTGCATTAGAGAGATTCCCCTACTGCTGAAGGGGTAAGTGCATAGGGGAACAGAGGTGGTGGTGTTGAAGAATCCCTTAAAAAGGCCTATCCCTCTGTCAAGGTTCCTTCCCCACTCTGAACTCTAGGATACAGATGTGGGGACCTGCATGAAAAACCCCCTAAGCTTATTTTGACCAGCTTAGGTTAAAACTTCCCCAAGGTACAAACTATTTTACCTTTTGTCCCTGGACTTTATTGCAGCCACCACCAAGCGTCTAACAAAATATAACCGGGAAAGAGCCCGCTTGGAAACATCTTTACCCGCAAAATCCCCCCAAGTCCTACACCCCCTTTCCTGGGGAAGGCTTGATAAAAATCCTCACCAATTTGCATTGGTGAACACAGACCCAAACTCTTGGATCTTAAGAACAAGGAAAAAGCAATCAGGTTCTTAAAAGAAAAATTTTAATTGAAGAAAAAGTAAAAGAATCACCTCTGTAAAATCAGGATGGTAAATACCTTACAGGGTAATCAGATTCAAAACATAGAGAATCCCTCTAGGCAAAACCTTAAGTTACAAAAAGGCACAAAAACAGGAATATACATTCCATTCAGCACAACTTATTTTCTCAGCCATTTAAACAAAACAGAATCTAACACATATCTAACTAGATAGCTTATTAACCCTTTACAGGAGTTCTGACCTGCATTCCTGCTCTGGTCCCAGCAAAAGCCACACACAGACAGAGAGAACCCTTTGTTTCCCCGCCCTCCAGCTTTGAAAGAATCTTGTCTCCTCATTGGTCATTTTGGTCAGGTGCCAGCAAGGTTATCTTTAGCTTCTTAACCCTTTACAGATGAAAGGGTTTTTCCTCTGGCCAGGAGGGATTTAAAGGTGGTTAGCCATCCCTTTATATTTATGACATCCTCAAAACTGAGGCACAGGGCATCCCCCTGCTGAACGAACAAGGTGTGAGTACTAACTTTGGGGTGAGTGAGTTTGTTTGGCTGTTTGTGTTTTTCTTTCTCTTTCAGGTTATTTCAGTTACTGGGTCAGTTGGGATTGTGTGTCTGGGGACTGTTTGAGCCTTTGTTCCCTGGATCATCCTTGATCATCTTTGATCAGCCTCAGTCAGCCTTCTGATCACCCTCTCCCTGTGTGATTAACGAGGGGGTAGGGCTGAGCTAGGAGAGAATGCCTTAAAAGCCAGAGGCAAAGTGACCAAGGGGAGCTAGCCAACAGGAGAGTTTGAGAGGGAGTTGTAGTTGTCCTATAGTCACTATTGATAGGAAAGGCCGCATTGTCAGTGCCAACGCTGCGCCTGTCTCCTCCACCTGCGCCTGTATCCAGACAAAGAACCTAACCATGGATGCCTCTACCCAGATCCTGGTGTAGATTTGCAGAGACTGCAGCCTGCATTTCCCACTCACAGAAAGCCAAGTTGGGGGGACCATCCAGTGCGAAAGGTGCCTCCTGGTGGAATCTCTCAGGAAGCAGGTGGGAGAGCTACAGGAAGAGGTGGCTAGGCTGAGGAGCATCCAGAGAATTTACATGGAGACATCAAAGGCTGAGGAAGCTATTCAGCTACAGAGGATTGCTAGCACACCACCGGGGGAGGAGGATGTGGCTATGTCATAGGAAGGACACTGGCAGCTGGTTACTTCTGGCAGCAGGCAGCGTTCCACCCCAACCCCCAACCCACCCACCATGGGTGATGGAAACCGATATGCTGCCCTGGCAATGAGGGATGAGGAATTACCCCCAGAGGAGGAGGAGAAGCCATGTACCCCCAAGTCTGGAAGGATCGTAGCCACCATTCCCAGGAGGAAACGTAGGGTAGTTGTGGTTAGTGACTCTCTTCTGAGAGGGACAGAGGCACTCATCTGTCACCCTCACATGGCATTCTGGGAGGTATGCTGCCTGCCAGGGGCCCATATCCGAGACATTATGGAGGGATAGTCGAGGATCATCCGGCCCTCTGACTACTACCCCATGCTACTCCTCCATGTCAGCAATAATGATACTGTGAAATATGACCCTCAGCAGATTAGAGGTGACTACAGAGCTCTGGGAGTATGGGTGAAGGAGTTGGGCACGCAGGTGGTCGTCTCTTCGATCTTTCCGGTCAAGGGTAGGGGCCCTGGCAGAGACAGATGCATCCTGGAGGTGAATGCCTGGCTGCGAAGATAGTATCACCAGAAGGGTTTTGGCTTCCTTGACCATGGGATGCTGTTCCAGGAAGAAGGACTACTAAGCAGAGATGGGGTCCACCTATCGAGGAAGGGGAAGAGCATATTTGGATACAGACTGGCTAACCTAGTGAGGAGGGCTTTAAACTAGGTTCACAGGGGGCAGGTGACCAAAGCCCACACGTAAGTCAAGAACGTGGAGACCTGGGAGGTTTGAAATTTGCAGGGAGCATGGACTGTTCTAGCAGGGATAAAGGAGAGACAAGACAGAACTGTGGGGGGGGCAGTAGAATCAAATCAGTATCTTAGATGTCTGTATACTAATGCAAGTAGTCTGGGGAATAAGCAGGAAGAACCCAAAATGCTAGTAAATAAACAAAACCATGACATAGTTGGCATCACAGAGACATGGTGGGATAATACACATGACTGGAATATTGGTATAGACAGGTACAGCTTGCTCAGGAAGGGCAGACGGAAAAAGGGAGGAGGTGTTGCCTTATATATTAAAAATGTATACACTTGGACTGAGGTTGAGATAGAAATAGGAGACAGACTTGTTGAAAGTCTCTGGGTAAGGATAAAAGGGGTAAAAAACAAGGGTGATATCCTGGTAGGAGTCTACTACAGACCACCTAACCAGGAAGAAGAGGTGGATGAGGCTTTTTTAAAAACAGCTAACAAAATCACCCAGAGCACAGGACTTGGTGGTGATGGGGGACTTCAACTACCCAGACATCTGTTGGGAAAATAACACAGCAGGGCACAGATTATCCAACAACTTCTTGGAAGGTATTGGAGACAATTTTTTATTTCAGAAGGTGGAGACGGCTACTAGGGGAGAGGCTGTTCTAGACTTGATTTTGACAAATAGAGAGGAACTGGCTGAGAATTTGAAATTAGAAGGCAGCTTGAGTGAAAGTGATCATGAAATGAAAGAGTTCATGATTCTAAGGAATGGTAGGAGGGAGAATAGCAAAATAAAGACAATGGATTTCAAGAAGGCAGACCTTAGCAAACTCAGGGTGCTGGTAGGTAAGATCCCATGGGAGGCAAGTCTAAGGGGAAAAACAATAAAAGACAGTTGGCAGTTTTTCAAAGAGACATTATTAAGGGCACAAGAGGAAACTATCCCACTGCATAGGAAAGATAGGAAGTATGGCAAGAGACCACCCTGTCTTAACCAGGAGATCTTCAATGATCTAAAAATCAAAAAAGAGTCCTAGAAAAAGTGGAAACTAGGTCAAATTACAAAGGATGAATATAAACAAATAACACAAGTATGTAGAGACAAAATTAGAAAGGCCAAGGCACAAAATGAGATCAAACTAGCTAGAGACATAAAGGGTAACCAAAAAAAAAAACCATTCTACAAATACATTAGAAGCAAGAGGAAGACCAAGGACAGGGTGGGCCCATTACTCAATGGGTTGGCGGGGGGAGAGGCAGGGAGGGAGAGAATAATAACAGAAAATGTGGAAATGGCAGAGGTGCTTAACGACTTCTCTGTTTCGGTTTTCACCAAGAAGGTTAGTAGTGATTGGACATCTAACATAGTGAATGCCAGTAAAAATGAGGTAGGATCAGAAGAGGCTAAAATAGGGAAAGAACAAGTTAAGAATTACTTGGACAAATCAGATGTCTTCAAGTCAGCAGGCCCTGATGAAATGCATCCTAGAATACTAGAGGAGATATCTGTGTCATTAGCAATTATTTTTGAAAAGTCATGGAAGACGGGAGAGATTCCAGAAGACTAGAAAAGGGCAAATATAGTGCCCATCTATAAAAAGGGAAATAAGGACAACCCAGGGAATCACAGACCAGTCAGCTTAACTTCTGTACCCAGAAAGATAATGGAGCAAATAATTAAGCAATCAATTTGCAAACATCTAGAAGATAATAAAGTGATAAGTAACAGTCAGCATGGATTTATCAAAAACAAATCATGTCAAACCAACCTGATATTTTTCTTTAACAGGGTAACAAGCCTTGTGGATGGGGGGAAGTGGTAGACGTGGTATATCTTGACTTTAGGAATGCTTTTGATACTGTCTCGTATGACTGTTCATACACAAACTAGGGAAATGCAACCTAGATGGAGCTACTATAAGGTGGGTGCAAAACTGGTTGGAAAACCATTCCAAGAGAGTAGTTATCAGTGGTTCACAGTCATGCTGGAAGGTTAACCTCGCAGGGATCATTTCTGGGTCCGGTTCTGTTCTTCATCAATGGTTTAGATAATGGCATACTGAGTACACTTATAAAGTCTGCGGACGATACCAAGCTGGAAGGGGTTGCAAGTGCTTTGGAGGATAGGATTAAAATTCAAAATGATCTGGACAAACTGGAGAAACGGTCTGAAGTAAATAGGATGAAATTCAATAAGGAAAAATGCAACGTACTCCACTTAGGAAGGAACAATCAGTTGCACACATACAAAATGGGAAATGACTGCCTAGGAAGTAGTACTGCAGAAAGGGATCTGGGGGTCACAGTGAACCACAAGCTAAATATGAGTCAACAGTGTAACGCTGTTGGAAGAAAAAGCAAACACCATTCTGGGATGTATTAGCAGGAATGTTGTAAGCAAAACACAAGAAGTAATTCTTCCACTGTACTCTACACTGATTAGACCTCAGCTGGAGTATTGTGTCCAGTTCTGGGCACCGCATTTCAGGAAAGATGTGGGCAAATTGGAAAGAGTCCAGAGAAGAGCAACAAGAATTATTAAAGGTCTAGAAAACCTGACTTATGAGGGAATATTGTTTAGTCTGGAAAAGAAAAAGAACTGAGAGGGGACATGATAACAGTTTTCAAGTATGTAAACAGTTTTCAAGTTGTTACAAGGAGGAGGAAGAAAAATTGTTTTTCTTAACCTCTGAGGATAGGACAAGAAGCAATGGGCTTAAATTGCAGCCAGGGAGATTGAGTTGGACATTAGGAAAAAATTCTTAACTGTCAGGGTGGTTAAGCACTGGTTAAGCATTGGAATAAATTGCCTAGGGAGGTTGCGGAATCCCCATCATTGGAGACTTTTAAGAACAGGTTAGAAAAACACCTGTCAGGGATGGTCTAGATAATTAGTCCTGCTACAAGTACAGGGGACTGGACTAGATGACCTGTCGAGGTCCCTTCCAGGTCTATGATTCTATGATTCCAGGCAAGCCTCTTCCTCTCGGAGGCTCCTGTACTCTCCCATCTTACTCCATAATATGGTCCCTGAAAGCAGGGCCCTGTTTCCCATCACACTTCAAACAAGACTCCAGGATCTTCAAGCCCTGCCCGAAGTGATTCCTCACAGGTTCTCCTCTGTCCACACTGGACACCACAACCTCTCACATATTTACCTCTCCTTGATTCTGACCTGTTCACTTGAATCATTTCCCAGAGACAAGCCACCCTAGGATCCTGGGTTCCTCACATGAGCTCTCCAGCCAAGCCTGCTCCTCAGGCTCAGTCCCACTTCAACTTCCTCCCAACCAAAACAGGACTGGTGTTTGCAACAGATTATCTCCTGAAAGCAGGCCAGTCTATCCAAGTCTCAGTTTATTCTGCAACAGTGAGTCAGTGCTAACTCACTTCACTCTTTCTTTTCCAGAATTAAAGTCACTGCTCACAGGGTCGGTATGTTAGGCACACTGCCAGCATATTACTGTCCACCCCTCCACACAGTTCCTTCTCTCTACTATATACCCCCCTTTGCAAATTTAGTTGTTTTAGCATTTCCCTCTGTCTCTGTGTTAGTATGTATCAACACTGATTCATGTACACAGGGATACATGTACACAGGGATACATAGAAAAATACTGTATTAGGTAACTCAAATACAGGGAAAAAGAAAAGGAGTACTTGTGGCACCTTAGAGACTAACCAATTTATTTGAACATAAGCTTTTGTGAGCTACAGCTCACTTCATCCGATGTACTCCTTTTCTTTTTGCGAATACAGACTAACACGGCTGCTACTCTGAAACCTGTCAAATACAGGGGTATAAGCAGCAGTTTAAGAACACAGCGCGATAGGAAAATAGGAGGAATGGTAGGAACTATGGTGGGACCATGTTTTGAAGTGAGAAAATTAGGGGAATAGGGGAAGCAGGACTGTGCAGGGAAATATGGAGGCAATTGGACTAGTAGTGCAAGTGTGTGGGGTCCCAGCAGGCAAAGCAGAGAAGGGGCCTGAGAGATGTCTGAGGTATCTTATCTATCTATCTATCTATTTCATTGTTGACACCTGTTCCATATGAATAGTTGTCAATGTAGATACTTATTAAGAAAATTGAGAAATCCCTGCTCCCTCCCCCCCAAAAAAACGAAGCAAAACTATAAGTTAATGTGGCTAGGTTGCATATCCCACCAATGCTCACTGTAAAAAGGAAATAAGCAGTGTAGTTATTCACTTTGTCTACAGTCCACTCACACTGTGACCCGCTACTATAGATGGATGCACCTGCTCAGTGACACAACTTGGGTAAAAGATGGAGATAATTTCTTTCTTAAAGGAAAGGGGACAGACCAACTTTTTGGGAACTACTGCTTCTGAAGTTGCATTTCTGCATCTAAGGACAAAATTGGGTTTTCTACATCTAATAATATAAAAGAAAGATATTTCTTTACTGGGAGAAAAATTTATATCGCCATACTACAGAGAAGAATGAACTTCATTGCCTTATGACATCACCAATGATAAAACAGTGCAGCTGATGCAACACCCTCTGACCTTTATCACTGGTGCTATAACAGCCTAGGTTTTTCAGCATGTCTTCTGGTTAACAAAGTTTGGTGATGGAATTTTAAGCCTTGCAATGCCCTGGAATAACAGGTATGACTAGTGCTCATTTTACAGATTGTCTAAATAGGCCCAGAGAGGTGAAATGGCCAGACCAAAGTCATTCAGCTGGTAAGTGGCAGAGCTAGGAATAAAAGCCATGACTCCTGATGCTCAGTCCCCGCTTCAGCTCCCAGGTAACACTTCTTCTGTAAACTATCTGAAATAAGTAAAGATGCACTATCAAATTTATTCCATCATTTTTGTTTTATTTTGATTTCCACTTTGCTAATTTCTTTTTAAAATTATGTCTTTTAAGAAAGTTAACTGTATTATATGTCCATTTGCTTCTATTTATTGCTTAAGAGATTTGGTACTTTATCTGACAGAAAAAAATCTTAGCATAGACCCCAATCCTGCAAACAATTACTCACTGGAACTACTCAAGGTAGTAAAGTTAAGCATGTGTGCAAGAGTTTGCAGAATCAAGGTTCTAATGTGCAGTGTAACTTAATTTTCCGAGATTTTCTCTGAAATATATTAACGGTGACAGACTAAGCAAGGGAGGGGAAGTTCACTCTCATATTCTCATTAATGGAGTTGTTTTGAAAGTATGAAGAGCTTTTCTGATTTTCAACTATTATATTTTTAGAGAACAACAACAAAAAATAGCCTGTTGTGTTTAGTTCTTAAGAGAGGATATTGTGACCAGAAAACATGAGCAATGAAATTTTTCTGTGAATGATGGTGGAGTGAAATCAGAGTTCCAAATGTCCATCTACCTGACTGATAAGAGAAGAAGAACTGTGACCCTTTCACACAAATCATGGATAGATCTACTAAGCAACAGATACTCAACTTAGATCGTCAGGTAGGAAAATGTTCTTCTTTTTTAAAGGTGTTGCTAAGGCAGATGGCTTTAAGAAACAACTGCTTCTGAAGATGTACAATAGAACCCCTATTTTATCAACAAATTGGGGACTGAAGAGTTCATAAAATCAAAATGTTTATAAAACTTAACATCTCAAGATTACAAAAAGTATGGTGCATAAGTTGCAGTGTGGTGCATGCCTTGCTTTCTTCTTGTCCTTCAAACCATGGCAAAGTGATGTCTAATGCACTGAGGGCATGGGAATATGAAGGAATGTTGACTTATTCTTCATTAACATAACTTTTGTTTTGTGGGGTTTTTTTCTGTCTGGAAAAATTGTTCATATAACTGACTGTTCAAATGATTGGTGTTCATAAAATTGAGGTTCTTCTGTATTTGTTGAAGAAAACTTGCTATCTTGAAAAATAAATATTCCCTATTCTCAGTAAGATACCTCTAGGATCAGACACCATTTCTGCACCCTTTGAAAGATTCTTTCAGAGTAGAGACCAAATGTGCAATGACCCTGGGACAAGATGTATACTATCAGTCTCCTCATGATGTTCTGCCCTGTGTCAAGGAACAATCTTCCCAGAAGGCCTCACATAGAGAGTACATTAAACAACATGGAAAATAGGGCTGATTCTTGGGGAATGCAATATTTCAAATCTATCAGTGATGATATGGAAGAATTTGGCCTATGGGATTTGATGTATGGCTTGGGAATTCCTTTCCATAATGATTTAGTGACTAGAGAATATAGATGGAGGGCAGTTCTAGACATGCCAGCAATATCCCATACTGACCAACTCAGTATATGCTGCAATCCCTAAGCAACAGGCCAAATTCTGCCCCGCAACCTGTGCTGCTCACATCCACACCAGTGAGACTCCTGCATGCACATTCAAGGGCATAATTTGACTTTATGGGATACATGAGATGAGAGTCAGCCTTAGATTTGTATTGCATATGATTATAGTTACAATAATTTCCTGCCCTTTCTCATTTTGTATCACTACATCTGCCATAATTTAAACACTGCTAGTGGAATTATAGTCTGTTGATATATCTTCTTGAAGTGTCTTCTGCATAAGCAAGTTTTTTTTAAATCGGTCCTTCAACTGGCCCAGAGCACTATGATCTGATCGACCAACTAGTCAACTGATTTTCATAATAGCCATGGGAACCTAGAACCCCAAAAATGAATAGGATTAATATACTGATATTGAAAAGAATAATGTGGGGAAAGTTTAGAGAAAAATGGAAGATTACAGCATCACTGCTCCTGCTTTCATTGTAATATCTGTCAATCCAGAGTCTCTCAGTGGCACTGTAATAAATGTTTAACTTCATCCCAGTGTGTCACTTAATTCTCTCAATATGGATTAAAGAGTTCCCCCATTGTATAATAATCATATCATCCAGCCATTTAACAAAAATGAGTTAAATTCACCATTAAATTTATTTCTTTTTGTAGCAAATGTGTGATTTTTATTTACAGTTGTCTGTACAATTGTAAAAACAAATATTTTTTTTCACTCTTTTCCCACAAACATTCTCATGTTGCAGTGGCATGCACAGGCAGAATATGTTAGTTGGTTTTCATTTAAGTCATTTTTGATCTTTAAAGTTGATTTCTAACATTAAAAAAAGCTATACTTGTTATAACTACCTTGTACCCTGTGATCTAAGGCATGACAATTCTTTTTTGTTTTTTCTTCTCTAAGTGAAATGGAGCTTTGAATGAGTCCTCTATGGAGTCCTTCTGAGCTCCCTTTTCATCCTGGTTGATGAAGGTCTAAAATAGAGTTTGACATGAGCACATGGATGCGACAAGTTGGGCAGGTTGGTTTCTTTAGCAGCCACTTTTCAATACACTGTTGGAGGAAAAGAATATGGGAAAGAGAAAGTTAGCAATCGAAACTTGTTGCACTGACGCTCAACTACCAGGATTTTTGAGAGGGATGATTGGTAAATTCCCATACATGACCAAAGCTTTGATCTAACCGTTTTTTTAAAATGCAGCATAAAAACCCATGTATTCAGTGAATCACAGAAAATAAAGCTGGAAGGGACCTCAAGAGTTTATCAAGTCCAGCCCCCTGCAATGACGCAGGACCAACTAAACCTAGACCATCCCTGACAGGTGTTTGTCCAACCTGTTCTTAAAAACCTCCAGTGATGGGGATTCCACAATCTCTTTTGGAAGCCTATTCCAGGGCTTAACTATCCTTATAGTTAGAAAGTTTTTCCTAATATCTAATATCTATCTCTTTTGTGGCAGATTAAGTCCTACCTTTAGTGGACATGGAGAACAATTTATCACTGTCCTCTTTACAACGACCCATAACATATTTGAAGACTGCTGTCAGGATCCCCCCTCTGTTTTCTTTTCTCAAAACTAAACATGCCCAGTTTTTTTAACCTTCCCGCAGAAGTGAGGTTTTTGAAATCTTTTAACATTTTTCTGGTTTTCCTCTGGATTCTCTTCAGTTTATGCACATCTTTCCTAAAGAGTGACAGAGAGACTTGGACACAATACTCCAGCTGAGGCCTCACCAGTGCCTAGTAGAATGAGACAGTTATTTTCCATATCTTACATATGACGCCTGTCAGTACACCCCAGAATGATATTAGCCTCTTTTGCAACTGCATCACATTGTTGACCCATGTTCAATTTGATATCTGCTATAACCCCCAACAGTACTATCACCTATCCAGTTATTCCCCATTTTGTAGTTGTGCGTTTGATTTTTCCTTCCTAAGTGTAGTACTTTACACTTAATTTTGTTGAATTTTGTCTCCTTGATTTCAGACCAATTCTCCAATTTCTCAAGATCATTTTGAATTCTAATCCTGTCCTCCAAAGTGTATGCAACTCCTCCCAACCTGATGTCATTTCGCAAATTTTATAAGCATATTATCCACTCCATTATCCAAGTCATTCACGAAAATATTGAATAGTATTGGACCAAGGACTCACCCCTGTGGGACCCTACTAGATACACCCTCCCTGCTTGACAGTGAACCATCAATAACTACCCTTTGTGTAGGGTCTTACAACCAGTTGTTCACCCACCTTATAGTAATTTAATCTAGACCACATTTCCACAGTTTGCTTATGAGAATTTCAAGTGGGATTCTGTCAAAAGCATTATGAAAATCAAGATATATTTTGGCTACTGCTTCCCCCCATCCACTAGGCCAGTAACCCTATCAAAGAAAGAAATTAGGTTTGTTTGGCATGATTATGTTATCCTCTAGGTATTTACAAATGGTTTGTTTAATATTTTTTTCCAGTATCTTCCCAGGTATCGAAGTTATACTGACTGGTCTGTAATTCCCCAGGTCCCCTTCTCTGGTCCTCCATGATCTCACCCATCCTCCATGAGTTCCTCCATGAATGCAGTTATTGGACTCAATTCTGCTTTCATTTAAATGACTTCAATAAGATCAGGATCAGACCCAATTTTAATTTTTCAGGAGTATAAGATCTCTAGCTCTCTCTCGCTCTTTATTTAGTTAGTTAGTTAGTTAATTTAGTGCTAGATTGACAGTTCTTGAGACTAAGGTCCTATGTTTATCCACAGAAGAGGTATAATATAAGCAGCAGTATCAAGCTTCCCAGCCATTATGCCTAAAACATCACCTTGGGAGATCATTTCTAGGGACATGATACATTTTCTATGGCTAATTTGATCCTTGGTCACTTTGCTGAGAGTGCTAGTAAGGGTGCCATTTATGCTACTGGTTGTTGCCATGTGATCAGCTGTCCATTGAAGATTGTACCAAACCCACCAAACTCTTTCACACCAAGCATCCAACATTTATAGCAATGCTTGGCCACTTCTGTCCTGGGAGAGATTTGAACTAGAGCCTAGAAGTTAAACCCTCTTATCCCTATCCCAGTACCAATTCCGCTGAGACCTCCGGATTCCATTCTTTTGCTATAATTATTTTTCAACCAATTGATATCAGGAACAAATACACACTGGATACAGAGGTTCTGATCTGGCCCTGCATTAGGGCAATTTTTGTCCCACTCCTCTAGTACAAAGCTGTCATGGAAGCAGCTTAGCTGGGCACTGAGGAATTCATCCAGTGTAGGAGGAGCATCAAGTAGTGCAGCAGCTTCTACACCCCCACCCGCCATCTCAATCACCAGTAAAAGGGGCTCAGTCAAAGTCTAGTTGCTGTTGTGGAAGGTCATATATGGAATCCTTCCTCTTCCAAGTAACTATTACTGACAGGGAATAGGGCCCCTTGAGTTTCTTGCAGTACCTCTTTGTGAAAGCTGTGCATGCAGTGAAGTTCCACTATACTGCCATTCTCGAGATCATCATGACAAATAACACACGGATCCGAATCTTCATCCTTCAAAGGAACATAAATTACTGTCAGTCATAGGATGACTCCAACCCAGAACTACTTGTGGTTGAGTAACTGGACTGTATTGGATAAGTTAGCAGACCAAAGAGTGGCTTTACATATGATGTTTACTTACCTTACAGCTGAGAGCTGAGTTCTATTGACCTGGGATTGAATTTATCCCATGCATAAAGAAATCTATTAATTTAAATGGCCAGGTCCTCAACTACGGATGAGTAGCACTTGTCACAGCTGGGGAGAGGGACACAAAGATGCCCTTTGCACACCACCCCAATCCTGCGGCTGCCCTTAATTGGGCTGGTTCCCTCCTGCCCATTGTAGAAACCGTTAAGGGCTGCTCTCTGCTATCCCAAGATCTCCATATGAGAGAGCCTCCAGGGAGCAGATCTATCAGGTTTAAGGCCATCATGGCAGCCCTTTTACTGGCATTCTGCGCATCCAGGGAGCCCAGAATATCAGCTGAGATTTGCTGTATAGATCTGTGAGCAGATTTATCTCCTAAGGACCAAATTCTGTGCTTAGGACCCAGCCTGAATAACTTGGCGAGGCATTGGTGAAGTGTATGAGTGAAGGACATCCAGGAATCCTTCCCTGTGGGCTGCAGAGCAGAAGCAGAGCTTCTCTTTGATTCATACCTTCAGCACCGTGAGTAGAATAAACTCAGTTAGCTTAGGATCCCCCATGCTATGTGGGAAGGACTGGAGGGTCTCCATAGCCTTGCTGCTGAGTACAACTGTCATACATCCCTCACCTGTGTCTTTTCTCCAAGTTCTTGTCTACACTGGGAAAATGCATCATGTTAGAAAATATGGGTTTCAGAGTAGCAGCCGTGTTAGTCTGTATTCGCAAAAAGAACAGGAGTACTTTTGGCACCTTATAGACTAACCAATTTATTTGAGCATAAGCTTTCGTGAGCTATTGTTTCATGTTCTCTATGTATATAAATCTCCCCGCTGTATTTTCCACTGAATGCATCTGATGAAGTGAGCTGTAGCTCACGAAAGCTTATGCTCAATTAAATTGGTTAGTCTCTAAGGTGCCACAAGTACTCCTTTTCTTGTTAGAAAATACGTTAACTAACCAAATTTAAACATCATGATGTTGAGCACAATCGTGCCATTAGCATGGACAAGGACAGTCATGTTTGAAAACATATTAGCTGGTTGTAGATAAAGCTATGGTCCACCCTTTACAACTTCTTCCTGGCTATTTGCTGCACGGCGGTGGAGACAAGACACTGCTGAGGGAAGCTGTATTTGCCTACCGCTCAGGAGGGGTCATACTGGGCTTATGATTGGTGACCTGGATTCAGAGAGATCTTCCTTGCAGGAAGAGTGGAGTCTGGCCCATCAGTTCCACAGAGTGGGTACATCCTCCTATAGACTAGCAAAGGAAGGTCTGTGAGAAGGAAAAGAGCCAGATGGACTGTGTTATGCTAGGTCACACTTTTGGTCTGGTTCTTGTTTGCCTAAAGTCACTTTATACCACTCCGGCAGCGTCAGTGTTTAATTTGTGCCAGGGCTTGCCAGGGCTGAGCCTCAGCACCTCTTGGGCAGTTCACAGCCCCGGCACCTCTGGGCTTGTGGCGTCAGTTATGAAAGTAAAAAAATTGCCTTAGCCCCAGCGCCTAATTGCTTGAGCGCTGGCACCTCTTTTGTTACAAATTAAGCACTGGGAAGTGTTAAAAGGCCTTAAAGTGGGTGTAAATAACCAAAGCAGTGTAAAGCAGCCTTACCGTAAATGAAAATCAGATCCTTGGTGATGTGTGCTGCGATGAGTGAGTTTACTCCCTCATTCATTTAAATAGAGGGTAAGCTGGAGCTGCCTCAGAGCTTGTCTACACTTACCGGGGGATTGACACACGGCGATCGATACATTGGTGGTCGATTTAGTGGATCTAGTGAAAAGACCTGCTAAATCGAGCGCAGATTGCTCTCCCATTGACTCCTGTACTCCACCTGAACAAGAAGCGCAAGGGGAGACAACAGGAGAGCAACTCCCTCCACATAGCTTACCCTGTGGTAAGTCGATCTAAGTACGTCGACTTCAGCTACGTTATTCACGTACGTTATTCACCTACGTTATTAGCTGAATTTGTGTAACTTAGATCAATCTCCCCCCGTAGTATACACAAGGCCACAATATTAAAGAAAGGGAACTGATTCTCTGTGAAGGTTCCCTGACTCTTGGAATTCACTTCTCAGCTTAGTCCACCCAACCCTGGATGTGTTATTCTTCTGGACATGCTACAAGACCTCTCTGTTTTCCAGGGCTTTGGTGGATGATGGGATAATTGCATATCCTGTGATTATGACTGGTTTTCTTAGTGGATAATTTTAGACAGTCTATATGAATATATCTAGAGACTGTATGCAATGTGTGGGCATTGAGAGCACCCAGAGCCTGGCATGGGCGTCCATCAGTATCATTTCATACATCTGAGAACAAATGCAAAATGTATTCATTTGTATGTTTGCATATTTAATATTAGCTTTTTCTTTTACTCTGTTTATTTCATATTCTATTTTTATGTATATAGTGGCTCTGAGTTGTTTGGTTTTGATTTTCTGTTACCAATTTCCCCCTTTTTCTTAGAATGTGTTGCTAGTATATAAATAAATGCATCAATGGTTTCATGCTGTCCTTGTCAGCTGTTACATTTAATTATAGACATATGTAGCTGAACTTTGATCCATCCTCAAAATCATGCTTTGATTAAACAATACATCAGAAGCATCAGGGTATTTTTACTCTGCTGTGATGCTGAACATTCACAAACCTAAAAGCGTGGGTAGTGACACTGTAAACTGGTTTGATAGTCTTCTTGTTACGGATGGAAAATCACCTTTGATAGTTCTCTTGATAATCATCTTGTTACGGATGGATCCTGCTATTGAGATGCCTATTACAGAAGAATTTATCTGTGTACCCCTGGATTCACTTCCCAGTGGAGAGTATACAAGTCAGTCTCAGGTGTCAGGAAACACAGCAGAGGAAATTATTTTAATAGACATAACCTATCCCCAGTGAGCCAGGGGAGGTGTAGTGTACTGGCTTTAAAATGTGCATAGACAAATGTGTGAGGTCACCCTTCAGTCACTGCCCCACAGAGAAGCTAAAACACCTACTCCTGCAGCTAGCTAGTTCTTCATTAGCTCCAGTGATAGAGGCCTTTGCTTTAAAATTAGCTCAGTTCATCGATGTCAGTTGGTTATGAGTATTTTGAGGGAACACGACTTGTTTTTTTCCAGATCAGCTTCCCACATCTACTTCAATTTGCAATTCATAATTAAGCTTTGGGTAAGACCCCGGCCTACAGGCCTTTAACCTTTTTTTCTGATTGTTTATTTAGTCAAAGACAAATGGCAAGACATTGGTTTGGAAGAAGAAGCTGTTTTGAATAATTTTAATCAGCCACTGGTCTCATGCTCCTGGAGGGAAGTATCTTGCAGGTGCCAAATAGAGCTGGCCCTGTCACATTAACATGGTTGGGAAACAGGGGGGCCTGCAACCCAGAGAGCCAGTCTAAGAGCAGCTGAACTGCAGGTTTCTACCCCTGAGAGAGGTAAAACCTGCCACCTGAGGGGTACACTCAACAGGGACTGCAAAGGGGTCCAAATCATAGCTCACCCAGTAGCTGTGACAGCGTCTATCCTAAATTCTTGTGTAATATAATTTTTAAATTTTAGTTAAAGAAAATTGCATCAGCATGGCAGTTTTGTATGACAGAAGGACTGTGTGAAATTCCAGTTTGAACCTGAAAGGAACCCACTAATGACAACTATAAATGAGCACATCTTTAGTTCTTTCATTTGTGTTTATTAATTTTATAACATTTGATACAAAGGAAAAACATTTAACAGACACTAACTACAGGTCAATAACCTTTTTTATACTCCCAAACAAAAAGGGAATTAAGATGGAGCTAAGTTTTTGAAAAGCTTTACAGACAACCTAAACTTTTAAAGTTTGGAAATTCAAAATTAAGGCTCTACTTTGCTTTAAAGTGACAAGATTTTTGCTAATCATGGAAAAATCACAGTTAGGACAACCAACATTTTTTTTACTCTTCCCTGTAGTGTCATTATCTTTCATCTTCCCTAATAGTATTACCCAGTCCCTGTTTTCTATAGGCAAGACCTAGGGAAGCCCTTCCCATAATGGGGAGCGTTACATAAGAACATAAAAAGGCCATACTGGGTCAGACCAAAGGTCCATCTAACCTTGTATCCTGTCTTGTGACAGTGGTCAATGCCAGGTGCCCCAGAGGGAATGAACAGAACAGGTAATCATCAAGTGATCCAACCCGTTGCCCATTCCCAGCTTCTGGCAAACAGAGAATAGGGACACCATCCCTGACCATCCTGGCTAATAGCCATTGATGGACCTATCCTCCATGAACTTATCTAGTTCTTTTTTTTTTCCTCTGCTGAGGGAAGTCCCATCACCTGGGCAGATTTTTCCTGCGCCCAGAAGGAAATCTTGTCCATATTTGGTGGGACTTTCCCCTGTGTACACCTTGGGAGATGGGGCTTCTCTAGGCCCTGCTTACAAAAGGCAGACCAGAAGCCCAGCTCCCTTCATTTGGCAAAGACACTAATCGTGGAAGGGGAACAAGTGGTAAGGGTAAAGTGCTGCTACCCTTCTGCTGAACATTCCTGCTTTGTTGGACTGTGGGAGCAGTGTTCTCTCTTGGCAACCTCCCTGAAGAACACAGACTGGTGAGGGATAGTTGGGAAGGCCATCTGTCTGGTTTTATTGGGGAATTCTTTGGATTACAGGGGTATAAGAGAGGTAAAGTCAGAAATGAGACAACAAGGGTTCACAGGAAGTGTGGAGTGGGTAAGTGAGATAGACAGGCGGGGGGACCAGCACAAGAGAGATTGAGGTAGATAGGGGGTGAGGCATGGGAGGTAGAAGTGGGAGGGCACATTAGTTCACGGGTGCGGAAATTGACATTGGGGGAATGGTGGGGAGAGATGAGGTGGAGGGTAACACAGAGGGATAGTAAAGGGTAAGGAAATGTGGTGGGATGAAGCAATGAAGTATAACAGGGAGGGGAGGGGTGGCAGCAAGCCTGGATTTAAACAGAGCCAGTGATATATTCTTCAATAAATGTTTTGGGGGTGGTTAAAGAAATAAATGTTTCATTTACAAGACAAACCAAACCAACTGTCAGAGCTATGCGATGCTTGGCAGTTTGTGTGACATTTTTCTTTCTCAAACCTCTTGATAAGGCTGGGCTCAGTTTCCAATTTTTAACAAAAATTGAAATGAAGTGGGTTACACGTGATTTTGCAAGGCTCTGCAACCTGTGTGCATTCTCCTTTAAATGAGCATGTCCACTGCTGTGCTAAATCTAAATCTGACTGAAATCCAGATTAAAATGATGCAGGGCTCACTTAAACCTTGATCCAGCTAGGCACCCACTCTCCTTAAAGTGTCATGCTTCTAATGGAGAAAGTAAAAAGAGGACAATAGAAACACAGCTTCAAAGGTATCACTGTAATCATTTTATTTTAAAAATTAGGGTTTACTTTACTTGAGCTAACTGGCCTCTTCCTTCTAGTCAACACAAAATGACAAAACTCACTTTACTCTTTCAGTAAATGGCTCCAAAACACTGTAACCTTTTATGCAGAAATCTCTCTTTTTAATTCCTGCTTAGGATGGAAGCTATTTGCTTTGTTTTCCAGCAGGAATCTCTGGTCTTTCTTCTTCCTTCTGCTCTTTCTTTGGCTCCCTCTTCCCTCCCTCTCTCTTGTGAGATCTGCTCTTGGACATGCACAGCCTTGCTCTCCTCTCCTGCATGCCCTCAGGTTGCTGAAAGGAAAATAGAATGGAGAAAATTAGAAACAAATCCCCGAAAGAGTGACAAAAACTCATAATTTATTTAATCAAAAAGATATTATAAAAATTCTGGTCACCTACCTGTGACAAATCAGCATTAAAATGACTGTCTCAAACTCATGGCCCCAGAGTAGTCACCCTAAAACCCAGCAGGGTGCAACATGTGTTCCCCTATAACTTTGGTATGCTGCACACTTACAGGCTGGGATCACCCATCTGAAGGGCCATGAGGGAGGAGGAGCCCTGGGATTTCACACCAGACTCCGTCTTGCTACTCTCTCACTTGATCCAGGTTGTAATGAAGCCTCCACATTCCTTGATGATGTTCTCTGTTGGTTCTGAAGACCTCCCCAGACACAGGTGCTGAAGATGTTAATAAGCTGTCATCAATGCAACTTTCAAGAGGGAAGCGATACATTAAGAATGAGGTTGAATAGGATTACCTCTTTCCCATGTATCTTTCCTGTGTTGCACTGTAAAGGAGGGATTGAATGCCACCTCAAGGACTTTTATAGTGTTCAGAGAAATAGGAATTCTCATGGCTAAACTTGAAATCCAACTTCAAGTGCACTCTCAAATTCTCTCTCATATTTTGACAGGTTTCGGAGTAGCAGCCATGTTAGTCTGTATTCGCAAAAAGAACAGGAGTACTTGTGGCACCTTAGAGACTAACCAATTTATTTGAGCATGAGCTTTCATGACCTACAGCTCTCTTCATCGGATGCATTCAGTGGAAAATACAGTGGGGAGATTTTATATACACAGAGAACATGAAACAATGGGTGTTACCATACACACTGTAAGGAGAGTGATCAGATAAGGTGGGCTATTACCAGCAGGAGAGAAAAAAAACCTTTTGTACTGATGATCAAGGTGGGCCATTTCCAGCAGTTGACAAGAAGGTGAGAGTAATGGGGGCGGGGCGGGGGGGGAGGGAATAAGCATGGGGAAATAGTTTTACTTTGTGTAATGACCCATCCACTCCCAGTTTTTATTCAAGCCTAATATAATGGTGTCCAGTTTGCAAATTAATTCCAATTCAGCAGTGTCTCATTTGAGTCTGTTTTTGAAGTTCTTTTGTTGAAGAATTGTGACTTTTAGGTCAGTAATCGAGTGACCAGGGAGATTGAAGTGTTCTCCAACTGGTTTTTGAATGTTATAATTCTTGACGTCTGATTTGTGTCCATTTGTGGTTGTATTTTAAATGACAGGTTTCAGAGGAACAGCCGTGTTAGTCTGTATTTGCAAAAAGAAAAGGAGTACTTGTGGCACCTTAGAGACTAACCAATTTATTTGAGCATGAGCTTTCGTGAGCTACAGCTCACTTCATCAGATGTATACCGTGGAAACTGCAGCAGACTTTATATACACACAGAGATCATGAAACAATACCTCCTCCCACCCCACAGTCCTGCTGGTAATAGCTTATCTAAAGTGATCATCAGGTGGGCCATTTCCAGCACAAATCCAGGTTTTCTCACCCTCCACCCCCCCACACAAATTCACTCTCCTGCTGGTGCTAGCCCATCCAAAGTGACAACTCTTTACATAATCAAGTCGGGCTATTTCCTGCATAGATCCAGGTTTTCTCACATCCCCCCCACCCCCATACACACACAAACTCACTCTCCTGCTGGTAATAGCTCATCTAAACTGACCACTCTCCAAGTTTAAATCCAAGTTAAACCAGAACATCGGGGGGGGGGGGGGGGTAGGAAAAAACAAGAGGAAACAGGCTACCTTGCATAATGACTTAGCCACTCCCAGTCTCTATTTAAGCCTAAATTAATAGTATCCAATTTGCAAATGAATTCCAATTCAGCAGTTTCTCGCTGGAGTCTGGATTTGAAGTTTTTTTGTTTTAAGATAGCGACCTTCATGTCTGTGATTGCGTGACCAGAGAGATTGAAGTGTTCTCCGACTGGTTTATGAATGTTATAATTCTTGACATCTGATTTGTGTCCATTTATTCTTTTACGTAGAGACTGTCCAGTTTGACCAATGTACATGGCAGAGGGGCATTGCTGGCACATGATGGCATATATCACATTGGTGGATGTTCAGGTGAACGAGCCTCTGATAGTGTGGCTGATGTTATTAGGCCCTGTGATGGTGTCCCCTGAATAGATATGTGGGCACAATTGGCAACGGGCTTTGTTGCAAGGATAAGTTCCTGGGTTAGTGGTTCTGTTGTGTGGTATGTGGTTGTTGGTGAGTATTTGCTTCAGGTTGCGGGGCTGTCTGTAGGCAAGGACTGGCCTGTCTCCCAAGACTTGTGAGAGTGTTGGGTCATCCTTTAGGATAGGTTGTAGATCCTTAATAATGCGTTGGAGGGGTTTTAGTTGGGGGCTGAAGGTGACCGCTAGTGGCGTTCTGTTATTTTCTTTGTTAGGCCTGTCCTGTAGTAGGTAACTTCTGGGAACTCTTCTGGCTCTATCAATCTGTTTCTTTACTTCTGCAGGTGGGTATTGTAGTTGTAAGAAAGCTTGACAGAGATCTTGTAGGTGTTTGTCTCTGTCTGAGGGGTTGGAGCAAATGCGGTTGTATCGCAGAGCTTGGCTGTAGACGATGGATCGTGTGGTGTGGTCAGGGTGAAAGCTGGAGGCATGCAGGTAGGAATAGCGGTCAGTAGGTTTCCGGTATAGGGTGGTGTTTATGTGGCCATTGTTTATTAGCACTGTAGTGTCCAGGAAGTGGATCTCTTGTGTGGACTGGACCAGGCTGAGGTTGGTGGTGGGATGGAAATTGATTTCACCATGATTTCAACAATTTCCATCCCACCACCAACCTCAGCCTGGTCCACCACATTTGCTCCAACCCCTCAGACAGAGACAAACACCTACAAGATCTCTGTCAAGCTTTCTTACAACTACAATACCCACCTGCAGAAGTAAAGGAACAGATTGATAGAGCCAGAAGAGTTCCCAGAAGTTACCTACTACAGGACAGGCCTAACAAAGAAAATAACAGAACGCCACTAGCGGTCACCTTCAGCCCCCAACTAAAACCCCTCCAACGCATTATTAAGGATCTACAACCTATCCTAAAGGATGACCCAACACTCTCACAAGTCTTGGGAGACAGGCCAGTCCTTGCCTACAGACAGCCCCGCAACCTGAAGCAAATACTCACCAACAACCACATACCACACAACAGAACCACTAACCCAGGAACTTATCCTTGCAACAAAGCCCGTTGCCAATTGTGCCCACATATCTATTCAGGGGACACCATCACAGGGCCTAATAACATCAGCCACACTATCAGAGGCTCGTTCACCTGCACATCCACCAATGTGATATATGCCATCATGTGCCAGCAATGCCCCTCTGCCATGTACATTGGTCAAACTGGACAGTCTCTACGTAAAAGAATAAATGGACACAAATCAGATGTCAAGAATTATAACATTCATAAACCAGTCGGAGAACACTTCAATCTCTCTGGTCACGCAATCACAGACATGAAGGTCGCTATCTTAAAACAAAAAAACTTCAAATCCAGACTCCAGCGAGAAACTGCTGAATTGGAATTCATTTGCAAATTGGATACTATTAATTTAGGCTTAAATAGAGACTGGGAGTGGCTAAGTCATTATGCAAGGTAGCCTGTTTCCTCTTGTTTTTTCCTACCCCCCCCCCCCAGATGTTCTGGTTTAACTTGGATTTAAACTTGGAGAGTGGTCAGTTTAGATGAGCTATTACCAGCAGGAGAGTGAGTTTGTGTGTGTATGGGGGTGGGGGGGATGTGAGAAAACCTGGATCTATGCAGGAAATAGCCCGACTTGATTATGTAAAGAGTTGTCACTTTGGATGGGCTAGCACCAGCAGGAGAGTGAATTTGTGTGGGGGGTGGAGGGTGAGAAAACCTGGATTTGTGCTGGAAATGGCCCACCTGTTGATCACTTTAGATAAGCTATTACCAGCAGGACAGTGGGGTGGGAGGAGGTATTGTTTCATATTCTCTGTGTGTATATAAAGTCTGCTGCAGTTTCCACGGTATACATCTGATGAAGTGAGCTGTAGCTCACGAAAGCTCATGCTCAAATAAATTGGTTAGTCTCTAAGGTGCCACAAGTACTCCTTTTCTTTTTGCAAATACAGACTAACACGGCTGTTCCTCTGAAACCTGTCATTTAAAATACAACCAGCTCTCCTTTCCCCCTCATGTTATTCTCCCAGTTGACTGTGTTCCTCTTATGAAAGGCCTTAAAAATAAAAAATGCTAAAATGTATTATTCTCTCTCCATGTTTATGAATAGTTAAAGCAGGAGAATATGTGTTAAATCCTGGGAAACGGAACTATAAGACAGCAAAGTCAGAAACTAGTTGTGTCATCAAGACAAGAAAAGCAGAAAATATAATAAAATGCCTATGCTTCAGGTTGAGAGTGTTATGAGCAACACTCCATATGGTTAAACAGGTCAGTAGCAATGGGAAAGAGGACAGAGTTTCACACCTAAGGTGAGCAGCTACCTGGCCAGCTGTAAAAAGCAGGAACATTTTAATATTGTAACACTTCATTCCCACAGCTGGAGAATCCATTTAAAACATCTTACTGCCATGGTCAGTCCAGGCCAGCTAGTTGCCTTATTTTGGAATCCCACCAGCAATTGGTATAGAGAACTGCACTACATTAAAGGTGTTCAAGCTAATAATATATTATCAAACTAAAATCCTATTTGTGCTACAGTACAAACTGCCTCATTTCAGAGACTAATCCAAATGCATCTTTGGTATATCCCCATTGAAGTCAATGGGATGAATTTGGCTCATTGTTTCTTATGTGGACTAAGCACCCTGTAACGGTGGTTACCTACCAAAGAAACTGAGCGCTTGATTTTGAAATGCAGTTGCTTCTCAAAGGATTCTGAAAATTCCTGGATCGAGTCTGATCTACTTGTTGAACCTGAGCCATCTGGTGAGGATATTTTGCATGCCTTCATGTGACAATGGCATTTAACATCTTGGCCCTCTTGAAATTCCTTGCAGCCCCTCAAGTGGCTTGAAGATGGGGTTTTGGTAGATGCATGAAGTCTTGTCATATGGATGGATGAAAGCTTGGCCTGCAATAGAAGACGTCAATGTTCAGTACTACATATAACAGCAGAGCGGCCTTTATGTACATCAAACTCTGCTACAGAACGAATGAAGGACACTGTACAGCCTCTTGTAGCCCGACTGCCCTGTGCCGTGAACCACCCTGCCAAGGGACCCTCCACAGAGACTGGAGCAGAATTTGCCCTTTATTCCAATTTTTCAATTGTGAATACCTAAACTTAGGTATTCAAATAAATATCCTAATTAATAGAGGTGCTGAGCACTCTCTGCTTCCATTGACTCCAGCTGCAATTGGGGCTGCTCAGCACCTCTAAAAATCAGGGCACTGTGGCTACATCTATCTGTGAGCTCAGGGAGTGATTCCCAGCTTGTGTAGACATACTCGTGCTAGCTCCCATTGAGTTAGCACACTAAAAACAATAACATAGCCATGGTAGCATGGGCAATGAGGGTAGCATGGGCTGGCCGCCTTGTGCACAAACCTGCCTGAACCTGTATTACTGAGGCTACACTAGTATTTTTAGTTTGACGGCTTGATGAGAGCTTGTGCGAGTATGTCTATGGAAACTGGGAGTCAAACTGCTAGCTCATAGCATAGATGTAGCCTTAGTTTAGGTGCCTTACGTTTAGATACCCAAGTTTGAAAAATTTGGACTCTCTGTAGCTCAGTTTCCTCAGCTGTCCAAAGAAGATAACATTTACTGACCTGCCTCACAAGGATGTTGTGAAGATTAATTCAATGTTTGTAAAGGAGATTGAAGTGACATCTAAGTACTAAGTATTATGTAGCCTTCAAAATCGTCAACAGTGTCTTTCTGCAGTTGGAGCCAGATCCTTGGCTGCTGTAAATCAGAGTAGCTCCATTGACTTCAAGGAAGCTGCACTTATTTATACTAGCTGAGGATCTGTCTCACAGTCTAGAAATATATTCTAAGAAAAGATGAGAAAGAGCATTAAATATGAGGTCTATTTTCTGAATGGGGCTTGTGCATTATCCACAGGCTTAATGCACAGTCTTCCTTTTCCACACAGTGATCCCACGCAGCACCCAGCCAGGAGGGTACACAGTCAGGCTGGAAGCACTTTCTGCTCCAGAGCAGGCATGGCTGAGGCCTTGGCCATAACCTGATTTTCCCACTCCTCTGTGTGCTCGTAAGCAGTTGCAGAGCAATGGTCTAGCAACAGCCACTGTGGAGCTCACTCTCCCCTATTCCCCATATACACACAGGCATTGGGAGCCTGATTTTCTTATACGCTGAGCACCTGCAGCTCCCATTAACTACATCTGGTGTTCTGTGCCTCTTAAAATTAGGCCCTAATCTGATATCTGCTGCCTCTGGCTAATCCTACTCCAGTGATTTACCTCCTTCTCCTCTCCGAAACATGACTCTAGCTCTTGGAGTCATGATAGAACCTATGAGCCTCACCTCTCTGATTTCTTACACCCACTGAATTTATGAATTGTGCATTCTGGGTCTGATGCACTAATAATGGTACTGTTATTTGCAAAGATCTTCAGGTCTCTCTTATTAGCAATAATAGCGCAAAGCTAAACCTACTGGGAGCATCCATACTGACATACAATACAAAAATGGTCCCAAACATGAGACCCAGAAAATATCCATAAAACCCACAAATGTTGGTGTGGTCTATCTGATCACACGAAGAGTCAGTGAAAAGCCAAACTACAACCGCCTGTATCCTACACAAATAACGGACCTTACTACAGAAAGCACCTCGCACATTATGGCTGTTCTTGGGAGCAATAACTGGTTGCCTGCAGAAATCGGTGTACCAGCGTGGCATGAACCAGTTTCAGTGGATTTTTAACAATGCAGGGAATGGGTGGACTTCACTCAGACTCCAAGGGACTTTAAATAAATAAATAATTAAATAATCTCACTGACATTTACATTTGTGCAGGCCCAGATACTGCCATATTTGAAGCAAGACAGAGCTATGCATTTTTCATCAAGATATGACAGTCCCGTATACATGGATTTTGACTTTTTAATTGGTTGTTTCGATTTACACACACTGGCAGTAATTAAAATCCCAAGCTGAAGCCCATGTGTAATTAGTAAAGTCAGTGTGTCAAACTCAAAAGGGTTGAGAACTTAAAAATTGGACAGTAACAGACTGTGAATCCCAGTGACGATTGAACATGGTGATATTCTCAACCATGCGTAGTTCTTTCCATAGCTTCACACTAACCCAAAACACATTTTAGGCTTCAGAGTGATGTTTGGGGTTATTGTGTGTGCTGATTGTGTTGTTGTGCAGAGAAAGATGTGTAAATTTGTGCACGTGGCAACTGAGGGGAATGTGCTGCAGTGAGGCGCTATGTGTGTTTGGGTTTATTGTGTACGCTGGTTGTGTTGTGTGGGTGATTGCATTGATTTGTGTCTGGCTTAAGCTTGTGTAGGGAAATTTGTGTTGGATTGTGCGCGTGGCAGTTGGACACACAGGTGTGGCTTTTGGACCATGTAATCCACCATCTGTGCAGTCTCCCTTATACACCCAATGAAACTGTTGCATGCAAATTAACTGTAGAGGAAGGGTGGTGATTGGTTGAGTTACCTCTAATATCACAATGGTCTAAGACTCTTGGCATGTCATAGATTCATGCCTCACTGTAGCTGTACACCACAAGGGCGTAATTTGTTAAATCAAAATGGCTGAAAACTTGAAAATTTGATGCTAACAGACCATGAAACCTGGTGATGATTGAACCTGGTGATATTGTGAACAAAAAGAGCTCTCATCCATGCTTGTAGCTGCTTCAGTCATTTCACACTGACTTGATAGACGTAACAGGTTTCAGACTGACACATAGAGTGACATTCTTGGAATCTTGTTATATAGATGTTTCTTGTGACTTACTGGCCTGCTAATTGTTAACTTGTACATCCCACTTTTGCAGTAGAATTCTGCAAATCTTTACCTTTTCCCCACATTTTTACTACAGATGGAACCACCTTGCTCTCAGGGCTATTCATCTTGTACTGTATCCTCTCAGTTCTCATTTCCAAACATAACTTCCTTCAGTAAGCACCAGTACAATCACTTTTGAGAAAAGCTGTAATGATTCTGGTCAAACTATTTTTACTTTGAAGCATAGCTGTTTCAAACAGGTCGATATGGCTGTATTTATTGTTAAGTCATATTGTATTATGGTTTAAAAGTACATCAAAGCAATCAATTAAGTTTGGGGGGAAAGTAAACATACTATGTTAAGCTAAACAAAACTATACCTTTTGAGTCTATTTCCTGGGTCAATGCGTGCATCAATTACTATTCTTGGGAGATTTGGGCAAAAACAGGAGGACTTTTGAGATCCAGGATTACATTCTATCATTCTTTCTGTATAGTATTTGAAAATATTCTATTTTTTGATTAACACATTTTTAAAATTTGCATTCACAATGTGGAATTATAGAATAAGGTCTAAAGCAAGAGACAGACTGAAAAGCACATATTAGACGTGACAATTGCTCCAGCTAAGGAACAGGTCTTCCTCAGAAATGTGTATCTGCCTCAGAGCAGATCATTGAATAGGCCGCACTAAAGATCACTGAGTAGGCCTTGGTGCAGATCACTGAGTCAGGGCCATATTAAATACCAATCTATATAATCATATTGTTGTGACTCCAGGGTCAACTCCACCCCAAACAAAGAGAAGACAGACTGACACCAGGCATGGAGGTGGTCTGGGGGAAAGAGTAGAGATGTGGCAACTAAAGGTCTGACCGCCTATCCACTAGGTGATGCCTCCAGTGAGCACCAGTCATCACAAGCAAGATTTATGCTGACTGGATAGCCCAGAATATAAAATGTTTTTCCTTTTATAAGCCACAGATTTTTGTTGAAGAAAACTATTCATGCTCTGAGGCACTAAGCTCCCTCAGCTCCCATAGACAGAGTTGCTCTTCACTGTACCAATGTTACTGTTGATTGTTTGTTGAGGCCTACTCAAGAATCACAGTAGATTTGGAGCATGTAGGCCCCAGCACATCAGACATTCAGAATCTAGAACTATCTGTCCATTCCTTTCTTTCCTTTGAAGAACCTCATAACCAAGCATTCTGTGCCTGAAAATGGTTTGAGCCTAGAATCAGGTTTGTCTTCTTTAATAGGGTGGTGATAGGCAAACCTTCAGTCTGACTTGGTTTTGCTTCTCCATAGATCAGTGGTTCTCAGCCTATTTTCCATTGTGGGCCGCATATGCAGCTCTCCATGTGCTATGTGGGTCACGTCCACACACTATATATACTACCTGTGCGGCCCTGATGATGTCACATGGGCCGCAACTGTGTGCTGATTGGGGTGCAAGCGGCCCCCAGCCTGCAGGCTGAGAACCATCTGCCATAGATAAAGTGTCAGTAATTTCAACAGCAGCAACCCAGCAAACCTGACCTATAAGGAAATGTTAAAAAAACTGGGCATGTTTAGTCTTGAGAAAAGAAGACCCACCTGATAACATCTTCAAATATGTTAAGGGCTGTTATGAAGAAGACCATGATCAATTGTTTTCTGTGTCCACTGAAGATAGGACAAAAAATAAGTGGCTTAATCTGCAGCAAGGCAGTTTTTGTTAGATATTAGAAAAAATGTCGTTATAATAATAGTTAAGTACTGGAATAAGTTTCTAAGGGAGGTTGTAGACTGTTCACCATTGGAGGATTTTAAGAATAGGGTATGGTCAGGGATGGTCTAGATTTACTTGGTCTTGCCTTGGTGCAGGGGGGTGGAGTAGATGACCTCTTGAAGTCCTTTCTAGCCCTACATTTCTATGATTTCTACCCTTGCACTTATGTTGCTTGCTTATCAAATTCATCTCTGTGAGTAGCAATGTCTTCTGGAAAGTGAACATGTTTATATAGAAATAAACCCTCTTTCCTTTTCTGCCTTCCACATAACTCAGTTTTCCACTCAGAGAACCTGAGGAGATAAATTTGCAAATGCCCAGAACAGGGCACATGTCTCATTTGTGTCTGGCACTGAGGAGATTAGTTCTTGTGCTATGAGGAGTAAATAACACTTCCTTATTTACTTTCTCCACACCAGTCATGATTTTATAGAATTCTATCATATCCCCCCCTTATTTGTCTCTTTTCCAAGCTGAAAAGTCCCAGTCTTATTAATCTCTCCTCATACAGAAACCGCTCCATACCCCTAATAATTTTTGTGGCCCTTTTCTGAACCTTTTCCAATTCCAATATATCTTTTTTGAGGTGTGGTGATCACATCTGCACGCAGTATTCAAGATGTGGGCGTACCGTGGTATTTTCTATCTTATTATCTATCCCTTTCTTAATAGTGCCTAACATTCTGTTAGCTTTTTTGACCGCCGCTGCACATTGAATGGATGTTTTCATAAAACTATCCACAATGACTCCAAGATCTCTTTCCTGAGAGGTAGCAGCTAATTTAGACCCCATCATTTTATATATACAGTTGGGATTATGTTTTCCAATGTGCATTACTTTGCATTTATCAACACTGAATTTCATCTGCCATTTTGTTGCCCAGTCACCCAGTTTTGAGAGATCCTTTTGAGGCTCTTCGCAGTCTGCCTGGCACTTAACTATCTTGAGTTGTTTTGTATCATCTGCAAACTTTGCCATCTCACTGTTTACCCCTTTTTCCAGATCATTCATTAATATGTTAAATAGGACTGGTCCCGGTATAGACCCCTGCGGGACACCACTATTTACCTCTCTCCTTTCTGAAAACTGACCATTTATTCCTACCCTTTGTTTCCTATCTTTTAACCAGTTACCAATCCATGGGAGGACCTTCCCTCTTATCCCATGACTCAGCTTGCTCTCTGCAAAATGGGAATGATAATAATACATAGAGACATGTTGTGAGGTTCATCTCATTAATGTCTATGAAGTATACTAGGATCCTGACATGAAAAGTGAAAATTATTATTTATTTTCTTATAGCAGTTAGCAGTGGGAGTTGTTTTACAAATCTTGGTCCATACATGGCTAGACATAGATATCTTGTATTGCCCATTGCATAAATGACCATGTGCATGCAATGGCAGGTCTGCCATAGGAGATTATGGCACACAGTGAATGCATGAAATGACTAAAGGAGAGGATTCTAAGAAACTACAAGTGCCACTGTTTGGATCATTTTTAGAAATAGATCACAGGCTTCATTTTTCAACCCTGTTCACTGCAAATTAGTCAGGTTTCTAGGTCAGAAATTTCTATTCTCAAATAATATATATTGTTCTGAGACTGAGAAACAAAACAGGTGAAATGTATCCTAACTCCACTGAATTGAGATTAATTTATCCAAGGACACTACTAGAAGTGGCAACTCCAAGTCCCATTGAAGTTAACAGCACAATTCTCATTGATTGGTTATTGTGGCCTCTGGGAAAAATCCCAGTCCTCTCTCTCTTTACTGCAAAAGCACAGGGATCTAGAAAATACTCCAGGCACCTCTGATTCAGGAAACCATCTCTATTCAGCAAAGTACTTAAGCACATGTTTAACTTTAAGTATGATTTGTGACTCCTATGTATACTGTTCTGAGAGAGACAAAACCCACAGGCAGCAAAATTGACAAATTTTTAATGTACTAGGAAAGGTTGTGTTAAACCTATGGTTATATAAATACATTCTGGGTCATACCCTAAGGTGGAGAATTCTCTCAGCATAGCTCCATCCCAGGATCTGGCCCAAGAATGAACTTGACTGGACAGTTCAAAACTGGTAAATCTGTGTTGCAGCTTTAACCTGTCTCCTGAACTTGACTAAAGTACCAAAGTAGAGTGTTTTTAAAAAAGAAAACCTATTCTAACAATGAAAACCCCCACAGCATAATATACGTCAGAGAAAAGGAACCAAGGATTCAGCTTGGGTGGATGAAATTCAGCAAGATAATATAGTCTCCATAAGGGGTAAATGCAGAAAATTGCTTGCAAAAATAGCTGGATCTCCACAATACAATAGTAAGCTTTGTTATATTTTAGCATCTTTCATTTAAATGATTCATATATTTTAAGACCAGAAGGTACTATTATGATCATCTAGTCTGACCTCAAGGAGAAGTTATACACGCAGACAGGTGGGGCCAAGGATAGCAGGGTCAGACTTGTCTGATTCAGAATAGTTACAGAATTAGACCCTGATCCTACAAAGATATAGGCACCTACATCACTTTACATATTAGAGTAGTCTCTTTGAAGTCAGTGGGACTGCTCATGTGTGCAAAGTTACTCAGGTGCTTAAGGCTTTGCAGGATCAGGGTCTTAAATTGATAACATATTTTACATAATTATACTACAGATTTCTGTGCTGGCTCACCCTTATAAAAAAGTGCGTCAGCCCACACTAGCCATACTGCAGTGTTTTAGGAGATTACTATCTTTTTTTTTGTAAGTGCAATTTTACACTCCTTACTCAGGAAAGTCTTCCATTGAAGTCAGTGGGAGTTTTGCCCAAAAAAGGAGAGCAGGTTTGTTCCCTACAAGAAGAAGAACGTGAGATGGCTAAGCAAAAGCAGTGAAGTAGGGGGTCCTGGACAGAAATCTTTCTGGAATACTCCTTCCACATGGGCTTAATCCTTGGCTGCATTCCTGTCATGCGTTTTCGAACAATTAGTCATTTTATTTCTATGTAAAAAGTTACATTAAAAATAAATCTTAAACAACAAAGGATCTATACAATAGCTCACCCACCAAAGCTTGAGCAGAATCTGAGATAATCTAAAAACAACGAGGAGTCCTTGTGGCACCTTAGAGACTTCAACAAGAAACTGCAGAACTGGAATTAATTTGCAAACTTGACACCATCAAATTAGGCCTGAATAAAGACTGGGGTGGCTGGGTCACTACAAAAAGTAATTTTCCCTCTGTTGATACTCACACCTTCTTGTCAACTGTTGGGAATGGGCGACATCCACCCTGATTGAATTGGCCTCGTTAGCACTGACCCCGCACTTGGTAAGGCATCTCCCATCTTTTCATGTGCTGTAATATATATACCTGCCTACTGTATTTTTCACTCCATGCATCTGATGAAGTGGGTTTTAGCCCACAAAAGCTTATGCCCAAATAAATTTGTTAGCCTCTAAGGTGCCACAAGGATTCCTCGTTGTTTTTGCTGATACAGACTAACACGGCTACCCCTCTGAAACCTGAGATAACCTAATCCTATCTTCCAGGACCAAACCCATCAGGAAATAACCCTAAACCCCCTCACTTTCCCTTCATCCTCTTTCACAGAACTCATCCTCATTCAATAAATAATTAAAGCACATCCATTCCCTTATGCTGTGAGCACAGCCCATATATACCTCCTAACTTCCCCTATGGCTTAAACTTTTAAGGAGTGAAAACATTTTGCTCATCCAGTTGAAATACCTTAATTGTTTTTCTGGCACGGACCAAACTTTCTTTCTTTCGTTATAAAGGTACCAGGAGCCTGATGCTGAGAGATGCTGAGCACCCACACCTCCCAATGTAGCCAACAGGAATTACATTTACTCAGTAATGTGTAGCACACTCATCACCACAGTATCTCAAGATCATACCCTTGATGAGGCACTTATCTCTGCCCTCCCCACAACACACACACACACACTTCTTACTGGAAGGGAGGCTCTCCTTTCACTAAAGGCTCGCGTCTGTCGTTTCCTGTAGCCTCTACCCTCTTTCTCATTCTCATCAATCAAGCTGTGACCCCAGAAACTGCTCATCCATTTTGCAAAGGAAATGTCATCATCCTCTTCATATTCCATGTACAGACACTCCAAACTGTGGGGAGCGCCCAACCAGACAGGACAGATGTACGTTAGAGCAGACTGCAAAGCAGATAGTCCCACAATGATCTGTCAAAAAGAGGCAAAGGGGCTGTAGTTTCAAACACTCCCTGCCAAATTAACAAAAAAAACAATCCAGCCAATGCAGCCCTAGGCACTGCTTATATATAAGCCAATCCTTAGTAATCTATTTTAAACAAGGTTTCTTTTAATCTTTCCATTACAGAGATGCCCAATGTCACACAGCCTGGAGAATGGCAAGGAAAATGTGTGTCCTAATTCATATTCATTGCTGCTGAGTGCATCAACTGTCAATAACAATGGAGAGTTGCCCACAAAAACATGCCTGGAAGGTGCACGCTCTGATTTGAAACAGGCTTGTAATTTGGAGAAGGAGAATGGATATATTGACAGTGGTCAGAAACTGGCACAGCTGTTTATTGAGGCTTAACTGACTTTATGAAATAACTTTTGGCTGTGTTCTTCCAGCTGGTATTAAAAAATATTCCCTGCCTGGCAGGAAGCAGGGCTCTTCCGAGAAATCTTTTTTATGATCTATTGTGGGGGAGCAATGTCAGACAACATGAAGTGACTTTGGTTCACAGAATCTTAGAGTCTAAGGCCAGATCACTCACCTTTCACCAAGGTCAATTCATCTCCCACAATCAGGGCTAGAATGGGCTTAGCACTGCTCCAGTGCACAAAGAAATGAAGGGCAAGGGTGCAAAGAGCATTAACCTGCCCACTTGAGCTCTGGGCCAAGCACAGTCCCCGTGTTCACTGCGCTCCTGGCAAGCGGGGACTGAGCCTACAGAGCACAAACAATAGCACTGCATCCATCCATTCTAAATGGCTACTACTCAAGGGCTCAAATGGTGCAAGGACCATGTGTGGTCCTTCTGCTCTGGGGTGAGTTTCAGCTTCTACAGAGAGATCGGCCCAAAACCACAGTCTCGCTCTACCTGGGAGTGTAGCATGCTGTCTTCAAATACTGTACTGAGTACCAGTTGCTGGCGCACATGTTAGCTGTAGACAAATCTGCCATGGGATGCCCTTGTGCTAGAGGCGTGTATAGGAATGAAGTCTGACAAAGGAATTGCAAGTGCTAGTAAAAGGATCTCTGCGGTGACAGAGCTGTTTGAAGGCCAAAGCTGCCTCCCCAGATGGGGCAGAACAATTGCTGGGCCCTGTGGGCCTGATTCTGTGTTGCCCTGGGCCTTGTGTAGTCATTTACAGCAGTTCAAACTGAGCACAAGGTGGGTTTAAAACACAAGCTGCCATTCTGATTTGGTAGCATTTTATATTCCCTTTGCACTGGTGTAAAGGGCTGCACAAGATGCAGGACAATGGAGAATCAGGCCCTAGAAACTCCCTGTGGAATTGTCCAGTGGGAAACTAGGGGCAGAGACTGATGTGGGACTCTGAGTCAGAGTGGTTACATGGTCCACTGCTTAGGGCATTAGTCTAGGACTTGGGAGACCTGGATTTGATTCACTGTTCCACCACAGACATCTTGGGTGACCTTGGGCAAGTTACTCCTGTCTGTGTCTCATTTCCCTGTCTGTATAAGGGGGATAACTGCACTTCCCTACCTCGCGGGAGTGTTGTGAGGATAAATAAATTAAAGAGGTGCTCAGATACTTTGGTGATGGGGGGCCTTAGATAGAAAGGCAAGGTGCTGTATTTTGAGATAGAATTTGAAGGACCAGAGGAATGAATGTATTTGCAACATCTGTGCCTTTCCATCTACATGTGGGTTATAGACTACACTGGTTCATTGTATGGATGCAAAGCCTTCCAAAGGCATCACAAGTGTGAGTGATGGCAACCAAGAGTTGGCTGCGGTGCCTTTTGGCCTAGTATTGATAGGGCCTATGGGTTACTGGGAAAAAAATATCGAATTACCTCAAACCTCCTGAATTGGACTTTTGAGTTTGAATAACTCACACTAAGAACTATATACCATCAGCGTATTTATTTGCATACTTGGATCTCTCAGGAGACATGTCAAGTCTCATTCATTAACATGCTGTCTCAATCTCACATACTTCCCTAAACTTATCTCACTCATTCTGAGTAAATATATAAAGATTTAAAATATTTTTACTCAGGCACTGAAAGAGACAACAATACAGCCGGGGCCTCAGGCACAGGGTTTCGTGCTTGGAAAGCCGCTTTCCAAGCTTGTGTACTGTGATAGCCATGGAGACTACTGGCCCTTGTTCTATACAGGACAGGAGGCTATCCAGGGCGGTGGCAGGCTCATGTGTGTGAATACTTGACGGTCAAAAAAATATGAGTTCACCCAAAAAACAAGCAGCACTTGAACAAAAGTTTTCAGGTTCTGCAAAATACAGTTCAAAATTTAAACCACACTGGACAAATTCATGGCCCTTCACTGTCCCAGTAGCAGACAAGACTTCTCTTTTTAACTGTGCGCTGGGTCACCCCAGAGCTGTCCTGTGGCCATCAAGGAGAAAAAGATGTAACTCGTCATCTGGAAAATGAAATACGTAAATAGCAGAGCAGTGTGTTCACAACTACAAATTCTTTTTGTACCTGTGGCGAATTGCCTCATTGATAAAGTAAGTCAAATATGTTTAATAATTATGATTTGTTGTTATTATCAATTATTATTGTTGTTAATAATAGTAATAATACTAATAATTCTCTTCGGGGCACTTGAGTTCCCCAGAAATAATTTGCTTGCTGACTTGGGGTTTTTTGGTAGTACACTAATTTATTCCTAGTACTTTGTCAGAAACTCTGTTTGCAATGTTCTTTCAGAAAATTTTGATTGTTTTTATGAATTAATTTTTATTGGATCCAAGATTTTTGGTTTTCCATGTGTCCTGATGAGGGTTAAATATTCATTAATTCATTGAGCTGATGCCTTTATCCATGGCAACAGGATTATTAAAATACCGTACGTTACACAGACAAAGTTACCCAGACACAAATTTGCAATCCTTATATCACATAAAAAATCCACTCACTATGTGTATCATATCATTAACATATATGCTTGTGAACATTTTGTTATACTGTTTGCATGTATTTTGTCTATTAATTTCCCATTTTGATATTAACTTTGATAAAATATTCAATTTTTTATAGATTACACCTTTTTTATGTACAAAATATAAATGTTTTTTCCCTAGGTGACACATGCAAAAATGAAAAATGAAAGTTACAACTCTGCTTGCACAGCACACTATTCCTTTTGCAACCGCAGACAACTTGAGCCCCCTGTTTAAAGATATCTTTTCTGACAGCCAGATTGCCCAGTATTATGCATCTGTAAGAACCAAGTCAACATGTATGTTGAATGGTGCCATTACTGCCTATTTCCAAGAGTTTCTTGTGAGACAAATAAAGACTGAAGCCTTTTCTCTTTTTGTTGATGGCTCTAATATGACAAAAACTTAGAAAAATGAATCCACTGACAGTGAGGATTTTTGATATCCAGAAACATTTTGTGACAACACAGTTACTTGACTTATGCCTCACTACTGGCATTCATACAGCCACTGCAAAATAAATCTTTTCCAAAATTGATGGGAGAATGACATCACATGAGATACCATGGGATAACGGTGTTGGATTTTCTTGGACAATGCCAGTGTAAACATGGGTACGAATAATTCAGTTAAGACACTGCTTCGAAATAAGAATGCATGTGTGTATTTCATGGGATGTCCATGCCACCTCATCCACAATACCACTGTGCTGGTGCTACACAGTTTTCTAAAGTGTCAGAATTTGATGTTAAAGATGTATGTATTGATTGCTACCATTACTTTGACAAAAGAACAAAATGACAGTCATTCTTGGAGGAGTTCTGTCACGTCTGTGATGTTGAAAACCCAAACCCCCTCCCACACCCAGCACCCCAAACCCCCTCCCACATCCCCTCTGACACCCCAACCCCCTGTCCCAGCCCAGAGCCCGTACCCAGCATCCAAACTCCCTCCCAGAGTCAGCACCCCTCCCGCACCCAAACTTCCACCCAGAGCCTGCACCCCAAACCCTCTCCAGCACCCAAACTCCCTCCCAGAGCCATAGGCAGGTGTGTGTGGGGGAGCGGGACTTGGACCCATTCTGGGCACCACCAAAAATCATACAAACCTGCCGCCCCTGCTTTCAGGGATCTATGACAGAGGTTTATTTGTTCTTTTACCAGGGTCCTACCATCCTCCCAGTGTTTAGCACCACTAACAGGTTTCTGCAGAGGGAAGATCCTTATATATACATGGTAGATGGGGTGCTTTCTACTTTTGTGAGAAAACTTCTTGGAAAGTTTATTCAGGCACAAGTGATCAAAAATGCTGTCTTGTTTACAGATGCAGACTTTGCTAATTCTGACAATCCCCTTTGAGACACATGTCTGTTTGTAGGTTTGGTCACAAAACAGAAGTTGGAAGATAGTAGTCCTCTTGCAAACAGGGGCACCATTGGGGGGCAGGGGAGGCTCTAGGCCCCCCTTCCCCCCAAGTTTCGTACCTGAGATCCGCTCACAGCGCACAGTCTAGCCCCAGACAGCACTCTTAACTGCAACACAGCTTGAGTGTGATATGTGATGAGTTCTGTGCTGCTCCCAGCTTCTGCCTTTGGGAGTTTGTTATAAACAGAGGCCAGGTGATTAAGATAACAAAAGGCTTGTCACTAAATTAAGTTAAGGATCCTTAGATGATCCTGAAAGCATTGCCAGGCACTCCAGTTAAAAGATAGGAAACAAAGGGTAGGAATAAATAATGAGAATGGAGAGGTAAATAGTGGTGTCCCCCAAGGGTCTGTACTGGGCCCAACGCTGTCCAACATATTCATAAATGATCTGGTAAACAGTGAGGTTGCAAAATTTGCAGATGATACAAAATTACTCAGGATAGTTAAGTCCAAAGCAGACTGTGAAGAGCTACAAGGTATCTCACAAAACTGCGTGACTGGCCAAAAAATGGCAGATGAAATTCAATGCTGATAAATACAAAATAATGCACATGGCAAAACATAATCCCAAATATACATATAAAATGATGCGGTCTAAATTAGCTGTTACACATCAAGAAAGAGATCTTGGAATAAGTGTGGATAGTTCTCCGAAAACATCTGTTTTTTGCGGCAGTCAAAAAAGCTAACAGACTGTTGGGAATCATTAGGAAAGGGTTAGATAATAAGAAAATATCATATTGCCTCTATATAAATCCATGGTACGCCCACATCTTGAATACTATGTGCAGATCTGGTCGCCCCTGCTCAAAAAAGATATATTGGAATTGGAAAAGGTACAGAGAAGGGAAACAGAAATGATTAAGGGTATGGAACAGCTTCCATATGAGGAGAGATTAAAAAGATTGGGACTTTGGAAAAGAGACGACTACGGAGGGATATGGTTGAGGTCTATAAAATCTTGACTGGTGTGGAGAAAGTAAATAAGGAAGTGTTATGTACTCCTTCACATAACACAAGAGCTAGGGGTCACCCAATGAAATTAATAGGCAGCAGATTTAAAACAAACAAAAGAAAGCATTTCTTCACAGTCAACCTGTGAGACTCTTTGCCAGGGGATGTTGTCAAAGCCAAAACTATAACAGGGTTCCAATAAGAACTAGATATGTTCATGGAGGATAGGTCCATCAATGACTGTTAGCTAGGGTGAGCAAGGATCCAACACCACGTTCTGCATGTCCCTAGCCTCTGTTTGCCAGAAGCTGGGAGTGTGTGACAGGGGATGAATCACTTGATGATTGCCCTGTTCTGTCCATTCCCTGTGAAGCACCTGGTATTGGCCACTGTTGGAAGAAAGGATACTGGGCTAGATGCACCACTGGTTTTACCCAGTATGGCCATTCTGATGTTCTTATATAGAACCGGGATATATCTTCCCCCGCGCTGTGCCCCACTAGACCCCACTCCCCTCCCAGAGCTGGGATAGAATCCAGGAGTCCTGACAGGGTCTCTCTCTCTGCAGAATTAGTAACAAAGTAAGAATATACATTAAAATTTTAAAACTAACTAGTGTCCCTTAAGTGACTTACCACAAGATGTCAGAACACGTTAGTATTAGAGCTGAGTGGGTCTAATATTTATTTAATTTTCTTTCTTGTATATACAAATTAGATACAGTGCTCCTGTCAGCTAATTGCTAAGTTATCTGCCAAAAAAAATAGTTTAAGTGTCTAAGTAGGCCCACAAATCATGGTTAAAGTTGTGCCCCCATGCCAAAATCTGAAATGGCGCCCCGAATTGCAAAACAGAAATTATTTTTGTGCAGCCAGAGCATTCTACGCCTGTGCCAAGTATGCACGGGAGAAACTATCTTTGAATGATGAAATGTTAAAGATGGCAGCATTTCTGAACTTTGATATGAAGGAAAACTGCACTTCTAAATATGTTGAACACTTTGTTGGCAGAAAGTAGCTCATGTTCAGTCTCTCTCCACCTGAGATAGAGAAGTTGTAACAGGAGTTTGTTGATTACCAGTTGCTGCAGAAATCAGATATCCCTCAGCATGTATGGCAGTGGTCAGCAACTGGTAGATCGCGATCAACTGGTTGATCCTGGAGCCTCTGCCAGTTGATCGCGATTTCTGGTGCTAAAAGTCCGGTGGTGCAATGGGGCTATGGCAGACTCCCTGCCTGCCCTGGCCCCATGCCACTCCTGGAAGCGGTTGGCATGTCTCTGCAGCCCCAGGGGAAAGGGGGGGAGACAGCTGCATGCCCTGCTGCTGCCCCCGCCACCCCCAGCGCCGACTCTGAAACTCCCATTCGCCGGGAACTGTGGCCAATGCGGGGGCTGCGCTTGTGGTCCCCGGGGGAGGTCCCCATGTTAGCGGCCCTGGGGGAAGGTCTCCACGCGCTGCCTGCACCCACAAACACCGTCCCATCAGCTCCCATTGGCTGCAGTTCCCAGCCAATGGGAGCTACAGAGTCGGTGCTGGGGAGCGGGGGCAGTAGCAGCGTGTGTGGCTGCCTCCGCCCTCCCAGGGGCCGCAGAGACATGCCAGACACTTCTGGGAGTGGGGCGGGGCCAGGGCAGGCAGGGAGCCTGCCATATCCCCACTGCACAGCTGACCAGGAGCTCCCTGTGGTAAACGCCTCCCGGCTGGAGCCAACACCTCACACCCCCTCCTGCACCCAAACTCCCTCCCAGAGCCCACACCCCTCCCCCCTCCTGCACCCCAATCCCCTGCCCCAGCCTGGAGCCCCCTCCTGCACCCAAACTCCCTCCCAGAGCCCACACCCCTCACCCCCTCCCGCACTTCAATCCCCTGCCCCAGCCCAGAGCCCCCTCCTGCACCCAAACTCACTCCCAGACCCCACACCCCTGCCCCAGGCTCAGCTCGGAGCCCCTTTCCACACTCTGAACCTCTCGGCCCCAGCCAAGAGCCTGCACCCCCTCCCCCACCCCAACTCCCTGCCCTTGCCTGGTGAAAGTGAGTGAGGGTGGGGGAAAGCAAGCGATGGAGGGAGGGGGGAATGTAGTGGGCGGGGCCTCAGGGAAGGGGCACTGTAGATCCTGGGTTCATCTTAAATTAAAAAAGTGATCTTGTGTGTAAAAAGGTTGGAGACCGCTGGTGTCTGGGATGAGGTAACACTACAGACTGACCCAGATAACGCTACTGTGCAATGCAGGATGGACACTGTATGGGCATATCTTAGAAATGTCAAAAGCACTAGTGGTCTTCTCAATTTCCCATTACTGTCCAGGGTTGCTAGACATTTTAATTTTACCCCACTCAAATGCGGGAGTGGGGAATGGGTTCAGTCTTGTTCAAAAGAATAAGACACCATTTAGACCAAATCTTGGACTAGACTGGACACTGTCCTCTATTATCTAAGTAAAGCTGGCAAATCCTGAGCCACGTTTCAAGTTTGAGCTACCAAAAGAAGTTATAAAAATAACAAAGGGGGCCACATACAATATAACAAAGCACATGAATAAAATGTGACACCAAATTAGATATTAAAAGAAATATGGAATCTGAGTCCTTTTTCTATGGTTTTTAGCTTCAAATTAATTCAATTCAATTTAATTATTTTATTTATTTTTATATTAATTGAATGTGTTGTTTGGTTGTGTTTTATTTTAATTAATTTATTTTGGAATCTGATTATTTTAGTTTCCTGTAAATATAATATGAGCAATAATATATAAACCAAATAATATTTGTACTGTAAAGACACTAAGACAAGGTGATATGCAAAATAATGTTTTCTTTTTTAAGTTTATATAAAAACAGTTTATTTTTTAATATATCTCCTGTTCTGTCCACTGACTTTGTGCCTAAACCAGGAGTTATTAGTTCTGGTCCTCACAGATCTCCAATCCTCCAGGTTTTTGCTCCAACCAGCGAATAATTGTTTTTATTAAAATCCACTGGTTTGCATTGCATATAGAATTCCCACGTGCTCTAGACTAATATGAACTAGGACATTTAAGTGTTTCATATGCAATATTAAGCTGTGTACATTTTAAAACAAAGTATTAAGTGCTGGTTGAATTACAAACCCGGACTATTGGATGTCGCCAAGGACCAAAGATGAGAGCCCCTGTCTTAAGCAATGACCTAACACACCACCTGAAAAGTCTCACTCTTTGGGTCTGTAAATCTCTCTCTTAAGCACAGCCAACCCTTGGCATCTCAGTCTCAGGCATCTGCTTTTCTCATTATGAGGAGGGAGAAATCAGTCTAAATCCTTCTCTGCCTACCACAGGGATCTCTCTGCATGTACTGGGGAGCGAGGAGGTAAGGGGCGAATTCTGTGCTGCTCAACCGCACCATGAGTTGGCAACTAATATTGTTTTATGGCTATATGCCAGTGCATACTTGGTTCAAGGTGTTTAGTGCCAGCTTCTAAAGGGGAACTGACTCCTTTTCAGTGAGAGTCCAGTCAGTTTTCTTGTCTACAGAATCACTAAGGGAAAGACAAAGCAGGAGTATGTTGACCAATATTTTGGTAGGAAAGAAAAGAATGGAGAAGAAAAGAAACAGTGGTTAATGCAATCTGGTCAGGGAAAAAACAGAGAGGAGTAATAAATACCCTGTCATGGTGATCATGTCAATAAGTGTCATAACACATCAGCACAAAGGGGCAGAATAACGGTTGCATGTGCAACCTTCATTTTAGTGTCACCTGACTTTCAGGTGTTTCACTTTGCAACCTTAATATACTTCGATTTTTTTGGACACACAATAGCAGATTTAAAGGTAGGCATCCTGCAGCAAAAAAACTTCAGGACCAGACTTCAAAGAGAAACTGCTGAGCTTCAGTTCATTTGCAAATTTGACACCATCAGCTCAGGATTAAACAAAGACTGTGAATGGCTAGCCAACTACAAAAGCAGTTTCTCCTCCCGCGGTGTTCACACCTCAACTGCTAGAAGAGGGCCTCATCTTCCCTGATTGAGCTAACCTCATTATCCCTAGCCTGATTCTTGCTTGCATATTTATACCTGCCTCTGGAAATTTCCACTACATGCATCTGAAGAAGTGGAGTACTTGTGGCACCTTAGAGACTAACCAATTTATTTGAGCATGAGCTTTCGTGAGCCACAGCTCACTTCAGATGAAGTGAGCTGTGGCTCACGAAAGCTCATGCTCAAATAAATTGGTTAGTCTCTAAGGTGCCACAAGTACTCCTTTTCTTTTTGCGAATACAGACTAACACGGCTGTTCCTCTGAAACCTGAAGAAGTGGGTATTCACCCAGAAAAGCTTATGCTCCAATACGACTGTTAGTCTATAAGGTGCTACAGGACTTGTAGCCGCTTTTACAGATCCAGACTAACACGGCTACCCCTCTGATACTTGATACTTTGATCTTTGTAATCGTTGGCACTTTTGTTTGGAATAATGATCAAAGTTCTTTAAATAGCTCATTTCTCTCCCACCTATAAAGAAAGCCAACAAGTTACCTGCAGGGTGCAAAATGCTTAGTACAGCTGAGCAAAAAATAATAACACAGCGAACTTTTCTATTTACCCTTAGATGAGTGCTCCATGTAAGCAAGCGGAGGCAGCAACGGCAAACTTTCCACTCCCTCCAGTCAGACCTCCAAGCAGGGAAATACCATCATCATCCATGACCAATGGTCCTCTCCCACCTCTGAGAGTGTCAAGCAAGCCATCACCAGCATCATCATCGTCTATGGCATCTGCTCCCCTCCCTCCATTAAGAGCTCCAGACAAGGAAGCTTCTTCCTCCTTTTTCTCCTCCTCCTCGACCACAAAGGTTTTTCTTCCTCCATTGAATGCTTTAGACAAGAAAGAAGCAGTAACAATCAAACCTCCTTTTCTCCCTCCATTGAGTTCTTTCATCGAACATGCAGAATCAACAGCATCAGCAACAAACTTTTCTTTTCAGGTGAGTGCTCCTTTTACGTCAATGGCAGCCCCAATAGCACCTTTCTCAGGGGAAGGTGTGACATACCCTGGAGTGCAATCCAGACTGTAGAACCCCTGTGTCAGCTTTAACTCTCCTGCCCAGACTGTCTCTTACACTGCTATGGCAGTGAACTGCAAACCCCTCCAGGCTCTGTTCACTCAGTCATCGGTGTGCACAGGCATACCCAGCTAAGTTGCATAAAGGCTCTCCCAAGCCACTCATGAACTGTATATAGGGAGACACCAGCAAATTCCCACAACCCCAGCCTTACACCCCAGATCAATGTAAGCCCATTTATTAGCTTGCCACTTCTTCAAAGGGTACTGGGCATGCCCCAGCCTCTGTAATCTGGGCAGATCCCCCAAGCACTTAAAACAAACTCACTAGTTTAGACTAAACATGAAAATAAGTTTATTAACTAAAGAAAGATAGAGTTTAAGTGATTAGAAGTGGTAGGCATAAAGGTCAGACTTGGTTACATAAGACATAAAAAATAAACATGCATTCTAAATCCTAAACTTTATCAGGCTAAGCAAGATTTCAATCAAACAGTTTTTCTCACCTTACTGGATGTTGCAGGCAGTTTTCAGTTCACAGTTCATATTAACTAGACAGCTTTCTAGTTAGGTCCATCCCTTTCCCCCAGTTCAAGGAGACGTCTCTTTATCTTCCAAACAATCTTGCTTCCAGGTATAGAGATGGGGAGGAGAAAGCGATATCACTGTCCCTCATTTATACTTTTCTCCCGGTGCTAGAAAAGTCTATGCTGTGTCATGGGATTAGGCTGTCCCGATAGTGTACATACTCAAGCAACTGTCTTTGTTTACAACTCTGCTACTTGAGAATAGCTGGTGATGGTCGCTTAACACCTGGCTGCATGTTGGTCACTCTTCTGTTATCTCTGAGGAGCTAATCTGTGGGCATTTCCCAGATTCTCAACCTATTTCAGTAACCACATATAGCAAAATCTCATAACTTCATATACAATGAGGATATATGCATTTCAACAGGATAGTAATGCGCAACAGATTATAACTTTCCAAATAATACCTCACAAGGCATACTCTGTACAAAACATATCATAATCATATAACAGTGTTGAATAGGTGGGTACAGGGGGTACAGTATGTCACAGAAGGTGCCAGGCAAAAAAAATAGCTGCAGTGATTAATTTTCCTTCTCTTTCTGTTGTTTGGAGATAGGAACTAGTTGGGGAAGGGGCTGTTGAAAAGCTCGGAACAATTTTTGTATGTGATTTCTCTGAGCACAAATTGGAGGGCCAGCTTCTCCAGTTTGCTAAAACATCTTTGTGCTAGGTAAGCAGTGCAAAGTTGCCATAAAATGCCTGGTAAGGCCAGTGGAGAATTCCCTCATGAGCTAGGGAACTCTCTGCTAGTGTAAAGCTGGTGGAGATGCCAGAACTGTCTCCTATGCCAGCCATGGTCCAGCCGTAAGAAGAAGGAGAGGTGCGGCAGGGCTGGTTGTAATTGGGGTTGGGGAGAGGGCATGGCAGAGTAGACTCTCAGACCTCTGATCCTTCAATGGTGTCTGGTCCCTGATGGACCTCACACCAGTGACATGAATTAGGGCTGAACCTCTGAGTTATATAACATTATATAAATACAGGAGCAACACAGCTTTTATTTAAGGAAAAAGTGAGTTTCCATCCTCTACGGTTGTAGAGAATAGTTTGAAAATGGGATCAGAGTGTATCGTAAAGGCTCAAAAGTTAGAAGGCAAATAATATCCCCCCACCAGCACAATTTATTGTTGTTTAAGACAATCCTATGAATTTTGATAACTGAATCATGATTTGTTTTGATATTTGGGGTTACCTCATATGCTTAACTTTTATCATTAAAGAGCCCCATTGACCCCATATGAGTTAAAATTAAGGATGTGAAAAATGGCCCCTTTGACTTCAATAGGAGTGGGAATCACTCAGCACCTTTCAGGATCTATCCCAATACAACTGAAGTCTCACTGCACAAGGTTGGCAATTCTTGTGATTTTATCACACATCTTGTGATATTTGGGATTTGCCTGAAAGTCCCAGGTCCTGGGGTCATGTGATTTCAGAAGAACCTCTGCTTTCATTGAAAAACAACAACAACAATCCAGTCAGTTTCTAGCGCTCAGGGCTGCGCAGAGAAACGTGAACCCTAAAGGCTCAAAAGACAGAAGGCAAATAAACAGGACCCAGCACTCACTGTTTTTAAGAAAACCTCCTGAGTTTGGGGGCCAGACTCTAATTTTTGGACGGTTGGAGCTAGCCACACTGTGTTAGCATCCACGCCCAGCAGCTTGTGTTCTCACCCTGCCTTGGTGCATTAACTGGGATGGGAGGATCCGACTTCCCCTGTAGGATGCACTCATGCTAGCAGGAGCCTGCGGGCTCCCTGCTCTCCCCGCTGAGATCCTAAGAGGGAACCACTGCACTTACCCCTCTCCGCCGGCAGGTGGCGCCGCCGCTTCCGTGTCTGAGCCCAGGCGAGGGGGCGGGCACTGCGCTTACCCCTCTCCGCCGGCAGGTGGCGCCGCCGCCCCTTGTCTGCGGGCGAGCCCGGCCGCGCGGCGCATGGAAGTGCTTCCCCCTGACCCTTTCCCGGCATGCCGCGGGTTTCCGGTGACCCTTCGCTCTGCTCCCTCCATCCCCCCCCGGCTGGCGCTGCGAGCGGAGCGGGGATCATGGCCGCCTCGAAGCCCGTGGAGGCCGCTGCAGCAGCGGGGGGAGGCGGCGGCGGCGGCTCGGGGCTGCCGCGCTGGCAGGTGGCGCTGGCGCTGGGGGCGCCGCTGCTGCTCGGGGCCGGCGCCCTCTACCTGTGGGGGCGGCGGCGGCGCCCGGCGCGCGGGAAGGGCCCGAGCGAGAGGAAGACGCCGGAGGGAAGAGCCAGCCCGGGCCCCGCCGCCCCCGGGGGCAGCCAGCCCGACGGGCCCGGGCACGAGGAGATGGTGAGGGGGGCGGGGCGCGGGGCCCCGGCTGCAGGGGGCGGGGGCGTGTCTCGGGTCAGCGGGGCCTGGCCGGAGTCGCAGTCCCGGTTCCCCCCCCCCGCGGGTTCCGCGGCGCCCAGGCCCGCTCTCCGCCGAGCAGCCCGGGCGGGGTGAGGAGCCGCCCTGGGAGTTGGCCTCGCTCCTGGGACCGGTTTTTACGGTCGTGTTTTTTTGGCAGAGCAAAGCGCGTGGCCTGAGGGGGCGAATGGGCGAGTCCGCCTGTCTGTCGGCACCAGCCTGACGCCTGCCCCCCCCCGGGGTGGGGTGAGGGAGCGACTTTGCTCTGCAGTAGCGTCTGGTAAAGACACTGAGCGCAGGGTAGGGAGCTCTCCCATCGGTTTAGACCTTGTCTTCACCAGAGGTTACTTCGGTATAATTTACATGGTTCAGGGATGTGAATAATCCGTACGCCTGAGTGATGTGAGGCCTTGTCTGCACTCACCGATACATCCGCGGTCGATAGACCCACTAAACCGATCGTCAATCGCTCTCCCGGCGACTCCTGTTTTCCACTTGAAGTGGAGGGGGAGTCGACGGGAGAGAGTTTCCAGTTGACATCGTGTAGTGTGGACCCCGCCGTAAGTAGATCTAAGTATGACGACTTCAGCTACATTATTCACATAGCTGAAGTTGCATAACTTAGATCGATCTCCCCTCATAGTGTAGACAAGGCCTAAGTTACAAGACCTAAGTGCTGGTATAGTCAGCATTTTAGCTATCGCAGAGGCAGGAGTTATTAAACCATCTCCCATCATCTCTTAGAGCATCTCCACCACAAGTGCTACAGTGTCACAGCTGTAGCCACAGTAACTCCTGCCTCTTCGAGAGGCGGTAGCTTTGTCGGTGGGAGAAGCTCTTTCACTGACGCAGCACTGTCCACACTGGTGCTTAGGTTGTTACAACTCACATTGCTCAGGGGTGTGGATTATTCACAACCCCGAGTGATGTAATTTATACTGAAGTAATTTGTAGTGTGGACTTAGCATTTTTCCCGCTGGTGTCAATGCGGAGTAACATGCTGAAAGCAGTGGGTTTACACTGGTGCGAGAAGAGACTTGGCCCCTTATTTTAGGGGTGGACCACTGTGTCCAGTCTGGTGTGGCGGTCTTTATGTTCTTGCCTGAGGCGAGGGGGCGTTGAGTGATTCTGAGACAGGCATAACTAGTCTGCATCATCCTGCCTTAACTTGGCACTGTTACCTAGTATCAGTGTACAGCTAGCTTTCATGTTTAGTTTATTAACTTAAATGGTCAGCTTTTAGTTTTCAGAACCCCTTTGCTTGTTTAGTTATTCATGTTTCCTTTACTTATTTGGTCTTTTGAGTGGCTTGTTATGAAACACTAATTTGGCTGCTTCCCAGTGCTGATAACTCAGTTTTGAGAAGGACTATGAGTGTGATTTGGAGAATCCCATCATGCAGTATGCCTTATGTACAAGTAATTGGATCTGGAAATATATTATTGCTCCATAAATATGTACATCCAAATTGCTTCTGAGACTAAGATGCAAAGGGAAATTATAGCTGTTGACTCTGGTTTGGGGACTCATCTTATTCTGAAGTGCTGGGTAGAACAGAGTAGAAATGAGTGCAGGATCAGCAGCAAAATCTTATTTTCTTTAAATATGAAGCCAGCATATCTGATCCATAGTCAGTTATTGAGATTTGCATTCAAAGCAGAGATTAAATCTATATGCATGAGTAGGTAGGATCTCCAAACTTACATTGACTATATGCAGAATACACGTTCAGAATTTTCAAGTAAATCAGTGAGTTGGTTGGTTGTGATCTTTTTTTAAATTGCACTTTTTTTTTATTTCTCTAGCAAATTCCTGAATTTTCACATTTGAAAATTGACTTCTAAATTATAGCAAAATGTAAGATGTGGACTAGTTTGTAAGTTTCTTAGTGTTAAATTTTGATTTATTTACATTAGCCATAACTGTTTTTGTTTACATTGTGATTATTGTACAATATTTTCATAATCAAAAGGACTCTCCAGCAGCTGAAGGCAGGTCTGCATTAGAAAGCTTTGCCATGATAGCTATGTTGGTTGATAGTGTGGGGTTTTCTCTAACATAGTTATGCTGGTAAAAGCACCAGTGTAGATGCAGTTATATCAGTATAAAAGTTCCCCTAGTGTAGATCTTAAGCCTTCATTTAGAAAAAAACCCATTTCTAGCTCTCTTTGTTATGAAAAAAAATCTAAAATATAGAAGTTCAAACAAGACACTATTGCTCTCCTAAGTGTGCAGACAGTGGAAAAATACTTTTGAGTTGTGAACTGCCCCATTATCTCAGTGGGTTGTCAAACCCATTCTTAGATTTCAATTAAATGACAACTATTTCACTGCTGACCACTTTAGCAGAAATGTCAGTCTAATTGACAAATGCATTTGGTGCAGTGTTTGTCATAGATTCTTTTGTTTACTGATCTGATTATATAATTGACAAATATATTTAGTCATTTAAAGTCTTAGATGTCAAAACTTTAAATGGCAAACCCACTTGATGATGAACACAGATAACATGAATCCAAGTGTTGATGTCTAAAAACTGTTTTCAAATCCACTTGTCCTCTAAATATGGAGGGCCTAAAATGGCTCTGCAGCTATTGTTGTGTTGACTCTTTTACTTGAAGTAGGAGTTAAATCTTTTATATATGGAAAATGTGGGGATTATGGGGTTAGACTAGATGACCCTTGCGGTCCCTTCTAACCCTATGATGATTCTATGAAAATACCGAGCATCTCCTAATTTGCAAGCATTAGATTCTCTTTAGAATGCCAAACTTTTTCAGATTTCTGCTACAGAAATCTTACTGCTGGAGCTGTACACGTTTTTTAAACGTATGTTTTGATCGACTACATGATCCATAGATCCTTGAAGGGTGTCGCAAAGTAATGGGAAAAGATCCTGAAACTGAAACCATTTGGTAAATTTGCAGAAGAGGTAGAGTAAAGTTAATCATATTTGCCCTACTCAGGTATGAGCATAGTCCATCAACAAACAGTGTGGTGCCAGCAGTAGACTGGCCGTACTGCTGCTTTTCTGGAATTTCTTCTGAGATCCTGGTGGAAAAATAGCTTATGAAGCATAAGATTTTGCTACACTTAGCTTGACAGCTATACATGTTTTTGTCATAAAATTAACAATTTCACTTTTACCTGCAGCCACCACAGTATTGTACTCACTAGCTTCTTGCAGCATTGAATTGTACAGGTTGACTATCACCCATGTGAGGTAGCATAATCTTTTAAAAAGCTTTAAATGTACAAGCCTTTAATTTCACTGAAAAATTAATGATTATTGGAATTACTGTAATGCTTTGTTCTTGTATCATGGATTTGTCTTTGAAATCAGTCCAGGTTTAATCCCAAATGTACAAATTAGAATCTGTAGTATATTTATACAGTCGAAATGGGCAATGTATGCTTATGGGTGGCAGAAGATTGTGGTGTAATCTAGATCAGTGGTTCTCAACTACTGTACCCCTTTCAAGAGTCTGGTTTGTCTTGCATACCCTATATTTCATCTTACTTAAAAACTACTTGCTTACAAAATCAGTCATAAAAATAGAAAAGTGTCATCACACTTTTACTGAGAAATTACTTATTTTCTCATTTTTATCATATAATTATAAAATAAATCAATTGGAATAAAAAATTGTGCTCTCATTTCAGTGAATAGAGTAGTATAAAGTCATTGTGTGTATGAAATTTTAGTTTATACCGTCTTCGCTAGTGCTTTTTCAGTAGCCTGATGTAAAACTAGGCAAATATCTAGATGAGTTCATGTACCATGTGTCTTGAGAACCACTGATCTAGATCTCATACATTCTTGCATGTTGCATTCTTTTATATTCCTTTTTTGTTCACTTGAAAACCCAGTTATTTTCTGAAGTGCCATCTCATTTACTTGTAAACCCCTTTACAAAGGTCTGGTGTCTGCCCTGTTTTAGGGTTGATCTATACTGGGAACTTAAATTGGCCTAGGTACAGCTATCAGGGGTGTGAAAAATCCACACCCCTGAGAGACATAGCTATGGTGACCTCTGGCATAGACAGTGTTAGGTCCATGGAAGAATTCTTCAGTCAACCTAGCTACCACCTCTCAGGGAGGTGGAGTACCTACGCCGACAAGAGAATCCCTCTCGTCAGAATAGGTAGAGTCTACATTAAAGTGCTACAACAGTGCAGCTGCATCGGTTTAAGTGTTGACATACCCTTATTTAAGCTTAATATTCCTTTGACTACAGGACAAGCCTTTTTAGGGCTTGTCTACACTTAAAACTGCAGCTGCATCATAGTAGTGCTTCAGTGAAGATGCTATCTATGCAGACAGGATGGGTTCTCCCGTCAGCATAAGTAATCCACCTCTCTGAGAGGTGGTAGCTAGGTTAACGGAGGATTTCTTGCACCCCTGAGCGACGTAGTTATACCAACTTAATTTCCTAGCATAGACCAGGCTTAGTCTGCCCTGCTGCTTAACAGTTCCCATTTCTCCTCAGACAGGTTACTTTGAAGATACCATCAGATTAGGCCTGAACAGGGACTGGGAGTGGTTGGGTCATTACAAAACCTAAACTTAATTTCCCCAATACTAATTTCTCCCTACTGTTACTCACACCTTCTTGTCAACTGTCTGTAATGGGCCACTCTCTTACCACTTCAGAAATTATTTTTCCTCCCTTGGTATCCTGCTGTTAATTGATTTAACTCATTAGACTGACCTCACGCTTGGTAAAGCAACCCCCAGTCCGTTCATGTATTTATACCTGCTCCTGTATTTTCACTCCATGCATCCAATGAAGTGGGTTCTAGCCCATGAAAGTTTATACCCAAATAAATTTGTTAGTCTCTAAGGTGCCACAAGGACTCCTTGTTGTTTTTGCTGATACAAACTAACACTGCTTCCACTCTGAAGCTAGTTAAGGCTCAGACATAAGGCGCTCTGTGTACTATTGCAGTTGTCATTGTTCCTCTTTTAGAATCTGTGGTAAATCGAGGTGCGGATTAATCATAACATAATTGGTCACAAAGTTCAAGATTGCTTTAATTTGGTGCATATTTGGACCATAACATGTTGAAATAGTTACATTATTTTGTTGCATCAGAACAGCTTCATTCTAGATTCAAAAAAAGAAAAGGAGTACTTGTGGCACCTTAGAGACTAACCAATTTATTTGAGCATGAGCTTTCGTGAGCTACAGCTCACTTCAGACTAACACGGCTGTTCCTCTGAAACCTGTCATTCTAGATTCAGTCCTTCTGTTGAGCCAAAAGTAACTCCGGTCTGTCTGGCCCACCGTGGCTGGGTTCCTGCTTGCTCAGCCGTGGCTGGGGTCCCTCTGGCTGGCTGGTCGATGAAGCTGGGGCTGATCCGGCAGGCTGGCCACCGGGGTTAACAGTTAAGGTCTGGTTAACTGTAAGCCTAATGCTAACCGATTAACCTTTTACATCCCTAGTCTGCACTCTGTCAGTGTGTTGAAAATAATCCTATAATTCAAACAACCCTCATGAATTTTTGTTGTGAAGGTGGTGCTACGCTGTGATGCCAGTGATTGGCTCAAGAATCTTTCCTTTGTATTACTATTAGTACCCAGTAAGTATTTTACCTAAGTACTGCCTTTTCATATTCAGACAGTGTAACTATTTTTTGCTTTAAGTTTGTAGAGACCTCTAGAAAAGCTGATCATAATGCTAGTTGGGTTTTGGAAGGAGAGAGGAAGGCTTAGTAGTAAGAAGCAACTGTAAAACTAATCTTTCTGGTGGGACAGCAGCCAAAACCAGTTTGTGTTTAAATGTAGAGAAGTAAATTATTGTGTTCCACAAAGTTATTCATTAGTGGGAGTGTAATAGCACAGATCACTGGTGGTTCTCTGGCAGTTTACATGTGCTCTGCTAAATCTATCCATGGACAACTAAATCAAATGAAAACTAAAAATAAAAAGAACTAGATAAATTGTTTAAACAACAACAAACCCCTAAATTACACTCTGCAAAAATCAGATCTTTGAAATATCTAGTTCTTCATGCAAGGAAAGTGGTTATTTACCAAAATGAAAGAACACCCTTTAAAGATGTTTAGAGAAGCTGTGAATGTACTTTAAGTTTTGAATTTTGGGATTTTACATGTGTTTCCCTCCCTTCTCCTACAAATTACTGCAGAAAAGTTTATGGCATGGTTCAAACACTGGATCTTTCTATAACATATATTGGTAGTACATGGATTATGAACTTCATTTAGTCTTGTTGTAAAGGCTGCCTAGCTGCTCCATGGTTAAGGTTGTGTTAAGATTTTCACATAAAGCATAGAATAAAAATCTTTGCCATATGTAAATAACAATGTATCCTCCAACTTACTGCACTTAGTTTATGAGTAAAGAATTAATTTTCAAGTAAATTTGTCATACAGTTTGAGTTGTTAAAATTTTAAAACGGGTTCTCAGAGCAATTTTTTGTTTAAATCGACCCTGTTTTTACTTCCTATATGGAATACATTCCTGACAGATTTTATCCCAGCTTTAAGTGCATATGTGCTTGTTTGTTGTCATGTCTGTTTATTACCGTATATTTGCTGGATGTACTTAAATGTCAGCATTAACTATTTTGCCAGTCATTTTAATTGCCTTCTTTAAGTTTCAGAGTTAACACCCATGTGGGCCAGTTCACATTTCTGAGAAGCAAAATTGTTTCTTCTGGCACTATTGATTTTACTTCTGAATTCCTGGTCCTATTCTTCTTGCCTACCCAGTCCCATTCTCCACTCCTCAGGCTTCCCATCTCAGTCTTTGTACAGCCAATCCAAGTCTCTTTCCTCCCCACAGCTCCTCATCCTAGTCTCCTTGTTCAACCAGTTTCAGCCTCCCCATCCCCCTTTAGTTCCCAGTCTCACATAGCATATGAAGGATTTTGGGATGAGATACTGTTAATGTGTAAACTATCCTTCTGGTAGTATGTGCATATAACTCATTAAAATATGCACTCAAAAGAATATATTTCTTGGCAAATGTTAACTTGTAACAGTCTAACTTCTGTTTACTTTGTTATAAAGTAGTAAACTCAGTAGACAAATGTAAAGGTGCTTTTAAAGTAGGCTTTTGTCCTGTTAGTTCTGTTTACCCATTTTTATAGACTAAATCTCTATAACCTTTTGAGGTTTTTTTTTGGGGGGGGGGGCGTCAGGGAAGACTGCATGCAGAATAAAGTGCAATTTTTAATGTCCTAAATTTCTCTTTTCTCTTTAGTTTCCCAAAAGCACTTTCCAAAAGTGTACAATAGATTTGATGGTTAAAATTTACAAAACAATTCCTATCACAATTTGCAAGAGTAGTACAAAGGGGTATTTTGGACCCTTCTACTATTTGTATTATAAATCCATCTCTCTGTCCAGGAGAAATTATCCTCATGGCAGAGTTTGGCCCAGTCCATTTTTATGGGAGTTATAAACCCCATGGGAAAAAAAACTTTGTAACAGGTGCTGTCACAATTCTGTATTACCTCAAATGTTACTTCTATAATTATGAAGAAACTGGGGTCCTGCTTTTTCAAACACTTATTTAGGAATCCCTGCCAAAGTAAAACATCAGACAAGTCATTATTTGGGATCAAGACATTTAACACTGGCATTTTACAGAGTGCAGGCCAAATGACTGTTTAGTCCAATGTATTATATGTCTACTATCACCAAAGAGTTTGAAGACAGTGGTCTACTCTTTATTTTCAAGTGTAAAAATAGATTGGTATTATCTTTTGAATGTAATTTTAATAAAATATAAGCCGTGCAGAGTGGGAAGGCTGTCAGAGTGATTGTGCAATGTTGCCTGTTTTACTGGGAATAACTCACTGGGGGGGATCTTCTGTGGAACTGCACTCTTTTTCTTTATACACTATCAAATATATCATGGCAATTGGAGAGACTTAATCAGAAATCAATACAGAAGTGTCCTGCATGCTGTTAATGGGTTTAAGAGATAAATGATGATCTCTACAGAGACTAGTGAATGACATTGTTCTGTTTTTGTTACTTACGTTTTCTGTGTACTTACAGTAATATTTTTCTATGCCTGTCAGTTTGAACAATGGTAAAACCTAAAAACAGTTATTGGGAGTTGCATCTGAAAGGAAGTTCACACTTATATGAGTAACAGATTAGGCTGAGGTTCAGTTTAACTTTCAAACTAATCAAATGTAATCGTTTTGATATGATTAGATAAAACTGTTTTTTTTTACTCTAGCAGAAACATATGCTTCCGTGTATGCATGTGCCTATAATTAAATAGTCACAAAGGTACATCAAAAGAGGGTTATGCTTGGACGTAAATCCTCCTTTTAAAAACAAAATCAGGAAATTCAAAGTTCCCTTCCTTGCAGTATGAAGGTAAATTAAGGTGACTTGTCAAAGGATCTCAAACCTCATATATCTAGCCAAAAGGATAGGTTTTAAATAAATAAGTTGTGGTAGTCTTTGTGTCTTAACCTATGGTTTTGGTTATGGTTTTATTAATCATTGTGCCCTATCAGTTTGAGATCTAGTCAATTTAAAAAAAGTTTAGAGTAGCATCAGGTGCTACAGTTGCCCGGAGGCCTCAATGCCCATTTTTTGCAGTTTTACAAATATTTTTTCCATTACTGAAAATATTTTCATATTGTGGTGAAAGATGCACACAAACAACAAGGGGAACTGACTAGCTTAGACTGTTGCCCATGCATTAAAATGAAAAGTTTTTCATTTTAGCCTATTAAAGTTGTCTACGGCCATGTCTACACTCTGGCTGCTACAGCGGCATAGCTATGCTGCTGTAACCCTATAGGGTTGACACAGACTATAGCAATGGAAGGGGTTTTTTATGCTGTTGTAGGAACTCCACCTCCACATGCTCCAGTAGTAAGGCTGACAGAAGCATTCTTCTATCAACCTAGCTATGTCTACTCCAGGGGTTAGGTTGGCCTAGCTAGGTGCTCAGGGTTGTCAATTTTTCACACTCCTGAATGCTGTAACTGTGTCAGCCTATATTTAAGTGTAGACCAGATCTAAGTGTTAATTGTAACAACAGTAGTAGGAGGGGAACGCCAACAGTATGGGTTGTTGATGCTGTCCTTTTAACTGTAACAAATTCTGGGCTGGTTTCTATCTGGCATACATGATATGAGACTGAAAACAAAGACTGGCCTCCACCTGAGGCTCCTTGTGAACATGGAATGGCAGGGGCACCTTATTCTGTATTTTGGAGAGATGACACACCTAATTGGCCATGTGGTGTTCTTCCAAAGTGTGTGTGATGCAACAGGCAGAGCAGAGCCAGAGGGGGAATATAGTAAGGAAGCAGGCCATCTTGGGAAGGCCATCTCTCTTTCTTCTGCCACAAACAACAGAGGGTGTTAGGCCAGTTCTCATTTTCAGCTTGAGGTTGAATGAACAGGTCACTTGAAGCTCTCAAGAGGTTAATAGCTTGTCCAGTGTGCAGAAAGTGATTAAACTTTGCTTTCCTAAACAGGTTTTGCTTCTCCTGATTAATAGGACTTTTCACAGCACATTCTTTGTCAACATGCTTTTGACGTACCATTGATTTAGCACAGGTGAATGAAGTGTCTGCACTTTAGTAAGGAACAGATTTCCTTCTTCAGCTGTTTTGAGGCTGTTCTGTTTTTTTCACATTGATGCTATCATTTAAACTACAGAAATAGGTTTTACAAACCAGTCTCCTTGTTTTTTTGTAGCTCATCAGTCATGTGGCCTAAACATCCTCCCCGCAAAACCCTGCCTAGCTTTATAAAGAACAAACATGTTGTTTGTTGATGGTGTGTCTCGAAGTCCGTTTAGAAGTGGTTCTGCCATCTTATGTTCTTGCAAAAGATGGCTGCATTATGCCCTGCCTGAAAACCACAAAGGAGGATGTTCAGAGACACAATTGGGACTCAGCCCCCCACATTTATTTATTACTCACTCTGTAGCTCTTCTTATTTGTACTCTGAGGGCTAAGTGTGGCTGACCAGTCACTTTGTTTTTTCTTTTTCAGAGCCCTCTTGATAGAGCCCAAGCAGCAAAGAACAAAGGCAACAAGTATTTTAAAGCAGGAAAATATGAGCAAGCCATTCAGTGCTACACAGAGGCCATCAGTTTATGCCCCCCTGAGAAAAACATGGACCTTTCTACTTTCTACCAGAACAGAGCTGCTGCATATGAACAACTGGTATGAAGCTTGAACTTTAAAGTGCGTTTGTACTCCGAAAAGTGCTATGTCTTCTTCCGTTGGCCTCCCCAACTCCAGCACGTGCCAGAATAGTGCTGCCTTCCTTCTTGCATGTAGAAAGCAGAATCTTATCACCTGTACCCTCAATATTCACTAGCCCCCGACTCATAGACGTTAAGGCTAGAAGGGACCACTGTGATCATCTAATCTGACCTCCTGCATATTGCAGGCCACAGAACTTGGACAGGTCACCCACCCCCTCCTGTAATAGACCCATAACCTCTGACTGAGATACTGAAGTTCTGAAATCATGATTTAAAGACTTCAAGTTAAAGAGAATCCACCATTTACTTTAGTTTAAACCAGCAAGTGACCCATGCTGCATGCTGCACAGGAAAACGCACACAAAACCTACCAAAAAACAACAAATCCAGGGTCTTAGCCAATCTGATCTGCAGGGAAATTCCTTCCCAACCCCAAATATTCAAGATATAATTAAAAGTTATTTCTGTTGACTTCCTCTAGTCTGTCTTATAGGCCTTGGGAGAGGAAGACAAACACGAGTACTGCTGCTTAAGAACTGGCCTTCTGTATGTGGATGTCAGCTTTGTATTTTAAAGTACCAGGTAGAGACTTGGGCTCTGGCAGTTACAAAAGTCTCGCCTTGAAAACTGAGTGAATTTGGTGTGAAAGTTAGAGAAGGAATAAATATGGTTGTTGTTTTTTTTTTTCTTAACACCACTTGTTTGACTCTGTAATTATAAAACAGTTTTATATGAGAAACATTTTTATAAACAGTTCTATCCCAGTGACAGGTTACGGATGAGTTTCCTCTTTTCTGATTATTTTAAAGCACCAGTGTTGGTTTAATATTGATTTTACAGGTGATAAAGAATGAGACCTCATTTGGGGGTTCTTATTTTTTGTAATGTAGACCACACCTTAGTAGAGATTCTTGAGTACCACCTCTACTCCTGTGTGCTATTGCATAACATCCCTGTGAAGTAACTCCTTCAAGAAGTTAATCTCATGGTATGCTTTTGCTCCTGATTTCATCTTTCCTTTCCATCTGTTGTGTCCCTGTGTTCTAGTCTTCTGCTCCTTTGCACATGCTTTCCTGCCATTTCGTTGTCTTCTCCCACATATGCTGCCTAACTGCTTGGTTCCCTTCTTCCCTGGAAATTCCTTTCCCGTATCCTTTGTCCTCTTCTGTGAGTGGCTCCCACAGCTTGTGGTCCTAGGTGACTAATTGAAAAACATGCAGAAGTAGCTGGAAACCAGGAGGAGGCACCAGCATCATAAGACTTACAGCTATAATTACTTGGCTGGGGCTCTGAAATTGAGAGAAATTAGCTATTATTAGAATGCCCTTTGAATGAGCAGTACCTTTTTAACTAGGCTGTTCTTATACCTGCAGCAAAAATGGAAAGAAGTGGCACAAGATTGCACAAAGGCAGTTGAGCTTAATCCTAAATATGTGAAAGCTCTCTTCAGACGTGCAAAGGCGTATGAGAAACTAGATAATAAGAAGGAATGTTTAGAAGGTGGGTACTTTTCTGTGTACGTACTTGAAATGAAGTTGTTAAGTTAATATTTAAGAGCGTGAACTTTGGAGCACATGAAAGAACTCTTGGTTCTATTTCTGTAAATGTGGTGGAATACACAGTAACTCCTTTAAAACTATTAATTCAAAGCTACTACATGTCAGTTTTTTTCTTCAGTTAAATTTCTCTAACCTTAGGTGCATCTTTCAATCTATGAGCAATTAATTGGTTTAGATCTGAGAAATTAGTTGTTCTTACTGTAGCTGTTCGTTATGCTCATGTTTCAGTAAACACCCTATGCTTTAAAGCAAGATTCAGTTAAATAAGGGAATATACACTGTTAATTAAGATGTTAGTCCTTCTAGTTTCATGCCCTAACAAAAAAAATGTTCCTTTCTGTCCATTCTGGAGGAACAGAATTAGTCTAGAAACCTACATTCTTTTTTGGGGATGTGAGAGAAGTGCATTATAATGGTGGGGAAAACATCCCAAAAATAGCGATTAAATTCCCTTAAATCCTGTGGTCTGGTGTTCAAAGGGACACCAATTTAAAAAACAAAACTCTTACAAAACTCTTTGTCTACCATTACCTATAACAACTAAGATTACAAGAAAAGGAAGATAGGAAAAGTTTGTTTATCAGTCAAGGTCTCTGCCTCAAAACCCTATTGAGAACCCCAACCCTTCCTACTGGGGGAATGTTTAAGACTTTGGAGGAGGAGAAGGTTGACTGTACACATTCACCCTTAATCTAGCAGACATTCTATTACATACTTCTGTTGATTTTGTGTCTTTGCTTAACCCTGCATCCCTCTGAAAGGGCTATATTTGCACCCACCTCTTTGGTATACTGCTGAAAATATGTTTGCGTATATAAAGTTGTATAAGTAATTTCAGCAAGTGCCCTTTGTATACGTTTATTTGGCAAGTGGAGTCGCCCTTCCAAACTGGATGGTGGTATGAGCATTTTCCAGAACTCCCACCTCACTCTAAGCAGAGTTTCAAATTGCCTTCAGTTTCAAATGAGGGGCAAGTCTGCTATCATCTTATAAGTGAGAATACAGTGTTAATTGTCTTCCTCCATGCCATTTAATCAAAACACAATATAAGTTGGCAAGTCTGTTGAAATGTATTTCCTGAAAGTATTTTTTCACTAATTGACAATATTTCAAGCTGTCCCTTTAATACCATTGCTTAGGTTACGTCTGCACTTCATTCCTACTGATGTGTGTTCATGAAAAATGAAATTGGTCTCAATCATACTGATGCTCATCCCCAAAGAGGTGATGAAAAAACAATGCTATAAATTACTTGGTGGGTGTAGTAAAGAAATCATCAGTTGGTTTCGTTAGAGGCTTCTTAAGCTGAGTTAAAAAGGACCTTTAGTTGTTTGTCGCTTTCTTCACTGAGCGAGATGCCTTTCTATTACATAGGAATAACTATAAAAATAATGGGTTAGTGGAGGACACTTTCCTTGTAACCATGCAGGATTATAGAAACTACAGTGAGTCCCAGTCTACACTTACCAGTAGACTGGCGCTGTGGCAGTCAATGCAGCAGGTGTTGATTTAGCAGGTCTTCCCTGCTAAATCGATTGCAGAGCACTCTCCAGTCAACTCTGGTAATGTACCACTTTGAGAAGAGTAAGGGAAGTTGACGGGTGAGCGCAGCACAGTGTAGACATTTAAGTGGAGTAGCATAATTTAGGTCGACTTACACAGTAGTATAGACAAGCCTTGAGAAAGGCAAGGATGGAAAACTTGGTTTTTACTACAGAAGTCAAATTGACCCCTACATTTGAAATAGAAATCCTGTTCATTGCAAATTAATAACCTTGCATGCTGAGTTGATGGGAATGATATTCCAGGCTTGTGCTCATTTGTGGTAGGCATCTTTCCAATATTTCACTGTCTCCCTCCCCTCCTTCTCCCCCAATATATTCATTTGAATGAGCGAGAAACTTGAGCAGAAGTATAGTAATATGGGAAAACCTGTGTCAATATTGCATGCATGTATTGAGTATTTTTAAAAAAAATTGTCTCCTCAATCTGTCTCCCATCTCTTGAGGAACTGTGGGAAAAGATTATTTTATGTCCAATTAGTCCTTGTGACTCTATGGGTCCATACAGGTATATTAACCTGTCCGCAGGGCAGCATTAGAACAATGATTCTCCTGTCACGCTGCTATTAGAGTTGAGGAAGCATCATGCATGGGTGGAAGTGGATACAGTGTGGACTTAACACTGGCAAGGAGGTAGCACAGTGGTGGGATTTCCTGTTAAGCTTGCCCTCTTCCCCAGGCATAGATGAAGGCTGTGCAGTTTGAGTTGGAGCTTAAAAAGAACACTGATCAGATGGTAAGGTGCAGGATACAGGGCTGGAAAGGATAGGAACTTGGAAAGGTAGAAAATTAGAGATCTTAGAGAGCGACAAGAGACCTAGTCACCAAACAGGAATTCCACGTTAGTGCTTGTTTCCGTGAACATAGCGGATTACTATCACAGATGAGCTTCAAATTGTTCATACCAACAATGGAAGTTCAGACCTAGATACATTGGTTTGAGACTGTTTGGCTGTAGATACAACAAAATTACTTACATCCGTCTTCATTAAAGTTCTTTGCAACAAGGAGACGTAGCCTTATTTCTTTTTATAAACAACTTGATATTCTGGAGAATGTAGCAAACTTCATGTGAAGACTTTCAGCCTGCAAATGCGTGATTTTGTTTCCTCGGTAGTGGCTCATTACGATAGCTGTTTGTGTAGCACTTTAAAGACCACTGCACTGGTAATTACTAACAATCCTGTCTTTGTGTTGTTTTTCCCAGATGTCACTGCGGTCTGTATTTTAGAAGGTTTCCAAAACCAGCAAAGCATGTTATTAGCTGATAAAGTTCTTAAACTCCTTGGAAAAGAAAAGGCCAAAGAGAAATATAAGGTATGACTGTAATACAAACTTAAAGATTCTGCTTCTATCTGATACATTGCTTGGATTACAAAAGCACTGATGGTAGCTCAGATTCTATGTCAATGATTATTAATTAGCTACTATTTTAACCAGCTAAAATACTAAAATTGAGATGAGCTGCTGTTTTACTGTTGCTGTTCTCCACTGAGCTCTGTTATAGGCTTTTATTAAAAAACAAAACAAAAAAACAACCTGTAAGAAAGGTGGAAAGGATGTCTTTTAACTTCCATAATGTGTAAAAAGATGTATTCTAGATTTGAGCAAAACAGTTTGGTGGTTTCATCTCAGAGAGTAACCTGTACGATTCGGCCTAATTTATTATTATGCACAGGCAACACTCCTGACTAAGCTGGTGTGTAGCCTGAATCAGGGCTTTAATAGAATTAAGGTATGATGGGAACTACTTTAGGGGCTGTCAGTGTCACCAAAGGCTATTTCTCTGCTGCTGTTCTATCAACTAAATGTGCCGTTAGATGGCAGGCCATCAGTTTAATTATGGTGCTTGTTAAGTTAGGCAAGGCAGTCAACAGGAATTGGAAAGATGAAGAGTAGTTGTGATCAATTGTTCTGTTCCCGATGTAATAATGGATTTAAAATGTAAAAGGGCATTGGCAAGGTGTTTCATACACGTTCTTGATTTATTTTTTTTTTAATCAACATAGAAAGTTAGAAACTGAAATCTTTTCCTACTGCCAGGGCAAAATAAGCAGAAAGAGATGGGTCAAGGAAGATGTTTTGCTTTTAAAGTATAAAGAACTGAGAGCTTATTTAAAACTGAGAAGGAGTTGCATGAGGAAAAGGCATGCAGTAGGAAGTGTGGCTTTCTTATTAAGGTTCTGGACTCTGGGTCAGGAGATCTGGGATTGGTTCTCAGCTCTATCACAGATTACCTGCATGACCTTGGGCTGGTCAGTTGCTTATTCTTGGCTTCTCTTCCCCATCTGTAAATTAGGGGTGATAATATCTCAGAGGGGAGTTGTGAGTATCACTGTATTCATTATTCTAGTAATGGTTGTGAGATGTTTAGATACAAACTGTGATTGTGGAACCATGCCTGGAGCCAGGGAGTCTGAGAGATGGGGTAGAGGGCCTAGGTAGAGGAGTGAAGGCACATCTAAGTCAGATTGCATATTTTGTGGTGTGTTTCAGTGTTGAACACTGGATGAAAGACACCTGTCTATGATTTATTTTGGTTAAAGGTTCCGATTTTCCAAGAGTTCCTGTGACTGGGAAGCGAAGATAATAAATAATGTGTAAGCGAATAATCTTGAACAGGGTTATCAGTCTTCGTTCAGAGCTGTTTGAAATGGACAAAACATTTCTTGGAAGTTAATTAGGACTTGTTAAATTAAGGCGAGTGCATTTGAATTTAATATCAGGAAGGAGTGAATTGTAACCCTTATGTATTACCCTCACTTTGAACAAGATACTGTGTATTGCCATACAAAGGAGCTCACCCCTGGTAATTGTCAGATCAAAGGTGAAATGAGCTATGTCTGAGCAGAGCGCTAGGCAGAGTGAGTATGTTCCCTAGCAAGAGAGAGCCTCCATCATAGGGATCAACAAACTTCTCTTGTGGGAGGGACAAGGAGGAGATGTATGTCTACCCAGATGTGTTAAGAGCAAGCAGGATTAAAGGGATTCCCCATTTCCTACCCTATGAGAAAATATCCTGTTTCTTCCTTCATTTAGTCTTTGCTTTCATTTTCCCTTTTGATGGGGAAATGCATCTGCCTTTTTAAGGCAGAGTGTTATAGTACGTGCGTACTGATCCCAACCCTTCTGCCTATTAACAGGCTTACAAGAAATAGTCAGTGCAAAAATATATCCAAAAAGGAATGGAATAGTCAAGAATGGATTTTTTTCACTAGTAAAAGCCATCCACCTCTTCATTTATCACCTGATCTCAAGTATTTAACACGTGAATGTTACATTTTCTTTCCCATTTCAGAACCGTGAACCTTTGATGCCCTCTCCACAGTTCATCAAATCTTACTTCAGCTCTTTCACAGATGACATCATCTCCCAACCTCTGCATAAGGGTGAGAAATCTGATGAAGATAAGGACAAGGAGGGGGAGGCATCAGACATTAAAGAAAAGTGAGTATGTGAATTGTTGGTAAAACTTGTCGCAGCCTCATACTCTGCACTGTTTTATTTTATATGTATATTATATAATGTAGTGTTAGGGTAGGAAATTTTATAATAGTAAATGTACCTACAAAATAGGAACTTTTTAAAAGAAAAATAAAATTTTAATTAGATCTGACATATTAGTTTGGTTAGCTTTGACTCCACCCTAAATACTAGCTCTCTTAGCATTTTATTTCTGTAGAGAACAGCAGTAATGGTGTGGGTAGCTGGCTCAGTGAGAAGGGACACTGAACAGCAACAGTGCTGCAGTAAGGTTTGGTGGATGGGAGGAAGTGGATAGCTGCAACAGTGCTGGATTGGAGGAGCGTTTCCCTTCCTTCCTTTGGTGCTGTCTGTAATCATGCTGGAGGGAGGAGATGGGGAAGAGTGTGCTATATAAACTAGCACCTTTTATAGCAGCAGCTTTGAACTAAAACAGTGGAGGCCGAAAAACCTATAGTTTTTAACAAGTTAATAAACACCATCTGATATTGTTCAGAATGGTAATATCTACAATGTACCTAAATGAAATGCTTGTTTTCCAAGAAAAACAAATACTGAGTACTCATATTTTTCATATTGAATGTAATGAGGGGTGCTTGTGTACTTTATTGTTTTGCGTTAGAGTTATTGTTGGATCATGTCTTCACCCTCAATAAGGAAACTTGCAAGCAGCATTATGAGCTTCTTAGAGCAAGCTGGGGCAAACTAATGGATTTTTTCCTTCTGTGAAAATGTTTTGATTCAAAGGCTCACAGTTGAGCAGACACCACTGTTTACAGTATGATTTTTTTCCACCAAATCCTCTTCAAAATATAAAAATTGATGTGTTAATTTAGCTGAGGTTTTAAAATTATTTGTTAAAAAGCACTACTGTTAATATTTTATTCCCTGATCTATATCCCCTGCCTACTCTCCCAGGTTTCAGGCAGAGGTTATGATTGCCCTGATGACATAAGCAGAAGACTTCAGAATAGCACCAGGGCCAAACAGAGTCCTAGTGTAAGGATAGTTGTTCCTTGACCAAAGGTCATCCCCTGCCAAACTTATCATTTCTAAAGAAGTGGATTTTGAGAGCTGGAGTGGATTCTCTTCCCCTACAGATGTAACTTGTGTATTTTCCTCCAAACTAATTTGTTTACAATGGCCCTGATCCAGGAAACATTTACTCATGGGGCCAGTATCTCTAATTGTTGGAAATTATAGTGTAGCAAGCTTGCTAGGTATTGTGATCAAGAAATCTGAATTCCTAGTGAAACGTTCACATTGAAATTTTTTTTTACGTATTTTAACTGTTCTACACCTAATTTGCAGCTCTGGATATTTAAAGGCAAAGCAGTATATGGAAGAAGAAAACTATGATAAAATCATCAGCGAGAGCACAAAAGAAATTGATGTTCAAGGCAAATATATGGCAGAAGCTTTGCTGCTGCGAGCCACTTTCTATCTGCTTATTGGCAATGCAAATGCTGCCAAACCTGATCTAGATCAGGTCATCAGTATGGAAGATGCTAATGTCAAGGTAAGAAATCTTAAAATGGACAGATTTTACTTTGCATGGGTTCTGCTGAAAAAGTGTGACTGCTTGCAAACCAGTTCAGTATTTTCAAATTCCCTGGATATTTAATGGAAGATGTTAAGCTTTTTTCTAGGGCTGTCGATTAATCGCAGTTAACTCATGTGATTAACTCCAAAAAATTAATCACAATTAAAAAAATTAATCATGATTGATTGCAGTTTTAATCACACTGTTAAACAATATAATATAAATTGAACTTTATTAAATATTTTGGATGTTTTTCTACATTTTCAAATATATTGATATCAATTACAACACAGTACGAAGTGTGTAGTGCTCACTCTATTATTTTGATTACAAATATTTGCACTGTAAAAATGATAAACAAAAGAAAAGGTATTTTGCAAATCACCTCATAGAAATACTGTAATGCAATCTCGTTATTGTGAAAGTGCAACTTATAAATGTAGATTTTTTTGTTACATAATTCATTCAAAAACAAAACAATGTAAAACTTTAGAGCCTACAAGTCCACTCAGTCCTACTTCTTGTTCAGCCAATCGCTAAGACAAACAAGTTCGTTTACATTTACGGGAGATAATGCTGCCCTCTTCTTATTTACAGTGTCACCTGAAAGTGAGAACAGGCGTTCGCATGGCTCTTTTGTCTCTGGTATTGCAAGGTACTCGCATGCCAGATACGCTACACATTCGTATGCCCCTTCGTACTTCGGCCACCATTCCAAAGGACATGCTTCCATGCTGATGATGCTCATTAAAAAATAATGTGTTAATTTAAATTTGAGACTGAACTCCTTGGGGGAGAGTTGTATGTCTCCTGCTCTTTGTTTTACCCGCATTTGCCAAATATTTCATGTTATAGCAATCTCAGATGATGACCTAGCACATATTGTTCGTCTTAAGAACACTTTCACTGCAGATTTGACAAAATGCAAAGAAGGTACTAATGTGAGACTTCTAAAAATAGCTACAGCACTCGACCCAAGGTTTAAGAATCTGAAGTGCTGCCCAAAGTCTGAGAGGGACGAGATGTGGAGCATGCTTCCAGAAGTCTTAAAAGAACAACACTCCGATGCGGAAACTACAGAACCTGAACCACCAAAAAAGAAAATCAGCCTTCTGCTGGTGGCATCTGACTGAGAAGATGAAAATGAACATGCGTCAGTCTGCACTGCTTTGGATAGTTATCGAGCAGAACCCGTCATCATCATGGAAGCATGTCCTCTGGAATGGTGGTTGAAGCACGAAGGGACATATGAATCCTTAGCGCATCTGGCAAGTAAATATCTTGCAATGCTGGCTACAACAGTGCCACATGAACGCCTAGTCTCACTTTCAGGTGACATTGTAAACAAGAAGTGGGCGGCATTATCTCCTGCAAATGTAAACAAACATGTTTGAGCGATTGGCTGAACAAGAAGTAGGACTGAATGGACTGGTAGGCTCTAAAGTTTGACGTTGTTTTATTTTTGAATACAGTTATTTTTTGTGAATAATTATGTTTAAGTTCAACTTTCATGATAGAGTTTGCACTACAATACTTGTATAAGGTGAATTGAAAAATACAATTTCATTTGTTTTACAGTGCAAATATTTATAATAAAAAATAAATATAAAGTGAGCACTGTGCACTTCGATTTGTGTTGAAATAAAAATCAATACATTTTAAAATGTGGAAAACATCCAAAAATATTTAAATAAAAGGTGCTTTATTATTGTTTAACAGTACGATTAATCACGATTATTTTTTTTATTTGCTTGACAGCCCTACTTTTTTCACTTTGGCTAATTATTCATAGTGTGTTTATTATCAGTGGGTGGATATTTTCATTACAATGTGATTGGCATGCTTAAGGGTATGTCTACACTGCGTGCTTTTTTCGGCAGTTTATAGAGTACACATTCAAGTAGCCTTCCAAGCACAGGTATAAACAGCAGCGTTCAAGGTGGGGCCTGGCTTAGGCAAGTAGAGTAAAGACCCGGCTGAAGGGTGCGGGGATATACCAGAGTACATGCTCTTACACAGCTCTCTACTCGCTCAAGCCAGGCCTCCCCATCTACATTGCTATTTTTAGCAGTGTATTGTCCTGCTGCTGAATCCCTTCCCCAGTGTAGGTAAAGACTCTGGCAGTGGAGAAAGGCTCTGCATGTTCCCCGCTGCTGGAGCCCTTCCCTACCGCAGTGAAAGGCTCTGGGAGTGGAAAGCTGCTGAAGCCTTTCCCCATTGCCTCCCCTCTGCCAGAACTTTCACTGACGTGTAGTTACACACTGCCATGTGGATGCAGCGTGTAGCTCCAGGTACGCTACTTGTCACTGCCAGTGATGTGGAGTGTTGACGTTACCCAAGAAAGTTAAGTATCAATTAGCTTTACAGTAGTTTGGAAAAAGAAAAGGAATACTTGTGGCACCTTAGAGACTAACCAGTTTATTTGAGCATGAGCTTTCGTGAGCTACAGCTCGCTTCATAGGATGCATACTGTGGAAACTGCAGAAGACATTATATACACAGAGACCATGAAACAATACCTCCTCCCACCCCACTCTCCTGCTGGTAATAGCTTATCTAAAGTGATCATCAAGTTGGGCTATTTCCAGCACAAATAGAAATGGCCCAACTTGATGATCACTTTAGATAAGCTATTACCAGCAAGAGAGTGGGGTGGGAGGAGGTATTGTTTCATGGTCTCTGTGTATATAATGTCTTCTGCAGTTTCCACAGTATGCATCCAATGAAGTGAGCTGTAGCTCACGAAAGCTCATGCTCAAATAAATTGGTTAGTCTCTAAGGTGCCACAAGTACTCCTTTTCTTTTTGCGAATACAGACTAACACGGCTGTTACTCTGAAACCAGTAGTTTGGAAAGGTCTTTTTCTTTACATGTGTACCGCGTGTTAATACCACAGGTGAAGTAACTTGTGAAATGGTCACGTTGGGCTCTCTCTAACTAAAAGCAGATCATGGGATCATGTTCACTGCCACATCTTATCTGTATTTGTGGTTATCTTAGTTTCTTTGGAAATTGTAGGAGACATTTAAACTATAAATACAGAAAAATAATTGACATGATTAAGTCCCCTCCTAATTGTCGACCCGTTTACATATGAGAAGAAAAAAAGTGACCTTAGAGTAGGAAGCTCAGATTGGTAAATCCCTAATATCCTATGCAGTATGACTAAGGGAGAGAACCTCCCTTAAGAAAATAAAGAAAGAAACAAGAAGGGTTTGCCTGGGCTGAATGATGAAAATTAGACAACAGATAGGATTTGAAGTCAGTAAGGTAAGGTACTTGTTAGGTGTGAACAACTTAATTCATAAGTAAGACAGTAGCTCAATTGGTTTTTGCACACTAAACTCCTATGAAAATGGCTGCTGTTTTTTGGTAGATATGTCCCTTGCACTCACAAGGCATATATCAAAAAGAAATAAGTGTAAGTCAAGGAGGAAGCATGGGTTGATTTGGTATGAAATGACCCTTGCATGTAATTGTATTAATGCTTTTTTAAACTTTATGTAGCACAATTTACTACTGCTTAGAATGAATGAAAAACACATTTCTGTTTTGTCATGGAAGGAACCAACAAAATGAAAAGTTGTTAACATTATTGCAACTAAAAATCTTCAGACCAACAAGAAAAGTAGCAACATCTAATAATTAAAAATAAAAATGTTTGAACTTTTTTATAGCTCCGTGCTAATGCCCTGATCAAACGAGGTAGCATGTATATGCAGCAGCAACAGCCTATGCTGTCCACTCAAGATTTCAACATGGCTGCTGATATTGATCCTCAGAATGCAGATGTTTACCACCACAGAGGACAGGTAAGAGCTGTACTGCACAGAGTTCTACCTAATTCTTTGAGTTTAGATATTTGATTAGCTTGAACTAAAGGAAAAATACAGAACAAAAATGAATACATTGTTATACACACTTGATATAGTGCATGGCAAAAACTGAATTCTAACAATAATAAGCTTGCAACCATAACAAATCCACTAGAAATAAAAGGGAGTAAGTGAATATGCATATGGTAATAGTTAAATACATAGGCAGAACTCACTAAGACTAAATGGTTCTGTTCACAAGTTAGATCACATTTTGTTTGTTTAATACAGAATGTGGATCTGAACTGTTGAAATAATTTAGCATTGCCTACCTTGATCATGCTAAACAAGAAACCCAGTTCTTTTATGACTTATGAGAGGAATGAAATTTCTGTGCAACTTGACTTCGGAAACAAAATAAATGCCTGGCGAATGAAAAGGAAGAATTTGAACTTGGTTAATTATGTGTTAGAAGATGTGTTTTAAAACACAACTTTAGAGAACTAAGATTATATTGTTAACCTCCAGATAATCCATTAGCATCAAATGAAGTGAAGTTAAGTGGCTTTGGAAAACCAAGCAGAGAGCATGTTCAACATGAAAACCCACAAAATCTGTGCCAGAGGATTAATGCAGACAACCAACATCAGAAATAAGAAAAAAGATGTGCAGACCTATAGGCTGTATGCTTACATTTGAACAGTTGTGAATGAAGCCAAAGTTCAGTTCTTTGACAGCTGTTTGGTACATTCAGTGCCAGGAACTTTCCTGAAGATCATGTAGGATTTAGCTACAGTTGTAAGACTGAACAAACAACCTCTTCATATCACTAACTAGAACAACTATAGAAATCTTGTTTAAGCATATAAAACACAGATTAAATGCGGAGTTAGGATTTATTCTCTCTCCTTAGCTGAAAATCCTACTTGACCAAGTTGAAGAGGCTGTGGAAGACTTTGATGAATGTATTCGATTACGACCGGATTCTGCCTTGGCACAAGCACAGAAATGTTTTGCATTGGTAAGTGTTGTCCTGTAATTTTTGTGTCTGTGTTTTTGCTGTTTTCACTGAACTTGTCCGGGTTTATTTTTTTTTATTTGGTTTCCCATTTTCATTTTAAATGAATTGAAAAGTCATGTATCAATACATCTTGCAATCCTTTGTTATCAAATTCAAGAACTGATACAGAAAACTTCTTATTCAGCGTGGGAGTATTGTTCATTTGGCCAATTTTTTTGTATTTGGGCAAGTACCTCATATCTTGTCATATCAATATTTTTAAAAGTAGCCATTTATTAACATCCTGTAATAAAGCAATAGAAATTTTTTCTCATTAAACACATCAGATGCAGCTGTTCTTTATTAATGCAACTGGAAAAAACAAGACAGTCTTCTAGAAGGGGAAAGTATCTATTTCAAGCAAGCGGATACTCCACCCATATGAGAAACTTTGCAGGGGAGAGCTGGCATAATGGGAGTAGGAAGGGATCCAAACCTTCTGGAAGGAGGGAGGCTGCTGGTGGCTCCCAGGCTTCCCCATCTTCCCCAAGGTCCATGCCCCTGAATGGTTGGAAGTGTGGCCAACTCCTACAGACACTGACTTAGCAGAATGTAGGCACGCGTACCACTTTGTGTAATTTGTTTGTAATGGTATTAGATTTCATTTAAAATGCTCTCAGGAGGCTGATTTCCTGTCCTTGCTACTTATTTTGTTTTCTTATGTTTTTACTCTGTTCTTTAATAGTATCGCCAAGCATATACTGGAAATAATCCTTTACAAGTTCAGGCAGCCATGAAAGGCTTTGAGGATGTCATTAAAATATTTCCAAGGTGTGCTGAGGGTTATGCGCTCTATGCTCAGGTATGTTTGATCTTATCTCTGTTATAAACTAATTCTGTTTTACTCAGATAAAAAAAAGTACCCTAAGCAACTAGAATTTGGCATCGCTTTATTAAGTACACTTGTTTATGTGGTTTGCATTGTAAGTAAGTATGACTGGAATGAATAGTCAGTTGGCTTTAAGTTATCTGAATGCATTCACTGGTACTCTGATTTCAGATAGGTAATGCAGGTGGGGAGGCGTATAGAGTTCCTATGACGTTTGTGTGTTTTCAGCAGCAGAAGTTACTGAAGACAAGAATTCTTAAGGCTGGGGTATAGCTCACAACCTGAGACTTGTGCTCACTGGTTTATTGTTCCTCACATGCAGTATAATTAGAACAGGTCACTGTGGACCTGCAGTTAGGCACATTGTGATCACTAATCTGTGTAGTTAGAGCTCTACAGCTTGTTTCTGAAAGGGCTGATGAACCAAAAGACCAAAAATAGTGATTTCTGGAAATTAAGAATGGTGATTAACTTGTGTGTGTGCCTGCCCATACCTGTAATGAGACATCCAAGTGGGGAGGGAATGGCACCCACACAGTTTTAAATAGTTCTAGATTTGCTCAGTGTGTTGGTTTATTCATTTTTTTTAAAGTCTCTCTTCTCATGCAGGCATTAACAGATCAGCAGCAATTTGGTAAGGCTGATGAAATGTACGATAAATGTATTGACCTTGAGCCAGACAATGCTACTACGTATGTTCATAAAGGGTATGTATTATTGAGTCTGTTACAATTAAGGGACTGTCTGCATTTTTAGCTAGCTCCTCCCCTGAAAGTACTTGAGTAATTTCAAAGTTAGAAAAAAAGTATTATAATTGACTTTTTTTTCCAACTAAAATGTAAATCAAACTGAAATGTCAGTGTTTTCATTAGCATGAATTCCAAAAGGCATATCCGCTTGATATCAATGTAAGAATGTTAGTTTACAAATCTTAAAACTTCTTTATGCAGTAGATAATCACTCTAAATTGGAGCTTAATGCTCCAGATATTCATGTTGACAAAAACAATTGGTGGTTGATCCTCCTAATGGAAAGAGTTCTATACACATGAAGAGGAGATAATTTCTCTTTGTTGTCCTTAAACTGCTGACAGTCTGTTATTTAAATGACTGTTGAAAGTGTTATTTCATATATGAAGTGAAAATTATTGTCCACCCTACATAAGGAACTCAACTATGTTTTTTTTTATATGGGATATTCACTTCCCCTAAGATAGACAGGACTATGTATGGGATATATAGAAATAAGTCTGGTCTGTAATTGGTATGTCTTTTTGCAGTTTACTTCAACTTCAATGGAAGCAGGATCTAGACAAAGGCTTGGAGCTCATAAGCAAGGCCATCGAAATTGATAACAAATGTGATTTTGCATATGAAACTATGGGAACGATTGAAGTGCAAAGGTAACTTTTTAAAATATAACACTTTCATTTGCAGAGACTAAAGCTGTCAAGTTACCTTTGGAATTATAGTAATCCAGTAGGTTTCTCCATCACTCTTGAAAACCTCTTTGTTTTGGAGAGGAGCTCTGAACAATAGGAAGCTGTGGGGCAGGACCCAAGAGTTACCTGGTGTAAAGTTTGGGAAAAATCCTCCCTCTCCCTGGCATTTCACCATCTAGTGACCCCATAAACTCCCCCAGAAGTTTGTGCTATTGAGATAAGAATAGTGTCTGGAGTAACCCTTTTTCTGTAATTGATACAGTGCAGGTTTCACACACTGCATTCAAGGAATTGCTTTCCAGTCATGATTCAGCCTTTAACATTTACATGCCGAGTGTGGGAGGAGCAAGTTAAATACAAGGGCCATCTTTTATACAGTTTTTGGTGGGCAGATAGATCAGCTGAGGTTCAGGTGATAGGATTTTGTCAATTAGGGTGTAGTAATGTGGTGATGAAAGTTGTTTCTTAAAAATAACCTCTCCACATCCCTTGGCATGACCTTCAAAATATCCATACCTACGCCTATGAAAAGCAAAAAAGACTGCTCTGATTAGTGAACTTAAATTCCCATCTACATGTCCCTTCTTGCTCTTCAAACTCATTTCACATCCATGACTAATGGGCATTCCCTGTGTTTCTGTTAAACCACAGTTCTGCAAGTAATATCTCTTGATGGGAGAGGACTCCTTAATCCATGCCCTTTTCCCCAAGAAGCTCGAGCAGACTAGGCTCCCTGGCCCTGACTAACTCTTCTTAGAGGTTGAGGGTTGTTTCACCTCTCTGGGACTATTTGCCTGAAATTCCAAAATAGTCTAACTAAAAACTGAGCAATCAAATTGAAACTACTTGCAGAATATCTAGTCATAAACTTGGCAGCTAAGCCAGATACTCATGGGACCCCTTTGGCTGAGTTTCAGTAAAGAGTTCTTGTCTCCCCTCTGTGACGAAGTGGGACTGTTCTTAATGTTTCCTCTGAATAGTGTGGGGGTGCCTCAGTTTCCCCTAGGCAGTTCTTAAGTATCTAGGTGGTGGGGTAAGGGTGTATGATCATTGCAGTGCCCTAGAGGGCATGTGTGTGCAGGAGTCTGGACACAGAGAATGGCCGACACCCTGTTTCCTGGCAACTGATGGCCTGGGCCCTTCCCCCCCTGCAAGGTGAGAGCTGAAGGGTTGGAGAACAAAGGAATCAGGTGACCTCCTGGCCCGGGAAAGGAACAAAGCCCAGAGGAGGAGGGGCTGGAGGGGTTTTTCAGTTTGGGGCTGGCTGGGACATGGAGTGAAGTGCAGACGTGGTTGTCTGGCTCACTGCCCCCCAGAATGGACCCAGCTGAGGGGTCCCGTTCTCTGCACCTGCAAGCTCTGTTTTAGACCATGTTCCTGTCGTCTAATAAACCTTCTGTTTTACTGGCTGGCTGAGAGTCACGTCTGACTGCGAAGTTGGGGTGCAGGACCCTCTGGCTTCCCCAGGAGCACCGCCTGAGCGGACTCGCTGTGGGAAGCGCACGGAGAGGCAGAGGATGCTGAATGCTCCGAGGTCAGACCCAGGAAGGTGGAAGCTGTGTGAGCTGTGTGTCCTGAAGACAGGCTGCTCACAGAAAGGCGACTACCCCAGAGTCCTGACTGACTTCATGGGGAGCAGTTCCAGAGCATCGCCCAGGAACTCCGTGACAACTGGTGGGAGCGGTGGGATCTACTGCACCCCGTGGATGGCGCTTCCTGCAGTAAGTGACTGGGGAGCAGTAACACGAAGGGGGATTGCCGAGGACCAGGCCTGCTGAAGGCTCAGAGAGGAGCGGTTTCGGGGGGCGGTTAACCCCTGGGAGTGTGTGACCAGCGAGAAGTACTGTGCAGTAATGGGGTCCCCCTGGGGACTGCAGTGAGCAGTCTCAGGGGCGGAGGAGTCTGCAGCTCGACCCTGGCAAAGAGGTGGTGACCTTGAGAAGGGCTGGCACACTAGGGGTTCTCCCTGGAAACCGTGGGGAGCTGAGAACACACGGGCCTGTGAGTCCACAACAACTTGGGAGGAGCGGAGTGATGGCCTGTCACCGTCTCCTTAAGAAGGACATTGTAACCCTGTGCAGAAAGAGAGGGTTGAGCATTGGAAAGTTCACCAAAGCAGAGTTAATCGTGCAGCTGGAGGAGGATGACCGCTCTAAGGAACAGATTCCTGACCCCAACTGGGGCTATAGCAGGATCTGGGAGCAGCTGAAGCGGGAGCCAGGCATCGCCAAGACTCCTGTCCCCGACCAGACGAGGGTCTTCATGATCGGGTTCCCCATTGGGGGATCAAGACGGACGGGATTGGAGCTGAGTCTGAGAGAGCAAGAGGACCGTGGGAGACAGCGAGAGCCCGAGAAAGAGCTGCAGAAGCAGCAGCAGCATGAACTGGCGGTGGTGGGGCGGAGAGGCCTAGGGGACCTCCCCGGGGTGAGTGGGGATAGATCCCGGGGGGCCAGTTCCGCAGGGAACCTCGAGACTAAATTGCTGCCCCTGGTTAAGGAGGGGGGGGGGTGTGGATGCCCACCTCACTGCCTTTGAGCAGGCTGGCGATTTGAACCAAGGGGACCCTGCGGAAAAGCCCCGGTGTCTAGCTCCCTTGCTGGGTCCCAAGGCCATAGACTCCGTCAGCCAGGTGGTTGGGGATGTGGACAGGCTCCCACTCCTGACCCCAACCTATATGTCTGTGTGGAGTTTCCTGGGGCCAGGCCCCCCGGACCTCCAGTGGGAGTAGAAGGTGATGGTCAATGGGGAGACATTCTTGGGGTGGCCAAAGGGCATGGGCTGCATAAACCTTCCCACATGCGGCCTGCGAGTGCTATCGACCACCCCTGATCTAAGGGAGGGCGTGAAACTGGAAGGGCCTGGTGTAACTCCTACCAAGGAATGGGAGAGATGCTGGGGCATCCATGGGAACGTTGGTGGCTTCGAACTTCCCCAGGTCACCGGCTAAAGTGACCCCGCTCAGTTCGATCTCGAAGGGGGGAGAGATGTGACGAAGTGGGACTGTTCTTAATGTTTCCTCTGAATAGTGTGGGGGTGCCTCAGTTTCCCCTAGGCAGTTCTTAAGTATCTAGGTGGTGGGGTAAGGGTGTATGATCATTGCAGTGCCCTAGAGGGCATGTGTGTGCAGGAGTCTGGACACAGAGAATGGCCGACACCCTGTTTCCTGGCAACTGATGGCCTGGGCCCTTCCCCCCCTGCAAGGTGAGAGCTGAAGGGTTGGAGAACAAAGGAATCAGGTGACCTCCTGGCCCGGGAAAGGAACAAAGCCCAGAGGAGGAGGGGCTGGAGGGGTTTTTCAGTTTGGGGCTGGCTGGGACATGGAGTGAAGTGCAGACGTGGTTGTCTGGCTCACTGCCCCCCAGAATGGACCCAGCTGAGGGGTCCCGTTCTCTGCACCTGCAAGCTCTGTTTTAGACCATGTTCCTGTCGTCTAATAAACCTTCTGTTTTACTGGCTGGCTGAGAGTCACGTCTGACTGCGAAGTTGGGGTGCAGGACCCTCTGGCTTCCCCAGGAGCACCGCCTGAGCGGACTCGCTGTGGGAAGCGCACGGAGAGGCAGAGGATGCTGAATGCTCCGAGGTCAGACCCAGGAAGGTGGAAGCTGTGTGAGCTGTGTGTCCTGAAGACAGGCTGCTCACAGAAAGGCGACTACCCCAGAGTCCTGACTGACTTCATGGGGAGCAGTTCCAGAGCATCGCCCAGGAACTCCGTGACAACTGGTGGGAGCGGTGGGATCTACTGCACCCCGTGGATGGCGCTTCCTGCAGTAAGTGACTGGGGAGCAGTAACACGAAGGGGGATTGCCGAGGACCAGGCCTGCTGAAGGCTCAGAGAGGAGCGGTTTCGGGGGGCGGTTAACCCCTGGGAGTGTGTGACCAGCGAGAAGTACTGTGCAGTAATGGGGTCCCCCTGGGGACTGCAGTGAGCAGTCTCAGGGGCGGAGGAGTCTGCAGCTCGACCCTGGCAAAGAGGTGGTGACCTTGAGAAGGGCTGGCACACTAGGGGTTCTCCCTGGAAACCGTGGGGAGCTGAGAACACACGGGCCTGTGAGTCCACAACAACTTGGGAGGAGCGGAGTGATGGCCTGTCACCGTCTCCTTAAGAAGGACATTGTAACCCTGTGCAGAAAGAGAGGGTTGAGCATTGGAAAGTTCACCAAAGCAGAGTTAATCGTGCAGCTGGAGGAGGATGACCGCTCTAAGGAACAGATTCCTGACCCCAACTGGGGCTATAGCAGGATCTGGGAGCAGCTGAAGCGGGAGCCAGGCATCGCCAAGACTCCTGTCCCCGACCAGACGAGGGTCTTCATGATCGGGTTCCCCATTGGGGGATCAAGACGGACGGGATTGGAGCTGAGTCTGAGAGAGCAAGAGGACCGTGGGAGACAGCGAGAGCCCGAGAAAGAGCTGCAGAAGCAGCAGCAGCATGAACTGGCGGTGGTGGGGCGGAGAGGCCTAGGGGACCTCCCCGGGGTGAGTGGGGATAGATCCCGGGGGGCCAGTTCCGCAGGGAACCTCGAGACTAAATTGCTGCCCCTGGTTAAGGAGGGGGGGGGGTGTGGATGCCCACCTCACTGCCTTTGAGCAGGCTGGCGATTTGAACCAAGGGGACCCTGCGGAAAAGCCCCGGTGTCTAGCTCCCTTGCTGGGTCCCAAGGCCATAGACTCCGTCAGCCAGGTGGTTGGGGATGTGGACAGGCTCCCACTCCTGACCCCAACCTATATGTCTGTGTGGAGTTTCCTGGGGCCAGGCCCCCCGGACCTCCAGTGGGAGTAGAAGGTGATGGTCAATGGGGAGACATTCTTGGGGTGGCCAAAGGGCATGGGCTGCATAAACCTTCCCACATGCGGCCTGCGAGTGCTATCGACCACCCCTGATCTAAGGGAGGGCGTGAAACTGGAAGGGCCTGGTGTAACTCCTACCAAGGAATGGGAGAGATGCTGGGGCATCCATGGGAACGTTGGTGGCTTCGAACTTCCCCAGGTCACCGGCTAAAGTGACCCCGCTCAGTTCGATCTCGAAGGGGGGAGAGATGTGACGAAGTGGGACTGTTCTTAATGTTTCCTCTGAATAGTGTGGGGGTGCCTCAGTTTCCCCTAGGCAGTTCTTAAGTATCTAGGTGGTGGGGTAAGGGTGTATGATCATTGCAGTGCCCTAGAGGGCATGTGTGTGCAGGAGTCTGGACACAGAGAATGGCCGACACCCTGTTTCCTGGCAACTGATGGCCTGGGCCCTTCCCCCCCTGCAAGGTGAGAGCTGAAGGGTTGGAGAACAAAGGAATCAGGTGACCTCCTGGCCCGGGAAAGGAACAAAGCCCAGAGGAGGAGGGGCTGGAGGGGTTTTTCAGTTTGGGGCTGGCTGGGACATGGAGTGAAGTGCAGACGTGGTTGTCTGGCTCACTGCCCCCCAGAATGGACCCAGCTGAGGGGTCCCGTTCTCTGCACCTGCAAGCTCTGTTTTAGACCATGTTCCTGTCGTCTAATAAACCTTCTGTTTTACTGGCTGGCTGAGAGTCACGTCTGACTGCGAAGTTGGGGTGCAGGACCCTCTGGCTTCCCCAGGAGCACCGCCTGAGCGGACTCGCTGTGGGAAGCGCACGGAGAGGCAGAGGATGCTGAATGCTCCGAGGTCAGACCCAGGAAGGTGGAAGCTGTGTGAGCTGTGTGTCCTGAAGACAGGCTGCTCACAGAAAGGCGACTACCCCAGAGTCCTGACTGACTTCATGGGGAGCAGTTCCAGAGCATCGCCCAGGAACTCCGTGACACCCTCTGACCAAGCCTATCAGTCTCATCCTCTGCCCTCTTTCTTTCTGTCTTCCCTTCTAAGCCGTGTCTAAGAATCAGTGTGTCTTAATGGTAAGGGCACTGTATTGAGAGTCAGGAGATCTGTGTTCTAGTCCCAGCTGATCTATTGGCCTGCTGGGTGACCATGGCAAGTCACACTGGCTGGCTGTGCCTCAGTTTCCCCATCTGTAAAGGGGGATAATGATACTGACCTCCTTTGTAGTACTTTGAGATCTACTGATAGAAAGTGCTACATAACAGCTAGTATTACAACTGTGAAAATTCATTATGCTGGGAAAATGTGAAACAATTTTGCTCTTAGCATGGACAAGGACAGTTAGCTGGCAACTGGCTAGGACCTCTTACAGTATTTTACCTGTTACCCCTTCCTCCAGTTATTTGAGTTTTTGAACTTGGAAGAATTGCAAAGGGGATACAAACTGACTTGGTAAAGACAAAAGAATAGCATGTTGGAGTAAGTGTTTTGGGCAGTGTAGATTCTGACAAAGTCCATGACATACATGGGCATCAGAAAAGCAGACAGTTGTATTTTTTGCCGGGAATAATTTGCAAGCAGTTTTGTTTAGAATAATTAATCTGCGTTACTTGAGCCACCATCTTGATTAGAAGGCCACTACTAAGCTACTTCAGTACAAGATCAATACATTTGCTTTTATGGGGCGACAGAGCCCATTTCCTCAAGAACATGGATTGAAAACTTCTCCGTGGCATCCCCCTAAACTTCCCCCTTTTTGGCATGTCATAGAGTCCACTGAAAGATGTCCCTCTAGATGATGTAGTTGAGTAATAACAAAGCTAGTTAAATCTGTGCTGTCCTGCATCAATCATGGAAAGTTCTAGTCTGAAAACTTCAAAACATGACCCGTAAGACAAGTGTTTCCCTCCTCTGTTGTCTTTGGTTACCAAACTTGCTGCTGCGTTTCACTGGTGCAATACCTGTGGATTGGTAAACTCTCTGAAAATAAAGGTTCTATAGAAATGTAAGATGTTATTTAGTGTCTTAATTTGATGATGATCTGGTTTATTTCAGAGGCAATCTGGATAAAGCCATTGAAATGTTCAACAAAGCTATTAACCTGGCCAAATCTGAAATGGAGATGGCCCACCTCTACTCACTCTGTGATGCTGCCTATGCCCAGACAGAAGTTGCAAAGAAGTATGGACTGAAACCGCCAACATTGTAAAGAAACAATGGGGGGGAAGGGAGAGAATGACCTTTTAAACGTAAAGTTGCCCACTTCAACCTAGCCTTGAAGACACTGTTGCAAACGATGTTGAATGGTGGAACTTAGTTTTTTCCCGTTCGTGGTGTTGTCATTTGTTACATCTGTTAAATGTTTAGGTGTTGTGGGAGTGGCTGTTCAAGGAAGTATGCTGTGCTGCGACTTGTTCCCTATGCAGTGGAAACCTTACCAGCTGTTAGGGAAATAAAACAAAGTTGCAAGGGAATAAAGGATATTTTGGCCATGCAAATAAAGACTTTAATTTTTGGGTGGTGATGTTGTGGGCGATTTTTGTTTTATCAAAATAGAATTTTACAGCATGTTTTCCTGTTGATTTTATAGTTAATAGTGCTGTAAAATAGGTTTCTTTTATATGCAATTAATTTCTATGGCTTGACTTTAGTTTTGCAAAAACAAAACTTAATTTACAAAACTATTTAATTGTAGGGATTTTTAAAAAGCCAATAGATGTGAAGACAAACCCTGTAAATACATCCAAGCATGCACAATCTTCCCTTACAACCTCTTCCACCCTCTGCATAACTACTTAGAAATGGTCCTGTGGCAGCTATTAAGAGGTTACTTTGGTAGTCCTTTCCTTCTCCCCAAAAAGCACTTGTGTACTATATTTGAGAGCTATTTAAAAAAGCTTTCCATGTAAAGCATAGATTATGCTGAAAAGGAAAACGCCCTTTCCTTCTACAGTTGTCCTCACTCTAATGCCAGTGGAAATTGTTAAAAAGTTTCCCAGTGCTGCTGCGAATTTTTCAAGAAACTGAACGTACTGCTGAGACTGGAACTGCCAAGGTACAGTCGTGTCTGAGTTCAAACTTGGGCCTGTTCAGACTTTTGGCCTAGATGTTACAGATAATATGCTGTTTAAATTTCAACTCAAGAAATGCATACATCCTTGTTCTCGCCAAGTGTTTGTAAGTACCTATTACAGGATTGGATGAGAAAATGAACAAAGCTTAGTCTGAACTGCCCAATAATGGATTTGGATTTAATTTTTTTTGTTACTTAGAAAACCATATTTGCTAAAACTACAAATATTCTATACAAATAACACAATTGTTCAGTGAACAGCACGTTCGTTCTGATTGACTTTTTCTTAGAACACTAGTATAAACGAAGTCTTCCTCTGGTTAGGAATTGTAAAGGGGACTGTAGATGCTGTTCATTACTCTTTGGAACCAAAGTCAGTCCATGATTGCCTCCCACTACCTTCATGGGATGTAGGGCGCTCTTAATATCTTGCATCTCATCAAATTTCATACCCTTAATTTTGGGTCTTATTTCCACCCCCAAAATATATGCAAATCTGTGCTGACTTTCTAATCTGTTATGTCATTTAAAGGAATGAGCTAACCAAGTGCAAAACTATCAGGCACTAACCGCTAGCTCTGGCATCTAATGGGCAAGCTGTATTTTTTTTACCTCAGCCTCCCTGTCTTTCCTCTTCTCTCCCAGCAATTGCTCTGAATGATGGGACAGAGGAGGGCCTGGAGCCATAGTGGCTTAATCCTCCCATTTACACATGATTCAGGAAGTCGTTTGCTCCTGAACCAGTGGTACTGGTATGGAATGAAAGGTGGTTGAAGACGCAAGCAGTCTCAAAGGACGCTGCATTAAAGAAGAGCACTGGGCTGCTTATGAAACTTTCAATCCGTGTTTCTGTTAATTGAAAACAAAAACCTGCCCAATTCTCAGAAACTACTCCTGAGGTTGACTGTATCCTGTTCTCCAGCAGGGTTTCTATTTGCATGGCCTTATCTACTAGAGACAGGTATTCCTCCTCCTTCTCCTCCTCTTCCTCCAAAAGATTAAAGAGAAAAAAGCATGTGGTGCCTATTACCAGCATTCCACCTCTTGGACTGTTGCCTGTTCTTCAGGTAGCTGAAGCTGCACTGAAAGCTGCATTTGTCTGTAATTTGTTTTTGTAAATGACTTATCACCTGTAAAGTCACCAAATAAATATTACATTCAGATCTCTCTCTCTCTCACATAATAAGGCCAGGTTTTGGTGGAAAATTACTTACCTGCTAAGTGGAAGTTATACCAATCGATAAGCTTGTTTTGTGTAAACAACGTTTCTGTGAATCTAGGAGGAACGGATTCTAACTAATGAATATTCAAAACTTCCTTTTGTCTTCTCCCCATTTCTCCTCCAAAAACGAGTGGGATGAATAAACAACCCAACCTGTGACATGTTTGGGCACAATGTTAAGAACTTAACATGAGGAAAGGCCATCCAATTGCTAGTGAGGAAATTGAGCAGTCTGCGTTCCACTTACAGTCACACCCCCCCAGTCTGCAGTTTCTGCTCAAAATCCCAGTAATAGCATGCTGTAGGGGTGACCGATTGCCTTAAAGCCAGGAATGTAAACCAGCTTTTAAAAATTCCTATGTTTTCCATAGTTGATTTAAATACATAATTAGGGAAAGTGAGCCACAGATACTGCAGACCTTAATGCAGGCTTGGTGCACCTGGTACTGTGAGAAGCAGCTTCCCCTCATGTTTCTGCCATGTAGCTTAATCCTGATCTTGTAAAATCCCTGCTATTCTAGTTCTTGTGCAAAGAGTCTTAGAGAAGCATGCCAAATAAATAGTTCACAAGGTGCATAAATGGAGGTTAGCAAGAGATCATGCTTCATTTGTGACTTAAATTAGCAGGATTTGAACCCAGGTTTCAAAGGTGAAGAACTAAGGCAGGCTTCCAAAACTAAATTGTTACTATTCAACAACTGGCCTACATATTCTGTTGGACTGGTGCATGAGAGCAGCTGAATTGCTAGGGATAGCTCTGCCCAGACCTCCAAACAGTGCTCATACCAGCTTTCCTGCCTTCTGTCTAAATGCAAGATATTGCCCTGTTTTTTGTCATTCCTAAAACTACTTTTTCCTGGCAGCTGAACTTGGGGGAATATGCTGATCCTGGTGCAGTGCTGATGGTTTTCTATATTTATAGAATTCTGATGCATATGTATATAATACAGCGCCTTAATAAAGTATGTCTTTCATCAGCACAGAAAGTATTAGTGACTGCTTAACTCTTAAATAACATAAGACTGGTATGGGAAGGCTTTTTTTTTTTTTTTTGATTGTGTGAAAAACCAGAAATATCCAACCCCCCCCCGATATCCTTTTGAAGTGGCTGCAATAAGCCACAGCAAGAGCTGCTGGAAGAAGGTTGCCACCTGCTCAAAACTGCTATATTTGAGCCTCAGCTATGATCATTTTGTGACCTCTATCAAACTGAGAACTGTTATTCCAGTTTGGCTCTCTAGGAAAATTGTCCCTGCCTCTCTGTGAATTTTCTCTTTATCCTACCACCAGATGTAGATTGCACTTTACATTTGCAAAACTAAGAATTAGGCAATGTAGAATCCTGCTTCTTTTAATCCTCTAAAGGTGAAAAATAATCTTGAGTTTACATTCTGCTGCATGGGAAGCAAAAAAAACCCCCAAAACCTTATCCTTCTTACTGTCAGACACTGTAGTTTAAAAATGAAACAAATAGCTGGTGTGTTTATAAGTCCTATATGCTGACCTGGGTTATCATCATGCTGAGGGTGGCAGACAGCACTCTAAGACAGGAAAGGCTCAGGGCGTTGCTCCTTGCAGAAATGTATATTAAACTAGACTCAAAATGGTACATTGTTTGCTAAATCTTATATTTTTCAACTAATAAATCTTCATTTCATCTTAGAGTCTGTTTTGGGGAATTCTTATGTAGTGTGTATACTTAATGAAAACAAGGTGCTGAAACTATTTTTGTATTTGAGAAGCAAGCTGCTGTCATTGCTATTAGAAAGGCCTTGTGACGTGCAGCCACTGTTATGGTGCTTTTTTTGAGAGAGCGAGAGAGTGGCTACTGTAAACCCTGGAAATTGGCAAATAATGTCTCTTATGCTCAGAGTTGGTAGCACAAAAGACATTGTTTTGTTGAAAAGGTATTTTAGCTACTTAAACTGCCAGTTTGTCATGATGAAGCATGTTACTGAAATTTGTCACTCATTTCAGTGAGAGGAACAGTGAAGAAATGAAGGATCCTCTGCAGCTGACAGGCCGCATCTCTTCCCAGCTGGCTAGTACAGCAATCACCTGTTCAGTTGTTTTCAGTTGCTCAGTGTCTCTCTGGCATAGGCACATGTTGCTCGAGAATAGTAATTGTTTTTTCTGCTTTAGAAATCAAATTCCAGCAATAGGCCTGTTTCCAAAAGCTCCTCAGCAAAAGGTACCTTTCTAACCACCTCTTCTGCTTGCAAATTATTCAGTTCAAAATAGCAGGAGCCATAATTAACCATTAGAAAAAAGCCACTTTAGGTAGTACTGTATGTCAAAGTCTGTGCACATTGAGTTCTGCCACACAAAGAAAAGGAATTCCACATCACTAAACTTGCACCACCAGCTGCCAAAGCCAGGAATTGCACCATCATTAGCATGTTTTGGTGGAAAATTACTTACCTGCTAAGTGGAAGTTATACAAGACATAATAGCCTAAAACCTTTGTTGCACTACTCTAAATCTGGAATTAATCCATTGCAGATATTCTAGCTGTTCCTTGGTGTCACAGGGCAGAATTTGGCCCCTCATTTTTAGTATGTTTACATTACTGGAGTCTGGCTTTAGTTACAAAACTAACTCAGACTCAATTAGAAATTAAATTGAATGACTTGTGTAAAGGCTAAGAGTGAGTCAATTGCTTACAGCAGTGAAGAGGAGTAGTAGCTTGTTATTAGATGAGCTAATGGTGACAAACTACTGATCTACTACATTTTAAAAAACGTTTACATAAAAGAGTTTGGGCACTTGCTTACAAACTCTTGAGAAGTAGCTATTAAAGTGACAAGGGAATGGGTCTAGATTGTCCAGAGAACTCCAGAAGTCAGGGAGACCAAAGCAAATATGATGAGGGGGGGAGAGGAGGCGGCATGATGACCTCCTCTCTCATCCTGGGTGTCCCACATTCTTGAGGGGAGTTATTCAGATTTTCCACTAACCCTATTTACCAAAATTGCTACCCTGACACTTGTTTACATATTAGTTTTGCTTTAATTATCTGCAATTTAAAACAAGCCCAATCATGCAATCCCTTCCCCCATGAGAGGGAATTCCACACCCAGAGGGGTGCAGGATCACACCCTCTATTAGGGCTACTGATCAGTGCTTTATTGTACATTGCAAGGTGGTAAAATATTCCAGGAGCCATCTAAAGTCACAATCTTGTTTAACTGGAGTTTATTATAGCCTGTCAAAAGGATGCTGTACCACCACCACCAGGTTGCAGAAGAATCCATGCCAGCTCCTCTTGTTGCATTAAACACAAGCACCAGCCTAGAATAATAGTGTGTTTAATATAAAGAACAGTGCAAAAATTAACTTGGTAGATACTGATGCTGAACACAGTTGCAAGGATCCTGCATAAAATGGCAGCTCCCTCCCGCTCTGCAACCAGCTAAGGGCTGACAGCAATAGGCTCCAGAGAGAACCTGAGGCAGGAAGACAGAGGCAAGTGCTAGAGAACTTCAAGGAGCAGCAAATGGTAGTAGGAAGGGATCCTCTATGCACGGGCTGGGATGCACAGGGCAGAAAGGAAGGAGAAGAAAAGTCAGTTATTAATCTGATGCCTAGATACGACAGTGACAGGCACAGAAGAAACCTTTGATTTTACATCATTGCATACAGAAAATATAACTTCAGTATGTGTCAGTGGGGCGGTGTTAGCCATACCTCTGGACCACAAAGCAGTGGGTTCAAGCCTCATGGCAGGACTCACTCCTATCCAATACAGTTGAGATACTAAACCTTCAATAATCGTTTGGGTAGAAACTAAAAGCGTCATGGCACTTTCAGAAAGTGCAGGGTCCTGGCCAGCATTCCTCCTCAGCTAGACAAGGTTCAGTGTTCAAAAGCTGCATGCAAAGCTATCGCTGAGTTGGGAGCCTAGTCTGTCACCAGTCTCTGCCCCAGCAGTAACTCATGGCTTTGTAAAGTACCAGGAAATAGCTAAAGTATGAAAGGAGAGAAAAGCCAGCTCACAAGCCACCTCTATTCAGCTTCACTTAGGGTTCATTTCAGAATTAGACTAGCATGTGCTTTTTTGCTTAACAGTATGGTATTGGATGCAAGGTCAGTTGTAGTTTGTGAAAATGATTATTTTACGGTCTTGTTCCGTCTGAAGATACAAGCAAATGTCAAAGGAGCTGCTCTCGAGCTGAGTTTTGAAGAGCATGGAGCTGTATGCATGAAGCCGTATGCATGAAGCCTCACTCTCTCTTTGCCTCTACGCTGTAAAGATCTGAGCGCTTTTGAGTATGAAGGGGGATTTGCTGGCGGATTTCTGCAAGCTTCTTCAGGTCTGTAAAAAGTGAAAAGTTAAACTGTTCAGACAAACTCCAACTGATACTTGGAAAAAAGCACGTGCACCACATTGTACACAAACATCCATGAGAAAGGGACTGTCCAGAGCTGGAGGAACTGAAAAAGGATTAGTGAGATTTTCAAACCTGCACGCATTTGTGTACACCTGACTTGCGTGCATAAACACAGAGCCTGATGCTTATGCAAGGCAGGAGATATGTACATTATCTGACTTGTACAAGTCAGGTGAACAGGAACTTGTCTGAATGGGTTTGACCAATCTGGGCCTGTGCATTTTTGTGGATGGTCAATGGCTAGATCACAAAAACCATCATCACAACTGACGCTGTGACCCAAAAATCTCTTGGTGCCAACTGGCAGAGGGCATGGTGCAGAGAGTTTCACAGGGATCCCTGGGGTCAGATATATGCATAATAATTCACTAAAGGATGGCCTGTGGGGTTTCCATTCAGAGCCAGTAGCCATCATAATCACTGCAAAAGGCATGGACAGATAATACTTAAGGAGTTGTGTCTATATTAAAAATTATGTTTGGAAGGCAGGTACCCAGGTGGTGACACGTCTAGGACAGGTTTCTTTAAAGCAGGGGGTAATAGGCTTGTCCCTCTCGCTGGTCACGTATGTATTGAGCACCATATGTCTCACACTGGATGCCTATTTGCATACTGAGCCAAATGCTGATCAAGAGATTGTGAAATCTTCAAGGGAGGAAATTTACAAAATAAGTTGGGGGGAAAAGGGGAGATCCGGTTTACCAGTAAGGCTTGTTCTGATATGTCTGGGGTGCAAACAGACATGCTGGATCCTTCACCGAGGCGGCAAACGGGCAGCGTGATTTGTATCACGAATGGAAGATCACAACCAACCCAGGCTGTAAAATGCTGGAAGGACTTTGCGTGAGCTTTGCTCTCTCGAAGACAGGAAAGTCTCCAGTTAAGTAAGTCTAGGTTCTAGAATCTGTGTTATGATTTTCTATGTAGCCATTTGTTTCCAATACTTCTAACCTGCTGCCACTTCAATTGCTGTGCTCGCACACTATACTTCATTAAATAAACTTTTACTTGTTTTCACTACAAACATAAGTGCTGTGTGTTAAGCAGAGCAGTGATCGGAGGCGTAACTGATAAGTTGGGGTGCACTGCTTCTTTGGAAGTAGCGAAGCTGAATACTGCGAGTGTCCAGGGGGATAGGGCTGGACACTCTAGGGTGCCAGTCGGAGGGTGCCTATCCCAAACTCGTAGAGAGATAGCTGGGCCTACTTAGGCCTAGTGGGGAGCGCTTGTATTGCCTGTCGAGTTGCGGAGCTGTTCCCCGGAAGGCACAGATAAGGCTAGGCACCATATATAGTGGTCTTGGCAGAGAGGCTAAGGACTGAATGGCTCATGGAGACTGAGCTCCCTCTGCCCCTAGAGGAGAGCCTTCCAGGTCGGTGTTGAGGCAGATTGGCAGTGTCTGGCATTGCTGCTACCCGTGTTATACCAGTTTCTGTGAATGACTAGAAGCCTTCAGTTTCTGAAGCTGAGGGCCGGCCACGAGGCTCTCACCTTTCACCAGAAAGGCTTTAGAAACAGGAAAATAAAACTTGAACATACCACATCTAAATGCATAGGGTCAGATGAGCCCAAAGATGCCCAGCTTATAGAGGGTTTTGGTCTGCTTAGCCCAGTTGTCCCCAAACTTCTTACTTCCTGTCCCCCCATGTTCACCCTCCCCGCCCCACATTCTGTGGGGCCACAGCTCTTGGAGGGGGGGACGCAGACAGGGGTAAGGGGGCTGAGGCTGGGGCTGGCAGCTGGGATCCTGGGTGCAGGGTCAGCAGCTGGAGCCAGGAGCTGAGCTGGGTGGCACTTCCTGCCCCCCATGGCGGCTGGCCTGGGCCCCCTCAGTGCCCCCTAGGGGGGCGCACCCCACAGTTTGGGGACCTGTGGTTTAGCCTCACTGACTCCAGTTTCTCTTTTCCTCTTTTTTTGGTGGGGAAGAAAGAACAAAAAAAACCCAGTGGCTTACCTATATCTGTGTAGATAACAGTTTCCTCAGTGCCAGCTTTGGCTATGACTTCCCCCCTGCAAAATGAAACAATATTTATTTAGTATTTGTACTGCAGGAACACCTAGGAGCCTGTCGGGGCCCCGGGCCCCATTGTGCTGAGTGTTGTACAAACACAGAACAAAAAGATGGTCCCTGCCCCCCCAGTATACAATCTAAGAGTTAATCTAAGCACATGGTCATGGTCACACCCACAAGTTCTCTTGGGACTGAGGGAGCCTGAAAAGTAGAATGTTTCCCCTACTGTACAGCACTTTCAGATTCGAGCATACCACGGGCACTTGGTTTTAACTGAGAAACATGTAAAATGAATCTAAGTAATAAGACTGAGAAATTGGATCAGAAGATTTTTTTTAAAAATCAGCAAGCATAATGCACACATTGCAAGTCATTCGGGAGTTGCAGTGCTTTATGAAGACTGCCCCTCATTAGATTCCCCTCCATAATTGTATCCGCACTTTGATGATTAACACTTGCCCTGAGTAGGTCTCAGCACTCCTGTATTCCTCACTATGTCATTCTGCACCACTACAGTGTCAGAGCAGACAGCAGGTTTTTGATCTCCCACTCCCAGAAGCCTCCTGGACACGGCACAAGACCTTAAGCAATCTCCCACAATCCACCACTTTAAGGAGCTGCAGGATAGGTACTTAGAAGAACATACCATTGCAACAGAGTCAAGTGGATGGATGTGTGCGAGCACCAAAACAGGATGGCTAGCATGAATGCATTGCACCACTTCAATCTGAAGTAAAAAAGAGTTCACATTTCAAAGGTTCAAGTTCTCTAGTAGAATAAGGCTGTACATAGCTCTTGTTAAGAAGGGATCCTCTGTAGACAAACCAGCATTGAATCTATATATCTAAAAGTACTTTATATGAAGAAAAAAAATGGTCTTTGCTACACAGGCAAAGTTTATCTGTAAGATCAGTTTAGCATCAGATATTCTCCAGCAATACTGGCATCTGAAGAAGTGAGGTTTTTACCCATGAAAGCTTATGCTCAAATAAATTTGTTAGTCTTTAAGGTGCCACCGGACTCCTCGCTGTTTTTGTGGCTACAGACTAACACGGCTGCCCCCTGATACTCCAGCACTACTGTTCATGCTGGGGGTTGACTAGCTAAAAGTCCTTCCCATCTCAGATTCTACTAGTGTGTTATTGCAAGGAGCCAGGCAGGCATATTTTAAAGTCCGGATTAACAAACAAACATTACTGATCCTAGACACTTCTTTTTCACCATCTCTGCTGTTAGCTGCAAAGGCATTACTATGTGCTGAGTGAAAGGGCTGAGGCACCAACAATCAGATAAACAGGTTTCAGCTTTACACGAGAACTTAGAATGCAGTTTTCTAGCTGATGAGTAACATGAATGGAGTTAATTATTTGGAAGAAAAATGGTAATTATTGCCTAGAAAGATTCTTGGTTACATATTTTTCCTGATTTTACCCAAAGCTACTCAGGCTCGTCGATGAAAATAACTGCTGCTTATGGAATACACTCTGAGCTATCTGGTCTACACCCTGCTAATTCTGTCTCAAAGATCAAGTTCATTTTATTCTTTGATTATGATGCCAAAGCCTTGTAAAGCTCTAGTTAAGGAGTTTCTAGTAGACAGCTCCCAAGGTGATTCAGCTTTGGAATTAACCACATAATACTCTGCACACAGTCCGACTTTTCTGAATGGTGGTTTGGTTTTTAATATTCTCTCTTATACAGATAATTATCGTAAGTGTCACGTAAATGAGTAGATTTCTTGTGGAATGTGATGAGATAATCAACTTGAATATATTGTTTTATCCTTCCCAAGACTATGGTATATACTCAATTGTTTTTTAACTGGATCTTTCTCTCTTCTCTGTAAATAAAATTTAAAATATCAAGCTAGTTAGAGAGTGGATGATGCAGAGTTTGATACACTGAGATTAGTTTTTAATCCAGGTAAAAAGCTTTCAAAGGGCCAACTGCAGCTCCAGTTATATTCAGAGGAAAACTTTAAACCTATTTGTTATTGGATATTGATCACTCACCCAAACCCAGTTTGTTTGGTTTAAGCAGCCATGATCACATTGCGGTAAAAGGTTTGCTTCCCTTTAGCTTTAAAATATTTCTACTGAGCAGTAATTTTATTTTTGTAGTCTTTTTGTTACACTTAAAGGAAAAATATAACTTGGCTGTCAGTTAGTTAGAAAAAGGCTGCACAAGCTCACAGGAAGTTAAATATTCTTACTATCCTGCTTTTAATGGCTATTTCACAATTCCGCTGGGTATTAGCTTAAGGAACTAAACTAAACTAATGACAGATTTCCTTAGATGGACACAAGAACAACTTGAAATCCAGCCTATGTTTTTTTATCGGTGAAGTAATCCCAGGTGCCTAATCCCTACCTCTGAATTCTCCAGACAATTTCTGTCTTTTTACAACCACATTTTATCTAAGTTTCTCCGTTCCTTTTTGCTATGTGAAAAACCCCCACAAAGAGCAAAGTGGCTATACATAAGGTGCTGTCAGATGCATAAAGTTAATGGTAAAAATAGAGTAGAGAACTGTGTGTCATTTTCAGTTAAAGGAATCTTAGATGATACTTTTAAGAGTAGGTAGAAACATTTTCAGACAGAAGTTTGACAGTATCCCTTAAAGTTTGGTTAGCAGAAAAATTCAGTTATTCTTCTCCATTTACCATGGGTTTACTACAGTGCTGTGTCCCCAGGCAACGTAAGATGCTTTCTCATCCCTAGCAGGAGATGCAGTAGCCACGTAGACTTGGTTATCAACCGCTCTGCATTCAAAGAAGGACAAGAAAAAATTACTGTCCACATCTTTGTACACCACAGATTCGCTGCATTTGAAAAAAACAAACAGAAGGGAAGGAAAAATTATGCCAAAGAGGTGATGTGGATTTTCCATCTTGCTGCATTTTAGGAAATACAAAATAGCCAAAACCATAAATAACATGAAGGTCAGCAAGGCAAAAATCCAGAGACTCAGGATGGGAGAAATCTCTATACGCCAAGTGGACCAGATTGAATGGCACAAAGCATTTAAACTCCCATTAATGCCAGTTTAAGTCCTTTGCTCAATAGGGATGGCTGGTTGAATCACACTCAGTCTGAATCCCAACCACTGCCTACATTTCAGGATCTAGACAGTAACACAGGAGCCAACATGCCAACTAAGTGACTAAGCGGTGCTGGGATTCAGGAGATATGGGTTCTGTTCCTGACTTTCACTGACTCAGCTTGATCTTGGGAAAAATCACAGCAAGCAACTCTTAGAATTAACCCCTTTCTCCCTCTCAGTGCCTCAAGCTTCCCCATCTGGGTTACCTCTCTGTGTAAAGCACTCGGAGGTGTACAGATGAAAAGTGCTTTCTCAGAGCTTGGTATCTGAGAGATTGGCCCAAAGGTGTTTATATCACGACTGAAGTATTAGAGTTTTCCTACTGATGGTGGGAATGATTTGGTGCTGTGTATGGCCTATCAGACATAAGGGAGTTAGGATAGAAAGAATCATGTGACACCAAAGCCCAGTTGTTTATTAAATAATACAGTTTAAAAACAAAATTCTGAGTCAGTTCAACAATCCCTTTCAGGAAGAGGAGGGAAAGGCTTTTATTTAGTTCTTACCGTCCTCTTTGCAGCAGTTCCCAGTGGGCTGGTCCAGTTGTCATATTAAAAGCCCCCGGATACACTAGCAGCTGGCAACCTTGGTTAAAAAAGAATGCCTCGGTATTATAAGATAACAAAAGAATGGTCATGGGGGAAGCATGGTTATCGCAGTTCAGAGCTGCAGTTTCCCTGCACCACTGAAATATGCACAGTCAATCAGGTAAGTTGTGTCAAAGAGCGTAGTGGCTTTAGGAGTCAGCCAGCACAGGCTACCTGACCACTTCGATCACCACGAATCTGACTTGTACTTAGCTATTAAAACTTGGCCCACCTTCCAATAAAAGAGGGCAGCTGGTGTTTAGACACTCAAAACCAATGCTGCTCAGTGCTATATTTATTGCCAAGTAATAGGCAGGGATGGATGGTCTGAGCAACAGGCAATCAGGGCTTTAGTCCTCGCTTAGCTAAAGGCTTCCTGTGTGGTCTTGGGCAAGTAAGTTAATGTCTGCGTGCCTTGGTTAACCCATCTGTAGGCAATACATCTTCTCAGGTGTGCTGTGAGGCTAAATCAAATCAATATTTTGAAAGTATTTTGAGACCCTCAGAGGGAAGGCACTAGAGAAATGTGGACTACTAGGGCTGATCCCAGCTGTCATGACTTGTTAACAAACCCAGTTCTCTCCTGTATGTAGCACAAGGCCCAACGTTCTTCCATCAGCTGCAGTCACCGTGGAGTGATATATTTTCTCATTTTTAAAATGCTTTGTAGGTCACTGGCCTTTAACTTCTACATTGTCTAAAGTTTGTAAGTTGCATGGATGTAATTAAGGACAGGACAAGTCAGCTAAAAGCCATGACACAGTTGGGAAGTGTAGGGGGTATTGACTCTTCACAGCAGCCTGGCAGCAGACTTGCTGCCTATCATCCTCTGGGAGCACTCCCCAGATATTATAACAGATGTGCCTTCCTCCAAGGATAGAATATTGTCCTCTTCAGATTTCCTGTACAGGATCCTCTCAGCTAAACTCAGTGCCTCCCCACCCTGGCAACCTCAAGATCCAGGACTATTCCTCTTTATCCTCACCTCTTCATGTGACCTGTTTCCTCCACATCCCTTTCAAAAGCCAGGCCAGGGAGGATTGGTCCAGTTCACTGTGACTCAGTGAACTGGTATCTTTCTGTTGCAGCTGCCATCTTGTTCTCCAGAATCTAAGTTCTCCCTTAAAGAGGAGAAAGTCTCTTCTCCTTATGGTTGTGAAGAAAACCTTCATATTGTGCAGCAAATATCAGATGCTTGGACTCTGCAGACAGCCTAAAGTGACAGCCCAGAGACATGAACTGCCTGATTTATCTCAATGGGTCAATGATTCTGAAACCCAGTACTAACATTTTAAAATGGCAACATTATTAACTATTTCACTGCTCATCAAAGCATGCAAGAAAGGGAAGAGAGACCATTATATGAAGATGTGCATCATCCCTTTTATGTCATGAGTCATGCAGTCCTTTCACTCCCCTCCCCCAAATCTGGCTTTTGGAGGGTAGTTTGCAGCATGCGGGGAGGTAAAGCAGGACCAATTCCTCCTAAGAGTCCTGATTTGTCCTGCTTCCCCTAAGCCAGGAACTTTCCATCCTCCCCAGTAGCTGAGTGCCTGGGAATCAACCCTGGCACATAGCCGGGGGGGAAAAACAGTGTGGCTGGGCTGGGAGAGAAGAGGAAAGGAGAGGAAGTTCCTTTGAATGTATTTACTTAAAGACATCAGTATCCCTAACAGGTTAGAATATGCAGAACCTCCACAAAGGGGTATGTATATGCACTTATACCAAGTAAACCACAGGGAATACTTTTGTGCACTGGCTCACAGGAATAGGTGCATGCATCAATCTTTGATATTCTGATGTATTCATGTAGGACCAGAGCCTCCCTACTGTCTCAATGAGAGACACTGCTCCTTTGACTAGCCAAGCAGATAGCTGTATTTTTGGACCAGAAGCTCATGAGCGCTATTCCTGATGCTATCTATGCAGTTTGTGGATAATCATGGGGTCTGACCCTATGTATGCAGCTGTGTATTGAACAGCAAGAAACACTTTTTCTGAAACAGTTCTGTATGGATGGGTCACCTCTCAATTAATGGCAAGCCCCTGCTGTACAAAATCTGGGCAAGTTTACTCAGCAACACTTCCTCACCTTTCTGTGCGTAGATCTGAGCAAGCTCAGCAAATCGGATGTCATAGCAGATCCCCAGTCCCACTTTACAGTATGCTGTTCCCAAAACAGAAGAGACACAAAACAGAAGTCACTGTCATGCTGAATGCAGGAAGGGAATCTCAGGTCTCCATCCATCAATCACGAAAGCTCTTGTACAATACTTTCCACCACAAAAAACGTGCACTGATTTTAGACATGTGTTTTCTTATCTGCAACCACTGTACCTGCAGTGAATTTCTGCAAGTGTTACCCAAGAAAGTGCACCAGTCTGAGAATTTTCTTTTTTAAAATGTGGATATTGTTAGTTATTTTAGGGAATAGAAAGAAGTCCCTGTCACATCTGCCTTATCAAGCAGCTATATCCACTAAAAGCTTGTCATGTTATGTCTCTGTCTGGTTTTATAGGTATCGTCTCAAACATTATTGATCAACTTCTCAATGACGCACACAGATGGGAAAGAAAAAACACAAACTACATGCACTGAAACAACAACAAAGTTGTTGCTAAGAGATTTCTCCCATACACAACCCATTGTGTTGCAAGAAGATGACCACAGCCCAAGGGATATTTGATAATTTGGAGAGAGCTCAGTTAATGGGACAGGGTAATTTTGGTGGGGATTATAGCAAGTGCAAGCATCACCTAAGGCAGCAAGTCATCTTGGGAGTGGATATAAAACAAATCACATGGGACTTTCTGCTATGTTAGCTGAAAATTTGAAATCTCCACTACCATGCCATCCTCACAGGATATAATTTGTCAGCTCTAGTCCAACACTTTGTTTATTTTTTTCAAAGACAACTTTTGGGTGTAATGAGGCCCATATAAACGACCTAAATAAAATGATTCCATTGTTCAAACTAATTTTGTAAACTGCCAGTATGTGCTATGGAAATACTGAGCACTCACAGAAAAGCTGCTTCAGTAATTGCTTTTCTCATTCTTTCCATTCCAATTGGAGAGGAAATCTTACAGTAGTCTAGGCACCATCTGTGAACAGGCAACTGGGAATTATGGAACCAGAACTCCAAACCACAAGAGCAAAGCCAGGGCTCCACAAACCAACATCACTCCTGTGAGATACCACTGTATTTATAAATACAGATCATGGCATGTGTAACACTCCAAACGAGGCCTTACAAAAACAGAATTCACCCTTTTGTTCAACTAAAGTATAAGACTTCTAGTTACACAATATTACAACCATCTTCTTTAATGAATGGAACCAACATGATACATGTCTATCGCTGCTCAGATCATTTTGTTTGGATGTTGCAGCTCTTTCCACCACCCTCTGTCTTTGTCTTTTTAAATCATAGATTTGACTATGGGTAAACTTTTCAATAAGTATCTGGGAGATTTAGGAGCCTAAGTCCCATTGACTCCCAATGAGATAGGCTCCTTAATTTGATAACAGGACTTTGATGCTTTTGAAAAATGCACTCTCTATCTTCCTCTGTTTGTCAAATGCGTAGCACACTTTGACATAAATACTACTGCTACGGTAAAACAATGTCAAGATGGTGGTTGCAGTCATTTTATTAGGGCCCATTAGAAAGATAACTGATTCTCTTATACTCACGAGTATCAAACACAGAGAAACTGTCCCCTGGGCTCAGAGTTTCTGACTCCTGGAACCGGATTTTCCCAGGAACGTTAATGTCAAATAAATGAATCTGTTTCAAAAATAACCCAAGACACTCCTTACAAATTATTCAGCACAATGATATTAACAAGGATTTCTCCCTACTGTGTATGAGCCTATGTTAAACTTATGGATCCTCTAGCCCAGTGGCTCTCAACCTTTCCAGACTGTACCCCTTTCAGGAGTCTGATTTGTCTTGTGTACCCCCAAGCTTCACCTCCCTTAAAATCTACTTGCTTACAAAATCAGACATAAAAATACAAGTGTCACAGCACACTACTACAAAAAAATTGCTTACTTTCTCATTTTACCATATAATTATAAAATAAACCAATTGGAATGTAAATATTGTACTTACATTTCAGTGTACGGTATATAGAACGGTACAAACAAGTCATTGTATGAAACTGTAGTTTGTACTGACTTTGCTAATTCTTTTTATGTAGCCTGTTGTAAAACTAGGCAAATATCTACATGAGTGTACCCCCGAAAGACCTTTGCATAACCCCAAGGATACACATACCCCTTGTTGAGAACCACGGCTCTAGCCTATTTTATTATCCTAGACCAGTGCCTTATCAGAATCACAATCAAATATTCTTTTAGATTGAATTAGTATTTTGGGACTGTGGCAAGATTTTTTAGCGCAAAAGCCTGTCCTGGATTTGTGTATACATTTCCTAAACTATTTGAAAAAACGTCTATGCCTTTTAAACAATGTGCACCAGTTAATCCATATGCCAGTTTTTAATACTGCTTACTAGATAAAATGAAGTCTTTGGTATGATGCAGTAATAGAAACTATGTAAAACTAGCTAAAGACATAACAAATAATAAACAACTCCTGTTGGGGCTCTCTAATTTCTTCATGAAAAGAGTCATTCAGAAATAGCAGTAGGATTTTATCTACTCTGTTCATCATAGAAATGTAGGGCTAGAAGGGACGACTAGTCCATCCCTCCATGCTGAGGCCAGATTAAGTATACCTAGGCTAGGGGTTCTCAAACTTCATTGCACCGTGACCCCTTTCTGACAACAAAATTACTACACGAACCCCGGAGGGGGGACTGAAGCCTGAGTCCACCCGAGCCCCATTGCTCTGAGAGGGGAGCAAAGCCTGAGCCTCACTGCTCCAGGCAGGGGGGCCAAAGCTGAAGTTCAAGGGCTTCAGCTCCAGGCAGGGGGCCTGCAACCTTAGCCCCGCCACCCAGGGCTGAGGTCCTCAGGCTTTGGTTTCGGCCCTGGGCAGTGGGGCTCCGGCTTCAGCCCCGGGCCTCAGCAAGTCCAAGCCAGTCCTGGCGACCCCATTCAAAGGGGGTCATGACCCACTTTGGGGTCCCAGCCCAGTTTGAGAACTGCTGACCTAGCCATCCCCAACAAGTGTTTGTCTAACTTATTCTTAAAAATCTTCAAAGATGGGGATTCCATAACCTCCATAGGCAACCTGTTCCTCTATTTAACTATACTTATTAGTTTCTGTCCTCACTCATTTATACTAGACTAGATTAGATGAGCTACCTTCCAAAGGGATATGTACATATTAAAAGACACTTAAATTACCCTGACATTGAAGTTGTAAGTAAAATCTGAGACCTTGGTTCAAAGAGAAGGATAATTATGATAACATGGTCTTAACCCCGATCCTGCAAAACTTACCCAGGCAAGTAACTTTCCACAGTCAAGAAGTTCCATCAAACTCATTCTGACTAGTCACATGCACAAGTGATTGCAGGACTGGGGCTTTTGCCCCAAAAATCTTAGACCAGCTCTGCCTCTACCTAGCAAAAGGGGGGCCTCTTGGTGCTATGCTACACAGGTATTAAACAATAAAAAAATAATGGCCCAGTACAAGCTTCAACTCCCAGTACAAACCCAACTACACAAACATTCCCAACACCTACAAAAAAAAATAATGAAGAAAAGAAAATAACTTTAAAGTGACATCATCTAACAGGGTAGCCCAAGTGCAGCAGTTATGTTGTATTGGGCAACAGAATAGGTGAGTGGCTGAATACTAGACCTAGCTGAACAGCGCCTAATTCAATCAAGTTCTGAATTACTGTTCAATGTGACAATGTTTGTGCGCCTCTTGTTATTCACTATTCATAAGAAAGCGATATTCTTCACACAAGTTTTTGGTCAATGGGTGTTCTTCAGACAAACACTTGTATTCTCATGGGAGCCAGGGTATCTGTGTGCAAACAAGGGGATCTATTATTTGCTATTGTCCTGTATAGAAAGTTTCTAACATCCAATCAGGGAGCAGACAATACACAAGTATGACTTGGGTGACCTATTGCTCACCATAGACAGCAGAGAGCGGAAGTGAACAGCTTGCGAACAACCCAGCAGATTAAATTTGTTGACAAACTCTTTGTAATTGTTCACCAAATAGTGAATAAGAACATAAAAATCCAAACTTCTATGAACACAAAAAAGGCTAAATTAATCCAAAAATCTATTTACAACAAACAGTTATAGTAATAGCAAAAATAGTGACAGCATGGGTTTGTAGACAGACAGAGCAATGGAATGAGAGGCAGGAGACAGAGTAAAATCCTGACCCCCATTGAAATCAATGGAAAGTTTGCCATTGACTTCAGTGTGAACTCTAGTTCTAACACTGATTTGCCATGTCACACTGGGCAAGCTAATTAACCTTTCTGCCCCTCACCTACCTCATCTGTAAAACAAATATATTAACCCCCCCCCTTTTAAAGTTCTTTTAGATCCTCAGATGAAAACTACATATATATAATAATGAAATGATTGCACAATGTATTCTCATAACTACTACCTCTTTTGTTCTTCATATTCATTTGTGAAGTCTGTGGATGTTGGCTTCCTTTTAGAAACCTAGATGTAGACTTAAAAACAAAGCAGCTATCACTACTACACAACACAGCCAAATATCAGCCACAGCCAAATCAAGAAAAACCCACTGATAACAAAACGCTTCTATCTTCTCTTACCTTTCTGTGCTTAGCCAACATAGCACCATCAGGTCCAAAAACAGTACAGGTGTTATACAACTTCCCAGCATCCTCCTCTGGAATGGATCCTTTATTAGGAAGAGAAGACAGATTTCCAACAATTACATATAGTGACAATCCAGCTACACAAATAAGCAAGCAATGCTTGTGCTGCTCCCAAACTAAGACCTGAATTTAAACTCAGAAGACAAACACTAAGAAAAAAAGCTACCTCCAATGAGATAGATGCCACACTCTTTTGCAACTTCTGAGAGCTTCTGCGTGGATTCACCAGGGATTTTCTCTGCATATTCAGGAAAATATTTAGTACTATAGGGAGAGTTAAAACATTCCTAGAAGTGGAAAACAAAGAAACAAAATTAAAATCTGAAAGCACTACTGGAAGGTGTGGCCTTTGAAACCTCTCTATCTAGGTACTTAAATGGCCCTCATCAACATAATATCTGAGGGCCTATGAGGTTACTCATAAGCTAATATACAGGCCAGAGGAAGATTAACAATTGGCACCAACCCTGATAGTCGTTTAATGTGAACAATTTTGCACTGGAAACTGAAGAGATACCACTAGCTCATTTAACAAAGGCCAAACAGATGGTAACAATTTCTGCATATTTCCCAATCTGGTAACAATTTGAATCAGCAACCTTGAGTTGAAATGCCCTACGCTACCAGCACTCCCAGCTACCTTCGAGACACCACTGACTTCCTGAGGAAACTACAATCCATCGGTGATCTTCCTGATAACACCATCCTGGCCACTATGGATGTAGAAGCCCTCTACACCAACATTCCACACAAAGATGGACTACAAGTCGTCAAGAACACTATCCCCGATAATGTCACGGCTAACCTGGTGGCTGAACTTTGTGACTTTGTCCTTACCCATAACTATTTCACATTTGGGGACAATGTATACCTTCAGATCAGCGGCACTGCTATGGGTACGCGCATGGCCCCACAGTATGCCAACATTTTTATGGCTGATTTAGAACAACGCTTCCTCAGCTCTCATCCCCTAATGCCCCTACTCTACTTGCGTTATATCAATGACATCTTCATCATCTGGACCCATGGAAAAGAAGCCCTTGAGGAATTCCACCATGATTTCAACAATTTCCATCCCACCATCAACCTCAGCCTGGTCCAGTCCACACAAGAGATCCACTTCCTGGACACTACAGTGCTAATAAACGATGGTCACATAAACACCACCCTATACCGAAAACCTTCTGACCGCTATTCCTACCTACATGCCTCCAGCTTTCACCCTGACCACACCACACGATCCATCGTCTACAGCCAAGCTCTGCGATACAACCGCATTTGCTCCAACCCCTCAGACAGAGACAAACACCTACAAGATCTCTATCAAACATTCTTACAACTACAATACCCACCTGCGGAAGTGAAGAAACAGATTGATAGAGCCAGAAGAGTTCCCAGAAGTCACCTACTACACGACAGGCCTAACAATGAAAATAACAGAACGCCACTAGCCGTCACCTTCAGCCCCCAACTAAAACCCCTCCAACGCATTATTAAGGATCTACAACCTATCCTGAAGGATGACCCAACACTCTCACAAATCTTGGGAGACAGGCCAGTCCTTGCCTACAGACAGCCCCGCAACCTGAAGCAAATATTCACCAACAACCACATACCACACAACAGAACCACTAACCCAGGAACCTATCCTTGCAACAAAGCCCGTTGCCAACTGTGCCCACATATCTATTCAGGGGACACCATCACAGGGCCTAATAACATCAGCCACACTATCAGAGGCTCGTTCACCTGCACATCCACCAATGTGATATATGCCATCATGTGCCAGCAATGCCCCTCTGCCATGTACATTGGTCAAACTGGACAGTCTCTACGTAAAAGAGTAAATGGACACAAATCAGATGTCAAGAATTATAACATTCATAAACCAGGTTTCAGAGGAACAGCCGTGTTAGTCTGTATTCGCAAAAAGAAAAGGAGTACTTGTGGCACCTTAGAGACTAACCAATTTATTTGAGCATGAACATCTGATGAAGTGAGCTGTAGCTCACGAAAGTTCATGCTCAAATAAATTGGTTAGTCTCTAAGGTGCCACAAGTACTCCTTTTCTTTTTATTCATAAACCAGTCGGAGAACACTTCAATCTCTCTGGTCACGCGATTACAGACATGAAAGTCGCTATTTTACAACAAAAAAACTTCAAATCCAGACTCCAGTGAGAAACTGCTGAATTGGAATTCATTTGCAAATTGGATACAATTAACTTAGGCTTGAATAGAGACTGGGAGTGGCTTAGCCATTATGCAAGGCAGCCTATTTCCCCTTGTTTTTTCCTAACCCTCCCCCCCCCCCCCACGTTCTTGTTAAACCCTGGATTTGTGCTGGAAATGGCCCACCTTGATTATCATACACATTGTAAGGAGAGTGGTCACTTTAGATAAGCTATTCCAGCAGAAGAGTGAGTTTGTGTGTGTGTGTGGGGGGGGGGGGGGGTGAGAAAACCTGGATTTGTGCTGGAAATGGCCCAACTTGATTATCATACACATTGTAAGGAGAGTGATCACTTTAGATAAGCTATTACCAGCAGGAGAGTGGGGTGGGAGGAGGTATTTTTTCATGCTTTGTGTGTATATAAGATCTTCTAAACTTTCCACAGTATGCATCCGATGAAGTGAGCTGTAGCTCACGAAAGCTTATCCTCAAATAAATTGGTTAGTCTCTAAGGTGCCACAAGTACTCCTTTTCTTTTTGCGAATACAGACTAACACGGCTGTTACTCTGAAACATCTCCTGTTACTGTTACTCTAAGCTATCTGGTCCCCCCAGTGGCTAGTTTGAAAAGTTATGGTTGAAGACCCCATCAGCATTGTGGAATTTGTGGCTGTGCATAGCCCACGTTCTAAAGAGTGCTTTTACAAACACAAGTTATTTTCTAAGGTGTTTTTCCTTCCTCTAGGCCTTCCAAAGCAATCTGTTAAATACTATTTGCCCAGCAAGCTGTGTCCTTAGTCCATCGCTAAGATTTACTGTCAGCCAGAGAGAGAGTTATGTACCCTTTGGTTAGTTGGACCAAGTTTCTGCTCTCCTTTGACCTCCAATGACTGGAAGTTGAAACTAGAAAAATTGAAATTGGAAACAAGGTACAAATTCTTAACACTCAGGGTAAATTAATCACTGGGAAAGCTGCCCAAGGATTGTGCTAGATTCTCCAGCACTTGAGGTCTTTAAGTCAAGACTGGAATATCCTTCTAAAATTTTGTGACATATATATGAATGCTGAAGTCACCAATCTAGAAAATTCACACATTATGTAGCTTCACGCAGGAATCACTGTGTGAAGTTCTATGTCTATGTAGGTGGTCAGACTAGATGAACATCGTGGTCTCTTCTGGCCTTAACAATCTGTGACTCTAGAGACTAACTTTTTAAAAAAAAAAAGCTGAGACTGTGGAGAGCAATTCAAATGTCTGTCCATGCCCCACTCCCGATACCCAATTTGGAAAACGCTGGACTAGATTATCACAGTGGTCATTTCCAGCCTTATAACCCACGAGCCAACACTGGACTAATTGTTGTACAACCCAACCCTTTTTTCCCTCATTGCTGATTCCTCCTTGGATAGCAGACCTTTACTATTATATTGATATTATCAACCCAACTAGTGCTGCTAGGGCAACAAGAATCAAAGCACCAGAATGAGGAGCTGAGTAACACAGGAGCTACATACCGGTGAGAATGGGATAAGTTATAGGGTTACACAATAACTCAATGCTGTAACAAAATTGCAACAGCTGCAGCTGTATTTAAATTTTTAATATTTATTTATAAATATTATTACTTGATTTTGGCCTCGACATTTCTCTGTTCAGGACTGAAAGGGAAAAAAGTTAACAAGCAGTCAATGTGTAATGAGAACAGTGGCCCTCTCCCCACAAAGTCAAACGTTTTATGCCACGTGGCAAACAGCACAATGCAGCTCTAAAGTCCACTAGAAGGGGTGTAGGACTGATGAAAGTGGTCTTGCTGTGTAAGCACGAGACCGGGAGTCAGCCATCAGTGCCGGGCCTAGCTCTGCACAGAATTACTATGTGAACCTGAGACAGTCCCTTCAGCTCTCTGTGTACCAGTTTCCCCATCTGTTTAAAATGAAAGAAAAAAAAAAATGGTGAGGGAATAATATGTTTTGCCTACGTCCCAGTGGTACCATGAGGCTTAATTCAATTACATTTGTACAGTGCTTTGGAATTGTCAGACACAACTGATGAGCAATTCAAGGCCAGGTCTACACAACAAATCTATATCCGTAGAACTACGTTGCTCAGGAGTGTGAAAAATCCACGCCCTTGAGCGACATAGTTATACTGACCTAACCCCCCCCCCCATATAGACAGTGGTATGTCAACAGGAGAGCTTCTCCCATCGACATAGCTACTGCCTTTTGGGGAGGTGGATTAACTCTGTCAACAGGAGATGTTCTCCCGTCGACGTAGTAGCATCTTCACGTAGTGCTATGGCAGTGCAGATGCACCAGTCCAGCTACACTGCTATAGCACCGTACGGGAAGACAAGCCCACAGTGAGCTATGCTCTCTTACACCTTCACTTTAAAGAAATTAATCTGGTGGTCTTAGCATTTGCACACATGCAAAACTAGCCAACATTTGGTAAACTCAGTGTAGGAGGCCAAGTACAGCAAAATCAAAGGTCGTATTTGTTATGTGAGAGCTGCATTGGCACAACTGAGCAGGGAAGTTTGCCTGTAACACTTACTCTCCGAATAATAGGAGAGCTAAACGTTTCCAATCAAAAAGTTAGATTTAGAGTCCACTCTGCCAAGAACTTTGTACTGTTGAGTCCTGCATTCATTGCCCAGCAGAGGATTAACACATAGGCCTTGTAAGAGAAAAAAAGCTCATAGATGCATTAGAAAAGTCACTGCTGCAAGTGCTGTCCCTTAGGCTATATCCACACTCAGCCTATATCTGCATAACTTATGTCGATCAGGGGTGTGAATAAACTACCCCCCAAGCGACGTAAGTTACACTGACATAAACGCTTGTGTGCACAATGGGAGAGCTTCTCCTACTGACATAGCTTCTGCCACTCAAAGAGATGGGTTTTTTTATGCTGACGGGAGAGCTCTCTCCCATTGGCAACAGCCGCTGCAGCGCTGTACATATAGACATGGCCTTAGATGAGGAACAAAAGAAGGCAAAAGGACGGGTAAGAGGATACAAATTAGAAAGATCAGGAGCCATTAGTAGGTTTTAAGGAAATCATGACCCCACCCATGGAGATCAACCACAAAAAAAGAGTTCAAGCATAGGAAGGTGAAATATCTGGATCAGAACACATTTCCCTAGCTGGATGCAAGTCTCAAAACCTATTTTTAACTGTGTATTCTTCCTGGGAGCAAACACAGCTCTCGTGTTTTAAAAGGCATTTTTTGTATGAATGTTAGGGCCAGGAAATTCTGCAACTAAAGAGCCACAAGAAAGATCTGAATCCATTTGGTTTCACTTCTTCATTCTGAGCGTGCATTTGGAGAGAGAAGCAAAAGGGAATGTGGCACAGAATCATGGGAATCTCATGTTCTCCCACCTGTGTAGAAATATTCTTCTTTTGGAGAACCACCTTCTCTCTCTGCTGCTGCAGCACATAATACTTCTGCACCAGCAGAGTGACAAAAAGAAAAACAGAAAAGGAAAAGAACAAAAAGGTCCAGGTTCGCATCTTGACTACACCATTATCAATCCATAGTAAATTGATTTAAGTTAATGGAGTTACTCTGGATTTAAATTAGTTTAATGGAGATCAGAATCTGGCCCCATGTAAAGAAGACCTGCTAGTTCCAGCCAACTCTCGTTGTACGCTTAAGTTTCTTACATGTGACATTAACACCTAACAAGGCTCATTATTATTTAACTCTATTACTTCAGAGAACCTTAGCATACCAGGAATGAGACAGAAATTAGTACTTGACCAATTCAAGACTATGTTTACACTGAAACCGCTGCAGCTGCACCACTGTAGTGCTTAAGTGTGGACACTACAGTGAGAGGAGGGGTTCTCCTATTGCTGAAGTTAACCCATCTCCCAGAGAGGCTGTAGCTACAACGACGGGAGAATTCTTCTGTCTACACTGGGGATTAGGTCACTTTAACTACATTGCTCAAGGGGGTGGATTTTTCACACCCCATAGCAACATAGTTGAGTTGACCTAACTTTTTAGTGCACAGTTGGCCCAAGAAAAACAGGTGTCTGTGGGGGTGTGTGGCATAGTAGTTTGAGATTTGGTCAATACTCACAGGCAGAGCGACAACTTTTGCTCCTTGTGCTGTTGCTTTTCTTATCAAGCCACAAGCTTTGTTCAGATTATCTGATTTGACAGTAGATACATGAAGTTGGATTAGCGCCAGACGGAAGTCTAAAGACAGAGAAGACAAATAATTAGCCAATGCAGCTTTGCTAAAACACTTATAAATTAGAGCTTTTAAAAAGGAGTTGAACAAATAATAAAATTTGCACCTATCCTGATGTACTTAATTACTACACAGACCACTTCCAAATAAGTGTGGGGAGGATCCTGCAGCTGCCTCTGGAGATACCACTGTACCAAGAGGAGTCATGCATGTGAGCGGCAACCAGCTCTTCCAATAGGTAGGAGCTGCACAGCACCAAGACTTCCGTCAGTTTAACAACCATAAACTCAAATGTTAATTCAAACTGGACAGACTCGTAGGAAGGAAACCCACTAAACACCGGACCACGCTCTGTCCAAGTTCTCAGGCAAAATCCTGTATAAGGAATGGGGAGCTTTTAAGTGCACGAGTCCAAAAATGAGAGTTTAATAGTGTTTGCAGTGTTGCTATAGCCATATCAGTCCCAGGATGAGAGATACAAGGTGGGTGAGGAAATATCTTTTATTGGACCAACTTCTGCTGGTGAAAGAGACAAGCTTTCAAGCGCCACAGAGCTCTTCTTCAGGTACAGGAAAGTTACACATATTGCAAGAAATCATTCAAAATGAAGTGGGCAATTGTTTCTTGCAACATGTGTTAACTTCTTATGCTTACCAATCTGTTCCACCTTGTATTTAGCTCTGACACTCGGAGTACCTTTCCCAGACCTGAAGAAAAGCTCAGTGGAGCCTGAAAGCTTGCCTCTCTCACCAATAGAAGTTGGTCCAATAAAAGATATTACCTCACCTGTCTTGTCTCTTTCAGTTTAGCAGTGGTCAGATGCCAGTCCTAATGGTGTTTTTCTTGTCTTTTCTATCCATTTCACAACCATTGGTCTCTTCTGAGTCTGCTTCTTCCCTCCCAACCTACCTCCTCTGCTTAAGAATTACCTTTTCGGAACATGTCAACTGAACTGGCATTTTATACAGAGATAGTGAACTCATATTTTGGGCTAAGCACAAAGTCTTATACAAAATTAATGGCTTTCTTTCCCCCTCTCATCCTTGGCAAAATTAATGCAAAAACATATCTAACAGTAAAGATAACACATTTACAATTCAGTTATACCCCTATCAAGACAGAAGATTGACCCAGGAGTTACACAGCAATGTTAGTTTGTGTAGTCGGCAAGCAAAACTGTGCTTGTTTGAACTTCTACTAGATGACACCTTAACAGGGTCCTCTGAATGATGTGGGTTAGCAGACTTTTATTTACTGTGCTTTTTTCTAGTCCAGCACACACTCCACAAAGCCAGTCCTTAATCAAGTGTTATGCAGAGTTCATTAGCTTTCTTTAGAATTCCTTCCACCATTAGCTTGAGTCTCAGAACAACTCAGGTTTCAGAGTAACAGCCGTGTTAGTCTGTATTCGCAAAAAACAACTCAGGCTTCAGAAAAACGTTTGTCCAGCCTACTGACAATAAAAATGCCCATAGACATTGAAAGGAAATAGACCAGAACCGGGAGAAGAAAAATACCTCAAAGAACTGCCTCCCACCCCTTCCATCCCCATTGTGGAAGATAAGTACAGGGTCAGGAAAGAGCAATGATAAACCTCACTTCAAAAAGGTGAGAGAGAGCAAAAACCGGTCCCAGAGAAGAGAGGACTGGGCCAAGAAGAGTCAGGCCTGGTCTACACCTAAAACTTAGGTCACCTTAGCTACATTGCTCAGAGATGTGAAAAACTGACACCCCGAAAGACATAGTTAAGCTGACCTAAGCCGTGGTATAGATACTGGCCTGGTCTACACCTAAAACTTAGGTTGACCTAGCTACAACACTCAGGCCCCTGTGCCACATAGGCCATGTCTACACGAGCGCTTATGTTGGCAAAACTTTTGTCGCTCAGGGGGGTGAAAAACACGCCTGTGAGTGACATAAATTTTGCCAGAATAAGCGCTCGTGTGCACAGTGCTATGTCGGCGGGAGGCACTCTCGTTGAACTGGCGTTATGTCGATGGAAGAGCTCTCATCGGCATAACATGGCTACACATGCGCGCTTACATCGGCACAGCTATATTGGTACTGCTGTAAGCTTGTAAGCATAGACATGGCCTTACTTAGGTTGAACTAACCCCCACTGTAGATGCAGCTAGGCTGACCAAAGAATTTTTCCATTGACCTAGGTGGTGTCTCTTGGAGAGGTGGATTTGTTACAGTGATGGAAAAACCTCTTTTGTTGCTATAGTAAGTATCTACACTACAGTGGCAGAGCTCAGGCAGTGCTGCTACTGAAATGCTTGTAGTATAGACATACCCACACTTAGGTCAACAGAAGAATTCTTAGGGGGTGGATTTACTACAGCAAGAGAAAAACCCTGTCACTGCAGCAAGTGTCTATGCTACCATGGCGTACCTGCAGCTGTGCTGCTTGTAAAATGTAACATATCTTCAGTCAAAGACCTTCTTCTACCTTCAGTCACCCATTACTAGCCAAGCTCATGAGTGCTAAAGGTCAAGCAAATGATAAAATCCTCACTATGTCACAGTTCACACTGGAGGCTGTTTTAATATTTGTTTTACTGAGTAAATAAAACTTCACTGAATTTTTAAACACACAGGAACGCATCCGACCTCAGAGTCTGTTTAACAATGGCAAGAATTTGTGGTGTTCTCAACTCCTCTCCCTTCCTCTGAAAGTTCAGAAAACAATTTTAGAAAATTTGCTCACTGAAATAAAAACAGACTTTATACCTCAACAAAATCTCAGTTATTCGGACAGAATAACAGAGAGAGCAAGAGCGTGCACAGTGCAGAAATTGAATAGCCTGGCATGATGTTTAAGTGCCAAACTGTGAAACATTGGGCAAGTCACTTGAGTTAACCTTTCTGTGCCCTCAGTTTCTCAGTTTGTGAAATGGAGATAATAAAGCTTACCCACCTCACTATGAGTTATGAGACTTCATAAATTAAATTAATGTTCTTAAGCATATTAAGATCTTTAGATGGAAGACTAATAGAAGTACAGACAATTATATTAATTTTCTATGTCTTGGCATCTACAGAAAATACACCAAAAGAAATCATAAGGGATGGATTCAGGTCTCCAGGTATGCAGACTGCTCAGCTGCCGGCACAAGCCAACCCTGCTTCATCTTTGCATCCCTACAAAGCATCCTTCAGCTTTATGAAATATCAGAAGCTAAACAAATTGGAGACCAAGTCTTTGAAAACACTTCATGTTCAGAACTACCAATATATAGCCCAATAACCTTCTACCACTCTGTTGCTAAGTGCAGAATGCACAAGCCTGCTTAATCCTGTGTGCCTTTAATATTTCACAAACCTTAGTGTAACAGTCTGTGAAATGGTTTGAAGGCTTAAAATTGTCAACATCTAACACACCCGATCAGATTATCAGATGATCTAGTTCAGGATCCTGCCTTTGGCAGCATCCAACATCCCATACAACTGAAAATAAAAAATAAGAACTTGGTGTGAGAGGAAGAGAACACAATGAGACTCAAGTAGATTATAGACTCTCAGACCCACTTTCCCCCTCCCACCACATAGCTGACTGTGGTCTACCAGGGGAGAAGAGAGGAAAGGAAAAAAGTACCAAAGACGGCAGGCTGGGAGACAGATCGGGCACATTGGGCAGCTGGAGCCAGAAGCCCCATGGGGAGGAGGGAAAGGTGGTTGGTGGGGGAAGCAGACAGAGAGGGAGGTGCTATGTGGGAACTGGAAGCCAGGAGCCCCATGGGGGGGCGAGGGAAAGGAGGTTGGTGGGGGAAGCAGGCAGAGAGCCAGATGCTGTTGGGGCGCAGAAAGCCAGGAGCCCCATGGAGGGGAAAGAGGTTTGGGGGCGGAGGGGAAGGTGCTGTTAGGGCGCAGAAAGCCAGGATCCCCATGGGGAGGAAGAGGTTGGGGGGCAGGGGGGAGGTGCTGTTGGGGCACAGAAAGCCAGGATCCCCATGGGGAGGAAGAGGTTGGGGGGCAGGGGGAGGTGCTGTTGGGGCACAGAAAGCCAGGAACCCCATGGGGGGGGGAAGAGGTTGGGGGGCGGAGGTGCTGTTGGGGTGCAGAAACCCAGGAGCCCCATGGAGGGGAAAGAGGTTGGGGGGCAGAGGGGGAGATGCTGTGGGGGAGCAGAAAGCCAGGAGCCCTATGGGGGGGAAGAGGTTGGGGGGGAAAGGGGGGAGATGCTGTTGGGGCACAGAAAGCCAGGAGCCCCATGGGGGGGGAAGAGGTTAGGGGGTAGAGAGGGAGGTGCTGTGGGGGAGCAGAAAGCCAGGAGCCCCATGGGGGGGGGCAGAGGTTGGGGGGCAGAGAGGGAGGTGCTGTGGGGGAGCAGAAAGCCAGGAGCCCCATGGGGGGGGGGAAGAGGTTGGGGGGCAGAGAGGGAGGTGCTGTTGGGGCACAGAAAGCCAGGAGCCCCATGGGGGGGAAGAGGTTAGGGGGTAGAGAGGGAGGTGCTGTGGGGGAGCAGAAAGCCAGGAGCCCCATGGGGGAAAGAGGTTGGGGGGCAGAGGGGGGAGGTGCTGTGGGGGAGCAGGAAGCCAGGAGCCCCATGGGGGGAAGGAGACTGGGGGGCAGCAGGTAGATTTACATGTATTCTCCCTCCCAGAGGCAGCCAAGCCCCCTGGGCCGTGCGGGGGGATGGGAACCCGATATTACAGGCACACGCAGGAAGCGCCCCCGCCCCTGCGCCTCCGGGGTGGGAGCTGCTCTTGGAGACCCCTCTCCCCGCGCACGCGCACTCACGGGCGGCGCAGTCGGCCCCCCTGCCCCACGAGGGAGAGTCACTCACTGGCCATGGCTCCTCGCGCCGCCAGCATCTCAGCCCCAGGCCAACCCAGCCTCAGCTGACAGACCCACGGGGGAGGGCAGGGCGCATGCGCAATGGAAACGATCGCACCTGGGGCCTGCTGGGTGTTGTAGTTCTGTTGCGCGCAGCCACGTCCTCTGCTCCGGAGGGCAGGAGTTGCGGGCAAAGAAGAGGGGTGTGAGGCTGCCCTGTTCTGTGCCCCTCATGGGGCTGGGGAATGAGGGCAGGGCCCCTGTGAACGCAGGCACATCCTTCCCTGGGGGGAAGGACAACAGCAGTATGCTCTCCCCCAGCACACGGGCCTCCTGGAAGCAACCTCACTCCACCTGGACCTACTGCTCACTCCCACCTTGAAATATGAAATCGACCCCTGGGAAGCGGCCCTAGAAGAGGCACTGTGGACTAACAAGCAATTTGAAACGTTCCAGCCAGATTGTAGCGAACGGTCCCAGGCCATTTGGGACTTTAAGGCAGAGAGAGATTAAGTGATTAGTTCAGACCCTTATACCACTGCTGAGAGAGAGCCCAGCATGGGAAAACTGAGGAGACAGCACTGCCCCCACCAAGGGTGCCCCCACCAAGGGAGTCCACAGGATGATCTCTGATACTTAAGAGAATGGAAAGCTTAAAAGGCTATTTTTGTATAGAATACAGTTTGGCTTTCTATTTTAATGTAATTAAAACAAATGTGCACCCAAACTATTAAATGCCTTGAGGTTCTTGCTCTTCCTGTTTAAAACAGACCAATTGGGCAGATGAGGATCTGCAAGAACAACTCAGGCCAAAGTCACCTCACACATGGTAGCTGTGAATTTGGGCCTCTTAGCTGTCTGCTGTGATAGTCTGTGTATTGTGACTTTACCTTTGCAGCTCCAGGTACCCACCATAGAATGCTTAAGGCTTATTCACTGGAGATCAGGTCTTATACAGCCAGGTTCTAGCGAACAGGTTATCCATCAACATCACCATATCCCATTCTTCCTTTACAGAGGAGGACTTCCCCTAACTATAGTTTTCTAATGATTTGGTTCTACAGACTACCAGCTACTGCTCTACTTTGCATAACTTTGCCCCTGCACCCTCATTTCCATATTTCCTATTCTTAATATTTTTCAGAAGCGTTTCTTCTGTCTGGATAATTTCAGTCAAGGTTCCAATTATAGCAAACAGTTAAAACGAACCAACTATTAGGGATACACGGAACACTGCTCTGTGCAATAAGCTTGGCTACACCAACTAAGAAATATGCAACACCCTTGTTTAGGTATTTAGATGCACTACAGTTATTTTGCATGAATAATGCTTTTTTTAACTCTCGTGCTTATCAGTTTAGCTAAAAACTACAAACCTACTAAAGATGCATTTGAACAGGGGGCGTGTACGGTGCAGTGTGTTAAAGTACAATATGCCTTTAACTCCTGTTAACCTAGACATGGTGTAAATGGGAAAGATGTTTGATTTTCATCCTAATGACATTTATTCAGCCCACAAAAGCACCATATAGTTCAGCACAGTTGACAACCCAGCATAAAAAGAGATGGTGCCACAGCTCAGACTTCAAGAGCTTGAAGTAGAAATATTGGAGAGACAGCCTCAGCAGAGAGAAGTGGGAGGCTCGGTGGCATGGGAAACATGCCTGTTAGGAAAACTCCTAGAAAAAAACACTAAAAATAGTCAAATCTACAAATCCAAAATTCAGTAAGTTTTGAAAGGTATAGTTTTGTAATATTACAATACCAGAAAAACTGAAAATAGTCTTTTAAAAGTCGAACTCACAAGGCTTGAAAGCTGTTTTCTGGGTACTGTTTTCCCCAACAGCACAAGTTACTAGTACACAGAAGGTATATTTTTAAAGGGCAAATTCTCTATGCAATTTAATAGAATCTCTATACTAAAACAGTTAAGTTACATGTCTGTCTCAGTACTTTGGGAAATACATTTTAAAATCATGGTAAAAATCAATACTGTTGAGCAGGTTACAGGACTGGAATGGTATATGCTCATAACAGAAGCTAAACTGAAAGAGCAGCAAATAACTTATTAAATCTAAAGAGGACAATGCAATTAAGAAGGTATTATCTCCACAGATAAGGCATTAGAAATAAGAATTAGCAATAAAGGCCCCAATCCTGCAAATACTTATACACATATTTCAGTTTTACACATTAGTCCCATTGGTTTATTAATTAAGAAATGGTAAACATGTGCTCACAATGTCTACACTACAACTAAAATCCCACAGCTGGCCTGCATCAGTTGTCTCTGGCTCATGGGGCTTGGGGTAAGAGGCTGTTTAACTGCAGTGTAGACATTCAGGATTGGGCTGGAGACCTTAGACCATTATCCAAAGAGAGTTAAATGAAACAGAGAAAGAATTCATCAAAAATGGAGGTAGCAGCTTCCATTTTACATTCAGAAACACTGAGGGCTACACACAGACATCTTTTGCAATAATTCAGGACTCTGAAAGCTTCTAGAGAATAATTAAAAGAAATATAAGGAAGATAGAGGGGGAAGATAAATAGGTAACATTTTGAATCTTCTAATATACCCTTCCTATTTACACTCCACTCCACACTGTAATTGGATTTGTTGTTTAGCAAAAAACTGCTGTGTAGCTACTTCATATTAAAAAAATGCAAGTTACTAAAATGAATTGAAAACAGTCTCCTCCTCCAATTGTGGATAATTACATTGTGAGATAAAAAAATACTGAAAACGTTTTTCATAGGTTGTCTAATATAATTCTGTAAACAACCTATAAATTATCTCAGAAATGGTTAGTTTTTTATCATCCCTTTTGGTGGCATAAATTATGAATTCCATAATGTTGGTGATGTTTAACCTACAGAGATAAAAACAATGAGGAGTCCTTGTGGCACCTTAGAGACTAACACATTTATTTGGGTATAAGCTTTCGTGGTCTAGAACCCGCTTCAAGTAAGTTTTAATGCAGAGTTACTGTACCAGTTAGCTAAAAGGACATATATTGCTGATAATGGAGCAGTGTATATTACCTTCCTCCTATGTTTGAAATAAGCATGGCTAATTATTTTAAAACAATGTAATTTTCACTACGGATAGCTGGATTGTTCAAGACATTAGAAATACTTCAGCTACTTGTGAAACCATTATACCCTGACTTCCCAAGTCAGTAATATAATGCAAAATTATTTTTTCCCTCCTCCCACTAATAGTGAGCAAAAATTGTTACATATTAATATGCTGTCAATATTTTTCATAACAAAAATGTGACAGAATTAGGAATGCTTTGTAATCAGCTTTTGAATTATTCTACCATTTGTTCATTTATAAACAGCAAAGTTCAAAATATAAGCTCTGATCCCTGCAATGTTGACCATTGTCAGCCAATAAAATTAACCAAATGAATTTTAATGATAGGTGAACCATATACTTACAAATATATTACTGACATAATGGAGCTTTGTCTATTTTCTACTGTTATATTTCATTTGATATATGAAAGTCTTTCAAAATTAAAAGCAAACATAAATACTTTAAAAAAACTCACACCAGCTGCCTATGAACTGTAGCCAACTACTTTTCTCACTTTAAGTATCTAATTCCCCCTCCCCCCAACCCATGAAAAAAAGTTACTTTTAGAAAAACTATAGTTAGGCCACCAGAAATCAAACAGTGTAAAATTAAATGCCTTCTGTTAGAACAAGTTATGTTCAAATTGTACAGGTTTATTTACAATTGTAGTTATAAACAGTAACACAAACATCTTTACATTAACATTATGAAAAAAATCTCATTGCTGAAGTAGGCACAGAGTCAGAGGCTCTTCAGAGGACAGGAAGTGGGGAATGTAATACAACAGCTGCAGGGCAAAACTAGGAGCGTTGGGCCAGGTGCAATTTCATGCAAATACTTTCAATAGTTCAAGTTCTATTGGGGTTTATTCAGATATTTTTTTAAAAGGAATTTGTTCCAGAATTAAGGTGCCTTAGCTTGATTCCTACTCAAATAACTTAAAATAGCTGATTTTTATAAAGGTCAGTTTCATTTATTTCCTTATGATACATCAATTTTACATTTTATTAACTGTAAATACTAAGTGGTTTCCACACAGTACAGCTGATTCCCATAATCATCATTCCAGAGTTTTTGCCACTTTCAGCATCAGCATGCACACAAACTATTCCATGGCCATAAGGGCATTCCAGGATTGGCTTGCTAACTTGAGAACCAAATTTAGATGAAATCTGAAAGCTGCAGATTAGTGAAAGCTATTTTAGATCAAATCTGAAAGATGCTAGAATAGTTGTCAGTTCTCTGGCATTAAAGAATTTAAAACGTTATTCAAAGGAAAAATCCATATGGCCTTGAAGGTAACAAATAGTTATCACAGATATTCAGTGCTTTGACCACTTTGCTTTATTTGTGTGCATTAGGTGTGTTCTTGTTGCAGAACACACCTTCAAGTTAGTACAAATCCATCTGTGCTGAACTGAAGGGTTTTGAAATGACAGCCCAAAGAATATATTTTATTAGATATTTCACCTAGTAATCTGTCATGTGAAGCATGAATTCTAATTTCATTTGCTCAAAAGCACTCACGCATTTGTACTACAATAGTAACACTGCCTCAACCCAGAAAACATTTAATTTGCATAATTACAAAATCATAACCCTGTGGTAAGTTTTTCTTATTGTATACAGTTCAGTCTAGTATTTAAAAACAGTCATTTAACCATTCAAATTATTTTACCTGATAGTGTATAGTAGGTTTAAAAAAAAAAAACCATCAACTTTTTTCTCCCCTCCATAGTATGGTTTGCATTTTTCAATCACCTTGAGTTGAAGATTGATTGAATTGGGTTCCAATCATTTTGAGAGGCATAAGTAGTATTACTGAGCTTTTGTCTCTTCTGTTTACAAACCTAAGGACTGATAACAATACTTGATACTACCAGTAGGCAAAGTCAAATTTACAGGCAGTAGGCTTTAGACATTTTTGACTTCTAATTCTCAAGGTTATTTACAACACTTCAACTATTTTTCCATACCCGAAAGACCTGCATTCCCTTCATATAGTTCTACACAACTGAACTGCTACATTAAAGCTGCTTTTAAAAAATCTGACCTTCATAACAAACAACTTTTGCAAAAAAAAAAAACAAACCCAAAATTATTAAACAAAAAAATTATTGAAATCTTGCTGAGAAATTAATAATTTACCCTATTTTAAGCCTGCTACTCAGGCATTCCCATCAGCAAACAGAGATGTTCTCTTAGATTAGTATTCAGTTGGAAAGCAGTCATTTTGTGTCCACATACAGTATCTTGGTTGCCTCTTCTTTTTAAACCGTTATCTTAACAGTTTTTTGTTATTAGTTTTCCAACGCATCCAGAACTTTCATGATCTGTTGTTTTATGGCTTTGGTAGCATCACCTGCATTTGGAATCAAATACCTTTAAAAGAGAAAGGACCATCATTAATACACTGTGCCAACTTTCCATGCCAATCATAAAAACTGATGTCTGAATTCATCCTCTAGCTTAGCCTCAGTAAGATTTGGGAAAATCCCCTTTTAAAATGTAAAACTGTTGGGTAAATAGTAATATTCTTTGTAGTTGGAGTAAGAGAAAATGTTCTTCCTGTGAATTCAGTGCTGATGAAAAGTATTGGGTTGAGAACCCTGAAGACTGAAAACCTTGATTTAGTCATAGAAAGGTACAGAATGGGCAACAGCAGGGCAAGATTTCTCCATACATTACTCCACCAATGCATACCAATCCTAATCTGGAGATACTTCTATGGACAAGAGAATAGTTCATTTTCCATGTTTACCACTCAATTCTTGCTCACTATATGGAGGTAGCCAGTGAAGTAGTGAATTAGTGCCATGTGTGGTGGTGTTTTCTGTGATATGGACAACTTACTGCTGGGAACTGGACCAATACCACCAAACTCATTTCACACAGGACACCCAAACAGGCATCAGATTATAGTAACTTTTAACCACTACTGATCTAGGTAAAAAACCCTTCCAAAACAAGATGCTTCACTGCACATGCTTCTCCCTCAGGGAGAGGATGAGAGAACAACCAACCTGTGACATATGTTAGTCATGTTACTTAATGCAGTAGTGGAAGGCGCTCTGTACTAAAGTGATGAGTCCAGTATAAGAACTGATATAGAATAGATTTGCACCAGCAATCTTCAGGTTAAAGGCTCTATATCATATTACTAATTCTCAGCTGTCCAACCCCTAAAGACCAGTTTTTTAAAAAAAAGATTATAATTTTCAAAATCATGCATCAATACTGACATTGAGAAAACTTAGACGTTTAAAGGAACATTTTTCCATACAAAAAAGGTCGCTCCTCTCATTAACGCGTTTACTCTCAAGTGCATGTCTTCTAGAACACAGACTTTACAGATCGCCTTAGGTTAATTTTATTCTGAAGACAATTGTTTTGGGTCTGATCCCAAGTCTACTGAAGTCTATAGACTTTGGATCAGACTCTTCATGTCTGGGAAAACCAGACGTACAAGAATCTGGAATCCATTATTTACATCACCAGGTAAGGTCTGTATGTTAATCATGAGCCTTCTTTATTAAAACAAAAAAAATTCCTTCACCTTAATGTCTTTAAATACTGGAGTTTCCACACACACGAAGATTTAAGAGAAACTATAAACTGTAGTGAAAAAAAGAAGCAAGCACAAAGCCCAAAATACTTCTCTTGCTTTGGAGGCTATGCCCTCCCTGCCCTCTCCCAAAGTGATAAACCAACATCAAAATCTTAGTGATGAAGAATGTCTGGTGCCTTTCCACATGATACATTTGGGGCCTTTGTAGCAGGATAGAAACTTACATATAGCCTCTTACCTGGACCCATTACTAAGAGGACACTTTTCAGTAAAATGGTTACTAAAAGGAGTTATTTCAAAAATAAAAAGCTAACTTAAAAAGTATTTCAGAGGCATTTATACGGAGGTATGGGTGGAGGAGGAGACATTTCTTTCTACATGACTTATCTTCTGATTGTACCCTGATCAGTTTAACAATCTGTGACATTGTTTTTTCTAAAATACACAAACTCAATATTCCTTGAGAGAGACTGTAGATCTGCTGTGTATCCTGATTCATGTCAGGACATTACAGCTATTAAAAACAAAGTGTTAGCTTTGGGCCTGATTCTGGAAGTGCCAAGTGCTTCTGATTTCCACTGATATCCCAAGGAATTAGTGGCACACTCTACCTTGCAGGATGAGCCCCTTTGTTTTGTGATCAGTTCATAATTGAGAAACAGTCTTACCTTTCAACTGCCAAAATTTCTATGCCCGAAGTACTGCTGTTTCCATATTTAAAGGTGATTAGTTCTGGGTGTTTCTTCTTGGATGTAATTTTAACTACCGAGTTTAGGGCCTGACGAGACTGTATGTAAGCCAATCCCCTTCGTGATGGAATCTCCCTCAAACAGTACATATGTGTTGCAGTTACTAAGAGATGACTTTAAAAAGAGAAAGAATTTACCAACAAATGGAGTAAGGGTCAAATATACAGAAAGTTTAATACTAAAGATAACTCTCACTGTGAGCTAGCTAACACAGTTTTCAAATTCCAACAGTTTCATATTTATGCCGCATATTTAATTCAGAATTCCTAAACACTTTACAAACTTCTCTCAGAACTGAAATGCAAGCACTTCTGAAGTCAAACATGGCAGATGTTTAATAGCACAAAGCAAAACCATATAGTTTGTCAATGAACACTGACACTGCACAGTCTCTCAGGAACTAATAGCTAACATGTACATCTCACAGGGAGCCAACACAGAGGTTCTGATCCTGTATTCGATGTACATGCAGAAGTATTTGCAGCTTTCAGGCAATATCATCCTAGGTAAAATTTTTAGAAGAGCTTGCTGGTTTTTTTCCTAGATGAACTTTTCCAGTGGTTTAAATGTATAGTTCTTTGGAACTATGACAAAAATGCAACAGTGAAACATTGACTGCAGTCTCTGGTCAAATTGTTGGTCAAATTCTAGAGTTTTATCTTCCACCAGATTCTTTTTAATAAAAATATAAAATAGTTTTCTGTCCATCTGTCTAAATAAGAGCAAAACACAACTTTAAGCAACTTAGTGTTTTGAGCAAAGGACACCATGCTTTACACTACAGCCCAAGTGTGTTAGGTCCCTACAGTCACACTCTTTGGGGGCAGCTAAGGGAACATGCACTACGCATCATGCTCCAGTACCTCCTAATGACCAGATAAAAAGGTCACTGCAACTGTGTCCTGATTTAGAGACAGCAGTGCCTCTGAAATACATTTTTATGCAGACATTGACAAGGACAGACTGCAGGCACACTTGGATGTTTGGGGCCCCAATGCTGAAAATAAACTCGAAACTTAGTATTTTCTGAAACAACTTGTTTTGCAAAAGAATTAGTACTATTCTTTCTATTGTAATCTTAGCAGTAAAATTCTGTACACATGCTGTAGAAATAGTCAAGGAGCATATCTGTACAGCACCTAGCACAATGACTAGGGCTCATAGGCACTGTGACAATACAAACAATAAATACTACAGCTCTTAGTTAGTTAGTGGCTCAGACACTTATTGTTCATTATAGACAATATCCAGACACAATTTAACACCACCACTAGCTTTTTCATACTCTTAAGAATAAATAGTACTTTAGTACCTAGGAAACATGTGTCCATTTTCTTTCACTTCATTACAGGGGAAATGATGCTTCACATCTGGTTTATTTATCCATGTGTGGATGTTGACTACCTCTTTTCGGTCATCATCCGACATTGAGGAACTATCAATTTCATCTATATGGAAGAGGAAAAATGGACTTTTTACACAGACAGAACATCTGTCAGCTCTTCAATGTTTACAATGTTATTGCTTATTAAAAATAAAAATAATTCGGTTTCATATCCCAATTAGAACACTGAAGAATTCCAAATAGTACGTTTGGTGTAAACCACAAAAGTGCAAGGAACCCATTATCTACTAAGTCCAATCATCTTGCATCCATATTTGAGTTCTCACCTCCATTCTCTTAATTACTCCTTTTTCAAAGCTATTTTTGCATGCTCTAGTTAGAATGTTTCCTTCAAGACAATTTAGAGTTGTAGCTATGCACATCCACATCTAAAAAGGTAATTTTTTAAGAAGGGACACTGAAGTTAGAAGTCATGGGACAAATTCTGCTCCCAATTACACCACTGTAAATACAATGTAACTGCACAGAAAATAGTTTCACCTTTTTTGTTCTTCTGCACAAGCACAATATATTTGTGCAATGTTGGTTTTGCTCATACTGCAGGATTTGTTTTAAAAAAGAATGTTAAATTAAAAAAATCCTAAAAGCTAATTGTTAAACACTTTTTATTAAAAAATACATAAGTACTATAGACAAAGCCTTACTGTGGACCTAAATTACCTGATCATATCCATTGTATACACCCTAGTCGGTAACATCACATCCTCAAATGGAAATGGCAGAAAACTTTCCACAAATAGTTTGCAAATATAAGTGTGGAAAGAGGTTTTTCTGGGGGACAAGAACACACTGACAGAATTTACTGAACTGACAGTGGAAAAGCTTGTGCCCATCCTGATGGCAGCTATGTGATCGCAGCACTCAGTGACAATCAGTGATACAGTCGGTACACATCTAAGGAGCATGTAGTCCTGGTTGAACAGCCATTAATGTGAACTATAAATCTTTTAGTTTGTGACTGCAGTGTCCACACAGAGGAGTTACAGCACAGCACTCTGGTGTGCACTGCTATTCACACCCTCCTAGTCCAAACTACAGAGCAGTATACACACAGCCTAACTGCCAGCCAAGCAGACAACCTAGGATCAGACAATCAAATTGGATTTTTTTCTTCTTGATCATTATCGCCAGTAATAAAAGGTACTGCAGGTCAAAGTGCTTAACCTCAGTGGAGGTTAACAGGGTTGCATGCGTGTAAATGATGACAGATGTGGGCTTGCAAGACATTTAAAACAAATGAGTGAAAAAGAGAATGCAGTTTGACTGTCAGATCCTCAAGGTGAATTTGCAGAGTTGGCAGTTAAAGGGGGGGGAACCACTCTTCAGGGTAGAGAATGTCTACTATTCGGTGTCTGTACAATGCCCAGCACAATGGGGCCCTGTTCTTGCTTGGTCATTAAGCCCCTCTAATCTGATTAATAAGAAGAATAATTATTTAAAAATATTTTTGTTAATTGAAAATATTTAATTTGTAGTTAATGATAGACAACAATGGTACCCTGTGACAGTCAAATAGAAAAGAGGTTATGTATGTGTCTAAATTAAGGGGACTTCAAATAAGAATAGAGTTTCCTACTGTACCAGTATCATATTCTTCTTCATCTCCAATGCTGAATACCGGTTTTACACCACGGTAGGGTTTTCCCAATCTGTCACTGCTGCTAACATGTCTGGCATGGGGAGAGGGCAGGAGGGGAAAAAAAACAAACAAAAAACTTTTAAGATCCTATGGTACAACATTTACTATAGCAGCATGCAATATCAAAATGTGACCGTATCTGTGCAACTAGAGAGGAATCCACAGTCTCAAAGTCTACTGCAAGAAAGCCGGGAGTGACCCAGAAAGCACCAGATTAGTAAAAGCAGATCATGGGGTTATTTGCCAGACTGAACACTTTTAAGCATTGTAACTGAAAAGCAGGTAGTCCTGCATCTTACATACAACTTCTAACCATTCTCTCGAACAGCAAAAACATTCTAAAAATCCAAAACATTTAAGGAGATGCTCTGAAATACCCAGCAGAGCACTCTAGTGTTTGTCTGAATTACATTTTAACATGCTGTATGGCTCTGGAAGGATTGTAAATTGGGGTGGAGGGAAAAGATGGAGAATATTAAAAAGTACATTTGACTGTTCGCTGGACTGGCAAGAGGGTCACTCTTGGAGAGATTTTCCCAAAGGATAACACTGTGTAGATACAAAAAGGAAACAAATCTGCTTCAGTTAAACATCTATAAAGCTCTGTTCCTGTTTTGAGCCAATATATTGATGCACACTAATTTATATACATCTGTGGACCCGGGTCCAAGAGGGTACCTGTGCCTTTAGTACTATATTGAAGAAAGCTGATATTTATCTATCCATGGAAGTCTAACAAGTTGCTATATCTTCTAGGGCTATTTGATTAGAAGTTACTGAATGAGAAAGAACATGGAAAAACTAATTGTTAATTGAGAAAAAACAGAAATATGCTATACAAAAAAAGTAATATAAAAATGTGCTCATTAGTGATTTAAGACAATAAGCATCGATGACACTGACAATCCAAGAGGGCAGTGATTCTATTTTACTATTTAGCTAGACTTTTGTGCATATTGAATTTTAAGGAAAAAGAATGAGGAAGAATACTGTAGATTACTGATTTGGTAAGAGGAGGTTATGTTTAATAAGATTATATATTTATAATGTTAATTGAAATTCATAGCTAGGGTTTAAAAGAGGTTATATTTGCATTAACAGACGAAGGTTAGACAAAGCAAAAAAGAAAGGCCTACTATATAAATTTTTGCACTATATTAAACTAGAAATGGGGAATTCTACAGGAATTAAACGGCACTATACGAGATCAGTTTGTGGTACAGGTTAGGGATCTCATTTAATCTAATTCCATTCAGTTGATTACTATCAAAAACATTCTGATTTTGCAGGTTAAGATAAAATTGGCATGACTGAATCAATGAGACAAAAATGTTTTTCCACTTTACAGAGCTGGAATTTTAAGAAAAGCATAGTCTTAGTACCTTAATTTAACCTGGGTTCTAACTAGTTAATATTGTCAGTACAACTTTCCAATGGAAAAAGAAAGATGATTTGAATGTAGGGGAGCAATATTCCTTTAAGGGACAAGTACATACTCAATGCAGCAATATTTCTACATAACAAACAAAAAGTAGGATGGTCTGTCAGTTATAAAACACCTGACGTACAACACTAAAAAGCTGCAAAGAAACAATTTTATAGTTTAATATTAATGTTTCCTAAGAGGTTTTTATCTTTATTCTTTTAAAGTAGCTTTATAAATCCTGAAATAACCATATGTATCAGTTTTACTGGGATATTCCTGTTTCCTTCCAAGGACTACAAGGATACCCTTAACATTAACTATTGTTTTTGCTCACCCTATACCATCTCCTTTCTCTAATAATATTGAGTGACCTAGCATAGCCAGCATGATGTTCCCCCATTCTCAGAGAATGGACAAATCTACTAGAAAAAAGTGAATCAAAATCCTTAAAAATAGAACTGACATTTTTAAAAAAATATGACTTTTTCAGCACCCACTTCCATACAGCACAACCTGCCAAGACTCAAATGTGGAATGCAATGTGTGACAAAGACCCAAAAATGAGGGAGACCAAAGTATTTTTTGTGCAGGAAATGCTATGGATTCCTTCGTTTGGCATAAGTAACTTTTTATAAGCACAGTTTCATGATTATTTCTGACATCAATAATTTTATCATTAAAAGTGAAGGGATACTAAATTTGTGTGGAACACAGTTAACTCTGGGAACGAAATGAGGGACAGTTGAGAGGTGTGCCTGTTTTTCTGGCTCTGTTAGCTGTTCCCACAGTATGAGCATCTTCATTCTGACCAGCATATTCCATTACCACAGGCTAAGAATGTGCTCGGAATACGCAGTATTGTTGTAGACATGTCAATCCCTGGACTTTAGAGAGACAATGTGGGTGAGGTAATATTTTTACCAACTTCTGTTGATGAAAGAGAGAAGCTTTCCAGCTAACCTGAAGAAGAGCTCTGTGAAAGCTCAGAAGCTCTTCTCGCTCACCAACAGAAGTTGGTCCAATAAGATATTACCTTATCCACCAGGTCTCTCTAGGAATGCAGTAGTTTTAAACTTGCTGACAAAATTCCAAGAGGACTTTAACACTCTTAGAGCACCCTGAGCTCTGAAGATACTTTTTGAACAGCTTGTAATAGGTCTCCTTTGAAGCTCAAGTCTTTCCTTCTGAAGCTCAAAACTGAAGCCTGCTAAATAAAGGCTTCTGCCCCTTTTCCCTACAACAAATAATAAAATGCAAAACTGAAGTGACTAGATTTAAAAAAAAAAGTTTCAAATAAAGAGGAAGGAAACTGAAAGACTGAATAAAAGCCAAGAGAATAAGAAAGCACTGGAAATATTTCCCTTTTCTTCCCCTGACTGCAGAATAGCACTTGAAAACGTTAAGTTTGATGCGAAGCATAGCTTTTTAAAAAGTTGATATATAGAATTTCAGAGATGTCAGTGAGACCAATGCTTACAAACATTGTGAAGTCATGCTCAAAAGGACAAAGGTGTTTTTAGTCAGATTGGTCTACTCATTGGCTTACCGCTCCATGCTTGCTCTGTCTGGCCAGGAAAGATTGAAAGATATTCTATAGCAAATTGGGGCAGAGGACAGAACAATTATAAAAAATAAAAAACCTAGTATAAAAAAAATGAGTACTCTGTATCAGCAATTTTTCCCTACATCTCCTCAAACCCAACAATATTTCAGCAGACCTACCCAGGGACCACAGGAAGCTTGGAAGAAATTATTTTGAAGAGGCATTTCTACATTAGATGTGATTTATATATGAGCCTTATTTGAATGCTTGGTGCAACAGAAACAAAAGGGTATTTTTATTACAAGATACTTCTGCCCTAAACCATGGTGTAAGTAGTAACTGCATCATTGCAACAGAGAAACCAAGCTGTAAACAACCCTTTTAGTTGGACTAAAAATTAAGTAGGTGAGGATTTGAGAACCACTGTTCACCACAGCAGCCATCCTGAGCCTCATTAACAAGTAAATATATCTCAGTGCTTTAAAAGGCACTCAATAGCATCCATCTTTCACAACCTTGCAACTATTAAGAAGAGTTGTAAAATAGGCTATCAAATTCAGACCTATTCACAAATATTTAGAAAACAGATTTTCAACTTTAAATGTACTTTAAAACGAAAACTGTCACTGAACCCATTGTGAAATCAATATTCCTATTTTATAGTTGGGAAAACAAGACTCTGAAAACCTCTCCAGCTGAAAGGGAAAGTCTATGCTAGAACTGTGCTTAGAATCCAGGAGTTCATGGATCTTAGTTCTGTGTTCAAGCCACAAAGTCAGGACAATCACTTTTTATATTTCTCTTTGTTTCAGCTCCTCCCCTTTAAGCAAATGCATGTGCAATGAGCAAAACTGTTTAAAATAAAGATTTAGAGTGGGATTTTCAAGAGTATTCAGTGTTGATTTAACTCTGCTTATACTGAAGTCAATGGGAGTCTTACTAACGCTTTTGAAAAACCCATTCTAAATGCCTTTATCACTAGACAGGTTTCTTTGTTATAAATTTATTATAGTGGCAGTTTGCTGCATTATCATCCAGAGATGGGGGTGCAGATACTAGCCTTGGAATTATGAGCCAGCAAACTAGTCATGCTTTAAGACAATGATATCTTGCAAATGCTAGTGAAGGAAATTCCAAAAAGGGGGCCCGGGGGAGGGGCGGGGGGAAAAGGAAGAGAAGACAAATAAAACACACTCAAAGCCTGATAAACTGAAAGCTATCTTCTCTTGATTCTTATTATTTAGTCTAATCTTCATACTTTCAAAAACATCCAGTTGAAATGGGGAGTCATTCATCACTGATAATCACATATAAATAACCCACCTGTCCACAGGAGTTGATGTATTTTCAATAAAACTAATAACTTTTTCTTTCACATTCACAGATTTAGTCTTCAAAGCAACAGTCATTTTATTTACCAAGGACTTGACTCCTTTTCCATCACTTGAACCATTAGGAGAATCACCCTGTAAATGTAAGTGCTCTAAGAATTAACTGTAACACAACATTTTTACTATCAGTAATTTGTTAAGAATGAAAAGCTACAACATACTGAGCATGATCACTTGCTATTGTTTACAGGAAAGTTCTCTAGACTATTAGTATTGTTTATCACAGAAATAGGATTTAAAAAGAATGGCAGCCATAAAGGACTAAAGTAAAGCCCATTTAAAAAATAAGCTACCAAGCCCCATTACTTAGAACTGTGCTCTGAAACTCCACTGAGAGGAAATAGTTCTAACCATGTAAAAATGTAAATGTATATAAAAATTAAAAGCCATATTCTACCTACCACTAGAAGGGGCACAGAAGATTCAGGAAATGTGTTTCTTGGAATATTACAAGTAAGGAAGGTGTTGGATCATATTAAAGAAGTTCTGTATTAAAATCACAAATGAGTTTGATTCCCCATAGTTTAAATTCCAGGGTATTACTAATTCAGAGGTCTCTTGGTTTTTGGTACTGTTTCTCTCCCTCTGTGTGTGAAACTTGCAAGCTGCTAATTGTGTTAGTACATTCTAAGACAGAGTCTGTTCTCAAAGCAATTCACAGAGAGAGAGACTCAAAGCAATACTCTAACAACAGAAACAGTACCCAGAGACTCCCCGCCCTTTTGTTGTATTAACAATTGTGATTAAAATAGAGATAGAGGATGTATGTGGATGGATGCTTGGTGTGGATAATAACTGAATGATCAGGGAGGTGCCAGCCTAAGAATCCAGTTTCCATCGGCTGAAGAAGGCGTCAAGTGGAAATAACCAGAGGACCCCCAGAGGGCAGACTGGAATCCACCCAACAGCCTCAAGAATAGGAGAACCAAAGAACAAGATAACATCTAGCAGCACGGAGCCGTCAGGAATGTGCTACCTGCTGATTGATTCAGCAACAGCATGATGAAGCAATTCCCATAGACTGGCATAGGAAGAAATTCCTATAAAAATGGACTTTAGAAAGTGAGAACTTTGGGGTCTGATTCCGCAAACCAACTTCCAGGAGCATCAGATGAGCATCTGACAAGGCCCTGCTCCCTCCTCATGTCCAGGCCACCTGGCCAGTGGCTTGGCATGAGCAACTCTAAGGCTGGTAACTATGATAACAACCTTGCAGAACCTGTGTGTGTGTTTGTATGAATGAATGTGTGAATAAATATGAGATTGAATGGAATGTTATAGCTATAACTAACTGCTTACTATGATTCTTTCTGTATTCACAATAAATGTGGTATTTTGCCTTTTCCCCTTTAATAAGATCCTGCTGGTTTTTATTTTATTGGTATAACAAAGGAATTTAGAGGTGCCATGGAAACACAACCTCCATACCCTATGGATCTCTCAGATGCATGTATAAAGGAGAATTTAGCCTCACAGTGCACCATTTCTTAGAGATGGCTGGTCACCCTCATGCTGGAGTCACATTGCCACTGGCTTTCACTAACCCATTAGACCTGAACAACCTCACTTTCTGAAATAAGTGACTTTAGATATGTAATAGACCTCATGTGGGATTATGAAACAATTTTGGAAGGACCAGCCACTGACTTGGTAAACAACTGGTTGAGTTCTTCTACACCTTTGGGAAGGTTTCCTGAAATTCCAAAAGGATATCTTATCATCCCATGTACAACCTTATGTATTTTATATACCCCAAAGTGAGGAAGATCTAAGAATGGTAGCTATTCCATATATTTTATTGAAATGCAACCAATGTGAGATTTTCTCTGAAGATTCTCTCTTCTAAGACAAGATGACTTCAGGCTACTTCCAACAGGATAAAAGATGGTTATAATCTGCAATTAAATATACAGCTAAGGACAATTATAATTTGTAGCAATACATTCTGCAGGATAGACTTGAGGTAAGAGAAGGGTAGATTTAGGCCATCTAGGACCCATCTTCCCATCTTATCTACATCTATTGGACAGAGCAAAAAATTATGGCTCGGATCCTTCTATCAGATATCCACAGGTGCCACACAAGCACAAGAATCTCCACACACATACAGTTGCAAGATCAGGCCTAAATTAATAAAAACATGCACTTTGAGTTTATAGAATAGAAAGGCACTATGGAACACACAAAAATCACTGCTTCTTGTCATTTTCAAATGTACAACCTGATCTATAAATACACTTACATCAACAGAGGAGTTTATGCTACTTCTTGAGCCTGAGGTACTAGCAATCCAGTGGCCATATCCATTTTCGGGTCCTTCCACATTGATGTCTGCTAAGTGCTGCTGGAGTGCTGTTAGAAAGGGCATTTTTAAAAGAAGTTCAGAGCCACATTTGAATGAGTCATCTGATCATGTCTCACTTCAGACTGCTGATGTCAACATTTACTCTAGATGATTTACAAAAATGCAAATAAGTTCAAATGCTACTCCTGCTACTGCTTTCTCCTTTCAATACTACAGAGCCTCTAAACAAACTTATTGTAATGAAATAAAAGACAGGAAAATAACACTACATAAAACATAGAAGCACCAGGAAATAACTGGCTGCTTAATTTTTGATCAGATGGAGTGTGTGTCAAAATAGTGCTATTAGTCAAAGTAGAAGCTATTAGGTCCTGATCCTACCATTTAGAACATGAGTGGATCCCTACACTCATGCAGAGCCTCATTGACTTCAACTCTGGTCTGCCCATGCATTGTAAATTGCAGCATTGGGAACCTAGTTACTGATTTTTAAGAAAACAAAGTAGTGAAGAATTACAGCACTGTTAACAAGTATAATTAGGAAACACTGTAGTTGTTTTAACATACATAGAAAGAACACTAGGGAGGATAAAGACATTGGGAGGGAAGCTTCCCAGCCATTCATGATTAATTCAGAATTCAGGATACACTGTGACAATGGTAAAGCTAATTAACAATGAACATGCAATTGCACAGTGTTAAAAACAGCACATGACAAAAAGCTAGTGAATAAACTACGTTTGCCATCCATTTAACTGGTTGCCAAACAAATACCAACAGTAATCCCAACAGCATTAAAAAACGCATTCAAAGCTTTGTCAGGCCAAGAGTGAATGTAAAAAGCATTATTAAATCAAAAGCTTACCCATGAATCCTCCTTTGGCAATGCTTACATATTCCTTGTTTTTCTGCAACAAGAAAAACACTGGAAATCATATTTGTGACACTCATGGATTTTCAAATTTAAGGTGGAAAAATAGGTCCCTACCTTAAGGGTGTGACATATGCTTAGCATACTTTACTTGATAAATTTGGAGTTTCTTTGAACCAAGGAAGTCTTATTTTTAAAAATGAGAGTGATAGAGTTATGGTCTAATGCCTTATACATGTGCTCACCTTTAATAATTAGAATACTCTTATTGAAATTAATAGGACTACTCATGGAGTAAAGTTAAGCATGTGCGAGTGTTTACTATTTGGGATACTCAAGCCCTAATCCTGAAAAGAAGCGTGCTGCAAGTACCAGATCATATATGTTTCTGTTGCTTGCTTTTCGACTTTCCTCCATATCACAAAGTTGCAGTCAGCTCTCTCTCTTCTTCATTGTGATGCCCCAGTATGTACCATATATGGTTTTCACAGCTATGACAATGCATAAGTGACTCCATGAAGGCCAATCATTTTATTTTTAGCTAATGGCATGTTTCTGAAAAGCTTTTTTAAAAAAATATTTATTACATCTCAGCTTGTGTACATCCATCTTCAAGAATCTAAGTCACTCTACAAATTAAAATACTACCTACATTAAAAAAAGGGATGGCCTAGAAAAGTCAGCCACACTCACCACCAATGGGGGAGGAGGTGGAGGAAAAATCCAGAAAGAAGAGCTGGTATAAAAGGGAAGTCAAAATGGTTAAAGTGATCTGACTAATGGAAAAGTCTTCCATTTGGCACTCCTCAAAGACACCAAAAGAAATTAAGATCAGTATGTATTCAGTTATAATAGTTTTGGAGAGATGTAGGAGAAAACTCATTTCCCTTGGAATTTGATTTCTGAAGATGCCATCAGCAACACTTTGAATTGAATTCATGGGAAGACTGCAAAAGGCTGGCATTAAAATGTTCTTTACAGGAGTAAAATTTTGTAATTGTGGCAGCTTCTGAATCAATTTAAAAGAAAATTAAGTACGAGTTAATTACAGTAATTTTAGCCAGGATGTAATGAAAGAATGAATGACCATAGTGAGGCCCATGATGCATAGCTTTTACCGAAAACTGGAGAGAGTACAGTAACAGCCATTCTGAAGCATTATTGCAACAGGGATTTATAATCCCTAAATGCTATTCCAAACCATATCATTAAACAAAAAACCCACATCACTTATCTGAATCTCTACAGACTGGCTCCATGGTAGCTGTGAAATCACAGAACTGGTGGCAATAGCTTTGGAGGATTTCTATGGGGAATGCTCAGGCAAGATACTGCAGCTTCAGACTGCATTAAACTTTCCTCCAGAGTGTAGCTGAACTCGACATACTTAGATCTACTTACCGTGGGGTCTTCACTGCGGTAAGTCGACGGCTGACGCTCTCCCACCGACTCTGCCTGCGCCTCTCACCCTGGTGGAGTACCGGAGTCGATGGGAGAGCACTTGGCGATCGATTTATCGCATCTAGACTAGACGTGATAAATCAACCCCCTGCTGGTTCAATCGCTGCCCGTCAATCCAGCAAGTAATGTAGACAAACCCATAGTCCCCAGCTCTCTGATGGATGCAGATATCTGGTGGACTGATCCCTGCATCTTCCCAGGGGAGGAGAAGAAAGAGAGAGAGCACGAGAGAAGGGCTAGAATGAATCTTACCTCCCCATAGAATAATATGGAGAGAACTGTGCCAGTGCACCCTTGCAGAATTTTTCTGATGCCAAGATCCTCTACCGTGGGTTTGTTTAAGGAAGGCAAGATCTGGGTTGAAGTGAACAACTAATTTTGGTGGTCATTAAATGACTGCTCAAAACCATGTGTAGTTATAAGAACAGTTAATGTGTAAAGAAAGTCTATTTTGTCACTCTTTATTGATGTGTGAAAGAACGTAATTCTTTAGTTGTTCAAACAATAATTCCAATATCCTAGTTGTACCTGTAAAAAGTGTGCCAACACCATGTTCATATACATGTCTTCCTCTTCCCTGCCACTTCCCATGAAACAGAGGTGCTCCCCACTAGCTATGGAGCCAGACTGTATGGATTGTTTCTGTGCTTCCAACAAGGATTTTACAGACTGTGCAAACTCTGATGGGTTCTGGAGCATCTACAGAATAAAATAAACAGAATGTTAACTATTTTCTTAGCATACAGCTTGTCAGCGCACACACAAAAAAAGGCATCAGGACTCTCATTTGTCTGGTATTCACTAAGCAGCATGTGCCCAGCACTCTACAAGGCACAAATTAAAGACAGTCTGTGTCCCAGAGGTCATATTATCTAACAAAGACACACACAGAAGACTTTCTGTAAAATCCTCAGAAGGGAATACTCTATTTTTATTAACTCAATTCTTATTGACACAGTAGAAAAAATTAGTCTTTTTTAAAGGAGGACTTGAATGAGAAGACAGGTAGCAAGCTGGAATCAGGAGGATTTTCCATAGCTGTGGGATGACGTACAAAAAGACACACAAAATAAGAGTTTGAGAAGGACACAAATGGGACACAGAGGCTGGCCTCTATTTTAGGCATTTCTGAGTTGCTTTTACATTGGTACCTGAGGGCTGCTGGGAAGAGCAGAGAGGGGTGAGGGAGATGTGACAAGAGGAACATAAGAATGGCCCTACTGGGTCACACCAAAGATCCATCAAGTGATCCATCCCCTGTTGCTCATTCCCAGCTTCTGGCAAACAGAAGCTAGGGACACCATTCCTGCCCATCCTGGCTAATAGCCATTGATGGAGCTATCCTCCATGAATTTATCTAGTTCTTTTTATAACCTATTATGGTCTTGGCCTTCACAACATCCTCTGGCAAGGAGTTCCACAGGTTGACTGTGCGTTGTGTGACGAAATACTTCCTTTTATTTGTTTTAAACCTGCTGCCTATTAATTTCATTTGGTGACCCCCTCATTCTTGTGTTATGAGAAGTAGTAAACACTTCCTTATCTACTTTCTCTACACCAGTCTTGATTTTAATAGACCTCAAACATATCTCCCCTTAGCCGTCTCTTTTCCAATCTGAAAAGTCCTAGTTTTAGTAATCTCTCCTCATACAGAAGCTGTTCCATACCCCTAATCATTTTTGTTGCTCTTTTCTGAGCCTTTTCCAATTCCAATATATCTTTTTTGAGATGGGGCGACCACATCTGCACACAGTATTCAAGATGTAGGCATACCATGGATTTATACAGAGGCAACATGATATTTTCTTTCCTATTAGCTATCCCTTTCTTAATTATTCCCAGCATTCTGTTTGCTTTTTTGACTGCCATTGCATATTGAGTGGATGTTTTCAGAGAACTATCCACAATGACTCCAAGATCTCTTTCTTGAATGGTAACAGCTAATTTAGACCCCATCATTTTATATGTACAGTTGGGGTTATGCTTTCCAATGTGCATTACTTTGTATGTATCAACATTAAATTTCATCTGCCATTTTGTTTCCCAATCACCCAGTTTTGAGAGATTCTTTTGTAGCTCTTCGCGGTCTGCCTGGGTTTTAACTATCTTTAGTAATTTTGTATCATCTGCAAATTTTGCCACCTCACTGTTTAACCCTTTTTCCAGATCATTTATGAATATGTTGAATAGGACTGGTCCCAGAACAGATCCCTGGGGGACACCACTATTTACCTCTCTCCATTCTGAAAACTGACCATTATTCCTACCCTTTGTTTCCTATCTTTTAACCAATTACCAGTCCATGAGAGCATCATCCCTCTTATCCCATGGCAGCTTACTTTGCATAAGAGCCTTTGGTGAGGGACCTTGTCAAAGGCTTTCTGAAAATCTAAGTATACTATATTCACTGGATCCCCTTGGTCCACATGCTTGTTGACCTCCTCAAAGAATTCTAGTAGACTGGTGAGGCATGATTTCCCTATACTAAAACCATGTTGACTCTTCCTCAACAAATTATGTTCACCTATATGTCTGACAATACTGTTGTTTATTATATTTTCAACCAGTTTGCCCGGTACTGAAGTCAGGCTTACAGGCCTGTAATTGCCGGGATCATCTCTGGAGCCCTTTTTAAAAATTGGCATCACGTTAGCTATCCTCCAGTCATCTGGTATAGAAGCTGATTTAAATGATAGGTTACAGACTACAGTTAGTAGTTCTGTAATTTCACATTTGAGTTCCTTCAGTACTCTTGGGTGAATACCATCTGGTTCTGGTGACTTATTTCTGTTTAATTTATCAATTTGTTCCAAAACCTCCTCTAATGATACATCAAATCTGGGACAATTCTTCAGATCTGTCACCTAAAAAGAATGGCTCAGGTTTGGGAATCTCCATCATATCCTCAGCCATGAAGACCAATACAAAGAATTCACTTAGTTTCTCCGCAATGGCCTTACCGTTCTTGAGTGCTCATTTAGCACCTTGAACGTCCAGTTTAGCAGGCTTCCTGCTTCTGATGTACTTAAAAAGTAATAGCAAATTTTTTTTTGAGTCTTTGGCTAACTGTTCCTCAAATTCTTTTTTGGCCTTCCTAATTGTATTTTTACACTTCATTTGCCAATGTTTATGCTTCTTTCTATTTTCCTCACTAGTATTTAACTTCCACTTTTTAAAGGATGCCTTTTTGCCTCTCACTGCTTCTTTTACTTTGTTGTTTAGCCATGGTGGCTCTTTTTTGGTTCCCTTCCTATGTTTTTTAATTTGGGGTATATATTTAAGTTGAGCCTCTATTATGGTGTCTTTAAACAGTTTCCATGCAGCTTGCAGAGCTTTCACTGTTGGCACTGTACCCTTTAATTTCTGTTCAACTAACCTCCTCATTTTTGTGTAGGTCTCCTTTCTGAAATTAAATGCTACAGTGTTAGGCTGCTGTGGTGTTTTTCCTGACACAGGGATATTAAAATTTAATTATATTATGGTCACTATTACCAAGTGGTCCAGCTATATTCACCTCTTGGACCAGATCCTGCGCTCCACTTAGGACTAAATCAAGAATTGCCTCTCCTCTGGTGGGTTCCAGGACCAGCTGCTCCAAGAAGCAGTCATTTAAGGTGTCAAGAAACTATCTCTGCATCCCGTTCTGAGGTGACATGTACCCAGTCAATATGGGGATAACTGAAATCCCCCATTATTAATTATTATTATTATGAGTTTTTTATTTTAATAGCCTCTCTAATCTCCCTGAGCATTTCACAGTCACTATCACCATCCTGGTCAGGTGGTCGGTAATATATCCCTACCACTATATTCTTATTATTAGAGCATGGAATTTCTATCCATAGAGATTCTATGGTACAGTTTGATTCATTTACAATTTTTACTTCATTTGATTCTACGTTTTCTTTCACATATAATTCCACTCCCACACCAACACGACCTGTTCTGTCTTTCTGATATATTTTGTAATGTGGTATTACTGTATCCCATTGATAATCCTCATTCTACCAAGTTTCTGTGATGCCTATTATATCAATATCCTCATGTAAACCAGGCACTCTAGTTCACCCATTTTATTATTTAGACTTCTAGCATTGGTATATAATCACTTTAAAAATGTGTCTGCCATTACACGATGTAGTTGAATGGGAATTATTTGACTGTTTTTGATCAGACCTTGCCTGTATTTTATCATTTTCCATCCTCTCATCCTCACTAGGACATAGAGATTCTCTATTAATAGATACCCCCTAAGGGATGTCCGAACCATGTGCTCCTCCGCACCTGTCGGCTTTCCCCCAGCCCTTAGTTTTAAAACTGCTCTACGACCTTTTTAATGTTAAGTGCCAGCAATCTGGTTTCATTTTGGTTTAGGTGCAGCCCATCCTTCCTGTATAGGCTCCCCCTTTCCCAAAAGTTTCCCCAGTTCCCAATAAATCTAAACCCCACCTCCCTACACCTTCGTCTCATCCACTCATTGAGACTCTGCAGTTCTGCCTGTCTAACTGGCTTTGCACGTAGAAATGGGAGCATCTCAGAGAATGCTACCATGGAGGTCCTGGACTTCAATCTTTTACCTAGCAACCTAAATTTGGCCTCCAGGGCCTCTCTCCTATCCTTCCCTATGTCACGGATACCTACATATACCATGACCACCGGTTCCTTTCCAGCACTACACATAAGCCTATATAGATGTCTCGACAGATCCGCAACCATTGAACCAGGCAGGCAAGTCACCGTGCGGTTCTCCCAGTCATCGCAAACCCAGCTATCTCTGTTTCTAACGATTGAATCGCCCATTACTAATACTTGTCTCTTTTGAATAGCTGGAGTTCCCTCCCTCGGAGAGGTATCCTCAGTGTGAAAGGATACCACATCATCATCTGGAAGGAGGGTCCCAACTATGGGATTGTTTCCCTCTGCTCCAGTTAGATACTCTCCTTCCCTGCGACTTTCATCCTCCTCAACAGCACAGAGGCTGTCAGACCGGGGATGGGACCATTCTGCTTTGTCCCAGAAAGTCTCATCTATGTACCTCTCTGCCTCCCTCAGCTCCTCCAGTTCAGCCACTCTGGTCTCCAAAGCCCGTACATGGTCTCTGAGGGCCAGGAGCTCTTTGCACCGAATGCACTCATACACCACCTGCCCACAGGGAGATGAGAGATGTAGGGAAGGGCTAGTTGTGTAACAACTTATAACTGTCTGAGCTCCTGAAACAAACAGACAAGTTTAAGATAGCCAGATGGATGAAAGGGTTCTTAGTACACTTCGAAAACTAGAACTGTGTTAGCTTCTAGACTACAGAACAGAATACACTACAGGTCAGATTTATCACACAAACAACAACATGCGCAGCCTGTCAAAAAGGGGAAGAAAAGTGGACTTCCCAAATCCAGTGACTCCTGCCACCCCCAAGGGGCAGGGGCTTAAGAAAGGAGACTTAATTAAGTCCATCAGAAAAATTCAGCTCACACAACAGGTTAAGAGAAAAAAAAATTTTTTTAATCTAGTTTTCTAGTTGGACTTCATAATGAGGCACACAGATCTAACAACTTGCCCAAGGTGACACAGCAAGTCAGTAGTTCAACCCAAATTAGAACCAGGATCCTCTTACAGCCAAATGCTGTAATTTTTAATTACTCGTTAAACCCCACTACTTCCTGCCACTAAAGCCATATACAAATTACATGGAGTCAAATGTTTACTCCCCCTGTGAAAGTATTTCACCTGTTACATGTGAATAAAGTGCATTAAAGTTACCTGAATAGCTTTTATTCTCAATCAGCAATTGTTTGGACATACTGCTTCTTACATTAAATCCTCCATACTGTACCCAGCATACACACAAATAAAACTGCAACAGGTTATTTTTATTAATTGAATGTGTTTTCATCAGTGATATGACAGCTTGTTTTATTTATTCCAGTAAGGGCAATTATAGCCAGTCAACTGTAAAATTACAGCAATTAATCCCAGTTTATCTCTCGTTTAAATGCCTATTTTAATATGTCCAGTATATTGAAAAGGGAGGACAGCAGTTTGAAGGACCTAATTTTGATTAATAAAACATATTATTCTATAACATGTAATAGTTAAAGGGGCCTATTTCTACCTCAATGAACACAAATATTTCATTAAGGCTAATGCGAGTTATTATCCACATGCATCAATAGGAAAATATGTAAGTTTCTTTCCTACATAAATATTGGTTCACTTGCAAAAAGAACTTACCTGTACAGACAATAGTTGTATTTAAATATTCAGTATTAACTGCCTTCTGATGATTAAAACAATACTACAGAAACATGAAAACTAGTGATATAAATGAAGGACATAAAAACTTTCATTCATAACATAAGAATGGCCATATGGGGCTCAGACCAATGGGCCATCTGGTATCCTGTCTTCCTATAGTGGCCAGTGCCAGATGCTTTAGGGAATGATCAGAACATGGCAATTATTGAATGATCCATCTTCTGTCATCCAGTCCCAGCTTCTGGAAGTCAGAGGTTTAGGGACACCCAGAGAATGGGGTTGCGTTCCTGACCCTCTTGGCTAATAGCCACTGATGGACCTATCTTCCATTAATTTATCTAATTCTTTTTTGAACCCAGTTATAATTTTGGCCTTCACAACAACCCAAAAGTTCCACAGGTTGACTGTGCATTGAGTGAAGTATTTATTTCCTTACGTTTGTTTTAAACTTGCTGCTATAAATATAATAGGTGACCCCTGATTCTTGTGCTATGCGAAGTGGTAAACACTTCCCTATTCACTTTCTCCACAGCCTTCATGATTTTGGAGGCCACTATCATATCCCCACATAGTCATCTCTTTTCTAAGCTAAGCAGTGCCAGTCTTTTTAATCTCTCCTTGTATGCAAGCTGTTCCATACCCCTAATCATTTTTGTTGCTCTTCTCTGTACTTTTTCCAATTCTAACATACCTTTTTTGAGATGGCGTGACCAGAACTGCATGCAGTATTCAAGGGGTGGGCATATCATGGATTTCTATAGTGGCATTAAGAAAAGGAGTACTTGTGGCACCTTAGAGACTAACCAATTTGAGCATGAGCTTTTGTGAGCTACAGCTCACTTCATCGGATGCATACCGTGGAAACTGCAGCAGACTTTATATACACACAGAGAATATGAAACAATACCTCCTCCCACCCCACTGTCCTGCTGGTAATAGCTTATCTAAAGTGATCATCAGGTTGGGCCATTTCCAGCACAAATCCAGGTTTTCTCACCCTCCACCCCCCCTCACAAATTCACTCTCCTGCTGGTGATAGCCCATCCAAAGTGACAACTCTTTACACAATGTGCATGATAATCAAGTTGGGCCATTTACTGCACAAATCCAGGTTCTCTCACCTCCTCACCCCCCTCCCAAAAACCACACACACAAACTCACTATCCTGCTGGTAATAGCTCATCCAAAGTGACCACTCTCCCTACAATGTACAATGGATTTTACTAAAACTAGACAAACCATTTACAACGCACACTTTGCTTCTCTACAAAAGAAAAAGGACACTAAACTTTCTAAACTATTACATGCTACAAGGGGCCACAGCAATGGTTCCCTCAACCCACCTAGCAATATTGTTAACCTATCCAACTATACTCTCAGCCCAGCAGAAGCAGCTGTTCTATCTCGGGGCCTCTCCTTCTGCCCCTCCACCCCCACGAACATGATACAGTTCTGTGGTGACCTAGAATCCTATTTTCGACATCTCCAACTCAAGGAATATTTCCAAAATACCTCTGAACAACATACTAATCCACAGAGGTCTCCCTACCAACACTACAGAAAGAGGGATTCTAGGTGGACTCCTCCTGAAGGTCGAAACAGCAAACTGGACTTCTACATAGAGTGCTTCCGCCGACGTGCACGGGCTGAAATTGTGGAAAAGCAGCATCACTTGCCCCATAACCTCAGCCATGCGGAACGCAATGCCATCCACAGCCTCAGAAACAACTCTGACATCATAATCAAAAAGGCTGACAAAGGAGGTGCTGTTGTCATCATGAATAGGTCGGAATATGAACAAGAGGCTGCTCGGCAGCTCTCCAACACGAGTTTCTACAAGCCATTACCCTATGATCCCACTGAGAGTTACCAAAAGCAACTACAGCATTTGCTCAAGAAACTTCCTGAAAAAGCACAAGATCAAATCCGCACAGACACACCCCTAGAACCCCGACCTGGGATATTCTATCTACTACCCAAGATCCATAAACCTGGAAAATCCTGGGCGCCCCATCATCTCAGGCATTAGCACCCTGACAGCAGGATTGTCTGGCTATGTAGACTCCCACCTCAGGCCCTACGCTACCAGCACTCCCAGCTACCTTCGAGACACCACTGACTTCCTGAGGAAACTTCAATCCATCGGTGATCTTCCTGATAACACCATCCTGGCTACTATGGATGTAGAAGCCCTCTACACCAACATTCCACACAAAGATGGACTACAAGCCGTCAGGAACACTATCCCCGATAATGTCACGGCTAACCTGGTGGCTGAACTTTGTGACTTTGTCCTTACCCATAACTATTTCACATTTGGGGACAATGTATACCTTCAGATCAGCGGCACTGCTATGGGTACGCGCATGGCCCCACAGTATGCCAACATTTTTATGGCTGATTTAGAACAACGCTTCCTCAGCTCTCGTCCCCTAAAGCCCCTACTCTACTTGCGCTATATTGATGACATCTTCATCATCTGGACCCATGGAAAAGAAGCCCTTGAGGAATTCCACCATGATTTCAACAATTTCCATCCCACCACCAACCTCAGCCTGGTCCAGTCCACACAAGAGATCCACTTCCTGGTCACTACAGTGCTAATAAACAATGGTCACATAAACACCACCCTATACCGGAAACCTACTGACCGCTATTCCTACCTGCATGCCTCCAGCTTTCACCCTGACCACACCACACGATCCATCGTCTACAGCCAAGCTCTGCGATACAACCGCATTTGCTCCAACCCCTCAGACAGAGACAAACACCTACAAGATCTCTGTCAAGCTTTCTTACAACTACAATACCCACCTGCAGAAGTAAAGAAACAGATTGATAGATCCAGAAGAGTTCCCAGAAGTTACCTACTACAGGACAGGCCTAACAAAGAAAATAACAGAACGCCACTAGCCGTCACCTTCAGCCCCCAACTAAAACCCCTCCAACGCATTATTAAGGATCTACAACCTATCCTAAAGGATGACCCAACACTCTCACAAATCTTGGGAGACAGGCCAGTCCTTGCCTACAGACAGCCCCGCAACCTGAAGCAAATATTCACCAACAACCACATACCACACAACAGAACCACTAACCCAGGAACCTATCCTTGCAACAAAGCCCGTTGCCAATTGTGCCCACATATCTTAGATATTCAGGGGACACCATCACAGGGCCTAATAACATCAGCCACACTATCAGAGGCTCGTTCACCTGCACATCCACCAATGTGATATATGCCATCATGTGCCAGCAATGCCCCTCTGCCATGTACATTGGTCAAACTGGACAGTCTCTACGTAAAAGAATAAATGGACACAAATCAGATGTCAAGAATTATAACATTCATAAACCAGTCGGAGAACACTTCAATCTCTCTGGTCACGCAATCACAGACATGAAGGTCGCTATCTTAAAACAAAAAAACTTCAAATCCAGACTCCAGCGAGAAACTGCTGAATTGGAATTCATTTGCAAATTGGATACTATTAATTTAGGCTTAAATAGAGACTGGGAGTGGCTAAGTCATTATGCAAGGTAGCCTATTTCCCCTTGTTTTTTCCTACCCCCCCCCCAGATGTTCTGGTTTAACTTGGATTTAAACTTGGAGAGAGGTCAGTTTGGATGAGCTATTACCAGCAGGAGAGTGAGTTTGTGTGTGTATGGGGGTGGGGGGTGTTTGAGAAAACCTGGATTTGTGCTGGAAATGGCCCACCTTGATTATCATGCACATTGTAGGGAGAGTGGTCACTTTGGATGAGCTATTACCAGCAGGATTGATTATCATGCACATTGTGTAAAGAGTTGTCACTTTGGATGGGCTATCACCAGCAGGAGAGTGAATTTGTGTGGGGGGGGTGGAGGGTGAGAAAACCTGGATTTGTGCTGGAAATGGCCCAACCTGATGATCCCTTTAGATAAGCTATTACCAGCAGGACAGTGGGGTGGGAGGAGGTATTGTTTCATATTCTCTGTGTGTATATGAAGTCTGCTGCAGTTTCCACGGTATGCATCCGATGAAGTGAGCTGTAGCTCACGAAAGCTCATGCTCAAATAAATTGGTTAGTCTCTAAGGTGCCACAATTACTCCTTTTCTTTTTGCGAATACAGACTAACACGGCTGTTACTCTGAAACCTTATAGTGGCATTATGATATTTTCTGTTTCATTATCTATCCTTTTCCTAATGGTTCCTAACATTGTTAGCTTTTTGGACTCTTGCTGCACACTGAGCAGATGTTTTCAAAGAACTATCCACGATCATTCCAAGATCTCTTTCTTGAGTGGTAACAGCTAATTTAGATCCCATCCTTTTGTATGTATCGTTGGGACTGTTTGCCAATGTACATTACTTTGCACATAGCAACACTATATTTCATCTTTTTGTTGCCCATTTCTGTGATCAGAATGATCAATGATCAAAAAGCACTTTATGAGCTACATAGATGGTATTCACTTCACCGAGCAACAAAAAACAGCGACCTCTGAGGTGAAACAACTGCATTACAAGACAGTTTAGGACAATAAGCGAATAATGTTATGGCACCCAACTGAAATGGCAGAGAATTTCAAGAAGGCAAAAATGTGTAATAAGAGTTCACACCCACACTTGTACAGAAATTCCAGTGGGATCTGCAATGAAGTTAACAGGATCTCAGTTTTACATTTCAGCCCCAACACTAACATACCTTCCCTCATAGCACAATGAGAGCTTTAATGACTAAGGGACAAACTCAGCAGTATTTCCCAGCAGCACAGTGCCCCGTAAAGCCACACTGTAGTCTTGCTTTAGTACTGACAAAGAAGAGTGCCACCTACTAAATTATTTGGAGTTCTCATCCAAGCAGGATGAGATTTTGACACACCAGGATTTCGCTTATGTTGGCTTTCTACTGGTGTCACAAAAGATTAAATTTGTCAGCAAGATGGCTGCTACCAGCAGTACACTCAACAAAGTAAATATACATTTAGTTTTAGATAAAATATACACTAAGTTTTAAGGAATACTATTTGCCAATATAACATTTCAGGGGGAAAAATATCTGGGGCAAATTGGGTAGAGACTTTAAAAAAACAAAACAAAAACCTAGGACTTTTAGAAAAAGCTCACTTCTGAAACATGGAAGTATAAACTGAAGACCACCACCAAGTGCTCCATTGGCTTGAATTTGAGAACCAGTGGTTTGTGGAACTAGACATCTCTCTCTCAGTTTTGTTTTAACTAAGGAAGTTAAAGAACAGCTCTTGTCCAAAACATAAAGCATACTAACCAAGTCTGAGTCTAGGTGAAATGCTGTTGATAAATGCCCAGCATTGTATTGTTCCGCAGGACGACAATCCACTACAAAGAACCTTACTCCTTCCTGAAAGAAAAACATTTTACCTGTTGCAATTTACTAATTTGAAGTTTAAAATAATTAATGGGAAAGTCACATCATTCAAATGTATTTGTTATGCAAACCACTTTTTAGTAAGAACTCCTATGCTTTAGGGATGGATCTCCTGATGTGACTTACTAGTTATCAAAAAACTATGTTTAGTGTGGGAGTGCCCAGCTAGAGCAGTATAGCAATAACACCAATAATGCCCCAACAGTGATCTTACATTAACATAGCAGTTTTCATTTCCAACAGACTCCAAGTGCTATATACACAATGAAATCATTTTAACCATCATTGGGAAGAAATGCAGCCCCTACTTAATAGCACACAACAATACACAGTGAGAACCAACATAAAATTAAAGCTAAGCATGTGATTAAGTGCTTAGCTCAAAAGGGGTAGATGTAAGCATATGTTCAATGCTTTACTGAATTGAGGCCAGAAAGCTGTTATTAAAAAGGCAGGTACCTTTTTAAAGACAAAACTGTCTTACTGTCTTATGGGCTTACATCAAACTACAACATTATCCATGTATTATACTAAAATACTGAGAGTAAAATCTCTGCATGCTAGTATATTTGTCTTACAAACTATTACACAAATACTTAGATCCTTAGCACAAATTCACATTTCACAACCCAAAGGCAGGATTCTCTTGTAGCAGTATTTTAGTTACAGGTAAAGAGTTGATCTTTCACTGGAATATTGTGTGCGCACACAAGTGTGTGTTTTGTTTTTAAGTCTGCATCCCTATTTCAGGAAAACAAATTAAGGGAATGCCACCCTAGGCTCCTCACCACCCATGAAAGGCCTACTATTTTTTTTTTGTTTGGGGGGGGTCGGGGGGTATCATTGCCCGTCATAGCAAGGCTGCGCTGTGGCCAGGAAATCCTTTACAAGGGAGCTAGAATCTCAAGGCACGAAATTATTTCTAAATCAGCAAACAGTAACTTGTATTTTGAGCTCCTAAAAAAATATTTCAGCTAGATGGGAAAATGAAAGATTTCTATTCTTCTTTTGGAAAACAGCAATGTAGTATGTCTAGTTACTGACCCCTTGTTGCTGATTTGCTTGAAGAATCTCAGATACTGAAATAGCTAGACATAGAGCTTGGCTCAAGTCTGTGTCGTCATCCTTGAGTCCCAATAAGCTGCTGCCAAAGAGACTGTTGTTGTTCTATTATGGTAAGACACAAAATACCTTTTACATTAATTGCAATTATTATAATTTAAAAAAAAAATCAGACTCCAATCTAAGATTGTTACTTCTACAATGCTACAGGTGTATGTTGGACTTTATAGACAAGTTAAAAATAAGAGTCAGCCACATGAGTTTTTCCATCAGAGAATTTCTGAAAACCATTAAAACAGCCAGACTTCCCTTACATTCAAGTTTGTCAAATAATAATTTGACAGCCCTATATCACTACAGTTGTGTCAACATGGTTAAAAAAAAAACACATTTTTTCATCTCAGCAAACAGAAGTTGGTGTTAAGGAAATCCTGCCCCTTTGGTAATCCCCATTACTGGTCTACTACAAAACATGTGTACACCATGCTCAGAAGAAAGCACAACAAGCAAGCCAAAAGTAATGAGTACCAGTTACAAGTTATTAGTTGCACTGATGTCAGTGGGACTACTTAGGACAGTAGGAAGTGCAGGACTTTCCAGTATACAAAGAGCCCTATTTATCCTTCATCTTAATAGCTTTTTCTGCTCACTTTCTCAAAATTACATCCAAGATTGCTATCCGATCCCTGCCAGAGAACTACTGTATCAGTTTGGCCTGTCTGAATTGCTCAGTGTTCATAAAAATCACCAAGTTATAAAGTAATTTCCTCAACTGCTTGGCTATTACCTTTCTGAAAGAAGTTGGAGTTTTACTATAATAATACTGTGCCAAAGAGAAAAGGTCTTCTATATCTTCTATATCCAAACTGGCTGGGGAAGTTTCTAGGAATCCTGTAACATGCAACATATGGAAATTAATACTTAAAACATTTAAACAAAACATTGCATGTGGCCTTTTCAAACAGTAAAATATACTTTCTTTAATAAAGCACAACACAATTTTTTTTGACTAACCTGCATGTTAGTTTATCCTCTCATTCAGGAACATAATTGTTTTGGAAGTTACATATTCAAAATATGTACCATTTACCAGTACATTTGTGAATATAGCGGTGGCTTCTTAAGCTGCCTGTATTGTTGAGTGATGGGATGGGACTGCTAGTCAAATCTCATTAGTTACAGACTGGTGGAGCCAGAAAATGCAGGAAATATCTGTTGTCCCCTTAAAGGTTTCTGAACCTCAGAAACACCACACACATGCATGTTATTTGCTAAGTGTTTAAGCTTCAACTCAGAATTACTCATGTTTAGAGCATTTCTATCTAAATTTATAGTTTAATCCTAAATCAATACTTCACCTAGTAAAGAGATAGCTCAGGAAGATCCAGGGAAAGCACCAAAAACTCTTAGTGACTATTTGACACTTATCTGTCCATCATGATGAAAGGGTGAAACTCAGCAGTGTATGCCAATATGGCAAAAAACCAAAACAACTTTACTGTGTATTACTGGATTTATAAAAAAAGTAAATACTTTCTTATTTTATTTTTTTAGGTTTAATAGTTCATAGACCTGCATTTTCATTGATGTGAACACAACATTAGAAATATAATAGATGAGATCCCTACCCAAGGAGCCTACAGTCTAATTCATATAAATGAAGACATGGGGGAAGAACACACACAAAAATGGGTGCATAGAGTGTCTAAGAGAAAGAGCTAGTGAGAGGACTGGAGCATGAATAGAGAGGTTGTTTCAAGCACATGAAGAAAGGCATGCTGCCAAGTGTGAGAGAAGGAAAGGGAAATGCAAGAAAAGCATGGGTAGGATGCAAAAAGTGACAGGGGAATGAAGGAAGAAATGAAAGCAGAATACAGGCAGAAAGTGTTACAATGCAGTGATTTGAAGGTGACAATCAGGAACATTATGAAAAGAAACCGCGAGTGAGGGGATTTGCTGAGGGAGTGATGGAATCAGACTGGCAAATGGGGAAGATTATTTTAGCAGCAGCATTACAAGAGCAGTACGTACTTATCATTTCTTCTCTGCTGTCTGATTCTTGTGCTAAAATAACATCTCTGAAAATAGTAGAAACACAAGTATGGATTAAGTCAGTAAAAACAAACACCAAATACGGACAAAACTGTGAGACCAGCGAATTCATATTATTAACTAGGTACTCACTTTGCATTGACAAGGATGATTAACATTAAGAAATAAATAAAAAATGGATCTGCTTGTTGTAGGTATCCATCCCATATTGCCTGAGTGACTTCAGCTGAGCAGTAATATGAAAAGAGGCTTCCAAGCTGAAACGTTGGGGAATAGCGTGAAACAAAGCAGAGTCAGGAACAACTTTAGCAGGACTACAATACTGCTAACAGATAGACAAGCTAGCTAAAAGAAAAACATTGAGGACAAGGTGCCACTAGTACTCCTTTTCTTTTTTTGAAATTGTACATCTGCACTGTGCATTGAAGGGTAATTCTACCCTTAAAAATTACTTTTTAAAAAGTTGCATAGTGGGGATCCAAATGGTTTCTCTATTTTTACGTATGCTCACTTCACAGCTGAAGTTTTTTTTTGTTTTTTACTGTCAGCCCTACAAGCTCAACTTGGGATCTGAAAGTTAGGCTGGGCTTAATTCTGGCTCATATGTCTTCAGCAATAGAGGTTTTGAAATTTAACTTAGTTGTTAATTTTGATGAGGCATAAGCCATAACAGAATTCATTCCCTACTGTTTTGTTGGCTGTGCAGGGCTAATCTTAACAAAAAGTAGTGACAGAACTTATTCTAGTCAGTAAAGCAAGCAGACATGACTTTGAATACACACTGTGAAACAGTGAATACCTATTAAGGTGGAGCCATTTTTACATTTTCACAGTTGAACCAGACTAAATTAAAGAGGATCACACATATAGTTTGGCAGTGAGACACACCATTTAAGTTTTAAAGCATTAGGCTGACAGATGAGTTACTAATTATCTGCCAGGAATGGAGTGTTTTATTACTATTATAAAAAAATTAATCTTTGGGCGCACACACTTTTAAAAAATGTATCCTTTCCACTACACAGAAAGTGCAAAGTGGATGAAAGAAAACAAGCTGTGAATTTCCTTCCCTGCTGGACAACATTTGTAATGATACTTAACTGAAAGGCGTAATACTTGGCTGATTTAGGGGCTTGCTGAGCCTACTGTTGTGCTCCAGATGGGATCGCTATTGTCATGGCTTTCAATAGCACTTCACCTACAAAACCTATCTTGAGAGCATTTAACACCTCCCAATTTGCTATTGTAATAAGGGTCAGAAGGTTTGAACAATTTTGAGTCAAGCTCTGTTGAATACAGTCTTTCTTTGAAAGACAATGGTGCACTGACAGATATAAATGGTGTTTCTTACAAACTTTTGTGTGTTTGAATTCCCACTCCCAATCCCTCAAAATATAGTGATCTTAGAAAGAGCAGTTTCAGAGTAACAGCCATGTTAGTCTGTATTCGCAAAAAAGAAAAGGAGTACTTGTGGCACCTTAGAGACTAACAAATTTATTTGAGCATAAGCTTTCGTGGGCTACAGCTTATGCTCAGATAAATTTGTTAGCCTCTAAGGTGCTACAAGTACTCCTTTTCTTTTTATATAATAGTTATTGAAACATACTTTCACTAGGGAGTAATATACAGATATACTAGACAGACTACAGTCAAATCTGACTGCTGCTTTAGATGATGACTGGCCAAAGATAGATTTTATTTATTTGTGTGTGTATATTAATATTAGATTTTATCTGCTGCAATTTAGTATTAAGTTAGTAGCAGCACAGAAAGCTCTAATTAAAAGAGGTGCTATTTTATACACAGTTTTATGGCTTTTTATTCCTCTAGCTTGAAGTGAAGAACCTTTGAAAAACTTGGTAGAGCCCAAGGATGCAAAAATACACCCTGACTGCTAGGATCTAGGTTTCACAGCTTACCATCAGTGTCTTTACTACAGACTTTACTTTACAGACTTCTCTTGCAAAATATAATTTAAGAAAACTGTCTCAAACAAAGTTTTGGATTTCCTACACTACTATCGAGTTTGATCTTGCAGTTTTTTGATGCACATTCACACTGACTTCAATATGATGTGTGACTACAAAACAAGTGCCAGGTCATATTAATTAGCAAATTAAAGGTTGGGGGAAAAGGCCAATTCTTTAAGAGACAGTGACACACAGCCTTGGGCTGCAATCCTGAAAAGAATTATTTTAGTATTAGTTCTGTCAACTCAAATATTTTAGTTAAGTGAGGGAGGAATTTAAAAAAACAGACAACAGTAACTTGAATTTATAAAATGAATTAGCCCTATTCTAATCCATAATCTCTGAACTGACGTCCATACGCAAAACAATTGAATATATGGAGAAGTGGTATGCAGTACTATTTAACCACCTCTTGGAAGTGGCAGTCAACTCATACTTAATACGAAGCACTTCCAATCCCTAGTATCAATAGCTTAGGTTTTATTTCTACAGTAAGGATCTAATGTTCACAAGATCTCACCTTCTATTTGGAATGGAATGACTAGAGACTATAAAAGTGACATACTAAAAAACCATACACCTTTGTGTTCTTCTATTTCAGAACACTTTGGAAGTGATTAAAAAAATAAAACCTCCAAATTCCTTTTGCATCACTATTCCATAGCTCAGCAGTTTGTACTTAAAAGTTTCTACAGAAATTTATTTTATTATGTTTCCCTACTTTCACTTTATTACCCAGTTGAGTGCATACGAGTCCGGTGTCATCTTCTTAGTGTCAAGAAAGGAGCACAGTTCAGGCTCATGATACTGGAGGAGAAGCCTAAATAGATGAAATGGTCTCCCCTTCTGGAAACAATCCCTAAAAAGCAAGTAGCAAGACAATGTTTATGAAAACACCACAATACTCCAGTCATTAGGCTTATATTGGCAATTCTTAGCTAAGAAGAAAACATAACTTTATGTGTATTAAGAGGAAACATGTAATCCCTTCGCTCATACAAATGGCCACATCAAAGCTGATCAGATGGTGGGGAGAATTAACAAATACTTTAACATTTTTAAACAATTTAAGCCACTACATTTAAATATCAAAATGAAGTTTAAACATTCGTTTGTGAAAGTCACTTTGGGCAGGAGTGTGCCTCAATCTAAACAGAGAATATTGTTAACTATTCTAATAGAACTGACCAAAGTGATTTTAAAAGATCTCCATGTACACCTGAATAAAAATTTCACATTAAGCAACTAGTGGGGAGGGAAGAGAGGCAATCATGGTATGGAGTAGGGCAAAATAAATTTGGAAGACAGTAAAGACAAATCTTTCTTGTAAATTAAGTTCACTCAATACACAGCTCTCCCAATCAATGTAGTTCAATGTAGGTATGTGGGCAATTCTATTATGTTGAAGTTTGAAGTGAAACATTCCACCAATTTAATGCGTTATTTTAATTATTAAAAGATTTCTGCTTTCCCATTCAGTTAACAGTGTAATGGTAACAAACCGAAGACAGACATTCCATTGTCTTATTTTTAGCATAACAATTTAGGCTCAAAAATTAATTTCAATCTGAATGGTTAATAGAAGAGTTCAAGTCACTCACACTTTATCAGCTACTAATATTCAAAATGGACTAAAAAAAAACTTTCAGAATTTAGAGAATTAGTTTCTCTGAGTTTCAGCTTACGATTGTAATAAAATCTCCATTTCAGATGTAGCAGGATTTTTCTCAAATTGCTCCGCTGAATAAATTGCTCCCTACTACTTACCAGCTCAATCAATCCTCTAGTGGCCTGTCCAGATGTCTAAATGCAATTCACTGCCTCTCAAGAGCAGCGAGTTCAAATACCTACCTCCTCTATCACTGGAGGGGTGAAAAGGCAGAATGACACAAAGAAAAAAAAAAAAAGTGCTCAAGATGCTGATTTAAGAATCGCTCTCTAGCCAAAGAAAGAACAGAACTGACCACCTTAAGAGGAATCTATTTTCCATCCCTCACTAGAGGGAATATTGCCATGAGAAAACAGAATTCTCAACCTAACCCCTGCCAGCATTATCAAATGAGGATAGGAAATACTGTAGACTCTATCATCAACCATTCAGCAACATTCTAGGTTGTTTATCACTATTTCAGATCATATACTAAAACACATGTTGTGCTAATTTGTATCTTTGCATGATGTGATAAATGTGTGCTCATCTGTTTTCATTTTCTCCTGCTGAGGGGTAAAGAAATAGCCCTTTAATAAAAACAGATGTGTCAACATTAATGGCTTGACATTTTCATGTAAGCAGTTAGTTTACCCTGTCCAGCTAATAAAAATCATTATTATTCTACATGATAAGGAGAGAAATACAGCGAGATGCAGGGAGAAGAGAACTTCCTTATTATTACAATAAATAAACAAACTTTTGAGAACAGGTATCACATGTAAGAAAGGTTTGAAAATCACTCTCTCTATAAGAATTATATTAATTTTCTACATTGTGTCTTCCTTCCCTTGTTTTGTTAAATAAGCTGTTTTCAAGAGAAACCAGCTACGGTTTAACAGTTCATCTGCTCTTTCTGCACATATCCCTACCTGATGTCAACATTCTCTTAAAACAATTTCTACAACAACCTGCCTACAATTAGGATTTCAGGTAAGTATCAGCAACAGGTAAAATTATTAACAAGAAATCCTGTTTTCATTAAGTTGCCTTTTTTTGTGTGTGTGGAAAGTATAAGGATAGTCCTATGGTTAAGACACTGGACTTGGACACAAAAGATCTGGGTTCCATTCCCAACTCTGTGACAGACTGTCTGTGAAATGTTGGCCAAATTATTTAAATCTCTTCATTTCTCATTTGTAAAATGGGGATAATACTTCCTCTCACACCCTTCTTCTCATCTAGACTAAGATCTTTGAGCAGAGACTGTCCATTAGTATGTCTATGTACAGCACTTTGCACATTTGGAGTTTCCAGGCACTACTGTAGCACAAGTAATATTAATTTTAATATGAGGGAGTAAATGTAGTGGTTAGAACAGCAGGGGGTGCTTCAAGATTCCTGAGTTTTATTTCCAAATTTAGTTTTATTTCCAAATTGATTATCTACTGTGTAGCTTGGGAAATCAGACCTTTATGTGCCTCAGTTTACGCACCCATTAACATGAGGACAATAGTCTCTACCTCCTTTATGGTGATGTTGAGAAACTTAGTGTTTGTGAAGTGCTTTGAAGTCACTGGAAGGCAGGCATTATAGACAAGCAAAATGCTAATAAGGGAAGAGAAAGTTCATCTTACAGAACATATAGGCAGAACAGTTTCTAAACAAGTACTTCCCATATTGCATGAGGTGATAATGTGCTTTTTAAAAGGTCTAGGGAATGTGTGCCAGTTACATGTGAATTAGTTAGATCATGAAAACTTCAGTAGTCATTTTCTGGAATCATATCTAACATGTCTGTAGCATTTAGATTAGTTACATTTTCATGTACACCTCCAATTTTACAATAATCTGAGGGAATGTGGCAGTTTTGCTACAAACAATGCTACTCCTTTATTACTGCAGAAATCTCTATACCATTTGCAAAATCCACCATAATCTATCTTTTGAGATAAACTAGTTCTGAAAAATTTACATATTCGATGCCAGCAACAGTAGTGTGTTCTCTCTCTCTCTCTCTCTCTCTCACACACACACACACACACACACACACACACACTTACTTTACCTAGGAATGTACTTGTTCATGATAGCATAAAAGCAATTGTATAAATCATTGCGTGGAATTCGAAGATGCACCAGTGGCTTCAGTAGATGTATCCAACCGAGGCAGGAACTGTATTTAACATTACGTGATTTACAATAAAAGGTTGTAACGGATTCAATATCCAAAAGTAATACGGACTTCTCTTCTTCTGGCACTGTCAGCTGATCTGGAAATAGAAAAGTATAACAAATACTTGAGACAGTGTGTATATAAAGTCTGCTGCAGTTTCCACGGTATACATCTGATGAAGTGAGCTGTAGCTCACGAAAGCTCATGCTCAAATAAATTGGTTAGTCTCTAAGGTGCCACAAGTACTCCTTTTCTTTTTGCGAATACAGACTAACACGGCTGTTCCTCTGAAACAAGTTACAGAATAGTTTCATATGGCAGTTACACTCACATACAGAACTGTAACTGACTGCAGATAGAGTAGCTCGAATCAGATTTTTAAGTGATGGTGTGAAAACAGGTTTTAAGTAGGGCTGTCAAGTGATTAAAAAATTAATCACAATTAATTGTGCTGTTAAACAATAACAGAATGCTATTTATTTAAATTTTTTGGACATTTTCTACATTTTCAAATATATTGATTTCAATTACAACACAGAATACAAAGTGTACAGTGCTCACTTTATTTTTGATTACAAATATTTGCACTGTAAAAAAAGAAATAGTATTTTTCAATTCACCTAACACAAGTACTGTAGTGCAATTTCTTTATCATGAAAGTTGAACTTACAAAATGTAGAATTATGTACAAAAATAACTGCATTCAAAAATAAACAATGTGAAATTTTAGAGCCTACAAATCCACTCAGTCCTATTTCTTGTTCACCCAATTGCTCAGACAAAAAAAGTTTGTTTACATTTGCAGAAGATAATGCTGCCTGCTTCTTGTTTACAATGTCACCTGAAAGTGAAAACAGGCGTTTGCATGACACTGTTGTAGCTAGTGTCGCAAGATATTTACATGCCAGATGCACTAAAATTCATATGTCCCTTCATGGGGACACGCATCCATGCCGATGATGGATTCTGCTTGATAACCATCCAAAGCAGTGTAGACCGATGCATGTTCATTTTCATCATCATGAGTCGTCAGATGCCACCAGCAGAAGGTTGATTTTCTTTTTTGGTGAGTGTTGCTCTTGTAATACTTCTGAAATCATGCTTTACACCTTGTCCCTCACAGATTTTGGAAGGCACTTCAGATCCTTAAATCTTGGGTCAAGTGCTGTAGCTATCTTTAGAAATTTAACATTGGTATCTTTGCATTTTGTCAAGTTTGAAGTGAAAGTGTTCTTAAAACGAACAACATGTGCTGGGTCATTTTCTGAGACTGCTATAACATGAAATATATGGCAGAATGCAGGTAAAACAGAGCAGGAGACATACAATTCTCCTCCAAGGAGTTCACAAATGTAATTAACACATTTTTTTTAACAAGCATCATAAGCATGGAAGCATGTCCTCTGGAATGATGGGCAAAGCATGAAGAAGCATACGAATCTTTAGCACATCTGGCACATAAATATCTTGTGACGCCAATTACAAAAGTGCCATGCAAATGCCTGTTCTCACTTTCAGCTGACATTGTAATTAAGAAGTGGGCAGCATTATCTTCCATAAATGTAAACAAACTTATTTCTTTAATGATTGGCTGAACAAGGAGTGGGACTGAGTGAACTTGTAGGCACTAAAGTTTTACATAATTGCACTAAAAATGAAACAATGAACAAAAAAAACCTACATTTGTAAGTTGCACTTTCATGATAAAGAGATTGCACTTCAGTACTTGTATGAAGTGAATTGAAAAAATACTATTTCTTTTGTTTATCATTTTTACAGTGCAAATATTTGTAATAAAAAGGAATATAAAGTGAGCACTGTACACTTTGAATTCTGTGTTGTAACTGAAATAGATATTTGAAAATGTAGAAAACATCCAAAATATTTAATAAATTTCCGTTGCTATTCTATTGTTTAACAGTGCGATTAATTTTTTTGAGTTAATCGCATGAGTTAACTGTGATTAATCGACAGCCCTAGTTTTAAGAAAAAGGCATTGGCCTAAATTTTCAAAGCAAGCGGGGATGTCACAATGAAGTGGGAACAGATGAGACTGTATTTTCTAGCCTACATGAAACAAAGAGGTAGATTTAAAATGTGCTAAATGCCCCTCTTTTATTCCAATTTGGAGCACTCAGCACATAACAGTCTCTCCAGCTCCACAAGTCAAAAGGGACTTTTAATTCAACAGACTAATCAATAATGCATATCTCCAATTCCTCAAAAACCCACTTACATACAAAACTTGAATTCTGATCTCAGACAGATTAAAATATCAGAGCAGGTCTTCTGATGGCAAAATTAGAGAGTTGTCATACTCAAACTACATATCTCCTCTGTTGTAGAGGTGTAGGCTGTGCTTGTTAGCCTAATAAAGTTGCAAGTCTCCCCTCCTACCTTTCTCCACCACGCCACCTCTGGCTACCAGGGATTGGGAAATGAGGGGAGGTGGCAGACAGAGGGAAAAGACTTGCAGACTGATCAGGCTGACAAGCACAGTTTGCATCTCCACACTGCAGCACATTCTGTAGTTGAAAAGCCTGCCTGGTGAACTACAAGAGGAGACCCACTCTGACAATCCTTAGGATGTGAGAAAACCTGGATCTATGCAGGAAATAGCCCGACTTGATTATGTAAAGAGTTGTCACTTTGGATGGGCTAGCACCAGCAGGAGAGTGAATTTGTGTGGGAGGGTGGAGGGTGAGAAAACCTGGATTTGTGCTGGAAATGGCCCACCTGTTGATCACTTTAGATAAGCTATTACCAGCAGGACAGTGGGGTGGGAGGAGGTATTGTTTCATATTCTCTGTGTGTATATAAAGTCTGCTGCAGTTTCCACGGTATACATCTGATGAAGTGAGCTGTAGCTCACGAAAGCTCATGCTCAAATAAATTGGTTAGTCTCTAAGGTGCCACAAGTACTCCTTTTCTTTTTGCGAATCCTTAGGAGGTTAGTCAGAGCAGGACTCACTGACAAACCTTACTGGTCACAAGCAGTATGGAAAGGGGGGGGTATAACAGGAGTGGGATAAAGAACATAGGTTAATGAGTGAGCTAGCTGTCTGTTTAACCAGTTTGCATTCAGAATAGCCAGCCCGCAAATGCAAATGCCAGGTTAGGTAGCAGAGCTTGGGATGGATACAGACCATGGTTGAGGAACAAGAAAGCATACAGGCTGGAAGCCATTTGACTCGCCTGTGTTACTACCTTCCCAGAGTCCAAGGTGATGGTGGTGTACACAAAAAGCACAGCTGTTAAATCAGGTAGGCAAGCCGACAGCCCTGGAAAAGGGATGTAACTGGCAGACTGACTGTTCTATCCAGGGTAGATTAATTTAAAAATATTACTTTTAATCACGACTCAAAATCCTTGATTTTCACTTACTGATTTAAATCATCAATTTTAATCATGTTTTCCAATTATACTTTTTAGGTATTTTCCTAAAGAGAGGTTCATTCTTGCTAGTTGGTATAACCATTAAAACATGTTGATTTGATTATTTACAACTAAATAAAGCTTTTAAACTAGATGTGGTAATTTTTGCTAACCAGGGGGTATATAACTATACCCATTTATTTCAGCAAATATGTAGCTTAGCATATTTATTCAGATTTCTATGTTTTCATTGTTAGAAAGTGTATTTCTTATTTACAAGGTAATTAACTTTTTATTCACGCTTTGTGTCAAGCTACATTTGAACGGAAATTCAAATTCAATTAAAAATGTGAAAAACTAGCATTTTAAAATAATTTTTATTGAACATTACCAGAAGTGAGTTGCATACATAACAAAGAGATGCAAAGCTGTCCTGCAGAGACTGCAAGTATTGACATTTGGAAAAAATACCAGCATTCACTCCACTGTGAAGACTGAAAATGATACTTAATGAAGAATTTGACATCATGACCTATTTATAAAGCTTGACCTCTGAATTAAATGTTTTTACATTTATTCTCTCTATGTATAAAAGCAGCCTTTAACTCAACATTTACAATTTATAAGGAGAGCTCATTGATTCAGTATATTTTTCATTTTATTTTACTTGATTATAGTAAGTTTAGATCTTAACATAGGTTGTCACAAATAAAAGTTTAATTTTGAACAGGCTTATTTTATAAAAGAAAAAATGTGAATAAAAATCCAATTTAAATAAAAATTGGATTTTTACTTTAAAAAGATTTTTCACACATACCCTTCCTCTCCTCCCTCCCCCGGTCATCTCTCTTTATGCAGCTGAATTGGGTAACGACAAAAAAAGGGGAATGACAGTCTGTGTTTAAGTATAGGCTGCTTTTAATTTAACATGTTATAATAATAAGTGTGTCCACATGAAGTTTGTGGTGACTAGTTATTTTGCTACAGGGACCCCACAACCCATAACTGATGGTAAAAATTATCTACAAAGGACGCATTTAAAAAGGTTTCCTTCACAAAAGTTGGTAAATATTTTTTTATAATATATAAAAGAAAATGCAAGTGTCATCTGAAGAGTTATAAATTTGCAGACTCAATACCGTCACTAAAATGTGAAATAGAGGATTTCAATCCTGTTTTAAATGCAAGTCTTAGATATAACCTTAACACCATGTTATATTGATTAGATTAATTACTTTGGTATGGTCACAAAACTAGTTATATGAAAGTTTTCTTTTGGCCTGATGAGAAAAACAGGGAAAAAAACCCACAAGGAATAGTGACTTTACAGATGTAATGTGCCATAGTTCCATACAACATTAAAATTGATTGTGCCATTTTGCTGTACTCCTGAAAAAGCTAAGTAACCTAATAACATTAATAGTGGCGTTTTAGATTTTTTTTTCTATTTACTTAAGTGATTTTTTTCAGAAGTGAAACAGGGAAGAGGAATTCACATAGGGAACAGCTTTTTCTTCTCAATAGCTACTATACAAATGCAAAAACAGTTTAAAAATTATTATTGGATTATTGGTACATTATGCTAAGGACTTCTGGAAGCCCTTCAATGACAATTTCTAGAACTAGGGCAAGTGCATTTGCAGCAGTTTGTTTAGTTTTTTTAAGGTTCTGTAATGGTGGATAGGGAGAAAAGTGAAACGAGAGGAAGAGAAACAATGAAATAATGGCCACCAGTTTCCAAAGCAGTTCTGCATCCAATTCTGAATTCTGCAAAGAAATGTAGAGCTCCTGGCTATGACATATCTAGTAGCAAATACACAGGGGGACATGTAATCATAACTAGTCACTGGCTGAAGTTTAGGATATATATATATTTTATAAAGAAACCTGCTCATCCATTGCTCTGCTTATATACATAAAACCTTAAGTCATATAACTGGACCAGCATCAAAAACTATAGATCACCCCCAAACCACACAATACTCTGAAATTTCCTTCATCTAATCCACTCAGATCTAACCTCTTAGAGAGCTGAAGACTGGCTTTGCAGCCTAGCTTGAAAGTAAACAAAGTAAAACAAAAACAGGAACTGGAAGAATTCAAATGCAAGGGTAGGGATTGCCTAAGTTACTAAAGGGATGTCATCAATTTAAAAGTCAGTCACTATTGCATAAAAATGAGTTAGGAGTATTTTCAGATAAAACACTTGCCACTTAATCTTCCTGACAAATATTTAGTTTTAAAATGGCATTTTCCTATGTTATGTATCACTTCTTCTTGTGTTGCTGTGTGAAATACCTAAACAAAAAGGGGAAACTGACTGGCACAATGGGAGTGGGGGACTGAAAAAGGAAAGGAATTCCCTCTCTCATCTTTCAGTTCTAGTAAACTTAGGGGTCCCTTCTAACTACAGCTGACAAAAAGTTCTAGACAAAAAGAGTAATTTAAATTGACAATGTCCATTTAAGTTTATTTCTCTCTCCTATATGAAGTCACTGGAAGTAACCCGGCTCTAAGTTAAAAAAAAATGAGTTCCTTGTTTTAGATTGCGTTTAAAAATATAGCTAAAAATATGTGCAACTGTGTTACAGAAGTATTACACACTGCTGTAGCTGGTACCCCCATCTTAATATCCAATGGGGACAGAATGAGTTAAACCGATGGGAGACTGTTCCTCCCTCAAAAGTTGTAGGAAGTGGTATTGGTGATTAAGTGAACCTGAGAGTCAGCACTGATGAAGTGAGCTGTAGCTCACGAAAGCTCATGCTCAAATAAATTGGTTAGTCTCTAAGGTGCCACAAGTACTCCTTTTCTTTTCACTGAATCAGTGTTTATTATGGTGTTAGGAGGCACTGTGTTGCTCTTTGGCATAAGATGGCAACTCATCCCAAAGTTCAAAACCTGAAGGACATTATATAAAACACATCAAATGCAACAGACCAACTTTTTTGAAAGTGGTAATTTACATTTTTCAACACAGTCTCAATCACAGCCCTTTTTCCATTGGATTGTATTTGGATTATGCAGTTTCTCACATAACAGATAATACTTTGCACTTCCTGCATGTCTTCCATTCAAAGATAAAGTTTTGCTTGCACATCGAAGATATTCAGTTATTCTTCTGTGCTAAGCTTTTACCTTCCCCACCCAAAATCCCCTTCACAGTTTAAATACTAGTGAAGATAATTATGTTAAACAACATGACTTTAAGAGAGCAGGCATTACAGAAATGTAATCAAACTTACCAATTAGCTCTTGGCAATCCTTGTGAATTATGCTCTGTTCCGGTAGATCTAAACAACCATCCCAGGATGCCAGACTGTCCCCTTTTCTTACAACATTCAGTGCAATCTGAAAACAAACAGTTCTTCAAAGCATTACTGGCTGTACCTATGCAGCGATTTAGTTACTGCACTCAATGAACTCTACAGATTTAAGCTCAAAGGAGAATAAACATTTCAAAACTGAATTAAACACACTTCAGAATTCTGCATGGCACACATGCACACACGAATGGGGGTGGGGGGTAATCCTTTTATAATTATTCATGATACTGAAGCCATCAGCTTCAAATAAAAATATATCTGCAAGCATTATCCTCTTTATTTAAAGTCATAGTTACCTTCCAAACTTTGGCTCTCAAATCAGCAGGCAGTGGTCTCCCTTGAATTATGTTTCTTACTGTTTCAAGGTCACAACCTCCTTCTTCTAGAGCTTCTTCAAGGTCTTTTTCCCTACAGAAATTTTTTGTAATACATTTAAAAGTACTTTAAACAGGAAAATATGTTTTGATTATTCAGTATCGTCCTGTATGTATACACATGTGGTATCTGCTAAAGATCCCTCCAAGCTGGAGGATGCCATCAACCTAAAAAAATATATATATATTTAAAAATACGTTTCCTGACCTGTTATTTATAAAAACTTCGATTATTGAAACCAAATACTGTAAAATCTAATTTATTTTTCACAATGTGTGTGGTCTGCTTGACTTCTAATTCCACTCAGTTTAAATAATGAAAATGAATTATTTCATTTTCTGGTTCTCATGAAGTGGCACATTGCTACAAAATTGGTCAAACATTGCAGAAGATTGTTTAAACCTAAGGAGCTGCACTATTTTCATTGATATGTTAGAGATTCTAAGGAAGCATTTTTTCACCCACACGACACACTCAAATGCAAATTCGGGACCTAAATTAGGTGGCAATGTCTCATTAAATAAAATCATTAGATGACCTAGATACTGGAAAAATATTTTCCAGAGGTTTATCAATAGTTAACTCCATATTTCCTTTTTCAGATGCATTCATGTCATGGGATGCTAGCCAATTAATTAACCTAGTCTTCAGTTTTATCTGGCATAATTAGTGTGGCAAACATAAAAGAAAACAAAAAAACCCCAACAAATCAATGGATTTAAAAGATATCAAAAAGCTTTTAACACTAATACTGCAATATAACAAGTTAGCATATAACAGAATACTCAAGATGTTCCAGTTGTAAGATTTTTTTTTAATGTCTCACCAAAAATGTTTAAATGTAGACAAAACAGGTGATTATTCAGAAAGTGAAAACTACGTACGTATTTTTAACAGATAATATCTTCTTGCTGGCTGCAGTTGAACATTTCACACACTTGCAGACTGAATGCACCTGTTCAGCTACCTCTTACAATTTCATGTGAAGTTACAATTATGGCAAAATGGCAGGTGCAACGGGATATCAGAAGTGACAGTTAAAACAGTTTGTCTACAGAGTGAGAAGAGCGTGACACACTTGACATATATTAAGTACAGAATGATTCTACTCCAAAATACAGAGATGTATATACTTGCACATGTGGGTACTAAAGGCTTATCAGTTCAAGCGCTCTGTTAGTAACTAGTGTTGCCACATCACAATCTACTTCGTGAACTTCATTGTCCTTTAAAAAGGTATGTTTCATAAGGAAGAATTGTGGTACTGGCTGATATTAAATTCTAACATTCTATAGCAGACCCAGTAAAATTCCTCACATTTAGGCACTTTTCTTATGGTATGTATTTGTCCATGGTCTTCGGTAGCTACAGTTCATATTCCTGTAATAGATACAGCAAGTCAGATGCTAGTTTAGTATGCTAATTTTAATGTTTAACTACCCACTCCCAATGGAGTTCCTTGATCAAGACATATCAACTCTAGTCTCTTAAAAGACACACAAAAATCTGATTTTCTAAAGATTAATCTACATATTTCAAAACTACACAGGATGTTAGATATTAAAGTTAAGTACCTGCACAATTGTTTGTATCTTTTTCCAATAGGCTTATAAGCATAAGTGCTTTAAAATCAGATTTTATATGTCGATTATATTGTATGAAAGCCAACATATTCATACCCAGTTTGGATGAAAATGTAGCAAGACTTCGTAAGAAGAGGTTCACTTTTCTAGGTTTTTTTTTTTTTTAAATTAATCTATTATTTGTACAGCGGAAGTGCTTAGAAGCCCCAACCCAGATCAGGACCTCATTGTTCTAGGCATTGTACACGTACAAAGGAGTTTACAGTCTAAGGCTTTAGTCAGGAAAGATATCTGCCCTTACATGTTACTCTGTAGTTAAAATTTATTAGAGTTTAATAAGCAGCTCCCCAGCACCCCTGAAATAGATTACAGGTACATGTCTGTTGGAGAGGAACACCCCCACACACCTTCCCAAAGCTATTATGCATACTCATGTTAGAGGAGTTGCTGATTTTAGATGAGAGACAGCAAAGTTATCTTCACAGCTGTGCAATAAATTACCGCCTTAGTGGTATGGTTATGTCAAGAGGGTTATAATTCTAAACTGGGGAGTCTAAAGAACCAGCAGTAGCTGCAAAGCTTAATGTTTTGTCTATAGTAGTATAATGCTTCCTACTTATACCCTTAATAAATAGCTCATAACATCATTCATTAGAGCAATTCAGTTATCACTTTTCATTCCCATCTAAAAGAGACATGAGGAAGCCAAGCTGCTCACTTGAATAATCTCCCAAATAGAAGAGATCCTCATTGATGAATACGAATCAAATGGGAAAATAAAACCAACAAAATATTTGCAAACCTGAATTCATTTGAGCAAATCTTTTCTGTGTCTTAAGACTTCAGAAAGCCTGATCCATATAGAAGTAGAGATTAAAATAAAAACACACCTAAAAATTTAGTGATGGCTGTGTTTTGTGGTTCTCATGTATTTATAAAATGGCCACACTAGCCACTTGATTTCTTTTTCATATGCTTCCTTTTGTGCAATCTTTCATTAGCACAATAATGTAACCTGTACCTAGCTGAAATTAATGTTCTGTTCAGAAGTCCAGTTTGACAGGTGGCAACCACAGGATCAAACTCCATTTGACAAACACCAGACATTGCACACAGCACAGCACTACCCAGTGAACATTATCAGCACAATATGCTCCACGGTTCTAATGCTTGCAATTTAGGCATATAACCCAGCAAGGCAAAATAAATTAGCATTCCTTAACACATAGGACAAACATGGTTGAGTGGTGTCCACATACTGACACAGTTGTGCAAAACTATGCAACCCTGTTTGTTCATACACCCCTAAATTGTCTGACTATATTTGTACCAGTGCATTCTGGAAAATGTGGGCCATGAACCCATTCTTCCATAGAAGAAGATAAAGCATCTGAAGGACATACACACAGAGCAGAACCAGCAGCATGTAGGCAATGCAGTCTGGGATATCCAGGTGCACAGAGAAGTGAGATGAAGGAGAAACTGCCAATCCTGTTAAGCAGGCACTGTTAGGAGGTCCCATCAGTATTGTAAAACCCTGAACTCAGTGTGTCAAACTGATTAGAGAGAGACAATCAAGTGCCAGATTAGGCCTATAGCACGGGTAAAATATGGTTAGCTGCTACAGTTTACTATCCAAGTTTTAACCATGTGTGTGGAAACAAAACTGTTACCACCAGCTACATAATTAACTGGTTAAAAGTCATAGTGTAGCTAGAGCCTCAGGCTGTAATATATAAACCACATTTCAACATGTATTGGAGAGAATGTAATTAAATTAAAGACAAACACACCTACGGAACAAATAGAATCATAGGTTTCAGAGTAACAGCCGTGTTAGTCTGTATTCACAAAAAGAAAAGGAGTACTTGTGGCACCTTAGAGACTAACCAATTTATTTGAGCATGAGCTTTCGTGAGCTACAGCTCACTTCATCGGATGCATACTGTGGAAACTGCAGAAGACATTATATACACAGAGACCATGAAACAATACCTCCTTCCACCCCACTCTCCTGCTGGTAATAGCTTATCTAAAGTGATCATCAAGTTGGGCCATTTCCAGCACAAATCCAGGTTCTCTCACCCTCTGCCCCTCTCCCCCCCCCCACAAACTCACTCTCCTGCTGGTAATAGCCCATCCAAAGTGACCACTCTCCCTACAATGTGCATGATAATCAAGGTGGGCCATTTCCAGCACAAATCCAGGTTTTCTCACCCCTCCACCCCCATACACACACAAACTCAATCACCAGCAGGAGAGTGAGTTTGTGTGTGTATGGGGGTGGGGTGAGAAAACCTGGATTTGTGCTGGAAATGGCCCACCTTGATTATCATACACATTTTAAAGAGAGTGGTCACTTTGGATGGGCTATTACCAGCAGGAGAGTGAGTTTGTGTGTGTGTGTGGGGGGGGGGGGGCGGAGGGTGAGAAAACCTGGATTTGTGCTGGAAATGGCCCAACTTGATGATCACTTTAGATAAGCTATTACCAGCAGGAGAGTGGGGTGGGAGGAGGTATTGTTTCATGGTCTCTGTGTATATAATGTCTTCTGCAGTTTCCACAGTATGCATCCGATGAAGTGAGCTGTAGCTCACTAAAGCTCATGCTCAAATAAATTGGTTAGTCTCTAAGGTGCCACAAGTACTCCTTTTCTTTTAATAGAATCATAGAATATCAGGGCTGGAAGGGACCTCAGGAGGTCATGTAGTCCAACCCCCTGCTCAAAGCAGGACCAATCCCCAACTAAATCATCCCAGCCAGGGCTTTGTCAAGCCTGACCTTAAAAACTTCAAAGGTAGGAGGATTCAACCACCTCCCTAGGTAACGCATTCCAATGTTTCACCACTCTCCTAGTGAAAAAGTTTTCCCTAATATCCAATCTAAACCTCCCCCACTGCAACTTGAGACCATTACTCCTTGTTCTGTCCTCTTCTACCACTGAGAATAGTCTAGAACCATTTGCACTGGAACCCCCTTTAGGGTAGTTGAAAGCAGCTATCAAATCCCCCCTCATTCTTCTCTTCTGCAGACTAAACAATCCCAGTTCCCTCAGCCTCTCCTCATAAGTCATGTGTTCTAGTCCCCTAATCATTTTTGTTACCCTCTGCTGGATGCCTTCCAATTTTTCCACATCCTTCCTGTAGTGTGGGGCCCAAAACTGAACAGTACTCCAGATGAGGCCTCACCAATGTCAAATAGAGGGGAACGATCACGTCCCTCCATCTGCTGGCAATGCCCCTACTTATACAGCCCAAAATGCCGTTAGCCTTCTTGGCAACGAGGGCACACTGTTGACACATATCCAGCTTCTCGTCCACTGTAACCCCAAGGTCCTTTTCTGCAGAACTGCTGCCGAGCCATTCGGTCCCTAGTCTGTAGCAATGCATGTGATTCTTTAGTCCTAAGTGCAGGACTCTTCTGGAAAGAATTAAGCAGCCTAATTACAAACACACCTGGAAGAGAATTTCTAATGGACCCACTAGTTTTAATTCTGCAGCTACCAATAGCTGATATTTACAGATTAAAGAGCTATGTATTTGTACTTATATCAAAATTGGCTTTTGCCATAATGTAAATGGAAACAATCACACAGGGGGAAAAATACCCAACAGCAGAATACCATCTTAAAACAGTCAGTCATTCCCTAGAAATTCTATCATCAGTACTTTGTTCCCCGTAGAGCACAAAACAGGGGATGGCACTAGTCTACTGCCTGACCCTGAAGATCACTAAACTGATAGCATGATTTGTCACTACAGAAGTGTTATCACCTTACATTAGATGGTATTGAAAGATACTTTCAAATCTGTTGGGGGGGGGGGGGAGGTTTTGTTTTGTGTGGGGGTTCTCTCTTGGGACTGAGAGGGGCCAGACAGAAATCCATCTTTTCCAACCCATCCTAATACAAGTCTCCAATATTGCAACCAGTATAGGTACGCCAGGCAAGGCGGATTAGTTTATCTTTTGTTTTGCTTGTGAATTTTCCCCGTGCTAAGAGGGAGGTTTATTCCTGTTTTCTGTAACTTTAAGGTTTTGCCCAGAGGGGAATCCTGTGTTTTGAATCTGAATACCCTGTAAAGTATTTGTAAAAATGATTAGGGGTCTGGAACACATGAGTTATGAGGAGAGGCTGAGGGAGCTGGGATTGTTTAGCCTGCAGAAGAGAAGAATGAGGGGGGATTTGATAGCTGTTTTCAACTACCTGAAAGGGGGTTCCAAAGAGGATGGCTCTAGACTGTTCTCAATGGTATCAGATGACAGAACGAGGAGTAATGGTCTCAAGCTGCAGTGGGGGAGGTTTAGATTGGATATTAGGAAAAACTTTTTCACTATGAGGGTGGTGAAACACTGGAATGCGTTACCTAGGGAGGTGGTAGAATCTCCTTCCTTAGAGGTTTTTAAGGTCAGGCTTGACAAAGCCCTGGCTGGGATGATTTAACTGGGAATTGGTCCTGCTTTGAGCAGGGGGTTGGACTAGATGACCTTCTGGGGTCCCTTCCAACCCTTATATTCTATGATTCTATTTACCATCCTGATTTTACAGAGGTGATTATTTTACCTTTCCTTTAAATAAAATCCTTCTTTTTAAGAACCTGACCGATTTTTCCATTGTTCTAAGACCCAGGGGTTTGGGTCTGTAGTCCCTTTGTAACCAACTGGTGAGGATATACGCTCAAGCCTTCCCCAGGAAAGGGGGTGTAGGCTTGGGGGAATATTTAGGGAGAATAGGACTCCAAGTGGTCCTTTCCCTGATCGTTTGTTAAATCAATCACTTGGTGGTGGCAGTGATCCCAAGGCAAGAAAGGAATCTGTGCCTTTGGGAAGTTTTAACCTAAGCTGGTAAGAATAAGCTTAGGGGGTCTTTCATGCAGGTCCCCACATCTGTACCCCAGAGTTCAGAGTGGGGAAGGAACCCTGAGATGACATGGATTGCAACACAGAAGTCATTTCCATTACTCTGCTGTGGCTATGACAGTCAGACATTCTTTTCCTCTATCACACCTAAAAAGACTGTTCAGAATGGTGGGTGATGTAATCAATTGAGTTTGCTCTCTTAAAGAGCCCTGGTAGAGTCTCAATTGCTAATAGGAGCTTTCGGGTTTGATTTTCCTCCAAATAAAAAAAACAAAACAATCAGATTCAGACTGATTTTAACGTTACTTATGAAAGTAATATTACAGCAAGAAACTACAAGAGAAAACTGAAAATGAGCTGGGCCCCTGTCCTGCATCTGATGAAGTGAGCTGTAGCTCACAAAAGCTCATGCTCAAATAAATTGGTTAGTCTCTAAGGTGCCACAAGTACTCCTTTTCTTTTTGCGAATACAGACTAACACGGCTGTTCCTCTGAAATAAACCATTCAGGAAACTTTGACCAAACAGCACACTACTTCTGATAAACCAGGTGGGTTTTTTTGGTCATCATAAATGAAACAAAGCTAAAAGCTAAACAAAAGGAATCCACATGCTCCTCGCAATACAAATGATTAATACACACACATGCACACACATGCAGAGGGAAGGAGAGCGCGCACGAGCGCTTTTTCTTGGCCTTTTAGACAAGATCAAGCATAACATCAATATGGTCTCCAAGTGAATGCATCTGGGACTATATTCACCCTCGTAGTGGGTGAAATTCAAGCATCTAGTATGTATTTTCCATCTCTAACTACCTATGATCCCAACTCCTATTAGTCTTCATGGAAGTTCACATAAATTACTGAGTGTGTTGAGTTTCTGGAAAGCTTTTATTTATTAAGAAGACAGTCACCAAATTAGACCACAATTAAAATGTAAAAGCCAAATTAAGATATTTCATTCTTAACCCTTCAATTTCAATGGGGATGCATAGAGTTAAGATGAGCACTTTCAAATAATGTTGATAGGACCTGCATGGTAAAACCAGACCTAATATTTCGTATAGGTTTGCAGTCAGCTCCTTCTATGCCTGTGAAGAAGCTCCATAACCATGGCATACACGTGACAAGGCTGCCAAATCAGATCAGAAGCTGTTGTGAGGTAAACAAGCAGGGAAGAGAGTCAGCAGAAAAATATTTCTGGAACCAGATCACAGACAGACAGAGGAGAGGCTGAACAGAGAGGAAGCAGAAAAACTACTGATGAACTATTACTTTCACCTATTTGGCAGTACAGAGACTCTTTTATGCAGCTGCATAGCTAGCATAGATCAAAGGCCATCACTGGGATAATGCTTTGAAAATGTACCCCTTAAATTTTTTGTTCTGAGAAAGACACCTAGATATCTTGCTATAAGAAATTACAATGTTGCTTTTCTCCCCTATTTAGTTTAAATCTGCATGGCATACACGGGCTAACCTGACATTGACTATAAACAAGAATAGATGAAAAAAGCTAATCAGTAATACATACCCTTCGGGTAAACCATCACACTCATTCATTAGTCTGTATGAACCTTAAAAACAATTATCTCCACCCAGATTACTACACTGCTTAGCCATATGCTGTTCATAGATCTGTTTATGCTACTATACTTGAAAAGATGCTCTCATTACTTGTATCTGCCTTCCTTAGGCAACAGCCTAGTATAATAACCACTCATTATTTGCCTTAATATACAGCCCATCTTCATGGTAGCAAGCAGTACTGTAAGCATGTATTTAGTAGGTATGGATCTACATACACGCTCCCTGTACCTCCTAGAACAGAAACCAGGCTGCCATCAGTACAGCCTGTGTCACCCCCATCCCATCCATGCACACACCTACCTCCCACTGCCTTATTGGTCACTTTAAATTTAACCTTAAAGCAAATAATTAAAAAAACCCCAATAAGTTGAGAAATGTAACAAGTCCGAACAGGACCTAAAGTTTGAATCCCTACCAATGTTTCATCTGCTGGCACCATGACATTGGAGCCTGCCCCTTCAAATGCCTTACATCTTGGGATTATCAGGAACATGGGCAGAAAAAGGAGAAAGCAGGAGCATTTATGGCATTGCTGTTGTCACAGGAGATATGGGGAATGTGTGTGGAGATCCATGCTAGCATAAGCAGGGCTGCTAGCAGAGATCTATTAGGAAAACAGTACTCTCTCACTCGGAACAGAAAACAGTTACAGTTCAAATTTACTTTCACCAAAGAAGTTCTTTTGTGTAGTCCTGTGAAGACATGCACAGAACCAGATAACCACCTTGTGCGTTTCTAACTCTTTTATTACAGTCTTACCCCACTACTTCAGATTAAGGAGGAAAAGTTAAACCAGCGACACTGAATTTATGAAATGTTTCTCACAGAAACTACCTCTAACTATATCAATTGGCTGAAAAGAGTACACACTTAAGGTCATGTTTTGCATCAGTTATAGAAATGTTTTATAAAATACACATCATAAATTAACATACAGTAAATAAAAAAAACAAAACAAGCCTGCTGGCTGAGTGACCAACAGTAGAACAAATGGTCAGAGGCCATAGGTTTGTAGTATTGTATCTTGCAAATCTTTTTTAAAGAAAAGCTTTCCACTATAAAAACTTCAATCTACATATATTTTTCTACCCTCCAGAAATATCTCTCCCCACACGCCAAACGTTCTGCAACCTCCGTTACGCTCTGGTTCCTATTTTTAGTTAATGATCCTCTCACTGGAATGGAAAAGCTCCAGCAACAGCTATTTTGTATTGATGTAAATAAAAAAGAAGGTCTTCAACTTTTAAAAAAGAGGTGCAGTGAAATATGCCCCAAATGCGGCACCATTTTGAATAACTCAAAAAAGGGTATTTTCCCCCTAAATGTGTTACAGTATCACATTTAACCTTAAGGTTTCTCAGATTTAGGAAGCAGTGTCATGAGAATCGAAAAATAGTATTACACTGGTAAATAGTTTATGTCACATTATTCTGTCTCAAACAGTTTAATTATGGTTCAGGAACCCAACAGTGAAATTTAGAGGCACACATAGTGATTACATCCACAATGAAGCACCTTTCAGTTTTCCAGTTAAAGTAGGTCTTGAGACTATTGAACTGCTGATGTTGTTTAAAAAATATGCTGTTGCATCCACTCGTGTGAGGCCTGAAAACTAAATAAGAGGCTAAATATATTAAGCACCTTCCAGTAGATTCTCTCAACTGTTGTAGGTTCATAACCACGTTTGCATGATTTCACTATAGTTTTAAATGTAATCCTGATGTAAGGGAAAGAAAACAGGATGTATTTTATCTCCTGCTCAACTGATGTTGCAAACTTTATAATTTAAATTACACTTAATTTCAATGAGAAAATGTGTGTATGCACAAGTAGGGACATACCAAAAATATGCTAAAAAAGGAACACAAATTATTTGTTTCATTTAAGTGTTTTCACCCATTGTCTGTTTCACAATGCATTTAGAGTTAGATGTCGATAACTATTCTAGCCTCAAACAAAAGTAATAATATTGCTGAATTCTCACACATTTACCCAAAAGTGGCAAATTGGCGAATATGACTTATTTTGCAACCATGTATTAAATAAATACTTCCTACTAAAAAAAAGTCAAAACAAATAAAGCTACCATGAAGCAGATCACAGTAATGTAGCATATTGTATATGAAAGTATATCCCCATATCAAATCAAAAACTTCTGGTTACTCCCTGTTGACTATACACCCTAATCATCACCCTAAAATTTACAATTTGTTTCTTTTAAAGTCAGAAAACAATTTTATTGCTTTCCTCGATATATGAGCTAAAATAGAGTTCTCTTACCCAACATGCCTCAAATTTTCATAAATCTGTTCTTCAAGAAATAAAGGAAGAACTGTGGATTCCAACAGGTATTTACAATTAACCATTAAGAGAAAAATAAACTGACTATTACAACACAGAAGACTGTAGGTTTCCTAAAGAATTTCGTTAGTAAATAGGTTTAAATTACTTTTTCTACTATGTTCTCCTCTGACAAAAGTGTAATTTTCCTTGTGCTTGGATCCAAGGGACTTGGTTTCACTAAGTTTCTCTGTATTTGTAGAAATCAAGTATTTTGTCCTTAAACTTCTCTGGAACTAGAGAGACAAACTGACAATTCTTTTACATCAAGAAATATCCCAAATTTCTTTGCATACTATTCTGAGAGAACACTTCATTCACCCCTTAAATTACAACTTCCCCTTGAGTAAAGCAGGTACTTAACAGCACACTGAAACATTATATACAAAGCACAAGAAACGCAATAAAAAAGCAGATGGAATTTAGTGGGGACAGGCAAAAGGGTAATTATATAGATTGAAATTTGGGCCAGACCATTAATTCTTGAAAGAAAAAAACAATAAATGACATCTGAAGTCAAACCATCAGGATATCAGTTTTACATTTCACCCAAAAGATTCACTGTGTTGCTAGCAGTGTCACTTGACATCATAATGTAGTTTTTGATTCTGAAAGAAAAATCTTGCCTAGTGCATCATCCCCACAACTCCCTACAATGCCAAAGTTTTCAATGGGAAGCTCTCCCATCCAAATAATACCATCCCTGTTTAGTTTTATTCCAATTACAACTAAACGTTACTATTCAGCATGGTATAAATATAGGCCACACCTGGTAAACATCTTCATATTTTTGTAGTGAATCTGTATGGAACCAGCATTTCTCATGGAGAACTCACTGTTTAGTTTTTTAAAAAGCGTTTTAGCAATGTTTTGAGATCTTCAAGGTTGCATGTACTCTCAGCAATTATTATTGGAAGTGGTAGGACTGCAGTATTTTTTCCAAAGATTCTTTAACATGATTCAGATTTCATCTCAAAGATTATGCTTCACTGTTCCAAGACCCAACAGTTTTACAAGTGGGTGCTCTAGTGCAGGGGTTTTCAATCTTTTTCTTTCTGCCCCTCCTTCCCACGCTATAAACACCACAGCCCACCTGTGTCACAACTGTTTTTCTGCATATAAAAGCCAGGGCCAGTGTTAGGGGGTAGCAAGCAGGGCAATTGCCCAGGTTCCCACGCCACAGGGGGCCCTGCAAAGCTTAAGCTTTGGCTTCATAAGAATGGCCATACTGGGTCAGACCAAAGGTCCATCTAGCCCAGTATCCTGTCTTCTGACAGTTGCCAATGCCAGATGCCCAAGAGGGAATGAACAGAACAGGTCATCATCAAGTGATCCATCTCCTGTCACCCATTCCCAGCTTCTGGCAAACAGAGGCTGGGGACACCATCCCTGTCCATCTAAAAGGCATTGATAGACCTTCAAGTGCAGGTGGCTTCAGCCTCAAGCTGTGGGGGTTTGGCTTTCTGCCTGGGCCCCAGCAAGTCTAATGTCGGCCCTGGTTGGCAGACCCCCTGAAACCTGCTTGTGGCCCCCCCCCGGAGGGGGCCTCAGACCCCTGGTTGAGACCCACTGCTCTAGTGCATAATTATATATCTATATGAGTAGATCTTTATTTAGAATTGACAACACTTAGCAGTCATACAGCGCTTTACCTGTACAATGTGCTTCATAAATCTTAATAATTAACACTGTACTTTATTTACTTTTCTGTAACCAGAAGAATGCTGTCAGTTTACAATTGCCAGTGAACAAAACTCAGTAGTTAGATGAATGATTTAACCCCTTGAGAGCCATACATGCAGGACTCGTATGGTCATAGTACAGAGATAGCAACTGATGTCAGCGTATGTCTACACCACAAGTGGCACAGCTGCAGTAGCACAGACACTTCCTACAGCAATGGCAGGGTTTTTTCTGTCAATGTAGTAAATCTACCCCCATGGGAGGCGGAGCTTCCATTCACCTAGCTCAGGGGTGGGCAAACTACGGCCTGCATCCAGCCCGTCAGGGCTTTCGATCCAGCCCGTGGGATTGCCACCCCTGTGGCGCTGTGAGGCTAAGGCAGGCTCCCTGCCTCCCCTAGCCCCGCTCCCAGAAGCGGCCAGCACCACATCCCTGCAGCCCCTGGGGGTTCCCAGCCAATGGGAGCTGCGGGGGGAGGTGCCCTCAGGCAAGGTCAGCTCATGAAGACCTCTGCCCCGCCCCAGGGTCCTGGTGCTGGCCACTTCCAGGACTGGTGCAGGGCCAGGGCAGGCAGGTAGCCTGCTTTAATCCTGCTGCGTGCTGCTGCCACCGCCACCCCGGAGCCACTCAAGGTAAGTGGCGCTGGGCCGGAGCCCACATCCCAAATCCATCCTGCACACCACACCCCAACCCCCTGCCACACCCCTCCTGCATCCCAACCCTCTGCCCTGAGCCCCCTGCTACACCCCAACCCCCTGCCCTGAGCCCTCACACAGCCCACATTCCTCCTGCACCCCAATGCCTTGCCCTGAGCCCTTTCCTGCACACCGCACCACCTCCCACACCCCCTCCAGAACCCCAACCCTACTTTCATAGTCCTGCATGCAACTTCCCCACCCAGATGTGGCCCTCAGGACAAAAAGTTTGCTCACCCCAACATAGCTGCATCTACAGTGGGAATCAGGTTGACCTTACTATGTTGTTCATGTTTTATATTGTAGACCAGGCCTTAGTTACACCAACGTTCACATCAAATCCAGTTTCTTTACATTAGAGCTAGACTGATCAATAGAAACCATGCCTAGTCCTAAATATAGACTCTACATACACAGACCATAAGACAAGTGGGCCAAAACAGGTGATTGGGAATTGGAAAATCACAGTGAGTGGGGCAACTGCACAGGTGGCTGCACACAAGGGAACCAAAGGAAGCTTTAAGGTGTGCATGTGGAAGGGACAAAGAGCAAGCAGGCAACAGAGGAGCAAGGTGACATACAGGAGCCAGATACAAGGAGAGGAATAAAAAGGAAGAAACAGTGCAAGTGTTTAACCTTGGTATTCAACACAACACGGAGCAAGATTTAGTCTCAAGTGACCGTAAGAAGCCACGTCGGCAGCAAAAATGGCATATGGAATCGCTAAGGGGCGCACACAGACCAAAATCCCATCTCTGGGGCCACCGAAGGCCATTGCCTCTGAAGGCAGGTAGGGGCGCGCTCGCTCGCTCGGAGCGTCCCCAGGGGGCAGGGCACGGTCTAGGGGTACACGGTGAAGGCCGTTAGAGGTGACCCGGCTCAGAGGAGGAAGAAAACGTCCCCGGGAAGAACTCAGTCCAGCTCCCCGCACGCGCCGGGCCCGCAGGAGGAAACTGAACTCAACCGAAGGACGCGCCGGCGGCTCTGGGCCGGGCAAAACCAGCCTTTCCACTGGGGCGACCCCCAGCTCCCGGGAGCCGACCAGACCCGCCGCCGCCAGGGATGACGCTGCTGCCCCTGCCCCTGCCCCGGGCCGGCCCAGACAGGAGCTCCTCCCGCGAGGCTGCCCCGGGCCGGCTCCCCCCGTCCCTGCCCAGGGAGGCGCAGCCCCGGCGGGGCTCCTACTGTCCCACCCAGGGGAAGTTCCCCCGGGCCGGCTGCGAGCGGAGGGGGGGTTTCTCTCTCCCCGGGGCTCGCTCCCGGGCGTGGGAGGGGGTGACGGGCTCTCGCTCACCAGCTGCCCGGCAGCACCTCTTCCCCTTCCGCCATAGCTGTTGACGTGCCCTCGCTATGCCGTAAATCGCGGCTTATTTTCGACAGCTGGAGAAAACATCCGCCTCCCCTTCCCGGCCCGCGGCGCTGTCGTAAAGCCCAGGCTGGCCGTAAAGCGCGGGGGTGGCGGGCGGGCGGTCGGTGACGTGGGCGCCCTTGGGAGCCGTCGGCCTGCTGCTGTTGCTATGAGGCCTGGGGGATGGGGCGCGCGCGCGAGCTTCTTTCAGACCCGCCCCTTTGGAACGCGGAGGAGCTAGAAGCGCTGGGGGCGGCTCGGGACGGGGTCTGTCCCAGGCGGGAGGCATGTGCTGGAGCCCGCTGGCGCCGCCCTGAGCTTGAGTGCTGCTGTGTGCGGACAGCGCGCGCAGGCTCTGACTCCGGGCCTGGGGCAGCTCGGTGCAACCATCATAAACATAAATCATAGTAATAGTAAGTGTACAGAGCTGGGGAAGGGGGAGCATTCCCCCACCCCACCCCACCCCGTGGCCCAGTGTGGGATCTAATGCAGGGGGCTCGGGGGCTGAATTGAAGAGCAGAAGGAGAGCATGTGTTGGTGACCTTGTTTTCTTCGGGAAGGCAAGGTGTTGCTCTAAACGCAGTTATAAACCTATTTTCGTGAGCAAATGATGTAGTTGTCACAGGGCTCTGTCATGTAAGTGGGGGAGGGGGAAGTTGATCCACAAGAACAATCTGTTAAATTATGATCCACATTGTGGAAAGATGTGAGAATCCCTGAGCAATGTTATCAAGAGGAGTCAGAGGACATGGAAGCACCAAAAATTACCTGAAGTCAACACAGGACCGTAGCTAATGCATGTGCATAGCAGAGATCAGCAACTCGGCCTCCAAACTGCCAAATTATTAGTTGTAGAAATGAAAAACCCTTCCCAAGAAGGACAGGTGTGCATGTGTGATGTGGAGTGTGAAATAAAAGCACAGTAGCTGAAGGGGTTACTTTGCTTTACTTAAAACCCATACCAGTTTACAAAGGAGCACCAGCAGAATTAAATCTCGTATTCACATGTCACAGAGAAACTTCAGGCTTCCCTGTAACTTCTTGTAAAATTGCCATTTACAAACAGGGAGGCCAGAAAAGCCTGTGTGCCACTTCCCCAGGAAAAAATCTGGAAGCCTGGGTAGGGGCTGGAAAGGAGTATTCCTCCTCTAGTGAATGAGGTGGAGGATGGGTAGAGGAAAATGCTATGAGGGACCACTGCACTGAGCTACCCACGATCCCATCATAAATTCATGCAAAGTGAGCTATTGCCATTTGATCTGCTGCCTGTGAGGGACAGAGGAGGAATATCCCATCCAGGTTCAGATCTCTTTCTCCACTATTTAAGGGTAAGAGATATATGTCACCCATGCTGAGTGCCTGAGAGTGGAGGGGATACAGAGACCACTTTCTGATCTCTCCTCTTCTGCTTGGTTGCATATCTAAAGGACACTGAGCTGTGGAGCAGCAACAAGAGGGAGCTGGGAATTAAGTGTTGAGGAGCAGTTGAGCTCCAATGCAATGCACTGCCCCCCCTTTTGTTTTTGGAGGGAGGGAAGGAATTGTGTTACTTCCCAATACATACAACACCCCTCCCTCCAGGCTGCCAGGTGCTTTCTGCAAAGTAGTGGTGGGGGGGCATATATCCTCCTCCAGTCTCCCTCCACAACATGGACATCTGTCTCTCTTAAGGAAGTAATTTCTTCCTGGTTCCCAAAGCTGTCAGGTTTTTAAGGGTCAAAGATGCTCCTGACCCCCACCTGTACATTTAAGCAGTTATCTTATCAGGTACCCTTAGTTGACCCCTGAGCTGCTCCTTGGAAAGTATCCATGCTTGCTAGTAGCATGGACCAATTTTTAAGCTAGAGGACCTGTTGTGGATGCTGACTTTTCCACTCCTGTTCTTCTACCTTCCCTGCCTCAACCACCGGGCTTCATGTCATGAAAATGATGGAAATAAATTAACTTTAATATTAGATTATTATGCACCTGTTTGGTGTTAAAATCTTTTTGTATCTGTGCTATTTATTCTTACTGCACACACTCTCTCACCTCTCTCCAAAAAGAGTTTGGTCCTATTAGGATCTGGGAAGTGGGCGGGCGAAGCCTGTCCACTGCTAAAGGATCCCCTCCCCCAGCCTAAGAGGGGGATCCACAGGACCTGGACACCAAATAAATCTGGGGTACAACTAATGAAATAACAGGGACAGGAGTGTGGTCAAAGGGTCAAATGAAGGGAACCGGACGGGGACACCGAGCAGAGAACCCTGGACAGTGCCCACTGCTCCTCAAAGGTGTCAAGGGAGTCAGTGGATGCCACCCAAAGGAACTCTGTCCGGATACGTGAACGGACCAAGGCAAAAAGAGTTTGGTAGCGGGCTTTGAGTGTTAACAAACAGGGTTAGATTCATTTCTATGGACGAATAGTGCCATCTCATGATTATTTATGGTTACTACACATGTATATTCTTTCACACTAGTGCCTTCAGCCAGTGGTTCTCAACCAGGGGCCTGAGGCCCCTTGGAGGGGGGCCGTGAGCAGGTGTCAGGGGGTCCACCGAGCAAAGCTGGCATTAGATTTGCTGGGACCTAAGGCAGGAAGCTGAAGCCCCACCACCTGGGGCTGAAGCCTGGGGCCTTGAGCCACACTGCCTGGGGCTGAAGCCTGAGCAACCTGAAGCCTGAAGCATGGTGGCCCCAGGCAATTGTCCTGCTTGCTACCCCCTAAAGCCAGTCTTGTCTTTTATATGCAGAAAAGCAGTTTTTGTGGCACAGGTGGGCTATGAAGTTTTTACAGCATGTTGTGGGTGTCTCAGAAAGAAAAAGGTTGAGAACCCCTGCCTTCGGCTATATTCCATGTATATAAATCTATTATAGATCTGATAAGTGTGTGGCTTCTTTTTACAGTATATTCATTTGTTGCATCTGATCATTGCATTTATCTACTTTTGTTATTTGTGTGCTTTAATTGCTTTTGCAAACAATAGACTATAAATACAATATTTAATATGAAGGCTCTGCTTATAAACATTGTGCTTCACTCAGAGTAAGTGAACAATGTTTCCTTGAGTTTATTAGCATGATCTTTGGCCACAATCTTGAAAACACACACGTGCTTAGCTTTACTACTGTGAACGGTTCCACTGATATCAACAAAACTACTCACAGTATTAAAGTTAAGCTCATACATAAATGTTTGCAGGACCAGCCCTTTAATTTTCATTAATATGTTAATTAATACCTGTTACTAATATTTCATTGCCTTAAAGTAGAATTGTTAAATCTTAATACTGATACCACTTTCCCTTTCCTAGCAAGGGGGCTTTGAATTGATTCCAGAGATTGTAAATACATTGCAAGATTATGCTGTTCTGTACACTTCAAAGGATATTTGAAGATTTACACTCAAATAAATGACCTAATAGTATTACATATCATGAGGGAAGGCAGTAGTTTCAAAGCAATTGCTACTGAATTAGTTATTGCATAAATATGATTTTTATCTTTATAAAAAGTATTTATTACATACAAATATATGTACTGCAAGATTTTGTGTAAATGTCTCAAAATACTTTTCATTGCCAATGACATTGTATGGCCTTGATACTGCACATTTTTAGGAAACTGCATAACTTTATTTAGTTGGTTGAGTAGTCCCATTGACTTCAATGGAATTACTGTTGTGAACAAAATTACATAATTCCTTAAGTGTTTGCAAGATCCGTGTTCCATATGTGAAAGGGGAAAAAAGTTACAAGGTTACAATATATTTTCACATATTTATAGTCCTTTCTCAGGCAAGAGGTTATGAAGTATCATAATAAAGAAAGTAGATATTTTCCAGGCCCAAACAAGACAGATGCAGTCTGACTTAAATAAACATCATGAATGGTTGAGTTCTAGCTGCAGCTCCTTTCTCCCCCTTGCAATCTTTGATTAACTTGATTGCAGCGCTTGAAAATTGAACACCTATTTTTTTCTTACTACTTACTAACAAAAGAGTTGTAACATATGTATGATGAACTAAGGATAGTAAATAATTTCAATATTACATGACGTAAAGCATCCTTAAACCTGCCAGACACATGCATGTGTGCACAGATATGTATATATACTAAAGACTCAGCACTTATCCATACTACACATACCAATTGTGCCCTACCCCACCCCCCCTTTTCAAATGCTGGTCTTTGCCCCAAGTTGTCCATCTGGAAAGTTCTCCTTCACGACTAGGTTTCAACAGAGTTAAAAGAAATGTCCCTGTTTTTCTCCCCACCAAACGTGTCTAATTAGAGGGTCTTATGTCTGCCAGTGTGCCACCCACTAACCCAGCAAGCACATGTGCATATGCAGACATCACGTCCCTCTGTGCACACACGATACGCACGAACCTAAACACGCCATGCAGACACCACACATATCTGCGCCTACACCACGTGTGCACAGGGCTCCCATGCACGCCGCGCGCAGGCAGCCCGGCTGCTGAGCCCTTTGCTTTCCGCGCGCCCTTCGCCGCAAACCCGCCCCGCGGTGCCAGGCTTAGTAGCGAGCGGGGAGGGGGCGCGTCTCTGGCGGGAGAGGGCGGTGTCAGCAGCCGGCAGCGGCGTCCCCCGGAGCTGGTGCGGGGTTCTTCCCGGACGGCGTAGAGTAGCGGCGGCGTGGCCCGCGGTGCGGCTGGGACATATGGGGGACGCGCTGGACGAGCCTTGGTGGGAGCCTCAGCCTGGAACACACGCTAGCAGCGACAGCAATAGCCCAGGTACCTGCTCGCCACGTGGGGAGCTTGCTCCTCCCTTTGCTGGGCTCATAGCAGCAGCCCCTTCGCTGGACTCCCCCTCCCCCTTTCATTTCCTCGTCTCCCTCACCTCCCTTCCTCCCTCACCTTTCGCACACAGACCCACTCCTCATTTCCTCTCAGCCTGCCCCCTTGCTCCTTCCTTCTCTCCAGCGGCCCTTCCTCCCATCGCCCCTCCCGAGTTGGGTGTAAACATTTCAAGTTTGCTTGTAAACAAAATGTCCGGTCTATATTCCTCTTCCCCAGGAGGAGTTATACACAGAAAACATTAAACAGAAATAGTCACTGAAATAGACAATTTATATTTAAATAAAGATGCGGGGGAGGGGGGTAGAGGAACTGGATGCTTTTTGAGGTTGGAGCTTAACTGGTCCCTGTCTTTATTAAGCTTATAAAGCGTATTCTCTTCTGATTTGGGGACTTCTGGTCTTCTTCTGGGTATTAGCAGGGCTGACTGAGGAGACTTAAGTTTTTAAAAGGCTTTTGAAACATGTGGCGTTTATAAAACCTTTGGCGGTAAACACGTGCAGCAGCTGGTGGGACTGGTCACTATTTATCACTAGTTTCAGAGGAACAGCCGTGTTAGTCTGTATTCGCAAAAAGAAAAGGAGTACTTGTCGCACCTTAGAGACTAACCAACTCCTTTGAGCATGAGCTTTCGTGAGCTACAGCTCACTTCATCAGTGAAGTGACACTTTATCACTAGTGTCATGTATGTCAGAAGGATAGGAACTGAATTCTCACTCTCCCTCAACCACGTTATTCGGCTGATGCTCTACAACTGCTTTGCATGATGATGATGATCATTAATTATTATTAATATCTAGCTTTTATAGTGCTTTTTTCATCAGTAGATCTCAAACCACTTTACAGAGGATATCTATTAAGGTATTAGGCTGCTGCCAAACTGTTACAGTTAACATTGATGAGTTTTTTTTAAAAAAAATGTAAGGTCTACACTGCATAGTAAATCTGGGTGTGCAAAATGGGTGGGCTTGGACCTGTCCCATAGTGGGACTCTCACCCATGCATCTTGGCAGGTTTGCAGGTCTGAGTCCTAAGAGGTTTCTGGCATGAGCCAGAAGGATTTGTGTGTGAACAGTATGGGTTTTGGTCCTAAACCTGGGTATGAGCCTGGTCTAGTTATGGTACAAATGTAACTGAATTGGAGGACCTAGCTAAAATATGGTTAAATTCTGTCTATGACAGTGGTTCCCAACCAGAGGTACATGTATCCCTGGTGGTACGCAGAGGTCTTCCAGGGGGTACATCAGCTCATCTAGATATTTGCCTAGTTTTACAGCAGGCTGCTTAAAAAGCACTAGCAAAGTCAGTACAAACTAAAATTTCATACAAACAATGACTTGTTTATACTGCTCTATATACTATACACTGAAATGCAAGTACAATATTTATATTCTAATTGATTTATTTGATAATTATAAGGTAAAAATTAGAAAGTAAGCAATTTTTTCAGTAATAGTGTGCTGTAACACTTGTATTTTTATATCAGATTTTATAAGCAAGTAATTTTTAAATGAGATGTAACTTGGGGGTATGCAAGAGAAATTAGATTCCTGAAAGGGGTACAGTAGTCTGGAAAGGTTGAGAGCCACTGGTCTAAGCTACAAACTTTAACTGTGTTGCAACTGTTTTCTATGACAGCTTTGTCGTAGCAGGGCCCTCTGAGTTGATTGTACTGTATTTGTAGAGGGAACATTAGGGGTTCATAGATAGGGCATAGAAATTAAGAGAGTATTAAGTGAAATCCTGTGATATGATATATATATGGTTGGATGGAGTGCTTTTGTTTTTGTGAGAGCATCTTGTAATTGGAAATTTTATGAATGGAATTATTTTATTGTGAAATTTTTAGATTTTCCAATGGTTTATTTTTAAGCTTTGAGGGCGTACCTCTGGTTCAAGGCACCAGAGAAATACTTCATGAAATCCTCTAGGGACTTCAGTTTTGCTATCTATTTTATGTGGAAGGTGCTTGATAATATGGTGATTGGCAGAAGTATAAAACCCAAAAATAAATTTTATGTCACAGCCCTGTCCCCATGTTGGACCCACAGTAGTGTTTCGACCCACATGCTGTGTTCATGTGCATTAAGTTCCCCTGGGCCTGAGTAGGCTCTTTCTTTGGCCTCTAGGTTCACTGCCGGTGCACTGACTCTCTGTCTGGTACCTTTTTCATAAGTTGGATTGTGCAGCCTAGCTTCCCTAGTCCCAGGACCAGTGCTGCACTTCCCTGTAGGTTAAGCACATCCTTTTCAGAGCTCCACTCTAGTGTGTGTCACGGTTACTGGGTTAGCTGTTCCTTCTTGGGGTCTCTCTGAGTGCCATGGGTCTCAGGCCATGGGTCTCAGGCCTTCACCTCTGCTGGAGTGGAATTCCACCACTCACCCACTCTCAGACCCCAGGACCTGGGTTACACCCCCCTGGGAACTAACCATGACCAAGTCAGCAGATCCAACTGCTGGTGGACCCTGCCAGCGTTTCCCTTTGGGAGCTGGTGACTCAAAACAGCCTCTTCAAAACAAAGTATTGACCGGTCTAAATACTTTGTGCCTTTGAGAAATGAATGAAGTGTAACAACAGTAAAAGGGCTACATGCAAAGGTGGTGTTTATACTTTTGTAAGTTCCCCTCAGCTCAGTTAACTTCATCTCTTGCTGTGAGTATCAGCTCGTCTTCCTCACAACATCTGTATCTCTGTGTGTCTCAGTCACGCTGTCAACTTTTTCACTGACACATCCTGGCCAGCCTCTCTCAGCTTACCCTGTAACCCGCCTCCCTTTTCTAGGGTCTTTAGTATTTTTGCCTCCTTTGATCCCAGGCTTGGGGAGGATGCCCCATTCTAGCCTGGATGGAGCCAACCATTGTTATTGTACCTCCTTTGAAGTTGGGTACATCAGAGCTATCTTGTCTGTGTCATCGTTTTACCTTTCCTGGATGTCGTAACAACCCCCCTTTTCCAGCCTCCTTTCATTCAACTGTATGCATACAGGAAGTGTTAACAATTGTAATATTTATAAAAATATAATCCAGACATTTTCTCATTTTGTCCCAGTGAGTACTCCTGTTTACAGTTTAATTGTTCAGGGACATGTGGGTTGAAGCCAGTAGGACACAGACTTTGCAGAGGGATTTCTTAAATTAGTCACTCTTTATTTGAGACAGCACAAGTGTTATACAGATCCATGTAAAATAAGAAACACATCTATACCATTCCCTGCCTAAGTTTATTCACCACTCTTTAGCATTCTTTGGGATTTGGTCATTGTCCTTTCAGGCTTCCAAATCCCCTCTCTTTGGCTTCTCTCCTCTGGTACATGTTTCTCTTGGTGAGAGAGCTGGTCCTTTTATAACTTCTAGTCTTCTTTCCATGTGAACCTCCTGGTCAGCCTCAAGGTCCCCCTCATGTGATCTGATGCTTGGTTACCACCCACATGGAGTCCAGACTTGAAAAACTGGTTTATTGCAGTTTTGGCCACACTCTTTGGCATAACCATTGCTCAGCTAGGGTAGGGGCAGGACCGATTCAGTTGTTTGTGGTTCTTAAAAACCATATCAATCAGAGGCAGGCACTCAGGTGCTGCTCTCCCTCTTCTTAACATAAGAAGTGTGACGTACGAATACATGCAAAAGGCAGTCAAACAGCCTAAATACACAGAGAGTTCATAACATGAAACTGGAATTCATAAGCTGTACATAGATAAGTCCCCCAAATTGTCTTATAAAAATGGTGGGCCATAAATCTTATTGGAATATGTCATAAAATCTTTTCTCACAAGGGTGAGGTGTGGTATAAATTGATGTCAACTGGATGATATTTCAAAACTGCCAATTTTGTGCCACTGTGTGGATTGTAATATTCTGAATTCTTGGTGCAGGGCCACATATACTTGCAATGGATTGCATTACTGGAATAAAAGAGTGTTCCACTGCAATAATACTCTCAGTGCTCTTATCCTGTAAGGCTTTGAATTCCCAATGCTGAATTTCAGACTGTTATTTTTCACTTCTGTGTTGTATCTCTCAGTAATAAAATGTTCTGTTAACATTAAAGCTGCCCTGTATCTAGGTCTCTGTGACTTGCTGAATACAGATTTAAAAAAAAAAAATAATACTACATGTTCATGTTTGATAAGGTAAAGTGAGGTTGACTCTTGCAGTTTTTTGTGTTGGTATAAACTTGGCACTTGTGAAAAATACTAAGTCCTGGACATTAAAATCTTCAGTTTATCCACTGAAGAGATATAACACAGGTGAATTAATGAATATTCACTTCCCATTGCTTCTTACCAATATATCTAATTTCAGACCTAGCGAGAACCATGTAGAATTTTGGGGATAGTTCAGTCTCCAAGCCTACTCAGAAGAATGATGCTCTTTGGACACAGTATGCTTAAAAATCGTTAGAGTAGGGAACTTGGGGTCAGGACACCTGGGTTATATTCTTAATCTTGGGCAAGTTGCTTAGACAGTCTTTGTCTCAGTTTCCCAGTCTGCAAAATGGATTTATTTGATATTTTGCCACTTTGTAAAGTCCTCTGGGATTTTTGAATGAGAAGCTCTGCATAAGTGCAATGTATTTATTTTTCATTCCTTGGCCTGTCTGCTGAGTCTGCCAGCGAAGGGTGTTCTCTGGTGCCAGTTGTTAAAGTGGTTGGTGTTATGGTGGACCGCTTTCTGCTAGGATCTGTGCAGGGATCACCAACTAATTTAATATATGCCATTAGTCAGCTGCCAGATGGTAACGGCTTTTGGCTACTGTCAGCGTAGGGTGGATTTGAACCAGCAGTTTAGGTGACAAGCTCTGAACTCCAATACTCTGAGCTATCCAGTTTCCAAGGATTTTTGCAGTTGTGATGTTGACTAGACTTTTTATGTTGGAAGCGAGCAGCAAAAATGAAACCCAAAACACTTCTGAAATTCAATGTGGTGAATTCACAGGCTTGTGAAAAGGGCTGTTAGCACCAACCCGCAGTGCATGCTCTTCCCCTTTCCCTCCTCATATCAATACATTTTGCTTGTGCCCATTGTTTTTAGCCCTGAGGTTAATTGCTCCATGCTGTGCCAGTAGTTATTGCAGAATATTCATCTAAAAATAAAATATGGTTGGTCCAACTGGAGTGTAAGCGTAAGTGTAATGACATAAAATGTGGAGCTCAAGAAGCAGTATTCTTTTTTTTTTTTTTACTGAAAACATTATATGAAAGAGCCCTGAAGGATCTGAGTACCTAAGCAACTTTTCCCATCATTTACTCCACATAATATGATGCTGCTGGTATACAGCCAGCTACAGTAATTATCTTACAGTCCATTAAAGAATTACGAAAGAATTGAATTTTAGGATAGCATGTTTGAGTATTACCGTGCAAGATGCTACTGGGTACAGAATATAAGCAGCCTTCTGGGGCGTGCAAGTCCTGGAAGGTGGTGGATCTCGGCTCCATGGCAGTCTGACCTATCAGAGCCCAGCAATGTTAAGTGGTAACAAAAACTTGCAGTGAACAAATTGGCATGTGGTATATAGTTGCATCATCATTGTTAGCTCCATTTATGCTGAATTCGCCATCAATTATCCTGAGGATAGGACTCTGAAGTAAGAATTTTTTGAAACCTGCCAACCATAAACACATAAGTACTTGGTTTCTAGAACACACAGGATAATAATCTGTCATGATGGTTACTGAAGCAAAGTCCCAAAGCATGCTCTATTAAATTAAATTTAAAGCACGAGTATGGAGGAAATTATATTGTAGATAAATAGGAGCCGTTTTTCTCTCAAAATCCCTATGGTATTATTCTGGTATTGTGCTGGATTCCCTCTTTATTTGGAGATCTCTATATAATTTTGTTCTCTGTAGCGTGCTTTAGGAGTAATGGGAACAGGTGATTACTGTACAGATCCCATAATCTGCAGTCTACATCCTGTATCTGTGCTCCTGTCATCAAGGTCCCAATATGGAGCCAGTTACTGCCACATGCAAGTACTGAGTTTGATACAAGTGACCAATAAGCTAAGAAGCTGCTACAGAATTTTCCGTTATTTTGATTCACTTATTTATTCTCTGCATAGGATGGATGAAAAGTCTAATGTTCAGTTTAGACTGCATAATATGGACAATATAGAATGCTTTTACATCATTTGACATGTAGGAGTAAATCAGTCAGAATTTACAATGTGAGATGCATACATTTAAAATATCCTGCCAACTTTGGGATTAAAAATATAAAATGCTATTTTCTTGTCTAACGTTATTATTTATTTATTTAGATTTTTTTTAAAATCACTTTTCCTGAAGCTGTAGGTGCTTATCAGAATAATATTTAAGATTCACAACTAAAACACCAGCATACATTGACACGCCCGTCCAGACCAACTCCAATGCAAAAAATATAAACCAGCCAATGGCCCAAGCTTCTTTTTCCAACCAATGCATTCCCTGTTAACCTACCCCCTGCGGTGTGTTCTGTACCTTAGCAAAATTTAAACTTAGAAGAAACAAAGTGTTTGAAACAGATTTTCAAATTCACCTAATGGGGATAAAAACACAAAATATATATTCTCGCAGGTAATATGGGAGTGGTCATTTGTGTCTTTCTGGCCACACCGTTAAAATGATTTATTATGTCATCTCCTCTTTCACGATTATATCATCACAACTGTTGTTGAATAAAGAAAATTTATTATTTTGGTAATAGTTCTCACTTTTTTGTGGTGTGAATGTATATGCTGTTTGTAAGTGATTAATTATTCAATGATTTTTAAGGCTGAAAGGGACCATTATGATAATCTAGCCTGAAGAATCACACCCAATAATTTCTGCATCAAGCCCATGACTTCTGTAATCGGAGATAAGGGTTCTAAATTAAAGCAGGTGAGTTGGTGTGCTTGTTTCACAGCCAATTAGTGCATTGTGGAATATCAAAAAGAATGTTCAGTGTAACATCTCCTCCCCCACATCATTGTGATGTAACTTTAAAACATGATATTACTAATACTTTTAAAAAATATGCTAGTGATATTGCATGGGGTTCTGGGAGGGGAAGGGAGTTGATAAATTCAACAACCTTTTGAGGTTAAATTAGTGCAGGTGAAAGATGCTGACTTGACAGCCATGGAGATTGAACTCCTTTCTCTGTACAACAGGGGGAGCACTGGCAGCAATGGTGCAAGCTCCATTCATTGCCTACAGCCCATGTGCCACAACCCGCTGACTTGAAGGGACCACTTCTAGGAGCAGGGGTGGTCCTGAGTTGTTCAGGGATTCTTTCAGTCCCCCTGACTGTCTGTGACCGGGTCTCTCCATGTGTATTCTTCATACTTTCCTTGTCCCCCTCAACTCCATCAGGTTGTGGTGGCTGACTTTACCAGTTGTTTGTTTTCTTCCTTTGGTCAAACGCTACAAGGATTAGGATGCCAGGGGGTGGAGATGAATTGCAGTATTCCAAGAAGGAAGCAGGGCCAGGGAGTTTAATTTCTGTAGTGGCTCACTAGCACTAGAATTGTGTGGAGAACTGGAGGTGGTTCTGTGGCTGGTGAGGGGCCTATTATCATAATCTAAGGCACAGGCTAGCACTGTTAAATGAGAAGTTAGTTCAGTTGTTATGTTCAATGGCAAGCCTGTTCAGTCTTTGGCCTCTCTATGGAGCCTGGCAATGATGGTGCTAAATAGTGTCAGACATAAGAACGGCCATACTGTGTCGACCAATGGTCTGTCTAGCCCAGTATACTGTCATCTGACAGCAGCTAGTGCCAGATGCTTCAAAGTGAATGAACAGAAGAGGGCAACAGCAAGTGATCCCTCCCCCAGTCATTCAGTCTCAGCATCTGCAAGTCAGAGGCTTCGGGACAACCAGAGCATGAGGTTGCATCCTGGGCCATCTTGGCTAATCGCCATTGGTGGACATATCCTCCATGAATTTATCTAATTCTTTTGAATCCAGTTATAGTTTTGGCTTTCACAGCATCCCCTTCAACGAGTGCTACAGCCAGTCAGAACTCATTGGGAGTGGAATCTAGCTGGTGACCTAAATGTGAAAGACATGCTGATCTTATGACCTACCTTATGACCTCCTTCTGATAGATTTCTAATATGAGCTGGGAGATCTGCTGAAAATGAAGCATGACTAAAGACATTTCTCAAGAATTGCTCTAATGAAGTTTATAACATAGTATAATCAAATTGATAAGTATTTTTATAAGCAATCTCTATTGTGTTTTTTGATATCGTAATTATTTTGAAACCCTTATTTATAAAACACACTAAGGCCCAGTTCCGCAAGGTGCTGGGTGTCTCATGGGGGATGCTGAGCACCCTTGTCTCCCGTTGACTTCTTTGGGATGTGAGAGTTCTCAACACCTTGCAGCCTCTGGCCCTCATAGCATACACTTTATCTTTCAGATAGATGTAAGTTTGGTAAATGAAATAATTAGAAGGAAGCCTACAGGTTTCTTCTTATATCTGAGGAAACTAGTTCTTGACTATTTTCTGTAAGTTTATCACAAAATACATCTTGTAGGGAGCATTCTGAATAAATTTCTCACTAGATTGACTCTCTAATGTTTAAGTACTGAGGGGGGGAATTTCTGATCAATTGTTTAGAGCCGTACATATTGCAGTCACACATTTACAGAGATTACCACAACTGTGCTTGTATGATGTGTTGCCACAATGTCTTTGTTTAAAGTAATTTAAAGTTCTAGCTATGAAATTAAAAAATAGTGTAGGTTGGGTGCTAGGATGTTATTTTTTTCTGGAGCAGAACAGTCCTGAGCCTGGTTGCTGTGGTCACCACTGACTTTCACTTAATTTGGGAATTAGAAATCCACTCTCGCTGCAAAAAGATCCACGTTAGCCTAATTTCAAAACTGCAGATGCTCCACAAATCACATTTAGTGGGATCATTGGAATGAGTTCCCTGGGGGGAGGGGGGAAGGATGAGGGAGATAATGACAAGAGGAAGTCAAAGGAATTTGTAGCACAATACCCCATGAATTAGTCAGTGTTATAGGGTACACAACATTATACTCTGCAATAATAGTGTTCTGTTGATTTTTCATTTTAGACAAATAACATCAATATTTTCAGTGAACTCTTCTATAGAATTTTGTTCACCTTTTCATAATGACAGTTTTGACAATTCATAATGACAATTATCCTTCAAGAAATAAAACAGTATTGTTGTATTCTTATACAGCTTGTTTATGTGTAACAGTTTTCAGCATCCTTATAGTAACAGTCTCTTTGCTGGAAAACATAAAGCCTTGTTTTTTTTTTTTTTATTTATACAAAAGCTGAGCAAAGACTCAAGTAGAAATGATTCTTTTAGCTAAATGCATAAATTCAGTAAGAACTGAAAAGGCAGTTGCTCTGTGTTGCATGGACTAAAAGTGCCCTTGCAAAAGATCAGTAATAGGTATCAAGTAGCTTGGTCAAAATCTTCACAAAGATGGAGTTACAGTTGCAGGTACATATGTTATTTGTGTGTGAATGTTTGAGTTTGGTGAGGGGAAAATCCCCCCAGGATATTAAGAACTAAGATTGAGAAGTGCAGTCAGAGTAATATATGTTAATCGTAATAAAATAACCACAACTTTAACCCTGCTCCAGGAGAGACAGCATGCACAAATGAGATCTAAATACCATAATCCCAGTAAAACTGCAAACGTTAATACAGCTCATAAAAAAAATAAATTAAAAAAAGTGGAAGTCTCAGTTCTTGCATTCACGTTCATAATGCAGTGTTTGCTCATAAACAAGTGTAGTTACATCACTTTAGTTAACTAATACATTAGGGAATTGACCCTTTTCAAATTCCGTTTTAAAAATTAATGGTATGCACATCAAAAAGCTCGGTATTTATTTAAGCTCTTGAAATTGCATAATCAATGGCAGGTTTCATGCATTCCTCCATTCGTAGAATCGTAGACCTGTAAGGCTGGAAAGAACCTGGAGAGGTTATCTAGTGAAGTCCATCTCTCCTATGCTGAATCAGGACAGTATACCTAGACCATCTCTGACAGATGTTTGTCTAACCTGTTCATAAAACCCTCCAAAGACAGGGATTCCACAACCTCCCTGGGTAACCTCTTCCGCTACTTGCTTATCCGTATAGTTAGAAAGTTTTTCCTAATATCTAACCTAAATCTCCCTTGCTGCAGATTGTCAATTACTTCTTGTCCTACCTTCAGTGGACATGGAGAACAATTGATCACTGTCCTCTCTATAACAACCCTTAACATATTTAAAGACTATCAGTTCACCCCTTAGGCTTTTTTTCTCAAGACTAAACATGCCTAGTTTTTTTAACCTTTCCTCATAGGTCACATTTTCTAAACACTTTATCATTTTTGTTGCTCTCCTCTGGACTGTCTCCAATTTGTCCACATCTTGAAGAGTGGCACCCAAAACTGGACACAGCACTATAGCTGAGGCCTCACTAGTGCTGAGCAGAGTGGAACATTACTTCTAGTGTCTTAAATATGACTCATCTGTTGTTATACCCCAGAATATTAGAATTTTTTGCAACTGCATCACCTTGTTGACTCATTCAATTTGGGATCCACTATAACCCCCAGATCCTTTTCAGCAGTACTACAGCCTAGCCAGTTAGTCCCCATTTTGTAGTTGTGCACTTGATTTTTCCTTCTGAAGTGTAGTACTTTGCACTAGTCTTTATTTTATTTCATCTTGTTGATTTCAGACCAATTCTCCAATTTATCAAGGTCATTTTGAATTCTAATCATAGAATCATAGAATATAAGGGTTGGAAGGGACCCCAGAAGGTCATCTAGTCCAACCCCCTGCTCGAAGCAGGACCAAATCCCAGTTAAATCATCCCAGCCAGGGCTTTGTCAAGCCTGACCTTAAAAACCTCTAAGGAAGGAGATTCTACCACCTCCCTAGGTAACGCATTCCAGTGCTTCACCACCCTCTTAGTGAAAAAGTTTTTCCTAATATCCAATCTAAACCTCCCCCACTGCAATTTGAGACCATTACTCCTCGTTCTGTCATCTGCTACCATTGAGAACAGTCTAGAGCCATCCTCTTTGGAACCCCCTTTCAGGTAGTTGAAAGCAGCTATCAAATCCCCCCTCATTCTTCTCTTCTGCAGGCTAAACAATCCCAGCTCCCTCAGCCTCTCCTCATAAGTCATGTGTTCCAGACCCCTAATCATTTTTGTTGCCCTTCGCTGGACTCTCTCCAATTTATCCACATCCTTCTTGAAGTGTGGGGCCCAAAACTGGACACAGTACTCCAGATGAGGCCTCACCAATGTCGAATAGAGGGGAACGATCACGTCCCTCGATCTGCTCGCTATGCCCCTACTTATACATCCCAAAATGCCATTGGCCTTCTTGGCAACAAGGGCACACTGCTGACTCATATCCAGCTTCTCGTCCACTGTCACCCCTAGGTCCTTTTCCGCAGAACTGCTGCCTAGCCATTCGGTCCCTAGTCTGTAGCTGTGCATTGGGTTCTTCCATCCTAAGTGCAGGACCCTGCACTTATCCTTATTGAACCTCATCAGATTTCTTTTGGCCCAATCCTCCAATTTGTCTAGGTCCTTCTGTATCCTATCCCTGCCCTCCAGCGTATCTACCACTCCTCCCAGTTTAGTATCATCCGCAAATTTGCTGAGAGTGCAATCCACACCATCCTCCAGATCATTTATGAAGATATTGAACAAAACCGGCCCCAGGACCGACCCTTGGGGCACTCCACTAATCATGCCCTCCAAAATGCTTGCAACCCCTCCCAGCTTGGTGTCATCTGCAAATTTTATGAGCATACTTTCCACTCTGTTATGCATCTCATTAATGAAAATATTGAATAGTACTGGACCCAGGAGAGACCCCTGTGGGACCCCTCTAGATACACACTCCCAGTTTGAAAGCAAACTGTTGATAACTACTCTTTGAGTACAGTCTTCTAAGCAGTTGTGCACCCACCTTATAGTAATTTCATCTATACCTCATTTCCCTATTTTGCTTATGAGAGTGTCATGTGGGACTGTGTGAAAAATCTTATTAAAATCAAGATGTATAATGTCTACTGCTTCCCACCATGCAGTAGGCCAGTATTGGGTTGGTTTGGCATGATTTGTTCTTGACACATCCACGTTGCTTATCATTTATCGCCCTATTATCCTCTAGGTACAAATGGATTATTTAGTCAGTTGTTCCAGTATCTTTCCAGGTATCAACATTAGGCTGGTAGGTCTATAATTCTCTGTGTCCTCTTTATTCCCCCTTTTTAACGATAGATAAGTTTGCCCTGGTCCAGCCCTCTGGGAGTCACCTGTCCTCCAAGCAGGGCCGGCTCTAGGTTTTTTGCCACCCCAAGCAAAAAAAAAATACCGCCCCTGGAATTGTGCCACCCCAAGCATGGGCTTGCTTTGCTGGTGCCTAGAGCCAGTCCTGCCTCCAAGGATTCTCAAAGATAATTGCTAGTGGTTCCGAGATTGTTTCAGATAGTTAAGTATCCTAGAGTGAAACTCATCAGGCCCTACCAACTTAAATGCATGTCACTTAACTAAATATTTTGTAACTTGTTCTGTCTTCCTTCTCCCTTGTTGTTAATATTCATTGTGTTAAGCACCTGATCACAATTTAATCTTTGTAATGAAGACTGACGCAAAATAGGTATTAAACAGCTCAGTCTTCATGATGTTGTTGGTTATTAGTTCTCCTTCCTCACCCTTATCAAAGGATTGACACTTTTCTTTGTCTTTGTCTTGCTTCTAATCTATTTATAGAATCTCTTCTTATTGCCATTTATGTTCCTTGCTAAATGTTACTCATTTCGTGCCTTAGCCTTTTTGATTTTGTCCCTACATGCTTGTGCTATTCTTTTGTAGTCATCCTTAGCAGTTCGTCCATATTTCCACTTTTTGTAGGATTCCTCTTTGCTTTTCAGTTCATTGAAGATCTCTGTGTACATTCATGTTGCTCTATTACTATCTTCCTCTTTCATTTGTATCGGGATAGTTTGCCAAGTATTGTCTCCTCTCACTTAAATTTTAACCTAAAAATATCCACATTGAAACACAATTCCATAAGACCAACTGAAAACAAAATCCTTGTGTGATAGCTTGTCATTATGATTGTAGTCATTGTTGTAAATCTACTAGGGTGGAATTAAGGTTGTGGTTATTAGTTGCTGAGGGTTGTGTGTCAAATTTTGGTTCATAATAGAAACCCATTTTGCAATTTAATTTGCCACTTCATGATAATGGCCAAATTCTGTTGTCATTTAACTTGCTGTAAATCAGGATTTACACTGGCGCACCGAGATCAGAGTTTGGTCCAGAGAGTGTAAGTGATGCGTTGTGGTTCTAGTGTGAGCATTGCAGTCTTTTTACAGACGTATGAATAGTTTTATCTCACTGCTTGTGGAAACATTACCTTTTTCTGAAACAGCCCTTAGAAGTAATTGCTACAGTGATTCACATTATTCCACAAATATATTTTACTCCTGGACATTGCAGAGAGTTGTTTACCTTTTCCCTCCATTTTGAAGGTAAGTGTTAGATACAGTTCTCATGATGTGTCGCTTTCCAGCATTGCTTTCTTGGAGTGGTTTGTTGAGATGCCCAGTAGGTGTTTTCACAGGTAATTTAGTCGTGCTCATGGACTTTGGTTTGGGAATCCGAGTAGGAATTGTACGCTGGACTACATCAGCAATCTTGAAATGAACCAAGAAAAAATGTAAGCAGTTAGGTTGGGTGGTTTGAATAGTTCTTTAGTGCTCTTTCTCAGCTTTTCAGAAAAGGACATTTACATTATCTGATTAAGAACTGTTGTCAGTGTAGTTTTCCTTATTTTTCTGTTTTGTTTTTTTTTATTTTTAATGGTACACTGAGGCACATGAAATAATGATAGTTTTTGAATGATGGGGGAAGACTGAGTGTCTTGTTACTCTTTGGAGGCTTCTTGTCTCTACGTGGCAGCAAAGTCTGTAATTCAAGAAAAGTCTCAGAAGAGTTTTTGGGGTTTTGCAGCGATACAAGTATTTTATTCTTGACTGAGCTATTACAGTCTACAACAAAATGCACCTTGTGGCTAAATCAACTAAATACTGAGTGGGAAAAAATGTATTTTAAAGATGGTCAAAAAGATTCCTATGCAATGTGATGAAGAAAAAAATGCTAATGCACATTAAGCTGTATACCCAAAGATACCATATCATGAAGGATGATGTGATATTGATAGCACTTTTCTGTACAGCTTTTGTGAGACCGGCCTCAAGTACTGATTTCCCTGGCTTGCAGGGATGCATCATGACACAATGAATAGGGCATGGGACTGAGAATGAAGATACTTGGGATCTGTTCCCAGCTCTGCTATGGGCTTGTTGTGTGACTTTGGACAAACCATTTAATGTCTCTGTGACCCAGTTTCCCCACTTGTAAAATGGGGATGATATTAATCTTCCTTTATAATTTAAAAGTATGTTGATGTCTATAGATGAAAATGACTGTATAAGTACTTACTGTTGTTCTGGGCATCTCCTTAATGTTAATCTCTCTCTCTCATTTGTGTATATATATTCTCATTTGTGTGTGTGTGTGTGTGTATGTATGTATGTATGTATATATATATACACAAACCTCTAGAAAACTGGAGAGCACCAAAAAGAGCTGGAGCTGCCTTATTCGTAAAGATTTAAAGAAATACTTGGGTATAGCTTGGCCAGATGGCTATTCCATGGGAATGCATAGATTTAATTGTTTGAAGAATGTGTACAGTAACGAGGGAGTAGAATAATTATTTTTAGGGGAGCCGTTGTACTGGGCTTTGTACAAACCAATAACACAAAGGCTCCAGAGAACTCACAGTCTGGGATTCAATCTATATGCAGCTGGTGACTGAACTAACAAATGAGGGGGTGACAAGGTAACAATACACTTGTTTAGGATGTTCAAGGGGTTGAGTATATCATAATGAAATTCAGAAAAAGAAAAATTAAACTGACTTCACAGGATTAGAGTGTCTCAGTATTGTCATTTTAAGTTCCTTCAGCAACAGAATAATTTTGTTTATTTTTGTGCTGGAGACAGAACTTGCTCTGAATACAGTGTTTATTGCATTTATCTTAACTGTATTAAGAAATCAGAAAGAATTAAGAAAGAAAAGTGACTTTTTTCTTTATTGTGTGTGGGTCGATGGGTGATACATTGCTGCTTTATAAGCATAAGGCAAAACGGCATTTGTTTTAAACAAATATCTTGAGAAAAACATGGTAAACATTCCATTCATTAATGCTGGTGAGATTGCTATGGATTAGTAGTTTAGAGGATAATTATAAGAGCAATTGTGATAAGTGGATAAATAGTTAAGGAATGTTTTGCTCTTTCCTTGAATTGTTGCTGGAGGTTTAACTGACTTTTACAGTACAGTGTTTCCCTTTGGGGAGATGTTCCAGTGTAGGTAAACAATTTAAAATAAATCAGTTGAATTGCTCATGCAATAAGTGGCTGATCACCTTTGTTAGCCTATTTAAAACAATCATTTATTTTTTAACAATTTCCAGCTGATGTTAATTTTTGTGTATGTGTATTTTGCAGCAGTCAGATTTCCCATTGCAGAAAAAGGTTTACTTGGTGTTTTTAAATTATGATTTTATGTGGCTTTGCAGTTTCTCACTGATAAATGATGATGTTTCAGTTGCATTTGATATTGTAACTGATATGTGTATTGGAGAAACGATTCATTTGGTAAGGCCTGGTGTACATAGTTTTTGTATCTGTAATATTGTTTTGGTTAGGGTATGATTTTTTTTTTAATTGTTTGAACCAAAATAGTTATGCCAGTACAACCCCTAATGTGTATGCAGTTACACTGGCTATAAAGGTTCTCTATACTGCTATAAGACTTATCCATGTGTGAGTAAGTTATAGCAGCGTACGTGTTTCTAAACCAGTATAACTGCATCCACACTAGGGTAGTAGTAGCACTTTAACTATACCAGCATTGTTTAAGGGGTGCAACTTTTATGTGTCGACAAGGCCTTAAACTTAGACTGTTTTTATAGTTCTTTCTCTCCTCTTTCAGCACCTGAAAGTAAGTTTCTTTTTCACAAGCCCTGTCTCACAGTTATTCAAGAATGGATGTTCAAAGAGAGAGAGGAATGAATAATATTAGTAAAAAACATGAACATTCAGTTTTCAAAACTAAAGTATGAATCCAGTTAAAGCACTTAAGCACGTGCTTAACTTTAAGCCTGACAGTCTACTATTGACACACACAAAGTTAAGCCCCTACTTAAGTGTTTGCTGTGTTAGGGTCTAAAAGATTGATTGAGAAATGTGAGCCTCAGATATGAGGGTTGGAAAGAACATTTTTGGGTTACCTTACCTAGATCATCCCCTTGCGTCATGGTAGGGCTGTTGTAAGATCTGGGTTGTAAGTACACTGTGAGAATTATAGTCTGTAACACGTGTTTAGATTCTTGGGTGTGAAGTACCACAGTTGTTATGGTTATATGGTGAGAGTTCTATAGAATGAATCCTCAATTAGTTCCTTGTCTAGTCTTGAGTGTACAGCATGGCAATGGTTATGTTATAGTTATTACCGCTGCATCGCTTGGAAGGTGTCAACCATTAGAATATTGTGTGTGTTGGTTTTTGTTTCTTCAGAGTGATATTCGTTCTGGGTCAGTGAAGGGAAGTCAGTATTCCCATCAAGAATAATTTCTGCAAATACACACCACCCTCTTGTACACTGATTCCCTCTCCTCTGTGTCCCTTCCCTGGAAAGATGAAGGATTCTCTCAGCTTTCCAGTCTTCTTTCTGACAACCAGAAGAAGCATTCCCTGAGCTGGTACAGCTGCTTGCTCCCTCTGTCCCTTAGTACTGCTGTCTGTCTCCCTGACCTCCCCCATGTAAATGCCCTCTCCTTTCTGCTCCCTGTTCAGAGAGTTAACAGGGGGTGTGGAATTCAATTCAATTATCCTTTAAGTAGCAACTGATGCTCCTCAGAACCTGGAGTCCCTTTTTCATCACAGTCCCCAATTCTGCTTTCCAAACACCCCTAGAAACTAGCCCATTCCAAGATACTATCTACCTGGGACTTAGCCATTTCCAAAGTTTTCAGTTGTGTAGTACATACAGGTCTACTAATTAAGGGGAAGTGTAAAAAAAGACATTCTTACTGTTTAGGCTTTAAAAATAGACCTGGTTTGAGATGTGCAAAGCAAGCATTGATTCTCAGTCTATAAGCATGATAGTAAAACATTGGCTTCAGATATTAATTTCACAGAATAAGATTAGTTTGTAAAATATGGCAAGGTTTTTTTGGCAGTAATGTCAGCAGTCGTTGAAATGAACAGTTAAAATTCATTGTCAAGGCAAATAAGGGGTAGGGTGCTGAGAACCAGGGCGAACTGCAATTTGATAAACAGGCTTCGTCTTCCTGCCTGTTAAATTAACCTCCAGAATGGATGTCATTTATTGGAAATAGGAATTGGGTGAGAAGAATGAAAACCTAGTAATGTGGAAATTGTCATGCATGATTGGACCAGTGGCATATCTAGCCCTGTGTCCTTTTCTTGACAGTGGGCAGAGGCAGGAAACTCTGCAAGGGACAAGTATGGAATAACATGCTTGGGGGCAGTTTATTCTATTTCTCACCTCAGGCAGTCAGTAGTTGGCTTGTGCTCTGAGCATGAAGATCTATATTCATTATATGTTTGTGTCTTATTTGCATTTGTTTGATAAGGAATTGTAATGATGGCCCGATTTTAAATGAAACACTATCAGATATTTTAACAATTTAGAATTTTTCTCCTTTTATGTTTTCTGAGTCATCAGTGTAAATTAACCCCTTTTTTGGGTACAGAAGTGGGGGGGGGGCATGTGGAAAGCAGGAGGGGTGTGGCAGGGGGCAGGATGGGCATGTTGAAAGGTACCAGTTCTAGCTATCTGGCTGTCTCCATCTGCTTGAACCCTAACTCTCCACTCTGACTTCTCTGTGGAAAATAGCATAAAATGTGGCTGCATGTTTTCTGTCTTAGTGATTTATGCCTTTTATTAATGGACAAAGGGGAGTGTGCAGTGCTCATGGCTAGCTTTCTTCATATATCTTTCTGCATCCATTATAGAAATGCATCTAGGAAAGATAACATTACATTTTGTTCTTTTTCAGCACTTTAGCTTGAAAGGTTTGAACAGCAGAGGGAGTCCTCTCTTAATTTTTGTTCTGCTCAAACTCTCTGGCTGTGGGACGGCTCTGTATAGACCAGTTATGCGAATAACCATATGCATATCTTGACAGACTTTAGTTTGTCCTCTGATTGCTGAGGGCAGTTGAAGTGTGAGTCTGGTCTAGAAAGGGCATATGTATGAGGGTGCCAAAAAGAAATGTGATGATTGCTTACCCCTTGTTCTAAAACATTTCGCCATGTGCTTCCTCAGCTCATTAAAATCTCAGTCCTGCTGTCCTTTTCAGGAGTGAGTTAGGGCTAAGTAAAGAAGGCAGGATTGGGCCTGAAGTAGCATTCTCTTTTTAGTTGTCAAATAGTAAATTGTTGATTTGTATAGTTCTCTCCAGCCTCCCCCACCCCAAGGCCCTTCTAGTTCGTCCTGTTTTTCTGAACCCCTCTGTTTTCATTCTGAAATCTTTCAGGTTAGTCAGAATGAAGGTTTTCAGCTGCTCTGCCTCTCTGAGTGAGTGAGTGAGTGAGTGATTGATTATTTAGAAAAACTGTACTGTTCTGCAACAAAGGTCCCAAACGTTGCATCTTACTGCTGTAGTATTTCATTTTTACAGTTGCTAATGTACTTTCTTCTGTCTTTGCCTTATGGAACTCTGGTCATCAAGGCCAAGAATTCCCAACTTGATGCTCAACTTTAGACAGCCTACATACCCTCTGAAGATACCAAAATAAGTAGTCTGACTTTTAAGAGGTACGGGGCACCCACTGTTCCTCCCTTAGCTGAGGGAGAAAAAGACATTTTGGAGCTGAGATCTGAATAAAGAGAGAGCAAGTTTTTAGGGTAGAGATGCTTGCAGAAGCTGCACAGGAGAAGGCCTTTGTGCAGACATTGGGGAGATAGTGGGATGTATGTAGAACACAGTGGGTGTGACCAGAGGGAAGGTGGATTTTCAGAAGGTCTGAAATGAATCCTGGAATGAATAGGAATCCAGTAATGCTCAGTAGCTTCACTTAAATCCTGCTATAGTAGTTAATATACCAAACAGGCACTAGATTGTTTGTTCCTCTCCAGAGGTATTAATGTTAAAAAACACAACCCAGTTTAGTTACAAAAGCGCAAACAAAGCATCTGCAACCACATTTCTCTGTAGTTTCTATCTTCTGATTTAAAGGGATGCTGTCATGGCTGGCTAGTTCAAAATATGGCCTGTCTTTATCATATATCTGTAGTCAGTCAGCGTAGTGAGTTTACACAGTGCCTTTCCTCTCACAATTTGTTCTTCAAGGCTTTTTTTATTTTCTTTATTCAAACTGCAGAGGCAGTGCCCATGAACAAACCCTACAGTAACAGTAGTGCATGTTTAGGGTGCAGAATGGAGAATCTAAACATCTGTGTTTTAATCCTGACTATGCCACTGACTCACTTTTTGACTGTGAGCAAGTGACTTCACATTTCTGAACCTGTTTCCCCATTTGTGAAGTGGGGTTAATGATACTTGTCCTCCCTTTGTAAAATGCTTTCTGTCAGATTGTGATACCCATTTCAAAGTGACTACTTGTGGTACAAGGTGCCATTGAACACATATAACACAGGCTGGCCTTTTGCGATCTGTGCCTGAGAAGTATCGTTATTAATTTATTATTACAATTTATTTATTTGTTGTTACAATTAGTAATGGCGGAGGAAAATATCAATAAAACCGTTTCAGCCGTATGATGGTGGCTATTGCCCCGAAAGTGCACACTAGCATTTCAAAACCTGTAGGAGAAATTTAAAAAAATCTGACACTGCCTTTAATAAAATAAAAAAAAAAAGCGTAATTGACCTTGAATTGCATATAGAACTTTAAAAAGGGTGGGGAGGGAAGGGGAGTGGAATTGATCCTGGATATTCAGGCCTATATGCCAAGTGTTTAAACTGGATCATGTTTTTATGGTTGAATTGTAAACACCTTAGAAACTGGTGTCTCTGTAGAAAAGCAGACAGGTCCTTAACTGTAGCAGTGTGAATGGCTCACTATTACCATATTATAAAGTACCATGGGTGTTGAGCCAGTTGGCTCACTGGATAATCCTAATCCTATAATTTTGCATATAGTGGACAGCTCATACTGTGGAACTAAGTACTCTTGGGTTTTGCCATTTTTAACTATAAGTCATTTTAAAATGGAAGTTAGAGGTGGAAAGGATTGGAAAAAGGTTAATTGTAATAACTTGTGATGTTGATTTTTGCTTTCCAATGCATATGATGCCCCAAGGGTATCTTGATTATTGTAGGTTTCAGAGTAGCAGCCGTGTTAGTCTGTATTCACAAAAAGAAAAGGAGTACTAGTGGCACCTAGAGACTAACCAATTTATTTGAGCATAAGCTTTCGTGAGCTAGAGCTCACTTCATCGGATGCATTCATTGGATTGATTATTGTAAAGTGTTTCATTTACAGTGGGGGCAGGATAGAACTGCTTAGTTTCATGAACTTGAACTATTCAGAAGGAAATTTTATGTTAAAAATAGATGCAATTTCTGCACCCGTGACATGATCTTTGTCAAAAGTTCAACCAGATGGGGTGGCCTGGCGCATAAAGATATTATATTTTAGACTTTTCTGTGGAGCTCATCTCCACAATATCTGAGCACCTTATAAAAAAGGAAATTCTTAATATCCCCATTTTGATGGTGGGGAACTGAGACACAGAGAGGTCACACGGGGAATCAGGCAGAGTTGGGAATAGAAGCCAAAATATCTTGAGTCCCTTTCAAAAACCTTAACTACCAAAATTTTATCATATACCCTCCTTCTCTTCAGGATTGTCTTAACTAGGACATTTTATCATCTTTAAACTTGGCTTTTAATCATTGAGTTAGCTGACACAGTGCTGACTGGTCAGCGTAGACAAAGACATTTTGTGCCCATCATCAGGTCATCATCAATGAGCTGTGGGTAAACTCTACCAAGGCCAGGGTTTACCCAGGAGTAGTTGATGTGGTGATGAACACAATTTGTTCTTGTCTGCAGTGACCAGTCATCCATGGTCAGTGTTGTATTGCCTAACTCAATAGTTAAAAATTGTGTTTAAATGCAATTAAATTGTCTAGTGAAGATAAGCCTGTGCTTCAAAAGCAAGGTGCTGCTTGAGCTTAAAGGGAAATCTCCATTTTCTGTTAGTAGTTTAATTAGAGGACTTATTCACTCTGTAGGCTGGCCCCTAGAAGTGCCAATACTTGGGTAGGATTGATTCTATCCAGTAGAGGGCAGAGTTGACACTTACATGTTAGCCTGTTACCTCCATGTACATTGGTAATGTTTTCAGTAAACTCATTTCCTCTTGATTTAAATCTGTTTATCTATTTCTTGCATAAGATTATTGGCAGCAGAGATTCTTTTGTACAGATTTTGGGCAACTAAAGATTGCAGTGATAACTTTTTTTATAGTGTTTTGTTTTCGAAAAGACGTCCCAATATTAGGGGCTTTGTCTTATTTAGCCAACTGTACCCCCTCCCCCAGTCCCGATTTTTCACACTTGCTCTCTGGTCACCCTAAAAAAGATGCATATGAAGCTGTAGAACTAGACGTAAATGTATTTTAAAGCAGAAATTTCTTCAATACTGGGATTGATTGATTGTGCAAAAATGTAAATATATATTTCCCCCCATTATTATTTAGCATACTGTGTGGGAGCGCACAGAGGTCAACAATGTTGGGGCCCTATTCTGTCTGCTAGTGCACAAACATTTGGAAAATAAGAGTCTCTGCCCCAAAGAGCTCACAAATGGGATCCACATTTGGATTCTTGGGAACTGCTGTAGATTTCAGGGTAAGGTTTTTCTTCTATGAAATCCACATTTTAAAAGAGTTTTGACCAGGATCACCTTCTAGTCTGTGTGTGTTGGGATTTTTTTGTTTTTTGTGGTGCTCACATCTAAAAGAGAAACGTGGTCTGTAATGACCTGAGTATGAGTTTTAAGAACTCCTGAGTTTTAATCTTGTCCTGGACTGGCTCGCTCTGTTGCTTTAAAGAAGTCACTTAACCTCTCTATTTCAATTTCTCCAGCTGTAAAATGAAGACATTGTTTCTTACTTTCCTCACAGAGGTGCTGTTAACATTAATTAAAGTTAGTACTGTACTTTGAAGATGAGTGTTCCGTACTGTATGTGCTAAGTATTTTTGAGGGGAGTGCCAGTATTTAAGTGTATACACACTTTTTCGCTTTTCAGATAAACCGTCAACAATATGAAAGCCTTTTCTGGTATATTTAAAACCTCTTTACATGTGAATCCCACTCTGTGCCCTGTTATGAATCATGTTTGGTTGTAACAGTTGACTAATCTGATTATTTTGAGTGTGTCTCTCTTTGATTGAGTCACCTCAGCATGTTGGACCAGGAGGTTATGTTCTCGTGCAGAGAATGCAATAATACTTTGTGGCTGTTGATTGTAGGATTTGCCCTTGTAATAACATTTCACAGTCAGATTATATTTGTTAAAACCTTCCTGTTAGTGGGGTGATTTTAGCATTTGATTTTAGAATTAAAATGTCTCTCCCACACCCACCCATGCTGCGTTGAAGTCTTAAGATCTTCTTTTCTTGTTACACTGGTAACATAATGTTTGTTCTACCCATTGCTTAAGTCTGGAGATTTGGGAGTTGTCAGCTTTTGTTTAGCCTGTCTCAATATCTAATATTTCCTAGTTATGATGCACATGGTTCCTCCGTCTCTATGCCCCAATCCATGATTCATCTTAATCATTCTGCCATACAATTGTTTCCCAAATTTTTTCTGTGTGGGGAAGGATGCATTTTAAAACCTTGTAAGAGGTGTAAGGAGTCCCAGTTTTTTTTTCTTTCAGCTTTGCTTGTCTACTGTCCTTCTGGGTAAGGAGGATTTAGCTGGCTGTACCTTCAATTTTCATCAATTCATCTCCTTAACTAGCTATTAGGGGTTGCTGTTGAATAATGTTGGGCATTGCCTCCATTAATCAGATGAGCACATTACTTCTGCAATATTTTAACCTGTGAATTTTCCGAACAGCAGGAAACTGGGACCAAAAGTATGTCTCTTGCAAGACAGTAGAGAGCACTGCCGTGCTACTAGACTGGCTCTCCTCCCAAATAAATTGACAAGGTTTTCAAACCTGTGTGCCTAAAATTACTCTCCTTTTTCCATATTTAGAAACCTAAATAAGTGGCCTGACTTTCAAATGTGCTGAGCACCCAGCAGCTCCCATTGTGCATATCTTCAAAGTGAAAATTCAGTACGTCTGTCATGGGAGGATGCTGTTGAGGACACACAGGGGACAGTCATGTTGGGCATCAAAGAAGTCTGTTGAAAAGGGTGGTAGCCCCTCCCTTTCCATAACCAGTTAGCCCCCATCCTCCTTCCCTGAGGGTTTGACTCCATACCCAGGGGAAGGGTTTGTTCAAAGGCTTGTTAGGAGTAGGGCTCACTGAAGGGTCTGGGAAGGGGTTGGTGTCAATGTATGATGAGACTTGCAAGAGTGGCCTTTGAAATGCTGGCAGCTTCTTAAGGTGATCATTCTGCAAGGGTTTACAAAATAACAGGGCAAAATACTGGTTTTGGACATTCCTATTTTTCAAGGGCATATAGTGACCCTTACTGTTTGTCTTATGAGAAGGATGGAAGAGAGGCCTTAGCTGAACTTGCTTTCTAGGGAAATCTTTTGTGTACACTTGATCTAGAAATGTTTTATTTAATAATCAAGTATCTTTTTTCTATAATTTTTTTTTTTTTTACCAGAGTTTGCTAATTTCTTAGTCAAAGTGGGGAGAAAATACTTTTTCCCTGTAGAAGTGAACCATGAAGCAGAACAGAGCAACCTGTCTTGTTTTTTTTGTCCTTTACTGCTTTCATATGACGTATAAGAATAGCCTCAAGCTTGCTTCTGCTCTCTGGCATGTGCACGCATACATACAGTTTGTTTTTAAAATTAGAAATGTCAGGGTCTCTTTTTCGTAGAGAATGCTAACAAGATCTTCTGAAAGTCTGAATTGTGAGATGCTGTTTGAGGCTGTACTGGGTCAGACCAAAGGTCCATCTAGCCCAGTATCCAGTCTTCCGACAGTGGCCAATGCCAGGTGCCTCAGAGGGAATGAACAGAACAGGTAATCATCAAGTGATCCATTCCCAGCTTCTGGCAAACAGAGGCTAGGGACACTATCCGTGCACCACTGCAGATACACTGTGGTTTTTGGCACACTAGCTTCATCAAAGCTAGCGTATGTACATCTGCGCAACCTGGAATTATACCTCTCAGCTACAGTGTAGATGTACTCTAAGACGAGGCAATCCCCATTCTCTTCCCCTTTCAAGACTGAGAATATTCCCCTCCCCTCAGCTGTGTATAGGGAGAGCCGCACCTCAGGTTACAACCTTATGTGATATCGTACCTCCAGAAATCTTGCTGAAATCTTCCAACAAAAAGATCTGCACTTTCTATTATAATTATGAAGAACAAAATATTTAAAAATCTCTTTGACGGTCTTCATGCACAATAATGAAGCACAATAAGAGGCTTAAACTTTTTTAGCACTTTTTTGTAATCTTTAAAAACAAGAACCCAAGATTCAGATATGTCCTACTCTTATTTTTGTTCTTACTTCTCACAACAAAAGCACAGTAAAATGGAAAGAGAAGAAAGGATAGAATGGAAGAGAGTCAGTGACGATCACAGGGAATCTATACATGGTACAAGGAGGAAGGTCACCAAATCTATTCTCCACCTCTTTCACTCTAGAGATTGTTCCATTTCCTGTGGCACTAGTATGTTTTACTATTATGCTAACAATTTATCCACAGTGATGTCCATTTTTAGCATCTGCACCAAATTTAATTATTTTTAATTACTTTATAAATAAAAAGACAACAAATTTTCTTCAAAACCTTGGGTCAGTGGCCATTACACAAAATCTGCAATCTTTCATTTTCTCTTTCTCTGTCTGACACACATGCATGACATGCAAGTCTATGTTTTGGTTAGCAAAATATTCAGTTGATTGATGTGGTCTCCTCCCCCCCGCCCCCTTCAAAACAGTCTGTGCTTTGAGCATGATATGGTGATCTGTTCCAGAGGTTCAATTCATCTGATCCAGCCTGGTTAACATTTTCTGTATCCATACTTTCACTATTATTATTAATTTGCATTATTACAGTAGTACTTAAAGGCACTTCTCAGGTTTGGGGCTTAGTTGTGCTAGCTACTGGAAAACACAAAAGATAGTTTCCACTTGCAAAATGGAATAGTGATACTGACCCTCTTTTTGTAAAGTATTTTGAGATCCTCTCATGAAAACTGCTTTATATTTGCTCAATTGTTATTCATTATTATATTTTAATATCATAATAGTTCGACCTTTTTAATAGAGCACCTTTCATCAAGGGAGGCTCATAAAGCAATGTATAGACAAATTAACTGAGTTTCATCCTCCAACCCACCAGTGATGTAGGTAAATATTATCATGCCTGTTTTAGAGATGGGAAATTTGAGAGGTAGAGAGGTGAAGTGACTTGCCCAAGATAACATAGGGAAGTAGTAGGCATGCCTTCAACCACTAGACAATGATTTCATTCTTTGTGACAACATTAAAGCTACCTTATTTTAATTAAGAAAGTTGTTTAAAATTAATTATGTTACAGTCTGTAAATATATCCAGAAATAAATTTGCTTCCTCATCCACTACTGATCAGCTCTTTGGAATAAGAGAAAAGTGAACAGTTTGTCTTCTGAAAGCCTGACTTGTACTTGAAGTCGTTGCTCCATCTTGCTTCTTTGAGTGGAAGTCAACAGCAAAAATAAATACATCATGGAGTCCATGACCCTGCAAGTATGATATGTATAGTCTCTTTGGCAGAGGGCATATCTGTTGATCTTAATCAAAAGGTATACTGTTATGGGGAAATGTGACAAAGATGCTCACAGGCAAGTTTGATGCAACTTTTCTATGAATAGTAATATCCTATGGCTGTTTCCTTTGCCTTTTGTTAACTGAAAATTATTTTCTCTTAGTAAAAAATGAACAAGGAAGAATAAGCACAGTCCTGTTGAATAATTAAACTTTTTAATGATGTGATCTGTGGTCTAAGTTTTTTAATTCACTTAACATAGAACTCTAAGTGTCTTTGTTCAGAAGAACTGGGCAACTGTCCAAAGGACAAGAAATGACTAAATCTAATTCCTACTGTTTAGTTGATTTTTGAAAGACATTGTAACAGATTACTGCCTAGTTTTGTTGTTGTTCAACTAATTTCTGTGCATCTAGTTAGATTGCAGATGCAAACCAGAATATTTTTGTTTTCTACATAATTTTAAAATAAAAACAAAATGTAAATCTTAAATGTGTGAGGACTGGAATAGGATTTTTTCTTTTAAAGGACTCTGGCATTTTCAGTATTTTCAAATGTCTGCTAACAGAATATTGGTGATTACTGCAGAGTTATGCACTGTTGTAAAATGTGCATACCTACAGGATCTATGTTGAAAATTAGTTACGTAGAGATCGAATGTCCATTTTGGATTGGCACTGCAGAAAAGAACGCTAAAGCCAAATGTAATAAAGTGTATGTTGTTCTCATCATATAAGATTATGCTTCTTTTGGTCTTGATTCTACAAGATGCTGAACACTCCCATTGAAGTCAGTGGATGCTGAAGTCAATACACACCTTGCAGGATAAGAGCCTTAAGGAACATCACATGCTGGGCCTGATTCTGGTTCCACTCAATTCAGCTTTTGAAGTAATTGGAGTTAAACGGCTGTAAAACAGGTGCAAAGGGCTTGTTCCAAAGCCCACTTTGGATTAGGCTGTAAGTGAGATTGGATTGGGCTCACCCTATCTTGTGTAGTTTAAATCTTTTTAAAAATGCTGTTGCAATACTCTGGTGCACTTCTTAAAATTGATTTAATTGAAACTCCCATGGACCTTATTTTTGTTTCTTTTTCCATTGTTGCTGATTATCAAGATAGATTTTTGTGTTTTCTAAATAAAAACTTTTCCTTTTACAATCAGCCATTGTCTTCTGTCATAATCATTAGCTCCCCATTCATCTTTAGCACGTGCTTAAAGTCCTTTGCTGAATCCGTGTTGAAGGACAATTAATACCACAGGTTTTAGTGATAGCTGTGTTAGTCTGTATCAGCAAAAAAAAAAAAAAGAGGAGTCCTTGTGGCACCTTAGAGACTAATAAATTTATTTGGGCATAAGCATTCATGGGCTAGAACCCACTTCATCAGATGTATATCACAGTTTATAATCATGGAAAAGATTGTTGTCTTCATTCTGCCCAATTCATCTTGAGCTGTGATGTTTGAAGTAGAGAGCTTCTATTTATGCACAAATCTCTTTATGATGATTAGCAAAGTGGTGAAAAGATTTGTTTTCTAAATGCATAATTTGATTAACTTTTTTTAAAAGCTGTTTTTAAAAGAGTGAATGTCAGTAGTAGCTCTTTATTTAGAGAAAGAGAGGTGTTGGGGAAGTGAATTTAAGACCTTTTGGCCTTATAAATTTAAAATGAAGCTCTGGTGTCACTGTATATAATGTTCTCCAAGAGGTTAGCATTGATTGCGTCTTACTCTTGGTATACAGACAAATTGAGGCCAGCATTGCTTATACTATTGTCATTATTTATTATTATATGCACTAATATAGCGTCTATCACTGTGGTGTGTGACCGAGTTTTGTCAAAATAGCGGCATTGTACTATTAGCCCTGGTCTACACTAGGACTTTAGGTTGAATTTAGCAGCGTTAAATCAATGTAAACCTGCACCTGTCCACACGATGAAGCCTTTTATTTTGACTTAAAGGGCTCTTAAAATCGATTTCCTTACTCCACCCCTGACAAGTGGATTAGCGCTTAAATCGGCCTTGCCGGGTCGAATTTGGGGTACTGTGGACACAATTCGATGGTATTGGCCTCCGGGAGCTATCCCAGAGTGCTCCATTGTGACTGCTCTGGACAGCACTCTCAGCTCAGATGCACGATTGTTTGCCATTGCTCTGACACAGGGAGGGGCGACTGATGACACGGCTTACAGGGTTGGCTTACAGGGAACTAAAATCAACAAAGGGGGTGGCTTTACATCAAGGAGTATTTCAGGCAGGACTTCACGGAGGGTTCCAATAAGAAATGGTGCACCTAAGTTATTGTTCTTATTGGAACAAGGAGGTTAGCCTGGCCTCTGATTGATACATGGCTAGATTTACCTCGCTGCACCTTCTCTGTGAGTGACTGCAGTGTGACCTAGAGGAATGAGTCCCCTAGACGGGCGGCGGGGGGTGGTGGTTTGCAAATGAGTACAAAACAAATCTGGTCTATTTCTTGTTTTGATCCACTCCATCTATCTTTTACATCTTTGGCTGGCAGCAGACGGTGCAGAAGGACTGCATGCCATCCACATCACATGGCTGCTCGGCAGAAGATGGTACAATAGGACTGCTAGCAATCCGTATCACCTGCCTGCTCACCATAAGATGGTTCAATAGGACTGACTGCAGGAGTAAAGAGAATGACTTGATCAAGTCACTCCAAATTTAGTCCCTGTGCCCATGTCTGCCCAGGCGCTCCTGATCGACCTCACACAGGCGACCAGGAGCACCTTGGACATGACGGTGACGGCTACCAGTCCTATTGCACCGTCTGCTGCCACAAGGCAATGGGTTGCTGCTACTGTGTAGCAATGCAGTACCGCATCTGCCAGCACCCAGGAGACATACGGTGACAGTGAGCTGAGCGGGCTCCATGCTTGCTGTGCTATGGCGTCTGCACAGGTAACTCAGGAAAAAAGGCGCGAAACGATTGTCTGCCCTTGCTTTCACGGAGGGAGGGAGGGAACGGGGGCCTGACGATATGTACCCAGAACCACCCGCAACAATGTTTTAGCCCCATCAGGCATTGGGATCTCAACCCAGAATTCCAATGGGCAGTGGAGACTGCGGGAACTGTGGGATAGCTACCCACAGTGCAACACTCCGGAACTCGACTCTAGCCTTGGTACTGTGGAAGCACTCCACCGAGTTAATGCACTTAATGCACTTAGAGCATTTTCTGTGGGGACACACACACACTCGAATATATAAAACCGATTTCTAAAAAACCGACTTCTATAAATTCGACCTAATTTCATAGTGTAGACATACCCTTAGTGTCTGTACTGTGTCTGGAGGGATGTATAAATTCAAATAGCTGGACTATCGTATTCTCATTTTTGGTAACCAACTTATTTTATCATTTCAGAAACTATAAGGTGTCCTGTCATTCATTTTGCTTTCTCTTCTTTACTGTGCCGAACTAATATGTAGAATGATGGACTGTAATCTAGGTTCCAACCCTGCTCCCTCCTTCCCTCCTTTCTTGAATAATAAAATCATGCTGTGGAGCCATTCTTCTGGTTGGTCTTTTTAAAATGTACATGTTGCTGTTAAGGTTCTTACAAGGTCTTTAAACATTAGTATTTTTAATGTAGACTAAGAGCTTGCCTTACGGAAAAACAAAATAATTCTGTGATATAAACTTCTCAACTCAAGCCAAGATTTGAAGGAGGAAACAGATTGAGTTTTAACGGAATGACGAAGTGTTTAAAAAAATCCACACTCACAAAATTCCCAGTGATTGACATGCCCCAAAACATGTGATTTATGCATCATGAACTTAAAATTGGTACTGTACATGTGATTTTGTGTGTGTTTGATCTAAAAATAATAATTTGAGTAATAAGGCTAGGAAAAATTGGGCAATAGAAGGAAGGTAATGAAACGGTTCTTATCTGTATTTAGCAGGCATTTCAAGGATTAAAATAAAAGTCTGTCACACATGCAAAAATACAAAATGCGCACACACACACAGCCCAAAAGAACAAATAATTCTGTAAGCAATGGTAAAAACAACCAATTATTTACTGTTTTGTAATGTTAAAATATTTCACCAATACACCTTGCAATCAAAAGTAATGTGAGTTATGGAAAATGGAAATACATAAAGATGCATTTATAAAAGTGGAAGACTAAATATTTTACATAAAGATATTTCAATGAAAAGATATACAGTAAGTGCACACTTGATATGACTAAGCAGGCAAAACTTAACATTAGTTCCAAATAGGATTGTACGGTTCATGCACAGATCTATCCCAAAATAAAGGGGGTGTTCTAAATTATTCTTGCTGGGATGAAAAATAGGATGGGTTGCTGGTAAGGGAGTCGGCATGGGTGGGGATCAGTTATAGACATTACTTACTGTAATTTGTGATTGCCGTGGGAGAGGAGTGGCTGTTGGTGTGATTGTGATACTGCTTGTGATTTTACTAGTAGGCTTACTGTGTATTCCATTAGTTAGTGCTGGAGTTCTGTTATCCTGAATTGGAGTACAAGGTTTTGCTGAATTAGCAAGAGCCTGAACATAAGGACTTCCTAAATGAATATGGATTTTATTATCCTCAGTAGTTATTACACTTGAACCAGTGCTGTTAGATCTTTGAAAGTGCCATGACGATTGCCTGTCTGGGGATACTCTAAAAAGAGTATGCTTGGCACCAATTTCCAAAGGCTCTGGAGAAAGCATTTGTTCTGGAGAACTGGAAGAACCTGTCAGAGCCAACGGAGACATTGTTCTTTCTGGAGTTATTGAGCCACATGATTCAGGAGTTTGAGATCTTGCAAAAGTAGCCAATGTAATAGGTGGCACGGCTTGCTCTGGACTCATGTAACCATCAGCGATTTTTGATTTTAAAGGCATTAATGAGGCATTTTGAATAATTGTTATTCTTTGCTTTGGTGTGCCACAGTTGGGTATAACTGCTGTACTAGTGTAAGAGTGAGGACTGTCTGTGGTAGGGCTTGTTATTTCAAGGGTAGCTGTGTTTTGTCCATGGTCTGGTGTAACCTTTATATGAAGAGGTTGACCAGGTGTGTGACTTAGAACTAAGTCTCGTGGCTGTGCACAATTTCCATTCTGTTTGTTATGAATTTTTCCATTTTGAGGCTGGCTTTCTTTGGACTTCATCCATGGGATCCATAACTTTTTGTTTACTGCATTTGCAATGGATGAATTGCATTTGAAAGACACTGTTTGCTCCTCATCATTGTTTTCATCTTCATTATCACTCTCTTCATACAATTGCCCATTTATGACTGCTCGTTCTAAAGGAACAAGGCTCTTGTAATCAGGTGGTTCATTGTCTGCTGGATCTGTCTGGACTTCTTTAGAGAAAACCTGCAAGTCAGAAATTCTCTTTCCATTAAGACTCGGTCTCAGGCTCTTACTGAAGCGTCTGTATCTCTCTAATTCTTTGGTAAGGCTATCAATTTCTCTTGCCAACTCCCTGTTTTTGTTTTCTTGCTGGGTGAATTTCTTCTGTAGGACCATATGATCACCCCGTAGATGACTTATTACGTCTTCTGTTTCCATGTACTCATGAATTTTCTCTTTCAATGCATCTACCTCTCTAGACAGGTGCCCTGACTTCGCTTCTTCTTCTTTAAGTTTTTTGAAAAGCCACTGTTCTTGGTTAGACTCTGCCTTCTCTACTAACTTATACCTGGCCAGTTCCATTTTCACAGTCTCCAGTTCTTCTGATAGAAATTTAGCTTTGTCTCGTTCATTGATGTATCTTCGCTCTAGAGATTCAAATTCATCTTCAGTTTTCATGAGATCATCCTCTATGGCCTTCATTTCTTTCAGCTTATTTTTCAACCTCTCGACTTCTTGGGCAAGTTCTTTAATCTTGTTGTTCTCTTGCTGTAAGGATGTGCTTGATTTAGTTGTCTCTTTGAATTTATTTTTAAGAAACTCTTTTTCAATGGCTTCTAGTGACTGAAGCCTTTTCCTTAGAATATTTACCTTGGAAAAGAGATCATTTCCTTTCTCTTCCTCTGCTTTTAGTTTGTTTTTCAGTTCATCTCTTTCCTTTGTTACACTGGACATTTTTTCCTCTGCATCAGATTTTGATTTCAGTGCCTTTTTACTTTCCTCAATTAGTTTTTCTGTAACTGACATCACTTTCTTTTGCTCCACTTGAAGGTGGGAAGTTGCAGATTGTAACTTTTCTTCTGTTTGCTTTATTTTTTCACTCATTGTTTTTCTTTCATCCACAAGCATGACCGTTAATGTTTTCAGTTTACTTAAATCTTCCTTGAGTGTGAATTCTGTTTTTTCTAACTTGATTTCAATGGCTTCAAGTTCTCCAATTCTAGCTTTTAAGCCTTCCAGCTCCTGAGATAATTGCTTTGTTAACATTTTTTCTTTTTCTAGATTGCATTTCAGAGCGTAACATTCTTGTTTGCTCTTGTTGAAAGCATCTTCTAATTTCTCCAGCTCCATAATTCTTTTGTTGAGTTTGTCAACTTCTGCTTTAAAGTTCTTGTTTTGTTCTGCTTCTTTTTCTAATTTTTTATTAAGCTCTCTACACTGATCTTCCATTTTTATGAGCTCTTCATCTTTACCTTCCATTTCCAGGACACGTTTTCGTAATTCTTCTACTTCAGACATAAGGGTGGAATTTCCACATTCTCCTTTATTTATTTTTTCCCTTATGTCTTGCAGTTCTTCCTCTGCTTTTCGTAAAGACTTATTAGTCTCCTCTAATTCATCAATTTGTCGAGTGAGTGCTGTTAATTTTATCCGGAGCTGGCGATTCTGGCTGTCTTCATTGGTTAGTTTGGCCATCATTGTTTCTTGTTCTTGGGAAATCTTATTGGTTTGCGCTTGCAATTCTGCTTCCAGCCTGATGGCTTTCTGCTTCTCTTCTTCCGCTTTTGCTTCAGCAATGGTGAGTTTCTCGTGTACTTGCTCTGTAGTAGTGATTAGCTCTTGGATTTTTTGACTTTGTTGGTTCAACTGTTCTGTAAGTCTTTGCTGTTCATCCACCACCATTAAAGCAAATGATTTTAGTTTTGTCAGTTCTTCTTTCAATTTAGTTATTTTCTTATTGTTTTCCTTCTCTTTTTTTGCCTGATAGGCTGTTTCTTGGTCAATCAGCTTTTTCAATCTGAAAAACACAAAGTATGTTTGTTTTATTTTGTAGTAGTTTTCGTAGTGGATTTTTCAAATACATGTGTTTAGAATTATGATACCATCTAGAGTAGAGGTGAACAAAGTGCAATCTGTGATGTAGCCTGAGGCTGCCTGACTTTGTCGTGCAGTGGAAAAGGCCACAGAGACTAGAAGTCCTCATATGAAGTGCTTTATTTTAACCAGACATGCCAGTCCATGTTGCTCATTCAGATCTGTGGGCTCTACTAACTGTTTCTGCAGTAAAGGTACAGTACAGCCTTCAGGCTTCTGCATTTGCCAGTGCAACTCCATCAGTTGGGCAAGCTTCAGACACCCCACTCTAGAACAAAATTAAATTGTCTGGTTCCTAAGGTCTGGTCTACACACACAGGTTTTTATCGCTATTTAGTTGTATTGGTTATTTAGAAACTGATGTAGGTAATATCAATACTACAATCTAGTGTGGATGTCCACAGTAAGGGGTTTCACTGATTTACTTATGGCAGTGTAACAATTGATATAGCTAAATTAATAGAAAAACAGAGTGTCAGCCACTTCTAAGTGAAAAGGGATCCTTGCCATCTTGTAGCAGTCTAATTCTGCTGTAAACAGGTAAATGCTTAGGTTGGAAGTTGTTTTGCACCTCAGAAATCCCAAATTCCTTGTTGTCCAAAACTCAGATATGATGGTGTATCTGAAAGTCATAGTATGAAACCCTGCCGTTTTGTGAAGGCTTGAGGTGTTTCTTGAGATTTTCCTAAAATCAGGTTTTACCTGTAACTGTTGTAGCTCAAGTATAGGTTCATAATCTTTCCTTGTTTATGAGATGCAGGGTATTTCAGTGGTAAAAGATGTATGTTAGGACTGTGCATTTGTGTCGTGCAGGGACCTGAATAAACCCAAATATCTTAGTATTTGGATCTTTCATGGGCCTTTCTTTTTTGTCTCCGAGACACTGAGGGGGCTAAAATAACATGTAACCTGATCTTTTCACTATTTCTGCCTCCTTTCCATCAGCTCTTTATTTATTTCTGACCCACAAAGTAAGCTCCTTGAAGCATTAAAAAAGCATGTGAAAAACATAAGTAGAAACAAAAAACTTAATAGAGAAACAAATACTAGAATCTCTGCACAGTGAATGTCTGTGCATGTAATGTCTATATTAAATGACATTTATTAGGAAAAAAGAGATTATGCGACAGGACTCTTTCTATAGTTCCATGTTACAACTACCATCATCATCTCATTCAGGAAGAACTAGGTGGTACTCCATCCATGCTGATCCTTAATAAGCTGTTCATTGACTTGAGGAACATAGTCCTGAGGGCTTAGCATGCAGTCTCAGCAACACCTAGTCATTTGGCAGTAATAGAGCCTGGATTCTTACATGGTAGAAAGCTTCTGACACTGTGCAGGTCGATCTGGTACGTGTCCATTTCTAATGGTGGCAATGAATAGAGGTTTCCTACATTGGCTATACAAAATCTCTCACAGCACATTCACTATACCCAAGGTATTTATTCTGTTACAGCAAATAAATCTTTGGTCTTGCAGTGAAGTTCTTTATGTGCAAAATTGACAGCATGAAGAATAATAATAAAATGTGGTAAGCTTAACTTATATGGAATCATTCTTACAAACATTGTCAAATTATTTATAGAGTTTTTAAGAATATAATTGGGAAATGGACGTTAAAAGGCGTCGGCAAGGGAAGAATTTTTTGAAGTGAGCTTTGAGAAATGAGAGTGGGTTGATAAGGCAGACGAATACAGGAAGTCTGCTCAAGATGGCAGGAGCAACAGAGTCAAAGACTTATTATTACATTGTTGGTTTTAAAAAAAAGTTCTACTTAATGACTCTCTTTCATTTTTATATATTACAACTTGTATTTGTGTTCCCAACAGTGTAAATCTCCTGTCTTCCCCACCCCTGAGTGCTTTAGTAGTGAAGTTCAGTTGATGATTTGGTGTTGCCATAGATACAAAACCATAACAGAAGCATAACTAGCAGTTTCACTTGGACTTGTTCAGCTTTTGTGAGGTTAGCCATCTTGTAATAATGCTGGTTGAATTTATTCCAATTTATTAGTCTTGGTTTTACTTTATCAAATTGTTTCCTTATCTTGATCATTCTTTTTTAAAGGGATACTATCTGGACAAGGGCCAAATGAGTAATACTTAAATTAGCTGTTGAGTATATTACTGATTACCTTTTAACTAGGTGATAGCGACTTAGCCCAAAAAACAAAAATGTTTGAATTCTTGCCATGTTTTATTTCTTAAAGTTTTATTTCTAGAGGACGTGGTTGGCCACAAAACCTTAAACAGTTCTAACTTTTCCATGGTTGTTTTATAGTGATTTTATAATGCAATTTAGTTAACAGATTTTTCTTTAATTTAAATGTTTCAGTTGACTGGTGTCTGAGTGAGTAGTCACTGAAATCTTTCAACATGTGTACTGTATATGCATTCCTGTTTGTATCTTCATTCTCTTCTATAGCATTATCTCACTAGTTATTGGGACTGCTTGTTAAAGTAAGGGACCACCTGAGTCTTAATAACGTCTTTGCTGAATCAGGGCCTGAGACTCAAGTGAGGTACACAAATTGAGCTTCGATAAAGTCTGCTCTGCATTAGTATTTAAACAAGTTAATTCTATTACTGGTACCTGTCCTGGCTCATTGTCTAATCTGGATGAATTCTCTGGGGCCCAGTCTGTTTGGTCATTCTGAAGTCCTAGTCAGGCAACTGGAAGGGATGTCTGCAGTATATTGAAGACATTATCCTTCACTTAAAAATTTTTTTTTAAAATGGAATTTTGAAAACCTACAGGAAATAAAAAGCAAAATACTGTTTAACTCGATAAAATCAATTACAAGATGGAATATTTTGATAAAGCTCATAAATTCTTCACGTCCATAATTGTGAGATAGTTGTCTGGTTTTTGGAAAGGAATTTTAGGAAGGTGACCGTGAAACTAATGTGTATGTTAAACTTTAGTTTTTGTTTCCGTATTTTAGACATATAGCATATTTGTATACAGTATGAGATTTATGGGATTATATCAGTGCTGTTATGTATTTGTTGTTGAGATTGCAAAAATAAAATAAATTGCCTTAACATCATAAATATTTTCATTGTCTCTTTTGATTGGATGTGAACATTTCCCTGTAGTGTTTGCAATTCAGACATCACACTACAGTACTAACCAACCAGAAAGTGAAATTGACAAGAAAAACATGAAACTGAGTTGTTAGTTTTCATTGAACAGATTGAAAATTCCTTCCTGCAAATACTTAGACCTTGATCCTGCAATGAGCTTGGTATGGGTTGACGTTGAGGGGCTCTCTCTAGGGGACTTCCTATGTGGAGCTTATTGCAGGATCAGGACTTGACTACCTAGAGGGTGTTGTGGGACTTTTCACCGTGGCAAGCAGTACACCTGGTGGGAAGTGTGCATTTACTTTTTGTGCTTCTCTGAGTCAGTCCTGAAAAAGCATAAAAGGTGACGAACAAATTTGATTTTGTACAATGTTTTGAGGTTTAATAATGTAAGATGTAGCTATAATATAGCTAAGTTTTGTTTTTAAAATGTGATTTTTAACCTGCCAAGTCTCCTCTAAAGGACACTAATACATTTTACTGGAGAGTGATGAGGAAGGAAAGGAAACCATCAATAAATCATCAGGCTGTCCAATTAGGTTAAATATTTGAATTATTTCCATTTTGAGTTGTATTTCATAAGAGTGTAGTTACATTTCAGACAAAGATAGATACATCATTTAGACAATTCCAAGTACTTGATCCCATGGGACTACAAGAGCATTTACTGAATCCAGTCCAGCAAAAACAGGTCTTGGAAGCTGTTTTTATAGACATGAATGTTAGGTAGTTAAACAGAGTCAAAGCAGTGTCTTATTACTTCTTGTCTTCAGAGCTTCTGTTATAGTTATATAAGTTATTAACCTTATTCTGGTTTATTATCTCACTTATATATGAAATGCCAATTGCCTGTTCCTTAAAAAAAAATCATATTTATCATCCTTGAAATTCTCATTTTTTCATCATAGCTGACTTTTTCCAATGGACATATTGTAGCTTGTTGGAGTCTCTATATGTATTCAATTCTTCTCCATACCTAACTGCTCACTGGGTTAGATTGCACTAGTTATATTTAGTATCATATGACTATCTGCCTCTTACAAAACATATCTAATAGCACATTGTTTTATGGTGTCATGTGGTATGTTTAGTAAGTGGGGTTTTCCAGTATCTTCATGTATTATATTACGTTAGTATCGTTAGGAATTTTTGTGGGACAGTAGGGGAAGTGCTCTCTCTTTAAGTTTGTGTTGTGAGTAAACTAAAGAGATTGTGGCAGGGATGAGATCATAAGATCCTTGTTTCTGTAATTTTTTGTGTCTCGCTCTGTTTCTCATATTTAGTTTGTTCAAGAATGAGATTTATATTTTAAGTACCAAGAGTAAAACAGACCTACATTTCTGCATAGTGAACACTTGAAAAGGATAAGTTTTCAAGGATTTAACAGAAAGGGACCTCGGCCTGTAAAATTTGTACCTTGACAAGTCTCCCTTCAAACAGTGAAGAAGCTGCTGTAGGTGGAGTTTTGGTTCAGGCCATAGGCACTTAAAATATCTGTCATTTCTAAGACCCAGAGACTTTTATAAAGCTTCAGATTCATATTTTTGAAGAGAATTCTGGTGTCATCTTGAAAGCTGTGTGTAAACCTAAAATATTTTCTCTATTTGTAAAGCTTACGGATGTTTTTATAGTTAATTTTAAGATGTCATTCAGCAAATATTCTACAGGTGTCAACTTGAGGAGACTTGCTTCTATGTTTTTGGACATGTATTTGAAATTCCTTTGTATAATGTAAATAAAAATTTTAAGCTGAAAGTTTGAAATGTAAATGAAATCATGATTCTTACTCTGTCTGAGGCATTCTTCCCAGTAACTAGAAAAGCCAAAGCCTGGCCATTAACAAGAAAAGAAACATGCTTTATCACTTCTGGTAAATCCTACAAATTGGTGTGAGTTTTAACACCAATATAGTTAAGTATTTCTTTCCCGAAGAAAGTCAGCCTTGCATTCCCTTATAGTTTATGGCAGTAAAGCTTGGCTTTACTAATTATTTTCCAGTCTTGGGATGTGTATGCATACATTTTTCCTTCCCTGCAATCCTACTTATTGATGTGTAATGTTTATGAATACCTATGTTATGTCTATTTTTATATCCTATGTATTATCTTTATTGGTGCTTACTTTTTTCCTTTTATAAAGAAAGTCAAAGGCTTCTAAAATCATAGCAGCAACAGCATGCTACAGCAATTATATAATGTATTGGCTTTATCTGGATCAATCAGCACTGCCCAACAGAATGGCAACACTTTATTTTAAAATTGACATTATTTTAAAATGATTTTTTAAAAATTAAGTCCAAATTTGAACTAAAGGAAAATTAAAGGCACATCAGATACAAGATCCGAGAGCATTTTCAGACAGATGTCTTGATATGAAAGTTTAATTTAAAATGTGAACTCTTACAGTAAGGTATGTTCTCCACTGGGCAGTTAATCACATCTTTATAGCATCCTTCTAATCCTAAATTGTTTTATAAACTTAACATTCCTAGACAAGTGACTATACAGGGACCTGTGCTGCCACCTCTGGGATGAAACTCAACAGTAACAGTTTAGGACAAGAAGTGAGGCATACCTTATTCATCCATAATAGTAGAAAATAGGTCACCAGAATATATTTATCTGAGTTGGAAGTTAGTCTTGATGCCGGACATATACACAGACACACACAGATGTATTCAAGAGGGAAAGAAAAAGTAATAGATTCTCTATAACAACCAATAGCGATTGGGACCTTGGTTTTAGTCTTACTCTAAAATGCAACGCTCCTTTAATATTCTCCCAAAGGCACCAGTTCAGTATTGACTGCTGAGAAAGTGTATTAGTTCTTGAGTTATCCACCACGGTTCTTTTTTATCTGAATGTACCTTGGTGATTATCTGTCCATACAACCCTAATCAGATGGAGATCTGTTGGGATCATAAACAGAAGGCTTTGTGGTCTGGATGCACAAGTAACTTAATTCATGGAAATTTAAAATGAAACAGGCACAGAGAAAATAATATACCCCACTGGGTATATCCAAGATATAATTTATTTGCTGGGCTGCCATGTATGTCTTTAAAGGGGACATGTAACTTGATTCTTTAAATTGACTAATTTCAGAAAAATTAAATATTTTGGTAGAACACCTTGTACTTTGACAGTGCCACAGAATCATTTAAAAAAAAGGGGAGAGAGAGAGAGAGAGAGTAGTATGCACAGCCTCTCAACATTCCTTGAAAAACACTTGCAACAGTTTGCTCTCCTTTTGATGTTTATTAGGTCTTTTGGGCAGTCCTGAGAATAGCAGCAAAAACATGCTAGAATCTACTGTCTCCCCACGTTATCCTTCTTGTATATGACTGCCTCCTTGATTGATTTCAGTTCAAACTTTGCTGTTATTGCTAACTGTTCTCATGCAGGGCTTTGGGAAGTGTGTTCCCAGAAACTCTTCCCCATCAGAAGTGCAAAGGAATGATATCACACTAGTGCATAAGGCAGAAGTTGAACTGACCAAAAAAAAAATCTGTGAAAATGACTATACACAACAAGTACTGTCAATGTCAAAAATAAGAGGTGAATGTAGCTGAACTGCTTGATAATAGTTACCATAACATAATCCCGGGGGAAGGTGGGGGGGGGGAAGAGAAACACCAAAGCGCAGCCCTCCACACTAGCATTTAAGTTCAGAAAGGAACTACACAAAAATGAGGAAGCTAGTTAAACAGAAATTAAAAGGTACAGCGCCAAAAGTGAAATTCCTGCAAGCTGCATGGAAACTTTTTCTAGACACAATACTAGAGGTCAATTTTAAATGTATACCCCAAATTTAAAAATGTAGTAAGACGACCAAAAAAGTGTCTCCGTGGCTAAACAACAAAGTAAAAGACGCAGTTAGAGGCAACAAGGCATCCTTTACAAAGTGGAAGTTAAATCCTAGTGAGGAAAATAGAAAGGAGCATAAACTATTGCAAATGAAGTGTGAAATATAATTAGGAAGGCCAAAAAAGAATTCAAGAACAGCTAGCCAAAGAGTCATAAAGTAACAGCAAAATTTTTTTTAAGTACATCTGAAGCAGGAAGCCTGCTAAACAACCCGTGGGGTCAGTGGGCAATCAAGATGCTAAAGGAGCACTCAGGACGAATAAGGCCATTGCAGAGAAACTAAATGAATTCTTTTCATCGGTCTTCACGGCTGAGGATGTGAGGGAGACTCCCCAACCTGAGCCATTCTTTTTAGGTGACAAATCTAAGGAACAGGAGTTTTTGGAACAAATTGATAAATTAAACAGTAATAAATCACCAGGACCAGATGGTATTCACCCAAGATTTCTGAAGGAACTCATGTGAAATTGCAGAACTAGTAACTGTGGTACGTAACCTATCACTTAAATCCGCTTCTGTACCAGATGACTGGAGGATCGCAAATGTAACGGCAATTTTTTTTTTTAAAAGGCTCCAGAGGTGATCCTGGCAATTGCAGGCTGGTAAGCCTAACTGCAGTACCAGACAAACTGTTGGAAACTATAGTAAAAAACAGAATTATCAGACTAACAGATTAGCACGATTAACACGATTTGTTGGGGAAGAGTCAACATGGTTTTCGTAAAAGGAAATTGTGCCTCACCAATCTACTAGAATTCTCTGAGGGGTCAACAAGCATGTGGACAAGGGTGATCCAGTGGATGTAGTGTACTTAGATGTTCAGAAAGCCTTTGACAAGGTCCCTCACCAAAGGCTCTTAAGCAAAGTAAGCTGTCATGGGATAAGAGGGAAGGTCCTCTAATTGATTGGTAACTGGTTAAAAGATAGGAAACAAAGGGTAGGAATAAATGATCATTTTTCAGAATGGAGTGAGGTAAATAGTGGCGTCCCCCAGGGGTGTGTACTGGGGCCAGTACTGTTCAACATATTCCTAGTGAGGTGAGCAATATTTGCTGCTGATAAGCTACTTAAGATAGTTAAGTCCAAAACAGACTGCAAAGAGTTACAAAGTGATCTCACAAAACTGGGTGAGTGGGCAACAAAATGGCAAATGAAATTCAATATTGATAAATGCAGAGTACAGCACATTGGAAAACATAATCCTGGCTATACATAAAAAACGATGGAGTCTAAATTAGCTGTTACCACTCAAGAAAGAGATCTTAGAGTCATGTGGGTAGTTCTCTGAAAACATCAATTCAATGTGCAGCAGCAGTCAAAAAAGCTAACAGAATGTTGGGAACCACAGAAAAGGGATAGATGATAAGATAGAAAATATCATATTGCCTCTATATAAATCCATGGTACACCCTCATCTTGAATACTGCATGCAGATCTGGTTGCCTCATCTCAAAAAAATATATATTGGAGTTAGAAAAGGTACAGAAAAGGGCAACAAAAATGGTTAGGGGTATTGAATAGCTTCCATATGAGAAGAGACTAATAAGACTGGGACTTTTCAGCTTGGAAAAGAGACGACTAAGGGGGGATATGATAGAAGTCTATAAAATCATGACTGGTGTGGAGAAAGTAAATAAGGAAGTGTTATTTACTCCTCATAATACAAGAACCAGGGGTCACCAAATTAAATTAATAGGCAACAGGTTTAAGACAAACAAAAGGAAGTATTTCTTCACACAACGCACAGTCATCCTGTGGAACTCTTTGCTAGAGGATGTTGTGAAGGCTAAGTCTATAACAGGGTTCAAAAAAGAACTAGATATGTTAATGGAGGATTGGGCCATCAATGGCAATTAGCCAGGATGGGCAGGGATGCAAAACCGTGCTCTGATGTGTCCCTAGCCTTTGTTTGCCAGAAGATGGGAATGGGCTACAGGGGATGGCTCATTTGATAATTACCTGTTCTGTTCATTCCCTCTGAAGCTCCTGGCATTGGCCACTGTCGGAAGACAGGATACTGGGCTAGGCGGACATTTGGTCTGACCCTATATGACCGTTCTTATGTTCGAAATGGTTTTGGTTTACTCCAAAATATATTGGAGTTAGAAAAGGGCAGTTCATGTGCTGAAAAATATTGTTTTGTCTAATTTCTTATAGTTCTAGTAATCTCTGGGGTTACAAGTAAACAGTAGGTAATATTTTTCCCATGGAAATCTGGTTTTCAAGTTATTGGTGTGTCTGTAATTTTTTTGGGGGGCTGGGGGTCTCAAATATTTGATTGTGAGTTCTTTTGAAAAAACATAGTTACAAGTGAGCTCTGTACTGACTAGACTACAGTAATGAGCTTTACTTGGGGTTATCCTTGAAAAACTCCCACAGAGCAGAGAGAGCTTTTGGAGGACATGGCAGTATGAGTGCTGAGCTGTACTGTTCTGATGTTACATTTTGAGATACAGCTTTCTTCCCCCCCATCCCCTTTCCTGGATTTAACTGCTATTTGAATCATTTTTGTTTGATGTTAGAATTGACATCTATTGTTGTTAATATGACAATGGCATATAATTGTGCATGCAAGATAAATGTTAATCTCTTTCTGTTCTGGAGACTTGTTTCCTCTTTGACTATCAATTTGAAGTGAAACTATGAACTATTAATGTTGTGGTCACTCCAAGATGATGCTTTTATTTTTTTGACTAATGGTTTGTTTGTTGTTTTTTAATATTACCATAGTGCATCTTTTTTCCATCTTCCTTTCTGCAAAGCAAATTGCCTGTGAAGCCAGAAATAAAGCAAGTAACTTCAGATGCAACTCCAGAATTTGGAACTCCTTGAATTTACGTCAGTCAGGAAATTATAGTTTTGCAGATGGAAAGCTTACAGGAGGAAATGGAAAGATGCGTTTTGAGAGATGTGGTATAGTGGTCAGAGAAACAGGAGTATGAGGCAAGAACTTCTGAGGTTTAATCCAGACTGTGCCTCTACCTTCCTCTTTTGCTTGAACAAGTTCAATTCTATACCTCAACTGCTGCATCTATAAAATGGGGATAATAAGGTTGACCTATCTGACAGTATATTTTCAGAATCAAATGATTAACATTGAAAAATGCTTTGAAAGGGCTAAGTGTTGCCATTTCCAATGAAATCCATTATTAATTTTTGTATTCAAAGATTACAGATTCATTACATTTTTAATAAATTGAATTTATGGGGGAAATCTGTGTTCTTCATCCTCCATTTTTAAAAAAGTGCATACTGTATAATGTATTGCTGGAAAACTCTACCCTTCTCAGCAGCCTGATTATAAATCCTTTCTAATAGTTATTGTTACAAAATACTCGAAGGTTTGAAGATAAGAAACTACTGTGTTTGCCTTGGAATTCTTATTGTTAAATTTTCTCTATGGCTAAGTATTCATGGAGGTGGGGTTTTGTTATTTCTGCAGAAAATAAGTGTCAGCCAGCATGCTGCTGCTATAACACAGCAAGTGAAAACTACGTGCAAGAATTAACTGTAGTTACAGAAGAAAATCTTTTTATAATTCTTCCGTAGCATCTTTCTTGAGCATCTCAAAACACTTTACCAAAATTAATACATTAATCTTCCCAACCCCTCTGTGCGGTAGGAAAGTATTCTTCCTCTTCCTTCACAGATGAGGAAATGAAGTCAAAGAAAGATTAAGTGACTAGCTCAATATAAGACAGGAAGTCTCTGTCAGGGCTGGAAATAGAGTTAATATTTCCCAGTCTGTGACTAAGCACTGCATTATTGCGGTAAGTGCTACCTACTTAACAGGTCCCCAAATGTGAAATTTCTATTTCTACAATTTTATTTATTATGCACAGAATTGTAGCAGCGCTTGTGCAATAGCATTTTCTGCCCCATTCTGAAGTCTCAAGGGGAAAATAAATTTGCTTTGATTTCGGATCCTAGAGCTAAGCATGCATAATTACTGCTAATTAACATACATACTACAATATTCCGCAGATAGTTAAATTTTAAGGGGTGACAATAAAAATACTATATAGGGGAGCCTGTCTACATTCTGTTTAAATGTAGTCCATAAACCAGGATTAAAACTGTGGTTTTTGGCCCATCTATACTGAGTGGGTAAACGGAAGACCTGGTCTTACAGCCCTTGGTTGTGTGAGTGGTGCTGCTGACTTCAATGACTACAGGACAGAGCCCTTTATTTCAAAGCTGTTTAGCTGGAACTGTGTTTGAACACTTTCTGCAAACTTGATGAAAATGCCAGAGTAGAAGAAGACTGAATTTTGTCTTTGGTTTCTAATCAGAATTATTTTAAAAAATGAGTGAAATGACTGAATTGTGTCGGCCATATTCAGCTGGATGTAAGTCTTGTTGATGAAGCCCATCATGAAACTTTCAACTTCAGGTCCCTATCAGAAGTGCAACACCTTTAAGTCATCCCTTAACATAGTATATTACTATATAGGTCTTCAAGAATATCTCTGACATGCATTCTTTAGGTGGTTACTACACAGGTAAATATTTGTAATTTGTTGGTTCTTCTGTTCCTTTCTATAACATGTGGATCCATGGTTGTGTATTACATGATGCGTTTGTTACTCTTTTGTCTTTATGGTACGTGATTCACCAGGAGCTATGCTGATATCTTAACCAGCACTGAGCATAGTTAAGCAAGTACCCCGATACAAAAAAAAAATCGTACTTAAATTTAGCTAATATTTTTAGGATGACTTTGAGAATGGCTGTTTTCCAACAATAACTCATCATATTACTCAGAGGAGACTGGTTGGCCATAAATGTCATTTTCCCACAGCATTTCCAGGAACTAGATGTTCTCTGAAACAATTTTAACATGTATAGAAATAAATGTCTGGACGAAATTCTCAGCCAGGGTCAGAGTGGGTGGCATGACTGCATATCTGTTGTATACTGTTGCATGTATGCACTATGACCCTATTCATCTATACCTTCAGCATGCCTGTATGTACTATTAAGCTAAATCAGAGAGCCTTTAGTTAATAGCAGGCTGCTGTAGTTGCCAGTGTCAGCCTCTAGATCACATGGTGATCACTTGCAGTAAACCATTACATTATACATTCATGCTAATCTGGTTATAATGTCATTGTGTGCAATTACTTTATTTGATATAGTTTTGTGGGGAAATCCATTGTATTTGTGGCAGAAAAGGTGAACCTTAATTGATAAAATACATTTTTGTTGATGCTAAAATTTCTGAAGTATTATGGTCAAGCCTTTACAAACAAACAAAAGACCCTAGTAAATTTGGTTTACATAAATGGCCTGGATTTGTTTAATAACAAAATCAAAAGTAAATGGGAACTATATTTGCAGTGAAAAAAAACCCCTTATACATAACTTCCTTTATGATCTAAATATGAATCTTTTCATCTTCGCCTGGTAAGGTGAATTCATCCATTTCATGCTAATGTGCCAATCTGAATTGATGGCAGTGTGCTGTACCTGAGATTATTAATCAAGACCACTTTGAAGCTATCACTGGTGCAGACTACCACCACATAGGCCTGCTGCAGAGTGTTAATTTCTGAAAATACGTAATCAGTTCTCCAAAGATTTCTTTTTGGTTCTAAGTGCAATTCAAAGTGTGATGGGATCTTTGGATATCTGGGGGACAGCTTGTCTGTTTATGATCTTCCCCAGCCTTTTGAGGTCAGCTGAATCATTCTTGCTAAACATCTTTAGATCTGAACAAGTTGAGGTTGGAAATTGCATCGTATCCTGGTTCACTAGAACCTGTGTCTGTTGACCATAAGCCTTGAGCATGTCAATAAGAATATTTCCTATTCCAGGCTCTTGCCTGAGGGGCTGATTGTGAGGTAGTTGCAGGTTGGTTGTTTTAAGAGTAGATTGTAGGATGGGAGTCTACAGTCAAAAACTAATGATGATATTACTCAGTGAATCATGTATTAAGGACCATATTGTAAGTGTGACTATGGGCTATTAGATAGGTACATTTGATAAATTTAAATAACTTCTTTAATAACACATGATGGGACAAAAATAGCCCTGTTGAAGCAACTATTCTTAATCTATTAATTAAAACAGGGCTTAGGGGTTCTCAAACAGGGGTGGGGGGTCATGAGCCCTCAGAGGGTTGCGAGATTACTATGTGGGGGTTGCGAGCTGTCAGCCTCCACCCTCAAACCCCACTTTCACCTCCAGCATTTATAATAGTGTTAAATTAAAAACAAATTTTTTAATATTTTTAAGCAGGGGCCACACTCAGAGGCTTGCAGTGTAAAAGTGGTCACCAATACAGAAGTTTGAGAACACTGATTTTTTTTATTGACTATCAAGAACCAAAGATCAATTGTTTCTTGTGTATCAAGATAGGGTTTTCTGTTTTCCTGTTGTTTGATGTTTTACTGCATTTACATTCAAATTCTCTGCTTTAACATGAAGGCCACAGTTGGAGATCCTTTTAGTCATATACTCACTTCAAATATGAACAGTAGTCTGTTTCCAGAATCTGCCTCTGTTGTCTAGCTGTTTAAACACAGGCAGTGGCTAACATGCTTGCTTTGGAAACCAAAGGTTTCTTTCTTTCATGGAGAGGAAATTAAAATTGGTAGGGTGAAAAAAAGTGGATTTACTGGGTATAGCTATGCTCACTGTGGCCAATAGTTTCTTAATGTAGTTTATAATTGGTCTATCCCTTTAAAGCCAAGAGAGAGACTTATTTTTCCGTATCTGTTCTGTTTCCTATTCCTTGTGTCTCTAATAAAACAATGCATTTATGGGGAAACAGAAGGACTATACGTCTGCATATCACCCTTCACCCTCACCTCAGTAAAGGTACTTAGATGAAGATTCAGTGTGAGCATTAATCCTTTTTAAAAAACTTCTTTCATTAACTGGTCATTCTACAGCATTTCCCACACCATTTTATTGTACCAAGAATTGATTTATGCCTCTGTCTTTGTATGGCTGACTGTCTTTGGCTACATGCACTACTTTAATCAAAGAGCTTATCTACATGGTTGGGTAATGAGCACCATCGGGGTGTGATTTTTAAAGTGCACTAACATGCTGTGAATTAATGGGTTCATGTAGACTTTGCTGGTGCACCTTAAAGGTTTTCGTTAGTGCATTTCAACGTAAATCTGTTAAAGTGCACTAGGGAGCCTTCACTGCACACTAGCAGGGTCTACATAGACCCATTAATGCACAGCATGTTAGTGCGTTTTAGAAATCATACCCAAGCCCAAAGACAAGCTCTTGTGAAATCAAGTAGCTGTTTTCCTTGTAAAATCTATATACTACATACAGTTTTCATGCAACATAGAAACTACAAAATTATTCTGGTTTCAGAGTAGCAGCTGTGTTCATCTATATCCGCAAAAAGAACAGGAGTACTTGTGGCACCTTAGAGACTAACAAATTTATTTGAGCATAAGCTTTCATGGGCTACAGCCTACTTCATCAGATGCATGCAGTGGAAAATACAGTAGGACGATTTTATATACACAGAGAATATGAAACAATGGGTGTTATCATTCACACTATAATAAGAGTGATCAGTTAAGGTTAAAATCGTCCTACTGTATTTTTCACTGCATGCATCCGATGAAGCGGGCTGTAGCCCGCAAAAGCTTATGCTCAGATAAATTTGTTAGTCTCTAAGGTGCCACAAGTACTCCTGTTCTTTTTGCAAAATTATTCTGGGTGTTCTGTCTGATTTTTTTTTTTCTTATCCCAATACCATTCCTGCCTTTGCTGATGATCTGTAGTGTTTAGGATATATTTCCCTATTTTCAGTTGCCACTTTTATTCATTATATATAATAAAACTTTTTATCATTAATTTAAAAGTGAGTTCAAAAGCAGAATGTGAAAAGAAAACCTTACCTCTAGAAGTTCTTGCTGTTGATTTGTTACCAAACCTTGTTAGCCTGAGTATATCTAAGGGTCAATGATAGGACCTAAATTGGACCCTCCTTAAAACCTGCAATTTTTTCATGACTTCTCATCAAAGTAGAAAAATTCTGTCTTCAAAAGGATGGTGGAAACAGTTTAAACCTCTAGGCTGAGGAGACAGGTCAAAACAATAGCAAACCCAGCCTATCTGGGCCAGAAATTTCCAAAGTGGCCACTCATTTTAGGTGCCCACCTCAAGGAACCTTGAAACTTATTTTTCATAGATGCTGAGCACCTACAATTCCAGTTAAAGTAACTAGGAGTGATGATAGGCATTTGGCACCTCTGAAAATCAAGCTTGAAGGTGCCTCAGTTTGGGCACCAAGAAATGGAGTTATCTAAAATCAGTGGCCACTTTGGATAATGTTGCCCTTAGTGTGTTAAGATGGATGTAGTTGTGTAATGAATACTATATTACCTTTCTGTTCTCCTGCCATCTCTCTTTCATGAGCGAGCAAGGAATTTAAATTGGAGAATTTTGTCACTTTTAGTCTACTGCCAGCCCAGAGAGGAGCAGCAGGACAGTGAGTGCACGTGCACGTTTATTCTCAAGTCACAAGAACTCTGCCTCTGATCCTCAACAAATCAAGTCTCCCTGGTTTGCTTTGTTTGGGTTGCACTCTTTACTAGATGCAATATTAAGATTGTTGCAGAGCTTGTTTTGGAGGGTTGATAATTTCCCCCTTTGTATCAGGGAGACCTGTTTAGAATTTTTTTTTTTTTAAATTTAGGAGAAAAACAGTTCGGGCCTCTCAATATTAGTGATTTCACTATCCAGGATGCAAGTCATTGTTGTAGTTGGGAATATAATTTATGTTGCTGGTGACAGGCTTTATCTCATTATATAAAAGAGTGCATGATGATACTTTGCAAATCAAGAATATTTTTGTAATAGGGAGAGATCTTTTCACACAAATTAACTGAACACTTGTTTTGTTCACATGCAAAATCATTAGCAGCACTTGGAGATCCTAGTTTTCAGAAATGTGCTCCCAAGTTAGAGTGCTCAGTGGTGGATTTCAGGTATTCAGCTGTGGAGTTGGGTGCCCTATTTAGGTGTCCATCCTTACAAATTAGGCCTACTTTATTCATGCAGCGGTTTCAGAGAGATCTGAAACAAAAGTGTTCCACTTGAAAGTTCTGCTAAACCTGAAAAAAGTATTACACTGGAAGGAATATTTTAAAGTTGAAAAGTAGGTCTAAGGGGGTTACTAGGCATTCCCCCCCCCCATGTAGGGTGACCAGATGTCCCATTTTTATAGGGACAGTCCCATTTTGGGGGGCTTTTTCTTATATAGGCACCTATTACCCCTCACCCCCTGTCCTGTTTTTTCACAGTTGCTATCTGGTCACCCTGCCCCCATGTAGTCGATTTGTAACTAATTATAATACATGCAGGGTTTGGGAGTTCGTTTTCCCTGATGTGATGGATGACATCACATGTTTAGTTCCAGATGATTTATAGGCAAGTCTAATATTGTTAAAATCTCCCAGTTTCTTATAGTTTGGATATGATGACTGCATCTCATGTAAGTTTTATACCAGAAAATGGATAAAGACACTATTTTAAAGAAACACCTAGGTTAAAAATAATTTTAATACAGTTCTTGTCAATATACACATAACGCCATAGATTGTTAAAAATAAAATAATTTTAAAGGTCTAATCTACTTTTTTTCTGTTTACGCAGTGTACCTTTTTTCAGGGCAGCGACAATAGGCTACTGAGGGCTCGTCTATGTGGCCCTGAGTTCCGTCTATGGGGGATGTGAACTGTAGCGAACAATAGCATGCTGCACCCTAACTGTCCTGCATGGATGCTGCTTGCGTGAGCTAAAAGGTACCTAGTTTGCATTAACATAGTCCTGACTAAGTTAATGCGAACTATGTACCTTTTAGTTTGCACCAACACGATATACTCAGGGCAGCTAGAGCGTAACGCTTCAGTGTGGGCTGCAATTTGCCCGCAGTAATCCATGCTGTGGCACAGTGCAGACATAGTCTTAGTTTCAGTTGTGTGTCTAGTTAGTTTTCTCTCTTAGTTTGTCATGCACAAGCTGCAATATTGGTTTTGCAAACACTGAAGGAGAAATTTAATTAATTTAAAAAAAAATCCAGCTGTTTACACTGAATTCTACAGAAACTTCATTGAAATGTTAGGCTTAAGACATATCTTTATAAAATGTAAATTGTTGCCAAATTTGCCTTGACATTGGAGGATTATATCTATGTTGCTGTTTCTTGGCAGCTCTGTGGGAGCCTATAAAGGAAAATGCAATTGGACTTGTGTAGTCGTCTTTAGAATTTTGAAATATTAAAAAAAGCCCTGACAATTTTTTTGTCCAAAAGGGTTTTTTTGCTTTATGTTTTTTAAAGTTGAAGTAGCACTTAAAGACCCCAATTTGGATTGAGACCCATTGTGCTGGGTGCTGCGCAAACATAGAAATGGATATTCAGTTCTGGTCTATTCTGGCAGACATGAATGATGTCCTTGCAGGATCAGTGAGGGTGTGCTTTATTTTTTGTTTTTAATGAAAGCCCACCTAACTGCTCACAAAGGCTTCTAAAGGTCCAGAAAACCCCGATTCAGATGGTAGTAAATCAGGTTTTACTTTACTTTCAGGACAGAAAAGTGCTGCACTTCTTAAAACCAAATTTTCCAAAGTAGTCATTTACTTTGGGTGCCCAACCTGAAATACGTAGAATCTAGTTTTCTGAACAGTTGAGCACTCGCAATTCTAATTCGTGCCATTCGGGACTACCGTTGCTCAGCTCCCCCGGAATATTAACCTGTAAGGTGACTGTGTTCCGCTCAGATGGCTCAGTGTCTGTATACTCTGCTCTGGAGAAGTTCAACTGGCTGTATGCTCTGCCTGAAGCTGAACTAAAAAGGGGCTACACATGTTTCCAACATATACATGGTGGGACATGCACGGAGGGTGGCCTTTGCGGCAGGAAAGGGCACGGTGCATTGTACACCTGAATGAGCAGGATAAAAGGAATCTTTTTTATTTGTTTGTTTCTGAAATGCCCTGTAGTGAAATTGGTTTGAATATTCAGCAGTTTCTAATGAGATTCATCCACTTCATTTACTTTATTTAAAAAATAATTATACTATGACATTATTTTGTCATGTATGCCTTAATTTTGCATTCACAGAATCTGATCTATTGTTGCTTAAAGTTTTCTCTTCCCTTCTCATTTCCCTCTTCCTCCTCCTTTTTCTCTCCCACTTCAGCTGCCCTAATGTGGAGACAGCACTGAGAGAGAGCTTGACTTTAGATTGTTTGCAAACTTGAGGTTACTGAGTGCTACAAAAAACACTTTAAAGACATTTTCTTGTGAGTCTGAACGCTTGAGAAAGACCGTTCTGAAGGCCTGATCCTGCACCATTGGTCAGTCAATGAGAGTTTTATTACTGACTTCAATAGGAGCAATCTTGGCCCTGAAAACTCAAACAAAACTGGCTCTTGTTTCATTAAGAGAAAACAGTGGCAGACTTCAAACTAAGGGCCTAATCCTGAAAGGTGCTGAGTGCCTCAGCTCCCATTGACTTACTTTATCTAAAAGGGCCTTAAATTTAGCATTTTTTGGCGGTATCTCATACCCACCTGGAGATGAATACTAAATGTTTTTTTGAAGAGTCAGTGGTTGAACTGACCAGCCTATCAGCTGCGTCAAACTAGGTCAGAGGAGTTTCAGAAGTTCCACTCAATGAAAGACAGACAGACATAAACAATTCAAAATAATTCACATTAGCAGTATTGTATAGTTATGTTCTTACCAGGTAGATGAAAGGTGAAAAGCATTAGACTGAACTCTGTGAGTCAGAACTTAAAAACTTGACTTAATGGTCTTAAAGGTTTTAATTACTTCTACAGTATAAAATATTTAGGATACTATCTTGCAGTTACCAGTTTTTAATTGTAAATGCATCAGTATTATTTAGTTACTACCACACCCAGGTGTTGACAGAAGTTGCTTGCAGAACAGTTCCAAAAGAATATACACCATTGGTAATCTTTCACTTTCCCATCTCTAAGTACATTTGGCACAGATCTTTATTAAAGAGGCATGGACCTTTTGAGAATTTGTACATAATGGGAATTGCAGTTGGGAGTGAAATTAGGAAGGGCTTTTTGGATCTTTTTGAAAAATCCATCCCAACATTATGAAAATCATACAAAAGTGCTGGTAATTAGCAGAGTCAAGCAGTGACATGATTTACCTAGAATTGATTGGGGAGGAGGAAGATTTAAAGTACTGTTATTTAGAGATGGAAAACTAGTTAGATATTATTTCTTTTGTTGGGGGAGGGGAAATAGGAGCATCATGCAGTTTTTCTGAGAAATAATATTTCATACAACTAATGGGTTAGTCCTTAGTTATCATGGACTATTAACTTTTCACACTGAGTGTTGTAATGTTTTCTACTGTAATACTACGTTTAAATAAAGAAAATATTCATTTGAAGACTGTTAATCAAATGTCCTCAATACATTCCTCAGGCAATTAATCAAAATAACAAGTATTACTGATTTTGGAAAGTGGAAAAAAAAGATAAAGACGACACTTCTGACTTCATCATAATGAGATCTTTCCCTAAAATAGGCTGCACCCAATTTAAATACATTTCTATTACATTAAAAGTCAGTATAGATAGGGAGAAATAATTCACACTAGCAATAAATGATAAAATGGGGAAAGGAGCAGAGCAAAGAGCTGCAGATGTATAAATTCAGTGGGCCAGCTACTTCAGTGTAAATTCAGTGAAGTTTTTCCAGATTTATGCCAGTGTAAATGAGAACAGAATTGGCTTAAGAAAGTGCAAAATAAAGTGTTTCCCCTTAAAATTAAAAAAAGGCTGACTACAGGGAACACAGGTGTTAAGGCATTGATTGATGCCATGATTTGCATCAGGCTGACTGCAGTTTATAGTACAGATGGTACTTTGGGTATTGTTGAAATAGTAATTAATTGTTTCTGTTTCCCTCCTTCTCTATTAGATTCAAAAGAGCTGAATAGTCTCTCTACTAAGGATGGAATTTTTCCATTTCCATTTACAGCCTTTATCAAATAAAAAGGTTTTCTATTGCATATGAAATATTTCCATATAACTTAGTTGTCTGTGGTTGTTTCCTTGACAAATTGTTGTGAAATCTCTTGTTCTTTGACTAAACGAGCAGTTTCTGAGAATCTGTTACTGGACTCTGCGTTAAGCAGTCTGGTCTTTTTTTTTACTTCAGTGAATATTTCTCCTTTGTACATTTGGTAATTACATTGTTTAACTTACTAAATCATGCATTAAATTAAATTGGTTGGACATAATTAGGGAACACCGTTACCTCTGTGTTTTGTTAAATGATCATGTAGGAGGGAAGGGGCAGAAAGAGGAGAGAAGGCCACAGGTATGGCAAAAAAGTTGTGGGGGTTAAGGCAGTGGAATCCAAACTTTTATTTAAAAAAATTAAACTTCCAATTATTTTGGTTGCTAGGATTCTTTTCACTCTGCAAATCAATATAGCATTTTCTTGTCAGCTGTGTAGCCAGCATGACTGAAAGCATCAATTGAGGTGTGAATGCTGTCTGTTCATTATTATAGGGATTATCTTGAAAGCAGGGATGAGAGAGATTATTATTTAAATGCCAATGCTAATAATACAGGAATACCCAATTTGCCACTGTAATTAAATTTCAGTTTTTAAATTAAGTTGTTGGAGCTATCTGGAAAATGCCTACAGAACCAATTTTTTGCCAAAAAGCAGAATATTTTATAACTAAAATGTTAAGACAGCGTTTTACTTTTCCAGCCAGCCCTAGTTCTTAGTCTATTGTGGGAAAAAGATCTTCTTAAAAAAAATTCATAACACTAAATTTTGTAGCTTGTCTTTAAAGCCACATATAGGTGAGAGTGCATCAATGGTTATGGATGCAACAGTTTTCATTCTTCCATGTATACTGCCAAGCTAGAATCTTGCAGGTTTTTCAATATTTCATAAAATAAAAACAAACCTCCGCCAACGGTTTATGCAGACTCCTTTTGATCTTGTGGACAGTTAATAATAATGCTTTGAAAAAGTAATGAATATGAGCTTTTTGTTTACTTGGTGGGTTAATGTGTAGGATGTGTTCGTGTGACTTTATTTGTCTTAGAACTTAATTTGCATATTTAATTTATTGACTATAGAATAACGAAAATGTGGTGTACACTTGGGACTTGATCCTGCAAACCTTTGTGCTTGAGTCTGTGCTTGCCAGCATAGTTCAACTGCCTGCACTTGGATTATGCCTATGAGTAAGGATTACTCCTGTGAGTAACAGTTTACAGGATTGGGTCCATAGTCATATAAGAGAATGGAGTGTTTCTTCAGGATGCAGACATAAAGCACCATATCATATTCAAGTCTGATTTTGCAACATTCTGAGCACCTCCTAAAAAGTGCTGAGTACTCTCAACTGCTGGGAGTTTAGGACCTTGCAGAATCAGCTCTAGAAGGTAATGAATTACCTCTAGTTTTTAAAACTTGCTAGATGGCCAGTAATTAAAAGTCTTGAAACGAAGATCTGACAGTTCTTTCCTCTTTCTATTTGACATTTACACACAAGACACAGAAGAGGGAACTAGTGCCTAGGACTTGAATAGTTTGTAGAAATTAAATTAGTTTATGCTTTTAAACAAAGTGTAACCTTATTACAAAGTTGTGCTCCCAGCAATATTTCAACGCTAAGAGTACAATTTAAATGCCTTTTTTAAACTACAATAAAAGATGTTCAAAAGTACAAATAAATTCTAGTATGCACGTGTGTATGCATGTCTTCTAATATATCACATACACATATAAACACACCATATAAAGAGAAATGCAGTAGCTCTATTTAATGTATTACAATACAGTTGGATTCTTTCCACAGTTTTAAATGCAGTCATTATTCTGTCCAGCCCATTTGGAAAGTGTGCGTAATTCATAGCTCTCTCCCTACCCCTTTAACATTAAATAAATGCCTCATCTGTTACATCTGCAGGATTTTTTTTTAAAAAGAAGGAAAGTATAGAAATTGTTTCAATAGTTATGCTAGTTTTGAACAACAGGACACATCTTCTGAATCCAGTGTTTTTGGAAATAATTATTGATGCTGATGATTTTTTAACCAGAAATGGCCATTGGTTGCTAAAAGAAACTTTCCTCCCACCTCTCTCTTACCTTATATGCATGGACTGTAGAATTCCCTGGTTTAGCTATTGCTCTATGGTGTTGGGATTTCAGTTCTCCTAAGCATCAGAGATGTGAGCATTCCGGCAGTTACACCAAACAATGAGAGATAGACTCCTTGCATGCCCCAAGCCTATGGAGCATTACGTCATTGTATTGCCATATAAGGAACTCGGTGTTGTGCAGACTCGTCGTGTCTGACTAGTGTACTTTAGTGATAGCCAGAACTTAGAAAGCTTATTAATGTGTTCTGGCTCCAGCTGACGCTCAGGACTGTGTGAAATATTTCATTTGTCTACCCAGTTCATGGTCAAAAAGAATGTGCGGAAGGCATGGGTAACGGCAGTTCCTCTTTATTATTGATAATAAAGTCATGGAAAGTCGTTAGCTGATTATTTTATAATGTTTTCCTCTTAGTTGCTTAGCCCAGCATTAGAAAAAACATGGGCATCTGACTTAATGAAGTGGCCTGGCAGGGGTTTGTCCTTTTTTTTTGTTTTTAAGATGACAAAAAAATGTGAGTTTAGCTGAACTCCTCTGCAAGTGATATGAGCTTCAAGCCTTCTCGTTTTTACTTTCTGTAAAGAGTCAGGGTCCCCAGAGGAAAGTATTTTATTTCCTGATGATGTAACTACAAAACAATTCTTCAAGTGATGATGGGAATGCCAGATGAAATCCTATTTTATTTTCTTCAGTGTTTTTCCGACAAAACCCTTTTTTCCTTTTCACATGTTTGTGTTTCAGCTAAGGCAATTAGGAGTTTGACCAACTATTTTTAGTGAGAAGGTTTTAAAGAAACAAATCAGTTGATTAAAGGACTGAGGGGACAAACAGGAAGATATAACTGTAGGACTTAAATTTATGTCTCTGATTTCCTCTCCTCCAGCCCCACCACCACACCCTAAAAACATTGGGGGACTATATGCAATATGTAGGGGATTCGCTTGTTGAAGCCCCATTTAGGGTTAATGGGAGTTAACTGAATAAATCCTTACATATTGATATGAGAATTAGACCATTAAGTGCTTTCTAAACTTATGTTCTGCTCAGCTAAATGAATTATGGATGCATCTGCTTCATTTGGACCCCTTGAAATTTTAGTCTTCAGATGAGTTGGTGTGTGTGCTTACTTGAATCTGTTAAAAAGCTCATAATGGAACATTTTTATTTAAATGCGAGTAATAAGGCCAGTGTGATGGACAGTACTTGTGTTTAGATAGAGATATTGTTTCCAGGTACTAGAACAAATAAATACCAAAAAATATGTATGTTATGGAAAAGACAGTGTAAGCATAATAAACACATGTGGTCAAACTTCTGTCCTTTAAAAGATGTTCATGCTTTACTTAGAAATTTCAGTGGATCTCTTTGTACCACTACTGCAGCAGAACTTATTCCAAATTCTGTCGTGTGTGTGTGTGTAGATGTGAGTATGTATGGGTGTAATGGGTGCATACATACGTGTGTGTGTGTGTGTATTGCATGAGAGGGGATCAGACCTGTCCATCTTTCAAACCTAGTTGGCATTATAAATGCCCATATATAAATCCCTCCCAACCTGTGTTTGGGAGACTGATATGCCTTATTATGCGAGAGACAAGGTGAGTGACTTAATACCTTTTATTTTGTTGGTGACAGAGACAAGCATTCGAGCCTTGTTATGGTTTACTAGTCCTATGGACAGAACAACATAATTTATTTAGCACTATATGTAGATAACTGTCCATTGGGTGAAATTGGTGTTCAGATCCCCTAACTAACATATGTTTGACCAGGAAATAATACTTTACGCTGTACAAGCACCTTTCATCAGAGTGCTTTACAAATGTTAATTAACCGTCACAATACCGCATTGAGGTGCTGTAGCTCACTTCACTCTCCACTGAAAAGCCACCTCCTTAGTGTGGGTCTTGGCAGCTGTTTAACAGAGCATAGCAGCACTATGTAACATTTTAAGATAGGAAATGTAAGCATTTCTTTCCGTCGTCCTTCCCTACTCTGTTTTCTTCCATGTCCCTCTCTCCCCACTTCATGCCTGCTCTCCATTGATTGATCCTATCTCCATGTTAAGTTCACCTAGGTTCCAAGTGCCCTTCCACATAATGTGGTCTATTAGAATTGTGTGCGCAAAACTTGGAGGAGTAGAATATCCCAGCATCCTTATAAAACAAACGGACCAGCCTTCCCAATCTGGCTCTGTTTTGATGCTGCTACAGGAACACCCCGCTGTTAAGGAACAAAGCCCAGATAGTGCTCATTGTAAGCTTGTGACATTCTCCTGCTTGGGTGGGGAATGCAAATCCCCCTGTTTATAAATCCGTGTTTACAGCAGGGATGGCCAAAGTATGACCTTGTAGTGTTCCTAATTAATCCTGCTCCTCAATAAAAATGTTCACATCTGTAGCCTGTTGCAAAGCAGCTTTGCCACAGTGCATCTGCCAAGTATGTAATTACCTGTTTCCACTTGCTTCTTCTATGATGTCACAGTTTTATAACAGCTGGGCTAGATGACTATTCCAAGTACTAAGTTGAAATAGTGAAGAATTTTGTGTGAAGGAAATATGTAAGAATTGATTAATATAATTTTAAAAAAATTAGTCTCAGTGTAATAGGTTCCCAAGAGCCTTCCTTGGTGCCTGTTACACCTCTAGCCCAGAAATCCTGCCTTTATTGAATTAAATAGCAAAATTCCCTTTGACTTCAGTAGAGCCAGGAATTCCCCCTCAGTCAGGATATGTCTACACTGAAGCATGGGTTGACTGACCTTGCGTGCTAAAAACAGCAGCATGGACATTGCAGCATGAGTGGGGACACAGGCTACCCACCCAATTACTGCCCCCTGGGGTGAAAGCGGGTTTGTACTTGTTGGCTAGCCCATGCTGTAATATCCACACTGCCATTGTTAGTGTAATAGCTTGAGTAGAGCTAGCGCTTGTCTGCCTACCTGGGCTGGGAGTCACAATTTCAGCTACAATGTAGACCTAGTCTCAGTGATGACCATGCACCGTGTACATGTCAGTACTCATTTGTTTACCCCTAATCAGTCAGTGATTCCGTTTTGTCATTATACTGGTATGCAGTGTTTCTGTTGTAACGAATGCACCTACTTAACATTCTACGCTGCCCAGGAGCCTTCAGTTTTGGAGCTCAGAGTGGCTTAGACCAAAACTGTGGCCACTTCAGAGGCTCTGTAGACCCCGCTGCTGAAGCTGAGCTGGTTTCAGTGAAGATGCTGAAGTTGTCAGGATGCTGGAGTGTCCTGTTCTTTTAAATTAATTTTATATGCAAAGCAACAGAAACACTTTAAAAATGATTTATATTTTAAAACACTATATGTATCCTCCAGAAATGATTGATTATGCTCACATGTTTCTGTCGTATCAGGGCACAATCCTGCAAGATGCTGTCTATCATATATGTTAGTGTTGAATATAGAGACAGTCCTCTTGGCATTAATGAGTGGTTTAGTCACACATCATCTTCCAGGAGCTTCTCTTAGGTTTGTGTCCTTACAGAGTTTACTGATGTTTCAGTGCCCAACACCTTGTTTTCTGCTAATGCTGTGCTATTTTAAGGTTGCTAAGTGACTTTGATGTTACTGTTATTTATTACTTGTACTGCACTAACACCTAGGAGCCCCAGTCATGGGCAGGACCCTATTGTGCTAGGCAGTGTACCAAAAGAGCAAAAAGATAGTCCCCGCCCCATACAATTTACTTAAATTCCTACATTGCTGCCAGTTCAGATTTAGCAGGGGGAGTGAAGCGATCTTCATTCTACAAAATGATGGATCTGACCTTGTACTCAGTTTGTAAAAAAATGCAGTGCTTGTTCGTGAAACTTACTGCATCATTGAGAGGGACTGCAGAACATTAAGGGCTGACCACTGTTCTCTACCATAGAAGAATTAGATAAGAGAGGGGAAAGCCTATTATTTAGGTCATTTTGCTTCTCTGTCTCCCTGAAAACAAGCTCTGTTTCCTTAGTGACTAATCATAGTTTTCAAAATTGTTGTTGCACTCATAAGTATTACAGCAGGATAGAAAAACCAAAGAATCATAGAAATTAGAGACAAAAAGAAAACCCTATTAAGTCATCTAGTCTATCCTATGCCAGAGCAGGACTGCTCCCTGTAGCGTGTTCTTGAATGCATTTTGTTGTTGGCTGATTACTCTTCAGTTTAATTTTACTATTTAAATTGTGATAGTGTCCACCCTGTGGAAGAGCTTACTTGAAGAGAAGGTCCCTACTTTGAAGAGTTAAAAAGACACAAGCACGTGAAGGATAGGGAAGGACATATAACATGCAAGGAAAGTGATTGGGGTGATGATGGGTATGTGTGTTAGTTACATGTTTTGACTTTAAAATTAAATTCATTACATTCTTCCCCTTCTGTCCATTATTAAATCTCTTGTCTCCCCCACACTTCCATCACCAAGCCATTCCTAGCTACAGTTTCGTAACCCTAACCATTCTAGCATTTGATTCTCTTCCGTTTGCAATTCACATCTAAGATTAAAAAAAAGGAAATATTGATCATGGACCTTAGTTCAGCAAAGCATTTAAACATATGCTTGTGTGTTTTGCTGAACAGGATGGACTTAAGCACCTACTTAAGTTTTATCACGTGTTTTAATGCTTGGCTGAAATAGGGCCTCCGTCAGCTAGTTTCATATTGGTGTAGCCTGAAGAATTCTTTTTTACTTTTAAAAGGATACTACCAAGTAGTTTAGGTCCAAAATTTGGATTATAACAAATAGCCACAGAAATTGAAAAATTACAATTTTAATTTAAAAAATTGACATACTTTTGAGACCATTTTTTCTTTTGGAGAATGGGGGTTGTGCAATTGTATATAAACATTTGCACACACTGTTGGAAAATCAAAGGTAACAGAAAGTATTGTTGATTTAGGGAATGAGAACCAAAGTTAACTTGACCAGTCTAGTTTCATTGCCTAACATACATGACGAACAGGTGAACTGATGTCCAAATATTTGTTCTAATAACCGTGTATTTTATTTCTGAATACATGTCTAGCCTTGTTCCTATTGAAGTCTGTGGGAATTTTGCCATTAATTTAAATGGAAGCAAGATCAGGCTGTACATTTATTTTATAATTTGATAGTATCCCTTTTACATGATTAAAGCAATTTAATTTGATTTTCCCCTTCCCTTAACATCTGATTCCATAGACTACTAGATCTCACCATAAATTTTGTTTTCTGGTTTTCAGACCAACTTTTTCTTCACTTTAGTTTCTGCACTTTACTGAGATAAATTTTGAGGCTGTTATGGCTAAATAAGAGTCTGAAACCCGTTGATGTCCAATAGATTGTATATGTGGGGGGAAACAGTGGAAAGTTCTTAAAGATAACGTTCTCTTGTATCACCTGGCTTTCACTGTGGGCCATGGACAGAAGCAGATTCAGCTCTTCATTCCTTTGGCAGAGGGAGAGAATTGGCTATCCAAACTCTTGTATTATCTAGTGTTCCTTCTCTCCTGTTTGGCAGATGCTACCGAGCTTCTAAGCCAGTTCTTATTAGGATTAGTTAGGTCCTTTTTCCTCAAAGCACAGTCTCGAGACATATAGTGACTGTATTTCTTCACTTAACCACTGATTCCTTTTCTCCTGACAGAGTTGAAAGACATTTCCTACCGGGTAATGCATTTGGTTCCTTATCGTGTATATGTGATCTTGAGAAAATTTTAGAAAAATGCACTGTAGGACAAATAACTACAAAGTTTGCCCCAAAGCAATATAAAAGCATTTAATATACGTTCTTCTTCCCCACCTAAACTAATGCTCATTTAAGAGGGGTGTTAGAGGACATGAAACATAAAGAAGAAAATTGGGATAGTTGAGATTTTATCTGTAGGTGTAACTGAATGTTATTTGACTGGTGAATTGACAGGTTTTCTAAGCCTATAATGATGTCGGTTTTGTTAGTGTGCCTCCCCCTCATGTATTTTTCCCCCCACACTGAATTGGGATAATTTTCTAACATTTTGTGGTCTTACATATAAACTTAACATTTTTTTAAAAGTTAGCTTTTTTTTTTGTTCTGCATTGAATTTTTACTCTGTAAATGTGTATGCGTAGTTGAGCTGCCCTTGCAAGTGGTGCAGCTGCTTCAATAGTACTTCATCAGCACCAGGAAGAGGTTATCATTTATAGACTCTGATGCATTTCTGTGCTTTGGAGAGGACCATGCTGTGCATGCATGACCGTTCTTGGAAACGGCATTAAAGAATGTCTCTCTTTGTTTAGTCATTGTGCTCCAGCAGAAAAGGCTGGTGATCTAACATCTATGTTTAATCAGGACAAGATTAACCCTAACCTAACGTGTCAGATTTATAGTTTTCCCGACTGCTCTTCAACTTCAGATCTGCCTCACCATGAATCCTGGTCCCCGTTATGGTTTGTCTCTGTGAGAAAGTAGCACTGGCTTAACCTAAGAAGTGAAATGAATCAATGTAGTTATAGCTGTATAAACTCCTCTATGAACACTCTGGCATTGGTTTAACTGAATCCATTTTAAAATACAACATAAGTTAAACCAGTACAACTTTTCCATGTAGACCAGGCTTCAAGAAGTGTCAGCACAGGGATTCGCCTGTCAAGGCCTTGAACAGATAGGCCAGGGAAGTATTTCATGGTGTCCTAAGTCCTTTCAGCTTCTTAGCACAGTTTTATATCTCCTCCCATCTGACTCTTCACATGTATGACTGAGACCTCCAGTTTCCCTGCTTGTTATTTAGTACACCTGCTCCAGAGATGCCTTGGAATGTGAGGCCCAGCATGCAGGCTGAAGTGATCTGTCATTAAGTGTGTTGGTTCTGTTATCCCAAATGCTACAAGATTCGTTAAGGGCCATGGCCTATCAAAAGTTTTACTGATCACCGATTAGGGCCAGTCCAGGACTAAAATATACTCAAATCTTTTGTTTCGTTATTGTAGTTTCCCCCGCCCCGCCATGGTGGCTTCCATCTCCCCCTACCTGCAGCTTTAGCCAGTGAAAGTGTAACCATTACAGAAAGTGTCTGCTGAAGGTAATTGGTTATGTTAGTTGTGATTCTGAGCGCTGCTGCTTACTGTATATCTTTATAAACATATATAAAAATATATTCCTCAAATGATATTTTTTATTAGGATTCACTAGCACCAAAAAATCTTTTGTTGTCTCCTAAGTAAACGCAACTCTGCTTCTTACTATCCCAATGGCCAGACACTAATCACTGTATAACAATACAGTGGCTATAACAGTATTTTAAGGATACTGATCATTTTGGTATCTGCTTAAGGAATCTGTGCTGAACTAACACAGTGGTTAATACATCCCAGATGACTGTTCTGAATTGTGGATTTCTAGGGATGTAACACAACTTGAAAAACTTTGGTCCATTTGGGATTCAGAAATGCTGTGCTATCTGATGAGTCAATGATTTAGGAATTTGGTGTGGTTCAGTTCTCTAGTCTGGAAAAGTATTTACGGAATTTCTTGATCTCCTAATGTATAGTACATACTTAGTTTTTTGTATGAGCGTTGCCCATAGCTGGTACTGTTCAAGGGGGTCTCTTGGGTTTTGGGAATGTTTTTTTGCAGGCTTCAGATACCAGTTTGCTCCTGAGGTCTGCAACAAAAATTCCACAATATCCTTGAGGTAGGAGGAGAGCGAATACTTTCAAAAGGATATTGGTTAATCTCCCATTTTATGGAAGCTTCTGAAGGACAAGTCAGCAGAGATGTTCTCATCTTAAATTCAGCAATGATAAAGATTCATTGGTATTTGGGAATGCTTTCATCAACCTGATACTTTCAGGTACACTGCGCACAGACTGGAGTTGCTAAGAAAACCATACAGGGGATGATCTGAATGCTTGAATAAATTGCAAAGTGTTTCGTTCCAGAAAACTTTGCTGGGGCACAAGGGAGTGACTTTAAAGCAATTCATATTCAGAGCTTAAGCCCCCTCCCACTAAATCTTCCGTTCCTTGAAATTCCACTTTTATCCTGCACTCTCTTCAAAATGACAGGTTTCAGAGTAGCAGCCGTGTTAGTCTGTATTGGCAAAAAGAAAAGGAGTACTTGTGGCACCTTAGAGACTAACAAATTTATTTGAGCATAAGCTTTCATGAGCTACAGCTCACTTCATCGGATGCAAAATGGTTTTCCATGGTGGGAAGTTATGGTGGTGTTGAGTGTTTATTTTTTTTGTTTTGTTTTTTGTTACCTCAAGTTGTTCCAATTAACTTTATTCAGCTCTGTTATCCATTTTTTAATTAAATGAGTGGATAAAATTTCTGTTCTATTCCTTGCAATGTTATTTCCCACAATAACTTCTTCCAAACTAAAGGAATTCCAGTTTAGAACCTCACTTTTGGCTTACATTGGCTCCAGCCTTCAAGCTCAGATGTTCATTTTTCTAGTCTGCTGCTTTGATCACATCACCCCTTCTCTTTGCATCTTTCCACTGACTCCCCATCTTTATTGCATCAAACATAGCTTCACAGCCAATTCCCCAGCCTACCTATCACCTCTCATTCCATATTGAGCTGTCAGTGCTCCAGTCCACTCAGGATGCCAGCTTGTTAAATTGTTAAACAGGCACCTTTGTGTTTTCTCCCATGCTTCCCCTCACACTTGGAAGGTGCTTGTTGTAAATGTCTGTGAAGCTACATCATTGTCCTCCTTCAGATCTCTCCTTAAAACTCTCCTTTGTCATGATGCCTACAAAAAACTTGAGAATGGTGAGGCTGTTGGTGTGCTGAGACCACTGCCGAGCATGCTGACAATATTGTTTCCTTGTACTCCCTCAGCTGTCTGCATCCATCTCTAGTTTCATGTCTTATACTTGGATTGTAAGCTCCTTAGGGTAGGAACCGTCTTTTTGTTCTGTGTTTGTACAGCGCCGAGCGCAAAGGGGTCCTGGCTCATGGCTGGTGTTCCTCGGACTACAATAATATAAATAAATAATGTGAAGTTTAATGCTCTTTAGATGAAGAATAACTACAGTCCATAAGCGAAGTTGGTTTGTAATCATAGCGCATATGTCTGTGTTTGATTTGTTTTTGTGTAGGACCAAGTGTATGCTAAGAGATGCTAAGAGAGATTGGTTTGTTTAATACAGTGTTAGAACTTTAGATTTAAAAAAAAATCTAATGTGGAATAAAGTGTACATTTCTTCTACAAAATACATTTTTAAATGTAGGGTCTTAATGATTTACTCTTTGAGAGATGTTACATTGTTACTTAACAGAGTTGATCAGCTCCCTGAACTGGCATAGCATAAGTCATATTTCATATTTCATATGATACTATTCTATTTCTCTTACATGACTGTGGCACCTTAGAGACTAACAAATTTATTTGAGCATAAGCTTTCATGAGCTACAGCTCACTTCACTTTCCTAACAGTGACATTGCAACAGAAAATCACAAGAATGTAAAACTTCTCTGCTCATGAGTGATCCCGTCAGCAAAAAGATTTGGGCACTGTTTTTTCACCCCCATAGAAAATACAAATATTTGATCATAGTTTTCCTCCTTCTGCCCCCTTCTGCCTACTCCTGGCTGTATCTATCTTAGTTACTCCGCTGCTCTACAGTAAACAGCACTTCTAGAATCTTTCCAGTACAGTGACAAACTTTATCTTTTTTGCTAATTGAAATATATATATATATATATATATATATATATAAAAGAGGTGTTTGGACTCAACAAACTACAGGCACAGATTATACTAGATATCCTTTCTCAATCCCTAAACCTTTCTGTGCTGGTCAGTAAGACCCAATCATGACTTATTGGACCAAGATTAGTATTTGCATGTCTCAGATGGTTCGATAGTTTTTGAATACTTTAAATTTTTTATGAAGCCTGATATATGATATATATGAAGCCTGATATATCCTCATTATGCCTTTTTTGTTTGTTTGTTTCATAGTGTTAAATATTATAGAATCTAATGCATTACTTCGGAATGGGACATGAAAAATCAAGTGACTTGCGGTATGTTGTCACACATTAAAATCTTTTACAGATGTTTGTGTTAGGAGACTTTTATATCTGAAAGTGTATCCAAGAAGTTTATGCTTCAAGACATGATAGCATTTCCTTTATCGGCTAGTTTAAACATTGTTTGACTCAGGGTGAAGTAATGGGATCTGTTTAAGCTCTTATGGTTGATAGCCCTGAGGTTCCTGATTTCTTCAGTTCCTGTGGCTTTTGAGATGTCTTGGTTATGCTTTGGAAGGAGTTATTTATCAGCAGTGTTTCTCAAGACCTTGCTTTAAATACAGCACTGATCTTTATTTTGGTGACATCAACAAATACTTGTAATAGCGCTGTCAAGACAGGTACTGTACACATTGATGTCAGAGTCTGGGTTGCTTAAACATACTTTGACTCAATGTCATTGCTCCATTATTACCAGAAATGAATTCTTGTAGGCATCTTTTAAGCAATAGAGCTGGCCCTCTAGGGAATGAATTCCCAGATGTTTCAGAGGATGGTTTAGGCTTTTTATGCTTAAGGTGTATAGAAGGGAGCTGGGTATCATGTCTGAAGATCTTTTTCCAATAAGGATTAATTATGTCTTTTTTGGAAGATGCAAGGATGTGAAGGTGGAGGTGGTTGAGTTTCTGAAATCTGATTTCAGTTAGAACAAGTTTGCAGCTCCATCTGCTCTATATTGAAGCATTCAGGCAGGGGTTCTCAAACTGGGGGTCGGAACCCCTCAGAGGGTCACGAGGTTATTACATGGGAGGTTGCGAGCTGCCAGCTTCCACCTCAAACCGCGCTTTGAGTCCAGCATTTATAATTGTGTTAAATATATAAAAACTTTTAAAAAAAATTTATAAGGGGGGTCACACTCAGAGGCTTGCTGTGTAAAAGGGGTCTCCAGTACAGAAGTTTGAGAACCACTGTATTAAGGCAAGAGAAATCTAATTTTCTTTCTCTCCCAGCTGTTAAGTCAGAGGCCTTGTGTACACTACCAGGGTAAGTTTACCTAAGTTATGCTACTCCAGCTTCTTACTCTTATTCCTCTTGGGGAGCTGGAGTACTGGAGTCGACCGAAGAGTGCTTTTCCATTGATTGCAGCAGCGTCGATCTCCCCGGTAGTGAAGACAAGCCCAGACTCTAGCAGTAGTCTGAATTCAGGAATGAAGCTGGTCTTTGTCCTGTGCAGGGAATTGGCTTCCATGCACCTTGAGAGGCCCTTCCATCAGATGGGGCTGGGTTCTGCTGTGGTCTGCATGCTAAAGAAAGTGATCCACTGTTTTGGCATGTTTTGGTGGTTTCTGGACATTGGAAAAGAATGATCTCTTAACTGCCAGGCTTGTAAACGTTCTTCATTTCAAACAATCTTCATTTGCTGCCACTGTTGCTCAAGTTTCTGTCTCTCGCCGCCTGTTTATCTTTATTTGCCACTCTTTGCTACTAATCCTCTTCATGGAAGAATGAAAATTGAGGTAATAGTGGCTAGGACAGTCTGTTTTTAAAGTTCTTCAGTCCTTTTGGAGATTATCTTCTTAGATTCTCAAGAAGTAAAAAGGTTTGCCTTGTGTCTTCATGAATAAACCCTACTTTGTAGTCCTGATGTTGTGGAATTGACACAGGTCATGTGAAATGACCACTCATTTATTGAGAGTATATCTACAAATGCTGCAAGACTCTTCCTGCGTCAATGGAAGGGGTTTTTCCATCACTATAGTAAATTCATCTATTTGAAAGATGGTAGTTTGGCCAACAGAAGAATCCTGCCGTAGACCTAATTGCATCTACAGTGGGGGTTAGGTCGATCTAATTACATTGTGCAGGATGCAAAAATTTTTACAGCCCTGAGCAGTGCAGCTACGTGGACCTAAGTTTTAGGTGTAGACCAGGCCTAAGTCAGATGTGTATGAAAAATGTAAACAGTCACAGGACATTCAAATATTACTGTTTCCACTTTATATAACACTGAGATTTGTAGACATGTGTTCCTTTGTTGTAAAGATTATGTCTAAATCTGAAGGAGATTCTGATTAGTAAAAATCCTTCACATCTTTCAGTTACAGATTACATTTATGAAATATTTTCCCATGTATCTGGTATCTATTAAGAAATGCACAATTCGTACATATATTCCTTTGGTGCTGCTGGAGGAAAAATAGTTCTCCTTTGCCTGGATGCATTTCTCATGGTTAGCATGGTCTTAATATACTGCTAGAAAACTCATTTTTCATATTATTAGCATTCCTAGGCTTAATCACAAATGCAGGTTTTTGAGACTGATTCCATTTGGAGTAAGATTTAGTGTAAATTTGACCACAAAATCTGCCATCTCTCCCCCAGCGAGCCACCAGCTAGTGCTCCATAAACCACTTGTGATTCATGGACCACAATTTGAGAACTGCTTGGTTAAACTGAAACCATTTTTTCTGGGTGACTTCTTTGGAAAATGCAGAGAATTTTGAAGTAATTATTCTTTCTTTGATTTGAGATAACATTATTTTGTGCCAGAAATTGAGTGAGAACTCATGAGGCAGGTTGGTCAGGAGAGTAGGCACAGCACTTTAACAGTTGCATTAGAAGTCAGCTCAAAGTGAAAATGCTCAGACTTCTGGTTCACACCAGCCATGCTCAGAATCTGGAAACCTGTATAGCCAGGTCACTTCCATGGTAACATTACATCATCACAATTGGAGAATCACTTCTATACTTGTCTTTGCATTCACAAAAGCTCCCCGGTGGGATATAAAATTTAAAAACATTACACCATCACAGCAAAGGCCATTTGGTTGATAAATGGTACTGTAGTTGCTCGTGGAAGAAGTAACCTTATGAAATCAGTCTTTTCAGAGGCATTGCATTATCGGTTGTAAGTATACCAGTGTATTGGTCCAAGCAGGCAGAATTACCTGGAAAGGGTATACCTCACACAGATGATGATCTTATTTTGGTACCAGTTCATTTTCTTTCTTTCCATCTGTCTGTCTGTAAATGCTGGTTAAGGTAGATTTTTAAGGCAGAGCAATTTCCACAGTCATTGGTTTAATTTATTGGAAAGTGATCCACTTACAAACACTGGAAAGAAATCTTTTCAGTCATGGAATATTAAACTTGTCATCTTATGCTAATAGCATATGCTATTATGCTAATTTAAGCCCCTTTTAGCGTTGTTCACTTTTAAGTACCATATGTATAAAGTAGTTTGCCAGGCCACTCCTAGTATCCAAACTCAAAACTGATCTAATGTTGAGCAAGAATTTTATAGAAGATGTGGTACTGGTTTATAGTCCTCAGATTGTGTTGAAGTGACATGAAAATTTTGTTGTTGTTGATCTGATATTTTTCCTTGTATTCTAATCTGAATGAAGTATATTGTTTTACAAACTGATCTTTTAAAAATAAGAAGTCTCTCATATGTTTGGAATGAAATCTCTTAAAAAATCACAATTAAAAATAATTGCAACCAACCTCCTGAGTTTAAGGGTATGATAATCACATTGTTGACTTTTTAATTGTTCTGTGGATTGAGTTTTCATTTTGAGGATCATAGTTAAATCATACTCAATAACTTTAGAATTAGGTCTGTGTTAGTAGCTTTCCTTAGGCTAGGTTTTTTTATTTTGAGATTTGCATGTCAAGCCGTGGGAATTTGTTAGATACCATAACAAAACACTATTGCCTTAATGTTTGTGTTAGAATCCTAGATTTGGATTAGTCCTTTTACAGAGCACCCTCAATTTCAACTGAATTCATTTTTTAGTCACCCAGAATCAGAGACTGTTTCTGAAAATGTTGGCCTTAACTTTTAGTTTTCTCTTCTATAAATTGGGGACAATATCTTGAAGATAGTTGGATTATAAATGTTTAACATTTGAGATCCTTTGATGAAAGGCGCCAAAGAAGTGTGGAGTCTTTTTATTTCAGATGCTACTGTAGTTGTATCAGTTCACAACGGACAGCAGAATATTTATACTTTTACCTATTTAATACTTCTGCTCTTATGCCCTCACAGGGAGAACAAGGCCAGAACTATTTACATTGGGAATTAGTAAATAAAGTGCTATACAAGTTGTAATTACTATCAGCCAAAGATGGGGTTTGGTACCCTGCCATTTGTTTCTTGCTTGCTTCCTCTCACCAACCATCCAGCTCAGCAAACAATCTGTTCCTCTCTGTGTGGCATTCCCTTCCTTGGGAGGGTCTCCTTGTTGCTCGTTAAGGTGAGGCAGACGTCCTTATTTTCCAAATTTCCCAATAATCTGCACCAACTGAAGCAGTATTCCAAAGCAGATGCTACACAAAGTATTATGGTTATGTTTTGAGCACTAAATGTGCCTCTTGTCCATCAGTGTTTACAAACAAGGATTCTATTTTGGATGGCTGTCCAGACTGTTACAAACTCCTGAGGGATTTGGGACTTATCTTTCCCTGACAGATCATACAGTACAGTTTTAGTTCCCCCTTGCTCATTGCCTGCTTACTTATACCAAAGGCCCTTCCTGCGGGATTGTTCAAAGCACAGAGCTTTCTTGTCTACTGTATCCCATCAGTGAAGGCAGATGACTCAAGGAACACAATACCTGCTGATAGGTCCCGTTAACTAATTCTTTTCTCATTACTACTGTCTGAAGATCATTTTGGTAAAAACTACTTCAAGTACAGTTCTCCTCTAAAAATTTCTGCGTGAAAATAGCACCACCTTACGTAAGAGACGCTTGGGTCATATTTGCTCACATTAAGTGATAAAAGTAAGTTACTGCTGCATTTTACTTCTCTTATTGTTGCACAGTTAGCCCCGTAAGGAGATTGTGAACTGTTTTTTTTTTCCTTTTTTCTTGCATGCCAAGAGAATTGCTTACTAAATTCCACCAGTGAGATGGCACAAGTGTCAATGACAGCAGCAACATATAGAATTTTAGTATTGATGATGATGATGATGAGCAAGAAGAAAAGAATACTCAGCTTGACTCTCAGATCACAGGCTGAGATTTCAGGACTGGCACTTAAGTAAAAACATCATTTTCCTTGTAAATGGAACATGTTTAATTTGAAGTTGTTTAGAGGTAATCAGTATGGAGCACTTAGATGTAATTTTTACAGTCAATTTTTCAGAGTAGAACTACGCTTTCAACTATTTAACTTCCTTCGTATAAAATTAATAGATAATACCCTGACTTTCATCTTATGCAGCGTAGAGCAAAACGTATTCCTTTGGCAATACTTAGCCTCTGCAATCCTCTATACCTAACTGCCTATTATTTAAATGCAATAATTTTTAAGAACACAAGTTATGTGTAGTTCCAGTTTGTCTACTGACTGATTAAATGTGTGTTAAATCAAATAAAATTCATAAGGCAGTTATTTGCATACCAAATAGTAAAAGAATGTAAGAGTTCCAGAGAAGTGAGTGGCTGTTAGGATACACATTCTCTTTAGAAATTTCATTTTAGCTTATTTTTAACAAACTTTTTTTGAATTATTTTATAATCTATAAAAAGGGAAATAAGGACAACCCCGGGAATTACAGACCAGTCAGTTTAACTTCTGTACCAGGAAAGATAATGGAGCAAATAATTAAGCAATTAGTTTGCAAACATCTAGAAGATAAGGTGATAAGTAACAGTCAGCATGGATTTGTCAAAAACAAATCGTGTCAAACCAACCTGATAGATTTTTTTGACAGGGTAACAAGCCTCGTGGATAGGGCAGGAGCGGTAGACGTGCTATATCTTGACTTTAGTAATGCTTTTGATACTGTCTCATGTGACCTTCTCATAAACAAACTAGGGAAATGCAGCCTAGATGGAGCTACTATAAGGTGGGTGCAAAACTGGTTGGAAAATCATTCCCAGAGAGGAGTTATCAGTGGTTCACAGTCATGCTGGAAGGACATAATGAGTGGGGTCCCGCAGGGATCAGTTCTGGGTCCGGTTCTGTTCTTCATCAATAATGTAGTTAATGGCATACAGAGTACACTTATAAAGTTTGCAGATGATACCAAGCTGGGAGGGCTCGCAAGTGCTTTGGAGGATAGGATTAAAATCCAAAATGATCTGGACAAACTGGAGAAATGGTCTGAAGTAAATAGGATGAAATTCAATAAGGACAAATGCAAAGTACTCCACTTAGGAAGGAACAGTCAGTTGCACACATACAAAATGGGAAATGACTGCCTAGGAAGGAGTACTGAAGAAAGGGATCTAGAGGTCATAGTGGACCACAAGCTAAATTTGAGTCAACAGAGTAATGCTGTTGCAAAAAAAGCAAACATCATTCTGGGATGTATTAGCAGGAGTGTTGTAAGCAAGACACAAGAAGTAATTCTTCTGCTGTACTCTGCACTGATTAGGCCTCAACTGGAGTATTGTGTCCAGTTCTGGGCGCTATGTTTCAGGAAGGATGTGGACAAATTGGAGAAAGTCCAAAGAAGAGCAACAAAAATGATTAAAGATCTAGAAAACATGACTTATGAGGGAAGATGGAAAAAATTGGGTTTGTTTAGTCTGGAAAAGAGAAGACTGAGAGGGGACATGATAACAGTTTTCAAGTATGTAAAAGATTGTGACAAGGAGGAGGAAGAAAAATTGTTTTTCTTAACCTCTGAGGATAGGACAAGAAGCAATGGGCTTAAATTGCAGCCAGGGAGGTTTAGGTTGGACATTAGGAAAAACTAACTGTCAGGGTGGTTAAGCACTGGAATAAATTGACTAAGGGGGTTGTGGAATCTCCATCATTGGAGATTTTTAAGAGCAGGTTAGACAAACACCTGTCAGGGATGGTCTAGATAATTAGTCCTGCCACAAGTGAAGGAGACTGGACTAAATGAACTCTTGAGGTCCCTTCCAGTTCTTTGATTCTATGAATATGAACATGATGATAAAACAGTTATGATTTTATGCAATTATTTTTTAAAACATTTAAATTGCTCACGTTGGTTTTACTTTACAAGCAGTCCGTGCGTAGAAACTACCATTCAATCCTGTACACGATTAATGCTGGATAAGTACATGTCACCTAGAGTTAGTATAGTCTTGATGCGGTCCCACAAAGCTGAACATTTTATGCAGATAATTAATATATATCTATATATGGTTGTAAAACTACACACCTCCTGTTGCTTTTATATTTGAGTTGAAATCTACTGAACCCTGACTGTTTTAAGATTGTCGTACTTTAACTAGGTTTTTTTTCAATATCTTTTAGTTTTGAAAGATTTATTATGACTATTACTGAACGTTATTTTATCTCTCTAAAGCTATTCAACACAGTTTGTTTTTACACTAGATTTTGTCCTTATGCTGTCTGACTTGAATGACTCACTCTGGGAACGTTTGGTTATTTTTGTCCCATATTTTAACCTGTGTTCTGATGGGTTAACTTCCTGTTGTCACTCTCCATTGCTAGGAAGCCTAAAATGTAGCAGCTATCATCCATTTCAGCATATAACTCATAATTCAACAACTGACTTTGCTCTACTGAGCTAGCACAAAACTTAGATAACCTGCTATACTGGGCTCTTACTCAGCTGGATTTCCAACTTTTGCCCATGTAGCAATAATAGTAATCCTCAGGAGAACTGATGGAGTTACAGGCCATCACACTGGCTTGAGATGTTTGTTTTTTTTAAAAATATGTTATTTCTTACTAAAAGTTTCTTTTTGTGTTCTGTGAAGAAACGTGTACATGGGTTTCCCCCTTCACCATTTTGTTGTGGGAGAAAAATGCTGCTTTTCATTATTTTCTGCTTTTGAAAAACCTAAAAATGCACAAACTAGTCTGATGCTGAAAGAAGAAGTGATCCATAAAAAGATAGGGTCCTAAACACTGGTAAACTGCAGCAATGAGCGTACAAGAAAAGAATGTTGGATTACCAGTGTTGGATGCTTGGGTAAGTGATTCACAAAAGAATCCGCCATCTGGAAATGTAAAGGAGAAAAAGTTTATTTAAGGTGGCCTTTTAAAAAAAAAAAAAAAAAAGCTTTTGCAATACATGGCTAAAGTTATATATTCTGCAGCATGAGTCATGGATGTCTTTATAGTTACACATCCTTGCACAGAAGGAATAAACTTTAAAGAAAAGGAAGTTAAGAGAAAACAGAAGTGTGAATAAGTGCTAATGGTGCTCTCTCTCTGGCTCCATTCAGTCTGCCATTTCATCATACATAAAGGGGGTAGTTCAGAGATTCCTTTCTTGGCACATAAGTGGCAACACATGTTTGAAACAGTGAATGGAAACTGCAGGAAAAAAATGACAGGCATATGGCAATAGGAAGGCAAGGGAAAATTTGTTGCCCTAATGTTAGCCACATAATTGGTACACTTAACTACTGAAGGATGATTTATTTAAAGAAAAAACTGTATGCCCCACTTAGGCAGGTTTTCTGTATATAGTCTGTATCTTTCCAGTTCCTTAATAACTTGCCTTGCATACAAGTTAAACCCAGGGGCATGCAACTTCCAGAGGGGATGGCAGACAAGGGGGTGGCAGACAAGGGGCTCTGCATGTGTGAGATGTAGGGGACCTTTGTTGAGGAGTAGAGAGGGGAAACCTGAGTATGAAAAACAGTCCCTTGCTCATACACAAAAAAATTAGAACATTTTAAGGGGGGGGGCAAGTAAAGTTGAAAATGGCTTTTAATTCATGTTATAGTCACGTTGTTTATGGCTTTACACAACTTAATAGATTCACTCATTGTAGGAATGTAGGGCTGGCCAGAAATAAGTAATTAAACATGGGGGAGGCCTCATTTCTTGGAAGACAGGAGTAGGGAACTAAATTAATTAGCAGGCTGAAAACGGAATATTTGTGTAATTTAAATAAGCAAATGGGTCAGTAAGCAAAGAAGACAGAATGTTTGAGCCAGCTAAGATAAGAGGGAGAACACCAAGGGAACCATTTACTCCAACCAAAATAAAAATGCACAAAAAGTAATTTAGGAATGTAAAGATGGGGTAAAAAGTAGGTTGAACATGGATAATATGTGGACACAGCATGCTGTAAAGGGATTGGTTCCTGCCAGGTAACCCAGCCAATCCAAAAATGTGTAATGCAATGTATAGTAAATGCAATGAGATATGTAAATTTATATGAGGGAAGAGGTTTGCTGCGTAACACTTCAGTCTGATCAACTCAGCCTTCCTATATGCCAGATAAAGGAACCTGAGTGACAAAACTGGAATTGAACTAAGTTCTTGTGAAACCAAATGGAAAAGATCTCAGGGGAACCACAGTACTCATTAAAAAGGAGAGCTGGCCTAGCATGTTGTACAATGTTTTCAAAGCTAAATACACACTGATTTAGTACTTTAATCTGAGGGTGTTGTATTTTTAGGGTGTTGAAACAATTACTACCAACTTCTTTGGGACGGACATGGCTACAACTATGCTGCATAATTAGTACCCTGATATTTGGGTCTCATTCATGTCTCACCATACATGAGTGTGCTACTGGGGGAGAGGTCAGGAGAAACCCTCTCTGTTTCCCAGCACTCTATCCAGGAAGCAGGCATAGTTTGTCTCCAGGAGGGCTGGTGCTTGAGTGGGAGAGTCAGAATTAGAACTAGTTGAAAATGGCTTTTTTTTCTGCTAAAAATACTGATTTTTTTTGTTTTAAAAAAAGGTTTGGCCAGAACCCTGAAGTTTTCAGCCAAATGTAGACCTTTAAAAAAAAAAGAAAAAAGAAAAAGTGTTCAGTTGAAAACTCAATATTCCATTGAAAAAACAGTTTTGACAGAATTTTCAACCAGCCCTCATCAGTGTCTCCAGCTCTTTGTTCTCCTTTTGCTTGGCAGAGTGACTGAGTCCCTGGAGAGTTATAGTTGAGTGGTCAGAGTGTAAACTGATCCTATAGGAGCTTACAATCTGAGGTATTCTTTGCCCATCTCTAGGATGGCACAGTTGAACAGGTGCATCATCTTCCTCTGAAGCCTCAGGTATTGGTCACCTCTGGCTGCAGGACTTGATGGGCCAGTAATGTGGCAAGCGCCATATTTCTGCTACAAGATATGATACAGTGCACCCAGAATTACAAAGAAATATCTGTTTATAAGTTGGGTGCATTATACTTTCCAACATCACTTATCTTAAAGGTGATAAGTACCAAGACTTTGCCAACTTTATTTTAAAGCAGAGGGGAGAGAGGTATTTAAGGTTCCAAAAAAGGCAAAACTTCTCTGGCTCTTTTTTAAAAATGTAATTAGTGCTGTATTTGAACAAAACTAATTCCCTAAAATCTTGAGAAATCTGAGCTACATATTTCCTGGATTCTTGATCAGATTGAATGACATCACAAATACTGTAGACAAAAGGAATAAAAACAAGGATTTCAGATGGAAACCTGTTTATGGTATTTGGGGTGTCACTCGTTCTAGCAAGAAGCCAGGAAACATGCAGTTCAAAATCAGCAAGATCGTAAAAAAGATGGTGACTGTCTGAAAATTTTGTTAAAATACAGAATTATATTTTTTTTAAATAATGACCCTATTATCTCTCTTAAAATCAAACAAGAATCTTGGGAATTATAAACAACAAAATATCACCTTTCCAATTATTTTCATATTTATTAACCTACAGAAGTGTGTCTTCTCAGTTGTCCTAGAGACTTCTCTGAAGTAACTAATTAACTTCAGTTGGATCACTTGAGGTTGCAGGGCTGAGGAGGGAGACTGAGGGTATGTCTTCACTCGCAATGGTAAAGCACTGCCAGTGGCAGAGTAGTCGCGGTACAGCAGTGGGAGAGAGCTCTCCCAGTGCTGTAAAAAACCCACCCCCATGAGGGGCATAGCTCCCAGCACTGGGGCACTGTCTACACTGCCACTTTACAGCGCTGAAACTTGCCGTGCTCAGGGGTGTGTTTTTTCACACCCCTGAGCGAGGAAGTTGCAGCACTGTAACGTGGCAGTGTAGACAAGGCCTAAGAGAGCATACATGTGTATGCATGCTCCTGGACCCTGAGAACACCTCGTCTCAATAAACAGGTTTAGGCATGGTAATGCCATCATTACTCACATGAGTAACCTGCAGCAACAAATGTCAGTTACTATCAACCTGTACTGCATTTGAAATGGTGATCTAGAAATGGTATTTATATCCCATTACCAGCCATCTGAGCTCACTAAGTCCCTTTCTATTAGATAGATTTCATTTTGGCTGATATGGGTTTAAGAGGAGAATATGATTCTTACTAACCAACAAGTACTTAGAAATTATCCAGGGGTGTAATACACTTATGGAACAGATACTATAAGTAAACATTTTTTTTTAAAGCCTAGAATGCCTTTTGATGCTCCTTATATATAGGTCTAAACTGTTTGCATGTTTTTAAATGATGTAAACACCAAGAATACTGGCTAGTCAAGGCAATTAAAAAATGAAAAACATTTAAAATAGCTTACTTGCAGACAAATAAAGGAAATCTTAGAACATATACACAAAAAGGATATTATACAGGTTACTGTGAGTTGAAGGCTGTATGCATATATGTTAAGATATGGTCACCATGTTGGGAATTTCTCAAGTACTTAAATTTTTTTGATTTAAAACACAAATAAGTGTTGTCTTTCACAGAATAAACATCACAAAAATGTATTTTAACTTGAATTTTAAGACCCTTTTTGTGTGTATATATGTTTAGATCACAAACGAGTACAGTCAACTTCATTTATAACAGCATGGTTATAGGGAATAAAAATACTTCCCAAACCAAACAAATTAAATTCACTACATTTTTTCTAGTCATTTCTGGTAATTATGGATATTTCCCGGCCTTTTTATAGCCATTACTAAAGCAACAAATTAAAAAGGATTTGGGAAATATAAAACAAAATTAGAGCAGATACACAGGTTTTTGCTAATAACTAACTTTACATAGACCTTACACTTATTTGACAAATACTTTTGGAGGCAAAGGTTTTATTTTTTTGATAAGGGTATTTGTTACAGTATTCTGCACTAGCTTAATTCTTGGTGATCTGCAAAAGTGGCCACAATTACAGAATATTGAACTAGTCCTGTAGTCTCGAACTGTGGTCTTCCTGGTGTTCTGAAGAATGATGTACTTGGAGAACCACGAGTGAGGTTTTGGGAAAGGAGCTCGATCCATGACAGGATCTCTCACTCACACTCTCACTCTGCCTAATGGAAAGGTTAGAGAACCTCTGTAGTTTTCTAGTCTTGAGGATAACTGAGGGGAACATCTGCAACTTCTTAACCAGATATAAATGGAGTAAAGCACTCAAAGCTACTGCTGTTGTCAGATAATTCAGGTGCAAACAAGGGTCAAAGAACACACACACAACCCCACACTAACAATGGACAAATTCCCTCAACAGTGTCAGCAAATATACTTGTCAAAGTCTCCAAATGGGTCTCCAGCTCACACGGATCACCCCAGTCTGGTCTAGAGGGAGCCTCAGACAGCTTGTTCTCTTTCAAGTTCCTGCCTTACTCAGACAGTGGGGAAAATAAGCTCACTGTGCTATCTGGGTCCAGTTGCAGATATGCAAGTACATTCTGAACCTCTTGGAGCAAAATTGCCCCGAAGACTACAATGTATTTGCGACTTATGGTATGTCTCTTCTGTGAAAATCCTCATCTGAATTTGATCTTCTCCACTAAGCTGATGGAAATCTGGAGTGTTATCAGCACCCTGAGAAGTGTGCATACCCTCCCTCATAGTTTTCATGTCTTGTGTTTTTTATAGAGCTGATGGATTTAAAACAAAACACCACAAGAATAACTTTTCTTAAACATGCTACTTGTAACGCTGAATATTACCAGGGAGTTGAGGGAACCACAATGAGGGCGTAGCATGTCTCTCAACCAATTCATGTCCTTTTCATGTCAATTAATTGCTGGAGTATGGGGAATTTACAAATTGAGACAATGGGTAACAAAGCACATGGCTGCCACATCTGGCACTATCTTCAGCCCACCTCTGTCTTACAAGAGAGCCTCTTCTCACATTTCTAGTGTGTGGGGTTTACGTATAAATGTCATTCTTCTCTTGGTTTGTACTTAGCACTGGTCTTCCTTGGAAGACAGAACAGGAGGCACTGCAGAGGCACAAGCTCAGTACAGCTGCCAGCAAGGGACTAAAAAATGTTTGGAGCATTGCAGAAACAGAATTTATTTACTGAGGCTGAAGGTGTAGAGGGCAGTGAACACATACACTATGCTGGTAGAACTGTGAGGCTGATACAGAGTCTTTGGTGTCAAAGACGGAAAAAAATCTATTAGATCATCTACTTCATCTCTCCCTGTTAAGGAAAGATTGTTCCCTATCATATAACTTCCAGTGATTTTGTTAAGTCTAATTTAAAGTGCCTCAAGTAAAGGAGCTTTCACTACAAGTGGGTGGAGATTACACATCCTACAGGCCTGATCCTGAAAATTTTTACTCATGTAGGAAGTCCCATACACTTGAATTGTACATGGGTTGCAGGATTGTCCTTTCTTTGTTTATTTTGTGGTGGATAAAAAAGGTGAGAGAGAATTTTTTCTCTTCTCTTAATTTTTTAATCTAAGAATTATTTGGAATGTCATGTGTAGTCTTCCCTCTTTTCTTGCTGGATGTCTCCCTTGGCGGATCCAGAGACGTAGCTCCTTAGGGGAATTGAGTCTTTAACAAAAGAGCTTTTCCTCCCAGTTTGTAAAATGAGAAATAGGTGCTAACAAAGTCAAATCCAACCCTCCTCCCTGTCGCCACCACCATGACCTGCACAGAAACCTTTTAAATGTTGTGTATAAAATACACTACCCTTCTCAATGAATCAGGTTTTATTTTTTGGTTACACATATCTTTGAAACCCACTGCCTTGGTATCTGGTGTCATAGACTGACTAATCATCCAAAGGGGATCTGACTTTCTAAAGCAGAAATAAAAAGAACCACTGACAAGCCTTACAGTCCTCCTTCCTTAAGAACCATCCTTCTTTATACATCACAAATAAATAAATTAAAAATTTAAAACCCCCTCTCCCCCATTTTTCACCTTCTAGGCCGTATTTAATGTAATAGTTTGAAACGGAAGGAGGCATAAGCATTCATTAATCAATTTAAATTAGAACAATGCTGTTGCCCTCATGGCAGATATACTTCTCCCTGCTTTCTTATATGAAGGATTTTCCCAGTGTTTATCATCAAAGTCCAAGAGAATCCATTGCACCGTACTCCCTTCTTGCCCTCTACCTGGTCTATTACCTTATCTGGAAGGGCTTCCTGTTTCTGCTGAACCACATGCAGCATTTTCAGATCCCATGTGTAATCTGGAATTTATTTGTACCCATATTCAGACGGTTTAAAATGAGGTAACGTGTCAGCCAGCACAAAGAATTGCAGTACATATTTACAACTAGAAAACATTGAACTGGACACAGCACGACTAGTTTTGGAAGCCCCGTCTTCTAGACCAGTGCAGATAGGAAACTGAATTATTACTCTCCCTTTGAATTGTCACGTAACATGTGACATGATATAATGGCAAAAAACAGTGATGCCAGCTGCTGATTGTAACAGAGGATTTGCCATATTGGATGAGATCGAAGGTCCGTCTAATTCAGTATGCTGTCTCCAACACTGGCCTGTACCAGCTGCTTCAGAGGGAGGTGTAACAACCTCACAGAGGGAGGTAATCTGTCCCCCACATTAGGTCTCATTTTGATCTCTAATAGATATTGGCCAAAGCCCTGAAGAACGAAAATTTTTCTGTTAACGGCTGTAACTCCGGGTATTCTTGCTATCCTATAGATGTCAGGTCCATTTTTGAATCTTACTAAATTCTTGGCCTCAACAATCTCCTGTGACCATGACTTTCACAGTCGAAATATGCATGAAATTGTGTGAAAAAATATTTTTTGTTTGGAATTTGCCACCTTTTAATTTAATTGAATGTCTTGTGTTATGAGGAAGAACAGAAGCTGCTTATCTATCTTCTGTATACATTCATTATTTATATGCTTTTGTCATGTCCCCTCTGATAAAACTATGTAAAGTAATGGTATAGAGAAGGTAGATAAAATGTCTATAGAAAGCCTCCTAAACACACAGATTCCAGTTTAAAGCTGCAATGAAATAAAGAACATTTTCTTTGCAAAACTGTTTAGCAAAATGAATTTTGTCTTGTGTGTGTGTGTGTGTGTGTGTACATTCACACACACACACATATATATATATATATATATATATATATATATATATATATATATATATAATATTTTACTATAATATAATTTTAAGTTCATCTCAAAATTAATCCTAAATCCTCAAAAATGTAGTGACGAGAGATGACTCATTTTAGCTCATGTTAAAACAATGCACTTTAGTAATTTCCCTGTCCCTTGAGAAGCTATTAAACACTAACCAAATGCCTCAGAATGTAAGTGATTGAGTGTTTTAAATTATGCACTTTTGTTTGGCTTTTTGCCAGCATCTCATTGCAAAGGATTAAGGCAATGCAAGACCTGTAGTTTACACTGACAATGATAATACACAGTTTCCTTTACTAGCATCTTGGCTGTAGGTATTTTTAAACTAAACATTCAAACAAAACTCAGGTTCTTAACATAAACAATTTTTGTAACTCTATACTTAGCCAAGTGATTAAAAAAATACAGCCACCTTTAGACTGGATATGTTTCAATATTTTCCCTTGTTGATAAATAAAAATATTGACTTTGAATATGGAGAACAGAAAGTAGTAATTTTGGGAAGATATTGTTCTTTTACTCTTAGTTTAAATTGTTTTGGCTTTAGCACCAATTTCCTAACTGTTTTCAATCTTTTACTGCCAAGTGGAACCTTGTGAGAAATAATTCAGCCTGCCTACACAGAGTGTCTGCCAACCCAGCTCCATTTGTTCTTGACAACAGAATAGTGAATGAAAGTTAGTAGGTGTGTATAAACTGTGTATCTTCCAGTTACTTTTAGGATTTTGCTTTTTCAAATGTGTGATCTTTCCAAAAGGTATATTTATTCCATGTGAAAAGAACTAACATGTCTGTTCTATGGGCACAATGATCTGCTGTGCAGTAATAATACTTCAGAGAGGAAGTGAGAGAGAGCACCTTTCATCCAAAGATATCACAGTTCTTCATAAAGTACTAAAGTCCGAACATTATTTAGATTGTAAGCTTATGGCAGGGACCTTATTATAAATGTGATTGGATAAGTGCCAATAGCATGCACTTGGGGCTGCATAAGAGACACAAAAGACAAAGCTTACATTTTAAAAGAGACACACAGAAAATGAGGTGCACTGGGAGACCTAACCTCTGTTCCACATCCTCCTGGATACTTTTGCAGCGTCCAGTCCTCCCTGTTATTTCTCTCTCAGGGTTCCTCAGGGCTCCGTCCATGGTCCCTTTGCTTTCCCTCTATATCTTATCCCTGGGCAACCTAATCCATGTGCACAAATTCAACTAACTTCTCCACGCTGATGATTTACAAGTCTCTCTCCAAACACGACCACTCCATCCTGTTCCATATGGAATTATCTCTCTGATGTGTTTTCCTGTGTGGCCGTAGTGTGGCCCTTATCACCAACTCAGGCTCAATGTGGACAACAACTCAAGCTTTTTATTTTACCTGCCATGGTTCTCTGTTCTTTTTTCCCCTACCTTATTATGGACATCACCACCATTATCCCCAGCACCCCTGTTCTCAGCCTGAGCCATCTTTTGATTTTCCTCCCTTTTATTGTGTCACAGACATCCTGGCTGTTAATGTGTCATCTTGGTGCTTCCTTTCCAATATATTAATTGGAAAAGGGACATGCGGGCAGCTGGGACTTGAGAAGGGAGTCAGAGGCATCAAGCGAGCACCAGGGCCTTAGGTGTAGACCTCAGTGAGGGAGGAAAGGCAGAACTGTTTTACAAGATGATAGCATTGAAGTTGAGGAAGACTGAGGCCCCTGAAATGAGAGAAGGAAGCAAAGGTGGAATGTCAGCCAAGGCTGGATGGGGCGGGGTGGGTGTCAGAGGGAGGAGCAGTGTGTTGTGAGCATGTGTATTGGAGGCAGAGGTGTTGGAGAGAATGGAGTTGAGGATTTGACTGTGGAATCAACTAAAGTGAAGGAGAAGGCAAGAACTTCAGGGTGTAGAGGTGCAGAGAAGATAGGTATGTTATAGACTGGAACATTGTAATTGCCATAATGGATCAGACAGGTAGTCCCACCTAGTTTAGTATCTTGTCATGGGGTATGGTCACTACCAGATGCTTCAGAGGAAGGTGCAAGAAGTCCCATAATAGAAAAACGTTTAATAACGAAACCACAGAGGAAGTTTCTTCCTCATCCCCACGGTCAGGGGTGGGCAAACTATGGCCTGGGGGCCGCATCCAGCTCTTCAGACATTTTAATTTGGCCCTCGAGTTCCCACCGGGGAGCAGGGTCTGGGGCTTGCCCTGCTCCTGCACTGCAGTCAGGGAGCGGGGTCGGGGGCTTGCCCTGCTTCTTGCATACCGTGGCTCCGCGCAGCTCCCAGAAGCAGCAGCATGACCCTGCTCCGGCTCCTACACATACGGGCAGCCAAGGGGCTTGGCACGCTGCTCCTGCCCCAAGTGCGGCCTCTGCAGCTCCTATTGGCTGGGAACCATGGCCAATGGGAGCTGCAGGGGCAATGCCAGCAGATGGGGCAGCGTGCAGCAGAGCTGCTTGGCTGCGCCTCCACATAGGAGCTAGAGCAGGGGGGGGACATGCTACTGCTTCTGGGAGCTGCTTGAGGTAAGCGCAGCCCAGAGCCTGCATCCCTGATCCCCTACCATGCCCCAATCCCCTACCCCAGCGCATATCCTCCTCCTGTCCTCCGAACCCCTTGATCCCAGCCTGGAGCACCCTCCTGCACCCCAAACCCTCACCCCCACAACACACACCCCAACCACCTGCCCCAACCCGGAGCCCCCTCCCGCACACTGTACTCCTCATTTCTGGACCCACCACAGAGCCCCCGCCCCAGCTGGAGCCCACACCCCCTCCTGTACCCCACCATATGATTTCGATACCCAGATGTGGCCCCCCTGCCCTAGGCAGTTAGAAGTCATGTTTGCCTATTCTGTAAAGTGCCTCACAGATTTCTATGTTTAAATAATAATGAGGCTCAAATTCTGCTCTTGAGTGGGCATGTGTAACTCCTACTGAAGCCAAAGGGAGGTGCACATATCCCACAGCACAATTTGCTCCTAATTATTTCAGCATAATATTGCCTTTGAGGTAAGTATTATACCTATCATAAAGATGGAGAAACTGAGACAGAGAGAGGTTAAATAAGTTGCTGCCAAGGTCACTGACAAAGAGTGTAACAGAGCCCGGGACTTATGAGGCCCAGTGGTGTGCCTCTAACCATTAGACCAGAAACATCCAAGTAAGCATATGTGAAAAGAGTTTTAGGATTAAAATCATGGACCTTTTATGAGAAAGTGTCTGTTTTGTTTCTGGTTAGTTGTGATGTGCATGAATCCCTGCTATGACATTTCCTGTTTGCTTTGAGGTTTTTGTCACATAAATCGCGTTAGCAACCTGTTACCACAAGACCCACTTGAGAGGATTCTAGCATTTTCCCAAGTTGAAAGGCCTATGATAAAAAATTGATTCGGGAATCATTCAGTTAACTTACTCCCCCAGTCCCTGTTGTTGTGGTGTCAGAGAAATGGCCTGCTTTACTTAAATGCAGCAAAGATACATGCTTAGAATTATTGTGACAGCAGGCAATGAATGTATTTCATCAGTTGCAAAACATGTATAGGACATGTATAAAAATGATGGCAACAATAAAAGAATTAAGAGAACTAGAACGTTTAATGTATTATTTAACAACTGAAGTATATGAGGAAAGATGGACCGAAAGGAATAAACTCATTAAAAATATAATTTTTAACAGTAATGTGTATGCTAATTATACCCCATAATCTATACTGCCTATACTCCTGTGTACGCCTTTATCTTGTGTGTTTTTCATATTAAATGTTCGGGTGCATTTTGTGAAAGGTAATAGAATATTCCGAGGCTGATATTTTAGTTATTTATCATTATCCCCATTTAATATGTGGAGAAACTGAGGCACAGAGATGGGTGATGACTTGCAGCCACATAGCAAGTTATTTCCTGATCTGTTTCCATGGCCTAATTAGGAAAGTTGAGTAGACAAGACATCTTAAAGAAGATTTTCTTACTGAATAAGGACAGAAATCTGACAATTACAAGAAAGTGGTGCGGCTTTCCAAATGGGCATGAATTTACTTTGCAAAAGCTGTCTTAGGGTCTACGTACCCTGCAATTGGAGTTGTAACTTCCGGTTTGGGTAGATGTATGCACACTCATGTTCAGCGAGTGTGCTAAAGATAGCAGTGTAGCCGTGACACTGCTGGCTAGCTGCCCGAATACAGTCCCGTTTGAGATTATAGGTAAGCACTTGTGTGGCTTGTCTGCCACCCATGCCATTGTAGCTACACTGCTATTTTTAGCATGCTTGCTCAATCAAAGTTAATGTGTTTGTCTACCTGGGCTGGAAATTAACTCTCCGGCTCCAAGGTAGACTGCCCCTTGTGTTCACCAATATCCTGGCTCTGGGCATTCCCACCCACACTTTCTGTATTGCTATTAAGCATAGGAACGATCTTCACGGAAAAGATATACGTAGCAGCCCCTGTTGCAGGTTTTGGGAGTTTATACGTGTCAACGTATGTCTCTTGCCTGGTTACACACATTGCTGATTCTTGTTGAAGAGGGCCTGTGAAGCAATCTCTGCCACTTTCAGATGACTCTGCCACAGTTGTGATGACTTAGCTTTTTTTTTTAAACCACCTCTCCTATATTGTGACTTTACCAGAAATAATCTTTAATAGCCCAATTTTCAAAAGAGCTAAGCTCCCATGTAGGCACCTAAAATGAGGAGCCAGATTTTCCAGTGAGCTTTGCACTCAGCAGCTCGTATTGCTCTCAGTAGGACCTGCTAGGTTTCTAGATGGGAGCTGAGCTTTAAAATACAACCCTGGTTGTAGATGCTGAATGCTTAAAAAGCTGGTGTTAAATATTTTTTTAAAATACAGATTTTTTTTTTTAAAGGCACACCTACTCCTAACTCCCTCACTGCACCTTTTTATTTATTTACTTTTTTTAAAAAAAGCGTGCTTTTTAAAAAAAAAAAAAAAAAAAAGTAAAACAGTTCATTATCTAGATGCTGCTACAACTCTCCCCATCTCAAACCCTCAGAAACGAGGAGGTTGGTATATTTGATGCTATCTCTTTTACTCATATGTGGTAAGGCAGGCGATTGAATGTTAAACTTTGTGAAAATAGTATTACTTAATGCAGAACTGCAGCTTACAACAAGAATGAGGTTTCCTGACTTTTTGGTTTCATTTGGATGGGCTCATATTACTTATGGGTGGGATATTCAAAAGTGCCTAAGTGATTCAGCAGTACAAGCTCCACTGAAAACAGTGTGACTTGTGCCAAGTCACTAAGGTGTTTCAAAAACCCCACCCTACTTTTTTCTGCATTTAGAGACGTTATATGCCTTCAAATAGTTGGTGTAGTTCTCCTTGGAAACTAATTCCTGTGTGAAAGGAATTTCCATCCATACTGCCCCTGAATGATTTTCATCAAGTCACTATTGATGGGTTGTTTGCTAACTTCAAGACTTGCAAAAACTCTGCCTGGGATCCGAGAGTTAAGCTGGGTCTCTTCTTGTTCATCCTCATCGAAATAAAAGATTCTGCTTATTTACGCTTGTGTGGTCTCAGTGGGTTTGCACAGGGGTAGCTGACTGGAACTGAGAAAACAATTTTGTTGGTGCACAAATCCAGCAGTGTTTCTTTTTTAGCTGTACTAATTCTGCTGTAAGGCTTACAGAAATTAAAAGCACTAAAACCTTATTTTTTGTCACTGAGTCAGCAGATATAAATTAATACACACAGTGAAAAGGAGGTGCCAGAGTGAGGAATGTTGAGTTCGGTGGTGCCATTTTTATGTAGTAACCTTTCAGAATAGAACTGCACTGTCTTAGCACTACATATTTAAAGTAAGCAAGGTTTTTTTCCTTTGTCAGGAAAATAACTATTATGATATGCATTTTTTTTTAGAGTAACTATCTTTCTCTGGGTGATGCTGTAATGCAGATAACATAGCTAGTCTAAATACAAGTACTAATTTATAATGCTGATATATGCTGAGGTGGACTGTAGCTCTGTTCCGAAGTCTCTACCGCAGGATTACATGCTTCATTTAAGAAAACCAAGATCTCTGACGGCTTGTCTGCACTTACTGGGGGATCAATGAGCAGCGATCGATTCATCATTGGCCGATTTAGTGGGTCTAGTGAAGACCTGCTAAACCGATTGCAGATCACTCTCCCATCGACTCCTGTACTCCACTGGATCGAGACGAGTAGGGAGAGTCATTGCACAGTGTGGACCCTGCGGTAAGTAGGTCTAAGCTACGTTGATTTGAGTTACAAACATGAAATTCAGACCAGGTTAATTCTAATGATTTGTTAAGTTTGAGAGCCTGTCTGGCAACTCTGGGATGATTTGTGGGTTCAAACTGAATTCATGCAAAATTTATAGTTTCATATGGTTTAGACATGAAAGCTGATGAAACATGACTGTTTAGAGTTTTGTTTTCGGTTTCTTCATACCTGAAATTAAAGCAAAACTTACAGGAGTGGGAACCCATGCAAATCAGTACTAGAACTCTGCAAAATATTCTCCTCAACAAATGGGACACTGGGTGTGTGATGTTTGATGTCAACAATGACAAAGAGTGATGAAAATCCTGTTGTTTCATTCTCTTTTGGACCATGGTCTTTCAAACAAGTCACTCTTTCTTGGGCCGCATTCTTGAGGATATAAATTAGCGCAGTGTTTGCCCTTGTATGTGGAGCTGAAATAGGATATATCAACCATCACTTGTTTCCAGGCCAGGCTTTCACATTAAAAAAAATCCTGACATATGTACAGGTGATTGTCTCCAGTCTCCTTTCATTGGGATGAACCCTCAAAACTCTGTCAGTCAGAGTTACAGTGTTGTCTGTTAGTGTGTATTCATAGATCAGGAGAAAATTTTGTTCTGAAATGAAGATGATCTACACAGGCATGATGCTTCAGTAAGAGGTGTGATTGACTAGTGATTAATAACTCAGATTTTATGGCTGTAGCACTGTATTCCAATAGTAAGCCTTTGACAAGCATGTTTACAATGTCCTTTTGAGTTTTCATTAAGTTTATTTAGTTTGTATTGGCTAAAGTTAGCTTACATCCTGTCTATAAGGATTTCAGAGGTTTATGGAACACTGAAGAGAGAGAGAAGCTGAAGTAACTTTATTCAGTGAGCATGTTTATCCAAATATGTCATCAAAATTCTCAGTTTTCTTGTTAGAAAGCCAGTTAAAGACGAACTGGCTCACTCTCCCATCTGATAGAATGCAAGTAAATTCAGAATTCTGCTGGCAAGATTATTGAAACAAACAAAAAAGGCTTTTCAGGATTTCAGTTGTAGAGAGATCTTCTCTAATAGTCCCCCAAATTAAATATAGGCTCAATATTCACATGAGCACTTCATTCTCTACCTGGGCATCTAAATAAATGACTTGGTTTTTCAGAACTGCTGAGCACTCATTGGCTAGAAAGGGAGTTGCAGATGCTGTGTAGCCCTGAAAATCAGAACATTTGACTTTAAAAGAAATTCACTAGTTATGAGTTTAGATGTCGGATTACTGTACATTGCTAACAGTTTTCCAGTCTCCTGACATCCTAAGTATTTTGCTGTACGCAAATTGAAATGGGGCAGCAGGGGCATTTGCAAGAGAAGTTGGAAGAATTTTCCTGTTCCTAGCGGATTTTATTCCGCTATCTGGATGTAGGAACATCTGTTTTCCCAGCCTTTCAAGAAAGGAGCAATTAGATTTGGATGTAATGGGATTTCAGTAGGGTCGTATTCATCATTTTCGACAGCTTGAAGAGAGAGGAGAGCTGGTAACTTATCACTTGTCTCTTAAGTTTTGTTGTTGTCTTTAATGCACCTAGACTAAGAGCATCGGATGGGTGCACCTTTCCCAAAACCAAATAAATATTTTTGTTGCAGTAGTGCCCAAAGGTCTCCAGGCAGGATCGAGGTCCTGTTGTGATAGGTTCTGGGAAAACACAGAGGAAGACAGAAATAAAATATTCCTCCCTACCACATCATGCTTTTCGCAGTGCTTCATAAAGGTGTGACTGAAGAACAAATATTTGTATCCGTTGAATGTGCTAGCTTGCACCAAATTATCAAAAACTTCTTTCTAGAGGTGGCTACTCTCCAGAACATCCCTTGCAGGGCTTACATCTCTGCAAATGACTCACTTAAAGCAGTGTTCTTTAGAATGCCATCCTTAGGTCCTCATTCACTCCTCTTTGCATAGGCAAAATCTCATTGACTTCAGTTGGCATTTTGACTGTGTAGATATTTAGTAAGTACTTCGGGATTTGGCTCAGAAAGACATGAATTGCTACACCAAAACAAGTGTGGTATCCTCCCAATTGTTAATGGTGAGTGCTTCAGAGGAAAGTGTAAAAGCTCCATAATGCCTCTCATTGCTATTTCATACACAGAAATGGCTTGGCTAGTGGTAGCTTAAAATGTTTTAAAAAGTGTGTCTGTTAATACTGTTATATTTTTCTTGGAAATAAATAACTGTTGTCTTGTTTTTCCATTAGCTTTAATTGAAGCTGCCTCTGACATGTTCCCTTAGCTCACATCTGACCTTTAAAGAAGCTATGAACAGAAAGCAGCCAGGTACTCTGTTTTCCTGAGTACCAGTGGGAAGGTGGTATTAGAAATGCCAAAGTGAACTGCCCCAGTTCTATTGAAGAATCTTGTTTTTACTCAAAGATCCAGTTCCTTATTGCTGGGCATTTGTAGGAAACTGGTTCACCAAACTGTTACAGAGCAAATCAACTGCTGATTCACAGTACTCTCCATGGGCCAAATCATGAAGTCCTCTCTTAGTCCTTACTAATGTAAAACTCCTGTTTACCTCAATGGGAGTTGGTTAAGAGTGAGGGACTGATCCTGAGAGGTGCCAAGCACCTCCTGCAAGATGCCGGATGACCTCAACTGTTGATTTTAGTGGGGTTTGAGCATACTTAGCGCCTTACAGGGTAAGGCCTTGTGTAAAGACGTCATGATTCGGCGGAATGTGTTGCTGAATCAAAATACTGTGGCTGAGTAATTTTATCATGTTAGGTAATGGACCGAACACTGAGAGATGTTGAATAACAGCAACTCCTGTTGAAGTCAGCATGAGTAACAGGCATACCGCAGCTTTCAGGATTTAGCCCAAGATATGTATGTTCAGAGCCATCCCCAAAACAGAAACAAAGTATTACTGTTCTGAAGAGCAGTCTCACTAATGACCTTTTATAATAACTTAACTCAACTAGACAGTCTCCAAGCTGACACTATCAATACGCTTCTGTGTTGCACAGAATATTCTGGGTACAAGAATGCAAGCACAAGCTGTCAAAGGCAATCCTATGATCAAAGCTCATTGTGATATGCCATCTAGCTAGCCCATTACTTTTCTGGATTCCATGAGTTTGCCCTTTTGCCAAACACAGAAGGCGAGAAGGGAGGACTGACAATAGTACTATGTGACTGATTATGAGCCTGGAAGTTAGATGTGACATGTAATGGTACAATCTATACAAAAAATGATTTTTTTTTTGCCTGTAACAAAGGGCATTTTGAGATCTTGTTGTTTGCACTCTCCTATCCAGTTTCTGCTGTTTGCTATTTTTTAATTTTCATTCCAACTGGTTGGGTAGCTATTTGGACATTTGCAAAATAACTGTGTTTCTAGCTAATTTTTTGAAAGTTTCCCTTGGGAGAATAAAAATATGCCTTCTTTATGGAGAAATATTTGATTTCTTTTCTATATTTGTCAGCCTATCACACTCAGACTATCACAGCAATTTTTCTTTTACACTTTAAAGTGAATTTTATTGTTGCTGAAAGGTGCTGGATTGACAGCTGTGAACACTGAAGCCTTCTGTCCACAGAACTGTCACGCGAGGATCAGCAATTCAAGCTTTGATGTGCGCCTCTCTCTCTCAGCCTTGACCTGATTGTTTAGGGTAAAAGGAATGGTACAGCCTCCCTGCCTTTTCATTCCTTGTCTTTTCTTCTCAGACTGCCAACAAAGGTGTGTCAATTTTAAACCTTGATTCTGCGAGGTACTGAGTGTCTGAGTTCTCAAGTGAGGTGGACTTTTGGAAGTGTGCTGAGACAACAAACTCATTGCATACAGGTTACTTACTACCTTTTATTGCCTACTGATTTCAGCTGATGACCAAAATTTATAACTTAGCTTAGTAATGACTAAATTGGAGACATTACTGTCCACAAATATTTAAAGAGTACAAGGGCTCTAACTAGGATTGATGGGATGAAATAGAGGAAAAGGAAAATTTATGATGAATAATAGAGGAGAAAACCTTCTACATAACTTACATGGTGAGGAACACTTGTCCAGGGGAATGAGTGAGAGAGCTTAGGACATTTGAAACAAGACTGGACAAAGCAGTAGACAGTGAGACAGTGTATTTTGGAGAGCAATCCTGCGTTGTCAGGGACGAGATTAAGTGATCTAATACGTCTTTCGGTACCAGTTCCTATTCCGTGAGCCATCCATTCCCCTAATATAGTATTTTGAAATGGAACATTCTGACAGTCTGTCTGTCTGTCTATTTTTGTAATACCCAAAAGGCTATTTCTGCATGTACACATATCATATGTCTTTATGCCTTTACTTTGGAAAGATGGGACAGGCTGTGGTTAAAGTACAATGCACTGCTATTTCAGCTTAGTCACTCTGCTTGATCTTCACACTTTTGAGTACATTTATGTATTACCTTGTCTGAGTGTGCGGTGTTGTTTTGGATGTCATCCACAGTATACATTACAGACTGAAGGAACAAAATGTTTGTGGACACATGAAAAGTTGCATTTTCATGTACGGAAATTTTGGGGTTATTTTAAAAAAACTTGACTGTAATCTTTGTTTTCAGCAGATTTGGAGCTAAGAATTCACTTTACCTTTTCCTGTTTGTGTTTGTTTTTTCTGTGTTTAAAACTGCTGTTTTAAGTACAGGTTACAAGCATTGTGGCCTTCATTTTCCTACAAAGCTTCAATCATACATGTAATCCATTAGAACGTTTGTGTGGGTGGGTATATAATATACGTAAAAATCTCCAGTGATTTTGTAGCCAAGACATAAAGTTCATATTATGTCATAGGAAACTTAATTACGAGTTTAGACTGAATGCCTGGTTGACTGATGATTGGCCTGTGCTATCTATTCTCATGGTCATTTTTCTCTTGTCTGCTTGTTAAGTTATAAGACTAATTTATAGCACTATACTTCAATATTTCTATTACAAGGAAGAGATCTTAACTACATTATTTTTTTTCCTTCTCAGACACGCATATAACCTTTCTCTTGACAACATCTTACTTTGGAAAATCATGGTAATGCTTTGTCACCCTCTTCTTCTATCCCAGAAAATGAACTAAAGATTTTCTGTACATCAAACATTTTTTCAAATGCCCATTTGGAAATTTTAGTGCCACATTTTGCCAATTATCCAGAAATGCATGGCTTCTTCTTTCAGTCACAGACCTTATTGCAGCCATCCATGCCTTAGTCGTTTTGAGATTAGAATGTGCTGTACATGGAGCAACACTCCCAGTCTTACTCAATGAAAAAACAGCAGAGTTACTGCAGAGCTAAAGATTGTTCGGTGGTATGTTGTTCCGTGCAGAGCTTTGAGTTGAAGAAAACTCAAAATTCTGAAAACCTGGAAGTGCACAAAATAAGGTTGCCCTTGCAACCTTAACTCTGCTCTCTTTCAGCAATGCCTCTATATGCCCCAGTAACCACACATACCTTTACTCTGTAAGCGCCAGAGTTTCTGAAATGTACAAATTCTTCACTTCCTTTCACACGCCATTCACTTTCACCCACAGGATTCCATCCAACACTATTAAAGGACAAAAAAAATCCCAACCCAACCTATCCACACTATCAGTTTCAAATGTCCTCTACAATGTGTCTTTGGAAGCACCACATTAATCTGCCCTTAGATCAGGAAGTAGCCTGTGCACGCACACATGCACGATCACCCAGAGACTAGTAAAATACATGTTTTCTCAAACAACCAATCCCAAGGCTTGTGTACCACCCATCTTTATTGCCCAACATATGGCAATATCCAACCAATCCCTTGGCAGCCATATCACCACTCCCTATCTCACTCCTCCCCCTCCCCACCCAGTATAACACAAATTGTTTTTAGGCTGGCTGCTGCCTATTCCACTGTGTTCATAGTAAAACCACTCCAGAAAATAAAAATGTTGTAACACAGACAACCTGCAGCAAGCAACATGAGTTATTATATCTTTATAGCACAGATATGGAAAGGTTCAGGCTTGAAATGTCAGTGGTGGGGTGTTCACTAGGGCAGTGGCATCAGCCCATTCCCTCAAACCACCAGGGGCAAATACTGGGAATGGTAAAGATCTATTTAAGCTAAAGGACAATGTTGGCATGAGAACAAATAGCTATAAACTAGCCATGAACAAATTCAGCCTGAAAATTATAAGATTTCCAAGCAACCGAATGGTAAGGTTCTGGAGCAACTTCTTGATGGGAGTTGTGGGGGCAAACAGCTTAATTAGTTTTAAGAGAGAGGAACAAATTTAGGAGTGCAATTGTATGACTGGGTTGCTTGTGATGCTGGAGTGGTGGTGGTGGTGGGGGGGCAGGCATCAATGACATGGGGCTCACTTCCCATTTGTCTTATGTTCCTAAAAGCTAATGCTTCAAGGTTTCAGCCAGCTACCTGCAGAGATAAGGAAGGGATTCCCCCCTCAGCCTCTCCCTCAGAAAAAGTATTCTGTGTGTGTTTTATTTCTTTTTTAAACTCCCTCCTCTGAAGCATCAGGGATGTCTATGGCTAGAGATGGAACATTCGGTGGGATGGACCCAGATCTGAGGTGGTACCTAGTATTCTCTCTTTCAGGTGCTTGGTTGGATGGTTCTTGCCTATGTGCTCTGGGTCTAACTGATGGCCATGTTTGGGGTCGGGAAGGAATTTTCCTCCAGGTCAGATTGGTAATGATAGTGGGAGGGTTTGGGTTTTTTTTTGCCTTCCTTGGAGGTGTGGGTCACTGGCCAGGATCATCTGGGTGTACGTCACTTAGTCATTTCCCTGCCTTTGCAGGAACCTCGGGCACTGGTATACTTTAGTCCCCCCTATGCCTGTGGGACATAATAGTCAAACTTCATGTGGGCTGTAATACTTTGGTCTAATTTCGGTCGTTGGGGGGAGGGGGATGCTGGGTGGTGGTGGCAGCTTTGGCTTGTGATAGGGTCAAACTAGATGATCTGGTGGTCGCTTCTGGCCTCAAACTCTGTCACTCTATGCAGGCAACCTTAAAGTGGCGTCATGGAAACCCACTCGTGTTTGTTGTTTTTCTTTATTGGTGCAGGCATGCTGTCGTCCTTCCAGCCTGCACATCTGTGTGAGCGAAGAAGTGACCATTTTCTTAGATGATGTTCACAATTTGGGTCCCCCAAAGACTTAGTGGATGCCATGTACTACCTTACTTGACTGAGTGAGACCAGTTTGGCCCTCATCACAGTGATAGTTTCATCTTGAGCTCTGAGCAAAACAAAAACAAAACCCTGCCTAGAAACTTTTTGAAAAATGGCTGTTCGGGGGGTGGTGTTTATATCTTCACAACCAATAGCTCAAATAGGCCTATATTTAGTTCACTAACCCTACCCTGCACCCTCCTGAGGCACACACCAAATTTCAGAGGAAACCAGTTAAGCATGTCAATTTTAGAGGACTTAGAAAGGTTGACCTGTAAAAGGAACTAGTTGATGCAACCTTAACTATAGTGACAGCATTGCACCTCTGTAATTTAGCAGTTTAAAGTGATGCAGAATGTGAATACCTGATTGGTGAAGGTAGCATCTTGCGAGAAATGCATTATACCAGTGCTCAGTGATCTGCGATGGTTGCTGGTTAAGTTCCAGGTACACTGTGTGGAGTTCGTGGTGTTTTATGAAGCCTTAAATATTCTGGTACCTGCCAACTAGAAAGACCGTCTTTTTCCTTGGGCAATTACCGCTATGCAAGGCATTCTTTGTGAGGGCCACATGACGTACTAATTCACTCCCCTTCCTTGGTCTGAAACAGTCTAAACCCATTGACCTTTAGGGCATGCTACAAGGCTTGTCTGTTTTCCCAGCCATGTGGGGAGGGTAGCAGAATAGAGGGCATGACATTGGGTCTGAGGTGAAATGAGGTATTGGTTTGTTTACTTTAAGGTTTTAAGCGGATGGAGGTCTTCCCTTGTATTGTGCAATGTTGTCTATGATTTTAATTGATTTCAGGATGTCTAGCACTGTAGACAAGCATCTTTTTAATTATTCAAAAATCTAAATAAATAAACAATAATATCAGATTAATTCCTGTCTCTGACTTCACTGGCTTCAGTAAGGTACACCAGAAATGAACTTGGCTTACAGTCCTTGGACCTGTCTCCAAATTTGTAATAGGTAGAACATTTTAAAATAACACTGAATTAATGAATGCTTTTCTGTTGCTTTAACATACAGAAAAATGAGTTCTTAATCATGTCAAAAAGCTCTTCTACCTCTGACTTTTTACTTTCTTTGATTTTACTTTCATTTAAAAAAAAAGATAAAGTATTTATATCATTATTTTAACCCTGCATTATGCTCAAGGAACTCTGTGAAAACCTTTGAATCATGTGGATTTTGACAAGACTTTAGCTTCACAACATCTGTTGAAAGTTATGCTATGTAATGGTAGACAGTTTTTCATAGACTAGCATGAGGTAATTAATCTGTGTGCATCACTTCCTGGAGCTTGTCTTTATGCCTCAGTGGTATTAAGTAGTTGGCCTATCCCATTGGGGTGTTGTATAGAATTACCATGCTAAAGTTGTGTTTGTGGTGGGTCTCACTCATTCACCTACAAACACTAGATACCCATGAAAAAGGTCAAATGAATAGAGATCTGGCATCCATTTCACAACTTGCAAGACATAGTCTCAGGCATATGTAATATATAACCCATTGCCAGAAAACCGAAAGGAAATGATTGCATTTGAGTACAATGCAATCTCCAACAATAGTTTAGTGTGCATGAAATTAAAAACTGCTGGTTACACATGTAGAATAAAAATAAGTCAAAAGTGTTTACTTTTGCTGTATCATTTTATATAGACAGTGTCATGCTTCTTAGAATACCAAAGAAGATGAATTTGTTTAAAATGAAAATATGAATTGTGGCAACTGTTGTAGGGTAGTGGATTCTCAAGTGTAAGAGATACAGTATGGTATTTTTGTACATATAAAGTGTCTCTTTAATATGTCAAAATTAAGGACAATAAACCTGATCTTACATTTACAGTACCTCTGCCTCCTCCCCTGAACGCGCTGCCCCGCCCTGCTTCTCCAGCCCTGCCCCCCCCCAAGCTTCCCGCGAATCAGCTGTATGCGCGGGAAGCTGGGGCAGACTGAGAAGCAGGCCGCGGCTTCCCGCTCAGACCCAGGGAGGCGGAGGTGAGCTGGGGCTGGGGGGAGCGAGGAGGGCTGCCCGCGCCGCAGCAGGTAACCCAGGGGGAGCACAGGGGAACCACTCTCCGTCCCAGCTCACCTCCGCCACTCTTGGTCTGAGCGGGAAGCTGCTGCCTGCTTCTCAGCCCTCCCAGGCTTCCTGCCGAACAGCTGATCCGCGGGAAGCTGGTGTGTGTGTGTGTGGGGGGGGGAGGGGCGGAGAAGCAGAGCGGGGCGGTGGGTTCAGGGGAGGAGGCAGAGCAGAGGTGAGGTGAGCTGGGGCTGGGTGCGGGGCGGGGAGCTGCCAGTGGGTGCTCTGCACCCACCAAATTTTCTCCATGGGTGCTCCAGCCCCGGAGCACCCAGGAAGTTGGCACCTAAGGCGCCACTTTTGATGTGATCAGTGGGGGAGCGGCCGCTCCCCCTGCTTCTCCCCAGCTATGCTCCCCCGCCCCTAGGAGCCAGAGGGACCTGCCAGATGCTTCCTGGAAGCTGCCCCAGGTAAGCACCTCCGGGACTCCCCACCTCGCCCCCTGGCAGGTGCCTCTGGCTCTTAGGGGTTGGAACCCACTACGGTGGCCCAAGAGACCCTTCTGCCCTGTTCTGGGGGCAGACAGGGGAGAGGGGTCGATGGGGCAGGAGTCCTGGGGGGGCATCAAGGAACGTGGGGGCATTGGATGGGGCAGGAGTCCCAGGGGGTGGGGGTGGGCAACAACCCCCTCATGGGGTGAGGAGGGAACCCGTTGTTAAGATTTTGGCAACTCATCACTGGGTATAAGGACTGTCAGTCAGAGTGGATGTCTATAGCAAGTTCCATTCCTTGCTGTTTTTCCCCTCCCTCTTTCAGTATGGAAGCATGGAATGCACATCTTGCCTTTATGCTCTTTCCTCCCCACTACCTTCACCCTCCCATCAGATCCCCTTCGTATGAGAGGAAAATCAAGAAAAAGGCTGTTTTTAGACTGTAAGCTCTTCTAGACTAGAATGTCTTTTTCAGCCTTTTGCAGCCCTGAGCACATTGTAGATGTGAAGTAAAATCTTGTAGCAATAGGGAGTGGGAAAAGGGAGAAATGAAATATGAAGATAAGATGTAAAACGGGGAGGGAGGATGGTCAGGAGAAAAAGATGCCCACGCAGTCAAACCCCAGTCAAACTTAGGTTTTAGAGGTGCAAAGTAGCAATCCTCCTTAATCTTATGTTTTGCCTGCAATGGCCTGTAAACAAGCACCACAGCTCTTCTGCTGCAGTTGTGCAGGTGCAGCCCTTCTTAATAGTAATAACTGCAGCTGCATGGCTCATTAATGCCTTCAGCATTGGGCCTGCATCTAGTCTCCATACAGACAACTTTCAGCAGAGATCTTGTGGTGACAGAGTGGACTCTACCCAGGGTGGATAAAAATCAATTTTTTTTTTAAATACAAAAAATTGGATTTTTTAAAATTTAAATCAGAGTTAATTGAGAAAATGCTTTTTGAGGAAAAAAACTATCTAAAGATAGTTTTAATTAAGATACATTATAGCTCAAAGATATCTCATCATGGAATTGGGCTTATAAATTATAATTCTATAGTGTGAGACAATATATTCATGTAATGTTTAAGAAAAGTTTTGTAAATGAGTTCCAATCGTTCATGGATTAGGGACTCAATTTTATGGGGTTTCAGGGGCATCTGTATAGATTATTTAGGTTAATCTTTCTATCTACCCAATGGGACTCAGTGATCAGTCTAGAAGATACCATCAGAGATGCTTAGTTTTGCAGTTCTCAAACTGTGGTTTGCGTCTCCAGAGATAAAAATGTTTTTAAATAAATAAATAATAGTTAGAGGTGAGAAATAACAGACCTCAACGCTATTGTTCCTCTGCAAATTTGTGTTCACAGAGTCAGTCCCTTACCTCTCTCTAAAAGTGCAATGTTTCAAAAAGTTCAATGAATAGAAGATTGTTGGGGGCGGAATAGATCTGGAAAAGAGGAAGAAGTCTGAAGATAAATGTGAGAAGGGAGGGACAGGCAGTAGACCCAAAAGTGAAACTGTTTGAGCAGCGTATTGCAGAAGTCTTGAGATCTTTCTGAGTATAGCCTTCATTGATTTGAGATCTACCATACCATTCTCTCACTAGAAGGGAAAACCTGTAATGGCAGCAGGCCGTAAAAGAGAATCCAGTTTGGGATTAAGAACCATTCAAGAAATATATGTTTGCTGATGATGTTTTAAAGAAATTCACACCAGTGAACTGTTGGAAGTCACTTAAGCACTTGGATTTAGAGACTCTTGAAGTGATAATCTCACTTTTAACAGCAGTAGCTTCTTCTGCTGGTGTAGAAAGAACATTTTCTTCCTTTGGACTAATTCATTCCAAATTGAAAAGTCGTTTGGGACCTGAAAAAGCAGGAAAGCTTGTTTTTCTTTTCCAGATTATGAACAAACAGGAAAATAAAGGTGAAGATGACTGAGTTGGCTACAGAAGCCAGTATTTTAAGTTTCTCATGTTGACCTGGCTGTCTCATGTTGACCTGGCTGACATAGTCAATTTTTGTTTTGTTTTGTTTTTTAAATATTTCATTTAACTATTTTAGTTAAAAACAATTTTAACAAAAACAAACCTGATTTTAAAAATCTTGAATGTTTAACTAAATTCAAAAATTCATATGCTTGTTTTGTTAAAATATTATGTTTGCTGTTGAAGAAAAAAATCCAGAATACATAATGTTGTTGTTTGAATTAAATAAAACTATTTAAATGTCTGTCTGGTGATGTTCTCCTCCTAATACAGCATGGCAAGAAAATCCTCCAAATATTAATAATTGACCTGTTGAATTGGAGTAGTTCTCCTCCCAATGACTTCATAAATATCTGCTTCAGTTACCTTTCGTAAATGAAATAACCAAAGAATCATTCATTTCCTGATATAGCTGTAAAAGGAATCTGAAAAGTTTTCAAAATAAATCACTTAAAAAATGTATAGTGTGTACCTTCTGAAAATGAAACCTACATCTATCTCTGAGTTGTGAAGAGTATGTATTAAGGTTATAACAACCAACAAGAATGCACTTTTATGTAGAAATCCATAATTAAATTGAGTCTTCCTGACTAGTGATTTAAATCATGGTTTAAATCAAATTCACCCTGAGTCTACCTATTTTGGAGGCTCCAGTAGAAAAAAACAGCACCCTTCCTCTGCAGGCATAGGACGACGACTTACTCTCTGCCATGTGTCTGTAGGATTCATGCCAATCCATGCTTAATTTGTGCCAGGGCTTGCCAGGGTTCAGGCCCGGCACTTTAGGCTTGGCAGTTTATAGCCCAGGCACCTCTGGGCTTACCGCATCAGTTATGAAAGTAAAAAAAAAAAAAAAAAAATGCTTGAGCCCTGGCACCTCTTTCATTACAAATTCCAATTCATTCCTATTTGGCCAGGACACATACTGGTTATACTTTGTGCTTATATGTGGGAAAGACATTTCCAGTTATTGTCCATTGTCCCCACCCTGTTGCCCAGTGACCCCTATAGTCTTCACAAAACTCTACTTGTTTTTTTGGCTGGTAAGAATTGCAAAGAGCAAGTGTTATACAGTGGGCTGTGTTTTAAAAAGAAAGAAAGAAAAACCAGCATTTACTTATTATTGCAGCATTTGCAATAATTCTTGTTTATTTTATTAGGTTTTTAATAAGTAAAATAAGTTTAATATAAAATTGGCACATGTAACTGTGAATGAATAAAGGTAATAAAAATATTGTTAATTTTTCCTCCTGTCACTAACAAACCAGCAGCAATTAAAAAAACAAAAAGGAAAACAACCCCGGAAAAATAAATTCAACATGTGTCTTCAGATACTTACTGTAAATCTCAGAAAGGGGATGTTAACCATCAAGATGCAATTTGGAAACCATTTTGTATTTCTTAATGAGAGAAGGCCATGGAATGGTTGTCACAGGATGGCAACAAGAAAGGAGATTTAAAAAACAACAGCAACAACAACAACAAACTAAAGATTTTAGCAGCAAATGTCTCATTGAAAGTCCACCCAGAATGGGTTCCCACATCTGGAGAGCTAGTGTTAGTCTTCTTGCAAGCCGAAACTTCTGGTGGTGGCAATTTACAAATAGTCTTGTTGCCATCCCATGAAGTCAATCAAACTACTCCTATGATGATTAAAGTTAAACATATGCTTAAGTGCTTCGTTGGATCAGGGCCAGCGTGCTCAACATTTTGCAGGATCAAACCATAAGCTCTGTTTGCTTGCAAGAGAAAAGCAATGTCTGAGGAAACCACCTCAGCGGAAAGGTGGAGACTGGTGGTTTTTATATTTTTTTGATAAATAAGTGACTGATTCATCACCAAGAATGTCACTGAAAACTCTTCATTTCAGCTCTTGGCTCTTGTGCCTCCTGAAATAGGAGACGGTTGCTTTCTGTTGAGATTGGAAGGTGATAAAAGGCACTCAACGATAAGTAAGAGCTGCAGCTGATTGATAGTTCCTGATGGTCTCAGTACCATTTCAATGACCGTTCTAGTGCTCCAGCATAATTGGAGTCTGTTCCAAGAGATCTAAGTATTATTTTGGATGCATAATCCCATATTATTCATAATCCCATTTGGCTTTCATGCATGCTACCCTTCCAAAGTTAAACCTTCTTGCATACACTGTAGTTTCATTATTTCATGAGACAAACTTAGTTGAACAAAAGTTCTGGATTTTGTTTTGAAATGGAAATCATATTAGAAATTTTACATTACTTTTCACGTTTAAAGGGGAAGACTGCCTCTTACTTATGTGGAAAATTTGTTAAAGTGCATTGATGAAAAACTGGCTGCTTTTTAAAAAAACAGAATAAAAAATAAAGCCCCAAATCGTTGGCATTGCTTTTCATGTGAAGCTTTTCACATAGCTCTGCTTGTTCACAAGCCTAATGCAAAATTCAGGTAATCAGAATATTGATAGTTAGATGGGAGTTTTGAAGTGGGAAAAAAATATGATGTGTGTGTTTCAAACATCAAGCTGTACAGCATAACATTAAGGGAGCTTCGTCTTAACTTATGTGAGATTTCCCCCCTCCCCCACTATGGCAGGCAATTGCTTAGAGATCTTGATGGCAACATCACTTGGCAAACATTTTGGACTCTGCTCAACATGTGACATCACACTCCTTTAGGGTTTTCCACATAAAATGAGTTCTCCAAAGAAAAAACAGAAATTGGGACTTAATCTGAAATCTAGTATTATAGCCTCTAAGGCAGTGTTTCTCAAAGCCAGTCCGCCACGTGTTCAGGGAAAGTCCCTGGCACGCCGGATGGGTTCGTTTACCTGCCGCGTCCGCAGGTTCGGTCAATCGCAGCTCCCACTGGCCACGGTTCGCCGCTCCAGGCCAATGCGGGCTGTGGGAAGGACGGGAGTCGCGATTGACTGAACCTGCAGACGCAGCAGATAAACGAACCAGTCCGGCGCGCCAGGGGCTTTCCCTGAACAAGCGGCGGACTGCTTTTGAGAACCACTGCTCTAAGGTCTTATTAGTCACCTCAATAATTCCCATCTCCTCCCTTGACAGATATTACTAAATGCTGCAGATAATAGTGGTAAACTCTTTACAGTCTTTTTATTATCATTATTATTATTTATTATTCCTAAAGGTTCTTAATCTTATATTTATTCTCTCCCCCCAACCCCCCCCCTCTTTCTTTTAACAAGGATTGTGGAGTTTGTGCACACTCCCACAGATTTGGGTATAGCTGATGACAGTTTGTTTCATTTAGTATCTTGGGTTCTTGTGCTCAGGCCTTTAGAAGTGACTTTCTCTTGCTTTTTGAGAGAGGTGTGCGTGTTTGGGAAGAAGGGTGTAGACCAAAACATTGTCCATTTTGTTTTTTGGCTCCTGATATATCAACATTTTACAATATGTTGGTTGGAGAAAACACCACTGTGTGTCTCCTGGGGACCCTGTTCTTTCTTCTTTGCCTCCTGTGTCCGTGTCCCTCTACATCTGTTTATATTTATCTATGAATAAGATAATTTTTTCTCCTGTTATGCATATAGCATTTACTTTTAAATCACAGTTCCATACGTATGGCTTTGTCCTTGGTAGAAAGCCTAGATGCCGTCTGTGATAGACCTGAATGAGAGAGGTGCAGCAGCAGGAAGAGTGAAAGTCGCGAACAGTGCCAAAATACATGAAACATGATGTTATACAGGCAAAGCAGAGGAAGAATTATCTATGCATCATGTGAGTTTAGAATAGGCTTGACGTTCTCACACCCAAATATTTCCATCTGGAAGCTGTTCCTAAGCAAACGGAAATAGAGACGATATTCTCATATATTCTGGAGTAGCTGTCCAGGGAATAGGATACGTTCCTCAGTTATTTTTTCCTGTACCTTTTGGGGATATGTTCAGGTTAATTGCTGTTTTAAAGAGGCGGGACATTTTAAAAGTTATTTTTTAAAGACAGTAAATGACATCAAACTCTTTTGATCCTTCCTTTGTGATAGCCAGTGCAAAATATTCATACTGTGCTTTTGCTGGATGTTTGTGGCAATTCAGGGTTGCATCTTAGAAAGAAAGTTTTGTTTTGATACCATTGCAGGTCTGCAAGTGCTTAAGGGCTTTCTCCTAATTTTCAAAGCCCTTAATAACTTCCTCTCTGCCTTTTTCTACCCTGTCTCTGTTCCTTTCAGTCTGTCCATATCTCTTCTGGAGACTTACTTTGTGTCCTTCCCCCACTCCGGACTCCATGCCTGCTTTCGTACTGTCCTGACACTAACCTCCTTCAAAAACTTTGAAAGATTCACCAGTTCTGTGCTGCATTTAGCTTATAATGTGCTTACACTTTTTTCTGATTTGTAGTTTAATGTCCTTGTTATAATATTAAACTGTAAGTTGCTTGGGATGAGGATCTGTTAACTTATTGGCACACTTCACCTGCGGTACAGAGTTGTGTACATTGGTGGTTTTTGTGTGTGTGTGTGTATGATTTTCAAAACATTTTGTTTTGGAGATATTTTCTGGTCTTAGTCTAAATGCAGAACAAGAAAGTAGAAAACTATTTAGAAGTAATTTTTGAATTAAGTAACATTTTGTAAACAAATATAAGGCAATCTTACCTTTCTCGTTCTTGTTCCAGTAAACTTGTAAATTCATCACTTTTTTCCATATACTCTGTATGCTTCCTCTTCTCATCCTCTAGCTCATACAGAGTCTGTCTGTGTGATTTTTCTGACATTAAAAGCTGCTCCAGCATTCGTTTGTGAGTTTCTTTCTGTTTCTCAACAAGTTTGTCAAGCTGCAAAAAAAACAAAAACCTCTTGCAGTGCTGTAAAATTCTTACTTGCATCAGTATTTATTTGTTCACTACAAATTATGCTAAATTCTTTCTTAGTCATCAATATAATCTTTAGAGAGACATTTTTAAGTACTACAGGCCCAAAGTTTAACCCGATATAAAATAGAATTTATAACCTGATAGCCAAATTCTTTGGAATCTACTTGGAAAGCATTATTTAACTGCACCACTTCATTGCTGAGAAATTTTAAAATAAATTAAGGTTTTATTCTGTGGGACTCTCAACTACGTTGTGTTCAACAATTAGCTCCTTAGCAGCTATTAAACATTTACTGTTCCCAGAGCTGTGCTCATATCATTGATAATGTGGGAGAGAAACAGATGTCTTGGCATAAGGTACTCTCTACTTTAGGTAGGAGCTGTTTTTTTGTTTTTTGTTTTTGTTAAGCAAAAATAGCCATCTTAATTTCAGCTCCATTTGAAATATTACTAAGTACAGTGTTTTATATTGAACGCTTTACAAACAGTAACAAATTATTTTTCACAACGTCCTTGTGAGGGAGGTGCATATATCAAAAAGTGACTTCCGTCAAGGTCTTTAAGCAAATGTATGGTAAAGGCAGGATTGGACCTCTGTTTCTGGCTCTATCCTATGTTCATTCCACTTAGCCGCACTTCCTCCTGTGTGTGGGACGTACAAAATTTGGTGTTTATCTTACAAAAAATGACAAAACTGATGGAAGAACAGCTAGTTTTAAACAATGAGGAGTTATTTTCATTATTTGACAGGATTGTTTCAAAGAAAAGCATATGCTTTTTAGAAATCTAAGCCTACATTTTCATAAGTAATTAGTGATTTGGCTTGCCTCAATCAGAAGGTGACCAACTTGAGACACCTTAAATGGGCATGACTTCCAGAGGGTAGGCATGCAGCACTTTCTGAAAATCAGGCCCCTATTAAAGGTGTCTTATTCTTAAACCTCACTAGTGAATTTTTTAAAATTTAGACCGCATATTTTAATTTTCCTAAATGGCTTAAAAATTTTATTTTGCCATTGGCATTACTGGAGTGTTACTTCATTAAGTGTTACTTTATTAAGCTGCCTGTTGTTCCTCAAAAATACCTGAGAATAGCTGATAGCTTTTAAAATTCAGTTCCCCTAAAAATGTGCAGGAATACTTGTGCAAAACTGGGAATAAAGAGTTGGATTTTGCACTTAGGAGCCATTGATCTTGTTAGTGAAGGTAAGAGGAGGGATTTCTCAGCAGCCAGAGAAACTAGGAGAAATTCTGAATCTGTGTCCCATTGTTTCTTCACCTCCTCCTTCTCAGAAGGTTGTCATTGTTCTTGTGTTAACTCAATCATGTTGATTTCCTTTTTTTGGAAAGGTAAGTCTGCGGTATAAGGTTAGGGTCTTCTTTTAACCACATTCAGTTTTAGTGGGTCATGACTGTTTTTTAGTATTTTACTCTATTAACGGGAAAATTCAGAAATCGTCAATGTTAGTAAAGCAAGACCAGTTCTAGCTTTCAGTTGCTTTATCTTTCTGCATCTTTTCCCGGTAAGGCACTTCATGGGCCCATAGAAATGCTGGAGGCCTCAGATTCTCCAGGCCCATTTTATTTATGTATGTATGTATGTATAATACCAAAGAGCATTATGGGTCATCTTTAGTTCATGCTCATTCACGGTTCTCCCAAGATTAGAGACGATGGAAAATGTAAGGACGAAACCTCTGCCCTTCTGTCTAGAGTGACACACGAGTTCCTTGGATGAGTGAACATTCTTTGTTCTTCCCCTGTGGGTCCCAGTATCTTTCCTCGTACCTGACCCAGACTCTTTGTAAGCTTTCTGCAGAATTTGTGATCTGTTTATGGTTTATTTCAGATAGATCTTGTAGGCTCTCTTTCTTCTTCTTTAATCATTGTTGACTTATTTGGTGATGCTGACAGTGACAAAATCAGAAGCATTTATTTATTTATTTAGCATTTGTGTATTTGCTGAGCCAAGCAACAGCGCTCTTAGTGGCCAAGTGGAACTCTCAGAGCCCACCGCTGAATTTGGTTAGTGGACACTCCTTGACAATGTGTATATCATTGTTTGATCTGCATGGCAGCTGCAGCTTGCATTTTCTCAAAGACCCCAACGGTGCTGATTGGCAGCACAGAGGCCTTACTCCATCCAATATCGGTTCAGATGGGGCCACTGATGACGTGGCAGGTTGAAGGCAGGCGGGTGAGCAGTAGGGTCTGTGCTGAGGAACTGATTGGTGGTTGGTGTTAAGCACCAGTCTTCCTGCCTCAGGGACTCCGCTGTCATGTTCTGGCATGGCAGCCTCAACCACAGTGGATGTCATGATGAAAGATGTGTGGCTTGTGGGCTAAGAGGGTCATTGAACAAGGGCAAGTGTGGGTTGGCACGCACCTTCTCAATCAGCTTTTCAGCTGCAATGTCCCCTTCCCCCCCCCCCATGTAAGGGGGGAGCAACATGGCTCAGAACTGGAAGCCATGGAAAATGAGTCAATCAGAGTGTTCCTGTGATGATAGACATTGTTGAGCTGAGTTGCACATCAACAAGTTTGGTGTGTGCCAGCCCACTCCTTACTGATGCATAGTACTCTGCTGTTGAGTACGAGATGGCAAGGACTGAGGTCCTTAGGGTTGGAGCATCCGCTCCCCAAAAAGAGCCTGCTAATTTGCTGAGAAGGTTGTTGCATGTCTTGACCTTTGCTGCTATCTTGCTCAGGTGGCTATTGTATGTCAGTGTTCAGTCGAGGGTCACACCCTCGATATGCTGGGTATGCTTCAGGCTCTGGCCATTCATTATGATGTTTAGTTCTCTTTTAGCATTGGCACAGTGGAGGTGGAATGTGTTAGGGACAGTCTTGCTGGTGCTAGGCTGAAGGCGCCAGGTCTTGTAGTAGTCGACCAGCTTTGTAACATCGTCACTCAGGGTCTTCTCCAGCTTGGAAAAAGTCTGAGCCTATAGCCTGCATCAGATTTTGTCTGCATAAATGAACTTCCTTGCCTGGGTGGATGGCTGGTCATTGATGTATAGCTGGAACAAGGTTGGGGCTAGAACAGACCCCTGGGGTAACCCATTCATCTGTTTTTTCCAAGCACTTGTTTTCTCACCCGCCTGTACCCTGGACCGTCTGTCTCGGAGTAGCAGTTCAATGGCATCAGTAACCCATGGGGGGAGGACTCTTGATACTTTAACAAGTAAACGCCTGTGCCACACTGTGAGGTACGTTGCAGTGAGGTCAAGGAAAATAGCGCCTGTTTTCAAGGTTTCTTTGAAACCTGTTTTGAATGAATGTGGTTAGGGCAAGTACTTGGTCACATGTGCTTTGACCTTGTTGAAAGCCTGCTTGCTCGACATTCAAGGTATTTTGTACCTCTGGTGGTGTTTGCTGTAAAAGTAGATGCTCTAGAACCTTGAGACACATAGAAAGCAGCGTGTAGAGTGACGCCTGGTTTTTACTAGGTGGTGGTTTTGGGAGGCCGATGACTTTTGACATGTGCCAGGTTTTTGGCCGCCTTCCTTCATTGGCGACCCTTGTGAAGAATTGAGCCAGCCAAGAGCAGGCACATGGGCCAAGATTTTTCAGGAACTCTGGAAGGACATTGTCATAGCTGGCAGCCGTGCCAAACTTGATGTTATTTAGCATTCTGTCCAGCTCTGGGATAGTGAAAGGTTCGGGGCAAGCTCTGGATCTGTGTTGCCTTTGGAACACCCTCCACTTGCTCTGGACTTGAATGTTCACTTCTTTTTCCAAGGGTGTCGTTCCCATGTGAAGCCAGTGCCTGGCTATTTGGTTAGCACTCACAGATGATCAGCTTTGTTGGTGGTTGCTGAACAACGCCAGCATTTCTTGCTGGAACGAGTAAAGTCCAGGTTCTTAGTCTTTTTCTCTCATCTGGCTTGGTGAGCACAGCTCAAAACTTTGATTAAATTTGACCAGGTGAATCATACTGCTTGAGTAGAGCATCACACTCCTCTTCAAGGCAGGGGATGTACACAGGGCAGTATCCGCGTGGAATGGATGGCTCTACAGAAATGCCTGTAAGCCTCCTCTATCGGAACGTGGTGGGGTGGTATCGTTACAATACTCTGTCCCAGTGCCTGGCTGTATTTCTCCTAGCTGGCTTTGCACAAGTTCTGCTGGTGCTTTTTTGTGCTTGTGGCGATTGGTACCTGTATGATGGCTATTGAAGTCTCCAACATAAAGAGCTGTAAGCTTGGAAGGATCTGTTGACCCCAACTAATGCTAGGAGGCTTGTAGACGTTGACTATTTGAAATGTGCCAATCTTGATGATATCATAGTATTCAGAGGATGACAGATGGACCATATCTGCAATGGTAACCCAAACATATGTGGCAATCCAAAGCATTGGTAAGACTGTTAACTTGAAGTTCCAAACAGAAAAGATTATTTTTCATATGGGTTTTTTCATATGTGTCTTCTTCCTTCTTATTTTGGAAATACCCCTTCCTGTTTTTTCTCGGCACTCTTTATTGGTTGAGGGAAAGTTCTCTGTGTAGCCATGATGCACGTAAATTCAAGTTCCATTTCAAACAAAACTAAGAATGAGAAGTCATTCATTCTGTAAATGTCAGTTTCAGCTCTTCTCTGAAGTGGCAAAAGACCTTTATTATTACAGTGACTTGTATTGTATTTGTGCCTGATTAAGGGAAACATAAAATGGAACAGCTCTTCTCCGGCCTGCATTGTTCAGTCAGGATTGGCTGTCCTTCGACCAAGGCAATCTTGATTTGCTGGGCTGAAAGAGAGTCTCTCTGAGTTGGGGAAAATGTTGTCTTATTTGAAACCTAGATATGGTGGTTCTCTCAGTAACCAAGACTTCATCTTGCAGCACATTTGGCTGGATTCTGCCATGAGTTCCAGGAACAGAAGTGAGTTGGATTGAAAAATCAGCCTACAGCCCTTGTTTTGTCCTCTTTCCTATTTACTGTGGCACTTTTTCTGATCTGTAGTGATGCTCTTCTTTGTATGTAGCTTAATATCTATGATTTGTACGGTACTTTGGAGCCAGATGGCAAGCATGGTAATATTGGGGTTTTTTTTAACTTGGGGTTGATGGTTCCAAGCAGGCCATTAGGAAGTTCTTGAGATCTCCCTCTTACCCAAAAATGTATAGGAGTATAAAGTAGACAACTGCTGTTATCCAGGTATTTACTTTCTAAAGAATTTAGTTAGAGAAGACTTGTAAATAAAAAGAATTCTCAGTCCCTTTATATATGGGGAGGATTCTGAGTTACTACAGAGAATTCTTTCCCAGATGTCTGGCTGGTGGGTCTTGCCCACATGCTCAGTGTCTGACTGTTCTCCATATTTGAGGTCGGGAAGGAAATTTCCCACAGGTCTGATTGGCAGAAGCCCTCGTGATTTTATATCTTCCTCTGTAGCATGGGGCACAGGTCACTTGCTGGTTTGATCTAGAGTAAAATGGTAGATTCTTTGTAACTTGAAGTTTTTAAATCAAGATTGGAGGGCTTTTGTAACTCACCCAGAAGTTATGGGTCTATTGAAGAAATGGGGGATGACGTTATGTGGCCTGCAATGTGCAGGAGATCAGAGTAGACAACCATGATGTTCCCTTTGGGCCTTAAGGTCTATATATGTCAGAGAGAGTGTTGGGACAGTCTGCTATGGCCCTCTTGTTCATTAGTCAGGATACAAGAATGTTTTGGTGCTAAATTTCATGCAAAACCCATAAAAATACTCTCTTCCTGGATTAGTTTGCCCAGCCATAGTGGATGGGTGGTAGATTGCCCCAGTCAGCATGGTCTCTTCTTCGTGGAATAATTCAACTTAATCAGAAAACTCCCCAACCTCTGGGGTCCAACCCATTCCTGTGTATCTACTGTGCACAGTCCAACCTTCTCCGTGCTCTCTTCTGCTTCGCAAACAGCTACAGTTATAGCCCTTCTTCAAAAATCATGTGCAAAAGGATAGCAAGACTGAGCTGAAGTTAACCCCTTGTTCACTGGGGAGCAAGTAAAGCTGGTGTGGGAAAAGAAGAAAGTTCAATTATTTTTAAACCTCTCCCTTTTAAATAAAAAGATAGGAATTCCAAAAACTGAAATAGTTTGACCAGCTCTATTGTTGGTCAAAAAAGAGAGGGAATTTTTTTCTGAATTGATTTGAAGTATTTACCAAATTTTTTAGATATTTTAATATTTCAAAATTTGTAAAATTCTACCCTGCTCTAGAAGCAAGTGTTCTACATCCCATTACGCAGCTTCTGATTCAGACTGGTAAAACTTTGCTCCACACATTGTTAAACTTTATGTAGTCTCCTGCTCTCAGATGAGGTGGCTCTGGTCAGCTTTCAGGCAGATAATCTAAAAGTTGGCAATAAATAAGCATGGAGGAGACCCTCACTTTGGCTCAGTTGACAATTCAGTGGACTCACTGAGAATGCTTCAGTAAGTGGTGAGTTTCTCCTGATGACGTTAGTGGAGTCACAGTCAATGATATAAGGGAATTCAGGAAAATAGGCCATGATAGGAGGTGTGAGGCTTGAGATCTTTTGGGGTATGTATCTGTGGGGACAGGGAAGAAGGAAGCCAGAAGCTGAGAGATCCATATGGCCATTGCTTCAAAAATGTGTATGTGATTTCAACAGGGTGGAAATTGCTATCTTAGAAAACTTAATGAAATTTCTTGGCTTACATTTCATTAAAGCCAAACATAAAGGAATGGCTGGTTTCCCAGCATATAAATGACTGTTGGAGGTGTATGCCCAGGGTAGTCAATCTGATATGAATAAATAGTATTTAAAAGGGGAAAATATTCCTGTTTGTGATTCTTGGTGTGAAGGACCTGGGAGCTCCCTATAGTATTTTATTAATATTATATGTTCTATCTGTTTGGAGTTCCATTGTGGTGTTTGCTGTAATTACAAGAGGTTTATTAAAGCAGTGATTACTTGTATGTATGCAGGGAAGTGGACAACAAAGTCACATTGTTCCATTCATTGATACTTAATGGACAATGCAGATATTCACTTGGAAGGTTTGCCTCTGACCTCACTGAGATCAACAGCCTGGCTGTAACCTGGCAGGAGAGGGGGCAGCTGAAACTGAAACAAAGAATTTGATGGGGATAAAAGGACAGTTCCTGTAGAAGAGGGAAGAGTGAGGCAAGGACTCTGGGGAGCAGATTGAACCTCAGTCCCCAGAGGGTGAGGGTGATAACTAGGCTTGCCTAAGCCTCTAGATTGGACAGATAGCTGTAAAGGCTGTTTATTGTGTTAAAAAAACTCCTACTCTCTTGTTATGCTTTGATTGTACCTTTGTGAGTAAACAATACTCTGTTTTGAAAAGGCTGTTAGGGTCACTGTGTTCACAGCTTGTCACAGCTCCTGAAGGGAAGTTTTGTAGGTAGCTGAGCCCAGAGTGGCTGAGCAATCACGGTTGGTACACCCAGTGCTGTAGTCAGAGGACAGGGTCTCAGAGTGGGAGAATTGTGGAATTCTGTTCAGTAGCTAGGAGTGGAAATTTGGGTGGGTCCAACTTTCAGGTGGGTGGGCAATGACAGACTGTGCTAGCTCAGCTACTCCCCTGATGTCACGCCCTCTTCTTAGCCCTGGTGCCCCAGACACAAGGTTTCACCTGCTTAGTGGGGCACACGCATGGGGTGGTTCAGAAGATGGCCAGGCAGAGCTGCTGGAGTGTAGCTTTCTGAAGGGTGGGCGCATAGCTCTGTCCTGGATCTCAGGTGCCTCAGTGATGCTCTGGGCTGCTGTGGCAGCACTATACCCTGCTCAGATTTGGGTGGGCCTGGAAGCTAAGTGGGTGGGCTGTGGCCACGCCCCTGATTCTGCTTTGAAAGAGGTATAGGCACAGGGCTTGTCACTTGGTGGGGTGCACTCTGAGACACTAAGGGAGGAGGGGTGAAAGGTAAAGATATCCCTAAACCATCATACTTGGTACCTACAACTCTAGGATTGGAAGGATGTGAACTGCAATCCAAGGAAAGACACTGGATGTGAGAATTCTAAATAGGCAGGATTGCTCCCCAAACTCTCCGGCCAAATGCTGCATCTGCAATAAATAGGCTCTGTATACAGTCTCTAACTAAAGACCCAGAGAGTGCAAACAAGCATCCATGTAAAGGTCCACTAAAAATATAATTACAAAATCTTAATTAAATGATCTGTTGTTTTGTAATTTTTTCTTGCTAGCTGTGTGTTTTTGCTAGATCTAACACTTGGACATACTGTACAATACAATGGAAAATGTGAGAGGCTAGTTCTTGCGTAATGATGAATAGTTTCAAAAGCTAGAAGGTCACAGGAATTTAATCATTTAGAAACATTTTACCACCCACTGGTATCTAAAATCAAAACAGAATAGCATGTCTCATATCTGTTGTGCTGTAACTGGATTCTCAAACTTTTTCTCTAGGCTGTTTTGTGTGTAGTGGCACTGTGCCAATATAAAATCCGAGAGAGTTGCTTTTCTTTATATAAATCCAATGTTCAGAGAATGAATAAATTAATTAATAATGCCAGTGTTAGAGTATATTTGTGTAAATAATCTTTGGTTTAAGATTATATATGATAAAGCACTGTGCAGAGAGAGATTTGGGTCTTTCTGAATACATATTGACATTTTTTCCTTCCCTTTCAACAGTATGAGCCAAATATTTATATAGACAAAATATTCTTGTCCCAGCTGCCAAGTTTCCAGCATTGATGTTACTTTTTGCCCCCCATGACTTTTATAATCCATGGGCACTGCCTGCCTTCTTCTATGGGCATTTGAAATTAGTGGCCAAAATTTGCAAGATGATAGAGATGCTATTGAATGTGCTCTGTTTTGTAGGTGATAAGCATGCATCCTTCTCTCAGCTGATTGGCGTTGGACTTGAACAGATGGATTAAAACTTGATTTGGGCTAGACTGATACAAGATGTTAGCGCCCCCTCCCCCAGGAGGCATGATGGACAAATCTCAGTGTTACACCCTTTTGAGTCTGACCAGAGATGAAGGTGATGGCAAATTTCTGAGCTTCAGAGCATGAGGTCCAAAACAGCTGATCTACAGCTAAACTACCAGTGGCCATAGAGAGTTCTAAATCTGAAGTGGCTTGTTAACGATAGGGATATTAAAATAGAAAAAGAGAGGAGAGTGTTAATCCTCCTATCCCCATCTTTAAAAAAAAATATTCAAAGTTGGGGGAAGGGCTTCCATCATGCAGTTGCCACCAGTATGTTTGGTGCATTTCCTCTCATCTGTCAGACAAGTGGCAACTAATCTGAAGTCAGGTTTATCCATGGCCAGCCTCTTGCCCTATAGCAGGCAACGTAGACAGACATGGCAGGCAAATTAACCACATGTTAATTCACGTTTCTTAAAGCACTACTGGAAGGTGCTGAGATACTATGGTGATAAGAGTAGTACAAGAACTAGTATAGAATACAATAGAGTTGTCCCCAAATTGTTCTCCAGCCTCTCAGAGGCAGCTGCAGTTGGTACAGTCTCTTCAAGGTGTCACCCCCCTTCCCCCAAGCCTTTTAAGGCTCCAGAGCCCTAATGGAGCAGAAGAAAGGAGATGGCTCTCTGAGGGAAGGAGGACAGAAAAATACCACTTCTGTGTGAGCATGTTCTGTGTGAAGTCCCGCGCCCCTCCCTGCTGTCCTGTTGCAATGATAGCCTGGTCAAATGGGATTAGGCTTGCTCCTGGCTCCTAACGTACCAGAGATAGAAAGGGACTGTACCATCCAGTAAGACCTAGCAAATTCAGACTCATAGGGGGAGTCCTGGGATAGGCAACACCCAGAGCCACTCCCTGTTTTCTTTTGATTTATCTGGAGAGGGCCTCCACCCAAGGTCTGAGACTGGATTAGCCATTTGTTCATGGCGTCCCAGTAGGGTATTTCTTCTCTCTCCCTAACCCAAGAATCTCCCAAAAGAGACTTTCTTTCTGTATTTTTCTGTATTTTTCAAGCCACCACCCCAATAATTGCAAGGAACTTCTTTTCTGGCTAGGAGCCAAAATATCCACCTGTTTACTTTTTATCTCATATTGTGAGTCTGTGGAGGAAGGAGAATTGGACCTGTACTCTGAGCCTTCAGATCTCTTCTGAGAATCCTGGAGTCTCTGTGGAGGAATGGGTTTAGTTATTCTCCCATCCCACTAAAACCCTGAAGATTTCTCCAATAGAGTCTAATGCCCAAGAGGATGAGGCTTGTTTCCCCCATCTTTATGTAGGCGAATCATTGGACCAGGCTCTTCCTTGTTCATGGTAGGTTGCTTGGCCCCTGGTTCCCTTCCCTCCTGCCCCAAGAACCTGCAAAGAATCTTGTGACTGAATCATGCCTTTCATGATTTGTGACTGGCCCACACGAATGTGGCCTCAGCAGTAGCATCTCATACCAAACCCTCAGACCTGTTTCTGGAGTCTATCATTTCCTTCTGTGATCATCTTGATTGTAAAATGGATAATATACTCAGGAAAACCTGCCATCTAGCAGACTGTGACCACTTCCATCTGCACCTTGTACACCTCCAGGGTAACTATTTCAGATGTAAGACAACATTTCTTGATCAGTAGAAACCTTCCATGTGCCTTGCTGGGGGTTTTCAGCCTCATTGATCTGAGGTCCATCCATCTTGGAACTTACACCGTCAGTTCATGGGCTGCCTCTCACAGCTTTTCTAGATTCACTCTCTGGAGAACAGTCTCATCTTATCTTCATTTCCTTGCTCTCCTCTAACATCCTAGACTCCGTTCTGAAAGAAGTCTCTGAGAAGAGAACCACTTTGCCTGACCTGAGAGAATTGTTTGAGAAGTGCATCTCTAGCCCGGGCAAGTAATACTCCTTTTGTGAGCTGGAATTGAAGTCCAAACTCTTTTCTGGCCAGTTCAAGACCAATAGGAATCCTTTCTGATGACTCCTATCCTGCTTCATCCACCTTGGTTTTTGCAGGATGGGGGGGTGTAACAATCTTCCTCCAATGTTTACCTTATCCCACCCTCACTAGAAAGCACATAGGAGTCCGTCACACCTATCTTCTATCCCACCTAAACATCATCCCTCTCTCCTTTCATCCCAATGAAAATAAACTACATCCTGTGTATAAACTACAACATGTTCTTGATCATGGATCGTGCTGTAGTGTGTCTGGTGAAGACATGGTATGGCAATAGGAGATTGCTCTCCCGTTAGCATAATTGCGCCACCTCAATGAGAGGCGGAAGGTATGTCAGTGGGAGAGCATCTCCTGCTGACACAGTGTGGTATAGACACCGCTTTAAGTCGCTGTAACTTACGTTGCTCAGGCAGGTGGTTTTTTCACACCCCGGAGCGAGGTAAGTTACATTGACTTGAGTGGTAGTCAAGACAAGCCATAAGATGCTCTGAGATCAATCAGATTGCATGAGGATCCTCCAACTCTTCCTGGTTAAAAAGCCAAGTTCCCTGCCCCTACAGTGTCTCTTGGAATCTATTCAAGGAGGGAGAAAGCAGTGTATTTTTCTTGCCCTTAGGGGTACTCATAGTCGGATTTAACATTTGAGTCGAATCACAGTTTAACTTGAGTGTGGGCATTCTGCACTTAGCTCCTTGAAGGTGTTGATCCACATCATAAACCTGTGTCGTAGTTTGTCAAGACGGGGAGAAAACGCTCAAGAGAAGCCAGAACAGCAGGCATTTTACAGGTCAGGGCTGAGGTAGATTGCCAGAGCTACATGAGGAAGTTCACAGAGCCCTTTTTCCCACAGTGTGGTTGTCCCTCACTTCTCATACATATTTACAAAAAGCAAACAAAAACTGAAATTTGTCCCTAAAACGTAAAATAAATAAATAAAATGGAAAAAAATTCTACGCAGTTTGACAGTCCTTTGGTTTACTGAAATGTACGGTGTACCAGGGATCTGTATCATTTTTGCCATGCTCAGAACGTTTACCTCTGTCTTTGTAACTGCTAAGTCCAGTGATGTTAAAAAAAATCCTTTTTGTGCCATTAAAGTGTTAGAAGGAAAAACCTGTGCCTAAACTTATGCAAAATAGCAGACTGCACTTAAAGTTTTTAAACTTCTTTTGACTGTTGTTCAAATCATTTCCATTCATACTCAAAGTATCTATGACCTAATGACACAGTGTTCTAAAATAAATTAACCTCTGCAATTTAACTTTATCTGTTTTAGATTATAGCTAGAGATTTTAACCTTCGAGCTCCTGAAATGAGTCCCTGACCTTTTGCGTGACATTAGTTTCTGTGAAATGAACTCTGTATCCTGGGATATGTTTTTGTTGCAGAGCCTGGAAAACACTTGGTGGAAGAAGTTTTGTTCATTACTTTTTTTAATAACAGTAATCTATAATGAGCACTAAAATCATGTTTATCAGAATGAAAGGGGGGACATTCAAGAATTTATTTGGATTAATAAATATAAAGAGATTTTTTTATGTAAGTGATATACACTGGGGGGCGGGGGGGTCACAATTTAAATTCAGAGAAACATAGTTCAGAAATGACGACTTCTGTAGCCTAATTATCCATGTTGTATTTCTGCCTTGATGAAGTGTGTAACCTTCAGTAATTTTAATAAACGGTAAAAAGCTAGATCCTACAGTTCTTGTGCACCTACAACTTCCGTTTGGAGCTTAGAGCATGCAAGGACTCAGGGTTGAGCCCTTTGGACCAAATTCACACCTGGCACAAGCAGAGAAATTCCCATGAAGCTAGTGGAGATGTCTGCTTGCACCAGATGTGAATTTGGTCCTCCAGAAAGCAAACTGATACAATAAACAACATAGTTATTGAGCTAATTTTTAAAGGTCTGAGTGGACATTAACAATACTTACTACAACTTCCCTCCTCTCTTCCGGTGAAGTAAATAAGCATAGAATTATAGAATCATAGGACTGGAAAGGACCTCGAGAGGTCATCTAGTCCAGTCCCCTGCAGTCCTGGGAGGACTAAGTATTATCTAGACCATTCCGGACAGTTTGTCTAACTTGCTCTTAAAAATCTCCAGTGATGGAGATTTCACAACTTCCCCCTACACAATTTATTCCAGTGCTTAACCACCTGGAAAGTTAGGAAGTTTTTCCTGATGTTCAACTTAAACCTCCTTGGCTGCAATTTAAGCCCATTGCTTCATGTCCTATCCTCAGAGGTTAAGAAGAACAATTCTTCTCCCTCCTCCTGGTAACAACTCTTTATGTTCTTGTAAACTGTTATGTCCCCTCTCAGTCTTCTTTTCCAGACTAAACAAATCAATTTTTCCCATCTTCCCTCATAGGTCATGTTTTCTAGACCTTTAATCATTTTTGTTGCTCTTCTCTGGACTCTCTCCAATTTGTCCACATCCTTCTTGAAATGTGGCGCCCAGAACTGGACACAATACTTCAGTTGAGGCCTAATCAGTGCTTAGTAGAGTGGAAGAATTACTTCTCGTGTCTTGCTTACAACACTCCTGCTAATACATCTGTCAGGGTTCTTTCCCCACTTTGAACTCTAGGGTACAGATGTGGGGACCCGCATGAAAGATCCCCTAAGCTTATTCTTACCAGCTTAGGTTAAAACTTCCCCAAGGTACAAACTTTGCCTTGGCCTTGAACAGTATGCTGCCACCACCAAGCATTTTAAACAAAGAACAGGGAAAGAGACCACTTGGAGACATCTTTCCCCAAAATATCCCCCCAAGCCCTACACCCCCTTTTCTGGGGAAGGCTTGATGATAATCCTCACCAATCAAAAGAATCACCTCTGTAAAATTGATGGAAAATACTTTACAGGGTATTCGGATTCAAAACACAGAGGATTCCCTTTTGGGCAAAACTTTAAAGTTACAGAAAACAGGAATAAACCTCCCTCTTAACACAGGGAAAATTCACATAAAACAAAAGATAAACTAATCTGCCTTGCCTGGATTACCTATACTGGTTGCAATATTGGAGATTTGGATTAGGATGCGTTGGAGAAGATGGATTTCTCTCAGTCCCAAGAAAGAACAAACACGTAAACAAAGAGCACAAACAAAATCCTTCTCTCCCCCCGCTCCCCCCCCCCGCCAAGATTTGAAAGTATCTTGTTCCCTTATTGGTCCTTTGGGTCAGGTGCCAACCAGGTTAGCTGAGCTTCTTAACCCTTTACAGGTAACAGGATGTTGCCTCTGGCCAGGAGGGATTTTATAGCATTGTATACAGAAAGGTGGTTACCCTTTCCTTTATATTTATGACAACATCCCAGAATGATGTTCGCTTTTTTTGCAACAGCGTTACACTGTTAACTTGTATTCAGCTTGTGGTCCACTATGACTCCCAGATCCCTTTCCGTTGTACTCCTTCCTAGGCAGTCATTTCCCATTTTGTATGTGTGCAACTGATTGTTCCTTCTGAAGTGAAATACTTTGCATTTGTCCTTATTGAATTTCATCCTGTTTACTTCAGACCATTTCTCCAGTTTGTCCAGATCATTTTGAATTTTAATCCTATCCTCCAAAGTACTTGCAACCCCTCCCAGCTTGGTATCGTCCGCAAACTTTGTAAGTGCACTCTGTATGCCATTATCTAAATCCGTGATGAAGATATTGAATAGAACTGGACCTAGAACTGATCCCTGTGAGACCCCACTCGCTATGCCCTTCCAGCATGAGGACTATGAGGAAAACAAACCTTGTGGGCTAAATGTATAGACTGCAATGGAGTTTCACCTGCTGAATTTTGCCCAGAGAGATTAAATTACTTCTCCAGGGTCATGTACCAAATTGCTATGGGAGTTAGGGTTAGAATGTCTTGGGTCTCTGCTCCATGCTAAATCAGTTAGACCATGATGCCTTGTAATTTACAGCAAAGTGTATTCTGTACTTTGCTCTACTACCTGATAGTCCATATTGGATGTGCCGTCTGAGAGCAATATCCTTCTCCTGCTGAAGTCAATGGGACTTCTGCTATTGACTTTGATGGCAATATGGTTAGTCCTTCTGTGTGTATATTGTATAATACTATGCATACCTCTCCCATAGGCTTTTCATAGATATCCTCTTGCCATTGTGCAACCTTGGTTTGGATAGCATCTCGCTGGAGTGCCTCTAATACCTTTTTGGGAGTAACAAAGCCATATTGTGCTTCAAGCAAAGCCAGGTCAATTTTTTCAGCCTTAAGAACTCCTATGACTTCATCTTGAGCCTGCAGAAACACAAAGAATTCCAGTGAAACTAGTTTTATGTATTGGCATGCTCAATGAGTAGCTTCTACATTAACATTTGGCAATAGTTTTTAAAGTTCTTCAAATTGTACGTTAAGTACCCTTGAGATATTTGGTAAAGCGAACTCTTTAAAATTATAAGAGAAATACTGGTCTTTGTATTTTCAAAATCCTATGCTTAATCTTTTTTTTAAAAATATATATATAAATATGAGCTTTTAGGTACATTTTCTGTGATACTGAATATTTTGTTAAAAGTAGATTATGTAACTCAGTTTTTGTACGAACACATACTTTTCATTGTACAAGAATTTAGAACAAAATGTCATTTCAGGTATTGGCATCTATTTTTAGATTTTCATGTAGTTTTTAATGTACTTTGGGAAGCCAAGAAGCTTTGCATTCTCTGTTCACACAGGGTACAAAGGCAGCTTTTGTTGTTTAAACTGATACGGAGGTAGTCAGCTTCTATTGTTACATGTACATGTTTGTTCACTGAAGCTAGTGAGGTACATGGTGCAGAGGATGTGACCTTTCACAACATGCATTCCAAAAGCATGCAATAATGGCAGCTCTTTAGAACAAGATTAATTGCCCTTAAAGCTGGCAGAAGTGATGTGTGTGTGTGTGTGTTAGAGAGAGAGAGAGAGAGATTATGTATAGGGGTGTGTGTGTGTGTGTGAGAAATACATAAGGCCAAGATTTTCAAAAGTAACTAATAATATTAGAGTCCTCAATCTTGGGTGCCCCCTCAAGGCACTTCAAAGGATGTTGAGTTACAGAAAGTGTTGAGCCCTGCTTTCTGAAAACCAGGCCTCTTTACGATGTCTCAGGTTGCCCACCCAAAAATCTAGTCACCTTTGAAAATTTTGGCTGCATATGTGTACATTATACACTCTGTATACTTAGTTGTATGTATTTTTCTTTATATACTACCATAATTGCCAACATTCTCTTTAAGAGTAGAGTGGTAATTCGCTTACTTAGTAGTATGTTTGCATACGTTCTGGGACAAAACAGCAGGCATTGTACCTTTTGTCAAGTTACTGTGTAACAAAGGCTATTGTGGAAACACATTGCTTGTATTTCCGGGGAGCCTATAGTGTTTGAGAGGTATAGGTATATAAAGGTAGTGTTTGAGAGGTATAGGTATATAAAACAAATAAAAGCGAATACCATGCAATTTTAAAAAATAACTTCCTACTCCTTCATGGTGACAGATGTTAAGAAGTTAGAGGGGGAGGAATGCCTGTTAATATTAACTCTGAAAATGTCAAAAGGAAAGGCAGAAAGTCAAGTCACTTAAAATAAATCTATACTAGGGTTTCCAGAAAAAATTCGTAATGACATTTTCAGGTTGTACACCCAATATTGCTAACTCTCACGACTTTATCATGAGTGTCATACTGTTTGTTTTTCTTAAAGGTCCAGCCTCTGGAGTCATGAGATTCTCATGAAGTAACAGCTTTAAAAAAAAACAGTTTCTCACTCTCCTGGAGGTGGAGAAAAGCTGAAAAAGTGACTCAAGTAATCTCCTCTCAGAAAACAGAAGGCAAATAAAAGATGCAAGATTTAAAACTTTTTAAAATCTAATTTTTAAGATAATCTCATGATTTTTGGGGATTGAATCACAATTTTGGAAGGGTTGAAGTTGGCAGTACTGTATACTGGCAAATCAGGAATCCAAAAAATTGCATTCCTACTTTTTTTTCTGCAAAAGTATTTTCTCTCTGACCTACAGGAACAACCGGCAAATTATGCAGTGACATACTGGAGTATGTTCATATTTTTAATTTAAACCATTTCAATTTTAAACATACTGAGAAGGTTGGACTTTTCTTCTCTCTTTTTTTTTTAAACAAGACAGAGATGTATTTGCTTAGAACTGCATTTTCAGAGAGAGTGTTTGGGAAATCTGGGTCTTGATCTAAATTTAGAGAGAAGGCAGGGAAACAGATGATGACTTTGAAAAAGTTTAATACTACAGCGTTTTTCTTAACACACACATCACTTCCTGATTTCATATGAAATAGCCCACCCTGTGTTTTGGGCCCAGTATTGGCGGAGCGGGGAAAGGGTTGCTCGGAATTTCCCTGTGGAAAGGGCCAAAATAACATATTCTACAAGAATTGACAGTAGACCTGGGAGGGTGCGCATGTGTATCTGTGTTCAACTGGTCGCTTATGTGTGAATGACCAGTTGAATAAACAGACACGCAGAATATATATAATATTAATGTGTGTCTACATATACATATATTAATAATAAAAGTACTCACATAGGTAATGTCGAGATGTTAAACTGTGAAACCATGTGATAAATCCATTTATCATGCACTTTTGACCAATTTGCCTGATCTCTGCTCACAAACATTCCAAACTCATGAGCAGTTTCAAACAGCTGTCGCTACTTTTATTAAATCACCTAGCTCTTCTCCTTTTTTCTGCGAATACAGACTTCCATTCTCACTCCCAAATTATATTTGCCCAGGGTGGGCAGCATTCAGCCCTGGGCCATTGAGAGCTTTTACATATAGAAAAAGTCACAGTTTTGAAATCCAATATCTCATGGCCATGGTGGGAGCCAGCAGTCATTCCTAGCCCAGTAAGGCCTGATATAATGGACCTTTTAAGCTATTGTAAACCTATTTTAGGACATTTTTAGGGGGTTTTATTGCTCCCTTTGAATCCTGTACAGTTGTACTCCAAGTAACTAATGCAGCTGGCTTTACAGGAGGACACAAGAAATGGCCCCAATAAAAGTTCTGTTTTTTAAATTTCTAAAACATTCCTAAAATAGTTATATAACAAATATATTATATTCTGAATACAGATGGGATTGTGTGGAATTAAAGTTTTACCTGTTGTCTGTAGGAATGAATTCACACGTAGTTGCACACTTTGAGAGTAATGGGACCATTGAGCCACTAAGACGTTTCCATGATGACACCTATATATTTCAAATATGTTATATACTGGGATGAGTAGGGAAAGTCTAGTGTTTGTTTTGGGTTGGGAGTTCTTGTCTGTGGTGTATGGATGAATATTTTATGTACTCTTACATTTTGCATTTGTACACCTGCACCAATTAAAATAGGTGTACTATCTAAAAGAGGGGTGAGGGAAAGCATATATTTAGAGTAGATTATGCAATGAACCTACAACTTGGAACATAAAACACACCTGTAATTCACCCTCAAGCACACTAAGAAGAAATAGCAGGTCATCTCGAGAGAGGTCCTCTCCTTTCTCGGAATATCTTTTTTGTTTTTTCTCAGATTCGGGGCTTCTTAGGATGGTGCTGGTTTCTTTCTCATTTTGTCCCCTTTTCATGTTTACTCTCCCAGCATAAGGAGCATCTTCCTCATGGTGGCCTCTTATCTTTTGCTGGCACTGTTTTGATTTGGTTGGACTTTCTGTGCTGTTACTTCTGGAGCGCATGTGTATGTCCCTGGAGCTGGAAGGAAGGGGGAAAAAGTGAAATATTTTAACCATCATTGAACATAGAGAATTACCGGTGGTGGCATTCACCTCAGAACAGAGGGTCCACAAAAGTCTGCGTACGCCACTTAAGTGGAACAGAAGTCCTATATTAATGGTGTAAATGGTTCATAAGCAGACTGACCAAGTCTCCTGGGTTGTCGGAAGCTTTTTGCTTGTAAATGGGAGTCTTCCCAACTCCTGATTTTTTTAATGTTATCTCCTGCAATAGCAATACGCTTTCTCCTGCTTGGCACCAGGCATTCCAATTCCTTTCTCAGGTGCCTTACTTTGGGCCCCGAGGGAGAATTGGAGGGGTCAGTGCACTTCTTGCTCTCTGGTTGGTGGGCATGAAGCTAGTCCCGTCCCCGGCAATAGCAAGCAGGCGCTCTCACATACTGGCCATTCGGGCTATCTCACTTGCGCTCTGCAGCAGACAGGTAGGAGAGAGGGAATGTTGACTGGTTGCAAAGTAGTGCTGGGTATCTCTGTGGTCATACTGCTCTTGCCAGAACTCTGACCACTGTGCACATTCAGCAGAGACACATCAAGGAGGCATATGTCATGTGCCCCTGGCCCACCACCGTTCTCTGAAATTAGTTTGACAATGTTGGTCAGTATGTCCCTCGGAGCTTGTGTGAACCTACTGCATCGGGATGAACTTTGCCCTGAGGGTCTTAAGTAGTGCATTGTGCCTTGCTGAAATATTGTCTGTCTGCATCACAGGAAACCCAAATTCCAGTGTGAAATATAGACTATGGGAATTTCACTTGAGATAGAAACATTGTAGATAGGGCAATTTGGATTAAGAGTATTTTCACTGAGAAGCAATGTATAATGTACCGTACTCTGTCTGTTGTTATTGGATATCTTTATGGATTAAAGATCTCCCTTTTTTGGTGGTAAGCTTTTAGAGTTGCCAGTCCTCCAGGAATTAAAGATTAATCTGTAATTAAAGATTGTCATGTGATGAAACCTCCAGGAATACATCCAGCCAAAATTTGGCAATCCTAGTTTGAGATAAGGCACAGATGACAGTGCCTAGCCTAATGAAGCCCCAATCCTGACTAGGCCTTCTGAGTGCTATTATTTATATCAATATTACATCCTAAACATTGTTGTCAATTAATTAATACTCTTACAAACATTAAATCACTCAAGGAGCTCAACCTACTCAGCTTCTCATAAAGGTGGTCATTGGATGACTGTATCACCATGTATAAATACCTGTAGGGGAAACAGAAACATGATAATAGAGGGCCCTTCAATCTAGCAAGCAAAGATATAATTGGGTCCAGTGGCCAGAAATTGAAGCTAGATAAATTCAGACTTGAGAAAAGGTGAAAATGTTTAATAGTGAAGGTAATTAGCCACTGGAATAATTTACCAAGGGTTGGGGTGGATTCTCCATCACTGGCAAATTTTAAATCAAGATTGGACATTTTTCTAAAAGATCTGCTCTAGTTCCATCACATCTATTGGATTTGAAATAGTAATTAATTCAGGGAAGTCCTATGGCCTGTGTTATGCAGGAGGTCTGATTAGATGGTCACAGTGGTCCTTCCGGCCAGAATTTGTGAATCTATGAATAAGAATACTCCAGCAGAGTTCCTCCTTTTGTCTGATCCTGAATGGAAATCCTAATCCTGGGTTTACATCTTTAAATAAAGTCGGCTCCTGCGATCATAACATATATAGTAGCTTTTGTGGTTTCACTGCAGTAGGAGGATTCAAAGAGTAGGAGAGGGGAGAGAGCTTTTATTTCAGCATAAAGATGGGTTGATTAGTTAAAAGTGACTAAGAACATTATGGAAAGGTAAGTGGAATTCTGTATCGCTGGAAATTTTCTGTGGTGGTAAAGTCCCATTGTAATAGACACATAATAATTTTAAAGTATTCTTAAAGTCACCACAGGAGGAAACATTCCTTCTGGTCTCCCAGAGCCAGAATATACCAGTTTTGAGGCAAAGTGCTTGGGATACCTATTTTATCAGGTTTTGCTTTTACTAGTATACGGTTGGGGTAGGAGCTCATTGTAAGGCCAGCATCACATCCTGCTTCAAGTCCCTCCTCAATATAATATATTCAGAAGACTGCAACCTAATAATGGCTAGACAGGTGGCATGTTGTGATTACTGCTTGATTGGTTAGGTATTGTGCTTATCCTAATATTTATGTTGCCGTGTTTCTTATCCCACTACCCTCCACCCACCGTCCCCCACCCCACCCAACATGCTTGTTTGTATTATCTGCCTGTTATGTCTTGTCTCTTAGATTGTAACCGCTTTAGTACCTGGATTGTTGTTTACTATATGTTTGTACAATGCCTATCACAATAGGGCCCTGGCCTGGCCCGGCCCTCTAGAGTCTAGGCATTACCACAGTAAAAGTGGTCAATAAGAATCATATCAACAAATACAGGGGTGATGTAGTAAATTCAATTATCTGATCACTAATACACCATTATGCTGCACGTGTAGCATGCCATGAAATGCATAAATGATGCACAAAGCCCTGCTTTATTTTTCTTCTAGTGGATTCTGCATGTTCTTTATGCAGCACCCAAAACCGCAGCTCCTGCTTGTTTTAAACTGATCATTCCAGGGCTCAAGAAGGCATTTCCTCCCCCACGTACAGAACTGTCCTGTAGGCCAGGTGTATTACAGGAAGTTTTCACCTTCTGAAACATTAGGTTTTGGCTACAACCAGAAGCAGGATTCTGGACTTGATAGAGCAATGGTCTGACCAGAAATGGCAAGATCTGTGCTTCCCCTCCCTTTCCCCCTGCTTTTACACACAAACGCTCATATCCTTGGGGACCCATGCCATGTACCTTCTTCACAACCAAAGAGGGCCGGCTGAGACCGCCTTTGGAATCTGTCAAGGCAACTCCTTAATCACCCAGACATGTCGCTAGTTTACTAACACAAGGTGCTTTATGCCTGAGAAGGCAAGCTGACCTTCTGCTGAATAGGTCAGCTGCCCAGGCAGATGGGGTCTCTGCAATACTCCAGTGTATGCTTAGCCCCAAGTACCGTGAGTATTTTCCGCTGAACAGAACCATTGCTGCATAGAAGTACTCTGTTGTGGCATACTTGAATACAAACACAGCAACTCTGTTAAATCTGCTAACCAAAATATTTACCTAGGTTCAGGTTTCAGAGTAACAGCCGTGTTAGTCTGTATTCGCAAAAAGAAAAGGAGTACTTGTGGCACCTTAGAGACTAACCAATTTATTTGAGCATAAGCTTTCGTGAGCTACAGCTCACTTCATCGGATGCATACTGTGGAAAGTACAGAAGATCTTTTTATACACACAAACCATGAAAAAATGGGTGTTTACCACTACAAAAGGTTTTCTCTCCCCCACCCCACTCTCCTGCTGGTAATAGCTTATCTAAAGTGATCACTCTCCTTACAATGTGTATGATAATCAAGTTGGGCCATTTCCAGCACAAATCCAGGGTTTAACAAGAACGTCTGGGGGGGGGGGGGGAGGGAGAGGAAAAAACAAGGGGAAATAGGTTACCTTGCATAATGACTTAGCCACTCCCAGTCTCTATTCAAGCCTAAGTTAATAGTATCCAATTTGCAAGTGAATTCCAATTCAACAGTCTCTCACTGGAGTCTGGTTTTGAAGTTTCTCTGTTGTAATATCACAACTTTCATGTCTGTAATCGCGTGACCAGAGAGATTGAAGTGTTCTCCGACTGGTTTATGAATGTTATAATTCTTGACATCTGATTTGTGTCCATTTATTCTTTTATGTAGAGACTGTCCAGTTTGACCAATGTACATGGCAGAGGGGCATTGCTGGCACATGATGGCATATATCACATTGGTAGATGTGCAGGTGAACGAGCCTCTGATAGTGTGGCTGATGTTATTAGGCCCTGTGATGGTGTCCCCTAAATAGATATGTGGGCACAGTTGGCAACGGGTTTTGTTGCAAGGATAGGTTCCTGGGTTAGTGGTTCTGTTGTGTGGTATGTGGTTGCTGGTGAGTATTTGCTTCTGGTTGGGGGGCTGTCTGTAGGCAAGGACTGGCCTGTCTCCCAAGATTTGTGAGAGTGTTGGGTCATCCTTCAGGATAGGTTGTAGATCCTTAATAATGCGTTGGAGGGGTTTTAGTTGGGGGCTGAAGGTGACGGCTAGGGGGTTCTGTTATTTTCTTTGTTAGGCGTGTCCCGTAGTAGGTGACTTCTGGGAACTCTTCTGGCTCTATCAATCTGTTTCTTCACTTCCGCAGGTGGGTATTGTAGTTGTAAGAATGCTTGATAGAGATCTTGTAGGTGTTTGTCTCTGTCTGAGGGGTTGGAGCAAATGCGGTTGTATCGCAGAGCTTGGCTGTAGACAATGGATCATGTGGTGTGGTCAGGGTGAAAGCTGGAGGCATGTAGGTAGGAATAGCGGTCAGTAGGTTTCCGGTATAGGGTGGTGTTTATGTGACCATCGTTTATTAGCACTGTAGTGTCCAGGAAGTGGATCTCTTGTGTGGACTGGACCAGGCTGAGGTTGATGGTGGGATGGAAATTGTTGAAATCATGGTGGAATTCCTCAAGGGCTTCTTTTCCATGGGTCCAGATGATGAAGATTTCATCAATATAGCGCAAGTAGAGTAGGGGCGTTAGGGGACAGAGCTGAGGAAGCGTTGTTCTAAGTCAGCCATAAAAATGTTGGCATACTGTGGGGCCATGCGCGTACCTATAGCAGTGCCGCTGATTTGAAGGTATACATTGTCCCCAAATGTAAAATAGTTATGGGTAAGGACAAAGTCACAAAGTTCAGCCACGTGACATTATCGGGGATAGTGTTCTTGACGGCTTGTAGTCCATCTTTGTGTGGAATGTTGGTGTAGAGGGCTTCTACATCCATAATGGCCAGGATGGTGTTATCAGGAAGTTCACCGATGGATTGTAGTTTCCTCAGGAAGTCAGCGGTGTCTCGAAGGTAGCTGGGAGTGCTGGTAGCGTAGGGCCTGAGGAGGGAGTCTACATAGCCAGACAATCCTGCTGTCAGGGTGCCAATGCCTGAGATGATGGGGCGCCCAGGATTTCCAGGTTTATGGATCTTGGGTAGTAGATAGAATATCCCAGGTTGGGGATCCAGGGGTATGTCTGTGCGGATTTGATCTTGTGCTTTTTCAGGGAGTTTCTTGAGCAAATGCTGTAGTTTCTTTTGGTAACTCTCAGTGGGATCAGAGGGTAATGGCTTGTAGAAAGTGGTGTTGGAGAGCTGCCAAGCAGCCTCTTGTTCATATTGTGACCTATTCATGATGACAACGGCACCTCCTTTGTCAGCCTTTTTGATTATGATGTCAGAGTTGTTTCTGAGGCTGTGGATGGCATTGTGTTCTGCACGGCTGAGGTTGTGGGGCAAGTGATGCTGCTTTTCCAAAATTTCAGCCCATGCACGTCAGCGGAAGCACTCTATGTAGAAGTCCAGTCTGCTGTCTCGACCTTCAGGAGGAGTCCACCTAGAATCCTTCTTTTTGTAGTGTTGGTAGGGAGGTCTCTGTGGATTAGTATGTTGTTCAGAGGTGTGTTGGAAATATTCCTTGAGTCGGAGACATCGAAAATAGGATTCTAGGTCACCACAGAACTGTATCATGTTCGTGGGGGTGAAGGGGCAGAAGGAGAGGCCCCGAGATAGGACAGCTGCTTCTGCTGAGCTGAGAGTATAGTTGGATAGGTTAACAATATTGCTGCGTGGGTTGAGGGAACCACTGCTGTGGCCCCTTGTGGCATGTAGTAGTTTAGAAAGTTTAGTGTCCTAGGTTCAGTGAGCAATGAAAAGGATTAGACACAAATGGAATATTTGGGAACTTTTTAAAGTAGTATTTAAGTTTACTTTAAAGTTGTTTTACTGTATCTGAAGAAGGCCCATGTTTTGCTGTTATTAATGTACTGTTTTATCTGTCTAATCTATTTTATCTGTTAATCTCTTCAAGAATTTATATCATGTTAATGAGTGTAATATGGATATGTGTACCCGGCAATATAAGCTCAGGCTCAGACTCTAGCTTGATCCCAAACTCCCCTTCCATCTACACACAGATCTCTGACTTAGGCTTGGACCTAGGGTCCTAGGACCCTGTGTGGGTGGAGGGTGAAGCTGGAACCCAAGGTTCGAGCCCTATTGCTTTGCAGTGTGGATGCAGCTCCCCCGGCAACTTGGGTCCTGGGAGTCCACCAGAAATATCTCACAATCCATTGGGCAACTTCCTTTGTCCTCTCTATCCCAACAATCTCCAATCCACTGAACTGAAAATGGAAGCAACCCCACTTGCTGTAGTGCAGCAGCTCAGTGAGTCAGCATTTAACCCTTCCATTGTCTTCTGACTGCCAAGCTGCAAACACATCATCAGAGAGCCTTCTGTGTTTGCAGTGGAAACTGACCAGAAGAAACCTTTTGCAAAGTGCGCTGCTTCATGGTCATGGGAGCAGAGCCAGAGTTTGGTAATTCTCTGGTGCAAGGCCAGCGAAACAGTGGATTTCAGCAAGAGTACAGGAATGACCACACCTACCAGCAAACAATGAAGACTGGCAGCATTGGAGATTTACCAGACTGTGACCAGCGCAGGGAGCAGATTAAATGGCTCAAGACTGAGTACAGCAAAACCAGGGAGCAGAACCACAACTCACTGACATCATGTCTGTTTTATGAGGAGTTTGACTGGATGCCGAGCATGGAGCCAGCGGTGGTGCATGATGACCTTGTCAGCCAGGATGGTGCCCTACTGGGCCCAGAATCCAGCATGGGGACTGATGGGATCCAGCAGCCCCCGGCAAGTGTGGGCAGTAAAGTGACTCTGTTGCTGAAACTGGTCCCCCAGGAGGCTGTGTTGTAGAAGCAGCAGCAGCACATCCTGGGGCCATACTTGGAGGAGATAATTGGTGGTCCCCGAAGGAAAAGCCTGCCTTGAACCCTGCAGCAGACAAAGGAAGAGATGGAAGCTGCCGTAGAGCCTGGTAAATTCCATTTTAATGTTTATTAATATAGGAATGGGAGGGATTTCCGCTCTATGAACCAGTGCAAAAGTTAAGAGAAGCCCCAGCTAGGTGCATGTATCCGCTAATGGCGGATTGTATTCCAGTGCCTTCACTCCACACACGCCAGCCCACTCCACCACGTGGAGTTAAAAATGACGACCGGGGAATGCAAGCAGTAAAAACACCCTGAAAGTGAATTTTTACTGGAAAGGCGCAGTTTTATTTGTTTGGGCTGTTCCTGTTTCTTAAAAATAATAACCTCACATTGCCACACTTGTTAGTATACCACTCTCAAACCATTCAATGGTGGAATGAGCCACTTGGAAATAGTGAACTCGTGAATGAGTGAGTGAGTGAGTGTGTGTGTGTGTGTGTGTAAATGTGTTTCATTCATGAATCTAGTCCATTTTAGTTAAAGTCAGTCCACAGGTGACAAAATAATTTCTCCCAAATTCGACTGGGGTTTGAAATTTTAGTTCAGAAATATGCCTGGTGGGGCGGGGCTAGGAGGGAGGCTATGTAGTTGTATGTGTTTCCATGCAGCCATAACTGGCTAAGCTATGTGGAAGCTAGTGCAGCAAGCATCCTGTTGATTCCCTCATGAATTCTGACCCAATTCCTGGTGCTGATAAGATGCAGACTTTTCCCAAAGCAGGAACTCCAGATAGGTAGTCACATTTTGGGGAAGGGTGTATTTTCCAGGGATACCTCAGTAGCTGACCAGCCCACTCCACTCATAGATGTGCTGTTCAGTCACCATCCATTTGAATACTTCTGTTGCATACACTGCAGGTATCCCACTGGTAGCTTGGAATAGCATCTCCCCTTACCACTTGGGCATCACCAAAATATGGGAAGACCTGAAATGATTTAAAAAAAAAAAGGCTTTTTTTAGCATGTCCCCGCACCCAAAATCCAAGTAGTTTTGCAATTTTTAGAAAACCATAAACAGCTTTGAATTTTTAACTTACCTTTGTCTCTGCTCTTCTTTCATTATGATTAACCAGGCTGTGTCCAGGGAGCTTCTTGGTCTGAAGCATCCTTCTCACAATATACTGAAGTTTAGTTTGGAAAAGTAACATTTTATGTCCTTGGAATTCCACAAGGAGTTTTCTTGCTCTCCTGCTCTGAGCTATTTGAGACAATAACCTTCTGTCCTAGTCCAGCCCCTTGACTTCTACAGGCTACAGAACCTCCACCGTGCAGCAGAAGCCTGGGCCAATGTACTTTCATGGACCATTCTAAGAGGAAGCATTTCCATGATGAACTTATGTTTGAAGTCAGAGGCTGGCTACACAGCTTGAGGATAGGGTTTCAGCATGGGAGCAGGCACTTGCTTCACAGTTCCTGGAACAGGAATGGTGGCAAAGGGAGGAGGACAGAGCTCAGCAGAAAGAGAGCTGTTTGAGCAGCTGGTATCACTAATGACCACAAGAGTATCAGCTCCTTCTGCATCACCCACACCACGGCCTGAGTCCCATGTGACACTGTCCAGAAACAACTGGAAATCTCTATGGCTGGGTGGCCCATGCAAGCAGGCCCCATGAGCAGCTGGGCAGGGCAACTTTGGCCCATGCAGTCCGCTGTATTGCTCCCTCCCCAGTGGATGCCTCCACCCGCTCCCTGGCACCACTTGCGTAGCAAATCGGGAAAGGAGAACAGGGAACATGCCATAGTAAGGAGTTTCTGTCTTGCACATGGTTTACTTGGTTACACTTATTCATGAACTTTGGTGGTTTATTTATTTATTTATTTTAAAGTTCTGTTGTTGGTGTTGTTTTGGTGTGGTAATGGCAGCTGGCCTGCCTGCCAGTGGGTGAATGTTGTACTTTTCCGGGATATGTTTATAAATTAAGCTTTTTATTTATCAAGCAAGTTTATTGCTATCACTGCATCACATCGTAGAATGTGTATTTCAAATAATAAAGTTAAACACATGATCAGGGACAATTGGGAATTAGGCTGCAAAGACTATTCCAGTTAGTTACATCAATCTGTACTGTGACTCACCCTCCCTCCCACATTGTTTGTGAAGATAAGATTTAAAAAAAAAAACTTATTGTGCTGGCTTGCTGCGTAGTCCATAGTGGATGTTCTAGGCTACTTTGGGTCCCAGTCAATGTTACAGCTGTGTGAGAGGCCAGATGAATACTCGTGCACACAAATTATTAGGTTGCATATTGAGTGAGTGATTTCTTTCTACTTTCATGCTGTCAGTTGATTTTATATTTTGGGAAATGCACATCTGTGACTGAAGAACCACCTCAGTTCTTACAGCAGTTGCTTACATGGCAAGGTGATATTAGGAGGTAAATGTGATATATTTTCAGCTTCATATAATTCAATGTAATAGCTGGAAACAGGGAGAAAGAGCCAATACCATGTGTCCAGTCAGCCCTCATCATATGAATAGTGAGTACTCTGTGGCTCGCCAGTGGCTTGCAGACCACAGTTTCAGAGCCACTGATTTAGAAGCAATTTTATGTTAATATTGTGGTTTGAGAACTCGAGAACTGGTATTCACAGCATACAGCACTTGGAATGCATGCTACAATTACCCAGAACTGAAAAACTTCATGTTTCTGCAGACACTGGTCCCTTTTTGTGCAGCAAACAAAGAACTACTGCAGGAGTGAAAAACATAGACTTCATCCACCCATCTTGAAATTCTTAGCTTTCTCTTCCAAACTGCCAGAGCCTCCCCCCCCCCCCCCCCCCAGTTGCAACATGACCTAATGGTTGACCTTCTCAGGGCTCTTGACAGTTTAGACAGACCACTGACTGCAGCGTACTACACTGTGGCCACTGCAGAGAGATAATCCATTGTAGTGCAGATCGGGCTGGTTTTCTGTAAGGTTAGTCAGCTTTTGAATGGCTCCAGTGTAACTTATAAACTGGAACAAAGTCATTTTTAACTTTTAACTTTGTGTTTTTACCTTTTTACATTGAGCAACATTTTCCACCCAAGTGAAAGTTAGAAGCTTTCTTCTTCTTCTTCTTCTTTCTTTTTTTGAAAATAAAAAGGACAAAATTTTAATAGTACCATGAAGTTTCTGGATATCAACTGTCTCATGGCACCCTAAAAGGGTCTGTCATCTCTTCAGAGCCAGGGTTCTGAACATTAGCTTAATGAGTGGAAAATCTTTCCCTCTGTCAGCTGTACACTATAATAACCACACCAAGAGGACCTGTTTACAGCAGAGAGGTGTTGCAACATGGTTAAACATTCCTCCCTCTTGTAGCAGAGATGGTAGTTCACCATACTGAGGTTACATTAACTTCCCCTATAATCCCCATTGGAGGACAGAGCTGTCAACTGTTCGTATTTCATGGTATATTCTTCTTTTGAGCTAACTCAGGCTCCCCATTACTCTGTACCAACAACTAGAGTGGTACGAGAGCACAGAGTGACAGCTGGTAGCAGCTGGGTAAGGAGAGGAGGAGGAGACCTGACTCAAAGCACGCCATCTTGCATCTCTGTGTGTTAATATTTATCTCTTGTAAAACAGACCCTAGAGAGCAATGGTACTTGTACACTCTAGCTACAACATTACAAGGGGATCAGGTGCTTGCTACCTATTAAGCTTGTCATCATTCCCATGTGGAACTTGTGCTGGCCACCTAGATGATCTCTGCCCATTTACTTGCCTTCAGATGATGTGTTGTCTGCCTCCTTGGTAGTCTTTGCAGAGGCATCTTGGTGTACGTGGCAGGGTGATGATATCCCTGCTTACGAGATGCAGTGCAGCTCTGTAGACCCTGTCGCAGTCACATTGTCAGACCTGAATTGAGTGGGTGTTAAATTGCAGCATTTCTTTTCTGCCCTCCCCTCTCCCCAATCCAGTTGGAAAACCAAAGTTGAGGGAAGTAATTTCTTCAAATAGGTTTGAGACCTTAGGATCTGTTCTCATTGCTGGGGTCTTTAAAATTGTATTTTTTATCTCCTAACATGAATGTTCTTTTACATTTAAGAAAGAAATCTTAGTGATGGGCTAATCTATAGGATCAAAATATGGTCTCCTTAAGAGCCACAATAACAGGTGATTGAATGTTTCTATGACGTTAATTTGGTCTCCACCCTCTCAGTCATATTGTGTGAGAGATGAAACTGCATTTGTCTCTTTGGCAGCAGTGAACAAGCAGGTGGCTCAGAAATCCCCACTGTTTTTGTGGGAAAGACAGAAATATCCTGCAGAGATGACTTCACCACAGACACCGGAGGGTTTTAAGAAACATCCATCTTTTTTTTTTTTCCTTTTCCCATCAGTATTTTCTCTCTTTAGCCAGTGATTGACTTAAAAGCTAACAAAATTGCTCATAGGAGCATGTCTTCCATTAATCCCATGGTAAGGATCCTGAATTGTTGAGAACTTGATATTCCTTCCAAGAATCCATGACTAAGCAAGGAATTATGTGTTTCTTTTTTTAAACCTCTCTTATTTAAAGGGATATGGTCAAAACAAGAGAGATCTTTTCTTCAACAGCTAACTCACCTGGGAGCTTTCAAGGATTCAGCAAGCACTTCCGTTCCTCCACCGGGTCTGCAAGATGGAACTAGGTGTCCAGGAAATCCAGGGGCAGGACAGGTCCCCTGGTTGATCCCCAGTGAGTCTCTTGGCGTGGTATCACAGGAGAGTCAAACTGCTGTCACAGGGAGAGTAAACAAGCAGCTTGGGTTTTTCTTTGTAATAGGGTCTTGTTAAAACTGGGACCTCTGGTCTTAGCTTCTCAAGGATCCTGCAGCAGCAGTTCTTACACAATTCAGGAGAGTAGTTATTCAAACCAGGCAAGAATCTGGCTCCAAGAGATCACATAAAATGTTTCCAAAGAAAGAGAGAGAGAGAGCACCTTGAAAGCCATTTCTGTGGTGGAGCCTGGTATGTTCTTTCAACTGACCAATGTTCAGTTTACCATCTCTTCGGCTGGGGGAGTCCATCTGGGTCAAAGGATGATACCGGGTCTTTGAAATACATCGGAGAGAATTCTTCCATAACAGCGTGCTCAGGGTAAAAGTGGTGTGATGCACCCTCCTTCCCTATAAGCTAGGTTCCTTCATCACTATACCTTGCTGAGATCTGGCCCTGGAAGCCAATATAAGCGAGCAAAAGAGCACTTAAAGCACGTCTCCAAAAAAATTCTCCTTGGCTGATGGGTAGACTTGAGTCTTTGCATCATTCATGCCGTTCATGTACCAAAGAATCAGGCAGTGGGCCATGGAAATTCAGTTTAGCTTGTGCCTTTCCTCCCTTTTTTAAACCTATGGAGAGCCTGGGAAAGGTCTAGAAGGATCACTTGAAGGTCAGACTGACTGACTGTGCTGAATTGGCATAGGAAGTCTTTTATTTTTTTAACCAGAATTCTGCAGATATCATGCATACCCTCTAACTACTTTTCAATAAGATCTCTTGCTGTCAGTTTTAAATTTTTGAGCATTAATCTTCAGATCAGGGATCTCCAAATCTTTCATAGTGTGGATTACATTTTAATGGAAAGATCGTCTTGTGGATTATGATTACACCAGCCACCTTTCCTTGTATTGTCATAAATCTGTTCCCCTCCCAGTCATGTTCACATGGGCTGTCTCTTCTGTTCCCATTGGCATACATTCTTGCTGTAGCTAAGCAGTTGCTTACATGGCAAAGTGATATTAGGAGATAAATGTGATATATTATTAGCTTCATATAATTCAATGTGGCACCTTAGAGACTAACCAATTTATTTGAGCATGAGCTTTCGTGAGCTACAGCTGAGCTGTAGCTCACGAAAGCTCATGCTCAAATAAATTGGTTAGTCTCTAAGGTGCCACAAGTACTCCTTTTCTTTTTGCGAATACAGACTAACACGGCTGTTCCTCTGAAACATATAATTCAATGTAACAGTTGGAAACAGGGAGAAAGAGCCAATACCACGTGTCCAGTCAGCCCTCATCATATGAATAGCGAGTACTCTGTGGCTCACCTGTGGCTTGCAGACCACAGTTTCAGAGCCACTGATTTAGAAGCAATTTTATGTTGATATTGTGGTTTGAGAACTCAAGAGCTGGTATTCACAGCATACAGCACTCGGAATGCATGCTACAATTACCCAAAACACATGTCAAAGTTCATTCGCATTATCAGAAATGTTAAGTGCTATTAAGCATTCATGTTTAATTGTTTCTAATCTGTTGAAAGAGGCTTGTTTCCATTTAGAGACTTCAAACCTCCTTATGCATTAGATCAAACTTCATTAACAAAACTGTCCACCCATTCCCAATCTATAGCACCCTTATAGGGCCCAATCTTTTTCTTCCTGAAGCCAATGGCCAAATTCAGAGATGAGTCTAAGATTGTGTTAATTTACACCTTCTGGCACCCCTTACGGTACATCTACACAGCATCTGGGAAGTGTAATTCCCAACTGCTGCATAAATATATCCTATGACTTAGACCATCACCCAAAGACACACAGATTATGTTAGACCTTCCTGTTAGTTGCTTTTCTTGCTAAACCAGTCTTTTTCACACACCTCTGTTTGTTACACCAGCTGTAACTCCTCTAGATTAAGTAAAGGCTTTTCAGCTTTTGTACGTGGATGGTAGTCGGAGGGATGAGAATGTATACCAGTATAATTTACATGCTGAAGATGCTGGAAGAAAGTAGACTTACTCTGAATTTGGCCCATTTGAGGATTTTGCTATTGATTTCAATGCAAGCAAAATTAGAATCAGTGATTCTGAAGTTAAATCATTTGATACCTGTGTATTATAACTTGGCTGTAAAGTAGTGATGAGTGACAAGACTCTGCCATTATACGGCCCTGTTTTCAGGAGTTTATAACTTTTGGGGAGAGGGAGATAGGTTGCTCTTAACTGAAATTTCTCTTGCTTGTTCTCCCAAAAGTGGCTTGAGGGGAGGTTCGTTTAACTACATTCAATTGCTCATGAGAGATCAGTGTGTGAAGGGAATATTTTTTCACTATTTAAATGATTTCATATGCTTATTTTATATTCAAACACTTTTGAAATAGGTTCTTTCTAATACTTTGAACTTACCATGGAACTTAGTCCTCAGTGAGGACAAGTGCTTTTGATGTGATCTGAAGAAATTTGGTTAGAAAATACAGTTCTAAGCATTTAAAACTATGGGCTGCATTATCTTTTACTCCCTTTTTAACAAAGATGAGATGCTTACCTGCTATCTTCAGTATCACCCATTGAAATAAAATGCAACTTTCTTATATTTCAGTTGTTATACCAGGTTGCATTCCAAGTATGTGTATTTTTGCCTTTTTTATGAGCTTAAGACACAGTCCACATTATTTAATATAGCTTTTGTGGTTTACTATTTATTCTGCAGCTGCTGTAAGTTAGCTTTCCATATATAATTATTCTGTAATTACAGGACTATTCAAAGCAAAAGCTGGAAATACTGGTGCATGAAAAGAAAATGTTCCTACTTTACAAATTATGTACATAAATGCAGCCTTTATCTATGTACCCTAAAATTAACTGGACAAAAGACAACTGTGTAGCAGAAAGACTCAGATCCTACATTTTTACAATACTTGAAGATAAATATGACCCATGTAGGTTTATTTTATTTTGTTTCATTTTATTAAAGGAGAAGAGAGAATGGTATAGAGAAGGTAGACTGAAAACTTGTGTTTTCTCTTTTTCAGCATATGAGATCAGACATTCAGGAGAAATGAAAAATGGCAAATTCAAAGCTGATTAAACAAATACTTTTTTCAAATGGCCCCCAATTAATCTGTGGTGCTCTCATTACCACAGGATATCACTGAGGCAGAGAGTTTAGCAGGATTCAAGAAGGGATTAGACATTAAGTGGCAGGTGGCAAACACCCACAGCTAAGTATACAAGGTGACTTTGCCAGAGAGCTGGAAGTTGTGGAGGAATGGAAAATTATATTAGGGTCATAGGAGCAACGAGAGGGAAAACAATGAGCAGACTCCCCCAACATCTTAGGTATCTATACAAGAGGAATGACATAATTGGCATCACAGAGACTTGATGGGATAAATGTTATGATTGGCATCCTGGAATAGGAGGTTATAGTTTGTTCAGGAAGGACAGGCAGGGAAAAATGGGAGGAGAAGCATTGCACATTAAGAATGTATACACTTGTCCTGAGGTCCAGAAGGAGGTGAGGCGCAGACCAGTTGAAAGTTTCATGGTGAAGATGAACGGGGGAAAAACAGAGGTGATGCTATGGTAGAGATCTACTGCAGACCACCAAATCGGGAAGAGGAGGTGGATGAGGCATTTCTAGAACAAATATCAGAAATATTCAAAACACAAGACCTGGACCTGGTAGGGGACTATAACTGCCCAGACATCTTTTAGAAAAGTAATGGCAAAACACAAAATGTTTACTCAGTTCTTGGAATGTGTTGGGGATAACTTCTTGCTTCAGAACATGGAGGGAGTAACTGGTGTGGGGAGCCATTTTAGACTTTATTCTGACTAAGGGAGGAATTGGTTGTGAAACTTAGGGCTTGTCTACACTATTGGCTGGATCGATGGGCAGTGATCAATCCAGCGGGGGTCGATTTATCGTGTATTGACACGATAAATCGACCACTGATCGCTCTAGTGTTGACTCCGGTACTCCACCTCAATGAAAAGCACAAGCGGAATCGACAGGAGAGCGTCTCCTGTTGACACACTGCGGCGGTAAGTAGATCTAAGTATGTCAGCTTCAGCTACGTTATTCACATAGCTAAAGTTGCCTAACTTAAACCGATTCCTCCCTCCCCCCTGTAGCGTAGACCAGCCCTGAAGGTGGAATGTAACTTAGGTGAATGTGATCATAAGTCATGGGCTTCACGATTCTAATGAAAGAAAGGAGTGAGAGCAGCTGAATAAAGACAAAGGATTAAAAAAAACAACAGACTTTAACAAACTCAGAGAACTAGTAGATAATGTCCCCTGGGGGAAAAAATCGAAGGGAATAAGGACTTTAGAAGAACTGGCACTTTCACACAAAGACAATATTAAGGGCACAACAGCAAACTATCCTGATGCAGAGGAAAGTTGGAAGAATATTAAGAGGCTGATATGGCTCCATCAGGAATTCTTTAATGACTTGAAAATCAAAAAGGAATCCTACCAAAAGTGGAAATATGGACAGATTGTTAAGAATGAATACAAAAGAATAGCACAAGCATATAGGGACAAAATGAGAGGTTAAGAGACAAAATGAGTTTCACCTAGCAAGAGACATAAAAAGGCATTAAGTAGAGGTTCTAGACATACATTAGGAGCAAGAGAAAGATGAAAGAAAGTGTAGGTCCACTACTTAATGAGGAAGGAGAGCTAATAACACATGATGCCTCACCAAGGCTGAGGTGTTTAATGCCTATTTTGCATCAGTTTTCTCTAAGAAAGTTAATTGTGAGTGGATGCTTAACGCAATTAATATTAACAACAAGAGGGAAGAACGCAAGCCAAAATAGGGAAAGAACAGGTTAAAGACTATCTAGATAAGTTAGATGTATTCAAGTTGGCAGGGACTGACAAAAATTTACCCTAGGGAAAAGGAACTAACTAAGGCAATCTCAGAATTCTTAGCAGTTATCTTTGAGAACTCGTGGAGGCTGGGTGAGGTCCCAGAGGGCTGGAAAAGAGAAAAGATAATACCTATCTTTAAAAGGGGGAGTGAAGGGGATCCAGGAAATTACAGCTTAACTTTGATACCTGGAAAGATACTGGAACAAATTATTAAACAATCAGTTTGTAAGCATCAGAGGATAATAGGTTGATAAATAACAACCAACATGGATTTGTCAAAAACAAATGCCAAACCAACCTAATTTCCTTCTTAGTGGCGTAGTGGATGCGGGGAAGCCATAGACTTAAGCTTGTTTTCATAAGGTTTTGGACACAGTCCCACATGACATTCTCATAAGTAAACTAGGGAAATGTGGTCTAGATGAACTTATTATGAAGTGGGTGCACACAACTGGTTGAAAAACCATACTCTGAGTAATTATCAATGGTTTTCTGTCAAATTGGGAGGACGTATCTAGTGGGGTCCCACAGGGGTCAGTCCAGGGTTTGGTACTATTCAATATTTTCATTAATGACTTTGATAATGGAGTGAAGAGTATGCTTATAAAATTTGTGGATGACACCAAGATGGGAGAAGTCACAAGAACTTCAGAGGACTGGTTTAGAATTTAAAATGACCTTGACAAATTGGAGAATTGGTTTGAATTCAACTAGATGAAATTCAGTAAAGACAAATGCAAAGTCCTTCACTTAGGAAGGACAAATCAAATGCACAGCTATAAAATGGGGAATAACTGGATAGGGGGTAGTACTGCTCAGGGGGTTAGAGTGGATCACAAATTCAATATGAGCCAAAAATATGAAGGAATTGAAAAAAAAAAAAAAAAAAGAAGCTAATATTGTTCTGGGGTGTATTAACAGTAGTGTCATAAGTAAGACATGAGAAGTAATTGTTCCCCTCAGCTTGATGCTGGTGAGGCTCATCTGGAATACTGTGTCCAGTTTTGGGTGCTAATTTTTAAGAAAGGTGTGCACAGATTGGAGAGAGTCTAGGGGAGAGCAACAAAAAATGATAAAAACATGAGTAGGGCCCTACCAAATTCACAGTCCATTTTGGTCAATTTCAAGGACATAGGATTTTAAAAATTGTAAATTTCATGATTTCAGCTATTTAAATCTGAAATTTTATGGTGTTTTAATTGTAGGGATCCTGACCCAAAAAGGAGTTGCAAAATTATTGTAAGGGGGGGTTCGTGCTACTGCTACCCTTATTTCTGCGCTGCTGCTGATGGCGGCGCTGCCTTCAGAGCTGGGCAGCTGAAGCGTGGTGGCTGCTGGTTGGGGGCCCAGCGCTGAAGGCAGAGTCATCACCAGCAGAAGCACAGACGTAAGGATGGCATGGTATGTGTGACAGGGTCAGGCCAGATGGCTACAGGAGAGTGATAGAAGGCAGATATATTAGCCCCAGGTTAAGTAGGTCCCTTTTCCCTGGGTAAGGTAACAGGGAAGGTTCCAGAACAATCAGGAACTTTCTGGAAACAATTAAGGCAGATTGGCTGCAGCTATTCTAATCAGCCTATCAAGAAACTGCCAGAATCAATTAAGACAGGCAGGCTAATCAGGGCACCTGGGTTTAAAAAGGAGCTCACTTCAGTTTGTGGTGTGCGTGCGAGGAGCTGGGAGCAAGAGGCGCAAAAAGCTAAGAGTGAGAATGTGTGCTACTGGAAGACTGAGAAGTACAAGCATTATCAGACATCAGGAGGAAGGTCTTGTGGTGAGAATAAAGAAGGTGCTGGAAGGAGGCCATGGGGAAGTAGCCAGGGAGTTGTAGCTGTCACGCAGCTGTTACAGGAGCTGCTGGAGACAGCTGCAATCCACAGGGCCCTGGGCTGGAACTTGGAGTAGAGGGCGGGCCCGGGTTCCCCCCAAACCTCCACCCCCCACAATTCCCTGCTTGATACTGGAGGAGTTGACCTGGATTGTGGGTTCACGAAAACGGACAAACTGAAGCCTGCCGTGAATCTCCGAGGTGAGCAAATCCGCCAATAAGCACAAGACCCACCAGGGTAGAGGAGGGACTTTGTCACATATGGTATTGCCACCCTTACTTCTATGCTGCTGCTGGCGGTGTGGTGCCTTCAGAGCTGGGCACCTGGCGAGCCGCTGCCACTCTCCAGCCACCCAGTTCTGAAGGCAGCTTAGAAGTAAGGGTGACAATACTGCCACCCTCCCAAAATAACCTTGTGACCCTCCTGCAACTCCCTTTTGGGTCAGGACCCCCAATTTGAGAAACACTGGTCTCCCCTGTGAAATCTGCATAGTATAATGTAAAAGCACACAAAAGACCAGATTTCCTGGTCCGTGACATGTTTTTCATGGCCGTGAATTTGGTAGAGCCCTACCACTGAGGAGAGGCATATTTCGCATATTTAGTCTTGAGAAAGGAAGAGTGATGGGGGATCGGATACGTCTTCAAATACATTCAGGGCTGTTATAAAGACGATAGTGATCAATTATTCTTCTTGTCCACTGAATGTAGGAGAAGTAGTAATGGGCTTAACTTTCTGCAGTAGAGATTTAGCTTAGATATTAGGAAAAAGTTTCGAACTACAAGGCAATTAAACGCTGGCATAGACTTCCAAGGGCGGTTATGGAATGCCCACCTTTGGAGGTTTTTAAGGACAGGATAGATAAACACCTGTCGGATGGTCTAGGTTTACATGGTCAGAACAGGTAGATGGACTTGATGACCTCTCAAGGTCCCTTCTTCCAACCCTATGTTTCTATGATTTGTATGGATAACAAGAATATCCGGGGTTGGAAATCAAATATTTTTTAAAAAAGTTTTGGAAGGGATATACGCTTTCGTACTTCAGGGCATAAGCCAGACTCTTACTTATCAGGGTTAGGCTTAAGCAGAATCTTTCCCTATGGGCAGGTCATTCCATAACTGCCTACTACAGGGTTTCTTATACTTTCTTCTGAAAAAGCTGGTACAGGCTACTGTCTTTGACAGCCTGTTGGTGTTAGTGCTACATTGTAATTATTTATACAAAATTGTATCCACTGGATAGTTTCTTGCAGTGCTACTTAACTGGGCAAAATATATTCATGTTTAAAACATCTTTTCAAAGCTACCGTATACAAAACATTATAATACAGTATAGAGAACAATTCTGTAGAGAGAGGTGGACAAAAATGAGGTGTACAAAAACTTCTTGCTAATCTGATCTCTCCCTCGATAATCCAGTTTAAGGGTATGTCTACACTACGAAATTAGGTCGAATTTATAGAAGTCGGTTTTTTAGAAATCGGTTTTATATATTCGAGTGTGTGTGTCCCCACAGAAAATGCTCTAAGTGCATTAAGTGCATTAACTCGGCGGAGCGCTTCCACAGTACCGAGGCAAGCGTCGACTTCCGGAGCGTTGCACTGTGGGTAGCTATCCCACAGTTCCCGCAGTCTCCGCTGCCCATTGGAATTCTGGGTTGAGATCCCAATGCCTGATGGGGCTAAAACATTGTCGTGGGTGGTTCTGGGTACATATCGTCAGCCCCCCGTTCCCTCCCTCCCCCCGTGAAAGCAAGGGCAGACAATCATTTCGCGCCTTTTTTCCTGAGTTACCTGTGCAGACGCCATACCATGGCAAGCATGGAGCCCGCTCAGGTAACCGTCACCCTATGTCTCCTGGGTGCTGGCAGACGCGGTACGGCATTGCTACACAGTAGCAGCAACCCCTTGCCTTGTGGCAGCAGACAGTACAGTACGACTGGTAGCCGTCATCGTCATGTCTGAGGTGCTCCTGGTCGCCTCTGTGAGGTCGATCAGGAGCGCCTGGGCAGACATGGGCGCAGGGACTAAATTTGGAGTGACTTGACCAGGTCATTCTCTTTAGTCCTGCAGTCAGTCCTATTGAACCGTCTTATGGTGAGCGAGCAGGCGATACGGACTGCTAGCAGTCGTACTGTACCATCTTCTGCCGAGCAGCCATGAGATGTGGATGGCATGCAGTCCTTCTGCACCGTCTGCTGCCAGCCAAAGATGTAAAAGATAGATGGAGTGGATCAAAACAAGAAATAGACCAGATTTGTTTTGTACTCATTTGCTTCCCCCCCTCCCCTGTCCAGGGGACTCATTCTTCTAGATCACACTGCAGTCACTTACAGAGAAGGTGCAGCGAGGTAAATCTAGCCATGTATCAATCAGAGGCCAGGCTAACCTTCTTGTTCCAATAAGGACAATAACTTAGGTGCACCATTTCTTATTGGAACCCTCCGTGAAGTCCTGCCTGAAATACTCCTTGATGTAAAGCCACCCCCTTTGTTGATTTTAGCTCCCTGAAGCCAACCCTGTAAGCGCCCCTCCCAGCGTCAGAGCAATGGCAAACAATCGGGCATCTGAGAGTGCTGTCCAGAGCAGTCACAATGGAGCACTCTGAGGGGGCTAAAACATTGTCGCGGGTGGTTCTGGGTACGTGTCGTCAGGCCCCCGTTCCCTCCCTCCCTCCGTGAAAGCAAGGGCAGACAATCATTTCGCGCCTTTTTTCCTGAGTTACCTGTGCAGACGCCATACCACAGCAAGCATGGAGCCAGCTCAGGTAACCATCACCCTATGTCTCCTGGGTGCTGGCAGACGCGGTACGGCTTTGCTGCACAGTAGCAGCAACCCATTGCCTTCTGGCAGCAGACGGTGCAATACGACTGGTAGTCGTCCTCGTCGTGTCCGAGGTGCTCCTGGCCACGTCGGCTGGGAGCGCCTGGGCAGACATGGGCGCAGGGACTAAATTTGGAGTGACTTGACCAGGTCATTCTCTTTAGTCCTGCAGTCAGTCCTATTGAACCGTCTTATGGTGAGCGGGCAGGCGATACAGACTGCTAGCAGTCGTACTGTACCATCTTCTGCCAGGCAGGCAAGAGATGTGGATGGCATGCAGTCCTTCTGCACCGTCTGCTGCCAGCCAAAGATGTAAAAGATAGATGGAGTGGGTCAGAACAAGAAATAGACCAGATTTGTTTTGTACTCATTTGCCTCCTCCCCTGTCTAGATCACACTGCAGTCACTCACAGAGAAGGTGCAGCGAGGTAAATCTAGCCATGTATCAATCAGAGGCCAGGCTAACCTCCTTGTTCCAATAACAACGATAACTTAGGTGCACCATTTCTTATTGGAACCCTCCATGCAGTCCTGCCTGAAATACTCCTTGATGTACAGGCACACCCTTTGTTGATTTTAGCTCCCTGAAGCCAACCCTGTAAGCAGTGTCGTCAGTCGCCCCTCCCTCCGTCAGAGCAACGGCAGACAATCGTTCCGCGCCTTTTTTCTGTGCGGACGCCATACCATGGCAAGCATGGAGGCCGCTCAGCTCACTTTGGCAATTAGGAGCACATTAACCACCACACGCATTATCCAGCGGTATATGCAGCACCAGAACATGGCAACGCGATACCGGGCGAGGAGGCGACGTCAGCGCGGTCCCGTGAGTGATCAGGACATGGACACAGATTTCTCTGAAAGCATGGGCCCTGACAATGCATGCATCATGGTGCTAATGGGGCAGGTTCATGCTGTGGAACGCCGAATCTGGGCTCGGGAAACAAGCACAGACTGGTGGGACCGCATAGTGTTGCAGGTCTGGGACGATTCCCAGTGGCTGCGAAACTTTCGCATGCGTAAGGGCACTTTCATGGAACTTTGTGACTTGCTTTCCCCTGCCCTGAAGCGCATGAATACCAAGATGAGAGCAGCCCTCACAGTTGAGAAGCGAGTGGCGATAGCCCTGTGGAAGCTTGCAACGCCAGACAGCTACCGGTCAGTTGGGAATCAATTTGGAGTGGGCAAATCTACTGTGGGGGCTGCTGTGATGCAAGTAGCCCACGCAATCAAAGATCTGCTGATATCAAGGGTAGTGACCCTGGGAAATGTGCAGGTCATAGTGGATGGCTTTGCTACAATGGGATTCCCTAACTGTGGTGGGGCTATAGACGGAACCCATATCCCTATCTTGGCACCGGAGCACCAAGCCGCCGAGTACATAAACCGCAAGGGGTACTTTTCGATAGTGCTGCAAGCTCTGGTGGATCACAAGGGACGTTTCACCAACATTAACGTGGGATGGCCGGGAAAGGTGCATGATGCTCGCATCTTCAGGAACTCTGGTCTGTTTCAAAAGCTGCAGGAAGGGACTTTATTCCCAGACCAGAAAATAACTGTTGGGGATGTTGAAATGCCTATATGTATCCTTGGGGACCCAGCCTACCCCTTAATGCCATGGCTCATGAAGCCGTACACAGGCAGCCTGGACAGTGGTCAGGAGCTGTTCAACTACAGGCTGAGCAAGTGCAGAATGGTGGTAGAATGTGCATTTGGACGTTTAAAGGCGCGCTGGCGCAGTTTACTGACTCGCTTAGACCTCAGCGAAACCAATATTCCCACTGTTATTACTGCTTGCTGTGTGCTCCACAATATCTGTGAGAGTAAGGGGGAGACGTTTATGGCGGGGTGGGAGGTTGAGGCAAATCGCCTAGCTGCTGGTTACGCGCAGCCAGACACCAGGGCGGTTAGAAGAGCACAGGAGGGCGCGGTACGCATCAGAGAAGCTTTGAAAACCAGTTTCATGACTGGCCAGGCTACGGTGTGAAAGTTCTGTTTGTTTCTCCTTGATGAACCCCCCCGCCCCTTGGTTCACTCTACTTCCCTGTAAGCTAACCACCCTCCCCTCCTCCCTTTAATCATTGCTTGCAGAGGCAATAAAGTCATTGCTGCTTCACAGTCATGCATTCGTTATTCATTCATCACACAAATAGGGGGATGACTACCAAGGTATCCCAGGAGGGGTGGTGGAGGAGGGAAGGAAAATGCCACACAGCACTTTAAGCACAGCACTTTAAAAGTTTACAACTTTAAAATTTATTGAATGACAGCCTTCTTTTTTTTGGGCAATCCTCTGTGGTGGAGTGGCTGGTTGGCCGGAGGCCCCCCCACCGCGTTCTTGGGCGTCTGGGTGTGGAGACTATGGAACTTGGGGAGGAGGGCGGTTGGTTACAGAGGGGCAGCAGTGGCAGTCTGTGCTCCAGCTGCCTTTGCTGCAGCTCAACCATACACTGGAGCATACTGGTTTGGTCCTGCAGCAGCCTCAGCATTGAATCCTGCCTCCTCTCATCACGCTGCCGCCACATTTGAGCTTCAGCCCTCTTTTCAGCCCGCCACTTACTCTCTTCAGCCCTCCACCTCTCCTCCCGGTCATTTTGTGCTTTCCTGCACTCTGACATTATTTGCCTCCACGCATTCGTCTGTGCTCTGTCAGTCTGTGCTCTGTCAGTGTCAGTGTCAGCATGAGCTCGGAGAACATTTCATCGCGAGTGCGTTTTTTTTTCTTTCTAATCTTCACTAGCCTCTGGGAAGGAGAAGATCCTGTGATCATTGAAACACATGCAGCTGGTGGAGAGAAAAAAAGGGACAGCGGTATTTAAAAAGACACATTTTATAAAACAGTCGCTACACTCTTTCAGGGTAAACCTTGCTGTTAACATTACATACATAGCACATGTGCTTTCGTTACAAGGTCGCATTTTGCCTCCTCCCATCGCGTGACTACCCCCTCAACCTTCTCCCCTCCCTGTGGCTAACAGCGGGGAACATTTCTGTTTAGCCACAGGCAAACAGCCCAGCAGGAATGGGCTCCTCTGAGTGTCCCCTGAAGAAAAGCACTCTATTTCAACCAGGTGACCATGAATTATATCTCACTCTCCTGAGGATAACACAGAGAGATAAAGAACAGATTTTGGTTGAATGCCAGCAAACATACACTGCAATGCTTTGTTCTACAGTGATTCCCGAGTACGTGTTACTGGCCTGGAGTGGTAAAGTGTCCTACCATGAAGGACGAAATAAGGCTGCCCTCCCCAGAAACCTTTTGCAAAGGCTTTAGGACTACATCTAGGAGAACCGCAAATGCCAGGGCAAAGTAATCCTTTCACATGCTTGCTTTTAAACCATGTATAGCATTTTAAAAGGTACACTCACCAGAGGTCCCTTCTCCGCCTGCTGGGTCCAGGAGGCAGCCTTGGGTGGGTTCGGGGGGTACTGGCTCCAGGTCCAGGGTGAGAAACAGTTCCTGGCTGTCGGGAAAACCGGTTTCTCCACTTGCTTGCTGTGAGCTATCTACAACCTCCTCCTCATCATCATCTTCTTCGTCCCCAAAACCTACTTCCGTATTGCCTCCATCTCCATTGAAGGAGTCAAACAACACGGCTGGGGTAGTGGTGGCTGAACCCCCTAAAATGGCATGCAGCTCATCATAGAAGCGGCATGTTTGGGGCTCTGACCCAGAGCGGCTGTTCGCCTCTCTGGTTTTCTGGTAGGCTTGCCTCAGCTCCTTCAGTTTCACGCGGCACTGCTTCGGGTCCCTGTTATGGCCTCTGTCCTTCATGCCCTGGGAGATTTTCACAAAGGTTTTGGCATTTCGAAAACTGGAACGGAGTTCTGATAGCACGGATTCCTCTCCCCAAACAGCGATCAGATCCCGTACCTCCCGTTCGGTCCATGCTGGAGCTCTTTTGCGATTCTGGGACTCCATCATGGTCACCTGTGCTGATGAGCTCTGCATGGTCACCTGCAGCTTGCCACGCTGGCCAAACAGGAAATGAGATTCAAAAGTTCGCGGTTCTTTTCCTGTCTACCTGGCCAGTGCATCTGAGTTGAGAGCGCTGTCCAGAGCGGTCAGAATGGAGCACTCTGGGATAGCTCCCGGAGGCCAATACCATCGAATTGTGTCCACAGTACCCCAAATTCGAGCCGGCAACGTCGATTTAAGCGCTAATCCACTTGTCAGGGGTGGAATAAGGAAATCGATTTTAAGAGCCCTTTAAGTCGAAATAAAGGGCTTCATTGTGTGGACGGGTGCAGGTTTAAATCGATTTAACGCTGCTAAATTCGACCTAAAGTCCTAGTGTAGACCAGGTCTAAGGAACAAATGGTTTTATAATGTCAGATGTATAGTTCTAGGTGAAATAGGAGGAAGTAACCACCAGGTTTTTGATTTTTAGTGTTTTTATTTTTTAAAAATATTTTTTTTCTTAAAGAAAAAGGTTGTTAAGGCCTCTAAGTGCACATTAGTTTTCTAACCATTTGTGTCCATCTCTGTTCCCACCATTATTCATTTTTGCTGTGGAGTTAGAGATAACGCTATATTCAAAACATAGCAATGGGAGCTCTACTCATGAAGAAGAAATGTAGAATGGGCAATAGAGATTGCAATCTGGATTGAAGAATAAAACTGTACCCTTAATTCAGTCCAGTAAGTGCTTCCTAATTTCCAGCTCCTTTTCTTCAGGGATAGTTTAACAAGCATAGCTTTGCTGAGATCTTTCTCTGTGTGGGAGTGTTCTATTCAGCATTGCTCTCCTGCACACATGAATATAAACCACAGGCTTCTGAATATCCTGAGAATAGTTTCTTCAAAGGAAGATCAAAAGTGTTTACTAATGTCTGATGAGGCTGCGTGCCTGTCTTGCTCATGAACTCATGTCTATGCTGAGCATGTTAAAGGACAATCAGGATCATTATTCTACTTGTTTGATCATTAGCTACTTAGTTTGAGCGTAAATGACTCTTGTTTAGAGGGGGGAAGAGGAAGAAAAGCCCCACAGATGTCCCATAATTTTAACAAGACATGAATAATACAACTGTGCACAAGCCCAAATCTCTGTTGTGCTTCCCTTGCATTGTGTGGGATGATCTACTTGAACTTCAAACAAAAATACTTGGAGTTTTTCATGTTCAAAAGTTCAAAATATCCAGATTTGGTTTGCAAGGATTCATCAAAACTTCGATTTTTGGCTTGCATGGGTATCTGGATTCATGTAAACCATACAAAACTGTGGATCACCCAAGTTTGCTCTAAAAATTTTGTCAACTTCTCTCAAATCCAGCATTCTCAAACTTTTGAAAGCTTGTCCTCTACTTTCAGAAAATGGATCAATTTGTGTTCTACCCCCCCATCCATTCTGCAACTTTGCCCTGTTTTAAAGGCCTACCCATCTTTATTTATGCATCTTCTGTGCCCTTTTCTCTCTCCTTTGTACCTCCTATGAGAATGCACCCCACTTTTAAGACTGCTTAGAGCAGCATTTCTCATTCCAGACATTTTATACTGTACTCATCACCATGGTATCTAAGCATCTGGATTTCAACAAAACTAGGTTGAGATTCAAGTTTGTACTTAATCCTAGGGTGTTGGATTTCATAACAGATTTCACACAGCCCTTAATGACCTTATTCTGCAGCCACCTAGAAATCTGAAAGTAACCATCAAAGTTCATTCAATCAGAAATTAACCCATGTAAGTTTTCTTCTGTACTGTCACTTGAGAGCATTCATCTAATTCATAATCTGGATTTTCCTTTTTCATTATAAAGCTCCAGTTCAGTTAGTTTATGTTCAGTGAACCACTACATCGTGCTGTAGTAATTAAAGGAATATTGTATTATCACAATTATTCCCTTCTGTATATATACTGTAATACAGAAGGTGTGATCTCACATGTTATTGTTCTCTGGTTTGTTTATTAAACAGTAATAATAATAATGAGTTTATAATTGTAAGTTAACACCTAGTCATGATTATGCCAGACACAAATAATGTGGCCAAGTTGGACAACAGATGTCTTTTGTATTGTATAAGAAATATGCTGTAAAGCTGCTTTCCTGGATCTGAAAACTAACACAAAATAGAAATGTTAAAAGGGTTGCAGGGTTTTTCCCACCCTTACTCCTGCCCTCATGGAAGGTCATCCAGTATTTTCCATTTTTCCCCCCAGATTTAGGGCCCAATTTTTAAAGGTGCTGAGCACCCACAGCACCTTTTGAACTGAGACCAATGGGACTTGAATCTGTCAAGATCAGGTCTTCATTCCTCTTGATGACCTTCCGTCCAGAGAGTGCTAGATCCTGTTCCCTGTGGCACTGCTTAGGTTAGTCAGATGGAAGGAGTGTTGGAGAGTGACATGAGTTTGTTGCCTGTCCTCTGAGGAAAGAATCCTGTTCCATCACGCACCCAGCTCTTGCCAGTTTGTGACACAAACACTGATCCTCTGCCAAAGATCCACTAGGACCAGGTCATCCCGACGTGCCAGCATCACAGTGATGATACACTGGACTGTATCTATTTTTACTAGGAGGCCCGAGATGTGCAAGGTACAAACATCATCTATGAAGTTGTGAGCATTCTCATTTCTCAAATCCAGTTGGAGTTGAGGGTGCTCTCTACTTCTGCATGATTGGGACTTCAGATTGTAATCTCTTTGAGGGCATGGATTCAGTGCAAACCGTCTATTGATTTCATTGACAGCAGGACCATGCCCCCTTTTTTTTTCTACTTTCTACCTATTGTAAAGTGCATGAGGCCCTCGGCAATTAAATAATAATGTGAAGAATATAGACGTCTCCATGTAGCTTATCACTTCAACTCTATTGTTGGTTGCTGTGTTTTTGCAAGATGTATTTTCCCTGAGATTAAGTTTTTCTCATTGCCTAAAATGAACCGAAGTAAAATCATGCCTTTGGCTCTGAGTGATTGTTTATATATTTTATATGGTTAATATTATTAATTGGTGGCTGTGCCTGTACACGTTTGGCAGGCAAACAAAGGGGAGCATGAAAAGTGCAGATTTTGAAGGGTAACTATATAAGGTGAAAATTCTTTTTTGTCTGTGTTCAGATTACAGGTTTTATAAGCCATGATATTCATTATTATTTATTGTAGTAGTTTACAGTTTTAGACCCTTCAGCCCTCTTGGGAATATACCCAGCTCCAATGATGTAACTTTGGAAAATGCAATAAAAATCCATTGGAAACCACAGCTTTCTAATAGGAAGTTTCTTGAAAGCAGTAAAATTAAATTGCCTCCACACTGAAAAAGGAAGTGGGAATGGTTTTCTGTACGCAGGGTAAAATTGCCTCTTGTATGTCCCCAATTTTCTTGGTTGAAATGTTGTGTATTTAGGTTGTCATCTCTGGTTGGAGGGGAAAGAGGTGGAACTTGTAAATTTCTTCTGTTATTAGATAGCAGACTTCGCAATTCCACTACATAGGCTGCATACTTAAGGAAGTATGTTTCTGATTTGCAGCCACAGCTGTGACTTCATCCTGTTTCTGATTATGTTGTAATTCAGTCTTCTGAGGGTAACATGTATTTCAGAGGCGGCTTTGAACACATTGTCATTTGTTCCTTTCTTTGTTTTTCCACTTGTTCAGATAAAGATGGTTGTGGACAATTCCTATCCCGATGGCTGTTGGGAGCCAGGGGGAAAACACAGAGAGACACATGGGTGTGCAGGTATATTATTTTAAGGCTTTGATTTTCCAAGGGGCCTGAGGGCACTGCAAGTATATGGGACTTGGTTGCCTTAACTCCCTTAGGCCTCTGCAAATCCCAGTGTAAATTCTCATTGACTTTCAGATATATGCCTGATAAATTTTAAACAAAGCTCTGATAATTCTCAGCGAAGCTGTCTGGCACCAGTACAACAATGTTAGGTGGAGCGATGTTTTGAAGTATCTTTTTTGACACAGAAAGGAGTGGTGGTGAATTTTCTCCTGGCCTATTACTTGAAGCTGGCTTGGTGCTTGATAGCCTTGTGGAACCAGATGGGTGAATGGTAGGAACCAGAGGAGGGTGGTGGTATGAGACTGTTCTAACACAGATATTTAAAATATTATTTTGGAACTGAGCTACAGGAGTGGTATGGTGTGGGGAAATCTCTGATTATTCAGTTAGACCAGGAAATACATAGCACAAGAAGATTCTATGGGAGTTTATGGACTGATCTTCAACAAGAAATCAAAGATGATTTTGCCACTGACTTAAGTGGGAACAAGATTGGGGCCTTTATTTGGTTGTGGTGAGTAGCATTTTGGTGATGATGGGATAGACTTGGGCTTTGTGCAGTTGTTTGACTGGAGGTGAGACGATGGAGACAGAAACATCACATCTGGTTAATACTTGCATTCACGTGCAAATCTTCCACCCTCCCAAAAGTTAAACACTGGACCCCACCCTATAAACTACTGGGAACTGTTGAGCACACTCAACACATATAGAAAAGGAGTACTTGTGGCACCTTAGAGACTAACCAATTTATTTGAGCATGAGCTTTCGTGAGCTACAGCTCACTTCATCAGATGAGCTGTAGCTCACGAAAGCTCATGCTCAAATAAATTGGTTAGTCTCTAAGGTGCCACAAGTACTCCTTTTCTTTTTGCGAATACAGACTAACACGGCTGTTCCTCTGAAACCTGTCAACACATATATTACTTTAGTAGAAGTTGAGGTTGCTTAGCGCTTCACAGGGGCACTCTAGCATTTTGTAGGATTGGACCCTTTGTCCTCCATGCATAGCCCTTGGTGTTGCCCTATATATTCAGAAGTGGCTCAGCTCAGGTGCTAATATGCCCACTTCCTTATGAATCTCGTCCATCACATCCCCCATGTTTGAAGGTGTGGTGCACTTTTCCCATTCAGTCTAGATACATAGGCTCAAACCTGCAGTGTGAGACAATATTTATATCAAAAGAAAAAATTCACTTCCAACATCTAGGAGGTTAACTTGTGAACATTTGCTTAATTTTTTTTAAAGGTGCTTTTGTGTGATGTTTTATTCTTGAATGGTTAGAAATGAGTAATTCTAACAGGAAATAGGTGCGTATTTAGTATTAAAACACACTAGCAGATTGAAAGTATATATTCATTCTGTAAGAGGATAAATTTTCTTAACACTCTGTTCTGATCAATTCAGTTTTTGTTGGGTGAATAGGTATTTAAAACACATTAATAGTAGAGCTGATTTACCTTGTTTAAGAGGATATCCAGACCTGAACAACCTCTGGTTTCAGTACATGCCATTTAGAATGGAAGGCATGGTCACAGGTAATAAATTGGAATATTTCTCTGACATCAGAACATTACTTTTTTTCTGCACTCTGATTATGTGTAGTTAGAAAAAACAGAATTATTCTTACTAAAAAAAAATAAAGGTTCCTTTCTCCACTCTTGCTACTGAGCAAAGCACTGTAGAAATCAGGGTACTCCTGGTAGAATCCTTTGACCTTTACTCACACAAGTAATCCTATTGAAGTCTGTGGGACTATTCATATGAACAAGGATTACTTATGAGAGTTGGACATGTCTATCTGGGGACACCCAGGGCTTGTCTACACTTGAAATGTAGCACTTCAGTGTAGATACTTCCTACACAGACGGGAGGGGTTCTCCTTTCCATGTAGGTAATCCACCTCCCCACGAGCTGATAACTAGGTTGGCAGAAGAATTCTTCTATCAACTTAGTGCTGTCTACATGGGGACTTAGGTTGGCTTAACTACATCTTTCAAAAATGTGGATTTTTCACACCCCCGGGCAACGTAGCTGGTTCTGTCAAATTTTCTAATGTAGACCAGCCTCAGGAAAGTGAATTTAAAGCAGATTAAACGGCATTAAACTCCTGTGTTGACACTCTCACTCAGAATAAAAGTAGCATGTAGACAAACCTTAAGGATTGCAGGATTGTGCCTTTATTTCTGCAACTCTTCTTGCCAGTATAAATCTGATGCAAGATTTATTTATTTGGCTTTAAAGAGGCTATCTGGTCAGGTTCAAAATGTAACTTTATAAGCTTAATATTAGACATATTAATTGTTTTAAGTTCCAGAGTAGACAGTTTTTTCTTTTTGATTTAGTAATTTCCTTGCAGCATTTCCAGCTCAAATACAAGAGCATCAGGGCTGGTGCATAGATCCAAGAACAGTTTATGTAGTAAAATCTAAGGAAAATGCAAAAAGTAAATGCGGAGTATTGATGGTTACAAGTAAACAAGAATTTTTTGTTCTAAACCCTTTCAATGTTAGTAATCTTGGATGGTGTTAGTCATGGAGGTAACAGCATTTTGTTTATCTAACTTATCTTTCTGTACTGTCCTTTTAAATTGTAAATTGATCTAATAAACGGTGGGTTATTTGATGATTCCGAAGACTGGTTTACATATAGCGATCAATCCTGCAAACCCTGTTAGGGATTAGTGCTCTCTCTTGGGAATGGTCCTATTGATGACAACAGGACAACTGACAGTAGTGAGCACTATATGTAATAATAGTAAGTTGTGTTGCAGTCAATAGGACTGCTTATGGTAGTAAGTAGAACACCCAGTGCATTTTGTAGGATTAGACCCTTTGTTTGCATAACTTTATTTGCATGCAAATTAAATGTTCTTTTAACGTAGGCCTCAGTTTACAAAGGTCCTTCAGCACTCGCCTAAAATTACAGTCTGTGAGTAGTTCCATTAACAAACTAACTGTTCATGTGCTTAAGTTAGGCACATGATTAAATAGTTTGAATCAGGGTCACAGTGAGGCCCCTTATGGAGTGCTCTCTATCCATCAAAGAGTGTAGCAGGAAACTTCATTGTCTTAATAGACTTTTTTAAAAAAGTTAATCATTATCTCCCACCACGGGAGCCATGTAAAGCTTCTGGTCTGTTTTGGCTCGGATGGAATGTTGTTCTTTCCTTTTCTCGTCCTGCAGCCTGGGTGTATGTTCTTATTTAAGTGGTGTTCTGTGTGACTGTTGGCTCACCTGCATTTGAAAGGTGACGGGGAAACCTTTCCATGGTTCTATATATACCACTTTGTGTGCTGTAGATCATCCTTGTTTTCACTTCAAAAAGTTGAAAAGGATGGTTGTGCTGTCATTTAAAAACGTAAGCATTTGTGCCTGGATTTAAAGTGCAAATTGTGGGTAAAAAGGACATCAAAACAGATTGCTTCCCATTAGGGCACGATTGATAAATATTTAATATAGGCAAATCCTTATCTCGATGGCATTGTCCCTACCTTTATTAAACCAGGAATGTCCCAGGCTGTGTTCTCCCTGATAATTGGGACTTGCTGGGGTGTAAGGTCTAAGGTTTTGTACTGGATATAATTCCATTTAGCAAGTTTAACTTGACCCTAAATTATTCTTGTTCAAGGCCTCATAAAAATAGTTTGAAGGCTTAGGCAAGACTACAGTAATAAATGTAGTGCTCAGACTTTGAAAAATAATTAAGAACAGAATTCTTGTCAAGTTATACAGATCACCCGTGTAATACGTAATTGCTGAGAGTTAGACCCCCTTGTGGACTCGCACTGTACTTGTAAGAAACAGCATTGTCAAATTTGCAGTTGCCTGGTTAAGCATTGAGTCTGGGTCCTCTGCACCCTCAGCTCGCAGACGTGACAATGGAATTATAGGCATTTTCCAGATGCATGAGTGCCAGCTGTACCCAGGACTGCTGTTGTGAGTGGGGAGGCACTTGAGAACTTTGCCCTCATCCCAGCCCCTGCTCCTGACTGTCTCAGAGCTTTGATTAGCAGCTGCAGACTGTGTCAGGTCATCAGCTCCTTCCCCCTGCTAATAAACTCTCCGGTGGGAGTAGAATTCAGTTTGCCTCCCAGCAGTGGGGCAGAGGGATAGGAGAATTTGCAGGTGGAAATGGGGAGGAAACGAGCGCTACCAAAACCTAACCCCACGCATGCACTTTACCCCCAGGGAAAAGATGAAGGAGAAAATGAACCACACAGGACGTGTTAGTTGCTTAATGCACTTCAGGAAGGTGTGCAGATACTTCTGTGATGAGTGTAGTATAAGAAGCTGTATAGAACAGAGAGCATAATAGAGAGACTGCCTGTGCAGCTGCCACTTGGGCCCAGGTGACAGTCACTCCCTTGGGCTTTGTCGTGGGGATGAGGGCTGAAGGGTGCATCCCTCTGTCACGCATGAGAGGCCCGAAAGTGAGAGAGCCTATGGTGAGGGGAGGGCAAGGAAAGGAGAAGGGAGACTACTTGGGGGCCTGCTCCCATAGCTCATCCCGGTGCCTATAAATCGTGGTTGAACCTTTGACTAGGGGTATGTCTATACTGGCAGAGTTACAGTGCCGGAGGGAGGTCAGGAGGCATCCTGGGTCCTGTCCCAATGCCCCATGATGCATTGCTTTGCATCCCAGCAGTCCTTGTGCTTCTGTCCACATTTGGCTTCACCTTTCAACGGTTTGTGTATTGCGCACCCTGCCTCTTCGGGCTGCAGGAATGATCCCAAACTGTTGACCAGTAAGCTGCTCGCTCTGACCAACACGTCATGAGTGGCAGCAGAGTTATTCCTTAAGCTACAAAGGCAAAAGGAGTGTGACATTGATCTTGCCATGTGTAGTAGCTGCGACATGAGATTGCTTGTGGCATTCACGGAGATGCTGACCAGAGTACAACGCCACTTTTGGGTTCGGGAAACAAGCACTGAGTGATGGGATCACATCGTGATTCACATCTGGGATGACAAGCAGTGGCTGCAGAACTTTCGGATGAGGAAAGCCACATTCATGGGATTGTGTGATGAGCCAGCCCTGCGGCGCAAGGACATGAGAATGAGAGCTGCCCTGTCATTGGAGAAATGCATGGCGATTGCACTGTGGAAGCTGGCTACTCCAGATTACTACCGATCGGTCACTAACCGGTTTGGAGTGGGAAAGTCGACCATTGAACTCGTGTTGATGGAAGTGTGCAGGGCCGTTAATTGTATCCTGCTCCGAGAGACGGTGACTCTGGGCAATGTGCGTGACATTTTGGATGGCTTTGCACAAATGGGCTTCCCTAACTGTGGAGGGGAGATATTTGGCACTTGTATTCCAATTCTGGCACCAGATCACTGAATACATTAATCGGAAGGGGTATTTCTCTATGGTTCTCCAGGCGCATGTGGATCAGTGTGGGCATTTCATGGATATTAACGCAGGCTGGTCTGAAAAGGTGCATGACTGATGCATCTTTCAGAACACTGGCCTGTTCAGGAAGCTGCAAGCAGGGACTTTCTTCTCAGACCAGAAGATCACTGTAGGGGAAGTCGAAATGCCCACTGTGATCCTGGGAGACCCTGCCTACACCTTAATGTCGTGGCTTATGAAGCCAAACACAGGGGACCTTGACAGCAGCAAGGACCAGTTCAACAACAGTCTGAGCAAGTGCAGAACGATTGTTGAGTTTGCTTTTGGCTGTTTAAAGACCCGCTGACACTGCCTATATGGGAAGCTGGCCCTGGCCAATGACAATAGTCCTGTGCTTATAGCCATGTGTTGTATACTCCATAATATTTGTGAAGGGAAGGGTGAAAGCTTCACTCAGGGCTGGACCACTGAGGCTGAACACTTGGAGGCTGAATTTGAACAGCCAGAGACCAGAGCTATTAGAGAGGTGCAGTGCGGGGCCATAAGGAACAGAGATGCCTTGAGGCAGCAGTTTTAAGCTGAAAGCCACAAATATTGGTTGCTATGCTCTGCAGTGCAGTGCTTGTAATGCTAGGAGGTGATTGTGATTGGTGCAGACGATGCACTATGAAGGTTTTAGAAAATTGCCTGTTGCTTTGCAGGGCTCCGTTTCTTTTCAGTTAATAGAATAAAGATTGCTTTCAAACCAGCACAATTCTTTTATTAAAAAACAACAACAGGAGTATAGAAACAAACCAAAAAACACAGCTCTTTGTAGAACCGGCAGCTTGTGGGCGCAGCACCGGAGCAGCAGTTTGCCTCCTGCGCCCTGTGGTAGGTGTTCGGCAGCTCCTTCACTTTGACCCTGCACTGCAGTGTGTCGCGGTCATGGCCCCTGTCTGTCATGCATCGTGAAATCTGTCCATAGGTTTCATAATTCCTGTGGCTGGAGAGCAGCTGGGACTGGACAGCCTCCTCTCCCCAAATGCTGATGAGGTCCAGCAGCTCAGCATTGCTCCAAGCAGGGGATCCCTGGTGGATGGAGCAGGCATGGCCACCTGGAAAGATGCGCTGAGACCAGTGCACGTGTCACCGAGCACCGAGCAAACAGGAAGGGGGCTGTCAAAATTCCAAAGGAATTTACGGGATGGGGATGATGGTTGGTCACCTGAGGGCAGGGCAGTAGAGTTCAAACAGATGACCAGAGAGGCAAGAGCAGGCATTGTGGGACACCTTCCGGAGGCCAATCGCAGCGCTGTAATCGACCTGGGTGTCTACACTGGCACCGCAGTGCTGTACTCCCGGCACAGAAAGCCGTACGCCTCTCGTCGGTGTGTTCTGTTGTTGTTTTTTTTTACAGCGCTGCAACTGTGAAGTTTCTGCGCACTAAGTGGTTTGGCAGTGTGTACACCTGGGGAGTTACAATGCAGAAAGATGCTTTACTGCGCAGAAACTTGCCAGTGTAGACAAGGCCTAAATAATTTTTCCTCTTCCCCCATGTTTGGCAGGGCTTAGGATGGGACAAGACATAGGAACCTCGTCCCAGATAGAAAGGAGACTGCAGAGGTGGAATAAACAGACATACAGATAAAGTCCTAATTCCTCGTCATTGTGGAGGAAATGGGACCAGGAAAGTTGGGGTTTAGGGGTGAATGTCAGGTAATATTGTACTTTCAGCTTTGTTGTACAATAGAGTTAATCTTATGCATACTTTGGAATCTCTTCTGAGGAGCACCCCTGGGGGCAGAAAAGGTCCAATGATCAGGACAAAGAGGCAGGAACTTCCTTCAGTGACACAGACATTGTGTGTGGCCTCAAGCAAGTCGCTTCTCCATACCTTGCTTTTTTCTGAAAGATGAGGATAATATTTAATATTTCACAGGGCTGTTGTGAGGACTGAGTGGTTTTGACAGCTCTTCGAAGAAGGAAAGTGCAATGTAAAGTGCTATGTCCAAAATTGGATGCCTAAAGCTAAACATCTACGTACCAGATATAGTCTCCCAAAATAAATGAATGGCTTCATTTTCTTCCATAGGTGCTGAACACCTGCAGCTCCCATTGACGCTCATTAGGCAGTTTTGAAGATTTTTATTTTTGTTGGGAGTTGCAGGTGTTGAGCACATCTGAAAATCAGGCCATTTTCATTTAGATGCCTAAATGTGGATCCAGGAGCCTGACTTTAGGCATCCAAATTTAATGATTTTGGCCTGTATATCATGTATTTTATTTTACTTTGTTTTTTAGTTATCCATGATTAGGAAGCTTGATGTTCATTTTCATGGAAATTTGGAAAGTGAAAAATACTTTGTTTAGTATAAGAAGATGGTCTGTACAAAGCAAATTTAGGCACCGGAAGCCAGCAGTTTATAATAAAACACTGTGCTTTGAGAGAGACCAATCTTGCAAAGGTAAAAAGACATTTAAAAAAACAATCTAGCCCTTGCTGGTATAATAAAAACGAATTTGAGTCCAGTGTAATGCACTGATATTCAGTTGCTGAAGCATTAGAGAATTAATTGGGTGTCAGAGATTTACATTTGGAAAATAAATGCTCTAGATGGAGTACTAGCCCATAAATTCATCATGGGCTTCTGATGATATCCTAAATGTAAAGGTGTATGATGTAGGATTTCAATATCAACTTACAGTTCTTGAAAGTTGATACTCTAACACATTTTCCCCATCCATTAATTAATACAGTGGCAAGGCAGAATAACTTCACATGTCTGATGCTTTATATTGCAAATTGCAGCTGCTATGACTAATTATTTCCATTGAAAAATATTCATGTTTCTGTGTATAGTAACAAGTTCTTACAACAGGTATGAAATTAAATTGTTGCCCTTCTGTGCGAGGAATATTTAAGTTATGTATGGAGCTGAGACATTTTATTTGAATTTAGATTTGTGGGAGACTTTAAGATCTTCGGTTTGCCTCTGAAGCTTTCCATGTGAAATTAGTACTGGTGAAAGGTGCTGGATTGTAGTCCTGAAGAATGAAGGTCTCTCGTTAAAGATCAGATAAATCGTGGGCGGTGGCAATGGGTGAGCCTGGCAGACGTAATTCAACCCTGATCTAGAGAAAGCATCTTCAGAAGTGAGAGGAAGATCATTCTTCAGATCAATCCTTCACTTCTCTACTGAGAGTGCCAATATTTATGGTGCTTTTCATGATGTTGTTATAACCAAGGTTGTAACTGATGCATTTATTTTTGATGTTTTTAATATAATTGTAATATTAAGATTTGTCTCACTGTAACTGAGCGCTCTCAGACTGCATGGAATAGAAGGACTGTAAAACTGAGTGACCTACGGGAGATGTTACTTAACTTAGAAAGGCATTTTGGGCCAGAACTGACCAAACCAGTCCTACATCATGTGCTATCTTAACTCCATTTGGAGCGTTGGGAGGGAATAGTCCTTGAGATGAGGATTTTAGGAACTAATCTGTATTAAACCCTGAGACATTGCCAGTTGCTTTGGACTGGAATTTAAATACTGTGGTTTTCTTTTCTGTACTCACTATACAAATTCTGTATCGGAGAGAGAATGGAATTTGGAAATGTCTGATGTCCAGGGTCCCTATTTGAAAAAAGATTTATGTTAATGAACAGCATCTGTATAAGTTTGGGATAGAATCCTGCATATTCCTAAGGAATTGGCTTTATTGTGAAGGGACGTGTCTTATGAGAATGACAACATGCGTGTTAAATCATAGGATTGCTTTATGTATTACTACATTTTGAGGGCAACCTAGAACATGTTTATCAAGATGTGACTCAGGACTCCTATGGGATAAGAAACAGATACCTCTATTAGAGCATTAATTGTGAGTCTGTACTTTTTGCATGGTTCCTAGCCTCTTGCGGTCAAAAAACAAATATTTTCATTACAAGGTATTCTATTAAGAAGAAAGATGACAGTGTAATCCCCCTTGTTGAAGAACATCTTTTGATAGTTTAATGCCATTGACATTGTGAAACAACTGCAAGCTGATTATTGCATTTATCAAAAAGTCAGTATGGGAACTGCTTCAGGCTCCTTTATCTTTCAACACCTCCCACAGCGGAAGGGGGTTTACGCAAGGGCTGCTGGGGAGAGGCTATTAAACTGATGCATGAAGCCAACCTGATCTGACAAGGTTAAAAAAAAAAGTTATCAAAAATAATTTTTTATTGGCTGAAATAATCTGGGCTTCTGTTGAGGTAGTTTATAATGGAGTGGGAATGACTCTTTGTCAGAAATCTGCATGTATTTTTGAGCATATTAACTGACATTTTAACATGGAACTGTAACTGCTTCAGGCTTGCATTTATGCAGCACTAAACCAAAGCTTCTACCTTTCTTCCCCAGGATCCTAGAGAATTTTAATAGCAATTAGAGATGCAAGGAAACAAAACATATGTCCTATAACTGATCAACTCACTGATGCAGGACTGTTCTCTTTAGTTATTTTCTACCACTTTGTCCAGTCTAGTTTTAGGTATTTCCAGGGATGAGCCTTTCACCATTTTTCTTTGGGAAATTATTTTGCAGTCGTCTTAAGATTTAGGGAAGCTCTCATGATATTTAGTGTAAATCACATTGGTCTTTATAGGCTTCCGTCGCTGAACTGGCACCCGAACATGCAGGGATTGGCTTGCTGATAACCCCAGCAAATTGATTCCTGTTTTGTTTCTGATGCTGCCTCTTACTTGTAAAATAAATATGATGATACCCATTGCTCAAGGGTGCTGTGAAGTTTGTAAAACTCCTTGAGTTCCTCAGACGAAAGGCAGGTGATATATTCATATTCTTTCAAAATAGATGTAGTTGTTAGACTCTCTTAGGTTACTTTTTCCTTTCCTCAGAAAGAGTTTCAAAATAAAGCTGGTCACTTTGAAATCTTGATATTTAAATTTTCATCTAAATCTTGTATACGCCCCAGATAAGCAAGGTAATTCAGCAGGAGCCTAATATTAAGCACATGAATATTTCCATTAATGTCAATAGTACTACTCACATTCTTAAAATTAGGCACATATTGGTGAATCAAGGCCTTAATTCAAAAATTAAACTTTATCCCTTAAACTTTTTTTATTGAACAACTTTTCCATTCCATCAAAGGTAATTTATCCCTAAAGAACTTGCTTCTTTTATCTCAACAGAACTACGTGCCAATTTATACATACCACACATTCAAGAAAAGATTAATGTGTTTTGTTTTTGAACCCTGAAGGAATGATGTAATTTTAAAATTGTTTTCACAAACTGGAATATTTCTGGGACGTTCTTGTTCAGACTCTCGTATACCTTGCTAGTGAGGATGTACTATTTTGTCACTAGGCAGTATGTAACAACTGACACAAGTCTTAAAGGTTGTTTCTTCCCTTTTTTTGTGTTGACACTAACTTGGATCCTGGTGTCTTGCAAGGCCATTGTTCCCCCACATCAAATCCAATGTGGTCTTAACAGATGGGGCAGTAAGAGAGTTTTAATGCCATGTTGCAAAAGAAAGCATCAAAATTCCTCTGAGAAAATGAATCAAAATGGGTTCTGCTAATCCTCTTGATCTCATAGAGATAGGGTCAGACAACCAGTGATCCAGCCTGACAACTCAAGCAAAGTTTGTGGTGATAGTAGGAGAGGGAAATACTGGTGTCCTTTTATGGTAGAGTCCATACAAATTCCATTTAGTTTCTGTTGCTTGCACAGCCTTAGACTTTGTCTACATTGAAACTTTGTTGGCAAAACGTTTGTTGTTCAAGGTGTTCAAAAAAAAAAAAAAAAAAAGAGCACTTTCCTGCCAACAAAGCTGCTGCCGCTCATGGGGGGTGGAAGATATTTGTTGGTGGGAGAGCTTTCTCCCGCCGACGAACAGCAGCTACACTGTGCGCCTTTTAGCGGCACGGCTGTAGCAGCACAGCCGTGTCGCTGAAAGGTCCATAGTGTAGACAAAGCCTTAGGTATGCTTCATTGGTTCCATTTAGTAAATATTATTTTTTGTTTTACATTCAATGAAACAGCCAAGTGGGACTCTGCAGAACAATGCTGATAAGCCTTATAATGTGCTTTAAAACTTGGCTATTGTTCAGCAAGCGTGCTGGAACAGTTTTTATAGTGGGGGTGCTGAGAGCCATTGAACCAAACTATAAACCCTGTATATGACGGGAGCCACTTCAAGCCAGGGGATGCAACAGCACCCCCCGCACTCCCAGTTCCAGCACATATGTTGTTCAGTGCTCTGCCCCAAGCGTTGTCTCCCTTTCCTCCACACAGATCATATACATCTGCCTCCCCACAGGGGAGGCAGATGGGGTACCTGGATTGCAACTGGTGGACTCTGTATCATCAGCCTTAACCATACAGGCCTTCAGAAGATTGGCCTATTGGTTAGGGTGCTAGCCTGGAACTCTGAGGACCTGGGTTCAATTTCCTGCTCTGCCACAGACATTTTTTGTGACTTCAGGCAAGTCATTTAGGGCCAGGATTTTTAAACATAGGTGCCTAATTCCCTTGATTTCAGTGGGAGTTAGGCCCCTAAATTTCTTTAAAAAACTGACCCTTAGTCTCTATGTGACTCAGTCTGCCTTCTGTAAACTGGGAATGATAGTACTTCCACACCTCCTGCGGGATAAATACATTGAAGATTGTGAGGTGCTCATCATATGATGGTAATGGGGCCATATAAGTATCTTAGATAGGAGGATGATCCACGTGAGTGAAAGCATCAGTCTACTTTGTGATTTAAGTAATCAGCTATCCAAATTAGTTTGTTTTCTGAATCAGAACAGTGGTCTTCAGGATTATCCAAATTATAAAATAATTCTGCAGCCCAGCCATGAGTTTCACTAGCTATATCAGCTAGATATTTAAGATGTCACTGTGATTATCGATATGTGTATTAGACATTATGTTACTCAAACACAATCTTGTAAACTCGCATCTTATCAACACCCGAGCGATTGCTCATAACATATTAAGAAACTTCCCTACTGTGAGAGATTACTTTATTTTACAGTGAAGTCAATGGGAGTTATGCCCAAGTAAGGATGGAACATTGAATAATGACCTGAATTTAGGATTTGCTTGTTGTTTGTATTGTAGTAGTGCCCAGTCAGGGTGCCAGGATTAGGACACCACTGTGCTGGATGCTGCACCAATACATAGTAAGAAAATCTCTGCCTTAGCATTTACAATCTAATAAAACAAAAACAGATGAATAGTGGGAGAGTGGAACATAAGCCAGTCTGTCTGAGTGGTGATAGTTACGTATCATCTTCATTAGTTTTGTCATTCCTTTTGTCACGTGAAGATGGAGGCAGGGCAGCCACTGAAATATGTCCAATATTTATACTCATTATATATATTACTTCAGTGATACTCAACCATTCCTCAGCCTTGCCATTATTTAGTTGGCTAGCTTATTGTAGTCCTTATGGGAGAAGTGGATCTCGGACGAATACGTTAGAGGCCTTAAGGATCAATTGAAGGAGGGTGTTTCATGCTGAAATTGCAGTGTGGAAGAGAGCTAGAGATATTTTTCGGGGGGGGGGGGGGGGGCGGAGTTTGATGACTGCTATCATGCATATTTACCCTGAATTGTAACAAATCCTGGGATGCCACAATGAAAGCTTTCAGAACCCAAATTCCCAAGGTGTAATTGAGAAGGAGGATAATTTCTGCGTAAGAGCAATCCTAAATGACACACAACTAGTTGAAAAACCTGGATAGATTTTGTTATACAAAGAGAATAGTGACGGTTTGGGGGAAGAAATTTTACAGGCTAGACCACCTACAATGTTTCAGAGGTTTCCTTCCCTCTTCCTCTGTGAACAGAGGTGTACTACAGAAAATCATGCAATTTGGAATGTCAGATCAGCCCTGGAAGAGTAGAACTGAATTGGGAGTGTGTGTTCTTATGAGAGCAAGAAACTAATAGAGACAAGGCCTTGATAGGCCTGACTACACTACAATTCCTTCTCACTGGCAGTTTCTTCTGGCTTTTGTATTACATTAGGGCTTGTCTACACATCCAACCACTGCAGACCACACAGGTGTGAATTGCAGTGTGCACTAAAGCGTTGGGCTGTAACTGCCCTATGTAGACATTGCTAGCGCGAATGAAAAGGTACCTAGTTAGCGTTAACATAGTGCTCTTTCAAACACAGGGCAGTTACACAGGGCAGTTACAGCCCAACACTTGAGTGCATATAAGCACTGCAGTTCACACCCCCATAGTCCACACTGTGGGGCTGTGTAGACAAGTCCCCAGTCAAAACTGCTGAAAAGCCTTGTCTTCACTAGGGCTCCTACATTTACTTATACCAGTTCATCTGAACAAATGATAGCATGAATGGGAATTAGGTGGCTAGCAAGTCAGCCAAGCACTTGAAACTCTGTTTGTAATTAAACTCATGCTTAAGTCCATCTCTCTTCAACAGAGCACTTAAGCATGTGCTTAAACCTCACTGGTCTATGGGGCTTTCACTTAAATATGTATTTAGGTGCTTTTTTTTTTTTTGGTCACAGGGATAGACTTAAGCAGATGTTTAAATGTTTTCCTGAACTGGGGCCTTATTTCTTAAAATTACCTATGTCAGTAAGGTTCACTTCCTGGCAGTGCTGCTGATTAAATCTGTGACCTTGTGCAAGTCACTTAAATTCTCTCTGCCTTCCTTTACCCAAGCATAAGGTTTAATCCATTCTTTTAAAACAAACTGTTTGAAATCATTAAATGGAAGGCACCATATAAAGTGCCATTATTTCTGTGGTCATGTCAGGCTGAAAGATTTATTTTTGTGAGGCAAATAAAGAGTTAAAGGCTCATGTAGTTTCAAAGAAACATCTAACAGCTGCTGTAAACTATCTGTACAATCCTAAATGACCTCATCCTTGTTATACAATAGTGATAATTTCCAAAAAGGGTGCAAAGAAAAAAAAAGGATATGTTCTAGAAATGTACATGTGCTATGTAAAACTATCAGAAATATTCTCTCTCAAGGGGCTACATACTACAAGAATAAAGTTAATTTAAATTAGATGGTGAAATTAAATTTGCACAAAAATGTATTTACAGCAACAGTATTTCTGTCCAAAAGACTGTTTTTGATTACTTAGTGTATAAATGGCAAATGAAAACTCATTTTGATACATGCTGTACGCTAATAGCCACCATTCAGATGTAATTTAATTACAGATTGCTATCTCCATGAAGCTGCTTTTTAAGTGGCAATAATATATAGGAATCAGATGTGTTTTTGACAATTTTTGTATGAGTTTGAAGAGATTATTAAGCTTGTGAAAGAGTGGAGTGAAAATGCAATTTGTTGAGTATCTGATTTTTTTGCTTAAATACATTTTCCATACTTTAGAAGTAACAAGATGAATTAGGGATCTGTAGATCTGTAACTGCACATATTAACTTGTTAACTAAATAGGAGCTACATTTCTGAACTGAGTGGAAATGAAAGTTTTTGGCTTTACATTCTGTACTGAATGCTTTAAAATGAGGAGGATTCTCAGGATGGTGCCAGTTCAGTTCAGGAGATATAAGAACCTCTTCCAAATCTTCTGCCCAAGAAAGCAAGGACCCTAATCAACTAAGAATGTTTGAAAAACTTTGACACGTTTGATTAACAGTCACTCTACAGGACACTTTTATATAGGTAATTTGAAAATGTGACAAGTTCAGATGCTTTTTCTAGTTTTGTTGTTTACCACGTATCTTTTTAAAATAAAAACTAAGTGCTATTTCTTTTGTATTATCGGTTGTTTCCTAATTTCTTAAAACGTGAAAATAAAATCTCTCCTACCAGTTTTGTACTTTGCTGTTTGCAAGCAGTGAGTTTTCCACTTGGTCACATACTGTAATAGTGTCCAGAATTGTCTCTTGTAGTATGAATCTGGAATAAAAAAGAAAAGTTCATAACATAGTTTTATAACAAGCATAGGCAGGCATTACTTAAAGGCGTGATCCTAAAGCCTATTAAAGTCAATGCAAAGATGTCCATTTTTTTAAGTGGACTTTAGATTAGGCCCTAATTTGGTAAATTTCTGCAAAACAGTTTATTCGGGGGAAGCCTGTAGTTCTGCTTAGGATTTCTACTGTCTGAATTGTGAAGTGTACAGACCATGCTCATCATTTTGTAATTGGTCAGATTGATCTGTGTCCATGAAAGAGGTATATAAATTGTATGTATTTGTTCCATTTGTATTTTATTTAAAAAACTATTTCTTCTACCTGTAACACAGTAAAAATGTAATTTTTCTTCATAATGAAAAATAGAAAAATGCAGCAAACATTATTCTGGGATTTTTTATACTAAACATCCACGTTTATGAGTTAATAGGCACAATCAGCTGTGTCAGGCATGCCCCTTGGTCTGTTGTATGGTATAGTGCCTCTTGCATGGCAGATGTGGGAGCATGATTGGGAAATGGCATTGCACTGATATTGACTATTATAAGGCTAGGCACTGTTTGTCTTTTTCATCTGAGTTACTGTGTTACAGCTCATTCAGTTGATGTTTTAGGGAGGTTAAGGCTGATCACTAAAATAAAGTGCTAGGCAAAAATCAAAAGCCTACTGTATGCTGAGGCATAACATAAGTGGGCTGTATGTTTAGAAAATCCAAAAACCTAACAAAGAACAAAAAGGGAAAGCTGAATGTGACTCTTTGGAATCACAAAAACAATTTTTATTCTGACCTTACTAGGGAACTCATTTATTGAACACACACAGAGCCTTTTCAAACTAAATTACATTTCATATTTTGCCCACTCCATCTGGAATCTAGTGCCAAAGTGAAAACCACATAATATATTTTTAGGATTAAACCATCTATTACTGATAGATAATGACAGTGCAGGAGGAGAAGGCACCAGTTAGTCTGCATTAGCTCATGTATTCTGGATAATTCTTTAGTGAACTTTTAAGATTTGTGAAATTCTACCACTCTATGCTGATGTCAAAAATGCAGTGAGACATGATGAATTATCTCTTCTCCCAAGTCACTGACAGGTCACTTCATATACTGCCAACATAGCACTCCCACTGCTTTTTGAAGTATTGTGTCATGTAGTCCGTATTGTAAAATTAAATAAAACAGATAATTTAACGTCATCTGAGCTAGAATATATCGCCCCTTATAATAAAAAGCACTTCAGGGTTTATAAACCTAATGGCCCCATTCAGTTCAATTATGTATTCTGATTTAAGTTTTATTTATTTCAATATTTTGAACAGGTAGACGCTAGATTTTGGATCTGTAGTGACTTTCAGTGAGGCTTATGTTCCTAAATACCTAAGTCAGTTTTGCAAATACTTACGTGTGTGTGAAAATGTTAAATCTAATCTTTAGTTACAAAGGGGTTTGTCTTAACTGTGAGACTGGGCAACAAAATGGCAGGTGAAATTCAATGTTGATAAGTGCAAAGTAATGCACATGGAAAACATATTCCCAACTGTACATACAAAGTGCTGAGGTCTAAATTAGCTGTTACCACTAGGGTTGCCAACTTCTTAATTGTAGAAAACTGAATGCCCCTACCCCAAGGCCCTGCCCCTTCTCTGAGGCCCCACCCTCTGCTGACTCCATTCCCCATCCCTCCATCACTTGCTCTCCCACACACTCGCTCATTTTCATCAGGCTGGTGCAGGGGGTTGGGGTGCGGGAGGGAGGGAGTGAGGGCTTTGGCTGGGAGTGCAGGGTCTGGTGTGGAGCCAGGGCTAAGGGGTTTGGAGTGCAGGAGAGGACTCCAGGCTGGGGCCAAGAGGTTCAGAGTGTGGATTGGGGCTCTGGGCTCGGATAGGGATTTGGGGTGCGAAAGGGGATGAGGACTCCAGCTGGGGGTGCAGCCTCTGGGGTGGGGCTGGGGATGAGGAGTTTGCAGGGCAGGAAAGGACTCTGGGCTGGGGCCGAGGAGGTTGTGGTTTGGGGGGAGTGAGGGCTCCGGCTGGGTGTGTGGAAGGGGGCTCAGGGCTGGGGGAGGGGGTGGAGTGCAGGAAGGGGTTTGAGGTGTGGGGTCCTGCTGGGTGGGGCTTACTTCAGGCACTTCCGGAAGCAGCTGGCATGTCTGGCTCCTAGGCAAAGCGGTAGCCCCGGGGGCTCCACGTGCTGCCCTTGCCCCGGGTGCCGGGTCCATAGCTTCCATTAGCTGCGGTTCTCAGAAAATGGGAGCTGCGTAGGTGGCACTTGTGGGCGGGAGAAGCATGCAGCAGAGCCCCGTGGCCGCTCCTTTACCTAGGAGCTGGACATGCTCGCTTCCGGGAGCCGTGCAGAGCCTGCCAGCCCCATTGCACCAGCAGCGCCACCAACTGGACTTTTAACGGAATTGCCAGGGTCCGGGTTTCGACGGGAACACTCAGTCAAAAAGGGACATCTGGCAACCCTAGTTAGCACTCAGGAAAGAGATCTTGAAGTCATCGTGGCTATTCTCTAAAAACATCTGCTCAATGTACAGCGGCAGTTAAAAAAAGCGAACAGAATGTTAGGAATCATTAGGAAAGAGGTAGAAAGTAAGACAGAATAATAAATAATACTCCTATACAAAACCATGGTATGCCCACACCTGGAGTACTACATGCAGTTCTGGTCGCCCCATCTCAAAGAAGATATATTAGAAATGGAAAAGGTTATAGAAAAGGGCAACAAAAATGACTAAGGGTAGAGAACAGTTTCCATATAAAGAGAGATTAAAAAGACTGGGACTATTCAGCTTAGAAAAGAGATGACTGAGGAGAAATCTGACAGAGGTCTATAAAATCCAGACTGGTTTGTGGAGAAAGTGAATCGGGACATGTTATTTACCCCTTCACATAACACATGAACCAGGATCACCCAATGAAATTAATGGGCAGCAGGTTTAAAACCAACAGAAGGAATTATTTCCTCACACAACACTTAGCCTGTGGAACTTGTTGCCAGAGGATGTTGTGAAGGCCAAAACTATAGCAGGGTTAAAAAAAGAACTAGATAAGGTCATGGAGGATAGGTCCATCCATGGCTGTTAGCCAAGATGTTGAGATGACAGCCAGAAGCTGGTTGGATGGCAGAGGATAGATCACTTAATAAATTGCCCTGTTCTGTTCATTCCCTCTGAAGCATCTAGCACTGGACAAGATGGACCATTGGTCTGATCCAGTCTGACTGTTCTTCTATTTTTATATAGATCTTATAGGGGGCATAGTCCTGATCATAGAATATCAGGGTTGGAAGGGACCTCAGGAGGTCATATAGTCCAAGCCCCTGCTCAAAGCAGGACCAATCCCCAATTTTTGCCCCAGATCCCTAAATGGCCCCCTCAAGGATTGAACTCACAACCGTGGGTTTAGCAGGCCAATGCTCAAACCACTGAGCTATCCCTCCTGAAATAGTGTGAAATATAAAAATCACTCTAGAATCCAGTTGACTATCAGGTTTATTTTTTACAGGAGCTAGAGGAATTTACAAGAATATTCCCTGCACATCTGAATTAAGTTACTATGCAAAGTGCCACCTCTCCAGCAAAAAGAAAATAACAAATCATAGATGTTAGCAAAGATATGTAAGACCAATCACTTTGTCTCCCTTCCTTTGCAGGACTGAATTGTAGATCTACTTTGTCACACCTGTGTATAGGTAGCCTGTTGAATTCTTGGCTGCAAGAAAGCCATTGAGGAGTTATAGCCAGGATTAAAAACAAAAAACACCAGATATCTTTATGACCAAAGAGGATCTAATGTAAGGAGAACTGAAACTTACGCTTCAGGGTTAGGGAGGAACTTTTTGTCTGATGTGCAATATTACATAATCAGCTATGTTTTTATTATGTATTTTCACCTTTCTCTGAAGCATCAGTTATTGGACAGTCTTTGAAGCAGATTAGACTTGGAGTGGATAGACCAGTAGGCTGACTCTGTGTGGCAAATCCCATCTCATTGCAGTACTTAATAGAACAACCATTCAAAGGGAAAAAGTAAATTCTCGCAAATTTCACAGCTGGTTATGTCACCCTATGACAGTGTAATATCTCTTAACTCATTGTGACAGAACTCTTTTGTTAAGAACCAAACAGCTGTTTGCTTTCTTTAATCACTCTTTGAATCATAGATTGAAGCAAACTTTGTGTTGGTTTAGTTTGGTTTGTTTTTCTAATAACCCTGGAGAGGTCTATTATTTTCCTTGTCATACTTCTGTCCTTTGTGCTCAATGCTTGTTAATATAAGCTATTCATATGGTCATTCAGCATTGTCACTAGATCAACAAAGGGCAGTTCGGAACTCAACTTCTTTTGAAAGTTGTGTATTTTGAAAATCTTTCCATTGTGAAAATGCCATAAATAGTCTCATCTTATTTATTCTGTATTTCAGGCAAGTTCTAGTTACATTTTTTAATATCTCAAGATTATGCCATGTTTTGACAGTATGACTTTCCATTCTTCCATCATCGTCAAAAAGTTGTTACTTCAGCAATGTGTCAGGACATAATAGAGAAGTGCTGCTTCATGTTATACATCTGTGACCTAAAATATAATATATACATTCAATGTTATGTTCGTAGTCTGAAGAAAACTTCAGATGCTGCTGTTCTTCAAAATTCTACCATTTTTCCCTTTCAATAATATATATATATGCAAGACATATGCTTTTAAAATATTAAAATATAACTTCTAAATAAACAGTAATCCTCCACTCTGCTCCACCAAACTGTTATATTGCATGTTTTTATTTACATGAATTATATGCATGTTCCTATGACCTTCCTCTCATAATATTGTTTATTAATATTTTTAAAGCCAAAGGATGTATTGAAGGAATTTGGAATGAAAGTAATATGTTCAAACTCTGAAGTCATTATAATTAGGGCTGTCGATTAATCGCAGTTAACTCATGAGATTAACTAAAAAAAATTAATCATGATTAATTGCAGTTTTAATCGCACTATTAAACAATAGAATACCAATTGAAATTTATTAAATATTTTTGAATGTTTTTCTACATTTCAAATATATTGATTTCAATTACAACACTTTACAATAAAGTGTACAGTGCTCACTTTATATTATTATTTCTATTACAAATATTTTCACTGTAAAAATGATAAACAAAATAAATAGGTTTCAGAGTAACAGCCGTGTTAGTCTGTATTCGCAAAAAGAAAAGGAGTACTTGTGGCACCTTAGAGACTAACCAATTTATTTGAGCATGAGCTTTTCTTTAAACAAAATAAATAGTATTTTTCAATTCACCTCATAGAAGTACTGTAGTGTAGTAAATTTTGTTTGTTACATAACTGCACTCTTTACACTGTTTTGTTTTTACTTTAGAAGCTACAAGTCCACTCAGTCCTACTTCTTGTTCAGCCAATCGCTAAGAAAAGCAACTTTGTTTACATTTAGGGGAGATAATGCTTTCCGCTTCTTATTTACAATGTCACCTGAAAGTGAGAACAGGTGTTCCCATGGCACTTTTGTAGACGGCATTGCAAGGTATTTATGGGCCAGAGATGCTTAACATTTGTATGCCCCTTCATGCTTTGTTCCAGAGGACATGCTTCCATGCTGACAACGCTCATTAAAAATAACACATTAATTAAATTGGTGATTAACTCCTTGGGGGAGAGTTGTATGTCTCCTGCTCTGTGTTTTACCTGTATTCTGTCATATATTTCATGTTATAGCAGTCTCGGATGATAACCCAGCACATGTTGTTCATTTTAAGAACACTTTCCCTGCAGATTTGACAAAACGCAAAGGTACCAATGTGAGATTTCTAAAGATAGCTACAGCACTCGACCCCAGGTTTAAGAATCTGAAGTGCCTTCCAAAACCTGAGAGGGACGAGGTATGGAGCATGTTTTCAGTGTGGAGCATGCTTAAAAGAGCAACACTCCAATGCAGACACTATAGAACCCGAACCACCAAAAAAGAAAATTAGCCTTCTGCTGGTGGCATCTGACTCAGATGATGAAAGTGAACATGCGTCGGTCTGCATTGCTTTGGATCGTTATTGAGCAGAACCCGTCATCAGCATGGACGTATGTTCTATGGAATGGTGGTTGAAGCATGAAGGGACATATGAATCTTGAGCGCATCTGACACGTAAATATCTTGCAACCCCAGCTACAACCATGCCATGAGAACGCCTATTCTCACTTTCAGGTGACGTTGTAAACAAGAAGCGGGCAGCGTTATATACTTCACATGTAAACAAACTTGTTTGTCTGAGCGATTGCCTGAATAAGAAGTAGGACTGTGTGGACTTGTAGGCGCTAAAGTTTGACATTGTTTAATTTTTGAATGCAGTTATTTTTTGTGCATAATTCTACATTTGTAACTTCAACTTTCATGATAGTTCATGTATAAGGTGAATTGAAAAATACTATATTTTATTTTTACAGTGCAAATATTTATAATAAAAAATAAATATAAAGTGAGCACTGTGTACTTTGTAGTCTGTGTTGAATTTGAAATCAATATATTTGAAAATGTGGAAGACATCCATAAATATTTAAATAAGTGGTATTCTATTGTTTAACAGCACGATTAATCACACAGTTAATTGCAATTAATTTTTTCAATTGCTTGACAGCCCTAATTTTAACTTTCATGTGTTTTACAGAGTTGATAAACCAATCAGGTTTACACAAGAAACCTAATCAGATACCATTCCACATTGACCATTTTTTAGCAAGGGACTATCTAAAAACATTGTTGGAAAGTTCCCAGGCAAACATCTGTGAATTTTTTATTAAAAAGAATTATGCAAAAATCAAGTCTCTCAAGAATTACACATGCACAAAGCAGCAACAAATTCTGATATTTCCTACAATGTGATATATTTTTTTCCGAATGTCATCTGCGTATGGACTCCTTGACATTCTATATGGAATATAGGGCCCTTGTTTCATGACATTAACCGACTAATGCAGTTTCTTGAAAGAGTGAAATTGAATTTCCTCTTAGGACATGTTCCAGACAGCCTTGAATTGTTCTAACAGAATGCTTAAGTCCTTCCACTAGTGATCCCCTTTCCCCACATACTGTGTGTTTGGACTGTACTGCAAATCAATTACAACCAGTAAAAAACAATGTTACATAAAGTATATTATAAGCCATTAGCTCCTCATTAGCCACTCAGCATTTTAGCTTCATAATCACTGTAAAACATTCTGATAAGTGTCATGAGAGTCAGTAGAACTGGCTTCTGTGCTGTGCCACTGACCCACTGTATGTGTCCTTGAGCAATTCACAAACTGTGCTTCAGTTTTCCAATCTGCAAAATGGGGATAATGACACTTAACCCTCCCACGTTGTAAAGTACTTTTGAAATCTATAGATGGGAAAGCAGACGGAACCTTGTTTTTAAAGGTGGTCTCCTCCAAAAGTATCATACTCCGCAAACTAAATTAAATTCAGTTTATCTACTGCAAAAGAATGAAGGATTCAGTTGGCCCTACTGGGATTGGAATTTGTTGCTCTAGAGCAGGGGTGGTCTCATGAGTCTTACCATTAAATTGCGGCTCGCAGAACCCCCTCCCTGCCCACCTCCCCATTCTCCACCTACCAAACTGGAGGGGCAGGCTCATGACCTCTGTCTTGCAGCGGGGTGGTGGGGTAGGGACTTCTGCGTAGCAGGGACAGGGTGTCTTGGGGCTTCGGCCCTGCAGGGCACACCTGCCAGGGCTCAGGGCTTCAGCAGGAGCGGGCCTGAATCCCCGAGCCCCATCAGGCCCCTCCCGAGGGGATCAAGCCCCAGCCCCCGGCAGTTGTGCTCCAGCTCTCAAACTTCTGAAGATTGTCGGCCCTGGCTTTTATATGCAGAAAACCAGTTGTTGTGGCACAGGTGGGCCATGGAGTTTTTATAGCATGTTGGGGGGAAGGGGAGCTCATAAATATAAAGGTTGAGAACTCCTGTATTGGAGAACACCCACATATATAGGAAAAATGTGTACGACACAATATTGCCCCTTGGGAGGATGCAGCATGTGCTCCCATTCACAAGTGACCAGCTATGTTGGTCGGTGTGTGTGTGTGTGTGTAAATGGGGCATGGCAATGCCTCCTTCTGCCCTTCCTGGGCCTCCTTTGGAGTGGCTAAAGTCTCCAGGGGTTTGAGAAGTCAGTGGCGTCTTCAGTCAGGAGAGGGGAGAGTTTGTAACTGTGACTGGTCCTTGTATAGGGGCATACAGGGTGGGAAAGCCTCCTTTTACCTTTGTGTTCTGGGTGTCAGTCTGGCCCTTAATGTGTATAAGATAGATAAAGAATATGTTCTAAATAACTTCTGGTAGCACAGACCTCATTGATGTGTGTTGACGGACTGGAGCAGAATATCCAGACAGGACAGAATTCATTTAAAATTATTTGGTATGTGACATAGTGCTAAGTGGGTACGTCTACACAGCCTGTGGCAGCAAGCTTCCCACCCCTAGTTGACAGACTTAGAGCACGTCTACACCTACCTCCAGAGTGATCAATCTAGTGGGGTCGACTTATTGTGTCTAGTGAAGACGTGATAAATCGACCGCTGAGCACTCTCCTGTCAACTCTGGTACTCCACTGGAGCGAGAGGAGCAGGCAGAGTCGACGGGGGAGCATCAGCAGTCAACTTACCGCAGTGAAGACACTGTGGTGAGTAGATCTAAGTACGTCGACTTCAGCTACGTTATTCACATATCTGAAGTTGTGTATCTTAGATTGATTTCCCCCTCTCCTTCTCCCCCAGTGTAGAATCATAGAATCATAGAATATCAGGGTTGGAAGGGACCTCAGGAGGTCATCTAGTCCAACCCCCTGCTCAAAAGCAGGACCCATCCCCAATTAAATCATCCCAGCCAAGGCTTTGTCAAGCCTGACCTTAAAAACTTCTAAGGAAGGAGATTCCACCACCTCCCTAGGCAACGCATTCCAGTGTTTCACCACCCTCCTAGTGAAAAAGTTTTTCCTAATAGCCAACCTAAACCTCCCCCACTGCAACTTGAGACCATTACTCCTTGTTCTGTCCTCTTCCACCACTGAGAATAGTCTAGAACCATCCTCTCTGGAACCACCTCTCAGGTAGTTGAAAGCAGCTATCAAATCCCCCCTCATTCTTCTCTTCTGCAGACTAAACAATCCCAGTTCCCTCAGCCTCTCCTCATAAGTCATGTGTTCCAGACCCCTAATCATTTTTGTTGCCCTTCGCTGGACTCTCTCCAATTTATCCACATCCTTCTTGTAGTGTGGGGCCCAAAACTGGACACAGTACTCCAAATGAGGCCTCACCAATGTCGAATAGAGGGGGACGATCACGTCCCTCGATCTGCTTGCTATGCCCCTACTTATACATCCCAAAATGCCATTGGCCTTCTTGGCAACAAGGGCACACTGCTGGCTCATATCCAGCTTCTCGTCCACTGTCACCCCTAGGTCCTTTTCCGCAGAACTGCTGCCTAGCCATTCGGTCCCTAGTCTGTAGCTGTGCATTGGGTTCTTCCGTCCTAAGTGCAGGACCCTGCACTTATCCTTATTGAACCTCATCAGATTTCTTTTGGCCCAATCCTCCAATTTGTCTAGGTCCCTCTGTATCCTATCCCTGCCCTCCAGCGTATCTACCACTCCTCCCAGTTTAGTATCATCCGCAAATTTGCTGAGAGTGCAATCCACACCATCCTCCAGATCATTTATGAAGATATTGAACAAAACCGGCCCCAGGACCGACCCCTGGGGCACTCCACTTGACACCGGCTTCCAACTAGACATGGAGCCATTGATCACTACCCGTTGAGCCCGACAATCTAGCCAACTTTCTACCCACCTTATAGTGCATTCATCCAGCCCATACTTCCTTAACTTGCTGACAAGAATACTGTGGGAGACCGTGTCAAAAGCTTTGCTAAAGTCAAGATACAATACATCCACTGCTTTCCCTTCATCCACAGAACCAGTAATCTCATCATAGAAGGCGATTAGATTAGTCAGGCATGACCTTCCCTTGGTGAATCCATGCTGAATGTTCCTGATCACTTTCCTCTCATGTAAGTGCTTCAGGATTGATTCTTTGAGGACCTGCTCCATGATTTTTCCTGGGACTGAAGTGAGGCTCACTGGCCTGTAGTTCCCAGGATCCTCCTTCTTCCCTTTTTTAAAGATTGGCACTACAGTAGCCTTTTTCCAGTCATCCGGGACTTCCCCCGTTCGCCACGAGTTTTCAAAGATAATGGCCAATGGCTCTGCAATCACAGCCGCCAGTTCCTTTAGCACTCTCGGATGCAACTCGTCCGGCCCCGTGGACTTGTGCACGTCCAGCTTTTCTAAATAGTCCCTAACCACCTCTTTCTCCACAGAGGGCTGGCCATCTATTCCCCATGTTGTGATGCCCAGTGCAGCAGTCTGGGAGCTGACTTTGTTCGTGAAGACAGAGGCAAAAAAAGCATTGAGTACATTGAGTAGACCAGGCCTCAGGCTTGCAGAGCTCAGCTGAAAATAGTGGGTAGGCAAAGTTGTGTCTCAGGCTCTGAAGTCCACCCCGCTCCCTAGGCTTCAGAGCCCAGTCTCCAGCCTGAGTCACAACTTCAAAGTGATGTCTACAAAGCTACCTTTAGAGCACTAGTGTGAGCCCTGCAAACTCGTCTTGTCAACCTGGCCTGGGAGGCTTATCTGCCATGGGCTGTGTAGACATACCCATTATGGGCAAACTGTTGAGATGTCCCCTAATAAATGTTTTAAGTGCATAACTCACTTTATTTATATCAAGCTTATGGATGCACAGAGTGAATTGTGGTATTTGATAGACATTCTTTGAAGTCTGAATGTAATTATTCTAAGAGCACAATCAAGTTAGGCTTCATAAATTTTGTTCACTGTTTCTAACACTGAAGTAATTTTGAAAGTGAAATCTGTTTTCTCAGAGAATTCCTTCCTTTGCCCACACTTTCTGGACTCTTGGCATTCTTTTTCAGTTTTATTTTTTTGTTTACAATTTTTTCAAGTGTGTTAAAAAAATCTAAGTGAACTTAATGCTTTGAAGAGGGTTGGATTGAGAGATCGGGGCACTGAAGTACATACTGAAATACATTCCCAGGACATGGCCTTGGCAGGGCAAGCCTCCCCAACCCTGGCCTGACAGTTTGCCTGAACCCAGTTTTTGGAACAGCCATTTCTGGAGCCTAGTTCAGTCTCCGTGGCCCGTTCAGCCCTCAACCAATCTGCTGAAACTACCAGCTTGGGTGTGTTTGTTAGGCAGATGCCTGCTTGCTACAAATTTAGACCAACAAGTTATTTCACATAGGTCACTGAACAGCTGCCAGGAGAAAATGGCTTTCAATTACAAATCTGGGTAGGTTTTAAATTGGTGAACTGGAGGTGGAAAGTGCCCATTAACATAAGCCTCTGAACCATTTCAACTCTCTAGTTTCAGTTTTAATAAAATAGCTTTAATCATTTAAAAAACAAACAAACAACAGATACATATAACCCAGTTGAGAAACTATCCAAACTGATGTAAAAAAAAAAAAAGTTATATTTTCTTTATGGTTAATTTTTATTCTATATATTTTTCTGTTTAAAACTGACATTTCACATATATGAGCGAGACAAGAAGGGTGAGGTAATATTCACTTGTAGGTAAACACTTTTCACAAGATGATCATTCTATATGTGACCTATCAGTCCACATCCTCAAAGGAAACCTGTACAACACTTTCAAAAGACGTGCCTGGGAGCTTAAATTCATAACTTTGCTAGACACTAAAAATCATGGTCTTAATAAAGACACTGGATTTAAGGTATATTACAACTGTAATCATAGATTCATAGATATTTAGGTCAGAAGGGACCATTATGATCATCTAGTCTGACCTCCTGCACAACGCAGGCCACAGAATTTCACCCACCACTCCTACAAAAAAAACCTCACACCTGTGCTATTGAAGTCCTCAAATCATAGTTTAAAGACTTCAAGGAGCAGAGAATCCTCCAGCAAGTGACCCGTGCCCCATGCTACAGAGGAAGGCGAAAAACCTCCAGGGCCTCTTCCAATCTGCCCTGGAGGAAAATTCCTTCCCAACCCCAAATATGGCGATCAGCTAAACCCTGAGCATATGGGCAAGATTCGTCAGCCAGATACTACAGAAAATTCTTTCCTGGGTAACTCGGATCTCACCCCATCTAACAGCCCATCACAGGCCATTGGGCCTATTTACCATGAATATTTAATTACCAAAATCATGTTATCCCATTGTCAAAGTTTGACTCAGACTCACAATTTATCAGACCACTCTGTTTTATTAGCAAAGCTGCTTTGCTAATACATTTAGAAGTGAGCCCCCCGAGTGGGGCTTGTGTCTTTTAATTTATACAGTTTTTTGGAGAACAAGTTACAGACAAAAGAAGAAAAAGATTTTAGTCACCACCCTTCAAGATCCCTGAGACCAGTCACGTATCTTCAATTACCTGCCACCCTTAACAATCTCCTTTAACAGCTTCCAGTTAACTAATTGCCCTTCACACCTTCCATTCTGATGCCTGCTTCTTAGACGTGCTGGCTCTATCTTAATTGCTTCTCCATTCAAAAGCTAACTGTCCCTACGTGTGCTCCCTCAGATACTTTGTAACATGTTTTGGCATGTCCTCTCATATACAATGTATCCAGCATGTCCCCTTATACAACGTTATACTTATACAATGTTATACTTCCACACCATCATACCATCTCCTCCATAAACTTACCGAGTTTAATCTTAAAGCCAGATAGATCTTTTGCCCCCACTGCTTCCCTTGGAAGGCTATTCCAAAACTTCACTCCTCTGATGGTTAAAAACCTTCGTCTAATTTCTAGTCTAAATTTCCTAGTGGCCAGTTTATATCCATTTGTTCTTGTGTCCACATTGGTACTGAGCTTAAATAATTCCTCTCCCTCTCTGGTATTTATCCCTCTGATATATTTATAGAGAGCAATCATATCTCCCCTCAACCTTCTTTTAGGTAGGCTAAACAAGCCAAGCTCCCTGAGTCTCCTTTCATAAGACAAATTTTCCATTCCTCGGATCATCCTAGTAGCCCTTCTCTGTATCTGTTCCAGTTTGAATTCATCCTTCTTAAACATGGGAGACCAGAACTGCACACAGTATTCCAGGTGAGGTCTCACCAGTGCCTTGTATAACGGTACTAAAACCTCCTTATCCCTACTGGAAATACCTCTCCTGATGCATCCCAAGACCGCATTAGCTTTTTTCACAGCCATATCACATTGGCGGCTCATAGTCATCCTATGATCAACCAATACTCCAAGGTCCTTTTCCTCCTCCGTTTCTTCTAATTGATGCGTCCCTAGCTTATAACTAAAATTCTTGTTATTAATCCCTAAATGCATGATCTTACACTTCTCACTATTAAATTTCATCCTATTACTATTACTCCAGTTTACAAGGTCATCCAGATCCTCCTGTAGGGTGTCCCTGTCCTTCTCTAAGTTGGCAATACCTCCCAGCTTTGTATCATCTGCAAACTTTATTAGCACACTCCCGCTTTTTGTGCCAAGGTCAGTAATAAAAAGATTAAATAAGATTGGTCCCAAAACCGATCCTTGAGGAACTCCACTGGTAACCTCCCTCCAGCCGGACAGTTCACCTTTCAGTAGGACCCGTTGTAGTCTCCCCTTTAACCAATTCCTTATCCACCTTTCAATTTTCCTATTGATCCCCATCTTATCCAATTTAACTAATAATTCTCCATGTGGCACGGTATCAAATGCCGTACTAAAATCCAGGTAAATTAGATCCAGTGCGTTTCCTTTGTCTAAAAAATCTGTTACTTTCTCAGAGAAGGAGATCAGGTTGGTTTGGCACGATCTACCTTTTGTAAAACCATGTTGTATTTTGTCCCATTTACCATTGACTTCAATGTCCTTAACTACCTTCTCCTTCAAAATTTTTTCCAAGACCTTGCATACTACAGATGTCAAACTAACAGGCCTATAATTACCCGGATCATTTTTTTTCCCTTTCTTAAAAATAGGAACTATGTTAGCAATTCTCCAATCATACAGTACAACCCCTGAGTTTACAGATTCATTAAAAATTCTTGCTAATGGGCTTGCAATTTCTTGTGCCAATTCCTTTAATATTCTTGGATGAAGATTATCTGGGACCCCCGATTTAGTCCCATTAAGCTGTTTGAGTTTCGCTTCTATCTCAGATATGGTAATATCTAAGTCCGTATCCTCATTCCCCTTTGTCATGCTACCATTATCCCTAAGATCCTCTTTAGTCTTATTAAAGACTGAGGCAAAGTATTTGTTTAGATATTGGGCCATGCCTAGATTATCCTTGACCTCCACTCTATCCTCAGTGTTTAGCGGTCCCACTTCTTCTTTCTTTGTTTTCTTCTTATTTATATGACTATAGAACCTTTTACTATTGGTTTTAATTCCCTTTGCAAGGTCCAACTCTACTTGACTTTTAGCCTGTCTCACTTTATCCCTACATGTTCTGACCTCAATAAGGTAGCTTTCCTTGCTGATCCCTCCCTTTTTCCACTCCCTATATGCTTTCTGCTTTTTCTTAATCACCTCTCTGAGATGCTTGCTCATCCAGCTTGGTCTACAACTCCTGCCTATAATTTTTTTCCCCTTACTTGGGATGCAGGCTTCCGATAGCTTCTGCAGCTTTGATTTAAAATAATCCCAGGCCTCCTCTACCTTTAGATCCATAAATTCTTCAGTCCAATCCACTTCCCTAACTAATTTCCTTAATTTTTGAAAGTTAGCCCTTTTGAAATCAAAAACCCTAGCTGCAGATTTATTTTTATTAATCCTTCCGTTCAGTTTGAACTGAATTAGCTCATGATCACTTGAGCCAAGATTATCCCCTACAACCATTTCTACTATGAGGTCCTCACTACTCACCAAAACGAAATCTAAAATGGCATCCCCTCTAGTCAGTTCTGCAACTAGTTGCTGAAGGAATCCATCAGCTATCACATCGAGGAAAATCTGAGCCCTATTATTATTACTAGCACTCGTCCTCCAGTTTATATCTAGGAAGTTAAAGTCTCCCATGATCACACAGTTTCCATTAGTATTTACTTTATTAAAAACATTAAAAAGGGCTCTATCCGTATCCAAATTAGATCCCGGCGGTCTATAGCACACCCCAAGCACTATCCCAGGGGAGGCTCTAATAGTTTTCTTCCCCAATTTAATTTTTGCCGAGACGGACTCAGTCATATCCATTTCATCGCTTCTTATTTCTTTACATTCTATCTCATCATTGATATACAGTGCTACTCCACCACCTTTACCTTTATTTCGGTCTTTCCTACACAGCACGTACCCTTCAATACCTGTAGCCCAGTCATGACTACTATTCCACCATGTTTCTGTTATCCCTATAATATCTGGTTTCACTTCCTGCACCAGTAGCTCTAGTTCCTCCATTTTGTCACCTAGGCTCCTCGCATTAGTGTACAAACATCTTAATTTTTGCTGTTTGGCCTCACTCACATTCTGTACCCTATTAGGCACGGTCATTTTACTACCAGTATAACCTATTAGACTTGTATCTACACTGCCCTTCCTCCTACCCACGGCTGTATCCACTCTTACTTCATTTTCTTTCCTCTCAATGCTAAATTCTGGCGTGGAGATTACCTGGACATCTCCCAACCATCTCCCCCTAATTCCTAGTTTAAAGCTCTCTTAATCAGTTTTGCCAGCCTCCATCCTAGAAGTCTATTTCCTTCCCTACTCAGATGAAGTCCATCCCAAGAGAACTGTCCTCTATCCATGAATGCCTCCCAGTGGCCATACATCCCAAAGCCCTCCTTATAGCACCACTGCCTAAGCCATCTGTTGATAGTCATAATCTTGTCACACCTTTGTTGCCCTTCTCTAGGAACAGGCAGAATCCCACTAAAGATCACCTGAGCCTCAATTTCCTTAAGCGTCTTCCCCAGCCTAGCATAGTCTCCCTTAATACTTTCCAGCGAGAATCTAGCCGTATCATTTGTTCCCACATGAAGGATAATTAGGGGATTCTTCCCCGCTCCCTTTAGAATCCTTTTCAACCTCAGGTCTACATCCCGTATCTTAGCACCTGGAAGACAGCACACCCTCCTATTCTCCGGATCAGCTCTGATTACAGGCCTATCTATTCTTCTCAGTAAAGAGTCCCCAATCACATAGACCTGTCTTTTCCTAGTGACGGTGCTATTCTCTAGTCTATCCCCTGTTCCCTCTGGCTGCAAGTTCTTTCCATTCCTATTCTCCCTTGTAATCCTCTTTAACCCATCCTGTATCCTCCTAGGGCTCATATTTGGTTTAATCTCCATTAACTCTTCCCCTTTTCCTATAGGACTAGCCACTCTTCTCTTCTTCCTTGCCCTTCCACCTTCAGTGACTACCTGCTGAGCCCCTTCTTCATTTTCCAACTCTGCATACCTATTCTTAAGCTCTGTCTTTTCCTCTGCCTGGTTCTTTTAGTCACATGCTTCCACTGACCACTTTCCTCACCCAGTCTCCCCTCAGAATTCCTCAGTCCTGCTTCCATCTGCAAGTCTGAGCTTTTCCCTTCAGATACCTCATGTCTTTGCTCCATAATCTGCTCAAACCCCTTCCGAAACTCGGCCAGACTTTCCACCTGCATCTCCAAACCTCGGATCTTTTCCTCCATCAGCTCTATCAGACGGCACTTCATACAGACAAAACTCTTATCAGGTGCCCCCTCCAGGATCATGTACATACCACAGCTTCCACATCCAGTCATCTTCATTGTGTCTTCCACTACATGGGTCACTCCCACTGCTGCCTCTGTATCTATCATAGCCTTCCCACCTAAATCCTGTTAATCTGGGAAACACAAACCACACCAAAACACCACCCCCCACAGCAATAAAACAAGCACCACAAGACAAACTCCCTTTACAAACTCCCCTGTTTACAGCTCTGTTTGCGGCTCCTGTGCCGCTGCCTGACTGGCTGGCTACCTTTATAGGACCCCTAGTCAGAGAAGCCCCGCCCCCTAATCAGGACTCAGCTTCTCTCCCAGCACAAAGCCCCTACAAGCCTCTCCACATACAAATACTACCAATACAAAACCAAACACAAATACCTTCTCCTCCAACAGAACTCCCATTTTAATCCATTAAGTCCCCTTTTTGTCCAGTAACTACAGGGCTGTTAATGGTCCCCTTCACCTTGAATGGTCCCTTAGAATAGGTACTAACTATTTATGTTAAACTAGCTGTTCAGCCTTGTATATAGTTGTGACACTCTGGGTAGGTCACTGCAATCAGCTGAGTTGGGCTTCCACGGCTTGGGCCAAGGGCTGTTTAATTGTGGTGTAGATATTTGGGCTCGGGCTGTGGCCAGAGCTCTGGAACCCTCCCACCTCACAGGCTCCCAGAGCCCAGGCTGTAGCCCCAACTTGAACGTCAACACTGCAATTAAACAGCCTTTTAGCCTGAGACCCGCGAGTCCGAGTCAGCTGGCCCCAGCCAGCCACAGGGTTTTAATTGCAGTTTTGACATACCTTCTGACTACCTTTCCCAGACCTGTAGAAGAGCTCTGTGCAGCTTGAGAGCTTGTCTTGCTTACCATAAGAAGTTGGTCCAATAAAAGACATTACCTCACCCACCTTGTGTCTCTAATATCCTGGGACCAACACAGCTACAACAACACTGCATATATCACCTATTTGATAGATAATGTTACGTTATGCAAGCATGAATACTGGTAAGACCAAGCTGAGGGAGGAGGACTCACCGTAAAGGATATCCGTCAGGTAGCTTAGAAGAGTGAAAGAATTTCAATACTTAGGATAAATGGTTGCTGATGATGGTGCTCTCCTGAGTGATACCCAGATCATACTAAGCTGCATGATGTGAATGGCAGCTCACAGTTCTCTGTGACAAAAATGCCCTTAGTGTAGAAAGTATAAAACTATCATTTGACTTGGCCAGTCACAAGAAAGGAAATCAGTATGCTTGCCGCCATGGAATTGAAGATGTTGAGCTGGTCAGATATTTAGACTCTCTGTCATTAGAAATGAAACAAGTTGGAAGGGGCCTAATGCCATATGCTCCAGTTGAAGGGAGGTTGAAGGAGGCTAGGTCATGTTGGTGTGGGTGTATCCAGCAGAGACTGGAGAGCTATATTGGTAGGATGGCTCTTGCAATGACTGCGGCCGGAAGACAACCAAGTCTGAGGACCAGATATCAGTGGACCTCAGATAGACCAATCTGCATGATAACCTGGATGGTTGTAAGTTTTGGAAGAATGCTGCAAAAGTTGCTGACCGTGAATAGGGAAGCGGCAAGGAAGAAGAAGAGATATATATTGCATTACATTTAAGTTACAAACATTGTATTTATTTTTTATAACACTTAAATGCTGAGTAAATATTTAAGTATTGGGTATTTAAACAAAGGAAACAGGAGCAGCAGTAAAATGAATACAAATAATCAACAGGCACAGTAAAGCCGATAGCTAGTACCTGACCATGCAGATGTGACAGTGGGCTGTGGAAGTGGGAAAGATGAGGGGATTGATGCACTAGAGTAGGGAATGTTTGGAGGGGAGATAACATGGTTTTGAGATGGAAAATTAAGCCACAATCCTATGATTTGAAGTCATGAAGTTGAGACTGGTCAGCAGTTCACAGGGCTGGTCCCTGAGATGACAAAATGAGAGAGGGAGAGTTCCAGAAAACTAGATCTAAGAGAGAAACATGTAGTGTGTTTAGCATCACAATTTGCTTATTCATTGCATTTTCTAAAGTTGCAAGAACCTGAATGAAGGGTACAGGCACTGGGATATTGAATAATGCTACAGGGATATTTACATACACATATAGAGACTCCAGTAAGCTATTGTACAGTGGGCACTCCAATAAATACTGCAAGTATGAACCTGCTCCTATTGAAGTCAATGGCACAGCTCCCCCAGATAAGGCCCTGCATGTTTTGCAGTGCATCTAATAAACCATACTCCTACCTTGCTATGAAAGTTTTATTGAAATGTAATTGAAGTGCAATAGTTGATGGATAATTTTCCTCTTCTTTAAAGTAAACCTTTAGTTGCTTGTAGGATGCATGAAAATTATTGGCAATTCTTTCAAATAACCATTCCATCCTTCTATGAAAGGGTACAGTAGCCATGCATTCTAATTTAAACAATCTTTGTATATCCCACAAAACTTGTTTACTAAACCAAGTTGTATTGCAATCTTTAAAAAAGAAATATTCTAAACACATTTTACATTTAGACTTGTTTTCCTAATTGTTCCCTTAATGAATTAATTAAAATATCTGTCTTGGACACTAAGTGATGTGTCCTATATAACCTTATGTACATACTGCAATTTTATGTTAATCATATCAGGTATTTAAGGATCTAGCTGAAGCAATCTTGGAATTGTTAGCAATGATCTTGGAGAACTCGGAGGATGGGTTTGGTCCCAGAGGACTGGAAAAGGGAAGCATAGTGTCCGTCTTTTAAAAGGGAAACAACAAGGACCAGGGGAATTATAGACCATCAGCCTACCAGGGTACCAGAAAAGATACTGGAACAAATTATTCAACAGTCTGTTTGTTAGAAGATAATAAGGTTCTAAGGAATAGCCAGCATGGATTTGTCAAGAACAAATCATGCCAAACCAAACTAATTTCCTTTGTTGACAAGATTACTGGCCTAGTGGATGGCGGGAAGCAGTAGATATGATAAATCTTGATTTCTGTAAGGATTTGACAGTCCCACTTCACATTCTCATTAGCAAACTAGGGAAATGTGGTGTACATACAATTACTATAAGGTGGGTGTGCAACTTATTGAAAGACTACTCAAAGAATAATTATCAGTGGTTTCCTGTCACATTGACAAGATGTATCTAGGGGTCTGTCCTTGGTCTGGTACTAGTCAATGTTTTCATTAATGACTTGAATAATAGAGTAGAGAATATGCTTATAAAATGTATGGATGACACCAAGCGGGGAAGGGTTGCAAGCATTTTGGAGGACAGGATTAGAATTCAAAATGACCCTTGACAAATTGGAGAATTGGTCTGAAATCAGCAAGAAGTTCAGAAAAGACAAGAGCAAAGTATTACACTTAGGCAGAAAAAATCAAAGGCACAGCTACAAAATGGGGACTAACTGGCTAGGTGGTAGTACTGCTGACTGCTGGTCATAGTGGATCACAAATTTAAGTGAGAGTCAGCAATGTGATGCAGTTGTGAAAAAAGCTATTGTTATTCTGGGGTGTATTAAAAGAAGTGCCACATGTAACACACTGAAGGTAATTGTCCCTCTCTGTTCGGCACTAGTGAGGCCTCAGTTGGACTACTGTGTCCAGTTCTGGATGCTACAGTTTAGGAAAGATGTGGACAATTTGGAGAAAGTCCGGAGGAGAGCAACAAAAAAGATAAAAGGTTTAGAAAACCTGACATATGAGGAAAGGTTAAAAAAAAATTGGGTGCGTTTAATCTTGAGAAAAGAAGACTGCCGGGGGGACCTGGTAATAGTTTTCAAATAAGGGCTGTTATAAAGAAGACAGGGATCTATTGTTCTCCATGTCCACTGAAGGCAGGACAAGAATTAATGGATTTAATTGCAGTAAGGGAGATTTAGGTTAGGTGTTAGGAAAAACTTTGTATGTATAAGGGTAATTAAGCACTGGAATAGACTTCCAAGAGAGGTTATGGAATCCCAGGCATTGGAGATTTGTAAGAACAAGTTGGGCAAACACCTGTTAGGTGTGGTCTGGGTTTACCTGGTCCTGCCTCAGTGCTGAGGGCTGGAGTCGATGAGCTCTCAAGGTCCATTTGCACAATCAGAGACCTCACTTAGGGAATGAACAGGGCTCTGACATCCCTGTTTACCCTGGACCACACTTTTGTACGTCCTCTGTGTGAGATCCCAGAAGTTTTCTCTTTCTGAGTAGTGTTCAACAGAGGGATTATTTTGTTTGGCTCATTTGTATGTTCTTCCAGCTGCCCAGTGCCCTGCCTGCCATGAAAGACACTCTGTCTTCTTTCTTAATAAGCTTCAAAACAAAGTTTTGGTTTGAGTTTTTGAGTTACCGGTTCAGGCAGGCTCTTACTTTTTACTCAACCCTGTGTGCACATCTTTATTATTTATTGTATTCTCAGTAATTGATTAATCAGTAATCCCTGAACTAGCAATTTTCCTATGGAATGGAAAAGGTTTATTTTCTTCTGGGGTGTGTTAAGGAGCTGAAATGAAATTCAGGTTGGTCTTGAGTTTCTTGTCATGCCAAGGTGTTTGTTCTGTTAGTATTGCCTTTCTCCCTGTAAATCAGACATTCTTCTTGGGTTGCATAAGGTTACTCGTGACATGATTAATGCAGGAAGGTTAGAGAGGAATGACGTAGTGGCTCATGCAAAGTTTACCTGAGAATTATCTCTAGCTCTCTAGTGTTTAGTGTCTGTGTGAGTCATGTGCTGACGCCTTGCCATCTCCTGTTCTTCAGCTGGGTAAGATCACACTTACCTCACTTTATGCATTTCTTCTTTTCATGCCAGATCTGATTAGAAGCACTTTTGTTTTAAGCCCTATATTTATGAAACATTAAATATAATTTTTACAGATAAGTGACCTCGTTTTTAAGCAGAAAGACCCATTTGATATTTGTGATTCAAGCAACTGTGGAAACTCGATGAGGATATTGCTGTCCTTAGATAAATTCTGATTCTGTCAACTTTAGCTTTTTTTAACTGCCTGAAGATTTAATGACGATAGCTTAACAGCAGTAATGAGCTTCGCTGTAGGACCATAAGTCCTCAGATATTGGCGTTCACTAGCTATCCTGATTTGGGTGTGTGTGCACATATGCTGTAAAAATATAGGCAAGTTTGTACCAAAGCCACTGGTGTTTGAACCGTGCTGTTGCTTTAGAGGTATCTCAGCTGAGGCCCGGCCTGTAGCTACAACTCTTTCAGGGAAGCTCATTATAACAGTCGATTCCTTAACAGGGTTACAGCAAGGTCCTTTTTCTATTATTCTTTTATTTTTCTTTAAGACAGATTTCTTACAGGCTCTTTGAAGTGTGTACTGTGGAGTTAGCCACCAGGTTTGTTAGAACTAGGGCATAATTCTAAGAGATGCCAAGTGGTCTTAAGTCCCGTTTAAAGAGATCATTGTGGTATGAGGACAATGAACACTGTGCAGAAGGTTCTCAAACTTTTGCAAACTTAGCACATTTCCTGTGTCAGGCTATCATGAAGTCTTTGGCACACTCATACACCCGAATTTAGCATATAGTAGCACTGTGTCTATTACTATGTGTATAAACTATATAAACAGTAAGCATTTTTACACAACATAATGCAAATTAAGTATAGCAATAGAGGCTAATAGTGAAAATTTGCTGTCATTTTTCAGCCAGCTCCTGCTGTTCAACATGTGGAAGCCCTAATGTGGGTCACAATGTGTGGAAAAAGATATAAATTGGTGGACATAAAAAAAGGACGTGTGGAAATTTAAAATGCCCTGGGATTCATTCTTTTAGTGAAAAATTCTTTCTATAACTTCAGTTTCATAATTCTTAATTTGTGATATTTTTAACAATAAAAGAGAGGGAATACAAAGTTTGTTTGGAGCATAGATAATGTTGGGACCGAAATGAATGACATCCCTCTGAACGATGTTCACTTGAGAAGTATGGGTAAGGGAAACTATGCTTTGTAGTAAACTCTGTAATTCCCTGAATTGTACCTGACACAAATTGTACTGATGGTTGAAAATAAATGGTATAATACATAGTTTCTGATTGCATTATTGAAATGCATATTTTAATGAGATGAGAATTTATCTAGTTACACATTTAAGGTAAAGTTATACTGGACAATTCATTTTAATGAAAATAATGTGAATCTGTAAGAGTATGAGTTTTAAATTCAAGATATTCTAAAGTCATGGAACAAATTCTGCTGTATTATTTGTGAAATATGTGGTCATGAAATTAAAGATTATCATAATGCATATACACAAGGGGTCAGTGTTAAAATTGCACGTGCAACCTTAACATTGTTTGCATTTTTTTCCTATTAAAAAAAATGTTATGAAATCTGCGTTCGTTTCACTGATTTACAGATAAAACCATGAATGTTGAAAGAATTTGAAAATCTAACTTACTCTTCACCACTTAATTGTATGTGAGTTTTTTAAATAACTTGCAGCTTGAGCCTTGAAACAGGTCTGGTGTGTTTCACTTTCTTGTTCTTACGCTAACAATATGTGGGTTGCAAAAGTTTAAGAAATGTATAAGTAGCTTTTCATTGAAATGTTTTAAACTTGTTCAGAAAATTCTAAGATTTTGTTTTTGTTCACCAAAACCAAATGTATAGCACAAACTCTCTTTAATTAAGTAAAAATCAAAAATAAAATTTAGATATTTTCACTCTACTATTAAAAATCCTTCACCTGAAATCTTGAGGAAGGACTTCATCAGCAGTCCAGTTAATGTTGAACTGAAATTTCACTTAGCTACTTAAATTAAGTAGCAAACCATATGAAAATAGCCCCATTCAGCGTTCCTTACGCAGTCAAAACTCCTCCTGAGATGGGAGTTCTGAGTAAGGAAGGGCCCAAAAGCAGAAAACAGATTTACTAAAGACTGTCCTGGCTCAGGTAACCTAATAACAAGTGTAAGAAGCCAAAATAACCAAGTTACTTTCATGGCCAGAACTATAGTGCATTGTCTGCAATTATTTGATTACCTAATTCTTGGTTTCTGCAAGGGATTTATGTACTGTTTACACATGACATGCCTCACTCAGAACAAAAATAACTTGCTTTGCTCAATGTTTTTATAGTATCTTGCCTTCACATGTAGTTTGTCTATAGTTAGTGCTGTTCACCATCACTATTTTTACCTTAATCACTAGGTTTGTTAACATATGTAGTTAGACAGTTTTTTCCAGTGAAGGTTGCACCATCTTTTAGTGTTCCATTTTCCCCAGAGCTTTTCATTTTACAGATTTTCTTGTGTTCTGTTTGGCAAGTGTTTAAAATGCAACAGCAGCCAACAACGTTACAGTATCCCTCTCTTTGTCTCTAAAAGAAACCCTGTGATGTTGCTTCAAAAAAAAGCAGAAAAAAATCCATCTTTTATTAATAAGAGCAAGTATTATTGTATTTCTATTGCCATTTGCAATGTATAAATCACAATGATGTAGTAATAAGACCAAAGGAAGCACGCAAATGACTTAAGTAGCTTGACATTAGATGGTGCTACTTTACATTCTGTAAAGAATCCGTGAAGCCTCTGGCTCCTGCTCTTCCAATTGCTAGCCTAGAGTTTGCATGCTCAGTCTGTAAATTAATCATATGATCAAAAAAAAACAAACAAAAACAAAAATGAAACCTACAGAAGTACACAACAGCTGTCACACATCAAAATGACCCGGGGAAACTCAAAAGAAAGGACAATCTCAAGCAGATAGAAACAGAGCAACCGAAACCGGGAAGCAGATGGTGATGGCAGTCATGTGCATGCCAGTCAGTGGAAATGCCACATATGTAAACACAGATGTAATGTAGCTAAAAGATACAAAGAGAAGCAGTGCTATAACCTAGAGTCAGGATCCAACATTCAAAGCTTAGTATTTTACTGAGGAGAGTTGTCTTGGGTCAGATTGCTCCCTTCTGAACTGTACTTTTAGAGTCTTGACTCAAAGTAGAAGCTTGGATGCCTTTGGGCTCTAGAAGAACCCAGGCAGTAGTTCATCATCCACATTTTTCCATCTGTGTTGCTGTGGGGATCAACATCTGGTTTACCTATGTGCGAAGGAATCCAAATCTCATTTGCCAAGATGCTCTTTTGACATGTTCTTCAAACCTGTCCTCACAAGTTGGAGTTGGGCCAGTTATATGTCCTTTTTGATGGCTAGATTGAGGCGCAAGCAATTAAAGTGTCCTTTTCCTTCTTATTGCTCTCATACAGCACTGCTACCAACTTCCTTATTGCAGAAATTGCAGCTTGTCTTTCACTCTCTCCCAATTTGGCAACAGTTTTTTTTTTCCAACCCAATACCAAATAGGGATGACACAGAGTCATATCCTGTTACTGTGTGTAAAGGAAGAAATACGTTGTAGAAGTCAGAAGTGAGTGCATCACAGATCGCATGCACAGGTCTGAAGTGACTGTCACAATCAACATCTGGACACAACTAACCTGAACCCCAAAGAATAAGCAATTGAATCAGCTGGCTGGAACAATAAGAAACGGAAAAGAAAACCCCAGTCTTGGGCCATGTCTGCACTACCGCTTATGGGAAAATTTATGTTGCTCAGGGGTGTGAAAAAAACACCCCAAGTGACACGTTTTGCTGGCATAAGCACTCGTGCACAATGCTATGACAGTGAGAGAGCTTCTCCCAATGACGTCGCTACTGCTGCTCATGGAGGTGGTTTTATTATGTCGACAAGAGAGCTTTCTCCTGTCGGCATAGAGCTATACGAACAATCTTACAGGGGCGCAGCTGCATCAGTACAGTTGTACCCTGTAAGTTTGCTTCTGCAGACATGGCCTTAGGCTATGGCCGCACTACAGAGCGTACGCTGCCTCTCGTGAAGGTGGAATTATTAAGCCGACCAGAGAGCTCTTTTTCGTTGGCTTAGACTGAGCATCTTCACCAGATGTGCTATAGCAGTGCAGCTGCGCCAATGTTAATTTGTAGTGTAGACCTCCCCTAAGAGGGGAGGGAATTTCCCATACCAGAAGGAGTTTGAAATGAAGGACACCCAGAAACTGAGGGCCAGCATCAAGGTGGGGTGCTGTCTGTGAAATGCTCAATCCCCTTTCTGATGGAGGTACGCTGGGAAACTGTTCAGAGAAAATAGATAACATATTAGAAAAGGGAATCTAGTTAATATAGAAGTGTAAAACGTGAGGTTCTGTCTTTGTTTATTTTTTGTGTAACTTGCTTTTCCCTGACTATTTCATCTTTGAATCTGTGATTTTTCTATCAAATAAAGCTTTTGTTTATTTTTATCTGAAGCCGGTCACTGTTGTGTAGAGTGTGTGTGTCAAAGTGAATTGATAATTCGGGGCAGGTTTCAATCTTTTGGGGGTGATGAACCAGATGGAAAAATGTCTGAGTGTCTGGTAATTAAGAACTGGGGGTAAATGGATTTGGGGAGACTCAGAATTGGAAGGGCTGTTGGGGTCACCCTGCAAAGAGTAACTAGGATGGTGGAAGCCAGGGTGAGACTTCTGTGGTGTCAGGGCTTGGGTTTGTAGCAGCATAGCATTAAGGCACTCTAAGTAAAAAGGCAGGTGCGGACAGCACTCCTTATTGTCTGGGTGATCCCCACAATGTCACAACAAAGCTTGTCAGTTGTGCTGGTAAGGGTACCTGCTCCAATCCATATGTTATCTATGTGCTCCATTTTGGGAAAGGAGTGAACAGCAAAGACCAAAACACCTGTATCAAGTGATCTAATTACTATGCATCCTTTGACACCAGGAGATCCAAAAGTCATCCTTGTGTCCACTTCTTCTTGAGTTCTGTGCAAAGCTTGGGCTTTTTCAACACATCTAATGACACATCTTTGCTACTTCACCATTGGAAAACCCTCCAGTAAAGAGGAGAGTTTGTGTTGGGTATGCTCCTGCACTCTAAAGTGTGTTTTGAACCATATATTCAAAGAGGAATTTTACAAGTGACTTCCTATTAGATGCTATGTTTAGAAACTTTTTCCATGGAGGCAGAGGGGCATCCACCAATCACCTGGTATTTCTTTCATACAATCTTAGATCCTGTCTGGCGTGGTCTTTCTGCAGTTTTCACAGAGTTACTGTTGTCATATCTGTCAAAGACTTTGATTACAGAATTAGCTTTGTCATATCCTTTTAGAACATGCCTCAAGTACTCAGCGACCAATTAATCAAATGTGTGGAATTTGTCTCCAGCCATAATTTGTATGACAGCCCTGACGTCTGATGTACACTGTGGTTTCTTTGTTGTATGCTCTTAGCTCATGGTTTCTTTCAGTTTGAGCTTCCAGCTGATGCCTTAATTCAACTTTGTCTGTTTGTTTCGTTGTGCCATCAGCATGGAAGAGGGACATAGATTCAGGTTGTATTGGATGATTAAGAACAGTTGCAATTGAAATGTCATCTTTGCATCTTGGTAAGGACAGGGCTCAGCGGAAAACAGTTTCTGGAGTGATAGCTGCTGTGATTGTCTCTCCGTTGCTAGGCTTAAATTTGATCATCTTGGCCATGTCAGCAAATGTTTGAAAGCCAGAATTCGTGACTGGGCTGAAAAAACTGTAGTGTCCCCGCAGGATCAAATACACCTCTCACAAATCTCTCCATTTGTTCTTCACCAACATCTGCTATTTTCCGTAGAGACCCTTGTATATATGATGTTACTTGCAGTCCAGTAGACATGTTGTTAATTACCTCTGGAAGTGATTCAAGGTCAAATGGGTTTGTCATACTGTTGACGATATGGTTGGTAAGAACTGTAACACGCTTTTCATCCATCTTCAGTGCAGAGACAAGGGCTTGTTTGTGGACTTTGTCCTCACAACTACTTGTTAGGCTACTTTGTTCTCTCATAACTTTTTCATATTCATAATATGCAACTGTGCATTGTCATCTCTAACACTGATACTGATCTGTGTATAACTATCACTGAATTAAAAAGCTAGTTTCAAGACTATTTCAAAGGATAGTGCTGCATGTGTAGGCAATTACAAACTGGAACCTTCTACCAGGCATACTAGATGCTACATTGTCTGTACAAAAGCTTACAAATAGAGTAGCATTACTTTAGGAATTCACATACATTTATATTTACCCACTCTGCAGTACAAACTGAGGGCATGCGATCTCCTGCTACTGGTGCCCAGCCTTCGGTGTGAGACTGACCTGGTTATCAAATTTTAGTTGAAAATATAGAAAACTTGTGAGATACTTTAAGAATTAAGAATATGGGATGTGAAAACTCTTCGTGTTAGTATATTGCAAAATGTTGATATTTACCATTTTTGCCACATGCTAAACAGCATCATCATTTCTGGGAGAAAAAAAGACTTGCTCATGCAAAACCAGTAAAAATCTTTTAATACATCATCTTTTGGTAGCTTTGACCAATAAACATCACATTAAGGTATTGAAATTAACTTAAATTGTAAAAACTGTAGTCAGTCATGTTGCAGTGTTTCTGAAACTATCTAAAAAAGGACATTTTCTCATTTTGGGTACCATTGTTTTACCTCTCTTTCAGGCTTATGACACCACGTGGTAGCTCTCCATCATACCTCATCTAAATGGACATAAAAATAAGCTTTCAAATAATGTATGATGTGGGTGTGTGAAGTATGGGTACATTAAACTCCAAAAATATGGCCTGTTTTGGAGACTTGCCTCACGCCTACTATATCAAGGAGAAACAAATAAACAAAGCCTCCAAAACGTCCTTGCTTATGGAGACTTTAATTTCAAATCAAGTATAGGAACAATCCTGTTAGGATTTTACTGTGCATTTAGTCACAGGTTTCATATGACCCTGTTCATAAAACATACTTTCCTTTCACTAGAGACCACTGGTTGCAGAATAACTAATGCTCGCTATGAGTATTTAGGAACTGCAAAGAGTTTTCAAAAGCAAAAAGCAGCCAAGATTAATAAACACAATTTTAAAAATTATTTTTAAAGAGGAAAAACTGATTTTTCTTAACCTGTAATAAGTAGAGCTGGTTGACATTTTTCATTTTGAAACTTTAAGAAACATTTTTGGAAAACTAACACTTTTGTGAAAAAAAATCAATGTTTTAAAAATTGTCTGATTTTTTTCAACAAAAAATGAAAACTACTTGTTTATGTGTGTGTTTTGGTCCACAGCCCATTTTCTCACTTTGCCACTGTAAATGGAAAAGAAGGGAGTGGTGCAGTGAAAATGTAAATAGCTACAAAACAAATTACTTTGATCACCGTTGTTTACAAAAGTTGACAATTATTTGGAATCAAACTTCAAAATTCAGCATGGCTAGGACAAGCAAAGACACTGTGAGACATATGCCTCATGATTGCATATAAGAGCCCATGCACACCTGTCTGAATTCAAATAAATATATAGTATTGCTAATTTTTTAAACACCGTAAAATCTGAATGAAGGACCTTCATCTCCAGCAGGCAAGCTTCTCTCTTAAGTGACCACCTTGAAGTCTCCACATGTGGTTCTCAGTTGTTTTGTCTGAATTTTAGTTGAAAACCCACCTCTATGAAGTAACCTTTTTTTTTTAAAACTGGTCCCTTGGGTTTCATTGTATTAATACAAAATTTCCTTTATTGATTGTTTGTATATATTAGCAGTCTCCCTGTTAATGTTAATTACTGTGTCAAAAAAATGGCAATTTCCTGTTCTGATGTTAGCTTCTTGTTTTCTTTGGGTTGTTCCATGGTTGTCATGATATCCATAATTCATTATTTTGGAATTACTTGTGTTTTTAAACTGTGATATACAGAGTGATGATTTTTACTTTTCTTAATTGTAGGTAAGAACACTTCTTGCAGTGCTTTTGCCCTTGGTGGAATTTCTCGTTTGGTAAAGTATTAACCTATCTCTATTAAAAGCTTTGACATTTTACCTTTCTGCTTTTCAAAGTGGGGCTTGCCTTAGTAACGGCACATGGTTCTCTGAATCATAGCAAAAAACATGAGGACAAGATGATTACCAAGTAATTATACATGTTCTTAAATGCTTGTTATAAGAGCATTTGAAGTTTTCATAGCAATGCTTTTGTTGGTTTTCATCCCCATTTTCTATGTTAAAAAAGTAGCATATTAGAGGAGTTTATAATTAGCAGGTACAGATGAGGCTGTAACTTGTTTAAGCCCTAATTAAATGAGATATTAAATGAGATATAAATGAGCACATGGGTAGTATAGGATTACTCTTTTGCTTAAAGTTAATCACATGCTTAAGTACCTCAGTGAATCATGGTTTTAATGATGAGACAAAGGGTTGCAAAAGCAGGATTTTAAACTCTTGCTCTTTTGAGTAAAGAACTCTGATAGGCCATTATTTTATGGATTCTTCAGCAATGGAAGGGACCTCTCTGCTATATTTCTCCTCCCCCTTCAATCCCCCCAGTTATTGACTCTAGAATTAGCTATTGTATGTTGTGATGATAGAATTCTAGAGACAAGACCGTTCATTTAAAAGTTGCCACTGGTTCTCCTAGTGAGAGGAGAATTGATACATTGTGGAGAGTATAAACTATAAATACGATTTCCTGTGTATTGGACACAGTTTGCCAGTTGCTGGAAACTTTTTTAGAAAAGAGATCTTGTCTGGTTACAATTCACAATTAACATATGGAAATTGACTTTTGGTTGAGAACAGCAGGCCATTTCTTTTTGCCAAGGATACTGTACATTGGTACATAGTATTGCAGTGCTGATGTTTGTTTTTTCTATATGTATATAGTTTTAATTAATCATCGAGAGGCCCATGCATTAGGTAATGCTGGAAAGAGACATTTTAAATCCTGTAATTCTTCATAAAGAATTATGGAAACACTGATACTGCTATCTCCTTGGTCAAAACTATGTGTCACTTGGACAGTATGTAGCTGTTTGCATCTGAGGCAAGTAAGAGCACATTTTCTGCGCTTCTGAATACTGTGTATTCCTTGGGATTTTGTATGTTTATAGAGGACTAAAAATAAAATAAAGAAGTAATGTAATACATGCTGGGAAATGAGATCTCCTCGTCTTTAAACTATACCATCTGAATTTTCATAGATTTTAGGGCTAAAAGAGACCATTATGACTATATAGTTTGGCCTCCTGCATAGCGCAGGCTAAAGAACTTCATCCAACAATCAAATGATTATTGGAAAATACTTAACTTGGAATTTAGCCATAGCACTCCATTCAAATCAGTGCAACTTGTGTGGCTAAGTTCTCTAATGCACTGAAGATATAGGTGTGCGTCTTTCCTATCCTTCCATCTGCTAGATGATTTGATGGTGTTCTCAGGTTAACACTGGAAGCTACGAGACAAATTCTGGGAGCACATTGTTCATCGTTGCCAACAGAAGCACATGCATAGCAGGAGGAGGAGCAAAGGGCAGGAGATTTTCATGCTGATCTTTGCTGGTGCCAAAATCTTCAAGCCCTACCTCACCTAAGGAACATAGTCTTCCCATTTGGCTTTTGTACATACGTATATCCCTGACCTGGCCATGTCCCTTATGCTCAGCTTCCCTCCTCTGCAGATTATTTCTGCTTCTACCAAAACTATCTGGATGAGTTTGTGGTAGGGATGATGGAATGTTCCTCCTGTGACAGGGACCCCATAACCCTGTAATATTGGTGAGCATCTGTTCTGGGTTGTGTAAGAGTAGAGGCAGCATTTGGCCTCAGATGCATGTACAGTTGGTATATGTATGCTATGCACAGAGTACAGATATATATCATAAGAGTATGTATAATTTTCTCTAACCTATATTCCAAGGGTGGCCAAACTGCGGCTTGTGAGCCAGATGCAGCTCTTTTACAGTTAAAGTGTGGCTCACGGAACCCCCCGCCCCCATTCTCCACCTGCCACACTGGGGAGGAACTCGGGACTTCTTCTCTGTGGTAGGGTGATGGGGCTAGGGGCTTTTGCCAGAGACCACTGGTGCCTGCTGAGAGTGGGGTGTGGGGGCACAATTTAAAGGTTCACCCCCCCCCCCACAGCTTGAGTCATGCCCCCAATCAGACCCTTCCTTTTACCCTCAGCGGCCCCTCCTTACAGCTCCTAGATGTTTGCTGCTGTCCCTCCCTAGGGCTGCAGCTCCCAGCTTGCTGGCTCCAGCAGCTGCCGCGCAGGGAGGGGGCCTGGCAGCACCATGTGACTGAGTGGAGCCAGCAAACCCTGGCAAAAATGGGGGGTGGAGGGAATGACGTGACCCCACATGCCCCCCATGTGTCATCTCTGGCTTCAGCCCAGTGTGGGAGGGGTGTCTCTGGGCTTCAGCCCACGAGAGGTGCCTGCCAGAGTGCAGGGCTTAAGCCCTGAGCCCCAGCAGCTGTGCCCTGGCTCTCAAACTTCTGAAAATTGTCCTGTGAGACTTGGAGGGTCAGTTAGTTTGGCCACCCCTGCTGTATTCAGTTAGCTTTTAATCTACAATATGTTTTCTTTTGATCTGGCTTTCTGTAAGCACAGATAGGATAGAGGTGATTCTATGAAGAATTGTAAGACTTTTGTGAGGGCTGTTTTCTCTATGGTTTATGTGGGTGCTCTACTGGGTGTAGTCCAGATAAAAAGAAAGCAATTAGAAATCCAACAGCCTGAATACAGCAGCCTGATTAAGCTGTAATCCTGCTCTCTGAGTGATACCTGTTAGACTGAAACAACCATTTTCCCTCAAAACAAACAAACCAACAAACATTTTAGGAGGAATTCATTATGTAGCTCATAATCTTAAAAAAAAAAAAATCACATGAGTATAATCCAAATCCTTCACATTAAAATGTGATCTTTTAAATTTTACTCTAAATATTTTGGTTTCTTGTTTTCAATGTTCAGGGGATATCCTTATTTTGTACAGACAGTATCTCCTGCTAATATGTTGAAAGAGTTAAATCCAAACTTAAATTATTAATATATTACATCAATTGTTCTATAGCACTTATATTTTCTAGTAGGATACTAATTTACTGCCAGAAACATGACTCAGAAGATCAATAGCAAGCAAGCTGTACAAGTTAACACAAGAGAATGAAATTACTTCATTTGATAAGCATCAGGCTTCAAAAGCACGTTACGAAAATAGGGCTGTGGGTTTGCTCTAGGGAGATCACCTCTTTTAATTTTTACTATTGCTTGCAGAAGTAATTTTGGGAAATCTTGGGGTTTTGTTAGAAGATCACTGGCCACTTACTGGGGGACCCAAATGCTATCCTTTGATGATGATTATTCGTTATGTTTCTGTCCAGACAAGTAGTCATTTCAAACCAAATTTGCTTTACAAACTAGTTTATGGCACACACTAACAGAACTGAGGCTTCAGGTTTGTGTCCTTGATTCTTTTAATTGCAAATCAGACTAACAGGAGCAATAGTTCCCAGATTAGATGTTGGTCATGGTTTAAAAAATGGTTTATATCAGGAAGGCAGGTGTTTGAGGGAAATGGTGGAAGAGCTTGAGAGAAGATCTTGATTCAATAATTATGGGCCAGAACATATCCCTGATTGGGTTATTCCCACATAGGGGCAGAGAAACTTCATGAGATTGTACAATCAATGGAAATCATCCCTAGAAGTGTGTGGGGGTTTGCACTCCTCATGGTAGGTAGCCTGGAATTTCACTCTCTTAAACCAGCAAAAACCTACAGATCCACAACAAGTCCTTTGCCTTCACACAGGGTCCCAGCTCCCCTGAGGCGCTGTGACTGTATGAATCCCTGACCATCCCAAAACTTGCCCAGAAGAAAGAAAGGTGTTCTTAGCTGCAGAAAGGAAATCCTGAAAAGCTGATGCCCACAGGGTCAACTTGAGTTTACTCCCATTATTTTTCTTGACGGGGAAGGGGAATGCAATATAATGGAGAACAACCGTTCCAGCCTTTCCCGTACATGGGTCCCAAGACCTGCACAACTTCTCCAGAAAGGGTTTGGTGGGATTGTGGAATTAGATTAACAATGGAACGGAAGTCTCTTCCTCCCACCCTTATGCCACCTGCTCATATAAGGAGCTCTACAGTGCATCCCTGCAGTATGGTTTTTAACAGGAAGTCTGACCCTCATTGTTTTCTGAAAACTCTTATAATGTTGTTTGTTCTCTGTTTAAATAAGGACAGGTGGAAAAGGATAAGGAGAGTGTGAATATTGGGTTTGGAGGTCCATTTTTCTTTAGCAGGTGATTTGCAGTTCTGTGTTTGCTGCCTGTTGAAATGGTGATAATATGAATTCCGATTGGTGGAGATTAAGGGTGTGATTGCGTACAGCACAGGTGTGGCGCACAAAATAAAAAACGATGAGCAGAACCCGATCCTGCATTAATGAGTGCTCGTGTGCAGCCACCAAACTACTCGTGCTTGGAAGGAAGAATAAGGCCTAAGAGTGAAGCACAAAGCTAACCACCTCATAAGCTATCAAGACTATACATAACTCCATGTCTCCTCAGATGCTGTCAAGGGGCTTGAGACTTACTGCTGCTTAAATTGTAGGACTACGCCTAACACTTGCCATTACTTGCTCTAGTACATAGCCTGCATAAACACCTGAGCTGAAGTGCAATAGATCTGTGTTTCCTGCTGTGCCCCACCAGGGACGTGTGGGAGCAAGGCTTGTGAAGGAGAACAAAGGGGAAGAAAATTGAGTAATGTTGTGCTTTTCAAGTAGCATGCAGCCCTGTGAACTTAGCTGCTGGTTTGGAGGCGACTGTGCCTGTGCACCTGACTCTAGATGAGAATTAGTAAGAAAATATGACTTGGATTATTTCTAGAGGTCAGATCCTTTTGAACATTCTGTGCAAGTGACTCCAGATTCACTATTGGCCTTAACACTCTACCTTGCCAACATTCCTCCAGTTCTGTTTGTCATGACTAGTGCATGTTGGGTGTAATGTTTTCTTGAACTAAAATATGTCCAGCAAAAGTTTGGAAGGATTCTTCTGTCCATCTGCTTACTCTGCATGTACTTGCAGGAAGTCCATTTGCCATGTCTTTGTAAACATATTTATGCACTACATTAGATAGTCTTGAGTGTGGTTTGGTTCATTTTGACACCTAATAAATTACAATATTACAATAAATTAAAACTCTTCCATGATTTTCACTGGTTAACATTTGGTACAACAGATGTCAGAATTAAACTGGTACTGAACTAACATAGACGTGTGTCTCCTTTTCTGTGTATTCCCATTTCTTCTAGGTTGCTGTATTATGCCTTTTATAGAAAGCTAGCTCTTGGGTTATTGGCTTAATATTTCAAACACTGCATTTGTTGGTGCAATTGATGAGTAAAATATATATATATATTTGAAAACAACCAGTAAAAATAATGAACAAAACTCAAGGTTTAGGGGAAAAAGCCCTTATTGTTTAGCAAAGAAACCTATCTCTAAACTCATGCTTTTTATGAAATTGTATTTGGCTTTTGATTTGACATCTTGTACATAGTAAATTATTGTTGCACTAGCAGCAGGATATCTAGCCATTCAAAAAGCTTCTTGCATTTCCACTAATGGAGACCTTAGCTGGATAGCATCCTTCAGTTGGACTTCAGATATTTTGATGTTTCATAAACTTCTGCTTTCAACAAAACCCACAATTAAAAAGAAAAAGATAGTGGATCACAGATGATCAGTAAATGCAGAGAAGATTTGGTAACAACCTAACTAATAAGGGCTTTTCACTTAGAGTTGATTGCTCTGGTTTGACCAAGTTTTTGCTATAATCTGTTCAAAAAGTGATAGTAAACCTAATTATTCCTACTAATTTACCCATCACAAAGTATTGTTCCTTTGTTTTCATTTTTTAAAAAAATATTGCTTGTCAAAATGCTATGACGACTAGTTGGTTTTCAGCAAACAGAGCCTAGCTCTGAAAAGACAGTATATCTGAAAGTCGAACATGGATGGCAGTCCTTGGCATTGGAAGGAATTAGAAACCACAGATTGTTCTCTCATTGGATGAAGAGCTTAAAGCAGTGTAAAGTTAATTGAAGAATTCCTTGAAAGTGAAGTCAGACTAAAGTAAAAGCTTCAGGTCTGTAATTTAGTAAATGTGAAAGCTCTGTAAGCAGCAGTGAAGCTAAAAAACATTGAAAAGAACATATTTTAGTAAACATATCTGGCTTGTGTTATGAATTGTCCTGTTTTAATTATTTGTCTGAATAATGTAGATATGCAGTAGGATCTCTAATTAGGTGAAGTTTGATTTATTGAGCTGGCCCTATATAAACCATGATGTCATGCTGAACTGCACAAAATTACAGCTCGGCTCTTGCAGTTTAAAATGATTATTTTTAACTTTGGAATGCTTCACTTTTGTGTATCTTGGTTTTTAGCTTCATGAACTTAAGACAATTGTTTTTTCCGACCAAAATGTTTTGTCGCAATTTAATCAGCATGAAAGAACTATTGCAGTGGACTTTGATGCACTGTCTTTACAATAAATATTGTTGTTAATTAAGGAGAAAGGGTCAGGAATGTATATGTTAGCTGTCTGAGTGATTGAGGAATAGGAACAATAGGTACTGAATCAAAGTTTGCCAAGTGTCTAGATGTTGATTGTATCTGTAAGTATAGGAAGGAAATCCAGGATCTACAAAGCATGAAGTAATGCACAGATTTGCCATGGGAATTTAAATGTGTACTCAGGATTGTCCAAGGTGTTGATAACCTTATGACAGTTGCTAAGCACCCTCAGCTCTTACGTTGGAGATGAGGCAGTTAGTATGTTGCAGTACTGGGAATCAAATTATGAATTTTCATTCTGCACATTAAATTTACGGTAAACCTGAAATTCTTGGTGCTGCTGCCTAAAACTTGCACTGTCTGTTTCTATCTTTAAGAGTCTTAGCATGCTTTTGATGCTATAAATGAAAATAAAAATATTCAAGATTTGGACTGCATTGTCATCTCATGTAATACTACTGAGTATACGTAGAAACTCTTATGCAGTGGGGGCTAATTCTGAAGCCCCCTTACTCAGATGTTGTTTGGTATTTTCTTATTTCCCACTGGCTTCCATGGTAGCTTAGCCTTTGTAACCACTGAGTCAGAACTAGGATCACCCCACCCAAATCAATATCCAGGAAGAGAGCAGGGGGCCTTCCACACTTGGATCTTCCCACTTTTTGATGGAAAGGGGGAATCAGTCATGTCTATGATATTGTTCTTTCCTCTCTCTGGGTCTTGCAAGGGTCCCTCTACAGGTGTGGGGTTGGGGATGGATAGACAAGTGAAGATGGGGGCCAGAGGGTACACACAATGTTTCCCTTCCAGCCCCATTAAACTTAGTCAGCAATGACAATGCAACCTAGGACTTGCTAATCTTTTCTTTGGCTGTGCTGGGACAGCCGTGGCCAAAGAGAGTACTTGATAGCATGAGTGTAATGGAGCTGCGATGCCAGGGATAAGATCCAGAGCTGATGATAGAGACATGACTGCAGATGCCCTAGGATATGCCGTGTTAGGGGGCAGGCCCTGCGGTCTTTCTTCTGAGTGGGGGAGGCAAACTCTACTTCCCCAGTGAGATGCGAGGGGGATTTCCAAGAGGGGAACCTCACAGAAATTTCTTCCCATGGGTTTTACTTGTGGGAGGTGGTGGTCTGGCCCTGAAAAATCACTTCAGGATAGAGCCCTGTGTATGTTGAAAATAATGGACCTTGCTTAAGTGAATGCAAAACTGTAATGTGATGAGGACCCTTAATTATACAACAGCTTACTGTATTTATGTCATATAAATTATATATAAACTGTATATCAAAAAGGTTCATAAACAGCCATAGGACTTCTTGGTGCAGTTTTTAAAAGGTCTTTTAAAATCAATGTCACTTTTTACAGTTGGTTGTTTTTAAATATAGGACCATTGGTTAGCCCTTCCACTACTTTGTTTCAGTTTAGTTAATGAGGTTTAGAGGGGATGCTGTGTAGGAGAAGAAAGGAGCATGTAGTATAGATGGTGTCAGTTAAGATAAATGGATGAAAAATGTGCGCCAGTTTACTAACAAATGGTATGTACAGTGGAAAGAAAGTCTGTTTGTCTCTGAGTTCAGTTTAGGAAAACATCTATCCCTTATTTGTTTTGACTGCCAAAAGTTGCCAGGCAAACAACAAACTGAACCATTTAGAATAGGATTACTATTTAATCTTTTGAGTGCCTTCAGATATCCAATGAACAGTCAGCGATATGGTATCTATAATTCCTTGATGCTGTTCTATCATAATACTGACAGAAATTGGAGAATTGTAACATCATGCTTAAGAGTTTCCATTTCTTTTATTGCAATTCCAAAATATATTTTGCACAGAGGCTGAAATATTCCCAGGGAATGACTATCCTTACACCAGACAGAGGTCAGTTGGCTTCTGGTTTAGAGACAATCAGGTTAAAGATTAGTGATAGATTTCAAATAATTCCATTATTAGATTCATGTGCTCTGTTGTGATAGGAACACAAAAAAAATAGTTAAATGTGAACCATTATCTAATTAAGAGATTGTGTGAATGGAACCTTATCATAGGATAGTGGGGTCTAGCAACTGGACATTGATCCTGTGTTGCTGCTCAATTACAGTGACTTTATCATTTGAGTGTTTGTTTGGATTTTTTTATAATGCTGACATTGGGCTTGGGCCCAGAGTTTGCTGTTGATCCTGTACCACAGCCTGCTCTGGAACTGGTTTCAGAAAGAGAGTCACTTCATGCTCTTCACTTGGAGCCTGTTGCTGGCTCCCAGCAGTCCCCATGCTGGATTCAGGAGACAGCAGGGCACCATTCTGGCTGGCAGGTCATCATGCACCATGGCTGGTTCCATGCTGAGCTCAGTGCCCAGCCCCCGTCAAACTAATAAAATAGGCATGAGATTGGCGAGTTGCCAGAGGTGCGGTTCCGGTCCCTGGTCTTCTGGTACTCACTCTTGAGCTGCTTAATCCACTCCCATCACGGGGTCACTGGTTAGGTAAATTTGCAAAGCTGTCAGCTTTTTAGCTATCTGCTGGTACACATGGTCATCCCTGGTACGATAGGTTAGCGTGATTTGTGTGTAGACCAAAGCCAGGTTAGGCTTGAGCCTGAGTCTGAGCCTGGGTTTACATTGCAGTGTAGACATACCCTAAGAGACATAGAAGAGAAGGCCTAGTCCGTGCCTCGAGGACTTTAAAATCTAAATCAATGTACCGGTAGAATCATAGAATCATAGAAATCAGGGTTGGAAGGGACCTCAGGAGATCATCTAGTCCAACTCCCTGCTCAAAGCAGGACCAATCCCCAATTTTTGCCCCAGATCCCTAAATGGCCCCCTCAAGGATTGAACTCACAACCCTGGGTTTAGGGTAGTTGTTTGTTATAGACCAAATGACTGATACAGATATACTCATTTTGTCTGATAGCTTTTTATCTGACATTTGACTGCTGTGTTGTTGTTTATGTGTTTGTTCTTTTGTATTGCCATAGCACCTAGAAGCCCCAGTTGTGAACCAGGACCTCATTGTGCCAAATGCTGTAAAAACATTGAATAAAGCACTTACTCTAAGATTGTCAGTTTATTGTATATTGGAACAAGTTACCTAGGAACATGGTGGATTCTCCATCAATCGAAGTCTTTAAATTAAGACTGGATATCTTTCTAAAAGGTATGTTATAGCCCATCAGACATTATGGGCTTGATGCAGAAATTACTGGGTGAGGTTCTATGCCCTGTGTTTATACAGAAAATTATACTAGATGGTCATTATAGTCTCTCCTGGCCTTAAAATTTTGGAATCTGGTTGCTGGATCACACAAGATCTTCTAAAACCATTCTCTGTGTGAAATAGGACCACACAGTAGTATCACATCTGTGAAATTATGCTTCTTGCTATAAAGCCAGTGGAGATGGCATGGTGATGAGTGACAGTGTAAGAGCCTAGTTTGGTAGGAATTAAACACACTCCTAGATAACTTTGAAATTGTTGAAAGATCACCAACTGTAGGCACTTAAATTACAGTGTTTTCGGTAGCTTCCCTTTCATTTCATTTCACAATTTAAGGAAGTCTAGTAGCACTTGGGGGTGGGGGGGGGGAAGACTCTCTGCTAATGTGTGAATGAAGCTATTTGGTCGGCATTTAGGCAAACAAACCACACTGGCGGTAGTGCATGAGGCCGCTCCAAGGAAGTTGAGAGAAAAACTTCAGCTACGGGAGCTCTCTGAATTTGAAATCACCATGGGTATGTCTACACTGCAATGAAAAACCCGCGGGCTGGCCTGTGCCAGCTGACTCAGGCTTGCGGGGCTCAGGCTCAGGGGCTGTTTAATTGTGATGTAGACATTTGAGCTCAGGCTGCAGCCCAAGCTCTGGCACCGTCCCGCAGCCTGGGGTCCGAGAGCCCAGGCTCCGGCTGCATACCCTAACGCGACATTCAGTGAAGGGCAGGGGAAGGAGTGGATCTAACAGCAACATAACATCAGTGGGCCTCTTGGTGTTGATCACTAAAGCCATTGTCTAGTGGAGGAGTCGAAGGGATACTTTACCTCTGCTGGTACCCCCTCAAGCTGTGCCAACTCTGCAGCTTAAAGTTGTGGTTCCCTACTGCACCTAGGGATCCTCTGACTTCAACTAGCGTTTCATAGAATCATAGAATCATAGAATATCAGGGTTGGAAGGGACCTCAGGAGGTCATCTAGTCCAACCCCCTGCTCAAAAGCAGGACCCATACCCAATTAAATCATCCCAGCCAGGGCTTTGTCAAGCCTGACCTTAAAAACTTCTAAGGAAGGAGATTCCACCACCTCCCTAGGCAACGCATTCCAGTGTTTCACCACCCTCCTAGTGAAAAAGTTTTTCCTAATAGCCAACCTAAACCTCCCCCACTGCAACTTGAGACCATTACTCCTTGTCCTGTCCTCTTCCACCACTGAGAATAGTCTAGAACCATCCTCTCTGGAACCACCTCTCAGGTAGTTGAAAGCAGCTATCAAATCCCCCCTCATTCTTCTCTTCTGCAGACTAAACAATCCCAGTTCCCTCAGCCTCTCCTCATAAGTCATGTGTTCCAGACCCCTAATCATTTTTGTTGCCCTTCGCTGGACTCTCTCCAATTTATCCACATCCTTCTTGTAGTGTGGGGCCCAAAACTGGACACAGTACTCCAAATGAGGCCTCACCAATGTCGAATAGAGGGGGACGATCACGTCCCTCGATCTGCTTGCTATGCCCCTACTTATACATCCCAAAATGCCATTGGCCTTCTTGGCAACAAGGGCACACTGCTGGCTCATATCCAGCTTCTCGTCCACTGTCACCCCTAGGTCCTTTTCCGCAGAACTGCTGCCTAGCCATTCGGTCCCTAGTCTGTAGCTGTGCATTGGGTTCTTCCGTCCTAAGTGCAGGACCCTGCACCTATCCTTATTGAACCTCATCAGATTTCTTTTGGCCCAATCCTCCAATTTGTCTAGGTCCCTCTGTATCCTATCCCTGCCCTCCAGCGTATCTACCACTCCTCCCAGTTTAGTATCATCCGCAAATTTGCTGAGAGTGCAATCCACACCATCCTCCAGATCATTTATGAAGATATTGAACAAAACCGGCCCCAGGACCGACCCCTGGGGCACTCCACTTGACACCGGCTTCCAACTAGACATGGAGCCATTGATCACTACCCGTTGAGCCCGACAATCTAGCCAACTTTCTACCCACCTTATAGTGCATTCATCCAGCCCATACTTCCTTAACTTGCTGACAAGAATACTGTGGGAGACCGTGTCAAAAGCTTTGCTAAAGTCAAGATACAATACATCCACTGCTTTCCCTTCATCCACAGAACCAGTAATCTCATCATAGAAGGCGATTAGATTAGTCAGGCATGACCTTCCCTTGGTGAATCCATGCTGACTGTTCCTGATCACTTTCCTCTCATGTAAGTGCTTCAGGATTGATTCTTTGAGGACCTGCTCCATGATTTTTCCGGGGACTGAAGTGAGGCTCACTGGCCTGTAGTTCCCAGGATCTTCCTTCTTCCCTTTTTTAAAGATTGGCACTACATTAGCCTTTTTCCAGTCATCCGGGACTTCCCCCGTTCGCCACGAGTTTTCAAAGATAACTGAGTAAGAACTGCAGGATTTGGCCCAGTCGTTATATCTGAGTTTAGATGGCAATATTAAATGCTTCGCATGCATTCATTTAACCTAACAATATCTCCTCTAAGAGGTAGGTTTTCACAGTTGCGGAAACGGACAGACAGATGATGTGACTTGCCCAGAGCGGCAGAGGGAGTGTATTTCAGGATAAATTCCTGTGGCCCTGGCTCCGGACACCATGCCGCTAGAAATTCGTAAAGTACTCAAACTTCATGTTGTCTTTGCCCAGTTAGAACACTGTAATTTAGAATAGTTTCTAAGCAGAGCAGACATTTGTAGGTATCTCTGCATAATCCACATCTGCTAAATATAAAAGAACTACAGTTAAGCAGTCATGTAAATAAAGGATATAATGCCGTTCTGAGGTTCTGGTAACTTCATGACCCATGTGAGAGCTGCTATCATTCATTTATTGCCAACCTCCCAAAATGCAATTTTCTTCTTGCAGTTTTTTCCTATTTCAAGTACCAGAAAAGTTGTGTTGTGCATCAGTGTGACACATATTGACAGTAATCTCTGTGTCCTCACATGAATAGTGCGATTTTAAGTGCACACAACTGCTCTGCTTGACTTTTTTTAGTCATCATCCATATATTGTAGTTGTATAACATGCTGCAGTATGCAATTATATCACATATTTATTACACAAAAAGATAAGGATTTCAGTCAACTGCCACTCAGGAAACTCAGCACAATGATATCCTTACGAACCCTCCATGAGCTTACAATTACATCACTTCTCAGAACAATTAGTCATTTTTGTCTCACACCCTTAAATAGTTGCCACGCTGAAACTGTCCTTCAGGCAGTTTTTACTTTGTGCCCCATCCTCAACAGAATCCTGACAGAATGTTCAAGGAGGCAGGAGTGGAGAATTCCCAACCCTTATGAAGTGTGAGAGAGGTTGGATGTTTACATGCAGTGTTGTGTAGGAGCTTCTGTTGCCTTGCCCTGGAATAGGCCCTAAATTACATTCACAGAATGGCATGCTCACAGTGAACAGCCTTTGCACTGATGAAAGGCTTCAGATCCACTTCAGTTAACCACCCACAAAGGCAAGCCATTAATGGCCTTGTCTGCTGCGAACATTATCCTCTAAGAAAGAGAGAATTCTAAAATGGCTTTATTGAAAATGACAAAAATGGATAATTTAATTAAACAAATTTATTTTTATGAGATTTTAAAAGGATGCTTTCATTTTTAGTAAATATTTTTATTTTTAGGTTTAGTGTCTCTGCTTTAAGTATAAAATGTTGATGGAAAGGTGTCCGTGTGTGTGGGTGGGTGGGGGAGAAATCAGTAAAACAAGTCCTCTGGTTTTAATTTTGGGGCGCACAGATTAAACACCTAATATGTTGCTCTCAAAGGAAAAATTTTTGTTATGGACATAATATGTACATGCAGAGCAAATGCTGGCTGTTTTACGACTGAATGGTACTAAAATTCTGTTTATTGTCAGCCTTTTCACATATGAATCATGTTACTTAATCCAGATTTCTTTGAAACCACAGCCAGACGTGCAGTATGGATGAACACTCAGAGAAACCGATTGGTGTTATGCACTCTGTCGCTTTTAATTTTGTTTAGTTTAATCATAAATTGACACACAGAGGGAGAAATGTTTATTTCCATTATCCATATATTAAGAGTTACAAATTGAGGTAATGCTGATTAAAGGGTCACAGTCAACTCAGAAATCATACTTCTGTCAGAAAAATATTTGCATTGTATTATTACAAGAAACAGCTAAGTTTATTGTAACCAAAAGATATTGAAGCAGGGACTTTTTGTTGTGTGTTCATACAGCACCTAGCACAATGAGGTTCTGGCCCAGGACTGGGGTTCCTTGGTACTACAGTAATACTACTATTACTACGACTACTACTAATTAGAGAAACATGTCTTTTTGGTTTTTTAGTCCATGATGTGTGCTTGGCAGCCCTGTGTGTGTGTGTGAGGTGGGGGAGTCCTATTTCACTGTTTCCGTTGTGTAGTCAGGAAAGATAAGGAAGTTTCTCCCTTTGTTTTGTATGGGTCTTTCTCACAGTGATAGAGGAGAAGAAAAAGATCAACAAAAATTAGGAAAATTGTGAAACCACAGAAATTGGCAAGGAGAGTAAGGGGCAGGTACCTGAAAACTCATTTAATTTCTTACTTTAAGTGGACTAGATTTGAAGTAGATGGCATCCCTTTAAAAATACAAATATCTTTGATCCTTTCTGTTGGTGGAAGCCTCTTAAACTAAGTTCCTGTCTGCTCTGTAAAAACAACAAGGAGTCCTTGTGGCACCTTAGAAACTAACAAATTTATTTGGGCATAAGCTTTCGTGGTCTAGAACCCACTTCATCAGATGCATGGAGTGGAAAATACAGGCGCAGGTATGAATACTTGAAAAGATGGGAGTTACCTTACCAAGTGTGAGGTCAGTCTAACGAGACAATTCAATTAACAGTAGGATACCAAGGGAGGAAAAATAACTTTTGTAGTGATAATGAGAGTGGCCCATTTCAAACAGTTGACAAGAAGGTGTGAGTAACAGTAGGGGGAAATTAGGTTTAGATTTTGTAATGACCCAACCACTTGCAGTCTTTATTCAGGCCTAATGTGATGGTGTCCAGTTTGCAAATTAATTCCAGTTCTGCAGTTTCACTTTGGAGTCTGTTTTTGAATGTTTTTTTGATTGAAGAATTGCCACTTTTGGGTCTGTTGAGTGACCAGGGATATTAAAGTGTTCTCCTACTGGCTTTTGAATGTTATCATTCCTGATGTCAGATTTGTGTTCATTTATTCATTTGTATAGAAACTGTCCAGTTTGGCCAATGTACATGGCAGAGGGGCCATGTACATCTGAGGGATCGGAGCAAATGCGGTTGTATCTTAGAGCTTGGCTGTAGACCACAAATCATTTTATGTGGTCTGGATGAAAGCTGGAAGCATGTAGGTAGGTATAGCGGTCAGTAGGTTTCCGGTATAGGGTGGTGGTTATGTGACCATTGCTTATTAACACTGTAGTGTCTAGGACAGGGGTGGGCAAACTTTTTGGCCCGAGGGCCACATCGGGGTTGTGAAACTGTATGGAGCGCTGGGTAGGGAAGGCTGTGCCTCCCCAAACAGCCTGGCCCCTGCCCCCTATCTGCCCCCTCCCTCTTCCCGCCCCCTGACTGCCCCCCTCAGAACTCCCGACCCATCCAACCCCCCTGCTTCTTGTCCCCTGATTGCTCCCTCCTGGGACCCCCTGCCCCTAACCGCCCCCCTGGGACCCCAACTCCCCCTGTTCCCTCAGTGCCCCCCGACCCCTATGCACACTCCCACCCCCTGACAGCCCCCCCAGAACCCCACCCCACATCCAACCCCCTCTGCTCCCTGAGTGCCCCGACCCCTTTGCACACACCCACCCCCTGACAGCCCCCCCGCCCAGGACTGCCACGCCTATCCAGCCCCTCCTGTCCCCTGGCTGCCCCCTGGGACTCCCTGCCCCTTATCCAACCCTCCCCCCCCATTCCCTGCCCCCTTACCATGCTGCTCAGAGCAGCAGGAGCTCTCAGCCCTGCCGGAGCCTGCTCGGGAGGAGCAGCGGGCCAGAGCACTGGTGGCGTGGCGCTGCGAGGGCAGGGCCAGGGGCTAGCCTTCCTGGCCGGGAGCTGAGGGGCCAGGCAGGACAGTCTCGTGGGCCGGATGTGGCCCGTGGGCCATAGTTTGCCCACCTCTGGTCTAGGAAGTGGACCTCTTGAGTGGACTGGTCCAGGCTGAGGCTGATGGTGGGATGGAAATTGTTGAAATCGTGTTGGAATTCCTCAAGGGCCTCCTTGCCATGGGTCCAGATGATGAAGATGTCATCAGTGTAGCGCAAGTAGAGTAGGGGCGTTAGGGGACGAGAGCTGAGGAAGCGTTGTTCTAAGTCAGCCATAAAAATGTTGGCATACTGTGGGGCCATGCGGGTACCCATAGCAGTCTGTGTGGATGCTAAGGACTAGCTTGTGACTAAACCTGGACAGAGGGTGGAGGAAAAGGATACCAAACACCTTCCCTATCCATTCACCTCTTTCTTACCCGGCAAAGGGACCAGTCATACTGTCAGGTCTTTTGCAGCCTACCTGAGCAAGCTTCATAGTCATAATTTATTATGGGTGATTCTCCTCTAGTGGTAGCAACACTGGAAACTATAGTGTAGCGCAAAATTGGATGTTTTAATCATTGACTTGTCAAACTCTAAATACATTTGCATTACAGCTTTTCATTGTTGCTACCAGGAGCAGACCTGTTCTTATACACTCAGCTCCTGAACACAAGGTCATCTCTGGGTTGCTGCAAAGTGCGGTGCTGGCCTCTTTAGAGGGAGCAGCAAGGTGAATGTAACAATAGGCTTGCCCTCTCCCCCTCCTCACCAGCCAGCTGACCTGGGCTGGCAAGAGGATGCGCATTTGCTCTGCTTTTCCAGGAGAGGATCACTTTGTCCTGCTGACATCTGATAGTTCTTGAGGCATTATCCCTGTTTGACACACAATGCCTCCATTCCCCTTCTGCAAGAATTTTGGGCTTACATGCACATTCTAGCTCTAACAAACTCTTATAAACAGTGCCATGGGATTTTCTTAGTATCCTTGAAAAGAATGTCCCCGCCCCACACTGTTGTGCAGAGGGTTCCACCCTATACTGAAGAGTCGGCTGTGTTTTATTGTGGCAGTATGAAGCCCTTGGTCAGCTTTAGGCTGAAAGGAGCTAAATGTAAACCGCACCTGAGTATGAACATCTAACTTACTGTATTTTCTTTTTTCTAGGCCCATTCTCTAACCATCCTACCCAAGTCATGAAAATCAGAGTGCTGTAGATAGGAAATAAGTGTTTCGATGCATTTATTCCTGTTTGGAATTTATGTGCATGGGAATGCTTGTGAAAGTGTCTTCTCATCCTCAGACTGTACTGCATACACTGTACTGCTTTCCACTTCTGTAACACCTACAGTGTGATGGTCCCAAGCTGCTTTTCAATTGTTAATTAAGCCTGCTATTGCTTCTGTGATCATTAAGTATATATTCCCATTTTTTCTGACACAGAAATGACGGCACATGTGATTCTAAGTGACTTTTCCAGTCTTACTGAGCAAGTGAGCAGCAGTGTCACCAGCATGCACAATTCTTGACTGCCAGTCATCTGTTGAACCTCTAGATTGTGCTTTCTCCCTATTGTATAGTTAGTATCAGAGTAACAGCCATGTTAGTCTGTATTCACAAAACGAAAAGGAGTACTTGTGGCACCTTAGACACTAACCAATTTATTTGAGCATAAGCGTGAGCTCTCACGAAAGCTTATGCTCAAATAAATTGGTTAGTCTCTAAGGTGCCACAAGTACTCCTTTTCTTATAGTTAGTATGTTACATATAATAAATAACCAGAAACGTTTCTTTGGAGCTGATAGTAAACGGCCTTGCTGTAGCAAACATATTTGGAAGAGAGAGGTCAATTGGTAGTAATCAATTAGCACTTTGTTAATGAACCTAATAATACCATCTAAATGGGACTGAATCCTTAAAGGTAATATGCTGGTTCACTGACATCCTGTGTCATAGTCTTATGAGCAGATTTCCTTATCAGTCAAAACTTAAGGAGAAACATTTTTTAAAATTGTTGTTAGAAAATGTCTTCTATTTAAGTGCAGCCAATGAGCTCTGGCTTAAGGCCAGGTAAGTTCTAATATTCCAAAATATATAATGTTGATGGGAAGAGGTTGATAAGGAAATATAGGTTTTAGGGTTTTAGTTTTGAGTGTTCAAATGCAAACATTTCCACTAATGTACAAAGGGGTCAAATCTTGCTTACGGCAGTAGTGTGCTGTTCAAATAAATAAAACTTCGCTATGTGAGTAAAACAAGCAGGATATAGTAGCAAGTTTATATTAAAGACCAATATGCAGGAATGTTACATTCATAAGTCTCCTAGTAAATGAGCTATAATTAACTGTTAGTATTCTTGTTTTTCTTCTTTTTTATATCTGATTGTTCAGATAGGCCATTAATTCTGGTATTTTTCTTATATCATATGTGGGTAGAAGAAAAATTGTGCTCATCAAATATGAAATCAAAAATAATCCTCTCATTTGTTTTTGCAGTAATGATTTTGGTGGATGCTACCTATTTCTTTATATTTTTAAACAGTAAATGATTTTCAGATAGTTCTATCACATAATCACCCTTATTTTTTATTTCTTTTTGCCACTAATTTCTTGGGTTTTTTAAAATTGTCCTTTTTTGTAGCTTGAGAATGCTGTAGAAAAATAATTTACCTGTGGCAGGAGTTGAAAAGTTATTTCTTATTTGGGAGTGAAGAACAGTTTTCAAACAGCAAATGTCAAATTTAGCATTCCTCAGACTTATGCATTTTTAATCTAATTTTTAAATAATCTAAAACTTAGATCTAGGCTAAGCATAATAGTAAAATAACCTGTGGCTCAATCGTGTAGTATGCTGAGCACCCACATGACTTCAGTGGAGTTGAGAGCACTAGCTACTGGACACAGTTGAGCCCAACATGAGAAGAGAGGCATCTATCCCTTCTATATTTTTTTTCCTGGCAATATTGATTAACAGCTTTTGTAAATGTTTACTATCAGTTTTGTTTTAGGGGATTTAGCTGTGTTGCAGAGGAAGATGTTGGTTTAAATTGTTTGTGCTTACCTCCTTAATTCATCATCACTCAAGTTTAATGTGTAAAATCTATTATGCTATCTCTTTCACTTCTGAAATAAGGGAATGTTTTACATTCACATTCTCAGTATGATGTTGCCACAGAACAGTCCTGATAATGTTTCCTTGCTCAATGAAAACAGAAGAGACTTTGCCAAAATTAAAAGGAGGACTTGTGGCACCTCTGAGACAAACCAATTTATTTGAGCATAAGCTTTCGTGAGCTACAGCTCACTTCATTGGATGCATTCAGTGGAAAATACAGTGAGGAGATTTCCACTGAATGCATCCGATGAAGTGAGCTGTAGTTCAAGAAAGCTTATGCTCAGATAAATTGGTTAGTCTCTAAGGTGCCACAAGTCCTCCTTTTCTTTTTGCGAGTACAGACTAACACGGCTGCTACTCTGAAATTTGCCAAAATTGTTTTTTGTTTGCTTAAAAATGAAAAAAAAAAAAGATTTCATCAAAAATTTTCAAGTCAATACCCTTGGTAGGACTCAGATATTTGCAAATAGTGTAGGGTCATAAATGGTTGTGAAGTGTTTTTTTAAGTCCGTCAAGAAATCTGAACTGCATTTCAAGTAATTTGTTTTGCCTGATGTATGAAGGATTTATTTCCAGGAATTTTATACAGTGTCTTTGTCTGTTGGTGCAACAAATCCTGGCATGTTTTTGATACGGTATGTGTGGGACAATTGGTGGTAAAGCTGGTTTACTGTGTTATGATTCTCTGTTCCAAATGTTAGCTGATGTTGAAACTGAAGAGCAAACAGATTTATCTGGGAAACAGCAAAAAAGAGACTTGAAAATACAAAATAATTATGAATGGATTAAATGAAATATATGATGTTCCTCTTAAATATGATGCAATTTAATGAAATTAGTAGCTTGTTGACCTTCTAAAACCTCTTGTGTGGGTTATTTCCATATAAAGCATTAGGAACGATGTCAGATTAGATTAGATTCACCTGAGATTCTGCCTGTTTATCTTGGAGGTGGATTTTGCCCTCTTCCCTCAGCATTCACTTTATCAACAACCACAAAAACTAGAATACCATGCTGTTAATTATAGTATGTGGTTATGGCCTTTCATGTGGGTCATACATACTATGCAAAAAAAAAAAAATTTTTTTTTTACAAAGTCCTGATTAGTCAAATAACATACTGAAGGTAACCATCCTCTACGCTTCATTAAGGCTGTGATTCAGGAAGGTACATATGCAGGTGCCTGACCTTAAGCATATGAATAGTCTCACTGACTTCTGATGTGTTTAAGTACCATGCTGAACAAGGGCCTACAGGCCATTTAGCACCTCTGAGGTTTAGGTCTTTAATTCAATGTAGCAGCCAATTATCTAAGGCTTGCTCAACTTACTTCAGTATAACACACCCTGAGCTATGTAGTTATACCGACCTTAACCCCGCCCTGTAGACAGTGCTGTGCCTGAAGGAGAGCGTCTCCTGCTGACATAGCTACTGCCTCTTGGGGAGGTGGAGTTATTAAGCAGACAGGAAAGCTCTCTCCCCTTAGCTTAGTGCTTCTTCACCAGATGCGCTAGAGCAGCGCAGCTGCACCAGTGTAGCTGCGCTGATGTAAATTTGTAGTGTAGACCTGTCCTAAGTGTATTGTATTAAGGTTAAATATACTGATCAACTGGGCTCCATGTCTCTAATTGTTGTTAAACTACTGTACTGCCTCAGTGCTCTGGTTCATGCTTTTTTTCTTTACCAGTGGTTTGTTACCTTCCTTCAGCTTTAGACTACTCTACTTTGGTTCCAGGTTGACCTGTCTTAAAAGATCACTGCTTTGGTAGAAATTTCCCCGCTAAATTAAGGCAGCAAGCAAAAGGGACTAGAAATGGGCTTGTTCACCGTGGAACGTTCTCTTCATTATGTTTCTAAGCTGGGCTCCTTCCGTATCCAGAGTTTCTTTCTCCTGCTTCACTGAGTTTGTTTCAGTTCCTTTCTACCCATTCTCACTCCTCCATGTGTGTATCTTTTTTGGCTATCCTTTTAATCATGCTGAAAAGAAGAACATGACTAGCGTGATAACCATACAATCTCCACACCATTCACAAGAGAGAAATTTGTGCTGAGGAAGGCAGATTCCAGGGGTGGTGGAACAACTTGTATAGTGGGAGTGCTGAGAGCCATTGAATCAAACTGTAAACCTTGTATATAATGGAAATTACTTCAAGGCAGGGGGTGCCGCAGCATACTCAGCACCCCTAGTTCCAGCATCTATGGCAGACTCATGGGCCTACAAATGTCACTGGGGTGGCATTTATGTCTGTGATTAGTTAGCTGATACTACAAATTCAACAGAAAGCACTGTTTCTGTGTATCCCATGGACATAGCAGTTATTCATTTTCACCTATCTATCTTAGGTTCTCATATGGTCCCTACTACGGTAGTAGCTGAACACCTCCTACTTTTTAATGTATTTATCCTTACAACACCATCGGATGAGCAAGTGGTATTATCCCAATTTTACAGATGAAATAGGTAGGCACAGAGTGAATTGCTCGAGGTCTCCCAGTAAGTCTGTGGCAAAGCAGAGAATTGAACCTGGGTCTTTCAAATCTCAGGCTTGTATAGCACTTGACATTGTTCCTTTAAATCTGATATGAAATGGCTGGTAAAGCTGTGATTTTTATGTTGTGTTTATTGTAATTCACTTTTAATACATCCCCTCTTGTGGTGCTTTGGTGTTGTGGTCATGATTGTGGTACATTTGCTCATACTTGTAAATGTAATTCATAGTGGGGGGAAGAATCTAAAATGTAGTTTTTCTCATTAACAATTAACAGGAAAGTACTGCCTGTGTTCAAAAATGACCCTGCCTGCATATGTTACTTGTATGTTCCAGCACGGGGGAAATATTTATTTGCTCTTTCATTTGCATATTATATATTATTAAATGTAGTCATTGTTACTGAGTTTTGACATGTTACACTTTTTGTGCTTTTTAGTTTCTAATAAAGACATGGTTCTCAGCAAGCCTATAAATGATATATTAAGGCTTTTCCCAGGAGAAACATATGCATGGTTCCAGTTAATAACATTGGTATTTTAATAAGGAAGAGCACAGACGTGATAGTGGTTTGGGAGGCAGCTGAGGTAACATCTAAAAACATCTGGTGCAAGTTTCTTTAGGAGCTCAAATAACTACATAGACATTAACTTGGATAATTTTCTATATTCTATCCAACTTAATTCTTTCAAATACAGACATTTGCATGTTCATCATTACAATGACTAGGCCCCCTCAACTCTATTAATATGCCCTGAGCTTGAAACAATGAGTATTTCTAGGGCTGTAAAGGATGATTTGTAAGAATGACTGCTTCGCTTTCAAAGGAAACACAGTAAATGCATCATTTGGTTTTTCGTGTAAACTAAAAGGCTTTTTGACATTTCCACTCCTATGTTCGGTGATTGCGGATAGCGGACTCTTTAGTTGTACTAAAGGTGTCTATGTATCATCTTAGATCACAGGTGGATTGAGTTTTACTTCTACCCTGTCACCCTCCATTTGCGTGTGTTTAAAAACAAATTCAACCTGATTCTCCCTTTCTGTACTGTTTTCCAAGTACAGATGAAGGAATTTTTCCTCATAGACCTTCTTGGTCTAAGAATATTTCAGGGGCACTTACACAGGAGATTTGATATTTCTGTTCACTGGCTTGGTATCTCTGGTTACACTGCTGGGTAGTCGGAGAGAATAAAATTAAAAATGTTCCAGATTCTCTGAAACTGTCTTTTCTGTGAATTCTGATAAGTTATTTCTTGGGAAGTTCACTGAGAAACTTGTGCAGGCCAACTTCAGCAATATCTTACCATCTCAAATGTTTTAAATCCTTGTCAATCAGGCTCCACACCAATAGTAACTGATTTCCTCATGGCAATGGATACAGGACAAACATCTTTGCTAATACCATTAGACCTGTCACCAGCCCTTGACGTGTTTGATTTTGAGGTGCTCTCAACACAATTGCAGGTCCTGGCGTGTGTGGATAGAGTTGCTTTAATAGTGGGGGTACACTTATTGCTTTCAGAGTGCAATTGCTTTTCTTCAAGGCCTCTTTTGGATTTCTAGAGGGCTCAGTTTTGGGGTCTTGTCCAACATATAAATGAAGACTGAGGCACTGTGGACTGCAGTGTCATCAGTCTAGTTAGGCAGTGTGGCTTCCCCCTGACACAGAGAGGGGAGGAACCACCCTCTGTGCCCGAAGGAGTGGAGTCAGACCTGCCTCACCGCTCCCGCTGGAAGTGGGTTCCAGGAACAGGAAGTACAAAAGGAGAGCCTCTGGCTCAGTTGCAGCCAGGATGCCAAAGGAGACAGATGTGTCCTTTTTGCTCCAGCCTGCTGACTCAGCTGCCGAACCCAGCGACGCCCTGCCCACTGGGGAACCTATGTTTACCTTGGACCCACCAGGACTGCACTGTCTGCATATTGTGGCTGGAATCCCCGCTGACCCAGTGGCCACTCCGCCACTGTTAGGGCCCTGGGTTGGGGCCCGGTGGAGTAGGGTGGGTCTGCTTCTCCTCCCCTCACCCGGGAATCCACTCCTGGGGTGGCAGCCTCCTCTCCCCAGGTCAAGAGACCTGTGTTTGTCAGTCGTCTGCCAGAGCTAGGACGCATGACTTCTGGGTTTTTCCTCTGTCCCTGCATCCAGGTCTCAGAGCTTAATTGACGGCTGTGTTTGCCCTGCCCCTGGCTAGAGGGCTCAGAGGCAACAGACTATTGTGTTGGCTCTGTCTCTTCTTGAAGGGGCCCAGAGTTTAAGCAGGGGCCAGGGCAAACCCAGTAGTCTATAAAGGTCCCAGGGACTAAAGCCTACGGGCTGCCCAGCCCCAGCCTAGGGGCTGTAGCCTATTGCCCATTCGGGAGCTCAGCTCTGTTAAACCCATCAGGACGCTAACGCCTTGTTTACGAATTCCCCTCTGATACTAGTGGCGATTCTGACAATGTAGTGAGGCAGTTAGGCCTCCCTCTGACCGATAAGGGGAGGGATGACTGCCACACCACTTGATCAGTATGTTGATTGAACACAGTTCTCTGTCTCCTTTTCACTATGCATGGACACAGCAGTCCCCAGGCATAATGAGGACCTAGTGGACCTGAATGACAACTGGTTAGCTTAACCTAAATCTGGACAGGATTGAGGAGATGCTGGTTGTTGGAGGCATCACTTTAAAGAAATGCCAGGGACCATGATGATATCCTTGTTTGAGGGAGCTTGCCCACTGATGGTTAAGGGTCCGCAATTTCAATCATACTGTAATGTCTCTTCACGTGAAGAGCCCAGTTAGCAGAAGGACCTAGGAATTAAGCCCCCATTCATTGTCCTAGCCACAGAGAGTCATGCATTTGTCACCTCCTAAATATAATTAGAGTAACATGATCTACCTAGCGCTGACTACGGGAATTACTCTGAGGCTACATCTGCATCAGATGAAGCCTTTATCTCCCTGTCTTCTAAGTGGGACAGGTTCCACTCGTTGAATATGGATTATATGTCTTGAGAAGTTACTTCTTTAATTAGAAACTGACCTATTCCAATTTTGTATGTAAATCAAAGCAGTTTTAGTCAATATATGATAATCCAGAAAATCCATTCTAATCTCTGACATTATGTTATTGCAGTATTATTGTTACAAAGCAGATTATTGCAGTACAAAATTTTGATATCTGGGCCACATTTTCTCATATTGCAGATCCGATCCCTTTGGGAGAAGCGGACTCAACAAACCAACCTGTTCTTCCCATATTGTCAAATGGGAGGGAGAGGCTGAGAACTATTGATCTTAAAGATGATTAAAATAACAAAAACATTCATAGTACCCAAAGGGATAACACCATACCGTAGATGAATTGCTTATTATGTTAGATGTCTTCCTAGTTATATAAATGCATAACTCTAGTCTTACATCACTAATCTTGCTTTCTGTCCACTAATTGCAACATTTTTAGAATCTATAATCTGGCTTGTTTTAAAAGAACATATTGCTTCCAGGCTGAGTCCTTGTACGCCAAGTTTAATTTGAGAATGACTTTTTATAGCCAAGTGATAAACTCCTGAAAAAACAAATGTATCCTTAATTGTAACAAATGACTTGCTATAGTATTATGAATGTAACCTAATGTCAATAGAGCTAAATATTTACTTTCTAGCTTATTTAGTTCAGCTTTGTTCCTTTCTAAACTACAGATTTCTCCACTGCATCCCTTGATCAACTGGCTAGTCTTCCCAAACTCATAATCTCAGTATCTGTGATGTTAAAGAAACCAGAGTGTGAGGTCAAAATTTCCATTACATAGCTGGACAGGAATTTCAAGGAATAATGCCAAAATTATTTAAAAAATAAATTTACAGGAAAGATGACTCATCAATCAACAATTGCAGTGTTAGAAAATAGAATTAGTTGTGTACATTCTGGTAACAAAAAGAGAGAGAATGTAGTCGGCATGACAGGCAGGGGTGAAACAGGGTGAATGTTTTGTACTTCTACTGTTTTTTTTTCACCTTGACCCCCATTTCCTCCCCTTGTCAGACAGGAAGAGATTTTGAAACTCTCAGTTCAGTGCAAGGATTAGCCATTGCAATTCTTAACTTTTCTCATGCCTCACCCACGTTAAAGCTACCTAGTAAAAAAAGTTAGCTGGCTTGTAGTGGCTTGCACTACCATATAATAAACACGTGTACTACAGCATAGCAGGGATTCGAGAGGGCAGGGTAAGGGACAATTTTCCTTTCTCTAAAATACTGAAATAATATAGTAAGAGAAATTTTCTGACTGTGAGATGCATTGGTCTGTGGAATAGTCTCTCAGGGAAGTGGTGGAATCAGTGTCATTGATGTGACATTTAAAACTAGATTGGACAAAGCACTACAAAGTGTACGGTATCCAGGGACTATCCTTCATTGGCTCTTCCCCACCTCTCCCTTTAATTCCTCCCCTGCACACACACACTCCAGGTTGGACTTGATGATCTGATAGGTCTCTTCTGTTATTTTTTTTTTAACCCAGCTGTGTCTCAGAATATTGAAATTGTTAGCTGTGCTAGCCTTAAGCATGAGCAAAATAAATGGCTGCTTGGGGCTTCACATATTGGGGACCCCAACTCTCCTGCAAGCTTTGCATTTCACAGCCCAGCCCTGGTTTTTTGTCTGTTAGGGGGATTGGAGTAGGTAAGAAATAACACATCATTATGCTGTCCCCTGCAAGCTGGAACAGAATGGAGACCATTCATAACCTGAAGCTTCCCTGCCAGCAGGTTTGGCCCTGGGCGCAGCAGTTCATTAAGGCAATCCTGATCATTAGATGCTTCTGTAGAATAACTACTGCTAATGGTAATAACTTCATCTTGGGCTTCTAGTGGTGTTGCTTTTTGGCCTCAGCGTTCATTAGCCCAGGATACGATTATTAATTTATAAATAGGAAGTACCCTCATGCAGCTGCCAAACTAGAAACTGTTGTTCTGTATTTCCTTTTATTGCCAGGCTCTCTTCCCTGGAACAACAAAGTATGGAAATAATGGGACATGGGAAACCTGTCAAAATGACATGTAGATTACATGCAAGCCTTATATATCCTGCAAATTCTCCTGTAATGCAGCTTGATGCTTCAACATGTTACTGCCCTGGCCATGTTATACCGTTTGATCTTGTGTGCATACACTAAACCAGACCACGTTAGAAGCATGTGTAACAAGGCACGTTATCTAGCTGTTGATAAAGACTGGGCTGGATTCTCCCTGCTGTGCGTTGGTGTGGAGGGATTTTTCCCTTTGCATCCATGGAATGACCAAGGGGGTTGGCCCCTGAAGCTCAAGGATGTTGAAAGAGTTGCCAAAAGCCAGAGCCATCTGCAGGGAGAGGCCTGGCTTTGCACTACCTTCTGCTCTCCCAACTTCATCTGCCTCCCGCTGCGCAGCATGGCTTCTCTGGGAGTCAGTCAGCCAGAAGATTGCCTGCCCTCTGCTGACCCCAAAACCTGCCCCCCTCTCCAACATGGGGAGAAGTTCTGTATGTGTACATGGAGCCCAACACCTAAGTTCATACTGACTGTGTCGCTACTGAACTTGAATGAGGAGTCCCTTGGGCTTCAAAGGTAAGTATGCCAAGAAAGCAGCACATGTCGCCATTGGCTTCCCCTTCACCTGGGTTCTTGTCCCCTCTGTTCCCACACAGCTTTGTATCTCCATTCATTTTTTCATATGATCTTGTGAAGAGAGCCCCTCTCCGCCCCCACTATGCCCCCTGTCCCCTGGGCTTGAATGAAAGGCTGGAAGAATAGCCACAAAACTCTCACCACCCATTTCTGTGCCTTAGTTTTCCCTCAATAATAATAAATGAAACAAGATCAAACCTCTGCACCCTTCCCACTCAACCAATGCAAAGTACTCCCTCTGTCCTTAAGAGTGGAAAGAACCTAACATGTATTTATTTTCTTTTCTTTTAAGGTATTATGATACCATGGTAATAAACGAGGAATTAATAAAACCCTTGATACAGAGAGAGAGAGAGACTTTACTGAGAAATTTCTTGCATTTTTTTCCCCATCCATCCAACCATAACTTTATATGAACAATTTTTTCTTTTTATTTGTTTTATGGGAGGGATTATACTTTGTTACTCTTTACATAAGTACTGTATTCAGTATATAAATTAAAAATACAATTTAATCCCCAAATGAATCAGAATGGCTTTATTGCTTAAATGTTGAACAGGAATTAATTAGTATGAACCACTTTTTACATGCATTACTGAGAGTATAAATACATATTGTATCATTGCTTTGTTTTGGGTGTTTTTCTATTACACTTTTGATAGCATTGTCAACTCTTGTTGTCGCAGTGGAGGAGTTTCCTATACCACATGCTTTTCCATTTTAGCTGCAGTGTCTCTGTTATCATTTTTATTATGTCTAGAACCACTTGAAGTCCCATGATCCTTTAGCCTAATGTGCAGTAATCTCTCTGTAGGCATGATGGTATCTCCTATTTTAATATGGCACTTGAAATTAAAAACCTCAGAAACATCAGTATAGGCTTGAAAGCAGCTTTTAGAGTCAATAGCTGGCAGCACCTCTAATTTTTCCGTCATTAACAACTGAATCTTTTTATTGTTGACCCATTAGTAAATGAAACAAAGGTGGGTCAAGTTTTAGTAAAAGCAGAAAAGCATTAATTTTTTAAACATATGAATAATTTTAATTGTCATGGAAAATTGTGTGTAGTAACATTGCCTTTTAGTGTCTTTAATATTTAAATATCAATCTGTGTGTGGATAGTTGGCGTGGTGCAGAGATACCCACAATTCAGGAAAATCAAAGGTCAGATCTCCAGTGGTGTAAAATTGTTGTTGCCCTCTGCTCATCACCGTACATATCCACCCTCTTGTCCCATCAGCATGCAGGGCTCAGTGACCGTCTGTTTATTATGTGACGTTTTAGCTACAGTAAAATGACTGGGATTTAAGCACCTCAGTCATGTAAACGCTTCTGAAAGTGTTACCCAATAGCAAGAATGTTATTTCCTCTTTATTTTCCTTGGTGATAATCCCTTTCCTTCAGTGTTGTAAAGTGGGAAACTGAAATCTAATGCACTCGGTAATCAGGTTATGAAATTTAGGAAGCAGACTAAAAATCATAGGAGGAATGATATTCCCATGTAGGTAGAGCGTTACCTATATTGTGTGAAAAGAAAAGGAGTACTTGTGGCACCTTAGAGACTAAGCAATTTATTTGAGCATAAGCTTTCGTGAGCTACAGCTCACTTCATCGGATGCATACTGTGGAAAGTGTAGAAGATCTTTTATACACACAAAGCATGAAAAAATACCTCCCCCCACCCCACTCTCCTGCTGGCAATAGCTTATCTAAAGTGATCACTCTCCTTACAATGTGTATGATAATCAAGTTGGGCCATTTCCAGCACAAATCCAGGTTTTCTCAACCCCCCCCCCCACACACACACACACAAACCCACTCTCCTGCTGGTAATAGCTTATCTAAAGTGACCACTCTCCTTACAATGTGTATGATAATCAAGGTGGGCCATTTCCAGCACAAATCCAGGGTTTAACAAGAACGTGTGAGGGGGAGGGGGGGTAGGAAAAAACAAGGGGAAATAGGTTACCTTGCATAATGACTTAGCCACTCCCAGTCTCTATTCAAGCCTAAGTTAATTGTATCCAATTTGCAAATGAATTCCAATTCAACAGTCTCTCGCTGGAGTCTGGATTTGAAGTTTTTTTGTTGTAATATCGCAACTTTCATGTCTGTAATCGCGTGACCAGAGAGATTGAAGTGTTCTCCGACTGGTTTATGAATGTTATAATTCTTGACATCTGATTTGTGTCCATTTATTCTTTTACGTAGAGACTGTCCAGTTTGACCAATGTACATGGCAGAGGGGCATTGCTGGCACATGATGGCATATATCACATTGGTGGATGTGCAGGTGAACGAGCCTCTGATAGTGTGGCTGATACATCACCAATGGATGTATGATGTATCAGCCCCAAGACGTACTTGTTAAACCCTGGATTTGTGCTGGAAATGGCCCATCTTGATTATCATACACATGTAAGGAGAGTGGTCACTTTAGATAAGCTATTGCCAGCAGGAGAGTGGGGTGGGGGGAGGTATTTTTTCATGCTTTTTGTGTATTAAAGATCTTCTACACTTTCCACAGTATGCATCCAATGAAGTGAGCTGTAGCTCACGAAAGCTTATGCTCAGATAAATTGGTTAGTCTCTAAGGTGCCACAAGTACTCCTTTTCTTTTCACACAATATAGGTAACGTTCTACCTACATGGGAGTATCATTCCTCCTATGATTTTTAGTCTGCTTCCTTTTTGCGAATACAGACTAACATGGCTGTTACTCTGAAACCTATATTGTGTGAGTTCCAAGTGTAACATTTAAAAATATATAGGTGCATTGTCAAGAACGGCTGTGACATATCATTCCAAATGGTATGTAAGTGGTTTTTATAAAGCATTCCAACAGTGTGACACAATTGGTGATGCTCCTGCTATGTGCGTGAGGTGCTTTTTTTTCCCTGCCAAGAGTGCTTCTCCCATATGGAACTTTTTTTTCCTCTGTTGTTTTTGGTTTATTAAATAAACAAAAAAGCAAAACAAGATGTTCTATTGGGAAGATGTATTATTTTTATAAGAAGCATGTAAAAAAGAATGATGATGAAAAGGGACATCCTTGATTAACCAAGCAGTGCTGGAAGGGACTGCCTTTACTTAAAAAATATTTTGCTTTCTTTCAGAACAATATTTCTCCTTGGCCTTTAGTGAGGCTTTACCAGCGCACACTGTAAAATTTTCAAAAGTGCCTAAGTAATTTAGGAGCCTGAGATCCATATTCAAAAATGACACAGGCATTTAAGTCTCATATGACATAGGTTCTTATGTGCCAAAGTCACTTTTGAAAATGGAAATTGGGCTCCCAAATCACTGAGGTGCTTTTGAAAATTTTACCTGAAGTCACTCTCTTTCCAAACTCCAGTCTTCATTGGCCATCCCAAAGCATGGACCTCTAATTTTAAAATAAAGTTAGTTTTACTTTTTTTAGCCCACATGAGTTCTTGCTGTACCCATTAATGCAGTTATAGCTATTTAGAGCTCCCAAGTTCTCTTTGTCCTGGTGTCATCCCATCCCATGATCTTTCTTCTTCTGGATCCAATAGTGGTCTGATAATGAAACAGACTGGGGGAGCATGCAGTTGGCTTGCCTATATTTCGTATAGACTCCAAGATAACTGCCTATATTTGATATAAGACTCCCTCATAATTCATAGGCTGGGCTCCACTCCCTGCGGAGGGCCCCCTGAGGAAGTATATTCTCTGTATTTCCTTCATACGTTGTATTTAATTTTAAAATAGTGCCCCAGACCAGAAGAAGAACACTGGGACCAACAACAGAGCAGACAACCCTGTAAACACCAGGCAGTTTTATGCAAAGAGGAAAACAGGCCTCCTCAACAGCCAGACACATTTGTCTGAGGTTCTCAGCATGGGTTCTCAGAGCTGCACAAGATGAATCTGTTAGCAAAGTAAGTCTGTGATAGGATCGAGGGGCACTACCTGGTTCCTTATGAACTCAAGCTTCCTTTTCCCTTTCCCCTTCCGCTCGAGTAAGTGGTTATGGGAGGAGCTATAAGAACGGTTGCATGGCAGGAGGAGTGGTAGAGAATGCCTGTGGGAAGGTCAGGCATCACATCCAGGAGTCAGAGGACAGAGTCGAACCTCATGCTGGGGAGTTTTTCTGTTTACTTTTTAGTTCGGTAAACTTAAATGCGTTAGTAAAAACAGTCACCCTTTGGGAGGAGACTTTGCTGCCTATGACTAGGGTTTTTTCCTGTGCAGTCATTCTACTAGCTTACAAAGTGCTTCAGCATATCTGGGATCCTGGATATTGATTGACCTATGAGGGAGAAGAGGACACTGTTTATAACTTCATGAGTTGGGTAAAATAAATAAATTAATCTGTGATTTTTATCTTTACGTTTATAAGAAAGAGCTGAAGTCTGAATATAATGTATAGTGGAAGTCTGAGACACGCAACATACAAGTGCTTTGACATACAGTTTTTTGAACTACCTGTGTTAAAATACCACACAAGCGACTAGCAATAATTGGTTGCCTAGTAAAGGGGTCTCTTTTAATTAAAGCATGAACAGGATTATACTAGAAAGCAAGGGAACTTAGCAGGGCATTGCCTATTGGAAGTGACTGTTCATGCAGGTGTCAAACAGTGTTTATGAAAATACACTGTGGAACTATGAAAATACATAGAGAAACTGTTTAAGAGGAGGAGAATGATACTCATTACGTTGAGGGGTACCTTAGGGCAATTTTTTGAGATAGAAGTTTTCCCTAAGTTTACACAGTATTGCCAGCCCATGGATCCCAAATTCAAAACCCTTTAAATTTCTCAAAAATGACATGAATGGTTGTTGCACTTAAAAGGATGAGTCATTACATATGTCTCATGGTACAAAGAAAATTACAGTAACAGAATTGCCTTGGTCATAAATTTCTATGAATTGTAGCCATGTGTCTTTAAATTCCTCCTGTTTCTCATTCAAATTAAATGTTACTCTATCAATACTTCCCAGATCTCTCTCACTTTCATGTCTGTCTGTCATATTTTAGCTCCTTTGATGCTATGCCATTTTTGAAGTAGCAATATCATTCTTTAACAGTTTAAATTAGCTCATAACACAAATATTTTTATTTATCTAATCCATGCACACCGTGCACCCCTTGTCACCATTATACCTAAGCATATAATAAGACAAATAGCTTTAAATTGTGCATTTGAGCATAATAAAAATAATTAACATCTTTACAAGTTTTACTGAAAAACCGAAACTTCCAAATAGACTGGGATTTTACAGAAGTGGCTGAAAGGGGGTAAGCAAGAACCTCTTGAACAGCTCGGAAAACTAGGATCTGAAGCTTTTTACCAGTGAGTCACTAGTTCAAATCTGTTACCAGTTGATGACTGTTCAGTACCTCACGTGAAATGGGTTGATTCCAGGTTAGTTCCCAGTCCCAATCACAGAAGCCACCACTGCAGTGGCCACTTACTGTCACCTTTGCTGACAGTCTCTGTGGCGAGGCCATAAACTGAAAGAGGTTGCAAACTGAACTACTCCCTCAACCCTAAGGTTGGTCTTCCCAAGAAACAGGGTTGAGTTAGGTGGTGGGGAGAAGGCCGAGCAGGAAAAGAACAATAGGTTGCATCCTTCTCCCTACAAGTGCAAGTTATAGGGTCAGGTTAACTATTGTCAGTGCAGTGACAGGTAAATTACATTTCTTGCAACCCACAAAGCCCCTCTGCACCTTGGTGAGGGCTTCATCCTGAGCAAGGGGGAAGTGGTGTTTCTCTCAACACCTTGACCTGAGATTTCTCCTGTGGTGGGAGCAAATTTCATTTGCTGCCAAGGCTCCTGGCAGAAGCTGCTGAGGAACACAGTGAATCAATGCACCTCCCAGCTGACCTGGCAATAGCCCTTTATCAACCATCAGTGCCTATTTATGTGTCTCTCCCCCCATCCCCAAAACAACAAAAACAAAAAACCCAGAACCACCTCCTGTGTATTTTCTACCTCAGAGACCCTCCATCGGCTTTTATGCCAAGCAATGGGTGAATCAGATCAATTTTTGTCTCCAAACAAGACACGTATTAGTAGTTAGTAAAACTGATAATGGTTTTTATCCTGGTTCTCTTTATTTCACAGTGAACAACCCTCTCTAAAACAAAGCCTGTCTGTACACTCCACGTTCACATAAGTAAGAAAAAAAAATCTATTAAAGGCCCCAGACATTTTTCTTTTAATTCTTGCTGGAGTCATGTAATCTTTTGAAATGGTCTTGAAACTATTCTGACATTGGCAGCTAGCATGAAAACATTGACCAATTCTCATCTCCAATACACAGCATGCATCTCTGTGTAGCTATTTTTGAGTCACATTCCAATGTGCAGACAATAAAGGAAGGTCTGCTTTGCTTTTGTGGCCATCGTGTTTTTTTATTTCTGAGCTGAACGCTATTGTTGCAATGGTTTTTTTCCTCAGATTTTAGAATTAGGTCTGGCATCTCTGTGGTTCAGCATATTTGCTGGCCTTTTGACATTTGCAGTAGTCATCATAATGGGTGAACATGTATTTATCATTTTACGCAAAAGCTGTTTCACTCCTGTCTACCCAGATACAGCATGCAGAGTTGAATGTTCATCTATATAAGTGGTTGATTTTTCATAACAGTCAGGTTTTGAAAAAAGAAAAAGGTAATTCTGATAGCACCCGGAGGATTTCACACCATCCCTGTTCAAAGCCAGTAGAGTTTGTAGATTGATGCTGCTAAAAACAGCCATGCCACCATTAAATATTAAATCCAGTTGGTTGCATAAAACAAATTTTTACACAAATTATTAAAAACCACTGCCTTATTTTTCCTCTTTTTCTCTCCACTTTTACTTTTCTATTTCAGTGTGGGTTTTCTGGGATTAGCGGAGGGTGAGAGTTGGTTAACTTTTTGGCTCCTCTCCATGTCACCATTTGTCGGTCTGCCTTTCTCCTGCTCGCAGATTTCAGATTTGGCCTGTCACCCTTTCTCCTCTATTTTCTTCAGAGTTTTCTCTTTCTCCTCCTACCTTCCCTTCTCCATCAGTCCTTTGCCCCCTTCCCTGCCCTGGTCAGTTTGTGATGTGGGCCAGAGCTTGGGTCCTGCTCACCCTCCAAGTGCTGGTGAATTGACCGTTAGTTCCATATTTCTTTCTTAAGAAAGGAACCTCAGACTCCTGAATGGAAGCCCAAAGTACCCCTTTTGCTCCCGAGGTTCTCCCAGACAGTTTTTCTCCACTGGACCAGTCTTCCTGTGACTCCAAGCTCAAGCGACTGCTTCTAGTCTTTTTTCTCTACAGTTTTGTCATTATGGTCTGTTGGTTGCTGAGTGCGGCAACTGTGATTGTTTCAGCTGGGCATCAGCGAGGCCGGCACAGGCATGGCAGGAGTTGGTGGGGAGTGGCTGACTTCTCCTGCAATCACGCGCTTTCTGAATCAAACTGGGAAAGAGAAACTGTTTCCATTTCTTATCAGACAAACTTTTCATGATGAAAAGGAGGAGGGGAGGGCTTGAAGAGCAATTGGGTGTTCCTACTGCTCTGGGAAAAGACAGAGGCTGCACAATCCAGTGAGACCCAAACAATTACATATGTGCGCACGTGCACACTCTCCCCTCCACCCCCCAGCAGGTGATACATGGAGTCATAGATTTTCTCAAGGCAGATGGGTCCATTATCATTTATTCTAACCTAGTAAATGGGACTTGGAGGCAGAGAAGGTTGGAAGCTCCCATGCTGCTGCTTTTCCTCCAGAAGCTCCATTTTTAGGGATCCCGAAACAAAAAAACCCACAACAACATGGTGGGTTGTTATTCTTCTACTGTCATTATACTTGGGATTTTGTTTTTTAAGTTCTTGGTGAACTGTTTGAGAATCAACTTAATATATTGGTCTAATGATTTAAATATGTATGTATGTATGTAGACAATTTTTCAAATGCATGTTATTTGTGTTGTGCAATAAAAATTACCGCAAATGCACAAAAATCAATTTTATAACTTAAATAGATTATTTTTACAAAAAGACAAAAGGTCCAGTTTTGTGGGATTGACTAAAAACTGGCACAAATTCATTCAAAAATGTCATTTCTGGGTTGTAATTTAGGACAATCAAAAATTGTCCATCTGTGCATCTTCTGTCCTTTAAAATTGTTTATAATGTCTGAATAGATTTTGTCATGGGGTTTCTATTAAGCTAACTTCATCCATGAGTGAATCCTCATGTTCCACCCATAAACGGAGATGCCAGTCTTCTAGCATGAACATAATCATAGAATTTTAGGACTGGAAGGGACCTTAAGAGGTCATCTAGTCCAGTCCCCTGCGCTCAAGGCAGGACTAAGTATTATCTAATGCAGAATCACCAAAAGGTGAAACACTACAGATGTGTTCTGATGCTTTCTGGCTCTCCTTAAATTGAAGAGTAAAAAATGTCTCTTATATGAATTATAGGTTTCTCTCTCTGAAGTATTTAGGCTTGGTTTCAGCCTTGTGCAGTCTAGGATTTTCTGTTAGCAAATAAGAGCCATCAATGCACTTCATGTTCTAACAGTCACCATATCAGACACAGTGTATGTTAGTTTGGGCTAAGTTTAATGCAATATTAGAGTTGTATATTAAAACACAAATAGCCGGGGGCCCAATTGTTAGACACCAGACATCCCTTTTTAGTCAATGGAAGTTAATTGTGTCCTGCAATGGGAGAATCAGCAGCAAGGAATGCAAAAGTTAAGCTTCCCAGAGTAATATTGTCTCAACCACATTGCACTGTACATTTAATACAGTAGAACCTCAGAGTTACAAACACTTCAGGAAGGGAGGTTGTTTGTAACTCTGAAATGTTCATAAGTCTGAACAAAATGTTATGGTTGTTCTTTCAGAAGTTTACAACTGAACACTGAATTAATACAACTTTGAAACTTTACTATGCAGAAGAAAAATGCTGCTTTCCCTTTATTTTTTTAGTAGTTTACATTTAACACAGGCCTGTACTGTATTGGGTGGTTGGGTTTTTTTGGGGTCTCTGCTGCTGCCTGATTGTATATTTCTGGTTCCAAATGAGGTGTGTGGTTGACTGTTCAATTTGGAACTCTGGTGTTCATAACTCTGAGGTTCTACTGTAGTCTAAATAGCGATGGGATTGGGAAACAGTGATTTGAAAACTTTTTGTACTGCCTGCTTTTGAGAAGAAACATGCAGCATTGCTTTCAGATGAAACCCTAAATCCTTCTCCAAAAACTATGGAGAAGAAGGGAGTTCATTCTAAACTTGGGCCCAGATTTTTGGTTTTGAAACAGATTGCAAAACCAGGCAAATTTCTGATGCGTTCTGGTGTCATGGCAAAAGGTTTTCATAGTGGTAGGTTTCGGCATCTTGTAGCACATAGTTGGGGAGAATATCTTCTGCTTACTTAGCAGAGTGCTGAAGATTGTCATTTTCTGTTTGCGCAGAGTTCAGATAAACTGTCCATCCTTTTATTTTCTTATGCAAACTGTCAAAGGGAGCCCTGCTGCTGACCTTTGTGCTGTTCTTGGGCGTTTGGCTGCCCCTTCCTCATAATGAGAGATGTAGGACTCTATGCTCAAGCTGACTGTCTCCTTCCTTTCCTCCCTCTGTGTCTTACGGATTGCATAAGTCTTGGAAAATGTAATACAGCATTTGTCATAGCATGCCTTGCATTCTGGCATGGTTTAAAAAAAATGTGTGTTGGATGGGAATCATGTTACACTGCTCATTTTGAGGGGAATTTGGGGTCATGGTTTAGCATTCTATTGGTCTTGTCATCCAAAAGCAGTGGGGATGTCTCTGTAATCACTTAGGGCATGGACATAGTTTTTATTGAAATATATTCCGTGCCATGGAAGCCTGTGCAAAACCACAGAAAGCCTGACTAATCAATTCTTTCTGGGTTGCAATGGCGCACATTGTGTCCATATCTCTTGACATATCTAACCTGTTAGCTCTCCCATCTAGGTTTTACATACTTGTCTCCAAACCTTTCAACGGTATTTGATCTTTTTTCCGTAATAAGGTGGGTGAGTTGACACGACTACGAACACAGCGGAATCAGAGGACCTGGATACAGCACAGTCCCAGTTCATAGCACGGATGGGATATTAACTGCATTTTGCAAACAGATATATCTTATCTGATTACAGGAGGTTAACAAATTGTCATTTACATCATAGCAATATGACACAACAAGGATGGGAATTAGTAAAGTATTGGTGAATATATATGCCCTTTACCACCAAATTGCCAATTCAGATCCACCCTAGATCAGTACTAACTGAAAGAAAGTACAGTTGGATAATTGTTCAGTGGCTTGTGTGAAATTAATTTGATAGTTTCAGTTCGATTCCCACTGGACAACTGTCTATGTTACAAACCCCCCATATTGGGCGTTACTCAGATTGCAAGCTCCGTGGGGCAGAGACCATCTTTTTTCTGTGTCTGTGCAGCACCTAGCACAGTGGACTCCTGCTCTGTAATTAGGGCTCCTAGATGCAACAGTAATACATATAATTATTAATAATTGGGGTCTTGGTTTATGATTGAATGGGCATAGAAAGTGAGCTACCTTCGTGCTAGCAGGTCTGAATTGTCCACATTTTGACCGAGGCAGATTGATCTAGCACTAATATGTGAGTCTCGGTTTTAGTTATTGGTAATGGCAGGGTGAGTGTCCTTTCTGCTCTGGGAAAAAAACAGCGATGGCAAGAAGTAAACGTTGAGATTAGAGGATGTACATGTGTACCTCAGGTCAGATTGGCTCCAAAATGAGGGATGTTCCTTTGTTGTTAAGGTCAGCTCCAGTGATATGAGAGATTAATGGAATGCTCTTTGTGGGCCCAGTTTTAAAATTTGGTTGCCACAGCTTTGCATTTGGCTGCCCAAATCACTTAGGACCAGAATTTCCCATCTTCGTGGGCCTACAAGTTAGACAGCTAAATTCATATCTAGTTGCATATATCTGAAATATGGGTCTTGTCTACACTGCCACTTTACAGCACTGAAACTTTTTCGCTCAGGGGTGTGAAAAAACACCCCGCTGAGCAATGCAAGTTTCAGCGCTGTAAAGTGGCAGTGTAGACAGTGCCCCAGCGCTGGGAGCTACTCTCTTCGTGGGGGTGGGATTTTTACAGCCACGACCCCCACTGGTGCTGCGACCACTCAGCCACGTTAAAGTGCTGCCGCGGCAGCACTTTAACCTTGGTAGTGAAGACATCCCCGTGGTGTCTAACTGCAGTTGGAAAATTTAGTCCTTAGTGTCTGATCCTACAAGGTACTGAGCATCCTGATCTCTCACTGAAAGTCAGTACGAGTTGAAGGCACTCCACGGGATTAGGTTCCTTATACTTTCAGAGAGTCATGGTAGGTGCCTATGTGCAAATTGATTTCCATGTTCTTATCACCTAAACCCACAACCTCAAGGTCATCTTCAGCTCCCCTCTCCTTTCTCCCCCACGCGCACACCATAACAAAGTCTCGTCACTTCTTTGCCTACATACTTTAATATTTGACCCCTCTTTTCTGCCCTGTTGGATCATTTGTTTCCTGCCTTAACTATTACGCTGTGCTCCTCTGAGATCTTTGTTATACTAATCTTCCTCCTCTAGCATGTTCAAATTGCTGCTTGCCAAAAGTGTCTTTCCTACTCATTCCTTCATGTCACTTACCCCTGTTTCTTCTGACTCGCTGGTTCTCCATTGCACAGCAGAGCAAATGTCAGCTTTCTATCTTTTCTTTCAAGGCTCAGCACAGTGCAGATTTGCATACATCTCTATTTTATCCTCAAGTTTTGATTCCCCTCCCTTCTCACTCTGCTCTGATAGTGACACCAAGCTCTTCTTCTTCCATTTCTCCTGCTCGTAGTTGTGTCTGTGTCTTCTCCCCTGCTGCGTTTGGAATGACCTCATTGAAATCTTTTCTTAAAATCCCATCTTTCCACACAGGCCTACAAAATGTAAAAAATCCCCAAACAAACAAAAGAAGCATCTGGAACTAATTAATTTACATACCTGCCATTGCCCTGACCACTTTGCTTGTATTTTATATCCCTTTATCACTCCCTCTCCATCTACTTTTGCATGTTTCTAAATGGGGAGCTCCTTGAGGTGGGGACTGTATCTTTCTAAGAGTTTAGTGCCCAGCACATTTTGGGTCCTGCTGGAGTACAAATAACTATTAATAACTGGGTACCATCACTTAAAAGTTTGAAAATTGACTCTTACTGTTGAATGTTTTTTTTGGTATTCAGAACCCCTTAATCAATGTCCAAATGATTATTTAGCTTATCAGGTATGTGACAACTGTCCTTCAGAAACCAAATTCCTCATCCTTTCCAACCCTCCTTCCTTCTATGAGGTACAAACATTTTGTTTCCAAAATACAAGATATCAAATATATTTTTAGAAGAGTTGTAGAGATTTCATTTTAAAGTTGTTTAGCTTTCAAAATTACGTTTCGCCTAACTACACTCTTCTGCCAACATAGCCATCACCACTCATTGGGGGTGGTTTAATTATGTCGACGGGAGAGCTCTCTCCTGTCTGCATAGAGCAGCTACATGGGAGATCTTACAATGGCGCAGCTGCATCTGTACAGCTGTGCCACTGTAAGGTCTCTAGTGTAGACAAGGCCTAAGTTAAAAGGAGGATCTGCTTGTTGAAGAAGGATAGGAGGATAGCTTGAAGAAGTGGTAGGCAGATTTTTATTGCAGCTCAGCAGGAGTTCATAATAACATGAGTGGACCTCAGATTATTTGGAAAGGGTAACAGTCATGTAAACAAACTGTTATATATCCTCTTACTTTGAAGTGGTTGCCCATTTATTTAATTTTACTTTAATATTTAATAATAAACTAAATATGTTTAGTCTCTAAAAATTCAACTTTGTGCAGTTTCTTAAATCTTTGTGTGACATTAAAATAGTTTATTTTATGGGGTCTAATTTGCACTACTCCGCTCTTTTAATAATTAAATGATAATTTAATAAAAATATTAAAATACCTTTTAAAATATCTCTGAGGTTGAGCCTGGCAATATTTATATTTCATCTGTTTCTCATAGCACAGTAATGTAACATTTAAGCACACAGAAGTTTCTCAAAAGAAAAGAAACAAGATCTGAATAGCCTGAACTCTCCACATTCATAAGCTTTTCTCAGTGACAAATAGCCACCTGGAAAGTATCAGTTAATTCATTCCTGAGTCTTTTAAGAGGTAGCTTTGGCAAGATTTTGTAAATGTAGAAACCTAAACAGAGAAACTAGAGAAAGATAGCTAATGAAAGACTTGGCTTTGGTGATGAAAATGTTTTACAAGTTTTAGTAAAAGCTTGATTGGACCTGGATTCATGAGGATTTCTACAGATCTGTCCTGATGACATCTACAGTTAAATTAGGACAGTTCCATGAAAGACAACCTAATATGGTCTTAGATTTAGTTGATTTCCCACCGCCATGTCTGCGTCTCCCAACCACCCCCCCAATCAGTTCCTCCGGAATCAGCATATGCTGAAAATAAACCATCCTATAAAAGAGGGCACTTGGTGTGTATAGTGTGGAATGATATTGTAAAATCAGCAGAGACTTGTGGTGGTAGGATCTGTCTTTGTGTAGTGACCCTCAGTCACTTCTACAGCAAACCCAACTCTTCTCCTCACAGGAACGGAAATTGAAATCAAAATTTGAGCTGACAAATGGCTTCATAAAGACAGTGGGAGACGTTAGACCAGTGGTTCTCAACCAGGGGTACTTGTCCCCCTTGGGGTAGGCAGAGGTCTTCCAGGGGGTACATGAACGTATCTAGATATTTGCCTAGTTTTACAACAGGCTACAAAAAAAGCTGTAGTGAAGTCAGTACAAACTAAAATTTCATGCAGAAAATCACTTGTATACTATACTGCTCTATATACTATACTCTGAAATGTAAGTGCAGTATTTATATTCCAGTTGATTAATTTAAGAATTATATGGTAAAAATGAGAAAGTGAGCAATTTTTCAGTAATAGTTTGCTTTTGTAATTTTTTTTCTGATTTTGTAAGCAAGTAGTTTTTAAGTGAAGTGAAACTTAGGGGTATTCGCAAGACAAATCAGACTCCAGAAAGGGGTACTGTAGTTTGGAAAGGTTGAGAGCCACTGGGTTAGAAGATCTGATCAGAAGATATTGATTTAACAACCACCAAAGACTACAAAAGGGGAAAAGGAAAAACAATCAGAAGTGCTGTCTTTTTACCGGTGTATCAGTTTTCCCCCCATGACTACTTGTGAAAGCTTTATTGGTAGCTTTTAGCTATGTATCATAATAATACATACAATAACTATTACATAATATGAAAAATATGCCACGGTGAGCAAGAAAACAAGTGTTAGTCCTATGGACAATATCAAAATGCTCTCACTGTTATTAAATGTACCAACACTTTGTTAGATATAAGAAAGGCACATCATCAACTTAAAATTCATACACCAGCCATAACATTTTTCAAGTAATACCTACAGTTGCTGTAACTGAAATAGATTAGAGCAAAAAATGTTTCTCTCAGTTGTTTTCAATTGTACGTTTGGCACCCTTTAAATATATTTAGTTTCACTGTTCCGCTTGTTTAGCCAGCTAGCCAAGTGAGTTTCCCCCCATTATTTGGGGGGAGGGGAGGTTCTGACAGCAAGGAAGGAGAGAAAAGCATTTTTCAGAAGCTATGAAAATGTGATTGCAAAGCCATAAGAATTAGCAGGACAACTTGGGGAGGTGTAATCTCTTTTAATTCTTCTAAAATGATTAGATTTAAAGTTGACTATTTCCCTTTATTCAATTACTATTTTCTGTGACAAAGGCGACTTGTGAAAAGCACAAGCCTGCAGCACCATCTTTCAGAGAACTGTAATCCCCATTGCAGATGAAATAGGGAGGTGGGGAGCCTAAGTACAGATTTCAGAGTAGCAGCCATGTTAGTCTGTATCCCCGTCAGGAACAGTATCCCTGGTAATGTCACGGCAAACCTGGTGGCTGAACTTTGTGACTTTGTCCTCACCCATAACTATTTCACATTTGGGGACAATGTATACCTTCAAATCAGCGGCACTGCTATGTGTACCTGCACGGCCCCACAGTACGCCAACATTTTTATGGCTGACTTAGAACAACGCTTCCTCAGCTCTCATCCCCTAATGCCCCTACTCTACTTGCGCTACATTGATGACATCTTCATCATCTGGACCCATGGAAAAGAAGCCCTTGAGGAATCCACCGTGATTTCAACCATTTCCATCCCACCATCAACCTCAGCCTAGACCAGTCCACACAAGAGATCCACTTCCTCGACACTACGGTGCTAATAAGCGATGGTTACATAAACACCACCCTATACCGGAAACCTACTGACCACTGTGCTTACCTACATGCCTCCAGCTTTCACGCAGACCACACCACACTATCCATTGTCTACAGCCAAGCTCTACGATACAACCACATTTGCTCCAACCCCTCAGACAGAGACAAACACCTACAAGATCTCTAGCAAGCGTTCTTACAACTACAATACCCACCTGCTGAAGTGAAGAAACAGCTTGACAGAGCCAGAAGAGTACCCAGAAGTTACCTACTACAGGACAGGCCCAACAAAGAAAATAACACAACACCACTAGCCGTCACCTTCAGCCCCCAACTAAAACCTCTCCAACGTATCATCAAGGATCTACAACCTATCCTGAAGGATGACCCATCACTCTCACAGATCTTGGGAGACAGGCCAGTCCTTGCTTACAGACAGCCCCCCAACCTGAAGCAAATACTCACCAGCAACCACACACCACACAACAAAACCACTAACCCAGGAACCTATCCTTGCAACAAAGCCCGTTGCCAACTGTGCCCACATATCTATTCAGGGGACACCATCACAGGGCCTAATCACATCAGCCACACTATCAGAGGCTCGTTCACCTGCACATCCACCAATGTGATATGTGCCAGCAATGCCCCTCTGCCATGTACATTGGTCAAACTGGACAGTCTCTACGTAGAAGAATAAATGGACACAAATCAGACGTCAAGAATTTTAATATTCAAAAACCAGTTGGAGAACACTTCAATCTCTCTGGTCACTCGATTACAGACCTAAAAGTGGCAATTCTTCAACAACAAATCTTCAAAAACAGACTCCAGCGAGAGACTGCTGAATTGGAATTAATTTGCAAACTGTATACAATTAACTTAGGCTTGAATAAAGACTGGGAGTGGATGGGTCATTACACAAAGTAAAACTATTTCCCCATGTTTATTTCCTCCCCCCCCGTCCCCCCACTGTTCCTCACGCATTCTTGGAAATGGCCCACCTTGATTATCACTACAAAAGGTCCCCTCCCCCCCGCTCTCCTGCTGGTAATAGCTCACCTTACCTGATCACTCTTGTTACAGTGTGTATGGTAACACCCATTGTTTCATGTTCTCTGTGTATATAAAATCTCCCCACTGTATTTTCCACTGCATGCAACCGATGAAGTGAGCTGCAGCACATGAAAGCTTATGCTCAAATAAATTTGTTAGTCTCTAAGGTGCCACCAGTACTCCTTTTCTTTTTAAGTACAGATTCTTTCCTTTGATGTGCAAATACAGATCCTACTGAAGTCAGTGGGAGCCACATGTGTGCATCTGAGATCAGACTTTAAACCCCAGTTCAGTCCTAATGAAGTCAATGGAGTTACTCACCTTGCTGAATCAGGACATTAGCTCTTAAATTTTCTCTCATTCCAAGATTCCAAACAGTAAAATATAGTTTTCTTTAAAATGATAACAGAAGAGGATGCCCTTCTGTGAGGAACCATTTCCTCTAAACCAGGGGTTACCTCTCATGTTAGGGCATAAAGCTGTTTCTGTGAGGAATGGGGGAATGACATTTTCTACAGAATGTAAATTTTCATTGGAGAAAAAAATTCTATTTTTCTTACCATTAGTAGGATCAGAAGAAACCCATTCCAAATGTAAACAGATGCAGTAATTAGGTTTATAGTATCTTTGAGAATGAGCAATTTATGCCATTTTCAATGACAATGTATTCATTTTTACAGTTTTTTTAATGTGAAATTATCAAAAGTACATGCCCTTAAATGTAAAGAGCAACTGTGGCCAAACCTGGCACAATGAACTTAAAAGGTATCAAATTGTTGTTATTTGCAGAATGTGGGTTTGTTTGGTTGGTTTTGGGTTAAATAACACACTGGATTCTGGGATATGAGGATTACAGGGGGAAAAGTAGGTTGTTTGGTGTTGTGGAATGAGAAAATGGATAATGTTCGGTATGTAGTGGGGGAGAGGGAGAGAAGATTGAGAACCCTTGCTTGAAACTAAATATTCTGACCAATAATTTCCAAATATCTGCCTTTCAAGTCATTGGTCGTTTCATTTCAGTAGACAGAGATCCTAACTGAGAAACTATTGTAGGCCATATAGTATTCAAGGAAGCCAAGGGCAACATCTTGATCAAAATAGGGTATGTCTAAGGTATATTAATACCAGAAAAATACAAAGAAAAGATGTAGCTATACACAGTGCCTCGTATATAGTGGGTTACCCCTTTTCAACCACAGCAGTTAGTCAAAATTCGGGGCCTTGTATGTTATTTCTGTTGAAAATAGTAATTGTTGATGGAGCCTGGTATTTTCTTTTATGCAGTCTTATTTATTTACAAGTAATGTACAAAGTTCTGCTTCTTGGAACTCGGAGGGTACCAAATGCATGGGATAGCCTCTTTGTTTATAGCCCAAGCCTTTTTAGCCAGCACTAGACCAATAAACCTGTCTCTGTGTTTCTTGTCTGCACTCCAGCTTGTCTTTTCCACGTACCTGATCAGAACCATGTGCAGTGGAACCCTTCACAAACATGGTCCTAGTTTCTGGGAAGACTCTATTATGCCTTGTTTTAGGTGAGGTCTCCTCAACCCATCCCACACAGTTACTGAAAGTTATTTTGGAAATGGCATAGCTAGACCGTGTCACTTTACAGCTTTACCTTTTTTGGCCTTTTTCATTGTAAAATCAAAAGGACCTTACTAAAGTAATTTTTCTTATGAATTCACACCCGTTAGAGAAAACAGGAAGATGACTAAATGTTCTTGTATCATAGTAGATTGTCTGCAGGTTTTGATGAGTGCCAGCTTGCTGAAACTTGTTTCTGCTTCTTCCATAGTTACTGGCAATGTGCAAAAAATGGGTAGGGTTGTGCACACTTCAATGAAAACTAGTTGTAGTTTTCTGTTTTAAATCTCACTCAGTAAGATAAGTGGTGGCAGTTCAAGTTCTTTTCCAAAAGTAGACCTGAAGTTTTTTGTGTTTTTTTTTCAGCTGCAACATTTCATGTGGAAAGTTCTCCAAAAGATCCACAGGATATTTGAGAACTAGACATGTGGATGTTTGTTCCAGTTCCTCCAGCTGGAGTGTGACATATTTTGAACTGAATGTAAAACAAATGCAACTGGTTGCTTTGAATCAGTGCTCCAACTCACAGGTAACATTGTCTAAAGTTGCACAGAACACATTCCTTCTGCATGAAGACTTTGTTTCATCTTCAGAGGTGATAGAGCATGATTCCTCAGGTGTCTCATGATGAACTATTTTCAATTTTTTACCTCTCTTCTGCAGTAATTGTGGTAAAATTTGCATAGCTATCACCACAAGGCATGCTTCTAATAGAATTTTGAGCCACTGATCTCAGAATTGCTTTAATTCTTCATAATATCATCAATCAGAGTTGACCCTGAACCAAGAGAGATTCCTCGGGGTTGTAGAATCTTGTTTCTCTCATCAATACTTGAAGGAACTTTATACCAAAAGCTAGATAAAGGGTATGAAAATGAGGTGAAGTACTGTTTTTGTACTAACACTTTCTGATCAAGTTTTGTGTGTCAAATTTAATTCAAGAGCCCATTCCAGTGCTGCCAGAATACCTGGAATATACTTTGTTATTGAACAGACAGCTTCAGCATGTGCACTCCAACCTGTGTCTGACTGAACATAGAGTGAATAGTGTATCTTATTGGTTACAATATTCCACCTCACGGGACAGGCACTAAAAACATGAAAAGTCACTGCACACAACCAAAAAGTGTTACTGTTTCAGAATGTGAAACTGCAGCATTAACTCCTACAAGATTAAGTGAATAAGAAGGGCAAGGAGAATACACCGCAAGTTTATTTTTTGACAGTGCAAGCCTGAATGGGTTTTAATTTTCCTGACTTATTAGAACCATTATCAAATCCTGGACCTCTATAATCATCAAGTGGAATGGTATGGTGCTTAATGTTGGCACTTAGCATTTCAGCTGCCTATCTGTTTTTCTACTTTTTTTATCAAAGTTGATGAACTCAAGAGATCTTTCTTGAATATTAAATGCACCACTGCCTTGGTCCTGAAGTACAAACTTGAATATAACACATTTTGTTCATGGTGAGAGGCATCAAGACTAGCATTCCATATGATGGAATAATAGATGGCTTTCTCTCTCTCTCTCTGAAAGAATGGCCTCCTGCATGCTTTTACCGCATAATTCAGTCCACTTGTTCTGAGTCTCCCGTAAGAGGTAATGTACCTGCCCTTGGGTTGTTTTATCCTCTGTGTCTGCTTCTGTTTGACTTCAGCCAAATGGTCATGAGTTATGCTGTTATAATGAGCTAGTAACTCAAGAGTTCTAAGAAGATTACTGTTGTGTGGATCACAGTCAGATTATTATCTCCTTGGAATGCTAAACCTCTTGAAATGAGATGTCAGATAATATCCAACATTCTTTCCAGTATTGCTCTCCATCTTGAAGCTTCTGTTAATGCTTGTTTTTGAATCTCACTGTTTACTCTACCTGACAGCGACTGCTCTAATTCCTTCCACCAGCAACAGCAGGTTTTATGTTCTGTGCTCTTTTCATGTTCAGGAAGTTTATTATATAGTTTGTGCCATTTTTGCACGGTTGGCAAATATCCTTCACTTTTTGCCAGTATACCGCATTGTTTGTTTGTCTTCCCCTTCAGAAAATTGCTGACATGGAAAGCAGTACTGTGCTTGGTAGGTAGCCCTCTGAGCAAGCCATGTTCTCTGTTGCTGGAAGTTTTACATTTGAGAAGAAATACAGGCAAACTACGGCCATCAACATCTTTTGGCATTAACTTCGCTAGCTTCCGTGTTTCTCTGGAATTCATTACACCAGATAGGACCATTTTTTTCATAAACAGGATCTGTAACGTGTGTCGGCCACACTCCTGGATCCTTTTAAAAACATGAATCTGTAAGTATTGTAGCACTACTCTCTTCTGCTTCTTTCAAGCCTTCCTCTGAGTCTGCTGGTGGTAATAGTACGCAACTACTTTTGGAGGTCATTAGATTGGAATCACATGATTCATTTGTCTGCTTTTCTTCATCAGCGTCCACAGTGTCTATATTGAAATCACCTTCACCTTACTGTTTTACAGTTCCCCAGTTTTTGCATTGTTTGACCTAGACTATTGAGAGGCCTTGCCTGTCTGGAAAAACTGGTGGATTGACTGGCATCCTCTAGCATCTTTCCTTTCCCTTTCTTTAAGCTCCTGATGTTTGTGGCTGCCTGATTTGTATTTGTAGCCAGACATAGGAGCATGGCACATATATTAATGATACATCTGAGACAAATACCCTCTAGGGACCCTGGAGGTACTGTTCCTTGTCCCTGGAATCTCGTCTCAACCCTTCTATGCATCCTAGAGGACCAGCTAACTGTTCAGAATCTCAAACTAAAACATCCATAGCCTGAATTTTTTTTCTCATGGTGATGGTCTAGTGGCCCTCTGGATGGGCCCTGGTAAAGTGTACTGATTTCCCCCATTTTGCTGTGGCCCGCTTTCAAGAAATACCACTTCTATTGCCTTAGCTAAAAGTAGCCTTTTATGGGTCACCTGCTACCTTCAGGCCCCACAGGGGGTCAGAATCTCTGCTCCTGTCATACATGGGATGGATGGATGGACACACACTCATGCACACACACACATGCACACAACACATACACGCACCAGATCTATCCAAAGGACAGAGGACTTTTCTAAACATTTATATCTGCTTCAGTCTTCCCCATGATAATCAAACACAACTGATACCTCATTACAATCTTGTTTACTCAGCCAGCCTGTTCAAAAGATAAATATTTTAATTCCTTTTTTGGATGTTTGTCAACTGCATCTTTCGTTTTGCAGGTGATTAATAATATAATGTTCGGCAGCAGGGCACAGTTTTGGATGCTGCTGTGAGAAACAGCATGCCCATGTCTTAGTTGTCTGGGATTTTCTACTAAGCTCATCACCGTGGATTTGAGTGGCACCCAAGGTCTCAGGATTACTGTGGGCAAAACTTGGGTAGATGACCTACTGTAGGCAGTCTACACAGGTCAAATCCGTAGTTTCTTATTTAATTTTGTATTTAGGAAAAATAGGAGTTCTGACTCCTGTCTGAGGACTGAGCCTCCCAACTCCCATTAAAGTCACTAGCAAGACTCCCATTGACTTTAGTGGAAGTTGCTCAAGCACTATTTCTGGGGAGGAGGCAAGTCTCAGCGAATTTACATAAAAGCTCAACTTCTAGAGTAGAGCAGGATTATGGTTGCAAAGGAAGCACTTACCTAATATTATTATGAATAATCATGTTTATTACGGCAGTGCCTAAGGACCAACCAAGAATGGGGCCGCATTGTGCAAGGCACTGTACAAACACAGGCTAGCAGACAGTCCCTGCTCTGGAGAGCTCACAGTCTAAACAGACAGGACAGACAGCGGGTGGGAGAAGAGGTAGAACACACAAGGTGGAGTGAACAGTGTGGTGGCAGCAAACATCACGTTAATGTCACTATTTTTTACTGCTTTGGAGGAGTGGGGTGAGATGGGGGTCAGATAGGAAGAGATACGCTAAATAGAAGAGGGAAAGGGGGAAGGGAGAGGGATTTTGAAAAGAAGGGGGAAGTGGGTAGCAGGGATAAGTGTGCAGTGAAGCTGAATTGAAGAGACTGAGGGAGGGTTGGAGCAAACAGCCAATCCACACAGGGGTAAGAAAGTCCAGTCAAAACTGTAGAAATGTTCCCCTCTCTGTGAGATGGACTTAGTCCAAAAGGTTTAAATGAGGGGCATACCTGATGTCTGGGTGCCACATTTGCTATTGGCCTCGCCATACCTTTCAGGGAATGTACTGTGTGTGCAACACACCTGCACTCCTATATGCATTTGTTCCCTGTAAAATGTAACTAAGTATGTGCAAATGACGTGGAATAATAATAGTTGTTAATTTCAAAACCAGGAATATTTTCCATCCGATAGGAAGCTTGGAAAGAGATTAAAAGCCATTCTATCCTTTCCCTGCTTCCCCCACATTTGGCAGCTGTGATTTAAAAAAAAATTGTTTGGCATCTGTTTTCATGAAATTGTGCTTCTTCAGTTACTATACCAGAGAGACAGCAAGTATCAAAAAGTAAGTCTGCATAGGGTATGTCCCCATTCTTCCTTTACTGTATATCATTTGGATAATACCGGCATAACAGGCCCTCACAACAGCTGTACTTGTCAGTCGGTTGCACTAAATTGCATCTTCTGCCTTTCATCAGATGTGAAGGGATGTACTGTATACGTTGCAGTGCTATGTTAAGTATTCCCTAGTTCGCTTTAATTACCTTTTAGCTACTTGTATTTTACACTTCCTAGTTTATCCATTCACATTTCAGTGTTAAACAAGGATACTTTACAGGCCTTGTGACCATAGAACTAAGGGGGAGGAAGCGGGGGAATACTCATTACTGAAAATGCAGAGAGAGGAGTAGGAATAATTAGGAATACACATTGGAACTTCTAAATCTTCATAGAAGAACAGAGCATGGGTCCACCTGAAATTTGAAAGTATTCTTTCCTGTGTGAGCAGCAATAGAATGCATACATTTAACATTTTTGTTTTGCCTTCATTCATTGTCTGTAAAATAGGGGGTAATAATGCATCCTATCTTCTTCCTTTTTCTGTCTTGTCCATGAAAGACTCCATCCTGCAAAGATTTATGCATGTGCTTAACTTTACGCACTGTGAATAATCCCTTTGATTTCAAGGGACTACTCGGAATGCATAAAGCTAAGGATGTACATAACTCTTTGCAGGATTGGGATTTTGGATTGTAAATATATCAGCACAATGGCAGCCTGATCTCGAACTATATATAATCAGAAACAAACCTTCTGCCAAAAAGTTTACAATCCAAAATCCAGATCCTTTTGGAACAAAACTGATAAATTAAACAGTAATAAGTCCCCAAGACAAGATGGTATACACCCGAGTACTGAAGGAAGTCAAATATGAAAGTGCAGAACTACTAACTGTGGTATGTAACCTATCACTTAAATCAGCTTTTGTACCAGATGACTAGCAGATAGTTAATGTAATGCCAATTTTTAAAAAAGCCTCTGTCAAAAGAGATTCTGTCATTTACAGGCCAGGAAGCCTAACATCTGGACCAGACAATCTGGTTGCAGCTATAGTAAAGAACAGAATGGTCAGACACAAAGATAAACATGATATTTTGGGGAAAAGTCAAGATGGCTTTTGTGACAGAACATCTTTGAGGGGGTCAACAAAGATGTGGATAAGGGTGGTTGACTTGGACTTTCAGAAAGTTTTTGACAAGGTCCGTCACCAAAGGCTCTTAAGTAAAGTAAGCAGTCATGGGATAAGAAGGAAGATCCTCTCATGGATCAGTAACTGGTTAAAAGACAGGAAATAAAAGGTAGGAATAAATGGTAAGTTTTCACAGTGGAGAGAGCTAAATAGTGGGGTCCTCCAAAGAACTATACAGGGAATTGTGTTGTTCAACATACAGTAGAACCTCAGAGTTACGAATACGTCAGGAATGGAAGTTATTCATAACACTGAAATATTCATAACTCTGAACAAAATGTTATGGTTGTTCTTTCAAAAGTTTACAACTGAACATTTATTTAATATAGCATTGAAACTTTACTATGCAGAATAAAAATGCTGCTTTCCCTTTATTTTTATTAGTTTATGGTTAACACAGTATTGTAATGTATTTGCTTTTTTTTTGGGGGGGGGGGGTCTCTGCTGCTGCCTAATTGCATACTTCCAATTGCAAATGAGATGTGTCGTTGACTGTTCAGTTCGTAATTCTGATATTAATAACTCTGAGGTTCTCCTTTATTCATAAACGATCTGGAAAAGAGAGTAAACAGTGATGTGGCAAAATTTGCATGTGATACAAAATGCTCAAGATACTTAAATCCAAAACTTACTGTGAAGAGTTACCAAGGGATTTCGCAAAACTGGGTGACCAGACAGCAAAATGGCAGATGAAATTCAGCGTCGACAAGTGCCGAGTAATGCACATTGGAAAAAAATAATCCCAACTGTACATACACAATGATGAAGTTTAAATTAGGTGATATCGCTCAAGAAAGAGATCTTGGAGTCATTGTAGCTAGTTCTCTGAAAACATCTGCTCAGTGTGCAGTGATCGTCAAAAAAGCTATCAATGTTAGGAGCAATTAGGAAAGGGATAGATAACAGAACAGAAAATATAATGCCACTATATAAATGTATGGTATGCCCACAACCTTGAATACTGTGAGCAATTTTGATCACCCCATCTCAAAAAAGTTATATTAGAATTGGAAAAGATACAGAGCAGGGCAACAAAAATGATTAGGTGTATGGAACAGCTTCCATACAAGGAGAGATTAAGAAGACTGGGACTGTTGAAAAGAGATGAAAAAGTGGGGGATATGATAGAGGTCTATAAAATAATGAGTGGTGTGTAGAAAGTGAATAGGGAAGTGTTATTTACCTCTTCACATAACACAAGAACTAGGGGTCACCTAATGAAATTAACAGTCAGCGGGTTTAAAACAAACATAAGGAAGTACTTTCTTCACAGCGCACAGTCAACCTTTGAAACTTGTTGCCAGGGGATGTTGTAAAGTCCAAAAATATAACTGGGTTAAAAAAATAATTAGATACGTTCCTGGAGGATAGGTCCATAAATGGCTGTTAGCCAAGATGGTCAGGGATGCAACCCCATGCTCCAGGTGCCCCTTAATCTCCAACATCCAGATGCTGGAACAGGATGACAGAGATGGATCACTTGAACTTGTCCTATTCTGTTCATTCCTCCTGAAGTATCTGGCACTGTCCAATGTCAGAAGACAGTATACTGAACTAGATGGGTCATTGGTCGTAGCCAGTATGTATGTTCTTATGTTCTTAAGTGAATGATAGTGTAATGGTGTGAATGTGTGTATGATAATGTCCCCTAATAGCTGACCCAACGAGGTTCAGAAACTAGTTACTAGTAGGTATTCTCCTTCAGTTGCAGTGGTAGAGGTGTGTGTGTGTGTGTGAGTGTGAGAGAGAGAGAGAGAGAGAAGAAACAGGGTTCTAGACTCAGTAGTGCCAGCACATGCAGTTTTACCTAGTGGCTGTCCCCATTATCCTGAATGTGTTACACTGAGGTGACATTTGGAGATAGAGAGTGAGCTAACAGTATCACAGGACACTTGAAATAGTGGAGGGAGAATGGGGAGTTTCCAGTTTATGCGCTACCTATTCTTCTTACCCTTTCTATTCAGCAAATTGTGCCATATTCATAATTAAGTACATGTCAACTAATTTGCAATATTCAGATTACAAGAACAACGTATCAGTTAAGCTTCCAACAGCAAGCAATTCCCTGTGGAACTTAATTGTTTTGTTATGTGTAGTAAGTCACTTACCATGTGGTAAGAAGTAATAATAGATTAAATTGTTTAAATCATGATCATAATGATTTAAAACAATGAGAACAGGGAGGCTGTGTTCCTCAAACAGAGCACACACAAAATCTGGCCCATGGAGCCTATTGGTAGAGAACCTACTGCACAGAATGCTGTCTGTGTTGCTTGTCTGGCATTGCAATATTGCTTTCTCCCTGATTCTCCACCTGTAAAAGAAAACTATGTCATTGGCAGTCCTTCCATGTCAGAGAGTCTTCACGGGTGTTCCCTGTCTCCATGGCAACTGAAGGCAGACCAGAACTTTGCTCTGAGCCTGGGTTTAAGACCGCCCCGCAGGAAGAACTTTCCAGGATGCGCTGCCTCAAGTGGCACATATGGCAGACTCCAGGTCTCCCTCTGGAGCAAAGTTTTCAAAGGATTTTTATAGGATTTTTATCTAAATATCTGTTTCTTCGATGGCTCCTTAGAACTGCTAAAAACTGCTAGATCTCAGTGCTCTTATGAAGTCCATAAAGAGATCAATACATCCAAGTGGAAGTGTTGAAATCGATCGTTATAGCACTGTCTTTCCAAAACTTCAGATAATATGAAAATAAACCTCCTGGGGAGCTACCGAAGATATGATCAGGAAGATCAGGGTCAGCTGGCTCAGCAAGACTTACCTAGAACCAAGGGAACACAGTCTAGATATGCTAGTCTTTTGGTGCCTCACCAGCCAGATTGGAAGCTTATTGGTGAATTTATGTGCATGCAAGTCCAGTTGGAAAACCAAGAGGTATTACATGAGGAAGACACACCTGAAAGCAGAGGCTGTGGTCTCCTTTTCTCAGAAGTAGGTTAAAAGGCTTCCTTTATGCCTTTCCTCCCTCTTCCACTGACAGTAAAGATGGTGAAGAAGATTGTGAAGGCAAGAGAGATTATAATCACTTTCTCATTATCCTTCAGATCTTGGTTCTCAGACCTGATTTAGACGTAACTGGAATCTCCTCTCAAACTTCTACAACACATACACCCTCAGTAGGGACCTATCCTGAACCTATCCTGACCCCTCAGGTGGGAAGCTTAGAGGAAGGAACTACAGTCGCTATGAAGAAGATAAACATCTTCTATCTCAGAGGAAATTGACAAATGATGTATTACCAGAATTTTAGATGTTGCTGTTACAGGGGACACATATCAGAGCAACAGATGAAGTAAAAGACATTATAGTGCTTTTACAAGATGGCCTGACCATGGAGCTCAAACCCAGCACCCTTTGGAAAGACAAGTCTGCAACTGCAGGCATACTGCATTGTAGGAAACCCATGAAAGTCTCTCATCACTGTCACACAACAGATCCCTGGGATTGCCACACTTATCAGTCCTTTGGCAATATGCAGATTCGGTCTTGCTGCGTGGGTTAAGTATCCTAATAAAACCATCATTCATTTTCACAGTCGGTAGGTTTCTTCCTCTTTTCATTGAAAGTATCTTGCTTGTATACACGCCACCTCCTTGTCCAAGGATTTTCCCAGGTTTGCTTTACTCTCAGAGAAACCTCTCTTATGTGTTCTATCAAACAGGGTAGTTCTGTGAACTAACCAGCTGTCTATCCCCAAGGTCACCACAATCTTCATCATATAACAGGAAGTGATAGTGTTGCCCTTCTGATTCAATCCAAATATCCTCAGGGAGTAGAGATGTATAAGTTAGATGTGAACAGAGCCTACAGAGGAATAAAGGTGTATATAGCAGAGGTAGTCAAAGCCTCAGGTACAACTCTTCTCATGACTATGCACTCTGTGAAAGCAGCAGCGATTTTGTGGGGTGAAGAGATTACATATATGTTATGAGGAGGTTTGTAAGGCTATTACATGATTATCCATCCACACTTTCTCCAACACTATAGAGTTGACATACTCACCTCTGCTGAAGCAGCATTTGGTAGAAGGGTATTACGAAACATGGTGCCCCAGTAACCCTTACGTTCCTTTTCAGTTCTACATGGGTAAATTTAATTCTCCCTCCCTTAGGATAATTTACTGCTTTTACATCCCATTGTGAAGATTGTGTAATATGGAGGGGACTGAGAAAGAGAAAATTCTCTCTCATTTGTGAATTTTCATTCTGGGATCCTCCGTGTCAGACAGTCTGACCCTCCCTTGGGAGGACTGCATTATGTTCAAGGTTGTTTTTCCTGGCTATTGGTCTCCTGTTAAGAGTTTGAAAGGAAAGAGGGAGTTCCTCCAGGAAATCCCTAAATTTCATGTCAGTGCTATTCTGTGAATGGTTTGAGTTGAACACCTTTAAACTTTTATATAGCTAGTATTTTTCAGCTTTGGAATCTTGCAATGATCTGGTTTGCCTCCAGTTGCCATAGAAATGGGGAATACCCACTGTGAAAACTGTCTGAGATGGAGGGTCCTAAAAAGAAAAGCTGTGGGAAAATTCTGTCTTACCTTTTTTGTCTCTCAGAGCAGCAGTATGAAAATCCACATTAAGGTCCACATCTCCAGTCTTGTATTACGACAAATCTGTCAGCTAGATAGGACTTTATAGTTGACTGCTGGTTGATGCTGCAAATCGAGGCCATTTGGCACTTTACAATTGCAGCAGAGCTATATCTCAGATCCTCCTGGCTCCTGCCACTTAGACTAAAGAAGAATCTCCTCTCGCTGTTAGCAGTACAGAGTATGCACTTGAGCAGTTCTAATTCCATCCTATAGAAGCCAGTGGTACACAGCCAGTTTAATGCAATATAGGGTAATCAGCTGAATGTAATTCTGTTTTTGCTCACGCCTGCTGGAGTTAATGGGGTTGCACAGCATGCTTGAGGGAAGAAACTTTATTTGACATTTTAGGGCCTGTTGTTTTTGGCAAAGGACTTCAGAGAAATTGTTGCTGTCATTATGGGAGGCCAATCCCCAAAGTCTAAATCGGTTTCCACTCCATTTTTGACATATGATCGGTTGCTAGTTAAAGAGGTGTGTTTATCCCCACAGCTAGGCAAACAAAAGAAGCTGTTCTGTTCACTCTGTGCACGTTTCTGTTCTCTGTCCTCCTGCTCCTAGCTGCTCCCCATATCCTGTACCATCTTCTTGAGTGTCCCTAGTCTGTCTTTCTATTGCTCTTGCTGGGGTTCCTCTCTCTTTCTGGCCTTTTCACTCTATTTTCTCAACTAGTCTATGCTCTGCTATCCTTCTGCTCCATTAATCTATCTTTTTTTCTTAATCAACTAATTTTCTGCCCCAAATAATCCGTGAACATTTGATTCTCTAACTCCTTCCTCTTGCTCCCCAATCAAGCCTTCTAGCCAGTTTCTGCTCCTCCAGAGTACCACCCCAGTCAGTAAAACTAGTCTGTCCCTCATCTATTCTACACTCTTCATGTTCTTCCAGTTCACCTACAAGGTTTCTTTGTTCCTCCTCCTGCCCCCCGGGAGATCCTGAGGTAGAGCTTGTGGTCCCATCAGGTCCTTTCCTCCTCTTCCCAAGCCTTATGTGATGGTTTTGAATGGAGAAGGAACCGCTCTGCTCAGAGACAGCACAGCACCGGTGCTACACGCCCACCCACATTTCTACCTGTGCTGTCCTCACCCCTGCCGGTTCACTGGCAAAGAGGGAGAGTCAATAAAGTGGCTCTTACTCCTATTCCTTTCCCTGCTCATTTGCACTGTGACCTGGTAGCCATTGGAGTGTGATGCTGAGTACATACAGCAGCTGCAGAGTGAGGTTTGGCGCCTTGGGGAGGGAGTGGAGAGGACCAGGGTATGTTATCTCTGACTCTCTTGCTTCCTGGTTTGAAGCCACCAGAGGTAAAGCATTCTAGGGAGTGACTGAAAAGTAATCTCTGTGCCCGATCTCAGATGGGCACTGAGTAGCTCCAAAGGACCCATTCCTCTTCAGCTTATAAGACAGTGGTCTTAATAACTGTTCAGGATGGCATAGCATACTACACTGTAAACCACAGCAGAAGGTTCTCCAGTCACTGGTGTTGTGTGAAACAAATACATCTCTTTTAAAACACATGGCTTGAGTTTAAGGAGAAAGAAGAAATGTTTGAAGCTGAGTAGACAACGTGTTTGGCTTTAGATAAGTTTAAAGAAGACTTGTTATTGAAATGGCTCATGTGAATTAGTTAACATGCAAGAATTTATTGTGCTTTCACTTCCTGTGCTCCTATTTCCTGTCTGGATGTTAAAAGGAAACCCTAATCAGTACATTGTGATTAACCGGCAATACACTAGTAAATTCAGTGTTTTAGGTTTACTTGCCTGTGAACATTGTTGTTGTCAAAAGCAGAATTACTCAGTCCACAATTCACAATGGGAATCATGAACACTAAACTCTGCGTTCACTTAATTCATTGCTTGTGTATTGAGAACAGAGTAACTTCTGACCTGACAGCTACAAAGTACACTTGAAGAAAAGGAGTACTTGTGGCACCTTAGAGACTAATCAATTTATTTGAGCATAAGCTTTCATGAGCTACAGCTCACTTCATCGGATGCATCCAATGAAGTGAGCTGTAGCTCACGAAAGCTTATGCTCAGATAAATTGGTTAGTCTCTAAGGTGCCACAAGAACTCCTTTTCTTTTTGCGAATACAGACTAACATGGCTGTTACTCTGAAAGTACACTTTGAAGCTGAGGAGCTGACATGGGTTTATTTCAATCTTTCCTTGCCCAGCAGATGGCACTGTGCAATAATGGGATTTTTACCTAGTGTTCATGTGATGTAATTGGATCATAATTGTTTAAGATGTAAAAGACCTATTAGATTGTTGAGTCCATCTCACTGCTATCACAGAATATAGTCCCTGGAGAGAGGGATTAGATACTTATTTCTTTTAGACTGTTGTAGTACTCTCTTGTCACATTGGGCCTGATTCTGTGTAGGCCACTTTTACAACTATTTAGTACTGTTGATTTTGGGTGAGTTGCTCTGGACCCGTTTAATCAAAATCAAAATGAGGCCCACAATATTTTGAAGATAAAATGAGTCCCATTACTATTTAAAAAGCTCTGGTGCCTTTTAAACATATTTAATTTGATGTAACATATAAAAGATAGCATTCCCATATCATCGGATGACCCCCATTCTTGCTTAACCCTTTTGGAGCTGTCATATTCTCTTATGGACAAGGTTTTGTAGAACATGCTGTCGTGTTCTGATGTGTTATCTTTTGGATCTTGTGTAAGATCTTTCCACCTGCTCTCCATTCAGTACTGCACTATCACTGAAAAGCTCAACTGTTTGATCAGTGCATAACATTTCAACTGAATTTCATCAGGAATCTTTAGCTCCACCTGTCACTTCATCTTGCAGACATCTGAAGCATGTGTGCATCTTGCCAATTCTGTGAGCTTTTCTTTTTAAAGACCCGGTTGGCAAATGCTGCAAACTCCAGGCAACACAAAGCTGAAGTAAATCTAGAAGATGATCCTTCTAGTTTTTTAGACTAATAGCTTCAGACCATTTTCTTTGCTGCTGCTGAAAGCAGCACAATCAAGATTTGAAAAGCCATCATTTACTACTTGACTGAGACTGGCGGAAAAGAAGACCTGAGTACTAATTCTGGCTCAACCATGGACTTCTGTATGTTATCTAGGTCAAACCACTTAACCTGTCTAAGCGGTTTCTAATATCTAAAATGGGGATAATACTTCCTTACCACACAGGTGTTATGAAGCAAACTTGTAAGTTACTTTGAAGCTGGAAAGTGCTAAGTAATGTTAAATATTATTGTTATTTTTAATTGAATTGTAAGTAGCCTGTACAGCTACAAGGAAGCCATCTGAGCCACTGTATACTGAATGGGCCCTTCAAAGTAGCCTGATCCTTTTCAATTTTTCAGAGACATTAATAGTTTCCTGGCTCAGTGTTTTAGGAAATGTCATCATAGTCTGGAGGAACCAGTAAAAACATAAGTCACCTATTTTGTTTGATCACTTTATGCCAGGATATTTTATTCTGGGAGCTGGAGAAGGGGAAGAACTGTTCCATTTATGTGGGTGTAAGATGTAAAATTTTAAATCTACTTTCATAAAGTATGCAAAATTCAGAAACTAGAATCTGAACTCCATGTGAGAAACAGAATGTTAGGGCTCAAGATAGTTTTAGCAAACAGCGTAACAAATAGAAGCAACCTAGCTGGATAGATCACATCAATAGTCCTCTTAATTACTAAGTGCAGTGTTATTTTTCTTCCTGAAATGGTCACTGCTTCTGCACCAGCTAGGAGGGAAATAATTTTTGGAGAGGAGCATTTGTTGGCTTTAATCATACTTAGTCCTTCTAAAATGGCAAGGGCTTAAAACAAATTAAGGTTTGAGACTTTATAAAAATGTAGCAAATTGTGTATTAGAGCAGCAGTATTTTACTGGGTGTGGTCACTGCAAAATTGTAGTAGCCTTTAGGCATCTCTAATGCCAGGAAATGCAATAGTTTAAAAAGAGGGACTACTTTGTCCCAGACCTCTCTCTAGGGCCTCAGATCCAGGGTATGTCTAAATCTTGCAGATTCTTTCTACATAACATCTCTAAAATACAGCCTTTCCTACACATCCACACAGCTAAAACTCTCCTCCAGGCTCTCATCATCTCGCATCTTGATTACTGCAACATCCTTCTTACTGGCCTTGACAAATGCCATGTTGCCCTGCTCATAGCCATTCACAATGATGCTTCAAAGATCATTTTCCTAGCCAGTCGCTCTGACCATGTCATCCTTCTCTCTGCATCCCTTCTTCTTTATTGTGTCAAACGTCAACAGCTTGTATTCACTTTCAAGCCCTTCAGTCCCCACCCTACCTATCATCTCTCAGTTGCCACTGAGCTGTTGATGCTTGTCTTCAATCAGCCCATGATGCCAGCCTCTATTTCACACTTATTAAATGTTCAATCATCTTTGTGTCTTCTCCTGTGCCAATCCTCATGCTTGGGAGGCCCTCCTTGTAAATATCTGCAAAGATACCTCATTATCCACCTTCCAATCCCTGCTTAAAACTCTTTTCTTGTGATGACTACAAAAAACTTGACAACAGTTGAATTGCTGGTGTGCAGAGACCACTGCCTGTCATGGTGAACAACAGAGAGACGAGGTAGGTGATAGTCTAATTGTTCACTTGTACTCCCCCTTAAGTACTCCCCTTTCAGTATCCATCTGCATAGATTGTAAGCTCCTTAGGGCAGGGACTACCTAGCACAATGGGGTTCTGGTTTGTGACTAGGGCAGATACTACGATAATACAAATAATAATAATAATAATAAAAATATTTGATTTGAAATAATGGAAAACAAATCATAAAATGTCTGTAATAGACATCAGGCCATGTTCTGATCTCAGTTACACCAGAGTAAATCCAGAATACTTCCACAATCCTCAGGTTGTAGTAAAATTGCTCCACTTTTATAGGGATATCACTGAGATCAAAACCTGGGCAAATAATTCAAATTTGAGAAATAGTTGGGTAAAACGATACCAAATGAAGATCTCTGAAAAATGCTACATGACACAAAGATGACTTAAGACATCTGGAAGACTTATGAGTGTATTTTGTTTTAGGGCTAAGGAATAATCTGCCTAAAATTCTTATCATAACTAAATTCCAGGTTATTGAGAGTGTTGAATGGGATTCTTCACCTTGTCTTGTTTTTAGAACCATATATTTTAATAATATTAATTTACCAGATGGTTCCTTAACCTGAAAGTGCCTTTCCTACAGTATGTTTTAATATTTTATTTCCATGATGTTCCAGCATCCGAAGATTGCCCACCTGTACCACGCTGACCTGAGAACATATCTGTATTACACAAGAGAATAAGAATGGCCATACTGGGTTAGGTGGACCATTGGTCTGACTTAGTATGGCCATTCTTATGTTCTAAAGAAAAAGCCAAGCCAGTTATTAAAATATGTGGCTTTTACCTTTGTATACAGTTATAGAAATAACCTAATCTTTTAATGTCATTAGAAGCATTTATTTCTATATTTTGGTGAATACTTTATTTTTTTTTATCTTAAATGTTCTTTTTTCCTTTAGCAAAGCAAAGGGCCATATTTAGGATGGGTGAAATCTCAAAGACCTTACCTGGTTTTAATTCTGACCTTACTGAGGCAGAGTTCCCAGTAAGCATGTGGATGAAGTCCTGGTCACAACCTCCCCAGTCTGCTGTGCCTGTAGAGTGCAGCCAGTCATGCTAACTGTACCAGCTCCACCACCCCAACTCCTCAGTAGCACTCAAGGGATCATTAGGTCTACATTGTGACTAACTTCTGCCTGGGTGAGGTGTGTGCAGCAGGAAGTCTCCCTGTGCCCTTTCCCCAACCCCACCTTGCACATGTGGGGGTACCTCCGTGTAGCATACCCTGCAGGGAGTAGTCGGAATTTGTCCCAGTGCTTGGGAGGTCATGAACTGTGTTCTCTTATTTAATCTTCTGTCTTCCTGCAGTATTAGAGACCAAGTGTAATATATGTCAGTAATCTGGAGAAACTGAAGTGTAACGCTTACTTCATCCGGCACAGCTATGTTTTGGAAATGAAGTGCAGCATTGACAGAGGACACCACCACCATAACACATTGCACCATACCATGTTACGCAAACTTTTTTCCACAATGGGAAAAAGTAAACATGGATCCTTTCATCGTTCACTGTAACCTCAGAAGGAGCCGATATGCTGTTGTCATTCACTAAGAATCCAAAATTTGTTTAAACAGCAGTTCATGTGCCACAGATCCACATCAAAAAGCTGTTAAGGATTTCAGAAAGAGGGTACAACTCCTCAGTTGCCTCATGAAAACACAATCTGGACTGCAGGAAGTATTGCTACTGAATCTAGCTGCTGTTGCATTTTATGAATCAAACAAATTGTTAATTTTATGATTGCACAAGTAGGCAACACCCCTTGAGAGCAGTTTAACATTAACTCCTGCCAAAAATCTGTCCCTTATGTTTTTCAGAGGCTTTCCTCTCTGTCTCTTTAGAGCTAATGAGCCCAATTCTGGTTCTTTGTACTTTTTTTCCACTCAAATGGGTTTAAATTAATCAGCCCTTGAGACTGTGCACTCCACTGCTTGTTACTGGAGTAGACAATTTGGAGATCTTATTAGCTCACCAGCTGCTGTAAGGTGATTATCCAGCTAGCAGTAGTGGCCAGAATTGTCTTTTGTTTTTCCTGCCTGTGTCTGGCTAGAAAGTTGGAACCCTTTTGTTTTTGATATGGACCTTTGTTGTCTTGAGAGGAGATGGCTGCCCTGTACTCTGCCTGCGGCTACACCTTCAATCTGCTTATAAACTGAAGCTGGTCCTGAATGTGTTTGGCCCTCTGCAGTATCTTACTGGGAGTTCATGACTCCAGTTGCTGCATAGTGGTTCTAGGGTGGAGTTGAAGGTGTTGGTTTTGATCTATAAAGCTTTTAGATTGGCTTGGAAACTGTCTCCCTGAGAAACCATTTCTTTCTCTGTGTGGTATTGCAGCTCTTCTAGCAAGCAGAGGTGCTCAGACTAGATGCCTACTTGCGGGCATACCTGGAGTGGCAGTCACACATTTGCCCCGGCTGTCACTTTCACTCAGACTTACTGAAATGACCCTCATAATCAGGGCTGCAGAGAATGAGCAGTGTTCCCCCTGCAGTTGTGCCTTCCAGGAAAAACAAATTGCTTTCAGGACTGCTGAGTTCCCAAGACTCCCTTGGCCTGTTGTGCCTCTTTGGTGCAGCGGGGTCAGACACCAAGGAGGAGGAGGAGGAAGAAGTCAATGCTGGCTGCTTCACACCTGCCTGCCTCCTGAGTTAATGGGATAGGAAGGATGCACTCTCCTCAGATTTCTGGTTAATTGACTAGTGATTTCATGTCACTTAGCTTATAGTGCTGGACTTCTTATTGTTGTGTAGTTGAGCTTTGAAATGCGTGAGCATTGTCTACGTGTGTGTGTACGTATATGTAAACATCCCTTCAAAATAAATATACATATCATATAATATATATTTGACACTGACAGCAACTAAAAAATATGTCCTAAACAACAAGAACCAGATTCAGTAATAACAAATGCCACCATCTTTCACACCAGACAACACCAGTCCCGGCCACAAAAAGGTTCTTCAAGCACTGAAGCTAGATTTAAAAAATCTCAACAAGTTGTATCCCACTGTAAGCTAGCAGACTGAAACAGAAGAGAAAAAAGAGGCCAAGTATTGCTTACATTGTATTTGTGTTCTTCTGTCATAACGTGTGTCTTGGCTATAGTTATTTTGTGAAAAATAAATCTGATTTATTCAGTTAGGTTGAATATCTTATGCACACTGTGTATAGAGCAGATACAAGGCAAAAACGCTATCTTCAGACTTGTCTGTAAAGGGCTTAGCACACTTTTGGCTCTGTATTAATAATAATAAGGCCAAAACCTCACTGCTAGCTAGTGAACAAAAAAACCCTATACTTTGCAGCTGTGTTATCTGAGAGTTATATTTCATTAGAGCAGATATTAAAATGTCCAATGTCAGGCAAGAAATGTAGCTGAGTTCAAGTGTACAAAACATACAGGAAATTTTTTCCTAATGTGTTGTCACTTCAGAAGTCTGGCAGTCATTTAGCTTCACTCATAAAACTCCGAGCATCCATCTTCGTTTTTAAGTCCTCAGAAGGGGAAGTCCTCATGACCATTTTCACTAAACATTAAAAGCTTTGTTTCCAGTGGAAAATGCCATTTCTATTAAAGCGCACGACAGCATGCTGATTGCTCTGAAAGCTTCGAAAAACAGTTGTTAGGACTCCTGCTTTCTGAGAACTACAGACCAGATGGCCACCAAGATCTCAGTGAGTTGGCCTCAGGAGAATGCCAGACATTTCAAGTGACAATGTTTTAAACATCGATTCAGAGAAAAGCAAACAGCACTTAAAGGAGTTACGGATATTACAGGCTTAAAAACAAGAATTGTCAAATCCTCTTTTCCCACTAGGAAAAGTCTTGTTTTAGTGCAGTGGTTTTCAATTTTTTTTCATTTGTGGACCCCTAAAAATTTTTGAATGGAGGGGCGGACCCCTTTGGAAATCTTACACGTGGTCTGCAGACCCCCAGTGGTCATCAGACCACAGGTTGAAAACTATTGTTCTATGATAACGACAACCTTTCGTGGACCCCTTAGACATTGTCCGCGGACCCCTGGTTGAAAACCACTGCTTTAGTAGAAATGAAAATGTGCACAGTAATTATAATGGGCTGGTTGCCGTCACTATAATTAAAAGCTGCAGAAGAGTTTATACTCCAATCCCCTGTTTTCACAACCTTCTGAAACATTTACCAGTCTGGCCGATATTTTCCATGCATGGACACTGTAAAAATGTGAAGGCTGGGGTTTCTTTTTTTGTTTTTGTTTTTTGGTTTTTTTGGATGCTTTGAAAAGTTTAGAAATTAAAAGAAGGTTAAAAAAATATGTAAAAATGAAATCCTGACCACCTTTATTTCTGTGGGATGAACTTGAATACATTTGAATTTTTAAATGTCAGGTGTGGTATGTAGGTGCGCTTAACTAGCTAAATGTTAGGATTACTGCGGCGGCGATAGAGAATACTTCATAACAGGTAATGGTACGTATTGGAGTTGGAGAGTTTGTGCAAATAGATATGTAGTCATCTTTTTTTCCCCCACTCCCACTGTCTGAAAAGTTTGACTGGGTTTTCAAAGTGGAAAAACTGGGACACTCGTATTCCTGTAGAATTTAATAGAAATTTATAATCTTGCTGTAGGTTTTTTGACCAGCCAGATGGAATTTAATAGAAAAATTATATAATTGTTCAGCAAAACTTACAGAAGGAGTTTTGCGGTCTATTAAATCCCAGAGGCTTTTATAGTATTTTCTGTAGTACCCTATTTATGTGATGCCTGTTAAACTCCTGTTAAACTCCTTATGGAAAAGTCCTATAGAGATGTGGAGGAAACACAGGGGATAATAGAGGTCGGGTGTTGGTGAGGCAGAACAGGTGGGTTTGGCCCTTTGGCCTTGATCTTGCAAACTTATCCCTGTGAACAGATCCCTGCATTTCCATGGAGCCCCATTAACTTCTCTGTGGCTCCGTTTGAGCATGGGTGTCCAGCAGTGTGGATCAGCTTGTGGTAGCAGGGCCTGCATATGAGTGATTTCATATTAGGGTTATCAGAGGGTTCACTGAGAGGCCCCAAGGGGAGGGCAGTGTGGAAACATGCAACAGGCTTGGTTAGGAGAGATCCTTGAAGTGCACCTCTGTTCAGCCAGCCTCTCAGTTTCATTTGCTCAGGAGGACAGTTTGCAGGAATTGTAAAAACTGGATAAACCAACCTTCTTTTGCTCAAAACGGCAGTGACAGTGAGACAGGCCCTGAAAACAGGAACATTCCCAGCTTTCAGGACACATGGTTATCCTGTACTTGGCGATTCCCATAAGTGATGTGATTGCTACTATTTCAGGTTGGTGTGTGTTTTCTCTTTATGGTTACCATGGTACCAGTGAAACAGACACATGCAGTATGTATGGTTGAACTATAAAAAGACACAAGTCCATAACACAGATTTGCTTTCAGCACTATGTTTATGGCATAATGGTGTTAACTACAGTAACTTTTTGCCTCTCACTAAATCTGCATGTACTTAATGCACTCTGTTTTAGGTCATGTGTATATTTGTTGTATATTTGTTGTAAGTACCCAACCGTGCTCTGTTTCCATTGAGGTCAATAGGACTACTAACCTTAATTTGCAATTATAAAATTGCAGAACTACTGACTTGAGTATGTAGCCTCTCACTGAAACCAGCCTGTGTACTGGATGTCTGGCAGGTAGCTAATGTAACACTGATTTTTAAAGAGGGCTTCAGATGAGATACTTGCAATGACAGGGAAACTGGTGGAACCTCTAGTGAAAGAACAGAATTACCAGACACATAGATAATTCAGATTTGTTGGGGAAGAGTCAACATGACTTTTGTAAAGGGAGTCATGCCTCACCAGTCTGTTAGAATTCTTTGAAAGAGTCAACAAGCATGTGGATAAGGGTGATCCAGTGGATATGGTGTACTTGAATTTTCAGAAAGCCTTTGACAAGGTCTCTCACCAAAGGCTCATAAGCAAACTAAGCAGTCATGAGATAAGTGGGAAGGTCCTCTCATGGATCAGTAACTGGCTGAAAGATAAGAAATAAAGAGTAGGAAAGTATGTGTCTAATGGAGACAGGCAAATAGTGGAGTCACCAATGAATCTGTACTGGGACATGTGGTGTTCAACATATTAATTAAATGATCTGGAAAAGGGGGAAAACAGTGAAGTGGCAAAGTTTGCAGATGATATAAAATTATTCAAGATCATTAAGTCCAAAGCAGACTGTGAGAAGTTACAAAGGGATCTCACAAAACTGGGTGACTGGATGACAAAATGACAGACGAAATTCTACCTTGCTGAGTGCAAAGTAATGGAAAAAATAATCCCAACTTTACGTATGCAATGATACTTTTCAAATGAGCTGTTACCACCCAAGAAAGATTTTGGAGTCACCATGGACAGTTCTCTGAAAACTTTCTCTCCATGCACAGCAGCGGTCAAAAAGGCTAACAGTAGGTTAGTAATTTAGAAAAGGGATAGAAAATGAGATAGAAAATATCATAATGCCATTATATAAATCCATGGTGCGCCCACAGTTGAATACTATATCCAGTTCTGACCATCCCTTTTCAAAAAAGATGTGGTGGAACTGGAAAAGGTTCAAAGAAGGGCAACAAAGATGATCAAGGTTATGGAATGGCTTCCATACAAGGAGAGACTAAGATTGAGGCTGTTCATCTTAGAAAAGAGATGACTATGGAGGGATAGTATAGAGGTCTATAAAATTATGAATGATGTGGAGATAGGGAATAGAGAAGTGTTTTTTACCCTTTCACGTCATACAAAAATACAAACAAGGGGAAGTACTTTTTCACACAATACATAACTAATCTTTGGAACTCATCAGGGAATGTTGTGTGACCAAAAGTATAACTGGGTTAAAAAAAAATAACTCGATAAGTTTGTGGCGGCTAGGTCCATTGATGGCTATTAGCCAAGATGGTCCAGGAAGCAACCTCATGTTCAGAGCGCCCCTAAACCCCTGATTTGCCAGAAACTGGGAGTGGAAGACAGGGGTAGATCCACTCCATAATTGCCCTGCTCTGTAGCTCCCCCTGAAGCTCTGGTATGGGCCAGTGTCGGGAAGACCGGATACTGGGCAAGATGGACCATGGTCTTGACCCAATATGGCAGCTCTTACACACTTAATTTTGGTTATTTCATAGATTAATAGATTTTTAGGGCCAGAAGGGACCACTGTGATCATCTAGTCTGACCTCCTGCATAACCCATGCCGTAGAACCTTACCAAGTAATTCCTGCGTGCAGCCCACTAGCTCGTGGCTGAACTGGAGCCTTTCTTTTAAAAAGACACCCAATCTTGGTTTAAAAACTTAAAATGATGGAGCATCGCAGTGTCCCATGGCAAACTGTTCCATTGGTTAATTACCCTCACAGTGTGCCTTTAAAATGTGCATTTGAGCTAAATGTGCATTGAATACCAACTTGGTCTAGGTTTGAAGAAAAAGGCAAAAAAAACACCTACTTTTTTTAACCAAATTAAATGGTTTATGACCATACTGAATTGAAATATATAGTCTAGGTAAGTCTAGTTTTGTTTAATTGTCACTGACAAAGAGAGAACTTTTAGAAAGTGAGAATGATTCTTGTTTTCGTAATTCAGAATGTGCTGAATTTTCTTTAAATGAATCAAAGGTCAGTGGGTGATTCAGGATACACTGGTATCAAAGCGGGAGAAAGCACGTTTCCTACTTATTTAACATGTTAAATTTGTTCTACTGTATAGAATCAAACAACTCAGACCTTCAGCAACCAACTTCAAGCCCAAATCAAATACATTTAACATCTGATAATAGCTTGTTTGCAGCAGCAGAATGATGTAATATGGCTTCAAGAGGAACATTCATTTGTGGTCAGTGTATGGCTCACCCATAGGCGTGTACAGTCAGATGTCAATAAAATAAGCCCCAGAGTTAGGGGTATCATTTCAGATTTCTGTGGTAAGGGGCAACTTTCACTGTTTAGGCCCATATAAAGTGCTAGATATTTTTTGAAGGGTAAAATGTAAAAATCAATCTATTGTGGGAACATTTGTTATTGTTGCCTATATTTTGAATAGCAATTCATGTAGCTATAGTACAACTAAATTACCAACACTAACCCCCCTTGCTTGGGTTTTCAACAAGGTTCAAACCTGGGACCTCGGATGCTAAAAGCACGAGCCTCTATGGCTTGAGCTAAAGGAGTGAGTCCTCCAGCTAGTAGCCGTAGTAGGTTCTTATCCTTTCATGTGGAGCAGCCACTAGTGGGGGAGTAGAGAGGAGGAAGGACACTGTGCTAGTTGTGTTACAGTACTTTAGCAGACTGAAAAGTACCTCATTTAGCAGCAACCTACTGACCTAGCACTGGGACGGCAGGCGTGTCCCAGGGTTCCACTGGTTCCCCTTCACTGCCTCTCCCAGGAGCGCTAATGTGGGAGATGGAGCCGTTGATTCCGCTTCACTGCCTCTCCCAGGAGTGCTAAGGGGAGAGATGGAGAGCAACAAACCTTCAGCTGCTTTTTTAGCCCTATTTTTACATTGTCATTTTCAGTTTATCCAAAAACTCGTTTTCTCCAAGTTTTCATTTCAGTTTAGGTGGTGGTGGTGGTTTATTAAAGTTTGGATCTGGTCACCACCTCTCATCTGTTGTGGTTGAGAGCAGTGGAAAGGAGTAGATAATTGGTATTGTAGCTATTAGTGTCTGCAGCAGTGGATTTCAGCTGTCCCCATTGGTTAGAATTGCAGTGACTGAATGGCAGAGAGAAGCAAATGGAATCCAGCTAGCTACTTGAACAAAGCAGCTGTACTGGAAATGTGGAGATATGAATCAGCTTTGGAAGAGATAATGATGTGTTTGAGCTGCTGGTGAGAATAGAGTCCCTGAAATACTAAAAAAGATTGACTGTGGCTGATAGTGTCAGCAAAGAATCATAGAGACATCATCTACTCGTGGTGATAGCCATTATAAGAATGCATTGAAAGAAGGAGTGTCGCTCATGAACAGTGAGTGCTGGTGCAGAATGTCACAGGAGTTCAAATTTTCTCATTGCCCTAAAGTATTTCAGGAGCTTAACTCTTCTAAGCTCACATTGTCCCTCAATAATCTTGCGATCTATATGATTTCTGCAGTACCTCTTGGTCCAGTAGCATTGTGTGCTAACTCTGTGCAGGCTAGGGCTGTCAAATATTGTTTCTGTTTTCCATATTAGAATGTCTGTGAAATCCATCGGAGGATAGTGAATTAGTGTTCTTCCCTCATTTCTGTTCACAGCAGGATATATTTATGTTTTGCCTTAGTGAAAGAAACTAGAGGGGCTGTTGTATGTATGTTAATTGTACTTTGTGTTTCTAAACTCAAGGTAGAGATTTACTATGTCTTGATCCTGCACTAGTCAAGTCAATGGATTTTTTCTATTGTCTTCAATGTGAGCAGGAGCAGGCTCCTAGATTATTGATTCACAAGCGAGGCAGGTGGGTAAGATCTTTTCTTTGGCGTGTGCTGTTTCTCAAGGTGGTGCTGTTGTGCTTTGTTCTTCATTTTGTTGTAGTGTACAAGCTGATTTCTGTTCTTCTGCCTAAGAGCATATGGCCTTGGCATCTCAAGTCTTTCAGTATTGTTGGTTTATTGCTGTTGGAAAGGATTTCAGCACAGTCTTCCATGAGTCGGATTTATACATTTGTTTTATGTTTGTTTATTGATATTTGCAGTATTGCCATTCCCAAGCATTCAAAAATCTTCAGGTCCCCGAAATCATGACACTGGCTTAAAAATAATGAGATTCAAAAACGAAGCTGGGTTCTTTTAATTTGCTTTCTGGGATTTGAGCCTTTAGGGGGTCACTTTTTCAAACTTTCATCTACACAACTAAGAAGGCTAGAAACTTTTTTGTTAAATTAAAGCTGAGTGTTTCACAAAATCATTGACTCCAGGAGCTGGGGATAAAGGAAAACACCAAACAGTATGACTTGCAATAAAATCATGAGAGCTGGAAACACTGCGTGCCAGTCATGAGTATGTTTGAAACTTCAATTAGGCTCCACATGGGCACCAGAGTTTGTCTTAGTGGATCCAGTTGCTAGATTAGAGGCATAATTACTTGGTCTTGGGAGTTCTTTTTAGTGGTCTTTTGATATGTTCATTTAATTTTTTGTGTGTTTTTTTTAACATCTGGTAGTATTTGAGCTTTGAGTGTATTCATGGTTGACGTCCCATAGCCAGAAAATCTCAATGGGACTTTTGATGCAAGGCTCTGCTTGGGCTGATCTGATTGCAGGATTGGGGCCTTAAACTGTAATTTAAATAATAAAAAATAGACAACTCTTTCTAGAACCATGTAGAAGTTCACATGCCTAAACTCAGTAAGCACATCAACTTGCTGCTGTAAACCTCCTCTTACCTCACCATCTCTCCTCATTACTGTTTGTTACCATCACCCCCACCCCAACTCACATTTCATCATGTCCAAATTAGAGAGTGATCCCTGTGCACCAGATGCATCTCATTCTTCTGTTTGTACTATAAAGAAGCCAACATATTTTTGGGTGCTGTGAAAATAATTTTGCACCAGAATTACCTGCTTAATCACCGTCTACCAACAGTGGGGAATTAAACCCCCAGTAAGTCAACTCTCCTTTGCATTTAGCGAAAGTTTATTTTCAAGCTTTCTCTGTTGGTTATTTGGTCTGTTCATGCACCCTCAATCTGTATTTCTAATATACAGTATATGCCTCTCTTTCTTCCCCTAAATTGTACCAAGTGCTCAGGGGTGAGTGAAGGTGCCCACAAATTATAAAAGAAATGAAGGACATTTAGGTTGGTGTTCCATATCAAATATGGATAGCACAACTGAAATCATATAAATTTATAAACATACCGCCTGTAAGATTCTTGAGATATGAATCATCTATATTTTGTGTTGTACAACGCCAAGTCCACTGTCGGAGCTTAATAAATTAATAATAATGCAGTGAAAAAGGCCGTGTCTAGTAATGCTTCTCTCTATTGATCATTAGTAAATAAGTACCATCACGTTATGCTTCCTTAAGGCATTGGCAGTTTTCTCATCCCCTCCGTGTCTCCACATTTTGATGGCGATAATTCTACATAGAACTATAATCAGTTTCTGTGAGTGACAAGATTAGTAACATTAGAATATAACTTCCATCTCTTGATGGATGTGATTGTAAGAATTCACTCCTGCAGAAAATGTGAATAACATCTGTCCATGTGCTCCTAAGATTGCTAAGGAAGTTCTGTCAGTTATTCTGCAGCTGCGTGCAAGTACCTCGTCCATTGATCCTTGGCCAACTTGGCTTGTTAAAACTTTCCTAGTGGCTCTGTTTTCATTCATCACTGCAGTTGTAAATGCATCTGTTAATAGCAGTTACTTTCCTTGAAGTGTTACTAGCTTGCTTGACGCATATACTGCTCATTTGAAAAAAAGATTAAAAAGTCTTTTTTTTTCAAAAGGAAAAGCTTTCAAGTTATCAACAAGTCTTGAACTTGAATTTTCCTCCATATCTACTGAAAAATGTACTGGCAGCTCAGCCCTAGGAACATTCAACAGACAGAGACATATGGAGGAAATGCAGCCATCTCTGGGATGAAACATGGCTGCTGTTTAACAGTGCACTTCTGTAGCAGTTTTGGACAGGAATTGAAGGATCTCTTATCCAACTAAAACTGTAAGGAAAATCTTGGGAGATGGAATGAAATCATTCAGGTTGGAATTTGGCCAGAGCATATGAGAGTGGGGATGGAGATTAACATATTTAATGAGCACAAGTGGCCAAGACTTCCGTTTTATGTCTTCTGCAAAAGATAGAACTCCCAGAACAGTAACCTGAACAGAATGCTGTAGTAGGGTTTTCATACTGACTCAGGAGGAAGTAAAGTACTGAATCTCCAAAGTGATTTCTGGAACACTGTATTTACCCCCCTCGAAGTACTGGCTGCATCCATCGCAGCTTAGTTTATGAGATCAGGCAAAGTGATAGAATGAGGTTGAGTGGCTAATACTGTCGTTTTGAAGAGGTTTTTTCCCAAATTGTAAAGTATATTGAGTAAGACACTGCCAGTTTTACAGAGTTATTCTTCAGAGTAGAACCGCACTGCAAGGAGCTTCAGTTTTTAAGGTCTAAACAGATGGTTTTGGGGGGAAATTTCAATCATTACATTCAGTGCAGCAGTGTAAAAATTCATACTATAGGTAACTTCTTCATGATTTTCTACTTTTTGCTCCTATCAGTCCTGAGGGGCTTTAGTGGGATGGGTCAGATTTTGATGTCATTTACTTCTTCATGCTTGTGAAATTGCTTGAAGGCAATGTGGGACTGCATAAGTGTAAATAAATCTACAGAATCTTTCTTACTGGTAGTGATGCACAGACTGAAAAGGTGGCGAGGGGCGGGGAAACCCCAGCTTTACTCTCAAATTCCAGGTTGAATTAGGAGAGCTGCAGTTTGAAAAGGTCTTCATATTACATGCAAGCTGCACATCTTTGTGGAATCCCTGGGAGCTGATGAATATTGACTCCATCACTTTTTGTAGAATAACTACATTATGGGGAAGGCTCAAATTCGGAGGGGTGGAGTAGGCTGTGATACAGCATAGCACCACCTTGCTGAAGCTATTATTTATTCTCCAACATTTCTGCTTTAGTTTTAAGAAAGAAGTAGTCCAGAGTTTCTAGCCATTATGGTTGAGAGAAAACTCTTTGCACGCCATGTGCAGTTTGACCGGTGCAGTAATGACTGCCTGAGGCTGTAGACAGCCTGAAACTAAAACTCTGAGAGGTGTGAACTACCAATGGGTATTAACTCAGATGTCTGTAAACTTTTATTGCTCATGAAAGCACGGAAGAAAGGAAAGGGATGTCGTATTTTGAAGATCTGCACAATCTCCTGTGATTAACATTGTATTTCGGTGCCATGAGAGTGGGTGCCATTTGGGAGATACTACCCCAATAAAGAAGTAGCCAAGACCAGTGAGCCTAGCAGAGTGCACATAATCATCTTTTGAACATTCCGCAGTCTATTGTGAGCAGTATCTCAGGTAGATGGAGATGATTGTGTGGATTGGACCTAGGAAGGGTACCATTACCTTCATTCCTCTCCGCTCCCACCAGTTCAACCCCTGTTTATAGATCTTTAGCTTCAAGCTTTCCTCAACATGAAACTCCTTAAGAAGCAATCTGTTCAGCAACTGTAAGAAGCCACATTGTATCTGGATTTACCAAGACTGACAATATGTTGGATAGCGATTTTTATTTCAAATTTTGTGGGGGAGGTTTCCAAAGGAGGACTTTAAAGAAGAAATATGCTGTGGGAATCCCTTGGGTAAGACCTACCATATACAATAAGAGCTCCTTGCAAGGTAGGTCATATTTTGGTTGTTACCATATCCTTATATTATTTTAGGGACATCCCACAGTTTGTTGGCCGTGCTGACTTGGCTACAATGTGGACACAAAACTTCTGGACATGTTCATGAGTCAGTGCATTCGAGATTGGACAGGTAGCTGGTCTTTAGATCTCCAGTTTCTGCCTCCAGTTTCTGCCTCCAGTTTCTCCAGTGTCTTACAGATGGAGTTGAGTCTATGCTAGTCTAGTAAATCTCTCCTGTTGTGTTTCTCTCTCTCTACTTTTTCAGGATCCATTGCTTTCATGTTCATTAAAAAAGCTCACAAGGCATATTTCTTTGTTTACCTCCATTCCATTTAGTAAGTGTTTTGGGAAATCTACAGAGCTGCACTCATGGAGAGATGGAGAGGAACTGAGTTACTTGCAGAGTCTCCATTTCCATTCTCTGACATACTGAACTCCTCACTGTACACTCTCCTTTAACTAGGCTACCTACAGTACTTTATTTTGTACAGTGCTGTTTCTTTTACAGTCAGGCTCAGGTGCATTCTAAGTATCTTTCATTTATTAGAGGGGATGTGATGACATGAGTATGGGTATGGCTAGTTACATTCCTCTTGACCTGGGGAGCGTGAATATCCTGCTGTGCTGAGGAAGAGCTGTGTATGCTTGGAAAGAAAAACAGGAACTCCTCCAAGAAGTGAGTAATTCTGTTTTTATTATCCCCATCCTAGGTGAGTGCAGACAGACATGATACCAGTTATACCAATAGGTAGTGCTTCTGCTGTTCTGCTTGCTCTACAAACCTCAGCTCAGCTCCCTGCTTCTCGTCCTCTCTCACCGAATTACATAAAACCTGCCCTACCCCAAGTGCATGGAAGGAGTAAATTTTGTGTCAGGCTCGAAGAAGAAGGCTTTCGTGCTGCTTTTCCTGGATGGGAAAGCACAATACGCTTTTAAACAGAGCATTGTGTGTAATATGGTATTTAATAGTGGAATGGTCCTTTGGTAGTGCTCCAGCAAGTCAACCATTTTCTTAGTCAATAAGTTACTGTATGTGCCTAAAACTAACTGTTCATGAGACTAAGCAAAACTTCCATGTCTATCAGTGACATGCCCATGGACATGGCTTGTTCATAGGTTTTCATTTTTTATTTCTTAAACTGTCCTCAGAGACTTTGAAAACCTCTCTAACAATTCTTATTGGAAATACGGCAAATAACTGCAGGCTATAAAATTCAATGAGTAAAATGCTCATAACTCTAGCAGATGTGTAAGTGTTTAATTTTTACATCAGCAGAGGCTTTTTATGGAGAAATCCTCTTTTCTCCTAAAAAGAAATGCCAGCAAGTTTTTTTCTTAAAAGGTTGTTCAACATCACTGTTTGCTTTGCCAAGACTTGATGCTACTTATTTATGTGACGCTCAATAAATAATACTCTAATTTGTTGCACACTGTGTTTCCTCTCTTAGACAGTGGAAAAAGTTGACAAGGCTATTGGATTTGTAAAAAGACACTCATATTTAAAAAAAAAATACTGAAGTGTCAAGAGGCACCGATTTGTGGCTTTATGCTATTTATGAAAAAGTACTTGGAAGTCGGTTATGTTTGATTTATTGTTTTGTAAAGTTAGAATGCATTATTTGTTTTTATTTATATAGCACTGCAAGGGGCCAGGGTGGTTTATAGGAGAACATAAATATGATGGGATTTTAATTTGGTGTAGGTATTTGTGAAATGTAGCAAAGTACTTTGTCTCCATGTGCACACTGAGTGAGTGAGTAAGTTTTGGGCTCCCTAACTGCTTTTTATAAATGTTAAATTACAACACATTGGAACTAAATGCTATTCCACTAAAATCAATGGGACCAAGGTTTGGCTTATGGCAATTAAATCTAGACCAGATTCTGCTCTAGTTAGACTGGTATAAATCCGAAATAACTCACTTAATCTGTTCCATGGTACCTGCTTACTGTATTTTTCACTCCATACATCTGATGAAGTGGGCTATAGCCCATGAAAGCTTATGCCCAAATAAATTTGTTAGTCTCTAAGGTGCCTCAAGGACTCCTCGTTCAGTCTACAGTAGGCCGGTAATGTAAATGAATGTTCTACAAAGATACTTCGTTTTCAACTAGGAGGTCTTTAGATGGATTGTCTCAGTTGATTGCAACTCCCACAGTATCATATGAGGAGAGGGGTATTTTCTAAGGTAGCTAGGACTTGAAACAAAAGAGCTTTATAGATCAAAGCCAAAACCTTAGTCTTTATCCAGGAATCATCTGGCAGCAAGTACAAAGCAGCTTTCTCTCATCTTCCCTTTTGTGTAAACTAGCACAGAAATGCTAGCTAAGATCCTTCTTGTAAGACAAACTTTGTCCTCAGCTACACCTCTGCAACCCCACTACCTATTTAACTACAGCCTTATGGATGGAACTGAAGGCAGAATCTGGCTTCTAATTATGTTGAAATGTTATGAATCAGTTTCCCAACCAATAAATGTGACAGCCAAAGCAAACAACATGTTAATAACTCAGCCCTGCTGGCTATTTTGGGATTAATTAACACACACAAAGAGGCAAAAGCATAATTGATAGTTATGTTATTGACTCCATTTCAGTGTTTTTAAAAGAAAAATGGCTAAATTACAGCAATTTCATGGAAGTATTGCAACCATGTTCTTTAAATTGAGTTCTTGTAGCAAGGGGAAGCAAATGACTGTCTGTGGGGGGAATGCGTGACATACCACCAGCATCAGAAAGATATCCATAACAGGAATTTTGTTTTGTAGTCCTTGGACTATGAAGCCAGAAGACCTTACAATCCTCTTAGCAAAGTGCATAAGTATGTTTTGTAAGTTTTGATAACTAGACACCCTGGGGAATTAAATTAAAAATAAAAGCTGATCTTGAGCTTCTTCCAAACTACTAACAGCTCTCGTGACATTTTTATGGTTTAGGGAGCAAAATCTAAAAACTGTCTGTAAGGGCACAGGATGCCAACTATTCCGAAAAGATAAAAACTTCTGATTATTTTACAGGTCATGAACTGCCTGACTATAAATCAGTATCAGGGGTTGTAAAATTTGCGCTTCAGCTTTTTGGAACAGATTTTCAGACAGTGTTTAACAGAATACTTTTAAAAGTATTCTTTACCCGGAGTCATAAGTACATCCCACCAGGCTTTAAATAACCTGTACTGTAATGTCACTGTGGTTACACATGAGAACAATTAGTAGGGCCTGCCTTGTTTTATCTACTACATTACTGGCAGTGTGTCAGAAATGCCATACTTCGGAAATGTCGTGTTAAGAAGTATTTTCCATCGTCCACTTGAGTGTGAGCCTTGTAATGAATTTGACTTAAAAAAATCACAGTGGCTGTGAAAATGTGAAAGATAGTCTATTATTTCTGTATTGCTTCAGTTTTCAAACTAATTTCATTTAGTAATAAACATGGTATCTGGGCCCTATCTGGAGACTCGGTTATGTTTTCTTTGTACTTGCACAAAAAACGTCTGTGTAATAAAAAAAAAAAAAAATCAGTTAAAGGGGAAAAAAATCTCAAAGTAATATACCTGAAATTAAGGACAGTTGAGTGGATTTCATGCCTAATTCCACTAGTCATTCTCAGTGTGTTCATTTTTAAAAAATATTTTGGTGTATTGCTTTGGAAGAATAGTAGATCTGTTTTGTCTCTTCTTTCCTCTTAACAAATTGCTTTGTCATCTATACTCTCTGAAGATAGAGTTTAAAATATATATGCTGTGTGGGTACTTGTGTGCATGCACCCAATGCGGTATCTTAGCTACTGACAACTCCAGCATAAGCTGTCTTCATCTAAATTTCTGTAACACCTTCTGAACAGCCTTCAGAGCTTAACTTCTAACCTGCTCACATCTTGGATTGAATAACCCTTGTCTGGATCAAAATTCTATGACCACTCCCCCCTGTAGAGACCCCCATTACAATCCTCCCTCTCTGTTCAGACTCCCCCTCCCCATGAAGCCCCCTCTGAACAAGGACCTCAAGATGGCAACCTCAAAACCCACAGGCTTCAGGCTTTCCCCCATCCTGTGATGGACTTCTGCTTAAAGACAGGCACAGGAAGTGCCTCTTCTGCCTGAATTCATCCCACATCCCAACTAAATGTTTGGTTTGCTTTTTGTTCTCTACTCAAATCTGAAAATCATGGGATGCAAGACCCAAAATCCAATTCTTAGAATAATCCAAGAGAGAGGTGTTGGACCCAGAAGATCCAGGCTCTAAAACCCTTGTACCTGGCAAACCTGTATCTTCCATCAAGCAGTCAGGTGATGCCCAGGGCCCTCAGCAAAGAAGTAGCACCAAGTAAAGAACCAGCACCAATGGTGGCATCAACACCAGCCCAGAACAATGTGAATTTGGTCAGAGCCCCGATTCTAAAGATTTGGGACTATATGCTGCTCCTGAAACTGTTAGGACTGCCATTTAGCAATCTGAGGCCACCTGGGAGCAATCATGCTTAAGTTCAGTCATATTCAGTTTTCTCACACCCTGTGGCATCACGATTCATCAAGGGCCTCCTTCATTCCCGCCCTCCAGTTAAAGACCCAGCTCACACCTGAACCTTAATGTGATCCTCCTGGAGCTCATGGACCCTCCCTTCAAACCTCTGTCAGAATGTTTGCTTCTTATGCCACCTTACCATCAAGATGGTCATCTTAATTGCCATCATGTTGGCACGGCAAGTCAGCAAAATCCAAGCCTAATGGCTGAACTGCCATGTGTGTCATTTCACAGGGACAAGGTGGTAATGAGACCACACACCAAATTCATTCCCAAGGTGATCTCAGAATTTCATCTGAATCAGTCACATTGCTGGTCGTCTTTCTGAAACCTCACTCTTCTCCTGCAGAAAAGAAACTTCACACTCTGGACATCTCAAGAGCTCAGACAAGACTAAGTCCTTCCAGCCTTCTCGCCATCTTTTTGTGGCCTTTTTAGATCTAACAAAGGGCCAGACAGTCTTCCCAGAGACTCACCAAGTGGATTACACTGGACATTTCCATTGGCTGCCTGATGGCTGGTCAGCTTCTCCCTCTGAATGTCAAGATGTGTTCCCCCAGAACACAGCCTGCTTCAGAAATCTGTCATGCTCAGGGATTTGGAGTAAGCTGCTGACGTTCATTGAACGTTACACAGTTGACATGGCAGCCAGGGCAGATGCCAAGTTTGAAATGGCAATACTGCAACATTTGTTTGATGAGCTGCGACTCCTCAGTCCTACCATCCAAGGAGGATACTGCTTGGCCATCAACTACAGCGTGATCCACACTGATACATACTCAAAGAAAGAACGGTTAATTTACCATGCAGTAATTGGGGTTCTTCAAGATATTGTAGCCAGTATGGATCCTATGACCGGCCGTCTGTCCCCGCATTCAGAATCCTCAGCAAACACAGGCTTCCAATTACAAGGAAACTGAGGGAGTGTTGTGGTTGCTCCACCCTTTATGCCCTTGTATGGGATGATGAGGAGGCTCAGAATGCATGCATGGCTTCAAGTGATAGTGCTGGCTAAAAGAATCCAGTGTTGTGTACGCGGGGCATATGGGAACTTTCAGTAGGTTCTACACTGACTGCAACATCTTGAAAAACCACAGACACCAAAATAACTATTCTTTTCCTCACCTCACAGAGGTGCTGCCAGGATAACAGTAAAAAGTTTAGGAGTACTTGTGGCATCTTGGAGACTAATCCATTTATTTGAGCATAAGCTTTCGTGAGCTACAGCTCACTTCATTGGATGCATCCGATGAAGTGAGCTGTAGCTCACGAAAGCTTATGCTCAAATAAATTGGTTAGTCTCTGAGGTGCCACAAGTCCTCCTTTTCTTTTTGCGAATACAGACTAACACGGCTGTTACTCTGAAACCAGTAAAAAGTTTGTGAGGTGATCAGATAGTGTGATAATGGAGGCCATATAAGTACCTTAGACAGAAGTCTCTCATGTTCTAGTTAATACTTAAGTATCAGGCAAAACAAGTTTTGCTCATAAAGCTTAGGGGAAAATTCTGGCTTTAATGGCAAAATGGTGCATTTCAACTAGTTAAGCTGTCCCATAGTAAAAGTGTTTTTGAAATATCACATTTTTTGAGTTTATGAAGCACAAACAAGATGTTTTTTACCCAGTTCTATTCCAGTTCCTTTGCTTTCAAGACATAAAACTCCTGGCATGCTGCTAAAAGATGTTGCCAACATACCAGCTCTTTTCTTTTTGTGGTTGCAGCATTCTCAATTATGCAACACACGGCACTTAGTTTTGTTTTGGTTTACTTCGTTGTAGTTATGCCAACATAACATAACACGCAAACTCTGGACACATCAAAGCAACTTTGTCAGAGATGTTATCTTTCATGTGATGATGTATGCGTCCTTGTCATCTTTGAATCCAACACGGGTTACTTACACCTTGATTCTACATGCTTTCCTCCCCCAAATTGCTAACTCTGGGATGCACATGGCGTATGTCCATGTGATATGTCTCTAGGGCTTGTCATTCAGGAGCCAGCTGTAAGCGTTAACATAACCAAACTTCTAGAGAGTTTTAATTTACCGTTCTGTGGGAAATGTATCCAAGACTGTTCAATTTCAGTTCAATTCATGGGCGACTCCATTGTTTTTAGTGCACAAGGACATAATTGAATGCCATTGGAGTTCAAAGTCAGTCATGAGCAGGGTGGCTACAAAAAAGAACTCATCTGGCTTACTGTTTTCTCGGTCATACTTTGAATAAAACAAATGTGTAAACAAGATTTAGTCTCATAAGTAAGATCATTAACAGTCTAGCTGTATCTGTTTGGCTTATATAAATACATATTCTTATAGCACTACAGTGTTACATACAATATCAATAACCCTGTTTCATTTCTATGAAACGTTATCAATTTAATCCCTATTCTAGTCCATAGATCTTTTCCATATCTGTACTTGTTCCTGGCGTCAGTGGATATGGAGAAGTTTAGTGTTCCCATTTTTATTTTGTCTTTCAGGTAGCTCACAATTTTAGTGATTGTGTGTAAGTTAAAAATTGATATTTAGGTCCAGGATTAAATTACATTACTTCCTAATGATGTTACGTGCACACCCACATGTCAAAACAGCCAAGATAATTACTTGGTATAGTGAATCTAGACCATACCCTCTTGATTTCCTCCTAAATTAAAATTCTACTTATTTCCAGTGGATTCTTTTATTGAAATGCACCTGATGTAACTGAGGGCAAGGAAGATTAAAACTCCTTGTATATGAATCCTTATAAAAAAGCCATCATAGAGTATGAACTTGCAGACATACTGTATTTAGGATTGTTTTAACATAAGCACAACATGTACTGGTCTGATGTCAAGGAACTGACAAAAGCAAGGCCACTGTAGGCTAACTATAGCTTCAGTTCTTCACACTCTACATGTGCAGAATGCTGCTTGCATATCCTCCCCACTGTAAGGAAACTTTGGTGGGAATCTTTCCCAGGGTGGTAGCTGGTACTTTCAGTTTGACAGAGACAAGCAGCTACAACTTTTAAGGCCATGTCTAAACTAGAAAAAAAAAGTATATTTTGAACATGTTAGCTAACACACATTGCAATCCTAGTGTAGACCATGTAAGTTGTAGTTTGAACCTGGTTAGCTGGTTGAGGTAAGCCTGAGCTTCACCCTAGGATATGTTGACCATCTAACATGTTGACGATGCACCATTTTTTTCGTCAGTGAAAAGGCCTCAATTGGCCATTTTGCTGGCTGCCTCAATTCTACATCTGTAAAGTGGGAGTAATAATATTTCTGTAGCTCACAGGAGGCTTGTGATAAACTACTTAATGTTTGTTAGGTTTTCAAATATTATGGTATGGGGCCAGGTATTATTTATATTAATGGTAGCACCCAGGATCTTCAGTCATGGACCAGGACCTAATTGCGCTAGGTGCTGTACAGACACAAAACAAAAAGACAATCCATGCCCCAAGGAGCTTACAATCTGGGTCATAGAGCATGCCCTGAAAGTTCACACATACGGGCAGTTCTGCATCAGGAGGGATGAAAATTCCAAATGTGAGGTCTGTTTATAACTATTAATAAAATTTTGCAATGTATTTTTAGTTCTCAAAGTGAAAGAGGTTTGGCTGGCTATGGGATGGTAAATATGCTAACTGACACTTCATTACAAAATGAAATGTTGTGTTACACATTTTTCATGCAGCTGGCTTAGTGAAAAACTGCCGCTTTGTGTGCTTGGCTGCAACTAGGACTTTTCTCAAATGCAGTGGTTGTCTGTCAATAGCGTCACAGTACTGGGGAAAAGTTGGTGAGATGTCACTAGTCACTTAAAAAGACGAAAAATATGTTCTTCTCTATGTGGATACATTGGTGCAGATGTTTGCTATTGTCTCTTCAAGAATTAAATTTAATTGGTCTGTCCTACTATGACTTTAAGATAGTCAAGGGAACATTGTCACACAATAAAAATAATTAAAATCTCCTTTTAGGATAGTGCACATGTGTCTAATATGGACATTGGCCACAGATGCTGTAACTATTGTTTTAAGATTTGAGATAATTCTGAAGGGAGCCTGATTCTGATCTCATATACATTGGTGTAACTGCGTAGACTTCAGTTGAAATACTCCTCATTCACATCGGTATGAGATCAGACTCAGACCCTAAATCTTTATTAGTGATATTTTTATGTGCATTATGAGTGTCTCACAGTATATCAGAGGACACGATTACTCCACCTTTTGTAAACTGAATTTTTAATAGCATATTTAAAGATGGATTTATCCAGGTTCTGTGTAAAATTACAAAGCAGGGAGGACAGAAAAAACCTTTGGTTTACAGGAACTTACTGTGATTTGTTCTTCCTTTGTGTGCTCTGACAGAATTGAATGCACAGGCACTGGGTTTTGTAAGCATTTGACCTTCAGCTGTGAGCTTCACAACACACTTGAGATGAACGTGCATGTGCTATTTAAAATCTGTACAGTTGTTCATTGGGCCTTATATAGAAATTCACATTTACTTTTTCACTGTGTCTAGGCGATGGAATTATGTACAAACCTGGGCTTTCTAAATGTTCCACCCACTTCCCTCCCCCAGAAAAGTTTGACTTTTTGTCAGAAAACTCAAAATCCAAAATCACCAAACTTTTCACTCACAAATAGAAATTTGTTTTAGCCAAAAGTGGACACTTTCTGCAGAAAATGTTGTGTAGCTGAAAATCCAATTTTCCATTGAAAAACAGCCCTTTTGATGGAAAATTTTCAACCAACACTAGCAAGAGAATGTGAACTTTTTAGGTCACAGATGGACATTAAAGAGCAGCAGTTGGAGGAAATATTGTTTCCCCAAAACTCAGTGTTTTGCACTCAGCAGAGCACTTCCCCAGAGTGAACCGTTTGCAAGATAGCTTTGATTTATGTAGTCATGTGACATTAGAAGATCTAGTTTTTGATAACACATTTTAAGGTCAGGCTTGACAAAGCCCTGGCTGGGATGATTTAGTCGGGGATCGGTCCTGCTTTGAGCAGGGGGTTGGACTAGATGACCTCCTCAGGTCCCTTCCAACCCTAATATTCTATGATTCTATGTTGACTTTGATGATTTTGGGGCTGGAGTAAAAGAGAATTGAGGCTGGGATTTTCAAAGTCCCTGGAGACTCTGGTGTCCAAATCCCATTGAGAATCAATAGGATTTGGCCACCAAAATCCCTTAAATTCAGAACCTGTGAAAAATTAGACCACGGGTTTCTAGGGTGCAACATCATTTTAACTAATAGGACTTTGCATGTTGTTTGTACAGATAATCAGTTTACAATAGGAATTTTCTTCACTGGCTTATCGAGACCTCAGAATGGATTTCCATGAGTGTTTCATATAGGTTACTTTCGAGGGCAAGCATGTCTGTTACAGGGTGATTTTTTTTTCTTTCTTTCCAAAACGTTTTAGTGATGAGTGAGTTGGGAAAAAATGTGAGCTGTTATCAGTAAATATTTGAGGAGAAACAAAAATTTGAAAGATTGTTTATCCTAGTAGTTGTGATTATCTCTCAAAGCAGAAAATAAGAACATGCCCCATCTGCGTGCTGCTGGACAGCTTTGAATAGTTAGTAATTTAAAGAAAAGAGGATTTTTGGTGCGAAGGGTGTCAATCTGAATTCTTTGCTTATTCTAAGAGAATAAAAGAACACTAAGTGTTTACCCTGAGTGTTCACCCGGCAACATTCTAGCTACTGATTCCATGTATTAATCCGGTTCTTTGAGATTGCATTATTATGGCAGTTAAAAATCAATTGACAGAGTCCATTCTTAGTACCAAGAATCTTTAGATGCATCTGTATGAAAATGGCAGATATGCCAGAGTCAAGTACTCAGAATGCTTAAACTGATAAACGACTCATTTGGAATCAGGCACCCTCAATTTTGCACCTGCAGTGAATTGCTAGTATAACCCACCTTAACCCCGTAGGTCTTTGTCCACTATTAATGACAGGATCCCATGGGAGATTTGAGTCTGCCCATTGTCTCCTGCCACAGGACTGAGTCCTTTAGCTCGTTCAGCAGAAGCTCATGCTTTTAGATCCAGAGATCCCCACAAACCATCCATCCAGGGGGTTATCACACTAGGAAAAAGCATGAATGAACTGCAGGCGCAAGACTGGGATTTATTTCATTGTGGGCACAAAATTGTTTAAAAATCAGGGCTGCAATATTTAACTTTTCCATTTCTCTAAAAATACTAGTATTTCTCAACTCACCCCATCACAAAGAACATTTAGGTTGGGATTTTCTAAATGTTCAGCATTGGCTTAATTCTCTTCCCTCTGAAATGAATTGGAGATTTTATTATTGACTTAAATGGGATCAGAGCTGAGCCAATACTGAGTGCTTTTGAAAATCTCACCCATGGAGTGTACAAGCCACAGGCTTTAGGGGATGTTTGAAAACTTGTGGTCTGTAGTTCTTTCCAAAGGCTTATGGATGTGCACTTATGCCCAATCTGCAGGTTTAAATTTTGCCATTCCTTGGTGTCATAGCTACATAGCCTTATTATATGTTAGTACCTTTGTAACCCAGGCACACTCTTTACTAACTTTTGTGTTTTAAATTTCTTTGACTAACAAGTGTATTTAATTAACACCAAACACTGTTTACTTCTTGCTCATGGATGGTAAAACCTTAAAGCCAGTTTTTCATAAACATTTCCAGGAACCTGGTGCAATCTTGATGGTGTGAGAACAGCTAATGAGGTCAGCCCTAATTCTTACTTATCTTGGGATTCAGCCCTTCCGCATTTGTTCTTCAATGGTGAAATTCTTGGTTCAGAGCCAGTATTGAGAGATGGAACCAGCATGGAGAAATTGTGTATTTCGCTGATAGCTGATGGCACTGTAATTTGTGAAAGTCAAAATTCCGAAAGCTTCACAAAGCAGTAATCTGGGATGCAGCCATTTTATCAAGGGGCAGTTGTGAAGCTTTTGACACTATATGGTGTCAAGACATAACTGAGGAGTAAGCCACAGACAAGTTTTGAAGACCTGTAAACATTCTGACAGCGGTGCTGGAATAATTTGTATGGGGATGCTGAGAGCCACTGAAGCAAACTGTAAACCCTGTATACAATGGAAACCACTTCAAAGCCAGGGGGTGCAGCAGCATCCCCAGCACTCCTAGTTCCAGCACCTATGAGAGTGTGAAAGGGCTTGTCTACGCTGGCAATTTACAGCGCTGCAACTTTCTCGCTCAGGGGTGTGAAAAAACACCCCCCTGAGTGCAGCAAGTTTCTGCGCTGTAAAGCGCCAGCGTAGACCGTGCCCCAGTGCTGGTAGCGAAGCCTCTCGTGGAGGTGGGTTTTTTTAGAGCGCCGGGAGAGTTCTTTCCCAGCGCTCTGCCGCAGCCACACAAGCCACATTAAAGCACTGCTGCGGCAGCACTTTAGCGTTGCCAGTGTAGACTAGCCCAAAGAAAATGAACCTCTGAGCAATTTGTGGATGAATTAGGTGTCTAGTCACTCTTCTTTTAGAACTCTTACAGGTTTGCTAATGCTTACATAATGTGTCTGCCTAGTTCTGTTCGTTAGATACTTTCTTTAGTTTTCCTCAGTTTGCTTTCCTTGTTGTTCCATATTATTGCATATTTTAAAGTAGATTTTAAAAGAACTTGAACCAGTGCCCAGAGCTACATGTCTGCAAAGCAGCTTTGAAGTACAGGTAACTTTAAACTTGAGGTCATTTGAAAAATGTTGCTCTAGGGACTCAACCATTAAATATTATCCCAGCATTTCCTTAGAGATTTTAAGTGTACTGTTCAGTTCCCTACAGTGAAGTGCAAAAGCATTTGTATTGTCTGTTTTATAAACTGCAGGATTATATGTAGAGGTTTTTTGGAAAGACCTAGTGTTTTACAGGAGGGGGAAAATCCAAATTTTAAGCTAATGTTTAGCAGAACATTGATTCCTATTATATGACCAAGTAATAGGCTTCATAAATTATATTGTCACTGAGAGAATAAACATATTCTGACTACATTTCCATTTTAAAAAAATTACTGGCTATCTGATTTTTCAACTAATCCTTCCATTTGAACTCACGGATGTCTCTTGAGTACATTTTTTGCCATAGCTGAAAGAGATGAGTTGGAAGGGAATAACTGACTTTTCTGCAAGCAGCACGGGACAGTTTCTTAACTTCATTTAGCTAGGTCCTTAAATGTTGGTGGGGCATCTAGTTCACAAGCCTTTCCAACCAAGAACAATTATCCCTCCAATTCAACCTCCTCTCTTTTCTTAATCCAGGGCTGCTGGAACAATTTGTATAGTGGGGGTGCTGAAAGCCATTGAACCGAACTGTAAACCCTGTATATCAGTGGTGGGCAGCCTGCGGCCCATCAGGGTAATCTGCTGGTGGGCCGTGAGACAGTTTGTTTACATTGACTGTCTGCAGGCACGGCCGCCCGCAGCTCCAAGCGGCCCGGAATGGCGAACCGCAGCCATTGGAAGCTGCGGGCGGCCGTGCCTGAGGACGGTCAAAGTAAACAAACTGTCTCACGGCCCACCAGTGGATTACCCTGACAGACTGCATGTTGCCCTCCACTGCTGTATGTTAGGGAAACCACTTCAAGCCAGGGGATGCAGCAGCACCCCTAGTTCCAGCACCTATGATCCCCTTGCCCTCAGTCTACCCAGGAAAGCCTGTTTGAGTATGGAAAACTGGACATAGCATTATTATTTTTTTGAACACCACGAATGTGCTAGGTTCATTCTTTTTTTCATTTTTGTTCCTCTCTAGACTTGAACTAGTGTTGCTTAATCTACAGTATCAATATGCAGTGCTTAGAGAAATGTTCATTGTAAATATAATTGTTGCAGTTCTGATTTGTCCACCTAGTTGTTTCTTTTATTGTGCTTTAGACTGAGGAGACAAGATGCTGGCCAGAAATACATCAAGGAGAATACTTCCTTATGTATTCAGGGGAAAGGTAACATTTATCTCAATGGGCTACTGGCACTATTTGAATGGATTTTGGAAAGTTTCTTTGTTTGAATGGCCCGGGTAACTTTCAGTAATATTCCACCTCATTGCAAGAAAGTTTCTGAGAAGCCTGAGCACCTACTGAGAAACTACTGGAAAGGTTGTTTTCTTGTCTGGACTGGACTTAGTGCTTCAGGGTGGGGGCATGTCTTGCAGCTTCTAGCACTCCACAGTGTATATTGTAATACAGGTTGTTGACAACTGGTTGCACGTACAGTATATTCATACATCAGATGTGTTGCTAACACACACTTATACTTATCACTGTGCATGCTGAACATTATGAAAATGCATAGGGGGTTGTATTTGGATTAACCATGGTAATGAATAATGTACTGAGATGATTCTTTATCTTATGTTCTCTTTCTATAGCTGGTAAGGTCACTCTTCAGAGTCAGGTAACATGTACATTACATCAATTTCTTAGCTGTTTTTCCTTCAAATGTTTAAAGCATTTTTAGTGGAGACAATCTTGACCACTCTTCAGCTGTTGTAAAGCACAATCTGACATACTACCGGGGAAGGTTGTTATGCCATTTAGATATAACCAATAAACATCTCCTTACTCCAAAAGCACTAGAAAAGCCAAATTGTTAAACTGAAGTGCCTTGCTCTCTGTGCAACTTTACAATAGGAGCTGACATGAAATGTCAGTGGGGGATTAGTACATGCAGCCTGCTGCTGTCAAGGATTGCGGTTAAATACTTGTGCCACTTGGTCAAACCACGATGTCAAGCTGCGGTGAGCCTTGAATTGCTAAAGTCGCCTCAGGTTACTTGACTTGGGTTTGTGTGCAAGCGGCGGAAGGTGATTGACTGGCAGAGTTACTCATTCAACACTGATCCTAGAACAAAGTCGAAGAACAGGCTCGTTTGAAATAATATTTCTTCTTCCCGATGTTTCATCAATGGCAACAGCATCTGGGGGGGGGGGGGGGGGTTGCAGTGAAAAGTAATTCCCACAGCATTGCCCCAAGGAAGAATAAGTCTGTTAAACTGCCATATTTAAATTATGTTAATTCTTCTTGCCACCTGATTCGGATAGATTCATGGTTTCTCAGCCGTACTCACAGTTGATAGAAGTGCTTCTCTTGACATCCCATCAGTGGTTCTCTTACTGTCATCCAGGAACGTGTGAACAGGTTTTTACTATTGTAAGCATCTGTCTGTACCGCACGTCTTCCTCTGAACCAAACCTGAGCCTTTCAAAAGACTTGGATCTGTTCAGCAAAGGAGCTCCCTCCCACTGACCTCAAACCGACCCCCAGTTCTCTGATGGCCACTCTTCCCAGCCCTGTTCCTCCCTCCTGGCCCTGTCTGCTTGCTCCCTCTCCTCAGCACCTCCATGTGCTGCTGCATTACCTATCCAGGCACAACTTTTCCCAGTGAAGAACCCTTCTACCTCTCTTTTAAGGGAAGAGTAAGCCACTTGGCTCGGCGGTGTTAGTCAGAATAATGCAGTGAATCATGGTTAGGTAACGGTGCTGCTACTAAGTTTGGAGAAAGGTACAAGACTAGCCAGGGATCCTCTTAAACCAACCCCACCGTATCCTTCTGTTTCTCAAGTGAAACGTTAAGGCTCAGTAGTGTGGTGGCAGCACAATTACCGGAGTGAGACGGAGAAAGACCCATATCCCTGTTTACAACAGGGCTGAGCTCCCATTGAAGTGAAAGTCAGTACACAGCTGGCTGGCTTTTTTCCACCTGGCAGTGTTCTTCTCCCTAATTTAATGATCAATATGGGGTTCAATCTTTGTCCTGTGCCCTGGCTGGATCTCCAGTGCCTATCTGTAATTCATTTTCATGGGGTTCATTTAACTTGTTCTCTGAGTCATGGGGTACACAAGACATCTGTATGAGGCAGCCGAAACTCCACAGCAAACTAACACACGCGTAACTGAACAGAAGGTGTGCACAAAGTATTGAAAAATACGGATGCTAATCCCAAACTCATCATTCAAGTAAGGAGGGGAAGCGGTTGCTGGCCACTGGTGGAAGTCAGATGGTTTGAGTGAAAATGGGGAGGAAGCTGAACTGAGGTAAACTGCTACAGAGTCCCCAAAATTGTAGGAACGATTGTATTGGGTCATCAAGTCCAAACCCTTGTGCTGCCATGTAAGGGTTCCAGACATCAGCTCTGTTATCCTGATCATGGGCTGTGGGGGAAGGAGGGTGAGCACCCAGTAAAGTTTTCTAGCAATCACTTCAAACAGTTGGGAAAGTTACAGGTGAAGGAGCTGCTTCCAAACCCTCCTCATAATCAGGAGGCTGCTGTGACATTAGAGCCTTTGAGGAGGAAAAAATACATTAATGATAGCAAACTATCAGCAGGTCTCTGAGTACCCTCTCCCCTTAGTTGGCTCTAAGGCAGTTTGTTATTGCCAAGTCAGTGACCTCTCCTGCACTGGTTACAGAAGAGCAAGCTGGAGGTCTGTCCATGTCATGAGAAAATGAATAAATGAAAGAATAAATTGAGTGGATCAATTAGAAAAATAGAGATTTATTCATGGAGGATTGGAATGTTTGGGGATATTTTTATGATATCCTTACATTGAAATTGTCAGTTTATTCCTTGGCACCTGTGGCATATTCCACTGCTGGCATTAGGCCACAAGGGTTCTTCATTCAAAGAAAGTATGTTTAAAAAAAGAATAGAAAAAAGTAAATAAAATGTTCTTAACATGGTAATCACTAGTTATGAAAAATGGCATTCCTGAGTTTAAAAGAGAAGGATGCCTTCTGGCAGGAAAAGTCCTGCATTTCAAGAGTTAGGGTCAGATAGATTTTTTTTGCCAACCTTTCTCCCTGCCCTCAACTGTGTGCTCACGCTCAGATTTGGCGTCCGTCAGATGATATAAAACAAAAAGAAGTCTTTACTCTACAGTCTTTGAATTCAGCATTGGGTCAGTTATGTACATCCCAAGTTGCTGTCTGTGTTTGTTCATCAGAAAGATGAGTTTTGAATTCTTTACCTATCCAGCTAATTTAGCGGTGGCATTTCTAAGGTGCCCATCACTATATTTAAGTGCTGTGAGTTTATCTATGAGCTGGAGTCCAATGAATTAGCTAATCTGAGAAGGCAAGGTTTTTAAAAAAGACATAATGTGTATAACTCCACTTATGTTTATATTTGTAGATCCCACAGCACAGACACTGAAAGCTTAAGATGCAGTCTTAAGTGCTGTTGAACTGCTGTTGAACATAGAAAAAAGTATTTTTCTGCCCTTAATAAGCTTTGTTATATTGTTCTTATATTTGTTATGAGTGAGGAGGCACTTCTCATCTAAGCTTCTATGTCCAGGTGCTCATGAAAAAAAATTACACTTTGTGCTGGTATTTTTCTTGTTCTCAGCTCACAGATGATTATTAAAATTTATTTAAATGTTATTTACTCGCTCTGGAGTTAATGCGCAAAGACGAGGGAATAAAGCAAACCATTCATGCCCTTTGAAATGTAAGGCTAGATCTGATTACATTTACACCAGCATAGATTAAATCAGAATTTGGCTGGTTTCATTTGCCTAATGGTGGAAGTCCCTGTATGCAGCTTGGTGTATGAAATGCTTACAAACATGAATATGGATTGCACAACTGGGCCCTAATACTTTGAATAAATGAGCTAATGGCTGAGCACAGTGGGCCCCTGTGCCAGAAACGTACTTTAAAAAAAACCAAAACCAACAACCAGGGAAATTAAATGCAGAACTACATATTCTAATTGCATCATTAAGGGTGGGATTTTAATTCCGTTAAAGTCATCTTATTTGAATGTATTGTTCCCGCTGCAGCAATAGTGACATTACACCCATGTAATAAGGCATTAGGGATCATTAGTACTTGTATATAGCATCACACATTTTTAAAGCACTGGACAAAAATTAATCCTCCCATCTCCTATGTAAGATAACTAATCAAATTAGTGTGATTTAGTGATTGGGGAACTGGATTGGGAAATCTGAGACCTGGGTTCTTCTCCTGGCATTGCCACTGAACTGATATGTGACCTTAGGCAAGTCACTTCACCATTCTGCACTTCATCCCCTATTATAGGGATAACTTACCCTCCTTTGTAAAGCATTTTGCACTTCTATAACCACTTTCATTTGTAGATTTCAAAGTATTATTATTTATCACATTTACATAAATTCAAGAGAGTACAACTGGACTTGCTGTTTGAACCATAGGTTTGAATGCCCTTTTTTTTTGAGGGATTAGAATTTCAGTCTTAACATTGCACAGTATTGTCGGTTGTTTTAACATTGTTTTTGCCTTTAGTGCACTCTGCGGTTGAGTTGGAATGGCAAACTAACATTACAGCAAAAGATAATTCTGAGAAGGGAGGAGAGAGCCAAGTTAACAGATGTGGAACTTGGAATGGTACTTGCCCATAAATAGATTGAATTCGAAGAGCCTGGTCCATGTCACTCCATTAAGAAACAGGATCCTAGTTCTAAAACAGTGTTAATGTCTACAGTCAGTGGGTTATATTACTCTCACCTTCAGCATGGATTCTGTTTTCACTGCTGATATCCAGACATATGACTATTCCAAGAAAAGTGGCTCGAGATTTCGAGATTTGTCACCAACCTATTTATTGACAGATCGATCCCTTCCCATGCAATACAACTTTAAAAGCAGATATATTATAGCAATAATGGCAGCAACTGCTTTAGTTAAGGTTGCATAATAGTTTCATATCTAACTCCTGTGTTTTCTGTTGCTCATAATTTTTTGGCTGAAATTTTCCTGGCCTTATCTATGGCTGAAGGTAATTTTTTTTTTTTTTAATTTGAGCAAAAATGGTTCAGCCATGTTTTGAGTACTAACAGAATACAAAAATATATTTTTTGTATTATCAATAATCAGTGATTTTTTAAACAAACACACACCCCCTTTCAGCTGAAGCAGCTTGGATTTGAAAATTTGGATGTGACAGAGAAAGTGACCGGCATGCTCCAGAGCACATTGTTTTTGACTTAATCACTTAATGTGATTTTTCAAGGCTGAAATTGAGCATGTGAAGTAGACATTTCCAGGTCAATTCGTAAAGAGAACAACGAAGGAATTAATGCATGTTCCATCTCCAGCTAATTTAGCTGAGTAGTACAGTGAAGTATATTGCCGAATATTGGTAGGGAGACCTGGATTGGGGAAAGTCTCCTGAATGCTTTGCAATGTCAAAAGGCATGGCAGGACGTCTCCTGCATAACTTGGTAAAGTGTTAATGTTTAATGGCAGAATGTGTACCGAAAAATAACGGGGATGATCACATCTTTCCAGTCCACACATGGCCTGGCCCTTAGACATGGTTTTAGTTCCATACTCTGTAACTCTTTATTTTTGAAATAGGCTTATAACATTACTTTGCTTGATTAAAATGTTCCTGGAAAATGCGGATTGCACCAATAATGTGATCAAATATTTTTAAACCTGTTTTATTTTAAATTAATTGTTAGTAACTCTCAACTTTTATGAAAATATGTATAATAAATTAGAAGTTGTTTTGTCCTTTAACTATTGTGACTGACACCTAAACAGCCTGTAATCCAGGCTAGGGTAGGACATACATCACCTCTGAATTTGGCCCTCACTTTAGGAATGTCCTTTGAACAATTTAGTAAATAGACTAATATAGCTAGATAGCAAAATGATTGCATATAACTCCTTGTTCTCCCCAAATTGCATGAAGAACTGATGCCTTGGAAGTGCAAACTGATTTTCAGAGGTTCCAAACACCCAGAGCTCCAGTTTAAGTGAGTGGGAGCCACAGAAGCTGACCACCTCTGAAAATCAGGCCCAACGTGTCTCAAGTTGAGAACACAAAAATGGAGAAATTTAAAATTAGTGGCCTCTTTTGATATTTTCAGCCTTAGCGTTTGAGAGCTGTTATGTGTGGTATCAAATGCCTGTATGTGCATGTACTCTCATACACAGGGGAATGTTGGCTGCCGACCACAGTCTTGTGTAAGTATAAATACTTGGATAGACTTTAGGTGGATGAGTGTCTATAAAACTTTGGAGCTTTTAGTTTACTGTGGATGACATAAGCTTGAAGCCATGTGATAATACGATAATGAGTGTGGTATAAATGCTTAGGTAGGCAGGTATATATATCCAGTCATTTTGATGTGGGCAGAATACCTCAGAAAATAGGTAATTCATCTTGTCAAAAATACGTCTTTAAAAGGGTAATATTAAATATGACATCTTTATCAACTTGTTCTGATGATGAAGTGTGGGTGGGGTGACACTATTCATCTATACTGTTTCTGTATAATTACCCATTAAAAAGCTTCCTATGACTCTGATATTATCATGCTAACATGTTCTAAATCCAGTTTTTACTGAAGAAAATAACTGTAAAATGAACTGACTTCTGCTCACTGGTAGCAACTTATGTGAGCGTCTGCTCCTTGGGAGATGGGTGGGGGGGAAGCAGAAGGGAAGGAAGAAAGGATCTGGGGTGTCATTAGAGAAAACAGCCTGCAGAGTAGCCTATGAAAGCTTAGGGGACAGGCTGTGTACAATGGCTAGGCTGGAGGTAGCTGTGGAGGAACAGGGGTTAGGGGAGATGGTCAGGATTAATGGCGATGGGTAGCAGTATAAAATTCATAGATAAATGAAGTCGAGCTCGGTGAAATTTTTCGCCTGAAATTAGTTTAGTTGGAAAATGCAGATTCAATGACATTGAAACATTTTGCAAATATGTTTCCATTTGTTCAGTTTGAAATACAATTCAGAACAAGTCAAAAAGTTTAATTGACATTTTAATAACGAAACATTTAGAATGTTCAGTTCAAAGCAACTTTTCAGTTATAAATTTCCCTCAATTTTATTTAATAAAAAATCAAAAACCTTTAAAAATGATCAGAATGGAAATGAAACTAAATAATGGTTTTTTCAACTTTTTCAGTTTGCCAAAAATCTCAAAATTTCATTTTTGGGGTTGACCCAAAACAAAATATTAAAGCCTTTTTTTTTTTAATTACCAGCGAACCGAAAAATCAGTTATTCCACAGCTGTAAGATGAAGGGAAATAATATCAAACCCTTAGCATTTTTGTTTGCAAATCCATACGAAGAAATTAGTAAAGTCACATTTGCAGGTGCTGTACCTTTATTGCAGTAAAGAAACCACAAAGTGTGGTCCATTTTTTGTGGTCTTGACCAGGGGTGGCCAACCTGAGCCTGAGAAGGAGCCAGAATTTACCAGTGTACATTGCCAAAGAACCACAGTAATACATCAGCAGCGCCCCATCAGCTCCCTCCCCCGCCCCCTGGCTCCCAGCGCCTCCTGCCCACCTGCAGCCCTGCTGATCAGCGCCACCCACTCCCTTCCCGCACCTCCTGATCAGCTGTTTCGTGGTGTTCAGGAGGCTCTTGGGGGGAGGGGGAGGAGCGAGAGCATGGCAGGCTCAGGGGAGGGGAAAGGAAGGGGCGGTGGGGGCAGGGCCTGTGGCAGAGCCAGGGGCTGAGCAGTGAGCACACCCCAGCACACTGGAAAGTTGGCGCCTGTAGCTCCAGCCCTGGAGTCGGTGCCTATACAAGGAGCCGCATATTAACTTCTGAAGAGCCGCATGTGGCTCCAGAGCGACAGGTTGGCCATCCCTGGTCTAGACATACAAATATATGCACGTATAGCCTCTCTCCATATCCCCCACCAAAAAAAAAAAAAAAAAAAATCAATGCTATGAACTGGAGATCTCCACTGCATACTTGGTGTTTAGGAGACAGAGAGGTCTTCAGTCTGTTGGTGGTGGGAGAAGGAGGGCTCTTTTGTGCACTTAAGGTACTGGGTTGCATCACGGTTGGTGTGGAACCCAAGTAGCTCCAAGGTGCACGAAGCTCAGAGCTCCTCTGTGTGTAGGAGGAATGTGGTTGGTTGCTAATACACCTCTTAAAGGAGTACAATATGCACGCTCCTCCATGACAGATCAGTTCTCTGTTGCCTGCTTCCTTTTAGGAGGGACAAGTTCTGTGCAAGAGAGCAGTATGTGTGAGGGGCAGGCCTTCTTGCATCCACTCTTCCCTTTGTGCATCTGCATGACTGGTATACATAAAAAAATAAAGTAAGAAAATATGAGATGAATATTCAAGGGTGAAACTTATTTTAGTAAAAAAAGGGTGGGACATTTCAGTTTAAAAGCAGTAAAGCACATGCATGATTGATGGTGATGATAATGGATTTCCTTTGCCAGTGGAAGTGATAAAGACTGTCTGGGAAAAATTATCCCTTGCCAAGCACCTATTTCTGCAATCCTTTAAATTTTTTTTTAACTTGACAGTACTACAGACATGCTATTTTATAGTGGGTTTTACAGCAAATATTACAGTAGTAATTTATAGCAGAAAACAATCACAATTTTATAAAGACAATTACATTCTTGGGCCCATTTAAATTATTTCCAGACTGGAAAACAAAGATTTGTGTCTAGCAATAATTGCTTGTGGAACCAAGGATTAGGGAGAGTTTGGACTGAAAAGCCAAAAGGGTAAAGCATGAAATTACTACATTAGAACAAGGCTCAAGCCCAGCTTTTCTACTTGGAGAGGCAGTTTCTGTACAGACTTGCAAGTTCCAAGCATTCTGATATTTTGCACACTGTGCTACCAGCCGAGTGCTTAGCTCAGGTTTCAAAAGAGCTGAGGTGATGCATTTAACACCTGCTGTGTATGCTGAAGGTTAAAACTATGGTCAACTCAGAACAACATGAACAGAAACTACTGATCTAACTGCCCCGTCAAGCAACGGGAATGGGAAATCCCCCACCAGGAAAGGTTGAAAGCAGAAACACACACACAATGCTGCCTTAAGTTATCTAGAATTTCCCTAATTTCTCATTTTTCCTCCCCGCTCTAACAGTAAGCAAATGCAACATGCTTCACTTGGGGCTAACTCCCTAAAAAGCATAGCTGGGGCATAACCCAGTGCTCTGAGTTCTCCATTGGCTAATATCTAAGTCCTCATTCCCCACCTTCCAATTCCTAAATAGGCTCAGCACACAGATGTCTCAGTGCTGACCCCTCTCTGCTCCCCATACACTTAGCAGGGATGTACCAGCTGACGGAGTTCTGTTTGAACTCATGATGTCAGAAACAAGGCATTCTCCACTGAGAGTTTGCAGTTGTGGACTTGCATCTGTCATGAATCCAACATCTCCAGCTCTTGAAATTTTATCATAAGTCTCATGATATTTGGTGGTTTTCTTAAAGCCACAACTCCTGGAATCATGGTTACTGGAGGATCTAAGCTTTCATTTAAAAAAAAACCGAAAACCAAAACTTTCTAGCCTTTATCTTTGCCAAGAAAACCTTGAAAACATGAACCCTAAAGTTTCAGAAACCAGAAGGCAAATAAAAAAAGAACTCATTTTTTAAAAATAATGTGATTTTTAAGCCAGTCTCATTATTTTAGGGGCCTGCCTCATGATTTGTGAGCAGTTGGGGTTGGCAATACTATATCAGAATTTACCGTCTTTACATCATTTTGCTAGGTGTATACAGGCAAGAGTTTCTTCCTAACAATCGTGTTGTGAGATACCTGACAGCTATCTCTAAAATCACCCATCAATGTCTGAGCAACAGAGCAACTTCACAGGACAAGGAAGGAGGACTCTTCCAACTAGAACTGATCTGTCTTTAATTTTGCAAAATACTCACATGCTATAGTGATGAGTGCTTTAGAAACACATGTAACAACAACACGGTGATGACTCCAGGCTTCCCTGCAGAATTCATTAGATCTAATATGGGAGCTATCAACACACACAGCTCAAAAGGGGTCAATATCACCTTGGCATAACAAGTTTCTTTATGGGGGGATTTGTATGTCTCCCTTCCGTAAAACTCATCCCCCACATATTGTGAAGAAATTGGTTTTGCTCCAGAAATGTGTGAAATGTAGTAATGTTTGCCAAATAAACTTTGGGGAAAGAGATTGAAGAGTGATTGTTACACATACAAAGTATTCAAGCTGTTTAAATAGAATAACTATCTAGAATGCTATCCTGCAGTACCTGAGGGATAATCTCCACTACTTATACTGTCCACCTTTCCATGAGACCTTTTCCTATTAAAGAATTATGATACTTTCTTTGAAAAAGGAGTACTTGTGGCACCTTAGAGACTAACCAATTTATTTGAGCATAAGCTTTCGTGAGCTACAGCTCACTTCATCAGATGCTTATGCTCAAATACATTGGTTAGTCTCTAAGGTGCCTCAAGTACTCCTTTTCTTTTTGCGAATACAGACTAACACGGCTGCTACTCTGATACTTTCTTTGGTACAACAAAATATGTGAATTTCTCCCCTTTTAAGAACCAACATGCCAGAAGAAAAAAACTCCAGACAAGGATGAAGCAAGTCATTCTTGGCAATGCTTAAGCAGTTCTTGCCTATTTTACAGTCTGGTGAGATCGGTAACTGCTATCCTCTTATAAATGAGAACATCATTTTTGTCTCCGCCATTTTAGGGTACTGAATATCATGACTTCATTTTTTTGATTCAGCTGCACCAAGCCACCACTAATTACACTGGAGGAAAGAGAGCAACGCACTCCAAACCCCATTAGATGGGAAAAGTAGTCAGTAGTCCCACTGATTCTCTTATTTAACTCCGATTCTGACTGATATCACAAATAATTAAGTATTCTCACTTAAGAACAGCTCATATACCAGCTTCTTACTCAAATGCTTCTTTAGGATCTATTCCTGAGCATCTCATACTCAAGGCTGCTCTGGAGTCAGTCAAGCAGGGTGGTCACTGTGGGCACCAGCTTTTTTTTCTCCCTCCGCTGATTGGCTGGCTGTGTGTTGTGGTGTGTGTTACTCAGGTGCTCAGAGATGGGCACTGAAGACATTTTCTGCCCTGCCCGGCAAGCATATAAAAATTCTACACAGACCTATGCACAAGTTACAAATATAGTTATACTCACATCCTTAACGACAGTGTTACGGTCTGATGGGTCTCTCATGGCTTGATCATCAGTAGAGGGATGATTCCTGCTGGAGTCTCCCATATGGAGCTCAATTTTCCCATTCTGGGCATCCCCTTTTTTTAATATGATTGTGTCTATACCTACATTCTGTGCATGTCCATAAAAGTGTCAGTCCTCTTTTCTCTTATTGGTCTGTGTCCCCTGGAAACGTAAGAAACCCCAGTTTTCTATAGGCTGTGTAAGTTCCCTTTATTCTCATTAGTATTGATGCACAACCTGTATCCTATGGTTAAGACACATGTTGGAGACAGATGCGCCTTTACAGTTTTTTATGATCTAATATTAACCTTCTGGGTAATTTTGCATGGTATTACCACTTGGTCTCTCTTTTCCCATAATCTTAGAACATCAGGTTATTTTCCAGACATTGGCTTATGTCATCATTTCTTGTTTCCAAGGCCTAAAATAGCTAAACTAAACTTTTGCTGGCTTCATCCTACAGGTTCTTGTGTTTCAGCTTGTCTTACTCATGTCTAATACTTGGTTCTACTAAATAGTGATCAATCTTACACTTTTATAATCCTATAAATTCATTCTAATTAACATACAATGAATATATATGATATAACATATTGGTTAATCATAACATCACACAATAAATGGATAATAAACTAAAATAATTGGCTACATTTCGGCCACACAAGTATAAATCAGGAAGTTGTTCTTGCTCTGGCCTTGAATAGTTTCTCAAAGAACTGGAAAGTGCACACGGCTGAAAAATGAACTCTCCAGGGATTCTGGACTTGTCTGCTGCTTTCAACAGAGGCATCCACAAGAGACTGCTAACTTGCCTGCCGAACAAAACATGAGTCAATGGAAACAGTCTCAGATGGTTCATCTCGTTCTCATCAGAGGGCTGAAATGGGCAGCTGCTCCTCCTCACTGTGAGTGCTCTCCATGGCTTTCCAGAAGGCTAGACCCCTTCCCCTCTGAAGCTCTACATTATTCTTCTTGTCTGAGGCAGAGTGCTGTCACCCAGCTTCTTCCTTGTGCAGAAGAACACCAGCTGTCTCAAACTGAGCCCAAGTAAAATGGATGTGATGCTTGTATTAAGGAGAAGCATTTCTTAAGATCTTGTAGGATCACTGCGAGGTCATCTTTTCTATTGATTGTCAGAGGGGTGCTTGGTCTCAGAATCCTACTCCACCCCTGGGCTATGCCTGTTTACCCGCAGTTGCTGGAAGTGCTTTTTTCTACCTTCTAGTTGTGAAATAGCCACACCTCCTTCTCTCTCAAACAAAGACCTGGGCACAAGGGCTCTCGCCTTTGTTAGTTTGAGATGGGCTACTGCTACTCTCTCTACGTGGGGCTAACAAATGAAGATGAATAGAATACAACAGCATATCCCCTGAGCAAAGCAGATATACCAAAACAAAAAACATCACAAGAGTGCATCACACACTTCACTGGTGTCCCAGTCATGGGCCTCACCCTGAAAGTCTTCAGTAGACTAGGATCCATCTATCTAAAAGAGCTCCTTCTCCCTGCTCACCACTCCGAGCTCTTGTGAGCAATAGTTGCAATGTAGCTGTTGTTACCGAGGTCATGCTCATTCTTAGCAAAAAGCATCTAGCCAAGGAACTCTTCTATCATAAGAGATCAGGATAAACATATGAACTGTGCTCTAAAGCAGGAAGAAAAGACTAATTTGTTCACTAGCCCTTCTTATAAGTGGGCACACTCTGGCAGGTTAAACAAACAAGAGCCCCTTAGGGTAGGTCTACACTGCAATTCAACACACAAGCCTGGTCCATGCCAGCTGACTCAAGTTTGCAGGGCTCAGGTTATGGGGCTGTTTAACTCAGTGGAGATGCCTGCTGTGGCACCAGCCCAAGCCTGAATGTCTACACCACAATTAAACAGTCCCATAGCCTGAGCCCTACGAGCCTGAGCCAGTTGGCACGGGCCAGCCATGGATGTTGATTTGCAGTATAGACCTACCCTTCTAGTATGAAATTCCTGTACTTAGCACATCAACACTACAATGACTGTCACAATGTAAGTACCTGTACATGGATGGATGGATAGATAGAGTACATGGATAGAGATCAAAGAGCACTGGGGACGATATCTATCGTTGAACCAGAATCCTGTATCTTGGACCCATATAAAGCTACAGGATCAAGTGCAGCTGTGCTTTTGAGAAGCAGTGAGTTTCAGAAATGTTCACACCATCATGTTAGTTATTTTCACATGCACTGTTCTTTAAGGAGAGTGAAGTCCTTGAAATTCTGTGAGTGAAGTTCAGTTATTTAAAAGCATAGTAAAGAAACAAGTAGTAAATGCAGTTTCACTCCAGGGTAGGATGAATTTCAGACTGATTTCAAGCCTAAGAAATCAGGGATCTGGAACTAGTGATTACCAAAGTATATTACAGTTTGATATATTATAATTCAAACTGACTCTTAAGAGATCATTCAAGCAATCCGCATGGCTATTGTACAATGCATTCATATTGTATATATGGAAATACTCAGTGCAGACCACCTGAAACTACATTTCCCACTATAAAAGAAAATAAGATGAATATTTTCCCTTAGTTTACAATAGTAATAAATGTAGGCTCAGGGCATTTCCTGGAGATTAGTGACTGGATAATATTAACTATAATTAATCCTCAGGAAATGTCCTATGTCTTGGTAATTATTGCCTGTGTGGGGAAGTGCTGTGTTGTAGGCAAATGTTAACCTAGAAGATACAGTTTTAGCCACCTTCACAGGTCTGGTTGGGCCACAGATATGGAGCAGAAATGTATTCAGGTTTCCCATGTAATGAGAGCTTGAGAGACCTGATTGTAGGCATTCAGAATGTAATAACTTCAAAATGTTGAAAGGAAACACTATTAGGTTAAAATAAATCCATGTATTTAAAGATGAGCTCCCTCCCTCCTCCCATTACTGCTAAAAAACTAGACTTTCTAGAAAGTTTTAATTTCTGATTCTGGTTCTCATAAGTTTGGGCTGCAAATGAGAAAATAAAACAAGACGTGTTTATTGTAAATTTTAAAATGTGCATACGGTCATTTTTATTGGGTTTCATAATGTTTTTACACAAAATCTAAATGTTGGGCCCACACTACTTGGCAGTTTGTCATTTACCATGTATTTGTCAGAAAGATATATAATTGGTTAAGTTTAAATATATCAAATTAATATATATTTGATATTTGCATTATGAGGCATTGTCTCCTGCACCGAGACCTTCAGGGCCTAGAGAAAATACTGCTTCTGTGTCCTCTGTACCATGTATTCCAACCCTAGCTTTACAAAATCTTTCTCCAGTTATTCCTTGGGTTGTGTGCAACAGTCAAATCTTTTGGATAGACATGATCCCTCTCCATCTTTTTTTCGATGCCAACACATTCTCCTAGACAGTTTTGGTCTAATAAAGCTATGAAAAAGTGACACTTCGAATATTTCTTATTACTATGCAGAATTTTCAGAATTGTAAGTTGAGGGTTAAATTCTGTCTCATTTAGCCAGAGCTGTGTCTTTGATAGAGCCAGCCTCAGGTTAGTTTTTCATCTTGACATTTTGAAGGCAGATACATGGAGCTCATTACAAAGCACTGCTTCTTTTTCAGTGGATCGCACAGAGACTCTGTGTTCCTTCTGTCCTTATTGTACATGGGGAAAATGAAGGTAATAAATTCACTAATTATTCTTTATGCTTCTACAACACTTTCCCCCAAGGATCCCATAGCCTTTTACAAATATTAATTAAGCTTCAAACCACCCCAGTAAGGTAGGTGTCGGGAGCCCAAGTGCCAGCAGACCGGCTCAGTGGTTAGAACCAGACTGGGGGTGGCCAGGAACCAGAGCTGGAGGTCAGTGGTGGGAGCCAGGAAGCAGAGCCAAGGATCAGGTGGACTCAGGAGCCGGGAACCAGAGCCAAGGGTCTGAGCCAGAGCCAGGAAAGGGACACAGAGATGAAGTAGGGCTGGAAGAAGTGAGGAGCAAGGCTGGAGCATGAGCAATCACAGCAGTGGGCAAAGCATTGAGCACCCAGCAACCTGGTACTGCTGCTGGCTCCCTTCAGCCAGTCAGGTGGGTTGGCAGTCAGGCAGTCCTACCACAACCCAGCCATAGGTGCAGGAATAGGGGTGCCTGGGGTGTGGCTGCACTTCCTGGCTTGAAGTGGTTTCTATCATATACATTCCAGGGTTTACAGTTTGTTTCAACGGCTCTCAGCACCCACACTATACACAGTGTTCCAGGACCCCTGCACCCAGCTGAGTTCATTTATCTGCCTGGAGGCAGGGCTGACTAGTCCTCAGGCTCAGCTGAAGGTGCTCTGTCCTGACAGTAGACAGTGTTACGGGTCCTTTTTTACAAATGGGCAAACTGATGCAAAAAGCGGTTTTGTGACTTGCCAAAGATCCCAGCAAGTCAGTATTAGAGCTAGGAGTAAATCTAGGAATCTTTACCCCCAGACACCGAATACAACCACTAAACAGACTTTCCCACAGATCTGCATACAGCTGCACTACAAGTGTACTGTCTGGAGCCACCCCCTCTGAATGTATGTAATAGGTATTTATACAGAAGGCAAAGAATATGTGCAACATAAACTAATGCCTTTAATATACCTTCAACAATTGTAAAATCTGAAACTGTCAAGCAGTTAGTGTTTTACCTTCTCTAAAATAATGTAAAACGGATACATTTTAATATATCAATAGATTGTCTTCAATTATGAAGGCACTCTTTAGAAGACGTGCTACAGAAGAGTACGACAGAGAAGGAGCCGGCCCTGAGTGCTCCAATGGCCTAATGATAATGCTGTGCATTACCTGGTGAGACCTGTTGATTTTCTGTGTTGTGTTCCACTGGCTGGAGGGGGCATTTCCTACAACTTAACAGCAACCCTTCCACAGGTGCAAACTGGGTGGGATTTATAAAATGGGAGATAATCGGGGTTCTGAAAGGGATTCATGAGAGCAACCACAGGGAAAATTTTTAAGGAGTGTTCCCTCTATAATTAGGCTACTTGTCCCTCTACATAGACTCACTAGCAGTCAGGTGAAAGTAGTTATAATGGGGATTAATGCTCTACTTTTCACCTAGAGATGTAGGCTCAAATTCTATGTTACAAACTGACAGAGTTGGGTCATCTCAGTCTGAACTTGAAATGTCTTTCTTGTCCACATCAAAAAAAACTATTAAATAATGTTGCTGACTCAGCTCCTGAGCAGTCAAACAGCATGGGGTGTTACTGCTGAGGCTTGATGTGCATTGGCACCGCTATGTAGGAAGAACTGCAGAGCAACTGACTGCGCTACTTTTGTGTCCATCCAGTTGGTTTTAATCTGTCACTTTTCACGAGTGCAAATAAATTAAGTATTCACCCTCCTTTCCAGGTGGAATTTCCCCTCCTAATTATTGATATAGCTAATGGGAGAGTTTAATTTTGAAACCTAAAGACATGCAAAAACAATTAAAAAAAAAAAAAGGTTTGTGCTTTGTTTATTTTGGGGATAGCAGTAGGGTGACTTTTGCAGTAACGGACTGAAACTGAAGTAGTAGCTAGTTCTGTTCTATTCAGAGCCTAATACCACCCTCATCAGCAGGATATCTGAGCCCTACTTTACTTGCATAAGCAGCTACAGCACATGTTTATGTTCCAAACTGGGAATTCAAACAGCTGATCTTGGCATCACACTCCTGCTGACCCAACGAAAGGCAGCAAACCTTAAAATGATTTCACAAGGTGACACCAGCACCGATAGAGTCCCCTTTGTAGGAAGTGACTCTGATTAACAATTTACAAGCCAAATGCTTGTACCTCTTTCATTGGGAGATCACCACTCCTAATGGCTTTCAGCAAGAGAGCAAGCACTGACCTTTTTATCCCTTAATTCTACTCCACCAAACAAGGGATGTGAAAATAAGTAACATTTTCTGCCTGTTTTACTTTCATAAGTTATTTTATTGGGTGAGACCACTCGTGTAACTAAGACAAACAAGATTTGGCCTAACATATCCAGTTTTCATTGTACTAGCGGTTGAACTTCATAGAGAGATCTTCCCAAATATTTATCATCCAAAGGTCTACTGTTGGGAGTGACTTGCATTTTTTCCTCTTTTGGTTATGCATTCTCTGTCTCATGCAGCGTTGTTTGTGGTATAGGAAATTCCAAAATACTGTGGTAAAGTAAAGCACGCTAAATATTGATTTTTTTTTTAAATAGTGTTCATTGTGTGCGTAGGAGAGTTTTCACACTGTTCTTACTTTCCATGTAAATGACCGGCCATGGGGCCAGCAATAAATGACTCTTAGAAAAGGTGGCTTTGAATAAAAGTTGTAAAAAATGAATTAGAAAGGTTACTTTAAAATATTTGCTTAAAGCAGGGGATTGTCTGTTGGAGTTGGTCTTCAAGCCATATTTGTCTGTATATAAAATGCATAGATATGCACAAATACATCTCCTCTTTGCAGTAGGATAGAGAGTGGAATTCAGTACAGTCTTTATACTTAGATTTAACTTTTTAGTCCTGGTGCAAGTTACCTGAGGCTGGTGACATTTAGTATATATAACTGAAGATGAAATATTTGCCTGAGGAACAAATGAAAAAATTATATAATATATAATGAATTTTAATTGCCTTTTCCCATATAATTATGGCCATAGCATGAAAATGGGAATTTTAATGAAAAATATTTTTAATAAAATTAAGTAATCTTCGAATGAAATGTACCGTTATGTCAGCACTGCATGTATTACACTCCCTCGGCAGCTGGCGTTGAAGTCTACAGCTACACTGTTCTTAGAAAGGCCCCGTCAGCAAAGTTTTGGCATTGATGCCAACGCTTTTCTAGGCTTTTCAGCTCCTCTGTTTAACTTGTGGACTTTCCTTAGCATACTGAGAGATTAAATGTACGTTCTAAACTCCTGTCAGCTAGGGCTTCAGAGCACAAATCCAAGTTTCAGGCCATGGTGGAAATGTTATAGTAATTTCCCCCTACTATTGTCTTCCTTCTGGACTTTTCTGAGCTAATCCCTTGTGGGACCAAGGGTCTATCTGTGAACCTGCTATAGAACATCTGTTGCCATGGAAAGGAATAGATCTCCAACCTTAATGCTCATTTTCAGTTGACTGCTCTAGTTTGTCAGTAGCCTGGAAGCTGTAAACAGCTATGTTCAATTTTGAAAATAATGCAAGACACAGTCCAGTAAAAGTAATCACTCTTTGGAGACAGCTGAAAGTGGATATGTAAGGTATAGATAATGATCTTTATCCTGAAAATGTCCAAACTGATGCACACAAAACTGGGATGTTTCTTTGCATGGTAAATCAAATGGTTCAAATACTGTGAATTGGTCATTTTAATTCTCTTTTTTGTCATCATATTTCTTTTCTTTTTTTAAGTGAAGATTTCATTGTTATTCTCCCCCCTCACCCAGCAAAGCCTAAGGGCCATTTTAAGAAATACTCTCCTCTAAGAGAATCAAAGGGGCAAATCATGAATTGCCCTCCCTGCAGCCAGTCCCAAACATCACCTTTGTGTTGTGTGAGTGGTTGGACAATGGGCATTCATGTAGTGAAACTCCCTAATTTGCCTGTAGATGGGAGCACGGGCAGAACATCTGCATATGGAGCAACAGTGGGGCTGCATTTGAGGTACCATGTGGTACCTGCAAAGCTCAGGTGGACACCAACTACTACATGTGGTAGCTACAGATTACAGTTTTGTTCTTGTGCTTTTTGCATGCTTTAATCTGAGCGCCCAGCCCATTTACTCAAGTTGTGCAATTTTTCCCAGGAGTTGGCTCTAAGGGCAAAATTCATCCAACACAGGGGGGACTCTGTGCCCTTTCTGCCTCAGAAGTGGGTTCTTCACCAATTCTGAATAATCTGTTACAGAGGTGAATATTTGGCCATATGTTGATGGAGGGACCACTAGACCCAGGTCTAAGTGGATACAGTGTCCAGGAATCTGTGCTTGGAGGACAGAGGAGTAGCAGTCAATATTCCGGCCCATCAACTGTAATAGCAGTCACAAAGAGACTGTGTTGTAGCCCCTGTAGCCTGCCCATGACTGCAGGTGGCAGTCCCCAGCCTCTCCTTGGATAGAAACACAAAGCCAGGTGCTTTTGGGAGGGGAAGGGTGAATTTCCCCTTATGGGGGTAATATTTTCTAATGCACAGTTGAAATGCAATGTCGGAGATGCTTCTGTTCACTCCAGCAATGTCCCAGACAGAGAAAGCACGCAGGCTGTAGATGCCATTGTTTTTCTCAGAGCAGAATATCTGTTGTTCTATACTGAGATGTCACTAAGATGTTATTTGTCTGGTGCACAGAGGGTGAAATCCGGCGGGCAACCCCATGGACAAGTTTTTTCTTTTTTTCTGTCGCATTGTGAGCGATGGATCTGTAAAAGCAGGTCAGACGAAGCTTGGGGCTGTGTGGCTTGTTGTGAGTATCAACTCTGATTTTTCTTCCTCCCTGTCACCAATAAAATGAGGTGGGAAAATAGATTCTTCAGCAGAAAATGAAATTATGTGAATTTTTTGCTCAACTCCAGTTTTGAAATTTTTTGTTGTCCTTGTTGGCTATCTAATAAGCCAGCCCATCCTCCTCCTTTTCCATATGTGAGAGCACCATCTCCATTATCATCCCTCCTGTAATAGGGCATGCTGAGAGTCACGATAATCAGCATGAAAGAATGTTGAAATGAGTTAATTTGCAAGGACAGTATGCCTGCATAAAACGTGAAATGCATCATGATTATTCCATGGGAAATCTGTGTCCAGCTCTTGAGATGACTCTTACTGAAGAATCCTAGACCATAAGCTGGGTGAGGTCCAGGACTGCCATTTTCTGTGTACTGGGGCTAGCACAATGGGGCTCCCACCTGGTTCCCCTCAAGAGGCTGCCACAGAATACATGTTTAAAAATGAGAGCAACTGAATTGCAGCTAATTAGACAGTTATTTAGTTTTGAATATATTTTGGCCACTTTCTCCCCTCTTCCATTGCAGCCTTCTCCTCTCCTCTCCTCTCCCATCACATTACTTTTCCTTTGGTTGAGGGATGCTGGGCACAGTCCCCTCATCATCCTGATCACCAGCCAAAGGGAATCACTTGGGAAAATGGTCAGATACTCTGGCCCCACCTCAGAGCCTGAGTAATGATTCCAGTCCCTTTTGGCTCAGGGACAGCAGGACTGAGCGGAATACCCCAGCTCCAGTCGCTGTTCAGTTGCATTGGGAGGTGCTCGGTGTAGGCAAGCATATTAGCATCAGTACTGGTTATCTGAATGTGGTTGAATATTTCCAGCTGATACACGCGTTGTTTGGATTTGGTCACCCATCCTTTTACTCTGTCAGCACCAGAATTCTTATTTTACCTCAGTTTTTAGCGCTGGTGTGCTGGCCATTGGAATACTGTGTCCAGTTCTGCTGCCCACAATTCAAGAAGGATGTTGATAAATTGGAGAGTGCTCATAGAAGAGCCACAAGAATGATTAAAGGATTAGAAAACATGTCCTATAGGGATAGACTCAAGGAGCTTGATCTAGTTAGTTTAATACAGTGGTTCTCAACCTTTCCAGACTGCTGTACCCCTTTCAGGAAACAGATTTGTCTTGTGTACCCCCAGATTCACCTCACTTAAAAACTACTTGCTTACAAAATTAGACATAAAAATACAAAAGTGTCACAGTGCACTGTTACTGACAAATTGCTTATGTTCTGATTTTGTCTGTGTGAAATTTTAGTTTGTATTAATTTTGCTCGTGCTTTTTAAGTAGCCTGTTGTAAAACTAGGCAAATCTCTAGATAAGTTGATGTATCCCCTGGAAGACCTCTGTGTATCCCCACGGGTACATGTACCCCTGGTTGAGAACCACTGGTTTAATAAAGAGAGGGTTAAGGGGTGACTTGATTACAGTCTATATGTACCTACATGGGGAACAAATATTTAATATCGGGCTCTTCAATCTAGCAGAGAAAGATATAATATAATCCAATGGCTGGAAGTTGAAGCTAGACAAATTTAGACTGGAAATGAGGCATAAATTTCTAATGTTGAGAGTAATTAGCCACTGGAATGATTTACCAGAGGTCATGGTGGATTCTCCGTTATTGGCAGTTTTAAAATCAAGATTGGATGTTTTTCTAAAAGATCTGCACTACGAATTATTTTGGGGAAGTCGTCTGTCCTGTGTTATACAGAAGGTCAGACTAGATTATTACAATGGTTCACAACGGTTCCTTCTAGCCTTGGAATCTATGAATCGATGAATGTGCCCTTAGAGTTCTGCCTGGACAGCTGGCAGCATATGGGTAATCAACAGACAAGCACTCCTCATCCTTACAGTCTTGGTGCAGAGGGAAAGAAAAAAGGTAAGGCCTTCCCAAATCCCCAGAATGGGCAAGGAAGTTGATTCCTAGACCCCAGTGCTCCCTCTCTTGTGTCTAACTGAGTACGGTGGTGAAGATCTACTTGGTGTCTCTCTCCTTCCATCCTCGAAGGGAGATCACAAAGAACTCGAGCCCTGTTGCTGCCTTTTTTCCCTCTCCAGGGAAGGGGGGCAAAGATGCCAGAGCACCAAGACCCCCATAAAGGCTGGGGTGAGAGAGGACTCCACTGGCACAGCCCAGCAGAAGTGAGCCATAAGGCTCGCTCAGGTGTCAGCCCCTGATCATTCTGAAAAGGGCTGGGGAGAAGAAATCCTGCTGAGCAGGGTATGCCCAGGAAGGGGACAAGATTTAGGTGATATTTGTAGTTGGGGCAGTGTGAGGGCTAGAATTACTTTGAATACCATGACCCCTACACACTTGTTTTATCCAAATACAGGTCTGCTCTCCATTCTTACCATACTCCAATTTTTGACACTTTGTGGGCTTTTTATATTAAAATGTTAATATCTCACATGTATTTTAATAATTGTATTAAGATATTGGCTAAGCTTTCCCATTGCCTTCACTGGGTGCAGGATCAAGCCTGTTGTCCTTAAGCAAGCAGCCCCATTGACTTCAGTCAGAATACTTGTCTGGGTAAGGACTACCCATGTGAGAAGGAGTTTATAGGACCAATCCCTTAGAGGAAGACATGGTCATTGTCCCAAAGAGTTTAGGTTGAGCCTTTCAAGGTCATCCGAGCAAGTTAGCCCCCAACTCCCTTTGAAATTCAGTGGCAGTTCAGCCTGTCTCCCAAAGGTACCTTTGCATATCTAAATCAGACGCACATCTACTTTGCTTTTAATCCAGTGGGGAAAAAAATCACTTGGAAAACATACAGAATAATAACATAATACATAATGTTTTAACTGTGCAAATAATTTCACTCAGCAGGTGCCTTCAAGCATAGAAATGTCACAAAAACTAAACCAGTTTGTAATTTGCAACAATATGCAACAAACTACCAAAGATTTCAGATTTCATTGTGAACATTTATATTTCTCTCACCTCCCATCCACGTAAAAACAATTCCGTCTACAAAGACTTGTTGCTATTTTTAGTTTATGTTGGTAACTGCTTAATACTATTAAGTCCTTACCTGGTAATGAACTTTTGGAACACATTAGCACTTCTTCTACAGCCTAACATACAGTATGTTGTCCTCCAATTTTCTCACATTAAAAAATCCTCTAGAAAATCCAAATGATCACCTCCTACTTAGCCCAAATCTATACAATGACAGATTCCGTTAACAGTTATTCTTTAAGATTCATGAACTTTTAGGAAGCACTTTTGTGGAAATGGACGTCAGCCATTAATACTTTCATTGTGCCAAAAATCAGTCAGGTACTCAGGCCTTGCAAGTACATTGCCAAATGAAATTGGAAAGACGGTAACATCAGAGGGTGATCTTATATAAGTTAAGAGAAGTGATCAAGATAAATTCCTTCAGCATGTCAGACTCTGCCAGAATGTAAGCGTTATACTTTTTTAGCCTAATGTAAGATACTATACAAAAGAGTTTAATAGCAGATATATTAGAAAAAGGAGACAGGAATTAATAACGAGAATTGAACTGGTCGGCATTGCACAGATGAACTAACTCCATATGAATGGCAGTGCTCTCCTGTTGCCTTATTATTCTTCCTAAAATAAAGGCCACCAGCCTTCAAATGCATCAACTGAGGTATATGCTTTTGCAACAAGTTTGCACTGGGGACAGAAAGGAGAACTTCTAGTGGTACAGTGTCAAAAATGTCTGGAGCTTTTGTTCACAATGCAACTTATTGGCTGAGTGTTTTCTAGAATTGGCTGACACCTATTTGCGCTTGCTTTTCAAGAAGCCATTGTGGTGTTGCATTGGTGTATGCGCCCATGTTCCAGTAACACATTGTGACATATTCTCATCACATAGCAACACAACCTCCTCATGTTGGACTCATGACATTGTATGGTGATGTCCTGTGACCTGAAGTGTGTTTATTTGTTCTGCCAGCCAGCAGAACAAGGGACAGAAGTAGACCGTGTCACAAATTTGGGGGCTAGTAACAGCCTTATCAGTCATCCTTATAACGTTCATTAACACCAATGGGTGGTACATGAGCAAATCAAAAACAAAAATAGACTTTAAAGTATTGCATTTGAGGATCCTAGCACATTAGCATTGAATGGTGAGACTTGTAGAGCTGTTTATTAAGGCTAAAGCCATAAATAGCCACAGACAAGGCTATTGCATTAAACTGCTCTTACACCTTAGTTCTGTTGGTGTATCTCCACTAAAATGACTCCATAAGGCCTTCAGGACCAAAGAATGGTCTGTCAGTAACAAAATATTAATTTCATTAAGTGTACTGTACTTATAAGGTTTTTAATACTTCAAGTGTGCTAGTATTATTATTTGAGCATCATTTCACAGTTTGCATTAAAACAAGAACTTAATGTGACTGGAGAATACACAGGAAAGCTTCATAGAGGAAAGCCATTTTTTCACTCTACAGAAATGTTTAGCTCTAATTAGAAATTCATTGTCATGTTAAGAATTGCAATGTGCATGCCATGATGCACTGAAACAATTCAGGATTCTTTACTATATTATGAACAGAGATTCACTTATATCAGACTTCGCTATAAACAGATTCCTCTGTTCATCATGTTCCTGTGGAAAGGAAATTAGCATTGTATGTTTCTGTAACGTTTAAGTGATAAATGTGTCACTTCTCTAGTTGGATAGATTTCTTCCTAGCCCTTACTACATATTGCATGTTGTACTCTGTCCATGCTTTTCTTTTAAACATCATAACAGATTAAAATAGATAAGGAAAACAAACTACTTTTGCTTTTAAGTTTTACAAGGAAACAGTGCGCTACCAGTCTGAATATTCTGTTGAAAAGAAAACACCTCTGTCATATGCCCTCTGTATCCTGTCTGTAGTTGCCCTGAAGCTGTACAACTTCTTTGGAAATGTGAGAGAGCCTGAGCACCTTTTTGAGTGACCTTTATTTAAAAGTGATCTTTGCTGCTTGCAGTGAACCCTATTTTACATGCTTACTGTCAATGGAAAGATAGTTTCTGAACCTGCATATACTTAATGCACATAAATATAATCACTAACTACACACACATGCATACATTCACATATATTTGCTCATATACACGCTTTTTGCTTACTTTCAGAATGTAACCGTTTCTTGGAGTGCGCTTTCTAATACTAAATCTGTAATATTTACTGTGGTGTTCTTAAATCTGATTTAATCAGACAGGGATACTGAATTGCACATGCTGGTGTATTCTTAATCATTTTCCTGTTTACTTCCCATATTAATAATGCAAGTTGATATTTTATACATCATCACTCAAATAGCTGAGAATTTGTCCAGACCCATATTCAGGTCATTAACCCAAAAAAACCCTTCATGTTAAGGGTAAATAGAGTACAGGTCTAACAGAAGAATCATGTCTAGTGCATTAAACAAACGACCCAATTTCTCAATGATGATGATATCCTCAAGGTAAAACAAGCTTACCTTAGTGCAGGAAATCTTCCTCTGCTGTATTCTGGACAATTTCCTTCCTCTCATTCACTCCAAAGGGGCAAATCCACTTTCATAAAGAAAATTGTCTGTTTAAAGATACAGAATGAAGGAAATTGATGATTCCTTCTCTGAGCTCCCAATTCACTTGTTTTAGCAAGTTGAGAAACCTAGTCACAACAGTAATTCAGAATGATTTTTCTCTGTTTGTATTCTGTAGGCTGAGTAGCAGCAGAGAGTTATACCCAGAGACGTGAGACAGTGCTGCAAGGGAGAGACAGTGGGGAACCATGACACTGACTTGACCAAACTCTAAATATAACCCAACCCACTTTCTGTGTCATTCCCTTCATACTCTGAAGGCAGATGACCTTGTCAGAAACTGACCTCGCAGGCTGTCACTCTCCACAAAGAGGATCTAATGGGACAGAGCTGCCGTGTAATGGGACAAAAAAGCAAGCAGCCATCTGTTTGTAGCAAACAAGTTTAGGTATGAACTCTGTTTTTGTGGTAATTACAATCTAGATCAAGAGATACAGCTCTTTATTTGGTCATTTCAGACACACTCTGCATACAAGTTTAGAACAGAGATAACAGATGGGATATTGCTTTGAGTCATTTTGTACCTTCCAGCCTTAAACATTACAGAGCCTTGAAGTAAGATCAGTAGGAAGGGCATGACATTTTCCCCTTCTAAAAGCAATGTGTGTAGTGTAGTGCTTCCATTTATAACATTTTAACATTAAGATCCCTCTCTCTCTCCTTTTGTTGTTGGTTTTCTTGAGATTTTGGGAAAGGTTTGGGGTAAACCATGAAATTTATGTATGAAAGGGTTACAAATTAGCATATGTAGGCTGGGGAATGTAATTTGCATTGAGACCAATTTACAGGGAAGAGTGAGTATATGCAGAAGGAAGTTTTACAGAAGGAAGTATGTGAGTTATAGAAATATAACCTTTAGGCCTTTAGCCTTTGATGGAGAACTGTGCTTTTAAACAGATATTGGTATTTATAATCCAGTGAGCTTTCCACTAACCCTAAGTGGTAATATATCAGGGTATTTCTTCTTAAGCTGATGGAGAATTAACTTGATATATACTATAAAACTGTGTTACAATGTCACTCAGTGACTTGTGTGAAAAACAACTTTTATATCCACATTTTCTATTCTATTGGGGAAGTCAGGACATAGGCTTGTTTGCAATAGTATTCTCTATTTCAATATGATTGTTGTTGGCAACATCCAACTGGCTCCCATGTATTGAATGCCACTCATATAACCATAGAAATGTAAGACTGGAGGGGACCTTTAGAGGTCATCACGCCCAGCCTCCTGTGTTGAGGCAGGACCAAGTAAACCTAAACCGTCTCTGACATCCCTGCTCTTAAAAAGCTCCATCAATGGGGATTCCATAACCTCTCTCGGAAGCCGATTCCAGAGTTTAACTATCCATACAGTTACAAAGCTTTTTCTAATATCTAACCTAAACACTGTTTCCTCTAAGCTGTGAGCGTGTGCTTGCACACACAGATCCTAAACCCTGCGCACACGGCAAAACACTGCACGCACAAAAATTTGCACAGAAGAAATTTTTTGCGCACATGGCCTGTCAAAAATTAGAGGGAACATTGAACCTAAATCTCCTTTGCTGCAGATTAAGTTCATTACTCCTTGTCCTGCCTTCAGTGGACATGGAGAACGACTGATCTCCTTCCTGTTTATACCAGCCCTTAACATATTTGAAGACTGTTGTCAAGACCCCCCCCCCCCCCCCGTCTTTCTTTCTCCAGACTAAACATGCCCAGTTTTTTTAAACTTTTCCTCATAGGTCAGGTTTTCTAAACGTTTTATCATTTTTGTTGCTGCCCTCTGTACTGTCTCCAATTCATCCACATCTTTCCTAAAGTGTGGCTCCCAGAATTGGATACAATACTCCAACTGAGACCTCACCAATGCCAAGTAGAGCAGGACAGTTACCTCCTGTGTCTTACATACGACGTGGCTGTAAATACACCCCAGAATTATATCAGCCTTTTTTTTAACTGCATCACATTATTAACTCATATTCAGTTTGTGATCCACTATAGCCCCCAGATCCTTTTCAGCAGTACTACTGCGTAGCTAGTTATTCCCCATTTTGTAGTTGTGCATTTGATTTTTCCTTCCTAAGTGTAGTACTTTCCACTTGTCCTTATTGAATTTCATCTTGTTGGATTCAGATCAATTCTCCAATTTCTCAAGGTTGTTTTTAATTGTAATCCTGCCCTCCAAAATGCTTGCAACCCCTCCCAGTTTGGTGTGTCTGTAGATTTTATAAGCATACTCTCCTCTTCTTTATCCAAGTTATCAATGAAAATATTGAATAATACCGGACCAGGGCAGAGCCTAAGTATGTCCTCCCAGTTTCACAATGAACTGTTGATAACCATGCTTTGAGTACATTTTTTTTCAACCAGTTGTGCCCTCACCTTCAGGGGTGGTAGGTTTGTAGAAATTTTGGTGGTGCCCAGAACCCGCCCCCCTCCCCAAACTACGCCCCCCCAAACTACACCTCCCACCTGCCTAAGGCTTTGGGAGGGAGTTTGGTTAGGGAAAGGAGGTCTGGGGTGCAGGCCCTGGGCTGGGGCAGGGGACTGGGGTGCAGGATGGGTGAGAGGTTGGGCTCTGGGAGGGAGTTGGGTAGGAGAGGGGGTCGGGTTGCAGGCTCTGGGATGGAGTTTGGGTGCTGGGTGCAGGCTTTGGGGGTGCAGTAGAGCGTGAGGGGTGCAGGCTCTGGAATGGAGTTTGGGTATAGGCTCTGGGCTTGGCAAGGGGTGGGGGTGCAGGAGGGGATGAGGGGTGCAGGCTCTGGGAGGGAGTTTGGGGGAAGGAGAGGGTATGTGGGAAGGGGGTGGGGGTGCAGGCTGGGCGTGGATGGAGTTTGGGTGCTGGGTGCAGGCTCCGGGCTGGGGTTGCGGGTGCAGGCTCTGGGAGGGGGTGAGGAGGGAGGGGGTGGAAGCTCTGGGAGGGAGTTTGGGAGCCGAAGGGGGGTGCAGGCTCTGGGAGGGGTGGGGGGTGCGGCACTTACCTGGGGCTCCTAAGCAGGGCGGGCCATGAGTCTCCATGTGCTGCTACCCCCCAGTCACTGCCCCCACAGCTTTCCAGGCACCACGGGCCCATAGAACTCGCCCCCCATGCTCACCTTGTAATAATTTCATCTAGACCACATTTCTCTAGTTTGCTTATGAGAATATCCTGTGGGACTGTGTCAAGAGCCTTTCTAAAGTGAGGATATATCACATCTACTGCTTCCTCCTTATCCACTAAGTCAGTAACCTTGTCAAAGGAGGAAATGAGGTTGGTTTGGCATGATTTGTTCGTGACAAATCCTTGCTGGCTATTTCTTATAACCCTACTATATGCTAGTTGCTTATAAATGAATTGTTCAATAATTTGTTCCTATATCAAAGTTAGGCTGACTGTATATAATCCCTCTGGTCCTCTGTGTTCCCCTTTTTAAAGATAGATATTATTTTTGCCCTTCTTCAGTCTGAGATTGCTTCAGCTAGTTCATATGCATGCCACACTATTCTTAATGGTAAAACAAGGCTCAGAAAGGAAATCAGGGGCATTATAGCCATGAGTGATACTATATACCTACAAATAAAATAAAAGAGATTGAATAGCTGTAGAGGGAAGTGAAACAGCAATATTCTAACTTTGAGCAGCAATGCTAGAGTCAGAGATCATAAACTAAACCTGTTATTAATTAAATGGAATATCTATTAGAACGGTGTATCATAACATCTTTGACTTGCTCCTGTAGGCCAAAAAGCTAGCTGTAATAAAGGAAGTTGGTGTTTGACTTTAAGAGAGAATATGAAAAATGAATTAGGCTGCCTCCAGACAACTCCTGTTTTCTTCATATACATTCTCAGGGCTGTGGGTTGACTCTCTGATACCTTTATGATGTTGCCGTAGCATGTTTCCTCATTCTGATGCCAGATGATATCAGGACTATCATAGAAAATAATCTATGATCTAGTTTATGGAATGGATCAGCAAGGTTTCTGATTTCTGGTGCTGCAGTCCTGTGGTGTCTTGAGCACGTTTTTAATAAAGAAGCCAGTGCTTGTGGTATATCTCTGCTAGTTGCTTTAACGTGCATAGTGCAGGCTGTTATATATACGAATTGATGGGGCTGTTAAAACCAAATCCTCTGTTGAAGTGTCGCGGGGAGCTCCTCTAGGTCAGGTTTGAGGTGCATTGGTGGGGCTATGTGAGGGAAGCTCTCGCTACCACTGCCTATGTATCGTGACTTCTGTGTATGGAGAACTTCAGGCTCTAGAGCTGTCAGTCCACTACATTTCACCAGCGCTAATGTCAGACTTCTCTCCCCTCACCATCCATCGTGAAATAACAAAACATAGGAAGGATCATGATTTCAGAAAGTCAGTCATTGCTTCATTCCCAAACAAACTGAGCAAGAAAAAATCCTTTCTAAAGCGAATATTGTTAATTCTTTTGGAGTTTATTACCAATGCCCTTTTATGCAGATAAATTCTGGTGTAGCTGCAAGGTTGCTGTGTGAGTTCTGGAGGTTCCTAAACCTCATAGCCTGAGACAATCCCTTTAACTATAGAGTTAATTATTAACTCATGCCTCGTCAAAGTTCTCTATGGATATTTTGCACTGGTTGTCCACATATTAATCCTTCTAAAAGACCCATTTCTATCTTGCTGCTTATAGTGAATTAAGCTGACTTGAATATAAATTGACTGTTGCTGTTTCCTTTCCCCTAACTTTTGTCTTGTTGTTTGTCTGTAGACTGTGGGCTCCTTGGAATGTTTGGAAAATACTTATAATGTAGTGAGTGCTAGTAATATATGACAGGTTTCAGAGTAGCAGCCGTGTTAGTCTGTATCCATAAAAAGAAAAGGAGAACTTGTGGCACCTTAGAGACTAACAAATTTATTTGAGCATAAGCTTTCGTGAGCTACAGCTCATTTCATCGGACGCATACAGTGGAAAATGTAGTGGGGAGATTTTATATACACAGAGAACATGAAACAATGGGTGTTAACATACAGACGGTAACAAGAGTGATCAGGAAAGGTGAGCTATTACCAGCAGGAGAGTGGGGCGAGGGGAGGAGGGCGAACCTTTTGTAGTGATAATCAAAGTGGGCCATTTCCAGCAGTTGACAAGAACAGTAGAAGGGGAAATAAGCAAGGGGAAATAGTTTTACTTTGTGTAATGACCCATCCACTCCCAGTCTTTATTCAAGCCTAAATTAATTGTATCCAGTTTGCAAATTAATTCCAATTCAGCAGTCTCTCGTTGGAGTCTGTTTTTGAAGTCTTTTTGTTGAAGAATTGCCACTTTTAGGTCTGTAATCGAGTGACCAGAGAGATTGAAGTGTTCTCCGACTGGTTTTTGAATGTTATAATTCTTGACGTCTGATTTGTGTCCATTTATTCTTTTACATAGAGACTGTCCAGTTTGGCCAATGTACATGGCAGAGGGGCATTGCTGGCACATATCACATTGGTAGATGTGCAGGTGAATGAGCCTCTGATAGTGTGGCTGATGTGATTAGGCCCTATGATGGTGCCCCCTGAATAGATATGTGGACACAGTTGGCAACGGGCTTTATTGCAAGGATAGGTTCCTGGGTTAGCGGTTCTGTTGTGTGGTGTGTGGTTGCTGGTGAGTATTTGCTTCAGGTTGGGGGGCTGTCTGTAAGCAAGGACTGGCCTGTCTCCCAAGACCTGTGAGAGTGATGGGTCATCCTTCAGGATAGGTTGTAGATCCTTGATGATGCGTTGGAGAGGTTTTAGTTGGGGGATGAAGGTGATGGCTAGTGGCGTTGTGTTATTTTCTTTGTTGGGCCTGTCCTGTAGTAGGTAACTTCTGGGTACTCTTCTGGCTCTGTCAAGCTGTTTCTTCACTTCAGCAGGTGGGTATTGTAGTTGTAAGAACGCTTGCTAGAGATCTTGTAGGTGTTTGTCTCTGTCTGAGGGGTTGGAGCAAATGCGGTTGTATCGTAGAGCTTGGCTGTAGACAATGGATCGTGTGGTGTGGTCTGGATGAAAGCTGGAGGCATGTAGGTAAGTGTAGCGGTTGGTAGGTTTCCGGTATAGGGTGGTGTTTATGTGACCATCGCTTATTAGCACCGTAGTGTCCAGGAAGTGTATCTTTTGTGTGGACTGGTCCAGGCTAGGTTGATGGTGGGATGGAAATTGTTGAAATCATGGTGGAATTCCTCAAGGGCTTCTTTTCCATAGGTCCAGATAATGAAGATGTCATCAATGTAGCGCAAGCAATCCATCGGTGATCTTCCTGAAAACACCATCCTAGCCACTGTGGATGTAGAGCCCTCAACACCAACTTTCCACACAAAGATAGACTACAAGCCGTCAGAAACAGTATCCCCGATAAAGTCTTCATAGAATCATAGAATATCAGGATTGGAAGGGACGTCAGGAGGTCATCTAGTCCAACCCCCTGCTCAAAGCAGGACTAATCCCCAATTTTTGCCCCAAATCCTTAAATGGCTCCCTCAAGGATTGAACTCACAACCCTGGGTTTAGCAGGCCAATGCTCAAACCACTGAGCTATCCCTCATGGCAAACCTGGTGGGTTAACTTTGTGACTTTGTCCTCACCCATAACTATTTCACATTTGGGGACAATGTATACCTTCAAATCAGCGACACGGCTATGGGTACCCGCATGGCCCCACAGTCTGCCAACATTTTTATGGCTGACTTAGAAAAACGCTTCCTCAACTCTCGTCCCCTAATGCCCCTACTCTACTTGCGCTTCATTGATGACATCTTCATCATCTGGACCCATGGAAAAGAAGCCCTTGAGGAATTCCACCATGACTCCAATGAGAGACTGCTGAATTGGAATTAATTTGCAAACTGGATACAATTAACTTAGGCTTGAATAAAGACTGGGAGTGGATGTGTCATTACACAAAGTAAAACTATTTCCCCTTGTTTATTTCCCCTCCTGCTGTTCTTGTAAACTGCTGGAAATGGCCCACCTTGATTATCACTACAAAAGGTTCGTCTCCCCCCCCCCCCCCCCGCTCTCCTGCTGGTAATAGCTCACCTTTCCTGATCACTCTTGTTTCAGTCTGTACAGTAACACCCATTGTTTCATGTTCTCTGTGTATATAAAATCTCCCCACTATATTTTCCACTGTATGCATCCGATGAAATGAGCTGTAGCTCATGAAAGCTTATGCTCTAATAAATTTGTTAGTCTCTAAGGTGCCACAAGTACTCCTTTTTTTTTTAGTAATCTATGAATATTCACTGTTAAGGGCAATGCCCCATATGGAGGTTCTTTAAAAGTACTAACTAAATGGGGTATATGGGTGTGGTTTAATATTTCCACAAAGAGGCATTTTGAAGCAGAGCACTGTTGTTCAGTTAGATCAGGGGTGGCCAACCTGAGCCCGAGAAGGAGCCAGAATTTGCCCATGTACATTGCCAAAGAACCACAGTAATACATCAGCAGCGCCCCATCAGCTCTCCCCAACCTCCCCGCTCTGAACACCCCCCACTCACCGACAGCCCTGCCAATCAGCGCCTCTCCCTTCCTTCCCGCACCTCCCGATCAGCTGTTTCGTGGCATACAGGAGGCTCTGGAGCGGCGGGGGAGGAGCGAGGGCACTGCAGGCTTGGGAAGGGGTGGGAAGGTATGGGGTGGGGGCAGGGCCTGTGGCAGAGCCAGGGGTTGAGCAGTGAGCACCCCCCGGCACACTGGAAAGTTGGCGCCTGTGGCTGCCTATACAAGGAGCCGCATATTAACTTCTGAAGAGCCACGTGTGGCTCTGGAGCCACAGGTTGGCCACCCCTGAGTTAGATGATTCTTTTCAGTTGATTTATTTTCTGAGTAAAATCATAGTCCCTGGATAGTTGTTGTCATTAAAATTCTGTGGCACTTTTCACAAGACTAGCGGTATTAACCCCTGTGTCCTGTCCAAATTTTAAGGTGGTTATTACATTTGATTCTCAATTCTCCTGTGATTTCAGTTGGATACAGAGCCTTGCTGTTTTAAATGGTGGGTAATATTGCTTGCAGTGTTAAATCTAGTGTTGGAAGCATTTGAGTTCTTTGTAAAGTGGTTCTTGTATATGCAAGAATAGAAGCATCTTGGAATCCATTAGAAAGGCCCTAAATATGTGTGAAATATTTATTTTATTGTTGTTTTAATAAGCACCTGAAACACTTTTAAACAGCTGAGAGCCTCATTTTCCATGTTACCTCAATAAAGCCAAAGTGACTTTCTGGAAATATTTTTTTAAATTACTTATGAGCTGAAAGAACATGCAAAATTTCAGAACAAAGGTAATTTTTGAGAAATTTAAGCAGCTGGGAGATTTGAAAGAGATGAAAGTGCATCTGAACTTTCACTATAGTGTCAATGATTTTAACATTGCCGTGGCAGGTGACAGGTCTGTTTTGTACATCATGGTAAAATATAAAGGCATCTTGAAGCACCAGTTGTTCCAGTGAAGTGCTAGTTATGAGGAAGTTAACAAGAATGGGAAACAGTAAAATGGGCTGTCAGATTCTTAACACTGTATTTGTTGGTTTGTACTTTGACCACCTAGGATTTCAAAACCAGGTAAATAGATACATTTTCTAAAAGCATTTGCCTTCTGTCCCTGTAAAAGAGCATTGTGGTCCCGCTTGCCTCATTATGTCAGAAAGCAGAAGTGAACTACATCAGACCCCTTAGTTGTAGAGGAACACAATCATTCTGGTTAGCATCCGGAGGTAGTGTTGGTTAGAAAGAGGATAACCAGCTATTTTTATCTGTAGCTGCTCTTCCTCCGTCATGTTTGTGCATTTCCTCTTTTTTGTAGTGATACCTTTGGATGCAATATTTTTTTTCAATGTCAAGTAATCAGGACGCTGAATTCTAGTCAGTCTGCAACCTGAGCCTAATTTAAAGCGTTGTAGAGCTAATCTCATATGACACAGGTCCGTATAAGTTATTTCAATGTGATAGGTTAAACATTTCTACCTGTCTGTCACTTGTAGATGGATTCCTTTTTTCTGTTCTGGTTCACTTCCAGTTAGTGAATCAAGGTGAACTCATGACTGGTTTGGAAACATCAGCTCTGGTTGAGGGTGGGGGGTGTTGAAAGAAGAAGCTGGAAAGGGGAGTTGAAGGGGAGGTAATTCTTAGAAATGCTCCATGAAGAATTCTTTGCAGATAGAATATGACAGATATTAATGTCTGCGTACTAAGCGTGGTGGACCATGTCCGAGCAAATCTAAAAATAACATGAAATGTCGCCATCAAGCACTGTTCTTGCCAGCTGAAATGGTAGGGTTTTTAGTTCAAGTTGCCACTAAGCAAAGGAAGAAGGAAACTATGTTGAGCACTGTACCAGCAGACTTGTCCGGCAATTGAGCATCAGTAATTTTTTCTTATGAATTGACCGAGAAGAATATTTACATTCTGTGAGAAATTTTTCTTTATGGAACAAAGTCATGCCTTTATTTGGAACCGATAAGTATAAATCTTTATAGATTGTTCATACAGCCACAGTTTAGGCATAAATTAAATAAAATATCCTGGGAAGGCATTGGGACCATCTTGGTCATTCCTGAACAGGACAGGCTTTCTGCCTGTTTGGTTGGTCAGTCCCCTAATAAGATTGTGCCTATTTCTGCTCAGTCACATATGGCAAGTGCCCATGGGTCTCAGATGTGCATTACAATGCTTTCTTTGGCTACAGACCCACCCTTTCAGAAGCTTCATTGCAGTTAAAGTAAGGGATTCTGGAGTCCATTTGGTATCTCAGGAGGCCCACTGCCCTGAATAAATGGGGAAGCCTGTTCTGGAAAAGGAAAGCCCAGTGCATATGAGTGAGGGAAAGAAAAGATGGACTGGATGGATTGCTGTGGTTGGTGAGAGACGTGGAGAGCGAAACATAGGCAAGAATCAAAGGTAATCCCTGATGTAACCATTGGGCCAGGTTGCTACCTCTGCAGCCAAGGACAGACTGAGCAAAGGTTGACATAGGAGCTAGAACTAAGATGACAAAGTCATTGTAAGGCAAAGCTTCATGTGCCATTGTGAACGGTGCCTACTAGTAATTATTCTTGTAGTTTCCAGCTACTTGCTTTGTTGCTTTTAGGACCCAAGTGCTAAGATATCTGAGTATTTGAATGCATTCTATGTGAGGGGCCCTTTCATGGACCCATGACCAGAAAGGCCCTGAAGAAGTTACTTCCACAAGTTTTACTAAGTTGGAAAATCCTTCGCAGTGCAATAAATTGGAAAAGAAAGATCTGTATTAATTTTTAAAGAAGAGAGGCACTTTGATGAGTCAGTCTGTCTTTCCATGTAGCATCAAAGGTTTCCAGTGAGCTATAATTATTCTGCCCCTTTATGTGATTGAACATTAATTTTTCATTTCCTGTCATTACACTTGCTATCTTAATGCTTTCTAATATTTAACCATGTTTTATTGTCTGAATTTTAACATGTTTTTCTAATCCTTAGCCAAGAGGGAAGCATTTGGGTTGTTTTTTTCCAGTCTTCTTGATTTCTCAGTCGTGCTTCAGTACACTGCTTACTGGGGGGAGAAAGGGAGGGGGAGAAGGAATACAGTCAATGGCTTTGGAACAGTTTGTATAGTGCGGGGTGCTGAGAGCCATTGAACCAAACTGTAAACCCCAGGTACAATGGAAACCACTTCAAGCCAGGAGGTGCTGCCGCATCCCCAGCACCTATGAATACAGACTTTTTGGTTGGGAGGGCAGAAAGGAGGTGGGAATGTTTTGCCATTTGAGTCTTTTCTCTGTCCAATTTACCAGAGATGCTTTGGAAGTGAGGGGAGGAACCACTTTTCTTGTCGCTGATTTTGATGATGTGTTGATCTCTCCTATTATTTATTTTATTTTATTTTATTACTACTACTGCTACTGTAGAATACCCAGTCATAGACCAGGACCCCATTGTGCTTAGGGCTGTACAAACACAGAACAAAAGGATGGTAAAGTGTAGTTTTTCTTTTGTAATAAGTTTGCTTGGCAACCATTTGACCATCAACTAGAATATCACACCATGGAAGTTAAGGACTTCATGTCAGCTGAAGGGAAGAACTCAGATACTCCTTCACCAAAAGCCTAGGCCTCTACCATTTGAATGGAGGGATAACCTGCTTTTGATATTAGCAGTATGGGCCTTTCGCACATATCTGAGTAATTCTGATTCCATTCAACTTCTAACTGAACTAGGATGAGCTAGAAGGTGGTTTTTGTTCCGCAGCAGTTTAATTTAAAGGAGAACTTGACTGAAGCAGTCACACAATGTACGCTTGAAGTAATTTATGGAGAACAGGAAAAGACAAAAATTCAAAGAACTGCATTAACATTAACATTAATTATCCAGTTCACTGAAGAATTAGGTAATTTTAAATGACAGAGGTAAGAAAAAGATGAGAAATTGGTTTATTTATTTATTTATTTATTTTTAATTTTTCCCCAAGTAATCTGAGATTTCAAGCAAGAGCATAGTAGTTGGGGGGTTTTCCCCTGGCTGAAACATTACACAGAGCTAAATATTTCTCTTTTTGCTGGCAGCTCTGGGAAATAAAATTCTTCCTAAATTAATGGGTTTGTTGTAGGTGAGCCTGAGAAGGAGCCAGAATTTACCAATATACTTTGCCAAAGAGCCACAGTAATACGTCAGCAGCCCTGCATCAGCTCTCCCCCAGCGCCTCTCACCTGCTGGCAGCCCTGGCAATCAGTGCCTCCTCCTCCCTCCCCACGCCTCTCGCTCGCCGCAATCAGCTGTTTCACATGTGCAGGAGGCTCAGGTGGGGAGGGGGAGGAATGAGGGCATGGCATGCTCGGGGGAAGGGGCAGGGGCCTTGGGGAAGGGGTGGAGTGGGGGCAGGGCAGGGGGTTGAGCAGTGAGCATCCCCTGACACATTGGAAAGTTAGTGTCTGTAGTTCCAGCTCCGGAGTCAGCGCCTGTGCAAACCTTACCTGGCAAGGAATAGTCAATGAAGTCCAGCCCCACAGCTCCTCTCTGTTTCTCTGCAATGCTCAGTCCCTACCACTGTGTATTCACAGAAGATATTAAGTTCGCTGCTTTGTTAAAGAGTCAGTACATCATAACTTATTAATTTAATTGGGATAAATACCCTTCTCTTTAAACACAGCACTGAAATGGTTTATAGTAAAAGTAAAACAAATTTATTAACAAAAGAGCATGGATTAAATGATATCAAGTGAAAGAGAGAAAGATAGAGCAAATAAAAGGGAAACATGCATCTAAAAGTCTAAATCTTTATCTGGCAAGATACAGTCTTTGTTCAAGATGGTTTCTTTTATCCACAGTCTCCTTTCCAGCTGTTTACTGTCCAGGAGCCATCACTGAGATCAAATGCTTAGTTTCTTTGTCTCTTAAGATCTTCTTATCAGATGTGGAGCTTGCCAAGCCAATTTGTGGCAGCCTCATCAGCGAAGTGCAGAGCCCTCAGACCACCATCAAGTCTGGTCAGAAGGCAGTCACCAGTGATGTGTAACATTATCTGTCTCTGGCCATAGCTGCATGTAGGAACCTCTCGTTGGCTTCAGGTGTGAAGGCCAGCTATACATTGACCCTGGACCACTCAAAATTGGTTCAGAAAGGCCCATGAACAGCATGGGAAGTCAAAACTGGGTACACTCATGGTTGAGTCAATTATAAGAGACTTGTTTCTGATGTCAGCTGAAGACCATTCTTCAAGCCAAACAGACATCACAGAGAAATCTGGGCAGGCAAGAAGGCCCACAGTGGGTGCTTCAACAGCAAGTGTACTGTTGGATGATCAAAAAGGTGTGTGTATTTGATCTTCTTAACCATTCTGGCTGTAGCATCCTTACAATGGATGTGTGCTTATGGTACTGATGTGGGTTGAATCATCCCAGCTATGATGCACATGGGTGAGTGTGGTTGTGTGTCAATCAACTTGATGTGAAATGAATGGAGCCAGACCGGACCACAGTATTCTGCTGCAGAGTAACAGAGGGCTAACCCAGATAATAGGAGAGTTTGAGAGTTTGCTCCTCTAGAAGTGCCAACCAATTTGCTTAGAAGGTTATGCCTCCTTACCTTAGCTGCAATGTCCTCAGGTGATTAAAATATGGGAAAGACCTCTCTAGGGTGCCTCTGAAGTAGACGATGTGGAATTCATGTTTCAAGCGATGAAATTAGGATAAATCACTGTTAATGTCACAATCAGCTGCTGGCAGTCCCTCAGCATTGAGGTGCAGTATTCTCAGGACTAGTCTGATGGCTCGAATATTGAGGGAGGGGAGCGGAATTGCATCAGGAATGTTGGCTAACAAGTGATGACCAAGATTCAGCCCCAGAAAGGACTTTGAATGCAGTCTGCTGATTGGATAATCAGTTTCTCTGGTATAAATTGGGTACTCATGGGGTGCATGACGAGATCACTGATCCATTGCCCCTGTCTCTTAAGATGAAGTCTCGCTCTCTTGTGTATCGTTGTGATGGGGTGTTCTTCCCACATCAGCCCTGAAGGGGTTAAGATGGCTCAGAAGGAGCCAATTAACTATATGGGCCACACCAGGGAGAGAGCTAGGGACTGAAAAAAGCTAATTGATGAAGCCCAGAGTGAGCACAGAGAGGTGGGGCAGGAGAAGACCCAGGGGGAGCGAAAGCCCCCCGATCCTAGCCATGTGGGAAGGGTTTACTCAGAGGAGTTACGGGGAAGAAAGCCTGTGGAAGGCAGAGTAGGAAGAAGCCCAGGGAAAGAGCCATGGGGGTTGAGGCTGTGTATACCTTGGCTGCTGCTGATCCCTGAGCTGGATCCCAGAGTAGTGAGCAGGTCTGGGTTCCTCTAGCAGCCACTTGGAAGTAGTTCAGGAGTGGTGAAGGCGGCATCTGGACAGTTGGTCCAGTGTGATGTCAGTGCCCCAGAAGGGGAGGACTGAATAGTGACGTGGTCAGAGGGCTGAGTCATGAAGAGGGAACACCCGAAGACCCAGAGAGAAGCCAGGGTGCAAGAACCAATGGAAGGAGGCGCCAGACCAGGTGAGAGCTTATCCCCAGACCCAGCCACAAGAAGGTGCCCCAGCAGTGAGTGTATCCTGTTATAGTCCGATAGGGATTTCTTTATCTTACAAGTCAGAAAGGCTTACTGGGGATTCAGTTCCCTGTGTTTCTCTGGGGTGCAAGAACCATTGTTAATTCTCTGTCTCTTGAGTTCAGGAACAAGATATCCTCTACTTGTTTAGCTTGATAGCCTTATTTACTGCTAATATGTAAATTGAGGTAAACCCACATTCCATTGTCTAAGACAGACGTGTTTATCACTTGGGCTAGGCTGTCTTTTCTTAAACATCATGCAGAGGGAAGTCATAACTTCATATATAAGTTAACACCTGCATTTTACAACAATATTAACAACCAGCGTGTTATTGGCTTTCATATGATACCTCACAAGGCATATTTTGTATAAGTATTATTGCAGTGGTGTGAATACAGGGGTGCTTCGGGTCACAAGGAGTCTGTCAGTTCTCGCAGATGTGAGATACAGCTGGTGGTGGTCTGGTACCGAAAGAAAAAGTGAAACAGCACCAAAACCCTTATCAGCACTTTTATTTAGTTATCCAGATCAAAAGCATTACATGAAAATGCAATACCCTTATATGAGAATAAACACCAATATAGTTGTTAGACTGTATCAATAGGAAAATGGATACAGACAACTGTTCCTTTAAATAACAGCATCCATGCAGTAAACTATTCCATCCGTGCATGGACATCAAGTCACTAACGTCATTAGAGGTGCAAGTTTATTAACAAACCGGATTCCGGAACATTGAAAGGGACACTTAGGAACCACAACCGATAATATGAAGGAGGAACTTGTTTTGTCTTTCATTCTGTGGGAGAGGTGCTGCCACATTTACTCACTTTACTCTGTGAGCAGCCCATTAACTTTAAGGTAACTATCCACAGAGTAAGGGTGGCAGAATCTGGCCTTGTGGAATTTGAGTCCACACAACAAAACATTTCTAGCATTGCTAGATCTGGAGTTGACGTGGTGTCACAAACAATGATAGTTTGAAGCCACCTGCTGTATTGCTGGGATATGAATGATTGTTTCCAGAATAGGTGCCAAGTCCAGATGTCATGTAGAATAAGAAATAGTTCATTAAGACATACTCAAACTGGAGACATGTGCATGTAGGACATTTGTTATTATGTTCAGAGCCTGCTCTTCTTTTCATTCCAAGATGAATGAGGACAAGGATTTTGCATCGTAGTGTGGTTTAAAACTCAGACAGGCAGTGAACAGGTGGTGCATTGTTTGTGAGGTTATATCATGGACACCATTTGTTCGGTCGTACATTTATGTAACCAGCAGAGTAGCAGGCTAGATACAAGAGAGAGGGTATTTATGGCTTACTGTTAAAGACCCTCATTCTTTCCTTTTTGGATATGCCAGATTAGGATTTATAAAGAAATGTTTAAAGATAGCTGTCAGTTTTCTTGGCTAGCTGTTCCCTGTGCAGTGCCTATTAGTTACAGTATGTGACAAGTATCCTGAGAAGCAACTGATGCATCATTTGCACAGATACACAAATATATTCCAGTATGGACACGGATGGATTGGATGGTGGGGTTGAACCGTGGGATGGACTGCATTCAAATAACCAGGCCATAGAATACGCTGCAGGGTTACAGCAGGTTGTGTAGAAGTTGGTAACTCTACAAGCTTCCCGTGGGGTGGTGGAACAGAGAGTGAACCTATCACTTGCAAAAGCAGGATGCCTTGTCTGGCTTGTCACTAATGCCGTCTCACTACAGCCAGGGAAGTTGCTCCCCCAAATCCAAACAACACAGTTCTCTTAAAGTGATCCAGTCTCAGGCCTCCATCCAGGTATGCATGTCAAATATGACGAAAATTCAGGGTGTACCAGCATAACTGGGACTCTAAGATCTAAATGAACTTGCTTAACCTGATGAATCTAAAAAATTGTACGTTATCAGACTTAGCTGTTGTCCAAGGCTAGATTACATAGGACTTTATATCTTTCATTGAACTGATATGTCTATTTTTGAACAAACGTCTGTTTGTTTTTGTTATTTTTGAACAAACGTTCTGTTTAAGAGTTTTTAAAATGTAAACTGTGGCCCCTTATTCTGGTCACTCCTCGTGGCCACTAAGGTTTCCCTGAGTTGTGCTATAATAGAATAAGTCCTACAACAAGTGTAGAGATGCCACACTTCCTGTAGACTCTAGATGCAGTCATAGGTTCTGGAACTAGGGGGTGTGGCTTCACCCCCTGGCTTGAAGTGGTTTCCATCATATACGTTTAGTTCAATGGCTCTCAGCACCCCCACTGTATAAATTGTTCCAGCACCAATGGATGCAGGCTGTGGTTTCCTAGGACACTTCATGCTGAGACAGAAACAAAGAAGGCTGAGATAGGGCAGTCACAGACTTCAGCTACACGGAATAGTGGAAAGTTTTGTTACCATATTTTTATACATAACCCTTTATTACAAACAGGAACTATCTTGACACCAGTCTGCTTGTCAGGCAGATACTACATCGGGGTGGGCAAACTTTTTGGCCCGAGGGCCACATCAGGGAATAGAAATTGTATGGCGGGCCATGAATGCTCACAAAATGGGGGTTGGGGATGCGGGCTCTGGAGTGGGGCCAGAAATGAGGAGTTCAGGGTGCCGGAGGGGGATGAGGGCTCGGGGTGGGGGTGCAGGCTCTGGGGTAGGGCTGGGGATAAGGAGTTTGGGGTGTAGAAGAGTACTCCAGGCTGGGACCGAGGAGTTCGAAGGGTAGGAGGGAGATCAGGGCTGGGACAGGAGGTTGAGGTGTGGGAAGGGGTCCAGGCTCTGGGGTGGGGCTAGGGATGAGAGATATGGGGTGCAGGAAGGTGCTCCGGGCTGGGATCGAGGGGTTTGGAGGGCGGGAGGGGGATCAGGGCTGGGGCAGGGGGTTGGGGGAGATGCTCAGGAGTGCAGGCTTTGGGTGGTGCTTACCTCAAGCAGCTCCCGGAAGCAGCGGCGTGTCCCTTCTCCGGTTCCTATGTGGAGGTGCGGCCAGGCGGCTCTGTGCGCTGCCCCGTCCGCAAGCACCGCCCCTGCAGCTCTCATTGGCTGCAGTTCCTGGCCAGTGGGAGCCGCAGGGGTGGCGGTTGGGGCAGCACGCAGAGCAGACCCCCTTGGCTGCCTCTATGCCTGGGATCCGGAGTGGGGCCATGCCACTGCTTCCGGGAGCCGCATGAAGCGACCCTGCTCCCTGGCTGGAGTGCCAGAGCGGCGCAAGCCCCAGACCCTGCTCCCCAGCGGGAATTCGAAGGCCATATTAAAATGGCTGGCGGGCTGTACTTTGCCTACCCCTGTACTACATGGTACCAGCAGTGGAAGGCACGGTGTGCAGGAAGACCCAGTGCAAGAGATAACATTGAAATGGCTGCTACAGAGCCTGTGCAACTGCAAGGAACTTCCTCACTGGCCCTAAGAATCAGGGGAAATGCTGAATATGCCTGGCAAAGGTTCATACGGCAATGTGAACTGTCAATGAAAGGCCCTGTGGCAAATAAACTGGAGGATGAGCAAAAGATTGCCCTGCTCTTAACGGTGGCAGGCACAGAAGCCCTTAGATGTATACAATGAATTCCACACAGATGATAGTGGGGGGAAAGAGGATGGCCTGGAATAGAGAGCTATACAGAGCACATAACAATGGAGTCAAAATAGTTTTGGGAAACTTTAATAGAGGAACAATTACAGAACTGGGAGAGTGCACACTGGCACTTAATACAAGGGGAAAGGATAAAACAAGAGTTTGTGGTGGTACACTGAGGCAAACAACTTGTCTTGGGCCTACACACTTGTGAGGAGCTTGGCCTCTTCAAGAGGCTGTATACTATATAGACATAGAAAGACAACGTAGAACCAGATATGAAAGTGTTAATAGCATCATGTGAAGATGTATTCACAGGAAATGGGTGCTTTCCTGTAAAATACAAGATACAGTTAAATGAAGATGCAGAATTTGTGTAGATTCTTTGAGTCCTGGTCCATAAGGATATTCGCTGTGGGTGCGCATACACTCCATGTGTCTGGTACTGGAAAATTTTTCAGTAGCAGTATCCGTTGGTCCTGGTCCATGCTTGGGCCACCTCCATGCTCTGAAGCAAGAGTATAAGGATTGGCCAACTCCACTTCCTTCTACCACACATGGTCTGAGCTCTTCAGTGTCCACAGCTTCTGCCAGCATTAGTGCTCAAAATTCTGGTTTCTTGGCCTGCCCCTGGGTCTTCCTGGTTAGAGACTCTCATGAGAGCTGTCCGTACTGTTTCAAGGAATTGCACATTCCCTCTAAGTGCGAAACCTGCAGTTCCTTCTCCCCTTGTACTAGACAGCTTCAGGAGATCCAGCTCCCTGTGCACGGACTTCTGCTCCCCCTAAGGATAGAAGGTACCACTCACTTTCTACATGAGCGGTACCACCGCACAAGAAAGACTGTTGAACCGAAGCCTGCACCAGCGGATCCATCTAGAGTTACAAGCTCCTCCCACTCTTCACCTCTTAAGCCTCAATATTCCCTGCTCGAGTACCTGGCGATCTACAGGGATCTGGAATTGATGATTAAGGCTAAGATTTTGTCACACATATTTTTAGTAAAAGTCACAGACAGGTCACGGGCAATAAATAAAAATTCACAGAAGCCTGTGACCTGTCTGTGACTTTTACTAAAAATATGCATGACAAAATGGGGAGCTGTGGGGTCCCCACAGTGCCCGCAGCAGCTGCAGAGGCCCTGGCTTGGAGCTCTGGGAGCCCCCCGCCGCCCATGGGGGCTCAGAGCTCCAGGGTCCCCCACCGCCCATGACTAGGAGCTCAAGGGGCCCCCTCGCCCACAGCAGCTTGAAGCTCCAGGGGGACTCCTGGGGGCAGCAGTGGCCGGGAGCTAAGGGGACCCCACTGCCCGCGGTGGCTTGGAGCTCTGGGGTGGCCCCAAACTGCACTCTGGGATGGCCCCACTCTGCATAGAAGCAATCCAGCTTTGGAATTGGTGTATCTGGCATCAGATCACCTCTCAGCAATGCACCTGTTGGGAATATTGAATGCCTTAGCAGACTGCCTCATCAGGCATATCCATGAGGATCATGAAGGGAAGCTCCACCTAACAGCAGTGCAGAACTTATTCCAACAGTGGGGCTTTCCATTCTGTGGCCTCTGTGGAACCAAAGCAAACAAGAAGTGCCCTGCCTATTGCTTCTGGGCTGTCCAGAAACACGTCTCCGGGGGGATGCTGTTCTGGTATAGTGGTCGGACCCACTCACATACACCTTCCCTCTCATTCCTCTATTATCTCACATCCTCAGGAAGTTCAAACAGAACAAGGCAACAGTAATTCTGAGAGCACCATGGTGGCCGAGACGATTTTGGTTCACCACCATTCTACAGGTGGCCGCTTGCCCTTCCATTCATCTTCAACCATTCCCTAACCTCTTCTCTCAGAATGAAGGCAGGACCAGTCATCCAAACTCGGACTCCCTCCATCTGAGGGAGTCTAGAAAGACTGTGTGCCAGGCAGGTCCAATCCATACTTAACAACAGCAGGAAACCTTCTACAAGAAAGTGCTATGCCACCAAATGGAAGCAGTTCTGCTTATGCTGTCAACACCATAACTTACCTACAGAAGAGTCTGACTGTTTTCTCTCCTTGAAGATGCTGGGCCTTCCCCTCTGTTCATAACAGGTGCATCTGGTAGCCATCAGCACCCTCCATCCCCTGGTGGTTTTCCAGTTTTCCATGCTCAGTTTTCTCCCATCTCATGACAGTCAAGTTCTTGAAAAGTATCATAAGAACATTCTCTCCGATCTTACAACCTACACTTGTTTGAGACCTGAACTTGGTTCTTTTGTCATTTGTGCATCCGGTTTTCAAGCCTGTGGCCTCCTGTTCTCTTCTTTACTTCTCCATTAAAGTGGCCATCCTAATGGCAATCCCCTCTGCAAGGAGGGTGGGGGAGCTTCTGGCCCTCATGGAAGACCAACAGTATTCCACAGGTATAAAGTGACCTTGAGATTGTATCCCAAATTCATCCTGAAGGTCCCCTTGGATTTTCACCTGAACCAGACTGTTAACTTGCCGGTCTTCTACCTGAAACTTCACAATAACAGGGAAGACAGGAAACTCTACTCCCTGGACAACCACAGAGCTCTAGCTTTCTACTTGTAAGAACAAAGCCCTTTAGAAAGTCTCTCAGATGGTTTGTTTCCATTGCTGAGAGAATGGACGGTCAGGCAGTCTCTTCACAAAGATTTTCAAAATCAATTTCCCAGTGCCTTCTCCTTCGCTATGAGCTTATGGAAGCCCCTTCTCCTCAGGGTGTCAGGGCACTCTCAACTGGAGCACAGACTGCCTTGGTGGCATCTCTCTTAAAGATTGGTAGAACAGTGACTTGGGGCTTTACTCACACCTTTCACTAAGTATTATACCTTTGTTGAAGCTTATCTTTGAATGACTCCTTTGGTTCACTAATCGGTGGGGCAACATGCATCCTCACCCCCACCCTCTGTGAGTACTGCTTGGTAGTCACCCACAGTGAATTCCCATAAGGACCAGCATTCAAAGAAGAAAGAAAGATTACTCACCTTGTAGTACCTGGAGTTCTTTGAGATGTTTAGTCCATATGGGTATTCCATTGCCCACCTTCCTTCCCATCCACTTGGATAATCTCTTGATTTGCAGCAGAGTAGGGACTAGAGTTGGTCCGTCTATGCCTCCCATGATACCCTCACTTCAGAGCACAAGGAAGCATAGTATGCAGACACCAACCTATGGACACTGCTACTGAAAATCTGATGGTCTAAGATGCATGGTGCACATGTGCACCCACAGTGAATAGCCCAAAGGGACAACACACCTCGAAGAACTCCAATTTCTAGAAGGTAAATAACATTAATTACATATTGCATGAAAAGTTCCACAAGCCTTAAGAAAGAGGCTAAAAGAACAGCTGTGAAACATGACAATAAATGGTATCATTCGGAGAATAGAAGAACCAACCAATTGGGTTCACTCCTTAATGAAAAGGAGGGGGACAATAGCTGTGTATGGACCCTAAGGAGTGAACAAAAACGTAAAAAGAGAAAAGTTCCACTTGGCCTCAGAAAAGTTAACTGTTGTCTGAGATAGCAGGAGCCAAGTTATTCAGCAAACTAGTTGCTTCATTTGGATTTTGACATATCCCCTCAGATGCTCAGAGCTCCAAGATCTGCACTTTCAACCCACCATTTGGCACAAACTACTTCCCAAGACACTATATTCGGCTCCAGAAGTATTTCCCTGTACAATGAGCCAGATGTGAGAGGAACTAGTAGGTGTGAAAGTCTACACTGATGATGTAATAATTTGGGGGCAGCACTGCCATTGAACATCAGGAACAACTGAAGAAAGTATTGGAAATTGTGAGAGCTCATAACCTTAAGGTGAATATTGCCAATTTCAGACAATGGAAATAACTTACTTGGGAGAGAGACTGACCTCCAAGGGAATCTTGCCCAGTGAATCAAAGATTGGCGCAATACTGAACATACTGAGACCTGAAGATAGAAAGATAATTCAAAGGCTGCTAGGTGTGTTGAATTATGTCAGCAAATACATGTCTACCTTTACCACACACACAAGTCATCTAAGGCATCTCACAAGGTCACCAAATGAGTGTAGATGCCTAATGTGATTTAAAGCACATTCTGACACCATCTCCAGTGCTGCAAATTTTTGACTGACTGAAAGACATTAAACTCTCCACAGACACCTTGAAAGGAGAGCTGGGAATAGTAGTATTTCATTGTCATGGAACTGATTGGTTGCCAGTCTCAAATGCATCTAGGGCTGTGACAGCTGCAGAGAACATATAGGCAGCTGAAGAGAAGCTGAAAGAGAGACAGGAGGTCTGGTGTATGAATGTACAAGATTTCATGACTTTCTTTGTGGTCATAGCTTCAAAGCAGAAACTGGTCACAATCCATTGATTGCAGTACACAAAAAGGGACTTGGAGAAGCATAACCAAGAATACAGTGACTACTTTTGAAATTACAAAAGCATGATATGATCCTGGAGTTCTAACCTGGATGCCACTTAGTAAGGGTAGACACATTGTCAAGATCATATGTTTCATCTGACAATATATAGCCTGATGATCTGGAACAAGCAGTTAACATATATGTGAATATAAGTGTCACATGGTGTATTTTTAGGCTAAAGATAAAATGATGTAAGCAGAGATACAAGTGATAAGTAAAGGAGGGGAAAAACATTTCCCACCTGCCTATTCCCTATCAGTGATCTCAGAAGTGCTCTTGAAGGGAACACGGATCGTGGTTCCCACAGAGATGAGAAGGGAACAGATACATGAGGGGCACCTGGGAATGACCAAATCAAAAAGGGAGAAGTAGAGAAATTTTATTCTGGCCACAGATGAACAGTGACATTGAAAAAATGGTGAGCGGGAGTGGAACATGTCAAAAATATAGATTCTCAGCTGAAAAAAACAATGGTACCATGTGAACAACTTGAGATTCTATGAGACAAAGTTGGAATTCATATATTCATCTTGAAAAGACATGATCACGTATTTATAATGGACTGCTTACCCAATTTCCCAGAAGTAAACACACTTGAAGATACCACAGCAACACCAGTAGTCAGGCATAGTAAATCTGATTTTCACATCATGGAATTTCAAGAACAATAAGAAGTGGCAATGGACCACAGTTCAAGAATAGGGATTTCCTGGACTTTGGTAAAATGTATGGCTTTCATTATGAGACATCTAGTCCCACATATCATGAGATCAGTGGATTATCTGAATGTGGACTATGTATACTGAAGAACTTGATCAAAAAAGCAGGGATGCAAGAGAAGATCCATCTTAGCAGTACTCAGCTACAGCACTACACTGCTGCAATGTGGAAAGTCATCCACTGAACTCTTCTACAACAGACATATAAATACTTGATTATCAGGTATGGGACATTGGAAAGGATGATTAAGAAGTGTTTGATAGTGAGGGGGAGAACTAGGAAAGTACAACCGAACTAATACAATAAAGGACCAAGACACCCGCCACAGTTAAAAAAAAAGGGAGAATTTGGCAAGATGGACACTGGCCAGTCCAAGCTACAGTGATCAAAGAAGAGTCACCTTACTTGTACTCAGTGATCACAGAGGAAAAGGCAAAATCTTACAAAGGAATTGTACGCGTCTGCTCAAGATACCTGAAAACTTGGCCGAGACAAATGAAGTGAGAGCAGACATACTAGCTGAAAACAGTTCACAAACTGTGACCCTGTTGTTAAGCATGAGATTGAACAGCTTGTTACAGGCAAGAATTTGCCTAAAGAGAGTTTGCAATACAGCAGATTGAGATGTGTTAGAGTTGTGTTTAAGCAACCTTAAGATTTAAGTCAGTTTGGGGTGCAGGAAGGGGTATGGGGTGCTGGCTCCAGGAGGAGGCTCAGGGCTGGGGGTTGGGGTGCAGACTCCAGCCAGGTGGCACTTGCCTTGGGCGGCTCCCGGGCGGCGGTGCAGCGGGGCTAAGGCAGGCTTGCTCCCTGCCTGCCCCGGCCCTGTGCCGCTCCCGGAAGGGGCCAACATGCCCCTGTGGCCTCCCGGGGGGGGGGGCAAGTGACTCTGCACGCTGCCCCTCTCTGCAGGCACCGCCCCCGCAGCTCCCATTGGCCGAAGTTCCCCCGCCAATGGGAGCTGCAGCGGTGGTGCTTGCAGGCAGGAGCAGCACTCAGAGGGAGACCCCTACCCTCCCCCAGGGCTATGGGGGCGTGCTGGCCACTTCCAGGAGTGGCGTGGGGCCAGGGCAGGCAGGGAGCAAGCCTGCCTTAGCGGCAGTCCCACTGCACCATTGGACTTTTAGCAGCTAGAGATTGTGGTCAACTAGGAGAGTCTCCAGGATCGACGAGTCAATCACGATTGCCCGGTTGGTGACCACTGTTTTATAGTGTTTTTTAGTTCAGTCAGGAAATTTAAAAAAGGGAAGATGTGCTGTAGACTAAGTCCTCCAGGGAATGGAGAGATGCCACACTTCCTGCAGACTCTAGATACTACCATCAATTTCCTGTGACACCCTTTCTGTTGGGGCAGAAACAGAGAAACCCCGAACAAGGCAGTTGCAGGCTGCGACTACACAGAATAGTAGAAACTTTGGTTACTTCATTTTCGGTACATAGTTCCTGCTCATAATAAAGTGATTATCTTAACAACCCTTTGGGACAAGCAGATCGTTCCCTTGGGCCTTTGACTCAGTGCGCCGGGCAAGAGATGTTTTTCACCACCACCCTAGATCTGCAATATTAGGGTTTTGTTTTGTTCACTTTCCTCCTGGGATTTCAAAATCTCTTGTGATCCTTCATAGGTGGCAAATGAATCCCTGTTCTTTCTTGGCCCACAATTCTGATCTGAATTAAGTTCATTAGCATGTTGATAGATCCCTCTCAGTGAGGGGGCCGTTGCATGTGTGGGAGAGGAAACAAATTTCCTTTTCAGTCCCCATCCTGCTTCTAGAGTGATTACAGTTTTCCATAATCAAATCTGTATCCAATATGATTTAATGACAGATGGTATCCAATCTATTACAGAGTGTTTACTGATTTTTTTCTTCCATTACTAGCTATCAAGCTCACAAACTTTAAACTCAGCAGCTCTCAAAGTCCAGTTTTAGGATACTTACTGTAATTCAAATTCTCCAAAATGTGAGAACTTAGAATGTAATAGTCTCCTGGGATAAATATGTAAAATCATTGATAACCATTATGTCATGTTAGGATTTTCCCATGTGAGTCCAAATTATTGTGTTGATGTGTAGAAATCCATTTATAAAAATGTCCAAACTTCCATTGCAAAACTTTAATGTGCATTGTTGCATCTCTGGAGGAGTGAGGACTATATAGACTTTTTCATTCCAGTGCTTCATTTTTCAATAAATAAATCACTGTGAGTTAGTAAGTACCAAATACAGTTCATTGTCTCTCTCTTTTGTCTCTCTTTATTAATCTCTTGAGTCTGTAAGTACTTATTGCTGGTGGTCACGCAGATTTTACATAATAGTGAATGGGCACGTCTTCTGTAGTTTGATGCTTAAAGTATCATATTGTTCATATTTTTCAAATAAATAGCAAAATCTTTAGATAGGCTACTGCTAAGCTCAGAACGTAGGAGATTTCAACTATTGTCAATACATATTAGGAACAGAAAAAATAAGATCCCCTAAATTATTTGATTCAGAAATTGAATTAGTCACTTTTAATAATTAAAATTGATAGGACGAAGTTTCTGACAATTAGCAGAGGAATAATTATAGATAGTAATTTAGTCTACATCAGAAAGTTTTTTGCAGTTGAATAAAAGCATCTCAACTGCTTTCCTAGGTTAACTTGACATCTGCGTGAAATGGGAGACTAATGTTACCTCTTTGAATGGCCTTTCTTCCCAATGCTTCCCTTAAAATAAAAAAATTTCAGAATGTTCCTTGATCCATATTATTTTTCTCAAAACATCAGCATTTTTAGCTTTCTGGTCATTCTGTTTTAAGTGTGGGAATGATGCTATTCCCTAATCATCACTAATAAGAGTCCCATGGCCTAAAATTATACACACCATTGAATATATATATATCTTTATAGAATAGAACGTGCCACCAAGTTTCACATTCTTACTCTTATAAGTAATTAATACTAATAAAGCAGTTTGGACTTTCAGTCTGAGGTATTTTTTCTCAAAGTGCAAATCTTGTGTCTTGCGTGGGGGGAGGAGTAGCTGACTTCTTCCAAGAGAAATGCCAACAAACCTATCAAGAAAGGGATGTTTTCCCAGCAATCCTATGGTCTAAAAATTATTATTTCCTAGCAGTAGTGTTGTTGCTGGTTTGTTGATCTAGCAGTGCTTTATTAGGATTGGTCCACAACTGAACATAGGAAATCTTGGGCCATGGATCAGGGTCATGCTTTTACTTGTCTTGAAATAAAGCTGAGCTATGTAACTAAACTTGTAGAACTGTAGTTAATAAACAATGAATGAATATGTTTTTGGCATTTTGCTAACTGAGATTGAGATTTCTTGGAGGGGTTGTAAATTACTATTAATAATACTGCAGGTGGCAGGTTATTCACTGAATTCCACAAAGATAGAAAAATAGATTGTCTTATAGAGCAGAGAGGCTTGAAAATATTAAGAGTGACTATGGAAGTAATCTTCAATCACTTGTATTTTGGAACTATGCTACTTGCTGCTGAAGTTGTTTCATGTAAATAAACTGGGCATGATGTTACAGTGACCTTCCTCCCAATAGAAGCTATTATCACTGTTGTTGTACATTTTTCTAATGGAAAGTTGAGAGGTGTGTTTAAAAAAAAACAAAACTGCGTTTTTTCTCAGATCCTTCTGATGATGAAGAAATGGAAAAATCAACTAACGCAAGTAAACCAGCGAAGCCTGACTTGGACTCCAAGTCCAAACCTGCTGCATCAAAGAAAAGAAAACAGGTTGGTAAGATTTATGACTATAGAGATAATAATACATAATGAAATCAGGCTTTTCACCCTAAATAAACGGTGCATTTCTCCACTTACTGTCCTGATCTCTTGCTTAGTACTGCTGTGTTGCCAGCATTATTTGGAAACTATTAGGTTCCAATCTTAAGAAATTTCAATAACTTTAGTCTCATTTTATACAGGTATAGTAGGGCGCAGAGCCCATCTCTTTCCCCAGGCTTGAGTCAGGTGACTGTGCTGTGGTGTAGGGCTAAGTGATGTGCCAGTCTTTTAATGTTGACATTGCCTGAAGAGTCTTATAGTTTATGATTTAAATATTGTACAGCACCCAGAGAGACAACCAGAACCTGCCCTCATTGAAATGGCCCTTAGACTTGAGGGAGGACTGACTGGGTCCCAGGTGATGGACATTTTTAGAGCCCAGTTTTGTAAAATGTTGAGCACCTTCAACTACGACTGAAACCAGCAGGAATTGAGGATGCTCAGCACCTTGCAGGATGTGCTTAATAATAAAAGATCCAGCTGACTAAACTGGCAACTAGGCAGAAAGAAGACTCATCCATAACATACTGTGGAGTTTAAAAGGTCTCCTAGTATTGTTGCCTTCAAAGTATCATACACGAGAGTGAACTGGATGGATATAATGGATTAGGAATGAAATAAGAATCTTTCTGCTTTAGGTCATCAGTTTTCAATTTGGCGCAGGTCAGTAGTAGCTAGAAGTTCTAACTGTATGATGGGTATCCAGTGGGACAGGTGAAGTAAGCTTGTAGTATCATTCCAGCTTGTGATGGACAAGTGTCAGAAACACCATTAGCATTTATTGCCACCTTATTTGGTGGTTTCTGCAGAGGCACCAAGGACTGAATGTGCCATGGACAGAGAACGTCTGTCCACCTCCTGGTCATGATGGGGGCTGTTTGGCTGAGGAATGTGTGGGAGGCTTACACTACCATTGCCCATCCTGTATCTGTGCTGCAGATAAACAGAGGAGTTCAAGGCTGTTAGTACAGCAACTTTTGCCACCACTAACTACAGTTTAACATTTAAAATGAAATAAAAGTCATTGCAAAGAGTAAGCTGCTGTACATGTAGCACTGTCTCCTATTGGATGAAATTAGACTGCTTAACTGTGGCCTAGGACAGCGGTTCTTCAGCGGGTCTGTGAACTCTTTCAGGAGGGCCATCAGGCCCCTCGTCTAAAACCCAAGCCCCATCCCGCAGGGCTGAAGCCAGGACCGCAGAGTTGAAGCCCTGATCCCCGGCGCCCCCCACGGGGCTGAAGCCAGGAGCAGCAGGGCTGAATCCCGGAGCCCCGAGCCCTGGTGCTCCCCAAGGGGCAGAAGCCCTGAGCCCATGGGCAGAGTTGGGAGGTATGGGGTTGTTGCCTCCCCCCAGACTACACCTCAAGAGCAGGGCAGTCCAGGGGCAGCTACATACACATCCTTCCACCTCCTCTCTCCGCCCCCTGGCCAGGTCGGAGGTGGGAAGCTGGAGCTGGGCACGGGCAGTGCAGGACAGCTACTGCTTTGGCTGGTGCCATGGAGCAGGCAGCTGCGGCGTTCCCTCGTCTCCTGCTGCTGCTGGTGCAGGGGGTTGAAGCTGCTCCTCAGCTCGCAGACCTCTTTGCTCACGCAGACGGTGCCTTGGCACCTGGTTCCATGGCTGGCAGAGGAACAGGAACCGCAGGGGAGCTTTCTTCGCACTCAGCTCCTAGTACCATACTCCCTGCACCCTGAGCTACACTTCTCCCTCCCCCCACCCCCCGCCTGCACTTAGCCCCTGGTTACCCCTCTCCCTGCACCCTGAGGGTATGTCTACGCTACGAAATTGGGTCGAATTTATAGAAGTAGTTTTTTTAGAACTCGTTTTTATATAGTCGATTGTGTGTGTCGCCACACAAAATGCTCTAAGTGCATTAACTCAGCAAAGTGCTTCCACAGTACTGAGGCTAGCATCGACTTCAGGAGCGTTGCACTGTGGGTAGCTATCCCACAGTTCTCGCAGTCTCCGCCGCCCATTGGAATTCTGGGTTGAGATCCCAATGTCTAATGGGGCAAAAACATTGTCGCGGGTGGTTCTGGGTACATGTCATCAGGCCCTCCCTCCCTCTGTGAAAGCAAGGGCAGACAATCGTTTCGCACCTTTTTTCCTGAGTTACCTGTGCAGACGCCATACCACTGCAAGCACGGAGCCCGCTCAGCTCGCTGTCACCGTTCCTCTCCTGGGTGCTGGCAGACCCGGTACTGCATTGCTACACAGCAGCAACCCATTGCCTTGTGGCAGCAGACGGTGCAATAGGCCTGATAACCATCGTCCGAGGTGCTCCTGGCCGCCTTGGTAAGGTGCGCCTGGGCAGACATGGGCACAAAGACTAAAATAGGAGTGACTCAACCAGGTCATTCTCTTTAGTCCTGCCAGCAGTCCTATTGTACCGTCTTATGGCAAGCAGGCAGGAGATGAGGATGGCTAGTAGTCTTGTTGCACCATCTTCTGCCGAGCAGGCAGGAGATGAGGATGGCTAGCAGTCCTACTGCACCGTCTGCTGCCAGCCAAAGATGTAAAAGATAGATGGAGTGGATCAAAACAAAAAATAGACCAGATTTGTTTTGTATTCATTTGCTCCCCCCTCCCTCCCTCCGTGAAATCAACGTCCGGCAATCATTTCAATGAGGTCTGTCAGGGGCACCTTGAAAAGTTTAATGGAGATTCAGTCCTGCCTGAAATACCGGGGGGAGGGATAGCTCAGTGGGTTGAGCATTGGGTTGAGCATTGGCCTGCTAAACCCAGGGTTTTGAGTTCAATCCTTGAGGGGGCCATTCTGTGTGACAGTTGTTTTTGTTTCTCCTTGATGTAAAGCCCCACCCCCTTTGTTGATTTTAATTCCCTGTAAGCCAATCCTGTAAGCTATGTCATCAGTTGCCCCTCCCTCCATCAGGGCAACGGCAGACAATCATTCCACGCCTTTTTTCTGTGCAGACGCCATACCACGGCAAGCATGGAGCCCGCTCAGATCACTTTGGCAATTAGGAGCACATTAAACACCACACACATTATCCAGCAGTGTATGCAGCACCAGAACCTGGCAAAGTGAAACCGGGCAAGTAGGCAACGTCAGCGCAGTGACGAGAGTGATGAGGACATGGACACAGACTTCTCTCAAAGCACAGGCCCTGGCAATGTGGGCATCATGTGGTGGAATGCCGATTCTGGGCCCTGGGAAACAAGCACAGACTGGCGGGACTGCATAGTGTTGCAGGTCTGGGACGATTCCCAGTGGCTGTGAAAGTTTTGCATGCGTAAGGGTGCTTTCGTGGAACTTTGTGACCTGCTTTCCCCTGCCCTGAGGCACAATAATACCAAGATGAGAGCAGCCCTCACAGTTGAGAAGCGAGTGGCAATAGGCCTGTGGAAGCTTGCAACACCAGACAGCTACCGGTCAGGCGGAAATCAATTTGGAGTGGGCAAATCTACTGTGGGGGCTGCTGTGATGCAAGTAGCCAATGCAATCAAAGATCTGCTGATATCAAGGGTAGTGACCCTGGGAAATGTGCAGGTCATAGTGGATGGCTTTGCTGCAATGGGATTCCCTAACTGTGTTGGGGCCATAGACGGAACCCATATCCCTATCTTGGCACCGGAGCACCAAGCTGGTGGGTACGTAAACCGCAAGGGGTACTTTTCAATAGTGCTGCAAGCACTGGTGGATCACAAGGGACGTTTCACCAACATCAACGTGGGATGACCGGGAAAGATACATGACGCTCGCATCTTCAGGAACTCTGGTCTGTTTCAAAAGCTGCAGGAAGGGACTTTATTCCCAGACCAGAAAGTAACCATTGGGGATGTTGAAATGCCTATAGTTACCCTTAGAGACCCAGCCTACCCCTTAACGCCAGGGCTCATGAAGCCGTACACAGGCAGCCTGGACAGTAGTCAGGAGCTGTTCAACTGCAGGCTGAGCAAGTGCAGAATGGTGGGAGAATGTGCATTTGGACGTTTAAAGGCGCGCTGGCGCAGTTTACTGACTCGGTTAGACCTCAGCGAAACCAATATTCCCACTGTTATTACTGCTTGTTGTGCACTCCACAATATCTGTGAGAGTAAGGGGGAGACGTTTATGGCGGGGTGGGAGGTTGAGGCAAATCACCCGGCCACTGGTTATGCGCAGCCAGACATCAGGGCAATTAGAAGAGCACAGGAGGGCGCGGTGCGCATCAGAGAAGCTTTGAAAACCAGTTTCATGACTGGCCAGGCTATGGTGTGAAAGTTCTGTTTTTTTCTCCTTGATGATCTCTCCACCCCCCTTGGTTCACTCTACTTCCCTGTAAGCTAACCACCCTCCTCTCCTCCCTTCGATCACCGCTTGCAGAGGCAATAAGTCATTGTTGCTTCACATTCATGCATTCTTTATTCATTCATCACACAAATAGGGGGATAACTACCAAGGTAGCCTGGGAGAGGTGGTGGAGGAGGGAAGGACAAGGCCACACAGCACTTTAAAAGTTTAAAACTTTAAAACTTATTGAATGCCAGCCTTCTGTTGCTTGGGCAATCCTCTGGGGTGGAGTGGCCGGAGACCCCCCCACCGCGTTCTTGGGCGTCTGGGTGTGGAGGCTGTGGAACTTGGGGAGGAGGGCGGTTGGTTACACAGGCGCTGTAGTGGTGGTCTGTGCTCCAGCTGCCTTTCCTGCAGCTCAACCATACTCTGGAGCATATTGGTTTGATCCTCCAGCAGCCTCAGCATTAAATCCTGCCTCCTCTCATCACGCTGTCGCCACCTTTCAGCTTCCATCCTCTCTTCAGCCCGCCACCTCTCCTCCCGGTCATTTTGTCCTTTCCTGCACTCTGACGTTGTCTGCCTCCACGCATTCGTCTATGCTCTGTCAGTGTGGGAGAACAGCATGAGCTCAGAGAACATTTCATCGCGAATGTGTTTTTTTCACCTTCTAATCTTCGCTGGCCTCTGGGAAGGAGAAGATCCTGTGATCCTTGAAACACATGCAGCTGGTAGAGAAAAAAAAAGGGACAGTGGTATTTAAAAAGACACATTTTATAGAACAATGGGTACACTCTCTTTCACGGTAAACCTTGCTGTTAACATTACGTACATAGCACATGTGTTTTCGTTCCAAGGTCACATTTTGCCTCCCCCCACCACCACGTGGCTAGCCCCTCCCCCCTCACCGTGGCTAACAGTGGGAACATTTCTGTTCAGCCACAGGCAAACAGCCCAGCAGGAACGGGCACCTCTGAATGTCCCCTTCAGAAAAGCACCCTATTTCAACCAGGTGACCATGAATGATATCACTCTCCTGAGGATAACACAGAGAGATAAAGAACGGATGTTGTTTGAACGCCAGCAAACATACACTACAATGCTTTGTTCTGCAATGATTCCTGACTATGTGCTACTGGCCTGGCGTGGTAAAGTGTCCTACCATGGTGGACGGAATAAGGCTGCCCTCCCCAGAAACCTTTTGCAAAGGCTTTGGGAGTACATCCAGGAGAGCTTTATGGAGATGTCCCTGGAGGATTTCTGCTCCATCCCCAGACACGTTAACAGACTTCTCCAGTAGCTGTACTGGCCGCGAATGCCAGGGGAAATTAATCATTAAACACATTTGCTTTTCAACCATGTATACTGTTTAAAAAGGTACACTCACCAGAGGTCCCTTCTGCACCTGGCGGGTCCGGGAGGCAGCCTTGGGTGGGTTCAGGGGGTACTGGCTCCAGGTCCAAGGTGAGAAACAGTTCCTGGCTGTCGGGAAAACCGGTTTCTCTGCTTGCTTGCTGTGAGCTATCTACAACCTCGTCATCATCATCTTCCTCGTCCCCAAAACCTGCTTCCGTGTTGCCTCCATCTCCATTGAAGGAGTCAAACAACACAGTTGGGGTAGTGGTGGCTGAACCCCCTAAAATGGCATGCAGCTCATCATAGAAGCAGCATGTTTTGGGCTCTGACCCAGAGCGGCCATTTGCCTGTCTGGTTTTCTGGTAGGCTTGCCTCAGCTCCTTAAGTTTCATGCGGCACTGCTTCGCGTCCCTGTTATGGCCTCTGAATGCCCTGGGAGATTTTGACAAATGTTTTGGCATTTCGAAAACTGGAACGGAGTTCTGATAGCACGGATTCCTCTCCCCTCTCATATAGCGATCAGATCCCGTACCTCCCGTTCGGTCCATGCTGGAGCTCTTTTGCGATTCTGAGACTCCATCATGGTCACCTCTGCTGATGAGCTCTGCATGGTCACCTGCAGCTTGCCACGCTGGCCAAACAGGAAATGAAATTCAAAAGTTCGCGGGCCTTTTCCTGTCTACCTGGCCAGTGCATCTGAGTTGAGAGTGCTGTCCAGAACGGTCACACTGGAGCACTCTGAGATAGCTCCCGGAGGCCAATACCGTCTAATTGCGTCCATAGTACCCCAAATTAGACCCGGCAAGGCCGATTTCAGCGCTAATCCCCTTGTCGGGCGTGGAGTAAGGAAATAGATTTTAAGAGCCCTTTAAGTCGAAAAAAAGGTCTTCGTCATGTGGACGAGTGCAGGGTTAAATCTATTTAATGCTGCTAAGTTCAACCTCAACTCCTAGTGTAGACCATGGCTGAGCTACACCCCTGCCCGCACACAGTCCCTAGCTACCCCCTCTCTGCACCCTGAGCTACCCCCTACCCCCACACAGCCCCTACCTACCCCTGTCCCTGCAACCTGAGCTACCTCCCTGCCTGCACACAGCCCCTAGCTATCCCCCTCTCTGCTCCCTGTGCTATACCCCCCTCTCTGCACCCTGAGCTACCCTCTGCCCCCACACAGCCCCTACTATCCCCCTCTCTGCACCCTCACATAACCCCTAGCTACTGCTGTCCCTGCACCCTGAGCTACCCCGTGCCCCCACACAGCCCCTCTCTGCACCCCGAGCTATACTGCCTGCCCACACACAGCCCCTAGCTACCCCTCTCCCTGGATCCTGAGCTACCCCCCCGCACCCTGAGCTACCCACCTGCCCACAGACACCCCCTGGCTACCCCCCTCCCTGCACCGAGCTACCCCCCTCTATGCACCCTGAGCTACCTCCTGGCCCACACACAGCCCTTAGCTACCTCTCCTCCTGCACCCTAAGCTGTTTTCAAACTTTTTGAGCTGAACCCCCCACCTTTGAGCTATAATTTTTGGTTGCCCCTCCCGCTACCCAACCCAGACTGGTAGGTGGCCTGCTGAGGTGAGATGGGGTGGAGGTGGTGCTCCCTCCATGAACCCTGCCATGTGAAGCTGACTCAAGCCCCGCTGGCCCGTGCCCATCCAAAATAGAAATCAAATTACACCCATGCCTGAGTGCCCGCCCCCCCACCCAAAAAAAAAGAAAAAAAGAAAAAGGTTGAGAACCCTGGTCTAGGACTTTTGCTGGTAACAAAGATCTTCATTTAGTTTAAGGAGTAGAAGCCTGGATTTTGGAGCAGGAGGGTTCTGAGCTTTAGCCCCACAGCAGCTATGACGCTCCATGTGGCAATGGTATGTGGCATCATGAGGCCACAAATTCATTACAATATCATACAGCTTTTTTGTTGCCAGAAAGTTTTCTAATCCAATATGTTTATAGAAGTGCCTATAATTTTAATGTTTGTATTTCACTTGAATTTTGCATTTCTGGTGCATATTAAATTGCAGATGTAATCCACTTCACTCCTGTCTAATCTACAGTCCAGAAGCTATTTTGTTGTGGCCTTGCTGTATGGAAACCAGTCAGGAGAGAAATTAATGGAATTATTAACATATATATTTTCAGTCCACAGACTATTTTGATAGTTCAATTAATTCATAGACTGTCTGCAGACCCACAATGAAAAGAATAATTTGTCTCCATTTTAAAGCAGGGGGTTGAAATGTTTATTTTGTCAGTAACTCCCAAATTCAGTGGATGGCTTAATTGGAATGTAAACTTTCACTCTTTCTCTCTCAGACACAAGAATGTTTTCACTTTACATTTTGGTTTTTCAGTAACTTGGCGACGTGCAGAGATGTTGCATTAGAAACATAACACAGGAAACATTTTATGTTCTGTCTGTGATTAACAAACATGAAATTCATGGCATTTCATTTCATAAATCAAAGGTCTCAGCACAAATTTCCTGTTTTTCTGCATTTTTAAAACTTCCATATAAAAATAGCACAAAAATATGCAGAGTACATGGAGCCAAGTCAAAATCAGTGGGTTGTCTGCACAGTACAATTCAGAAGGAAAAAATGCAAATAATTTTTTTAATGGCAATTTGCAAAAAGCTGCTGAATGAGCAAGAGTAGGAGAAACAATACTTGCAGAAGGGTCTGAAGCTTGGTCTTGATAAGATACTTAAACTACTGAAGATTCCAAACCATCAACAAAGGACACACATAAGCTCACAGCCATTCACTGTAATTAGATTTATGCAAACATCTCAGTTATATGTGGTGTGGAGTTGTTGTGTCTGAATAAATTGTACTTGTGTTCATGGGCTCATCAGCTCACCAGGCCTACACGGCTCCACTGCCAAAGGAGTCTTCTGCAGCTAAGAAGAGAAAAACTTAAACTCACAGGAACAGGGAAGTGAGTTGCCTGGGCATTATATTTGTACAGCATCTAGCACAATGGTCTCCTGATCCTGGAGATGCTACCACAATGGAAGTAACTTATAGCAATAATTGTTTGCAGTATTGTTGTAGCCCTTTTGGTCCCAGGATATGAGACAGACAAAGTAGGTGAGGTAATATCTGTTATTGGACCAACTTCTGTTGGTAGAAGTTACAAGCTTTTGAGATACACAGAGCTTCCACCAACAGATATTACCTCACCTACCTTGTGTCTCTTACAACAGTGATAACAGCACAGATAATGGATCCGAAACTTTGTGACCTGCTGGACTGAGATGAGAGGTGGGGAATGGACGAGAGAGAGATTTCCCTTTCCTGGCTCCATTTATAATCTCGGCTAGAGTTAGGAAGATGATTTGGCTTTAATTTAGTATCTTAACACATGCTGTCCACATGAGAGTCACACTCATAGTGGCAGGATTTAGGAGCTGTTTGGACTAAGCCCCATTAATAAAACCCAGCTGTCAGCTACACCTGCAGTTCTCAAACTGTTATGCATATACCATTGATGGTACATGAGCTGCCACTATATTTAATTTTCTTGTGACCTCTGGACATGATCTCTCTCGTTTGCCACCTTTACAAACTGAGTGCTCATATACTGATCATCCTAAACACATACAAGTATGGAGAAATGAACCAAAGAGACATTTCATGGACTAAAAAGCCAATCTTCCTGGTATTAAATAAGGAACAGCAAAAGCAAAATTTGAAAACATTTCTTGAAAAATGTTACATTATAAACATAAAATAAAGGAAATCAGAAATACAGAAAAATCATTATTTCAAGTTATTCTCTCCTATCTGTACAGTATAGTTCACCAGCTGGTTGTTCAGGTTGTACCCAATTATTACAAAGGCCTGTTTGGCAAAGTTAGAATGATTGTCTCACACAATAATAGAGATTACATGTATTTAATTTTTGAAAGCTCTGTTTGCTTTTTCCTTATGATTTTTGTTGTTGTATTAAACATGCTGTAAACCGGATGATAATGGTGTGCCTGTGTCTCGTACGTTTCAGGTTTCTGTGCTTTTTCTCTGTTCTCTGTTACACCAGAGTGAATATGAAGTAGTTCCAGAAGTTACCCCAGCTTTACACCACTGTAACAGGGCAGAGTTTTACCCCAAACCTATACATATTTTTTTTTCTCTGTCAGTATCTGAATCTTTGTACCCAACATCTGCCCCCACATCATCATGTTCTGTGGTGTTTTGGGGTAATAATCTCTCTCATAATGAATCTCTTTTTACAATATGTGCTTTGCAGCCTGCGGAATGTTTTCTAACTCGTCCTGAGGAAAAAGAAGAAAGCACTGCGAAGGTGAAAAGGAGAAAGAAGGTATTGGAAACCCCCTCTCCCCCCACCCCCCTCCCAACTAAAAGTTCAACACAAATGGTCTTCAGGGGCTGGCAGAGTGCAGTTGCTTTTATAAGACATGTCAGCTTCAGGATAGCACAATGCCAGTGATGTCCTTTAAATGGTTTTAGAAGCTTGTTTCCCTTGGTGTAGTGTACTGGGACCATAACATTGCAGCCAGTTTTATGAAAGAGAGAAAATCAACTCTGTCTTAGAAGAGAAACCTTTCTCAACTCCAGTCAAATACCTGCTTCACACCTACGTACCCAGCTACAACCTTGTGTCCAAAGCTGACTAGAAGAAATTAATGCAGGGATTGAAAGAGCATTGGGGGAGACAGAATCACCCCATCCCATCCTTGCAGCCAGGCTGCAGCATTTACTGCATTTCACGAGCAGTAGTGCTTTGGTCCCCTTTCTCCCCACAGTATAGCTACTGGGGTCCATGCTATGTATTGACCTTCTGACCATGACCCATGTCTGTCCCCAGGGGGACCCTCCACAGTCCTGGTGGAGATTATATAGCACAAAGTGTGTTGTCTTTCTGAACAGACTAAAATGCTGAACTGTCTCACAGAGCAGGTACACAGGGTTTTAATTTCATGTTAGACCTTGCACACACCCCAGCAGATGGGAGGATTTTGCCTTAAATGTAGCTCTGGCATTAATAACCACGTCACTTTCTCTGCAGCCAAAACAAATGTGTCCCATGATGGAAATGGGTGACTGGACCTAAAATAAACCTCCAGTTTTCATGCAAACAGTAGAGGCTTAGTTAGATCTTTTTTTTCAGTGGTAATATGCCATTAAGTCTGTACACATAACCTGTCAAATAATCATCATGAAGAATTTATCATACTGTACTAACATATAGGTCTGAAACTAATGACTCTCTCTTTTATAAATAAATAAATAAATAAATAAATAAAGTCAAATAAAACCCTTTGCTCCTTAAGCATCTGGAATGGATTGGAGGAAAAATAATAAAACTTCCTGTGTGAAGAACATTTTCCCAGAGCGCTCCTTGAAGAAAAAGAGTATGATCAGGTGTCCTTGAACTGACTGTTATGGAATTTCTCGTTAACATCAGCATCTTCCTCAAGAGAACCATAATTTTCCAGAAGGAATTGAGTGAGTCAGTGAATGACGTAATGAGCCAGTGAAACGCCAATTATCCTGTGGTACTAAGCAGAATGAGTCTTGTTGTTCTTGGGTTATTATCTGTTAGATAATTACTCTCTATAAAACATCTCCAAAAAGTGGCCCAGCTTGCAGTCATTACACAGCAGGAAAATTTTACCGAATCAGGATGGAACTTTAATTACTGCTGTTCACTGAGTGAAATCACATAGACACTGCAAGGGCTTGTGCCAAAGTCCGCTGCAAATGCTCCCAGTGCTTTCAAAAGGTTCTGGTTCAGGGCCTAAATGTTTTGGGACTGGACAAAAAATTTTCAAGACCTTTCTTAGGGCCAGGTTCTGATCTCTTTAGTCCCATTGGTGAGCAGTTAGCTGGGATCGCTCAAGCGAGTAACATGTTACTAACAGGAATAAGGAGTTCACAGTTTGGCTGTTAGGGTTGTCCATATTGTAATACCCTCTGTCATGCCAAGCTGCCTTCTCTGCTTGAAAATCTCTTGTTTTTAAAAGCAGTAAGATCATTTAAATAAAGAGGGACCCAGGTTCTCTTCCCTTGTCATTCATTTAATTAATTAATTTAGAAAGTGAAATTATGACTTCAAAGCATGGCAAAACTCTGACTCATTTCAGTGGGATTAAGATCAAGCCCTAAATGTAGGCTTCATTTATAAAATATTATCTTCATGACTGCTGGTTAAAGGTAGGCTGCTCAGAATTTTTAAAAAGTTTCATTCTCCTTTATGATGTATGCAAATAGTCTCAAAGTGTTTATATATAATAATGCACTTGAAATTTCAACTGCTGACATGTCCTTATGCTGTACAACCCAGCATCCCTGCTCCTGTCCCCTAGTTGGAGATTGAAAACTGTACCTCAGGTTTCAGCCTCTTGAGATATCACCATCCAGGTCCTAGAAAGATCTTGCCAAGATCCTCCAACAAACAGATGGAAATGAGGGCCTGGTATTCTTGATAGGGTTGCCAACCCCCCAGGATTGGCCCAGAGTCTCCAGGAATCAAAGATTAATCTTCCATTCATGATTATGTCATGTGATGAAATCTCCAGGAATACATCCAATCACAATTGGGAACCCTAATTCTTGATATTTCTAGAGCAGTATTGTCAACCGCAGTCATTCAAAAATCATGAACTAGGCCCCCCAGAATCACGATCAGTTTAAAAGCAATAACATTTCATATAAATGTTTTGGGGGGTTTTCTTTGCCTGTTGGTTTTTGAGCTGTTAGGCTATTCTCTAGTTGTGTTTCCAAACTATTCTATGCAATCAATTGGGCTGCAAGTTTACCTTTTACATTTAAATGAGAGCTGAGATTCTTCAGTAATCTCTTGACTCCTCTAGCTGTTGCTTTAAGAAAAACACCTATTATTGTAAGATTTGTGACACATTTGTGAGACTTGGCAATAGTGATAAAGTAATAAATTAAAAAACCCATCACCCAACTCCTCCCCCAACACAATCTTTGAGAAAATCCCAGTATTGCAGTAAAGTGCATAACAGAGGTACACAGAAAAGATGTTTTTGTTTTTACTTCACAGGCTGCGGACCCAGCTCTGAAATTTTCACTCCCAATGAAGGCAATGGGAGTTTTGCCCAATTATAAGGACTTTAGGACTCTGTTTCACCTGTATAAGATTATGAAGAAACATACTCTTACAGATTATCGTTAGATTGTCAAATAGCAAACACCATATTGAAAATGCCTTACATCTCCTTTTTTTTTTTTCTTACTTTTGTTTATAGAAGAAAATTTCTGATATTCTTGCAAAATCATCTCCAAAACCAGGTGTCCCTGAAGACCTACAAAAGCTGCTTAATCAACACTTCGGTACTAAACGTTCAGTGATTGAACTAGAAGAGTTAAAACTGCCAGGTAAAATGTGCTGTATCAAAGAGCATTGTGCATTTCCTTCTGCATGGGGGATGGGGATTCATCTGTTTTAGGAACTAAAGGGCTTCTTAATCCAGATCTCTGAGTTCTATGGGGTTTTATGAGAATTTTTTCTTGTAGGGTATTGCTGTGGTGTTTAAAATGAGTTGTGAGTTCTTTTGGAATAAGTAAGTGGGTTTGTTTTCTAAATGGTGCAGTTAAGGAAACGAAAGGAAGCATTGTTTCAACATATCCAGTCTTTGCAGAACATTAATTTCAGGAAGTTTCTTTTTTTGATAGAAGTGCAGGGATTTCTAAGTAATGGTTTTCAAGTTACTGAGAGCCAGGAAAATTGGTCTTATTCCTGTGGTTAGTGGCGCTGTACTCAGACATTTAAGATAAGGCTTCACCTGAGCTGCAATAAATTCTAAAGAAGGAAGAATAGTCAGACACCATTCTGAATTAGCTATGGAATGCTGACTATACTGCTCTTATCACCTGTTGGCTTTTTGGTGAGCTGTATGAAATGAGCTGGCAGCTTTAGTCCTTCAGACCTAGTGGACAGATTTTGTACCTAAACTGGTTGCTTGTTGGCAGTCTGACTGGAGAGAGACTGGTGAGCCCAATGATAAAATGGGTAGGGCATGGAGACTGAACTCCCATCTCACCCCACTAAAGGTTTGAGGTGAAGAGGAAACTGCACTGCTGTGCTTTTTGTTCTATGAATAAAGTGAAATTAGTTTTCCAGTGCTGTCAATGTGAAGGGGGGAAGGAGGTTTAATAAAAATCCACTTTTCCAGTGCTGTCAAAGTGGAGGGGAGGGGGCTTGTAATAAAAATCATTACAATTTTCTTTTTGGTTTAGACAGAGAGGCCTTCTCCTCCTCCCTCCACCCCCTGGCGTAGCTTACCTTAACCCCTAAAAGCTTTAGCCTAAAAAATTTCATGATTCCTTATTTTGAGCCCAAGCTGTAGCATTAATTCTTGTTGTTAGGTTATATAAGAAGATACTGTGAGCGCCTGTGTATTGATATTGTATACTCAGAGTCAAAAGGGCCCCAGTAACAAGTCTGTTGGCTCTCATTTTATCCCACTGATACACACTGAACTCTTTGTGCCCTGTGCCCCACTATGATCCTTTCAGTCAAGCTGCACTCTCTGTTTTTGACTGTTCAAAGCTTGTCTTTCTAGATAACTGCACTCTCTTCCCAGCTTCATGCAGAGACGTGATCCTGGACTGACCTTCCTTTCTTTCTCTAGGGTCAGCTTAGCTTTCTTCTTGAATCAAGGGAGAGTTTTGCCATCCTGCTGCGTTGCATCCTAAAAACCAGAGAAGTCTCTTTCATCCTCTGTATTGCTATGAAGCACTTACATTCTGTACCCCTAAACCCATAGGGTTTTGTGCAAATAACAATACTTTGTCACTTTCCTATTAAGAAAGGCCTTTAGGCTAGTGAAGCAACCCATTTCCATATGGATTGGGTCTTGGGTTGTTTTTTTCTTTCTTTTCTTGAAGGGAGATTTGGAAGCTTACAAAGCCGAAGGGGTTGGTGGCTTCTGTAGCTGTCAAGTCATTCATATCAACTCACTGGGCAGAACAGAGGGCATCTACTTGAAGTTGTTTAGTTGTGTTAGCAAAATATTAAACTTAGATGTTCGGGTTTAAGCCAACTTGGTTTCGGGCTGCTGCAAGCTGTGGTTATGTGGTTTTAATCCTTTCTGGGGGTTTTAAGGTACTGTTAACATCCCGGTTCTGATGGTTTGGTGAAAATAGTCATTGACCTACGACATGTATTTAGTTTCCCTTTGAAATTGGAAAATTAAGAACTCCGTCCTTCTACATCTTCCTCTGAATTATTCAGCATTATTAAGTCATTAATATGAGTTACTGTATTCAGACTGGCTGGGCCCTCATTAGCACAAATAATGGCAAAGATAGATGACACAACTACCCTGAAGGACTGAAGATAGGACAGCACCAAAAATAGACATTTAGAGCTGTGAAATTACTCCTTGTAAAGTCTTTTCTACGCTGCCCTTTGGACTCATTCAGAATTGATAGCTTCACCTTTGGAAATAAAACTGCAGTTGAAACCTTAGTGCTTTATCCTACAGTGCAGGGGAGGTGCATCTTGTAAATAGAAAACCAAATGCATAAATCAGGGACTGATCCTGCAAGGTACTGAGCACCCTCACCTCCTTTTAGACACGAGCCCCTAAGTAAACAATTAGGAAGTGATTTTAATACAAGGGGTCAGATTCTGAATTCCAGTGGTAAAAACCTAAGATTGCAGCAATAGAAAATCCACCACATGGAGAGTGCAATGATGGAAAGCAGCTTCCTTCAGCAAATTTAGCTGGCAGGGCTTCTGCTGTGCTCCAGCTATAAATTAAGTCTGCCTTCACATTCAGGCTGTCAGAAATGGTGGAGTGAGGTTGGCAGCAATAACATAGCCTCGGCTTTGTTTGAATCTGAGTGATTCCCCTGTCAGGTGCTTGGGGATCAGTTGACAACAGGTAGCTGCTGGGGTTAATTTGGTCCAAAACCTGTTAGCGGATAGATTGAGGTGTTAATATGTTCTGTTTAATGTTTGGACAAGTAACATGCTGATAATTACACGTGCATCCACAATCAAAATGCTTTCTCATGATCACTTAATACTAATTATTTAAAACTAGGAGAGACAAACAGAAGGAAAGCTGTTAAACTGGCAAGTGCAGCTCTGGTCTGGGATTCAGCGCAAGTCGTTCTGAAATACCTCAGGCTAGAATTTTGTGCCATCCTACTTTAAAATAAATTCTAGGGGACACCACAGTTACAGTATCAGAAACAAACTGCCCATTCTTGATACTTGGCACAAATCATGTGGAAGCATATACCTTTTGTGTCCTCTCATTAAGGTTTTCAGATTGACACCAAATTGCCTTTAACTAACACATAAGGTATTTTACAACACATGGTCAGAGAGATTTTTTAATCCAATAGTTTTATCATTGTCAGAATAAAAAAATATTTAATTTACATGATTACAGACACATTACTAAACATACTCCTCCTAAAGACATGCTTCCTGGAGTGCCAGGTTTCATGCAGCATAATGATGGTGTGGTTGGGTGCATCTGGTAGTCTGTGTTAAAACTCTGAGTTTGTGCGTCCTCACAAAAAGGAGGAGACTAATGGCCATTGACAGCTATTGGTCTAACTGAATGGAGATTAGCGGCTGGGTAAAATTTGGCAGCTTTATATCTGGGATAGAGACAGTGTCATGCAGAGAGCCTTCTAGTGAGGATGGGGAATTAAAATGCATGTCAATATTTATATAACTGTGATTGAGCATAATTTACAGAGTTGTGCAATGTGAAAGTCCAGAGAGAAAAGTAACCCCATTGATAAGAAGATGACCCACATCTTACTTTTATTCTATACAATCCTGATTGTTTTAGTGACTCCTGAATGTAGGATTTGCCATGTTGGATTGGACCAATGATCCAAAAAATCATAATGGTTCTGGCTGTGGCTTCTGATAGATGCCACAAAGGCATGTGAAAACCCTCCATTATGTATGTGGTCAGTTGTGTAATGCTATATTTATGGTGGGTGAGGGGAGAAAAACATTCAGATAATTGAGGAGGGCATTAAAATTGTGTTGATAGATTTTACCATGATTCAGTTAACCAGTTCACAAGCTCATTGCGTTTGCGTAGTGGGGACCACAAAACTCTGCCTTTCCAAAGGGCAATCCACATAGTTTTCAAAGAATAAGCATTACTGGTAGATTTAATCCAAGAAAGATTTAATAGATATACCTAGTGTTGTACTGTAAACTTATGAATCTACTCAATTATTCTGTTGCACATCTATCAACAAAAACATTTTGTCTCTTATGGTTTCAGATTCCTGTTTCCTGCCAGCCAATGACCTCACCCACAGTTTTTCTTCATACCTGAAGGAAAGTGAGTAAAATATTGGTCGCAAGGAGTGTGGAGTTCATTTATAAAAAAAAAATTTTTAGAGCAGTATTCAAGAGAAAGTAAAATCCTCATGATATATACACAAGATAGTATGCATATCTGCCCACTTAAGAACATAAGAACGGCCATACTGGGTCAAACCAAAGGTCCATCTAGCCTAGTATCCTGTCTTCCAACAGAGACCAATACCAGGTGCCCTGGAGGGAATGAACAGAACAGGTCATCATCAAGTGATTCATCCCCTGTCGCCCATTCCCAGCTTCTGGCAAACAGAGGCTAGGGAAACCATCCCTGCCCATCTTGGCTAATAGTCATTGAGGGACGTATCCTCCGTGAATTTATTTAGTTCTTTTTTTGAACCCTGTTATAGTCTTGTCCTTCACAACATCCTCTGGCAAGGAGTTCCAGAGATTGACTGTGCGTTATGTGAAAAAATACTTCTTTTTGTTTGTTTTAAACCTGCTGCCTATTAATTTCATTGGGTGACCCCTAGTTCTTGTGTAATGAGAAGGAGTAAACAACACTTTCTTATTTACTTTCTCCACACCAGTCATGATTTTATAGACCTCTATCATATCCCCCCTTAGTCGTCTCTTTTCCAAGCTGAAAAGTCCCAGTCTTATTAATCTCTCCTCATACGACAGCCGTTCCATACCCCTAATCATTTCTGTGGCCCTTTTCTAAACCTTTTCCAAGTCCAGTATATCTTTTTTGAGATGGAGCGGCCACATCTGCACGCAGTATTCAAGATGTGGGCGTACCATGGATTTATATAGCGGCAATATGATATTTTCTATCTTATTATCTATCCCTTTCTTAATGATTCCCAACATTCTGTTAACATTTTTGACGGCTGCTGAACATTTGAGTGAATGTTTTTAGAGAACTATCCATCATATTTTATATATAATTGGGATTATGTTTTCCAATGTGCATTATATTGCATTTATCAACATTGAATTTCATCTGCCATTTTGTTGCCCAGTCACCCGGTTTTGAGAGATCCTTTTGTAGCCTTTCACAGTCTGCATGGGACTTAACTATCTTGAGTAGTTTTGTATCATCTGCAAATTTTGCCACCTCACTGTTTACTCTTTTCCAGATCATTTATGAATATGTTGAATAGGACTGGGCCCAGTACAGACCCCTGGGGGACACCACTACTTACCTCTCTCCATTCTGAAAACTGACCATTTATTCCTATCCCTTGTTTCCTATATTTTAACCAATTACCAGTGCATGAGAGGACCTTCCCTCTTATCCCATGACCACTTACTTTGCTTAAGAGCCTTTGGTGAGGGACCTTGTCAAAGGCTTTCTAAAAATCTAAATACATTATGTCCACTGAATCCCCCTTGTCCACATGCTTGTTGACCCCCTCAAAGAATTCTAGTAGATTGGTGAGGCATGATTTCCCTTTACAAAAACCATGTTGACTCGTCCCCAACAAATTATATTCATCTATGTGTCTGACAATTTTGTTCTTTACTATAGTTTCAACCAGTTTGTCCGGTACTGAAGTCAGGCTTACCGGCCTGTAATTGCCGGGGTCACTTCTGGAGCCCTTTTTAAAAATTGGTGTCACGTTAGCTATCCTCCAGTCATTTGGTACAGAAGCTGATTTAAATGATAGGTTGCGGACGACAGGTAGTAGCCCTGCAATTTCACATTTGAGTTCCTTCAGTACTCTTGGGTGAATATCATCTGGTCTTGGTGACTTATTGCTGTTTAATTTATCAGTTTGTTCCAAAACCTCCTCTAATGGCACCTCAATCTGGGACAGTTCCTCAGATTTGTCACCTAAAAAGAATGGCTCAGGTTGGGGAATCTCCCTCACATCCTCAGCCATGAAGACCGATGCAAAGAATTCATTTAGTTTCTCCACAAGGGCCTTATCGTCCTTGAGTGTTCCTTTAGCACTTCGATCATTCAGTGGCCCCACTGGTTGTTTAGCAGGCTTCCTGCTTCTGATGTACTTAAAAAAAAATTGCTATTACTTTTTGAGTATTTGGCTAGCTGTTCTTCAAATTCTTTTTTGGCCTGCCTAATTATATTTTTACACTTCATTTAGCCAGATTTTATGCTCCTTTCTATTTTCCTCACTAGGATTTAACTTCCACTTTTTAAAGGATTAAAATTAATCTTGCCCTTGAAATATTCATAAATTCAGTTATATTACATCTTTTATGTTTCTGCATATTTGTATTCTGCAAGATTATTATTTTGCATCAAAATATTTTAGTTTTGCTTTTAAATAATATTTGAGAAATATTTCTTAATATTTGACCACACTTGGTTAAATATGTAAGGCTGTGTCTATGCTTACAGTAGTGTGCAGAGTACATACAATGCACGCCCCCTTTGCATGGGTATAAATAATAGAGGTGTAGATGGTGAGCTTTACATGAGTAAAGACATGCCAGAACCTTATGGCATATGCCCTACACGGCTGTCTACACGCCCAAGCAGTGCCTCCCTGTGTACACTGCTGTCTTGAGCAGTGCAGTGTTCTGCTGTTTCCTTGCTGCTGGAGCTTTTCCCCGCCACAAGGAAAGGCTCTGGCAGTGGTGAAAGGCTAGTGGAGAAGGGGAAAGGGAGCAGAGAGAGGCTCTGCCAGCTCCCCGCTGCTGGGGCCTTTCCCTGCTGCAGTGAAAGATTCCTGGCAGTGTGGGAAGGCTCTGGCAATGGGGAGGCAGCAGGAAAATGCTCTGGAAACATCATGTAGCTGGAGCCTTTCCCCACTCTCTCCCCCCTGCCAGAGCCTTTCACTGCTTTGTGTAGCTACACATCGCAAAAAGTGTGGACGCAGCTTGCATTTTTCACTGCTTGGTGTAGCTATGTGTACCCTGTACGCTGCCACCAGTGTAGACAAGGCCTAATTATGTTGTCTTCATTTTATTGTACCATTTCTACCTGTCCCTGGCTATTGAAATTAGTAATGAGAATTTTAATTCTCTTATGTCCTGGTTAACTAGATCTGCTTTTACATCCTTGTGGTACAGGTGCAATAAATGTATCCCCTTTAACAATTTTTCTCTCTATTAAAGCACTACTATAAATCAAATTGCATTGCAAATTTAGGGTCAAATGAAGTCAATGGATTTGCGCATATTTAAACAGTCGCTGCATTTTGACCCTTATGTAACCTGTTTTCTAATGTAACCCATTTGGTAATCATATTTCATTGTTCGGTACATGAGACCTTTTGTTTGTTAATTTTTTGGAAATATCTTAATGTTTTACAAACTAAGACTATGAAGTAGTGTGCCATAAGTATAGTCTTTCGGCAGGCAGCTATTCATCATGTACTTGTATAATTTAGCGTGGCAATATGTATTTAAGTCATAGCTTTCTCTGTGTATTTTGTATTTCTTGTTGCAGTCTGTCCCAAATGGGCAAAACTTCGTAAAAACCACAAGGAGAAGAAGTCTGTGCTGATGCTGATTATCTGCAGTTCTGCTCTCCGTTGTTTGGAGCTCATTAAGTATGTTGAAAGCAAATGTTATGTTGAGACTGGCACCTGGTCAGAGGTTTTGCCTGGAACCCTAGACATAAAGGCAAAATCGGGACAATGTCCTTTGCTAGCCAACAAAATTACTGACTCAACTGATGCAATATCCTTCACTCCTCCAAACCGTGGTACTGTGGTATTTGGTTTAGACTAAAGTAGAACTTAATAACTCAGCTGCATAGATCTACTGTTTTTGTTACAAACCAAGACTAAAGCATAGTTGCTCTTAGAAAGACATACAACCTATTACACTTAAGAACAGATTAAGTGGATAAAGATGCACAGCTCAACACTATCATTTTGAGTGCAGTGTCAGGACATTTCGATGACAAAGTTCAATAGAAACACAGTGCTCTGCGACCCCTGTGGAGACCAATGTGTCTGGCCTGGGTTAGTGTTTCTCAGTCTTTTCAGGTTGGCAACCCCTTCTTCACAGCCAGTTTTTTTCATGACTTCCCTCTCCCTTGCATTTACTATAAAAGTAAGAGTAAAGAAAATGTAGCAATAATAATAGATTGTAATAAAATTTTCAGTCCCTCACATCCCCACCCCACTTAGCTTTTGTGACTCTGCATCCCAGGGTCACGATTCACTGGTTGAGAAACACTGGTCTGTGTAATGTCCTGTTTTCACCTGCCTGGAATACTAGGCCTGCTCTGGAGGGTGTGATTCTGTCACTCCTTAATGACTGATTTACAGAGAATAAGCTTTATTTTGAATTCTGTCTTCTGTGGTTTTGAGTCTTTAGGCTGCACTATGGTTACATGTACAAACTTTTCTCTGCAACCATGAGAGCTAGAATCTTTTTTTTTTCTTTTTTTCCCCCACTGAAGGATGAAAGTTTCCTAACTTCATTAGCTGGGCCTTAAAGAAAAATACTAACTACTGTGACACTACTACTGTGGTAATAAAATATTGGCTGTTCCATGAAGCCAGGGTCTTCACAAATCCAGTTCCGTTTGCAAGACTGGTACGAGGAACATTTTTTCCCCTCTCATAGCTTAGACACTCTGGATGTACTAGCGGTTTTTCTAGGTGAACCCAGCCCTAATGCCTGTTTCCCTAGCTCATGAAGCCATAGAGTAGAAATCTGGACAGGAGCAAGGAGCTATTTCAGTCCCCACAGAGTTGCTGATGTCTGTGGACTGTGTTGTTGGTAGGCTAAAGGGAGGGAGGCGTGTGACATACACTGTCTGGGGTGTGGGTCATCTGCCCCGTATTCTCTCTGTTAGTTCTAATTTGCATCATATTTATGAGAGCTGGGGGAAATGTTTGCTGGTGACTGGGAGGGAGATGTGTGGAGGTTTCTGCCAGTTTTGAGCAGCCTGACCCAAGACCTGTTCCTGGCAATGTTGCCAACATCAGAGATGCCAAGGTCATGAACATATGTATTTGAGAACAGGGCACTATACATTATTGCTTTTTAGCAGGATACATGCTGTTTAATAAATGAATGTTCTTCTTCGAGTGCTTGCTCATGTTGATTCTATTTTAGGTGTGCACGTGCCCACGTGTGTGGCCGTTGGAGATTTTTGCCTTAGTGGTATCCATTGGTTTGGCTGTGGTGTCCCCTGAGTGCTGTGTTCACGCGTCAGCATATTAGGCGCTGCCGGCCCTATGCCCTCTGTTCATTCTTACCGCCCGTGGTGGTTAGTTGGAGTGCCTTTCCCTTACCTGGCAGGGGTTAGCAGTTCTTCTACTTCAGTTTCCGAGCCTTAAGGCCTTGTAAATTGTTTGTATACAGTAGTTAGTAAGTAGTTACTTAGCGATAGCATCCCAGCAGGGACTTTGCCCGAGGTGGGGCATGCTCTGACTGCAACAGGCCTATGCCTGTGAGTGACCCCCAAAGCAGCTGCCTCAAGTGCTTGGGGGAATAGCCTGGGAAGGACCAAGTGTCACATCTGTAAGAACTTTTGTCCCAGGACTCAGAAAGAGTGAGACATCCATTTGAGAGCTCTTCTCACGGAGGCTGCTCTCCGCCTAGCATCTGAGCCTTCCCAGCCAGACTCTGCCCCAAGCACCTTGGCGTTGGTGTGCAGCACACTCCCAGCACTGGGCTCTGCCTGGCATTGCTCCCCGTCACCAGTGCCTAAGAAGAGGTTGAAGAAGAGTGACTCCCCAGCACCGAGAAAGAAGGAAAGAGGACCCAGTTTGGACCGCCAGCCCACACTGGGGCCACCTGCCTGACTGGGGGCCCCCTAGTCCCCCAAGGGATCCGCCGCTGACTCCAGGAAGTGGTAGGGGACCCAGACTAGTGGTAGGGCTGACACCTTCCCAGGCCCTCCTGGCGCCCAGAGAGCAGAGGCCTCTACCAGCGCCACCGGCACCACGTGTCCTAGGACACGGCAAAGGCTCTCAGCGAGTGCAAGCCAGCTATATAGACCCCTGCAGAGAGCAGGCAAACGATGCCAGTCTCCAGAGACAAGTCAGCACTCTCCGTCTCCACCCTCCAGGTCTCTGTCTTCTGCAGGCCATCCTAGATCGCCAGCATTGTGCTCGCAGTCTCCTCCCTCTCAACGCGGGTCGCCTAGAGGAAGGCACTGGTCACCATATTGGCAGCACCAATAATCCTCCCGCCGGCTGTCTCCATGGCGCAGATCCACATCTCCCAGACAGTGGGAGTGGTCTCCGTCACGGTACCAATCTTCCCGGTCCCAGCACCAATCCTTCTACTCGAGGCACCGGTCTCCTGCGGCGACAGTTAGCCACCAGACACTACGGCCTTCTACTACGGTCCCTCCATGTTCACCGGAAGATGATTCCTCTCGTACAGAAAGAGAATTCAGCCCCTCACTGCGACAGCACTGGTGCGATTGGGCACTTGAGGCTGCGTCGACCTCCGTGATGCCGTTGTGGCAGCAAGGCCAATGGCCCTACTGGAGCGCGTGAGACATGCCTGTGTTGACGATACCTCCATCATTCCATTCCTCGGCCACCTCCTCGGAGCAGCAACCAACGGCACCAGTGGCACAAAGCCACTGGTCATGGAATGATCTGTCCCTCCACATAAATGTCAGGGAGCTCAAAGTGGTTCACCTGGCCTGGCAGGCTTTCCTGTCCAACGTGAAGGGCAAGGTGGTGCATGTCCTGACAGACGATACTGCTGCCATGTACTACATCAACAGGTCGGGCAGAGCCAGGTTGTCAGCCCTTTGCCAAGAAGCTCTCAGCCTTTGGGACTTCTTTGTGCAGCATGTCGTTCATCTGGTAGCCGTGCATCTGCCCAGGCCAGGAACGAGTTAGCAGATCACCTCAGCAGGACTTTCTTGTCTCGCCACAAGTGATCGCTCTATCCGGAGGCAGTCAGTGGGATCTTCCGGAGGTGGGGGATTCCCCAGGTGGACCTGTTTGCATCCTGTCAGAATAGGAAATACCACGTGTTCTGCTCATTCTGGAGATTGGACAGGGGCTCCCTGTCAGACACCTTTCTGCTCTCATGGTCAGGGGCTCTGATGTCCACCTTTCCGCTGGTGCCGCTAATTCACAAGGTCCTTATGAAGATCAAACAGGACACGGCAAAGGCGATCCTGGTAGCCTCTGTGTGGCCTCGGCAGCACTGGTTCGGCACGCTGCTGGACCTTTAAGTAGCCGCCCCGCTGCAGCTTCCTCTCTGGCCAGACCTGCTGTCCCAGAACCAGGGCAGTCTTCTGCATCTGAACCTGGTATCGCTGCACTTGAGAGCATGGCTTCCACATGGCTAAATGCGGAGGAACGGGAATGCTCAGCCTGTGTCCAACAGGTCTTGTTGCGTAGCAGAAAACCCTCCACCAGAGCGACCTGCCTAGCCAAGTGGAAGCGGATCACATGCTGGACTTTGGCCTGGAGTAACCTGGCTGAGCAGGCTTCGCTGCAGGTGATCCTGGACTATCTTCTACACCTCAAGCTCCAAGGGCTGTCCTTGTCATCAGTCGAAGTTCGCTTGGCTGCTATTTCGGCCTTCCACCCTCCGCTCCAGGACAGGTTGGTCTTCGCTCACGACATGACAGTCTGGTTTTTGAAAGGTCTGGAGAGTTTCTACCTGCATGTCATGGCTCCCGTCCCTCACTGGGACCTCAACCTTATGCTGTCGTGGCTCAGGGGTCCTCCCTTCAAGTTTCTAGCTTCCTGTTCCCTGAAAAGTTTCTTTCCTGATCACAATAAAGTCTGCCTGTGTGGTCTCTGAGATCAGGGTGTTTACTTCAGAGCCGCCCTATATGCTGTTTTACAAGGACAAGGTCCAGCTGCAGCCGCACTATGAACACATCTTCATAGCCTCACTGATGTAGTATTTTCTCTGAACTTTTCCCCCTGTTTGCACACAGACACCTGTCAGCACATACACACTCATTCTTCATACACAGAACTTATTTGTTCATAAGGACTTCTCTGAGCCACCAGATGGTGCATCCAGTCACTTTGCTCCTGCTGTGCTGAAGTCTCTGGTCCCTTCTGGGAAGGGAGCCCAAGCTTCGTCTTTCACTCAGATGCTGTGCTAACCTCACTGCTGGCTTCAAAAGGCTGGGCTTTGTGCTAGTAGAGTGACATCACAATGCAGAACTGAGATGTTGTCTCTGCCATCTCTTTCCTTTGTCACCAATGTGGACAGGGGTCTTACTCCCTCACTTTGGGATGGAAAGTCCTTCAGTAACTGACTGTGTGCGGAAGTCTCGTTCCACACTCCCTGTTGTTGGGAGAGTGGAGCAGAAAAAGTCTGAGTTTCCCTCTCTCCTCTGTCATATTAGCTGCACAGTTATTCATCTCTGGTTCCTCATGTACTTTTCTTTCTCCTGCTTTCTTTCCCTTTGCAATCGCTGATTCTAGATTTTGTGGGCTCTGTTTTTGTTTTCCATGTTTCGCTGGCATGTAGATCGTGTCCCAGCTTCTATCCCATCCTGCTGTATGTCCCAGTAACCGTTCTGTGTCTGATCCACCCTGTTGTAGGGTCACTTTCCTTTCTCTCTCATTTCTCTACGACCGATGTGGTGTCTGCATGACCCTTCTCCTTAGTTGGTTCCTATCCAGCAGTTGTTAATTTTGTGCTGAGGTGCTGCTACTGCCCCGACGCTCCTAGGGCCTTGTAACTTGTGAAAACCAGAGTGAGGATACAGCAGGAACAAGCTCTGGTGTGTCCACATTCATTCAGTTTGATTCCACAGGGATAGAGTTGATGAGATTTGTATATTGGTTCAGGAGATTTGAAAGGCTTCCTGCCCAAACCTGACTTCCCCAACAGAAGGTATGAAAATCAGAATTTGTTCCTCTTGGCCCAGTCTCTTGATGAGAACTGTCATAGTTTCTGCAACACACACCGCTAGATCAGTGGTTTGCATTCTCCACTCCGTACTCTTGATCCGAGTACCCAGGCTCCTCTGCTCCCAGCTTTCCCAATAGCGGATGTAGATCTTGCTATCCCACAATACACCATGGAGTGAAGAGCAGAGCAGTGCAAGGCTGGGTTTAAGGCATGAAAACTCTGGTCATGTCTCCTCTCCTGGCTCCAGAATTCAAATGATGACTGTTGAATTTCCGCATTGTTTACAAAAAAAAGTTTCTAGACTTCATGGTTGTAAAGGAAGGCTTTAACATGTGACTTGCATGTCACTGGTGCATTGATTTCTTCCTGAGTGCAGGGAAAAGCCTATTTCAACTGGAGCTTTGTAAGCTCCGTATTCATTTTCTCCTGCTGAGTTTATTATACAGATCATGAAGTTTTTTTATATATAGAACTATGTCCCAAAGCAAAGGCTCAGGACGCAATTTTGGTCTTCTGATGAAAAGAGTTGTGGTCAACAGGGGTGTGGATATCAAGGTTCCTTTGTGTAATAAGGGTTATGACAGCCCAGAAGGGATGATTTTCCTAATAATTGCATAAATAAATGTAATAACTTAAATTTCCGGTTCAGAATGCTTTCTGATGTGCCTATAATTCAATAGTGAAATCATTCTTTTATTTAAATTTGGCAATTGATTAGTCAGTAGTCTTGAAGGAAGTCAATTGTAAAAGTACATGTTCTTTAAATATTACATAAATACCTATCAAAAAGATGTCCGTTAATTACTCCTAAATTGTGCCTTCTAGTATGTAGGTCTGGTTGTAGATCATTACAATTACCAAATATAGATTTAAATAATAATTTATTGGGATGTTTTCAAAGCACAAATAGGAGTCAATGGGAGTTGGGCACCTAACTCATTTATACATCCCATTCTTAAGCATTAAATTAACTAGTTTTGGTTTCCTCTTGTGCCTGTTATACACTCCTAATCCGAGTTCTAATGTTTGAGTTCATTTTTAATTTATCCTCTACTAGGTCAGTGACGGCATTCAAAGGAGACTGCAAAGTTATTAAATTGTTTGCAAAACACATAAAGGTAAGCAAGTTCAGAGGTAGTTTTGATGAAATGGCTAACCAATCACATACCATTGTCTTTGGTGTGATATTGTAAGGATACTTTTCATGGACATAGCTTCTTTCTTTAGAAAAGGGCCTCCTTTCTGTACCCCAGCAACACAGTTCTGGGCATTCAACCAAGCAATTCCTCTGATTGCTCCTCAACTCTCCTCATGCCCCTGTGGTTTTTTGTGCAGCATGGGCACCTACATTAAGATCAGAACATCCATCAGGAACCTGTGTGGTACACACTCGAACATTCTGTGCCTCAAACCAGTCTCTGATTTTGGGCCTGCTTAAAAACCAAAACCAAAAAGCATGTGCATGTGTTCGCATCCACAAAACTCCACCTTCACCCACATTGGTGGGTGCAAATCAGGTAGTGAGATGCTCAGCTACCCAATGCAAATGCCTGTTTGTGTGTACAAATGATAGGGTTGTTTTGCAATCAAGGAAATCAGAGACAGTGGGTGTAAATTTGGCCTTCTATATAAATACTGTCAAACAGGTAAATGTTACACACAGTATGTTTCATCCTTCCCCAGTCTTGGGCAGATTAGTGTGAATCCAGTTTTGCATTAACTTTCCCCAGATTGTGTGCTCTCCATTTAGTTCTAGAGGATTGATTTAATTGTTGGGAGGTCAGTGCTATTCAGACCTCAGAAAACGGATTCAGGGTGAGATTTTGAAAGGCACAATCGAGTGAATTTCAATTATTGACTTTCAAAGGGAATTGGACACCTCACTGCCCTTTGTGGCTTTCCCCCATATGTACCAGTTTTACAATCCGAGAGACGAACACTGTGTCTCTTACTGTCTGAATGTACAGTGCTTTAGCTTCCACACATTAACTGTCCGTGTGGACCCCGGTACCACACACTAAAAGTTCCTTAGTGTGCTTATGGAACTCTTAATGCATGGTAGCAGGACCCACGGGGACAGTTACACACAGCAGGCTATAATACCGTAGATTACATCCCAGCTTGCTGGGCACTATTTCTCCAAATGGACTTGACTTTAGATGGTGTTTTAAGAGGAGTTATTGTGCTATTTGGAATTTACCTCCAGTGTGGAATAAAATGTTCTTTAAGAGGGAATCCTAAACACTTGTGGGTTTACTGATGCAACATTTTCTCTTACTGTCCTTGAATTAGATAAAAGAACAGATGCACATGCTGGAGAGTGGTGTCATCCACCTGGGTGTAGGAACACCTGGAAGGATAAAAGCACTAGTAGAACAAGGTAGGAGAAGAGGCTGGAATGGGCTCTGGTAATGGACATGTTGCACATGGCAGAACAAGTGAAACTTCGATACAGAGTTTGAAGGTTCTGGACTTACCTGAGTCAGTGAATTTGGGGATCTGCTCTCACAATTGTCACTCAAATGCAGATTAAGAATATAAAGTTAAAAATCTGGGAAGCCGAACACAGTGGCTTAGACAAAAGGAGCTATGCTATGCACAATTCTGAGTTCAATTTCAGCTTTTATTGAAACCCCCCGCCCAACAAAATCTAGATTTGCTTGGTCTTTCAGTTTATTATTCCCAATCTCCTACCAGGCATGAAGGTCTTGAACAGGAAGTTAGTTTTTCTGTTTAACCCTCCTTCTCCTTCCCAAATCTAAGTTTTTTTTCCTGCCATATATTTTGCTTCCTAAATAGATATTTGCAATAAAAACAAAATGTAACGTAGATATCACAGGATACTAACCATGGTCCCGTCACGGCAGTTCCATCTTTGGGTCAGTTGGCCAAGCTATACCCTGCTCGAGGGTGGGAGCTGGCTCTGGTAGGGGACTCCACTGTTTCTCCCTCCAGGAAGCACAGGAACAGTGAGATGTTTCATTGTTGCTGTGTTTTACAAGAGTGTTAAGATATCACAATTCAACAGCACATCATAGAGCTGATGTTGCTGCATCAGCCCAAAGATATGTCAAGACGAGAGACAGTGGGCTAGGAGCAGAAGCTGACCATGTGTTCTTCATGTCTAGAGCTGTTTGACGGTTCAGTGCTGCCATGGGAGGTTACTGAGAAAAAGCTAGCAAGAAAAATTGTGGACATCACCCACTAGCTATGGAAGAGTTAGCAGAGCTGGCAGAAGGGTCATTTCCCAAAGAACCATCTGCCTCCTTGTCTCCTTCCATTGAAATGGAAGATGACCAAAGCCCTTCGCAGTGCTGCTGACCTAAAGCTTATTTAGGGCCTGATTGTGCAAGTTTCTGAGTATCCTCAGTTCCCACTGATTGGCTCTTGCTGGCTCAGGTCCTTATAATTTACCAACTTGTCGTCAGCCATGGAAACTCAACTCCTGTGGTTTCATGAAGAGGAAGTCTGGGGAATTCTTTGCAGGCAGGATATTAGTTGCTCTGCTTTTGCGTTTATCTTCTTGAAAAGGCATGGGATTATGTGGTAAGGAAGTTTGCAGTGTCATTGCATTAGTTTTCCAACCAGCAAATGTAGTGCTTAATGTTCAGTGCCCTGGGAACAGACTGCAAAGGATGAAAAACTCAAAAATCATTTTGATAAGCACATGTCATTTTACCTTTATTATAGTAAGACTTGCTCTGTCTTTTCAGATGGCCTTAGCTTGAACTCCTTGAAGTATCTGATTTTGGATTGGAACTGGAGAGATCAGAAGTTAAGGAGAATGATTGATATCCCTGAGGTACAGTATGGTCACCTTTTTAAACAATGACGTAATTATATTAACCTTTCTGTCTAAACGTAGTTAACACTTGAATGCTGGGAAGTCAGGATTTTCTGCTGTGAAACTGACTTCTGGTATCAGCACTCAAGGAACACAAAGGAATTAGCATTTTACCTATAATTTTGCACCCTGGGTTCCCCAGCTCCGAACTGAGGCACTTCACTTCTTCATCTCTCATCTCGTGAGCTGCAGCAAACGGTACCAATGGGTTCCAGCGCCCTCTATCAATTTTTCCTGCTCAGATGTCTCTGAGCTAGTAGTTCTGCCCCTCCCAGAGACTCTCAGCAACCCGCTCCTGGGAGGAAAGTTTTCCTCAGAAATTGAAGAAAAGGAACTAAGATTCCTTTTGAGCAGCTTTTGAGGACACATTGGACTCCAAGATGGAAGGAGCACATTGGCCTGTTGAGTCACACTACAACCTCATCTAGAACAATATGATCCCATAAAGCAGCAAAACTCATTGGCCTGTAATCCACTGGTAGAGCCTTCTCATCCTGACAATTCCATGTGCTTTTCAGTGGCATGTTGCAGCACTCACATTGTTAGGTGTGCAGCATTGTGCTGTGGTATTGTGCTATTTGATATGTAGTAGGCTATGTAGATAACCAGTATTTAGCCCAGAGAGAGAACTGACCACAAGTCTCTCCAATCAGTATGAAAAGGCTACCTCTCTCCTGTGCAGGCATGGGTAACGGTAACCTCTAAGTTGAATGAACTTTATTATCCTTATGTGCCTGAAAAAACAACCAGAGGCCAGAATAGATCAGTTATGTACGTCGTAGTCAAATGGGCTTGAAACTGGTAATGTTGTATCTTACTGACAAGGGTTGCTTATTTCTCGTGATTAGTTAGACTAAGAAATGACCCATTACTGTGGCAATATTCATGGTTGAGAATAATGGTTTAATTTTATGTCCTATGTCATTTCATCTTTATTGCCTGTATAATGCTCGTATCATTAAAACAGTTTATGTAAAATCAATAATTTTTATGTTTAGGGTCAAATTAATCGACGATGTTACTGGTCATATGCTAACGGTAAATAAGTAGATGCACGATAATACATAGGTAGGTGTTGCGGGTATTGCTGTGTTGGGCACGGTAGAGAATGTAGGCTCCAATGTCTGGAGCCTCCAGAGGACAATCCCTTTGACAGGTAGCACAGACCTCTTTCACAAGGAAGAAAATTGTCACACACCCCATCCTGCTCTGTACTTTAACATGTTTTTGAGTGTGTTGTATCACTCACCACCACGTGTGCAAGGTTGTGTTTCTCATGCTCCAGGATGAACTACTGTGTCTACTAAAATACCTTGAAGAAATCAAGTAGCAAAAAGAGCAGCTTCACTTAATGAAGCAAAGAGGCTCCCCCTTGTGGTAAATCATCAATAGAAATCTCAAGGTGTGAGTTTGATAGGGTACTTGCATTAAAACGGATATGTAAGCAATTCGGACACTGATGAACAGATCACAGAAATGTTAGCAAAGGACACTGGCACAAAGCCCTACTATTACGAAAAGTGCTATGGGCTCATATGGACTACAGATGGACCAGGGTTTCTGTGAGTCAGCCACAGGCAGCAAGCCGCAGCCTCTGGCTGATCTACCTGGATCTGAACCTGTGCTATCGCAAACCTGAGACTGAGGCCTCCTAGCCATTCCTTACAGCTTAACTAAACATTTGTTCTTCAGGGAGCATGCCAAACTTCCTGAATACTATCTCGCCATGGGGAGTAGTCCTACAGCTGGGATGCTGCCTGGATAACAAAATTGTGACTCTAACTGTATTTAACTAGAAAAAAATAATGTAACATTAAGAATACAAAATTAAAAGCCTAGGAATTGTGCAAGTTAATGGTGAATGTGTAACACCAACTTTGCCCTTTTGTGCATTTTCTGCATTATGGAACAGCCTTCAATCACCTGCTATGTCTCAGATAACACAACATACGGGGTTTTCCCCCAGCAGCCTTGGATACGTATGTGAAGCATCTTGTAGTACAGTACTTTGTACTACTGCATATGCCAGAAAGAGTCCAGGAAAATCATTTATATGAAAGGTATGTAGTAAACTGTACTCAGATAGCATAGTACAGATAAAGTGTCATAACAGGGCAATAGTGAATCCCATCAGGTGCTGGCAAAGGTAAGACTTTACATTTGGAGTATCTCATTGAGCCAGGTACCTTGTTCTCCTACTTCTGTGTACAATACCAAGAACACTATAAATAGTAATAAATAATAACATGATACTGCCAGATTTTCAGAAATGGCTGCCAGTTTGTGGGCCTGCAAAAATTACATAACTAATTGGTATCCACAGTTAAGTGAAGGTGGGAGTGATGATAGTGTGTAACTGCTAGCAGCTCCATTAGCAGACTCAGTCAGATGATGTACTAATTCTTTTGTATCCATAGTTAATCATGGATGCAAAATTGCACCAATACAGTTGAGGACCAGGCAGAGGCCCTTTTACAAGATGGCCCTGGCTTCTTCAATAACTTCTCTCTGCAGAATAACTTTTGGTCCTGTAGAATTAACAGGATTCATTACTGCATCTTACTGTAAATAGGGCAGTACTGTTTGTTTAAACACATAGAAGCCAAGGAGTGCTGGAAACATGCACATTTTTATATTGGCATATGGAAAAACTCATAGCCCGATTTTTCAGAGGTGTGAAGCACCCACAGCTCCCTCTAAATGAACACTTACCTCATTTCCAGGGGGGAGTGAAGAAGGCAGCAGAGAAGACGGAGGTTGTGGGCTAAGAACAACACAGAGAGCAGCCGTTCTTGGGGACGTTGGTGTGCAGGGTTAATTTTTTACCTGGTGGAGTTCTAATAAACACACAAGTTTAAAAACAAAAACCAAAGCCCTCCCATGCCTTGGTTCTAGACCCCGCCACTTCCGGAGAGGACAGGGACATCCTGATGCTGGCCCTTGCAGTGTCACAGGCACAGTTATGTATTCTTCCACATTTTCCAACTTAACACTGAGCAGATGTGTAACCCTAACATCACATTAGGGAAAGTTGTTGTATGTTCATGTCCTTGTTTGCCTCTATCCTCATCCTAAATAGGAGAGAGAAAAAAGGAGACATTCAGAATAATCAGGCTAGAGGAGCTTAAAAGGCTCTCTCCTGAAGAACTGCTAAACTCTGCCAAAGCATAATGAGCCTAGTACAGTCTGGTTTCACAGTCTAAACTGCCTATAGACAAAGTTTTCTACATCAGAAACTTACTACGTAGATATTGCCTGCAATACAAAGTAGTAGCCTAGCTCTCAAAGCCTTCAGTAAGTCTGAAAATATCAGCTTGTAAAGTTCAGCTATTCAAGTTACGTGAGCAAAAAAGCTTTTAAAATGTACTTCAAATGGAGAGATGATTATCCCCCACCCCTTTGTATAACTTTAAAAGGGTAGAACAGAAATTTGCCAGGCTTTCTCACACCCTTCATCTCTGGGCTGAGGTGAAGCATGGAAACATTCAGCCCAAAAGGTGAACTTCTCTGTAAGGTAGTCAGAGCTGACAATGGGGTTATAATGAAAGCCCTGATGTAACCATAACTGCAGTATCAGAGGGGTAGCCGTATTAGTCTGGATCTGTAAAAGCGGCAGAGTCCTGTGACTAACAGACGTATTGGAGCATAAGCTTTCATGGGTGAATACCCACTTCGTCAGATGCATGACTCTTTGCTGCAGAACTGCATTGGAGCTCCTGGCCTTGCCATGGTGTTAGTCGGTATTTCCTCTCAAATACATCTGGTGGTCTTTAAAGTAGATAAGCTAAGAAATATTCAGCTCAATAGGTAGTTTCTAGAGTTTATTATATTTATTTTGTAAAACTTCTGTTTGTGTGTGAGGGTCCCTCCTTCACTCAGCCTCTAATAAAACTCGTGTAGCTAAGCAGAATAAGGGTGTGTGTGCAGAGCACTTTCAGTAATCTTCCTACTTCTTGTCTTGTTTAATTTTTGTTTCCTTCAGATAAGGAAAGAAACAATTGACCTTCTGGAAATGGGAATTATAAAGCTGTGCAGAGAAGATTCTGTGAAGCTGGGACTCTTTTAATGGTGTAACTAACATGGATGCAATTTACAGCTGTAGTAGGCAACTGTTCAATGGCTGACTGGATTCAGTACTTCCATTTCTGAGATGCTGTGTATTACAATGTTTGTCAGCTTCTGACCCTCTTATAATAAAGCAAAGGTTTGCATGTAGATTCTGTACCAGAGATGGTTATTGCCTGAACAGTATGATACTGAAATTAGATGTATGCTGCATATAAAACAGTAGGTGTGCATTCTCCACTACCCTTAGGACACTGAGGATGAGTGCGCCTATCCTGAATGATTCCCACAGCCAAACTCTGCTTCTGGCCCCCCCCTTCACTCTTCCAAAAGGACACCTTCAATCCCCGTCTAGGAGTGATAGAAGACAGCCCATTCCAGTTCTGGGCACCTCTGGCCCAGAAATTCCCAACCCTCACTGCTGCAACTTCCTAGCATGCAGAAGGCATCTGGCCATTACAGAGACCAGTCCAGAGTTAGTCAAGAAGTTTTAGCTCCTTTAGTACCTTATGTAGCTACCCCCACAGTGTGTTGATGAGTTAGAGCTCTCTTGTCCTCCACAAACCCTGTCACTACATTATATCATAAAGATGTGTGCTGGAAAATAACAGTGGCTCATGCTAGGGCAGGAAACTTCTTAAGACAGAAAAATTACTATGATACCTACAGCATAAAAATGGTCTAATCTTGCAACTCTCACTCCTGTGGGTGATCCCACCAACTATAGCGTTGCTATTGTCATGAGATAGAAGCTGTAGGACATGAGCATATCTGGGTTGGTGATACACTTGCTTTTTGGGTACACATCCTGGTTCATGTTTTTGCTTAATGAGCCTCACTTTATGGCACATTCACCCACCCCAACAATCAACATTATTCAGTATCACAAGCGAGAAGTTGTAAACTTCACCCAGTATTTATTCAGGTTATAACATAGGATGATTTGACCACAGTGAGGTTGGAGGGGTCACAAAGTATCAAAACCAGAGACCCGTGCAAGGGCTTAGATCAGAGGTGGGCAGACTACAGCCCGCAGGACCATCCTGCCTGGACCCTGAGCTCCTGGCCTGGGAGGCTAGCCCCTGACCCCTCCCCCGCTGTTTCCCCTCCCACGCAGCCATGCTGCAGCGCAGGCAGTGGGGCTGCAAGCTCCTGCTGCTCTGAGCGGCATGGTAAGGGGGCCATGGCAGCATGCGTGGCGGTGTGGGGGTTGGGTAGGGAGTCTGGGGGGCAGTCAGGGGACAGGGGGCGGTTGCATGGGGCAGAGGTTCTGGGGTGGTCAGGGGGCAGGGAACAGGGGGGGTTGGATAGGGCGTGGGAGTCCTGGGCGGGCCTGTTGCGGGGCAGGGTATAGATAGGTTGGGGCAGTCAGGGGACAAGGAGCAGCGGGGGTTGGATGGGTCGGGGGTTGTGAGGGGAACAGTCAGGGGGTGGAAATTGGGAGGGGGCAAATAGGGGGTGGGGGCAGGGACCAGGTTGTTTGTGGAGGCACAGCCTTCCCTACCCAGCCCTCCGTACAGTTTCGCACCCCGATGTGGCCCTCGGGCCAAAAAGTTTGCTCATCCCTGACTTAGATGCTAGAAAGAGACGATTGTAATGGGGGAGATCTGAAAGACTGCTCTCCACCTGGCAACACAGGCAGGTCAGAGTGGCCCATCTCAGAGACATTTCCCTGTCTATTTAGTGCTCTTTTCAGGGTCTGATTCTGTCAGCAATAGAAAGAGTCTCGGGGAGCATTTCGAGAGTTTATTTTGGGTTTGTTTGCTGATTTTTGAACACACAGGTTTGGCAGTTGGGCATCCCAGGCCTGTCAAACTCTCCAGTGTCACTGCTTTGTGTCCATCCTCCAGAGAGCCTGACAGAGAGAGACAGCACTTCCTGACTAGTAGATTTTACCTTGCTAGCCATCTGTTTCTGCTGTCCAAGATTAAAATTCACTTCTCAAAGGAAGCAATAGAACTACTGCAATTAAACAAGCTCTCCCAGCCCAAAAATGTCATTACAAAGCAGCTAAATTCCAACATTCAGCATGGAAAGGCTTAGCAATTCTCCGAGATCACTTTAAACCTTGCTTTGACTCCAGTATAAAGGGTTGATTTGTCAGTAAGGAATGGAATTCCAAAGGAAAGAGAAGAGTTAGGCCTGGTCTACAGTACAAAGTTTTGTCAGCATAGCGTTGGTCAGGTGTGTGAAAAACCACACCACCTAGCCAACATAGCTATGATGGCAAAAACCCCAGTGTAGGTGCAACTATGCTGACAGAAGAGTGCTTCTGTTGACATAGCTAACTTTGTTTGGGGACTGGCAGAACTCCTTCTGTCAGCATATGCTGTGTCTACACTAGGGGGCTCTGCTGACATAGCTATGCAGGCCAAGGCTTTCTATTGTAGACAAGGCCCTTAGGAAAGAGAGGAGCCAGCGCTTGGGATTTTCCACCACTTGATTTTACTCCGGTTCCTCACTCTGAGCTGACAAAGGCTGTTCATTCTTCTAGAGGGAGAAAAGTGAAACTCCTACCATTCCCTGTCTTTGGAAAGATTCCTGTGATGCAGGGATTTTTGCCTTTGATGTGTAAGGGTGGTTGAATAGTATTCAGCAAATTTTGCCAGTCTTCATCCTGTAATTGATATGTCAAATACTTTCTTGTTGTGTTCTGCCAGCTGGTCAAGTATTACTTGGTGAGTAACCAAGTATATTCACCAGATGTTCTTTTCTGTTATTGAATAAGTTACATTTTTAAATTGCATTAAATGGAAAATTGATTGTATATTTGTTAAATTGTCAGAGTACATAGACAATATTCAGCTGTCATTCCTGCCGGGGGATGAGGGGAAGCAATTTGGGTGCTCATGGCAGCACAGGTATTTTTCACCCTGGCTTGTATGTATAAGGTGATTTTTTCAGAGGGGAGCAGTAGGAGTAACAAAGGACAAATTAGAGGGATTCTGGAAGGTCTCTGACACAAACCAGACATTATTAGAATAACCTTTGCTATCCTTTTGTGGTCACAGGTACTTAACCATTTTATGACTCTAACTGCCACAGGATTTCTTTAATTGCAACTAAGGCAATGTCTATTGCATTTGTAACTGGTAGTAGGACTGGAGGTTGACCTTGGTGAGAAAACATGCATAATTTGATGTTAATATCTTTACTAAAAAGCACATGTGCTCTACCGTGTTCTATTATTCCAGTACAATCCAGCTAATATCAGACCAGGAAAGAATAAATCAGATCCACTTGTTAGTTCTTTTTATTCCAAATGGCTATTTGCAGGAGAATAATACTGTTATACCAATAAAATAAAAACCAGCAGGATCTTATTAAAGGGGAAAAGGCAAAATGCCACATTTATTGTGAATATAGAAAGAATCATAGTAAGCAGTTAGTTATAGCTATAACATTCCATTCAATTTCATATTTATTCACACATTCATTCATACACACCACAGAGGTTCTGCAAGGTTGTTATCATAGTTACCAGCCTCAGAGTTGCTCATGCCAAGCCACTGGCCAGGTGGCCTGGACATGAGGAGGGAGCAGGGCCTTGTCAGATGCTCATCTGATGCTCCTGGTAGTTGGTTTGCAGAATCAGACCCCAAAGTTCTCACTTTCTAAAGTCCATTTTTATAGGAATTTCTTCCTATGCCAGTCTATGGGAATTGCTTCATCATGCTGTTGCTGAATCAGTCAACAGATAGCACATTCCTGATGGCTCCATGCTGCCAGATGTTATCTTGTTCTTTGGTTCTCCCATCCTTGAGGCTGTTGGGTGGATTCCAGTCTGCCCTCTGGGGGTCCTCTGGCTATTTCCACTTGATGCCTTCTTCAGCCGATGGACACTGGATTCTTAGGCTGGCACCTCCCTGATCATTCAGTTATTATCCACACCAAGCATCCATCCACATACATCCTCTATCTCTATTTTAATCACAATTGTTTACAAAGTGAGATGAATACAACAAAAGGGCGGGGAGTCTCTGGGTGCTGTTTCTGTTGTTACAGAGTATTGCTTTGAGTCTCTCTCTGTGTGAGTAGTTGTTGTTACAAAGAATTGCTTTGAGAACAGACTCTGTCTTAGAATGTACTAATGCAATTAGCAGCTTGCAAGTTTCACACATAGAGGGAGAGAAACAGTACCAAAAACCAAGAGACCTCTGAATTAGTAATACCCTGGAATTTAAACTATGGGGAATCAAACTCATTTGTGATTTTAATACAGAACTTCTTTAATATGATCCAACAATACAAACTGTGATACACTGGAAAGTTCAGTTTCATTCTTCCACTGGAAACATTATCTCATAATGTAGATACAATCTACCTGACTCCCTGCAGCCCCTCCTATCTCCCTTCCTGAAACAAGCTGTATTTGCACTCGACTCTCTCTTTGGGTGCAGTTCTACCCTGAAAAGTGGCTTTGCAAAAATGGTATCATGGGGTGCCATGTTTGTCTCTCAGATCAAAGGTGCTCAGTTTACAAGTAAAAAGAGTTCTTTTCATACTGCAGGCCCTGCAAACTCAGGCAGGAATATGAACTGAAGGAGTGACTTCTCTTTCATCTGAGTCAGTAGTGAGCCAGTGCCACTGACAAATCATGTGATACGTGATGAAGAGGGCAGAATTTGCTGAATACTATTCAACCACCCCTGCACATCAAAGTTAGTGCCTGTTAGTGGGTACTGTGTTGCTGTAGGGACCATCTTTCAAATAGACACAAAACTGAAGCCCTGACCACTTGTGGTGAGTAAAAATCCTATAGCCCTTTTCATTAGGTTTATCTGGTTTCCACATTATCAGCAAATAAAGAATTTGCTACTAGAATTTTAGTTCATTTTGATTACTGTGATGTCAGAATACACTTTGCTGTCCCTTGGCTGTGTCGGCTCTATAGAGCAAATCGAGTAAAACATGCTCATTGGACTAGTTAGCAAAATATGGATATCTGTAGTAGGAAACACTCAAGTTGATTGAAAAATGAAACAAAGTTTTGAGTAAACATTTCTGGGTGCTTTTGGCTAAAATTCAAAACTGCCTGTATCTGGATGAGATTTAATAGGAATTTATTTAATCAAACATTAGTGTGATCTGTAAACAAATCCCATTTATAATGCATGTCAGCCAGTGAGTATGAGGGAATATAACTTGGGATACAGTCTGTACTATTTAGCTCTTGTTCTCACTGCTCAATCTCTCCCGTGACCTGCAGCTTCTGTGTTGGTTATGTTGTTGACTAGATTGTGATCAGGTCTAAGGAGTGGTGATATGAAGAGGGTAGGATGATCTTTCCTTTGGGGATCTTGTGCTCTCAGTGCAAAAGGGGGAGGGGTGCACAGTACCAAAGCTAGCACTGGGGAACTCAAAAGGGGCCATACCAACTCTCCAAATGCTGTGCCCTTACAAAGGGCGTTGCAGTTCCTCCCTTGGTAAGTTCTCCCCCAAGGCCTCACACTGGTAGGAGCCCTTCACATTGTCATCCAACACAGCATTCTCTTGTAAAAGCCTTTTTTGCTTTTGATAACACTGCTCCGTTTAGGGTGACTATGGAAATAAAGGGAAGAGAGGGAGTAAGGGACCAAACTGTGTACAGACCTTTCAGGTAGCAGATATTGGCCCTGCAAGTGATCAATAGCTCAGAACTTAGTGAAACCTAATAAACTCTTTACAGTAGAACCTCCGAGTTACAAACTGACCAGTCAATCAAATACCTCATTTGGAACCGGAAGTACGCAATCAGGCAACAGCAGAGAGCTAAAAAAGAAAACACAGTACAGTACTGTGTTAAACGTAAACTAATAAAAAATAAAGTGAAAGCAGCATTTTTCTTCAGCACAGTAAAATTTCAAATCAATGTTCCACTGTAAACTTTTGAAAGAACCATAAGATTTTGTTCAGAGTTATAACGTTTCAGAGTAACGAACAATCTCCATTCCCGGGGTGTTCGTCACTCTGAGGTTCTACTGTACTAAGTGGTGCAGCAGAAAAAGACTCTTGGTGACTTTCCCAGAGAGTCCGGACTGTCTAGGATGCAGTCCCTATGACTCTGACTAAAGTACACCTGTGGCTGATAGCACCAGCTGATTAAGGTGATTGAGGTCACCAACGGACAGGATGAGCCTGAACAGAGGAAGAAAGGTCTAGTTAATGAGTAATTCCAGGAAGTAACAAAGGTTTATAGAAACAACACAGCCTCCAACATCAGAGAGAGTATTTAAGTTGAGACCAAGTCTTAACACCGACACCCTTACCCTTCCCACCCCCAAAACCACACACCCTTCTCCAACGGCAACAGCATGGAAAATAAGAACAGCCAAGGAGCACAGGAGCGTCCCTCCAGATGTCCAGATAACAGTGCATTTAAACAACAGAAACTGCCAGCCTGGAAGCCCAAGCTCACCGCTCCGACTGTCCTCTCCAGCTTGTTTATCATTGGACTCTTCTGCCTTCTCATGGGAATCTGCCTAATATTATCTGCAAGAAGTGTCAAAGAAATCCAGGTTTGTTTTGGGTGGTTTTCTTGGTGAGTGTTGTTAGAGAGCGGCTCATGTTTGGGAGAAAATAACTGTGTGTGTGCTTCAGACCAAAGGGGGGTAGTAACTCTATCATGGATGTACTCCTTTTACCCCAGGATGTCAAACGAACCCACAATACCCCATGTGAAAGTGGTCACCATTAAAGTGGTCACTGTTAAAAAGTCAGCATTTGCTAATCTACCAGATGGTAATATCCGGGACACTGTCATTTGTCCCTGTGCTTAGGGAAGGAAATAAACTGTGGTGACTTTGGTATTGTTAGGCACTAGAAAAATGTCAATAAATATTTGACAAGCCAGAATCCTAAAACACAAGAGATTCCTCATTTGTTAACGATGGCTGCTGCAGGTCGAGCAGGTTGAATATTAAGGCCAATTTCAAAATCAAAGTATTAAATTCAATCCACTGACTTGTTACCTCCTATTATTTTGTTCTTTATGAATGTTTAGACAGCTAGTATTTGTGTAAATGATCGTGAATCTTGACAGTTTCACAATTCTAGCAAAAATTACTAGGCTGATAAATTGTTTTTGAAGTGCATTATCTGTTTTTCTCTAGTTTTGAAAATTTGTCATCCAGTTGGGAAGCAGTACAATACTATGTGTACCAATCACACACCTTGGATAATGAATAGACCAGCAAAAAAAAAAAAAAAAAAATTGCTTGGTTTGTGACTGACTTGTGAACAGAAAAGAGGAATAAATCTGCAACTCATAGTATTCACAATGAATAATTCAACCTGTTTTAGCCGTAATTAGGTAATTTGACATCAGTTTTACAGGGGGCGGGGTATGTTAAAACACAGAATGATTTACACGAGGTCTCACGGCGAGTCAGTTGGCCAGCAAACGAGGCTCCCAGTTCTCTCTTCAAACCGCTAAACCACATTGCCATTTGTATATACAGCACCCACTAGAATTGACAAGGACAGCTAGATTATTTCTTTGTTTGGCCTGTGGGGTGAAAAAACCAAACAAAATAGTACATGGTGATTTGCGTGGGCCGGTCACCTTACAGGAAAAAAAATGTGGCTTGTTTTTCCATTAGGATAGTCTCAGAGCCCAAACTTTGCCTCTTATATTTTGTAGTCTGAGCGTACACTGTAATGGATAAAAATATAAAAGTAAAAACTAATTATCGGCCCTTATTATAAGTGTTTGCTAAAAGTTACAGTAGGATGGTATTATTTTTCAGTTATTAAATGCACTTGTTTCGGATGAAAGGTGCTAAATAAATGCAAAATATTAAAGAGAGAGAAAATAATGCTATTTCCAACATAGTGTTTGCCCCAGTTACTGTGGACCTGACTCTCACCCCTGCTCCACTCTCTTTGTGCTGCTCAGGTGGCACAAAAAGAGCAGAAACTGTTTTCATCCCCCGCACTCCAACTGGGGATTCCCTGGTTTGTTGTTTGTTTGTTTGCCGAGGGTGCCCGGTGCGTGCAGCGGCAGCATAACTGGCTCCTCTAGCAAACCCCCTGCAACTCAGGATTAGAGGGTAGGAATCCACAGCACTCCAGGTATTGTCATCTGGCAGACAGCCCCTGGGGATTGTTACCAGCTGAGTGAATTCAGGTGAGTTCTCAGGGCAATCTAAACTCCTCCCATGCTGGCAGAGAGCCAGCTGGAGAATCAGGGTGCCCCCGTTCAATGGGAGCTGCGGGGGGTCGGTGCCTGGAGGCAAGGGCAGCGCACGGAGCCCTCTGCTCCCCCTCCTAGAGGGGGCCGCAGGGACATGGTGCTGGCCACCGGGGTGGCAATCCCATGGGCTGGATCCAAAGCCCCGATGGGCCGGATCTGGCCCATGGGCCGTAGTTTGTCCACCCCAATATAATCTTTGCTTGTTTATTTCTTTGACAGATTAACTATTCGGACATATGTTTGAATTGTTCAAAACTGCGTGAAAACTCCTCTAACTGGGATAAAGAATGCAACTGTTCCGTGCACGTCACACTGCAGGAAAATATGCTGGTAGGTGAAGGTGTGAAACCACCCGCAGACCCCAGCTCCTGTATTTCGGGATGTGTAAGAAGTATAAATTTTGTCCTGTAAAGGACACTAAGCCAGGGCTTTATGTCAGTACCTTTCACAAACCTAACAAACTTTTTTGTCTACATGGTGCCACAGACCAGTCAGTGGGGGCGTGAACTGCGGAGTGCTCTAGCGGTCCCAGGAACACCCTGCAGTACTGCACACCTTCCAAAAAAGTAATAATATGTCACCACTGATATGTACATCACGATTACACCCAAAAGATGTGCCTTTACCCTGCTTGTTACTCATTTTGGCAAATCCCATAATTAAGCAAGATCAGGCTACATAATACTTAGATTGGAGACCTCCCAGGTGAAAACAGGTGCTGCAAGAAGTGCTGTTGAGTCAAGAGGTGACTTCTTTCTTCTGAATCAGTAGTGAGTCAATGCCCCAGTAGGGACCCAGGGCCACACCCTGGTGTTAGTTGGTACTGTGCAGCAGGGGTAGGACCTTCTTTCAGATGAGACAGAAAACTGAAGCCGCGGCCACTTTTGGTAAGTAAAACTCCTGTAGCTCTTCCCACAACTTTAGAGTTTTTCAGAGTGAAAGGGGCTATAAATGCATTAGACATGAAAATCCTTCAGCCGTAAGAATGTGTCAAGGTTTGAAAACATTTAAAATGGAAAGTAAAAATGTCAGTTTCCCATATTGCATGTACAAACTGGTACTTCTGCTGCTTGTATGAGATCTGGTCTGTAGATTCAAGACTCAACATTTTCAAAAGGGCTAAAGGCTTGTCTACACTGCACTAAAGACAGGCCTATGGGGGTGTGAACTGCAGAATGCTCTAATATGTTGCTCTCTACCTGGCCCATGTAGATCGTGGTGGTGCAAACTAAAAGGTATCGAGTGTGCATTTACGTAATTCTGTGGACTACATCCGTGCAAGGTGTGCAGTACGGCAGGGTGTTCCTGGGACTGCTAGAGCACTCTGCAGTTCACGCCCCCACTGACTGGTCTGTGGCACCATGTAGACAAGCCCCAAGTCTCTTTTCAAAAGGGATTTAGGAGCCAAAAGTGCCTAAGTCTCTTTTGAAAATAGGACATAGGGTCCTAAGTCAGGTAAGCATTTTTGACAATTATACCCTCAATCTACAGCACTCTCAGTGCAGCACCTTTCACAAGTGCTAAATTACTTTACATCTGTTTTTTTTAAATGCTGATAGTTGAATTTAATAATCTTAACATATTTAGAAAACTGGGGGTCCAATCCTGCAACCTTTCCAAATAAAAAAACTGTGACCTCAATGGAACTACTCATGTAGTTCAGCGATGCCAAAGCAATGGGTGGGGAGAATGATGGTATTCTGTCCATGCTCCACCCACAAGCCCAAGGAAAGTGAATGTTTCTGCTAAAATAGTCAGCTGAAATGTAAACAACAAATCCATCAGGCTGCCCCCCTTCCCCCTCTCTCTCCCCCTCCGGGATTTTTTCCCAACAGTTTGTAAAAATGGCCTATTTTGTTTATGCTCTCCTCATCCTATATTATTCTCCTTTGAATTCTAGGGTGATGTTTTTATCTACTATCGTCTACTAAACTTTTATCAGAACCACCGTCGGTATGTCCTCTCCAGAAGTGACTCACAATTGCTGGGTGAAGATGTTAACGTAAGTGTATTCCTTTTTGTTACATCATTAATATTTTCATCGGGTGAGGAAGCTCTTAGTGTGTGGTTCTCTGGTTAAAAAGTCGTTTCTGGTACTACACCTGCCTCTGAGTCCTTCTGCGAGTTTTTGTGGTTTTACAACCACATTTACCTTTTTTATTTTAATTTTTTTAATGTTTCTCCTCTGTTGCTGTGTATCCTTAGATCACCGGAGTTTCTCCTGGGTCTCTTGTTGCAACAGAGCCCCTCTATTTCTCCTCCAGGGTAGGCTGTGATTATAAACCAGATGGGCCCAAAAGTGCATAAAAAAAGCCAGAGCTCAATATCTTTATTCCTCAGTTTCTTTAAATTTGGAGCACTAGACCTGGCCATCTTATTTGTGGGGAATAGAAAATGTGGTCAGCTGCAAGGGGTAAGCTCCCTTTCTCAACTTTTTAGTGAGTGTCGTCTCCTTCAGGTTAGAAGGCACTGTAAACTTTTCTACTAGCATTTCCCACTTATAACCATTCACAGGGATGTTGCAAAGCTTCGGTATTAAGTACAGAAGCAACGGTCACACATTGTAACTCTGATAAAACAATTTGGTTGTCGTAGAAGCTGTAGCATGTGTGTGCAAACAGGGAAGGAGACTGACTTCAATGCCTGGAAAAGGAGTTTTCTTCAGAACGTGCTTTGAGGTCTACAGATCACAAGTGCCGAGAATTATCAGCAATATCATTAGTAGTTGGATTTTATTGGAGGTTTGCTAGCCGTTTTAGACCCAATCTACACGAGTTGGGGACACAGCTACAAGACAGTTGTCCTGGGGAATGGATGGCACCTAGCCATTTTTTTACGCATGTCTTCAATCCATGGTAAAGGCTTAAATAAGTCCAACATTTTAGCAGAGTTTGGGGATGCAGGTAAATGTCCTGTCTACACTGAAAAATGGAACTATGTTGTACCTGGGTCGGGGAATACATCATTGTGAGCTGGTTGTAATTGTTATTTGTAATTCTAGTCTAGATGGGCCCTAAGGTCCTCTCTATGATGCAGCCTTTATGTTAAAAAGTGACTAAAAGAGCACTCACCCTTCGAATGCCAGGCCCCTTTAAGAGGTCTCAAATGGAGTACCGACAAACTGCGGCAACCAAAACAATTTGTTTGAACATATCAGCCTGCAGTTACAGCAGTGTTAAGGCACACCGTTACAACATCACTGTAGCCCAGCTGTGATTATACCATGGACTCCCAGTACCGTGCAGATGGAACAAAACCTTTTTATAATCCTGTTAACAGACCTAAGCTGGTCTTTCAGTGTTGCCACCACTCTCTTATATGTAAAATATGAATATAACAGAAAGAAAGAGACTAGAGAAAACAAATCTCGATAGTTTTCAGTATGTTTAGTTTCCACATAAACAGTTTCCCCTGAATAGTTAGTTGGTTTTCCCTTTGTGGGGATCTGTCACACAGCAACAGTCTGTGCTGGGAAGTATGCTCCCAGCAGCTGTGTAGACATACCCCCTCAGTCCACTAGACCACGGCAGATACGCCTCACCCCAGTCTCGTTCTGTTTGGGGCCCATCTCTAATGTGACTGGAAAGCACTGGCAACTCCTAGCACTCTTAGATATTTGGTGGTTTTCTTTTTTGGGTTGTTGGGTTTTTTTGGTGGGGGGGGGTGTTTTTTTTAAAGGGGGGAAATAAGAGTAAAAGATTGACCAAAAAAATGTTGATGAGGAAAAGACATTTCTAATTGTCCATTGACCTTGAGTTCAGATTCAGAACAGCAACTGTGCGCCTTTCACCACCTATCCAAATGGAACTCCAATGGCTCCATGCGGTGCCATTGCCAACAGCATGTTCAATGGTAAGTACCGTCCATGTCAGATTTATTTGCCTGCACAGATGTAACCAATTTAAATATCTCTGTGCCCCTGAGACCTCACAGAGCCCCATCTAAGTGCTGATTCTTGCCTGTTCTCTGCATGTCTGATCCCGGCACCTCTGTCTGGCTCTCTCGTATATGGATGTTAAACTGTTCGACGGTGTGGCCAAAGTGGATGTGGCACCCGACATGCTGCACTGCAGTGACTCCACTTACATTACTAAACTCAGTGAGACTCCATGTGAGTGCAGGAGTCCACCCACATGATCCAGCTGCAGGATTGGGGAACTGAGTATCCTAGAAAAAGAGGGAGACAGTAAATTTATCGCCTGATCCTAGCCTGACAACAGGCTATTGAGTGGGCCTGGAAAACTCAGCTTCCGCTTTCCTAGGGTGACCGGTTTAAAAGTGTGGCACATTCTTGAAATGGAGAATCTGATCTCGGCTTGGTCTACACAAACAGTTGCACTGTCTTAACTAAAGTTGTGTTTCTAAACTGATGCAAACCCCTCTATGGACGTACTTACATTGGTTTAATAATCCTGGCTTATAGTGATTTAACTTGTCAGTCAATTTACATGTGCAAGCTAAACTGCTATAACCAGTTTTAAGTCAGCATAAGGCCAGGTCTGCACGTCAATGGCTTTTGTACAAGCACAACTACATTGATTACAGAATCTAATCTTTTTTAACCAATATAGTTATACTGATATGGCAACTCTAGTATGGATGCAGCTGTATTAATATAGCTTCTCCGCTTCTCACAGCTTCAGTGTGTAGACACAGCCTCGCTCTCATGAAGACAAATCAAAATGTTTCTTCAAGACATGGACTCCTTGGGTTATATCTTTACTGCAAAAGAAAAAGTGCATTTATACAGCAAGATAACTTCCTCCCTGTAAAATCCTGGTAGAGACAAGGCACGAGTAGTTTTTACCTCGATGTTACTAGCTGAGGTCAACACTAAACCCCCCACCTGGAGTTTTCCTCAATAAATACAATGAGGTAAAAAACTGCCTGTCCCTTGTCTCCACCAGGATTTTACAGGGAGAAAGCTATCCTGACATTGTTCTCAGAAGCTACCAAGTTATCTTTGACAAGCTAATTAATAAAGAACTACAGTTTTCAGGTTTTAAAAAAATAAACCAGTTTAAGGTTGTAGCTACTTGTCACATTATCTTTCCATATTTTCTCAACATAGACAAAGATGCACATTCTGTTCCATGAAAATGAAGGGGTGGTGCATGACTCTAGTACACTTTCCCTTAGTTTCTTTTTGGATGTTGGAAAAGATGATTCAAGGAAATTGCTGGTAACAAGCTACAAAGGCTCGTCACTCTATAGCAGCTTCAATTAAGGAGTCTTCTTCATATATCTTTGACATTTGATTTTTGCATATTATAGAACCTGCTTCAGAAATGCAAGTGGAGACTTCAAACCCCAGCAAGTAGGATCACATTCACTTCAGTTACACTACCTAATAAAATCCAAGGCAGGGGTAAATAGGAGAGTAAGCCTGCTCATAGATTGTAACTATCATTCCTTCGCTAGCTCCTCAAAAAACAAACAAACAAAAAGCTTCAGGTGACACAATCCCAAGAATTTGATCACAGAGGAATCAAGGAATGTAAATGAAATGCAGCTGTAGATATTCTGTCATGGTGACGCAAGGAGAATTTTCAGTAGGGATACGCAAAAGGAACAGGAGTATTTGTGGCACCTTAGAGACTAACCAATTTATTTGATCCTAAGCTTTCGTGAGCTACAGTGCACTTCATTGGATGTTACGCTCAAATAAATTGGTTAGTCTCTAAGGTGCCACAAGTACTCCTTTTCTTTTTGCGAATACAGACTAACACGGCTGCTACTCTGAAACCTGTCATTAAGTAGGGAAACGGTCAGCTTTTAAAACTTCCAAGGGTGCTCTTACTCAGGAAATTTGAATGGTCCTTTACTTCTGAGGCACGCAGAATGTGTACATGATGAAGTAATGATAAAACCCTCTCTCGGTCTTTTCTTTCTGTTTGTTCACAAGACTCTCTCCTCTCTTTCTCTCTGTTTAAGGTTTCAGTTGGTCATGTTGACTACTGGAGTGACCATTGGAAGTTGCAGACCTGTTAGTAACATGTATTACTTTGGATCTCCCTGCAGATTCTATTCAACTTTCTTACTATCTTAACTCATACACTGCTATCCAAGTCCCATTGTTGAAGACTGGAAATAGTTGGTGGTCAGATAAAAATGTGAAATTTCGGAATCCAACATCATACAATCTCTCTTCTGCATTTGCAGGTAAGAATGATTCCACTGCCCTGCCTTATTATAAAAGTCTTCCTTCTGTTTGTGGAAGTCTCCTGAGACATGCACAATTTCTGGGAGACGGGTCTATGTGTTCTTCCCGATGGCAGGTAACTTGTCCAGAGGAAGCACTGTGAGAGCAACTTCACGAGATCTTCTCCAACTTTTCAATGGGGAACTATGCCACATTTAGAGAGGAGACTGGGATGCTATGAAGAGAAAAAGATGTTCTAGAATGTCAGGAGAGTGAAGCCCCACTACTTTCCGCACCATCCTCACCCACTAAAGGTCTTGGGCAAAAGGAGTTAACCAAGTGGAATCACCTATTTGTTCCATCTTTAAATGTATATTCATTAGCACTGTTTTGTTATTACTATTAGTTTGTATTGCAGTAGAATATAGTAGCCCCAGTCATGGATCCAGGACTCCATGGTGGTAGGTCCTGTACAAACACAGAACAACAAAACAGACCCTGTCCCTTAAGAAGTAACCATCTAAGTAGTTTCAATATTCTTCTTCTTCTTCTTCTAAATATTGTAGAAAATTTTTCAAATTAATGACAAATAAGATGCATATGTTTACTGCTCTTTTAGTGCAGTTTGTAGGTATACAGAAAGGAATCAATGCACAAAAATGAAAAATAAAGGTGAACAATTAAATGCAGAGGGAAAGTTTTCTTATGATTAGAGTGGGATACTGTTCCTGTACACTTTGCCTCTCCTGCACTGGTTTCCCCATCTATAAAATGGGGCTAATACTATTTACCTACCCCACAGGGGTGTTGTGAGGTTCACTTTGTTAATGTCTGAGACGTGATCTGAGATCTTTGGATGGAAAGTGTGATTGGCTCTATGTCTTGTGAATATTGGACAGAACCTTTGTCTGATCTGTATTCTCGGTTGAACATCAGAAACCCAGAAGGATTAAATAATTGAACTACCTGTCTTAGCAGCATTCTAAACATTGATAGCTCATCCCTGTTCCTCCCCAGGAACAACAAGGCCTCCTTACTGGCAGAAACCAGCTTATTTACTGGATGAGGAGGATGAAAGGAACAACGGTTATCTAAACGACGACTTAATCATCTGGATGCGTGTGTCAGCCTTTCCCACGTTCAGAAACCTTTACCGTCGCGTCAGCCATACCAACCAGTTTGCTGATGGTCTCCCAGCAGGGAATTACACCTTCCACATTGCCTACAGTATCCTTTCATCATGTCCAAGGTACTCCTTAATTTTTAGGCAGGTAAAAAAAGAGATGCCTGCTAGTATGGTGGCTTGGCAGTAATACAACAAAAAACCTGAGGGAGATCTAGTTTGGGGGGAATCCCTGGATTTCCTGCAGCCTGTGTTGGTGGAGTTAAGACATGTCTCTTAAAGGCCCTATATCAGGCCGTGTGACACTAGATCTAACTTCTAAGGCAACTGCTTGCCTGACCTTTGGCTGGAGGCCAGCTTTGGTACAGATGGTGGGGAATTAAAAGGGCTTAGACTTTATCCACACAGCATAACCTGAGGGGTGAATTTATACTTATATAGTTATACTGTTCTCACCACCTGTGTGGACACACTTAGGGCATGTCGACACTGCAGTCAAGGCTGTGAATGGTAGCTTGTGTAGACGTCTCTGCATTAGAGGTACTAGAGCTAGCTCACTAAAAACAGAAGCGAGGATGCCGTGGCACAGACTTCAGCATGGGCTACATTAGTGAGTACGTATCCTGGGAGTCAGGCAGGCTTGTGGAGTCCATGCTGAAGACTGTGCCACGGCATCTTCACTTTTGTTTTTAGTGAGCTAGCTAGAGTACAGCTAGCACGGGGACGTTTACACGAGCTGCCGTTAACATCCCCGGCTGCAATGGAGATGTCCCTTATTGTACTACAAGGTGGCTGTTTTCTAGCTCGGCTTGTATCAGCGGCTCTCCGTCTCTCCAGACTACTTTACCCCTTTCGGGAGTCTTGCGTACCCCCAAGTTTCACCTCACTTAAAAACTACTTGCTTACAAAATCAGACATAAACATACAAAAATGTCAGAGTACGCTATTATGGCAAAATTGCTTCCTTTTTCATATTTACCATGTAATCATAAAATAAATCAATTGGAATATAAATATTTCACTTACATTTCAGTGTCTAGTATGTAGAGCAGCATAAACAAGTCATTGTCTGTATAAAATTTTAGTTTGTACTGACTTTTCTAGTGCTATTTATGGAGCCTGTTGGAAGACTAGGAAAATATCTAGATGAGTTGATGTACCCCCTGAAAGACCTCTGTGTACCCCCAGGGGTACGCATACCTCTGGTTGAGAACCACTGGACTAGATGGTTGAGAGCTACTGGCATATGTTGCTTGGGAAGGGGTTTAAGTTAAACTGAATAAAAATGTCCACACATGGGGTTACACCTGAATAACTATTTTGGCATAGTTGGTAAAACTCTCCCATGTAGACAACGCCTTAGATGAATAAACATGACTTAGAATTGAGAGGTGGGGATGCAACAAGAATGTTATGTGGAGTGTCCTCATGTCAGAGACTGGAGTGTCAAGGAAAATGCTAAAAGGTTCTTCATTACAATAGCACCCAAAAAGCTCATTTCCCAGTAATTTTTGCAGGCTGCCTTTAAATATTATGATGCAGCTCCAGTGCAGTACATAGCGATATGAGGATGAATTTGACATCATATTATTAAAGAATCCGGTGTATTTCAATAATCTTGCTAAGACGTAGATGCACACGATGTGTGTGAGTTTCTTACCCACACCCAGCCATTTTGGGGGTTGTGGACCCACTGGTAACAAGAGGCAAGGGGATACAGAATAGTTAAAAGCACCATAAAAGACTTTTACAACAAATGCAAAAATCCCCACCTTGTGTATTTTGAAGAGTATTTTTTGCACACTCCTCACTGTATATTTTATCCTGATTGTTAATGAAACTTTAACGTCGCCTCATCAGATTTCCCTGTTACCAAATTAAAAGGGAAAAAGCAGGTGGTTCTCTCAACCGTCACGTGGTGTGGAGGGAGTAACCTCTTCCTGGGAATTGCCTACACGGTTTCTGGCGCGGTGACGGTGCTGGCAGGTTTTATCATAACTGCGATTCACTTAAAACTCCGAAAAAAGAAAACATACTTTCAGAGATGACCCAAATTACATAGCTTTCTGAACAAACATAAAGGTGCACCTTTGAGCAAGGGATGGGGGGAGCATGGACCTTTCACAATGTCCTCCTAGCAGTGGAGACATTTCAGTCATGGTATGGATTTGGTAAATACAAAAGAGTTACAAGCAGGGTGATGATTTCTCATAACCCAAAACATACACAATCTGATCAGCTTGGCTTGGTTTGTGGTCTTATTAGCATATGAATTACATAGAAGTAAATTTTCCCCTAGTGACTACCCATCAAGGTCTGACATGAGCATCAGTAAGAGAAATCTTAGTAATTTTAGAAGTACAAACTCCAGAAATAGTATTGAGCACAAATACTGGGCCAAACCCCAAGGTCCTTACTCAGTTTTTACTAAGTCCTTACTCAGGCAGAACTCCCATTTACTTCACTGGGAGCTTTCCATGATTAACAACTGATGCCCTGATCCAACAAAGCACTTAGGCATCGGTTATTCTCACTGAAATCAGTGGGACTATTTATGTGCTTGAAGTTACATGCAAGCTTAAGGGTCAAATTTTAAAGATATGTAGGTGCTTAACTCACATTGATTTCAGTGGGAGTTAGGTGCCTTTAAAAATCTGGTCCTAAGAGCTTTGCTGCATCGGTGCCTGAGTAAGGACCTTGAGATTTGGCCCCCTGGGAGCATACCCTGGCTATGAGAGTTGGGAGAGTCATCTCACTGAAGTGAATGGGGTTGGGAGAGCGTCTCCCCTCAGCGTAGTTAATCCAACTCCATGAGAGGCGGTAGCTATGTCGACATAGTGCTGTCTACACCACGGGTTAGGTCGCTATAACTGCGTCACTCAGGGGTGTGGATTTTTCACACTCCTGAGTGACATAGTTATACCAGCGTAAGTTATTAGTGCAGACCTGGTTCTTTCCCCGCCACCCAGAGTGCAGTTCCACAGACAGACTTTTGAGCTGAAGAAGGATGTCGTTTATTTGCTGCTTCAGTGAGAGATCAGTCCACTGAAACGACACAATATAGGGTTAAATGCAAGCGTTTCTCCACATTCATTCAGGTGCTCGCCTTAAATACAGTGTTGCAAAGTTATTCATTGTATATTGCATAAACGCTTTTTCTGCCTAGCACTAAGATTAGTTTGCTGACCCAGTTGTTTACCTGATCAGGTTGCTGGCTTTTACCTGGCTGTTCTCTTTCCTTGCCAGACAAGTTGGCATCTTTTCATATGTCTCAACACTTAAAATATACATTCTACATATTACATCCTACATATCCCCTCCTTTTCTTGTTTTACGTGCACCCACTACGCCATGTTTCTGTCCTCTGTTATGTACTTGTCCGTTTCTTCCAGTTCAGGGTGTCTCCAGAAAAACACCCCCTGCTTGGTGCATATTAATATTCCTGCAAATCTGTGGCCTTTGTGGTACAAGATGCCATCTGTGTACTACCATTCTTGTCCAATACTTCCATACAGAATGTCCATTATTTCAGTAGCACTACCAACTGTCTTGCTCCTCTGTCCTGCCTGAATAAGTCCATGGGGAGAGTCCTTTGATCCAGGTGACCATCGGTTCGATGATTATTCCTAGCCCTGTCCTTACATTGTTCACTGTTAGTTGTCACGGCATGCCTACATAAGTAATGCTAGATATGGGTTCTGCACTCAATTAACTTTTATGTGGTGGGCCCCCTACCAGCCATTGGGGAAAACATGACTTGGGCCATAAAATGTCAACCAGCAGGGCTAGGCTACTATTCGTGGCCTCTTTAAACACAACCCAATTCCGTGCCCTACATATCTCAAGAATGCCAGCACATCCCCTTGCATGGCATGAGATATTGTTGCCAATTAATGTGCCATACATGGGCCTGGGGATGTTAGGCCCAGAACACACAAGGTCTTGCTGAACATTTTGCGTCGATATAAACACAACCACCCTACGAAGCAAAAACACAGAGATTATAATTAACCCTTGCATAAGGCACATGATTGTCACTGGCTGCAGGATCAGGTGTTGTATTTCAGTCTCCATGTTAGAATGCATTAAGTCATCCCACCAGTTATTGGCTCCTGCTGTTGTAATGTCTTTTCCCAATTTTGTGATAGTGTTCACATCCTCACCCATACTTAACCTGAGGATATGTGACGTCTTGCTTGTTTCTTAAGCAGTGCCCCATACAACCTCTGCAGACTTCAGCAAGGCTCTCCAATGCATTGATAGCGGAATCTCTAATTTTATATTATGAAACAAATCTCCCCCAACCAGGTTATATTTTGAGTGATAATGTGGGGCACAATTTGCCAATTTTCATTTCCCAATTTTATACTCTTTAATGACACTTTGCTGTATTGTGTGCCTTCTGAGACCTTTACACAATTTCTGTGCCTTTCCAAGGTGACACTTGACACATTATTAGTATTGACAGGTTTCAGAGTAGCAGCCGTGTTAGTCTGTATCCGCAAAAAGAAAAGGAGAACTTGTGGCACCTTAGAGACTAACAAATTTATTAGAGACAGACCTTTCCATTCCCTAAGTATGTAATATGGCTCGGGACCCAAAAGATGGGAGTGCTCACTCGTGTTCCCACACCCACCTTTTACCAATTGCAATTATCCTGGCTGATAAACCCACCCCTCTTGAATATCCTCTACACATACAGAGAAATCTGCATTACCAAGCCTTGCTGCCTTGTTCTTTACTGCCCATTTATTACCTTTCATAGGGTATATGAATGACTCATTATGTAAAATGCCATTATTAATGATTGGATAGGTATTTATGAGAGTTCCATTCAAGGGACTGAAGGCCAGCACAGTACATTGGGTCCATTCACAATTTAAAAGTGTAACCTTCCACCACCTGGGATCTATTCAGGAACTAACGTTCACTTTTACAGAATAGAAAGAATTCCATTCTACTGGCCAGTGTCCATGGAATAAGCTCCTAATTATACCTTGAACATCGCTTAACAAATGTAATTCAGCCATAGCAAATTGTCTGGCCCATGTCTCATTTAGCATAGCCTTTTCCCCAATTAGGATTGCAGATTAGATTAAGGAGAGCAATTTTTAAATGTTCCGTGAGGACTGTGCTGGTTTTTAGGAATTGCACCTGCCTTTGGCCCACCTCCCATAGATTGTCTCCTATATTCGTGGAATAACCTAATTTCCTTTGCAGATTTTCTATATTGCCTGCATTTAGTATTCCAACTCCCATACCTATTCTGCCTATCCAGTCGCCCCACACAGACCTTTTATTTCTTCAAAATACCGTCCTCATCCATAATTCATCCATTCTTGGAATTGTTTGTAGTGCATTTGAGCAATTTGGGTAGGTTTAAATAATACTTCTATTGCTAGGGCTTCAGGTAATCTGTACAACAGAAAGGATGCATTTGCAGTTCTTTGTTTGTGCCTTTCCCAATTTATCTCCCAACGACCACCCTTCCTATGTATGGGCCTGGCTTCCTTGCCCATCACCCATGGGGTATTATGATTGTCTGTACAGATATTATATCCTTTGCTGTACAATGTCACCTTACATTCATGGAGGCCTGTAGTCAACTTGTTTACTGAGAAAACTGAACATGTTTTGAATCGTTTCCTTAAAGATGCTGGCACCACCCAATAAATGGCATAATGCTCCAAAAGAATTCCACCCATAATTCTTGCTTGCAAAGGAAAGTGCTGCACAACCATTGCCAGGACTGCTTAAAACCCGATCTTGTAATGTTAAACTACAGCCAGCACTAGGAAGCATATGGATCTAGATATTTTTCTTACACAGAAAAAGGAAGGACACCTGCCAAAAGCTGAATGCAAGCTTCTAAATTTGTCTTGCCAGAGTTGATGACATCATAGATGCTTAAAGCAGTGCAGGCCATCTGGTTTTCTTGTCATCAACTGTTTACAGAGCAGGTAAATGATGGAGAAAATTATTGTAAATGAAATCTCATTTCATCTGAACATTTTGGGGATAATAAAATAATTGGAGGGATGAGTAATTGAGGCAGTTACTGATCAATGATTCACATCAAGTGACATAATCTAGGTTCCTATCAGAGGGAATTTTGGACTAATGAGGTTGAACTAAATAGGGTTTTTCTGTATTTTGTTTATGTATCTGTGTATATGTTTTCATGAATTTACTTGTAATTTTGAAGTCCATTACTAATTTGGATTCTGACATGTTTACCTGTTAAAGCAACGTAGTTCACCTTTAACACTACATCCAGAAAAAAAAAAATCCTACTATTATAAAAATCTTATTTCGAATTGAAATCTAACTTCTACATTAGAGTGCAGCATACAAGGGATTTATATTTTAATGTCAAAAACTCATGCACTACTTCTGTTTTATTGCCAGCTCCCATCAGGATTGAATTTCATTAATAGGAAATATATATTAACTGAAGCATGAATTACAGGACTTTTCAATAGCACTCGGTTTATAGTATTTGCCAAGTCCCTTTCAGGCTTTTTAGTTTCATTACTAATGCAGATATGTCCAACATCTGTCTGCCTTGGTTAGTTTTTCTCTGTTGCAAACACACACATTTGCTTAAATCATCTGGGCCAAAAATAAAAGAAGGATGGACTCTTGAATGATTGTGATCTACTACTACTATGATCTGTAGTAACTGAAAGAAATAATTATACACTGTAGCTATTTTATACAAGTAGCTCTGTAGCATGGAGATTGTTATTAGTAATACATATAGTGCCATAAATTGTAACGATGCATTGCAGTGCAAAACACATTTCTTGCCTCTGAAACATCAAAGTAAAACCATAGTGTTGCCAGCCTAGCATGAACTGTTTGAACTGCTCTGTTTTTAAACAGGATTTTCAAACAAGTTCCATTACTTGCAATTGGGGCATCAGTGGCATATTTCCTTTTGAGTCAATATTAAATCCCTACCTTGGCATAGTGTTAGAGACACAGTGCTGTTGGGACCAATTCTTGACCTCCACAGTCATTAAAAATCTCATGACACATTTTCAACACACAGACTAGCTGACTGCAGTGTCCTGGCCAAATTCAAATTTGGATAATTGTATTATGTCTGCCTAAATCCCCCATCAGTGTCAGCTGGATATGGTATTTGTCCTCACTCACTGTCAGCACTGGTTCTCCACTTGTGAGGTAACTCCCTTCTTTTCATGTGTCATTATATAATGCCTGCATCTGTAATTTTCACTCCATGCATCTGAAGAAGTGGCTTCTTACCCACAAAAGCTTATGCCCAAATAAATCTGTTAGTCTTTAAGGTGCCACCGGACTCCTTGTTGTTTTTGCTAAGATGTTGTGTAATGTTACTGTGTGTTGGGAAATAACTGTCCCATTTTACCTCAGAGGTGGCTGCCTTTGGTGGGTAAAGTGGTTCAGTCTGTAAAGGGTGTTGGGTATGAAAGATATTCTACAAATTTTAGTCATCATAACAATCTGGGTAATTATAACGTTAGATATTGATAGTTCCTTTCCTTCTTGACTCTACGCTTCTTGTCAACATGCCATTCTCCCTATGATTCTTTCACAATACACAGTCACTAGCGCGAGGATAGTACCAGGGATTCACATTGCTGTTACTTGAGAACTGCCATGAACTTTTAACCGAATCCCAAACACTTGATGTACTGATTAGAATAGTAGAGTTAACAAAGCAGTTTCTTCTTACATGGAGGAATCATCAACAGAACAAGTGTCTTTGGATAGTTTAGTTTGACAGATGGTTTCAATACAAGACTCTGATTTTTCACAGTAGCTTTTAATTGTTTTCAGTCTGAAAGCCGTAAAAGTCTAACAGATGCTGAAGACTTGATGGTTATACATTTTTATTCAGAGGTTTGATGGTTGAAATACTGTGTATAACAAAATGACAAATTTTCACCCAATTATGGTTTTTGTTTTTGTTTGTTTGTGTAGATAGGGAGGGCTATTCAGAAGAGTAACTGGCTGTACAGGCATTTTGAGGCTTATGAGGGGAACTCCCAGTTTTGCTTAGTTTGTTCCAGGTTTGCCTGTTAAGAATCCCTGTGTGAAAAGGGACACTGTCACTGAGGGGAAGAAAGTGGTCTTGAAGTAGTCATCTGTGGTTGATGAAGAAGCTCATTCTGCATACATGAGTGTTTAGGGCCTGAGGCAGGAATTTCATGGAGAGATGAGCTGTTTCTCCCCTCTTCTCTCAGTGGCAGATTAGGCTGGCTCCTAGCAGTTCTAGCTAGGGTAGGCTGGGAACATAAGACTATCATGGCAGACCTACTTGTAGTCTTCACTTCTGGTATCGACTTATAGGAAATAGGTGGTGAATGTAGTACTGAAACAATACCTCAACTTGGCCCTAGAAGACGCTGTGCTTCTGCAGGTGCCATCTTTCATGGGAAGTACAAATGGAAAATCTGAGTACTAGTCATGTGGTGTCTCAATAAAACTAGATTTGTATTTCCTACATTTTTCCCATCATCCGGATCCTTTGCCATCCTCCTGCACATTTGAGGAAAGTCGTGTGCCCTTTCTTTTTGTTTGGTCATCTTGTCTATGTAGACATTTATATTGTTGTACTCACTTTAGTATCTGAATTCTTTAACCAGCGTTTGGAAAGATTTCAGCTCTAAAAATCTGCTAATGATCCTGCAGAGCAAATCCTGCAGTGATTTTTTGACTCAGTTAATTTTTTATTCATCCTAAGGATAAGTACATGACACAAAAAATGAAGGGTAGACATATGCAGGTGCAGGGTATTGAAGGGTAGACATATGCTTAGGTGCCCTCTGTTTAGCCCTTATTAGCGCTTCAATGTTTTGCAGTCAGTGCTAGAAATGGTGTCACTACTGTTTTTTCAGAGGTTATGATTTGAAAATGGAGCATGACTGATCCGTCGGAGCTGACAAAGTATGGCACTTGTATGAGGTGGAATTGAAATAGTTTGTGCATTTTGTTAGCATGGTGTATCTTTTATTGGAATGAAGAGATTGTATTGACACTATAGATTATTAACCTGGGCCTGATTTGGCTCTCATTTACATTGGTGTAATTCATGTCACTTGCTTCAGATTTACACTGTTGTGAATTAGATCCAAACTGACTCCATTTCATCCCTTACAGTTTATCAGGATGTGAGTGTTCATGATTCTCCAGTTACAGTGACCGTCTCTGAAAATACAGGACAGAGAATTCTCTCCTCCCCTTCCTCAAGGGCCTGGACCGCACACACCGCCTAGAAGATGGTTTGTGTGACCCAGGGCCGGGGGGCGTTTACAAGGAGCCCCGTTGGAACAAGGGCCGCAGTAGCTTTCCCCTCCCTGCCCTGTCTGAGTCAGACGCCAGCAGCGCTCACGGCAGTGGAAACGCGCAAGCCCGGTGGGCGCGGGTGGCTGCTCGCCCCTGATTGGCTGGCGAGGTAGCCAGTCAAGGGGCCGGGAGCAGCAGGCCAATCGGCTGGCGCTGGTCGTTCCGCGCAATGAGAAGCGAGGAGCGGCGGTTCGAAAGAGCGGCGGGCGCTGCGGCAGGAGCGGTTACAAGGCCCGGGCCGCCTGCAGCGGGTAAGGTGCGGGGCGGTGGCCAGCCAGCCAGCCAACGCCGGGGGTGTCCCGCTCCCCCCGACACCCGGGCGGCGGCTCCGGCGCTGGGCCGCGGCGAAGCTGCCCGGGGCTCGTGACGCAGCCGTTTCCCCCGAGTTCCCTGAATTCGGATTAGGCGCCTCTGTGTAGACTCGCGCTGGGGTGGAACTGGTTCTGTCGGGTCACGGGGTGCTCGGGGGTGGGCTGGCTGCAGCAGCGGGGCGGGCCCTCGGGGCCTGGCAGTGACCACGGCCCCCCAGCGGCCCTGCCGGGAGGTTGGGTCCAGACCCCGCCCGCCGGGGTTCCAGAGCCTGAGGCCCGAGGGGCCGGGGCTGCGCGGGCGGGCGCGGCAGGGGCAGGCCCCGGGCGGGACACCCCGCTGCTGCAACCAGCAGAGTAGATGGGAGGCGCCGCTGGGGTGTGTAGCGAGCCCCGTAGGGGACTTGCTGTCCACACCGCTGTTTCCAGCCGTACTTGGTGCGCGGGGTGTGCTACACACCACTGCAAGCGTCGAGGTAACTAGGAAGAGGAAGGGACAGGGCCTTGCAGAGCCAGGAGCAGACCCCAGGTCTCCTGAGGCCCAGTCCTGTGCTCTAGCCCCCAGGCTGCATTGCCTCCTTTAATCTCACCTTTAGCTAAATGGGTGCAGCTCTGTGTAGGCAAGCCCCCCAGGTTTAACTAAATTAGTTCTAAGCCGGTGCTAAACTGGCTGAAGTTCACCTTTGTTGGGGGCTTGCAGTGGTTTAACAGGACTGATTTAAAATGAATTTTGTTAAACCAGTACAGTTTCTTTCCTATAAAGAAGGCCAAGGATGAGTTGGAGTTAGCACCAAACTAATATACGATTTACCCCTGTCATAAATATAAAGGGAAGGGTAAACCCCTTTAAAATCCCTCCTGGCCAGAGGAAAAATCCTCTTACCTGTAGAGGGTTAAGAAGCTAAAGGTAACCTTGCTGGCACCTGACCAAAATGACCAATGAGGAGACAAGATACTTTCAAAAGCTGGGAGGAGGGAGAGAAACAAAGGGTCTGGGTCTGTTGGTATGCTGCTTTTGTCGGGGATAGAACAGGAATGGAGTCTTAGAACTTTTAGTAAGTAATCTAGCTAGGTATGCGTTAGATTATGATTTCTTTAAATGGCTGAGAAAAGAATTGTGCTGAATAGAATAACTATTTCTGTCTGTGTGTCTTTTTTGTAACTTAAAGTTTTGCCTAGAGGGATTCTCTATGTTTTGAATCTAATTACCCTGTAAGGTACCTACCATCCTGATTTTACAGGGGTGATTCCTTTACTCTTATTTACTTCTGTTTCTATTAAGAAAACTTTCTTGTAAGAAAACTGAATGCTTTTTCATTGTTCTCAGATCCAAGGGTTTGGGTCTGTGGTCACCTATGCAAATTGGTGAGGATTTTTACCAAACCTTTCCCAAGAAGTGGGGTGCAAGGGTTGGGAGGATTTTGGGGGGAAAGACGTATCCAAACTACGTTTCCCAGTAAACCCAGTTAGAGTTTGGTGGTGGCAGTGGTTATTCCAAGGACAAAAGATAAAATTAATTTGTACCTTGGGGAAGTTTTAACCTAAGCTGGTAAAAGTAAGCTTAGGAGGTTTTCATGCAGGTCCCCACATCTGTACCCTAGAGTTCAGAGTGGGGGAGGAACCTTGACAACCCCAATTTCAAACTCAGCTGGTTCAAGCCTTGGCTTGCCCTTGTCTATTTTTTCAGGATCAGTACTGGAGCAGCTACAGTGATGGCTGCATCAGGACTATTCCTAAACAGACAAGGCCTGCAGACTTGTGGTGTCTCCACTAGTTAGTTTAGGTAATGGCTGTACTGTAAGAAACTTACACTGGAGGCTGTACCCCTTGTAGTCTCCTATTTCTGGGCCTCCCAACTTTCTGCATCTTTTCCCTTTGGCCTGAAACTCTCATTCACAGTTTAAGCCCAAAGATATTGGGTTTGATTTTTTTTTTTTTAACTTCCCTTTCATTTTGGAGGAGGCAGAAATTTTACAGAAGTGGGGGGAGACAGATACAAAATGTTTGGTTTTAATTTTTTTATTTTAACCCTCAAAGATGCACTCTGGAACTCAGAATTCAAACTTGTCCTGCAGAGTCCTCAGTGATTACAGCCTTTGACATGTCTGGAGTAAAATGTTGCATTGGTCATGGCAGTTGCCTGTTGTAATTCTTCGCAATGTTACTTGCTCTGGCAGAGAATCCAGGAAGTCTGCAGCTCGGATATTCTCAGGATCTTCCAAGTGCAATTCTACTTTGAAAATTGACTGTAAAAATGACATCATGAGGTTCCTTGTTTAACGACTCTGAGACTCAAGCTAAAATGCTCATTTTATGAGCAACATGTTGATTTTTCTAACTACAAGTCGTGCAAATTTATACTGGGGATTTAAAAGCAAAGACAGGTTCTTCCAGATTACCTCAGAGCCAAAATGTTCTTCAATCAGAATATTGGCAATTTTAAATTTAGTATCCGTGATCAAGGCCACAAATCTGTTGATCAGTGAGCCAGAAGACAATCCAGCTTTTCCACTGTTGTACTGGCTTTGCAGGGCTAACAACGCTATACACTTTAGTCAGTTAAGTAAATAGATTTGATTCTGAATACACAAGTAGAGCAGAACCGTTGAATAAGTAGGTGGCCTTTTTACAGTATCTTTGCTGAGTAGAACTGTACTTCAGATGGAGTTTTGTCTCAAATTATATGAAAATAATTATACTTTTACTTTTTTCTTTCTTGGGATATTATAAAGGAGACTTTTCAGTACTTTGTTATTAATCTTTTGTGTTATGAGGGTTAAAGAAAGTTAATTTTTTTTTCTTCACATTTTCCTTTGACTACATGTGACGTTTTTTGCGACTGAGAGAAGACATGGAGACAAGGAAATTAGATGGAAGTGTCTTTAAAACTGCCCTGAATAAAGATGAAGTTGAAAATATTCTCAGTGAAATTAGTAATCTTAAAATGACTGAGAGAGAGAATGGCAAATACCATAAAAAAAATGAAGTCAAATGTGAGAGCCTTTGTTCAGCTCCTCAGAACATTCTGAGTCTTGGTCTGCAAACTCCAAGAACTCCTGCGCCAGGGATCCTACAACTGTTGCCATCTCAATCATCTGATTTCGTGGGAGAAGAATATTACTCTTCAAAAAAAATGCCCAAATTAGGAGAATGGAGTATAACAACTTTTAAAGACAATATTATTCCCACAGGGAGACAACTTCCTCGTACCCCATTCTACACAAATCAACAAGGGAAATTGTTGCTAGAAGCTTTAAAGGACCATACAGTACTGAATGAGAGACATTCAACAGGTGTAGTTGGACCTAGTCATTCAGAATGTGATACACTTAAGTTTCAGATTGCTGATGTGTTGGAGAAACTGTTGAGGGAGGAGACTTCTGTAAAGACTCGTGCCTCAAATGCATGGGTTTACACTAGGAAAAAAGATTCCATTTGCCAGTGTACACAGCAGCCTGACGACAACCACGGCATCTCTGGCAATACAGCAAATGGCAAGGAGGTGGCACCATCTCTAGTTGAGGATGAGGTAGGATGTCTTCTTTCAGGTACTTTAGAGCTGCTATTGTGTCTTGTGCAAATAATGGTCTTATAAAATTATTTACCTGCAGTTTTAACTCTATCATAAACGTGCAACTTTGGGGGGTGGGGGGGTATGGGAATCCAGTAGTTCTGCAGACATTTGGGCATGTCTGTCGAAAACACTGTGAAACAGTTCCCTTTCCGGTGACCTATGAAGTTTGACTATGTAACACTGAAACCCTATCAGTAATCTTAGTCTTTGCAAATCAACTCTATCAGTGCCAGAGGTTAGTTGTTTTTTTTTGTCTATAAATAAAAACCTGGTGGGAGACGGTCAGATCAAGATTTTAGAATTAGTAGAAGCACATGGGGCCAGATTATCTAAAGATGCAGATAGGCACCTAGTGGGATTTTCAGAACCTTCTAAATGCATTAGTTGTCTAACTCCCACTAATTTGTTAAGCACTGTAACCTGCTTAAGAACTTTTGAAAATCCCACATAAAATACCTTTGAAAATCTGGTCCATAGTGACTAGAAACAATCTATCAATTGATTAACTTTGTTTAGTAAATCGGTTTTAAAAGCAAATGTGTAAGCAAGTAAGCTTAACACATATAAGGTAGTTTTATTTAATAAAACAATTTAAAAATGCGGTTTACTTGAATTTAACTGAATTTTAATTGAGTTCCAATTTCTAGTCCATAAGCAGCTTGACAGAAACCACTAGTAAAAAAAAAAAATCTACAAAAGAAACGCATTATTCACCATTTTTAACATTAAAAATTGTAAATCTGAATAAATGAATGCTGTGCTATATAATTGCTTAAATAAAATGTGTATAGATATAGACTGTCTTCCTGGTTAGCAAGAAGTGCCAAATTTAGAAAGCGAGCTATATCTAGTTGCAAATCAATATCTTTTAATGGTTACCATACAATGAGAATTAACTTTTTCTTCAAGAAAACGACTAAAAAGTACAAATGCACAACTAAATTAAAATTTGGTTATTTGAACCACTGTGATTTAAATCGATCCAGCCTGGTTATCAAGATCTTGAAAGACTGAGTCTGATGATTTCATTCTCTTGGTAGTGGTGGCTGTTTTGTTTTAGTACTTGTACCACCCAATCCCTGGTGGAAGTGCTTCTCTGCTGAGAGGTGGAACCACTATGCAGTACACATCTTTGGGACTTGTGAGATGGTTGAGAAGTTTTACTATTAATACTCAGTATTGTTGAATATCACTAAAATCCGTAGCACCCATACTTGAAAATAAGGTTATTCTGATTGTTGTTCCCCCTTTTTTACCCCAGCTCTAATATCCAGTATTTTCTAGAGCAGTTTATATTCTCTCAAACTCCTAGACTAAATGATTGGTGCTGTATACCATTTTAAAGGTGGGATTACATGATCTCAGATGGGATACACTGTGTTTACTGAGTTCAAGATTCTGAACACTAAAATCAGGTCAGACTTGAAGAGGGGCTGAGGAAAAGGCATAGTGGTATTTTGAATATTAAAATCATACTGTGCTATCTCACAAATTTAAAGGGACATTGGCAACTTGAAAACTGTGTCCAAAAAGATTGAACTACTAGAGTAATAAATGACACACTTAAAATTATTATTAATGAAAAATTAGCAACAGTGTTTTGTACATTTGACAGCACGTTGTATAGTTTCACTTTTCTTTTGTAGTCATTTTTAATCCCTTATTGAAAATATACTTAAACATAAATATGGAAGCAGAAAAACACCTTTTTAAAAAGTAAAAATCAAAATAATGATTTAAAAAAAATCTCAGCATATATCCTATGTTAGGAAATAGATTTTTTTTTTTTTTAAATTAGTTACTTTTTGAAAGCAGTCAGGTTGATAGTGTTCCTTTTATAAAAGCAAGACCTGGATTTTGACCAAGTTTAACTTTCAATTCCCTATTATTAGTGTGCTTATCAGAAAGTTTTAATCCAAAAGCAAGTTGGTTTCAGTAGGAAACTGGCATATTTGAATTCAAAGTCCTGAATGTTTGTAGTGATTGAAATAGAGTTGTAAATATCTCACAGTCTATTGTAACCAAGTATTACACTCTTAAGTTACAGGATTTACCCTTTTACATTTAGTACAAACTATACGGTTTAACAGGCTACTAACTGTAAGGTGACTGCTCGGATTTGTCACTCGCTCTCATAGACTTATAGCTAGGAGTAAGAAGAGACTTTAAAATAAAATACTTTAGATTGTGTTTGAAGTCCACACCACAGTTCTTCAGGAGTTTGTTGCATGTTTAGATTCTGAACCTGCATTCAGCTTGTGCAGGCAGATCTTTGTGCCCATGCGGAGGTATAATTACTTAAATAGGGCTTTTTGTGGGCAAATCCTTACATCTGCACAGTGCCCTGTTGAAATCAGTAGGGTTTAAGTATCTGCCTTCACGAATCCAGTTGCAGGACTGGGGCCTATAGTTGTTTAGAAAGTGTATGTTATTTTTATAAATGCCTCTAAAACTATTCGCAAAGCCCATGGTAACTTCCCAGATTGTCTTTAAATAGGAGCTCTGTCTTTTTTTAAAAACAAAAATTAAGAATGGTAAACCTCCTAAAGAAAGAATAATTCACTAAGAAAAAGTGATGTTTCCCAGGAACATACTACTAAGGCAGGGGTGGGCAAACTACATTCCGTGGGCTGCATCTGGCCTACTAGCCATTTTAATCCAGTCCTTGAGCTCCTGCTGGGGAGCAGGGTCTAGGCCTTGTTCTGCTCTGGTGCTCCAGAAGGGCAGCAGCATCAGGGGCTGCACCACATGGCTCCCGGAAGCAGGGGCTTCTGCTCTGCTCGCTTCCCTGCCCCAAGCACTGCCCCCTTTGGCCGGGGACCGCAGCCAATGGGAGCTGCAGGGGCGGTGCTTGCGGACGGGGCAACATGCAGAGCCACCTGGCTGTGCCTCCACGTAGGGGCTGGAGAAGAGATATGCCTCTGCTTCTGGGAGCCACTTGAGGTAAGCGCTGCCTGGAGTTTGCACCCCGAGCCTCTCCCCCTGCCCCAGCCCTGATCTCCCTCCAAACCTCTCGGTCCCAGCCTGGAGCACCCTCCTACATGCCATATTCCTCATCCCCATCCCAAACCCCACCCCAGAGTCTGCACCCCCAGCCGGAGCCCCCTCCCGCACCCTGAACTCATTACTGGCCCCACCACAAGCCTCTACCCCAACCCCAATCTTTTGAGCATTCATGGACTGCCATACAATTTCTATTCCCAGATGTGGCTTTGGGGCAAAAATTTGCCCACCCCTGTATTAAGGCATTTATAGCTATTATCTGCTTTCCACAGCCCATTTTGACTAATCTAAGGGCTTGTCTACACATCTGCAGCTGCATTGCTGTAGCACTTCAGTGAAGATAATACCTACGTCAGTGGGAGGGGTTCTCCTATTGGCATATGTAATCCACTTCCCAAGGAGGTAGTAGCTAGGTTGACAGGAGAATTCTCCCATCAACCTAGTGCTGTCACTTCCGGGGTAAGGTTGGTTTAACTGCATCGCTTAGGGGCATACCAACCTAATTTCTTAGTATAGACCAGGCCTTAGACAGGATGGAGCACTCAGTGTGATAAAACACGTGTATGTTGGATCCCTGTATATAAACCTGCTCCTGACTTCTATCAATCTGTTCAACAGCCATGCAAAGAAGCTTATATTCTTTATGTATTCTATGAATATTTTGTTTATGGTTTACATTTCTGGGTGTGCCCTTTACAGCAAGAATTACAAGAAAGAGTTGAACCTCTGGAAGATTCTCCAGTACCAAAGTGTTTCACTACTACTTCAGCAAACAGGAGAAGACTAAGTCAGATACCCGTTCAAGGCAAGTACTGGTTTTATTGTATGTATAGTTATTTCTGTTTAGACACACTTGTCCATTAGTTTGCTAATGCGTATGTTCCTAAATTGTATCACAATTCTCGTGCAAATTTAGGATGGATGTGAAGACCTCAGACTTCAGTAGTGCAATAACTTTCATTTAATTTTTAATAGTGCCTATTTTCATAGCTACAAGCTAACTTTAGACTGTTTTAAAACCCAGGTTACATATGCAACTCTGGGTGAATGAGAGCACTAAATCTGCCTTTCTTGTTACTGTCCTCGGGATACCTTGTTAGAACAAATACTAATACAAAAGAACTAGAAGAAACTCAAAACAAAAGTAAGCTAAATCAAATCAGTTGACCAAGCGCTGGACTAAGTAAATGACTTTCATTCTCCTTTGCCATTCAGAGGCCTTGTACCTGAATCTCTGTGGGAAAAGTGCTATCATGAAGTCCCCATTTTCTGATTTTAGCTTTTTTTTTTTTTTTTTTTTATGTAATGGACCACGCTTCTACAGAAGAGATGCCTTTCCTTCATAGTAGCTGTGTCTAGTGCTTCTTTAATAATGGTAGGCACCAGCTGTGCAGCGTCCCACCAAATTGAATGGGGATATGCGCAAACCCATGTATTTTCACATCTTTGTAACACTGTGTATAATAGAAGTTGGAGAATTGATAACAGGAATTCTATCTTCTCTTCTTTCCTCACCCCTTCTTGCCAGATTCTTCACAATATATTTCTCTTGCTGTCCAGCCTTGTTTAAAATGATTTACAGCTCTTCCAACACTTCCCAAGGAGACAAATCTGCAGCTTTAATAGATTTTGTTATTAGAAGCATTTTCCTGTTTGCAATCTATCTACCGATCCTTCATTCCATTTATCATACTAGAGCACATTAACTGTTAAACTTGAAGTTCTGCTTTCTCTCACTCTCAAAAAGTTATGACAGACTGAAAATATTTCTGATCTTGTGGCTTATTGGCCTAAAGCTCTTTAATGATTGTTCTTTGCAGCTTCTAAAAGAGGTGTCTGAGACTGGCAACATACTTTTTATTGTGATTTTAAAGATAGATTAGTGGGATATCTTCATTTAAAATTCCCTTTGCTCTGTTTTTCCGAGTGCCATCCTCTATTGCACCTGATAAGTGATTGGGAAGGAAGTCTTTGCTTTGAAATATTGTATTATGGACTACAAAGCAGACAGCTCCCTTCCTGTTTTTACCATGCTAATAAGTGACTTTTTGCTCACCTAATAATTGTCAGAGCACTTTAAGAGCTAAATCTTATACCTATTGAAGTTGATGCTACTAACTCCCATTCAAGACAGTGGCACCGGATCTGACCTAAGATTTGGGGCATATGCAGATACTTGGCAGTAGTGAGCCTCGATGTCAGCTTTTGGTTCCTTGAGAACTGTTTTTCTGTACGTGACTAGGGTTGAGTGAGATGAATATATCCATGATGATTAACAGAATAAAAGGCTACCAATGCACTAAAGAAGATATGGAATTTCTTCGACACATGAAAAACCAAGAACAAGCACAGAAGTTGAAGGTAAGATTGTCTGTCTGTATTTTAGCCTCCATCTTAAAATGTAAGGATCACAAGGATCTGTTTAGTTGTCATTTTTTTTTCCTAAATAAACTAGGGAGAGGGCACATGGAACTATTGGTCTCACTGTAATAGTGCACGTTTTTTAATCAGAAACCAGATTCTAAACCTTTAGTATCACTTTGTTGCCACAAAGTTGTGTTCTTCTCTGAGTGATTGCACATATGCATTCCGCTCTTGGTGTGTTCCCCTGCACAGTCACTGGGAATTTTTCCCTTAGGGTAGCTCAAGTGCCCTCTGCTGCCCCTGTAGTGTTTGTTTGGTCTCTATCCAGTAGCCAGTGGACAGGTAGCTCACAAGACCATGTGTCCTGGTACTAATTTTACTCCTGAGGGAATTCTGCACCACTGTGCAATGTAGAGTTTGTGCAAAATTTCATGTTTTCCTGCAGAATTGGGGCTGCTTGGCCAGCCTGGCGAGGATGGATCCTCTGCATGCTCTGGCTGACCGGCTTGATCCTTGTGGGCCTGGGAGACCTGGCTCTGGCAAAGGGTGAGGAAGGCCAGGGCCGCACCCTGTCCCCCATGGGACAGAGTGCACAGGTCAGAGCCTGTGCCTGGGCCCTGGGAGGAAGGGGGGGTATGTCTCGGAGCTGGGGGCCCCACACAGCCCTCTCCAGCACCCCCCAACTGGAATTGGGTTGTTAGAGGGATTTCATTAAGTCTCTACTCCTGGGGGGGAATCATTTTTGTTGTCTGCATTGTTGACATACTTGCTGACAGGCATTTGAAACAAATTACCGAAATAATTGAAACTGGTGTGATTATATTATGTTACTTTGACAAATAAAATTTGCAGAATTTTAAAATACTGTGCACAGAATTTTTAAAGTTTCGGCACATACTTCCCCTAGGAGTATGATTTGCCCCCTTTTTAGTAGTCTCAGAAAAGAGGTGAGAGATTAAATGGGCACCCTTTTATACCCCATGCTGATCCATGTGTCAGAAGTGAAGCAAATTAGCAGGGCAATTGGGGAAGCTTGTACTGCTGGTGCTCCATCTGTAATGGAGGTCTCCAGGGCAGTCAGTCTGGTGAGAGAATAAGTTTGGGAAAGAGCGAAAGCAGCTAACTGGTTCTAAACTGCTTGATCAATGTCTGCAGGGTTGAGGTTATGATAAGAGTATGAACCTACTGGCTTAGTATGGTCACAACTAGGGACAGTGTTTTCTGGAAATTGCTGCTGTTGCTGCGTTTTTTCCGAAATGACTCTTCATTTCTAGGATCGCTGATCAGAGGGTGCTAGGGCATGCAGGGTCACCGCTCCACCCCCTTCCAGATTTCTGCCTGGAGACACCTGGCTCATCCATAAGGCACAGGGAAGAGCCTGGGGTAGTTCTGACACATGGGTGGGGCATGCATGGTCATGTGCATACCCCCCCCCGATTTCTGCCTAGAGACACTTAACTCATCCCCAGGGCAGAGGCTGGGGGCTGGCTGCTGTTGAGCCTTGCTTTCAACTTCTCCCCTCCTCACACAGTCCTGGGCTTGACAAAACCGTCGCAGAGCTTCTTGACAGCGGGGCACCTGGCTCCCTCGCCAGGCTGCAGAGCAGACGGTGCTCACGCCTGTTCTTGGGAGCATCCACAGCACCTCTCCCCTGGCACATTGCTGGGAGGAGGGGTAGGAGCCAGCTCACAGCTGGCTCTAGGTTTTCAGTGCCCAGCATCTGTCCACCACCTCTCCTGCACAGCTGACTCCTGCTCCCTTCCCCCAGCACACAGCTGGCCTGGCTCCAGCCCTCTGTACCCAGTGTCTGTCTCCCACCTCCTCTGCATACAGCTGGCCTGGCTCTAGCGCTCAGTGCTCAGCATCTGTCCCCCACTTCCCCTGCACAGCTGGCTGTAGCCCTCAGTATTACAATACAAAACACTCTTTTTTGTATGAATATAATGCATATCAAAAATTTCCAAAATATACAGCTTTGAAAATCTGAAATTACTTGTTTTAATTGCTGGAGAACCCTGGCCCTGGTCATAACTCTGCTAAGAGCGTATTACACACAGTCACACAGACTAGTCCCTGTAACATTTTGGTTTAAATAATTTGGAGTACCTTGCCAACTAATTTCCTATTGAAATCCCTTGGGAACCTAATGGCCTGAAAAGCTGCAAGGCTGGAATAGATTTGGAAGGGTCCTATAGTGTTTGTACAGTAACACAAAAATAAAGCTTATAATTTACATATCTTAATAAAAACAGATACTGGCCATCCTAGGGTGAGATATGTTGATGAAGAATAGCTCTATAAATGTGTATAACAATATAAGCAAAGTCATGTGCAATACTGATTGGTGAGGAACCAGCTCCAATAGTTGCTCTATTTTTGCACGCTCCGCATTTTTAAAAAATAATTTTTCATGAGCTGGAAATGCTTCGTATTTTTATATAGTACTTAAAGAACCTGTGTGTGAGATACTAAGATGAAAACTTCTTTTACAGGCAAAATATTTACATCTACAAAAGGAACTAACCAGCATGATTCAGACAAAGGAGCTGCTGCTCGCACAGCGAGAGAAAGTGCAAAAAGAGATAGTACAAATGGTAACTGGCCCACAACGTATAAACTACAATGCAAGATTAATGCTGCCAATTTTTTTGTTTCCTTTCTTCACTTCAAGTAATAGTTTTTATATCGACTAGATAGGCCTTGTAGTTTAATGTTCTGTATTCCCAGAATATCTTCCTGTGTGTGCAGGGGGTGGGAGTTTCTTGTGGTACTAAACAGCAACCTATAGAAAATGAGCAACAGCACTGACAGCTCTCTGGAGAGCGTTATGATTCAGGGACCCTAGAAGGAGTTGTGGCTGCGAGTGCGGGTGGCTTAAAGGATACGAAGAATTCTTGTGTGGGTGTGCTGTGATCTTTGTATTTCATAAGTTATGTAGCATCATGTTGGATCAGAACTTAGATATGGGAAGTCTTCTAGAAATACCCAGATGATGCAGGAAGTAATGTTACTGATTCAGAAGTGGCACTCTTCTTCTGAATTGGTTGCTAGTGAACCAATGATAAAGCATGGTACTAGAGACCTTTATGCTGCTGGAGATGCTGCTTTTCAGATGAGACATTATAACAAAGACCTGACTGTTTGTGGTCATTAAAAATCTTCAGACTGTCTTTACACCAGTAGGAGTCTTAGCTTAGTGTCCTGAGCAAGTTCTAATTTTAGTAACTTTCCCTAAACAGTTAAGAAGTGCTGCTATTAAACTGGTGCAATGTTCCACTCCAGAGGTGGGCGAAGAGCTATACAGCCTTCGCCTACTTCACAAAAGTGGCATGAGGCTTTAGCTAATTAACATCTATAAAGCATTTTGTGTAAAAAATCCTGCTAATTATTTGTTCTTAATGTATCTTGGTAAATCGGGTAAGATTGTGTACAGTAACACAAAACATCTGTTTGAGTTTACCTACGCGGTTATGAAACAAGCCTACATAATGGCTTGGATTAGACCTATTAGTACCAGTTTTCCTGGAGTGTTTTACTCTACTAGTATTTTTTAACCAAGAATGTATATCTGTATTCTAACATGAAACCTGTTGACTTGTGCAATAACTTTCCATCTGATTTTTTTCGCTGTTAATGAAACACTGACTTTCTGCCTTCACTTCAGAAAACGTCTTATGATAGAACAGTCCAACTTGCAAGAGCCGTCCTGGGAAAGGAAATGGATCCTGCCGCTGTCGAAGCGTTACCGTCAAAAGCTGTGCTTGGGCAGCTGAACCCTGTGAAACTGCAGCATGTCCAACAGCAAGAGAGGGCTGAACTTCAGGCACTTACAAAAGAGCTAAAGATGTTAAAACATTCCATTGCCCAACTGCCTCAGAAACAGGGAATAAGGTAATTCTCTAAACCTGTTGGTTTCCTCTGAGGGGGGTGGAATCTTTTTAACTGCAACTTTGTGCTGTATAAACACAACATGACTAGAGTTGGACTGTGGCATAATGGTAGGCTGAAACTTAAGCCAAAACTCCCTCCCTCCCTCCTCCCCATTTGAGGACTGGGAAGCTTAACATAAGAACAGCCATAGTAGGTCAGACCAAAGGTCCATCTAGCCCAGTATCCTGTCTTCCGACAGTGGCCAATGCCAGGTGCCCCAGAGGGAATGAGCAGAACAGGTAATCCTCAAGTGATCCAATCCCTGTTGCCCATTCCCAGCTTCTGGCAAACAGGCTAGGGACACCATCCTGGCTGATAGCCATTGATGGACTTCTCCTCCATGAATATATCTAGTTCTTTTTTGAACCCTGTTATAGTCGTGGCCTTCACAAAATCCTCTGTCAGGGAGTTCCACAAACTGACTGCATTGTGTGAAGAAATAGTTCCTTTTGCATAATCTCCATATTGAATTGATGTCTGAATAGTCCTAACATCTTGTCCATTCAGCAGGGGGGAGGAGTTTAACAGCTATTAGTGTATGCTTTATACTGGAAGATAGGAAATGTCACAAGGCTGTATTTGTTTGTTTTTTTTAAAATGGTGTTTCTTTTTTGTCACAGATACAAAACGTTAAGGGCCAAATTGTAGGTGCAAGCAAGTTGCTGCATATAACTCCCATTGATTTCACTGTGCCTGTCTCAGAAGAGGTTGCCTAGTTGTTGAGCTCTTGGAATGCCTAATAACTGCATGCTCAGTTAATGTGCATATTCAAGCAGTGCTCCCAAGGCTCAGCACAGAGTTGAATGGCATTGCATTTACTTAGACTTTTGTCAGTAACTCAAATAACGAGTGTTTGGACTGATCTGAGTTCCATGCCCAGTGCTAATTGGAATTACACCTGCTATTTAAAAGTGAACATGATCCTTATGCATAACTCCTGTTGACAGTGGTGGCAAGCATGCAGGGTCTGGTTGAGTATACTGACTGTACTAAATGGCCTTTGAACCTTATCTAAGAAGCAGTTTGCCTGTTCTTATAGCTGCTGGTTAAGATACATTGATTTCGTTGTGGCTTAAAACCACTGATATTCTTGGATCAACCCAAAAAAAAACTAATTCACTTCTCTAAAGAGTTTAGCGTAAGCTCATGTTCATTTAAGAATTTGTATTGTACTAAATCATTCCCTTGTCCTCCTGCCTGTCAACACCAATTTATTTAGAAGGCTGTAATTCCATAAAGGGGTTCTGATAATCAGAAATCGGGAGCATAATGTGTTTGTCTTCCAGGCTGGAGAGAGAGTCTTGTAAACAACGGATACAGGAAGTGGAACGTAGAGTACAGCAAGCAGAAGTAAGTTCTGTTATCTTACTGTCCATAAGCCATCTTGGACAACCACTCCTCAAGTCCCTTGTCTTTCTAAAGAAATAAAATCTGGGATACAAGTCCAGTGTATGGAACGGTTTTGGGTGTTTGATGATGAGGGGGCAGTGGGAGACTGTACTTAGCGGTGGCATGATAGAAGGTGCAAGGATTGAAGACCTGTTTCTCCACTCACTATTCCAAAGCTTGCATGTTAAGACTACTGCCCTTCGTAAGGGATGATCGTAAAACTGCTTGGCAGAGGCTGTGCAAGTCCTTTTCACAGCTTTCAAGAATTTTCTAGTTTAAAAATAAATCTGATCCTATTTGGGTAGCTCAGATGAAGCTGCAGCCTTAACGTAGAAGAGAACTTTGAGGCTGACAAAGTTATGGATTGGTAGCATTTTTTCTTCTGCATGAAAAACCTTTATTACTCCTCTCTAGAGAGGAGTAAAATAGTGGTGCAGATCATTTGTGGCCTGGGACTACACTGTAAGCACTACTATTTGCTTTTCAGTGACTGCAGAAGGTACCAAGAAAACTGTGTGTGTACAGCATGGCTTTTCCATCCCTCTACAGGCAGTGGGGTGTGGATATTCCAATAACAGCTGGATGCTTCCTTTCAAAACTCATTTTGGTATTTAATCTGTAGAAATGCTGGTACATTTCTGCCCCACTCTGTCAATGGGATTATCCACCTACAGTGTACTTGAAAACTGTTATTTTTATTTTCTACTAGGAAGATGTGGAGAATCTGAAATGCAAAGTTGAAGCAGCACAGTCAAAACTAGCAGAAGTTCAGGTCAGTCACAGGCATAAGGGTGCAATGTTTTGGTGAAGGCGGGGTTGCGAAGTAATAAAGAACGTGCATAGCATGCCACAACCACTGGAAATCAAAGTCTGTTCTAATGGGTCGGTGGCCTACACTGCAAGGTGAATGCTATGCAAATACATCTTTTAGGGTGAACTCCACGTGCTCCGATACCAGTGTGGTGGATGCAGTAACTATAGTCTGAGCTTTTCTATTATTTTGCTGCACATGTGACCTGGCAGGCTATTCCCTTGGGACTTTTTCAGTGATCCTAGACCAGATGTATATTGATCAGCCTTTGCAGTACTAGCTAATATCCCCACCATAAGAGAATAGTGATGCAAAGTCATTGTTAACTTCGAGGATGATTGCTTTGGAGTGGCAGAAGGCTCTGGCTCCAGACTAGGTTGTAGGATTACTAATATTAGCATCCTGGACCAGTTGTCTCACTTAACTGTCAAATTACCTTGGTTACTAGTACTTAAGTATGAGTCATGTCTGCTCCCTGAGAGAAGGCTCTGAAATACCAAATGAGGCAAATATGAACAATATAGACTCTGCACATCTAATATGCATTCTCCTTTTAGGAACACCTGTGTAATACAAGAGCTGAAATAGAGAAGTGGCACATGTTGAAAGAGAAGACACCTGTTTCTCAGCCACTGGAGAATGCCCAAGATTCTGACAATGATTATCTTAAGAGAAGACTTAACAGAATCTTGCGAAGAACAGATATCTTTTTAGAAAGGGAAAAAATAATTGAAAGACTTAATCTTTCGCAATGAGTATGCCCTTGAGTTTTCTAAATTGTGTGAACAAATATGCTGCCAGAATTGTGTATGTGAAAGTTGATTTTTCAATCACCATGTAAATACAGGTTTGTTCTTTTCAAGTAAGGAAACTCTGACTCCTCCTCCTAGATCACTATGATTGGTTTGAGTAGCTTAAAGCCATTAGGAATTTTGCACACTGGAAGGAATCGCTTAAGGTCAGTGTTTATATACATAAAAGAATAATTAAAGTTATTTATTAGTTGCTATCTAATCTAAAATTAATTCCTAGCCTAAGAAAGCACTATAATAATCCTGGTGTCACAAGCCTTTCCCCTAAATTGTTTTAAAGCAGGATAAATGAAGTTAGTAGAAACACAGTTTGTCTTCATGGCCCCCTGGTCCCAGCCCTCTCTTGTATTAACTTTTTGGTGAATCTAGTTCTTCCATGATATGTTTAACATGTCCCAATAGCATCCTTGACTCCTACAAAGAATGGAGGAGCTGTAGACTCCATAGATTCTAGTTTTAGACTGTGTAGAACTCTTAAGGATACACATCCTATAGCAATCATTCCTGAACATGATACATATGTACAATTTATTCAAAATACATAATCTCACTATTTATACAATCTAAAGTCTAGCAATATATACAAATACAGTACAGGCTGAGGTAAGACAGTACATTCTGGGAGAATAGCCAGTTTCATACCAATGATTTTTTTGTATCCATTAATCTCTGTAGATGGGACTATGCATCTTACAGTACAGGCCATTAGCTCAAGTTTGGCTTAAAATAAACCTTTTATCTTGTAACACAGACATTTCATGCATAGAGAAAAAGTGTTTAAACTAAGCTTTGGTAAACCTGGAAAGAAAATTATATTTTGGCTTTTTGTTCTATAAACAAACTCTTACTGCACTGGAGGGATTTTGCTTCTAGATATTTTTCTACTGAAATTCTGACCTGCCTTAAGTGAATTAATTCAAAGCCACTCATTTATGTGCTATGGCTGGGGTACACATAGACCCTGCTTTCGTACTGCAGCTGGTTACTTTATGTGCATACATTGCCCTTAGGTAGCACAACAATTTTTTTTATCCAGAAGAGTAAGTTTGTCAGATACAGAGTCTCCAAATAAATACATTTAGGAAAATACCACAGACGGAATTTTAACACATTTATGTAATCCTTCCATTAAACAACAGCCTAGTAAGTGAAACTTTTAGCAGAAGGCTGAGACTTAAAATATTCACATTTAGAGACCAATCCTACAAAACTCTAGTCACATGAGTAAGCGTTTGCAGGATCAGGCCTTAAAACACAGTGTACGTAATTCCAAAATCACAAACGTGATTAGTACCAGGAGAAAAATAAGTTATGTATCACATTGTTGTAAAAACTAAATATCAAGGCAGAGTAAATTTGCAGCAAGAATGGGATTGGCACAGTCATCAAATTATATTTAGTTGTTACACAGGCCTTAGACAAACAACAAGGCTCATCTGAGTCATGTGTCAACAGAAAAGTCCATAAAACTGGGCATGCAAGTGCCATTTCACTTTCCTCATTTGTTTAGTGTTTTTTTTAAACAGCAACCAGAGAAGTTTTCATTTGGCAAGGTTAAACAAGGCTATGGTGCTTTGTAAGTAGACTACTCTCTTTCAGAAGACCATTTCTCTTAATATGCAATTCAGCACAGCTTTGTTTCAACTTTCCCTGCAGTATTTTTATTTTAGGATGAATCCAATGGGTTATATAGTGGCTTCTAAACGGTTGCACACTTTAAAACAAATCTCAATTAGTTTAAGACTCTGTTCATCTCTAGAATGAAGGGTGAAAATAACCATCAGTCTAGAGGACCAAATGCACCTACAATACCCTGAAATGTTTGTGCACAAGCTTTAAACCTGTCCCTTAAAAAGCTCTAGCAGTACTTGCCTACTCATTAAAACCAGTACAAGTGTTTAAAAAAAGTCACTCTTCTCTCAAAGAATGACCAAGTTGCCAGCCACATTGGGAACCTCAGAGGATTATTCAGTAGTCTCACTTAGGGATAAACTCTCAAGTAACTATTGTTAAGAACACTGATCATACTAGTCTGTTTGACTGTACAGAGAAATTATCCCTAGAAAAGATCAGGGGTGAGGTCCTGTGGCCAGACTAGGTGATCTTGATGGTCCCTTCTGACCTTAAAGTCCATGAGGCAAAGCTAACAGATGGTGGGGTTTTTTAAAGGAAGCTAAAAACAGTAGAAAAATTAACTCTGGAGTGGTGATCCTGCTTCCAATGAAGTCACTGGGAGTTTTGTCCTAGGGTTCAGTTACAGCAGTCCCAGAAACATTAAGCGTTTTTGAAGTTCTCTGGGGGGAAAGCTAGAATCTCTTACTGTTTCTGAAATTCACATGTACCTTCAGCAAGGTCTAAATTATTGGCGCTCAGGCTATAGAAATGTATCATTCCTCTCCATGCACCATGACAATCTTTCCGCTGACTATCAATCTCTGAAGTTCATCTTAGGGAGCTCCTCTATCTGATGTACAGTAGTAAACTGGGTGTCCATGATTTCTGAACAGCAAGTAAATCAGATGTATATACCCTCAAAGAAATGGCAGGATCGTTAGTTTCCTGGACCTCCGCTATCACATTTTTGTGCAACTCCATGTTACAACAACTTACAATACAAAAAAAATTCAATGGGATTCAAAACAGCCATTTTAAGAACTCACATTTGCTACCTCCTAGCTCATTCATGACTTACCTCAGTTCTCAACTTCCTGTGAAATGTGGCATGCTCTGTGGTACCTGATACACCAGTTCAACTGAGGAACCCGGTCCAGGCATCCCCTTTGGTGTATCATACAGTGCATGTGCAGATGATGAGCTATCTGTCTTAGCTAAGAGTTTATTGCAAGTTCCTACTGTGGGAGGGGCTTGGTTCGCTGTAGTCTTGAAAGTAGAAATAGAAGAGACACCAAGAGGTGCAGTGGGATGACCTGACATGTCCATGATTATTGGGGTTGCATATTCTGGTCCAGTGACAGGTAATGGTTCAGCATAAGCATGATAAACTTCTTGTACAGGTGAGTTGTAAGGATCCACATCAGCATAGCTTGCTTCTTTTCCTTCTTCTGGTTTAAAGGTTGATCTCTGATGAAGTGTGCCAACGATTCCCCCTACCAGTGGTTGAGCATACTCTGTGCAATGTCCCAAAAAAGAAAATTTTACAGATGGGAAAATATTTTACTCTAATATGGTGGCATTGTGTTAAAAAGAGAAACCCTCATAAGGGACATTAGAATTACCACACGGCATCAAGCCAATGGTCCATCTAGTCCAGTATCTTTTCTCTGCCAGTGCCAAATATTTCAGAGGAAGGTGCAAGAAACCCAGGAGTAGACCATTATTTGAGTCAATACCTATAATTAAGCTTGACAGACGCTTGGGCTGAAAATTTACCATGCTGCCTGTCTGCCCAGCAGATTGGAGTTTCAGTGAAAACTGTTTAGCTGTTTCCAATACCCAGATGACAAGGAGCCTCGGGGTGAGAGACTAAGATGGGAACATAGGCAGAAGGGTCTGTGCCCACTAGAGCACACTACAGAACCTGGAATTAAACCCAGGATTCCCAAATATCTACGTTCCTCTGATGTCAGCAAATAGCTGTGAAACCCACCTCACTCATTCTCCTCTAGGGCTGGTCCACAAAGAGGAGGGAACCTTCTACTGTTAACAGTCACTCTGTTTAGCAGAGGTCTGTGCTGTGGAGGTAGGGGTTCCAATCCTGCTGTTAAAGGGGTTAATATGATTCCACAAGATGGAATTCGTTTTTTCAGTTTGCCTATTGTAACAAAGTTCCTCCTCTGCCTTGGCAGGTCCTGTGCTTTCTGGCGGATTTGCTCACCTCATCACTGGCCAGCATGGGGAAAACGAAGAACAATTTCTGTTGTCCCACCTAGTGGGTTGGGGACAGGATCCCTTTCCAAATTAGACCTTCCCTGCTGGTGTTGCTCACAGACCAGGTCAGTTCCTCCTGTGTCCAATCAGGAATTGAGGGGGATGGGGGGAACCCGGGCCCGCCCTCTACACCAGGTTCCAGCCCAGGGCCCTGTGGCTAACGGCTGTCTCCTGTATCAGCTGCGTGACAGCTACAACTCCCTGGGCGGCTTCCCCCCAGCACCTTTATCCTCACTGCAGGATCTTCCTCCTGAAGCCTGATAACACTTGTACTCCTCAGTCCTCCAGCAACAGCATGCCCTCTACTAACTGAAATGAGGTCCTTTTTAAACCAGGTGTCCTGATTAGTCTGCCAGCCATGACTGATTCTAGTAAATTCTTAATTGGTTCTAGCAGGTTCCTGATTCACTCAGGGAACAGAAAACTAGTCATCCAGTGACCACTATGTTTGCCTTCTATCAGACTGCAGTACCCTGGTGCTGCTTTAGTGAAGATGTTACAACTCTGACAGGAGGACTTCTCTCCCATCAGTGTAGTTAATCCACCTCCGTAAGAGGCGGTAGCTATGTTGAGGAGAGAAGCTCTCCCCTCAACATAGTACTATCTACACGAGCAATTAGGTCAGTATAAATGCATCGCACAGGGGTGTGTATTTTTCACACCCCTAAGTGACATAGTTATACAAGTTTATAGTGTAGACCTGACCTTAGGAAGTTAAACACTCAAAAATTAGGATATGCCAGAATTAAGGTTGCCTGTGGAACCTTTATAATCTGAATAACTATGAGAAGACAGAACAGGTAGGGAGGAAAGGAGAAATATACCAAAGTCAAGTCTTTTGCTCGCTCGCGCTCTCTCTCTCTCTCTCCAGCACAAACAATAGGAGATGAGGGGTAAAACCAGATTTCAGCTATAGCAAATGCATGCAGTAGAAATCATTTCACACATTAAGCCAAAATACATGGTCCACAACAAAAAACAGGTACCTGCAGACTCAGTCTGTAAGATCGTTGGGACTTCTCTTGGTCTCAGGTGACTAACTTCACTGTTGCTATAGCGAACAGGGGTTTCTTCATGCTCTGCTGACTTGGCAGGGAGAAACTGCTTCATGCCTTTCCACCACCCTTCAAGATTTTAGAAATAAAAGATGTAAGAACTTACAACAATGCATAATAAAAAGTCAGTGGTAATTCATTCATGTAAGTTACTAAAGATGCTAAAAGTATCACACACCTTTCTTAGTCTCTGTGAAAACAGCTTGCCTTTGCTTTGCCCCGCCCCCCCCCAGAAAAGAAAGGTCAACAAATTAGTTATCACTATTCACAGAACACCTGGAGCTTATAGGATACTTTACCAGACAATCATAAAATTACATTTAATACATTGTTGAAGTTACTGATGTCCAACAAATCTGTCTGACAAAAGGCAGGAGGCTCAGTAATAAGGCTTCCACTCCATTTTTAACTGATATCATTTCCAAAGCAACAGGGACAGAATGAAGAATCTAGCCCTGAATTTCTGTGTTACCACCATTGCTGGTCCTAGTACACAGATGTAAGAATTTCAGTAAATAAATTTTTAGGTTCAAAATACAGCATGGAAAATATTACAGAGGCCAAACTTCTTGTGTTGAACAGTGAGCATTCTTAGTGAATAAGGAGCCCCGTGTATTAGCACTCCTAGGCTATAGATTTTAACTCCACCCTTCCCTGCCCCTTAAAACAAGGTGGGTGTTTGTGTGTCACAAGAGTGTGTGTTAAATTGAGGATTTTCACAAGGTGAAAAATCACAAGAAGCTAATCAGATATAATATTATAGGCATGGAAGGTTGAGAAAATCTCATGCACTTAAAAGAGCAATGGGGAAATAGAAAATAAAGTTGACAAGCATACTAAAGTGTTTTCAGTACTAAAAAAATCCTACAAAAGTTCATCAATATTCAGAACTCTCAGGATATCCAATTACTGTATATAAAAATTATTGCTCAAAATGAGATTCCTTGTTCTGTTTCTCTTGTTTAAATGGAAAGATTCCAACCTTTCCTGTGTAGAATTTCAAGTCAGTATTACAAGGTTCTGAGTGGAGGTCTAATAGTATACTTTGGGAAAAAAAGAGTCTTCCTATTTTTGAAGCCAACGTACAGAAATAAAAGTTACAAGTCTGAATGGAAGAGGAATTCAGTACCACTGTGTTACAACAAGCTGGTAAAGATGAAGTTACAGATAGTATCATTGTTTAAAATGCATGTTTTAAACACTAATGCTCATTAAGGCTGACACTGAGTCCAGAGACTTTGTCACCATTTTGTTACCTGCGCGATCCCAGTAAGGTAAGTCATATGTTCCTTCAGCTTTTTTCTTTCTGGAAAAAAATAAAAAGTTGGACACATTTAGCTACCATATTCAAATGTAAAAACACATTAATACTGATTTAGCAAACATTTTGCTTCAGAAGAAAAATCCTGACAAGTTATAGCACTGAAATGTTTACAGACTAGTGATGATTTCTATTATAAATCCTGATAGCTGGTGGTCGTTGGAGGATATGAAGCTGCAACTTTCCAATTTCAGCACCTCCTCAACTGGTCAACATGAAAGGAGACCGCTGGGTCATGTATTAGGCTGGATCCCTTTGAATTGACTGGGGAGAGAAGGCCTTGACCATGCCCTTGGCTGTAGCTGGTGCTCGAGGTTCAAAATATAATCCCCCACAAACTAGTGTCTCCCAAAATTTCAGGAAAGAACTCTGTAGAATACAGCAAACCTTCATAATGCTAGCCAATAAAATATGGAATCTTCAGGATGCAGAACATTTCCTCTTCGTATATGAATGAACTAATAAATCCATTCTGGAAAGGTTTAACTACAGTTTCCATACTTACATATGCAGTGTATTTCATACCTACATGTTAAATTAAAATACTTTACATGAGTGCTAATCATCCATTAATTTACCGGTTTCTCCAGTGCCATGCACACACTAAGATCAGAATGAGAGTAGTGAAGACCATCACCAATACTGGAACTAGGACTGCTGCCAGTGCCACATCTGAAATCCATTAAACAAAAGTGGTGTAGGACAGAATAACTTTTTGCACATCCATTTTTAGTTCACAAGTTCTTTAGGGAAGACACCATAATTTTTTATATGTTTGTACAGTGCCTAGCACAATGGGGTCCTGACCAGGCTGGCCTCTAGGTGCTACCTTAAATGTAAATGTTAAATAATAAATTTAACACCCAATTTTTCCACATATATGTACAATCAGTAGTTTTTCCAAGCTACTATATCAGAGTCAGAAGATTTCTTATTATTTGTATATGAAAAAACAGTTCAAATTACAGTTTGCCTGAATATCAACCTAAAGAAAATTAGAACATCACGGGAACACAGACTTCTGAACTTAGCACTTAAAATTGACTTGAAGGTGTCAACGACATTTAAACAGTATTCGTATATCATTTGGCAGCAGCCTACTCTTTGGACTACTGTCCCAACTGCCGTTCCTCACTGCCTGCACTTTTAGTGCTCTTACTTACTTTTGACAATTTTCTTGGCTAAAAATCAATCAAAGTGATGAGGTTTCATACCAGCATGGATGCTTCATGGAAGAAATTAATGGCATTAATGTAAAATATTAGAACTCATCAATTTTTGACAATAGGTAACAAATGGCTGAAATTCAATAAGACAGACACTGATGTCTTTTTGGTGAACTCACTCAGATGGAAAGTTCAAATCTGGAATTTTTCTTTCTTGTGACAGTGGCCTTGAATGAAGAGGTGTACCCAATTTCAAAATTCTAGCTCAAAAGGGCACCTGAATATTTAAGAATGCCCATACTGAGTCAGACCAATGATCCATTTAGCTTAGGATCCTGTCTTCCAGTGCCACATGCTTCAGAGGGAATGAACAGAAGAGAGCAATTATTGAGTGACCCATCCACTATCATCCAGTCCCAGCTTCTAGCACTCAGAGATTTATAAACGCCCAGAGCATGGAGTTGTCCCTGTGACCATCTTGGCAAAGAGCCATCGATGGGCCCATCCTCCATGAACGTATCTAATTTTTTTTTTAACCCAATTACAGTTTTGGCCTTCACACCATTCCCTGGTAACGAGTTCCACAGGTTGCCTGTGTGTTGTGTGAAGAAGTAGTTGATTTTGTTTTAAACCTGATGCCTATTAATTTCATTGGGTGACCTCTAGTTCTTGTGTTATGTGAAGGATTAAATAATACTTCTCTATTTATTTTCTCCACACCGTTCATGATTTTATAGACCTATATCAAATCCTCCTTGGTCATCTCTTTTCTAAGCTGGAATGTCCCAGTCTTTTTAATCTTTCAGATAGAAGCTGTTCCAAAGGATTTGTACATTTGCATATCTGAGGGCAGAATGTAGCTATAAATCGTTACCCATCATATGGGGCTCTACTGGAGTAATATAAATATTTAAAAAGGAAAAGTGAGTGTGATAGGATTTGTTATAGCAGGTATAAGTTCAGCGCACCATAAAGGGCAGAAAGTAAATCCAAAATAATTTACATTTAGATAAACTATGTTGGCGTAAGAGAGACAAGTGGGTGAGGTAATATCTTTTATTGGACCAACTTCTGTTGAGATGAGCTTTCGAGCGACACAGAGGAAAAGTTCTGTGATGCTTGAAAGCTTGTCTCTCACCAAAAGAAGTTGGTCCAAAAAAAGGTAACGCTTCGCACACCTTGTCTCTAATATCATGGAACCAACAACATTGCAAACACCAGTGAAAGATATGTTAACATAAGACCTATTACTACAGTTCTCAAACACTATCACCACTTAAGTGTTGATACCTTTGGTTACAGTTGGAGTCACAGTGGTGTTTTTGATCTCAGGAGTGGAGGTTGTTTTGTCAGTCTGCAGGGAGAAGTCGTTGCTACTTTGTGGTGGTGGTGGTGGCGGTGGCATGGTAAGTTTTGGAGCCCGACCTGGATAAAGATATTTAGGAAAAAAGTTTACCCAATCATGGTGCTGGTTTAAGTTGAACAAACTCCTTGCATATGAAAGGAAAACGTGGCCAGTTTACCAAAGGACTCATTCATTTTGTTCAGTCAGAAAAGGACATGAGCCCATGAAAAGTAAAAGCCAATTGCTAATATCTTTGATACAAGGAGCTTATCCATGGAGCACTTCAGGTAGGTATTTTCCAAGTTACATAAGTCTCAGAATATTTTGAGTGTCAAACTAGAAAATATTAGTCCAGTGGACATTACAGGAAGATGAGATTTTTCTGATCCTCCTCAAAAATATTTTAGAGAAAAAACATTTTGTCATGATTTCTGATGGAAACCAAAGCCAAAAGTTTAGGTGATATCTACAAACATATTCCAGTGTTTTACAGTGACTGAGGCATTTTTAATGGTCTTACCTATATTAAACTGACATCCTAGCAGTTCCACTTTCATTGCAATTTTCTGATGCCATTTTAATGGGTTAACCCTAACAAAACGTGCAATAATAGGTGGAATGAAATTATTGCGAACTTCCTGGTAATACTCAGTGTTTCCTTGAAATATCTAGAAAAAGAAAAAGACATTCAAACTGAATTATTAGCTCCTACAACGTATGCTATACCAATTCATTGCTAACTATGCCGTATTTAACAACTTCAATTAACGAAATAAGCAGTACACTGCATTGTGTAATTAGGACCTACTACCTGTTTCCTGAACAGTGCTGCTGACAAGCGTCTCAAAGAGAAAGGGTGACTAACTGCAGAGAAGTATGAACCAGAACCAAAACCTCAACATCTTACCTCAAGAGTAGACAAGTAGAAAGAACTTTAGTGCCCATCACCTACCTCATTTCCAGTACCATTGTCTCAGAATAAAATCTGCCAGCTATCATGACATTACTCCATTGTCATTTTATGTATAACACCTATGGCAAGAGTCTAATCTTACTGATAGATAATTATGCATCTTATATCCATCAGTCTTGTACTTAGACCTCAAATATGGCAGGCAGTTGCAACAACAGAATGCCAAAAAAAACTGTTGATGCCTTTATAATATTTTAGGTTGTCATGTGTATGGATAAAACCTCTACTGAATGGAATTCAAGACCTGCTCAAGTATGTAATCAACATTACACTCGAGTGCTCATATGGTTGCAGTCTACAGAGGTTGTAAATCTTGATATGAAAACAAAAGGGACTCTGGAATTTTGAAAAACCCACAAAAAGACCTTTAGGAACAATTCCATATATTTGTTCAGGGTAAAAATAGTGGATTATTTCAGTCATGGAATTTTACAGGCCATGAATTATTTTCACATAGAAAAAATCAAACAAATGCCAGCTATTACATAGTTACTATCTGACCACCATCACTAAACCTGACACACACTAATGACTTAGAAAGTCTACTCTGAACGTGTGCTGGAAAAAGAGAAACCAAATCCAGCGTCTCTGAAGGTACTGAACATGATCACACAAATCTGACCGGAAATTCGGGGGCATGGGTTGGTTGGTCCATACTACAAGGAGGGGATGAGATCCCAATAGAAAGTTATTTCCCTCCTTCCCTTTGCAGTGTAAGCAGGAGGCGGCCTTGAAAAATACTAGTAACTAGACCGTCCTTGGTGAAAAAAAAAAAAAATACCTGGGAGCCAAGGTCTATTTGAGCCTGCACTTCCCTGTTGGTATATTAATGGGATATATATGGCAATTTCAACCGACGCAGTTTATCATAAAAAACCCTGAGAGAGCAAGCTTGATTAGGGTTGACAACTGAGTAATCCTGGGAATGGAGGCAACTTCCTCATATTGTCCAGAAATATCTAAAACAAAGACATGGAAACAATACTTTCCATAAGCCCGCTAGAGTCCCTACAGACATACTTTGTTCTATCATTTTTAGAGGATCTGCTGACCCAGCCTGTCACGATCATTTAGGTCAAGGGTAGGGTTTCAAACTTGATCTGCTATTCGATAGGCAGGCAGCACAGTTATCTGGACACAAACATATTGTGTTTTTAGCAACCCGGGTTAGCCAGAAGGTGCACTCTGCGCCAGCTGTCATTTCGTTAGTGCCCAAATGAAGAGTGAATTACAACAATCGGCTCTAAGTTTAAGAACATCTGATTACTGTGGCCAAGTTTGTGTCTCGCAGGATAGGGTATATTCTGATCAGCTGGCCGTGGAAGAAAGTTTGTCTAGATGCTCTTTCTAGGATCAGTCCAGGACAGCTATGTGGAGCATTATTTTGATGGAGATAAGGCAAGTGCCCCCTATAGTTCTTCAAAGTGTATTCTATCCACAAGCATAACCTCTGTCTTTCCCAGAAGCCAATCTCATCAAGGTTCTGAGATAGCTAGAGAAGGACATCGTTTGCATTTGAATCAAGGGAAATGTATCTATGTATTGTTTGCATTTTCTTTCTGCCAGCATTAGAGACGTGTTAGAGACATAAAGCAAAATTGAGATTAAAACCTTGTGGCACCTCAATGCACAAGGGCCTTCGTTACTGCAGCATTAGTCTGTTACAACCTTCTAGATGCAGCCCCAAGCTCATGACTGGTATTTTTCATAATCCTCTATTAATCCAAAGGGTGGGAAGGAAAAGATAATGCTAGATCATCACATGGACTTTTAGCTCCATCTACAGGAAAAAGGCAGCAGACAGCTAATTTCCTATTGAAAGTCAAAACACCTGCCCTTTTACCATCAATACATCAAGAAAGAAAACAAAAATTCCTACCAGTTCCTCCATTCTTCCTTTAATTAAGATTACTTATATAATATCACAAGTTTATCTACTGTAAATTGGATATGATTAACATATGATCTCTAGTTCAGGAACTTATATGTCACTGAATATTTACGTAAAAGGATGGAGTGCAGTTTGCAGTGGATTAAAAAGTGCTTGAATAGAAGTCATTGCCAGCCTCCCACTGCAAGAGCACTTACCCCAAACTTCCTCATTCGCGCATTGCTCAGATATGCATATGCCAATACAATCTTTGCTTTTATACAAAAATCTAATCACAGAGAGAAAATTATGGTACGGGTACAGTCATCTTATAATGCACAACAGAGTCTTATACACATTTTCTGGTCAACTGCAAGTTTTGCACTTCTTTACATAGGACAGAATAGAGTCTAGGTAAAGCCAAATCCCCTATAAAGCATAGCATTGTATTCTCTGCCAGACTATGGATCAACGCAAGCTCTTTCAGACAGGGACAGTCTTTTTGTTGTGTACCTAATAGGATGAGGTCCTGGTCTGTGAAGGGAGTTCCTACGCTAGTGGTTCTCAAATGAGTTTTTACTGTGGCCAAATGTGTGGCCACAACATATTCATAGTGGCCACAGTTTTGAACATTAAAATATACAAGGGATAGTCTAGTCACTTGGTTATTTGAAAGAGTCATGTGGATTAAACAATATATCTTTTCAGTATAAAGAATAATATGTACTATTAATACCACAAGTTACACGGTTTTTACTAGCTATATTACTATCTATAACTAACAATTTTTTAAAAAGTTTGTAACAAACTATCTCACTTTTTTGTAGCCAAATAGTTGTAAATATGAACTTTTTTAATTTCAAAAGGTTCTTGAAAGGGAACTGATCATGACTCCTCTCTTCCAGTACCAGTCAGAGTGCAGCCTCTGGGCTTTTGTCAGTAAGCTTGTTTCTGTATTTGCTCTTCACAAAATAAAGTGCCCTGAATGCACACTCATGTATAACAGTTGTTGGAAATGTGTTTGGCATCACTACAGCCACATACACAGGTTCTTTGAAGTGATCTGAATGCTTTGCACACCAAAACTTGTCAAGCTCCGACACACAGGGATCACAGAGAGGGCGCTTCAGTTGTTCATCTCTATGGAATTCACAGAGGCAGCAGCCCTACTACAGTACAGTGAAATGCTGCTGGGCCAACCGTGGGCTTTGGTGGCTGCTGCAGGGAGCAGAGTAGTGGCGGCAGCAGGCAATTTGGGAAAAGAGCTCCAAAACGGCCACATTTGAGAATCACTGTCCTAGGCACTACAGTAATACAGATACAGTGAGAGACAAGTGCAGGTTAATTTTTAAAATGCACACTGTGATGTATGCAATGGTGGAGTTATGACTGCATACTATCATAGCACCAGATGATATTGTAGTGATAGGCAATATCAGAAATGTCTAAGATGCTTCCATGGCAGAAAAGTAATGTGTTAAAAAAACATACAAAGGAATTACTCCTACTTCTGTAGATTCATACCCAGATCAGTGATTGTTATAGCACCATAAAGGAAGAGTTACAAAATGCAGCAACAAACACTGTGTATCACACATCTAGTTTTGGGTCCAAACAAGCAAGAATCTGAGCGGAAATTCTAATTTCAAATTTATGTCATATATAAGATTATAGATATCACATACTTCCACAACTAACACTAAGTTAAAACTAGGGCTTTCGATTAATTGTAGTTAACTCACGTGATTAACTCAAGAAAATCAATCACAATTAATAGCAGTTTTAATTGCACTGTTAAACAGTAGAATACCAATTGAAATTAAATATTTTTGGATGTTTTTCTACATTTTCAAATATGTTCATTTCAATTACAACACAAAATACAAAGTTTACAGTGCTCACTTTATATTATTTGTATTACAAATATTTGCACTGCAAAAATGATAACAAATAGTATTTTTCAATTCACCTCATGCAATACTGTAATTACAAATGTAGATTTTTGTTACGTACCTGCACTCAAAACCAAAATAATGTAAAAAACTTTAGAGTCTATAAATCCACTCAGTCCTACTTCTTGTTCAGCCAATCACTAAAACAAACAAGTTTCTTTACACTGATGGGAGAGAATGCTGCCCGCTTCTTATTTACAATGTCATCTGAAAGTAAGAACAGGCATTCACATGGCACTTTTGTAGCCGGCATTGCAAGGTATTTACATGCCAGATATGCTAAACATTTGCATGCCTCTTCATGCTTTGGCCACCATTCCAGAAGACCTACTTTCATGCTGATGATGCTCATTAAAAAAATGTGTTAATTAAATTTGTGACTGCACTCCTTGGGGGAGAATAGTTATGTCTCCTGCTCTCTTTTACCCGCATTCTCCATATACTTCATGTTATAGCAGTCTTGGAACACTTTCACCGCAGACTTGACAAAACGCAAAGAAGGTACCAATGTAAAATTTCTAAAGATGGCTACAGCACCTCACTCAAAGTTTAAGAATCTGAAGTGCCTTCCAAAATCTGAGAGGTACGAGATGTGGAGCATGCTTCCAGAAGTCTTAAAGAGCAACACTCTGATGCGGAAACTAGAGACCCTGAACCACCAAAAAAGAAAATCAACTTTCTGCTGGTGGCATCTGACTCAGATCATGAAAATGAACATGCGTCGGTCCGCTCTGCTTTGGATCGTTATCAAGCAGAACCCATCATCAGCATGGACACAAGTCCTCTGGAATGGTGGTCGAAGCACGAAGGGACATATGAATCTGGCACGTAAATAACTTGCAACACTGGCTACAACAGTGCCATGTGAATGCCTCTTCTCACTTTCAGGTGACACTGTAAATAAGAAGCAGGCAACATTATCTCCTGCAAATGTAAACAAACTTGTTTGTCTGAGCGATTGGCTGAACAAGTAGGACTGGGTGGACTTGTAGGCTCTAAAGTTTTACATTCAAAAATAAAACAATGCAGTTATTTTTTGTACATAATTCTACATCTGTAAATTCAACTTTCATGATAAAGATTGCACTACAGTACAATTGAATTGGTGAATTGAAAACTACTATTTCTTTTGGTTTTTACAGTGCAAATATTTGTAATAAAAAATAAGTATAAAGTGAGTGTTGTATACTTTGTATTCTGTGTTGTAACTGAAATCAATATATTTGAAAATGTAGGGAACATCCAAAAATATTTAAATAAATAGTATTCTCTTACTGTTTAACAGCATGATTAATCATGATTAATTTTTTTAATCATTTGACAGCCCTAGTGAAAACCTCTTTTAAAAGGTGGTTAAAATATATGATCTGGTTGTAAGTAAATAGTGTTTTATTTTATTAGGTGAGGGAATAAAAGCAACAAAAATCTTCATGGACTTTCACGGATTCATTTCCGTGATTTTAGTCTCGCATTACATATTTAAGGATTAAAGTATATTTTCTCAAGTTTGAAAACACTAACCAAACTAGAGGTGTAATTCAACTTTCTTTCTACTTTTACTTTCTGAAGGGACAGAAAGTCATTTCATTCACCAAAATATATAACATTAGTACATGGATAGCATGCTGTATCAGAGGGGTGGGGGTGGGTTGTGTGTGCGTGCGTGTGCACAAAATTAAAGACGTTCTCAGTATACCATACACCAGGCTCCAGAGTTTTATCAAAACATTCTTCAGAATGATAAGTGTATAAACGAGACACTGAAGCCTGCAAATATATTATGGACCTCATTTGCTCAGAAAGTATGTTGGCAAAAGGAGTCTATTCCGTTTATTTTAAAATAATAGAAGCTAAAATATCCTACTGTTCAGACAGCGCGCTCTGTGCTGCACAGTTTAGAGGAAGTCGTGGTCCCCATCCCAAAATTCTTATAATCTAAACAGATCACAAGAACAGACTGAGAGACACAGAAGATGGCTCTAATTTAGGACTATTTTCTTTTTTAATAGTGTGCTGACAGTTCTTACTGACATAGGGTAGCATTTATGGGCCCCACAGAAGGAGAGCACTTTCAGGAGAAAGACAAATGAGTGGGCTGATGCCTAGTGCACAATGATCTGTTCTCCTAACTACTCACTTGTATTCTTGTTTGTGCTATATGCCCGTTTCTATTGCTAGGATAATGTGATAGCAGCAATAGGAAACAACGCTTTCTTCAATTTTCTATACTGTTTAATAATGTAATGCTAATCAATAAACACTACTGAATGGAGCAAGATTGGTCTGCAACTGCCTAAACAGCTCTTTGCTCTTGGATTAAGACACCCAATTGCAAAAGGTGATTTTTATTTTTTTTTAAACATGCCAAACAGTGGCCAAAATTTCCGAATGTGTATAGGGGTTCTGGGAACCCAATTTAACACCTTATTAGGCACAGATTTTCAGGCATGTGCTCAGCATTTTCTGAAAATTAATCTCTTTAAGCTCTCTCAATCTGGGCACCCAAGAACGGAAGCAAGTAGAACAATTAGTTGCTTTTGATAATGTTAGCCAGCGTCTTCACTAAGATTAACAATGAACAGTATTGCTGCTCATTCACTGCTTCTTTCTATTTAGGTCAAATTTATGGTACCAAGCACTGAAGTAGTCTCTCAATCAGATTGGTCTTAAACTCAATTATTTTTTTAACATGAAAACACATATAAGGGAAGCAGAGATTTTTTTCTTTTAGATTAAAAATTAACTTCCATCTTCTCTTTGTACTCCTATCTGCCCCTGCTGTTTCCCCCTCCCCTTCAGAAAGCAACAACAGGTTGACTTTTATCTTTCACTTTTCATTAATCACCACTTCAAATGCTTCCTTCTGATTTTTTCAAAATAAAAGGTTAGAAGCAGTTGCAGAAACACACTCCTAAAAGCCCTGGTTGCATCACCATTTTCTTCTCACAATTTCCCTTATAACTTGCAAGAGTTACGAAGCTACTAGCAAGAGTTTCAACAGTGCTCAACTCTTGACTTTTTAAACTTATTTTTAAAAATATAAATTGGAATAAAACCTCCAGATGTGTGCAGTATGCATATATTTAAGAATCAAAGGGAGAACATCCGCATATACGGGGCCACTGAAAAGCACAGCTGTATAGAAAGTGATCTAGGAGCAGAGGAAAGTATACTACAGTATAACTATAGATTTCTTTTTGCTCCAATTATTTAAATATACTTTTTCATCACAACTTGCGGGTTTTGGTTAAATACATTACTACAAATGTATTTTTAAATATTTCTTCTTTTATTTAAGACTTCATTTTATTAACCACAACTGACTTTCAAGCTACATATTGCATTCTACTTCAGGAATTTGCAGGTGGTCACTATACTAGAGACAAAAACACATAGTTCAAATACTCTGTAGAAAAGGCTAATATCTAAGTATAAAAATAGAAAACCTTTCTATTCTCAGGCAGGAGAGTGATCCAATTAAACATCTTTGACAATCATAAAGTCTAATTATCAGGCTAAAGAGTGAAGATTTTACCTTAAAGGCCAGAAGAGGGCAGTCAAAGCTAGAATTAAAATCAATGGCTGATTCCGTTTCTTCTCAGGCTGCCCAAGGCTCACTCACAGCTCCTAGTCAGTTTTCCTGTGTAGCTTCAGCAGGCAGGACCAGTCCTGTCAGTCACCAGGGAGTGTCTTACTCCCCCCTGCAGAAGACTTCCCAGTGTGACTGTTTCCAAGCTATCCTAAGAATTCTGATACACAAAATAAAAGTAATGAAGACACCTTTTCCTATGTTTCAACTGTCAACAGAAGACTTCCCATCACAATATGGGTTAGAATTGCAAGATGAAAGGTAACAAGAAAGGCCAGCACATTAGTAATTGCAATTTTGTCCAGTTTCTCAACCAGGTGTCCCAATTTGAATCCATTCCTGGTTTAACTCCAGGCTAATGCTAAGAGCTCTTCTTGGGAGCAATTTGCAATAGCGTGAAGGTGAAGATGGGAAAGAAGGAATAAGAATCTTTGAAGTGGATGCACATTCAAGCTCTTCAAATCCAGGATAACTCTGATCCCTTGTGACTGCGTAGGATGAAGAAGACTGTGGAATTGGTCCCTGCGTATCTCTCCAGTTTTGTACTGGTTCAACGACCGGCAAGTAGGACAGCGACCTCCCAAATCATATGGATATACTTTATCAGAAATTGGAAATAAGAAAAGGGGGTTGGACGGAGGAGGCAGGAATTAGCTGGAAGGGATCTGAATTCTATTACAGAACCTTTATCAACTACTTCTGTCGCCCACTGATCCAAAGAGGTGGCAGGCTACTGGCTGACATTGGAGAAGCATGACTCCACAGGGTTTCCCCCCTTCAGATGGGTACAGGAGAGAAGGGAAGTATTTTTGTTGTTCAGGGTGAATATCTGGAGAAAATACTTCTGGGACTTTTACTGCAGGATCTGTCCAATACCCTCTCCATCAAGTTACTGTCTCATCAGCAGAAGTTAGATGAAGAACAACCTCAAAAGGACTGTTTGTTCCTAACTGGAGGTTTGTAAATCTTTCCTCTGGTATCTTGCCAGTGGCAGGATTTTCTCATCCTAATCTTTGACTTCTAGGACACTGCTTTGTCTAAGCATTCAAAGCACTCAAAAATAAACTGCTCAGTAAAAAAGCCATCAAGTCTTTGGATGGCTGCCTTCCATTGTACAGTCCCCAAATGCCCTATTATTGTGCTCCTGGATAGCCACAAAGCAAATGGAACAAGGCACATATCTTATATGAACGCTGCTCCGAGAGAGCAATTTTATGTAGTAGTTGATTTCAGGTCCTTAGGCCCAGCCAGGTATCTTCTGAGAGGAAACCCATATAGGCCAAAATAGCACAAACAAAGCATGTAGCAGCAGCAGAAGAGAAGACGTCAAGTCCTGCAGATGTGGCCACAGAACCAGGAGGTCTCTTGCCTCTGATCACTGAGCTCTTTGGATAGGACATTGCCTTCTGAAAGGATGACTGATTCTCAGGGTTAGCAATGGCTGAGTAAACCCTTTGTGAGGGCAGCAGTCTGACTTCAACTCTGAGGCTTTGTTAAACTTGAGCCATTTCAGAGTACTGATTAAACCTGTTTGGTAGTCCTCACTCTGCTTTTAAATATTTTCCAGGACTGGATCAAGAGTTCCACTTTGGAAACTTAAGGAAAGTACATCTTTGTTGACTCACTATCCTGTGTTTAACCCTGAAACCACGTGTGTACCAATATACAGAGCGGATATTTGGCAGGAGAGAAAGTGAAGAGAGAAGACAAGCCATTCCTGGGATTCTTCCTTTGAATCAAAACCTGAGGCAGGCAAGTTGTCTGGAAGAGGAAATTCTCAGATGAGTGAGTCCTCAGGTGACCTCAGTACATGTCTCTTTCTTGTCTTTGGCTTCTCATTACCAGAGCTATAGATTTAATCCTTTATGAGATGGAAGGATCAGTGAGACTGGTTAGCTCCAAGAGGTTCAGATCTACGTCCAATTTCTGTCAGCCATATTCTTGTAGAGGCTAGGCAAGGTAGGACGAAGACTGCCTTTGCTTCCTCTCATAGGTTGCAGGAACACTTTCATCTCCTCCAAGAGAATGGAGTCCGAAGCAGAAGGGGTCAATGTCACCTTATTTGAAATTCCCTCTGAGTGATATACTTGACCTTTGCTTGCCTTCTCCTGAATAAAAGCCCATGTCCAGAGGGGAAGACGAGGCTCTCAGGACCAGCTCAGATGGTAGGCTATCCTGCACTAGCCATAATGATGACTGAGATGGAGGATGATGATAAAACGGTTCAGTTGTCCAAGACAGGCAGCAATCATTGGATAAATTCTGCAGCAGGGTATCTCTAGGGTGACTAGGGAGTTTAAAATCAGCAGTGGTGAGCTACTTACCCCAGGGCTGGCTGAAAACACTGGCGGCTGTTTGGGGTGTGACTGTTCAGTGACTGGACAGGCTTTTCTGCTCTGGAGCAGAGTTCAGCTAAGCAGCCCCTAATCTGCCAGTGGCATCCAGGAGACTGTCTGACGAAGTCTTAGGTGCAGGAAGAGGCATCTGGAGCAGCACTGGAGCTGTTTGCTGGCACGTTCGCAGATGTACAACTAAACCTGGTAACGAGGACACCATTATTTATACCAATGGTGGTGCTGCTCTCACAACTGTTGAACCCTCTGGATTAGGCCTTCCTGTTTGGCTACTGCTGGGAACTCAGGCTGCCAGGTTCCTCACTTCAGCTGAGCAACTGGAATGTCACTTCTGCTGGTACTGGAAGGAAGCTTACAAGAGCACACTCACTGGGAAGGGCTCCTCCTAGATACGGAAAGGACAGGATCTCTCTGCCAGGAATGTTTGCAGGGGATCTGTCCATTTAAGGCCTCTTGGTCTCTGGCTCTGCTTGAAGCCAGGGGGGTTGGGGAGACCACAAGATACTGCACACTGGAACAGAAATGTTCCCAACTAGGAGAAACAAAAGAATTCTAGTGTGGTTACAGAGTTATTCCTCTAAGTGCTTGCTATGTTCTTATGTTAGGAGGCAGAGGGAACCAGGAAATTTTCTAGAAGGGTGAACCAAGCTCCTTTCGGATGATTGACAAGTCTGGTCCTACCTCCTGAAGCAGCAAGTGTTGGAACGGCAAGCCTGGATATGAGAAAAAAACAATTGAATATTTCTAACTTTTGGTTTTAAAAAGTTTGGCCACCGTCTCCTCTAACATTTCTTGAAATATTATTTCATTACATGAACATTTTGGGAAAGAAAAAAAAAGAGCAATCCCACTCAAAAGTATAACACCAGTAATACAAAGAGACAAAGTAGGACAATCTCATTATGAAATACTCCTAAAGCCTGATGTTAAAGTTATTAGTTTCAGAGTGGTAGCCGAGTTAGTCTCTATCAGTAAAAAGAATGAAGAGTACTTGTGACATCTTAATAAAGTTATTAGTGTAATTTTAAAGAGTATGCTTAACAGAGTAGCAATGGGACAGTTTGTTGGTTGTTCAGCTGCATGAGAGAGCATCTTTTTTTTCCCCAAGAAAAGTATTGGCATATTCAGTCAAATGATCAGACTTCCCACATATGGTTGGATTCTTTATAATTTTGCCTGTGTATGGAAAAGAGCACGGCAAATTAACATAACTTAACATTTAAAAAACCCGTATTCACCTTAGGGTCTAGAAAAGGCACTTCATTGGATTCTAGACACCTACTGAAACCCGTCAGGTAACCTATACTGTGCCTAAAAATTTGCAGCAAAATAAACCAAAAACTCGTTCCAGTGTGGTCAGCAGAAATTTTGCCATTATTTTAACAGAATCCAAATTTAGACCACTGGGAAGAATTAAGGAGAGAGAATTAGTCTTATCTAATTGTTGTTACCTATCACCATTCAAGTGATACCTTTAAAGTTTTTTAGTGCCATATATGTCATGTTTAATAATCTTACATTTTTAATATGGATTTATTTTGAAGTGACATATTACAATAACTCATTCTGAATGAGAACTTTTAAAAATGAAATGTTTACTATGGAATTTAATTAGTTAAATGTCATGAGGAAAAAAAGAGTGTGTGCTAATATTTTTGTGAAAATAGGGGGGAGATGAACAGAACAGCGTAGAGAAAGGAGAAATCCCAATACTACGCTATGTTCACAGGGAAAAGACAATCTCTCTGATCTAGGTTACTAAAGATGAAGAAAAATCTATTTGGGGAAAAGTCTAGATATTCTGAAGGGAATACAATATAGGAAGTCAATCTAAAGGTGATAATGGGAGTTTTCCAATTGAGATCTTTGCTCCCTATATCACTTCTGTAATTCAGATCTTTACTGGATATTTGTATATTTTCCACATCTCATGAACGTTGATATTTGTATGAATTCAAATTTAATTTTGCTTATATGCTATTCTTGGGCCAAGGATCAAAACTGTAATTTACCATGCTGTGAAGAAAAATCACTTGGTAATTTTCCTCATTATGCCTGGTCATATATACAATATCTAAACACTCATCTGTGACTATATCTAGAAAATCTCTACTAATTTTACCTTATCCTGATCAACACCAGGTTCTCTGTATACTGTCCATTTCTGTGCATCATCACTGTATAGAATTCGGTAGGCAGAGATGTAATAGTAGTACTCTACTATGGTGGATCCAGTAGTTATAATGCCTGTGAATATGAAGGTTGCTATTTACATAAATGCCAAATGTCTCTCTTTGAAAAATGTTTATGTCAATGTTTTCATGCAATGATTTACAACATGAAGCATATACCCAGGATATGGCAACTTTAGGTAGAGGAATCAAACATAGGTTCGCCTCTGTCAGTTAATATTTTAAAGGTTTTCCTCTGAAATCATCAGGATCTATAACTTCCTCATCTGGTGACTGTCTCCTTATAATTATTTGAAATTACTTTTCTGAAAACATCCTTAACGTTTTTTTTCTTTGCATTTTTTGATGGGGCATCAAGCTGCTGCATTTGGCCTTGTGTTCTGGATTTACAAAGACAAAATCAAAGCCTGGTTTTGGATTCACAGGCTATATATAAGCAGCACTGAAAGACCACAAGCTTTCTTAGGCAGGTACTTACAGTATTATAATAGTCTAAGAAAGGTTTTTTATAGAAAGTATTAATACCGGCATGAAATTAAAGGAAAAGTAGAGATCAAAACTGTGAATCACAGCCAGAGAGAAGATGGAATGAAGAGAACAGAAGTTTGTTGTATGGAAGTTCATGAACCAGTACGGCCACTGGCAGTGAGACTATTAGCCTGGATTACAAAGACAATTCCTGAGAGGGCGGTGGGACTGAACTGACCACTTAAAAGGGGATGGTTTAGGATTGTCTTCTTGAAGTATAGGTGTTAGACAACATAACCATTCCCACCTAAACTAATTCATGTTTGGCATGAGGCAGATTGCAAACACACACAATAAGGAAAAGGTGAAACAACTTTGAAGAATTAATGCAGAAGAGGAAATAGAGGTGAATGCAACCTGTCATGCAATGGTCACCCTACAGTTGGGTTTACATGCCAGGGACATCCCCAGACCCTGACCAAGACAGACACCACAAGCCAGTATTCCAACTCTCTGTTACTTCACACAAAACACATGCTGCCATCCACTGAAGCACATGGCCATGATTTGACCTAAAGCTCTTAGCTTCTGTGTTCTGGACAGAGCAAGTATAGTGTACCTCCGAGGTACCCTGTCCTCTACTTTCTGAGGAACATACCCACTTCCACAAATAGAAAGCAGCGTGTCCATGGCAGAATTGAGAAAATAGCAGATACTACTCTCTCTAGATTAATATTTACTACAGGTACTAAGGCACAAGCAGCCTTTCTGAACAGAATTAGGGAAGAACTCTTCTCAGAGATGGGTGGCTGATTTAATCAACATGAATTAATCCTTTTTCTCCCTGGAAATTCTAAGAACAGATGGAACAACAGCAATAGAAAAAAAAGCCAGCTATATTATATATACAGGGGGAGACACAGTGATCACATTGGCAAAGTCATGAAAAACCTCTGAATTAAGGCACGAAGAGGGGCAGGGGTTCCATTTCCCAGCACACACTAATTGTTATCTCAATGTAAGATGGTTTGATAGTTATCGGTCCCTTCATGCAACAGTTGCCACCTGACTGATCCAAACTCCACTGCTGTTCAATATGCAGTGAAACTGCAAAAACACTTATTGTATTATTGAATTAATAGTTATCTAGAACCAACTGTCACACACATCCCACTCATCAAAGCTTCAATCCAGGAAAGCACTAAGCACTTGCTTAACTTTATGACATGAGTAGTCCATCTGACTATTCATAAAAGTTAAGCTTGCACATAGCTGCTGTGTGGGATCACACCCCAAATAGCTTAGTGAAAATATGGAGGAAATTACAAAGCAGGAAAAAAACCACCAGAAAACAGGTTAAAAATAAATTAGCATTGCCATTCCTGCCATCTATATTTAAAAAATTAAATATTTTTGAAGCACACAGCAATGAATTCAATGAGACATGTGAATGTTGAAAGAGCACATGCACGGACATTAGTAAGACGCACAAAACATGCAAGAATAAAAGATGGTTACTTTCTCCTTCTATGGTCACATACCCCACTCTACTAAAATGAAAAGTGTATGTTTACTGCAAGGTCTGTCCAAAGAAAAGGCAGCTTTCTAATCTAAATACAACAATTAGGGGAAAGTGACAACAGGCCATGTGGTATGAAGAGAAAAGGGAAAGGGAAACAGTTGTTGGGAGAACATCTAGAAAGGACATTGATTCAGTTTGGTGATTTTCCTGGGTTTTTTTGGTTCTGTTTACATACTTTTAATATAATGAGGCATGAGTGACAGCAGCTAGAGTTCAGGTTAATGGGAGATGGCAAGGTGAAACTCGTGAGTTTTGAACTAGAAGGATATCACTTTATGCACAGGAAAATGGTTAGAGATGATGAGATGGGAGACAGATGGGAATGCACAGGGCCAGTAAAGGGCTTTCAACACGCACACAAGAAAGCATCAGAACAACATGAGGCATGAGTCCTGGAATCCATCATTTTTCAAATTAAGAATGATTATAAGCAGAAGTATAACGCTGCAGTTTTTGTAGTTATTGTGTCAAGGAAAAACCTTATCACAGGAAGGTCACTTGATATAAAATCTAACTACTTAATCAGAAAACAGGACTAGGAAAAGAATGCAGACTAACAGATATCACTTTAGACCCTGTTACACAAACAAAAAAAGGAAGATTAAGATGTGGATACCACTAAAAGACTGAAGTCAGCAGTCAAAAATTAGTTTGTAAGTATTATGTAAAATTGGAACTCCTTCTTTGGGTGATCCTCTTCAAAGAATGTGAACTGCCACATTAAAGAGAATTAACATGGATATAAGAGAGGCAGAAAAGCCTTGTGGATCCAAGAGGACAATCAGCAGAAACAGGACAAGGCTGAAAAACCAATATAAGGTGGGAATCAGTTACACAAAACTTGTTGGAAAGATCCTATGCCAAACCACCCCCTAGAGTGGAGCCTAACTTGTCCACCTGTAATTCTAGAATTTATTGAGTATGCCAAGACCATGGAAATATCATTGCTCTGATTAGTCAAATGCCAGCTGCTGATCTATAACCCCAGATTCAAACTGCATCAGTTATTAACCTACTCTACTCCTACCTTTCCAAATACAATTTTAAAAGCCATCTCAGATCTGCTTACCTGTTATCCTCTTTTCTTTATTCAGGTCTATTTGTAACCACTGATATCCATCAGTGGTAAAAGCAGCCCAAGGAGGTCCAGGCCTTTTCAATCTGGCTCTTTCAGGAGTCCAGATGTTTGCCTGGCCTGTTTCGTCAGGCCATTCTAGACTTGATGATGCAGTAATCTGAGAATCAGGGATTACTCCAGATTCCATTCCCAGTGTCCCATAGCAACCTGAACAACATAAGAGAGGAGGACTCAGATGCAAAATCAAAAGTTACACAATCAAATTTTCTTGCTCTGAATTCTCCCTTATTAAATTAAAGTTATATTGTGTAATATAATCACAGAACGTCAAGGCTGGAAGGGACTTCAGGAGGTCATCTAAGTTCAACCCCCTGCTCAAAGCAGGACCAATCCCCAATTTTTGCCCCAGATCCCTAAATGGCCCCCTCAAGGATTGAACTCACAACCGTGGGTTTAGCAGGCCAATGCTCAAACCACTGAGCTATCCCTCCCCTCATTGTTTTTTGCAAGTTGATATTTTGCAAGTCTGATGCACCATGGCAAACTATCTACTTCAGTGTCTAAAAATTCACGAAGTAAATTCAAATTGGAAAACTATAAACAAAGGGTAATGATAAAAAGCAACATATTCAGTTACAGAAGAGTTGTCTAGTGCAGAGGTTCTCAAGCTGTGGTCTGTGAGCTCCATTCAGGTGGTCCATGGATAGTTCCCTCTAAGGTGCATGCCTGGGCAGCCACACACGAGAGAATGAAAGGCCACCTACCTAATTAGTGGAGCCGCGCAGGCGTGGCTCCACTAATTAGGTGCTTGGACCCTGGAGAAGAAGCACATATAAGGTGAGGTGCTGGCCTTGGGGGGGAACAAGGGGTAGGTGGGAGGGGCAGTGTGGTGAGAAGAGGGGCTGGGGGGGGAATTTGGGATGTGCAGGGCTGCAGTGGCCAGAGAAAGAGGCGACATTCCCCAGCTCCAGTGCTGTGGCTGCTGGGGAGAGACGGCCCTCCTTCCCAGCTCCAGCTCTGTGGCTGGGGAGAGACCCCCCTCCTTCCCAGCCCCAGCACTGGGGCTGCTGCGGTGGGGGAGAGAAGGCACATCCATCACATTAGAAAGGTAAGACTACTGATATTAAAATACGAGTTGTGTGCTTTTATTTGTAGAACAAAAAAAGAAGTTGTTTTTTATATAGTGCTTTTATCCGAAGCACTTTACAATAGTTAGCTAACCGTACAAACAACATTTGGAAAGATCATTACGTGGTCCACCGAGACCCTCAGCAATTTTCAAGTGGTCGGCGAAAAAAAGAGTTTGAGAACCACTGCTCTAGTGGGCTGCTGAGCAACATTAGTCTGACATTAATCAATTAATGGAGTTAGATCAGGAGGTAAATAGTACATCAATGAAATTTACAGAGGAAACTGAATTGGGAGGTGTTACAAATATCAATAAGGACAAAGAAATAATTAAAAAGTGATCTACAGAAAAGTTATATTCAGTTTGGAAAACAACAGCTAATGTATCTTGGAGAAAATAAGCTGGAAGAGATATTGGACGGAAGGGTAAAACATGGAAAGAAGTAATGCTCTGAAAGATAGAAGACTAATTATACTGCACAGCAACTGAATGAGAGTTTTCAATGCAATGCACCAACAAAAAGGATCAATGAAATTTGTGGCTTTATGTGCAGAGGCATTCATATTGGCATAACAAGGATTTGACAGTTTCTTGGCAAGGCTCTGGCAAGAAAGAATCTGGATTGGCATGTTATATTCAGTTCTGGGCATCTCAATACCAGAAAGATAAGAACATAGAATACAAATTAAGTGGCTTGAGAATTATATTTTTTAAAACTCAGTTTACACTCAGCAAGAGGCAACTTTAAGGATGAAGTAAAACAGAACAGAGAAATAGAATGTAAAAAAACTGCTACAAATATAGAATGACTGAGCAAATACTAACCTTGCCACTTTTCAGAATACACTTACAATAATTTTATTCTTATATTTTAAAACTATATTAAGAAAGCAACAAAAAGGTAAAAGAACATCTCTTTCTGTAGCAGGGCAAAAAAACCTTCTTGAATATTGGCATATGGGAAAAGATTTAAAGGGCCAAATAATTATAACTTGGCTAAACAATAACTTTGGAGGCTGGAGGGAACACATTTTTAAATGTCTCAAACCTGGAAATGTCGAGGTTTAATTTAGGAATGAGTAAGTAAAAATATGTCTCAGAGCAACTGAATTAAATTAAAGGGTCTCACTAAATTAGACAAAAGTATCGATACCAACGATACTCAGCATTTATTTGTATACTCCAAGTCCTCAAACTCCGACCAATCCTCACAATAATCCAGTGAAAACACAAAAATCTAAAATGTACTACTGTATTTGATTAACACGATAAAAAAAATGTCAGTTGCACGCACAACAGGTCTATTTTTTAAAAAAAGTGTCTCAAAAATCAATATGCAGTACATAGAGTGATATGCTTACCACTAGTCTTAAACGTGAAGAGACTTGCAGATAATAGTCCTCTGCAAAAAAACAAAAAGAAAGCTCTTTTTGTGGCCGTCACTGAAACATTTAAGACAAATTGTTCTCAAATTTATTTTTCCTCTAGTACTACATCCCACCAGGAACCTATTCACACCCAAATATTTTTTCTATTGAAGTAGCACCTATTACCACCACTATGGATAATGGTTTCAGCACTGTCAGTCTGAGCACCTTTGCTTCAGGCTAAAACCTGGCCTAGAAAGTACCACCTAGTTTAAATCATTTCAAATGTAAAATAAAAGTATAAAAGTGCAGCTAATGATATATCTAGAAGAAGAGCAAATTAAAAAGATTTGGCTATCTAAATGATGAAGCTGAACAAGAAAACAATGGTCAACTCCCTCCACCCAAACCCTCTCTCATTTACTGGGGTTTTGTCACACCAGAAGAAGGCTCTAAATCAAGAGGACCACCACATTACTCTCAATTTGCACTGTGCAATATCCTTTTTCCAAGTACCAAATGTCCAGGCACAACAACACTTGAAACATTAATAGATCAAACTGAACCTAAGCTCAGTTCTACAAGTTCTAATATTTCAAAGAGCACTGCAGCACTGATGCTTCAAATTTAGACAAATACCAACAGCCCAGTTCAGTTTTTGATCTTCTGACAATATGTAATCCTTTAATACTCAAAGTCCTGCAGACTCCATAACACAGTATGTTGGTGCTTCAGAAGAAAACATGACTATGAATCCATTAAAAAAAATAAAATCTATTTCAGTGCTCATTCAGGTCATAGAATCATAGAATATCAGGGTTGGAAGGGACCTCAGGAGGTCATCTAGTCCAACCCCCTGCTCAAAAGCAGGACCCATCCCCAATTAAATCATCCCAGCCAGGGCTTTGTCAAGCCTGACCTTAAAAACTTCTCAGGAAGGAGATTCCACCACCTCCCTAGGCAACGCATTCCAGTGTTTCACCACCCTCCTAGTGAAAAAGTTTTTCCTAATAGCCAACCTAAACCTCCCCCACTGCAACTTGAGACCATTACTCCTTGTCCTGTCCTCTTCCACCACTGAGAATAGTCTAGAACCATCCTCTCTGGAACCACCTCTCAGGTAGTTGAAAACAGCTATCAAATCCCCCCTCATTCTTCTCTTCCGCAGACTAAACAATCCCAGTTCCCTCAGCCTCTCCTCATAAGTCATGTGTTCCAGACCCCTAATCATTTTTGTTGCCCTTCGCTGGACTCTTTCCAATTTATCCACATCCTTCTTGTAGTGTGGGGCCCAAAACTGGACACAGTACTCCAGATGAGGCCTCACCAATGTCGAATAGAGGGGGACGATCACGTCCCTCGATCTGCTCGCTATGCCCCTACTTATACATCCCAAAATGCCATTGGCCTTCTTGGCAACAAGGGCACACTGCTGACTCATATCCAGCTTCTCGTCCACTGTCACCCCTAGGTCCTTTTCCGCAGAACTGCTGCCTAGCCATTCGGTCCCTAGTCTGTAGCTGTGCATTGGGTTCTTCCGTCCTAAGTGCAGGACCCTGCACTTATCCTTATTGAATCTCATCAGATTTCTTTTGGCCCAATCCTCCAATTTGTCTAGGTCCCGCTGTATCCTATCCCTGCCCTCCAGCGTATCTACCACTCCTCCCAGTTTAGTATCATCCGCAAATTTGCTGAGAGTGCAATCCACACCATCCTCCAGATCATTTATGAAGATATTGAACAAAACCGGCCCCAGGACCGACCCCTGGGGCACTCCACTTGACACCGGCTGCCAACGAGACATGGAGCCATTGATCACTACCCATTGAGCCCGACAATCTAGCCAACTTTCTACCCACCTTATAGTGCATTCATCCAGCCCATACTTCTTTAACTTGCTGACAAGAATACTGTGGGAATTTAGGTCCTGTTTAAACTAACTTTTTTCTAAAAATTTCCCACTGTGACCAACACTGGTTCAGCTCCACTGGTATTTGCGATGTTGGGAGCCCTAGTGTAGAACAGACACTGGCATTTACACCCTACCAATTAGAGTTGCTCTAAAGAAATTTACATGATACAGTATTCAAAATGCCAGGAGCAGCCAGCAGTCTTTCTACATTAGGGCTCCCAACATTGCGGTCATCAACGAGGCTGAACAGCGGGTTAGCAATGGCAGAAAATTTTCAGAAAATTTCCCAAATGTAGATGGGGGTCTCAAAACAGACAATGATCTACTTGTCCAAAGACATACCACAATGGATTTCAGATTGGTCTGAGCAGTCAGCCTTGAAAAACAGGTTTCAAGTAAACTAAGAGCAGCCACCTGCTCTTTCCTCAGTGTCTCAATCAGCAATAGGACATGCTATAGTATCAGCTGTTGAGATTCAAACTGAAGATTTACACTAAAATAGGTAAGAATTTTTTTAAAAAAAACCTTCCCTGGCTATTTTTTTAAAATGGAAAATGAAAAAAAAAAAACTATCCCACTGTAGAAAAACTGAACTAAGAATTACAAAAATTATATAGTTTTATTATATACATGAATGACAACAAACTACAAAGTAGCAGCCAAGAACACCATATATTCAATCAAATTATTATTTAAAAGAAAAACTATTCGGAGTTTATGGTTGTGCCATATATTTTTGAAGGTAGTTTCCCTAGTTTTGCAATGAAGTCTTAATTTTCACTTATGGCCTAGATATTACAATAATTTGGACAGGAAATCATATGCACCACAAAAATGAGTACAGTATAAGAACCTACTTAGAACAGAATCTACCATTGCTATAGATGGGTAACTCCACTGGTTTACAGTTTTCCGTTGATACAACTGATGATCACAGATTGATTTACATCTCCTATTACCAAGAGGTTAGCATTAAATATATGAAAACAACAGAGCAAATATACTTACACTTTTGAGGTGACATTGTTAGCCAAAGAGCTTTCATAATATGGAATGCCTTTGCTGATTACAACATTGATTTGGCCACCCAGAATATTGGACACCACTCCTGCATGCACACCAGCCATGCAAAGTGACGAGGACTTTGAAGAAAATAGAAAATAATGTTCATATTTTTTTCCCCGAACTGTTTCAGAATGTTTATGCCATAAAGAAACTGTTATTATTTAATTGTCTCCCCACAGGCACCATTCATTTTTGAATTTATAAGACATGAAATGTACAACTTTGCATTTTTCTGTTTTCTAAAAAAGAAGTGTAATGGAAGTGTACAGAATACAACATTATGCTTAAATAAGGTCTTTTGCTGAAACTTACATACTAGGTGATGCAAGTGATTTTCAGTTTAAGATTATTTTCCTGAGAATCTTTTAGGTTAGACTAGGTAAGGAGAATATACATATCTACATATTCTAAAAGACAGGTGGGAAAAAACTGGTTACTGTAACCCGTTTCTCTTAACAGAAAGTGCAGAAAGGGTATAGTTGCTCACTATTCAATTCTGAGACGCTACATACTTATTTGTTGACAGAGCACCACTCATCATGTTATCTCATCTGTGCTGTTTGTTGTCAGAGAATACACTTTTTAGCACTTAAACACACACAACTTAGATGCTTTTATACACATTACAAGAGGAAACACTAAATAATCAGCTATTTTTGTTGCCAGAGTATAATGTAGTGCACATGATCAATCTCCATTCTGTGAGGAAGAGCTAAAATATGACTGCTGTTTATTGAGATCCATTAGTGTCATGAAATCAGAGGATGCCAATAAGAAGTTAGATTCCTCTCTAGGAACATGAATGTTATAGGCTTGAGACAGCCAGCCAACAGAAATAAAATGGGAAGTACCGAAGATTATTCTAGCGATCCACATTTCTCAGCGGATATCAAAACATAAGACTATGGAGTGCTTAACCACTTCTTGGAGACAGCAACGTCCGGAGCTCCAGCCATTAAGCAGCTGAGCAAAATCAGTAGCATGTCACAATAGGAAGTATCTACTCCCAGAGCCAAGGAAATAGAGCTGACAGAAAACAAACATATGTAGCAGATTTTTATCAAAAAGTGCAGAATTTAATCAAACTTAAAATGAATATACTGTACTGTCTAAATTTACTTACATCGCTATATCCATGAGGAATAGTGCCAGAAATATCAGCAAAAGGAATCACACATCCAGCTGGACAATACTTACTGGAAGAAAAGGAGATATGAAGTCAATATATGCATGCCATTGCACTTCACTTTAAAAAGAGCAAGCAGCACATTGTAATTTATAGTTTTGCAGCTTAAACCACAAACAGACAATTGGCCGTTTGGTAGGACTATAATACTGTACTATAATGCTGTCTAAAGCTGCCACCTATCAGTATGTCATAATTTGAGATAGCCGTCAAGTCAGAAATAGAGAGACAAGGTGGATGAGGTAATATTGTTTATTGGACCAACTTCTGTTGGTGAGAGAGACAAGGTTTTGCGTTTACACAAAGCTCTTCTTCAGGTCTGGGAAATGTACTCAGAGCATCACAGCTAAATAGAGCATCACAGCTAAATACAAGGTGGAACAGATTGTTTAGCATAAGCAGAGAACATATTTCAAGGGGCCATTCAAGGTGAAGTGGCCTGTTAAAAATGGCCCCTTGAAAAATGTTAACTACTTATGCTAAGCAATCTGTCCTACCTTGTATTTAAGCTGTGACACTCAGCATGTTTCCCAGACCTGAAGTGGAGCTCTGTATAAGCTCGAAAGCTTGTCTCTCTCACCAACAGAAGTTGGTCCAATAAAAGATAGTACCTCAACCACCTTGTGTCTCTAATAGCCTGGGACTAACATGGCTACAACAACACTGCATATAAATCAGAAATATATATTCGGGAAAAGATTTAGAACAGTAAAAACCAGGCATTTGACAGGAATGTCATGAAAGTATGTGCTTTAACTACATTTTTAATAAGTCTATATCCCTATGTCTGGTATCAACACTACATAACATCTGTAAATTCTGAAGTTTTCAAATCAGAATCCAGAATTCTAGCATTAGTGATTTTTTTTATTTTATAACCTTTTAAACCGTGTTTAAAAAAATGTTAACTCTGAAAAGTGTACGGTACAGAATATAATCATACGAAACTGGCTGGCTTCAGGCTAATGCTTTTAGAGCATAGAAAGCAGGAGGCAAGATAGCTGTATTGCTGATGAAAGCACATGTTCACCTTCTAGTGCCACTTTCTACCACAAAATAAGAAAAAACAAACACCTGAGGAAAAAAGTTGGAATACACTATTCAGCAAAGTACTTAAGCATGTGCTCAAGTCCCAGTAAAGTCAATGGGATCTGAGCAAGTGTTTAAGTGCTTTGCTGAATAGGGGCAAACTGTTGATTTGGAGCCTTAATGTAGAATATGCAGAGATTGCGAAGAAAGGATTGCAAAGGTCAAATATTGAAAGAGTGGTGGTGCCATGAGTTTATAGGTAAAATGTAACTATTGTAGCCCAAATTAATGTTTTGGCTTTACAATACTTTGTAGCTTTAAATGATTCATTTATTTGGGAAAAACAGGTCTCCTGATGACTAGCCTTGTCTACCATTTACCTGAAAGAACACAAATGCCTATTACGTCCCAGCAGAACTTCATTCATTCACACTAACTGTGAGGCCAATGACAAATTAATTTTACAAATTAGTAAGTGAATAAATAATAGAAAAGCAAGGGCTAATGCATCACAAAATATGCTTTTATCATGTGACAAAAGTATGTTAGATATAAGTTGTGACAGATATCGCAACCACACACAGTATCTTTAGGGACTGTATTCTATTCCAGGAGGGAGAGATACCACAGTTCCTCCAGGAACTAAAAAAACCAGTGTGTGTGGGGAAGTGATTATGGTGGTCATTGGGACTGTAAACAGTTTCAGAGAAGTACCATCCCCTAGGGGTGACATGAGTACTAAAGGTAATATTTCTCTTTATCTACTGCACATTTTGTAATCTATTTTGTAAAAGCAATGAATTTTTAGTAACATGAGCCCTCATTAGCACTATTAATTTTTGGCTGGAAAGCGGGGACACTGCTGGTTTTTCTGTGTGTTCATTTAGTGCAAATTAGCGAGGTTCTACTGCATACTAAAATGATTATCTTCATTTTTGGAAACTATAAGGTCAAAACTTATGATTTTGTCATTTAATCATTTAAATTTCACCATCCAAAGGACTCTGTTTGAAACAAAGTGCAAATGATGTGTGTAACAGCATGAATAAAATCACAGTAAAATAACCATAGTGAAGGGTGAAAAAACAAGCAGAGCAGTCTTACTTGAATTCTGGTTCAGAAAAGTGACTTGCATTGTCTAAACAGGTTATTAGGTCTGGAAAGAAAAAAAATATTAAGTCAAGAACGAGACAGAGACAACCAATTTTAGCCAACTTTTTTAAAAGTACATGAAGCCCATCTAATTGAATCTCTCAGACTCATCAGTTGTGTGTGGTTCAATCAGAAAAGTCTTTGAATGAAAAACAATGTATTTGTTAAATAACATACTAATTGTGAATCTTTTCTGTTACAGTAGAACCTTGATAATTTGTACTAATGACTGGTAAAATCCACTGAGAATTTAGCATGTAAACATTACAAAATTGATCTTGTTCATTTATTTTGCATAGTTTAATTTTAATTATTCCTGGGAATGCTTCACAGAATGCTTGTAAGTGCACTGTACTATGTTTTAAAAAGTCAGAAATTCTTATACTCTGTTTACAAGAGGAAACTGAATAGAGAGGATAAAATTAGTTTTGGGTTCTGGGTGTTAACATATGACAGTCTTGCACAAGTGGAGCAGGATGAAATACAGAACACAGGAGGGCCTTTCCCATATTATCAAAGAGTGACAACTAAAATTTGATACGTTTATCCACTATGTCAATCTGAGCTGTCAAGTTTAAATACACAAATTTATGCAAGTCAAATTAGAAAACAAATATAATAAAAATTGAGAACGAAAGGAAGACCTCCTCCACTTTTTTGTAGTATTAACTCTAACAATGAGATTCTCAAACTGTTGCCTGCAGAACACTTGCTGGTGGTCCACAGAGAACTGGAGGATAGAAGCAAGTAGAAAACCAGTAGAAGCAAGTGTAAAGGAAGAGGAAGAACACGTATAGCAGCCTCCATTGCAGGCCACAGCACCACAAGAGCATGAAAGAGGAACAAAGAAGCTGTTTGCAAAAAACCAGACAAGAAGCCGCCAGCTGAGCCCCAGCCATAAGAACACTTGGAGGAAGCAAGGAAATAGGATACCATGCAGGGACAAGGTAACAAGGAGCAGATCAGACAGAAAGATTGGAACTGATAGATGTGTGTGAAAACAGAAAGGTAGAAAAATGCAACAGTTACCACAGGGATTATAGGAGACTGGGAATGGGATCAGAATTCCATGGTACTGCCACTCTATAAAGAGGTGATCTACACTAAAAATCTTTCAGGACCCTTCATCCAGCATCTTGGTTGTTATACTCCAAACAAATGTATTTAATCTTTTATCTAAAGCAGCTGTTTCATTGGTTTCATTCCTTAACCCACTCTGAACAGTAACTTAGTGTATCCAGGGGGTAGGACAGTTGAGAAGTGTTAAGACTACATCTAAAAGAGTGTGTATTTTTAGATATCTACTGCTCATGTTGAAAACACAGAAAAAAAAAAGTTTGTACTCATTATACAGCTCTAATTTTAATCACTACACAGAGCAACTAACTAAATCTGACAAATACCTGATTTATCAGTGGTTGAATATGAGGCAAGAAATCCACGCCCAGAAAGGTGTGTCCCACTCATGAACTGTACTGTGACTTCATTACTTTTTGACTCAATTAAACTGTCCATCTGAAAGCCCAGACCACAGTATTTTCCTATGAAGAAAAAAAAAATCATTAAAAAAACTTGTTTATGTTCAGTGTAAGCTCACATTAAGTTTTCTAATTACACTGAAGCTAAAGTGAACTGATTGTAAGTGAAGAACATACTCAGTATTTGAGATGGAGAGTACAGACATCATATGCATTTCAACTGTTGATTCAATCACGGATACCTATGAACATGAGCTTAAAGAGCATAACAGTTAAATAGGACTATTAGAGAACCCTAGAAATGTAGGGCTGGAAGGGACCTCAAGAGATCATCCAGCCCCCTGCACTAAGGAAGGACCAAGTAAACCTAGACCATCTGACAGATGTTTGTCCATCCTGTTCTTAAAAACCTTCAGTGACGAGTATTCTACAACTCCCCTTGGTAACACATTCCAGGACTTAACTATCCTTGTAATTAGAAAGTTTTTCCTAATATCTAACCTACATCTCGCTTGCTGCAGATTAAGCCTATTACTTCTTGTCTACCTTCAGTGGACATGGAGAACAACCAATCACCATCTTCTTTATAACAGCCCTTCACACATTTGAAGAACTATCATATCCCCCTCAGTCTTCCTTCTCATGACTAAACATATCCGGGTTTTTTTTAACCTTTCTTCAGTTCACATTTTCTAAATCTTTTACCATTGTTAAATAGGAAAGAACAACAATATGACAAATTGCATGAGAACTAAGTCCCAGTATCAGCAAGACTACAACAACAGGTTCCTATACTATTAAGACCTGTAGAGAACACAACAGGTTTAAATATTGTCTGGTTTTAGCCCTGGGAAAGCATTTGTTCGCAGCAAAGCCCGACGTTTACCATGGACACAGACTCCTGGTGAACTCTGTATACCCTAGGCTTGGAAGGATTAGATTTTTATTAGTAAAATGTCAGTAAAAGTCAAATTACCATACATACACAAAGCAATGAAAAAATATTTCCATCAATAATCAACATTTACAGATAGGCAAAGACAGACAAATGATGCGTAAGAACTTATTAGAGCTTGATTTAAGGATGTTCACTTTGTATATTTTGACACATGATGTTGACAATTTGTGTTTCAACAGTTACAAAGCTTTAACTTTTTGAATCTAAACATCTATGGTCATTAAATAATTATTGTCTGACAACCTCCTCCCGCCATAATTTCCCATAAGTGTGAAAATTTAAATAGATAAAAATAAAAAATGCTTAAAAATGAATAGATATTATCTAGCAAAATTATAAAAAAAAAATAAAAACTGAATTCTCCTGACTATGTATACTGCAAGACCAACCATGAAGCTAGAAAAATTTCCCCAGTACCTACTAGCTCAAGGGCTAAGCCTACTAGGTAGGGTGAAAAATACATGTGCTTGCATGATTCCATCTGCAAACTTTATCAGAAATGATTATACATATGTTTTTCCAATTTATTTATACTAATATTAAACAGAACTGGGCTGAGAACTAATCTCTTTAGGACTCCACTGGAAACTCTTCCCCCACTCCTTGATGATGAATCCATGAAATATTACATTTTGAGATGACAAGTTATCCAGTGTTTAATCCATTTAATGTTCGCTAAAATCATCTTGAACAGTATCTGAAGCAGTCAGATATGATCTTCCAACATTTTTCATTTAACGGACATGAAGCAGACACCAAGGATACAACGTGCCGCTCACATTACATCATACCAGTGGTGTTAAATGAATAGAATCCTGAAGTTAGAAGAAGTCCAGAAGAAAGCTTCTTTTAAACATGTTTTTATATTTAATAGCAAACGGTCACCTAATCCATTTTTGGGTACTAATTAATAGTTGGAATGAGCTGATAACCTGAGATGGTCACTGTGGGACATCAGCTTTTCCTAATTGACCATTAATCCCCACATAATGCCCCCTCTGTACTTTGGCTTAATATACACTTTACATTACATCTCCAAAATCTACTCCTACCGGAATTCTGCACCTAACAATTCTGAGGAAAAAAAAAAATCTGCACACAATATTTTAAAACGTTGCAAAATTATTCAAATTTTATTTATCAATAAATAAATGTGGAGGCTCCAGCATGGCTGTGGGGAGCACATCCACTGGCTGCACGGAGGTGGGAGATCACCCTGCAGCCTCCCCACACTCCCAGACAGGGACTTGGCGGTGAGGCTGTACCTGATCCTGACACAGCGCAAGGGCTGGGCCTGTCCCAGAAACACCCCAGGGCCCTGCCCCTCTGCACCAGGTGTACAAGATATGGGTAGACAGGCTCAGTCAAGCAGGATCCAAGTATGGAGGGGCTTAGTGGGGGGTGGGGATCCAGGTGTGGGGTGAGAGATTTCTATGTGGGACAATTGGGGTGCAGGCAGCTCAGTGGGGGATCTGGATGCACAGGGACTCATTGGGGGGTCTGGGTGCAGGGACAATGGGACTCTTCGGGGGGATCCAGGTGAAGGTGGTTGGGGCTCAGCAGCAGAGGTCTGGGTGTGGGGAGCTTAACAGGGGGGTCTGGATGCTGGGGGAGTGGGGCTCGATAGGGTGAGGTCTGGATGCAGCTAGTTGGGGCTCAGTGGGATGGGAGGCTCATCAGGGTGGTCCATGTGCAGGGGTGGTGGGGTTTGTTGGGGTAGGGGTTCGATGGGCCTGCTTAACGGGGGAGCCCCAGCTGCTGCCAAGGGGATGCCGCATGCTAGGTTCCCCCCGCACAGTGCCCTATCCCATCCCCCTTCCCCTCCCCACTTCCTCATCTCTCCCCTCACTCCCACATCCCCCTACACTATACCATCCCCCTTCCTTCCCCACTTCCTCTTCCCCCCACCCTACCACCCCACTCCCATTCCCCTATTTCCTCTACCCACCCTGCTCTACCCCACCACAGGCACTCACCATTGTACAGAAAACAGGATGGCTCCCAGCACACAGAAGGGAAGTACAACCAGCACTAGGACCAAGGAAGTGGTGTCCAGCTGCAGAGTCGGCTAGCTGTTGCAAAACCCTCCTTTACCCAGGCAACTTTATGCTTACAGAAATGGGGGCGAGGCAGTGGCACGTGATCTTGCATGCCCCACCCAAGCACCACGTTTGGATGGGCTATGCCCCCCACAAACTACACGCATGGGCACCCCCAGTCCTGCCCCCACAGCTGCTCCATGTGCCAGAAACTACACCAGCATGTGACCCCCTCTTGCGGATTCCTTTGCTTCCCTGTTATTTTCTGCAGGGAAGCAAAAAATTCTGTGGCGGACATGAATTCTGTGCATGCGCAGTGGCACAGAATTCCCCCAGAAGTAAAAATCTGGGAAGCAGTTAGCCATTATTAGTCAAAAGATACGTTTGGGGAGCGCGGGTGTTTTGTTCTAAGCAACAACAGTTAAAACCTGCTTTAAAATAATAACAAAAAACAACATTTCTTTTAGCAGCAAAATGTATTTCCCAAATCAAAGTCTACTTTCATTATTTCTGTAATAAGCCATATTTTTTATCTGGGGGATTTCTTCCTCAGGGAGGATTCTCTCCATCAGGTATTTAAGGTATATCACAATTTTTGTGGAGATCTTTAGACGCAAGAAGATGTTGTTCTGCAAAATTATCACAGATCCACAAATTCTAGTAGAGATATGTAATTTCTGACTGGAATTTCCACTGTGGTTTGAGTTTGTAGACTTTTTTTCCAAGACTTTTGTAAAAATAACTTTCTTCCAGGTAACGCAAGCCCCCAGTATTCGCTGACCAGCTGTAATTTTACCCTGTTAATCGATGCACGACAGTAGATTTATACTTTGGATCTTTCCATTAACTAACAGTTGATCACAATAAACAGTATCGTGTACCTTGTAATAATTACAGGTTAAGAATGCACTTGGAACTCACATGGGCCTAATTTGCAGATAGATGTATTTGTAGAACATTTATTTTCATTTAGTGGTATACAGCACTCAAATACTGGATTGAACACTATTATGAAGAAGTGCTAACAAAGCTAACTTCCCATGATAAGCATGATTTTCAGACTTTCCCACCCACCCCTACGTCCATCAAAAATAATCAACACACCTGAAATTTCACATTCCGTATCTCATTATGGGATAGAATATTTTTGGATATTTTGGAGCAAGACAAAGGAAGAGTTTTCTGAGATACATGGTTTTTAAAGTTTCCCTCTGATTCACTTTTCCCTCTGATTACATTTTGGCTCATCACGTTTCTGACCATATAGAAACTTAAGAATTGCCTCTCCCCTTCTGGGTTCCAGGATTAGCTGCTCCAAGAAGCAGTCATTAATAGTGTCTAGAAATTTTATTTCTACATCCTGTCCTAAAGTGATATGTAACCAGTCAATATGGGGATAGTTGAAATCCCCCATTATTATTGAGTTTTCTGTTTTTGTAGCTCCTCTAATATCCCTGAGCATTTTATGATCACCGGCACCATTCTGGTCAAGAGTATATTCTTACTGCTATAGTCTTATTACCCAAACATGGAGTTTCTGTCCAGAGAGATTCTATGTACAGTCTGATTCATTTAAAATTTTTACTATATTTGACTTTATGCTTTCTTTCACATATTGTGCACAATCCTACCAGCGCAACTTACTCTGTCATTCTTATATATTTTGTACCCTGGTATTATTGTGTCCCATTGACTATCATCGTTCCACCAAGTTTCTGTTATGCCTATTATATCAATATCCCGATTTAACACCAGCCACTCAAGTTCACCCATCTTAGTATTTAGACTTCTAGCATTTCTATACATACACTTATAAAATTTGTCAATACTTAGTTGTCTGCCTTCATGTGATGCAACTGAAAGGGATTTAAAACTTCACTTCTAACAAGTATAAGTGCTTCTCATAGACTTTCTTGGACAGTACAAATAAGTTACATAGATATTGAGTGTTATGAGACTACATTAAACATAAACATACTTAAAACTATATATTATATACATGTCCATATTTCAAAAATGTGTGTATCTTTTTAAATATGCATAAAATATGCAAAATATGAATGGCCCAGGTGTAGATTGCTGGAAGCAACCCAGACTTGAAGGGGTGAAAAAAGGAAAGGTATAGGAGGTTAAATGGAAATAGGCGATATCAAGCCACATGAAGATGAGAGGTTGTCTAGGAAGAATGAAATGCTTGTAAGGTTCACCAAGTCCCTCTTGGGCTTCCAAATTGTGCAGGGACTCCTTTCACTGAATAATGCTATTTTTTTTTTAAATATAAGAAAATTCCCTGGCAAATAGTTCATTAACTGAAAGTTAAGTTTGAAAAACTAACTCTTCAGCCAAACAACACTTGAGAATTTTGTAGTTTTCCAAAAACCCACAAACATTTAAAGCCTGGAAATTCCAAATGAATGATTCAATTTACCAAAAAATAAAAAACAAACAAAAAAACCCATTTGAAAGTATACAAAATACATTCAGGGTCACAACCATAACTCTGATTCCATAGTTCCTTACAACAACTTTATCCATCTTCATCTCTTTCATGACCCCAAAAAAGTTATTAAGAGGTAAGGGTATTCAATACACACACATGGATGCACAAGATTGCCTCAGAATTTAGGGTTGTTCTCAGATGACACTTCAGAGTTAAGATCTTTGACTGATCTTAATTGTGCAATAAATAAATGAAATCCAAAATCCAAAGCTGAAATTTAACCTGGAATTTCCTGGCTATTTTTTAGGGACTAGTGGGAAAGAGGAAAAATCTTTAACAGTCTCCTATGAGATTTTTGGCAGAACTGAGATTCCTTCCACCTTAACCCTAGATTTTTTTTTGCCTGAGATAAGTGCCTAGAGACAACATCAAGAGATAGGATCAAAATGGGAGTCACTTGTCTAATATCTCCACTGTCTGTTGTTTCAAATATGTAAATTCAAGAAATTGTGTTAGCTATGGCTGCAATTTTTAGCATCCTTATTAGTTCCATAAATTAATCTGCTAGTAGCAGAAAAAGACACATACTGCTCAACGTATTATACTCACACCAGCTGGATACAGCTGAAAGACAAAAGAAACAAATGAACTAGAATATTTACTTAAGCCACTTGTAAAAGTGAGTAACAGACTGATCACAACTGGACGTTCCTTGCCATTTAAGGACCTCAGTGCTTTGTTATTTTAGACTGAGTCTGGCTCAAGGGCTCAGAGCACATACGTACTTATTTTCACACAGTCATCTAGGTAACAGTAAGACAAGTCAGCTTGAAAAAAGCCAGCATTCCACAAGTGCCTTTACAGCAAGATTTGGTTCAGCCACTTCAATATTCTTGGATTATACAAAAACACACCATTGCCGAAAGAAATATCTGCAGAAGAAAGTGTAAAACAGCCAAAATGCATCTGCACAGAAAATCTGGAGACTCCTTTTCTTTGGGTTATTATTCTTAAATTTCATACTGTTAGATTTTTATTTCTACCCTCCCTTTCCTTCTTACAAAAAAACATACAGAACAGCTACAAGTTAACTCTTCCATAACAGTACTTTTAGGAGAGTGCTATTGTTAGCAAATTGACTGCATGCTAATCAATTTTCTTCTAATATTGTGAAGAGCAGATGCCATCAAAGTAAGAAAAATTTTGCATGATTTTCTTGCTCTGGAAACAGGAGAAAATATAGCTCTATTACACTAAATTCATTCCTTCCCCCTATTTGAGACCCTCGTATACAGTACACATCTCATTCCTTTTAATCATTTATTACATGTGTTACTATAGCACCCAAAGGCCTTCACTGTACTAGGCACTGTACACATACACACAGATAGACAAGGTCCCAGCCTGCTTAGAACTCAATGTAATTGTAACAATCCTCTGGCATTTTGGGAAGAGTTACTGTGTGTATACCATTAAATACGCGTTAGTTCATGGTCAGTACAGTTTACTAAGTATTTCTGAAAGCAAACAAATAGTAAGGAATGAATATTTTTCAAGTTCTACCCCACACAACAGCATTCAAACATTAAAAAACAAAGGGACATAAAAGCTCCTACCTATCTCTGTCCTGGTGGTTCCAATTCCATTGTAAACTCTCAAGTAATTAAAATGGCAAGCATCCGAATCTTCAATATCAAAATCACCAAATTTGAGCTGAACTCTCTGTCCGGATTTTACACGGATCTCCCACTCGCACACCGTGCTGTTGGGATAGGTCTGTGGGTAGTTTATTGAAGTAAGAGTTCCACTTTCCAGGCCCAGAACAGTGTGTCCACAACCATCACCTTAAAAAAAGAAAATTTTATCACAAATAAATTATTCATATAGCATGTGCCTTTAAAGGGTCATTAGTAGTCAACCTGGTCTTTGCAATGGCAAAAGATTTTTGAAAGTAAGTTTTACTAACTACATTGTGATAAGGCTCAAAAGCAAAATAGACAGTGGTGAAACTATAATTGCGACAAAATAGGATTTAACCAACTTTACCCTAGGTGTCTAAGTTCCTGAGCACATCTGACCGGGGAGCTGCAACAACTGTCCCCAACAGGTAAGATTACTCTGATAGCTTTAAAAAAAAAAAAAAAAAAAAAGCACATAGCACAAGCAGCGGGATAGGGTGTTCCTTCAGGGTTATGGACACACACACACGATTTGAACAAAAAGGGGAGAGGAAATCCAGCCCTATTGTAATTGTGATCTTAAATAGGAAGACAGTTTAATTGCTGATTCTGCATTCTTAGCATTTTGGCAACAGGAGCAGAAGCGCAACATGATCTTTTGGGGAGTGGAGAGCAAAACAAATCCCTGGAAATAGCTGAAAAGAAGTGTGCTCATAAACTACTTAATTTTAAGGTGGTGACTGTATTTGGTTACCAGTAAAATATATTTGTATTAATCTTACTGGCTCTTTAGGGCATGCACTGCAACTTCTATGTTTGTGTAGTGCCTAGGGGGCCTCTGAAGCACCACCACTGTATAAATGTAAAAAAATACAATTACTTACTACATAATAAATAAATAATAATAATAATAATACAATGATAAGGAAAATCTATGAATTTGTGAATAGAAAAATGTAATGTGGTTGTAAATTTACAAGCATTAATCAAATGTATCAGCAAAACATCCATAACAAGGGCAAACTAACTAATAAGCCTAAGAGTATTTACTCAATAGCAGAATATGAACTGTAGCCAGTAAAATGAAATGAGCATTTGTAAACTGCTTTGAATATGAGAGTGCTACATAAGTAGCGATAAGGACTTAATGAACATTGTTCCCAAGATGGAAGGAAGTAGTTCTAACTGGAAGACTCCAGCTAAATTGTAACATTTGGAATAAAACAACCCCCTGCAAATTGGAATATTTGTGTTAGCACTTGAAGAATAGGAGCCAACCCACTGAAATCAGTTGTATTAAATTATTGTATTAGGGTTTGCACTACTCTTGTAGGGCATGACCCTGTGAGATGTAGGGCCCTTTGGAAGTGTTCAGCAGCTCACAAGATCACACTCAAAGTACAGGTATCAGCCTTTATTTTACACATTCAAATGAGAACAGTAGGGGTGCAGGCACAAATCCAATTCAACATTCTATTTAAAAGTACTCTTCCCCCCCCATCCGGAGACTCATTTAATCCCTCACTTTTTTCTCAACAGAAGACATAATCATTATTAGAAAGTATGTTCAGATACTACATTCTAGCACTCCACAACGGTCAACATTACTCTTGGAGACAGCTTTTTGATACAACAGCTATAAGCTTTCACAGTATGCCACTGTTTTATATACTAACCTGCTACTCTGTGTCCTAAAGTTAAAAAACAATCCATGCTGAAATGTCTAAGGACTATGTAATGACTACACAAATGAAAAAAAGAATCCTCCTAAAATGGACAGTGCCTTTTGCTAGAACGATTGTAGCAGCAAGTTGACTGCACTGAAAAGACCGCAAAAAACTAATAATAATATTTGGTGACTTAAACCCACAGAGGCCCTTCATTTTTAAAAACTGTTTTCTTTGCATTCCCCGGGACCTCAAAAAGGCAAGAAAAGTGTGTGTTTTAAAATCCCAGCTGCTGGTGGTGCAAGAATACAGATTAGCATTCCAAAAAGAAAGGAGTCATAAGTCACCTCTGTTAGTAGTATTAAAACAACAGCGTATATTTTCTTTTGGAAAAAAGTTAACATGTTCAAAATTGCTTTCAGTGTAGTCACAGGTTCTGTTGTAAAAGCATTCATTTGACAATGCTTCGCTTTATCTTATTTTTAGCATTTTGTTTGAAAATTGTTTGTTCCATCATCAGTTGACATTATATGCCATAAACACTGTTGTTTCCATTTTGGTAATGGGTCAATAATTATATGGTCTCTAACTAAATTCCCTCCTGACAAAGTCTTTTTCATTTACTACCCTAATAGGCATTGCTGTATACTAGTAAACAGTTGCCTCATTTTACCATGGATGTGGCTTAAGTGGTCAGCATGTATATTTTGTATATCCTTTGTTTGTAAAAGGATTTTTCAGTATCTCAATAAAAGTAAGATTGTGTGAATGCAAGATTTACTATTAAGAAACTTTATAGGAAATAGACTAAAGCCAACCCTTAATTTTCAAAATCCTTGCTCTTCAGAATATTTTTGAAACTCAGGAAAAAATATTCCAATTCCTTTGCTAGTAATGAGCAAAGTCATAGGATTTCCTGGTTTTCTGCTGAGAAGCAAGGACAAAAAACTTATATCTTTCAAAAGCATGAAACTCAGTGGGTTAAAAATAACTACAGTAACTCCTTGCTTAACATTGTAGTTATGTTCCTGAAAAATGCAACTTTAAACGAAACGATGTTAAGCGAATCCAATTTCCCCATAAGAATTAATGTAAATGGGGTGGGGGGGGGGTTAGGTTCCAGGGAAATTTTTTTCAAACAATTTAATACTGTATACGGCAATGATGATTGTGAAGCTTGGTTGAGATGGTGAAGTCAGAGGGTGGAAGAAGGTGGAATATTTTCCAGGGAATGCCTTACTACTAAATGATGAACAAGTACTCAGCTGAGCCCTCAAGGGTTAACACATTGCTGTTAATGTAGCCACACTCTCTACAAGGCAGCACAAATGGAGGGAGAGGAGACAGCATGGCAGACAGAGACACACCGTGTGAGTGTGAGAGATGCACATTGCCCTTTTAAGTATGCTGGCTGACTGCACTCTACTTTTTAAGCAAGTTGAGACAGCAGCTGCTGCTAGCAAGCTCCCTCCATCCTGAGCCCTGTCGTGTCCCCCCTGCTGCTCTATGGAGATGTCGTAAGCGGGTGGCAGGAGCAGGAGGAGGGGGGCACCCTGATATTAGCCCCACTCTTCCACCCCCACAGCACAGCAAGCAGGAGGGAGCTGCTCCAAGGAAGAGGGCAGGAGCAGCACATGGCAGTGGGGGGAGGGACAGCTGAACTGCCGGCAATTGATAGCATGCTGGGAGGCTGCCGCACAGGGAACTTCGGGAAGTGGGGAGCTGATTGGGGGCTGCTGGTCCACCCTGGTACCAAGCCCCCACCAACTAGCTGCAACGGGCTGCTCTTTCTGCAAGCAGTGGACAAAGCAGGCGGCTGCCAAACAACGTTATAAGGGAGCATTGCGTAACTTTAAACGAGCATGTTCTCTAACTGATCAGCAACGAAACAACGTTAACCAGGAAAGCTTTAAGTGAGGAGTTACTGTATAATAACAAATACGTAGCTTTTTATCCAATCCATATTGATCATATTTCTGACCTATAGCCAATATTTCAAAACCCCGGGCATATCACAGACATAAAAAAATTAATTTTCAACATAAATGGCAGCTGATTTCAGGCTGTATTCTAATTAAGATAATGAACAATTCAGCTGATTTGCTATACTTCCTACCTGAATTTTTCCTGTTCTGTGATGTGGACTGGTGATTGCTTAGTTATTTATATATTCAAAATAGTACATAGATACAACATCACCATAATTACCCAAATACCCAGCACCGAATTTGAACAGGGAGGCCAAAATTATTAGGTTGTGCTTTAAAATATATCAGTTAAAACAAGTTAACATGCATTTTTTAAACACAACCTTTTAAAAAAAGAATGTTAAAATGTTTTAACAGTTTTACCCCGTGAAGCATGGAAAGTTCAGTCTTGTTTCCACTGGCCTGAAGTAACCTCTTCCTATTTACTGGTAGAGGACCTGTTGGGATTATATGCTTATGAACAGAAGTCTATGTTTTGCTTCACCAAAACCACACTCAGGCTTGCATACTCTATTAAGTTGTATCGCTTTAACTATGCTGGTATAAAGCAGTACAATGCCACTAGTGTGGATGCAGTTATACTGGTATGAAGGTGCTTTATACCAGTACAAATATTCCCACATGGGAACGGGAATAACTATAACAGTATAAGGCACCTTCATACCAGTATAACTGAGTCCACCAAGGGGCTTGTTGGTTAAGGGGTGGGAATTTTTTATTTATTTCACCAGTGTAGACCAGGCCTTAGTTGCTTTACAGACACTAGATGGGAGTGGAAATAGTAGATCTCCAAGGTACTCTTGGAAGGTCTAAATTATGCCACCTGGCACGTGCAGCCCAAACCAATAGGATCGTTGTGTCAAAGTCGAATTTCTCTGGTGGCTCACGCTGGTCACATATTTTAGGTCTGTCTCTTTGTTCGGTGTCTCATTTGGGATAGCAATAGTGGGAAGGTCAGATTTTTATGCCTGAAGAATTTACAGATTACTGTTGCATGTCTAGTCTAGTACCCAATGTACAGTTCACCAAGGACAACATTATTATTCAGGAACTATTTGGATTACTTGTATTTGCTCCCACTGAGATCTGCTAAACAAGGGAATCTTGTTTTGCTTTATTGGTTCTGAGACCACTTGAACCTCACCTGCATAAAAAGTGTGTCATTGCTTCTAAGTTATATAACATTGTTGATCATCTGCAGACAGACAGACATCTTTGATCAAGGGGAAAAGTTCTACAGCTATCAGACACTTCTTCAAGAAAGAGGAAACACCCATTGCAAATGTTCTTTGCATTCCAGGCACATATCTACCATGACATCTGTTTTATTGATCTGAAGGTCATTATCAAACTCAATTATCATAGGATCAAGCTTCTGGTGAGCTGGACACACAGACATTATGTTGGATTACTAGAGTTCAGACAAAGAATCTTAACGTCCAGTCCTACATAGCCCATTTTTCTTGAATGAGCTGACAAGTTTTACGGTCTTTAATAAGCGGCATCTCTGACATTTGAAAAGATCATCCAGAAAATTTGCACTGGCCAAGTGATTGAATGAGTAATCTGCAATACAATTAACTTTTCAACTTCTCAAACAAATTTGTGAAATCAATACAAAGTAACTGTAAAACCATAACCACCACATGATGCATGGGGCCCAACACAAAACGTGAAAAGCCTGCTAAGTCCCTTGTAGCAAATTAGAGGAGTATACTCATGTGCAATAGAGTGTTTAAGTAAAGACCACCCATGGAAGCAATTTGTAATTTAGAGATCTCCATTACACAGTTAACCTACTCTAATTTTCTTCTGAGATCCTTTTTGGAGAACAAAGTGAACTGCTATCAAAATCCTTTTACAAATCTGAAATTTAATACAAGAAAATCCTCTTCCCATTCCTAACATGGAGAAGGGAACAGCGTGAAACCAGGTCTACACACACTTTGATTACTGTCTGCAAAGAGTACAGGATGCAAAATGTATAAAATGCATATCAAAATATGAATGTGAATCTTAATACATGCAGTGTATGTTTGGAGAGAGAATTTAACTGTTAGGCTTCTTGACAAGATGTCTGCATAAAGTACTATATTCTGAAAACAAATAATGAGAATTCAAGAGAGAATAGCAAGAAAAATTAACTCTCTCTTAACTGAATGGAATGATGGCAGCACCAGAGTTCTTAGATGAATCTAAGCAAAGAAAGGAACTTCAAACTGCTCATTTTAACTCTGAATATGCAACCGTCTACTTTGATGGGCTACTATAATCCCTCTTGCTCTGATAAGATGCTCTGCACAGAATTTTTCTGCTGTTTACGTGCAGCAAAGATGCTGTGTCAGCTTCTCATTCCTTTCAAATGAGGCAGGAAAACTCAAAAAAATGTATCATGAAAAAGAAATACCAAAAAGTAACGAAAATGGGGCTTCCAAACTACAAACGTTTTTTTAAAAAATTATTTTAAAATACTTTGAGTCCTTTCCCTCCTTCAGCCCCAATCCTGCTCATAGAACTCCTATCGACTTCAGTGGGAGCGACTCTTCATTGGGTGGAAGATCAGACCCTCCCGCTCAAGAGTTCTCCTTCCCTTCAGGCTCAGCTTGTTTCCCCTGTCTCCACAGTCATTATCATTTGTGTTTATGCAACTTGTTTACATTAGGAGAGAGCCAATTTCTGGCACCCAATTCTATTTTGAAACAGAATAAAAATATATTATTGTTATTCTGTGGAGCGAAACATAGGCCTGAAGACAGGACGGCAACTGGAGAAAGGAGTTGAGTGAACAACAGATTATGGATCGAGGGAAGGGGCAAGAGAAGAAAGGCCAAAAGAGTTAAACATGCAGTTTGCCTTTCATGATTTTAATAGCCTGTTTGAGGAGTTTTGCAACCTCTGTTCTTACATTAAAAGAATGAATTTGCAACAATTCATCATAACAATTTGATCCTTTTCACTTACTTAGTACTACCCATATTCTGGACTAATGTAACATAGCAATTAATGAATTTTATCCATACATGCCAAAGAGCTTTATAAATGTGAGTAAGCGTCACCCCCATTTTATTACAGATGGAGAAATTGAAGCACTGCCTTAGCTTTCCGACACCAAATTTATTTGCAGCAAACACTTTGGCATTTAGACTTTTAATTTAAATTCAACATACAGGATACAGTAACAACATTTTAAAATAGAACACTCTCAAATTATAATATCATAACAGATCAGGCATTTGTCTTCTCTGCTACCATACACAAACTAAACTGTCTCAGAAGAATGGGTAAGGGAGTATGAGAGAAGAAACAGCTACACAAACCTGTGTCCTAATGAGGGGAATGAGGATAGACAGTAGCTTCAAGGGTACAAGTATGAAGTACCCAATAGCCGTTAAAAGTGGCCAACAGAGACAAGGTCTTGTTTATGAGGGGACCTAAGGTTCCAAATGGAGAACATGTCTTTCTAATTCTTCTTTGGACAGGGGCTTCAGCAGCCAATTGTCTAAGTAAGGGAAGATAAAAATCCCTTGTCTCCTTAGATACATTGTTATCAAAGCCAGGCATTTGGTAAAATCTCTGGGTGCGGTGGAGAGGCCAAAGAGTCAGACTCTGTATTGGAAATGCTCTGAAACAAGGGCAAAACATAGATACTTTCAGTGTGATGGTCTTATGGGGATACAAAAATACATTATCTTTGATATTGAGAGCAGCGACCCAATCCTGAGTAGACAGGTAGTGAATGATCCTTCTGAGAGAGAACCTTCTGAACTGAAATTTCCTGATGTATCTGCCTATAGCTCTGAGACAGAGGTGGGCAAACTACGGCCCGCAGGACCTTACTGTCTGGCCCCTGAGTTCCTGGCCAGGGAGGCTAGCCCCTGGCCCTCCCCCGCTGTTTCCCCTCCCCTGCAGCTTCACCTCACTGCGTGGCCAGCGCTCTGGCCTGCCGCTCCTACCTGGGAGTGCGGCGGCGTGGCTGGCTCTGGAATGGTAAGGGGGAGGGGAGCGGGGGTTCTCGGGGGGCAGTCACGGGACGGGGGGGTTGGATGGGTCAGGGGTTCTGGGGAAGGAGTCAGGGGATGTGGGGGCTGGACACATTGGTAACGGATACGTACTTAAATATTTAGTAAACTTTGTATGAATGGATCACAAAAGAACACTGATTAGCAACGCCTAAAATGACATAGTTTTATTATTAGTAAGTGGACTTCATAGCCCATGTGTAGCTATCTTGAGTACAGACACACATCCCAGGACTTTAGGTAGTGGCTTTCAGATTTTGGCAAGATGCAGCAAAAAGCTGCCTGTGCAATGAGGTCTACGAAGTAAACTGTGGCCTGGTCTACACTACAAAGTTAGGCCGACCTAAGCCACCTTGTGTCGACCCCACTGTGCATGTGTCTACAATCTACACTTAAATTTGTCTCCCACCAATGAAAGAGCCCTGTTACAGCGATGCAGCAACACAACCTTCCCAAACAACGATGAGCCATGGTTGATGTACTGAAGTCAATGCAACACACGTGTAGACACTGTGATACCTATGTCAACCCTAACAGTACGCCAGCAGCTATCCCACAATTACTGACACTGACTGCTTCACTCGCAGTTGTGAACTCCCTTGCCTAGGGGTCATAGAGACCAGAAGACCCCCTCTCCTTTAAAGCCCTCTGCATTTTTGAAATGGCTTTTCCTGTCTAGCTTGGCAACCACACCTAACAGCTCTCCATTGTTGTACGCAGCTGGCCAGCTGACCATGCTGACTACATGATCCAGACATGCTCCAGCTTGGAGTAGACTGAAGATATTAGATCTCTTGGGCCTGTGGAGAGAAGAGGCTGTGCAAACACAATTATGGATCAGCTGCAGAAACATGAACATCTATAAGCAGATTGCATGGAGGATGCAGGAGAAAGGGAATGACAGGGACTAGCAGCAGTGCCGTGTGAAAACCAACGAACTGTGACACCCATACCAGAAGACCAGGGAGGCCAACAGTAGATCTGGTGCCAAACCACAGACCTGCTGCTTTTACAAAGAGCTGCATGCCATACTTGGTGGTACCACCACCCCACACACCACCATCAATACCTCAGAGGAGACCAAACCACAGACCTCTGGCTTGAAAAGTGAGGACAAGGTGAAGATGGAGGAGGATAGGGGACACGTGACTGGGGGTCCAGCTATGAAGTCAGCCAGAACATATTTGAGACTCTACCACAGTCCAGTCAGTCCCAACAGCCAAGTACGGGGAAAGTCTGATGCAGGGGAAGGAACCTCAGATAAGTGTGTAAATTTATTTCCCATTACTGTGATGGCACCTCCCACTTAACAGGAAACAGCTATTGACTTTTCATTAGTTTACTCATACGAGAAGAGATAGCAGTAGAACAAAGAGAGGTAGAGTTGTTATCTGCTTTTCATTGCCCTGTAGAGTTAGGCAAGGGGGTCACGCAGAGCAGTTTATGTACACAGGGATGGCACCTGAATCCTCCTGAGAGATCTTGATGACACTTTCATGGAGGTACTCTACAATCCTCTCCTGAAGGTTTCTAGGAATGGCAGAATTATATCTTCCTCTGCAATCAGACACTTTCCCATGCCACTCAGCAATAACTTTGGCAAGTACCATTGCAGTAAACAGGCTAGCAGCATGTGGGCCTACGTGGCTTTGGGATGCCAGCAGCCACTATGCTCTCTCTGCCTTTGTTAGCCTCAGGAGTGACATATGAGCTACAGTCACCACCTCCTGTGGAAAATGGTGCCAATATTCAGGAAACTCAGTTTCATGCAGCCACACAATTCCCTCCACATTACCCTCATAACTGGTGGGCCACACTCACCCTGGCTGGTGCTTAGTGAAGCTATGCACAAGCACTCTGAAGCAGATGTGTCCATGAGCAGGTCATTTAAAACTTTAGGGGAGCAAGGGAAGGGAGCTATGAATCTTAACTTTCGCTTTCCGTTGTGAATACACTGACAATGGTACCTCTGTGCGTTTTATCTGCCGTTGCTGCCTTAAGGGGTTCCTGCGCCACATCCACTGAACGTCTGAGTCAGAAAAGGAAGAGAAAGAAGAGGACTTGGATGACATGTTCAATGAAATCCTGCAAGCCAGTGCTGCATCAAACCAGGAGCACAGGGTGTGGAGGGGTGAACACTGCAGACAGCCTGGAAAAGGAAAGAGTGAAAAGGAGAAAGGCCAAGAAGTCCCAGCAGGAAAAGGAGGAGGAGAAGCACCAGGATATAATGGGGCTTCTCTAGCAGCAAACACAAATGCTGCAAACTCTTGTGGACCTAAAGATTCAACAATCCCAGGATCGCCTCCCTTTGCAGTCCATGGAGAACTCCATTGCAACACCTCCCTACACCTCTTCGCACAACACTCCATGTGGTATCAGGGACCACTGCACCTCTACCACTTCACCCCAGGAGGCATTAAGGACAACCAAAGCTTCACATACACTGACCTGTCAAATCATGGCTGGTGTGTGTAGCTAAAATAGACATGAATGTTCTTTCCCCTTAATAAATTAAATGGATGGGATTTATGAAGTTTTGATGTATTTGCTTTAAAATTGCACAGATTTTTCTTTTCACTGATTTTGTTACAGAAAAAAATTATACTTGCAACATAATTCATCTTTATTAGTTCGCGACAGATGCTACAGAATGCCAACCATTTCTGAAAGCAACCAATTACTTGTTACTGTACAATATGACCACTCATAGGATCACTGACAGACAAAATTAATAGGTGCACTGACAGTGTTATATTCATAGATCAGTGGTCCCCAACCTTTCTGTGGGAATAGCATATTCCTATTCCCAGAAGACTGTGGCAGGCACCAGACACTCCGCCACCAAAATGCCGCTGAGAAGCGGCAGGGGCAACAAGCGTCACTGCCGAGAGGCCGCTGAGAAACGGCAATGCTGCTCAGTGACGGCTGTTTGATGGTGCAGTGTCCTGCGGGCACACACAACTGCCCCGGCAGGCGCCATTGCGCTGGCAGGCACTGCATTGGGGACCCCGTCATAGATGTTCACCAAGCACCACCAATTCCTAACAGGGAGCAAAACAACGAGGCCAGGTATAGCACAGTACACCAAAACATGTTACTGTAGCTCACTGTTAAAGTGCTCTTTCAAAGTACCCATACCCCTGCACTGCATTCGTTTAATAGCCCTTGTGTCTGGCTGTTCAAACTCAGCAGACAGACGTTCCACCTCCACCCTGGCAGAAACTTTTCCCCCTTTGCTTCACAGATATTATGCAGAACACAGCAGGCAGCTATAACTATTGGAACATTTTTCTCACTGAGATCCAATCTTGTCAGTAAACAATGCCACTGTCCCTTCAGTCCAACAAAAGTCCATTCAACTGTCATTCTGCACCAGCCAAATCAGTTGTTAAATCTCTCCTTGGTGTTGTCAAGTTGGCCAGTGTACAGCTTCATGAGCCAGGGGAGCAAGGGGTAGGCTGGGTCCCCCAGGATCCGGATTGGCATTTCAATATCACCAATGAAAAATAAAGTCCCTGTTTGTAGCTTTTTGAGCAGTCCTGTATTCTTAAAGATGCAAGCGTTATGCACCTTCCCTGCCCAGCCCACATTGATACTGGTGGATGCTATCACAGTTGCCAAAGATATTTTAAATGTCATCATTGTTAGTTATTTCATGCTCAAAATGCATAACAAATGAGTATTAATCATATTACGAAGATCTACACAAGCATTATCCCAAGTGTAGGCACATGGTGGGGTTGCAAAGGATGGGTGATTATTTCCATTTTCCCAAAGGGGAGGACTCAGCTTTCAAAATCTGGGAAATGCTGATTCATGTTATTAGTATAAAGAAGGCTGCAGAAGTCAGCCCAGGCAGTGCCACTAACAGAGTGGAGGGAAATTATGTTTTCAAAGAAGGTCAAATGACTTAAGTGGTACACAGCAACAGTGACAAAAAAAATTTAAGAATGTTTTCACTAACTTCATTTGAGCACAACTCAACAATTTGATTTAACATTTTGAGTTGTGGCTATAAAGTATACATTTTCTATATCATTTATATGGAGTGTAAAATGCATCCTGGGATTAATTAGGAGAATCACAAGAAGTTGTAAATGAAGTAGTCGTTGATGAATATTTTAAACAGGACTGTGCTAAGCTAGTGAGGCCTGATCTCATGTGGCCTCAAAAGATGAGTAGGGCTGGGCTGGATCACTACTTGGAGGAGGGATCTCCTAGACAAAAGGGACCTATAGAACACACACATTTTCTGTCTACCACCTCAGAAGCCTCCAATAGGACTACCATTAACTGGAAAAGGTAAAGGAAAGCTACTCAGTTATAAGTCCTGCTCTTAAAAGGCACCTCTTCTGAAATTTACCACTCCTGGGTCTCTGTTTCCAGCATCAATGGGTAAAGCGCTTGCATAGAGCTGCTACTTCAGCATGCCATAGACACACCAGAACTACCAGGGGAGCCCTTCAAGTGCCACTTGAACAACAGGAGAACTGGGCTCCCCTTCCATTGTCCCTTCTACCATAACCTCCAAGTACAAACTTGTTCCTCCCCAGGACTCTTGCACATCCTTGCTAACCACACTATTACTACATTTCCTCAAAGCTCCACCCCTGCTGCTCATCCCATATCCCTGCTATCCAGCATGTCTCACCAGAGTATGCCCAAGACACAGGTGGTGAATCAGACAGACAGATTCAAAACAGAATTAGCTGACGGATAGCAGCAGCTCTGTCAGTTAAACTTGGTAGAACTGCATTAGATTATGACCAGGACTTGAAAAATTCACCCAGTACCTCCAAGAACAAGGATAAGGCTACTTGCCAAGCTGAATACACCTGTGCGCTGAGCTATACTCCCTCCTGATTAGGTATCCCCAAAATTCTTGGGCCCAAAGAGCAGAGTCTCCTGACCACTGAAGTTTGTACTCCTAATTAGTGCCAGAGGCTCCATACAAATACCAAATAAATTAGTGTTGTCCTCCCATACACAAAAAGAACATATGTTCCCCAACACCACACATACAGATTGATTAATACTGGACAAGCCTCTGCTCCCCTCAATAAATTTTATTCTGTTCAAACACAGAGTCCTTTGTTGGTATAGCAGAAGATGAAGGTTTTCCTCCTGGATCAAATCCGAGCCCAACCAAGGAGAAAGCAATGGTGTGAGGAGCAGGGAGGTCCCAACCAACGTGATGACTAGTAACAGCAAGGGCCCTGCTTTTCACCTCAGTAGAGGGCTCTTGCATGGGTGTGGCCCCTTGCCACCACCACTCACCCAAGCAAAAGGCTCTACAAAAGTCCTTTCTGTCACTCTAGTAGATCTCTACTGTGTAGCTGTAGGAAGAAGCCACACAGTGTCTGCTACCTGGCTTGTTGGGAACCCTACATCATGGATACAAATCAATTGTTTAAATTCTGTTTTTAAAAAAAATCAGATTTAAATTGAATACGGGTTTATTTTAAAAAATTATGTAATGAAATTTGAAATGCTGACAACTTACGTTAAGGCTTAAACTTACTATCATTTATTAAAATCATTTACACTAAATAATTAATACTAAGCAGTATATTTGCTGACCAGTTTTAAAGAAGTCAAACCACTGAACTAGTGGAAGTCACTGGTTAAGCACCTGGAGCCAGAGTTTACTGAAATGCTAAACCAGTTTTTGACAACAGTAGCCTCGTCTGCACCTGCAGACAGGATATTTTCTTCATTTGAGTTAATTCAACTAGTTCAGTTCAATGCCTAGTTCACTCAAATTTAAGAAACCAACTGGAAATTGAAAGAGCAGGAAAGCTTGTTTTCCTCTTCCATGTTATGAATAAAAACTGGGTGTGAGAGTATGAGATCTACTAATTCTGAAATCTTGAAGGACGTGGTGAGCAGAAACAACCAGTTTCAATTCACTGACTACAGATAATACTTTCTTTGTTTAAAAAAATCAGTTATGTTCTGTATTTAAAACATGTTTTGATAAACTTTTCCTTATTTATCTAGCACATGTAAGGTAATTTTTTTTTAGCTAATAAATTTTAAAATCCTGTTTTTGTGCATTTTTAATTAAATTCAATTTTTTATCCAAATTCCACTTGACACAAATTACAACTAACGCATTTATGGTCTAGCAAACAAGAAATGCATCATTCCCTACTTTTTAACATAACAATGGAAAATTAATAATTTGAATAAACGTATGCGAAGCTAAATAAGTGTTTAAATATGTGTATAGGTATAATGTATCTTGCTTGTCAGCAAAAAGTAGTACCAAATTTAGTAGAAAGGCTATATTTAGTTGCAAATCAATATGTTTTAATGTTTACCAAAGAACAAGAATCAACCTTTCTTTATGAAAACAAAGCAGCACAAATGCAAAACAAGATTAAAAATCTGACTATTTAATTCAAGGTTTCCTGCTACATTACTTAAATCAATCTACACTGGACACATACATTATTCTACTCCAAGGGGAAGTATATTTCTATTGCCCCCTGCTCCAGGAAGTTTGGGGGTATTCCCCAGTGGCAGCCAGACCGCTCACACTGGCTGATTAACAGCAGCACCAGCCACAGGAACTCCTCTGCAAACCAACACCAGTGGTGTCAATTGAGCTGTCTCTCTGCAGGCTTGGGATGACATTGCTGCATTACTTTTAACTTAAGTGCTCAAATTTGGATGGTCATCTTTGCAACCACAGCGATTGGAAACTTATTTTTTCTTTTAAATACAAGCTTAGACCATTCAGAAGTCAGTGACACGCATCCTGGGAAGATTCATATTCAAAGATATTTGAATAAGTGGATTTTTCACGCCCTGGTTATAAGAAGTAAAGGGAAATAATTCTTCATGTATTTGATTTTGAAATTTCAAAATAGCTTATATCCAAATGTGTATTTTTTAAATTTGGCATTTTTGGTGGTTATGGTAATTTAGAAGAAAACATAACGGGGTTGGGGGGGAGCTAAATATCAAAGAGGTACATTTTAAGATGTTTCATCTCCAAGAGTTAAAGATCTTACTGAAAAAAATTACAAAGAAAATTCAGTTATGCTCAGCTATTTTGTGTGTCAAATTTGGAGCTTAAATTCAAAGAAAAAAACCAATGGGAGTTTACTCCAGCTTTAAGTTTAAATTACAACACAACCTTAAGTATGGAGTCACTACAGATACCTCCGTTACACATCAACCAAACTGTACCAGTTGCTTTATTAATAAAAAGGAGACTAGGCCCCTACCCTAATGATCTAAATAAATTCCAAGCTACTGAAACACTTCTGAATTTCTATGTTGAAAAAAAGTAAGCGGCGTCCTTTTCTCACTTGGCTGTTTTGTTACTGGACAGCCAAAATAACTTAGGTTTAACTGACGAATAGGCCACACTGAGAACAAGACAATAGCTGAACATCTGTTAAGTGCAGAAGCTCCCAAAATGAGGTCCACGGAGAGCTGGCTGATTACGTGATGCTGGCTCTCTCTCTCTCTCTCCATTTCCAGCTGCTAAACTGCATTAAAAGCAACTAAAAAATACATTAAATACTTTCCCAATATTACTTTTCCATGTAAGCAACTGCTATCATTGCCCCAAGGATGTTATATAATCACAAGAGCAAAGGGAGTTGGTCTGCACAACTGTGAATAGATTAGGTGGTGATCCAAGAGACAATCTGTATTAAAATATGGTTCTCACTAAAAAGTAGTTTCAAAAACTATGGTGTTGGAGTCCTCAGTAATTCCTCGTTATCATCTATCACTATTATGTTTATAACATGTCAAACAGCAGACTGTTTTACAAATGTCTGATAGCAGATCAGAATGCCCACAAGACACAAAAACTGGTATGCTAATTTTTGATAGTTACTGAGAACATGGAAGAAACTGTTAAGTGAGGGCAGAGCTCGAACACAGCCATGAACACACAAGAACTTCCTAGCAATTGGTAACATTTCTTGTTTGCGGAATGAGATTATGCTCAAGTATTTTACAACTGCTGTCATACTGATTAAAATGTGGGTAATCTATATTGTACATTCTTCCATGTCAAATGAAAACCTTTACAAGATGGCATGCATATTTTACCTTTTGTTTCTTCGAATATGATTATATTGCAAAGCACACTGGGAAACTATCAAACCTCGTTCAAATTATTATAGGTGGGGCTGGCAACACAATCCATTATTAAGGTTGCCCAGCACTTCCCACTATAAAACTCTGTTTTCATTTGCTTATAATTTTACCAAACGGTAACCCTTTAAGCTGAAATATTTTCTTGTGGGTATTTGCCTCAGGCTGAATTATTTTTGGAAAATTTCAGCCAAAACTTTTTTGCCATTTCTGAGAATGACACTAGAAAAAGATAAGTTGTTTTGCTCATGTTAAACAATTCTTGAGACATTTCCTTTGAGAAGTTCTACCAGCTCCATACTTTGGAGCAGCAACTTGAAATCTGCCAAGGGATGACCTCTCGGTCAGGAATGTACCTTTTGCCATCCCCATGGAAATCCACCCAAATGTGGTAAGTCTTTGAAAAATCCCAATTTGCACATGGTCAGTCAAGACTTGCCAGAGCTTCGTAGCTAAATTCCTTGAAGATTCCATCTGCCCTGGGTATGCCCTAGTCTGGGCCTAAGCAGGACTTTCCCTGCAACTCCAGCACTGGACTGCCATGGGCCGAGCCAAAGCCAGGCATCAGAACTCTAGAGCAGGGAGCCCCTGTCTCCTGTGCTCTCAGTGACTCCCTTTCTGGGCCCAGGCAGCCCGGAGGAAGAAGCTGCCTGATTCAACTGCAGATAGGACAAGAGCCAGACCTTGGGGAGTAAACTGGACCTAAGGAGTGGGGCGGGGGAGGGAATGAGGAGACAGGGACTAGAGGTTGGCCAGGGGGAAAAGAAACTGGGAACAGCAAGGCAAAGAGAGCTAGGGTGGAAGAGGGAACGAGGTATGGGAAAGGGGAGATAGACATGATGAGAGGCCAGGTGTGTGGGGAGAACTGGGAGAAGGAACTGGTAGGAGTGAGTGGGGGAGAACAAGACACTGAGATTAGATAAGGAGCCTAGGTAGGGAGCCAGTGGAGTTGGGGAGGAGAAGGAGGCGGCACAGATAGGCAGAGGAGCCACAAAATGCCAGGGGGTAGTGGAGACTGGGCTCAGGGAGGGAAGGGGAGACTCGGACTGTGATGGGGAGTCCAGACTAAGGGGCTAGGATTGGCTAGGCAAGGAGACTACAATGGGGAGGCAAAGCCCAAGGAGTGAGACTGACTACATGAGGAGAATGGAACTAGGGGAGGAGCAAGGGGCTGGGGGGGGGGTGGGGAAAGGGGGGAACAGGAATGGAACTGGAGGAGGCACAGAAAGAGTCAAGTTTGGGGAGCATGGCAGAAGTGTCTGTGCCCAATAAAGCACACTTCCCTCCACAGCTTTAATGGAACTAAAAATTCCAGATTCTCACCATTTTTCTGCTGTCAGCAAATATCCATGAAACTCAATGGCAAAGTGTCTCATTCTGGTCTAGTGCTGGTCTACACATAGAAGATGACAAGTTACTATTGCTATCCGCTCAAGAGGCAGAGGGCCATGGGTGGATCTAAAGATTCCAGTCATATGAGTGTCAATATGATGGCACATGATGGAATTTGTTTTTTCAGGGTTAGTTTTATTTTTAACCTAGGAAATTACAGGTCCAAAAAATGTTAAAAGAACATTACTAAGCTTGTAAAGTCGAGCACTCAAAAGTTAGTGAGTAACCAGTGCAACCTTAAATCAGCCCCCTTGTGCATATGCATAACAATAGCCTTTAACAACAGGATCACATACTATTTTTTCTACAGGACCCCTGCCTCATTCAGTGCACAGGATGGACCTGCTCTGCGGATGAATCAGTACTGTGTAATGAAGAAGGCTGTTGTCTGTAGGACCCCTACCTCTTTGTTGCTGGAGTCGGAAGGTGTGTAGTGAATGAGGCAGAGGATTGCAGGGACAGAAAGGATGGTCTCATGGTTAAGGCAGTGGGTCACTGTTTGTGTGCTCTTCCTTTTATGCATGCCTGACTTCAGACCCTGGGGCCTGATTAACAGAAGCATTCACATCTGCAAATGAAGTCAATGGAAGCTGTGCTCTGAATGTATAAAATCCTATATAGCACTAAGTACTCTGAAAAATCAGATCCTACTGTCTCAAATCGAGCACCCCAAATTTGTGGAAACTTTTAATCTTACTCTTCTGTACCATCATAGCACCTACACACCTCACAGGGATGTTGTGAAGATAATTAATATTTTTTCAAGCACTTTGATATCATAGTGATGACCACCATAGAAAAGCCCTTTAGGAAATCAATCATGCTATCTTCAGAGTAGTGGTTGTGCAGATTAGAAAACCTAGGGCCACATACTGAACAGTGAGGCAAAAAAGTAGTGAACAGCTTCTCATAAAGTGAGCACTGTCCATTCTGAACACTGAATGAGGCAGGAGTCCTTGGAAAAAAAATAGTATGACCATGTAATTAAAGATTGCATCATAATGCATATGCACAAGGGGTCTGAATTAAGATTACATAGGCATTTCCTGACCTTTTTGTGCTAGTCTTTGCAATCTCAATAATGTTCTATTAAACATTTTGTGTATTCTGCATATAATAGTTTCTCGTGTGTTCTGAAAGAATTTTTCATGGATTCCATAGGGAGGAAGTGTTTTATCTTACTCTGGGACTCTTTACTCAAACAGGACTATTATAGCTTTTAATAAAACAGGCTCTCCACCCTCCACCCCTGGAAGCAGACTGATGTTAATTTTTGCCCCAAAAAACCCAACAACCTGAAGAATATTTTTTTGCAAAGAAACAATATAACACAAATTTAACTTTTCTACAACGTACTGACAATCACCCATATTGAACAGCATTGAATTCAGCAACACTGGGGCCACAAAACTTTAGAAGAACTTCCCCTCTTACTGCCTTTTTAAACAAAATTTGCCATTTAATCTAGTTCTCACCTCACAGAAATGTTTGAATTCAGGAGAAATGTGTGTTTTCAAAGGACACCCTCAACTTGAAAGCTAGTGTAGGGTTTCCCAAACGTTTTCATGGATGGACATCTTAAAGAGTTTGTCTTGTGGATCAACACCCTTCCCAATCACAAACACACCACTTTTCCTCCCACTGACAATTCACAATGTGGCATTTCTGTGGCTACTATGGAAATTGCTTTCTACTAGTGTTACTTTTACATGGGAAGTAGCGTATTTTTAATTTCTTTTCATGCAGTTAGCTGGAAACAAAGTAGAAAAGCCGAACTGTATGGTTACTATGCTCTGTGGATCACTGTTTGTGCAACCTCTGATACAGGTCAAAAAATTAGTTAAATGTAGATTAACACTACTACAGTCTTTGAGCCCTCCCTATAGTTTACAATTTAAAAAAATGTTTTCTTCTCCTGTGTTACCATCTGAAAGACACGCAAAAACAGAGAAAACTGTGCACAGCCAGCATCACTATTTCTAATGTACAGTCAGAAGCAAAGTAAACTGAAAAAAATAAAATATTTTTTCCTCAAATCTCTTATTTACAATCTTAGGAAAAGAATTGAGATTTTTAAGATGGTGATGATTCCCTCAGCCATTTTTTTCTAGCATAAGATCAAAGTGATAGTTAATCTTACACTCCCCGTTCTTTCACCATTGTCAAAAGACCAAATGTTGCCTTGTAAATTTCGCAAAAAGAAAAGGAGTACTTGTGGCACCTTAGAGACTAACCAATTTATTTGATCATTGTATGCATCCGATGAAGTGAGCTGTAGCTCACCAAAGCTTATGCTCAAATAAATTGGTTAGTCTCTAAGGTGCCACAAGTACTCCTTTTCTTTTTGCGAAATTTACAAGGCAACATTTGGTCTTTTGACAATGGTTTGGTCTTTTGACAGGGCTGTTACTCTGAAACTTGTAAATTTCAGCACACATAAGTGTGCAGTCAGTTATTTCACATAAAAAGGAGACATTTCATCAACTTTCCTAAAAGAATTGTGCAGTCTATTCTGCCAGAGATGTCCCTTTTACCCCTGCACACATTATGTTACATGTGTGGTGTCTAACTCTGGTTTTATAAATTAACCACTCAACTCCTGTCTTCTAGCTGATCCCAGTTTGCACACATTGTGGAGAGAAAAAAAACTGCAAGTTGGTGTCAATATACTGAAGGTCCCACATTTCAAATATACAAACCACCCCAACATTAGTATTGCCCTTTTACCCGCTAGCTCCTGAACTTGCATTTTCCAAATGTTTCTTGAAATCACCTCAGAAATACAGTAACATGCAATTCAGAAATAGAACATACTAGGAAATCACAAACAACAATATGATGCAAACATAGAAGGTAACAGATTCCTGCTCCCCAAACCCTGGAAGGCACCTCCCTATACTTCCATTTACCATCCTCCTACATGCATCCCACTTGTGTGAAAGCCCTCCCACCTCAACTTTTAATTTGGGCTGAAGCAACATTAAAATGATACAACCAAAGCCAAATTTCTCCTACGTTAGACACGTGTTGAGGCATTTCCCCACCTCCCTCACTAATCTTAGGAGAACAACTCAGTGACTGACAGAAAATGGGGGGGGGGGCCGCTAAATCTCCTCGGATAGCGATGATCACTACTCTCATGGGAAACTGAGATTAGGAAGAGGGAATACCAAGCATCCCCCTCTTCTCCATCCCCACTACACAGGGCTGTGTTGGGTGACAAATCTCTAGGACTTGAGGCTGACACCAGACCACTCTCGAATGGCGATGAAACCCCCAGAGCAGGGGTGGGGAAGGGGGTTACAGACACAGGATACCTCTTTCCCCCCTTTATTTGCAGACGCGGGGATGGGGGCAGCTCGGGGGTTTGGGACAGGGCGGTCAGGTCAAACACGGGGGGGGAAGAGGGCACAAGCTCTTGCCTCATCATCAGTTACCCAGTCAGATGCCCCAGAGATTTGGGGGCTGCCAAGGGTGACCAGATGTCCCGATTTTATAGGGACAGTCCTGATATTCGGGTTTTTTTTCGTATATAGGTGCCTAATACCCCGCCCCCCTCCGTCCTGCTTTTTCACACTTGCTGGTTGGTCACCCTAGGGCTTGCCCGTCCACAAGACACCGCCCCTGCTTCACCCCTTACCTCGGGGGCGGGTAAACACCCGCCTCCGGGCGCTGGGGACTCCTGGAGATGCCGCGGGGGGGGGGTGTCCCTGCCTCTCACCCCCCCCCCCGCAAACCCATCCCCCAGCCGCGGGGGGTGGGGGGGTGCCTGTCTGTCTGTCTGTCTGTCTGTCTGTCACTCCCGCGCTCACACGCACCTTTCTGCGCCCCGGCGCCCCGCAGCAGCAGCAGCAGCAGCAGCGCGGCGGCCGCCGGCCGGGTCCCCGCGGGGAGCGGGCGCTCCGGGCTCAGCATGCCCCGCGGCGTCTCCAGCGCGGCCGCCCGCCGCCCCCGTGCATCCCGCGGGCCGCGCCGGGCCGCTGCGCTCCCCTGCCCCGCGGCCGGCAACGGGACCAGCCAGCGGCGCCGCCCCCGGGTTTAGCCCCTCCTGCCGCCGCCGCCGCCGAGCCCGCGCACCGCCCCCTGCCATGGGCGCAACCGCTTCCGGGTCTGCGGCCCCGGCCCCCGGCCGTCCCCGCTGCGGAGCCTCCCCCCCCCGACACACACACACACACACACACACACACAGCGGGGGCGGGGAGGCGCCAGAGAAAAGTAAACTCCCTCCCCTCCCCAAATGGTGCTCATTAAAAAAAAAAAAAATCTAACCTAAACCACAAAAAACACCCTCCCCGCCATTCACCAGGAATCCCCCCAGATAGACCCACAGCCCTCCGCTCCGAAAACATTAACAGAGAACAGAAAAGAACGAGGAGGACTTGTGGCACCTTAGAGACTAACCAGTTTAGTTGCTTTGTTAGTCTCTAAGGTGCCACAAGTCCTCCTTTTCTTTTTCTGGATACAGACTAACAGGGCTGCTACTCTGAAAAGAGGACAGAAAGATACTAACCTGCGTGTCCCGTCCCCCCCACAACACACCCCAATGCGGGAATACATCACAGGAATGTAGGAAGGCAATGTAGGAAAGGAAACCCAGACAATATGCCAGCAAAAGAGACTTGGCTTCAGTCAATTTGTCACCAGCAACACCACTAAAGTAGCCGGACTCGTATAGTTGCTGCTCACACAAAACCTCAAATCACCATCTGATCAGATCTCCACCAGACCTATACTTCCATTTACGCAGACCTAGACCAGCAAAGGAGCACACATTACTACTCAGTGAGCTCATAATACATGCCCTAAATTAAAAAATGTGCATGACTCAGGGTAGCCTAAGTTGATTCAAAGGTCTCTGTGGCCAAACACTCCTTTGAAATAAAATATCCCAAAGCCTCCTCTATCCACTCTCATATATATTCTCTGTGCCTCACACATGCCCCTAAAATTTCCTATATTTTGACAAAGAATATTTCCAACTTTTTTCCTAGAAAGATATGAAAGTACAGCCCTACATAAACAGCTTCATGAAAAGAGAACCAGACTCAGTATTGCCAGTCCCAAGCATTCAAAAATCATGAGTCAGGATTCAAAAATAACGATTGGCTTAGAAATCATGATGTATTGAATTGTCAATTCTTTTTATTTGCCTTCTGGTGTTTGAGCCTTTAGGTTCATGTTTATAAGCTTTGTTCTGCAACCACAAGGGCTACAACTTTACTTTAAAAAAAAAAGGAAGCTGAAAATTTCACCTAATCATGTGACTCCAGGAGCTGGGGCTTTATGAGAAACACAAAATATCATGAGAACTGTAATAGCTGGCAACACAGTGGACTTCATTCCCCAAAATGGGAAAAAACCATATTTGGAGAAAATGCACCCTGCAAAGTACTCCATGGGATTACAAAATATCATGACAGAACGAGGAGTAATGGTCTCAAGTTGCAGTGGGGGAGGTTTAGATTGGATATTAGGAAAAACTTTTTCACTATGAGGGTGGTGAAACACTGGAATGCGTTACCTAGGGAGATGGTAGAATCTCCTTCCTTAGAGGTTTTTAAGGTCAGGCTTGACAAAGCCCTGGCTGGGATGATTTAACTGGGAATTGGTCCTGCTTCGAGCAGGGGGTTGGACTAGATGACCTTCTGGGGTCCCTTCCAACCCTGATATTCTATGATTCTATGATTCTATGACTGATAAGAAACTGCTCAACATGTGCACCTTGATTTGCATATCCCCCAATGGAAGAAAAAATAAATTTGATGTTTTTGACACCACTGTTTTTGTTTTACCTATAGGCAGCACCTCTGTATGCAAGAAATTCATCCAGTTAGAGAGTGTTAGGGAGTGAACCAACCTCTACTAGTAATGCTCAACTTTCAAAAAGGAGTGTATCACAACTATCAGTGCAGCATTTCTTCCAAGATATAACTGCTTACATGTTCCATTACACATAGTCTTACTAGGTCTGATTAATATAGCCTAGACAAACCTACCATAAGCTGGGTGCACAACTGATTGGAAAAGCATACTCAAAAAGTAGTTATCAATGGATCATAATCAAGCTATCATGTGGGGTCCCACAGGATCAGTGCTGGGTCTGATTCTGTTCAATATCTTCATAAATGAGTTGGATAATGGCACAGAGTGTACACTAATAAAATTTGCAGATGATCGGAAGCTGGCAGGGGTTGCAAGCACTTTGGAGGACAGCATTAGAATTCAAAATGACTTTGACAAACTAGAGAAATAGTTTAAAATAAATAGGATGAAATTCAATAAGGAAAAATGCAAGGTACGATTCTTAGGAAGGAATAATCGTTGCACAAATATAAAATGGGAAATGACTGCTGATATTCTTTGATTTAGTAGCTCAGGATCTAGCTTTACAAATGTTGCTCTGGAATGTTATTATGCCTAGGAAGAAGTATTACAGAAAAGGATCTGGGGGTTATAGATGATCACAAACTCAATATGAGTCAACGATGTAATATTGTTGCAAAAATATGATCATTCTGGGATGTATTGGCAGGAGTGTTGTAAGCAAAACACGAGAAGTAATTCTTCTACTCTATTCAGCACTAAGGCCTCAACTGGAGTACTGTGTCCAGTTCTGGGCAGCATACTTTGGGAAAGATGTGTACAAATTGGAGAAAGTCCAGAAGAGAGCAACAAAAATGGCTAAAGGTCTAGAAAACACAACCAATGAGGAAAGATTGAAAACATGGGGTTTGTTTAGTCTGGAGAAGAGAAGATGCAGCGGGGGGGGGAGGGGGGGGACATATGGTAACAGTCTTCAAGCATGTAAAAAGCCCGTTACAGTATAAAGAGGAGGGTGATAAACTGTTCTCCTTAACCACAGAGGACAGGACAAGAAGTAATGGGCCTAAATTGTATCAAGGGACATTTAAGTTAGATATTATGAAAAACTTCCTGCCAGGGTAGTTAAGCATGGGAACAAATTTCCCAGGGAGGTGTGGAATCCCCATCATTGGAGGTTTTAAGAACAGGTAAGACAAATACCTGTTAGGGATGGTCTAGATAATACTTCATCCTGCCTCAGTGCAGGGGACTATTGAGGTCCCTTCCAGTCCTGCATTGCTATGATTCTGGAAAATCCTTTGGGTTACTTTCAGACCAGCAATGGGTAGGAGCAAGATTGATTATTCCTTTACAGACTTGAACATCAGTGAAATAAAGGTCCTAAATAGTCAGGCCTCAGTCTTATATCTCAAACCATGGATAACTTGTCCTATAACTAAACAAATGTTATCAGAAAAAACACATAAATCATCACCTCCATAAAATTTCACTCAGTCCCCCTATTTGGATCTCTCGGTACATTAAAAGGAAAAGACCCTCAATACAGACTATTACAGAGGCATCTGTGTTAGCAGCTACATCAGCAAACCTGTCTCATCATCACTAATGCAATAACTTCTAAACAACAACAACATAATAGATGAATAATATAACAGATGGAAACCTAATCAGATTCCTCCCCAACAAAAATAAGCGATGGTCACATAAACACCACCCTATACAGGAAACCTACTGACCACTGTGCTTACCTACATGCCTCCAGCTTTCATCCAGACCACACTACACGATCCAATGTCTACAGCCAAGCTCTACGATACAACCGCATTTGCTCCAACCCCTCAGACAGAGACAAACACCTACAAGATCTCTATCAAGCATTCTTACAAATACAATATCCACCTGCTGAAGTGAAGAAACAGATTGACAGAGCCAGAAGATTACCCAGAAGTTACCTACTACAGGACAGGCCCAACAAAGAAAATAACAGTATGCCATTACCCATCACCTTCAGCCCCCAGCTAAAACCTCTCCAGCGCATCATCAAGGATCTACAATCTATCCTGAAGGACGACCCATCACTCTCACAGATCTTGGGAGACAGGCCAGTCCTTGCTTACAGACAGCCCCCCAACCTGAAGCAAATACTCACCAGCAACCACACACCACACAACAAAACCACTAACCCAGGAACCTATCCTTGCAACAAAGCCCGTTGCCAACTGTATCCACATATCTATTCAGGGGACACCATCCTAGGGCCTAATCACATCAGCCACGCTATCAGAGGCTCGTTCACCTGCACATCTACCAATGTGATATATGCCATCATGTGCCAGCAATGCCCCTCTATCATATACATTGGCCAAGCTGGACAGTCTCTACATAAAAGAATAAATGGACACAAATCAGATGTCAAGAATTATAACATTCAAAAACTGGTCAGAGAACACTTCAATCTCTCTGGTCATTCGATTACAGACCTAAAAGTCGCAATATTACAACAAAAAAACTTCAAAAACAGACTCCAATGAGAGACTGCTGAATTGGAATTAATTTGCAAAGTGGACACCATTAAATTAGGCTTGAATAAAGACTGGGAGTGGCTGTGTAATTACACAAAGTAAAACTATTTCCCCTTGTTTATTTTCCCCCCTACTGTTCCTCACACTTTCTTGTCAACTGCTGGAAATGGCTCACCTTGATTATCAGTACAAAAGGTTTTTTTTCTCTCCTGCTGGTAATAGCTCACCTTACCTGATCACTCTCATTACAGTCTGTATGGTAACACCCATTGTTTCATGTTCTCTGTGTATATAAAATCCCCCCCTGCTGTATTTTCCACTGCATGCATCCGATGAAGGGAGCTTAGCTCACGAAAGCTTATGCTCAAATAAATTGATTAGTCCCTAAGGTGCCACAAGTCCTCCTGTTCTTTTTGTGGATACAGACTAACATGGCTGCTACTCTGAAATCTTCATACCACTTCACTTTTTCTTGATCAGTGAGGAAAAAGAAGAAGAGAAAGATTCAACTGCTTCGTATAATTTACGATTTAATCCTTCTAATACTTTAGCACCTAGTGGACACAACTGAGATCAGGGACCTGTGACACACATAAATAAGAAACCATTCCTGCCCTAAACAGTTTGCAGACGGAGGATGGAGGAAAGCAAGCTTTGGACTCAGTCTGGTACTGTGGTATACTTTAAACTCTGACAAATGAAACTGAGACAAAACAGATGACACAGCCAGATCCAGGTGTCAATCATAAGATATCAGGCTAGGGTAAACTGCAAACTTTTGTGGCCCTGAGCAAAGGTGTGGGGAGTGTCCAGAGTAGACTAGCCTTTACAAATGTGTTAAGTGCATTCTAATTAATAGAAATATTAGTTAGAAATATCTAGTGTAGATGTATCTTATGTTGCCTCCAAGTTTCAGTTCCAAGTTCACATGTTGTGCATGGCTTGGAAAACTGCATTTGTTCCCCCCCACCCCCACCCCAAGCAGCTTGCTGAGTCATCAGATCTTGTGCTAACCCTGGCTGCAAATGCTATATAGAAGCAACTTGGCACATAAATAGTTATTCCAGAGCTGGCTATGATCTATCTGTGGGGGGTAACATCAAGGATTGGACGTAGGGTGCCAGAGCTTCTGGAAGCAGGCATGAGGATGCTGCAGGAAAGCTATTCAGGAGCACTGTCCTAGACTGACTTCTGTACTTGTGCTTTCTGTTTCATTCTCTTCCCTTCCTATCAGGGCGTGGGGGGACAGAGAGAGAGGAAACAAGAATCATCCTCAAATTCCTCAGCTCAGAACCTTTCCCTCCTCAGAGCCCCATTGTCAAAGATTTCTGCCACTCTCTCCTCCCATCCATCAACCTCCTCAGACCGGGAATAGGGCTTCTGGAGCCCAAGATTCTAAAAAGAGTGGCCGGTCTACTGCCATGGAACCTTCTGATTCCAATGTTTCCTCTCTTCTACTGTTAAAGGGTCATTGCAGGTACTGGCCCTAGTGTCATGGCCAAACTCCAACTCATATGGTTCCGTTCTTACTCCCTAAGTTTTAATCTGAAAAGTATTCTTATGCATTTCCTGTCAAACTGTTATAGTTACTACATTCCAGCCAAAGGATAGCTGCTGACTACGTTACAGTGATAGATGAAGTGATTCCATAGATGCTTTATCTTACCTACCTCACAAAGTTGTTTTGAGAATTAGCTAACTAATGACAGGTTTCAGAGTAGCAGCCATGTTAGTCTGTATTCGCAAAAAGAAAAGGAGTACTTGTGGCACCTTAGAGACTAAGCAATTTATTTGAGCATAAGCTTTCGTGAGCTCACGAAAGCTCATGCTCAAATAAATTGCTTAGTCTCTAAGGTGCCACAAGTACTCCTTTTCTTTTAGCTAACTAATGTTTGTTAAGTGTTTGGTAAGGCAGACTGCATCACATTCACTGGGACACAGTTGCCTTCAGGTGAGTTCCAGTAGTTCATATCATTGCATTATATTTGTCCGTGCAACCTGTGGTTTTCCTTAACTCTCACTTTTATTATTTGGACAGTATTGTAAATCTGACATCTTGGCTTGTTTTCTGGAGATATATGGCAAGAGACCAAAACAGCTTCAGATTTGATTTACAAAACAAGTTTTATCTGGACCATAAACTGCCCCAATGCAAAGCCAATATGAGATTCTCTCTGGAAACATGGCTACATAAAGTTTATTACACAGTAGTGGAAGAAGAGACTACAGGGTCTCTTCTTCCATTGATATACTAGAGATTTTATATACTACATAAGTCCAATTAGTAAGGTTGTGTTACCTGCATACATTTGGTCTAGTTATTACATAGTCCTGCCTTGAGAGCAGGGGACTGGACTAGATGACCTCTCAAGGTCCCTTCCAATCCTACACTTCTATGATTCTATGTAAATGTATCCAGGTCTATCTGGAGATTTTGTGAGGCTCTTTCATAAACAAACCTTCGGAGTTTCATTTGGCTCCCTCTCCACCCTCGAGGACACCTTAGGCATGTCTGTGACACCAAATATGCACCAAATCTTGCAAGAATTCAACATGGACTCAAGCTAAGTACAAAAAATTGGTGGTGCACACTCTGGAGCTATTTGGCTTCACGAATACTCGGAGGATGGTGGTAGAGGGTCTTTTCTTTTTGTGTATGCAGAAAACTAAATTTGAGATTAAGTATTTGTTGTCATAGTATTTTAATTATATTTACGGCTGTTGATTAATCGCAGTTAACTCACGCAATTAAAAACAATTAACTGCGACTAAAAAAATTAATCACCATTAATCACACTGTTAAACAATAGAATACCAATTGACATTTATTAAATATTTTGGGATATTTTTCTACATTTTCAAATATATTGATTTCTATTACAACACAGAATACAAAGTGCACAGTGCTCACTTTATATTATTTTTATTACAAATATTTGAACTGTAAAATTATAAGATAAATAGTATTTTTCAATTCACCTCATACACGTACTGCAGTGCAATCTCTTTATTGTGAAAGTGTAACTTACAAATATAGATTTTTTTTGTTACATAATTGCACTCAAAAACAAAACAATGTAAAACTTTAGAGCCTACACGTCCACTCAGTCCTACTTTTTGTTCAGCCAATTCCTAGGACAAACACATTTGTTTGCATTTACAGGAGCTACTGCTGACTGCTTCTTATTTACAATGTTCCCTGAAAGTGAGAACAGGCATTTTCATGGCACTTTTGTAGCTGGCGTTGCAAGCTATTTATGTGACAGATGTGCAAAATATTCATATGTCCCTTCATGCTTCGGCATGATGCTTGTTAAAAAAAATGCATTAATTACATTTGTGACTGAACTCCTTAAGGAGAATTCTCTGTCTCCTTTTCCGTTTTACCCGCATTCTGCCTTATATTTCATGTTATAGCAGTCATGGATGATGACCCAGCACATGTTCGTATTAAGAACACTTTCACAGCAGATTTGACAAAATGCAAAGAAGATATCAATGTGAGATTTCTAAGGATATATACAGCACTTGACCCAAGGTTTAAGAATCTGAAGTGTCTTCCAAAATCTGAGAGGGACGAGGTGTGGAGCATGCTTTCAGAAGTCTTAAAAGAGCAACACTCTGATGCGGAAACTACAGAACCAGAACTACCAAACAAGAAAATCAACCTTCTGCTGGTGGCATCTGACTCAGATGATGAACATGAACATGCGTTGGCCTGCTCTGCTTTGGATTGTTATTGAGCAGAACCCGTCATCAGCATGGATGTGTGTCTTCTGGAATGGAGGTTGAAGCATGAAGAGACATGAATTTTTAGCGCATCTGGCATGTAAATATCTTGCGACACTAGCTACAACAATGTCATGCCAATGCCTGTTCTCACTTTCAGGTGACATTGTAAACAAGACGCAGACAGCATTATCTTCTGTAAATTGTAACCAAACTTGTTTTCTGAGTGATTGACTGAAGTAGGACTGAGTGGACTTGTAGGTTCTAAAGTTTTACATTGTTTTATTTTTGAATGCAGTTATTTTTTGTACATAATTCTACATTTGTAAGTTCAACTTTCATGGTAAAGAGATTGCACTACAGTACTTGTATTAGGTGAATTGAAATATACTATTTTGTTTTTTACAATGCAAATATTTGTAATAAAAATAAAGTGAGCACTGTACATTTTGTATTCTGTGTTGTAACTGAAATTAATAAATTTGAAAATGTAGAAAACATCCAAAAATATTTAAATAAATGGTATTCTATTATTGTTTAACAGTGCAATTAATCACGCGATTAATCGCGATTAATTTTTTTAATCGCTTGACAGCCCTAATTATGTTCCTTATCACAAAGAAAACAGAACAGCAGATGAAATAATGCACGTAAAAGCAGGGACAAAGGAAAGATGTCCTCCCTAAGGCTGTTTTAAATCAGTTTGTGGGATGCAGTGATTACCAAGAAGTTCTGCAACATATGATGAAACATGAATCAGAAGTCATCTGTGTACACATTCCTTTGAACTTCATTCACTGGACACAGAAATTCTGCTCACCCTAGGGCACATAAAGCAGCTACATAACTGTAATAATATCCTTTCTGAATTACAGAATGTGTGTATTTCCCATCATTAGTGGTAACTATTAAATACTGAAAAATCACAAAGCACCCACTTGGATATATATATCTATGGTTTTATACTGCCACCCATCACCATAGTACTTGAGCATCTTCCACATACAATCAATAGCAAAGTCCCTAATGGATTTCATGTAGTCTCTAACACTTCTCCCCTTTTAGAGTTAAAATCTCTACTTGGGGTATTTTTCAGGGTCATTAGGATAGGGTTATTTTTTACATATTTTTACAAATTACAGGTTTTTAATTACTTTATTTTAATTTTAGTGTGTTCTTTTGGTAGACTGGTGTGTCACTTTCTAAAAGGAAGGGTTTTGCAGGGTTTCCCAAAGACACTTAAGTTCTGGTTTCTCTTAATCTCCCCTGGAAGTTTGTTCCATACCCAGATCCCCTTGACTGAGAATGTTTTGTCCACAGCTCTCAAGCGCTTGTTCTGGGTTTTGTCATCTGCACTGTCCTACAGGAGCACAACTATCTCTGGTGATTACCTTAATAAATGCTTACCTTTTATTTAAACACAGCAAAATCATTCCAAGGAATTAGAGATAAATCCAAACAGTCTCCTGCTGGCTTCTAGAAGCCTCCTTCTTTAAGTAGTTTTAAACACAAACCAGATTTAATTAGAATAACTGCAGAATACCATAAATTGTAACTTTTGAGTGTTGTTCTCAATAGGAACAGTGGTGCTCACATGGACCCCAGCTTAGTCTATATCTACACAGCCAATAGCTAATTAGCCCCACAGTTAGATGCCATACTGACAGATGCTTTAGAAAAAACAAAGACGAATAGACAGATACTGGATTAAAATATTATGCAAAACATATATAAACAGTATTATGAGGCTAGTTCCCAATAAATATTAAGAAACAAACACAAAGAATGTAACCTTTTCAGAGGTTAAGAGAAAAACCAATTTTTACCATACATAATATAAGGATGCTAGCCCATTAAAGAAAAAGAATCGGTGAGCTTTTCTCTGATGGGTCTTTTCCATCGCTAGCAATTTCCAGAGGTAAATGGAATGATTACCTCTGTGTATGGTTCATTTTGTCTGTCTCTCTCTTTTCCCTGGAGAGGATTCTGATGCATAATGCTTCTTCCCCATCACTGACCCTTTAGTTTTCATGGTTCTTTTACTGTATTTCAGATGCACTTTTCAATGGCTAAATCACTAGATGAAATACTATAGGGAACAGACCTTTATTGGTAGGGGATGCTCTAGATGAATTAATACGATTTTTCTATCTCTAACTTCTGTGATTTACTTGGCTCTTTTAATTGCTTCTGCTTTTCTAGCTGAATGAGAATTTATTTAATGGGAATTCCTTCAACTTCTGTGAAAGGAAAGGAGCAACAATTTTCAAATGGACAAATAATAATAATTAAAGTATTGATTTTTTCATCAACATTTAAGCTTCATATCCTTACAAACTCCCTCACCTTCTCTTTCCCCTACCACCAAGCCTGACATTTCGCATTTAAAATATTAAAGAACGCTTTATCGAAATGGTTATCATTATTTTGCATTTACCAAAATCCCTAGTTTTAGTAAACAAAAGATTTTGCTACAAGTTTCAAGAACACTTTCAATAAAATTTTAATTAAAAATTTCATGAAGAACTTTGAAAAAATTAAATATGGATCTACTATGAACCCTGTGAAATGGAAACATCTTCCAAAAAACACCGCCCCGCCCCCCAAAAAACAACAAAAAACCAGCTAGTGCTAGACTCTACCAGTCTGGGCTACACCTCAATAATTAGTGCCTGATTTCGCAAATACTTACTTTCAGGCCTAGTACTTATAGCTGTTCCTGCTGAAGTACTAAGTGTTTATAGTTCAAGACTGATGTCTGGTAGTAAGTGTTTGCAGGACCAGGGCTTAGAACTGAAAGGCTTTCATATCCCGTAACCAGTCACCTGAATCTTATTTGATCTTTCCACTTTTTGTTATGATTTTCAGTAAGGGTTTCCACCTAATTTTTCTCTTTGTTCTGTATTTTCTGCATATTGTGTTGATTTTTTTTTAAAAGAAAAGAAATCCCAAGTGCAAAGCTGGCTCTGGTTACAAGCCTTTTGAAATGGAAAATGGGTATTGATTGAACATTACTCACATCAATAGGTACAATTAATCTCATCAGAAACTCATTTACCAGATCTCTAGGAGAACTTTTTCAAAGATGAATTTTTAATTAATTTTAGATAGGAGTTTCACAATTACATAATGTGCATATTTATTTTAGTATCTGAAGATACTTGGTTCATAATATTACTATGTATTACTGAATACAGAATGAGTGATTTTAAATTTAGTTCTGGTTTAGTTTGGCAATATCTGCTAAGTTTACTTTACCTTAGAATTATGATCAGGGAAAAACTTGTGGCATAAATCCCAAGAACAATTTTTTATAAGCAGAAAATATTTTCAACTGCATTGCAAATGTGAAATGTAAAGAAAATGCTGGAAAATGACATGTAAAAATATGTTTTGTGTTTACGTAAAGTAGTGTAACCTAACTTGGAGAAGGAAAACACTCAGGAGGATTTCATACTGTCCTTCCACCCTTGAACCAGCTCATGTTTGTTGGATCAATGCCCAGCACTAGCGAGATGCTTCAATAAGTTACAGCAAAGTTCAAGCTGAAGTATATGTTATTACTGTGGGCCTGATGCTACAAATAGCAAAACACATGTTTGTAGGTGAGCACCCTACACTCCCACGGGTGAAGTGAATCCTCATTTCAATGGGAGTTGCAGGGACAAAGTGGCATTACTATAGCCCCAATTCAACAAGGCACTTAAACACATGCTTAACTTTTAACACATTCTTTAGTCCCATTGAAATCAATGGAACCAAAGAACATGCTTATATTTACGCACATGCTTAAGTACTTTGTTGAATCGGGCCTCTGAGTCTACTGCCTTGATTCTATTCTCACTTACATCTCTTATCTCCTTTCTTGCTACTCTCTCTCTTTCTCATTCCCTATAGTCTTTTCCATTCTTGACTGTACCCTCTTTTCCTTTCCCCCCTCCCTTAGCTTTTCACCTGCCTTCATGCTATTCCTCTGCAGTCTCCCACTTCTTGTGCACCAAGAGTGCCTCACACCTCCAAAACCCATTTGTTACATATACCTTTGCAACATTGATTCCTTTCCTCTCCCCATCCTGGATCATATCTTCACCCTATTCTTGCCCTTGAATTGTTATCTCACACATTGTATTAGTCTGAATTTGCCTCTGATCTGACAAACGCTTATTCCCGTGTGAAGTCCCATTGACTCCAATAGAACTACACATAGGAATATTTGAAGTATTCAAGATTTTAGCTAATAATCTCTCCAAGACAGGGACCACTTTAATTTTTTTTAACATGCTTGTAAAGTGCTGATCACATTTGCCAATGTTATAGAAATAATCAACAGAACTGGTTCTATGTGCTTGATTTTTATTTAACTTAAGTGCTTAATATTATCAGCCTTTGTTTCCAAATTTTGAAAAAAAACCCTGTAAATACATCAAGGACATATGACCAGTTATGCCAAGCTGTGTGATTTGAGTGTAATGCTTGTTTATAGATTTAACAAGAAGTCAGAGATGAAGGTGCAAACTTGAGGTGAAATAGGGTTTGAGAATCCAAAAACCTGGCAATTTGCTGCATAAAATACAGTACCTAGAATCTAAGATCCAATAGACACAACTCAAAATAGAATTTTGTATTTGATAAATATATATGTTCTCTAAAGATATCAGTTTTTGCACATTAGGTAAGGAATCTCAGTAGCAAAGAAGTTCCACTCTACAAAAGATTATGTTTTGTCTGCCCTTAAATTGTGAATCAGACCATGAAAAATAATGGTATCAACATTGTCTTTTCCAGATAAAGAGCTTGGTCAGGAGCCTAAATGTTTTTTGTGGTTGAATGCAATCCTATCATAGCAATGATCAGAGCTAAGTTGCAAGCAAATCACTTAAATGGAAGGCAAAAAGGTTTTTCAGCGAAGAGAGAAAATCAATATGTGAACATAAAATCAAGGAACACCAGCTCACTGATAGAAACTGTAAGCATCTTTTGCACAGGTCTAAATAATGCACAATTGCTGAATGGTACTCACAGCTTGATGGCTATTTGGAACTGAAATAGCAGGAATTGTAGGTGAAAATTGCATGGGTCCTTATAATTTAATACAGTCTTTAATTGATGGGAATTGGAATTAAAGAAGGAAAATAGACTGACAAAAATCACATATTTTAGAAGAAATGTTGTGCTATGTGAATAATTCTGTATATAAAAATGAAAGAATATGGTAAAATTTACTGACAATTAGAGAGCTAACTGGACTGTTCTTCATAAATGCCTAGCTGCATACTTTAGGTCAAACTGTGCCAGCATCCCTCTCCGGAGTGCAGTGTTGCCCATGTTCATGATTTTATCATGAATCTCATGATATATGTCCCCAGCTGCTGGAGACAAGTGATTGAGTGAGAATCTCACCTTTCATTAAAAACAAACAAAAACCAAAAACAAACCTAAGTTTCTAGCCCTCACAGTTGTGGAAAGAAGCTTGAAAGTATGACCTGAGTGCACCTGAACGTTTGAAAACCCCAAAGGTAAACAAAAAGATCCAAAATTCATTATTTTTTTAAATCACATGATTTTTAAGCCAGTCTCATGATTACTAAGAGCCTGACTCATGAGGGCTTGTTATTGGCAGTACTGGGAGTGCTCTACGTCTTGGGGATGGGTTATACAGAGCTGGATCATTGAGCAGAGGAGATCGGAGGTAGCCATAGTAGGGTAGTCAGGTGCCTGGTTTCCGACTGGAAAGTTCAGTCGAAAAGAGGACCTGACAATGTCCGACTGGACACCCACAGTCCGGTTTCTGCGGGCGGGGGAGGCGCCAGGTCATCATCCGCACAAGCCCCAACTCAGGTGGGGCTGCCCCCTACCTGCATCGGGTGGCCGCAGCTCCCAGCCCAGGCTCCACAGGTGAGTCCCTCCTGACCCAGGAGGGGTGTTGGGAGGGGAAAAGCCATGATTGACAAGGGGGAGAGGAAAAGAGGAGTGGATGGGAGGCAAGGCCTCGGGGGGACAAGGTGGTGGGGTGGGGACTGGGGGAAGAGGTGGGGAAGGGGCAGGGCTTTGGAGGAATAGGCGGGGCAGGGGTGGAAACTCAAGGGGAAGAGGCGGGGCAGGGGAGGTTACGGCACTCCTACTGGAATGTCTGATTTTTAAATATTACCAAACTGGCAACCCTAATCCAGAGCCTCTGCAGGGCAGGCACCAACAAAGCAATTAGAGAGCAGTGGGGCAATTCACCATATAGCAGCTCTTCTGACACTTGCTGGGGCATTCCTTCATCACCTGCTGTCAGGTGCTAACATGGTTAGGCACACTGAATCCCATTATACAAGCACACTAGGAGAGAACAGGATCTACACCATGCCCCTGAGCTGGCTGTCCACAGCCTTTTGGGGCTGAAGAGTGCTGTTCAATATGTTAGGGTATGTCTACACTGCATTCAGAAGTGTGAGTGTAGCACGTGTAGACATACCTGATCTAGCTTTGATCTAGCTAGCTTGAATAAAAATAGTAGGGATGTCAAGCGATTAAAAAAATAATCATGATTAATTGCATGATTAAAAAAATTAATCACAATTAATTGCACTGTTAAAAAATAATAGAGTACCATTTATTTAAATATTTTGGATGTTTTCTACATTTTCAAATATATTGATTTCAATTACAATACAAAATACAAAGCGCTCGCTTTACATTTATTTTTGATTACAAGTATTTGCACTGTAAAAAAACAAAAGAAATAGTATTTTTCAATTCACCTAATACAAGTACTGTAATGCAATCTCTTTGTTATGAAAGTTGAACTTACAAATGTAGAATTATGTACAAAAAAACTGCATTCAAAAATAAAACAATGTAAAATTTTAGAGCCTGCAAGTCCCTTAGTCCTACTTCTCGCTCAGCCAATCACTCAGACAAACAAATTTGTTTACATTTCCAGAAGTAATGCTGCCTGCTTTTTGTTTATGTCACCTGAAAGTAAGAACAGGAGTTCTCATGGCACTACTGTAGCTGGCATCGCAAGATATTTATGTTCCTGATGCACTAAAGATTCATATGTCCCTTCATGTTTCAACCACCCATTCCAGGGAACATGCGTCCATGCTGACGAATGGTTCTGCTCAATAATAATCCAAAGCAATGTGGACCGATGCATGTTCATTTTCATTATCTGGATCAGATGCCAGCAGAAGGCTGATTTTCTTTTTTGGTGGTTTGGGTTCAGTAATTTCCGCATCAGAGTGTTGCTCTTTTAAGACTTCTGAAAGAATTCTCCACACCTCGTCCCTCGCAGATTTTGGAAGGCACTTCAGATTCTTAAACCTTGGGTCAAGTGCTGTAGCTATCTTTAGAAATCCCACATTGGTACCTTTGTGTTTTGTGAAATCTGCAAAGAAGGTGTTCTTAAAATGAACATGTGGTGGGTCATCATCCGAGAAAGCTATAACATGAAATATTATGTCAGAATGTGGATAAAACAGAGCAAGGGACATACAATTCTCTCCCAAGAAGTTCAATCACAAATTTAATTAATGCATTATTTTTTTAATGAGTGTCTTCAGCATGGAAGCATGTCCTCTGAAATGGTGGCCAAAGCATGAATGGGGATACGAATGTTTAGCATATCTGTCACATAAATACCTTGCAATGCCGGCTACAAAAGTGCCATGCAAATGTCTGTTCTCACTTTCTGGTGACATTGTAAATAAGAAGCAGGCAGCATTATCTCCTGGAAATGTAAACAAACTTGTTTGTCTTAGCGATTGGCTGAACAAAAAGTAGGACTGAGTGGACTTGTAGGCTCTGAAGTTTTACATTGTTTTGTTTTTGAGTGCAGTTATGTAACAAAACAAAAATCTACAATCTAGCATGGAGGATAGATCCATCGATGGCTATTAGCCAGGATGGACAGGGATGGTGTCCGTAGCCTCTGTTTGCCAGAAGCTGGGAATGGGCAACAGGGCAACAATCACTTGAGGATTACCAGTTCTGTTCATTCCCTCTGGGGCACCTGGCATTGGCCACTGTTGGAAGATAGGGTACTGGGCTAGATGGACCTTTGATCTGATTCAGTATGGCCGATCTTAAGTTCTTATTTGTAAGTTACACTTTCATGACAAAGAGATTGCACTGCAGTACTTGCATGAGGTGAATTGAAAAATGCTATTTCTTTTGTTTATCATTTTTACAGTGCAAATATTTGTAATAAAAATAATATACACTTTGATTTCAATTACAGTGTAGAAGTGAAAGTGTAGAAGAATATCCAAAATAACAGTGCAATTAAAACTGAGATTAATCATAATTAATCTTTTTAATTGTGATTAATATTTTTGAGTTAATCACGTGAGTTAACTGCGATTAATCGACAGCCGTAAAAAACAGCAGTGAAGCCACGGCAGCACAAGCCGCAGCATTGGATCCCAGGTGGGCTTGTGCATCATCTACACGTGCTGTAGCCACGCCTCTGATTACACTCTACGCATACCCAACGTCAACCCCCACCAGTGCTCTGGGAGGCTAATGCAAGAATTATGTTGGGGTCCTGCATGGGTGTGTAGTAAAGGTGAAGAGACTTCTTGTGCCCTCTTCCATCCCCACCAGGGCTGACCATGTGGTTCCACACCCTTTCCATGCCAGCCTGCTTATCTTCAGGATTAGTCAGACCAGGGCAGAGCTCCCAGACCTACTTACATGCCCCTTCCTTCCCACATACAAAACTATCAAGATTTGACCGAAAGCGAATTACTCCACTGTTCCACTGCCAATAACTTATCTGTGTACTTCCCTGCATCAACTTTGAATCACAAACACAGCACTCAATGAAGAGAATTTTCCTTTCCTAACGCATTTGCATTTTAAAAGAGATCTTCACCTGTGTTCGCATAATTTATAGCCAGAAATAATAAAGAAAAGTAAACTGAAAAAAATCACTTTGTGAAATGTTCAGCGTTTTACCTTTTGATGTGTCAGGTACTGAAGAAAATTGGGGTTCAAGAAGTGAGTTCCCCATGTGTAAAAAGGTGATTTTTTTCCTTTGTTTTGACTATTTAGACTCTTTAGAGCTGAAACCATCTATCACTAAATGTTTGGATAGTCTTTAGCACTATATGTTTGTACAGTCTCTAGCACAATTGATTATATTATAATATAATATTATAAGAAATAATAAGTGATCTTTTTTGTTTGTTTCTAAAGTTTAGGAGCCAAATCTTAAAGCCCTTATCTGAGCAAAATGCATTCATTTCAAAAGGAGTTTGGTGGGAGTTAGGAATGCAAGGCATATCCCTAGAAGAGATAAAATGTGAATATATGCAAGATGTATGCTCAGCAGAGAAAGAAACAGTGCAATCAGCATGGGCTTTCCCAGAATGCTCGGTGTTTATAACAAGACAGCAAAATATGCTAACATAATCTGAAGGTAAACAGGAAAACTCTCCAGTTTGCAGTCTAATCCAGTCCTATGATGCCGAGGTGTGGAGTCCAGCTAGATCTAGTCAAAGATAGGGACTTATTTGCAGAAAATTTGCCCCTGCTTTCCATTGACTAATTTTGAAAGTCCAGCCTTCCCAAAGTCATTATTTCCTCCTCTCTCTTAAAGCAGCCATTTCTGTAACTATAGCAATGGGAGAGGAAAGCTGAACTAGAGTTAACTCTTTGCTCACCAAGACCAGGTAGCACCCTTGCACCCTATCACATAAAATTCTCAAATTGTAACAATGAAAGGCAATAGGCAACAATAGGAATTTTTACTCTGTCCTCCTAAGACACCAGGACCCACACTAATATGAAAAACCAACCAGTGTAGTGTTCCTCAAGGTATTTTTTTGTTTCGGTAACTGATTTATATTCATTAGTATAATATCTGTCCTAATAAAGGGCCAGATGTTCTCCTCTGCTATGCAGTGTGAAATGAAGTGAATGTATGGAAATTGCAAGGAAAGGGAGCATTTGAAACAGGAAGAGGGAAAGGATGGTGCTCTTTGCACATTGCCCCCTCCCATCTCCTAGCCCTATAGCCGTCGGTAATGGCCCCACTTGCAAAATTATATGCAATTGGGAAGATACAATCAGGTTGAAGGGGATGGAGCTAGTGAGAAACTGCTTTATGTGGCAGACTCCCAGGTGAATGGGTCCTAAATTACATGGTAAATTGCGATGGCGGATTGGGAAATTCTCCCAATTGCCTTCAGGCGTTGACTGCACACAAACTTGCACTGGTTTAACTAACTAGGTTTAAAAACACACTTTTAGTTAAATTAGTGCATGTTTTGGGGTTCACAAAGCCTGAGTTTAATGAAATGCAAAAGAATAGGGGTCTATGTTTAGCAAAAAAAGCAAATGGCAGGAAAGTGTAAAAAGAACCTAGCAGGTGTCCTACTTTATCTCAAGCCTCCTTGTTATGTTGCATTTCAGTTGAGGGTGAAGGGATCCCTATGTTCCCCTTTTCTCACAGTGATGGAACTAATGTTTAGTCACTGAGATCCAGGTATTATTATAGTACTGAAGGTGCTTGGTTATTTTTCTTAATGCATATCAGTCCCTTTTAAATAACATAGTGTGACAGCCATCATCTTGTCCAATACCAAGGCCCTCCAGAGCGGAAAGCATAATTCTCTACAGTTAGGGCTAAAATGCCAAACTCACAAGCTGAGGTCTGTAAAAAACTCAGGACTTGTCCACATAGGGAAGCTGACCAGCAGAACTATAGCATTCTCATTATACCACTATAGCCACTGGTGTAATTCCACTTGTGGCTATTCGAGTCTGGAGTAAAAGTGACTTTTATTCCAGTATAATTAAAGTGTAATAAGTGACTGGAGGCATTTTATAAATGCCTATTCTAGGTCAGTGTAAAAACTGGGAGTTTGTAAAACGACTTATTTGGGAGTGGAGGCCAGCGTTATGGGCCTGGTTTTCAGAGATGCTAAGCACTTACTCCGAGTTCAGTTACAGTCCTGGCTCTCAGCTCTTCTGAGAATCAGGTCCTAAGCACCTAAGGATAGGGCCCATTTGAACTTTTTTTTTGGGGAGGTATTATGTGTACTCTTTTCACTGGCATCCACTGAAACAGGTGAGGTCTTAGGTGAGCAAGTCTCAAGTGTAGGGCTACAATTTTGTCATGGAAAATGTGATTTTGAATGAAATCAGGGAAATCTCAGAAATGGCCATATGAACACATTTGACTAGAGCCCCCCCAAACCGAGTGGCTTTGCAACCTGGCTCACGGGGTCGCAGCACCACTCAGGTTTGGCTCATTGTGATGCTAAACACCCTGTACCCTATTGTAATAATCTTTGTACAAAATATGCCTTGTGAAGTATCATTTGAAAACTAATAACTCATGGATCATTAATATGCTTGCATGATGTATGTATTCAGTGGGTAGTAAGAGTTATGAATGTATGCTGGAATTATAACTGGTGTGTGACGCATGGCCAGAAAGGGTTAAACATTCTGCAAAATAAATGATTCAAATTCAACCCTTAAAGACATATGGGGAGATAATGTTTGTGTTTTGTGTATTTACATATATATGGGTAGTGGTCAACAATGTAATCAACAGTCCCTGTTTATGTTGTATTCTGATGATTCAGAGATCAAAAGAACATCCTAGCATTTAAATGAATTATAAACACGGGATGTCTCTGTATTCTTCTCTCTTTGAAATGTATAGCAAATCACCTGTGAATGGTGGAAAAACAGGCAATTGCCTTATGTTAATCTGTATGAACAATTAACGATGATGCTTAGGAAATGAGGACCTATTGTTCCCTAAAGGACTCCAACCTGTCAAAGAAGGCTTGAGATTGTATAAAAGATGTTTGGATCCCAAACCTTTGTATCTCAGATCTGCTTAAGCTTCATCAGGGGGAGTTTGTGTCGCAAGATGAGATCCCAGTTAAGCTGGTACACACTGGACATTGGACTATAACCTACGGATTAAATTCTAAAAGAACTCTTTGCAACTACAAAGCTCACCATCTCTGCTATAAATCTGAAACTCAAGAATTAAACTCATGTCTGTATGTATATGGAGCTTTTAACCATACTCTCACTCTCTTTTCTTTTTAAATAAATTTTAGTTTAGTTAATAAGAATTGGTTGTAAGCATGTTTTTGGGTAAGATCTGGAATATTCAATAACCTGGGAGGTAACATGTCTGATCCTTTGGGATTGGTAGAACCTTTTCTTTTACATGATGAAATAAGATTTTCAGAAATCTTCATCATATCTGACTTGGATACCTGCATGGAGGCCTGAGGCTGGGTTACTTTAAGGGAACTGTGTTGCTGGTTTCTGGGCAATCAGTGAGGTAATAAAGAAACTGTTTTGTGCTGGCTTGGTAAATCTAATTATTGAAAAATCCACCAGCTTTTGGGATTGTCTGCCCCATTCTTTGCAGTTCACCCTAATTGAGTGACCTCAGCTGGCCCCTGCTGGGATCCCGGTCACATGATGTATGTGTGCAAACCAGGTATGTTGGGGGAGTGGTTTAATAGGTCTAGCTGAAATAAAGGAATGTGTGTTTACCTCACTTCACATATAAGCAGCAAACAGATCCATAAAGCTAAGAAAGGGTGAAGGCAAACCTCATTCTAACAAGACAGGGAGAACACAGTATGGCATCTACATCCACCAGGAGAGAGAAGCTTGGGTTGGGTTTTACTTTTCAGAAGTATCCATTTAAAAATTTACTGTTCTCTAGAGATGGGCTGAACCTCAAGTGATTAGCACCTGAATCACCTGATTGTGTACAATATTACTGTATTATAGAAGTGTATCAAGTGAGGTCTTTTCTAAAAGCTAATGACACATTGGTGATTAATATCATTGCGAGATGCATGTATTAACTCTATATAAGGAATTATGACTACTCATTGAGATGAAGCTGTCCAGTCTGTCCAGCCAGGAGGGAATGTCACAGCTATATCCTATGTACCTGTCTCCTATGTAAATAAAGCCTGGTGGAATCAGAAACAATGGAAGCCCCATTTACATAGAAATCATACAGGGAGATGGTTAGCACACAGGAAGGGAAGAACAACATGACATCATCACCCTGCCTCATGAAACAAAGTCATTGAGCTTTGGGAGATACAGGCAAGGACAGGAGCCATCTTTGGCATCCATCACTAGACAGACGTAAGAGGCCCGAGATTTGGCAAGCTGAAAAAGATGGGGTCTTCAACCAAGTGGGGGTTGAAGTCTCTAGAACTGAATATAGGTGAGAAACCTGCTGAGGCAAATATAATTCCCCCAAAGACAACAAGGGAAGCCAGCACCTTGTACTTTTGTGGAAGGTCCTGACTGAGGGAAAGTCAGCAATCTGGGAAGAAGAATGACTGGTGAGAGGAACCATCTTGAACAAAGCTTGTATTTTGCTAGATTAAGTTTTAGACTCTTAGAAATGTATTTTGTTTTGTTTTACTTGTAACTCTTTTTATCTTAATTCCTTATACTTGAACTCACTTAATCCTGTGTATATTTTGTTAAGAATTTTATTTCAGTTTTATCTTAAACCAACTCAGTGCGGTGTTTAAAGGGAAGGGTGTAGTTTCCCCCCAGTTCAGTTAATAAGATGTGTTGTTTTGTGTCTTTAGAAGAACAAGTTAAACTTCATTATTTCTCTCAGCTGTCCGGGAGAGGGCTGGACACTTCAGGGCACAGAGTTCCAGAGAAATTCAGGACTGAGAGTCTGTTGGGATCACCCTGCTGGTTGTAACCCAGGCTGGTGGAAGCCAGAGTGGGGCTGAAGACATGCTGCTGAGGTCAGAGCTACTGACCCAGGGCTGCCTGGCACACAGACACTCAGGGTGTGACCTGGTAGGCTGGTTGTGAGTTGCCCAGGTTAGGAGCTACAACAGCAAAGCATAGTGAGGCACCCACAGTTACAGGACAGGTGGTAACACAATCCCACTGGTCTGGATTTGCAGCCCAACCAGAATGTGACACCCATCTGCCCCTCTGTCTATGGAGGGCAGATGGGCCAAACCTTACTGATGCTGTGACCCCATGTGCTGGGTTGCAACATCTGGAGAGGGGAGCTGGGCCCAGCCCCACAGCACTGGGGCTGCTGCTGAGGGGTAAGTGTAAAGTAGGCTTGCTTTTCACCAACCTCCCTACTATACTCTTGTGTATGTTAGTGTAGCAGAAACTACATTATTTGATTACCTTTCTGTGATCTGTCATATTTTCCCTGCACTTCTGCTGTGACATTTACTAAACATTTCCATGCCAAAATCTTAGCCTTAATCATATGTAGTCATTCTATTTTGTTTCTCCTATTCTGTGTAGAATGAAGGAAAATCATTTTTGAAAATAAACATGCATTGATAACTCTATGAGATTTTCAGTAACCAGGTTAAAGCAGACTCAACCAGTCTGGTTATATCTCTATCTGGGATACACATATATTCAGAGCTTTTGCCAGTCATTCACAGGCTATAGTCCACAACACACACTTTATAAATTATATATCATGGGCCCATATCAAAACCCTGGGTCTGAAGACTTCCTGAAGTTTGAAAAACTTTGGATCTGAATCCGAACTTTGTAGCTCAGGCTCATCTCTAATATATTGATGTGCCTGATTCTGCTCTCACTTCCACAGCTTTCATGCTGGTGTAACTTTCCTTCAGTGGATTTACTCCTGATGTTTATCCCCTGTGTAACACTGTATAATCAGACCTTATCAATGTCTACACACACAAACGTGCACACATACACAGAGAGAGATACTGCATAACAGTAGCTATGCACTGTAGATCAAATCCTGCAGTCCTAGGAAAATTCCCACTGAAGTCAATGGCAGTTTTGCCTGCATTGGGGCTGCAGGTTTTAGCCCTAAAGCTCTAAGATAAAGACATTCTCAGAGACCTGGTGAACAAAACTATCTACCATTAATCATGATTGTGTATATATAAAAGCAGGATCCATGCAGGAGACTAAGGCTTTGTCTACACTGGAAACTGAATGACAAAACTTTTGTTGTTTAGGGCAGTGTGTGAATACCCACCCCCCCCCGACAACAAAAGTTTTGCCAATGAAAAGCGCCGGTGTGAACAGTGCTTTGTCGGCAGGAGAGTGCTACCAAGCTACCACCACTCGTTGGGGGGGGGAGGTTTTTTGTTGGCAGGGGAGCTCTCTCCCACCAACAAACAGCAGCTACACGGTGCGCCTTTTAGCGGCAGGGCTGTAGTGGCACAAAAGGTGCGTAGCGTAGACAAAGCCTGAGGTATAATTCTCTGCCACTTCCTTCAGGCTGAAAACAAATTTTAGGTCTTGATCACCCTGACCTGTCAGTTTCAATGGGCCTGCTCACATGGATAACGTTTTGCTGGATCAGGCCGTTGGTGGCTATCATGTGAGGAAACAAGCCAGTACAACAGCTGCTTAGTATTCATTGCAAAGCAAACGTACAATGCTAACACCATTAATCAGCTTGTCCAAGTGACTAAAATGTCAAGTTGATGTAAGAAAGCTTGGATTTAAAAGCAAACACTTCTTACAGATCTAGATGGGTACATAGTGATGGATTAGCTAGCTGGAAAATGAAGAATGACTCCAACACAATGTAAGCCGTGGAATGTATGTAAATTTAACAGTGTACACAGAAGGACTGTGGAGAAATTAGAGGTATGTGAACCAGTTCTATAAAAATCAACCCCCACCCACTGGTACTGCAAACCTCAGAATGTGATACTAAGCAGAAAGAATGAGAACACTTATGTTTTGGCTCAGACAGTCAAATGCAGGTTGCAGGCAGTGCCCTGAAAGTAACTTTTGCTCATTAGCAGTAGTACTAATAGCACCTACCGTTTTTTTCCCCTATCCAAAGGTGGAAACAGAACTTAAAAAGAAAAGAAGCAGAAGCAGAAGAAGGGTGAGGAGGAGGATAGACTAAGGGCCAATGAAGTAGGTGGAAAGCTGTATAAGGTTATTCCAAATTTTGAGCTAAAATGTTGTGGGAAAACTGAAGAACAAGCTGGAAGGTGGTTTGTTAGGTAGGCATTTCAACAACGGAGAGAATGCCTATCAGGGAGCAAGGAGGAGGTAGAAGACTTAGAATCATGGAAGTTAGAGATGGAAAAGACCTGTGTCAGCTAATTTAAACATGCAGGATTGCTCACTACAGTATATGTTCTAGTGCTTTATCAGGCTTAAAGCAAGTCCAAAGCTTTGGGGTTTCCACAACTTCTGTTGGGAGACATTTCTATAGCAAAATATATTTCACTGTCAGGAAGTTTTTCCTGAGATTCAATCTAATTTTTTGGTCTATCTTGATTTCTTTCCCTAATACCTAGTCACACCACAATAAAAAATTAATCTCCCTCCTGGGTGTTTACACCCTTTAAATGGCTGTAGACTGTTATCATGTCCCCTTTTAGGGCCTGATTATATCGTCCTAACTCAGAAAATAGCATCTTACATTGTGAATTAGCCCCATTGAAATAAATGGAAATTCTCATGGAGTAAGACAATATTCAGAATGAGCAAAGGTGGCAGAATCTGTCCCTTAGTCATCACTGAGACAAGCACGCTATGGCTTGAATCAGAGAGAGAGAGACCTTTTTTCATTGGGAAGAGGAAACTATTGGTGCTGTGGACTGACTGAATCAATCTTTCACCATCTTTTGAACTGAAATGATTGTATGTGACGTGTTACCTTAAGGCGGGGGTCGGGGGGGGGGGTGAGGGGGGAGTATGAGACATCTTGCCCTCACAGTAAAATAACATCTTTCTGTTGCACTGTTTTCTTTGCCTTGGGGAAAGATGATGGGGATAGATAGCTTCAGAATTTACTGTAAATTGCTAGTGAGTAAGTGTGGTGGGTTTCAGTTTCATTGAATAAAGAGGAACTTTTATGCAGCCCTGCTGCACTTTGGTCAGCTTTGCTCACCCTCTGTGAAACTCAGAAAACTCCCTGGGCTTGGCTTGCCTTCAGATGCCTTCATTTGCTTGTGCCAACTTGGCTTAGCTCATCTTACATTTGGTGGGTGTCAGATGCCCCTGGCTTTGCCTTAGCCCAACCTTGACAAGATCCGGAGGCTCGCTGAACTTGGCTGACCCCTTGGTTGGCCTCAGATAGTCTCCTGGGATTGGCTCATGGATGAGCGTCTCTGCTTAGCTTGTCTGCTTAGTAGGGCTCTAGGGGCTGCGTATATAGTTGCAACTCCTGTGCTGCTGGGATGCTGTTGCTATGAACCCTGTTGTTTCTAGTATAAAATAAAGATGGGATAAATTTCTAAATTAGAGTTGGACAAAAAACAAACTAACCAACCTGAGCATATAAAAATTGGATTAAGTTTGATATGAAATGGCCTCTGCCCTAATATTAACTTCATGGAGTATTGCCAGTAGAGTGTGTGACCAGATCACCAGCAGTTCCACTTTGGACTCCATATTAGAGTTGTCTAAAGAAGATGCATTTAAGTTGTATGTAAAGTCCAGTCAGTGCTAACCGAACACAGTTAACAATACACCAGAAGGAGTATGAACCTTAAGCCCTTTAACCATAATTTAAACCTAAACAATTTTTTATCCCAACAATGAATTTTGTCGCAACAGAATTGTTAAGGATCTTAGGGGTATGACTCTCTATTAGTTACCTATATGGTTGGGTATGAATCGTTTAGTGCTTGGCTTCCATTACCATGCAAATAAATCCTCTAGGCTATACAACAGAAGGGTATTTTTAGGGCTGTGAAATTATGTCTTCATAAATTATACGTTATACATGGTCTTGAATACAAATTATGTAAATCAGCTCCTTTAAGATCTTCTCAAGAGTATATTTGGTTTCTTCTGTTCCTCTGGACTAAAATAGCTACAGAACATAATTTCTCAGCTCAAAAATAATCAAACTCAGACATTTTCGGGGGCTGTATTTATTTCATGCACATTATATTTAAGGCTCTGTGTGTTCAATGAAAAGCTGGACCTAAATTCTAGAGCTAGATGCTTGGGTTCTGTGGCACTGTTGTGCACCAAGCTGGAAATCTTATGGCAGCTTCATTTAAATTTCAAAATGTAGGGTTTTAATTAACTACATATTAAATCAAACTATCCCATCAGCACAATAAGATCTGGGCTTCTTATTTTGATATCCATTTTAATTTATTTTATGCTGTCCCTATGTTTATCATGTTCAATGCGCCACTGATTTTTTGCATTGACAACACATAACCATATTGTAGAAGTTGTTGGTGGAAGTAGAAGGTTTTGGTAGCCAAGCAGGGGCAGTTGGGAGGTGCAGCAGCTGCGGAGATGTGAAAGGCAATTTGGAATTGTGCAATGAGCCCGTTAACTCATCCGTTAAATCATCAGTAGTTAGACACTTACCAGTGTTGCTATTTACACTGTCATATTTAAGACCCAGCGTTCACAATCCATCCAGAAGAATAGGGCAGCTAATATCTCAGATGTATTGTTTCAGGCTGTCTAAAAACTCATGAATACTTTGTTGCATTAGTTATACTTGGCTATCATTTTCAATGCTGTTTTTACAACCAAGAGGGCTAGAGTAGACAGCACAATAGGGCCCTGATCCTGATCAGGGACTCTGGGCATCCTCTTTGTACATTAATAATAATAGCTTCTGGAACACAGTTCTACAGCAAATTCTGTTGCCATGGAATCATAGTATACATGGAGCCTTGATAATATTTTAGTTCAGTATTTTGTACATAATTTTGATCCTAGGAAATTCACACACTAGGTCAAGTGCCTTGGGAGTTTAGCTTAGATCATTTTGTCTCACATGAATTATCTGAGTTAGGAACTGCACGCAGGCACCAAGTGTCTCACAAACTGTCAGGAAGCATCTTGGCCTCTTTCAAGGATTTGGGAATATGGTTTACTGTACCAAATTTCAGATGTACCAGTACTACTTCTGTACAATATCTGACTTAAAAGTGTGTCATTAGGTTCCCCATTTTAACATCTTTGGGGATTTTATTGGTCATTATTTAAGCTGTTCCCTTGTTTTTGGTTAATCTCCATTCTTGTTAGTTTATTTACCAATTTGTCTGCATTTTTTATGCAGTGTTGTATTGTAATACCCTCCTCTTTTCTCTTCTTGCATTGAATTTGTACTTTCCCTTTGATCAAAGTCTCACAGGGTGACTGGATGTACAGCATAGGTCAGACCTTCAGCTCATGTAAATCACTGAAGTCAGTGGAGCTACACAGATTTACACCAGCAGAGGAGTTGGCCCTATCTTTGGTATGTTTAGAGAGCCCATGATGCTAGTATTTAAGGGTAGCACCTAAGCAATAGCTCTCTCTGGAGCCCATAAACATCGCTCCTTGTGTTGCAAACTGAGGGTTTCCTGAGACTGGTGTGAGATGATTCTTTGATCCAAGGGACTTAGTACACCATGCAGTCCTTGTCCTTTATGGTCTGTCCTTAATCCCCACTTCTTCGTATTTTACCTCTGCAATATTAAACTGTATGTCTGATTCCAAAACCAACTATGATAAAAAGATTGGTGATTATTGCCCTATAAATAGAGTGCTGGAACTCTATTATCTTTTCTCTTCGTGCATTGAATTTGTACTTTCCCTTTGATCAGTCCCTTAGTAATATGTGTCTCTTGAATGAGAGAGTGCTCTGGGTGGCCACTTGAGTGATTCTGAGGAAACCCAGAATATTTTGAGGCCTCGCAAATGGAAAATAACCTATATAAGGTAACCCTCTTAACTAAAATGACCATATGTCCTCATTTTACCAGGACAGTCCAGGATTTTCATTTCATCTCCTGGTGTCTCTCAAACTTTCAGGATACTTGGTTTTTCATTCCAACACTCAAAATATTCATTTTTAAAAATAACTTCAACATATTTGTTGTTACTTATTATTATAGAGAATAAAATTTTCTCCAGGTTTACCAGGAACAAACAGTCCAGTGGAATGAGTGTCCATTGTGATAAATAGTGTTTGGAGTGAAGAGAAAAGTCAAATGACACCATCAAAGCTGTTCTTTTGTTCAATGTCACACTACATACTCAGAACATAAGCTACTGAAAAAAAGCCTTCATTCTAAGAAGTATGCATGGGCCAATGCTGAGTCAGAAGATGACAGCAACAACATCGGCATGCAGTTTTAAGTAAGTTTTGTATAAGTATTGTCACCACAGAGTATCCCAGTATGTAATTTTGGAAATACAGTCACTTTATCTTTAGTGAATGATACTACAACACTACATATGGTCATAGGAAAAAGGCCAGAAGATTTCCAGATTTACAGTTAGAAAAACAACAGTCCTATATGACAATTACAAACATTGTTCTCTATTATTCATAAAATCCATAATCAATGCAGATGAGATGACTTCATCATTTGGTCCAAGCCATCAGCTCTTTAACAGAAAAGCAGACCTCTTAGGAAGTTGTTAGTTTATGTAAGATAGCTTTTAGATATGATTGGTCTCTCTGGATTGGCAGATACATAGGCTGAGATTCTAATCTTGCCAAGAGATGGTCAGGAAGTCACAGATGTGATAAAATCTTTGGAAAGAAAGACGTAACCTGGAGTGGATGGTAATTAGAATGAGTTCACTCTGACCACCAAACCAAGTTTCAGTGGTTGTCTCAAATATTTCACATATTAGACAATCCAGCAACTCACTAAGATCTTGGCAGGGTTCCACTGTTCCAGTTAGACCCAAGTTGGAAAAGAGCTTACAGATCAATACCTCTTGTTAGATACTGATAATAGGCTCTTAACTAAATTTCTGACTAAGATGAGACCAGAACAATCATTTATTAAATTTTGGATCTCACAAAGATCGAACTGGATTTATATAGCTATAGCTATATAGCTAAGAGATGGAAGATTACATAGTGTGTACAGTAGTTTTGAATGAAATATTTCACACTAAAAACAATGGGGAAATAGCTTAATGTTTACTGCATGCTTTCTGATAGTAAAAGTGCTAGTTATGTAGAAAAGCATCTGGCACTGGCCACTTTCAGTAGACAGACTCCTGGGCTAGATGGACCATTACTCTGACCCATTTATGGCTGTTCTTATGCCCTTATGACACAACATAGCTGTAAGATAGGGAAATATCATAGTCCTCATTTTACAGATAGGGAAGTGAGGCACAGGGATACTATGTCACCCAGGAAGTTTGTGGCAAAGCCAGGAATTGAACCACATCTGCTGAGTCCCAGTCCAGCGTCTTATCCCCAAATCCATTCTTTTTAACTCATAAAAATGCACAGGACCAAATTACTGCCTCTCAGCCTTCATAACCTAGGTTAGCAAAGAGAATACAGAAAGATCAGAAAGTATGTTTCTAACTCAAAGTTAGCTCTGTGATAATAGAATATCCTTAAGTTGTTTTTTTGCCTTCACTTAAGTCATAAAAAAGAGAGAGAGAGAGACTGTTTAATGGAGACATTTTCCAGACCTAGTTCTGCTTCCCTCTTCACTCCTTCACTTCTTCAAGATGTCTCCCAGGATAACTCAGTGTCACCTGAATAGATGATATTGGGTAAGACAGACCATATGAGTCACATGCATACGTTTTAAATGGTTGTGAAAGCTTAATATTAGGCAAAAACACATGGCTCCCTTAGGTCTGCTTCTCAGGCTACCTTGGAAAGGAAGCTGTTTTGAAAGCTTTGTCTGTTTAAAACATGTAAATAAACTTGACTAGATCAGTTGTGCAGAGAAATATTTTTATATCCTCTGCTCCCCTCCCCTCTGTATACAAGCTGATCCTGTTAATTAGCCCTGACTCCAATGGAAACAGAAATGTGCTGATAAAGTGATTGTTTCTGTTATCAGAGTTTCATGCTGTGCTGGGAGTTATTTGCTTTTATTTCAGGAATGCCTCAGAATTTAGCCACAGTGCAAAGTATCAAAACATTTTTGAAACAAAATCTGTATTAAGGTAAACATAATCCTTTAGCAGCTAGGGAAGTGGGATGAAATCAATAAAGGGCTGCATAATAGGACACTTATGAGAGTGAGTGCCAATTCAAATGTGTTTCACTACTGTAAACTGATTTGCAGACAACACCAGATGTGCCACTAGGTTGCCATTCGTTCCCCTTTGAAAGTCAGGGAAGTGCAGATTCCCTGGAAATCATCCCAGTGAAGCAGAAGTGGCACACATTTATCAAGGTCTTGACTAGAGACCAGTTCTTGAAACTTCAGCTGGGAGTTGAGGGTTCTCAGCATCTCCCAAAAGATTCCCAGCCCCTTGGCCCTAGGTAGAATTCACGTCATTTAACACAAGAAAATACATTCAAAAATCCTTGTAGCTATTCTGAAAATTTAGGGTTAGCAGCAAGACTGATATTTGTACCATAAGAATGGCCCTTTCGTAGTTAATCCAGATGGGACCTAATTAAGACTTGAATATATCCTTCGGGGCCAAACTACCACAATCAATACAGTGAACGTTCACTTGAGTATTATTTACTTTTTTTCCCCTCTTGAAGAGTTCTTTTCTAGTAGACAATCACTAATATCTCAAATTTTACAGGAAATGTGACTGTCTTACATACCTCAGTCTAAGAGGTTTTTGACTCCGCATACTGAAAAGTACAAAGTTCAAACATACTCAGCTGCAGATGAGATCATCCTCACCAGTTCTCTGCAGCTGATCATAATAAAAACATCACCTCCCATGTGACCAGCCCTTGCCAGTTAGGAGCAATGATGTAATCTCTGGTGGGATACTGGGAGACATGTAGCTAGTATTAAAATGCAAATATTTCTCCTGGTCTCCTTGTAACCTTTAATTTCCTTTAGCGGAAGGACTGCGAGATTGACCAGAGTTTAAAGGGTTTAAGGAAATAAACACTGTTCTAATATTAGATTTTAAAATGGCAATCACCTTAATATCACAGATAGCAAATTGCCACTTGAAATGAACTTGTCTGACCAATGTGATAATGAAGGTGATTTTTACTATTTAGGAGAGTATGTGCCTTTAAATTAGAGGGATGGGGGGAGTTACTATTAGCATCTGTTTTTCTGAGCTGCAAATGTTCTGATCCAATGCCCATAGAAGTCAATGGAAAAACTTTCATTTACTTTAATGGGCAGGAGATCAAGCCCTTAATGTTTAGGCAGGACATCTGCACAGCAAGAATTTTATCCTCCCAGGCAGGAATGCAGTTTCTGAGGAATATCATAGACTGCTGTGGTGGCCTCAGGCAAGAACAGAAAATAAGTTTCTATAATGAGAATAAAAGGAGAAGGGGGTTAAAAGTATACAGAACATCACATTTTAAAAAAGGGACAATGACTCGCCCAGAATTTAGTTTGTTATAGCCTTCCCCAATCAAGAATAAAAGCACAATTACATTAGATGACTGTCTACTATGATCCAGGAGGTAAGAAAAATTGTTATTCACAAAATAATGAATTCAGCTAGCTCAAGGAACATCAGATAATTATTAAGATACCTGACCAGGCCTCAGTGTTTGCTTGAGAGAGTGTACAGTGGGGGATGTTAAACGATCTGGTCTCACTCAGCTGGACTTCACAACTGAGCAGAAAGGTGCATAAAAAGGCAGATACCTCAGGCCTCAAGTTTGCTAAGGAACAGGCATTGACTGATGCCTAAACAAGCAAGCTGTCACAACCAGAATGGAATCAGTGCCACTGAAAACAAGACTTCCAGCCCTCTCCTAAAAAAAAGAAGTCTCCTTTGCTTTAGAAACCTTCAAGGAAATTATGCTGTCTCTCTGAACATGCAGCATTACTTCAGAAACAAAATCCAAGAAAGAAGCTTCTTGAAGATACCCCAGTCAACTCCAGAGATCCTCTGTGGCAAGTGTTTATGCTAAATAACTTTCTTGTTATACACAGTCAAGTGAGCTTCAACGAAAAGACATCTGTCTACTTTAACAGCTGGAGAGGAACTGCTAGTGTTTCAGAATAATTAGTTCAATTGGAAACGATTGCTCAGGTAGCAGCTTGACTTCACACAAAAATATCCAGTAGACCTAAGATGTGCATTAGCAACTGACATTTTGAATAACTTCCATAAAGACAACTGAGTACTGCAATGGTTCCATTGTGTTCCACTGAGGAGCCAGAGCTGGAGGAAGTGGGCTTCAGCATCTGACTAACTTATGTCTAGGTTGCACCATACAGGTGACAGAAAGACCAAATTGGGTCTACTTTTTAAGATAAAAAGGCTTCAGTCCTCATCTGCGGCTGAGACATGTACAACTCAACATCAGGAGAAGAGATTGATGTGTGTGTAAAGTGGCTTTTAAGGCACCTTTGCATTCCCCTGATCACATATACAGGGGCAGTCCCATGGGGAATGACAGACTGACTGGAGGACTGTGCTAACTTGTGCTCACTGCTGGAGTCAATGTGGCAGCCAGGGAGCATCAGGGGAAGGCGAGGCCACACTTCTTACATAAGGAGCCAAGAAGTGGCCATCAGAGGATCCTTTTATATTGGGGTGATCCGGCCATGGCTGGCTATGTTGGCCTCAGCCTCACTTTGTGTTAGTGGTGCAGCACACACCAGCAACAGCACAAGGTCCAAAGTGTGTGCATCCAATATAAAACGATTGCTGCCACAATTCTTCCCCATAGGAAATATATTCCAGCAGAAATAGAGGGCTTTCCTTTTATACATAGACAAGGCATTGCTTTGTTTAAAACTACAGTAAATAAACTGTATTTCTATTAATACTTGTAATTGTTTTTATGTAATGATCATTTGCTTTCGTGTTACTGTATGGCTCTGATTGCTTCTGTATACTGATAATTTGCCTTCAGTTGCCTTGGTATATGCCGATTTGCCTTACAGATTTGCCTTGGACTGCTTTGTGTATCAATAACTTACTATACATAATTCTGATAGAAAATGGCTGACTTGAGTTTTGCCTTCTTTCATTGTTATTATCTGAGTGTTTGCCTAAACTAGAGTCAAACTTATGTATCACTAAATAGCGGGACTAATTCCCTGAGCTGTTCTACTTTTAATAGTTGGGTCGATCAGACTCTTGTGGTTCCCTTGAATTGCATTTTGGTGTCCGATTATATAGCAAACAACCTACTGGTACATGTTTTTTTTTTTTTCTTGTTGCAAGTGTTTCCTTTTCCCTATTCACCGTCGTTAAGGAATCAAAAGAAGAACCCATAAAGGACCATCAAACTAAAGATGAATTCCACTAAGAGACCACAGGCCAAGTGCTGGGTGTTCACAAGAAAAGCGTTGCATGGAGCAAGTTGAGGAGGGCAGCCTACTGGAAATAACATGCCAGTTTAAAAATAAGTTATAATAACTTAGTCAACTGGTAACACATGATGATATTTCCAAGGGGAATCCTTCCGAGACCATCTGGACTCTTTCACTTTCCAGGCTGAGAAGGGGCTAAGCTGGATTTTTTGAAGCATACAAGGACTGGGGACAAGTGGTCTGGGTAATTCCATCTGTCTCTGGGAAGGATAGGTGGCCAGGCTCATTGATATAAAACCCAGTGCCAGAAAGACTCTACTGGAATGGCCACAGCTGCACAGCAAGAAAGGTAAAGACACTACTGTCTACAGTGCTCAGTTCAGCGGAAGTTCTGAGGAAGACCTCAGTTCTATTCCTCATTTTAATCTTGTGGTCTGTTGGCCAATAAGGGATACCGTGTCTTTTTCAGCAATGCCTTGTCTAGCTGATAATGCAGGGAGGGTCTAGCATGCTGTGCAAGGAGGGTCCTTTCCCGCCCCAGGATCTCTTCCTTGGGTAAAAGGATATTGGCTATGATGCTGACCTTCTTGGGTGAGAGTAGACCCCTCCAGGATACAGCATAGACATGGATGACTCACTCCCCTTAGGGCGTAATAATAAAATAACAACGATAAATAAATAAAAAAATAATAATTAATAATAATTTTAATAAAAAGAGCCTGACTTGGCAAACAGCATTTAGGTTCCTTTTATTATTTTTTTGTAAATTCTGAAATAAAAAGGGCTTTAAAATATTTTCTCCCGGATAAGACTTTAAACAAGTCTGGTTAAATTGTAGGCAGAGAAAAAGCACATGGGTGAGAATGGTTGGTTTCCACAGTCAGCCTTAGTGAACAATCACTCAGACTAGGCAATAAAATGCCACATAGAAAACTTAGAGCCTGTCTGTGTTTACAGGCTCACCATTATTGTTTCTGGATCTTCCTGCAGCTGCTATATCATGTATCATGTTTGTCTGAGTTCAGCTGTAAATTCTCCTGGTGCAAGGAACCTGTCCTCATGTGTTTTCTAAGACTGTGGACATTAATGGCTTCATAAGTAACAATAATAATTCAAGACTTTTGCTAGTGAAAAACAAGTACTCGAATTTAACTGCACAGTAAAATATTTAGTAGAGAAAAGATGGAGAGCAGATAAATGTAAAAGATAGAAAGGGATCTTTCACTTGGTTATAACCAGTTAGCAAATGTAAGAAAAAAAATAATGTAACGTTTTTGTTGAGAGGATATCCTAGGGCAATGCTGCCCTCAACTGGTGGAAAACCCACAATGATCCAATGGTATATTAATACCTGGAAATCCTCTAAAAGAAAAGGAGTACTTGTGGCACCTTAGAGACTAACCAATTTATTTGAGCATGAGCTTTCGTGAGCTACAGCTCACTTCATCGGATCCTCTGTGAGCCATGATAAACGAACAAAAGTTCTAATAGTTACAAGAACTTTAATCTTTTATTCTTATTTTGATTTAGGTATGTATATAAATTTAGGCATATATACACACGCACCAAAATCAAAATAAGAATAAAAGATTAAAGTTCTTGTAACTATATATATATATATATATATATATACACACATAATTTCCCCTCTGAAAGCCCTTATTCCATCTTTAGACTTCAACTAAAGATCGTGGTCATCAACTATGTTCCTCGGGCACAATAAAACTCCCACCAATAAGAGAAAAGCTTGTCTGTGCGGGAGACAGAACTCTCTCTGGTCTGAAACTGTGGAATGGACTTCCCTAGGAGCTAAGAACCAACACAAACCTCTACCTTCTACTCCAAGTGCAAGGCAACATTTCTATAACCCTGCCTTATCTTACATAAATACCTAACATTTATATTTACATTAAAAATACCAAAAAAGGACACTTCATGACACACAGTTCTCCTTTTGGGGAGAGGATGAGAGAACAAACAAGATATGATGTGTAGTCTCATTGCTTAATGCACGAGTGGAAGGCATGCAGACACTACAGTGATGAGTGCTATATAAAAACCTATACAGAATAGGATAGAACAATTGCTTCAAGCAAATCAGGTAGCTAGACAAATACATTCTGCTTTCACTATATATATAAGCAAATAATTTACACTGTCAATCATTCTGTTTCTTTTTTAAAAAAAGTTTGAAACCAAATTATATTAATTTTTACCCACAAAGTAATTTGTACTTTCTAAACTGTAACGGCAATTTTAGAGGCCTCGTTGAAGCCTACTTGAAAATTTGTTCCAAAAGGTTCATTTGTGGGACTGGAAAACTCCCACATGTGAGTTTGTTCTTAGCATTCTGTGTTACATTATTTACAGCATAATGCCAAAATTCAGTGTTCCCCACCCAATGGCTCACTGGGCTGATGCAGTTAAGGCATATCAGTTTCACACTCAATAAGAACGTTGTGGCCAGCATGACACGCAACTGCCTTTGACTGTCCCAGCCTAACAAACTGGGTACCCATTCTGCAGCGAGGTGAAGTGGAGGTAGCCTTTCAGCATGAGACTCAAACCCAAGATGTTGAGGATTATAGCAGAGTGCCTTAACGACTCTGCCACCACATTATATCTCATTATGGGAGAACAGCATTACCACTTAAACACTTGTCCTAAAGAGTTTACAGTTTAAAGGGCTTAAAGCTACTGCTCTGACACACCACTGAGATCATGAGGGAACTCAATGAAGTTTGCTTCAATAAGAACCTCAGGATTTTATCTTGGATAAATTAACCCCTTCATTTCTGGCTCACATACCCAGGATTCTGGGCAAAAAGTGAACCAGCCAGGCTATGCAATGTGTGAAATATTTCTGCTTGGACATGATAGCGATCCAGTGGAGCACTTGTACTTCAGAAGAACTCTGCCTCACTCTTTTGCACCATGGAAGCTACAGCAAAGTGGTTAATCACTATTCCTTATCTCCTGACCCATAAATACTGATGTTTACACAAGTCCTCCTTTTCTTTTTGCGAATACAGACTAACACGGCTGCTACTCTGAAACCTGTAAAATGTTTGTGTAACCCTTCTGACAGGTGGAGTCGGCAGCAACAAGGGCCAGGTTCAATATCCAGGGGTCCCTCTTAACAATACAATACAGAACCGGCTTGAGACCCCACCAGTAATCTGGGAAAGTCAAACACCACCTTAGGGTGCCTCTCAGAGGCGATACTTCCCAATTCTCAAACACCACGTCTCAGTGTAGAAAATAAACTTCTAATAAAACGAAAGGAAATAACCCGGCATTAACTTCCAGGCCTTAAACGCTGCAAGTAAGATTCATAAGCATAACACATGATCAAAACACCCATCCCAAAGTGCGTTGGGCAGTGTCTTTTGCCTCAGGTTCTTAAGTCTAACAACCAAAAGTTCCTTTGATGTGCCCCTCCCTTCTCGCTCCCTCGCACCTCACTCACAGTTCTTGGTCAATGATGACCCAGAGTTCAGAGGTGCCTTTGTCTGAGTTCACCTCCCACCTGGGGGAGGGAAGGGGAAGAAGGCACTCTGCTCACTACTCCAGCTGTCCCACTTGCTGCTCTGTCAGCCACTCGCCCACCACACCTTCTGGGATGTCTTGAGTTCCCACCACTTAGCATAGCTCTCAGTGATTTCAGCTCTCAGTGATTTCAGCTATTAGTGGGGGAGCTGCACTGCTAGGGCAGGCTGGGCTGTCTCTTTCACCAGTGACACTGTCCCATATCAGTGATTTCAGCTCCAGCCATCACTTAACACACAAAAAAAGACTCTCAATGGAACTTTATCTTTAGACAGGGGCAGGTCAAATGGTGTCTGTGACTCTTAGGCAGAGCCCACACCACCAGGTATAAACATCTCTATGGGATACAGCATCTCCACTGGGATCTGGCATCCAACCCCCCTGCTCAGAGAGTTCAGTTCAGTTGTGGGTGACCCCCTCAATCAGGACAGGCTAAGCACAATTCTGCTGTCCTTTACTCATACAACAAGGATAACAACTGTTCATTACTCCTGCATTCAATACTAAGGTGATTTGTAACCCAACACCAGCCAAAATCGGTCACTTTGGCAACACAGCTCTGTCTGCTGGATACCTGGGCAGAGTAGGTGTGATCATGTAAATACAATCTGGTCCTGAAACACTTCCCCCCGCCCCCTGCATACCCCAAGTCATCATTAGCTATCCGGGGAAAGCTCATTGCTTACATCTGAAAATACATCACACGTTTGGGTGCTTTAAAAAGCGGTAACAGTAGGATGGTAGCAAAATAAAGTTTGCACTATCAGGAGACACACGAGCAACTCTCAAACCATACAAAGGGAAAAGGACTCGGTCTCTTCCATCTCTAGCCAAGATTTTATCTCCAACAGCCGGAATTTGTCAACCTTCAAGGTGCACTGCCAAGCCCACTTCTTCTCCTTGGCTATCAGGAGATGGGGTGTGGGGTGGCGCTGGGTTGTGGCGATGTGGGCCTCTGGGAGTTGTGTGCCAAGATGATTAATTTCAATTGTATTTATGTATTGATAGGTTACTAATTGGAGCTGGGGAAAATATATTTTTGAGAGATTGTCATGGGTGCTCAGGGGATTGGATGGCTGGCTCTTTTATTGTCATTTGTAACAATCCTAAAAAATAAAAATAAAAAAATAAACAGAACCCTCCTGTTCTCGTCAGTGCTCATGCCAAATCCATTGCTGACACCCTGATCCTCTTCTGCCTTAAATACTCCAACCTCTCACTCTCTACCCTCCACTTCCCACCTGCTTTATTTCCCACATCTTTCTCCATCTGAAAGGCTGCTGCAAACATCTGCCATTCTCCCATATCCAGTGCGTTGTCAGGCCCTGAACTGGCTTCCTTGCACCTTCCACAGCAAATGTAAGGTCCTTGTCCTGTAGGCCTGGTCTACACTGGGGGGGATCGATATAAGTTACGCAACTTCAGCTACATGAATAATGTAGCTGATATTGACATACTTAGATCTACTTATCATGGTGTATTTACTGTGGTAAATTGACAGCTGATGCTCTCCTGTTGACTCTGTCTGCACCTCTTGCCCTTTTGGAGTACTGGAGTAGATGGGAGAGCGCTCGGTGGTCAATTTATTGCATAGGCTAGATTAAATAAATCAATCCCCGCTGGATCGATTGCTGCCTGTCAATCCAGCTGGTAATGTAGACAAGCCCTAAGTTTCTGCATAGAAGAGCTCCTGCTGTCCTCTGTGTTCTCATCTCTCTCTGTGGCCTCCTTATCTCCCTAAATTCACCCAAGCCTCCTCTCTGTAAAGTTACTGAGCACTCAGGGGTCAGTTTGATTGCAGAGAAGGTACCACGCTTTTATTAATTCATGAGCACTCACATCCGTTCTAACATATCATTCACACTGGGCACGCTCAGAGGCTTACCACATCACATCGCTTCATTTGCATAGTCATTCCCACATAGTACATTCTGACAATGGCACCACAATGAGCCGCATTCACCTTACAACCTCTTCTTTACAGTGCTCCCTATGCCTGCAACCCACGCCATCATGTCTCCACCATTTTCTCCCCTAAGTCCCACCTTAAAACACATTCATTCCACACAAAGAATTGCAAGTAAAAGAGACAATAAAAAAGTTTACCCCCCCCCACAAGCATAAAATACAAAAAAATCATGGACCAGGATAAGTGCTAAACTTTGGCATTCTATCACTCTGCTGTGTTGTTAAATCCCTTCCTCATTCCTGCCTCTTAGACTGCAGTCTCCTTGGGGCAAGGACCTCATCTTCATATTTGTTTGTAAAGTGCCTAGAACACTGTTGTCACTATATACGTTATTATTTATTAGTGGGCCAAATCCTGAAGTTCTCACTTTCTTTTTCCTTAGTCCTAACTCCAGCAGACTCCTGTTGAAGTCAAGGGGAGCTCTGCTTGTGCCTGGGCTGAATTAAATATGTATAAGGAGGTCTCTGAGGGCTTGTCTACACTAGATAATGGATTGAGGTTAGATTAGGGTGTGTTAATAAACCTTGACCTAAACATAACCTTTTCCTTAGAATGAACTCAGTGCAAAGCTTGTGAACCTCTGACTCCTCTAGGCCTAGGGTTGAACCAGATTGCTCCTGTGGCATGAGATAGCTTGCACTGCTATAACCCATGCTGCACTTGTTCAGTGAAGAGAAGACTTCAGTTTGCAGCAGAATTAAGATGGCACTTTTTAACAGCATTACAATTACCTAAAAAGAAATAAAGGGTAATCCATTGTGCTGAAAGATAAACCAGGTTTTGTATCTTCAGATTTGTGTTGCTCACATAATCAGGGCTACAAAAGGAGATTGGTTTTCACAGACGTACCACACAGAGATTCAAAAGCTGTCTCAAATTGCTGGCACTGTGGTATCCAGTTCCTATTTTCCTCCATCAACATGGCTAGGGTGGAAGAACTGGGGTGGGGAGAGAGAGTCCCTCTCTCTCTCTCTCTGGGGCTCCTGGACATGTGCTTTCCATATGGTAATGAAAAGTGGCTACTGCTACAACAGCTAGCCACCTGGGCACCATTTGTTTTGAGAGGTGATGCTTACTTGAGAAGATCTCCTGAAAAATACTGATGGCTGCTCTTGGATAGGTAAGTATTGTATTTGTGTGGTCCCTTCTCCCACACTGCTTAAGGAACTAAATAAATAGTAGATCACAAGTTCAAACAGCTTTTGTCTAGCACAGCATGGTAACACTGGTTAGTGGCTCTGGTCATAGGAGTTCAGATATACCCATGCAGAGCGACAAATGAGTCTCCAAAAGGCTTTTGGAAAAGTCCCGTTGCTCCTTGTTTGACTGCAAGAGTAAACTGCTGATAAAACAGAACTCCATTGCACACAGGGACCATTCATCACACACAGGCTGCTCATTGTTTTTGCATAAAATGAAATTTGAAAGGTTTTGAAATTCTCCTCTTTCCTGGAAGATTGGGGTCATGCAAACTGTCAAGGGAGAGTGCATGGAGTGCAGAGATTGAATGTTAGAAGTCTGAAGCAGGGTAGTACTCTTTAGCCTGAGATCTCAAACTCATTCTAGGGAGAGTGCCTAATTCTATTTTTAATTTTGGCCTGTGGGTGAAATATAAATGTAGGACTCCACACTACCCTCAATCTATAGTGGATCTGCCACTTATCTCATTTGGGAGGCTTGCACAACAATCAAAGGTAGAATATAGACTTTATGGTAAGTCTATACTGCGATGTAAACCATGGGTTAGTGGGACTTGAGTCAGCTGGCCCGTGTTAAACCCTGGGCTTGAGCACCTACATTGTATTTTAATCCTATGTTGATACTTTTCTAAACTATCCTAGAATCTAGGGCTCTGGCATCCACACTGCAGTGTGCAGACCCAAGTCAAAGTAACCACATCCCAGAGTCCCTAGTGCTAAGAAATGTGTCTGCTGTAGCCTAGGATCATGGTACACTGTGGGAAAATTTTACTGCCCCCCTGTATGTTACTAGGAAGCCACTTGCTTTGCAAAAGTCTTGATTAATTTGCTCTCCATTGCAAACCCAGGAGGCTCTCTGATAGTGTGCTGGTAGATCAGTGATCAGAAGAGAATGAGTTAACGCTAACCTGAGCTGCTGCCATCTGCAAAGGGGTGGAGTGGGGTGGCTTTCATTTTCAGTATAGTGGATTGCAGATTGTTGGGATAGAGAGGACTAAGGAATTTGTCCTATGAAATTGTGGGATACTTCCAGCTGACTCCTGGGACCCGAGTCAAGTGGGGCTGCATCTACACTGCAAAGCAATAGGGCTTGGTTGCTGGGTTCCGGCTTCCCTCGAGCTCAGACCCTCCAGCTCTGCAGGATCCTGGGTCCGAGCCCTCAGCTAGTGCAATTGCAGTGTAAACACAAGGTGGGTTAGGCTTGAGCATGGGTTTACGTTGCAGTGTAGACATAGCCTATGTGGTAACCCTGGCAGCATAGAGGGGCCATAAAGGAATTGCAAGTGGCCTGGAAAGGGTTACTCCAGCACAGGCACAGCATAGGGCTGGTGTAAAGGCAGCACATGGTGCTATGGGGGTTCTAGGCTGAGTTGCAGCCGTTAGGCAGCCATGAACTAGAGCAGCTGGGGGACATTTTAGACCCTGGCCACCTTTATCTCTCTTTCTGCTTGGCACTGCCTGCACAGCAGAGAGTTGGACCCTGAGGGTATCAGTGGAATTGGTGTCACTTTCATCTTTGTTGTGCACTCACTCCTACATATCTTGTGTTTATGATTAAAAAAATGTTTCAAGAGGTTATCAGAGGGACAGTTTTATTTTTAGGGTAATCTTGGTCCCATGAAAGCAGAGACAATTTATCATTAACTAGAATGGGAACAAAACTTGACCCTTGGGGAGTAACTTCTTACATTGCAAAAAAGGAAATATGATTACGAAAACGATTGAGTTTTTGCCAATTAATTTTTCCGATAGAATAATCCAGAGAATAATTATTTATGTAGATGTGTTCATGTTAATTTAAAAACAATATTCTGCCGTGCTGTTACTTATAACATGCATATTTGGAACATGATCCAATGTCCACTGAAGTTATTGGGAATCTCTCCACTGACTTCAGTCAACGTTGGAATCAAATCCTTAGTGATCTCAGCAGAGCATTATGGGCAAAAACAGATTAAAAAAGGTGTCGCTTTATTTATTTATTTTAAACGTTGGTGGATAAATTAAAAGCATCTTCCAGGAAATACAGATCTAGGGACAGATTAAATAAAAACTCTGTCCAATTTAGCTCAATACTGCACAGGCTCTGGAAAAGCATTTGTTTATTTGCAGAAGATTTTGTATTTGGCCTTGAATTGCATTCCATGTCACTGATGAGTCTCTTGTAGTCTGCCCATCGATTTTTTTCCTGCATTAGCAAAATGCAAGATAATGGTGTCTGCTAGCACACAGGCTGGTTTGAAAAACTGACACAAGCCTTCACTTAAAAGTAGGACACAACAACATTTAAAACGTTGAGGTTCAGAAAATATTTTGTTTTTAAAAGTGTGCGTGTTTTGTTTTCCATACATGACTGCAAAGCAGAAAATGCCATAAGAAATTACTTTCACGGTACTTCAGTCCAGTGGTACTTCAGTCCAGCTGTGAAGTACTAGGAATCTTTTGAGACTTCCAGGCCAATGAGAGTCAGACAAGCTTGGAAGCTTATCCCAGTTTGGGAGGACTAAATGCTCAGGGAATATAGAACCTTTCATTGCTGGATCTCCAGTTTGAATACAGCTGAAGAACTTGCCTGATTGATAGCCTGTGCAAAATGAGCTGGTGGTAAAATCTCCACCCCCCAAAAACCGCCACCATCATAAGCTGCACTGACCAGAAGAAGCTGAGGACTGAATGGCCAGGGAAACTGACCTACCCAAACAGCCTTAGACGCCATCACTACGGAACAAGTTTGAGACACATTCGCAGGGCACCATGGGGAAGTCTGGACTGCTTCCACACTCACTGTCCCAGTTCTGCAGAAGAATGCAGGATTTCAGTGTCCAGAGCTGTCATCCTGGGACCTTCAACAAGTATTAAAATCACACACTCAGTTCATTCAAACCAAACCTCGGACCTTTTTTTTTTTTTTGGTTCACCTACCTCAAATTAAAAGGTTGTGTAAATTCCAGACCCTAACCATCTGAGTAGCCTGAGCACAGACAAAAACCTGCAACATCTCATATCCACAGTTTAATTTTCCAATCAATACCTGTCTGAACACTTCCTGGGGGCCTGTGCAAATACTTCCCAAAGTATCTGCTTATTCCAACCAGGACTGCAGGCACATAATTTACAGCTCCTACTTCCCCAATGAGAATTTCAGTTAAGGTTTACACTCAGTTGAAATTAACTCTCCGCATATAGAAAATAGCATCTTCAGACAGAAACCTTTATTTATGGTCTATCTATGTCACTTGCCTGCTGCTGGTTTTATGGGGCCTGGCCATGCTCCAGGCTCAAAAGCTTGATTGAAATAAAGTTGTATTGAATGTGGAGAAGTCCCATGAGCATCTGAGATGTACTGTACACACAGACATAACAGCAGGTGATTAGATGACAGAAAAATGTCGAGACTCACTTAATCCACACAAGGGAAGGGCTAATGTGGCTGGCGAAAGAGGATATTCCCCTTTGGGTCAGCTCTCCCATGGAGGTGTTTTTTGGTTTACATTTTGATTTAATTTCAGAGGCTCGAGCCCTCCTTTACCTTTGAACCTTGCCAGCAAAAGGAAAGGAAGGGTTTGAAGAGCAGAAAAGGCACTTCAATGCTTTTTATCCTAGCAAAACAAAGTGGAAATTTCTGCCAAAAAGGAGGACATTTGGGGTTCTCTTAAAAGACCAAAATGTCAGTTCCTCTGGTTTTCCATTCCTCATCTGATAGAGACTGGCTCTTTCAGCTTTCTTCCCTCCACCACAAAGAGCAACCAGATAATCTAACCTTAAAGACATTCAGATATAAAGTAAGTGGAAAAACAACAACAACAAAAACAGTCTCCATGAGTATTTGCATCTCTTCAATAGCAACCTGCATTAACTCTGAGAACAAAATAGTTGCTGACTCTGACCAACAGGCAGAGATTTAAAGGTGCAAGTCACTGACAGAGGTATCATGGCTACATACATCACAGGATCAGACAGCAAAATTCAGACGCAGATATTCAAACACCCTGAATACTGGGATAGGTAGGTTCAGTGTTTCGGTTTGGCTCATTACAGAAAGGAAGGTCCATTTGCAAAATTTGAATCCTGGTTTGGATTTCAAGTAGCTCCAGTGTTCAGGGGTGTTTGTGTGTGTGGCGTTGGTTTAGACTCATCAACAGCATTCAACTATTCTGTATCTCTACTAAAGTTTTCAAGTATAGAATAAGGGGGGAATAAATTCAGATGATTTGCATTATGTCTTGCTATGAAAGAGTAAACTAGTTCCTTCCTTTCTGAATTGTGTTGCACATCAAGACACTTTCTACACTTAAGACCTTCTGACCATCTCTCCTGCGGCATTTCAAACAGCTGGAAGCAGTTACGGATCCAGTTTGCTTGTTCTGCATTCAGCACCACCTACTCCAGTTCTTGGCAGGCTGAGTACAAGTACGGCAGGTAAATATTCCTTTTCAGGCTCTTCTAAATTCAAATGGCTTCATTTTTGGTAACATGATAAAATATATATTGTACATCTCTGCTTCTCTACATACTGGCAGACCTTTCAGAGTCTCCAAACACAGGCTCTCTATATATTCCATTGTAGTTCAAGTATTTTACTCTATATGTATCCAAATCTCTATCAAAAGTGTAGAGATTAAAGGGAATATCACTACACAAAGGTATTTAGCTGGCTAGTCATTGCTTGCTATTCCTTTTGCTATTATACACCTATTTGTTCTTGGATAACATCTTATTCCCTTATAATCCAGCTCCTCCTTCTGCAAGATCACTCCATGAAGCCAACAAGCCTATTTTTGTGACATCAGTCTACTGCATGAGTTCTCAGTCTGGGGTCACAAGCCTCCTAGCTCCTCCTATATTGCTAAATATTAGGGAGATTCAAGGCAGATAGAGGAAGGTTCTGGTTTGGAAAAGATTGAGAAACACCAGTCTAATGACTTGGTAATGGATGTGGTGCTACAAATCCATCATGCTAGCTCTACTCAGGGATCAAACAGAAAAAGAAGGTGTGCTGGAATGAAGCAGACCTTTCTTCAAAGCCAAAAGGTTCAATAACTAGCAAATGCAGCAAAAAATAATGAACATGATTTACAGGTTCATAATGAAAATTTCAACAGCACTAGAAGTAAGCCTATCTATGCTAACAGAGAACAAGGCACAAAACATGAGTGAGGACATATTTCTAAAAGAGATAACAGATGCCAGCCAAGGACTAGCCAGTAGTAAAGTGCCCAAACTGACTTGTACAAGCCAGTGGTGATTAAAATAACACCCATTGTAGTCTTTAGATAAAATGATCCCAACAGAAAGGATCTGACAGCAAGTTCTGAAAATGGCCAGAGAGAGGTTCCAACAGATATCTTTGGGAAAGGAATTCCCCAGGTGAGGCCTCACCACTGAGCAGCTCCTGCCTCAGTCCAGGATAATCTTCAGGGCAGTGAGCAAGAAGAACAAATTTGAGATCCAAACATTATCCCAGTGATGTCATTGGGAGCAGGCCCAGGCCATTAATCTCACTTGCCTTAGAGGGACTGAAGTGGAAATCTGTTGTATTTAAAAGGAGGGTGGTTCGAGCCAAAAAAGGGATAAGATGTCAATAAAACCCTTGTTTACTATTTCACAGTAAAATGCAGTCTGGGGTTTTGAGTCAAGTCATGCCGGCGACTTCCACTGTAACAACCTCCATTAAAAACCTTTGAGCAAAGGTATAGGAAAAGATGAAAAAACAGTTAAAGCATTTATTTGTAAAGTGTTAAGTAAGCTGTGTTGATCCCAGGATATTAGAGAGACAAGGTGGGTGAGGTAATATCTTTTACTGGACCAACTTTTTTGAAAGCTTGTCTCTCTCACCAACAGAAGTTGGGCCAATAAAAGATATCACCTTACCCACCTTGTCTCAAGTATTAAGTAAGGCTTTCATTTTAACAATATCCCTTATTCCTTTTCTTTTTAGCGGTAGAGAGTTTTTACAGGAAAGAACCCCATTTGACAGTCTTGTTGGTGTTTTGCGAGACGGTATTCACGAATTTAAGATGATGTGGAGCTGTTGTTGTTAATTCAGATCAAGTTTTCTGGAAGACAAAATAAAATAAACACACTCAAAAGGGGACAGAAAAGACAGAAAATGAAGCTTCTCTCTTTTTCCCTTGAAACGTCTCTGCTGGAGAAACTCAGGCACAGCCCACCGTCTTATCAGCTATCCTGAGATCTGGCAAACTTGTACCAGCATTGGGCTCTTTTTGGGCATTGCTTTTAGCTGCCTCACTGGTCACAGGCTCACAGGAGTATGTGAAAGAGACAGTCTTGTCTGGCTAAGACAGACTCTCATTAAACAGAAGGCAAAAGTAGAGAGAGAGAGAGAAAGAAAAGGAGAAAAAGGGTGGGGAAAACAAATCACACAAAGTGGGAGTGGTGGGGGTGGGGTGATAGTCAGAACCCAAGTCTCACATTCCAGGTGTTCAGGGTTTAGCTGAAGCTGGTGGCAATGTCATCTGGTTCCTTGTCTCTGGCCCAATCTCATCAGGATGCTTTTCAGGATTAGGATGATGAAAACCCTACAGTATCGTGGTGGATCCCAGGGATGGTAGGGGTGGCAACCATGATGGTGAAGCTTGCTTCTTTCAGTCTGTGTGTACCCCTGCTCCCATTTAGTGATTCCCCAGATCAATGATGTTGAGGAAGGAGTGCCAGCTTCTGGCCATTAACATTAACCAATCAAAACACATTTTGAATATTTCAATTATAAACATTCCTCCCATTTCTAGAATCTTTCTAGATCTCATACCAACCTGTGACTTTTCCAGGAGCCCTGCAGACCCCTTATCACAGTTGTTTTTACCTAAACAGTTCAGTTTTTACCCGTCTATTTGTCTCCAACCTTTGCTGACTTTTATAAACAATTTTATGTAACAGGCTGATTTGGACTTTTATAAGCTTGGACAATTTAAAGTACCGGCCTCTCCACAACAAATCTAGTCCTCCAAGTACCTCACTCGCTTCTAGATTATTAGTGTGTTTATTTATCAATAAATAAAACCTTGGAGTGATATTACTATTCAAAATACATGACATGAAATGTAACAGGCTGAACTGTATGTAAAAAATGGCCGTCGGGCAACACGAAGGGGAAAAAATAGGAAAGGCTGCATTGAATCCTTGGAGTTGTTCATAGTGTTACACCAAGGGAAAGAGTGATCCCAACTGAAAAGGATTTACATTAATAATTTATGAAGTAATTGGAAACAAAAGCTCAACATTAATAGATTTCCTTTATCAGGATTTCCGCTTATCTGGCCCTGGCCTCCCCACTTCAAATCTGGCCCTGGCCCCACTGTAATTAAAATGCATCTGGGTGATGGCTGCTTCACGGAGTGAGGCAGCTGCTTCCAATTTTAAATCTATTTCTTTTTTTTCTTAGAGGCACCACTTGCTCAGACATTTACACCAGCTGTGGCCATTCTGAAGCTACCAAACAGTCTTTGCTCCGACAGCAGCCGATCTAATTTCTTTTCATTAGGCCAGTCATTACACATATTACCGGACCAATATGATTGTCTTTTCACCTTTATTTGGTTCCTATTAAGTTCTATGTTCTCTTATTCCCTCTGGCTGTCTCTGAAGAGAAATAGTCTTTTCATCTTCATTTTCTCCATTACTGAGTCTGGAAATCCTGTCAATAGCTCTTTCAGAAAATGTGATGGATAATATGGATGCCAGTCTTTAAACAAAAAGAAAAGGAGTACTTGTGGCACCTTAGAGACTAACCAATTTATTTGAGCATAAGCTTTCCTGAGCTACAGCTCATGTCATCAGATGCATGCAGTGGAAAATACAGTAGGGAGATTTTATATACACAGAGAACATGAAACAGTGGGTGCTACCGTACACACTGTAACAGGGGTGATCAGGTAATGTGAGCTATCACCAGCAGGAGAGAAAAAAAACCTTTTGTAGTGGTCCATCCCACCATCAACCTCAGCCTGGACCAATCCACACAAGAGATCCACTTCCTGGACACTACAGTGCTAATAAGCGATGGTCACATAAACACCACCCTATACCAGAAACCTACTGACCGCTATACTTACTTACATGCCTCCAGCTTTCATCCAGACCACACCACATGATCCATTGTCTACAACCAAGCTCTACGACACAACTGCATTTGCTCCAACCCCTCAGACAGAGACAAACACCTACAAGATCTCTATCAAGCGTTCTTACAACTACAATACCCACCTGCTGAAGTGAAGAAACAGATTGATAGAGCCAGAAGAGTACCCAGAAGTTACCTACTACAGGACAGGCCCAACAAAGAAAGTAACAGAATGCCACTAGCCATCACCTTCAGCCCCCAACCAAAACCTCTCCAGCGCATCATCAAGGATCTACAACCTATCTTGAAGGATGACCCATCACTCTCACAGATCTTGGGAGACAGGCCAGTCCTTGCTTACAGACAGCCCCCCAACCTGGAGCAAATACTCACCAGCAACCACACACCACACAACAAAACCACCTACCCAGGAACCTATCCTTGCAACAAAGCCCGTTGCCAACTGTGCCCACATATCTATTCAGGGGACACCATCATAGGGCCTAATCACATCAGCCACACTATCAGAGGCTCGTTCACCTGCACATCTACCAATGTGATATATGCCATCATGTGCCAGCAATGCCCCTCTGTCATGTACATTGACCAAACTGGACAGTCTCTACGTAAAAGAATAAATGGACACAAATCAGACGTCAAGAATTATAACATTCAAAAACCAGTCGGAGAACACTTCAATCGCTTTGGTCACTCGATTACAGATCTAAAAGTGGCAATTCTTCAACAAAAAGACTTCAGAAACAGACTCCAATGAGAGACTACTGAATTGGAATTAATTTGCAATCTGGACACCATTAACTTAGGCTTGAATAAAGACTGGGAATGGATGTGTAATTACACAAAGTAAAACTATTTCCCCATGTTTATTTTTCCCCCCTACTGTTCCTCACACGTTCTTGTCAACTGCTGGAAATGGCCTACCTTGATTATCACTACAAAAGGTTTTTTTTCCTCTCCTGCTGGTAATAGCTCACCTTACCTGATCATTCTCGTTACAGTGTGTCTGGTAACACCCATTGTTTCATGTTCTCTGTGTATATAAAATCCCTCTACTGTATTTTCCACTGCATGCATCCGATGAAGTGAGCTGTAGCTGAGGAAATATTATGCTCAAATAAATTTGTTAGTCTCTAAGGTGCCACAAGTACTTCTTTTCTTTTTGTGGATACAGGCTAACACGGCTGCTACTCTGAAACCAGTCTTTAAACAGTTTAATATATCACTAGAGTTTTGGCTCAATAAGCTCCTAGTAAGGACTTCAAGACTGGGTCCAAAATTTGTAATGGAACTGGGTTCGATCTATAGTGTTGTGTTAGGATATTGCCATGCCTGTGACTAATCTGTTTTTTGCATTAGCTTGAGGGATGACTATTCTGAATAGCTGCACTTGTGACCATATATATTCAGACACCATTTTTATCAGTGGATTTTGAGCTTTGGACATTCAGCAACAAAAGCGCAGTCCCCTAACACTTGAGCTAAAGCAGTAACTTCATCTGCAAGTTGTAAGTAGCAAGCATGAATCTGGTTATTAGATATTATCTCAGTTTTACAGATGAGGAAACAGACACAAAGGGACTTGCCTAAGATCCCACAGCCAGCCAGTAACAGAGCTAGCATTTACTTTGAGGAGATCCTACCCTCCAGTGCTGCGGATACTTGGGCTACGTAAGACACAAAACATCGCAAAAGGGGAAAGAGCCAGCATGAAATCTGCATATTTCAACTCACTATTCCAATATTTCCCATGTAAATCTGTATTTTGACAGATTACGTGACATTACTTTCAATCACAGGCAGAATGTACCAACATCACCTGAACTGGCACAGCACGGCACAACGCAGGGTTCCCCCACCTTAAATAAATCGAGCTTGCTTTTGCCCATTTTCTTCTCCATTTTTGCATAGGATCTTGTAAAAGCAAAAAATTAAATGACTAAAGGAAACCCCAGGGGTGCCCAGCTGCTGTGAACACATCTCCGGCCACTTTGTAATGAAACAAGAGAAAACTGTGTGCACGCCAGACATCTCCGGCCGCAGAGGTGACTGATGCTGAGATAACAAACAGAGCTATGGTAATTGGTAACATCTCAGAGCTGATTTCCCTCTCTCTCCCAACTGAAGATTATTTTCATTTCTCACCGGAAGCCTCAAACCATTGTGTGTATTTTCAGAGTCTTGCCATAAGTACAGGGGCACTTATAAATGTTCTTTTCCTAGATTTAAAGAGAGATTCTTTATGATGCGAGTATATGAAATAACATTTCTTCACTTTATTACTTATATATTTTCATCTGAAGCATAGACCTACTTACATAAGGGTGTTCACTAGAGAGAGAGAGAAGAGAGAGAGAGAGAGGACTCAAGCTACAATAATGTTCAAAGAAGTTAATGATAAACACATGTTCCATGTTGTTGTCTAGGGCTCAGGATTACCACAGCAGACTTTTTGGCTTAATTATGTCCTATATATGTACAGTAGAGTGAAGTGTTGGTGTCAGGGTGTTTCCTGTGTGTGTAAGGGTAACCCACTAGTCAGTATGTTTTTTTTCTGTCCACCACAGAGCATGCAAGTCTGTTACAGACATCACCTTCAGAGCCTGCCTCTTTAGCTCAAGCAGTAGAGGGGTAAGCAATTATTTTTTGTCAAGAACCAAATTTCTTGGTCAAGATATAGTCAAGGTCCAGACTCCAGAGAAAATAATAAAAAATAATAATAATGATTATAATAAGTAAATAAAAAGATTTCAGGGTCCGTTCAAAAGTGTCTAGTGGTCCGGATTTGGCCCACAGGCAACCTATTGACTACCCGCAGAGGTGAAAGTAAGCCGGTACGCCCCGGTACAGCATACCGGCAAGAGCCAGTGCACCATACCAGGGCAGCTCGGCTTCCCCGGGGGGCAATTTAAAGGGCTTGGGGCTCTCAGCTCTGGCTGGAGCCCCAGGCCCTTTAAATTGCCTCCAGAGTCCCGCTGCTGGAGCCCTGGGGTAGCAGCTGTGGGGCTCCAGCAGCTATTTAAAGGGCCAGGGCTCCAGCTGCCTCTGCTGCTCCGGTCCTTTAAATAGCCGCTGGAGCCCCGCTCTTCCCCAGGGCTCCGGTGGCTAATTAAAGGACTGGGGCAGTAGAAGCGGGGGAGCCCAGGGACCTTTAAATAGCCCCTAGAGTCCCGGGCTGCTGCTGCTACCCCGGTGGGGGGGGGGGGGAGGAGGAGGAGGAGAAAGATAAGGAGAAGGGGGTGGGGGGCATTTACCTTACAGGGTGGGCTGGCTCTGATCCCCTCAGACCCACCCCTTCCACCCTAGGCCCCACCCCCCAGGCGCCAGAGCTGGCCCCAGCGTACCGGTAAGTCACTTGACTTACTTTCACCCCTGACTACCCATGAAAGAGACTCATATCTTTATCTCTGGAGGTTCTTTAATTCAATCCCTGGTGTGTGTTGTGCAGGGTGAGTAGGGAGTCACTTCAAATCATGAACAAAATTTATACATCGATTTAAAGTGCTATATTTTCATAGGGGCCTCAACCTACTCTCTGTTTTTGCACGTGTAGCTTTGTGCACATGCCTTGTAAGTGCTAACAGCTGTGTGTGTTAGTGTCATTGCTTGTACAGGTATTTGTGTTCAAAGGAGCAATTTTAGCCTCCTTCTTGGTAGTCACAGAGGTTCCGCAGGTAGCAGAACCAATGTGGTTCCATTGCCTAAGTGAGTGCTGGATTTGCAGAGCGGATGGCCCTGGGGATGCTTAACCTCATCACAGTGGAAAGCTAAGCTTTGCAGGGATTCCTTGCATAGCAGTGTGCAGGGTGCGGCAATGGTAGAGCCAGAAGATCTGTCACGGCATGGATCCTCTGATCTTCCCACCTGCAGGTGGACGAGTATTAATGGGTCAATAGCCTCATTCAATCATGAGGCTGGTTTAAGTTGCATAGACTATCTCAGCATTCACACCATGACCTGGGTTTCCTCCAATCCTTCTACTCTAGAGCTCAGAACTGGGGGTGGGTTTAACCCAAAGCATGTAGGCATGAGTTTCCATGTACAGAAATGGAGGACACTTTATCATTTGGGTCAGAAGATACAAGCACCTTAAACAAAACATTGGAAAAACAGCTTCTCTTTCAGTTCTAATTCCCCTGCAGCTCTTGAGGCTGCCATTAAAACTTGGAGCAGAGCAGGGAAGTCTGATGTTTTTTCCTGACTCACCAGCTATGACAGGCCAAATGTGATAGCCTGCATTCAAGCCTTTGCAGGTCAGCAATTTTCTAATATTTTGTTTGAACCTTTTATTCATTTTTGGGTGGGAAATTTTAACAATAAAATCCTGTTATTAATTCAGGAATGTATATGGTTATGTTTGCTTTAAAGGTCTTTAACAATATGTCAGTTAAATATGTCAGGAAACCAATATGTCAGTTAAATTTGGTAGAACATGATCGGAAGATCCTCTGGGCTATGCCAGCCCTATCCTTACCTTGTAGGTTAACAAAAGGTGAACCCTAGTCCCTGAGTGAGTCCTGTTGAAGGGTTCCCCTGTGATATCCAGCCCCAACAGTGGCTACTCATAGATATCCCAGATCCTCCGCACCCAAAGGCAGTCCGCTAATTTTACCTTAAGCTGCCTTAAACCACACAGCATTTGTGTGCACTTATAATAAAACAAAAGTAGGTTTATTAAAGAAAGACTAAAGATTTAACTAGAAACGAGAGAAAGTGGTGGAAACAAGTGGTTCCAATACAAAACCAAATAATCAAACGCAAGCCTGTATCTACATTTATTAATAGTTACCTTTTCTATCTAACAAAGTAGGTTCTCCCCATGTCCCCAGAGTTCAGTCTGTTGCAAAGCTGGCTGGTTTTGCAAGAACCAGGATCCAAATATTAATGAACCCCCACCCCTGCTCCACAAAGGGTTTTCTCAGTGAATGGATACTGAGTGCTTCTCTGTCCTCTTTGTTTTTACTGAAAACAGCCTTTTGTTTCTGTTCACAGACAAGGCAAACCCATGTCTTGTTGCAAAGTTCCTTTTTTACCTTCAAGTGGTTTTGATTGTTTGCAGTTGCCTTTGATAGTTTCCAACTGAAAGTCTTAGTATTGTTCAAGGCTAAACAATTGAGGCTTGCATTGCATCACCAGCTAAACAGGGCAGGGTGACAACTTTCCATTGCCTGAATGGGGCATTGCTGAGGCACATTATTCTCTGACTAAAGTCATGTCTACACATACAGTGCTGCAGTGGCGCAGCTGTACAAATACAGCAGGAGAAGCTCTCCCGATGACATAGCACTGGGTACATGAGTGCTTATGTCAGTTTAATGTATGTCGCTCAGAGGGGTGGGGGTGGAATATTTTGCCAACATATGCTGTAGTGTAGACGTAGCTTAATTTTTACTCCAAGTCCATAAAGAATATTTTCAATATAAATATATTATTCCTTAAATATTACCCATACATGCATTTCACAATGATTATGAATCTTGATAAGTCACAATCTTTCTGTAGAAACCTTCCATGTTACTCTTCATTGATAATATCCTGTAAGACTTGTGTTTGGTGTACAGAGTTTGTCAGGCCTGAGGTGAGAGTAGTTTGCAAAGAACAGGAGACCCTTTGCCAAAAAGTCTCTGGGTCACAGTGTCCATGCAGAACAAAGACTGTCCCTGCCAGAAAGAGCTTACAATTTAAGTATACGCTGAGAGACAACAGATCGGGGGAGCACAAGGTAATAATGATGATTCACATGATTAGAAGTGGTCACAGCCCATCAGTTGCCTAACTGTTCTTGAACTGTGTAGGCATTGTGATAGAGGTGAGTTGACAGGAGGGATTTAAAGAACAATGTGGCGGTTTTGAGGATTTTTACAGGGGCTCCTATGCGTTAGGGTCACAGGGGAGAATGCACAATGGTGCTTGCTGGGAAACCTGACAAATAGGCAATCAAGACTAGCATTAATGTCAGAGCTGACGAAGGGATGAAGTCTCAATACAATATAAAATAGCTACAGCAGTGATGGAAAGTGAGCTACAGCTCACACCCAGCTTTGAAGACACAGAGTGACTGGTAGGCTTATAACATTCAGGGAGAGAATTCCAGAGACACAGTTTAGGCGAGGTACTCTCAACGCTTAGCTGGAATCTGGACCCAGATGAAGAGCCGCTGACTAAATCTGCAGAAACTGCCTTCTCTATTATATCCCCCACTATCAAGGACACCTGACCTCAGATTGGTAATTTCTTAGTAACTCTGGGGTCTTTTTAGACTCACTGCTATTGGATGTTCAAATAGTCATCATGCCCAAAATGCTCACTTCCACTTAGCTTTCCCCCAATAAATTCTTCTCACAGGTGTAACACATCTACTCATACATATAAAGAAAAATACAACCTCTCCTCCCCATTGTAAACCTGTCAAGTTATTTCTCCTACAGGCTGGGAAGAGAGAGAGATTGGTATTTCTGTTTCTATTTTTTAAAATTTGGGATCTTATCAGACTGTGGAGATGGTGACAAATGTAAAATGGAACAAGTGGTTCCCAAGATGTCTTGCAGTACCTGGCTCTCTCCTCCCACAACAATAGTATATGTTCTATCCTGGGTTGCTTTAAATAGTGTGAGTATGGGGGCAGAATCTGTTAGAAAGCCCTCGCTGTCACTCTTTAATTTCTTGTTGTTGTTCTCTTTTATCAGTGGCAGGGGTGCTACTGACTGGTGATTATTGAAACAACAGTATTACCACAGTAGAACCTCAGAGCTACAAACACCAGAGTTACAAACTGAACAGTCAACCACACACCTCATTTTGAACCAGAAGTACTCAATCAGGCAAAAAGAAAAGGAGTACTTGTAGCACCTTAGAGACTAACCAATTTATTTGAGCATGAGCTTTCGTGAGCTACAGCTCACTTCATCAGATGCATACCGTGAAAACTGCAGCAGACTTTATATATACACAGAGAATATGAAACAATACCTCCTCCCACCCCACTGTCCTGCTGGTGATAGCTTATCTAAAGTGATCATCAGGTAGGCCATTTCCAGCACAATCAGGCAACAACAGAGACCAAAAAACTAAACTAAACTAAACAAAAAAAAGCAAATTCAGTACAGGACTGTGTTAAATGTAAACTAATAAAAAAATAAAGGGAAAGCAGCATTTTTCTTCTGCACAGTAAATATTCAAAGCTGTATTAAGTTAATGTTCAGTTGTAAACTTTTGAAAGAATAACCATAACGTTTTGTTCAAAGTTACGAACATTTCAGAGTTACAAACTTCCATTCCCACTGAGGTTCTACTGTACTTTGGAGTTCTGGAGGACCTCCCAGCCCAGCATCTTAAACATGAATGAACCTCTTTTGCGTTTGCTATTATCTCCATTTTACAGAAGGGGAAACTGAAGCAAAGAAGTAAAGTGACTCATGCAAGGCTATATGGCAAATCTGCAGTAGATCCCAAAATAGAAGCATAGGACTGGAAGGGACCTCGAGAAGTCATCTAGTCCTGTCCCCTGCACTCATGGCAAGACTAAGTATTCTAGACCAGGGGTCTCAAAGATGCGGACCACAGAGTTATTTGCTGCGGCCCATCAAGGTCCCCCCCCCCCCGAGTTATTTCCTGAGGCTGCCAAGCTCCCCTCACCCGCTGCCCTCCCTCTCCCGCAGCGCACTGCATCCCCGCTCCTCTGCCTACCTCCAGATGCTTCCCACTGCCAAACAACTGTTTGGCAGTACTTAGCGCTTTCCGGGAGGGAGGGGGAGGAGCGGGGAGTGGCGCGCTCAGGGGAGGAGGCAGAGAAGAGGTGGGGCAGGGGCAGGTTTGGGGAAGGGGTTGGAATAGGGGTAGGGAGGGGAAGGAGTTGGGGCAGGGACTTTGGGGAAGGGGTTGGAATGGGGGCAGAGAAGGGGTGGGAAGAAGTAGGGCAGGGGCGGGGCCTCATGGAAGGGGCGGAGTGGGGGCGGGGCTGGGGGCCGAGGGGGGCCTTTTGTATCTTTATATGAAAAGGTGTCAGTGATGGGGCCCTCTGGCCAATGTACTAGTCCTCATGTGGCCCTTGTGGTGATTTGAGTTTGAGATCCCTGATCTAGACCATTCCTGACTGGTGTTTGTCTAAGCTGCTTTTAAAAATCTCCAATGATGGAGATTCCACAACCTCCCTAGGAAATTTATTCCAGTGCTTAACCACCCTGACAGTGAGGAAGTTTTTCCTAATGTCCAACCTAAACCTCCCTGGCTGCAGTTTAAACTCATTGCTTCTTGTCCTATCCTCACAGGTTAAGAACGATCCCAGAATGATGTTTGCTTTTTTTTTGCAACAGAGTTACACTGTTGACTCATATTTAGCTTGTGGTCCACTATGACCCCCGAGATCCCTTTCCACAGTACTTCTTCCTAGGCATTCATTTCCCATTTTGTACATGTGTGACTGATTGTTCCTTCCTAAATGGAGTACTTTGGATTTGTCCTTATTGAATTTCATCCTATTTACTTCAGACCATTTCTCCAGTTTGCCCAGATCATTTTGAATTTTAATCCTATCCTCCAAAGCACTTGCAACCCCTCCCAGCTTGGTGTCATCCGCAAACTTTATAAGTGTACTCTCTATACCATTATCTAAATCATTGATGAGGATATTGAACAGACCCAGACTCAGAACTGATCCTTGCGGGACCCCACTCGTTATGCCCTTCCAGCATGACTGTGAACCACTGATAATTACTCTCTGGTTTTCCAACCAGAACTGAGATATCCGGGTGCCCAGGCAGCTGATCTAATCACTACTTGCCATTCTTTCCACCAGTCTATCCAGCCCTAACTAGCCATCTTTAAACGATTCATTTGATTACTGGATACCCAACTCATTTTGTGGGCAGCCGCTAGACAATTTGACTTACCTACTTACACAAAACAATACTCCCTTTAGAAAGTACTGTAAATAAAACTAATTTTTAAGCAGCTTGAATCATTTGAAAACCATGAGAAATGGTTATTACATTGACACAGGATAGGTCTCATGCTGAAAACTGGAAGGATGGGATTAGGGTCCTTTTACATTCACTTGTCTTGGACCAAGAGGACTAACAATATCTGAGCCAGAAAATGAGAGAAGTTATGTGTACTAATTGACTTGTGGGATAATATAAGTCTTTAGGTGAAAACACCAATGCATTTTAAAATGTTTCAGTTTCCATCCATAGATTTTGGAACTGATGCATGAAAGAATCACAAGCCATACCAGAAACTAGGGATATTTTCTCTCTCTCACTAATGGCAATGGAAACTCTACTTAATGTATTATGCACAAATATGGACATGAAGTTGCGAAGCTGCACTGCTACCAACTCTTACAGATACAAACAAGCATGCATACAGAGGCCAAAGCAATACTCAGTGATGTTTTGACTGCACTGCAACAGGTTCCTATGATAAGAAGTGGCTGGTGCCCAACCAATTAGTTCATCAAGCCAAGAAAGATTTCCATTTGGTGATCTTGAATGATTGCAGCCTGGTTACAGCACTACATTATCACAGCACTACATTATTCTGTTTCTCTAAAAATACTACCAGGGCTTGCCACTGTTAGGAAGGGAACCATACCTTCTTAGTACATGTCTAGACTAGGTTACTGCTTTTCAGTGTGACTTCTTGTCACAAGATCAAAGCTAGGGTGAGGTTTTAGATTGCTGCTGACCAAGGCAGACTCTGTGTAGTCTTCAAAGACAATAGAATTTGCCAACAACTGAGTCAGTTTAGCCAGCCTGCCAGGAATTTTCTGCATGCCACAGGATATAGTTTTGAGTCACATTCTAAAAACAGCCTTGATACAGAAGCACTTAAAAAGAAAAAGTCTGCAACTTCCAGCCAGTCTAAACCCAGTGCTTGCTACCCCTTTCTTTAAGGAGAAATGCTGTCAGATTTCAAAGCATTTAACCTGCTTCCTATACGCACTGCTGTTTCTTTAAGCACAGTGTCACATTTATTAGGAAGTGTGACAGTGGACTACATACTGTATTTTAATGGATGTACCATTAGGTGGATAGACAATAGTCTGATGCAGCATGATTGATGCAACATGCATTGTAGGGATTTTTAGCAGAAACTAGTGGCTGACTGGATGTTTAGAAGCACATGGTGATGATGCCCACACATCTCACATTACAATCGGACTAACATTTCTGTTGAAAATAATATGGAAGAATTCCCTATGAAATAAGAAATTATTTTGTCTGATTCACCACTAGGTGTCACCACTTCTTCATTTTGTAAGAAGCTGTTGAGTTTTTCTATGCCTGGGAGAAAAAAAAATGTTCAAGGTGAAGGCAGGAAGCCAGTGGGCTATCTAGATCCCTGGTACATCTCCAATCAAACATTTCTTTATTAAATGCAGGTTGGCAGATAGCATAGTCAGAGAAAAATGAGGAATCACTTCCAGTCACTTCTGTGGATTCTTGCCATCTAAGACCATATTGAAGCACTAAAAACTTCATAAACATAGGTAGTTAGAAAGTCTTAGTATGGCTGGCACACAGAGGAGCTCTGCCTAGTTCAGTGTGCTTCACTGGATCTGAAATAAGCCCCAATATGAGTAGTGTTCCAGCTATGCTAAGTCAAAGGATTACTTCCTATACTTATGAACAGCTGAGAGTCTTATTATTTAAACGCCTCTCAGAGTAGCTGGCTTTGTTAAATTAAATAAATGTGAGTGCTGATTACTCCTGTCATTTTGGTAGCTTTGGGGGTTGATTTTACATATCCACAGAACAAGTACAGGCCAGGCAGCGGCAATGCAAGCTTCCCCCATGCTGCCCCATCCCAGACCTAGTGGAATCACTCCAGGGATGGAAGCGCAGTTCAAGTTCCCTGGGCCAATCATTTCCTTGGTCTTTCTACTGAGACCGCCAAAGAGGCTGACAATTCGTGCCAGGACAGTGGTGGTTTTAAGAGGTGAACTGGACTGAGATCTCCAACTCATTTCACACAGATCCCCGAACAGCCACTAGACAGCAACATTTTTGGTCACTAATACTGTGGTCCACATATAAGCCAACAAGATAGAGAAGAAAGATGCTGGATTATGGAGCCTCTTTCCTGAGCTTTCTAATACCCCTTAAAGCAGAGTAATTAAAAAACTAACACAAACCATGTGGCCTTATCAAGAACGGACAAGCATAAACTGCATGGGCGCACTCTTTCCTTTTTTCATCTGTTTCTTCCTCCTGTGTAAAGCAGGGACTGCCTGGGGTAGAGAGAGCCCTAGGAAGTGGAGGGAGAACTGCATTGGCAGGATGGCTGCTTCTGGGCAGTTTGGAAGAGCTTGGCAGCGAGAAGAGATTGAACTGGCTGCCCAGCAGGGGAAAATTTTTTTGCTCTGATCGCCTAGTGGAGCACACAGTTGCTGGATGATTTAGCGCTTATTCTCTGAGCCAGAGGAAAAAACCAATCATCTCTGGCAGCAGTCAGCTTTCAGCTGACCTAAATAGTTAAACCTGGTACCAGCTCTTCTTCCCATTTTAGGCCTTCCCCTCCCAGAACTATAGAGGGTCTCAGGGTGTCAGCTCTTGAGTCACCTGTACTATATCTTAGAGCTGTAGAGTTATCACAATTCCCATAGAGGCAGGCATTCTTTCCTAATAACCCCCTTTTCCAGGTCATCCCACAAAGGCTTTGCTAGGCCCCCAAGGCAGGCTCACAAGTCCTTTTTCTCTTATAGAACAGATGTAAAGGGTGTTTTTATTGTAATGAGTCCCGAGTTTCCATCTTCATATTCTATAAGTCTGAAATTTGAGAACCAGGGTTTGTATAGGAGTTAAAGCCTATGGTTTCCTCTATTATACGTGCTAAAGCCATGTCACTGGGGTGGTCCTGGCATAGCGCTTCCAGACAGAGAATATAAAGATGATTTTTGTAAGTACAGAACCTGTCCGATTTGATTCACATCACAAATATTTAATTAAACCGCTGCAAAAATTATGAATGATTACTACTCCAGAAAGTTGAGGCAGCACAGAGAAACTCCACTCCATTAAGATTCAAATGTAGAAGTTGGTTTTAAAGGACACTCTCAACTCTTAAAATTAAAAACTTTCAGACTTTTTAACCTACTATAAAAAATACATTAAAATATTTTTCTTTATATTTTCCAGTTTATTTACTTTGTGCATTTGATAGCACTTTGTGTCTAGTCTGTTCAACTGTTTCTGCTATACAGTCAATTTCTTCTCTTGTTTTTTGGGTCTTTCACACAGCACCATGGGAGATACTTATGGGAGATATTTTTTTTTAAGTTGGAAAATGTGACTGTAAAACCACAAAAAATAACAGGGGGATTTATTGGTAATTTTTTTACTTAAAATAATTTTAACTCATTTTAAAAATGACTTAAATCAACTTCTATACCAGATGACTGGACGATAGCTAAAGGACTCCACAGGTGAACCTGGCAATTACAGGTCAGTAAACCTAATGTCAGTACCAGGCACATTGGTTGACACTATAGTAAAGAACAGAATGATCAGACACAAAGATAAAAATGATTTGCGGGGGAAGAGTCAACATGGCTTTTGTAAAGGGAAATCATGCCTCACCAATCTATTAGAATTCTTTGAGGGGGTCAAAAACACATAGATAAGGGTGATCCAATGGATATAGTGTAGTTGGACTTTCAGAAAGCCTTTGACAAGATCCCTCACCAAAGGCTCTTAAGCAAATTAAGCTATCATGGGAAAACAGGGAAGGTCCTCTCATGGATCAGTAACTGGTTAAAAGATAGGAAACAAAGGGTAGGAATAAATGGCCAGTTTTCAGAATTGAGAGAGGTAAATAGCAGTGTCCCCCAGGGATCTGTACTGGGACCAGTGCTGTTCAACATATTCATAAATGACCTGGAAAAAGGGATAAACAGTGAGGTGGCAAAATTTGCAGATGATACAAAACTACACAAGATAGTTAAGTCCAAAGCAGACTGTTAAGAGTTACAAAGGGATCTCACAAAACTGGGTGACTGGACAACAAAATGGCAGATGAAATTCAGTTTTGATAAATGTGAAGTAATGCACAGTGGGGAAAAAATAATCCCAACTATACATACAATATGATGGGTTCTAAATTAGCTGTTACCACTCAAGAAAGAGATCTTTGAGTTCTCATAGATAGTTCTCTGGAAACATCCACTCAATATGTAGTGGCAGTCAAAAAAGCTAACAGAATGTTAGGAACCATTAGAAAAAGGATAGTTAATATGACAGTAAATATAATAATGCCACTATTTAAATCCGTGGTTTGCCAACACCTTGAATACTGTGTGCAGTTCTGGTTTCCCCATCTCAAAAAAAGGTACAGAGAAGGGCAACAAAAATGATTAAGGGTATGGAACAGCTTCCATATAAGAAGAGATAAAAGACTGGGACTGTTGATTTTAGAAAAGAGACAACTAAGGGTGGATATGATAGAGATTTATAAAATCATGAATGATGAGGAGAAGGTGAATAAGAAAGTATTATTTACCCCTTCATCTAACACAAGAATCAGGGATCACCCAGTGAAATTAATAGGAAGCAGGTTGAAAACGAACAAAAGGAAATACTTCTTCACACAATGCACAGCAGAACAGCCTGTGGAACTCATTGCCAAGGGATGTTGTGAAGACCAAAAATATAACTGGGTTCAAAAAAGAATTTGATAAGTTCATGTAGGATAAGTCCATCAATGGCTATTAGCCAAGATGGTCAGGAATGCAACCCCAAGCTCTGGATGTCCCCAAGCCTCTGACTGCCAGATGCTGGGACTGGACAACATGGGATGGATCTCTTGATAATTGCTCACAACACCTAATTTTTAGGCATCTAGAAAATCACAGGAACACACTGTGATCCACAAAGCCTGAGTTAAGCACCTCAACGCCCTGTATGATGAATGGGGAGAGATAAGGGCCTTACCATGCTAGGTGGTTCCCCAATGGAGCTAGCCAATGGGAGATGTCCTAAGTCCTGGCCCTCTCACTGAGATAGGCATCTATGTCCAGGCTGCATAGCACCTACCTCTGCTACAGATCCATAACCCGGAACTCCTCGCCTGGAGTCAGGATGTCTAGGTGCCAGCAGTGCTTATGACAATGAGCTAGACAGGCGCCTAACTCCTCACAAAATGGCTGGAGGAGGAGAAGGAGGTGGTGCCTACACTATATATTTTAGCCCAGTGGTTAGCGTATTAACCTGGGATGTGCGGGGACCCTGGTTCAATTCCCACCCTGTGCCTGAGGAGAGAAAGGATTTGAACAAGGGTCTCCCACTGCTCAGAAAAGTGTTCTAACTTCTGAGCTCTGGGATACTATGATGTTAGGAAAAAGAACAGGAGTACTTGTGGCACTTAGAGACTAACAAATTTATTTGAGCATAAGCTTTTGTGGGCTAAAACCCACTTCATCGGATGCATGCAGTGGAAATTACAGTCGGAAGCTATATATATACACAGAGAACATGAAACAATGGGTGTTACCATACACACTATAATGAGAGTGATCAGTTAAGGTGAGCTATTACCAGCAGGAGAGAAAAAGCCCCAACCTTTTGTAGTGATAATCAAGATGGGCCATTTCTAGCAGTTGACAAGAACATGTGAGGAACGGGGGGGGGGGGGGGAGAGGGGGGAACGTTACAAAGTAAAACTATTTCCCCATGTTTATTTTTCCCCCCTACTGTTCCTCACACTTTCTTGTCAACTGCTGGAAATGGCCCATCTTGATTATCACTACAAAAGGTTGGGTTTTTTTTCTCTCCTGCTGGTAATAGCTCACCTTAACTGATCACTCTCGTTATAGTGTGTACGGTAACACCCATTGTTTCATGTTCTCTGTGTATATATATATCTTCCTACTGTATTTTCCACTGCATGCCTCCGATGAAGTGGGTTTTAGCCCACAAAAGCTTATGCTCAAATAAATTTGTTAGTTTCTAAGGTGCCACAAGTCCTCCTGTTCTTTTTGCAGATACAGACTAACACGGCTGCTACTCTGAAACTGTGATGTTAGCAGCTCCCTCAGTCTCTCCATTGAAGCTGTTGGGTTTGGATAAATCTTTAAAGAGTCATTGGACCAGAAAGAAAGCGAGTTTAGGCAGTAAAATACACATGCTGGCATGACCAATATTCAAGTTTTTACTGGGCACACCAGCCAGTCACTGGCCAACTGGTCAGGAAGGAAAGAGTATCTCAGTGACACACCACTAATTACTTTAAGTACTCCGCTATGGCTGTTGTTTGTTGGCCTCATGTCAGGGGGCAGGGAGGAAATAGGAGGCTGTCACGCCACAGTCAAATGGATCAATACGTTTAAAAGAAACAGCAAAGTAAGATCAAAGAATAGCATTCCTATAAAAATATAGTTAGTTTAGAAAACTAGGTTTCAGAGTAGCAGCTGTGTTAGTCTGTATCCGCAAAAAGAACAGGAGGACTTGTGGCACCTTAGAGACTCACAAATTTCTTGGAGCATAAGCTTTCGTAGCTCACGAAAGCTTATGCTCTAATAAATTTGTGAGTCTCTAAGGTGCCACAAGTCCTCCTGTTCTTTTTTAGAAAAATAGTTAAGCACAATTCTGAATGGCTGTTACCAAAACCATTCCCCCCAAACCTTGATGCACAGTGAATTTTCAAACTTGCATACCTAAAGCACGCACCTAAATAAGTTACCTGATTTTCATGAGCGCTGTTCCTATCAATTTCCACTGAAACTGCAGGTTTTCAGTGCTGCTGATATCCAGTACACTTATTTAGGTGCTTAAATATGGCTTGAAGTACCTAACTTTAGGCACCCAGGTTTGAAGATCTTGGGCTAAGATATGCATGTTACAGTACATTCCATTCAGCTACCAGCCCCTGTCACAAGCAGTGGACCTATACACTTAGCACATTTTATAAATCAGAAATTGGGTCTGGGCTAGGAGGTAGTCACAGTCAGTCCGAAACGTAGCTTGAGGTGAACTCTGCATGCAGCACTGAAGGCATTTTTTTTTTTTTTAATGGGAAGTCTCCAGCCAGCTGCCCCAGAGATGTTGGGCAGCCTTAATGTAAGCAGCTGGAAGTCCATTGATGATCACAAGAGCCTCAGCTACTTAGGCCAGAGCAGACTATGGCCCATGGTATCTACATATATAAATGATCTTCCAAACTTTACATTTCCGATCAATACAAGAATTGAGTGGCTCACCTTTACTACATTGCTCATGAGCTTGCATTGACAGATCAAAAATGAACTCCAACTCACCCTGGGTATAGATTTTCCCCTCCCATTTGGTTTATTCTCTAGCTTTGCAGAGATCACCCTAGATGGCAAAGGGGAATCAGGTTGTAGATACATACTTTGGCTTGCCTCCTGGAGTAGCCATAAATCCTGACCTGTTAGTCTTGCTTCTTTATACAGGCATGGAAAGTGGCCCACAGGCATGGAAAGTGGCCCAGGTACAATTGTGCCCATTCAACTTTCTGCTTCCCTTTTCCTCCTCTTGCCAGTTAGCGTAGAGCAGGGAAGATGGGTTGGTAATTGCCTTTTATGATATAGTAGCTGACTGTATCTGATTATCCTTAGGTGGATCAATTTGCCAAGTAACAGACTGGTTGAGGGATGTCCATTCAGTAATAGGTAGTGCTCAGTTTGTTTCAGGCCCTTTTCCGAAGCATGTGTTGGTGGATATATGGCAGAATGCTGCACATTGAGTTTATTATACAAGGAATAACTTCTAGAAGCTGGCTGGGGGAATGACATTCTGTTATCATAATTTCCAAGTTGTCATCATGTCATAAAGGAAATCCCTCACACATACAGATTTCATGCAGATTTCAAGGCTCTAGGAGAAAAACTCATGTGGCTGCCAATCAGTCAGTATTTGAAAAGATCTGCCTGCCGTCTTTTAGCTCCATCCAATAACAGTGTAAGTGAAAGCGATTTGTTATTTCACTGCTTACTGTGGAAGAGCAACTATTAGGGCTCATATTACACAAAGCATCTAGTAGCACGGTTTCCCTTGTCTCTCGGGAAGAAGACAGGTAGTGTTGCTATTTATTTGATAGATATCACACATTTTCACCCTCAAGTAAATACATATATTGCAAGAAATAGCTTGCAATTGCTTGCCCTTGGCTATACTTACCTCCCTAAGGAGATGGAAGGGGCACAGATGTTGGACTGCCAAACATAAACTATATTGTGAATATTTACATACAACAGGCATGACAGATGTGGAGTATCAGCAGCACCGGCATTTGCATTCACATGCTATTTTTGATCTGTGTGACCTACTGAATTGACCTTGTGATATTGAGCCTTGCAGTTAAGTTACCAGGTTTACAAAACCCTAGATTACTATCTGGAACTGGAATCTTTTCCCGGAACGACTAGAAGTGTAACTAGCATATCCCATCACTCTGAATCCTGATGTCTGAAAGCAATACAGATACAGCTATGCTTCTCCATAGACTTGGTTTTGCTAAGCAGGATCACCTACTCAAATCAGGTTGCTTTGCATTGACACACTTCCAACTGCCTCCCCTCATGGCACGGATACATTTGGTGAACACTTGGGAGATCTAGGACTCTCTACCATGCTTCTCTTCTCCTTATATATGTGACAACCACTAATTGATAGTTCCCAGCTGTTGAGATATACTTCCCTCTACGCTTTCATTTGTGCATATCATTGGGTGAAGTCAGTCGTGAAGGGTTATGTGCAGGGACTTGGCCACAGTACGATGCATGTGTACCCTTCACTGCATTCTTTCCCTTTGCATTCTTCCAAGAGGGGAAGGTTGGCACAAGTATGTGCATAGCTTTTGGGAACATTTTGCTCCTCTAAGGAGGCTACTTAAACCATTTTTGCCTTCCAAGGCAAGAATCTGCACCTTTGTGTGTGGACTTGGGGTGATAAGAGGAGATCAACATTGGAATGCATCAATTAGGAGTCTGTGGGATTGAAATCACAGTTTTGAGAAAGAATGCCTTGGAGCAGGTTCCGTATTTGGAAGTAGGAAATACAGAGGGAGGAAATAGCATTCTTTTCTTTCACAGCATTATGAAAGTTTTGCAATATCCTTTTTACCTCTATCAGAAGGGAAGGGGATTAGAATGAAATCTGTGAGGTACACTTGTATGTGAGAGATGGGAGAACCTGAGTCTTACTGAACCCACTGGGCCAAACTCTGCTCTCACTAACACTGGTTCAAATCCCAAGTAACTCCATTACCTTTGGTGGAGTTACATTGGTGTAACAGTGCAAAATGTCTCTTGTAAATCTGTCTGGTTATGGAGAAGTCTTTTTATGTTAACCCAGATTACAAACAGAATAGGCAGAGTTAATATTACGGAAGGAACAAGAGGTGTGGAAAGTCCTACATGCTTTTCTTATATTTTACCTACATGATTTCACTGATGATCAGGAATCCTTGCTTTTACAGATGAGTGCTAAATGGGTTAAGTGAGGTCAACTATCTATTGAACAGATTTTTCTCGCCAGATGCTGGCAGCAAGAGTTGATTCTGACATCTTTTACTAGACATCAGTTCCTAGTTTTTTGGCTCTGGCTCACAAATGTGGTGGCCAGATTGCTTTGGCATTCTTTTATCAAGAGCATTATTCAGTGTTGTAATTTATTTAAGCTCCTGTGCTCTTCATGTCTTGACTGGAATAAAATAAAATCCCACCGATGTCACAGCTCTGAAAGACACCAGAAAAAATGGCTGTGTGAAATGGGTGTGGGAGGGAGGAGGAAGAAGGGAAGTGTTAAGGAAATTTAGTGGATGAAAGAATGCAGGGGAGATAATTTCACAGTCCAATTTTGCAAGGCGGAAAATGACTGTCTTGCCTAAGAACATCACTGTGTAATTAGGAGTTAGACATTCCAGAGACAAAGCATGACAAACAGTGTATCAAGTATAGTAACAGCTCTGAATAACAAATAAAATAAAATAAAATAAAATAAAATAATAAAAAAGCGTGTTTTCAAGATTAGTGGATAGATTGGTTCAATGGCCAGTCTATGTTATTGTTATGGGATTGTGCATGTATACTGGAGGGTGAGAGATGGAGGTGGAAAGAGCATTCCTGCAAAAATTTTCCTCGTGTAGATCAAAAATTGCACCTCTGGATTAGGCTGTAGCTCCTAATGTTATTTTTACATTTTCTCCAGCATCACGTGGGACCCAGTCTGCACTTGGGACCCAATCCTACAGAAGTGAAGTAAATGGAGTTTTATCACTGATTTCAATAGGCACAAGACTGAACCCTAGAGATTCTCAATGTTCGACTTGCTGGGCTGTTAATATGAGATTCTCATTTGACTGTCCCTAGGGCCCTCCCAAAAAGTTCCTCAGGAGACGTCCCCCTTAAGTGCTTCTTTTTCTGCTGGCAGGAGCATTCCTTATCATGAGCAAGGTAAGCAACATCCTGGGGCTGTAAGCCTCAGGCTTGCTCCTGCAAGGTGCTGAGGACTCGAGCCCAACCCAGTGAAACACTTAGCATGTTAATGTGCTCGCTGAAGCCTTGGACTCTTTTCATACTTAAAGTTAAGCACATGCTTAAGTGCTTCACTGGACTGGAGTAGAGTATTCAGCACCCTGCAGAATCAAGCCCTGCAAGGGTCCTTGTAGTAACCTCAGCGGCCTTTGGGCTGATGCCATCACCCCGGCACCAAGATTTGAAGAGGAGTCCCTGAAGTAGTTTCATTACTTGAGATCCCACAAATTATAAGGCTGATCTTGATCTCCCTTTCTCCAGATCGCCTCATTTACAAAAGGATTCATCACCTTCAAAGCAGGACATTGCTCAATCCTACCACTTTTGCACATCGGTATCAATGTGATCATGATCTGTCTATGCTTCATTAATACCTTCTGCTGGTCATTCTGGAATTGATGGCTTCCACTGACCAGGGGAGAGGTTGAATAGAAGCAGGGGACAACTGAAATAAAACAGAGCAATAAAAGTAGTAAGAACCACTACCTTCTTTGCACCAGGCCTGTACAAAGGCTAAATATTATCATTCTGTGGTACACCCAGGCTGTGGCTATTTGCATCCAGGTTTCTGTTTTGTAGTTAAAAATGTTATTTTTGAGAAGCAGCTTTTTAATAATTAGAAGATATGGAAATCACAAAAGATAGTTCTTATATTTTCCAGGATTTTATTTATGTGTAAATGGGAGAGAGAGCCAAAACAGGGCACTGAATCCAAAACTTTGGAGGAGTTCTGATCCTGTTTTAGACTTGAACTTTGTGCAACTCAGACCCACCTCCAATATTTACAAGGGCAGACTGGCTTGGTCACAAGTCAGGATATTATTCTACCAGCACAAGTCACAGAGGATATACAAAAGTATAACCTGGATAATGCGATTTTTAAGGTCTAGGATCTTGTGATCTGTCAGGGCTAGAAAATACTGCTACATAGAACTATATAGGATTCACAGCTTGATAGCTTTAGTTTCTATCCTTGGTGATTAATGCATGCAATATCATACCCTGAAAATATCAGTCCCCTGAACAAAGCAGAATAGGTCATTTACCAGAGAAGCCAGGATACTTTCAACATGCCAACCATCTTGCACTAGAGTACCTACAAATATTTAAGAGCAGAGGTTTTATATATATCAATTCAATTACAGAAATTCACTAGCTAAAAAAATGCTCAAGTTGTTATTAAAAAAGGAAACTGTTATAGGGCATGGCCATGCAGAATTTTGCCAGATAAAATCAATGAGAATCAACATCCGAATGAATTATGCCTAAGGAAGGCACAATAAGGACCATAATCAACTCCTTTTACAGATTTACATAAGAACATAAGAATGACCATACTTGATCAGAGCAATGGTCCATCTAGCCCAGTATCCTGTCTTCTGACAATAGCTAGTGCCTGATGCTTCAGACGGAGCAAACAGAACAAGGCAATTATTGTGAGCCAGTGTTGTCCAGTATGAACTTCTGGTAGTCAGAGGTTTAGGGATACCCATACAATCTTGGCTAATAGCCACTGATGGACCTATCCTCCATGAATTTATCTCATTCTTTTTTGAACCCAGTTATAGTTTTGGCCTTCACAACATCCCCTCATAACAAGTTCCACAGGTTGACTGTGCGTTGTGTGAAGAAATACTTCCTTTTGTTTGTTTTAAACCTGCTGCCTATTAATTTCATTTGGTGACCCCTAGTTCTTGGGTTATGAGAAGGAGGAAATAAAACTTCCTTATTTACTTTCTCCACACCAGTCATGATTTTATAGGCCTCTATCATATCCCCCATTTAGGCGTCTCTTTTCCAAGATGAAAAGTCCTATCTTATTAATCTCTCCTCCTATGGAAGCTGTTCCACACCCATAATCATTTTTGCTGCCCTTTTCTGTATCTTTTCCAAATCCAATATATCTTTTTAGAGATGGGACCAGCAGATCTGCATGCAGTATTCAAGACATGGGAGTACCATGGATTTATATAGAGACAATATGGTATTTTCTGTCTTATTATTAAGGCTATGTTTTAGTCACGGGTATTTTTTGTAAAAGTCGTGGACGGGTCTTGGGCAGTAAACAAAAATTCCTGGCCCGTAACCTGTCCATAACTTTTACTAAAAATACCTGTGAGTAAAACTTGGGTGGGGGGCTGCGGGTCCTCTGGGAAGGGGGCAGTCAGGGGGCGCTGCGGGTGCTGGGGGAGGTGGCCCGGGACCTCACTGTGGGGGGAGGGCCGAGCGGCGGCACATGGCCTGGGACCTCTGCTGGTGCTGGGGTGGGAGGGGCTCCCTACCCGGCTCCATGTCGCTACAGCTCCTACGTGGCGGAGGGGCACAAGTTCTGGCTGTTGCAGCTCCCATTGGCCGGGAACCACAGCCAATGGGAGCTGCGGGGGCAGGGCCTGTGGGTGGAGCAGTGCACAGGCCGAACCACCCTCCCCTGGTCCCTCCACTGCCTAGGAGCTGCAGGGCCATGCCAGTGGGAGCCCCCAATCCCAACATAAGCACCTCCCACCTCCCAACACCCTACCCCTAGCCCTGAGCCCCCTCCCACACACCCAAACTACCCCTGCTGGCCCAGGGGCTGCCCGACTCGGGCAGCCCCTGAGCCAGCACCAGCGGTTGCAGAAGTCACAAAGGTCATGGAAAGTCACGGAATCCATGACTTCCGTCACCTCCATGACAGACTCGCAGCTTTACTTATTATCTATCCTTTTCCTAATGGTTCCCAACATTCTGTTAGCTTTTTTGACTCCAAGATCTCTTTCTTCGATGGGTAACAGCTTATTTAGACTCCATCATTTTGTATGTGTTGTTGAGATTATTTTTTCAAATGTACATTAATTTGCATTAATCAACATTGAATTTCATCTGCCATTTTGTTGCCCAGTCAGCGAGTTTAGTGAGATCTGTTTTTTGCAGACTGCTTTGGATTTAACTATCTTGAGTAATTTTGTATCATCTGCAAACTTAGTCACCTTACTGTTTATTCCCCTTTCCAGATTATTTATGAACATGTTGAACAGCACACATCCCACTACAGATCTTTGTGACACCCCACTATTTACATCTTTCCATTTTGAAAACTGACCATATATTCCTACCCTTTGTTTCCTATCTTTTAATCAGTTACTGATCCGTAAGAGGCCCTTCCCTGTTTAGACCATGACTGCTTAGTTTGCTTAAGAGCCTTTGGTGTGGAAAAAGCTTGTCAAAAGCTTTCTGAAAGTCCAAGTACACTATATCAACTGGATCACCCTTGTCTACATGCTTGTTGACTCCCTCAAAGAATTCTAGTAGATTGGTGAGACATGATTTCCCTTTACAAAGCTTATTTATTTACATGCATTTGGAATAATAGAACAATGAGTTCTCCACCAGTGGTAGTGAGAGTGGGCGTGCTAGTGAAGACCAGGTGCAGGCATGGGATATAGGTTTAGGATTAGAAGGCATTATGGTTAAAAATGCTTGTGACCTGACTGCACTACAGCTTCCACTATATCTACCACAGAGGGATATTTTTACATCTGAATTTTCCCATTGTATTGCAGAGCATGGGATTTAGTATGCTATGGATCTGACCACGCAGCAGTATGAGTCCAAAGCAACTCTACTGAAGTCAATGGTGTGATATTTGATTAAATGTGGTGCAACTTCAAAATTTGGCCCTATATCCGTTAAAATAAAGGGTGGACAGAGGACATGTGTAGAGCAAAATAGAGACATATTTTAACAGCATTGAAATATATTGGACTGGAAGAGCTTTAAGGGACATGGAATGGAAAAATGGGAAACATTTTCCTGAAAAGTAGGGACTATCCCTCATTAATAGTCCTGAATGGTTTGCATGTATGGTACACTATGTAATGGAAGGCTGGGAAAATTAAGAACGCTGTCAGGCTTGGGATTCCAGCTGTGAGCAGACTGTGGAAGAAAGAACAGATTTTATTCAATGCCTGCAAATGTTTCCAAATTTTCACAGTTCTTAAATTTAAATCAATTTACATAATCAATGTAAAATATTTTAAGGGAAAATATCACACACCTTGGATTACAGTTTAGTTTGTAAAAAACAAAGGCTATAAAAAACTATAATGTAGAATGAATTGCTAGTTCATAGACAGACAGATGTAAGTAAATGATTGGTGCTGTACCTAGTCGGAACAATAAACTAATACTCTGTTCTCAGCTACTCTGGTGCTACTCCACTGATTTTAATGACTTGCGTCAGTATAAATGAGGAAATAATTAACACAGTGGTCGTGATTCTGTGTAAATCAGGAGTAACTTTATTGATGTTAATGGAGTTATACCAATGTAAGTTACAGGGGAATCAGGCCCAGAATCTTTTAATTTATCCCATTAAAGAAAATGGAAGTTCCTGCAGCAGTAAGATGGGTTGATTGGCAAGGTGATTATTTAGATGGAAAGTAGTTGTCACTGTCTTGGTTTCACTAAGACTTAGTCTCCATTGCTCAAAGTGGTCAAAATGTCCATGTCTTGGCTGAGATTCCCTTCTATCCTATGGAAATCATTTCCCGTGTCAGTAATACACATCATTAGCATACACATACTTCCCAGCCAGCGTTTCAGGAAAGTCATACATCTGTTTATCTATCTATAGGTCTATATCTATCTATCTATCTATTTTCTGAACAAAAAGAGACCAAAACTGAACTTTGTGGAAGCCCACTGCGGAGGCGTTTGAGGCGACTGATTTTGTCTCCAACTCTCAGGATGAAGCTTCGGTTACTAATTGTTTCTTGGACGAACTGCCCCATCGGCCCACAAGGAATAACTTGTAGCAGTTTGGCAATCAGCCCAATATGCCACACAGAATCATAGACTACTGTCAGATAAATAGGGACTGCACCAACTTTATTTCCTGACTCAGTTTCTATGTCTTGTGCGAGACAACGTACCTGATCTTGGGTACATTGTCTCATCCTGAATCCAGCCTGAACTCAAGGCAGCTGAAGATGGACCATATCATTAATCTGCATCATGATTAGTCTCTCCATCAGCTTGTAGTTAACACACAGCAGAGAAATCAGTCAGTAGCTCTTTTGGTCTGTCAAGGTTTTCCCTGGTTTGGGAACAGCTACGACCTTTTCTCTGTGCTAGACTTTTGGGATGGTGCAATCCTGGGTACAACAATTCAGAAATCGAAACAATCAGCTTTTGGTGATTGGTCCAAAGTGAGAGATGATTGTCTATGCGAGGAGCCTTGTGAGGCTACAGCTGATGTAAAGCATCAACAATGATGCCGGTTGGGCTCTTGATTAGAAAAAGGAGCCATCAGGTTTGTGTCTACACTCAGAGTCTGATACCTCTCAGCAACCATCATTTTACTGTGTAGCTGAAAACTATCTCACTTAGGAGCTTTGCCATTGCCCAGCAGCGGGGATGTGATGGTGTTTGCTGTGACTAGGTATTCCCTCTTATCCAGGCTAAAATCTCTACTCAGTCTCTTAATAGTTTGATGTGCTTTGCCACTGGAATGCATGAAGTTCAATTTGGAAACAGTTTATTTCCCATTGTTCTTGCCTGGCTTGATGTAGGAGGTGAAAAAGATCTCTACTTTTGTCAAAATCTCCTATTCATTCTCGGTGGATTTAAATTCCTGAGATAGTCTGGTTGCATCAGATGACCATCCAGGAATGAATTGCTGACAAAATCCCCAAGGTATAGATTTATTTTCAGTGGCCAGAACTTTATCACAAAAGCTTGGTAGGCAGCACTCCCATAAATTCCACCAGGGTTTCTGGAGGCCCCTAGTAGTGAGAATTTGCTTGCCTACTGTGATCAGGCTTGACTGATGTTGGGACTGATGATACACATCAAGCACTTTATGCTTTGTGAGCACCGGAGGATGTTGTCCTGTTGCAGAAAAGGTGAGGTCAGGAGAAAAACCTGAAGATCATCTTTTGCTATAGAAAATGGGTGGCTGCTTAGGATCATCTAAAAACTGCAGGTTGATCACTGATTTCCACTCTTCTACCCTTACTTCATCCACATCCTCATCAGGGTACACCCAGTGGGAATGGTGGGAATTAAAATAGTCACAGTAGACTAAAGGTCCTGAGAAGATGGATAAGACAGGAGTTGTCCAGTTGGCGGAATGAGATTTGTAGACATTGATAAGAGTTAGATCCTTCACTTTTATAGCCTGCCATTCAATAACATCATTTGGACGCAATGATGAGACTGGAGTTGCTGGAATACCTTCCCTGATGTAGGATGCCATCCCGTATTGCCTATGATGCTTGTGTGACATAACATCAAAGCCCAGGAATTGAAAGTAGAGTGTGTTTCCTGAAGCAAAATAAGGTGTGCTTCATGTTCTACAGCCAAATGGAGGAAGATATCCCACTTGGCCACTGAAATTAGCTTGATACTGATGTGCAGCACTTTGACAGTTGACCCCAGTGCTAGGTACCCTAATAAGGGCCCCTATTGGACAATGACTCCTTTGGGCTATATCCGTCTTTCACTTTTTGGAATGAAAACTTGGTCTCCAATTTTGCGTAGTATCTGCTTCAGCTTCGCTTTTTGCTACTGATAGGGAGCACCATATGAAGGTTTTAGACTTGCGCCCCAGGAGTATGAGCCTCCCCTAGATATCTCAAAGGGTGCTTTGTGAATCCTAATAACAGCTTAAATGTCAACATTGTTAATTATTTCACTGCTGATCAAAGCACAAAAGGAAAGAGATGATCATATTATGAAAGTCTGCACAATTTAATGTTAGTGGCCCTTCATTTTGGCATCATGAATCATCATAAATTGGGTTTTGGGTGGAGCGTAGAATAGTACCATCACTCCCTCTCCCCTCCATATCTGACCCCTGCACTTAATCTGAGCAAAAGTTATGGAAAAAGTTCAAATAACACCCCCTGCAAGACATTTGTGTCCTTGAAACCCTCCTTTATTAAAAAAGAATAACCCACACACTATACCAGGGGTCAGCAACCTTTCAGAAGTGGTTTGCCGAGTCTTCATTTATTCACTCTCATTTAAGGTTTCGCGTGCCAGTAATACATTATAATGTTTTTAGAAGGTCTCTTTCTAAAGGTCGATAATATATAACTAAACTATTGTTGTATGTAAAGTAAATAAGGTTTTTAAAATGTTTAAGAAGCTTCATTTAAAATTAAATTAAAATGCAGAGCCCCCCCCGGACCGGTGGCCAGGACCCGGGCAGTGAGAGTGCCACTGAAAATCAGCTCGCATGCAGCATTTGGCAAGCGCGCCATGGGTTGCCTACCCCTGCACTATACTATTCTATGGTAATTGTTCAGTCAAATTCTGCTCTCACTTACAGAGGTGTAACTCTGGAGTAATTCCATTTACTTCAGTGGAGTCCTTTCAGATGTATACCTCCATAGGTCTGAGCAGAATTTAGCTCTAAATGCACATATGTTTACATTACAAGTGACAATTAATTGTCTCTGCAAACAAACACACACTCCACAATATCTGGAGTAAAAAGAAAAGGAGGACTTGTGGTGCCTTAGAGACTAACAAATTTATTTGAGCATAAGCTTTTGTGAGTTACAGCTCACTTCATCGGATGCATTCAGTGGAAAATACAGCAGGGAGATTTATATACACAGAGAACATGAAACAATGGGTGTTACCATCCACACTGTAACGAGAGTGATCAGGTAAGGTGAGCTAGTACCAGCAGGAGAGCAGGGGGAAAAAACCTTTTGTAGTGATAATCAAGGTAGGCCATATCTGGAGTGAAATTATTTAATTACATCAGTGTTCTTGGAAAGTATTATTAAACATTCATTTCAACATTACTGGAGGACTTTTTTAGAATGATCTAAGAAGGTTCAGAAAATATTCAAATTTATCCATACCTGCTTTATCATTAAAATAAAATACTCGGGCAGCAGGGCTCAGGCGGGGATTTAAAGGGCCCCGGGGCAGTAGCAGCGGCTGGAGCTCTGGGGCCCTTTAAATCCCCACCAGAGCCCCGCTGCCGCTACTCCAGGGCTCGGGCAGCAGGGGGGGAGGGCCCTGGGGGGGAGGAGGGGGTAGCAGTGGCTGGAGCTCCAGATATGGCCCACCTTGATTATCACTACAAAAGGTTTTTCCCCCCGCTCTCCTGCTGGTAATAGCTCACCTTACCTGATCACTCGCCTTACAGTGTGTATGGTAACCTTCTTGGTGAAAACCGAAACAAAGAAGTCATTAAACACCTCTGTCATTTCCACATTTTCTGTTATTGTTTTCCCCCCATCATTGAGTAATGGGCCTACCCTGTCCTTGGTCTTCCTCTTGCTTCTAACGTATTTGTAGAATGTTTTCTTGTTACCCTTTATGTCTCTAGCTAGTTTGATCTCGTTTTGTCCCTTGGCCTTTCTAATTTTGTCCCTACATACTTGTGTTATTTGTTTATATTCATCCTTTGTAATTTGACCTAGTTTCCACTTTTTGTAGGACTCTTTTTTGAGTTTCAGATAATTGAGTATGGTGTCTTGCCATACTTCCTATCTTTCCTATGCAGTGGGATATTTGCTCTTGTGCCCTTAATAATGTCTCTTTGAAAAATTACCAGTTGTCTTCAATTGTTTTTTCCCTTAGACTTGCTTCCCATGGGATCTTACCTACCAACTCCCTGAGTTTGCTAAAATCTGCCTTCTTGAAATCCATTGTCTTTATTTTGCTGTTCTCCCTCCTACCATTCCTTAGAATCATGAACTCTATCATTTCGTGATCACTTTCACCCAAGCTGCCTTCCACTTTCAAATTCTCAACCAGTTCCTCCCTATTTTTCAAAATCAAGTCTAGAACAGCCTTTTCCCTAATTGCTTTCTCCATCTTCTGAAACAAAAAATTGTCTCCAATACATTCCAAGATCTTGTTGGATAATCTGTGCTCTGCTTTGTTATTTTTCCAACAGATGTCTGGGTAGTTGAAGTCCCCCATTACCACCAAGTCCTCTGCTTTGGATGATTTTGTTAGTTGTTTAAACAAAGCCTCATCCACCTTTTCTTCCTGGTTCGGTGGTCTGTAGTAGACCCCCTACCATGACATCACCCTTGTTTTTTACCTCTTTTATTCTTACCCAGAGACTTTCAACAAGTCTGTCTCCTATTTCCATCTCAACCTCAGTCCAAGTTTGTATATTTTTAAAATATAAGGCAACATCTCCTCCCTTTTTTCTCTGTCTGTCCTTCCTGAGCAAGCTGTACCTTTCTATACCAACATTCCAGTCATGCGTATTATCCCACCATATGTGATGCCAACTATACCACAGTTGTGTTTATTTACTAGCATTTCGAGTTCTTCCTGCTTATTCCCCATATTTCTTGCATTAGTATACAGACATCTAAGATACTGATTTGATTTCCCGCCCCCCCAGTTCTGTCTTGTCTCTCCTTTATCCCTGCTACAGCAGCCCATGCTCCCCCCAGATTCTGACCCTTCTCCGAGGTCTCCATGTTCTTGACTTACCTGTGTGCTTTGGTCACCTGCCCCCTTCAAACCCAGTTTAAAGTCCTCCTCACTAGGTTAGCCACTCTGTATCCAAATATGCTCTTCCCCTTCCTAGATGGTGGACCCCCATCTCTGCTTAGCAATATTTCTTCCTGAAACTGTGGTCAAGGAAGCCGAAGCCCTCCTGGAGACACCCAGGCATTCACCTCCAGGATGCATCTGTCTCTGCCTGGGCCTCTACCCTTGACCGTAAGGATCGAAGAGAACACCACCTGTGCTCCCAACTCCTTCACCCATACTCCCAGAGCCCTGTAGTCACTTTTGATCTCCTGAGGGTCATACCTTGCAGTATCATTAGTGCCCACATGGATGAGTAGAATGGGGGAGTAGTCAGAGGGACGGATGATCCTCGACAATCCCCCCTAACGTCTCGGATATGGGCCCCTGGCAGGCAGCATACCTCCCAGGATGCCATGTTGGGCGACAGATGGGTGCCTCCATCCAGAGGTGAAAGTAAGCCGGTATGCCCCTGTACGGTGTACCGGTAAGAGCTGGCGCGCCGTACCAGGACCGGCTTTCAGAGAGGGCAATTTAAAGCCCTGGGGTAGTGGCAGCGGGGCTGCGGGAAGGGTGGCCAGCACATCCCTTGGCCTGCGCTGCTTCCCGCAGCCCCCATTGGCCTGGAGCGGCGAACCATGGCCAGTGGGAACCGCAATTGGCTGAACCTGCGGACGCGGCAGGTAAACAAACCGGTCCGGCCCGCCAGGGGCTTTCCCTGAACAAGCGGCGGACCGGCTTTGAGAACCATTGAGCAAGCCTGATTCCAGCTATGTATTTGTCAGTGTTTCATTGAGGCCTGGGGATTTTGGCATGAGATGACACCTCGTCTGCCAGCATCACAGCATGTATGTGGCAAAGACACATGGGCCTCCTTTTCCTTTACATTAAAGCCCCTTTATACTGCTTTGCCAATATAAAGGGTCCATGAAGTGGGGATAAATTACATTTACAGCCACTTTATGTTGCCCGAGTGGTATGAGAAATGGGCCTTGAAATGTCTGATTTTAAAACTGGTATAAAAAACTGTACTAACAATATATGGATAAGCAACTGAGATTGTAAGCTGTTTTGGGAAAGGAACATGTTTTTGGTTTTGTGTTTGTACAGCACGTAGTACAATGGGGTTGTGGTCTGTGACTGCGGCTCCCATACTGCAATACAAATAATAATAATAAATAATGAGCAAGTAAACATTTTCCTAAAACAGAATTCTGGACGAGTGCACTACCTCAGATCCACACGTCTTTAGTGAGCTCAGTTGCACATCTCTGTTTTTGAGTTTAGATATGAGTTAAGTTCTTCCCCATCACATGAAATTCTTCATTCTTGTCTTTGTTAATGTAGCTTTATTTTTTAAAAGGGAGAACAAGAAAAAAGCCTCAGTGTCCTGCTGACAACATAAACTGCTTTGTGCTTCATGAGGTCAGCAGGATATCTTCAACTGAATTATGTTCTTGTTGCTGAACATATCCAGTATCATTGGTTCCAATGAGTTGCTAAAGGATGAGGGCAGCCTCGCAGGGGCGGTGGAAATCCAGCAACAACAGGATAAAGACATATTTTATTCACCATAGTTCATACAACCATAAAAATGTGTCAGCTTGTATGACTTTTTTCATACTTCATCTTCTGACATACTGTATAATTCCTAGGAATATTTTGTTTCATTAACTGTTTTAATAGTTCAACTATATTGAAACTCTGTGATCCTTGCAAATCACATTTCTCTCACTGTTTTGCTATCCAAGGTTTGGCACAATTATTTCAAAAGTCCTCTGCTTTCAGACTATTCATTCCTAGACTGTGAGGCAGCCTGATTGTGAGATGGAAAATATTAGGGGTGGTCTTACTCTGATATGTTAATAGTGTGTGTCTCACCACATGAAGGAAAAGTTCAAGGCAATTCTTCAAGGCCCTAAATAACTTTCATTCTCTGTACTTATGCACACCTATATTTTATTGCATTGTTTTTGATTACCACTCCCTCCACCAACAGTGCCAAGTTTATTGCTCCTTGGATCTGCCATTTTTGCACTTTGTTCCACTCCTCTTGAAGACACCTCTTTCAACAAAACCTACCAAAAACTAGATAAATCATCCATTTATCTATTTAACTGTCTTATGAATGAACCACTCCTCTATATCTATGGAGGTGGGCATGTGTCAAATGTAAGGAGGAAGTGGTGTGACAGCACTGGAATGGAAGCTGGGAATTTGTGTGGGAGAAAGCTGATAGGGCTGAATCATGGCGGGAGGCTCAGAAAGGGATATTTAGTGTGTTTAAAAACAAAAAGCCACCATCAGCCAACCTAACATGCAATTAACAGCACACCACTCCGATCCCTTTGCCTATATATTACATCTCATTCCCTCACCCATTATCTTTGTTTTCCTAGGTCAGAGGTGGGCAAACTACAGTGGCCTGCGGGACTCTCCTGCCCGGCCCCTGAGCTCCTGACCTGGGAGGCTCGACCCCGGCCCCTCCCCGGCGCAATGCTCTGAGCAGCGAGCTCTTGCCTGGCAGTGCAGCTGTAGAGCTGTGGCCTGACCCGGTGCTCTGTGCTGCACGGTGGCGTGGCTGGCTCCAGCCGGGCGGCTCGGCTGCCTGTCCTGGTGCTCTGGGCGGCGCAGCTGTAGTGGCACCAGCCACCAGTGCTCCAGCTGGTGCAGTAAGGGGGCAGGGAGCAGGGGGGGTTGCATAAAGGGCAGGGGAGTTTGGGGTGGTGGTCAGAGATGGGGGTGTGGATAGGGGTCAGGATGGGGAACAGGGGGGTTGCATTGGGGCAGGGGTCCTGGGGGGGCAATCAGGAAGGAGAGGAGGGGTTGGATGGGGTGGCGGGGGGCAGTCAGGCGTAGGGGTTCCGGGGGCAGTCCTGGAGAAGGGGTGGTTGGATGGGGCAGGGGCCCGGGGGGGAGGGGGGGGGGATGGGACACAGTCAGGAATGAGAAGAGGGATTGGATGGGGTGGTGGGGGACAGTCAGGGGACTGGGGCAGGGGTCTTGGGGCAGGGGTCTTGGGGGTGCTGGGCCACGTTTGGCTGTTTGGGGAGGCACAGCCTCCGCTGACTGGTCCTCCATACAATTTCAGAAGCCTAATGTGGCCCTCAGGCCAAAAAGTTTGCCCGTCCCCCCCCCCCCTAGATTGTAAACTGTTCAGGGCAACGACTGTCTCTTCAACTGTGTTTGGAAAGTGTCTAGCACCAGGTGGATGCTTCTGCAATCTAAATAAATACATTCTGGGGTATGTTAGCAGGAGTGTCGACTGTGAGACACAGGAGGTAATTGCTCTGCTCTACTCAGCACTGGTGAGGTCTGAGCTGGAACACTGTGTCCATTTCTGGGTGCCACACTTTAGGAGAGATGTGGACACATTGGAAAGGGTCCAGAAAAGAGTAACAAAAATGATAAAAGGTTTAGGAAACCTGACCTGTGTGGAAAGGTTAAAAAAACAGAGAAACTTTTGCAAAATGTAGATGCAGTTATGTCAATATAAAAGTGTGTTTGTTGGTAGATCTTATTTCACTTGGGGAACCAATATAAGCTATACTGGCAAAGACACATTTTTTTCTAGTCTATGCTGCATCTCCCCTAGAAGGGTTTGCTGATATAAGGCCTTGCCTTACTCAGGGAAAACTCCCTTTAGCTTCAGTGGAAGTTTTGACTGAGTGAAGAAAAACCTGCAGAATTTGGCCCTTATTAATATAAGCTTGAATCTTTGATTGGGTACAATAACTTTCTGCAAGTAGAAGCCTTTCCCTTTAGCTAATACAGATTCACCTGAATATGCCAAGACATTCAGGAAGATAGTTTTCCCAAACAGTTTTGCACCCTTACCTCTCCAGTGAGAGCTTTACCCTTTTAATTTGTGTGCTGCTATCATTGTCAGAACTAAATATAGTTGCCCATTCCAGTTCCTTTCTGATAGAGATTAGCATGCACTCTTCTATCTCCTTAGCCTGCTACTCTTTGTACTTTTTAATGGAGCCCATAATGAGTGACAGCTTGCTAGGTACTGCATACTAATCTACATTATCTTTCCTCTGCTTCTGCTGGGAATCACTAAGTAGACAGCTAAATGAATGTCAGTGGAGAACATCAGATCTCTTCTTAGGTAGAACCAACCCACTGAAATACATACAACAGATAGAAATGCCTGGTAACACAGAGACCAGGTGGGTGAGGTAATATCTTTATTGGACCAACTTCTGTCAATGAGAGAGACAAGCTTTCAAGCTTACACAGAGCTATTCTTCAGGACTGGAAAATGGACTCACAGTGTCACAGCTAAATGCAAGGCTGAACTGATCATTTAGTATAATTAGTTTACACATATTTCAAGGGATCATTCAAGGTGAGGTGAATAACACCATTTCCTGGAGCTAGCTCAGATACCACAGTTGATATTCATTTAGCCTCTTTGTGTGGGAGAGCCCTCTGAAGACTACCAGAGGTTTGTTTTGAAGCTCTTGTTTTTTAGACATTTAAGTGGGAGTCTTTTTTCAAAGCTTTACTAACCACGCTTTATAAACTAGATTCAGAAACGGCAGAGAAAACAAAACCTCTTCAAACCAGCTTTTACCAAATGCTCCAAGGTTTCATGACCTTTTAACATTGCTAAGTTGCACTTTGAATGACATGGCTGCTACTGGAGGGCAGTAAATGAACACATGAACAGAACTAAGGAGAAGTCAGTCATGAATGGTGAATTTTCACAAGGTTCAGTGAAACATGAAGACCCTGATTCTGCTTTCATAGTGTGTACATCAGGGGTAACTCTACTCCAGTCAATAGGTTTATATTCTGTAAAAACAGCGAGAGAGCAGAATGAGGCCCAAAGAACCAACTCCTGCACACATTTACATCTTTAAAACAATAATGAAGCCAGGGGGAGAGGGGTGCCAGGTGAAGGTAGAGTTTGGTTTGAAGCTGACATTGTGTCTTTCAAACTACATTTTCCATTATCTGAAAATAAGAGGTTAGTTTTCCAACCCTTTCATACAGAGCCCAAGATTTAAAAAAAATGGGCACCTAAAGTTAGGCTTCTAAGTGAGAAAGTTAGAGACCAACGTGATGTTCCAAAGTGTTTAGCACTCTCAGCTTCCACTGACTTAATACTGAACAATATCTTACTCCACAAGGAGTTTTATTGACTTCAGTGGGACTATTCCTGGTGTAAGGTACTATTCAGTATCATGGGCATCAGGAGTTAAACTGCAGGCACCTATTTTTGAAAATGTTCACCACACTAAATTGGTGCATTTGATTTCTCCAGCGTGGCTGCCTTAATATTCAGGGAAACAAAAGCATAACAGAAGAGATATTGTAAGGCGACCTAGGAGATTAAACCAAGCCATGAAATACCTTGTTAAGTCATAACACAATAAATCTACTGGCACAGATATGTTTTTCTGGACCAGCTTCAACTATGAATTATGCTGTCTTTGGGGAACACACAGATCCTCCACTGCGTGGAAAGAGGAAATGAGAATGCGTGTTCTGCCTTTGGCAGTGCGTTGGGCTCAAAGGCAACTTTATCAGTGAAGGAAATGCTTCAGAGCTGATAGCTGATGGATAGAATTAGCTGCTGATGTGGTTCAACATGCTGAACATAAAAGCTACCAATGCAAACAAGGAGTCAAAGAACTTTTTCTCCAGGTCGTCACTATGGAGTATGCACTGTCAGCAGGAATGGAAACAGCCAGCTGAGTACATTTGTCCAGAATTTGAGATGGTGCCATTTTTCTGAACCTTCCTACAGATTTTGTGGGGTTGGCTAGAATGAGACCTGAAGTCAAACAACCACTGCCTTTGCTTTTGCTAAAAATAAAAATCTGTCTAATTAGGTTCGTAAAACCAAAACCACCCACACATTTCCTTCAATCTCCTCAACAGAGTGTAGCTAATAATGACTATAGCACCTCTCCCTAGAAAACCTCCTTTGACAAAGTGGCTTTGCATTGCTAGATCGTTTTAGTGCCCAACTTCTATTCCTGTGGGGTTAGATCAGAGGCAGAGAAGAGACTATATTTTGAGTTATAGCCAGATTGTGATACCCTTACTCACATTGGCTCCACATGTAGACCCATTCACTTCAGTGTGCTACTGTAATATAAAAAAATAAAGAAAAATTGGACAGTAACGGTTGACTAGTCATTTGCCCACTCATGTTCTCATGTGCTAGCACATTGTTGCAAGGTTTGGGTTCCAAACACTGAAGTGGAATGTTTATTTGTTAGCATTTAAAAAAAAATGAATTAAAAAGGGATACATTTCGATTATCCTTCAATTTCTGAAAAACTTATTTTTACCAAAACTACATTTTAAGCCAAATTGGACCCTAGAAAGTGGTTTGCTTAAAATTAGCCAGTGTAAAGTTTCAGAGTAACAGCCCTGTTAGTCTGTCTTTGCAAAAAGAAAAGGAGTACTTGTGGCACCTTAGAGACTAATCAATTTATTTGAGCATGAGCTTTCGTGAGCTACAGCTCACTTCATCAGATGCTCAAATAAATTGGTTAGTCTCTAAGGTGCCACAAGTACTCCTTTTCTTTTTCCAGTGTAAAGTGCAAAGCACTGGGACAATATACTAACATTTATGGCCAAGGTTTTCAAACTTGGGTATGTGAGAAATGAGGCTCCTAAATCCATATATAAATAAGCGGCCTAATTTTCAAAAGTTCTGAGGACCCAGCAGCTCCAATTTTGTGTGTGCTCAGCACTTCTAAAAATCAAGCTACGAACTTAGATGCCTAAATCCAGGCACGCAGATTTGAAAATGTTGGCCAATAATAACTTTCCCAGCTCCCAGCTGTGAGATCAGAGAGGGGATTTTGTCTACGAGTACTTCCACGGGGAAATAAGCAGTATGAGGAGAGGGACGAGCTTGATAATAACTTTGTTGTCATTAGGTTTTCCCTGAAACGGATAGAGAACTATGTGTTCAGTGAATCGGAGCTGCCATCCCCAAACCTCAGAAAACACCCTTCAGGAAAACTATTATGGAAATTTCCGTGGCTAAGGGATCTGGCCCTTTCAATCAATATTTGATATAGCCAACATCATTTTACACAAATATCAAGTAATGACAGTAAAAGATCCTTTGTACTAAATTTCAGACAATTCTGTTTGCCATGTATTTCCCTAAAGAACACCGATTTAAAACTGACCCCTTTAGCAACACACCTATCTGTTGGAACAAAATAAAACTAGGAAGTCTCTCTTAAAAAAAACAACCACCAAGTTTTAATCAAATACAGAAACCACAGCTTTGGTTGGTCTTGGAAAAAGATCCAAATTGTAGGCCTGAGCCCAGCGTTGTCCTTTCACTGGCTAAATTTGACTGCAGTGAGAATCAGCCTCAGTTGGAGTATTTGGGTGCCACATATTATGAAAGATGTGACAAACTGGACAGAGCACAGAGGAGAACAAAAAAAGATGATAAAAGGTTTAGAAAAATCTGACTTGTGAGAAAACGTTAAAAAAAAAGGTTTAGTCTTGAGAAAATAAAACGGATGGGAGACCTGATAGTCTTCAAGTGGGTTAATGAGTGTTATAAAGAGAATGGTGATCAATTGTTCTCCATGACCACTGAAGGTAGGACAAGCTGCAGATTACGCCCATTGCTACAAGGGAGATTTAGGTTAGTTATTAGGAAAAACATTCTAACTATAGGGATAGCTAAGCACTGCAACAGGTTACCAAAGGAGGTTCTGGAATCACTGTTTTTAAGGACAGGTTAGACAAGCACCTGTCAGCGATAGTCTAGGTTCACTTGGTCCTGCCTCAGCATGGTGGGGTTGGGGAGGGGGAAAGAGATGGTCTAGGTGACCTTTCAAGGTCCCTTCAGCCATACATTTCTGATTCTAGGATTGAGGGATTGCGGCAGATAATTTGGTAAACACAACAAAGTGAAGACTGGTTTCAGAGTAACAGCCGTGTTAGTCTGTATTCGCAAAAAGAAAAGGAGGACTTGTGGCACCTTAGCGACTAACCAATTTATTTGAGCATGAGCTTTCGTGAGCTACAGCTCACTTCATCGGATGCATACTGTGGAAAATACAGAAGATGTTCTTGTACATACAAACCATGAAAAAATGGGTGTTTACCACTACAAAAGGTTTTCTCTCCCCCCACCCCACTCTTCTGCTGGTAATAGCTTATCTAAAGTGATCACTCTCCTTACAATGTGTATGATAATCAAGGTGGGCCATTTCCAGCACAAATCCAGGGTTTAACAAGAACGTTTGAGGAAAGGGGTGGGGTAGGAAAAAACAAGGGGAAATAGGCTTGAATAGAGACTGGGAGTGGCTAAGTCATTATGCAAGGTAACCTAAGTTAACTGTATCCAATTTGCAAATGAATTCCAATTCAACAGTCTCTCGCTGGAGTCTGGTTTTGAAGTTTTTCTGTTGTAATATCGCAACTTTCATGTCTGTAATCGCGTGACCAGAGAGATTGAAGTGTTCTCCGACTGGTTTATGAATGTTATAATTCTTGACATCTGATTTGTGTCCATTTATTCTTTTACGTAGAGATTGTCCAGTTTGACCAATGTACATGGCAGAGGGGCATTGCTGGCACATGATGGCATATATCACATTGGTAGATGTGCAGGTGAACGAGCCTCTGATACTGTGGCTGATGTTATTAGGCCCTGTGATGGTGTCCCCTGAATAGATATGTGGGCACAGTTGGCAACGGGCTTTGTAGCAAGGATAGGTTCCTGGTTTAGTGGTTCTGTTGTGTGGTATGTGGTTGCTGGTGAGTATTCGCTTCAGGTTGGGGGGCTGTCTGTAGGCAAGGACTGGCCTGTCTCCCAAGATTTGTGAGAGTGTTGGGTCATCCTTCAGGATAGGTTGTAGATCCTTGATAATGCGTTGGAGGGGTTTTAGTTGGGGGCTGAAGGTGACGGCTAGTGGCGTTCTGTTATTTTCTCTGTTGGGCCTGTCCTGTAGTAGGTGTCTTCTGGTTAGTCTCTAAAGTGAAGACTTTATCCCTTTCTTGGGGATGGGGGAAAGAAATGACTTCCAAATAAACCTTCTTATGCATCTTTGATTGACTGGTTTCTCCCCTTATGCTTACGTGATACACAATGAAATGCATTATGCTGCAGGTTAGAAAACATCCCATTTAAAAAGCAGAAGCCAGCAGAATTTGAACAGTACTCTTCATTTGAAAGTTATTTCATTGAAAAAAAATTAGTAAAGATCAAAATTGACGGAGTTAAAAACCTGTTCAGTTTTTTTTTTTTTAAAAAAAAAAGACAACTTCCAAGAAAAATAACAAACACATTTCTAATTTTGTACTTATGGCATTATTCCACTGGAAAAAATTATGTGAAGCCCTAGGACAGGTATCCAACAACATCTGGAATGCAGAGCACCACAGAAGGCATTTAAACTGAGCGGCTTGTGTCTGCAGAATTTGTGTTGCTTGAATTTTATTTGCATTGAACATTGTCAGTGAGAGATGTGCCGGCATTCTCCTTGCCTTCTCTTTACAGTTTTACCTTGAAAGGTTATTTTATCAGTGGATTTAATTAAAAAAAAAAGTTGAGATGGGTGTGTTCTCATAAACAGTGTGCAGTCATAATTGCTGAGATAAAACGAGTTGCCAAGGAGTGGGTTTTCAGAGATAAATAGTAACATTACTAATTAGCTCTTGCATAGAGCGTTGCATGTTATTAGGTTCTGGGCAAACACTAAGTGATCCTCAGTAAGTCTGCTTCTTCTTCTTCTTCCCCCATTTTTACAAAGGGGAGAACTGATATGCAGAGGCGCTAAACAATTTGTGCAAGACCATGCAGGAAGTCAATGGCAAAGTGTATGTTAGAACTGAGGAGTTGCTGGCACCTGGCCCAAACCACTGGTCCATACTGCCTATTGCAGTGAAAACAATTCATCGTAAGTAAAGAGCTATCATGTAAAGCAGCCAGGAAAGTCAAGAATATTAAAAATTCAGCTAGGAAAATAATATTTTTTAAGAGCACCTGACTGAGGGTTTGAAAGAAAAATATCATTTCTTTGTGTGTGATGTTTTTAATATTCAGAAAGGCTTTAACTTTCTTATAGAAGAGCAGCAGGGAGATTGTTGATTAGAAGGGAGTACTCCCCTCTGCATTGGGTCAAATTCTTGTACAGCCTGGAAAGATCACCAGTGCTTGGGAAGAAACGTTTCCTTAAGCAGACAGATGAGGGAATCTTAAAGAAGAACCTGATTGACTGGGGAAGGGGTTAGCTCGGAGGGTTGTGAATTCAAGACACGGGAACAAGGAAACAGCAGAGCAGATCCTGAGAGAGTCCGACCTCTGGGAAGGGACTGGGCTATTACCCGCACACGAGACTTATGGAGGCCATAATGGCCTTGTAATAGACCAATAAAGAATTAGTGTGCCACAGCAGTGGCATATAGGACAAATATAAGTGGCTGTACGTTACCCGCACTCACAGGTGAGGGTGTGCCCATAGCACTCCCTGTTATGGAGATGCTAGCATACAGCACAGCCCAGACACAGGCATGGAGAGGTTGCCATGGGGTTGAGCAGCCCTAGAGGCTGCTCTAACTTAAACAGAAGGTTATTTCAGTTCTCACAGCAGCAGCACAGAATGTAGGTCCTGCCACCAGATGGGCTGCATCTTCTGTGACGTGCCTCTCAGGAGCCATAATGTAGACTCTGCCTCCAGATCTGTGAGACCTTAAATTGCCCTGGAAGGAACTTCCATTCAGACATGCCAATAAGACTGTGCAGATGAGGAAGGTGGATGTAGAACTCTTCAGATGGTTTAAAACTTCCCTGGCGGGAGGTGATTTAGGAATGAAAGGGATCAGTTAATTATATCATCCGATTATATTGGTGAGTTTAAAATCAGTCCAGACCTGAGGCAGTATAGAGGAAATATATCAAATAATATTTTAAAGTAGATAGCATCTCCTATGCATTAGTGGAAACAAAAATTCCTGGTTTAGATATCCTGAAATACAAGTATACTTAGCCCAATCTTTGTGTGCAGTTCCCATCAATAATTAGTTTCTTATGCTCTGCCAAATACACTCTTTCCCCCTCCTTAAAACCTACCTCTTCAAGTCATCTCTCCCCACATCTCTTTAATAATTTCTCACACACTCCCTTCTTTGTTCTGTTGTCCAGCATCTTGTCATTTTTGGGGGGTCTTATTTAGGCTTTGATCCTTCAAAGACTTACAGATGTGTTTAACTTTACACCTGGGTGCAGTTCCATGGGAAACAATGGGCCCAAATAGAATCAACTGTATTCTTCACAGGATTGGGGCATTAGACTGTAAGCTCTCTGAGGCAAGGAAGCAGGATGTTAATCTATGGTACTAAGAATGCCCAGCGGTTGAGTGTAAGTAGAAGAAAATGTTATCAGTTAAGGTGTGGCCATGCTTTATTATGCAGGGCCAAAAGATAATCATATTCCCCAACAAGAAAATGACGATCTAGATTTATTTTAACATTTGGCTTCTCTGTCTTTTCGTATTTCTTTCCCACAGCTAACTCTTTGACATCTACCACTCTAGAATTCCTGTGTCACAATTATCAGTGCTGGGGTCTGCATCGTGATTCCATTTGAAGTAACACTGCTCCTTGATTGACTAATGGGTCTGTTTAGCCATGGCAAATACTCCCTTCCCACCAGACCCAACCTCTGTTGGTAAAGCAAGTGGAAGACTTATAGAGCAGTTTAATACCATTGGCCTTTAGATACTGAGCAAGCATTAATGGATTAGTAGTCCAACAATTTGCAGAAGCAGCTGCAGGGCTTGTATTCCAAATTATAGTACATAACTGGCAGAACATACTAGTTTCCTTCTGAAAATGTATCCAGGAACATATGAATAAGAAATTACAACCAAAGAAAGATATTTGTTTCCCATTACGAACTGGCCTTCTTCAAGAGATGTTTGATAATGGGTTAAACATGAAATGTACATATTTTGATTTGGGCATTTTATGGAAACCGTCCTTTTGGTTAGACAGGTATTTGTTTCTATAATTGGCTTCTGGTGTCTCTGATGAGAGAGCATAAGCTCTTGAGTACGGTGAGATTGATTCGATCTAACTCATGTGCTAATAAAAATTCTCCCATGCCCCTGAATATTTAGGGTCTGCTTTCTGAAAAACAAATGATAAAATTATGTATTAAATCTCAGCATTGAAGATAGTAATACATCAAATTGGTAGAAAGTAATACAGTTTTCAAATAGATGAAAGTGAGACCATGAACACATGGGAATGCACTAGCCTTATATACAAGTCTACACCACAGATATATACAATAGTTCAGAAGAAAAGTCACTCACTATTCCAGATTCCTGAATTTTAGCCAAATGGCAAGCTGAACTTTTGCTCTTTCATAACCTCATAATGTGAAGTGCCAGAGTATGCAGATAACTAAAGAATGGGTGTTCTGGAGTATGAAATCATACCTGCAACTGCCAATGGTTCTCAACCCATGGTCCGTGGGCCGCTTGCAGCCCAATCAGCACACAGCTGTGGCCCATGTAACATCTTCAGGGCCATACAGGTGGTATGTATGTTGTGTGGATGCAGCCCACATAACACATAGAAAGAGTTGCATATGCGGCCCACAGTGGTAAATAGATTGAAAACCGCTGGCTGAACTAACATAATCCCTGTTCTACAAGTAATCCTCACTTCTAAGGATGTTTTTGGCTCTCCATATATTTTAGGATGAGGTGAGAAACTCTGTGTTTTAGCACTGAGAGCAGGGAATGTAGGCTTTAGGGGATGATTGGTCAGTAGGAGAGGAAATCTTTACAAATTACCTGATAATTTATCATTATAAATAATGGGGTTTTTCTCTCTTTCTTGTTCCCTTCTGAAGAGGCTGGCTGGAATTCCATTGGGAGTATAAGCCTTCCCATTGTCAGGAAGTTTCTTGTTACTTTGCTGATAAAAATCAATAAGATTTGGACCAAATTATCTGCTTTTCTGGAGGTGGAACAGTAACTGGAGGAGAGAAATGCTAAATCTTCTCTGCTTGGGTATGGGCTTGTGTCACTTTGAGGTACTGGAAGTGTTGGGAATATTTTGTGCCACGACCTGTGCTTGGACCTCATCCTCCATGGCTAGAGAAAGGCAGCGAGGAAGACCTGGGTGCATTGATGGTGGAGGCCGTTAACATCTCTTAGGGAGGTCAGTTTACCAGTTCCTATTAAGGAAGCTACTGTGTGGCCACTGCTCAAGAAACGGTCACCTGATGCAGAAAAAAACCTGCCCAAATATCCAGTAACTAATCTTCCATTCTCAGCAGAGTATTGCGGAGCCTTCAGTGAGACAGCTCTCTCAGATTATCTGGCTGCCTCAGATCTCCCTGATCTTTGTCAATTGGAGTCCAGGCCTGAGTGAGGCACAGAGAGGGCACTGGTTGTGTTGGTATATAATCACCTCCTGGTGATGGATGAAGATCAGGTATCCAGACTGATATTTTAGATTTATCAATACCACTGATCATGAGATGTTGTTGGCTTTCTTGCAAACAGCAGAGGTACACAGGGCAGCCTTTTGGTGGGTTCATTCACACTGCTTGAAGGATGCCAGGGCTAGTTCTGGGTGATTGCTCTTCTGCTCTGAGGACTCATATCTCTGGGGGTCCAGAAAGTTCCAGCTTGTCACCACTTTTGTTCAACAGGTCTATGGGTCTATTGGGTGGGCTAATAGGGAAGCATTCATTAGAGTGGCTTCAGTATGCTGATAACATCCAACTTTGTTTCACTATCTCAACCAGCCCACCAATGGTGTCACACACTTTACCCTGCCTTTAGTAGAAATCAGGTAGAATCGCAATCCAGACAAGACGGAAGCGATCCTGTTAGGTTTTGGGAAACAACCAGAAGACTGGGTGAGGATTATATCTGACCCTTTGATGAGAGGCGTTTGTTACAAGACGGATGGTGTTCATCCCCAGATGCTGTTAGACATACAGGGAGTAGCAGTGACCAGTGAGACACTGACAGACCACGTGCCAGCTCATACCAGAGGCCGAGGCCAATTGACTTGTGTATTAGTATAGATCAAAGTGATTGTTAAACGTAGAAGAGTGTATCTGGTGTTTAAACTTCATGACAACTAGTGGGATGTTACTAGCATTGTTTTCACTTATCTGTATCCTGTTATAATGTAGTAGCAAACATTTACATTGTGCATATCCCTGTAATTAAATGACCCATGAAATGAGAAAGAAGTCATGTGGATTGCAAATGAAGAACTCTAATGGAAAAGATCTAATATGAAAGCAAAGGGTCATTGTGTGTGATGATCAGAGGTCAAAGACTCAAAATGCATTCCTCGCTCTCTGTCAAAGGAAAAGCCCACGTGGGTAGTGACTCTGTCAACCTGTTTTCTATGAGAAGAAACTATAAGTATGGATTCAAGGAGAGATCCCAGATCTCTGGGCTGTTTGGACTCTTACAGAGAAGGGTACCAGATGCAAAGCAGAGATCCCCAGAGACAATCTGGGAATGCTGAAAAGACTTTTGGGAAACTGGCACTTTATTACATCACTGCCGCCATTTGGCATTACAAACTGTGACTCACCTGTACATATATTTTATCTGCTTTAACCTCCCAATAACTCTTACTTCCTTTTCTTAGCTAATAAACCTTTAGTTAGTTTACCATAGAATTAGCTATCAGCATTGTCTTTGGTGTAAGATTTGGAGTTCCAATTGTTCTGCGGTAAGTGACTACTTTCTTGGGCCTGGATGCAACCTGATGTGGTGTGATTTTTGGTTTAAGTATCACAAAGTCTGGTTTGTCTGTGTGGCAAGATAGACTGGAGAGTCTAAGGGGACTGTCTGTAACTCCATGTTAAGACTGGTATAGTGATCCGGGAGTTCATATTTGTCACTGGTTTGGTGAAATTTAATTATAGAACACACTACAAATTTGGGGTCTCTGCCCTGTTTTCTGACAGTCTGCCTTAAGGTAGGCACTCACAGTTGTAGGCCACTCCAGACAGAGTGACAAACAGAACTGCTTTTTCCCATATGGTGAGCCAGAAGGATGCAATGATTCTTTGCTGAAGTCAGGCTCAACGGATAGTGATCAATGGCTCCATGTCTAGTTGGCAGCCGGTATCAAGTGGAGTGCCCCAAGGGTCGGTCCTGGGGCCGGTTTTGTTCAATATCTTCGTTAATGATCTAGAGGATGGCGTGGATTGCACGCAATCCAGCAAGTTTGCTGATGACACTAAACTGGGAGGAGAGGTAGATACGCTGGAGGGTAGAGATAGGATACAGAGGGACCTACACAAATTAGAAGATTGGGCCAAAAGAAATCTGATGAGGTTCAACAAGGACAAGTGCAGAGTCCTGCACTTAGGATGGAAGAATCCCATGCACTGCTACAGATCAGGGACTGAGTAGCTAGGCAGCAGTTCTGCAGAAAAAAACTTAGGGGTTACAGTGGATGACAAGCTGGGTATGAGTCAACTGTGTGCCCTTGTTTCCAAGAAGGCCAATGGTATTTTGGGCTGTATAAGTAGGGGCATTGCCAGCAGATTGAGGGGCATGATCTTTCCCCTCTATTCGACATTGGTGAGGCCTCATCTGGAGTACTGTGTCCAGTTTTGGGCCCCACACTACAAGAAGGATGGGGAAAAATTGGAAAACGTCCAGCAGAGGGCAACAAAAATGATTGGGGACTGGAACACATGACTTATGAGGAGAGGCTGAGGGAACTGGGATTGTTTAGTCTGCGGAGGAGAAGAATGAGGGGGGGGATTTGATTGCTGCTTTCAAACTACCTGAAAGGGGGTTCCAAAGAGGATGGATCTAGACTGTTCTCAGTAGTAGCAGATGACAGAACAAGGCGTAATGGTCTCACGTTGCAGTGGGGGAGGTTTAGGTTGGATATTAGGAAAAACTTTTTCACTAGGAGGGTGGTGAAGCACTGGAATGTGTTACCTAGGGAGGTGGTGGAATCTCCTTCCTTAGAGATTTTTAAGGTCAGGCTTGACAAAGCCCTGGCTGGGATGATTTAGTTGGGGATTGGTCCTGCTTTGAGCAGGGGGTTGGACTAGATGACCTCCTGAGGTCCCTTCCAACCCTGATATTCTATGATTCTATAGACGTGGATCTGGGCTACCATTATCCACACCGTTGTTGCCATGAGCTTAGACAGTTACAAGGCGCATTCCATGGGGATACACATTAAATCCACCCAGAAACCAAACCAAGGCTTCACTGGTGCCTATTACTTGCAGGATAGAATTTAAAGGTGTTATTTTCCACCTAGTAATCCCTAGTGGGCATGGGACCCGCTCACGCTGAACTGAGTAAAGCACTCAGATGCCATGGTGATGGCTGCTGTTATATACAATATTGGAATACTTGTTTATAGAAAACAAAGGATTTGTTGCAACAACTGGAAGTAACAACACGAGCATGCACAGGCAGGTCTAAAACGTCCTACCAACCCCCCTGATCAGATACAACATCATCATATCAAAGCAAGACAAAACTTAGTGTCACAGTTCAGGGCAACTGCATCTGTATCTGCTTCTGTAGCCCAGCAAGGGCACTCTTAGGCTTCCAGCTCCCCAGCTGTTGCCTTCCATGGGTGGAGACCTGCATCTCTCTCCCCCTCCTGACTGGGGTATTTCCGGGTTGCACAGCTCCCTGTCTTCACTGTGTTATTCCCAGCAGAGACAGGCTGCCCAACCGCTTGCTTTCTCTTCAGAGACTGTTAACTGAGGGATTGTCAACAGTTATAAGTTACCATATGGTTCATTCTATGCAAGCCTATTTTATTTTTAAAATAAAAGCACTACAGAGATTACATATTACAAACAATAAAAGGACCTACACATATGGTAATAACCTTATCAGAGATCACTTGACTAACCTCATGGGCTCTGGCAGCCATGTGGTTTCAAGTTCATCACAGATTCAGCTAAGAACAAGTCCCCAGCGTTAGGGCATCAGTAGGCCAAGTCCTTGCAACCCTACCCTAAGCATTGGACTAGGGGTCCTGTCTGTGTGTGTGCTGGATCAGGAAGAAGGCCCTGAGCCAGTTTAAAACAGGGCTATTTATCCAAAAACCCTTTCTTTGGCTGTTGGTCACTGGTGGATCCACTTTGAACCAAGTATATACACCCCTCTCCATGGGGTTGGCTTTGAAGGGCTGATAACAGAGGAACTATATTAGCATCCCCATCTTATTAGAGAAGGTGCATACAATTACACAACAACATATGCAGAATTTCATTTTTAATACAATGGACTCCAAATATATTAAGCCCAATTCAATAAGGTTTAACTTAACTTAATTCAGTAAAGCGTGTGTTAATTCCATAAGGTGTGTCTAGAACATTGTCAGTCTGTCACACTTAGCTTTAAGATAAAGCACCACGTATTGTCAACAGCTCCAATCATTACCATATTAAGGCTGAGATTTTCAAAAGTGCTCAGTGATGGCCTAACTCTGCTTCCTCTGAAGTCAGTGATAAAACTCTCATCGACTTAAATGGCAACAGAGTTAGCCCCACTCTGGGTGCTTCTGCAAATCCCACACTGAAGCAACATTCATTATTTTCTATTTCTCTGTCAGATCTTCGGCTTTCCAAACAAATAATCAATAATACCAATTCCTTTTAATCTCTTCTCACATGGACAACCTCTGTGCCCCTAAGATTACCTACCAAGCTATAAAGTATTACTAATTACTGTAATACAGTAGCGTGCCCTATGCAGAAAAAGTCATAGCATAATTAGCGCTTCTCTTTTTTTCTTTAAGGATGTTACAGACTGAAGGCTCGGTAGGCCAGTGAATTTTCCAGGGATTCTGCTATACTGATAATACTCAATGTAAAAGCCTATGTAAATATTTTCCCTCCCATTTCTCCTTATCAATTCACAAAAGAGATTTGAGGGGAATATCAATTACTTGAGCTGATCAAGTCAAGAGAGATGGTTTTTCCCGCAGCCTAAAACCAGACTTCACACAAGAGGTCAGTGTTGTGCACAGGAGACAGTTTTAAACCAATTATTTGAGTTTCTAGGAAAAGGTTTGCAATAGGAAACAGTGAGACAACACTATTAGAGGATGAGCTGGGCTAGTTCTCCTATGCAGGCAAAATAGGTGGTCGGCTAGGACAACGCCTAATGGTTTTAGAGATTGTTCAATGTGCGAGTGACTGTGGGGCTGGTAATGATGTGTGTTTGCCAGCTTATACAGGACAGCAAAGAGTCAAGTGCTGGCACAGTGAATATGTTAGTACATATTCTGAATGCCTGCAGATGTTCCTTATCCTTTCACTCTAGTATCTGGATCTTTAAAAAGCAGTCAGTCACACCCACTAAAATGCCAGCCCCGTGGTCACACAGCCTGTCTGCTGTCACTTCACCTACTTTATTCCTCAGGAGCCTGGCTGAAATCTATGTGGGGCTGCTCAGATTAGAACAGTTAAGTCAAATTTGAGTTTATGTTTTTCCACAGAGGATGACAGGAAACAAAATACTTTGGCACTCATCCTAAAGTTTCCATTGAATTCATTGGCAATTCTACGCACAGAACAAGAGGAGAATATGGCTCTCTGTAGCCAAACCGCTACACAGAAGTTGTCAGGGTAGGTTAAGGTGTGATTTCTAGATTCTTCATTGTGGTCAATACTGAATAGATTTGTAGATGAGGCATCAACAGTTAGGCTGACAAGACACTTTCCCTTACACCCCCAAGTGTATTTTCCAAAGAAAAAAAAATCTATGAAATTCAAACCCTCCAGGGGAGGGGAAAATAATACAGTAATTCTAGGACAACATAAGCTTTGCATTTGGTGGCTACATATCATGTATGCTTGTCAGTGATGTGCTGGTGGTGACTGTGGGGAATTCTTGGGACACTTTTGTTAAAATTCTGCTGCCCAGTTGAAAAGAAGGTTGTGATGATTTCCCAGCCTCTAATGGAGTTCACTTCCTCTATGGATCCCTGCCAGAGATGCTTTATCTTTCGTGCTTTTAGAAATATTTCTGAAGAGCGGATATTTTACCTTTTCAAGTGAGCCAGGCTGCACCAAAAGGGCAGGTATTATTTCTTAAAATTCCCTTGAGACAGATTCTACCTTAACTGCTTTTAACAAATTCTCTACCTCCAGATAATGTCCATTTTAATCAAAATGTTTGGCAGGGGACCAAAAAAGAAGTAATTTCCTGACCCGATCTAATCAATCTAGTCAGATTATAAATTTCAGAAACAAAAGTATAAACGTTTCCAGCGATATCCATTTCAATATGAGAGCGCCCACTTCTGGGTCACAGGGTTTCCCACCGGGTAAGAGGGAAAATGGGAAGGAAACCCCCTGTTGAAATATTGGCAGCACCCCGCTAACATTTTCATTTAGTGTCAAGATATGGTGATTGGTCCAGTAAAATACAGAGCTAGATAAAGATAAGGTTAGTTAGGACAGGCAGATAAGATCAACATACGAGGTGAGAGAGAGAATGGCCAAGATTTTAAAACGTGACTCATGATTATGGCTATGTCTCCATTATAAGCTACGGGTGTGATTCCCCTGCTTGTGTACACATATACTTGTGCTAGCTCAATCAGCGCTAGTGTGAATAGTAGTGTAAATAGTGTAAATAGCAGCGTAGCTGCAGCAGTGGAGGCACAGCTGAGCACAGTGTCATTGCACCGTAATATAGAGCATCATATTTTCAAAGGCACTATAAAAACATTAAGTGATGAATCCTCAGGGCTGCCCTGTGAGTTCTTCTGGCTATTTTACAGATGGGGCAAACAGCGTCACAGAGAGGCTATATGACTTGCCTGGAGACTCCTCTTGGAGTCTCATTCTATCTGTTGGTAAAATTGCATTAATGATACTCACTATGCATGAAATCCAGAAATTGAAAGCATTTAAAAAGTGTCCACAGCTACACTTACATAGTTAAGTATCTTTACCCCTGTTATACAGAGGTATAAAAGGAGACATCAAGAGGCTCTGATCTGCCTGGAAGGCACCAAGGTCTAGTGGCTTGGACATCTACCTAGCAGGCAGGAGCCCTAGGCTCCAGTACTGATTATCCCCCTAATTTGCCATATGAGCTGAGGCAACAGTCTTACCTTGTCTCAGCCTCAAATTCCCTAACTCTCATTTTAAGTGTAGTGAGATTTGCCTACTTCACAGGAGTGTTGTGAGGCCTAACAAAATAATATCTGTAAAGTACAAAAGAAATGAAAACGAGTACAAAGGCTAGTTAGTAGTGTAGGTGAATTAGAATTCAAGATGTCTGGGTTTGAAGCCATGAGCGTACCCAGTTACGCATGTAGCTTTTTGGTAGAAGACAACAGCAGTTAAGGCACTGATGTAGAGCTGACGAAGTATATATCAAGCAGGTGCCTGGTGTCTTAAGTCATGCACAAGCCAGCCTATGGGGTTATTTAGAACACCACAATTCTCACATGAATGTGAAAATAGCATCTAATTATTTTTAATTACCCTGTAACCCCTCTAGATCATTCAAAGGAACCAGAACTCTCCAAAAGCAATTTGTGACTCCAAATATGAAGCTATTAGGTCAATCTGTTTTAGAGTATGCCATACCAACAAATAATAACTTAGTAAAATGTGGAAAAAGACACGTCTCTGCAATGTTTGGACCTCAAATCATGGAATTTGTATCCAGCAAAACTGTTGTTGCATCTGATATAATGCATGCTTCAGATTTATCAAAATAAATTTCTGTACCTTAGCACTCTCTTGGTTAATACTCTGTGTTACACAGTCAAAGTCTCTGCTTTCCTTTCATCAATATACTGTAGTAGAATACCTGCACCTTTCTTCAGTTTTTACTCTCAAGAGAGCATGAGCGCCACAAGATCTGGGAATTTCCCCCCCTTGTTTCTGGAAAATTGCCATATTGTCCATTATGGGTGCAGGAAAGCCAGTAATATTCTTTGTGGTGCAGATAGTAGTAGATTTAGTCCATTCCAACACTGAAATATTTTGTGTCACAAAGAAAGATGGTAGAAGGACACAGTTTATTACTGGAATTTTATTTTCATCTGTTCATACTGACTGCAAATATAAGCCTGAATAATCACACAAACCAAAAAGTGGGACGAAAGGGCACAGTGTGAACAAGCTGAAAAGATGATAGTAGCACAGTCTTTTACTCCTTTGTTGATACACTACCCCATGACATGACAACACAACAATCAAGAAGTGAGACAAATGTCATAACACTATTGCGTCACCTTTGTCAAGATGGCAAAAGTTCAAAAATTAGTAAGTCTTTAGGAGGAACTGCCTTTTTTCACGAGAAAAATAAATCATTTGGCCAAGCTAAGAGTAGAAAGAATGCTATCCTCTACTTCCTATATAGCTGTAGATCTGCTCTTCTTATAAGCTTGACAAAAATCTCTCCTTGTAACAGCTGTGTTGGAGGGACAACTAAAAACAGAGTGAATTAAAACCCTGAGTGTCAAAAAAATCAGAACTTGTATGTTACCTGTCTGAAAAACACACACACACTTGAAAAAGAAAAGGAAATACTGAAGGTTGCTGTGAATGAATGCAGACTGTATGTCATTTTATGAGATCCACTGTAGAAAGTTTAATAGGGTGTGTAGCTTTTCAAATTAAAATTTATTGCAATTTCCAAACAAACTGTAAGTTAGACAAAAAATGTATACAGAAGCATGGCCTTGATTATGAAATTTCCAACTGAGACAAATCCTATTTCTTGGCAACCTAGCTTAAGTTAAATTGGTCTGTGGACAACATAAACAGCAAGAGTCACCCAGACAAATGTCAATATTTGAAGTGAGAGAACAACAGGCATTTTGGACACCAAACACATTTTCTTTGGATCATCCACTTTAGGCTAACACTGACTTTGAACAAAATTCAAAAATATATATTTTATGTGTCTGTGCATGTCAGCATCAGAGCACCAGTCTGAGTGAAGCATCATCCTGTAGCTTAGAACGAGACCTGAACCTTTAAGGTTTGAAACAAAGATAGACGTTTAAATTTATTTTTGTACTTTTCTTATGACTCTAGGCTACCCAGTTTGTGTTGAAACTCTGTGAGCGATTCCTTTTTATAAAAGGTCTCCTGTGAATTTCAATATTCATGAAAGGTACCTAATTGAAAGCCTTGTAGAATGAGGGCCTGGTTGCTATTTACATTGCCATTACCATATAAATGGCTCTTATGGTGTAGAGAGACCTTAATGCAAATGGCAACCAAGCTCTGAAAATCTCCATTTAGCCTTACTCTGGGAAGCAGCAGTGTAAATTTCCCCCAAACTGTCCCATCTATGTGCCTAAATCCTTGGTCAGATAAGCTCATTAAAAAACAGTAATGCATTTTGGTCTAAAAATGAAACAAACATGGTAGTTGGAGTCAGAATTTTCTTCGATATTACAGAGGTGCTCAGATACTGCAGTGGATGGATGGCTAGATAGAGAGATGATCATGCTGGAGAATTACCTTTTTCACTCAAATAAGGCAAAAGGAATGCACAGATAAATCTGTGGGTCATGTTTCCCAGCATTTTGAAAGAAACTTGAAATAACTATTTTCAGTAGCCAAATTCAATGTCTATTATTGTTAGTCTACACGTTAACTAAAACATTGGCCATCTAATGACCCTGCATGCTATCTTACATGCCAATAATATGCTATATAGATTTCCTCATTTCATTTTCTATTGGTTATCACCACCATCTTCTCTGTTGTCAATCTGAATACTGACTGTTTGCAGAAACAGCTTCCAGTTCTGACATCTGAATGCAATCTGGAAAATTATAATCATGCACCACCCAAAGACATAGTCCAAGCATCACAATTTCCTTGGTTCGTCTCCTGTTAATATTATCTATACCAAGATCTTGTTGAAAAAATTCCAGATGATCTGTGGTTATAGTCTCCATTAATGTTATTGGGAGTTTCAACTTCTCATCAAGGGGAGAATCTACCCAACAGCAGACATTTTGCATGATTAAGGTGTGGCACAGACTGGCTCTAGAGGTAATTTTGTCCTAATTTCCTTGTCCAGAAAGAGAATGGATGTCTTATGTTTGAGAATGGGCTAGTGAGACCATGCAGATATAGAGTGGGTATGAGCCAGAGGAATATGTTGAGTTGTTCAGAGCTCTGACAGAAACAAGGCGGACCCTGTCCTTCATGTCAGACAACTTCATGTAAAAACTTGACTGAATACTCACAAGCTATTTTGCAGTATTCTCCCAGCTCTACCTGAAAAATATCAGAGCTTTTATTTCAGGGGAGAGAAGATTTCTCCAAAATTTTAATTTAACAAATTTCATACCCGTTTTAAATAATCAATGGTATTCAGGTGAAGACCATTTCCACATTGAAGGCCTGAGCTAAACACTGTTTAAGTCAATAGAAAGACTCCCATTCACTTGAGCAGGCTTTGGATCAGGCTCTAAATAAGAAATGATGTCCTCTATTTTGCTAGCAACGTGTGTTAAGTAGGAGCTTTCTTATCCTATCTACAAAGTATCTCTGTGGCAAGACGACTGCTTGTTACTGCTGAAGTAAGTAAGGGAGACACTTCCTTTACTTATTTCAGCAGGAACAAGCTGGCTTCAGGCCACAGAGATACTCTGCAGACAGGATAAGAGAGCTCATACTGATCACACATGTGGCTAGCAAGATGGATATTCCATATGATGTTTGAAGAACTGGGTGAAGGACACAGACACTCTACTGGATGTAACATCAATGTGTCCATTTATTTCTCTCTGTAACAGTGATAAAGGATATATCGCACTGTTATGTCCGATAATCTTTCAGAGTGAATTCAGTCCTGAGCTAATTCATATATACCATCAGGGATTTAGGAATGTAGCATCTCTCACTGCAACTCTAGTAATCGAAAACTATTGGCCTGGCTACTGCCAAATTTCCCCTCATGTCACAGGGTATAATAATCTCATATCCACATAAATATATATCTCCATCCATGTTTGTAGACATCGCTCAGATATTAAGTGACTAGATAAAACTGGCACATTTGCAGTGACTATCAAAGTAAAAGCTCTAAGACTTGCAGTGTAGGGATAGTCTGAAAACCGAAGAAATATCCCATCTCATCTGATGTTTAAACACTTTTGATTACACCTTGATTGTATGGCTACCGTGGTGGTATGAATAGACTATTGGATCATATTTTGTGAATGTACAACTTAGGGCCACATTCTATGGCTGGTACAGCACACAGGAAGTTAATGGAGCTGCACCAGTTTACACCAGCAGAGACTTTGGCCCTGAGTCTTTAATGATATACAAGAATGTGGGTGTGGGAGTAGGGTCACCAAGAGAATACTTCTAAAGGGACTATTGCTGTAGCAAGTAGTTCAGCAGCCTGTCCCTGGTAAAGGACAATACCTCAGAGCACCTTTCATCAGATGGTCTACGACAAGGTAGATACTGTAAATGTCAGGCCTATGCAAAACTAATGAAAACATTAGTATGAGATTTTGCACATTTCTATTCATTTTGTTTTATGCTGTTTTCAAGGTCTCATCATTGATTTCTTCTAGCTCCAGTGTTGCGGCTCTGTGGGGCAAATTAAATACACACCTGAAAAAAATGAAGTACTCATAAAAATCTTGTGATGCTGTCCCATTAGCACTCCCAAGTAAAGCAAGGTGAAACTGGTCAGTACTGGGATGGGTGATCTCTAAGGAAAACTGAAGTGCATCAGGAACCGGTATTGGTAATTCGGAGGCTGACCCTTCTCTCACTAAGTCAGTACTGTATAAATGACCCAGCAATGATCAGATTGTGCCAGGTTGCTAGAGTGCACTCTTTCCATTGGCCCCCCTATCTGGGCAGCCAGTCAAAAGATGGAGACCCCTAACAAGGAAGCTTGAAAGTTGAAGCCAGAAAGGCAAAGGCTCCAGCTAGAGGTCAGAGCTTGGGCAGGCCTGAAAAGGAGGTACCACTGGGCCTGGGACAAACAACTTATCTGTCTGCCCATGGCAGTGGTCACATTAATTGTTAAAGACGAACAGTGCATCATAACTGAAGCTGTACAAATAGAGCCCAGGTTTTCAAACCTGGACTCCCAGGTCTGCAACTAGGCTCTCAAATCCATGCGTAGGCACTCAAATGCCTAGCTGAGTCACCCAAGTGAGTATCTGAATATTCCAAAGTGCAACTGGACACCCCAACTTAGGTGCCCAGTGCTTGAAAATTCTGCTTTCCTCAGGCAAATTGAACACTGATGTAATTCCAATGAATTACAAAGAATTCATTAATCAAGGAGGAGTTTAACTTAAGGGTTTCAGACAGATGCAATCTGATGTGGCTAGGATATTGAGTCCAAAAAATAATGATTTTAAATGTATTTAATAATTTTTATGCACACTTGATTGTGTCACAAGGGAACATGAGACATAAAAAAATGGTAGTCATACTTTGGATTAAACTCCTTGCAATAAGCAACATAAACAGCTCCTTCTATATAATACTCAATGCCACCACACTGTAAGAAAAACTTTCTTAGCCATCGCACATACTTATACAAATGTTTGACCAAAAGGATGTACCTTGCACATTGGCAGCCTCCCCTCTAGTGGAGCGAATTCCATGGCCAAAGAAATTCCACTACTCAAGTGAACATCTGAGCATTGTCAGCAAAAGCGTCAGCAATAGCAAAGCTAACTCATTCTGTACTGTAATTATCCTCTGTAACCACAAAGCAGTACCAAGGATTCAACACAGAAGGTCTTAATCTGACCCATAACACTACCCAGCTGAACTGTACATTGGAACATCTCCAATATTTCATGAAAGGGATGTTCTTTTGTCAGTATTAAATAAGATGTTAGGCAGAATGTTTTGATGTAAAATCAAAAAGTGTCAAAGTAACATTTTCCTTATATGAGCCAGGGATTCTCCAGAAGCAGAGTCTATAACAGCAATTTCCCACCCCACCTTTGACCCAGATTGGTTCTTGTGATTTCAGCAAAGCCCAAAAGACAGAGACTCAGGAAAATCTGACTTCAATATATTTTTCAAAGACAGCGTTTAAAAAAAACAACAAAAAACCAGCAGGAGAACAGGTTAAATGTTGGTTGTCAAATCAAAGAGAAATAAGACAACATACCTCAGACTAAACATTTACTCACTGTCTGCTTGAGATGAAGTCTACGAGTTTAAGTTTTTCTGAATTCTGGTGGAATGGCAAACTATAGCACAAGTGTTTGGCTTGCCTGCCAACACCACCAGTTTACCCAGGAAGCTGCAGATATCCTTCCATCATTTCAAGATTCAGATGGTCTGAACCAACAGAAAAATGTGGAAAAGAACTTTAAGAATGTCAATGCAGCAAACAAAGCACCATTTCTGAAGGCTGTCACTGTAAATGGAAGTGTATAATGTCTGTCAAGGGGCTGTATGTCTTCCCAAAATTGTAGCATGAATGGCAATGAAATATTTCAGTCGGATGGGGGAACCCCGCTGAGTTCCAGGCTGTAGACTAGTTAAAATCTGCCTTCTTTTTCATGAGCTCTAAACAAAGCCAGAGACTTTAAGAAAAACAAAAAAACAGCTTTTGGGAGCAACTGGGCAGCCCTTACGCCTGTGAGCAGACCCACTGAAATTAATGGAACCTGTAAGCTCTTTGGGGCAGGAACAATCCTTTACTATATGTTTGTATAGTGTCGAGCACAATGGGGCCCTGACCTGGTTGGCTTCAGGTACAGCAATATAAAAGGTATCAATAATAACTACTTGACAATAACATGACTGAACTGAACTCACATTTTGTAAATCTCATCATCAATATGCAGAAAAGATAGAGGCGATACAAACTGCTGTGGAGTCACTGGGATTGTTGGAGTGGGGGTATAAAGGGTTCTCTAGGTGCCTCAGAGGAACAGGAGGGAAGTCAGGGAAAGGCCACAGCGGAACTCAGGCAACCCAACATTTCCAGAACTTCCAAGAAGTGAGGGCTTGGATCTACAGACTCTTCTACAAATAGTTCTTACATAAACTCAACGGGACTAATGGATAGGAGCATGGGCTGTTTGCCAAAGTAACGTTTGAAGCTCTGGTTTCTTAAATATTTTACCTCTATTTTCTTTTCACTTCAAATTGCTCCCCGAAATACATTTCCCTTTTTTTCAGATGTTTATTTCTTTTAGATCCATTGTTGCTGCTCTTCCAGACTCTCATTAAATATGCACATAAAATAATTTTACTGTTCATAAAGTCACATGATGGTCTCGATCAGCATTGCTAAGCCAAGCAATGAGAGTTTGGGTCAGTTCCTGGAGGGGAGACCTCTGAGGAACACCAGAGTGCAGCACTAGTGTTTATATTTCTGCACATTTCTCTGCCTTTCCTCTTGTGACAGGCCTCATACCTCCTGAGGAGCTAGGCAGGTATATTCCTTCCAATTTACAATTCAGTGAACTGAGTGGTTGCACAATGTCACTTCTGGTAGAATCATAGTGGGTGCTGGAACAATTTGTATAGTGGGGATGCTGAGAGCTGTTGAACCAAAATGTAAACTCTGGATATGATGGAAACCACTTCAAGCCAAGGGTGCAGGAGCACCACCAGCACCCCAAGTTCCAGCACCTATGAATAATAAAAGTGTAGGGCTGGAAGGGACCTTGATGAAATCATCCAGTTCAGCCCCCTGTGCTGTAGCAGGACCAAGTAAACCTAGACCATCCCTGACGGGTATTTGTCCAACTTGTTTTTTAAATGCTTCCAGTGATGGGGGTTCCACAACCTCCGTTGGAAGCCTATTCCAGACCTTAACTACCTTTATAGTTAGAAAGTTTTTCCTAATATCTAACCTAAATCTCCCTGGCTGCAGACTAATCCTATTGCTCCTTGACCTACCTTCAATGGACAGGGAGAACAATTGATCCCCATCCTCTTGATAACAGCCCTTCAGCACCATAAAAGACTTTTGTCAGGTGGCCTCTCAGTCTTCTTTTCTCAAGACTAAACAGGCCCAGTTTGTTTAACCTTTCCTCAGAGGTCAGGTTTGTAAACGTTTTAATCATTTTCATTCCTCTCCTCTGGACTCTTTCCAATTTGCCCACATCCTTGCTAAATGGTGGTGCCCAGAATTGGATACAATACTCCAGCTGGGGCCTCACCAGTGCCAAGTAGAGTGGGACAATTACCTCCTGTGTCTTACATACAAACATTCCTGTTAATACACCCCAGAATCCTATTAGCCTCTTTTGCAGCTGCATCAGATTGACGATTCACATTCAGTTTGTGATCCACTATAACCACCAGATCCTTTTCAGCAGTACTACCACCATGTCAGTTATTCCCCATTTTGTAGTTGTACATTTGATTGTTCTTTCCTAAGTGAAGTACTTTACACTTGTATTTATTGATTTTCAACATGTTGAATTCAGACCAATTCTCCAATTTGTCAAGGTCATTTTGAATTTTTAACCAGTTCTCCAGCATGCTTGCAGTACCTCCCAGCTTGGTGCCATCTGCAATTTTATAAGCATACTGTCCACTCTGTTATTTGAGTCATTAATGAAAATGTTGACCAGTACCAAAACCAAGACTGACCCCTCCGGGACCCCACTAGATATGCCTGCCCGATTTGACAGCAAACCATTGATAACTACTCTTTCAGGACAGTCTTTCAACCAGTTGTGCACCCATCTGATAGTCATTTCATCTAGATCATATTTCCCTAGTTTACTTATGAGAAAGTCATGTGGAACTGTATCCAAAGCCTTACTAAAATCAAGATATACCACACCTACTGCTTTTCCCCTAGTTGATTTGGCATGATTTGTTCTTGACAAATCCATGCTGACTATTCCTTAATAATCCTATTATCCTCCAGGTACATATAAATTGATTGTTCAATACCTGGAAAGATAATGGATCAAATTATTAAAGTTAAGCTGTCATCTACAATTCCCCAAGTCTTCCTTGTTTCCCTTTTTAAAGATAGGTAATATGTTTGCCCTTCTCCAGTCTTCTGGGACCCCTCCCATCAATTGCTAACAGCTCTGAGATTGCTTCAGCTAGTTCCTTAAGTACCCTCAGATGAATGTCATCAGGCCCTGCTGACTTGAACACACCTAACTTAACCTGTTCTTTCCCTATTTTGGCTTGCGTTCCTTCTCCCTGGTTGTCAATATTAATTGTGTTGAATATCTGGTCTGACTGAACCAAATAGGCATTAAGCACCTCAGCTTTCTTGATGTTATCAGCTCTCCTTTCCCTCTAAGTAGAGGGCCTACACTTTCCTTCATCCTTCTCTTGCTCATTCTGATTACCTTTTATGTTCCTTGCCTTAGCCTTTCTGATTTTGTCCCTACATACTTGTTCTGTTCTTTTGTAGTCATCCTTAGGAATTTAATCCATGTTTCCACTCTTTGTAGGATTCCTTTTTGATATTCAGGTAATTGAAGAGTTCCTGATGCAGCTATATTGGCCTCTTACTATTCTTCCTATCTTTCCTTTGCATTGGAATAGTTTGCAGTTGTGTCTTTAATATCGTCCCCTTGAGGAACCGCCAGCTCTCCTGAACTTCTTTTTCCCTTAGGTTTTCTTCCCATGGGACCTTGCCTACCAGTTCTCGGAGTTTTTTAAAGTCTGCTTTTTTGAAGTCCATTATCCTTATTCTGCTGCTCTTACTCCTTCCTTTCCTTAGAACCAGAAGAAGGACCCAGAACTGTAATAGGACATACCCAAATCTTATCCATGCTTCCTCAGACTGGAAATGAGAAGTCTATGCACTTGTAGCCACTGCTCTAACCACTAGATAATGCTGCCCTTCCAGGAACAGAAACCATGAATCCTGATTCCCAACATTCTATTGCTGTCGAGAGCAAACAATTGTGTAACTCACTGGCAAAAAATCTGTGTCACATTTCTCATTAGTGGCTGGAAAACAGAGCAAACAACACTGATTCCTCTAGTTCAAGTGATAGAAGTCTGTGCTGGGGATCTGAAGGCCCTGGGTTTAAATCTCACCACTGAGCCATGCATGGGGTTCTTTACAGTTGCATGTGATGGCAATTCTGTTTGTCTAGTTTTCTTTTTATGTAAATAGTTATTTCGTTTACAAGGTGAGAACCCATCCTTAAAAAATGATAATCCGTTATTTATGGTGCAGTGTATAACAGAACAAAGGTATTTCTCATTTTGATCAGATGTCACACATTTCAGTTGCTTCTATCTCACACTGACAAGCTTGAAGGTAAGGTGGTATGGGAAGATAACACTCTCCTAATCACTCTTGGTCACCAAAGATCCCACAGCACTTTTCATACAAATAAAGGTGCCCTGGCTAGCTTCCAATTCTGCATTGCTAAGTTCCCCCTGAAAGTTTCACTTGGATACAGTATTCTTCTGTGTGTCCTTTCCTAGATTACTGTGTAGTGTTGCTATGTACTGTTAAACAGCTGCTGTATTTCACCTTGGAGCTGACTGCATTTCAGTTGTGGGTGATTCCTGCATATAGTTACCAGTCTTGAAAGCACTTTGGGATGAAAAGTGCTAAAGAAATAGAAGATACCATTACTATTTTGGTGAATGGACCTTCCGTTCAGTTGAACAAGAACCACTGTATAAACAGATGAAGAGACTTAAAAATTCAACAAGGCTCCATTTCTCTCCACTCTGAAATGAACAGAGCCATTAATTTGATTAGAATATTTGCTGACCACGTACAATAGGCCTAGGAGATGAGTAGTCATGATTCAGAAGGTTGCTGGCTGCTGGAGAATAAATCAGATCTCTAAGATCTCACATCTACTCTGAATTAGCATTTGAACAGCTACTATAATTGCTTGAGAGGTCTCAACTGAAGTGGTTCAAAAATATGCACTAGGCAATCCCGAAAGAAAAGTTTAAGGATTAAAATGTCAGAAAAACTAGTTCAGTGTAGAAGAGAGAGGCTAAACCTGTTGGGCAAAGACTCATACATTTCCCAGCATTCTGCTGCACAGAGGCTCATGTATAGGCCCCATATGCTGCTACTGAGACCACTTCCTACTTGCTCTAGCATTTTCACAACATCCTGGAGAGTACAACCCCTAGGGGAGGCACGCTGGGGAAGGTTTAGGCTGCACAGGGATCAGTGAGTGGTTTGCTATTCTGAAGAGTTTGAGGCTGTACTCCTGAGAATGGCATCATGCTATATCTGCTGCAAAACCCCCAAATATAGCTGACAGCGTAGATCAACCAGAGGCCTGAATCACATATGGTGGTTAAAACAATACCATTTTCCAGTACAAACTGAGGGCAGGCTGCATCTCTTAGCTGTCTGGTTTACAACCCCTCCCCAGCCAGCACTATGCCCTTCTGGGGCTGTGATGGCCCATATATGCCTGCTGTTGGAGGTGATGTTGCAGCCACTTTTCTTTCCCCACCATGAATTTTCTGCCTCTGCTTTCTACCTGCGTATTCCTTGCGTTTACATCTCAGTATTCGCTACATATGAACACTCCAATACCTTCAAAAGTGGCACTTTGTTACCTATGCCTACTCGAGTTTGTTAAGACTGCTGCCTTGAATCAGTCACCATATTGTCTACTGCTGACTAATTGCTGGGAAAATCGTATTTAATGTTAGTTTGAATTTTGCACTCTATTATGCCTACAAAAAAGCAGAAACAACCTTACCTGTTCACAGGCAATAAACTTTGCTATGATAATCTCATTGGAAATTTATGAAGTGTTTTAGTACAGTTGGTTGGTCGGTCCAAAGCAGTCAGTAAGAAGAGCTAGTGAATGACTGTCGCATGATGAATGAATTCCAGGTGGCACACGAGCAGATGCTAGGCTGTTAACGTGTCCTTATATTGCTGTGCTCCAATTTAGGCTCCCACACTCATTAGAGGACTGGACACTAAGCCTCTGAGTCTCATTCAAGAGAATTATGGCTGCCTGAAAATTCCCTTTGCAGCTTGGGTAAATGTTTTCTCCTTAATTGAATCTCTTATAAGATTTTAAAGCCTACTCAGATACAATATGAGAGAGAGAGAGAGAGAGAATGAGAATTACACAGAGGCTATACATGTAAATTATATTATTGTCTCCAGTTTTTGTTTTACAAAGTATCTGACTGGATTGATCACATGCCCTCAGTTTATTGAGGGCATATTTACTTGAGTAAGTGTGACTATTACTCACTCAGGGCACTCTATCAGATAGGCAGGAAGACCCTGTTATGCATTAAATGTCTCGATAATCAGAAGGATACACTCACCAGATCTACTAATTCATTCATTGTTATAAGCCCCACTATTTTAGGAACAAAATCCTAAGAGATTTCCATCTCTGTACTATTAATTTCTCAGCTGTCACTTTGGTGCTCAGTCACCACCCATTTATATTGCTATAGTTCCATGAATGGGGGAGTTGGAAGGTAAAAATAGGGAGTTTATGGACTATGAAAGGACCATCTTTGGGTGTTTCATTTGCAGAGTGAAGCTGAATGCAGGTTAAGTTGAACAAGTGGCACTTCATTAAACCCTGTGTGCACTGCTCTGTCCACGCAGCTGGGCTGCTTCCAACCTAAGTGCTCCTGTTTCCTGATGTCTTATCAATAACAGTCCCTGCAGGGAACATGGGTTCCTCTGATCAAGATATATTTGTAAAGGAGGAGAGATGTTTTAACATAAACCTTAAAAAAAAAAACCACAAATAATTGCAACCCTCTTCCCCCCACCTCCTGTACCTGTGGATGGTGCTTTTCAGCCTAATCACCTCTCTGGGTTAGGGTGACCAGATGTCCTGATTTTATAGGCTTTTTCTTATATAGGCTCCTATTACCCCATGTCCCAATTTTTTTTTTTTTTAAATACACACACTGGTTGGCTGGTCACCCTACTCTGGGTAACCTCAGGGCATGGAGACTGAGGTTAGGTGCCGGGAGGAGAGCTCAGAGCTGGGTGCAGAGGCAGTGAGGGAAGGGGAGCCTATGCAGGGTGAGATTCTGGAGGAGGAGAGAATGTGGGGCTGGGGAGGGAGAGCTCTGGGCTCTGTCTTTAAGAAAATTCTGGTTGGATCCCTGCTTTCAAAATATATGATTCTGCTCCTACTGGTATTTGACTTTTTTCTTCTGGCCACCTTGTAATATCACTCTCTTGCCTGCCTGTATGTAGTTAGATGTCCTTTGCCTTAGCCTCTTTGATTTTTTTTTTTAAATTAAATATTGGAGATATCTCATAGAACTGGAAGAAACCTTGAAAGGTCATCGAGTCCAGTCCCCTGCCTTCACAGCAGGACTAAGTACCGTCCCTCACTTTTGCTCCAGATCCCAAAAGGCCCCCTCAAGGATTGAACTTAGAACCCTGGGTTAGCAGGCCAATGCTCAAACCACTGAGCTATCCCTTCAGCTTTCCGATACTGGTTATCTATGCCCTACTCAGGTGTCAGCTAACACACGTAATTGTCCTGGACAATATCTGATCTCTACCTGGTAGCACTGGAGGTGCATCAGCATGCACTGCAGTCTCTTTGGAGCACTTAGAAGGAGCTTTGCCATGATTGACTCTTACTGGGTGGCCATAGGGGTACTGATGGAATTGCTCCACTCCAAATATCACAGCCAGCAGCTCGTTTCCTATTTGGGCGCACCCCTGTTCAGTCTCTGGCAGGACTCTGTTGGCATAAGCGACTGCCTGCTCCTGCAAAAACAGCGACACTCAATCCCTTCTCCAGTGCTTAACACTGGGGTGTCAGTGGTTCTCCTGGATGGTACTACTGCAGGACAGTCGTACCACTGTTATTTGTTTTGGCATGTCAAATGCTTGCTCTTGGGGACCTGCCCAGCCCCACTCAACATGCTGTCTTGTGAGCTGACGTATGGGTTTTGTTACTGCAGGCAGGTGCGGACAGAACTTGCACCAGAAAATTGATAGTCCTTTTACAGTGATGACCCCTTTCACATCCACGGGAGCTGCCAGGTCTCTGACCACCTTGATCTTATTGGGATCTGCTTTCAATGAGCAGATCTCTCTCAGTGCAGCTAAAAAATTCTGATACTGAACCCTGATCAGATCCATGGCTTGTATGGCTGTCTCTCTCAAGAGGAATCTGTGGGGCTTACTATCCACCACCACAAACTTCAGTTCATACTTTTTGTTATTTTCTGGGTGAGTTACTCTGAGGTCATATTTTCGTAAGGGCTGCATTATGCTCTCATTGTACAGTACAAGATTGCTCCCAGCTGTTCATAATGGGTGTTTTTGAGTTCAATTCAGCCCAAGGAATCACATTGCAGGAGGCCCTGCTATTCAGCTGAAATCACACAGGGTGTTTTCCCTATTAACATTGTTGCATGGAGGTTGGTATTGTCCCTTGTTGCTTTCCTGTTCCAACAGCCTGATCCCAAAATGCTTTTGGATTCAAGGAGTCAGGATGGCATCACTGATGTGCCATCTCCCTCTTGTCCAAGTCTGCCTGAATCTCTCATATATTCCTTTGCTCTTCCACACACTGCTAAAATGGTTCACCTTGCCACACACCCCTTGCAATATTGTCCTGGTGTGGAGCACTTCTCCTTTACCTGCTCATGCTGACTGCCACAGTAAATGCATCTTACTGAAGGTATGGAACCCTGGTCACCTGCTCTCCTTTGCCGATGTCTCACTATATGTTACTTTTGGGGGTGCTGTGCCTCGTAGGGCTTTCATCCTTTCTCTTCAGGCGTCTGCTACACGCCCCATGTCTAAGTATCTGTCTTTTGTGAGATCGTCTTCCAGGAGCAGCCGCTTCCATAGGTGGTGTTCCCCAGTGCTGCAGACTATCCTGTTTTGAATCAAGGAATCTGTCAAATCCCCAAAATTGCATGCAGCAGCCAGGGTGTGTAAGGCATAAAATGGGGTCCATCCCATCTCCTTTGGATGGTTTTTAGCAAAAAAACCTGTGTCACTCAAGTTTTGTTCTGTTTTTGGGAATCAATAGGTCACCAGGGCTTCAAGGACTGCTGTGAAACTCGAGGCAGTGACGAGCTTTGTTTCCCAGTAAGATAAAGTTACCATTTTAGCTTTCCTGTTGCTGCTGCTGCTGCTATCCTGCCTGGCCAGGTCTGTGCACAGCTTGACCAGCCCCTTCCACTGGGCTAGGTTTGTGACTGCAAAATTCAAGGCTCAGGATGGGACTTCAGACCCAGTTCCATGGCTCATGCTACCAGCTGCTGCAATGTAGAGAACTCACAGCTCTGATGCTGCCACATCATTTCACAAAGAGTAAAGCTGAATGCATGTCACATTGAACAATGTTATTAAAGCCTGCCCATGGCTCTGTCCATATGGTTGTGTGTTGCTTCCATTCCATCCTAACTCCCCACATTCTTTGTTTTCCTGGTACCTCATCAATAACAGTCCCTCTAGAGAACATGGACCCTCTGCCTCCAGCCCCACTAGTCACGATACAATGGGGTCAGTGTCACAACTTTCTAGCCCATCATAAATAACTCCATGTTCACTGCGTAGATTGCAGATGGGTCACTCATACAACTGGATACATCTGGAACTTAAAATTTGTTTTCTTCTAGCAAGCCCAGCAGTTTGTGGTGTGATCCACAAAAGGTATAGGTCAGAGGAAAATTTAGCACCCGAAGGCAGGCCCAACACACTTCCTTCCCACCTTCCTCTCTCTTCCAATTTTGAATCACTAAGTTTTCTACCTTCTTAGAAAAAGAGGTGGTAGGAGGTTGTGTTGGCTGGAATTAGATAAGCACAGGTGGAATCGTAATGCACTGAGCCATCAGGCAAAACACCTGCTGCAAATTCTCTATTTCTATTCCTTACTGTTACTCTTGGAGCCTTTAAATCATTAAATCTGTGTGTGAAAGAGAAAGGAACGTCAGGGCCTCTGTATTATTCCAGGCTCACTGGCTTTTGTAGGTTTGTGTGAGCCTTTGTGTATGAGACATAAAGCCAAGAGCCCTACCACTTACTAAGGTAGCCTATAATGAATACCTAAAGTAGATAGATTAAAAACCATGATACTTCGTGTGCTAAGGGGTGTTACAGCCTTGGTGTGCTGGACAGATTCCAGCATGGAATCTGCCATCCCAAATTCATCAGTAACCTAACATTAATTCTTCACTTTCTGGCCTGAATGGTTTTGTACTGTTGCTATGCACTGTTAATCAGTGGTGCATTTTAGTCATGAGTGAAGTGATCCTATATATAATATCACTTGCACATCAGTACATATGTAGAAATGAGATATCCATATGTGCTGGTGATAAATTCCAGAGCCTTCACACCTCACCTCTGCCCACTGATTTGAACATTCCCAACCTTCAAGCAGCAACTAAAGAGCCAAAATTTAAAAACCAAACATTCTTCACCCCCAGTGTGGAGTTCCTCCTCCTATGCCCCCCCCCCCAGTAAAAAAGAAATATATTCGACTGAAGAGAAGATGAATAATATTCACTCCTAGACAAGCGATTGGTTTAAGGTCCAACATCTTCTGACCCCTCCAAGCTAGTAATAAGGATTATTTCATGGAACAGTTGGGAATCTCCCACTTCCTAATGGGTATAACTTGTTTCTATTCCCCAAAATATATCAGACTTTAATATCATGACTTTATAATTTATAGAAAAGAAAACATTTTAATGAGATTTCTAAATGTTAGTTATTTTCTACTGTGTCTGAGATGTACACAAGTTGGACTCATTCTAGGATAGCTTAGGTTTTCAGGTGGCAAGATATTAAAAAAAGTACCAATAGTAATGTTTAGGGCCCTACCAAATTCATGGTCCATTTTGGTCAATTTCACGGTCATAGGATTTTAAAAATAGTAAATTTCATGATTTCAGCTATTTAAAACTGAAATCTCACAATGTTGTAATTGTAGGGGTCCTGACCCAAAAAGGAGTGTGTGTGTGTGAGGTGTCACAAGGTTATTGTAGGTGGGGTTGCAGTACTGCTACGCTGCTGCTGGTGGCGGCACTGCCTTCGGAGCTGGGCAGCTGGAGAGCGGCGGCTGCTGGCCGGGAGCCCAGCGCTGAAGGCAGAGCCGCCGCCAGCAGCAGCGCAGAAGTAAGGATGGCACGGTATGGTGTGGCCACCCTTACTTCTGCATTGCTGCCTGCAAAGCTGGGCCCTCAGTCAGCAGCCGCCAGTCTCTGGCTGCCCAGCTCTGAAGGCAGCAGCACAGAAGTAAGGGCGGCCTGGTATGGTATTGCCACCCTTACTTCTGCGCTGCTGCTGGCAGGGTGATGCCTTCAGACCTGGGCACCCAGCCAGCAGCCACCACTCTCCAGCCACCCAGCTCTGAAGGCAGTGCAGAAGTAAGGGTGGCAATACCACAACCCCCCCCCAATAACCTTGTGACCCCCCCCCCAGCACTCCCTTTTGGGTCAGGACCCCCAATTTGAGAAATTCTGGTCTCCCCCAGGAAATCAGTATAGTACAAGGTTAAGCACACAAAAGACCAGATTCCATGGAGGGAGACCAAATTTCATGGTTCATGAGGCTTTTTTCCATGGCTGTGAATTTGGTAGGGCCTTAGCAATGTCCAAAGCTCTGCATAATATTTCTAAACATTTTTCTGTTAACTATTTGGAACACACACACACACCCCCAACAGTTTCTTGTGGCAGAACAGCTTTCATTTGAGATCACTTGCATAAAACTAACTTGAGTTCCAGGACACTGTCATAGGTCTGAATCCTTTCAGTACAGGATCAGTACAAGTTGTGTGTATGAAGTGAAGATTTTCCTAGATATGTTTTACAACAGGTGTGAACATCAATCAAGAAACATACAGAAGCTAGATTACATCTTTCTCTAGTGGCCAACTTCATTTTGTGAGCTCCTAAAAAAAAATAAAAATAAAAGTATGGCCTTCAGGCCATGTCTACAACAGAGGTGCATGCAGAATTCTTAATGGATAATTTATCTGGCAAATGTTGCCTATTTTTCTGCTTGTGAGTTGTGTGAAGTCAGAATTAGGGCTGACTAGAAAAAGAATCCGTTTAGCAAAATCTTTTGCATTCCATTCTGAAATCAAGAATTTTCAAAAAATTTCACAGAAAAAGCCAGAGAAGGATATATATACCCCAAATAGCAAATATCCCCACTGTTAGGGCACACACTTGGACTGTGGGAGATACAGGCATAGCAGGGACTTGAACCCAAGTCTTCCACATCCCAGGTATGACTGGGATATTGGCTAATCTGAGGTAGGTGTCTCTATGGCTCTGACCAGAAATTCCATCCTGGACCCAAGAAACGTTCCCAAAACCAATGGTGTGGGGAGTGTTCTGCTTGAATTTGAGCAGACACTTGAAGTTAGGCCTCCCACAGTTCAAGTGAGAGCTCTAACCATTAGGCTATTATTCAGTAGAGCTCGTGTGTTTTGACCACAGATTGCACCCTAGACACAAGACACCTTCCCAATGAAAGTGTAATAAAAACAGATACGTTTCCATGAAAAGTTTTGGTTTCAATGAATTGACATTTTTCAACAAAAAAAGTTGTCAAAAAGCTCCTAACCAACTCTAGTAAGAATTTATTCTTGATTTGTCTAATTCTTGGTTTGTCATTAATTTGCGATCAGTTTATTACATGTATTCTAGCTGTTTTGATTTAGTGCTTCGGTCACTTGATAAGTATAAGTCTTAGAATCAGGTTTTCAGTTACAAATTCTAAGTTCACATTAGGTGAATATTCTATAAAACATTGTTTTTTTAAGTTTGTTCTTTTGACAAACATGCCTTTCACTTTACTCATTCACTACAATAGTCATGGAAAATTAACAAAAGGGACTAAACACACTTAAAGCCAATTGGTTTAAAAATTCAATGAATATTTGCAGACTTTTTTTGGTAGTATTTATCCAGACAATGAACTTGGTTATTTGTGTTTACTTTGTGACCTTAAACTGGCAGATTTTGTCTAGTTCTTCAAATCTTTGTAACAGCTGTAAAGTAGTGGTTAATCCATCTACAAGTGAAGAATCTTTTCTCTCACTCCAAAGCCTTTGGAGACAGAATAATCTAAATAAGTTGTGCAGTGAGTTAAATTACCACTTTCTATTGATACAGATATCTGTTGAGGTCACTGGAGAAATGCTGTGCAGGCTGTGGAAATTCCTAACCGAAACATGTGGAGAAGTCACATTTCATTTTACCTGCTGCTCCTTGCACATCTGGCCCCGTGAATCAAACAAGAGGAGACAGACCCCCACAATGAAATTCACACTTCAGGTTATCAAGTTATTGAGCCCCTTCACCCAGATTTGGGAGAACAGCAGATGTATATTTCTATGATAGTTTGAATAACTCCTCTTGAAAGAATATTTTTAGATTTTAAAAAATACATACATACATTAAGGAAGTCCTCTGAGACCACCTCATTATCCACAACCCACTGAGGCAGCTATGCTCTACTGAGAGGATACCCAGAGAGAGCAGTATATTTGGACTCTCAGCCATTGGAGGGAAGAGCACCGTCAGTGCCAAGACCCTCGCCATGGAATTCCTCCTTGGAAGAAGTCAGACTGAGCTCCAACCTGGATGCATTTAGATTGAGCATAAAGCCCATTTCTGCAGTAAAGCTTTCTACAAGTAATAAATGCCCTTTCACACACACTCACAAACACAGAGAGAGGGAGAAAACCTTGTAAGTAAGCAAGCTTATCATTTAGATCCCATAATGGTAGCCACCTAAGATATCCATACACAAAAGAAAAAAAATCCAAATGACAATTCAACAGCACTGTACACACTAAAACACGATTAAAAATATCAGGTCTATTAAATGGTACACTATTTGTGCCAGCCCTCCTAATTTTAACTTTTTTTTAAAAAAAAAATGTTAGACATTTTCTGTGAAGAATTATGACCACTCTAGTGATGTCCTAATATACTTAAAATGTGTTTCTGTCCTTATTTAACATATCAGGAAAAAAACCCAGAAAAGTCAGAACACATGAAAAAAAAAATCAAACTAAGAAAAGTGGAAATTTGTTTGGAAAAACCATCTTCTGTTATTTATAGTATATAGTTCTGCATGCATCTGGGCATTCTAGGAGTGTGTTGGTGGTCTAAGACCCCCTTAGTCTACCTCAAAGTATAAATAAAGGAAAACTTAAGTGCGCTATTCACAATGAAATGGCTTATGTATGAGCTCAAAAACAGACTCATGGCAGATGGCTTGCACATTTTACAGAAAACCCAGTGTGCAAGTAGAACTTGTAATGAGAAGCACAGAGCAGGATGAGCACTGAAATGTGTACGAGTGAGAGTGAGTGGAAGGGATTCAGTAACATCCTAGCATTTCTGACCGCACAGGAGGTGGCTGTGCGTGTGTGTACGCGCGTTCAGAAGGGAATCACTCAGCGTCAGCGCCACTGTGCTTTTTGATGCCCCAAGCAATGCTTTGTGAAACTAGCCAAAATATTGTAAGGGAGATCTTATGGCACAACTGTTCATGGCTCTCACAAGGAGTTACGTATTTTGGCAGTATCTGGGGACAGCAGTCATTTTCAACCTAGTCCATTTCTTGCACAAATGTGAATGAAACCCTTGTTATCATACAGGATGATGTTTTAGAAAGCATTTCCCATTCTGAAATGTTACATCCAAAACACGTACTTTCCTGATGTTTTGATTTCTTTGCCCCTGCTTTCAGGGTTGGAAATTTCCTGGGAAAATTAGTTTAGGACAGGGCATTCATGAATACTGGTTTAAACCTGGGAAACTTTGAGAAAGTAATTGCATCAGTGTCCAGCCAGCATAGAACAAGTCTTTTCAAAGTTTGGATATATCCTTTCAAAACTAAAGGAATAAGCTCAGTCTATCCCCTAAATGAAAGTTGGTCTTCTGCTGCTACAGAAGGCTGCATAGCCCAATGGACCTGGACTTGTAGTCTGCAACTCTGCAGCCTTCTGATTGCTTAAAGCTTCAAACCTCCACCTCTGCATAATCATTTTCCTTTAATCAAATATTTGACTTTTCTTATAATATTGAAAGCTGAAATATGAATTGTGATAATGTATAACTTCATTGAGAAAATACTGAACCTAAATGTATATACAGATATTCCAATGTTCATTTTTATAATTACATATATTAGTTTTACACACACTGGTTTTACAATCCTAACAATCTATTGCCTTATGTAACCATAATTTGAACTAAAACTAAAGTGTTGTGGTGTGCATTAAGGAAACAGTTTTTTAAAAAACAAAAATGCCTTACACTGGGTCTAATTAGGTTTTCCCAGGGTGATATGATTTTAACTGGTAAAAATCACCTCTGCTAACTACCATGATATCCCTGCCTTTTTTAGGTAAGGACCATTTCAAGATAAGGTCTCTGAATCCTGTTTATGACTTAAAAAATCATTACCAAGGATATTGAGATGTCACAGACGGCTGAGATTTGTGTTTTGGAATAAATATTAGGAACAGATGAACTAAGACACAAAGCCCATTCCCCCCCCCCCCCCACACACACACACAAAAAATGCTCTCATTATTTTAATCAATAGGGAAGAAAAGCAGTACATGATATATATGCATAATTGTTTCTGGAGTTTTTTAAATTGCTGGCCAAAATTTCTGAAGATAGGCAAGTCTATTATAAACAGTAAACGCTGGCCTATCCAGAGTCAGGGAAAGTTCTTCTCTTCCCTGTATCTTCTAGTGCTCCTTTCCTCATCACTTCTCCTAAGGCTTGACTCCCATTGATTTCAATGGGTTTTGGATCAGATCCTGTAGACAAAACCTTGTCTGATGCAAGAGAGTGTATTTCAGCTGTAGTCGCTATGGGCATTCTCTTGTATTACCTACTCTATAACAGAACTAGCTGATGTTAATCTGATGCCTCTCCCTCGCAATAAGAGTCTCTAATGGGGTAGTTGTTTGTTCTTCCAAAATAAATGAAATCACATTTTCCTCTTTGAAGGTTTGTCTTATAGCAACTAGCAAGCTGGATAACGTGCAAAATAATATGAGGTGAGATGGTGGGTTAGCATGGTCCTGATCCCATTGAAGTCAATTATAATTATGCCACTGACTTCAGTGGGAAGGAAACTGGCCTCTTGATTGGCAGTAGAAACCATATGATTGCTATTGTAAAATATAAATACCAATTTTGTGGACACAGCACATTTTGTACACAGTATGTCAAAATACTTACAAAAGTATTTGGATGAAAAAATTAAAATCCTGTAATTGGGTTAGATTCAGTATTTACAGAAAAGCCAGATGAAAATGATGGGATTTCAGTTTTATTAATGAATTCCTTCACTACAAGCCTGCTTCAGAAGTCAGAGAAAATCTGAAGTAACACCACTGTGTTCAGTGGAATTATTCTGAATTTACTCCTGTGTAAGCAAGATCAGAATCCAGCCCTAAATTTGCATTTCTGATAATACTAGGTAGTGAATACAATAGATATGGTTGAGAGCTGGCAAAAAACACATTTTCAAAAGATTTCAATATGGAACACAGGGATTATCTACAAATCCTTGTGCTGAGAATCAGACTGTATGAGACAGAACCTCAGGATCAGCTCAGTGAATGATTGGGTGAATCGCCCACTGAGTGACCATACACTCCTGCAGGCACGCATCTTGTTTCAGAAAGGAAAGATGGTCTTGTGATTAAGGTATTAGTATGCAACTCAAGAGATGTGGGTTCATTTCCTGCCACTGACTCAGACTTGCTGTGTAACCTTGGGTGAACTACTTGATCTTTCTCTAGGAAAGAGGGTGTTTTTGACATGTGGTAACTAACTAATGTGTTATCTGGTTGAGGTAAACCCTAAGCTTCCCCTTAGTATTTACCTCAACCGACTAACATGTGTGAAAACTAAACTGCTTTGTCCATCCTAGGATTTTACCATATGTTAGCTACCACATGGTAAAAAAACAGAGCTTTTTACTTAGTGTGGATAAACCCTTTAGGCCTGAGACCCATTTATAATAAGGCCACTTTGACAGTATAAATGGGCCTTAAAGGGATATACAGCCATTTTAAGGCCACTTGATACTCCCAGACCATTGTAAAGGTGCTTAAGGGTTTGTCTACACTGCTGCTTGAGTCAATGTGACTTATGTTGCTCAGGGGTGTAAAAAGCTCTCCCGCCAACATAGCTTCCACCTCCCATTGAGGTGTTGTAATTATGCCAATGGGAGAGCGATCTCCCATCAGCATAGCATGTCTTCACCAGACACGCTATAGCCCTTTGTGTTAATGAGAATCAGAATGTTAATCTCTCTGTTCCTAAGTCCCCAAGCTGTAAAGCAAATATTTCCTTTGTCTGTCTTGTTTATTTATATTGCAAACTCTAAAGGGCAAGGGCTGCCTCTTACTATGTGTTTGTACAGCAGCTTGCACAATAGGTCCCAGTACTGCCTGCTTTTGGTATTATCAAAATAAAAAACATACAAACAATAATAATAGAAAGGACAAATTCCTTTATTTAGACCTCATTTGGATTCATTGACTAAACTGTCCATCCAGACTAAGGGTTGCAAAACAAAAGAGCTTAGAATGAATGTATAGCTCTTAAATATGATCTTACAGTTCATATTCTGAATCTCTCCTGGATTCAGGCCAGCAGCACCTGTTTACTGCTGGGAGACATCACCTTCTGCTGCTTCTCCTCATCACAGGCAATGAGTGAGGCAGGAATCTGGCTGGGAGAGACCTCTTCACTCCCTCTTCTCCAGTCCTTTGGAAGATGCGGGTCGGGGGGAGGGAAATGAGGAGGGTGAGGTTATAACAGGCCCCTCATATATTTGGAGGCAGAGGAGAGAACTGTCCTATGTGAAAGATGTATGTAGTGATGGTGTAGCCAATTTAGTCCCAGGATAATAGAGAGACAAGGTGGGTGAAGTAAAATCTTATTGGACCAACTTCTCTCTCACCAACAGAAGTTGGTCCAGTAAAAGATGTTACCTCACCCACCTTGTCTCTAAGTGAAAGAGTTCACCTCCACACTTGATGGGGAAGAGAGTGTAGGGTTATGAACCATAAAATGTCCATAATCAGTATGCATGGGAGAGTGGTGTAAGTGGGTGTTCTCTCCATGTGAGTCCTGAACAGGTAAAATAGGCCAATTATCTGGTGGAGAACTAGGGACTGTTAAATCCTAATGGCTGACGAAGCCCAGCTGGTGGAAGAGCTTGGGTAGGCTCAGAAAGAGAAGAAGTTGGTAGTAGGAGAATGACTGCAAAGGTCTTCCCTGTAGCCTCTCTCAGAGAGGGGAGGAGTTTACTAGATACAAGGAAGAGTTCTAGGGGGAAGAGGAAGTCCTAGGATCCTATCCTGGCAAGAAGTCAAGAGGGGTAAAGCGGGCACAGGGAGCGGAATAAGCTCCAGTGATAACCCAGTGGGCTAGAGGTTAAAGAAGAGAGGTAGGAAAGAGCCCAGGGAAACAGCATAGGGTCAGCATTTGAGCAGGCTGTGATTGCCAGGTATTGGGACCCTGCCCTGGAACCTGGAGTAAGGGGCAGGCCTGGATTCCTCTATTGGCCACTGGGAAAGTGGCACAGACTTGGAAGTGGCTCAGAAGACTGCTTGAGACTGGAGATAGACAATTTGTCCGGTGGGACTTTGATACCTCCAGAAGGGGAAGACTATAGTGACCTGGCTGGAGTGCCAAGTCACAAAGAGGAAACACCCCAAGACCATAGAGAGAGAGAGCGCGCGCGCATGCGAGCACGAGCACGCGCGTGATCCCGGGGCAAAAGACTGATGGAAGGGCAAGAGCTAATGCCCAGATGTAGCCGCAAGGAGGTGCCTCAGTGGAGAGTGTAACCTGTTATAAGTGGATGTTTCAGGTGTGCAGTGGGGGTCCCACAGAGAAGAGGGAAGGGTGTGTGTGTGTGTGTGTGAAAGAACACACGTTAGGATAAGTGCTAATGTGTCTCAGGGTCTGTCTACATGACAACCAGTGCTGTGATCGCAGCATGTCTAGACATGCCGCAGCAAGCTTTTATCTAGCTAACACAAACACCAAGAGCAGAGAAGCTGTGGCAGCACAGGCTGTACAAGCCTGCCTGGGATCCTGGGTATGGTACTCAAGCAGCTAGCCTGTGCTTCACTGCTACAGCTAGATCAGGTATGTCTATGTGTGCTACCGTCACGTATCTGAATGTAGTGCAGGTATTCCCTCAGGGGAAAGGCACAGAAGAAAGGGGCATGCTTGGAAAGGAGAGGACTCCAGTGTGGGGCCTCTCATCAAGGAGGGTGAACTGAATGAGGGACAGCCAGCCACTAGCAGTGACTCCAGACTACCACCTCGAACAGCGATCAGTGAGGTATACATTTCCTCAGGTATGCATCTTGTTCATTTAAAGCAATGCCAAATTAATTCATACTGAAATGCTGTTCAGCGGACATGATTTTGGCGCAGTGGTGCTCTCATACAGATATCATCGAGAATGTCTGGAAAATATCTGGTACATTTCTGAGAGAATTAAAAAGATTTTAAAGGAAAATGGATACAATAAACTGCACACCACACTGTGTGCACAAAGAAAATAAAAAGACTGTTTGAACAGCTGGAATTTAAAACTTATATTCCTTAGTTATTTTAATAAATGAACAGCTATAATTAAAGTGATCACACAAGCAGGAAGAAAAACAACCCAGCCGTTACTGCTTCCAAGAACTTGTGCCCTGAGATAGTGTGGTAAAGGGCCCTGTATTATTGACAGTAACTTAAACCAGAAATAAAGACATATGAAAGCCACAACCACTTAAAGCATGTGAACCACTGTCCCAGTTAGTGGGGATCATGGGAATGAAAGGCTGTGGTGGACACGTCTGCATTTTAATTTAGTACCTTAACAAAATTTTGTACTAGGTGCAGCTTTAATAATGAGAAATTACAATTACAATTGGACACATAAGTGGTGGGGGTTTAGTAAACTTATGCTTTTTTAAACAGCTGTTTATATTTGTTTGTAATGGTTGTTGATTAAGTATTTATTTTAAACAAGTTGGAAGAGTAGCTCCTCACAAAGCAGTCGTGAGGCCAGTCACCAAATAATCAGCTCTTCTGAGAAAAATATCCAGATTTTATAGCCCCCCCCAAAAGTCACTTACTATTATAGCACCTTTCACAAACATCAATATACTTGTGGAGCGATGCGGTGACTCACCAACTCAGCGCCTCCTGCTGGTCGTCCTGGGAATTAGCTCTGCCAGCCTCTAGAGCACCCTCTACAGGCCAGTGTCCCGCTTGCCTCAGGTCCCCATGTCCCTCCCAGACCCCAGTACCCCTTTACCTTGGGTGCTGCCCCCTGGCAGTACACCCACCCTCTGGGTCTCTCCTCCCCAGGGAACCCCCAACCCTCTATCCCCACCTCACCTCAGCCTATGGTTACTGCCAGTCACCATCTAGCCCTCGCTCACTGGGGCAGACTGCAGTGTACAAGCCATTCATCATTGGCAAAGGGGGTCTAGACCTGCTGCCTTTCCCTAACCCCTGGGCTGCAGCCTCTGCAACCCCAGTAGCTGGTTTGGCCTTGCACAGGGCCTGCAGCCTGGGGAGTTGCCAGGTGGGAGCTCCCCCCAGCTCCTCTTGCCTTTCCCTAGCCCTGCTCTGTTGCCTGCACCCTCAGCTCCCAGGCAGATAGGTCCTTCTCCCTCTGAAGCTCATTGCCCCTTTTTTCAGGGTCAGCTGTGGCCTGAATGGGGCATGGCCCAGCTGTGGATGCTTCCCCAATCAGCCTAGGCTTGCGGCTTAGGAGTGTGGTAGCTGCCCCGCTACACTCTTCTCAATTACAAATGAGGGGCCTTCTCCTGCAGTGTACACCATAGGGGGGCTGGCTGTGCGCGGAGCCCCACTGAGGCACAAATGCAGGTTCTTCTGCGGTCGACTGAAGTGTAGACGAATTCCACAGCTGCAGGACAACGTAAATAGGAGGGATATAGTTAATCCATGAGGGGCTGGTCAAAACATTTTCATCAAATGGGTTGGGTCAAAAATTGTTGTTATCAAAATTGCTTAGGGTTTGTTTGAGTATCACTCAAATGTGAATGTGACAAGGACATTCAGACAAGCAGCCATACTTTTTTCTGGGGGCGGGGTGTGTATAAATGCCAGGGGATCTTTAACGACCAGAAATAGTCAGGACCTCTCATTTACATGTGATCTGAAAGCACCTCCAGTATCAGTACAATATTTCCTCCGAGGGAGGTGCATAAGCTGTATTACCAATACCAATTCCTGCAAAACTGGTATTTTCCTCATGGATGTCTCCCATCCAAGTATGAAGAGGATCCAGTCCTGTTTGGGAGCTTTAAGTTCAAAGCTTCAGTGTGCTACTGCTGTTGTTCAAGTCTGCAAATATGCTAGGTGATGCAATGTACTAGCTCTCTGGGGTGAAATCCTGGATCCCAATAGGACTTCAGTGAGGCCAGGATTTCACCCATAGGGTTTTAACTAAAGCCCACTGAAGTCAACAGAAATTCTACTATTGACTTTCATGGACTTATAATGCATTTGCTTTTCACCTCTGAAACTTGGGTTTAAATCTAACAAGTATCAAGAAAAACAGTCGTCTCCTTTGTAGACGTTTGCCCACATCACAAAACCATAATAGAGTTTGCCACATTACAATTGGCAGTCTCCATTCATGATAGTCCCAGATCTGCAGAGAAGGTCCAACCATTAAAAAATCAAGCCAGGAAAGCAGGCTATACATCTTGCAGTTATATTCCTTCATTTTCATGTCACAAGCTGCAAGTTATTTAGTTATTTAAAAAATTATATTTAATTGCAGTCTGCTAAATAACATCCTTTAAAACCATGTTTTCTTAATTAAAGCCAGAAGTGTTTATGTCTCAGATGAATGTGTATCCTGATTCACTGCACACAATCTGATTCCAAATTATTCTTTTGAAAAAATAAGTTTGTGCATTTCATTACGTAAACTAAAATGAAGACAGTCAAGATCTGAGAAAAATTACCATTGTTTTGCATTTCTTTCAGGCAAACTATACAACATCTGTTTTTTTTTAATTCTTTGTAACCTAGTCATAAAAACCCAAAATTCAAAGAGAGATGAATATGATACAGCCTGCACACATGCTTAATAATTATAAGAGCCCCAAAGAAGATGTAAATAGTTTGGAAGTTTTCCTCTTTTCTCAGCCTCACAAACAACAATTTTGGGAGAGCATGAGGACAGCAAGTCTAGCATGGACTTGCACATCAAGAAATAATAAACATAATCATCTGCCCTGTTTCTGTTTCTGCCTATTCTCCTACCTCTTTCCAGTCACCATTCTTCTATGTAATTCTACTTCAAGTTGTTTTCCATTTTTCACATTAAGGGTGTACCCCCTGCCCCTTACACACTTGACTTTATTCAATTTTTTCATTAAGCTGCATTTCCTTTTCACATTCTTTGTCATCACTGATCCCGACACTTCCAAAAGTTAAAGGAAAACTAACAATGCAGTCATTATTATAGTATCACCATTCCCAAGTGTTTAAAAATCATGAGTCAGGCCTCCTGCTAAAATAGTAACGTTGGCTTAAAAATCATAACATTACAAAAAATAAAGTAATAAAATTTGGGTCTTTTTGTTTGCCTTCTGCTTTTTCAACTTTTATTGTTCATGTTTTCCATCTTTTCTCTGCAAACATGAAAGCAAGCAACTTACTTAACAAAGCTGAGAGTCAGCTCATGCAATCACATGATTCCAGGAGCTGAGGCTATAAAGAAAACACCACCTATGCAAGACTCACGATAAAATCTTGATGCCAACCTTGCCATCATACAGTTCAGTTGTTTCCCCTCTAATTTGTTTCTGTAGCTCCCTTGCACCAGCAATAGCTGCTTGTGTGAACTGGGTCCTAGTCTCCCGATAGCACAGTGAGACCCTAATGAGTTGGTCACAAATTTCTTATCAATGTTATAAGGAACTGATCTTCTCAGAAACATATTGCATTTCCTCTTGCACTGCTCACCCTCTCCTTAGTGGCGTTGTCCAGGATTGGTCTGCTCAGAGGCACGTTAATGCCCTCATGTGCTGCTCGCACAAAGAATGACCCAAAGCTGACTGACTTCAGTGGGTCTTGGTTCAAGCCCACTTGCCTTACCAGCGATGCTGCACAGCATTGGTTAGCCATGTAGATGATGGAAATCAATAGTGCACTTCTGCAGCACAGAGACTCTTGTACTCCCCTGTAATCTGGTAGTATCCGTCTCCTCAAGTGCCACTTGACCTTCAAATGAACCTTTGGTTCATTGGAGCAAGTTCTCTGTGTACACAGACACACTGCAGCTCAGTTCAAATATAGCCAGAAACTACAGAGCAGGATCAAGCCCCAAACACAGTATATCAAATAGTTGCCAAAATAAAGAGATGTATCACATGGATATCATCAGCACAGATGTGTTGTGCATGTGAACATGTGCTATATAAAGAATATATAATGGTATGGTAACATGGTTTTATTGGGCTGAGTTTGGGATGGCACCATTACTCGTAAGTGGAAAAGCTATCAGGGAGTTATGCAAGTTACCCCAAGTGAGAACAACTAAAATCTTCAGACCTCACCAGACCAACCATCAGGCATTCTGGATACACTACACATTTCACAGGAAAACTATTCCAGAAGCTTGTTGGAGAGTTTTCAAAAAATGCAATGGTATTACTTTCATATCCCTCCACCTATAAAACCAAATGATCATACTTGGCACGAGAACTCAGAAGGAGAGAAAATCTATAGCTAACACACTTTAGAAACCTCTAAAAATTAACAAGATAGTGTTTCTATACATCATTATGTTATGACTTTAAGGGCTTCACAGGGTTAGAATCCAGCATTACATGTCCCACTGTAAGCTGGGAGGCTTTCACTACTAGCTCTGACAAGTCACAAAGTGTTGGATCTTAAACCTGTCATTAGTCCAATACTGAATATTGCTTGCCTTAGACCTCAGGACAGGCTAGTTTGGGATGGAGGGAGAATCAGGAGATAGCTCTCTGGTGGCTTGGCTTTAAAAGTGTCTATATGAACATTCTCTAGGGTTTGGAAAGTTAGAAGGACCCCTGGGGAGATGGATTAGTGGACAGAGGGCAGGTGAAGCAGTCAAAAGTGCATAAGTGCTATTTATCACATTGTTCTGCATTTCATAAAACGTTTGTCAGCACTGCACCATTTCAGATACAATTTAAGGCCCTGATCTTGAAATTCTTAATGGATTGAGCCCAAACGTCTGAGAAATTGCCATTGCCTTTGTAATCAGGACCACCACAACAAGTGTGTTCCTTGGAGACACTAGAGTTTACTTTGCCTAGTGTGTAAGACACAGCGGCAGGGGAGTGGGCCTTCTCAACAGCTAGACTACAGGTATTCCCTTTCACAAGATTTTAAAATTACCTCAGCTCCCACCACTCTCAGAACAAAATATTAGTCCCTTCCCCACTGCATTAACTTTCCAACAATAACCCCCGGGGGTGACAAATTACAATAACAGCAACCAACATAAAATAAACCTTTACTGCACATACCCTTTCGGAGCTTTATAAAGGCAATGGGCAGAACACAGCCTTTCAGATTGACTGATTTTTTTTTAACTTTAGTTTGACTCAGATACCAAGGTGATGTTATAAATGGATACCTTAACAGAGAGGTGGGGTGAGTGCCTGTGTATGCGTATATTTAGCATTTTACTTTGTTTCTTTTTAAAAAATATCAACAGTACTTTACAGTAATGATCCACAACACGGAAGCATACAATAATACCACCTCGTTCTTATATAACGCTTTTAATCAGTAATTCTCAATGCACTTTACAGAGGTCTGTAACATTATATCCATTTTACAAATGGGGAAACTGAGGCAGAGAGCTGAAGTGACTTGTCCAAGGTTACTCAGAAGGTCAGTGGCTGAGCTGGCAACAGAATTCAAGACTCCTGAGCCCACTGCTCTGTCGACTGGCCCACACTGCTCCCTCAATGTTACTACAATGATTTAGGATACTGCTGTGTTTTTAAGAGTTGTGTGCTTGTGACTTTACTCTGGGAAAGAAAGCTTGAGATGGAAGAGAGCACCAAGGAGGTACAGAGCAATTAGATGGGATTGTACAATGTAGATTAAATTCTAACTTTAACAGATTTGAAAACAATGGGTAAAATTTTCGAAAGTGCCTAAATCGCTTGGGAGATTAAACCCCATTGACTTTCAATAAGACTTGGCTCCTAAGTAACTTAGGTACTTCTGAAAATGGGAATTGGCTCATAATTTACCCAACAATAAGGTTCTCAAATGCCTGTCCTTCTTTCCTCAGTGTTCAGCATATGTATTGACCTTGCTGAATCAATGCTGTAGCCTGCAAATGATGATTAAGGCTACGTTTTAGTCATGGGTATTTTTAGTAAAGTAATGGACAGGTCATGGGCAGCAAACAAAAATTCACGGCCTGTGACCTGTCCATGACTTGTACTATATACCCCTGACAAAATCTTGGGTGGAAGGGCGGCTCAGGGGCACTGCAGATGCTTGAGGGGGTGGCCCAGAAAGTGCTGCAGGTGTTCGGGAGGGGCAGGGGGTGTGTGGCCCAGTGGGCGCTGTGGGTGCACGGGGGGGAGTGGCCCAGGACCCCCGATGGTGCTGGGGAGGAGGGGGTTGGCAGGCTCCCTATCCAGCCCCTCATGGCTCCCCAAAAGCGGAGACATGTCCCTCCCTCAGCTCCTAGCTCCACATGCTGCCCCAGGCACCAGCTCCGCAGCTCTCATTGGCTGGGAACCGCGGCCAATGGGAGCTGCGGGGGCGGTGCCTGCGGGCAGAGGCAGCGCGCTGAGCTAGGAGCTGAGGAAGGGACAGACATGTCGCTGCTTCCGGGGAGCCCGCCGAGGTTAAGCGCTGCCCAGAACCCTCACCCACTCCTGTGTCCCAACCTCCAGCCCCGAGCCCCCTCCCACACCCAAACTCCTGCTGCTGCTGCTGCGGCCCAAGACTGCCCCAGCAACAGCCAGTGCTGCTGGCCTAGGGGCAGCCCGAGCTGCTCAGGCGGCCCCCTAGCCAGCCGCACCGGCCGCTGCAGAAGTCCCAGAAAGTCCCGGAATCCATGACTTCCGTGACCTCCATGACACACTTGCAGCCTTAATGATGATGTGTGAATTGACAAAACTCTAATCCAGTGCAGAGACAGAAAATACAGGCTACATGATGTGCCTTTATTACAGTACTTTCCTGTTTGCTCTGTGGTACTCAGTGTACACAGACACATCGCTGCTCAGCTCAGGAGCAGCCAAAAATCACCAAGCAGGTATTTGCTGATCTCTTCCAGCTTCAGATCGAAATGATGACATGTAGGTCACTACCATTTCACTCGCTCTGCCAAATAAATCTTTAGCACAGACTGTAAAAGAAAACACATGAACCTCTGAAGGGTACATTTTTGTTACAGTGAGCCAGAAACTGGGCCCACACTGCCCGTTAACAATAATGGAAGCTGCATGGCTAATATTCCATGCGTTCAACTGAAAGCGTACCTCAAGCTATACAGGTAAACCCAAACAAAAACCTTATAGAAACAGGTAGTGAAAGAGAATTTTATACATTTACGTGCACACACACATATTTAATAGCTATTGCTAAAAGAAAGTACACGAAACACAGCACCAGTGTGAAGAGTTTGCAAGTAAAACATGGTCAGGATAAGTGCCTGAAGGGTCCTTGGTACAATTTAAACCTGATAGGAATCTGATCCACAGAGTAGAATTCAAACATTGCTTTTTGGATAGTGAAATATTTGGTCAGGGAGATCTGCCTCTGTTTCTTTGGCAAATACTTTAACCCATGCCAGTACAAGCTCTGCACCCTCTCTTTCTCTGAGCTTGTGAGAGATGTACATGTAGAGAATAATTATGTATAGCTTTTGAGTTCCCTCACTAGACTATTCACACCTACAATATGCTGCCTGAACCTAACAGCTTCCAAAGTGGTCCTCTGTGTGGAGCTGCATGTCACTACTTCTCCCCCTGAATAGTTCTGTAGAAGGCAGGATCGGGAAAATAGAACACCAGCACTTTTTTCCATCTCTCCATCCTTGCCCCCATAACACTTTCAACTTCTTTCCTTAACTGTAATAATCTGAAGATGTATGTTGTACACTGAGTGTGACTGGCACCCAGCAGGTGTCTTTTTGCTTTTTCAAACCCACCCTTTAGTTATATATATTGTGTTAGATCCACAGTTGTGTGTTTAGGCCAGCAAGATCTCGGCATGCGTTTGTTTCTTTCAGCAAGCACAAATTCAAATGTCATATAGTCATTTAGATATACCTGAAGTCTGTACTGTTCTCATGGGACCTGGACTGGTTAAATCTTGTCTGTCTAGTGTTTAAAGATAAAAGGCCCCTTTTATTATTATTAGTCTAATTAAAAATACAATGTCCTTAATTAAGACATTCATAAACACTGTCACCACCCTTCTTAAAATAGAAAAACATGAGTTTTGACACATTCTAATAAAACCAAATATCCACTAACTATGGCTTGCTACATGCTTGACTACTAAAAAGTAGGGCTGTCAATTAATCGCAGTTAACTCACGCGATTAACTCAAAAAATGTATCACGATTAAAAAAATTAATTGTGATTAATTGCACTTTTAATTGCACTGTTCAACATTAGAATACCAATTGAAATTTATTAAATATCTTTGGATGGTTTTCTACGTTTTCAAATATATTGATTTTAATTACAACACAGAATACAAAGTGTACAGTGCTCAATTTATATTATTTTTAGTACATATATTTGCATTGCAAAAATGATAAAACAAAATAAATATTCTTTTTCAATTCACCTTGTAGAAGTACTGAAGTGCAATCTCTTCGTCATGAAAGTGTAACTTACAAATGTAGATTCTTTTGTTACATAACTGCCATCAAAAACAGAAAAATATAAAACTTTAGCGCCTACAAGTCCACTCAGTCCTACTTCTTATTCAGCCAATCGCTAAGACAAACAAGTTTATTTACATTTACAGGAGATAATGCTGCCAGCATCTTATTTACAATGTCACCTGAAAGTGAGAACGGGCATTCACAGGGCACTTTTGTAGATGGCTCTGCAAGGTATTTACATCCCAGATATGCTAAACATTCGCATGCCCCTTCATGCTTTGGCTACCATTCCAGAGGACATGCTTCCATGCTGATGATGCTCTTTAAAAAATAATGTGTTAATTAAATTTGTGACTGAACTCCTTGGGGAAGAATTGTATGTCTTCTGCTCTGTTTTACCCGCATTGTGCCATATATTTCATGTTACAATCTCAGATGATGACCCAGCACATGTTGTTCATTTTAAGAACACTTTCACTTCAGATTTGACAAAACGCAAAGAAGGTACCAATGTGAGATTTCTAAAGATAGCTGCAGCACATGACCCAAGGTTTAAGAATCTGACGTTCCTTCCAAAATCTGAGAGGGACGAGGTGTGGAGCATGCTTTCAGAAGTCTTAAAAGAGCAACACTGCGATGCGGAAACTACAGAACCCGAACCACCAAAAACAAAAGAGAAAATGAACCTTCTGCTGGTGGCATCTGACTGAGATGACGAAAATGATCATACATCGGTCCACACTGCTTTGGATTGTTATCAGCAGAACCAGGCATTAGGAACGATGGTCGAAGCATGAAGGGGCATAGAATGCTTAGCATGTCTGGCACATAAATACCTTGCAACGCTGACTACAACAGTGCCATGTGAATGCCTCTTCTCACTTTCAGGTGACATTGCAAATAAGATGTGGGCAGCATTATCTCCTGCAAATGTAAACAAACTTGTTTGTCTGAGCGATTGCCTGAACAAGAAGTAGAACTGAGTCGACTTGTAGGCTCTAAAGTTTTACATTGTTTTGTTTTTGAGTTCTGTTATTTCTTAGTACATAATTCTACATTTGTAAGTTCAACTTTCATGGTAAAGAGCTTGCACTACATTATTTGTATTAGGTGAATTGAAAAATACTATTTCTTTTGTTTTTACTGTGCAAATATTTGTAATAAAAATAATAATATAAAGTGACCACTGTACACTTTGTATTCTGTGTGGTAATTAAAATCAATATATTTGAAAATGTAGAAAACATCCAAAAATATTTAAATAAATGGTATTCTATTATTCTGTAACAGTGCAATTAATCATGATTTTTTTTAATCGTGTGATTAATCACAATTAATTTTTTAATCACTTGACAGCCCTACTACAAAGTCATCTAAGACACAGCTGGAAAAAATAAAATAGAAAACACATGTCAAGCTCACTACAGCATCTGCGGCATTCCTGAAGTCTCTCAAAATGTCTGCTGATAATTTCAGTTTCTTGAAAGTGGGCTCTAATATTGACTGCTCAGCTTGAGACATCCTGGGCATAATTGTCAGAGACGTCAGACACTCATAGCTTCCATGGACTTCAGCTGGAGATGTGGGTTCTCAGCACCTCTGAAGGTCAGGCACATGGTGTCTGAAGCTGAGAGGTCAAAATTAGAGCTCCATGACAATGGCTCAGCCTCCAAGTACACATCAGTGAGTTACTGCGTCTTTACACCAATGAAGCTCAAACAGAATTAGGGCTTTAAGGCCAGATCCACTGATCCATTCCAGCTGCTTTGCATCATTCCAGTGATGCTAAGCAGCTGTAAATGTGGCTTAACTGACCAGTTAAACTGGATTTATGTCCTGCTTTCTGTTGCTTGATCGCACTGGTGAATCTGATCCATAAAATATAGATACAAGTTTCTTTAAATTAGTTGTAAAACCAGTGAAAGTGAGATCAAAAGCAGGCCCGTGGGGACTTTAAGAACAGAGCTCTAAAACAGAGGAGTACATGAAAGAGTTCTGTTATGAGAATCCATTCTTTCATTACAGATGGACAAACAAAAAAGTTAATAACTTGACCAGTTTATTAGAACTGAAATCCATTTTTGTCGGCACTAAATTTAGCCGTTAAAGGCATACTAACTATCTAATGCTCCTTACCATTTTCTATTTTGGATAGTACAAAAATTATGCAATAAGGATACTATCTTTTTGTTTTGCACCTCCCTCCAGTCTCCCTCCCCCCACAAAAAAGAAAAGACGAGATCAGATTGAATACAAGACACTAATAAGGGTATGTCTACACTACGAAATTAAGTCGAATTTATAGAAGTCGGTTTTTTAGAAATCGGTTTTATATATTCGAGTGTGTGTGTCCCCACAGAAAATGCTCTAAAGTGCATTAAGTGCATTAACTCGGCGGAGCGCTTCCACAGTACCGAGGCAAGCGTCGACTTCCGGAGCGTTGCACTGTGGGTAGCTATCCCACAGTTCCCACAGTCTCCGCTGCCCATTGGAATTCTGGGTTGAGATCCCAATGCCTGATGGGGCTAAAACATTGTCGCGGGTGGTTCTGGGTACATATCGTCAGCCCCCCGTTCCCTCCCTCCCCCCCCCCCGTGAAAGCAAGGGCAGACAATCATTTCACGCCTTTTTTCCTGAGTTACCTGTGCAGACGCCATACCACTGCAAGCATGGAGCCCGCTCAGCTCACTTTGGCAATTAGGAGCACATTAACCACCACATGCATTATTCAGCAGTATATGCAGCACCAGAACATGGCAACGCGATACCGGGCGAGGAGGCGACGTCAGCGCGGTCCCGTGAGTGATCAGGACATGGACACAGATTTCTCTGAAAGCATGGGCCCTGACAATGCACGCATCATGGTGCTAATGGGGCAGGTTCATGCTGTGGAACGCCGATTCTGGGCTCGGGAAACAAGCACAGACTGGTGGGACCGCATAGTGTTGCAGGTCTGGGACGATTCCCAGTGGCTGCGAAACTTTCGCATGCGTAGGGGCACTTTCATGGAACTTTGTGACTTGCTTTCCCCTGCCCTGAAGCGCATGAATACCAAGATGAGAGCAGCCCTCACAGTTGAGAAGCGAGTGGCGATAGCCCTGTGGAAGCTTGCAACGCCAGACAGCTACCGGTCAGTTGGGAATCAATTTGGAGTGGGCAAATCTACTGTGGGGGCTGCTGTGATGCAAGTAGCCCACGCAATCAAAGATCTGCTGATATCAAGGGTAGTGACCCTGGGAAATGTGCAGGTCATAGTGGATGGCTTTGCTGCAATGGGATTCCCTAACTGTGGTGGGGCTATAGACGGAACCCATATCCCTATATTGGCACCGGAGCACCAAGCCGCCGAGTACATAAACCGCAAGGGGTACTTTTCGATAGTGCTGCAAGCTCTGGTGGATCACAAGGGACGTTTCACCAACATCAACGTGGGATGGCCGGGAAAGGTGCATGATGCTCGCATCTTCAGGAACTCTGGTCTGTTTCAAAAGCTGCAGGAAGGGACTTTATTCCCAGACCAGAAAATAACTGTTGGGGATGTTGAAATGCCTATATGTATCCTTGGGGACCCAGCCTACCCCTTAATGCCATGGCTCATGAAGCCATACACAGGCAGCCTGGACAGTGGTCAGGAGCTGTTCAACTACAGGCTGAGCAAGTGCAGAATGGTGGTAGAATGTGCATTTGGACGTTTAAAGGCGCGCTGGCGCAGTTTACTGACTCGCTTAGACCTCAGCGAAACCAATATTCGCACTGTTATTACTGCTTGCTGTGTGCTCCACAATATCTGTGAGAGTAAGGGGGAGACGTTTATGGCGGAGTGGGAGGTTGAGGCAAATCACCTAGCTGCTGGTTACGCGCAGCCAGACACCAGGGCGGTTAGAAGAGCACAGGAGGGCGCGGTACGCATCAGAGAAGCTTTGAAAACCAGTTTCATGACTGGCCAGGCTACGGTGTGAAAGTTCTGTTTGTTTCTCCTTGATGAACCCCCCCGCCCCTTGGTTCACTCTACTTCCCTGTAAGCTAACCACCCTCCCCTCCTCCCTTTAATCATTGCTTGCAGAGCCAATAAAGTCATTGCTGCTTCACAGTCATGCATTCGTTATTCATTCATCACACAAATAGGGGGATGACTACCAAGGTATCCCAGGAGGGGTGGTGGAGGAGGGAAGGAAAATGCCACACAGCACTTTAAGCACAGCACTTTAAAAGTTTACAACTTTAAAATTTATTGAATGACAGCCTTCTTTTTTTTGGGCAATCCTCTGTGGTGGAGTGGCTGGTTGGCCGGAGGCCCCCCCACCGCGTTCTTGGGCGTCTGGGTGTGGAGGCTATGGAACTTGGGGAGGAGGGCGGTTGGTTACAGAGGGGCTGCAGTGGCAGTCTGTGCTCCAGCTGCCTTTGCTGCAGCTCAACCATACACTGGAGCATACTGGTTTGGTCCTGCAGCAGCCTCAGCATTGAATCCTGCCTCCTCTCATCACGCTGCTGCCACCTTTGAGCTTCAGCCCTGTCTTCAGCCCGCCACTTACTCTCTTCAGCCCGCCACTTACTCTCTTCAGCCCTCCACCTCTCCTCCCGGTCATTTTGTGCTTTTCTGCACTCTGACATTATTTGCCTCCACGCATTCGTCTGTGCTCTGTCAGTGTGGGAGGACAGCATGAGCTCGGAGAACATTTCATCGCGAGTGCATTTTTTTTTCTTTCTAAGCTTCACTAGCCTCTGGGAAGGAGAAGATCCTGTGATCATTGAAACACATGCAGCTGGTGGAGAAAAAAAAAGGGACAGCGGTATTTAAAAAGACACATTTTATAAAACAGTCGCTACACTCTTTCAGGGTAAACCTTGCTGTTAACATTACATACATAGCACATGTGCTTTCGTTACAAGGTCGCATTTTGCCTCCTCCCACCGCGTGAACGGATTTTGGTTGAATGCCAGCAAACATACACTGCAATGCTTTGTTCTACAGTGATTCCCGAGTATGTGTTACTGGCCTGGAGTGGTAAAGTGTCCTACCATGAAGGACGAAATATGGCTGCCCTCCCCAGAAACCTTTTGCAAAGGCAGAACCGCAAATGCCAGGGCAAAGTAATCCTTTCACATGCTTGCTTTTAAACCATGTATAGCATTTTAAAAGGTACACTCACCAGAGGTCCCTTCTCCGCCTGCTGAGTCCAGGAGGCAGCCTTGGGTGGGTTCGGGGGGTACTGGCTCCAGGTCTAGGGTGAGAAACAGTTCCTGGCTGTCGGGAAAACCGGTTTCTCCGCTTGCTTGCTGTGAGCTATCTACAACCTCCTCCTCATCATCTTCTTCGTCCCCAAAACCTACTTCCGTATTGCCTCCATCTCCATTGAAGGAGTCAAACAACACGGCTGGGGTAGTGGTGGCTGAACCCCCTAAAATGGCATGCAGCTCATCATAGAAGCGGCATGTTTGGGGCTCTGACCCAGAGCGGCTGTTCGCCTCTCTGGTTTTCTGGTAGGCTTGCCTCAGCTCCTTCAGTTTCATGCGGCACTGCTTTGGGTCCCTGTTATGGCCTCTGTCCTTCATGCCCTGGGAGATTTTCAGAAAGGTTTTGGCATTTCGAAAACTGGAACGGAGTTCTGATAGCACGGATTCCTCTCCCCAAACAGCGATCAGATCCCGTACCTCCCGTTCGGTCCATGCTGGAGCTCTTTTGCGATTCTGGGACTCCATCATGGTCACCTGTGCTGATGAGCTCTGCATGGTCACCTGCAGCTTGCCACGCTGGCCAAACAGGAAATGAGATTCAAAAGTTCGCGGTTCTTTTCCTGTCTACCTGGCCAGTGCATCTGAGTTGAGAGTGCTGTCCAGAGCGGTCATAATGGAGCACTCTGGGATAGCTCCCGGAGGCCAATACCATCGAATTGTGTCCACAGTACCCCAAATTTGAGCCGGCAACGTCGATTTAAGCGCTAATCCACTTGTCAGGGGTGGAGTAAGGAAATCGATTTTAAGAGCCCTTTAAGTCGAAATAAAGGGCTTCATTGTGTGGACGGGTGCAGGTTTAAATCAATTTAACGCTGCTAATTTCGACCTAAAGTCCTAGTGTAGACCAGGACTTAAGTAGCCACTTTCGAGTTTGAGGGGAAGACACTTATACAGTATATATCAGGTTTTCTGTTGAACAAATGTCTAATTGTAAAAAAACCAAACAATTCTCCTGTTTTTAATCAGCATATCTTTAATATTATGTGGCTGGAGTACTGGTGAAATATATTGTGTCAGCTCTGGTTAGGTCAGTAGCATGATCATTAATATGATGTTGAAAGCTACCTAGTGACTACTTTTTAGAAAGTTATATTCAGTTAATACATTCCTTAGAATCTTCTTCTCCAGTCTTTTGGAGGCAAAAAGGTTGAGTGTGTAGGATGCAGAGGGTCTGAACTGTTTGGGACAAAGCTTTTCTGAAAAATCTAAAGACACATTTGCTGTTTCTGCTGCCCAAATGGAAAGTAATAATATAGCATCCTGTCCAATAAATGTGCGTATTTGGAGAAAGACATCTTGGCTAATATGGAAATGTTGTGGGTGCATTCCATTGTTTCATGTTAAAGGGATAACATAAAATTAGGTTAAGGCCTCAGCTTAAGCTCTATTTTTTTAAAAGGCTTTACAACAGCCCAAACATGAAGAAATAGTCTCATGGAATTAAAAATAAATTAAATTCCTTGGCTTGGAACTTGCTTCCCACTCATTGTCAGAAATCGCCCAAATTTGTTGACCCTCATGGCATGCTGCAAAGGCTAAGCTTTTTACAGCAGCTTTTGGAGAGGGGATGTTGCTTACCAGACAACATTTAGGGAGGATGGGGTCATTTTCTTCATGGCTGTGTGGTCTAAGTAACTTTACTGCTGTATATGTTGAATGTTGCAGCAGGATTTGTTTTTATGTTTGGCTGCATTTTTAGCTGATTGTTATACTAAGATGGGAACCCTTTTTTGTCTGTTTTAATAAATCTAAATAAACAAATATCCAGGATCTGTGGGGTGGGAGGTGAAGGAAAAGGACAGTTCCAGTCATAGACTTTCAGTCATAGAATATCAGGGTTGGAAGGGACCTCAGGAGGTCATCTAGTCCAACCCCCTGCTCATTCTGTCTGACGGAATAAGATGGCATGAGAGAATCTTGGCGATGCTGTCAGATTGTGTTTGCTGGCTAAATAATGGTGGTATAATCCAGTCCTGTCTGCCACACCCTTCCACACACACAACCCCTCCTCCCCCCACATGAAGGTAGGACAGCAGGTTGGTGGAGAGCTATCCATGCTGGTTTATACCATCGAGCAATTCTTCAACATCTGGGGAATGCCTAGCCACCCCCTAAGCATTGCAAAACAGCTGGAACAAAGACAAGGATCTGAGTTCTGCCCCAACACTAAAATACAGTGAGACAGGCCACTGCAGTAATTTTGGCCCAGCCAGAAACAGGCAGTTTTCACGAGGCTGCCAGTCCAATTCAAATAAATAGAGCATGGGATTGTAGTGCTGGTGGAAGCTGCTGGACTAAAGTCCATTATTTATCTATAGAGCAGGTAAAACATGGAAAGTGGCAATAACAGATTACCCAACATCCCCCCACTCCTGAGTGAGACAGAACAGCTGTAAGGGTTAGAGAAAGTTGTTCAGTTCATGTCCACCCAGTCCCTCCCTTTTGAATTGTTATTTATCTTTCACTGTGTATGATGCAGCTGCTCTTGGAGTGAGGGGAAGGATCTGGGACCTGTTGTTTTGGGTGGGCAAAGAGGCTGTAATTATGGTGGGTGATATAAATTGGAAAAGAGAGTGTAAGATGGGGTTTAAAAATGCTTTGCTTGGACCATACCCCTGTTAGAGCCCTATTTGTTTGGCCTACGTACCGTAACCTGTACAAATGTAATAAGCCACAAAGACTAGATTACAGACTTTTCTGCTTCTTAGAATAAATTGCTTTCCTGACACAGGATGAGAAAACTTTCAATCATATGAAAGCTGACACAAGGGATCACTCTCCTTACAATGTGTATTTTTTCATGGTCTGTGGTGTATATAAATCTCCTCACTGTATTTTCCACTTTATGCATCCAATTAAGTGAGCTGTAGCTCACGAAGGCTTATGCTCAAATAAATTGGTTAGTCTCTAAGGTGCCACAAGTACTCCTTTTCTTAAGGCAATGCCTGTTGTCTGATCTAATTACAAAAATACACGCTTTGTCTCAATCAAGAGATCACTCAAGATGTTACACCCCGCTCATGAATTGTTGCATGTTTGAAAGAATTCCTCACTTGATCATCATTTTGATAGCATTCCAATATGTTTTAAATTATTTTTCTTACTGTTGTAGAGATGAAATTAAAACATGCAATTAAAATTTCTCCTCAATGAGTTCCTTCCTAAAGTGCATCTTGACAGCCCCTTGTATCTTGGGTATTACAACTGTTGCTCATAAATCCATGACCCTTTTATTTAATTGTGCTTACATTGATCTTCCTGCACTATTATATTCTTTAGCCTATTTAACACTGCATAGAAATACTGGGCCTGCTTTTCATCACTATTCTGTTTTAGGTGGGGCTGGTAGTACTGCTTAATTAGTAATGTTGCCCATCATTCCCATGATAAGACCCTGTTTTCAGTTGCCTATCACTTTGGGTGAAACTTTTCCTGGTTGAGCTGACTTTCCATGCCCACTATCTGCCTCAGAATGGTTTGTTTCGGAAAATTTCAGCAAAAACAGTTCAACTGTTTCAGAGAATGATGCTAGGGAAAAATATCTTGTTTCCCCATGTTACAAAATTCTTCAGGCCTTTACTTTTAAATACTCTAGCGACCCCCTGAAATGCTCTAGCACAATGGTTCTCAGCCTGTGGTCCACAGACCCCTGGGGGTCAGCAGATTATGTCTAAGATTTCCAAAGGGGTCCGTGCCTCCATTCAAAATTTTTTGGGGGGCTGCAAATTAAAAATCTTTGAAAACCACAGCTTCAGCGCTTTGGAACAGGGACCTGAAATTTGGCAAGGGGTGATCTTTGGGTCAGAGATATACCTTTTGCTGTCACTATGAAAGTCTGTCCAAACTTGGACAAGTTATAAACTTTTAAGAAATGGCAGTCTGGACACGGTCAGTAGAGACATCTTTGATTTTAGCCGCAAAAATCTGACTATTCCATTCTCACTGACCATGCCTTAGCCTCTCACAGGTCCTATGGCTGACCAGATTGGGCATGCACCATCTCCTAACACTTCCTGTATGTAATCATACTGTGCATGCACCACCCCAGAGGGCAACTGAATATGCTCCAGGCCAGGGCTATCTGGGGATACGTGTGTGTGAGGGGGAAATAGCTCAGAAGGACTTTCCCTGTAATGGCTGCTCCAGGCCAGGTGCAGGAATGGAGAGCAGGTAACCTGTCTCCTATGCTTTCAAGGATCCCCCTGCTGGCACTCAGGCAGCGTGGAGGAGGAAGCCATCTCATCTGAACGCAAAGGGACAAAAGCTGGAAAAAAGTAGATTGGGACAACGAGTCAGGTGACGGGAGATGGGAGACAGAAACTGGAACTCTCAAGGAAAAAACACTAGCTGGGCAAGGAATCTTAGACTGGGATCCCAGAGGGAGGCTGAGACTGAGTGCCACAGAGTGGGCGGAGGGAAGTCTGGGACAGGTGGGGTCCGGAGGCTGGGGGCAGGAGGGGAGGGTGGGGCTGATTGGGCAAAGGCACTGGGAGCAAATGAGGGAAATGGAGACCTCTGAGACCAGATGAAGAGCTAGTGGAATGACTCAATAAAAAACACTTAGTCCAAAAAGATTAAACAATAGGCTAAAGCCCTCCACAAGGAAACAAAACTTCTACTCAATGTTTTTATGGAATTTCCAGCACAAACACTTCTTCATAATTTAACTGCTGCAATAAGCAACCAAGCTGGTCCCCTTCTTCATCTCGCACCAGAACATCTACAATATAGAGAAAAATCCAGTTTAAAGGAGCAAACCAAATAGGTCCTGGTTCACTTGGAACTGATTTAAGGCATTTGGATGGTCATAAATTCCTCTGCCGTTTGATTGTTCCTCCTAAAAAAACACAGTTTGTTGCACATGCGTCACGTTTGAGAATCACTGTAGATTTGTGGAATAACTTGGCTCCTTCCACAACCAAGAACACGTATCATAATCAGACACAAAGTCCTGACTGTTAACACTGCAGATAACAAGCAAAAAGCTTGACAATGCAACCTGCGGCCCTGATTCTCCTCTTAATTACACCCAGCATAAATTGTGAGAAGCTCAGTTGAAGTTAGAGGAGTTATATGGCTATAAAACTAGAGTGATCTCAGTATCAGAACTTGATTTCTAAAGCTAACAGTATTTCACTTATGTAAAACATGACTTCTTTCCCCCATATTTGTAAATAAATAGTATCAGAAAAACTGGTTAAAGTGCATTTTTCATTTACAGTTTGTCAGTTTGAAACATGCTTATAAAAAAATCCTTGTAAATCACTTTTGAAGTGAATTAAGTGTTTGTGAAACTAGTGTGCATTAGTTCAGCTCCTGTGGCCTCTTTAATCCTTGATCTCTTTGCTGAAATTGCCAATAATGGTGCTGCTAATTATTGCCAATTTTTTTTTATGTGGGCACCTGCCCATTGAGAAACTCATTTAGCATAGATCATAACAGATGGTAACAACTTTCATTATCTTTTGTCTTGGCTGACATTTGAAGTCACCCAAGTGAATGGCTCTGCATCCTATTATCTATCTGCATCCGATGACGAGAGCTGTAGCTCACGAAAGCTTATGCTCAAATGAATTTGTTAGTCTCTAAGGTGCCACAAGTACTCCTTTTCTAATGCTCCAAGAATCAGATCTTTCTAAGACTGTAAAACAGGACCCTATTATATTTTTGGTGGCTCTAATGCTCCAGGGTGTGGATGTTAGGCCAATTAGGATTTATTATATTGTTCCTCATTGTTAGGAAGTTCCTCCATCTAGGTAAGTAGTGGGGCAGGAGAATGTAGCATGGGCAACTAGAGGCCTGAGTGGTGAAAGGATAAGCGGAGCACTGGGGGTCATGAGAAATGAGGACTCAGCAAAGGCAAAGTTGCTGTAAAAGAAAAGAGACTCTGCCCAAGCAGAAGGGAAAGAACGCAAGGCTGGCAGGGGAAAGGAAAGAAGTGGAGAAAGGAGCTGACCATGTGGGGCACTGACTCAGATGTGTCTGCTGCATGTTTTCCTTAATGAGCACAATGATCTGATTTGGATAGCTTTCGAGCTTCTCCCTCTGCACTGCCCTTTCCATTCCTTGGGCTGGCTCGTTAGTCTGTGTCAGATCACAGGAGATGCCACCATTGAGCTCTGACTGATCTATCTGCTGCTGGGTTGAGGGTTTTCCCTTATTAAACAATGGCCCTGGCAACCAAGCTTTGTTTTGTGTCCCTAACACGTTGCTGGAGTTCCTGTCTTCTGCTATATGTCAAGAGCTTTAAATATTGCCATTATCTTGTATGGACATGGACCTAATCCAAAAGTGACTGAAATCAAGAGTAGACTTTCCATTTACTTCAATGGGCTTTGGACTAGGTCCACAGCACACACAATGTGATTCCACTGTTTAGATGGCCGGGCACTCATCTTTTCCCCTTCCTGAAGGATGATTGTCACGAGATTGGCTTTTTGCACAACTAAGAATATAAGAACGGCCATACTTGGTAAGACCAAAGGTCCATCTAGCCCAATATCATGTCTTCTGACAGTGGCCAATACCAGATGCTTCAAAGGGAATGAACAGAACAGGCAAGCATTAAGTGATCCATCTCCTGTCCTCTACTCCTAGCTTCTGGCAAACAGAGGCTAGGGACACCCAGAGCAGGGTGATAAATCCCTGACCATCTTGGCTAATAGTCGCTGATGGACCTATTCTCCATGACTAAAGGACTAATGGATGGACTAATGGACTTTTTCTGTGCCCCAACAATCACCTAATAAAGACTGGCTTCCAAATGTTACAAATGAGGGGAGAAAGAAAGTAGAAAAGAAAGAAAGTAGCAGAAACTCCTCACTGTTTCAGCACTTCAGTCTACCTCCGTTTCCGCAGCTGTAAATAGTGATAAATATACTGCCCTCCTGTGTAAAGCACGTTAAGATCTACTGACGAAAACCACGGTATAGGAGCTCGGTATTAATTATCTTACACAAATATTAGCAAAATATATAGAAAATGACCCAAGCTCCTTTCCACCGTGAGTTTTAAAATAATACATCAGTGATCAAATACAGCACTATATAGGAGCTAGGTATTATTATTACAGGCACAAAGTGCTATCACAGAATAATATATATCGTGGGCCAGACTTCAGCATCCACTCCGAGAGGCACAAACGAATTAAACTCTCACTTTTGTGAGATTTCTGAGCAGCTCTATTCCTGGGTGGTCACTCTCAGTCTTACAGACATCTCCCATGTGAAATAATAATAATAATAATAAAGAAAATGCCTGCCGTAATCAAAATCATTTAAAAAATCAGCTGGTCTTTCCAGATGAAGTGAGGGTCAGCTGGAAATAGCATTGCTGAATCTGCCCCCATTTCAACCAAGTCAGATTTCAAGGATAAGGGTTGTTGCCAGCTGGCCTGTGTAGCATGGGCAACAGCTGGGAGGATGTGAATTCTTTGATCACTGGATATCTGCACTTTTGTTTTCTATGCCACCTCAGAGCACATTTCCTGACACCTCTTCTTGCAAACGTGACATTTAAAGAGTGAGAGGATTTTTTTTTTTTTTGGAGAGTCTTTAGAGAGAGTTTGAGAACTTAGACACTTCACAGGAACAAGGGACACTTTCAAAATCCCCAGGTGAAGGTTCTTTCACTCAGAATTGAGTCAGGTAAAGGGGAAAAATATCAACTTTGTCGTCACTCTCACCCCTTTTAACAAGCCCTGATCCTGTCAAACTGAAAATCAGCTGCTTTTCTAACACCGTAATATGTTTGGGGCAGAGAATTCCTTACCAGTTTTCCCTGGCAGAATTCTCCAGTGCCCAGCCCAGTTAATCACATGGGATACTGCGGAGAGGTTTTAACCACTGCATTCTTACTAGTAAGAAGAGAGGAAGGAAGTTAAGTTAAACTGGGGCTCATGAGATCTGGTTTCTATGCCTGGCTCTGTCCCAGACTTTCTATATGATCTTGCACATGTCAGTTAGACCTGGATCCTCCAATGAACTCCACATGGAGCTCATTACATGGCTATGGTTTAAATTTCTCAGTGCTTTAATTCCCTTCTGTAAAATGGGGATGATAATACTTCCTCCAATCCTTTATCTGCCTGGTTTAGTTATATTGTAAGTTTTCATGGCTGAGAGAGACTCATGTACACAGAGCACCTAGCGTAATGGCAGATCTTGGTTGCGTTCTCTAGGGCACTCCTATCCTACAAATAATAAATCATAGTGTTTTGGTTTAGGCTTCCCTCACATCCACGTTATCTTCTCACCCACTACAATTTGAAAGCCATTCATTACAGATATTCTGGATCATCTAGAGTGAAAAGGCTGCACCCAAATGTCATGCATACAGGCTTGTGAGATCTAAAAACTAACTTCACCGACAAGATGAGCATGCAGAGTACAGCTGTTGGATTTATTTCCTAGAAGAGCTTCCGCTTGGTGGGATCAAAAGTGTTTGCTTGATTATGAGGTTATTTGGCATTAGCTATAGATGGTAGGTTTATAGTCTTGGGGCCTGATTCCGATTTCACTCACATTGGTGTAAATCAGAGTAACTCCAGTGAGGTCAATGGAGTTACACAAAGATGTATGTGCGGTCAGAATCAGTCCTAAGCCCTGGGGGGGTCTATCAAAGCAGAGCAGCTTTGACTTACAGCCAGGGCTCCAAAGGAACCCTACCAGCAGAACTGAATCAACATCCTCCCCAGTGTTTTGGCCATGCCTCCTCCCCATCTAGCCCATTTGCTGTGCTGTGCTGTATACCACTGGGTAAGTGAATCAAGTTACATGCATTAGGCTTATTAGATTTTGCCCTGTATCATGTTTAAAAAGGCTTTTAAAAAATCAACTGATGGAGCCTTCTTTTTGATTGTTGCTTCACACAAGTGTGCGCATTCTCTTTGCAGGGCTATAGCTCCACAGAGCTGGCTTCCTTTTTGTAGGGCTGTAATAAATATGTAAGCAAATTTGGAGTTGGAGGATTATAGAAGTTCAAGGCAGCACTTCCTGGAGAATGAAGTTTGCAAAAAGCAATAATTCACAGTGGCAGATTAAAATGTCAGCTGGGTAAGTGTCAAGGACTGCAGAGAACTCTGCAACACTTAACCTGAAATATTTTTGGAGAACTTTCCATGTTTGGCAAAATGTCTGCATTGATTTACATTTTGTCTTGAAGGAATGAGTGGAATTATTTGCTTTGTCTGCTTCTCAAGCCCTTTTGGCCCATTTCTGCAGGATGCTTTTCATGTGCTGATCGATAAATTTATGAATTTCCATGTTATCTTATCTGTCTACTTGTGACCTCATTTCTCACTGTAAAAGGGCCATCTGTGATCCCATAACCTAACTGGTGGGAAAGTTCACTCCATTTGCTGACATGGAGTACAGTTTTGAAAAGCATTTATAAATCTGAATGGTGCTGACTTTGTTGGTCAACTCAATATTGCACTTTATAAAGAAGGCTGTGGGGAAAAATTCCCACTGCTGGCAAGAGGCATGTTTTCCATAGATTCAGAAAGAGTCTAATTATTGGCAGGTTTGTCTCAATTTTTTGATTTTGGGAAAAAATGAAAGTCATTGGTCCAGATTCACAGTGGGGCCCAATATTCCCATATCTGGGTGCAGCCGAGGTGGAAGGATGAGCAGGGCAGGAAGCACAAGGTTAACAGCTATGGCTCCCTGAATCTAGCGCCAATGCTACGCCAGTCCCAGTGCAGACTAGAGCATCTTGAGTTTTGCTGTAATCTGCAGTGATTGGTTATGACCACCAAGGGGCCTTGCGCCAGCCAGGAGTTATCAGAGTGCAGAGTTGCCATCATCCTCGCCCCATCTCCTGCAGAGGAGGCTGCAGGGGGGTAGGGAGGGAAGGAATGGTACTGGAGCAGGGCAAAGGGACTGCAGGTCAATCGAGAATTGGGGCTCTGTATTTCTAGAAAATGATTAAAATAAAAAACTTGGAACTATATTCAATGGTGATGTAAAGAGTGGCACAAGTTAAATGCGGGTGCAGGGGCCAAAATAATCTAAATTTCAACAATAGGGTATTAATTGGCTGTCTAAAAAGAGATAAAGGTTAGATACCCCAGAGATGGAGGTGCCTAGATTGTGCACTCTTTGGGGCAAGGGCTGTCTTTTTGTCCTGTGTTTGTACAGTGCCTAGCACAATGGGGTCCTGGTCCGTGACTTGGGATCCGCTGTGCTACAAGAATAACATATAACAATAATAATACATAGGGTCTGAATTAGAGGGGCAGGTGGAAAGCTAGAAAAGGAGGGCATGGCCCATGGAGAAGATATTACAGGGACATGGTCAAGGGGACACTGCAACAGCAGCACAGGCAGTGGCCTCTTGAGTACGTGCCGAGACCGGCATTTCCCAAACTTTTCTGGCCACGGAACACTGCGTATCTATTTACGGAACCCTTCTAATATTATTTTGTAGTCGTTTGGTTTTCAGATTAAAAAATTGAATTATTTATGCTCAAATAGATTTTATATTATAAAACAAAGCAAAAATACTAGTTTAAAATAACTTGCACTAACAATTTCTAACCGGAAAGTGCGTATAAAGTAGTACCAAAATCAAGTGCAAGGCCCTTTTTTTAAAATTACGATTCTTTCACGGGACACTTATTCACATTGTGTGGAACACCAGGTGTTCCGCGGAACACAGGCTGGGAAATACTGGCCTAGACTCATGAGATGGTGCGCGGGGCTAGCCAGTGCAGCCACCTGTGCGGCCACAGCTATCACTGTTACTGATCTCGCTAGATCAAAGCTAGCTCTAGTATGTCGACATGCGCTGCGGTCACAGTGTCCAACTCCAGTGAAGACGCCCTTGAGATAGCCTAATAGGTGGTACAAACTGTGGGGAAAGTGAAGAGGAAGTTACATAAAGCAGCCCACACCTACACTTCCATTGACAGCAAATTTCTGAACACACAGATTTTTCTGCTCTTTCAGGAAAGTTGTCTCTGAAACCAAACAACATTTCATTATTGAAAATGTGTTGTATATAACATGAACCTAGTACCTTTTATATGGGGGATATAATGAAATATGAGAAATTTTGTTCATCATCAGACTTTGATACAATATACTGTTAGTATATGATCCGCATGTACGCTGCATGTAGTAATATAATATTTTGATATTTTTCTTTTCTTAATTTTATTAAATAATTGTCTTAGTATTATGCCTTTATCAATCATTATATTTTTGCATGAAGTTTACCTGGGCATATAATTAATATTTAATAAAAGATATGCTATGTAGTTATATATTAATATCTTTTCGCCATACATCTCTTATTTTCTAAATGATTATAAAAGTGCTCCAAATTAACAACATTGGAAATATATTTTCAGTGTTAATATGTTTTAATGTATTATGATATGTGGAAGAATCCCATCTTTCAATCTATACTGTACAGGGTCCACAGAGTGATCCTGGATTATGGGCCCAATTCACTGCTGCTCTACACCTTGTGTTGTCATTTGTACCAGTACAAAGGGAAGGCAAATTCAGTCTGAAAAACTACTAAATCAGAACATCTTTCATCCACTCTGTACTTTGCACAAGTGTAAAGGACTATAAGGTGAAGGCAATGGGTTCCTTTCTCTGCAGACTGAGCGGTTACGAAGGCAACTTTTTCTCTTTCGGCCTCTGGGTTAGCTGCTAGCCTGTCACTCTTGTTGCTTGCTCTGTCAGCATGCAGTTGTCCTATTGGCCTCAGGAAGTCAGATCTAGCACACCAACACTCCCACAGTCAGCTGTCACCTTCTTCTGCTCTCCCACCCACAGTGCCGGAGACTTTGCGTTGTTTCATTTTGCATGTTCTGCAGCACCTGACCCCACCTTGAATTACACCCTTAAAAACAAACTTGTGCAGGTGGGTTTGATTAGCACACTTCTTTACACCTCCACTTCTCATGGAGTGCTGTGTAGAGAGAACACTTGTTGGGTCATGTTCTGTCCTCACTGTAAGTAACTCCACGGATTTCCCTGCAGTTACTCTGAATTTACATTGGTGTTACAGACTGCTGAACGGGGCCCAGGATTTGAAACACAAAGCAACTTTTTTTTAATTAAAAAAAACACCTGGCGGGGGTTTGATAACTTTCAGGACAAATTTACAGGACAGTGTGAGTCTAAGTCAATGTAACTTGCATCTTCTTGCTAGCCTCCTCAGCCCACAATTTACACCAATTTCATCTGATTGATTTCCTTAGTCTTGCAAACACTTTTGAATGTGTAACTAACCATACAAATCCTCAGAAAGTGGCCTACAGGCTCCACACACTGAGGAGGTGGAAGAAAAGGGTGTAGCAGGAACAGCAGTAAGAAGGTGTAAGCTAAAGAAGGTCCCTTCTGGCACATTGGTATGTAAGCTGCACCAACCCTGACTCCCTCACATCCACCTACTGCCTGTGTAACTTGCACCATCTTACTCATCGCCTCTGAATTTGGCTGTGTCTTTGGAAATTCCAGTCAGCTGGTGATATGTTATGCTTGACAGCACTGGCCAAACTATTTTGGATACAAACAGATGGCTATTTGGAATTCAAGATGTATAATGGCTAACTGTTTGGGTTCCTATGGTATCCAGAGTAAATGGGAAAATGAAAGATCTTCTACGATGCCAGATCCACAAATACCAAGAATAGGTAACTCCTGTTACATGTACACAATTACTTTTGAAAGTAGTTTTCTCATTTCTGAGATATTTTAAGCATACTCTATGCTCGGAAAAATTATGTTGTCCAGCAGCTCAAGAATATGTATTGAGGGGTCAAAAAGAACTCTTTTAGATTTCCCTGGCAAAATAATTATTTTCCACGTAACCACAAGAAAATGTTCTGAAAGAACATTAGTGATCAGACCAGAATTCTAGCCAGCATAGAAATCATTACACCTCTCATTACCAGCTCTTGAGCTGCTCTTCTGCTCTGGGTCCAGATTAATTAATTATTAATTAAATACACATGCAAGTTTGATCTTTGTTGCTACCTTTTGCTATGCCAAGACTTTCCTAGCCAATAAGAAAACTTCAGGCATGCCAGAGGGGTCAGGATTACAAAAGATTAATATCCTTGTCATATGACAGAGGTCAATAGCCATTGACTCCAATGACTACCCTAAGAGCAAAAAGAAAAGGAGTACTTGTGGCACCTTAGAGACTAACAAATTTATTTGAGCAGAAGCTTTCGTGAGCTACAGCTCACTGCATCGGATGCATTCAGTGGAAAATACAGTGGGGAGATTTATATACACAGAGAACATGAAACAATGGGTGTTATCATACACACTATAAGGAGAGTGATCACTTAAGATGAGCTAATACCAGCAGGAGAGCGGGGTGGGGGGGGGAGAGAAAACCTTTTGTAGTGATAATCAAGGTGGGCCATTTCCAGCAGCTGTCAAGAACGCCCTCCACCCACACGAACATGATACAATTCTGTGGTGACCTAGAATCCTATTTTCGACGTCTCCAACTCAAGGAATATTTCCAATACACCTCTGAACAACATACTAATCCACAGAGACCTTCCTACCAACATTACTACTACTACAAGGAACATTACTTTTAGTGCAGTGGTTCGGGCACTCACCTGTGGTGTGGGAGACCCCTGGTTCAAGTTTCCCCTCCGCCTTATGAAGAGAAGGATTTGAACAGGGATCTGCCACTTCTCAAATGAGTGCCCAAACCACTGGGCTATGGTATATTCTCATGTGTGGCTCCCTTCTTCTGCTGAAGCTGCTGCATTCTGGTTAAAAAATTAGAGTCATTAGGGAAGTGGGACTGGGTCCTGGGTCAGTGCCTGACTACTAGGCTATAGAGTCATTCTCATGCTTGTGCACTTGCATGCTCGCTCTCTCATGACTCTCATTATTTATCTAGAGTGCGACAGCTGCAACAGAGAGAGATTGAGGGAGCCCCACATCAGAATATCCCAAAAACTAATTGTTAGGGCACTCACCTGAAAGATAGCAGATTCCTTTTCAAATCTCTTCTCATCAGGTGGAGGAGGGACTTGAACTTGGGGTTTCCCACATCCCAGGTGAATACCCAAACGAATGGGCTAAAAGCTATATAACTGAGAGTCCCCCCTCTGCCCCGCTGCTTTGTGTGAACTTGACAGGGACCTGATCTGGTAGGTTGCCTCTGAATACACCTACCAGATTGTGCCCCACACGCAAATGAGGTATCCCAATGCCTATCTTTTCCCAGTTTGTGAATCACTTTGGGGTTTAGATGGGAGATGAGTATCCATACACCCAGAAGAAGGCAGCACTGTGCATGGCCAGTGGCAGAAATGTAGGCATCTACGGAACTTTTTACTCCAAAAATGTAGGCATTGAGTGAGTCTAAGGGTATGTCTACACAGTAAAGAAAAACCATGGCTGCCTGTGTCAGCTCAGGCTCAGCCTGCGGGGACGTTTCAATACTATGTAGATTTCCGGGCCCAAGCCCAAGCTCCAGGTCCTCGCAGGGTGGGAGCTCAGATTCCATCCCGAGTCCAGAAGTCTACATAGCAATGAAACAGCCCCACAGCCTGACCCCCACAAGCCCAAGTCAGATGATATGGGCCAACCATGGGTGTCTAGTTGCTGTGTAGATGTACCCTCAGTGCCTACAGGGCTCAGTGGGAATTTTGTGAAATGTAGTGGAGCCTGAAATGGAACTTAGAGCCTAAACCCAGACTTAGGTTCTGATGTTTGGGGTTTACGCACTTAAATACTTTAGTAAATCTAGGCCTAACTCCCTGATTCAGCAAAGCACTTAAATATATGGTCAAGTCTCACTGGTTTCAATGGAACTTAAACACATGTTTGAGTTCTTTGTTGAATCAAGGCCTTAATTACATATTTATATATCTTAACAAGTCACCACATTTTCTGGGTGATGAACAACGCACAACTCTCAGTGAATTCAGTGGGAATTGCAGATTGCTCACCTTTAAAAATCAGGCCACTTTTATTTTGATGCCTAGCTTTTGGCTACAAGTCTAAATAATTTGGCTTTAAACAAAACCCTCAATAGCCTTTGCAGGGTTGTTTAGGACACTAGTTCAGTCACTCCTGGACCTCATAAAATCTATAATTTGCCACTTTGTGGTTAACAAACAGCAGGATTCTAAGTCTACTAAAGGACTGACAGCTGCAACAGTGACACCAGTTTTAATTGCAGCCAAATGGAGGTCACAAAGAGCTTTCTGTAACAGTAGATGGTGCTCTGTAGTAATTTCATCACTACCAGAGTTTCTTGGCTATACTCTGCTTATTGCTGTCAGCTGAAAAGCTCAGATGTCAGTGCTGTATTTCTGGGAAGAGATTAGCAAAGATGAAGAAAAGTCAATGTTTCCGGAGGTTAAGGAGGTCACTTTAGGTGCTGAATGTTGCACCGAGTCTCCACCAAAGGAATCTGTGTGTATTTACCCTCCCTTAAATTACGGTCTAATAATTAATGATCTGGGGGCCTCTCTTCCTGACTTGTGACCCACAATACATGCCTATAGAAAACTCAAGGGATATTTGTAATACCTTGGAAGGAATAAAACTATAATCCACCATTTCTGTGATCCTTTAATGCCAGATTTTGTAAAAATTATATATATATTTTTGAGATCTTAATTATTTTGATTTATGAAATATTTTCATAGCACAAGCCTCCTGAGATACATTTACTCCTGCAAGCAGCTGTAAACCAGCCGCCAGGGCAAGACTGAGGTTCCCAGTGTATTTTGATTTTTATTGGGCATTCTTATCCTGCGTTAACCAGTTAAAATGAGAAGACAAGAGTCTCATAATAGGAAGCTCGCTGGGCTAGGAGGGTAGGCCTGATTCTCCACATTGGGCAGTCATGTACATCTGTACAAAGAGGGTTATCTCAAAATGGTAGAGCCAGACCATCATCCGCATAACTCCATTGACTTCAAGAGAGCTGTACCAATTTACACCAGGGAAGCATCTGGACCACAGAGCTTTACATCCACTTTCCAGTCACTTTGAACATGAGTTAATGAGTGCACAGGGAAGGAGAGAGTCAGGCCCAGTGATCTGTGAAAGGTGCCATATTGCTAGTCTGGAGTCTGAAGTCCTCTTTACCCACACAAGAAGTAGCAATAGCACAGAGAGGGGCAGTGGAAGCTTCCCCACTGTACGGAGGTGTGAATAGTATGTAGGGGTCTTCATATATTGGGATAACCAAATCCGAATCAAATTATTGCACTTCTACCACTCCTGCCCCAGGAACTGACCTAACATCTGCTCCTTGCTGGTTCTAGAACTCTCTTTCTTTTAGGGTTTATCTACATGCAATTTCTGGACCACTGAAACTATATCAGTTTGTAAGATGATATAGAGGTACAAAAATGTGTCTAGATTAGTCTTTCATGTCATCTGGATGACTGCCTGGTGGCTTGCAACCCCCTCACTCACTACTTCTTTGTCCTGTTTTGGGGCATGGTGGCCACTACCTAATCCTTCTCCTTATCTTCAGGAGATAAACCCACATGCTGCCTTGGTGGGTTTCTTGGTGTGGCTGCTGTAGTATGAGGAGTGGGACTAGAGAAAGAGGCTCAGGTTTGCGGAGGAACCTAGTTTGGTGTGACAACTAGAGCTCCGGAGTTCAAGCTGGTGGCCAGGCTGCTACTGGACACACATACCATTACACATGTAATCCTGACTCAATAAAGATATTTTTCCTGCAGCTCTGCCTGCCTGACACATCACTTTTTGCTAATAAAACTTGAGTCACCTACTCGGGGCCTGAATTTCAGAGGTGCTTCTTGTGACGCAGAAACCTCTTGGTGCCAACTGGCAGAGGGCACAGCGATTCAGGAATCCCCTGGATTCACCAAAAGGGGTCATGTAGAGTCTCTACTGAAAGCATGTGTCACACTGCTTGTCATGATCATTGCAAAGTGTATGTGCACATAATGTGTAAGGAGTTCTGTATGTACACTGGAAATTATGTTCTAAGTTCACACAGGTCACCAGAAGGTGATAAAAAGATTCTAGGAAGGAAGGGAGGACCAAATACTCATCTCTCTGGCAGACCATTGTGTACTGTATACCTCCAGGCCAACTCAGTCAGTGTTAAAATAAAAACAACAATGGACATACTTGGAGACTGGCTATGTTTGCTGTCTGGGCCAAGTGCAGGCCAGAGGATTTACAAGGACAAAGGAACCTCAAAGGGGACCATCTGGGGTAAGGGGCATTGTGACAGGGTGCTGAGCAGGAACTGCTGAGCCAGCCCTCTGTCACTCCAGCTCCAATTAAGGGATGTGAATTGGAGCTGGTTAGAACACCTGGCCCTTATTGGGGAAGCAGGGAGAGCTGCTGCCTTATTAGGCTGGGGCTGTATAAAAGCCCCAGGGGAAGGAAGCCAGGGGGGGAAGCAGGGAGAAAGGGAAAAAGCAGGGAGTGGAAGCAGGGAGGTAGCTCTCCCCTCCCTTGGTAAAGGGATACTTGTATGGTGAAAAGGTGGTGGGAGCACTACCTGTAAATAACTGCACCGGTGGTTACTGAACCCAGGGTCTCTGAGTGACTTTATCAGCCCAACAGGGGTAGGAGCCAAGAGGGCCCTGCAGCACCTTGTTACAGGCATATTCTGCAGCTTCACAAAAGAAGTGGAGAGGGGATGAGATTTCATCCTTCAGTCTGCAAAGATAAGCTGCCAGCAGGCTGATCTGATGAATGGAGTGTCTCAGTCAACCTGTTTGAAAATGCTGGGAAAAGGATGTGAGGGAAGCTATCCTGTAGGAGACAGGAAATGTCTTGTGAGCTAAGCTTAGGCTCTAGAAAGCATGTTCTGATTTTGTTTTATATGTAACCATTAGTTTCCAAAGTCATTTGATCTCTGTTCCTTGATAATAAACTTGTTCCAGTTTTCACTACAGACATATCTAAGTGCTGTGTGTCACATGGAGTAGTGGCCCTGAGTTGAAACTAGTAAGCTGGGATGTGCTATTCCTTTGGAAGTAGATAATCCGGTAATTTTGTGAGTGTCTGTGGTGTTTTGATGTTGCTTGTAATTATTAGAATTGGGAGCACTGGCTGTTGGGAGTCTGAAAGGACAGGAAACAGGAAGGAGGGGGAGGAGTTGAAGAGGCTGAGGGAGAGCTACTGAGGGTGCAGCAGCAGCTTGGAAAAGAGGTTTCCACTTTAAAAAATAAAGTCCTGTTGAAGTCCTGTTGCCTGGCTACTACAACAGTGTCCAGCAGGGATCAGAGGCTGGGCACTCCAGAGGGATGCTCGGATGACTCAGGAGTTGGTGTGTGCCTATTGCTAACCTGTAAAAAGAGAGCAAGGCCTGCAAGGCAGTGGAGTCAGGGAACTGACCCATGGCAGGCAAAGACAAAACTTCCTTATGCAAAGGAAGGTGGTAGCAGGATGCCCCCCTCAGTGGCCCTGGGAATTGCCACTCTCTTCACCTGCTCTGTCTAGATCAGGCATGGTCAAACTGTGGCCATGGTTACAGCGCGGCTCATGGAGCTCCTCCCCATTCTCCATCTACCAGACTAGGGGGAGCGGGAGGAGCTTGGGGCTTCTGCCCTGCAGCAGGGCAGTGGGAATAGGGGCTTGTGCCCTGCAGGAAGGGAAGGGTCTAAGGGCTTTAGCCCCATGCCCTAGCAGGCACTGCCCAATGGCACAGGCTGTGCGTGCTCTGCGGCTCTTGAACTTCTGAAGATTATTGTATGCGGCTTGGAGTGGTCAGTAAGTTTGGCCAGTCCTGATCTAGATTCTTATATCATACTCATCACTGTCATACTTGAACACCTATTTACTTCAGCTCCCACTGACTTCAGCTGCATTGTGGGTGCTCAGTGTAAGCCTGTCTTGACACGAGTAATTAAACATGGGGAAGACCTAATTTCTGGCAAGACAGGATTAGGGAGGTAACAAGATCAGCAGGCTGAAAGGGAATGTTTGTGATAAGACAAGTAAATGGGTCAGTAATCTAAAAGACAAAATGTCTGAGCTAGCTAAGAAAAAAGGGGGAACACTCGGGGACCATTTACTAAGAGCAAGGCAACAATGGATAAAATAAATTGGGAGTGTAAAGTTGAGGTAAAGCCTAAATTGTACTTGGACAGAGCATGCTGTACAGGAATTGGTTCCTACAAAGTAACCAAGCCAATCCCAAAACGTGTGATGCAATGTATTGTAAATGCATCGTAATGAGTAAATGTTTATTAAGGAAGAGGTGTGCTGTGTAACTTTGGATCTATGATGTACCCTGCGTCTACGCCCTGCATTTTAGTCTGATCAACTCAGCAGAGCATTGCTACATGCCAAATAAAGATACCTGAGTGATGAAGGCTGGCATTGAACTGAGCTCTTTGGAAGCTGAGTGGAAAGAGGTCTTGGAGGGTATCCCAGCACTCAGCAGCTTTGAAAAAATCAAACCCCACGTGTCACTTTTGAAAATTTTGGCCTAAGTCTGTGGCTAGGGAAATCTATCACTTGACTTCCTGGTGTTATGGATTTGAAATGACCCCTCCTGGGTTTAAGACATGCAGTCCACATCTCCAGATATGAACATGCCCACAATTCAGAGGTGTTTGGATCTGGAGTTCTGGACTTGGTTCATCACTAATACTTGCTGAGTTTATGGGAGCCCACCTAGCAACCCCACAATTCCTGGAGCCAGATTATCCCTGCCATCATATATCTCCTGGGAGCCAATAGCTAAGGCCACAACTCTCTGCCTCCCCTCCCTACTCTAGTCCAAAATGTTTTCTGTAGGGAGAGGAAGTGGCCTGAACATGCACCCAGAGAGTAATGGGAGGGAAACAAGGTGTTTTGTAGAGGCCATGCACTAGGGATCACAACAGGGCAATATTTCCTTTGCCCCAGTCTGCCTGGCAGTTGACACTGAAAAGTGTTTCTTACTTCTGCTCCACTCTGGGAGTATGGGTGTCCATATGGGTTAAAGTGCAAGAATTAACCATGCATGGAAGTAGGCATACTCTTTGCATTATATCTTGAATAATTAATTGATCCTTGTATACCTTGCTGATAAGAGTTGGGAGAAGAGGAAATCAGGTCATTTAATTGACCCGCAAAAGATCTTTTAGATGGTAAAGATGAGAGGCCTTAACTGGCCATTGATTTGTATGATGAGGAGTGGCAATTTGGCATCCAATTAAGTCTACAGGGAATAGGCTAACCATCCAAAGAGACAGCAAGCATTCAAGCCATTAGCCACCCTCTCCAAAGAGAACAGTAAATTGGGGGAGTGCGGAGAGTGTCCAGAGAGTGCTTTGGGAATAGAAGGATGAATGATTAGTACTCTGCTAATATCCTGAGTACTGAACCCTTACATAGCCAGGTTCATGGAACACATCATATAGCTCTACTTTAATGAAGTTCTGCCTAGACTGCCTGGCCTAGTGAAATGATATTGCTTAAGCTCTCATAGCACTGGTAGAGAACAAAACAGACTGGACGATGTTATCTGTAATATTATAACAAACGTTTTTCATTTTTTGGCAGTTTTGCCCACATTTAAAAGTGAACCAGAATTCTTTCTGCCTGTGGTAAAGTCCAAGGAAATCAGAATATGAAACCTTTGTTGATAAATTTTCTTTTGACATATACATTTCTCGAAAAAGTGCTGAGTTGGAGCTCAGAAAATTGAGATAATTAAAAATTATACAGTACAAAGACACTGAGGGTTTTTATTATTATTTTTCTTTCAAACCTATGCAGGTTCAGGGAAATGTCATCACAGCTGTGGGGTTGCATTTTCAACCAGATGTATATGGATTGTTAATAATCTGCACATCATCAATGGTTTGAAAGCACTTCTCCCAGAAAAAAATACCCCAGAGTTTGCATCTCTGCTGAATAAGCTGTCATTCTAGGCGCAAATAAAAATCATTTTGTTTCTCTAGGCCATTTTGACTCAGGGAGCATTGATGTTATTTTCACAATCAATATCAATACTAATATTTTTTCCCAGTGAGTTAAAGTTCGGACATTGAGCATGTCTGCCATACTCAGCTTTTGAGAAATCACCAATGATCATGGCCGGTAATTTTCAGTTTTGTAGAGAAGATACATGAAATGGAAATTGGCAAACTTGTGATTCCACTCAAGTGTGTCTGGTGAAATTATTTTGGATCGGTAACATATGCGAAAGAAGTCTGGAGAACTGGCCAGACGTTCTGCATGTTACGTGCCAGAAGAGCCAAAGCAGCACTCACCCACAATTCAAATGCCTTTCAAAGCTTTAGAAAGGCTTAATTAGTGTAGTAGTCACTGTTCACGAAGTATAGATTATGGAATGGGCTATACAGGAGAGCTGAAATGATTAACTGACAGGTCAGCTCAATCCTGGGGACATTTTCCCTTCAACATAAACATTTGTCTTCAGCATTTTTTAAAAATTACAGTAGACTAGAAGCTGGCCAAATATTTAGTGGTTTTGTGAAATTGTTTGGTATTCGTATCTACTACAGTTCTACAGAAAACTGTTCTACGTGTTGTTTCTTTTGCCATATGGTGTCCCAGAGTGGAGTGCAGGATTACAAACTTTAAGATTTGGCAAAGAAGAATGCGATCTATAGCTGTTTTCATACTTTCTAAAATCTTCACAGAGAGATTCATGTCCTGCCAATATTTAGTACAATACCATTAGAACTGTAATTTTTCACATATTGGGTAAATTACAATGGGCCTTGCTGTAATGCCTTCAGCTCCCATGCTTCTCATCATCCTGAAATCTGACTGGCTGATGATGGACATTCTTCCCCTCACCACCCTTGTCTACATCTTCACTGTCCTGAACAGCAGATATTCAAACAGCAAAATTATGAAGAGCCCCAAGTTCTTTTTAGGCATGTATCATACAGAACAAAGGTCAGACTGAGCCTGGCTCTAGAGGGAGTGAGCAGGTGGGGGAGGTGCAAGAAGCCTTTTTTCATTTAATCCCTATTCACAAACTGGCCACAGTTGCAGTCCCCGTGATCTCTCTTCTAGCTTTAAAGACCGTTAAAGAAGCAGGGTAGAAACAAGGCCACGACCCCCTTCCTCATCAGCTAGCATACCTAGATGGCCATGCAGGGTAGCATATGCTGCACTCCTTTATGGTACATCTGCATATGTGGGATTTGTGAGCAGCAGAGTTTTGCTGGAGTAGTGTTTTGCCGCACTGTTTCTAGTGCCTTAAAGATACTGGGGCCAGACCCTGAGCTGGTCTAAATTGGCATAGCTCCATTTTGACCTCAATGTAGCCATGCCAATTTACACCATCTGAGGATCTGGGTCACGAGTTGACTCTACATTTAGACATCAGGGGCAATAATGGATTTAGTACAAATTTGGCTTCTATTGGTGCAGACTGCATAGGGCCCTCAGTTTAACCATCCATAATCCTAAATCAGCAGATAATAGTCTCATTGGTGGATGTCTTTTGCTTACTTCTTCCTCTATGGACATGTACGTAATATGAAGACAACTCCCCACAACACTTTGTTACATGGAAGTCAGTTTGCACAGATAACATGGTAAGGTTTAATTACACATGCACAGAGAGCACACACATACGGGATGGCCCTCAGAGACTGAGTGACACCACTGTGAGATGAGAGCCCTTATAGGGCAATACAGTACTGGATTGTCAGTCTTATTTGTTGAGTTACTTAGAGGGCTTGAAAGAATGAGCCCATTATGGTTTTTCCAAGCAACTCATTGGAGGCTCTTTAATAAATGCTTTGAGGTAGGTGTGAACATAAATGTGGAAGCATATTTACGGTTATCTGGGTCTCAAAATCAGGTACTCACTAACCTTACAAATATATGCAATATAAAATCAGATACTTGAAAGATGCCCTCAAGCATTTTTCATTGAGAATTATGGGACAATATGCATTGTCTATCATCATTATCATCTGAGTACTGATGACATGCTTATATGGCTTTTACTTTTCACTTTAGAAAAATCTTGCTGATTTTGCCTGGCCTGGCCTCTGGTTCTTCCTGAATATCTGGGAATTAGAAGAGACACCATATTTTGGGACAACAGCGATATTCCTTCCTTTGTTCTCCACTGTTTCACAAAGGAATAATCAATCCACCTTCCATTTTCTCCATCCTGTGTTCTCATATAAATGTTTATGTGCCTATTCAGCTGGATGCAAGGGACGTCCATGAAAACAACCCACTAACATCTGCTCCCTATGCTCCTGTTGTCTCTGATTTCACTTTTTACTGCACCACTACTCAGCCTCCACTGTGTCCTTCTCCTACTCTGCCCTCCTGCTTCACCATGAGAGCTGACATGAAACCAGACACTTCCAGCTTGGCTTACACAATTTAACATGTCGATCAAGACCATCTGTGGCTCCCTGTCCACTTCCCATCCCCATTAAATTTAATCCTTTAAGTATAATTTAAAAGTTTCTCACTGATATGTATCACTTAATCATTTAAACAAAGCTTCTCGCATACATAGAGATTGCTAAATTAAATACAGAAATATTTATTTATCTTGCAAGTTTGAGAATCCTGAGCTTTCTGCCCTGTACAGCTTGCCCAACCGTATGGTTCAAACCATGTGAAACTTGCTTCCTGAAAGCCACTCCTATGGGAATAAAGAAAAGGAGTACTTGTGGCACCTTAGAGACTAACCAATTTATTTGAGCATGAGCTTTCGTGAGCTACAGCTCACTTCATCGGATGCATACCGTGGAAACTGCAGCAGACTTTATATACACACAGAGAATATGAAACAATACCTCCTCTCACCCCACTGTCCTGCTGGTAATAGCTTATCTAAAGTGATCATCAAGTTGGGCCATTTCCAGCACAAATCCAGGTTTTCTCACCCTCCACCCCCCCCACACAAATGGCCCAACTTGATGATCACTTTAGATAAGCTATTACCAGCAGGACAGTGGGGTGAGAGGAGGTATTGTTTCATATTCTCTGTGTGTATATAAAGTCTGCTGCAGTTTCCACAGTATGCATCCGATGAAGTGAGCTGTAGCTCACGAAAGCTCATGCTCAAATAAATTGGTTAGTCTCTAAGGTGCCACAAGTACTCCTTTTCTTTTTGCGAATACAGACTAACACGGCTGTTACTCTGAAACCTGTCCTATGGGAATGTTAGCAACTAATAAGGCCTGCTTGGTTCCATTGGAAAGGAACACTCTAAAATTATTGGCAAACTAAATTACACCCTAGCTAAGACCACGACCAAAAGTCAGCCCAGCTTTCAAATCTTAAACATGCCTGATGGTCTCAGAGTCTAATGGCTGCTAATCAGTGCCCACATCAGGACCCCTGCTACTAGCTTTCTGATTCTTGATACTTGGTACATGCTATTTTACTCCTCAAACCTGGCACCTGATTCTTGCTATCTGATAGATGACTCTTGAGGATGGATGTATGAACTGATTTTGGAAAAATGTAGCAATATTTTGAGTTTTTGCCCATTCTACAAACAAGACAAATACGTGGCTCCTGTCCTAGAAAATTCAACCTCTAAATCAGACACAGCAGGCCTGATTTTAGATGATTTAAACTTGTTTTTACACTGCTGCAATTCCATATATTTCAGAAGAAACAGGATAGTAATAATAATATGTCTAAGAAAGTTGCTGAGGCTTCTTCATTGGTGGTGTTTAGAAGAAAATAAACAGTGACGCTTAGGGCAACAGGGCAGAGGAACTCCTGCACTCTGTAGCCCATATGTATGCTATGTACATGCTGACATCATGGTGCCAGATAAAAATCACACACATGGGGCAATAAGAACAGAACTCAGGAATTTCTGCTTAGCAGTCAAATGTCTCTACACTTGAGGAAAACGGATTATTAAATGTAGTAATATTAGGGTCTTTGTCCTCTGAAGGTTGCAGCCACTAGAAGGCAACATTTTCATATACCCAAGTTGGTTGGACATGCCATCCTCCCACAAATATCCCTTCCAGCCTTAAAAATCAATGAATCTGTGATGTTCCAAGACCTGAAATGCAGCATGTAGTACCTTCTGACTAACAATTAAAGGCTAAATTAAGGAGCCTAGATTCTGCCACCCTTTCTTTTTTGATAAAAACGGATACAGTACAGTACATTTATTAAAAGGAATAACTGGCACATGTCTGTAGGAGCTTGTAGGGACAAGAGGGTACCCTAATTCGGACACAATAATATAGATAAATGAGAAATATTTAATTTAGGTCTGGGTAACAAATATGCCATCATAAGGATTCATCAATGGGACAGTGGACTCCTTTTTTGAATTTCAACAAATAAATGGCATTGCCATGCATTGTATCACTAGTAGGGCTGGGGAAAAAATTTCAGCTCAATTTTTTTGGGGTGAAAAATGCAGATTTGGTGATAGCGATTTTTTTTTTAAACTTTTCAATTTGCTGAAAATTTAGAAACATTTTGGATTTTGGTTTAATGTGAAATGTTTTTTCCCCCTCTCAATTTTTCAGAATTGCCAGTGAACCAAAAAATCCATTATTCACACAGCCATTTGTTCGTAATTACTTGTGACATTTTAATTCAATTTATTTTTTTAACATTTTAAAAATTAACGTCTCCCTCTTCACCTAAATACATTAACACCTCCCTGTTCACTTTGCAGAATTTGACTCATGTTTGAAACAGCTGCCTTGTTTCCTTCCAAGAGCTGATTCCTGGGCCCAACCCTGCCAGGTACAGTGTGCCTTCAGCTCCCATTGAGTCCAATGGAAAAGAAGTGAGGATGCTCAGGCACCTTTTGGATCCTTTCCTCTACTAAGTTTTTTATTTCAGAGGTTAGCATTTGCTTTGTATTGAGGACATTTTAAACTACAATTTTCTTGAGTCAATTTTCCTTAAAATGGATGAAGATGTAGGCTCTCACAGAGCGAAGATTATTTATGAGTGAGCCTTTGCGTGTGCATTTGCAATGATGCTAAGGTCACTCAAACTCCAATCCTTACAGCTTTGAAAAGGACTGAGGCCATGATCGCCCAAACAAATAGGTACATTAAATTTCTTCTTCAGTCTAAATATAGGAAATATTTTCTCCCTCTTATTGTAGTTTCTTTCTTATGTAACTTTAAAGCAGTGGTTTTTCCCCTCAGTCTAACATTGTTGCTGATGATAAATCTGCTTCCCAGCCCATGCAGCATTAGTGTGGGAGAAGCGCTGTCATCCTGCATTCTTTGCGCATCATTTCATATTTTCAGATAACTAGAATTACAACAAATAAATCTAGAATGACACTGATGATCTGTGACAATCAGATAATATGCTAAAATACCCATGGGAGATCTGAGTGTCTTTAAACATCATCATTATACTAGTTACTAGTGTTGGGCAAACCTATAAAGTTTCAGAATTTGGATTTATTTGGATGATAATTTAAAAGTACACATGTATGATGTTGGGAGTTGTGTTGGGAATTGGCTAGATGATGCTAGAGTATAGTTGTTAGAGTTAGACTCTTGCAGCTGTGGTTTGTTCTTGGAAAAATCTCAGTTGTTGTGTTTTGCCTTTTCAATGACAAACCCCAAAACAACCATAATTTTGGTCATGGACTCTGAGGGAGTATTTGATGCTTTCCAAGTTTCCCCTGCTCACTCATGATATCAGCAAGCTAAAATAATAAATGCCCTTTGCCCTTTAAAAAATTCTTGTCTTGTTTTTAGGACTATGAAGGATATTAAAATTAAAAAGATGCAAGCTGCATGTGCATTGCTAATATGCATGGAAGAGCATGAAGCAAAACAATCCCAGTACTGCCAGTCACAGGTTCTGGAACTAAGGGCAGTGGGAGTGAGGCAGGACCCCTTGGCTTGAACAGGGTTTCCAGTTTCGTTCAATCATACACAGGGTTTACAGTTTCGTTCAGTGGCTCTCAGCACCCCCACTATTCAAATTGTTCCAGCACCCCTGTTGCCAATATAAACATGTGCATATAAATAAGCCCTGTCATTGCCCAAACGTACACAGGAACACAAAATAAACCAGTACTCAGCAAGCCTGCAACCCCAATGACATCCTCCCCTCCCAAGGTCCTATCCAGGCCCCACACCATTCCTGGAGCTCATCTTCTCACACTCTAATCTCAGCATTTCTCATTTTATCTTCCCATCCAGCCTGTACTTTTCCATCACCCACCCCTCACCAGGTCCTGTAATTCCAAAGGACCTCTGAGAAATCATGGCATCCGGAGGGCAGCAGAGGGAGAACTTAACCAGATGGTATTTCCTGTATAGACACCCCCATACCTCGTGACTCGCTTTCCCCCCTTTCTCTGGGAAAATACATCCAAGACAGGTGACCTCCTCTGTCAGTTTCTTTAGATAGGAGAGGTAATTTCAAACTAACCAATTTTAGCCTAAGAAACATAATTGGGTTCCTCTTATTCTGGGTCATGTTCACTCTATCTAGACTAAAAATGCAGCTTCTCTTTTGTGGCTTTGGGAATCTACAGATGTCTTCTCTTTTTTGTTTGTGGACTGCGAACTTAATTGTTCTGCAGTAGAGTTGGGCTCCGAGTAATTAACAAACCTGTTACCACTTTACTTGACTTCAAATGGCTCGTATGCAATAGGCTGAGACATGATTCCTTGGGACAGTTAAAACCTCTTCCCACAGCATATGGAGTTGCCAATATATTTTTAAAATCACACCATACACCCTAATAATTACAATTACAATTATGGACAAAACAAAAACCAAGAGAGTCCTATCCTGTCATAGCTACAATTAGCTGCTTTCCAATTCACTCATCTCCTTGGGAGAATGTCACCCTAAGGCTCTGCCTACAGCCCTTTAGACCACTGTGGTAGGACTGTGTGTTGGCTATGGATTTCAGTGGAGTGGCCATGCAGTGGGGCTTCTGCAGCTTTGTGCTCAGAGTCATGGAGGTGGAGCTCAGTGCTGACACTGAATCAGGTGGTGTGGCCTGGATAGGGCTATGAATGGAAGAGCAGCTTGCATGTTGATTGGTGTGGAAGTAACTTACATCTCCAATCATTGCTGAGTTCCCCACACAGAGCCTGATTACCTTGGCTTTGTGTGGGGAAGGGGGAATTTCACTCATAGGGTCTTCCCTGCATCATTAGGCATAGCTGTATGTACTTAGGCCTGGGCCTGTCTTTTGGCCAGAATGCTCTCTAAGGTTTACAGAGTGCTGAGCAGACCAGCGCTGTCTAAATTTCATACCACCTCATCCGAGCAACTGTCAGCCCAAGTGCTAGTTGTTAGAGCACTAACTGAAAACAATTGTAAAAGTCACAGCACTGTCATACTCACCGTTTCTGTGCATTGTGATGAGTTCCTCTTCTTGTCATTACTAGTAGGGTAGAGTAGCTTCTCTCTGGCTATCAGATTATTTTGTCATCCTATAGCATAAAAAACAAAATACGATGGGTATAACGGGGCATGTCTACACACTGTAATAGGAGGGTTAAAATGTAAATTTTGTCTGAGATTGTAGCCACAGTGCACATACTGATACACGCTATCATCTGCATTGTTTTAAAGAGATATCTTAAATCATCCTGTCTGCATGGAGAATAGTACGATGAGACATAAGTAAGAACAAAGAACCAGATGGCTCAGGGGATAGTAATAGGGAGTAGTAATGTTTTGGACCAAACGTTTCAAATTTAGATGTCTAAATTTAAGTAACTAAGGGTGAGACTATTCAAAGCTGCCTAATGGATTTACATGCCCAGTTGCTGTTAATATTAATGAGAACTGAATGTCCATATCCCCTTGCAGCCTTGAAAAATCCCATCCTAAATTTGCACTTAGGCGTCTAAATACAAGTGGCTCAATTTTCATAGATGCTGATGTTTCACAAGTCCCAGTGAAGTCCATGAAATCTCTCCAGATGATCAGAACCTTTGAAATCAGCCCACTTATACATCGGTGCCTAAATACAGATGTAGGTGCCCAAAATTAGCCACTTGCAAAAACTAGGGTTTTTGATTTCAAAAGGGCTGACTTTCAAAAATTAAGGAAATTAGTTAGGGAAGTGGATTGGACTGAAGAATTTATGGGTTTAAAGGTAGAGGAGGCCTGGGATTATTTTAAATTAAAGCTGCAGAAGCTATCGGAAGCCTGCATCCCAAGAAAGGGGAAAAAATTCATAGGCAGGAGTTGTAGACCAAGCTGGATGAGCAAGCATCTTAGAGAGGTAATTAAGAAAAAGCAGAAAGCATATAGGGAGTGGAAGAAGGGAGGGATCAGTAAGGAAAGCTACCTTATTGAGGTCAGAATATGTAGGGATAAAGTGAGACAGGCTAAAAGTCAAGTAGAGTTGGACCTTGCAAAGGGAATTAAAACCAATAGTAAAAGGTTCTATAGTCATATAAATAGGAAGAAAACAAAGAAAGAAGAAGTGGGACCGCTAAAAACTGAGGATGGAGTGGAGGTCAAGGATAATCTAGGCATGGCCCAATATCTAAACAAATACTTTGCCTCAGTCTTTAATAAGACTAAAGAGGATCTTAGGGATAATGGTAGCATGATAAATGGGAATGAGGATATGGAGGTAGACATCACCATATCTGAGGTAGAAGCGAAACTCAAACAGCTTAATGGGACTAAATCGGGGGGCCCAGATAATCTTCATCCAAGAATATTAAAAGAATTGGCACAAGAAATTGCAAGCCCATTAGCAAGAATTTTTAATGAATCTGTAAACTCAGGGGTTGTACCGTATGATTGGAGAATTGCTAACATAGTTCCTATTTTTAAGAAAGGGAAAAAAAGTGATCCAAGTAATTATAGGCCTGTTAGTTTGACATCTGTAGTATGCAAGGTCTTGGAAAAAATTTTGAAGGAGAAGGTAGTTAAGGACATTGAAGTCAATGGTAAATGGGACAAATTACAACATGGTTTTACAAAAGGTAGATCGTGCCAAACCAACCTGATCTCCTTCTTTGAGAGAGTAACAGATTTTTTAGATAAAGGAAACGCAGTGGATCTAATTTACTTAGATTTTAGTAAGGCGTTTGATACTGTGCCACATGGGGAATTATTAGTTAAATTGGATAAGATGGGCATCAATAGGAAAATTGAAAGGTGGATAGGGAATTGGTTAAAGGGGAGACTACAACGGGTCCTACTGAAAGGTGAACTGTCAAGTTGGAGGGAGGTTACCAGTGGAGTTCCTCAAGGATCGGTTTTGGGACCAATCTTATTTAATCTTTTTATTACTGACCTGGGCACAAAAAGTGGGAATGTGCTAATAAAGTTTGCAGATGATACAAAGCTGGGAGGTATTGCTAATTTAGAGAAGGACAGGGATACCCTACAGGAGGATCTGGATGACCTTGTAAACTGGAGTAATAGGAATAGGATGAAATTTAATAGTGAGAAGTGTAAGGTCATGCATTTAGGGATTAATAACAAGAATTTTAGTTATAAGCTAGGGACGCATCAACTAGAAGTAACGGAGGAGGAAAAGGACCTTGGAGTATTGGTTGATCATAGGATGACTATGAGCTGCCAATGTGATATGGCTGTGAAAAAAGCTAATGTCATCTTGGGATGCATCAGGAGAGGTATTTCCAGTAGGGATAAGGAGGTTTTAGTACCATTATATAAGGCACTGGTGAGACCTCACCTGGAATACTGTGTGCAGTTCTGGTCTCCCATGTTTAAGAAGGATGAATTCAAACTGGAACAGGTACAGAGAAGGGCTACTAGGATGATCCGAGGAATGGAAAACTTGTCTTATGAAAGGAGACTCAGGGAGCTTGGCTTGTTTAGCCTAACTAAAAGAAGGTTGAGGGGAGATATGATTGCTCTCTATAAATATATCAGAGGGATAAATACCAGAGAGGGAGAGGAATTATTTAAACTCAGTACCAATGTGGACACAAGAACAAATGGATATAAACTGGCCACTAGGAAATTTAGATTAGAAATTAGACGAAGGTTTCTAACCATCAGAGGAGTGAAGTTTTGGAATAGCCTTCCGAGGGAAGTAGTGGGGACAAAAGATCTATCTTGCTTTAAGATTAAACTCGATAAGTTTATGGAGGAGATGGTATGATGGGATAACATGGTTTTGGTAATTAAATATTCATGGTAAATAGGCCCAATGGCCTGTGATGGGTTTTTAGATGGGGTAAGATCCAAGTTACCCGGGAAGGAATTTTCTGTAGTATCTGGCTGATGAATCTTGCCCATATGCTCAGGGTTTAGCTGATCGCCATATTTGGGGTCGGGAAGGAATTTTCCTCCAGGGCAGATTGGAAGGCCCTGGAGGTTTTTCGCCTTCCTCTGTAGCATGGGGCACGGGTCACTTGCTGGAGGATTCTCTGCTCCTTGAGGTCTTCAAACTACAATTTGGGGACTTCAATAGCACAGATATAGATGTGAGGTCTTTTTTAGGAGTGGTGGGTGAAATTCTGTGGCCTGCATTGTGCAGGAGGTCAGACTAGATGATCATAATGGTCCCTTCTGGCCTAAATATCTATGAATCTATGAATCTATGAATCTATGAAAATGTTGGCCCTAACCTCTATATCAACAATTCAAATCTTGTCCATGTCAGTGGCCAAAATCAGCATTACTGGGGCTGGTTGAAATTTTTTTAAATTCCCAATTTCAACAAAAATGTCCATCAAAATTTCAGTGAGTCGAAGAAGGCAAAAATGTTATGTGAAATTTCATCCCGTTTTTCCACCAGCTGTAATATTTACGACCAGAGAGTTGTTCATCTGCCTATGTAAAAGGACATGGTGGCCTCAGATTAGTTTTATGTCATAAAAAAGATCATCACAATTGAAATAAATTGGTCCCTCTTGTTGAATCCTTTAAAACTGGACTGGCCATTCCATTGACTTCAATGAGCTTTGGATCAGGCCCTATAGCCTGGGGAATAATCCCGCACTGCCAAAGGATTAAATAAGCGATGTAAAAGGCCCTGACCATGTCCAGTTTCTATCTTTCTATGCAAGATAGTAAAGAAATACTGGATGAGAGAGAAATGACATATAGATACAGACTCCATAATGCAAATGAGAGAATAAAGAAACAAAATAAGAAAGAGGACAATAAATAATGCAAGGAAGAGGAAAAGTGAAGAAATATAGGGTATAAAAACAGAAGAAAAAGTACTGAATGAAACTAACTAGATGAAAAGAACCTAGAGATATGGGGGAGAAAGTCTGGGAAAATCTGGGAAAAAACAAGCAGGACGAAGCCTCAGAGAACTGGAAAATGAGATTGAGAAGAGTGAGAGAGTCAGAAATAAATAACTAAAGTTAGAAAATAAATTCTGTAATTGAATTGGCATTGGTAAAAGAAAATGACTACAAATATGGCCGTAATATTTAATGCCCTGTAAAATGTCAACTTCATGCATATAACAGTGCCGGCTGGTGTTTAGTATTTTTCTAGCTCCAGGACTCAGCTGACATTATGAATTACTGGAAATATAGACCAGAATTCTACTTTCCTTATTCAACTGTTTCCTGAAAATGCTAGTAATGGCAGTTTGCCTTTTCCTTGCAGATTTCAATGGGCTGCGTCAGTTTAAACCACCCATCACGAACAGTGTGTCTTTCATTTCCAAATATGCTGCAGAAACGAAAAGGTCCAGAACCTAGGATGAGTTGTCTAACCAAACACAGATGATTTCAGTCTGGTACTTCTGCCCCGCTTTTTGACATATGGAATCTCAAAGTGAGGTAATAACACATGGAGACTTTCAAACAGGCAGAATTAAAAGAGGAGATGGCAGTGATGGCTTCATTTGCCTCTAGGTTACTCAGTCCAGTTCCCAGTGGACTAGTGTTCACATTGCAAAAATCATTAGTATAATGGGCACCCATTGACAATTTCTTGGGCAGAACCAGGAGAGAGGCCAATGAGTGACTTTAACTATGCTCCCTGGCTTTAGACAATCATCCTTGGAATTCAGGGGGTAGGCACACTGGCACAGAGAAAGCTCCACTGTAAAGCACCCAGCATATTAAATAATATCTGCAGGAATTGCTTCTTTACTATTATTGCAGTTGATTAACATTTATATTGCAGTAGCGTTTAATGGAACTGGGGTTCTATGCTGCCTCAAGAAATTACAATCTACGAAAAAACTGGTGATTAAGAAAAATGACACCTTGTTAAAAATATCATACTTAGACATGGCACTTATATAGGGCCTTTCATTCAACCATCTGAAAGCACCTTACAAACATTTGTCATTACTAACAGAACCCATGTTTAAAGGGGCATTATTGTACCTGTTACAGAAGAGGCACAGCAGAGAAGTTAAATGGCTTGGCTGAGCTCATTTGGGACCTGACTGAAGTCAGTGGGAGTCTTCAACGGCCTTTGGATCTGGCCAGAATATTTGTTGTGGATTCAGAAAGAGAATCCAATATCCTTCTGTAACCAAGTGTCACCAACTGCTTCCTAAACATACAATTGGAATTGTATTGTAGTTCTAATCTGAAAAATGACTGAAAAAATATCACTATGTGGTTCCATGTTTATTATTTCACATTGATTCCAGATCAAATTTGTTCATTTCACAAATACATTTTCTATGGGTTCTTTCCTTCTCATGTATCATTCTAGTCATTAACATTCTTCAGGCCAGATTCTGCCCTTAACTACACCACTGTAACCTTAATAAAGGCAAATGGCACTGACAGGTGTAACTGAGGTTGTAATTCAGTCTGCAGGGTCTTTATTCCATCCTGGCAATGATGCATAAGTACGAACAAATTCAGTCTGACTCTCAGGGTCTGCCAGCTAAGGAAAGCCATCTTTTACATGCTAGTTGGACACTGCACCACTGAGACACAGTAGGAGCAGACGCCCATGCTACCATTTTCACAGCAGACCTATTTTGGCTAATAGCTTTATTGTAACATTACACGTGATTGGGCTGACCCGGGAGCAGGGCAGGAATCCCACTGATTTTGTGGGTCTGAATCTAGCTCCTGCTTCAAGTACCTAGCACCAGTCTTTTTGGTACTGATGATTACTTCCCCCTTTCTGGGAAGCGTGCTGTTGAGGCCAAAGCTTTATCAACGCTCCACCCCTGCCTGCTGCTCACCTGCACATAAAGGGAGCAGCTATTCTCTCCTCCCTGCAGGCTCTAGCAGTGTGGGCAGCCCAAACAAGGGGAATAATGAGTGCTCCATATGCCCCAGTGACAGCATGTGGGGGTGGACAGGCATGCAGGGTCACGTACCCCTCCACATTTGCTGCTTGGATTGTACTGAGTATGATCATATGAACTGAGCATACTCTGTAACATCTGCTGAAGCCGCTGCCCTCACTCTGTCCCTCCACTATCAGCAGGTCGGTGGCATCTCTGATATGCTCCCATTCCTCTCTGCGTTGATGCACAACATGGTTGAGCCCTAAGATCATTTTTTGTGCTTTCATTCTAGGTTTTGTTTAGATTTGGTTTCCTTTTCTCTCTCTCTCTCTCTGTGTGTGTGTGTGTGTGTTTAGATTTGGTTTCCTTTTCTCTCTCTCTCTCTCTCTCTCTCTCTGTGATTTTAAAGCTCATTTTTGTTAAGGTGCCCAGTGGCTGTTGGGCACTGGACACCAAATTCAATGTTTTATTATTTGTTTTTAATCATACCTGTTCACAGCACACTATATAACATTGCGTGCCACCGATGAAGCCATTTATTTCCAAGGAGACTTAGTCCAAAAGCAATAGCATGGGAGTTAAATGCACACAGGGGAAGTACATACTAGCTAGTTTGCAAGGTACCAGCTTGTCTGGTCACACACTGTCAGGCTGTTTCTATGCCCTGGTCTACACTAGGACTTTAGGTCGAATTTAGCAGTGTTAAATCGATGTAAACCTGCACCCGTCCACACGATGAAGCCCTTTATTTCGACTTAAAGGGCTCTTAAAATCGATTTCCTTACTCCACCCCTGACAAGTGGATTAGCGCTTAAATCGGCCTTGCCGGGTCGAATTTGGGGTCGAATTTGGGGTACTGTGGACACAATTCGACGGTATTGGCCTCCGGGAGCTATCCCAGAGTGCTCCATTGTGACCGCTCTGGACAGCACTCTCAACTCAGATGCACTGGCCAGGTAGACAGGAAAAGAACCGCGAACTTTTTAATCTCATTTCCTGTTTGGCCAGCGTGGCAAGCTGCAGGTGATCGTGCAGAGCTCAGCAGCAGAGGTGACCATGATGGAGTCCCAGAATCGCAAAAGAGCTCCAGCATGGACCGAACGGGAGGTACGGGATCTGATCGCTGTATGGGGAGAGGAATCCGTGCTATCAGAACTCCGTTCCAGTTTTCGAAATGCCAAAACCTTTGTCAAAATCTCCCAGGGCATGAAGGACAGAGACCATAACAGGGACCCGAAGCAGTGCCGCGTGAAACTTAAGGAGCTGAGGCAAGCCTACCAGAAAACCAGAGAGGCGAACGGCTGCTCCGAGTCAGAGCCCCAAACATGCCGCTTCTATGATGAGCTGCATGCCATTTTAGGGGGTTCAGCCACCACTACCCCAGCCGTGTTGTTTGACTCCTTCAATGGAGATGGAGGCAACATGGAAGCAGGTTTTGGGGACGAAGAAGATGATGATGAGGTTGTAGATAGCTCACAGCAAGCAAGCGGAGAAACCGGTTTTCCCGACAGCCAGGAACTGTTTCTCACCCTGGACCTGGAGCCAGTACCCCCCGAACCCACCCAAGGCTGCTACCTGGACCCGGCAGGTGGAGAAGGGACCTCCGGTGAGTGTACCTTTTAAAATACTATACATGGTTTAAAAGCAAGCATGTGAAAATATTACTTTGCCCTGGCATTCGTGGCTCTCCTGGATGTACTCCCAAAGCCTTTGCAAAAGGTTTCTGGGGAGGGCAGCCTTATTGCGTCCTCCATGGTAGGACACTTTACCACTCCAGGCCAGTAACACGTACTCGGGAATCATTGTACAACAAAGCATTGCAGTGTATGTTTGCTGGCGTTCAAACAACATCCGTTCTTTATCTCTCTGTGTTATCCTCAGGAGAGTGAGATATCACTCATGGTCACCTGGTTGAAATAGGGTGCTTTTCTTCAGGGGACACTCAGAGGAGCCCGTTCCTGCTGGGCTGTTTACCTGTGGCTGAACAGAAATGTTCCCCGCTGTTAGCCACAGGGAGGGGGGAGGGTTGAGGGGGTAGCCACGCGGTAGGGGGAGGCAAAATGCGACCTTGTAACGAAAGCACATGTGCTATGTATGTAATGTTAACAGCAAGGTTTACCCTCAAAGAGTGTAGCCACTGTTTTATAAAATGTGTCTTTTTAAATACCTCTGTCCCTTTTTTTTTCTCCACCAGCTGCATGTGTTTCAATGATCACAGGATCTTCTCCTTCCCAGAGGCTAGTGAAGATTAGAAAGAAAAAAAAATGCACTCGTGATGAAATGTTCTCTGAGCTCATGCTGTCCTCCCACACTGACAGAGCACAGACGAATGCGTAGAGGCAAATAATGTCAGAGTGCAGGAAAGCACAAAATGACCGGGAGGAGAGGTGGTGGGCTGAAGAGAGTAAGTGGCGGGCTGAAGACAGGGCTGAAGCTCAAATGTGGCAGCAGCGTGATGAGAGGAGGCAGGATTCAATGCTGAGGCTGCTGGAGGACCAAACCAGTATGCTCCAGTGTATAGCTGAGCTGCAGCAAAGGCAGCTGGAGCACAGACTGCCACTACAGCCCCTGTGTAACCAACCACCCTCCTCCCCAAGTTCCATAGCCTCCACACCCAGATGCCCAAGAACGCAGTGGGGGGGCCACCGGCCAACCAGCCACTCCACCAGAGAGGATTGCCCAAAAAAACAGAAGGCTGGCATTCAATAAATTTTAAAGTTGTAAACTTTTAAAGTGCTGTGTGGCATTTTCCTTCCCTCCTCCACCACCCCTCCTGGGCTACCTTGGTAGTCATCCCCCTATTTGTGTGATGAATGAATAAAGAATGCATGAATGTGAAGCAACAATGACTTTATTGCCTCTGCAAGCAATGATTAAAGGGAGGAGGGGAGGGTGGTTAGCTTGCAGGGAAGTAGAGTGAACCAAGGGGCGGGGGGTTTCATCAAGGAGAAACAAAGAGAACTTTCACATCGTAGCCTGGCCAGTCATGAAACTGGTTTTCAAAGCTTCTCTGATGCGTATCGCGCCCTCCTGTGCTCTTCTAACCGCCCTGGTGTCTGGCTGCGTGTAACCAGCAGCCAGGCGATTTGCCTCAACCTCCCACCCTGCCATAAACGTCTCCCCCTTACTCTCACAGATATTGTGGAGCACACAGCAAGCAGTAATATCAGTGCGAATATTGGTTTCGCTGAGGTCTAAGCGAGTCAGTAAACTGCACCAGCGCGCCTTTAAACGTCCAAATGCACATTCTTCCATCATTCTGCACTTGCTCAGCCTGTAGTTGAACAGCTCCTGACTACTGTCCAGGCTGCCTGTGTACGGCTTCATGAGCCATGGCATTAAGGGGTAGGCTGGGTCCCCAAGGATACATATAGGCATTTCAACGTCCCCAACAGTTATTTTCTGGTCTGGGAATAAAGTCCCTTTCTGCAGCTTTTGAAACAGACCAGAGTTCCTGAAGATGCGAGTGTCATGTACCTTTCCCGGCCATCCCACGTTGATGTTGGTGAAACGTCCCTTGTGATCCACCAGAGCTTGCAGCACTATTGAAAAGTACCCCTTGCGGTTTATGTACTCGCCGGCTTGGAGCTCCAGTGCCAAGATAGGGATATGGGTTCCGTCTATGGCCCCACCACAGTTAGGGAATCCCACTGCAGCAAAGCCATCCACTATGACCTGCACATTTTCCAGGGTCACTACCCTTGATATCAGCAGATCTTTGATTGCGTGGGCTACTTGCATCACAGCAGCTCCAACAGTAGATTTGCCCACTCCAAATTGATTCCCAACTGACCGGTAGCTGTCTGGGGTTGCAAGCTTCCACAGGGCTATCGCCACTCGCTTCTCAACTGTGAGGGCTGCTCTCATCTTGGTATTCATGCGCTTCAGGGCAGGGGAAAGCAAGTCACAAAGTTCCATGAAAGTGCCCCTATGCATGCGAAAGTTTTGCAGCCACTGGGAATCGTCCCAGACCTGCAACACTATGCGGTCCCACCAGTCTGTGCTTGTTTCCTGAGTCCAGAATCGGCATTCCACAGCATGAACCTGCCCCATTAGCACCATGATGCATGCATTGGCAGGGCCCATGCTTTCAGAGAAAATCTGTGTCCATGTCCTGATCACTCACGTGACCGCGCTGACGTCGCCTCCTCGCCCGGTATCGCTCTGCCAGGTTCTGGTGCTGCATATACTGCTGGATAATGCATGTGGTGTTTAATGTGCTCCTAATTGCCAAAGTGAGCTGAGCGGCCTCCATGCTTGCCTTGGTATGGCGTCCGCACAGAAAAAAGGCGCGGAACGATTGTCTGCCGTTGCTCTGACGGAGGGAGGGGCGACTGACGACATGGCTTACAGAGTTGGCTTCAGGGAGCTAAAATCAACAAAGGGGGTGGCTTTACATCAAGGAGTATTTCAGGCAGGACTTCACGGAGGGTTCCAATAAGAAATGGTGCACCTAAGTTATTGTTCTTATTGGAACAATGAGGTTAGTCTGGCCTCTGATTGATACATGGCTAGATTTACCTCGCTGCACCTTCTCTGTGAGTGACTGCAGTGTGACCTAGAGGAATGAGTCCCCTAGACCGGGGGGGGGGGGGGAAGCAAATGAGTACAAAACAAATCTGGTCTATTTCTTGTTTTGATCCACTCCATCTATCCTTTACATCTTTGGCTGGCAGCAGACGGTGCAGAAGGACTGCAAGCCATCCACATCTCATGGCTGCCCGGCAGAAGATGATGCAATAGGACTGCTAGCAATCCGTATCGCCTGCCTGCTCACCATAAGACAGTTCAATAGGACTGACTGCAGGACTCAAGAGAATGACCTGGTCGAGTCACTCCAAATTTAGTTCCTGCGCCCATGTCTGCCCAGGCGCTCCTGGCCGACGTGGCCAGGAGCACCTCGGACATGACGAGGACGGCTACCAGTCGTACTGTACTGTCTGCTGCCACAAGGCAATGGGTTGCTGCTACTGTGTAGCAATGCAGTACCGCGTCTGCCAGCACCCAAGAGACATACTGTGACGGTTACCTGAGCGGGCTCCATGCTTGCCGTGGTATGGTGTCTGCACAGGTAACTCAGGAAAAAAGGCGCGAAACGATTGTCTGCCCTTGCTTTCATGGAGGGAGGGAGGGAACGGGGGCCTGACGATATGTACCCAGAACCACCCGTGACAATGTTTTAGCCCCATCAGGCATTAGGATCTCAACCCAGAATTCCAATGGGCAGCGGAGACTGCGGGAACTGTGGGATAGCTACCCACAGTGCAACACTCCGGAAGTTGACTCTAGCCTTGGTACTGTGGAAGCACTCCGCCGAGTTAATGCACTTAATGCACTTAGAGCATTTTCTGTGGGGACACACACACTCGAATATATAAAACCGATTTCTAAAAAACCGACTTCTATAAATTCGACCTAATTCCGTAGTGTAGACATACCCTATGTCAAATCTCCCCAGGACCTGCATACATTCTTCACACAGATGCTATGTATTTTGATTTCCACCCTGCATAAATTCTCAACATAAATTCAAAGAGCCATGCACGTACATTACCCAAATTCTTATAAAATGTTTCATTTCTTGGAAAAACAACAAAGTTCAAAAGGGGGATTTTTTGCCCCTCTTTCTCAGTGGCTTCTGTTGGAGTGAACAAAAATAGCAGCTCTGAGGAGATCAAGATTCTATATTAATCACAATCAGACAAGGTGCACAGCATGTAAATGTTTTTCCACTCGGCTCCTTCAGAAGCTGCTAATTCCAATAATGTCAATGTTTGAGCCCAGTTTTGTACTTACATATTGCCTATAGCCAAGAGTTCATGGGAAACACGGACTAAAAGAACAGCTAGATAGCTGCTAGCACAGTGCTGCTTATTTCAAAACAGAACTAGGAGCCAACAGGTTGATGGGATGTATTCTCAACTTAAGACAAGTTTATTATTTCAAGTCTCTTTAGAGAATTACACTGTGTTGGGTTGATAAAAATAGCATGCATTGTGAATACAAAACATGAGTTAAAATACATAATCCTTTTTTTTATGATTACCTTTGTTCGTTAATAATCCTAAACCCTGAACAGAAATCTATTTTGGGGTCACAGTTATGTTCACACTAATATTCAAAATGTTAACAAAATAACCACATGTGTATGTTTCTGTGTCCATGAGTAACTTATATTCAAGGTGAAAAACTGGCCTTTATTGGCATAAGTTATAGGAGAAAAGAATTAATAAAGTAAAGTCAATGCCAAAAACTTCCATCTAACAAATGCCATCTCACGCAATGAAAGTCTCAGGTAACAGCAAGGCCTCTGTTTGATAAAAAGTGTATTTTTCATTTAATCATAAGTTCATAAGAGATGCTTGGCACATTCACTGATAGGAATTATGGTGTGTGCTTACACCATTAGAAACAGACCCCACAGTAGATGTAGTACCATCAACAGAATTGTACAACTAACTCAAACAAACCATGGGCTCTTCAAAGTGCTGGCGTAGATTTTATAGAATATCTCCCATAAACCTCACACAAAAAAATCCTCTGGTATGCAGCAGGGTCTGGAAAAAGCTCACAATCCCCATTGTTAGTCTATGTCCACTAGCTGTGTAAGACAGGAGTGTCAGGATCCTGTGCAGCAATGCAGAGATTTTCTTGGCCACCAGATGAGCTGGGTCCTATTAGATCCAACACGTGCACATAAAAGATTTTTGAAGTTTCTCTGAGGAAGAGGAAACTAGGGGCAAAGACAGACGGAAAATTGGCATCCAGGAGAAAATTTAGGCTGCATGAACCCTTCTTGCATGGTGTGGAGTCTAGCTCTGTGGGACTCCCCTGTTTTAGAAAGAAGGGATTGCAAATGGGGCAAGGATGGGCTATGGGAGGAGCTAAAGGATTCACTGCTGAATGGATTCCTTGGTCCTTATTCCCATAAGGAGGCAAGGGTGGGACATAACACAAAAGCCACAGATGCTAATCTTCTCTTTTGGCGGCGTTGACTGCCAGCAAGTGCATCTTTATTCTACGGGCAATCACTCAAGTCAAACCTCACTGAAATTGATGGGTGTGCTAATCACCTTCCAGTCAGGCTGAAACAATAGAAACCATGGCCCAAAGGTGAGACCCACTATTAGTGCAGGGGCTGGGAACTGATTTTGGCGGCGTAACAGGTATGGAGAGGCTCTACTTTCGCTCCATGTCTTGTAGATGAAATGTGGGGGACTTTCTCCTAATGCAACAGTGGCTACATCAGGTACTCATGCTGAGCACTGGGGAAAGGATTTGCCCCTGAGGCATCTTGAGCTCAAGGAAGATCACATGACTTGGTGACTGACCTGAAGGAATGAGTAATGTGACAGGCAAAAGCTGACAGCTGTGTACTGGCTGAGGCACAACAAGTCTATCGGGGCATCCATAGATGGACACTCAGAGCAGCATCTTTCTCATGCCTGGAGAGACAGGCTAAAAGTAATATCCCTTCTAAGGGATATGGGGTGTGCTAGAGTTAATGGACACTTCATTTTCATTCATACTAAAGCTCCTCTACACTGTTCTGGTAGTGTAAACGGGCCTTAAAATGGATGTAACTTAACACTAACACTCACTTTAAGGTCCCTGTACTCTCCCAGAGCAGAGTCAAGGTGTCCTAGGGCATGGCTACACTTGCAGATGTAGAGCACTTTGAATTAAACCAGCCTTTGTAGAGCGCAGTAGGGAAAGTGCTGCAGTCTGTCCACACTGACAGCTACAAGCGCACTGGCATGGCCACATTAGCAGCTCTTGCAATGGCCACAGAGAGCAGTGCATTGTGGTAGCTATCCCAGCATGCAAGTGACTGCAACGTGCTTTTCAAATGGGGGGGAGTGTAACAGGAGGTGTGTTGTGTGTATGTGGGGGGAGAGAGAGTGGATTTTGGGGGGGCTGAGAGCATGTCAGCATGCTGTCTTGTAAGTTCAGACAGCAGCAGACCCCCCCCCCCGCCTCTCTCTCTCTCACACAGCATTCCACAGTAATGGCTGCTTTGTCTCAGAGCAGATAAGCAGCCAGCTGTCAGAAATGGAGCTTTCAAAGGACATATCCGCATTCCTGCAGCGAGTTCAAAACAATGAGAAGAGTGGCCACTTGACATAAGGGGATTATGGGATGTTTCCGGAGGCCGATCAGAGCACAGTAATGCAACACCTCGTTCACACTGATGCCCAGGTGTTGCAGTCAAGGCACAACAAGTGTTAATCTTCTTGCCGAGGTGGAGTACCAGGAGCACTCTCGCCATGGAATCAGAGCGCTCTACGTGCCTTGCCAGTGTGGCCGGGGAGTGAGCTAGGGTGCCCGGCGCTGCTTTAATGTGCTCTAACTCGCAAGTGTAGCCAAGCCCTAAGTGTAAGTGAGCATCAGGCCCAATATGTGTAGGGCAAGTGTGGCTCTAGACTATTTCTGGAGGGTGTGCTCTCTTACCCCTGCTGGCATGGTAAATGGGTCCTCCAGCCCCTATAGGGAGAGTGGCCAAAAGAGATTGTGCTGTCCAGTACATACTAAGTGAGATGGTAGATCAGAGTGGGTTTTATCCCTAGATTATACATGCAGGGTAAGAGGCAACTCTCTGGCTTGTAATGGGTGCCGACTGATGGAAGGCTGAGTCACTGTCCTGTGTCACAAGTGTGGAGTGTAGCTTGTTCAATCACCATGAATAATATGGATGAAGCTGGTGGTGATCTGTGGCCCTACTGAAAAGGCAGGCAAGATAAGAGGGTTTCAGCTGTACAGATGGAGAATACAGGGGCAGCATTAATATTGGTATTAGAACTTTAAACAAAGACTTCCTACATTAATAGCAATTAGGGCTTCTTAGGTTTTTTCTTAACTTTTTAAAAGAGCAACATATTCTCAACTTTCCCAGTAACTCTATCCTATTAGTTTCTGTCTGGGAACTTCTTTAAAGTGGACAATAAGTGTGTTTAAATATCCTTATACAAGTCAGAAATGGCTGTATGGATTTGTACTTGTAACTTTAGCGAGACTTGTGTTTCATCAGTGATGCTCGTGAGAATTATAATCTACACTGATTGTACCTGTTGCCGGCATCCAGTGCCGAGAGGCAAAACAACAGCAGGGGTTGGTTCGCTACCCCAGTGTCCCCAACATACTGGTAGAGTTAATTTCTGTTAAACCACAGATGTAGTTACAAGCTTATATTGGGCATGAACAGACCCGGAATTTGAGCCTTCATGGAAGTTAAAAACTTTGTCGGCGTCCAAAGTTCTGACACACTGAAGTGTTAGCAGGGGGTATATCCTCTTGTAACTATGACCCAGGTCATGTGAATGGGATCAAGAAATAAAGAGCCTCTTGCCAGCATGCCTCTGTCACATCTTTATTACACGATGATAGAAAAAGACCAGAGCTGAGATTTTCAGAGGCAAAGGGAGTTGGGTGCTCAGCTCCCTTAAGCAGTGATGAGCTGCCAAAATCTTAACAACCGGTTCCCTCCTCACCCCTTGAGGGGGTCGTGGCCCACCCGCGCTCCCCAGGACTCCTGCCCCATCCACCCCTGTCCCCTGTATGGCCCAAAACTGGGCAGGAGGGTCTCCTGGGCCCCTGTAATGGGTGCCCACCCTGCCCCGCCCCTAAGAGCCAGAGGGACCTGCCAGGGGGCGAGGTGGGGAGTCACGGCGGTCCTGACCTGGGGCGGCTCCTGGGAAGCTTCCAGCAGGTCCCTCTGGCTCCTAGGGGTGGGGGAGCATAGCTAGGGGAGAAGCAGGGGGAGAGGCCGCTCCCCCCACTGATCTCATCAAAAATGGCGCATTAGGCACCAACTCCGTGAGTGGTCCGGGGCTGGAGCCCCCACGGGGAAAATTTGGTGGGTGCAGAGCACCCACTGGCAGCTCCCCGCCCCATGCCCAGCCTCAGCTCACCTCTGCTCCACCTCCTCCCCTGAACACGCCGCCCTGCCCTGCTTCTCTGCCCCCCCTGGCTTCCTGCAAATCAGCTGTTCGTGCGGGCAGCGGCGCGGGTCAAGGGACATGCTGGCCGCCCTTTCAGCAGCTCCCATTGGGCTGGAGCGGCAAACCACGGCCAGTGGGAGCCGCGATCGGCTGAACCTGCAGACGTGGCAGGTAAACAAACCGGTCCGGCCTGCCAGGGGCTTTCCCTGAACAAGCGGCGGACCGGCTTTGAGAACCACTGCTCTATACTCCTAGAGGTTTTGGAGACTGACAATGCTTTGCAGTGGGAGCATGAAGAGACTACATACTGCTAGGCAAAGCCATTCAGAACTTTCTAGTATACTGTTATTCTGGAGGGTTGTTGACTGCCAGCAAGTGCATCTTTATTCTACGGGCAATCACTCAAGTCAAACCTCACTGAAATTGATGGGTGTGCTAATCACCTTCCAGTCAGGCTGAAACAATAGAAACCACGGCCCAAAGGTGAGACCCACTATTAGTGCAGGGGCTGGGAACTGATTTGTAAATAAATAGGAATGCATCAAAGAAATACCTGACTCTATCATCAACCTCTCCTCTCCTTTATCATCAATCTGCAATGAATATTGGCTAGCTGCTTGAGACAAAAGGAGTAATAATACTTTGACCCATGCAAGGAAGTCACTTTGGTTAAGCGTATTTTCTTTACAAGGGTGTAGGCTGGTAGTCCCTATAATCAGCCTGGGACAAACACTCAGACTGTAGCCCTTTCCGAGTCAGGGCCCTGTTTATTAGAAAGGAAACTGGAACAAGAATGAAAAGCAACAGTCCTGTTCTTCAATTGAGATTGTGGGGCACTCAGATCCAAGAGCTTAACGTGCTGGATCTTCCCTCAGCCTAAGGAGGTCCACACAGATTTCCTGCCCTCTCACAACCTTGTGTTGCAGCCATAGGAGAGTGCCCTCCCAGACCTCTCCTGGTCCTAGTCTCCTTCCTGGGGACAGGGTTCTCCTTGATATTCCTGGATTGGGAATCACTACATGTTGTCCAGCTGGGTTGGCTGATTCCCAGAACCTGCCTGCTGGACTCCTTTCCAGAACAGGGCCAGTTATTTCCTGGCTCTTAAAGGGGCAGACCAGCCTGTCACAAAGAGACTAGCTGCCAAGTGAGACAATTAACCATTAGGTTACTGACCTACATAATAAAGCAAAGGCATGTGAATTTGGACAGTTAACAGAAGGATTCATCAGAGACCATATTGTGGCCTAACTTATAACCAGGTCAAAGCAATGTTATTGCAAGAAATGGACATGATTTTGCAAAGAAGCATGTATATCTGCCGGGCTAGTGAAAAGTGTTCTTCCCAAATGAAAATGTTAGCAAGCAGCAAAAGAACGGAAGTGTATCTGATTAAAAATGCATAATCAAGCATAAATACAGAACATGATGATAAATGCCAAAGATCAGATTTCTTTACAATAAATTTTGAGGCAATCACACCACACCATAAGTGTCCCTAACAACGGATATAATGTCATGCATAAAATAAAAGCAAGCATTTTGAAATAAATCCTAAATGCTATAAACTCAAGAAATTCACATTTGAGATTCTACTATGTCTGGAAATCAGTTAGATACAAATATGAACTCCTACTGTCATTTTTACAGTCACTTTTCAGAGGAGAAGCCTTTCACTCTGATCCCACGAATGAAAAAATGTCACTGTCAAAGGCAGCATTTGGAATGTCCGGTAAAATGGGATTTTACAAATTATGACATAATTTTTCCAAGATGTTTACGAAGGTAAAATGTGGAATGTTTTGAAATGTTAATAGCTCCTGCTGCATTTAAAAACAACAATCCTTCTGCACCTGGGTGGCCACCTCTGTCTCATTAATTTAATGGTAAACATGTCTAAGGGAAGGATGGAGATATGGGAGGAAATGTGTCAGCAGCCAACTCTAGAGAACCAACCAAAGTTATTCAAAAGATGAAAGATTAACTCTGAAAATGACTCCAACTGCTACTTCTTCCTTTTTCCGATGTTGCTATGGAATGTGTTGCTGCCATTGCTTTCCAGGCAGCCCTCTGTAGGACCCATTTGTGTGGGATTTCCACAGTTTTTGTTCACCTGTTTTCCATGTGACAGACAGAAAAGTAGAGCTTATTGCACAATGCAAATGATTCCATTCGGTTTTAACTGATTAAACTGCTGAATTATGAGAGATGTTACCACTTTCTCATTCCTTCAGTGAACTAAAGGGTTAGACCATCCTGACTATATTTGACTTTTCTATGCTTTTGAACTTTCCCTAAGCCTTGCTTCTGTGGAAATAAATAATAATAATGATAAGAAAAGCATGTGGCGGGTTCATTAACTCATTTTTAGCTATACTAATATTGTGTTTGGCTGAATGATTAAGACACACATACATGACATTTGGGGCACACTATTTTCTAGCCTGTCCTGTGTTGATGGACTGTAAAAGAAACCCAGATGTGAAATCTTATGAATTTGTTGGGAGATGATCAGAGTATAATGGGGATTGCCTGGACTAGAAGGGTGAAGAATATGGGGCTGAGCCAGCGGTGTTCTCCTGACTGGGTAAAAGGTATTTGTGAAAAACATCTGACCAGAGCTAATCTGTTACTATACTGCACTGAAGCCCTCTATCAGTCAAGATGAATACATCTTTTTAGAACTTTACAGTATCTCTTAAGGGTTATAGATTTCTTTGTATTTAAAAATTGAGGGTGGGATTTTCAAACAGGCCTAAGAGATTTAAGGTGGTCAACTCCCACTGAAAGTTTGGCACCTAACCACCTCCTTTGAAAATTCAGCCTCAGTGTATTCATCATAGAATACCAGGGTTGGAAGGGACCTCAGGAGGTCATCTAGTCCAAACCCCTGCTCAAAGCAGGACCAATCCCCAATTTTTGCCCCAGATCCCAAATGGCCCCCTGAAGGATTGAACTCATAGCAGGCCAATGCTCAAACCACTGAGCTATCCCTCCCCACAATCACATTCAATCAATCCTGATCACTAAGAGGTTTTAGATCAAAATGGTGCATTATAGAAAGAATACAGTGTGTATTTACTTGTATGAATCTTACATAAGAACGGCCATACTGGGTTAGACCAATGGTCCATTTAGACCAGTATCCTGCCTGTCAACCATGGCCATTGCCAGGTGCTTCAGAGGGAATGAACAGAACACTCAGTCAGAAGGTAGGGACAAGATTTAAGGTTTTAAATGCACATTGCTTATTTCTTACCATTTTGCATTGTTTTATCTTTTAATGGATTGCATAACTTATGTAGCTGCTACTGTTAACATTTAAAATAACAAAAGTTTATCTGTTGACACCAGAGACAGTGCATGATATTTGGAATATGCTCATTCACTATATCATAGTGAGTTTCCTGTGAGGCATCCCTGGGTCACAAAGACCCTAAGAACATCTCCTCCTGCAGTGACCTACAGGAAGTTCTACCCCTCTGCCAAGAGATATTGTTTGGTGTTTCATTTAGGAAGGGAGCGTGCTTGGTATGTTAAAGGTGATTTGCAAAGACAAAAAAGGACTTGTGCTCTATTTTGCTTCGTTATAATGGATAAAGGATTCCCTCTCCCCCCAGTTGTTTTATTTTACATTAGAAATTCGGTCCTATATAGCCTGGAAGGCTTTGGCCTTCTCTACGCTATGACAATGTGGACTAGGGCTGTTGATTAATGAGAGTTAACTCACATGATTAATTCAAAAAATTAGTCATATTTTGTTTTAGCTCAGGCCTTATTTACTGCATACTATTCCAAACCTGCTCTAAAAATGGAATTATTACATTTCTTCATGAGCTTTTCTATGGCCTTAACCTTATAGTACCTGAGTGCTTCACAAACATTAATCATTTTATTTTCAGAACACTGCTGTGGGATGAACAGGGTATTATTCCCTCATTTTACAGATGGGGAGTTGAGGCACAGAGATATTAAGGTAAACAATATTCACTAATTCTGGGTGCCAAATTTAAGGCACTTAAAATCTATTTTTCAAAGTATTTAACATTGTACAGCAAAAGCTTTTTAAAGAAAAGGTCTCCAGAATTTTTTAACTTGAGCAAAACAACCTATTTTTCCCTAGCCTCATTCTTGGAAACTGCTGAACCGTTTTGGCTGAAACTTTCCAAAGAATATCTTCTGCCTGGCACGGGAAATGTCAGCCCAAACAGTTAAAGTTTGGCAAAGTTATAACCAAGTGAAAAGGGGTCTTTAATAATGGAAAGTGTTAGTCCAACTTACTATTAAATGGTGTTACCAGCCACACCTAGAATATGGACTAAAACTTTTTAACTTAACAGGATCCAAGTCCTGCTGTTGTATCGGACTTTCTAAACTGTGTCTAGTGTATGCAGACTCTAGATTTCATTTGGTACTCTATTTTTTCCAGACCCAGCGATCCCTTTCTCACAGGAAATGTAAGTATAAAGTTTTAGTATTATTCAGCTATGCTTTGTGGGAACACAGACCTGTGAACTATGCCGGACTACATGAAGGGGAAATGTTTCTTAAAGCATCAGTTTTTCTCCTGCAGTCATGAGGAACTTTGTGAGCCAAGGATATTGAGAGTGGTTAGCAGACATGTACAACAAAAATACAGTTGCTGGCCTTTTAAGAAAAATTGTCCACTTAAGTCTAGTCTGTTTTAAGCATGCTGGGCTAAATAGGTGGCCTTTATTTAACAGTTATAAAATCTGTGAGACAATTTTCTTTATGTTTCTTTTTAATTACGTCCGTTATTTGCCCTAGTATTTGAACTGGTGTAACAGATTTCTTTTTCCATATTCAGTATCTTCATTTTTTTCCTGGCGATTGTCTTAAAATTTGTTTTGGAAGAAAGACTGTAATTACTGAAGAGGTCAGGACTGAGTTGGCCATGTGCAAATGTCTCTCAAATCAAAACCAGAAAGAAATACTGCACTTTGCAAACTGTGATGATATTTCATTGACTACTACATAATGTACTGCACAGCATATTCTAAATTTCATCACGATAAAGCCTCTGTCCTGCAGTGGAGATAAAGAGGTTTTAGTGTTCTATTATTCTGTACGGACTATTAAGACAACCCGAAAAAATGACAACTAGGACTCACACCAGGTATTAACTGTTTCACCATTTTGTTAGGAATCATTAGAATTTTTTATATAGAAAATCTTTTGACTTGAAATGGGTTCAACCAGGAAAAAAAAAAAATTCAGGTACACTCAGCTCTGGTGTTTTACTTTCTCTCATACAGCCATGTATTCAAGCCCTTTGGGATAGGGAATGTATTTTCCTATATGTCTGTATGGCACCTAATGCATCTACTGCAATATACATTGCATACAAAAAACATGTTAAAAGAATGCTAAGGTTGCAAAGTGAAGCGCTTAAAAGAGAGGAAATGCCAGAGTTAAGGTTGCCCATGCACGTACCTCTATCGGGAACAGATTCTAGAGGGGAGTGTGTGTGTGAAACTAATTTTGCCATTCCTCTTATCTCCCGTTCCCTCCAGCAGTCCTTGCCTCTGTTCCCTATTCCCTTCTGCCCCACTCCTTACCCTCCTACACTCATGTCGGGCTGGTTCCTCCTTCTCCTCCAATCCGTCTGGACAGACAGTCACCCTGCTCTCACTTCTGATAATTGACTCGAGAGAGAAGCAACGGCACAATTGCAAGGAAAGTCCTGCTCAGCCCTGCGGCCCTGGGATGGCGCATGCTCAGTCACTCTGTGGGGCTGACACTTGTACAGTCTGGTCACACAGAATTCTGTGAACAGCGCACTCACTGCAGATGGAATCTTTAGGAAATTAAGCTGCCAGCTTCTCACAAACCTCAGATGAGTATGTGAGAACAGTGATTTTTCAGAGGTATATAATTTTGGATGCGTTTTCACCATGAAAGCAAAAGGCACATTCCTGACACCAGTGCAACCACATTTCCAAGTCCAGATTTCAAGTCCTTGCTCCAAAGCATGGACTTGTTAGAGCTTCTCAATGAAACCACTGAAAGGCCTTTTTTTACATGGGGAAAGCAATGTATTTGTCCCTAACCTCATTCTTAAAAATGCCTGAACCATTTTAGCTGAAACTTAGAAAGCAGCCATGGAAAATTTCAGCCTGAATGGCTTAAGTTTGGCAAAGTTATAACCAAGTGAAAAGGGGTCTTTAATAATGGGAAGTGTTAGTCCAATTTACTATTAAATGGTGTTACCAGCCACACCTAGAATATGGACTAAAACTGTTTAACTTAACAGGATGCAAGTCCTGCTGTTGTATCGGACTTTCTAAACTGTATCTAGTGTATGCAGACTCTAGATTTCATTTGGTACTCTATTTTTTCCAGACCCAGCGATCCCAGACAACTGACAACAGGGTCTTACAATGGAAAGAGTTAGAAACTTTAAGGGTGTTGCTATCTCTGCCTATAATGCAATAGATTAAGCATATAATATAGCAGCTCTGTGTATGAGAAATAAAATAACATCAGTAATAGAATGATTAGCTCTATCCTGTACCCAGCATCTAGCCCAAGCACCAAGACTTAAGTTGGGGAGCAAGGGATCCTTCTCCTATACAATGGAATGATAACGGAGCTGCTCCCCAGCCAGTATTCCAGGCTTAGAACTGGAGGAGCCTCTGCAGTACCTTCCCCTATATAGGAAGAATTGCTAGTGGATACACTGGCCCTGCCACTCTGAACCTCAAATTCCCTTTGTGTGGCAGCATGCAGGGAGCTGTTGAGGAGCCTGGCTCTATGGCACACAGTACGTTCCCCCTGTTGACTTCCCAGATGCTGCTTTCCCACCCCAGCACAGCAGAAAATCACAGGGCCCATGCCTCCTGTGGAGAAGGGACCAGGATTTTTTCTCAGAATAACATATGTCCAACTTTTAGTACTGGCACCAAGTACTGCTGTAGCCTTTAGGAGCAATGATTTCTTCTTCCAACGTGATACAAAGGATGGAGGGAATAATTGAGAGGGAATAATTTAGTCAATGAACTTAAGATTCTTTTTCTGTTTGTGAAGTGCTTGTGAGCAGCTTCCAATTTTGTTGAATGTATTTACTATGTGATATAATTTGTTGAATGTTTTCTGCAAATAATTCCAGTCCCTACCATTTAGACCTGCGTAGGATGGAGAATCTTACTGATATTTATCCAAAATTTAAAAAAAAATCTTTGTTAAAAAAAGGTTGAAAGTGTGCTTCAGTGGAGTTGAGGTAAGAACCCAAAAACAACCTTATACCATCCTTACAAAAATTCAACACCTTTTAAGAAACCCAAATGCTAGAATGTCTGGAAATGAACAGGTTAAGGGACCCTGCCATGAAATCCTTCATTAATCATTATCACCCACCTTGGATGTACATCTCCCACTCAGCATTAACTTTGTCCCTTTGTTTGATTCCATAATGGAAGTGCTCCTTTAAGCCAGGGCGAAGAGGAAGGAGTTCTCCTTCTGATGTTAACAGGACAGCGGGAGCTTTAGCCTCTCCTTTCTGTAAGCTCTGGACATACAGTATTGTATATTTTTGCTCCCTGACTGGGTGAGCAAAACATTTAGAATCAGGTTTCCAGTGTCAATATTTGCCATTATAAGAACCTAGCTAGACTAAATACACAAGTTCTCCTGCCACAAATATTCCCTAGTATTTGCTTAAAATTTGCTGTTTCCATTAACTTTCCTGCAGCAAAGTGATTGGCTAGAGTGTCCACAGAAAGAGAACGTAAAAGGAGAGTGAAGAATAGCCTAAGTAAGTAGAGGTTTTTATTTGTGCCAGTGTATTCAGGTATTTACCCAGCTCTCATAGTTAAGCTCTGTATGTTCTAAAGTGCAGTGTACTGGAATGACCACCATAAGTGGTGCTATAATTTATCAAACAAATGCTGGCATAGATAGGAGAGTATAAATACTATAAATCCGATGGAATATGCTTTCATGCTTTCTTGAATGTCTGTTTTTGTCATAAGTATCTGGGAACACAGCTTGGAAAATTCAAATCAAATTTCCTCTACTTAGTTCATGACAAGGGCAAAATTAAAAGTCATTACAAAGTCCAGTAGGACAGCTTTGTTAATTCCATTTCGGTGACAGGCTTTTTCATTACCTTATCATGCCTGTAACATTCTTGAGTTATGAAATCCTTTTTTACCTCATGAAACATAGTGTCTGGTTCTTGACCTTATTAGTCGTCCTACAGCATAGAACTTATTTTGAACTAAGGTCATATATAGTGTATGTAAATTTACATCTCCTGGAGAACAATGGTGCTGTAAAGTGAAGACTGAAAAGGTATTAATGCCTGGTTCTCACCAAGATTGTAATTTATTCCATTCTTACCTAAACCCTGGATGACTTGCTTGGCATAACTCTCCTAGTACTACTAGGGCTTATTATTGTTAATAATAAAAATAAACAGTGCATGTAAGGCTATTAAACAGTCACTAGCAGCCAAATCTTGATAACTGGGACCATAGTTAATAGGCTTGACATCTGAGCAAGTAGTATAGGCTAAAGCTAATTTTCAGACCGGACCACTGATTTTGGATCTCTCCATTTTTTAAGACCTAAGCTTGAGTCACCTTGGGCATGACTGTCAGTAGTGCTTGGGACCCCTACCTCCCATTGGCTTCAATGGGACTACTCATATGCTTCAAAGTAGGAATGTGTTTGCTGATTTTGGGCCTGTTCTTTTGTATTACGGCCTCCCAAGTACTTGTACATCACAGCTGTCACTAACTTTGTATCAGTAATTGCCCCTCTCTACCTCCACAGAACAATGTCTCACAAGTAACCTAAACGAATCAATCTAGCTGTGACAATCAGTGTCCAGATACCTCAAGGGGAGAATGGGGGTGGGGGATGGGGTCTCTGAACCCCAAAGAATAAGCAATTGGATGAACTGGTTGTATACAGTTATTGTGCTATAAAATATGTTGAGTAAGGTCTTTTATGAATGCTTGTAATGTTCTAAACTTAATAATCATTATGAGATAGGTATCCAGTCTCTGGTTATGAATTTATGTATTTATCCATAAAACTTCAGGTCCACCTCATAGCAGGTCAGTGAGCGATCAGCCAGGCAGGGGCACCTCCCAACCAGGTGTTTACCTGAAACCAGCTCCAAGGACTCCTCCATTTTCCAGCCCAGGAAAAGACAATAGTGGAGCATTAAAGTTAATGGAAAGACATTGAGACAAGATGGCATTCCCCCACTCTGAATAACCACGAATCATCATGGAGGGGGAGGGGGCGCTTTTTAAAAAAGGAGGCTTGAAACTGAATTTTTCATCCTGAACCTGAGAGATGGTCTTGAAAGTGGGAGGCTGTCTGTGAATGCTGGATCCCCACTACGGCACGCTGGGAAACTGTTCAGAGGCTAATAGGTAACTTGTATTAGACAAAAAGAAAAGGAGTACTTGTGGCACCTTAGAGACTAACAAATTTATTTGAGCATAAGCTTTCGTGAGCTACAGCTCACTTCATCGGATGCATTCAGTGGAAAATACAGCGGGGAGATTTATATACATAGAGAACATGAAAAATGGATGTTACCATACACACTGTAACAAGAGAGTGATCACTTAAGGTGAGCTATTACCAGCAGGAGAGCGGGGGGGACGGTGCGCGAACCTTTTGTAGTGATAATCAAGGTGGGCCATTTCTATCACTACAAAAGGTTCCCCTCCTCTCCTCCCTTCCCCCCCCCTCCTGCTGCTAATAGCTCACCTTGAGTGATCACTCTCTTGTTACAGTGTGTATGATAACACCCATTGTTTCATGTTCTCTGTATATAAATTGCCCCACTGTATTTTCCACTGAATGCATCCGATGAAGTGAGCTGTAGCTATATGCTCAAATAAATTGGTTAGTCTCTAAGGTGTCACAAGTACTCCTTTTCTTTTTGTGAATACAGACTAACACGGCTGCTACTCTGAAACCTTGTATTAGACAAAGCCTGAGTGTTTGGCAAACACCTAATATGGAAACGTAAAGCCTGAGGAAGCGTCTTTCTGTTTGTTTTTCTGTGTAACTTGTCTGTGTTTGCTTCCCTTTCTATTTTATCTTTGAATCAGTGGTTTTTCTATTAAATAAACTTTTTCTTTATTTTTGCCCCAAGCAGGTCTCTGTTGTGCAAACTGTGTGGAGTGTATATCCCCAACTGAACTGATACCTGGGGGCTGATTTCATGCCTTTGGGGCTGATGACCCAGAGGAGAAAAGTCCAAGTGCCCAATAGTTAAGAACTTGTGAAGGACAGATTTGGGGAGTCTCAGGACTGGAAGGACTGAAAACCTTTATGAACCAGCACCCGCAGGATTGGGACAAGTACTTACCTCACCTGCTGTTTGCGTACAGGGAGGTGCCCCAGGAGTCTACCGGATTTTCACCTTTCGAACTGTTATATGGAAGGAGGGTGAGGGGCCCCCTGGACCTGATGAGTGACGAGTGGGAAGGGAAGGCCACTCCCAATGGAGAGTCAGTGGTGGAGTATGTCCTGATCTTCCGAGAGAGACTGGCTGAACTCATGGGCCTGGCCAGGGAGAATCTGGCCAGAGCCCAGAGGAAGCAGAAGGTCTGGTATGACTGCACGGCACGAGCCCGTGCTTACGCCACCGGGGATCAGGTGATGGTTCTCATCCCTGTGAGAAAGAACAAACTACAGGCCGCCTGGGAGGGCCCTTTCAAGGTTGTCAAGCAGCTCAATGAGGTAAACTATGTGGTGGAGCTGTCGAACCGGGCGCACCACCGCCGGGTGTACCATGTGAATATGATGAAGCCATATTATGCCAGGGGGAATGTGGTGTTGGCCGTGTGTGGACAGTGGCAGGAGCAGGGAGATGACCCTTTAGTAGATCTATTCCCTGGGACCAGAGCTGGTTCCCCCCTGGAAACAATTCCCCTCTCGGATCAGCTAACCCCTGCCTAGCAAGCTGAGGTCAGGGGGGTGCTGCATCCGTACCGACAGCTGTTTTCCAACCAGCCTGGACGCACTAATCTGACTGTCCACCAGGTGCAGACAGGGTCGCACCCGCCGATAAGATGCTCCCCCTTCCGAGTCACAGGGAAAACTGCTCAGGACCTGGAAAGAGAGGTCCGGGACATGCTGGCTTTGGGGGTGATCCAGCCATCGGCCAGCGCTTGGGCCTCGCCGGTGGTGCTGTTCCCCAAAAAGGATGGGTCGGTCCGGTTCTGTGTGGACTATCGGAAGCTCAATGCCATCACTGTATCTGATGCCTACCCCCATGCCCAGGCCGGACGAGCTCCTAGAGAAGCTGGGAGGAGCTCGGTACCTTACCACCATGGACCTTACAAAGGGCTACTGGCAAGTGCCGCTGGATGCAGATGCCCGGCTGAAATCAGCCTTTATCACCCCTCTGGGGCTCTATGAGTTCCTGACTCTGCCTTTCGGCCTCAAGGGAGCGCCGGCCACCTTCCAGCGCCTAGTGGACCAGCTCCTGAGGGGGATGGAAAGTTTTGCCGTGGCGTATATTGATGACATCTATGTCTTTAGCCAGACCTGGGAGGACCACGTGTCCCAGGTTAGACAAGTGCTGGACCGACTCCAGGGGGCTGGGCTGACCGTAAAAGCGGAGAAGTGCAAGCATGGCCCAACTTGATTATCATACACACTGTAAGGAGAGTGATCACTTTAGATAAGCTATTACCAGCAGGAGAGTGGGGTGGGGGGAGAGAAAACCTTTTGTAGTGGTAAACACCCATTTTTTCATGCTTTGTGTGTATAAAAGATCTTCTATACTTTCCACAGTATGCATCCGATGAAGTGAGCTGTAGCTCACAAAAGCTTATGCTCAAATAAATTGGTTAATCTCTAAGGTGCCACAAGTCCTCCTTTTCTTTTTGTGAATACAGACAAACACAGCTGTTACTCTGAAACCTATAACGTGAAGATGTACAAACAGGTCCTTGCTGATCAGATTGACTTCATGAAAGGCACAAACTCATTCAGTGATATTATAAGTCACTTAATTTAGTGCATCTGGTACATAAATCTCCACTGTATCCCTCTCTGTGAATGTTGAAAAGGGGATATGAAAGGTGGATTGGGAGTTTCTGCTGTTAACATTTGAGCCCCGTGGCCCTGAATAGCCTTTTATAACGAGTGTGTAATTTGTATTCTGTGCTCTGATCTCTTCACTTTAGCAGTTACAAATTCTTGCATTTCTGAATGGTTTTATCTGGAGAGAGAAACACAGCACTGATGCCCATCCAGAGCTGGCCTTACCATGAGGCAAACTGAGGTGACCGCCTCAGGTGCCAAACTGTGGGGGGGTGCTAGTAGGACCCAGAGTGTAGAAAATTGTTAATAAAAACACATCTACACTCCACAATGACACAGGAGAGGCTGGTCGGCCTTGCAACCATCTCAATAGAGCATGAGCTGGCCCAGACTGTAGACCTTCAGCAAGAAGCAGTTCAAATCTTTGCAACCAAGAAGGCACAGAAAGCACCACTTTGATTATTCAAACAGATAAAAATGCCAGTGTTTACTATGCAGACAAGAAAAGTTATATTTGCTGTTCAGGCGTTTGAAAGTTAAGTGTTACTTAAAATTTTTGAACGAGGCATTTTAAATTGTTAGTTCTCCTTTATTGGGGTAGTTAGCAAAGCAGTACCATGAGAGGAGTAGAACAGGAAGAAGGCAGAATTGAGACCTTTCAAAGTTTTGACCCAAGTGAGGGGGCATGGAGGCATCATTTGAGCTCCCCACCCCAGGTACCAAAATGTTGTGGGCTGACCCTGTGCCCATCATCCCCTTTGTTCATCTGCTATTGAATCCTTGCCAGTGGTCATTCATAATGTGGAATGTCATCAGTCATATGGAAGGAATATATAGATGTTTTTTCTTATGTTTCAGAACTTGATCTGTCAACTCAGCCCTTGCTGAAACTAGAGAGGGCCCAGCTACGATGTTTGAATCTAGATCCCAGCTCCCTCTGTGCTTGAGGAAATTTGGAATTATCAGCCCAGCATCTATCCATTTTTTCAGAAATGGGATTGAATTGTGAGGGTTAGAACTGGACTTCCTCAAAGCGAAAGGGGTTTCAGACTCATTACTAGCTGAAACACGTGGAACTTTATCCATTATTGTCAGGATTCCAAATTAACCATGGTATCAGAGAGGTCAGAGGCCACTGTCATTAAATATATCAGCAAATTTAACTCAGTGTACATAGTCTCCAAATAACTTTATATATTTACCCTCACATAATCTCTGTGAATTAGGTCAGTATTATTGTCCCCCTTTTACTGATGGAGAAATGGGGGGTGGGGGGGGGAGAGAGAGAGAGAGAGAGAGATTGAGATTAAGTGACTTCCCCAAGGACACAGAAGGAGACAGTGGCAGAACGAGGATTAGAACTCAGGAGTTTCTGGCTCTTAGTCATACAGTCAGCGCCCTGGGTCATGCTGCTACCAATTTCATGCTTCTGCCTTCTTCAAGCCTGTCTCTGTCATCCTCCCCTTCTTCAGGAGAAAGCCTATTGTGCCTGACTCAAGTGCTCCAGGAGTTTACTCTGTCTGTATCTATTTATATTTGTTTGTATATCATACTCATCACCTTGGAGCACCTGCAAGTATTTTGGTGTGTAGGTGATTGGCAAGTTTTATCAGACAGTATGAAGGGCATTAAAATTATATATAGATTGTATGCAACCAAATTGTGCACAGTTCCTCCTTTGGTATCTAAAGTGCATTTATCCAATCCAGTAGCATGGGCCTCAGGAATACTCTTGAGGATTTTAGCTGATGACGCTAACGTTGCTACAACTAGATTGATTCACCTAGCCTGATCTAGCCAATATGTGGGACCTTGCAAACTATGGTTTGTCTGTCTAGTCAACGTACCCTAGTTTGACTAATGTCCTTAAAGATAGCATGGAGAAGAACAATAAAATATTGCCTAACCCTTCTAAAATTGCTGACTTGTACATCCTTCTTAGGCACCCCTGACTTCCATGCAGGAAAGATGTATCCTAAATTGAATCACAATTCCTGATGTCCTTCTGCAGGCCCACCAACAGCAATTCCAGGCCCCAGGGCCAGGGCCGTCCCAGGGTGGGAGGGGCAGAGCAGAAGTGATGGATCCGTCACTTCTGGGACCACCCATCACTTTTGGAATCAAGCGTGCTGGGCAATCGTGCCGGCCCGCGGCGCCTCCCAAAATGTGGAGGGGCCCAGAGTGGTCACATGCACCTAGGAGCCCTGCGGCCTGCTTGGGCAATTTAAAAGGTCTCGGGGCTCCCGGCTGCTACCGCAGCAACAGCAGTGGAGGCCAGAAGACCCTGCATCCTTTTAAATCACCTGGGCCCCTGGACAATTGCCCCCTTTGCCGCCAAGCCTGTCCTTCTGGCTTCAGCCATACAACAGATACCACTGGAGGAGGAGAACAAGATCACGTTTATCCTTCAGCCTGCAGATACCTCAGAGGCATGCTCAACTCCTGATCTCCTATGTGGACTCCTCACACTTATCCCAATCCCAGACTGCACAACTTTTTTGAGATGACAGATAAAGTGTTGCAGTAGATTACTTTCCATTTAGGGAGAATGATAAAGTGCCAACACACCAATCTACTCTCACCATCTCTACTACAGGAGAATAGGAATGTTCATGAGGAGACTGTTTCAGCAATTTATCAATGCAGAGGCAGAAAACATGAATGTTCATACGACCATCTGATACTCATTTGCAACCCTCCTGGAGTATTTTGCTGAGTGAACAATGGAAAACATCAATCAGGCAAACACTCTACTGTGCTGGGAGTCACCTTTCACAGGGTGTGTCTACACGGCAGCTGGGAGGGTGCTTCCCAGGCTGGGAAGCCACACATGTGCGAGTTCCACTTGAGCAAGCACACTAAAAGTAGCAGTATGGCTGTTGCCGCATGGGTCATTGCTCAGGCTAGCCACCAAACTACACAAACCAGGGGTCGGGTAGGACTCTATTTGGGTGGCTAGCACAAGCCACTGCCATGCCACAATGTCCACACTGCTATTGTTGGCACTTTAGTTCAAGCAGAGCTAAGCACATCTGTCTATCTGCAGAGGAAATCACCTGTCAGCTGCTTTGTAGATGTACCCTAAAGTAAGGAAGAATTGGCTCTGATTCAGAGGGTTTCATCCATCTTCTGTTACTTCCACACCCTCACTTCAGCTGTGGTTCTCTTTGTTCAGATAGCCACCAGCATGCAGAAGGCCATACAACGCTCTCCCCCGCTTCCCCTGTCCCTCTGATATCACCACTCCCTGCGACTACAGACTCAGAAAGCAAACCATGCCTTTGCTATTAATTTTATGTGTAAAATGCTCAGATACTATAGTAATGGGCAGCAGTATAAAACCCTAAGATAGAAAAAACATACATATCCTACTCCTAGGGGAATTCTGTGCCACTGAGCATGTGCAGAATTCATGTCCTCGGCAGATATTTTTTTCGTCGCAAAAAATACATTCTTCCAGAGAGGTGTTTCAGTTATGCCTTTCTCCCAACAGATGGCAGCTGCTCACTGCCCAGAGGAGCCAATGGGGAGGAGGAGAGGCTGCATTCCTCACAGAACTCTGCCCGTGGGGCCAGGTGAGGAGGCATGCAATATGGCAGGGACAGAGAGTGGGGCATATGGTGCTGCTGGGGTGTCACACGGACTGGTGTTCAGAAGGGCTAGTGGGGGGACAGACTGGGGCAGGGGCTGAATGGGGTTGCAGGGACACATGGGGACAGAGGGAGGAGGGTTGGCTGAGTGGGGGTGCAGAGGGTGCAGGGGGATGGGTCAGACTTGCCTGACTGAATGGGAGAGGCTGAGTGGGGGTGCAGAGGGTGCAGGGGGATGGGTCAGACTTGCCTGACTGAATGGGAGAGGCTAAGGGTCAGCCAGGTCTGCTTGGGGGAGGCTCCCCTATTCCTTAACAATTCCTCCCCTCCACAAAAAAATACCCTGTTCCATACTTCTATCCACACCCAACAAACCTCCAGGTTCCCTCCCAGATTCCTTCCCAGCAATTACGTCCCTCTCCCTCAGCTCCTCCGTTACTCCTGACTCCTCCAAGCCTTTTCACTGCTTCTGAGAGGTGCGGGAAATACGGTTCTGTATTGTAGTTTAAATGGATTATTGCTCATAGTTCTGTATTAATATGCCTACTAAGGAATCTATTTCTCAAAAAACATTTCCTGGATCTTCTTTGTTGTCCATATTGTTATAGACATACTTGCTGACAGGTATTTTGAAATAAATTACCAAAATAATTAAAACTGGCATGATTATATTGTGTTATTTTGACAAATAAAATATGCAGAATTTTGTAGAATTTTAAAATAGTATGTTCAGAATTTTAATTTTTTTGGCCCAGAATTCCCCCAGGAGTAATACCCTGGTTCCATAAGTCACTCAAGAGCACAACTTCCCCAACAGAGCCATTTTCAAAGCTCATCTGCATCCAATGAGACACCTGTCTCTTTCTTTTTTAGGTTTCTACCTCCTTCATTAATCCATCATTTCAGCCCAGCCTGTACCACTGCTCCCACAACATGTTGATTAAAATTTGTCAGGGATTGATTCTTTCCCTGACAATCCTTCTGTAGAGAGGTTAGCCGGGGCTCATCTCTCTCTGGGGCAGTGGGGAGACACACTGCCTCATTAAATTCGGGAAGAGGTCTTATGGGGAATTAGTCCAGCTGTGGGAGTCTTCCTCTGTGGCCTTTGTGAGGGTAGAAATAAACACAGTAAGCCCAGGCCCTAGGTAAAGGCGGGACAATGGTGAGTCAGGCACTCAGGCAGGGGCTGAGCAACAACAGTATATAAACAGTAAACTGAAGGGCCTGGGAGTGGGGGAGACTGTCACCCACGAGTTGGGTGGCAACGGGGACGCAGGCCCTCCCACTCCACTGTGTCCCAGCCCAGGACCCTAGCAGCAGCAGAAGACCCGCTGCTGCGTCAGTGGGGATCCTGGCCGCAACCCACTGACGTGGATACTGGTAGTGCTGCAGCCAGACTAGGGTTGGCTGCCCCCAGGCTACTTCCAGACTCCCCCTCTTGAGGTACATGGGTCAGGGTGGTGTCCTCGGGGGGTGGGGGTGGGGTCCAACACCATGGGTTCGTCAGCATAGCTGGCGAGGGGTAGGCTCAGCAACTCCTCCTGGTAGCTGGCGTGAGGCAGGTCGGGCCAGTCCTTGGGTTTACCGCCGGCCACTGGGGTTTCCTAATCGCGAGCTAGGCCGGAGGCGTCTGGCCTTCCCGGTGGCTGCCCTCCCAGTGAGCTCTGGGGTCGGGCCTTTATACTTCCTGTGCCACGCCTGCCCCTCTGGGGGGCGGACTCCAAGCTCCCTGGCTCCACCCAGACTCGTCTCTCTCCGAGGCGGTGAGGAACCATACAGTCTCACTACATCTTCCAAGTCCTGATCCTGCAACCATTGAAGTCACTGGCAAAAATCTCTGACTTCAATGACTACAGACTCAGTGAATGTGGTGCTCCATCCACCAAACAGCTACAGCAAACACAGAGTCATGGAGTTGGTATCTGTGACATTGGTTAGTTATTTTTTTCATCATGTTAAAAGAATATAGCAACAAAAGGATTGTAACTGTATCATGCTGTACGTGTCTCCAGCACTATTTTCTGAGTCTTACATGCAGTACTTGGCCGCTTTGACTTTCTTTCTTTCGGATTCAGCTCTACTTGCCAACAACCACTTACAAAAAATCAATTCCCCGGGCCAAATGAAAAGTACATCCTGATATGGCATCCAGTTGAGAATTTGAATAGGATGCAGTACACCCTACCAGCATTCTCTTCTTCCTCCAACTCATCAGCTGACCAAGTTTCCTTTCTCTCAACATCTCAGAGACTTCAAATCAGCGCTTTCTTGATAGGGTAAACCTGCTCCAGGACCATAAAACTTTGTTTGGGTAACCATTTGTTTATATCTGTAGGTTGCACTGGTATCACAGAGCAAGATAGATAGATAGACAGACAGACAGACAGATAGATAGATGCTATAGTAATTTATAGAAATAAATATAGCTATGATAGATTAATGGAATCAGTCTGAATAAAATAAGAACCAGCCTGAACATGTCTAGAATTTGTACCAAGCTTAATCTTTTTCGAGGTATGAAATTATGAGGAGACTGCACCATTCTGGTTCTTTCATGTGGCTCTGGCTGTTTCTTTCTTTTTCCCCTCTCCTCATGTTCAGATTATGTCACACCCTAGTATTCCCCACTACAATTTGTTCTCTCTAGTGACAAACCTCCCCCACTTCCTTCTCCAACCTTCTTCCCATTAAGACTGAATTCAGGAACCCTCAAAGGGAGCAGGTTTGAGATGTATCTACAACCTCTGTTAGGGCTACCAGTACATGACTCAGTCCTTACTATTATAATCTGTATATTCAAACTATTATTTTGCAAATGTCAACAACCTTTGCTTAATGAGGGCAGATACGAATACCACCATGTACTCTCATTTAGAACCAGAATCCTCTAGCTCAGTGGTTCTCAAACTGTGGGTTGCGACCCCATTTTACTCCTGGGTGCTCAGTAATGCCGCATGGTATAGTTCAAAATAACCATGTCTCTAGGATTATAACTTAATCCCCAGGCTTCAAATTGGCAATTCTAATATTAGGATTAAAGGGAAATTTCTGGGGCTACAATAGACACCTCTGATAGCTTCTTGCTACGTCAGTCACCAAAGGGTGAGACCATTACATGACAGAGATAAGTAACAATGATTCCGAATAATCACACTTTAAGAGGGTCCCCTCCTCTTCATGGGGTGAAATCCTGGCCTACTGAAGTTGATGGGACTTTTGTCAATAACTAGAATTAACAACCTAATCTTCAAAGGAATTTGTGATGACAAGAGCCAGAGAGAGGCAAAAGAAGAATACTACTTTTTGGTTGGAAAACACCAAGCACATGTTGGGCAATATGAACAATGATGCCAAAGGGTAAGTGATAATGAGAAAAAATAATCCACGTGTAACTTGTTAAACTGAATAAGCAGCAACCTGGTGGAGCTGGATCTTTAGCATTCATTTCAGTAGAAGCCGTCAGCATTTTTTGTTTTTTCTTTTATATATTAATGAAAAACTAAATTAAGTTGCTTAAAATTTTCACAGAAATTAGACTACTAGCTTAATATTACTGACTCCATGACCCAGCACTGGTCAGTGCCTCAGGAGCTGTGACAACAAAATCCGCCACAAATCCTCACAAACTCTGAGGGAATCAAACAATCACAATGACCTGAATAGGAGTCCTTTTTACTTTAAGCTAATTCTTTGAGTTGCTCCTTTTCTCCCTTATCTCCATCAAACCAGAGAAAATGATTGAGACTATTATTCAAACAGAAAGGCAAACATGACAAGAAATGAGACAATTAGTAATAATAATACCTTGCTCCTATCTAGTGCTTTTCATCAGTAGATCTCCAAGTGGTTTACAAAGGAGGTGAGTGTCACTATCCCCATTTTACAGCAGACGAAACTGAGGCACAGAGAGGTGTAGTGACTTTCCCAAGGTCACCCAGCAGGTTAGAGGCAAAGCTGGGAATAGCACCCAAGTCTCCTGGTATGTTTACATCTCTGTAATATTTTTGCAAGTATTTCTCAAGCATTTTGCAGTGAGGCTGTAAATGATCATTTTGCACATCCACAGCTAGTAGGTTAGAGCGTTGAAAAGAATTTTTGCAGATAAAGAAAACTGGTATATGCACATACACATATTTATATTAAATATATATATATATTTAATATATAATATATATATTTATATACACAGATGAAAACTGTCATGATTTGCTGGTGCAAGGGTCATGCTATTACACCATGGGGAGGGTGGGGGTGAGAATGAAGCTTGTAAATGACTGTCTAGGAAGAAAAGACAGCTCAAGGTCAGTGGGAGAGATGTAAAATGCTGGAGAATGTTACTGTGTACTTAAAGTTCTCTCAACAGGATCAGTAGACCCAACACTGACACCCCCTTTTACACCCAACACCCAACCCCACCTCCAAAAGAGGAAACTAATACAATTATTGAAAAAAATCTAAACAAAAAATCCTACTGCAAGAAGAATTTTGACTCTCAAAGTGCCAGGAGCACCACAAAGTCCAGTAGGGACTTTGCTATTGATGTTGATGTGACATACAAGACTATAGCAGAGATCAAACAAGAACTAGATAAGCTCATGGAGGATAGGTCCATAAATGGCTATTAGCCAATAGCCAGGAAGGGCAGGGATGGTGTCCCTAGCCTCTGTTTGCCAGAAGCTGGGAATGGGCGACAGGGGATGGATCACTTGATGATGACCTGTTCTGTTCATTCCCTCTAGGGCACCTGGCATTGGCCACTGTCAGAAGACAGGATACTGGGCTAGATGGGCCTTTGGTCTGACCCAGTAAGGCCATTCTTATGACATGGAAGATGTTCAGATACTACAGAGACAGGCAGCAGAATAAAATCCTAAAACAGACAGATAGATAGATAGATAGTAGCACCGAGTGTGAGAGCTGTGGAGAAGGATGGAAATTATTCAATATTAAATCTTACCAGATTGGTTCATCAGCGTTGGAGCTTTTTTTTTTGGAGCTTCAGTAGTTCACAAAGTTCACTCAGAACCTCTCATAGTAGGTGTGTGTGGGAGCATCAGATCAAAATCATAGCTACACCAGCTAAAAATACAAAATAAAATAAAAAGCTAAAAACAGTGCTTCAGCAGTTGTAGCTAAACTGGGTTCTACCGTGATTTGATCAGCCAGTGTGAATGGGGCAAAGTAAAAATCTTAATACAGCCAAAATAAGTATTCACTGCAAATGACATATTTGACAAATGTAACATTTTTTTCTGTTCACAAATTATATAAATCTCTAGTTCCATGGACTTGCTCGTCATTGAAAATTATTCCATGAATGGTTTAAGCAAACAAATTTAAGCCTATGAACTGGTCACAAACTATTTGCTGCGACTATTGTTTTGCATAGTCATCATGCATAAGCATTCACACTGTGATTAGTTATCTCTGTCACATGCTTTAATTTCTACTTCCTGAGTGGATGATTCTCTCAAAAATGCAAAGAGCTGTCAGGATAGCAACGTGAATACTTTTGGTGTGAATATTAGTACAAATATATATTCATGAGAGCATCCATTCATTCATTCAGCCAACATTCTTGCAAAATTACTCCCTTGTCTGAATGTTGGCAGAAAATGAATACATGGGGTCATGAATCCTGGAGTGAAATTCTGAATTTTGTTGCAGCAAATATTCAATATGGCTTGTTTTGTGCACAATTTTCCCATTTCTAGGTTTAATTTTGTTTTGTTCCATCTTCTCTGGTTGGCCAAACCATATTAAAATCTCATTTCCCAAACTATTTACGCACTATCTAACCTCCATCCTTCTCTAAATGTTACCACTGAGAGTTCCTGAGAAACTTGTTGGTAACATCATTATCTGCAGACAGATATTGCCCTATGACTTTGGGCTGCCTCATCTTCCCACAATGTAACTCACAGGAATAGTTGCTAAGTAAGACAAGAATAGCTGCTAAGAAAGAAGAATTTACAGTCTTATTTATTTATTTATGTATTTATTTGCTTAATGGTGTAGCAAAGTGACACTTGCATGAGCAGAACATTATACGTTTCACATTTATGTAAAACCCAGTTTTCTTTATTTGTAAAGCTCTCTATATAGTTACGGGTGTTTAACTTCCTCTGAGAGTCCTCCAGGGAAAAATAAACTATTCCCTTATTAAAAAAATAGTACAGTATTCTACTGTAATGTTACAAATCATTACAAGTGTCAAGAGCAATATTTCAATGGTCTGGATTATTTATGTAAAATATACCAGTTTCCACGGTATGCATCCGATGAAGTGAGCTGTAGCTCATGAAAGCTCATGCTCAAATAAATTGGTACAGTTTCCACGGTTTGCATCCGATGAAGTGAGCTGTAGCTCACGAAAGCTCATGCTCAAATAAATTGGTAGTTTCCACGGTTTGCATCTGATGAAGTGAGCTGTAGCTCACGAAAGCTCATGCTCAAATAAATTGATACAGTTTCCACTGAATGCATCCGATGAAGTGAGCTGTAGCTCATGAAAGCTCATGCTCAAATAAATTGGTAGATAAGCTATTACCAGCAGGACAGTGGGGTGGGAGGGGGTATTGTTTCATGGTCTCTGTGTGTATATAATGTCTACTGCAGTTTCCACAGTATGCGTCCGATGAAGTGAGCTGTAGCTCACGAAAGCTCATGCTCAAATAAATTGGTTAGTCTCTAAGGTGCCACAAGTACTCCTTTTCTTTTTGTAAAATATTATAATTTTTTACAGCAGGCTGGCAGGATCTAGGATTCTACGCAGGAACTCTGTGCTACTGCAAGTTACCCTAAACTCAGATATTTGCACCATGCACATAGCTGCAGAATAATTATTACTGACTCATGCAGGGAAATGGATCTTGTTAGCTCCAACCAGGATACCTTTATCATCTTTTTAGAGTCAGAGGGAACTAGAGGCTGCAACAGATGAGGTCCTGAAGAGAAGCCCTAGGAATAGCAAAATTTGGCGGGTGGAAATTGGGCTGAGGTTTGTATTTTGGTGATGTTATTTGAGTTACCAGTAAAGCCTTCCCTCCTGCATGCATAAACTGTATTTGGAACAAGGTGGGAACTCGATCTTCAAACTAAGAATAACAAGAATGTTTTAGTTTTCAAGCAACACTAAAATGAGTTTATTTATATACCTGAATACTAATTTAAGAGAAAGAGTGGATTTCCCATTTAAAAAATTTAATGCTTTTAAAATGATAAGAAAAATGTTGATCCGCTCAGTAACCAAGACTGAATGTCCCGCTGGACTTTTCAAAGGCTCTCTTTTCTTTAAGTTTAATTATATAGGATCACAGGTTATAAATCATCATTAATTTGACAGCCTGGCTTTTTACAGCTCTAGTTTAATAATTTGGCCTGTTGTATCTGACACAGGAGTTAAAATAAATTACAACAAAGCTCCAGATTCAAACAAATCCCCTCAAGGTTGTTAAATCTTAGCATATTTTAAAAAATGTGCTTACCAACTTTAAAAGGTCAGTTGACTTGACTTCCCCTCTAATTGTTTCCTCTAGAGTATAGTTTGTTCACACTATTTGCAGGGTATTGGCAGGGTAAGTATTGGCAGGGTAAAATTTAAATATTTAATGCTTATAAACTTATTAAGCTTTTGTGAAGGGCAAATAATTTTCATGTTTTAGGACTGAAACTTAGTGAAGAGTTCAGGGGAGAAAATCAAAGTGAGCTCACTATGGCTTATTCATGACTGCAAAAGTAAACCTGAATGTTGCCACTTCATATTTGGCTTCCTCCCGATGGCAGCTTCTATATTCTGCAATGCAGTCTCTCATCTACATTCTCCTTTCCCCACTGAATGCCACACCCTTGCTCATCAGCACTTAGATACCCTCTGTCTTGGAACAGACTTGTTCTCCAGCTCTCCTGCTAAACTAGCTCCAACCTCCTGCCACCCAGCTGCTCTTACCTATTCCTCTTATTGGCTCCAAAAATTTAATCTGAGAAATGAAAAACTCCTGACCTGATTCTCCCTCTGAGTTGATTCCCACTTATCTAGAGTGTCTCTTCTCCAGAAACGATGTTTTCCTGGCCCCATTTCCTTTTTTCCAGGTTCCTGATATTTAACTCCACATACCCTGCCAGCACAGATGAGGCCATATAGAATAGAATTTGCAGCTATCAGATCTATCAAGTAACCAAGCAGTTCAGCGAACTTCCTCTCTCACCAAGTTGATCCTATCCTCTGCAGATCCCCTATCTTGAATTACTTGTCTCTCAAGCTCAGACACTGTTCCTGCTGAAGTCACCTTACTGCCTAAGCTCCTTGTGGTTTTCAGTGCTTCTTCCCTGTAGCAGCAATCCTATCAACTCCTGTTTCAGATGATGGCGAGGCTAGGAAATACGAAAAGATTAAGTATCGGGGTGTATGAAAAGTAAAAAGCAGCATACAACATGTGTAAAGAAGGAAAGAGGAGTCCAGAAATGAAGATGCGGACTTAAGAGATGCAGGATGAATGGAAGACAGTGTAAATTAGGAGACTAAAGATGGAAGGATAGGAGACAAAAAGGATGTTTTCCTAGCTTGATGAGTATGTTGGTTTGGATCCCCCAATATTTCTTCTGCTCTAAGTCACTGTGCTCCTTCCAGCTCCTCAGAATGACAGATCACAGGGATAGATCTAAGAAAATCAGCGGGGCATTTCTCAAGCTACCAAGTCACTGGTGATTTAAATAACCAAATACTAGCCAGATGTTAAAGAACATGGGGATTAATTTTTTATCCTTACATCTACTTCTAGAAACCTGGAAGAGTGGCCAAATTCCAGCAGAGGGAAATCTGTACAATGCTTGAGGGAGATTTGGATATTGCTCTTACCTGCTTTATTGCGTTTGACTCTGCCCATCCTTCCTCCTTTTCTCACCTCCCTCTAACTCTACTGATGGCATAGAAGTGCCCATCTCCAAACCACCACCCTGCTTCTCTCTCCCACATCAGTAATATCTGCTCTCCCCAGAGTTTGTAAAGCCAAGCCCTAACCAGAGAAATGGTAGCACGTAGTTCAGAATGAGGAACAGTCACCTGAGCAACACTCGGTGCCTCACTCACTCTGACCGTGTTTTAATAGGGAGGAAGAGGTACAGACTGCTACAGAAGCACAGAGAGGCCTATGCAGGGAGTTGAGGTGGGTTGGAGAGGGGACAGGTTGCCAAGGAGTCAGATAAAGCTGGTAAAAGAGCAGGACATTAATCCCCAATGCCAGACAATCTTACTTCTGTTGAGACACTTCTCTTAAATTACAAATTAGAAGAAGATTGCTTGGTCTCATTCTAGTCTCCCAGTGGATATTTGTTTAACTCAGACAACTGCCACATGGCGAAGATTTCCATTCTCTGCTCAGGGGCAGAATAGCACATTGTTGCAGGCAGGGATTGAGGAGGACTGGCGGGGGTGCTGGAACAATTAGTATAGTGGGGGTGCTGAGAGCCATTGAACCAAACTGTAAACTCTGTATATAATGGAAACCACTTCAAGGCAGGGGGTGAGGCAATACCCACAGCACCCATGAGGGCTGGAAGAGAAGAGTGAAGTACCTGCCTGGATGAAGCTACTGTTGTTATCCTTACACTTCCAGAAGCACTAAAGTGCAGCCAGCATTGAAAAAAATATAAGAGTAATAATGGAGGTTGTGTGCGTGACTCGCATGTTTAGTGACTCCTGTAAGGTCAGATGACAACCTGAAGCATGAGTGACAAAGTTCCTGCTCTACCTTGGTGGGTCTTGCGCTTATTGGCGGATTTACTTGCCTTGGAGCTTCACGGCAGCCCTCAGCTTGGCCGTTTTTCTGAATTCACAGTCCAGGTTGACTCCTCCTGTGTCTGACCAGGAGTTGGGAGGATTTGGAGGGAACCCAGGCCCGCCCTCTATTCCAGTTCCAGCCCAGGGCCCTGTGGAAGGCAACTGTCTAGAGTGCCTCCTGGAACAGCTGTGTGACAGCTACAACCCCCTGGGCTACTTCCCTATGGCCTCCTCCCAACACCTTCTTTATCCTCCCCATAGGACCTTCCTCCTGGTGTCTGATAATGCTTGTACACCTCAGTCCTCCAACAGTCCGTGTTCTCACTCCTAGTGCCTCTTGCTCCCAGCTCCTCACACGCACACCACAAACTGAAGTGAGTTCCTTTTTAAAACCCACGTGCCCTGATTAGCCTGCCTTAATTGATTCTAGCAGCTTCTTGATTGGCTGCAGGTGTTCTAATCAGCCTGTCTTAATTGTCTCCAGAAGGTTCCTGATTGTTCTGGAACCTTCCCTGTTACCTTACTCAGGGAAAAGGGACCTACTTAGAAGGCTGATATATTAGCCCCAGGCTATTACTCTCCTATAGCCATCTGGCCCGACCCTGTCACACATGATATTTGAATATTCTGACCAGCAACCGATGGCCATAAAACTCTCTAGACCTCTCTTAAACATAACTATATTCTCTTTTACTGATCTCTTGTGGCGATGAAAAATGTACGTAATGTACATACATTCTAGTAATAAACACTCCCTTACAACCACAGATCCTGATTTAAAGTATGTGATTCTTTACATACTGAGTGCCCAGTTGTTAAACAATTAAAATCTAACTGGCACATAAACTTGCAGAAAATGGTTGTACTTGAGCAATGACCTGATGTTTCATAAACTACATCCCATCTGCAGCTATAATACTTAGCATTTTTCATCTGTAGATCTCAAAGAGCTTTACAGTGGAGAGTAAGTATCACGAGCCCCAATTTACAAATGGGGAAAATGAGACAGAAAGAAGTTAATTGACTCGTTTACCTAAAGCCACATAGCAAGCCTGGTCAGAGATCTCCTGCCTCCCACTCTTATACCCTAATCAGTCCTTCCCTCCCCTCCACATCCCTTGGCTGCATAAACCTGCTAACTTCCCTGTGTATGTTGTCTAGTACCACTCAGGGCTTTTATACTTTCAATGGGTTAATTAGCACTAAAGCATTTTTTCCCTCTGTGGTCTAGACATAGAAATATCCAGATTTTGTTTCCCTTGAAAGGCAGCCATCCTGGAAAATGTACTTGATCACCCGTTTCCATGTTTTTCTAAGGCCAGATGGGGCTAAATATGATTTGAAGATTTTTTTTCTTTTCCTTTCTTTAATGTTTCTTTTCCTTTCTTTCACTGACTTGTTTGTTTTCTTTTGAGGATGATGCCAACTATAAAATAAGAAAAACAATTTCCAAGATGGGGAAACTAGAGAATGATGGATTTACTGTTGCCAAAAAGAAATAATAATCCCTGAACCTAACAAATAAGGCTGAAAATGCAGAAAGCATTATTAAACGTTATATAATTTCAGCCCAGTTTGCAGTTACAAGCAGTGAGCATTTTTAGGAGCTGGGCCATGGTTTTCTTTAATACTCTGGAGACTATGGACTGCATTATATCCTTAATTATGATGCTGTAAACATACAGTTACTCCAGCTTGATTTGAATTACTCCAGATCTGCACTAGTGTGACAGAGAAGAGTTTGGCTTTCTCCATGTGTATATGTGCACGTGTATATGTTCACACACACATACATTACTGAATAACAAGCATCAACCTGAGACATGCAATTTGGATCCAGATCTGAATCTGAATTTTCTTGAAATGTATGGGCATCAGTTTTGAGCCCTTTTTGCACTCAAGCTGTGTGGTCCAGATCTAAACACTCCAAAAAAAAAGCTGGGAAAATGTGGATTCTGATCTCATTCTGAATTTGAATTTTACAGCTATATCTATCCATTTAGAAAGATTAAAAAATAGTCCAAAATGTTTTAAAAACATTTCTAAAATTGCTTTTGTAACATATGAGGTATATACAGAATGCATCTCAATAGGGTGTGATGTGAAGATTTTATAGGCATTTGTGGGATTATCTGTGAGATTCATTCATGCGGTTGCCACTTGAGTAACATGATTATTCCAAACTCATGCTAATAAAATCTTTTTGTCACACGACACCACAGTGTATACTTGTCTGTCTACAGTCTCTGGGTCAGATCTTCATCTGGCGTAAATCAGTGTCGCTCCACTATTTGTATCTGTTTTGTTCACATACACATACAGACTTACAGATCCCACCCTCCTCATCAGTCATTTCATTAGTATTCAGAAAAACACCAGCCTTCTAAATGTTGAAACCTGCCAGTCAATATGACAGCAGATAGTGTTGTTGGTTTTTTTTTTAATCAGCAAAGCACTTGCCTTACATAGACTGCATAAATGTAATACAACTGTGTGTCCTGGATTTATTAACAAGACATCATCTTCACATGTTGTTTCCATGTTTCTGGGTCACAGAACTCTCCCCACATAATTACATAAAACAATTACCATATAGACTGCCAGTAACAATGGTCTTTTTCTCACTAAAATATGAATGTACAGTACTAAAAGTAAATCCAAACACTAATGGTTTGGGCACTCAGCTAATATTTACTGGACAAACTGTTTTACTCCCAACTTCCCTATCAAAGCCAAGTTTATGAATGTTGACATTCAGTAGTGACATTTAGATTCCTAATCAGGACATTGAAAGCAATAAAAAGTGCCAGCATGATTAATGTATATAAAAACATCACTATTTTACCCTCAACATGTTATGCTAAAGGTTCAGAAATACAGCTATTTTAGTTATTTTATGACACTTTGGACCTGATTCACTAATGCGTTACTCCAGTTTTATGTCAGTGTTAACTCCCAGGATTACACTGGTGTAAAACTAGAATAACAGTGCCAAATCAGGCCCAGAGGTTTCTCTAGTGGTGATGAAGATGTAGTATTTATATTTATGCCCTTTCTGAACTAATTAGTAAAGGCTATGATTCCCTCTTCATTCAAATCCTCACTCAAGCCACTTTTACTGTGAGGGCTACCTGAAATTAGGCAACTAACAAGGTCACAGGCCACTTGGATTAGGTGATATTTTAGGGGTGGCTGGGGTGTGCTGACAGTACCTTTTAATATGTCATTGAGTATATGAGATTGCAGACAGCATGGTCTGGTGGATTGCACACTGGACAGGGAGTCAGGAAACCTGGATTCTAATCCTGGATCTGCCACTTACCCGCTATGTGACCTTTGACAAGTCACATTGCCTCCCTGTGCCTCTGTTTTTCCTCCCATCCCTTGTCTTCTCTATTCAGATTGCAAGTTCTTTAGGACAGGAACGATCTCTCACTATATATTTTCACTAGAACAGAGCAAAATTCTTTGGATGAAACTTTTTTTCCTCCAAAAAATGCAGATTTGGGTCATTCAAAACATTGTGTGAATTTGTGTCAGATATGCCCAATTCTTTCAGACAAAAAACAAAACACAAATTCAGACAAAGTCAAAAAGTTTTCACTTTTTGATTCAAAACAACTTTGCTTTGAATTTTCCTTCCATTTTTTTTAAAGGTAAAAACTCAAAAGCAAAGCTAAAAAATTTTGTTAAACGCCAAATGATATATATATTTATATATATATAAATACACACACACACACACACACACACAGAGTTTTCAATTTGTCCACCAACCTGACAAATCGGTTATTTGCATAGCTCTAGTCTGCACAGCACCTAGCAAAATGGGCCCCTGATTTCATCTGGGGTCTTTAGGCACTACTGTGACACAAATAATACCAATTTTGCACACACACACCCCGCCCCCCCCTCCAGCACTACAGGTGGATGGACCTTTACAAGAGGCTTCACAGATATTTGCTGACAGCACAGCAAGTGAGACTCAGGAATGTGAAGTTCCATTCCAGCCTCTGGAGGATAATGTGCACTAGTGAGCTCATACTCTTCTGCCAATTCCCTACAAGCACGATCCCTTCTGTCCTGTCCCCTCTAAACTGTTTCTGTCCTAGTTGTGTCGCCTCCCTATCCCTAACTCCTTGTCCCAGTCCCAGTCTCCACTCCTCAGGCTTCTCATCCTAGTCCTAGTCTCCTTGCCCAACCAGTTCTACTCTCTTCCTTCCCGATCCCCTGCCTCAGTCCCAGTGTCCCACTCCTCTATTCCTAGCCCCAATCTCCTTGATCAGCCAGTTCCCCCATTCCTGGCTCCTCATCCGATCTGTTTCTCGCTACCCACAGCCTCCAATCACCCACACCTCTGCTCACATTCCCCAACCTCACTAGCTCCCTGTCTAAGACCTGGCTTTTTTATCCTGGTCTCTTTGTCCAGCCAATCCCAATTCTCCACCTGCACTATGGTTCCTCTTCAGATTTGTCTCCCTTCACCACTTACTTCTTTTCCCCCATTACACTAGTTCTCAGTCCCCTTTCCCAGTCTCCCTCCAGTTCCTCATGTGATCGCGGTCTCCCTACCACCTGCTGGCTCCCAGTCTGCCCCCATTTCCCTCCCTAACTTCCAGTCCCAGTCTTCTTGCCCACCCAGTCAGAATCTCCTAGTCCCAGAGTTCCCCTCGCCTACTGCCCAGCCTCCAGTCCCAGTTTTCTCCCACAGGTTCCTTGTTCCAATCTACTCCCCTTTGCTGCCCCCTGCAGGTCTGGCTCATGTTTTCTCTGCATTCGAATCAGGCAGCTTCCACTTCCATGCTGTCTGCACCCATTGGGGCATGGGAGGGGGCAGAGAGGGGAGAGGAAAGAATGTCATCGAGAGCACAGGAGAGACAGTCTTCCTGCTCTCCATTCCAGTGTCTGGACCTGGCACCTGGACCCAGCAGCCTAGAGCTTCTCAGCCCTGGCCAGATGCATGCTCTGCACAAATAGAGTCTACAGGAATTTTATCTGTTAAGCTCTCGCAAGTCTCTACGGAGCATGTGTGAACTGCAATTTTTCAAAGGCTTAGAACTTGGCCAAATTTGGGCAGATTTTCTTGGGGCAACAACAGGCAAATCCCAGACACAAAGTCCACTCCTCTGACAAAGCATAGGGATGGTAGAGTTTTCAAAGGAAAGGTTGCCAGAAATGGGCAAAACAATGTATTTTCCCCTCATCTTGGTCTCATAAATGGCTGAACTGTTTTGACTGAAATTTTCCAAAAAATACCCAGCCTGAGGCAGGTATCTGATAAGGGAAATTCCAGCCCAAATGATTTGGCAAAATTATAAGCATCTGAAAACAGGGTCCTAAAACGGGAAGTGTTGGGCAACCTTAATAATAGGTTGTGCTTCGGGTCCTGTATATATTGTGTATACATGTATATTTCAGTTGGTGCTATTCATGCCTGTTATAGGCAAGATTGCAAACTTCCATTATAAACCCCTGTATTCATTTGCTCAGAACTTTGTAAAACATTTGGGGTTTTGGCTGAAAATGTCCATGCTTGGTATCCAACCAAAGGTGAATTTTTCTGGAAGTTTAAGCAACGAACTGTTAAAATATTTCTTAGTTATGTAAAAACAAGAAACATATTGAATATTTTGTCCACTGTAAAAAAAAAAATTGTTCTCGGATTTATTTCCAGGGCAATTATTCAAAGATGGCTAAACACTGAAACATGAAACGTGGCATTTAAATAGTCTGTGAAGAGTAGTACGTGCCTGGAGAGGTTGCAAAAAACTGGGTTGCCAAATAACACAGGGATGGAAACCTGTGGAGGGAGACTAAGGGTGAGGGAAATTGCGGCAAGGATCCCTTGGTGAAACTCCTCTGCAACTGTTCTGCTGAGGGGCAGGGTTTTTCTCCTCTCCCCCATGGAATGAGCCAGGGTACTCTCCTTCAGGCCTGAAGGATCTCCCGTGATCTGCATGGATCACACGGGATTCACAGGAGGTAGTGGCCTTTCAAGCACAGCCATTGTGACTCTGCGTTGGTTTTGCCCCCCAGCGATCTCCAGCTGTTGTGGAGTGTGGCTCCTCTATATGTCTTGTTTGGTCATTCTACAGAACTGGGATAATCCTGGGATGGTCATTAATCAGATCCCCCCTATTTAGCAGTCCTGTGGAATTTTAGATTCACTGATGGGACATGGTCACTCCCTAGCGGCCTTGGGGTACTATAACCATATACTGCTTTTAGTTTGTCAATCACTGAACTGGAGGTCTTATCCAGCAGCCATAGCACCCATAGACAGCCCTGGTCTACACTACAGGGTTAAGTCGAATTTAGCCACATTAGGGTCAATTTTAAAATGGATGCATCCACACAACCAACCCCGTTCCGTCGACTTAAAGGGCTCTTAAAATCGACTTCTGTACTCCTCCCTGATGAGGGGAGTAGCGCTAAAATTGACCTTGCTGGGTTGAATTTGGGGTAGTGCGGACGCAAATCCGTGGTATTGGTTTCTGGGAGCTATCCCAGGGTGCTCCATTGTGACCGCTCTGGACAGCACTTTGAACTCTGATGCACTAGCCAGGTACACAGGAAAAGCCCCAGGAACTTTTGAATTTCATTCCTTGTTTGGTCAGCGTGGTGAACTCAGCAGCACTCAGCAGCACAGGTGACCATCATCTCCGTCCCTGAGGTTATCACAGATTAGAAGGCGAAAAAAATGCACTCGCGATGACATGTTTTCCAAGCTCTTGCAGTCCCCCCGCACTGATAGGGCACAGCTTAATGCATGGAGGCATTCAGTGGCAGAGGCCAGGAAAGAATTAAGTGAGCGCAAAGAGCGGAGGCAGGATGCGATGCTGAGGTTAATGGGGGAGCAAATGGACATGATGAAGCGTCTGTTGTAGCTGCAGGAAAGCCAACAAGAGCACAGACCCCTGCTGCATCCACTGTATAACCACCCACCATCCTCTCCATGTTCCATAGCCTCCTCACCCAGACGCCCAAGAACGCCGGGGGTGGGAGGGGCGGGGGTAGGCTCTGGGCACCCAGGCACTCCACTCCAGAGGATGGCCCAAGCAACAGAAGGCTGTCATTCAAACAGTCTGATTTTTAGTGTGGCTACAACAAGCAATGTGGCCTTGTCTTTCCCTCCTCCCACACTGCACCCAGGCTACCTTGTCCATTATCTCTTTTTTTTTTTAATTAATAAAGGAAGAATGCATGGTTTCAAAACAATAGTTACTTTATTTCGAAGGGGGGAGGATGATTGGCTTACAGGAAATTAAAATCAACAAAAGGGGCGGGTTTGCACCAAGGAGAAACAAACACAACTGTCACACCGAAGACTGGCTAGTCATGACACTGGTTTTCAAAGCCTCTCTGATGAAAAGAGTGCCTTGCTGTGCTCTTCTAATTGCCCTGGTGCCTGGCTGCTCCAAATCAGATGCCAGGCGATTTGCCTCAACCTCCCACCCCTCCATAAACATCTCCCCTTTACTCTCACAGATATTATGGAGCACACAGCAAGCGGCAATAAAAATGGGAATGTTGGTTGTGCTGAGGTCTGACTTAGTCAGCAAACAGTGCCAGCGAGCTTTTAAACATCCAAAGGCACATTCTACCACCATTCTGCACTTGCTCAGCCTATAGTTGAACTGCTCCTTACTACTGTCCAGGCTTCATGAGCCATGGGAGCAAGGGGTAGGCTGGAGTAGGTGTGACCGCACGGTGCTACAAGCTGGGAGAGCAGCCTGAGGCAGAAGCCTCCAGCTTGCATGATATTCCAGGCAGGACTGAATCTCCATGAGATGAAACTTAAAGAAGAGAAAAGGAGTACTTGTGGCACCTTAGAGACTAACCAATTTATTTGAGCATGAGCTTTCGTGAGCTACAGCTCACTTCATCAGATGTATACCGTGGAAACTGCAGCAGACTTTATATACACACAGAGAATATGAAACAATACCTCCTCCCACCCCACTGTCCTGCTGGTAATAGCTTATCTAAAGTGATCAACAGGTGGGCCATTTCCAGCACAAATCCAGGTTTTCTCACCCTCCACCCCCCCACATCTATTCAGGGGACACCATCACAGGGCCTAATAACATCAGCCACACTATCAGAGGCTCGTTCACCTGCACATCCACCAATGTGATATATGCCATCATGTGCCAGCAATGCCCCTCTGCCATGTACATTGGTCAAACTGGACAGTCTCTACGTAAAAGAATAAATGGACACAAATCAGATGTCAAGAATTATAACATTCATAAACCAGTCGGAGAACACTTCAATCTCTCTGGTCACGCAATCACAGACATGAAAGTCGCTATCTTAAAACAAAAAAACTTCAAATCCAGACTCCAGCGAGAAACTGCTGAATTGGAATTCATTTGCAAATTGGATACTATTAATTTAGGCTTAAATAGAGACTGGGAGTGGCTAAGTCATTATGCAAGGTAGCCTGTTTCCTCTTGTTTTTTCCTACCCCCCCCCCCCCCAGATGTTCTGGTTTGACTTGGAGTTAAACTTGGAGAGTGGTCAGTTTAGACGAGCTATTGCCAGCAGGAGAGTGAGTTTGTGTGTGTATGGGGGTGGGGGGGATGTGAGAAAACCTGGATCTATGCAGGAAATAGCCCGACTTGATTATGTAAAGAGTTGTCACTTTGGATGGGCTAGCACCAGCAGGAGAGTGAATTTGTGGGGGGGGGGGTGGAGGGTGAGAAAACCTGGATTTGTGCTGGAAATGGCCCACCTGTTGATCACTTTAGATAAGCTATTACCAGCAGGACAGTGGGGTGGGAGGAGGTATTGTTTCATATTCTCTGTGTGTATATAAAGTCTGCTGCAGTTTCCACGGTATAACATCTGATGAAGTGAGCTGTAGCTCACGAAAGCTCATGCTCAAATAAATTGGTTAGTCTCTAAGGTGCCACAAGTACTCCTTTTCTTTTTGCGAATACAGACTAACACGGCTGTTCCTCTGAAACCTTAAAGAAGAGAATGACCTAGGGTCTCTGGCTCCCATTCAGTGCTCTAAGAGGAGGATAGCCATGTCTATCCAGGCGCCCCGATCGACTTCACTGAGGTCTGCCAGGAGCACCCAGGAGATGTACAGTGACAGTGAGCTGAGTGGGCTCCATGCTTGCCGAGGTATGGCATCTGCACAGGTAACCCAGGAAAAAGGTGTGAAACGATTGTCTGCCGTTGCTTTCATGGAGGGAGGGAGGGAGGGAGGGAGTGGGGCCTGAAGACATTACCCAAAACCACCCGCGACAATGTTTTTGCCCCATCAGGCATTGGGAGCTTAACCCAGAATTCCAATGGGCAGTGGAGACTGCGGGAACTGTGGGATAGCTACCCACAGTGCACCTCTCTGTAAGTCGACGCTAGCCACGGTAGTGAGGATGCAGTCCACTGACTTAATGTGCTTAGTGTGGACATACAGAATCGACTGTATAAAATTGGTTTCTAAAAATCGACTTCTATAAAATCAACCTAATTTCATAGTGTAGACATACCCTTAGAGAAATAATCAACCAGCAGTGAGAATGGGCAAGATCAATATTCAAAGAAATCAGTACCCAGCTTATTCAATGGCAAATCAGGGTCCCTGTATGAGCACAGTGTCTCTCTCAGATTGTTGTGGCTGCTGTGTGCACATAGTGAGCATCCTTCTCTTAGTGTCTCACTATCCCCGGACATACTAGGTCAGTATATTACTGCTCTTGCTCTGGCCTTGATTCTTGTACTAAGCATGCCCCAAACCCATCTTTTAAGGCATCAGCTCACATAGCTACTGATTTGCTCACATTTAATCTCTTCTCTCCTGTACCGGCCCTCATCATGGACTGGAGATGGGCTCTTGTTGTTCCTGCTGTACGGCATATATCCATCCCTTTTTGAAGCGTGAGTTTTGGATCACTTTGGATATGTCTACATTACAATTAAAAACCCGCAGCTGGCCTTTGCCAGCTGGCTTGAGCTAAGGGGCTATTTAATTGCAGTGAAGACATTCAGGTTTGAGCTTCAGCCTGAGCTCTGGGACCCTCCCACCTTGCAGCCCAAGCCCAACTTCTACACTGCAATGAATCAACTGGCACGGGCCAGCTGTGGGTTTTTAATTGCAGTGTGGACATACCCTAAGAGGCCTGTCTTAGTCACTCCTCTGCAACACAGAAGTCTATTGTGACTTGGATCATTTCATTTTGGGGCCAAATTCATAGCTACTTGATTTTATTTTAAGCTCAGCAAGGGACTATTCCACAGTTTCTCTCATTAGTTTAATAAAAAAATCCCAGAATTTCTCTCTTTTGGACACCATGCTTCTAGATTGGAAATGGAATTCTCTAAACTTTGCACTTACTTCATCTATGTGCTAGGGCTTTACCACCAGTGAAGACAAAAATATTGAACATCTCAAGGGCATCTTCCCTAGTACCATGAAGTAGGATCATTATTTGCATTTTCTGGGGCTTTTTCTCTGTTCCAAGTGCTGCTTGGTTGCTCCTGTAGCAACTGGCATGGAATTTGGCAGAAAAAGCTAAGGTTTGTGGGAGGAGATTAGTCTGTGTACACATAGCTGGAATGCTAGCGCAGTTGCAGTACCTCTAAATAGTTCTCTCAATAAAGAGTTTAGCTTTACATGAATGGAGACTTTTCATGATGTTACTCAGCACGTGGTATGTGAAATGAGGTTGTAGCAGTCAGCCTTGTGAAACCCAGAGCAAAGAAAAGAACATGATTAACAGACAAACAAAGCAGCACCTAGAAAGAGAGCAAACAGAGAGCACAGGGGGGTTCAGACGACTGGGAATGCTGGATTTCCAGACAAAAATCCTTGCACAAACATGGAAGCAAGAATTGGGTCTGTATACAGAGCTGACCATGAGGGATAAAGATGAGAAAATTAAGGCAAAGCTTTTTTACCATCTCACTGGGAAAAAAGAATGAGAAATGAGACACTGTTGCCAGGAGTAATGCCTGAAACACTGAAACAGCTGATAAAGATGTTTGATGAGCACTGTGACCCCAGACAAAATGAGACTGTAGAGAGAGCTACTGGGTTTGTTTGTTTGTTTTTTATCCAAAACCAAGAAGCAGAAGACTGAATAGATATATACGTTACAGAGACGAGAACTTTGGCATTCACATGTAACTCTGGAGACACTGAAGATTCCCTAAATTAGAGACAGGATCATTTGTGAGACATGCGCTTCCAGCTTACAGGAGAAATTGTTGAGAGCAAGAGATCTAACCTTAGATAAATGACTCCAAATAGCAAGGGAAGCTGAACTGTCCAGAGAATGGATTGAAACAATAACAGCCACTAGTGTGGAACAAGTACATAGGCTCAAGCTAAAGGAACCCAGGAAGCAAGACAGATACAGACCAATTCAGAATGCAGGCATCACAGTATATACTGTGGAAAGCAACACGTAAAGCAGAGAGCAAAAATGTCCAGCTTCTGGGCAGCAGGGCAAGGAGTGTGGGAAACAACCATTTTATGTCCCAATGCCTCAGCTAACTCAAGAAGAAAAAAGCAGCAGTACATTCAGTGATTAAGGATGTTGACTTCCAGTGAAGAAGACTCTGCAGTGTGACGTAAGCAGATTCAAAGACTCTTAGTATTCATGGACTGGTGAAGAAGGCTGTCAGCCATTCAACTGCTATATTTGCAACTATGTTCTTAGACCAGGCATCAATTCGATTCCAGCTGTTCGGTGGAGCCAGCTACCATATAATCCCATCAGCACTGATAAGCAGCAATACTAGACTGGAGAAATGTGTCCAAGTGCTGGTGATATACAATGAAATCATTCTGAGGCCAGCGCCAGCTGTCAATAAAGAACCCATGAAACAAGAGAGGCTATTGCCTGGAGTTTATAGTAGTTCATACACAGCAGAGCCATGCAAGTCATAGATTTTATCACAGTACAACACCAGGATATCCTCAACAAGAGAGAGAAGAGGGAGAACAGTCACCACAGGCCCTGTCCAGCATTCTAACAGAATATAAGGACACATTTCAAGAAGATGGACACATAGAAGGCAAACTGAAGACAGCAATAACCCACCACTTACATGAGACTACCAAACCACCGAGTTCCATTAGCCCTGGTGGAGCCACTAAAGAAGGAGTGGGCAAGCCTGCAAAGAAGAGGCATCACTACACCCAACAAAACTAGCACAAAGTAGAGTAATAGGGAGAAAACCTTTAGGTAAACTGAGGCTCTACATTGACCCCCTCAAACCACTTAGCGAAGCATTGAAAATAAGTCACTATCCATTACAAAAAAAGTTCATGGTTAATAATGGGTTCTGGCATAGGGAGTTAGATGAGCCGTCCAGCCACCTGACAACCTTAGCCACACCTTTTGGCAGGTATTGTTGGGTATGGATGCCTATAAGTTTCAGCCCTGCCCCAGAGGAGTTCCAGTGTAAACTGAACCAGGCATTAGAATGACTTCCAGGCATCAGGATTGTAGCTGATTATATTCTGATTGTAGGGGAAGGAGATGTCAAGGAATAGGCAATCCAGGACCATATCACCAAGCTGTGACAACTTCTAAACAGGTTCTGGGAGCAGAATACTAGGCAGAATGCCAACAAACCACGGTCCCCTACATTAGGCATCTGTTGATTTTGGAGGGACTCTGACCAGACCTTGAGAAACTAAATACATTAAAGAAATGCCCAGACCAAAGGATGCAAAGGGAATTCAATTTATAAAGACAGCCAACTACCTTTCCAGATTCTGTGCACACTTATCAGAAGCCTGTGAAACGGTTAACACACAGTGATGCAGTGTAGGAATGGTCAGAGACCCTAGAACAGGCATTTACAAAAGTAAAGGAAATCATAAGCAAGGCACCAGCCCTAAAGGACTACTAGCCCTGTGGAGCAGCTACACTTTTATGCATCAGAAGGAGGCCTAGGAGCAGCGCTGATGCAAAGCCAGCCGTCCATAGCATTTGCTAGTAGAGCTCTGACAGACACAGAAGGAGGATGTGGTCAAATGGAAAAGGAGCTACTGGCTGCGTTCTTTGGAAGGAAATAACTCCATCAGTTCACCTTTGGGAGTAAGGTGGATGTGCAGTCTGATCACAAGCATTAGAAAGCTTCATGAAGAAGTTACTGCTGAGTGAATCCAAGTGACTACAACATGCGTTACTGAGACTCCATCCCTAAAAAGTGAGAATAAGGTACTGCCCAGGGAAGCCACTCTTGGTGGCAGATACACTGAGCAGGGCAGAGCACAACACTGATGGCTCTGTGGAACAGGAGATATAGTTTATCAAAATACTGCAACTCCTTCATATCTCTGAAGGGGGGCTCCAAATAACCTAACGAAACACTGAACAGGCTGGGGTGCTGAATGCAGGAGAACAATTCATACTCCAGGGTTGGCCAGAGGAGCAAGTGCCACAGGAGGCCACCCCTTACTACCAGGTGAGAGATGAGCTGTGCATTCAAGAAAGATGAATTAAACGTGCTATTAGGATAATCAGGAGAATGAGGGCCCTATTTTATGAGAGGAGATTAAAAAAGCTTGGCCTGTTTAGTCTAGGGGAAAAAAAGGCTGAAAGGTGATGTGATTGCTCTCTATAAATACATCGGGGAGAAGGGTTAGCACTAGGAATGGTGAAGAATTATTTAAGTTAAAGGACAGTGTTGGACAGAACAAGTCGGTATAAACTGGTAATGAATAAATTAGGCTAGATAGAGTAAGGTCTGGAACAGACTCCTAGGAGTTGTGGGGCCAAATTCCAGTTTAGTGTTGCTCCAACGGAACATCCTTCTCAAGAACATTTGTGCAGGTGATGGCATGCATCAATCACTGGTGTATTCCCTCAGTACCAAATGTGGGCCTGGCCCCGACTCCTCTTTGTTTCTGAGCAATAACTTCTTAGGATGTGTTGCCTTTTCGGCCATTCTACTGAACTGAGATAATCCCAGGACGGTCATTGATCAAACCCTTCTATTAGCAGTCGTTTGGAGCTTGACAAATTTATGAGTGGGATTGTCTGATGGCTTACTTGTGGTGTTGGGGAGCTGGGCTCAGCAGCTCTGGGGGTGACTTCGATGCATGTCTTATGTTCCTAAAATCTCATGCTTCAGGATGTGAGCTGATAGGGATCAGCAGGAGAGGATCCTGGACTTTTTTTTGCCTCCTTCCTCTGAAGCATCTGAGATAGCCAGGGCTGGAGATGTGACAGGGATCACGTGGACTGGTGCTTTGAGGTGGTACTGAGCATCCTTTTTCTCAGATGTGTGCGTGGCTAGTTCTTGCTCATAGGTTCAGGGTCAAACTGATCACCATATGTGGGGTCGGGAAAGAATATTCCCCAAAGGTCAGATTGGCAGTGACCTTCGGGGTTTTCATCTACCAGCATAGTGAGGGTCACTGGCCATGATCATATGGGTATTTCTCACTTAATCAGTTCCCTGTTATTGCAGGGGACTCAGGCACCGATGCACATTGGTACCCCTGTTCTCTGCATGTGGCACACAATAGTTTAGTCTCCTGTGGGCTGTAACACCTTGAGGTCCAATTTTGGTTGGTGCTTTAGGGTTAGGGAGCTGGGTAGTGTTGGTGGCCTGTGATATACAGGAGGTCAGACTAGATGATCTGGTGGTCCCTTCTGGCCTTACACTGTCACTCTATTTTGTTTAGAGGGAACTGAGCAGTAATCCCAGCAGATTTAAGAGCTGACATCATGGGATGGATACAAGCTTCTCAGGTGGGAGACAAGCCAGGGAGATATCTACAGGCCAGGCATAAATGCCCAAGTAAAAGCATAAATGGAACAGAGCAAGGTGTATTGAAGAATATAGTGACAGGCAACAGAAAGAGACTTGATTGCCTCATGAAATCCCAACCAGGACCCTGGGGAAAGGTCAGAATAGACCTGTTCACTTCTAATGACCCAAACTACATTAGATTACTACTCCAATTTGGACTTTGGAGGAGGCAGTAGGAAGTCAGTCAGTGTGCACATGGTGGAATGCTAGGTATTCTTGCAGCACATCTATAAATAGTTCTCTTAATAAAGAGCCAGTTAGTTTTACAAGCATGGAATCTTTTCCTATTGTTACCCATGCATGGTACATGAAACAACTCCCACCATCTCTGGTTTTCATCATGATTTTCATGTAGGGCTAGTGGGTACTGGGGGTCTGAAAGAATCAATTTTCTCTCTCAGTTGCCCCGCCTTCCTTTTTTTCTTTTCTACCACAATTGGAGGTACAGGCTCACTCCTCTGACACCATGTAACATCCCTATTTTGGCATAGGGCATGGAGATAGTCAATGCAGAGCTAAAATACAGGAGGTTCCAACAAGCAGACCTTTACTGTAGCTTGGTTAGAGATCATTCTGCCTGCCAGATCCAGCTAGTTCTTTTCCTAGCTTGTGCCACTATCAGATTTCTTAAAGGCACAGTGCATCTAATAGGATCCAACACTTCCAGTTCTTAAAAAAAAAAAAAAAAAAAAGCCCGTGACATTTTTACACATAGAAAATCTTTTTTAGGTAATTTTTTGAGGCGTTTTACTTTTATTAGCTTTAGTTTTTCTCTCCTTCTGATCCCTGAACAGTTGGACTCATGGCAACTAAAGCATCTGATATTACAGGTGGAGGGTTACAGGAAATAGTTCCAATAGAATGCTCTAAAATATTCTTAAAATGCATTTTCAGGCGTGGCATACGGAAAGCTCACGGTGGTGTGGTACAAAAGGTTTATTAGCATGAGTTTGGGATGACCTGTAATGTCCAAACTCAGGCTGATAAATTTTTTACACCACACAATGTCTGGAGCAGCTGCCATTATTGCGTAAGGATGTGGTGTGTGGCTGCAGAGACTAAAGGTCGGTGGGGTTCTGGATACAGAAGGCTGAACAGACTAAGTCATGCTGAAGCTTACATCGCTGTATATGTAATGATCAAATACAAATAATGTAATTGTTAAACACAAGCTCTCTTTCTATGCACATTTAGAGCATATATACTTGATGACCAAAATGTGTCCAGCTCCTTAATATATTCTGGATGAGGATCATTAGTCAATTATTTCTTTTTCAAGGTGCATCATTACTGTAGCTTAGACTGGAAGCAGACTAATCCTCAGCAGTAAGTGGCAGAAATATTTACTTTGGCTCTTAAATAAGAAATTTAGCTCATTCAGCATTCAGGGATGTTGGCAGTAGGAATAGCATGGGAAATACTTGGATGAACTATTCGTATAATTTCTAAATGCATCTGCACCGCCTGACACAACGGAAAATATTAAGGATTTTCCTTGTACCTATGTGAGCTTAGAACAAGAACAAAAAAATCTGAACAAAACTAAATGTTCAAAAGTGAGTTAACAGAAACTCACATGATCTGAACAATATAAACACGTAGCTTTAAAATATTTACCACAGGGAGAAGGGAGTAAGGATTATTACAAGGAGTAAATGTAAAGACTTGTTTTTGCATTTGGCAATATATTGTAAATGACACTTAATATAATGCCTGTTGATCTGTGAACATAGCTACCGAATGCTAAGCAGCTCCTTAAGTAATGCTATTGCAGATGTGAGTGAACTGAGCAAGTTTTTTTCTGATTCACTGGTATCTGATAAATACTACATTAATGCAAATACTTCAATCCAAGGATCTTATGGTGCTTTCACCCCCCTGTGAGATATGACAGTATTATTCTCCCCATTTTATGGATGGGTAACTGAGGCGCAAGATGATGGCATGATTTTTCCAAGGTCACTCAGCCAGTCAGTGACAGAGGCCAGGGGTTCAGAGTCCCAGCTCTGTGCATTAGCCACAAGATCCTCTTTCCTCTCTTGCTCCCTGCAGCATTTCCCTTCCTCCTGCTCTCTCTCTCAGTCCAGTCTCTCTCTCTTTCATCATTTTTTCTTCCTCGTTATACCTCTTTCCTACTCCCCAACCTTTTCTCCTCATCCCCTGCCCCTGGTTCTCTTCCCATTACATTCCAGCCTCCCCTTCTCCATTCCATCCCTCAGACCTTTCTCTCCCTGAATTTCTTTGCAACTCTCTCTAGCTTTACCTCCCTTACTCCATATCCACCTCCTGGCAGCTACATTTGCTGCTGCTCAGGGCCAGGCAGTAGCTGTGCTGGCCTCAAAGTAATACAATAAGCTACCACACAGGGGACTCCAGGTTAAGTTTTGAACTCAGTCTCTCTCCCTTATAAAGGCCAACAAAAGTGAGGGCTATTCCCAAAAGGTGGTGGCTCTTTTGCCTCCTGAGAGCCTCGTATCAAAATTCTGCCACCAAACTGGGGGAAAAGCTGGGATGATTTCACAGACTGATGAATTTCATCCTCTCTCTGGATACTTTTAAACCACCCCTGCCAAAGACAATTCATCCTTCAGAGGCTTATAAAGTCACAAAGGTATTTTTAAGAGCAAATATTTTGCCTTTGAAATGCAGCAGGTTCTGCCAAGTCAGGGGTTAGGAACAGTATTTTCAAAAGGAATGATACCCTCCCCAGCATTCCTTTACATGAGCTACAGTTCTTTGCACACACACACCCTGGCTCAGACTACACAAAGAGTGCATTGAGCTATGCTATCAATATATTCGTCAGGAACAAAGTCTAAACAATGTCAAGCAAATGGGCACTTCATATATGTTTATTTGCCAAATGGTGCTGCTTCTTCCCTAGGTTATGAGGGATATTTTAATGGGAAAACAGATTAGATTTTCCAATCCTTTACTCCTCTTCTACCACAGAGGGTTGAACATATGATAAAGGGGACTTCTTTGTTAAAATATTGGAAACATCCCACTAACCAGGAGAGCTGTGGAGGCAGCAAGTATAGGCTGTCCAGTTGGGAGAGGAGGCCAAACATGCTTTGTACTGATCCCTTTACTCAACAGCAGAGCCGAAAAGCCCTGATGGGGTGCTTTTTGACCAGAAGGGGTGGCTTACGTAGTGCCTGTGAGGGAAAATATGGGGCATATGGAGAGAGATACAGAAAGGGGGAAAAATCAGACCCTTAAAGAATTTCACCAAGTACTGAGGGCAGGTCTACACTTTGCTGAAGTGGTGCAGCTGTGCACTGCAGTGCTTTAGTGAAGATGTTGCCGATGCTGACAGGAGAGCTCCTCCCATTGGCATAGGTATTTCACCTCCACAAGAAGTGATAGCTATTTCAATACTGTGTACACAGGGGGTTAGGTTGGTATAACTCTGGGGCATGGAGTTTTCACACCGCTCAGCGACATAGTTGTTATATCTCTGTACGTTTATAGCGTAGACCTGGCCTCCGCCTGCGAAAGGTACCAAGGGGTAATGTAAGCAAAACTGCGGAGCTCTTTTGCAGATGGCAAATCAGGCTAATATGTCCCACTTTGGATCAAACCACATCCTATTGTCAGGATCGCTGAGCTCAAATGCATTGGGCCACATGTATCTGGCCTGACATGCTTTTCTGAGAACAGCAGAATCACCGCAGAGCTACAGTATAGCACAGGGGCTGCCACAGTCCAATTTTGTAGTGTTGTGGTTTTAAGATAATGACAGAAGGTAGGATTTTCAAAAGTGCCTATGTGACATAGGAGCACAAATCCCTTTGATTTTCAAAGGAACTTGTGCTCCTGAGTCACCTAACTGACTTTTGAAAATCTCACCCACAGCCTTAAAAAGCAGGGAATGGACTAAGCACTGGATTATCCATAGAAACAAACTATATCTAAATATATAAGAGTGCCTTTCTTATTTTGATTTATTCTTGTGTGTGAACCCCAGGGCGCAGAAGTAGTAAAATGTCTCACTTTGTTCGCGGACAAGGTGGGTGAGGTAAAATCTTTTATTGGACCAACTTCTGTTGGTGAGAAAGACAGGTTTTTGAGCGCCGCAGAGCCCTTCTTCAATTCTGGGTTTTGAGGAGCTTAAAAGCATGTCTCTTTCACCAACAGAAGTTGGTCCAATAAAAGGTATTACCTCACCCACCTTCTCTCTCATATCCTGGGACCAACATGGCTACAATAACACTTTGCTCTCACCATCTACTTCATTTGACCCAAACCTAAAACCAAATCAGTTCAGATTTGGAGCTGCCAGTAGTAATGTCTGAATAGTGTGGGCTGACCTGGTTATTGCGATGTTTGCTGTATGCATACATTGAGTTAATTCAGTAACACGATTGTCAGGAAATGAACCCAAGAAGAGGGAGGTGAACCCAGATATACACTTCTCAGAGAACACTGGAGAGACAAAGCAAGAGCCCTTTCCCTTGATGCTCTGGTGCAACCCTCTGCTGGGCTTGCCAGACAGGTTTCCCCAGGAATGAATCAGTCCACTTCTGGGCGGGGGAAGGTCAATGCAGCCAGTTGGGTCTAAAGAGACACACATTCCCACAAGAGAGGGGCAGGTTTTTGAGACCGAGAACCCAGAGCATGCTGTCCGGTGGTCTCGGGTAAGTTAGACCTACCCGGGTTCCATTGGGAGGATGGCAAGACTCTAGGTAAGACAGACATGTGTAGACCGTTTGTTGTTTTAAAATGCCTTTTCTCTTATTACTATGTTCTTATGATTAAAATTAAACAGTACTTGGGTTGAGAAGGCTGTCTGATCACTATTTTCCTTGCTGGTCACAAGCTCCGAAAGGGAATAACTGCAGGTACCCAAACCTACTCAGGCCTGCTGGATAAACACGGTTGATCCACAGGGTACTCTAACCCAGGGCCTGGTTTCTGAGGGGAAGAACTGCAGAATTCCAAGCAGGAGAAGTAAAGGCATGGGACCTGAGATCTGAGACAGTGCATTCAGAGAGACCAAAGAGGGGACAGAGGTGCAGCGAGCCTTGCACCTGTGACACTCACTCAGGGCTGGATCCTGCACATGTAAGTGCAGAGTAATCTCTGATGAAGAGAGTAGGGAGAACAGGAGAAACTGCTATGTGGCCACCAAATTACTACTGCCTAGTAGCATTAGGAAGGCCTAATAGGGAAGAATATATTTAAACACAGACCCATGTCTCCTCATTAACACTTGTTCTCTGACCATTCTCCCCGTCTTGTTCACCCTGTACAGGAGCTGGCATGGATAGGGCTTGACAAATCACTTCTGCTCAGATTGGAGAACTACATACTTGTGCTGGAGTACCATGTTCCTAATTTCTCACCAAGTAAAGACTGGCAGAATCAAGGTCCCAAAGGGTTTTTCTAGTACATCCTACTTCCAATTTAAATTTTCATACCTTTGTACTGGCACCATAGGTCCATGTTTATTGTATCTCAGTGACTCTTAATTAAATTAGACGAGTTTACAAGTAAAAGGATGTTTTTTTCTAACTGCCAGCCCTGCAAATTTAGCCTGAGCTCTGAGAGTCAAGCTGAGTATTCTCTTTCTGATGCATTGTCATCAATAACGAAGTGATTGCAAAGCAAATTAAGCCCTCAGGGACACCTGTGCAGTCCCTTTGCCTTCAATGGACAATTGATTAGACTTTAGTAGATAACTCTGTTGATGTCACACATAATGAAACAGAATCCAACTCGCTCTCTCAGAGCTGTTGGATCTGCGAGGTTAATAGGAGTAAAAAGCAGAAACCCCTTTTTTGTCTGTATGACTTAAACATACACAAGCAGCAGCTTTATAAGATGGTGCCATTTTTTGCTTGTGAAAGTAGAACCACAATTTAAAGATTTTTAAGAAAATGAAAGAAAAGGTCAGCAATAAATTAGGGGTTTTTTTCAAGCAGACAGCTTTTGAAGTGGTTATATAATATTTTGGTTACCGAATAGTGAACATTATTCAAGAATAAATGACTCACATATGCACAAGGGATCAGCTAAGCATATGTTCTATGAATAAATGTTTATGAAATTACATATACAGCATAAAGTGAAATGAAGCAGGGGCAGGTTATGACAGCTATCTTGGGTCACATATTATTTTGAATCTTGCAATGAGCTACTGTGCTTGCATATACTTATTCAGTAGGTAGGTGATTTTATAAGAAACATACTGATGCATCAGAGAGCAATTTCTGACAACCATGCTCCAGCATTCCTGTTTCATCTAAACGCCACGCTGACCTGCAGAGATAGAGCGCTGGAGAGGGGATTTAGGAACCACTGAATTGATACCAGATGACAAGAGAAAATTGTAATGTTCTAATAACAGCGTGATCTAATGGCTGAGCAATGTTTCTGCAGAGCTTTGAGATGACGCAATATTCTAAAACACACTAACTTTGAACAGAAATAATGAATAATGTCCATAACATAAATACTACAAGTGAAATCCACTTAAAGCTAAAAACTTCACAGTCAATTTTCTAAATGAAAAATTTTCTATTTACTGGCTTTAATTATTCTTAACTTTAAAAACTCTGAACAAATTTCTTTAAACTTGGCTCGTTGGTAGATATCACTGAAACTTAAGAATAAAGCCATGTATGAACATAGCATGTACTGTATTGAAATTTACTGCATTTAAATTTTACTTGAGAAATTCCTGTTTGTATTATATTGTGTAGTGTATTATTTGTGTTGTGTATAATAATTTATAATGCTATAAAGAGAAAACAGAGGCACAGAGAGGTTAACTTGGGGGTGGGCAAACTTTTTGGCCCGAGGGCCACATCTGGGAATAGAAATTGTATGGCAGGCCATGAATTGAATTCATGAACTGGTATTGTTTAGTCTGCAGAAGAGAAGAATGAGGGGGGATTTGATAGCTGCTTTCAACTACCTGAGAGGTGGTTCCAGAGAGGATGGTTCTAGACTATTCTCAGTGGTAGAAGAGGACAGGACAAGGAGTAATGGTCTCAAGTTGCAGTGGGGGAGGTTTAGGTTGGATATTAGGAAAAACTTTTTCACTAAGAGGGTGGTGAAACACTGGAATGCGTTACCTAGGGAGGTGGTAGAATCTCCTTCCTTAGAAGTTTTTAAGGTCAGGCTTGACAAAGCCCTGGCTGGGATGATTTAATTGGGGATTGGTCCTGCTTTGAGCAGGGGGTTGGACTAGATGACCTCCTGAGGTCCCTTCCAACCCTGATATTCTATGATTCTATGAATGCTCACAAAGTTGGGGTTGGGGTGTGGGAGGGGGTGAGGGCTCTGGTTGGGGGTGTGGGCTCTGGAGTGGGGCTGGGGATGAGGGGCTTGAGGTCCAGGAGGGTACTCCATGCTGGGATTGAGGGGCTTGGAAGGTGGGAGGGGGATCAGGGCTGGAGAAGGGGGTTGGGTTGTGGGGAGAGGGTCAGGGGTGCAGGGTCCGAGTGGCGTCCACCTCTAGCAGCTCCCAGAAGCAGTGACATGTCCTTTCTCTGCCTCTGTCATGGCCAGGAGGCTCTGCATACAGCCCCATCTGCAGGCACCACCCCTGCAGCTCCCATTGGAGTGCTGGAGGGAGACATTGGAGCATGTAGGAGCCGGAGGGGGGCCATGACACAGCTTCCGAGAGCCATGTGGAGTGGCCCCCAACCCTGTGCCCTGGCTAAAGCGCTGGAGCAGGGCAAGCCCCAGACCCCACTCCCCAGCAGGAGCTCAACAGCTGGCTTAAAATGGCTCGCGGTCCAGATCTGAACCATGGGCCATTCTTTGCATCGGTCTTCACAGCTGAGGATGGGAGGGAGATTCCTGCACCCGAGCCATTTTTTTTAGGTGACAAATCTGAGGAACTGTCCCAGATTGAGGTATCATTAGAGGAAGTTTTGGAACAAATTGATAAATTAAACAGTAATAAGTCACCAGGACCAGATGGTATTCACCCAAGAGTTCTGAAGGAACTCAAATGTGAAATTGCAGAACTACCGACCGTGGTATGTAACCTATCATTTAAATCAGCTTCTGTACCAGATGACTGGAGGATAGCTAATGTGATGCCAATTTTTTAAAAAGGCTCCAGAGGCGGTCCCAGCAGTTACAGGCCAGTAAGCCTGACTTCAGTAAGATTAAAACTGGGTCTGAGACTATCAAAAAAACTGGGACTATTCAGCTTGGAAAAAAGTCAGCTAAGGGGGATATGAAAGAGGTCTATAAAATCGTGACTGGTGTGGAGAAGGTAAATAAGGAAGTGTTATTTATCCCTTCACATAATGCAAAAAGCAGGGGTCACCCAATGAAATTAATAGGAAGCCGTTTTAAAACTAACGAAAGGAAGCATTTCTTCATACAATGCACAGTCAGAGAAAATGAGCTTAATTGTCTCCTTTGTGCCTGGTATTTTCATTTCTGCTCATGCAAGGTAAGTACAAAATACTATCAAAACAGTAGCATTTTACACCCACTTTACATAGGCGTAAATGATCACACAGAGTGCAAGGGAGTGAAGAATCAAGCTCACTCTTCATAACTTTAAAAACACTCCTTCAAAGGGTCGGCTTGATCTTCAAGTCCCAGTAAGGTCTACAAAACAAGCCAAGTTTCAACACATTTGGTTAAACTATCATTGAATTATGCATGTGCACATTTTTTTGATTCTTTTTTATTGTGTTTTTTAATATATAGCACCACTAACCAAAAATGGATGGATAAATGTTGCTGAAAAATTCCAGATATATTTGCCTGTCTCTAACCAAGAATGGAATATTTTCTTTAAAAGGAATCTATTTGTTAAAGTTATGAAGATTTGAAACAGGAGATAGGATAGGTTATAAAGGAAGTTACATTTGAACCTTGACTACCAGCACAGTTGTCATTCCTGTTAAAAAAAATACCTGCAGCCAAAGGGTCCGTCCATTTAATCCATTGTCTGTCTGATCAAAGAAATTAGCTTTAGCCAATTAATATGGTCACAATCAGTTACATTCTAACACAGGATTTTGATTAGAATATGTTTACAGTGGTCAAGTAGGATACTCAAACTATATAAGCTAGTGTATAAAATTGATTTCTTTTTTGAAAAGGAGGTGAATCATATGTATAAACCCTATGTTCTAATAATTTTAATGTGTAAACACTTTCTTATGTGAGGATATTAAATTCTAATGTTGCCAGTGAAAGGTCAATAAGTGTTCCAAAGTGCTTTTGTATCTTGTAAATATTTAGCATGTTGGCCCATCTAACAGTTAATAAGCTTGAGACCCTTTTTTTAGATCTCTATGTGTGTGAAACACTATAGTTGCATTCTAAAGGTGTTAGTACTGTTATACAAGGCACTGATGAGACCTCATCTGGAATACTGAGTGCAGTTCTGGTCTCCCACGTTTAAGAAGGATGAATTCAAACTGGAACAGGTACAGAGAAGGGCTACTAGGATGATCCGAGGAATGGAAAACCTGTCTTATGAAAGGAGACTCAAGGAGCTTGGCTTGTTTAGCCTAACCAAAAGAAGGTAGAGGGGAGATATCAGAGGGATAAATACCGGAGAGGGAGAGGAATTATTTAAGCTCAGGAACAATGTGGACTCAAGAACAAATGGATATAAACTGGCCATCTAAACTGGGAAGTTTAGACTTGAAATTAGACAAAGGTTTCTAACCATCAGAGGAGTGAAGTTCTGGAATAGCCTTCCAAGGGAAGCAGTGGGGGCAAAAGACCTATCTGGCTTCAAGATTAAACTCGATAAGTTTATGGAGGAAATGGTATGATGGGATAACATGATTTTGGCAATTAATTGATCTTTAAATATTCATAGTAAATAGGCCCAATGGCCTGTGATGGGACGGTATCTGAGTTACTACAGAGAATTCTTTCCTGGGTATCTGGCTGGTGAATCTTGCCCATATGCTCAGGGTTCAGCTGATTGCCATATTTGGGGTCAGGAAGTAATTTTCCTCCAGGGCAGATTGGAAGAGGCCCTGGGGTTTTTTCGCCTTGCTCTGTAGCATGGGGCATGGGTCACTTGCTGCAGGATTCTCTGCACCTTGAAATCTTTAAACCATGATTTGAGGACTTCAATAGCTCAGACATAGGTGAGAGGTTTATCGCAGGAGTGGGTGGGTGAGATTCTGTGGCCTGCATTGTGCAGGAGGTCAGACTAGATGATCATAAATGGTCCCTTCTGACCTTAATATCTATGAATCTATGAATCTATAAAGGCTGCAGAGCGAGAGGACTGGTCACTGCAAAAGGGAAGAGTTTTTGTTCTGCTTCCCTTGGCTGATTAACTCCACAGGAAAAACCTAATAATAATCATACTTAGCACTTACAATTCCTTTTCCTCTACACACATCACTGTGCTTTACAGAGGCAAGTAAGTGTCACTACCCCCCGTTTTACAGATAGGAAACTCAGTCACACAGACACGAAGTGACTTGCTCAAGGCCAGACAGTGAACCAGTGGCAGAGATTAGAATAGAACCCAGGTCTCCTGACTCTCAAACCTGTGTTCAAGCCACTCCACCTAGAAGAAATGAATTGGAGCAAATGCTGATGCTGCAAAGTCCTAGCAAAACTCAGATACAAATTGATTACAGGAAAGCAAAAATGATGCTGCCAACTCTACAGACTACTTTCCAAAAATACATCGGAGAAAAACAAATTAAGGAGATTAATTGGATATTGCATTACATGCATTTCAACATCTGTTCATTTTCATCGTGCAAAACTGAGTTGTTCTGTCACCATAAGGATACCAGAGGCAATACTTCAGAGAGGTTCAGAAGCAGAAATCCTTCCAGGATTCCTTGGGTTATAAATCCTTCCATTTTGAACTAAACGCCTTTTTTATTATTACAATTTATATGAAATCTTTATAACAAAAGTACATATGATCCACTTATCAACCACACTAGAATTCCCTCAGCCCAATGCAGATTGGAACGTGAGTCGGAAGCTTGAGATACAATAATGTTATGTCTCAGCCTTAGAATTAAACAGTAAAGTGAAACCCAATATTTTCCTTCAGTGTTTAATGAATGCAACATATATTGGTCAAAATTATAAAACAAACATCATTGCAGATGATGGACAGTCCGTCAGTCATTTATTGCTTCAATTTTTATTGTAGCAGGTAACTAAAAGCCACACCATTACACACACCATAATACACACCATTTCGTCAGGATACCTGGGTAATCACCACTACTCTTGCAAAAAGTTTTATTGGATCCTTAATGATCACCAGTAGAGCTGGCTGGAGGACAATTCCATTTTGGGGAAACTTTCAAGATTTCAAAATGTGTTTTCAATCTACGCTGAAATGAAAACATATCAAAACCTGAGCATGTATGCACCTTGGTGGTTAGGGCAGTGGCCTGGTATGTGGGAATCTGCCTCATTCAGAGTAGAGGTTTTCAGCCTAGATCACTATGAATCAGGTAGAGCAGGGACTTAAACTGGGTCTTCCATCCCACGCCAGGCCTTAACCACCAGGATGCGGGGTGAGAGCTCTCCCAAGCGCTCTCTCTAAAAAACTTCCCAACGAAAACTTCATCGAAATAATCATGTCTCCATGAAACATTTCAGCTTTGATGAACTTTTGTTTTGGTGAAAATGTTCCAATCAGCTTTAATCATCAGCCATTACTTTGATTTTACAGCTCATCTGAGTGTATGGCACCTCAGAGAGGAGGGATGGATTTAGGGACAGGCAACCCAGGTGACTGCCTGTGGTGCTGGGCTTGCGGGGCGCCACGTTTGGGGTGTTGTTTTCTTGTCTGATTATATATGGCATGAATAAATACAGATTTACAGATCCTATCGGGCAAATTTATCCTCTTATATGACAAGCATAATTCATGCATGCAAATCATGAATCAAAGTCGTGAAATGGGTTACAAATCCAATAAAAAAATAAGATATTCAAAAGTTTAACAAATGGGGGGGGGGGCAGTGCCAAAGACACTCCTCACCTGCGGTGCCATTTGGTCTAGGGCCAGCCCTGTCAGAGAGTATGTTGCTCCCAACACTGTCCTAGAGAACTGCCAGCCAGCACGAGAGCTTGTAGACTAGACAAAGACAGTTTTTTTTATTAACATTTTAATAATTCCCCCCCCCCCCAGTTTTTTTACTAGCTCTGTTCAGCACTAAATCAGAGAGGAACACTGCCACCTACTGCACTAAATAAGCAGCACCACTTCCTGCAGAGCAATAAAATTCCCATAGATGTTTCCCAGCCAGACACTGACCAGACCATACACTGCTTACTGGATAAGACATGATAAGATCACAGACCACCGTGGTGGGAAGGTATTTGCAACCAATAGTTGTTGATAATGCTACTAACACCGGAACGAAAAGAAGTTAATTTATGTGCTGAGTGTTACAGTTCAGGGCAACTGCACCTGTATTTCACCCTCATAGTCCAATAAGGGCATCTACTCTAGGTTTCTGACTTCTCAGCTGCCACCTCTCTTGGGTAGACACCCAGGTCCCTCCTCCTCCTGACCCATTTTTTTCCAGGCTGTACAGTTTCTTAAACTATGTTATTCCCAGCAAGCCAGACAGCCCAAACAGCTAGAGTCTATGGATTGCTTTCTCCCTGATGGCTTATGAACAGCGTAAATGGTATGCAATCAGTCCTTCAGCCCCCACCAAGAGGTTTTTCTGTGGTTACAAGTTCACAACAACGTTGTCTCAGAACAAAAGCACCCCTGTCTTTTCTTTATACACTTTGAGCTTTCGAACTTTATAGTCTGGGAATAGGTAATCAGCAGACACCAGTTTTCTCCTCAGGGCGCAGCTTCAAAAGGTTGGATCTGGAAGTGGTAATTTGCATTCACCTTCCTCCAGTTACTGCCTAAGAAACCCACTCAACTTTACTTGTCTCAAAAGTTCCTTCTTGCCTGGCATATTGTTTAAAATAGTCCTTTGAGATTCATAATACTTTCCAAGATTTACCTTGGCCATGTTTCCCCACTAGAGAAGTTACATACAATCCCACAATAATACATATAGTTTGCATTTAATACAATGGACTCCAAAGATACTTAAACTTAATTCAATAAGTCTTTTCAAGGATATTGTGGGAAATTGCCCTATCTGTCACGCTGAGAACAGTTAGCTAGAGGCTCCCAAATAGGAGAACAAAGTTCTGTTCCATTATATGCTCATTTTCTCAGGCTTATAAATCAGACACACGTTATCCAACTAAAACATAGCTGACTTGGGAGCTCTCTTTCCAGTTGCAGTCATAGCTCTTATTAGTAAGATTGTATGTGACAGATTGTACAGTGGAAGCTGTTAAGCGAGTAATATTGCAGAGTTTGGAATCCCTAATGCCAGGGTCAATGGAGGATGAAGAGCTAGTGGTTTCTGAGATGAAGTCCAGGACCAGAGTCTGAGGGGCCATTAGGAATTATATGAGAAATAAAGGAGACAAATGTACAGACCTATCTGTATATTCTTGAAAGAGTCAACAATTACCTGACACAGATTGGCCAAAGCAAATAATCTTAGCGAGGTACAAATTACACAATGTGAGACAGAATACAACATCAATGTAATGGCACAAAAGCTGGTAGTGGTTCTGGAATGTTGTCTACCTCAGAACATTAATGTCCTGTACAGTCCAGTCATGTGAATGTCCAGTCCAGTCATATGTAAAAATATTTTTCATAACATGGGAAGGTACTGATCATAACTATGCGGTTTTACATAATTCCTCTTATTTTTGAGCAGGGTTTCTGGAAAGAGAAAAAACTCCACTGGTAACACCCATTGATTTGCCAACCTATCCTTCGGACTGAACACTCTGTTGGTAACATTTGTATCTGGAGATGGCTGAGCAATTCACAACAATTTATTAGACAAATTTAGCCTTTTCCTTTGTGTGAATCATCTCCCCCACTATATCACAGTATAATGTAACAGAAATGTTCTGTTGCTGCTCTTACGTGAATGAAGAGTTCTTACATAGTTCGTACACAAGTGTAATAATTAAATCATTATATTATGTCTTGATACGCCACAAATCCCCAATTAATTTTCTTTATTACCTTGTCCTCTGTGTGTAGTAATCTTACAAAGTTTGTAGTTTTGCTTTTGGTTAATGCCTGGAGAAAACTATGGAAAACATGATTTTGTCACAAAAGCAACTGAAAACTTTTTTGGGTGACCCCTGCAGTGAAGCTTCAAAACTGTAAAACAATTAAACAAAGAAATACTGTAGCCTAGTGGTGTTTTTTAAAAGTTAGACATTAATATATGTATCTGGATTAAAAACTAGGAGACTTTCTCTTGCTAATTGACACAGCTGCTAGCACTTTGCAGCATACCCAGCCAGCACAGTTACCCTACATGTACATAACAACAGATCTGATTTCCCTCTCACTTACACCAATTTTACACCCCGGGAAGTCAATTGACTTACTCAGAATTTGCACCAGTGAGAGGAGGAGCAGACCCCAAAAGTCTGACTCTTCAGAAATCCACAGGTTTGCTAACATCGCTTATTGCATAGTTTAACTCCTCTTGCCTCCTCCTATGCCCCCAAATTCCACTTGGTCTAGACCCTGTAACATTCCAATCTTTTGAAAATGAGTTTAAGCCTCTTTTAAAAAAAATTATTCTTAAAATGTACGAACCAGCCACATAAACTGCCACTAGAGTTAAATCCTCATCAGTGAGCTTTGGATCAGGCCCAGTGAATGAGGATCTTTCCATTGACTTCAACGGGTTTGGACCAAATCCTTTTCTGTTTTCTAATAGGAGATGAAAACAATGTTTTTGGGCTGAATCCTACTCTGTCCAGTTGCTTGATGAGGAGAATGGAAATGGTAGATACGAAATAGGCCTCTGGCCTTTTCTGGGGGTTGTTTTTTACCTTTTGGGAAGCTCTCAGATGGGCACAGTTATAAAAATTTGACGTGGGGAGGGAAGGAGAAAAGAGAGAGAGAGAGAATTCTTGCACACTGAATCCTGATGCCCAGGGCATGAATTCTTGAGTGGGGACAAGAGTGTGGGGGGAGGGAAAGAATGGTGTGTTAAAATGTTTCTTTTAAAGAGCATGCATCCCCTGGCTTCACACCACAGCATATATGCAGTTGCTGGCTGAGAGGGGTTGCTCAGTCCTCTAGCCAGCAGTCAGCATCCCTTGAGGAAGGAGGGGGATGGACAACATGGCGCACAGGCCAGCATGGGAACCAGGGGTTGCTCTTAGCAATCTCCTGAGGGTTAGAGAGAGATTCTGCTTTGCTGCTCATGCAGGGTGAGAACTGGTTTCCTCTTCCAGTGCTCCTGCACCGTACAGGGCAGGATCTTCCTCTCACTCTGACTGGAAAATATAAACTGTAATTAGACATTAATCTACTTTTTTTTAAAGTGGGACATCAGGTTAAAATAAAATAGTTTAAAACTATTAAAACATACACAACACTCCTCAGTCCTAAAGAATACTCTTACCTTCCCTACAAAAGTTAGAAGACGATTTCACAGAGTATATTTTAAAAGTGTATTAGATAATATAGGGCATACAAATTAAGGAGACAGAAATATTTAAGGAGCAGAACAGGAATTTCGAACACTTGTTTACACTTGTATATTTACTTCAAAGTGATGGCCCCAGTGAACTCACTACCTTATGAAGTATCAAATTAACCTAAGTTTTCTCACTGGAGTGACAGCTTTGGACAGAGCAGCCCTCTGTCCATCTTCCCTTTTCTCAATGACACAGCAGCTTGCAACATTCCAGTGACCTCTCACTTCTGGTCTCTCTAAACTGAACATGCTTGCCAGATGTGATGGCTGGGAATGAGAAAACCTGAAGGAGGTTCTAAGCAGAAACACACCAATTCCCACCAGCAAGTTTTCTTGCATATTATCTCTGTTGAAATGAGTGTCTAACAAACTCTGCTAAATAGCAAATTTCCAAAGATATATTTGTGGCACTGAAATTCAGTTGTGTGTGTTTCTGGATGAATACCGTGCAAAAGTGAACACTGATTTGAGTAAAACTATTAATTTGATTACATGGTATTTTTGTCTCTTTACATTCATTATCCATGGACATTCATTTAAGTAGGTTTTTGTTCATGAGGATGTTCATGCAAATGGACGGTTTCATGAATAGCTGTGAAAATGTGTATTTGCTCTGGAAGTGTTCACATGGCCATCTTGAAAACTCTTTGGAGATTTGGGAGTCATCCAGTTCGGGTGTAGAAACAATACCATGCAACTAGATGACTAATAATACAGCTTAAGCACAGAACATTCAAAGTTGTCCTCGCAAATAGTTTGTAAATGACCCAGAGGATGGGATTCATTCACTTAAACCATTCGTTGGATAACTCTGAATCACCAAATTCATAAAAATCTACATCTCTTCATGGCTCAGCTTGAGCAACACTGGCTCTGAGCTCTGAAATCCACCTGCTGGCATAAGTCAGTCTCCTGTGAGGGAGGTTGCAGCTGAGGGAAGCACCTCAACCTCGCCTCTGATGGGAGGTCTGTATAGGGCCAATGATGCTGCCCATGGAAGGGGCATGGCCAGTTCAGTCAGACTATATGCTGATTAAGCACATCTTCTCAGGAGCTTCTGCAGTCAGGACTCCTTGGCAGAAGCAGAAGTTGTGCTCCACAAGTGTGACATACCTGAACTGTAATCAAACTGTGAGATCTGTCACTCATCTGATACCCAAATGTATCTTAGTCACACTCACATGTGATGTATTTAACACTAGCTCATTTCCATCAGAAATGATGAGTCATGAGATGAGGTTATGGAAATACGAGTAAAAGAAAATAAATCTCACATCATTTCAAGCTCCTTTCCCTGCTGGTTTTTCATTGTGTGCTGCTTTGGGGATAACTGTTTCACACATTGTATTCCATTATACAAAGGATGGTGTTTCTTTAGCAATTGCTTTAAAAAGTGATTTAAATACGTTATTCATCGCCCCCCCCCCAACCCTCAAACAAAGCTTTCTGTTCCCATTGAGGCTAAAAAATTCCGTTGTATGTATAATCTTTTATGAGTGCATTCTTAGAATACTTTATTTCTTAGAACTGTAACGGTTCCATTTATAAAAAGGAATGATACTGACAACAATGTTAGGAACTTCCAGAGGGGAACCACTCAGACCTTTAAATTTCCATATTAGTCCTGTTCCAAGAAGAAGAAGAAGAAAGCCTTGATCACATAGTTTAAATTCTTTTAAAAAAAACAACAACTTCACATGCCAAGCTAAGAGGATAGGAAAATTGGGTTTCACTTCCTCCATAAAACCTCACAGCTTTCCAAAGACAGCTTCAGTTCAAACTCCTAATCAGGCTCAGCTGCAACCTGATTTATAACTAAAAAAAATCAGACATTCCCTGCAGTTCTGCAGCTGATAAGATACCAGGCTGACGTGGTCTGGAGTTCTGAGAAAGTATAGGGTCAGATTGCGGCTGCTTGTTGTGTGAATGTGCAAAGGGTAGGTAGGGGTGTCTCAGGCAGGGCCGGCTCCAGGCACCAGCTAAGGAAGCAGGTGCCTGGGGCAGCCCATAAAAAGGGGCGGCACTCCATCAGTTATTGGGGCGGCACGTCCGGGTCTTTGGCGGTGGGCCCTTCATTCCCTCCCTTCTACTTCGGAGGCAGCTCAATCGGGTTTTTTTTGTGGGTTTTTTTCGCCGCTTGGGGCGGCAAAAAAGCTGGAGCCAGCCCTGGTCTCAGGGAGCCCTTTTTCACTCTTACGGGACAATCAACCCCAGTGCTTATACTCCTTGATCCCCAGAAGCCATAGCTGAGTAACGTGGGTGGGGCTGTGTGTCTTCTAGACCTATTCCATGAAGAGAGAGTATATTCTTTTAAAGTGTGTAGCAACTACTGCCCCTTAGCTCTCTCCTCAGGAGACCCCTAGTGGTATTCTTTCTATGTCAGCACTCTGCATTCAGATAAAGGCCTCCTTTTGCACCCCTCACCCCAAACACCATGGCTGCAAAACTCTAGTCCACAAGCTGTAGATTGTTCTTTGTGATTTTTTTTTTTAAATGAGAAACCACATTCCTATTTCTAACGAACTTGCTGTGGCTCAGTTTAACAAACACACTGAAAACTATGTTAACACAAACTGGTTTAGCAACTACAGTCACTGACTAATCATAGTCTCACGGCAAATAAAATCACATTCCCCGTGGGAATTCCTCCACATGAATACCACTGTCTTATGGGGCCACCTGTTAGAAACGCCAGACAAATAGCAGTCCCTAGGGCAATCCATACTAACCCATTTCACCACATTTTAGTCATGATTTTTGGTTTCCTACAAATCGACTGAGATAACTAGCACATATTGTAGCACATACATAGTATTCTGCTCTGATATTTCTGCTGTGACAGTTACTCATGGACAGAGAAAGATCATGTCACTGGAACAGTTGACAAAATAAGTTCAAAATTCAATAACTGGGTAATAAGAGCATAAAAGAAATATATCAGCCCACCATCATTCCATACAAGAATGATCTCACATGCCTCAATACAAGTTGTCAGAATTAAGTGCTTATGGTCCCCTTCCCACAGTGCCATTGCATTAGATTAGAAACAGGGTATTAAAAGGGTTTTCAGTGCTCAAAGCCTTAGTTGTTGCAGATCAGCACTTTGTGGTTCAGATTAAGGGATTCCTAAACTCTACCTGAGCTCCTTCAATAGCTTTTATTTTTATTCCTTCCTAAATATTTGCTGAGATATGAGTATTCTGAAGAAGAGTAGCAAAACATTCTATTTTTATAAACCCTTGGAAATACTGCATATATGTACCTGCATGTTTTGCCTACGTATACCTGCATGTTATTCTACTGTATAATATATGACAAAGTACTAATGTGGTAACATACAACTTGAGCCAAATTCTACCCTAAAATGCATGCATGCAGTCCATACCAATTCCAAATTTGATTACTGTAACATTCTCCTTTCCAGACTTCTCACATTCCATCCTCCAGTCTATCCAAAATACTGCCACGTTAAATTATTTTTGCTCATCACCTCCAACTCTGAATTTCTTAATTGGGTTTCTGTCTCTAATACCAACAAATTCAAGTTACTTATCCTTCCCCTGATGGTCCTACATAATCTTACAACTACTGATATCTCTGATCCCTTTTCTTTCTCTTCTTTTAGTAACTTTTCCAAACTATTGCTTGGAAAATATGCAAGTTTTATAATAAATAATGAAACTATGCAGTTGCAAGTATATTGAAATTCTCAAGAATTTATACACAGTAAACTAATACTCCTGTAAGTTAGAAGTGTTGTTATACCCATTTTACAGAAGGGTAGCTTGAGGCACATTAAGATACTTGATCTAGGTCACACACTGAGATTCTGTAGCAGAGTCAGGACTAAAATGTAGGACTACTGGCTCCCATTCTTCTGCTGTAATGACTAGATAGCACAAAAGGAATGATTCAGTTCCTCAGGACGTCTGAAAGCCATGAAAACATTATTAGAGGGGCAAGGTGGGTGAGGTAATATATTTTATTGGACCGACTTCTGTTACTCAGAGATAAAAGCTATCACCCACCTTGTCTTTCTATTATCCGGTGACCAACACGGCTACAACAACACTGCATACATGAAAATGCTGCAATTTTAGTGAATAGCAGATTAAATTTTTTATTTGTAGTCTATTTAACATCAATACTTGTTCTATCTTTGTGATCAGGAAGGCTACTGGTAATGTTTAAAATACGCTTGGATTCTTTAGAAGCTGGAGGAAATATAGCATCAACAAACTGCCCTTTGCCCTTTGAAAAAAGTACTGATATCATGCTATGGTCCAAGAGCTAAAGGCTGAGCATATGGAGACTAGGGTGAGCAGATCTTTCAAGAAAGTATTCCTTAACAAAGGGATAATGAGAGGCCAGAAGGATCAGTGAACTGATGAATACCAACAGTGAGGGGAACACATTAAAGAGAAGAAAGAGCTTGCTTTCTATAGAGATAAATGTGGCCATATATCTCTTTGATATATTTGAAACTTTGAAAGTGAAAAGAAAGAGCTTTATTTAGTATAAAATTTACTGGTTCTTTGAGGAACAAAGGTAAAGCCAAACAAAGATTCTTCTATCAAACAAAGAATTTTGTACACTTTCCACAGGGGTTTGTGAAACTGCCTCACTGCATGGAAGGAACAACAAAATTTGCTGATTGCCCTGTTAATGATAGCAGTTCTGAATACTCGTGCTGAGTTTTTATCCTTATAAATCTTGTGCTCCCTTATGGTAGAGGCTTGTCTACACAGGGAAATTAACCGCATAGCTATAGTGGAGTAACTATTTCACTCTTGCTATTCTAGCAGGATTCCTCTGTGTGGACACTGTATTCTGGAATAAAAGTAATTATTAATTATATAGTTGTAATTATAAAATAAATTATAAACTATTATAAATATATTATAAAATTTGAATATTTTATAAGTATTATTAATGAGTAATTAAATTGGGCTAATTATTCAAAAATTAAGTCACTTTTATTCTGGAATAGAGTATCCAGGCAGGGGAGTTATACGAGAATAGCCATTGCAGAATTGCTACATGGTCAATTTCCTCTTGTAGACAAGCCTGTGACAGGGTAAGATGGACCTCTTGAAAAGTTAAATTACTTGAAGAAGCTCATCTCTGTAGTGTAAGTGCTGGTGTTCAAGTAAATCAGATTTTTTCAAGATATAAATACATGGCTTCAAAACCTGACCCTAGGAGGGAGCAGAAATGCATTATTTTACTGGCTTTTATACCATTACTCTAATTCCTTTTACGTTGTGCGAATTTTAATAGAAAAAACATTGGTGTTAAAAATCTAATTTTAGAATTAGTGTACCATCCAAAACTAGTCTACCAGAAACCTTATAGCAATAGCTCCCTGTGCTGTCACTCTGTAGATCTAACAAGCTAAGCGTGGGCATACTGGATCAGTATCGTGTAGTCATCAAAGATTGTAAGGAACTCCTCATAAGAGAGTATTAACTCCTGTATCCTGGCCATATTCCAGCTCAGTACACAGGGATGGGAAGAAGGAGCCCCACCTTGCCTACGGCCTATATGAGGCGAAGCAGAATTGCAGTATCTGAGCTTAGGGAAGTGCAGTTCCCTCAGTACTCCCCTCTTGTGCAGAATAGGCACTTGAATTACATAGAAATAATACGCCGCAACCCTTAAAGGGGTATAGAAATTTGTGCAGCATTCCCTTGTGCACCAGGGAGCGCCAGAAGGCATTGTGAGTCTTTTAAGACAGAATGCTCCCATTGCTCACCCTGGGTGGCTGTGGCTTTATGCTGTTCCCAATGCAGGACTGTGCTGACACAGCTCTATCTAGCCCTTAGGGAAAATAACTTGTTCAGAATGTTCTGCACATGCCAAAAGAGGTAATATAACTCCATAAAATCAAACCCAATTTTCACCAAGATCATTTAAGGATGTTGTATTGGATGCTCAAAAAGCCAAGATCACACGGATACAGAAAGGTTAAGGCAGGCAAGAAGCCATTCTGTTTAAAAGGAGATGTGGAAGTGGCAATAAAACATAAAATGATAATATACAAAGGATGGAAAAAAAGGGGAAATTAATGGCAATGACTATAAATTACAAGTTTAAAAATGTAGATGATAAGGGCAGCTAAAGGAATCAATGAAGCATCAATGCCCAGTTGCGTTAAAGACAAAAAGTAAGCATTTTAAATATATTTTAGGGGGGAAAACTAGGTCAGGTATAGATGAATGTGGTAAAATTGTACATAATGATGTAGAAAGAATTACCTATTGAATATTTCTGCCCTATTTTGTACTTGAAATGAAGCAGGAGAATATATCCATCCCATATGATGATGTTGATGAACTAGAAAGTTTACCACCTATAACAAAGGAGGATGTGAGGCAGCATTTGCTAAAATTAAATATTTTCAAATCAACAGGCCTGGATAACTTGTATCTACGGGTCTTAAAGAAACAAGCTGAGGAGCTCTCTGAACCACTAAATGTTAGTTTTTAATAAATATAGGAAAACCGAGGAAATTTCAAAGGATTGGAGAACTGCCAATGTAGTTTCAATATTTAAAAAGGATAAAAGATGACCCAGGGAAGAACAGACCAATTAGCCTGACATCAATCCTGGGTAAAAAAATGGAATGGTTAATTTGGGAAACTATCAACAAAGAATTAGAGGTTAAAAATATAATTATGCCAGTCAGCACAGTTACATGGAATGTAGGACTTGTCAAACTAATATGTTGTCTTTTTGACAAGGTTATAGGTCTGGCCGATAAAGGCAAATGTGCTGACATAATATACTTGGATTTCTCCATGGCATTTGATTTAGTACCATGTGGCATTTTGATTTAAAAGCATGCATTACAGGGAAGTAACAGTGCACACAGTAGATGGATTAAAAAATGGCTGAGTGACATATTTCAAAATGTAGCTGTTATTGATGAGATATCAATGAGCAGGGCCATTTCCAGCAGGGTCCCCACAGATCAGCTCTTGGCTCAGCATTATTTAATATTTTTATCAATATTTAAATGATGATATAAAATCTTTGCTGGTAAATTTTGAATTTGACAAAGATTGGTGGGGTAGAAAAGAATGAAGAGGACAGGTTGCAGTTGCAGAGTGATCTGAATAACCTGGTTTAATGGTCATAATCCTATAAAATGTGTTTTAATACAGGCAAATCTAAAGGTAATACATCTGAGCACCAAGAACACAGATTATACCTAGGGGATGGGAAGCACTGTCTTGGAAAGTAGGGACTCAGAGAAGGATTTAGGGGTTATTATAGATAATTGCCTCAACATGTCAGTGCAAGGCTATGACAAAAAGGGCAAATGAGATCTTTGGATATCTGAAAAGGGGAGGATCAAGAAGAAATAGAGAAATGATCTTGCCCCTGTACACAGCATTGATAAGACTGCTACTAGAATTCTGTGTCCAGTTCTGGTGTCCATTCTTTGGGAAGGATGTGGAAACACTGAAGAGAATTCAAAGGAGGGCCACAACATGATCAATCAAAAATGATCCAGGGGCTGGAAAACAAAAGTATGATATTAGGCCTAAGGTGCTCAATTTATTCAGTGTATCAAAGAGAAAGCTGTGAGGTGGCTTGGTCACTGTGTATAGGTACTAACATATGGAAAAGAAATCTGATGGGGGGCTTTTCAATCTTGCTAGCAAAGGCATAAACAAGATCCAATGTCTGGAAGCTGAAGTTAAACAGATTTAGCCTGGAATTAAGATGTCATTCCCTAGCAGTGAGGGTAAATAAAACTTTGGAGCAGCTTACCAGAGGAGGTGGTGGCAGTCTCACCATAGCTTGGAGTCTTTACAACAAGGTTAGACATCTTTCTAAAAGATATGCTTAAATCCAGCTTTGGGCTGGATAGTCTTGGGGATCCCTTCTGGCCTCGGAATTTATGGTTCTATGAGCCCCACTGTTCATTCCCTTCCTTTTTGGGCTATGGAGAGAACAGGGGTGCCTGCATTGCCCTCAACATGCTCATAACACTTGCAGCTCGACGACTATAATCAAATCCCATGCTCCAGGGATTCAGCCGATCACCTGCTGGGGGTCAGGAAGGAATATTTTTCTCTGATACACAATTGGCCAGATGTATTTTAGGTTTTTTTCCCCTCCTTTCTGTGAAGCATCAGAAATTGGTCATAGCTGGACTAGGACACCAAGCAATGTTGACCAGGGCTCTGAGGTGGTGGAGAGAACTCACTTTCTTAGTTGCCTAGCTGGTGTGTCTTGCCCACATGCTCAAGTTCTAACTGATTGCCACATATGGGGTTGGGAAGGAATTTTCTCTGGGTCAGATTGGCAGGCACCTTGGGGCTTTTGTGCTTCCTTTGAAGCATGAGGTATGAATTGCCTGCTATGATCATAGACTTTAAGGCCACAAGGGACCACCAAGTCATTTTATCTGATCTCCTGTTCATCACAGGTCATCAACACCACCCAGCACACTCAACCCAACAACCAAAATTAGACCAAAGTATTACAGCCCAGAAAAGACTAAACTATTATCTGGGTATATCTCACCTAATCAACTCCTTGCCATTCCAGGGGCTGGGGTATTGGTGGCACCTGTGTCTCCCCTGGTCTCTGTCTATGGCACACAATAGTTGGAGTGAGATCCTTGGTTTAACTAAAGTCATTGGGTTCAACATAGGGGTATCTGAGTGAAATGTAATGGCCTGTGATATACAGGAGGTCAGACTAGATGATCTACTGGTCTCTTCTGGCTTTAAACTCTATGAAACCATGAAATTATGAAAGGCATAAAGCACTTTCTAACTATTTTCCCACCAAACACACCCAGTTTGGCACTACAGATGTTCAAAAACACCGCACTGACTTTTTTAAATAATGGGAAATGTGTATACTTTTTGCGCTCTTTCTTAAAAGTGGTTCAGCCACTTTTGTTCAAAGTTACCGAAAGATTAACAGAGAATAAACATAAAAGGTTTCAACCCCCAAAATGAAACTTTGGGAATGTTAGGAGCAGCAGAAAACAGGGCCTTAAAATGGAAACACTAATGCAAGCTAACTATAGCTCTTACTAGTACTCCAGATATTAAGTAATTGTAATATATAATTAAAGTAAAATTCAGCTAAGAAAAAATGGTGTAAAACTAGTTTAAATTGGACAGGATAATAAAACTGAAGTGTTACATCAGTGTCATATGCAGGTTTGCTTTTTACAGCTGCTTTTGGTTAAACATCTATCTTTTCCCCTTGTTTGGAAGGAAAGACGATCCAGTGTCCTTAGTGGTATTAGACTAGACTCTGACGCAAGGAATATTTCTTTGGGAAATGCTGCAGGGGTGTTGTTGACAGACTTTACTGGTATCCTGTAACACTGGAAACATAATTTCATTCCTACAGAAGTTGGTAAATAGGAAGTCTTTCCCAAATGGCTTCCTATGAGATCATCATGAACAGGATGTGAAATAGAAGAGATTTATATGAAAACATCTGGAAAGTTTTCATGGACTGCATACATAAAGTCAATACTGATTTATTCAGCAATGCTGTCATAGTTATCTGTAAACCTGAAGATGCCTATAAGAATTTTGTCAAGACATGTTATCCTTACATAATACAAACATATACACCCTTATAAACAGCAAAGTGTTCAAAATACAAAATATAGTAATAATAATATAAACACAACTCATCTGAAACTGGAATACTCTTTCTCTCACCGCCTCCTTTGAAGATATATATTAAAGACACTCCTAAAATTCTTATCTTATTTCTCATTAATGAAGCAAGTGAAAGTAAGAAAGAAAGGCAATAATCTATCAGTATTTCTTCTCAATAGGTTTCTGTGTATGTGATTAGAATCTCGTGGACACTGACACAAGATTATCTTCTGATTCTTTTCCCTTGGGTAAATATAATGCATTGTATGCGAAACATGATATAAAAAGTAACTGGAAATCTAATCTTATATGAGGGTCTTTGTCCTCTTTTAAATTTCATATTTTATTCTAAATAAAATGTATTTGGTCAGCATGGATATTGTTTTTGACTTATTTAACCTGCTAGATGTTGCTGGTACAATATGCATCACCCAGACAGAGCAGATCAGACAATACATGCTAGATGTATCATAGGCATTTGGAATCAGAGTCAGCTACAAAGTACATGCCTATAAAGGACTTTCTGAAAGAACACTCTTTGGCCCTTAACTCTATGAGACAGGAGTTATTTCATGTCCTGAGCACAATATAAGAAATTTCTGATGCTAATTCCAACATTAATTCCATCTGTGCCCTTGGACAAGTCATGAAGTACAAAATTTCCATTAATTTCGGGTGCCTCCATTTTTGGATTTCCAGCTGGAGACACCTAGGACCCAATTTTCGGTAGCACTTAGCACACACAACTTAAAAGGGCCTGATTTTCAAAGGGCAGGTATTCAGTGAGCATAAGGCCACTTTAAAATGGCTCAAATTGGGCCCCAAAAATGGAAACAGACAGAATTTGTGAACATTTCTGAAATGTTGGGCCTTAGGGTCTGATTTACTGAGCACCCACAACTACCATTGGCCTCAGCTGGGAACTATTGCTCTCAACATCTCTGAAAATTAGTCTCTATTTGTCTTAAACTGAGTACATAGTGGCATCATCTCTCTGTTTCAGTTTTTCCCCACCTGTAAAATGGAGGTATCTACCCATCTGAAAGGATTGTTTTGGGATTAGTTAATGTTTGTAATCTGCGTGGAAGATTAAATGAACTGTATAAAGCATGTGAAGTTATTTTAAATGTATTGCCTTTTCCTTCAGTTTCTTTACTGGTCGGTTAGAAAATGGGGAGGCTTTAAGGAAAAAATTAATTGGTTGATAAAAGTTGCAACCTGTAGAGTTACAAGACAACCATTACATGAATCAGAGTTTGTTAGCCACACTGAGGCCTCTTTCACATTCATATTATTCCAGAGAAAAAGAACAAACAGGAAAAGAAACACTGGTAGCGCCAGAATCTTAAAATCTCCAGTCTGCAGCTTTAAGCTCTATTTCCGTTTGAACCACAGAATTTGCTGAGCAAAGTCTTTGAAGTTGCTCAGGCTTGGGTTCAAGCCACTCTCAACTCAAAGAGGAAAGCAATGATTTAAAAAAACAAAAACAAAACAAAAAACAAGCAAAATATTTTTTATTCTAGCTGCATCTCAGTTTTGATCTAGGTGTTGGCTTATACAATTAAATACTAACAACGAGGAGTCCTTGTGGAAACAAATTTATTTGGGCATAAGCTTTCATGGGATATAACCCACTTCATCAGATGCAGGAGTGGAAAATACAGTAGAAAGGTATAAATACACAGCACATGAAAAGATGGGAATTGCCTTACCAAGTGGGGGGGGGGGTCAGTGCTAACGAGCCAATTCCATTAAGGTGGAAGTGGGCTATTCTCAACAGTAGACAAGAAGGGAGGAAAAATCACTTTTGTAGTGCTAATGAGTTCAATGTAATCAAGGTGGCCCATTTCAAACAATTGACAAGAAGGTGTCAGTATCAGCAGGGGGAAAATTAGTTTTTTAGTGACCCATCCACAAGGACTCCTCTTGTTTTTGCTGATAAAGACTAACACGGTTACCACTCTGAAACCTGTCACAATTAAGTACTGGGGGACTTCAACTACCCAGACATCTGTTGGGAAAATAACACAGCAGGGCACAGATTATCCAACAAGTTCTTGGAATGTATTGGAGACATTTTTTTATTTCAGAAGGAGGAGACCACTACCAGGGGAGAGGCTGTTCTAGACTTGATTTTGATACACAGGGAGGAACTGGTTGATAATTTGAAAGTGGAAGGCAGCTTGGATGAAAGTGATCACAAAATGATGGAGTTCATGATTCTAAGGAATGGTAGGAGGGAGAATAGCAAAATAAAGACAGTGGATTTCAAGAAGGCAGACTTTAGCAAACTGAGGGAGTTGATAGGTGAGATCCCATGGGAAGCAAGTCTAAGGGGAAAAACAATTGAAGACAGTTGGCAATTTTTCAAAGAAACATTATTAAGGGCACAAGAGCAAATATCCCACTGCATAGGAAAGATAGGAAGTATGGCAAGAGACCACCGTGGCTTAACCAGGAGATCTTCAGTGATCTAAAAATAAAAAAAGAATACTACAAAAAGTGGAAACTAGGTGAAATTACAGAGGATGAATATAAACAAATAACACAGGTTTGTAGGGACAAATTTAGAAAGGCCAAGGGACAAAATGAGATCAAACTAGCAAGAGACATAAAGGGTAACAAGAAAACATTCTACAAATACATTAGAAGCAAGAGGAAAACCAAGGACAGGATAGGCCCATTACTCAATGATGGGGGGGAAACAACAACAGAAAATGTGGAAATGGCAGAGGTGTTTAATGACTTTTTTGTTTCAGTTTTCACCAAGAAGGTTGGTAGTGATTGGACATCTAACATAGTGAATGCCAGTGAAAATAAGGTAGGATCAGAAGAGTCTAAAATAGGGTAAGAACAAGTTAAAAATTACTTAGACAAATTAGATGTCTTCAAGTCACCAGGGCCTGATGAAATGCATCCCAGAATACTGAGAAGCTGAGAATACTCAAGGAGCTGACTGAGAAGATATCTGATCCTGTAGCAATTATCTGAAAAGTTATGGAAGACGGGAGAGATTTCAGAAGACTGGCAAAAAAGCAAATATTATGCCAATCTATAAAAAGGGAAATAGGGACTGTGACAGGCTCAGTCACAGAGATCCTCTTGGGACTGTCACCTGATGTGCTGAAATTTCCTCTGAGCCCGTTTTCCCTGCCAGCTTGGGACTTCCAGAACCCTGCCTTGTTGAGCCAGACATGCTAGCCTGCTGCAACACAGAGCCAGGGTCTGGACCACGCCCCCAAAGCTGCTGGCTTTAAGTGAAAACAGCTCAGTGGGTTACCTATCACCAGCACCCAGACACCCAGTTCCTAATGGGAACCAAACCCCAAATAAATTAGTTTTACTCTGTATAAAGCTTATACAGAGTAAAGTCATAAATTGTCCACCCTCTATAACACTGATAAAGAGCTGTTTGCTCCCCCAGGTATTAATTACTTACTCTGGATTTATTAACAAACAAAAGTGGTTTTATTAAGTATAAAAAGTAGAATTTAAGTGGTTTCAAGTAGTAACAGACAGAACAAAGTAAGCCACCAAGCAAAATGAAGCAAAAACACGCACGTCTAAGGCCAATACGTTAAGAAACTGATTACAGCTAATATCTCACCCTCAGAGATAGTCCAATAAACTTCTTTCACAGACTAGATTCCTTCCTAGTCTGGGCCCAATCCTTTCCCCTGGTACAGTTCTTGTTAGTTCCAGCAGACATTTCAGGTGGTAAGCAAGGGTTTTCTCATGACTAGCAGCCCCTTTTATCCTGTTCCATCTCCTTTTATAGCTTTGGCACAAGGCAGGAATCTTTTGTCTATGCTAGTCCCCACCCCTGCCTCATCAAAGGAAAAGTACAAGGATTAAGATGGATTCCCACATAATGTGACATGGTCACATGTCACTGTAAGACCCCTAGTCTCAATTTTTCTTGGGTTGGCCCACACCTATACAGGAAGGATTACAGGTAAATAAAACATTTACAACCAATTGTCTGGGTCAATGGGAGCCATCAAGATTCTAAACCATCATTAATGGCCTACACTTTGCATAATTACAGTAGGACCTCAGAGTTATATTTAATATTTCTAGTTTTAGATACAAGAATGCTACATACATACAAATAGGATGAACACACTCAGTAGATCACAAAACTTTCTAATGATACCTTACAAGAGATCTTTTGCATAAAGCATATTCCAGTTACTTTATATTCACACTCATAAGCATATTTCCATAAAACATATGGAGTGCAACGTCACAAGGACAACCCGGGGAATTACAGACAAGTAAGCTTAACTTCTGTACCCAGAAAGATAATGGAGCAAATAATTAAGTAAATAATTTGCAAACATCTAGAAGATGATAAGGTGATAAGTAACAGCATGGATTTGTCAAAAACAAATTGTGTCAAACCCATCTGATGGCTTTTTTTTGACAGAGTAACAAGCCTTGTGGACGAGGGAAGTGGTAGACATGTTATATCTTGACTCTAGTAAAACTTTTTTGATACTGTCTTGCATGATCGTCTCATAAACAAACTAAGGAAATGCAACCTAGATGGAGCTACTATAAGGTGAGTGCATAACTGGTTGCAAAACCATTCTGAGAGAGTAGTTATCAGAGTTTCACAGTCATGCTGAAAGGGCATAACAAATGAGGTCCCACAGGGATCAGTTCTGGGTCCGGTTTTGTTCAATATCTTCATCAATGATTTAGATAATGGCACAGAGAGTACACTTATAAAGTTTGCAAATGATACCAAGGTGGGAGGGGTTGCAAGTGCTTTAGAGGATAGGATTATAATTCAAAATGATCTGGACAAACTGGAGAAATGGTCTGAAGTAAATAGGATGAAATTCAATAAGGACAAATGCGAAGTACTCCACTTAGGAAGGAATAATCAAAATGGGAAATGACTGCTTAGGAAGGAGTACTGAGGAAAGGGATCTGGGGGTCATAGTGGATCACAAGCTAAATATGAGTTAACAGTGTAAGACTGTTCCAAAAAAAGCGAACATAATTCTGGGATGTATTAGCAGGAGTGTTGTACGCAAGACACGAGAAATAATTCTTACGCTCTACTCAATGCTGATTAGGCCTCAACTGGAGTATTGTGTCCAGTTCTGGGTGCCACATTTCAGGAAGGATGTGGGCAAACTGGAGGAAGTCCAGAGAGAGCAACAAAAATGATTGATGGTCTAGAAAACATATCCTATAAAGAAAGATTGAAAAAATTGGGTTTGTTTAGTCTGGAGAAGAGAAGATTGAGGGGCGAAATGATAACAGTTTTCAAGTACATAAAAGGTTGTTACAAGGAGGAGGGAGAAAAATTGTTTTTCTTAACCTCTGAGGATAGGACAAGAAACAATGGGGTTAAATTGCAGCAAGGGAGGTTTAGGTGAACATTAGGAAAAACTTCCTAACTGTCAGGGTGGTTAAGCACTGGAATAAATTGCCTAGGGAGGTTGTGGAGTCGCCATCCTTGGAAATTTTTAAGAGCAAGTCAGACAAACACCTGTCAGGGATGGTCTAAATAATATTTAGTGCTGCCATTAGTGCAGGGGACTGGACTAGATGACCTCTCGAGGTCCCTTCCAGTCCTATGATTCTATGACTTTATTATTACTATAGTATTTTCTCAAGACCTCAATATTTTGTAGATGAACCAACACACACCCAGGGCATGTGGCTTTTATGATGCAATTGCACTTCTCAAATGCTGGAAAATACTAGTTTTCAGAATCATGTGCCACTATGAAGATAGGGCATGTGATTACTAGTAATGGGTGAGCCTCAAAAGACTTCCTTGCATCCTCTGCATAGTTGATAATTTTCAGAGGGTGAAACCATGGTCCCACTGAAATCAGTGGGAGCTTTTTCAGGATTTCAACCAGAACGTACAAGACATCTGTCTCTATTTCCTTGAGTTCAGTAGCAAGTCAGCAGGATCAAGCGGGAGGTTAACAGTTCCTGGCACCCTTGGGACATATGACCTGACAGGGTGGAGAAGTAGCCATTAGGCTCCCTCTCAAGAGACTCTACACCAAAAGTAGCCATTAGGCTCCCTCTCAAGAGACTCTACACCTTCCTGACTACAAAGGCTTCCTGAATAGGAGGACTTGATGTGCAAGTAGGAAAGCAGATTTCCCAATCATCTTCTAAATATGAGACTCAATGTTGGAGGCAGGAGTGGGCTGCTTGCCCATGCTCCTCTCAGGTGATCTGACATTGTATGCTAGAAGTTAGGGAATGGATATGTGGATCATGTTGGAACATTCTCAGACTCCCAGACTGGACAAGGGAAAGGAAAAGGTCCTGAACTGAACTTTCCTGATCATTGAAAAAAGGATAGAGTTTGGTTAGAAGCATGAGTGAAGGTTGGATCAATTCTTATTTAACCAGAGAGCTTCATTCATCCCCAGCAGCTAACTTAGAACTGCAGACCCTAAACCATGCTCTTCCTTATGTAACTCTTGCAAAGGACATATCAACTGAGAGTAGGGTTGCCAGCTGTTGTCAAAAAGGGATTCTGGTGGCTCTGGTCAGCACTGCTGAACAGGCCATTAAAAGTCTGGTCTGAAGTGCAGTGGGGCTAAGGCAGGCTCCCTGCCTGCCCTGGCTCTGCATGGCTCCCAGAAACAGGTGGCATTCTCCTAGGTGGAGGTGCGACCATGGGGGCTCTGAGTGCTGCCCCCACACTGAAAGCTAGCTCCACCACTCCCATTGGCTGGGAACCGTAGCCAATGGGAGCTGCAGGGCAGTGCCTGTGGATGGGGATGGCACGCAGATCCACCTGTCATGCCTCTGCCTAGAAGCCAGGAGGAAATGCTGGCTGCTTCTGTGAGCCGCCTGAGGTGAGCACTACCTGGAGCCTGCACCCTGAACCCTTACCTGCACCCCAATTCCCTACCCCAGACCTGAACCTCTCCCACACTCTAACTCCCTCCCAGAGCCTGCACCACACACACCCTCCTGCATTCCAAACCCCTGCCCCAGCCCTGAGCCCCCTCCTGCACCCCAAATCCTTCATCCCCGGCCCCACACCAGAGCCCACACCCCCAACTGGAGTCTTCCCCCCCCTGCACCCCAACCCCCTTCCCCAGCCTAGAGCACCCCCACACCCTGAACCCCTCATTTCTGGCCCTGCCCCAGAGCCCACACTCCCAACCCACAGCCCATATCCCCTCCCACAGCCTATCCCCCTGCCCCAGCCTGACGGCCCCTCCCACACTCCGAACCTCTCATTTCTGGCCCCCACCCTGGAGCCTGCACCCCCTCCTGCACCCCAACCCCCTGCCCAGCCTGGTGAAAATTAGCAAGTGAGCAAGGGTCAGGGAGAGCAAGCAACGGAGGGAGGGGGGATGGAGTGAGCAGGGACATGGCCTTGGAGAAGGGACGGAGTTGGGGCAGGGCCTCGGGAAGGGGCGTGGCAGGGGCAGGGCAATGGTGTTCGGTTTTCTGCAATCAGAAAGTTGGCAACTTTAACTGAGAGATCAGTCTCAGCATAGGAGGTGCAGCAACAAACATAGACATTCAGAAACCAGCAGCATCTTTGCAAACTGGTGGCCTGACTCAGGAGAAAGAAAACACACAAAGAAGAAAGCAAGGGTTTTCCTCAAAATATAATGGTTATAACCAGAGCAGAAGACTTCACCCACACCTTCCACCTGGGTTTCAAACCAATCCTATAACCCGGAGTGTGGCTCTTGACCTTCTCAAAGGCATTCTTCCAATCTGTCTCTCAGTCATCCCATTTGCATTCTTTCCTTGAGCATCTGTGTAAGGATAAAGGGAAGCTGAATCCTTGTTTACTGGGGACCTGGCAGAGCCACTAGCCCTGTCACGCATCTTAAATAGGTTTGGAATCCTACAAGTAATTCAATAAAAATCCAAATTACATCCAGGAATTACTATGACCTGGGTGATAATTTCACTCAACCAGTTTCACATGAGAAATCAACGACAGAGACACTTGTATACCCAAGTTTCAGAGTAACAGCCGTGTTAGTCTGTATTCGCAAAAAGAAAAGGAGTACTTGTGGCACCTTAGAGACTAACCAATTTATTTGAGCATGAGCTTTCGTGAGCTACCGCTCACTTCATCGGATGCATACCGTGGAAACTGCAGCAGACTTTATATACACACAGAGAATATGAAACAATACCTCCTCCCACCCCACTGTCCTGCTGGTAATAGCTTATCTAAAGTGATCATCAAGTTGGGCCATTTCCAGCACAAATCCAGGTTTTCTCGCCCTCCACCCCCCCACACAAATTCACTCTCCTGCTGGTGATAGCCCATCCAAAGTGACAACTCTCCACACAATGTGCATGACAATCAAGTTGGGCCAACTTGATTGTCATGCACATTGTGTGGAGAGTTGTCACTTTGGATGGGCTATCACCAGCAGGAGAGTGAATTTGTGTGGGGGGGTGGAGGGCGAGAAAACCTGGATTTGTGCTGGAAATGGCCCAACTTGATGATCACTTTAGATAAGCTATTACCAGCAGGACAGTGGGGTGGGAGGAGGTATTGTTTCATATTCTCTGTGTGTATATAAAGTCTGCTGCAGTTTCCACGGTATGCATCCGATGAAGTGAGCGGTAGCTCACGAAAGCTCATGCTCAAATAAATTGGTTAGTCTCTAAGGTGCCACAAGTACTCCTTTTCTTTTTGTATACCCAAGAATATTAGCTGCCTGATTCAAATGGTGTATATACAAATTCATATATCTCAGAATCACCAAATTCTTTCAAATAATCAATGGGTAAGAAGTTCTGGGTTAAAGCTGTGTGAACTCTGCTAGAACTGAGCTCTAAGGCTACAAGAGCATGTAAACTTAACAGTGCTTCCCAAAACAACTGATTTGATGTCTCTGATGAATGGTTAAGCCTTCCCACTATGGGTTTGTGTGCTTGCTTAGTTAAATAGACTGCAATTCATCTAAAGTTCACTTTAAATCAATACATGCAATAAAATCTCGAGGGGGGAAAACCACTCCAAAACTTTGGGGTTTGGAACATTATTCAAGCACAGAACATTGGCTACCTTCAAGGTGGGGAAACAAAACATGAAATTATTCAGTGGAGGCCAGCACAATCATTTGAATTTGGCACCCAGACCAATGCAGAGCTACTGTGTAGGAAATAAAGATGAAAAATAAAATGAGAGCAATGAATTGACCAGAGTATCAACTGCAAATAGTGACAGCTAGCAACAATATTTAATACTGATATAGCACTTGTCATCCTCAATGCACTTTACAAAAATTAACTGTTTAAACCTCATAAAAAAGGTATCATTATCACCCCAATTTTATGGATAAGGAAACTGAGGTCCAGAGGTTAAGGACCTCAAAGTCTTCCCCAATTCCTGTGACTGAAGGAAAGCATGGTTTTGCAGATCCAGACTGGGGGGGATGCAGCAGTAGGTGTTCAGAGTTTAGACAGAGTGCTCCCACTCCAAGCAATTTTATGGGAGCTCCATGGGCTTTAAAATCCAGAAACAAGGAGTAGGAGCTAGGGCAGAAATGGGCAGGATTGGAGGGTGGATGTCATGTCCCTGTCAGGTACTTTCCACCAAACCTGTGGGGAAAGCCAATGTGAGTTCCCAGAAACAGAGTGTTCAATAATTTGCGTTGCTTCCCCTTTTGTGTTGGGGAAATCACAGACCCCCTGGGTAACCATAGACAGGATAGCTTCTGACTCCAGGAAGACAGCAATAGTATGCAGGCAAGGGTCTCCATGCAGAATCCCATTTAAGATGTTGGACCCCAGACTTATTCTGTGGTCTCTGAGGCATAAACATGTAAACCAAGTCCCCACATGATTTGTGGAGGTTCATGTATGAAGTCAGGAGTCAAATTGGGAACAGATGTATGTTGCTAAGAAAATAAACTGCCAATAAAAACTGTGCAGAAAAGCTGGGTCCCATGTTATGTGCAAAATGATTAATGATATATGTATATACATCTGAGCAAGAAAGATACATTAGCTCAAAACATGATGGGGACACATTTTAAATGCCTGGGATGCTATTACAATCTATGTAACATTTTGGCTTGATATTTTTACCAGGTGTGCAATTAACCCTTTGGAGGTCATGCACCTGTATGGTATAAACTGAACACTCAGGTGGTAGGCAATCTCGAGACTTGCCAGTATTCTAAAGGGTTAATGGAAGTGGATTGATTTTTGCTGGGTGACTTCTTTTTCTAGTTAGTGGGAAATGAAGGCTTTTATTTAGAAAATTTAAAATAAATCTGAATTCAATCCATACACTACTGATATTATCTGTGCTATAACTGAGAACCTAATGGCAAATGGATTTCTATATAATACTGAAGAAGTGATTTAAGTAGAAGAGCAGCACACAAAGTGACACACGAGAAGAAAGGACAATGTCTATCATCATTCAATCTTTGCACTATAAAAGGCAGGAGGAACTGAATGCTAACTCACTTTGGGTGAAAACTACACCATCCTCCTTCCCCCTCATTGTCTGTAACAGTCTGAAGTAAATGGGGCCATGTGGAAGTTTGGGTTGGAAATCCTCTTCCCCTGGCCAGAGCAACTCCTTCACCTGAGCTCAAATAGGGGCTGAACCCCTTTCATACCAGCTACAAGGGGGTTCCTGGCCAGTGGAATCTTGATTACCTAGAACTGGTGACCACACCTTTACTCTCTAGAGACCAGGGACTCGGACTCTCTTCTGTGCATGAGTGGGTAGCTCGTCCCTCAGCACAGTGGAACCGTGGTAGATCTGTTGTGCTGGGGGCTTTCTGGGGACTGAAGAGCTGTGGATGAATTTCACCCTTTGAACACTGGATATTATAGGGTAAAGCAAGGGGTTGCTGAAAAGGGCTGGTTTAAAAAATATCCACTTTGGGGGGGGAAATCAATAGTTCTAGGAGCTCCTATTAAAGTTTCAAACATAAAGAAATTCCTCCCCTCCCCCCCCCCCCCGCAAAAAAAATTTATACCACATGAAGTTTCAGATTTTTTCTCACTGACATCAGTGGCTACACTTGTGTGAGTAAAGCAAGCAGGATTTGGCCCATAATAATGATAGGGCATCTGCATAAATGTAATGAATATGACTACTAAGGGCCTGATTTTACAAGGTACTGCACACTCCTAACTCACACTGACTTCAGTGGAAGTTGAGGGTGCTCAGATGCTTGGATCAGACACTCTGCATGTAAAGACCTTTCTTACTGTAAAGACCTTACTCCTAAAAGTAAGTGCTTCACTGCCACTTAAATTCTTTTTGTACAAGGAAAAAAGCTGTATCACTTTTAAAAAGAAAGTGAAATAATGAACAATGCTCCCCGGGCACAACAGGGGTCTTTCTGGATGAAAACAAGACTTACACAAAGAACTAAGGACAAGTTCAGAAGCCACTTTAGTCTATTTTGTGACTAAAACCCTATCTTGCAATTTGATCCACTTGGATGGTTCCTTGAAAGCATTGGGGTTCCGCACAGGTGCTGGGATCCGCCCACCTGGAACCCACTGGTGTCAATGGACCTTCACATGAGAATAAGGTCCACTTGCATGGATCAGACTGCAGATTACAAGTCTAAAAGAGCACTCATCTTACTTATCTTTCTATTTAAGTCACAACAGTTATGGCAGCGACTCTGGTAGAAGTCACTGGCAAAATGCCCATTGGTTTCAGCAGAAGCAGGCTGGGTCCTTTGTTACTGAAAACCCATTCTCCAGTAATATGTCTTGGAGCATCATGTTTCCCAAGAATTAGGAACAGGCATAATAATTAAATCTGGCAACAGTTATTTGCAAATACTTATTAAATGAAAAATGACAATATTTACAAACAATATTATCCACAGAATAATATCTGACCATCTAATGAGGTGGCTGAATATGATGAATAGTTTTTGCAAATTATTTGAGAGAAAAATGGTCCAAATTAGAAGAAATGATTTGACCTCTCTAATGATAATATACTTAGATAATTTAGCACAAACAATCATAAAAAATCCATTGTAGCTCACAAAAAAGAGATTAGATCTCTCTTTTCCCTGGACACAATATTTGGCATGAAGTCTATAGTTGCAACAAGGCAGAGGGTTAGATCAAAAGGTCCAGAAAATGTATGTGGTTAATTGAAGCCAATATTTCTGGCAATGCATACAGATAAAGTTTACATTACGTCTCCTTGGTGTTTTGGAAATTTTACATATACCAAAAGATTGTTTTCCACACATTACACCAACAGCAGGAAGAAATAGAAAGATACACACTGTGGGAAGAACAACTCAATGAAGATAAGAAGATTCGAGCACATAAAAGCTCATTTCTAGTGCATTCATAGCACAATTCTCAAATTAAAAAAATGTTTCATGTTATTCACTGGCCAATCTTTTCAAAAGTGACTAGAAATTTTGGGTGCCCAACTTGACACACCTTCAAGGGACCTGGTTTTCAGTAGTTGTAGAGGGAGGTGTCTTATGATGGCTACTCAAAACACTAACCACTTTTGAAAAAGTTGGTGACTGGGATTAAAATGCTTATAAAATAGGGAGTAATTATCAATCAAACACAGATTCCATGTCAAGACTCTGATACCATACAAAACAATTGTGGAAAGTCAGACACTGTGGACCAGGTTGTCATTTCAACTAAGGCCCTTTTATATGACTGGCAGCACAAAGGGGCCTGAAAGCGGAAGTAAATTGCATTTGTACTCACTTTGCACTGACAGAATGATATAAAAGAGACTTACTATAATGAGAACCTGGCCCTGTATTTATTAGATAATGTTTGTAAAGCACTTTGGAGATGAAAAGCCCAGGGACTTAAGACTGAGGTCCTTACTCATTTTCTACTCAGGAGAACATCCTTTAAGTAGGAGTTATTGATCTTATAATACTCCCCTACTACAGTGACCATTTCTAACCCAATAACATTTTATTTTATTTTCCAAAAGGGAAAGGAGTATGTAGATGCAAACATATACTCATTAACAAAAAAGTTAAAATACATATACAGAGAAACCTGTCTTAAGCAATTAGTCAAGGAAACAGCAAAAGTTAGTTGCTTAGTAGAGGTTGTCTTCTTAAAGGGCAACCAAAATTGTACTGGAAACCTTGGACTACTTCAAAGGTGTCCCGTTAACAGAGGTAATTGTGTGTTGGACTACTGCTCTTATTCTATACAGTCTGTAATTTATATAGAGGCCAACAGTGGAGATAATGAAATATCAGATATTACAGTTAAAGTAATAATGATACAATCAAGGAAGAAAAAATAGCATTTCTTCAAAGGTATTTCATTTTCTTTGAAACATAATTCAATCCTACATCTTTTACAGATCTCAGTGCCCCAATTGACTATTGCTACATTTCAACCTGATTTCCACTTTAGGACTATGAAGGAAACCCCTTCAGGAGGATTCATTTGGAGAATTCCCTGTGTTGACCACTGTATCCAGATTAAGAACAGGAGTACTTGTGGCACCTTAGAGACTAACCAATTTATTTGAGCATGAGCTTTCGTGAGCTACAGCTCACTTGCATCCGATGAAGTGAGCTGTAGCTCACGAAAGCTCATGCTCAAATAAATTGGTTAGTCTCTAAGGTGCCACAAGTACTCCTTTTCTTTTTGCGAATACAGACTAACACGGCTGTTACTCTGAAACCTGTATCCAGATTATCACTATGACTCATCACTCCCCAAACCAGACACAAGCACAGAGGCAAAGATTCTGTCTTCATTGCCACTTAAATTTAAAGTGAGTTTGCTGAACTAGCAAATAATTCAGTTCAAGCATGGTTTAATTAGTTAATGCTGCCAACCATTTTAGAAACCTTGTTCTGGCCTTCTGTCTTGGATTGTCTGACAGATTTTATATTTTAAGTGAGTATAGAGGAGGCAAAGTTAGTTTAACATATGCTAAGGGCCATGGAAGAGAGCTGTGATAGAAAAAGCAACTAACAATGGGTGTAAGCCATGTATCCCTTACTTCAGCTTGTAAGCAAAGGATAATCAGAACGGTTCACAGAGCTCCAGTTAGTGCTTATGCAGGGAGGCAAGAACAAGTGATTTACGTGCCATCAGTGAAAACGGTTTCATTCGCATAAGTCTCATTTACCCTTGTCTATATTTGAATGCAAACATATATGTACATGGCTGATACAATGTATAGAAAGTATATGTTATCGGTATGGTAACCTTCATTGTAATAGTATCTAAGTGCACTGGACATGGTTTAGGGCCTGATCCAAAGCCTTTCAATGGGAATCTTTCCTTGTATCAAAACTTGGGGGTGTCTGAAATGGGAATTTACTAGTGTGGGCCTCTCTCTATTTAGTAGGCTATAAGGAAATGTGGATAAATGACTCCTATAATAGAAAGACTGGCCTATACCTCAGCCTTTTCTCAAAATAGGCTGGAAGGTTGGGATTTGCAAGCATGCATAGTGCTCTACATCAGTTTAATTAATTTGTTTCCCTAAAAGTGTTGTTAGACGAAAGCAAAATTTTCTTGTAAATCCTTTTCTTTCTGTTTATATAACTTTATCATGTTGTGGGTTGAGTGAGTAGCATTGACAGAGAACTAAATTATTCTCAGACCAAGAATAATGTATTTGGGCTTCCTTTTTAATAACAATGATCTGTTGTAACCAAATACTTCACATCTGAAATAATGGTTTAAAATCTTGGCTACATTTACAAGATAAGCCTTAACTTTGTCAGACAGTATATTCAATCAATCTTTTCCCATATTAAAAAACCCAAACATCTAATTGTGAGCCCAAATATTTGAAATTGGGACACGTACAAACTGGAGAAAGACCAGAGCCACACGATTCAACTCTGATTCCACATGTTCCAAAGTTCAGGGTGTGTGTCCGGATTTGGGGTTTTGGTTTGGCCCCTCTTACTTTTTTTTATTACAACATAAATTGTCTGGCCTAGTTTGTTTTATACAGACTTTGCTCCTTTTATTTTTGTAGGTACTGGGTAAGCAATAGAGGAACTGAAACATTGTCAGAAATAATGAGGGATGCAATCAGACATTGTCGTGCAAAAGAACAAACAAAATATGTTTTATCATAAGAAAGCCAGAATGTATCTAGAAGTTTATTTAAACACAAAAGGTTTGTTGATTATTTAAATAATTTGTTAATATCAATTACCAAAAGGCAGTTGGGTGCTGTACATAAAAAAGAATTTACATAGGGTGAAATTCACTTCTGTGTAGAGGGGCAGACAAGGCCTATAATTAAGGCTATGAATCTGTCATGGAGAGGTCACTGATTCCATGATTTTATGAGCCCTCCAGGACTTCTTGAAAATACCAATAATTCAGCTCTGGGCAGCGGGGCTCGGGCTCCGGCTTCAGCCCTGGGCTGCAAGGCTCCAGCTTCAGATTTGGGTTTTAAACAGCTTTGTGGTGGCCCTCTGTCCAGATGAATTTAATCCCTATTAAAAAAAACAGACTAGTGTCTGAGGTATAGGTTCCCCAGCACCAGCGCTACTCTCCTGCTCGCCAATCTGTGCAAACAGAATGTGTGATGAGATAGTTATGAGACAGTGATTAGAACACTGGACTGGACCTCGGGAGACACGGGTTCTATTCCCAACTGAGCCACTGGCCTGCAGGGTGATCATAGAATCATAGAATATAAGGGTTGGAAGGGACCCCAGAAGGTCATCTAGTCCAACCCCCTGCTCAAAGCAGGACCAATTCCCAGTTAAATCATCCCAGCCAGGGCTTTGTCAAGCCTGACCTTAAAAACCTCTAAGGAAGGAGATTCTACCACCTCCCTAGGTAACGCATTCCAGTGTTTCACCACCCTCATAGTGAAAAAGTTTTTCCTAATATCCAATCTAAACCTCCCCCACTGTAACTTGAGACCATTACTCCTCGTTCTGTCATCTGATACCATTGAGAACAGTCTAGAGCCATCCTCTTTGGAACCCCCTTTCAGGTAGTTGAAAACAGCTATCAAATCCCCCCTCATTCTTCTCTTCTGCAGGCTAAACAATCCCAGCTCCCTCAGCCTCTCCTCATAACTCATATGTTCCAGACCCCTAATCATTTTTGTTGCCCTTCGCTGGACTCTCTCCAATTTATCCACATCCTTCTTGAAGTGTGGGGCCCAAAACTGGACACAGTACTCCAGATGAGGCCTCACCAATGTCGAATAGAGGGGAACGATCACGTCCCTCGATCTGCTCGCTATGCCCCTACTTATACATCCCAAAATGCCATTGGCCTTCTTGGCAACAAGGGCACACTGCTGACTCATATCCAGCTTCTCGTCCACTGTCACCCCTAGGTCCTTTTCCGCAGAACTGCTGCCTAGCCATTCGGTCCCTAGTCTGTAGCTGTGCATTGGGTTCTTCCGTCCTAAGTGCAGGACCCTGCACTTATCCTTATTGAACCTCATCAGATTTCTTTTGGCCCAATCCTCCAATTTGTCTAGGTCCCTCTGTATCCTATCCCTCCCCTCCAGCGTATCTACCACTCCTCCCAGTTTAGTATCATCCGCAAATTTGCTGAGAGTGCAATCCACACCATCCTCCAGATCATTTATGAAGATATTGAACAAAACCGGCCCCAGGACCGACCCTTGGGGCACACCACTTGATACCGGCTGCCAACTAGACATGGAGCCATTGATCACTACCCGTTGAGCCCGACAATCTAGCCAGCTTTCTACCCACCTTGTAGTGCATTCATCCAGCCCATACTTCCTTAACTTGCTGACAAGAATACTGTGGGAGACCGTGTCAAAAGCTTTGCTAAAGTCAAGAAACAATACATCCACTGCTTTCCCTTCATCCACAGAACCAGTCATCTCATCGTAGAAGGCGATTAGATTAGTCAGGCATGACCTTCCCTTGGTGAATCCATGCTGGCTGTTCCTGATCACTTTCCTCTCATGCAAGTGCTTCAGGATTGATTCTTTGAGGACCTGCTCCATGATTTTTCCAGGGACTGAAGTGAGGCTCACTGGCCTGTAGTTCCCAGGATCCTCCTTCTTCCCTTTTTTAAAGATTGGCACTACATTAGCCTTTTTCCAGTCATCCGGGACTTCCCCGGTTCGCCACGAGTTTTCAAAGATAATGGCCAATGGCTCTGCAATCACAGCCGCCAGTTCCTTCAGCACTCTCGGATGCAACTCGTCCGGCCCCATGGACTTGTGCACGTCCAGCTTTTCTAAAAAGTCCCTAACCACCTCTATCTCCACAGAGGGCTGGCCATCTCTTCCCCATTTTGTGATGCCCAGCGTAGCAGTCTGGGAGCTGACCTTGTTAGTGAAAACAGAGGCAAAAAAAGCATTGAGTACATTAGCTTTTTCCACATCCTCTGTCACTAGTTTGCCTTCCTCATTCAGTAAGGGGCCCACACATTCCTTGGCTTTCTTCTTGTTGCCAACATACCTGAAGAAACCCTTCTTGTTACTCTTGACATCTCTGGCTAGCTGCAGCTCCAGGTGCGATTTGGCCCTCCTGATAACATTCCTACATGCCCTAGCAATATTTTTATACTCTTCCCTGGTCATATGTCCAACCTTCCACTTCTTGTAAGCTTCTTTTTTATGTTTAAGATCAGCTAAGATTTCACCATTAAGCCAAGCTGGTCGCCTGCCATATTTACTATTCTTTCGACTCATCGGGATGGTTTGTCCCTGTAACCTCAACAGGGATTCCTTGAAATACAGCCAGCTCTCCTGGACTCCTTTCCCCTTCAAGTTAGTCCCCCAGGGGATCCTGGCCATCCGTTCCCTGAGGGAGTCGAAGTCTGCTTTCCTGAAGTCCAGGGTCCGTATCGTGCTGCTTACCTTTCTTCCCTGTGTCAGGATCCTGAACTCAACCAACTCATGGTCACTGCCCCCCAGATTCCCATCCACTTTTGCTTCCCCCACTAATTCTACCCGGTTTGTGAGCAGCAGGTCAAGAAAAGCGCCCCCCCTAGTTGGCTCCTCGAGCACTTGCGCCAGGAAATTGTCCCCTACGCTTTCCAAAAACTTCCTGGATTGTCTATGCACCGCTGTATTGCTCTCCCAGCAGATATCAGGAAAATTAAAGTCACCCATGAGAATCAGGGCATGCGATCCAGTAGCTTCCGTGAGCTGCCGGAAGAAAGCCTCATCTACCTCATCCCCCTGGTCTGGTGGTCTATAGCAGACTCCCACCACTACATCACTCTTGTTGCACACACTTCTAAACTTAATCCAGAGACACTCAGGTTTTTCTGCAGTTTCGTACCGGAGCTCTGAGCAGTCATACTGCTCCCTTACATACAGTGCTACTCCCCCACCTTTTCTGCCCTGCCTGTCCTTCCTGAACAGTTTATAACCATCCATGACAGTACTCCAGTCATGTGAGTTATCCCACCAAGTCTCTGTTATTCCAATCACGTCATAGTTCCTTGACATCACCAGGACCTCCAGTTCTCCCTGCTTGTTTCCAAGGCTTTGTGCATTTGTATATAAGCACTTGAGATAACCTGTTGATCGCCCCTCATTCACAGTATGAGGCAGGAGCCCTCCCCTCACAGACATTCCTGCCTGTGCTTCCTCCCGGTATCCCGCTTTCCCACTTACCTCAGGGCTTTGGTCTCCTTCCCCCGGTGAACCTAGTTTAAAGCCCTCCTCACTAGGTTAGCCAGCCTGCTCGCGAAGATGCTCTTCCCTCTCTTCGTTAAGTGGAGCCCGTCTCTGCCTAGCACTCCTTCTTGGAACACCATCCCATGGTCGAAGAATCCAAAGCCTTCTCTCCGACACCACCTACGTAGCCATTCGTTGACTTCCACGATTCGACGCTCCCTACCTAGGCCTTTTCATGTCTCTCTGTGCCTCAGTTTACTCACTTGTATAAGGATAATTTTACTTTGTAAAGCACTATGAGATCCACTGATGAAAAGTGCTATAAAAGAGCTAGGTCTTATTATCTAAAATGAGGGAAGGAAAAAATGGACCTGATAGTGTCAATCAGGAATAGTTCCACTGAAATCAATGGAATTACACTAATGTAAAGCCAGTGTCAGGGGAGAATTAAGCCAGAAGACTGTGCATATTTATATATTCTTGCAAGTAAGGTTAGGACTCAGCACTGGAAATTTTATAGACCATTTTAGGCCTCTATCTTGCAGATATTTATGGGGGGTACTTAACTTTGAGTATGTGAATTTTCCCATTGAACTCTCATGCTTAAAGTTAAGTATATGCATAAATATATGCAGGATCAGGGCCTAAGAATAATAAGTGCTGCAATGGTTCCCTTTCACTGGAAAATATTTTGACCACTAATTCATTTTAATGTATATCCAATTTCATTTCTTTTCCTGTTCAGAGTAACTGAAATTCATTATTCATTTTCTACAGAAATCCAAACATCCCACAAAATGGCAGTTTACCAGTTTCTAGATTCACCATAATTCTCTTGTTTCAGCCCAATATTTAGAGATATACAGCTAGAATAGAGTGAGCAGTTGTAGCAAGATTTCAGTAACACAGACATTGTCCTGTGGGAGCTGTAATCCAAGCCCAGGGATCTCAATACAAACTAGGAACTTCTGAGTTCCCTTGCTTCCCTCTGCAATAGAGAGGTAGCCAGGCTGCTGTGTTCAGATCCAAAAGTGGACGTCCCAGAACACTGAGGTGCTAGGATCTGGGTTTCTGTTTGGAGCTCTCTCTACTTTGTTGCTTGGCAAGTCCCTTTCCTACCTCAGCTTCTGTAAAATGGGGCTAATATTTATTTTCCTACCTCACACAGGAAATTATGATGATCAGTTAATGTTTGTGACTTCAGGCTGAGATTTGTAAAACTGCCTAAGGGATTTGGATGCCTTACGTAGATTTGAAAAGCTCTGCCTTCATAACTAAGTATTAGTGCAAGTAGCATACACCCTGGAGGAGATTTTGAAAACCAATGAAAGTGGCCTAATTGCCACTTGTGCCTTTAAAAATTCCCCCTATAAAAATAACTCTTAAAATAGCTGGGAAATTAATCCTACAGTATAGTTATTTTCCAACTTTAATCATCACACTGCATAAATGAAAAGTGCCGTCATGTTCAACATCACCACATGCCTTTTACATTCTTGGGCAAAACTATTTTGTCCAATAAAATACACCAAGTCTATTATTTTTCGTTTGTTTTAATTAGCTGCTGTGTGTCTCCAGGCCTACCAAAGTTTAGATGAACAGAGGTCACTGTTTTAACTTAGGTTTAATTAAAAAAGTAAAACCAATTACTTTTGCTAAAACTGGAATGATGATTTTTAACTAGTTTTCTTAAACCATTTTGGCCCTCTTTAGTGAACAGACTGGTGACTTTTTGAATTCTTAAATGTGACACAGTAAAATTAGGGGGCTAAACAATGTTGTTATGGGGCAGAATTTTCAAAAGAGCTTAAGTGACTTAGGAGCACAAGTCCTATTGACTTTCAAGTTAAGTCGTTTAGGCTCTTTTGGAAATTCTATCCATAATGAATTCTGTGATATGTATGTCACAATGTTATAATAAAAGGCTGATGACCAAATTTGCAAATATACAGGTACCTTAAATAGGAGGTTTTGTGTGAAGAAAACTATTTAGATAGCATGGTATGCTACCAGCTCTTATTCTGTACAATTAGCTCTATATTTGGTATTTACTGAATAATGAATACAGAATACTGGTGCGTCTCAGTCCAGTTCCAAGAGGACAAATGTTCACATCAGAAAACCCAGCACAACTGGCATCTTTATTAATAGACTCAGCGGAGATGGCAAGGATTGAATGAACCACAGACATTTTCCTTTTCTCTAGAGACTGTACCTCTAGGGTTGTAGGAACTACTCTTAAGTGCACTTTCTCCAGTGCTCCCAGAGACATTCTATCTGCTTCCATTCTCTGTGGACAGAATGCCTTCAGGTATCACTGCTGCTTTCAGAGCTAAAGCCACAACAATGCCCTTAATGTTTGTAAAGTATGTAGTGATCCCCGTGTGAAAAGCACTAGATCACTGCAAAATAATATCACCAAACTTACTTTAGTCTGAGACAAGCTTTAAGACAGGTAACACACTAAAGCACTAATCCACTGCATTGTTTCCTTCTGTTTTTCACGTATTTGAAATTAATCCCATTGGTGCCATTTGCCTTCCTAGGTTTTTTTTTTTATATATATATATTTTTGCTTTTCTTTGCAACTTCTCCCAGTCACATGGCTGCTCAGGCACGGCAAAAATTCACGTCTGGCTTGCTTTGCATTTGTAATTTCTTTGTTAAAAAGGGAAAAGATACCCATGCCTAAATTAGGACATTGCTGAGTCTAAGATAGCATCTGTGAGAAATTTGTGCAGCTATATTATGGCATATGTCTATCCGAAAATGAGTGATTCATAAATTTTGTTGGCAGGAACTTGGACGAATACACATGATATCTTTAATAGAATCCTTACTAAACATGGAATACATTATTCCAAGTCACAGCGTATATACACCCTACTTTTTTGTTAACAGAATTTGCTGTGTGATTGATAGTGCTTCCCCACTTCTCGCTGTAAACTGCATGTGTTAATTCTATCAATGGTAACTGCAGTAAATATTAGGGTCAAATTGTTCCCCGGTGTGGGTTATTCTTACATAGGAAAGTTGCTGCTCTTCAAGTTTCAACTTGTGCAGTTTCTTTGAACTTCTTTCATTGAAAGGAGGGTGGGATTTTGGCCTTCTTTTCCTTCATAAATGCAAAAAGCCAAGGTTTCCACCCCTAAATCCACAGATTTCAGGGGATACCCATCCTCAAAGGCAAGAAGCATCAAGGAAAGATACTCCTTTCCCCCACTTGTCCATTCCTAGCTCTCTCTAGGCCTTGTACAGTATGGCTCCTGCATGAGGTAGGGATACTCAAATGCAGAATTCCCTAGAGCCCCCAGAGGCAAGGGCAGAGTCGGCTATTAAGATCCAGTCAGCTGGATCCAGGGAAAGCTTCTACAGACTATCTAAGCATCTCTAGAAAAATGCTGTAAGTAACTATAAGTAACCTCTTGATATTGGTTCTCTCCCTTCTTTCCATGGGCCTGTAGTGAGAGGGGAAGTGTTCATTCATTTAGGGGTTGGGGTGGATTTTTTTAATTGTGAGAAAGCAATGGCCAAGAAGTAGGAGTTACATTTCATTTTGAATTCAGTCAGATACATTGTCATTCTTCACTCTTCTGGAGGAGAGCACAATAGCCATTGGCTTAGATATTTGGATTATAAAATCTATTTAGATTGTAAAATTCTTCGGGGGCAGGGACTGACTCTGACTGAGTATTTGTGCTGTGCCTAGCACGGTGGGGCCCTGAAATAGCTAAAGCCCACTGAGTTCTTTGAATGTGATCTAGTATTTGATAGAGAGCCAGCACAGTGATCGGAACACTAGGATGATCTTTTTGCATTAGCCTGCATTGCTTAGCCCTTGAGCTGCTGCATACTGAACCAGCCATTGCATCTTTCAGGGACCTATTTTCCTTCCCAGGCAGCACATAGTAGATCACAAACGCATGGCACTGCGTCTGCCAGGATATGTCAAAGTCTCCTGGCCAATTTAAGATGGAATATGGCATTTCTAGCAGCTGTTCCAATTTGGGTGTTCAGCAGCAGTGAGACCAGCCGGAAGGGGGGAAGTAACTTCCACTGTAACATACCACTGTAATGGTTGGAAAACAGATGCCCTTGACGGAGGATGGTGCTATGGTGTTGGCCAGCTTTTTGAAATGTTTCCCTCTTCCAACAAGCATCATCTCTGGCCTGCCCTTGTTTAACTTCAACTAGCTGCTCTTCACTCAGGTGCTGATGTTGCTTTAGTGCAAGGGATGGTGCTAACATTTGTCTGGAAGGAAATCTATAGTGTCACTGAAGTTCGGCTTTGTTTAAATCTACTGAATGACGCCTCATGATATTTCCTAGATCTTTTAAATATATGATGACTAGGACAGGGAGTGGACTGATCAACAGCAGCAGCTCCATAGTTTGGTTTGTAACACATAACTGTTAGCAGAAGTTGCAAGTTAAGTATTATCATATTTTTATTAGCTCCCTTTCCATTACAAGTCTGAGAATCATTACCCTCTTCCAACACACCCAGAGCCCTCTAACTTTTCTTGCCTGAAATTCTCATATGTTTGGTCTGTAGCCAGAGGAGCATATTTTGGGAAAGTGTGAGGTTACTTGGACAAGTGGTTCCTGGAAAACTGGACTTTGTAAAAGGTGTTGTCACATGTCAAAATCTGCTCGTTTTTTACTTTGGCTATATCTTCAAAATATGGCTTAATTTAGAAACTACATACGTGATTTGTTCATTAGCTTAACAAAAAGAAGGTTAAGGGGTAGCTTGATTACAGTCTACAAGTGCCTACACGGGGAACAAATATTTAATAATGGACTCTTCAGTATAGCAGTATAGCAATGTATAACAGGATCCAATGGCTGAAGTTGAAGCTAGACAAATTCAGACTGGAAATAAGAGGTCGTTTTTTAACAGTGAGAGCAATTAACAATTGGAACAACTTATCCAGGGTTGTGGTAGATTCTCCATTACTGACAATTTTTAAATCAAAATTGGATGTTTTGCCAAAAGTTCTGCTCTAAGAATTATTTTCAGGAACCTCTATGGCCTGTATTTTACAGGAGTTCAGACAAGATGATCACAATGGTCCCTTCTGGCATTGGAATCTCTGAATGAATTTTCCCTGGCATCCACAGGACTATTTCTGATAAGGAAAAGTGCAACATTTCGGAGTTATTCACCATGGGAATTTGAGCCTTTGTACCATCAAATAGACTCTAATGGAGAGGGATGAGGAAGCAACTTCCCCTATGGGCAGATTGGGCAAGAGCTGTCCATTGTGGAGATTCTAGCACCTGCCTCTGAAATAGATATACATACAAAACTCTTTCTCATCCTACTGCAGTGGTTCTCAACCTTTTCCATAGCTCCATACCACAGCCCTGGGTTGCAAAAGAAAAAGTTTCAGGATCTGACCTCTCATCCAGTCACAGAAAGGGAGGGAAGTTACTACCCCTGAAAACCCGTTTGTGACCCCTAGATTGAAAACTCATGCCGTAGATCACAAACTTGTCCCCAGCACACACAACCTAGCTCTTCTACATATTTAGCCTGACACCTATAACTCCATTCTACCATCCCACTCACATGCTACACAAGCTACCTATCGCACTGCAGACCCCGAGATTTATTAAAAACACACCTATTTTAAGTAATAAATGCACATCAGATACATATGATATAAACTGCTGATCAAAATTATGACTACCCAAATGATACCAGCCTTCGAGGTCAATTAAAATAATTCACCCAAATGAAAATGAATTCAGGGTGATCACACCATAAACCACAACCACATCCCCATCAAACTGTCAAAATCAACTCCTGAACGTCCACCAAGAAACAGATGTAATGATAAAAACTGTTTAAGGCATGAGGACAGAATATTTATAACCGTATCCCTATACTAACAATGTTTTCTGATCGAGAAATTTAGAAATATCATGTACACTGACTCATGTAGAGAGAGATTCTGAGTCCCTCACACTGAGTTACTCCACAATTAGTCCAATCACTTATTTATTTAGTTAGTTTTAAAATAATAAATATGCCCATCCAAGGCCAGATTTTCAAAGGTACTTAGGTGCCTAAAGATTCAGATGGGCACCTGGTGGGATTTTCAGGAGCACCTAAACAGGTTAGGTGTCCAACTCCCATTGATTTTAATCATGCTTAGGCACTTTTGAAAATCCCACTTGGTACCTAGCAGCAACTTTAGCTCGCTAAATACCTTTGAAAATCTGGCCCAGTGTCCTAACCTAAATAATTACACAATAAACAATTACATTAAATCTCAGCAGCATTCGAATCATCAGCGCCAGAGGGACTCAGCCAGTCAACCTGTCAGCTACCTACTTCAGCATCTAGGAAGCCTTCTCCAAAAACCCTCTTAAACAAATGTCTTATGCTGCATGTCTGGAAAGTAACCAAATTCAGGTTAATTTGGACTGGGAGAGTGGGGAACCTGTTCCAGAGTCCCAGAACCCTCACAGAAACACACTGCCAGTTGCCTCCTTTCTTTGATAACAACCGGGATCAGCTCGAGATCCTCTGCTGACCGTAGCTGTGGCAGAATGACACAGGGAGAGGCGATCCTTTAGGTAGGCTGGTTCCATGCTGTGTAGGGCTATTGGTTTCAATGGGACTACTCGCAAAGTAAGACATTACTAAACATGAGGACAGGCATTAGAATTTGGCCTATAATTAGCATTATTCCATCCATACTAACATTACATCTTCTCATTAGCAGGTCACACCTATACTAATATCATGCTATTGTACTTATAGTTCTCTTCCCTCACAGAAACTTTATGGTTCAGATGGGCCTCAGACTTTATACAGGAGCAGCACACATCAGTGTCTAGATACTACTGTGATAGGTGCTGTATAAATGTTTAAAACTGATAGACAGAAGCATGTGTGGTTGTCTCTCTTTTAACTCATCATTGGCTTGACTGTATTTCCAGTGATATTTTCATTGCTTCAACACGTTCCCATAAAATACATATTTATTATTCTTGCTAGGGCTTTACTTAAACTTAACACTGGTATGTGTGTATATTTCTGCAAAAAAAAGAAAGAAAAAGAAAAAGGTTTTTTTTCTAGTAAACCGTATACAAATTATGTCATCTGACTGCCTGATGTTCAGAATGACTGTTTCCCCACCCCCACCCCCACCCCCACCCCCACCCCCGAGTGTTAATTTCTTTACCGGCCTTCCCAGTTACATACACAAACCCATTTCTGGATGACTTCATTGATTCAATGCTTGTTTTGCCAACTTTCAAAACAGTTTAAGTTAGGCTTGAACATCAGTATATATCAGGATATATAAATGGGGCTATTCAGGTTGAGATCAGAACACAATGCATGCTACATTTCACACACTCACTACCCTTGCCACAGTCAGACACTATCCAGTTTGTGCGAACTGATCTAAAGTTCCAGGGGAAGGGATAGCTCAGTAAGTTGAGCATTGGCCTGCTAAACCCAGGGTTGTGAGTTCAATCCTTGAGAGGGCCATTTAGGGGGTTCTGGGGCAAAATTGGGGTTGGTCCTGCTTTGAGCAGGGGGTTGGACTAGATGACCTCCTGAGGTCCCTTCCAACTCTAATATTCTATGAATCTATGAATTCTAAGTCCAGTGAAGACAATGGGAGTCTGTCTGTAGACTTCAGTGGGCTTTAAGATAAGCCCTATAGTTTCTGTTAAAGAGATCCTCTCGATGACAGAGGATTTTTCTGATCCCCAAAGAAAATTATCCCTCATTATTGTCAAGCATCATGGGGATTTCATATTAGAGCAGTTGCGCTATATCTCATATTGACATTAACAATTGTAATTATTCATTACAGGCATGAATTTAAAGAGCATTATCTTTATAAACACACACAGTGATAACGTTCTGCTCTCATTTACACTGACAAAACACCATTGCTTTGAATGGGACACAGAATTTGTATTATATGAAATAAAATATCTGGTAGATATCAAAGTCGGGGGGGTTGAGCCAGTGTAAGTAGTGAGTGATTTGGCCTATTTTATTTATTAAATACTATGAAAAACTACAAAACATCCCAAAGAAATGCTGAACATAAGACCATAAGAGCAGCCATACTGTGACCAAAGGTCCATCTATCCCAGTATCCTGTCTTCCGACAGTGGCCAGTGCCAGGTGCCCCAGAGGGAATAAACAGAACAGGTAATCATCAAGTGATCCATCTCATCACCCATTCCCAGCTTCTGGCAACCAGTGGCAAGGGACACCAACCCTGCCCATCCTGGCTATTAGCCATTGATGGACCTATCCTCCATGAACTTATCTAGTTCTTTTTTGAACCCTGTTATAGTCTTGGCCTTTACAACATCTTCGGGCCAGGAATTCCACAAGTTGACTGTGCATTGTGAGAAAAATACTTCCTTTTGTTTGTTTTAAATCTGCTGCCTATTTGGTGACCCCTAGTTTTTGTGTTATGGGAAGGAGTAAATAACACTTCCTTATTTACTTTCTCCACACCAGTCATGATTTTATAGACGTCTATCATATCCCCCCTTAGTCATCTGTTTTCCAAGCTGAAAAGTCCCAGTCTTATTAATCTCTCTTCATACGGAAGCCGTTCCTAATAATTTTTGTTGCCCTTTTCTGAACCTTTTCCAATTCCAATATATATTTTTTAAGATGGGATGACCACATCTGCACGCAGTATTCAAAATGTGGGTGTACCATGGATTTATATAGAGGCAATATGGTATTTTATTTCTTAATGATTCCCAACATTCTGTTTGCTTTTTTGATTGTCGCTGCACATTACAAGGATGTTTTCAGAGAACTACCCACAATGACTCCAAGATCTCTTTCTTGAGTGGTAACAGCTAATTTAGACCCCATCATTTTATATTTATAGTTGGGATTATGTTTTCCAATGTTCATTACTTTGCATTTATCAACATTGAATTTCATTTGCCATTTTGTTGCCCAGTCACCCAGTTTTGAGAGATCCTTTTGTAGCTCTTCGCAGTCTGCCTGGGACTTAACTTGAGAAGTTTTGTATCATCTACAAATTTTGCCACCTCACTGTTTACCCGTTTTTCCAGATCATTTACGAATATGTTGAATAGGACTGGTCCCAGTACAGACCCCTGGGGGACACCACTATTTACCTCTCTCCATTCTGAAAACTGACCATTTATTTCTACCCTTTGTTTCCTATCTTTTAACCATCCATGAAAGGACCTTGCCTCCTATCCCATGACAGCTGAAATATTCCTACTTATTGGCACATGTTTTTCAACAAAACTCAGAAGGTGCAGCAATAAAACTTCTCAACAATTTATTCCTCCACTTGTAATGTAGATCCTTCATATTATTGTACTTAAATATATGTTTAAGATCATTGGACATATTGGAAACCCCAGAGGATGAGCTATTTATCAATTTCAAATCATGTTGCTCAAACTCAAATTCCTAGAGAAGCTCCAGTGGTGACCCGGAAGAGTGCACAGAAAGGGCAGATTTTTTTTCTCTTCCTCACCTTTTGGGATATGCTTTATTCAATGTATATACGTAGGGCCAGATTCTCAGTTGGTTTTAAACTGATATAGCTCCAGTGAAATCAGTGGAGCTCCTTCCAGTTCATAACAGCCTGGAATCTGGCCCACAGATTTATGAATTTACTCTGACATGTGCAACTCCCCTCAGTTGTACAAAAGTACAGCCATGCAAAACTAGACTCAGCTCTGAACAAGAAAAAAATAGGAGCATAGAGGACCTGATGTAAGAGAAATAGGCAAAAGGAGCAGTCAGGTGAGAGGACTAGGAGGATATTCATGTGGTAGGAGAGGAAGATGACTTTAGAAGCAACATCTTGGATTGATTAAAGGTAGGGAGAGGCAAGAAGTGGCAAACGATATATTTGAGAAATACATTGCAACAGTGTGGTCATACCACATAGTGAAAATTGATGAATAAAATGTATCAGATTGAGGTGGACAGATGTCCGGGGGCCTCATCAGAAAGCCCATCATCTCAGTTGACCTCCATGTTGGCAATCACAGCAGAGAGACCAACAAAGCAAATAGCAAGCACATGAGAGGGTCTCTAGCAGGAACATGTGTAGCTCCTGCATGGATGGGGGCTACATCACCCAACCTACTTGTGCACCTGTGCCTAGTCAGGGACATCTGGACCCAAATAGGTGTGACGTCAGCTATTCACATTTTAGAAGGAAAGGAACGATTAATAATCTTTAGCTCTATATTGTATACATTTTACTAACCCTTTAGGCAGCTCAGAAATCTAGCTGAGCTTATATTTTGTTGTCCAAAAATACCTCGAATAGTTATTGCCTTGTATTAATATAAAAACTCTGAGCACTTACAACAAAATCATTGAAAAAGAGCCCTGTTAAAATAGTTGAAACTAAACTGTATTAGGATGGATTTATGGCAGACTTAGAACTAAGCAATGTTTGCTTGGGGTGTTCTGATATATTAACATGACAAGTTTCAGAGTAGCAGCTGTATTAGTCTGTATCCGCAAAAAGAAAAGGAGTACTTGTGGCACCTTAGAGACTAACAAATTTATTTGAGCTTAAGCTTTCATGAGCTACAACTCACTTCATCGGATGAAGTGAGCAGTAGCTCACAAAAGCTTATGCTCAAATAAATTTGTTAGTTTCTAAGGTGTAACATGACAAAGTCTCTCTTATGCTTATGGGAAGAAAAAACATTACCAGTCAAAAGTATACGGGGACAGTCTTTTTGCTGTCTTGAGACCATTTATTCTGCTCTGAAAGTAGCCATTTCTCAGTTACAGATCTAGACATAACATTGCTCCTCGTGGCTTCTCCCTGGTTTATTTTTTCCTCTTTGTATTTTTACTGAAGAATTTTGCCCACTGACTGCCACAAGAAATAAAGAATAATTAATCAAACTCTCTGTCTTAACAAGCTCTTTACAGTAGCGGGATAGATAGGACGTCCTTGTCTTTCCCCTGCTATATCTCTGTGATTAAAGGCCACTTTAATACAACTGTGAAGTGGTTCCTGGTTACAGCACAGAAAACCAAAAGGTGGGGCAGGGGGAAACAGAACAGGGAAAAGTCATCAAATCCTAATTTATGGCTAGGATCCCTATCTGAGAAATTAAGTCAGTAGAGTTAAGCTAGTCTAATCAGATATCACAGAGTGGAGAGTCAGGGCCATAGAAATTTACAAATATGGGTTAAGTACATATGTGAAGTTGCAGAGACAGGCCCTGGATGTTGAAGAAGAGACATTACATAATGGCATTAAATAGAAGCATAAGAACCTGTTTAAAGATGATCCAATTCTGAACATCCCATGCAGTACCAAGTGTTCTGCACTGAAGAATCACAAGGCACTCACTTGGATAGCTCTACCTTGGACCTGCATTAACCTGAAGTTTTGGCTCCTATCTTAATACAGCAGAATCCCTATTATACAAACTAATGGGGGACTGAGAATTTCATCAAATCGAAAAGTTCATAAAATTGAACATCTCAAAATCTCAGTAGGTATGTTGCATAAGCAGCAGTACGGTGCACTATATCACTTTCTTCTTGCCCTTCAAACCACCGCAAAACAATTTGCAGTGCACTGATAACATTGAAATGTGAATGGATGTCCACTGGCTCTTCATCCTCACTGCTTTTGTCATGTGATCTTTGTCATCCATTGGGAAAAAAGTGGTTCATACAACTGGTTATTCATAAGATTGGTCTTTGTAAAACTGAGATTCTATTTTACTGTAAATGAGAGAGTTTGCCCATCTGTAAACTGGGTATAATAACACTTGCAGTGCCTATATCATAGTGGTGTTGCGAGAATTATTTAACATTGTAGAAAGGTTAGAGATCCTAGGATGAAAGGCAAAGTACTATTGTTCACTATGCATCAATCCTAAACTGGTGACTTCAGTGGAACTATGCTGATATATAGCAGCTGAGGATCTGGCCCAGACTGTTATTAAAAATGCTGAATCATGAAAGTGAGGTTATGGGAAAAGTTATTTGTGTGAACAAAGCTAAATCTAGATCATTTCACACTTCCACTTCTGCTCCTTGGGATTTTGCCTCTCAACTTACTTCTCTGTCACACATTCAGAAAAGAGCTGGTTTCCCCATTTGGACCTTGGCTGGTAGAGAACTATGGAACAAATTGTTCTCTACTATGGGGTTACCCGTGGGAAAGGTTTGAAGGGCTTTTAAGGCCTGCAAAGTTGACCACATGGATTTTGCTACAATCTTCTCCTCTTATTGGCCCTCTTGTGGGCTATGGAGGAGGCAGGGTGTTCAGCCTCCCAAAATCTCATATACAGGGTCCATGAAATAAGGAATCTCGAGGGAATCATCCCCTCTGTACTGCTGCTCTGCTCCCTGTCACCCATGATAGCACACAACTCTTTACTTGCACTGATGCAAAATCACTCCCCTCAAAGAAGAGGAAAATCTGCTAGCCCCACTGCACACTGACTTTCTAAGTTGCTTGCTTAATTACATTTATGCAGATTTCATTTGCCATCCTTCTTCTGGTCAGTGAATATTCTCTCTCTCTCTCTCCAATACAAAGATATAGGATTTGTTATAAAGGCCAATACAAAGGTAGTGGCTATTTGTAAGGTCAGTTCTGGATCCTTGTTCAGATTTCAAATATCCCCCAAATTTGGTTTCCAGGGTACAGTTTGAGTCCATCTCCAATATTATCGTCTTCCACTTCACTTTTGATAGCTAACAAACATTAACCTTTTCTCCCAAACTTGTTTTGACTTAGATCCTGTTTTTTTAGTAAAACATTAAACTTCAAAACAAATAGAATACAATAAAAATGGATAATTAAATAAATTAGTCCCCTGCATTATATCAAATGATTTCTCCGTTCTGGAGCACAACACTGCATCACAACAACATTTCATCTCCATATGGACCTTAGGAAATGCCATAAATCATCCAAAAAGTTAGGTATTCTGCCAGCAATAACCTATCCACCATGTTTCAGGGGAAGGCAGAAAGCCCTCATGATGCATGCTTCGAGGGTATAGCATTAGGATGGAAGAATGTAGCACTTTCTCAGAAATAGAAGAAGAGAAGAGCTGAGCTATAAATACTCACTAGCTTGGAAGAGGAAGATGGATACAGTAAGAAGCCAGACATAAAATGGCCACTTTTAGGGCTTCAGTTGCTCGTCTCTCCCAAACGGAATGGATCTACTGCCAGAGAAGCCTTCTGGGAAAGGCTCCTACTCTATATGAGGGTGAACCCAAATTGGGGAGTTTCATTAGTAACAAAGAATGGTGCTCCCTAGAAAGGGGCTGAACTCCTACCTTTCTGAGGGCCCAGGAAAGAAATAGGGTGACCACCCATCCCTAATTTGGTGGGACAGTCCCAAAATGTACATTTCAAGTCTCAGACTCCCTGCAGTGCTGCTCAGCCTTCCCGAGGTCAGGGGCGGCACCAGCCTCTTCCCGGTTGGTGGGGAGAGGCTGAGGTAGGCCTTAGCGCCCCCCCACCCCCCACAGCCTTGAGCCCCTCTCCCCCGCTCCTCTTCTTCTCCCCGAGGCCCTGCCCCTGGCCAGGCCGGAAGCCGGAGCTGGGCAGTAGTAAGAGCTGCCCAGGGAGCCCAGGCCGCTGAGGGAGCCCCAGAGTCCGAGACCTGCCTGGGACGATATGCCCCGAGAGGTGGGGACATGGGCCAGGGGCTGCTCTTGGGCACCCCAGCCGCCACCAAGGGCAGGTGGAGGATCTGGGGCTCCTCACAGAGGCCTGGGCTTCCTGGGCAGCTCTTACCATGGCCTGACTCTGGCTTCCAGCCTGGCCAGGGTGCTGGGCCTCAGGCAGAAGAGGAAGGCAGGGTCACAAAGGGGGCAAGGCTCCTGCATGTGTCCCATTTTTACATTTTGAAAGAGGGGTGGGGGTCACCGTAGCAGGAAACCTCCCAGTTGTTTCAAGGGCGAGTCACACCTGTCTCTAACTAGTTTGCCTTTCCCCCCCTTCCATAGTATGTTTCTATGATAAAAAAAATTAGATATCTTTTTAGACATCAGCTGCTTCCAGTGATTAAAGTGTATTACCACTGCACCACCTCTGGTGTGGGGGGAAATTTCTCCTTGGTCCTAGCAAGTAAACACTATGCTCTGAACCATGAGTACTGATAGCCCTTTTAATCTCTATCATAACATATTTAACTGCAGATATTGTTTTTATTCACCTAAGAGTCTGATTCTCCAATTCCCCAAAGCTTGTAGTCATTTACACCAGTGAGTGTCAAATGGTCATAAAACACACCAGTCTGATTGGGTAGCATTTTACACCCATTTTGCACTGGTGAAAATGGATACATAAGGTGCAAGGCAATGGAGAATCAGGTCATTAAGTGTTTGATTTATTAATTCATCTGGTAATTCCAAGAAATAAGAGGAGAGGAAGGATGGTCTTGTGGTGAAGACACTGACTGCTACCCAAGCAATTTGGATTCTATCTCCTTCTCTGCCACAGATTTCCTATATGACGCTGGGGAAGTCACTTAACTTCTCTGTGCCTCAGTTCCCCATCTCTAAAATGAGGATTTTAGTACTTCCTATCTTGTATGGGCGTTAAGATAAATTCATTAATGTTTGAGAGGTGCTCAGATTCTATGAGGATGAATGCCATAGGAAAGCTTATAAATAAATGAATGCACCTAAAACTAGACACTGCCCTGTGGTTGTATATTAGCTTTCTTCTGGTGACTGAAAAGTTCAGCTCATGGATATAGCATGGAGAAAGATTTATTCCTCGGGACAGAGTTTTTATTTTGTTCAGACTTGCTGTATATAGAACTGTACCCAGAAAAGGGAAAAGAGATTTGATCTCCCCAAGAACAGTCTGGAAAAGTACTGAGGCAGAGATGTCTCTTCTTTACCCTGCAAAATTAAGGGTGATATATTTGGAAATAAAATATACTTCTTGTAATTCTGATGACCTGATGTCCTGTTTTAAAAGCATATAAAATAATGTACAGAAGCATTTTGATTGTTGAGTGCTGAAGCAAATAAGACTCCTTCATAGGCTCTAAATAGAGCATGCTTGGAAGTGTCTCTTAAAGCACTTCCTCCAGCACCAGTCTTTAAACGTCTAGATGTAAGGGTGAGATCTTAGTTACATTCTCATCCCACTCAGCCTATCATGCGATGGGGAGTAAAGTGCCACTGGCTAGGCTAGCCAGTACTCTATGGAGGGAGCTTATTAGTGAAAGCACCCTCTCCCCTCTAGCAAATGATGGGGCAGCCAGAATCTAACCCTCAGCACTTTTGTGCATTATAAAGAGCTACGGATAAGTGCAGAATGTCCTGTAAGTTAGATATCATTAATTATTGTGAACTGAGTAACACTCCCTACAGCAGGCCAGCTATGGCACGGCACCTGTGCTATAGTAGCACTGTAGTGCAGGAGCTCCCTACGTCTGCGGAAGGGTTTTTTTTTCCATTGACATAGTTAATCCACCCCTCTGAGACGTGGTAGCTAGGTTGATGGCATAATTCTTCTGTCAACCTAGCGGTGTCTACAGCGGGGGTTAGGTCAACCTAAGTATGTTGCACAGGCTGCAAAATTTTTCACAACCTTGAGTGACATAGCTAGGGCGATCTAATTTATAAGTGTAGACCACTCCTAAGACATGTATTCTTCAAAGCCTATTGATTTCAAGTAGAACAGGATTAGGACCACACTGTATATTTTAATGAAGGATTATTTCAATCTGGTTTTAGTTGCCCTCAGTTTGACTCCAGCACAGTGCTGCCTTTCAGACCGTATCAATATCTGCCTCAGCTCAGGAACCCAGATTTGCAACAGGCTACAGCAGATCACTGCTCTCTGAACAGCAGTTACAGAAGAATGTCATAGTGTAGCAAAAATGGTTCTGCCTTTTCAGTTGGCTACATACCTGACAACTCCGGAACAGAGGCCGACATGACCAGCCAAACAATAGTGTTCATTAGTTTTATATGCTCCTTTTTGCCCCATCAACAACCAACAAAGTGACACTCTTCTTGCCCCGCTGTATTACAATTACTGGGTCAGCATGGGGAATAGGGCCCCAGTGGCCTTTACTGTGTGCACATCTTATACAAATCAGCCCCCATACTCTATTGAACCCAGCTTATTTTACTCCAAATCACTGATGGATCCCACCTATTCTTTGAACCCTCATGAGGGTCTCTCATTCACAAGGGGAGGTTAGTCACAGGTTGCATGCCAGGAACTGAATATGGGCACAGGTATTAGGAATTTTAAAAAGCCCACTGTACTGATGTTTGATTAACTCTTCTGCAGATAGACAAGCAACAAATAAATACAATGGGTTTAAACAAACCGTGAAAGAAGTTGGTTCATTTACACTATTCTGCTAAAACGCTCTCCTATGGCAAATCGCTCGCTCTCGGTTTCTCTCTCTCACATACATACATATTACATACATATTATATATACACACACACACACAAACACACACACCTGGGCTGCTCTAGCCCATCATTTACTTTATCCAAATGTATATCAGGGGATCAACAGTTGCTGCTTCAGTGACAGGTGCTGTGATTTTACAGCCTGCTACCTTCTGCTACCACCGTCAATTTCCCAATTTTCAGTGGGATTTCTCCAAAATCTGGTATTGACCACATTGGTGGAACCCTCGGATCCCAATATTCTGCTGAAGGAGTCCCACACATTAGTTACCAGATCAACGTGGTTGTGCTCCTCTTCCTCCTCCTATTAGAGGTATCAATATGCATAATTTGAATCAGACCTGTTTTTTGAAAGTTTAGTGATTTTTCTCTTTAATATTGATTCCATTATTTTACTAGGGATAATAGTTAGATTTAGCGATCAGTACTTGCCAGGATTTTGTGGGGATGGGGCAAAGGAGGGAGGGCACAATGACCAGCACAGCATTTGTAACAGCACTGCATTTGTTTCCTCCAATTTTCTGGCACCGTCCCAGTTTCCGTGACGTTCCAAAAATAATTTTCAGTGGTTCAGTAAATGTGTTTGTTAATTCCCTTAATATACATCATCTGGAAGGGATTATTTGTATCCATTTACATTTTCCAAATAGTCCTTCACTCTTTATCAATAGCTATCTTTATAAAGTCTTTCTCCTTTACTTAAAAAATGAGTGTAGCCTCCCAGGCCCCAAGTCAGGAAAGCATTTAAGCACAAGGGTAATGATGAATGGCAAAGTATCAAAGTGAGTGAGGTATCTAGGGGAGTATGAGAGGGATTCATGCTTGAGTGAGTCTGATTTAGTATCCCCATTGATCAGGAGTGAACAGAGTATTAATGATATTCACAGATGATGATCTGAAACTGGGACAAGTTGTCAATAGCAGCAAGGACAGAGAAATACATAAAGCAGTTACAGAGATTAGAAGCACGGACAGAAAATAAGATAAGATTCAGTTTAAAAAAAACACAAGAAAATACAATTAAGGAAAATAAGCTGAAATACAAACATTAAATGGCAATCAGGCAGCAGCAGAAGCCAGAAAAAGAAAGAGAAAGAAAGAGAGAGAAAGAAAAGTAGCAAATACTGTAAATACAGTACAGTGTTAAACATAAACTACTGAAAAAAAGGGAAAGTCAAACAATTTTTTTGACAAGGTAAGGAAGCTGTTTCTGTGCTTGTTTCATTTAAATTAAGATGGTTAAAAGCAGCATTTTTCTTCTGCATAGTAAAGTTTCAAAGCTCTATTAAGTCAATGTTGAGTTGTAAATTTTTGAAAGAACAGCCATAATGTTTTGTTCAGAGTTATGAACAACCTTCATTCCCAAGGTGTTCATAACTGTGAGGTTCTACTGCATTTGTAATTTATGTGTGTGGTTTGTTTAGGCTACATTTTTAAGAGCCATGATACAGTTAATGGCAACCTATACATAAATAATACAACAAATCCATGGGCCTCCCAGGCCATATCACTATCCTGCACATGATAGCCAACTGGAACATCAAGGCAGTTGTGGAGCTAGACCTCAGATCCTCCAGCTCCAAAAGCCATTTACCATTTGATCTAAAGCAGAATCTTCATTAGCTGGGAGCAATATGACCTATGACACACTACAAAGCAGCTCTGATTCAACCCAGTAGAGGGCAATTGTGCATGTACATTCTAGAAGTAGCCAGTTCATTACATCAAATAATAAACAATCATTTTGAATAATAATCAAAAGCTAATACATACATTTAATCAAGTTATAGATTATTTTCCCATACATGCTATGTTACCATTAATTCTAAATTTCTTTAAGGAATATGGAAAATATGATGCCATGAAAATATTGTTACTTTAGGAATTTAGAATGTTAAATGTTTGTGTTAAGTAAATTCCCTTAAGTCGCTTTCTATAGCTACTTGATGCAATGAATATATTTCAAAAGTGACAGGTCTAAAAATACCCACATTCCCTTTGCATCCACTATCCAAGCTGCAGAGAAAGGTCAATCCCAGCCCCTGTTTTAAAATAAATAATTAAAATGAATGCTGGATTAACCTGTTCAGATAAAAATAAGACTCAATCTCAACAAGTCATCCCAACTCAAAACAACCTTCTGAAGATCAAAAGTTAGGTTGGGAAAAAAAAGTTAAATCATTTTTACTCGAGGACTTCTCCACTTCCTGCTTCTCCCATAACTGGAAGGAAGTATGATTAAATAACATGAGACAGGTTATTCTCAAGGGGATTAATAGCTTGATTGGCAACAAAAGTACAGGGATCTATCCATCTGAGGTTTTCCTACAGCAGTGGTTCTCAAACTGTGGGTTAGGACCCCAAAGTGGGTTGGGACTCCATTTTAATGGGATTGCCAGGGCTGGTGTTAGACTCGCTGTGGCCCCAGACTGAAGCCGACACCCAAGCCCCACTGCCCAGGGCTGAAGTCGATGCCTGAGCCCCACTGCCTGAGGCGGTGGGGCTTATTTGGGCTCAGGCTTCAGTCCCTGCCCCCCCGTGGGCCATGTAGTAATTTTTGTTGTCAGAAGGAGGCAATGGCGGATTAATGATTTTGCCGCCCCTAGGCCCTGAAATAATTGCCCCCCTGGCAGCTCCCCTCACCACCCCAGCTCACCTCTGCTCCGACTCCGACTCCTCCCCTGAGCATGCTGCCGGGTCCTGCTTCTTCCCTCTCCCTGCCAGCACTTGTGTGTGAAACAGCTTCACGGGGGGGGGGGGGGGGGAAGAAGGGGAACGCAGCATGCTCAGGGGAGGAGGTGAGGCCAGGGATTGAGGAAAGACAAATGGGGGAGCGGGGGTGGAGTTGGGGTGGGGACTTTGGGGAAGGGGTTGGAATGGGGGCAGGGAAGGGGTGGAGTTGGGGTGGGGCGGGGGGGGGCGCGAGCACCCACCGGTGCCGGGGGAAGTTGGCGCCTCTGGCTGCTCTTACAAATTTGCCACTCCTGCAAATTTGCTGCCCTAGGCCTAGGCCTTTTGGCCTTGGCGTTAATACGCTGTTGGAAGGAGGTTGTGCTGCAATGAAGTTTGAGAACCGCTGTTGTAGAGTGCTGTGGGATCTAAACACTAAATACAGTAATTTAGGCTTGCTTAAAATTGTTCATAGAGGATATCATAGTAAATTCTGCTCTTTGCCTCTCCAAGCTTTGCTTTTACATTCATTGTTTTTAAAATTTGAGCGTCATAAATTCTTTAGCTAAGACTTTCAAACGTGTTGAGGAACTTGTGGTGTCCAACTTGAGACACCTTATCGGGAACTGATTTTCAGAGAGTAGACACTTAGCACTTTCCAAATAATCAGGCCCCTTTAAAGATGTTTGAGGTTGGGCACTCAAAAACTGAGGCACTCAAGTCACTTGTCACTTTTGAAAATCCTGGCTTTTGTCTTCATTTATAATAGGAAGGCCATGGCCAGCAGGGGTTCTGGAGTGTGATCTGAAAAGTCTGACTCTGGCTGAGTCTTCTCCCTTCCAGTAGATCATTCCACACTCAGCACCCTTGAGCAAGTACATTTGATCTCCAAGTCTCACAAACATCATCCTACAAATTGGTAGCTGCATTGTCTGACAAGTGTGCAGCAGCCTCAGTGTGTCATGACTGGAGAGGCTGTGTCTGATATAGACCTGCCCTGACATTTTGCAAGGCCTTGAAGATTAAGACCCAGGCTTGGATTGGTCACCATAATCAGGCAACACTTGCCAACAGTTACCACACAGTGGTAGCTGCAATTACTATATTCTCCACTGCACACATACACATATGCTTGTTTCAAGGATATATGAAAGGAAACAAGTTTTTGAGACCAGGACATTTAAAAAACAACAATAAAACAAATAAAAGGATTCTCTAGCCTACAAATTCATATTAAAAAATCCTTATTCCTTTCAAAAGGGAGTTCTGCTTGAGCACGGATGAGCAAGACATGCAATGCCACAGATCTCAAAACTCTAACCTCTCACTTGTCTCCAAGCTCCTTGCAATTTCTTTCCAGTCGTAGTTATTTTATTTATTAGAATTATACAAATGCTTTAAAGGCCCCTATCCATATGCTCTAGGCACCCTTGACCTAAACTAAAAATACATCCTTAATTTCTCCTGCATCATGGGAGCATTAAGATAAGAGCAGTACAGTTCAGACAGAGCATTCTCATGGCTGAAAGGCTTATTTCCCAAGATTCAAAACTCTGAACAGTTCTGTCAAGATCTACTTTAAAAAACATGGGTTGCTATGATTTTCTTACTGCCATAAAATTAGCCTATGGACTATTCAGAGCAAATGATTTTTGGATTAATGGAAAATGCTTTCACTGAAATAAAATAAATACAGAAAAAAAACCCACCTAAGATTCCAACTCATTAACAGAATGCATGCATGCACGCACGCACATGTGAATGCATGCTCCCTCCAAATCACCCTTTAAAAGAATGAGAAAGGCTGCATTTGTGGCATTGTGTGTCCAACTGGAAATGGCAAGTACCTGGAATCCTATGAGAAAATCTGTTCTCACATCTCCAAGCCTTTTTTTTTTCCCCCCTGGCCCACATAGTTCAAACAAACATCTATAATTACGGGTGGTTATCCAAACCAAAAGTGAACTCAGAACCTTCTGAGAGTCACACTCATCCCTAGGCTCTTGGGAGGAGTGATCAGCATTAGTAGTCGCCTCAGTTGCTTTGCCAGACAGAACTCATAAGGTGAATAACAATACATTCCTGAAGTGCTTTGGGAGGAATGGTTTTAGTGCTGTTCAGAAGTCTAGTGATCAGCTCACAGCAGTTCTACATATTCAAAAAATTAACAAACAAATAAAAAGAACCAGCTGCTGTAATTCTCTAATTGGCAAAAACTTAGTTTAAAGCCTGTGGGACAAAATGATCTTGGCTTAGTGTTTATTAACATGTTAATAGTAAATTACAGAAACGTAAACATTAAACTGTTTTAGAAAAAATAACAGTTGGCTCTCTCAATCCAATATAAATACAAATAAATGATTAAAAGATATGAAATGCTTTCAAATCTGGGCTGAGCAGAGAGGCTCACTCATATAGTGGGCAAAATATCCACTGCAAAACACACTGAGTTCAGAAGAGAAGCTATAGCAGTTCATTTTGTCTTTTGTAATAGGAACTGGGGTGTATGGCAGATTATTGTAGTAAGTGCTCCTGCACTTTCTAAAACAAACAATCCAAAATCAAGTGCTGTTAGGACATACACTACACTAATATTTTAAATGCCTAATACTAAGTATTTTACTTCAAAATGGGAACTATGAGCACTTCGATAAACAGACTGGAGTTATAAAACATTCTCTGTTTTCACAGTAGACTCTTAATGGGTATCCTGTTCAAACGTCTTACAATAATACTCAGTGAATCAACACAGAAATCCCTCCATCTCCCACAGAAAGGGTACACTACTTTCATTTTTTTCTCCAGCAGTGGAAGAACAAGATTGTCACAAAGTTGCGCTAAGTCTGGACACTTGACCTTTCCAGTCTAACAACGAAACCAATGGGCCCTGCTCTAAGGACAAAATTCTGATTAGTCAAGCGTATTCAGACTCTAATATTCTGCTCTCTTTACAGAAGCTCAATTTCTATCAAGAACAACGGAGGAGCAAGATTGTAAGAGGAACAAACAACAGAATTTGGCCCTTTAAATGGTGTTAGAACATAAGAACGACCATACTGGGTCAGACCAATTGTCCATCTAGCCAGTATCCTGCCTCTGACAGTACCAGAGCTTCAGGGGACTATACAGAATAAGACAAAGGCAGTGACCTCCCACCCTATCTTCCCCTCAAAGCTTCTGGCAGTCAGTTTAGGGTCACTGCGAGCATGGGGTTGCATCCCTGACCCTCTTGGCTAATAATCATTGATGAACCTATTCTCCATGAACTTATCTAGTTCTTTTTTTAAACCAGTTATACCTTTGGCTTTCACAACTTCCCATGCCAATGAGTTCCACAGGTTAGCTGTGGGCGGTGTGAAGAAGAATGTCCTCGTGTTTATATTAAACCTGCTACCTATTAATTTGATCAGGTGGCCCCTGGTTTTTGTATTTAAGGAAAGGGTAAATAACACTTCTCTATTCACTTTTTCCTTATCATTCATGATTTTATAGACCTCTTTTGTATCCCCCTTGGTTGTCTCTTTTCTAAGTTGAACAGCCCTAATCTTTTTAGCATCTCCTCATATGGAAACCTTTTCATTCCCTTGATGATCTTCGTTGCTCTTCTCTGAACCTTTTTCAGTTCCACCACATCCTTTTTGATATGGGATAACCAGAACTGGGCACAGTATTCAAGGGGTGAGCACATGAGGTGGCATTCTTTCAGTCCTCTTTTTGTCTTTTGGGGTATACATTTAGTCTGAGCTTCTATTATGGTCTTTTTAAATAGTCCCCATGCTGCCTGCAGGAATTACAGGGGGACCAACAAGGTGAATAGTACCTAAAAGCAAATCTCACTCAGTAAGAACAGTTATTCTGTGAGTTAAGTTGAGACTAAAAGATGGACCCTGTGATATTAGGATATGCTAAATTCCTGCCAATTCAGGGTGACCGTGACAGAAGCCTGGCCTGAACTGTATGATGTTTGTCCCTTTAGATTTCATCCACAGGAGTCACTGTGGAAGGCTTGCAGACATTAACAGGCTACGAAGTAGATAGTGTCTTAACAGAATTCAGGAGACTAAACTTTACATGACAATCTGCAGAATGAGTCTGTTTATGTTTAGGGATTTGAACCTGCTCCCATTGAAATCAATGGCAAAAACTCCATTGACATGAAGAGGCCCTAGAATTGTTGTAATTTAATTATTGAGTATCTCTACTTTCCTTCCTGGAAAGATACTGGAACAAATTATTAAAAATCAATTTGTAAACACCTAGGGGATAATAGGGTTACAGGAAATAGCCAACATGGATTTGTCAAGAACAAATCATGTCAAATCAACCTAATTCCCTTCTTTGATAGGGTCACTGAACTAGTGGATCAGGGGGAAGCAGCAGACATGAGCTACCTTGATTTTAGTAAGACTTTTGACACAGTCTTACTTGACATTCTCAAAAGTAAACTAGGGAAGTGTGATCTACATGAAATTACTACAAGGTGGGTGCACAACTGGTTGAAAGATCATACTCATGGTCCGTTGTCAAACTGGGAGGATGTTTCTAATGGGATCTCACAGGGATCAGTCCTGGGTCCGGTACTATTCACTATTTTTATTAATGACATAAGAAGATAAGAACAGCCATACCAGGTCAGACCAAAGGTCTATCTAGACCAGTATCTTGTTTTCCATCAGTGGCCAATGCCAGGTGCATGACAGCTTAAAGTGGAATGAATGAGTGGAAAATATGTGTATAAAATGTGAAGATGACACCAAGTTGGGAGCGGTTGCAGGCGTTTTGGATTCCAAAACAACTTTGACAAACTGGAAAATTAGTCTGATATCAACAAGATGAAATTCAATAAATTCAAGCATAAACTAATACTCAGGTGAGAAAAATTAAATGCACAACTACAAAATGGGGAATAACTGGGTAGATGGTAGTACTGCTGAAAAGGATCTGGGGGATATAGTGGATCACAAATTGAATATGAGCCAACAATGTGGTGCAGTTGCGAAAAAGGCTAATATCACTCTGGGGCATATTTACAGGAGTGTTGTATGTAAGGCACAGGAGGTAATTGTCCTGGTACTGGTGAGGCCTCATCTGAAGTATTAGGTCCAATTTTGGGTTCCACATTTTAGGAAAGATGTGGACAAATTGCAGAGTCCAGAGGAGAGCAACAAAAAAGATAAAAAGTTTCAGAAACCTGGCCTCTGAGGAAAGGTTAAAAAACTGGGCATGTTTAGTCTTGAAAAAAGAATACTGAGGAGGGACTTGGTAACTGTCTACAAATATGGTAAGGGCTGTTATCAAGAGGATGGTGATCAATTGTTCTCCATGTCCACTGAAGGTAGGATAGGGAGCAATGGGCTTAATCTGCAGTAAGGGAGATTTAGGTTAGATATTAGGAAAAACTTTAAACTATAAGAGTAGTTAAATTCTGGAGTAGGCTGCCAAGGGAGGTTGTGGAATCCCCATCACTGGAGGTTTTTTAGAGCAATTTGGATTAACACCACTCAGAGGTGGTCTAGGTTTACTTGGTCCTGCCTCCGTGCAGGGGTCTGGGCTTGGATGACATCTCCAGGTCTCTTCCAGCCCTTACTTCTCTGTGATTCCTGTGTCAGCCCTGGTCCCCTCACTCCATCCCCCTCATGTATTTTTTGGAACACTGAAAATTGTACTTAAGAACTGGCAGTGTTACATTCTGCACTGTCATTTTAAAATTGAATTTGACTCTACAGAGGCTCACAGAAAACTATGTAGATCACTGTCAATGTTTGTCTTTTTCCTTGCAGCTTCCCTGGGCCTTAATTTTCCCCATCTGCAAAATAGGATTAATACATCCCTCTATCAAAGGGGTGTTGTGAGGCTTAATTAATTTATAGTACCGCAGGAATACCAATGAATATATACGTAAATTAATAAATTAGAGACATGCAGAAATGAAATCAAATTAACCAACATCTTTCGAAATGCAAAAGAGGTTCAGCGTCACCAAATAGTTGAGCTTGCCCTTACTTTATCTCGGCAAATTGCTCATCACTACTCATCACATTCCAGTAGGTTTATAAAGGACAATAAAAAAAAGTCATAGGGTGAGATTTTCAAAAGTGCTCAGCATTGGCCTAACTTCACTGACTTTAACAGGAACAGTTAGGCCAGTGCTGAGCACTTCAGAAAATCTCATCCCTTATGCAAAAGATGGACAAGCTAATAACTTCAAGTGAAACCCTAATCAGACTGGTTGAAGGGTTTTAAACTAAGTGTCCAGCTTCATTTTGGAAAGGACTGTTGAACTCTTAGGGGAAAAATGAAGAGAAAAGTGATGGAGCTACCCCTATCCACTCCAGAATAAATGATAATTTTCCACACATTTGCTCAAGGTAAGATTATGAATGTTCAAAAGAAAAAAAATACTAGTTGACTGAGGAGAGAATGAAAATAATACCTGAAAAATTGTGAAGGAAAACTGCAAAATATTTCATTTTTCTGGTGGAAATGGCTCACAGTATTATAAATATAAACATATTGTCAAGCAAGCATGAGTTCTATTTTCCTCTTCACTTGAAGACAGTACTGTGTGGCAAGTAAAATCTTCATTTGTTAAATCATCAAAGTTGTAAAAAGCTTAAGCACTTTTGGACTTCATTCCCTAAGTTGCAATGTAACCTCCAACAGCATGACAGTGAGGGAAATAAACTTTCCACCCGTCTCAGAGCTTCCTCCAGTCTGACAGCTGCCTCTTTACAATGGTATTAACGGCTGTCTATGTGAGACCTGAGAAACAGGCTGGACAGAACACTCAAACACACTGTTAGTCATCATGCTAATGGAAGCTCAGAGGTCTTGTTTCCAAAGTTCCCAGCTCTTAGGAACAGTTCATTAGAGTTCTTCTTAAAAAAACAAAACAGAAAAAGCCCATGAAATAGCTTCTGTAACTCCTAACAGACATGAAATTAGCCTACAGCTCCTGGGACAAAGTCAGCAAAGCTTAATGTTTGCATTAAAAACTGAGTAACAGAGAACATTAAACTGCATACCAAAAGCCATAGCTGAATACTTCTCACAACTTAACATAAATTAAAATAAATGGAAGCTATGAAATTTTTGCAAGCTGCATTGAGTTGGCAGGCTCTTCATGTGAAACATTCACCTGCCCATATTCTGATCTATTATACCAGAATAAAGACCATGAGTAAGGGCTGCAGGATTGGGCCCTAGCTCCACTGAAGTCAGTGGGAGTTTTGTCATTGATGTTCCAGGATTTGGCCTTTACTCCAGACTTAGACTGGTGTCACTAAGACTAGATTGAAGCTGATCCACTATGTCAGCAGGTAAACTGGATTCAAACTGAAATGTCAATGATATACTTTGAAGGAAGCGTTTGATTATAACCATATGTAGGTTTTGTGTGTCCTCTGCAAAGTTTCTACTCATTTATATGGAGAACGGTTTATTTTTTGTTACAATTTTAATTTATGAATTACCAGTTGTTGTTTTAAAAAAGCTGTTGGAATGTGGAACCTTTGATGTTACATTTCCAATTGAAACACTTGAGACGGATGCATAATGTGTACACATGTGAACTGTCCAATTGATTTGAACTGGAGACAGTTAATCTAGTAGATAGGACACTGGAAGGGAGTGATGAGACTTAGGCATATGCTTTCATATTTCATACTATTTTTAATTAAGGAAATTATCCAAAGGTACAATAGGAATGTTTCTAACATAGTGGAACAAATTCTGCTCTCAGATCTGCCAGCTTCTAGTTGGTTTTGTTGGATGAAATTGAGGGTAGAATTTATCCCATTAGATAGTTGTAAGGAAGCAGTATCGCCCATGATTAACATGCAATTAGGATGAGTTTTCCCCAGTGCTGGAGAAAAATTTTAAAAAAGATACCTAGGATGAAATGTCTATAGGCTTTTTATTAATGGTTTATTAATTTTTGTAACACGGGATAGTTTGAACTTTCATAAAGATTAAATTTAATGTCAATTATATCTCTTTTTTTTTGTTAATTGACAAAAATATGAGCAAGAATACCAGGAACATCCTATATAAAAAAAAACCACACACACAAAAACATAATACTGCCACCAATCTGGTAGAATTGAAGAAAAGTTTAATCCCACAAATTTTCATTAAAAAATTAAATTTCCATTTGTAACAAATCTGCATTATTTTTAGCAATGGATAAAGATTAAACATTTTAATTTGAGCACTGGAGATCTTTATCAGTATTAGTCTATGAAGGTGCAGTGGATTTCCATGGGATGACCAATTTCCCAAATCATAGATTCACAGATTTTTAGGCCAGAGGGGACCATTTTGATCAGCTAGTCTGACCTTTTGCATGAAGCCCATAACTTCTGTTCCAGCTGTTTTAGAAAGATATCCAGTCTCGACTTAGAGACTGCAAGTGGTGGAAAATCAACCTCATCCCTAGGTATGTTGTACCAATGGTTAATTATCCTCACTGTTAACAATTTGCACTTTATTTCTCATCTGGATATGTCTAGCTTCTGCTTCTAACCTTTGGATATCACTAGAGATCTCTATCTGTTATACAGCTGTAATGATACAGTGCATGTGGGATACAAACGATGTAAACAATTAAGGACAATACAAGAATACAATATATAGATTTTTGGGGAGACTGGCTTAAGCAGCTGGAAGAGAAAGGTCCTAGCATTTTCCAATTGTTAGAACTTTTATGACTTTCACATCTTATTACTTGAGGCAAACAAGGCTGAACAGGGTCAGAGTAGGCCAGATGCATGCAAAAGGACATCACTTATGGAAACTGAACGTTCCATGTAAGCTCTTCTCAGTTCTTCCACCACTGCTTCTGTCAATCATGTTGCCAGATGTGGCCTGAACCTTGTCTCACTTGAGCAATATTGGTTGGGTATTGTGGGAGTCTTATCTAAATTCGCCTCTCACAGTTGACTTTCATCCCCTAATATATAGTCACCCAGAACACATGACCTGAAGTCTCACAATTTATTCTAATTTCTGATCCAGTGTTGGATTGGCATATGGGTGGTACTCTGGCAGGACCCTAGTCAAGTTTAACAAGTAACTTCTGAATGATACCGTCCAGGGTAAGATCAAAGGGGCGGGGGAGGCAAAATAAATCAATAATTCATGATCTGGAACTTTGAAAAACATGGTGTGCTCCCTCTCTTCTCGTACTTTCCCCCTAGGTTTGTGGATCCTTATTGTAAACTTTGTTGTTCTATATAAAGTGCAGCACTGTAGCATTAATCTTTTAAAAGGCAAATCTGTCCGAAATACTTTGGGAGAGCTTATAACGATGGGAAACATGACAGAAGATGGAATATTGCCTGAAACCACACGTTAATAAATACACTTTTAGACAAGTGGAGAAATCATTAATATCTTCCGTACTACAGTCAATAAATAAAATGAAAAGAAGAATTCCTTTCCACAAGGGTTTTGTACATTAACAAAATATTACCTGCAGGCTTTTCTGAATGACTTTATAATAATAAACATCATGAACAAATCTGAAAAGTATTTTAAAAAATGTGGTATGTCATAAAAGATGTTGGAAGTGTGGACTTTTACCATATGAGGTTACTATTATCTGATCTCTGCCGTACATTGGAAGGCACCTGTGATCCTATCTGGTTTGCATTAACAGTTTCTGTTTTTTCCCCTTGGCTTCCAATAGTCTGTCAGTTATAGCACTATTCAACTGCTCTGAAATCCAATTCTTGTAACTATCACTCTTAGTAATATTAGCCACCTATTGTGATGTTATGTAATCCATCATTTCTTTCCTACGGGACAACCTGCCATCCATTCATACCATCTGTCCTCCTTTAGCCAAATTTCCACAGTTGATCCAACAAATTCTCCTATCAGGTGACTTTCTTAGCATGGACCTTCAACTGCAGACTGTCAGTAAAGAGACTGTTATGTCTAAATACTTTGTTTATTAATATATTTAATCTAAGCATATTTCTTCAGCTTCAAGACTACAGTTATTTCTGTGGAACTCACAGCAAACACCCTTGTCATTTTTCTTTGAACAAACCCAAGGTAATCTTAGAAACACAGAGGACCCAATTCACTACTGTTTTAGTACAAAAAAAGAAAAGGAGGACTTCATCGGCTGCATATCGAAGTGATGAAGTGAACTGTAGCTCACGAAAGCTTATGCTCTAATAAATTTATTAGTCTCTAAGGTGCCACAAGTCCTCCTTTTCTTTTTATGGATACAGACTAACACTGCTGCTACTCTGAAACCTGTTTTACTACAGTTTACAGTGGTGCAGCTCTGCTGATTTCAACTATGTTACAATGGGGTAAAACGCAAGTTATGCAGTGGGGAATATGGCCTAGCCTTAGAGGTGATTAAAAAGACTTCTCAGGAACAAACCAGTTCCTTTACTGGAACCAATTCATCCATTTGAAAACAGGATCACTGTCCTCTAAAACAATGCAAGGTTATTATTAAAAATACTCGGATTACGTACTGTACATTTCTATTTAAAAGACCCTCAATTAGTAGCCACTCATTTATGCAGCTGCAATTTTACCCTACATTTAAAAACTGATGCCTCCCACCATGTCCTTTAGCATGAAGCCCCAGGGACCATTTAATTTAATAGAAGCCATTGATTTAAAGGCAAAAGGGCAAATACATTTAATATCAGATCTGAAGTCCCTAAAGAAAGCTTTGTAGTAATTTATCCTCCTAATGGCCCCCAAAGGGCATCTTTTCATATTCTGTATGCCATGTACTGTAGACTTTATTAATACTCTTTTAGAAGTAGGCATTATAGTGAATTACCATGTTATGAAAGCTAGAAAGCACCTACATGGTAGACTCCTGTGATATGCACTGCCCCAGTGGGAGCTCCCAAAGACATTGGTACTGGAGGTAAGCAGTGTCTCCTGGGGCTATGGGGGAGCTTGTCCAAAGCACCCTTTGCTACAGAGCACAGCACGTGCTTTCTCATCCACAAGGACAGATTTGATGAATGGCAAAGAGGTGCCATGCGCTTGCCCCTCAGCCTTTCCCTTAGGGAAAGTTAGTATCACTGACAGCACTGGACTCTCGGGCCGTCTCTGTACTGGAGCACTGAATCATATGTCACTGAACTGGTTAAACCACACAGAGTTCAGCAAGCCCACACTAGTCATGTTGATTCTGGTCCATATTTAGGTTCCCAAAGAAGAAGCTTGATTTTCAAAGGTGCCAAGCATCCAGCAGTGTCCGTTGACTTTAAGGGAGTTGCTAGGAGCTCCAGCATTTTTGAAAATCAGGCCATTGATTTAGGTACCGGAATAAGGAATTGGGTGCCTAAAGTTAGACTCCTGTTTTTGAAAATCTTGACTCAGATTTTTACTAGCAGAGAACTGCTTAATTAATTGTTTTACACATCAACTGAATACAGTCCCAGTTTTGTGGGGAAGGATTAGTATTGGGTATAAAGTATGTAATTTTTTAATTCATCTGCCATGATGTACACATACCTAAAGTGACTAACCATGTGATCTTCATCCTTCCTCACCCCATTCCTTCATTATTTGTTACCACCACTTGATGTAACATGTCTAAAATTGGACTGTAAGACCTTCATGGCAGGGACCCTGGTTTTTCATGTCTACTGTAATATATCGAAGTGCAATTTTTGGTGTTATAAAAATAAAATAATCATGGCAATTTAATTTATAATTAGCAATAGAAATGTGTTAACTTATCCGCCAACAATTCAATTATTATAATTATTAATAATAATGTATAGAATTCCTTTCATCGTGAAGGGCACAAATAATCTACAGACCATTCACATACACCACCAATACAAGGCAGCTATCTCTGGGATGGAACAGAGCAACTAAACAGTGCACACAGTAGGAGGGGACATTTTGGCCAAGGACATTGAGGCAAACAGCTAAACATAAAATAAAATAAAAAGACCTGGGATCATTAACATTTACGTAAACAGGAGCTCAGTGTCTAAATTCTCATCCAAAAAGAGAAAAACACCGTAAACTGCATGGCACTCATTCTTTGGGGTTAGAAGAAAGAGCTGAGTCAGCTCAGCTACTGAATATATGTCTCATTAAGTTACCGGTAGAGAGGAGAGGAAAAGAAAGGGGGTGAGAGTGGATGACTACTCTGAATTCACAAAAAGAAAAGGAGTACTAGTGGCACCTTAGAGACTAACCAATTTATTTGAGCATAAGCTTTCGTGAGCTATGGATGTCCCTAGACACTGCGAAGTCTGCTCCCACATGTTCTCAAAGCAGTGACTGCACTGAATGAAAAATGCATAATTGTACACAGAAACCACAAGGAGTGTGTTCCTTTTGGTTACATTTGCTTTTTGATGATATGACATGGCAAAAATTGTTTGGAATTTAGACACAAGGACCCATCAAACTGCTCCAAACTAAGGTGAATTCAGCTGGTGCATGCTGCCGCTGCATCAAGAAAAATTCAGGTAGCACAGCAGAGAGAAAATGAGGAGTCCTCAGGAATGATGATTCTAGTGGTGGTATGGACTATAAGGAGAGCCCAACCACTGTGTAGGAGGGAATTTCAGGATCAAGAAGCTGCTTTCTTCTATGAAGGAGGATCTATGAAGAGAACTATCTGGTCTTCTGCTAACTACTTTGGATTATTATCCTATTGATATAAAAGTCCTTAAAAGTAAGTGAAGTGGGACCTTCATATATGATATACTGGAACAATGTACCAGTTAGAGAGGAATAATATAAATGCTATAATCATGAGTAATAAAAACAAATAAATCAGGCTTTTCTTCCTCTGTGATGCCATTCAAACTCTCTCTCTCTCTCTCCTTCTCTCTTTCACCCCTCCCTCTCACTCCCTGAAGAACAGAATCTACTGTACAGTGCCTTTTGAGTTCTGCCTGCCTGCTTTCTTCGCTGCCCACCTACTGTCAGGATTAGCTCCGCCCACCTGCACATAAAAGCCAAGTGCATGCTACCAGCAGCTGATCAGAGCACTTTCACAGTCCTCCACTGTTGTGACCCAGTCATCTCCTCTCCTTGGAACTTGTGCACTCAAGGTAAGGCTATTGTTACTTCAGGCTTCTATTCTACCAGGCTAGTTTTGAGGAAGTTTTAGTGTCAGCTGAACCACTGTCTTGCTATGTGGTGTTGGTGGAGCTTTTTTCAGATGTCAAGCCATCTGACATTTAGGTTAGTAACTTACTGTTGTTTTAGCAATGAAATGAAAACATTTCTTGCTGAGAAAGACTAACATATGTGACTGGGAAAAGCTTCTCTTTTCTGTTCTGATTGATTTAGAAAAGTTCAGTACTATAGCCAGTCAAATTTTAAACAATTTTTATCCTGTTAATATTTTCCATCTCAGTGAGGGTAGCCCAGTCAAAATTGTCAACAAAAGTGCACTTTAAAGCTGCCTAACATTTTCCATTAAAATATACAGTACACTCAAAAGGCCTGCTGGTCATTTGGGGATGTTTTTGAAATGTACAAGACAGCTTCAGCAAATCTTCTGATCCAGGTTTTACTGCTTTGGAAAGAAACATATTTGAACTACTGCCTTCACAGAGGAACAATAATCAGGTGGATGTTAGAAAGGGGGGAAGGAAATTCACCATCTGGGACTAAACATGATTTAAGAACATATTTCTAGAGCAAAATTCCACCTCTTGCAACAGGACATTATGTATAAAAGCACTGTGTTGATGAATTTCATTATATCTATAGCTGTTTGAACTATGTTTCTATATGACATATAAAGTTGTCTTAATATATCTTTTATATATATATTTCAAATGTTATAAGAAGAGAATACTAAAGAGATCAAATATTTTAGCCTAAATGAGATAGTTAAGAAGCTAAACACATTAAAGCAAAAATTTTTTAAAAAAATGTTTTTGCTTTGCTCTCTGTTCATCTGTCCAGCCTCCCAGAGATGAATCTAAATGATCTGTACCAGTTTCTCAAGTTGTGAGTCAGGGTATTTTTAACACACATTTATCTGTTTACATAAATTCCATCATACAAATCCTAATCCTAGAGTGCCTCCATAGTATTCAGCAATGAGAGAGATCAGGAATTAATATTATATGAACAGTAGATGTTGATTGTACCTACTATGCACATACTCTGTAGGCAGTACATTTCTGCAGTTAAAAGCTGGTATTTTCTTCATTGTAGCCAAAGAGCTCCTTTTCAAGTAATGCTTTGCTTTCTTTCCTGAGACTTTTTTTTTTTTTAAGACAAAATGTCTTTTTATAAATAACCACCTCTGCACAATAGCTACAAATACAGTAGCTACGACAGGGTTTTATAACCTCAGCATAACTGTTCATGCTACTGTTTTCTGTGTAGTGGATCTAGGAGATCTGTCCTACATCTTACGCATTATCTATTTTATCTTTTAAATGAGTATAAAAAAAACCCAAACATCTTCAACTGTTTCCTTGAAAGCTTACATAAGTGTTTAAAAAAAATCAAAAAACCCTGAGGTTGCTACTAAGAACCAAATACAGTACATTCCACAGCATGCTTAAGTTGGAGTAAAACCTGTTCTTTTTGAAAAACAATTAATCCACATAAACTTCCTCCACGAGACTTACAAAGAAAGCCTAATAGGTTTTCCCCTAACTGACATTCTAACACTGTGTTGCAAATTCTTATTTCCTACTTTACATCTGGTATTTTTGTACGGAAGACCATAGAAAATAGAATGTTAAGAATGTATTGTTTGTAGAATTTAGCTTAAAATAAAATCCTACCATGAAGTCTTGGTTCTCATGAACTGTGTTGCCTTACCTGTTAGAGCAATTCCCAGGAAGAAACACAGTACAAAATACATTTGGCACAGAACATTTGCATGCACTGAAGTACCTTTTAGTAGAGATTGTGGTGAAATGTGTTATTTTTGCATATGAAAATACATCCTAGAACATATCATAAAAACTGTGTGTCTATTTAAACTGAACTAGAATCTCCTGAGGGCAATTTATCCTTTAAAATGGGCAGTTAATTCAGCTAAGCATCATTTCATAGCATTGGATTAAGGAAAGTTGAATGCAGCAGGGATCCAAGAGAAGTTACCCTTCTAGACATGCACTGTCAAGGTTTGTAACACAGCCCTCTTTTTTCCTGGTACTGAAATGAAAACTGATTTTTAGAAAGACAAATTTCTGCTCTGAGAGCAAATAATACGGTTCAGTTTGAACACCAAAAGCACACCCATAGATGCATGCAGTCAGTGCTTAATTTGTAATGAAAGAGGTGCTGTGGCTCAAGTTTTTTATATTCAGAACCGATGCAGCAAGCCCCAAGGTGCTAGGGCTATCGACTGCCAAGCCTAGAAGCGCTGGGGCTCTGCTGTGGCAAGCCCTGGCACAAATTAAGCACTGCACCCAGTCTTTTAAAAACAGTAGTGCAGACATTAAAAAAAATGGAAGTGGCAGTGAAAACAGGTGCTCAGATAGGAGTGCAATGAGCATGGTATAACCCCCCCCCCCCCCAAGTTGATAGAATGCATTAATCTTAAAGCCACATTGAAGGGACATAATGAAGATAGAAAAATGTTGGGGTGGACATGTCCAGTCTTTCCCTGTAGTGGCTGCACCTATATTTTAATACTATTCATTAAGGGACTGATCTGAAGTCCATTGAAATCAATGGGAAAACTCCCACTGATGTCAAGGGGCTTTGTACCAGACACCTAGTTACACAGGCTAAACCATATACTTACTCTGTAGATACTAATCGCCATCACTGTGGTATCAGAGAGCTTCATAAACATTCATGAATTTATCCTCACAACACCTGTGTAAGATAGGGAAGTACTGATACCCTTCATTTTTACAAGTAGGGAATGGAGGCACAGAGAGACTAAGTGACTTGCTCACGATCATGCAGGAAATCTGTGGCAGAAGAGGGACTTGAACCCAGTTCTTCTGGGCCCCAGTCTAGTGCTTTAACCAGAAAATCATCTTTTCTTATCCACTGTGCATCCCCCGCTTTGGTTCCTTAGGCCTGAGCCACCTCAGGCAGAATGAGCAAACACAGGTCCCTCTATCTACAATCCATAGCCAAGAAATTGTGTGAGATACACACATACTACAGTTGGTACTTGACAACTAAGTAATGATAAACCTTAAAAATTAAGTTCATATAGAAAGTGGGAGGTGTTTATGCAAAATTATTTATATGCTGAGTATTACATGCATCATGTTATTTGTTATGAGTTTGCACGATAGCATGGTAATTAGATTAATATTTTTTGGCAGAGATTGGCACTGGGGTGAGAAATATGGGAGCAAATTTCTATCCTCTGCCCGTTTATAGTCTTTGGCGTTGCTCCTTGCTATTGTGCAATGCAATTCCAAAGCACCCATTCTCTTTACACTCTCTCCCTGGTGACATCTCTGTAACTGACATGATAATACCAAAAAAATTCTTTCCCCTTAGCCCTTTCCCTAAAGTCTGGGTTCCCAAAGCCCGTTTATGGGAGCACACAATTTTAACATTGAATTTCTACAACTGCACTGTCCTAAAAGAAAGGTGGAGGGGAGAATCAACGTCTCATGAATTTTGAGCCTCCTCCTCATGTGCAGTGTGTAAACTTGAAATACTCTTTCCCTGACCCTCAGCTCCCTGAAAAACAGCATGTGGGAAAGAACTATGGCTCCCATATCTGTGTCCAAAATGGTGGATAAATATGAGGAGACAAATGAGAACATCAGACTCTGGTTGGCTGTTGGCATATGCGACAGTCCATAGTTCTGTGGAGAAATATTTATTTAGGAGGAAACTGAAGTGAGTTAGTGCTGCCTGTCCCCATTTGTTGGATGTCTATCTTATGCTGATGTTTGGTCTAAGAAATAATTGTCACAGTAGCCTTTGGGGATACTGTCTCCTCTTTTTTTAAAATAAAAGTTTTCACTGTGGACATGGAGCACTGGGACAGAACTCCGAGCGTGTGAGACAGACAATTAAAAGATCAGTAACACTAATAAGAAATGCTATTTATTAGAATAGGAAGAACCAAGACCAAGCATTTGGTGCAAATGACCTGGTGAAGGAAGGTAGCAGTTTGTAACACACCTTGAAGTACCGCTGTATAAGCTAAGGAATAGGTATAAATGTAGAGTCTGCAAAGGAATCAAAGAGCTGCGAATCAGTTTGAAACAAAAGGGTTTATAGAGATTATAATGAAATTGACCGAGGGACTTAAGTGCTGACTGTGGAGAACTAGCCTGTACCTCTCGGATTTGTACCTTGAGAATCATGTGGGTGTTTCCGTGGTCTATATTATTACTGCATTTATGGATCTGGGTTAAGGCACAGGTTTGTTAGTTCTATTGATCAACTTAGAAAAACACCCTTGAGTGCAAGGGGGAAAGGTTGGTTAACTTGTCCATCCGTATTCTACAGCTCCGGGGGAGAGGAGGGTGTTCTGTTCAGTTTGGGGGAAATGACCAGGCTACTTTGCCACTGTCTAGCTGCAGACACTGCAGAGAGAGCAAGCTATTCACTTCTGCAGCAGGAATAAGTAGCACCCAGGCACCCCATCTACTCTGCAGTATACAGACAGAGCAGCTCAGGAATTTTTCACCCCTCTACCATCACTTCATTTTACACATCTCAGCCAGCAAAGGGCTGAATTTTACCCTGAACTTTGACATCCACACGTTCTGCTATTACTACTCAGTTTCTTGACATTAAAGCGACTCTGTGTTCCTGGATTCTTTGCCCTTCTGGGAGATAATTTTCTATTCTCACAAATGTTGCACTTCTAAGAATAACATTTGGTCATCAGATTATTAGGAAGGGCTACGCGAGGCAACAAGAAAGGACAGTGGAACATTGGCTGCTTGTTCCATTTTTTATTAAAATTAAGGAGATTTAAAATAATAAATAACTATATTGAATGCTTCCTAATTTTCCTGCTGTGATATACTAGGATTATGTGAGTGAATGATGTTGCCCTCTTGTGGCATGTCCTCAAAGCGGATAAGGGATCTACTACTGGCAGCAGTCAAGGGAATTCTTCTTTCGCTTAAGTCAGTGGTTCTCCACCAGGGGTACATATACTCGGGGGGGATAGGCAGAGGTCTTCCAGGGGTACACCAGTTTATCTAGATATTTGCCTAGTTTTACAATAAGCTATATGAAAAGCACTAGCAAAGTCAGCACAAACTAAAATTTCATACAGACAATGAATTGTTTATTCTGCTCTATCTGCTATACACTGAAATGTAAATACAATATTTATGTTCCACTTGATTTATTTTATAATTATATGGTAAACATAAGAACATAAGCAATTTCTCAGTAACAGTGTGCTGTGACACTTCTGTATTTTTATGTCAGATTTTGTTAGCAAGTAGTTTTTAACTGAGGTGAAACTTAGAGATACACAAGACAAATCAGACTCCTGAAAAGGGTAAAGTAGCTTGGAGAGCCACTGTTAAGTTGTACAGGACTACACATATGCACCTGACTGACAGGATTCTAGCCCAGGAGCCCCATGTGTTTGAGCTATATAATAGCTAGGCCTGATCTCTGCAGTCATGGATACACTACACACCAATAAATAATTCTGCTTGGTCTTTAAATTCATTATACACCAAAGTAATATGAGAAAGCATTGCTACGTTTCAGTAATATATGAATAATCTGTCAATTGTATGATCGGATTGTATCACCATTTCGCAGATGGGCATCTTTTAATGTACTAAGATCTGGTGCAAAAGTTTATATTTCACGGCAGAAGCCAGCTAAATAAAATTCAGTGCATCTGGCACGTAAGGGTAAGCTGCTGAGGGGTTAGATGTAAGCATCTCTTCTTGAAAGTAAGTGTGAACCAGTGCCCTCTCCTAGATGGCAGGGGGTGGGAATGGGAGTGGGGGAGGGAAATCAGACCTGTTTGAGTGTTTATCAGTTCCCTCTGCTGGCTGCAGAGCCTACAGTTTGTGGAGCAGCTGTGTTTGTCGAGGCAAAAGGTCGTAAATCCTATTCCCAGTGCTGCATGTATGCAATAAGCGGATGACTGTGGTGTCTGTGCATGTGTGTGGACATATTTCATTACAGGGTCTCATCCACACCTACACCGAGTTCAGCAGAAGGGCACTCAAAAATAATACTGAATTCCAAGGAGGTTAGAAACATTCTGTCAAGCATCTCACATCTTGCCAGCCCAGTGATTTACCAGACTGTTCAGTTAGTGCATCCCTCCATCATGCATAATATACTAAAACCACACCTTGTGCCTCTTCTCCAAGAGGACCGTGTATGTAGCGATTACACACTGATTTTTCAAAAGGTTTCTTAAAGTATTGTCAGTCACTAACATTCTAGGCCACCCCAAAGTGTAACGTTTTAAAATTGCTATAAAAAGTCCATATTTACAGATCATTAAACAGATGACACTGGGGGAGAGCATCCCAACCCAAGCTCATCTTCCCTGACCCCCTAAGGAAAGTCCTGAGTAAACAGCTTATGCTGCCTGTTGAGAAGCTCAATACATTTCGGCTATTTCAGACCAAGCTGGGGGGTGGGGGTGGGAAAGCAAGTTCCACAGTCAAGAGGTTTTTGCTGAGAAAAATCTATCCACCATGCCCCAGATGCAGAAATCTAGGGACTCTCAGGTCAAGCATCTCAGTTGATCTCAACTGCCAAGGATATCATGGAGAGAGAGGTGGCATTTAGGGTACACAGGACCCAATTCACAAAGGGCACTATAAGTCAAAACTAACACAATGAGTAGAAGCCAGAAATAAACTCTTCTTTGGAACATCTGTACTGTCCACTCCCTGCTAAGTGAGTGGGGAGCCTCATTCTACAGTACAGCAGCAATCTTCTCTGGAGGTGAGGAAGGCACAGATAACTGTGGTATGGTCTGCACTTGACCTTCAAGTTAAGAGAACTTGGAGAAAAGCATTTTTGGCCACTGCTGCTACCCACACATCCAAAACTCAATCAAGAGCCCAACAAGATCCCCTTTGTAATGAACTGAAGTAACAAAAAGATATTACAACCTCTCCAATAAAGGTACTGATATTGCCTCAGAATTATTCAATGTAATTTTAAAAGAACATAATTGAAAATGGTAAGGTCCCATGGCTACTCAAATTGTAGACCATCAAATCTGACTGAAGAAAGCTAGGTAAAAATTCAGTTCTCATAGCCACACAAATGATCACTGCTCTGCTGTTCTGTTCTCCCCACCTTGCATGGAATTCCAGTCAGCACAGGATATCAGAGCTGATCTCTTTCCTGGCCTGGAGAGTAGAATTTTACTCCAAATTTGGCTTAATTCCCCCAAACCCTCAAAACTGTTCAATTGCTCAGCATTTCTATGGACAGTGAAATCAGTGATCCTAGTCCATCTCTCAGCAGACACAGGTCACTATAATAAAACCAACAAATGCGGTCCTTTTTGGCAGCCTCAGCAGAGGAATTACAAGGTGGTCACTCTGCATCAGGGTTGAGAAACAGAGGCAGTCTAATGGGGGAAGCTTATATTGCAGTGTCCTTACTTTACCTGTTTTGTGGATGAAGGGAAAACTTAAATCTACAGAGCAGTTAATTCAGTACCTCCCACCAGCACTAAATCCACATAAAATACATTTAAAAAAATAAAAAACAGCACTCTGAGCTCATTCCCTTTCAACCAGTGGCTAGAAATTACCATAGTAGCACATCACGTTGTTTGCTAGGGGAAAAAAATGACATTTTAGGCCTTTAGGAATAAATCTTTTGTGCTTTAACGGTTCCAAAAATGTCAGGGCTTGTCAAGACATTTTTGAAATAAAACCAAAGCAATGTTAGTAAGTGAACTTTCCAAGGCAGCTCTGGCCAAAACTGATTCTTAGATTTCTGTTAGTAATAAACTGCCTTTGTGGTTGCTGGTCAGGTAGGGAGGAGCACTCAGTAGGCCAAAGCCACATTCTGGTCAACCCAAAAGAATAGAATAAGAACCCACAAATTGCATGGAGCGCTCCAATGAATGGAGAGACTCCTGCCAGCCCTGCTCAAAGGTGTTTGGGGGGTGGGGGGGAGAGCGGGGGAGGTCAACCAAATCTAGCTTTTCCTCTGAAAATGGGAGACAGAACCTATCCCTATCTTCTGTGATCATTCCCAGGGATCACTTTAACCTATTTCGAAACCAAAACAATTGCCCAGGGAACAATTTCCAGTGTGTAGCTGTAGACGACTTGTAAACACTCGACGATTGTATACTTCAAATATCACTACCTGCCTGCAGGATCATAGTCACTACTGTACTTGTGCACTTTTTAGCAGTCCCCGTGTGAATGGGTGAGACCGTCACCATAAGGGTTCATGTCAAGGCCTTGCTAATGAATAGCACTACAGTATTTTCTCCAGTGAAGGACCCTGAACTGGAAGGAAGATGTCCAAGATGGACTGAGAGCTGGAGGTCCTTTCCTCCTCCAGTTGCCATGGTCCAGATCACTTCTTCCTTGGGAAATACTTATAGGAGGGGAAGGAAGCTAATCTATCGCCCCAGGGGTTCCTCCTGCAGCCAAAGGCAGTTCTGTGCCTGTCATGGAGACTCCTACAATTCTCCCCAGTTCCACATACCATGGCTCTATTTGAGCTATGCTACGCTGTCTTTCAAAGTTGCCATTGCCTGAGAATTCCCAGTGCCCAACCAGAGAGAAGCCTATAGACCGTTATTTGCTCTCTCAGAAATGACATGCTTTATTGTGTCAGTGAGGCCCAGATCCTTAAAGAGATTTAGGCTCCTAACTTCCATTGATTTCAATGGAAGTTGAGTAACTAACTACCCTTGAGGATCTAGGCCTACATGCTTAAGCCATCACTGACCCAAACATCTTTTTATTGTGCCGTAAGTTTGCATACGAAAATTAGTTGCTGCCCATGTTCACTAGCCAAAGTCCATAGTCATATGAAATTGGAAATAATATCCATGCATCATTTCTTGTAGTAAAACTGCATCTTGAAAAGCAAGGCTGATTTTTGGGCACAGGGAAACAATCATTTGAAGACCTAAAATTTCTGGTTTTGTGCCACTGTGAAACTACCAAATCATTTTTAAGGTTTTGTTTTTTAAAGACCCAATGCACTTTGATCATTGACTGTAGATTGTTCATGAGCAGCCAGTTGCAAATACTTAGCCCCTGAAATACAAAGTGTTGGTTAATTTTGATAGGGCATATAGCTTCTATGCTCTCTGTTTCCAAATTGGATAAAGATAATTCTTTGAATCAGATTTCAGAAATAAATACTCCCCTTAAGAAGTTCAGAATTCACTTGCAATGAGCATCCTCTAATATTCACTTGAAATGTTGTTTCCAACACCATTCCTAACACTAATCTAGAATATTCACTGAAAGTCAACACAAAACACAGGCAAAGCAAATAGAATTATTTATGGGGGCATATATTTGTGGACAGTTGGAGATATTCTCCCAGCTGTTGTGCCTTTATTCTTGCTACACATTGTTTGTTATGTGAAAATGAGGAAACATACACACACACACACACATATATATAAAAATCCATTAGGTGTATTTTGACAGGTGTTCTTGTAACTCAGTGAAAATTCATAGACAAAAGGCCTGATTCTGCAAAGTGCTGAGCTCATGGATACTGTAGTCCTTAAATTCCCACTGTAGCTAACGGGGCCTGAAGTTACTTAGCATTTCCGCAGAGGCACTCAGCACCCTGTAAGCTCAGACCCAAGAAGCACCCGCCCATCCTTTGCTCCTTCCCTTGCTCCACCACATAAGATAACAATCATTGTAATAAGAAACTTTTTGTCTCGCTGAGTTGTTTAAAATCACTCCTCACTCTATAAAACACTCTTCTACAATGTTGCTTATACTGTAGTAAACTTGACTCTCAAAACTGTTACAATAGCACGGTTTTATTTCACTAGATATTTTAAAACACAGGAACGCTTGTCACAATACTGCTGTGCTCTTCTGCTGTTTTTATCCTGACACTGGTAGAAGTACAGTAGAACCTCAGTTACAAACACCTCGGAAATGGAGGGTTTTCTTAACTCTGAGCAAAATGTTATGGTTGTTATTTCAAAAGTTTATAGCTGAACATTGACTGAAACTTTGAAACTTTACCATGCAGAAGAAAAATGCTGCTTTTAACCATCTTAATTTAAATGAAACAAGCACAGAAAGTTTCCTTACCTTTTCAAATATTTTTTTAACTTTCCCTTTTTTTTTAGTAGTTTATGTTTAACACAGTACTGTACTGTATCTGTTCTTCTTTCTTTTTTCCTTTTTTTTTCCCCCCTTTTTGTTGTTTTGGTCTCTGCTGCTGCCTGATTACGTACTTCCGATTCCAAAGGAGGCGTGTGGTTGAACATTCATAACTGGTGTTCGTAACTCTGAGCTTCTACAGTAACACAAGACTTGCAGTGTAATTCTTCTTGCACAGCATTTAAGTTTCTACATTATGGAGGGCTGGGCTGAATTCAAGACGAGAATGAGAAATCTGTAGAGAAAACTTGAGTACCACAGGAAGTGGTTTTAGCAATACAGTAGGTGGTGCTTTTATCTTGGAGTCAGCCTGAAGCAATGAATGTCCCAGCATAGCACTAAGGGAGATGGGCTGCTGGAAGTGCCACCTGCTGTTTGACACGTGAAACTACAGTTTTCAACAGTTGTCTTCTATTGACCTTATGGTACTTTTCACAAGACTAGAGGACTTATTGTCATCATCATGGCCAAATTCCAATGTGGGTATTTATTTTGCTTCCCTAGAAACCACATGTAATTTACATTGGACACAACATTTTGGTTTTTCACTTCCTGTCCTAAATTGCTTTGTGGTATTGCTATGCACTGTAAAGTATTTGCAGCATTCCTCCACTTGAATGATAAATGACAGGTTTCAGAGGAACAGCCGTGTTAGTCTGTATTCGCAAAAAGAAAAGGAGTACTTGTGGCACCTTAGAGACTAACCAATTTATTTGAGCATGAGCTTTCGTGAGCCACAGCTCACTTCACTTCAAGCTGTGGCTCACGAAAGCTCATGCTCAAATAAATTGGTTAGTCTCTAAGGTGCCACAAGTACTCCTTTTCTTTCTTTGAATGATAAATGGTTATTATCCAAACCCGCCTCTAATCCCAATGGACAGCAAAGGGGCCAAAAAGAGCAGTGGTCCTAAAATGGTCATTCTCCCTTCCCTGAAAACACTGCGTATTTGAGGCATCTTGTGTTTTGCAGATGTAGCCAGAAGACAGCCATTACGCATGATATCCTTCAGCAGACCTATGAGAAAATTCTGTGTAGCGTTATCTCGGACTGTTCTGATAGTGCCAGAGGGAAGAGAATAGAAAAGTGAGGTGTGACCCATCTGTAGGAAGAAAGGTAATGGTACCATGACTCATGTGAGACCCATGCTGCCAGGAGAAGAGAAGGTGTGGGGAGTTGGAAGACCAACCAGCAGATGCCCCTGTTGATAGCATATGCTACAAGAAATGCAGAATCTTCCAGATCTCCCAGTTTGGGAATATACCAAGCCTCTAGTGAATGAAAAATGGCTCACTTCCTAAGCCAAGATGGTCTTTGAGTTAAAAATGAAAAAAAAAGTGAGGAATTACAATTTTTGCGCATCTGATATGAAAATAGCCAATTTTTGATAGAAATGCTGAATAAAGCAAATCTTAAAGGTGGGCTTGTAAAATCAAGTGAAAGAAAATGGCAAGTAGGATGGTATTTAACCATTTACCCTGTGCTCCCCCATCTGTTTGTCGTGTTCACTTGTCTCTTGTCTTAAACTTAGATTATGAGCTCTTTGGGGCAGGCATTGTCTTTTTGTTGTGTGTTTGTATAGCGCCTAGCACATTGTGGCCCTGGTCCACCAGTGGGGCCCCTGCGTGCTTCCACAAGACAAATAATAATAATAGATGAAAAATCTGCAAAACAGCAGAAGTGTGAATTTCACATAAAGCTAGCCCTGACTCCCAGTATCCTGCTGCAGTCCCTTGAACACACTTCTGCTAACACAGATGATTGGTATGTCTGGAAAGGTATTATACTAGAAAGTGCAACTCCCTCCCCTTGCTGAAGAAGCATCTGAGCATCTTACATACAGTAGATCAATGAACTTATCCTCACAAGCACTCTGGGAAATAGCATTACCCCCATTTTACCAGAAACTGAGGCAGAGTGAGATGCGGGACCAGATTTTCAAAACAGCTCACGGATGGATTTTCAAGTGCTCAGCACCTGCAACTGGGGCAAACAGAAGAACTCAATTCCCACAATAGGCCTCTCAATAAGAGCCATTTTTACACAGGTGCTCAGCACCCCAGCAGCTCCCACTGTGACACTTGTGGCCAGATTTTCCAAAGAGCTTCTTCAAGCTTGCCTAAATGGAAGCTTTGCTCTTTTGAAACTCTGACCCCATCCATTTATGGGTGCCTGCGCAGTTTTGAAAAGTCTGGCATAAGTGACTTGGTCAAAGATGCAGAGAAGCCTATCAGAGCTCAGAACAGAACCCACCTCACCTAATCCCCAGTCCAGTGCCTTAGCCACAAGCCTGTCCTTTTTCATCAGCAAAAACAGGAAAGGCTAGATGTGGGCAAGAATCACAATGTCAAATAACTGGTGATAGCGATGCCTGCCAAGAAAAACGTCCGGCTACCTGTGGGTAAACCAGACAGCCTCACTGTGGTACCTCCTTGAGAAAGGACTACAGCTAAGAATGATGCCAGCATCTGCCAATTAGCGTTATGTTGTTTCCAGGTGCGGCTATTCCTTTCTGGGACCATACTACATATTGTACGATCTCTATCAGCCTCAGATTTCCAGACACCCTTAGGTAAGATGACACTGGCTAGTATAATGGTTAAACAGTGGTGGTCGTGTCGGTAAAGATCACGGTTTTCATTGACTATTTCCTTCATTTCTGAACACGAGCAACCACTTAGGTGCAGTTGTGCTACATACTGAGGAAGAAGCATACACTGTTCTTGGCTAGGCTATAGCTGTGCAGGAGCAGCAGCCTCCTCACAGGAGTTTCTGTCGGCTGCACAGCTGCTCGATGTTAGAGGTTGCCCTAACCGACAAATGTGGATCTGCATCTGGCTTTTGAATACTCCAAAGTGTGCATGTGTGTTTGTCTGTGTGAGGGAGAAGAGCACCCAGGGTTTATTTTTTAGCCTCTATAAAGTCATGGGCCACGTGCAAACCATGGACTCAGATTTCAAATCACCACAGAGCCTCAGGATTCCTTCTCTAAGCTCTACTATCCAAACTATCACATGTTGTTCCAGTCTCTCTTGCCTAGAGTCTACTGTGTGGACTGTCATAGGGTTCTGTCCAGGAGATTAAGCTTGCAGCCAGCAGTATCTGCCTCAACCTCTGCTCCAGCATCCAGATCATCTCAAAAGTTGATGATCTAATACAGTTTGGTAATACAAAAAATGAGATGTTCCATTACTAATAAACTTTTTAGAATGTAGACCAGCTAAAATGTCATATAACAACTGTTGATCAAAAATGCGTACAGAGAAATAAATTCATAAAACAACTCTGACTAAACTATTGTTGGGGGCTGAGCTCACTCTATATAAGCCAACATGTTCAGCTGTGTCTTGTCCAGTCACAGCTAAACACAGCTAAGTTTATTTAGTGGTATTGGAAAAAACCCTCAACTGAAAAAAAAAAGATATCTATTTTGCTAATAAGCGTCCGGACTATGTCTAGCAATGAGCGTGAGAGTTTGTTCTCTGCCCTACAGACAATACACAAGTTATAGTACACGTAGGATCACGATAGCTGTCAGCACTTAAGCATTAACTAATTACACTTGGGGTCAGATTCCGAACTCTGTTACACCAAAGTAATTGAAATCAAAAGCTGGACTCTTGAGGGGTAGTGTAGGTAAATATTACTACCTCATCCCTTTTACTGATGGAGCAACTGAGGCAGAGAGGTGAAACTGCCAAACTTGAGACACCTTAAAGGTACTCAATTTTCAGAATGAGGGTGCTCAGCACTGGTTGAAGATCAGGCTCCTTTAAGGTATATCAAGGTGGGCACACAAAATCACTAGTCACTTTTGAAAATCCTGGCCTTGATCTTGTGAGAACTTTAGCTTAGTTTCTAACCCATGGAGGTGCATGTTAGTTTAGCTAAGCTTCAGAGAAACCTCTAAATTTACCTTGAACAGAACCAAATTTCCAGGCCTTGAGCGATTCACCCCTTATTTAATGACAAAGCAAATTGCTGACCTGTGAGTTTCATTAACTTCATATTACTAAATAAATTACTTTAAAATGTTTAAACTTAGCTATGAGAATTACAAAGAGAGAAAAAGAATGTTCTGCATACAAAATCAGAAGCTGCTCTATTAGAAATAAATAGAGTTTGCTTGGTATTGGGAACATAGGAAATTCCATTCAGGAACAGACAAATGGCACATCTTGTCTGGTATCCTGTGTCTGGAAATGGCGTCTACCCGATGCCGAAAATACTTGGCTTTCTTGGGCCCACAGTCCCTCCTGTTCTATCTACCATCAAGGTTACAAATCAGAGTTTCCTGACTTCCCTAATGAGTATATCTTTCTCTGTTGCTTGCAAGAGATTGTAAGGTGGGGGCATGGACCAGAGCAGCATGTGTTCCCCCTGCATGAGATCTGGTATTGAAATGGGGCAGGACCTGCCCTTACCCCACTGCCAGCATTGCTAGAGATCCCCAATCAGGGAGCACAAAGATCAGGATTATGCCTGAACGTGGGTTAAGGGGACAAAATTCCTTGAACTCTCTCCCCACCCCCCTTGCACACTGGCAGAGAGACAGGTGTTATCTGGCCCTTAATTAGCAACCATTTTTCTGCCAAGGTCCAGACCCATTAACAGGACTCTAGTGTATTAGTCATATCTACCTGCATAGCTGTGTGAGAAGAGTCAGTTTTAGCCCTGCCCTTGGTCGTGTGGTTTCTTCTTATACAACATTTAAGATTCTGTACCAGGAGGGCTGAGCTGAATTTAATACTTGGATGAGAGATCTGTGGGGAGAAGTCAGGGGCTGCAGAAAATGGTGTTAGCAATGCAGTAGGTGGTACAATAAATTTTATTGCATGCATCTGAATTTTAGCAGTTCAGTAGGTGGGTACATGTGAAAATCTATAACAGTGCAGCTTTGTGTCAAAGTATGTGGTGGAATCAGATTCCAACCAAATGTCATTAGGGAAAAGGGTGAGACAAACAAACACCTGCCACTCTGACCAAAAAGTCAGATTTTACCCCATGGTTTCATTAGGTGAAGTGTTGGTCAAGTGGCCATTGTACCCTGTAAATTCCACCACTAAAAAGACCACAAAGTCTAGAACATAATCACATTCATTGTTACACAGATTAAATTTAGTTCCAGCTATAGAATGTTAGAACCTTCTCCACGTTGTTTTCTGCTTGAATACTATTTGTTTTGCGTGTGCAACTCTCTAACGAAAGTGACTATTCTTTAGTAGAGTGAAAACATGGGAGTCAGGACCCCTGGATTCTACTCCCAGACTCGCTGCTGACTTGCTGGTAAACTTGGGTCAAATCACTTAACTTTTTATGACTCAGTGTCCCCATCTGTAAAATGAGGATGTTTATACTTTGCTTATCATGTAGGAGTGTTGTGAATTTTAATTAATTAATATTTATCAAGTGCTTTGAGATCTTCAGGTGGAAAGGGCCATAACATAGTATAACTTTGATTCAGTCAAATACAGTATTGATAACTTCTTTACTGAAAATGATATAAAAACAAACAAATTTCTTTGCTTCAAATCTTGTCTTGACAAGTAACATAAACACCCCTTCCAAAAGACAAACACACTGACTCACGTCTTTAAGTGTTATGGTAAATTTGTTCTTTTATAACATGTATTAGTTAAGTTTTGAACTTCTGTTTTTTTGGAAAAGCCATAGCGGAAAAATATTTTCATGGAGTGCACATTCCAGATCTGTCGACTGTTATTAGTTTTTTAGAAAAAATCCACTTAGGTATTACCTTCGATTGAGGCAATTTGTTGTCATCTGGCCTTCATGACAAACTGAGGTGATTTATATTGTGAATAAAATATTTAAATTTTGTCTCTCAGTTTTCCAGCTCTCGCTCATTCAAATCTTTCAATACTTTAAAAAGAAAAAGAGTACTTGTGGCACCTTATGAGCTGTAGCTCACGAAAGCTCATGCTCAAATAAATTAGTTAGTCTCTAAGGTGCCACAAGTACTCCTTTTCTTTTTGTGAATACAGACTAACACGGCTGCTACTCTGAAACCTGTCAATACTGCTACTATCTCCATTATTGGATGTTGAGATTGGACAGCAGAAGTCATTCAAATATTGTCCTACTGATTTTAGGTCACTTGCATACTACAAGTTTATTTTGCAAAAGCATTGTAAACATTTCCCCGCTACCCACCCACTTAATTTTTTTTCTGGTCAAAATGTCACAGCTGTGAAATATAGTGGCCGATGACCCCAAAAGCATGAAATATGACTCATTTTGCTAAATGACAGAGGGATTTTGGCCCTATTCATCCATATAAATATTACAACAGTACATTATTTAGGGATGAGCACATTAATTCTAGTTTTGGAAGCAAGTACAAGTGTCAACAACTTCCCCTGTGAGAAGACGACACCAGTAAGGCGGTTTGAAATTGAAGTACATATATGAGCCTTTCACAATGATCTTCTGCCCCAAAATAGTTTCTCATGTCTCCTCTCCTACCAAATACTACCAATTACATCATTAACTAGCTAGCTGCAAATTCAGCCATCTCTCTGTAATTGGGACAAACGACTAGAACCTATTGTTGTATACTGTTACAAAACTCAGGAAAACTGTAGTTCTCACTTTGATACCCTCTCAGGGTTTCATGTTTCTGCAGACACAGCTGAGTGATGCATAGAGTCAAATAATCCCATTGGTGTAAAGAATTAATCATTTTCAGGCAAGACAAAGTGGGTGGAGTCACAGTGGGTCAGGGATCCAGACAAAAGAAAAGAGAGACAGACAGGTATCAGAGAAAGATTGGTCACTAGTAATGGGATATTATAAATGTATTTAAACAAGCTGCCTCAGACTAAAATTTCATAATAAACTAATGAAAATCTAACACTGGGAAAGGACAGAGCTGGCACTTAATGCTTTGAGGCTATTTAAAGCCTTGTGTTTAGGCAAACTCTTATTTTTTCAGGGGTTAATAATATTTCCTTTATTAACTTAATATTTTTTCTGTCTTAAAAATCATCATTTTGAACCACTGGGAGAATAACTAGTCCAAAATCTGAACTGTTTGTGTTATCTTTCTGTTGTTAATAGTTCTTAAATTACACTTCACTTTCCAATCAGAGCCTGCTGCACCAATTTCTTTTGACGTAAGTCCATTGTACAGTACCAATGGATCTCATCTGAGATAAAATGCACAATATGTTGTATGGGCAGTAAAAAAATAAGGTATCTTGACTCTCAAACTAGGTTGAATCAAGAGTTTTAAGAATAATCAAAGCCATATTTTTCTAGCAAGCAGAACCAATAAACGTATAGCTACTTTTTAATTTTTTTAAAAATAAACTGCAGTCTCTCATCCAAGGAACACTAATATACTAGCTTTGTGTTGGATCAGTGTAGAGCAAAGAAAGAAATTATGCATAACTGAGATAGGTGTATTAGAAATTAATTGTATAAACTTCCCCTTAGAGCTTGTTAAGTCTTTAACTCTGCAGTACTGGAGCTTTATATATCCTTCCTAATGCACTTTGGAGACTTTGCATGCCTCTGTATAGGTGGTATGATTAGGGAACAGGACTTTACTGATTATTTTTCAGTTACTAAAACAAACAGGATTACATATATATATATATAACACATACATGTGGGTATATACACACACTTTTCATATGCTAAATGTCTTGGGCCAAATTCTATTCTCAATAACACCAGCAGACAGGCCCTAATCCTGCAAAAATTCATGCATGTGAGTGAAAGAACTACTCACATGTGTAAAGTCAGTCCAGTGGGACTACTCATATGTGTAAAGTTACCAGTGTATGTTAGTTTTTACAGGATCAGGGCCTAAAATCAAAGTGACTCCATAAATTACTCTGGGTTTGGACTCGTGTCACTGAGAGCTGAATTGGGATTTTTGTATTTATTCACCACCACCACCACCACTCAGAATTTTAACTTAAAGTTTCTTCATCAGTGGGTTGGAGAATCATAGAATATCAGGGTTGGAAGGGACCTCAGGAGGTCATCTAGTCCAACCCCCTGCTCAAAGCAGGACCGATCCCCAATTAAATCATCCCAGCCAGGGCTTTGCCAAGCCTGACCTTAAAAACTTCTAAGGAAGGAGATTCCACCACCTCCCTAGGTAACGCATTCCAATGTTTCACCACCCTCCTAGTGAAAAAGTTTTTCCTAATATCCAACCTAAACCTCCCCCACTGCAACTTGAGACCATTACTCCTTGTTCTGTCATCTGCTACCACTGAGAACAGTCTAGAGCCATCCTCTTTGGAACCCCCTTTCAGGTAGTTGAAAGCAGCTATCAAATCCCCCCTCATTCTTCTCTACTGCAGACTAAACAATCCCAGTTCCCTCAGCCTCTGCTCATAACTCATGTGTTCCAGTCCCCTAATCATTTTTGTTGCCCTCCGCTGGACTCTTTCCAATTTTTCCACATCCTTCTTGTAGTGTGGGGCCCAAAACTGGACACAGTACTCCAAATGAGGCCTCACCAGTGTCGAATATGTGTTTTCTTTCTGTTTAGATGTTGGGCCAGCAGCAGTGCAGGTAGGGCGGTATGCCACGGTATGCCGTACCAGCAAGATATTTATAGCTGGTATGGCGTACTGGAAAGAGGAGGAGCGAAAGGTGGGGCTGCTGGGTGGTCCCACGCCCTCAGCTCTTCCAGCGCAACTTTATCACCCCCAGCCCTTCCACGCAAAGTCTCCTCCCGTCTGTACAGTAACCAGCCCTGCCGGAGGATAGGGCTGGGGGCAATACAACAGCGCCGGAGGAGCTGCGGGCATGGGGCCATCCAGTGCCCCATGTTCTGTTCCTTTCCCTGCTGCGGTTCCCGGGAGAGCCCCGAACCACAGGGCTCTCCTGGGAACCGCAGCAGGGAAAGGAGCAGAACCCCAGTCCTGCTCCCCTGCCCTTCCATGATGCTGAGTCTCCTCTGGCTCCCAGCAGCAGCTGTGCCGGAGGACAGGGCTGGGGTGGGGGGGCTGGAAGTGGTACAGCCGCTGGAGAAGCTGCCGGCCTTCTGCTCCTTTCCCTGCTGCCCCTCCCAGCAGGGAAAGAACCACCTCAGCCCCGCACTTCCATGGAGCTGCGTCTCTCGGGAACCACAGTAGGGAAAGGAGCGGAATGCGGGGCCACCGGGCGGCCCCACGCCCGCAGCTCCTCCAGCACGGCTGCTGTCCCACCCCCAGGCCTGGTGGGGCTGGCTGCTGTATAGACAGAGGAGACCCTGCGTGGAAGGGCTGGGGCAGTACAGCAGCTGCGCCTGGAAGAGGACAGACAGAGCCCCCTCTCCCCAGGTAAGGGGGGTGAATCATGGAGGGGGATGGGGAGGAGTCACGTGGAGGGTCACGTGAGGGGGGTCACAAGCCCCACATGGGGCGGGGGAGGGGGCGTACTAGTAAGAAATGGATTCCACTTGCATCACTGTAGGCCAGTCTCCTATTAACATAAGTGGAAGTTGTCTGAATTGCACCAAGGGCAGCATAGACTTAGGGTCAACAATAATGATACTTGATATTTTTAATAACTTTTATGTGTTCAAAATTCTGTACAGACAAAAATTAACCACAACCCCCCTATGAGATTGTGGGGGAAAGGGGGTAAGCATTATCCCTGTTTTACAGTGGGAAATTGAGAAAGAAAGGTGAAGTGACTTTCCCAAGGCCAAATTCTTCCCTCATTACCAGAAGTGTAACTCCACTAGTTTAATGGAAAAAGAAAAGGAGGACTTGGGGCACCTTAGAGACTAACAAATTTTTTGAGCATGAGCTTTTGTGAGCTACAGCTCACTTCATCGGATGTATTGCTTAGTCTCTAAGGTGCCACAAGTCCTCCTTTTCTTTTTGTGAATACAGACTAACACGGCTGCTACTCTGAAACCTAGTTTAATGGAGTTGCCCCCAGTTAAGTGAGGGAAGAATTTGACTACCTCTGCTTGAAATCAAATGCTTTTAATTGTCCTCAAAAATACCATACGGGCGCCACTGGAATGAGTGATTTCAGCATGCTGTGTTTTATTTTCCATGTTTCTTTGGTACTCCAATAATGTCAAAAAACAGGAACTGAGACAGAGGTCATGAGATCCATTGAAAAGAGGGTAGCGTGGCTTCTAACAAAAATATTTATCATCACAACAAACTAGTTTGATTAAATGAGAGCTTGCAGTGGTGGTGTCTGGTGATGCGCTGCCTAAAATTATGATAATACAAAGCCAGGATCCGTATTTGTTTCAAAACACCCACTTGCATTTTTCTTAATAGAACTATCAGTTTGTGACAATGCCAGGTTCACGGAAACTCCTCCAGGAATACACTCTGAAGAATGACTTTTTGATCCTGTTGTGTCCATTTAGCCAGCACATGGACTGAGAATCTCACTGTTGGCTTTTTAACATTGGATTTATAGAATGTTAAAATTAACAACAGGTGACTGGCAACATTACATGCACAGCAAGCAACGTGAAAAGATTGGCAGCTCAAGAGCCACCTGTGAATCATCAAAATCTTTCCTCGGATAAACTCGGTAGTGATTCTGGTAGGTTTTCATGGTTATTTTATCTTTTTTTTTCCCCTCTCTGTCTCATATTACAGGGCAGGCATCATCCCTCTGTTGAAGTTCGGTGGGGCTTGATTTTACAAGATGGCTTGAGATAACCTCCCTGCTCTCCCATTTACCCATCTGTAAAATGAGAATAGTACTCTCCTTCCTATCTCATAGGGGCACTTTGATGATTAATTAATTAGGGTTATATTGTGGCTAACCCTTGCTCAGGTGTGCAGCGGGGTTGGAAATGATCAAGGGGCTTTTCCTCCCTCTTTCCTCCTCATGAACACCCCATACCAGGACTAATCATAATTGCAGGACTTGTGCCCAGGAAAATATAGGGACAGCTCTCTCCAGGAGTCCCTCGGGACTTGCATCACCCCAAAGGGAATGGAGAGGAAGCACAGTCATGAATCTTTTTGACATGACCCTTTGGAGCAATACAGGGGGAGCGAGCTGCACTGCCACCCCCTGCTCCAGAAGAAGCCAGGTGGGGGGGATTATGCTCTACATTGCCCCTTAGCTAGGGTTGCATCTTAAAGGCAGAGCATTAGCTCCCGTAGCTTGATTTTCAGAGGGCCTGAGTATTTGGGGTATTCAACCCCTCTGAAAAAAAGCAGGCCATTGTTTGGACCACACTTTGGAGAAGTCAGGCACCAAAGGGTTGCCATGGAAAGAAAGAAGGAGAGAGAAAATCTGCATCCATGCATTATATAAAATAAGATAAGCAGATACATTTTGCTGCAGAGAGCTCTAATTTCATCTCAGGAATTCCATTTCTGGAGGCTTCACATTATTGGTTTATGTTGGCACAAGAACACCAAAATGGAATGATAGTTGCATAACATACATTTACTGATTATTTAGGGCTCAGCCCTGCAAACAGCAACAGGCATAACTGTGGGACTGTTATGGTCATTAACATTAAATTTTGCAGCAAATGTTTGGAGGATTGGGCCCTTCACCTCTTTGAGAATTGCTTCATGCTATATGTTTATTCACTGACTAGCGTGTTGTAAATTAAAATGGCATTTGAAAGGACTGCAGCCACTGCACCTAACAATATAACGGTCCTAACAATATACTTCACTCCATGCACTTTTTTAAGGTGAGCTAATCACAGTGGAAAAGAGAGAATATTTAACAAGGTATTTTCATAATTAAGTGATTCTCGCCCCCATTTTTTTTTTTTAAACTATGATTTAACATAAGAATAGCTATGCTGGGTCAGACCAATGGTCCCTCTAGCCCACTATCCTGTCTCTGACAGATACTTCAGAGGGAATGAACGGACAGAGCAATTTCTCTCTTGTCCAGTTCCAGCTTCTGGCAGTCGGAGGTTTAGGGACAAACCGGTTGTGTCACTGACCATCTTGGCTAATAGCCATCCTCCACAAACTTATCTAATTCTTTTTTTAACCCAGTTCTACATTTGGCCTTCATAAGAAATACTTTGGGCCTTTACAACACATTTAAAAGGCTGAAACTGTACTCTGTTTCCTTAATGAGTTTTCTTTTTTGTTCACCATTATAAAGACACAGTTTATTAACAAAGGGATGCTGGTGAGTAGCTGTCAATATGACTTTTGGATCATAGCATCTCTATCTATTCACTGCCCCCACCGCTATAGTAGCTGATCAATTCAAACATTAATGGAGTTATTCTCACAACGTCTCTGTGAGATATGAGAAAGCTATTTTCCTCACTTTACAGAGGGGTAACTGAAGCACAGAGAGATTAAGTGGCTTGCCTAAGACCATATATATGGAATTTGTGGCAGAGTGGGGATTTGAGCCCAAGGCTCCCGAGTCCCAGGCCAGTGTTTTAATCACTAGACCATTCCTTCCCTCTGTCAAGGCCTTTGAGTTTAAACTAAATAAATAAATAAAAAATCAGCCCATACATATTTCAAAAGGCATTTGCATACCTAAGCCACCGTTCCAGCAATCACCTAAACTAGTGCTTTTTTGGCAGCTAATACAAAGGAAAATAAAATGTCCAAATGCACACCAGAAATTCAGGGTAACTGTTTTTAATTATGCATTTATTTCCACAATTCTTCAGCTTAAGCTCTGGGCCTACCATTTGGTTATGTATATGGGCTTCTTCTCCCAGACAAAGACCTAGATTTCATTTTGCCAAAAGAAGAAACAGAAGGTAGCTCAAATTCTGGGCCTATACATTTTGAGAAGTATTAGCTAATGACTTACTCTGAATGAGGCCTATTCTTTCTCCCAAACATTTTGGGCCTGATGAAGAACTGTTGCCTGGCTATCAGTCTTGAAGAAGCTGAATTACCAAAATTATAAATGGCTAATCCAGCACCGTGGAAGGAGGAGAAGCGAGTTTGAAAAACACAAGTCAGCAAAAAAAAAAAAAAAAAAAAATCGAAGTGGATAAGATTGTATTAGCATATATGCAAATAGTAGCAGTTTTCCTTTTTTCTTTAACTGTCTGGCTAAAAGTAACAAATGTGTCAGTCTAGGGAAAAAATGAAATAGCAATGTAGAACTATGTGTCTGTGTATCTAATTTCCAAGAGTCCAGAAAGTTATTAGATGTCATATTGAATGCCATCAACTGTTGCATTGATAGAGTAGTCTTGATTGCTTTCTTTCATTAATTTTTTCAATACTGTGTCTTAGATAAATGGTTACATTTCCTTGCTGAAATGCAGATAGCAGTAAATACTTAGAATGCCTCTAAAGAAGACAGATTAATTAGCTAATGGGGGGAACTAAATAGGGAGATAAAATAGAGTTCTTAAAATTGAAACCAAAGTATATTTGAGATTTTAAAGATATACTCCACTTTCTGCCAGTACTGAGTCCTAAAAGAGTCCTACAAAAAGTGGAAACTAGGTCAAATTATAAAGGGTGAATATAAACAAACAACACGTGCATGTAGGGACAAAATTAGAAAGCCCAATGTACAAAATGAGATTAAAATAGTTAGGGACATAAAGGGTAACAAGAAACCAGTCTACAAATAAGAAGAAAGAGGAAGACCAAGGACAGGTAGGCCCATTACTCTATGGGGTGGGGGGGGGGAGACAATGACAGAAAATGTGGAAATGGCAGAAGTGCTAAATGACTTTTTAGTTTCAGTTTTCACCACAAAGGTTAGTAGCAATCAAACATCTAATACAGTGAACATTGGTGAAAATTAGGTAGGAGCTGAGGCTAAAATAGGAAAAGAACAAGTTAAAAATTACTTGGACAAGTTAGATGTCTTCAAGTTGGCAGAGCCTGATGAAACACACAATGCATAGTCTTCACACAATGCACAGTCAACCTGTGGAACTGTTTGCCAGAGGATGTTGTGAAGGCCAAGACTAAAACAGGGTTCAAAAAGAACTAGATAAATTCAAGGAGGATAAGTCCATCAATGGCTGTTAGCCAGGATGGGAAGGGATGGTGTCCCTAGTCGTGGTTTTGCCAGAAGCTGGCAATGGGTGACAGAGGGATGGATCATTTGATGATTACCTGTTCTGTTAATTCCCTCTGAAGCACCTGGCATTGGCCACTGTTGGAAGACAGGATATTGGGCTAAATGGACTTTTGGTCTGAGCCAGTATGGCTTTTCTTATGTTCTTATCAAATACATCCTAGAATACTCAAGGAACTGACTGAGGAGCCATTAGGGATTATCTTTGAAAACTCAAGGAAAATGGGAGAGATTCCAGAGGACTGGAAGAGGGCAAATATCGTGCCAATCTGTAAAAAGGACAACCTGGGGAATTACAGACCAATCATTTTAACTTCAGTATCTGGAAAGATAATGGAGTAAATAAGCAAGCAAGCAATCTGCAAATACCTAGAAGATAACAGGATGATAAGTAACAGTCAACATGGATTTGTCAAGAACAAATCATGTAAAACCAACCTAACAGCTTTCTTTGACAGGGCAACAAATCTTGTGGATAAGGGAGAGGCAGTAGATGTAGCATATCTTGACTTTAGTAAGGCTTTTGATACTGTCTCATATGACCGTCTCATAAACAAAGTAGGGAAATATAGCCTAGATGGAGCTATTATAAGGTGAGTGCATAACTTCCCAGAGACTAATCATCAGTGGTTCTCAGTCAAGCTGTAATAGGATATTGAGTGGGGTCCCACAGGGATCAGTCCTGGGTCCAGTTCTGTTCAATATCTTCATGAATGATTTAGGTAATGGTGGCTGATACCAAGCTGGGAGGGGTTGCAAGTCCTTTGGAGGATAGGATTAAAATTCAATATGATCTGGACAAACTGGAGAAATGATCTAACATAAACAGAATGAAATTCAATAAGGACAAATGCAAAGTACTCCATTTAGGAAGGAACAATCAGTTGCACACATACAAAATGGGAAATGACTGCCTAGGAAGGAGTACCATGGAAAGGGAGCTGGGGGTCATAGTGGATCACAAGCTAAATATGAGTCAACAGTGTAACGCTGTTGCAAAAACCAAAAACCAAACATAATTCTGGGATGTATTAGCAGGAGTGTTGTAAGCAAGACACAAGAAGTAATTCTCCCACTTTACTCCATGCTGATACAGCCTCAGCTGGAGTAGTGTGTCCAGTTCTAGGTGCCACATTTCAGGAAAGATGTGGACAAATTGGAGAGAGAGTGCAGAGGAGAGCAACAAAAATGATTAAAGGTCTAGAAAACATGAGTTATGAGGAAAGACTGAAAAAAAATGGGTTTGCTTATTCTAGAGAAAAGAAGACTGAGCAGGGAAACAACAACAGTTTCCAAGTACGTAAAAGGTTGTTCCAAGGAGGAAAAACTGTTCTTGTTAACCTCTGAGGACAGGACAAGAAGCAAAGGGCTTAAATAGCAGCAAGCACGGTTTAGGTTGGACATTAGGAAAAACTTCCTAATTCTCAGGGTATAGTAGGGCCTGATCCAAAACACATTGGAGTCAATGGGCTCTTTCCACTGACTTCAGTGGGCTTTGGTTCAGGCCCTTAATGGAAAATAACCCACCAGTAGAAAAAATGATATAGTCACAATTTTCAATTGATAATTTAAGATACTTCAAAGGGACCAGATTTTCAAAAAGTGCTAAGCACCCTCCCTCTGAAAACCATGCCCATATCAGGTGTCCCAGGTTGGGCACCCAAAACTAAAGCACCCAACTTTTGAAAATCTTGGTCAATACCTTTTTTGATTTCCATGGCTATTCACTACAGACTTGGTACCCTAGGATGTAAACCATCTCTCTTCTATTTTAAAGTGATGAGTCAAAATCCTGTTGAGGAGGTATTTTTATACCTTTGATGCACCAATACAATTGTAGATTATTTCTGATAATTTTTTTAAAGCCAAAGAAAAATCTGATCAAAAATATTTCACATACAAAGTAATAAAGGAAAATCACAGACAAAGAATGCTTCAACCATTTAAGTATGGAAGAGCTATCATTATGGCTATTTGTATTAGAAAGGGTGAAGTTAAAGAAAATTAAAACTGATTTGTCAACCCACAGCCCCCCCACTCAGAGTCCCTATGTGTGGACTTATGTATTAGAAAGGGTGAAGTTAAAGAAAATTAAAACTGATTTGTCAACCCACAGCCCCCCCACTCAGAGTCCCTATGTGTGGACTTATGAATATCGAGAAGGAAGGATGAGTTAGCCCTAATTTTGCCTTTTTCATTAACACATGTATTTACATAGCTGGCCGTGATCTAGAAAAGGCTGAGCAGCTGTGTGTGTTTGGGGTTATTGTGTGTGCAGATTGTGTGTTGTGGGTTGTGTTGTGCTGGCAGAATTGTATCGATTTGTGCAGGTGGCAAGTGAGGGAATGTGCTACAATGAGGGGCTGTGTGTGTTTGGGGTTATCATGCATGATGGTGTGTTGTTGTATAGGTGATTGTGTTGATTTGCATTTCTGGGGGTTGTGCCAGGAGATATGTTCTGATTTCTGTGGATGGCAGCTGGGTGCATGGTGTGGCATTTGGGGCCAAGTAATTCACCATCTGTGCAGTCTCCCTTACACGAGCAATGACACTGTTGCATGCAAATTAACTGTAGAATATGGGTGCTGATTGGTTGAGTGATCACTGCTATCACAATGATCTAGGACTCTTGGCATGTCATAGGTAGATGCCTTACGGTAGCCGTACACCAGATGAGTGTTATTCATAAAGTAAAAATGGCTGATAACTTTAAAACTGGATGGTAACAAACTGCAAAACCCAGTGATGATTCAACAGGGTGATATTCTGAACAAAAAGAGCTCCCATCCATGTTTGTTGCTGCTTCCATCACTTCACGCTGACGGTACAGACATAATAGCTTTCAGCGTGACACAGAGAGAGTGACATTCCTAGAATCTAGATATAGATAAAACATATAATCTTGCAAAACAACTCAATTAAAATTGTTAAAATACAATGCATAGTTGTATAGAAAATATCATATTAAACCCATCTCCCAGCATACTTGATTTAAATGAATGAGAGATATGAAAGATATAGGCTCTTTTGTACTTGTGAAATTTCTTTGCTTCATGTATCAGTTACACATCTCCAGAAAATGGAACAACTGAACTCACACTAGTAAGCCAGAGCATTTTTTCCTTCAACAAAAAATATATTTTTTTATGCTTCAGTTCCGTTATTAAATGAAGGAAAAGTACAAAGCGCACCAAAGAACTATTTGAACTATAGAACTACTAGTTCTCATGCTGTGATGGACTGCCACTGAACATGTTATGCACGTCCATGATGTTCTGTCTGAACCAAATTTGGTCTGTTACAGGTTAGGATGCCTGTGAGGGACAGGAGTCTGTTGTTGCCATCCAACTATTGTGTTCTAGGTCTTCCAGGGGATCTTTTCTTTCCTGCTTTCATTGAGTCAAAGTCAAAGATGATTCTTGAGGGGAAGTTTGTAGTCATTTGGAGCAAATGACCATACCACCTTAGAGTGCATTGGGCAACTGTTTGAGAGAGCAGGACCTCTTTAGTTAGAAGAGAGATCTCTTCATTTGAACTGGATTGATTTGAATGGGAACCATTCAATGGTTTTGATCATTTGGAGTGCTTCATCAAAGGTTTATATATACGCACCTTTCATTAAAACACAATCATGGTAACTCATGTTCAAAGGTATAAGGAAAGTACTAAGATTATGCTGACTCTCAGGAAAAATCTTTAGAGGGGTATGAGAGAGAAGTCCAGTAATGTATTTAGATTTGATCCTTTTCCCATTAAATTTTAGGGAAATTTTGCCATTTACTTTAATGGGAGCAGAATCAGTTCCCTTTATGGTAGGTCTCAGATTTCACAATCAGCTTGGTTGCCGCAGTGCTTCCAAGTCAACCAAGGAATTTTATTACAGTAAAGGCTTCAGTTTTATTCTTTTAAAATGCCCCACTGTTATCTTGATATCTTCCCCTCTTTGTAGTATAATCATCTGGTTTCCCATATGTTCCGGTAACACTTCAGAATGAGAAAAAACATAAAAGCAAATTTTCTATGTCTGAAAAGTATCTAAGCCTTAATGTTGTAATTTCTTCTTTTTTCATCTCAGATGCTTTTCTCCACCACAAAACTTCAGGGATTGCTTTGAAATCATCTAATCCAGTGTTTCTCAACCTTTTTGATAGCAGGGACCAACTTGCTGCCTTCTTAAACTGTGTCAGGGAGATCTCAGGGACCAGCGCCAGTGCATGGACTGGTTGTTGAAAAAATACTGCTCTAATCCACCTATAGGTCTTTTTGACAAATTAGAGATGCCATTTGTACTGTTGTAGCAGAGATTGTGTCAACATTTTCATTAGAAAATTCACTTTTCAGAAGTTTATAACTCCGTAGACAAACACAAATCACTCCTCTTTTACTTCAGTTTCAAAGGGCAAGCATCACAACAACCCTCCTTTGTGTTGGAGATGGTTTATGGACATCCAGCAACTTGGTGATCATTAGGTTCTTTCTGTCCCTTGTAAAAGTTTTTATTATGATTACTTTCAGAAAACCAATAAAACTATCCTATCCGTAGGACCAGTAAATAGCCAATGACAATGAGGTAATGCTTGTAATTGGATTCCCTCAGAATATTGTTTGGGTTGGAGTTTCTCTGAAATTTATCTGACCTGGAATTCTTGGGTGTGATTCTCCACTTTTTTGTACCTTGTGTTGTCATTAAACAACAATACAAAGCAGTGGAGAATCACACCTTCTGGCTCCACTACATTTATACAGTTTGAGTTTAGCTCTGAAGAAAATCAATTGCTTTTCTAATTCACCTCTTAAATACAGCATCAATAAAGCCTGAAAAGCTCTGTCTCTGGGAATGCATCTGCAATACAGTGTTTCAGGGGCTGCTGATTCATCGCAAGACTCTTGCCATACCAGCTCACTTGAGTTCAGGACACAATCTTTGCCAGCACTATGAGGCCAGCTTTCTCCCTTTTCTTTCTCATCTATACAGCACATCACACTATTGCCAACCCCAGGCATTTAAAAATAATGAGTGAGGCTCACAAAAAATCATAATATTGGAATCATGAGATTTTTTTTAAATACCACATTTTGGATTCTTGTTATTTGACTTCTGGTGTTTGATCCTTTAAGGTTCACATTTTCAAATTTTTATCCGAAGCCATGGGGCTAGAAACTTACTTTTATTTTAAAATGAAAGCCAAAATTCTCAAATAATCACATGAATCCAGGAGCTAGGGCCTTAAGAAAACCACCTAATATTGTGTGACTAGGAAATGTTGGCACTGTTATATTTTCTTATCATTTTCAAATTTGTTTCCATACTGTGTGCATCACAACAACTGATGAAGAAAGCAACATATGTCATTAGCACTACGGAGGTAGACCGAATCATGAGGCTCAAATATGGATCCAAAGTTCAAGGGAGTTCAGCCCAATACAGAAAGATATGCATGAGACAAGAGATTCTATTTCTAAAGTCTGATAGGGTTCACATCCAATATCTCATTTCTAATTACAACAGAATATAGTCCTGACAGTGCAGGCCTTTTCAACAGCACATAATCTTCCATTCACAGTGGGTGAAATTTACCTTATTTCAAAGGGCTCATCTCTGGCCAGTTAAGGAGCAGTGATTAGCAGCTGCAATCTGCCAAAAGTGATTCCAATTAGATTTTACAGTGCTCAGTGCCTTTCAGGGTCAAATGCTCTTATTACAGAGAACCCCATAGTGATCCAAACCTCACAAATGTGGTTGAAGAAAATCACTATCAGCCTTCAAAGACTTAAAAAATGTTTTGTAGAAATCAAATCATACCTGTTCTAATATTTGTCTGAGATTAATACCACATGTAACATAATATGTAATTTTACTAAAGCTTTCACAGCTTGGGAAAACAGCCTAGGGAAGCAACTTGTTTCCTTACTAGAGAAGGTCACACTTTAGCAAGCCTTGGGAGTGCTTGATTAAAGAAAAAATTTTAAAGGAAAAAAAATTAGCCTTTTTTTTTTTTTCAATTAAACAACAAAATCCCTAACCAATTATATCTTGGAAATTAGTCTAGAAGAAGCTGCTAGAGGAGTCTGGCTGTTCATAGAAGTTAAAGATGGAAATGAATTACATCATCCAGTCCATTTCCCTGCCAATGCAGCATTATTCTCTGCAGTTCATTTTCTAGTGCTTAGTTTTTTAAGTCCCAAAAGAGGGAAAGTTCAAGCAGTTCCTTTGAAGAGTATTCCACAGCCTGAATCCGTGACCCATCTTGTCACCCCTTTTCTTCCCAGCTATTCAAACTAAAATTTCCCCATTCTTAATTTCATCCCCACAAGTAGTACACCCCACATGCAGTACACTGAAGAATTCCTCTCCCTTCTTAGGGCTGATATCCTTCCAATATCTGTAGACTTACATCCTCCTTTGAGGGGGACATGTTGACGTTCCTAGAAATGGGATATTTCCAGGATTAGGAGTATTCCACACTATGGAAATGTATAAAGAAGGAATATGGGAACTGGTAGGCCAACTCTCCCACCCAAGTGCTCTATAACAGCTTTCACTTCTTCCCTGCTCTTTAAGTAACAGTTGGAAGATCAAAAATATTGCCCTCCTGCCCATGGGCATCAGGGTAATTCTTTAATATGTGCTTCCAACAGAGATTGCATTAAACTCCTTGACTCCCTCAGGGCACAAGACTCCCCTGCAAGACTTTTCCTAATGGATTGACAGCATTGATACATCACTTGTTTTTTGACCCATCAGATAAGAAGTTCTTGGAGAGGGGAATGGAGAAGACAAGAGAGGGATAGAGAGGTGTGGTAACTAGTATATGTTCCTGGCCAAATGGTCACTGAATACACAAGAGCATAGGTGTTGGAACTAGGGGTGCTGTGCATGCTGCCACATCTCCCTGGCTTGAAGTGGTTTCCATCATACGCAGGGTTTACAATTTGGTTCAATGGCTCTCAAAACCCCCACTATACAAATTGTTCCAGTTGTATGAACAACAAATTGTTCCAGTTGTCCCTGCATGAAAGAGAATCTGGGCTGGATGAATATGCCCAGGACTGAGAGTCATGTAGAAATATGGGGATTCTGCTGTAATAGACAAACACATAAGAGATGCAATAATCTGTTAATCTTTAATCCAAAATGGCTCTATTATTGACAGCTGCACTGAGTTACAGACTTTCTTCCCATTCAGCAATGGTTCCTATGCCGTGCATTTATACTATTTTCAGTATCTGCGGCATTAGACACTTGTGTGACTGTAAGAGGGAGCTATATCATTGGATATCATTGTTAATCCCACAATAACCTTAAGTGGTAGTGAACTAGAGGCTAGATTTTGCGTTGATTGAAGAGTCAGTGCAGGATATGTGTTTAAGCACGGTGAACGCATTTTCTTGTTAATCAAGCCATTTCAGAAGGAGTTGTATGTTTTTAACCGGCATTTTAGGAGTCAACTGCCTTGGTAGGTACTCTGTGCTATATGACATTTAGATTAATTATTAAACTGGGAGTTTAATTTAACCTTAACAATCCATTGTAGCATGTAATATTTAAGAACACTGTCTTAGAGGAACAAGAACAACAAATGTTAAATATCTTTTTGTACTTCATATTTGAGCAGGTGGACAGATTAGTTGTGGATTTTGAAAAATAGTTCTCAGCATGAAAGATTAGCTTTCCATTACCTAATTCCAAAGACTGGCCAGATATAAAACAAAAGTCATGAAAGAATTTGGTTGTAATTCAGTCTCTCTGTTTGAAGGGACGGAAATATTCTTGGATGTGTCTTTTGTTTTCTGACACATTTATACTGAATACAAATGGAAGGGCTGGGGTGTTACTTCCCCAACATCTTCAGTTGCAACTTGTTCTAATACTGTGTGACTGAATCAATTTGGCAGAAAAGGAACTTTTCTTGTTGTCTATAGAATTGTTCTTGAAAGTCTCTCTCAAAATGTTACAGAAAAAACTCGTCTCTCCAATAAAGGGCCTGTGTAATGCCAGAAAGATAGTCCACAAACCGTAACATTTACAAAGTACTCTCTGTGTTGCTTTTTGCTTTACAACTGAAAAAGTTCAGCAAGGAGTAAAATATACTGGTAGATTGTTTCAACTAAAATCTAAGGGACAGATTCTGCCACTCTTACACTGAATAGTACCTTAACTTTGTGAGTAATTGCATTCGCTTCAGTGAGACTACTTGGGGGGTGAAGGATTACTCAGTGGGAGTAAGGGTGACTGAATCTGATCTTAAATCAAGCCACATTAACTACAAGATGAGATCTTTATATCTTTTATTAAGGAACTTCAAGAGGATCTGAAAAAGAACGGCAGAAAGACTATCTATAATACTGAATTGCTTACAGGCAGATTGCTATGGTTAAGAGAGAGAATAGGGGTTTGCATGCCTTTTATCTAATTTGAGAATTTCCAAAGTGCTGCAGAATTTGACTCAGCCACAACCACCATAAGATAGCATTCTTCTAAGATTTTCCATTTACATCTCTCCTACTTTTGCCCTGTTCTCAGAAGACTCTTCTCACAGTGAGAAGCAAGATGTTTGTTCTCAAATACAGAGAACTGGATGATCATCAATTGGCAGCCAATTTTCATGTTAAATTTTTTTTTCCAAAAATGATTAGGAATGTGACATGCACAGAAAAGTATAACATTGTTATTTGCAAGAAAAAACATTCAAAATCTCTGGCAGCATGAAATTCTGAGCATTCACAAATAAGGTAATGATCCAGGGCCAGACAGATACACACATCACAGTGCTCCCTGCTCCCACCGAAGTCAATGACAGAATTTCCATTTACTTCCTTCACAGCAGGATTGGGCCCTCTGTATACAGTACAGACAGCATTGGGACTACAACTAAAAAAACACAGGTCTCTACCCTGCATCTCTTCTGCATAAAGTTAGAGGATGCACATGTTTCTTGGATTGATTAATTAATTAAAAGAGAACTGATTAGCACTGAATAGGCTTTATGCATCCTATCCAACAGGTGGGATGGAACAAATAGACAACAGTCTGTGGCAATAGAATGTACTTAGGTTAACTCAAGAGGACAAACTCTAGCGTTGATAACTTGAGTTAACTCTGCAGCGGAAACCTAAGTGAAATCACACTCTAGCTGCTGTGTCCACATTGGCACTGCACTCACTCGTGTGTGACACTAAGACTTCTGGGGTCACATACCATTGTTCTTTGCACTGCAGTAAGCTGAGCCGCTCTACTTACTAATTCTTTCCCAGTGAACTGTGGGAGAACTTGTCTGTCTTTTCTGGCCCCTTGGGTGGAATTATGGGAAGGCACTGGAGGAGGAGCAGCAGCCCGCAGGTGGAGTTAGCTAGCTTCCACACTATAGAGTGGTTGTGTTAGCAGCTAATGAACTGTAGCCTATACCCCTTGATGGGCCAGCCAGCTCAAATACAGAAGCACCACTGCGCTCAAGTTAAGGTTTGGGTGAGTGCACAGGACCTGAATTCGGGGCAACACACAAGTTATAACTTGAGTTAACTTTGCAATGAAGACAAGCTCCAAGATACAGCAAAGTCTTTTACATCAATGCTGCATTTCCTCCCCAAAGTTTTGCCATAAAAGTACTAAGATTAAAAGGGAAAAAAGTTTTGTACTAATCATAGTTATTGTAAAAAAGTAAAGAACACCATCTTCACTGCGACTCTGTTACACTATAAGTCCATTACCTGTCTGGATTATTTTTAATTATCATAGAGCATTAAGGGATGTACAGTTAATCAGGAAACTTGCTGAGGGATAAGCAAACCTTCGGAAGCAAAACTTTGGAAATCAGTTTTGGTTCAGATAATCATCTGAATATTCAGCTTATCCCACATCTACAATCCTGAGCTGGAGAAAGATCTATGAGACTTCCAACATTTATTTCTGGCTGGGACTGGAAACATACAGTAAGAACTTTTTGTCCCCAGGTTCCAGTCCCATCCACTTACTTGGGGCTTGTCTACACTTGCAGTGCTGTAGCAGCACCATTGCACCCATAGTAATTAGTGAAGACGCTACCTACACTGACAGGAGGGCTTCTCCCATTGGTGTAGATACTCCACCTCCCTGAGAAGCGGTAGCTATGTCGATGGGAGAAACCTTCCTGTAGACATAGCACTGTCTGCACTCAATGTTAGGTCAGTAAAACTGCGTTGCTCAGGGGAGTGGATTTTCTATGCACTGGAAAAAAAGTTTGGTTTGAGTTTGATTATATTAATGGATGTTTGGGAGAGAGGGAAAGAAATAGTGTTTTATCTGAACCAGTTGGCTATAAATAATCCAGATTTTTATAGACATTCAAAATGGAAAAGGTCTGTTTAATCATCCAGTTCATCTCTTGAAGGCCCATGTGGGACTGTTCCCTTTAGCACATTTCCTAGTTTTTTTGTCCAGTCTACTTTTTAAAAAGGCCTAAGGGATTATGCTTCCACCACTTACTTAGGCAGACTATTCAACAGACTGGTGAATTGCACTGTCAAGGAAGTTTTCCCCTGCTGTTCAGCCCAAATTTCTATGAATGAACACATCAGGTGTCTTGTGTATATTTTGAAACTGCTTCCAATTGACTGTAGCTCATTGGAGTGTTTTAAGTCAATGTCACTAAGAGGAGAGGATTAAATAGTGTGAATGTCACAACAAACTATGATTTGTTTTTTAAATCTTTTTTTCCTTTAGTTTAAAATAACTTTTTTTAATGTAATTATATTGTTCCTGGAGAGACTCTCAGTAGAATCAGATTACAGGGTGTTTTGTTCCCTTTCCAACCAGTGAGAGAATCTGTATTCATTAGCCAAAATGCTTACAAAACAAGAACCCTCTAATTCAATTATGAGTAACTTCAGGAACCACATGGTTATATATTCCAGGGTGTGCAAACCACCTTCTTTAATAAACCTTGGGGTTTTATATTAAACAGAACAACTGAAAAACTCTATGGCTCAGCCATCCTTAGTACATCCCTGCCAACAGAAGCTGGGCTGATATAAAACATTTCCCACTAGGTTTCATCAACATTCTCTACAACTTATATCTCAGCTGCTGCCTCCCATCCAGCTGTGTCTGCTTATCAGAATCTGCACCCCGGAAGCTGGCAGGAAGGTGCTGCTGACTGACAGCCTGGTGATAAGCAAAGGCAGCAAAGTTGCTGAAATGGATTATTGCTAACACTATCCATAGCATCACCCAGTCAGATCCAGGGTGGTTCAGGCATCACTGTCCGCTTCCTTGAATCAACACACGTGTGATTTGAAGGAAGTAGCTAAGGAGAGCAATTTCCTAGATCTACATAAACAGCAGCACTTGAACTGAAAACAGCAGCACCATTCCCAACAGTGAGGAAGAAGGCAAATTTAGATTGTGGAGAGCTTGGCAAAGTCTCTTTATGAAATAAATCTTCAACCACCATGGAAAGTTAACACCACATGAGCTGCTAATGAAACGTGCCCCCCCCCTTCCTGTGTTGAGCTGAGCATTGAGCACTCTCTGCTATTTTAGAATCATCATAACAAATGCGCAAAGCAGTGAACAAATACTCTGTGCTCTGTTTCTGCCCCTTTCCCCACCATGCTTTCCACTTAAAATGGATGGCATTACTGCACACCAGATATTACATTTCCCAAAGAAATAGGGGGACAAGAGGTGAACTGTAGCATTCCTGGTCATGGGGAAGGAAGTTTAGAGTTTGTGGTTGCTTTCACTGATCTATCGAGTCCATGGCAGAGTGAAGGGAAGTCTGATGGTCTGAGCAGAGGACTGAAAGTCAGGTTCTCTTGGATCAAAATCCTGGCTTTGACACTACATACACCTCTGTACATAGGTGCTGTAACTAGGGGTTCTGAGGATGCTGCCGCACCCCCTGGCTTGAAGTGGTTTCCATTGTATACAGCAGGGATCGGCAACCTTTGGCATGCGGCCCATCAGGGAAATCCACTAGCTGGCTGGGCTGGTTTGTTTACTGGCAGCGTCCGCAGGTTTGGCTGATCGCAGCTCCTACTGACCGCAGTTCGCCATTCCAGGCCACCGGGGGCTGCAGGAAGTGGCACAGGCCGAGGCATGTGCTGGCCGCTGATTCCCGCAGCCCCCAGTGGCCCGGAACGGCAAACTGCGGCCCGTGGGAGCTGCGATCGGCCGAACCCGCGGACGCTGCCAGTAAACAAACCATCCTGGCCCATCAGCAGATTTCCCTGATGGGCTGCGTGCCAAAGGTTGCTGATCCCTGGTTTAGAGACTTCTCCATTGACTCAAAGGTTTAGGTTTAGAGACTTGTCTAGCATCTCTTGGCCTGCTGGATATGGCATAACAAAGGAGACTGAGATTTTTATTCATAGGGAATACCGTACCAGATGGTTCCATTAATTCCTGTTCTTATGAGAGACAGAAATGATAAAGAAAATCCTCCCAAACACCTTACAGTATGGAAAGAAACTGACAAAATGCTATGAACTGAAGAACAAAGAAACCCAGCGTACTGAATCTCAATGGAAAGGATGAAGCCTGGTGCAAGGTGAACAGCAGAGCATTCCAGAGATGAAGAATTTAGTGAATATAACATGGAATCATAGAAATTAGAGATGAGAGAACCTTCTTAATTCATCTTGTCCATGCAGAAAGCAATGAAGCTGAGGAGCACTGAACAAGAAATAAAATCAAAGACTGCCTCAGCAGGGTTATTATAGCTACACAGAGTCAGTAGGTTGCTGTACCTATGACTCTGCCAATGTCAGAGTGCTCCTTAAAGTATATTCTCAAGTGCTTTATCCAGTTTAGTCAATGACTTAAGCAATTTTTTTTTTTTTTTACCTCCTCCCTTGGGAGGATAATTGCAGTCAGCTATAGATGTAATGGCTAGGATATTTTTCCTGCAGCTTAGCCTACATTTTCCTTTGCTCACTTAATGAACGAGCCTATTGGCATGCGTGAAAGCTTAATTTATTAAAGAATAAACATATCATGAGATCTATTGCCAATTTAATTATACTGTTTGCACGGAGTCAGGGCTCCTGCACAATGTTTATGGGATTAAGTTAGGAGTAAAAGCCAGACATATTCTGTTTCTGATTTTGACCAAAAGAATAAAGTGAAGCAAAAAGATACTTAAATGAGTCACATCTCTGAGAAGGAGACGATAAAGTATTAAGGAAGCAACAGTAGTGGGACATCCATAAATAAGCAGCAGTCAACCAACCAGACATTTAGTCTCACACAGGATTGAGCCTCTCCCCTTTCATTGCCCCAGTGCAGAATGCGTTTTCAAGTAATCAACTGAGCAAAGACGCTCCCCACATCGAATGGGATGGTGACTAACCATTGGAACAAACTCCCAAGGTAAGTGGTGGATTCTCCATCTCTTGAGGTCTGCCAATCAAGACTGGATGCCTTTCTGGAAGAAATGCTTAAGCCAAACACAAGTCATTGGGCTCAGTACAGGGGTAAATGGATGAAATTAAAGGGCCTGTGATATTCAGAAGGTCAGACCAGATGATCAAATGGTCACTTCTGGCCTTAAGAGCTAGGAAACTATGAATGAATAAACTTTCAAATGCTCATGACAAGGATGATGTTAATGTCACTATTTGTGTCAATAAGAAATGGTCATCTGATTAAGAGTTTGTATAATCAGACCTCAAAAGAGGATAATTTTATAATCTCTACTTTTTATTATATGTCTTACAATAAAACTTAGCTCAGTGGTGGGCAACCTGCAGCTCATGGGCTACAGGTGGCCCATCAGGGTAATCTGATTGCGGGCTATGAGACAATTTGCTGATGTTGACCGTCCGCAGGCTTAGCCCTTACATCACTCCTGATCTTCAAAGATCCTTGAAAACACTAACCAAAATATATTTTGTTGCAACAATCCTGCCAGATAGGTAGAGACATCGTATTATACTCATTTTTAACAGATGTGAAACTAGAGCTTGCCAGCCTGATTCCCCCACTGCCTTATGTAGTTGTTTACATCTATGCAAAGTGGGGGTTAAATACTACCACTCCAACTTGGTGGCATTTTACATCTGCTTCTCCCCCTTTGCACCAGTGTAAATGACCATCCAGCCATATATATGTACTAGGGAAAGGAGATAAAAAAAATGCAACACAAAACTTTACCCATCCCTCAAAATGAAACCTTCTGGCAAGTTCAAAGATGTTCATTCTTCCATGCACAACTTTTTGCCTCATCTCCCCCTTTTTTCTCTGGGTGGGAAAGCCCCAGTCCAATGGCTCCATAAAGCGCTGGATTATAGTAGATTATATAAGCACCCACAGTTATCACCACTGTGGAAATTGTTGTGGTGGCAGTGTTAAGCTTTTCGTAGATCACTTACTCCTCTAACCTTTCTATAGCATAAAACCTTTGGTACAAACTGTGCCTTCAATCACAAGTGACAATGGGTTTGCTAATCTCACCCTATTCCTGCACATCTCAAACCAACTACCTGAATGGCAGCCTTGGACCAGGACTAAAATAATAAAGCTGCTGTAGGTAAGGAGTAAGACGCATTAGTAGAACGGTCTATGCTCCTTACTGCATTTGTACAGTTTATTCCTGACTCAAGCCTGTACTGCTGCTCCCTCAAAGTCACTAACAATTTCTTTTGAAGAAGTAAAAAGAAAGACATCCAACAAGTCATCTTATTTATTGCAGAAAAACCTCTTATAGATTCAGTGTTAAGGTGATCATACTGTTGTAGACCCACAAAATATTTCACTACAGTGGACGGGTAATTAGAGGAAAAAATGACAGATAGAAGCTTCTGAGATTACATCAGTCAATAACTAAATACTAGCTCACCCTACAGTGAACTCAAACTGAGATAAAAGTTCATTTTAAGGGGCTAAGTGAAAAATATACTAGAGAGCAGAAGCTCTGGCACCTCTGAGGTAGATCCGGAATGTTTCTGCACCAAGGTGCAATTCCAGTCAGTATACACAAACTTCCAGCAGCAAGATTTGTAATTCCTCACTGTCGTACCAAAAAATGCCATTGGATGCTAGGGAAGACTGGGTGTTTTGCAATGCTACCTCTTGTGCTGTTCTGGCTGAGATTATGTTTTCACTGGTGCAATGTACTATTTTTAATGTTTTTTCCAACTTTCTTCACTAGCAGCAGTGCTTAATACTCTAATACCTCTGTAGAAAATGCTGCTGTTAGAAGTGGGGCTTTGTGGTTTTTTCCTTAACTCACTCATCCAGCCAGATTGCAGAGTTAGGGACCAGTCCTGCTCCCTTGACTTTAACAAGGGGTAGGAGAAGGACCTACACTTTATTGCTTCAATGCATTTCCTTTTAACAACCTCCTCTTACATTCACACCTGATGCTACACATATCTTCAAGTGAGAAAAATCAATTTGTTATTAAACTTGCAGAGATACCTACACAGTCTTTAATCAACCATCCGTTTATTTGGAACTTCTGCCTGACTGGGGTGTTTCACAAGGAATCCATTTAAACTGACGTCAGGGAATGCCTATGGCTCTTGCGTAACTGAGGCAATCTTAGCAAAAATTCCACTCAAAGGTGACCTGCATAGCAAGAATTAAAATAAAATATTTTGCCTTTTACTGCTCTGTTCTGATGTATAAAGACCCTTTTCCACTTAATGTGGCTGTAAAATGGTGCCAGGATACTCTTGTTACTCCACTCAGTCTAGAGGGGGTTGGAATCCTGGGGATAGCAACAGGGTAACTATTGCTGACATATTGATGCAGCTGTGGCTTATTAAACTCCATCTTGAAAATAAAGATAGATAAAGTCTGGTCTTGAGAGAAGTAACTCTAGGAGCAACCTAATCTGTGGAAACAAAGCAAAGGGCTGGGGGTTCATGAATTATTTTGGAATTGCCTTTTAGTTAATAAAACCAGACCACAACTGGAGTGACCTTTTGACTTGACAGCTGTGTTATTTGGAGCTAGATGGGAGACTCAGCCAGATGAAGTCTACCAAGACATCTTAGTTTTGCCCCATCAGACTTCTTGTTCCAGTCCTAGTCCTTTCTTGAACAAAGATTCACAATGACATATAACAATTTGTTCATATAATACAGAGTGGGATTTTCAAAGCTGCCTAAGGGATTTGGATGCCAAATTCCCATTAGAAATTACCAGATTTTCAAACTTGTTTGTTTATATAGGTATATAAAATGCTATGTATCTATTAAAGCAAACTGTGAACTCTAGATAGACGAGCTATTCTAGCAAGAGATGCATGAATAATAATGATTAATGTATCTTTCACTGTTCAAATTGTAACTAGTCACAATATTTTCTAAAGCAATTGCTAAGTGAAATTAACTGTAATATTTCTGTAAATAGCTCTTGGTTTTTAGCTTGTTCACAAGCAGTTTGTTGCAAGTGTGCAATATTCAAAATATGAACTGTTTATATTGGGCACATACATTATATGGCAAGTTTCTGTTCCTTGACTGGATAAGCATAGATTTGTAGGATCAAGTTTGCGGATCCAATACTTTCAATTAATAATTCAACGTTACTGCCAGCAAATATTCAGCAGTATTCACTTGGAACTGAACATGCTTCAGTGAATATTCCCACCAGTAAACTCATTTTCCAGAATATTAAACTCATGCAAACACAGGCAAAGAAAATTTATTTTCAAATTAATATTTGCAGAATATATTTGTTCTACTATTTGCCCAGCTCTAATTCTATCACAGCTCAACACTTGACCCCAGATCCATAAAAGTATTTAGGCTCCTAACTTCCATCTGGGCCTTAGTCCTTTATAGAGGACGATTTAAACAAATTCTCATTCAATAGGCCAAATACCACCCTCAGTTATGTGTGTGTGGCCCATGGAACGTATTAGGACAACTGATAATTATTCATGTTTTTCTGTGTTACTTAAGACCTCAGTCAACATTAACTCTGTGTTTCCAATTCATCTGACAAGGGTTCTTCATAAATATATTGCAATTAGAGCTTAAACTGCAAAGTTCTTTGAACATCCCAATAGTAAAGAGGGACATACAATGCTGAAATCTGACTTGCTACTGAACATTACAGTGTAACAGCAGTTAGACTCCAGGCACATCCTGTAGAACAGTGATTTGCAAATTTTTCAGCCAATTAAATCTATTTAACAGATAAAGGTCGTGATTGGACGCCAGCACCTGTGCAGAGCTCATTGGTTCTGGAAATAGTCAAATAATCACCAGAAGGTTCAGCTAGAGTCTGGCAAAAAGACTACACAGGAGAATGCATTCCTCAGGATACCATACTCATCACCACTGCTTCTTGTAGGATATAGACATTTTCCCTCCAAGTTCTGTGACGTTCCCTTCTGATTTACCTGTTTAATTTATATTCCACAAATACCAGACACTGCGGAAATGTTTCGGGTTGTGGAATTTTCACACATTTGTATTAAGTTCCTGCACTTTGACAGATACTCAGAGAACATCCTGATGGGGCCCTTTTCTGCACTCATTCCTCAGACAAAACTCCCATGGAAAATGAGAGCTTTGTCTGAGTAAAGAGTACAGGACCAGGCCCACACTATCACTCTACCTCACACAGTATTTCCCCACCTAAATGAAGTTACATTCAGGAAGAGAATCTCAGTCCACAGAGGATAATTTAGGGATAGCCATCCCCCATGAAAAGTAAAGTACACATTCCAATGCCTGTTAAGATATTTTAACATTATTAAAGTAAAATGAGAAGAAAAAAGGGTAGGGATAGGCAGGGCCAAATTAAGGCAGATAGTGACTCTAGCCATGCCTCAACACTGGGCCTTTCATGGCTTTACACCTGTAGCCCTGCCCTGCCCCCGACTCCCAGAGAATCGGGTGCAGCAGCATGGGTGCGGGGGCTCCATCTTTCCTTTCAGGACTGGGAAAGGGGGCCCAACCTTCCTGCCTTCAGGGACAGCGGTAGGGATAGTCTCCTCACCTCAAGAGCAACAGTGAGGAAGACTCTGAGCAGCCAGGTATTTTTACGTGGATGGGTGGGCCAGACCCAGGGTACCCTTCTCCTACCAGTCCTCGGCTGGGGTGGCACTGGCAAGTCCTCTCAGAGCAAAGGGGCTTGGAGTTAGAACCCCAGTGAGACGAATGGGGCAGTTCACACACTCAGAGCTATTGTTTCAAGCTCTCTGCAGATGCCGGCAGATCCCATTGCATTGGTCTGCACTCCGTTTACATTTTCAATTTTTATCTCCTAACTATGAGGATAGAAAATTTACTTTAAGTGAAAACTGAAGTTCTAATGTAATCACATTACCTCAGGAGCATGGGCCCTATGCACAGGCCTATGATGCCTGTGCCTTAAATCCAGCCCCAAGGATAGGGGTAGAAGAGTATGCCTATAAATAGAAAGATATAACATTTAACACACAGAGTAGGGAACTGTGTGTGTAAATAGATGGATAGGAAGACCTACGCATTGACATCATGGGTGTGCAGAGAATGTTCATGTGATAAATTTGTCACATGACTGTGCAATTTACATGCCTGGGGCAGTATCATCTGTGTACTAATCCCTCTTATCCTAACACTCCAAACCTCTAAGCAGCTTCAAACAGATGCTATTAAATATATATATCTCAACTTGCCAGAGAAAGGTTTCTTCCTTTTCCTTGCTCACGCAATTACACTTGCTTAAGGCCCAGACAGCTTTTCTATACATAAAAATGTCCTAGCTTTAAGGTATGATATCTCAGGATACTACAGGGATTAGAAAAAGAAGCTTTATACCACTGGATGTGAGGGATAGGAGTACTCTTCTCAATAGATCCCAGCATTTTCCCTCAAGCCTGCAGCACCACAAGATGCTGGACTTTTAAGCACCACCACTTTTAATGTACCAAAATTTACTTCCGATTTTTTTTTTAACATCTATTAGTTTAAATGTTTCTCTCTCTGAGAGAAATTGGACTTATAGTAACTAAAGCACTTGGCTATACAGGCATAGGGATACAATATATATTTCCAAAAAGAAAAATCCTTCCTAAATTAGTTTGTCTGCAAGATGCACAATACATGATACTGAGGTATGGTAGGAAGTTTTATCAGCATGAATGTGGAGTGTCATTTTTACATACTTATTAAAATACAGTTCTGTAAAATTTAACAAGAAATACAAAACCACTTTGAAAGCCTCAAAATTCCCTTTCGTGCCATATGTTACATTTCCAATCTTGTCATCTCCCCAGAAGAAAGCAAAAGAAAAAAGGATGAAAAATATAACAGGATTCGAAACTACTTACTAGCTAGAAGAGAGAGGTGCAGTCATTTGCATAATGTCCCCCTTAAGGCTGCAGCTTCTTGATTCTATCAAATATAAAGAGCCAGCCACAGAAAGGGATACTGGGAAAAACAAGGTTCCTGTCACAGTGTTGCCAGCTCTCCTGTTATTTGTGTTTTCGTAAAGCCACAGAGCTGCAATCAAGAGATTGCATGAGAATCTCAGGTCTCTTTTAAAAATAAAAAAATACATTTGTAACCTTGGTGGTTCCAGAGAAAAGTTTGAAAATGTGACCTGACTGCACACTAAGCTCAGAAACCAGCAGGCAAATGAAAGAAATCCAAATCTGATTTAAAAACAAAAAAAATCATCTTTACACACTATATTTAAGCTCTGATGTACCATAAAATATAACACAAGTAATAGTAATTTACTAGGATTACAGAGTTACTAACTAACTGTAGTCTGTAACCTATCATTTAAATCAGCTTCTGTACCAAATGACTGGAGGACAGCTAACGTGACACCAATTTTTAAAAAGGGATCCAGAGGTGATCCCGGCAATTACAGGCCAATAAGCCTGACTTCAGTACCAGGCAAACTGGTTGCAACTATAGTAAAAAAAACAAAATTGTCAGACACATAGATGAACATAATTTGTTGGGGAAGAGTCAACATGGTTTTTGTAAAGGGAAATCATGCCTCACCAATCTATTTGAATTCTTCGAGAGGGTCAACAAGCATATGGACAAGAGGGATATAATGTACATAGAGATTTTCAGAAAGCTTTTGACAAGGTCCCTCACCAAAGGCTCTTAAGCAAAGTAATCTGTCATGGGATAAGAGGGAAGGTCCTCTCATGGACTGGTAATTGGTTAAAAGATAGGAAACAAAGGGTAGGAATAAATGGTCAGTTTTCAGAATGGAGAGAGGTAAATAGTGGTGTCCCCCAGGGGTCTGTAATGGGACCAGTCCTATTCAACATATTTGTAAATGATCTGGAAAAAGGAGTAAAACAGTGAAGTGGCAAAATTTGCAGATGATACAAAACTACTCAAGATAGTTAAGTCCCAGGCAGACTGCGAAGAGCTACAAAATGCTCTCTCAAAACGAGGTGACTGGGCAATGAAATGGCAGATGAAATTCAAGGTTGATAAATGGAAAGTATCACACATTGGAAAACATAATCCCAACTATACATATAAAACAATGGGGGTCTAAATTAGCTGTTACCACTCAAGAAAGATCTTGGAGTCATTGTGGATAGATCTTGGAAAACATCCATGCAATGTGCAGCAGCAGTCAAAAAAAGCGAACAGAATGTTGGGCATCATTCAGAAAGGGATATAAAATAAGACAGAAAATATCATATTGCTGCTATATAAATCCATGGTACGCGCACATCCCGAATACTGCATGCAGATGTGGTCGCCCCATCTCAAAAAAGATATATTGGACTTGGAAAAGGTTTAGAAAAGGGCAACAAAATTGATTAGGGGTATGGAACGGCTTCCGTATGAAGAGAGATTAATAAGACTGGTACTTTTCAGCTGGGAAGAGAGACTATTAAGGGGGGGATATGATAGAGGTCTATAAAATCATGACTGGTGTGGAGAAAGTAAATAAGTGTTATTTACTCCTTCTCATAACAAAAGAACTAGGTCACCAAATGAAATTAATAGGCAGCAGGTTTAAAACAAAGAAAAGGAAGCATTTCTTCACACAACGCACAGTCAACCTCTGGAACACTTTGCCAGAGGATGTTGTGAGGCCAAGACTATAACAGGATTCCAAAAAGAACTAGATACATTCTAGATACAATAGCTATTAGCCAGTATGGGCAGGGATGGTGTCCCTAGCCTCTGTTTGCCAAAAGCTGGGAATGAGCAACAGGGAATGGATCACTTGATGATTACCTGTTCTGTTCATTCCCTCTGGGGCCCCTGGCATTGGCCACTGTTGGAAGACAGGATCCTGGGCTAGATGGATCTTTGGTCTGACCCAGAATGGCTGTTCTTATGTACACTACTTTAGAATTATGTACTCTATTGAAAATATATTGTGTTGCAAGATTGATTAAATTATTCTCAGGATTTCAAATTCTATGTGATCACTCCCCTCTTTTGTCTTGTTTATACCATACGCTGCCGACTGTCTTGAGTGTTATTTAATTATTTTAAGACACCGATTGTAGAAATGACACTATATAGGTAAAAAGAAAAGCAGTACTTGTGGCACGTTAGAGACTAACAAATTTATTTGAGCAGAAGCTTTTGTGAGGTACAGCTCACTTCATCGGATGCATTCAGTGGAAAATACAGTGGGGAGATTTATATGCAGAGAGAACATGAAACAATGGGTGTTACCATACACACTGTAACCAGAGTGATCACTTAAGGTGAGCTACTACCAGCAGGAGAGCGGCGGGAACTTTTGTAGTGATAATCAAGGTGAGCCATTTCCAGCAGTTGACAAGAACGTCCAAGGAACAGTGGGAGGTGGAAGGGGGGGGGGTAAACATGGGGAAATAGTTTTACTTTGTGTAATGACCCATCCACTCCCAGTCTCTATTCAAGCCTAAGTTAATTGTATCCAGTTTGCAAATTAATTCCAATTCAGCAGTCTCTCGTTGGAGTCTGGTTTTGATGTTTTTTTGTTGAAGTATTGCCACTTTTAGGTCTGTAATCGAGTGACCAGAGAGATTGAAGTGTTCTCCAACTGGTTTTTGAATGTTATAATTCTTGACATCTGATTTGTGTCCATTTATTCTTTTACGTAGAGATTGTCCAGTTTGGCCAATATACATGGCAGAGGGGCATTGCTGGCACATATCACAATGGTAGCTGTGCAGGAGAACGAGCCTCTGATATTGTGACTGATGTGATTAGGCCCCATGATGGTGTTCCCTGAATAGATATGTGGACACAGCTGGCAACGGGCTTTGTTGCAAGGATAGGTTCCTGGGTTAGTGGTTCTGTTGTGTGGTGCGTGGGTGCTGGGGAGTATTTGCTTCAGGTTGGGGGGCTGTCTATAAGCAAGGACTGGCCTGTCTCCCAAGATCTGTGAGAGTGATGGGTCGTCCTTCAGATTGTAGATCCCTGATGATGCGCTGGAGAGGTTTTAGTTGGGGGCTGAAGGTGATGGCTAGTGGCATTGTGTTATTTTCTTTGTTGGGCCTGTCCTGTAGTAGGTGACTTCTGAGTACTCTTCTGGCTCTGTCAATCTGTTTCTTCACTTCAGCAGGTGGGTATTGTAGTTGTAAGAACACTTGATAGAGATCTTGTAGGTGTTTGTCTCTGCCTGAGGGGTTGGAGCAAATGTGGTTGTATTGTAGAGCTTGGCTGTAGACAATGGATTGTGAGGTGTGATCTGGGTGAAAGCTGGAGGCATGTAGGTAGAAATAGCGGTCAGTAGGTTTCCGGTATAGGGTGGTGTTTATGTGACCATCGCTTAGTAGCACTGTAGCGTCCAGGAAGTGGATCTCTTGTGTGGACTGGTCCAGGCTGAGGTTGATGGTGGGATGGAAATTGTTGAAATCATGGTAGAATTCCCAAAGGGCTTCTTTTCCCTGGGTCCAGATGATGAAGATGTCATCAGTGTAGCGCAAGTAGAGTAGGGGCATTTGGGGACGAGAGCTGAGGAAGCGTTGTTCTAAGTCAGCCAGAAAAATGTTGGCTTTCCGGTGGGGCTATGCGGGTACCCATAGCAGTGCCGCTGATCTGAAGGTACACACAGTCCCCAAATGTGAAATAGTTATGGGTGAGGACAAAGTCACAAAGTTCAGCCACTAGGTTTGCCGTGACATTATTGGGGATATTGTTCCTGATCGCTTGTCGTCCATCTTTGTGTGGAATGTTGGTGTAGAGGGCTTCCACATCCATTGTGGCCAGGATGGTGTTTTCAGGAAGATCACCGATGGATTGTAGTTTCCTCAGGAAGTTAGTGGTGTCTCGAAGATAGCTGGGAGTGCTGGTAGCGTAGGGCCTGAGGAGGGAGTCTAACAACATTCCACACAAAGATGGACTACAAGCCGTCAGGAACAGTATCCCCGATAATGTCACGGCAAACCTGGTGGCTGAACTTCGAATTTAATCAATCTTGCAACAATAAGGTTGGTGCATAACTGTTTGGAAAACCATCCCCAGAGAGGAGTGATCAGTGGTTCACAGTCATGGTGGAAGGGCATAGCGAGTAGGGTCCCAGAGGAATCAGTTCTGGGTCCAGTTCTGTTCAATATCTTCATCAATGAATTAGATAATGGCATACAGAGTACATTTATAAAGTTTGTGGACAATACCACGCTGGGAGAGGTTGCAAGTGCTTCAGAGGATAGAATTAAAATTCAAAATGATCTGGACAAACTGGAGAAAAGGTCTGAAGTAGATAGGATGAAATTCAATAAGGACAAATGCAAAGTACTCCACTTGGGAAGGAACAATCAGTTGCACACATGCAAAATGGGAAATGACTGCCTAGGACAGAGTACTGTGGAAAGGGATCTAGGGGGGTCATAGTAGACCACAAGCTAAATATGAGTCAACAGTGTAACACTGTTCCAAAAAAAGCAAACATCATTCTGGGATGTATTAGCAGGAGTGTTGTAAGCAAAACACGAGAAGTAATTTTTCTGCTCTACTCTGCAGTGTTTAGGCCTCAACTGCAGTATTGTGTCCAGTTCTGGGCCCCACATTTCAGGAAAGATGTGGACAAATTGGAGAAAGTCCATAGAAGAGTAACAAAAATGATTAAAGGTCTGGAAAACATGACCTATGAGGGAAGATTGAAACAAATGGGTTTGTTTAAGACTGAGTGGGGACATGGTAACAGTTTTCAAAGTACATAAAGGGTTGTTACCAGGAGGAGGGAGAAAAATTGTTCTTCTTAGCTTCTGAGGACAGGACGAGAAGCAATGGGCTTAAATTGCAGCAACGGTGGTTTAGTTTGGACATTAAGAAAAAACTGTCAGGGTAGTTAATCACCGGAATAAATTGCCTAGGGAAGTTGTGGAATTGCCATCCTTGGAAATTTTTAAGAGCAGGTCAGACAAACACCCGTCAGGGATGGTCTAAATAATACTTAGTGCTGCCTTGAGTGCAGAGTGCTGTACTAGATGACATCTCGAGATCCCTTCCAGGCCTATGATTCTATATAATGTAAGGCCTGCTCCTCCAATCCTTACTCTCATTAGTGGCCCTCACATGAACAGTACCACTAAAGTGAAGTTGATGTATATATGTGCAGCATACTTAGCATTTATAAAGTGATCTACATGTTCAAAGTGCTGTGTAGGCATTAGTTGATTAATTCTCACAACACTTCAATGAAGTAACTGGGTAAACATTGTTATACCCATTTTGCACATAGGGAAACTGAGGCAGAAATCTTAAAGGATAGATCCATAAAGAGGATTTAGACTCAGTGTTACAATGCTTAACTTTTAGGTGCCCTGCCACCTAGCAGAATTCACAGTCCTGAGTTAGGGGCCCAGGCTCCTTATACAATGCATGGGGAGAGTTAGGCAGCTAAGAATGGGGTTCACAAAAGCCAGCAGTTGAGTAGTCAGTGACTAAATTAGCTAATCTGAAAGACTGAGGAGTGAGGTTGGGCCTAACCCCTGCTCCTCAAAAAGAACTAGGTACCTACCAGAGGATGCCTCCCTTAGCTGAGGATTCATAACTGAGTCTTCTCCTGGAGTTAGATGTGTAAGCTAGGTGAGCCCTTTCTCACAAAAAACAATGACAGTGGTAGTTCTGATCCCTTATACCCAATCATCCAGCCATTAGAGTTCTCACATGAGATGTGAGGGACCCAGGTTGAAATCCCTACTCTACCTGAGGGGGGGCAGAGACTTGAATATAGGTCTCCCACATCGTAGGTATTCAGGGGTCTGGCTCTCTCAAACCCTTCCACTGAAGCAGTTCTACTTTGCACAGAAATAGGAATTGGAGCTGGGACTGCAACCTGGATCTCCAAAGAGAATGTCCTAACTACTGGACTATAGAGTCAACCACATTCTCATTCAAGGCCAATGACTATTTAAATAGTCCATAAAAAGTGGAACAATTTCAACAGGAGACACTGAGCTAGACCCATCCTAGAATACCATAATGCTGGTTAATCCTGTGTGAGATCTGGGTTTAAGTCCCTGCTCCATATCAGGCAAATGTCTTTCACTGAACACTACTCTGTAAATGATTAGTAGTAATACTGGCAGTACAGTAATGCTAGAAGAAGCTCAGTGGTTTGAGCATTGGCCTGCTAAACCCAGGGTTGTGAGTTCAATCCTTGAGGGGGCCATTTGGGGCAAAAATTGGATTACTGCCTGTTTCATTTTTGCTAACAATTAGGATACTTAAAAATTTATCTTAACATGCTAGAGCCTCTAAAACCTCCATGAAAGTTTTATAACACTCAATCCAAAACCCTAATGCCTACATTTTAACTTGGGTCCCTAAAATATGGCATTTAAATCCACATTTAGGCACTTAAATAAGTAGCCTGATTTTTCAGAGGGGCTAAGTATTTACAGCTCTCTCTCAGGTTCCTGGGAGCTATGGGTGCTCAGCGATTAAGTGAGCTGTAGCTCACGAAAGCTTATGTTCAAATAAATTGGTTAGTCTCCAAGGTGCCACAAGTCCTCCTTTTCTTTTTACTTTATATATAGTTTATATAGATACCTAAATATTGCTTTAGGTGCCTAACTTTAGGCAATGACATTTAAAAATTTTGGCCAAAGCTCTTTGATTGAGGGATCTTATTAAAGAAGTTCAGAAACATGAAGCAGACAAGCAGCCATTGTGTGGGCTGTGGAACAGCCCAGTCTGAGACAAACAAAAGGAACATTTGCATGCATAAAAGGGTGCAACCAGAGATTCAACATTAGCTTGAGGTTGCTAAGTGGAGTTGACCTGATGACTGATAAAAAAAAATCAATTGCATATGCATTTAAATTTAAGTCACAGTTCACTGTACCATTTAAAAAAAAAACAAAAAACACACCCACGAAAACCACCTCTATTTGTCTCACCAAATGGACTAAAAAAAAAAAAAAAAAAATCAACAACCCTCATTACATTTCAGTGATCACCCAAATATTGCAGTTTTTCTAACCTAAGATATAATGTTTTGATTTAATTCTGTGGAATATGGTAATACATTTTTAAAAGGGCTGCTAGAGAAACAATGGTCATAATAATTCTCCTTTGTCAATCATTTAATTGAGACTTGAATCCTCTCCTTCCCTTCTCTAGCATTGGTATCTTCTGATATTGTTTAAAGGAACCATCTGAGCAAGACCACAGAACTCCCCTTACAGATTTTAGTTTACAGGGATTTTTTTAAAACCTAGACTATATTTTATATTAAGCTCTGTAATTAATGACACTTTGAAACAGCACTGATTAAAGTTAGTAACAAAAATACAACTGATCCAAGCTATTTGATACAAGGAGTCTCACTCTATAGGGTTTCATGGGAAACTTTTTTCCTGAGTTTGGATTCATGTAGTTTCAGAACCTTTGAGTTTGAATTTGATTTGCACATTCAAACCCCAAAATTCTAAAAACACCATATGAAAACGCAGACAGCCACAAGTTATCTGGAAAATGAGCTCAAATTAACTTGAAAGGTTTCTGTGCCTTTCCATGCCACTAAATTGAGTTTTGAGTTTATAATGCAACACAAAAGTATCTTTGTTTTTTTCCTGATTATGGACTGCATTGCAGACCCAGCCAACATCACTAGTAACACCTCAAAAGAAAAGTATTAACAAATTCTAGTTAGAGGCCATTTTGTGCTCAGTAACAAATTGCATGTGTTCCCAGCACCATGGTTTTGATAATTATGAAAAACAATGAGAGTCCTTGTGGCACCTTAGAGACTAACAAATTTATTTGGGCATAAGCTTTCGTGGGCTAGAACCTACTTCATCAGATGCATGGAGTGGAAAATACAAAGGTATAAATACATGAAAAGATGTGATTTGCCTTACCAAGTATGAGGTCAGTAACGCAGTGGTTCTCAAATTTGTTCCGCCGCTTGTGCGGGGAAAGCCCATGGCGGGGTTTGTTTACCTGTCGCATCGGCAGGTTCGGCCAATCGTGGCTCCCAGTGGCCGCGGTTCGCTGCTCCAGGCTAATGGGAGCTGCTGGAAGCGGCGCTGGCCGAGGGACGTACTGGCCGCCACTTCCAGCAGCCCCCAATGGCCTGGAGCAGTGAACCGCGGCCACTGGGAGCCAAGATCGGCCGAACCTGTGGACACAGCAGGTAAACAAACTGGCCTGGCCACCAGGGGCTTTCCCTGCACAAGCAGTGGGACAAGTCTGGGAACCACTGATCTAACGAGATAATCTGTTTTCATGTCAATTGAATTATTTAAAAGCTCATCTTGTACTGATTTTTCACTTTAAATAACAGGGTCATATTAACACAAGCCTCCATTTTTGCTCTAGCAGTCAATCAAGTGACAGCATTTAGATACTTAGCTACTTGATTGTGCTCACAAATGTGGAGTCAGACTCAGAGTTGGCAACTCTATCAGGACCTAAATTTTCAAGAGAATGATTTTGAATATCTCAGTTTCTGAGGCCCCAACTTGAGTCAACTTAGAGGGCCCCGATTTTTCTGAAAACACTTTAAGGTGTTTCAAATAGGGCACCCAAAATTATTAATCACTTTTGAAAATGTAGGCCTGGATATCTAAATACCATCAGTTGCACCTGTAATTGATTATGAATGCAAAACTGTAGCCTGCATTAAGGCCCCCATTAGAAAATGGAGACCTAACACTTAAAAAATTGGGCATAATGTTCCTTTTTGTGACATCACAATTGATTTCTTTGGTAATTACAACACTGCAAAGACATGAATAAGCTGAAAGATCTAAAACTGTAAAATTATAGAATCTGCTTTTCCTGATTATTTAAACTGCAGGAAGTGAAATGCAGACGATTTACTGTATACAAGCAAATTATCTCTAAAGAGACTGTTTAAAATTTTTCCATAAGGCATCAGCGGGTGGGTTTTAAAATAAAAGCCAAGTATTAAAATAGCATCTATTTTAAGTCATGCAATTCCAGGTCAGGAGAGGAAAAGTGAGCAAGTTAAGTTAGCCTTTATCAGCATATAAAAAATATAACTCCCATCAAAAGATGTGCTGTAACCAAACTAAATGTCAGATTCTTAAATCACAGGACAGAGAATGAAATGAAATCACCATTCAATGGGACTACTGTAGCCATTGTATCTCTGGATCAGTCTGTATGTTGACTTCCAGTAGACAGAGCACCCGAAAAAGCTCTGCTGAGAAGATTTGATTCCCTGACAGCTTTGGATGACAGCCTACATAAATGGAGAGGAAAGAAAGGAGGGCATTGTCTTTTTTTCAGCTGGGCTCCTGCTTTGCTGTTCACTTCTAGAAGCCCAAAATTTACAATTGCAAAGCACTTGCTCTGGGCAGTGAATTGAAATCTTGCTTCAAAACATGTTTGATATTTTCAGCATTCATTGTTCCAGGATAAACTAGGTTTTCAGTTTAAGGTTTTTGCCCCTCTGAAAGCTCTAAAATTGAGCATTGTGGCAGCGATACACACACTCCAGTTCTCAGCTCTAAATCTAATGATATCACTTCCTTTTGTTGTTTATAAGCATGAAGAGAGTTCAGAAATACTCCGGATTTGTGAATGTTAAGTGGGTTTATTAAAAACAACAATTATTATTTAGACAAAATAATCAGGATTAGCTTCTACTTGATTCATTATGTTATTTGCATGCTTTGTGTTTTTCCCTGAAGTCAATTATTTTAAAACTCCAGGGATACTTATTATGCACATCTGCAAAATCAGCGTCAGTTCCAGGTTCACATTTTGGTGATGAATCAAGCTGGCTTAAATTCTCCCAAAAAGAGGCCAGCTCTGGCTAGACAAACAAATTGAGGTGACCTAATACCCCGGGGTGGGGGTTCATTGACAGGTGAATGGCATATTTATTCGCTTTCAACATGCTATTTACACCCCTGATGAAATAAAAATATTTTAAGATACTGTTCAAAAATGGAAGATGACGGAAGAAAACAGATGAATTGGACATTCATAAACAAACAAGAACAATATAGATAAATCCCAGAAAATACGCCCCAAAGGGATCTTTTAAGGGAGGTCTTGGGTTTTTGAATAGTTTTTGTTCAATAATGGAATTGATGTTTGGGGATTTTTTTTTTATTCATTCAGACTGAATTCAAGTGAGTTAAGCATGCAGAAAACACCAAAAATAAACACCAGTCAAAAACCATCATTACCTAGTGAGATCTTCTAGTTAAAAAAAGATTTGAGGAAATTGAAATCTGATCATCATATCCAAAAAATAAGGAAATCAGCTCTTTGAAAAATGTGGAATATGTGGTCTTTTTTTTAACATATATACTGAACTGGTTTAAACAGAAGGGTTTACTTAAAACTTGAAATTAAATGTAAAGATGGACTCAATGTTGATGTGTAGCTTGTGGTAGTAAAAACTGAATTATTATTTAAAGTATAGCCATCAGCAAAGCTGAATTATAGAATTAAATAAATAAATACCAATGGTTTACGAAAGCAAAACATGCATTGTATTATTTCAGAAACTAGGGCCTCATCCAGCTCCCACTGAAGTCATTCTCACTCTGACTCTCTATCCCAATGACTGTTAGTCGTTAACCCAACTACTACTGTTCCACTGTGGATCAATACTTAAATAGTCATCGGGTGGTGGGGGAAGGGAGGTGAAAAAAATGACAGATTCTGTAGTCCACTGGTTAGGGCACAGATTTGGGAAGCAGGAGACCCTGCATCCAGTCCCCCGCGTTAAATCACTCATTATTTATCCATGGTTGGAACAGCTTCAACAGGAAAGACTGAGGGAGGCCCACACCAGAATATTACATAACTCAGTGGTTAGAGTTCACTCCTGAGCAGTCCTGTTGAAATCCCCTCAGACAGAGGAGGGGAATGGAACCTAGATCTCCCACATCCCAGGGGAGCAGAGTAGCAGCCGTGTTATTTCAGAGTATCAGCCGTGTTAGTTAGGGGAGTACTCCAACCACTGAGCTAGCACTGATAAAGCAAGCAGTGCTACCTCCTCTTCCAGCCAGACTTTGAATGGGACCCGAAGTGGTGGGTAGCCTCTGAGAAGGTCTACCAGATCAGGTCTTGCACGTGATTTAAGTGGATGCGCACCTATCTTCCCTGGATTTGTGAATTGGTGTGGGATTTAAGCAGGAGATAGGTGTCCAGATTAGAGGGAGGCAGCAGTGCACCTGGCCAGAGACAGAAATTTAGGCATAAAGGGAAATTTTACCCTGAAAACTTAAGAGCCAAGAGAGTTTAGTCACCTATGGGGTTTGGTAAGAGTTTTGTGGATCACAGAGTTGCCTAAAACTGGGAGTTAGGTGCCTAGGTATCTTTGTGGATCCCACCCTAAATCCTGGCACTGCCACTAACTTGCTGAGAGACTTTGAGCAAGTTACCTCTGTCTTTCTCAGTTTTCCCAGTTGTAAAATGGGATTAATAACATTCGCCAGTACCTACCCCATAAAAATCTTGTGAGGAATAGCTAGTGCTGTAAAACATTAAGTGCTATACAGTATTACTATGAAATTGTCTATGCTAGGTTCATCTTTTCAGTGGAGAATACAGAAGTCATTTCAGTGTCTACAGCTCTTTTTCCTCACCATGTTTCCCACCCTGAGAGATACCCACCTCCAGCTGTTTCTAAATCCAATCCTGAGAGCAATGTTAGCTGCTAATACTTATTTCAATTAGCTTTTTCAAAATAATATTGAGCTCTGCCTTAAAGATATTTATAATCATTATGTTCCAGACTCTGTTACCCTTACTCACACTTAATAGGAACATCTTGCTCCTTGAGTAATCTCACTGGGATAACTAGGATTACTCATGAAAGGTAAAAGGTGAAAACTACTGATGTTAGAGACAGAAAACAGCTATCGGGTCATCTAGGTCAGTAGATTGCCAACGAAGTCCAGTACTTTCTAGTGCTAGTACCCGTCTAGGTTTATATGTCTCAAGCCATCAGGCTTCCAGTGTTTTCCATGGACGTTTTAGTGTAATAAATCTCAGTCAGAATTGTTTTCATAATATTGAGCATACTTATTCTTTTTCTTAATGACCAATTATGCCCTTTGTCCCACCCAATTATTCTGTTCCATTCTTACCTGTCCTAACTAGTTGCACATGTTTAGCATGGCCTGCCTCATTTCATTTGTTGTTTAGCATATTTAGATCTAATAGTCTTTCAGAACCTTAATCATTTCTGTTGCTCCTCTATGACATCCCTAAAATTTACCTCAGATTTCTAGCAGAGAGAACTCACTGTAGTATTCTAGGTATGATCCTACCTATGCGACACAGAGAAATTCTATCACCTTTTTTCTTGGCAACATAATGCTTCATGGTTGCCTCATAACAAGCTTTGAGAGTTAGGTGGAAGAACAGATCATATTAAATTAGGCAATAAAACAGATGTCTCAGTTGCTAACTGTATGAAGCACACTGCATGAATCCTCTGAGTTTTCTGACCAAATTCCTTTTAGGCATTATTTTTTAATGTCCACAGCCTTGGTATCGGGTTAAACACACTCCAGTCCAAAGAAATCTCTCAGAATTTTATCAATAGATACTAACAGCTCCAATCCAAAACACACACTTTTGAATGAAACTCCAATAGAGTCAGTCAATACTTGTTAAAAGATGGCTGATTTGCACCTTCTAAAGTCCTGTTTGAAGCTTGATTTGAACTGGTCAAGTTACAATTGCGCCCAATATCAGTGTTAACAAACACAGTTGTAAGTGCAGTTTCCCTAGTTATCTACTGCCAAGAGGGATTTACGTAAAACATTATAGAGTTTTCCTTGATAATTTATAGAACAACGCTTTCACGTGGTGTAATTTTTAAGTGTTGACGCAAACCAGAGAACTATTTCAAATAGCACGTCAAGCTCTAGTGCTGACAGCTGCCTCTGTGCCACTCAACAATGAAGTCGGCTAATGCAAGTTTACTGCAAGTTTACTAATGCAAGTTTACTGCAACAGAGCAAATCTTCAGCTCTGGGGTTTGGTTTTTTTTAAAACATTCTTTCAGTAGTTTATCCTGGGTTTTGCACAACCTTTTCAGAATTAAGCACCCTACCAGACTGCTGCCAACGAGGATTGCTTAATTCCTCACTCAAGGAGAAGTCTTGTTGTTTGAATAAAGTAGCTACTGTAGTAGACTTGCTGATATGTTAAGAGTATTACAGGATCTAGAGGTAGACTTGGGAAAAAAGGAAAGTAAGAGAAATTAAACAGTGTACTATTGAAACATAGAGGACATCATTACACGTGATGTGACTACATCAGATATGGGTAAGGGTAAGAGTGATTTAACTGGGTTACCTGCTCAGCAAAGTAATGTGTTCGAATGAAATTATACTGTGCAGTAATGCTATTTTTTACATCTTTCTTTAATGGATTAAACAAGATTCCTTTTTTGGTCCCACCTTCTGGGTGTGCTGCGGGAAGGGAAGCCACAAGGAGTTTCTTGCACAGACAGCCAGGCACCATACTGATGCAGGAGAGAATGCCCTGGCTACTGCTATGGCAGACACTAGCTACTATAGAAGAAATGAGGTGGGAAGTACTGGGGTAAGGGTGGGGCCAGGGTCTTCGTCTTCCCCCACCCCGCAGCCACTAAAGCTGTCCTGGCACACAGGCTTCATACACTGAAAGAGTGGTGGAGCTGCTGCTCTTGCATTTCCTGGGAGTTCTTTGCTAGAATTCTTATAGAGTCAGACAAAATTAGCCCAGCAGCACCTGCTGAGGTGTGGCCTCTCCATATCTGGTCCAGCATAGGCTAGTGCTTAAAAGCCACAATCTGACCATTAAAGATTATTAAGAAATGTCACAAAGTGCGACCAGAATTATACTTGATACAAGTCCCATTTAAATGGGAAACCTTAAATTCGTGTCTGGAAATATGTCAAAGAGTATCTACAGTGATTTGTATAAAGAATGAAAGCCACTATAGCTGCAGCTGAATCTCAAGGGCCTACTCCTGCACATTGCTGGGCACCTCCAGCTCCCAGCGGAGTCAAGGGTGTTCTGAGCACCTATCAGAATCAAACCCCAAGCTGGCACCTACATTTTGAACAGAGATTAAATCATCTGTATTTCTTTTGGATTCAAAGCATCCCTCCTAAACACTGACCCATCATTCACTAAAATTAAAGACCAGGGTATAAGCCAATGTCATTTTCATTGCATCTTCACAGCATTTGGTTGATTCTTCTACCTGGATGTGAATTGGCCTGACAGCCAGAGAACTACAGTTTTAAATGGACTCTGCACTCCTCCTTCAGAGCTCAGTGGGGAGCTGCATCCAATTCTCATCCCATAGTTAAATGAACCACTGAGAATCTTAACCTAGCAGTTACACTGAGCTGCAATACAGTCTAAGTGGGAACAGTGGCCTCATTCTAGCAATGCCTGAATTATATGAAATTAAGGCACCCCTAGTTTCCCAGTCCCTACATGCAGGCAGGCTGGCTTGTGTGTGCTTGGCATGACTGCCACTTCCTTCCAGCCACCAAGCCCCATGTACCTTAAAGCATTTCAGGCATCAGGTCTGAAGGCAAAAATCACCCCTGGGCAAAGTGCCAACACCCTCAAAATAGGACTGAAGTGCTGCAGAGCCCTTGTGCGGTCTTCTGGGGCACTTTACCCATTAAAACCAAAAGGAAAGAGAGAACCCTGGGGTACAAACATGGGGCACTTATAGTTAGGGATCTACTTGGGTCCTAAAGCACTAGGTTGGGGAGTACATCCCACTGACCTGTTGCATCACTACCCTACCTAAACTTTGCTCACTGGTTTTCTCTGGGGGTTTGTCTCTTTGCCAGGGCCTGTGCTACATTAAAGAGACTAGACGATCTGGTGCATGGAATGTAGGTAGGAACTGGTCAGAAATATTTTCTCACTGATTCTTCCCATGATTCCCACAACTTTAGAGAGGAATGGTGATTTATTGCAATGGATTTATGGTTCGTTCCATGTGATTTGTGACAAAATAAGCATAAGGCTCTTGCTCAGGTCTTCTGCGTAAGTCTCACATGTGTCTGTTAAGCTAGTGAGCTGTAAACTGGAAGCACAGAACTAATCTGAATTCTTGCAGCTTGTGAAAGTTCATCTGTCAGAGCAGTTTCTTTAACAAGCACCCTGGGAATTTACTGGAAAAAATTACAACAGCATAAGCATTCCCTCAACATGCTGCAGTTTATTAAAAAAACCTTTGTTTTTATCGATTCTTTTTCAAGCACCAAACACTGACACTTACAGAGCCATGATGCTAAAACACAAAGAAGGCAAGAGAAAGAAGCAAAAGGAAAAAATATAAATATAAATAATGGGCCTGACTTTGTCTCACAGTTTCACCTTGTGAATCAGAAATAATCCCACTAAAGTGCATGGAGTTACACCAATTTAAGTGAGAGGAGAATCAGGCTCAATATCTATGGCACGTACCATGAGAAAATAGAATTTGCACTTCTGCACCAGAATCCTAGGCCATCATAGACAGTCTCCTGTTTACAGCAAACGACAGATACACGATGCTTCAGAGGAAGGGGTCTCCTTCCTCTCCTCACATCAAGACCAATGGTTTACTTAAATCCCACTTAAACCGTCAAAAAGAGATTTATACCAGCCGTTAATGTCATAGTGACCAACTGTTCTTGTATTATGGGATGACATTAAAAATTGGGATTGATCAATTTTCACTATACTGTTCATAATCAAATTACAAATAAAGAGGGAGAGGGGAAACTGATATTATGCAGGCACTAGTCATGGCTCCATTATTAAACTTGTTTCAGAGTAACAGCCGTGTTAGTCTGTGTTCGCAAAAAGAAAAGGAGTACTTGTGGCACCTTAGAGACTAACCAATTTATTTGAGCATGAGCTTTCGAAAGCTCACGAAAGCTCATGCTCAAATAAATTGGTTAGTCTCTAAGGTGCCACAAGTACTCCTTTTCTTTTTATTATTAAACTTGAGTTCTGTTTTGCACTTACATATACAACACAAATTTGCACAGAGAATAAGAATTTAGAGTAACTCTCCTGAAGTTAATGGAGCTATTGTGAATTTATTAAAATATAGATGAACTCAGAATTGTGCCAAATATCTATAATTGTAGTATAATACACACTAGTGTGATTTGGCCAAGCATCTATAATTGTTTCATGATATATTATCTGGACAGAGTCAGGCGACAGGCAACACAGAAATAATAACTCAAACACTGAACATCTTAATAACCTGGTTTGCAGGTGTTAATCATACCCTAATAAAAAAAGAAAAGAAAAAGAAAAGAAAGAGACCAGATAGTAATGACATGTAATAGAGATGGTGTGAACCATAAAAGCTTCAAAGACTAACTGAGAGAAGCATTCAACATTGGAATGTTTGCCTGAATTAAATTAAATTTGCTCTGCAAAATGGAGCTGCAAATCTGATAAGTTTTATGGTACAACTACTGTTTTTCTTGCTTCTGATTAAAATGGAAACACTAGAACATCTTTTCTTATTACATGGTCTCAGTACTTCCTGGGGGAACCAGGAAAGTGCAAAGGAGCACTACATGGAAGAAGGAAAAACATGTTGCCTCCACCAAGGTGTGTATAGGATGTGAGCTTCAAATTGGCTCAGATGAAAGGAAAGTGCCTGCCACTTAGATTAAGGACTAGAACTACCCAAGATGCTGCAGAAAGTCATTAATTTCAGCTCCCTGAGCCACAAGGAAAATTTAAACTGGTGGGGGAAGCAGGCAATATTGCCACAGGGGCTGTACTGATTCAGTGCATCCTCCTCTGACCTGGCCACAGCCTCTCTTTGGCCAGTGCTGATCACTTTTTGGGTGGAGCTAATTCACTGTAGGTCCCTTGGTGGAGGAGTGAACAGCCAGGCTGGTGCAGTGAGTTGTAATTAACATTTCCCTGCTCAGCTTCTTCCTGCCTTCCAGCACGTTTACTGACAAGGACCTCTGCTCGTATAGATCCTCAATCTAGCTCTAAACCATTTTCAGTAGCCCTGATATGATAAAAGTCCCATAAACTATCCATAACCTGTAGGTACCATAATGGTCATTAGCCACCCCAGGTGAAATCTTGGTCTCATTGACTTCAACATGGACAGGATTTCACCACCCATCTTTTAGCAAGTGTCATTGACTTTAGTTCCAACTGTTGTCATTCTCCTTGGTGTATAATTGGCTGAAAATTATTTTCTGCTGGATCAACTTTAGGCTTCAGTCCAAGGCAAAGGTTGTGACATCTGCTCAAATGGGATTCCACACTGCTTGACTGAGTTTCCAGTTCCACTCCAAACTGTGGCTATCAATTCCTCAGTGGCTTTGGAAAAATAGAATCATAAATTGAAACTGCTTTGTATTTTATGCAGCCCCAAGCTGCAATAAGCCTTAAAAGGGGTGGATCTTCTACAGCAGCCTGCTAATGTAGAACTATTGTTTGAGTTTCTCATTTGGGGACCTACCCAATACTGGGATTTATCCAGTAGATTTCTTTGCTGGAGTGTTGCAAATGATGTGAGCAAACCATCTGGGTACAGCAGTAAGAATACTAACAAATAGTTTGGACTTTTGATGGCAACTTCCATCCCATGGTCTCAAAGCATTTCCAAATGTTGCTCCATTTAGCCTCATTACCTACCTCTCAGTGGGAGGTTGGTAAATATTATTGTCCCTATTTGATTGATGAGGAAATAGAGGCACAGAGATGTTAAGAGATTTCTCAACATCACATAGGCAATCTGGTGCAGGTGGTCTCCTGAACTAATAACTCTGTTCTTCCTCCCTACCTAGTGCTGTCTATGTTAGGCTGACTACATTGAATACCTTTATGTATCCCCTGAAATCCATCCACATTTTTTCTTCTTTACCTCAGAATATGAGCTATTCCATAGAGAAGCCTTGGAATCGTAAAGACATTACTTTCCTGCTCGCCACGCCCAAGCTCTTTGAGTGTGTGAACTTTGCAAGAAGTTGTACTTCAGGCCAATTAATGAAGAAAAAGCTTTAAGGTTTTTTTTTTTTCTGGTAGGAACCATACTGATGCTTTTTTCATCTTTCTCTGATAAAGTGCTTGTTTTAGAGTCAAAGAATCATGTTGTAATATGTTAAATTTTGGAAAACAAACCACTACTAACTCCCTTCACCTCCGTTTGTACCTCTTTCCAGTACATCCAGAAACAATTTAGGCTTCTTTCTCATGCATCATAGAAGTAATCTGGAATTACTGGGTATATTTTAGGGTAAGATGTTCATAGGTATGGAATCCTGGGAATAGCATTCATCCTAATGGATGGTATTTGATATCAGTGTCACATCTGCAGTTCCACACATCTTCCCTAATCAAGCTTAATCTTAAATTTAAATTAACTAAGTCCTTGACATCACTGTTATCAAAGCCAAATATTTTAACCTCTCAGGCATCCACTTAAGCTTCCAACTATCCCGCTGAGAATTGGAACATCCCTTCAACATTGGCCAGCCCTAATACTTTTCCTAATTAACCTTATACAGTGATTAGATATGGAACCAAAGTCACGAACAAGCTTCAGTGAAAGAGAGGCTATTTAATTGGGGCTGGTCAGCTACAGTGTTTTCAACTACAGACATTAGTTCTTTGTATTGTTCCAATTCCCAGTAATCAAGGATTCTGGCAAATTCTCCTATCTCTTAGGGTTTTATACTGCCACGTATCACTATAATAACTGAGTGCCTTCCATGTAAAAATCAGTAGCAAGAGTTACATCCCTAGTGGACTTCATGGATTATTCTCTCTTTTTGAGGTCAAAACTCTGCTTGTTTTAGATTTTATTAGTTTCCTCTTTTTTTGTAGTTGGTGGGATTTTATTGAGTAGAAGCGGGTGTCAGTGTCATGCGTGTCTCTCTTATGACAAAAAGGTTTTTTCAGAGATGAAGATTTTTGCAGGGTTTCCTAAAAACAGTCTGGATTCAGCAGATAATCTCCAAAAGTATTTTCCTATTGCTGGATTCCTTCGACGGAGAATTCTCGATCGCCAGCTGTCATGCCCTTTGTCATGGGCTTTGCAATCTGTATTGTCCCCTAAGAGCAGAGCTGTCAAGGAGGTTCCTAGACTGAAATTCAGAATTGGATATAGTTGGGGCGTGACCCATTAATCGCTTTGAAATTTAGGGCAAAGGCCTTAAATTGGCTTTGAGAGCTGACTGGAAACCAATGGAAAGACCTGAGCAGGGGCCCGATATGCTCATAGTGGCCCAAGCCAGGGAGAAGGCAGGCAGCCTCATTCTGTGCCGGCTGGAGCCTATGCATTGTCTTCACATTCAGCTCCAGGTACAGTGACCTACAATAATCCAGCCTGGAAGTGACAAAATGTATGGATCATAGTAGCTAGGTCTTCATCTAGGAGGAAAGGACAAAGTTTCCCAGCAAGAACTGCTGTTGCAAATGGTTTTTAGCCCCTATATAGCATGTGTTTTCAAGATCGAAAGAGATGGGGGGAGGGGGTGTTTAACACTAGCAGTTACTTCTCTCATGCACATATAGTTTGAATATTTGATCTATTCACATAACCCATCACCCAACTTCAGTTGGCTGCAGTGCTAAGAACAAGTAGTCCCACCTCACTCTTCTCACCATCTACAAAAGTGGCTGGTGTAAGACTCTCCTTTGTATTCATGCAAGTTAAAAATGTTAAAAAAGTTAACTGTCTAGCATCATTAAATAGCAACCTGTTCTGATTGAATCCTACTTGGTTAAACTGAATTATACTTGACAGGATTTTTTTCTAATCTGCCTACCAGAACCATTGTCAGTATTTTACAATCTATATTTTTTACACTCACTTGGTACCTTCAGAAACTTGAGGATTACGATTAGGAACAGTCTTATCCTTTGGGATTCAAAACCTTCCTGTCCATAGCAGACTTAGACATTTGTCTGCAAATTGTTAGCACATCTTTATAGGAATTGTCTCAGCAATCCTTCAAGCTCTGGTCTCTTGCTGGCTTTTTATGGCACAAATTGCTTCCATAATTGCCTGCTAGCTATGCTCCTGTCCCAACGTTCTTTCTGTTCCTAAATTGGCTGTGGGAGTTCAACTAAGTGAAAGAACTTAATGTATTCTGCAGTATATGAACTGTCCGTGGCTGCATAAATATTTGAGAAGAAATGCTTCATTTAGAGACACCACTTAACATTGTCCTTTTGCCAGACCATTTTATTAATTAAAATCAGTCCAATGGCAATAGTTTTCTGAATTACTAATGCAAGATGGAATGGACTATCATTTCTAGCCTGTAATATACTTTATCTTATGACTGCGATGTCAAGACACTTCGATGTGTCTTTGTATAGTATTACAGCTCAGTCACCTGTTAAATATTCTAATCCGAGTGTCTCTAATAAATCATTCTGAGTGGATGAAATTATGAAAAAAATCCCATCTTGGAAGGAACACTTTACTTGTGTGCTGCATGTTCTTATTAGCTAACTACAGATTCTAAAAATAGACAGTAATTCAGTGCTTGAGAACGCCCGATACATTCCTCAGGGCTCACTAAGGCTAGTCTGAGGCCACAAGGTACACTCCAGCTGAAATATGGTTTAAAGTGTGGGTACATTTCATGATCTTTTGAAGCATGTGAAGGTCCCTGTTCCAGTATTTGCCCTGTTGACCTTGGGCCAGGTTTGATGTTCCTATAGAGAGGATGGATGGTCCAGGGGTAGCACACTAGCCTGGGGTGTAGAATACCCAGTTTCAATTCCCTTCTCTACCACACGTCCTGTGTGACATTGAGTAAATTATTTCATCTCCGTGCCTTGGGTCCCCATCTGCAAAATGGGGATAATAGCACTCCCCTACTACACTGGGGTGCTGTGAAGATAAAGACATTGAAGATTGTGAGGCTCTCAGATACTATGGAGATTGTATCTATCTATCTCCATTATAGTAGCACTGAAAAAATTCTCCTAATTTCCTGTAATGGGGGAAAAATGCTTAACAGCTTGCCTTAAAAAGAGTAGCTAGCAGAGTGTGAATGATTTTGTCCTTTGCAGCCAACAGTGGGGTTTTATTCACAAGGATGGTGTTTTTTAATATGCTGTCAGAACTTGTCACTCTCTAAACCCAAAACATTTTACTGTCTGATGGAAAGGGATAAATATGTTTTTTAAAATGGAGTGTGATTTCCTACTCCAGAGGTGGATAGAATCTGTACATCCTCTTGTGTAAGTAATGATCAACAGTTTTCATTTCATATAAAAGAAGAATGCTCCTGAAAAAAATAAATTAAACTTTTCTGCAATTTATATTTTGAGATTTGCCTGGTTTTGCTCATTCTCAGCAGTTTGGGTTTAAGGTTTAAGATACAACAAAGAATTTAGGCATATGCCTAGCTTTAAGCACATGAGTATTCCTATTAAACATATGCCTAATTTTAAGTATGTGGGTAGTTCAAATCCTTTACTAATTTGCGGCCTTAGAGACTAGAACAGAAAAGAAAATTAGGCTTTACCTCTTCTATATGCTGTGAGGTTCCACAGGCCCAAAGTGTTTCTGTGCTAGCTTTCTCTTTTAGCCAGTGAGTAAAGTTACGTTACTGTGCAACAATTCAGTGATCCAGGTATTGGCAACGAGGAATGCAATTTGTGTTTCCTTCTGTGTGTGTGTGCGCGCGCACACGCCTGCCTGCCAGTACTAAAAATTGGGGTAATCACCAGAAATCCTGTCATCTATGCAGTTAACACAATATGTAATCTTTCTGCATGAGAACACCAGGTAAAAATATTAGACAGTATTCAATTTGTATTTATGATCTCTACAATAATTCCCTTGAATAGGCTAGCCAGCAATTAGTACAGTACTTGTACTTCTAATTTATCCTTTCAAGACAATGACAGGGAAGTGTTTGATCTGAGAGTGGGTAGTTTAAATAAGCAAATAAATAAAAACAGCAAGAGTTGGATAGTACCAGTCAGAGCTGGCTACTGCTGTGGTTAAGGACCTGGATCTGGCGAATACTGGCTACAACAGATACTTTCAAGTTATGTGTTTTGATTTTATTAAGATATATCAAAAATGTGCATTTCACTAAATTTTTCCTTACAAGAGTAGATATAATTCCAGAAGGGATGGTTCCAAAATGATGGTTTGTTGAATGTAACAAATAAGGAAATGGAGAGGTTTATTTAAAGAGGCATACAAAAATAACCCAGCAATAATTCCACCATATCATTTACACCTAATCTTTCTTTTTAGAGGTACCTTTCACAGAGCTGACCAAGATTGACTGGTGCTAGTCAACCCAATTAATGTATTGGACAATTTAAAAGTTGGAACTGGGGAAAATTTCAGCTAAGAAATCAACAGTCACACCAGGGCACAGATTTCATTACAAAACACAAAACTCAGCCTAGGTGCATTGAGTACAGACACATCATACACACAGCTATGTGCAGGTGTGCCCACACACAGATATGCAGGGATATAGGATTTTTACTTGGAAGGCCTAGAAGAATTAAGATTCAACAACCCTAATTGCTCCATTTAAGCTTCCTGGCACCTTGAGTCCTTAATTACACTCGATAATTCAGTGTGCTCCTCTGAAACTCTAGAGCCATTCAAATAGAATTGTGGGGTTGGCGATGTGCGCTCTGTCCCTGTCTGTGTTTGTTGGAAGGTCACCGTAGCCATAAGCCATTGTTTCTGAAGATCTCTTGGGAACTCATCTAACATCTCCTTGGGTACTGTGACTGAGTGTCACTTCCATGTAAATATCTCATAAGTAGCCAGATTGTGCCACAAGAATAAATTGTTTTACGGAATTTCTACGGAGTCCAACAGCCTAAAGGAAATGTAACATCTGTGCCTGCATGTCAGCAAGTCACACACACATGCCAGCTGCTGATTTCTCCAGTAGTCTTATCACAAGGAATTCAGGGTCAGTTTTTTAAAAGTATTAGGTACCTAAAGATGCAGATTGGCATCTAGTGAGACTTGTGCCTAGGTGCCTAACTTGTATTGATTTTTAGCTCTAAGTTACTAGAACCAAATGAAAGGAAATATATTTTGTGCTTATAATTTTAGATCGGGATGAAATACTGTGTTAACTGAGTAAGAAAGGGGAATTACTCTGAGACAATGAGGCAAATGTAGTAAAAAGGAACTTCTTGCTTTCATTGGCTTAAATTAAGATTTTTACAGCTAAATTCTGAATGATTTTATCCATGGAATGCACTCACTAAAGTCTATAGGAGCTGCATCATTAAAACCACCCATTTAGTTCTGAAATTTTAATCTTTAATTTTTCTTGCTGTTTTAGTGTAAGTTTTGTTTCCAGTTCCTATGTTTAAATTCTTCTGCGCAGTATGAAAAAAAAATTATAATATAAATCTGTCCAGACTGGGGCAACATGCCACTATTAACAGTTGCTCTTGTCTTCATTTTAGAAGGGGTCGGATTTTTACATAGGAACTGCAAAGGCAGAGTATCTGGTAGTGGTTAGAGCAAGGAACTGGGATTCAGGAGTCATTGGATGAGTTGCTGGATCTGCTATTGATTCATAGTGTGATGTGGGGCAAATCACCACCTTTAAACAAAGATAACGTTTGCCTACCTCATAAGGGTGTTGTCAGACTAATATCATTAATATCGGTTTAAAATACCTAATGAAAAACATGGTCTTGCTCTAATTCAACAAGGCACTTATGCATGTGCATTATTTTAAGTATGTGAATGGTCCCACTGAAGTAATCCAAATCCAGGACATAAAAATGATCACTCACATGCTTAAATTCCCTGTGTGCTTAAATACCTTGCTGAACTGGGGCCTTCAGAGTATTATTCTTCTTTCATGTTCATATCCGAAACATCCATTGCTCATCTAGAAAGAAATTCTCACAGCTTTCTTCTAACACTGAACAAAATCTGGGCCCAAACTACAAGGTGCTGAACACCTCTTGAGAACTGCGGTTGTGCAGGGACTCAGCACGCAGCTGGATTGGGCCTCCTCTATGTAGACATTGGGTCAAAAAGAAGAAATATGCTAAATGGCAAGAAAAAGCTTACGTCATGCAGTGGTGATTCACAATACAGGCATTGTTATCACTGGATCACATAACCTGGAACGATTAATGCCTTGTTTTAGTTTGATGGCATGCAGAAGCACAGTCCAATGCCTGATGTTACCCATCCTATTTATCGTCTCTCTTCACTAAATAGAGAAGCAAGGTACCTTTCCTTATCCAGCCAAATCAAGACATGTATGAAGCGTTAGTAAAATACCTCTAAGCGGTGATTAACAGGATTCTTTTCAAAGAGCAAAATATGTGGAATTCTTTTTGCAGAACAAAAATCTGATAAATTTAACAGGGTAACTGTCTGGACAATTCTGGTTTTTTTTTGTTTTTGTTTTTTAAGGTAAAAGTGACAGTCATGGCATTACCTACTTCTGTTAATATAATCAGTCAATGGTAGAATCTTTGCTCATCATTTCAGATGTAGTCATGCGAAATGCTTTCAACTCTATTTCATATATTTTTGCAAAAGAAAATGCAAAAATGCCTTTCCCTGTGTTGTTTAAACTCCTGGTTCTGGTTCCAGTATCTCAAAGTCTTGACAATAATTGCAATATTGCATGCTGCCAGCATTTGCAAATTCAGTACAAACCTCTTTATATTGATTTCACACTTTTTTTAAAAAAAAATAAAGTGAGGGGTTTGCACCTGGATAGATGCTTATGTTTTTGCATCATGAAGCACTAAGGATCTTGAGCTGCACTGATTTCTACCCCACGTCTCATTTCTCTCATGGTTTAAACAAAACAAAACAGTAATGTGACTTTATCGGTCATAAGCAATTCTAGTGTTCTCCTAGAATTTGGTGTGCATCTAGAGGGAAGCTTCACAGTTACATAAAACAGGTTTCAGAGTGGTAGCCATGTTAGTCTGTATCAGCAGAAACAACGAGACGTCCTTGGGGCACCTTAGAGACTAAGAAATTTATTTTGGCATAAGCTTTCATGCATCTGTTGAAGTGGGTTATAGCCCACGAAAGTTTATGCCCCAAAGAATTTGTTAGTCTCCAAGGTGCCACAAGGACTCCTCGTTGTTTTTGTAGTTACATAAAGGTTTGTGTTTCTATGACGGGGGAAGGAATTCAGAGGTTGTGAAGGAAGCAAAGACACCGAAAAAGGAATGTGATTTGCAAACAAGAGCAAATGATGTGTATTCTCACCCTTAAATATTACAAACCCTTTAAAAATAATGTTCAATTTATATCCGCTTATTACCAGCACTAAAAATTACAGTTGAAAGTGCAAATACCAGTTCTATGATGTATACATTTTGTGGTGCAGTTTACAAAATCTTCCATATGGTGCCACTTCTGAAAAATGTGGCTGTATATACATCTTCCTCCAGCTTTTCTTCACACTCAGTCTTATATTCCTCAGCAGTTCTTATTCAGAAAAAAGTTCCTGCTGAAGTCAATGGGAGGGTTGCTATGTAAGCACCCGACTGCATTTGGCCCTATTTTGCCCCATAAAAGAGAGAACAGTATTTCAATCTAGATTACTTCTATTTCAGGTTAAAGAAACAAAGATGTAGATGGCTTGATTCAGTGAAAGCACTTAAGCATGTGCTTAACCGGGATTTAATCACATGCAGTACAACAAATATGTGAGTGGTTAGCTGAATCGGTGTCATACTGTCTTCCATGAGAGAGAGAGAGAGAGAGAGAGGCTAGTGACCTACTCTGACTTTCAGAATTCAAACTGAAAACACAAAATATCAGCTGCCTCACCCAGCTACCACTTGCAGCCGGCAGAGAGATCCCAGTGATTAAAGGTGCAGTACAAAAAAAAACAAAAACAGGGATTACCTCATTTCTCCAGTTACACATCTACATAAAACATACCTACAGATATAGACCTAGCAGATGAAACAGTGCAAACAGGTGGTCTTGTACTTATGTTTCTTCTCCAGAAGCCCTTTTATTCCCCCCCCACATCCCATGACTATTTCTCCTTGTGTCCACCAGAAAGGAACCGCGTCAAGGTTCTGTCCCCTAAGACCAAGCCCTCTGCCTACTCTGCATGCTCTTTTCCAAATCACCCAGGACAGCCTTCATCCTGTTGTCATGAGCTGCAGCTGACAAAGTCATTGGCATTATTGGTCTAGCTCTGTTATAGTAGAAACCCTCACAAGCTTTTTCTCATATTATAAATAAATAAACTTTAATTTAATTATAATGTTTCAATTTTAAAAAGAAGTTAAATGGAAGGATGTCTTTGTCCTGAAACTGATTCCTACATCTATGCATATAGACACGATACTCAATATAATTAGAGAATGGCTCAAACTAGAAAGCTCCAAACACCCATGAATTTTGGGCCTGGGCCTACTCTCAGAGAAATCAGTGGAAGTTTGGATTGAGGGCAGGAGCAGGTCATTTGGCTGGGAAAGTTTGGATATGAATTTGTGACTGGCTTTCACCTTTCTGAAGGGCTGAACCAAACCCCTGCAAACTGTGGGCAAGGTTAGATCCCGAGCTGAACTTTGGAGCTCAAAACAATGAATGAGCATAGATTCACTCTACAAAGGATTGAGTATCTCAGCTGTTCAGATGAGGAAGCCTACTTGGCAGGATATAAGGCTGAGAGGCAAATGGCAATTAGGGAGCAGAAGATGCATCTCCAAGACCCAGAAATGAGACAGAACTGGTGCCAATTCACATCCCTTTATCCTACTCAAGGGATGAAACACATTAAGTACCCAAGTACTGTACATTATTTTATCTTCTATCCCTTGAGTGGGATAAAGGGGTGTGACACTGGCTTTTGTGTTACTTTCTTCCCTTGGCTATTTGAAATACACATACTGTATTCGGACAGGTTTCAGAGTGGTAGCTGTGTTAGTCTATATCAGCAAAAACAATGACATGTATCTGATGAAGTGGGTTATATCCCACAAAAGCTTATGCCCAAAGAAATGTGTTAATCTTTAAGGTGCCACAAGGACTCCTCGTTGTTTATATTGTATTCTGTCCATTTAAAATATGACTTTACTTTTCTCATCTTTGTTCTGTTTGCAAGAGGCAATGGATGTCTGTTGAGCCCCTTTTTCAAGCTCCTTTCATCTCTGCTGCCTCTTGGCATAGGGATGGAATGGGGGATTCTGCCCTCTACAATCTTCTCTTCCATATTCTCTCCCTCCACTTTTAAGAAAGTGCAGTACAAAGCTTTTAAACACAGATAACCTGATAGTACCAGTATATTACTCTTAGCACAGCTATTCCTTTAGGATTTATGCGTGCCACAGGCGTTTGTAACGCCTTGTCACATCTCTTCATGCACTAGTTTAATCTCCTATTAAATGTTAACTTTCTGTGCATATTTTTCAAAGAACACTTAGAAAAAACTTCCAACACAGTAGCAATGTATATTGAGCAATGCAATCATAGCTGCACAAGTGCTGAGGGGGAAAGGCAATAAGTTATCTGCTGAAAGCTGACCCTCTCTCTCTCACACACGCAAGCAATCTAACCCTTTGCTCCGCTCAGGTGGCACAAAGAGGCAGGAAAGCAGCCATATATGTCCAGCTGGAGATTCCCCAGTCAACTCCTATGCAACCCCTAGCACAGAGGGTGTGTTGGGGGTTGGGGATCATGCTCTGGCAATAGCTGCTTGGAAGATGGCCCCTTGGGGGAGCCAGTCAGTCACAATAAAGTAGAGCTGGGCTGCTCTAACCAGCTATGGGACTGGCATAGAACTAGTCCCAGAATCAAGAAGCAGCAGCTGGCTCCCTTGTCGGCCCCACTCTCAGCTGTGGAAGCTGGGTGCAGCTGAGATTCTCGGCCAGAAAGAGGAGAATGCCTTTGGGAAAGTCAGGTTCTACATATACCATTGAACCCCAGGCTGGGGGAGTTTTCTATTATTCTTTTCTGCATATTAACTTGTTCTGATTTCGGATGATAAACATTATTACTTGAATGGGGGAGGGAGGAACAGTGCCTGTTCTATGTCTGGTAAATTGTCCCACTTGCTGTAGATCCTCAACAATGTGATAACCCCAAAAGGAGGTTCAGATTACTTTGGATAAGTGCCCAAAAGTTTGGATACTAAACTGAAGCTCTTTCTATATCTCGGAGTCTGCACAGACTAGAAGTCTCATTGTCTGTCTGTTTGAGTCACTGTCACAGATTAGGACATTTTGTGTCTAGCTTCTAGGTTAAGTTACTCGTTATGGTATATGGTCATATACAATAGGATCCATTTAAAAAAATCAGCATTTACCAAAAGTTACCACCCCTCAGTTTATGAACATAGAAATTCAGAGACTCAGAATTCTGGGTTTGATTCCAGGTTCTGGAGGGGAGTGGTTATAGGCACTTCTGATCCTGTCCCCATCCTGACCCTCCCCCCAGCCACCCACCCACTCACTCCTGTCCAGCCCCTCCCTCTGTCCTCTGGCTTCAATACCCCTCTTCTATTAAGCTCCCCCTCCCATTCTCTGGCTCCATCCCCTGCGTGCCAGCAGGAGATGCATTGAGAACACAGGAGAGACAGGTGTCCTTAAGTCTCTGACTGCCAGATGCTGGGAATGGATGATGGGATAGATCATTTGATAATTGCCCTGTTCTGTTCATTCCCTTTGAAGCATCTGGCACAGGCCACTGTCAGAAGACAGGAAACTGAGCTAGGTGGACCACTGGTCTGACCATTCTTATGTTCTTATGACAGACTCCCTGCTCTCTGTTCCTGCGACTAGGTGCCAGACACAGGAAGGAATAATTGCATGGAAAGTCCTGCTCAGTCCCTGCCATCCTAGGCTGGAACATGCTTAGTACAGATGGAATCTTATAAGAAGTTATTTGACAAACTCTAATGAGTCTCTCCTGAGCATGTGCAACCTGTGATTTTCAGAGGCTTATAACTTGGCCAAATCTGGGTGCATTTTCACAGGGATAAAATAAAAGCACATTCTTGACATCAGGACAATCCCCCTTGCCCCATTTCAAACTCTTGTTCCAAACACCAAGATCCTAGAAACGCTCAACAAAAAGAAATCTCATTCTCAGGAAAGAATGAACCATTTTTGCTGAAACTTTCAAAAAACAAAATCAGTCTGAGGCAGACACCTGGAATGGGGTATTTCAGTCAGAAAGATTAAAGTTTGGCAAAATTATAAGCAATTGAAAACAGGGTGTTATAATGGGAAGTATTAGGCAACCTTAACAAAAGCAATTGCTACCAGCTCTGCCTATACTAAAATAGATTAAACAGATAACCCTGATTAGATAGATAGGTAACTGTAACAGGATAAATATATTCAAAGTGGGCTGGAAAAAGTTTGAGTTAAAAGGAAGTCAAGTTATTTTCTGTTTTAAAATATAAAATTGGGAATGGGTTGTGTCTTTCTGCCTACTCCCAAAATCTTCATATATTTAGGGATGCTTTAAGATATTGGTTTTCATTTGTATCTCCCCATAGACTTTAAGATCAGAAGGAACCATCATGACCATCTCGTCTGACCTCCTGCACATTGCAGGCCACAGACCCTTACCCATCTATTCCTGTAATAGATCCCTAACTTCTGGCTGAGTTTCTGAAGCCCTCAAATAATGATTTAAAGACTTCAAGTTTCAGAGAATCTGCCATTTACTCTATGCAAACTAGCAAGCAACCCATGCCCACACTTCAGAGGAAGGAAAAAAAACCAAAACGAAACAAAAAACCAGGGTCTCTGCCAATCTGACCTGAGGGAAACTTCATTCCCAACCCCAAATATAGTGATCAGTTAGACCCCGAACATGTCAGTAAGACCCACCAGCCAGAAAGGGAGGAAGTATTCACTGTAGTAACTCAGAGGCCTGCCCACCTAGTGTCTCATCTCTGGCTGTTGGAGATATTTGCTGCTAGCAGTCGCAGATGGGCCCATGCCATTGTAGGCAGTCTCATCTGATCATTCCCTCCATAAATTTATCAAGCTGAGTCTTGAAACCAGTTAAGTTTTTTGCCCACATTGTTCTCCTTAGAAGTCTGTTCCAGAATGTCACTCCTTTGATCGTTAGGAACCTTCATCTAATTTCAAATCTAAACTTGTTGAGGGCCAGTTTATATCCATTTGTTCTTGTACCAACACTGGCCCTTAACTTTAAACAACTCCTCTCCTTCCCTGGAGTTTACCCCCCTGCTTTATTTATGTTTGCATAGCTAGTAATGTGCTATAGCTAAAAAGGAGACAAAAGAAATATATTTTGAAAAGTGTTCAGCTTTAGTATATTATTGGTTCTATAGAATCTCCTAGTACTTAGATTTTAAAACAAATTCATGACTCTTGACAATGTAAAAATGGGCCAGGAACTTTAGAGACTTGGAAGAAGTGTTTTCCATTTCCTTTCATGTGGTTTCATGGCAGCCAGCCTTAATGTTCTGCTGGAATTGGGCTAGAAAATGAACCATCCGTGGGAAGCAGAGTCTTATTTGTTTGCTTTTCTAATTTACCAAACATTTACTTATTGTAATAAGAGCTGCTAGGGAATTTTTTAACTTTTTTTTTTTTAAACCAAAAAGTCCCCTGCTGATTCATCAAAACCAAAACTGTTAATGAAACAGGGTCAGTTTGATGAATCTCCTGCATCAAAATAATATTGAGAACAAGTTTTAAAATTATCAAAAATGACCGGTTTCTAATGTCAAGATGATTTTTTGTTTTGAAATTTTAGTAAATTTAGACTAAAAATAGTTAAAGCAGATCAAAATTGAAATTAAACATTCCAAGATTAACAAAATGAAATGTTTTGATTGACCCAAACCAAAAATATTTTTTGATTTTCAGTTGCCGAAAAATTCAGATTTTAACTTTTCATCTGATTTGGGAGAGGAAAATTTTTCAATATCTCAAATGCTTTTGAGGGATGGAAAAATCAGTTTCTTGCCCTCCTCTAACTGGAATATGGAAATTGAGCTGCTAAAGAAGAGATCATTAATTATCATTATTGTAATCTTTTTAAGACCTCAGTCCTGCAAGGTGCTGAACTCTCTGACTTGATCTAGCAAAGCACTTATGCATCTGCAGTTTCATTGAAGTCAGTGCTCAGTAATTTGCAGGACTGAGCCTGAATCCACAGGTTGAGTCAAAGTACACTGAAGTTGAGGGATTCTCTTAATTGACTTCAGGGGATTTTGTGTCAAACCCCTACCACATCACTCAATAGTATGGACATCTAAGCTTTCAGGTAACTCAGCTTTTGTGAGAAATTCACAAAATCCAATTCAAGAGCGATAGTGTTTTGCCACTGTTAATGGGGGACTTTCAGAGGCAAAAACATTATTAAAAAAAGTGACAATGACCTACTATCATTAATTTTTGTCTTAAAACTAATGACAATAAGCCATTACCTTAAAACGGACTTAAATTCTTTTGCATTCTGAAAAAGAAGCAGTGCACGCTCAGTTTTATTAAAGGAAGCTCAGTGGTTAAACACTGGCATTCTCTTGTTGCCTGAATGTCCAGCATCCTCATACTTAGAGTTTAGTCCAGCAAGGTGCCAAGCATATCACACAGAGATCAAAGCCTCTGAAGAACCAGTGTCTTTTCCGAGCACAGTGCACACACAAGAGTCATGTGCTTTTATTGAGGTAAAGAACATAATGGAATATTGCCATCTGTTTCTTAGCCACTTGGATTTGAAAATCTTGGTCAATGTTTCTTGATGTCTGTGCAAAAAGAATAATACTTTGTGTTATTTGTTATTGAGAGTGCCCGTATCTTTATTTAATGGTCTAAATTCTAACCTGATGTTTTAAAATACAACTAACTTTTTGTAGGTGCGGATTTGGAATCAACAAAATATCTTACTCCACTGACCTAAAGCAGACACGGAATCCAGGCCTCTTAAGGTGAACCACAAGTGCCTTTGATCCACTTGTACTGCCCTTTCCCAAAAATCTAAATGTAAGTATACCCAGTTTTGACACTCCAAATGACCTATCCACAATGACTAAGCCTGAACACAATTGGTTAAAGGCTCAAGCAGTCATAAAATAATCACTTGGGTCTTCCACAGGACTTGCTAAGTTACTCAAGTGTTTGCCATATGCTGTTTGAAGTTCAAGTAGAAATTTCTCCACTACAAAACGTCTTTGCACTCAATCTCAGTATGAGTTTTTCAAAGAATTAAAGAAAATACCCCATTGGGGAAATCTCCTAAATTCAAAGTGAGGAAAAAAATATATAATTTGTAGCTCTTCGTGTAACTGTTAGACTTTTTTGTAACATTTTGCATTTTCTCCTGCTTGTTTAAAGGATTCTATTAATATTTTCTCGGGTTAGGGAGGGATCAGTTACGGGCTTCATTGGGAAAGGATTTTTTTCTATTGAGAAGGGTAGCATGCACAGTAATTTTCTCTTGGGCTGGCTGAGGGCTCTTTAGAATCTAGTGAATCATGATTATTATATACTTATGATATTCATACTGTGTGTGAGAGTCGGTGTATAAAAATCACAGCAGCAGCACTCTAATGTTGAATATCTCTGAGTAACAGCAAGTAGATGGTAAACATCATTTTGAACTTCAGTGGAAAAGTTTCTTACAAGTAGACATTAGCTCATAGTATCCACAGGTCATGACTATTATGTATTCTCAAATGTGACTTTTGGAACTAAAAATCATTGTTGCCTAATAAGATACATTATTATTTTATTTAATTTAAAAAAATCCATTTGTTGAGAATGAATCATGTAAATACCTCAGATGTTTCAGTATAAGAGAAGGAAAAAGCACATTTGATGGTTTTGATCTTTTATAGAAAAGGTCCAATAGAATTTAATTGGGATGAAACCAACAGCTTACTATAAAAAGAACTCTAAAAACATATAGAGCTATGTCCTCAGCCTTGGTTAGAGACACACACACTTTTTGCACCTGTTCTACCTCCTCAGATACAGAGGCAGGGCCAAAGTGTTGTGCAATCCTCAGTCAATGGAGCTGTCCCCACTGACTGTCCCACTCAGTGGGACTTAGTGGCCCTATGTCCTACCTGGCCCTAAAAGAGGGGGGAACAGAAAGGTGGATCTTTCTCACAGCTTTGTGAGCTTGGTGCAACTGAAGGATCCAACCCCAAAAATTTAATAGACAATGAGATCCTTTCTACAGAACGTTTGAAACCTCCTATTGAATTTATTAGGCCTTTCAAACCTTGATCCAAAATATAGTCAAAGCCAATGAAAAGATCCGCCAGTAGGAATTGGATTGGCCTCTTATTACCTAGTTATACATTTCTAGAGAGAGGTTGGTTAAAATATTATAAAGACAGGTTATTTTCTAGCCAATTTCATAGGAGTTTTCCATAAGGATGCTACCGTGTTATTCTTAAAAGTGGTTATATAAGAACTAGTGAATATTTCATCGGACAGCTAAAAATAAGAATAATTAGCACATAGTTCTTTTCATCAATAAATTTCAACATACTTTGCAAAGATGAGTAAGCATCATTATCCCCATTTTACAGAAAGGGAGGCTGAAACACAGTTTAAATGACTTGTTCAATGTCTCAACAAGTCAATGGCAAAGCTGGGAACAGAACTCAGTTATTGTGTCTCCAGTCTAATGCTTTATCTACAGCACTGTGTTAAGATGATCAAAATTAATGCCTTCTCTTTTCAGAAACGTGTACATAAAGTAGAATAGCATTGTACATTTTCAAAATTTTAGTGAAAAATTAAGAAAACTACCATTTCCCCCCTTTTTCTGACCTGTTCCAGTGCACAGAAATACACCTAAGTTCAGATCTTGATAGAAACCTGGCCAGAATTCAAGGACATTTAGATATAGAGCCTGAAATAAAGCCCTAGCCCTATCTTCATAGGCAGTCCTGAAAATTTTCAAGCTTGGGTATCAGCTGGTGAAGATGTTTGAAAGGCATTTGGATCCAATAGAATTTCTGAGCTCCAACCAAAACCAACATTTTAATTGTTTCAACTGAAAAGGGGTAGGGGGTGACTCAGCAAGTGGGTTTCCTGTAACTAAATATCCCCCCAAACAGTTCTGCTGGGTTTCCTTTATAAAATACAAAATATAACATATGAATCTTCCTTCATCGCCGGCACTTATTTTAGTATGTCATTTTAAATGCAAAACAGGAAAAGGATGCTCAGAAGAAACCCTTGGGGATATCAAAATATTGTTTGATGACAGTTTTAAATGCTTGACATAATAGTTTTATATGTAAGAATATCAATCACCTGAAAGTAATTTCTAGACTAGGAGATTTAGGTTCTTCAAGTAATAAAGTATTTTAAAATGCAATTATGCGTGCATCTCACTTGTTTCAAATTACCTATGCTTTATTCTACTACGGTGTTAGCCCTACTCAGCTGTCACTAAGTGGACGGATGCACTATTTTAATAACTTTTTTTTTTTAATTAAAATATTTGAAAAAGGCCATTGAAATGGTGGAGGGAGGGCAATCCGAAAAATGGCCAGGATGAATAAATTTAGCTTCCCAGACATTCTAATTTAATCCACAAAGTAGAAGGAAAATATATTGGGTCAAATGCAGATATGCTATGGACGATGGGGAAAGTAGCTGTAAGTGTCTGGGGGTCTTAAACTGGTTTAATTTACCTGCCCAGAATGAGAAGTTTAAGTGGAGAGTAGGGCAATTGCAATTTATGTATCCTTATGGCCTCCTGTCGATTTCTTTTTCAAAGGAACTCTCCTCTGTGGCCCCTTAGCATACAGGTTTCACCAATTCAGTCCCCTCTGTTATACTCATCACCTTGTCTCCATTCAAATCCGGCTTCTTTGCCAATACCCTAATGAAGTTTAGTTTGCCCTGTCTTCTTTGTCTTTCTCCTTCAGGCTCTGGTCCTGTGTTAAGATCAACTCGTGCTACGTGACATTCAATGGGACTTAGTCACTTTTGAAAGAGACCGATTCCTAAATCACTTGAGTACTGAACAATTTATCCCAGATATCCGACTCCCATTGACTTTATATAGGAGTTGGGACCTAACTCCTTTAGTCCCTCTTGAAAATCCCAGCCTTATACTCCTCTCACTGGTACTAGTTGGAAGAAAATTAAAGGGTAATTAGAAAAAGAAAAAAGTTGAGTAGGAGGGGGGGAATAAATGGTCTCTTTCCCCCTCAATTCAAGCAGTGCTGTGAAATAGTTTAGAAATACAGTCCCCTTTTCTCATTGGTGAACGTGTTTCCTTCCTCAGCCAATGCAGAGGTTATTGTGAATAATCACAATGTGCTTTTTTTTCTTGGTCACTGAAACACATTTAAAACAGATGCAAATGGAAAAGGCACAAAACAGACTCTGCTACCACTTGGTGAGGATACAAAGGTACCTCATGAGTGTGCAGTAGATGGGATGCAAATTACAGGTACAAATCCTCTTCTTCACTCTTTGCAGAAGCAAAACACCCCGACAGCGGAGCAGTGCAGTTATACTGCCAAGGGAAGAAGGCAGGGGGTTGGTGGGGATTTGGGGAGGCTCTATGTCTGCCTGCTGCTCTCACAAAGAGGAGGGTCATAGGGAGGGAAGGAAGGAAGGAAGGTCGGTCTGGAGGGACCTACTGCTCCAAGAATCCTCTACTTCTCCCCACATTGAGACAGATACAGAGGCTTTTGCAGTCAATACAATGGAATAGTGGCCTTGCAGTGACTGTTTTTCTTCAGTGCCCCGACAGGAGGCCACTGATACCCCCAGCTAAATTTCTTAGGATTTTAGCCCCCCCCCCCCCCCCGATCGCTAAGGGGACTGGGGTGTAGGAGGGGGTGAGGGCTCTGGGGTGGGGCCAGGGCTGAGGGGTTTGTGATGCAGGAGGGGTCTCCAGGCTGGGGAGGAGGAGTGTAGGAGGGTGCTGAGACCGAGGGGATTGGAGAGCAGGAGGGGGATCAGGGCTGGGGCAGGGGTTTGGGGCCCTGGAGGGGGGTCAGGCATGCAGGCTCTGGCCAGCACTTACCTCAAGCAGCCACCATGCCATGCGGCTCCAGGGAAGCAGCCACCATGTCCTCCTTCAGCTCCTATGCAGATGCGTGGCCAGCTGGCTCTGCGTTCTACCCTGTATGCAGGCACCACTCCCGCAGCTCGAATTGGCCAATGGAAGCTACGGGGGCACTGCTTGGGGCAGGAGCAGCATGTAGAGCCCCCTGGTTGCCCCTATGCATAGGAGCTGGAGGTGGAGGAATATGGTGGCTGCTTCCCGGGAGCTGCGTGGCACAGAGGCTGGGAGGGAGCCTGCCAGCTCCACTGTGCGGCGACGCCAACCCGGCAGTCAATGGTCCAGTCAGGGGTGCTGACCAGAGCTGCCAGGATCCCTTTTCAACTGGGTGTTCTGGTTGAAAACCAAAACGCCTGGTCACTGTAGGTTCTGGGTACTTTGAAGTGTATGGTTTGTTAACAGGTCATTCAGTAACAGCAGAACATAGAGAAAACAGAGGTGCAGTTAGGAGTTAGTAGCTATGGAAAAAGCATATGCAGTACAATGACCAAGGAAGGATAACGCTTTAAGTGCAACTTCTCCCCAAAGCCCGTAATTCACTTAAATGTATCCAACTAATTATTCCTTATGAAAGAGCTTTTGGTGAGATCATCGTGTATCTGTTACAGATAAATATATTTGCTATGCATCTGAGTCTCCTAGGAAATCTTATCTTTCTGTTCCTGTTTTCCAGACGGTAAGCTTTCAGAGACAGAAACTGTCGTAATACCTGTGTCTTATACAGTGCTGAGAACATTGTCAGTGTTTGCCAACTGACTAAAATTACAGAAGCACTTAAACAAGAGATACATAACTTATACGGATACCGATATTAGTATTTGAACCTATTCGGATATTGAATTGACATGCAGCCACAATATTTCTTACACAGGGCTAAACTTTCTGAGCACTAAACTCACAAATACAACGTAGCTGCTTTGAAAATTCTAAAATGACAAGCATACATTTAAAGATTTGTATCCTTTAAACAAGAGGAAAGGAAACCCTGCCATATTCTACACTAACAAATCACAATTCATAACAGTGTTACCACTAAACCAAACCCTGCTTTCTTTATCTAGCTGAAACTCCCGTTGACTTCAACAGGTTCTCTTCAGCATCCTTTTCAGTGATTTAACATGAGAGAATGAATGCTGGATAGAGATGCTGAAATCAATCAAGTTTTAACTGAGAAATAACTGTAGGATTTCACCATGTTTTGGACAATTCCATAAGAGTACTGCCATATACAGTATGTTATACAAGAGGTACTGCTGGTATAACTCATGCCACCTTGCCTGCGTGACAGCTATTTTTGAAAAAGCTCAATGTGGAGGTTACAATTTCGAGCCTGAAAAAGCTGGAAGAGATTTTGGAATTTACTCAGACAAGTTCTCCCACCCTTCATTGTGTTTGGGAAGCGGTCACTAATAAGTAATGATCTAGAAAGGGAAAGAAGAGAGTGACTAGCTTGAAGCCTGTATAATGAAGCCTAAATATACCCTGAGTTTAGTGAGCAAGTTCACATTCTGCAGTGAAAGGTGACCAGGAATGCAGGCATTCCTGGTGTTGCGTCTTTGTTCTCTATACAAATTAAGAATGTAAGGAAGCTACATAGACACAGTTTCCTAAACTTAGCATCTCTACTCAGTCTAAAAGAACATGAGAAAAATCTGAGTTTGGCATACAAAACTTACTTGAGGGTACTCCGTAGGATAAAGCATGAAGTTTTCTTTTATACAAACGGGGTTTGCCCTATTTCAATTAATGCAAGCTGCCTTCACTTTTACTGCTGTAAACACAGTACTGCACTTACCGCAGGTGTGGGGAGGGTACCAAAATGTTCACTGCCCACAGGTAATATTTCTCTTGCCTCCTCTAATGACTAGCCCTGCTAAAATGTCAAATACTTGTATAGGATATTCCTGCCACACACCATTTGAACTGAAGTGAGGAGATTCTCTTGTCTCCTGTGGGACTCATTCTCCTCACTGCAGGTTATTTCACTGCCTCCTCTAGGAGTGGTTTAGCTCTGCTTCATAAAATATGGACAGCGAGCTATTTTTTGCTTTTGGAATCTACCAGATTTTCACCAAATGGAACAAGGGATATATCTTCAGAATTTCCTCAGACAGTCTTTGTCCTCTTAGGAATTATGAAATACAGTGCTGCTGGATACATTATTTCAGGACCACTGAAGCAGTAGTCCCAGAGGCAACAATAAGATACCTCCAGATAAGCCATGTCCGAGGATGGGCTTGCCCTGGAACGGAGTTGCAACACTCAGATGCCTCCCAGGTTTTTACTAAGCAAATAATAAAGATAAGAGATTGTAGGTGCCTGGTGCAAGCTGAATCTTTTTGTGTGTGGGGGGGGAGAGGGGTCATTTCATCACATGAAGGGCTCTATTCTCACATATTTTCATACAGTGGGCATACAGTTGTAGCATGATGTAGACTGTCACCATTACACTTAAGGCCATATTTTCAAATTTATTCAAGTGCCTAAAGACTTAAGCACGTATTATAATCCCAAGAGGCACCTATCTGCAGCTTTAGGTTTCTAAATTCCTTTGAAAATCTGGCCCTTAATGCTCAGGCAGAGGGAGGGGCCGTGTATTTGTGTGCTACTGCTCTAATGTCAGGGAAATTGAAACAGAGGGAAAATGGAGTATGTTTAGTTTTTCCTCATGAAAACTTCTTTAAATCTCTCTATTTTTCTGACTTGGTTACTCTTCATCCGTAGCACACCCCCTTGTCTTGCTTTGGCTCTAGGTAAACACAGACCAGTGAGAAGATTGATTTATTTATTGCTCCAATTCACTCCAGCCCCAGGCATTAGAACTGCCAAAAGGATGGAGAAAGCAAAGGGAAGCTGTAGAAGCAATTTTTAAATTACATGTCATGGTTTCTAGATGCCCTCGTTCCATTTATTCCACCAATGCTTACCAACTCCCAACCCTCATTGGAGAGATTTCTGCAACAGTCTCAGTCCAGAGTACCAGGCATTAAATTAGAGAGACAGAGACATTTGGGTCTGTATCAGGATTAAGTTTGGCTCAGGTTTGTGTTCAAATTGTGCCAGGCAGGATGATGACGACTGCCCAGCTATGGTTGCTCAGAGGACTGGGACTACCACAGCAGCAGCTGCTTCTTAGTTTGGGGTTCTTGCTCCAAGGAACAAAAGTCTATCCAGACCCTCCAAAAACTTCCTGTCAGGAATAAACTGGGATCAAAATAGTCCATGAACTGGGTCATGCTGCACTTTGGGGAGGTACAATCATCCGGTTGTCAAAAGGACTGGTAAACCGAAAAAAAGCCCTGTGTGGGCTAAATAATCCCATTGTGACTTCTTTGGCACTTGACTCTCTCCCCCTGCTCTTCCTCACTGCACCTAGGACCAAGTGTCTGCTCGGGCTAGCCCTAGACCATGGTATTTAGCTGCCCACTTACTCATTAATGCTCTGTACAGATAAGACAAACTCCCTCCAGGTAGCCCTGTCTTAACTGTCCCTTTTCCTGTTATTTCCCCTTTCTCCTCTCTATTTAGCTGGATAGGGAGGCCCTTGCCTCTAGGTTTAACAGCTGAATAATCTGAACTAAAATACATGTTATGGAGCAGAACGTCTCCGAGATCAGGATAGTGTGTAACTTTAACAAGGTAGGAGAGGGCAGGGAGTGTACATGCTCTCCTTACAGGATGTGAGGTCATATCAGGGCTCAGACTCAACAAAACCAGAAGTCTCAAGCTTCCCATCACTGGGAGATTTAAATCTTATAAGGACAAATGCTCTTCTGAGGCATGACTCAATGTGAAAAGAGAACTGGATTGACAGATTTCAATTCACCCCTTCTGCCCTAAATTTGAAAGGGTTAAGTTTCACAGGTTGGGCTTTGATCTATCTCGAGCAAGAAGCAGAAAAAGATGGGTGGGTTAGACCATGCTCCAAGCAACAGTGGCTCACAGCAACTAAGGTTTTGAATTTTGATTTCCAACATGATTGAAACATGACCACTTCTGAAAAAAATTATGCCTTGCTCACTCTATTTTGTTCAGGCAAAACAGAACAGATGTTAAAAATAAATGAAACTGGAAAAAAAAAGAAAGAAAGGAGCATTGTTAATGCAGAAGTCCAGTGGGGCCTTCTCTGTTCACTTCCACAGATAAAAATGTCTGCAACAAACTACGTAGCAGACTGAAATATTTGTTTCTTAAACCTTATTCAGAGTCAAAGATTTCTGCTGTCAAGAGGATGCTAAGTTTTCAGGATACAACTATCTTGTTATCAGGGGAGTTACTTCTTCTGGCTCCCACAATCTCTGATGATACAATTGTGCCCCAACAAATGTTAGGAAGAAAATTAGTATCACCAATACACTTGCCAAACCTAGTTATAAAATATTTCCCATGTTAGTTAAAAATCTGACATTGGTGTATTTGAATGGATCACTGGTGCCACCTAGTGGCTAGTTCAGTTAACCTCTTGTTTATTTCATAGAATATCAGGGTTGGAAGGGACCTCAGGAGGTCATCTAGTCCAACCCCCTGCTCAAAGCAGGACCAATCCCCAATTTTTGCCCCAGATCCCTAAATGGCCCCCTCAAGGATTGAACTCACAACCCTGGGTTTAGCAGGCCAATGCTCAAACCACTGAGCTATCCCCCCCCCAGCAATCCTAAGAGAATAATTTTTTTCCTAATATTGATTTAAAAAAAATCACTCCATATAAATTTGAATCTGCCACCATCTTCCCGCAATATCTTCCACATTTTAAATAAATGCAGAGATAATCAACATTTCCAAATAAACTTCCACAATATTTGTAATTCAATGGGTCCGATTTTTAAATTGTACTGAAAATGGACTGGGGGAGTGTGGGGAGGTTTACAAGTGCGGACATGAACTCTCCCAGCTGTAGATTCACTCCAACAGTTAAGATGGCTGTAGGACCTCATTTGCATCTGCAAAATTGAAAGATTGGATTTGACTTTTAAAACTTGTCTGTCCAAAAAAAAAAAGACTGCAGCAGCTAATAAAAACTCCAAATAAGTGTGACATAAATAATAGTGACGAATGTAGCGGTTTGTCCCTGAACTGCCCAGCACAGGGCATTTCCTGTGAGATTAGATACAAAGCAGCATGTGACTTTATCATCATCCAGTGAACTGTGTTTAAATTAGAACCATTCAAAACAGACACAGTGGGTGAGGGTAATATCTTTGATTGGACCAACTTCTGTTGGTGAGAGACAAGCTTTCCAGTTTACATACAGCACCTCTTCTTTAGGCCCAAGAAAGGACTCCTGCCATCATAGCAAAAATGCAAGATGGAACAGATTGTTTAGCATAAGTAGTTAGCACATGTTATGGGACCATTCAAGGTGGAATGGTCCATTAACAACCCTGCAGTCATGACAAAGAGAGAGAGTTAGTGGGTTGTTGTAATAAGCCATAAAACCCAAGGTCTCTGTTCAGTCCATTCAAAGAATCCCTTGTCTACAGGAATAAAAAAGGGTTTCCTTATAGATTTCTATTCCATTGTTACCAGGGGGAGGATTTTTGTGTATTTTAGCAGTTGCTTCACCTAGTAGTGCTATCAAATTGTTAATCATGTAGGGCCAAAGACTAGAACCAGTGCACAGCCCTTGTTATGGATCCCTGTGGGTGGAAGGAATCCTTTCCCAAACCACAGAATGGCAGCACAGCTAATCCACAGCCAATTCAGCAGCCTCAAAGCCCTGTAACCCAGGAGTCTGCCCTCCCCTGCCCTTCCAGAGAGTGGCCAGGCATGGAGAGGAAAGAAATAACATTGTACTGCAGCAGCCAGAGAGAGACTGCAGGATCCATTCTCCAGCTTCCTACATGCTGGAGCACAGCAAACCCACTTGCAGCAGAATGTCAGCGTGTCCAAAATATGTGACCTCCCTGCGCATTGTCGCCAAATCCCATCTCCCACCTTTTTCCACAGCAGAATTGCACTTGAGCCTGTGCACTTGTACAGGTTTCAGAGTAACAGCCGTGTTAGTCTGTATTCGCAAAAAGAAAAGGAGTACAGCGTAGCTCATGAAAACTTAAGCTCAAATAAATTGGTTAGTCTCTAAAGGTGCCACAAGTCCTCCTTTTCTTTTTGCACTTGTACAGGCTCTTTGGTCTGGCTGGAATTATTCCACTGTTCCTTTAAAAATGTGCGAAACGGTCTTTGGGGGGAGTGAGTTAAACTTTATTTTTAAACACCAATCTGAGTTGTGATGGAAGCCTCATCCCTTGAAACATTTAAATCCAGACTGGCCAACACACTAAAAAATGTACAGTAGGATGGACTAGATAACTTCAAACAATGGGCTTGATCATCCTTTCAGTTACACCATGAAGAACCGTTAGGAAAGGGCTAGATAATAAAACAGAAAATGTAGTGCCACTGTATAAATCCATTGTACACCCACATCTTGAATACTGCATGCAGTTCTTGACACCCACTCAAAAAAAGATATTAGAATTGGAAAAGGTACAGAGAAGGGCAACAAAAATGATTAGGGGTATGGAACAGCTGCCATATGAGGAGAGATTAAAAGACTGCGGGCTTGGCTACACTTACAGTGCTGCAGCGGTGCAGCTGCATGGCTGTAGTGCTTAGTGAAAACACACTATCTATGCTGACAGAAGAGCTTCTCCCATTGGCACAGGAACTCCACCTTCACAAGAGGCAGTATCTATATTGATGGGAGAAGCTCTCCTGTCGACATAGCACTCTCTACAGAGAGTTAGGGCGGTATAACTGTGTCGCTCGGGGGTATGGATTTTCCACACCCTTGAGTGACAGTTATATTGACATAAGTTTGTAGTGTAGACGTGGGCTGAGACTGTTGGTCTTAGAAAAGAGGTGACTAAGGGGGGATATGATACATGTCTAGAAAATTGTGAATGGTGTGGAGAAAGTGAATAGGGAAGTGTTATTTCACAGAACGCAAGAATTAAGGGTCACTGGATGGAATTAATAAGCAACAGGTTTAAAAACAAACATAAGGAAGTATTTCTTCACACGCCACACAGTCAACTCATTGAAATCATTTGCCAGGGGATGTAGTGAAGGTTAAAAGTAGAATGAGGTTCAGAAAAAAAAAGAGTGGATAGGTTCGCAGATGATAGGTACATCAATATCTATTATCCAAGATAGTCAGGGATGCAACCACATGCTCTGGTTGTCCCTAAGCCTCTGACTACCAGAAGCTGGTACTGGACTGAATGGATCACTCGATAATTGCTTGGGAGGGAATGAACAGAACAGGGCATCTGGCACTGGCCACTGTTGGAAGACAGGATACTGGTCTGCATGGACCATTGGTCTGACACAGTCCAGCCATTCTTATGTTCCTACCAGTTTTTACAGACAGAGTTCCATTGACATCAATAGAGTTTCTTTTAATTTATACCACTCAAGAATCAGACTCTATAGCTGTTTTCTGACTCTGACTTATAGGAGTTGAGATCACTATTACTACTTTACTTTTATTTTTTTCTTCTAAGAGAACTGCACATTTTTCTAGGAATTAACCATTTCTGGAAAGAAAGAAAGGGAAGGGAAAAAAAAAGATACTGATTGGCACATTTCTACTGAAAAAGGACAAGAAGTTGTTCTGGCGGTTTTTAAATTGGAGTTAAGGAGGTGTCTTATACAAGCCTTTCAAAGCTAAGCCAAGTTGAGGTTGCTCCAAAACACACAATACTGATCCAATTCCGGATTAGCTGTAATGTCAGGACAAAGAAATGCATCTTATTAGTTGTGAAGTACTATTCCATCTTTTCAGTGTCCTAGAGTGGAAGCCAAACTGTCATGAGGAGTATGAAGCAGTATTGTTATTAAAGGGGTGGGAGAGTGATTATATTGGAGTTTAAATTAAGTTGATAGAGTAGCTTTCTGTCAGCCCTAGCACCAAGAATAGAGAAAGTAATATAGTATCCAATTACCATAGTGGACACCAGTTTCTTATTTGAATGAATGAAGTATCTGAATAAAATGGAATAAATGATGCAAGCACATGGTTTTAGATATTACAATATACACAGAGAGACCAAATCTAAGTAGTAGAGTAATAACAGTACCTAGCATGAGAAAAAAAAACAGATCCAAAATCAGATCTATTTGATTTTATTTAGACAACCTGGATGGGGGACTTTACAGTTCTCATTCCCTTCCAGGCTTCATAAATATGGTTTGTCTGAAGTGCTCATCTTCCTAACAAACGTATTTCAGTCTCTTGTGTTTTCATAAACCAGAGTGAAAATGTTGAGTCAACAAGAATGATTAGTTTTTGCTCAGTGTGCATTTTGCTTAAAAGGCTGGAAGTTCATGGGGACTGTTATCTATGGAAGGTCTCAGCTACAGTTAACAGAGAAATCTAAGAGAGGGAACATAATGGCATTTTGAGGTGTTTATGACCCACACCAGTTTCCCTTCTCTGTATAATAATTAAGGGTAAGTTTTTGTCATGCGTATTTTTAGTAAAGTCACGGCCAAATTCACGAAAGCCTGTGATTGGTCCTTGATTTTTCCTAAAAGCACCCATGACAAAATGGGTAGCCTGGGCAATTGGTGGGGGGGGAGGGCGGTCTGGGAGTTCCAGGATCACCCTCCACTGGTGGCTCCAAGCTGCGGGGATCTCCCCTGCCGCCCATGGAGGATGGGAGCAGTGGAGGTCCCTCTTGCTGCTGGGCCCCCACTGCTGCCCGTGGTGGCCTGGAGTGGTGGCAGGAAGCTGTGGGGCTCCCCCCTGCCATCCATGGTGGCACTGCGCCTTCCAGCCTCTGCAGACAGTAGGGGACCCTGCAGCTCCCAGCTAGTGCTGGCTGAAGTCATGGAGGTCTTTGGAAGTCACTGATTCCATGACTTCTGTGACTAAATTGCAGCCTTAATAAAAAACAAAGACAATCTCCATGGTCAGGAGCATGGTAAAGATAGAGAAGATGGATTAGATACCTTAGTACTTGTATGGCCCCTACAACCATAGTATCGGTGCACCTCACAATCTGTAACATTTATCCTCAACTCCCCTCTGAGATAGGACAGTGCTATTATCCCCATTTTTCAGATGGAGAACTGAGGCAGAGAGAAAGTGGCTTGTGCAAAAAGTCATCAAGGGAGTCTGAGACAGAATGAAGAGGTGAATCTAGGTTTCCTAAGTCTTAGGCTAGTACCCAGACCACTCTTTCCTCACAACAGATAAAACCAAGCACCTAAAAGTACTGCCATGCAGGCCCTGCAATATATCGGACAATATATCTGTTGAGAAGCCCACAATTTCTCTTTCCCTAGGGAGTTGCAAAGTGGGTTTAATACTGACCCAATTTTCCTGGTCTTTGGGAAAGGGATGGCAGGGCAGCCTCTCTTCCTAAGCCTCAAGGAGGAGCATGACTTCATTCGCAGGGAAGTACAGGCCCCATGAGCCTACTCGTGGCAGGATGTAGGAGAGGTGGGTGTAACCAGAGCAGAAGGAACTAGAGACAGAAAGGTCTTGCAGGCAAGTCATTCAGATTTAGGAGAACACTCAGATAACAAAAACAGAATATAATCCTCAGCCTGAGTTATCAATAGCCCAAGCCCCAGGAAGGAGGTAAGTCTGACCATATACAACTTGCCTAAACTCTATTTGGAGCAGGAGAGGTATGCAGGAGATCAGGCACCCTGACTAAGAAGAAACATCAAATAAAAGTTCCAGCTGACATTGTACCTCCTCAACTGCGTTCTTAGTTATGCACAATAGTCTAGAACAGAGAAGCAGAAAAATTAATCTCAAATTGCCTGCAATGTTTTTCATTGCATTACTGGTGTGACTGACCTATCTCTTGTACTTGCATGTGGAAATCCATCTGTTCAGTCTTTTCACTTAACAGAGTGATGGGTTCCCCCTGGGGTGCCACCGACCCTGCCTGACCCACCAGCCTAGGCTCCCTTTACACTGTATTGCTGTGACAAGCTCTCAAGCCCCCTCCATCACACATACAGATAGGGACACACCCAGCTGCAGTTACATGCAGATGCTATGATCAGTTCTACATGGGAAGGCTTCAAGCTGCTCAGGCACACATCCCCCCACGGGGTGTAAATCCAAAATTATACTATCCTGCACTGCATAGTGAACTTTACAGCATAAGCTCATGAAATCTGTCTCCTCCCTCAATGTGGAGAGGAATAGACAATAGCTTTCTGCCCCCAGTTATGACTCCCACACACACTGGTTTAGATAAAGGAAAAAAGCTTAAACAAAAGCTAGATTTTAAGTGATTATAAAGGGATAGCAAACAGATCAAAGCAGATTATGTAGCAAACAAATATGCAATCTAAACTTAATATACTAAACAGATTGGAGATGTATAAAAGATCCTTACCCTAAATGATGCAAGCAGGTTGCAGATTTTTAAGAGGTAAGATGCACTAGCTTACAGTTTTGGAACCCCAGGTGTTCCATTCACAGGCTAAAGCCCAGCACTTTAGCTTGAGCCCAGCACTTCCCCCACTTCAGTCTTTGTTCCTCAGGTGTTTCCAGGAATCTCTTTGGGTGGGGTGTCAGTGACAACATCATGGTTCTTCATTCCCCTGCCTTATATAGCCTTTACTTATGACAGGAACCCTTTGTTTCAAAGCTTAGTTCCCACACCATTCAGTGGAAAAACATTGGTATCCCAAGATGGAGTCCAGCACCAGGTGATCTGGTCACATGTCCCTGAAGTGTCACAGCAGCCATGAGTCAGAGGCTGTTTGTAGCGCTTTCAGGAAGCTCCCTCCCTCCATGGGCAATAAACTCCTTTTAAGGACTATTGTTCTCCCTAACGGTTCATTAACTTGAATGGGCCCTTCCCAACCAGCCCTCTAGACTGAGAGCCTCTTGCCTAATGGGTGTTGCCCAGGTGTAAAACACATTTGTCATACAGATACAAAAATGATACAGATGTACAAATAGGATAATCATATTCAGTAAATCATAACCTTTCCAGTGATCTCACATGACCCATCTTGCATAAAATACATCAAAATTATGCCATAATCATATCATAACATCACTTAAGAATATGGGGTGCAGTGCTACAAACTTTTTTTAGTTCAGGAAGCGTACCTGGTGGGGCAGGAGAAATAGAAATATAGGATAATTGAAAACCAGACATTTTACCAATATTTGATGGAAAAGTGAACAACCCAAGAGCCATTGTACAGACACGGTCCCATTTTCCATCTGCACTGGTCTGTTTTCATAGCTCCTTGCACCAGAAGTTAGGCTCTGTGCTGGCAAGGACCTTGTGGTGCATTAATAGTTTTGAAGGGTGTTTATACTGCACTGGTTAGTCCCAGAGGTGAAACACCCTGGTGAAGCAACAACACAGAGACTGACTCTTCCTTCACTCTGTACGTCCTCAGTTGGCACAGTGCTCCCTTGCACTCCGTTAATAGCCTTCTGATCAACACATACCAGTTTGCCTTCAAGTACACCTTTGAATTGTAAAGTAAGTATTCCACATTTTAATCAAGATTTATATCCCCAGGAAGCACATTGCAGTCCTCATAGGTTCCTTGTATACTTCCTGCTGCAGTTGCTGCCATCATATAGTTCCTAGCATGACCTAGTGCCTACCTAGGACAGGTCTCTGGAGGCACTAACAGTCCCTTCCTTAATTCATCATTTATGAGCTAAAGGCTCAAAATCACTGTGGCCTTCTGCTTCCAGGTGCGATAGCACAGTTTGCTCATAGGTTAGTATTTCACATTCAGCAGCTGTTCTGAGACACTCATCAGGCCTTGTGCCCTGGAGTATCCTTCAGTGGTCTCCACAGCCAGGCCTGTATCTTGCTAGATCCAGGAAGCTAGAGTGGTTAATCCATTGTTTAACTCATCACTGCTAGAGTGTTCAAGAAAGTACCACAAGAGGGTTTCATCAAACATCTGTGAGGTCTCACTCTGGGCTTAGGGATTCAGTGGCAAGTCAACCAGGTGTCTTCTCTCCTCTCAGAGGCAGTGTCCCGAGCACAAGGTTACCTTACATTCCACTCATAGGCCAGTGTGTAACTGGGCCACAGTCTTATTCCCTCATCCATCCTTCCCACCCTCCCGCATCCACCTCCAGAAACACTAGTGAAGAGAATGAAGACGAGTGAAGCCTTGAGATTGGAGAGCTAGCAACATTTGTGGCATTTCAGTTCAGAATGCTGTATCTGAATTCAGAGATAGCAGCTGTTGAAGTTTAGATTATACCTCAAGTAATGAGCTTCAGCTTTTCTGGGTCTGGATTCTGTCACCCCCGCCCATTTCTGATGTGTGCACTCTAGCAGGGTGCAGTCAAGCCAAGTCATAGATGTACATTTTAATGATTGATAGAGCCAGAAGAGTTCCCAGAAGTCACCTACTACAGGACAGGCCTAACAAAGAAAATAACAGAACGCCACTAGCCGTCACCTTCAGCCCCCAACTAAAACCCCTCCAACGCATTATTAAGTATCTACAACCTATCCTGAAGGATGACCCAACACTCTCACAAATCTTGGGAGACAGGCCAGTCCTTGCCTACAGACAGCCCCCCAACCTGAAGCAAATACTCACCAACAACCACATACCACACAACAGAACCACTAACCCAGGAACCTATCCTTGCAACAAAGCCCGTTGCCAACTGTGCCCACATATCTATTCAGGGGACACCATCACAGGGCCTAACAACATCAGAGGCTCATTCACCTGCACATCCACCAATGTGATATATGCCATCATGTGCCAGCAATGCCCCTCTGCCATGTACGTTGGTCAAACTGGACAGTCTCTACGTAAAAGACTAAATGGACACAAATCAGATGTCAAGAATTATAACATTCATAAACCAGTTGGAGAACACTTCAATCTCTCTGGTCACACAATTACAGACATGAAGGTCGCTATCTTACAACAAAAAAACTTCACCTTGATTATCATACACATTGTAAGGAGAGTGATCACTTTAGATAAGCTATTACCAGCAGGAGAGTGGGGTGGGAGGAGGTATTGTTTCATGGTCTCTGTGTATATAATGTCTTCTGCAGTTTCCACCGTATGCATCTGATGAAGAGAGCTGTAGCTCACGAAAGCTTATGCTCAAATAAATTGGTTAGTCTCTAAGGTCCCACAAGTACTCCTGTTCTTTTTGCAAATACAGACTAACATGGCTGCTACTCTGAAACCTGACATTTTAAAGCTTAGTAACCTTCAAAGGAGAAGGCTGTGTGCTGTTTTTCTTGATGCTCAACTACACAGTATCAACATGAAAAGAACATGACACCAAAGATGCTTCTTTCCAAATGCATTCTCTTTAGGGCCTGTTTAATTGACTAAAAAGTACATTACCAAAAATAAAGGCTCCAAATGATGGTTAAAATGTAAGCCTCTTGTGAGGAGTTTAACACAAAACACATTTAGAACACTGAGTCCTGCTGTGTTTTCTTGCACCACTCTTTGCAGCTGGGTAAAGATCAAGCACAATAAAGCATATAGCCAAACCCCACAATATACAGGATTGCTTTGGTTACATTATAAAAAGGGCTAAAATCTAGCTTATCTGGTGACGCCGATAATATAATTATTAAACTGCTCAAAATAAGCAGACACATGGCTTTGGTATTTGTATTACTTTGTAAATGAGAAAAAAAAAGTATAACAGTGTTAGAGAATAAAACTGAATGAGCTTCCTACGTACTGGTGGAGCTCTGCAGCCCCCTCATTTCCTCATCCAAAGGGCAAGAGAAATTCCAAAGCACAAATACTCTCAGAGATTTATAGGCCTGATTGCTGGCCAGGAGTCAGCTCTGCAGAGCTCCTTAGCAGGCCAAAAGAGAAGTAGTCTTTTCCTCAGGTATGAAGTGGGTTGGCTGATAGCATTGGCTGAGATGCAGTGAAGATATGAACAGAACTTCCAGCTAAAAAGTCCTTTGAAGTATGATCAATTGATTTCTTGAATGCTTAAAACAAGCAAACTTTGCAGGCAATGGGATCCATATGCATGTTTTCTCATGAGTTCCTTAGAAAAGGATAGTCAAAACTTAGATATGCATATGTGCTTTTAATGTAACAGTCTGGCTATTTTATAGATTCTGCCACCACTCCACCCCTCAAGAATGGATATTCGAACAGAAGATGAAAACCTGGCTCCACTAAAGCCAATGGGATTTTTAATCACTGATTTCAACAGAACAAAGATGTGGCTCTTTGAAGGCTGAGATTCACCCCAGCAGGCCAATGGTATTTGTGTTGGCCTTCTGTACAGGGATGAATTTCACCCCAAGTGAACTAAGTTGTGGATAAATTTTCGATTAACACCAGAGGTAGAAATTGGATCAGATCCAGTAAGATTCAAGCCAACCCTTCACTCAAAAGGGGGCATTTTATAATTATTTTGTTTCTTTACTCCCAGAGCACAAATGAGAGCCTTCCATTTTGGCCCTCAATGATATTGGCAAACAAGAGTTTTAAGGCTATACCCACTACCACATCAATTTCCCCAATGTCTATTTCTGGTTCTATATTCTACCTGAACTTTGCTGAGAGAATTTCCGGAGCTATATGGTGACAGGAGGCTTCAGCGAATGTTAAGCTTAGTTGAAAATTCTGGTCTTTCTTTCTCCAGCCAAATGTCTGGAACGAGCCAAGAGAAAGTAGCCAGGAAAACTGTACAAGAATATTGCATTAATAAATTTTGCATGCCCAAGATAAAACACACGAATAAAAACCCCTACATATATGCCATGTGTCTTTTCTTCTGTAACAGAAGTGACTTTCAGGTGAAAATATTGTGTGACTACAATGTCAATACTACATGGACCCAGTATTGTTTAATACTGGGAGGAAAAAATAGCCCAAAAATCTCAAGTTACCCTGGATGACTTTATTTCACAGAGTCATATTTCATCATGATGAGGGGTTTCATTCCAACCCAAATACATTGCAACAGCTCACCATCATTTTTGCTAAATATCAAGAAGTAAATCATTTTCAACTGACTGCTCTTCAGAGTCTTTGTATCAGGAAACACACACAAAAGCCAAAAGGGTTATAAAAAAGGACAGAGACAAGATGCAGCTATTTGTCATACAGAGCAAAGTGGTGAAATGGGAAGGAATGCACGGACAGGAGTGCGCCAGAGTAGAATGAAAACAACTCTAGAAGGTTGATTTAGGATGCCGAAGTACAGTGGGTTTAATTTTTTTAATTATTATTATATAAGTTGATCTGAAAGCTTCAAGCTTGGTTGTTCTTACAAATAAGTTGTGTAGTTAGCCAATCTGATGTGACAGATGCTGACTGAGGCACGGTCTTATTCCTAAATTCCCTCTTTTGTCCTCTTCCCATTAGTGTCTTATGGCTATATTAGCCTCATTACTACTATCATAGCACCCACCAGCCCCAATTGAGCTCCCGGTGTCATTGTTCTAAGGTCTGTACAAACACATAGTACGAGACAAATCTTTGGGGCAGGGACTTGTCTAAATAGAGGAGACACAAAACTGTCTGCAACTGCAAAAGATGTTTTTAAACGTTCTCTCTCTCTCTCATTAGGATTATGATGCTGACCTTTTTTCAAATCAGTTTATAGGTAGATAGAGGAATTGTTTATTAGCAATATTATCTGCTTTAATCTAATCTTTCCAAGTCTAAATTATGGAGCATAGTGACACGGCCCCAGGCCAGAATTTTGTATTTTTTTTCCTAATGCAACACTTTAAAAATAAACAAACACACTCTCCTAGAGGGATATTGCATTTATTTAAAATAAGACAACTGAAAAGAATCGTGAGTTTGCCTCATTTCCTTTCTTAAATGTTGCCTTTTTGGTGACCTACTGGTACAGGTTAATGTTTATTGCATCCAGTTTAGCAACAACCTACATTGGAAACAATATTACTAGCCACAAACATGGACTGCATACAATCCCACAGATGATAAAGGTTCTTAGTTGTTGGACAAAGCAGTCACTCTTAGCTTATTATTAATGCTTAAGCCAGTGAGCGGAAAAGTGAAATTACAGCTTGATTCTAAGCAGAGAGCTGTTAAAGCTCTGCAATCTCAGTTAATTCCTCTACACTACTTTTCTCTCAATTCTTAAAGTAATTTTTTGTTGGCACATCTTCCTTTGGACTGAAATTCACCCTTTGTTCAGGACCAGTACAAGACTTATGCACTGCTGAAGTCCCATTTAAGCCTTCCGAGAGGCCCAAACCTGCAGATACATACAGCCACAGTAAACTTTAGTCATACAAGTGAACTTCAATGGGACTACTCACATGTAAAGTTACACATGTGTAAGTGTCCTCAGAATAAGATCCTAAAAGCCTGAATTTTCCCCTGTTGAAGTCAGTAGATCCTCTGTAATGTTAATTAGGGATCCCTAGGATTGTCTCTTTGTGTTATATTTGTACAGCACCTAGCACAGTGGGGTCCTGGTCCATGATGAGGGCTTGGAGGTGCTGTAGTAATTGTTTAAGCAGGCCTTAAACAATTACTACAGCAATTTAGTAATTGTTTAAGGCCTGCTCCTAGCCACACCTTCCATCTTTGATGTTAAGCAGTAGTGGTGCAACTAGGAAGACTTCAAGGATGAATGTAGCCTCCAATGACTAAGTGCATTGGCTGTACACCTCCGGAATTTGTAAAGTCAGCCATTATTAAAGAGACACAGAATGATGCAATTAACACCAGGCAAAAAAGTCAGATAGTTATGAAGACTATTTAAGAATAATAATATTTGCTTCTAGACCGCATGAGAAAGTCTTTAAAATAATCTCATGACAAAGGAAAAATGGATCTCTCAGTTGATAGACAACACGGCATGGAGTCTTTTAGGAAAAATTTCACAACTAACAAATTGTCAGGTCATTGGGGCAGGGATAATTTTTTGTTCTGTTTTTGTACAGCACCTAGCACAATGGGGCTAGATGACTAGGGCTTCTAGGTGCTATGGTAATAAAAAAAAATAAATGCTAATAAATGCTGTTCCTTCTTGTTAATCAGTCGAGTACATACTAAAGAAATGGTTCTCATTCAATGCTACGTCAAATAGAAATACAAAACCCAGGAGGTATTTCCAGAACGTGTCTGTATGGCAGGAGCGGGGAGACACGATAAAGGAGTGCAATGATGATGTATCAAAATGAATGTAATTCAGCAATGGTGACATTATAGAAATTATACAGCTACTCCATTGATGGGGTCCACACACAAGGAGCCAGATCCTCATGGGATGTTAATTGGCATAAACCAGTGACTTTCAATTTACACCAGCAGTTGACCTGGTACATAGATTAGCTAGATTAAATGGTCTAGAAGCATTTGTTAAAAAAAAAAACCCTTAGTTCTGAAATAAAAAAACCCTACACAAATATTCAGCATAAATTAAGATACCGGTAAATTAATTTATTTGGAGAAAGAGCCTGGAAAATAAAATCTACTCTGTTCAGAATTAAGAAAGCTATCCCATCTGTGTTTAACAATGTTCTGTAAAAAAAAAAAAAAAAGAAGAAGACGACGACATCTTACCATGGTTAAAGTGAACAAACAACAAAATGCCACAAAAAGGAATTAAAATGTAAAAATCAAAACCCCAAACAAAATTATGAGAAATGGGAGGTTTAAACCTCCAACTCTATTTTCCATCTGGATGGGCTGCTATGGCATGTTTTGTCTTCTGGATTGAGACACTTCCTTCTAATATTTGAATTAAGGTAGGGAAAGTATGCACAAGGCAAGAGTCTTCCTTTCCAATGGAAATATCCTTCCAATAAAAATTATCTGAAAGACCAGAGGTACTTTCAAGAAAAATATTTTACAGACTCCCCCCCCACTGTTTACATATCTCTTGGCTGGGCACTTTGGGTTTCTGAGAAGTTAGAACACAAAGAAAAATGAGACAGAAGCGGCCTTTTTTGACACACTCAAAGCACAGCAAATAGAAATGCTGTAAGTGGCACCAATTCATCTCCAAGCCCTTTTGCTTTTATAAAGACGCTGCAAAGCCGCAGGAAGTCAAGAAGAAAGAAAACACATTGTGTGCACCATCAAAGTGAGAAAATGAACACACAGTACAATGTTTTGCCAGTTTCAGAAACTAGTGAGTGAGACAAAATTTTATGACAAAGGGGCAACCCACAACACCATGGGATTGTAATAAGGAGTCAGAGAGAACAATAAATGGTTTCAACCTAAGATCACATAAACTTGGAGAGTGGTCAGTTTAGATGAGCTATTACCAGCAGGAGAGTGAGTTTGTGTGTGTATGGGGGTGGGGGGGATGTGAGAAAACCTTGATCTATGCAGGAAATAGCCCTACTTGATTATGTAAAGAGTTGTCACTTTGGATGGGCTAGCACCAGCAGGAGAGTGAATTTGTGTGGGGGGTGGAGGGTGAGAAAACCTGGATTTGTGCTGGAAATGGCCCACCTGTTGATCACTTTAGATAAGCTATTACCAGCAGGACAGTGGGGTGGGAGGAGGTATTGTTTCATATTCTCTGTGTGTATATAAAGTCTGCTGCAGTTTCCACGGTAAACATCTGATGAAGTGAGCTGTAGCTCACGAAAGCTCATGCTCAAATAAATTGGTTAGTCTCTAAGGTGCCACAAGTACTCCTTTTCTTTTTATAAAAGTACTTGAGAGTCCTGTGTGGCTTTCTAATTGCTGCTTCTGGAGGGCCCACCCCTGCCCCCCAAAAATTGTTAAAGCAATACTGCCAAGGCTGAAAAGGCTAGATTAGATTTACCTGCTATGGGTACATGTATCTGCAGTCACTCCCAAACAAAGCCATGGGGATGTGCAGCACAAAGAACAGTATTGTTTTCTTCAGGAGATTTTTTGATCTTGAGGCTTCTGGGTGTGATGGCCTGGCTTGTCAAGTGTTAATTGCTCGACCATTGACTCAGCCTTTAAACCTCTTCCAGCTATTAATTTCACCACTTAGGATCTCTGCAGAGGTCATCTGTCATCACATCACAAAATATTCTGATTCAATCAAGATTGGCTAGAAGCATATACATTTAAAGCAGTAAGAGGAGACATAGGAAATGGATTGTTGATATTCCTTCATTTCTTAAAATGGACTAGTACAAGACTATCTAAAACTTGGCTAGTTATGATTTACAGGGCTCAGTATTGTTTTATAATGGTTTCTTTTGATTTAATTTGTTTTTTTACCCCCTTTCCCTACCCCCATATTTATTCACAGTGATTTTTGTGGTTGATTTCTTGACTTCTGTATATTTTCCTTTGAATGCGAAGAGTAACAAACAACAATGAAAGTGCTTTCTAACTGGCTGCAGTTGAATACACCAACTGCTACTTGTTGCTTTTAGGCAGCTTGCCAGAACAACGTCTCTATGCTGATCACAGGCAGACAGCACCACATGCTGAGCAATTGATGTATTTCAAGTTGATAGGTTTTTATAGATCTTTTCCCTTTGAGGAGAGAAAAACAAACAACAACAAAAACACCACGTCACTGAAGTCAAAGGGAGTAGTTTGAGGCAGGATTGCACATTTAATGGCAAACCCAGTTTGCCATGAGCTCTCCTTTCCCACCCAATATAAATTAAAAAGAAAAGGAGTACTTGTGGCACCTTAGAGACTAACCAACTTATTTGAGCATAAGCTTTCGTGAGCTACAGCTCACTTCATCGGATGCATACAATAGGTTAGGTTACAATAGGGGAAATAGGTTACTTTGCATAATGACGTAGGCTTGAATAGAGACTGGGAGTGGCTAAGTTAATTGTATCCAATTTGCAAATGAATTCCAATTCAACAATCTCTCGATGGAGTCTGGATTTGAAGGTTTTTTGTTGAAGAATTCTTCAACTTAGGCTTGAATAGAGACTGGGAGTGGCTAAGTCATTATGCAAGGTAACCTATTTCCCCTTGTTTTTTCCTAACCCCCTCCCCCCCCCCCCCCCCCCCCCCAAGACGTTCTTGTTAAACCCTGGATTTGTGCTGGAAATGGCCCACCTTAATTATCATACACATTGTAAGGAGAGTGATCACTTTAGATAAGCTATTACCAGCAGGAGAGTGGGGAGGTATTTTTTCATGCTTTTTGTGTATAAAAGATCTTCTACACTTTGCACAGTATGCATCCGATGAAGTGAGCTGTAGCTCTTGAAAGCTTATGCTCAAATGAGTTGGTTAGTCTCTAAGGTGCCACAAGTACTCCTTTTCTTTTTGTGAATACAGACTAACACAGCTGTTAGTCTGAAACCTGTCAATATAAATTAAGGGTCTAATTCTGATGCCCTTCTACTAGGTAAATTCTCATGGACATCAACAGGAGCTTTGTCTGAAAAAAAATGAAATGGACCACCAATGGTATTTCCAATAACCAGTATGATCTCCCAAAGATGAAAATCCAGGGCTAAGCTTGCAAACCCCTTACTTGTGTGAGTAGGTTTATTGTCTTTAGTGGGACTATTCATAGGAATAAAAGTTTGCAGGATGGGCTCCAATCCACAAAGTTCTCATCCTCTTTGGACTGAAAAGTCCCATTGACTTCAATGAGAAAGGGATCGGGCCCCACCACAGATTGTTCCTCTTCAACTCTTTATTGCTGAAAAATGAAATCAGCCTGGACAGGCTGTTATTTTACTGTCACAGACAGCAATTGCAAGTTAGAGGAAGCCAGTATAAAGCTAATCTCAAACTGAATACCCCACAGAGATTCTCAGACTTAGCTGCCTATTGTCTCTTTCAAACAAATATTTGTTGCAGGGAAGTCACTTCTCAGTAGAAGACTGATGAAATTGAGTTTCCATTCTAACAGTAAAAAGTCTCACCAGACAGACCACCTATAAATGGTGTCACATCACAAGTCCTACATGAATAAATTTCAGTATTTCCATGCATTCTTTACACAGTCAGGTTAAAGCGGTGGTGGTACCCCTGGGGGTACACAGAGGTCTTCTAGGGGTACATCAACTCATCTAGATATTTGCCTATTTTTACAATAGGCTACATCAAAAGCACTAATGAAGCCAGTGCAAACTAAAATATCATACAGATTACAGAGCAGTATAAACAAGTCATTTACTATACACTGAAGTGTAAGTACCATATTTATATTCCAGTTGATTTATTTTATAGTTATATGGTAAAAAAATTGAGGTCAGCAATTTTTCAGTAGCAGCATTCTGTGACACTTTTGTATGTTTATGTCTGATTTTGTTAGCAAATAGTTTTTAAATAAGATGAAACTTGTGGGTAAGCAAGACAAGTCAGACTCCTGAAAGAGGTACTGTCGTCTGGAAAGGTTGAGAGCCACTGGGTTAAAGTGTTACTTTTTAAATGCTAATTTAAGAAGTGTAGTTGCTGGTATGTTTAGACCTGGGTCTCCAATGATTACAGTAAATATCCAGAGAAACGTCCTTTTTAGTTTTCCCAGGAGAAAAAAAAAAAAAAATACTATTGGGAAAGAGTCTTACTTGAAGTTGGCCACAAGCCAAGCCTAGCTTTCTATAAAGGGAACACTTAAAAAAATAAATAATTAAAGGGAACGTGTGGGTGCCACTTTAGAGGAGTCTCTTCATTTCTGGTTGCTTTATCTAGGATAGGGCAAGGAAATTACGTGACGCTGTGTGCATTGTGGCTCAACTTGAGCTACCTCAGCACATGCAGTGCAACAAGAGACTGAATCCTCTATTGCAATGAACTGGCTCTGCTTGCCAGCCCTCCAGCCTTCTTGAAGCTTTAAAGGTTTCAGAGTAACAGCCGCGTTAGTCTGTATTCGCAAAAAGAAAAGGAGTATTTGTGGCACCTTAGAGACTAACCAATTTATTTGAGCATGAGCTTTCGTGAGCTACAGCTCACTTCATCGGATGCATACTGTGGAAACTGCAGCAGACTTTATATACACACAGAGATCATGAAACAATACCTCCTCCCACCCCACTCTCCTGCTGGTAATAGCTTATCTAAAGTGATCATCAAGTTGGGCCATTTCCAGCACAAATCCAGGTTCTCTCACCCTCCGCCCCGCCCCCCCCCCCAAACTCACTCTCCTGCTGGTAATAGCCCATCCAAAGTGACCACTCTCTTCACAATGACAGGTTTCAGAGGAACAGCCGTGTTAGTCTGTATTTGCAAAAAGAAAAGGAGTACTTGTGGCACCTTAGAGACTAACCAATTTATTTGAGCATGAGCTTTCGTGAGCTACAGCTCACTTACATCTGATGAAGTGAGCTGTAGCTCACGAAAGCTCATGCTCAAATAAATTGGTTAGTCTCTAAAGTGCCACAAGTACTCCTTTTCTTCTCTTCACAATGTGTATGATAATCAAGCTGGAAATGGCCCACCTTGATTATCATGCACATTGTAGGGAGAGTGGTCACTTTGGATAAGCTATTACCAGCAGGAGAGTGAGTTTGTGTGTGTGGTTTTTGGAGGGGGGTGAGGGAGTGAGAGAACCTGGATTTGTGCAGAAAATGGCCCAACTTGATGATCACTTTAGATAAGCTATTACCAGCAGGACAGTGGGGTGGGAGGAGGTATTGTTTCATGGTCTCTGTGTGTATATAATGTCTTCTGCAGTTTCCACGGTATGCATCCGATGAAGTGAGCTGTAGCTCACGAAAGCTCATGCTCAAATAAATTGGTTAGTCTCCAAGGTGCCACAAGTACTCCTTTTCTTGAAGCTTTAAAGTGCATTAATACGGTGAGAGGCTGTCACTGACTCACAGGGGTAATTCCCCCCCACACACACACACTGATACAAGGATTCTTTACACAGCTTCTTTTCTTTAAGTCAAAGCACCCTCTCCTTTTCACTTGAGGCTTCTCAGAAGGAACTCACGCATTAGCATAGGTATTTTGTACCACATCCAGCCCTGTGATAAGACAGCAATTCAGGAGACTTGATAAGGAAGCCTGGTTGTGAGGGGAACTGATCACTTAGCTAACAACTCATCAGATCATCTCAAAGTGAATCTATCTGGAGAATGGTGACTAAGTTGCTGGGGGTTCACATTTGCCCTTGACTGTAGCCTCTCCCTATGGGGTTTTCTCCCTCCTGTTCTCTACACTTGCATTTTCTTGCTTTTTTACCTGCATTGTGACCATCTGCTTCTGCAATTCATAAAGGCTATGGAAGCTGTAAAAATAAGCAGACGCTGATTTAAGAGCTACGGGCCACATTTCTAAAAGTGTTTAGACCCCTAGAGATGCACATAGATACCTGGTGGGATTTGCAGTGGCTGGGTGTCTAACTCCCATGGGAGTTGGTACTCAGGCCCTTTTGAAAATCCTCTCTACACACCTTGTCTTTAGATGCCTAAATACCTTTAAAAAGTTGACCCTCAGAGGCAGCAAGGAATGATACGCAAGCTGCACAACCCCAGGAGTAGTTTTGGAAGGCACTGTGGTTCAGGGTAGGTCTACTCTGGAGCTGGAGGTGTAATTGCTGGCTCAGACAGACAATCATACCTCCGCTAGCTCTGGCCGATCCTTGTGTACTAAAAATAGCAGTGTAGCCACAGCAGCCAGGGCAGCGGGATGGATTGGCTGTCCTATGTCCATACCTATGGCTTCAGATGGGCTAGCTGCCCCAAATGCAATTCCATCACACTGCAGCAGCTACGTTGATATTTTTTTTTTTAAAAAAAGGAGTACTTGTGGCACCTTAGAGACTAACCAATTTATTTGAGCATGAGCTTTCGTGAGCTACAGCTCACTTCATCGGATGCATGCTGTGGAAAGTGTAGAAGATCTTTTATACACACAAAGCATGAAAGCTTATGCTCAAATAAATTGGTTAGTCTCTAAGGTGCCACAAGTACTCCTTTTCTTTTTGCGAATACAGACTAACACGGCTGCTACTCTGAAACCTGTTTATATTTTTAGCATGCTAGCTTAATCAGGGCTAGCGCAGATATGCCTATCCGAGTTAGGAATTACACTTCCAGCTCCAGTGCAGAGGTACTCTCAGAAGCACAGTTCCATCACTGCTTCCCTCTTCCTCTAGAAGAAGCAGGGGCCATAGTTTGCTCCTGACCTGTACCTGCAGCAAATTAGACCACCTTGCGCAGTGGCTCAGCTGTGCTAGCCAGTGGCTGGATGGACAAAGCTACGGTTCTGCCCATTTCCTGTCCTCTCCCTAGCTATCAGCTGTAGATCCTAAGATCCACGTAGCTCCCTCAGGGGCCTTAGGAAACTCTTACTTCCCTCCACGGGCATGTAGTCCAAGTCACAATCTAGCCCTAAATAATTGCACAAAGAAACCCCGCAAACCAGTCAAAGGCACCAGTCCTTGCCAAAACCAATAGATTAAAACAAATTTGAAGTTTCCAAGCCACACTGTTTTGGAGTTCTGATAAGCCAAAAAAACATTACAAAAAAAACACTGTGAGAGATCACCTCATTTTTTGGAGCTGTCTTATCTCCCATATGCCTTATCTGATTTGCCTCAGACTTTCCACCCTCATATAAAGAGCCGGAGTACTTGTGGCACCTTAGAGGCGAACAAATTTATCTGAGCATAAGCTTTCGTGAGCTACAGCTCACTTCATCAGATGCACCCTGAAACCTGCACCCTGGTGTACTTGCTTGTCTGTGAAATTGCAGGTGAATTGGATTAGGTTTGGCAAAGATAGAGGTCAGTCAAGAAAAAAAGAGAAAGAGAAAAAAAGAAAAAAAGAGAAAGAGAAAAAAAGAAAAAAAGAAAAAAAGAAAAAAAGAAAAAGTCTTAGGATTGAGAGTTTGTTTCACCCTAAACTATGGGCAGACTAGTGTATCTCCATGAGATATTTGATTTTTTTTAAATTATTTTATTGTCCATACTGTCTACTCTTCATTTTCCATCCCTCTCACCTGCACACAGTAGTCATCTTGTAATAAAAACCACAAAAGCAGTGCATTGCATGAGAAAAAATAAGCCTACTACCCCTCTCTCCATTTCACAAAAAGATGGGCAAGGCTTTTTGTTGTTGTTGTTGTTGGCAAGGCTTCCATTTAACTACTCCGTTCTCCAGGCCCCCCATATTTTAATTTTTAATGTCAGTCACAAGTTAGCCAGTGCCTTCAAAGCTTTTTATACAGATTCCTTTGGATTGGAGATGAAAGTGGGAAAAGATGGACACAAAAGTTATGCTTAGCGAGAGGGACTTTCACCTTCCCATTGAGACAGGGGCCCCCCATCCAGTGTATGTTAATTACCATTCAGTTAGTAAAGGGACCAAAAAGGAACAGTGAGAATATAGCAGGGAAATTAAAAACAACAAAAATCAGATTAGGGTCCAAGAGGGTCCTGATTAAAAACCTATTAAAGTCTCTGGGTGAATCTTTCTATTGATTTCACTGGACTTTGGATCAGGCCCCAATTGGGAGGAAAAAAAGGTGGGGGGGGGGAGAGTGTAAACCTAATGACCCCCATGTGAATGGTGAATAAACTCAAACCCAGAGCTTCAGTATAAAACTCTACTACTCAAACTGAATAAATAATTTCATTAGTTTCAGCCATAGTAGTCCGTTATCCTCTTGTGAATGAGTCATGGAACGGGGAGACATACTTCACTTGTGTGTGCTGCATATTGGGGGGGGGGGGGGCGGAGGAGACAAGAGGAGAAGGTGCAAAAGACATACCAACACTGAAAATGATGCATCATTTTTTTTTAAATAAAAAAGGAATAGGACATTAGTACATTGACCTACTGGGAGACTTTGGGCAAGTCACTTCAACTTTCTGTGGCTCGGTTTCCCCACTTCTAAAAAAGAAGATAATGATACTTGAAGAAAAAAAAAAAGAAATACACCAAGATCTACAAATGACTGCTCTATAAGAACACTTTTACTATGTGCACAGATACTGGCAACCTAGTATTGAGAGTTACCCAAAGCAGCACAAAGAATGCAAAAAACTACTAATAAAAAGTTAAGAGGTCGTTAAAGAAAAGAGCCATAGGCAGGATAGACTTGGCTTAGCTGCTGCCCTACCTTTCTTGCGATACATCTGCCCATCCTTCCTTTGGAAAGGTTATCCAGAGAGGGCTTAATCCAACAACGCTTGATCCAGTCCCAAAGTGAACAGAAAGATTTCCACTATCTTCAAAAAGAAGAAGTGAGAAACACCAAGCGCTTAGAATGGGTAATGGAATAAAAAGAGTCTGATTTACAGAGTTGGTCAAAAACTGGAAAAAAAAAACAGAACACTCCCCCCACACACCTAGTTTCACAAGCAATTTTCAATCCTTTGAAATATTTTTAAAAAAGGCAAATGGACAAATATATTGCTTTATCAAAAATTTTCATTTTAAAATTAAAATTTTTGAAGCTATAGAAAACGTCATGAAAGTGATCAGAGTTTTGTTTACCAAAAACATTAAATAAAAATTTTTAAAATTAAAAAGGCCACATTGTTCACAAAAAAAACAAAGTTCAACAACATTGACAATTGTCGTGAAAATTTCATTTTGAAGAAGCCATCTCAAGGAAAAACCTTTTCATTAAGAAAACATGGAGCAACTCCCTTTCATTAGTTAGCTGCACAACTGTAGTTTTTCCGAGTTGTACAAAATTCGTACCTAAAAATTGAAACCCTGCTTCTGATGCCATAAATGGTTGCTGTGCATATGACTGAGATCCCGCAAAACCAGGGATGTTACACAAGTAGATAGACTTAATAAAATCCCATAAGAAAAAAGTGAAGCAAAACACACATCATAACATCAGCAACATTAACTCTAAACCGAAGGTTTTCCAAGGCTTTCCATGAGGTATCGTGGAAGCTCAGGGGTGCAAGACTTCATACCCTAAAGCCCTAACTCAGCAAAGCACTTAAGTGCTAAAACACTGAAGTCAATGGGACTTAAGCATGCACTTAAATGTTTTGCTAAATAGGGATGGACAACTGAATTGGGGTTTTATATAGTTAGTACCAGCAATTTAATCCCGATTTTATAATTCTTACATCCAAAATTACAAACTAAGCATACTGTTTATTTGGACAGCGCTGTTTCTTTGCTGTATTGTGTTGCATACTGTAAGCAACTAGCTATATTTGAGATCTTAAAATTCCTAGGAGTGGGAGTTCAGAATCATGAAACAAATCCACCATATAGAGTACATTTGCTAACATACTTTCATTTATTTTAATGATTCACCGAGTTCTTCTTTCTAACAATTCAATCCTCTACAGTTGCTTTCAAGTGTGACTTCGGATCATTCTTGGACAGATTAATGGATATGCACTATGCTAAATTAAGAAAACACAATAATGATATTATACTATTCTATAATTACATCCAAAAAATGCACTAAAAGAATGTTAAAGCTGCAAACTGAAGCATTCAAAAATTAGAAAGAACCAGTATTAAGGTTGTCTGTTCTCCCTATACAACTTTAATTTGGCCCCTTTGTGCTTATTCATTATGATATAGTTCTCCTAGTTCTGCCACTGACCCATCTTGTGAGCTTGGGCAAGTGACTTAACCAATCTGTACCTTATTTTACCCATATGCAACACAGAGACTACGTATCTGATGTACCTCACAGAAGTGTTGTGTGGCATTATTCTTGTAAAATCTTTGAGGTCCTTATGTAGAAAGTGCTCTTTCTATAATCTGATCAAGTATTATTATTACCTTTCCTTCTAATTTGAGAGTGGTCAGGCCAGAAAGAGGGGTATATGTTCCACCCAAGTGTTTGCCATCTTGTTCCTCTCCATTCATGTTTTGTTTGCTTAAATACTACTTATTTGTGGCTGTTCCCTGCATCCTGAACCATATGGCTGAAAAAGAAAATCCAAAATGGCGGACATTTCATTTTCAGAACACTCTCTCTCTCCACCCAGGAGAGAAAGAATATGAATTAGGCTGAGTGGATACAACCCTATGGGCTTTTTAAGAGACCCTGGGCTCCCCATTTTGGTACCAAAAGTCAGTGGTCAGATTTACAGAAGAGCTCAGCATGCTGGAAAGAATGTAACAGAGAAGCTGTGCCTTTGGTGATCCCTCATTATCTAAGGGATTATCAAGAAAGTTGTTAAGAGTGCAAGTTCTCTGTGGGAGCTGCCTTACACTGAGGCCCTCTCCCCTCCCCCACATACACCCTCAGGTCCCTGCTAAGCTGGAAAGGGGGAGCTTGGGGCTGGAGCTAGTAGGAGCAACCCAACCCCAAGTTGATCCTTCCCTAGGTTCCTTTTGCTCCCCAGGTCTCCCTAACCTAACCTGGTCCAGCTGCCTTTGTCCCACTTTCCTTACACACTCCCTGACGTAGGATGGCCTGAGGGTCCTGGAGAAGGGGGGTGGGGTCAGAGCAGCTGGTGGAATGCACAACCACTTCACTGCTGGATCTGCTCCCTGTGGGTTGCTGGAGCTTTTGGGAGGCTCTTGTGACCCACAGGAGGCTCAACACAGCCAGGAGCAGGGTACCTGCCAGTGCTCCATTCATTGCATTGATCCCCAACCTCCCTACCCACTTCCATCACCTCAGGGTCAGGGGGGAGACAAGAACCGCAGGCCCAGTTTTTAAGGCAGCAACAGGAGCCACTGCTGCAGCCCTCCCACCCCACCACTGTACTCATCGCCCTGGGCTCCAACCACCCTTATCCCTCCCTCCCCGAACCGAGGCCCCTTATTCACACATCCCCTTCTGCTCTCACAGACCTGCCGTAGGACTTACCCCGGGGTATTCTGGGAGGGGGCAGTGGCCATTCCCACTTTCCCTCTGCTTCTGGGGATGCCTGGTTGGTCAACCCCCCCATCTTCCCTCCTTGGGCTGGGGGAGGGGCGCACTGCTCCCTATTCCATAGGAAGAATCTATCTTCAGGGCAAGACCACTGGCCTTCCCCCTCCTGTTGGGGTGGAGGCCCAGGTCCAATGCACACTGAGCCTGGCAGGCTCTGGCCTGGCCCACTAATAGCTGAGCTGGGGAGCTCACCCCTTAGAGATGGAGAGTCCTGCCACGTATGGTATGGTCTCTCTACCAAGGGAACCCCGGTCTCTAGGGGGCAGGGCCTTAGTGGTAGCAGCCATATATATGAGGCAGGACCCTCCTTCACAGGGTCCAGGAACTGATAGACTCCATATATACCTGGCCTGAGCAGGAGGATGGCAACACTGCTCTGCCCCAAAATATGCCTCATTATGGACATAGTGCCTTGTTCAGTACAATTTACTTTGTCACCACCAAGACAAAAAGGGCCCCAATTCTTTGTTGGGCCCCAAGCTGCACTTTGCAAAGAGGAGGTGGTAGGAGAGGGAGGGAAAGAAACTGGCTTTAGCTACCTTTGCACTTCTCTGTATTTTCAGACCATCCAGTGGCCTGCCCAGCCCCCGGTGTAAAGTAAAGGAGCTAGCTGGCCTCCTAGATGCTGTTCCACAGCCAAGAATACCCAGAGTACTCTGCCCTGGTCATGCCTCCACATACGTGATGGGGGGTGGTGAAGAGCTATTTTGACACATCGCTACCAGGTGTGGGAACCTCCTTGCTCAAAGCATTCCCTGGGGCTGAGTTTGAGGCCTGGGGGAAGTAAGGGAAGACAGAAGCAGGCCCAAAGTTTGCAGCATACATTTGGACACTAGCAGCCAAACCACAAATACTAAAATACCCAGTAAAGCATAGCCTATAGAGAGACTTCCCACTGCCTCAGATCATCTATGGCCACACCCTACTCTGGTCCCCAAAATCTGTTCTTCCCTAGGAAACTCTCAGTTCTCCAAATCCCTACGTCCTGCCAATACAAAAGCGAAGTGAGCTGGTTGGACATTCAGTTATAACTAAGAACAAGGACTGAGACATACAATCAGGACCCCGTGTATGTTGTAGTCACAGAATTCACCCCATGATGCAGATTTCTGCTCCAGAATCTGAGCTTTTCTTTTTTTTAAAGTTACATTTCTAGCCCTCATTATCATGAAGAAAACAGACACATGGCCTGAGTGTAGCCAATGTAATGTCTGCCTGAGCTCATAGATAGCTTAATACAAAAGCTCTGAGAGGTGAAATGCCCTGTTCCTCTCAATGGGGTATTAACACAAAGATGGGAACTTAAACAGCACAGTTAACTATTTCACTGCTGATTTTAGTAAGAGGATTCAGCTAATGCGCTTATCCCACAAATCCTAATTTGCTTCCCCCACTGCCCAGGTGACAAAAGCCCAAGGCATCCCATATCCAGTTACTCTAACTTCCAGCTCCCCTAACAACTTCTGGAGTGCAGATATGCATTTACAATACCAACAACCTGTGGTACAGTGAAACCTGAAAGGTTTCAGAGTAACAGTCGTGTTAGTCTGTATTCGCAAAAAGAAAAGGAGTACTTGTGGCACCTTAGAGACTAACCAATTTATTTGAGCATAAGCTTTCGTGATGAAGTGAGCTATAGCTCACGAAAGCTTATGCTCAAATAAATTGGTTAGTCTCTAAGGTGCCACAAGTACTCCTTTTCTTTTTGTGAAACCTGAAAGTGTGAGAGCAGCAATGGTATAAAAGAAACTGGATTTAAAATAAATATAAACACAGGGAGTACTGCATTGAGTGGATTATTCATTTTTAGGTCTAAACAAATCTTCCTATTAAAGTGCATATGAAGCTGCTAAAAATGATTTCACCAGTGATGCAGAATCCAGAGATCTTGCTACAGAATTTAGGTCCCGTTTGCAGCAGAGAGCAAGGGGCATTGGGTAAGATACAAGATTTCGGCTATGAAAATATCGTTTGCAGATTTTTTATGTGCAATAATTATTCCTTTTCTCTACTCCTGCAGGTCATGGCTGCGCTGTTAGCCCCTGTGCAGCTGCTGGCAGTGGCTGTAACAGTTTACCTAGAGCTAGTGAGATCCATTCAAGGGGGCGTCTATTATGGGATCAAGCAGCTGCCACACCAAATCCCACAATATCAGGCCCTTGGACAACAAGTACCTCACATGCCACTGGGTAAAGAAGGCACTCCAATGCAGCACATGGGCAAGGAGGTGCCACATATGCAATATGGAAAAGAATACCCTCACCTGCCTCAGTACATGAAAGAAATCCCACAGCTGCCTATGCTCGGCAAAGAGATGGTGCCAAAAAAAGATAAAGGTAAACATACCAAGTGAAACCCCCTCCCCACTCCTCTCAGACCTGCAGGGACCAACACTGGGTTAATGTTTTAGGAATCATAATTAGTACTTAACTGCAGACAAATAATGGTCATAAAACATCACTGCCCATTGCTTCTGCAGCCAGATGCTTACACAGCCTGGCACGCACCCTGAGTAGTTGGCCAGGTTCCTGCCACAGAAGAGCATACTCGGGTACATGCCCAATGAATGTGGCTGAAGCTGCTTGTGGTAGAAGTGGGGAGGGGCCAACCACCAGCTCACAGTGTCACACACTTGAGTGAGTGGTATTGCAACCTGGCACACAGGGTGGCAGCAACCTCAGTCAAGTTCAGCCTGGCCACCCAAGCTGCCTAGTTCGCCAATAGCAGGACTAGGCAACCCATGGCACACTTGCCAAAGGCAGCATGCGAACTGATTTTCAGTGGCACTCACAATGCCTGGGTCCTGGCCACTGGTGCCGGGGGGCGGCTCTGCATTTTAATTTAGTTTTAAATGAAGCTTCTTAAGCATTTTAAAAACCTTATTTACTTTACATACAACAATAGTTTAATTATATATTATAGACTTTAAAGTTTTTAAAAGGTCTCTTCCTAAAGTGTATTACAGGCACACTAAACCTTAAATTAAAGTGAATAAATGATGACTCAGCTCACCACTTCTGAAAGGTTGCTGACCCCCGGCCTGTTGCAGGAGCAGCCCAATAACTGCTTTCCCCAGGAAGGGAGATGTAACCAAGGTCACACACTGCTAGGGGCCCTCTCACAGCCAGGCATAGCACAACAACTCACTTAATGGGCTAGCCCCTGACAGTCACTCCAGCACTGTGGCAGTTTCCCTGTCAGTGGCTCAGCCCTCTGGCTGGGTCCCCATATTAAGGGCACCCTTCCCAGGGTCACAGTCCCAAACAAATCTCTTTAACACAAACAAAAATCCTTCCACCTCCCTAGGGTGCTTCTTTCAGGCCAACGGGGAACTCAGTCCCACCCTTTACTCTAGCTTCCAGCCCAGTGCCCTGTATTAAACAACTAGGTCTGCTCCTTTACCTGAGCTGCAGTTTTCTCTTGGCCACTTCCTATCCAGCCTTTTAAGGTCTTCTCTTGGTGATTCCATCTCTTCCTTTCTTAATCAGGGTCTCTCCCAGTCCTGTCTGCCTGGAGAGCTGGTCTTAATCCCCAGGCTTTCTGCCTAGCTCTCCTTCCAGAGCTTTTCCCAGCTGAGATTTATCACCACTTAAGCCTGGCTCTCAGTCTATTACTGTAGTCACCTTCTGCTCTTTATCGGGAATTGCCTGATTCCACTCAGGTGAGGTTCACTCTGTAATCAGGTTTCAGAGTGGTAGCCGTGTTAGTCTGTATCAGCAAAAAGAACAGGAGTACTTGTGGCACCTTAGAGACTAACAAATTTATTTGGGCATAAGCTTTCATGGGCTAAAACCCACTTCATCAGATGCATGCAGTGGAAAATACAGTAGGAAGAAATATATACACACACAGAGAACATGAAAAAATGGGGGTTGCCATACCAACTCTAACGAGACTAATCAATTAATTTGCAAACTGGACACCATTAAATTATGCTCGAATAACGACTGGGAGTGGATGGGTCATTACACAAAGTAAAAACTGTTTCACCTTGCTAATTTTTTCCCCTACTGTTACTCACACCTTCTTGTCAACTGTTCGAAATGGGCCATCTTGATTATCACTACAAAAGGTTTTTTTTCTCCTGCTGATAATAGCCCACCTTAATTGATTAGTCTCGTTAGAGTTGGTATGGCAACCCCCATTTTTTCATGTTCTCTATGTATATATGTATCTTCCTACTGTATTTTCCACTGCATGCATCCGATGAAGTGAGCTGTAGCTCACGAAAGCTTATGTCCAAATAAATGTGTTAGTCTCTAAGGTGCCACAAGTACTCCTCATTCTTTTTTCTGTAATCAGGTTGGCTTATCCCCAGGCCCTCCATCGCATAGGGCAAACCATCCTATTACAAGGGTTAATGGAGGAGGGCAGCTAATCAGCAGGGAATTTCTCTGTAGTCTGGTATGTTTTCCCTGCAGACCTATATAGAAAGGTCTGAAAACCTGCAGTCTACAGGGAAAACTTGTAGTATGAGTAGTATGTAAAATGGAAGTAAAACTTATCTACTGCATAGGGTGTAAAGCACTTAGTGTTTGTACAGTGCTTTGAAGATATTAAGTGCTATATAAATGCTATGGGTAGATTGTCCCTTGCTCTGTGTGTGCCTGTGCAGGGAATTAAGGGGGATTAAGATCTCCCTTTATGTTCCTACATGGACTCTGCACATGCTGTTTCCCTCTCACCCATGCACACAAGTGAGTTGGGAGGGGGTAGAGCTTTAACTCCACCCTCCCTAAAGCACCAGCCAGAACAGCTGAGCAGATGCACAGGATGTTATTGTTTGCTGCTGATATACGTCAACAAATCACTAACATCCCCCACCCCACTTCTGAAACAAGGGGGAAGCAGGGCAGGAATTGTGCCTCCCAGATGTACAATTCCTTCCCTGTGTTGCTACATACTTCCTCATACACAGGGCTGTGGCAAAGCTACAGTCTAGCCCCGAGCAGTTTGATGCATTGAGCCAGTACAAATTATTAAATTATTGACAGGTTTCAGAGGAACAGCCGTGTTAGTCTGTATTCGCAAAAAGAAAAGGAGTACTTGTGGCACCTTAGAGACTAACCAATTTATTTGAGCATGAGCTTTCGTGAGCTACAGCTCACTTCATCAGATGTATACCGTGGAAACTGCAGCAGACTTTATATACATTCTCTGTGTGTATATAAAGTCTGCTGCAGTTTCCACGGTATACATCTGATGAAGTGAGCTGTAGCTCACGAAAGCTCATGCTCAAATAAATTGGTTAGTCTCTAAGGTGCCACAAGTACTCCTTTTCTTTTTATTAAATTATTGTGTATCAAATCAGTTTAGATATTTTAAACTGAAATGGCACAACATTCAGAGACAGAAAAGAATGGGGATATGGGGTCATGAGAGGAAAAAATGGGTGATTTAGGGGTAAAGGGGTAGAAAAGATTAAGAATGCCAGATTTAAGGATCATGCTGAAGATATTACACTGGTAAATACCTTTTTCTGGTTTTTGTTGGTTAAAATTCAATTCTTAACATCTCACTATAAATTTTTGTGTATAGCCGGCTGCCATCAGTGCTGAAATACACGGACTTACTAAAAAGCATAGACTTAAGAGAGTTGCCCAACAGAAATTGTCATATATATTAATTAGTGAGGTGAATATTTTACAAAATATGTTTACTCAACAATTTAATCAAGTGAAAGCATTAGAATGAGATACATCTTGCCTTGTTGGCCAGGTCTACAGAAGAAACTTTTGCTGGCATAGCAGCACAGGTTAGGGATGTGGGTTGGTTTTTTTTTTTTTTTTGGCAACACATCTGCCAGCAAAAACCTGAGTGTAGATGCAGTTATACTGGCATAAAAGTGTGTTTGGCTACTTAGCTTATTTTGCTTGTCAAACCAGCAAAAGCTATCTGAAGAAAAGCACTTTTTTGCTGGTGTAAGCTGCATCTACACTGGAAGAGTTTTGTCAGGATAGTTACAATGGTACAGCTATACCAGCAAAACGTTTAAGTGTAAACTAAGTAATCGTAAGTCATCAACTAGAGGGGTGATATATTTATAACAAAATAAAGAACAACTCAAAATTCAAGGTTTTTTGCATTTCATCACAGACTTGAAAGTTGGCCCATATATGTGGCAAATTGACCTATGGTGTGGATAGCTTTTACATAAAAATTAAGGAAAGATTTTGAGGGGAAAATAACTATTTCACTTAAACTATGAAAAAAGTGAAATTTGGGGTGCATGAAATCATTCAGAACAATAAAAGTGCCATGTTTAATTGTAATCAACTACTGGGGCCATGAGGTGGTAGTACCTAGTGTATCTACCACAAATCCAAGCAATACCTAAATGAGACCGAGCTATTTAAACTGCATACATGATTTCCAATAAAGGTAAAATTATGGTTGTTCTCTCTCTTTCTTTTCTTAAAAACAGAAATGCCGTTAGCCAGTTTGAGAGGTGAGCAAGGTCCCCCAGGTGAGCCTGGACCAAGAGGGCCACCAGGTGCCCCAGGATTACCAGGTCATGGAGTGCCAGGAGCCAAAGGAAAACCAGGTCCACAAGGATATCCAGGAATAGGCAAACCAGGTATGCCTGGAATGCCTGGAAAACCAGGAGCAATGGGGCTCCCTGGGTCAAGAGGTGAGATGGGACCAAAGGGAGAGATTGGGCCTATGGGAATACCAGGTCCACAGGGACCACCAGGGCCTCCTGGACTGCCTGGAATAGGAAAACCAGGTGGTCAAGGATTACCAGGACAACCAGGAGTAAAGGGTGAACCAGGAATGAAAGGACCACCAGGACTCCCAGGGCTTCAAGGCCCTAAAGGAGAAAAAGGCATTGGGATTCCAGGTTTACCAGGGTTAAAAGGTCCACCTGGGTTACCTGGCCCTCCAGGTCCAGTTGGACTCCCAGGGATAGGCAAACCAGGAATGATTGGGTTTCCAGGACCACAGGGACCTATAGGTAAACCAGGACTTCCAGGTGAACGAGGGCCACAAGGTCTTCTTGGGGCACCTGGGATTCAAGGTCCACCTGGCCTTCCAGGTGTTGGAAAACCAGGCCAAGATGGAATCCCAGGCCAGCCTGGATTCCCAGGTGGAAAAGGGGAACAAGGCTTGCCAGGTTTACCAGGACCCCCAGGCCTACCAGGGATTGGGAAACCAGGATTTCCTGGGCCTAAAGGTGATCGTGGCATCGGTGGTTTCCCTGGAGCACTGGGGCCTAAAGGTGAGAAAGGGCACATGGGTCCCCCTGGCATGGGTGGGCCCCCCGGGGAGCCTGGTCAACCAGGATTACCAGGAATAATGGGGCCATCCGGTGCTGTTGGTTTCCCTGGACCAAAAGGAGAAGGTGGACCTGTAGGGCCTCAAGGTCCTATTGGTCCAAAAGGTGAACCTGGCCTACAAGGTTTCCCAGGAAAGCCAGGTTTTCCTGGGGAAGTAGGACCCCCGGGTCTTAGAGGACTACCTGGTCCAATAGGGCCAAAGGGAGAAGCTGGTCACAAAGGTTTGCCAGGCCTGCCTGGTGTTCCTGGGCAATTAGGACCTAAAGGGGAACGTGGAATCCCCGGTGATCAAGGCCATCAAGGTCCATCTGGAATCCCAGGTATCGCAGGACCCAGCGGCCCAATAGGACCACCTGGACTTCCAGGACCTAAAGGAGAACCAGGTGTACCCGGTCCACCAGGCTTTCCAGGAGTAGGGAAACCTGGTGTTTCAGGGCTGCAAGGACCACCAGGAAAACCTGGGGCACTTGGTCCACCAGGCCAGCCGGGTCTTCAGGGTCCTCCAGGGCCTCCAGGTCCACCTGGTCCTCCAATAATAATCCCACCCACCCCACCGGCCTTTGGACAATATTTGCCAGAGCTGGGGCCTGGCATTGATGGAGTGAAGACCCCACCTGGCTATATGGGCAAGAAAGGCAAGAATGGTGGCACTGTCTACGAAATGCCTGCATTCACGGCAGAACTCACCACACCCTTCCCACGGGTCGGGGTGCCTGTGAAATTTGACAAGCTTCTCTACAATGGCAGGCAGAACTATAACCCACAGACTGGTATCTTCACCTGTGAGATCCCTGGGATTTACTACTTTGCCTACCACATTCACTGTAAAGGGGCCAGCGTCTGGGTAGCTTTGTACAAGAACAATGAGCCACTGATGTACACATATGATGAATATAAAAAAGGCTTCCTGGATCAAGCTTCTGGAAGCACCGTCATTCAACTGATGCCTGGAGACAAAGTTTATATTCAGATGCCATCTGAACAGGCAGCAGGACTCTATGCAGGGCAATATGTTCACTCGTCTTTCTCAGGATATTTATTGTATCCTATGTAAAAACAAAACAAAACAAAAACCCCAGACAAAATTACAACTCTTTTCCTCTGCTTCAAACTTTTATACCATTGAAAGATGCATTTACTGACAGTTTTAGATCCCTCTTGTACAACAAAGTTTCACATTATGCACAGCTTGTTATAAAAATGGTGTGGTGAACATATTTTATGATGTGTATCCGGTTCATAACAGTTGTTCTGTATCCAATGGGGACATATTAGCTGTACATTATATATTTCTGTGATACCATACTTACTTCATTTCATTCACAATAATACAATATTAAGGGTCAAATCTTGCATACATCACTCACTCCTGTTGCCTATTTAACTGAACATTGATCTAAAGTGTGAGATGAAAAGATAACTTAAACAGAATGTGTCAGTATGAAATGATCTGATATATGTATAAGTTTGAGTAATGCTTTTTTTTTTAAAGCAGGGTTTATCTAAACCTGCACCATAAGCAAAGATTCTCTTAGCTGAAATCCTTATTTTCCCCACATACAGTATCACAGGACAGTTTCTTCTAATAACATACTTAAGATGGAAAAGAATATTCGCACAAGAGAATTTTAATTCACTGCTTTATCCAAATAGCCATTGGAATCAAAAGGAAAATTGCCACTGACTTCAGTGGGCAATAGATCAACCCTTAATACCACAGCATTCAAGAAACCTCCATATATATTTACAAAGCAGAAGGTAGACATGGTAGACTTGAGATATGGTTTTAGTCTAATGACTTTAGGGATGTTATGCCAAATTATTAAAATAATGTAGCATTTTGGCCAACGAACATCAGTGTAGTATAAATACACGCATTTTCCCAGACCTTTCCTAAGAAACTGCATTCTGTTTGGCTTTTAAGAGAATGCGCTTGTTCTGAGATTCAGCCAAAATTAGCTTATTAATGAATGTACAGCAAAAGCGGCACTTGCTCTGTTTGCTAAATAATAAACAAACTAGTTTGAGGTTGCCCAATAATTTTCATTAGTAATAAGGATCAAGCAAACTCTTTTACTTTTCTCTCATTTCCATTGTGCGTGGGTGCTGAGAGGTGTCGGTGGCCTCTCATATACAGGTCAGACTAGATAATCTAATGGTCCCTACTGGCCTTAAACTCTTATGATTCATTTGAGAACAATTTCTTTTAATGTAATAACTGATTTCCAGTTCTTTTTATTTATGTTACTGATTGCCTAAGTTTGTATATGAGCATACATAGGCATCAAATGTGCGTGTATGTGGGGGAAGCAACATTTTTACAAGGTACTGTCTGTTCAACAATGGTGCTAATCTCACAGCAAAAAATTAATTACTGAGATTAATTTAAAAATATCTTTATACTGTACTTTTCTGTGTTTCCCTTTTCAGTGTTGCACATCACACTATTCCATTAGTTTAAAAGTAGACTGAACACATCTATGTCTTGACTAATGCAACCCTATTTAATTCAAAATGAACTAGGAACTTCCATGCAGAAAAAAAAAAAAAAAGATTTAACTGGCATTACCATTATTTAAATACAGAGTTTAATGCAGTGTATTACCAACACAGCGCTGCAATGACTCTAGTGCGGTGCGTGATCTCAGATATTTTATGGAATGTTGGTGGCAATGGACAGTTTACCAGACACTGGTGACTTTGGTGAGTTTCCAGGATATGTATGAGATATGTCAATAGCAAATAATTTTTGTATTTAAATTTTTTGTACTGATTTGAAAAAAATATCTTATTAAATATCTAAAAAATAAAAGTTTCCTTTTATTAACAGAGCAACTAGAAAGTTTGAAGCACCAAATTCACATTTCAGAGCAGAAAAACAAACCAGCATGAATGATGATCTACAAAGGACATTTTATTTTATTTTGCCAAGCTTGCTATTAATCCGTATTACAAAGAAACCAATGTAATCGCAGAGCATTTACCAACAGATGGTGCCTCTAGAATCCTGAATGTGCTCAAATGCAAATATCACCCTGAGGAAACACCACTGGCATTTCTACATAGGCCTTAATCCTGCATGGCCTTGCTTGATGCACAGCCATGTCTCGTGGGTGTTGTGGAGGCTCAGAGAGAGAGAGAGAGAGTGAGTGTGTGGGAGAGAGAGTTTAAGTAGAGTACTGGTTGGTGTGGAGAACTATGTACCTTGCTTGAAAACACAGGTTGAAAAAAGGGTGGAGCATAGGAAGAGGGGATGTGCCTCAAGAGACACATGCTTAAGTATGATCCTCATCATTCTGGGTGGGCAATTAGTGACAGTCTCCTTTTAAGCCTTGAACCTACCAATAGGCATAAATATACCGTGGGCTGTACAGCATGCTGCTGAGGATGGGCCATCAGATCCAGAGTCAGGAGATCTGAATTCTGTTCCCAGATCTGCCATTGTAGAACAGAGACGTTTATTCACCAAACTAGCGTAGTGTGGGAAACAATCTGATACTGAAATAGACCAGTAGCAAATTCCTGGTGCCTTGATTGCTCAGACAGAGACCAGAGAACAAATTTTTAATTCTCACAGTCCATTCCCTGAGGTGCTCTTGGGGCAGGGCAGCCCCTTACTCATGGCAAAATGTAATGTCACAATCTAGCACAAAATGTCAAAACTAAAGTGAATGTGCCTGCATATTCATTCATGGTGGATTTTTTTCTTCTTCTTTTTGAACACTGGGCCACACTCAGAATCCCTAAAACCACACACCGAAGAAAGGGCTTTTTCTTTTCCAAACTCAAGTTCATGGGGGGAAAAAGTGAGAAAAAACAAATAGCACTGAGGCAAACAATATGTTCTTTAGTATTTCTCTGCTTTTCCTCCGAAGTCTCTCGTGAGCTTCCTGTTTCCTCAAGCTCTTCCTATTGAGCTTCCAGACACGACTCGTGATGAACAAGATTAAAAACCCATGAAAATGTTGCCTCTAAGAGAATTTTCTTCTTTGATGAAATTTACCATCACCAACCGTGACAAGATTTTGCTTTTGCTCAGCAAAGAGTAGTTTGAAACCTAATTTGCAAAGTGTCAATCTTCCCAAAAAAGAGTGATTTTGTCCTGCCCCTCAATTTTGAGAAAGCAAAAGCCACCGTTCTGATAGAGTGTATCATTTGTGCACTATGCTACAGCTCATGTTAAAGTTACATGGATGGCACTTTCCCTCCCCATTTCTCTACCCACCACCATAGAAACTTGACATCTCCTTTATCAAATTAAATGTGTCAACTGAACGGCAATGATAGAGCCACCATACATCATTTATATAGTGCTGTAATGAGGTCTAGCACTGTGATTTGCTAAAATGTGCCTGAAGAGGGCAGTGTCCTTAAAACAGATTTATTATATGGAAAATAATCTGACTCACAATATTCAAAACTCCACTTAAAATACCTGTTAACAGCCAATGACTGTCAAAATACAGTTTGTGTAAAAGACACACAAAAATCAAGCCAAACAGCAAATGAAATCAAATATTTATGGAAACCAGAAAAACAAAACATTGATTTTCACATACTCTTAAAATTATTAAAACACATACAAAAACAACACAGCCACACAAACAACACCCCTGTTCCCATATTTTAGGTTAAGAAAATATGTAAAAGTGCCCTGTAAGGGTGTTTGGAAAAAAGATACGTATATTATTTGTGTACATAACAATACACGTCACATACTAATTATTAAACACCCTTCTTGTCATTCCAAAATAGGAATAATACATTTTCATTTGAAATGTAATCTACAGATGTGCATTAAACACTCACAGATTCATCCTTCGTGCATTAATCTGTAACCTGTCTTTTAGTTACATCTCAGAATTGCCCTTAATTGTTACAGTTGAAGAAATTAAGATAACTTTCACAACACAGCAAGCTCAGTCCATTGCTTTAAGAATCTTCCCCAAAGGCCACTGAAGACTCTCCTTCACTTCAGTGGTGTTTTGACTGGGGCCTTAAAGCAAATGGTCTATTGCAGCTGACAGAAGGAAAACCGAAATAAATTCATTAGTATTCGGCACAGTTATACTGGCACGCTACATGGAACTACAGCTTGCAGTATCCTGGAATTCAACTTGTACTGTTGCAGATATCAAATTAAAAAGCAGCTTTTAATAGAGTGGCCCATTGTAGAAAGCGAGTCTTAGAAAAAGTTCCTCCTCCAATTGCTCAACTTATTTTTAAAAGGAAAAATCTCAAGGCAAGTTGGAATAACAGTGGCACAGGATGACCTGAAAAATGTGTTATATTTAAAACAGACACCATGATTCTGATTCTCCACTACCTAGCACCTTGTGTAGTTATTTACACCTGTGCAACATGGGTGCAAAATGCTACTATTCTGATTTGAAACCATGTGGTGTCCACATTCCCCAGGTGTAAATAACTACACAGGGTACATGGCAGCGGAGAAACAGGTCCAATGTATACAGAATTCTATAAAGCCTGCATTATGCTACCAAAAAAATCTTTGTAATAATTATTTCACTGCTTAGTATCAAAGATAAAATTACTTACCCATAAATTATGCTTTCTGAAGACAGTACCCTCTGCTCTATATATGTAGCATTCAAAGCATGTATTGGAGTGCTCTGAAAGCTTAACTTTGTTCTCTTTGCATTCCCTCACAACCATCTCCCCCTTCCCAGTTGTCACCATTTGGTGATGTGTGTATAGTTTAGGTGACTAACTAGACTGTCACAAACCCCAATTGTCAGCTCTTTTGGCTGAAACCTACCCATGACTTATTTCTATGTCTCCAAACAAACAAAAAACCGTATGACAGGAACTTAAGAAAAGATGTAGGTGGATGAGAGTAGATTTATGGACGACACCAATTTGGAGAACAAGTATAGATGAGGAACAATCACTTCTCCAAAGCTATGTGTTGCTGTATCCCTTCTTCAATGAGGAAGAAGGTGGAAAGGAAAGGAAAGAGAAATGACAAAGATAAATACCAGGGGATGCTCAAAAGGAGAGGGAAAATTATATAGCTAATTTTAGAAAGCGATCCTGTGATACTATCATACTAAACGCTGACACTTTGATACAGTTGGACACTTTGGTACAAGTCTTTACTACCTATATACTGCCAGAATGTAATGGGTTCTATACAGATACTTAAGAGACCTCATGTAGTTGGACCAGCATGAGGCTGCCGTGTTCCTAGTTTTATAAGGTAGAATTTTCACTTTTGGCATAACTCTGCTTCCACGGAAGTGGGAGTTTTACCAATGTCTTCAAGGGGTACAGAGTTAGGCCAGCACTGATGCGGAGTGCTTTTTGAAAGCTGCACATGTAGTAATTACATAAAAACCTCTCTCAACAGCACTAAACACATAAAAATAATGACTGTAATTCTTCTGATGCACCTCCTCATGGTTTTCTTTCCACACAAACAAGCCTTTTAAATGAATTGAAATGAATGCTAGCCAGCTTCAAGGTCTTGTGAAAAACAATGGATCAATTTGCGTATAAATTTTCAAGCAAGGGCCTAAAAATGATGGCAGTGTGGAGGTGAGAAAAATAGTGTAAACATGATTAACAGAGCAAGAGCCTCAATATCACCTTCTAAAGACATTTGGAATTACTCAAAATCATCATGTCCTTACAAAATGTAGTATGATGTGGCCTCACTAGAGTTTAGGCCTGACTAATCCAACAAGCTTAATCTGAGACCATCGGGGATAAAAAAAATTATAGCACTCATTAGAACCAAGCAGCTAAAAAAAAGAGAGAGAGAGAGAGAGAGAGAGAGAGAGGGTGAGACCCATATAAATTTTTTAAAATACTTGTAACAATTCTGACAGACAGAAATAGAAAATGTGTAATAGAAAATCTTTGACCACTTCACTCTAATCTAAACCAGGTACTTGCTTACTTTTACATTTATGACGCAAGAAAATAGTGGTCAATACTCTATAGCAAGATTCAGTCTTTTGCTTCATGCCCTCGTTTCTGAAGAAGGCAATCCTGCACTCCTAGTTTTTTAGATTAATCTCTGTTCAAATTAATATATACTGCTGTGGAATATTAGATTATTTTATCCACTTTCAAAATTCCTTTGAAACATACTTCTTTGTGATTTTCTGATTCCTAGAAGATCGATCAATTGACCACAGAGCTTTAAAACGTACCTCCCCTGACTAATGTACCTTATAGGATGATTAGAATGGAATTTTACTTTGCAACTTAGGCCTTCATAGCTCCTGGTGACATTCTCAAGCAGATTTCACTTAGAGCTACTATGGACTTCTGTGAGAAAACTGGTTCACAATATATGACTATCCCACCAAACATTTTATAGTTGAAGATCCTGAGTAAAAAAATTCAAAAGACCCTAAGTGACTTAGAAGTCTAGGCCCCATTTTCAGAATGACTAAGGCACTTAGGAGTTAGGATTTAGGCTCCAAAGTACGTAAATCACGTTTGAAAATAGGATTTAGTTGCCTAAATCATTTAGGCACTTTTGAAACTGTTACACACACACAGAGCCTAAAACTCAAGAGAACAGGAAAAAATAAAAGGAAAGGAGGACAAAGGAATTGCCAGATAAAAACAAAATTGTAATTCTCTGAATTGGTCAATGTGTGTCTCAGATGCTGTTTTGCTCATACTGTCAAGAAATATAGAAGATGATTGGTGCATGTGATGATCTCTTGGTGCTCTTGAAACCCTTCACAGTTACCTGTTATGGTGAGGGGAATTGTGCTGTTTTGGAAAATATATCTTCATCTTTGGGAGAATAAGAAGTGCAAAGGCTTCTGGAGTGTGTGTGTTTGGGGAGGGGAGGGAAATCTATTCATCAAAGACATTTTGTTTGAAAGAAATTTTAATTTACAAACTCAAGATTCTAGTTCATATTCATTGGGGTGTTCTGGTTGTGAATCCATCTGAAAATGGTCAATACTGCACAGTAGTGTCAAAACAACTCAGATATTTAAAACTCTTCTATAATTCCACAGTTTAAAGGAGATTGTGCTTACCTCTTAAAAATGAATTCAGGTGCTTGTGAAATAAATCAGACTGACAGCACTGAGAACAAATGTATCCATATATTAGATACAGCATGAGCAGAATCAATCCAGACTTCCCCACACTGTTATACCAGTGGGTCTCCAACCCAGGTGTACACGTGCTATATCCAGAAGTCCATGGGCAGTTCAGTCTGGGGCCTCTTTGTTGAGATAGACAACAAGAAAACACCAGTTTGTGTGAATTATGAAGGTGATTTTCTATGATGTGGACATCTGCCCTCTGGGAGGTGGACTGAGACTAAAAATGCACTTTATATACTATACAGCTACTAGACATCCTTCAGATAGTAATGATTTGCAGATACACTTATCCTAAATCGTTTTCAAACCAGAAGAGAGGGGTGAAAGACTTTGTATCCCTTTATCAATTATTTCATAGCCTTCCAAGTCTCTGGGCAACAGGAAAGGAAGATACGGAAAAGACATCAGTTGCTGAATTTTTTTTTCTTATTGTTAAATAAATGGTGTGCATCATATTTTTATATATCCCTGATATTTTTTAGCTGAAGGTTGTATTTTTTCATAATTAAATAGAGTCACAGACATCAGTTCACTCTACTTGTGTCCAGGAGATAGCGACTCATCATCAGTCTTAGACAGTGGCACTCCACTACCGCCACCTTTATGAGGCATCCGTGCTTCTTTTAAATATTTCAGTAATAGATATGGCATTTAAAAAATAAAAATACAGTACAAAAAATAAAATCTATCTTGTTGAAAATAGTGATCATTCTGCCATTGTCTATTCAGTCTCATGTCAAGCTGATCACAAAGTTCTTATCTATAAGCGACTTCAAAAACGTTTGCTCAGCAATGATGTTGTGGTATCCATTCTGAAGGGGGGGCGGGGTGTGGGGAAACAAGACAAAATCAAATTGTTACTGCAAACAACAAAGGTACGCTCTTTTCCATGAATCAAATGGATTACTTACATAATGCTATAGCCAGAAACGTTTGTGGGAAGGGACTCATACACTTATAGGCTACGCCTACTCTGCACACCATTGGTGACAACATATAGTGTACATACAGCTACATGCAGCAGTGAAAAGCAGGCTGCATCCACACTGTAGCACATAGCGATTTGTCAGTGAAAGGCTCTGGCAGGGGGTGGCAGCAGGAAAGTCCACCCCCTGCCAGAGCCCTTCCCCACTGACAGAGTCTTTACCTCTGGCAGTAAAAGGCCCGAGCAACGGGACACTACATTGCTAAAAAATAACAGTGCAGCTAGGGAGACACAGCTTGAGCGAGTAGAGAGCTATGTAGGGCATGTACTCAGGTGTGTCCATACTATACCTACCTAAACTGTCCCTCACTGGCTACACTGCTATTTATACCCTTGCTGGGGGTGCTACCTGGGTATGTACTATACAGCCACTGAAAGAAGCGTGCAGTGTGCATATATCCAAAGGCTGAGGAATAGCCTCCCAAGAGAAGTGGTGGAAGTCAAAACCAGACTAGACTCATATTAGAAACTATACTGCAGGGAATAATCTATCAGTGGCAGAGAGATGGACTGGACGTGACCTCAGAGGCCTCTTCCATGACTAACTTCCAGGATTCCACATCATGCTTATATGAAATAGATAAATATACATATTTAGAAAACTTCTTTCTTCATACAGAATTGGAAAAGAATTTATTTTTAAAGCTCCACCTGATTTCATGAATAGTGCACAGACGAATTTTTGGCAGGTCTGGGTCCTATCAGTCAGTCTCTAGACAATACATCAAAAACAGCCCCTCCCTCCAAATTCCAATCTATCTCCTCTTCCTCAGCCCCAATCCAAAGCCTATTGAAGTAAATGGAAGTCTTTTCACTGACTTCAATGTGTTTTGGATCAGGCCCTACACAAACCTCCCAAATACTGTGGGGACAGACTAGTGGTTTTCTGACCCTTCTGTGTGTCTGTGGAAAAACCCCACCTAGGGAAATCCTCAACTGATTGGCCATCTGTCTTTCCTCTGCTGCCTCTTCTACAGCAGCAGCCAACGCTGCCCTGTCAAGCAGAGCTCCCCCTGACTCCTCAGGAGCCAACAAAAAATTTCAGACAGGGCAGAGTGTAGAGGAAAGTAGTTGCCAGCCCAAATAATTTCCACAAGAGGGCAGGAAGGAGCAGAAAAAAACCCAGCATCTCAAGGCCAGCTCTGCTCTCTCTTCCCATCAAGCAAAAATTGTGTGGGTCTGCTCCTCGGTTCCTTCTGACAGAAACCTGCCTGGCAGGAAAGTTTTGAAATCTGCCTCTCTTCCATTGGAAGATTTGTGGAAACCTAATTTTCTGCTTTGACACTGTCCCTGGACTACTGCATAGGGGGCAAACAGTAGACTCCTTCTGAAGCACCTGGCATTGGCCACTGTCAGAAGACAGGATACTGGGCTAGATGGACCTTTGGTCTGACCCAATATGGCTGTTCTTGTGATGTGATATATCTTGATTTTGGTAAGGCTTTGACACAGTCCCACTTGACATTTCCATAAGTAAACTAGGGAAATGTGATCTAGATGACATCTACCATAAGGTGGATGCACAACTGGTTGAAAGACCATACTCAAAGAATAGTTATCAATGGTTTGCTGTCAAACTGGGAGGGTTTATGTAGTGGGGTCTCACAGGGGTCGGTCCGAGGTCCATTCAATATTTTCATTAATGAGTTGGATAGTGGAGTGGAGAGTGTGGTTATAAAATGAGTAGCTGATACCAAGCTGGGAGGGGTTGCAAGCACTTTAGAGAACAGGATTAGAATTCAAAACAACCTTGACAAATTGGGGAATTGGTCGGAAATCAACAAGATGAAATTTCATAAAGACAAGGGCACAGTACTAAACTTAGGAAAACAAAATCAAATGCACAACTATAAAATGGGGAATAACTGGCTAGGTGATAGTACTGCTGAAAAGGATCTGGGGGTTATAGTGGATCACAAGTTGATGTGAGCCAGGAGTCATTCTGGTTGCACCCCTGATATGAGCCAACAATGTGATGCAGTTGTGAAAATGGCAAATATTGTTCAGGGGTATATTAACAGGAGCATTATATGGAAGACCTGAAGTAACTGTCCCACTCTATTCTGCACTAGTGAGATCTCCACTGAAATACTTGTGTCCGATTCAGGGTGCTATACTTTAAGAAAGATGTGGACAAATTGGAATGAGTCTAGAGGAGAGCAAGAAAAATGATACAAAGTTTAGAAAACCCGACCTATGAAGAAAGGTTAAAAAACCTGGGCATGTTTAGCCTTGGGAAAAGACGACTGAGGGGGACCTAATAACAGTCTTCAAATGTGTTAGGGGCTGTTATAAAGAGGATGGAGATCAGTTGTTCTTATCTACTTTCCAGGGACATGGAGAAGTAATGGGCTTAATCTGCAGCAAGAGAGATTTAGATTAGACTTTTGGAAGAATGTTCTAACCATAAGGGTCATTAAGCTCTGGAATAGGTTACCAAGGGAGGTTGTGGAATCCCCACCACTGGAGGTTTTTAAGAACAGGTTAGAGAAACACCTACCCAGAATGGTCTAGGTAGGTTTACTTGGTCCTGGCTCAGTGTGGGGGAGATGGATGAGGTGACTTCTCAAGGTCCCTCCCAGCTCTATGATTCTATGAAACAGACATGTTTCTGCAGAATGTGTCAGTTTTGACTAACTGGCATTTTCCAACAGAAAAACATTCCACTGGAAAACTTCTGACCAGCTCCACCCATTTTACAGAAGGGGAAACTGAGGCAGGGTAAAGTGACTTGACTAATGCCAAAAAGCCAATCAGTACTAGAGCCAGGAATAGAACTCAAGACTTTCCGACTCCTCAACCATGCTCATTCTTTCAGACCATTGTGTCTCCCAGCTTATTAGCACAAGACTATTTTTCTCTAAGCATTTCCCATAAAAGAAAATAGTACATTACCTCAATCATCTCAGACATGGTCTCATTGCCATAATAATGCAAAGAACTGTTTCGGTCAGTGAAGTTGTACTTAAAGCCTGCCAGGTGAACTTCACTGCATATGTGAAATGCCATCGTGATGGCAATTAGCCCTGTTGTAGGATGTTTGGGTTTCTAAAAGCACAAACAAACAAATATAATTGTCAGCTTGATATAAGGAGACAAATCCAAGAGTGGGGGTTTTAACAACAACATAAAATGCACTAATGACTCTGCAGTGCTAAAAAGTTAGCAACGTTGCTAAAAGTAGCTCTGAGCTTTTTCAGAGCTGGTAATTTCAGAAAGAAAAAAAATTTTTTCTTCTGGAAGAAAAATTGTCAAGAGTGATGAAATTGTTTAGGTCTCTAGAACTAGACCCAGCAACATATATCCACACCATAGAAGTCAAAACATCACTTTGTACATTAAAGATAACTATGAGCAGTGTCCAGTTTTTAATTCTGAAGAGCCAATTAAAATGTATTACCAGAGCAGAGGAAGACTATGTGAATATTCAATTCATTGTTACTACTGGATCTATCTGATGACCTCTTGTAGGGCTCTCCAACCTTTTTACGCCCAAGATCATTTTTTGAATTTAAGGGCAGCCCAGGATCTACCCCACCCCTTCCCCAAAGCCCCGCCCTGTCACTCCATCCCCCCTTCCCCGCCCCGTCACTCGCTCTCCCCAACCCTCACTCACTTTCACCGGGCTGCGGTAGGGGATTACGGTTCGGGAGGGGGTGCGGGCTCTGGGCTGGGGGTTTGCAGTGTGGGAGGGGGCTCTGGGCTGAGCCGGGGGCAGGGGGTTGGGGTACAGGAGAGGGTGTGGGGTGCAGGCTCTGAGAAGGTGTTTGAGTGCAGGAGGGGGCTCCGGGATGGAGCAGAGTGCTGGGGTGCCGGAGGGGGTACAGGGTACTGGCTCTGGGAGGGGGCTCAGGGCTGGGGTGCAGGAAGAGGTTTGGGGTGCAGCCTCCCACCAGGCAGCACTTACTTCTGGCAACTCCTGATCAGCGGTGCAGTGTAGTTGCCACTAAGACAGGCTTCCTGCCTATCCTGACCCCATGCCACTCCCGGAAGGGGCTGAGGCCACCTTTAAGGGGGACAATATTTCCTAACATAGAGTTCACAAAGCCACTGGGCTTTCTGTGGGTAGGAAGTCCAGATAGCCAGTGTGAAAAATCGTGACAAGGGGTGTGGGGTAATGGGTGCCTATATAAGACAAAGCCCCAAATATCAGGACTGTCCCTATAAAATCGGGACATCTGGTCACTCTGTCTATGGGGCTTGAGAGGGTCATTAGATTCTCCTCTGCTCCGGTTGCTTTATCTCCCATTTGAAGCCATAAACACCTTTGTGACATTCCAGTCCTTTCCAAAGAACCCATCTGAGCTAGCAGATGCAAGTTGTGATTTAATGTAAGAGAAAAAAAAGCAGCAGGAACAGATACATTTGCTTTCATGGAAATCAAATATGCTTAGCAAGAACTATTAGGAAGGTCAAATTAGACAAATGTGGTATTTATTCTACAGAGGATACTTTGGAAAGATTTCCATGGGGCGTCAGCTGCTCTTTTATGATACAGCACTTTGTGTAACAACTAGTCTGTGGCCTCAGGGTATGGCAGATGAAGCTTATTTACTTAACATCACAAAGGCCTGTGCAGTCTAAGATCAATCTTGCCTATACAAAGAAGGTTTACAGGTCGAAACCTACAGTTCTGTTAGAACATTCTTTAGAAAGAAACTATCAATTAAAATTATTTTAATATAAAAATAAGAGGTTACGTCAATCGCAATGCTCTGCCTCAATTTGCAAAGCTACCACTTGATGGCACTGCTTCCACTAGAATGCAAAGAGGCTGTTGGAAGAGGACAGAACTATGCAGGAGCCCACTAAGGAATGATAGCCCCCAAATGCAGAGGGTCTTGTTATAAATTACAAATATATTTCATCATTAAAAACAATGTTTGAATAACAAAACCATGAATCTGGGTTCTGTACCGGCGTCCCTGGCTAAACGTCTTTCTTTTTCCTGGTTTTGTGACTCCTTGGACTTCTATGCCAGTGCCCAGTCTTAACGGCACCACTGAGAAAAGTATCCTCTCCCTCTCTTGTGGTTCTTTACTCAACACCACAGCAGTGTTACCTATTTGGCAATGCTTTTTTTTAATCTCTGAAGGAACGGGTAAGATGTCACACGCTTCAGTGTATTAAATGCTGAAAGACTCTCTGGGGCAGATGGTGGAAAGGTTTAACTGAGGATGCCCCTATTGCTCAATTGATATACACCTCAACCTAAGCAAGTGCCACTAAAATCTTTATAACAAACCCCACCATTAGGTATTCTGTTTATGCTGAATGTTTTATAAACAAAAATATTTTAGGAATATTTCAGGCAGTTTAAAATAAAAACCACATTGGCACCATTTTTCATATTCCTCCAACACTAAAAGCTTAGTATCGTGAATCTCACTGAGGATGGGGGAGGAAAAATAAAACTGATACATTTTACTAACTTCTGCAAAATTTACCTATATAGTTTTTCCATGCATGGTAATGCTGTATGGTTGGGATGCAATGTCTATGAACTTTCCAGGGCTGAAGTGAGGGCTATGTCCTATTGGAAGGCAAGGATAGAAGCCAGTGATATAAAGCTTTCCATTCTAGTTATGAGCCATTACACCTTAAAACCACTATTTTTCCAGGACTGAATATTGCCCATCTCATTCCAGTGGCTAATTTAGCCAGCCCAAATCCATTATGATGAAGTCTTTATAGCCCCTCTCCCCACACATGCTATTATGTATTCTTTTCCTCTGTATGTATATGCTACATGAATCTATGTAGACACAGAAGCCATATCCACACTAGGATAAAAGGTCTATTTTTGATGTGTGTTAGCTAAAGCTGTAGGGCTCATCTCAACCAGTTAACTCATGTTAAAACTACAAAACAAGCATGGGAAATACTGCACACTTTAAGACATACAGATGTGCTTCATAGTCAATGACTAAACAAGGCCATGGTGTGGTTTTGTCTAATGAAAATGTCAATGAAATTATTTTAAAGAACCCCAAAAAACAATAATATAGCGTAAACCTGAAAGAGGTTTTTCAACATACTGAATTACAACAAACAGATTATGGTGATAATTTTATATAATCTACTTGGAAACAAACAAAAATATACCTACTTCTTTTCTGGGAAACTTTGTTGGGAACTGAAGCCATTCATGTGCTGTTTTTCTGATAATGACAGGGTCGAGTACCCTGATTTGGTTAGCTTTATATATCATTTTCAAGGCGGGTTTCTTCCAGAAACTATTAGTATTCTGTAATAGTCAAATATACTGTTTTACTTTTAGGCTTAGTTGATTTTGCTTTTCTGTAGCATCTCTAAGTCTAACTCACACGTCATGCATTTGGAGTGGGCAGAGAGGAGAAGCCACAGACATGATTTAAAATAAATAAATAAATAAAAATCATGATAGAGTCTTTGATTTTTTACATTTCTCAAAATGTCACTAAGTATAAGAAAAATAATGGAGTTTCTTGTATATAAAATACCCACCAGTAGTATTTCTGGCACAGTATAGAACAGTTAGAAAAACACTGGGCCCAATAATACCTTCAGATATATGGGGACATCTCCCCCTGAAGTCAACAGCACTTTCACCTATGTATCTGAAGACAGAATTTGGCCTATACGATTTTGAGACAATTTGGTTGATCAGTCATATTTTCTGTACTTTGCTTGCTCGTTTGCACGGACAGGGAATTCATTTTGATTTTAGTTCCTTCTGCTGCTTACAGGGTTGCCAATTCTACCTTACAGGGTTTTCCCTATAGACTATGCAGATTTATTCAAAATGATGCAAGTTACATACATTTATGCAAATTCAGAATCTACTGATGTTTGCTTTGAGAATGTTGGCAGGTACTGTGCTTATCACTCACTTTGAAAATGGAGTAACTGATTTTGATCTCACTTGAATTGGTATAAAAATCAGGAGTAATTCAACTGAAGTTTAATAAATTTTAAGGCTAAAAGAGGCCATTCCGATCATCTAGTCCACCTTCCCCAATAACCCAGTGATTCCAGAGTAAGGAAGAGCAGAAACAAGCCTAATGTCCCTTACGTGTTAAAACAATACCACGTCCTATAAAAAAATTCTCCTTCTCCATCTGCCATGTAAATCAGTTGAGCTCCCATTCCATGATCCAGTGTGGATCAAAATAATTCTCATTTAGGTGTGGAACAGAGAGCAAGTGGGGATGAATACTTAAAAAAATAAAATCCTGTTTCCATGCATATATTCCTAGCAATATAAAACTGTGGAGGAAGGAATTGGGGCCTGGTGTGGGGGGGTTGGGACGGGGGAAAGAATCCAAAAACTATATGACACAGGTAGAATGGTTTCAAAACAGAGGGTAATATCCTCAGCTGGTGTGAACTGCTGTAGTTCCATTCAGTTCAATTATACTGATTGACATCAGCTGAGGCTTTGACCAAGACTATTTTCCAAAGTTTTTCTTGTCTTCAGCTAAATTGTAGGAACATAGCATGAGCTGTTCTGATAATTACTTCAGTTTATTACAGCACTTTACTTCCAAGAGTACTACAAAGAGGTTGATGCATACACTCAGCCCAGATAATCAAAGCCAAGACAATTTGAACCAAAACTAACTAAATATAATAAATAAATAAACTTACTATTTTATGACCACTCAGTATGTTCCAGAGCCACTTTAAGTCATGTGGTTTGAAGACAAGAAGAATTACAGTAGTGTTAGGATCATAGTTAATTGGATCTGAAAAAATAGACTCTGGATAAAAAAGTCGGAAAGTTGTCCTCCTTCCAACATCCTCTTCGTACCCTATGACGGGACCATTATTCATTCTGTAGGCAAAGGGAGAAAAAAATATATACAGAGAGGATCACCATAAATCCATTTTGATGGGCTCTGCAGGGCAAATAGCACAAGGATTTAGCAGTGTGACTTTTATTAATAATGTTAATTGGGAGATGTGCAGGTAGATCCTGCATTGACAATTTAGCCCAGGGTCTTCAAACTTGTTAGGAAATGTGGTCAAGGAGGTTCAGAATAAATGACAATATTGCCAACCATGCAGCCCCACTCCAGCAAGATTCCCTCTGACTTGGCCCATAAACGAATACTGCCTTAAAACTTCAGATTATCTAGTTCAGTTTAATTCAGTAGCAATTTTCTCCTAAGTCATGATGGAGGAAGCCAGGCCCTTTGTTTTCTTGTTTCTTTTGTTTAGTAAATTGACAGCCAAGATGGGAGAGTAACAAATGTGGTAGAACTGGTCACTACAAAGCTAAACTGTCCTAGAGCAGACAACAGGAGAGTCACCCTGGCAATTCCCCAGGGTAAATCTATGTACACTTATGGATAGGGACGTTCTAGAAAAGTTGCTGGCCAGTCGTACGTGCTGGAGAGTCAGCTGAAGGTGGATTTGTGCTGGAGAAACAGCTCAGAAAGAGGGGGAACTGGAGACAGTATCCTATACTTAGGTAGATCCTCAAATGTGGTGAAAACACCCCAGGAAAGCCCTGGCACGGATAGCTATTGATTAACTGCTGGAAGATCCAGGTTCCAGAGAAGACAATACAACCCCCCAAGTGTTGGATAAATGAAGAGAATTAATTCTCTTCTATATCTCGACAGAATTAGGGTTCAGACCGTGTCCATCATTTACCTAGTTTTAATTTAACCTATGTGGTGCATTTATATAGTTTCTGGGGTTTTTTTTTAATTAATATTTGTAAATGCTGAGTGACTGCTGCTCTCAGAGACACTGAATTAAAGAAAAGGGGGAAGCCAAGATATTGGGGACTCTGTTCTGCCCTGAAGAGTTAAACAAGCTGACAAGTGGTGGAAGTATTAGTACAAATCACCATCGCACATCCTTTACTTTGTGGCTGTCCTGTACTCTTTGGAACCATCTGCCAATCCTTGCATGCTAAGAACTCTCCCAGTCCTCCTTAAAATCCACTGCTTTCACAAAATCTCAAGACGACGATCTCTATCACTTTGTCTAAAACATGACACTGTGTATCACATTTGTCTGAGTTAGGCTGCAGACTCCTCAGGGCAGGGGCTTGGAAATGAATAATACTTAAAAGAAGAAAGAAACTATGGAAAATTCTATTTGTTACAGCTGGTTCCAGTATTTGTGGGACAGGTCCATGGTAATAAGTGAGTTCATTTCTGATGTAATGTTAATGATTACCGTATATACATGTTGATTTTAAAGAGTCTTCATGGACTTAAAAAGACACCATAGGTCAGCTAGGTACCCTTGTCACATAACTTTAAAAAACAGAAAGAAAAGGAGGACTTGTGGCACCTTAGAGACTAACCAATTTATTTGAGCATAAGCTTTCGTGAGCTACAGCTCACTTCATCGGATGCATAAAGTGGAAAATGCAGTGAGGATGTTTTATACACACAGACCATGAAAAAATGGGTGTTTATCACTTCAAAAGGTTTTCTCTCTCCCCACCCCACTCTCCTGCTGGTAATAGCTTATCTAAAGTGATCACTCTCCTTACAATGTGTATGATAATCAAGGTGGGCCATTTCCAGCACAAATCCAGGGTTTAACAAGAACGTCTGAGGAATGCGGGGGGTAGGAAAAAACAAGAGGAAATAGGCTTGAATAGAGACTGGGAGTGGCTAAGTCATTATGCAAGGTAACCTAAGTTAATTGTATCCAATTTGCAAATGAATTCCAATTCAGCAGTCTCTCACTGGAGTCTGGTTTTGAAGTTTTTCTGTTGTAATATCGCAATTTTCATGTCTGTAATTGCATGACTAGAGAGATTGAAGTGTTCTCCGACTGGTTTCTGAATGTTATAATTCTTGATATCTGATTTGTGTCCATTTATTCTTTTACGTAGAGACTGTCCGGTTTGGCCAATGTACATGGCAGAGGGGCACTGCTGGCACATGATAGCATATATCACATTGGTAGATGTGCAGGTGAACAAGCCTCTGATAGTGTGGCTGATGTTATTAGGCCCTGTGATGGTGTCCCCTGAATAGATATGTGAGCACAGCTGGCTATGGGCTTTGTTGCAAGGACAGGTTCCTGGGTTAGTGGTTCTGTTGTGTGGTGTGTGGTTGCTGGTGAGTATTTGCTTCAGGTTGGGGGGCTGTCTGTAAGCAAGGACTGGCCTGTCTCCCAAGATTTGTGAGAGTGATGGGTCGTCCTTCAGGATAGGTTGTAGATCCTTGATAATGCCTTGGAGGGGTTTTAGTTGGGGGCTGAAGGTAATGGCTAGTGGCTTTCTGTTATTTTCTTTATTATGCCTGCCCTGTAGTAGGTGACTTCTGGGTACTCTTCTGGCTCTGTCAATCTGTTTCTTCACTTCAGCAGGTGGATATTGTAGTTGTAAGAATGCTTGATAGAGATCTTGTTTGTCTCTGTCTGAGGGGTTGGAGCAAATGCAGTTGTATCGTAGAGCTTGGCTGTAGACAATGGACTGTGTGGTGTGGTCTGGGTGAAAGCTGGAGGCATGTAGGTAGGAATAGCGGTCAGTAGGTTTCCGGTATAGGGTGGTGTTTGTGTGACCATCGCTTATTAGCACTGCAGTGTCCAGGAAGTGGATCTCTTGTGTGGAATGGTCCAGGCTGAGGTTGATGGTGGGATGGAAATTGTTGAAATCATGGTGGAATTCCTCAAGGGCTTCTTTTCCATGGGTCCAGATGATGAAGATGTCATCAATATAGCGCAAGTAGAGTAGGGGCATTGGGGACGAGATCTGAGGAAGCGTTGTTCTAAATCAGCCATAAAAATGTTGGCATACTGTGGGGCCATGCGAGTACCCATAGCAGTGCTGCTGATTTGAAGGTATACATTGTCCCCAAACGTGAAATAGTGATGGGTGAGGACAAAGTCACAAAGTTCAGCCACCCAGTTTGCCGTGACATTATCGGGGATAGTGTTCCTGACGGCTTGTAGTCCATCTTTGTGTGGAATGTTGGTGTAGAGGGCTTCTACATCCATAGTGGCCACGATGGTGTTTTCAGGAAGATCACCGATTTGGATTGTAGTTTCCTTAGGAAGTCAGTGGTGTCTCGAAGATAGCTGGGAGTGCTGGTAGCGTAGGGCCTGAGGAGGGAGTCTACATAGCCAGACAATCCTGCTGACATAATTCTGCCATAATTCTGCCATCCACAGCCTCAGAAACAACTCTGACATCATAATCAAAAAGGCTGACAAAGGAGGTGCTGTTGTCATCATGAATAGGTTGGAATATGAACAAGAGGCTGCTCGGCAGCTCTCCAACACCACTTTCTACAAGCCATTACCCTCTAATCCCACTGAGGGTTACCAAAAGAAACTATGCCATTTGCTCAAGAAACTCCCTGAAAAAGCACAAGATCAAATCCGCACAGACACACCCCTGGAACCTCAACCTGGGATATTTTATCTACTACCCAAGATCCATAAACCTGGAAATCCTGGGAGCCCCATCATCTCAGGCATTGGCACCCTGACAGAAGGATTGTCTGGCTATGTAGACTCCCTCCTCAGGCCCACCTTGATTATCATATACATTGTAAGGAGAGTGATCACTTTAGATAAGCTATTACCAGCAGGAGAGTGGGGTGGGGAGAGAGAAAACCTTTTGAAGTGATAAACACATTTTTTCATGGTCTGTGTGTATAAAACATCCTCATTGCATTTTCCACTTTATGCATCCAATGAAGTGAGCTATAGCTCACGAAAGCTTATGCTCAAATAAATTTGTTAGTCTCTGAGGTGCCACAAGTACTCCTTTTCTTTATGCGAATACAGACTAACACGGCTGCTACTCTGAAACCTTTAAAAAACAGGATTTACTTAAGGGGAAAGTTAGATTCATTGTTGTGCTACTTTATTTAGCACACCAGCTCTCTCTTTATTCTTCCCAATCCTCTTCCCTCACTGCTCCTTTCAGCTCTTTCTGCACTAAGCTTTGCATCATCTATTACAGGGGTTCTCAAACTTTTGTACTGGTGACCCCTTTCACATAGCAAGTCTCTGAGTGTGACCCCCCCCCCCCTTATAAATTAAAAACACTTAAATATATTTAATACCATTATAAATGCTGGAGGCAAAGCAGAGTTTGGGGTGGACGCTGGCAGCTCGCGACCCCCCCCCCCCCCCGTAATAACCTCACGACCCTCTGAGGAGTCCAACCCCCCTGTTTGAGAACCCCTGGTCTATTATCTTGTTTGCAATGCCTACAACACTACCACTTCATGTCCATCAAGTCCTCTGCCCCCTTCTCCAAAACCCTCCTTAAAAGCTACTTCTTCCAAGAATTCTGCTATCTTTCCTTCTTCGCAATAATTTTCCTTTCCCTGAATTTTCATGTATTTTTTTCTCATCTCTCTCAGGGCCTGCCTGGCCTTGCAAACATTTGCTATGCAGCATAATGCTTACTACCATGACTGGTCCTATTTACTCTAAAGAGATCGACTATTGGCTGTAGAAGGCACTGTCTGCAAACTAATGCCATTAGATTGTACGCTCTTGATGGCGAATGAGCATGTCTTGTATTTGTAAAGCACTGTTTGAATTTACACCACAATATACCTTTGAAACAGTATATCAGTACCATAAGAAGAAGTTTGGTGGTGGTACCACAACAGGTAAAGTTATGCTAGGGTTAAAATTTGATTAAAATTTTTCTGGCGCCTGACATTTTCTTGGGATCCCTTTTTAAAACCATCATAGCACTCTGAGCTATGAAACGAAGAATGCAAAATTCTTTTCTAGGAGAAGACTGAAATAGAGTTTGTTTAAAAGTGGCAACATATTTTGTATAAAGAGTTATATAAAGGTTTAAAAGTTACAGCTCGAACATTGTTTGCAGTATTGTTGCAGCTGTGTTGGTCCCAGGATATTAGATGTAACAAATTATACAATGTTACTAATCAAAGCCAATATTGTTACTAAATGACCTAAAGTAGAATGCAGACACAGGAGTAGTGCTGGCTGGCACGTTAATGAAGTCAGACGCTATTAAGACAGTTCAGGAGTTATCTTCTCATGACAGAGGCGTTAGGTAGATTCAGTGTATCCAACATAGGGCTTACCTCCTCACCACAGGACTTCAGGAAGGGGAAGAGCATCTTTGTGCACTGACTCACCACCCTAGTGAGAAGGGCTTTACAGTAGGTTCAAAGGGGGCAGGTGACAAAACCCCATGAGGAAAAAAGGGCAACCTTACCAGAAGGTAAATGTTGGGAGGGGCAGAGACATCGAAAATTGCAATAGTGTCATAGGAGCAACAAGAGGGAAATACGTGGGGGAATCTGCTCAAAATCCTAGATGTCAATAGAGAAATACAAGGAGTATGGGGAATAAACAGGAAGAATGGGAAATATTAGTACATAAACTAAATTATGACTTGTCTTGGATGGTTTAGACACAATAAATCCTGCATTTTGGGAGTGGGTTAGACTGGATGACCCTTGCGATCTCTTCTAACCCTATGGTTCTATGATGTAGCCAGCATCACAGACACTGGAGTGGAGAATATGCATATAAAATCTGTAGAAGACACCAAGCTGGGAGGGGTTGCAAGCACGTAGGAGATTGGGGAATCACTGGGTAGGTGGCAGTACTACTGAAAAGGATCTGGGGGTCACAAATTGAATGTGAGACTATGTCTACACTACCACTTATGTGAGTATAACTTATGTTGCTCAGGGGTGTGAATAAGCCACACACACACACGAGTGACATAAGTTACACTGACCTAAGTGCCGCTGTGGACAGCTTGTTGAATAAAGTTGGGGTACATATTACTTTTCTATATGCAGTGGGGATGTAAATGAATGCCCTTTGGAGAGAGCTGTAAACAGCAAAATGAAGGTGGCAAGGAATGTTAGAGACTTTTCCTTTTATCTGTTATTTCCCTGTTTTCAAAGGTATGGGTGAGTGAGATGGGTCTTGGTGCAACCTTAACCATCACTCAGTGTTATCTGTTAATTATATAGAATATAGTATCACACAATTTATTGTTTTACAAATTGCTTGAAGTAGTCAGGCATATCCAGGATAGAATGGAATTTTATTGTTAAACAGGTTAACCTATAACAGCTGAACTCCAAAGCAGCTCATGAAAACTTTGTTCTATAAGAAGAGATACAACTTACCTTATTACCACATCGTAGGAGTCAATTTTCTCCCCTAGTGTCTTATTTCGAAGTACTCCTCCATTACCAACAACAACACACCTTCTACAGAAAACGCTGTTGAACAAACAGAGCTTTAATATGCATGCTCATCAAACATATCGAATTTATTATGTTTTCCTTTAAATTGTACCTGTCTTATGAACATTTGGTTTCAGGGATAGCACAGAAACCAAGAACATAATATGGCTTAGGATGGGATTTTTAGTTTAGTTACCATTGTCTGGATTTGATTTGATTTGCGTGTGGTAAAGTGGGTACCCATCAGCACGCAAGCAACATCTGAAGTCAAACACTGGCATTATAACATTCCCAACACAGACTGAGTTATTTCGGAAACTGTCATAGCCATGAAACAAGGTCTTATTTACCTAACACCGAGCATTTATAGATCATATTTAATCAATAAATAGCACAGCACTCTACAAAGGGCACTTCTTGGAGGCGGTTTTATAGGACTATTTGACAAGTTAAGGTACTACTCAATATGACTAAGGTTCTGTAATTTAGCCTACTGAGCAGTACTTCAATATACAAAGCAGGGCCATTTCTTTCAATGGGACTATTGATTTAACAAAGTATTACTTGACATGAGCAAGGGTGGTGGAATCAGACCAAAGACAATTATGACAAATAAAGCTTACAGAAACAGTGGTGGATTAGCAATGGGGCCTGTGTCCAGGGGCCCCAGAAAAAATCCACGGCTGGGCAGCGGAAGCCCAGAGCCCCGGCTGCCGGGGCAGGGAAAGTCCCCATGCCCTGACCCTGCTCTGCAGCAGCAGCCACAGGATGGGGGAAGGCCGCCCCCTTCCCCACAAGTACCCACCATACCCACTCTGCAGCAGAAGCCACAGGGCAGCAGGGAAAGCCCAAGGGCCTGACCCTGCTCCCCACAGAAAAGCAGGTGGTGGTGGGGGGGAAACCCCAGCACCCAGACCCCGGCTGCGGCCCTGGGACTGGAGGAGCTCTCACGCCCTGCTGTGGCCCCAGGCCATGGCACGGGGACAGAGCTTCTCTGATCCTAGGGCTGGAGTGGAGGGGGGGGCAGAAAGGAGCAAAAGGGGTTGTGGGGCTGCGGTGGGGGGGGCAGAATGGGGAGGACCCTCCAGGGGCACCCCAGGGAAGGATCAGAAAGGGGTGGGGCTATGGGAAGAGCCGCAGACGGAAGAGGCAAAATGGTGGTGGGGCCTCAGGCAGAAGGGGTGGGGAAGGACCCCCCAAAACCTTAATCGACTGCTGTACAGAAGAGGTGAGACAAGAGCCAATGCTATGTCCCTCAGGCCTTGTCAAAAAGTGTTATAATTAAGGCTAAGATTTAGTCATGGGTATTTGTAGTAGAAGTCATGGAAAAGTCATGGGCAGTGAATAAAAATTCATGGCCCCTGGCCTGTCCATGACTTTTACTACAAATACCCCTGACTAAATCTTAGCTTCTCCTGGGGCGTTGATGTTCGGGGCCGGGGGGGTCCAGGGGCTGACAGCTGGGCCCTGCTCCAGCAGCAGGGGCTGACTGCCTCTGGCTGCCCGCTGCTCCGAGGCCCCTGACACCTCTGCTGCTCTGGCAGTGGCCAGTGCAGCTGGCCCTGGGGCTGCCGCAGCAGCTGGTCCCGGGGCCAGCTGCTTGGGTGACCCTGGGATCAACCACACCAGCTGCTGCAGCTGCATAAAAGTCAAAGTCATGGAATCCGTGACTTCTGTGACTGCCGTGACTGACTTACAGCCTTAGTTATAATGATCTCACTTGTACAGTAGCTTTTCAACAGCTGTTCTGTAGCCATGTCTGCACTGGGAAATGCCTTTCCTTTACCAGGGGATTCTTGCTCAGCCGGTAACACATCTCAAAGGTAAATGGGTAGGTGTCTATGAAAATTGAATTTTGCAAAAAGCAGCCACAAGTCTTGAAATGAGGTGCAAAGGGCTGGCACACCATCCCAACACTTCTTTGGTGGCTCCAGCAGTTTCCACAGACTCTAAACTTTCATTAAAAGGAAAGAATTCTTCTAGCTTTCACAGTTGTGAAGAAAAGTTTCCAAATGCGAACAAATTCATGGTCACTTTCACCATTCTGCAAACAGATAATCAATAGATCTAAGAAAGGTGTGACCTGCCTCACGTATTGCAATGGGTATTAGCTCAGAAGCCTAATGATAACTAAGACACTACCAAATTCACGGCCATTAAAAATGCATCACGGACCATGAAATCTGGTCTCCCCCTGTGAAAGCTGGTCTTTTGTGTGCTCTTACCCCAGGGTGGGCAAACTTTTTAGCACGAGGGCCACATCTGGGTATGGAAATTGTATGGCGGGCCATGAATGCTCATGAAATTGGGGGATTGGGCTGCAGGAGGGGGTGAGGGCTCTCTGGTGGGGCCAGAAATGAGGAGTTCAGGGTGCCACAGGGGGCTCTGGGCTGGGGCAGGGGGTTGAGGTTTGGGGGGGAGGGATCCAGCTGGGGGTGAAGGCTCTGGGGTGGGACTGGGAATGAGGGGTTGGGGCTGTAGGAGGTTGCTCCGGGCTGGGACAGAGGAGTTCGGAGGGCGGGAGGAGGATCAGGGTTGGGGCCGGGGGTTGGGGCCCATGAGAGGGGGCAGGGATGCAGGCTCCAGGCAGCGCTTACCTCAAGCAGCTCCCAGAAGCAGCAACATGTCCCCCCTCTGGCTCCTACATGGAAGCACGGCCAGGTGGCTCTGCAAGCTGTCCTGTCCACATGCGCCACCACCGCAGCTCCTATTGGCAGCGGTTCCTGGCCAATGGAAGTTGCAGGGGCAGCAGCAGTGTGTAAAGCCTCCTGGCTGCCCCTTCATATAGAAGCCAGAGTGGGGACATGCTACTGCTTCGGGGAGCCATGCAGTGCAGGGCAAGCCCCCAATCCCACTCACCGGCTGGAGCACCGGAGCGGGACAAGCCCCAGACCCTGCTCCCCGACGGGAGCTCGAGGGCCAGATTAAAAAGTCTGGAGGGCCAGATGCGGCCCCCGGGCCATAGTTTGCCCACCCATCTTACCCTATGCTATTCAGATTTCATGGGAAAGACCAGCTTTTGTCAAACAGGGGGTCCTGACCCAAAAGGGGCTGTGTGGAGGGAGTGGAGGGGGTCACAGTATTGCCACCCTTACTTCTGCACTGCCTTTGCAGCTGGGTGGCCAGTGAGTGGCAGCTGTGGGCCAGGTCCCCAGCTCTGAAGGCAGCACCCTGCCAGCAGCAGCGCAAAGGTAAGGGTGGCAATACCATACCGTGCCTTCCTTATTTCTGCGCTGTTGCCTTCAGAGCTAGGCGGCCAGAGAGTGATGGCTGCTGACTGAGGGCCCAGCTCTGCAGGAAGCAGTGCAGAAGTAAGGGTGGCGACACCATGCCGTGCCATCCCTACTTCTGCGCTGCTGCTGGCGGCGGCTCTGCCTTCAGCGCTGGGCTCCCGGCCAGCAGCCGCCGCTCTCCAGCTGCCCAGCTCCGAAGGCAGTGAGCTGCTGCTGGCGGTGGCAGAAGTAAGGGTAGCAGTACCGCAACACCTCCCCACACACAACTCCTTTTTGGGTCAGGACCCCTACAATTACAACACTGTGAGATTTCAGATTTAAATAGCTGAAATCACGAAATTTACGATTTTTAAAAACCTACGACCGTGAAATTGACCAAAATGGACCATGAATTTGGTAGGGCCCCAATGATGACCATCTGAATGTTAATATAATTAACTGATTCCTTGATGAATATTTTAGCTGAAACATCCAGCCAATGGCTTAATTCAGTGTGGTTTGGTATCACAGAAGTTAGAGATGGAGAAAGCCTGTTTAGTCATTTTTATCCATCTTTTCAGGCTGTAACAGAAAGAAAGAGTCTGAGACATGAGGCCTGGTATAAGGCCGAAGGCCTGAACTGAAGTAGTCAGGCCCTGCTGATATAAAGCAAAGTCAGGCTGTGAGCAGAAGTCAGGCCCTGTTACAAAAAAAGCCTATGTGCAAGTTCACAGAACCTGGCAAGAACAAGGCTGGTATTGCAAAAACGCAAACAGCCCTAAGAAGTGCTAGGCACAGGACACTCATGTAAACACGTTCCAGAAGATTAGTATCAGAACACCCCAATACCAAGTATGGTATAAGCACACTCCCCAAAGATAACATAGGACACACTGACCCCTCCTAAAGGTAAGGTCAGGGTGACAGATAGAGATGTTCTGATCAAACCAACATGTACAAGATAAAGGATGGTAACTAACCACATCAGAAGGGCAATATATATAACTTGTTTGTATCAGCGTATAAAAGAGGGGTCACAGGGGATGTGTCTTTGTCCACCCAAGTGGGGAACAGAAAGTCCCGCCATTCACTGAGCTGCTCCATTGTAACGGGCATACATGTCTTAGTATCCCTTTCGAGTCTACAGGGTGCTAAAACTGTGCTTTGTCAACAATAAACCAGGTGGAGCACACACACAGCCAACTCGCCCTGATTGGTCAAATCTCCTCTTGGGGGTGGTCCCCAGCAGCTGAAACCCCTCCTGATTGGTACAGGGCAGTGGGAGGCGGCCACATGACCGGATGCGAGGTGTGTCATGTGATCCCTCTAACAACTCCTCCCACTGCCCTCTACCAATCAGGATGGGTTTCGTCCTGAGAGGAGATTTGACCAATCAGGGCGAGTTCCGGGGTGGGGTGACCTGTCCGGAAGTGGGTCGTGTGACCCCTTCACTACTGTGGTCTTCTTAGACAGTTCAATCAGACTCTGCTGCAGCACACAGTGAACACACGAAGAGACAACTCCCTACAGTAGATTTTCCAGCTGTTTGTCCAATCTAGTTTTAAGATATCCTGAGCAATGAAGCAAACAAATGTATCCCAGAGTTTGATGCACCCCCTTCATTGCTGGAGAAATTGGGATGGAAAAATATCCTCTCTCTTAATTCTGCTCCATTGTTCCTAGTTATATCAGAGGGTTTAAAGTGAACCAGCTGGGTTGTAGGAGAGTAGCAGCATGGGAAAGGGAAGTGAAGGGAAGCAGAAAGGCAGCCTCTAAGGGATGGAAAGAAAAGAAAGAGAGATAGAAGGCTAGTGGGGGAAGGAGGAAGGTGAAAGGGGAGAAACCAAGAAGGAAGGGGCACAGCAAGGGAGAGAGATGTGTACATTTCCACCAATTGTTTTTCCACTTTGAACTCTGAGAAGCACTAACAATGCGAATCGGTTACCTCATAATAATCTGCCCTTTTTCAACTGCCAACAGCAGCCACATGCCTCTTTAAGTGATCAATATAGATCACACCACCCTGATATCCCAGGCAATATAAATAGTAGTTAATGTCTGTTATTTGCATGATTAGCGCTACCTGTCCTATTGTTCTTCTTGGCTTTTCAGATTCCAAAAAGTCAGCACAGCTGAGAATCTGGCCCTAAAGATTTTTGCCAGTGTGATGGACTAGTCACCACTTATGAACAGATCTTTAGCTGACAGGTGTGGATTTCTCCACTGTTTCTCTCCCCCACTCCCTTCACCCCATTTTTTTTTTTTTATTATTCTCTCTGGTTGTTTGGTGTGAAGGTATAAAAATTACAGACATCACTCTCTCATCCATTAAGGCTGCTTTGTGCTGCTCTGATGATACAAATTGTCCTTAAAGTTTGGTTAACCAGCCAATAAATGACACATCCTCTATAGCAGAATCCCCAAGTGGTATAGAGCTACCATAGTAATTTTCATGCCATCCCTTTCCCAATCTTTGGTTTAGGGGCCATGATCAGGGCATTTCTTCACCTCAGCAATGCCTGGCTGCTGAAATGGCCCCTCAGGCCAGAAGTAGTAGTTCTTTGCACTGCGGAACCGGTTGATAGCTGGACAGCCCCAGCGTTGTGGGAAGGAATAGTTGGCTTTGCACCTTGTCTTCCAAGCTGCACTGAGCACAGGTTGGGCCCAGTTCAGGATCAGAGCCTGTGTTCTGGCAGAGTTAGAGTACGTGTTGTTAGCTTGTTAATTCTATTTTTTTCTCATGGTGCAGTTAAGATCTTAATCTGGAGTTCTAGTACAACTGCTTAAACAGTATTCCATTAATTGAAAATTCAGTGAGATTTATAGCTTGGTAAAACACACACATTCCAGCCCCATTCGTGATAAATTAGAGAGAATTGGAAAATACTGCTGAATATCATAAAAAAGTGGCAGCCTCTGAATTACTGGTAAAGCATCTGATGTTGGTAGCTGAACTTTGAAGTTGGTTATCTAAGCCCTGGTCTACACTACGAGTTTAGGTCAAATTTAGCAGCATTAAAATCGATGTAAACCTGCACCTGTCCACACGATGAAGCCCTTTTTTTCGACTTAAAGGGCTCTTAAAATCAATTTCCTTAATCCACCTCTGACAAGTGGATTAGTGCTTAAATTGGCCTTGCCGGATCGAATTTGGGGTACTGTGGATGCAATTAGACGGTATTGGCCTCCGGGAGCTATCCCAGAGTGCTCTATTGTGACCGCTCTGGACAGCACTCTCAACTCAGATGCACTGGCCAGGTAGACAGGAAAAGGCCCACAAACTTTTGAATTTAAATTTCCTGTTTGCATGGTCACCTGCAGCTTGCCACGCTGGCCAGAGCTCATCAGCAGAGGTGACCATGATGGAGTCCCAGAATGGCAAAAGAGCTCCAGCATGGACCAAACGGGAGGTACGGGATCTGATCTCTGTATGGGGAGAGGAATCCGTTCTATCAGAACTCCGTTCCAGTTATCGAAATGCCAAAACATTTGTCAATATCTCCCAAGGCATAAAGGACAGAGGCCATAACAGGGACCCGAAGCAACGCTGCGCGAAACTGAAGGAGCTGAGGCAAGCCTACCAGAAAGCCAGAGAGGCAAACGGCCACTCCGGGTCAGAGCCCCAAACATGCCGCTTCTATGATGAGCTGCATGCCATTTTAGGGGGTTCAGCCACCACTACCCCAGCCATGTTGTTTGACTCCTTCAATGGAGATGGAGGCAATACGGAAGCAGGTTCTGGGGACGAGGAAGATGATGATGATGAAGTTGTAGATAGCTCACAGCAAGCAAGTGGAGAAACCGGTTTTCACCGACAGCCAGGAACTGTTTCTCACCCTGGACCTGGAGCAGTCCCCCCCGAACCCACCCAAGGCTGCCTCCCGGACCCACCAGGTGGAGAAGGGACCTCTGGTGAGTGTACCTTTTAAAATACTATACATGGTTTAAAAGCAAGCATGTGAAAGGATTAATTTGCCCTGGCATTTGTGGCTCTCCTGGATGTACTCCCAAAGCCTTTGCAAAAGGTTTCTGGGGAGGGCAGCCTTATTTCACCCACCATGGTAGGGCACTTTACCACACCAGGCCAGTAGCACGTACTCAGGAATCATTGTACAACAAAGCATTGCAGTGTATGTTTGCTGGCGTTCAAACAACATCCGTTCTTTATCTCTCTGTGTTATCCTCAGGAGAGTGAGATCATTCATGGTCACCTGGTTGAAATAGGTGCTTTTCTTAAGGGGACATTCAGAGGTGCCCGTTCCTGCTGGGCTGTTTGCCTGTGGCTGAACAGAAATGTTCCCCGCTGTTAGCTGGAGGGGCGGGGTGGGGGCTAGCCACGTGGTGGGGGGAGGCGAAATGCGACCTTGGAACGAAAGCACATGTGCTATGTATGTAATGTTAACAGGAAGCTTTACCGTGAAAGAGTGTACCCATTGTTCTATAAAATGTGTCTTTTTAAAAACCACTGCCTCTTTTTTTTTTCTCCACCAGCTGCATGTGTTTCAATGATCACAGGATCTTCTCCTTCCAGGGGCTAGTGAAGATTAGAAGGCAAAAAAAACACACTTGTGATGAAATGTTCTCTGAGCTCATGCTGTCCTCCCACACTGACATAGCACAGACAAATGCATGGAGGCAGACAATGTCAGAGTGCAGGAAAGCACAATACGACTGGGAAGAGAGGTGGCGGGCTGAAGAGAGGGCTGAAGCTGAAAGGTGGCGGCAGCGTGATGATAGGAGGCAGGATTCAATGCTGAGGCTGCTGGAGGATCAAACCAATATGCTTGGTTGAGCTGCAGGAAAGGCAGCAGGAGCACAGACTGCCACTACAGCCCCTGTGTAACCAACCGCCCTCCTCCCCAAGTTCCATAGCCTCCTCACCCAGACGCCCAAGAACTTGGTGGGGGGGCCTCTGGCCACCTGGCCCCTCCACCCCAGAGGATTGCCCAAGCAACAGAAGGCTGGCATTCAATAAGTTTTAAAGTTTTAAAGTGCTGTGTGGCCTTGTCCTTCCCTCCTCTACCACCCCTCCTGGTGCTTCTCTCCTCCACCACCCCTCCTGGGCTACCTTGGTAGTTATCCCCCTATTTGTGTGATGAATGAATAAAGAATGCATGAATGTGAAGCAACAATGACTTTATTGCCTCTGCAAGCGGTGATCAAAGGGAGGAGGGGAGGGTGGTTAGCTTACAGGGAAGTAGAGTGAACCAAGGGGCAGGGGGTTTCAGCATGGAGAAACAAACAGAACTTTCACACCGTAGCCTGGCCAGTCATGAAACTGGTTTTCAAAGCTTCTCTCATGCGCACCACGCCCTCCTGTGCTCTTCTAACCGCCCTGGTGTCTGGCTGTGCGAAACTAGCAGCCAGGAGATTTGCCTCAACCTCCCACCCCGCCGTAAACGTCTCCCCCTTACTCTCACAGATATTGTGGAGCACACAGCAAGCAGTAATAACAGTGGGAATATTGGTTTCGCTGAGGTCTAAGCGAGTCAGTAAACTGCGCCAGCACGCTTTTAAATGTCCAAATGCACATTCTACCACCATTCTGCACTTGCTCAGCCTGTAGTTGAACAGCTCCTGACTACTGTCCAGGCTGCCTGTGTACGGCTTCATGAGCCATGGCATTAACGGGTAGGCTGGGTCCCCAAGGATAACTATAGGCATTTCAACATCCCCAACAGTTATTTTCTGGTCTGGGAATAAAGTCCCTTCCTGCAGCTTTTGAAACAGACCAGAGTTCCTGAAGATGCGAGCGTCATGTACCTTTCCCAGCCATCCCACGTTGATGTTGGTGAAACGTCCCTTGTGATCCACCAGTGCTTGCAGCACTATTGAAAAGTGCCCCTTGCAGTTTATGTACTTGCCGGCTTGGTGCTCTGGTGCCAAGATAGGGATATGGGTTCCGTCTATGGCCCCATCACAGTTAGGGAATCCCATTTCAGCAAAGCCATCCACTATGACCTGCACATTTCCCAGGGTCACTACCCTTGATATCAGCAGATCTTTGATTGCATTGGCTACTTGCATCACAGCAGCCCCCACAGTAGATCTGCCCACTCCAAATTGATTCCCGACTGACCGGTATCTGTCTGGCGTTGCAAGCTTCCACAGGGCTATCGCCACTCGCTTCTCAACTGCGAGGGCTGCTCTCATCTTGGTATTCTTGCACCTCAGGGCAGGGGAAAGCAAGTCACAAAGTTCCGTGAAAGTGCCCTTACGCATGCAAAAGTTTCGCAGCCACTGGGAATCGTCCCAGACCTGCAACACTATGCAGTCCCACCAGTCTGTGCTTGTTTCCCAAGCCCAGAATCGGCGTTCCACCGCATGAACCTGCCCCATTAGCACCATGATGCCCACATTGCCAGGGCCCCTGCTTTGAGAGAAGTCTGTGTCCATGTCCTCATCACTCACGTCACCGCGCTGACGTCGCCTCCTCGCCCGGTATCGCTTTGCCAGGTTCTGGTGCTGCATATACTGCTGGATAACGCTCTGGAAGTCGACGGTTGCCTCGGTACTGTGGACACACTCTGCCGACTACATGCACTTAGAGCACTTGTGTGGGGACACACACAATCAACTGTATAAAACCACTTTCTACAAAACCAACTTCTATAAATTCAACCTAATTTCTCAGTGTAGACATACCCTAAGTCACTTGTGGATTGATTATACTTTGATGTTCTATACACAAGCTCAGAGTCCAACAACTATCACCGCCCAAATCATGAAGACCAGTTTTTCAGCTCTGCCTATACTAAGGGGCTTGAATAGGTTAAATCCAACTGGAGGTCTAGCATATGCAAATTGTTTCTACATTATTTTTATCCTCCTTATCTAGTGTGTGCAGTAGTATCTGATCACTGTCTACTTTTGAGAGATGATGGAAATGGTTTAAGCGAATGGATTAAAATTATACAGTATAGTTGTTGCTTTATCGTAGATATGTTCTGCTCTTGGCCTGATTCTGTTTCATAGGAGCCTTGGGTATGTAGCAGAGACTACTGGAGACATCTGTAACAGGACTAGACTTTGATCAGAGACACTCTGATTAAAGGACAACTTCTTCCAGTGCAGACATGGAAACAGATGGGCTGCTAAGACCACGCTCCAGGTATCAAACATGCCATTTTTAAGCTAGTTATTCCTAGGACATTTTAGCAAGTACTCTTAATAGTTAATTGGCAGTAAGTGTGCTCTGAGTTAACCATAACTACTGTAAATTGAACCTCAAGTACTGTCTGTCTACTAATATCACATTTAAAAAGGGGGTAGTGGGAGAAGGGGATAAATAATTGTGTCTAACACATTGGGAGATCAGAAATCTAAAGGACCACTGCTCTGTTATATTAATATCTGGGTTACTCATGTGTCCAGCAATGTCTCCTTTCTCCAAACACACACACACACACACAAAATCTTGGATTTATCATGCTGGGGAGCCTCTTAATTTGAAGTTATAAAAACTTAATTTTAATTTAAATATTTAATTTATTGTAAAGTGCCTCTTCTTGCATTTTCCAATGTTAAAAGACTAATTATAAAATGAAAGCAAGGCCTTTAAAGTTTAAAGTACTATGGGAGAGCTCCTTCCTAAGCATGGCATTCCAAATAGATAGAAGACTCATTCCACTATTTCACTGCATCATCTCAGCCTCCCTAAACAGGAGGCTGTGAAGAAGTTTATATGATTTTCTTTGAGGCTATTTGGCAAGGGATGGGTGGAAAAGAAATGTTTACTATTGCATAATGCATTTATAGTAGCTACTTTTATTGCTAATGGAAGCCAGGATTTGAATAAGAGTTCTGATGAGAGAACAAGTAAGTATCATGAATATAAGTATCCCATATAAGGAACTGGCATGCTTGAAAGTACATGCAATGCAGCATTTCAAAGCTATGGCTCAACTCTGCAAACCTTTACTCAAGTCAGTAATTCCACTGATTTCAGTAGGACTACTAATTTGAGGCAGGGTTTGCAAAATAGGCTTTTGCAAAATATGCATTTCAGTTAAGACTGGATTTCAAAACTTCATCACTATAAAAAAACAACACCATTTCCCTCCCTTTTCACTCTGGACAGTTTTACCAGTATCCCATATAATTCGCTTATTTTTATACAGATTTGAGGTACATGTCTTCATGGCCATGGTCCACTTTATACAAACAAAGTCTGAACCAGAATGAGAAAGATTACTGGACAAATCACTGTATATTTTGAGTAAACAAGGCTAAATTGCAGTAATACTAAATTGTTTAATTACTTAATTGCTGTTCTACATAGGGCTTTTGAGGATTCTTTCCAATGATTAATGTTGTATACTACAGTATCTTATATACATGTACACATATACCCAGAACTCTTAGTTCAGGGGTGGGCAAATCTTTTGGCCCAAGGGCCACATCTGGATATGGAAATTGTTTGGCGGGCTATGAATGCTCATGAAATTGGGGGTTGGGGTGCGGGAGGGGGTGAGGGCCCCGGCTGGGGGTGCGGGCTCTGGGGTGGGGCCAGAAATGAGGAGTTCAGGGTGTGGGGGGGGATCCGGGCTAGGGCATGAGGCTGGAAGTGAGGGCTCCGGAGAGGGCCTGGGGTGTAGGAGGGGGCTCCAGGCTAGAACCAAGGGGTTCAGAAGACAGGATGGGGATCAGAGCTGGGGCAGGGGGCTGGGGCATGGGAGGCAGTCATGGGTGCAGGCTCCAGGCAGCGCTTACCTCAAGCAGCTCCCGGAAGCTGCGGCATGTTCCCACTCTGGCTCCTATGCAGAGGCATGGCCAGGCGGCTCTTCGTGCTGTGGTTCCCAGCCAATGGGAACTGCAAGGGTGGCACTTGGGGCGGGGGCAGCATGCGGAGCCCCCTGGCTGATCCTACGCATAGGAGCCGGAGCGGGGATATGCCGCTGCTTCCAGGAACCGCATGGAGCAGCCTCTGACCCTGCTCCCTGGGTGGAGCACGGGAGCGGGCCAAGCCCCAAACCCCGCTCCCCAGAGGGAACTTGAGGCCGGATTAAAACGGCTGGTGGGCCATATGCAGCTTGTGGGCTGTAGTTTGCCCACCCCTGTCTTAGATACTATAGTGATTCATGCTCTGTACATACCGCACAAATTAGATTAATTAAAATAGAATACATAGCACCTAGTCATCACATTTAGGCTTATTTAAACTACTGTCTGTTAAGTAACCACACTACTGATTAGTAGTACAAACACAATCTATAATACTGCAACAAAAATGAAAAAAAACCTCTAAACATTACACACACACACACACACACACACCCACACACCAAATTTTGAGTGGAGAACAACATTAAATGGATAAACAACCATTGTATTACTTTTGATCTATAGTGAGAATTGCTAAATTTAATTTTGCTACCTGGTTTTGCTCTGCTATCAAAATGACTAAAAGACTCTTGACATAGTCACCATAGACACTACTGAATATAATGATCTTCTGAACCAACATCTGTGGGTTTGCTTCCTTCAAGATGCCACTGAGCAGCAGCATGTTCTTTCAATGTGCAAAGTCTTCTGCCATTAAGTAGCTGCCACTCCTCTACTCTATGAGCAGCTTCTGCACTGGTCTCTAGGGGCCAGGTTTTTTTAAAGTACATCGGCATCTAAAGATGCAGATAGGAAGCTAGTGGGAACAGGCAGCCTTAGGTGCCTAAATAGTTTACAAATCTGGCCCTTGATCCTCACGTCCCTGACTGAGACTGCCTGATGTCAGACCACCTGTAAGTGAGAATAGGAAGGCTTTTTTTTAAATTGAGAGCTCCCTGGGGGAAAAAAATTGGTCCAATGTTAAAAATGACCATTTTCCTGTGTTTAAAACAGGGGCCTAAAATAAGCTAAAGCTTGGGCTTAGCCCCCAGTTTCTTAAGTTACAATATGCAGAGTCCAAGCAGTATGTTTAAAATATGCCCTTGGCATTCTGATGCAGAACAATAATTTATAGCTTAATTTCTCTGAGGACAAAGAGACATAAACAAAATAATAAAGTACAATAAGCATTGATATTCTTTGTATCAAAACTTATGTAGTACTTTCCACCTTAACCAGAAATATGGTAACTGCACCTTGTTTGGTGTGTGGGGTACAATGACGTGTATGTTGCTTGGTGATTGAGTGTGGTTAGCTAGTTTGAAAATATGCGACCCTACTAAGAAATCAAAGTCCAGAAAAAGTGGTGTCCACCTAGAAGACCTCAAAGGCTAAAACCTAATACATGGTAGTCAATGAGCAATCCACAGAGTGTGTTCCATTCCATCCCCATTCCCTATCAATCACTAGATTGCCAGAGACAGTCTTTCGGGGCTCAACATAGGGGAAGAGACTAGGCACATAATAATGAAGTTGAATCTGTATTAGAACTACTAGATTTTTTTAATTTTTTTTTCTTTTTTTGGTAAATTTCCCCATTATAGACATGGCCACTGTTGGTGACCTGTTGAAAACCCACCTCAACCTTGCCTTCTGAACTGGCACTAAAATCTTCTTAGGCTGGCCTACACTCAGACTTTTCAATAGGAAAGTCATAATATGGGCTTCAGGGGTAACTGCAATTCCCTAAGGTCAATAAGACTTTAAGGGTAAAGGGCCCATATTCAGTTAGCAACCCCCTAAAGCACTGAACCCTCTTCAGAACAAAATCAAGATTCTAAGTTCGCCCACAAGAAGATAATTATTGAATGTTGACCCTACCTGAATTTAAAACTGGGCTTAATTATACAGTGGGACCATTCATATATACTATATATAAAATACAGTGGATCGGATTCTGATCTCAGTCACACTACTGTATATCCAGAATAACTCCACTGATCTCACTTTCTGACTGACAGTTACACTGTAAAACACAAGAACAGTAACAAAAACAAAAAACAACCTCACCCATCATCTTCACTGAATAGTCCGCAGTTATTCACTCTTGAAAGGGCTAGGTGAAAATAACTCTCTAGAAAGCAGAAAGTGAAAAAAGGGTTTCAAATGAAAGTGGTCAGTGCTTCACAGTGCAGAAATAAACATACCTGATACAGACTAACACGGCTACCACTCTGAAACCTGTCACCTTGACCACAGCATTTTTAGCTAGAAAAGCTTTTGTCCATTCATTGTCTGCCCAGAAAATAGAATCAGAACGTTGCCATAATTTAAGACTGTATGTTTGTTCACAATACAGTTTTATTACAGCTCCTCCAGGATAAACAGCTGCCTTACCTCCCTCATGCATGCCTGGGTCTAAGAACAGAATGGGATTCATGTTCAGACACTACAGATCTGAGACTATTAGACACAGATGAATACAGTAAATATGGTGGACTAGAATCCTGGACCAGAATCGCAAATGGCATCTTAAAAGGTCCACTGTTAGCCATTTTATCTATCTAAGGTAACTGAATGGCTTTTGATCATCATTAGCATTTGAATGCCTCAACGTCTTTAATGAATCCATCCTCCCAACATGACTATGAAGTAGAGAAAGGATATTACCCTTATTCTACAGATGGGGAACTGAGGCGCAAAGAGATTAAGGCCCAGAATTTTAAAGGTATGTAGGGATTGCTCCAGTCAGCATTGCAAGGCACTTATGACCCATTTCCAAGTGATTTTGGCACCTAAGAGCCTAAATCCCATTGTCTTCCTTCCAGATTTTTAAACAGTGTTTAGGTGCCTATCTTTTGATGCCTAAACACTTTTAAAAATCGGGCTACAAATGCCTAAATCATGTTTGAAAATGGGACTTAGCTGTCTAAGTCACTTGGCCTTGTCATGCTGCACATGCAATGCCTAAATCCCTTTAAACGTCTGGACTTAAGCAACTCGCCCAAGGTCACACAGTGAGTGAGTGGCAAAGCTGGGATGAGAATTTAGTAGTGCTTGACTCTTGTCTCGCTACATCATAAGAATTCAAGAACATAAGAACAGCCATACTGGGTCAGCCCAAAGGTCCATCCAGCCCAGTATCCTGTCTTCTGACAGTGGCCAATGCCAGGTGTTTCAGAGGGAATGAGCAGAACAGGGCAGTCATCAAGTGATCCATCCCCTGTTGTCCAGTCCCAGCATCTGGCAGACAGAGGCTTAGGGACACCCAGAGCATGGGGTTACATCCCTGAGCATCTTGGCAAATGGCCACTGATGGACCTACCTACCATGAACATATCTAATTCTTTTTTGAATCCAGTTTTAATTTTTGCCTTCATAACATGCCCTGGCAATAATTTCCACTCGTTGACCGTGTGTTGTGTGAAGAAATGCTTCCTTTTGTTTTAAACCTGCAGCCTATTAATTTTATTTAGTGATTCTTAGTCATTGTGTTATGAGTAAATAACACTTCCTTATTTACTTTCTCTACACCAGTCATGATTTTATAGACCTCTATCATATCCCACCTCAGTCAACTCTTTTCTAAGCTGAAAAGTCCCAATCTGTTTAATCTCCCCTCATATGCAAGTTGTTCCACACCCTTGATCATTTTTGTTGCTCTTCTCTGTACCTTTTCTATTCCTAATATATCTCTTTTGAAATGGGGTGACCAAAACTGCATGCTGTATTCAAGGTGTGGGTATGCAATGGATTTACATAGTGGCATTATGATAGTTACTGTCTTATTATCTAACCCTTTCCTAATGGTTCCTGACATTCTGTTAGCTTTTTTGACTGCCGCTGCACATTGCATGGATGTTTTCAGAGAACTGTCCACAATGACTCCAAAAGATCTCTTTCTTGAGTGGTAACAGCTAATTTAGACCCCATCATTTTGTATGTACAGTTGGGATTATGTTTTCCAATGTGCATTACTTTGTATTTATCAAAATTGAATTTTATATGTCATCTTGTTTCCCAGTCACCCAGTTTTGTGAGATCCCTTTGTAATTCTTCACAGTCTGCCTGTAACTTAACTATCGTGAGTAATTCTGTATCATCTGCAAACTTTGCCACCTCACTGTTTATCCCTTTTCCCAGGTCACTTACAACTATGTTGAACAGCAGTGGTCTCAGTACATACCCCTGGGGAACACAGCTAGTTACCTCTCTCCATTCTGAAAACTAACCTTTTATTTATCCCTTTGTTTCCCATCTTTTAACCCATTACTGATCCATGAGAGGACCTTTCCTATTATCCCGTGACTACTTAGTTTGCTTAAGAGCCTTTGGTGTGGGATCTTGTCAAAACCTTTCCGAAAGTCCAACTACACTATATCCACTGGATCACCCTTGTCCACATACTGCTTCTCTAACAATAGTAGTGTGTATATATATTATATAGAACTGTACCTGAATAAAAAAAAGTAAAGATCCATTTAATAATTGATGTTAAGGATGTCCACACTGCACACTAAGCCTGGACTCTGACTCAGGTTTGAGTCCAAGCCCCACTTCCCTCCACACACAAATCAGTCTGATTCAGGTCAGCAAGCACTCAGGACCCAGGTCCTAAGATCCTACTAGGGGGTATGTCAGAGCCAGACTTGGGTCCAAGCCCTGTCACTTTGCGGTGTGGATATAGTCAAGCTGCAGACCCAAGTCAGAAGGTCTGCATAATGTGGTATGGACATGTTAGCACCGCTGTGAGACCCAGGTCATCAACTGTAAACCCAGGTGTACAATGCAATGTGGACACTCAAGTACAGGCCTGGAAACACTGGTGTTCACAAGCCTGGGTCCCACAGATCTAGGCTTAGTGTGCAGTGTAGATATACCCATTGATATAGCTTACATTTAATACTGTACGCATCCCTAATAAATACTTACCTGCTCTCTTTATTCCATAAGGTAACTCAATCTTATCATTTCCATTGGACAGTGCTACTTTCATGAAGTCATTAACACATAGGAATGGATATATTTGCTGACCTCTAAGAGAAGGGTGGGAGGGGAGAACAGAAAGTAATTTTAATACAACACACATGCCCATTTGAATCAACCAACAATGCCAGCAATCACTTTCAAAACCTTTTAAATCATACTTTAAATAGCATGCTATCAGTTTTTTAGAGAGACTAATAAAGGCATGGAAACAGCACAGCCCCTGGAATGGGGAAAAATGTTTTACAATGTAACAGTATCAGAAGTTCAAACAGAAAGAAAGTCAGAGGGACAGATTCTCTGCTGGTGTAAACTGACTCAGACCCATTGAAATCCATACAGCTGTGCCCCTTCACACCAGCAGATAACTAACCCCAAGTTTGAGAGAGTCTGCAATATGCTACGACAACCACAATTAACTTTGGTTTGAAAATTAAAAACTCTTATTCACACTGGAGGCAAAATAGAGGAGATCTAATGAAGGTTTTTAAAAAATTACATGAGAGGGATTTCTCAGAGGTTAACCAGATGCTCTGCTCTGAAGAGATCTCCTTGTGTTCTCTTTAATACGTTTGGAAGGTGCTCAGATTCCATGGTGAGTGGCACTGTGTCAGAACCTGAACAGAGGAGACAGGTTATCTGATCGTTCAGAGGCTCCTCAATAGCTGTTTAGCAGGATTATATCACACAAAGGAAGAAACTGTGTGGAATAAGTTGCCAAATCAAGTCAAACAAACATAGAACCGGTAAATCCAAACCTATAAAGCGCTGAATACCTTCACCTTCCACTGACTTCCATGCACAATGTCCCTTCATGTGCATGGAAGTGATTTGAGCATGCATGTGATTTGACTTCAGTAAGAATTGAGGACATGCAGCACCTCACAGAAGATACTCTGCAGCTTGCAGGATCAGGCCTTAGATGAGGAGGTTACTTACCTGTAACTGGAGGTTCTTTGAGATATGTGGTCCCTATCTGTATTCCACTGAGGGTTTACGCATGAGCACCACGTGTCCAAAGCTGGAGAATTTGAAAGTAGTAGTGTCCGTTGGTCCATGCATGTGCCATTGCTTCACCTCATAGTTTCCTTCGAGGAGATAAAGGGCTGGCTGGATCAACCATGCTCCAGTTCCTTCTCCACTGCAAATCAAACAGATCCACAGTAGAGGAGATGGAGGGTGGAACTGGAATACAGATAGAGACCACACATCTTGAAGAAAGAATGGTTACTCCTCTTCTCGTAACTGTTTTTCTTCGAGATGTGTGGCTCATATCCATTTCAATTAGGTGTGTGCACACTGCGTGCATAGTTGTCAGAAAGTTTTTCCCCTAGCAGCACCCATCGGGTCGGCTGTGGAGCCCCCTGGAGTGGCACCTCCATGGCACTCAATATATGACCCTGCTGACCTGGCGCCTCCTCAGTTACTTCTTGCCGGTTACTCCGACAGAGGGGAAGGCGGGCAGTTTTGGAATGGATATGAGCAACACATCTCGAAGAACAGTTATGAGAAGGTGAGTAACCATTTTTTCTTCGAGTGATTGCTCGTATCAATTCCAATTAGGTGACTCCCAAGCTTTAACACTGTCCTGCAACTGTAATTCATTTGTTGTCAGGAATTCATGCATGTTTGGGAAAATGTCAGTGTTGTTTTCCTTCACTCAGTGAGCCCAGAATTCCAGCTTTTTTTCCATCATCGACTTCAAATAGGTGATCCTATCAGTGATTCCATAACTCCAACCCCACAGCCTTTGAAGTCCTAGATTTAGATCATTCAGGCGAGAGTATATGACAAGTATCCCAATCGTGAAAGCCAGACTGAATCATGCAGATAGTGAGAGAGAGGGAATGAGTGGTCTGTAAAGAATACCTTGATCTCAGAGTGAAGTTCCAAGAAACTTGCCATGGCCTGACCTCATGACAGCCATCGAACCTCCATGTGGAGCGATAGATTGACATGCTCATTCCACATCTCATAACAGAGTGGAAAAGATTTAGGAATTCAAGGGATGAGCTTTTATAAAGTTTACCATCTTCACAGCATTGTCCAGAAGCCCACATCTAGCACATGGGGTCCTTATAGTCCCCTATCTTGACGCCTGGCTACTAGCAGCGTGATCAAGAGATGTGGCTCAAGCCTCGACCTCCATGTTACTCAGACTCATTTTCTCCCTGGGTGTAAGTGTAAATGTCGAAAAATCAACTTTGGTGCCCACACAGTCCCTGGATTTCATAGGGACCTTTATCAACATGGTCTCAGCATGAGCCTACCTGCCAAGGGACAGATTCCAGATCCTGCAGGAACTTGTCGCCCAATTAGTTAACAGTCCTTCTGTTCTGGTCAGGACTTGCCTATCCCTCCTTGGCCACCACCTTCACTGTCTTCAGCTGTGGCTCCAGAGAGTCTATTCACTCAAGTGACATACCATGGACTTTCTGCTGACAATCCCCCAAAGTGCTCTCTTTCCTCCAATGGTGGACAGCTCTGAGGCCAGAGGTGGGCCACTACCACAGAGAAAACTTTGGTGAAGACCCATGGAGCAACAGTAAGTCCAAATGGTAGGATCTGATAATGGAAGTGCTGAGGGCCTACCGTGATCCCAAGAACCTTCTGTGGGTTGGATGGATGTCTATGTGAAAATAGGCATCCTACATATCAAGAGCCATAAACCACATGCCTCTTTCTCTTTCTAGTGCCAGCATGATGGCTGCTAAGGTGAATATATGAAATTTGGGTTTGCAGACGAAGCAACTGAGATGGTGGAGGTCCAGGATTGGTCTCCACCCGTCCTTCTTGGGTACCAGAAATAAGTGGAATAGAACCCCACGCTCTGATAGTTCAGAGGAATGTGTTCTATCAGTCCTCTCCGCAGTCAAGAGTCTACCTCTAGAGTGAGTATGCTGTCATGGGTGTGGTCCCCGACGGGGGATTGGGGAAGGGGATGTGGATGAGGTAGCTTTGTGAACTCGATTGTATAGTCATGTCGAACATCATCCAGGACCCACACATCTGTTGTTATTGCACTCCAAGCTGGTAAAAAGAGTGCTAGACCACCCCGAAGGGGGTAGGTCAGGTGCATGGCAGGAGGCATGGTGGTTGGTGGCTCTCTAGGTGCATTCAGAAGTATCGCTTCCGAGAGAAATGAGCATGTGATGCTGACGGCTGTGAAGATGGTCCCGGAGGACGGGATCTCTGGGTCTTCTGTCACTCGCAAGGTGGTTTATAGGGTTGTTGGTGGAAAAACTGGGGAGTCCTGAACCATTGTGCAGGTGGTAGAATTTTCTTTTGGGCGCAGGGGTATAGATACCCAGAGATCGTAACATGGCTCTGGAATCCTTGAGGAAATGAAGGGAACTGTTAGAATTCTGGTTAAATAGGGGAGACTCATTAAAAAGGAGGTCCTCTATGGTATTTTGTACCTCCCTGGGGAAATCAGATGAATGCAGCCACAATTCTCTCTGCACAACCATTTCCATAGCCATTGTGCGCGAAGAGATATCCACTGCATTTACAGCAGATTGAAGCGCTGTTCTTGACGTCTGTTCAATCTGTGACAAGTTTGCCCTCATCCAGGATAGCCTGGTAATGGGCTCAATCTTTGCCAGTAAAGTTCTCCAATTTACTGAGAAAATCATATTTGGCCAATAAGACCTGGTAGTTCGAGATCCAAAATAGGAGGCTAGCCAACGAGAAAACGTTGCAACCCAAAAGGTCCAGCCATTGGCCTCCTTGTCTGCCGGAGTGGAGAGTGGGTGCTGCCACTTGGCCCATGAGGGAATTGAGTGGGAGGTGGGAGAATAAAAACCCAGACCTCTTATCTGGTACGTAATACCTTTTTTCTGCCCCCTTTGGGTTAGGTGTGTAAATGGTCAGGGTACGCCAAACAGTTCGAGCCAGCTGAAGAATGGCATCATTGATTGGTAGGTAGAGCAATTCTGTCAGTACCAAGGCATGAAGGATGTCCAGAAGCTAATGCTTCTTGTCTTGTACCTCTTCCAGTAGAATATGAAGGTCCTCAGACACCCTGTGTAGGAAATCCTGGAACTGGCAGGTGTGGGAGAAGCTGAGGTCACAGCAGCATCTGGAGAGGATGAAGGGAATCATTCCTGTTCAATACTGTCAGAACTGGCCTGAGTGGCTCATCCTCCAAAACTGTTTCCAAACACCTACTTGAGGGTGCCCCAAGCAGGGATAGGGGTGAACCCTCTCTTGCTGAATGGGAAGGCTACAAAGGAGGACATTGAGGCCAGGACCCCCAATATGGCCAACAGGATGCATCCGGCGGATGCTGCAGAGAGCCCCATGGAGTGAGATACCAATGGCTCCTCTGTTGGGGGAAAGTAGGGTACCGCCACGAAGCTGGTGGTCCCTTAGGACACTTGTATTGGTGGTAGGAGATGAGTGGCCTTTGCACTTCATCTGAATCCTCCAATGATGAAAACTCGGATCCCAGTTCCCATGTTGGTTCCATTGGAGCTGGTGGACCATATAAACTGTAGGCAAATAGGTGGAAGTGTAAGTTGACCGACGTAAGCCCTGGGTTGGAGATCGTACCTCAATAGGCACAGGCAGCAGAGTAAGGCATGGAGATCTTGGTTCCCCCAGGGCGAAGAGTTCATGTTGCTCTGGCGTCATTTCCAACCTCCCTGTAGCCAGAACCGGAGCAGAGGACTGTCTTGAAATCGACGGTTCCCTTGAGTTAAGGGGAGCCGACTTGGAAGGCATGCGTGGCTCAGTGCTTGGTACCACTGATCTGTGTGATTTCTTGTCTTGCTTGCAAGCCTTGGAACACACCATTTCTCCATGGCTGGAACTCATGTAAGGTGCATCATCCTTAGGGGCATGGAGGAAGACTTACCATGCCATGCTTATGTGCATGCTTCCTTGCCTTCTGACAAGGCCCCAGCATGGGGTCCGTAATACTGGTACCATCGAAACAAGACTCAGTCTTCATGGTCAGAGGCATGCTCCTAGGATTCTCAGGCCGATGCACGGGGGGCGTACCCCAGCCTGGATCTGACTGTAACCTCATGGCAACCTCCATGAGGTGCTTCTTGAGGCAGAGAACCAGGTATGGCTTGGGAAGGACAGGCAGATACTGCACCTTGATGAAATGTGGGCTTCTCCCAAGCAGTAAGTAGAGGCAGTATTGGTGCTTGTTGCTAACTGAGAAGAAACATGGAAAGGAGGCGCAGATCTTGAACCCAGTCATCTTCAGCATAATCCAATACCTAGGCATGGGTGTGGCGTGGGTACGGCACTGGTAAGTGGATTCCCCAAAGTCTCTTATCTCTTAGAAATGATGACTATACACTAAACTACACTAAAAACAGCAAAAACCAGAATAAAACTAACTATATGCAATTGTAAAACTCTTTGTTTATTTATTTATTTATTTATTAATTAAGTGCATCGCAGACTACAAAACACTAGCAGCTCTGACCTGGACCATACAGCAATGAGAAGAAACTGGAGGCACGGTCAGTCCACCCTGCCCTTTATCACCTTGGAGGAAACCATGAAGCGAAGCAAGGGTGAAGGAGCGGACCATTCAACCTTCAAATTCTCCGGCTCTAGGCGCATGCATAAACTCTCAGTGGAACGCAACAGGGACCATCATTCAAAGAGCAACAAATTATTAAAATGACAATGGAGAAATGATTGGTGAATACTGTCATAAGGAGGGAGCCTAGTGTAACAGCTGTAAGGACACATAGGCAGAGCAGTGTTCGTTGGGACTTGTTAGTTCAGGGCTTGCTTTTATGTTCTGCAGAATAAATACTTCCATCATTGTTTAATGAGTCAATATTGCTACTTCCTAAAACAAACATCAAATATTTTTAATGTTAATAAAGCATTTGACAGTATACTAACAACAAAAGAAAACTATGGATATAAGTTATTTTATCTGAAATAAAGAGACCAACCTGGATATGATACCAAACCCTACAAGTCAATATTATGTCATCGCTTTAGGAATAAGCCCTACTGTTCGGGGGCAGATGGAGCTTACTCCCTCCAAAGTGGACCTTAATTCTTCACTCTGTGATGTGAATGCACCTGGTTTCTTTCCAGTGCCTAGTTCCATAAGGTTAAAAATCTTTTCATCCCTCCAATCTAACAAGTGACATAAGTGGAGGATCTGGCCCTTGTAAATCAGCTCCAAAGTGGAGCTATGATAATTTACCCCAGCCCAGGATCTGGCTCAGCATCCTAATTCTACTCCTAGGGGAATTCTGCGTGACTGCACACCTGCAGAAAACACCTCTGACACCCCCCAACCCCCCGAATTCCTGTGCTTCCCTGCAGAAAACAGCAGGGAAGCAAAGGGAAGCCACAACAGTGAGTGCAGGCAGTGGGTCTGGGGAAGGGGAGGTGAGGGGGTAGAGGGGGAAGAGGCAGTGGGTCAGGAAGGGGTGGGGGTGGAATAGAGCGGGGGAGGGGAATGTGGGAGTGAAGGGAGGGAGACGGAGAAGAAAAGGGGATAGGGGAATCGTGGGGAGAAGCAGGAGCCTGGCATGTAGCATCCCCTTGGCAGCAGCTGGGGCTCCCCCATTACGCAGGCCCATCAAACCCTCACCCTGACAAGCCCTACCCCCCTACACATGGATCCCTCCGACGAGCCCCCCACACTCAGACCCCCACCTCACTGATCCCCAAGCAGCTGCACCTGGAGCCCCACCCCATCAAGCCCCACTCCCCCAGCACCTGACCTCTCCACAGAGCCCCCCACACCCAGACCCCCTCTGCTGAGCCCCAACCACCTTCACCTGGATCCCCTGTATAGTCTCATTGCCCCTCCACCCAGAACCCCACAATGAGTCCCTGTGCATCCAGATCTCCCACTGAGCCCCCTGCACCCAGATTGTCCCACACAGAAACCTCTCACCCCACACCTGGATCCCCCCACTCTAAGCCCCTCCACACTTGGATTCTGCTGGGCTGAGCCTGCCCAGCCACACTTGGTGCACCTGGCACAGAGGGGCAGGGCCCTGGGGTGTTTCTGGGGCAGGCCCAGCCCTTGCACCATGTCAGGGTCAGGTGCAGCCTCACTGCCTAGTCCCTGTACCGGGGGAGATGGGGGCTTCAGGGTGATCTCCCACTTCAGTGAAGCCAGTGGCCTGTGCTCCTCACTGCCATGCTGGAGCCACATTTATTTATTGACAAATAAAATTTGCAGAATTTTGCAGAAGTTTAAAATATTCTGCGCATAATTTTTAATTTTTTAGTGCAGAATTCTCTGAGGAGTAATTTAATTCTTCTTCCCTTTTACCTCTCAAATTACAATAAAACCAGAATACCTGCACTTTTGCTTCCTTAAATGGAGTAGAAGCTGTTGTGTTATGCCTGAGGATGAGGCTAATCAAACATTCCTTGTGCACCAAGGAGAGATGGAAAGTAAACCATCAGTAACCCACTTTTTTAGTTCATGGAAATACAGACATTAAAACTCACATATTTCATTAAAGGTGGAATTAATTTTGACTCATTTGATGCATTGATTTCCAGAATAAGTTGGAGCTCCATCTTCAATGTGATGTGAGTTTCAAGAATAAAAGTATACTTCCATTAAAAAACAAACTAAACAGAAACATACAGCCGAGTCTTGAGGTCCTTATTCATTCAGTCCTAAATTGAGCTGAGATTTATCGTTTAGATTAAATTCATCCAGTATTTTCTATGCATATGGTGTCCGTAGGCAGATAATTTCCCCAAATGTATTTGTTGTTCAAAATTTACCCAACAAATTTTATTTCATTCTTAACTCTATGGATTGATCAGACCATTCACCATGTGTACTCAAGTCCATTTTCACAAATTTGAGCTGTGGTAGTTAGAAATAATACCATGTAACTAATCCTGTTTCCTGATTGGATGAGCACATTTTTTGGCCTTTGAACTAGACACAATTCCACTGAGTTGTAGGTATTGCCACAGAATGTTAAGAAAGCACCTCCAAATGTTGGGCTTTTAGAGCCCATATCAATACCCACTCAAGTCAACAGTGATATTCCCCCTAACTTCAGTGAGCTTTGGATCAGGCCCTAAATGCACAAAAATCTCCCTGGATTACTGACTGAGTAACATCCCAAGTAAAATTCTGTCTCCTCAGTTATAGCCATGCAACCGCACTGCCTTCAGTGAAGGTAGAATCGGACCCGTGGCTTTAGCCTATTGATTGGCGTGTGATAGGTTTACAGTTTCATAGCTTGATTTTTAGAGATGCTGAAAGCAACTGTGGAAGCACAGATCCCTGAAAAATCAGAGGAAGCCCCTGAATGACTGAGTTCTAGAAACAAGGGCTTTATTTACTGTACAAGCATGAAAAGCTGTTATATTGTGTGTCTCCATTATGGAAATAAATTCACTATTATTAAATAATTAAATATAATTTTTTATTCACTACAGATTCATAAGTATGTTCTGGCTGCTTTGTGCTGCCCTGGTGACATAAAATGACCACACAGCCGCTCTGTGTGGACAGAGTGGCACAAAGCAGCTCATGCATACTCAGGAAACTGACCCTGAGGGTCACATCTGATCGGGTAGTTAAGATGAAAAATATTAATGGTCAAAATGTGTTGATAACTAAAATCTCTCTTCAGTTAGCGCATCCTCATTTGGACTTACTTCAATAAAGACGCAAATGGTGGCTCCAATTTACACGTTTCTAGTCCAGTTTTTCTTCGTATAGCTGTAGGCGGCAGCCTAAAAGAAAAGAATTAATATAAATTGAACAGGCAACTAAAGGAGGCGGCAGTGACAGGGTGGGAAACTTTGACAATCAAGTTCAATGCATTGATTTTTAGTTCTACTGATGTCAATAGATCCCACCAATGAATAAAACACAAATGTAGGACCAAATAAAGGTTTGCAAGTAAATCTTCTGGTTGCTTTCACATTAATTTTACTAGTTAATACCATGCTTCTTACTGGTAAGATTTTTATCATTCAGTGCTGCTCCAAGATACCTAACTTCATTACCTAGTAGTTATTAAAACTGCTACAACTGGAGATCAGGTGTTAGGGCCCTGCGTGGAGATACATAACTCTTTTTGCTCACTCACCCTGATAGCCACACCAAGTGGGGTCTTACTAGTTCTACTTAAAAACATAAGCATTGAGTTCTTCTGTGAGAAGATAGAGTGCATGGGGAGGGGAGGAGGAAATCCTGCATGGAGAAATCAGCCCATTCAGAATAAAGCTTGAGGGAGAAGGCCTGGATCCATGAAAGGGCTTAGGCATTTGCAATACTGAGCATTGCAATGCCTAACTTTTAGGTGTCTAGAAAAAAAAATAAAATCACCGGAACAATGGGATCCATAAAATGCAAGCTAGGCACCTCGGCTCCCTATACAATGAATGGGGAGAGATAGGTGTCTTAGAATGCATTCCACATAAGCCAACATGCTAGGCGTGGTGCCACCTAAGCTAGTCAATGGGAGATGCTGACAAGAGAGTGTGTCCTAGCCCTCCTCCTCTCCTGGAGATAGGCAACTAAATCCAGGCTGCAGGGAGGCACCTATCTCTGCTAGTGATCAACAACCGGGAAACCCTCTTCTGGAGTTCGGTGGCTTACATGCCTAAGACATTTCTTGAGAGAATGAATTAAGCATCTGACCAAGTCCATGTAAAATGGAGGGAGGAGAGGACCTCGCTTTCTTCCTTTAGCTCAGTGATTAAGGTACTCATCTGGGATGTGGAAGACGCCTGGTTCAAATCTCCCCACTCTGCCTGATAAAAACAAGGGATTTGAACAAGGATCTGCCATCTCTCAGGTGAGTGGTCTAGAGCCACTGGATTACAGAGTGAGTCTCTCTCTAGCCCAATTAATATTTAAATTATTTCCTTACAGTGGAACAACTTCAAACAGGAGAGATTGGGAAGATTCACATCAGAATTGTCCACAGCCCAGTGGTTAGAACACTCACCTGAGAGGCAACACAGACAGACCCCTGTTCAAATCCCCACTCTTTATCAGGCAGTGGGGGGACTTGAAGCAGGGGTCTCCCACATCTTGGGTGAGTAACTAACCACTGGACTGGGAGGTCCTTTCCCCTTCCTCAAATTGTTTGGTATAGAGCTAGGTGGTCTCTGAGCATGCTTATCAGTTCAGGTCTGGCCGGCTAGATAGGCGTTCTGCCACCTGTCTTCCCCTTGTTTGTGGATCATACTGGATCGTAAGTGGGAGAGAGGTGTCCGGATGCCTAGAGTGAAGCAGCAGTGTGCATGCTCAGAGATAGAAACATGGGTGTCTAAAGAACTTTTACTGCAAATCTTATGCACCAAATGAGTTTAGGTGCCTACAGGGTTAGGCAGCAGCAGAGAGTGGGTTTTGTGGAGCACAGTGGTGCTTAAAAATGGGACTTAGGCACCTAAATATCTTTGTGGGTTCAGGCCTAATGTTTACATTCATAAGCACATTTCTGCCTTAGTTTATTTAAGAAGGCAAAGCCCAGGAATGAAAGTGGGGTTCACTTTCTGCAATATCTGTTGTGTTTGTGCTGTGTTAGGAGCAGGCAGGTGAAACCACCCATTTACAGTTGCATAATCAAATGCAAAATGATGTTCTGACTTCAAGTTGCCACATAGCACTTCTAACAAACCAAACTAAGAGAAATACTATATGGGTTTAAAAAAAATATTAACCACTGAGTTCATGGTTTTATAGCACAAACCACATAAACACCATCTGGCAGATCAGACTTAAATAGAAGTGGAAGGCTATGTGCGGCCACAGTTCTGGAGCGCACACCCACATTTGTGCTTGAAACTTAATTATAGGTGTTTGCTTCCACAATAAACTCATGCACCCAGTTACCTGAGGTGTTTGTACACATGCATGTGTGAGTTTTTCACATGTAGGCAGCTCTTCAGGCTTTGACAATTTGGCCTTATTTGTGACAAAATGACACGTAATAGTGTTTAATGTAGGTGGAAACTAAAGACCATCAAATCTAATCCTTCAGAAGGAAGTGTCTTTAAATCAAGGTGGATTGATTTAAGTCAAAGTGATTTAGATCACCAGTTTTAATCATGCTTTAAATCAGCAAGCAGGAAACTTGATTAAAATAATTGATTTAAATCTTATTTTGCATGTGTACTTCTTAGTTATTTTCCATTAAAGGTTGATTTTCATTAGTTGGTAACTATTAAAACATTTTTTTGATTTGCAACTAAATAGAGCATTTACACTAAATTTAAGAACATAAGAACATCCATACTGGGTCAGACCAAAGGTCCATCTAGCCCAGTATCCTGTCTTCCGATAGTGGCCAATGCCAGGTGTTTCAGAGGGAATGAACAGAACAGGTAATCATCAAGTGATCCATGCATAGGCACAGGCTCCATGGGTGCTCCGGGGCTGGAGCACCCATGGGGAAAAATTGGTGGGTGCTCTGCACCCACCGACAACCAAGCTCCCTGCCCCGCCCCCCACCCCAGCTCGCCTCTACCTCCTCCCCTGAGCACACCATCCCCGCTTCTCCTCCCAGTGCTTGCTGCAGTGAAACAGCTGTTTTGCGGAGTAACATGCTGTGGGGGCGGGGGGGAGCAGGAACGCGGCGCACTCAGGGGAGGAGGTGTGGAAGAGGTAGGGCCAGGATTTGGGGAAGGGGTTGGAACAGGACCAGGGCATGGGCGGGAGGGGGCATGGCAGAGGTGGGCTTGGGGCAGAGGGGCCACGAGCACCCACCAGCACCAGGAGAAGTTGGCGCCTATGGATCCATCCCCCGTCGCCCATTCCCAGTTTCTGGCATACAAAGGCTAGGGATGCTTCAGAGCATGGTTTTACATCTCTGTTCATTTTGGCTAATAGCCATTGATGGAGCTATCCTCCATGAATTTATCTAGATCTTTTTTGAACCCTGTTACAGTCTTGGCCTTCACAACATCCTCTGGCACAGACTGACTGCACTTTGTGTGAAGAAATACTTCCTTTTGTTTATTTTAAACCTGCTGCCTATTAATTTCATTTGGTGACCCCTAGTTCTTGTGTTATGAGAAGGAGTAAATAACAATTCCTTATTTTCTTTCTCCACACCAGTCATGATTTTCTAGACCTCTATCATATCCACCCCTCAGTCATCTCTTTTCCCAGCTGAAAAGTCCCAGTCTTATTAATCTCTCCTCAAACAGAAGCTGTTCCATACCTCTAATCATTTGTTGCCCTTTTCTATACCTTTTCCAATTCCAATATATCTTTTTTGAGATGGGGCGTCCACATCTGCATGCAGTATTCAAGATGTGGGCGTACCATTGATTTATATAGAGGCAATATGATATTTTCTGTCTTATTATCTATCCCTTTCTTAATGATTCCCAGCATTCTGTTCGCATTTTTGACTGCCACTGCACACTGAATGGATGTTTTCAGAGAACTTTCCACAATGACTCCAAGATCTCTTTCTTGAATGGTAACAGCTAATTTAGACCCCATCATTTTATATGTATAGTTGGGATTATGTTTTCCAATGTGTGTTACTTTGCATTTATCAACATTGAATTTCATCTGCCATTTTGGGTTGCCCAGTCACCCAATTTGTTACTTCTTTATATTAACCAGGAGGATACACTATATCTATACACATTTAAGAAATTATATAGCTTGACATACACTTATTCAGATTATTAATTTTTTACCTGTCTCTGCCACTTTCCAGGAAGTGCTTTAACCACTGGGCAAAATGTTTTTAGGTGGGCACCACCACTTTCTCCTCTGGCCCTTTTGTTTGGAAGTAGGCAGGCACCTAATTCATTCCAGCAAGAAGCAATTAAATCACCTAAGCCACCTGAGTCCAGATACTGGGTTCCTATTAATGGATTGCAAGAAGAAATAGTCATCTATGTCCAGGCTGCAGGGAGTTGCCTATCTTCATGAGAGGGACAGGGCTTAGCACATCCTTTTGGTCAGCATCTCCTATTGGCTAGCTTAGGCAACTCGACATCAAGCGTGCAGTCTTCTGTGGATCTCCCCCCATTCATTGTAAAGGGCACCTAGATGCTTAACTCAAACTTTGTAGATCACAGTGTTGTTCCTGTGATTTTCTAGGAGAGTTAAAAGTTAGGTGCTGTGACACTAAGGCCTTGGCTACACTTACAGATGTACAGCGCTGTGAGTTAAACCTGCCTTCGTACAGCTGAGTACGGAAAGCGCTGCAGTCTGTCCACACTGACAGCTGACAGCGCACTGTCATGGCCACGTTTGCAGCATTTGCAGTTGCATTGGGAGCAGTGCATTATGGGTAGCTATCCCAGCATTCAAGTGGCCGAAACGTGCTTTTCCAATGGGGGGAGTGGGGTGGAGTGTGACAGGGAGCGTGGGGTTTTGGGGTGCTGAGTGTGTGTCAGCGAGTTGTCTTGTAAGTACAGACCCCCCTCCCTACCCCGCCTCTCTCTCTCTCTCACTCACTGAAAGCAAACAGCAGCTATTTCTTTTTTTCTCATAGGCGAGATAAGCAGCCATTCCCCAAAACGGATCCCAACCCCACCCCCCACCTCTCTCTTCAAGCAAACATTAGCTGTTGGCACTCCAACGGAGCCCCCCTGCCTGCCTCTCACTCATTCAAAGCAAACAGTAGCTGTGCTTGTTTTTTTGATAAGCAGCCCCCCGAAACGGAGCTTTGAAACGGCTCTTCCGCGTCCAGAGTTCACAACAAAACAAGAGAGGACGCTTCAGTTAAAAGGGTTATGGGGAGTTTCCGGAGGTCAATCAGTGCGTAATAACGTTACTCCCCGTTTACACTGGAGCATCTCAGCCAATGCGCAACAGCTGTTAATCCTCTTGGGGAGGTGGAGTACCAGCAGCGCTGTACATGCCTCGTCATTGTGGACAGGGAGTGAGGTACAGTTCTCTGGGCAGTTTTATTGCGCTGTAACTCGCCAGGGTAGCCAAGGCCAGAGCATTGTAATACCTAAATCGCTTCATGGATCCCACCATCATCCCAGCAGAAATTAAACTTACAAATAGACATTTGTCTTCCACAGAAGTATACCATACATAACAGCAGCAGCCAGGAAAATCACCAGCAGAATCCGTTTCATGACTGGCAGACCTGAAATGCAAGAAGATAAAACACTTTTGTTTTTCACTTATTTCCACAAACATATTTTGATGAATGGTGCAAACTGTCATCATCACTATTAACTGCATTTAATTCAGTCAAAATGGTTCCTCAGGCCTTAAAAATCTGCAAATAGGGTTACTGGGTCCCTTAAGTTTAGGGATTCAAGAGTTCAGTAACAGCAACTGAATGCTATGTTCCTCTGCATTTATAAACATGAATATTCCACTGTGATAGTATAAACTTATTGATTTGCTTAGTTCAACAAATATACTGGCTAATGGCATTGAAATAGGCCAGGATATGATCTCAGAAACCTACCGGTCATATTGCTAACTTTTAATTGATACTGCCTTTTTCTTTTTCCCCCATCACGTTTTAATGAAGTCAGGCTTTGATCAATGGAATGTCCAAAGGCATGTTGGGATTGGCTTCTTCGGCCTTCTTAATGATGTCACAGCCGTCCTCAAACTTCCATCAGTTCAGGACAGTGACTGCACTGTGGAGAGAAGAATGCTACTCATTATTTTAAATGGGTAGCAGGAAAACTTAGGTCCAAGTTCAGGAGAGCACTCAAGCACCTACTTAATTTGGGAGGAATAGCAGGAAAAGATTAAAAAATAAATAAATAAATAAATAGCTAGATAGAAGTTAAAGTTTTCACCTAATTTAAGTGGTTTAAGAAAACAATCAAAATTAAAAAGCAGCTGGGCCAGACCAAGGGAAGTGGTGGAAGAGGAAAAGTGACAGTTTCAAATGAACCATCCTTCAAATTACCACACTGCCCTTTCAACAGCTATCAGTATGTCGTCTGCCACTGAACTCTCTGAAAGTAGCTGTTTGGCCACAAAACGATGTGGAAATTTGCAAAAGAAAGATGTACTCTTCTATTATTTTCACTTTTCCCTCTACCATGAAAAGTCATTCTTAGTAGGCCGATATTTTGCTATGTGTCCCCCATGCTTTTTACATGTTTTTGAAAAAGAGATTTAATGCTAATGAACCATACTCTAATAGAGATCAGTTACACCAATATACACATAATGGTATATTTCTCAGGTAGCTGAAAGTGCTCTGCCTTTGGCCTTGTAACTCTATGAACATCCTCCTGTGGCTTGTTTTAAGCAGCACTAGGCTTGGTTTGTTTTTGTTTTCCTAACGGTTTTAAGACACCTGAATTACATCTCCCTGACTCATAACAAACATAAAAAAGGTGACTGTATGACACTAATGCATTATACTGCTACTTCCTATTGCCATATCCAGATTACTGCAGCATGAAAACACACAGAAAGCTGAATGACAAAAGTATTACAGTACATGTAGGCTTTGAGCCTGAGGGAGGATCCATGCACCTGCTCAGAAATCCATTGAGTTCAAGACCCTTCCTCATGGATCTGATTGCAGGATTGGAGCCACGGTTTGTAATGGCATCCATAGGTAAGGAACTCATGCAATAAACAAATTATATTTCAAAGAAAGGAAGGACATGAGATCACCCCCGACATTGCCTTGCTTTATTGTTTTGAATTGTATTATTAGCCTAGACTGCTCTTTCAACCTCAACCCCTCACATATCACCCTCCCTAGCATCTCCTCCACACCTTTAACTTAATCCAGACTGCATGCTTTTTGCCACAGTCCAGTCTTCTTCCATTTTAGGGGTACAAAGTGAAACTCTGATTTCCACAAGCCCTTCTCTAAAGCTGCAAGGAAACTATATCCAGCATAGCCTGTTTGTTAGCAATGCTTTATATGAGTACAGAATGTCAGGTATGGGACTCTTTTGCAAGGAAACGAACACAATGATTTGTTAGGTTTCAGAGTAGCAGCCGTGTTAGTCTGTATCCACAAAAAGAAATGGAGTACTTGTGGCACCTTAGAGACTAACAAATTTATTTGAGCACAAGGTTTCATGAGTTACAGCTTACTTCATCGGATGCATTCAGTGGAAAATACAGTGAGGAGATTTATATACACACAGAACATGAAAAAATGGGTGTTTATCATGCACACTGTAAGGAAAGTGATCACTTAAGATGAGCTATTACCAGCGGGAGAGCGGGGGGGGTGGGGGAGGGAGGAACCTTTTGTAGTGATAATCAAGATGGGCCATTTCCAGCAGTTGACAAGAACGTCTGAGGAACGGTGGTGGTGGGGATAAACATGAGGAAATAGCTTTACTTTGTGTAATGATGCATCCACTCCCAGTCTTTATTCAAGCCTAAGTTAATGGTGTCCAGTTTGTAAATTAATTCCAATTCAGCAGTCTCTCATTGGAGTCTGTTTCTGAAGTTTTTTTGCTGAAGAATTGCGACGTTTAGGTCTGTAATCAAGTGATCAAAGAGATTGAAGTGTTCTCCGACTGGTTTCTAAATGTTATAATTCTTGACGTCTGATTTGTGTCCATTTATTCTTTTACGTAGAGACTGTCCGGTTTGACCAATGTACATGGCAGAGGGGCATTGCTGGCACATGATGGTATATATCACATTGGTAGATGTGCAGGTGAACGAGCCTCTGATAATGTGGCTGATGTGATTAGGCCCTATGATGGTGTCCCCTGAATAGATATGTGGACACACTTGGCAACGCGCTTTGTTGCAAGGATAGGTTCCTGGGTTAGTGGTTTCGTTGTGTGGTATGTGGTTGCTGGTGAGTATTTGCTTCAGGTTGGGGGGCTGTCTATAAGCAAGGACTGGCCTGTCTCCCAAGATCTGTGAGAGTGATGGGTCATCCTTCAGGATAGGTTGTAGATCCTTGATGATGCGCTGGAGAGGTTTTAGTTGGGGGCTGAAGGTGATGGCTAGTGGCGTTCTGTTATTTTCTTTGTTGGGCCTGTCCTGTAGTAGGTGACTTCTGGGTACTCTTCTGGCTCTGTCAATCTGTTTCTTCACTTCAGCAGGTGGGTATTGTAGTTGTAAGAACGCTTGATAGAGATCTTGTAGGTGTTTGTCTCTGTCTGAGGGGTTGGAGCAAATGCAGTTGTATCGTAGAGCTTGGCTGTAGACTATGGATCGTGTGGTGTGGTCTGGGTGAAAGCTGGCAGCATGCAGGTAGGAATAGCGGTCAGTAGGTTTCCGGTAGAGGGTGGTGTTTATGTGACCATCGCTTATTACAGCTGTAGTGTCCAGGAAGTGGATCTCTTGTGTGGACTGGTCCAGGCTGAGGTTGATGGTGGGATGGAAATTGTTGAAATCAGGGTGGAATTCCTCAAGGGCTTCTTTTCCATGGGTCCAGATGATGAAGATGTCATTAATGTAGCACAAGTAGAGTAGGGGCATTAGGGGACGAGAGCTGAGGAAGCGTTGTTCTAAGTCAGCCATAAAAATGTTGGCATACTCTGGGACCATGCGGGTACGCATAGCAGTGCCGCTGATTTGAAGGTATACATTGTCCCCAAATGTGAAATAGTTATGGGTGAGGACAAAGTCACAAAGTTCAGCCACCAGGTTTGCCGTGACATTATCGGGTATACAGCTATCAAAATAGAGACTCTCTGACCCACCCACCTACACAGCAGAAGACAATGATACATTGGTAAGTAACAAATATTAAGAGCCTGATTCTCCTCCCACTTCAATCAGTGCACATCAGGAGTGAATCAGCTGAAGACAATGGGTCAAATTTCAGCAGTAGCAAATCACTGACTTCACTGATTTCATTGACTTCAGTGGAGCTATGCCAATTTATATCAGCTGAGGATCTGGCCTAGTGGAATCAGAACTGTGTAAAAGCAGTGCAAATGAGAGGCAAATAAGCCCCTAAACACTTTTGTTAGAACTACTAATGAATTCTAAATAGAAAAAAAAGTTGAATTCTCAGCTCATAAACTATATTTCAGTTTAGATTTTAAGCACTGGAAAATGTTTATCTATGTTTTTAATAACTACTTTGTATCCCTTTACCCTTGCAAAGAAATTTACTAAACAAAAGAACACAAGTCAGTCATAGTCAAGAGGCATTTTACAAAATGTCACTATTTTCATTTATATAGAAATTCCATATGGAACAGCTATGTTAAAAGACCATCACCAAGGTTGCACAGTGAAGCACTCAGAAGTTAGACAATGCCAGAATTAAAGGTTGCTCATGCAACCTTAACCTTGCCCCTTTATGAATTATGCATTATGATACAGTCTTTAATCACATGCTAAAATGCTGTTTTTTCCACAGGATGCGAGAAGTTTGTGCGGTGAATTATGCTGTTATCCATAGGATCCTTGCCTCATTTGCTGAAGAAATTAGGTTGCATTTTTAACATTGACAGCATTTACTGGTTTTATTCCCCCAATCAATCAATCAATCAATACACACAAAGCAAACATCAGACATGGACAATTTCAGACCCAAAGGTTTCAAGAAAATAAGCAATTGAAGACAGAGGGTTTTGATGCAAAAAGTGTTAGGCAACCAATGTGTGCTGCCTATATCAGATGAAAGATGTCAAGTTATCTTTGGCTTGGCTTGCATCAAGAGCCACTTCAGTGGGACTCTGAATGGTATGGGCACAATGGTTTGAGCTATGAATGATCAGAAACCAAACTGATAATGATGAAGAAGATTTGGGGACATTCTACCCTCATTTATCCCTAGGTTACTCACCTGGAGCCAATGGGGTGGTATTGACATAACTGAAAGCAGAAGTTGCCCAAGGTAACTTTTTCTTTTAAGGGACTTTAAAAATCCATTGCATAATTCAAGTCCTCCCCCCGAGACTGGTTTGATAAATGGAACCAGAATTAAAAGATGTAACGATCTAGGCTCCAGTGAGTGGGGCATTGCTATTAAGTTACAAGGGAGAACCTACAGGAGCAGGGATCATTTGTATTACATTGAAAACCATGCTATCCTTTCCCAATAGTGGGTTTTATCCACTGAGGACACCAGAGGTATGTAGGCAGACTTGGCTTTGCTCACCACATTTTTAGTTCGTATAACCTTTAATTGTGGCTGCAAACTGGATCAGAGTGAAATACTGTGTATTAGTTTTACCTACCCACTTTCAGAAGACACCATTCCTCCACTAATACGATCCTGCCTTCAGAAATACCAATGCACTTCCAAATACCGTATTCAATCAGTTACTAGCCATGTACACACACACACTCCTACCTATAATAAACCATGTTTATCTGCTACATAGAAACAAATGAACATATGTCCAAATATCTCAAAAGCAGGACTAAGACCTGAGCATTTAGAAGTGCTATAAGCTGGAGAACAGGCTATTTGCTAGCTAATGTGAAATTAGTTGATGGTTTCATCCCAGTTTCCTATCAGACAAGTAGCCACAACACACACAAAGGATTAATAATTAATAATTAACAAAAAGGATTAATAATAAAAGAGGCCAAGGATAAAATGGCCCATGATATCTCTAGGCCTGGGGAGTTCAACCTGCCTTGCTCTTCGTGATAGGTGAGTAAGCAGAGGGCTTAAATAGTGCTGTCCAAACTTTCACAAGCACTTCAAAAATACCTACAAGAAAAGGAAAAGAAATGTGATAAGCCAGTGTCAGACATTCTTTGCATTAGTTGTTTACAGTCCTTTGCTGAGTAATTTTCTGTGACTGGATATGTGGTTTTGAAGTAAAGAGAGAACCATGGGAATTTCTAATAAGGAGCCTAAATAAACCTTTGCAAATTTACTTTATCTACTACCCAGTGTAAATGTAGGAAAACTAAGCTAGCAGATTCTATTACTATATTCGGAGAGCCTTCCACATATTCAAGTGACAAAGTATCCAGATACCCAAGATTGCTCTATGTCGGCTCTGAACTCAAGGGCCTTAGCCTGCTCCCACTGGCTTCAAATACAGACATACTCAGAATAGATCATACACTATACTTAGTAAGGAGGTGTATTTGTAAACAGTGTAGCCACCCTTTTTCCTTGGGATAGGGAACCAGCATCCCTGCTGGGGCCATATTTTCATTTGCAATTAGTCTTTACTCTTCTGTGTCAATAAGTACAATGCCTGAGGGCAGGGTGCAACAACTTCACACCAATTGTGTGCCCTATCAAGCATTTACATGATAATTTACATGTATAGTGTGGTCACTCCATTGTATAATAAGTGTGTGCAGAAGCAGCTACAAAACCTAAACTGAGGAACCATGTGATGTGGCCACCCTTTTCCTTCCTCAACCCTTCCTCTGCTCCCTACTGCCTGTTACCCTTACTCATCGCATCATGTCTAAGAAATGATAAACTCTTTGGCCAGTCTACACTACAAACCTGTATGAGTATAACTATGTCACTCAGGAGTGTGAAAAATCCACACCCCTGAGCAACGTAGCTATACCAACCTAACCACTCATGTAGACAGTGCTGTGTCAGTGGAAGGGCTTCTCTCTTCAACATATCTACCACCTCTCAGGTGGATTATCTACACCAGCATTTCTCAAACTGGGGTACTCCAGGGTCCGCGTGAGCCCCGCTGATCAACTCCTCCCCCTCCCTCCCAGGGCCTCCTGCACACTGGGGAACAGCTGTTCAGCAGGGTGCAGCAGGCGCTGGAGGGAGGGGGGAGTGGGGTGCGTTCAGGGGAGGGGGCAGAAAGAGGTGGGGAAGGGGCAGAAGTGGAGCGGGGTGGGAAGAGGGGGGTGGGGCCTTGAGGGAAAGGGTGGCGTGGGGTTGGTGCCTAGGGCTGAGTGCGGGGCTTAGAGGTCCACGAAAACATTTAAATCAAAATGGGGGTACTTGGGCCGCTAAAGTTTGAGAACCGCTCAACTACACCAATGGGAGAAGCTCTTCTGCCGGTGTAGTCGCATCTTCACTAATGTGTTACAGCTGCACCCGCACAGTTGTGCCGCTGTTGTGCTGTATGTGAAGACAAGCCTTTAGGGCTCACAGGGGTTTCTTCCTTGTGTCTTCTACCTTATCAGTTCTATGAAGCGGATTTTGGGTGCAATTTAAATAAATACCACCAGTATTGCAAACTCTCGCAATTTCATCGCGAGTCTTGTGATATTTGGTGTTTTGCTTCAAATCCTAGCTGCAGCAATTAAGAGATTGCATGAGAATCTCAGCTTTCTTTAAAACAAAGTAAGCTTCCAGCCCTCATAGTTGTGGAGAAAAGCTGAAAATGTGGAGTGAGTGCAACCTAAAAGTTCAAAAGCCAGTTGCAAAAAACAAAACCAAACTTTTTCGTTGTTGCTGTTGTTTTTTAATCTCATGGATATTTAAGCCAATCTGGTAATTGGGGGGGGGAGGGGAGGCACAACTCATGATTTTTGACTGCTTGAGGTAGCAATACTGTAATACAAAACTTTATATTGTTTTCCTGTAGTTGGCGCCGCAGTACATTTCCTGTGGGCCTTCTGCTCATTAAGATAAACACAGGCAGTGCTAATTCCAGAACTTAATGTTTAAAAAGAACTTCATAAACTGCCAAAACACATACCCAGTAGAGTAGGTTTAAAGAATATATTTATACTGCTCAGTTAGTGCATTGCATTAATTCTGACTTTTTCTATTGTTTACTATCTGTTCCAAAATATCATTGCATTGTTTGATATCTCTGCTCTTTTTCAGGAAGGAAATACTGTCATGGGCATTACACAAAAGAGTTGTGGTAGGGCCTTATCTTGCTAATCTTATTTTATTATATTTACCTAGTCCTGAACTCTCTTCCCCTTTTTTGCCATTTTCCCTTGCTTTCAGTGCCATTCTGACATCGATTTAGCAAGAGACAGAGCGTTCTTTTTTAAAAAAAAAAATTATATGTTTAAATGAGGCTGGGAAATGAATTGAATATCATCATGAACCATCTCTGAATTAACACTCCATTTCCTGGGTTTGGGACTAGGACAATGTTTTGTTCTCCAGCTGTGCATGGTCAGTTCAATAGTGTCTTAGTTCAACTTACTTACATAATATTTCTAAATGGGCAAGTCGTTCTAAATCTGCTTCAAAGATTTCCACACTAAGCCACGACTGCCCGCATTGAGAGTCTACTGTGAAAATGGCATCGTTGGTTTCCTGCTGGTGTGTTGCAACAAAAGTGCTCCTATTACAAGTTAAAAAAAAAAAAAAGTTTCCCCTATGTTAGATCCACTGATCTGGACAGAATTTATAATGTATGGGTATTCCTGTCCAATCCATCTGAATGATAGGGGAAGAGATGGTTTTGTTTGTTTGCTTTGCAGAAGCTGAAACCTCCTCTTGCTGGCACACTACTGGATGAGCAATGCACTCCCACAGACACTGCCTCCATTGAAAACAGTATGTACTTCCCCAGAGCGAGTGAGCTTTCTGTAGGGGATTTTTTCCACGTAGTTCTCCAGGAACAGAACATAGTGCTTCAGAAGCAGGGAGGAGGGGGGCTGGAATTTCCTTCGCAACAGGTATTTTCCCCAGTACTTATTCTCCACCAGTGGTGTTCAGAAGGGAAGGTGGTAGATGACAAGACTGACATCTTGTTGTTCTGTATTTCACCTGCTATTGCAGCCAGCAGTTAAGCTGTGCATTGCTGCACAGTACATTGGGGGCACTCAGAAGGGTCAGTAAGTTGTTTTTAGTATCTGAAGGCTGGCCTGCCTTTATTTCAGGATCAGGTTGGTATCACATTAGGGACTGCAACAGTATAGTGTTTATAGAGCAGGGGCAGGCAATCTTTTTGGCCTGAGGGCCACATCGGGTTTCCAAAATTGTATGGAGGGCCCGTCAAGGGAGGCTGTGCCTCCCCAAACAGCCAGACGTGGCCCGGCCCCCACCCTCATCTGACCCCCCCCCTGCTTTTCCCTCCCAACAGCTCCCCCGGGACCCCTGCCCCATCCACCCCTCCCTGTCCCCTGACCACCCACAGACCCCCCCACCGCCCCATCCAATCTCTCCTCTCATTCCTGACTTCTCCCTCTCCCCCCAACTCAGGTCCTCTGCCCCATCCAACCACCCCTTCTCCCTATCCCCTGACTGCCCCTGGAACCCCTGCCCCTGACTGTCCCCCACCACCCCATCCAACCCCCCCTCTCCTTCCTGACTGCCCCCCCAGGACCCCTGCCCCCATACAATCCCCGTTCCTCATCCTCTGACTGCCCTGACCCCTATCCACACCCCCATCCCCAACCATCCCCCAAACTCCCCTGCCCCCTATCCTACCCAACCCCCGCTCCCTGCGCTGTCTGGTGCGCCGGTGGCTGGCGGCGCTGGAGCCAGCCACACCACTGCGCAGCTCAGAGCACCGGGTCAGGCCGGGCTCTGCAGCTGCGCTGCCCCAGGAGCTCACAGTGCCCAGAGCATTGTGCCGGCGGCACAGTGAGCTGAGGCTACGGGGGACGGAGAACAGCAGGGGAAGGGCTGGGGGCGAGCCTCCCAAGCCAGGCACTCAGGGGCCGGGCAGGAGGGTCCCGCGGGCTGGATGTGGCCCACGGGCCATAGTTTGCCCCCCTCTGTTATAGAGCCAACACAACCATTCTGCTCCCCATCAGCACAGCCTGCCAGCCGGCTCAGATAAGGGAAAGCAAAGCACCTCCAACTGGGCCCTGCACAGACAAACACCATCATGGTTTCATTTTGTCCCAAGGCTTTAGGGAGACTTCTGCATTAGCACCTGTTTTACACATACTTGCACTTCCCTACTCCACGCTGCTTCTGAGGCCAGTAACTCACCCCAGACTGGTATATCCTTGGGCTCAAAGCACCTTGTGAAGAATGCAAGGCTAAGTGGAAATTTATTCTAACCCTTCTTCTCACCCTCAACCTGCCTTCATTTTCATAAGCAAGATGATTTTCTGAATAAGAAATTTAGCTGGTGTCTGGCACCCAGCAAGTAGTCACCATGGCTGGCTCAGTTTGTGTCATAGGCAGAGTACAGAGTCCCCCACCACCCTAGCACCTTCTCATCTTAGAAGACCCTCTCCCTCCTTGGCCCATCAACACCTTTAAAGAAAACAAACCACACTCGTCCCTAATCAAATCAGGGATGGTTTAACACTTTGTCATTTCATGCAAGATCAGTGGTTAAATGGGCTGCTTGTCTGTTGGCACCCCTCTCTTTTGAGATAGAAAAGCAAAAACAAGAGAACTGATACGAAACACTTTGCACCGTATTGTTTCCTGGATTGTGCATCTTTACTCACAGCCACAGGAATTGAGTGACGAAAACCCATACAACCAACTGGCCCCAACCTACATATTCACAACGTGCCACAGTTTTGTTCCACCCTAAGCTCCTAAATAATTACCTCTAGGGCAAGACACAAAGTCCATCCCAGCAGATCAGGCACCCTTCCAACTCTCAGGTCATGTCTACACTACACAATTAAGTCAACCTAACATAGGAATTATTGTGGTTTTTCATAGCCACACGACCCTCCTTCTGTCAGTGGTGCACATCCTCACCAAGAGCACTTGCACCGACTTAAGGCGGGGTGCAGGGGAGGCCTGAGAGCCCAGATGGCAGTTGGGCTCCAGCTGGGAGCTCTGCCGGGAGCCCACAGCCCAGGCTCTCAGTGCCCGGCTGTGAGGCTTAAGCAGTCATCAATGCTGGGGCTCACAGCTGGAACACCCCCACCCCCTATTTGAAAACGGGAACCCTACAAGTAAAAAGTAGTGTCTATACAGACACTGCTTTGCCTGAACTACACAGACCTAAGCCTTACGCCACTCATCCAGTTAGATTTACTAGGTCAGCGTAGCGGAAGAGTTACAGCGGGGGGAAGAACTCAGTAGCGTGTATGCTTACATAGTTAGATCGACATAAGTTGCCTTACGTTGACTTAACTTTGCAGTCGAGACACGCCCTCAGTCTTGCTCCAAAATCATGGTGGGGAAAAAAACAGCCACCTCCTCTCAACCCACTCAACCTTGGAGTCTCCTATATCAACAAAGTTCTCATCCTCTCCCAATTTACCATCTTTGACTCTTACATGTAGGCGAGAGAAGCCAGTCAACACAATCCATCCCCTCTTCCACGGGCGTGCAAAAGCCCTGGAGTACTGCCATTGGGTGCATTCAGCAACAGAGCTACAGGAGGACTGTGCAGCTTGTCTTGTTCCCTTTGCAGCTTTCTTGCCTTGCTCAGAATCTCTTGTTCCCTTTGCAGCTTTCTTGCCTTGCTCAGAATCTCTTGTTCCCTTTGCAGCTTCCTTGCCTTGCTCAGAATCTCTTGTTCCTTCCCTGTCTATCTAGGATCTACTGCTACCACCCCCCAATTCATGTTGCTTCCCCTCTAGTTGAATTTGGTGACGTACTACAGCCCAGCAGCTTTTGCATTTGCAAGTTAGCTGGGGGGCAACAGACACAGATTGGGTGGCACCTGGTCACAGACAAGGAAGCTAGAGGTACCCCCCACACACACACACACACAGTATCCTGCATAACATGCTCAAAGACAGAGAGATTTCCCAGCGCTCTAAAAAAAACCACCTCCACAAGAGGCATAGCTTCCAGTGCTGGGGCACTGTTTACACTGGCGCTTTACTGCGCTGAAACTTGCTAAGCTCAGAGGGGTGTTTTTTCACCCCCCTGAGCGAGAAAGTTGCAGCGCTGTAAAGTGCCAGTGTAGACAAGCCCTCAAACTAGCATGGGTCTGACTACCTGAGCTGCAAGCACACCCCCGATTACAAAACCAGAAGGTGCAACTGATTAGCAACAGATCAGTGTGATTTCACTGGGTAAACTCAGCCCTGGTCTACACTAGGACTTTAGGTCGAATTTAGCAGCATTAAATCGATGTAAACCTGCACCCGTCCACACGATGAAGCCCTTTATTTCAACTTAAAGGGCTCTTAAAATCGATTTCCTTACTCCACCCCTGACAAGTGGATTAGCGCTTAAATCGGCCTTGCCGGCTCGAATTTGGGGTACTGTGGACACAATTCGACGGTATTGGCCTCTGGGAGCTATCCCAGAGTGCTCCATTGTGACCGCTCTGGACAGCACTCTCAGCTCAGATGCACTGGCCAGGTAGACAGGAAAAGAACCGCAAACTTTTTAATCTCATTTCCTGTTTGGCCAGCGTTGCAAGCTGCAGGTGACCATGCAGAGCTCATCAGCAGAGGTGACCATGATAGAGTCCCAGAATCGCAAAAGAGCTCCAGCATGGACCGAACGGGAGGTACAGGATCTGATCGCTGTGTGGGGAGAGGAATCCGTGCTATCAGAACTCCGTTCCAGTTTTCGAAATGCCAAAACCTTTGTCAAAATCTCCCAGAGCATGAAGGACAGAGGCCATAACAGGCACCCGAAGCAGTGCGCTGAGGCAAGCCTACCAGAAAACCAGAGAGGCGAACGGCCGCTCCAGGTCAGAGCCCCAAACATGCCGCTTCTATGATGAGCTGCATGCCATTTTAGGGGGTTCAGCCACCACTACCCCAGCCGTGTTGTTTGACTCCTTCAATGGAGATGGAGGCAATACGGAAGCAGGTTTTGGGGATGAAGAAGATGATGATGAGGTTGTAGATAGCTCACAGCAAGCAAGCGGAGAAACCGGTTTTCCCAACAACCAGGAACTGTTTCTCACCCTGGACCTGGAGCCAGTACCCCCCGAACCCACCCAAGGCTGCCTCCTGGACCCAGCAGGCGGAGAAGGGACCTCTGGTGAGTGTACCTTTTAAAATACTATACATGGTTTAAAAGCAAGCATGTGAAAGGATTCATTTGCCCTGGCATTCGCGGTTCTCCTAGATGTACTCCCAAAGCCTTTGCAAAAGGTTTCTGGGGAGGGCAGCCTTATTGCGTCCTTCATGGTAGGACACTTTACCACTCCAGGCCAGTAACACGTATTCGGGAATCATTGTACAACAAAGCATTGCAGTGTATGTTTGCTGGCGTTCAAACAACATCCGTTCTTTATCTCTCTGTGTTATCCTCAGGAGAGTGAGATATAATTCATGGTCACCTGGTTGAAATAGAGTGCTTTTTTTCAGGGGACACTCAGAGGAGCCCATTCCTGCTGGGCTGTTTGCCTGTGGCTAAACAGAAATGTTCCCCGCTGTTAGGCACAGGGAGGGGGGAAGGTTGAGGGGGTAGCCACGCGGTGGGGGGGGAGGCAAAATGCGACCTTGTAACGAAAGCACATGTGCTATGTATGTAATGTTAACAGCAAGGTTTACCCTGAAAGAGTGTAGCCACTGTTTTATAAAATGTGTCTTTTTAAATACCGCTGTCCCTTTTTTTTTCTCCACCAGCTGCATGTGTTTCAATGATCACAGGATCTTCTCCTTCCCAGAGGCTAGTGAAGCTTAGAAAGAAAAAAAAAAAACGCACTCGCGATGAAATGTTCTCCGAGCTCATGCTGTCCTCCCACACTGACAGAGCACAGATGAATGCGTGGAGGCAAATAATGTCAGAGTGCAGGAAAGCACAAAATGACTGGGAGGAGAGGTGGCAGGCTGAAGAGAGTAAGTGGCGGGCTGAAGACAGGGCTGAAGCTCAAATGTGGCGGCAGCGTGATGAGAGGAGGCAGGATTCAATGCTGAGGCTGCTGGAGGATCAAACCAGTATGCTCCAGTGTATGGTTGAGCTGCAGCAAAGGCAGCTGGAGCACAGACTGCCACTGCAGCCCCTGTGTAACCAACCGCCCTCCTCCCCAAGTTCCATAGCCTCCACACCCAGACACCCAAGAACGCGGTGGGGGGGCCTCCGGCCAACCAGTCACTCCACCACAGAGGATTGCCCAAAAAAAAAGAAGGCTGGCATTCAATAAATTTTAAAGTTGTAAACTTTTAAAGTGCTGTGCTTAAAGTGCTGTGCGGCATTTTCCTTCCCTCCTCCACCACCCGTCCTGGGCTACCTTGGTAGTCATCCCCCTATTTGTGTGATGAATGAATAAAGAATGCATGAATGTGAAGCAACGACTATGTTTGGTGCTCCGGTGCCAAGATAGGGATATGGGTTCCGTCTATGGCCCCACCACAGTTAGGGAATCCCATTGCAGCAAAGCCATCCACTATGACCTGCACATTTCCCAGGGTCACTACCCTTGATATCAGCAGATCTTTGATTGTGTGGGCTACTTGCATCACAGCAGCCCCAGCAGTAGATTTGCCCACTCCAAATTGATTCCCAACTGACCGGTAGCTGTCTGGGGTTGCAAGCTTCCACAGGGCTATCGCCACTCGCTTCTCAACTGTGAGGGCTGCTCTCATCTTGGTATTCATGCGCCTCAGGGCAGGGGAAAGCAAGTCACAAAGTTCCATGAAAGTGCCCTTACACATGCAAAAGTTTCGCAGCCACTGGGAATCGTCCCAGACCTGCAACACTGTGCAGTCCCACCAGTCTGTGCTTGTTTCCCGAGTCCAGAATCGGCGTTCCACAGCATGAACCTGCCCCATTAGCACCATGATGCATGCATTGGCAGGGCCCATGCTTTCAGAGAAATCTGTATCCATGTCCTGATCACTCACATGACCGCGCTGACGTCGCCTCCCTGCCCGGTATCGCTTTGCCAGGTTCTGGTGCTGCATATACTGCTGGATAATGCGTGTGGTGTTTAATGTGCTCCTAATTGCCAAAGTGAGCTGAGCAGCCTCCATGCTTGCCTTGGTATGGCGTCCGCACAGAAAAAAGGCACGGAACGATTGTCTGCCGTTGCTCTGACGGAGGGAGGGGCGACTGACGACACGGCTTACAGGGTTGGCTTCAGGGAGCTAAAATCAACAAAGGGGGTGTCTTTACATCAAGCAGTATTTCAGGCAGGACTTCACGGAGGGTTCCAATAAGAAATGGTGCACCTAAGTTATTGTTCTTATTGGAACAAGGAGGTTAGCCTGGCCTCTGATTGATACATGGCTAGATTTGCCTCGCTGCACCTTCTCTGTGAGTGACTGCAGTGTGACCTAGAGGAATGAGTCCCCTAGACAGGGGAGGAGGCAAATGAGTACAAAACAAATCTGGTCTATTTCTTGTTTTGATCCACTCCATCTATCTTTTACACCTTCGGCTGGCAGCAGATGTGCATGCCATCCACATCTCATGGCTGCTCGGCAGAAGATGGTACAGTACGACTGCTAGCCATCCTCATCTCTTGCCTGCCCGGCAGAAGATGGTACAATACGACTGCTAGCCATCCTCATCTCTTGCCTGCCCGGCAGAAGATGGTACAATACGACTGCTAGCCATCCTCATCTCTTGCCTGCCCGGCAGAAGATGGTACAGTACGACTGCTAGCAATCCGTATCGCCTGCCTGCTCACCATAAGACGGTTCAATAGGACTGACTGCAGGACTAAAGAGAATGACCTGGTCAAGTCACTCCAAATTTAGTCCCTGCGCCCATGTCTGTCCAGGCGCTCCCAGCCGACGTGGCCAGGAGCACCTCGGACATGACGAGGACGGCTACCAGTCGTACTGCACCGTCTGCTGCCACAAGGCAATGGGTTGCTGCTACTGTGTAGCAAAGCCGTACCGCGTCTGCCAGCACCCAGGAGACATAGGGTGACGGTTACCTGAGCGGGCTCCATGCTTGCCGTGGTATGGCGTCTGCACAGGTAACTCACGGTTGGATATTCTAAACCAACATATTCATACCATAAACATCCCAATAACCAGCTCATATAAGTTATGTCTACACTACAGCTGCTTCAGCAACAAAACACCTACCGCAAGACTCCAGCCAAGCTACAAAGCTGGTTTTAGCCAATGCTGTCAGCCAGCACATTAAAAGGACTATAAACAGTTAAAAAAGGACTGACTCTGGTCAGAGATGAGGTAGTTGCTACTGAGAAGTTGTTCAGACTGACACAAAGACACCCACTGGGCGTCTGAGGAAGTTAGACCTTCCGGAGTTTCCGTCAGGGAGATGGACGATAGCCGTGTGTACAATTTTTGTGGTGTTAAAATCCTTTTTCTCTAGTGTTATGCTTTATATCCCTACTGTTATAATTAAACAATACAGTACCATGGTTAAGACTACTGTCTGGTCACTACATTCACTGCTGGTCACAGATGCCCGAAGGGAAGAACTGCAGATGCCAAACCCAGTTGGATCTGCTGGATAAGCTCAATCGATCCATGGGATGCTGTAGCCCAGGACCTGATTTAAGACTGGGCGAATCATGCAGTTCCACCCCAGTTAGTAACGAGCATGAGCTCTGATGTCTGAATGGGTGTACCCAGAGAGACCAGAGAGGAAACAACGGTGCAGTTAGCCCTGTAACAGTGACACTGAGCATCAGGAAATGTAATGCACCAATTATAGAAATGGGGAAGAAAGCGAAAAAATGTAAGTACTCATTCAGAAAAATGTCACTGAAAATTTTAGGCTGGTAATTAAGCTACATTTTGGCGGTGCAAAGTCTCCCTGGAAGGAGTCAGTGAGATTGTGTCCTTGCTTACCACAGTCGTCTTGCAATTGACTTGTCAACCACTTTGGGAGACAATGAGATGGCCTCTCCTTGACAGTGTGGGAGCTACAAAGCATAACAACACTAGCTTAACAGTAACTATAATGCAAGATTGGATTCATGTTTTCTTCTCTGAGTTTGATGATGAAGGAAGACACGATCCTCACAGCTGGAGAATACATGGATAATTTTTCAACACAACAGCCCCTTTGAATTATTATTGAGACATATGTGTCTGTAATTATATTTATTCCATTCCAGACTTTCCTGATATAAGTTAGCTACCTCCAGGGTCAGGAGTTGAAGGATGATGGGGAGAGTCACCAAATTTTATAATATATTTGCAGATTGCAGCAGCTAATTACTGATCTGTATTGGGGTCAGTGTGGAGCCACAATGCCCCAGTCGGACCAATGGGAGACTCCCCAGTCCATGGGGGGCTGTGCCCACTGCACCACCTCCAAAAGGGTGGAGTATTTGCTCTCCTCTGCAGTCAGCAAGCTCCAGGGCCCTGTGTAGAGGAGAGGGTCAAGGCCGTAGCTTCTGCCTTCTCCCTACTGCTTATGGGATGGCTCATACCCCAAGGCAGTGCTAGGCAAAGGCGGCACGCAAGCTGATTTTCAGTGGCACTCACATTGCCCAGTCCTGACCACCAGTCCGGGGGGGCTCTGCATTTTAAATGAAGCTCCTTAAACATTTTAAAAACCTTATTTACTTTACATACAACAATAGTTTAGTTATATATTATCGACCTTTAGAAAGAGACCTTCTAAAAAATGTTAAAATGTATTACTGGCACTCGAAACCTTAACTTAGAGTGAAAAAATGAAGAGACTCAGCACACCACTTCTGAAAGGTTGCCGACCCCTGCCCCAAGGAGGCACTAGCAGACTACCCTTGGGGCTGGCTTCTGTGAAGGGGTACAAGAGTGGAGAGTAAGCATATTTGCATCCTTCTCACCCACCCACCCCTTTTTGCACCTGCACTAGGACCATCCATTTATAGCATTTAAATCAACACCATACAAAGTAAAACAACAACTCAGCTGGAGTACTGCATTCAGTTCCAGGCACTTCACTTTAGAAAAGATGTGGACAAACAAGAGAGAGTGTCCAGAGGAGAGCAACAAACAAGATAAAAGGTTTAGAAAACCTGACCTCTGAGGAAAGGTTAAACAAACTGCGCACGTTTAGTCTTGAAAAAGGAAGACAGAGGAGGGGACCCTTATAATAGTCTTCAAATACGTTAAGGGCGGTTATAAAGAGAACAGGGATCAATTGTTCTCCATGTCCACTGAAGGTCGGACAAGGAACAATGGGCTTAATCTGCAGCCAGGAAGATTTATGTTAGATATTAGGAAAAACTTTCTGATGATAAGTGTTAGTTAAGCTCTGGAACAGGCTGCCAAAGGAGGCTGTGGAATCTCCATCACTGGAGAGTTTTAAGAACAAACACCTAGGGATGGCCTAGGTTTACTTGATCCTACCTCAGCAGAGCAAGCTGTACTAGATGACCTCTCTCAAGGTCCCTGGCAGCCCTATATATCCTCACTGCATTTTCCACTTTTATGCATCCGACGAAGCGAGCTGTAGCTCACGAAAGCTTATGCTCAAATAAATTGGTTAGTCTCTAAGGTGCCACAAGTACTCCTTTTCTTTTTGCGAATACAGGCTAACACGGCTGCTACTCTGAAACCTGTACTTCTATGACTCGTGCCTCGCTAAATGTTGTAAAACAAACAAAAAAACAAACCACCAAGCTACTTATGGCATGCTCTACTGAAATCTTAGCTGTCGACTGAGAGCCTGATTTTTCAGAAATGCTGGGCACCTGAATCTCCATTTACTTCAACTAGAATTGTGGGTATTTTAGCAATTCTAAAATTCAGGTCAAACTGACATGTATGCATGTAAAATCTCAATCACAATACTGTGTTACTATAAGCTTTTTTCCATGCTGCCATACCATAGATTATCCTCTAAATGTTCAGTTTTAACCAGATCAAGCTATGTTTTCATTTATAAATTGCACATGATATAAAAGACACACTGAGAATTAACAATATAAACCCAGACAATTATGACTTCTCCTCAGCCATGTGTTAGGGCTCCCCCAATCCAACTGCTCCCTCTCTAACTCCTCTTCTAAAAAACCTTGGCAAATTAACAGGCCTTACTGCTTACTCTGAAGGTCAACAGGGTTTGAGTCAATTTAAATTGTTTCCCCATAAGTCTTGGCATGCAGCAGTAACATTGGACTGAGGCTTTCTTCTTGAATGTAAAAAATAAACAGAACACATGACAATAACTAACGAGACATGCTGTACAATGTTTGAGAAAGCAGGAAGCAATTAATAGCAGGGCTGTTGATTAATCACAGTTAACTCACACGATTAACTCAAAATATGATAAAAGAAATAGTATTTTTCAAGTCACTTCATACAAGTACAGTAGTGCAATGTCTATCATGAAAGTAAAACTTACAAATGTAGATTCTTTTTCTTACATAACTGCATTCAAAACAAAACAATGTAAAACTTTAGAGCCTACAAGTCCACTCAGTCCTACTTCTTGTTCAGCCAATAGCTAAGACAAACAAGTTTGTTTACATTTACGGGAGATACGGCTGCCTGCTTCTTATTTACAATGTCACCTGAAAGTGAGAACAGGCATTCACATGGCACTTTTGTAGCCGGTGTTGCAAGGCATTTACGTCCCAGAGATGCTAAACATTTGTATGCCCCTTCATGCTTTGGCCACCATACCAGAGGGTATGCTTCCATGCTGATGATGCTTGTTTAAAAAAAAAAATGCATTAATTAAATTTGTGACTGAACTCCTTGGGGAGAATTGTATGTCTCTTGTTCTATTTTATCCACATTCTGCCGTATATTTCATGTTATAACAGTCTCGGATGATGACCCAGCACGTGTTTGTTTTCAGAACACTTTCACAGCAGATTTGACAAAATGCAAAGAAGGTACCAATGTGAGATTTCTAAAAATTGCTACAGCACTCAACCCAAGGTTTAAGAATCTGAAGTGCCTTCCAAAATCTGAGAGGGCTGAGGTGTGGAGCATGCTTCCAGATGTCTTAAAAGAGGAACACTCAGATGTGGAAACTACAGAACCCGAACCATCAAAAAAGAAAATAAGCCTTCTGCTGGTGGGATCTGACTCAGATGATGAAAATGAACGTGTGTCGGCCCATTCTGCTTTGTATCATTATCGAGCAGAACCTGTCATCAGCATGAATGCATGTCCCCTGGAATGGTGGTTGAACCATTAAGGGACATATGAATCTTTAGCACATCTGGCACGTAAATGTCTTGCGATACCAGCTACAACACTGCCATATGAATGCCTGTTCTCACTTTCAGGTGACATTGCAAACAAGAAGTGGGCAGCACTATCTCCTGCAAATTGTAACCACACTTGTTTGTCTGAGCTGAAGTAGGAGTGAGAGGACTTGTAGGCAGTAAAGTAATATATTGTTTTATTTTTGAATCCAGTTTTTCTCAACCTAATTCTACATTTGTAAGTTCAACTTTCATAATAAAGAGATTGCACTACAGTACTTGTATTAGGTGAACTGAAAAATATTTTTTGTTTTTTACAGTGCAAATATTTGTAATCAAAAATAAAGTGAGCACTGTACACTTTGTATTCAGTGTTGTAACTGAAATCAATATATTTGAAAATGTAGAAAACATCCAAAAATATTTAAATAAATGTTATTCTATTATTGTTTAACAGTGCGATTAATTTTTTAAATCGCTTGACAGGCCTAATTAATAGCCTTATACACATCTCGGCAGCGGATTACGCCTTCATGCACACTTCATTACTCTCTGACAAAGGGTCTGCTATCTGCAGTTCTGAAGAAAGAAAACATTCTAAAGGAAGGCACGTAGCAGAATCATTGTTTTCTATTCACATGGGTTGACACAGCCCAGAGTGTCAGGATCAAATAAACAACCCTTCACCATCCCAAAGAAAAACCCCCACAAAGTCTAAAGCCCAGTTGAAACCAGTCAAGTTTTGCCCAGCTTTGGGTCAAAATTCATGCAAACCCACTCAATTTCTACCAGAAACCACAAATCTACCAGAGTTAATTCAGAAAGTTCCCAATAAAACCACAAACCCAGGGAGTTTTCCCTGATTACATGTGGGAATGTTTCCCAAAGCCCTAGCTCGTCTCATTTTAAAAGAGGACACTGGCTTTTCCTTTTAATAATGAAGCGGAGATTTTCAGGACTGATTAGGAAATTTAGCCACACAGCTCCCACTGATTTTAATGGGAGCTGCGAATTTAGCCTCAGTTCCCATTAATAGTAAGGGGAGTATATGCGGCTAAATCCCCTAGTTTCTTGTGAAAAACTCAGTCTAAATCCATAATAAATTGCATTTAAAATTGAAGAACAAAAAGAAAAGAAATTTGAATGCAAAATCAGGGACAAGAGGTGTGGCAATTTTGATTTAAAATATAAGTTGAGCTAAGTATTATTATTATTAATTATTTGTGATACCCTAGTGTCTAGGAGGAGAAGTCACAGACCAGGACCCCATGGTACTAAAGGCTTAACTCTACCAAGAGTTAAATATGGCTCAGCTGCAGCAGTGGTAAATCTGGAATAACTCCATGTAGATATTCCTTCTCTCAATCATACCAGCACAAACCCAGAGTAATTCCATTGACTCAGTGGAGCTACTCCAGATTTTCACTGGTGTGAAAGAAAAAAGAATTTGGCCCTGAATATAATCATTACTGTTTGTTATATTTCTTTTGTAGTAACACCCGAAGGCCTGAATCAGAGCCAGGGTTTCTATTATGCTAGGGCAGTGGTTCTCAAACTTTTGTACTGGTGACCCCTTTCACATAGCAAGCCTCCATGTGCAACCCCCATTATAATTTAAAAACACTTGTTTGTTTCTTTAACACCATTATAAATGCCAGAGGCAAAGCAGTGCTTGGGATGGAGGCTGACAGCTCGCGACCCCCCGTGTAATAACCTCAGGACCCCCTGAGGGGTCCCGACCCCCAGTTTGAGAACCCCTGTGCTAGGGCATAGTAAAAACATATATGAAGCCATGGCTACTATGGCTAGGCATGGAGGAATTAGATTTGTATTGGTAACGGTCAGTAAACATCAATTTCACCACACACCCACACCCACCCTCCAAAAAATATTTCCATCAATGACAACTGAAGTTTACAAATAGGGCAAAGTAAGAAAAATGCTGCTTAAGAACCTATTGGAGTTTGATTTAAGGATATTTAATTTGTATATTTTGACATGCAATGTTGACAATTTGCGTTTTAATGATTGTAAAGCTTTAACTTTTTGAATCTCAGTGTCTCCTGTCATTAAATAATAAGTCTGACCCCGTCCATTGTCTGACCTGCCCCCATAATTTCCCTCAACTGTGAAGATTTGAATAGACAAAAATCTGAAAAAAAAATGCTTAAAAATAAACATTAATATTATCCATTGAAAGTTTATATAAAAATCTGCCAAGCACTCTGGAGAACTTACAGTCTAAGTATATACAGGGACATCTTTCATGTTCTTTGGAATTGGTTGGACTAGACGTGTTCAACCAGGGAGAATGCACCAAGGAAACAATACATTTGGCATACAGAGAGTTGGTATTCAGGAAATTTTCTTTTAAGTTAGCACTAAAGGAAAAGGGATCCTAACTAAAAACAATGCTATACAGGGAATAAGGTCACGGAAGTCAACAGTTCCGGGAATACTGCTATTTGAGTTCTACATGCCATTTAAGTTAAAGAAAGAAACCACTCCGTTCTTTCCCGCATGAGGAAATCCACATCCTAACTGCATACAATGCCCTTCTCTTATTTTAAAACTACTTCTTGATGTGGGGCTGGATAGTTCATGAAGCTTACAATGGAATATAGGACTCCAGAGTGGCAAATTTACTTGGTGGAGAGTGCTGAATTCCATTTTTAGTTCTGGTCTGCGATCCAGGACATAAATGTAGGACTTCATAGTCTCTTCATCCACAACATTGCCCAGTAATGTCAATAGGAGGTTTACACAAGATGGAGGCTAGAACCTGGCCTTAATGCAGTAACTAAACTTTTATTTACTATTATTTATTTAGTACTTTATTGTCACATTCAATATCAAGGAGTGGAAGAATATGACACACCATGCCCCTCACTCCCCCAACTTTGGATCACTGCTATTTGTGCCCTTTGTTTCTCTTCTTTCCCCTTCCTCAATTTCTCTCCCTCTTCCTTGTCTTTACACCTTTCCTTTGTTCTTCCTTCTAAGTTTCCTTCCCTGCAGCAATACCCAAAGTCTAGCTCTTGGGCTTCTCTTCAACCATTTTCCTATTCCATCCACTAAAGGATCAGCAACACCATAGTTATTGTTGACATTAAAATGTTATCATTGTGGTTGATACTCCAGAGCGGTTACAAGGAAACTGCAGAGTTCACGCCTTTCTGAGCCATTGTTTCAGCCTGTCTCCATGCTCCCGGAGGTAACATTGCATCAGTTTACCCCTGGTTCATGTTTAGAAGTTTTTTTGCAATCACAAGGGCTAGAAACTTACTTCAAAAGAAAAAAAAAAAATGGAGACTCTGCAGAATCTGGACGTGCCCTGTGGGCTGCATAAACAGAACAAGTAGCTGCATTCACCTGATGGGACAGATGTTTGACATCCCAATACAGAACACTTTAATTTAGTTCACTGGTTCAACTCCTGGATGGGACAATAGTGACCAAAAGTTTTTACAATCTGGAGATTGCCTGGATGGTTTTGGCGGAAGGAGTGAGCAGCCTCGGAACTCCCAATGAACAGCTGTCTACATATAAAATAAATAAATTAATAATAATAAAGTATCACCTACACAATAGGCCTTTGTTTTGGCAGTCCCAACAGGCAGGGCAAAGACTGAATAGTAAGGATGATTAGAAATATTTGCAACAAAATGATCTTTCCACCAAAACATTCCTGGTTCATAGTTTATGGAATGCAACCAAGTTCACAAAATTTCAAAAACTTTGTGCAAACAAAAATTGTACTGGTTAAGGTAGCTGCAACTATACAAGACCAAAGGTGTTCCTTTTTCACATTTTGAACTTATGTGGTTGCTTGTGAATGGTCACACAAGCCTTATGTTACTGGTGCTGATTTTCTGACAGGATGAATCTACTCCATGTGATCATGAGCTCCCTTGCCCCAGATGCCCAAAATTCCAATTAAAATTCACACACTTCATTAACAGGCTCCTGCTTTGCCGATTGCCATAATGTCCCCAAAGACTGGAGGAGGACCAAAGGAAGCATAAGGCCAGAAGAAGCACCTGTTACTGGATTTGCAGCAGAGCAGATGCCCACTTCAACAGCCCTCTCTTATTGACAGCTGCAGAATATTCATCTCTAATTATGCAGAAGGACAACCTGCCTTCCACTGAACAACCCACACTTCTGGTGCTCCAGGACCCACACCATGATCCATGAGGACAGCCCCAAAGCACCATGAGACACTCATCTGGTTCACAACCAACAGAAATATGGGGCAGCAGCTGCCCTTCCCCTTGCAACTGTTAATACTTTGGCATTTCTGGCCTTGCAAGATCATGGGGTTGAGGACAAAATACAGGCTTTGGAGGTAGAATGCATGTATGCCTGGTGACCTCAGTCCCTATTGACCTTTTCTGTGTATGTATTATAAATGTGGGTGTGAGACTGCTATGTTGCTCCACATCTTCTCTCCATAAGCCAAAGTTGCCAAAAGCAACGGTCTTAAAATCATTCAGAGCAAAATTTCACCCTAGAAATAGACTTCATGAGCTAGTCTGTGGTGTCTAGCTAGGTGGGGGAGGAGGGAGGACTAGGACGCTCAATATTCTCACAGCACGACTGGTAAAAAATGCAAAGCTAAGTTTTTTTTTGGGGGGGGGGGGCGGGGGGAGTCATCAAATTTCACCACACTTAATTCATTAGTCCTGGAAACTGATCTATTCTCTTCACCAGCAGTGACCCTTCCAAGTCAGAATTAAGGTAAAAGTTGCAGGTAAGCATGAAGGAAGCTTGCACTGCAGCTGCCTATGCTCTATTCTTTGAATAACATGGAAGATTTTAAGCTTCAGGACTGCCAACCCAACACCTTTCGGATTTTAAATTCACACTGCTTTCTGATTTTGAAAATTAAAAGTAGGACTATGACAGCATTTTAACTACTAGTCACTGTGAGGAAGCTAAATCCAAATCTGAAAGAAGGGCAGTGTCAAGTCTGAAGGGCTCAAATCTTTTGCATTTTAAATATTATGTATGTTTGCAAAGCTCATACAATTGTCTATATACGTAGTTTGATTTTCCCAGTAATAATACGTTCATTAATCTTTTTCTTTAAAACAAAACACACACACTGCAAAAGCCAAGCACCAGTGAGAAATTCTATAATACATAAGTCAGTGTATGCAAACAAAGGTATTGGAAAATATACTGATTTTCCAGCTATCAAAGAATTGTTATATACAACAGAGAATTATTTGCAAAATTGCAAATGATCACTGGAATGCTATGGTTTTTTTAAACATGAATTTATCATCAGCAAATGAACACACCCAATAATGCAAAGCAGAGCTGAAAATTTCAGGAGCTAGTAAATACACAGTGTAGTTGCAAATCTGGCTCTAAAAAGAACACACCAGATGATGCAAGCAATATATTTAGCCCTCAAGTTGGCAAACTTACATTATAGGGGGAAGGCATCAAAAAGTTTATACCTGTAAGTGATGAGTGTTAAAATCTTTTTGCCCCTTAGGCAATGTCTATACTGCAAGCTAAAGGGTGTGATTCCACTGCTTGAGTATACGTACTCGCTGTTGCTTGCTGAAAGCTCACACAAGTATAAATAGTAGTGTAGCCACAGTAGCAAGGTCAGCTGCAGCAGAGGCATGACTTAGCCGCGAACACTCCTGAAACCAGTGGGGATGTACTCAGCATGGCTAGTTTGTGCGCCGCTGCACCTGCGACCATGGCTGCACTGCTATTTACACTCAAGCTAGCTCTCATTGCTCTACAGCGAGTATGTGCACACCCGCAGGGGAATCACTCCCTTGGCTTGCAGTGTAGACGGAATATTATTTTCCAAAGATAATCATAGGATAGGATTCATCAGATAATCAACTTTCAATACAAAATGTTGGGGAACACACAATTAATTTTCTAATTAAAGATGGTCACAAATCTGTGAGTGAGAAGAATTGAGTATTAAGAGTATCATTTTGTCCCCTTAGGCTTAGATTGAAAAATGAAATCAAACCACAAACACAAAAAAAACAAAAAGGAAAAAAAAACCCTATACCTGAACCTCACACTGCTACTGTATTTGGCCTAGTCTGCACAACAAAGTTAGGTCAACATAAGGCAGTTTATGTCGATCTAGTTGTGCACATGTGTCTACACTTCAATTTTTCTCCCGCTGACATAAATGCCTCATTACACCATCTTAATAACACTACCTCCCCATTGATTGTGGGTAGAGCCACAATCAATGTACTTAGGTGAGTGCAGACACTGCATTAGTTACGTCTGCCCTAACTGTCCTCCATCAATTTCACCACACACCCACAGACAAGCAATATTTCCATCAATGACAACTGAAGTTTACAAATAGGGCAAAGTAAGAAAAATGCTGCTTAAGAACCTATTGGAGTTTGATTTAAGGATATTTAAATTTGTATATTTTGACATGCAATGTTGACAATTTGCGTTTTAATGATTGTAAAGCTTTAACTTTTTGAATCTCAGTGTCTCCTGTCATTAAATAAGTCTGACCCCCTCCATTGTCTGACCTGCCCCCATAATTTCCCTCAACTGTGAAAATTTGAATAGACAAAAATCTGGAAAAAAAAATGCTTAAAAATAAACATTAATATTATCCATTGAAAGTTTATATAAAATTCTGCCAAGCACTCTGGAGAACTTACAGTCTAAGTTTATACAGGGACATCTTTCATGTTCTTTGGAATTGGTTGAACTAGACGTGTTCAACCAGGGAGAATGCACCAAGGAAACAATACATTTGGCATAAAGAGAGTTGGTATTTAGGAAATTTTCTTTTAAGTTAGCACTAAAGGAAAAGGGATCCTAACTAAAAACAATGCTACACAGGGAATAAGGTCACGGAAGTCAACAGTTCCGGGAATAGTGGCAAAGTTCTGCTTGTGACTGCTATTTGAGTTCTACATGCCATTTAAGTTAAAGAAAGAAACCACTCCGTTCTTTCCCGCATGAGGAAATCCACATCCTAACTGCATACAATGCCCTTCTCTTATTTTAAAACTACTTCTTGATGTGGGGCTGGATAGTTCATGAAGCTTACAATAGAATAGAAACTCCAGAGTGGCAAATTTACTTGGTGGAGAGAGCTGAATTCCACAGCAGGGGTTGGCAAACTTTTTGGCCCAAGGGCCACATTGGGGAATAGAAATTGTATGGAGGGCCATGAATGCTCACAAAATTGGGGTTGGGGATGAGAGATTTGGGGTGCAGGAGGGTGCTCCAGGCTGGGATCGAGGGCTTTAGAGAGGAAGAGGGGGATCAGGGCTGGGGCAGAGGTGTGGGGAGAGGCTCGGGGGTGTGGCCCCTGACCCAGCGCCTCCCAAAGTGGGGCTGAGCCACGTGATGCAGCCCCCGACCCAGTGCCCCGGCTGGAGCGCCAGAGCGGGGCCGAGCTGCGTGGTGCAGCCCTGGATCCAGCGCCCTGGCCGGAGCAGGGCCGAGCTGCTTGATCTGGCTCAGAGGCCGGCTTAAAATGGCTCGCGGGCTGACCCATGGGCCATAGTTTGCCCACCCCTGCTCTACAGCGAGTGTGTGCACACCTGCAGGGGAATCACTCCCTTGGCTTACAGTGTACATGTAATCTGACTCTATATTATTTTCAAAAGATAATCATAGGATAGGATCCATCAGATAATCAACTTTCAATACAAAATGATGGGAAACGTGCAATTAATTTTCTAATTGAAGATGTTCACAAATCTGTCAGTGAGAAGAATTGAGTATTAAGAGTATCATTTTGTCCCCTTAGATTGAAAAATGAAACCAAACCACGACAAACATGAAAACCAAAAAGAAAAAAAAAAAAATTACACCTGAACTTCCTCACACAGTTACTGTATTTGGCCTGGTCTGAAATACAAAGTTAGGTCAACATAAGGCAGTTTATGTCGATCTAGTTGTGCATGTGTGTTGGATCATATTAAAGAAGTTCCATATTAAAATCACAAATGAGTTTGATTCCCCATAGTTTAAATTCCAGGCTATTACTAATTAAGAGGTCTCTTGGTTTTTGGTACTGTTTCTCTCCCACTGTGTGTGAAACTTGCAAGCTGCTAATTGTGTTAGTACATTCTAAGACAGAGTCTGTTCTCAAAGCAATTCTTTATAACAACAACTACTCACACAGAGAGAGACTCAAAACAATACTCTGTAACAACAGAAACAGCACCCGGAGACTCACCGCCCTTTTGTTGTATTCATCTCGCTTTGTTAACAATTGTGATTAAAATAGAGATAGAAGATGTATGTGGATGGATGCTTGGCGTGGATAATAACTGAATGACCAGGGAGGTGCCAGCCTACGAATCCAGTGTCCATCGGCTAAGAAGGCGTCAAGTGGAAATAACCAGAGGACCCCTGGAGGGCAGACTGGAATCCACCCAACAGCCTCAAGAATGGGAGAGCCAAAGAACAAGATAACTTCTGGCAGCACGGAGCCGTCAGGAATGTGCCATCTGCTGATTGATTCAGCAACAGCATGATGAAGCAATTCCCATAGACTGGCATAGGAAGAAATTCCTATAAAAATGGACTTTAGAAAGTGAGAACTTTGGGGTCTGATTCTGCAAACCAACTTCCAGGAGCATCAGATGAGCATCTGACAAGGCCCTGCTCCCTCCTCATGTCCAGGCCACCTGGCCAGTGGCTTGGCATGAGCAACTCTAAGGCTAGTAACTAGGATAACAACCTTGCAGAACCTGTGTGTGTGTGTGTAAATATGAAATTGAATGGAATGTTATAGCTATAACCAACTGCTTACTATGATTCTTTCTGTATTCACAATAAATGTGGCATTTTGCCTTTTCCCCTTTAATAAGATCCTGCTGGTTTTTATTTTATTGGTATAACATTTATCTACACTTCAATTTGTCTCCCGCCGACATTAGTGCCCCATTATGCCAACTTAATAACACCACCTCCGCAAATAGAGTAGAGCAACGGTCGACGTACTTAGGCCAGTGCAGTGAGTGCAGACACTGCATTAGTTACGTCGACCATAAGTGTCCTCCAACAGCTGTCCCACAATGCCCCAAACTGACCATTCTGGTCACCACTGTGAACTCCAATAGGAGGGGTCACAGAGACCCCTTTAAAGTCCTACAGATTTTTGAAATTCCTTTTTCCTAATTACCAGGCTTGGCAAGCACATCTAGTGGCTCTCCATTGCCGAGTGCAGCTGCCCACGCTGGCTACATGCTCCAGATGCACTCCTGCCTGAAGTAGACAGGAGACATTGGCTCTCTCGGGCCTCTGGAGAGAAGAGGCTGTGCAGGCACAACTCCAATCCAACTACAGAAATGTGGACATCCAAGAGCAGATTGCTCAGGGGATGCAGAAGGGCTACGACAGGGACCAGCAGCAGGGCCAAGGAGCTGTGGCAGGCATACCAGAAGGCCAAGGAGGTCAACAATCGATCTGCTGTCAAGCTGCAGACCTGCCGCTTTTACAAAGAGCTGCATGCCATCCCAGGCAGAGACCTCCCCGCCCACAAAAAAGCACCATGGTGCCTGAGTCACAAGCCCCTGCCATGAAGAGCCAGGAGGAGGTGGTGGTATACGAGAAAGGAGGAGGAGGAGTATAGGGGACAGGTGACCAGGGGATCCAGTTGTGCAGTGGGCCAAGACCGGTTTTTGATTCCACTGCAGTTCAGCCAGTTGAGCACAGGTGAACCCGATGCAGGGGTAGGAACCTCAGAGAAGTGTGTATACAAATTTTCAATTAAAGGGATGCCCCTCCTCCAGAGTAGCAGGACACAGTCTTTTGACTTTACATTAATTTGCTCATACTAGAGGAGGTAATGGTACAACCAAGAGAGGTAGAGTATTATATCTGCTTTTTCTTCCCCTCAAGAGCCGGGTAGGGGGAGAGGGTTTGTGTGAAGCTGTTTATTTATGTACATAGGGACATCCTTTGAATCCTCCTGAGAGATCTTGATGAAACTTCCAGGGAGGTAGTGGAATCTCCTTCCTTAGAAGTTTTTAAGGTCAGGTTTGACAAAGCCCTGGCTGGGATGATTTAATTGTGGATCGGTCCTGCTTTGAGCAGGGGATTGGACTAGATGACCTCCTGAGGTCCCTTCCAACCCTGATATTCTATGATTCCTCTCCTGAAGGTTTCTAGGGTTGGCAGCCTTATTTCTTCCGCCGTGGTAGGAGACTTTCCCATGCCACTCAGCAACAACTTGGGCAACCACCATTGCAGTAAAGAGGCTAGCAGCATACGGGCCCGGGTGGCTTCAGGATGCCTGCAGCAGCTGTGTGTGCTCTGACTGCTTTTGTTACGCTCAGGAGTGAGACATGAGCTAAAATTACCACTTCCTGTAGAAAACGGTGCCAGTATTCAGTGTCATTGTCCTATAGAGCTAGAAGCAGGCAGGCAAGAAATTCTCTTCTAATTTCCTCTCCCCTCCAGCAGACCATACTCACCCTGTCTGGCACTGCGACTGCCACCATGCACAAGCAATTCCAAGCAGAAGTGAGAATGAATGGCTTAAAACTTATGGGGGGCAAGGGGCATGAGTTCAGCATCTTAAGTTTCGCTTTCTATAGTGAATGCACTGACCACGATACACGTGTAGTGTTTTATCTGTAGCTACTGTGACCCTCCGGGTCTCTCCCTTCATATCCATGGAACACCTGAGCCAGATAAGGAAGAGAAAGAAGAGGACTCGGGATGATACGTTCAGCAAAATCATGCAAGCCAGTGCTGCATCAGACCATGAGCACAGGGCCTGGAGGACAAACATTGAGGACAGTCTGGAGAAGGAAAGTGTAGAGAAGAGAAAAGTGCAGGAAAACAAGAGGGAGATGCACCAGGACATAATAGGGCTTCTCTTGACAGCAAACACAGATGCTGCAGACTCTGGTGGATCTGCAGGTTCAGTGATTCAGGGCTCACCTCCCCCTGCAGTCCATCAAGAATTCAATATCGTGACCTCCCTATATGCCCACACACACATTCCACACAGCATCAGGGGTCACTGCACAACCTCTACCACTCCACCCTGGAAGACATTAAAGACAATCACAGCTTCACTTACACTACAAACCTGTAAAAGCCATGGTTGGTGCATGTGCAGCTGACATAGGCACAATGTTCTTTTCCCTTCATCAGGTCTGTTCTCTTAATTTATTAAGTTTGTAATTTATTTGTTTTAAAATTGCGTAGGTTTTTTTGCACTGATTTTGTTACAGAATACAATTTTATTATTTGGAATATAATTCATCTTTATTAGTTTGCAATACATGCTGCTGAGCACTAAGCAGTTCTGAAAGCAACCAATTACCTGTTACGGCACAGCGTCACACAACTCATCAGATCATTGACAATCAAAAATAATAGCAGCATTGACAATGCTTTATGCCTACATGTACAACAATCACTACACAATTCCTACCAGGCCACAAAAGAGATGGGCCACATAGAGCACACTAGAACACTACACACTATTCTGGCTCACTATCAAAATGGTCTTTCAAAGCCTTCCTGAACTGTATAGCTCCATGCTGAGCTCTAATAGCCCTTGTATCTGGCTGTTCAAACTCATCAGACAGCTGCTCCACCTCCACCCCAGCAGAAACTTTCCCCCCTTGGCTACATATATTATGCAGGCTACAGCAGGAAGGTATAACCATTGGGATGTTTTTCTCACCAAGATCCAACCTTGTGAGTAACCACCACCAGCATCTCTTCAAACAACCAAAAACATATTCAACTGTCAATCTGCTCCTGCTGAGCTGGTAGTTGAATAGCTCCTTGGTGGTGGTGAGGTAACAGGTGTTTGGCTTCATGAGCAAGGGGTAGGCTGGGCCCCCCAGAATCACTACTGGCATTTCAACATTACCAATGGTAATCTCCCAGTCAGGAAACAAAGTCCCTGTCTGTAGCTTTCTGAACTCTCCTGTGAGCATCACGCACCTCCCCTGACCAGTCCACAGGCGTCGGTGAAGCAACCCCAGTGATCCACCAATGCCTGCATAATCACAGACAAATAGTAATTTCTGTTGATGTACACAGTGGCAAGGTGATCTGGTGCCAAAATAGGGAGATGAATTGTGTCTATTGCTCCACTGTAGTTTAGGAATCCCACTGCAGCAAACCCATCTACTATGTCCTGCAAATTGCCCAGAGTAACAGACCTGCCTAGGAGGAGTTCGTCAATGGCTCTGCACTCTTGCATCACAGCAACCCCCACGGCGGATTTCCTGACTCCAGATTGCTACTGGTAGGTCAGGAAACAATCTGGCATTGCAAGTTTCCACAGTGTGATCGCCAGTCTCTACCCCACTATCAGTGCAGCTCTCATTTTGGTGTTCCTGCACTGGAGGGCTGGGACAAGTTCGGCGTAGATCCAGCTGTGTTGTCTCGTGCAGCTGAAAGTTTTGCAGCCACTGCTTGCAACCAGCATTACGATGTGATCCCACCAGTCAGTGCTCCTTTCTCAGGCCCAAAAGGGGCTCTCTATCATCTCCAGATGATCCATGAATGCCACCAACAACCCTGAATTGGTTCTCTTTATGTCCCACAGCAATCTGTCTTCCAAAGAATTGTCCTATTCCTCACACACCTTCTTTTGCCAGTCAGAAGAGTATCTAAGGGTTTTCCCCTGCCTCTGCAGTACTGGTGCTTTTACTCCACTGCACAGGGGTACAGCAGGGTTTAGGGCAGGCCCTCTACTTGGAGCTCAGAGGATGAATGGTGGCAGGCTAGGTGAAGAATGAAGGCTCTCCTAGTTCTGATTCTCCTCTGCCTTGTATCTTTGCACCTGTGCAGAGTGAGTATAAAATGCCACCAGATCTGAATTCTGTTCTTACATACATAGTAGCATTTTACACTCATTTTGCAGCGGAGAACCAGCCCTCAGCTGGAACCTCGCCTCCTTCCCACAACTCCAAAGAGGACATGTATTAGAGTCTCAGAGCCAGTCTGCAAACTCCACCACCTCAGGCCGCAGGATTTTGTCTCCCTTTTCCCCCTGGGCATCCCCCAAGTAAGGGCTTCTCTACACTTCATGCTCGTTGCAGGCCAACTTGAGATGCTGAGCATCAACAGGTCATGCATTCACACACTAACGTAGCTGCTGCAAATCAACTGGCTTCTGAGTATGTGCTATTAAACTCACTTTGGAAGTGTGTTTACTCAGGTGCAGGATGATTTCACTCACTGCAAAGTGGATGTAGATGCATCATATCCTGTTGCCGATGCATCACATCTTCTGAGTCCTCCCAATGATATCCCATACTGCTTTGCAGGTTACCTTGCTTGCCTGTTTGTGTACCTGTGTGCCTTCTACTGCTCCATGTAACATTGCTGTTCAAATTATCGCTCACCACCTGGTACCATCCTTTGCAATACCAGTGCATGAGTAGTTCACATACCAGTGTGTCATATTCCAGATTCCCAGTCATTGTTTTGCTGATCCATGGTCCTTATAATGAGGTTCTGGACTTAATAGATAGAACCCTGCAAATCCACAGATATGCGCGAACCATGTTTGTGGATCACGGATCAGATGCAGATACAAATTTCGTATCCATGCAAGACTCTATTTATAGACCACAGGGAAGAGGAGCTTTATTCTGCCTATCTTGCCAGCACTAGGTAGGAATTCTTGGAGTTATACAAGGGGTTTCACAGGAAATGCTCAGAATGGGGCACAACCATGATAGGATACCAGTGCTGCAGTAAAGCAAAGGTGCTCCAGTTGGAATGCAGTCATGCCAAGTATAACTTGACTATACGGAGAGGTACAACCATCTGCTCTTCTTACAAGGAGCTTGACTGGATCTTAGCTAGGTGTCTAAGCCGTGCACCAGAGAACACTGTTGACAGCACAACTGATTCAGGTGCATCGAATGCTAGCAACAATGGTGAACAGGATGACTGATTCTGGAGCACCAGAGGCTGGTAACACTGGAAAACCTTATGTCATGGACAGCAAAGCCCAGCAACCTCTGAATATTATTATGCTGGTCTAACTGTTATCTAGCACACGGGTTTGTAAATCCCAATCCCCCCTGCTCATAGTATAGGCTTTGCCAGAATTACTTGAACTCTCCCTATATGACTTCTTATAGTAATATGAAAAAGCCAAAACACCACATTATGCTCCACACATTTGACTCACCCACCTTCTCCCAAATTGCTGATTAACATGGCTAATCAAAGAAAGGGGCTGTTTTCAGCTGTGACGCCTTTATTGCAAAAACATTTTTTTAATTTGATTCTTTGCTTTTTACCACTTCCGCTGCAAATGGAAGAGAAAGACAGCTCACTGGACTATGAAGAGGCAGACCGTGCTCATGCAGCTAATTTTCTACTGCAGTACAACTGCTCAACAAAATGAAAAAAATGTTAACGAAGTTTATATCAGCATACAAGTCTGTATTTTTACTGAACAACATCCTGGGCAAAACAAGCCCGTAACAATCATACATGCACAACAGCATTATCAAAATAAGCACTGTATTAAAATAAAGTGCATCACAAACAAAGACATGAAATATGCAGTAATGTTAAAAATTATTCTCAGAAGTGGGCCCTAGATTCAAAGTAGTAACAGAAGGCATTCCTTCACTATGGCCTTGTCTACACTGCCACTTTACAGCGCTGCAACTTGCAGCATTTAGGGGAGTGTTTTTTCACACCCCTGAGCGAGAACGTTTCAGCGCTGTAAAATGGCAGTGTAGACAATGCACCAGTGCTGGTAGCTACTCCCCTCGTGGGGGTGGGTTTTTTACAGCACTGGGAGAGCTTTCTCCTAGTGCTGGTGCCATGACTATACAGCCATGTTAAAGCGCTGCAGCGGCAGGATTTTAATGTTGCTAGTGAAGACGTACCCTAAGTGCCACAGCGTGTCTGCATAACTTCTCAGAGAGTGTTCTCTGGCTGATCACAATGCTAGGCAAGAGTATCCACCATCTGCTACCATCCTTGTGCAAGGCTCTCCCCCTTGCTCTCCCAACAGTTGTGTGAAATTTAGCAAGCAGTTCTGACACAAGGAATATGTTCTATATCAGCATCCAGACTCCACAGCAGGACCCTCCATTGACCAGTCAGACTTCCAAATGCACATTCCATAGTCTGTCTGCAATGATTCAGGGTATAATTAAACAGTTCCTTTCTCCTACCTAATTGTCTAAGGAAAGGTTTCATAAGCCAGGGGAGCACACGGCAAGTTGCTTCTCCTAGAATGCTGAGGAGGGATTCCAAGGCCATTAATGCCCTTATAGATCATGGGTACAAAAATTCTACTTGTTGCTGGATGGAAAAATCCAGACATCTGAAAGATCCTGGAATCATGGACTTTCCCAGACTACTCCACATAAATATTAGGGAACATTCCTCAGAGAATTACAGAGAAAGATGCCTTTCGGTCTGAGGCCTGAAGTGGGGTGGGGGCAAAGAACAGACACCTGGGTTCCAACAATGGCCCCAGTACAATGAGGGAAACCCAGATGGGCAAAGCCATTAATAACCACCTGCACATTGCATAGTCTTATTACCCAGAAGGAAAGCACCGTCCTGATAGTGGTGCACATCTCCATTACAGCAGCACCAACAGTTGACCTACGAACAGCAAACTGGTTAGCAGCTGAGTGGTGGCAATCCAGGATGGTGAGCTTCCAAATGGTGATAGTCGTGTGTTTCTCTACGCTCCGGGGAGCTCACATGGGTGGCTGGTGGTTCACTGGTACAGATCCTGGGTCAGCACTCCACAGAGCTCAAAGAAAGTGGCTTCTGACATCCTGAAGTTCTGCCACTGGTAACCCCCGATCTGCAGCACTATCCTGTCCCATCAGCTAGCACTCACTGGGGGAGCCCAAAAGCAGCACTACTCTGTGTGAAGCTGTTCCATGAAGAGCTGTAGGAGAAGCTCCTCTGCTGTTTATCCTCCTCTGCTGTTCTTCCTGGTCTAGTTCTGTAGCCGTTGCGCTTTACATACCTTAACAACAGTTGGTTTATATTCATGATTGTGAGGATTGCAGTGATCCATGCTTCCCGCATGCTGCCTGTAGGCACTGGCTCATAGAAAGAATAGTGAGTTTGGCACCAAACCTCTAATTCCATTGCCTTGGGGTAGGAATCCTACAATGCTCAGGTAAAAATTCCCACTATTCGTATTCAACTGTGGATGAGCAATACACTCCGAGATGTCTGAGCAGAACACTGTGCACTCAGTGCAAAACAGCTCTATGCTGTGTGGCCACTAATACAGGGCAACACTTACTCAATCACCAGAAAACCTTTTTGTGTGTACAAACTGATTGCACTACTGTTGTTGTGGATCAATTAAACACACCTATATGAAAGTGGCACCCATTTAAAAGTGTAGACATGTCCTAAGTTAACTACTGAGGCTGGATGCTGGGTTGAGGATTTGCTTCATATGATAATTCGCAGTGACTTGTGTTATATCTGATTACCAATTGTTAGTATCAACTTAGTTTCTCAGCCAAAGCCACTTTGCGCTGGATAGACAAAAGAATAACTCTCTCAAAATGTTTTTTCTACTAGTAGGTTTTTGAACTTAGTATTTTACAAATGTTAAATATAGTTTTGCATTTCCCATAAATTCTTAATAACTGATGCTTTTTTTATTTAATGCCTGTAATGTTTCTAGACAGTCTTTTCCTCAAATGGAAAGCCTTCGCTAAGTGCCAAATTCTTCCCTTGGATGCACGCACATATAACTCCTATTGAAGTCAATGAGAGCAGGACACATGGACCTTGAGGCAAAATGCGGGCCACACTCTAGCAAGTCAGGACATTACAGTGGAACCCTCTTATAATACAAATTCACTTTTCCTCAAAAAAGCTTCATTGTAAGGCAAGGATCAGTCTAACCAGAATTACAGCTGGCACATAACAGTGCAGGCCACTTTAATTCCACGTAAGCATAAAAATCCAGTTCTACTCTATCAGAATTTACTGTAAGTAGGTTCAACTGTATCACCTAAAAACATCTTCTCTTTGCTCCCCGAGACCTCAGCCCTTTATTTCCTATCACAGCCACTCCAGTTCCATCTCCACAGTAACCTCCCACCCTCCTCGGTATGTTGTTAATATTGCAGACATCACAGAACTCCATTAGAGCATGAAACCTACACGTAGTCAAGTAAATGGCTTTTTGTTTTGTTATACAGTGCTGTTTTTCAAAGATTTCTTTCAAAATTGCTTTTTACTCTAGAAGCTTGAGACAGAAAGCAAACTTATAAACTTTGAAAAGCCATGGAGTATTACAAAATAACACAACTGACCAATGCATCATGTTAGGGCAAGAGCCAGTGAACCCTAACATGAGGCACTGGTCAGATGTGTGCTATTTTGTAATGCTACAGGGCTTTTCAAAGTTCACAGGATTGCTTTATATGCACAGGTATGCGTAAATACAAGAAGGGCCAAATTTGAAAAATATGGGTGCCTGAAGATAGACATCTAAATCCTACATTTGGACACCCAAACACCACTTTAAGGCACCTGAAGGTGTATGTTGACAACATGATAGGTATCATCATCAGATCCTAATGTAGACAAGGCAAGCTGTAGTTTCAACTCAATTAAGGTGATGAAGGTGAACTTTAGGCTTCTCCTAACTAAACTGAAGAAGAACATGATAACTTCCATCTATGCTATGAAAAAGGTCAAGGTTAACTATACATTAGCTAACCTCAGCACTTTTACTAGTGTAGGTAAATCCAGAATTACACTGGCTTAACTAGATTGACTTAACATCATGCCTTTAGTTAATTTCATGCAAATTCTGTGTTTAGAGAAGCCCTGAGGGTACCTGTATACAGCAATTAAACACCCACTACTGTCCCATGTCAGCTGACTTGGGCTTGCCCTGTGGGGCTGTAAAATTTGTGGTGCATATGTTCTGTCTCAGGCTGGAATCTGGGCTCTGGGAACTTCCCCCTCACAGGGTCCCAGAGCCTGGGCTCCAGCCCATGGCCAACCAAATACGGTTTTACAGCCCCACCGCCTGATCCGATAGACATGGGCCAACCATGGCTGTTAATTGCTGTGTACACATACCCTGAAAGTATGGCTTCACTACTCGCAGGATCAGTGGGCAGTGATCAATCCAGCAGGGATCGATTTATTGCGTCTAGTCTAGACGCAATAAACTGACCCCCAAGCTCTCTCCCGTCGACTCCTGTACTCCAGTTCTGCGAGAGGCGCAGGCAGAGTCAACGGGGGAGCGGCAGCAGTCGACTCACCGTGGTGAAGACACCACAGTAAGTTAATCTAAGTACGTCAACTTCAGCTACGTTATTCACATAGCTGAAGTTGCATAACTTAGATCGATTTCCCCCCCCCCCCCCAGTGTAGACCAGGGCTTAGTTTCCTAACGGGGTTCTCTCCCTGGACCATGCGCAGAGGCTCAGTCCCTCTTATTCCCTTTAGGCTAGCTGAAGTGTTGGAGAGAGAAATTTATTAATGTTTGTGAAGTGTTCAGATACTATCGTGATAGGGGCTCATGTAAGCAGATTTACATTTCTCTGCTTTCTATCTCCTTCTATCTAACAAGTTCTCTCTCTCATTTCCCTTTTCTTTTGCAGCATTCACTGTGCCCACAAGGATAGAAATTTCCAGTTTTGAAATAAGTTAGAATTCTGCAGAAACTGAAGGCCTTAGCAGCCCATTTACCAAAGAAAGTTTTCTGCTGATTGATAAATCCACTTCTCTGTTCACCATTAAACTAGGACACAGGAAACTTGCTTCAGAATAATCTGGCTCTAAACCAAGAGCACCCATTTAAGTAAGAGCCTGAATTTATTTTTTATTGTCAGTTTACAAGAGCTCATGTTAGTCCCGATTCTCAATTACTCCATTGCTGAATCTGGGGCACAATGGAAAAAGGGGAACCTTTGTGCTCCCTATATTCTGGGCCCATGCAGAGGTAAATTAGAGTAGCCTCAGGGCTGCTCTTATGCTGAGCTGCTCAGAACACACTCCTGGGAAGCAGAGACTATCCATAGCACAATGTGCTCTAGTGCTGGGAGCAGAGGAAATGTAGAGCCTTTATGCCAGCTGCTCACCAGCAAGGAAGCCAGAATGGTATAAACAGACCTTAGTGTAAATGAGAATCAGGCCTGCTGTCCGTGCTAGGTAACCTTTTTCTAAAGCCAAAATATTAACCATTCTTCCACTCTGATCCTCTCAAGAGCTGTCCTAATACAATAAACTTTGAAGGGCATTAAAGATGTGTCCGTATTTTTAGATGGGAGATATGTACCCGGCAAGAATCATATTATTATTAAGTTCCTCACTGCACTATATCCTTAAATAGCATATAAATGCAACAGTAAGTATCACTGCTATACAAACTGCTCACTCAACATTCTCATTACACAAACCACACCAGTAACCTCACACTACCTATATATTTTCATGGAATGCAACAAATTTATGTTGCCCTGAAGGTACCTATTTTGTATTGCAGATTACTGTTGTGTGAATAAATCAAGCGCTGAGCTATAAATTACAGAACCACAGCGCAAAAGCAGTTTAATTCCAGTACTTAAGGGTAACCTGCAAAGAAAAGCAATTAAATTCATGTGCTTTTTTTTGCTTTTTAACATGTATAAAGAAGGGCTGATAGCGCTTTGGAGGGGTGGGGCGTGGGAATAGAAAAAGATTTTTGATTTTTAAACATTAGAAATTGTACCTCCTTTACCCTTTGAAGATGATGAATAATTGAAGAATTAGTGGTTTTGACACCACAGAAAACCAGGAAGAGAAACCAAGTGGAAAGAGACAGTAGCTTTTAATCCAGTTATTTAGAACTTTGACAGCTATTTATCTTGGACAATGAAAATACACTAGTCAATTCTACATCCTGCTTTTTCTACACTAAAATTGTGCATAAGGCAGGAGAATGTTTAAATTCATACTCAACACTGTTTTCATTGACTAGCATTTTTTTAAAAGGCAGGAAAATACTTCTGGTTAAGAGACAAGAATTAATGGGTTTTTTGTGTCCTCTTCCTCCCCCACCCCCCATGTACCCAGTCTCCGCAGAGCGGGGGCAGGGGAGCAGGGCTCAGGAGTTAGATCAGGCTGCTTGGTCTGAACGAGCCTTCAGAGTGGAGAGTGCCTCTCCACTTAAAGAGACAGCACACGGTCTCTCATATACTTCCCCAGCAGCCAGTGCACACACACGGAGACTCCATCTCTGTCTCTCACACACTCACACTGTGTCTTTCACACTCACCTCCCAACGCATACTTGTGTTATTGTTGTTACTTCTTGGTACTTCCTGCAATGCACATATATTCTCTGTAATTTTATTCTTTCAAAGTGCTGTTATTTTAGTTTTTTGACTGGTCTATGCATTTCATAATTTTATTTCTCTCTTATGCTTAAATTTAAATTCTTTCAGTACTGAGTTCTAAAATGCCTAACATGTCCTGGCTGGAGTAATTATCCCTATGGTAACTTTTTTAAAATATATATTATATCTAGGTTTTTTGTTTCTATTGGTGGTGCACAGCCACACATTACCTCGATATTGGTGCATAAAACAAAATTCTTTCCGCACATGGATGGAAAAAATTAGAGGGAACATTGACCCAAAAGGGGGGCTGGCGAGGCTACTGTAAGGGAAGTTGTGAGATCACCTTTTTCCTTGCCTTCAGAGCTGGCCTGCTCTGCAGCAGTGCAGAAGTAAGGGTAGCATAGGCCTTGTCTACAATGGCAAGTTGCTGCACAGTAAAGCAGCTTCCTGCGGTGTAACTCCCAAGGTGCACACGCTGCCACGCCACTTAGTGCGCAGAAACTGTGCAGCTGCAGTGCTATAAAAAAACCACCCCGACGAGAGGCGTACGGCTTTCTACGCTGGGGCTACAGCGCTGCAGTGCCAATGTAGACACCCAGGTCGATTACAGCGCTGTGACTGGCCTCCGGGAGGTGTCCCACAATGCCTGTTCTCACCTCTCTGGTCATCGGTTGGAACACTATTGCCCTGCCCTCAGGTGACCAACTGTCAGCCCCACCCCGTAAATTCCTTGCAAATTTTGAAAGCCCCCTTCCTGTTTGCTCGGTGACGCGTGCAGTGGTCTCAGCGCATCTTTCCAGGTGGCCAAGCCTGCTGCACGCACCGGGCGATCCCCCACTTGGAGCAATGCCGAGCTGCTGGACCTCATCAGCACTTGGGGAGAGGAGGCTGTCCAGTCCCAGCTGCGCTCCAGCCATAGGAATTATGATACCTAAGGACAGATTTCACGATGTATGACAGAAAGGGGCCATGACCGGGACACACTGCAGCGCAGGGTCAAAGTGAAGGAGCTGTGAAACACCTACCACAGGGCACGGGAGGCAAACCGCTGCTCCAGGGCTGTACCCATGTGCTGTCGGTTCTACAAAGAGCTGGATGCAATACTCGGTGGCGACCCCACCTCCACTGTGAAGGCCACTGTGGTGACGCACATGCCAGTTGAGAGTGGACTGAGCCAAGAGGAGAAAATCTTGGATGAGGATGTGGAGGGGGACCCAGAGGCAGAGGACAACTCAGAGGTTAGAGATGCATGCAACCAGGTGCTCTTCTCTATCCTGGAGGAGCCTAGCCAGTCACAGTTGTCAGAACCTGATGAAGCGCAACAAGGAGAGGAGGCCCCTGGTAAGTGGCTCTGATTTCGGGAATCGCTGAAGTGAGTTGTTGGGGGCAGGAGGCTTGCCGAAAGCAGGTTTGTGTCTGTATAATGCGCATACCACCACATGCCTCATCTGAGCAGTGGAACAGAGTGTTGATTGACTTCCTCGCTTCATGGGAATCTGCCTCAAGAGATCTCCACGAAACTGTTGTGGAGATTCTGGGCAGTCCGCCGCTGCAGGTTTTTTGGCAGAGCTGCTTTATTTCTTGCCCCATCAAGGGTAACTTTGCCATCACTGTAGGGGGGGACCATTGCTGCACACAGGCAAGCCACATAAGGGCCAGGGCAGAAGCTGCAGTCTTGGAGAATACCCTTGCTTGAGTCCCTGTTCAACCTCAGCACTGAGGTATCTTCCATAATGAACAAAGCCTGTGGAAAATGTGGGGACAGTAATGATTATAAGCCCTCACCCACCCCCAGTGCTGGCTCTCCTTAAGAGCCACATTCCCAGTGTACAGTACGGTCCTGAAACACTGATTTCCCTTGCCCCTGTGCCCATTTTGGGGGTCCTCTGGCTCATGTGTGCTTGCCTGGGGTCAGCCAGTTAGTGACAGGTATTTGAATCAGTGTTCTGTGTGTTGCAAACAATACTGCTTCTCTAAAATGTTGCATTTTGGCTTCACAGATAGGGAGGCTGGGCTCCCAAGGTCCTCTTTCTGCATAGAGGTTCAGCCGGCCATAACAATTAGAAACCAGACACAAAAAACTAAAGAGGACTTTCTGTGTGATGTCATGATGCTTTCCACGGCAGAAAAACAAGAACTGAAGGAGTGGCAAGACAGCAAGAAGGGGCACTGAAAGGAGAACGCGGCACGTCAGAATGAAGCCACGGAGTGGCTCTTAAAAGTTACGGAGCACCAAGTGGACACATTCCAAGCGCTACTACTACAAACTGAGCAGCTCCTTCCCTGCAGCTGCTGTCACAAAACTCTTTCCCATGCGCCCCGCAGACACCACCAACACATTCTTATCAACCTGCTGGCTCCAGTCTTTACCTGCTACATTCCACTCCTGACCCAGCACAGTCCAGAACTGCAGACTCCCAGGACCCACTGCACTCAATACCCATCCCTCTGCAGTTTAGCCCTGCTGAAGTACAGTACCCGCTGCATTGTACTCCAGAGGACAAGGCTGCATAGGATACCTGGACATACACAAATCTTTAGCCTTCCCAGAACCTCACCTCCTCCTGGGACCCTCCCTTCCCCTATCCCCCCCACAGTGCTGATGTGTTTTTTGGTTTGTCTCTCTCCTCCGGTTGTTGATTTTTAATAAAAAAATTGTGTTGGTTTGAAAGCAATCTTTATTCCATTAATTGAAAGCAAACAGAGCCCTGCAAAGCAACAGGCAATTTTCTTAAACCTTCATAGTGCATCACCTGCACCAATCACAATCACCTCCTAGCATTACAAACACTGCACTCCCAAGCACAGCAAAAATATTAGTGGATTTCAGCTTCCAATTGCTGCCTCAAAGCATCCCTGATCCTTATGAATCTGCACTGCACGCCTCTAATAGCCCCGGTCTCTGGCTGTTCAAATTCAGCCTTCGGGTGCTGAGCATCAGCTGTCCAGCCCTGAGTGAAGTTTTCATCCTTCCCTTCACAAATATTATGGAGCGTACAGCATGCAGCTATAAGCACAGGAATACTGTAACCAGTCAGGTCCAGTCTCCCACATAGGCAGCACCATCAGTCATTTAAATGGCCAATAGCACATAACAGTCATTCTCTACTTGCTTAGCCTGCTGATGAACAGCTCTTTGCTGCTGTCAAGGTGCCCCATGTATGGCTTCATAAGCCACAGCATTAAGGGGTAGGGGGGGGTCTCCCAGGATCACAATGGGCATTTTGACTTCCCCTGCGGTGATATTCTGGTCCGGTAAGAAAGTCCCTGCTTGCAGCTTCCTGAATAGGCCAGTGTTCCGAAAGATGCACGTATCATGCACCTTTCCAGACCAGCCTGCGTTAATGTCCGTGAAATGCCCATGGTGATCCAGAAGCACCTGGAGAACCATAGAGAAATACCCCTTCCAATTAATGCACTCGGTTGCTAGTTGGTCTGGTGCGAGAATTGGAATATACATGCCATCTATTGCCCCTCTGCAGTTAGGGAAGCCCATTTGTGCAAAGCCATCCACAATGTCACGCATGTTGTCCAGAGTCACGGTCTTTTGGAGCAGGATGCGATTAATGGCCTTGCATACTTCCGTCAACACGAGTCTAATGCTCTATTTTCCCACTCCGAGCTGGTTAGTGACCAATCGGCAGCAGTCTGAAGTAGCCAGCTTCCACAGTGCAATCGCCATGCGTTTCTCCAATGACAGGGCAGCTTTCATGCTCGTGTTCTTGCGCCGCAGGGCTTGGGCTAGCTCACACAGTCCCATGAAATGGCTTTCCTCATATGAAAGTTCTGCAGTCACTGCTCGTCATCCCAGACGTGCATCACGATGTAATCCCACCACTCAGTGCTTGTTTCCCCGAGCCCAAAAGTGGCGATCCACTGTGATCAGCACCTCCGTGAATGCCACAAGCAATCTCATGTCATAGCTACTACACGTGGCGAGATCAATATTGCACTCCTCTTGCCTTTGCAGTCTAAGGAATAACTCCACTGCCACTCTTGATATGTTAGTAAGAGCAAGCAGCATATTGGTCAACAATGCAGGATCCATTCCCGCAGACACAGTACACAAACCAGTTGAAAGATGGTGCCAAATGCAGACAGAAGCACAGGGATTGCTGGGATGTGAAGCAATGCATCACGGGGCACTGGGTCAGGACCCAGGATGCCCTGCAGCCCCCTCCACCTTCACACAACTTAGTGACTGAACAGGGAGAGATGCTCTGTGGGACAGCTGCTCAGCATGCACCACTCAAAATACCGCTGCAAGTGCCGGAAGTGTAAACACGCTATTGTGCCAGCAGCTGACAGCGTGAACACACAACAGCAGTTTCCCCTTCAGCACTCTCTGAGCAGTGTACTGCCGGCGCTGTAACTGTGCCAGTGTAAATATACCCATAGTATAGTTACTTAACTCTGTAGAAATCTGCACTGATGCCGCAAAAACTATGTCTAGTACCAAGAGCAGGGTGGGGGATCATCGCAGTCTGAAATATTTTCAAAGAGGGGCCCAGCAATAAAAGTTTGAGAACCCCTACTTTAAAGAATGTTAAAACTTTTGAGGGAGCTCTTGTTAAAATTTTGACACCTGAGCACTGCAAAAAAGGTAAAAAGTGCTATTTTGACTTTTCTAATGCATCATAAAGAAGCAAAAAATAAAAAAGGCACAGCCCTAATTTTTGTATTCTCCTTAGAATAACCTTATACTGCAAATAAGAAATCTAATACAAATTGATCAACCTGTAGAAGTTTTCCAGGTTGATATACATACACATCTTTGGTTACTATTTGCATTCAGTTTGGCTATAATGCAACTGTCTGTCATTACAGAAACAATCCCAATGCTAAGGTCTTGAATGTTCAGCCAACAAAACTGTCTTTGCCTAATGGCTGTGTAACTATGTGAAGAGACAAATATTTTTATGCATTACAAACTTGACATACGGAGTGTGGTGGGGGAGATGGGAGAGACAGAGTATGAAGAAATTAAGATTTTACAATTTGGCTACCAAACTTCAGGTTGATATAAGCAGTCCAGTCCCCATTAAAGTCAATGGAAATACTCTCTGTGACTTCAGTGGGTTTTGGTTCAGGCCTATAATCAGGTAAACTCCCACTGATTTCACTGGAAATTTTGCCTGAATAAAGACTGCAGGATTGGGCTCATAATTTTAAATAACTATAATCTGAATATTGACTGTCAAAACCAAAATACATCGTTCAAATCATACTCTGCAGAGCCACCAAATAACAGCACACGAATAGAAACTTTCTTAGATTTTTTTCAGTGACAAAAAAGTAGCTGGCTTTGCAGAATACTTAAGAAACAGCTCATCAAAAGATTACCTGTAAACTACTAAAACAACAAGGAGTCCGGTGGCACCTTGAAGACTAACAGATTTATCCGGGCATAAGCTTTCGTGGGTAAAAAACCCACTTCTTCAGATGCATGCTGTAAACTACTGTTTGTTTTAAAATGCATTTGGTGTTAACTATATTTTAGTAAGGGGGAAAAAACACACCTTCTTTTGATAACAAGGGGCACTCAATGACAAAACATCACTTCTGTTTGAGGCATTTTTAAATTAACACCTAGGATTATTGTATCAAACTAAGGGGGTGGGGGTGGGGAAGATTTCTCTGCTGACTGCATTTTACAACACTGTGCCTATAATCAGTTTGTTATAAAGGGTTTTCCTCATCTTCGTGGGTTTTTCCGAACAGGAACAAGAGACAGAGAGAAGAAAGAAAAGGAGGACTTGTGGCACCTTAGAGACTAACCAATTTATTTGAGCATGAGCTTTCGTGAAATTGGTTAGTCTCTAAGGTGCCACAAGTACTCCTTTTCTTTTTGCGAATACAGACTAACACGGCTGTTCCAGAGAGAAGAAAAACTTATTTATTTTACACACAGACACACACATATATATATTCAGGTCCTCTCGGTTTATAAATCAGACTTGAAATTTGGCAAACAAATTTGCACGGTAGATAGATAGAGAGATCAGCGAGGCTGCCACATGGATCGGCTGGTAGGAGAGGAAAGAACTGCACGAACGAAAGTGCACTAAGTGGTTTTACTCCTTGCGATCGCACTGAATCTTTTCACAAAAAACAGGCGGCTGTGCCTTGGTATTTCCTGCTCCCAGAAATCAGAGGAAGAGGGGCAACGCCTCCGGAGCTCCTATTACAGACCCAGAGTCGATCTTTTCGGCAGGCATTAAGAGAATTTGGAAGGAAGCCCCCCCCCGCCGCAGCTCCGAATGCCGCGCTCGCAATCCCGCTCCGCCTCCCTGCGATCGGTTCGCGGCCCCCGTTCACACCGCTCCCAGGAGAACCGAATTCATGCCGGGAAGGAAGGGGGCCAGCGCGGGGAAGCAGGCGACACGCACACAGGCCGCCACGGAGGGGGCCGGGCAGCGCTGGGGGACACACCACCCGCCGCCTCGTCGCCCCGTCGTGTGCCTTCCCTCTCCGCTCCCATCGCCAGCTCGGCGCAGCGCCTGTCCCCTTCGCCTCCGAAACGCGCTCCCCGGGGCAGCCTGCCTGGGGCGCGCGCGCCTCCGGCTCCCTGCGCCACAGGGCGGGCTGCCTCGCAAGGGCGCTGGGGAACCCAGCCGCGTTCACACCGGCCCCGCCCGGCGCCCAGCCCCAGGCAACCAGAGCGCGACAGGAAGAGCCGCCCCGCTGCCCGCGGCTTCCCCGGGGGCGCAGCTCCCTCCACCGGACCCCGCAGCAGCGCGGCCCCGGCCTCTCGCTCGCTCGCCGGGGGCCAGCCCCAAGCGCTACCCCTTTCCCCCGCCAACGCTGGCGCGTTACTCACTGTGCCCGTCCGGCTGCGGCACTCCGGCCCCGCTCGCTGCCCCCAGGCTGCGGAGCACACACGCGTGGGCGGGGGGTTAGCTGGGGCACGCCGCCCGCCGCATGCTGGGGGTGGGCTGCGAGGGCGCTGCTGGCTGGCCCGGGCTGAGCTGCGTCCAAGCGCCCCGAAAGCAGGAGACGGCGTCCAGGAGCCCGGGGCGCGTGGCCAGAGGCGGGCTCCGCCTCCTGCCAGATGCTGCGGCGACTGCTGCTTTCTCGGAGCGCGTCTCTGGCTAGGGGAAACGGAGACGCCCCCCGCCCCCGCTGAACTGGCCGGACACCCGCAGGAGCCCGACGCAGCCGGTCGCCGGAGCCCAGCTAGGGGCCGGCGATACAGGGGTCTCCGCGTGGGTTTCTAGGGCTTTGAGCAGAAACGACTTTCGGCTGAGCACCCTGCGCTGCAGAGGTCGATCGCTTTGCCATAAGGCAGCCAGCGGATGTTGCGTAAATGAGGCCCCGACTCGAGGCTAAACTGACAGAGAGAGTAAGAAGGGGGCGTGGGTGCAGCCCTCTGGACCCCGGGATGTGAGAGCGACCAAGTGAGGCAGGCAGTCGCTTCTATTCCACCGACTTCTGTTGGGGAGAGAGACACCCTTTCAGACCTGAAGAAGAGCTCTGTGTAAGCGCCAAAGCCTGTCTCTTTCACCAACAGCTTGGGCCAGTAAAAATATATGACCTCACCCGCCCGCTCTCTTTAATAGGGTAACGGATACAGCCAAGAGGCGCTCTTAGCAGTGTGCACAGCACATCGTTTCTAGCAGCTAACAGTAACGTGGGTTTGATTAAAATCGAGCTCCATGACAGAAGGGTTGTGATTGAAGATGAATTTCGCAGGCTAGTACTTGTCCCACCTGCTTCAAGACTCATTTGCAGGATGTAAAAACGGCAAGGATAATTAGAGAAACCATCCTCCACCCTTGTGTGTGTCATCATTTTCTATCATGCAAATAGTTTATTTGTGCTGGGCAAAATCCTGACGCCAACACTAAGGCATCCTGGAACCATGTTAGTCTGAGTAATTTAATTCCAAAGGGTAATGAATACACAGCAATAGCTAGTGCCAATTAACTATTTTTCCAGGAAATGACCATGTTGTAGAGACTGTTCTACCTTCAGTGGCAGGTAAGAGAACTCTGGTCTACTGGCCTGAATACACACCCAAGAGCCAGTACCACTGAATTTTAATTCCATCTCTGAAACTGACTCCCTCTATGACCTTGGGCAATTCGGTTAACTCAGCCGCTCTTTCCCCATCTGTACAATGGAGATGATTCCTTTCTCACAGTCTGTTGTATGGAGTGGTTACGTTTCTAAAAATCTTTGAAAATGTTAAGAGGTAGACATAATAACCACAACAGCTCTATATATGCTGATGTACCTGTGAGTAGCTAGTATATTTTATGCTTAAACATATCAATGGGCCAAGCATAGGCAATATTTCAGTCCCTATCCTTGCTAATCAAGGTCCCTGTGCTGTTTGAAGGGCTTTACCATGAGAAGCTGCCATAAACCTCATTAAATAATCAGGTGTACATGCAAATTAATGTTAATTTATAAAGGCCTCCAAGGAAGTGATTGGCCAACTCCTCTTTCTAGTCCAAAGCAATGAAAAATGCCATTATCTTCAGTTTTTATCCTTGTACAACTTCAGTAGTTCTTTGGATTCTTTCAAAGAGCAGTACATTGACATACCAAATTTGATAGTTATGCTTTTAGATGTGCAGTAATACATCCTACATATTGATACTGCTATCAGTTAATTCCCTGAATGTTTGCCTGACTGCTGACACTGGTTTTATATCTGAGATGGGCACAAACTGTCTGTGATGTGAGCAGGGAGCCTTCCCATTTGAAAGAAACATCAGTGTGTTGTCAAGAAGTCTGTTGGTAGGAATGTGGATTAAGAATCAGCATCCCCTCTGTACTCAGTTATAGGGACATGGAGAATTGTGTGGCTTTAGGTTACAGATTTATGTGACATCACCAGCCAGATTCTCCAAATCTTGCTAATGTCCTCCAGCACATACCTATTCTTCTCCTTACCAGATCTGCATACAGTGGAGGGATTTTCTTACCTGTTACCACTATGGAAGAGGTTTATCTTTAAATCATCTCCCAAAACAAATTACACAGCCACAAAGGCTCTTTTATTCCTATTGTCAATGTTGTTCTAAAACTCCCAACTGGATAGTATTCACATTCCCAGTTTTTGGCAGGTCACCTGGGTGGCATTGATCTAGTTAGATTTTACAAATAATGATAGCAAGAAGCACATTACTTATCCAGGTGTAGATGTGCCTTAATTTATACCCTCAGACTGATGCTTCTGGATGAAAACTTCTTTTTCCTCCTTAACTTAAAAACCTGGTAGGAGAAGAATATTCGGCTGACTAAAAGTGAAAAGTTGCTCCTTCTCCCATTCCCATCTAATGAATACATTTTCTCTCACTGAGTTCCATCTTAAATTACCTCGTTAGAATTTCAGAGTAACAGTCGTGTTAGTCTGTATTTGCAAAAAGAAAAGGAGGACTTGTGGCACCTTAGAGACTAACCAATTTATTTGAGCTTAAGCTTTCGTGAGCTACAGCTCACTTCATCTCACGAAAGCTTATGCTCAAATAAATTGGTTAGTCTCTAAGGTGCCACAACTCCTCCTTTTCTCGTTAGAATTGTTTCTTCTTAATTCTTAAGTGAATCTGAAGTATACAAGAAGTTACTCTCTTTCTTTCTTTCCTTTGAAACCAACAAACAGCACTTACTTGACTTTAGTCATGTGCAAACAACACATGATCCTCCTGATCCTGTTCTGACCATCAGCAAGTTGCCAACCTGGGACCAGTCCAAAATTCTAGGATTTAACAGTTGAAAAGCCCAACTGTCAATTCAGTGTGAAGAGAGAAAGCCAGGGGAACTGAACCCCATTCAGATATCATTAGGGGTAGGATTTTCCTCAAATGTCTGTCTTCATTTATTGTCCCTTTTTGGATCTATAACATGCTCCCAAGAAGTCACCTGAACCCACAAATTAATGAGAGCAGCAAGATCAGGCAACTGTAAGAGGAACCATTTCAGAAGTTGCTGCTGGTGGCTGAACAGAAACACACCCTATCCCCAAAAAGAAAAGGAGTACTTGTGGCACCTTAGAGACTAACCAATTTATTTGAGCATAAGCTTTCGTGAGCTACAGCTCACTTCGTCGGATGCATAAAGTGGAAAATGCAGTGAGGATGTTTTATACACACAGACCATGAAAAAATGGGTGTTTATCACTTCAAAAGGTTTTCTCTCCCCCCACCCCACTCTCCTGCTGGTAATAGCTTATCTAAAGTGATCACTCTCCTTACAGTGTGCATGATAATCAAGGTGGGCCATTTCCAGCACAAATCCAGGGTTTAACAAGAACGTCTGAGGAACAGTGGGTGGGTGGGTGTAGGAAAAATCAAGGGGAAATAGGTTACTTTGCATAATGACTTAACTACTCCCAGTCTCTATCCAAGCCTAAGTTAATTGTATCCAATTTGCAAATGAATTCCAATTCAGCAGTCTCTCACTGGAGTCTGGTTTTGAAGTTTTTCTGTTGTAATATCGCAACTGCGTGACCAGAGAGACTGAAGTGTTGAATCATAGAATATCAAGGTTGGAAGGGACCTCAGGAGATCATCTAGTCCAACCCCCTGCTCAAAGCAGGACCAGTCCCCAATGTTTGCCCCAGATCCCTAAATGGCCCCCTCGAGGACTGAACTCATAACCCTGGGTTTAGCAGGCCAATGCTCAAACCACTGAGCTATCCCTCCAACTGGTTTATGAATGTTATAATTCTTGACATCTGATTTGTGTCCATTTATTCTTTTACGTAGAGACTGTCCCGTTTGACCAATGTACATGGCAGAGGGGCATTGCTTGCACATGATGGCATATATCACATTGGTAGATGTGCAGGTGAACGAGCCTCTGATAGTGTGGCTGATGTTATTAGGCCCTGTGATGGTGTCCCCTGAATAGATATGTGGGCACAGTTGGCAACGGGCTTTGTTGCAAGGATAGGTTCCTGGGTTAGTGGTTCTGTTGTGTGGTATGTAGTTGCTGGTGAGTATTTTCTTCAGGTTGGGGGGCTGTCTGTAGGCAAGGACAGGCCAGTCCTTGCCTGCATCCTATGAGACATTGGCTTAAGCAAGTTAGCATAAAAGACTTGAGCCCCTGACCTTTAGCATAGAAAAAGTGACCCAATGGTCACTCTAGATTTTTAGGAACTGAGAATATCTCGCCAAAAGTTAACACAAAATGAGACTAGGCAACCACAGGAATACCGAGCTTGGCTATTTTAGAATAGGATCGTTGACAGATGTCTAACCACAAACTTGCTTTAGCAATAAGGTAATGAGGCAATAGGGCTTAACATAATAGCCTATCAGGGAAATGCACCCCCATATTATGAGGGTGAGGAAGTCAGATATGGACAGAGGAGGCTGCGTGTTTGTATGAATATTCTTGGTGAATCCCAGGCCCTATGTAAGTAAGGACCCTCATGAAGAAGATAGCTAGCCCTCTACCCTTCAATATTTTAGTGCTATAATATATCACCTATCTTCAAGCATTGGGGATCTGGACCATTGGACCCATTTGGCATGCCAGAGACAGGTCTGGTCCTTTGTCCCTTCATCTCTTACCACCGATCTGGCCAAGAAAGGGGTCTGAGTATATAAGTCTATGAGCATATACTATGCAAGGAATAACCGTTAAGAATTCTCTAATACTCTATTCTTGCTATTTGCTTGTGTTGGAGCTTGTTGTATTTGGAGCTTTCTTGTCTCTATTAATTATATTAATAAAGATGGCTAAGGTCATGTTTTGCTCTCCATGCGAGTGCCCTTGCCATACACACTGGGGTTCTCTACAAGATATTGAACTTGTCAATTTTGACTCTGTTATGTCTGATTCTGGGACAAGAACCTTAGTACGCTCCTCTCGTTAGTTGAGTACCAATTGACGTTCATTATAGGATCAGCCTACAGGTTCTATCCTGCTGGGGATAAGTAGAGGGGTCATTATAATTGAATAGGCCTTTCCTATTTATAACAGCCATGTTCCTAATTACCTGAAATCAAAAGCCCTTTCCTGAAGCAGGATGATGTCAGTGACCCTTCCTCATCTACCATGTTCTCAAGAGTTTGCAGCACATTTTCAGGTATGGCATCAGTGCAATATGCTTCCCCTGTGCTGCTCTGGGGAAAATGCAGCTCCTCAATAGTGGTGGCACATTTGATATAACCACTGCCAAACTGCAGCCTGCTCCAGAAACATGCAGAGCAGCACCAGATAAGCCCCATTCTGGGCAGTGGTTTGTAATGGGTAATTTTTATATTAAAGAGAGAGAGAGTGTAAAATCACAAGTAAGTCCTGGCCAGTTTGAAAACTGGAGAATTTTGTTTTCTGTTCCAAGGGAACATCCCATGATAAACGCAGCTGAAAGGGGTTTTGGCTGGGAGCTCAGAGGGCCACTCCTTGCAATGACCTTGGCAGGGTTGACAAAAAGCTGATTTGATGGACCATGCAGCGAGGGGTGTGCCTCCCAGCCCAGAACAGATGTGTGTTAGCACTTCATCAGAGCTTGGGTGGCTAGCCTGAGCTGCTGCCTGTACCACAATCTCCAGAGTACTGTTTATTTTTGTGATTAATTTTTTATGAACTTTCATAAAGACACAAACAACAAAAAGGTAAATGTTAGCAAACACTGCACATTTCACAGGCTACCCCATAAAATTATGCAATTATTTGTCAAAGCTCCAAGACCAAACACAAAACCAGACAATAATATACAGACATAACATGTTAAGGTGGGAGTAACAATAATAATTAATAAAAGAGACATACACAAATAGACAAAAATGGGAAGGAGACCTGAGAGGGTGGGGGCAGGAAGAGGGAGGGGAAAGGCAGAAGAGTCAGATGGCATAGAAGTCTGGCATTATTTGAGCTATCTCAGCAAATGTAGAAAGAAGTGGGGTCCAAATTTCTTCAAAATCAAAAAATTGCTCTCTACATCTATCCGTTATTCTTTCTTTTGCTGCTAAGTCAGATAGGTCCGAATGGCACTGCTCTATTCTGGACATAAGCCTACTCCTGCCACAGAGCTATTTTTAGCATGCTAGTTCAAGCAGAGCTAGCATGTGTCTGTCTACCCAGATTAGAAGGCGCAGTCCCGGCTGCAGTATGGACACATCCTGCCCCCAGACATCATGGCCATTAGAAAACCCCTGTCCTGCCTATGCCACATACTTTTAAAATACTTGTCTTCTCACACTGAGCCAGCTAATCTAATGCAGCCACATCTTTATCCTGCTAGCTCTAACTTCTACTCCTTTTTATTCTGTTTATATATTACCTTTTATACACACACACCTGTTAAAAGAACTCGTAGGTTGCAAAGTCAAGAACTCATAAGCTAGGGAATGCCAGAATCAAGATGGCCACTGCATCAGACCTTTCCTGCACAGCTACCAGGGCTGGTCCACTGTCTACACTGCCACTTTACAGCACTGAAACTTTCAGTGCTCAAGGGGGTGTTTTTTCACACCCCTGAGCGAGACAGTTGCAGTGCTGTAAAGTGGCAGTGTAGACAAGGCCTAAGACATGTCCCAACATGTTCTGGAGGGCAGTCACAAACTACTTCCCCTGAGACAAGAGGTTAGCCAATGCCTCAGTCAGGTGTCAATGAGATCAAATGGACCATCACCTGATTAAGTGACCACTCTTTGGCAAGAGAGAGGCTGTGAGCAAAAAATCTACATTTTGACAAAGAAGAAGCTTGAGGTTCCTATCCTCACAGAAAGAAAAGGAGTACTTGTGGCACCTTAGAGACTAACCAATTTATTTGAGCATAAGCTTTCGTGAGCTACAGCTCACTTCATCAGATGCATACTGTGGAAAATACATAAGAAGTTTTTATACACACAGACCATGAAAAAATGGGTGTTTATCACTACAAAAGGTTTTCTCTCCCCCCACCCCACTCTCCTGCTGGTAATAGCTTATCTAAAGTGATCACTCTCCTTACAATGTGTATGATAATCAAGGTGGGCCATTTCCAGCACAAATCCAGGTTTTCTCCCCACCCCATCCTCCTGTTGGTAGTAGCTTATCTAAAGTGATCACTCTCCTTACAAACTCCACACAGAGTTTCTGTCTTCTGAACATCAGCTGCAGGTTATTCTTGCTCAAGAGAAAGGGCTATAAGAGGAGAGAACAGTCACCTCAAATCATCTCTCCCTTTCTCTCTACCAACAGCATCAACAACACTTGAAGAAGAAAGGAAGCAGCATTGGACTGGGGAGAAAGACCCTGACTGAAAAATGCAGCCAGTATGATTGTTGGAACCTGTGGTGAGACAGACCTTTGCTTTGAATTCACTTAGCTTGTTAAGTTAAGTATTAGTTGCATTTTACCTTTTATTTCTTTGGAATCCTTTCTGACTTTTATGCCTCATTACTTCTAATCTCTCAAAATCCATCTTTCTATGGTTAATACGTTTGTTTTATTGTTTTATGTAAACCATGTGTTTGGGAAACTCCATCTGTAACAGGATTTGTGCAAATCATTTTCTATTAATAAAATGACAAAGTTTATATAAGCTTGTATTATCCAGAAGGATGCTGGGCAGTACAAGACACACATTTCTGGGGGAAAGTCTAGGACTGGGAGTTTGCTGGTGTTGCCCTGCAGTGTAATTCAATAATGGCTGACTATAACACTAATAAAATATAACTGGGAGTGATTTGCATGTTGGAGGCTGTGTCTGAGCTGGTCAGGAGGGGTTACTCTCATGGAAAAGCAGTGTAAAAGGCACCCCAGGTTGGAGAATTGAGGGAACACTGCTGTCTATCAGTCCAGATTGTGCTCTGAATACTGTCACAGTGGAACCACAAGTTAACGGACCAAAATTGTTCTGATGGCTATTAGGCCTAACTGGTGGACAAAATAATGAAGGAGATGAACGATATTGCCCACTTCTCCCCTTTCTGACCTTTTTTGCATGTAATTTTTTTGAGGTTTTAAGAGCAAACTGAAAAGCAGAGATTCTATCGTGTGGAACCATATTGATACCCTTATTCGACATTAGCAGTGTTGGAACCTTCAGGTCCACCGTCCAGGCCTCTGCCATTTGAGCTAATGAGAGACTCCAGTTCTGGTGCTAGAGCATCCCACGTTATCTGGGAGCAGCAATTTCAGAGAAAGTGCCGCTCAAACCCTGCAGCTCTGGGCTGGAACATGCTCAGTGCAGATGGAATGTAGCAGCCACATTCCAACAGCTCTCTGCTGAGCAAACATGAAATGAGATATTTTCAAAAGCTTAATAACTTGGCCAGCAACTTTGAGTATTTCACCCCCACAGGAACAGCAAAAAAGCACCTTTCTGACACCTGAGCAACCCCTTTGCCAAATGTAAAGCCCTTGCTTCAAAGCATGAAGAGTTGGAGCTTCTCGAAAAAAGGTTGCAAGATTTGTTTGTTTAAAAACATGGGCAAAATAACCCCTGATCTTGTTCTTGGAAATGGCTAAACCATTTTTGCTGACACTCAAAAAAATTCAGTTGGAGGCAGTCACCAGAGATGGGAAATTTTAGCCCAAATGTTTGGCAAAGTTATAAGCAACTGAAAGCAGTGCCTTATAATGGAATGTATAAGGAAGACTTTACTATAGGCGGCACTACCGGCTATACCTATAATTCTTGCTAAGTTAGCGTTTGTACTTATTTCTTAGTAAACCACAGTAGTTATTTTACTTAGCCTATGCCTTATCTAAAAAGGTATTTACAAGACATTCCCTTTACGAGTCTCAAACTCTTTCCTGGATGTTATTCTGAAATGTTGTGGTACAAACTGTTCCTTTAAGTTGACACAGAACCCCTCTCAACTCTGATTGTTGAAATCCACATTTGCTTCTCCCTGACAATCAATATGCAATAGTTTCTGCAAAGAGAAATCTACATAGGGCCCAGTCCTGTCCTCACATATATGAATGCATGTAAGTGGGTGCTGTGTCCATGTAAGTGAAGATAGAATTAAGTACAGAGCCAAATTCTACTCTTATATATACACACGCTAGTATAAATACAGAAAGAAAAGGAGTACTTGTGGCACCTTAGAGACTAACCAATTTATTTGAGCATAAGCTTTCGTGACTGCTCAAATAAATTGGTTAGTCTCTAAGGTGCCACAAGTACTCCTTTTCTTTTTGCGAATACAGACTAACACGGCTGTTACTCTGAAACCTATAAATACAGAGTAATTCTACTGACTGCTGACAGTACTCTGTGTTTACACCAGGTTGAGCAGAATTTCGCCCATAAGTTTTAAATACAGCATCCTCCATAATCTCTACAAATGCAGTTATCCATTACAATGCTTCATTTCATCTTTACCTAAAACTCAGTTAAAGCGGTCTCTTCATGGACATTCAAACATGCTTGATGTGACTAACTGCTCCTGCTGGCAGTTTACTCTTCCCTGCTTAATGCTCAGAATACATAATATTGGCTATCCTGTAAAACAAATATCCTGCTTCGGTTGATGTGACGTGTGCCAAATCTTAATAACTGTGTACACTTCATGTTCCTGTTTACACTTCAGTTATAGGTGTTCCCTCAAAACATTTCTTTAGAAGGAACTCCATTATTTATCTACCAGGATCAATGTTCCTGGTACTGGTGATGACTAATTGAAGTCATATAATTCTTTATCATACTGCTTTAAAAACATAATTTACAAAATACATACAGGAAACACTTCGCACACCACTGAAGAGCAGCCACTTAGCTTTAATCTACCTAGCTCTCTAAAAGTGGAAGTGAGGATGTTGTGGCTTGCACTGTACAAGCTCTCCCGTCTACATACCTGCATTGCTAGCGTGTGCTGAAGCGTAGGCCACCATGTCATCACTGCTACTTTTTGGCAAAACATTCAGATTAAGCTGCAAATTACACCCCCAGTTGCAGTGTAGAGTGACATAGCCTAATACAGATGGCTCAGAGAGAGAGGGAGGTGGAAGTAAATAAACCTGTATCTTCCTGTTAATTTCTGTGTTAAGAAAACCAAACCACAAGAAGGGTTGAGTTTAGATTCTACATAGTTGGCCTGGTATACCAATGTAAATCAGGAGTATCTCCACTGAAGTCTATGGCATTACTCCAGTGTGAAATCAGAATCAGGCCCAACAGGTAAACTGTGTTTGAGAGCAAGTTTGGGAAGGATACTTTCTTACAGGGGAAGGAGCAGTGGTACACATCTGCTCATATGATACTGTACCAATATCCATGATGTCAGAGACAAACACACTTAGTATTATGTCTCCTACACTGATTTCCTTCTTATGGCCTAATGTTTCCTATTATTTTATTATGTCAAAGAGTCTTTTACTGAGCAGTGGGAGGGAAATAATCTTCATCAGTCATCCATCAACCACAGCAGGGTCTTCTTTGTGTCCCATGCCTTCTACCATCTATCCCTGATAGCATGATTGAGTAAACCCAGATTATGAGATTAACATTATATTCTAGTTCCTTATCAGATCTCTCCAGTTCAGTTTCTTCTGGACGCTGGAATAGCGCATCCACATTATAAATGCTTCTCCTGGATTTGATCTGGATGTCAGAAACATAGTTGGCAAAGTCTGGACCTGACCTGTGCAATAGCATAGTTACTATAAGCATCAAGCCAAATCGAAGAGACCTCTGACATATAATCATGTTCACGTTGTCCAGATTCTCAACTGTTGTAAATAGGCATGGTTTCATGTATTGATTCACAACAGCTGAAGATTTGGATTAAGTATAAGTGGTTATGTCTCAGCGTGCTCTTTCAATTGGCTCTGTCTATAGAATGATGCAATATACAGGATGAAGGGAAAATGAACACAGCAAAATAACAAGGAATAGCAGTGACTAGATACAGAGAAGGGGGACAGAGAGAAAGATAGGCAGGTATGACCTCTTTCTTACGCCTGTGTAAACTACGAGTTATTCCACAGAAGCTAACAGAGTTACACTGCTGTAGAAGAAGGTTAAGGGCTTGATCCTGCACCACTGAAGTCAGTGGGAGTTTTGCCACTGGGAGCTATAGCAGGGCTGAAATGAGGAGAATCAGGCCCTGCCTGTTTACTAAAGTACTTCTACAGTGACCTACTTTGAACTTAGAGATGGGAGATAGCTACAATACAAGGGATGCCGGATATGTAATTTTGAACACGTCATTTTCTTCCTCCAACTTATTTATCAGTTCACGAATTCTGGCTGGCAATGAGACATACCTATAAACTTGTGCCAGATAATCCCCTCAGTACACAACCTGAGTGATCAGGCATGCCTGTGGCAGATGAGCCATGGGCCAACGGGGCCCGTGGCAATGCAGAGGCAATGTAAATGGTGGTGTATGTTAGTCTGCAGAAGAAAAGCTTTAGATGGTGTGAGCTGGTGCAATTTACACAACAGAAAGGTGGGAAAGTAGATTTATAGCATGAAAAATACAGCGGGTCCCTCCCATGCTACACATACTTTACTACTTCCTCCTATTTGCTTTTTCTTCTAAACCCCCTCAGTGTATAAATTACAACATTTACTTACCAACCTGCCATTTACTCCACCATTTTTTTTCATCACTGCATTTGGCTGAAGAGTAAAAGGGTTACATCATCCTTTCCTATGAAAAAGTCAGTGGGAGTCAGCAAGTTTCTTGGGACTCCACATGGACACGTTCTTTGGGGAGGAAAGGGGGAAGAGGGTGTTATGGCCCATGGAGAGAGATGTGTTGGTATTCCGGGATCTCTGGGCATTCCAGTGGAGGATAAGCCTCTTCACAAAACTCCTGGGTTGCCCCCTCTTTCTATAGCTATGCTGCCATTAGCTCCCAGACGGTGCAGGATTCTTAAGGTTTGGGAGGGGATGGTATGGCACTAAGGGCTGTCCTATGTCATATTAAACCTCAAAGCCTCTACAGGTCAGCGTTTGAATGGAGGAGCTTCTGTAGGTGCAGAGGAAGTAGGAATGGGGGGGAAAGAGGCTGCTACTTTGTCCTCTCTCCCCTTTGACACTTATGTTTATTAGAGTGAGAACTCTGTTCATTTCATGCACTCTGTATCCAATATTGCCCAAAACTTAGACATTCCAATATCGTAAGTCAGCTCCCCCCCTCCCGCCCCATCACAGGATTGATTTAAAAATCGTGAGTTTTAAAAAACAACTACTTTTGGATTATTTTTATTTGCTTTCTTTTCATGGAACCATTAGGCCTCCCATTTTCAACCACTGCACCGCAGCCACAAGGGCAAGAAATGTCTTCTTGTTTTTAAATTGAAAGATGAGATTCGTGTGTAATTGCCAGAATTCAGGGGGATTAAAAAAAACAGGTAACACAAAACTCACAATAAAAACATGAGAGTTGTCGACCATGAGTATCCCACATTGAAGGAGATATACCTGTGCATGTCATTGAACAATATAAGGTTCACACCCTGCCTATTGCTTCCTCCCCTCTCCATGGATCACCATCTTGTAATGGTGGAGAGGCTTGCATGTCTCAATGACCCTGAGAGTGATGCTGCCTGGAGTCATGTACTCTCTTAGGGCTACTCGTGGCAGAATGGTCAAGAGCGAGGTTCCAGACAAAGTGTGATCCAAGAAGTCCCTAACGTCAGGGCAGACGGTGGATAACTGCACAATGGAGGTGAAACTGTTGTGTAATGTTACAACGGCTGTGAAGGTGAATGAAGGCTGCAGCAGATAGAGGCTCTCCAATCATCATGGCGTCCAGGCCATTGGTTTCAAGTCCCCTATCTGTCAGGGATAGTGTGGTGACTGTTGTGCCCCAGTCTCCCCACTTTAAAAGAAGTCCCGCACAGGCATCTTCCAGATTTTGGGAAAATAACATTTGCACAAGTCCGAAGTCTGGAAGCAATCGGCGAGTGACGACGGGACCAGGACAGTGAAATCCGGAAGTTCCTAATTACAGACCAACACACAGGCAGTATGTGTGTGATACAGTTGTCTTGCTCGAGGATTGAGGTGGGTCGAGCATCTTGGCAGCTGCACCCACGACTGAGCAGTCCTTTTTAGGATCCACTCTGCTCACGCCACATGGGGAGGGGGTTAGAAAAGGTACCCTAAAAATAGTCTTCCCTCTGTTTTTCCTGGCTGGATAGCTGCATCCCGCAGGATCACCACCTCAGCGGTCGAAAAATGTAAGAAACTTTGGAATTTGGAATGTACGTACCCTGATGGACAATTCAAACAATGACTGACCAGAGCGACGTACAGCCATTATTGCTTGTGAATTGAGTCTGTTTAACATCAATATTACTGCTTTGTCCGAAACTAGAAGAGTTGATGAAGGACAGGTGAGGGAGGAGAAAGGAGGATACATCTACTTCTGGAAGGGAAAATCTATAGATGAACCCCTATTGCATGGAGTGGGCTTTTCTATAAAGAACAAGCTCATAAGGTGCCTCTTTGAAGTACCAGTTGGCATCAATGAGCAGTTTATTACACTCCGATTGAGACTCACCAAAAATCAACAGGCAACTATTGTGAGCACCTTTGCACCAACACTGGATGCCAATGAGAATGTAAAGGAAGATTTTTATTCTCCGTTGGAAACGATTTTATCAGAGACCCCTACAGAAGACAAGATCATCCTTCTGGAGGATTTCAATACACGTGTTGGATGATACTCAGTCCTGTGGAAAGGATCAACTGGGAAAGAAGGAATTGGCAAAACCAATTAAAATGGAATTCTGCTCCTGACCAAGTGTGCTGAACATGAACTTATTATTACGAACACTCTTTTCCGACAAAAGGAAAAGTTTAAAACATCTTGGAGACACCCACGGTCAAAGCACTGACATCTCCTCAACTACGTCATAGTTCGTGCTCAAGATCGCAGTGACATACTTCTCACAAGAGCAGTGACAAGTGCTGATGACTGTTGGACTGATCATCGCTTTAGTCAATTCAAAATAAAAATTAAGATCACTCCCAGATGGAGGCTGCAAAAGAAGCAGGTCAGGCACAAGTTGACAGTTCAAGATTTGAAGGACCCTATTAAGCGTGACCACTTCCAAGCAGTCTTAGAAGAAAAGCTCCCAACAGAGTTTCTGGAAGAAATTGAGGAACATTGAAGCCAGCTGAAAGCAGTAATCATCAATGCCTGTGAGGAAACCATAGGCTACCAAACCAGAAAACATCAGGACTGGTTTGATGAGAATGATGCTGAAATTGAGCCACTCATCAATGAGAAGAGAATGGCATTTTGTGGTTGGCAGAATGGCATAAATTGTAATATAAAGAGAGAAGCCCATGCCAAGGCAAGGGCAGAAGTCCAATGTAAACCAGAGAACTCAAGAACAAATGGTGGACTGAGACAGTGCAAGAACTCCAACATCTCACGGATATCCACAATATATGTGGTTTCCTTAGTGCCACCAAGGCTATTTATGGGCCAGTTTGACATGGTATGAATCCTCTTTGCTCTAAGGATGGAACCACACTTCTGAAGGACAACAAAGCCATCAATTCTCGCTGGAAAGAACATTTTGAAGATCTCCAGTGAAATGAGGGATGCCCTGATTGTTACCCTCTTCAAGAAAGGGGATAAAGTGGATTGTGGGAATTATTGTGGTATCTCCCTCCTAGCTATTGCAGGCAAAGTTCTGGTGTGGATCCTTGCAACTCACCTTCTGCCCCTGTCAGAAGAAATTTTACCAGAAACCACTCTGTGATTCTGGTAAGACTATGTCATAGAACTGTGGATATGATCTTTACAGCATGGCAGCTGCAAGAAAAGTATTGGGAGCAAAACTAACTACTGTACATGGCTTTTATTGATCTAACTAAAGCCTTTGATTCAGTGAATCACCATGCCCTCTGGACTGTACTTTCTAAGATTGGATGTCCTAATAAAGACATCAGTGTCCTAAAATTGCTTCATGATAACATGAAAGTGACTGTTCTGAGCAGCACTTGCTGCCAGACTGAACCTTTGACTTCTGTTTGTACTTTGAAACAGGGTTGTATCATCTCTCCAACCATGTTTGCGGTTTTTACTGCTGTCATTCTTTACCTAATTGCTGGGAAGTTTACAGCTGGAGTTGAAATAATTTACAGAATGGACAGCTAGCTGTTCAGGCTTAACAAGCTGGAAGCCAAGAGTAAGATCTACACAACAGCTATTGTGGAACTTCAGTATGCTGATGACAATGCAATCTTTGCCCACTCTGAGAAAGATCTTCAAACTATCTTGAGTGTGTTTGCCGATGCTTACGCATGTCTTGGTTTCACTCTTAATATCAAGAAGACTAAAGTGCTCTATCAGCCCTCTCCAAATGAGGTATTACATGCCCCATCTATCAAAATCAATGGAGCAGCACTGGAGAATGTTGATGATTTCCTCTACCTTGGAGTCATCTTTTATCCAAGGCTGATATTGATGCAGAAATTCAACATCACCTGAGCTGTGCCAGTGTAACTTTTTCTCGTTTACGTCACAGGGTTTTTGAAGATCACGACATTCGAACAGACACCAAGCTTCTTGTTTATCAAGCCATTATTCTCCCAACACTGTTGTATGGGTCTGAAACTTGGACAACCTATAGACACCACTTGAAAGTCCTTGAGAGGCACCATCAATGCTGCCTTCGTAAGATTCTGAAGATCAAATGGGAAGACAAGTGCACCAATATTAGTGTTCTGGAAGAGGCAAAGACCACCAGTATCGAGGCAATGATAATCTGTCAGCAGTTCCACTGGACTGGTGACGTTGTCCGGATGCCAGACCATCACCTCCCAAAACAGGTCCTGTTTTCTCTCAGCTGAAAGAATGGCACCATAATGTGGGTGGACAACAGAAGCGTTATAAGGACTTGCTGAAGGACAACCTAAAAAAGTGTAATGTTGCCATTGACACTTGGAAGATACTTGCCCAGGATCGCTTAAAATGGAGTGAAGTTCTCCGTGATGGTCCCCTGCATTTTGAAATTTTTTGCCGAAAAGCTGAAGAGGACAAGAGGCGCAGGAGGAAAGAGAGACTGGCTTTCAGTCATGGTCAACAGCCTCCTGCTGAGCCTGAAAACATCTGTCCTCATTGTAATAGAACTTGTGGTTCAAGGATTGGCCTTATTAGCCACCTGAGGACCCATAACTCTCATGGAAGATGATCATACTCGGTAACGAGTGATCGCCCATCATCATCACTTCCTGCTCTAAGGTTAAAGTCTGCTTAGTGTTTATGAGAACAAAGACTTCAAAGACATTACTTACAAAACAACTAAGCTACACCCTGGGGTTGGATTTTCCAGGCCAGGGGTGCCCAACCTATGGCCTGTGGGCCATACATGGCCCACCAGAGCATTTCATAAGGCCTGTGGCGGGGCTTGGCCTGTCGGCCTTGGGCAGAGAATCTGTTTGGCCCACACAAGGTTATGCTTAGATTTATGTGTCATAAGGTTGTGAACCCCTGATTTAAGCCATTTTGTGACACACGGTAGCCTTGCACCAGCTGGATAGAGCCGCTGGAGAATTCGGACTACACAGGAGAACTCTCTGCTGACAGAAATCTGGTGATGGTGACTCTGCTGCTTTCTGCACAAGCCACCTCACCCACCCCCTGCACTTCCTCCACCACAGGCTGTGCCCAAATTTCCCATTCTAGTTGTGAGTAACTTCACAGGTGTTAATATGGATTTGTCATATTAGACTTTGCCTTTTAACTCCAATTATTCAACAAAAAAACTTCAAAAACAGCCATAAAAGGCTTTTATGGCAGTAAAATATTAATCCTAAACCCGTAGGGCCTGATTCTGATCTCAGTGGTGTTACCAGTGTAAAAATGGTGTGAGATCAGAATCAGGCCCAAAGTTACTATAATTGATAATCAAGCAGTCATCTCTTTAAACTAATCACGTGAGATTCAGTGTGCACCTTTCCTTTTCTGCAACAGAGTTTTCAGAAGGTAGAGTGTCAGGTTACAACTTCAGTGCCCATTTTAGAAGCTGTCTTGGGGCCCAACTGTGTTCTCTATTACTCTGCTGTAAATCTAGTGAAACTTCATTGAAGTTAATAGCATTGCTCTGCAATTATACTTTTGTAACAGATCATAACTTGGCCTGCTACTTGTTTTTTCTTTTAGCTGGAAGTTAAATTTAGAAGCTAAACATACTCATTCTGGCTTAGAATACTATTTAAGTATGTAAGCGTGGGGGTGCAAATACATACTATATCTTTCAGAGTGGTAGCCATGTCAGTCTGTATCAGCAAAAAGAATGAGGGGTACTTGTGGCACCTTAGAGACTAACACATTTATCTGAGCATAAGCTTTTGTGGGCTAAAGCCCACTTCATCAGATGCATGCGGTGGAAAATACAGTAGGAAGATACATATATACAGAGAACATGAAAAAATGGGGGTTGCCATAACAACTCTAAAGAGACTAATCAATTAAGGTGGGCTATTATCAGCAGGAGAAAAAAACCTTTTGTAGTGATAATCAGGATGGCCCATTTCAAACAGTTGACAAGAAGGTGTGAGTAACCGTAGGGGGAAAATTAGCATGGGGAAACAGTTTTTATTCAAGTCTAATTTAATGGTGTCCAGTTTGCAAATTAATTCCAGTTCTGCAGTTTCTTGTTGGAGTCTGTTTTTGAAGTTTTTTTTTCGTTGAATCATGGCGACTTTTAGGTCTGTAATTGAGTGTCCAAGGAGGCTGATGTGTTCTCAGAGTGGTTTTTGAATGTTATAATTCTTGACGTCTGATTTGTGTCCATTTATTCTTTTGCGTAGAGACTGTCTGGTTTGGCCAATGTACATGGCAGAGGGGCATTGCTGGCACATGATGGCATATATCACATTGGTAGATGTGCAGGTGAACGAGCCTCTGATAGTGTGGCTGATGTAATTAGGTCCTATGATGGTGTCCCTTGAATAGATATGTGGACAGAGCTGGCAAGAGGCTTTGTTGCAAGGATGGGTTCCTGGGTTGGTGTTTTTGTTGTGTGGTTGCTGGTGAGTATTTGCTTCAGGTTGGGGGGCTGTCTGTAAGCGAGGACTGGCCTGTCTCCCAAGCTCTGTGAGGGATCGTCCTTCAGGATAGGCTGTAGATCCTTGATGATGCGCTGGAGAGGTTTTAGTTGGGGGCTGAAGGTGACGAGTAGTGCTGTTCTGTTACACTCTTTGTTGGGCCTGTCCTGTAGTAGGTGACTTCTGGGTACTCTTCTGGCTCTGTCAATCTGCGTGCATCTGTTGAAGTGGGCTTTAGCCCACAAAAGCTTATGCTCATACTATATCTTAGATTTCCCTGCATGCTGGTCATCCATACAGGCACATTGGGAGTTCAATTCTTGTTCTCCTAATTGTCTGGGTCTGATCCTCCTTCAGGGATAGGTGACTGGAATCACTCAGTGGGTCCAGGCTGGATTAAGAACCTTGCTGTTCTTTTTGAGATCAGAGGCAGCTTTTTCTGATGCTGTAGAACATCAGCTCTCTTCACACAAATTCATACATGTGGTTACCAGCCATTTTTTTCTTTTTAAAACAGGGAGCTGGCTGAGAAGAGACTGCAAACTCTGCATTCTCCCTCTAGACTTCTTTATGGCTACAATTAAGTAACATCCTTTTGGCTCTTACCCCAACAGTGCCAGCAAGAGAAGATTGCATAATTTCTTCTATATTTGGTTTGTTGGTTAAATCTTAACTATACTCTGTGACGGTGCCCCCCATAAGGCTTTCTGGAAATATGCTTATAAATGTACATATGACATAACTAGAATGTGTTTTATGCTACATATGCCATGTAACATATCTCTGTAAAGGTTGTGATCTACTGAATCTATTAATCCTATTTGTATGCATGTATCATTTTTGTATTTGAAGTTATGAATATTGCTGCATACTTGTTTGATTCTGAGTAGGTTTTAGTGAAGCAGTTGGTCAGCTTCCTGAGAAAAGACTATTCTCAGTAAGTGCCCAATCAAGAAGCCCTTAAGCCAACAATGAACTTGGAGATGCCAGTCAACATCTGGGCTTTGCCAGGAATGTGGCTTGGCTGGTAAGGAACTCAATCATGCATGGACATGTAACTTGCCCAGATGATTCCAAAACTCCATTTTGTAGCTGGACTTTGCATAGGAGAGAGGAGTGGGTCTCCACCCACAAGAGAAAGTCTATTTAAACCCCTGGGAGACCGCTCCATTTTGTCTTCAGCTGGCTAGAGAGAGATCCACCCCCAAAGATACCTGAAAGAAACTGGAATAAAGCATAGTAAGTACAGGGGGTGTGAGTGATTCCTGGACCCAGACTAGAAGGAGGCTAGTCTGTAAAAGAAAGCTTACTGGAACTGGTGAGGTTTTTATCTATATTCAATTTTATTACTGTACTAGACTTAGACTTGCATGTTTTATTTTATTTTGCTTGGTAATTCACTTTGTTCTGTCTGTCACTACTTGGAACCACTTAAATCCTACTTTCTGTATTTAATAAAATCACTTTTTACGTATTAATTAACCCAGAGTATGTATTAATACCTGGGGGGGCAAACAGCTGTGCATCTCTCTCTATCAGTGTTATAGAGGGTGAACAATTTATGGGTTTACCCTGTATAAGCTTTATACAGGGTAAAACAGATTTATTTGGGGTTTGGACCCCATTGGGAGTTGGGCATCTGAGTGTCAAGGACAGGAAAACTTCCTAAGTTGCTTTCAATTAAGCCTACAGCTGTTAGGGGATGTGGTTCAGACCTGGGTCTGGGTTTGCAGCAGGCTAGCGGGTCTGGCTCAAACCAGGCAGGGCACTGAAGTCCTAAGATGACAGGGCAGGAAAGCAGGAGCAGAAGTAGTCTTGGCACATCAGGTGGCAGTCCCAAGGGGATTTCTATGATCCAACCCGTCACATATGCTTTGCGGTGTTTTTAATACACTAACTCAATGGAAGACCAGGGAAACAACTGCCACTGCAAAATACACAATAAGCCAAATTCTGCTCCTCCGTTACAATGGTGTAAATCTGGAGTCCTCTGACTTGAGGGGAACGACTTTGGATTTAAACCAGCATAGCTAAGAGCAGAATCTGTCCCAATCTCCGTTTTGACAAACATGGTGTGATTGGTCTTCTCACCAAGATTAGTTTTTTCTAGAGTTGAGAAGGTAAGGCAAGTGCACCCAGTGGTTTATTATCATATTCCTGTGAATATTATTTAACTACAGCCAAATCTTGTCCTGAAGGTCTGGAGGAAGAGACAAAGCTAATTATTGGATTATCATTACCTAAGCCAAATAGCCCTCGTTTGCCAGTTGTCCTATAAACACAAGCAATGAGATCATATAGAATACAAGGTAATCCACTAATATCTTGCAAAATAAATTATTAAAATTAACACTGCTTATTGAATATTATTTACCACATTTCTAAAACCTCATCTTTGTACCATTGCAGCAAAAAATTAGGTAGGTGAATCATTGCCACGAGTCTTATCTTACCTGTAAATGGTTACAGCCTTATTCAGTTCACAGTACAGTATGATTTATAAAAAGGGATTGTCTTTCAGACAATGTTTAGTTGAATTTAAAACCAACAAGATTGCAGAATTTGGATTCCTCTTTTGGCTGTGTGCTTACAATTCCCACTGGTTTGAGTGAGTACTGCATATGCAGAACCAGGAGCAGAATTTGCCCCAGGAAATTAAAACTTAAGTCAGAACTATCCCAGTATACAGTGTAATGCTGCTGATGGATGGTTTTCATAGGGTGACAAGTAGTGGCAGATTTAGAGTTAGTGAGGCCCTGTGTTCAGCTTCATTTTCGGGGCCCCTCATTTGGACCCAGCCAAGAAAAAGAATATTCTCTCTTATTTCTCCCCTCCGCCACCATTTTTCATACTTTTTTTCTTCATCCTCCTCCTATAAGTAATAGGAAGTAAATGAAAATAAAGTGAGGTACTTTTGTTGGATCATATTAAAGAAGTTCTGTATTAAAATCACAAATGAGTTTGATTCCCCAGAGTTTAAATTCCAGGGTATTACTAATTAAGAGGTCTCTTGGTTTTTGGTACTGTTTCTCTCCCTCTATGTGTGAAACTTGCAAGCTGCTAATTGCGTTAGTACATTCTAAGACAGAGTCTGTTCTCAAAGCAATACTCTAACAACAGAAACAGTGCCCAGAGACTCCCCGCCCTTTTGTTGTATTAACAATTGTGATTAAAATAGAGATAGAGGATGTATGTGGATGGATGCTTGGTGTGGATAATAACTGAACGAGCAGGGAGGTGCCAGCCTAAGAATCCAGTGTCCATCGACTAAAGAAGGCGTCAAGTGGAAATAACCAGAGGACCCCCGGAGGGCAGACTGGAATCCACCCAACAGCCTCAAGAATGGGAGAACCAAAGAACAAGATAACATCTAGCAGCACGGAGCCATCAGGAATGTGCCATCTGCTGATTGATTCAGCAACAGCATGATGAAGCAATTCCCATAGACTGGCATAGGAAGAAATTCCTATAAAAATGGACTCTAGAAAGTGAGAACTTTGGGGTCTGATTCTGCAAACCAACTTCCAGGAGCATCAGATGAGCATCTGCCAAGGCCCTGCTCCCTCCTCATGTCCAGGCCAACTGGCCAGTGGCTTGGCATGAGCAACTCTAAGGCTGGTAACTATATGATAACAACCTTGCAGAACCTGTGTGTGTGTGTGTGTGTGTGAATAAATATGAAATTGAATGGAATGTTATAGGTTAGTCTCTAAGGTGCCACAAGTACTCCTTTTCTAACTGCTTACTAGGATTCTTTCTGTAGTCACAATAAATGTGGTATTTTGCCTTTTTCCCTTTAAGATCCTGCTGGTTTTTATTTTATTGGTATAACACTTTGATTGCTTTTTGTAGTCTAACTTATTTTTCTACAGACCGCTTGAAAATCGCTGAGGGCTCGGTGGACCACTTAATGATCTTTCCAAATATTGTTTGTACCATTAGCTAATGATTGTAAAGTGCTTTGGATAAGAGGGCTTTATAAAAAAATGGAAAAACACATTGGGGTGCAGGGTCTGGCCAGGACTTAAGGTGCAAGAGGGGGCTCAGGGCTGGGGGTGCAGGGTCTGGTGTTGGATCATATTAAAGAAGTTCTGTATTAAAATCACAAATGAGTTTGATTCCCCAGAGTTTAAATTCCCGGGTATTACTAATTAAGAGGTCTCTTGGTTTTTGGTACTGTTTCTCTCCCTCTATGTGTGAAACTTGCAAGCTGCTAATTGTGTTAGTACATTCTAAGACAGAGTCTATTCTCAAAGCAATTCACAGAGAGAGAGACTCAAAGCAATACTCTAACAACAGAAACAGCACCCAGAGACTCCCCACCCTTTTGTTGTATTAACAATTGTGATTAAAATAGAGATAGAGGATGTATGTGGATGGATGCTTGGTGTGGATAATAACTGAATGATCAGGGCGGTGCCAGCCTAAGAATCCAGTGTCCATCGGCTGAAGAAGGCGTCAATTGGAAATAACCAGAGGACCCCCCCGGAGGGCAGACTGGAATCCACCCAACAGCCTCAAGAATGGGAGAACCAAAGAACAAGATAACATCTTGGAGCCGTCAGGAATGTGCTATCTGCTGATTGATTCAGCAACAGCATGATGAAGCAATTCCCATAGACTGGCATAGGAAGAAATTCCTATAAAAATAGACTCTAAAAAGTGAGAACTTTGGGGTCTGATTCTGCAAACCAACTTCCAGGAGCATCAGATGAGCATCTGACAAGGCCCTGCTCCCTCCTCATGTCCAGGCCACCTGGCCAGTGGCTTGGCATGAGCAACTCTAAGGCTGGTAACTATGATAACAACCTTGCAGAACCTGTGTGTGTGTGTGTGTGTGTTTGTATGAATGAATGTGTGAATAAATATGAGATTGAATGGAATGTTATAACTAGAACTAACTGCTTACTATGATTCTTTCTGTATTCACAATAAATGTGGTATTTTGCCTTTTTCCCTTTAATAAGATCCTGCTGGTTTTTATTTTATTGGTACAACACTGGAAGGGAGTTAGGGTGCAGGAGCAGGCTGGGGCTTGGGGTGCAGGGTCTGGCCAGGAGTTAGGATGCAGGAGGGGGCTCAGGGCTGGTGCAGGGGGTTGGAAGTGGAGCGCTACCTGAGGCAGCTCCCATTTGGTGCGAGGGGTGCAGATGGAAATGTGGGCTGTGTATGCAGGAGCTCCCATTTGGTGCTTGGGCTGGGGATGTGGGGGGGTGCAGGAGTCAGGGCACGGGGTGGGGGTGGGGTCTGCTCCCAGCCCCCTGCACCAAGCAGCTCACAGCAGGGGGCGGGTGGGTATGTGTAGGAGCAGTACGGGGGCCCTGCCTTTGCTCTGCCCTGCCCCGATTCCAGCCCATTCCCCAAGGCCCCGCTCCTGCCTCTTCTCTGCCTCCTCCCCCAAGCATGCTGCGGCCCCACTCCTCCCCCTCCCTCCCTCCCGGAGTGACCTGAGCACTGGCAAATAGCTGTATGGTGGTAGGGGAAGTGCTGAGAGGGAAAGGGAGGGGTGGGAATGCAGCACGCTCTGGGGAGGAGACAGGGAAGAGGCGTGGAAGGGGCAGCTTGGCTGCCAGTGGGTGCGGAGCCTGCAGCAGGAGCCCCAGGAGGTGGCAGGACCAAGCTTCTGCCTCCGCAACTGCCCGGCCCTGGGGCCCCCTGTCTTTGGGGGCATCCTGTGTTTTACTGTAAATCCGCCTCTGGTGACAAGAGCCTACAGATTCCATTGACTTCAAATGGAGGACGAGGTAGAGCGTAGCAGGAAGTGGCTTTTCTCTCTCTTGAACATTCTTAAAATTTCAGAAATGTCAGAGAACGGAGAAAAGTCAAAATTTCAAAAATGTTCACAAATGAAATAACAATAACAAATGGTTCAGGTCAATCAAAAATATTTCATTTCCATCATTTTTAAATGTTTTATTTCAATTTTGACCATTTTTTTTAAAAAAAGTGTATTATAATTATCCTAAATTTCAAAATAAAAAGTCATATAAAAACAGAAAAATGATTTTTTTTTATTTAAAAATGTCAAAATGGAACCAAATAGGATGTTGTAAAATGTATTTTCCAAAAATCTTTTGAGTTGAGAAATTCATTGAAACCAATTCTTTCCTGCAAAAAGTTTTGGTGTTGATTAATTGACGTTTTTTGATTAAAACATTTCTGACCACCTCTAGTTGTAGTTCTTCATCACTTCTGAAAATTGGGTCCAAAATTGCCTCAAATTGTCTACCCAAAAGCAGTGGATACTTTTGGAAAAAACAGGTGCTTACACCTCTGTGCCTCCATTTCTTCATCTGTAAGATGAGGATAATGATACTTGCCCACCTTTGTAAAGCACTTTTTTATATATGGATGAGACGTGCTTGGTAACTAGCTGCTAAAATGAGCTTGCAGCCAAAATGTACATAGCTCATGGGTTAAATCAGTACTGATTACTTCCAGGCTCTTTTCTCACCATCACCCACATTTTTATCTCAAAGAAAAAGGTCTATCACATAGTCAAGCAGAATCCTGTATCCTCATGAATAGTTCACGTTGACAAAAACTGCTGTAGAGTTGGAAAGCAAGTGGTCTTCCCTTAAGAAGTCAAACAGAGGAGAAAAGAAGTTTTCAAAGGAAGGGGGCTTGTGACATCTTCTGACCTTTTCTGGATATATCAACTTTGTATCCCACTTATTCCAGCAAGCTCTAGTAGTCCCTTCTATCAGTCATTCCTGCTGCCCTTCCCAAAGAATTAATTTGCTGCTACAGCTGCACTACCAGCAGAGGTTCTTCCTCTCTTGTGATGAGCCCTGGCATCTCTGTGCACTTGTGCACATGCATGGTATACAGTCCAATCAGTGATGCGCGACCAATTCATGAAATCCCCCCATCCCGTTATGCATAATCATACTGCTTTATTCATCGCTAGACCTGAATTCAAAGTGAACATTTTTTTAGAGTTTTGAGATGTTGTGATTTAGCACCTCTCCTCCCCCACATTTCTCTTAGAGGGAGATGGAGGAACTCCCAAGATGGCTGCTGTACCCTCCTCCACTGTCCGCAAACATGCATATATAAGTTGCTTACCTCGTGGCAGGTCTTCTTGAGATGGGGTTAGAGGCCAGCACAGAGGACTTTTTCAAAGGCTATTCCATTCCCTCTGCAGGATTTTCAAGGGGTTGTCCAGCCAGCCTTCTCCCTACAAAACAAAAAGTGTGTTCTTCCTCAGGGTGAAATGTGGTCCTTATTCCTAGTTCGTTATTCACTGTTCTCAGTTCCTTGTTCAACAGTGAAAGTTACTTTTTTTTTTTAAAGAAAGTTTAAATATTTAGAAATGTCACCAAAATTAATTAATTAAATTTTCTTCACACAACACACAGTCAACCTGTGGAACTCATTGCCAGGGGATGTTGTGAAGGCCAAAAGCATAACTGCATTCAAAAAAAATAATGAGATAAGTTCATGGAGGCTATTAGCCAAGATAGTCAAAGATGCAACCCCATGCTCTGGGTGTCCCTAGCCCCTGACTGAGGGATGCTGGGACTGGACAACAGTGGATGGATCACTTGATAATTGCCATTCTGGTCATTCCCTCTGTGACCAAATGCACTCCTGTATTCACATCCTACACACTACTGTAGTAATGTATGTATAAAATATGCCTGGTGAGTTATCATTTGAAAGATAATTCAGTGGTCAATAATGTTGCTACATACATTTCACTATGACATTAAGTGTAAAGTTATGAAATTCCCTCTGTATGATGTTAAAGGCACATGTTCAAACTCACACAGCCCAGATTAGGTAGAACTGGCCAAGCAGGCCTGTCTTAAACAAAGGGATGTGTGTTTACCTCAGTTTGTATATGTGTTAAACAGAGTCCTCAGACAGTTAAAGCAGGGGGAAGAAAGAAGCCAAAGAAAATCTGTATTTCAGCATACATAGGTGAAAAGAAATAGCATGAAGCCTCCTTCCCTCACCAGATTCCATGTTTCCTTGCTCTCAGCTGGAAAGAACTTTATCTAGGGGTCACACTCAGGAAAGGCATTTCAACAGATGACTGAACTATAAAAATGAAGGGCAAAGACACCCCAAATTCTCTCTTCCTACTCATCTCTTTCTGTTCACCTAAGATGACAAAAGAAACAGCTGTTGGACTACGAGAGTCAGCACTGTACTGAAAACAAGTGGTAAGAACTCCACCTTGAACCAAGTCTAGTTTAAGTTTAGGAATTGTGTTGGGGTCACCCTGCAAGTAGTAACCAAAGCTGTGGCTGGTGTTTGCTGATAAATTTCTGGGGTCATATCTGCTGGACCAGGGTAGTGACTATACACAGACACTCAGGGTGTGACCTGCATGCTGGCAGGCTGTTTGTGAGTGACCCAAGTTGCGACCTACAATAGCGAAGCATTGTGAGGCACTTCAAGTTGCAGTGCAAGTGATGACACTCAATGATCTGGACTCCACCCTGGAATGTCAGACCCTCTGAAACACTTGGCATTGGCTGCTCTCAGAAGACAGGATACTGGGCTAGATGGACCATTGGTCTGACCCAGCATGGCCGTTCTTATGTAGGGGAGTTATTAAATGGTTTATTATTTATTAATGGATTGTTAGAATAAGGGAGTGTGCTTTGAGTGGCTAAATGTGACAACAAAATACTTGTTGAATCACCCCAAGTGACACGTCTCTGCAACCATTAGCACGTTCTGAAGACACTGAAACATGTCACTTCCTGACTTGAACCTTTATTCCTGGGCAATCTGGTGACACATCACCACCTCACCTTCCATTTTGCAGAAGATCTTTGAATAAAGAACTGGGTTTTGACGGGTAACAAGTAACAAAATACTACTTGGATCATCTCAGGTGACATGTCTCTGCAACCACTAGGCTGTTCTGAAGTACCTGTACCTTGGCCATGTCACTCCCTGGCCCAAAGCTTTTTTCTTTGCAAGAAGTGCTGACCCATGTCACTATAGCCAGCCCCTCAACACACACACACACACACTTGATTTCAACCCCCCGTAAATGACAAAATACTGCTTGGGTCACCCCAAAGTGACAAGTCCTTTTAACTATTACACTGTAGTGAAGAGTACCCCTACTACACTCTCCTGCTTGGTATTTCCAGTCTGGGGAAGGGGTGGGGCTGTGAGGGGAGAAGCACCACACAGTTTAGAGTGAACAACTAGGGCTGGTCAAAAGTTATCAATTAAAGTTGTTTCTTGACATAAAATTAGGTTTTAAACTAAACAAAATTTTTCACACAAAGTGTTTGATTTCTGCAGAAAATTTTGACTTCTTGTCCAAGAAGATCATCTGAAAACCAAGAAATTAGGCTAATAATTTTTATTTGGAAATGCTTTTATGGTGCCTCATGGCAATGGTAGTTCAGGTACATCATGGCTCAATTCTCCTGTATGGGCTGGGCTCCTAAACTGGACTATATCTCCCATGATGCACCATGGCCATGTGACTCATAATGCACTGTAGTAACTAAGAGCCCTCCCCATTTACTGTCCCCTCACCAGCAGTTGCAAATATCACAATGGTCACATTATATATAAAGACTGGAAATCCTCGCTCTTCTGGCACACACGATTTTTCACTAAGTCTTCCTTTAATGTTTTTGTTTTTACATCCTTTTTGTCCTCATGCCAAAGACTGAAGAACCGTTTTCTGAATCTCAGTGTATTTTGATGAATCTTTCTGGCAATTTGGACCCCGGCAGATTTTTCTTTTCAGAACCCTTCTTTCTCTAGTCATGATACAGTTCTGCTGTGACCTGGAATCCTACTTTTGCCATCTCTGACTCAAGGAATATTTCCACCACACCACTGAACAGCACACTAACCCACAGAAACCTTCCTACCAACACTACAAGATGAAGGATTCTGCATGGATTCCTCCTGATGGTCGAAACAACAGACTGGACTTCTACATAGAGTGCTTCCACCGACGTGCACGAGTTGAAATTGTGGAAAAGCAGCATCACTTGCCCCATAACCTCAGCTGTGCAGAACACAATGCCATCCACAGCCTCAGAAACAACTCTGACATCATAATCAAAAAGGCTGACAAAGGAGGTGATGTCATCATCATGAATAGGTTGGAGAATGAACGAGAGGCTGCTAGGCAACTCTCTGACACTACATTCTACAGGCCATTACCCTCTGATCCCACTGAGGAGTACCAAAAGAAACGACACCATCTGCTTAAGAACTCCCTGAAGAAGCACAGGAACAAACCTACACAGACACACCCCTAGATCCCCGATCAGGGGATATTCTATCTGCTACCCAAAATCCATAAACCTGGGAATCCTGATGCCCCATCATCTCAGGCATTGGCACCCTGACAGCAGGATTGTCTGGCTATGTAGACTCTCTCCTCAGGCCCTATGCTACCAGCACTCCCTGGTCACTCAATAACAGACCTAAAAGTTCAATTTTTCAGAAAAAAAATTCAAAACCAGACTTCAACGAGAAACTGCAGAACTGGAATTAATTTGCAAACTGGACACCATCAAATTAGGCCTGAATAAAGATTGTGAGTGGCTGGGTCACTACAAAAAATAATTTTCACTCGGATGATACTCATACCTTCTTGTCAACTGTTGGGAATTGGCCACTTCCACCATGATTGATGACTTCGTTAGCACTACAAAAAATAATTTTCCCACTGTTGATATTCACCCCTTCTTGTCAACTGTTGGGAATAGGTCACATCCACCCTAATTGAATTGGCCTCGATAGCACTGACACCCCCCAATTGGTAAGACAACTCCCATCTTTTCATGTGCTGTATATTTATACATGCTGTCATAAATATAAAGGGAAGGGTAAACCCCTTTGAAATCCCTCCTGGCCAGGGGAAAGCTCCTCTCACCTGTAAAGGGTTAAGAAGCTAAAGGTAACCTCGCTGGCACCTGACCAAAATGACCAATGAGGAGACAAGATACTTTCAAAAGCTGGGAGGAGGGAGAGAAACAAAGGGTCTCTGTCTGTCTGTCTATAGTCTGTCTTGGCCGGGGATAGACCAGGAATGGAGTCTTAGAACTTTTAGTAAGTAATCTAGCTAGGTATGTGTTAGATTATGATTTCTTTAAATGGCTGAGAAAAGAACTGTGCTGAATAGAATAACTATTTCTGTCTGTGTATCTTTTTTGTAACTTAAGGTTTTGCCTAGGGGGGTTCTCTATGTTTTGAATCTAATTACCCTGTAAGGTATCTACCATCCTGATTTTACAGAGGTGATTTCTTTACTTCTATTTACTTCTATTTCTATTAAAAGTCTTCTTGTAAGAAAACTGAATGCTTTTTCATTGTTCTCAGATCCAAGGGTTTGGGTCTGTGGTCACCTATGCAAATTGGTGAGGCTTTTTATCCAACATTTCCTAGGAAAGGGGGGGTGCAAATGTTGGGAGCGTTGTTCATTGTTCTTAAGATCCAAGGGTCTGGGTCTGTAGTCACCTAGGCAAATTGGTGAGGCTTTTTACCAAACCTTGTCCAGGAAGTGGGGTGCAAGGTTTTGGGAAGTATTTTGAGGGGAAAGACGTTTCCAGACAGCTCTTCCCCAGTAACAAGTATTTGTTTGGTGGTGGTAGCGGCCAATCCAAGGACAAAGGGTGGAATATTTTGTACCTTGGGGAAGTTTTGACCTAAGCTGGTAAAGATAAGCTTAGGAGGCTTTTCATGCAGGTCCCCACATCTGTACCCTAGCGTTCAGAGTAGGGAAGGAACCTTGACACCTGCTTACTGTATTTTCCACTCTATGCCTCTGACAAAGTGGGTTATAGCCCACGAAAGCTTATGCCCAAATAAATTTGTTAGTCTCTAAGGTGCCACAAGGACTCCTCATTCTTTCTCTCGACCCTCTTCTCATAAACACAGCCCATGTGTCACAGTCTTCTCATATGCACTGTAGTTGGAGCCATGTTGGTCCCAGGATATTAGAGACACAAGGTGGGGAATACCGTTTATTAGACCAACTGGTATTAGTGAGAGAGGCAAGCTTTCGAGCCACACAGCGCTGAGGAAGAGTTGTGTGTGACTTGAAAGCCTGTCTCTCTCACCAACAGAAGTTGGTCTAATAAAAGATATTACGTCACAGTCTTCTCAGTCATACTGTGAGACAAGAAACCACAGAGCAGTCTGGCAGAGCCATTCTAGGAGATGGCCTGCCCCCCACATCATCAGCGCTGACATGGCAAATTGCTGAGTCAGTATTTCTAAAAGTGAAGTACTGTCATAGCCCTATCCATTGTGCTAACTGGTTTTTCTGATGATGACAGACATTGCTATTCATGAAGCAGCATCACCTGTCAATCTTATTCTTGCACACTGGTCTGAATGGTATTAACACCATACAGGGCCTAACGTAGTGGCGGTCTGGTCCATGACTAGGGCTCCTAGGTGCTATGGGAGTATGCTATGCTAATACAAATCATCCCAGCTCTTCTGAGACTTTATCTCTGTGTCAGAAACAGGATTACAACCCTGGTTTACCAATTCCCATCCTGTACCTAGCCCGCTGGGGGACACGCTATCTCCCAAAGAAAGCATGGGGGTAATAATTGTCCCCATAAACCAACCCTGCAAATATATAGCATTTAAGATGTTCACAGACGGGTGTAGCCAAATATTATTCTTATTTTGCAGCTTGGAAAACTCATGCTCCGAACAGTTAACTCACCTGCCTGAGAGGCTCTGTCATCTAGCACAGCGTTTCTCAAACTAGTCTGCAAGGGCACTCCAGGGGGACCGCAGGCCCTGCTGATCATCTCCACCCCCTCCCTCCCATCGCCTCCTGCGTGCTGGGGAACAGCTGTTCAGCAGCATGGAGGAGTTGCTGGGAGGGAGGGGAGGAGCGTGGACAGGGTGTGTTCGGAGGAAGGGGACGGAAGGAGGAGGGGGAGGGGTGTTGCTAGGTCAGGAAAAGGTGGGGGGGCCTTGGGGGAAGGGGTGGAGTGGGGGTAGGGCCTGGGGCTGAGTGGGGGGCTTGGGGGCCATGAAAAAATTTAAATCAAAATGAGGGTTCTCAGGTTGCTAAAGTTCGAGACCCACTGATCTAGCTAATTCATGAGCATAGGAATGTGACTCCAGAGACCTAGTTTACCAAGGCTGAACCGCTGAGAACATGTTATTTTACTTCCAAACCCCAGTTTCCTCATCTGAAAAATGACATTTAGCTACTAAATAATGTAAGTCAAACCACAAGCAAAGTTCAATGGCCGATCAGCAGAGGGATTAGAGTTCAGACTCATCCGCTTCCCAGGCTGGTACTTCAGCCACAAAATCAAGCCTCTTTAGGGGAAGCACCAGCCCGCCCAGCAGCTCTTTACGAAACTCAGAGATTCATTCTCCCCCATAAAAATGGATTTAATTTCCCTCTGTTTGATTGCAATTCATTTATTCTCCCATGATTTTGTCCCCACTGCTACCCCCCACCCCGCTTGCACCTCTCCTCCCTGAAAACAAAAAATTCAGGGGGTTGAAGACTCCTGCAAAACGATTTTTGTTTTCGGGCGTGGGGGAAGAATTACTTGGATAATGCTGCAAACGTGGATTTTCCAAACAAGAGCAACAGTGTTACCCACTTCTAATTAGCACCAGATTTACATGTAACCCTTCTGCCCGTCAGAGTTGGCAGCAACAAGGGCCGGGTTCAATATCTAGGGGATCCATTCCAATAACACAATGCAAAACTGGCTCGAGCCCCCACCCAGTGACCTGGGACAAATATATACCACCCCCGCTGGGCGCCTCCAAGAGGCAATACTTCCCCTCTCGCAAGCACAGAGTCTGAGTGTGGCAAAAAGCCTTTTAATAACAGAGAAAAACAATGTGGCATTATGTTGGGGAAACACCACCAACAGGATTCATAACACAATCCATGAGCAAAAACCCACCCCAAGCAAATTGGGTCATGTCCTTTCCCTTTGGTTCTTGAGTCCAGCAACCTGAAATCACCCAAAGTCCCAAAAGTCCAATGATCCAAAAGTCTCTGTCCCTTGTCAGGGCAGCCCCAGAGTTTGAAAGTTTATCTGCAGAACTTTACCTCCCAACCTGGGTGGAGATCGGGGGGTGGGGGGGTGGAAGAGAGATAAGGGGCACCTTACATGATCTGAAGCTGACTGCCCCACAGCTCCATAGGGCTCCGCTCCGCTCCACCAGCTCCGCATCCCACAAGCAGCTCCCGCCGTCCCACAAACTGCTCCACCAGCCGGTCCACGAACTGCTCCGCTCCATGTCCCACAAGCAGCTCCCGCCGTCCCACGAACTGCTCCACCAGCCTGTCCACAAGGCACTCCAGCCGTCCCGCAAACTGCTCCATAATATATCTTCAGTCTCCCCCACTACTTAACACAATGCTCAGTGATTTCAACTCTTAGTCAGTTCAGCTCTTTGGTGAATTCAGCTTGTAGTAGGGGAGCCTCAGTACTGGTGCACCATTAGCCCAAAGTGAGCTCAGCAGCCTGTAACTAAACTCCTAATAGAATCAAAATTAGCTCTGATATTCCACAGTAGAGAGAGGAAAAAGTGCAATTAGCATGTAAGACCCTCACCAAGGGGCCCATACCACCAAGTATTAATACTTGTCCCCAGTCTCTCTCAATTCACAGAGTTTTGGAACCCATGACCCTTGCCTAGCGAGTGCTACTAAGTTGATGGAGAGTCCCTCCATCATAACAAAAGGCCAAGTACAGTTCCAAGCACAGTTCCCATAATCAGGGTAATAACAATTTATTCTTCCTGCCCCAATAACAGAGACACTGGGGATCCCACAGCAGCCAAAGTGACCATTTGGGCAGCTATGGCCTCATTCTAGGCGGGGTGGGTGTGCCTATGCAAATGAGATCGGCCCCTGAAGTTCTTTTCCACAACTTGCCACACCTCACCACCAGATGTCAGGGTGGAGCTCATCCTGACTCTGCTTACATACACAATCTTTTTCATGGACTGAAGGTCCCCGGGAGAGTAACAAAGTAATTTTGGCAAAACTGCTGTAGGTTGGCTGGTATTTCATTGTCATTCCCCTTGGGGCAAGATGCGAATACAGACTAATATGCAATATAATTAAAATCATAATGGTTAAATAACGGAGTTCAGTCTGTTCGTCTCCTCAACTTGCCCTGCTGCTTTTGCCTTTGAGTTAGAGTAGTTTCAGTTTCTTTCCTGTGGAAACAGGAGGTTTTCCCTAATCAGTGTTTCAAGGCAATGCTTCTCAGTCAAATGCAATACAAATCAACCTGCTTTGAACACAGCCCTTGTCCTGGGTGACTTCATTTTCCCATGTGGCTGACCTTGCTGTCCCTCACTTCCTCTTCCTAACCTTCCTTGTTTCACCAGCTACTCTGGTGCATTTCCATTCACTGCCCTGGTCTCTCTTCATGTGTCTTCACTTCATCCCCCTCTCTTTCTCACTGAGCCTCCTCTGCCTGATCAGCTCCTTATTTCTTTTAAAAGTGACCTCTAAAGATATGGAAATGAGTTTTTGTCCTTTTCTTGCTTTGATATATTAAGAAGGCCTAAAAATAAAAAGTGGGTTTTTTTTCACTTTTTTCCCTCTGGAAATATTAGAAATGTTAACTTTAATCTTCTCTTTTGTGGTTGTTTTTTCTTTTTGTTGTTGTTCTTGGATGGCTCAGAAACATGTAATGAAGTTTTCACAGCCATTAAATGAAGAAGTAGTTTACTGAATCCTTACAAAGCATTTTCTCCCAAGTCTTTGAGTTGTAGGTATTTAGCAAAATCAAATAAAAACAAAATGCTTTAAAGAGCCTGAATAAAATCACTTTCCTACTGAGTTATGTTTCACTTCCTTGGTACTTGTAATGTCATCATTCTACTAGTTCTCCAGTTATCCAGAGTTTTCAGGGAAAACAGGACAGATGAGACCTGAATTTCTAATGTAAAAAAAGCTTGAAAAGTTTGTTTTGTATAAATCATAGCAAAAGAAAGAATTCCACACAAAATTCCAATTTGTTTTCCCTTTCCAGATCACTTTTAAGGCCACTTGCTCTTTCACTCCCCCAGCTACATCATTCAGTCCTTCTTTTACCATGGTCTGCTTCCTCTCCACTTAGTCCCGTCCCACCTTTTTTCAGGAGCCTCCCGCCCCAGTGGGACTTGCACTCCTAAGCCCTGCAGGCACCTTTGAGAATCGCACACGCTACTGGTTCCATGGTCACCGTCCACCCTTGATTCCTTTGCCCACTCTCCTACTGCTGTCTGTCTGTCTGACCCGTTTCCCACTCTAGTTCACACCGCTCAGAGCACCTCTTGAGAAAAGCCCAGCAGACTTTCTCTGCTACAAATTTGTTATTGCTTCTTCTTTGCCCGCTTCCAAAAAGTCTACATTGCTAGATCTTGTTTGTTTATGTGATGCTGACCCCATTGTACACTTATGCCTTGTCTATAGTAGAGCAGTTTTACAAAGTCTCCCTGTTGCTAACATAGATTCAACTACACCAACAGCAACAATACTGGGAACCCTAAGACCTGGGGTCTTGCAACCATTTCAATAAAAACAGCTGCCTATGGCTCCAGCTGTTAAAACTTGTCTAAATGAACTACTTTTGAAACCAGTTAGAAGTTTCCCAGTTTAGACTTGGCCCCTAGTGTAGACAGCGCCCCTGCTCCAGCAGCCATTTTTAGTACCTTGTCTGTTCAAACTGTTCTGAGTGAGTTTAATCAACACAGTGCTGAAATCAGCTGTCACAGCCAGATAGCCATTTCACTGAGGGCTCCCATTGTTGTCATCTCCAGGGTAGCTGAACTGGTTTTAGCATGATTGGAATGGTTTGTAAAAATCTCTGACTGTAGACAAAGCAGCCCCATTTTCCATTTTGCTCACAGAACCTAAGCCTTAAAACATTGCCAGAGTTAAATACCAGGAAATGTTCTGTTGCTATGGCTCCTTGTCCTTTTGTGCTGATGCCTGAAATACTCCCATTTTGGCAGTAACAACCAGCAGTGTAATTTTTATTAACCACTCTGTAGCCAGGTACACTGATGTCTCAGAGCATTCATTTTAACTCCTGGACACTTTGGATGAATCTTGGACAGTCACCTCGCATGTCATTCAACTTGGGGGATAGAGTGGCATACGTTTACGTACAGGTGTATCAGATTCATATAAAATACAGCAGTCTCTGAATGCCAAATGAGAAACACAAAGGAAGCATAATGAGTTTTTTATTGTCTGAAGAGTACAAAGGAATGATGAGCCTGATCCAAAGCCCACTTAAGTCCATGGAAGCCTTTCCATTCCCTTCCATGGGCTTTGGAGCATTAAGAAATACAAAGATAAATGCAATATAAATAATAATACCTAGCTCTTATATAGCCCTTTGCATCTGTAGAACTCCAAGTGCTTTACAAAGGTGGCCAGTACCATCATCCCCCATTTTACAAATGGGAAACTGAGGCACGGAGAAGTAAATGACTTGCCAGCCGCCAGCAATAAAACCAAGAATAGACTCCACTTCTCCTGAGTCTCAGTCCATTTCTCTTTGCACTAAAGCCATACTCTGGCATGTCTTTAACAAATGTCTGACATTTGTTCACTGCTTTACGATACAAGAAAACAGAGGAAACATCCTAAAGCTAAGAGGAAAAGAAATCATGGGGAAAAGAGGTCACGCAGAACATATGTCAGAAGAAATACGATGCCAAAGCAGGCAGTTTCCACTGCACAGCAATGATAGCCTACAAAAAAGTCTCCAACTCAGTTTCACCACATCCACTAATAGAGCTCACCCTCCACTTCCCCATTTTTTATAGTTATTTGTCGGTCAAATAGCTCTACAAATAGATTAACACCCTGATCTTCCAGCCATTTTTGAAGATGAGTAACTTTGCACACAGGAGTAGCACTGTCATGTGCAATAGGACTGCTCACATAAATAAAGTTATCCAACTGTTTGTAGGATTGCAGTCTTAATGTCAACACATTTATAGAATTCTTCCCACTTTCAAGAACTGAGAAATTTTTGAGAATCAGCAAGTACAAGCTTTGGGTATTTCTACACTGCAGCCGGGAGGTGTGGCACTGGCGGCAGCTCAGGCTAGCCACTCTGAACCAAAGGTCAGGCAGGCTTGGACTCCAGCTGCTAACCCTGGTCACAGCATCCACACTGCTATTTTTAGTACGCTAGCTCAAGCTGAGCTAGGGTCTGTCTACCCATGCTGGGAATTCCACCTCCCTGGTGCAGTGAACACATACTAGACTGTCACATAACCCTGCTCAGAGCAGGCCTAATTAACATGATGGTAAAAAATACCAGTGACCCCTGGCATCTTATTTACACAAGCATTCCCCGTGTTGCTACCATCAATGGAACTGCACTAATGTTAGCCCCAGGAAGAAGGGAGGCGTAGACAGCACCTTGGCAGTTCTGTGACAGACATCTGAATAAGTGTGAAAGAATGCCCCCCCACCCTGAAACAGGGACAGTTACTATCTCTGTGGTTTAGTATTGTCTTTAACAGTTTATTTTGAATGGTTAAAATTCCAAATGCAGCACCAAAGAGACAATATGCTTTTGCAAAGCGGAAAATTTACGTCTGGCCACAGATGAATGGATGAGCTGCATACACGGCTGAATTAACTTTTTGTGGGCCCAGCGACAAACATATTTGTGGGCCCCCCCTGGGGAAAGAAGGGGCCAGGGGCAACAGCACACCGGGCAGGGTGGATTTGATTTACATCACTAGTCAGGAAGACTCTATTTAATCTTGGTTTCTACATAAAAGTGCATTCTTGTTGGTTGTTATAACCTTAATACATATTCTTCACAACTCAGCGACAGATGTAGGTTTCATTTTTAGAAGGTACACACTATACATTTTTAAATGGTGGATTTATTTTGGAAACTTTTCAGATGAGTTTTTAAGCTATATCAGAAAATGAATGGTTGTTTGGTTATTTCATTTACCAAAGATAATTGAATTAGATATTTATGAAGTCATTGGGAGGTGAACTATCTCCAATTCAACAGGTTAATCATTAGTATTTGGAGGATTTTCTTGCCATGCTGTATTAGAAAGAGAACATCACCACACAGACATTTAAATTGTTTTATTTAACTGAAACAACCACGTTAAGTATTCTGGATTTTTTCTTCAACAGCAAACATAATATTTTAACAAAAAAGCATATGTCCCTCGCTTCTCACATTTATCTCCAGACTTCTTCTCCTTGTCCAGTTCTATTCCGCCCCCAACAATCTTCTATTTATTGAACATTTTTGAAACTTTTCACATTTAAAGAGAAGTAAGGGATTGACTCTGTGAACACAAATTTGCAGAGGGACAATAGAGTTGAGGTCTATTATTTCTCACCTCTATATATTATTTATTTATTTTAAAACATTTTTGCTGTGAACAAGCATGTTATCTCTGGAGAGACAAATCCACAGTTTAAGAACTGCAAAACTAAGCACCTCTGATGGTATCTTCTAGACCAGGGGTGGGCAAACTTTTTGGCCCAAGGGCCACATCAGGGTTGCAAAACTGTATGGAGGGCTGGGTAGGGAAGGCTGTGCCTCTCCAAACAACCTGGCCCCTGCCCCCTATCCGACCCTCTCCCACTTCCTGCCCCCTGACTGCCCCCCTCAGAACCCCCGACCCATCCAACCCCCCACTGCTCCTTGTCCCCTGACAGCCCCCTCCTGAGACCCCCCACCCCTAACTGCCCCCCCAGGACCGCACCCCCTATCCAACCCCCCCGTTCCCTGTCCCCTGACTGCCCCAACCCCTATCCACACCCCGGCCCCCTGACACGCCCCCTGGGACTCCCACGCCCTCTCCAACGCCCCCGTCCCCTGACCGCCCCCCCAAATCTCCGCCCCATCCAACCGCCCTCTGCTCCCTGTCCCCTGACTGCCCTCTGGGATCCCTTGCCCCTCATCCAACGCCCTGGCCCCCTTACCATGCCGCTGAGAGCGGCATGTCTGGCAGCCGTGCTGCCTGGCCAGCACCAGACACGCTGCTGCGCTGCCCTGCAGGAGCGCGCAGCTCCACCGCCCAGAGCGCTGCCTGCGCGGCGATGCGGCTGCAGGGGAGGGGGGACAGCAATGGAGGGGTCGGGGGCTAGTCTCCCTGTCCAGGAGCTCTGGGGCCGGGCAGGATGGTCCCGGAGGCCAGATGTGGCCCGTGGACTGTAGTTTGCCCACCTCTGTTCTGGACTGAGCATTGAGTCCTATTGGGTAGATAGAAAGATTAACCGAAATAATCTATACAGAAGCCTGTGGAACCCCATAAGATTGGGTCCCTAATTCATGAACTATTGGAATTCATTTACAAAACTTTTCTTAAACATTCCATGAATGTATTGTCTCATACTATAGAATTAGAATTTATAATCCCTATTCCATGATGAGACATAATCATCAATCATACATAATAATGTATCTTAATTAAAACGATCTTTAGATAGGTTTTTTCCTCAAAAATCCGATTTAAATAAAAAAAATCCATTGATTTTTATCCACCCTGACAGCAGGGCATGGGGGGGGAAGGGGGAGAGAAGGATTGGTCCCCATCTGGAGCGAGGCAGGGGCCAGGGGCAAGATGAGCACAGTGGGGCACGGGGGGAGGATTAGTCCCTGCTGACTGGAGCAAGGCAGGGGCAGGGGGCAAAAGCACAGCGGGGTGGGAGCTAGGGTTGGTCCCTGGAGCAAGGAAGTGCAGATGGGCTGGGGAGGGGGTAACAGGATCCTCCCCGCCCCTGCCTGCTGCTCTATGTAGGCAGGGGTGGGGGGGATCCTGTTTACCCCCTCCCCAGCCCTGCTGCGCTTGCAGTTTACCCCTGCAATGGGTTCTAGCCCATTCTCTTTTGTCTCTCTCTGCACTGAGAGAGAGGGTAGGGGTGCACTGAGCACAGGGCTGGGGGTGCAGGGTCTGGGAGGGAGTTAGGATGCAGGAGCGGACGGGGGGTTGGGGTGCAGGGTCTGGCCAGGAGCTAGAATTAGGGAGGGGGCTCAGGGTTGGGGCAGGAGGTTGCGGTGTGGAGTGCTTACCTGGGGCAGCTCCCATTTGGTGTGAGGGGTGCAGGTAGGAATGTGGGGGGTGTGCAGGAGCTCCCATTTGGTGCTCAGGGTAGGGGTGGAGATATGGGGGGGTGCAGGAGTCAGGGCTGGGGTCATGGGGGTGCTTGGGGGTGCAGGAGTCAGGACTGGGGGGTGTCAGTGGGGTGCAGGAGTCAGGGCAGAGGGCCGGAGGTGTGGGCTGGGGTCATAGGGGTGCTCTCAGACTCCTGCCCTGAGCAGCTCACAGCAGGGGGTTGGAGGGAGTATGCCTTGATTCCACCCCCTTCCCCAAGGCCCCGCTCCTGCTTCTTCTCCGCCTCCTCCCCCGACTGGCAAGCATGCTGCAGCCCTGCTCCTCTCCCTCCCTCGCGTCAACAAACAGCTGTTTGGTGGCAGGGAGAAGGAGGGGGTGGGAACACAGCACCCTAGGGAAGGAGCTTGGCTGCCAGCAGAGCCTGCCCTGCTGCAGCAGGAGCCCCAGGAGCCAGCAGCACCAAGCTTCTGCCCCTGCAGCAGAGAGCGGTGGGCAGGGGGCAGAGAAGAGCAGCAGGGCCAGGGCCCTTTTGGAGCGTGGGCCCGGCGCCCTTGTAAATCTGGTACTGGCAGCATACCAGGCACCATGCAATTGTCCCAACCAGCCCCAGGCCAAATACTACTTTGTAGGAGTTCCTCACTTAGGGCTTAATCCCACACCATTCTAGTCAATGGAGTTTTCCCATTGGCTTGAATGGTAGCAGGATCAAAGTCCTTATTCAGATGCCTATAGCCATACCTTGTACCTACTTCTTGGCAACAAAAACCCTCCATCAATGAAAGCCCTGCTATCTAAGGCCTGGTCCATACATGGAAATTGCACTGATTTACTTAAATCTGTGCCACCTCCTTATATGGATGCATTTAAAACAGTTAAAGAATAACTAATAAGCTCAATCGACATTAGCTGTTCTTCACCCCATTTAAGAGAGTCTACGTAAGGGGGTGGCACTCATTTAAGTAAATCAGTTTAGCTAAATTGATGCAAATTTTCTAATTCACCTCCCCTAGCTTTTCAGCTCTATGTACATTAGGCAGGGCCTTTGCTTAGGATTTTTTTCTTTGTGAAAAAACAAGTATAAAATACCCTTTGCTGTCCATACAGATGTTTCCAATTAGCAGACATGTGGTGATCATCTGGAAGAAGTTAAAATAAATTGGAAATAATTGATACAAAGAGCACAAAACCAGTTACATTTCAGTCTGACTCCAGCAGGGAGAGCCAACTATTCTGGGTCTCTTACTCAATTGGTGGTGTCCTGCATTTGCGGAACTGTGTTGGCAGAATTGCTAGCATCATTTAAACATTTTGCATTAGGCAGTGACCAGTTGATTGCTAGGGTTTCTGCTGGACTGGATATTTTCCAATTTGCCTGAGTCAGCAAAAATGCCAGAGATGACTCAGGTGGATTTGGAATAAGGAGGACAATAACAGCAGAGTGACTGGATACAACAGAGGCTGGAAACCTGTGGTCGTACTCTGTAGTTCTTTGTAACTTCCAGCAATGTTGACTTCCACTATTTAAATGACGAGAGCACATTTTGGGTTTGTTGGTACTCGGCACTGATATAGCAGGCTTACTCCAGTGTATAGATAACCTCCAAAATTAGCTGAAAAGTTCAGTTATGAAGCACCCAGGGGTGTGGAATAGGCTTGTCATTCTGACCAGAGGTGCTGAGATTCTAATGTGCTGGAGGGGGAAGCCTTCCACCCTAGGCCCCGCCCCCACTCCACCCCTCCCTCCAAGGCCCCATCCTCATCCTGCCTCTTCCCACCTTGCCTCTTCCTGCCCCCTCCCCTGTGCACACCCAGCTCTCGCTCCTCTCCCCAGCACTTCCTGCATGCCGCGGAACAGCTGATCGTGGTGAGCAGTGGCGCTGGGGTGGAGAGAGGGTGAGGTGCTGATGGGGGGCTGCCGGTGAGTGGTGAGCACCCACTGGTTTTTTCCCCGGTGGGTGTTCCAGCCCTGGAGTTGGCTCCTATGATTCTGAGGTGTATTACACACATGTGTTCAGCTTTCAGTGTCCCTGGTGCTATACTGGATGCCCCTTTGTAGTTTCTTGAGTACGCTGCAGCAAATGGCTCTGTTGCCAAGCCAAAGTGAGAAGGGTCATCCTGGCTTGGTGCCATGGAGCAAAGTGAAGGGGGCAGTGTTGCCAACTCTTGTGATTTTATTGAGAGTCTCATTAGGGTGACCATATTTCCCAAAGGGAAAACAGGACACCATCTGGGGCTGGCCCAAGCCTCCCCCCAACCCCAAGTGTGGGGCTCACCTGAGCCCTGCCACCCAGGGCTGGGGCTGAAGCCAGAGTCCCATTGTCCAGGGCTCAAAGCCCTTCCCCCTCAGCACAGGGCTGGCCTGAGCCCCGCTGCCCAGGGCTGGAGCAACAGCCTGCGGCCCGACATCTGGTGTCGTCACTGACCTCCCTGCCCCTCAAAGTTCCTCCATGCCCTTCTAAGGGAGGCATGCCCCCTGATCAGTTGGCAAGAGAAAATGGGACACACACCCAGATTTGCCAAAAAAGTTGGAACATCTGGGACAGGACTTAAAAAGGAGACTATCCCGGCCAAAACGGGATGTATGGTCACCCTGAGTCTCATGCTAATTGGTGGTTTTCTCAGGCTCCCGCTCCTGTAGTCAGGTGATTTGGTGTGAATCTCAGCTTTTGTTAAAAAAAAGTAAGTTTTTAGCCCTCATTGTTTCAGAGCTTAAGCTTGAAAACATGAACCCTAGGGGCAAGGCAAATAAACCCTGAAGATATTTTTAAAACCTCATGATTGTTTAGTGAATATTGACATTTTGGGGGTCTGAATCATGAATTTTGAATGCTTTGTTAGGGCTTTGCTGGTGCTTTGTGTGGCATAATGTAGCCTTGTATCCAGGATATCATTTTAGATCCAAATTCATGGGGCTTAAACTCTTTGGGGGTAGGGCTTGTCTCTTCCACTGTGTTTGTACAGTACCTAGCACAATAGGGCCTCATTTCTGATTGGGGGCCTTTGTGTGCTATTGCAATATAAATAAATATTTGAATAGGCAAAATGTACATTGATATCAAATGTCTTCTTGTCATCTCATTCTCATTTAATTTCTAGCACGGTCTCATAGGGAACAGAACAGCCAACAGACAGCATGATCTGCTGTTAGAAGGAACATAGGGGTAGGAGCCAGGAACTCAGGATTTTTAAGTCCAGGTCTGCACTGAGTTGCTGTGGAACTATGAATAAGTCACATGCAGCCAAATTGGCAGCAGCATCCATTACGTTATTATGGTAGTACCTAAGAGCCCCAGCTGTGGACCAAGACCCCATTGCAGGTGGCACTGTCCAAACTCAGATCAGAAAGACAGCAGGGGTGGCTGGTTTGTATAATTTTTGGTGGTGGCCAGCATGGGTCCAAGTCCCGCCCCCCACATCCCTGCCTTGTAAGCAGATTTTTTTTTTTTAATAATGTAAAAATGTGAGGGCTCTGAGGTGGGGCTGGTGATGTAGGGTTTGGGGTGTGGGAGGGGCTCGGGCAGAGGGTTGGGGTGCAGGGGTGGGGCAGGGATGAGGGATTCATGATGCAGGAGGGGGCTCAGGGCTGGGGCAGAGGGTTGGGGTGCAGGGGATGAGGGCTCTGGCTGGGGGTGCAGGCTCTGGGGTGGGGTGGGGCCAGGGATGAGGAGTTTGGGGTGCCGACAGGCTGCTCCCAGCTGGGGCCAGAGAGGACTCCCCCACAGCTCTCTTCCCCTACAGCACACGCACCTCGCACCACTGTCACTGCATGTGTTCCTAGGGCCCCTCTCAGGTCCAGGAAGCCCCCTCACCTCCCCTGTGGTGGGTGCTGGGGGGGTTTGCCATCACATGTGTACCATCTCCTCCCCTGCTGCTGCCCCTTGCCCAGGGTGGGGCAGGAGCTGTGACAGCGGTCAGTGGGGGACCCCTGTGCTGGTGGAGGGTCCTGCTGGAAAAGGGAAGGGTCCATCCATTGCAGAAGGACAGGATCAGGGTCAGCCTGCCCTGGCACTAGTGGTTGGGGGGCTCTAGGACCCTGCGGTGGCAGCAGTTGATGCCAGGAGCCAGCAGAGAGCGCAGAGCTACAGGGGGCAGCAGCCTGCTGCCCAGGACACAGGCAGGGATGCTCCGGGGAGGCGCGCAGAGGCGGCAGGTGGGCCAGGGGAGAGACCCGGCCCCAATCATTGGTGGAGCTGGTCCCCCGGGCTCTGAATATTGCTGGAGCACGGGCACCATGGGCCCACATAACTCGCCGCCCCTGAAAGATAATTCCTGTCCCCAAGAGTTGCATCTCTAGAATAATCACGTATCCCACTGGAGAGATTGCGCTGATTTTTAGAGGTGCTGAGGATCCACAGGTCTCATTGACTTCAACTGCAGTTGTAAGTCTTCAGTACCTTTGAAATCCAAGCACAAGGCATCTCAAGTTGGGCACCCAAAATTAATGAACAGTTGTGAAAATAGTGACCTTAACTTCTTCCTACTTCAGTGATCAATGAAGTGCACACCAAAGTCCTGTGAGGATTAATTAGTTAATGCTTTATAATCGTTATTATTTATTACATCCACCCTTGATGCGTTTCTCGCATGCAGCCACCAGAGACTTTTCTTGCGGCCACAGCTTCCTGAGCAGTGATTTGGGGGTGGGGGGAGCAGCAGCTCCTCCCCAGGGTCCACCAGCAGTGGTTGAGGCCTGTCCACCTCTGGAGACACACAAGCTGGAGGAGCAGGCAGACTCATTGAGTTCCCCACCTTCCTGGGAGCAACAGGGTTGGGCTTCAGCCCTGGGGTGGCGTGCTCCAGCCACGGGGCTTCAGGCTCTGTCCCCTGGTGTGGGGCTTTGGGCTCCATTCCCTGGCTGTGGGCCTAAGCTCACCTCTGGCCCCCCCGCCTTCCCCAGTGCCCCATCGCCCTTGGCCCCCATTGCCTCTGTCCCACCTCCCCATCCAGGGCTTAAATTTGTCCCTGGGCTTGCTGGGGCTGAGTAAGTCTGCTGTGAAAAGTGGTATTTGTATGTTTGTTCTTCTCACTTTTCACAGCAGACTTACATACAGCTAGCAAGTCTAAAAAAACCCAAAGGAAACAAGAAAAAAAAAAAGGCAAGAACGTTCAAAGCACCTTATTTGTGCTTCTATTCTGTTTAGGTTCAGTAAAGAATAGAGGCAACTGTACATTTTAATAATTGATTCCGCAAAAGAACAACCACCCTACATAGATAAAATTACAATGATTTGGACATGTATATGTGCCTATTTGTTTTTCCTAATGTTAATTAAGTATTTTAGGAAAAATTGTCACAGGCTACCAAAAAAATTGTTGTGAGAATCTCTGCTTTTATATTATTAGCAACTGATCAGCTCTCATAAAACGGATGTACCCAACAACTTTAGAAATAACTTCACTATAAAACAACCTTGTCAACCCAGGAACTCAGGACACTGCTCAGGCAATTCAAACAGCAGCAATCGATAATAAGTCACAAAATACACAACCTGGAAAACTAAATTAAATACTACAAAGATAGATAAAGCAGCATAAGTCTACAGGAAAGCTACCTACCTTTTGGCTAAATAGCAGGCCGGAGTGATGCAATAGGGCTGGGGAAGTTGTTTGAGGGCTGATCTTTGCCAAGTTTAGCAAAACAGGATGTTAAGTGTCAGACTGCATATCAGGAAGAGAGCTGGTTTCATGGGGTAAATTTACATAATCACCAAAGAGATTCTAGAAAATTCTGGTGTATTTGGCCAAAAGACAAAAATCACACTGACATCAATGGGTGCTTTGCCCAATTAAGGGCTGAGGAAAAACAAAACCCCTCTTGCAGTCAGATTCATGGGTTTGCTTTCTCCCTGTGGAGAGGGGTTAGGTCTGTAACCCTTATGGATGCCCCCAAGATATATGCTGAGTTTTCAACTCTGTTGGAGGCTTTGAAGTCAGCTATTGGATTCACATAATGCCTTTTTTCTTTTTAAGCGAAGATTGTGAGCCTGCCCAAGTTTGAGATCAGGCATAAAGACCTAGCCACTCCACCGGGGTGGGGGGGTGGGGGGGGAGAATGGGGTGTTATTTATTTAAATATGTAGATAGTGGGGCAGAGCAGATAAACTTCAGACAAGAAAAATTGTAAGTATATTGCCCCCTACTTCAGTGCTTTTAGGTTCTCTGGTAGGCTTAATGGAGGTATTGAGGCCTCAGACATTCCAAGTTTTAGTTTATAGCTAGTTTATATTCACTAGCTATAGAATATAGTTGCTTACAACTTACAATGCCAACTCTGCATTGTACATTTGCTCTATTGGAGAAATGGTTTTCTGCTTTAACGCTTACCCGTGTTCCCCAATTGGTACTATATGGATAGGCCTAAATTTTCCAAGGTGATTAGTCATTTTGGGTGCCTCCATTTTTAGGTGTCCAACTTGAGATTCTTTTAAAACAGGCAAAGTACGGCCCGCGGGACAGATCTCGCCCATCAGGGCTTGGGATCCGGCCAGCTGGACTGTCCCCTGTGCTGCCGCAGATCCTGTGCCACTCTCAGAAGTGGCCAGCACCACGTCCCTGCAGCCTGGGGGGAAGGGAGAGGGGGGCACAGAGGGCTCCGTGCATTGCCCTTGCCTCCAGGCACCGCCCCCCGCAGCTCCTATTGGCCAGGAACGGGGAACTGCAGCCAATGGGAGCTTCGGGGGAGGTACCTGGAGGCGCAGAAAGGGCAGCGCAAGAAGCCCTGTGCACCCCCCTCCCCTAGGGGCTGTGCAGGGGCATAGTGCTGGTCACTTCCCGGAGTGGCACGGCGTGGGGCTAGATGGCCCCGGCCCCAGTGTGCACCACTGCCACCCTGGAGCCGCTTCAGGTAAGCAGCACCAGGCCGGAGCCCGAACTCCTGCTGCACCCCGCCCCCCAACTCCCTGCCCTAAGCCCTCTGCCTGCACCTTGCACCCTTCCTGCCCCCCAACCCTGAGCCCCCTGTTGCACCCCAACCCCCTGCCCTGAGCTCCCTCCCGCAGTCCACACCCCTCCTGCACTCCGCACTCCTCCTGCACCCCTGCCCTGAGCCCCCTCCTGCACTCCAACGCCCTTCCCTGAGTCCCCTCATGCACCCTGCACCCCTCCTCTGCCCCAATCCCTTGCCCTGAGCCCGTTCCTGCACACCGCACCCCTCCCACACCCTGTACTCCTTCCCGCACCCCAACCCCCTGCCCCGTATACAATTTCCCCACCCAGATGTGGCCCTCGGTGCAAAATGTTTGCCCACCGCTGTTCTAAAAGGTGCCAACTTTCAGAAAGTGCTGAGCACCCAGCTTCTGAAAATTGACTCCCCCTGAAGATGCCTCATGTTGGGCATCCAAGAATTTGAAAATTTAGGCCATAAATCATAATGACCACAGCAAAGACTCAACAACTGACCCCCAAAATCCATCATATGCATTTTGGAGCTAAACACAGAAGGTCCTTCAATTTTCTTTCACAGGAATATAGGCCAGGAAGGGGTCTCTTGGGTCATTGAGTCTAATCCTCTGATATCACAAGCAACATTGTCATATAATCCTGTTCATAAAATTACCAAACTCCATTTTAAGATTGGTTAGGTTTGTTGCCCCCACTATTCCTATTAGGAGGCTGTTCCAGAATATCACCCCTCTGATGGTTAGACACCTTCTTCTAAATTTCCAGCCTTAATTTATTCATGGCCAGTTTATATCCATTTGTTCTTGTGCCACCATTGTCCTTTAGCTTAAATAGCTCTTCTCCCTCCCTTGGGTTTACCTCCACTTCCAATGTATTTATAGAGAACAATCATATCCCTTCTCAGCTTTTGTTTTCCTGAGCTAAACAAACTAAGCTCTTTTAGTGTCCTCTCTTAAAATAGACCCTTCATTTCCCTGATTATCCTAGTAGCCCTTTTCTATACCTGTTACAATTTTAATTCATCTCTTTTGAACATGGGTGACCAGAGCTGTACTCAGTGTTTCTTTAGATGAAATCTCACCACTGCCATAAACAATGGCATTAATACTTGTCTCTCTCTATTGGGAATGTCTTGCCTAATATACCTTAAGATTACATTTGCCTTTTTCATGGCAGCATCACATTTGTGGCTCAGGGTCTTGTGACTGACTAATACACACAGGTCTTCCTTCTCAGTCATTTCTGACCAATGAGTCCCCAGTTTGTAGCAGAAATTCTTGTTATTAGTCCCTGTGATGAAGTGGGAATGTTCTTAATGTTTTCTCTGAATACTATGTGGGTGCCTCAGTTTCCCCTATGCAGTTCTTAAGTATCTAGGTGGTGGGATAGGGGGGGTGTGATTGTTGCAGAGCCCTAGAGGGCCAGTGTGATGGTGTCTGCACAGAGAATGGCTGACACCCTGTCTCCTGACAACTGATGGCCTGGGCCCCTCCTCTGCAAAGGTGCCAACTGAAGGTGTTGGAGAACAAAGAGATCAGGTGGCCTCCTAGCCCAGGAAAGAGACAAAGGCAAGAGGAGGGGCAGGAGAGTTTCAGTTTGGAGTTGGCTGAGGAAATGGAGGGAGGCCCAGATCGGGCTCTGGGCTCCCTGGCCCCCAAGATGGTCCTGATGGTCCTGTTTCCTGTACCTACAAACTCTGCTTTAGACCATGTTCCTGTCGTCTAATAAACCTTCTGTTTTACTGGCTGACTGGCAGTCACGTCTGACTGTGGAATTGGGGTGCAGGACCCTCTTGCTTCCCCAGGAGGCCCACCTGTGCAGAATCGCTGTGGGAAGCGCACAGTGTGAGAAGGTGATGCTGAATGCTCCGAGGTCAGACCCAGGAATTTCGAAGCTGTGTAAGCTTCTTGCCCTGGAGACAGTCTGCTCATAGAAAGGAGGCTCCCCCAGAGTTCTGACTGGCTTCGTATGGAGTAGTTCCAGAGCATCCCCTGGTGACTCCGTGACAACTAAGTGCATGGCCTTGTATTTCATGCTATTTAATTTCATCCCATTTCTAATACTCCTGTTCTCTAGAGCATCCAGTTCTTCCTACATAATATTCTAAACCTTCTCTGCCCTGATGATTCCCTCCAACTTTGGGTCATCAGCAAATTTCATTAGCACATTCCTACTTTTTGTGCCATGGCCATTAACTAGAATATTAAATAAGACCAGTCCCAAGACCAGTCCTTCGGGAACTTCACTAGTTACCTCCCTCCAGCCCAATAGTTCTCTTTTCAGCATAACCCTGTCGCCGTTTCCTTACCAGCCTTACAATTCCTGTACTAATCTCCAGTTTCTCTAATTTAATGAATAATTTCCCACAGGGTACTGTGTTTACTGCATTTAGACTTCAGCAAAGCATTTGAGTTAATGCACTTAAAGAAAGATATCGGGTTAGTCTGGCACAATCTACCTTTAGTAAACCCATGTTGTATTTTAATCCCATTTTCCATTTACCTCCCCATCTTTAATTATTTTTTCCTTCAAGTTTGTTCTAAAGTCCTGCATACTATTGAGGTCAGACTATCAGGCCTGTAGGTGCCCAGATGATATTTCCAGCCATCCTTTATTAAATATAGATACTATGTTTGCTATTCTCCAGTCATAGGGTACCACCCCCAATTTGATAAATCTATTAAAAATCCTTGCTACCCGACTAGTGATTTCATGTGCTACTTCTTTCGGTATTCTGAGAGGGAAGTTATCCAGTCCCTCTGATTTGAGCTCATTAAGCTCTGAATTTAGCTTCCACATTAAATGTGATCATTTCCATTTCTTTTCCATGCTTTTTCTGCCTAGCACTAAGATTAGTTTGCTGACCCCAGTTGTTTACCTGATCAGGTTGCTGGCTCAGGTTTTTACCTGGCTGTTCTCTTTCCTTCCTAGACAAGCTGGCATCTTTTCACATGTCCCAACACTTAAAATATACATTCTACATATTACATCCTACATATCCCCTCCTTTTCTTGTTTTACATGCACCCACTACGCCATGTTTCCGTCCTCTGTTATGTACTTGTCCGTTTCTTCCAGTTCAGGGTGTCTCCAGAAAAACACCCCCTGCTTGGTGCATATTAATATTTCTGCAAATCTGGGCCTTTGTGGTACAAGATGCCATCTGTGTACTACCACTCTTGTCCAATACTTCCATACAGAATGTCCATTATTTCAGTAGCACTACCAACTGTCTTGCTCCTCTGTCCTGCCTGAATAAGTCCATGGGGAGAGTCCTTTGATCCAGGTGACCATCGGTTCGATGATTATTCCTAGCCCTGTCCTTACATTGTTCGCTGTTAGTTGTCACGGCATGCCTACGTAAGTAATGCTAGATATGGGTTCTGCACTCAATTAACTTTTATGTGGTGGGCCCCCCTACCAGCCATTGGGGAAAACATGACTTGGGCCATAAGATGTCAACCAGCAGGGCTAGGCTGCTATTCGTGGCCTCTTTACACACAACCCAATTCCGTGCCTTACATATCTCAAGAATGCCGGCACATCCCCTTGCATGGCATGAGATATTGTTGCCAATTAATGTGCCATACATGGGCCTGGGGATGTTAGGCCCAGAACACACAAGGTCTTGCTGAACATTTTGCATCAATTCACACACAACCACCCTACGAAGCAAAAACACAGAGATTATAATTAACCCTTGCATAAGGCACATGATTGTCACTGGCTGCAGGATCAGGTGTTGTATTTCAGTCTCCATGTTAGAATGCATTAAGTCATCCCACCAGTTATTGGCTCCTGCTGTTGTAATGTCTTTTCCCAATTTTGTGATAGTGTTCACATCCTCACCCATCTTAACCTGAGGATGTGTGACGTCTTGCTTGTTTCTTAAGCAGTGCCCCATACAACCTCTGCAGACTTCAGCAAGGCTCTCCAATGCATGGATAGCGGAATCTCTAATTTTATATTATGAAACAAATCTCCCCCAACCAGGTTATATTTTGAGTGATAATGTAGGGCACAATTTGCCAGTTTTCATTTCCCAATTTTATACTCTTTAATGACACGTTGCTGCATCATGTGCCTTCTGAGACCTTTACACAATTTCTGTGTCCTTCCAAGGTGACATTTGACACATTATTAGTATTGTTTGGATCAGGGATGGGCAAACTTTTTGGCCTGAGGGCCACATTGGGGTTCCAAAACTGTATGGAGGGCTGAGTAGGGAAGGCTGTGCCTCCCCAGAAAGCCTGGGCCCTGCCCCCTATCCACCCCCTCCCATTTCCCGCCTCCTGACTGCCCCCCTCAGAACCCCTGACACATCCAAACCCCCTGCTCCTTGTCCCCTTACCCCCAGGACCCCATCCCCTATCTAACCCCCCTGCCCCAACCCCTGTCCACACCCCTGTCTGCTGACTGCCCCCCGGGACCCATTGCCCTTTATCCACCCACTCCCCCCGGCTCCCTTAGCATGCCGCTCAGAGTGCCCGGCTGGAGCCAGCCACGCTGCTGTACGGTCTAGAGCACCAGGACAGGCCGGCGGTTCTCGCAGCCCCACTCTCAGAGATTGCTGGCAGCATGGCGAGCTGAGGCTGCGGGGGGGCGGGGGAGCAGGGGCCTAGCCTCCCTGGCCAGGAGCTCAAGGTTGGTTGCCCACCTCTGATGTAGATGATATTGCCTTACTTGGAGAGACAACTTAAGTCCTATAGATGCTGCAGCTTTTCCACAGCTCTTTCAGCTAAGGCTGGAAGAGCTGTGAAAAACCTGGAGCATCTATAGGACTTAAGATCAACGGTGATAAAACCAAAACTATGCACATCCCCTATAAAACCAAAACAAATGACCTGCCAAAGCTGCATGTAGATGGCACGGACACTGAATGGGTGAATAATTTTGTGACAGAGATGGCAATTTCCTGTACTATGCTGGACAAACCTGCTGAATTAGGTTTAAGACTCTTAGGAGTTCATTTACATTTTTAAAACAATGCTTCTGTATTAGTGTGGAATGGTATGCAACTTCTTTAAAGAGGAGGCATGACTAATATAAACTCTGGGAGGGGTAATGAGCCTCAAAGGACTCTTTGAAAACAATAGGACAGACAAAACTGAATGTTTAGTTGTTTTGGGTTCCTAAGAAGGGAATGCAAATTACCCACCTCCAAACCTATTCTTCTGAAGCAACATCTTGAAGAAGAAACCCATTGTCTGGCTGGTTACCTATTCTTGCTCTTTGCAGATCAAAGATGCAAAACTGGATCAATGTGTGCTTGTTCTGAACTAACAGAAATACTCCTCGGTGGAGTTTGAAGCATAGTTCTTCTGCAGAGCCCCTGTTAGGCTTAGGGCCACCTCCAGTAAGCATATTAGTATGCAAGTAGGTTTTTTTAATATGTTTTCTTTGTAATGCTTTTCCTTTAAGAATAAATGTGCTTGCACAGAAAGTGCTGTGTGGTAACGTAATTGCGGTAGTTACTGTTCATACCCTGAGGCAAAAAGCAGAGCACGCATGCTTAAGCGGTCTGACTTCACTAGGGAACTCACAGGGAAGGCAGGGAACGGGCAGCCTAGAAATACCCTGGTCAGGGGGTGGAAAGAGACGCATGTCTCTGCCCGAGAGGTCATGGCTGGAAAGCTGAGTCTGGGTGCCCCTGCTGGACCAGGGGAATTCAGGTGCAGTTGCCTTGAACTGTGACAAGTTTTATCTATGTGGGCAGTCAGTTGCAGCAGGAGGTTCTGTAACTGAAGAAGTCACACATTAGATCGATCTTGAATCGATGGCATTTTGGCATCTTCAAAGACCTGTTTGGGCATCAGGATGTCTGTGTGACAACTAAGATACGAGTGGTCAGTGTGGTAGTGATGACAACCCTGTTCTATGGAGCAGAAACATAGTTGTTGAAATCAGCTCAGGAGAGGAAACTAAATAGTACTCAGTGTCAAAAACTATGGTGTATTCTTAACATCCATTGGTTTGATTGCATCACAAACAAGGAGATACTTGGACTATCCCAGCAACTTGCAGGCTTGCACCAGTTGAAAACAAGACAACTGCAATGGTAGGGTCCTTCCAACATGTAGAAGGAATGCTTTTACAGAAGGTTTATAGCACTGAGGTTGAAGGAAGTAAAGCACCAGGCTGACCACAAATGAGGTTGGAAGATGCAACTTTGAGGCATTTAAGAAACCTAGATTAATAGCTTCCAAGGCCAGAAGGGACAACTGTGATCATCTAGTCTAGTGTTTCTCATCAGTCCCCGAGATCTCTCTGACACAGTTTAGGAAGGCAGCAAGCTGGTCCCTGGTTGAGAAACACCGATGTAGTCTGACCTCCTGTCTAGCATAAGCCACAGAACTTCCCCAAAATAATTCTTTGAGCATATTCCTTTAAGAAAGATATCCAATATTTATTTTAAAATTATCAGTAATGGACACTCCACTTTGACCCTTGGTAAATTTTTCCAACAGTTGATTACTCAGTTGAAAATTTACATCTTATTTGTCTTTTCTGAGTTTGTCTGGCTTCAACTTCCAGCCCTTAGATTGTGTTAGACCTTTGTCTGCTAGATTAAAGAGCTCATTATTAAATATTTGTTCCCCATGTAGATACTTTTAGACTAATCATCTTAACTTTCTTTGTTAAAGCTAAATAATTTGAGTTCTTTGAGTATCACTATAAGGCCGATCCTCTAATCCTTTAGCCATTCTTGTGGCTTTTCTTTGACCTCGCTCCAATTTATCAGTATCATTCTTGAATTGTTGATACCAGAACTGGACATACTATTCCAGTAGTGGTCACACCAGTGCAAAATACAGAGTAATATAGCCTCTGTTATCACTTGAGATTTCTGTTTATGCATTCCAGGATTACATTAGCTCTTTCGGCCACAGCGTCACACTGGGAGCTCATGTTCAGCTGATTAGCCAGATGCTCCCATACTGACTCTTGCCAAAGGAAGACGTGTAAGGGACTGTTCAAGATGGAAGTCCACTCTGCGTGCTACCATGGCTACATCATAGCCATTAGCATCTGCTGCTGCTTCATCTTGGCAAACTCTCACACCCCAGCATGAAACTATTCTTCTCACCGCCCTCACTGTTACCTGATTGTGACAAGAAGGGTGGGGGGGTGCTCACCCATATGCTCTCCCCGACTCCCTCAGTTTTTTGGTTCCTGCAAGTGTTGTGTTTGTGATGGGACCCCTGCTCCAAAGAATTTGGGTCCTCCATCCCACTGAATAGCTCTTGTTCCTGCTGTGACACATCTGTATCAAGTTATGAATCCTGGGTTGTACTCCTAGTCTGGATGACCTATTGTACTGCATTCCAGACAGGTGTCCTGCCAAGGAACAGTCTTTGACACCCCATTGAAGGACCTCACAGAGTATTCTGGAGCTATCAACTTTGAGTGACTCAGCTACTGGCCCATGCCTGTGGATCTTTCTGCCCAGGGGCCCAAAAGTGAGGTAAGCACAACAGGTGGATCTGGAGCTCCTCAGCTTGAGCACACAGCCCAGGGATGGAAGCCCTATTTTAAAAGCAGGGAGGACAACCACTGTCACATGTAAGGTGGACTGGGAGGAGGGAGAGGGCAGGAGGGATTCCGCCCAACCTGAAACTCTGCCAGACCCTGGAATCACAGAAGAGGTGAGCTCACACAAGGGGAGGGTGTGCTCAGGACTTGTTATTTTTCAAATATCTGTAACTCAAGTTCATTACAAATAAATCAAGGGCTTGAGACATTCCTTTGCTAAGTCTGTGTTCTTTGCTTTCCTGCTATGTTGCCTCTGATGGGGTTAAAACAGAAGCGCAGACAGCCGGCAGCCTACATGGATCTCTGAGGAAGCAAGTTTAAGCGATTAAGGGGCTTGCATGCTTGTCAGAAACATGTGTTTTTATTTGGTTTGGCAAATATGGCATGAAGATTATCTTACAAAATCTAAGATAATCTTCATGCCATAGGCACTGGAAATGCTTGAGATGATCCTCATGGACTTTAAGGACAAATCATGGATTACTTTCCTGGCTCTTGTCTACACTAGAAGCCTGAGCTTTTCCTTTAGCCCCTGCCTGTTTGTGATCAAGCTGAACAAAGCCATCACATATTTAGAAAGAGCTTGAAAGTGGTTTAATTTAGTTCTGGAAAATCCCAGAATCTAATGCATTTTTTGGCTGTAGCCTTTGGAATCAGGACAAGCTGGTGTTTCCATCTGCTTTAGTCTTGCATGTTAACGCTGCCATATTACACATTGTGGGTTGGCTGAGAGTCTGGCTATTCACTTCTAGTAAATGCACAATAAAGGGGGAGTTCTGCTCTCATTTCTTGGAGGCATCAGGGCCCCCCCAGCAGTAAGACCAGTACTGTCCCATTGTATAATGGTAGCAGGGAGGGGCAAGATTTGGAGGGGCTGTGCCCAGCAAAAGACAAGATACCTGCTCATTATAATCACATGTGATACTGGAAACTTAGAGAGCTAAGAGTAAATAACAATTCATGAACTTCCTAGCTAATACTCAGTCCTAAAAAACCTAATAAATCATCTTTGCAGAATAAAGCTTGTATGCCCTATTTTAAAGGGAATAACTAATTGGAGATTCGGGGTAGCATTGTTTGAACATTAAACCCCAGTGCTGATCCTGCCACATGGAACTGAACACATACATTAACACTAATATTTCTCATGCTCCAAAGGCCAGAGCATTAAAACATGCAATCAAATATATAGATGCTTAGATGGTAGTATAATTTATGGGAAGGATTGTCAAAATTGTAATCAACACTTCCATAAAATAGTTTAAGATACATAGAATACAAGATTCTACAGGGTAGTTTAAAAGGCTTTTGTCTTTTACAAAAGAACAATTAAGATATCTGATACAAAGATCAGTCAGTTCATTTGTGGCTCCAACAGTAAATTAGCAGACAATTAATCTTTGTGGTAAAAGCTAGTAAGACTTAACCTTATATATTTTTCATATTACTGAATATTTTTTCCAGCAAATGTGTGTAAATGTTTTCTAAATTGCTGAAACATTATGTGGAGGTCTCAAAACTGGCCTAGTACATAAAGTTACTATGGGACTCATTCATAAGGGAAGCGTTTAATAGGGGTGAGACCACTAAGGTTTTTTGCAGGTTATTTGTTTAGAACCTATAGAATTTCATAGAAATTATTAACCATTTTTATAGGATTTATAGTCTTAGAGAGCAAAGCACAGATGCAGGCCTGTTTGTTTTAAGCCATCCTATATAATTCTAGAGCAGAGGTAATAAATTTTCTATTTAAATCTATAGATTAAAATATTATATTTGAGTTTAACCATATTATATTCTATAGGATCTTTTTTTAAAAGGGTGATCCTGCTGTATTTCCTTATCTTTTATATCCAATACTCTCTTCCTTTCTACTTATTTAAATATAAAATTAGAAGAAGTGAAGACATACAATAGAGTAATACCAGTCACATCCAAACCAGGATGAACCAACAATATTCATAGGATACATAGACTTCCACTCCCTCTCCCATTTAGCATACATTGTCCCTTTCTTGTTACACAGCACAGATTCCCTACCAAAACAGTGCAACACCATCTACTAGGTAGTGACTAAACTTCCAAAGGTCTTCATTTGACTATTGTTCATATGCAAAACAAAAACATTGAGTTCAATTTTCATGGGACAGGAATGCAGGCTAAATGTGTTTCCTGTTTTTATTGAACCTGGCCCTAGTTCAGCAGCTTTAGGAACGGATAGTCACAAGGAAGAAAACTGACATGGCAGCTGTCTGCCATTTTCTTGAAAAGCCTTACTGAATTAAGCTTAAGTATCTTTGGAGTCCATTGTATTAAATACAAAGGTTATGTACTATTCTGAGCATTGGGAAGTGTTATGAGCCTCAGAGGACTATGTAGAGTAATGGGCCAGACAAGAATAGACTTTTCCAAATGGTTTGCCAGCAGAATCTCTAGGAGTGCAATGCAAGTGCTTATCTCTAGTTATGGATAAGCCCAGCCTTTTTGAGGATTGTCTACTGATTACCTGTTCCCAGAATCTGACGATCAAAGGTCCAAACTCTGTAAAGGAAAGATTAGCTCAGAACAAACGTGCCCATGAATTGATTAAAGCAGTTACGAACTTGTAACCACAGCAAACCCCACAAAGGGGTTTTCAAGGACTGACTCCTACCAGAGCCCCTATGTGAGCTGGGTAAGGAGAATGATCTCTTGTAAACTTATTAACAAAAAAGAATTTATGTGCATGCTAATACATTCTCTGTTGTGCTTTCACCTTAAGAATAAACCTGCTTGCGTAGAAAGAGCTGTGGGGTAAATTATTGTGGCAATTACACTGTTTATAGCAGTGGTGGGCAACCTGCAGCCTGTCAGGGTAATCTGCTGACAGGCCACAAGACAGTTTGTTTACATTGACTGGTTTGGCCAGGAACAGAGAACTGTGGAAGGCCATGCCTACAGATGGGCAATGTAAACCAACTGTCTTGCGGCCCGCCAGTGGATTACCCTGACAGGCCGCATGCAGCCTGTGGTCTGCAGGTTGCCCACCACTAGTTTAGAGTCTCTTGAGAGCAAAGTACAGATGAGGCCTGTTTAGGCTATGTGGCTTGCTGGGAACAACATGATGTAAGCAGGGAACCGTGCAGCCTGGAAAATCCTCAGGCAGGAGTGAGAAAGACGAGGGTCTTTGCCCAAGAGAGGTGATAGCTGGCAGTCTTAAAGTGGGTGCCTTTGCTGGACCATGGAGGTACAGTTACCCTGAATTGTGACTCCTTTTCCTGTTCTCCCTCCCCCCAAGCCCAGCCTGATTCAGCTAACGCTTACTCACATGAATAGCCCCACTGACTTCAGTAGTACTACTCCCATGAACGTTTGCACGATCAGGCCCCTAGAGACCATCTTTAAAGACTGTTCCAAACACCTGAATTTAATCCTTTCTAATTTTGGAAGGTAAAGTGAAACATTCTACTGGAGTCTATATTTGATTCCTTGTTAGTAGCTAGAGCTGAGTCAGCATCTCCTAATAAGTAATTTATTTAAATTAATTTTGCTTCTGTTCATGAACAGTTTGCAAAATTCTTACATTTATAGAAATTATTCTACTTTACTGTTTTCCCCCTATGTGAACAGCTGATGAATGATCTGTTGTGTATGTCGGATGTTCAAATGTTAAGTGTCACAAGTCCTGTACTATTGTTTTTCTTCCCCTATTGAACAAAACATGTAACTGACCAATATGGTGCCAACTTTGACTGTTACAATCAAATTTACTATTTGAATATCATTTTCAGTGAAAATTTGGACTGTCTCACTCATGAAAAAACTGAATTTTATTTGTGCTCGAAAAACTTGACTGCTCAAGTAGTTGTAGAAAGTGAACACAAAAGGGTCTGAACAGAATCACCAGGAAGCATTTTTAATCTGTGCTTTTGTACTAGCAGCAGGAGTCAAACTAGACTGGCTTGAGGTGGTACTTTTTCCTGGGGCCATTATCTTGAGTTCCAGCATCGAAGACCTGATGGTGGTACCGTAATTTAAATGTAAACAAGGTTGACAATTTCACTTTTAATCAAAGTTCACAAGAAATTAGAGAGGTGGTCATCTTATAAAGATATGCTCAGTCTGTGAGTGAAAAGCCTAATTGGTACTGGGAGTAGCCAGAGCTTGAATTGTATCAGAAGCTTGGGAGAGGACCAGATCTTATGGTCTTCCAGTCAGACCCCTAAGATCTCTCTCAAAGTTCCTCCCACTCAGAGGGCTGTAATGAATGTTTTCACATCCACAGCAGAACCCCACAGGGCTCAGTAACCTCCTCTCTAGGACTGTATCAATAGGGCATGCTAGAAGCTAGTCTACTTTTTAAACTTTGCCAGTTATCTTCAGGATTACAGTACAATGAATGTGGTATTTTTTTACCCTAACACACAAGACGGCACACATTTGGGAATAGTTTTTGGTCTGTTTTCTTTTCTCCCGCTTTTCTTCTATGTTTTCATTCATGGGGTAAGCCTACTGGACTGGAAGTCAGGGGATTTGGGTTCTCTCAGTATAGGGCCTGTCAGGGTTCCTTCCCCACGCTGAACTCTAGGGTACAGATGTGGGGACCTGCACAAAAGACCACTAAGTTTATTTCTACCAGCTTAGGTTAAAAGCTTCCCCAAGGCACAAATTCTGTGTCCTTGGATGGTACGCTGCCACCACCAAGTGATTTAGACAAAGTATCAGGGAAAGGACCACTTGGAATTCCTATTCCCCCAAAATACCCCCCCAAGCCCTACACCCACTTCCTGGGAAGGCTTGAGACTATCATCCTCACCAATTGGTATAGGTGAGCACAGACCCAACCCCTTGGATCTATAGGACACTGAGAAAAAAAAATCAGGATCTTAAAAGAAGAATTTTATTTAAAGAAAAGGTGAAAGAACCACCTCTAAAATCAGGATGGAAGATAACTTTACAGAGTAACAAAAGACTCAAAACACAGAGGAACCCCCCTTAGCTTCAGTTTCAAAGTTATGGGGGTGGGGGGAAGTAGAGAAGGGATAAACTTTTCTTTAACAAAGAGAAATTCACAAGTTGAAAACAAAAAGGTTATCTAATGCGCCTTGCCTTATTTACTTATTCTTTTTGCAATATTGAGATTCACTTTAGGATGGTTTATAGGAGGAAGAGTTTTCTGACCTAGTGCTTCTCTGCTTTCCAAGAGAGCTCACAAAGAGCACAAACAAAGCCTCTCTTTCCCCCCACTCCAGATTTGAAAGTATCTTTTGTCCCCATTGGTTCTTTTGGTCAGGTGCCAATCAGGTTATTTGAGCTTCTTAACCCCTTGCAGTAAGGAGGAATTCTAGACTACCTTTAGCTGTCTGATTATGACAGCCCCCCAAATCACAGACTATGGTGGACGGCCTGTACCACACTGTCTGTGATTTCTTCCTGGAGCTCTAGGAGAAAACAGGAGTTAAGACACATGCACCTCTAGATATATTACTGATTATATAAAAACTAACAATATGTCTCACATTTCAAGGACTGTTTTAACCAGTTGATTCTGGGAAACTTATGGGAGAGTGCATTAGCCACTTTATTAAAAGTTCCTAGAATGTGTTGTATTTCAAAATTAAAATTTTGGAGAGCTAAACTCCACCTAAGAAGTTTGTTATTTTCCTTGACAGTATGAAGCCACTTCAGCACACCATGGTCGGTTTGCAGGTGGATGTAGTTTTTTCAGAGTGTACACAATGGCGTAACATTCCTTTTTGGGGATTGACCAGTGGGTTTCCCTCTCAGACAGTTTTTTTCCTTAGGCTATGTCTACACTACGAAATTAGGTCGAATTTATAAAAGTCGGTTTTGTAGAAAGCGGTTTTATACAGTTGATTGTGTGTGTCCCCACACAAGTGCTCTAAGTGCATGTAGTCGGCGGAGTGTGTCCACAGTACCGAGGCAACCATCGACTTCCGGAGCATTGCTCTGTGGGTGGCTATCCCACAGTTCCCCCAGTCTCCGCCGCCCATTTGAATTCTGGGTAGAAATCCCAGTGCCTGATGAGGCTAAAACATTGTCGTGGGTGGTTCTGGGTACATATCGTCAGACCCCTGTTCCCTCCCTCCGTGAAACCAGGGGCAGACAATCGTTTTGCGCCTTTTTTCTTGAGTTACTTGTGCAAACACCATATCATGGCAAGCATGAAGCCCACTCAGCTCACTGTCACCGTATGTCTCCTGGGTGCTGGCAGACGTGGTACTGCGTTGCTACACAGCAGCAGTTAATTGCCTTTTGGCAGTAGACAGTGCAGTATGCCTGGTAGCCGTCATTGACGTAGTCCAGGGTGCTCTTTTAATTGGACGCCTGGGCAAACATGAGAGTGACTCAGCCAGGTCATTTCCCTTGTTTCGTCTCGTGGCAATTCAGTCCTACTGGCAGTGTGCTGTCTTTTAACCTCCAGCCCACAGAAGATGATGGCTAGTTGTCATACTGCACCGTCTTCTGCCGAGCACCCAGGAGATGATGATGGCTGGCGGTCGTACTGCACAGTCTGCTGCCAGCAAGGTGTATAAAGATAAATGAAAGTGGCTCAAAACAAGGAATAGACCAGATTTGTTTTGTATTTATTTTCTCCTCCTTCCCTCTGTAAAATCAACAGCCTGCTAAACCCAGCTTTGAGTTCTATCCCTGAGGGGGCCATTCAGTTTCTCACAAAGCCACCCCCTTTGCTGATTTTAATTCCCTGTAAGCCAACCCTGTAAGCCATGTCAATAGTCGCCCCTCCCTCCGTAAGGGCAATGGCAGACAATCGTTCCGCACCTTTTTTCTGTGCAGACGCCATACCATGGCAAGCATGGAGCCCGCTCAGATCACTTTTGCAATTAGGAGCACATTAAACACCACGTGCATTATCCAGCAGTGTATGCAGCACCAGAACCTGGCAAAGCGATACCGGGCGAGTAGGCGACATCAGTGCAGTAATGTGAGTGATGAGGACATGGACACAGACTTCTCTCAAAGCAGGGGCCCTGGCAATGTGGGAATCATGGTGCTAATGGGGCAGGTTCATGCGGTGGAACGCCGATTCTGGGCTCAGGAAACAAGCACAGACTGGTGGGACCGCATAGTGTTGCGGGTCTGGGACGATTCCCAGTGGCTGCGAAACTTTTGCATGCGTAGGGGAACTTTCATGGAACTTTGTGACTTGCTTTCCCCTGCCCTGAAGTGCATGAATACCAAGATGAGAGCAGCCCTCACAGTTGAGAAGCGAGTGGCGATAGCCCTGTGGAAGCTTGCAACGCCAGACAGCTACCGGTCAGTTGGGAATCAATTTGGAGTGGGCAAATCTACTGTGGGGGCTGCTGTGATGCAAGTAGCCCACGCAATCAAAGATCTGCTGATATCAAGGGTAGTGACCCTGGGAAATGTGCAGGTCATAGTGGATGGCTTTGCTGCAATGGGATTCCCTAACTGTGGTGGGGCCATAGATGGAACCCATATCCCTATCTTGTCACCGGAGCACCAAGCTGGCGAGTACATAAACCGCAAGGAGTTCTTTTCAATAGTGCTGCAAGCTCTGGTGGATCACAAGGGACGTTTCACCAACATCAACGTGGGATGCCCGGGAAAGGTACATGACACTCGCATCTTCAGGAACTCTGGTCTGTTTCAAAAGCTGCAGGAAGGGACTTTATTCCCAGACCAGAAAATAACTGTTGGGGATGTTGAAATGCCTATAGTTATCCTTGGGGACCCAGCCTACCCGTTAATGCCATGGCTCATGAAACCGTACACAGGCAGCCTGGACAGTAGTCAGGAGCTGTTCAACTACAGGCTGAGCAAGTGCAGAATGGTGGTAGAATGTGCATTTGGACATTTAAAGGCGCGCTGGCGCAGTTTACTGACTCGCTTAGACCTCAGCGAAACCAATATTCGCACTGTTATTACTGCTTGCTGTGTGCTCCACAATATCTGTGAGAGTAAGGGGGAAAACGTTTATGGCGGGGTGGGAGGTTGAGGCAAGTCGCCTGGCTGCTGGTTACGCGCAGCCAGACACCAGGGCAGTTAGAAGAGCACAGGAGGGCACGGTACGCATCAGAGAAACTTTGAAAACCAGTTTCAGGACTGGCCAGGCTACAGTGTGAAAGTTCTGTTTGTTTCTCCTTGATGAAACCCCCCGCCCCTTGGTTCACTCCACTTCCCTGTAAGCTAACCACCCTCTCCTCCTCCCTTCGATCACCGCTTGCAGAGGCAATAAAACCATTGTTGCTTCACATTTATGCATTCTTTATTCATTCATCACACAAATAAGGGGATAACTACCAAGGTAGCCCAGGACGGGTGGTGTAGGAGAGAAGCACCAGGAGGGGTGGTGGAGGAGGGAAGGACAAGGCCACACAGCACTTTAAAAGTTTAAAACTAATTGAATGCCAGCCTTCTGTTGCTTGGGCAATCCTCTGGGGTGGAATGGCCAGAGGCCCCCCCCACCGCGTTCTTAGGCGTCTGGGTGTGGAGGCTATGGAACTTGGGGAGGAGGGCGGTTGGTTACACAGGGGCTGCAGCGGCGGTCTGTGCTCCTGCTGCCTTTCCTGCAGCTCAACCATATGCTGGAGCATATTGGTTTGATCCTCCAGCAGCCTCAGCATTGAATCCTGCGTCCTCTCATCACGCTGCTGCCACCTTTCAGCTTCAGCCCTCTCTTCAGCCCGCCACCTCTCTTCCCGGTCATGTTGTGCTTTCCTGCACTCTGACATTGTCTGCCTTCACACATTCATCTGTGCTCCGTCAGTGTGGGAGGACAGCATGAGCTCAGAGAACATTTAATCACAAGTGAGTTTTTTTCACCTTCTAATCTTCACTAGCCTCTGGGAAGGAGAAGATCCTGTGATCATTGAAACACATGCAGCTGGTGGAGGGAAAAAAAAAAAAAAAAAAAAGAGGCAGTGGTATTTAAAAAAAAAAAAAACACACAACACATTTTCTAGAACAATGGGTACACTCTTTCAGGGTAAACCTTGCTGTTAACATTACATACAGAGCACATGTGCTTTCATTCCAAGGTCGCATTTGGCTCCCCCCACCACATGGCTAGCCCCTCACCACCACCCCGTCCCCCCCCAGGCTAACAGCGGGGAACATTTCTGTTCAGCCACAGGCAAACAGCCCAGCAGGAACGGGCACCTCTGAGTGTCCCCTGAAGAAAAGCACTCCATTTCAACCAGGTGACCATGAATGATATCTCACTCTCCTGAGGGTAACACAGAGAGATAAAGAACGGATGTTGTTTGAACGCCAGCAAACATACACTGCAATGCTTTGTTGTACAGTGATTCCCTGAGTACGTGCTACTGGCCTGGAGTGGTAAAGTGTCCTACCATGGAGGACGAAATAAGGCTGCCCTCCCCAGAAACCTTTTGCAAAGGCTTTGGGAGTACATCCAGGACAGCTGCAAATGCCAGAGAAAATTAAACATGCTTGCTTTTAAAGTATGTATAGTATTTTAAAAAAGGTACACTCACCAGATACCCCTTCTCCACCTGGCAGGTCCGAGAGGCAGCCTTGGGTGGGTCCGGGGGGGGGGGGGGCGGGGGAACTGCCTCCAGGTCCAGGGTGAGAAACAGTTCCTGGCTGTCGGGAAAACCGGTTTTTCCGCTTGCTTGCTGTGAGCTAACTTCATCAATCATCATCATCATCAAAACCTGCTTCTGCATTGCCTCCATCTCCATTGAAGGAGTCAAACAACACGGCTGGGGTAGTGGTGGCTGAACCCCCTAAAATGGCATGCAGCTCATCATAGAAGCGGCATGTTTGGGGCTCTGACCCGGAGCGGCCGTTCACCTCTCTGGTAGGCTTGCCTCAGCTCCTTAAGTTTCACGTGGCATTGCTTTGGGTCGCTGTTATGGCCTCTGTCCTTCATGCCCTGGGAGATTTAGACAAAGGTTTTGGCATTTTGAAAACTGGAACGGAGTTCTGATAGCACGGATTCCTCCCCCCATACAGTGATCAGATCCTGTACCTCCTGTTTGGTCCATGCTGGAGCTCTTTTGCGATTCTGGGACTCCATCATGGTCACCTCTGCTGATGAGCTCTGGCCAGTGTGGCAAGCTGCAGGTAACCATGCAAACAGGAAATTGAAATTCAAAAGTTTGCGGGCCTTTACCTGGCCAGTGCATCTGAGTTGAGAGTGCTGTCCAGAGTGGTCACAATAGAGCACTCTGGGATAGCTCCTGGAGGCCAATATTGTCTAATTGCATCCACAGTACCCCAAATTCGACCCGGCAAGGCCGATTTAAGCGCTAATCCACTTGTCGGGGTGGAGTAAGGAAATCGATTTTAAGAGCCCTTTAAGTCAAAGAAAGGGCTTCATATTTAACGCTGCTAAATTTGACCTAAACTCCTAGTGTAGACCAGGGCTTAGAAACACAATAGGATGCAATTCTTGATCTGGACCTTCCTGCATTAAAACTGCTCCCACCCCACGCTTGGATGCATCGGTGGTTACTAGGAAAGGTTTGTTAAAGTCTAGGGCCCTGAGCACAGGGTCAGACATGAGTGTCGCTTTAAGCTGGTTAAAGGCTGTCTGACGCTCAGTCCACTGAACTGCATTTGGCAGTTAATTTTTGGTTAGGTCTGTCAGTGGGGCAGCGATTTGGCTGTATTGCCGTACAAATCACCTGTAATATCCGGCCAAGCCTGAGCCCTGGTCTACACTAGGACTTTAGGTTGAATTTAGCAGCATTACATCGATGTAAACCTGCACCCGTCCACACGATGAAGCCCTTTATTTCGACTTAAAGGGCTCTTAAAATCGATTTGCTTACTCCACCCCGACAAGTGGATTAGCGCTTAAATCGGCCTTCCGGTTCGAATTTGGGGTACTGTGGATGCAATTAGATGGTATTGGCCTCCAGGAGCTATCCCAGAGTGCTCCATTATGACCGCTCTGGACAGCACTCAACTCAGATGCACTGGCCAGGTAGACAGGAAAAGAACCGCAAACTTTTGAATTTCATTTCCTGTTTGGCCAGCGGGGCAAGCTGCAGGTGACAATGCAGAGCTCATCAACAGAGGTGACCATGATGGAGTCCCAGAATCGCAAACGAGCTCCAGCATGGACTGAACGGGAGGTACGGGATCTGATCGCTGTATGGGGAGAGGAATCCGTGCTATCAGAACTCCGTTCCAGTTTTCAAAATGCCAAAACCTTTGTGAAAATCTCCCAGGGCATGAAGGACAGAGGCCATAACAGGGACCCGAAGCAGTGCCGCGTGAAACTGAAGGAGCTGAGGCAAGCCTACCAGAAAACCAGAGAGGCGAACAGCCGCTCCGGGTCAGAGCCCCAAACATGCCGCTTCTATGATGAGCTGCATGCCATTTTAGGGGGTTCAGCCACCACTACCCCAGCCGTGTTGTTTGACTCCTTCAATGGAGATGGAGGCAACACGGAAGCAGGTTTTGGGGATGAGGAAGATGATGATGATGATGAGGTTGTAGATAGCTCACAGCAAGCAAGCGGAGAAACCGGTTTTCCCGACAGCCAGGAACAGTTTCTCATCCTGAACCTGGAGCCAGTACCCCCCGAACCCACCCAAGGCTGCCTCCTGGACCCGGCAGGCGGAGAAGGGACCTCCGGCGAGTGTACCTTTTAAAATACTATACATGGTTTAAAAGCAAGCATGTGACAGGATTAATTTGCCCTGGCATTCGTGGATCTCCTGGATGTACTCCCAAAGCCTTTGCAAAAGGTTTCTGGGGAGAGCAGCCTTATTTCGTCCTCCATGGTAGGACACTTTACCACTCCAGGCCAGTAGCACGTACTCAGGAATCACTGTACAACAAAGCATTGCAGTGTATGTTTGCTGGTATTCAAAGAATATCCGTTCTTTATCTCTCTGTGTTATCCTCAGGAGAGTGAGATCATTCATGGTCACCTGGTTGAAATAGGGTGCTTTTCTTAAGGGGACATTCAGAGGTGCCCGTTCCTGCTGGGCTGTTTGCCTGTGGCTGAACAGAAATGTTCCCCGCTGTTAGCCACAGGGAGGGGGGAGGGTTGAGGGGGTAGCCACGCGGTGGGGGGAGGCAAAATGCAACCTTGTAACGAAAGCACATGTGCTCTGTATGTAATGTTAACAGCAAGGTTTACCCTGAAAGAGTGTAGCCACTGTTTTATAAAATGTGTCTTTTTAAATACCTCTGTCCCTTTTTTTTTCTCCACCAGCTGCATGTGTTTCAATGATCACAGGATCTTCTCCTTCCCAGAGGCTAGTGAAGATTAGAAAGAAAAAAAAATGCACTCGTGATGAAATGTTCTGAGCTCATGCTGTCCTCCCACACTGACAGAGCACAGACGAACGCGTGGAGGCAAATAATGTCAGAGTGCAGGAAAGTACAAAATGACCGGGAGGAGAGGTGGAGGGCTGAAGAGAGTAAGTGGCGGGCTGGAGAGAGGGCTGAAGCTCAAATGTGGCGGCAGCGTGATGAGAGGAGGCAGGATTCAATGCTGAGGCTGCTGCAGGACCAAACCAGTATGCTCCAGTGTATGGTTGAGCTGCAGCAAAGGCAGCTGGAGCACAGACTGCCACTACAGCCCCCGTGTAACCAACCGCCCTCCTCCCCAAGTTCCATAGCCTCCACACCCAGACGCCCAAGAACGCGGTGGGGGGGCCACCGGCCAACCAGCCACTCCGCCTCAGAGGATTGCCCAAAAAACACAAGGCTGGCATTCAATAAATTGGAAAGTTGTAAACTTTTAAAGTGCTGTGCGGCATTTCCCTTCCCTCCTCCACCACCCATCCTGGGCTACCTTGGTAGTTATCCCCTTATTTGTGTGATGAATGAATAAAGAATGCATGAATATGAAGCAACAATGGTTTTATTGCCTCTGCAAGCGGTGATTGAAGGGAGGAGGAGAGGGTGGTTAGCTTACAGGGAAGTGGAGTGAACCAAGGGGCGGGGGGTTTCATCAAGGAGAAACAAACAGAACTTTCACACTGTAGCCTGGCCAGTCCTGAAACTGGTTTTCAAAGTTTCTCTGATGCGTACCGTGCCCTCCTGTGCTCTTCTAACTGCCCTGGTGTCTGGCTGCGCGTAACCAGCAGCCAGGCAATTCGCCTCAACTTCCCACCCCGCCATAAACGTTTCCCCCTTACTCTCACAGATATTGTGGAGCACACAGCAAGCAGTAATAACAGTGCGAATATTGGTTTCGCTGAGGTCTAAGCGAGTCAGTAAACTGCGCCAGCGCGCCTTTAAATGCCCAAATGCACATTCTACCACCATTCTGCACTTGCTCAGCCTGTAGTTGAACAGCTCCTGACTACTGTCCAGGCTGCCTGTGTATGGCTACATGAGCCATGGCATTAAGGGGTAGGCTGGGTCCCCAAGGATAACTATAGGCATTTCAACATCCCCAACAGTTATTTTCTGGTCTGGGAATAAAGTCCCTTCCTGCAGCTTTTGAAACAGACCAGAGTTCCTGAAGATGCGAGTGTCATGTACCTTTCCCGGCCATCCCACGTTGGTGTTGGTGAAACGTCCCTTGTGATCCACCAGAGCTTGCAGCACTATTGAAAAGAACTCCTTGCGGTTTATGTACTCGCCAGCTTGGTGCTTCGGTGACAAGATAGGGATATGGGTTCCATCTATGGCCCCACCACAGTTAGGGAATCCTATTGCAGCAAAGCCATCCACTATGACCTGCACATTTCCCAGGGTCACTACCCTTGATATCAGCAGATCTTTGATTGCGTGGGCTACTTGCATCACAGCAGCCCCCACAGTAGATTTGCCCACTCCAAATTGATTCCCAACTGACCGGTAGCTGTCTGGCGTTGCAAGCTTCCACAGGGCTATCGCCACTCGCTTCTCAACTGTGAGGGCTGCTCTCATCTTGGTATTCATGCACTTCAGGGCAGGGGAAAGCAAGTCACAAAGTTCCATGAAAGTTCCCTTACGCATGCAAAAGTTTCGCAGCCACTGGGAATCGTCCCAGACCTGCAACACTATGCAGTCCCACCAGTCTGTGCTTATTTCCCGAGCTCAGAATCAGCGTTCCACCGCATGAACCTGCCCCATTAGCACCATGATGCATGCATTGGCAGGGCCCATGCTTTCAGAGAAATCTGTGTCCATGTCCTGATCACTCATGTGACCGCGCTGACGTCGCCTCCTCGCCCGGTATCGCTCTGCCAGGTTCTGGTGCTGCATATACTGCTGGATAATTCGTGTGGTGTTTAATGTGCTCCTAATTGCCAAAGTGAGCTGAGCGGCCTCTATGCTTGCCTTGGTATGGCATCCGCACAGAAAAAAGGCGCGGAACGATTGTCTGCCGTTGCTCTGACGGAGGGAGGGGCGACTGACGACATGGCTTACAGGGAATTAAAATCAACCAAGGGGGTGGCTTTACATCAATGAGTATTTCAGGCAGGACTTCACAGCGGGTTTCAATAAGAAATGGTGCACCTAAGTAATTGTTCTTATTGGAACAAGCAGGTTGGTCTGGCCTCTGATTGATACATGGCTAGATTTATCTCGCTGCACCTTCTCTGTGAGTGACTGCAGTGTGACCTAGAGGAATGAGTCCCCTAGACGGAAGAGGGGGGGAAGTAAATGAGCACAAAACAAAGCTGGTCTATTTCTTGTTTTGATCCTCTCCATCTATCTTTTACATCTTTGGCTGGCAGCAGACGGTGCAGAAGGACTGCAAGCCATCCACATCTCATGGCTGCTCAGCAGAAGACGGTGCAGTAGGACTGCTAGCCATTCTCATCTCTTGCCTGCCTGGCAGAAGATGGTACAGTAGGACTGCTAGCAATCCGTATCAGCCTGCCTGCTCATCATAAGATGGTTCAATAGGACTGACTGCAGGACTAAAGAGAATGACCTGGTCAAGTCACTCCAAATTTAGTCCCTGCGCCCATGTCTGCCCAGGCGCTCCTGGCCGACGTGGCCAGGAGCACCTCGGACATGACGATGACAGCTACCAGTCGTACTGTACCATCTGCTGCCACAAGGCAATGGGTTGATGCTGCTGTGTAGCAATGCAGTACCACGTCTGCCAGCACCCAGGAGACATACAGTGACGGTTAGCTGAGCGGGCTCCATGCTTGCCGTGGTATGGCTTCTGCACAGGTAACTCAGGAAAAAAGGCGCGAAATGATTGTCTGCCCTTGCTTTCACAGAGGGAGGGAGGGAAGGGGGGCCTGACGATATGTACCCAGAACCACCCGCGACAATGTTTTAGCCCCATCAGGCATTGGGATCTCAACCCAGAATTCCAGTGGGCAGCGGAGACTGCGGGAACTGTGGGATAGCTACCCACAGTGCAACACTTCGGAAGTCAACTCTAGCCTCGGTACTGTGGAAACACTCTGCCAAGTTAATGCACTTAGAGCATTTTCTGTGGGGACACACACATTCGAATATATAAAACCGATTTCTAAAAAACCGACTTCTACAAATTCAACCTAATTTCATAGTGTAGACATATCCTTAGGTGCCACAAGTACTCCTTTTCTTTTTGTGGATACAGACTAACATGGCTGCTACTCTGAATCCAATATAATGTTGACATCTCACACCAAAAGGCAGTCACTTCCCTCTCCAACACATACTGAAAAACATGATGTACCCCAATGTCATTCAGCTTGCTCCATCATGCCAAACCTTAATGGTGACCTGAGCAATATTAAAGCAGAATAACTTCCCTAATGAATATTGTGTGGATCAAATGTCTTGATCTGCTGACAAGAGAGTTTGAGGTCACTATCTAGGTACTTCATGACAGAAGGAATTTGATAGAGTTGGTCCTTTACATTACTGTTACTTGCTAATAGTAAGAGTCCTGAATTCCCTGACTCTGTTTCCTAAGAGGAGCCAGAGAAGTGGACCAGTTTTTAATTGAAGTGCCAGGAAGTCCAATTTAACAAAGATCTTTTCTTCCAGTTCTTTGTTAGTGAGTTGAGTTAAATAAGTTTTAAAAACAAAAAGTTAGTCTAAAAAAATCCTCTCAATTGCTCAGGCTTCATTTCCTTGGTACTTGTAGTGTGTCCTAATTCTAACTAGGAGTTCTCTAGTCATGGGTAGATTATTGCAGGAAAGACAGGTAGATGAGATCTGAATTAATGTACAAAACAAGCAGAATAAGCAGCTTTCAGGCATTTGTTTGTATGCACAGTACCAATATCCAAGGAGGGACCACCAACCTTTCTGTTTTGCAGGTCACCTTAAAGCAACAGGTTTAAGACTATAAGGCCAGCTCCTCAGCTGGTATAAATCAGCATAGGTCTGACTTCCATGTAGCTACATAAGTTTACAGCAGCTCAGACATTAGCTAATTAGATGAGATTTCTATGTTGGCAGCTTGCTATCCTATTACCTATGTAAATTAAATTTCTAAGCACCTGACCCACTACCTATTTTAATGCTTCCAATAGTCAGTTCATCTTAAGCTCTAACAGGTTTTCTCTAACTGATATAGATGCAAAGTTCAGATCTGAACAAGCCCATTGAGGGGAGTTCAGACCTGGGATATGGTTCAACCCACTATGAGAAGAAGAATTTGTAATACTTGAAAGTGTCAGTGCTGGGACCCGCCTGCAAGAGATATAGATATCACACACACTTTAAAAAATGTAAAGCTGACTTTTAAACCTATTCCAGAGTTAACCTTTGGTTACAAAAAAAAAAATAAAATAAAATAAAAAGAAAGTTAGGTCCCCCCCATCTCCCCAGTATTTTATAATAGAACTGGTTAAATACCAGAGACAGTTATTTGTCAGGTTGATAAAACACATTTTAAGTTCAGTTAAGTGTAACTTGTCAAATAGGAGCCATAGAAGTACCTAGACAAGCTATCAGGTTATCTGAGCATATCACAAGATACCAGTATTTGTCCTGCCCTTGTTTTTAATCATTCCTCACAGTCACATTGCATAGCATAGCATGTGGCTGAGGGGCTCAAAGGATATGATGCAATGTGTTAGATCACACTTATTTTCAGATCTCTGAACTTCCCTACAATGCTGGTTTGCCAGTCAGCATAGTCTGTCTGTAGAACCAGTGGAGTCCAGCCTGGAAGGATCACTCCACTTCAATCGGCCTTCTCTGGTGGTTATTATGTCAACTGTGTATGTGTATACACACCCACACACCACATTAGGGTTGCCACCTGTCAGTGTTTTACCAGGATCATGCCTTTGAGGTAGCTGTCGCAGATGAAGTGGTTCAAATGTCTCAGTTTTTTGTACCTCAGTATAGGAAGCCTAGCTGACAAAGGCAACATGTCCAGAAGAAAGTGGATGTAGATGTATGCCCCATGTACTGCGCTGATCTGTGATTGAAGTTTCATTTCTCCCCACCCCTAATCTACATGAGAAGGATCAGGCCTTTGCAGTGCGGTACACGGTGGCTTCAGCCCTGGGACAGTGCAAACCAAAGTCTTACACTGCCTTTTGGAGCTCCCCTTCACCTACCTGAGGTCAGCATGGTCTTCGCTACAGACAGCCCCTGTGATTGGGACCAATAACTTTAGTCTGAGTGAAATCATTCTTTCAAATGTCAACTAATGAGTTATTTTCCACAGCTTGCTAAACAGAACTGGTAGAGTCTGCATGCCCTCTAGTGGTCATAGCAATAGTAACATCAACTGTAGTATATGATCTTTCAGATACATACTGTAGTTCATTTGGCTAACATTTCTGTTGCACATTAAAATTACATGGCACGTTACAACCACAGATCAGATATTCCCTGTTAAGTGCTCACTATCTAAGTTAGGCAAGAATATGTACAAGACAGCACAGGGGCAGCCCTAGAGAGGGCAGGCATGGGGATTATTCAGGAGAAGCTTACTTAATGAGTTGGGTTTTTAAGGAGGGATTCAAAGGAGGAGAGAAAAGGCACTTCATAGGTGAGGACAGGGACAGTGTTCCTGGCATAGAGGCCAGCATGTTGGAGGCACGAGGTGAAGAATGGGAGAAGGGGCCAGTAAGGTAAGAGGATCAGGAAGATGTGGCATGATGGTGATGTGAGAACAGGGATCTAGAGCAGGCAGAGCAAACTCATGGCCTTGTAGAGCTAGGTAGGAAGGACAAGGAGCTTGAATATGACCAAAACCTATGGAGGTATTTGAAGAGTGAGGGGCTCAGAGTTGTGGGAGAAGAGTACTTCGGCCGCAGCAGCAGGTGGACAGACTGGCAATAGGCAAAGTAAGGCAGGAGGGCAAAATCACTAATCAAGGGTAGACGTTTAGGTCCAGAGTTTACAATAAGAGACGGAAGTACTTCACGCTGTTATACAAATTTCTTCATGTGCTTTATGTAAATAGAACAAAGTAGATGTTATTCCCAGTAGCAAGAGGAATCAACTGTGTAAAGACACATACCACAGAACCTATTTGTCCTTTAGGTGCAGCACATGGTATAATTTTTAAAGTTTCCCAAATAGCCATAGGCCTCCTGCTCTCAATTGGGGTACTTTGGTCAAGGTGAACTGCACCCTGTACACCCTTTGCCAGCTGAGGTGGTATAAAATGCAACTCATAGCACTGAATATATGCATGGGCTGGCATCCACTACCAGACTCCGCTAGTGCAAGCAATAGTGTATTTCAGGCCTTGTCAACGTGAGAAAGTTTAACTTAAGGCAGTTTTTAAACCAATTGAGTGAAGCCAGTGAAAACCCATGTTGACATCCTGATTTTGGTTTGAGTGTGTCATTTTACTGTTATCTTAAGTCAATTCCTAATTGACTTAGTATCTAGGGTTCACACAGCCCATTGCACTGGTTTAAGCTAAATTGATCTAAATGTCAGAGTAAGTTAAATCAGTGTGCTTCTCTCATGTAAGAGAAATTTGTTAGTTTATTCAACCATATTTCTTTCTTCGCCATCTCCCCAACACTGATAGCTGAACCCACCTCATTCAAGAGGAATCTTCATAGGTCTCTGTAACAACCTGGCATCCCCAAGCAGCCCCTCACTCATGGCATTGTCATTACTCACAATCCTAGTGCATTCCCTTGTGGCATCATCCTCCGTCTCATGCAGTGGGACATTTGGCCCCCCAGCCAAGTCCTTCTGGAGTCTGGCTTCTTCCAGGCCATCAGCATTCTGAATAGTATCCTTCACCAGTATTAACACATGTAGCAAACCAAGAAGTCTTCTGCCTCCCCTGGGATTTTATGTCAGTTCCCGTTTCTTCACCAAGTGACTGAAGACAAACCACCACCACCAACTCACTCCCTCCCATACAGGGCTGAGATTTCAGCCTCTTCCAATTCTTTTTATCCCATGTCCTATTGTCAGGATACCAACCCACCAGGCCATTTCCCTCAAGGCCAGCCAGCCTCCCCTTACTCCAGAAGGGCCAACTACAGAAACTAACCCTGGTTCCTATACAGCAACACCCCACTTAACATTGTAGGTACATTCCTGAAAAATGCTACTTAAAGCAAAACGATGTTAAGCAAATCCAGTTGCCCCATAAGAATTAATGTAAATAGAGGTAGTGGGGGTTAGGTTCCAGGGAAATTTTTTTCACCAGACAAAAGACTATACACCTCTACCCAGATATAATGCAGTCCTCGGGAGCCAAAAAATCTTACCATGTTATATCAAACTTGCTTTGACCTCAAGGATTTCCGTTCTTAATAGTCACTTTCCACCCTGACTGACCCCTCAGAACCTCCCACCCATCCAACCCCCCCGCTCCTTGTCCTGACTACCCCCTCCAGAGACCCCCCCACCCCAACCACCCCTCCCAAGACCCCACCCAACCCTCTTGCTCCCTGTCCCAACTGCCCCAACCCCTATCCACATACCCCCTCCCCAACAGGCCCCCCCGGGACTCCCACACCCTATCCAACACCCCCATTCCCTGACCACCCCCAGAATCTCTGAACCATCCAACACCCCCCCCCCGCTCCCTGACCACCACCACCCCCCCACCAAGACCCTCTGCCCCATACCCAACCCCTCGGCCCTGGCCCAGCACCCTTAATATGCTGCTCAGAGCAGCGTGTTGGAGCCAGACACGCGGACCCCCCGGAGCGCACAGCCCTGCCCCCCCAGAGCGCTGCTTTACCGCGTTATATCTGAACTCGTGTTATAGCGGGTCACATTATATTAGGGTAGAGGTATATACACAAACATACACAGTATAAGTTTTAAACAAACAATTTAATACTGTACACAGCAAGGATTATTGTGAAGCTTGGTTGAGGTGGTGAAGTCAGAGGGTGGGATATTTCCCAGGGGATGCCTTACTGCTAAAGGATGAACTAGCAATCAGTTGAGTCCTCAAGGGTTAACACGTTGTTAATGTAGCCTCACACTCTACAAGGCAGCACAAACGGAGGGAGGAGACAACACAAGAGTGGCAGTTTCCCTGTGGAAATTGAACATGATGGTGAACCTATGCTATCCCACTGGACTGGAGCACACCACTCCCTCCATTTTCCAAAGTGCGGGGATGTGTGAGCACACATGTGCATGTTTGTGTGACATGCACATTGCTCTTTAACTGCACAGACCCCACTCTAAGTACATTGCCTTTTTAATTAGATCAGCAAGTTGAAACAGCAACTGCTGCCAGTAAGCTCCCTCTGAGCCCTGTCCCATCCCATCCCCCCCCTCCATGGGGATGGGGTACAGGAGCAGTGGGAGGGGGACACCCTGACATCTGCACCACTCCTCCTCCCCCCACAGCAAGCAGGAGGCTTCAGGGAGCAGCTCCAAGGCAGAGGACAGGAGCAGCACATGGCAGTAGGGGGAGGGACACCTGAACTGCTGGGCAATTGATAGCCTGCTAAGCAACTGCCAAACAGGGAACTTAGGGGAGCTGATAGGGGGGCTGCTGGCCCACCCTGGTTCCAAGCCCCCACCAGCTAGCTCCAACCGGCTGCTCTTCCTGCAAGCAGTGGACAAAGCAGGCAGCTGCCAAACAACATGACAAGGGAGCATTGCACAACTTTAAAGAAGCATATTCTCTAATTGATCGGCAATGAAACAATAACTTTAAGTGAGGAATTACTGTACCTTGTTCCTCTCTTTTCCCTTACAGAGGGGTTCTTCTATTTCTCAACCCTGAACAGACAGATACCTTTCCTTTCTCCTCAGGAAATAACATAATATCTTCTTCCTCAAGTGCACGGAGCTCCTTCCGTTATGGAAACCACCCATCTCTTCCCCAGCTGGGTCTGATACTGAATTGAACCTGACACACCCTCCAGGTGCAACAGGGTGAGCTAACTGGTTTCTCAGGCTTCCATTAGTGCTTTGTTGACCTCTGTGGGGTTTATCCACCCCAACACAGCCTCACACATAGGGGTATGATAATTGCCAAAAAATATAGAGTTATAAGATATCACATTACCTCAGCATCTCACCTCACATTATAGTTATGAAATACAACACATTCAGAAATTAAAATTAATTAATTTAAACAGTACACCTGACCTCAGAAGATTTCAGCAAGAAAAATATACATTACACAGAATATACAATATCAAAGCTATCAGCAAGTCATACAAAATATAATCCATATCTTTAGTCAAAAAAGCCAGTGTCTGAAAATTTCACAGGCCTTGTTTTAGACAATAGACATTGGGTCTGATTTAAAACAGAACAAAACAAAAAAAACATAGGAACATAGGAATTGCCAGACTGGGTTAGATCAAAGGTCTACATAGTCCAGTATCCTGCCCCAAACAATGGTCAGATGCTGCAAGAGCCATTGCAGTAGGCAGATGTGGAATAATCTGCACTTTACGGAGGTCTCACCTTGACCTGTAGTAGTTAGAGTTTGGCTTAAAACCTGAAGCACAAGATGTAATATCTCTTCCAAATTTTTCATTGTCAATTATTATAACTCTGGATATTCTTGATATCCATATAAATGTCCAATCCCTTTGAGATTCTTATTAGGTTCTTGGCTTTAATAACTTTCTGTGGCGGTGAGTTCCACAGTTTAATCACATGTGTGGAAAAAAGTATTTCCTTTTATCAGTTTTGTATTTCCCACCTTTTAATGTCATTGAATGTCTCCTTGGTCTTCTGTTATGAGACAGGGAGAACAAAAGCTCTAATCTTCCTTCTCTAGATCATTCATTATTGTATATACTTTCATCATAGCTCCTCTTATTCACCTCTTTTCTAACAATCCTAATCTTTTCAATTTCTCTTCATATGAGAGCTTTTTCAGGCCTTTGATCATTCTTGTCACTTTTCTCATTAACCCCTTCCAGCTCTGCAATATCCTTTTTGAGACTGATTGATCAGCACTGGACACAGTATTCCAAATGATGGCACATCAAGGATTTATAGAAAGGCATTATAGTATTAGTTTCCATCCCATTTCTTAAGCATCCTAACATCTTGTTAGCTTTTTTTTTTTTAACCACAGTAGCACATAGAGCAGAGGTTGAGGTTTTCATTGATGCCTGGATCCTTGTCTTGGGTTGACACTTGTAAAGTGTAAGAGTAGTTTAAAAGAGTTTTCAATTTTACCTTTTCAATTATAATCTTCAGTGATCATTGTTGGTGCAAAATTAGTGGTTGTAGTGAGACCCCTTTAAAAATCAGGCCCATAATGATTTCAGAAGGTTTTGGCATAAAGAAGAATCCAGTAATAGTAGTATTTCATATACCAGATTAAAATGACACAATAGAATCTGGCCCACTGGGCAGATCGGTTTTGGTAATATTGTCCTTTATGGGGAGAGAGAGGGGTTAATTATTCCACTTGTGCTTTGAGAATTTTGATGGGCACTTTTTATATTATTATTATTTCTTTATTTATTAGTATAGCAATATCATCCAGAGGCTCTGATAAGGGAACAGGGCCTAGCTGGGCTATGCACTGAAAAATCTAATACATTTAATAGAAAAAGACCTGAGAACAGTCATCTCCCTGGTGCCTAAAATGACAGAAGATTTTTTTTCTTGGTTTAAGAATCAATCTAATACTGAAATAACTTCACAGAAGTCCGTAAGGGTTCAATCCTGCAGGTTGCTCATCCAGTATAATGAATAATGATAATGAAAGTAAACAGTCTGCAAACAATTCAGGATGGCTGCTACAAAATGAGATGCATATTTTTTCCATCTTTTTGAGTTGTTTTCTTTAATCAGCAATAAATCATCCAGACTAAAATACCTGATTTGATCTTGCTGTATGGAAAATATAACATAGAGAAGGCCAAACTGCTAGCACTCAGTGTTTGCACTTCCACATAGTGCAGAGAAATATGCACGGATGCTCAGCAATGTGAGCAGACATTCACACCTTCATTGAACTGAGATCTTATTATTATTGTAATGCCTGGGAACTCCACTCAGGAATCAGGACCCCTTTGTACTAGGTGCTAGTAGTATGGACATGGGCATTGCGGGCTGGTGATTGAGCATGACCAGGGCAAAGGCATTTCAATCCAATCCAGTGAATGCTAGTCATGGGATTTTTTCAGTTACTTCTATTGCTAATCTGGAGTACTGGCTACTAGGTGAAATTTGAGAAGAAAAGGAAAGCTGCAGAAGTCTTCAGTGTCACCATCTGACACAGAAATGCGTCCAAGCATTCCAAAGAACAGTATCTCTCAGGCAGCTGCTTAGTGCCTAATGATGCAGGCTTGGCACAGCGTTCTTGATGACCTGACAGATTGCAATGTCCATTCCCCTCACCTAACCTTACTGAACTGGAATGTAACAATGCACTGCATTCAATAATCCCACCAGCACCTTAGGACTGCTGTCTAACAACTCTTCTCTACAATCTTCTGTAGGATCAAGTCCCATGATTGATATCAAGAAGACAGAGCATGTTTCAGAGATTTTTCCCCTCCCTCAACATATGGTTTGAGCAGCTTCTCAGCACTCTCTGCTGCTAAAGAATGGAGCCATACCAGTAAAGGAAAAGAGAAGGAATTGTGCTCCAAGAGTGTGTATACACTGCAATAAAACACCCATGGTTGGCCCGCGGCAGCTGACTCAGGCTCATGCAGTGTAGATGTTCAGACTCGGTCTGCACTGCAATTTTATAGCACTGCAGCCCAAGCCCTGAGAGCACAAGTCAGCTGACATGGGCCAGTAGCGAGTGTTTTATTGCAGTTTAGCCATATACCCCAAGTGGACTATTCTATTTTGCACTTTCCCCCAGATAGTATTCTACAATGAAGAAATTGATTGTGGAGTCTGTTCAACAGTGCAAACGTCTAAAGCAATCTTATCATGCCCAATCCTGGGCTATATCCACCTAGCTCTGCTTATTCTCCATTGAGTTAACCCTGAGCAGGGCCAGATTTAGGGGCAGGCAACCCAGGCGACCACCTGGGGAGCCAGACTTTGGGGGCACCAGGTTCAGGGTGCTGTTTGTGTTGTTAGCAACAAAAAGGAAAACAGAATGTTTGAAGTAACATGTTTCAGACATTCCATATGTGGATTCATTTTTCACTAATCTCCTAGAATGTTCTGGACCTTTGTAGAATTTCATGGAACCTTCCAGCCTTTCTGAGAACTTCATTTTCCTTGAACCTCCTAGAACAGTCAGCCATGCCCTCGGGGGTATACAAGGGGAAGGGCACCACCAGTCAGTCAGTGAGATATAAGAACGAAGTGAAGTGAGAGCCCATCTGTGATACTGCGAACCTTGTTTTATTGTGTAATTATGAACATGTACTTGTGTTTTACAACTTGAAGAGTATAAGTAGCAACTAATAAAGGACAAATGCAATAAAAAAAAAAGTATTCAAAAGTTTAACAAATGGGGGGGAGGGCACCAAAGACGCTCCTCGCCTGGGGCACCATTTCGTCTAGGGCTATCCCTGAGGTTATTCCACCAATGAACATCACCAAACAAGAGTGTCCTCTTGAGAAGCCTCCACATTGTTGCCTCTGCTCACTAGGATGACTGACCCAATGAAAAAACAGACACGAGTAGAAGTTTGAGGGGAAAAAATGTTAATTTGGCTCTTATATGTTGTTCCCACCCAGCCCAGATGTGTGTTTTCATGGTTCTCATCTAACGGTAGATATATCATATTAATGATGTTGGGGACATTGAGGCATGGCCACTAGGTAACTTGAGGGGATGGAAGACCACGAGTGTCGATGAAGCCCCCTCGCACTAGACCCAGGTGTCCTTGGCCCCCCCCTCCCGCCGGGAGGCACTCGCAGCAGCTCTGCATACTAGGCCCAAGTGTCCTTGGCCCCCCCGCCTGGAGGCACTCACAGCAGTTATGCTGAGAATCTGCAACGATATGCTGCAGAGTCAGACTGCCTGAAACTAAGCAAGGCCAAACAGGGCAGATATGGAAGAACAATGCTGAATAAAGCAGCTTTATGTATAGTTTAAGAAATAATACAGAGAACAAGGGCACTTGCTGGGAACTGGATTGGCTGGCTATATGGATACTTAGGGCAGCTTGCTATTGGATAAGTATGCTGAAAAAAAGGATGTATAAAAGCCTGTGTAACTTCCTGCTCTGTGTGCAGGATTTGAGATTTTATTCTCCCTGTACCTTTTTGCAGCTGCAAATAAACTTTTCTGCTTCTCCATCCTGTTGTGATTATTGGGTGTAGCACACCGGGTAGCAAACGAACCCAAGCTGTTGTTTAGCCTCTCGGCACTGGGTGCCAGCAACAGCTTTTGGCGTCCCTGGGTGGGTGACGAGGCCGCTATTTAGCCTTGCCCGGACCCCTCCTGGAGGTCGAGGATTGCGGCGACAACCGATGCCCAGCGCGCACCAGTGAGTTAATCGGGGGCCTCGGAGGAGACGCGATTTGATCAATCCTGGAGGGCGCAACGGTGCAACGCACTCATATAGTGGAGAAGCAGTTGTGGACGACGGTGAAGAACCAGTCCCTTAGACATGGGGGAGGAGCAGCTGCAGGCGACGGTGAAGAACCGGTCCCTTGGATAAGGTAGGAACCTTTTGAAATCCGGATTGTATGCTCTGTTGGAACCTGGGGACACCCAGAGTTACCCTGTAGGTATGGGACAGGGACAAAGCTCAGGGGTTAGGGCACAGTGTATGCCCCTAGAATGCATTCTAGCAAACTGGAAGGTATTTGGTGCGGATCCGATGACTAAGAGCCAATTAAAACGATTCTGTACAGTTGACTGGCCTCAATATCAACTAGAGGACCAGGAGTGGTGGCCACCAGGAGGGTCAATTAATTACAACACGATCCTCCAATTAGTTTTGTTTTGTCAGTGAATGGGTAAATGGAATGAACATTTGTATGGACAAGTGTTTATGGCTTTAAAAAAATAGAATAGAGCTGTAATTCTGCAGAGTTGTAATTTGACTCCGACTGGTTCGGTAGTAGCTAATGTTAGTCCCCAGACCCCCACCCCCACTGTAATGGCAGAGCCGGTGTCCCCTTCGGCCCCCACATCCCCACCTTATTAGGGTAGGATGCCTCGGGTTACAGAGATTGCCCCCTTGGTGGGACTCTATCCTTTGCTTACCGAGACTGTTGTGGCTTGCCCAGGGGCAGACGGACGTCAGGCTACCACTATGCAAGTTTACACCCATGTGCCATTCAATCCAATAGACTTAGCAGCTTTTAAAACACAGGCTGGGGAATTCTCAACGCACCCAAGCAGGTTTATTTCAGTCTTTGAGGGGTGCTTCAGTAGTCACAAGCCGGATTGAGACGACTGTAATATCCTCCTGAGAACCCTGTTGTCTGAGGTAAAGGAATCAGGTCACAGCTAAGGCAAGGGGAGCATCAGCGTTCAAGCGAAAAGAAAAAAAAAAGAAAGGAAGCTATCTGTCAAGTTCCTACCCTAAGTAATCGTAAGCGGCTCAGGGCATTTCTGGGTATGGCAGGCTTGTGCAGGATCTGGATCCCAGAGTTTGGACTGTGGGCTAAACCCCTGTACGACTGTGTAAAAGGAGCGGATCATGACCCCTTCTATTGGACCCCAGAGGCTGACAGGGCATTTAAAATCCTGAAAAGGAAATTGATGGAAGCCCCGGCTCTGGGCCTGCCGGATCTCTCTAAGCCGTTTCAGTTGTATGTACATGAACGAAAGGGGGTGGCCCTAGGAGTACTCACACAGCTGTTAGGAGCATGGAGACGTCCTGTAGCTTATTTTTCTAAGCAATTGGATCAGGTTGCAAAGGGTTGGCCGGCATGTTTACGGGTGGTCGCAGCTACTGCCCTAGTGCTTGAGGAAGCCAAGAAGCTAACATTGGGAGGGGTTATGCAATCTATACTCCCCATGTGGTCCGAGCCTTATTGGATGCAAAGGGTGGGCTTTGGCTCACCCAGGCTCGGATTGCTCGGTACCAGGCTAAGCTGTTAGAGAACTCTGAAGTCACTTTACAGCCTTGCCCCTCCCTTAATCCAGCCACTCTTTTGCCCGAAACAGAGGAACAGAAACATGACTGTTTAGAGATCATAGATGCCCAGTACTCCAAGCCGTCCGGATTTAAAGGATGTACCCCTCCCAAATGCAGATTATGAGTGGTACACTGATGGTACCACTGTAATAGATGTAATAGTACTGTAATAGATGGGCAAAGGAGGGCGGGTTATGCTGTTGTGACCCTCCATGACACCGTGGAAGCTGAAGGTTTGCCTGCTGGGACCTCTGCCCAGCTTGCCGAACTAATAGCCCTGACCCGTGCACTTGAGCTGTCAAAAGGAAAGCGGGTCAACATTTTTACTGATTCAAAGTATGCTTTTGGTGTGCTGCATGCTCATGCTGGCCTATGGAAGCAAAGGGGAATGCTGACAGCCCAAGGCTCCCCAGTCAAGTACGGGCCGCAAATCCTCCGGCTCCTAGAAGCCGTACAACTTCCCTTGGAAGTGACGGTGGTACACTGTAAAGCCCATCAAAGGGAGGATCAAGATGTGGCCAGAGGTAACGCCCGGGCAGATAGAGCGGCTAAGCATGCTGCCACCCTGCCATCCCCTCAGACTGAGAACGCCCATATGCATGCCGTTATCCCATCAGTAGGGGAGCTTCCAACCCCACAGTACTCTGGGGAGGAGAGACAGCTAACTGACAAACTCGGTCTCCGGGAAAAGGAGGGATGGCTCCATTCCCCAGAAGGGAAGGTCCTCCTACCAAAGGGCCTGATCCGGCCAGTGCTGCAGAAACTACATCAAACCACTCATGCTGGCAGGGAAGCATTTATCCAGCTAATGGGAAAATACTTTATCACTTCCGGACTCCGACCTGTGGCTGCCCAGGTACAAGCAGACTGCTTAGTCTGCCAAAAGAATAACCCCCGACCGGGACATCCTGTGCCACCAGCTGCCCTAGAACCCACTCCGGGCCCCGGACAAGTATGGCAAATAGACTTTACTGAGTTTCCCCGACCCAAGGGTTCAAATATCTCCTTGTCATAGTGGATCGGTTCAGCGGATGGCCAGAAGCCTTCCCATGCCGTAATTGCACTGCCAGAACAGTGTTCCTCAAGTTTGTTAAGGAGATCATTCCTCGCTTTGGACTCCCCCTGTGGATGGAATCTGACAATGGGACACATTTCACGTCAAAAATCATTCAAAGCATCTCACATGCCTTACAAATCCCCTGGAAACTCCATACGCCCTGGAGACCGCAAGCCAGTGGGGTAGTGGAGCGTACCAATCAGACCCTTAAACGGCATCTCTCAAAAGTGTGCCAAGAAGCCTCACTGCAATGGCCTGATGCTTTGCCCCTCGTCCTACTTCGTATCCGTGTTCTCCCTAAGGGTAGATTAGGGCTTAGTACCTTTGAAATTATGTTTGGAAGGGCATGGCCTATGATTGGCACCCCAGTTCGTCAGGGGAATGTGACAATGGTTTTTTGTCACAGTATATGTGTTCCCTGTCTGCTGTTCTCTTGTCTCTTCACAGGTATACCAAGGATTCCCAGCCTCTCCCCTTGAACTCTCCCGTCCACTCCTTACAGCCCGGTAACTCAGTGCTTGTTTGTACCTGGAAAGACGAGCCTCTCCAGGAAAAGTGGAAAGGACCCTATACCGTCCTGCTGATCTCCCATACAGTGGCAAAAATCAAGGGACACAAGAACTGAATCCATCACTCTCGTCTGAAGGCAGTACCCGCCCCCTCGTCAGCAGAACAGTGGACCGTCCAACCTGCTGACTCCTCATCTAGTGACGATCTCGGGCTAAAGCTACTGTTTAAAAGACACAAATAGTGGGCACCTTAACGCTAAAATGTGCCCACCCAGGTACTAAAGACCCTGGGTTAAAAAGACTCTGGTGATAATTAATTGGGTAACATTGTTATTCTCTGTATTGGTATTTCCAAACTGTGCATATCGGGAGCATAACTCCTTTGTTTCGCTTGCGTACCATGTTGCTACTTTAACAAACCAGACTGATTGCTGGGTATGTGCTCCAACTCCACTGTCCCCCAAAACGGGAATGCCCCTTGACATGCTGCCCTTGACCCTAGCAGAATTAGCCGCCACCAAAGAGCAGGAAAGAATGGACTCGCCGTTCTGGAACAAGACCTCTTTACAGCAAGCCACCTATCAGGACCAGGAGTATTCAGTTGCAGTACTCACTGAGGGAGTGTTATGTTTTACCCGAAACCAATCTGATCACTATGGGCGTCCTATGGGAAAAAGCTCCTGTGTTATTACACAGTGGGCTGATGGGTATTGGATAAAGACCAAAAGGGGAGGCCAACAGTGTGGGTGTAATGGTTCCTCCCCTTTTAGGGAAACTCTTACAAATAATCTTACCACAAAAGAAAGGTTTGGAAATGTAACTTGCCGTCCAGTTAACATCTCCAATGTAGCAAGCCAATGGTGGGTTTGTAGTGGTCCCTATGGCGAGTGTAATTTGAACGGCACAATTAGAAACACCCCCACTTGTACCCAATCAGGAGGATGGGATGCCCCCTTAAAGGCATATGAACTGTTTGGAAAAGCAGCCAAAGCAGCCTTAAATATCCCAGGAATCCCCTTAAGAAACTGTCCTTACTGGGCCCTACAGGGTCACTATTTTGTATGTGGCCGAAAGGCTTACAAGGTGCTGCCAGCCAACTGGACAGGTAGCTGTTATATAGCTCATGGAGTTCCTCATCTGTCAATAACTGCCACACTGCCCAAAGAAAAGATTAGAAACACCTCTGTTGAGTTACAAGAAAAGACCCTGCGGCAACTGACTACGGCATTGGAGGGCAATATGAAGAATTCCCTCACAACCGAGTTCGTAGGGTGCTCTGTACTGGGAATAGCGCCACTGTTTACCGGGCCAGCCATGGCATGCATAGGCCGCTATACTGTAAGGCTGCAAATGGTACTTTAAAAAGTGGCCTTAAAATTAAAGGACTCGGTTAGTAATTTAAAATTAGCAGTAAAAACATTAAATAAAAAGGTGCAGCAGCTCAGGAAGTTTTCCCTCCAAAACAGGCTGGCTTTGGACTATCTCTTGGCATCCCAAGGAGGGGTTTGTGCCCTCGTCGGGCCCCAATGTTATGTATATATAAATAATAGCAGTTATAAAATCTATGAAAAGGTGGTACAAGCTGAGGCCCATGCCCGAGCTGAAGCACAGGCTGCCTATACTGCCCCAGAGAGCGATTAGTTGCAAACCTTGTTTTCAAGCTGGGGTTTGTCGTCTTGGCTTAGTGGTTTATTCAGCCTGTTATTAAAACTTTTCTTTCCTGTATTGCTTGTATTACTGGTAGTATGCTGTGCAGTATCATGTGTTAGGGCCCTTTTGCAAAAGTTAATAAGTCATTCTCTTCAGGGCTATCACAAAGTGCTTATGCAAAGTCCTATTGTAAAGAAATAAGTAGCTCAAGTGAGAAAACTCAGAGCCAAGGTTGTTGAGTGTTCTCAAAAGGGGGAGTTGTTGGGGACACTGGGGCATGGCCACTAGGTAACTCGAGGGGATGGAAGACCACGAGTGTCGATGAAGCCCCCTCGCACTAGGCCCAAGTGTCCTTGGCCCCCCCTCCCGCCGGGAGGCACTCGCAGCAGCTCTGCGTACTAGGCCCAAGTGTCCTTGGCCCCCCCGCCTGGAGGCACACACAGCAGTTATGCTGAGAATCTGCAACAATATGTTGCAGAGTCAGACTGCCTGAAACTAAGCAAGGCCACACAGGGCAGATATGGAAGAACAATGCTGAATAAAGTAGCTTTATGTATGGTCTAAGAAATGATGCAAAGAACAAGGGCACTAGCTGGGAACTGGATTGGCTGGCTATATGGATACTTAGGGCAGCTTGCTATTGGATAAGTATGCTGGGACAAAAGGATGTATAAAAGCCTGTGTAACTTCCTGCTCTGTGTGCAGGATTTGAGATTTTATTCTCCCTGTACCTTTTTGCAGCTGCAAATAAACTTTTCTCCTTCTCCACCCCGTTGTGATTATTTGGTGTAGCACACCGGGTAGCAAACCAACCCAAGCTGTTGTTTAGCCTCTCGGCACTGGGTGCCGGCAACAATGATGAAAACAACAATAGGCTTATGTTTAAAAAAGTACAGGTAACAAATCTGTTTTATTTGTAATAAAACAAAACTCTTGTAGATCAGTTTAGCTCAGTACCATTATACAGTGTTATACTGTCACTTACGTGTTTGCTTGGGGGAAAATGTGGCTTTATTTGTTAACTAAAGTCTTTTGTCTTTGTGCTAGTCAGTTCATTGTACTAATTGATCATTGATGTTGCTTCCCATTCTGACTTCAAGTCACCTGAAAAAGTAGCTAATCAGTACACTGGATTTATCATTTTACTAACCAGGCCAAGATGTACTTTCCTTTATCTGTATTCAGCTGTAATAAAATGAACCTCTAAAATATATGGAGATATTAGGTATGGCAGTGGCAGGTGTTGAAGAGGGTGTGGCATTTGCCCCTACACTGACCCATTCCCTTACTGTTCCAACTTTTTGTTTTGTTAGAACTATCCAGTGCAGGGGCGGGCAAACTTTTTGGCCTGAGAGCCACATCGGGGTTGTGAAACTGTATGGAGGGCCGGGTAGGGAAGGCTGTGCTTCCCCAAACAGTCTGACCCCTGGCCCCATCCGCCCCCTCCCACTTCCTGCCCCCGACTGCCCCCCTCAGAACCCCTGACCCATCCAGTCCTCCCCCCTGCTCCTTGTTCCCTGATCACCCCCTCCCAGGATACCCCGTCCCTAACCGCCCCCCCTAGACCCCATCCCCTATCTAACCCCCTCTGCTCCCTGTCTTCTGACTGCCCCAACCCCTATCCACCCTCCGACAGGCCCCCCTGGGGCTCTGTCTATCCAACCCCCCATTCCCCGTTCCCTGACCGCCTCCCCAGAACCTCTGCCCCATCCAACCACCCCTGCTCCCTGTCTCCTGACTGCCCCCTGGAACTCCCCGCCCCTTATCCAACTCCCCGCTCTCTGCCTCCTTACCATGCCACTCAGAGCAGCAGGAGTTTGCAGCACCACTGCCCGGCTGGAGCCAGCTATGCTGCCGTGCTGCCTGGCAGGAGCAACGGGCCAGAGCACTGACGGCATGGCACGCTGAGGCTGCGGGGGAGGGAGAACAGCAGGGGAGGGGCCGGGGGCTAGCCTCCCTAGCCGGGAGCTCAGGGGCCAGGCAGGATGGTCCCACGGGCCATAGTTTACCTACCTCTGATCCAGTGCCTGAACTTTACAGATAAAAAGATTTCCTCCTGCTCCCACTCAAGTCAATGGAAGAATTCTCAATAATTTAAACAGGAGCAGGCCTGTAAATATGCTAAATAAACATGTACTCAAATAAGAAGTCATATTCTATATAGAATGATATTGCCAGTTCACAATAAAAAGATCAATCCTGTAAGCCCATGTCCGTATGAATAGGCCCTTTGCAGTCCATGGGATCTTTCAGAAGAATACATTTTTGCAGGTTTAGGCCCTGTCATAAATATAAAGGGAAGGGTAAACACCTTTAAAATCCCTTCTGGCCAGAGGAAAAACCCTTTCACCCGTAAAGGGTTAAGAAGCTAGGATAACCTCGCTGGCACCTGACCAAAATGACCAATGAGGAGACAAGATACTTTCAAAGCTGGAGGGCGGGGGGGAGAAACAAAAGTTCTCTCTGTCTGTGTGATGTTTTTGCTGGGAACAGAAAAGGAATGGAGTCTTAGAACTTAGTAAGTAATCTAGCTAGATATGCACTAGATTCTGATTCCTTTAAATGGCTGAGAAAATAGCTGTGCTGAATGGAATGGATATTCCTGTTTTTGTGTCTTTTTGTAACTTAAGGTTTTGCCTAGAGGGATTCTCTATGTTTTGAATCTGATTACCCTGTAAGGTATTTACCATCCTGATTTTACAGAGGTGATTCTTTTACTTTTTCTTCTATTAAAATTCTTCTTTTAAGAACCTGATTGCTTTTTTCATTGTTCTTAACATCCAAGGGTTTGGGTCTGTGTTCAACTATGCAAATTGGTGAGGATTTTTATCAAGCCTTCCCCAGGAAAGGGGGTGTGGGGTTTGGGGAGGATTTTGGGGGGAAAGACGTTTCTAAGCGGGCTCTTTCCCGGTTATATATCTGTTAGACACTTGGTGGTGGCAGCAATAAAGTACAAGGGTAAAATAATTTGTACCTTGTGGAAGTTTAACCTATGCTGGTAAAAATAAGCTTAGGGTTTTTTTCATGCAGGTCCCCACATCTGTACCCTGAAGTTCAGAGTGGGGAAGGAACCTTGACAGGCCCAAACAAAAAAAGAAACCTCTTCTCATACAAGCAGCCCTTGCCCACATGAGTAGTTGTATTAACTTCAGTGGGATTATTTGCATGGAAAAGTATTACTCAGGTGAGCAAGGGTTACAGAAGAAGGGTCCTAACTTTTTTCTGTATCAGGTAGAACCTACAGTGATATTGGTGGAATATAGGTTCATTACTCACAGCTCCCTAGCGCAGCCCTTTCCTGATATTAAGAAAAGCAAAACAAAAGATAAATTAACAGAAGGCGAGACACTAGTGAAAGCCAGGGCCCTATGGAACTTTGTTATCAACATGTTCTATCAGTTCAGCATTAGTCTCTCCAGCTTTTTTTCTTATAGGAGTAAAAAAAAAAAAAAAAAGGCCTTTCCTTGTTTTTCTTACCCTTTTTTGTGGTTACATCATTACTACAATATTGGATTTTGAAACATAACCCCATGTTCAGTAGTAACAAATGGACAGATGCCAAAATAGATGAGACCTTATGTATATTAATAATTCACATTATTGTAGTACATACTAGGCCCCATGTGCTGGGCACTGTACATACACATCATCAGAGCCAGTCCCTGCCCCAAGAGCTTGCAATCTAAATAGATAAAACAGACCACAGTTGGGAAAAGAGGCAAAGTGACTTGCTTAAGGTCACACAGGAAGTCAATGGCAGCACCTGAAAAAGACTAGTCTCCTGTCTCCCAGCCCTGTCCCCTCCCTGTTAGTTCATGTTGCCTCTCCAGCTATCCCTACCTTCGATTCCTGGTTCTGTCAAGTCACTAAACTCTGTGTCTCAGTTTCCTCAGCTGCAAAATGAAGATGATGATACATTCCCACTTTTGTTTTGAGGCCTTAGGACAAAAGGTACTATGTGATCATTATTATTAAAATTACTACATAGGATGAACAACATTACCAAGATGCCACTGAAACTAATTTTTCCATTCCTGACTGATTTTTACCTGTGCAGCTTTAACAAAATTAACAGGGTTTTTTTTTTTTTGTTTCTTTTGCATTTAATATACAATAGTAATTTGCTAGTAAACTGTGAACTTAACATTCTAAAATATATTTGATTACATCATCTCTGGAGGTTCAAATTAAAAACGCCAGCAGATGGTAGTGACTGAATAGTCTGTGCGACACATACAGAGTCTAGTGAATAGGGCACTGCATGAGGCATCAGAAGACTATGGATGGTTCTATTCCTGGATCTGCCATGGATCTGCTGTGTCACCTTGGGCAAGTCACTCCACTTCTGTCTTGTCTATTTAGATTGTGAACTCTTCGGGGCTGGGACTGCCTCTCACTATATTTGTACGGTGTCTAGCACAATATGGTTTGTAGGGACTACTTCAATACAAAGAATGACAATTTATAGTCATAGCCCAATTAGCTAATTCTTTGGGCCACCAAAGCTCACCCAAAAAGCAGTGCAGGGCTCCAGAAGATGCACTTGCTATTGTTAAGCCAACAGTAAGTAATCCGAATTCTCAGTGAATTCAAAAATTACTTCAAAGTTTTTCTGATGTAACTCAGAGATATAAAACTCTAGTTACTTTTATTAAAACTGGGTTGACACAAACTATGTATTTTAGCAGCCAAATTCTTGTGCCTGGGAAATCACAGGACAGTTGAATAAAGTAACAAATAAAAGTTGCTTTTCTCAGCATCCAGGATAGATCGGTACCATTGACAGTCGGCTTTCTCTGATCAGTTGATTTGTTTGTAAGATACATTATAAAGCTCTGCTGCAGACTTCCGAGAGCGTATCCCACAGAGGGTTGGAGGAGCCATTCAGTTAGCGTGGCATCAGTTTTGGTCAGGGGGCATGCTCTGGATCTGATCTCAAGGGCCGCTTCTCCGCAGCCTCCAAGTCTTCAGGGGACGAATGCTCACACGCCCGTTGTCACCTCGCAGGTGAGAACAATATTCACTCGTGTGAACGCTACGGCAGCCCTGCCTTGGGCAGCAACCGCTGGGTCGGTGGGGGATTGACCCCCCCTGCCCTGCACCAGGCACCGAGCGGTTCTGTGGGGATTACCGCACTCTGCAGCCCCGCTGCTGGGGACGCCGGACGCGCCTGATTACGCTGCCCCTCTCCCGCAAACCCTGCAGCACCCGCCGGGTTCAGACGCCCCCGCAGCCCATGTCCGGCGCGAGCGAGACGCCCCGCCCCATCGTTCTCGGGTGGCCCGCAGCCCTCTCCCCCGCCCCTCCCTGCTGCCGCCGCTGCTGCTGCTGGGGGCTGTAGTGCGGCGCAGCGCCCTGGGCGGCGGGAGCGGCCGGCGCCGGAACTACATTTCCCGGCATGCCGTGCTCGGAGCGCCGCTGGCTGGCGCAGGCGGCGCGCGGGGGCTGCGGGCGGCTGCTCCCGCCATGTCGCTGCTGCTGCTGCGTGGGGCTGGGGGCGCCCGGGGCGCGCTGCGTCCATGCTGCCCCTGGGGCCGCGCCGCCTCCCGCAGGGGGCTCAGCTCCTCCTCCGGCGCCGGGGTCCGGCCCGGGCGGCGCTCGCTGCTGGCCGGGCTGGCGGGGGCCGCGGCGGCGCTGGCCGGGCTGGGGCTGGCGCGGCGGGCGGAGATGGTGTCGCGGGAGCCGGTGGCGCCCAGCCTGGGGGAGGCGGCGGAGGACGAGGACGAGCTGTCCCGGCGCTGCGGGGATTTCATGGCCCCGCCGGTGAGCGGGCTGCGGGAGCTGCGGAGCCGGCGGCAGGACGTGCGGAGCCGCATGGAGATGCTGATCATGGAGACCCAGAGCCAGGTGTGCCGCGCCCTGGCCCAGGTGGATCGCGGCGCCGCCTTCACCGTGGACCGGTGGGAGAGGAAAGAAGGTGACGAGCCGCGGGGGCCGGGGAGCGGGGCCGAGGGTGCGGGGCCCGGAGTGGGAGCCTGGCTGCGCGCACCTGGGGGGTGAGTTGCACGCATGGTGGGCGGACCGGAGGATCCTTACAGGGTGTGTGTGCCCGGCCGTATGTACTCCGGGTATAACAACAAGTTGACAGGTGGGCGATCAGACCGCAAACCCACGGTGAAGCCGCACCCTGGGTAGATCGTGCCGACCGCTAAGATACGGGAGGGGATTGTTTCTCTTCCACGCTTTCCCAGCTTGTCATGAGCAGGGTGGGAAGCGGGTCCTGCGGGTGTTAATCATTTGATCCGTCAGGGACAGATCCGCACATCACATTACCACTGGTCAAAGAAAAAGAGGGGTGCCAAAAGGAGGCATGCTCATGTGTGCATCATCTGGAGAATGTTGTATCTCATTGACCCTTCCTCTGGCCTCTTTCCTTTCCAATATCAGAGCTCTGCTGCACCCTGAAAATAAATTAGGAATTCCTAGGAACAGGTCTTTGTGTCTCTAGCAATTAAGCAATCACTTCCCACCCAGTGTAAAATAAAATGTGTTATGTTAAGCCAAAAAGCAGTTGAGTAATTCTCTTGTAAAATATTGCAGTCATCAGTTGTTGCCAAACAGGGTAGAGTTGTTTGAGGTATGGACAGATTCTGTTTTATTATGATGCTTTTCTTGTAGATACCACATTTCTGCCTCTACTCTCCAAGGCATAAATTCTGGGCATTTCTCACAGTCACATACAGATTCTAAAAGGGACGATATAAATGGTTAAGGCTTGAAAAATTTACCAGACACATACTACATAGAAAAACAAACCTACTGTACAAAAGAAAGCTAGGCCCTACCAGTGAGTCCAGAATAAAGGTATTAGTGAGAAGTCTGGCTCTATCCCGAGTCCTCTCCAGCTCCAGGGAAGAGAAGGCTTGCTGGGATTTCTACCAGGATGCTTTCCACGTACCCTGCTTGATGGGGGGGACCTCTATCTTCTGTATTTGCCTTTGATTAGTAGGTGTCTGATAAATGTGAAGATCCCTCTTCCTTGAATTGCAAGAAGTTGTTGTTTTCCATCTGCCCCCTCCCCCCAGACCTACCCCTTCTCAGTAGCCTCCTGACAGCTGGAGGCAAAAGAAAGGTTTATTTTGAATCCTCCTTTCTTCCTACTCCCTTTCTCCTGAACAACTCCAGTACTTGCATATATGGTTCCTCATTGCTTTCCCAAGCAGCAGTGTGAAACTGACATGGTTTGTGACAGTTTTGTTATTCCATTCAGGGTTCTGAATAGCAGCAGAGAAGCTGAATGGAGCCTTCTTATTCAAAGACTACTGCTGCTCTGGAAAGTTATGAATAGCTGTGGAAGCAGCCGTGTTTCAGAGTAGCAGCCGTGTTAGTCTGTATTCGCAAAAAGAAAAGGAGTACTTGTGGCACCTTAGAGACTAACCAATTTATTTGAGCATAAGCTTTCGTGAGCTACAGCTCACTTCATCAGAAGCACAGAAGCTGTCTGAAAGTCTAGTGTAATCTTCCTGAATTCTCCTTACATTTCACAGATTCGCTTCACAATCATAAGAGCTAGATTTTTGTTTTAAATGAAACTAAGTTCTGTACAAGCCCCCGTACTTGCCAGGGAATATTTCACTATTCCTGCTGACAAGTGGGAGAGTGAGAATGGATTTTTCAAGGCTTCTAACTGATTTGGAGCAATCATAGTATTTTAAAATGAGAAGTTTTGATAAAATGTGTCCCTTAATGAGTGACAATGAATGACTGAGAATGAAGTGTGATATTAATTACAGTCTTTGGTTTCACTTTGGAGATGTGGAACTGCTTAAAACAAATTCAAATTCAGAAGAGAGTACTAATGGTACTTAAGCTGATCATTTAATCTTGCCACTTATGTAACTTGGGTCATCGGGAGGGTTTTTTATGGCGAAAACTCTGCTGCACAACTGAAGTCAAAATCTGGCTGTTTGTTTCTATTCACAGTTACAAGTGAGTCTGGTTTATAGTTCTGTTTCTAGCCAGGTTCTAGTAACTCCAGACTTCACTGTGTTTCCAGTGACCGAATACATGGGCTCTCTAGGTACTTCACACAATCTATGGTCAGCCTGTAAAATTCACTGCTTCAAGAGGTGATTGTCAAATAATAGAGGTGGATCTGTAAAAGAACTAGATAATTTTATCAACATCATTTGTAGTTATTCAAGGTAAGCAAAGGAGTCAAGATAGCTCTTGAAGATCTAATGGTCACCTGTACTCTATTAGTCAGTGTTAAGAATTGGCAGGATAAGATGCTTCTGAGACCAAAACTTTCCTGGGCTTGTGTTTAACAGGTGGTGGTGGTGTCAGTTGTGTGCTCCAGGATGGCAACGTCTTTGAGAAGGCAGGCGTCAATGTTTCTGTAGTTTCTGGGCATCTTTCCGAGGAAGCAGTACAACAGATGAGAAGCAGAGGGAAAACTCTGAAGACCAAAAATGGTAAAACGTGCTACTTAAAACCTAATTGAACCTACAGTGAATTATTGTGTTGGAGACAAATAAGTCCAAACTTCTCTTATCTATGTTTTTATAAACTGCCTTACCCCATCAAACGGATCTTGAAGAAGGCCACATTTCTGAATTAAATTGTTTCTCTTCTCAGTTCTCTACAACTCTTCCTATAGCATGCATGACAGGTTCTAAACATGAACACTCACCTAGGAAGCTTTCAAATCTCCAAAGATTTGAATATCAAAATAAGTTTCACCTCCCTTGTCTTGTTGCTCTATCTTGAGGACAAAAGAAGTGCAGGCAAATTTGTTTGAGTAATTACAAAATCCAGGTTAAAGAGGAAAAGGTATGTGGACTATTAAAACAACCTCAAGGTGAAAACAGCGTTCATTAATATGATGGCATGTTATGTTTGCCAGAAGAATTTTTTTAACTCTTGGCTCCTATTAGCCTTGCAGTAACAATAAAGTGTAGTTCAAGTCAAAAAAGGATCCAGTAAAAATGTCATAGTATTCCATATTCTGCCTTCATCTCATATTTGTTCATGAATAAAAATCTTGTTCCGTTACACACAACCCCAGTACAAAAGTACAATTTAGGTTTCTGTTTTTCTAAGGGAACTAAAGGGAACTCCTCCCCTACCGCAAGTCAATTAGAACTTGTTGAGTTGTTTTGTTGCTGAAACAAGAGGCAGAATAGAACCCAGTTTCTCCTGGTCTCCATGCGGTCTTAGTAATACTTCTTTGTCACTGCAGTAAACCAGCATAACTTGGAAGATGCACCTGGAGCAAGCTTGTAAGCATTTACACTGCTATTTTTGGGTCTCTTTTCTGACCATAAATACACTGTCATAAATGACAGCTCACTGTTGATAACTTGAGCTTGCTTTGCATTTCTCAAATTCCAAATGTTGCTGTTTGTTTGGAGGAGAAATTTGCAAGAGCTGGTATTGTGCTTGTGCACTGCATTTCAGCTTTCACTAGATCTTGATTCTTCAGCTAGCTCCTATGGTCAGACCTGCCTAGTAGACATGCTGACTTCAATGACACACCATGCAGAGCCAGTTGCAGAACTGGAGCCATAGTTTGGAAGCCTTCAGGATAAAAGGTGCTGCATGTAAATTGTTCCCGTTCTTAACTACTGCTTTTTATGTATGTGTTGCTGTCTAGGTAAATTGCCTTTTTGTGCCATGGGTGTAAGCTCCGTTATCCATCCAAAGAATCCTCATGTTCCAACTATACACTTCAACTACAGATACTTTGAAATTGAGGAAGCAGATGGTAAGATTTATAAGTGTGTACAAAATATGGAGTCAAACTTTAAGGATGGAACGTGACTTAGTGGGTAAAGCACAGGATTACAAACCCTTCTAATTCTGTTTCCAGCTATGCCACAAATTTGTTGTGTAGCATTGAGTAAGTCACTTAACCTCTGAACTCTTGTTTATGTATCTGTAAAATAGTTGTAATAGTTGTATCTATCTTGCAGGTTTTTGCAACTTAATTACTGTTTGTAAATTGCTTCTGACTAATGTGGTTATATAATGTACATGTTATAATTGTTTATGTCAATAAACTACACTAAAAAATAAATACTTAGAAAAAATGCCAGTAATCTCCTAGATACTTTTCCATGACTGATCACTGCAGACCAGACTGATTTTGTCCTTGTCTGTGTTTTAAAAACGGTGGGCATGGAAAATGTTGAAATGTGACTGTGCACTCTAAAATATCCAGGCAGATAAAAGTCATGGCAGAAGAATTCTATATGAAATGAGGTTTATTCACAAAATGGCAGGAATTAGAGCTTATACATGTATATAAACAAGCTCTGCCTCCTGCCACTTCTGTAAATAAACCTCATTTCATATAAAATTCTTCTGCCGTAACTTTTATCTGCCTGGAGATAGATAGATATAGAGGAAACTTACTGCCTTGTAGAGCAGGGGTTTCCAGATGTGGACCCCATCTTAATGCAGTGTGTCTCATAGAGACCACCTCTCCATTCACTATCATGCCACCTATTTTCCCTCCCCTCCCTGTCTCATAACTTCCTTGTTGCAACTACATCAATTGCTTTCATGGCAGAACTAATATTAGGAAAGTACTGAGGTTATTTTTAACTTTATTTTAATGAAATTTATCAATCGGACTCAAGGAGGAGCGACACCATGTGACCAGTCACCCATGGTCCATGGACCGCAATTTGCAAAACAACTTTTTAGAGAAATTGACTCATTTCCCTGCTCATTCCCTTCCTGCTGCAGGGTTAACTTAAACTAATATACTGTATGTGGCTCCTGACTATCATTACAAATCTGAGAGAATTTTTTTTGTAAGCCCATTCAGGGTAATAACTATAAAAGACTAACCTTGTGCAATTGATACCACATGAGAATGGGCAGTAGTCAGGTCAACTGATATAATGCTGTACAAACTTTCCTGCTTGGAGGTTTATTTAATAATTGTCAAGATTCATGAGTCATTTTCACCCATATAATATTAGTTTAAACTAAGCATTTACAGTGCTACTTTTAGGTACTCTTGAATTTAATGTTTGAAAGTAGTTGCAATTGTTAGTTTGTATCTGACACCTACCCTTGCATATCATTTGTGTTTGGAAATAAAGCAGTTGTTGCATGTCTGTCTTTTGTAGGCACTAAGCAGTGGTGGTTTGGTGGTGGAACAGACCTGACTCCAACTTACTTGAATGAAGAGGATGCTGTTCATTTTCACAAAACTCTGAAGGAAGCTTGTGATCAGCATAATCCAGAACTGTACCCCAAATACAAGAAGTGGTATGTGTGGGGAGACGTACTTGAATTGTTTACTTTGGGTCAGATTTTTTTTCTTTTTTTTTTTCATTTGTGGGAAGGAAGAGGTATCGCACAACAGGCCGTGCTAATGCTGTTGCTTTAAGTTGGTCATTCGTCCACCTCACAAAGCTATTGGGAATCTTGGTTAAGCATCTGAGAGTGATATATAATTAGTCTGGTTTATCAGGGCCATGTTCTGCCCTCTGAGATATATATGAGCAGCTCCCAGTGAACCTCTGCTGGTTCACTGGACATATGAATGTCTCTCCATTATTCATATGGGACACTATCTCAAATTTGAGTGTCTAAAATTGGGCTCATAAATCAATATTTGTAGCCTGTTTTCCAGAGTTGCTGTGTGACCCCATATCCCTGTCCCTGCCACAGATCTCCTGTGTCAGCTTGGGCAAGTAACTTAATATGTGTGTCTCATTTTTCCCCATTGGTAAAATAGAGGAAAAAAATAAATGCCCCTGTGAGATAGATGGTAAGGGTTAACTTATTACACCCTGAAAAGAACTGAGATCCTCTGAAGGGAGTGACTGCTGTAGAATCACAAACTAATTCGCTTGCTGCTCTTCATTGAAAAGAGAGTTCTCTACTATGATATGGTCTGTTTGCACTAATAATGTTTTTAATTGCTCTGTTTTCATAATATTACTTGTTGCTGACGTATCTCCTAATAAATACTGTACAATATGGCAGAATGTCTGACACATGTAACTTGTGCAGGGTTTAGGTGATATAACTCTAAAGAACACACTCTCCCTCTGTTGCAAAAACATGCCCAATTGTAATTATACATGAGTGAAATTGCCAGCTGCTTTATTTATGGATAACAATGCCTTTCAGTCGTGCCTGCTGCCTTCCATATGAGCATCTCAAAGCAAATTACAGATATTAAGCAATTGAACCTAGACCTTCAATCCAGTGCCCTAATTACAAGACCGTCTGTATCTCCTTGTAACACAACGCTACTCAAGCATATTTTTATTTATTTTGTATTTTTGGAGGGAGGGATGGGGGAAAGTAGCCAGAGATACAGATATTGGCAGGGGTAGAGGAGGGAGGGAATGTCAGAAAGCAAAACCGTAGACAACTTTCTTCTAGTCTTTATGAAATAGTGTTAGATGTGAGGAGCCACAATGTGGCATCTTAATTTTAGACATTCAGAGCTGCAAAAGACCTGTTGGTTTACCTTGTCCATTCCCTGCCAATGGAGGATTGCAGACCAAAAGTGCCTTGTCCAATTTAATCTCTTTTGTGAATGTGTCAAGCAACTGGGCTTTCATGCCTTCCCCTGGGAGACTATTCCACAGAGCTCTCTGGTGAGAAACATTTTATTTATGGTTCAAGCTAAGAAACTTGCTTCTCTTTTCATCCCTCTGCTCCCAGATATCCTGTACCTTGTTAGCCCTTCCTAAACAATTCCTCTTCCTTGTTGGGGCAAGACCCTCGGGTGCAATTGTCAAAAGGACTCGGAGGTAGTTTAACTCTGCTCTCACTGAAATCCGTAGTAAAACTCCTATTGACTTCAGTGGGATCAGTTGGGATAGCACTGCACTTTTGAAAATCCCACCCCAGCATCTTTGCTGTCAGACAAAGCAGCCAATTACTGGGCTAAATTATATTACTCAGAACTAATTAGGGTGCTTTTTTTGGCCAAGGAGGGAAAGGAGTTTGTCCTTGCTGCATGCAAGGGGAGCATCCTTGCTTTGTAAACAGCTGCAGCTTTCAATGACAACTGCATTGGAAGTTCAGTTGTACATCACTTAAAGTCACAGATTTAAACTGACTGTCTCTCTCACTTTGAAAGACATAGCTGATGGCGCCCTTTAGTCTTAAAGCATAATGGATTGCTTGCTGCTCTGCATCCAGTGTCTTATCTGCCACAAGCTATGGTATCCAGAGGAAGGGTAACTTCTTTCTGTAAGCTGCCAGCCTTTGTCTGAGTGTGAGAGATAAAGTGGGTGGTGTGAGTTCATTTTTGCTCTTATCTAGGAGGCACGCTAGTTAATGTGCATGTGATGATCTTCTCTTCGAGGAATCTCTTATATAGTAGGCTATATCCAAGTGCTTCTGTACAGGTTGTTACAGTTCCTTTACTAGATGAGAAAACTATTCAAGCAAGCTACAGAGGTTGAGGATAGCCAGTGGTGTGGGGTATGTCTGCTTAAAGCGTTGACAGATATCCACAAGGAAGGCTGTACAACCGTTACTCATTATCAAGTGATGTATATGTATGCAGGGGGGAGGAGAGAATCTAGTGGAATCAGCATGCACTTCCTTGTTCCTTACTCAGAAGGCAGCCTCAGGGAGGAATACACTCCTTCTCCTCCTCATGGGAGGAGAGGTGAATCACTTCCTTCCTATGCAAACAGCCCAACACTCGTGTTTGGTTTAAGAAGCAGTTGTCTAGGGACATACGTGCTGCCCCTGAACCCAACTTTCTCAAATGGAAAAGCTCGCACTTATACTTGCTGTGCTAATTTCTGTCCTAAGTGTCTCATCAGGTTTATACTGTACTCTATGCTCTTCTGTTGAATTTCACACACTGTCCCACTGCTCTCTATGGCCTCGTCTACACTGTGGGGGGGAATCAATCTAAATTACGCAACTTCAGCTATGTGAATAACGTAGCTGAAGTTGATGTACTTAGAGCTACTTACCACGGTGTCTTCACTGCAGTAGGTTTACAGCTGACGCTCCCCCGTCGACTTTGCCTGTGCCTCCTGCTCTGGTGGAGTACCGGAGTCTACAGGAGAGCGCTCGGCGGTCGATTTATCGCGTCTTCACTAGACACAATAAATTAACCCCTGCTGGATCAATCGCTCTAGAGGTAAGTGTAGACATTCCCTAAGTTTCACTCTGCACCCACCTTGGAATAAAAAGCTGATTCTCCCAGCCAAAGAGAAATGTCTTTCAATTTACAGTAACTTCTCCATCTCAGTGCATGTATGGCCCCATATTTTTGTTTTTATTGCTTGAGAGCAGCCATTTCGGGCAGATGTTATGAGATTCTAGTACTGAGAGAGAGAGACGGGATCTCCTTGGAGGAACCCTCAGGAAAGGAGATACTGTCCTCTTTTGTCTCAAAATGCACAGCCTGACACTAAGACTTTCTCGTTCTGTCTCCAACTTGAAATTGGGCCTGCTTTCATGGGCAAATGTTGCTAAGATTTGTGAATCTTTCAAGTGTTTTTAAAAGAAACTAGTAAAATTGCAAAGGAGAAAGTGTTTTTTAGGGAGAACATGAAATGGCAAAAACTTGTGTGCAATCTTCCACAAAATAAAATGTGAATTTTTATACAGCTCTGGAAACAAGGGCTGCAGAGATATGTCAGATGTACCTTGGTAAGATTTTCCCCCAGTTTCCTTGGTAAGGTGAAAGGTGTGGATTTATAGCCTTGAAGACTAATGTTTGCATACATAGCCACGTATTTCAAAATCTGCTATTATGCTTGTGTGTACATGTGCAGTAGCAGATTTTCTTTTTAAGATAAGCAGTGTTATGCTTCTTTATACTGAGAGTATGATTTAACCCTTAATGGCAGCTAATGTAGAGCCTAGTCCTGCATGGTGCTGAGCACCTTGAGCTTTCCTTTAAGCCAATGGGCAAAGAGGGCATTCAGTATCTTGCAGGATTTGACCTTTCATCTGCATTTCACCTGTCTAATGTCTGGGGTTTTGATTGTTTTACTCTGAACTTAATGCACTAGCCTTGACATCTGGTTGTTGCTTCTTCCAGGTGTGATGATTACTTTTACATCAAGCACCGTGGAGAGCGAAGAGGGATTGGGGGCATATTCTTCGATGATCTGGACTCTCCCTCAAAAGAAGAAGCATTTCAGTTTGTGCAGAGTTGTGCCAAAGCCATTGTGCCTTGCTATGTTCCCATTGTGAAGAAACACTCCCGTGACCCTTTCACACCAGAGGAAAAGTTATGGCAACAGCTTCGCAGAGGGAGGTGAGTAATGCAGGAACAAAATGTAACATAGTGGAGTTAGGGAAAAGGAGAAAGTGAGACTGGTTCCTCTATGTCATGACACTAGGGAAACTTGCATGTGTCTGGAAAAGTTTTTCCAAGAACTCTTTTGTAACATTCCCACGTTGAATCTTTGCAGATTCACAAAGTTATGTTTTTTTAAAAAAAAAAAAACCAAAAACCTAAGAAATGCAGTTGTACCAACTTAAGTAGGATATTCAGGGTTGTTGTGTTGGGTTTTTTTTGGGTGTTTTTTTTTTAACCTTTTAAAGGACTTCAGGCTAATTCCATTTTAGAAGTATAGGATCCTATACTTCTTTGCCAGTACAAACTGAACTCTTCATAGTGAATAAAGTATTTTTTGCCTTAAGAGATGTCTTTTTGCATAGTCTGAAATCCTTGGAACTCTCAAGAGTTCAAAGAGAGTCTCTTGAGCACTGCCAATGATGCTCATTATTAAAACATGAGGTTTTTAAACTAAGAGGAAATTGGCCATCCCTACTGGTACAGCGCTTGTGTTTTAATGTTCTGTAATGAGGTGAGTATGGGGACAATGGTAAATAATACAGACTAGGAAAAATCAGGCCATCCATTTCCTGCATTTCTTAAAAGTAATAAAGTGCTTTATGTAGAACGTTCCTTTTTAATTTCTCTCTCACCTTAGAAGAGGCCCATCTTTATGATAGTGAAATTTAGTGAGGCAAGATGTCTTGCAGGATAATATTGTAGGTGGGCTTTCAAATGGCTTTTGTCACTAGATACAAAATGAGAAGGAGCTACTGCTTATATGGCACTCCTTAAATACCTTGCTCTGGCAAAACTCCTTCTCTGTTGACTTAGAAATTCTCTGTAGCATAAGAAATCTGAAGGGACTGAGAATTCCCTGTAAATGTCAGCTGTAATCCTATTATTAATTGCTGTGGTACTTACTTCTTTCCTCCTTTTACTCCACCATTTCTATTCAAAGCATTTATTGTTATTTCTTATTGTCCGGCTTCCTCCCTTTCTTCAAAGAAAGTGAATGAACCAGTAAATGAATATAGAAGATATAGAAAAGAATAAGATTGCATTTGAGTTTTGGTCTCTGTCCTACAGCCTTTACTCACCTGAGCAGTCCTACTTACTTTAATGGGACTACTCACATGAGCAGGGCATTGTAGGATCAGGCCCATAGAATGGTTGTGGCAAACTCTGGAGGGTTGTGGGAAAATGGGTTTCCATTAGGTTGCAGCCAAGACCCTACTAGGCTGCTGTTTGATCTCCCTGCAGAGCCTTGGGCTAGGTTATCTTCACTCCTCTGCATGAAGATAAGGAGTCCCTCCCCTCACTGTCCCTCTCTTAAAGTGTCTGGTTGTTAAGATAGCTACTTCTGAATTGTAGGGGCTCTTTTCAGTGCCGTGAATGCTGGAGCAAGACGGTGAAAGCAGAGTGGCTGCTTCTGTGCCACGCAGGGTCCCGCAGGGTCCCTGCACTATCCCATTTGAGGGGCTGAGGCAAAGAACAATAACAGAGACAGCTGGGCCACAACAGTGCTTCAGGTGTCCCAATCTGCATGTTGACCACTGCTTATGGAATACACCATGTGCCTCAGGAAGTGTCTCCGAGCTTTAGCATTTAGGTGGGGATTGAGCTTTTTGTAATCTGTCTTGAATGCTTTCCACTAAAATTTTATCTTAATTCCCTTCTTTCTTAACTCTGTACAAGAGAGTTGTGTCCACTTTTGCACTGGCAGGTGCTACCTCATTCCTGTATTTTAAATCATGAAGTGAGGTTCTTGTCTTTTATATAGCTTTTACTTTTAAATCTCTGTCTATAGCTACTCTTGGGGTCAATGCTTGGAATTTTGAGTGGGTGTTTTAGCCCAGCAATTCGGGCAGGACAAGCCCAGTACAGCCTGGACAGAGTTCAGACAAGTTTTGGCAGTGGGGGCTGGGGTGGGGTTGGGAGGCAGGTGTTACTGAACAACATAGCTTCCTTTTCCCAAATCCCCTGCCTCACACTCTCTGCCACTGTTCTGGGATGCTGGGCATTTTATAATTCCCTGCAGCTGACTCTGCCCTACACATCCTTGTATAAGTGCTGGGTAGCTGCAGGTCTTTCTCAGAAGGAGACTGTTTACCCTTTCCCTATTAGCTATAGGACAGGGCCACCACAGATCCTTACAATAGTCAAAAGGGAGTCTAGCTGGATGAGCTCCTTTGGAAAATGTCCCCTGTTGTGTAAAGAACTGCATGCTGGGAAGATCAGTGTTGTAAGGGCACGTGGCCCCTTTGGACAGAAAGGTTGCCCAGAACATGATGGCTGTAAATTTATTAAGTAGCTGTTTCATTAGAAAACTTCATCTGGAGATTTGCTAAAGATTTTGCTGCCTCCATCTTGTATCTTATTTAGGAGGCAAATATGGCTTCAGATTGTAACTGTGAAGAGTTTCTATTGAGAGTTTAACCAGACTGCATATTGTGCATTGCCTTTGTGGTTATTGGTGAACTGGGTCTGTGGCTTGCAGGGTTGGTTCCAATATTCTCTCAAATAGTTGTTCAAGAATGGTGTAGACGTTCACTGTTGAGTCACTGAGTTGACAGTGAATTCATTTGACTTATTTGGAAACCTCCCGTTCTTGTTTTGTGATGCCTGCGAGTGCAGTAAAAGTCTCTACTTCCTGTTGTTGTTCACAGGGGGACAAGGGTACATATTCATTCCTGCACATATGCTGCAGTGGGACAGCTGGTCCCCAAACTGGTGCTCTTTGTTCTGGTGTCTTCAGGGTCAAGGAGACTGAAACGCACTATTGTTTGCAGCCTTCTGCTACTTGCAAACATCAACCTATGTGACAATAAATTTGTTTTTGTGCTAACCCTTTGTGTCTGTGTTATTCCCCCACAGGTATGTGGAGTTCAATCTTGTTTATGACAGAGGTACAAAGTTTGGCCTTGCAACGCCAGGATCTAGGATTGAAAGCATTCTTATGTCTCTGCCACTGACTGCCAGGTAAGGGAAAAGTTATATGTTTTTCACATGCTAGAACACTGTTTTCTTTCCTGCTGTCCAGTCTTGGCCAGGTATTGGCAGCAGGAAATGTACCTCATACATACCTGCAGACCATATATCACTCCCCAATCCTACTTTTGTGAAACCAGCATGTTGCTGGGGTGGACTGATTTTATATGCTGAAGTACTTGGAAACTGCTTCCCTTCACTACCTGAAAAGTAGTTCCTAATAAAAGAATGAGAAAATGGAAAAGGTTAAATACTCTCTACTGCTTGGAATATCTTTAACTATTTTTTCCACAGCCCCCCATACACGTTTATGGTACCCTGCCGTTTCAGCAGCAGCTTGTTGCTCAGTGGACTATTTTACCTTCATTTTTAACCTTGGATTATTGCAGAGCTCTTTATTTATCTTTGACGCTAGACAATGAGCTAAGCAGTGGGTGAAAGGACCACATGCTGCAGTTTGGTGTATTGGGGCAAGAGGGAAGCTGAAACCTACGGTTTCCCCCCCTTAGCCGTTGAATATAATGGGCGTAGGAATATGCGTTCCTAACTGGAGATGACGTTTCAGTTGTGTGTGACTATGCATCCACAGAAAGGCCCAGCCATCCACGTCCAATCAGAACACAGCTTTGGACAAGTGGTGTCCAGCCAGCCAGACTCTAATAGCTGTATTCCCTCTTTGTTGTGTGCAGATGGCAGTACATGCACACGCCGCCAGAGAAGTCCAGAGAAGCTGAAATCCTGGAAGTCCTGCGCAATCCCAAAGACTGGGTGCACTGATGAATAGTGTGAGGGGGATGCTCAACTATAAGCAAACAATATGAAGTCTTACCAACCATTTCACTCAAACTGCCATGGCCTGGCAGTTCCTGTCTGGAATTATGATGTTCTCACGTGCCTTAAAAATGTTGTAAACTTGTCGTCCTTTGCATGTTGGTGAAGTGTTTCACTAGCTGGCACCCTTTTCTCTGTCTGTTGCCTTGTGGTGGGTACGTGAGATATTAGTAGGACCAACTGATGTGTTCAGTAACTGTTTCAATTTGTCTAAACACACAATGGTATAAAATACTATAAAATGTTCCCCTAAAGAATTAGTGTTTTCCAAGCTAAAGGTGAATTGTGCCCTAAATTACACTGCTTGCTGTTAGGAAATTCACAAGAAATTTTAACATTTTAAAAATAATGTTCTTATTTGTTTCACAGTTAAATGAGTGTCTCTGTTCTGGTGCGTATTAAACCTCTTTTTAAATCCAGTTTCAAATACTTTATATCACAGTTATTTTTCATTAAGGGACAGATTTTTAAAGGTATTTTGGTGCCTAACTCCCATTGACCTCAGTGGGAGTTAGGCACACAATTCGATTGTGTGCCCAAATAACTTTTTAAAATCTGGCCCTGCATTCCTAAAAATGTACTAGACAAATGCAATTCCATGGAGTGGTGGTTGCTTTAAAAAACACATCGAAAATCCACTGAAAGCAGGTAGGAAACATTTTACTCTGGGCAAACTAAGGAAGATTAGCTACCTTGCCTTTATTCAGACCTACCAAGCAGAGCTATGTTAAAGACAGACCGCACAGACAAAATAATGAAGCCATACATTTTAAGGAAGGTGTTTTTACTTTAATCATATCCCAGCCATCAAGACTGCAGTGTAAAAAATGTTTTATCAATGTGCTTTGTAGATCAAAAATCCTCTAAGATGTATTAAAATTCACCTTTCCACTAAAATAGAGCAAAACATATGTTTAAGCAAAGCGCTGACCCAAAAGAGGAGGAAATCCATCTATATACTAATTTTTGCACTAGGTTTTATTTACATGAATGTACTTCTGAGATAAAGTGTCCTTCACTAACTGCTGACTCTGAGGCTTTTAGGGGATGGTGGCAAAGATTGTAGAGAACACTTACTAAAAGAGGGAAGTTGTGACATGCTGCGCTCTACACTCTCACAGAAGAACATCCAACATTGTTCAGTGCGGGTGTCTAAAGTTAAGCACTGAAATCCAGGATGCATTCAAAGCCCCTCTCTCCCCAGCCCTTGATTATGTGGAATAGTACCTTACTCCTTGAGTAACTCCGTTCATGTCAGAGGGACTACTTGAGGAGTAAAGCACTACTCAGTATGAACAAGTGACAGACTCTCGCCCTTTCCAGGTCCAAGTATCTAAGGGGGCTTGGTCTAAATAAAGCTGCACCAGTTTAGCTAAAGGTCTGATCTTAAACCAGCTTAGTTAAACTGGTGTAGCTTTGTGTGGCACTATTATATTTACTTCAGCCTGGCTTATAGAAGCTTAGTTTGCACTGACAAATTGAAACCAGGCATAAACAGGTATGAATGGTCACATAGAGACTTGCACTAGTTAACCTGGTTTACTAATTCAGTTAAAGTTAAACCAATGGGCAAACCCCAAGTGGACTGACTTTCAAAGGTGCTCAGAATCTTTGAATATCAGGCCATTTTTTTAAAGGTATTTTTAGAAACCCAAATCTGAAAAATGTGCCCTCTTTTGTTTTAGCAAGATGGTGTTTGCAGCTTTCTTCTGTTTGCTATTTGACTTGTCATTTGACACTACTGTGAAACTGAATAAAGTGGCTAGAGCTGCAGATGTGTTTGTGTCACTGGTTTCTCATGGTGAAGGAGCATAAATTATGGAAGTAATTAAATCACAGGTACTTCATAGAATATCAGGGTTGGAAAGGAGGTCATCTAGTCCAACCCCCTGCTCAAAGCAGGGCCGATCCCCAATTAAATTATCCCAGCCAGGGCTTTGTCAAGCCTGACCTTAAAAACTTCTAAGGAAGGAGATTCCACCACCTCCCTAGGTAACGCATTCCAGTGTTTCACCACCCTCCTAGTGAAAAAGTTTTTCCTAATATCCAACCTAAATCTCCCCCACTGCAACTTGAGACCATTACTCCTTGTTCTGTCATCTGCCACCACTGAGAACAGTCTCGATCCATCCTCTTTGGAACCCCCTTTCAGGTAGTTGAAAGCAGCTATCAAATCCCCCCTCATTCTTCTCTTCTGCAGACTATACATCCCCAGTTCCCTCAGCCTCTCCTCATAAGTCATGTGTTCCAGTCCCCTAATCATTTTTGTTGCCCTCCGCTGGACTCTTTCCAATTTTTCCACATCCTTCTTGTAGTGTGGGGCCCAAAACTGGACACAGTACTCCAGATGAGGCCTCACCAGTGTCGAACAGACGGGAACGATCACGTCCCTCGATCTGGCATTGCCCCTACTTATACAGCCCAAAATGCCATTGGCCTTCTTGGCAACAAGGGCACACTGTTGACTCATATCCAGCTTCTCGTCCACTGTAACCCCTAGGTCCTTTTCTGCAGATCTGCTGCTGAGCCATTCGGTCCCCAGTCTGTAACGGTGCATTGCATTCTTCCGTCCTAAGTGCAGGACTCTGCACTTGTCCTTGTTGAACCTCCTCAGATTTCTTTTGGCCCAATCCTCCAATTTTTCTAGGTCCCTCTGTATCCTATCCCTACCCTCCAGCGTATCTACCTCTCCTCCCAGTTTAGTGTCATCTGCAAACTTGCTGAGGGTGCAATCCACACCATCCTCCAGATCATTTATGAAGATATTGAACAAAACCGGCCCTAGGACCGACCCTTGGGGCACTCCACTCGATACCGGCTGCCAACTAGACATGGAACCATTGATCACTACCCGTTGAGCCCGACAATCTAGCCAGTTTTCTATCCACCTTATAGTCCATTCATCCAGCCCATACTTCTTTAACTTGCTGGCAAGAATACTGTAGGAGACCGTGTCAAAAGCTTTGCTAAAGTCAAGGAACAACACGTCCACTGCTTTCCCTTCATCCACAGAACCAGTTATCTCGTCATAGAAGGCAATTAGATTAGTCAGGCATGACTTGCCCATGGTGAATCCATGCTGACTGTTCCTGATCACTTTCCTCTCCTCTAAGTGCTTCAGAATTGATTCCTTGAGGACCTGCTCCATGATTTTTCCAGGGACTGAGGTGAGGCTGACTGGCCTGTAGTTCCCAGGATCCTCCTCCTTCCCTTTTTTAAAGATGGGCACTACATTAGCCTTTTTCCAGTCGTCCGGGACTTCCCCCGATCGCCATGAGTTTTCAAAGATAATGGCCAATGGCTCTGCAATCACATCCGCCAACTCCTTTAGCACTCTCGGATGCAACGCATCTGGCCCCATGGACTTGTGCACGTCCAGCTTTTCTAAATACTCCCTAACCACTTCTTTCTCCATAGAGGGCTGGTTACCTCCTCCCCATGCTGTGCTGCCCAGTGCAGTAGTCTGGGAGCTGACCTTGTTCATGAAGACAGAGGCAAAAAAAGCATTGAGTACATTAGCTTTTTCCACATCCTCTGTCACTAGGTTGCCTCCCTCATTCAGAAAGGGGCCCACGCTTTCCTTGACTTTCTTCTTGTTGCTAACATACCTGAAGAAACCCTTCTTGTTACTCTTAACATCTCTTGCTAGCTGCAACTCCAGGTGTGATTTGGCCTTCCTGATTTCACTCCTGCATGCCCGAGCAATATTTTTATCCTCATCCCTGGCCATTTGTCCAATCCTCCACTTCTTGTAAGCTTCTTTTTTGTGTTTAAGATCAGCAAGGATTTCACTGTTAAGCCAAGCTGGTCGCCTGCCATATTTACTATTCTTTCTACACATCGGGATGGTTTGTCCCTGTAACCTCAATAAGGATTCTTTAAAATACAGCCAACTCTCCTGGACTCCTTTCCCCCTCATGTTATTCTCCCAGGGGATCTTGCCCATCAGTTCCCTGAGGGAGTCAAAGTCTGCTTTTCTGAAGTCCAGGGTCTGTATTCTGCTGCTCTCCTTTCTTCCTTGTGTCAGGATCCTGAACTCGACCATCTCATGGTCACTGCCTCCCAGGTTCCCATCCACTTTTGCTTCCCGTACTAATTCTTCCCTGTTTGTGAGCAGCAGGTCAAGAAGAGCTCTGCCCCTAGTTGGTTCTTCCAGCACTTGCACCAGGAAATTGTCCCCTACATTTTCCAAAATCTTCCTGGATCGTCTGTGCACCGCTGTATTGCTCTCCCAGCAGATATTAGGGTGATTGAAGTCTCCCATGAGAACCAGGGCGTGCGATCTAGTAACTTCTGCGAGTTGCCGGAAGAAGGCCTCATCCCCTGGTCTGGTGGTCTATAGCAGACTCCCACCATGACATCACCCTTGTTGCTCACACTTCTAAACTTAATCCAGAGACTCTCAAGTTTTTCTGCAGTTTCATACTTGAGTTCTGAGCAGTCATACTGCTCTCTTACATACAGTGCAACTCCCCCACCTTTTCTGCCCTGCCTGTCCTTCCTGAACAGCTTATATCCATCCATGACAGTACTCCAGTCATGTGAGTTATCCCACCAAGTCTTTGTTATTCCAATCACATCATAATTCCCTGACTTTGCCAGGACTTCCAGTTCTCCCTGCTTGTTTCCCAGGCTTCGTGCATTTGTGTATAGGCACTTGAGATAACCCGTTGATCGCTCCTCTTTCTCAGTATGAGTCAAGAGCCCTCCCCTCTCACACTCTCCTGCTCGTGCTTCCTCCCGGTATTCCACTTCCCCACTTACCTCAGGGCTTTGGTCTCCTTCCCCCAGTGAACCTAGTTTAAAGCCCTCATCACTAGGTTAGCCAGTCTGCTTGCGAAGATGCTCTTCCCTCTCTTCGTTAGGTGGAGCCCGTCTCTGCCTAGCACTCCTCCTTCTTGGAACACCATCCCATGGTCAAAGAATCCAAAACCTTCTCTCCGACACCACCAGCGTAGCCATTCGTTGACTTCCACGATTCGACAGTCTCTACCCAGGCCTTTTCCTTCCACGGGGAGGATGGACGAGAACACCACTTGCGCCTCAAACTTCTTTATCCTTCCCAGAGCCACGTAGTCTGCAGTGATCCGCTCAAGGTCATTCGTGGCAGTATCATTGGTGCCCACGTGGAGAAGCAGGAAGGGGTAGCGATCCGAGGTCTTTGAGTCTCGGCAGTCTCTCCATCACATCACGAATCTTAGCTCCTGGCAAGCAGCAGACTTCTCGGTTTTCCTGGTTGGGGCAGCAGATAGATGACTCAGTCCCCCTGAGGAGAGAGTCCCCGACCACCACCACCCGCTTCCTTCTCTTGGGAGCGGTGGTCGTGGAACCCCCAACCCGAGGACAGTGCATCTCATGCCTTCCAATTGGCGAAGTCTCCTTCTGCTCCCTTCCCTCAGACGTATCATCTACTTTTTAGTGTACTAAACAATTTATTCTAATCCTATTCACAAATAGGAGTGTGAGTGCCATGGTAAGCACAAGCCAAGTTCTCTGTTAGCCCTTGCAATTTTATCATCAAGCTTATGATATTTGGTGGTTTTCTTAAAGCCCTGGCTCTCGGGGGCAAGTGGTTACTGGAGAATTTCTGCTTCCAGAGAAAAGCCTGAAACCATGAACAGAGTGTAATTCTAAGGTTCAGAAACCAGAATGCCAATAAAAAGAACCCAACTTCTGTGACTTTTATGCCACTCTTGATATTTCGCAGCTGACTCATTTGTTTTGATCACTTGGGGTTGGCAATAAACGTATAGGATTTGCTACATATTGGCTGATGCTGTAAAGGGAGGAAGGTCTGATTTTCATAACTAGTGCTACGAGCAAATTACTCTAAGACAAGATGCCCCTTCTAGATGGAGGCTTTCCTGGGAAGATTATACTATCTAATTGCCCTAAGTGCAGGGAGCCCAGCAACTGGAGCTGAAACAAGGCATGTTAGATAGTGGGGGTTTCTGAGCCTTGGCAGTAACCACAAGGACTAGATTGGCTAGCTCTGCCCTACATTCTTCCCTTGATCTCTCTGGGACAAGTTGATTTCATTAGCTGATTTTTTTTCCCCCATATGAAGTTCACCATGTTTTTTTGGGGGGGTGATATACAGAATCAGTCCTCTCCATCCACTTATCTTAATGTTCCTGACTGTCGTGACCCTGCACCGAGATTTGATGTTTGCATGGGGTGTTATCAATGTGACTTTGCACTAAGTATAATGAAAACTTAACTCTTCATTTTTTGAACAGCCACGAAAGCATTCAATAATGACATCTGGGGCTTGCAGTATTTACCATGGAATACCAGGTCAGAGGGTCCAGCTGGTAGCGCTAGAAGCCCCTGGTTAGTAAACAGATCCTGGGTTATCACGCTTCCCAGAGATTATTCAAGGCTTCATCCTTCAGAGAGCTAAAGGTAGAGTTGCTGCACCAATCTCTTCTTGAGATGTAACTTCCCCCACTTTGCTAAAATTAGGAAGCTTTAGCAAAAGAGAACCTCTGATATCAACTTAAGGACCCCTAAACTGGGGGGTGAATTCTTCTCTGACATAACTGTGCCGAAGACATAGTTGACCATCAGTTGAGTTAATGTGAAATTAGAGGGGATAAAACTGCTGATAATGCTCCATCCCAGCCTTGACCTTGGAGAGAGTTATCCATTGCTCCAGGATTTTACTCCATGGATTGCATTAGGCAAGAGCAGCCTGTTAATTTCTTTGATTAAAGGGAAATAGAACCAGCAAGTATTGTAGATGAGGGAAGTCCCCTATTCTCTGAACTGAAAATGCCACAATCTACCAGCATGGAACCCTGCATTTCCTAGGCTGCTCTAGGAGACAGGTAGCTGGGAAGAGATCTGAGTTTTTCAATCAGTGAATTATTAAGAAGAATTAATGTGATTTCCTCAGTTTCCCTCCCTCCTTGTAAACCCACACATTCTCTCCAAGTAGACAGCAGTTCACCTTCCCCTAAATATTTTCCTCCACATTTTAAGTCTTGAGTATTTAAAATTAGCAAACTAAAAGAGAATTTTGATGAAATTTCAGAGACTTCCTTGACGTGCTGAAATGTAGCTTCAGGTTAGTAAGCGCTAGAGCTAAGAAAAGTATGGATATATTTTTCACAGAAAGAACCAGGCTGCAGAGACATCAGCAGGAAGGAAGCAAGTACCTGCTTGTACCAAGTAATTATGGCTGAGAAGCGTTAAGGTACAGGTTTGAATTCTACTAGCTGATTGTTCCAATTAGTTTTATTTCTGCTGTCAGCAGATTTATTTCCCCCAAGCTACAGAAACAAGCAGCCACTCCCACTTCTCCTGGCTTTTCCCATAACCATTTTCAACCCAGCAGTTAAGAGGCCTTACTTCAAAAGAGAGGCCATTTCACATGCTGCTATGTAATTTTCAAGAAACTTTATCATCAGTGATATCAGCAAATTAAGGGCTTGTCTACACTACCTGCCAGATCAGTGGCCAGTGATCGATCCAGCGGGGGTCGATTGGCATGATAAATGGACTGCCGAGCGCTCTCCCATCGACTCCGCTTGTGCTTCTCATTCTGGTGGAGTACTGGAGTCAACGAGAGAGTGTCGGCTGTCTCAGCTACGCTATTCACGTAGCTGAAGTTGCATATCTTAGATTGACCCCGTGCGGTAGTGTAGACAAGCGCTAAAGAATGGGTCACCCAGCCCCAACAGAGAGACTTTGCTGGGATTGTTGTGTTAATCCAAATCCCTTCACTAAGGAAATCTGGATGGTTTTATAACAGCCCCCATGAACACACTGCTGTGAGCCTTGGCAAGAATTCCCACAAAGGGCTAGCCAGAGAGCTATGCCTTTTGCTTCCTCATCTCTCTGGAGCAGTTCAAAGGTTGAGTGCATTGGCTGTGTTTCCCCAGATCAGTTTCATCATGCTTTTTCCCTTTGAGTGATTTACAGCATCCACAGTATTCAATCAGGTTTCAGAGTAGCAGCCATGTTAGTCTGTATTCGCAAAAAGAAAAGGAGTCCTTGTGGCACCTTAGAGACTAACCAATTTATTTGAGCATAAGCTTTCATGAGCTACAGCTAACTTCATCGGATGCATTCAGTGGAAAATACAGTGGGGAGATTTATATACATAGAGAACATGAAACAATGGGTGTTACCATACACACTGTAAGGAGAGTGATCACTTAAGCTGAGCTATTACCAGCAGGAGAGCGGGGGGGTAGGGGGGGAACCTTTTGTAGTGAGAATCAAGGTGGGCCATTTCCAGCAGTTGACAAGAACGTCTGAGGACTGGTGGTGGTCGGGGGCGGGGAAGGAATAAACATGGGGAAATAGTTTTGCTTTGTGTAATGACCCATCCACTCTCAGGCTCTATTCAAGCCTAAGTTAATTGTATCCAGTTTGCAAATTAATTCCAATTCAGCAGTCTCTCGTTGGAGTCTGGTTTTGAAGTTTTTTTGTTGAAGAATTGCAACTTTTAGGTGTGTAATCGAGTGACCAGAGAGATTGAAGTGTTCTCCGACAGGTTTTTCAATGTTATAATTCTTGACGTCTGATTTGTGTCCATTTATTCTTTTACGTAGAGACTGTCCAGTTTGACCAATGTACATGGTAGAGGGCCATTGCTGGCACATGATGGCATATATCACATTGGTAGATGTGCAGGTGAACGAGCCTCTGATAGGGTGGCTGATGTGATTAGGCCCTGTGATGGTGTCCCCTGAATAGATATGTGGACACAGTTGGCAACGGGCTTTGTTGCAAGGATAGGCTCCTGGGTTAGTGGTTCTGTTGTGTGGTGTGTGAGTATTTGCTTCATGTTGGGGGGCTGTCTGAAGCAAATACTCACCAGCAACCACACACCACACAACAGAACCACTAACCCAGGAACCTATCCTTGCAACAAAGCATGTGCCTAGAGGCCATGGGCGACAAGTATTGTAGGCTGGGGGAGGCTGTGCCTCCCCAAACAGCCTGGCGTGGCCTGCCCACACTCTGCCTCCAGGTCCCCTCCTGCCATTCCTGGCATTCTGCCCTGGCCCAGGCTGGCTCAGGCCATGCTGATGCTCAGGCCATGCTGCCCACCAGGCACACCGAGGCTGGGGGCATTCCGGCCGCACCGCCCAGTACACGAGGGCCAGCGGGGGAGCTGCGGCCATGCCGCTCACTGCACTGGAGCCAGGGGCACTGGGGCCATGCAGCTGCTGGGGCTGGGAAGGGGGCCGCTGTGGGGGTGTTCTTGGCTCCTGCGGGGTGGGGGAGAGGAGAGGGTAGAAAGGGAGGGAAGGGGCTTTGGGCACAAGGGGAGGGGCTGGGGACTAACTTCTCCCAACGGCCGAGTCACCGGCCACCCATGCTAGGGGCACTGGTGTACTAGGGGCGCCTTACATCTCAAAAACTGTGTGCAACATGAAGGTCAGCTGTAGGCAGGGTGGGCGCTGAAGATCCTGTGCCCATGGGCCCATAAGGTGTAAATCCGGCCCTGGCCTTCCATTTTCTGAAACCTGAGTCCTTCAATATTAGCAAATTATCTGTACAAATTAATGCCCAGAGTCTCCCTGCACCTTGCCTGTGGGACCGGCACCTCATTCCTTGCACTTTCATGCAGCTGGGGCAGGACCATGTTTGTGATTCTTCCTGGGGGGAACAGAGAAGAGAGGCTGACGTGCACCCAACTGTCAGGATTTAATGACAGATCTTGAAAGAGGTGTCGGGGCGGGGGGCAGGAAGGGGTGATTGAAAGAACAGCGAGTGCATGGTGATTAGGTAGTGAGCCTGAGGATTGGGAAATGTCCAGCTAGGGGACAGGAAACATGGTCCAATAGCTAGGTCCCACTATTGCAAGCCTCAAAAGGTCAAAAATCTCTGGACCTCCATAAAATCATGATTAGTTTTTGTTTTTTTAAATACTATATGGTGGGGTTTTTTTGGTCTATCTGGATTTTTGAACTCCCCCTATCCATCCCAGTGTGTGTGGGTGACAATCAGTGTAGCCCACTCTCCCAGAGGTATTGGATAAGATGATTTTTGACCCCTTCTGCAGCTGCTCTCACTCCCACAGCTGTCCACCTCCTGATCAGCAATTAATTCTGCCCCCACTGCTATCGGTTCAGCCCCCACCCAGCCCGTCCCCTAGCACTCCCAGCCTCACCTCTGCTCCTCCTCAGGATCTGCACACACACACGCTCCCTGCAAGGCTGGGTGTTGCAGCCGGGTCCCTTTTCCCCTTTGCCAGGCTGGAGTGGGCAGCTTCAGCGGTTCTTCTTCAGCCCATTCTGCTACTTCTAGGTAGGTGCTGCAGGGAGGAGCAGGAAGGCTCCAATTTGTTTTAGAGGCCTGGAGCATCTTCCAGCATCACGTTGCAGCTTCTGCCCAAAGCATGGCGCTTGTAAAAAAACAGAGAGAGGTGGCAATACTGCTGGCACAAGGTGGCTGAAGGTTCAGGCAGTCAACCCTGGCCTCCCTAGGGCTGGTGAGTCTTGGTTTGTGTTGGTATTGCAATTCCTTCGCTAGGTCGTTCTTTCATGGAAAGTTTGGATAGAGGTTTGATCATCCTTCCCTTCTCAGAAAGGGGGAGATGTGCAGTGAGAGCCACTATTCAGGGTGGCCATTAGGGGGATTAGAGCAAGGAGGGAAGGGTCGGTACAAACTGGAAATCAAGAGAGGCTGACATTCACCCCAACCGCGGCCTACTCTGCCTGCTCTCCACACCTCCCTTCCACTGTAGGAGGGAAGACAAGTGGAGAGACGCATGGAGCACCTGGCAAGGTAGGGAGAATGGGGGACCCTGCTGTGGAGGGACGGGGGGGAAAGGGGGTCACACAACCCCTGGCAGAACCTCTGGGGAGACTGGTATGGGCAAATGGGGACATTCCTCTGGTGGTTGGGGGCGGGGGATAGGAGGACCCTGGTTTAGAGGAGTGAGGGCACACGGAACCCCTGTCCTGGGAGGACGAGGGGACTAGAGGACATGCAGGGAAGTGGGAATGAGGGCGCATGTTGGGCTGCCGGCATGGGGAAAAGAATGGAGGACCCTGATGTGGGCAGAGGGGTGTACACACAACACCTGCTGGGGGTAGAGTGGGAGAAGTAATGGGGAGTCCCTGAAAGAGGGGGATGGGAGAGTGGGACACCGGGAGTTGCGGGGGGGAATGGAGGGGTGTAAGGAGCCCCTGGTGTGTGCAACTAGGTCTGCCTACACAAGCTAAAAAGCATGCCACCCCCTCATAGAAGCTATATAGCCCCACATATTTACTTTAAAACAGCATTCCCAAAGTGTGGGGCTGCAAAGGACTGGCTAGCAGCAGTGACAGGGTGGGGAGTTCTCAACTCTTCTACTGTCTTTGCTCTCATTTTAAAAGCAGTAAGTCTCTGGCTAGCATGGATGAGAAAAATAAAACCTTCAGAACAGGGAATATAACATATGTAGAGACTTCTGCCTGAGTTTGCACAGAGCCTGAAAAAATAACTCTGAGGTGTGAACTACCCCATTAATTTCAATGGCACTGACTCAAATGCCAACAGTGATAGTTTAAATGCCTTCACTATTAGCTGAGACAAGGTGGGTGAGGTACTATCTTGTATTGGACCAACTTCTGTTGGTGAGAGAGACAAGCTTTCAAGCTTACGCAGAGCTCTTCCTCTGATCTGGGAAACCTACTCAGATGGTCACAGGTAAATACAAGATGGAACTGTTTAGTATAAGTAGTTAACACATATTTCAAGGGAACATTGAAGGTGAAAAGAAAAGGAGTACTTGTGGCACCTTAGAGACTAACCAATTTATTTGAGCATAAGCTTTCGCGAGCTTTCGGATGCATCCGATGAAGTGAGCTGTAGCTCGCGAAAGCTTATGCTCAAATAAATTGGTTAGTCTCTAAGGTGCCACAAGTCCTCCTTTTCTTTTTGCGGATACAGACTAACACGGCTGCTACTCCGAAATTTGTGAAAAGCGTTCACTCACAGGTGATGTTGTGTTTTTTGCCTTTTAACATTTTCCGGTGTGAGTTCATTCAAGAGCATAGTTATTGTCTGGTTTTCACACAATGTCATAGGCGCCGACTCCATGGGTGATCCGGGGCTGGAGCACCCACTGGGGAAAATTGGTGGGTGCTCTGCACCCACCGGCAGCCAAGCTCCCTGCCCCGCCCCCCTACCCCAGCTCACCTCTGCCTCCACCTCGTCCCCTGAGTGCACCGTCCCTGCTTCTCCTCCCAGAGCTTGCCTCCGTGAAACAACTGTTCCATGGTGCAACAAGCTGTGAGAGGGAGGGGGGAGAAGCAGGAACGCTGCATGCTCAGGGTAGGAGGAGGGGAAGAGGCGGGGCTGGGGATTTGGGGAAGGAGTCCAATAGGGACAGGGAGGGGGCAGAGTTGGTGTGGGGACTTTGGGGAAGGGATTGGAATGGGGGAAGGGGTGGGAGGGGGCAGGGCAGGGGTGGAGTCAGGGCGGGGCTGGGGGTGGAGGTGCCTGAGCACCCACCGGCGTGAGGAGAAGTTGACACCTATGCACGTCACATGCTTTTCATCTTCAGCTAGCATCCATCTAACACAGTGGTTTTCAAACTTTTTTTCTGGCAACCCAATTGAAGAAAATTGTTCATGCCCGCGACCCAATGGAGCTGGGAATGAGGGGTTTGGGGTGTGGGAGGGGCTGAGGGCTGGGGCAGAGGGTTGGGGAGCAGGGGTGAGGGCTGGCGGTGGGGCCAGGAATGAGGGGTTCAGGGTGTGGGAGGGGGCTCTGGGTTGGGGCAGAGGGTTGAGGTGCGGGAAGGGGTCAGGGTTCTGGGCTAGGGCAGGGGATGAGGGGTTTGGGGTGCAGGAAGGGGTTCCAGGTTTGGGGGGGCTCAGGGGCAGGGGATTGGGGTGTGGACTTACCTCTGGCGGCTCCCAGTCAGTAACGCAGCTAGGGTGCAGCGCAGTCTGGTATTTTGTGATGTGTTAGATCAGTGGTTTTCAAACTGCGGGTCACGGAGGGTAAGGCACTGGGTCGTGGTGGCTCTGGTCAGAACCGTTACTGGCACTGGTCAGGGGCCGTTAGAAGTCCCGTCGGCAGTGCTGCCCGGCTAAGGCAGGCTAGTCCCTACCTGTTCTGACACTGCACTGCACCCCGGAAGTGATCAGCAACAGTTTCCGACTCCTAGGTGGGGAGGCCACAGGGCTCCGCGTGCTCCCCTGCCCCGAGCACTGGGTCCCCAGAAAAAAAGTTTGAAAACCACTGGGCTAAAGGCTGCAAACCTCAGAGATCATATACTCTGCTGCAGATGCATCCACTCACACCCTCACCCTCACCCACATCTCAGGTGCTCTAACCTTCCTTGTTTTCTCTCCTGCTCACTCTACCTCTTCCAGCCTGGGTTTATTTAAATTAGGGCTGCCGATTAATCGCAGTTCACTCACAGGATTAACTCAAAAAAATTAATTGTGTTTAAAAAACTTAATTGTGATTAATAGCAGTTTTAATCACACTGTTAAACAATAGAATACCAATTGAAATTTATTAAATATTTTGGATGCTTTTCTACATTTTCATATATATTGTATTCTGTGTTGTAATTGAAATCACAGTGTATATTTTTATTACAAATATTTGCACTGTAAAAATAATAAACAAAAGAAATAGCATATTTCAATTCACCTCATACAAGTACTCTTTGTCGTAAAAGTGCAACTTACAAATGTAGATTTTTTTTGTTATATAACTGCACTCAAAAACAAAACAATGTAAAATTTCAGAGCCTACAAGTCCACTCAGTCCTACTTCTTGTTCAGCCAATCGCTAAGACAAACAAGTTCGTTTACATTTACAGGAGATAATGCTGCCCTCTTCTTATTTACAATGTCACCTGAAAGTGAGAACAGGCATTTGCATGGCACTTTTGTAGCCCGCATTGCAAGGTATTTATGTGCCAGATATGCTAAACATTCGTATGCCCCTTCATGCTTTGGCCACTGTTCCAGAGGACATGATTCCATGCTGATGACGCTCATTAAAAAATAATGCATTAATTACATTTGTGACTGAACACCTTGGGGGAGAACTGTATGTCCCCCGCTCTGTTTTACCTGCATTCTGCCACATATTTCATGTTATAGTACAGTACAGTATAGTTATGTTAGTATAGTACAGTATAGTACATGTTATAGTATAGTACAGATGACCCAGTACATGTTGTTCATTTTAAGAACACTTTCACTGCAGATTTGACAAAACACAAAGATTTCTAAAGATAGCTACAGCAGTCGACCCAAGGTTTAAGAATCTGAAGTGACATCCAAAATCTGAGAGGGACGAGATGTGGAGCATGCTTCCAGAAGTCTTAAAAGAGCAACACTCCGATGCAGAAACTACAGAACCCAGACTACCAAAAAGGAAAATCAACCTTCTGCTAGTGGCATCTGACTCAGATAATGAAAATGAACATGCGTCGATCTGTACTGCTTTGTACAGTAACTCCTCACTTAACATTGTAGTTATGTTCCTGAAAAATGCAACTTTAAGTGAAATGATGTTAAGCGAATCCAATTTCCCCATAAGAATTAATGTAAATGGGGGGGTTAGGTTCCAGGTAAATTTTTTTTTGCCAGACAAAAGGCATTATATACATTTTTAACAATTTTAAACAAGCAATTTAATACAGGTATAAGTTTTAAACCATTTTAAACAAGCAATTTAATACTACAATCATCATTGTTGGATCACATTAAAGAAGTTCTGTATTAAAATCACAAATGAGTTTGATTCCCCATAGTTTAAATTCCAGGCTATCACTAATTAAGAGGTCTCTTGGTTTTTGGTACTGTTTCTCTCCCTCTATGTGTGAAACTTGCAAGCTGCTAATTGCATTAGTACATTCTAAGACAGAGTCTGTTCTCAAAGCAATTCTTTGTAACAACAACTACTCACACAGAGAGAAACTCAAAGCAATACTCTGTAACAACAGAAACAGCACCCAGAGACTCCCCGCCCTTTTGTTGTATTCATCTCGCTTTGTTAACAATTGTGATTAAAATAGAGATAGAGGATGTATGTGGATGGATGCTTGGTGTGGATAATAACTGAATGAGCAGGGAGGTGGCAGCCTAAGAATCCAGTGTCGATCGGCCAAAGAAGGCATCAAGTGGAAATAACCAGAGGACCCCCGGAGGGCAGACTGGAATCCACCCAACAGCCTCAAGGATGGGAGAACCAAAGAACAAGATAACATCTGGCAGTACGGAGCCGTCAGGAATGTGCCATCTGCTGATTGATTCAGCAACAGCATGATGAAGCAATTCCCATAGACTGGCATAGGAAGAAATTCCTATAAAAATGGACTCTAGAAAGTGAGAACTTTGGGGTCTGATTCTGCAAACCAACTTCCAGGAGCATCAGATGAGCATCTGCCAAGGCCCTGCTCCCTCCTCATGTCCAGGCCACCTGGCCAGTGGATTGGCATGAGCAACTCTAAGGCTGGTAACTGTGATAACAACCTTGCAGAACCTCTGTGTGTGTGTTTGTATGAATGATTGTGTGAATAAATATGAAATTGAATGGAATGTTACAGCTATAACTAACTGCTTACTATGATTCTTTCTATATTCACAATAAATGTGGTATTTTGCCTTTTCCCCTTTAATAAGATCCTGCTGGTTTTTATTTTATTGGTATAACAACAGGGTGCCTGAATTGCTACCTACTGTACTTCATTACCTGGCCAATTCATGGGTAGTCTCACGGTCACAAACACACACGAGGTTATCTTTCACCAAGTGGGCATTTATTTTTTTCTTACAAAGTAAGAGTGCAATGGAGGCTTCCCCACAGCCTTCACTCCTCAACCCAGGCTCACCTTCTAAGCCAGCCGCCTGCTTCCTGTGCCTTCCACTTATATCCTCCCAATTACTTTATTAGCCAATGATTACCACTAGGTGCTCATAATCCCACAATAAAAAGGATCCTCCAGCTGGGCCTGCAGCTTTCTTTAGATTGTAGCCATGGCAGTGATCGGGGTGCTGCTGGTAGTGCCCTTTCACCCCAATTACAAATGGACAAAACCAGTATTTTTTTTTAAATTATTAAATAAAACTACTTTAAAAGTGCTGGATAGATAAGAAAAAAAGTTTTTCAAAACATGTTTTGCATTTAAAACTAATGGATTTATGAAACAAAGGAAGTCCGTCTGTAGTTAGGCTTGGAAGGATTAGATATTTATTGGTAAATGTTAGTAAATGTTGATTTCACCACATGCACACAAACTGATGAAAAGAAAGGCAGAGAAAGAAATATGCTGCTTGAGAATTTACTAGAATTTGATTTAAGGCTATTTACTTTGTATATTTTGACATGTGATGTTGGTAATTTGTGGTTTAACGGTCATAAAGCTTTAATCTGTAGTTAATGATTTGAACTAATGGTTTCTGGTCACCGCTGTAATGATACAGTAGAACCCCAGAGTTACGAATACCAGAATAATGAACTGACCGGTCAACCATACACCTCATTTGGAACTGGAAGTACACAATTAGGCAGCAGCAAAGACCAAAAAAAAAAAGCAAATACAGTACAATACTATGTTAAACGTAAGCTACTAAAAAAAAAAGGGAATGTTTTAAAAAAAGATTTAACAAGTCAAGGAAACTCTTTCTGTGCTTGCTTCATTTAAATTAAGATGGTTAGAAGCCACATTTTTCTTCTGCATAGTAAAGTTTCAAAGCTACTTTAAATCAATGTTCAGTTGTAAACTTTTGAAAGAACCATAACGTTTTGAGTTACGAACATTTCAGAGTTACTAACAACCACCATTCCCGAGATGTTTGTAACTCTGAGGTTCTACTGTAGTAGAAACTTTGGCATAGGAACCAAAGTGACCCGGTGTTTTATGGGGGGAATCATTATGTAGTGAGCCTTATCAGTGGAATCATATTGCTTGCAAATTGGAACTGGAGCCAGGCAGGCAGGCCAGCCACACCACTCTGTACAGTTCTCAGCAGCAAGTTAAATAAAGTATTTACTGTTACTTAAAAAAGTCTTCAGCATTTTTTTTTATATTATAATGGTAAGAGTTGGGTTTTTTTTAAATGGGCCAGCTAAAGCCTCCAAGAAACTTAGTGTTTGAAGGAAATTGAGCAGAAAACAGGAGAAGGTGGGAGCAAGGATTTGAGCGGTACAGCATTGCAAGTGGCACAGACAAAAAAGATGAACAGCTGCAAATAGCATTGTTTCTTTCTGTGACAGAGGAAGCAGCAAGATAGGTGTTTCATACTTTTCAATTTGATGATGTGGCAAAGAAAGAAAAATACAGGTCTGAAAGAATAAGTTGGAGGCATACTGTGCACCTCAAAGAAATATCACGTGAAAGGCACTGATTTTTCACCAGAAGTCAGACAGATGGGGAAAGTAGAAACAAATATGTGACTGCTTAAAACTGGCAGCATAATCTTGCAAATTTGGAGAAGTGTGTGAATCGCTCATTAAAGACCACGTTGTGTGTAGTATTGTGCCATTCTCAGTGAAAGCTAGGTTGTTGAAGGAAACTAAGGCTATGTCTACACTGGCAATTGAATGACAAAACTTCTGTCTTTCAGAGGTGTTAAAAAAAAATCCCCTGAAAGACAAAAGTTTTGCTGACGACAAGCACCAGTGTGAACTACGCTTTGTCGGCAGGAGTGCTCTCCTGCTGACAACGCAAACGTTGGAGGTGGAAGTTTTTTGTTGTGAGTAGAGCCGTACACAGCACCGACTTTTAGCAGCAGAGCTGTGGCAACACAGCCGTGTCGCTAAAAGCTGTGTAGTGTAGACACAGCTTACTTTAACCCTTGAATGTGCTGTGGATATATGTCATGCTGATGAAATGACTGCAACACTATCAAAGGGGCTGGGTGAACCAGAAAAATATGTGCACACATTGCAGCATAAATCTGCCTTTAGTAAGCACCCAGACTAGCCGTCATGGACTGGAGGGCATCCTGCTGCTAATACAAGCCTGAGATCAATATAAGTAAAAAAAGAGCAGTCAGGGGCAATTAAAGGTTGTTAGAAATGTGGCTGTAGCCATACCATAAGGAACTGCCATGCGTGTGGGTAAGAATGCTGAAGATGTGGCAAACACAATCATTTTCCCGAAATGTGTAATTCTGGAAAGGAAGAGTCCCATGGCAAAGAGATGTATACCCTCACAGAAGCAGATGAGCATTCATAAGAGCTGTTCCTCAGTATGCTGAGTACTGAGCCTCCCAAGCATGCGTGGAATGTGGATTTGCTCATTAATGATCACAATCCCGTGAGTTTTTCAATCCACAACCACAGGCCAGTGTTATGTCTGTAAAATTACACAACACTTTAAGGGCCAAACCGCTTCACAGCTTGAGTATCAATAACCTATTCAGCAGAAAAACTGCAAGTAGGTGGTAAATGCAACCGGGATTATGTGTATCGGGATATAAAATTTGCTGGAATTTCAAGTAGTATAATCTGACTCATAAACTATACTGGGCGGATAGGCTGTGACAAGTTTAAACTTAGTGCAAAGAGTATGGTAAAGGAAGAACCACAAGGACATTGGGATATATTTAAAGAATACAAGATGGTATTTGAAGGTTTAACTGCTTTCCAGGTAAGCACACCATAAAGATGACCTCACAAGTACCACCTGTAATTCATGCACTTAGAAAAGTTCCAGTGACATTAAGACATTGTTGCACCTAGTGTTGCAACATTATGTTGGGATGGTTAGTCTGAGTGGCATCTGCTACTGTGTTTGTGTGTGCGTTGCACAGTACTGTCCCTTGCTGATTAGAAGAGGTCACACTTTCCAATGTCTATAGTGTTTCATTGTGCAGAGAAAGAAGTTACTCCTTTTAGCTGACAATTACCACGGCACTATAAAAAAACTGTGTAAGTATCAGTCTCCAGTATACCTCAAGGGAGATATGCCATCCAGCTACATCCTGTGGGCCAGCCCTATGTTCTTTCATTATTTCTGGCGTAACCTCCTCCTCCCCTATGCTCTACCTGGACACCCCCACAAGATCATAGGAGAACAGTGGATGGAGCCCACCAAATCTACACCTCTATTACTTGATATAACAACTCAGAGAAGTGGCCAGGGGTTCTGGTTCTGTCCTCTCTTCATAATATTGGTTTGATTTCTTCCTTCATAATGAAAAGGCAGCATGACCAAGTGGTCACAGCACATTAGTGGGAGTGAAAACCCTGAATTCTAGTTCTAGAGATCTGCCACTGCCTCCCTATTTGCCCTGCGGAGATTCCTTTCCCCATTTTGTGCCTCAGTTTTGCCATTTGTAGAAGAGATTCTGAGAATAAGCTAGTTATTATTTCTGAGGTCTTCGAACATATCAGTTACCAGATAAGCACCAAGGCGTATTGATGTTGACCTAGGCTAGAACCCTCCTTGGAATAAGTTCTGAAGATCTGCATACTCAGTCCCTGAAGTTCAGACCTGGCGAGAAAGCTGAACATATTTGTATCTAAATCCTTTGTAACCTTGTCCAAATAGAGACTCGAGGCTACACTTTGGGAGAAAGGACCTGTTCCTTCTCACAAGCATCCACTCACGACATGTATCAAGAGAGCCTACACCTCGCATTCGACTAAAGGTTGCTATGGACACAACAAAGAGCATGAATGACTATGCACTCATGGCCACCACCCAGAATACAGAACAAACCCACTCATCTCAGTGCTCTCAGAGGCTGCAGCCTTTCTCCCAATTTTTCACCTTTCCCTGGGAGCTTTCCCTCAGTGACGGGCTGCTCAGTACCTTCTTCCTCTGACCACCTTCCCGCTTTCACACTTCAGACACGCCTCAAAGTCACACTCTTATCACTCTGGGCCATTATCCTCATGACCCTGGCCAGCGTATCTCCTTTTGTCACTCTGAAACGTGCCCCCACGCGCAGGTCCTGAAGCTGGGCCCAGTGGCAGAAGGCCATGTAGAGGCTTTCGCTAGGGCAAGCAGGCGGGGGTGGCCTTGCGAGGTAATTGTCTCTCTGGAGGTGAAGATCAGCACTGCGGGGTGTGAACGGAAGTCGCCATAGAAGGAGGCGGCGAGGAATGTGCAGGCCGGGCTCGGCATTTCTTTGTCCCCCATTCAAAAAGGGGTCACCTTCCCCGTCAGGGAATCAAACCCCAGTCTCCTGTGTGACAGGCAGGGATACTCACCACTATACTAATGAGGAAAGAGACAAGACTAGCCACTGCACAGAGCACCAAGGAACCTGCTAAGGGCAGGGTACATGATACCATGGACCCCACCAGGCAACAACACCCCTTGCTCTCCTCAGCTTCCTAAAGGCTTTGGTTGCAGCAACAGCCCTGGGAAAAGCCCTGGCCCTCCTTGCATGCTCTTGCCCAGCAGGCCGCCTTTGGGGGCTACACAGCTCCTCCCACAACACCTGCCTGGGACCTTGCCCTCACCGACGAGCTGCCCAGCACCTTTTTCCTCTCACAACCGGGTCTCTCTACCCTCCCGCTTCCACACTTCATGCACTCCTCAAACTCACAAATCACAAACTCACCCATGGACCCTTTGGCTTCTGAAGAGCCTCTGGAGGGCTGCAGCTTCTCAGGCCTGCAGATCCTTCCTTTCAACGTGCAGTAGCCGGACATTCGAAACACCACAGTTTCCGGGGTGAAATACGCTGCTTTTGGATGCTGGCGCCCAGAAAGAATGCCTCTTACTCTTCTGCTCATGGATGTACCTCATTGACTTTCCTTTCCAAGCAGAAACTAGGGACCAGCTGCTAGCTCTCTTTGCAAATGGACGCAATCAGGCTGAGCCACTGGGTGTGCGGCCGGGTATCCCCCACCAAAAAGGGATGCCGTGACTCGGATTCGAACCGAGGTTGCTGCGGCCACGGCGCAGAGTACTAACCACTATACGATCACGGCCAGCTGCTGGCTGATGCCACAGCTGAGTGGCAAATGCTCAGCTCTGTGCTCTCGGGGCGGCCACCAACCTCACCTGCGGTCACAGGTATTTCTCAAGCCTCCCCATTGCTGTCACAGGTAAAATCATAACAAAAGGAAAAAAGACAGGAGGGCAACCTGATGCCTGTCCATTTTTCTCTCTTCCTCCATCCTTTGACCAGGTCCCTCCCCGTTTGGCTGGGCCATTGTCCTCATGCCCCTGGCCAGCGTATTTCCTTTTGCCACTCTGAAACGTGCCCCCACGCGCAGGTCCTGAAGCTGGGCCCAGTGGCAGAAGGCCATGTAGAGGCTTTCGCTGGGGCAAGCAGGCGGGGGTGGCCTTGCGAGGTAATTGTCTCTCTGGAGGTGAAGATCAGCACTGCGGGGTGTGAACGGAAGTCGCCATAGAAGGAGGCGGCGAGGAATGTGCAGGCCGGGCTCGGCATTTCTTTGTCCCCCATTCAAAAAGCGGTCACCCTCCCTGTCGGGGAATCGAACCCCGGTCTCCCGCGTGACAGGCGGGGATACTCACCACTATACTAACAAGGAAAAGGCCAAGACTGGCCACTGCACAGAGCACCAAGGAACCTGCTAAGGGCAGGGTACACCATACCATGGGCCCCACCGGCAACAACACCCCTTGCTCTCCTCAGCTTCCTAAAGGCTTTGGCTACAGCAACAGCCCTGGGAAAAGCTCTGGCCCTCCTCGCATGCTCTTGCCCAGCGGGCTGCCTTTGGGGGCTACACAGCTCTTCCCACAACACCTGCCTGGGACCTTGCCCTCACTGACGAGCTGCCCAGCACCTTTTTCCTCTCACAACTGGGTCTCTCTACCCTCCCGCTTCCACACTTCACACACTCCTCAAACTCACAAATCACAAACTCACCCATGGACCCTTTGGCTTTTGAAGAGCCTCTGGAGGGCTGCAGCTTCTCAGGCCTGCAGATCCTTCCTTTCAATGCGCAGTGGCCGGACATTCGAAACACCACAGTTTCCGGGGTGGAATATGCTGCTTTTGGACGCTGGCGCCCAGGAAGAATGCCTCTTACTCTTCTGCTCAAGGATGTACCTCATGGACTTTGCTTTCCAAGCAGAAACTAGGGACCAGCTGCTGGCTCTCTTTGCAAATGGACGCAATCAGGCTGAGCCACTGGGAGTGAGGCCGGGTATCCCCCATCAAAAAGGGATGCCATGACTCGGATTCGAACCGAGGTTGCTGCGGCCACGGCGCAGAGTACTAACCACTATACGATCACGGCCAGCTGCTGGCTGATGCCACAGCTGAGTAGAAAATGCTCAGCTCTCCGCTCTCAGGGCGACCACCGATTTCACCCGCGGCCACAGGTATTTCTCAAGCCTCCCCATTGCTGTCACAGGTAAAATCGTAACAAAAGGAAAAAAGACAGGAGGGCAACCTGATGCCTGTCCGTTTTTCTCTCTTCCTCCACCCCTTGACCAGGTCCCTCCCCGTTTGGTTGGGCCATTGTCCTCATGCCCCTGGCCAGCGTATTTCCTTTTGCCACTCTGAAACGTGCCCCCACGTGCAGGTCCTGAAGCTGGGCCCAGTGGCAGAAGGCCATGTAGAGGCTTTCGCTGGGGCAAGCAGGTGGGGGTGGCCATGCGAGGTAATTGTCTCCCTGGAGGTGACAATCAGCACTGCGGGGTGTGAACGGAAGTCGCCATAGAAGGAGGCGGCGAGGAATGTGCAGGCCGAGGTCGGCATCTCTTTGTCCCCCATTCAAAAAGCAGTCACCCTCCCCGTCGGGGAATCGAACCCCGGTCTCCCGCGTGACAGGCGGGGATACTCACCACTATACTAACGAGGAAAGAGGCAAGACTGGTCACTGCACAGAGCACCAAGAAACATGCTAAGGGCAGGGTACACCATACCATGGGCCCCACCGGCAACAACACCCCTTGCTCTCCGCAGCTTCCTAAAGGCTTTGGCTACAGCAACAGCCCTGGGAAAAGCCCTGGCCCTCCTCACATGCTCTTGCCCAGCGGGCTGCCTTTGGGGGCTACACAGCTCCTCCCACAACACCTTCCTGGGACCTTGCCCTCACCGACGAGCTGCCCAGCACCTTTTTCCTCTCACAACTGGGTCTCTCTACCTTCCCGCTTCCACACTTCACACACTCCTCAAACTCACAAATCACAAACTCACCCATGGACCCTTTGGCTTTTGAAGAGCTTCTGGAGGGCTGCAGCTTCTCAGGCCCACAGATCCTTCCTTTCAATGCGCAGTGGCCGGACATTCGAAACACCACAGTTTCCGGGGTGGAATATGCTGCTTTTGGACGCTGGCGCCCAGGAAGAATTCCTCTTACTCTTTTGCTCAAGGATGTACCTCATGGACTTTGCTTTCCAAGCAGAAACTAGGGACCAGCTGCTGGCTCTCTTTGCAAATGGACGCAATCAGGCTGAGCCACTGGGTGTGCGGCCGGGTATCCCCCACCAAAAAGGGATGCCGTGACTCGGATTCGAACCGAGGTTGCTGCGGCCACGGCGCAGAGTACTAACCACTATACGACCACGGCCAGCTGCTGGCTGATGCCACAGCTGAGTGGCAAATGCTCAGCTCTGCGCTCTCGGGGCGGCCACCAACCTCACCCACGGCCACAGGTATTTCTTAAGCCACCCCACTGCTGTCACAGGTAAAATCGTAACAAAAGGAAAAAAGACAGGAGGGCAGCCTGATGCCTGTCCGTTTTTTTCTCTTCCTCCACCCTTTGACCAGGTCCTTCTCCACTTGTCCTCATGCCCCTGGCCAGTGTATTTCCTTTTGCCACTCTGAAATGTGCCCCCACGTGCAGGTCCTGAAGCTGGGCCCAGTGGCGGAAGGCCATGTAGAGGCTTTCGCTGGGGCAAGCAGGCAGGGGTGGCCTTGCGAGGTAATTGTCTCTCTGGAGGTGAAGATCAGCACTGCGAGGTGTGAACGGAAGTCGCCATAGAAGGAGGCAGCGAGGAATGTGCTGGCCGGGCTCGGCATTTCTTTGTCCCCCAATTCAAAAAGCGGTCATCCTCCCCGTCGGGGAATTGAACCCCGGTCTCCACGTGACAGGCGGGGATACTCACCACTATACTAACGAGGAAAGGAGCAAGATTAGTTACTGCACAGAGCACCAAGGGACCAGTTACGGGCAGTGTACACCATACCATACCAAGGATTAAAGAATCCTTATTGAGGTTACAGGGACAAACCATCCCGATGTGTAGAAAGAATAGTAAATATGGCAGACGACCAGCTTGGCTTAACAGTGAAATCCTTGCTGATCTTAAACACAAAAAAGAAGCTTACAAGAAGTGGAAGATTGGACAAATGGCCAGGGATGAGTATAAAAATATTGCTCGGGCATGCAGGTATGAAATCAGGAAGGCCAAATCACACCTGGAGTTGCAGCTAGCAAGAGATGTTAAGAGTAACAAGAAGGGTTTCTTCAGGTATGTTAGCAACAAGAAGAAAGTCAAGGATAGTGCGGGACCCTTACTGAATGAGGGAGGCAACCTAGTGACAGAGGATGTGGAAAAAGCTAATGTACTCAATGCTTTTTTTGCCTCTGTCTTCACGAACAAGGTCAGCTCCCAGACTACTGCACTGGACAGCACAGCATGGGGAGGAGGTGACCAGCCCACTGTGGAGAAAGAAGTGGTTCAGTACTATTTAGAAAAGCTGGATGTGCACAAGTCCATGGGGCCGGATTCGTTGCATCCGAGAGTGCTAAAGGAGTTGGTGGATGTGATTGCAGAGCCATTGGCCATTATCTTTGAAAACTCATGGTGATCGGGGGAAGTCCCGGACGACTGGAAAAAGGCTAATGTAGTGCCCATCTTTAAAAAAGGGAAGAAGGAGGATCCTGGGAACTACAGGCCAGTCAGCCTCACCTCAGTCCCTGGAAAAATCATGGAGCAGATCCTCAAGGAATCAATCCTGAAGCACTTACACGAGAGGAAAGTGATCAGGAACAGTCAGCATGGATTCACCGAGGGCAAGTCATGCCTGACTAATCTAATTGCCTTCTATGATGAGATAACTGGTTCTGTGGATGAGGGGAAAGCAGTGGACGTGTTGTTCCTTGACTTTAGCAAAGCTTTTGACACGGTCTCCCACAGTATTCTTGCCAGCAAGTTAAAGAAGTATGGGCTGGATGAATGGACTATAAGGTGGATAGAAAACTGGCTAGATTGTCGGGCTCAACGGGTAGTGATCAATGGTTCCATGTCTAGTTGGCAGCCAGTATCAAGCGGAGTGCCCCAAGGGTCGGTCCTGGGGCTGGTTTTGTTCAATATCTTCATAAATGATCTGGAGGATGGTGTGGATTGCACCCTCAGCAAGTTTGCAGATGACACTAAACTGGGAGGAGAGGTAGATACGCTGGAGGGTAGGGATAGGATACAGAGGGACCTAGACAAATTGGAGGATTGGGCCAAAAGAAATCTGATGAGGTTCAACAAGGACAAGTGCAGAGCCCTGCACTTAGGACGGAAGAATGCAATGCACCGCTACAGACTGGGGACCGAATGGCTTGGCAGCAGATCTGCAAAAAAGGACCTAGGGGTTACAGTGGACGAGAAACTGGATATGAGTCAAAAGTGTGCCCTTGTTGCCAAGAAGGCCAATGGCATTTTGGGGTGTATAAGTAGGGGCACTGCCAGCAGATTGAGGGATGTGATCGTTCCCGTCTGTTCGACACTGGTGAGGCCTCATCTGGAGTACTGTGTCCAGTTTTGGGCCCCACACTACAAGAAGGATGTGGAAAAATTGGAAAGAGTCCAGCAGAGGGCAACAAAAATGATTAGGGGATTGGAACACATGAGTTATGAGGAGAGGCTGAGGGAACTGGGGATGTTTAGTCTACAGAAGAGAAGAATGAGGGGGGATTTGATAGCTGCTTTCAACTACCTGAAAGGGGGTTCCAAAGGGGATGGCTCTAGACTGTTCTCAGTGGTGGCAGATGACAGAACAAGGAGTAATGGTCTCAAGTTGCAGTGGGAGAGGTTTAGGTTGGATATTAGGAAAAACTTTTTCACGAGGAGGGTGGTGAAACACTGGAATGCGTTACCTAGGAAGGTGGTGGAATCTCCTTCCTTAGAAGTTTTTAAGGTCAGGCTTGACAAAGCCCTGGCTGGGATAATTTAATTGGGGATCGGCCCTGCTTTGAGCAGGGGGTTGGACTAGATGACCTCCTGAGGTCCCTTCCAACCCTGATATTCTACGATTCTATGATTCTAAGGTTAGCCACTGCACGGAGCACCAAGGGACCAGCTACGGGCAGTGTACACCATACCATGAGCCCCACCAGGCAATAACACCCCTTGCTCTCATCAGCTTCCTAAAGGCTTTGGCTGTAGCAACAGCCCTGGGAAAAGCCCTGGCCCTCCTTGCATGCTCTTGCCCAGCAAAGGCCACCTTTGGGGGCTACACAGCGCCTCCCACCTCACCAGCCTATATGATGAGGTACAGCTGCTGATATTATAGTTTCTTACCACTGGACTCGGGAGGAGTGAGATTGTTTTTTGAATTTGCGCCACGTTCCAAGAGACCTACTTTGCCCCTGTGACTGTGCTTTATAATCCACGCTATGCAACAGCACTCCTTGCTCTTTCACCAGTCTTCACGGCTTTCCGTGTAACAACAGCAGCACCCCAAGTTCAGCACAAGCGTCTTCGCCGCTCCATTTTTTTTTTCTTATTTACTTTATTCCTTTGTGCAATGTGGAGCACGACAAACCGTGACACTTGGAGGGGGCTGGAAGGTGAGCAGACTTACAAACAACTTAACCATGTTGGCATCCCATGGAATGCTCAGCAGCAGGGGGAAGAAAGCGGAGTTTCCAAGTGCAGGTCGCACCACAGTAGGCCCTGTTTGGAGTGGGACGGGGACTTTGCTCAATGTCCACGTGTCAGTGACACAGTGGGAGGGGAAGAGGAACAGAGAAGTTTGTGTGGGAAGACACCGGTGTGACGACACAAAGGGGACAGTATGGGTGGGCTCAGTTTTGCGGGGAGCTCAGCTTGGGGTAATAGTTACCCCATGGGATGAGCCACCTGGTGTGCTTGCAAATATAGGGGCTTGGGGGTAGAGTGGCATTTCCTTCATCATCAGGATCTCAAAAAAGGGTTTCTATCGTGGAACACAGTTGCTTTAAGGCCACCCTGGAAGAGACTTTATCCACTTAATCAGCCTCTTGATGCCACTCCGGCAGCAAAAAGGGGGGATGCAATAGCTCCCTGGAGATTTCTCCCAGTGCAGGGATTGCCATGCGGGTTGATTGGGATGAAAAAGTCTCACCTCCCTTTACACATACTCACACACAAAATGAGACCCCGCCCCTGAATAATCATCAAATAGATCAATCGGAAATCAGCAAGGGAGGTAGCAAATTCTGCCGATTCCTCCCAAACCTCCGAATTCGCTATCACTGGAGTGGGGGGCAGGATCGCGGGCAGCAAGTACTGATCGATTGGCTTCATTTTTGGCCCAATTTGCTACCACGGGAAGTAGCCCCTTTGACTGGCTGTGGTCTGTGCGTTGTACCCCAGCGTCTCACCTCCCTTCGCACCCAAAATTAGACAGCATACCTCAATAATCAAATACATCCGTTGCAAATGAGCAAGGCGGTAGCAAATGAAATGGGCCAGTGTGGTATCAAATTGGGATCGTGTCTGCCCTCCGTACCCCAAAGTCTCACCTCCCTTGAGACAAATGAGACAGCGCACCTCAATAATCAAAGACATAAACTCGCAAATGTGCAAGGAGGTAGCAAATTCTGCCGGCTGTCCCCCACCCCTCCGGATTCAATACCCCCGCACCAGGTGGTCGCAAGTTCGGACGGGGTAGCCAAAAGGCCGTATTTGCCTGGTAGAAGCGGCTACTTTTAGCAAAATTGGAGGGCCGCTCTTTGTGCCTCTACAGGGCGTGACAAGCCCCCTGTCCCCGCTCTGCAGCAGTCGGCTCGCACCCCCGCCTCAAGGCTGCGCTTGCCTGCCGGGTGCAGGCGTCTCGCCTTACAAAGGCGCTCGGGCAGCGTGCCCAGGGCGAGCTCCGCGCCTTCCTCCCAGTCCTGGCGTTCAGGGGTCCCTGGGGCCTTGCTGGAGAGGCGCCCTGCCGCCGGGCCGCGTGCGTGGAAGGCGGTCCAGGCTGTCGGGCTCCCAGCTTTGCTCGCCGGACTCTCGTAGAGCAGCCGGCCAGAAACACGTTGAAGGAGACTCCTGACGTGTCCGCTTTCAGAACAAATCAGGGATGTGCTTTTATAAAAGAAAGGTCATTTCAAAGCAGCTATAAAGGGAGTTCAGAGGGGCTGAGCTCCTGCCCCCTGCCATCGCCCCCGAAATGCTGTCCTGACCTGTGAGCCCTGAGCTCTTGGGTGAGCAGTTTTGCTTCTCCCGTCAACAGCCCTGTCCTCAAAGGGTTAAGAAAGCGGCTTTGGTTGCACGGAGTGACGCGGAATGAGGAGTCGCCCGCGATAGCGTGGCTGTCTTCAGAGCGGAAAGCGACGGAGCGCTTCGTGTGGCTGGCCGGTTAGCTCAGTTGGTTAGAGCGTGGTGCTAATAACGCCAAGGTCGCGGGTTCGATCCCCGTACGGGCCACACACCTTTTGCCCTCCTGCCACTCGCCCTTGCAAGGAAGGAAGGAAAGCCTCTTCCTTTACCTTTCGGGACTGGAGGAAACAAGCTCCTGCATGGAACAAAAAGGACAAACGAAAACGTCTCCCCCTGCAAGTCACCTCAGTGCTGCCATTAACCGACCAACCAGAGGAAAGTGTGAAAGCCAGAGCGCAGAGCGGTCGCTCTGATCCCATCTCTGGCCGCGGGAGGAGGTTAGTAAAGCAGGCTCCGCTCTGGAGATAATTCACCTACTTGAGCTCCCAGCAGCGTTGAGCCCCGAAAAATCACCCTTCACTCTGCCAGCCGGAACTGGGACTCGGGGGGGAAAGGGGGACAGTGCCCAGCCCACTGCACCTCCGGCAACACAGCCAGGGACCCTCCAGCTGCCGTGACGGGAAGGGGCTAAGCTGGCACTGTACATGCTGCCCGAGCCCCTGTGCTAGCTGAGGCGCTTGTACCCTTCCGTTTGTCCTTTTTGTTCCATGCAGGAGCTTGTTTCCTCCAGTCCCGAAAGGTAAAGGAAGAGGCTTTCCTTCCTTCCTTGCAAGGGCGAGTGGCAGGAGGGCAAAAGGTGTGTGGCCCGTACGGGGATCGAACCCGCGACCTTGGCGTTATTAGCACCACGCTCTAACCAACTGAGCTAACCGGCCAGCCATACAAACACTCTTCACATGTGTGCAGTTCAGGAGAGCAACATTGTCCCAGGCACGTTCCCGCGGGGTAAAGGTTGACGTCTCTGTGCCATTGGGTAAGGATTTCCTGGGTCATTTTATTAAACGTCAGACATTTAAATAACCCTTTGGAGACCATGTTTCTGAGGAAATAAATGAACCCACACACACGACTTGAGTGAGCACAATGAGGTACCAACAGTGCTGGGGGACAGCAATAGCGGTTGACAGCCGGAGATGGCCCAATTTTCTTGTAAGGGTTTGTGAGAAAAGCTTAGTGAAGGGTGTTTAGAATGCAGGGCATTTAATGTTCATATGCTAATACAGCCTGGGGATGGGGCAAAAATACTAGAAGGATTTGGCCCTTAAAGTGCCTGACAAACCACCTAGAAAGAAGCAATTAACCCTACATAGTAAGTAGTCGTGGCCGAGTGGTTAAGGCGATGGACTAGAAATCCATTGGGGTCTCCCCGCGCAGGTTCGAATCCTGCCGACTACGTAACGTTTTCAGCTAATTCCATTTTTGCTACCTGTAGATTTATTTCCTCCAGCCCTTGACACAGAAGTAAGCAGGCCTAGAGGCCTTTCTCAAAATCCTCATAATAAATTTATCATTCATGACACCAACCAAATTTCACTCTAAAATAAGAGTCCTGGGGAGAGGCTCTGTTGGGAGGATTGTGTTAATTTAACCTCTCCAAAGATGGCAAAGGAAAGCCCACAAATTCAATGGAAAACAAAAGCAAGACTGTGAGGCATTAGAACAGATGCTGCATGCCGGTTCTGAGCTCCGCCGGGAATCCCCAAGGGGCTAGCAGAAAGTATAACTCCTCGGATTCACCCTTTCAGGTCCCTGGGCCGGCTGGCAGCCTGAGTTCTTTGTCTGATTTTCCCCTTTAACAATGTCACCTTCTTTTCCCCTTTGGCTGCTTTGCAGCAATCACCCTATCCGCCTCACTGCTTAGGGGTTGAAAACCCCTGCCTGCCCCTCAGCTCACCTCTGAGGGACAGAAATGGCATTTGCAGACAGAATGAGGAGTTACTGGAAGGGCACGGGGAATTAAAAGCCACGTGCAAAAACCACTACATTTCTCGGGCTCAGCAGCTTTTATCCTTTGGCCATCGGAATCAGTGGCCCGTATGGTCAGCACTAGGCACTCTTGCTTAGCTGGTTCACTCGTCTGTCTAACACACGGGAGATTTTTGGTTCAAATTGCAGCAGTTCCCCAGCCTGCTTCTTTTCCGCTGGTTTGCAAATGCCTGGAGAACCCCCTAGAAGCACAAAGGCAAGGCTCACCCCCTGGCTGGTGGCACTCGCCCCACTCACAGCCTGCTGTACTCATCAATAGAAAGGCAAAGCAACAGCGGTGAGCTGCTTCACTAGGCATTTTCAGATCTGACCCTGGCTGGGAGAGTCAGGTGTTCGCTGGCACTCAAGCAAACCCTGAGCTACAACCAGAGAACGAAATACCGAAGAGCTTTTTCGCTGCTTGATGATCACTTGTATACCAGCCAAAAGTTACTGAGATAGCGTTTCTCCTATCTAGACTCCTAGCCAAAGGTTTGCTCTGTCCTGAAGGCAGCAGCAGGGGCGCGCCCAGCTGTGAATATTGCCTCCTGACGTAGCAGGCTATATACACAGCTTAAAGCACAAGGCGAGACAGGAATGTGAGGTGAAGCTAGGATTGTGAACCTAGGCGAGGACTGAAACTGTGTTTTGCGCTCTCCAAAATAAAAAGCAAATTAAATGTTCTTTCCTGCTGGAACCAGATAATACAAAACGCGTCCCGGGATCAAACCCCTCAAGGGGGTCACGACTCGCGCTACACGACAACTACTCGAGCTCTCCAGCCTGGTCCTGTCGCGTCCACGTGCAGCTCTCGAGAGGGCGATGCTGCTTCTGGTAGATTTGCTCGGAATCAGGAGTGATGTCACAATGCCGTCTGCGGTGGATTTCCTGTTATTTGATTAAATCATGAACAGTAAGGAGAAAGGGAATCAGGAAGGGTTATTTTTCACTTCACATAACACAAGAACCCAGGGCCAGCCCCTGAAATTAGTATGCAGGAGGTTTCAAACATACATAAGGAAGTACTTCACCCAATCCACCCTTAATGCAGAAATCACACATTTAGCACACGCTGGCCTTCCAAGTACAACCCTGCTGCCAGGGCTGCACGGCTATTGTTATTTGAGAAGCTAGTTCGGGCATACTTACCTGATCTGCAATTGCACCTCCTGCCTGCTGTGTAGACATACCCTCCATGCTCCAACTTTCTCCATGCTGGTCCTAGCATCTTTAGCTGCCCTTGCAAAATGAGAACCTATATTTCAGCTGATGTACCAATGGTACAAGTGCCAACATAGGTTGCAATCAGCAGATTTGCCTGAGTCACTGGTGAAAATCACAGGGCACTGTCTACACTAGCGGTTCAGCTGTGGCCCAACTACACCATTACTGGCCATTGTAGGAAGACAGTTACTAGTTTTGCTGTTATAAAAACGCCAACTGAGAGCTAGGGAAACCTAAAATTCTACCTCACCTGCTTGGCTCAGATTGACTAGACAATTAAAAGTAAAGTTCTGTCTCTTTTTCAACTTTTCTTAATTTACATCAACTAAGTTCCTTCAGCCAAAGACTCTTGATGTGCAGATTTTAAAGAATGTGGAGGAAAATATTAAATCGCATTTCTAGAGTGACAGATTTTTATCGTCAAAATATTTGAAACCTTAGAATAAATTGAGATTTTTGCTTCAGAGATCAAATTCAAGAAAAGAGAAGTATATTGTCAGAAGTGGGATTCGAACCCACGCCTCCAGAGGAGACTGCGACCTGAACGCAGCGCCTTAGACCGCTCGGCCATCCTGACAACTGTGAAAAAAAAGACAGCTCTACAGTTAGAAATGCTTAATCATTCATGATAATTATATTTTTCTTAGTATTTAGATTCCTGGCTGATCTCTGTACTTTTTTCTAAGCGCCCTCCCTCAGGAGCAAATTCTAGTAGGGCAGATTTCTGGGTGCTGCTGCCACCTTACTGCCTTCTCCTCTCACACATTTCCATACATCTTCCGGAGTAACATACAATGTATATGTGTATCGCTTTATAAACAAAAAACAGTTTATTGTGGGTTCCTAGTATGGAAGATACTAGGGTTGGTTTTGTCACTCAGACACAGATACAGGCATGCTGACTTCCCTACCCTACAGGCATGATTATAGCTCACAGGACTTAGATACTTTGGATGTGAAACATTCAATGAAATTAGGAAGCACTTTTTCTTTAGGCTAGATTGACTACTTTCTGCTATTCAGAGCAACGGGGATTCAGTTCATCCTTCAAACACAGTAACCAGTCACTTCCTGGCACATATTTGGTCATCGCCACCTGCAAATTGTTATTTCCTGTAAGATTTGGTACTGATTTAAAATGTTTACATAAGACCTTTAGTGATTGTGGCCCTGGCATGGACTAGTGTGTTCTGTATTATTTCTACTTAATTGCAGAAAAAGATTCCAGGGGAGTATTATCAGAATTTTTATTTTATTTTTATTTTTATCAAAAGGAGGTCACTTATGGACAATGTAGATAGAAAAATGAACACATCCCTCAGAGCATTTCAAACCTGCAGTTAATTCAGCCTTTTCTTTTATAAGTAATAGTAAAAAAAATGAAAGCAAGGTCACATTCATAATTTTTCCACTACTGTTCATTACAATATCTAGATAACACCAGGGCTCCTATACATGGACTGACATTTGTGTTAGTGACAGTTTTAGAAAATAAATATCTTGCTCCTACCCTTTGTGCCTCTGACACAAAAACCTGTTTTATTATGACCATTACTGAGAAAATAATCTAAAAAGTTAATATTTGAGCTTTATTGCCAAGTCCCATCAAACATTATTTACTCTTTACTGCTCCTTTAATGATATTCAAAGGTTGCTTCTTTTGCTTGCTTATTTCTTTATATTTCAGTTTAAAAACATCACATTCTCAAGTCTCTTGTGCCTGGAGGACTTTCGCATCTTGGAAAAGATAACTACAGATATCAACCATAGCTCTGACTGTACCTGAAGGCTTTTGTCACCTAATGTAGCATCACATTCTGTTCTTCCAAAAACTTGCCAGAGCCCTCTATCAAAGAGAAGGTGAGGACCTGACATGTCTAATAGGAAAAGATACACTATGATACAAATAACTAGAATTATACTCAAAAAGAAAAGGAGTACTTGTGGCACCTTAGAGACTAACCAATTTATTTGAGCATAAGCTTTCATGAGCTACAGCTCACTTCATCAGATGCATTCAGTGGAAAATATAGTGAGGAGATTTATATACACACAGACCATGAAAAAATGGGTGTTTATCATGCACACTGTAAGGAGAGTTATCACTTAAGATGAGCCATTACCAGCAGGAGAGTGGGGGTGGGGGGTGGGGGGGGGAAAGAAAACCTTTTGTAGTGACAATCAAGGTGGGCCATTTCCAGCAGTTAACAAGAACGTCTGAGGACCAGTGCGGGGGAGGGGGAGGGGGGAGCGCGGGGAATAAACAAGGGGAAATAGTTTTACTTTGTGTAATGACTACAAGACAGCCACTTCCTGGACACTACGGTGCTAATAAGCGATGGTCACATAAACACCACCCTATACCGGAAACCTACTGACCGTTATTCCTACCTACACGCCTCCAGCTTTCATCCAGACCACACCACACGATCCATTGTCTACAGCCAAGCTCTACGATACAACCGCATTTGCTCCAACCCCTCAGACAGAGACAAACACCTACAAGATCTCTATCAAGCATTCTTACAACTACAATACCCACCTGCTGAAGGGAAGAAACAGATTGACAGAGCCAGAAGAGTACCCAGAAGTCCGCTACTACAGGACAGGCCCAACAAAGAAAATAACAGAACGCCACTAGCCGTCACCTTCAGCCCCCAACTAAAACCTCTACAGCACATCAAAGGATCTACAACCTACCCATCGCTCTCTCAAATCTTGGGAGACAGGCCAGTCCTTGCCTACAGACAGCCCCCCAACCTGAAGCAAATACTCCCCAGCAACCACACACCACACAACAGAACCACTAACTCAGGAACCTATCCTTGCAACAAAGCCCGTTGCCAACTGTGTCCACATATCTATTCAGGGGACACCATCACAGGGCCTAATAATATCAGCCACACTATCAGAGGCTCATTCACCTGCACATCTATCAATGTGATATATGCCATCATGTGCCAGCAATGCCCCTCTGCCATGTACATTGGTTAAACTGGACAGTCTCCACGTAAAAGAATAAATGGACACAAATCAGATGTCAAGAATTATAACATTCATAAACCAGTCGGAGAACACTTCAATCTCTCTGGTCACTCGATTTCTGACCTAAAAGTGGCAATTCTTCAACAAAAAGACTTCAGAAACAGACTCCAAGGAGAGACTGCTGAATTGGAATTAATTTGCAAACTGGATACAATTAACTTAGGCTTGAATAGAGACTGGGAGTGGTTGAGTCATTACACAAAGTAAAACTATTTCCCCTTGTTTATTCCCCCCACCCACTGTTCCTCAGATGTTCTTGTTAACTGCTGGAAATGGCCCACCTTGATTATCACTACAAAGGGTTTTCTCTCCGCCTCCCCCAACTCTCCTGCTGGTAATAGCTCATCTTAAGTGACAGGTTTCAGAGTAACAGCCGTGTTAGTCTGTATTCGCAAAAAGAAAAGGAGTACTTGTTTCCTTAGAGACTAACCAATTTATCTGAGCATAAGCTTTCGTGAGCTACACTCACTTCATCGGATGCATACTGTGGAAAGTACAGAAGATCTTTTTATACACACAAAGCATGAAAAAATGGGTGTTTACCACTACAAAAGGTTTTCTCTCCCCCCACCTCACCCACCCCACTCTCCTGCTGGTAATAGCTTATCTAAAGTGATCACTCTCCTTACAATGTGTATGATAAACACCCAACTTGATTATCATACACATTGTAAGGAGAGTGATCACTTTAGATAAGCTATTACCAGCAGGAGAGTGGGATGGGGGGAGAGAAAACCTTTTGTAGTGGTAAACACCCATTTTTTCAAAGGTTTTCTCTCCCCCCATCCCACTCTCCTGCTGGTAATAGCTTATCTAAAGTGATCACTCTCCTTACAATGTGTATGATAATCAAGTTGGGTGTTTATCATACACATTGTAAGGAGAGTGATCACTTTAGATAAGCTATTACCAGCAGGAGAGTGGGGTGGGTGAGGTGGGGGGAGAGAAAACCTTTTGTAGTGGTAAACACCCATTTTTTCATGCTTTGTGTGTATAAAAAGATCTTCTGTACTTTCCACAGTATGCATCCGATGAAGTGAGCTGTAGCTCACGAAAGCTTATGCTCAAATAAATTGGTTAGTCTCTAAGGTGCCACAAGTCCTCCTTTTCTTTTTGCGAATACAGACTAACACGGCTGCTACTCTGAAACCTAGGATTATTCTGCAGTTATATCGTTCTTACTCTGTGTGATGCAGTGCACTCACCTCTCTTGGGCGCCTTCTGTTAGTTGGGTGTGAACCTGCACTCTCTTTCTGCTCACGACTCCCCCTGCCAGTTGCTAACCTTGTCAGCTAGAGAGGCTTGAGCCACTGAAGACCTGCCTAAGTCACACATAGGATAAACAAGACACATGAAGGTGTAAAAGGCCCAAAAGGGTCTGTCCCTGTGCCCTTGTTACTGTCTTTAGTCCAGTCTCTAGGCTCAAGCCTCAGCCCCTTTGGGGCTAGCTTTAAGTCTGTATCTGTCCTGGTATAGAGCACTGCCCCCAGGGCTTTCTCCCTAGAGATTCTTTAAGTCCTGCCTTCATTTGGGCCTCTAAACAAGTCTTATTCCCTTCTTGGCGCTTAGCCCACCCTGCCAGTGGCTGGAGGGACCTGAGCCTGCCCAGTATTCTGGGTCCCCACCCAGGGACCCTACAAATATTAGCCTGTGCTGCTTCCTTTAACTCTGTTGCTGCTTCTGCATTCCCTGAGCCACTTCCCACATAGCCCCTTCCTCTTCACCCTTACTTCAGGGCTAAAGTTCTTCCTCACAGAATGCCAGTGTCACCAGGACCCATCTTCTGGTTCTCCCTTGAGCTCCTTTCTCACTCTTCTGGTCCCTGCCAGGAACTGATCTGCTCAGGCCCTGCAGCTCCTTTTACCTGACCCTGCTTCCATGCAGCCTTTCTAGGCAAGCCTGGAGGACCCACCTTCACTGCTCCTTTTTCTGAGGAGGGGTATGGCAGGACTGCAAGGCTTCCAGCAGGGGGCCTCAAAGAGGAGGGATGTGGCAGGATCTGCTCAGGCCCTGCAAGGCTTCCAGCAAGGTACACCCTGGGCCGTCACACACTGTGTTTAGAATAGCCCAGTTAAGGTAACCAATAATCCGAACAGGATACAGTGTAACAAAAGAATGCTTAGTGCGTACATCCAGAAATGTCCCTTTAAAAGGTGAGGCCAATTAGACTAGTTAATACCCTCTCCAGGGAAAGGGATGGAACCTCCCTGATGGGATATTTTTAGTTCACCCTGGAGAATGCACCATTGTGACCCTATATTGGCAGGAATAGAATCGGACTTTCCAAATTTCTGTGATTTTAATCCCTATTTCCCCATTTTGCTAGAGAGCATGTGTAATTTGAAAAATAGAAAAATTTTTCCTGAAGACTCTGGAAAAGTCAAACAAGAGATGTGCTGTGCCCCTTGTAGGGGATTTAGGATCTTTATACAAGGAGGGGTCACGTAAGCCATTTGCCCATTTCTAAACCTACAGTGACCCCTCAGCCATTCTACAGACAGGTCAGAGGTCTTCCCCTATCAATGGCATTCAATGTGTGTGAAAACTGACCAGCATTTGCCCCCATCATAGAATATCAGGGTTAGAAGGGACCTCAGGAGGTCATCTAGTCCAATCCCCTGCTCAGAGCAGGACCAATCCCCAATTTTTGCCCCAGATCTGTAAATGGCCCACTCAAGGATTGAACTCACAACCCTGGGTTTAGCAAGCCAATGCTCAAACCACTGACCTATCCGTCCCCTGCCCCCAGCTCTGGGGTGAAGTGGGATGGAATAGCACTGCAATTTTTTGCAAATCTCATAAGGGAACAGGTGTGGAGGTAGTCTTTCCTAGTACCTCATAGGTTCTGAGGATTCTACAGGCTGATCCTCTAGAAATCTAAGGGGCTAGAGAAGGACTTGAGCCAAAGCCAACCTACACACTCCAGAAATGACACAGTTTCTAACAGAGATCATGAGACACATTAGATATTGCCTACTCTCATGTGACACGGTATTCATCTTTTAGCACTTTGACCCATCCATATGAGATGAGTGTGAACAGGAAATGAAATCCCAGTTTCATACCAGCACTCCTGAGCATCACACCCTTATTACATGGTATGAGAAATAAACTATGTCTCTGGTAAAAGTGGAGACAAAAATCTCCTGAATTCTTCAGGCTGTAAGGGCACCTGTCGAGAAGTGGCGGTGATGGCTGCAGGAGTCCTTGGAAGTTGAATCCCAAAAGAAATGTGCTGTGGAGAGGAAATCAAAGTGTATGCTGTGTGAATGGCTTTGGGAGTGGGAGAAGAACAAGTATAACAAGCTGGGAGTGTTTGCCTGAAAACCCTATTCTTTAGCAGATGACATCCTAGTAGAAAACAAACAGCAAACATACTTTATTGCAAGTAGCTTATTACTGCATCAACTATAAAGTGGGAAGGACCTAGGACGTAGCTTGATCAGTCCTCTGGGAAGAACCCTGCAAGAATCCAAGCCTGGGGAGAAGGCCTGGTCTGGAGTTTGCATTTCATTTTGATTTCTTTTTCAAGTGTAACTGAAACCCAAGGAAGGGGTAAAATTCCTGCCACCTGCAACTTACATGTATTGTGTTTTAGCAGGGAGGAGAAGCTACCTCTCACTTAGATATGAAACAGTTGCTTGAGAAGTACAAAGGAATATAAATAACATTTGTTAAGCTAAAAATTGTCTTTTTAAAAGATTTCTTCTATTGCTTCATTCCCCTCCTCCCCTTCCATTTTTGATCCATTCTACCCATTTCTATCATTTTCCCTTTTGGTATTTTTCTTTGAAAAACAACATATTTCCTTCCTTCCCATTCATCCCATCCTCTTCTCCACCCTCTTGCTCTTTCCTACCTCACACTCTTTTCCTTTTTGCTCCCCTCTTCTTCTGTCCCATTTGCTCTCAAGTTCTCTCTCATTCAAATAAGGGAAAAAAGAAAATCTTCTTTAGTCCTATTTTTGGGGGGAAGCGGGGGGTTTAAACATTTCTCTATACAGTAATTCCTTGCTTAACATTGTAGTTATGTTCCTGAAAAATGCAACTTTAAGCGAAATGATGTTAAGCGAATCCAATTTCCCCCTAAGAATTAATGTAAATGGGGGTAGGTTCCAGGGAAATTTTTTTCACCAGACAAAAGACTATACATACATACATACACACAGTATAAGCTTTAAACAAACAATTTAATACTGGTACACTGCGATGATGTTTGTGAAGCTTGGTTGAGATGGTGAAGTCAGAGGGTGGGATATTTCCCAGGGAGTGCCTTACTGCTAAATGATGAACTAGCAATTGGCTGAGCCCGCAAGGGTTAACTCACTGTTGTTAAAGTAGCCTCACACTCTACAAGGCAGCACAAATAGAGGGAGGGAAGACAGCATGGCAGACAGACACAGTGTGTGTGTGTGTGTGTGTGTGAGATGCGCATTGCCCCTTTAAGTACACTGCCTTGTTAAGTAGATCAGTAAGCTGAGATAGCAGCTGCTGCCAGGAAGCTCCCTCTGTCCTGAGCCCCGCCCCCCACTCTATGGAAGATGGGGTAAGCGGGGTGCAGGGGAACATCCTGACATTCCCCACCCCCACCCACCCACAGCAAGCAGGACGCTCCGGGGAGCAGCTCCAAGGCAGAAGCAGCACATGGCAGTGGGGGGAGGGACAGATGAACTGCCGGCAATTGATAGCCTGCTGGGCAACTGCCACCCAGGGAACTTAGGGAAGCGGGGAGCTGATAGGGGGACTGCCAGCCCACCCTGGTTCCAAGCCCCCACCAGCTAACTGCAACGGGCAAAGCAGGCGGCTGCCAAACGACATTATAAGGGAGCGTTGTGCAACTTTAAACGAGCATGTTCTCTAATTAATCAGCAACGTTCGTTAACCGGGACAACTTTAAGTGAGGAGTTACTATAGTTACAGAGAATCAGTTTGACTCAGAAGTATTAAAACAATTTATGTATAGTTTTATTAGTCTTTTACTGTGTAGTGCTTCTAACTTGAATGCAAAACAATTCAAAAAATCCCGTAGTTTCTCCTCCTGGAGCAGTTTTTATAACAATTCTAGTTATTGCTCCCAAAAGAACGAGCTACTTTAAATACAGGCCCTTTGATGAGAACTCCCTGATTTCCTCCAGGCACTGGATCGTGTTTAAGCTCTTTGCTGTAAGAGGCAGTTAGATGCCAAAGAGAATTTTGAGGTCAGCCAGGGTGAGTTTGGTGATGGAGTCTCCTGTGCCCGACAGCACTTGTTGAGCCAGATCTTTCTTCTTGGTTTGGAGCTGTGAAATCTTTTCTTCCACTGTCTCCTCACAGACAAACCTAAAACACAAAGCACGACATTGTCCTAATTTCTGGAAACATCAGCATTTCAGGCTTCCACCCCCTTTCAACTTCCAGTGACTCGCCTAGTTTTCAAGAAAAGGGGAGCAAATCATTTTTATAGCACCTGTCATCCAACAATGTCAGACTCACACTGCAGCCACCACCATTTATCCTACTAAACGTTTATAGGTTTGTAATTTGAAACTTAAATTTTTAATTATAAGGAAAGAAATCTGAGTCCCTGACCAATCCCTCCTTGAATCATTGTTCTTATTGATATTAAGGGTTTCCAAAAATAGAGGGCCACATATGGAATCAAGAGTTTGAAGACCATATTAAACACATGGAACTATATTTGTTTGTCCTTATAATGAATGTCTTGATGAAAGCAAATGGGCTGGTGGCTGAATTGCACTCAGCAGTGGAGAGACTCAAGGCATCAAGCTATTAAAGGGGAAGAGCAGGCTTGGGCTTTGACTTGTTGAAAAACAATTTCAGATCAGCAATCAGGAGGCAAATTCCAGAAACAATCATATGAAACGGCATATCCGATGAAGTGAGCTGTAGCTCACGAAAGCTTATACTCAAATAAATTGGTTAGTCTCTAAGATTCCACAAGTACTCCTTTTCTTTTTGCATATCTATCCTGTGCACAGCCCTGAAGTTCAGAAACAAACGTCAGAGCAAACCCATCTCACCCCTCATGGAAGCCAAGACTTTGCAAGGCTGTTGCCTGTCATGTGCACTGCTAACTCGGGAGTTTAAAACAGCTGACCCTGACCTGTGTATCACCACGTTATTCTTCTGCCCCACTCGATATATGCGGTCACACGCCTGGTCTTCAAGTGCAGGATTCCTGCAAGGTAAGAAAACTGCTCAGACAGTCTAGTGGCTTGTTAATCTTAGAAACAATGAAGAACGTCCCTATCCTCAGCTCATGTGTCCCTCGCCCCAGCATGCTGCTTATTCCCTCTGTACAAGAAACTTGACCTCCTCCCAAGCTCCCTTACTGTTCTGAATACCAGACAATGAGCTGCAAATCAGATTCTCCCTGCGCCCCTGCTGAAGGTCTACCACCTTCCCCGCTGCTGCTTGCATTACACACAGGAATTGCTAGACCAGAAAAAACCAGACCAGTGGTCCATCTAGTCTCGTTTTTCTGTCGGACCATGGCCAGTACCAAGTGCTTCAAAGGAAGGTGCAAGAAACTGCATAATAAATAATAAGGCGGGTTATAAATTCATAAATCTTGTTTTTAATATAAAAAAGGGACAATTTTTTCAATAATATTTCAATGAAAAACATATCCCTCTGTTTGACCAACTCTAGTGGACAGTTAAAGTATAAGCTGCCCATAACAGAAAGGTCTTCCTTACCCCTATTGCTTAGTAGTTGGCTTATATCCTGAAGATTATATTTAAAAAAAAAAAAACAAAACAAAACTCTTAATGTCTTTCAATTGCATTGACTGCTCCTTTGTTCTTGTGAGAGATAGTATGAGAGATGGTAAGACGGGACAGGCAGATTTACCTTCTCTATACCATTCTTTGTATTGATTCTCTCTACTGCATCCACTCTCATTCTTCCCTCTAAACTGAAGAGTGCAAATCCTTCCAGTCTCTCGCCACACAGGATTTTCTCTATGCTGCTAATCTTTTTATCTCTAGGTATCTACAAGACTGTCATCGTCATAGTCTGTAAATTATCTCTGAAACCCATCTATTTCTTCTCTATTCCCCCCGCCCCCATTTTTTTTTTTTTTAAAAGAGATGGGATGGCCAGAACTGAACAGTCTTCCAGAGGAAGGTGAACCACTGACTTCCATAATAGAATTTTAATATTCCTAGGGTTGCTCTGCATTCTACTCCTTATACATCCTAACATTTGGCTGCATACTTTCATTAGATGTCACTGTGGCAAGCTTAGTTCTTTTTCCCCCAAGCAGTTAGCAACTTTGGAACCCTGCAACAAGACTGAGTTGTTCAAATTATTGGTACCAATGCATGTCACCTCGCTCTTGTCAATATTAAATTTTCATCTACCATTGAGTTACCATTCACTTCACTTTGTTAGATCTCTTCAAAGTTCCTTAAAAGTCTTCTCTAGTCTTAGGCAAAGATCATCTCTCTTGTATTTATAAAGCACCTAACACAATGGAGCCCTGATTTATGACTGGGGCCTTTGGGCACTACCATAATACAAACCATAATTCTACTAACAGTTTAGAATGACTGCTCCCCTACAGATCTGCAATATAAGCAGCTGATTTATATGAAAGATTGCATATTTTCGTTAGTAGCTCCAACACTCCATTCTCACATTCCTACAGAGCTCTTGGCGGTATGCTCTCCAGTCATGGTGACTGGCTGCTGTCTAAATCTATCACACATCCATTTGTTCCAAAACAAGCCCCCCCAGCCTCAGATATTTTTATTTTCAGAACAGATTACTTCTGGGATAGGCACCTCTCTAATCGTTTCCATGGTAAAGACTAAGCATTTATCCTCCGTATTGTTCTTATCCATTTTAATAGTTTGTTTTAGCTACCAAGTGGAGCTTTGCTGCCATTTTTCACAGCAGTGGGTGTCAGACTGGCCATGAGTTGAACTATTCTTGAAAGTTTCATTTTAAAAACATTTTGCCTTGACAGGCAAGTAATTTCAGGGATGGAAAAGTAGGAACATGTGTTCTGCCATTCAATCAGATACATCCTTCTCTCAAGTAAGCACTCAAGTTACCCATGCTGAAGTAAAGAGCCAGTCTACCCTCAAAGTTTCCATCTCACTTTACCAGTGCATGTCAAGAAGGAAGAGGTGGTTTCCTCCAGTCAAGTTAAGGCCAACGCCTCCAGCCAGGAGCGAGATCAACATCACCTTCAACAAAGAACAATAAGACAGAAAGACAGGTTACTTTCATAGATTCATCTATTCCAAAGCCAGAAGGGAACATTGTGATTATCTCCTCCAGTATAACACCGGCCACTGAACGTCCCCAAAATAATTCCTAGAGCAGATCTTTTAGAAAAGCATCCAATCTTGATTTAAAAAATGGTCAGTGATGGAGAATCCACCACAACCCTTGGTAAATTGTTCCAATGATAAATTACTCCCACTGTTCAAAATTTACACCTTATTTCCAGTCTGAATTTGTCTAGCTTCAACTTCCAGCCATTGGATCCTGTTATACCTTTCTCTGATAGATTGAAGGGTCCATTATTAAATATTTGTTCCCTATGTAGATACTTATAAAATATAATCAAGTCACCCCTTAACCTTTTTTTTTGTTCAACTAAATTAAATAGATTGAGCTCTTTGAGTTTATCACTAAGAGACATGTTTTCTAATCCTTCAGTAATTTTGTGGATCTTCTCTGAACCCTCTCCAACTTATCAACTTCCTTCTGGTACTGTGGGCAACAGAACTGGACACAGTGTTCCAATAGGGGTGGCACCAGTGCAAATATAAAGGTAAAATAATCTGTCTGCTTTAAGGGGTCCATTCACAAACAAGTTAATGCCCCATTTAATCTAGATTTTGGTTCAAGACAAAGATTATACCAACTGCTTTGTCTGTGTGTGTTTAGTGCAGCAGAAATTGGATTGACAACCCTGGAGACTGAACCTATCTTGAAGATTGTACAGCCTGGAGAACAGTAGGGCAGGCTTCCCCCATGCATCACTATATTTCTCCTGACTGGGAGGGATGACCTCTAAGTGTGAAGGAAGTTCAGTTACCATCCATTTTGTGAATTTTGGCAATGTCGATCTCCTGTGCACTAGGAAATGGATCAATACCTCCTCTAACTCATCTCACTGAAGACACGAACAGTCAACAGATGGTAGATATCAAGAGATGACTGCTAGATCAGGGGACCTAACAACTGCTTGTTTGAGGTAAGCTGGTATCCTGCACTGTTTTAACATCTCCACCAGCAGGGGACCCAGTGCCCCTTAGTTTGAGGTTACGAACTGCAAGGAGCAAAGATCCATTTTGCAGATATCAGCCTGTAGCTCTCCCAAACCTCCACTAAGTAAGGCTGTCTCCACTAGCACTTTTGTGGGTAAAACTTTTGTCAATTAGGGGTGTGAAAAAACATTCCCCTGACTGACATACATTTCACTGACAAAAGTGCCGGTGGGGACAGTGCTATGTCAGCGAGAGACGCTCTCCTGCTGACATAGCTAATGCTGCTTGTTGGAGGTGATTTAATTATGCTGGCAGGAGAGCTCTCTCCAATTGGCAGAGAGCGGCTACACAGGAGAACTTACAGCAGCTGTGCTGCTGTAAGGGCTGTAGTGCAGACATGGCCTTAGATTAGTTAAAATGTCATCAGATTCTCTGTGGTGTTTGCCCCTTCCAAACATGGATTAACTCTAGAGGGAACAGCCAATCCAGTTTGAATTGCAGAAACCTCCACAAAACATTTAGGAAAAAAAAAACCAAAAAAAACACAACCACGTGCACGGAGAAATGTTCCGCCTGCACTCAGACTACCCAGCAGACCGAATTTCAGAAGCTGTCATAGATGAGACGGAAATCTTCATCTCCAAACTGCCATGGCATTGGATACATTTTTTCTATCTGTTGGCCCAATCTGAATGAGCCAGTTACAAATGTCTCAATTGGGTCACTCCATTTTAGACAGAGGTGAAGTGTGAATTCTCCCCCACCCCCGCCGACTTAGCATTCTTGTCCTTAGACTTGGGTTGGCATGTGAAGTCTAATAAATACTGTAGTGTTCATTTGGCTCTGTTTGTAAGTGAGCCTAACATCCCTCTCCTTTCCGGAAATCAGTGGTAGGTCACTGAACAACTGAGGTTTTGCATGAAGTACCACATGTGCTGGAGAAGAGGCTGTAGGAAACAATCCTACAATGGCTCCCATGTCCTGGGAGGAGTATGACCCAATAAATCTTTTACGTCATCAATCTGCAGCGGGGTAAGATAGGGACAGTTTCTGCCTGATCTGAATTGCCTACCCCCCACACCCTCAATCTTGCAGATACAGCTTAATGTTAACAGAGGCTTTGGTACGATTGGGTACCTGCAAGCCTTTAACTGGCCTGAGAGCCAGGCATTCTTACTACAGAAGATTAAAGCAAGCGTAACACCAAATAGTGTCTATGCCAGAACTGCTCCCATTTACTGACATCTGGCCTTTACAGCTCCACCCTCCCACCAGGAACACACATCTTGATGCCAGATATAGAATCTGGCCCACAAATCCAATCAAAGAAAAGTAACTACCCCAGCTATTAATAGCTGCATTGAACACAGCTTTCCTGATCCCAATTCATACCCGAGGCCCTTTGGGATTGTTATTGAACTCTTCCACCAAATCCATCCTTTGTTTAGGATTGACAGAGCCATCTACCGTAGCATACTTCAGCCCTTGACGGTCAAGGTGCACGGCCACAATTTTCAACATGCTCGTCCACTGAGACACAATGACGCTGGAGAGAGAGAAGAGAGAGTCCAAAACAAGCATCAGATATTGTAACAACCCTACTATGGTCGTGTCTTGCCCCCGACACGTTAAGAGTGAATTAAATCGGTTTATCTTCTCTATCTTAGGGTTTAACACTGCTGCCCCTCACCATAGTATGGGAGTGCTTCCCACCAAAATCAACAGCAAAGTCCCATGAGGGACGTCATGGAATCTGGCTCTCTTTCCTTTTTGGGGTAGGTCAGGTTTTTGGATTTGATTTGTTTGTTTGGAGGGGGGGGATTTAATGGTAGAAAGGTGCTTGTTGCATGTCATTCTTATACTGGAAAGGCTTTTTTGAAGGCAGCTTTGCAGTGTTCCCTACAAGACAATCACACTCTGGATTCATCTGATCTTGTCTGGAAATTTATGCTATAAGTGGCTTACATTCAAGATGGAGATGAGGTATCTGAGCAGTGACGGACGCTGTGCATTCTAGAAATCCAGAACTGTATTATCAGACCTAGCAGACACTTGATTTGCATGTGCAATTCTGGCAGTTGTGCCTGGAAGTCAAGCAAGCACTTGGGCATAGATAAATCGATTTCTTCCTCATACATCTGAGTGTGCTTTGTGCACACAAATTGTCAAAAAAAAAAAAAAAAAAATCAGACACCAGTTTCCAGATAGAGCAGGTAGTGACTCTTCCTCTTTACTAACAACCTGACCAAAGAGCAAGGGGTGACTGAATGGCAACCTCACCTCCAGCAAATGGCCATTTGAGCACAGTGTGTTTATTCTGAGGCAGAAAGACTAAGCAAGCTGTTTCTCACTGCAGTCAGAAGTCCTTCCACAAGACTATTCTGACACAGAATAGTCTGGAGATTTCCCCCCAGCCTGCACCAAACATTAACGGTTCTGGAACAGTCCCTTGCAAAGAGTTTCTCCAATATTTTCAAATATGTGACCCGTTTAATAGGATGCCCAAATCCTGCATTTAGAGATTTATATCAGCTCTTCGGAGCACCAGTCGGGTATTCAGAAGCACAGGTGCTAATCTCACCATATGAATATATATTTCTGAAGACCTGTTATAATTGCTCCTACATTCTATTCTAACCAGGTTCTTAGGAGGCACGCAGTACTGTGGGATCTGAACACCTACATGCATCACTTATGGATTAAACTGAATCAATCTTCCCTTCTCCCACCCATACTCACTCTTTGGCACTTATGTAATAAAGAAAATTATCTCCCACAAGTTATAGATCAGGGAGCTCCTCCCCCACTGAGGTCTCTCTCATGAGAGAATCAGATTGCTTATTTGAAAGAGATTCTGCCCTGCCCCGTGTCAGTCTTGCGTCCTCCCACACACCAGACCTCCTTGCCTCACGTCCTAAATCACCATTTCCCACAGTGAGATACATGTCTCCCTGGGAGGTGTGAAGGACTGGCTGGAGGGCCATGAAAGACTTACACATTAAGATTTGTAGCAGTTCAGCAACACAGCAAGGCTGAAGTGGGGTGGGATTGTTTTCATTTTCCTGAAGTGGGGCTCAGCTTTCAAAAGTTTGGGAAATTCTGACTTTAAGCACAGATTTACCCCATCCCATGATGTTTTAATTTTATAAGTATCTTCTCCCAGATTCTTTGGTATGACCAAAATAATTCTATTATACCCAGGAGAATATTGCCCACCTGGTTTTCACATTGCCTCAAAGACTCTCCACATGCTTTAACCCTGAATTCACATCCATCTAGTTCCCCAACCACGTTCAAAGTCTCCTCTCCTCAAAATCTCCTCTTTAGCTTTCTGCGTGCTTTCACACACAGCCAACAGTTTGAAATGTTGTGATACTGTCCACATTTCACTTTCCGAGGGGTTTTTGTATCTGATCATCTTACCCATTCTTCCTCCTGCCCACAAAAATGCACCCCAGAAAGAGAGGCATTACCACACTTACCTCTTCTGGGATTTCGAGTGACTTTGGATGGTCTTCAGTTCAGCCAAGAGATACGATAGCTGCAGGAAAAGAAGTTAGTCGACTTGCTGTGGAGCCAGAAGGCGACCTGCACTTTACCACTGGATATACACAGAAAAGGCTGAATCCAGACTTAAGTGAGGTCTCCCACTCCTCTGCCTGAGGTAGCTACATGGGATGTTAACTGATGCTTTGTAAATCTGATTTTGCCTTCATGTACAAACTTACGCTATTTTAAAGAGAGTTAGTAATCCACAGACATTTGGTTTAGCTAAGGCAATGGCTCTCAACCTTTCCAGACTACTGAAACTTTTTCAGGAGTCTGATTTATCTTGTGTACCCCAAGTTTCACCTCACTTAAACTACTTACAAAATCAGACATAAAAATACAAGTGTCATAACTCACTATTACTGAAAAATTGCTGACTTTCTCATTTTTACCATGTAATTATAAAATAAAATCAATTGGAATGTAAATATTGTACTGACATTTCAGTGTATGGTGTATAGACCAGTATAAACAAGTCATGGTCTGCATGAAATTTTAGTTTGTACTGACTTTGCTAGTGCTTTTTATGCAGCCTGTTGTAAATCTAGGCAAATACCTAGATGAGTTGATGTACTCCCTGGAAGACCTCTGTGTACCCCTATGGGTATGCATACCCCTGGTTGAGAACCCCTGAGGTAAGTTACATGGAGTGAAAAAATGTAAGCGTTCACTCTAGGATGTTGCAAAAGGGTAATTTAACTCCGTAAAAGCATGTAAGTTGTAATTTGTTTCTGTAACTTTTTACTGTAGCTACTGTGACTTTTTAGATAAGTCTTATCCCGTAACAGTAATAAGACCACAAGACATAGAAACCATCATAAGAAATCAAGAGTTACAAACATGTTTTGTAGGAATCAAGCATCCCATGTGGACCCAGGCTAGTATTGCTCCCCTTCTCCCACCCGTTATCTAAAGGTTTTAGAGACCACTTTGCTGCCACCTCCCTTCCTCTACCAAGAAGTTCTGTACTGTCTCAAGGGTCTAATGTTCGAGATGGGCACGGAGAGTCCACCACCATGGTAGATCCTGTGTGTCCTGGTGGTTTTGTTGCAGGCACTCTTCCTTTAAGGCCTCCTGTGCAGTTTGACAGGTTGGAATCTCCCTGAAATAGGTTCATCTGTACATTCACCTACCCATGCCCAAACTGCTGACCCACTCATCTAGGCAACTGTAAACATATCATGCTACCAAAATTCACTTAAAACAAATATATGAAAATGCTGAAATCTAGGCCTCCCAAGAGAGGCGACAGAACCACAGACAGCATACTTTAGTGCTTTCTCTGGTGATTTCAAAGAGATCCATGCTGAAAGCCTTGCCATTGAGATAGACGGTAGATTTTGAGTCGGGACTTTGGAGTTCAGACAAAGTCAAAGCACTGAGGTGTTCTTCCAGGGAAAGAGAAAGGCCTTCACTGTTCAAGTTAGCTTGATCCAGGGCCTGCAAAAGAGTAAATAAGCAGATATAGTAAGGAATGAGAGCCACATGCACACCAGCAGATAGTAACCAGAAAGCATCATCTGCGTGCTATTAGCAGAACTTCTTGAGCTTGCCTCCTCCCTGGGCTGTACACCCACAAGATGGAGCCGCTTCTTATAATCAGGAGATAAAGCCATGCTCGATCTCCACATTACCGTTGAAATACATAGTTTAGAGGGTGGTGAAGCACAGTCTCTAGTGCTTCACACCTGAAGCCGCCCTATAAGATGGGTAAGCTTTAGCTCCATTTTACAGATGGGGAAACTGAGGTAGAAGAGAAAACTTGTCCAATGTTCAAGGGGGTTGGTGTTGGACCTAGGAATGGAACTCATAAGTGTGGCCTACAGAGCTTTACCATGTAACCTGTGCCGGCCACTTTTATCTTAAATCTGAAAGGTGAGAACCACAAGAAATTATGGCCTAACACGAAAGATGTTGCAATCCGCTCCATATTACACAAGTCAGGTGCAGCGCTTGGCCTCTTGGTAAGATGCTCAGTTGTGGAGGCCACATCCGCAATGTTCAGTGCTTAACCAGCTCTTTAATGCAGCCTACTGCAGACCCATTAATTTTTTAGTACCAGGAATTTCTAAAACAATGCCCCCAATTCATTTAGCATACATGCCAGGACCAGATGGCCCACATGCCCCGACCAGTTCAAGGATTGTGGCGTTCACAAGCATGACGCTTCAGTACGTAACCAAGGGAGTAGTAGGGGACAGCAAATAAAAGATCATGTCATGGATTGGGCAATATGACTCTTAATATGATTCTGCTAAGACTGCTTCTACAGTGCAGTGTTCGGACCTCAATACAAGAAAGAGACGAACGCAGGTGGATTCAGAGAAGGAAAATAAAATTATTAGTTTAAGGAAAAAATTTAGCAGCCAACTAAACTGGCTAAGACTAGGAGAGAAGAGAGGACAACAACAACAGTCAACAAATATTTGCCAAAGTAAACAGCAAGAATGGAGAAGAATTTACCAAGGGGCCTGTAAGCTTAAATAAGAGAAATTTTAAGGAAAAGTATGGGCTGAACATCAGGAAAAGTTTCCTATTAGGTTGTTGCTGGTTTCTTTCAAATATTCTGCAAAAACTGGTTTGGTTCAAAAAAAAAAGCACACTTCTCCTTTACTTTATAAGTTTGTTGTGATACTAGCAGACCAGGTGCCAGCTCATGGCAAGGCCCCTACACTTCACTGAACACTGACAAATGCATAGCTGGAAACAAGTCTGGCTCACCTGTGTGTTAGTATTCTTAAAATAGGTATTAGATTTATAAGAATGTGTTTAGAATTACGAAATGCTCATAGGATGCTGCTTATATTCATCTTATTTATAACATCTCTATGCCATATTGCAAGGTTATAGTAAGTGTCTGCATTGTAATCCTCTGTAATTGTATAAATCATCAAACAAGAAAGGAGCATTAATTAATGTAGAAATGCTGGTTTCCCCTAGCCAACCATGATGGGGAACTGGACTGACCTCAGAGGGAAAAATGCTCCCAAATGAGTTACCAACATAAACATCCTCTTGTACCTATGAGTTCTTTGGAAGTTCCATTCAAGGAATTAGAGCTCTGTTCCATTCAAGGAATTAGAGGAATTATAGCCAAAGTTGCTCTCTGCTCTAATCAAGTGCTTCTAAAATGATTCATTCTATACACCACATTAATCACAGTACAAGACAGCATAGTTACCACTTTTAGTAAGGAAAGATGGCAGCAACACTGGCGGAGTCTCAACAGCATGGACAAGACATGGACAGTACTTGAGACATGAGAGTCACTTTGGGAATCCTTTCGAGTGGCTCCAAATTCTTGTACTACTATTAGGAAGGAAGAAAAAGACAGAAAACATTCAGAGGCATATCAGAACAGCAGCTCTACCAGCCAGTCATATTTCAACAAGAGAAAATGAAAGGACTGTTTCAGAACAGAACCACAGTTTAGCAGAAACTGGTGTTTCTGCAGTAAACAGAAACTGCAGTAAAAGTAAACTGTAAACTGCAGTTTAGCAGAAACTGGTGTTTTGCTGGGCTTGGTATGTTCCTACACAAGACATCAAGAAGCAAGAGATTAAATAAATTATGCTAACACTTTGTACTTCTGTTAAACCTTTCATTAATCCTCAATACCCTCGTTGATCAGATATTATATCCATTCAGAGAGGGGGAAACTGAGGCCCAAATATGTTAAGTGACTTGCCCAACACCACATAGTGTGAACAGGACTTGGGAGTCCTGAGTCAGTCCCCTGTTCTAACCACTACAATACATTGCTTAAAACACCACCTGCCATACCAGTACTTTGTAACTTGCACCACGCCTCCTTTCCTACCCAGAGCAAACAGATATGCAGCGTACAGAGCCCTATACCTTAAAGGTGAGCCTGGCAACAGCACTGCCAGAAAAAGGCTTCGCAGACACACACCAAACATTCCCCCTGCGTATTCTACAGCAACAATCTTCACAAGGGCAGCAGTCAAGCTGTTTTCCAAAGAAGAGCCCCAAGGTGCTGAGAACTCAGGAGTCGTAGCTCTCACTCTCTGCTCTGCACTCCCTCTTAATTTTAAGGGAGAATTTCCTAATAATTTAAAAAACCACTCCCCACAGAACATTTCTGCAGCCTCTATTATAACCTTTATCAAACGGGTTAGCACCACAGTACTCTCTGCAATGACTCGTCTGCTCTTCTTGTCTCTTTAAATAGGACTGTAGTGTTGACCTGGCAAAAATGAAAGAGACAGCAGGGTTAAGCGAGGGAGAAATTAGAGATAAATATTTGGACACAACCTGTGTCCCACAAACAGTTTACAATCTAAGCCAGTGGTCCCCAAACTTTTCACCTTGTGCCCCCTTACCTCAGTCCACCACCCCCTCTCCTGAGCTGGGGCTTGGTGCAGGGCCACAGCTCCAGGAGGGGAGAATGCAAACAGGGGTAAGGGCACGAGGCTGGGGCCACAGCTGGGTGGAGTCGGGACCAGAAGCAGAGCCTCGGCAGGCAGCCAGGGTCAGAGGGCGCTCCCTCCCCGCCCCATGGAGGCTGGCCCAGGCCCCAGCCGCACCCCTGAACGTTCTTCTGCACCCCCCTGGGGGCGGTGCCCTGCAGTTTGGGGACCTCTGATCTAAGAACTGGAGTGAGGAAGAAGAAACAAGATGAGCTTCACCAGCAAGCAAGTTAGCATGTCTCTAGTTAATGTTATTTTGTGATTCACCTTCAAGGGAATCCCCTGTTTCAGACAAACAGGTAAGGCTGGAATGGAGGTCTACTTTAGAGAGCACGGGAGGAAGAATTCTCACCATCAAAAATACCCAAATAACCTTATTTTCCTAGGAATGCAAGGCCTAATGGATAATGTTTTGTGCAAAATAAGAGTAAAAGCATCTGGAGAAAAATACCCAACTGGAGGGAAAAACCTGGAATGTGGTGATGCTGAAAGAGACGTAGGGGCAATAGTGGGCAGCAAGTTAGAAACTGGTTTGTGCCAATGCAATTTTGGGTTGTGTACACAGAAGCATGTCACGATGCAAGGAGGAGAAACGCCCTTGTATATATAGTTCTTTGGTGCAACAGCATATGAATACTGCATCCAAGGCAACAAAGAGTATTGGGGGTCGGAGGGACTGTCTTGAATAAAGATTTAAAAATCTGGGTATTTATAGCTTGGGTAAACCACAAGCCCGGGGAGCTAGAGCATAGTCTTCAACTATTTGATGAGTATAAAGACTATGGGCAGAGAAAAATTAGCCTTCTTGAGACACAGATCCTTTGAAGGCTTGTGGAGGTGTCACAAGGTAGAAGTCCTCCAAAATAGGTGGGACTATGGAGGATATCCAGATCACTAGTAAGGGTCTGGGAGAGAGAGTCGGAAGAAGACTAGGATGTTACCTGCAGAGTTGTGGAAGTCCAAAAGGCTTGTCTACATCATATTCTTCTGGGAAATTGTAACAGTCTGTACCCTGATGTTCACCACTTTTACAAAACTATGATAAATCTTGGACAAAGTATGCCCTGTGAGGTATCATTTGAAAGCTCATAATCTGCTGAACATTACTGTTCTTGTAAAATATGTGTAGAAATATTGTATGTAAAGTTATAATATTTTACTGTATGACTTTACTGAGACATGTTCCAAGTTTAGGGAAATAGCTTCAAACTAGTTCCCCAGAGACAAAAGGGTAGCCAGCACCTTAACCCCAGGTGTCAAGATAATCAAATGGACTATCACCTGATTAAGCGGCCATTCTTTGGCAGGAAGAAGGGTGTGAGTGAGAAATTTACCTCTTGGCAATGGAACAGCTGGGGTTTCCCATGGAAACAATTTAAAAATGAGGAAAAGTTATAAAAATGAACAACAGAAGCCCCAAATCACCTCTCTCCCTTCATCTCTTCTCACGGCATCAACCATGTTTGAAAGACAAAAGCATAACTGAATTGCGGGAGGGGTCCTGGCTGGAGGTATCTAGCCAGACTGCTGTCGACATGTTGTAAGAGAAACCTTTTTGCTGTAAATTCACTTAGCTTGTTAAGTTAGGTATTAGCTTGCATTTAACCTTTTATTTCTTTGTATCAAATTATGACTTACATGCCTCATTACTCGTAATCACTTAAAATCTATCTTTCTGTAGTTAATAAACTTTTTTTTTATTGTTTTATCTAAACCCGTGTGTTTGGATTGAAGTGTCTGGGAAACTCCATTTGAGATATGGTATTTGCATATTATTTTCTATTAATGAAATTATGAACTTTAGATGAGCTTGTATTGTCCAGAAGGAAAGAGCAGGGCAGTACAAGACACATGTCTGGGGATAAGTCTGGGACTGGGAATTTGCTAGTGTCACTCTGCAATATAGTTCAGGAGTGGCTGGCTAAGAGCACTCATATAACTCAGCTGGGAATAGTTTACATGCTAGAGGCTGTGTGAGAGCTGGCCAGGAGTGGCTGCTCTCACAGCAAAGCAGTGTAAAAGGCACCCCAGGCTGGAGAACTGAGGGGACACAATTGTCTAACAGTCCTGTACCCTGGGTAAGGTCACAGAAATCTCTCGCCATTTTACACTAACATTCAGGGTGGTAGTACAGGGCACAGGCAGTCATAGGAGTTTTTAACCACTGTATCACTGCGAGCTGCTCCTAGCAGTGTTTAACATGGTGGTAAAAACACCAATGATCTGTTTATCCTAGTGATCCCACTGTTACAACAATGGTGGAGCTGCAATGATGGGAGTGCAAAGGTAGGAGATTTCCAAAAAGTGTCTAGCATATACACAGCCAGAAATTATTTGGAAAGCAGAATTTGCCCAGACAGTCAACTCCTAGCTTAATAAGATTTCACTGTAAGATGAAAATAAGAATTGGAAAGGATGGGAAGTCACCATCCTCCCTCCTTCTCAGACACTCATACCTTGATCTTGCAAAGAGCACATTGTACACAGACTGCTCATCTTCTGAGAGTTTTAACCGATGCAACTGAGTGCGTCGCTCAGGCAGAGATACCTAGAGAGAAAACACAAACAGAGTCAGCCATTTACTGTGTAGAGATTTCAGAAAGCCCCACGATCACTGCTGATTCCTTCAGCTTCATTGAATCCAACATCACCGAACAACGTATGCAAGACTCTGCTGTCTCAGAGATCGAACAGCTTGTCGTTCCCCAGGCCAGACGGCCCAGGAATGCTGTGCAGGCAACATGCTCATCTCCTTGGGAGGAAATCTTTCACACTGCTTTGGATAGAACGCTGAAGCCCCTGTGGCCTTCTACAGAGCAGGGTTTCCCGTGGTCCTCCACACAACGTTCAAGAGTCAAGGAATAACCACAAGATGGCAGCCATGAGCCGACATGTGGCAGAAGCCCTGGATCACCAGGCCTAACAGGATGGCGCTATATTTTAAAATGGGTCAAGCACGTCAGGTCCTAAATGGGTAGGGTGTGATAAGGATGGGATGAGGTTTCTCATCTGATTTGAATCTTTAAAAAAAAAAAAAAAAAATACAAAAATCCTTCACTCAAATTAAAGATGCTAAGCCATGTAGAGCACTCCCTGTTGGCTCTGCATCTGCAGGTACAGTAACACCCTCAGGTTCCTCATCACAGCCACAGTAGCTAACAAGCGAGGCTGATAAGGAGAGAGATAGTTTGGGCAGAGTTAGAGAATATATACACAGAAGGAACATCTACTATGTCCACTGAAACTTAAAAATCCTATTGGATAGGCATCCCTACAGCCCACATACATGCATCCCCAGCCACCTTCCCTGCAGGTTCAACAGCTAAGAGTGAACATGCCTCATTTGAGGTGAGGTGATCGTTCTGGAAGCAGATGCCAGAGAGATTACTGAACATTTCTCACCTCAGGCAACAATCCCACCCAACTCCAGCCCCAACGCCATTGCTGAAAACCCCTCCCCCCAGCTTGTAGTTCATCCCTCCAGATGCCAAGTTCCCGGGCATTCTTAACATAAGAAATAGCAAGGTTAAGGATGAACTCACAATTGCCAACCCCAAACATTCAAAAACTGAGTCCAGCCCCACCAAAATAAAAAAAGATTAAAAAAGTAATGTTGGGTTCTTTTTACTAGCCTTCTGTTTTTCCATCCCTTAGGCTATACTTGCTTCACATTTTCATGCTTTTCTCTGCAATCATGAGGGCCAGAAACTTACTTATTTTAAATTAAAGCTGAGACTCTCATACAATATCATGATCCCAGGAGCTGGGGCTTTAGGAAAAACACTAAAAATCACAAAACCTCAAAAATCACTAGAGTTGGCAACACTGAGCTATAAAACATTTAATTTGCTAATATATTGCATGGAAAGAAATCAGATGCCTTATATTCCTCTTTGAATATTGAGACTCACTACTGGGTTTCTCCTCTGCTCTACAGTTCCAAAGAGGATCACACCTGCCAGTCACTGACCAACAACAACGTGCTGCTGCATTTTGACCCAGCTTTTAGTCCAAGAGTTAACATAGTGTAGCACAGATCTCAGGAAATGGCATCCTTCTTTTTGTGCTAAACCTAATCATCCTAAAGCAATCATGGTACAAACTGGGTGTTTAGAGAGCTGTTAAGCTCTGCTTGGTTAGCACTCAGGTTTAAAGGAAGTCAAATGCTCTGTTTATATCAGTCAGTATTAAAAGGCAAAACAAACAACTAAGCCTCAATTGCTACATGCTTACTAGGGCATGACTAATTTCTGGGGTTGAGAAAGCAGCTACTTGGTACACCGTTCACAGTTAGGTACTACAAGCTAGCTGCACAACCTTTCTAGATGTAGCCTTTTATAAAATATATATTATTTATTTAAAAAAAAAAAAGTTCTGTATGCTGAGATACCCCAAATAATCCCTTAGAGGAAACCAATTGCTATCTTAAATTGTAAGTAGCCATGGAAGGCCATCTTTGGTATTTCATTGCTGTTAAAATCCCAGTAGTAGGAACGGCTAGCCTGAATAAGATAAATTTGATACCTGATTATTTCTCTTCTCAGAGTATCCAGGCTCACCATTCTGACCTGGCCATTTGTTGGATGTAAGAATTCAGTTCACTGACTCTCTGCTCTGTAGAATATTTTAAATTTCCTAACTTCATTAGGAAAACAACAATATATAATGAGCTTTTTGTTCCATTTTGGGAAGCTGGGTTGGTTTCCCTGAAGAGGAAGCCAAGCCTCCTTGCTGGTGAATGACAGGGTCTGGTCTTGCATCCTAAACTGCAGAACAAAGGGAAAAACCAGTCGCAGAGTGACAAGCCTGTATATGAAAAACTACCATCTGATTGCTACATGGAGGGCACAGATCCCTTTCCCACACCCAGAAGAGGAGAGAGGTCATTACCAGGGGCTTGCCAGTCGAGTCCAACTGGTCCTTGGTTCTCCGCAATAAGAGACTCCTGGTTAAGATACTCAATCTCTCTCCCCCTTTCTTTGTGTTGTTATCTACCTGATTCTTCCATAGCTTGAATTCATCAAAGGGAGAGCAACGCAGAAACCTACCAGGAGAGGAGAGAAAAGACAATGAATGCCAGTTTAAGTGAAGTTCTTTGGTTAGTCTCAAGAAGATCAGAAGAGAATTGGATTGCTTCCCTTCCAAAACAGCCTTGTGTTCGGTTTACATCAAATTCCCTCAAACAAAAGCCCACAACAGTAACAGAATCTATATTCAGACTTAGCACTGACACATCTTTGTACTAAAACACAAACTGCCTGATGATCAGAGATATCTTGCTCCCAGTGGTGCTAGGGGGCAGTGCTGTTGGTTCAGCAGGGATCACCTCCTCTTAGTTAGTATACCTCTGAACACCTCATTTTTTATTCATTTATTTTTAAGATGGCAAAAAGAAAAATAGCATAAGAATTTGCCAAAAGGCATCACATTTAATGCTTCAAACTCCCATCTCTCTAAAAACAAACTATCTGTTCATCTCAAGTTTGTGCAAAAGTTCCCCTCCAATCAGCCAGCTTGAAGCTAAACTCAGGGATTAAACCAGATATTTTTGATTGTTTTCAAAAGTAACAAGTGTTCAACCCGTTTACGACCCAACTAGAGCCACTTTTTGCAGTGCCATCTAAATTCGTAACTAATTTGGTGGAAACTACTGTAATAAGCACACGCTCCCTCATTTTAATGAAGCCCTAGCAATGCCACAGGAGAGAAACAATGACTATTGAGTGAACACAGCTGTTCATTAAGGTCAATGCCATGGTCAGTTCAATTCTCCTGTAAGAACATACAATAGATTAATAACTAACTTAACCCCCTTGCTTATGGAAGCAAAACTATAAGCAATAGGTCAATGGCGCAGGATACAGAGCAACTAGGCTGTGGACCACCTTATCTGCAGGTGTAGAATCTAATGCCATACAAAGAACTGAGGTAAAACTACTAGCCTAGCCAAAATCCAGTCACCTGAGAAATCTGCACTACCATAAGTTGCTTGGTGGTATTGAATTACTAAAGAATAACCGGATTGGGAATCCCCACCACTAGCAAAGTTACTCTACACCAGGATCTTTGGTTTAAGATGACTGGACGATGCCATAGACAAAGCTATGGTTACCAGGGTTATATTGTTTCCCACGTGGTCAGCTTACCTGAGCAGTGAGTACATATCCAGCAGGTTGTTCTGTATAGGCGTCCCGGTGACAGCCCATCTGGCACTGGCTCTCAGTTTGCACACAGCTATAGAGGTCTGAACTTTGGGGTTTTTGATATTGTGGGCCTCATCCAGTATAATCCGAGCCCAGGCTACTCGGAGCAGAGGAGAGCAGGGACATGGTGTATCCTGGAGGAGAAAGCAGGCTTGAATTTATAATTCTATATCAGGCTGGGGGGAAAACACCCCACATCCTGGAAAGCCACAAGTCGATAGGGTTTTTTTGGCAGGAAGTCTTTCCCTGGTGGAAGTCCCCACAAATGTGAGCAGAGGTCTTAGCAGTCACCACTTCTATTGCGGTTCTCTCTCCACCCCTTTATAACATGCACTGCTTATTTCAGTCAAGTAGCTCTGCAAAACTGTCAAGAAAGTCTACTAGCCCCAGATCAAAGTGTCCTTGGCTGTCCTTTACCATGATTATGGATGATAATGAAAAAAATGCATATTTTAATATCCTGCCCAAAACCATATTCATTCTGGACAAGCAGAATTTTGCCAGGTTATGACAAAAAGATAAATGTAATGCATCCCAAAAGATAAATCCCATCTCATTAATCCATGAGGGGAGATTTTACATTTACAAGTGTGTGGAAATACATAGATCCAATGGCTGCGGGAGACATATTTGGGTCTCTTGTGCATACAGATGTAAGGCATAAAAGTTAATATCATATACAAAGTGCACCCAGGGAATTGAAGTGTACTTCATCTGTACCATACAGCCAATTGAAAGTAGTTTTGACTTTAGTGTATATCTACACTACAAGAACACACACATGGCTGGTCCATGTCAGCTGACTCAGGCTTGCGGGCCTCAGGGTGCAGGTCTATAAAACTGCAATGTGAACAGACATTTGGGCTTGGGCTGAAGTCCAAGCCCTGGTTAATTACTACTATTAAAAGTAACATGATTATTGTAACAAAGCTTAGGATAGATACTCTACTTTTTCTGTTTACTTTGTGCACTTGACAACTTGATTGTCTCCAGTCAGTTTCTCCTGTTTGTATAAGTCTCTCACAGCAACGGGGGATTGAAAAAGTAATATTTTTCCATGTTCAATAATCTTAGGTGTTTCTTGTAACAATAATAGGTCAATCTAGTATGATTTTTAAGTCTCTCTGTATAAAGCAGCCCCCTTGTCAACTGCATGTATCTCACCCCCACATCATGTTCCTCAGCAGGGACCTCTCCCTCTTCCTTCTTCGTGGGAATTTCTTTGGAGAGAAGATGGTAGGTGGTGACAACAATGTCATATTCAGAAAGACTGTACAAAAAGAAGAGACATGCTTGTCAGCAATGAGACCCATCAGGAACCCCTTCTGCAAGGCAGCAAAACCAACACTCAAGGATGAACATGTAGGATGCTGTTCTGTAAGAGCCAGTGCTTCAATCAATCCTGACTCCCTATGCCTCCTACAGTTCTACTGCTGGGAGCTTCTCCCCAAGACAGTTCAGCCAGTGAGCCTCCTGCTTAGCGCTTTGCTTCTCCTGCGCAGAATTGCTATGGCTTTGCACTTACGCCTCTACTTGCTTGTTCCGGTTGGGTCCATGGTACAGACAGACCCTCAGTTTGCCACTGCTTACATGTCTCTCAACCTCCTTTTTCCAGTGGTGGATCAGGGATGCTGGACAGATGATTAAAGTACCTCGGGAGAGGACGACAGAGGAATCTTAAATAGAAAGACAAGAAAAGGAAGAGATTTCAGAATCTTCTCATTTGAGTACAATTAGCATGGGATTTCCCAACCAGCTGCCTTGACTTTCCAAACCTTCCATCTATTTAGAGGAGCAGGCCCACTTTTCCCATTCACATGGTTCTGCAAAGTAGATGTGTCTTTTTTAAGTGTTTCAGTTCTTCAGTGTATTCCTGCAGTTGTACATTTTGGAGAAAAATCTGTATAATATTAAAAACACTACACGCAAACAAAAATATTTTAAAGCTCAGCTTATTTTTCATGTACTTGACATACTTTTGTTGCTATTTTGCATTAACAAAAATTTCATGCATGAAGCCTTACTAGAATAATAATTAAGGATTTCAATATGAAGCACTGAAAGACTAAAGTGCCTTATTATCACACTTAATTATTTCTGTTTTAGCATGCTGAAAGTCTAGGAAAAAAAGCCAGAATGTGACATCTCATGAAAATCATCTATGCAAATATTTAAGTTTTGTTTTAGGAAAAAGAAATACTGATTGCTTAAGACACACAGAAAATCCTGGTAACATTTTTGGGAGGAATAAAAAAAACAAAACTCATAACAAATTAAATAAGGATGGAGCCATCATTCTGAGAAAATAAATTAATAACGAACGTTTCTGTATACAAGTCAGTTCTGTGCACGTGTGCATACAGGATACACCAGTGCAATCAGAACCTGAAAAGTCTGCAGGGTTGGGGTTTTTTTTTTTTTTTTCCCCCAGACTGTAGGAGGACATATGCAATCTCCACTTGCTTTAGTACAAGATATGCATAACATTACCTAGCTTCTATGCTTCAAAACTAAGTATAGATTAAACACCCATAGGGCAGAGGTGGGCAAACGTTTTGGCCCAAGAGCCACATCGGGGTGGGGAAATTGCTTGCAGGGCCATGAATGTAGGGCTGGGGCAGAGGGAGTGCGGTGTGCAGGAAGGAGCTCAGGGAAAGGGGCTGGGGCACAGGAGGGGTGCACGATGTACGAGGGGACTCAGGGAAGGGGGTTGGGGTGCAGGAGGAGGCTCAGGGCAGTGGTGCAGGGAGGGGTGTAGGAGAGGTGCGGCAGGGGGCTCAGGGCAGGGGGTTGGAGTGCAGGGAGGGGTGCAGGAGAAGGCTCAGGGCAGGGGATTAGGGTGCAGGGAGGGTATGGGGTGCGGCAGGGGGCATGGGCTCCAGCCTGGCACCGCTTTCCTGGAGCAGCTCCGGAGTAGCAGCGGCCCGCACTGCGGCCAGGGCAGGTGGCCCCGACTTCACACCACTCCAGGAAGTGGCCAGCACCATGTCCCTGCGGCCCCCTGGGGGAGGGGGCACAGAGGGCTCCGCACACCTGTGGGTACCTCCCCCAAAGCTTTCATTGGCTGCGGTTCCCCATTCCCGGCCAATAGGAGCTTCGGGGAAGGAACCCACAGGCAGGAGCTGCGCGCGGAGCCCTCTGCCACCCCATTCCCCAGGGATGTGGTGCCAGCCGCTTCCCGGAGCGGCACGGGGCCCACAGAACCACACGGGTGGCAAATCCGCGGGCCGCATCCAAAGCCCTGAGGGGCCAGATTTGGCCCGTGGGCCATAGTTTGCCCACCCCTGCCATAGGGAATTCTTTCCCTCACCCTCAGAGATGGAATGGTGTTTTTAGTTCTCTGTACCACATAGTGCTGGCAGAATCCTCCTTACTGAGATTCAAGGAGGGGCGGGGAATTACACACAAAACCCCCCACAAACTAATAGTCATTTGGATCCCAAGAATATCTCCAAGGGTAAATGGTAATAGGTGAGTTCTATAGCAGTGTTTGGATTTCTCACAGACACATCCTTAGCAATCTTGCTAGGACTTTGACCAACCAAATAGCATAACATCCAACAAAGATTTAAGAAAGGCCTGTAGTTCCTACATACTGGGCAGGCAGGCAGATGGGCAGACTGTGGCCACACACACAGTTACTAAACTCCACCCAACTAAGGGGCACATTTAACAGCTTACAGAAATCCCAGGGGCAAACATAAGGGAAAAATGTAGCCTTCTGATATTCACATGCAACTCACTGACTTCAGAAGGAGCTGCATACATATCCAAGGGCAAGACTGTATATTACTTGCACATAATGGAGCAGTATGCATCTGCCTTAATCCTGGCTAAATGGAGACAGACTACAAATCCCAGCATTCACATCTCTATCCTGATTGAGTGGAGCACTATGATCCCAGAATACACTTTCTGCAGGCTGCACCTCCAGAGCCAAGTGTAGGGCAGCCACTTTGTAGCACACTGTGGGTCAGACTTGGACCATCCAGGTACCACAACGAATGTTGCCCACACACAGTGCAATCTTTTAGAGAGCCCAGACACTTGAAGTACCAGCACTGTTTTGCAGTATAATTGTTCTATACCGTGTTTCGACAGCCACATTTCCAATTTCTTCTCCTTTCCTTTCCCCTTCTCTAGCCTTTTCTGGGCCAGAATGAGTGCAATCATTGTTAGAGTCTTCCCCAGGCCCATATCATCTGCTGGAAGAAAAAGAAGAGGGAAAGTCAAGATTATGGCATGGAATGAGTCTGCATAGCTCAAATCTATGCTGAACCATCTCAAACTCCCAAGTAACATAGTATGATATTTGTTGATCTTGAAGAACTTACTACTGTAAGCTATGATTTGCTATGGGCTGCTGACCCATATCTGGATGGGAGACAAGGAAACCCGGATTCTCCAGGAAATGGATCCTGACTAAAATACGCTTTCACCACTGCCACCATGGTGGAGAATTAATTACAAGGCATGTTCTTGCCAGAAAAATGCACCCCAAATAGATACATTGCATTATTATGTTACTTACCCAGAATTCCTCCACAGGGTCTCTGACTCTCCCTCCAGAGTAGCCATGCAAGTGCTTGCTTCTGGTGCAGCAACAATGGGATCTGAAAAGATTAAGTACGGAATGTAAAGTGTAATTGCCGTTCAGAGACATTGCTCTCAGACATTTCTGTCCTCAATGCCAAGTTGATCAAACAGTCAAGTTCTGTTTTAGGGCAACTGTACACTCAGCACTTGTCTGTCAGTTTTCTTTCCAAACCAATACAAACATCTCAGAGTGGTACTAGTTACTCTGAGATCAGACTTTTTGCAATAGCAAGACACTATAAATGTTATAAGACAGATTAACTTGTGCTAGTACTTCACACACAAGCTGGAAGAAATTTTTAAATGTACAATATTTGTAAAGAAATATGAAAGATCTTTTATGAGCATGTCATTTTAAAAGCTTTATTTTACTAATAAAGAGATCACCGTCTGAGAAACAGATCTATCCAGTGTAGGAAAGTTTAAAAAACAATAATTGAGTTTTTATCCTTGGGAATCATGTCTAGCAAATAATACAACTTCTGACCCTGTATGTTATATTATTGTAGAAGCATCCAAACTAATTTATCATATGACCTGTAGTGGAAATCTGAGGTGTTATTGAGAGTAAAGGAATTTTTTCATGACTAACTACATTTATCAACCATCAACTTCTAATAATGTTGGAGGAGGTCAAGTTTGACCATTTATTCATTCTCTTAGTATTCCTCTACTATCTACTGTATAGGACTGATTTCTGTACTTGAGTAAGGCAAAAAGCTATTTTTAATAATGAAATAGTCCATCTGATTGTGGCAGAGAGTTGGCAATGGCATAGCTATCAGCATTTTTATAGAGTAGCTGTCACTATAGTTCTTCATGAGGATTAAAGAATGACAATTAAATCTGCCCAGCAGGGACAGACTTTCTTTTGGTTCCCCAGACTCTGTTCGTGCAATACTGTGGCAAAAAGGGCTAATGTGATCTTTGGCTATATAAACATGGGAGTAGTGAGTATATGGGTGATTTTATCTCTGTACACATTACTGGTATGGCTGACACTGGAATACTGCACACAAGTCTGATATCCACATTTTAAAAGAGGATGTGGAAAAATTAGCTTATCAAAAAGATTGAGAGGTGACTTGATTACAGCATCTAAGTACCTTCACAGAGAAAAAATGCCAGATATTAAAGGGCTCTCTATTCTAGTAGAGAAAGGTGTAACAAAAACAAACGGCTTGAAGCTGAAGCCAGACAAATTCAAATTAGAAATAAGGCACAAGTTTTTAAAATAGTGAGGGTGACTAGCCACTGGAACAAATTACCAAGGGTGGATTCCCCATTTCTTGGAGTCTTCAAAGGCTGGATGCCTTTCTGAAAGATGTGCTTTAGCCAAGTTATGCTTTGGGCTCAATACAGAGGTAATTGGGTGAAATTTAATGGCCTGAGACATACTGGAAGTCAGATTAGATGATCTAATGATCTTTTCAGTCTTTAAACTCTATGAAACTATGAATTGCTAAAAGGCTTTGCAGCACATAGCTGCAAAATTTGGGAGCTAACTGTACTTACCACCCTTCACTGTCTATTCCACAGGGAGTGCTCTAATCTACAACACAGCTTGGGCTAAATTCTATGGTAGGTTAGAGTACATACAAAAAGAATAAGAAGTGGGCAGCTGTGTCTGAGACCAGCACAGAGGATCGCAATTAAGATGATGATCAGAGGAAGAATGAGTAGTAGAAGAACTGTGAAGAGATATGCACTGTACTACTCATGCCATGTACAGACAGAGAACTTCAGTCTCTAAGCTTGTTCACCTAACACCTTTCACTAGTGCCAGACTCACTATTCAAACCATCTCAAGTTATTTTCCTGCAGGGAAAAAACCATATGTGATTATGTATTAAGAACTGTATCATAATGCATACACACAAGGGGGCTGAATTATGGTTGTCCAGGCAGCCTTAATCTGGCATATCCTAACTGTCGAGTAAGTGACTTTACATCCTAAATAACATTATTTCAGCATAGTTTTTGTATGTCATATTTAGACTAAAGCAGCACCCAGAGAATCAGGATCAGAGCCCCATTGTGCTAGGTGCTCTGTAAATACATACATAGACATGGCCTCTATCCCAAAGACTTTACAATCTTATAGAAGAAGAAAAGTGATAAGGTTCCAATGTAGCTGACAGAACGCTAAAAGTCTTCTGGTAAAACTGAAGATTCATACGTCACTCGCAGTACTGCAGTTTGCTCTTCCTACAAAAAAATGATAGGAGCGAAGGACAAACCTCTGCTTTTTATTGATGCACCTCTTGGCTTAAGTGGAACAGTATACATAAGGCAGTACATTTGTCTAGGAATAGGTAATACGTTGGAATTGCCCATTTTATAGCATAATACCTGACATTATGTTTCATAATGGAGATTACATGAAACTGTGAATCAAATTGAGTACTGCTCTCTCTTGCTACTGGCTCACCTTCAACCCAGATGGGTCCTCAGCCACAGTCTCCTCTGTGGGGCAGGATTCTAGAGATCTGTGAAGATGGTTAATGGCATCACTTGTGGCACTGTGCACTGCCCTGAGTCGATCTTCAGTCATTCTGCCTCCATACAATCCCTGCACACTGGCACTTGCTAGGAAAAGGCAGCATAGTGAATGAGCACTGTTTATAGCATTAATTCCCACTAATAAGCTCAGAGGCTAAAAGGCATGGTTAAATGGCTACAGACTTCCAGAAAACACCACAGTGCACCTCCCTGGTAACAAACATGGATGAGTGTGATTAAAAATTGATTGTTTTATTTTTTAATTGACAAATACAATTTTTTAATTTAAGTTAAATAGAGGTTTATTTTTAAAAAAACTTAAATGTGAAATTGACAACACAGGTTAAAGCTTAAATCTATTAAAATCATGTAAAAATAAATACAAAAAACATTAAGCAGTACATGTCTGCTGCCAAGTTTTAAAGACAAAAAAAATCAAACCATTGAACTAGTGGAAGTTACTGGCTAAGCACCTGGAGCCAGAGTTTGTTGAAGTGCTAAACCAGCTTTTGTCAGCAGGTGCAAAAAGAATATTTTCTTCATTTCAGTTTATTCATCTAGTTCTTCAAACCTTAAGAAACCAACTGGGTGTTGAAAAAACAGAAACATTTGTTTTCCCCTCTTCCAATCCATGAATAAAAACTAGGTGTTAGAGGATGAGATCTATTAGCTTTAAAATCTGGAAGGACATGGTGACCAGAAACAAATCAGTTCAATTCACTAACTACAGATAATACTTCCTTTGTTTAATAAATCAGTTTTAAATGCAAAACATGCTTTAATAAATTGATGAATTTTTTTCTTATGTATCCAGAACATTTTAGTTTTATTTAATAAAAAAATTAAATGGTGCTTTTGTGTATTTTTGACTGAATTTGAATTTCCATCCAAACAGAGCTTAACACAAATCACAAGTAAAATTAATCATAATCGAGTAAATAAGAAATTCTTAATTTTTAAATTTATTAAAAATGATGAATTATGCATCTGAATAAATGTAAATTAAGCTATATAAATGCTTAAATAAATGTGTATAGATATAGAGAGGAAAAAAGGACAAAGTGTAGTGTAAAAGCTATATTTAGTTGCAAATAAACATGTTTTAATGGTTACCAACCAATAAGAATCCTTTCTTTAGAAAAACTAAAGAGTACAATGCAAAACAAAATTTAAACTGATGATTTAAATCAAGATTTCCGGCTTGCTGATTTAAATAACCTTGATTTAAACAATCCACCCTGCAAGGAATTAGTACCTGATCACACTGCCTAATCCCCATGGGCAACATAGAGCTAACTTTTTTCGTATATCTTATAGGTCACCAAACCCACCCACCCACGGAGTTCTCCATTTGGTTCAGGATGGAGAATAGCATACTGGGATCTATACTCTGCTTAATGAAGGACCACGTCAGCAGTTTGCCAGAAACCAACCTAACAAAATAAAGCAAAGTTTCTGACTCCCCGATGTACCCAGATATTCCTTCTATCAGGATTTACTCCTCAAGATACCTCATTGTACTTTTCTCTACACTAAGATTCTATGGAAGAAAGCAACTAGAAATTTACTGGAATAAGTCGCTCTTGCTCATCCACAGAGTTTAGGATTCCCTCCAAACTGCTGCTTTATTATGGTACCTAATCTGAAAAAAGCCAACTGCTAGCTAGCAAGTAGGCCTAGTTTCTTGCTGCCCACTCAACCTTACCTCCATAGACACTACTGTAGTATTGACTGGGTCCCAGAGAGGGAGCTGAGCTGCAGCCATGCAATCCTAGAGAGGTTTTAGCAAGAGGATCCTGGAATGGCTGTGGGTTTTTCAGATGCACAGACTTGGATGGTTCAGTGGTCGTCCTGCTGAATGGGTTGCACAGAGATTCTTCCTGATTGTCACTACTCACACTGTTCCCTGTTTGAGAAGGGAAACATTCAAGGTTAATCGCTCGGCAATGGACTTTGTAGTCTCTCAGCTTTAGGTCAACATTTCAAGTGTGGCACAGTGGAGAAGGGACCAAAAGGTTTCACTTAACAAGGACCATTCAGTGGCGTATTTGAGACATGGGAGTCTCAGTTCTGTTCCCAGAGGATCTGTCCATGTTACAAGGGGTGTCCTTTTTGACACTCTCAGCATGTACAAGTGCCCAGGAACAAATGGCCCAGTGAATCTGAGAGGGTCCATCTCATCCACAGGTGATTAATACAGTTAATTAGGTTAGTGAATTAGCATACAGGATTGTGAAGAAACTCCAAAAGTATCCGCTCAACCACATCTGGCCACAAAATGGCAGATGAAGTTTAGTACATTGTACACCTGAGGCAAAATAATTGAAATACCTTGTACAAAAAGTAAGGTTCTCAACAGAGAGAAAAAGTTAACCCTTAGGATACTGGTCAGTTAGACACAGGTGACGTACATGATTTGCCTTAAGTCATACAGTCAAGTACTGGCAGAACTGGAACAGAATCCAGAAATTCTGGAGTCCAGTCATGTGCTCAAGTCATGAGAGAAAACCACCTCTCAATTAAAAAAAATTTAAAAAAATAAAATAATCAACTTTTATACATTCCTTCATTCATTTTCAGGTGTTTCAATTAATATGCTGTGTCCAGCTTCCTAGCATTCCCATGGCTCTATATATGCAACGCACCATGTATGAACTTATACCTTATGTACACACTGTAGTCGGACACACCACTTGGCAAAATACTGACCAATCCTCTTACCTGTCTCTGCACTTTCTGCTGTTGAGAGGCTGAGAGCACTGAGCGCTGCTTCCAAACCCTGCACTTGCTTTAATAATCTTTCGCCTTTATCCGGTAGGGCCTGAAGATTCACTGTCGCCAAAGTGCTCTGAAAAACAAAACCCAAAAATCCACGTCTTATCTACTTGGTACTGATATCCACCCCCAACTACTTCCAACCAGTCTCCTCTACACAGAACAGTCAAAAGGTCAAAAGTAAAAAGGGTAAGACTTGCATTCTAGGAAGTCAGATATTTTAACCTAATTCTGCAATCTCCAAAATATTTGTAAGTGTAACGTAGTTCGTATAAGGATTATATCAATCTCTGGAGCATCTTTAACCAGAAAATAAGATAACTATTATTAAATTTTAGGGGAGGGAAATTAGGAACCCCTGATTCCCTAAGATTATGAGAAGGGGAACACAACCAGCATAGCCTAAAGATCTCAACAGCTCTCCAAGGCACTGAGTCTAGATTGCTTTCTTTATTCATTATTTTTACTCCTTTCTACACCATGTTATCCAACAGAAGCAATAGTTCTAGTAGCGAGATCTAAATTCTATTTTGACTTATGCGGGATCAACAGAATTTCTAAGTTTTCAGATCTTTATAATTAGTAATTATGAACAAAAGCGAAAGAACACATCTTGTTTTCTCCATCCCAGAGTAAGCATGCAAAGCTGGAATCATAAATATTCTCCACGATGTCTTTTTAAAGTCATTTTTCCAAAGTATTACCAAACTTTTAAAAAGTGAACATGGTTGCAGTCTCCTCCATTTGATGCAATTTTGGGTGCTTCCCAAAATAGGTAGACAGACATGTACTAGCACTTCTCAAACAAAGTTGCAAATAGCACACAGGCTAGTCTCCCAAGTACAATCCTGCCTGACCCCAGGTACGGATTTGCGGAACTAGCCCTAGCTGTCGCCCATCCCACTGCAGCCACACGACTATTTGTAGTACGCTAGGTCGAGCGGAGATAGCACGTGTCTACTCACTCTGGAAAGCGCTCCCTCAGCTGCTATGTAGACACAGCCTAAGGTGCAGCCCATATGTTGCTGACATGGCCCTCAGAGAAGAAAATACTAAGTACCCCCAAGCTAGAGGATATGAAGTTCTCTCACACAGTGTTTTAAGTGTATATAGATCCAGCTGATTTGTGTCTAGCCTGAGTTTTCAGAAGCCTGAAGTGATCACCTTTCTCTAAGTACTCCAGAGAGTACTGCCTTACATATACTGCTCGGTAGGGGTTATTAGTTTTGACTGAGCTGATGTAAACAGCTGCCTCGAGACTGGGAAGAGCAAAAGTGAAGCGTATAATAGAAACAACAACAACCTTTTTCTGTTTCAGCTGGACTGTAAGATGGTTCTGAAGGGCTTTGGTGTCCAGGGTTTCTTCCTTTTGCAAAGATGTTGCAACTCTTGAAGAGGAAGAGAAAATCCTTTGCTCACTCTTCCCAGATGTTCTCTCACGAACCTCCCCCTGTTGCAAATCCAATACTGACCCATCAGGTTGGTCTTTGCCCAACTTGGAAGAAACAAACACATTTTCACCTTCATCACTGTTAGTATTTTGAGTTACATATTTTCGCTCCCCTGGCACTATTCCTGCCTTTGATGGTGCTGGCTGTGCAACTGGGCCTCCTTCAGAGGGCACTTGGAGCAATGCTGATGGTATTGACAAGTCTGTAGCCTCCTGGGAAATCACACACTCTCTGGGTGTCACATTCTTCTCTCTAGCCTTCCCACCAGCATCTACCTTCACTTCTATTCCTTTGCCCCTGTTGCTTTTTGAGTCTCCCTTTCTGAGCTGCTCCTCTCTCAGTGGCTCAGTGCTTGTTTTTTGGCTGTCAAGGCTTGGGGATGAAGGCTTTAGTTTCCTTTCTCTATGCAAGGCATCTTTCACTGGCTTCGCACATGCCTCCTCCTCTATTTGCTCAGAGGGTTTCTCAGACTCTCCACTGGTGCCGTATTTTTGTTTATCCCCAGAAAGGTTTCTCTCTTTCTGAGCCTCAGACTGACTTGATTTAGCTCTGGTCCCTGTTCCCTCCCCAAGTTCTGTGTCACTCCTCTTCTCCCCAGACTGTTTTTTCTTAATCTTCATTCCCACTGGAGGCTCTCTTCCCATCTGGGATTCAGATGTCAGTTTCTCCTCCTTCTTTTTATCTAATGCCTGCTCTCTCTTTTCCTTCTGTTTCCCTCCTTCGATGCTATTTTTTTCCCTGTTGCCTTTATTAAGTAGCTTCCAGGAGGACAGTTCACAATTCTTGTCTAGAACTTTGAATGGATTTCGCTGACCATTGGGATTAAGGAATAGCTCTGATGCATACTGGGATTCTGTATCTACTGGCGGTTTGATGGTTTTGGAATCCTGCAAAATATGCAAATAAAATTATTCTTTAGAACATGAATTAGGAAAGAATATTACCCCATCCACACCCTCAACCATGCCATAACCCACTCAAGAAAGATCAGATTCTGGGAATATCACCCTTCCCATAACTCCAGCTAGGCTGTGTCAGAGCCGCCATCCTTCTGTTCAAGTACTAGTAAGTGCCTGGCTGTAGAAGGCACTAATGAGAAGCATAAAGCTGATTCCTTGCACCCACTGCCCCACCTCAGGGACTAAGCAGGATGTTTCATCAACCATGCAGCCTCTGGGAATGGGGATAGGGGAAAAAGAGAAGAGACCACAGCTGGATACTGAACCCAAGTTGCCCACAATCCAGAGTACTCCCTGTACTTTGGTCTGAGGCAGTTAGTTTTATCTAAGCCTGTAAAGAGAGGCCCCCGCGTGAAATATTTCATTTTAAGAACAGCGGCTTGACACCTGAAATCCAGATGGAGCATTGCACACTGGAACCGATAGCCCGCCACAGGTTGAACTACAGGTTGCATAGTGGACAAATGTAAACAATTGCATGCTGTGAGCAACAGAGAGCTTAAATATAAATGACACACGTGTACCTGCCATGGGATGCTCCCACACCACCTCTTCCCTTCCATCTTACTTTTAAGGCATCGATAGTATAGCCTAGTGGACAATAAAAGAAACCATGAGCTGCGAAAGCAAGTTTAACACATATACCAGTATGTTCCATTACAGAGAATCTTTACAAATTCAGTTTGCACAGGCAGTGTCCCAGACAGAGTCTCTGGATCTGCACTTTACAGGGATTTGTCTGCATTTAGTATATCGCTCAAGACCTTTGGAAAAATAAACAAGATCAAATTTAGTAACTGCCCAATGCATAGCTTTCTATAATATTAAAATCCTCTGGATACATTCATTTCCTCTGCTTATAGTTCCTCTCTTGTCTTGAAACAAAAACTGAAGTGTGGTGACACAGAACATTCAACACGATTCAGTCATTGATTACGATCAAAGTCTTGGGAACCCCTCATGGTCTACCAAAGCCCAAATTTCTTTGCCTTTTAAGAGATGGGCTGTGCAATGCATTTCTCTGAAGCCGGGGGCGGTGGGGAAAGGAAGGCGGTGGGGAAAGGAAGGCTATGGAATAAGAGGGAGGCTTCTTTTTTAATTTGGCAGCTGACAAACAGAGCTCTGTGAGATGCTTTTACTGGATTGCAGCTGTTTTCTATTTAATCATTGTGAATTTTAATTGAACACATGTTGAGAGCTTATGTGGGATATAAATATAAATAAATAATTGTACCAAAGAAAAACCTTTTATGATAACATGACATTGTTACAAGTAAATAATTGGATCACTGAATAGAATAAGTTGGTTCTTAACATGAAAGGAGCCAAAATTTTGAAAGTTATTGAATAAATGAATCAAAAGATGGAAGAACAATGATAAGAAAGCCTTGTTTAAGTTTTTCAAGGAAGGCATTGGGAGTCAGAAAATTGGGTTCCATTCCACCACCTACTTGCTTAACTTCTTAAACTCAAGTTTCCTAACCGTAAAAAGGGGTAATACCCATCTCACAGGAGACTGTGCACAAGCAACTAACAAAAATATGTTAAATCAATGTCAAAACTACAAGTAGCATTAACTTGCATATAGATTGTATCTATACATTCACATATAGATCTATCTATCACCTATATGACAGAAATACCCATGTGACAAATTGGGGTAGCATCTGATTAATAATCACACACCTGTGTGATTTATCACATAACTGTAACACCTGCCAAATAATCCAACTCCCCAGGATTTATTTTAACATTTCCAACTGCTGAGCAGCTTCAAACAGTTGATGCTAAACAAACAAACATCATTAACCTGCCAAACAAATGTTTCCTCCCCACCCCTACTGTAGAATTTCCCTCAAAAACCATACATGTCCGAGACCTACGTTGATCTTGGGCCAGTGACAACTTTAGTGTCCAATATCCAATGGCCCAGCAGGACTAGAAATGGGATATTGACATCACTGAAGGGGAGATCTGAGCCTTTCTAGTGGGACCTGGCTCTCATTTTTAGTCCTGGGCTGGCCAGAGCTAGACTAAATTATGACATTTTTATGTACAGGATTCTATTTTATACCATTTATTGGTGTTAATTCTCTCTGTCTGAGCTCAGCCCATTTGGACTCATGCTGACCAAGACACAGGCACAAGGACACAAAAAATAGTACTATGATTTTTTTAAATCTCTGTAATGTTCCGAAAATAGATTTTCCTGTAACATGTGTGTCATACAGAGACTACAGGACGACACTCTATAAAAGTTATACCAGCACTTGTTTCTGATGATCTGGATAGCTCAGAAATGGCTTTACCACGCACAATTAATGTGATCATCACAAACTCATGCCAATAAAATTCTTATATCACATCACTGTGTACTATCTATACAAACTATGTCTAGCCAATAGAAACTGAACTTTGTTGGGAGCTGCTTTTTGTAGGCCTTGCAGTGTCCAACACACATACAATCCATCCAATGATATCTACAATTTAACGTTGTAAGAGTCAGACTGTTTTAAAATTATGCCAATTTCAGTACAACAAAGACATCTCACCTCAATCCAGATATTTACATTCTATGCTCTTAGGAACTGGAACCTGCCATATTTGAAAAATAATATGCAAACCTGCAGAAATGTATACACCAAGCAGGATAGTGATCAGGCTGTGCTGCCACAAGAAGGAAGAGTTATCCTAACTTTTCAAATTAATAGGAATTACATGCTGTACATGTTCCCTTTGGACAAACCTACTTGTATTCTTCTCTGTCCTGTTGCTGAATCAGAACTTGCAGCTCCACCATGTACTTCTCATGGATCAAGCAGTAGGAAGCAGGAAGGCTGAAGGTGGGGGGAAAAGATTTGAGCTGTCTGAGTAAGAGCAATAGCAGAAACAAATGCTTAAGGCAAAATCCTTAGAGGAAGATCTCAAAGACACCTTCGTTCAGAGACATGTAGGAGGTCAGGTTCACAGAACTAACAGCTCATTGTCGGGGCTCCCCAAACAGCCCCCAATTCACTTAAAATTAATAAAAGAGCTAATCCCTTCTCTCTCTTAGTTTCCAGCACTTAAGACACGAAATGCCATTTATGTAACAAAAACAGTGGTTTTCTTGAACCCATGATTAACTCAGGTCTTCTGTATTGTTTTGGTATAATTTATAAAGGGGTAGTCAAGATGGGAGACAATTGAATCTCTGGTTTCTATATAGAAAGATTAAGAGGTAAGATATTGATATTACTAGCTAATCTGTGGGTGAACTGCAGGATGGTCTATGGCTACATCTACAAACCACAGCATTTTGTAACCCATGATGAGTATATATGATGCATATGGACATCCGAGTTGAAGGTGTGTAGGCTAGTTGGAGATACAGGCTGACATTTTACATCCTGACATATCTCCTTTACCATGACTACAAAAAAGTTGATAACTGTTAATCAGTTGGTGTGATCAGTCTGCTGCCTATCATGATGACTATTATCGCATTGTTCCCTTGTGTTTCCCTCACTTATCTGTATCACTTATCTTAGTCTTAGACTGTGAGCTTTTTGGGTCAGAGACCATCTTTTTGATCTGTGTTTGTACCACAGCTAGTGCAATGGGGTCCTGGCCTCTGACTAGAGCTCCTAGGAACTATGATAATAAAAACATTAAATAATAGGATACTCTACAGGCTCTCTGTGGGGATTAGGATGTTTCTGCCTTCCTATAAATCCGTTCCACACTCAGATTATATGTTTAAACTGCAATGCCCCTCAGAACAAATATACAGCAGCTGCCTTTGCTTAGTAATGAATATTGTTATAATGTAATCTGAGAGCGGATCCAACACTGGAAAACCTAAGGTGACACACACCGCATCCCAGGCTGTGCCATGACAGCTCAGCATCACCCCAGAGGATGGGGGGAGTACGTGTGCAGAACAGGAACCTCCGCGTCCCTAAACCTACTGTGCAGGGAGGGTGAATCCGCAGGGCGCCTGGTCCTGGACCCCGCACATGTAGAAGCTTTTCCCTTTGTTTGGCCCATCGCAGACGCCTGTTTTCAGGAAACAGAGAGACCCTGGTGGGGGGGAGGGGGGGGGAGAAAAGCAGCCTTGTGAGACTCAGCCTCCCAGCATCCGCTCCACTCTGAGACCCGGGGCTAGGGCGCTCCTCCAGCCCCGGGGATACCCCCAGCCCCAGGAGACCCCCCACGCCCAGTTTGGGGACCCCGCGCCAGGGACACCCCCCCCCCCTGGGGAAAAAAAAAGAAGAAACCCGGGCCCAGGGAGGCCGCCTCAGAAAAGCCCAGCCCGACCCAGGGGACCCCGCAGCCCCCCAGGCATGTCACGGCGGCTCCGCCCCTCACCGTGCCCCGCGCACCGCACCGCCTCCATCCCCAGGCCTCAAAGCCCCCGCGCGGTCCCGGCCCCGGCCCCGGCAGAGTCCCCGGAAAACGCGTCCCGTCGGCTCCGCCCCCGCTCTGGGAGTCAGCCAATCCCACATATGGATCCGGCCTCGTCACTGACACAGTGGCCAGTAGGAGCGGGGCGGGAGGATGGCCAGCCAATCGCAGCGGGGCACAGCCCTCCAATCTCTCCGTCTCTCTCTGCGCGGGCACTCAGCTTTCGAATGGTGGGGAAGAGGCGGGCAAAGCTAAGGGGGCAGGTCATTGGTGGGAAGCCAACCAATGAGACCTGGCGAGAACTCCTCCTTGCCCTCCCCCGCCTACACACCCCGTGGGATGCCCCGTCCCACGCCGAGGTCGGGTCTTGTGCGTGTTTCCCGATGAAGAAACCTGCTCCCCGCCCCCCCCCTCCCCGGGTCCCCGGCGCGCGGTGCCCCCTGCGCACGCAGCTGGAGCACAAGGTGCCTTGCAGTTGCTCTGCTCGTGCCGGGCTTGTCCAGTGCTCCTTGCCTGCCTGCCCCATTTCTGATCTGCCCCTGGGGAAGGGCTGGATATTTGGCCCAGGGCACCGGGCAACTCCCCCCCTGCTCTCGCTAGAAATGGCACCGAGCTGTACGGCTGGAGGGGACTTCAGTAGATCATGTCGTCCATCCATCCCCTTGCGCAGAGGCAGGATTAGGGTGACCAGATAGCAAGGGTGAAAAATCGGGACGGGGTGGCGGGCAATAGGCACCACCTCTATAAGACAAAGCCCCAAACGTTGGGACTGTCCCTATAAAATCAGGACATCGGGTCATACTAGGCAGGACTAAGTAAACCTAGACCATCCCAAATGTGTTTGTCCAACCTGTTCTTAAAACCCTCCAGCGACAGGGACTCCACAACCTCCCTTGGAAGCCTCTTCCAGAGCTTAACCACCCTTACAGTTAGAAAGTTTTTCCTAATATCTAACCTAAATTTCCTTAGCTGCAGATTAAGCCCAGTACTTCTTTTCCTCCTGTCAGTGGAGATGGAGAACAGTCAATCACTATCCTCTTTGTAACAGCCTGTAACTTATTTGAAGACTGTTATCAGGTCCCCCTCAGTCTTCTTTTCTCAAGACTAAACATGCCCAGGTTTTTTTAACCTTTTCTCATAGATCAGGTTTTCTAAACCTTTTGTTGCTCTCCTCTGGACTCTCTCCAATTTGTCCAAATCTTTCCTAAAGTGTAGCACCTAGAACTGGACACAGTACTACAGCTGAGACCTCACCATTGTCAAGTAGATCAGGACAATTACCTCCCATGGCTTACATTCAACCTCCTGTTAATATACTCCAGAATGATATTAGTCTTTTTTGCAACTGCATCACATTGTTGGTGCATATTCAGTTTGTGATCTATTGTATCCTCCAGATTCTTTTCAGCAGTACAACTATCTAGCCAGTTATTCCCCATTTTGTAGTTGTTTATTTGATTTTTCCTTCCTGAGTAAAATACGTTGTACTTATCTTTATTGAATTTCATCTTGTTGAATTCAGACCAATTCTCCAATTTGTGAAAGTCATTTTGAGTTCTAATCCTATTGTCCAAAGTACTTGCAACCTTGCAGCTTGGTGTCATCTGTAAATTTTGTAAGCATGCTCTCCACTCCATTATCCAAGTCAATGAAAATATTGAATAGTACTGGTCCCATGATTGATCTCTATGGGACCCTACTAAATATACCCTCCCAGTTTGACAGTGAACCATTCGTTGATAGCTACTCTTTGAGTACAGTCTTTCACCCAGTTTTTCATTGACCTTAAGAACGTAAGACAGGCCACACTAGATCAGAGCAAAGGTCCATCAAGCCTAGTATCCTGTCTTCCGCCAGTGGCCAATACCAGGTGCCCCAGAGGGATTGAACAGAACAGGTAATCATCAAGTGATCCATCCCCTGTTGCCCATTCCCAGCTTCTGGCAAACAGAGGCTAGGGACACCAACCCTGCCCATCCTGGCTAATAGCCATTGATGGACCTATCCTCCATGAATTTATCTAGTTCTTTTTTGACCTTATAGCAATTTCATCTAGATCGCATTTCCCTAGTTTGCTTACGTGAATGTCATGGGGACTGTGTCAAACGCCTTACTAAAATCAAGATATATCACATCCACTGCTTCCCTCCATCCACTAGGCGAGTAACCCTGTCAAAGTTAAGAAATCAGGTTATTCTGGAGTAATTTTTGTTATTGACAAATCCATGTTGGCTATTCCTTATAACCTATTTTTCCTCTAGAGGCTTAAAAATGATTGTTTAAACATTTGTTCCAGTATTTTTCCAAGTATCAAAGTTAGGCTGACTGGGACTTGCGGGGGCAGCCAGGCTCTAGCTGGAGCCTGCAACCCACCCATGACAGCCTGACTTTCTTGTCAATTTCAAGGCTCCAGCATGGAGCCGTGAAATTGACAAGAATGACAGCCAACAGCTGATGTAAGTAACCCTCAGTGTCCAGGGGGACATTACATCGCCCTAACTACACCAACATAAGCCCTACACCTCTTGTGGAGGTGGAGTTATGTCTGTGTAACAGGGCATTTACATTGGCGGGAGCACAGCAGTAGTGTGTACAGGGACATAGGTTGATGTAAGCTGCCTTATGTGGACCTTACTCTGTAGTGAAGACCAAGCCTCACTCTCACAATACTCTCTGAAGTAGAGAGCTAAGTATTTTTATTCTCATTTTACAAATGAAGAAATTGAAACACAGGAGTGAAGTCATTTCCCCAAAATCACACAGAGAAATTCACGCCTCTGAGCAAGGTAGTTATACGGACCTGATGTAAATTTGTAATGTAGACCTGCTCACAGATTCAGCTAGAATTAGGATTCAGGAGTAACCAGAAGCAGAATGCTGGTGGCAACAGGGCCAAGAGATGAGAGTAGATCAAATAAATGTAGTATAATTTTTGACCATATTAACCATTTTTAAAGTAAATTTCATACTGCTGAGGTGCCAGACTGAGAGCCTTGGCAAAGATAAGGTACAGCATGATCAGCAACAACAGCAGACCTTCCTGGATGCTGTTCCTTGCCACTGTGCCTCAACTCAGTGTATTTTTTTTCACCTTGGAGTAGCTAACACGTGAGCTATCCTAAGGTAAAAAAAACAGTGAAAACCAGGCACTTTAGTTTTACCATGAGGTAAACTCACCGAGGTCAACCCCTGGACAGTGTGTAGGGCTGTTTACCTTGTACTTTACCTCCTGGTAAAACAAAATATTTTAAACAAGAAGATTGTTTGCGGTTCCTGGGAAGTAAGTGACAAGTTTTGGAACTGAAGGACTTGGAAGCACAGCCGCAGGAGATTGTGAGATAATGCTGGCAAACTCTCCAGACCCAAGTCTGATGATCCAGACCTGAGCTGCATCGAGATTGCAAAATGTCTGGGCTCTGACCTGCATTACAGCAGGACTCAGGATCTGACTCACCCCCTTAGCAGGATCTGCAGGCCAGAGTCAGAGGGGTCACTGGCCTGAGTGAGACTAATTTCTGCACGGACCAAAGTGGGCTTGAACCTGAGTCTGAATTGGGGCTTACTGTGCTATGTGGACTTACCCTATGATAAGATTCCCAAAGTGGGGGACCATTTAGTGCCAATTGTGATACTAGTTTATGTAATGTAGAGGCTTGTCCACTGAGAAACGGACTGCAACAAATCAAACTCATTGAAGCCTTGTCTACATTGGACTTTCCCCTAAAATTTCCCATTTTTGCATACAGCAGTGAAGTTCAACCCAGAGGAACGAATGGTGAGAGCACTTGAGTAGACAGGACACAGGCATTTTTAACACTGTTAGAATCATAGAATCACAGAATATCAGGGTTGGAAGGAACCTCAGGAGGTCATCTAGTCCAACCCCCTGCTCAAAGCAGGACCGATCCCCAATTAAATCATCCCAGCCAGGGCTTTGTCAAGCCTGACCTTAAAAACTTCTAAGGAAGGAGATTCTACCACCTCTCTAGGTAACACATTCCAGTGTTTCACCACCCTCCTGGTGAAAAAGTTTTTCCTAATATCCAACCTAAACCTCCCCCACTTCAACTTGAGACCATTACTCCTTGTCCTGTCATCTTCTACCACTGAGAATAGTCTAGAACCATCCTCTTTGGAACCACCGCTCAGGTAGTTGAAAGCAGCTATCAAATCCCCCCTCATTCTTCTCTTCTACAGACTAAGTTCCCAGTTCCCTCAGCCTCTCCTCATAAGTCATGTGTTCCAGACCCCTAATCATTTTTGTTGCCCTTCGCTGGACTCTCTCCAATTTATCCACATCCTTCTTGAAGTGTGGGGCCCAAAACTGGACACAGTACTCCAGATGAGTCCTCACCAATGTCGAATAGAGGGGAACGATCACGTCCCTCAATCTGCTGGCTATGCCCCTAACTTATACATCCCAAAATGCCATTGGCCTTCTTGGCAACAAGGGCACACTGTTGACTCATATCCAGCTTCTCGTCCACTGTCACCCCTAGGTCCTTTTCCGCAGAACTGCTGCCTAGCCATTCGGTCCCTAGTCTGTAGCGGTGCACTGGATTCTTCCGTCCCAAGTGCAGGACCCTGCACTTATCCTTGTTGAACCTCATCAGATTTCTTTTGGCCCAATCCTCCAATTTGTCTAGGTCCCTCTGTATCCTATCCCTACCTGCCACTGTATCTACCACTCCTCCTAGTTTAGTATCATCTGCAAATTTGCTGAGAGTGCAATCCACACCATCCTCCAGATCATTTATGAAGATATTGAACAAAACCGGCACCAGGACCGACCCGTGGGGCACTCCACTTGAAACCGGCTGCCAACTAGACATGGAGCCATTGATCACTACCCGTTGAGCCCGACAATCTAGCCAACTTTCTACCCACCTTACAGTGCATTCATCCAGCCCATACTTCTTTAACTTGCTGACAAGAATATTGTGGGAGACCATGTCAAAAGCTTTGCTGAAGTCAAGAAACAATACATCCACTGCTTTCCCTTCATCCACAGAACCAGAAGGTGATTAGATTAGATTAGATTTCCCTTCATCCAATCATCATAGAAGGTGATTAGATTAGTCAGGCATGACCTTCCCTTGGTGAATCCATGCTGACTGTTCCTGATCACTTTCCTCTCGTGTAAGTGCTTCAGGATTGATTCCTTGAGGACCTGCTCCATGATTTTTCCAGGGACTGAGGTGAGGCTGACTAGCCTGTAGTTCCCAGGATCCTCCTTCTTCCCTTTTTTAAAGATGGGCACTACATTAGCCTTTTTCCAGTCGTCCGGGACTTCCCCCGATCGCCACGAGTTTTCAAAGATAATGGCCAATGGCTCTGCAATCACAGCCGCCAACTCCTTTAGCACTCTCGGATGCAATGCATCCGGCCCCATGGACTTGAGCACGTCCAGCTTTTCTAAATACTCCCTAACCACTTCTTTCTCCACAGAGGGCTGGCCACCTACTCCCCATGCTGTGTTGCCCAGCGCAGCAGTCTGGGAGCTGACCTTGTTCGTGAAGACAGAGGCAAAAAAAGCATTGAGTACATTAGCTTTTTCCACATCCTCTGTCACTAAGTTGCCTCCCTCATTCAGTAAGGGTCCCGCACTATCCTTGACTTTCTTCTTGTTGCTAACATACCTGAAGAAACCCTTCTTGTTACTCTTAACATCTCTTGCTAGCTGCAACTCCAGGTGCCATTTGGCCCTCTTGACTTCATTCCTACATGCCCGAGCAATATTTTTATATTCTTTCCTGGTCATTTGTCCAATCTTCCACTTCTTGTAAGCTTCTTTTTTATGTTTAAGATCTGCAAGGATTTCACCGTTAAGCCAAGCTGGTCGCCTGCCATATTTACTATTCTTTTGACATATCGGGATGACACATCGGGATGGTTTGTCCCTGTAACCTCAATAGGGATTCCTTGAAATACAGCCAGCTCTCCTGGACTCCTTTCCCCCTCATGTTATTCCCCCAGGTGATCCTACCCATCAGTTCCCTGAGGGAGTCGAAGTCTGCTTTCCTGAAGTCCAGGGTCCGTATTCTGCTGCTTACCTTTCTTCCCTGTGTCAGGATCCTGAACTCAACCGACTCATGGTCACTGCCTCCCAGATTCCCATCCACTTTTGCTTCCCCTACTAATTCTTCCCAGTTTGTAAGAAGCAGGTCAAGAAAAGCTCTCCCCCTAGTTGGCTCCTCCAGCACTTGCACCAGGAAATTGTCCCCTACATTTTCCAAAAACTTCCTGGATTGTCTGTGCACCGCTGTAGTGCTCTCCCAGCAGATATCAGGATGATTAAAGTCGCCCATGAGAACCAGGGCATGCGATCTAGTAGCTTCTGCGAGTTGCCGGAAGAAAGCCTCATCCACCTCATCCCCCTGGTCCGGTGTTCTATAGCAGACTCCCACCACGACATCACCCTTGTTGCTCACACTTCTAAACTTAATCCAGAGACACTCAGGTTTTTCTGCAGTTTCATACCGGATCTCCGAGCAGTCATACTGCTCCCTTACATACAATGCTACTCCCCCACCTTTTCTGCCCTGCCTGTCCTTCCTGAATAGTTTGTAACCATCCATGACAGTACTCCAGTCATGTGAGTTATCCCTCCAAGTCTCTGTTATTCTCTGTTGTTGTTTACCCCTGCAAGGGCCCATACCACAAAACAGACGCAGACATCAGTGATGTACTGGATTTGGACCAATGACATGGTGGTAGAAAGTTCCATATACCACTGGCACACCTTTGAGCCATCCAGCTCCACCACGTTTCTTGTTTTAAGATACTTTGCTAGAGCCAAACTATCATCAGGGAAATTGCCTCTTGTTCTTGCTGAAACTATGCTTTAGGTGAAAAAAGTTTCAGTGTACATCCACTTTTATTTTTCAATGTATTAACAAAAAAGTTAATGTATCCATTTTAACACTTCAAGTTAGGGGAGCAGGGGAATACAAAATGAATATAAAAGTACCAAAAGTATTCTTTAGTCAGAATATTATTTCAGTTACACAAGCCTGTGCCTGATAACATACAGTACCATAAAAATTACACAAAAATGGGTTAGCATTGGCCAACACTGATTACAGCTATTTTAGATTGTCCTCTTACTTCCGTAAATCCAGTCATAATAGCTCCTTTGATTTGAAATGATGGGGGCATATGTTGGTTTTTTTAACCTATTTATCACAAATATAAAGTACTGTTCCACACTAAAGGACTACTCTCATAGTAAGCTCTCATAGTAAACTGAAATTTCCATGGATTTACACCAGTGTAACTAAGGACAGAATTTTCCCCTTTGTCTATAACAGGGTGGGCAAACTACGGCCCACGGTCCGGATTCAGCCCACCAGCTGTTTTAATTAATCCGGCCCTTGAGCTCCTACTGGGGAGCGGGGTCTGGGGCTTGCCCCGCCCAACCAGGGAGCAGGGTCGGGGCCATTCCATGCAGCTCCTGGAAACAGCAGCATGGCCCCGCTCCGGCTCCTATGTGTAGAGGCAGCCAAGGGGCTCCACTCTGCACACTGCCCCCGCCCCAAGCGCCGCCCCCGCTGCTCCCATTGGCTGGGAACTGCGACCAAAGGGAGCTGCAGGGGAGGCACCTGAGGATGGGGCAGCGTGCAGAGCCACCTGGCCGCAGCTCCGCTTAGGAACCGGAGAGGGGGACATGGCCGCTGCTTCCGGGAGCCACTTGAGGTAAGTGCCACCTGGAGCCTGCACCCCTGAGCCTCAGCCCATGCCCCAACCCCCTGCCCCAGCCCTGATCTCCCTCCTGCCCTCCAAACCCCCCAATCCCAGCCTGGAGCACCCTCCTGCACCCCAAAACCCTCATCCTCAGCCCCACCCCAGAGCCTGCACCCCCAGCCAGTGCCCACCCCCCACACCTGACTCCCCCGCCCCAGCCCGGAGCCCCCTCACACACTCTGAACTCCTCATTTCTGGTCCCACCCCAGAGCCTGCACCCCCAACCAGAGCCCTCACCCACTCCTGCACCCCAACCCCAATTTTGTGAGCATTCATGGCCCGCCATATAATTTCTATTCCCAGATGTGGCCCTCGGGCCAAAAAGTTTGCCCATCTATAATAATGGATGAAAACACATACCTAGCATGGCACACCTAATTCGTTACTTGTTGATTTGTATTATTTGAGGAATGAGACGAGGAGGAAAAATGTCATATTCATATGGAAACAATGACTCAAACTTTAAATGTATTGGGTGAGATTCTGTTCCCATTAACAGTGGTGTAAATCTGCATTAACTCCATTGAAACCAATCAAGTTTCTCGACAGGGAACTAACTAAAAGTAGAATGTGTACCACTGGGTCTTATTTTTTTTAAAGTTGGAAAACATATTTCATAAAAGGTTATAAAACATGGTCTCAGGAAAACTATCTGTAGGGTGTCAGACATTGCAATTTATACAAAGTAAGGACTTTCTAAAGCCCTGATACAGGCAGGTACTTAAGCACATGAGTAGTCCCATGAAGTAAATGGGACTACTCCCATACTTAAAGGCATATGTTTAAGTGCCTTCCTATACTGGGGCATTAGAGATTTTGAAAAGGTTTATTTGCCTAATTAAATACCACTTTGTGTAAGGGTGGACTACATGCATTTTGATTTGATAGCTGACCCTGATGTTTGGAAACATGCTTCTAGGGTGAAGTGGCACACACAGAGATAGTAGAGAGATAGGGGGCCTCTGTGCATTTGCTACTGGCCCTCCATTGGTCCCCTGGGATGCATGTAAATTCGGGGGGGGGACCCACAGCCTCTTCCAAGAGTTGGGTAAGAACGCACCCTCCTCATGGAACAAACATGACCATAATTGCTGACTATCTTCACAAGGGGGTTTCTTGCAGGAGGGGATAATTGAATCATAAGAACATAAGAATGGCCATACTGAGTCAGACCAAAGGTCCATCTAGTCCAGTATCCTGTCTTCTGACAGTGGCCAATGCCAGTGCCCCAGAGGGAATGAACAGAACAGGTAATCATCAACTGATCTGTCCCATCACCCATTCCCAGCTTTTTGCAAACAGAGGCTAGGGACACAATCCCTGCCCATCCTGGCTAATAGCCATTGATGGACCTATTGTGCATGAATTTATCTAGTTCTTTTCTGAACCCTGTTATAGTCTTGGCCTTCACAACATCCTCTGGCAAGGAGTTCCACAGGTTGACTCTTAATACTCAAAATACTTCCTTTTGTTTGTTTTAAACCTGCTGCCTATTAATTTAATTTGGTGGCCCCTAGTTCTTGTGTTATGACAAGGAGTAAACACTTCCTTATTTACTTTCTCCACACCAGTCATGATTTTGTAGACCTCTATCATATCCCCCCTTAGTCGTCTCTTTTCCAAGCTGAAAAGTCCCAGTCTTATTAATCTCTCCTCATACAGCAGCCGTTCCCATACCCCTAGTTTTGTTGCCCTTTTCTGAACCTTTTCCAAGTCCAATGTATCTTTTTTGAGATGAGGCAACCATATCTGCACGCAGTATTCAACCCGAAGGTTAAATCACATCTGCACGCAGTTATTCAACCCTAAGGTTAAATCACAACATTAGTTAACTCTGATTGCCAGAAAAAGATGGAATATGACAACTAATACTGGAGGACTAAGGACATGGTTGCAATATGTTCCATGCTTTTGTTTTAGTCTTGAACTATGACTTTCTTTAATGGCACACCGTTGAGATTAAAAAAAATTCCTCTGCTATGTAATTAGTAACACCTTTGATTATCAAAAATTAAAGAATTCAAGAAGGGGCATGTCACTCAGGTTGAAGAATGAAACTAAACCATTCACTTTCACAATGCATTTCCTTGTACTCTGTATACAATTTTGTAAAATGTGTGTGTTTCTTAATTAGTTATTTCTCTAACACCTCAAACTAGAAAACACTGATAACAACAACAGCATTACAGGGAAGGTGTAAGATGTGTTTTGTTTTGTTTAGTAAATAAATTATTTAGTAAATATATCATTAATAATATGTTAGTGAAATTAACACAGTAAGACAAATTCAACCCTGGTGTAAGCAGGTGCAACTCCTCAGATCTTCACAGGGGGCTGAATTTGGATCAGTGTCTTGGTGCGTAAGGTGCTCTTTATGTAATGCTAACTATTTTGTGCTTTCACATGCGCCTTGGGGGTTTTCCCCCCTATGCTTATGCCTTTGGGCCAGAATCTTGACAATTACTTCAACGCAACCTAATGGTGAATAAGAGTGAACCCAATCGATCCAAACTATCCTATGGTTGCCCCTTTAATTCAGGCTCCTTGTTCTCTTTCCCTTCAATGGCATTTTTGGTCAACTTGGGTTATAAAATAAATGGAACATTAAGAAATTGTTTCTAACAATCTGATGGGCTATTATACCATGTGTGTGTTCATACAGACAGCAATTAAAACAGCATCACCTGTGAAAAGAAATCCAGTGACCTAGCTTTCTCCCTGCATATTTATCTCACAATGGCAATAATGACCTCGGTGCAGGGCATTTCCTGGAAATCGATGGGATTATAGATTCTTGAACATGTGCCCAGAGCTGTCAAAAGATACATTTTATACATTTGAAAAATTAAATAAAGTAAAATGAATGAGTGACTGGGGTCAGTGGGCTACTTTTCAGGTCACCAGCTCCTCACAATCCATTGTTATTAACTATTTCATTCCCGAATATTTTATAACTATGCAAAACACCCCATTTAGTGGATTGTAGAGGTCTCAATTCAACAGTCCATCTTTATTCTGCAAATCACATGCTTAATTTCAAGCATACACTTAAATCCCATTGACTTCAATGGGACATAAGCAAGTACTTAAGTTAGGCATGAGCTTAAGTGCATTGCTGAATAGGGATGGATTTATGCATGTGCTTGAATGCTTTGATGAACTGGGGCCAGAGAAAGGTGTGATCTACTGGCTTAAGAATGGGATTGAGTTTCATGAAATCCAGAGATCTTACCTTCTGATATTCTGTCTATGGCCTTGGGTAAGTCACACACAGCCAAATTGTCACAAGAGCTCTCTAATTTTCAGGTTTTAAGTGCCCAAACTGAGATGCCTTGTCCCTGATTTTCAGAGGTTTTGAGCACCTGCAGCTACCACGTGGACACTCAAAAACTGAGTCACAAAAAATGAGTGAGCACTTCTGGCAAACTTGGCCCTTCACTTTAATACAGGGGTTCTCAAACTGGGGGTTGGGATCTCTCAGGGGATCATAAGGTTATTACATGGGGGGTTGCGAGCTGTCAGCCTCCACCCCAAGCCCTGCTTTGCCTCCAGCATTTGTAATGGTGTTAAATACATTAAAAAGTGTTTTTAACGTACAATGGGGGATCGCACTCAGAGGCTTGCTGTGTGAAAGGGGTCACCAGTACAAAAGTCTGAGAACCCCTGCTTTAATGCTTCAGCAAAAATGGGAATTAACTGCTTACCCACCTACCTGCCTCTTGGGTCTAGGGGGCTGTAAAGATTAATTCATGCTTGTACAGCGCTTGGAAGATGAAAAGTGCTATATAAGTGCTAAATATTGTTATTTTAAGATTTAATGAGTTAAACTCCAAGAAATACTTGGAGTGAGGTAGCTATTGCTTAAACACAAAAAGATATACTCCCTCGTAAAAATCCAACTCACAAAGCTTTTCTGTATACAAAGGATGAATCCAGTATAACGTCAATATTAAGTGGCAATACAGTATTTATATTCTCTCTCATCCTTGTTTAATCTCAGTGGCTGTACAATGCCTCTCAGTAAAAACAAAACAAGGAAAGCAAATTGTAATTCTCACTGAGAACTAAAAATCCCCAAACAAAATCTGTCCATCTTCTAAAACTATTTCTGCCATCTTTCCAGTGCTTGGCTGCCTCTACCCATTATATATGTGAGAATGATGTATCTGCTCTCTGTAGTAAAACATTTGTCCAGTGGAACAAAAGCAATGTGTAATATGGCCTCATATTTAGCATTCCCATGGTTGCACAGTCAAAAATATAATCCACCACCAAAGGTGAACAGGACAGTAATTTGGATAAAAGGGATTCTGGAAATCTGAAAACTAGGCTCAGATTTTGTGCTTTAGTTAAATCCATGGTCCAAAATAACACTGTGTATAAAGTTCCCAGTCAGTACAGCCATCAAATCTCCTCTTTTAGGGATTACATTGATAGACCCATGGGTCAGGAAAAAATCTCTACAACACCATGTATAATGCTGCATGGTTTTTGTTTGTTTGTTTTGCTTTCCTATGAAATATCAGGAATTGGTCACTGAAGGATACTTGATCTGATGGACCAGTGGTTTGGACAAGTAAGGCAAATCCTGTGTTTTTATGTGCTGTATAATGGATAAAAACATTACACAAACACATGTACAGTACCCTGAACAGTAAGTAAATACTGTTCTAAAATGTAGACATATGTATTTAAAGACAAGTATTCAGGTATTTTCAAGTGTTCTTGACTAAAACACTGAAGTTAAGCCATTCTGAATACCCTGCTTCTTTTAAAATAATTCTTACTATACTGGATCATACTTAGTGGTTTCTTCTAGTTCAGTGCTCTTGTCAAATATTCCCTTCATCGATGCTTTGCAGCTGAAGTCTTTGGCCAGCTTGGGCTCTGCCACCACGCCGTGCACCCACATTGCCGCCTGGTACAGTGCGTGAAGGAAACAAAGATCCTGGTAAAGCATCTTCTCCAAACAAGCTGATTTTCACATCAGCTTCAATAGCTTTGGCTAAACTGGATGCATAACTGTCCAGAGACTTATGGACTTCAGCTTTTACATGGAGAACAGAATTCTTTGCAGCTTCTAAAGAAAAAAGAAATTAAGACAGAACACTTAACAATAACATACCATGGCTGTGCAAACATTTGCACAAGGCAAATATTTGAGGGCAAATATTTGTCTTCAGGACTGCAAATGTGTGATCATGTCTTCTACAAATGATTACTATTGCTACTAATAGTACTTTATGCTTCCACAGCATCTTTTGTCTAAGGATCTCAAAGCACACTATGAACACTAATCTTCACAATATCATCATGTCAGTTAGGGAAATTATCCCCAAATTACAGATGGGAAAACTAAGGACTGATGAAGCAAAGCATTTAAGCACATGCTTAACCTGATGTCAGATGGATTACCCACGTGTTTACATGGGACTACGTGCTAAATACTTTGCTGGATTGGGACCTACGCACAGAAAAGGTTATTGGCCTGATCCTGCCAAAGTGCAAAACTTCCACTTATTACATCTGGCACAGAATTAGGCCTTATGGGAATTACATGATCGTGGGAAAGAAATAAGTGACAGAGCCAGGAATAAAACTCTTGAGTCCCAGTTCTCAGCCGTTCTACTCTAACCATTAGTTTTGTACACAAGAGAATTCTCAATTTCGTTTAGACCAAAATTTCACATTTTGTTTACATAAAAAGGGGGACAACACAAGAAGTCACATAGCTCATGGTATGTTTTAAACTTGGTGAACACCAAACTTTGTATATATAGCAGAACTTCCCTGTTCTACACTTCACTGATCTGCACAAAAAACTGGTAGCCTCCCTCTACACCTCAGGAATCCATTTAGACAGCCTTGCAGAATTGCTATAAATGTCTGTGAGGCAACACACAAAAGCTACTTGGCTACCCTGTATATTTATGAGGCGAATAGTGGAAAAGTAATGATAATTGTTAAATAAAACGTCAAACCAATTCACTCTAGAGTGAGTGTGTGAATAGAATTTTGCTAAGATGATTTTCAGGAGATGCTTCAGAAAAGCTCTCATATTAATAAGACTCCATTATTTTTGGCTAAATATACTACCATATGTGTGTACTGTAGAGTCTCAAATATTAATGCTAATAATAAAATCAAAGGTAATAACAAGTACATTGTGTGATGCATTGTAGCTGTTTTTATACTGTCCTCATTCACTTATGGTTTAGTAAATTCAATCACATGCAATTGGCCTCCTAGTTATTAGCCCAAATTCAAGAGGATCTGCTCAAACTAAATCAACCCTGCAGTGTTCTAAAGCCAGTCCCAGCAACATGTTGCTAGTATTGAGAACCAACATGTGAGCCTAACTAGGAAAAAAAATGAAACTGATTTGTCTAGTTTCCCTGTCCCAGCTGAGACAAATGCAAGGAGCAAACAAACAGCATAAATGGAGATAAATACATTCTTTCCCTTTAAATTCTTTAAACGAACACAGGTAATGGACAGGAGAGACAAGACAGGACGGCAGAAAAACATCAAGGTGGTGGAGTCATTGTGGGGAAGAGAGGGGAAAAAATCCAATGGGGAGTAGACAATGCAAATGGATAAAACCCCAGGAAAGGCTGTTGTCCCTGCATGAATGAGGCCCATGCAGGGAAGCCCCATTTCTGATCCTTGATCTAGACTGGAACTACCTAACAGAAGGAAGGCCTGTTATTAAGCTTGTCTATCCAGGTCAATGACTATCCCTGAATTCAAAATAGTGTACCCCCAGATCAAGGGCTACTCATATTTTGAACTGGAAACTGCTATTATCTGTTAACTCGAATGGCTTTGTCATAGCGCTGCAGGTGTGTGTGTGTGTGTGTGTGTGGTGTGTGTGTGTGAATGCCTGGCCCCAGAGCATGCTAGTGCTTCACAGGGGAAGCGTGGGGTAAGGTCATCACTGGGGTAAGGTCATTCAAGGACCTTACACCAATGGAGGATGGGTTGTACCTCTGTTCCATTCCGCCACGCCTCCTCCCCATCTCTATTCTACCCCGACATCCTCTCCATCCCTTTATTCTGAGAACATAAGGGGTGGCAGAGCTGGCTGCCTTTACCAGCTTTCTGCAAACGATGAGTTCTCCAGCACAGGGGAAATTCTCCACCGACTATCTCCAGGCGGTTGAAGGCTTATGCAGCACAAAAGTGGCCTTAGCTCTGCAGAGAATCCAGGCCCATGTTTGACATGCTGTACTCCTTGTGTAGGCCTTTGGTTTTAATTAACAAAGATAACACAGGCTCTAGCAGAAATATGTTATGCACCACTTTGGCTTGCTGTGTTGGATCATATTAAAGAAGTTCTGTATTAAAATCACAAATGAGTTTGATTCCCCAGAGTTTAAATTCCAGGGTATTACTAATTAAGAGGTCTCTTGGTTTTTGGTACTGTTTCTCTCCCTCTGTGCATGAAACTTGCAAGCTGCTAATTGCGTTAGTACATTCTAAGACAGAGTCTGTTCTCAAAGCAATTCTTTGTAACAACAACTACTCACACAGAGAGAGACTCAAAGCAATACTCTGTAACAACAGAAACAGCACCCAGAGACTCCCCGCCCTTTTATTGTATTCATCTCGCTTTGTTAACAATTGTGATTAAAATAGAGATAGAGGATGTATGTGGATGGATGCTTGGTGTGGATAATAACTGAATGAGCAGGGAGGTGCCAGCCTAAGAATCCAGTGTCCATTGGCTGAAGAAGGCATCAAGTGGAAATAACCAGAGGACCCCCGGAGGGCAGACTGGAATCCACCCAACAGCCTCAAGGATGGGAGAACCAAAGAACAAGATAACATCTGGCAGTACGGAGCCATCAGGAATGTGCCATCTGCTGATTGATTCAGCAACAGCATGGTGAAGCAATTCCCACAGACTGGCATAGGAAGAAATTCCTATAAAAATGGACTCTAGAAAGTGAGAACTTTGGGGTCTGATTCTGCAAACCAACTTCCAGGAGCATCAGATGAGCATCTGCCAAGGCCCTGCTCCCTCCTCATGTCCAGGCCACCTGGCCAGTGGATTGGCATGAGCAACTGTAAGGCTGGTAACTATGATAACAACCTTGCAGAACCTCTGTGTGTGTGTGTGTGTGAATGAATGTGTGAAGAAATATGAAATTGAATGGAATGTTATAGCTATAACCAACTGCTTACTATGAGTCTTTTTGTATTCACAATAAATGTGGCATTTTGCCTTTTCCCCTTTAATAAGATCCTGCTGGATTTTATTTTAGTGGTATAACAGCTGGTACACCCCAAGCTTCCTAGTATTCCTGTAAGAATTTCACACAGTTCTGAAGAGCTCTCTATTGTCCCCTAGATTGGTTTGATATAGTGTGGTGCAAGAGCAGATACCGTTATATCAAACCACACATCTGTCAGGGATTTCACGTCATGCCTACCCGAAGAAGAGGAAAAGAAAGAGCAGATCTTAAAAGGAAGTGGATGGATGGCAGAAAGACAGTTGTAAAATGTACCCTGCAAGTGAGTCCAGCCTCACCACCCTGGTTCCAGAAAACGTGCACTTCCCCCCCTTCCACCCACCTACCAACTGGCAGCATCAGGATGGAAAACAGCAGGGAGAAGCAGCTCAGATGGCATGGGACAGCGTGTCCACAGGGGTCGATGAGGTAACTAATGGGAAGTCAGAGCAGGCAGCAGTGGCAAAAATGAGGGACCCAGCAGTAAAGGATGGGGTGAGCAGAAGTTGAGGCCTCTCAAGAAGGTTGTGGAGGAATCAGCAGAAGGGAGGAATCAGAGCACCTATTAGAAGGGGAAGGATGAAGAGCCCAGGAGTGATACTTGTCCTCTGTGTTCTAAGGTTTAAGAAGGGGACAGCTATGCTTGGCAGCCATCATGGAGGTGCAGTGGGGTCATCCCAGGTGAGCAGCATTACAGTGTCCCCCCTAAACACACCTTTGATTTGCTCCACTTCGTCTTCGAATGTTACCGAACTCCTCCGTCGATAGGGATAAACGCAATGCGGGTGATGAGCTCCATCTGAACTATAATCCTCAAGCAGCATCACATCTGTCCCTGAAATGCAGAAAATGTTGGAAATAATAACGACCCCTGAGAAGACAAACCTAAAATTATCAGAGGAAATGAACTTTTGAATTTATAGCCTTGAGCGCCTCTCTTCAAAAATTGCCTAAAATGTGCTGATGCATTATCATTCTGCATTCAACTGTGATGGGCTTTCAGACAGGGACAGGGCCAAGTTACTACCTGATCTTAATCAGAGGTTAATCTGAGGACAACTCCCTGCTTCTCCTGAGCAAGAGAAGGATTGTCTACAGATGGCATTATTCAACAACAGCTACTCCAAAATAAGGACAGGTTTCAGAGTAACAGCCGTGTTAGTCTGTATTCGCAAAAAGAAAAGGAGTACTTGTGGCACCTTAGAGACTAACCAACCCATTTGAGCATGAGCTTTCGTGAGCTACAGCTCATGCTCAAATGGGTTGGTTAGTCTCTAAGGTGCCACAAGTACTCCTTTTCTTTTTACTCCAAAATAACTATTTCTGAATAACGCCATAGATGGGCACACTTATTCTTCAAAAGTGGATCAAGCTAAATAGGCACCTGTCCACGTACGGAGTTCTTCTGGAATAGCTATTGCCTTTTACATTCACACTCTACCTGAATTAATTTTCAAGTGTGGACAAGCCCTTACAAACTGGCTACTTGGGAGACAGACGGTGGGGGATGCCTATTACAAGATCAGATTCCATATTCAGAATGGATGGCAAGCCAAGCTGGGGAATGTTCTGATCAGTCTATTTTGCTTTTGTTAACTCATTTTGTTTTCTTCTCACAAACATTATTCCTTAAGGAGAACACTTGGCTGACTGATCCTGTTTTTTTTTTCTGCTGAGTCATTCTACCACTTTATGGGTATTGATCTCATGAACATTATTTCATCTACCTGCGTTTCCTCCATATTATTTTGGTACAAAATAAAGTTTACCTGTCATTGTTTGCAGAACACTAAACTCAATGTCTCTGCCATGCTATCACATGAAGGGCCAAATTGTGGCCTGTCTCCTCACTCCAGTGCAGTTGTGGCTGAGTACAGACACTAAGAGTATGTCTACACCGCAATTAGACATCCAGGGCTGACCTGTGCCAGCTGACTCAGGATCACGGGGCTCGGTCTGAAGGCTGTGTAACTGCGCTATAGACATTTGGGCTTGGGCTGCAGCCTGACCTCTGGGACCGTCCCACCTCACAGGATTCTTGAGCCTGGGCTGGAGCCCAAATGTCCACCCTGCAATTAAAGAGCCCCTTAGCCCAAGCCCCACGAGCCACAGTCAGTTGGCCTGGGCCAGCCACGGATTTTTAATTGCAGTGTAGACATACCCTATGACAGTCAAAGAGGCATTCTGCCTCCCTAGCATAGAAGCAGACAGGCCGCCTCAGGGAGCACTAGGGGAGCGGGCTGTGTCAGTGCTTCTTACACCTGCTGCTGAAAGGCACAGCATGTGCTTCCCTGAATGCTTGTGACGCTTTACTTTTGGCCCAGATACTTTTGAACTCTGATGATGGATCGAAAGCTTCCTACAACAGCCATTCAATACTTTGTAGCTTGTCCCAAATGATTCATCGATCCGATTACACCCTCTGCAGACTAGGGCTTTGTGCCCTCTTCACCCACATGAGTTCATTTGATTCCTGGATTTATTCTTATCACAATAGCCAGAGGGTCCAGGACCAATTTATAGTAAAGGTGACAACACACATCCATGATGAATTCCATGAGACAAGACACTGACCTTTACCAACGATTTATTTAGCAAACCTATTTTTTTTAAACGAAGGATGGTCCAGAATTGAACTGTGATATATAAATATTTCTATTCCATCCTGTCAAATGCCTTCTCCAAATACTTAGTAATGAGAGAGTGAGCCACCTTCCTCATAGACCATATTAAATGAGTGGGATATTTTTAATGTTTTGTGGATCATCTGGGGTATTGAAGTCAGTGGTGCAAGATCAAAGCCCTACTCCTTGGAAACCCAGCCAGCCTGCAATGGATGGGTAGAATTAGGAAGAGGACACTCCAGTCCTTGAGACAATATTTTAGCATATATTTTAAAAACTACATTGAGTAAGGAAATTAGCCTGTAATTCTTCCCCAGAAGTGGATCCCTGTCTATAAGTGATGCTAAGATAGTGTTTTGACTGGATACGGCTGATCCTATATTATCTGCCTCATTAAATACTTGATCTGTAATGGGCATCCCTTGATCTTTTCTCTGTATACAGTTCCTTTGGCTTGTACTGTCTGAAAAGCCTGTCTTCTGTCATTCAGGATGTTCAGTGAGGTGGGATATTTCCCAATTCAAATTCCCTAAACACTGGGGCTCCTAACAACTTATATCTTTGCTTTGGTCAGCAGTGGAGGCCTCTTAGTGCCTTTCTTCAAGGATGATAACACAGGCTGCTATAAAGAGAAGAGTTTTCCATTACCCTTTATCACCTATAGCTGCACTTAAGCCAGCTATTCACCTACAGAATTAGCAGAGTAGTGTTGCCTTCATGAAAAATCCCACCTTGCCAGCCTCCTTCTCCCACTCTCCCAGTCAGAGGCAGGCAGAGAGCAATGCAGAGCTGCAGCTGTCAGAAGAGTGCTCTCTGGTGTTTGTAGAGCAGAAATACTCTTTAAAATAGATTGCAGAAGGAAGTTTTGGAAAACTTTCCTCTGTTGGTAGTTAAAACCAAAGCCCCCCTATTACCACCACTGGAAAATTACTGGCAGATCACCATGCCCTTTTCCAGGCTACTGCTCGAGAGATCCATGACAAAGATGGGAAGCTTCCATTCTATAAGAGAGGCTTTAGCATAGAGTGGCCAAATGAAATCTCCTGTAAGCAGGAAGTGAAGAGACCTATTTCCCCAGCAGTTTGCTGCTTAGCTCCCTGGGGGGCCGGGAAGATCACTGAAGGGGGAAGGAGAATAAAGGAATGGGACAAACAGATTATCTTGCTCCTTGGAAATATTCACTAGAGAAAGAAAATATTCTCCAAGGCTGGACAGTATTTTCATAGTAGATAGCACAAGATCAAAAATACAGAGGAGAAGCTAAGGTGGATCTGCTCAGGGTACCATAGGACAGTGGTTTTCAACCTTTTTTCATTTGCAAACCCCTAAAAAATGTCAAATGGCATTGCGGACCCCTTTGGAAATCTTTGACATGGTTTGTGGACCCCCAGGGGTCTGCGGACCACACGTTGAAAACCATTGCCATAGGAGATGCTTAATGTTATTGTTCACCTACCAAAAGATATCTGTACATAAATACAGACTGTCCACAGAATTCTGCAAGTAAGCTGCAAGTAAAATCTTTCTGTCTGAGAAAGGAAAACAATAGAGTTACCTGAATCCTGAGAGCAGCTGAAACCAGTGTCCCCTGTGCTGCTGCTGTGTCCTAAAGGCCGCCCACCTGCCATGAGAGCTGTGAGATGGGGAGATAGTCCCAGATCTGCAAAACAGTTTAATCATCACTGAGTTGTGCTCTGTATGGTAGATCTACTGTAATGATAACATCTTCAAATAACCCCCACATCCGAGTGCCTGATTCTACCCTGCAGCTTTCCCAACTTTCCCTTCTCCCCATTTTTCCTGTGACAAGACAACAAAAACCACCCTCCAGAGACCCAGCTGCCAAACTACCTGGATTTCCCATCTTGCAGTATCATGTCACCAGCTGCCACATGCTCCTGGATTCTTTTCACATGGCAAGCCTTCTGTCTACCTCCCCACAACAATTTGCAAGTATGTGCAGTTTATCAGGAGAGCTGATTATATATAGAAATATATGCACTCAGGGCTAGAAAAACTTATCAGACACCCTCTAGCCAAAGGATTAAATCTAGTAGCCAGAAGTAGCTATAAAAGACAAGTGTATTGATGGGATGATGACTAGTGAGGATCAGCTAATGAGCTAGTTTCCAGCTTCTTTGCAACCCTCAGATGCTAGAAAGGGGGAAAACACTGGGATTCTTACTAAGGCACAGTCTTAGGGTCCTGCTCAGGGGCTCCACCTTTTGTACCAGCCTCTGGCAAGTAGGAGTCTGATAAATTGGAAGCTGCCCAGCCGACTTTTGCAGCTGGAAGGAGAAAGAAGCTTTCTGTCTTTTCTTCCTCAGCTATGCTTCCACTCCTTCCAGAGCCTGTCTCTGAGAGCGACCTGGCTTCTGCAATGGGGATGCAGGTTTCCAATGCCCTCATCTTCCTTCCATGTTTTGCGTCCTCTTTCCCCACTAATAATTCCAGAGCCTGCCTCTACATTTAGCCCTCCCAAGCAGTACCATGAAAGTGAAAATTTCAAAGAGTGCTGAACTAGCAATCCTGAAAATGATCAGAATCTTACTAATTTCAAAGTGCTACAATGTGGCAAAGCTCTGAGCAGCAGCAGAGTTACTGGTGGTGCCCCTCTGCAGACTGAAGAAGACACTATTGTACTGGAATGGTTTAATTACATTTACAAGGTTTTCTTCACAACCAGAAGGACTAGAAACTTAATTTAAACAAACAAGCACTTAGATTTTTTTAAGTCACTAGAAAAAATTGCCACTGGTGAGACACACAGATTTTTTAACCCCTGTAAGTAGCTGACATATATCAGGACATTTAGTCCTAAGGAGTGGAGCGTTATTGCAGATGAGAAGGAGGTGATGGGCTTGCCCCAGCTGGAGAATTTAAAAGCTGGTGTCTAACATCCATAAACTCTTATTAGGCCTGGTCCAAAGCCCATTGAAATTAAAGGAAAGATTCCCATTGATTTTGACGGGCTTTGAATCAGGCTCATCATGAGGAGAGCCTTTTTCTAAGCTGAATACAAATCTTACACTTGCAGAGAGTAATAAAATCTGTGTATCAAAAGCATATTTTCCTACCTTGTTATACCAAGGCAAACATAACTGCTTGCCAGCAAAGATACAGATTGGTCTAACAGGCCTCCCACAACATAGAATACTTTTAACACTAAGAAGCACTTGGAATTAGAGAGTGGTCCTAGGAATCTGAAGGATTTTCTCTGAGATTTTTATACAAAACTATGTTGGCGAGGAATAGAGTATATTATTATTTACCACCAACACCTGACTTGGTGCTATACGCCATACAAAAATTAAAACAGTACCTGTCCCATACAGTTTACAATCTAAAAGGCAGACCAGAAAAAGGATGTGATGGACTGGGATATCTAGAGATGGAGATCTCAATTTTTGTGGGTTTTTTAAATTATAAACTTACTGCTTGTGAGCCTTGTGGAAGAAGTAGATTTTTAAAGGGACTATCGTTAACTTAAAACTTCCACCTCTGTCTGTAAATTTTTTACCTGATATTGTTACAAGGAACACCTAAGATTATGGTAATCAAATGATATTAGAGAAAAAATATTTTCTTTATATGTTTCCGTTTGTTCACTCCTTGCATCTGACAGCACTTTGCGTCTAGTCAGTTTCCCCTGCATGGTTGGTCAATTTCATACACTGCTTGCATTGACTTTTCATACAGCAGGTGGTGGTGTTTTTCCCCCTCTCTCATTCTCAAAAACAGACCATCATTTTAACTTTCCCAAATATTTTGACCTCAGGGATAGACCAGGCCTGGAAAAGTTTAGCCCAATAGGTAAAAGTCTGGGATGTTATAATCAACTGAATACATGGTCTTAGAATGGGAAGTTTGAAGCAATGTTAACTATAGCTATTGTAAAAAGAAAAGGAGTACTTGTGGCACCTTAGAGACTAACCAATTTATTTGAGCATGAGCTTTCGTGAGCTACAGCTCGCTGTAGCTCACGAAAGCTCATGCTCAAATAAATTGGTTAGTCTCTAAGGTGCCACAAGTACTCCTTTTCTTTTTGCGAATACAGACTAACACGGCTGTTCCTCTGAAACCTATAGCTATTGTTACAGCTTTAGCTAAAATGACAACCTTAGCAAGGAGAAAGGCAATACCACTTGGAAAACATTTTTATATTAAACTGGAAACATTTATACTTTGCTCCTGAAAAATATACTGGGTGTGATTCTCCATTCTGAGACACTGGTTTTACACCAGTAACTCCACTAAAGTCAACAGAGTTACACCACCACAAAACCAGGCAATGGAGTGGAGAATCAGACCCACTGAATATATTCATAGTATAAGAATGCTCAGATTTGGATAATTTGAAATAGTGTGTGCATATGTGTGTGTATAGAGGAGTCTCAGCAGGGGAGAAAGGAAATTATTTTTATTAGCCCCAGGGTTAAATCTTCTCTGCCAGGGAGAATTTAGCTACATCAAGAAAGGGAGGTGAATTCCCATCAAAGGAAGGGAACTCATCACAACTTTCCTTCAGATGGGAGATGTAATTTGAAAAACGGTCCCTTGAGAGCTCCCTCAAATACATCGCTAGTTAGTATTTATACAGCCCTTGGAAGATGCCATATGAATGCAGATATTAAGTATCACCCATAAGGGAAGAGTGTTTGTTACCTGTGATCCTATTGGAAATGCTGAATAATCTGGCTGTCCTATGACGCTGAACAAATGACTCCCGGTAATACCGGTCCCCAAAACACATTCCTAATAGTTCTTTGCGCACTGTTTTGTTCCAGAGTCCATAAATCAGTGGATGGCAAATGGCACTTGAAAAAGATAACCATGTTGCTAATGTCTCCAGAGCAGGAGAAATGCTATTTTTCCCCCAAAGTGCTTCTGACGTAATTACTACCATGTAGGGCCCCCACGTGATCACAAAAGCACCAATGACAACCAAGATGGTTATGAAAGCTTTGCACTGATTGGCTGAGTAGACAACCCCTTGGAAAGCATTCCTTCGACTGCCCGAAGAGGAGGTGGAGGTGCTAGAGTTCTTTCTCCCATTCCTCTGAGCGTCCTCCTCTACAATGACCACGCTACCGCAGTGAATCTTGCGCGCTTTAATCCTAGCCACGCGAAATATGAATCCGTAGCAGATCATCATAACCAGGAAGGGCAGCAAAGCACACCAGATCAGCCAAAAGGCTGTGTAGCCTGCCTCCTTATGCCACGCAGCCACACACATCCATTTGAATTGATCGAACTCCAAGGAAGACCAGCCAAAGAGAGGAGGAAGACAGCCAATGAGGGAGTGTAGCCACACGTACACAAGGGCTACAACTGCTCTGTTTGCTGTAATCTTCATTGGATACACCATTGGATACAAGACAGCATAGTACCTGGGAAACACAAAAAGAGACATCAGTAGCATCATAGAAAAGTACAGTAAGCAAAGAACTGGGTTTACTGATTAAGATTCAACTCCCATTGGAGTCCAGGGAATGACTTCCCCATTTCTGCTCCCCAAACCTCAAATGGGGTTAGAGGGACACTTAAAAAAAATAATATTTCAAAAAATTATTTGCGGACAAGAGCTCAAAAGTCAAGAAGTGCCCAAGATCAAGCCGCATATGCAGCCTTAATTCTGCCTACTGATCATAAAAACATGAGAATGGCGATAGTGGGTCAGACCAACGGTCCATCTAGCCCAGTATCCTGTCTTCCGACAGGGGTCAATACCAGATGCTTCAGAAAGAATTAATCCTGGTGTGAATGCATTATTGTAATGAGGTTTACAATTATACATGATTACATACAGCTATGTTATTATATGCTATGTTATTATAGCATCAATTGATTTTAACAATCTTGCATGTGCAGCATCTTGAAATATTAATTTAATTATTTTCTATCTTTCTATTTCATGATTTTACATGTAATTGCAGGGGAAATGTATTATATTGGGGAGGCAGTGTTGTCTGCTGGATAGTGCACTAGACAGAGACTGAGGGGACCGAGGTTTAGCTCTGCCACTGGCCTACTAGATAACCTTGGGTATGTCACTTCACCTCTCTGTGCATCAGTTTCCCAATCTATAAAATGGGAATAATGATACTGAGCTCTTTTGACTTCCTCCTGTGCTTTGAGATCTTCTGATGAAAAGTGCTACACAAGAGCTAGGTATATTAATCACTATAATTGCAGTGGTTTCCAACCTTTTCCATACCATACCCCATGTTACAACAGAAAAAAGGTCTGGAACCCCGCACCATCCATCTAGCCCAAAAGAAAGGGAGGGAGATCATGACTCCCAGGTTGAGAACCCATGTTATATTGTATTGTTTGAAAAACAGTATGTAATTTTGTTCATGCAACCTTAACTCTGACTTTTCATTGCTTTACCCATGGAACCTTCACAGTCTCTTACCAAAACTTTTTAGATTGATAGATTTATAGATTCCAAGGCCAGAAGGCCTGTGTTCGGCTAATCCGGCCCCCTCTAGAACTTCCCCCAAATGAATTCCTAGAGCAGATCTTTTAGAAAAAACAGGCAGTCTTGATTTAAAAATAGTCAGTGATGGAGAATCCACCACAACCCTTGGTAAGTTGTTCCGATGGTTAATTACTCTTACCGTTCAAATTTTACACTTTATTTCCAGCCTGAATTTGTCTAGCTTCAACTTTCAGTCATTGGATCATGTTATACCTTTCTCTGCTAGATTGAAGAGCCAATTATTAAATACATGTTCCCCAGGCAGATCCTTATAGACTGTAATCAAATCACCCCTTAACCTTCTCTTTGTTAAACCAAACAGATTGAGCTCTTTGACCATGTTTTCTAATCCTTTAATTATTCTTGTGCTCTTCTCTGAACCCTCTCCAATTTATCAACAACCTTTCTGAATTGTGGGCACCAGAGCTGGACACAGTATTCCACAGGGGTCACACCGGTGCCAAATACTGAGGTAAAACAACCTCTCTACTCCTACTTGAGATTCCCATGTATGCACTGAAGGATTATATTAGCCCTTCTGGCCACAGCATTGCCCTGGGAGCTCACATTCAGCAGATTTCCCATCACAACTCCCAATCTTTTTCAAAGGAACTGCTTCACAGGATCAAGTCCCCCATCCTATAAGTATGGCCTAGATTCTTTGTTCCTAGATGTATGCATTTACATTTAGATGTATTAAACCACATATTGTTTGTTTGTGCCCAGTTTGGAATTAATCACTGCTATTCATAACAAAAAGAGGAGCTTACCTATCTATAGCAATGAGACCAAGAGTTAGCATGCTGGCCGAGCTGATCAGCATATAAAGCAGGGCAGAAAAGTTGCACCAAACTACTCCAAAGATCCATTCCCGCCTGATGGAGCTGGTGACGACAAAAGGAAGCACCAGGACAGACAGAAGGAAGTTGGACAGTGTCAGACTGAACACAAACTTGTTGCTCAGCGTAAGGAGGTAAGACTTCCGATAGAGGGTGACGACAATCACCAAGTTGCCCAAGCAGATGAAAATAGCAATGACGATAATAGCAATCGACTCGGTGACTCTGACTGCCCCATCTTCCTGTGCTGTGAGGTTTCTCAGGCCCTTCCCATTGCTGAAGGAGGAGTTGATGCTCATTGTCAGAGCACACATTGACAGAGCAGACAGTACATGCTGGGCAGCTGGAACAAGGAGATGAAAAAAACACATGAAAACATTCACCCAAACAATATTGTATTTTCCATGTCTACAATATCTTTTATTCCAGGATCCCAAGGTCCTTTACCAACATTAATCAAGCTTCACAACACCCACAGGAGGCACATAACCATTTTAGCTGGGGAAACTGAGGCCCAGAGTAGGGACTTGACTTTCCCGAGGTCACACACAAGTCAATGGCAGAGCCAAGCACAGAACCCAAGAACGAGGCTGATTGGAAAATAGGGGGGAAATTTTGAAAACATTTCATTTAATATTTTCCAGGAGTGGAAGGGGGCCATTATGTCAAACTTTTGACTAGCCCTACCCATGAGTTCTAACTCCCAGTCATCTATGCCAAAAAGCTTTTATGAAAAAAAAACAATAATGGAGTTATAAATGGTCTTAGTTGATCTCTCTTTATACACGTTACAGTTTGTGGTATTTTACTTTGGTCTGTGGAGCACTTGCTTGTGTTCCACAGAGAGCTGCTAGTCACATGACACAGGCTCCTCCTCATTTGCAGCTGCTAAATCACATTAAAAATACAGTAAAAGATTCTCTTAATATCACTTTTGCAATGACTGTGCTTGCCACAGGAATGTTCTTGTACTGTCAGTGAGCCGGGGGAGGTGGTCCTCTGTGTGACTGTCAATGGGAAATGTGTCCAAGAGGCAATTCCTTTATTAAGATCTCATCTACAGTATAAAAATGTTGGAGAGCCCTTGACCTAAGGCTTTATCACTTCTCTCAGCTGACCAACACCATCTCCCCCTGAGGCCCCAGAAATATTGCTCCTGGTTCCCGAGAGCCACTGTGACCTCCCCTTAATGTCTCCAGCAGAGGAATTCCAGTGGGCCTGTACCAACTCCTCTGGGTGCCTGATTAGTGGCAGTTCCATAGCCGGCTGCCTCACAAGGCTGCTGACACCACCCTCTGGCCTCCAAAGTATCACTCCTGCTTAATCACCTTCCCCCAGCATGAGCATTGGTGCTCCCAGTATCGGAGCAGATTTTTCTCTTTCAACAGCCCTGGAAAGGGAATTGGATGAACCTAATGTGCAGCCTTCTCACTGCTGTGTCAGTGAAGCCACACACATACTGAATCCCAAAATCCAGACCAAGAATTGAAAAAATAAAAAGGGAATGTCAAAAAAGATTGGCTTCAAATTCATGCAAACTTGGTGTTAGCATTTCTTGGGGACTGGTGACTCGGAAGGGATGCCTTGGCTGGGATTCCGGCCATCCACCCTTCCCAGCTGGGCACAAATATCCACAAAGTGGATCCACATCTCTGAGGTAGTTAGAGTTTAAAGGGGTGCTGCCAGCCTAAAAATCATATTTTTCCAAACAAATTTCCTTCCATGTGTTCCTAAGAAAACCTTAATTTACTGACATTAAAATAATTTTTAAAAAATCGCATTTACTTTTCACTACCAGTGAAGCTGATTGTTTATGGTTTGCATTTCATTTGGCATAGACCATGAACATTTTGCATAAGATCCTGGCTGCTTATGGCTACAACTCTATGGGTATAAAGCAGCCAAAAGCTAGCTTCCCTGGCTACTCAGGAAGGATCTCTCCTATGTAGGAGGAGCCTCATGTGGCACTAGGGTGACCAGACAGCATATGTGAAAAATCAGGACAGGAGGTGGGGGGGGCAATAGGAGCCTATATAAGAAAAAGACCCAAAAAATCGGGACATCTGGTCATCCTAGGTGGCACAGAGACATGGATGTGGCTTGAGCAGGAGTGTCATGGCAACTCAGCAACCCTAGCTGCTGTAAGGGTCCCTTTGTGCTTTTGGCAGGCACAAATCAGAACAGCCCTCAGGCAGCACGAATTTATGCCAGAGTGCTGGAATGATGAAGAACAACTCCAGGATCTGAGAAGTCCAATGGTAGATTAAAGTCACCTTTGCATATTCTCTCTTCAGCTGTGCAGAGCACTCATCTGCCACAAACAACGATTTTATCCTTTCTTTTTTGTTTATTACAAAGACAAGGTGGGTGAGGTAACATCTTTTATTGGACCAACTTCTGATGGTGAGAGAGACAAGCTTTCGAGACACACAACCCACCTTTTGTTTCTCTAATATTCTGCGATCAACACAGATATAACTACACGCATGCAACAACTATTGTTTATTGTCATTTTCACTTTCAGGTGCTCAAGCACTAGCACAATGCTGCAATGGTTGAGTTGCTAGCACTGTAAGAGGATGTTTAAAACCTAACAAAAATCCATTTTCACTAGTTTTAAATGCCACAAACCCCTAAACTGTTTTTAAAAATATACACCCTATATTGCTTGGTTCTAAACTATCCCAGAGAAATAAAATAACCATCCTTTTCAATGTAACCAGAACATTTAACTAACAAATTAAACATGCCGAAGAATTTTAATTTTTTAAAAGCTTTTTAAATATCATGATAGGATCCATCAATTAGTTTAAATCAATCCACTTGGAACACTCGGTGCTCACCATTCCACTGGCAGTCATATTCCTGGGCACATGCCCTCTGTGTGGTACATATACAAATCTTCCCTGCAAATTTTAAAACATCCAAAAGGCAAAAAAGCATCCCTCCTTTGACCCTCAACCAACAGAGAACAGAAACATGAGACCAGTCACCTAAGCAGTAACTGATGCACTGTGGGACAGTAGCAGGAGGACTATTCGCACTGTTAGAGCTAATATGCCATCACTTGCTATCCACACAGGCACTGCACTGATGGCAACTGGCTTGGGTGGTGGGGGTTGACAAGGTGGTTAGGTGTGGCAGAGCAAGCACAATCCAAAGTGTTGAGCAAATACCTGTGCACCACAGGTAGCAACTGTGTGTGCAGATGCAAGGTCTGCCTGTTACAGGTGTACTGGAGGGGAGGCTCCAAATGCTGGTTATCACCCTAATTTCTCGAATGTAGACAAGGTCCCACTGAGCAGGCACAGAGTTGCATGCAGGTAAAGGCAAAACATCAAGGCAGGGTCCTGCAGATAATACATTTTCTCTTATTCCACCCCTGTGTAGCTAGAGCATGGACTGGGAAGAAAATCCCAGGGGAACACTATTGCTACTGCAGCAAGGGGCTGGGGGTGAGGGAGCATGGGGAGAGGAGTTCTTCTAATGCTTCAGGCTGCGGCTTCTGATGGGGCTTCTTCTCATAAACAAACTACAGAAACGCAACCTAGATGGAGCTACGATAAGATGGGTGCAAAACTGGTTGGAAAACCATTCCGAGAGAGTAGTTATCAGTGGTTCACAGTCATACTAGAGGGACATAACAAGTGAGGTCCCACAGGGATCAGTTCTGGGTCTGGTTCTGTTCAATATCTTCATCAATGATTTAGATAATGGCATAGAGAGTACACTTATAAAGTTTGCAGACGATACCAACGTGGGAGGGGTCACAAGTGCTTTGGAGGGTAGGATTAACATTCAAAATGATCTGGACAAACTGGAGAAACGGTCTGAAGTAAACAGGATGCAATTCAATACGGACAAATGCAAAGTACTCCATTTAGGAAGGAATAATCAGTTGCAAACATACAAAATAGGAAACGACTGCCTAGGAAGGAGTATTGCGGAAAGGGATCTGGGGCATCATAGTGGACCACAAGCTAAATATGAGTCAAAAGTGTAACGCTGTTACAAAAAAAGAGAACATCATTCTGGGATGTATTAGCAGGAGTGTTGTAAGCAAGACCCGAGAAGTAATTCTTCTGCTGTACTCCGAGCAGATTAGGCCTCAACTGGAGTACTGTGTCCAGTTCTGGGCACCACATTTCAAGAAGGATGTGGACAAATTGGAAAGAATCCAGAGAAGAGAAACAAAAATGATTAAAGATCTAGAAAACATGACCTACGAGGGAAGTTTGAAAAAAAATTGGATTTGTTTAGTCTGGAGAAGAGGGGACATGGTAACAGTTTTCAAGTACATAAAAGGTTGTTGGAAGGAGGAGGGAGACAAATTGTTCTTCTTAACTTCTGAGGCTAGGACAAGAAGCAATGGGCTTAAATTGCAGCAAGGGAGGTTTAGGTTGGACATCAGGAAAAACTTCCTGTCAGGGTGGCTAAGCACTGGAATAAATTGCCTAGGGAGGTTGTGGAGTCTCCATCATTTGAGATTTTTAAGAGGAGGTTAGACAAACACCTATCAGGGAGGGTCTAGATAATACTTAGTCCTGCCTTGAGTACAGGGGACTGGACTAGATGACTTCTGGAGGTCTCTTCCAGTCCTATGAGTCTATGGAGCAAAGGGGAGATGGGAACTTGTGTAATGCTGCAGGGGAGTGGAGCCCAGGTGGGAACGCAGGGCAGCTGCTGAGGTAACCCTGCAGGGTAGGTCTGAGCCCGGGCGCCGGGAGCAGAGGGGAACTGGGAAGCAGGGGAGCTCTGAGCCGCTCCCGCTGCAGGCCGATCACCCGGGAAGAATGGCATGCGGTGCCAGAGCAGCTGTGAGCCTCCTTGCACAGGCCCAGCGTCCCATCGGAATAACACTTCTTTCCTCTCCTTCGCCGGCTGCTCCAGTCCCCCGGCGTCCGAGTGAGACACAAGCTCAGCCCCGGCGCGGGCAGGTCCTGCGTGGCCCGAGCCTGCTGCAGCGAGCCCCGCTCCTGCCCCAGCTCCGCACTGAGACACCGGGGCAGCGGAAATCGCAGCGCCTGTCGCGGGCCCAGCGGCCCCGATCGGGGACTGGGCAGCTCGCAGGGCTCGCGAGAAGCAGGAGACGCCCGCCCGCCGGCCCGTCCTCAGCCGCTGCAGCCGCTGGCTGGGGGCCCCCCTCCCCTGCAACCGGAGATGCAGCGCTCGGCTGCTCCTCTGCCCTGAAATCCAGCCTCCCTCCCGCCACGGGCTTGTCCCTCCTCCGCACACAAAGGCTGGCGCGGGAGGGAGAGTCCCGGGGAGGGGTGGGGCCGGGGAGGCCGCAGGGGCAGGGGGCCGCGAGACCCCACCCGGGGCCGGGAGAGCCCCGCAAAGGAGGCGCAGGACCCCCCGCCCGCAGCTGCATAAGCTCCAGTGAACAAACCGGAGCGCTCCCCCCTTGGTGTGGGGCTGGGGGACACACTCACCGTCGGGCCGGGCCCAGCCGAGCCGCTTCCTCCTTCCCCCGCCGCCTCCGCTGCGCTCAGGGGCGGGAGGTTTCGGGTTACAGCGCCCCGGACCCCCCACAGCCGCCGCCAAAAGAGAGGCCCGGAGCAACTGCCCGACCCTCCTCCCTCCATCCCCCTTCCACACATCCCTCCTCCTCCCTCCAGCCCCCTTTCCTCCTCCCTCCACCCCCTCACATGCCTCCTGCCTTCATCCCCCTTTTCTCCTCCCTCCATCCTCCTTCCACACATACCTCCTCCTAACCTGCTCCCTCCATCCCCCTTTCCTCCTCCCTACCTCCTTTCTCCATCCCTTCTCCCTCTATGCCCCTTCCACACATCCCTCTTCCTCCCTCTATCCCCGCTTTCCTCCTTCCCCCTTCCTCCTCTGTGTAGCCTAGTCCCTCTAGGTCCACTTTCACATCCCTCCTCCTAACCTTCTCCTTCTATCCTCCTTTCCATATCTCTCCTCCTCCTAATCTCCACTATCCATTTCCCTTTCACATTTTTTCCATCCACCCTCCTTTCCACATCCTTCTTTTTCCATCCCCTCCATCCATCTCCTTCCATCCCCTTTCTGTTCTATCCCCCCTTCCAGATCTTCTCCTCCCCATCCTGTTTTCCACTTCGTCCTTCCTCCATTCCTTTCTTTTTTCAGAGTAATAGCCGTGTTAGTCTGTATCAGCAAAAAGAATGAGAAGTACTTGTGGCACCTTAGAGACTAACAAATTTATTAGAGCATAAGCTTTCGTGGGCTACAACCTGAAGCAAATACTCACCAGCAACCACACACCAAAAACACTAACCCAGGAACCTGTCCTTGCAAGAAAGCCCGATGCCAACTCTGTCCACATATTTATTCAAGTGACACCATTATAGGACCTAATCACATTAGCCACGCCATCAGGGGCTCATTCACCTGCACATCTACCAATGTGATATATGCCATCATGTGCCAGCAATGCCCCTCTGCCATGTACGCTGGCCAAACCGGACAGTCTCTATGCAAAAGAATAAATGGACACAAATCTGACATCAGGAATCATAACATTCAAAACCGGTAGGAGAACACTTCAACCTCTCTGGCCACTCTAAAAGATTTAAGGGTGGCAATTTTGCAACAGAAAAGCTTCAAAAACAGACTCCAACCAGAAACTGCTGAGCTTGAATTGATATGCAAACTAGATACCATTAATTTGGGTTTGAATAGAGACTGGGAGTGGCTGGGTCATTACACATATTGAATCTATTTCCGCATGTTAAGTATCCTCACATCTTCTTGTCAACTGTCTAAATGGGCCATCTTGATTATCACTACAAAAGTTTTTTTCTCCTGCTGATAATAGCTCATCTTAACTAATTAGCCTCTCACAGTTTGTATGGTAACTTCCAACTTATCTGATTATATATATATATATGTTCCATTCTATGCATCCAATGAAATGGGCTGTAGCCGATGAAAGCTTATGCTCTAATAAATTTGTTAGTCTCTAACATTCCTTTCTTCTCTCCCTTCTCTTTCCCACCTTCCCTTCTCTCCTCTATCACTTTCCAATTCTCTTCCCATATTTCTTCAATCAGCCATCCCCCTTTTCACTTTCTTTCTGGACAGGTATCTTTTCTTTCCACCTCCCCATCTGCCACAACCTCTTCCCTCCTATTCCTTTGACCCACTGTGTACCCTCTCACCTTCTCTGCTATTCTTTTCTCCCTGCCCCTCTTCATACTCACCAGACCAAATTCAGAGGTGATATGTAACTTAGATTCCATTACACTAATTTAGACTCCTGTAGACATTGGTATATGTAACTTTACGTGTGTGGGGGAGGGAGGGAGGGGGTATCTACATGAGCATAAAGAATCTAATATACGTTACCTCTGCATTTGGCCTTCAGGCTCAGATGAGGCATAGAACAGCGAAGGCATTTGACCAAAATCACACAATAAGTCAGTAGCAGAGGCAGGAATAGAACCCAGACATCCTGACTCCTCATCCCTTAAACTTAAAGCATCATGGGCCATGGCAAATCTCAAAGGGACAGCCTCGTTACAAATTAAGAACCACCTGGGTCAATCTGTGGCTAGGTCTTTAAGGTGCTCTGGCTAGATGTTCAGTTTGTCCATCATCACTGGCAATCTTATTGCACCACCAAAACTTTTCACACCTAAGTGATCATTAGCAGTGTAGGGGCATTCCTTGGTATACATGCTTCAGAATTCATTGGTCTTCCATTCTAATAATATATCCATGCCAAGAAAGCTGCCAAAATTGAACAAGTGCTGATCTAGCATTTTAGAAAATTGCACATGCCTTTCCATTGCAATGTATTTACATCACAAAGTATTTACTTCATAATGTATTGTAAATGCATAATGCAGTGATCATTGTTCCTAAACAAAATACATATTTATATTATCACCACTTTAAGAAAATTGGGCTCTGGGGATTGTATCGTGTGTGCAGGTTTGTTGTCTTGCGACTAAAAGGGTGGGACTGAGACAACATTAGAGGGTTTGATTGTTCAGCAGCTGAAGAGCTGCATTAAACTGCAGACCAATCAGAACCCTGATATCAGCAAAAAGAGTAATTTATAATTTAACAGTCAGATGCACAGGCAGGGGTGGTGCTGGGGAAGGGACTTGTGGGGGCTAGAGCCACCCCAAAATTTGCTTTAGCCTCCCCCCCCGCCAACCATGCCTCCCAGTGCAAAGGTCAAACATTAGGCAGAAGTAAGGGTGGCATGGTATGGCATTGCCGCCCTTACTTCTGCAGTTTTATGCTGCCGCTGCCAGCTGCCAAGCTCCAAAGACAGTGCTGCCACCGGCAGCAGCACAGAAGCAAGGCTGGCAATCAGGTGCTAAGTCTGCTGTGAAAAGTGACATTGACAAAGTTTCTTCATTGCCCCCAAGTATTAAACATAAACTATTTTTAAAAATAACCTTTCTGTTTATAACAATAATTCAATTAAAATGTGTTTTAGTCTTAATTTAAAAGTGGTGGAAAAGATAAATTGCTTTTATCTTTTACAGTGGGGTTATAAATTTAACATTTAAAATGTGTTAAATATAGGAAATGTGTTTTTTTAATGTGGGGGGGGAGGTCACACTTAGAAGCTTGCTGTAAGAAAGGGGTTGCCAATACAAAAAGTTTGAGAGCCACTGAATTACAGCAATCCTGCAGGCTGCTCTTACATACTACAGCCTTATGAAACTATTAGCTGATCCGCAGTTTAGAACAGATAGAGCTCTTTGCACTTGGCCACTGCCCCTCTCCCCAAGATGCACTCTCACCTGTCTCATCCTTACACTATAGTTTGTATGGAAGGGCACATAAAGCTATGCAAGCTCTATGCTTCCCTTGTGCTGGGGAATTCTCAAGACAATTCTGGCCCATTTGTGCTACAGAGCAGCCTAGAGTGACCCAGCATCTAATCATCTCATTTTATTCAGTTGATGGTCTAACATTTTCATCTAATTTTACCAGTCCTATCAATCAATATCTTGACACTGCATATTTTAGGCTCACTACACTATCATAAATATTTTGCTCAACCTTCCAAACAATGTCAGCTTGGGACAGAGTCCAAGTGCTAGATTCTCTGCTGGTGAGATCCACGGAGTGCACGTGTGTGTGTGTGTGTGTGAGAGAGAGAGAGAGAGAGAGAGAGAGAGAGAAAGTGTTCAAACTGATTAAAGGTTAAATTTGGTTAAAGTTCCCTATGGGAATAGCTATACCAGCATAAGCACCTTTATACTGGTATAACTGCATCCACTCTAGGGGATGTGTATTGCTTAATCTATATTGGTATAATTATAGTCAAGGCTATGATTTTAGCGCAGAGGTCACAGTGTTCATGGTAACTGGGAACTTGAATCAAGTCAGTGACCCTGCAGCCATGGCTCCTGTCCCATGGGGCTGGGCCCGCCTCCCCACCCTGGGTTTGTGACATGGCCCATGTGGTTGCAGCTGTTACAGCTCAGAGCAACTGCCCCTGTATTCCCCTCTGTGGAACAGCATGGGCACCTCCTCTAGGCTTCTGGCTCCCCAGCCTTTGTCTCTGTTAGATGGAGACATCCGTCTGTCTCCCTTCTGACTGGAGTATTTCCAGGCTGCACAGTCCTCTGACTATCCTGTGATATCCCCAGCAAAAGACAGGCTGCTTAAGCAGGCTTCTTTTGCCTTGTCTTCAGAGATAGGTAACAGTGTAATTGGCACAGTTCTAAGTTACCACACAGCTCTTTCTAAGGAAGCACATTTATTCTTAAGGTAAAAGCAATTCATGGAAAAAATATTAAAATAATAAAAGAACCTGTTTGCATGCTAATAAATTTACCAAAGATTACCCCAACTCCAACATGGGCTCTGGGAAATGAGCAACCCTTCAGACTCCCACACAGGAGTTTACAAGTTCATAACACCCTTTTGCCCAGAACAAAAACATTCATGAGTTTGTGAGGCACTCATTTATCCAGTTTGGGCCTTTGAAGAAACCATGAATAGGTAATCTGCCAGGCACAGCTTCAGAGGCGGGTCATTTACATTCCCACACCCAGGGCGTAAATTCTCAAAGATTATTTCCCAGAGCGCCCCTCCCCCATTTGGGGCTCCAGGCTTTAGCTCCACAGGTGGAGGGTGTGGGAGGTGCCGGGGCTCGGTCCTTCAGCCCCTGCAGTGCCTCCCGCGGGGCTGAAGACCTGAGCCCCAGCACATCCCACAAGGCTGAAGCCCTCAACCCCTGCGCATGCAGCAGGGCTGAAGCCTGAGCTAGGGTGCCTCCCGAAGGGGGAAAGCCCCAAGCCCTGGCACCTCCTGCGGGACTGAAGCCCTGGTGCATGCCACGGGGATGAAGCCCTGATGCCTCCCATGGGTCTGAAAATATTTACAGGAGCTCTGCTCTGGTGGGCTCCAGCTGAATTTAAGCCCTGCCCTCACCCCATGCATTTCCTAGGAAACCTGCTCAATTAATAATTTACACTGTTACAAAAATTTCTTTGAAGTTCCTAACCATGATAATCACGGTCCAGACACCACAAGAGGGGAACACGGGGTTCCCAGCTGCTGGGTGACACAGTAGCTGCATGGAAAATGCTCAGCTCTGCACTCCTGGGGCAGCCACCTACGGCACAGGTATTTCTCAAGTCTCCCCATTACGGTCACAGTTAAAGTCATAACAAAAGGAAAAAAGACAGGAGGCCAGCCTGATGCCTGTCTGCTTTTCTCTCTTCCTCGCCCCTTGACCAGCTGCCACCCAGTTTGACTGGGCAATTGTCCTTGGCCAGAGTATTTCCCTTTGCGACTCTGAAACGTGCCCCAACGTGCAGGTCTTGAAGCTGGGCCCAGTGGCGGAAGGCGATGTACAGGCTTTTGCTAGGGCAAGCAGGCAGGGGTGGTCTTGGGGGCTAATTGTCTCTATGGAGATTAAAATCAGCACTGTGGGGCAAGAACGAAAGTCACCATAAAAGGAAGAAACGTGGTGGCTGAGCAAAGCATTTCTTTCTCCCCCCTTCAGAAGGCACTGCTCTCCCCATTGGGTAATCAAACCCCAGTCTCTCATATGACAGATAGGGATACTCACCACTATACCAGCAAAGAACAGAGCATAGCCTTGCACTGCATGGAGCCCCAAGACACCAGCTATGACCAGCTTACACCACACAGGCCCCACCAAGCAACAACACCCCTTGCTCTCTTTTCCTTTCTAAAGGCTTTGGCTGCAGCAACAGCCCTGGGAAAAGCCCTGGCCCTCCTTACATGTCCTTGCCCAGCGGGCTGCCTTTGGGGGCTACACAGCTCTTCCCACAACACCTGCCTGGGACTTTGCCCTCACTGAAGGGCTGCTCAGCACCTTCTTCCTCTTACAACTGATTCTTTCTTCCCTCCCCCTTCCACACTTTAGACATTCCTCAAATTCACACCATCACAAACTCACCTATGGCCCCTTTGGCTTTAGAAGCAACTCTTGAGGGCTGCAGCTTCTCAGGCCCGCAGATCCTTCCTTTCAACACTCAGTGGCCGGACATTTGAAATGCAGTGGTTTCCAGGATGGAATACTCTGCTTCTGGACGTTGGCGCCCAGGAAGAATTCCTGTTACTCTTCCCAGTTACTCTTTTTCTAATGGATGTACCTGATTGACTTTCCTTTACCAAGCAGAAACTAGCTGCTGGCTTTCTTTGCAAATGAACGCAATCGGGCTAAGTCACTAGGCAAGCGTCAGGAGATTCCCCACCAAAAATCAAAGCCGTGATTCAGATTCAAACTGAGGTTACTGCAGCCACGGCACAGAATACTAACCAATATACAATCGCAGCCACTTGAACTCCAAGGAAAAAACAGTTGAATTAACAATGTTATTGTGCTATAAAATATGTCAAGTAAGGTGTTTTATGAAAGCTTGTAATGTAATTTCCCCATGGTTTATGTTAGTCACATCTCCTCTACATGAGTTCCATACAATCCTACAATAACACATAAACAATCGCAATGCAATGGATCGCAAAAGTATTAAACTTAATTCAATGCAGTTTACCCAGTATATTGTAGAAGACTGCACCCCTGTCACAGCAGCACCACTCAGGTTTGGTGTGTCCACCCCTCTGCAGATGTAGACAGAGAGGAAAAGGGGCAAATTTGATTGGCATTGCAACCTAGCACGCATAGTCACAGTGCCACTCAGGTTTGGTGTATCTGCCCCACCGTCTCTGTGACCCAGGGACCCCTTGGTTTGAATTGGCAGAGGGCATAAGGAGTACTTAGGGGTTTACAGGGATCCCCTGGGTCTGCTACTGTGCTAAAGGTGGCATGTGAAGTCTCTACTGACAACCAGTATCATGCTGGTCATCCTAATAATTGCAAGATGTATGTACGCATAATATTTAAGAAGGTATGTATCTATACTGAAAGCTATGTTCTGAAGGTATGTGAGTTAGGACAGGACAGGTTGCCAGACGGTCATAAATGAGTTCTGTTTAGGCAGATAGATACTTTTGTCTCTGGCTGATCATTGTGTATTTTATGCCTCACAATGTGACTAGTTGCATTACTAAGCCTGATGCTAATGAAGATTGTGAATTCATGTGAGAGAAGACCAGCAGGGGGAAAAAACAGTGAGGGGGGTCATCTTGTTTATGAATAAAGACAATTAATTTGGGGAGCATAACTGGGGGTACTGAGGTACACCTTGGATTCTTCACCAAGGAGACAAACTTTTGTCAGGGTTACTCAATGGCGTATAGGGGTTTGTGTTTTAATGCATCTCAATTTTTCACTTCAACCTCCAGATGTGAGTAATTAAAGTTAAGAAAAGATGTGTTAAACTTTAAAAATCACCCAGAAAGACGGTGTCACTGAGTTTGGCAAGGACAAATTTCACGTTGATGGTAATGTGCTGTAATGTGCTGTTCTGTACTGTATGCAGCAAGGCTGTAGATTACATGGAAAGCGCTAAACATAAACTGAATGAAAATAAATGAAAACAAGAGGCTGAAACAGCAAGGCCATCAACAACAGTAAAGAACAATGCACTGTGACTGGATCATTCCAGCTTTTTTGTGAATTAAAAAAACCTGCAATTTTCTGAAAGTACAGAATACATAGAAGTAGTTGGTCTTATATAAAAATACAAATTGCAGTTTATTATTTTTATTTTATTATAATGATTGATGGCACTGGTAGGCTTAAAACTTGCTTAAAACTTGTAAATATACGAATTAAACGTGTTTTACTGATGCCTATATATACTGAGGCTAGGGAAACTAAAGTTCTGCATTTCATTTTAATCATAGAATCATAGAATATCAGGGTTGGAAGGGACCTCAGGAGGTCATCTAGTCCAACCCCCTGCTCAAAAGCAGGACCCATCCCCAATTAAATCATTAAATCAGAAAAACAAGGATTTTTTTTAATGAGAAAATTTTGGGTTTTTTACCATAGAAAACTAGGATCCCTGGTTATGAGTTTATTTTACATGTAACCCTTCATTTCTGATACTTTGACTTGCTACTTCTGGAATCTCTACACCAGAGGTTTTCAAACTGGGGGTCAGAACCCCTCAGGGGGGTCACAAGGTTCTTACATGGGGTGTAGTGAGTTGTCAGCCTCTACCCCAAACCCCGCTTTGCCTCCAGCATTTACAATGGTGTTAAATATATAAAAATTGTGTTTTTAATTTATAAGGAGGGGTCACACTCAGAGGCTTTCTATGTGAAAGGGGTCACCCATACAAAAGTCTGAGAACCACTGCTCTACACTTGTTTCCACAACAAACAGGTAAGTGCCATGTGTTAAACAGAGCAGCGATCTGAGGCGGGACCGGGAAGCTGGGGTGTGCGGCTCCTTTGGGCGCAGTAGATCTGTGAATTCTGGGTGCCCAGCGGAACAGGGACTGGTCAGTCCAGGGGAGACTGGAGGGTTGAAGCGCCTGCAATGGCCATGGCAATGGGGCGCAGACCCCTGCCAGCAGGTAGAGACAATGCTAAGGCCAGGTGGTAGCGAGGTGCCTCAGCCTTGGGGACCCCAGGAAGCTTTGCAGTCCCTGGGGAGGGCGGGATGTGCCAAATCCGAGCGGAACTGCGGACACCTGGACCAGGTCGCAAGGCCCAGAGCAGGGCCTAGGACTGGAGCCACCCCTGGGGGCAGGACAGGCTGGTGTAATGTAGGATACTGCTCTGCATAGGAATGTGCTACTTGCGGGTACTGAGCATGCTCAGTTCATCTGCTGAAGCCACTGCCCTTCACCCTGCCCTTACACCCGTAGGATTCTGTTGACTGCTTTTGACAGGGGTTAAAAAGTGGCAAAGGGGACAAATCGGGGGGAAGGGGAGCAGGGTTTGAGCAGGGGGTGGAAATTTACTGATCTGGGGGGTCAAGCAGCTGAAGGCAGCTGTAGGAGAGGGGCTAAAGGGAAAATCAGGGATGAGGGGGAGAGGAGGCGGAGTTAAGCCTAGGAGTGAGGCATGGGCAGAGGGTGTTAGAGGGCAAAACCTGGCACAGGCAGGGGCCCAGGGGGTAACAGTTACCCCAGTGGGACTGAGACACCAGTGTTTGCCAAAATGGTGGGGGGCAAAGGGGCTTTTTTATTTCCCCTCTCACAGAAAGCACCTCTCAGCATCGGCTTCCCAGGGCTGCGTTCTTAAAGGCACAGGCATCCCAATGCCGAGTCAATGCATCTCCTCTTTGTCTGATCTAACCTACTGAGGCTATGACTACACTACAAATTTCAAAGCGCTCTCGCAGGTGCCAGTGCTCCTGGTAATCCACCTCGACGAGGGGATTAGCTCCGAGCACTGGGAGCCGAGCCTGTCCACACTCGTGCTTTAAAGTGTTTAAACTTGTGCTCGGGGATGGGGGTGATTTTTCACACCCCTGAGCCAGCAAGTTAGAGCGCTTTAACTTGCCAGTGTACATAATCCCTGAGACTTAATTCAGTGAAACATTTTACATATATCCCTTCAGAATCAAAGAATCCCTTATCACTATATCTGAATGCATAGAGTCTCCAAGCAGTTTCCCAGGTTGTCTTATCTGCTGCTGGAATTCCCTGAATTTTTAATTCTAATTTTTCTTTTCATTTTTAGAGCAGATGTTTATTCTGTTGGATCATCTGACTTCCACTCTGACTGAATTTCTGGCCTATTGTGAAAACTTTGTTTTGAGTCAATCCACCAATGGTGTAAATATTGGTGGTCAGACCAATGGTCCGCCTAATCTAGTATCCTGTCTTGTGACAGTGGCCAATGCCAGGTGCTTCTAAGGGAATGATCAGACCAGGCAATGACTCACTGAACCATCCCATTGTCCACTCCCAGCACCTGGCACTCAAAGGACGTTTTAGGGACATGCAGAGCATGGGCCTGCATCCCTGATTATTGTGACAAAGAGGGAATGTTCTTAATGTTTCCTCTGAATACTGTAGGGATGCCTCCGTTTCCCCTTGTGGGGGCAATTGCTTGGGGGCAATTGCTGTAGACCTAATCCCCTCCCCTTTCTGCGGCTCCATCTATGCATTGTATGCAACATATGCGAGGGCTGTAACGCAAGAGGCCTAGAGGCCTGTATCCTGTAAGACTTGGCATGAGCTAAAGCATTGACATATGCTAGGCTGTGGCACTTGACACAGTGGGGGGAGAGAAAACATTTGTAGTGGTAAACATCCATTTTTTCATGCTTTGTGTGTATAAAAAGATCTTCTATACTTTCCACAGTATGCATCCGATGAAGTGAGCTGTAGCTCATGAAAGCTTATGCTCCAATAAATTGGTTAGTCTGTAAGGTGCCACAAGTCCTCCTTTTCTTTTTGCGAATACAGACTAACACGGCTGTTACTCTGAAACTTGACACAAATAATGGACTAGGCCAATTTCTAACTAAATAAGAACCAAAGGGCCTCCGAAAAGTCCCTAGCTGTCCCTTGTATGCACCCTCCACCCTGCAAAAAGTCCCTAGTCAAAATGCTGCCACAGCAAACCACAAATATTGATAATACTCAGAATATCAGGGTTGGAAGGGACCTCAGGAGGTCATCTAGCCCAACCCCCTGCTCAAAGCAGGACCAATCCCCAATTTTTGCCCCAGATCCCTAAATGGCCCCCTCAAGGATTGAACTCACAACCCTGGGTTTAGCAGGCCAATGCTCAAACCACTGAGCTATGCCTTCCCCCAAAAGGTGTATGGCCCGTACGGGGATTGAACCCGTGACCTTGGCGTTATTAGCACCACGCTCTAACCAACTGAGCTAACCGGCCAGTCATAATGACAAGGTGCAACAGCACTGTGCTAATTATGAAGCTGTTTTTCTATTTTCCTGATAAGGATTCATTAATAATGCTTGAGTGGTGGAAAATTACTCATCGGTTCGGCTTGAACATGGACCTATATAAGACTGGTGTTACAGGGGCAGGGCAGAGAGAAATCAGGCTGGCACCTGTGCGTGACCATCTCTGACTCTCTCTTCCTGCATGCTTGTACTCAATAAAAGGCCTCAGACTGTTTGAACCAAACAGAGAGTGTGACTCATTTTCCACAACACCCTATGCATTTCTTAAGTCTCTAGGTGGTGGGATAAGGGGGTGTAATTGTTGCAAAGGGCCAGTGTACATAAATGGCCAACACTCTGTCTCCTGGCAACTGATAGCCTGAGCCCTTCCCCCCTGCACGGTGATAGCTAAAGGTGTTGGAGAACAAAGGAATCAGGTGACTTCCTGGCCCTGGAAAGGGACAAAGCTCGGAGGAGGGGCTGGAGAGTGAGTCAGTTTGGGGCTGGCTGGGGACATGGAGTGAAATGCAGACGCGATTGTCTGGCTCACTGCCCCCGAAAATGGACCCGGCTGAGGGGTCCTGTTCTCTGTACCTACAAGCTCGGTTTTAGACCGTGTTCCTGTCATCTAATAAACCTCTGTTTTACTGGCTGGCTGAGAGTCACGTCTGATTGCAAAGTTGGGGTGCAGGACCCCCTGGCTTCCCCAGGACCCCGCCTGGGCGGACTCACTGTGGGAAGTGCACGGAGGGGCAGAGGATGCTGAATGCTCCAAGGTCAGACCCAGAAAGGTGGAAGCCGTGTGAGCTTCTTGCCTGAAGACAGTCTGCTCACAGAGAGACTTCACCAGAGCCCTGACTGGCTTCCTAGGAAGCAGTTCCAGAGCATCGCCTGGGGACTCCGTGACAATTATCTTGGTTAATAGCCAATCTACTTATCCTGAGGGACTGATTTAATTCTTTGTTCAACCCATTCATAGTTTTTCTTTTCAAAATATAATGAACACACATCTACATCTACAACCCCAAGATACCTTTACAACCACAAGAATTCTAAATTCATGAGTTATACACCAAGTCAAGAAATTTTAATAAAGAAATTATATCTTTTTTTTGTGCCTCTTTGTTCCTTAGCCTGTAGGGTGCAGTAAGGCCAGTTCCAATGCCTTAAGCCTAAACACCTGAATGAATCTTAGTATACCCTCATACTGTTCCTGTTACGTCTCCCAAACATTTCATATACCTAAGGCCATATCTACACTTTAAGTGTGGGTTAACTCAAGTTATGTCAGCATAGAGTCACTAAGGTTACCACGTCACTTGTGCGCATGCCTCCTGGACTCTTTGCCTCAGCAGTCAGGGTACTCACCAGAAGCACTTGTATAGATTCAGATTGAGGTGCACCATGAATAAATATCCCACTGTCCACCCACTGTATTTTGGGAACCTTTGGTTTTGCAGTGTATGCTGGGTACCAAACAGGTCAGACAGGGGTGGTTGTGGTCATGGGATCAAACTTCTTATAATACATTGTTAACCATCCACTAATTTTACGTGTATCCCATACATAAACGTATACATAATGTTTACACCTTTTTTTCTAAACCTATTAACCTGCCTGGCCCTCCTCACTGTCTGCCATCTCACACAGAATCATGGAGCTTGCATGGCTCTGCACTATTCTCATGAGCGTTTTCACCCAAAGGTGCATGCTCCTTTAGTATTTGCAGATCAGCAAACATACATGTGGGGTGTGACATTATACTCTACATTCTTTATGAAAATATGCTTATGATATGGATATGACATAGCTAATATATACTTTATGCAAGATGGCTGATGTGGGGTATCATTGCAAAACTTAAGACCTATTGACTGTGTTTATCCAACCTGTATGCATGTAATGTTTGTATCTGAGGCTAGAAATATTGACCATGTCTCTGTATTTCAAATGTGCTCTGTTGGATGAGGCCAGACAACGTTAGTGGCTTATTGAAGGAAAGCACAATCGCATAAAGATTACCCCAGGAACTCTGTGCAATAGAAACCTCTGAACGATAGTGCTATACAATGGGGACTGCTTGACCAAGATCAGATACCTCTACTATTTGACCCAGGTCACAGCAAAAGAGCCTTCCAGAAAGTGCGGGGAAGAAAGAAAAGGTGGACAATGACAGCCAACAAGAACAACCGGAAACACCTGAGGTACAAAGACCGAACAGTGAGAAGTGATTGTCCCAGCAAACTGGATGATGGGAAGACAGACACTTCAGCTCAGCTCAACATACTGAGAACGAGCTGACATTAGCACCCACTGAAGAATAGTCCAGGTTTGTCTAATATATCTGGTGACCCCATTATGCAGACACAGACCTTTTTCTCACTGCTAATAAAACTAATGAAAACAACACAAGTGAAGTTTTAACAGTGAAGACAAAGGCTGAAGAAAATGTCTCAAAAATTAAATGAGAGCGCAATGAGGTGACATCTGAGTACCACAGTTCGAAGTGTCATTTTGGTGGTGATTACACGCTCCTTAAGTGCGTGTAACAGTGACAGAAGTGGAAGTCTGTATAAAGCACAATGGTAGATTGTCTCCAAAAATGAGTGAAGTTTCTTTCAGTCCAAAGTTCCATAAAGAGGCCAAGAGACACTTGGAACCAATTACAACCGTCTCCTAGAGAGCTACTTACCTCAGAACTTTGGCACATGCATCTTGAAAAAAAGTGGTGTGAGCACCCATCGCTTGGGGGCTGTTCATTACAGAGACAGTCAAGATTCCAGTTATTTAGGGCCTACGTTTTTTGTAGTTCATGATTTTTTCCTTTTCCTGATGTTACTTCCCTTAAATAAATCTGTTGTTTGTTTGCAAAAATCATTTCTCTATCTCTTTTGTCCACTACACCACACAAGAGAGGTGGGAGGCACAGCAACTTCTACCTAACACCAGGTGATAGATCCAGAGGGGTGAAAATATCTGCTGCTGAAATCAGAATTGTAGCTGGACTACTTACTCTTAACAGGGGAGGGACAGATAAAAATGTTATACAGATAAAACTACACAGGATTGTTTCAGGGGACAAGGCAAGATGCCACGTTTATTATGATAACATAATTTGATCTATAACCAATAGCTAACACCTAATACTTACACACACACACAATTCAAATGTTCTGCAGCTGCTGGATAGTTACCAATCCTGAACATAGCTTGAGTACGTGGCTTGATTTCTCAGCTTGGGTTCGTAGCTCATGGTGGCTAACTGGCCAGGAAAGCCGGGCACGAGGAAGGGCTGGGTCTCTGTCGGGCATGCAGCTGCCACTCGATATTGGCAGCAGAATGTTACCCACAGTCTTCCATATCAGCCATCCTTTTTTATAGGCTTTTAGTTTGAATCAAGAGTCTATATGTCTTGCTGTGTCACGCTGCCTCTGGGTTTGGGGTGATTGATCACCCGTCAATTGGACCTGTCTTTGATCTTGCTTCAATTGTACCTTTGTTCTTTTCTTTTGGGGTGGACTCTTCTTCCTTTGTCAGGGCTGTTGTCTGCATCTTCAGCCTTTGGTGTTTGCACTTAATTTTATCAGGACAGGCTGCGGAGGGAGGTTGATTCCATTATCCATGCATACCTCATTCACACACCTGAACTAAGTTAATGAGGTTACAGCAGGGTTTTGCGAAATGGAATAAGCATTTTAAAATGGGGTTTTAGTTACAATATGAAATCTTATTAAAACAAGTGTAATGAACAATTTTGAATGTTGGGAGGCAAACAGGAGTTACAATGTTAGAACAGTGAAGTTTGGTTTGTTCATTTGATACAAAATAAAGTCATATTAATAATAGTAATTAAAGAAAAGAAACAATTTCATAAATTCAGCTCTACATTGACCCGCAAACAACCCTTCAATCCAGAGGTACTGAATGGGTCACACTTTATGTAATTGTCTCAAGGCTGTATAATTTTTTTGAAACAATCTGAGCTGGTGGTTTCAGCATCCAACAGAACATACCACACATTACAATTAACATTAAACTTATCAGAATAAAGAAAAGAATAATTGGGTGTAACAATTTTTAAAGTTGAAGACCAAGAGGGGGCCCATCCTTTAAGAATATCATACCAGTGGTGTGTTATAATTTGTTCTGCTTGTGCAAATACTCTTTATATTTCAGATCCCTGATGTAAAATAGCCAAACTGCACGTCTCAACCTGGGCCCATGTGATTTTAGTCAGTTGGATAATTTGGTTATTTTTCTTCATTAGTTTGTACAGACTTATCCAACTGACCCACAAAGAAAAGTTAAAGTTTTTAATATTACTGGTATCCAGTGTGTTAGTTCTTTTATCCTCATGAGTTGGGAAGTAATAGGTTAAGGTGGGAGTTTTTAACATAGTTATATTACACATACATTGCTCTACTGGTGGTTCTTGCCACAAAAGCTCCTCTAATCCAATGGCACTGTAGTGAGGTCGAAACTCACCAGCGCAGTGCCCCCTGCTGGTTGTCTAGGGAATTAGCTCTCCACTGTACAGAGCGCCTCCTACCGGCCAGTATCTTGCCTGCCGCTGGCACCCTTGTACCTGCAGGACCCCGGTGCCCTTTACCTTGAGGTGCTGCCCCCGCAGTAATCCCTTATTCTGGGTTTTCCCTCCCAGGGGAATCCCCAACCCTCGCAACCCATCTTGCCTCAGTGGCTACTGACAGTCATCATCTAGCCCCCGCTCACTAGGGCAGACTACAGTGTAATGGCCACTCATCATTGGCAAGGGGTTAGGACCTGCTGCCTTTGCCTATCCCCGTGCTGCAGCCCTAGTACCTTTTCAAAGGCCTTCATCAAGGCCTGCAGCCTAGAGGTCTAAGGGGCTGGAGCTCCCCAGCGCCCCTTGCCCTTCCCCAGCACTGCTCTACTTCAGGTACCTTACTCCCCTTCCCACTCACTCCAAGGCTAGAGTGAGACTTCTCCAGCTTCTGGCCCACAGCCCTCTTATCAGGGCCAGCTGGGCCCTAATTGAGCTGGCCACAGCTGTGTACCATCCAGAAACATATGCAAGGAAAAGGTTATTTTCATGTTTTGTCAGCAAAGGAGTTAAGACTGTCATATCTTTAGCTCCTACCCAATCCATCTCATTTTCTGTTAGCCTAATAGCTAATGTTTTTCAGAACACCACAGGGCTAACAGGTACAGCCCGTCACAGCTCTCAGGAACTGCTAATAGTAAGAATTCACTAAGGCTATCTGATGTAGCTGATTCCTACAGTTAGCAGTCTCGCATACCACTGGTGCGAGAAATTGCTGTCTGTAGGAATTCGCTTCATCATATTGCAGTGTCACAGGTCGCACATCCCTATACTTTGCAGCAGGGACAGGTCCAACTTTGCTAAAAAGGTTTCAGAGTAACAGCCGTGTTAGTCTGTATTCGCAAAAAGAAAAGGAGGACTTGTGGCACCTTAGAGACTAACCAATTTATTTGAGCATAAGCTTTCGTGAGCTACAGCTCACTTCATCGGATGCATACTGTGGAAAATACAGAAGATGTTTGTTTTTATACACACAAATCATGAGAAAATGGGTGTTTATCACTACAAAAGGTTTTCTCCCCGCCCCACTCTCCTGCTGGTAATAGCTTATGTAAAGTGATCACTCTCCTTACAATGTGTATGATAATCAAGGTGGGCCATTTCCAGCACAAATCCAGGTTTTCTTCTCCCAAACAAATCCACTCTCCTGTTGGTAATAGCTTATCTATTATCATTATTATCACTGTAAGGAGAGTGGTCACTTTGGATAAGCTATTACCAGCAGGAAAGTGAGTTTGTGTGTGTGGTTTTTGGAAAAGGGGGGGGGGAGTGAGAAAACCTGGATTTGTGCTGGAAATGGCCCACCTTGATTATCATACACATTGTAAAGAGAAGAAAAGGAGTACTTGTGGCACCTTAGAGACTAACCAATTTATTTGAGCATGAGCTTTCGTGAGCTACAGCTCACTTCATCAGATGTTTACCGTGGAAACTGCAGCAGACTTTATATACACACAGAGAATATGAAACAATACCTCCTCCCACCCCACTGTCCTGCTGGTAATAGCTTATCTAAAGTGATCAACAGGTGGGTCATTTCCAGCACAAATCCAGGTTTTCTCACCCTGGATTTGTGCTGGAAATGACCCACCTGTTGATCACTTTAGATAAGCTATTACCAGCAGGACAGTGGGGTGGGAGGAGGTATTGTTTCATATTCTCTGTGTGTATATAAAGTCTGCTGCAGTTTCCACGGTAAACATCTGATGAAGTGAGCTGTAGCTCACGAAAGCTCATGCTCAAATAAATTGGTTAGTCTCTAAGGTGCCACAAGTACTCCTTTTCTTTTTGCGAATACAGACTAACACGGCTGTTCCTCTGAAACCTGTCATTGTAAAGAGAGTGGTCACTTTGGACGGGCTATTACCAGCAGGAGAGTGAGTTTGTGTGTGTGGGGGTGGAGGGTGAGAAAACCTGGATTTGTGCTGGAAATGGCCCAACTTGATTATCATACACATTGTAAAGAGAGTGGTCACTTTGGACGGGCTATTACCAGCAGGAGAGTGAGTTTGTGTGTGTGGGGGTGGAGGGTGAGAAAACCTGGATTTGTGCTGGAAATGGCCCAACTTGATTATCATACACATTGTAAGGAGAGTGATCACTTTACATAAGCTATTACCAGCAGGAGAGTGGGGTGGGAGGAGGTATTGTTTCATGGTCTCTGTGTATATAATGTCTACTGCAGTTTCCACAGTATGCATCCGATGAAGTGAGCTGTAGCTCACGAAAGCTTATGCTCAAATAAATTGGTTAGTCTCTAAGGTGCCACAAGTACTCCTTTTCTTTTAGCTTATCTAAAGTGATCACTCTCCTTACAATGTGTATGATAATCAAGGTGGGCCATTTCCAGCACAAATCCAGGGTTTAACAAGAACGTGGGGGGGGAGGGGGATAGGAAAGAACAAGGGGAAATAGGTTACCTTGCATAATGACTTAGCCACTCCCAGTCTCTATTCAAGCCTAAGTTAATTGTATCCAATTTGCAAATGAATTCCAATTCAACAGTCTCTCGCTGGAGTCTGGATTTGAAGTTTTTCTGTTGTAATACCGCAACTTTCACGTCTGTAATCGCGTGACCAGAGAGATTGAAGTGTTCTCCGACTGGTTTGTGAATGTTATGATTCTTGACATCTGATTTGTGTCCATTTATTCTTTTACGTAGAGACTGTCCAGTTTGACCAATGTACATGGCAGAGGGGCATTGCTGGCACATGATGGCATATATCACATTGGTAAATGTGCAGGTGAACGAGCCTCTGATAGTGTGGCTGATGTTATTAGGCTCTGTGATGGTGTCCCCTGAATAGATATGTGGGCACAGTTGGCAACGGGCTTTGTTGCAAGGATAGGTTCCTGGGTTAGTGGTTCTGTTGTGTGGTATGTGGTTGCTGGTGAGTATTCGCTTCAGGTTGGGGGGCTGTCTGTAGGCAAGGACTGGCCTGTCTCCCAAGATTTGTGAGAGTGTAGGGTCATCCTTCAGGTTAGGTTGTAGATCCTTGATAATGCGTTGGAGGGGTTTTAGTTGGGGGCTGAAGGTGACGGCTAGTGGCGTTCTGTTATTTTCTTTGTTAGGCCTGTCCTGTAGTAGGTGACTTCTGGGAACTCTTCTGGCTCTATCAATCTGTTTCTTCACTTCCGCAGGTGGGTATTGTAGTTGTAAGAATGCTTGATAGAGATCTTGTAGGTGTTTGTCTCTGTCTGAGGGGTTGGAGCAAATGCGGTTGTATCGCAGAGCTTGGCTGTAGACAAAGGATCATGTGGTGTGGTCAGGGTGAAAGCTGGAGGTATGTAGGTAGGAATAGCGGTCAGTAGGTTTCCGGTATAGGGTGGTGTTTATGCGACCATCGCATATTAGCACTGTAGTGTCCAGGAAGTGGATCTCTTGTGTGGACTGGACCAGGCTGAGGTTGATGGTGGGATGGAAATTGTTGAAATCATGGTGGAATTCCTCAAGAGCTTGTTTTCCATGGGTCCAGATGATGAAGATGTCATCAATGTAGCGCAAGTAGAGTAGGGGCGTTAGGGGATGAGAGCTGAGGAAGCGTTGTTCTAAGTCAGCCATAAAAATGTTGGCATATTGTGGGGCCATGCGGGTACCCAAAGCAGTGCTGCTGATTTGAAGGTATACATTGTCCCCAAATGTAAAATAGTTATGGGTAAGGACAAAGTCACAAAGTTCAGCCACCAGGTTAGCCGTGACATTATTGGGGATAGTATTCTTGACGGCTTGTAGTCCATCTTTGTGTGGAATGTTGGTGTAGAGGGCTTCTACATCCATAGTGGCCAGGATGGTGTTATCAGGAAGATCACCGATGGACTGTAGTTTCCTCAGGAAGTCAGTGGTGTCTCGAAGGTAGCTGGCAGTGGTAGTAGCGTAGGGCCTGAGGAGGGAGTCTACATAGCCAGGCAATCCTGCTGTCAGGGTGCCAATGCCTGAGATGATGGGGCGCCCAGGATTTCCAGGTTTATGGATCTTGGGTAGTAGATAGAATATCCCAGGTCGGGGTTCCAGAGGTGTGTCTGTGCGGATTTGATCTTGTGCTTTTTCAGGGAGTTTCTTGAGCAAATGCTGTAGTTTCTTTTGGTAACTCTCAGTGGGATCAGAGGGTAATGGCTTGTAGAAAGTGGTGTTGGAGAGCTGCCAGCAGCCTCTTGTGCATATTCCGACCTATTCATGATGACAAAGGCACCTCCTTTGTCAGCCTTTTTGATTATGATGTCAGAGTTGTTTCTGAGGCTGTGGATGGCATTGTGTTCTGCACGGCTGAGGTTGTGGGGCAAGTGATGCTGCTTTTCCACAATTTCAGCCCACGCACGTCGGCGGAAGCACTCTATGTAGAAGTCCAGTCTACTGTCTCGACCTTCAGGAGGAGTCCACCTAGAATCCTTCTTTTTGTAGTGTTGGTAGGGAGGTCTCTGTGAATTAGTATGTTGTTCAGAGGTGTGTTGGAAATATTCCTTGAGTCGGAGACGTCGAAAATAGGATTCTAGGTCACCACAGAACTGTATCATGTTCGTGGGGATGGAGGAGCAGAAGGAGAGGCCCCGAGTTAGATAGATAGATAGATAGATTGATAGAGCCAGAAGATTTCCCAGAAGTCACCTACTACAGGACAGGCCTAACAAAGAAAATAACAGAACGCCACTAGCCGTCACCTTCAGCCAACTAAAACCCCTCCAACGCATTATTAAGGATCTACAACCTATCCTGAAGGATGACCCAACACTCTCACAGATCTTGGGAGACAGGCCAGTCCTTGCCTACAGACAGCCCCCCAACCTGAAGCGAATACTCACCAGCAACCACATACCACACAACAGAACCACTAACCCAGGAACCTATCCTTGCAACAAAGCCCATTGCCAACTGTGCCCACATATCTATTCAGGGGACACCATCACAGAGCCTAATAACATCAGCCACACTATCAGAGGCTCGTTCACCTGCACATCTACCAATGTGATATATGCCATCATGTGCCAGCAATGCCCCTCTGCCATGTACATTGGTCAAACTGGACAGTCTCTACGTAAAAGAATAAATGGACACAAATCAGATGTCAAGACTCATAACATTCACAAACCAGTCGGAGAATACTTCAATCTCTCTGGTCACACGATTACAGACATGAAAGTTGCGATATTACAACAGAAAAACTTCAAATCCAGACTCCAGCGAGAGACTGCTGAATTGGAATTCATTTGCAAATTGGATACAATTAACTTAGGCTTGAATAGAGACTGGGAGTGGCTAAGTCATTATGCAAGGTAACCTATTTCCCCTTTTCAGAGGAACAGCCGTGTTAGTCTGTATTCGCAAAAAGAAAAGGAGTACTTGTGGCACCTTAGAGACTAACCAATTTATTTGAGCATGAGGTGTGATGAAGTGAGCTGTGGCTCACGAAAGCTCATGCTCAAATAAATTGGTTAGTCTCTAAGGTGCCACAAGTACTCCTTTTCTATTTCCCCTTGTTTTCCTAACCCCCCCCTCCCCCGACGTTCTTGTTAATCCCCGGATTTGTGCTGGAAATGGCCCACCTTGATTATCATACACATTGTAAGGAGAAAAGGAGTACTTGTGGCATCTTAAAAAGAAAAGGAGGACTTGTGGCACCTTCGAGACTAACCAATTTATATGAGCATGAGCTTTCGTGAGCTACAGCTCACTTCATCGGATGCATATCGTGGAAACTGGAGCAGACATTATATACACACAGAGAATATGAAACAATACCTCCTCCCACCCCACTGTCCTGCTGGTAATAGCTTATCTAAAGTGATCATCAGGTTGGGCCATTTCCAGCACAAATCCAGGTTTTCTCACCCTCCACCCCCCCCACACAAATTCACTCTCCTGCTGGTGATAGCCCATCCAAAGTGACAACTCTTTACACAATGACAGGTTTTGTGCATGATAATCAATCCTGCTGGTGATAGCCCATCCAAAGCGACCACTCTTTTCACAATGTGTATGATAATCAAGTTGGGCCATTTCCTGCACAAATCCAGGTTCTCTCACCCCCTCACCGCCCTCCCAAAAACCACACACACAAACTCACTCTCCCGCTGGCAATAGCTCATCCAAAGTGATGAATCACATCTGTTGGTCCCCCGCGTCACTCGGCCTTTGTCACGTGACCGCGCCCGCCTCTTTTTCATGTTCCGCGCTCCCACCTCCCTCCCTCCGTCCGCGGCGCCAGCCTCGCGTCACGACGCCGGCTTCTTTCTGGCTCGCGCCCAGGTGAGTGACCCCGGAAGCGGAAGTGCAGGGGGGCGGGGAGTGGATTCCGGTTCCGGCGGCGCTGGTGCTGGGGGGAGACCGGCAACCGTCTCTTTCTCCTCTCCCTGTCCCCGCCGCGTCCCCTCCCCGTCCCCTCCCGCCGGCCCCGCCATGTACCCCGTGTTCCAAAGCACCAGCCGCGACTTCACTTTCGGGCCCTGGAGACTCAACGCCGCCCGGACCCACATCATGAAATCGGCCCAGGCCGAGAGGTGGGGGCGGGGCCCGCGGGGCCGGGGGGTCGTGGCCGCTGACGCCGTTTCCAGGCCTGATGGGTGGGGGGGGGGTCACAGACCCGGCTCGGGTTTGACCGATCGGGCCCTCCCTGGGTGGTGGGCGGGGGCTGCCTGTGCCCGCTCAGCGAGTGCGGGAGGGCGCCTCTGACGGGTCTGCGTTGTAAACCTGGGCGCAGGTTGGGGTTTGAGCCTGACCCCCCCCCCGCTGTCCACCCACACGGAGGGAGTTCTCCTGTTGACGTAATTATACCACCCCCAGTGCGTGGCGGTAGCTATGTTTGTCGTCCTGAGACGCGCTCCCGCCTAGAGCGGTCGGCACTGGCACTTTTGTCGGTGAAACTTACGTCGGTCGTAGGTGTGGGGTGTTTTTTTTTTTCTTCACACCACTGACTGACAAAAGTGCTGATGTAGACATAGCCTGAGTCTCCAAGCATGGGCCCCGCAGACCTGGGTTTACAATGCAGTGTAGGTATATCGTTATTGAGCAAGAGCTGAGTTTCTGCTAAGGAAATCTCCTAAAGAGCCACTGCAGAAAGAACTACTTTGAAAAAAGAACCCCAATAAATGTAAGTCCCAAAGGGCCATCAGCTGGGGTCAAGAGTTTCTTTTGCGTCCTTTGTGTGATACTGTGGATCATCTTTTGGTTTGAGAGGCAGGGATGGTTTTGCTTTCCTCTTCCTAAGGTATTCAGGACTCTTGTTGTGGACTGATCAACTCAGGTTTTCTTACAAATGGACCACTTGCCTGTTCACACGTGGCAACAATTTCTGTTTCTATAAAGCAGTGGGGGAAACTGCTTCCTTCAGACCTGACTAAAGTTTGTTTGAAACTTGGACATTAAAGTAAATATAAATATTTCAGATACTAAAAGTAAAGTCTGAGCTTGTTTAGCAGTAACCATCTTTCACAGTTTGATATCTCTGGATCTCAAATCCTATGGTAAATTAAATCTGTCAGACTTACTTCAGCTCTTCTCAGTCTCTTGCCAATCTGTGACTTTCAGCTTGTGTTGCATTTATTTTTGTGTGATTCATTTGCTTGTTATAAACTTACTTCTTAAAAAGCTCTTTTATATAAGGCTGTCTCATGTTGAAAAATGTTTTTTGTATGCGAAGTCCTGAATAGACTATTTAATTGCATTTTGTAGCAAAGTGTGTAATAAATACAGGCAGATGAAATCATAAGGTTTGGACACTATTTTTCATAGTACCTAGGAGCCCTCGTCATAAAGCTGGACCCCATTGTGCTGTGTACTGTACAAATGCAATGCACTTCTAGTCTGAAAAGTGACTGCAAAAATGGCACCTTGCTCATTCTATCTGGTCCTGATGTGTCTTAAGTTATAGCTGCTTGCTTTAGTGACTAAAATAACTTTTAGTGCATTTTTCACCTCATAGCTCTGCACAGTGATCACAATTACAGAAGAGAGAGAGAAAGAGAGATGGATTCTTGTCTTTTTAATCCTTTTGTCTGCAGAGCAGATTCTCCAGAGATAGTAGTAGCTTGTCAGCTTTCCTGCAGTAAGCCCTACCAATGTTCCTCAAGCCTGACCTGCATGGGCCACTTGTAGGGGAGAGAATCTAACTGTAGCCTGCATTGCCCACACAGTCTTTCGGATGTCTCCTGAAACTACCCCAAAAGAGTGTCAATTGTTTGCAATGTAGATGCTTATTTTTCTCTAATTGAGATATTAACTCCTCACAGATAACTGAACACCTGCTAGATAATGAATACTTCCATCAGTTACCAATCAGAGTAGGTTTAGAACTGCTAACCTAAAGATGAAAGGTTGCATCTCACTGTACTGATCCTCTGAGCCATTCTGTTTGCCATATGTTTCTTCAACTGAAGCTAGTTTTTTAAATGGGCAGACTGCCCATGTAGCCTTTAAGTGCTTCTGAAGCAAATATCTCAACTCTGGTGAGTTGTTGTCTTGGTAGTTCAAAAGAGTAATACTACACTTGTACAGTGCCTAGCTCAGTAGGTCCTGGTCCATGTCTGTCCCTCCTAGGTGTTGCCACAGTAAAACTACTAATAAAAATGCAGGTTCCCCATGCATCGTTATCTTGCTCTAAAGTAATACTGTGTGGTAAGTAGTACTAAGGCTATGTCTACACTTAAAATGCTTCAGTGGCACAGCTGAGTGCTTCAGTGTAGATGCTTACTAAGGTGACAGGAGGGGTTCTCCAGCCACTGTAGCAAAACTGAGAGGTGGTAGTGATGTCGATGGAAGAATTCTTCCGTTTATCTAGCATTGTCTACATAGGGGCTTAGATCAGCTTAAATACGTTGCTCAGGGGTGATGATCTAATTAGTTCGGTCTAATTTTCTAGTGTAGACCAACCACAGCTGTCTACTTGTGAACTTCTCCATGTTTAAGAGAACTTCCGACAGTGTTGAGGAAGAGAGGAGACTACTGGAATATTTTGTAGTGTGAAGGAACAATGATCACTCAAATTAAACTATGCTTGTGGGCACAGTTACAAAGTCCTGCAAATGTAGATTGCAACCCTATTGATTTAACCTCTTTGTCCGCGTGCAGATTAGCTGATGAATTGCACATGCCTTCCCTCCCAGAAATGATGTTTGGAGACAACATCCTAAGAATTCAGCATGATTATGGCTTTGGAATTGAGTTCAATGCAACAGATGCTTTAAAATGTGTAAATAACTATCAAGGTATGATTAAAGTGGCCTGTGCAGAGGAATGGCAAGAGAGCAGGTGAGCACTGCGGTATTACCACAGTAACAGGGTAAGCACTAATGTGATGGGGGATGGAGTGTGATATGGTGGCTAATGCAGGAGACTGGTAGCCAAGGCTCTGCCACTTATTGAGTGGTCTTGAAAGTCACTTAAACTTTCTGTGCTTCAGTCTCCACATCTGTAAAACTGGGATAGTTATACTTGCCTGCTTCTCAGGAGTATTATGCTTTATTTAACACTTGTCAAGGACTTGGGTTTGATTCTGCATCCATTTAAGTCACTGGAAAAATTCCTGTTGTGACTTTAATGTTGCAAGATCATGCCCTTTGACATCTTAAAGTGAAAGGTGCTACGCAAGTACAAAATGTTGCTACTGGAGGTTCCTTTTTGTTGTGCATTTAGTCTTGATACACAATTCTACTGTGTATTTATCAGGTGGTTAGCAGTGATGCTCGCAGTATATGAAGCGAGGCACAGAAGAATCAGAACTTACAAATGCCTAAGATACATTCTGCCAGCAGAATCCTTGGGTTGAACAGGCAAACTTAAATTGTACAATACTTGACAACGTTAAACTAAAGATTTCTGACTAAAATCATATGAACGAAGCACTTACGCTGTGGGAGTTGATGCTTAGAATGGTCTTCAAAATCGCTGGATAAATATGGATATTGTCAATAAGAAACAGTACTGTATAGATGTGGCCTGACACTAGTGTCTTTGCACAGGCAAAACCGCTATTTCCAGGAAGTTTTGACTGTTTAAGGACATCAGTGTTGAGGCCAGGGTATGTCTCTCTTGTATGTGGTATTGTAATGTTAAATGATTATTACAAAGTGTGTTGTTTTCTCTTCCTTTATTGAGGACTGAGGCTGAACACACAAAAGAAGTAGTTAAACCATATGATTGGACCTATACGACAGACTACAAAGGAACATTATTAGGAGAAACTGTAAAGTTAAAAGTGAGTCTTTTCTCCTCGTTAAGTGCTCATTGCATCACATTGTGTTTTGACTTATTGAAAAACAAAGCATGCCTTCTAAAATAAGGTGGCATAGTTTTGAAGAGATCTGCCTTCAAAGTATAATTGGGGTTTATGGAGTCTTCAGTATTTTTTTTTTTAAGCAAATCACAGTTCACTTTGAATAATTTAGTGGTTTGTTTTTTTTTTAAATCTGAATTATATATAAAAATGCCCCCAAAGTCCCTTGTATTTGGAATATATGCTTGTGTGTGTGTGTGGGTTCTTAATGTTTATTGGGTTACAGCTGAAGTCCTGAACTCCCCAGATATGTGAGGACTGAAGTTCTCCTGTAATTCTGTAGTACTCTAAGCATGCAGCGTGCCAGCTGGCTGTGACGTTGTACCCCAGATTTGGCTGTTAATCAGTGGTGCTGTGTTTATATACAGTAATAACTGTGTTCATACCTCATTTGTGACAACCTCTCCCCGATCGTAAGTAACCGTTTTAAAGTAGCTCTGAAATATCCAGTGCGTCTTCTTGATATTAACAAGCAAAAAAACCCAAACCCCTCAACCCCCTACCTCTACTAGGCAGATGATTCTAGTTAATCCCCTAGCCTTACTATAGTTATTTAAAAAACCCTAAACTCTTGGGTCCCTTTGGAATGAATTGTGCTATATAAATATAAAACTTCTCATGTTGGCCAAATGGCCCTTGGCCTGGTACCTTTTCAGAGAGGATAAAAGTGATAGCTTTGCGTGTGTGTACAGAATGAGAGGACCTGGGAAGTGAGAAAGATAACTGCACAGAAAACTTGGGTAAGGGGAAGAAGCATTTTTTTATTGTCTGTCTATAAAAATTCTTGGTGTTCCATATAAAATATAGAAGCTTACAGTATTTATAACCAAAATACTATTCAGAAATATCTATTAATACATGTCACACTGTCTGGTCTGGCTCGCGATTGTGAGTGCCAACCTCAGGGCACACTGACAAAAACAGGACACATATCCTGATATGGTGGTATGGTCTATACATAGATTTCACCAAGTCAGTGACAAATATGAACTCCTGGATCACTACACCAGTCTTACAATGGAATCATAGACAGTAACTATAGACTTTTCAGTCTATCTCGCCGTCCAGGCAAGCTGGACTTAGTGATAAATGGTCATTTACATCAAAAATCACAAAATATTCAGATTGCTTCCAGTCCCAAGAGGCCAGTCATTTACCCCAAATCAATTGGTACCCTAGATCTTACACCAAAGACAATGCAAGTAGCCAATCCTGTAAAAACTATCTAAAGGTTTTAAAATAAATGAGTTAGTTACAGGTTAAAGCAAGCAAACATATACGCACAAATAAGTTGCAATAAAAATCCCAAGAGTGACAGAGTTGTGATCTGTCAATTCAAAATGTCTTTCAGGGCAGATCCAGAGGTAACCCGTGGGGATCTCTGGCTTCCGTTTAGTGTCTCTGACCCTGTGAGAGTTCAAACAGTAAAGAGATGGAAATGTTCATGTGTTTTTGGGTTTATCTTCGTGTATAGTGCTACAGTGGTGCAGCTGCAGCGCCTTAGTGAAGACGCTACTGCATCGACAGGAGAGCTTTACCCATTGGCAGTTACTTCCTGAGAGATAGTAGCTGTGTCAGTGGGAGAAGCTCTCCCGCCGACATAGTGCTGTCTACATGGGGGATTGGGACGGTATTACTGCATCGCTCAGGGGTTTGGATTGCTAAAGTTATACCAATATAGGTCTGCAGTGTACTCCTGGCCTTTGTTTTATTTCCTTCGTTTGGCCTGCAAGTCCACTGAATGAGCTTCCTTGCACATGGCATTTCCAAGATGTGATACAGCCATTCACTAATCCTTTGTATTGCGATGTTCCCTGATAGCCCATCTGATTTTGATAGTTCTTCTGAACAGGCTGGTGGGAGCACTCTTATCATTTGAGTTCACAAGATTAGAGCAAACATTTTCAAAGTTATAAAGCAAAACGTACATATTTCCTGATAGCATGGAATGCAGACATTACAAATAAAATAAATTCATGCAAAAACTTGCAAACAATCTACAGACTCTGAACCCTAAATACATTCTTATAAGACTTAATACCTATTTTGGGCAACACTGACACATAAATGAGCTGGTCTGGTCTCCAGCTATGAGTTTGTCAGTTCTTAGCTAATGCCTACAGTCTTGGCAAGAGCTGGCTCCTGGGCGGCCAGCATCACAATACTCTCAGTACTTCCCCAACTGTTTGAAATCCAGAATTCAGTCACAACTGTTTGCAGATACTTTTTTTTCAAGTGAAATTTAGCAAAACCCATGCTTAGCCTGCCCCAATCTGCAAAATGACAGCTCATGGGAAATCCCAAACTTTACTCTTGGAATTTTTAGCTTTCAGCAATTTTTTTCTATAAGAAGCTCAGAGACTTTTGACTGAGCACCACAGAATTAAAGATGTATTAAACCAGGGAGTTGTAGAGTACAGGGTTTTCAGCAGAAGACATAGCCTGCAGATATCTTATGCCAAATTATGCTAGAGAGACAAGGTGGGTGAGGTAATATCTTTTATTAGACCAACTTCTGTTGGTGAGAAGAAGACTCTGTGTAAGTTTGAAAGCTTCTCTCTCATCAAGAGAAATTGGGCCAGTAGAATTATTTGGTCCAGTAAAAGTAACTACTTCACCCACCTTGTCTCGCTAATATACTGGGACCGACACTGCTACAACATCGCTGCCAAATTATGCTAACTATTCTTGAACTTAATTTTCCTAGGTTGTACCTACAACTGATCACATTGATACAGAGAAATTGAAAGCCCGGGAACAGATTATGTTTTTTGAAGAAGTTCTGCTGTTCGAAGATGAGCTTCATGATCATGGCGTTTCAAGCCTGAGTGTAAAAATAGTGAGTTTAATCACTTCCTAAATACATATTCCCCCTCCCCCCCCAAAAATCTTCTCTTGAGTTGCAGTTAAGGAAAGTAAAAAGCAGACCTAATGTACTGTTATAGGTTTAGTTAAGACCCATTAAATTGATGAGTGGAACAGCAGGCCTTCTTTCAGGTTAAATGTAAGACAATTGTGGCCTCCAAGACAAAGGCACACTCAAGGTCACTCAGGAGTTCGAAAGACTTTGGGGGAGGTTTTTTGTTTTTGTTTTTTTTTAATTTTTTTTTAACTGAGTACTGTTTTTGAGTAAGGGAGAAGTGTTCTGTGGGTGTGGGGAGAGGGCGAGAGATGTGCACAGAAGCTGAAGCAGAGAGAGAATGCTAAGCAGACATAGCCTGGAACCACAGTAGTGTGGCCCTGCAACATGCTGAGAGGAGAGGTTTTGGGTCAGCGTACTGGCTGAAAATTTGGTTTTGTGAGCAAAGAAGCAATCTCCTTTTTAGTTTTTCTGGGTTTTTTGTTTTGTTCCTCCTGCATTTGAAGAAAGAGGACTTTGTACATTCTTTGTAAATAAACAAAAATACCAGACTCCATCATGAGTGTTTTCTCCCAATGGGAACAACCCACAGGTCCCCAAACTTTCACAAGCTGTTTGGATTCAAAGTGGGAACAGTACAATAAACTAAAATTTAAAAATTCCTTCAGTGTAAATAATCAAGGTGGTTTTAGTGTTACAGGTAAGGAACATTTCTAAAGGGGATTTACCTTGACTCTGTCCCTCTATAATAACAGCTTGCTTCTGCAATTTCTCACCTGCTTCACAAGGGGAGTTGAGGATTAATTGGCTGAAATTTGTAAAGCACTTTGTGAATGCTGTAGAAGTGTGTATCAATTACCATCAACGTCCTAGTGTTCATTCTTTTGTTACAAAATCCTTAAATGAATAGGATGGGATCTATCCCCACTGCTTGGGTTCGAGAGGTGTGCTTCCCAGCCTGGGTAGAGAGACGCACACTAAAAATAACAGTATGGCCATGGCAGCATGGGCAGTGGCTTGGGCTAGCCACTAGAGTACATACCCAGAGGACTCGGTGTGACTGTACCTGTGTGGCTAGCTCAAACTGCTGTCCATGCCACTGTGGCCACACTGCTATTTTTAGCATGCTGATGTAAACCAAGCTAGTGCGTCTCTTTACTCCTGCTGGTTCACAACTGCAGTGTCGAATTACCGTTGGGGGGGTGAGGCCTGTCTTATGTGATGGCCTGGATCATAATATTGAGGAGTTACGTCTGTTTGGGAGACATTTAATGCCCCAACTGGCAAATATATTTAAAATGTAAGTTTTTTGTTTTTCTTTCTAAAAGCATAATCTTGTAGAAGAAAAGGATATTGGTATCAGAGGTTACAAGGAACAATCTTTTCCCCTGTCACGGCAATAGGCAGGGCAGGATCATTATAAATGTTATGTAATAATTTGTTGAATCATGTTAATTATGTACATTGATATTTTCTCAATCTTTTGAGGCAGCTATAACAGATCATTAGGCACAGACCTTGACTGCACCATTTAAAGCTCACTGCCTCCCATTCAGTCCAGTGGAGCTTATACTCTTCACAAGACTGTGGCTTGGAACAGTCCAAGCGCTACTAGCACTAGTGGTTCTGAACATCTGGCTAAATGGCTGCATATTTTACAGTAAAATGTCATAATGTGTCAAATGAAACATCTTGTTTTTTTGCAGAGAGTAATGCCTTCCAGCTTCTTTGTGTTGTTGAGGTTTTTCTTGCGCGTTGATGGTGTACTTATCAGGATGAATGATACAAGACTTTACCATGAGGTAAACACTTATATCCTTGATGTCTGTTTCATGTTCCACTTGGCAGAATATGGCCCGTACAGTGGTACTGTCATTGTATGCAGTGGTGGTGTAGCCGTGTCCGTCCCAGGATATTAGAGAGACGAAGTGGGTGAGGTAATATCTTTTATTGAACCAACTTGTATTGGTGAGAGAGACAAGCTTTTGAGCTTACAGAACTGGGAAACTAATTCAGTGTCACAGCTAAAATGAGTAAGTTTCCCAGACCTGCAGAAGAGCTCTGTGTGAGTTTAAAAGCTTGTCACTCTCCCCAACAGAAGTTGGTACAATGAAAGATATCACCTCACCTACATTGACCCTCTAGTGTTACTTTCTGTCAGAGGAATTGCAGAAGTCACAGCAATGCTGATGTTGGGTTAGGGAGAGTAGAGGCTAACTGGACTGAACTTTGAATGTATTATTTTATGCATATTTATTACGGTAATGCCCAAGGACCCACTAAGAATGGAGCCCCATTGTGCTAGGCACTGTACAAACACAGAGTAGTAGACAGTCCTTGACCTGAAGAGCTTATAGTTTAAACAGACAAGAGAGACAAAGGGTAAGGGAAAGAAGTGGAACATACAAAATGAAGTCTGCTGCAGTTTCCACGGTAAACATCTGATGAAGTGAGCTGTAGCTCACGAAAGCTCATGCTCAAATAAATTGGTTAGTCTCTAAGGTGCCACAAGTACTCCTTTTCTTAAAATGAACACTATGATCTTGTTCTCTATGCTAATTGCTCCCAACCTCCAGACATCTCCTGTTGGCTTGTTGTGGCTCCCAGCAGCATTTACACATCTCATTCGTTTATGTATTTTACATAATTTTCCAGTTTTTGAGGAGGGAGTACATTTTAGTGGCTTGCATATAGAACTGAGTCAGAATTCCCAGTTCCATCTGTGACTCATGATATGATTTTGGGGAAGTTGGTTTTCCTCTGCTTTAGTTTCCCATCTTTAAAATGTGGATAACTTACCAAATAGGTGATATTGAAGCTATTAAGCTTTATTTATTATGAAGCTGTCTGTAAAGCACTTAGAGAAGCTTGGATAGTATGTACTTTAGAGGTCTCCTTCCTTTACTACTCTGTTAAACCAGGTAGAAAGCTATATGACTACCGGGACCGTCTCGCTGTTGCTGCAGAGAGTACTGGCTATATGTGTATTGCTCAGTACAGGACATAATTCAGCATTATTTTATGCAGCCATTTGAGTCACATGCACATAGTGTCTGGCTCCATGACAGGTAGATCATTTTGGAATAAAAGACAGCCTTCTGTGGAAGTCAAAATCCACTGTACTGTAGGTACAAATTGAGAAACTCCCTTGGAGTCTGAATTTTCTGCTTCTCAAGTCATACAGCTCCCCAGACCTGTAACCATGCATTTGGAGGAGAAGAGAACTTGTGATGGTGAGGTGCCTGTGGCATCTAAATTTGACACCTTCCTCGTATTTAAAGGTGGGCTGCCATATTCTGCTGCTTCTTCCCTGTCTCTGTTGTTGAAAAATATCCTGGCAGGATAGATACCTCTTTGTTGTTGCCTTGTTGCTCTATGGCTGACTTCTGGAGAGTGCCACAGACTGCACTCTTCTCGGGGAAATTTTTGTGATGCTGTTGCCAGACCAAGGTGCAAGAAACTCCTAAGATTGCACTTGAGCCCAGGCATCCCATGAAATGAGATCAGGGCACTTCTGGGATGAACATGATGTATTGTTTGTTCCTCCCTTCAATGCCATTGATGATGCCAATAATTGGGCTTCACCTGAGCAAAGATTAACAAATATATTAAATTATAGTTCTTGTTTTGCAGAAAAATGACTGCTGGGAGCTAGATTGAAATTGCTAACTTCATTTTTTTTTCCCACAGTAAACTTAAATTCTAGTCTCTACACTGAAAAATCTTTAGCCAACAAAATCCAGATGTATTCAAATTCAGTTTATTTACAATGTTCATTTCACAGAATACTAGAGAATATATTTTTGTAACTGTTTTGACTGTTTTCTCTTATTAGGCTGACAAGCCCTACATGTTACGGGAATACACATCTAAAGAAAGCAAAATTTCAAGCTTAACGGTAATGCATTTTAAACATGTTTTCCACGTATACTAGCTTCAGTGTCTTATGACTGGTGTAGAAAGTGCCATATCAGGTCAGAGCTCTGCTTGTTTTAGCCTTGTACCTCAAGAGAGACAAAACACCTCCTGACCATTGTGCAGTGCTATTTGGAGGAAGATTGATTCTTGGACCTTGTAGATAATCTGCCCATAAAGTGACACATGGTACTAGATTACTATTCATCTTTGTTTGAATAGTTATAAATATTAGAATTATTATAAATAGAATTATTCATCCACAATTTAAGACCCCATGATCTCCTGTGGCAATTAATTCCGCAGACTAGTGGTTGCCTACACTGCTAGCAATATTTGAGGTCTATTTACTAACACAGACTGATGCAGACTGGCTGATGCGAAAGCTATAATTGGCCTTATGCTACTAAAGTGCATTTGTACAATAGTATAAGCACTTAGAGAGAGCTGCAAGATCTAGTTGTTAGAGCTAGGAACTAAGAGTTGGGACTACTGAGTTCTTTTCTTGACTCCACCATTGACTCATTGTGTGACCTAGGACAAATCACTTAATGTTTCTCTGCCTCATTTTCCCCATCTGTAAAATGAGGCTAATGCTGCACTAATTTTTGGGGGGATTTCTGGGGCTTTGTTTGTAAAACATTGGAGATCCTTAGAAATAAGGGATTATGCTATAAGAATGACCCTTTCTTATTCAGCATACAGTATATGATCCCTGCATATCTGAATTAAATCTGTTTAATGACAGAATCTAAGTTTGTGTTGTAGAGTCCACATAGCTAGCGGAGTGAACTGGATGCTGTTCTGTCACATACTTCAAAATGATCATCTAAGCTACAGAATCTTTATTGCTGGTCATGATAAAGGGACAGAGCACAAATGGATTTTCCTAGTTGAGTTTGCAGAGCTACCTGTTAGATAAAAGTCAGCTTTGGACTTGTAAATTGGGAACATCGGATCTAAAAATCATTCAGAGTAGTATGAAATCCAGCACATTACATTAAGAGCCAGTTTCAAAATCCAACAGCACTGTGCTTTGATAAAAGCCTGAACAGGCTGCAGTATGGGCTGCATTCCAGCAACTTTTGAGTAATATCAGGCTTGAAGTTAGTGTTCTCAGAATAACTCCCCTTCAGACTTCTTGTAAGTAATGTGGCAGTGTAGTCTCTGGAAGCACCTATAGAGAAGAGAGTTTGTGAAATGCCTCTTCCATTGAATTATCTGGTTTTAATTTAAGATGCTTGAATGAAATATTTCTAAACACTTAGAATTAGAGCATTTTTGCTCTGAAAATGCAGGTTTTTTGGTGGTTCCATTTACTGAACAGGTTGGTTCCCTGTGTGTATTCAGAATTCTGTCTGCTGACTTCAGTGTCTAAAACTTTTACTGGTAACTCTATTGGGCTCTTCAGAATGAAGAGGAAGTGCACTGACATTATTAACAGAATAGTTGATGTGCTAGTCAGTTACACCTGAGCTACTCCATTGAAGATGTTGGAGTCATTAGGAGACATTAAACATGGGACTCCACAATACCATTTTCAGCCACTTTTTGGAGCAGAAATTCAATTTAAAAATGCAATCAGTTAAAAAAAAAAAAAAAAGTGAAATGTAGTTTTGAGTACCCCACACTTGCCCTTGAGTGTCCCTGCCAGTTTTTGTGGTTTTAGTTATATTTTTCTATTAAATGTTTTTGTTCTGAAAGACTCTCACAGAGCAGGAAAACAGAGTGTACACAACATTCAGTTAAATGCATAAAGTACATTGAATGAATATAGCTGGCTGATATTGCGTGTTTTAACTATGAATATTTCATACAGGTGGGAGTTTAAGTTGGGTCCCTTTAAACTTTGCTTTGAAAATATTCGTTTGTCTGTTGATTTATTTCTAACTAAAATATTTGCTCCTTAGCATGTTCCACCCTCCCTGTTCACGGAGCCTAATGAGATCTCTCAGTATTTACCTGTAAAGGAGACTGTTTGTGAGAAGCTAGAATTCCCAGAGAAGTTGGATCCTGAGCCTACAGCCTCATCAGAAAGCACATGCATGGAATGTAAATAAATGTGACTTTTTGTGGACTTGAAATGGGCCCTCTTCTGGAGATCATATGATCACTTGACCATTACTACTGGCGTAGTTTCACTATTTATGGGCTAAAGATCATTTGTTTGGCTAATTTTTCTGTAGCCTTAAGGGGGCAAAAAGCTCATTTCAGACAGGTTTCACTAATGTGTATATTGTCCTTTTTTTTTAATTATTATTTCAAACCCCTGTCTGGAATTAATGGTAGACTGCCATTAGGTGAGAATTGCCTTGGAGAATAAACTCCTCCCATGAATAGCAGTTTTTGTTCTGTTTTGAGCATTTGGCAGCTATATTGCCTACACCCACAACCACTAGCACCCTGGATCAAGAATTTTGGCTCTTGGTACCGAGAAGCTAGTGTAATTCACAAACCTGAGCAGCTTTTATTAACTGTATGTAGAATTTGTCTACAATAAAAGGTTTTGTTCCCTATGATGTATATGATGATTGACCTTCTGTTGTACATTAGAAATTTTGCTTGGCTCCCCTTGGTGTAAGATAATATACAAGTTGGGTAATTTCTCTGAATTTTAATCCCAGACGTTTTATTGGAGGATATTTATTCTTCCCTCGTGAATAGCTTTTAAAAAGCTAGCAATGTGCAAAGCATTACAATTTCAGACACATTATAAAGATATCACCTTGTTCGGGAGCCATTAACACAGAGCAGGGAAATGGCTTGAAGTTAACAGGCCCACACAATGGTAAGTTTATCAAGTACCAATTCACCTGATATCTAGTGTGGCTGGACTGTCTGACAATACTAATCTGACTCTTACTTGTATTAGGTGTGCTGCTAATGTAGTATTCTAGTCATTAAAATGCATTGTACTGCATCGACTTCCCGGCCAGCCCCCCATTTAGTTGGTCGTGGCCTGACAATCAAACTGCTGAGTCCCAGGTATTTCAATTCCTAAAGGGTTGAGGTGTTCGTTTTTTGAGACTAGAGTTTCCCAAGCTTTAAAGGGACAATATTTTAGGTGTGAAATTTAGGTTTTATTTCTTACATACTACAAATCCTAATATGATTAAAAGTGTATTTGTGTATGTATATTCATGATTCTGTTCCAACACAATTTATACTTTTGTGGATTTAAACATTTACCCTATGTAGTCGTAAAACCTAAACACATCGATGTAATATAGCATGAGAACCAAGAATCTAAACTGACCAATCTGGTTTCATGCCCATATTGAATGACACGCAAGAATTAAATGCAGGTGATGACAAAAAGTAAATTTTAAGTGTTAAACTGATTTAATATTCCACAATGATGGCAATAATCTAGATGAGGGAAGAAAAGTTTTAATCTTAAGAAATGTATATATTCTAATTCTTCTCTGCATCAAAATATGCAATTTAGAGTTTACCCATAGTGATAAGATATTTAGATGTTTTACAAAAAATTAAGAAAACCATTGCGACTTAAAAGAATGAAAGCTGTTTTGGTTTAAGATGACACTGAATTTTAGAGAAAGCTACTGCCATGATAGTGATGGCAGGTGTCTTTCTGAAGATTGGCTTCACTAGTGCAGTGAGGCAGTATGGTTGAGTGGAGTGAGCATGGGGCTGCAAGGCAGGAACTCCTAAGCAGTAGGCCTGGCTCTGCCACAGATTCACTGTATAACTATGGGTACGTCACTTAACCGTTCTGTGCCTCTGTTTCCCATCTATAAAATGGGGGTAATACATTCCTACCTTACTGGATTTGTGAGGATTAATTTGTAAAGTATATCCATGCAAAGTATTCCTGAATACACCTGCAGCCTTACATTTGGAAAAGACTAGCATGCAAAACAAACACATTAAATGATTTACTCTCAGTTTGATTCAACTAGAGAAGAGGACTGAGTTTAAAATATAACTTACTACTCAAAGAGCTAGCTAATTTCCAGGTAGATGTTACCCAGGGACATTTAGAGTGTGGGATGACTGCATATGTGGCCACTGAGAGGCAGGTAAATCCTCATATGCAAAAATCCCCAATTTATTCTTTCTCCAGCACCAGGCCGCAGCTACCTCCAAACTACTTCTCCCCGCACTTGGTTCCTAGTTAAGCCCCCTATATCTAGATAAACAGGGTGAATCTGGCAGGGAAGGAATTTGACATGGAAGCAGGCATAGTAAATAAATTTGGGGGAAATACATTTAGGTCTCATTCAGTGAGGGGGAAAAGAAGGCAAAGGATAGGAACAACATTGAGCAAAGAGGGGGCTGTTGTGCGGGGAAGTAAGTCTTACTGCATCCTTTATTTAAAGCATATACCATTTTAGATGCCTCCTAAGAGGCTTAAAAAAATCAGACATTTTGGAGTCGTGGTTGGTAGTGATGGAGAGGAGAGTTGGGATGCTGATAACATAAGGAAACATACCTGTGTGCTGGCTAAAAATACTATGGTTCAGGTTTGGTCAGTGATAATGTTCAGCTCCATCACACTGAGGCAGGATGGAGGAGAAAAATCCACCTATTTCATGTCTAGTATTGAGAAGGGGTGTTTTGCATGTTTAGCATATATTGTGTGTGTGAGCCCTTCCATTACTGCTTCCAGTGTTTTGTGATCTGTTTAAAACAGCTGTGGAGTTTGCACTTATCTCTGAATATGTTCACATCTGATATCCATCTTTTTTGGCTACCATGCATTTAAATGGAATGTGCACCTTGGAGAAATCACAGGATCCTATTAGAAAGTTATACTTCCCTACAAAATAAAATGCAGTATGGGGTGTTTTCTCTTGTCACTCTAAATGTGTTATGTTGTGTAAATACACAAGAGGCTGGGAAATTGGTGTATTGGATGCTGCTCAGATACAAGCTTCCCAGAGGAAAGAAGCCAGTGCCAGTCTTATGTGATGTGCACAGGTTGTATGCCTCTGAGGGATGGGGGAAATGCTTCTCTGGCAGTTTTGTGGTCAGTTTAATATGTGATGGTCTATATTTGTAGTTGTCTATCACTAAATAAATTGTATGCAACATTTTATAGTTCTGTCTAAGTCTGAGTTTTATTAGAAAAATAAACATAAAAAGAATGACGGTATACTTGGATGATGTATATTAACCTTTTTCAGATACTTCTATCTCATGATACACCACTTTAAATATGAAAACAAATAGGGTAGCATTTCCCAAAGTGCTGCTATGTAGGGAGGTGAACCCAAAAGCCTAGCTGGAGGGGCAAAAAAAAAATAATAAAAAAAAAATGTATAAACGAAGATGGCTAGGCCTCTAACAGCCCATGACGGGTTGAAGGCAGGATGTGATTGGTTTAATTTTTCTAAAGCAGGTGAGTGGGGTTCAGGTTTCAAACGTTTGGGAAGTACTGTATTAGAGCATAACTTTCAGAGGTGATGAACACTCCTGGCTTCCTTAGAAGTCAGCCTGAGCTGGAGTTCTTAGCACATCTGACCTTTCCACTCTCCAAGAACTGATGCAAATTGTGTATACATGTTGAAATTTAAAACTCACGTTAGCGCTAAATGTTCAGCGATATCACTGTGAAACCAAAGCAGTCTAAAGAATCACAATACTGCATCTCTCAGTGAATCTTGAAAAAATTAGGGCTGTCAAACGGTTAAAAAAATTAATCATGAGATTTAAAAAAAATCGTGATTAATTGCAGTTTTAATAGTAGAATATTTATTTAAATTTTTGGATGTTTTTCTACATTTTCAAATATATTGACTTCAATTACAACAGAATACAAAGTGCACAGTGCTCACTTAACTTTTTATTACAAATATTTGCACTGTAAAAAACATAAATAGTATTTTTCAATTAATCTAGAAATACTGTAGTGCAATCTCTTTATGGTGAAAGTGCAACCACAAATGTAGATTTTTTTTTTGACATAACTGCACTCAAAAACAAAATAGTGTAAAACTTTAGAGCCTACAAGTCCACTCAGGCCTCTTTCTTGTTCAGCCAATTGCTAAGACAAACAAGTTTGTTTACATCTATGGGAGATAATGCTGCCCGCTTCTTATTTACAATGTCACCTGAAAGTGAGAACAGGCATGTTTAGCATATCTGGCATGTAAATACCTTGCAATGCCGGCTGCAAAAGTGCCATGCGAACACCTGTTCTCACTTTCAGGTGAAACAAATAAGAAGTGGGCAGCATTATTGCCCATAAATGTAAACAAACGTGTTTGTCTTAGCGATTGGCTGAACAAGAAGTAGGACTGAGTGGACTTATTGGCTCGAAAGTTTTACATTGTTTTATTTTTGAGCGCAGTTATGTAACAAAAAATCTACATTTGTAAATTGCACTTTCAGAATAAAGAGATTACACTACAGTACTTGTCTGAGGTGAATTGAAACATACTGTTTAATCACAAATAATATAAAGTGAGAACTACACACTTTGTATTCTGTATTGTAATTGACATTGATATATTTGAAAATGTAAAAAAAAAATTATGTAATAAATTTAAATTGGTATTCTGTTTAACAGTGTGATTAAAACTGTGATTGATTGTGATCAGTTTTTTTTAATTGAGTTAATTTGTTCTGAGTTACCTGCTGCAATTTGTTAACAGCCCTTAAAAAAAAAAAAAAAATCCAAACAAAACGAGACAAAACACTGCCTGTCTCCTGCTGGCTTCATGTCTGAAGAAAATTACTGGTTGGTAATTAAATAAAAAAACAAAAAACAAAGTCCATGAGGGCTCTGCAAAAGCTACACAGACAGTACTGAAGATACATTTCTTGCTTTACATGTCTATGGATGTGCTTTCATGTCTTTGAAGATCATGAATGTTTGAAGCTAGCTTGTCTGGTGCAGGGTTGTCACTTATACATGCCCCATTTTGTTTCCCTGGTTGAATTTCCCAATGCCATAAACCAATTTTTAGAATGGGTGGAATGTCCAATGAGCTGTTTGAAGAGAGAGTCCAAAGGCTTTGAATATAAGGTATAATTGTTTAAAAAATGAAAAATGAATGTTTTCATCATAATATACCTATATTTACTGTGCAGAAACTGGATCTGCACTTCCAACAGTGTAATCTTATTTCTTTCCATCCAGAGCTAAGAAGAAATTGCTCATTGCACCGGTGTTTTGGTTGGTTCTTAAACTGATGTTAGTACAGACCATAAAGAAATTTATTTGGTGTAATTGAAGTTATTAAATGCTTCAAGACATGATATTTTTTAAGACATGTATGTTTTTAAAATAGTGCAACTTGACATTTTCAAAGTTTAGCATTGTGGAATATCCTTAATGGAATTTACAATTCTGAATTGAAGAAATGTTTGAAAATGCATTGTTTGCTCTCTCCTGTCTGTTTTGCAATGTCATTATGAAAGCATGTATATTACTGTTCTTGTATTAATAGCTTACAGCATACTTAGTAACTAAGTGCCTGATCTTGCGCTCTTGAAATCAATGGAAATTTTATGATTGACTTCAGTGGCTGCAGGAGCTAGCCCTATGTGCTACCAACGTCTTTTGCATACTAGGGCCTGATCCTGCAAACACTTCTGCACATCTATATGCATGTGAATAGTGCATATAGCATGTACTAAAAAATTTGCTGGAGCAGGCCTAAAAAGCAACTATGATTGCTTATAGTCTTAACATTTCAAATCTTCAATGATCTTGCTATTATAAATAATTGATATTTTGGAAGCCCAATAAACAACCTTCTTAAGCTTTAGCTAAATAAAAGAGGAATGCAAATATGTACGCAAAGAAAGTAGTGAAGAAATGATTAACAGAAGAGTGGCTTTTGGAGTTTTTTAAAATTGGTTAGAAATAAGACACTCTGTACAATGTTGGTTTTTAAACAATAGTGGGTCAGGGAGAAAACTAAAAAAGGTTAGTATGCTCCCTTTTAAGAAAAATAATAAAATAGAAGTTGCCCTGATATAGTCACTTGCATGCTATTTATATTATTTTGTAGTAATAGATCACCTTAAGTATGGCTGAAGTAATGTCAGTGGACCCTTTTGCATAGCACAATGACTTAAGAAATGTTGCCAAATCCGAGCATTCAAAAATGATGAAGCAGGCACCCCAAAACAGTGAGATTGGGTTTAAAAATACCATGTTAAAATAATAAATGTTTGCTGCTTTTTTCGTTTGTGTTCTGTTTTTTGAGACTTTGGATTAGACTTCGGTCCCATTTCCCAGCATTTCTCCACAATGCTGATGTCTAGAAACTTTTTAAATGAAAGTTTAGATTCTCACAGTTCCAGGAGCTGGGACTTTAGGGAAAGCACTAAATAGTGGGAGCTTTGCCATAAAATCATGGGCTGGCAATGCTGTGTTGGAGGCTGCCCTGATTGGCACTGAGAGTGTGGAAAAGGAGCAACATGCCACCAGTGAAGGCTGATGCCTGGCTACGAGCTGCCTTGTGGCATAGACGCCATGTGCTACTGGGTCTGGCAAAATCTTTCAGGAGAAAGGCCAATATGGACTACAGCTCCCAGCACGCACCGCGCGAGCGGGTCGGGACTACGTCTCCCACCATGCACTACGCCGGATTAGCCGCCGGGTTGGCTGGAAACCGGCGACTTCCTGCCCGCGGTGCGCGCTGGGAGTTGTAGTCCCGGGGGCGGGGCGGGCCGGGCCGGGCCAGTCGTAAAGTAGTCGGGTCACGGAAGCGGGGGGCGGCGGCGGAGCCAGGCAGGATGGACAAGCTCAAGCGGGTGCTGAACGGGCAGGACGCGGAGGAGCAGGGCGGCCTGGGCGAGGTAACGAGCCCCCCCGCTCCCGCTGGCCAGGCTGCCGTGGCTTGTCCCGGTGCGGGCCCGCTCCGGGCCGGGCGGCTCGTGTCAGGGGCGGGGGGCGACCCCCGCGGCCCGTCCGGGGAGGCAGAGTTTCAGTGCAAGCCCTGGAGCCGGGAGCGGTGCCTGGCCTGTCAGCGCCGCCCTCCCCCGGGGAGCGGGGCCGGGGCCGGGGCCGGGCATGGCGCGGCCGCTCCAGCTGCTGCCCGCTGGGCTGGGAAGCGAGTCCTCCCCGCCGCCGCTCCCTGGCGAGCTGGTAGGAGGGCACGGGAGCTTTACAGGGTCTCTGTCCACCTCGTCCGCTGGGTCTCAGCCAGGGAGACCCGTCCCTCTCGGGGTACGCAGCCGTCTGCCGGGGGTACATCACCTCCTCTAGATATTTGCCTAGTTTAACAACAGGCTACGGAAAACGCACGAGCGAAGTCAGTACAAACACACATTTCGTACAGAGACTTGTTTATACTGCTCTGCATACTGCCGTGTAACGACCATATTCATATTCCAATCGATTTATAATTACTTGGTAAAATTGAGCTGTAGCTCACGAAAGCTCATGCTCAAATAAATTGGTTAGTCTCTAAGGTGCCACAAGTACTCCTTTTCTTTTTGCGAATACCGACTAACACGGCTGTTCCTCTGAAACTTTTCAGTAACCGTGTGCTGTGACCGTTTTCTATTTAAGGTCTGAGTTGGTAAATAAGTGGCTTTTAAGTGAGGTGAATCTTGAGGGTGTACAAATCAGATGCCTGAAAGGGATATAGTAATCTGGAAAAGTTGAGCCACTGACCTAGGGTATGCCTTCATTTCAGTGTGACCTGGGGCTCAAGCCCAACTTCCCTTCTGGCCACGCAGACCTTGTGCTAACCAGGGTCCGAGCTCATATTGTAAACTCACGTTATCTGTGTTACCAATAACTTTAAACACTGGGTTTAAAGGGAAAGAGTTTTAGCCACCCAGTGTATCTCACTGTTTGTGGTCTTTGTTGACTCACTGAATTTCTTTCCTCTTAGACAGTTCCACCTTGGCATCTGGTTTTGTTTTCGGGTTCTGAGTGCTACATTGTTTGTTTGGGTTGTTTAGGGGAATGGTTATTTTTTGAAAAAAGAAACAAATAACCATTTCCCTAAAGCGTTTGAAACCCAAACAATGTAGCACTCAGAAGCTGAACACCTTTGGTTTGTTTTTACAAAAATAGCGTAAACCTTTTTGTTCTTGGATTTTATAAAAAAAACTACTTCCTGCAAAGCTTAAATCTTGAGCCAAATGTGATGCCATGCAACTTTTAAAATGTTCTATATGTGGAAAGGTGACTAAACTTCCTAGAAACTAGTCTGATGCCATGTATTTAAATGATTTCCAATTGAATGCATGAAAATGACTTCATAATCCCACCCAACTTCTTTCCCTCACCTTCATGCTATGTGTCTAAAACTAAGTACGCTCTAGTGTGTAAAGGGCTAACATGCTCAAGTATTCATAAAGTCTAGAGTTCCGTAACTTTTTGCTGTTCAGTGTTTGGATGTTTGTGGGTGGGTAGGAAATATGTTGCAAGGACTTCACTCTGACTAGATGGATGAAATAGAAGCATTATAGTTCTGTTCCGTGTAGATGAATGCAACATAGAAAACAGAGAACAGAAAACAAATTGTGGTGCTTTTTATAAACTGCTTTTTCTTTGAAAATTTGACTGGAATCTGCCTGATTTCACTTCCAGTGAATATAGAAATCAAGGGTGGGAGAGGGGAAATTGATAAATAATAACTGAGAATATGGCTACATGACAAGTACTGTAGTGTCACAGCTGTGGTGCTGCAACTTCACTGTTGCTATGTTGTAGTGTAGACACTTGTTACAGTGATGGAACGAGTTTTTCCATCATTGTAGTAAATCCACCCCCACAAGAGGCAATAGCTAATTCTATGAAAGAATCTTCTGTCGACCTAGCAGCTTCTGCACCACAGCGTAGGTCGGCTTAACTACATTTCTCAGGTGTGTGAATTTTTTTGCATACCTGAGTGTGGTAGTTAAGTTGACTAAGTTTTAGGTGTAGGACCAGGCTTTAATGTGGAGGCGAAGAGTCTGTGCTCGCTGAGGTGGGTATGTGTCTGCTAAAAGAAGAACACGAAAGGTTAGATATGTAGGTACAAATATAGTGGAATGAACAGACTATATAGTATTGTGGCAAGCTATTCGCTTATTGTAGGTATCTAGGACTTGATAGGGGCCTCATTCTGTAGGTCAGGGGTGGCCAACCTGAGCCTGAGAAGGAGCCAGAATTTACCAATGTACGTTGCCAAAGAGCCACAGTAATACATCAGCAGTCCCCCCCCATCAGCTCCCTCGCAGCAGCTCCCACTCACCCACCCGCCAATCAGCGCCTCCTTGCATCTCCTGATCAGCTGTTTTGTGGCATGCAGGAGGCTCTGGGAGTGAGGGCACCACAGGCTCAGGGGAGGGGGCGGGAAGGGGTATAGTGGGGGCAGGGCCTGTGGCAGAGCCAGGGGTTGAGCAGTGAGCACCCTCCGGCACATTGGAAAGTTGGCACCTGTAGCTCCAGCCCCGGAGTCGGTGCCTATACAAGGAGCCGCATATTAACTTCTGAAGAGCCGCATGTGGCTTCAGAGCCACAGGTTGGTCACCCCTGATGTAGGTAATAACATACTCTCATTTACTTCAGTGGGAATTCTGCTTGCAGTGTGGTTTCAAAACTGAGCTCTCTGTTAGTAGTATTGCTGTTGTATATGGATTCATTTTTCATTTATTTTGTGTTCTAGCGGAATATTTTTCAGATGGTGCTTAAGCTGCTGATGGAAATAGAGCTATAAAGTTTGTTTTGTTGGGACACAAATTGATGTGTTAAAATGGGTTCTCAGACTGGGGACCGTGACCCCTTGGGGTTGCAAGGTTATTACTTTGGGGTCGCGAGCTGTCAGCCTCCACCCCAAATACTGCTTTGCCTCCAGCATTTATAATAGGGTTAAATATTTTAAATGTTTTTTAATTTATAAGGGGGATCACACTCAGAGGCTGGATGTGTGAAAGAGGTCAAAAATACAAAAGTTTGAAAATCACTGTGTTAAAGGATATGTCTCTTTATTTGTTTTTGGCTTCCAGATCGTTGATACAACTTCATTAAGCTGGGGCACGAGAGTGAAAGGCTTCATCGCTTGTTTTGCCTTAGGAGTTCTGTGCTCTGTCCTGGTAAGTTCTTCTCTGTCTGTCCACTTCTGCTCTAGGAGGAGACTTGTGTTTTGAGCACTGCAGTTGCTTTTTATAGCACCCCAAAGTGGATAACAAAATGATGTACAAACTGGCCCCAGTTCTGCCAGCTGCTTGGGACTTTGAGCAGACATCTGGATTGGGAAGGGAACACTTTGAAATGCAGCTATAAAATTAAACTAAACATAAACTAAAAATCTAGAAGATGATCAGTCCACTCCTCTTTGATTTGTTGGGGACTGGGTGATGTGTGGATCAATATGCAGCTTGTATGGAACGTGATTCTCAAGTACCAAAAGGAATGATATGAGGTTGGCTATGTGGGATGGGACTGGTAAACTAGTGCTGGGGTTCAGGAAGGGAATGGGATTCAGGTCAGCCAGGAGGACTGAGCCAGGCAATACTAAGGATTCATCTACATAGGCAGATTGAGGGATTGTGTGGTAACATGATTTAATCAGTCTACAAAGGTCAGATCAAACTGTTTTATAACAGAGTCAGAAGGAGCACTTTTGTAATGAACTCAGTTCAATGAACCTGACATGGTAAAACTTGCCTTGTAGATGGAACTACATCCTTTTGTACTATATCCATGTATCGGATATTCCTACTTTTGCTTAAAGAATAAGATTTGCACAAGTATGGCAAAATTACCTATTTTTGCAGAAATTGATTTCAGTTTCGTCCCTGATGAAAGCAAAAAATTCCAAAACCCTTTTTATAAAAAAGGAAACTGGGTTCTATCAGCAAGTGTAATGTAATGCTCTGATCACTATAAAGAATGTGAACAAACACAAACCAACTTTTATAACTGCCATTCGGGTTTGAGTTTTTTAGTGCTTCTTCACTGCTACTAAAAACACTGTTTTGGGGCTATTTTTGTTGCAACGTGAAACAATTTTTATCCAGTCAGGTCTATAAAATCATGACTGGTGTAGATAAGGAAGCATTTACTACTTCTCATAACACAAGAACTAGGGGTCACCAAATGAAATTAATAGGCAGCAGGTTTAAAACAAATAAAAGGAAGTATTTCTTCACACAACGCACAGTCAGCCTGTGGAACTCCTTGCCAGAGGATGTTGTGAAGGCCAAGAGCATAACAAGGTTCAAAAAAGAACTAGATAAATTCATGGAGGATAGGTCCATCAGTGGCTATTAGCCAGGATAAGCAGGAATGGTGTCCCTAGCCTCTGTTTGCCAGAACCTGGGAATGAGCGACAGGGGATGGATCACTTGACGATTACCTGTTCTGTTCATTCCCTCTGGGGCACCTGGCACTGGCCACTGTCAGAAGACAGGATACTGGGCTAGATTAACCTTTGGTCTGACCCAGTAGGGCCATTCTTATGTTCTCTTATCTTCCTTTTCAGGGTACTTGCCTGCTATGGGTGCCAAGGAAAGGACTAGTTCTCTTTGCAGTATTTTACACTCTGGGGAATATTGCATCCCTTGGAAGGTAACATTTCTGTAAAATAGCTACCTGATACAAAGGCAGAAAATGGGAACAGAATGAGTGTGTGCGAATGTACCCATGCTTGTCTGAGTGGTGGAAATGGTGGGGTGTGAGGCTGAATGTTCACTTCTCTGTACAGATCTCTAAAATTCGGAAATAATAGAAGAGGAACAAACATGACTGATTTAAACAGTCCAGTTCTTGGGAAATGAAACCATTTCAACTGGTATTTTGTATTTACTGTTTGGATCAAATATTGTCTGGATATACTTGCTAAAATAAGAGGAATGAAATCTGACCCCTGCAGGAAGGATGAGGAAGACATCTACATAACTTATGTATTGTTTGGTGCATCATTGTGGTTTTCTACACTTTCCTCTGAACCATCAGCTATTAGTCCATGCTGGAGGCATATCTTTGTGTAGGTAGTCTCACTGGCCTCACAAGAGACCCTGGCTATCACTGTAAATAGCTTAATGAAGACCTCTTCTCAATGTGCAGCTGACATAAAAAACAAACAAGATTTTAGAATATGTAAGGAATGGGGTGGCAAATAATATGGAGACTTGCTATAATGCCATTATATAAATTAAAGGGGCAGCCTTATCTGTAATGCTGTGTGCCATGGTGGTCACCCCATCTCGACTAGCTTATTACAGAACTCGAGCTATAAAGCATTGGTTTGTTAAGTTGGGACACGAGTTGATGTGTTCAAGGATATGGGGCCCTTAATTTTTTTTTACCTGGACTTTGCAATCTGTATTATGTAAAGATTTATTTTTCATTTAAGAAGAGCTATGAGAATGATCAAAAGCATGGGAAAACTCATGTGGAAAGATTGCAAAGATTGGAATTCTTTGCCTTAGAAAGAAGATGAATAGAGGGAATGTGATACAAGTACTAAGTAATGAATTTTCTAGAAAGGTTAGCGCAGGAAAGCCTGTTCTCCTTGTCTTGTAACATAAGAATCAGAGGACACTCAAAATTAAAAGTTGGGAAATTCAAAGCCAATAAAAGGAAGTACTTTGTCATGCAGTGTGTAATTTGACTGTGTAACTCATTGTCACATGACTGTGAGGGAGGGGAGACTAGTGAGACTCCATCATTCCTGGCATGCAGTAGAATTAGGCATGCCAGTGGCTATGTGGTTGTTCTGGGTACATACCATCTGGCTGATCCTCACAGGAATACTCTACTTGGCTACTCCTCTCTCATCTGTGGCTGGCTTGGGATTGCTTTCTTCTCTCCCACCACTCCATCTCCTCCATTATACTGTATCTTGGGCTGCTCTTGACTGAAGCAATGGCAGCCTGTTGTCAGCAACAAGAGGGAGGAGAGGAGTCACCTTAGGACCAGAGAGAAAATGGGTAAATAAGCTGGACATAACAAGCCAAGATTTAAAAAAAAAAAAAAAGGTTAAATGAAAATTTGATCAATTTAATCTGAGCCTCACTGTTCTACAAAGTCAGCCGAGTCTGATGGCACTTTAAGACTGTGTCTGGCGCATTGGTAGGAAGTGAACTCATTGACTAGTCTGTGTAAATGCAGTCCAGGTACCTCAGGGATCACTTTCATCAAATCAGAATGGAGACCTGGGATGGGACCCGTTGACCTCCACCAAGCTTGTCCCTACACCCCTTCTGGAATGTTTGGTTTTGAACAGAGATGGAGGAGTCTAGATTACAAATGTCAGCACTTGCTTCTTCCCAAGACTTAGTCTGTTTGGTGCCCAGTTCTTGGTATGTATCTTCCCCATTGTCAGTAGGATACTGATTTTTATTCTATAGTACTGCCTGGCTATCTTTGCTATACAGATAGCACCAATCACCATAATAACATAGGCACTGGTATCTAGTATAGTACTGGCCCTCTAGGACAGAATGTCAATTTATGACAGCACAGTAAGCATGCTTGATGAGGGCATCTTACAATCGAATTTTATTGCTGTATGTAGATGTTTTACGTGTCTGTGTTATGTTTTGCTTGTTACAGCACTGTTTTCCTTATGGGACCTATGAGACAATTGAAAAGAATGTTTGAGCCTACTCGTTTGATAGCTACTATTGTTATGCTAGTAAGTATCAAAGGATCTTGTTTTAACTAGTCTTAATTCAGTGCAAAATTCCAGAACAAAGTTGTCAATAGTGGTTTGATCTAGTTACATTCACAGTGCTGCTTTTATTGCCGTTCTTATAGCACTGGAGATGTATATAGTTATAGAGAACATTGAAAAAGACAGGTCCCAAGTTCTGAAGAGCATAGCCTAAATCTGGGCAGTGGTTTAAGTGCATGAAGTAGTAGAATCATTATCACTGAGGGGATTGATAGGTGTTGCTGAAGAAGTTTTGGAGAAATCTGACGCGCATGTGCACACACACACACACCCACATGGGCAACATGAAAGAAGATGTGAAGGCAGGAGCGGGACTGGGAGTTATTTAGAAGAGGGTTTGGGATGAAGCAAGTGGAGATATAGGCAGACAGAAATGTAACATTAGAGTGTCAGCCCTCTTATTTCTACTTACCCTAGCTGCTAGTTTCACTCCTTGGTAAAATGCTTGTAGGTGGAGTTTCATAACAAGGTACTTGGAGAATCTAGTCATCCTCAGGTGACTTACAGCTTCATGTATAATTGAATTTTTGTGGGAACTTTGCAGCTTAGCCAAATGCATCTAGGTTAGTGGTTTTCAACCTTTTTTCATTTGTGGACCCCTAAAAGGTTTTGAATGGAGGTGTGGATCCCTTTGGAAATCTTAGGTGTAGTCTGCAGATCCCGAGAAGGTCTGCAGACCACAGGTTGAAAACCACTGTTCTATGCTAACGACAACCTTTTGTGGACCCCTTAGACACAGGTTGAAAACCACGGATCTAGGTGGTTACTGGCTGTAGGCTCTTTCAGCTTTGAAGCATCTCAACAAAGGGCTTGTCTTCACGTACAGCGGTGCAGCTGCAGCGCTTTAGTGATGATGCTCTTCCGTGGTGTATTTAATCCACCTCCCCGAGAGGCGGTAGCTCTGTCGACTGGAGAAGCTCTCCCATCTACATAGCGCCATCTACATGGAGGATTAGGTCAGAATAACTACATCACTCAGGGGTGTGGATTTTTTTACACCCCTGAGCCAACATAGTTATACTGATTGGCCAGGTCTACACTCCAGACCTATAAGTGAAAGTGTTGACCTTCAGCTGTAAATTTAAGGAGTCTAGCAAAAAGCCCCTCCAGAAGTGTCATAACTGTGCAGCTCCTATTTTTATAGTCAATGTGGGTTGTAGGCATTACAGATGCCTGAAGTGGGTGGATCATGCCTACACTCAGGCCTTGGAATGCTTTAAAATAAATAAATAAAGTAGTAGCTAAAAAGTACCTGAACATTTTTCATAGTCTCAATTGATATGAACTGGGTAGCGGTTGATACCCCAGGGCTGCTGTTTTAGTGATTTCAACAGGAAACAGATTCATGGCATGTTTAGAGACAGGCAAATCAGAGCTGCAGCCAGAGACCGAGAGGAGCTGGAAAGCTCTATATTTCTATTTAGATAAGAAAGTGAAGTAGTGTACCTGAATGTGTATACTAACTAATAAAACTGGCCTGGGGAAAAAGTAGGAACCTACAGAAATTGCCACAAGCTGTGGAAGCCTTCTGCTGTTCCTTGACTGCAGCTGTGATCTTCCTTTTGTGATGTTCACCAGCTTGCTGCTTTATTTCATATTTAGAAATAGTATAGATAGGGCGTTTTAAATAGCAATTTTTACATTGGATCAGGTAAAATATTGCATTTCCCTTCAGTCTTCCTTTATATTTGCAAAAAATATATTTTAACTGTGGAGTAGTCTCTATTTTAACTGACATGCTGTGTTCTCTTCTAGTTGTGTCTCATACTAACATTGTGCTCTGCCTTCTGGGTGAGTATTTGGATCTTATATATAGCCAGTGCACACTAATAAATATATATGCTCATTATTTGATTGCATTATTGTCTGTTTTCTTCTTTCAGTGGCACAACAAGGGACTTGCTCTCATCTTCTGCATTTTGCAATTTTTTGCCTTGGCATGGTAGGTAACTTTTCCCCCCTCCCCCTAATAGGGAGGGTGTAGCATCTGAATTCAATGGGTATGCTATGCTAAACTTTTCTAGGAGATGGATTCTGAGTTATAGCCAAGGGGGCACCAGCCATCTGTAGCAGACCCTCTTCCCCAGGCACTGCAACTGTAATCTTGGCCTTGTGCAGAGGGGAGGTTCTGGAGAGGGGTGGGAGAGTGTGAGCCTGCACCACAATAGCAGCTCCCGGGCCTGGCTGCGGCTTCAGGCATTTCAACCTGGCACAGAGAGGGCTGCAGCATCACTTGGGTTTGGCACCATTGGTTTGATGATTTTCTGTGGGTGCAGTTTAACCCATGAACCCGTGCTAAAGCTGCCTCTGCTCTCTTCCCCCTCCCCCCAAAGTAACCTGGATTAAATCTAGCTTTTGTTGATAGATTGTCAGAGGACTGTGAAGTTGTACGAATTATGGTAGGGGAGTTCTCCCTTTCCTCTAGCCACCCAAACATGAACCACCTAGCCAAATTAATCCTAATGACCTGATCTTCATGAGTGACATCCTACAAGGCATTTGAGATCAGATGGCTTGTCCCTGCTCTCTGCTCCAGAGTTCTGCTTGGAATGGGCTGGGGGCAGAGCACTTCTACTGCAGAGTCTCTCTCAGTGGGACTCCCTCCCAGAGTTTCTCTTGCTCTTTTTAGAACCAGCAGCAAGGTTCCCTTGTTTGGATCAGTTTGCCTTTGCCCATTCAGTCCTCCCTTTTACACTAGATTTTCCCTTTCTGGATTACATTGTTCTTGACTGTTCTCTTTACTTTGTGTGGTTTAGATCAGGATTGCTTAGGGCCAGATTCCTTTTCATTATTATAACTTTTGTACAGCTTCCCAGGTCATTGCTACAGATGCTGTGGAAATAGAAGGTTGACTAGGTGTCCTTATCCAAGTCACCCAGTACATCGCTAGCCAGATGACTGATCCTACTTGCCCCAGGGCTTGGTGCATGTAGGGTTTCAGAAAGAGGAGGATTATTGTTAATAAACATTTTTATAGCGAGCCATAGCTTTGCTGTGGCGCTTCATGGATTCAACAGACTTGTTTTCAGGAGGATGGCTGAGGAGGAGCTTGCGTGCCTTTCCACTACCTGAACTGGCGTTTTGTCTTTGTGTTCACTGAGACACTTCTGTCTCTGTTTCAGTGTGGTGTGGGGAGGAGTTGTTGCTTTTGTGTATGACTCTAATGTAATCTGAAGTTAATGGTAACTCAGTTTTTTTAATATTCTCTTCCTCTCTTAGGTACAGCATTTCTTTCATACCATTTGCAAGGTAAGCTTGATTTTTCCTTATTATATTAGTGAATATCTGTTAAACTCTATCTTACAGTTAACTCCCCCATAAACTGTATGACTTTAAAATGGTTGTGCTGCCATTTTTTCTGAATGACCTTAGAGTTGATTACAAACTAAACACCTAAGAATTTTTCACCTGTGACTGAAATGCAGCTGTTTCTGGGGTGGGACATGGCAGCTGGGGGTTAGGAGTTCTTACCATCCCCCCTTTTCTCTTCTCCCCTCCTCCCAGTAAACTTTTCAGGAAACATCAGCGTCCCAGCGAGTTGGCTGGCTTTTTTGCTGAAACTCACCCACTACTTTTTTCAAATGTTGCATGCACTGAAAGGCACACTGCATTTGGAGGCATGTAACCTATAAAGTGCACGAGACTGTATGAATATGCTGTCAAATAAATCTCTCAAGTTATTAAACTCCCCCATATTCCTGAACACTGCTGCCCTCCAGAAGGTTGATGACAAGCTTGTCCTGTCAGTTGCCAGATCCCCTCTGACAAACTTGGTGGTTTTCACACCTGCAAAAATCATCCCATGCTGCCAAATGAAATGTTACTTGAGGGAGATGTCCTTTGTTCTCCGACTTGCAGAGGTGTTAACTACCCGCTTCGCCTTGAATGATCTGTTGCAACATGTCCTAGCTCCTATGCTTACTAATCTGTTCCCCCTTGTACTTAGGGCCCGTCTACCCTTAAAACGCAGCTGCAGGGAAGGGGTGGGAAGAGGCAGGGCAGGGGCGGGGTCTCATTGAAAGGATGGAGTGGGGGTGGGGTTGGAGGGCAGCGATGGGGGGTCTCAGTGATGCGGCCCTTGGGCCAGTGCACTAGTCCTCATGTGGCCCTCGTGGTCATTTGAGTTTGAGACCCCTGCTCTAAGCCGATGGGAGAGAGCTCTCCCATTGGTGTAGTTAATCTACCTTCCCGAGAGGCAATAGCTTTGTTGGCAGGAGAAGCTCTCCTGTCGATCTAACCCCCTCTGTAGAAAGCGCTAGGTCGGTGGATTTTTCACACCCCTGAGCGACATGGTTATACCTATCTAGGTCTCTTGTGCAGACTTGGCCTTAATCTTAGTGAACTAAAGCCACTTTACCCCTGAATGAGAGCATCCATACAGGTGTTTAGCATGTTTTAATTCCTATGCATTTACTTCACACCTTTTGTTGATTTGCCATAACTTTACTGAGTGTTCCAAAGTAGACAAGTCCTTAGCCATGTGGTACATAGTCTGCAATGGAATCCTAAGAACTGCCTTTTGAAAACGTAAGCAATAACCCAAAATACTACAGATGAGCAATGGAACTAAACTAGCTGCCCTGTGGGAACCTTAATTTAGATTTTCATGTATGCATTTAAGATTTCCTTTAATACTTTTTTTAGAATGTATGCATAACAAACATCTGTGTCCAATTCTGGCATCCTCTCTTTTTCCCACTTTCCCACTCCTCCCCGCCGCCCCCCCATAGACAAGTACATAGGTGCATCTCTCATTTAAACGAAACTTTAAAGTTGTCTCCCCTATGCAACCTGTGTGATATGTACATACACCTATGTAATGCAGAGGGAATGCTGCAGCCTTACATATGGAAATGTACACTGTGCAGGAATAAATGTCTAAGTCTTCAAGCAGCATATCTTGATTACTGCAATGAAATATTTGGGGAAGCAGCCCAGTCATGTCAGTATTTCTCTCTCTCCACAGGGATGCTGTGAAGAAATGCTTTACTGTTTGTCTGTCATAACAGGTATATGTGCTGTTTTGTGACATTCTAGGAAGTACAGTGGAATTATGCTAACTGTTTTGTATGTACCTTCCTACTTGTGTCTTAAATATATGCCTTGCAGCTTGTAGTGGGAGGCTTGTATTAAAATCCAGCATATCTGGTTACTTGTGAACAATGATAGTCAGTCAGAATAATGAAGTGGTGCTTTCTGTAACATTTAGCCCAGCTGGACTGACGTCTAGAATTCAGTTTTGTTGTTTTAGATAAGTTACACAAATCATGCAGAGTGAAACAGAAATAACATTTAAAGACAAACAGTTAGCCTAAAAATAATAGAGCAGATCCTCCACTGGTGTAAAACAGCACAGCTCGATTGTCTTCAATGGAATTATGCCAGTCTACACCAGCTGAGATCTGTTGCATAGTAAGACCCCAAGGCTGCACTTTCTGACCTCCTCCTAGCTTTGAAATAACTTTTAAAACCCTAATGTCTCACCATTTAGATTTGTTTAATTTTTTCACTGGACAGTGAAACTCCCCTGATCTGTTCTTTCTTTCTGGCTCTCTTGCGGGAGCTCAGTGCTGCATGGTGGGATTTATAACACTACCAGGGAAGGTTTCAGTCTAAACGGGAAAACTATTTTGTCTCAATATTTTTGAAAGTTTCATCTCTTTACCCAACTACTAAAGTTTGGGTTTAAACTACTGACAGTGTCTCTGTAAAATAACTCAAAAAGAGCATTGATCACCACTGGAAAAGTGCTAGGAATTCAGTGCAACCAAGATAAATTAAGAGGCCCTTTACCTGCTACCGACCTGATTTCTGCAACTTGCCTGCAGCAGCTAGCAGTATTGCAGGGCAGGGAGCTGCATTTCTCACGTCAGGATAGATACCCATCCTGTTCCCAGCTGTATTATGGGAGAGAAACAGAAACTAGGACTTGGTAGGTAAGCAAGGGAAAAAATGAGCTTCAGTTAATTTTCTGGGCACAGATTCTATCGGAGATTCTTTCTAAATGGTCATTGTGTTTTACTTAAAAGTAGGAAAGCATTTCTATACACCCTTTAAAATAAAAAATCCTCTGCAGAGGGTGACAGAATTAGTGTTAGGAAAGGAAGAGACACTGTTCTTCTGACTTACCGCTCTCATCGGTTCATACCATTTCTCACTTCTCTGCACAAAGGTGAGAGATCATTTAAATCCCCCTGTGGTTCAAATATCACGCTGTGGAGCAGAAGAAATGCAGAAGCATATGCTCTTCAAGTGTCTATATTCTGATAAGAGTGATAGTGATAGCAAGTACAGCTTACTAAGGAAATGTATGCAGGATTAAACTGCCAACTTTGAACAAATTATACCTAGTGGCTGGGATTTTTATGATGCCAACAAGTTCCAAGACCACTTTAACATCCCCTTTTTCTGAATCCTTAGCCGAATTCTTGTGTGAGCTCAACACAGAGTCATCCGGCTCCAAGTTGTACAGTGGCTCATTGGCAAACTTGGTATAAGTTAAGCACTTGGACACTCTTATCGTGTGTGGGACACTGCTTCACCACTTCATATCTCCTTTTAATGCATCCTTACCTTACTGATACAAAGGCTTATCTTTCACATTATGGGCTGGGACCAAGGTCTGGGAAGATGATGATCAGTGAGGCTTTGTAGATGTGTGTTCGCAAAATCTTGGTGTTTTTTGCAGGGCTCATCCTTTGTTCTTTAAGGCCCTGCCTGCCCCCCAAATACCACATCAGGGAGCCTGGTCACCACTTGTAACCTAAGGGCAAACATGGTTCTGATTTGTAGCATAGCTAGGACCTTACCCATAGTTCATAATCAAACAAGGCTAGCAACAAAACAGTGCGTCAGTCTCACAGTTTCATGGCATCCAGAAAAGTTATTAGAATCTGAGAAGGAGCTATTTTAAAAAACAAAAAACCAACCTTTGTGTCCTTCTGTTGTTCGAGATAGTTTAGTGCATTCCATTTTCACAGGATCCTTTTCAAAGCCCATCATCCAGTTTAACAGGGTATCTATGGGGTTCTTGTGGCTAAAGTTACTTTCTTAGAAATCCATTAGGAATAGAACAGACCTTAAAAATATGCCCCAGCTATGCTTGGAAGTATGGGAGAGCTATAGAGAACAGGTTCCTCCATAAAATAGTCTGTGTTTGTGAATGAAAAGGAATGGGGAATTAACATTCAAATTAATACGCTGACGCCATTATTTTTCCACGCTTCTTCCTTGAAAGAAAGGAGTAGTATAGGACCCAAGAGACACTTTCCTGTTTGTACCCCCATGGTTTTTAAAATCAGATGTCATGATACCTTAAAGCAGTAGCCTCCCTGGGCCACCTAGGTTTTAACAGATAGCATTCATCTCTCTCCTTTCCCAGGAATACAGGCTCTGCAGCCTGGGCAGACGCCCTGATCTGTTGTCTTACTCTGTGCTCCAGTCCTGTTGGGTGGAGACTGTGGAATATTCCTCTAACAACCACCTTGCTGCCATCTTCTGTCTGCACACCAACTCTCCAGGGGTCCTGGCCACAAGATATTACTGAACTATTCCACTTCCACCATGAAAACAATTCTGGCTTCAGCTCTATGCTACTAAAGTCCTGAAGCTGCTGTACTACCACCTGAGGTCTAGATCCTAGGGACTGGAGGGGTGTGACTGCTGACTTTTCCAGCCATAGCAGCCTTCCACTTTGAGCCAGAATCTATACACAACTGTAACCTCTGACTGTCTGTGGCCTCTAGTTACTGTGCAGTATGTTGCTGAGCAGGCAGCCTCTCAGGGTTGATGCAGACTCCCTTAGGCACCGAGAGAGGCAGCAGCAGACACTCATGAAATATCCCTCATCGGATGGCAAGTGTAATCATCTAGGCTCAATTCAGTTAGGGTCCCCACTCCCAAATCATCTGCGAGTGGAGAACTTGGGGAAAACTAGGGACAATTGCCCCATTCACATTGTTGCCTGTTGCTCTTGAAGCTGCTGCTTGACTAGTCGTTTTGTAACTCTGTTAGAATACCACGTTCCCCCCTTTGGAGCTGATGAAATCCCTCTTTTTGCATGATTTGCGGACAGGTGGACACCAGTCACAGTCCAGCAACTGAGTTTTCTCTGGGGAGATGATTCTATTTGCTTTCAGGCTGCAATAAAGCCTAACTCTGCTTACACACATACAAAAGCCTTGTCCATCTCTCACAAATGTATCACATTTGGTTTAGGCAGTTTGGCTTCCTTTGGTTTCTTTGTTGTTACAGCTGCTTCTGAGCTCTGATTTCCAGAGAGCTGCCTTTTTTAATATGGGCCCCTGGTTTATTATGCCTCCTTAAGGCTGCGTGATTTTGTGGTTCAAGCAGAAAGCTGGGAGTTTTTTCCTGACTAGGACAAGTCCCTTAACCTGTGTGCCTCAGTGTAACTGGGAACTGAGCTACCTCCCAGTCTGTATCCTGCCAAAGGATCCTATCCAGGTTTTTTGTAAGTGTCTTTGCAATGTTTACAAAATGCCTCTGTAAGAGGCAATTAGAAAATCTATCCCTCAATGCCTTGCTCAAGCCCAAGTTTATTTTAGCACTAGCTTCCCTGTGGGAATTCTCAGAAAGCTCTATGTAAGTAGCATATGCTTCCTTTCCCGAAAAAGTGCTGTTAACCAAGTCCATCACTGTAGGAGCTTAAGCAATTAAATCCTGCAGTGCTGGATTGCTCGTTCCTCTACTTCAGATCACTCATTTCTTGACCTTCACTGCCTTCGTAAAGGGCTAGCACTTGTACTGGAATGTTGCACCAGAGCACACTGCTTTCTAACCCAATCAGGAGCACCAGAATCAAACCTCAGTTTTATACACTGGATAGAACTTTTGTATCTGCATGTTAGCTATTTAGAACCGTTCTGCTAACTTTTTGGCAGAATGGCTGATTTTTATAAATAGGGAATTTAGGGTTTGGAGCTGTACAGTAATTTGTTGCCAGCACACAGATTGTCTGGGTGTCTTAAATTTCAGATCCACAAGCTAATTATTTTAAATGCCGAGTTCCAGCCCTGCAGCTCTTGAGTCAATAAGTTTAGTAAACTGTATTTCATGTAAGGTTGTTGAATGTCCTTAATGGAGGTAGGAGAGGGGGACTTAGAACTTTGAAAGAAAAAGGAGGGCAGAGGGAATGGAGGCATAGAAAGCACTTGAGTGACAGCAGTGTTCATATTAGCCTCTGGCATTGCAAAAATTTTCCATGAATGAATCATACTCTTTTGGTTGGGGGCTAACTGTGTAGGAAAGACTCCACCCACACTATCTCCAATATGAGAAACACTCAGGTTTGTGGGTTCACCTCCAAATGGCTTTGCCTAATAAAACCACTTCATTCTACTGAAACAAAGGCTTGTGACTTCTACTTACTTACTTACTTAATCTCTGTTCAAATTGCTGCTATGTTTGATTGCAACTGAATACTTGCCTTGTTACTGAAATATGTTGCATTCCCATATTTGTGCCTGTAATTAACCTGTCCTACTTGTATGCCTGCGTATTACAGTAGCCACTGTATTCTACCTGCCTTGCATACACACCTCATCCACTACGGTATCAAACAACATAATACTGTAGTTAATGTGGAAATAATGAAACTGGACAGTAGAATACATTCCATGTGAACTCTCTTGCACTGAAAAGGCAGTTTTTTTTGTTTGTAAAACAAGCTTCCTTGTGTTTTCTGTTCTGATGGGTGGTTTATTGATGGGTAGGTACGTGTCTTAAAGCCACCAGATTCCAGTATGCAATTCCTCACATTCAAAATCTTTCTGCTGAGTGCACAGTATGTCAAAAACACACAGAAAATAGTATTTCTTTCATTTAAAAAAAAAATTAAAAATCCTGTGTTGGATCTCAAAGTTGCTTCCCCTTGCCAAGCTCCTTCCTAATTTTACAGAGCGCACAACCACAAGGGCTGAGATTTTCAAAGAAGCTGAAGGGACGTGGGTATCAAACTCAGTGGGATTCGCGTATTTAGCTCCCTTAGGCAGGCTTGAAAGTCTCAGACCAGTTTGTCTTTCATTTGCTGAAGCTGCAGTACATGTTAATGCAATGCTACTTTAACCAAAAAGGGCCTTAAAATGCAATTCTAGCCTGGAAAATAACTTTTAAAAAAAAAACAAGCAAACAAGAAGCCTGACTTGTCAGATTCGGTAGGAACAGAAATTAGAGAAATCTTTTCACTTGTAAAGAAAGCACATTAGTTCTGGAGTGTCTGGGGCACATTAAATATGAAAGCCTATATGCAATGTGTAATCACTCTTCTGAGTAGAACCTGACTTTAATGACACATAATGAAGTGCACTTTGACTACTGACACTGCCAGAGGCTTTTTTAATGACAGCATTTTAGAAAAAGAAACAAAATATCCAATCTTGTTAGTAATTTTATTACGATTGAATATTAAAGACGAGTTGGATGGGCAATCTTGAATCCCAAGGAAGTGTGTTTTATACTCTGATACAGAAAATATCTTGTGACAATTCGTTTTCAAATTTCACATGATGTCACAATGGATATTCCTGGAGAATACAACAAAGTTGCCAGAACTCTGTGCAGCATCCTGGGGCAGGTTTCATTCAGGGAATTGAAGCACTGTGCCAAATTTGTATAAATTGGGAGCAGATTGTATCTATCTTATCTTTAATGCAGATTGACCCACTGTTTCCAGCTTACAGTTTGCTCTGGTCCACATTTTTCTATTAAAAATGGTGGCCATTAACTGCATTGTAGAACTCTGGGAGGGGAGACGCATTTGACCAGCCTTCGTGTACTGGGAGATGACACTTGTATGTGATTGCAATCCTTCATTTTTACCAGTTTAATTTCTTAAAATAGTTTGCAGTCAGTTCAGTTGCCTTATTTTCATTGTTAATGCCTCCTTTTCAGGATCACCACCATTAGTATCTATAATCTTGTTATAGGTTCTAAAAACTATTTAGTGTAAAAAAATATATATGTTTTTGTCTTAATTGCAAATGCGTACATGTTAAGACCGTAGTAAATCTTAACCAGATTGTGAAGGGAAGCACAGCCGCTAAATATGGGGGTATTCCATTTTTAAAATCTTGTGCCGAGCTTTGAAATGTAATGTGGTGATTTTTTAAAAATAGCTTTATCAACTGAGGGATTTTTGTAAAACAAACATTTTGTGAAATTCTCCACTACAATGACTGTTTTGTATTATAAGCTGCTTCTGGACCTTTTATATATATCCTGGTTGCTTTGTCTGACTTTGTAATTGTTCAGTAAACGTTTTTTAACTTATTGCAAAACATTTTCTGTAATGAAGCTAGATCCTAAGACATGTGAACATCATTGTTTTTCAATAAAGTTGACACTGCAGTAAATGATCTGTTGCTTCTCAATCGCTTTTAATTTTTAATTTAAATGATGCAGAATTTTCAGGTGAAACTGAAGTGAAGTTAAGTAGTCCATAAAAAATAGAATAGTACAAAAGGGCTTCTTTTATTTTAAATTCAGCTGGGTGTGTGTGTGTGTGTGTGTGTGAGAGAGAGAGAGAAAAAAAATAGGGGAAGATCGGGTGAGGAACTATAGTGAGAATATAGAACTGGGAGCCAGGAACTCTTGGTCTAATTCTGTCTCTGATCTTGGTCAAGTCCCTTGATCAAAAAAAATCAGAGACAGTTTTTGAAAATGTTGGTATGCCCTCATTTTTTGGGCTGCTTGTAGTTACTCATGCTTCCAAATAATTGTATACAATTCTTTAGAATAAAAGGAACATTTACATGTCTGGTCACACCCATAATGTGCTAGGCTCTATTCTATATAGGTTCTTATACTGCATACTGTAGTATGAGTGCCTTTCAGTAGTGTATTAAGCAACATGGCTAATATCTGTTGTGTGTGTTCTCTTATCTCCCCAGGCGGAGAGTTGTGTGCAGGAAAGTGTTTTGTTTATGTTGACTAATATATGCCAGCTACCGTATCTGTGTATTCTGATATTATGTGCAACATATATTCCCAGCATTTAAGTATATATATTAAGCATTCATATAGAAGTTATCAAGGCCAAATTGGCCTGTATCTTTTGTTATTATCCTGTACACACACATGCGAAGTATCCCGTAACACCTTGAAGTGAGCTTGGGCTTGAGTAGATAAGAAAACTGTCAGTATCCGTACATACGATTATTTCCTCACGGCAACATGAAACACATTACCCACAGAAACCTAGAAGGTGTCTTCATGCCTTTTAGTACCCGGAATGCATGTGCTCAGAAGAAAGATAAGGGCGCATAATGACCTAGAATGCGTGGGTTTAGAACAGAAGATAAACTGGAACACCATGGTGCCAGAAATGAACAAGGTAAAAAGCGACAGGTTTCAGAGTAGCAGCCGTGTTAGTCTGAATCCGCAAAAAGAAAAGGAGTACTTGTGGCACCTTAGCGACTAACAAATTTATGTGAGCATAAGCTTTCGTGGGCTACAGCCTACTTCATCGGATGCATAGAATAGAACATAGAAGAAGAAGATATATAAGCATACAGAGAAGATGGAAGTTGCCATACAAACTGTAAGAGGCTAATTAAGATGACCTATTATCAACAGGAGAAAAAAAAACTTTTGTAGTGATAATCAAGATGGCCCATTTAGACACTTAACATAGGGAAATACAGGTTTCAGAGTAGCAGCCGTGTTAGTCTGTATTCGCAAAAAGAAAAGGGGTACCTGTGACACCTTAGAGACTAACCAATTTATTTGAGCATGAGCTTTCGTGAGCTACCATCCGATGAAGTGAGCTGTAGCTCACGAAAGCTCATGCTCAAATAAATTGGTTAGTCTCTAAGGTGCCACAAGTCCTCCTGTTCTTTATAGGGAAATAGATTCAATATGTGTAATGACCCAGCCACTCCCATAAAAGGACCCAAGAAGGAACTTCACTAATAGTTCGCTTTCTATCCCCAGAGGGCAAACCAGAGGAGTTAGAAAGCAAACTATTAGTGGAGTTCCTTCTTGGGTTCATAGACAAAGAATTAAAGTTCAGGTTTAGAGTAGCAGCCGTGTTAGTCTGTATCCGCAAGGAGAACGGGGGTACTTGTGGCACCTTGGAGACTAGCAAATTTATTAGAGCAGAAGCATGGATCTGTGCTTTATGGGCGTGGCTATAGTAGGGTATAAAAAGATGTCTATAGGGATGTAACTTTTTGGAGTACACCTGTGCTAGGTGAATGTAACATCACTGCATGGGACTGCTCTTCGGAGACTGGTATCCTATAGAACCTTTTCCCTGTACCATTTTAATAAGCCTGGTTCACATTGGTTATGGGGTCTCTTGAGTATATTTCACAACAAACCAAAGTGTGCTCAAACAAGTGACTATACAGTTGATCCACATTTAGGATTTTTAATATATACACATGTGGCTATGTTAGAGAAGGCAATGGCAAAGAAATGCACCTTGCACTTACAGCAGAAGGTGGTGAGGTTTGTGATGGTACTTAATTCCTGGAGGAATTAATTCCACAGTCTTTGGCTAGCCCTTGAACGGTGGTAACTGGAATTCCCATGCTGGGGGAAATTGTGAAATTTCAAAAAAAAATTTTCAAAATGAAAAAAAAATGGAAATTTCCTGCAGTACAAGAACTCGCGTCATTTGGTTTCAACATTTTAAAAATGTTTCCGAGGGTCCCTGCGTAGGAGCCCTAGAAGCTGGGGCTCCCAAGGCTGTTGAGGAACTGGAAGCCCTGGCAGCCCCAGCTCTGGGACAATCAGCTTGGAAGACTGCCCTGGAGCCGAGGAGCCTGCAAACGCGAGCTCCGCAGCATCCCTCTAGGCAGGCTGCCAAGGAGCAGGGAAGCTGCAGAGCTGGGAACAATTTTTCCACTGGAAAATTGAAAATTTCCAGCAACATTGAGGTTTTTCTGCAGAAAAATGTCAATTTTTCCAGAAAGTGAATTTTTCTGTTGAAAATCAGACAGCAACGGCCCAAACAACTCTGTCTTCGAGCATTGTCTCAACACATATGAAGACCCCGGTCTAAAGAGTTTACCATCCATCAAGTCCCTAGATTAAGTACAGAAGGGCCAGTATAATCATCTAGTCTGATTTCCTACGTAACACCGTCCAGAGAATGTCATCAAGCGATTCCTGCATTAAGCCTATGATGTCTGGTCGAGCAAGAGCATGTCTTTTGGAAATGTATCTAGTCTTGATGTTAAGACTTGGAGTGATGGAGAATCAAACACATACCTAGGTAAGTTTGTTTCAATGGTTAATTACCCTCACTGTAAAAAATTTGCTCATGCCTAGCCTTCAGTTTATCTAGTTTCAGCTTCCAGTCAGTGGATCTTGTTATGCTTTTCTTAAGTTCTGGGGCAGAGACTGTCCCCTTTTTATAGGTGGTGGGCTGGTGGTGTATTTCCCTTTGGGGATGAGAGACTCAGAGAAGAGCGATTTGCCCCTTTTCCCCAACTCCGTCTTCTCCCCTCCCTGCCTTTTTTTGTTAAGATTTTGATTTGCTCAGGGGGAGTTCCCTGTGATGTGGGAAATTCAATGTCAAGGAGAGGTTAGGAGCTGAGAGGGTTTACTTTCTGTGTGTACCTTTCTCATTGTTCCAGTCTATGTAGCAGCAGCCCGAGGTTTAGTGTATGATGGTGATTGTCTTTCCAACAAGAACAGGAGACTTAAGAAATAGAGTTCTGCTCCTTTTTCCTTTCTGCTCCCGGGAGACCTTATCATGTGAGCATGAGTGAGTGAATACACCGAGAGCTGGAACACTTGCTGTAGGTGTAATTGAGGGGAAGATTTGGGATGGGTATATTTCAGTTGTCCTTTTGTCAGTCTGCTGGAGGTGCGCTCTCCGGCACCTGGATGAAGGGGTAGCTTTGAGGGCTTGGGCTTTTGATTTCTGTGGTAGCAGGCATGGGGCAATGATGACATGGCAGAAATAAAGTGCATAGGAGATGTAGGCTGCAGCCGATGTTTCAAGGCTGTCCCAGTGGATTTATCTTAGCTATCTCTCCGGATGCCAGGTTTGTAGGGGGACAAAGGCCTTGATTGTCTTTTATGCTTTTTAGTGTAAGATCAGTGGTTAAGGTACCCACTATACGCAATTTATTGAAAACTGACGCTCTCAACTTTGCAAGTTGACACCTAGATGATGGATGCTGCTGGGCCTATTTTGCATGGCTGTCTCTGGCCTGGCCTTTAGTGCAGGGTGAAACAAAGGTGCAGGAAGTGCACCTGTGATTGCATTTGGGTTTAAATGTACGAGGGCTTCTACATACATCCCCCATCTCCCCAGACAGCATCTAAGACAATATTGCCCACCTTGCGTTTCCAGGGTGTGGATCCCTCTCCTGTAGGAAGCATTATGAGGTGGATTCTCTTCCACTGCTGCTAAACCACCTGTTAGTTCTCCACTTCCTGCCTGAACAGGCTTTGACTCGTATGAGGAGGGCATTTTCCAAAGCTTCTGAGTCTGCTATCTATGGGATAGGGAGCAAGAGGTAAAAATGATGATTTTTCAAATATGATTCTCTCCTGCAGCTCCTATTTGCTTTGAATAGGATTTGGGGGACTCAGTCCTTCTGCAAAATCAGGCCACTTCAATGGAGGTGCCCCACATATGGATTTAGTGCCTGAACTGTATCCAGGCCAAAATCCTAACTCTTCTTCACCAGTGTAAAAGATCCCACCTACTTGCACTTCTAAGAAGACTCTGAAATGAAAGGGTTAAAAAAAGTCCAAGCTAATTTTTAACTTCTGTTCCTCCACTTCCCCATTGTAACAATGGGGCAATAATATCGATCCACCACACAAGCAAGGTTGTGGAGACAAATTCATGATTGTTTTAGAACTTGGAGTTCCTCAAAGAAGCTGAAGGGGGGGGGGCGGGGAGTACAATAATTACCTTACAAAATATTTTTAATCAGTCTAGTCAGATCAGATCTGTTTTCAATTAACCTTTTCCCTCCCAAAATAGAAATAAGTAGTTCCATTTTCCTGTTGCCTACGATTTCCACTGAAATTCCAGACAATCAGGTACCAACAGCACAAGTTGTCTACATATATACTAGAAACATGTCTGTTTGGCATTGCATGGGAACTAACCCCCCTCAACGGTAATGAAAAGACTAATCTTTCCTAAATCTCTTGTAGTCCAATAATCTCCTAGGGTGCTAGATCCATGATTAAAAACACTGCTGAAAGCAGCTGTCTTATTGTTTTTTTAATTATAACTCCACACTTAGTGGGTGTTGATTTCCTGATAGTGTCATGGCGAGTGAGGTGTTCAGTTTCCCGTGGCTGCTGGGACTGAATGTTCAGAGAGGCTTACTTATTCAGGTGGTTCAATGGATACTGGGGAGATGGAAAGAGTGAGTCCCGTTCTCGTGGATTTCATTTTGTCAAGAAGGGTTGTCTTTTATTTGCAGGCATGAGCCTGAAGACAAAAACCAGCTATCAAATGTCAGATGGAGAGCAAGTCTTGTTAATTATTTTTTCCGTCTATGTCTCAGCAGCTGTTGGCCAAAAAGGGTTTGAGTTTGAGTTTAATCAGACAGTCAAAAAAGAAATAATCCAATCAATGCCTAGGCGAACATGCTCATTGTTGGAGCTCAGCAAAAAGAAGTCCTAGAGAATGTTTTTTTTTCATGGATTTAGCTTCTTTCCCCTTTGCTGTTTTTCCTGACTTTCTTGGATCTATTCATTTAAAATCATTCACCAAATAATTATAGAAATAAATTTTGGATTTGACATTAGCTGTTCACTAGGACTGTCCAATAATTTGACATTTGAGCTGCATTGGTTAGTTTTTGATTGGATGCAAGTTGCATGATACTGTTTCTGCTCTCTGGTTGGATGAGTATAACTCCTAGAATTGGGTTTTCAATGTAGACTCAAATTTATAAGCTAAATATTAGCTTTTTGTGCATATTCATTGTTTCCTCAAATATCTCTGGTAGTAAATGTGTGCACTTAAGTATTTACAGGAAGTAAATGCAAAAAGTGCATGAATGTTATTCCTGCAGCCATCCTTTCCCTATGACAACATGAGGAAGATGGGGTTGACCAGTTTTACATTTCAATGAGTGGTGAACACAAATAACCAGCATTCTGTGTTCCCTTACCAAGGCAGCTTCACATAGAAGCAAATATCAGGCTTGGGGCCATTTCATCTTATATAGCAAATGGAAATAAGACTCGGCCAAGGTTTGGGAACAGGTCAGGGAGCCAGGAATTCCTACGTTCAGCCTCTGATTCCCCAGCAGCCTGGAAAACCAAAATGAAGGTTCCACCTTTTTTTTTAAAAAAGTGGCAATACGAAGTTACATTTCCCCAAACAACCCGCCCACTAGTCTATTATCTGCTTCCTGGCCTACAACTCATTCCATCTGGACAGCTAGGTCATGCAGATGTTTGTGTCTTCCCTTAAAGGCTTTATAAAGTGGGTCTTAGGACATGCAGATATTGTAAAGCATGAAGAAGCTGGAGCAAGATGAGGCCCGAGGTAACGGATTTTAAATCGGTCATCTCTGGCCTGAGTGCTCTGTCTGCTATATCTCTGGCATGCAGCCTAGGTGTGTCTTCAGGTGTGTTTGTTTTTTCCAAACCTAGAATAGTGGCCAGTGCAGATCACTGCATTTAGGATGGCCTGTCACACTGAGCACAAGTCACTATCTAGTCATTTTAAAAATGAGCCATGTGAGCTTGCATCCAAAAACCCAGCTGACCAACTATTTGAACAAAACGAGAGCATTTTTGCCAATTCAATAATTCACATAGATTTAGATCAATTTAATTCCAACTTCGCTGATAAACAGTCAAAGTCTCCATTGGGCAGAGCTATGGCCTGAAACATTTTGGCCTCAAAGCTGTTTTCATGGGATAATGACTGGTGACAAGGGGCTCTAGAACAGAATGGCCAGTGTTGTTCTTTGTTCTAGGCATTACTCTTGCCTCCCTACAGGATGCTGGAGCCCCAATGAGGGGTTGCTGTTGCATCTCTCGATGGCTGTGAGAACAGTTATGTGATGGGAGAATGAGAAAGTTGCAGGAGGACTGGATACAGAAGAAAAATGTTCTATTTTTGCATTGAATGCAGCATTTGCTAAACATTGTCAAAGTTTGACTCAGACTCACAATTTATCAGACCACTCTGTTTTATTAGCAAAGCTGCTCTGCTAATACATTTAGAAGTGAGCCCCCCCCCCCCCCCGAGTGGGGCTTGTGTCTCTTAATTTATACAGTTTTTTGGAGAACAAGTTACAGAGAAGTTACAGACGAAAGAAGAAAAAGATTTTAGTCACCACCCTTCGAGATCCCTGAGACCAGTCACGTATCTTCAATTACCTGCCACCCTTAACAATCTCCTTTAACAGCTTCCAGTTAACTTAACTAATTGCCCTTCACGCCTTCCATTCTGATGCCTGCTTCTTAGACGTGCTGGCTCTATCTTAATTGCTTCTCCATTCAAAAGCTAACTGTCCCTACGTGTGCTCCGTCAGATACTTTGTAACATGTTTTGGCATGCCCTCTCATATACAATGTATCCAGCATGTTCCCTTATACAAGGTTATACTTATACAATGTTATACTTCCACAACATCTAAAAGTTGAGTTCTGCTTCAGAAAAATGAAACCGATCACTGCCCCACCCAGAAACCTTATGTTGCTAAAGGCCATCCATCTTAATACATCCTCAGTGACCCCACCCTGTCTTGTCCTTTGGGCTCTTCCAGGGAGGGGGATGTGCCACACACCTTGGTGTAGATCTTCCTACCATGTCCCTGCAGCTCCTTTCTTATATGCATTGATGAGCCGTGAAATAATTAACAACATTGACATTTAAAGTATCATTGCGGGCATCTGAGTTTGATCCCTGAGATCAGTCGCAGGAGTTCATACCTCAGAGTTGTTTTTCAGGTTGTCTGCAAACTCAGGCAGAGTTGCTAGCTCAGTTACACTCACTTCACAGCTTGGTGGGTTTGTTGTTGTTGCTGGTTTGTTTGTTTGTTTTGCAACCATACTAGCTGGAGACTAATTTTTAAAAGGTTAAAATAAAAGCTGGGACTATGGAGGCTAATTGAGAGGTCTATCTGTCCCACTCCAACCCTTCCAACTAGCCTTGCATTTTGGAAAATGCTGATGGTTCAATAACCACAAAACTGTATTAATGCAGCTATAAGATTGAGATTCTACTTGTGCAAATGTCTGGACAGTTGAGCAACTGAAGTGTATTTCCCTTTGCTGAAATTTTCAGATGTCGGTACTAGAAGTCTGGCACCGCGATCCATCTTGAGGATCCATTTAAAGTGCTTGCTATGGAAGTGTTCAGCACCCACAATTTCTGTTGTTTTCAGTGGAAGTGTTGGATGCTGAAGACCTCAGAAAATCAGGTCAGTGGTTTAGTTGGCCTAAATATGGATCTAGGTGCTGGCTCTAGGCATCTGAATTTGACAACCTTGATCTTTGTGTTAATGCCCCCAAAGTATTTTGCACTACTGTATGTGATGCTTGCTTTAATATAACACACCAAAGAAAGTTGCTTAAACTAACTTGCTGCATCAAAAAAATCCAACCTCTCCTCCTACCCCCTGAATAGTTCCAGTGTCACAAATAGGCCTGCTAAACATTAATCAAGTCCATCCTCTGCCTGTGACCAGCAAATAACTAGCCTCTAGGGATTCAGCGACAGTATCCCCTACTGCTGTCCTGCTTCCTTCCCTTTCCAGTCACTGGGGTCTGTTATGTTTGTGTGTACACTGATTTGCCTTGAGATGTGAGCAACTTGATGCTGGGAGTTTGGCTCTGATTTTCAAAGGTGCAGCTAAGCAGCTATCACTCCAGCTGAAACCAGTGGGACTGGTGGGCGGTCAGTATCTCTGAACATTAAGTCCCTGTGCTGTCGTCTTTGTCTGCCGAAGGGACATGCCAAATTACAGCTATAGAAATAATACTGTCATTATGTGGCTGAGTCATCACATCTTTGACTCTCCTGAGTTCTGAGCAACTGAATTCCTAACATTAAGGCTGCATCTAAATAATTTTTGCATTTAATCTCCTTGGCATGAAATAAGAAAGATAAATAGAAAAATGGCAGGAAATCTGTATGTATTTTTTAGAGCTGGTTGAAAAACTGATAATTTTTCACAAAATCTTTGTCTCAGATGTTGAATTTTCAAAAGATTTCAACTAGTTTTATTTATTGTGTTTACCCATGTCTATATATAAACAACTAAAATCCACCTGACTTGTCCTCTAGGTGCTTGTTACAACATTTGACATTGTGCAGTGCATACAAAAAGAACAACTTCTTATCCTCTCCATGCAGCAGAAACAACCAGCCAAAATATTAATTTATAAATACCCTACTGTACACAAATACACTAACCCTCATCACCACCCATCTCATCAAAAGCCTCCTGGCTTGATTTTCAGAGGGGGCTGAGCACCCAAAAATCCCATTGACTTCAACACGCATTGCAGGAATCCAGCACGCTTAAAATCAGGGTATAGTGGGTAGTATTAACTGCAGTAATGGGCCCTTATACTGCAACTGAGAAAGAAAGCTGACTATTGGAACTGACAGGGTAACCTAACTCACTTCTTTATCACAGAGAAAGCTGATCAGAATGTGGTACATTAAGGCAGAAAAGACCAAGGTTTACAAAACCAAGGTTTGAAAATAGCAGGGCTAAGTTGCACAGTGGTAAAAACATTTGAGCCTTGTCTAAATTACAGCTTCCTCTGTTGCTACCACTGCTGGGAATTGTGAGTCCTAATTTGTGAGTCTAGTGTAAACAAGGCTCTCCAGTCTGAAATCTTTGCAAGACTGGAGCTCCACTCCTTTGGGGCTAGATTCCAATATCCTCATTCTATGCATGGCTCTACTGTAATCAAAGGGACTACTTGCAGAATGAGGTACTATTCAACACAAAAAAGGGGTCCAAAATCCAGCCCTTTGTGCTTAGGAGCATGACACCAATCAGACTTCTTGTCCTGTAAAGTCTGGTGGACTTTGTTAACATGCCATGGGTCTGCTGGACCTTACTAAATCCTGCAGACTGTTGAAAGTCTGCCAAACCCTTAACATGCATTATAAAGTGCACCGGACTTTTATCAATGCAGGGGCTGAATGTGTTTCTTACAATGAAATGAATAACTCCAAAAATAAGCCCTTCCAACTTCTCAGAAAAAATCGTAAGCATAAAAGTGCATCAAGGGCTATTGAATTAAACAAGCATAAGGTTCTCTGTCATGTCACTTTTGGGTGACCAGAAATTAATATACTTTCCAAAAAGAGAACTGTACTTTTTTAAAAAAATCCCATATATCTGAACTGCAGCTTGTCCTTGACTCCTGACATTTTGAACATGCACTAAATTGTCCTCCAGGCACAAGACCACATGGGCAAAATTTAAGCGCAGAGGGGCCTTTTATTGTTGTTGTTTTATTTTAAGAAAAGGGAGCAGGGTGAGCACATTTTGATTTCTGATGGAAAGCTTGCAAGACTAGCATCTCTCCATCCCAATCTTGAATGTTGCTAGCTGACTCTTCCCCCTTTGGCTGGGGTTTGCATCAGCACAAGCACAATTTCCACGCATTCTTTCAGTCTGGAAATGAAACAATTTTCATTAATGGAAACCTGGTTCTCAAGCAGAACAATTAGACCCACTTCAGATTGAATAAAGATAAAAGCCCATTAATTTGGATGGAGAACTCTTCTTCCGAGGCAGCCAATTGTGTAATCAGGCTGCCTCCCACCTGACTTGATGAGTAATTAGGAGATAGTCCTCTTTTTGTATGTGCATGTGTGTCAACCTTAACACACTTGTGTCATTGTCCCATTGGGACTTCCAGGGGGGAAGAACAAGTAGATGGCCAAAGATCAGGGAGAGCAGATTTGTTAGTGTGGCTAATTAATTGGTATGCTTAGGGTTTTTGTTTTTTGTTTTTTTTTTAAAGCCAGCTGAGAAGTTTCTGACAGTACACCATGACTGATTTGGGATGTAAAAAGCCCAGTGACTGCACCGTATCCAGGCTGCTCAATGTCGTGGAGAGTGAGCTCCAAGCTGGCAGAGACAGAGGGGACCCGACTGAGAAACAACTCCAGGTTGTCTTGGAGGAGGCTGCACTGTGGCAGAGGTTCAGGGAAGTCACTAATGAGATGATTGTGACCAAGAACGGCAGGTGAGTGCTGTACTGTTCCCAGTGTAATTAGCGTATCCTACGGTATATGGGGAATATTAGCAACTGCTGTTTACATAGGCTAAAGAAAATTGTAGCCATGGTATAATGTTGTTAGTGCTGTGTGTGCATCCACATATCCTGTGCAGGGAGGGAAAGGCAGTCTCAGAGACAGCCTACAAACTAAGGAGGGGGTTCATGTTCCTTTCTGAATACTGACAAACTATCCCTGTGCCCTTTTAGCCCTGATTGTAAGAGACACTGCAAGAAGGTATTTATTGTCTTGGGACTGAACAAAATACTAAAGAACATTTCCCAGGGGAAGGATAGTTCCACCTCCCCACCCCACTGCAAGGGCTTTACAAATGATTCCCTCTGAACACCGCTTATAATGATACTCAGTGCTTAGACGGTAGCTTTTCGTCTGTAGGGCTGAAAGTGCTTTACAAAGGCAGAGCAGTGTCATTATCCCCATTTTACAGCTGAGGAAAGTGAGTCACCTGCCTGAGATCACACAAGTCAATAGTAGATCTCAGACTAGAACTCAAGTCTCCCAACCTGTTGACCCAGCCGCACTCTCTCCTGTCTTTGTTGCCCTGATATGCACTCCCGTATAAACAATTTATGCTAGAAATGGGTGCAAGACAAGCCGGTTGGCAGCATATTGGTGTGGTACAGATTCAGCAGTGCTACTGCTCCATCGTCTTTGGCAGAGAACTTGGAAACTTGGCTGGAACTTTGGTAAATGATTTATTTACAAGATCTTAGGAAGTCAAAATATTGTCCTTTGCATTGCTCATGATTCTTCTTAGCTGCTGGGCACAGTCAGTGTGTGTGGCACTCTACAAAATGCAAAGGAGGAGACAATGCTAAAGCTGAGGCCTTACTAGTGGAAAAGTCTAGTGCTTTGCTGAGCTGGGAGTGAGGACTGTCCACCCAAGGTACTTCCACTCTAAACTGGGCAGACCATGCCGTTAGATGTGTGACACATTGGGGTGATTAGAGGAAGGTCCAGTCACAAAGCAGGGCTGAGATTTCTGTTTTTAAGAGCACACAGTTCTTCCTTTGCTGGATTGTCACTGGGAGATTTCATAGAAGACCTGCATATTAAGGAAGGATTGGAACAAAGAGGGAGCAAAAGCCAAACGGAAGGGGTGATGTGTGTCAATCTTGCAGAAAGAGATTAAGATCAGCAATTTTCTGATGCAGAACAGGGGACATGGGCTGAACTGTGGTACCAGCTGCTAGCACCTGTCATGGATCATAGCAGATAGAGATCAAAAAAATCTATTAGCTCAGGAAGCCTATCCCACTGCAAAAACAGCTGATATTCGTGAGTTATCAGATATTGAACTGATACCACACTAGTATTGGATTCATTCCCAATAGTGACCTGTATGGAGAAACAGACATCTGTTTCTTCTAAGGTCTTGTCTACATTCAGAAGTTGTGCTCTGTTTAAATTCAATTGGTTTTTAAATTAATGTAGTTAAAGCAGAGCCAACACCTGTGTGGGCATTTGTTTTGCTGTAAGAATGGCTTATTTCAGTTTGTCTTAAACTGTTTCCTAATCAACTTAAGCCAAACCCAGGCAAGCCTGTTTAAACTCAAATAAAAGGGCTTTGCATTGATTTAACTAAATCGGTTACAAATCACACCCTCAGTTAAACTAATACAACTTCCTTTTGTAGACCAGCCGGGAAACAATCAATGTAGACTATACTGCTTATCCCTACACAGAATAGTATTTTACTAGAGGTAAAGCATACAAGTGAGTATGTGTGGATAATTATTTTTGCCATGGGGAAGAGTGAGGTCGATGGGTCTGTTATGATCAGGTGTTCATTAGGGTGACCAGATGTCCCGATTTTATAGGAACAGTCCCGATTTGGGGTCTTTTTCTTATATAGTCTCTTATTACCCCCCACCCCCTGTCCTGATTTTTCACACTTGCTGTCTGGTCACCCTAGTGCTCATGGTTACTTTTGGGTGGGCTATGGATAGCTTTCCACTGATCAAATTCTCAATATTTTTGCTTTGTTGTAAACTCTGCATTCATTATCAACCTGATCCTGCCCCCCCCCCCGAAGTCAGTGAGAGTTATCACTAACATCAATGGAAGCAGGACTGGGTCCCTTCTATAATAGAAAACGTAAGTTGCCTTATAAATAAGCTAAAGTACAGTAGTCTATGGTTTATGGTCCTAAGCACAGTTATGTTATTAGAGGGTTTGGGGCTGTTACTATAAGATCATGTAGGCTTTTGTAAAAAGACCTCTTTGCATTTCTAAAAGTGTGTTTTAATTAAAACCAGAGTGCAAGCTGGAGAAATATAGATAAGGCCCTGAAGAATCTAAGGGGACAGACAAAGTGAGACCTGGTGGAGCTTTTTTTGTATGACTCATGGCCTTTTGCAGGCTGGGGAATCTTAAATAACAAGAAAATACTTGTGATGGGCTTTTCGGGTGGGAGTGTCAAAAGTGCCTGGCACTGGCCTAACCCTGCTGCCATTGAAGTTTGTTAAAACCCCCATTGACTTCAAAGGGAGGAATGCAGAACAATTTTTAAAATCCCATCCTAAGAGCTTTATGAACACCCACAAATTAATCCTGACAACACACTATCAAATCAGTAAGTGTTATCATCTGGGGAAACTGGGGCCCAGTGTGGTGAAGTGACTTGGCCAAGGTCATCTACCAAATCAAAGGTAGCGCTCCGAACAGAACCAGAAAAATGTAAGGCTGCATGGCCTTAAAGTTTAGGACTTAGCAGCACAATTATGACATTATGATTTAATTGGGATTGGTCCTGCTCTGGGCAGGGGGTTGGACTAGATGACCTCCAGAGGTCCCTTCCAACTCTATGATTCTATGACATGTACAATTTAACAAGGTCTAGTAGATTAGTCTCCAGTAGGCACTGATGTTTCCCCAAATGTGCTTGAATCATAGTGACTTCAAGGGCCCACGGTGAATATCAGAATTAGAGACATTGATACTATAGCTGATATATGTGTCCGATACAATGTGATGCTCCGTTATAATAATGTAACTTGCATAGCAGTATACAGAGAATCACAGATGGTAGAGGTAGATACATGTGATGTTTTAGGGATCTCACAGCCCAGGAAGGAGTTCTGTCACTGCCTGCTCCATACCCTGGGGTGTATTTATGCTGTGATGTGATGGCTCAGACCCCTGACACCAGTCGCCTGCCTACAAGCTCAAGGTCTCACCCTGGCTTCCACCAGCCTCGTTCTTCCCTGCAGGATGACATGAACAGTCCTGAGACTCCCCAAATCTCTCCTTCATGAATTCCAGGCACTTGGGCTTCCCCCTCTGGCTCCTCCCAGCAGAAGGCATGAAACCAGCCCTCAGACAGCAATTTATTTTGGCATGCACACTCCACGTGGTTTGGGGTAAAACTAAACAAAAGGTTTATTTAATAGAAAAGTCACAGCTCCAAAGATGAAAGAGGAAGGGAAACAAACATACAAGTTACACAGAAAATAAACAGAAAGATGCAACCTCAGGCTTTCCATTTCCATATTCGATAAAATTCCTTGTCTAATACAAGATTCCTTGTGCCTCTGAACAGTTTCCCAGTGTACACCCTAGCCATAAGGAGCATCCAGTGTTTCATGGACAGCACCTGCCAACCAACTGTCTCTCAGTTTCTGGATGAAAACTTCAGTTTCAATTCTCTTTTTTAAAAGGCTTCCCTGCCCCCGCTCCCCTTTTTTTTCTTTCAGACTAGGGTAATTCATGGTTACTCAGACTGGGGAAATCCCCAGTCATAGGTGCTGGAACTAGGGGTGCTGGGGGTGCAGCAGCACCCCCTGGCTTGAAGTGGTTCCTGTCATATCCAGGATTTACAGTTTGGTTCAATGGCTCTCAGCACCCCCACTGTACAAATTGTTCTTGCACCCCTGTCCCCAGTTGTCTCAAAGTCTTTCCATTAGCTTTAATGGTTCACCTTTGTCCTTTTCTAGGCTGGACAATGGCTGGGTACATGAAGCTGGGTTCATGTACACAGCTGGCTTGGGAGGTAGCCCCTGCCTGCCTGATTGCTTCTGGGCCCTGTTATGCGGTGATGCTCAAGTTGCATCACAGTTACAATTTGCAGCTTTCTATCTATACACATACATACATTCCTAACCGTGGTGTGTACACACATCTCCTAATGACCATCGAGTTCGGAACATTGCAAGCTTTCATAAAAGACCTTACTCAATATGTTTTTATAGTACCATATCATTGTCTACACTCAGTTAAATCAACCATTCATTTCTGGGGTTTAATCCATCTGTTCTCTCCTTGGGGCATCTGCACTCTGATTACTGCAAGAAGTGCTGGACATACCAGTTGTTAAACTGATACTCCACTTAATCCTAGTTCTTGATAGTACGAAACACACAGCTGGGCTGTGATGCTGATGCAGTGAGACTCAGCAGTGTTTTTATTCTGTTGCTATTTATGTTAGAGCTGTTTCAGTATCCTAACCATAACTTAACTCCTGATTTCAAAAGTTTTATCTAAGGTATAGCGCCCACATCACTCTGGTATCCGAGTTTCTCAGAATCGCTAAAGTATTTATCTTCATATCCCCCCTGTGAGGTAGGGAAGTGCTATCATCCTCGTTTTATAGCTGAGGCACAGAGAGACTAAGGGCTGGTCTATGCTGAAAACTTACATTAGCATAGCTACATCTTTCAGGGATGTGAAAAATCCCCATCCTTGAAGGGTGCAGCTATGCTGACCTAACCACTGGTGCAGACAGTGCTCGGTTGACAGAAGAATTCTTCCATCGACCTAGCTACCGCCTACTGGGGAGGTGGATTAACTACAGCAATGGGAGAACCTCTCCCACTGACCCCATAGATCACCCTGTCATACAGCTTTTCCCAAACATAACAAAGAAGCAGAGTTTGCAGCCCCTGTTCTCAACCTCACCTCTTGCTTTCTAAGGTTTTCAGTGGTAGGACATATGGTATAGCAACCTTTCCTCAAAGTAAACTGGGGGTGGGGGGAAGGAGGTTGTGTGCGTTTCCCAGATTTTCCGTTAATATGGATCAACATGGAGAGTCATTCCCATGGACAGCTATCAGTGTTGATCTGCATTATCCCTACAGAAACTTGAATTCTCAGCTCCCAACCGTCTACCCCCAGGCTCGCTTCCCCTTCTGATCATTTTCAGAACACCACTCCGCCACCATGGCACTTTTCCATGGACAGGCCAGAGTGCTGCCCTCAAATCCTCTTTTCCCCACCCCTGCGCTCTCCCAATCACCCCTAGCCTTACTATCCTCCAACATGCTCCCCTCACAGCCCCTCTCCCTACCACAGCCTCCCTGCTTGCCTACCCCCGCAGCTTTTAAAGGTTTCTGTGTATCACTGACATGGCTAACAGTTGGTGCATCTCACAGTTTACAAGCTGAATGAGAGAAGTGTGGGCCTCAAGGGGGAGCGACGATGTAGGTGAGGGGAGTGTGTTAATGAGTGGGGCTGTGGTGAAACAAGGGGGCAATATGTGTTTTGGGGGACCCTGGCCAGAGTAGGCTTATTTACAACATGGATAAAGTGTGTGTGTGTGTGTAAGTAAAACTGTATGATGTATACAATGTAAAAAAACCAACAATCTCCACACATAGAACAAGAAAACAAAAATTCCATGATGCAAAGCTATTTGCTAGACATCAGTAGAATGAATTCCCGCTCAAGATGCACGTGCAACAAGTGTGCATTTTTGTGCACTAAGGGCCTGATCCAAAGCCCACCAATGTCAATGGGAGTTTTCCATTGACTTCAACGAGCTTTGGATCAGGCCTTAATTGAAATGATTTTCCTCACTCACTGTGCACATTAATCAACCGTACAGATACGCAGGTGGCTTTAAAGCCTTGCCTTATTCCATTATAACAGGGTTCAAAAAAGAACTAGATATGTTCATGGAGGACAGGTCCATCGATGGCTGTTAGCCAGGATGGGCAGGGATGGTGTCCCTAGCCTCTGTTTGCCAGAAGCTGGGAGTGGGCAACAGGGGATGGATCACTTGATGATTACCTGGTCTGTTTGTTCCCTTTGGGACACCTGGCATTGGCCACTGTGGGAAGGCAGGATGCTGGGCTGGATGGACCTTTGGTCTGACCCAGTATGGCCATTCTTATGTAGGTATGTTCCATATGTGCCTTCAAGCGTCGTATATAATTCATAGATTCCAAGGCCAGAAAGACCATTGTGAGTATCTAGTCTGACCTCATGTATAACACAGGCCATAGAACTTCCCCAAAATAATTCCTAGAGCAGATCTTCTATAAAAACATCCAGTCTTGATTTAAAAATTTGTCTGTGAATCCACCACGACCCTTGGTCAATTGTTCCAATGGTTAATTACTCTCACCATTAAAGATGTACACCTTATTTCCAGTCTGAATTTGTCTAGCTTCAACTTCCAGCCATTGGATCGTATTATACCTTTCTCTGCTAGATTGAAGAACCCCACCCATGTTAGTGATTTTTCCAAAATGTCTGTGTAGTAAAGGAAGAATTTAAATCTGCCTATGTTGGTATATCTTGTTTATGGCTCCCCATTGGCTGGTGAGGGATAAAGATGGGGATGTGTGAATGATTTCTGAATAGTTTTCTACAAATTAAGATGTTACAATTGTAAGATCTGAATTCTTGCTGTCTTCTAGATCTGTACTACTGTGGTGTAGGGATTTCCATCCACCTCTCCAGTGGAATAAGGTTGATAGCTATAAGAGTCTGACTAGTACAGGACAATATTATCAGTCCTGGTCCCATCAACCAGGGTCATTTTGGGGTGAAATTCCATATTTCAGGTGAAACATGAAAGCATTTTGTGGCTGGTTCTGACTGACCAACAGGAAATGAAAACAAAGTGATGGTAGTCCTTTAACATCATCTATGTTTCAGCCACCGTGAGGGTAATTTGTTCTTTGAGCAACTCAAGGAGCGTCTTTGCAGAAACATACCAACAAGCCTCTTTTATATCAGGACTAATGTTGCTTTCCCCACTTCTGCCTTCTGTTTCCACTACAGACGGATGTTCCCAGTTTTAAAGATCAGTGTGTCAGGTTTGGATCCCAACGCCATGTACTCCTTCCTGTTGGACTTTGCCCCAACCGACGGCCACCGCTGGAAGTATGTGAATGGTGAATGGGTGCCCGCTGGGAAACCAGAACCACCAAGCCACAGCTGCGTCTACATCCACCCAGACTCTCCCAACTTCGGGGCGCACTGGATGAAAGCCTCTGTTTCCTTCAGCAAAGTGAAACTTACCAACAAGCTCAATGGAAGCGGGCAGGTACAGCACGATGTTTCCCATACACCTCTGGTCTTCCATTGCAAGCACCTACCAATCAAGAAATATCAAGGGTGCATTTATGCAATTAGAGGGGCCCTCTTCACCCACAGATGCCATTTATTCTCTGGAGCCCAAATGTAAACAGGAATAAACAGGTCTTAATTGGCACTTTCAGATTTTAATGGACTTCTTGATGTTAAGAGAGACAGAGAGTGCTGTGGGTTATTTAATCATCAGGGCTTTTCATAGTTTGTCTTGTGTGCTGGGTTTTTTACATAGAACTTTAGAGAAAGGGGAAAAAATGGTTGTGGGTATTAGGTTTTTGTTGTTTTTCCCCATGTTCTTTGGTGTAAGTGGAATGTTGGCAAGAGTCAGATACCAGAATAAAAGGCTGCTCCTAAATGAAATAATTACTATGTCTGCTTCTGCCTCATGATAATTATCAATATTCTATTGAGTCAGCTTTGGTCTTTGGGAGGAAACTGCATGTACTAGAAATAAGTGACATTCACTTTGAGCCCCTTAAAAATACAAACAGAAAAATTGGTTTGGACTGTTTTTTTTGAAGATGTATCTGAAAGTAAAATATTGCACACGATCTTTTGTTTGCATATTTGTTTTGTACAAAACTCCTATATTGGATGCTACTTGTCAGCCTAAAGTCAATTTCTTTCAAGTAAATATTTAGGCTTGGAAGGATTTGATTTTTATAAGTAAATGTCGATTTTACCATCTACACACAAGCTGACAAAAAATATTTCCATCGATGATAATCAAAATGTGCAGCTAGGCAAAGTAAGAAAAACACTGCTTGAGAATATATTAGGGTTTGATTTAAGGATACTGATTTTTGTATAGTTTGATGTGATGTTGACAATTTGTGTTTTAATAATTATAAAGCTTTAATTTTTCAAATCTCAACATCTACAGTCATTAAATAATCATCTGACCCGCACACTCATTGTCTGTCATGCCCATAATTTTGTGCAACTGTGAACTTCTATTTATATATATATATATATATATATATATATAGAAAAAAATAGAAAAAATGCTTAAAAATAAACATCAATATTATCTGTCAGAATTATATATAGGTATAAAAAAATCGAATTCTGTCAAACTATAAATATATATAAATATAAGGTTCTTTACTTTAACCTTAGCCCTGAGTAGTATCTCCTTATTGTAGTATTTCTAATTTGTTTGTCACCATTTCTATTATGCTCATCTAGGCACCTCACAAGCCTTAAAATTTAGCTTCAGAGCACTCTTATGAGGTAGGGAATTGTTTATCCTCATTTTATGGATGGGGAAACAGAGGGATTGACAGGTGACATGCTTTGCCCAAGGTCATACAGGGTGACAGTAGCGGAGCTAAGAACAGAATCCAATGGCTGCCACATTCTGGTTCTGCATCTTAACTATAAGACCATCCTTCCTTCCTAATCCCCAGAAGGGAGGATATTTTTGAAGGGTGGGAAAAAATTATGGACAAATTTGGGTGTTTAAGCAAGTCATATCCCCTGTCTGGGGCTCTGCTTCCCCTTCTTTGTTCTTAATCAAAATGCGATCCTTGGAGGAAGGTATTTTATAATAAGAACAAATAATTGTATTGTTCACTGAGCACCCCTTGTGTGTTCAGCACTTTGTAAAACACAGAAAAAGATCATGGTCCCAGTGCTTTTTAGACCATAAGCACCTCCGGGTGGGGATTGTCTCTTATCTGTTTGTACAGCTTCTAGCACAGTGGGGCCTTCATTCTGACTGGGGTCTTCTTTGGGCACTATCAAAATATAAATATTTACTGCTGCATCAGAAGCATCTAATGTAATTCAGCTGGAGTCTGTCCCCGTCCATCCTCGAATGGAGGGAGGAAAGAAGAAATCCTTCTCTCTCTCTCTTTCAGCAGCCAGGAATTGGGGAGGGGATAAAGGGTAGTGTGGAATCACAGAGAGAATGACCCTGGAGAGCTCTGCTGACATTGGGGTTGCACTGTGATGTTGGTACATGATGTCCCCTCAATATGGGACTGACAACAAGTATCAATGACACGATGCAAATACCACAAGGCAAAGTCAGGTCATCACTCATAATTCCTTTGTGGCTCTGTTTGGTGACAAACGTAGCTCTTCAGCTGTTTCAGGCTGGGCATCACTGATGTAGCTGTGACACTCCATAAGAACGGCCATACTGGGTCAGACCAAAGGTCCATCTAGCCCAGTATCCTGTCTTCCGACAGTGGCCAATGACAGGTGCCCCAGAGGGAATGAACAGAACAAGGCAATTATCAAGTGAGCCATCCCCTATCATCTAGTCCCAGCTTCTGGCACACAGAGGCTAGGGACACCATCCCTGCCCATACTGGCTAATAGCCATTGATGGACCTATCCTCCATGAACTTTTTTCTAGTTCTTTTTTGAACCCTGTTATGGTCTTGCAACTCTGGCAAGGAGTTCCACAGGTTGACTGTGCGTTGTGTGAAGAAATAATTCCTTTGGTTTGTTTTAAACTTGCTGCCTATTAATTCTGTCTATCTTCCTTCTTGTTTTCTGCAGATAATGCTGAATTCCTTGCATAAATACGAGCCTCAGGTTCACATCGTTCGCGTGGGAGGCCAACATAGGATGGTAATGAACTGCTCCTTTCCGGAGACTCGGTTCATAGCTGTCACTGCTTATCAAAATGAAGAGGTAGGTGGATAATAATGTCACACAATTTGGTCATCGCTGATGAGGAAATATTAAAAGCCTAAGACCTGCCAGATCAGCACACACCGATGGTGAACATAATCCAGTATCCTGTCTCCCTGTTGGTCCAGAGCGGATTGAGGGCCCATCTAATTGAGTACTCTGTCTCCTTGCTGGAACAAAACACACCCTTGGTCCACCTTGTCTAGAATCTGACTGCAGTATGAGTACAGATGAGTGGTCAGGGTAGTCTGGTATTCTGCCTCCTGCCATACTGGATTGTCTATCTGTACCAGTAGCCCATCCCCTTACCAAGCTGGAACAGACTGACTTTCTGTCTTGTCCAGCATCTGTCTCTAATACTGGCCAGTGCTGGATATTTCTGTGGAAAATATAACTCCTCCACTCCTCCTATAATGCACCCAGACTATTGTACTAGACCCTGGGGAAATTTCTTCCTGACCTCACACTGTAATCAGGCAGTGCCCTGAAGTATGAGGGTTGGTGGCCCTTGTCCCTTTTTTCCCAGAGTTAATGTCACTACAGCTATTATTCATATTTGTATGCAATTCAGCAGCTTTGGGAGAAGTATTCACAATAATACAGAATTTGCCATACTGAATAAGACCATTGGTCCATCAGTTCTAGTTTCCTGCCTTTGGCAGTGACCAATGTCTGTATGCTTCGGAGGAGAGCAATGCTCCCACACAACGCACCTGGCTGACATATAGCCACATGATAAATACAATGCCTGTCTTTTGTTTCACTAACTGAGGCAGAACTGAGTCCATTCAGTTTATGCTGGACAATGCTATGTCAAGTCTCTGTTAAAATTACCTTCACTAACGTGCCTTTTTTTTTGTAAACCCAAGATAACAGCTCTCAAAATCAAGTATAATCCCTTTGCCAAAGCCTTCCTGGATGCAAAGGAAAGGTGAGTTTGACTTTTGCTCAGCTTGATGACTTTTGCTGCTGTTACAGTTAAAATTGTAACAATACTATGAGAAAGATAAGGGGCAAATCCTGACCCCCCTTTCCACTGCTATAAATCCAGAGTAACGCCATTGAGGTCAGTGGTGTTAATGTCAGATTTACGTCACGGTATTTGTCATCACACTTTGGTCCTACATGGGTGAGTGCACTGCTGATACAAAATGCTGAAATATCATTTATTTGTCACATTTTATAATAAGACTACTATAATTACATTACGGTTATCTTTGGTTTTGCTTTTCAGTATATAATTACTACTAATTCGTATAAATAGAAATTTAACAGGTTGACTGTACTTCTTATTAACCCTTCAGTGTTGCATTTCATGCACATAGTGTTAGATTTTAGGTATGTTAGCTCCATTGTATTTATACTTTAATTGTTCTCATATATTCTCATTTCATGAAACTATCCAGTTATATGAATAAGTAGTAACCACAGAGATCAACATAACCACAGTGAAATTGCAATGTAACTGCACTGTAATTACCATACCTTTAAGGTAAAGTGTGATCCATTTAATTAAAATAGTCTCCATAGGAGATCACTGTATTTAAGAAGTTAGAGAGACATGCGCTGTCCGAAAATAAGTGTATTTATTTGTCACCTTTAAATGGTTTGTATGTGCCACCCATGCTAACAAAATATGGCTTTGTCCCCCTCTGGTGGCTGGACCATGTATAGAGGTTTGAGTCTACTACTGCCTTGAAGTCAATGGCCTTGGTCCTTTCACTCAAGCAAAAAGGGCTCATGTACTTAGATCCAGAGCGCTAGGGTTCAATCTCCGAAGATGACAGAGTCAGGGACATTGTTGCACATGGAATGAGGCAAGGGCTCCTGCCTCCTTGACTGCACATCTTTCATAGTACAGAGCTTTCTACAGTTCTCTAGCGGTCAGTTGAAGATGGTGGAATTTCTTTTTTATCTTCATTTTCCCTTCTGCCTTTTCAGTTGATGAAACCTAAAATTGAACAATTTTCAGTTTTAATTTTTTTTTTCCAATTTCCATTTCCCTAACCCTTTTGCCTTCTTTGAATTCAGCACAATGTAACCACTCATTATTTTCTCTTTCAGAAACCATTCCAAGGATACTCCCGAAAATGTTTCGGAAGGTCAACATATGACATATTCTCACCGTAAGGTTTCCCAACATAATTTTACTCATGGGAACTTGAAGAATTATGTAATATATAATAATAGACCTATGTGTAGTGCTGGGGAGGAACTGGTAGTCGTGGTACATGTAGGTACCAATGACACAGGGAAGGATAGGAGAGAGGTCCTGGAGGCCAAATGTAGGCTTCTAGGAAGGAGACTGAAATCCAGGACCTCTATGGTGGCATTCTCTGAAATGCTTCCAGTTCCACGCGCAGGGGCCAGGTAGGGAGGCAGAACTGCAGGGTCTCAATGCGTGGGTGAGAGGATGGTGTAGGGAGATGGGGTTTAGATTCATTAGGAACTGGGGAAACTTTTGGGATAGGGGGAGCCTATACAGGAAGGATGGGCTCCACCTAAACCAAAGTGTATCCAGACTGCTGGCACTTAACATTAGAAAGGTTGCAGAGCAGTGTTTTAACTAAGATATGGGGGAAAGCCGATTGCTGCAGAGGAGCATGTGCAGTATCGTCCTTAGGATTTATGGGGCCCTATACAATATTATTAAACTGGTGCCCCTATGCCTGACGGCAGCCCAGGCTCACGTGTGTATTTTACACAAAGAAAAGGAGTACCTGTGGCACCTTAGACACTAACAAATTAAGGTGCCGCAAGTACTCCTTTTCTTTTTGTAAAATACAGACTAACATGGCTGCTACTCTGAAACGTGTGTATTTTAGATAAGGGTGATCTTTTGAAGGATTTATTTAAAAAACTATGTCTGAAGATCCAAGCATTTAAGGCTAAAGATGAATACTCAGATTGTGCATCTAAAAATCTATGCAAGGATTTTTTAGAGATGTGATTTTATAATCTTCAGCAACATACTAATGAAATATTTTTAAAAGCAAATTTTAAACTAAGGTCCTGTAGGCTAACATGTTCTGAGTAAATATTACAGTAATGCACAACTGTTTTTGTTAGTAAATTCAGAAACTGACCATATATACCTCTGGGTTAGCAAATGCCTGTTAAATGGCTTCATTACCACTTGAATGGCTCTTTAACAGTTTCAATGTTGTGCTAATAGGTCTGGCAGACTGGAAGGCTTTTTCACTTTTAAGTACTAGATCCCCTCTGGAGGCACTGTATGTGAAAGAAAATGTAGAATCAAATGAAGTAAAAATCTTAAATGAATCCACATGTTCCATAGAATCTCTATGGATAGTACTTCCATGCTCTAATAAGAATATAACAGTAGGGATCTATTATCGACCACCTGACCAGGACAGTGATTGTGACTGTGAAATGCTAAGGGAGATTAGAGAGGTTATCAAAATAAAGAACTCAATAATAGTGACAGGTTTCAGAGTAACAGCCGTGTTAGTCTGTATTCGCAAAAATAAAAGGAGTACTTGTGGCACCTTAGAGACTAACCAATTTATTTGAAAAGGAGTACTTGTAGCACCTTAGAGACTAACCAATTTATTTGAGCATGAGCTTTCGTGAGCTACAGCTCACTTCATCAGATGTATACCGTGGAAACTGCAGCAGACTTTATATATACACAGAGAATATGAAACAATACCTCCTCCCACCCCACTGTCCTGCTGGTAATAGCTTATCTAAAGTGATCATCAGGTGGGCCATTTCCAGCACAAATCCAGGTTTTCTCACCCTCCACCCCCCCACACAAATTCACTCTCCTGCTGGTGCTAGCCCATCCAAAGTGACAACTCTTTACATAATCAAGTCGGGCTATTTCCTGCATAAATCCAGGTTTTCTCACATCCCCCCCACCCCCATACACACACAAACTCACTCTCCTGCTGGTAATAGTTCATCTAAACTGACCACTCTCCAAGTTTAAATCCAAGTTAAACCAGAACATCGGGGGGGGGGGGGGAGGTAGGAAAAAACAAGAGGAAACAGGCTACCTTGCATAATGACTTAGCCACTCCCAGTCTCTATTTAAGCCTAAATTAATAGTTTCCAATTTGCAAATGAATTCCAATTCAGCAGTTTCTCGCTGGAGTCTGGATTTGAAGTTTTTTTGTTTTAAGATAGCGACCTTCATGTCTGTGATTGCGTGACCAGAGAGATTGAAGTGTTCTCCGACTGGTTTATGAATGTTATAATTCTTGACATCTGATTTGTGTCCATTTATTCTTTTACGTAGAGAATGTCCAGTTTGACCAATGTACATGGCAGAGGGGCATTGCTGGCATATATCACATTGGTGGATGTGCAGGTGAACGAGCCTCTGATAGTGTGGCTGATGTTATTAGGCCCTGTGATGGTGTCCCCTGAATAGATATGTGGGCACAATTGGCAACGGGCTTTGTTGCAAGGATAAGTTCCTGGGTTAGTGGTTCTGTTGTGTGGTATGTGGTTGTTGGTGAGTATTTGCTTCAGGTTGCGGGGCTGTCTGTAGGCAAGGACTGGCCTGTCTCCCAAGACTTGTGAGAGTGTTGGGTCATCCTTTAGGATAGGTTGTAGATCCTTAATAATGCGTTGGAGGGGTTTTAGTTGGGGGCTGAAGGTGACCGCTAGTGGCGTTCAGTTATTTTCTTTGTTAGGCCTGTCCTGTAGTAGGTAACTTCTGGGAACTCTTCTGGCTCTATCAATCTGTTTCTTTACTTCTGCAGGTGGGTATTGTAGTTGTAAGAAAGCTTGACAGAGATCTTGTAGGTGTTTGTCTCTGTCTGAGGGGTTGGAGCAAATGCGGTTGTATCGCAGAGCTTGGCTGTAGACGATGGATCGTGTGGTGTGGTCAGGGTGAAAGCTGGAGGCATGCAGGTAGGAATAGCGGTCAGTAGGTTTCCGGTATAGGGTGGTGTTTATGTGGCCATTGTTTATTAGCACTGTAGTGTCCAGGAAGTGGATCTCTTGTGTGGACTGGACCAGGCTGAGGTTGGTGGTGGGATGGAAATTGTTGAAATCATGGTGGAATTCCTCAAGGGCTTCTTTTCCATGGGTCCAGATGATGAAGATGTCATCAATATAGCGCAAGTAGAGTAGGGGCTTTAGGGGACGAGAGCTGAGGAAGCGTTGTTCTAAATCAGCCATAAAAATGAATTATAACATTCATAAACCAGTCGGAGAACACTTCAATCTCTCTGGTCACGCAATCACAGACATGAAAGTCGCTATCTTACAACAAAAAAACTTCAAATCCAGACTCCAGCAAGAAACTGCTGAATTGGAATTCATTTGCAAATTGGATACTATTAATTTAGGCTTAAATAGAGACTGGGAGTGGCTAAGTCATTATGCAAGGTAGCCTGTTTCCTCTTGTTTTTTCCTACCCCCCCCCCCCCCCCCCGATGTTCTGGTTTAACTTGGATTTAAACTTGGAGAGTGGTCAGTTTAGATGAGCTATTACCAGCAGGAGAGTGAGTTTGTGTGTGTATGGGGGTGGGGGGGATGTGAGAAAACCTGGATTTATGCAGGAAATAGCCCGACTTGATTATGTAAAGAGTTGTCACTTTGGATGGGCTAGCACCAGCAGGAGAGTGAATTTGTGTGGGGGGGTGGAGGGTGAGAAAACCTGGATTTGTGCTGGAAATGGCCCACCTGATGATCACTTTAGATAAGCTATTACCAGCAGGACAGTGGGGTGGGAGGAGGTATTGTTTCATATTCTCTGTGTATATATAAAGTCTGCTGCAGTTTCCACGGTATACATCTGATGAAGTGAGCTGTAGCTCACGAAAGCTCATGCTCAAATAAATTGGTTAGTCTCTAAGGTGCTACAAGTACTCCTTTTCTTTTTACGAATACAGACTAACACGGCTGTTACTCTGAAACCAATTTATTTGAGCATAAGCTTTCGTGAGCTACAGTTCACTTCATCGGATGCGAGCTGTAGCTCACGAAAGCTTATGCTCAAATAAATTGGTTAGTCTCTAAGGTGCCACAAGTTCTCAATAATAGTGGGGGATTTCAATTATCCCCATACTGAATCATAGAATATCAGGGTTGGAAGGGACCTCAGGAAGTCATCTAGTCCAACCCCCTGCTCAAAGCAGGACCAATCCCCAACTAAATCATCCCAGCCAGGGCTTTGTCAAGCCTGATCTTAAAAACCTCAAAGGAAGGAGATTCCACCACCTCCCTAGGTAACACATTCCAGTGCTTCACCACCCTCCTAGTGAAAAAGTTTTTCCTAATATCCAACCTAAACCTCCCCCACTGCAACTTGAGACCATTACTCCTCGTTCTGTCATCTGCCACCACTGAGAATAGGCTAGGTCCATCCTCTTTGGAACCCCCTTTCAGGTAGTTGAAAGCAGTTATCAAATCACCCCTCATTCTTCTCTTCCGCAGACTAAACAATCCCAGTTCCCTCAGCCTCTCCTCATAAGTCATGTGTTCCAGTCCCCTAATCATTTTTGTTGCCCTCTGCTGAACGCTTTCCAATTTTTTCACATCCTTCTTGTTGTGGGTACATGTCACCTCAGGATGAAATGCAGAGACAAAATTTCTCGATACTTTAAATGACTGCTTATTGGAGCAGTTGGTACAGGAACCCACAAGGGAGAGACAATTCTTGATTTAGTCCTGAGTGGAGCACAGGATCTGGTCCAAGAGGTAACTATAACAGGACCGCTGGGAAATAGTGACCATAATATAATAACATTTAGCATTCCTGTGGTGGGAAGAACACCTCAGCAGCCCAACAATGTGGCATTTAATTTCAGAAAGGGAAACTATGCAAAAATGAGGAGGTTAGTTAAACAGAAATGAAAAGGTACAGTGACTAGAGTGAAATCCCTGCAAGCTGCATGGACACTTTTCAAAGACACTATAATAGAGGCCCAACTTAAATGTATACCCTAAATTAATAAACACAATAAAAGAACTAAAAAAGAGCCACCATGGCTTAACAAGCATGTAAAAGAAGCAAAAAGAAAAGGAGTACTTGTGGCACCTTAGAGACTAACCAATTTATTTGAGCATGAGCTTTCGTGAGCTACAGCTCACTTGAAGTGAGCTGTAGCTCACGAAAGCTCATGCTCAAATAAATTGGTTAGTCTCTAAGGTGCCACAAGCACTCCTTTTCTTTTTGCGAATACAGACTAACACAGCTGTTACTCTGAAACCTGTAAAAGAAGCAGTGAGAGATAAAAAGGCATCTTTTAAAAAGTGGAAGTCAAATCCTAGTGAGGTGAATAGAAAGGACCATAAACACTGCCAAATTAAGTGTAAAAATGTAATAAGAAAAGCCAAAAAGGAGTTTGAAGAACAGCTAGCCAAAAACTCAAAAGGTAATAACAAAACGTTTTTTAAGTACATCAGAAGCAGGAAGCCTGCTAAACAACCAGTGGGACCCCTGGACGATCAAGATACAAAAAGAACACTTAAAGACGACAAAGTCATTGTGGAGAAACTAAATGAATTCTTTGCTTCAGTCTTCATGGCTGAGGATGTTAGGGAGATTCCCAAACCTGAGCCATCCTTTATAGGTGACAAATCTGAGGAATTGTCACAGATTGAAGTGTCATTAGAGGAGGTTTTGGAATTAATTGATAAACTTAACCGTAACAAGTCACCGGGACCAGATGGTATTCACCCAAGAGTTCTGAAAGAATTCAAATGTGAAATTGCGGAACTATTAACTATAGTTTGTAACCTGTCCTTTAAATCAGCTTCTGTACCCAGTCACTGAAAGATAGCTAACATAATGCCAGTATTTAAAAAGGGCTCTAGAGGTGATCCTGGCAATTACAGACCGGTAAGTCTAACGTCAGTACCGGGCAAATTAGTTGAAACAATAGTAAAGAATAAAATTGTCAGACACATAGAAGTACATAAATGGTTGGGCAAAAGTTAACATGGTTTCTGTAAAGGGAAATCATGTCTTACTACTCTATTAGAGTTCTTTGAAGGGGTCAACAAACATGTGGACAATGGGGATCCAGTGGACATAGTTTACTTAGATTTCCAGAAAGCCTTTGACAAGGTCCCTCACCAAAGGCTCTTGTGTAAATTAAGTTGTCATGGGATAAGAGGGAAGATCCTTTCATGGATTGTGAACTGGTTAAAAGACAGGGAACAAAGGGTAGGAATAAATGATACATTTTCAGAATGGAGAGGGGTAACTAGTGGTGTTCCCCAAGGGTCTGTCCTAGGACCAATCCTATTCAACTTATTCATAAAGGGGTAAACAGTGAGGTGGCAAAGTTTGCAGATGATACTAAACTGCTCAAGATAGTTAAGACCAAAGAAGTCTGTGAAGAACTTCAAAAAGATCTCACAAAACTAAGTAATTGGGCAACAAAATGGCAAATGAAATGTAATGTGGATAAATGTAAAGTAATGCACATTGGAAAAAATAACCCCAACTATACATACAATATGATGGGGGCTAATTTAGCTACAACTAATCAGGAAAGAGATCTTGGAGTCATCGTGGATAGTTCTCTGAAGACGTCCACACAGTGTGCAGCAGCAGTCAAAAAAGCAATACTGGATGTTATGAATCATTAAAAAAGGGATAGAGAATAAGACAGAGAATATCTTATTGCCCTTATATAAATCCATGGTACGCCCACATCTTGAATACTGCGTACAGGTGTGGTCTCCTCATCTCAAAAAAGATATACTGGCATTAGGAAAGGTTCAGAGAAGGGCAACTAAAATGATTAGGGGTTTGGAACGGGTCCCATATGAGGAGAGATTAAAGAGACTAGGACTTTTCAGATTGCAAAAGAGGAGACTAAGGGGAGATATGATAGAGGTATATATGTAATCATGAGTGGTGTGGAGAGAGTGAATAAGGAAAAGTTATTTACTTGTTCCCATAATATAAGAACTAGGGGCCACCAAATGAAATTAATGGGCAGCAGGTTTAAAACAAATAAAAGGAAGTTCTTCTTCAGACAGTGCACAGTCAACCTGTGGAACTCCTTGCCTGAGGAGGTTGTGAAGGCTAGGACTATAACAGGGTTTAAAAGAGAACTAGATAAATTCATGGAGAACTAGATAAATCCATTAGCCAGGATAGATAAGGAATGGTGTCCTTAGCCTCTGTTTGTCCGAGGGTGGAGATGGATGGCAGGAGAGAGATCACTTGACCATTACCTGTTAGGTTCACTCCCTCTGGGGCACCTGGCATTGGATACTGTCGGCAGACCTTTGGTCTGACCCAGTATGGCCATTCTTATGTTCTTATTATGGACATAGGATGTGCTAGACTAGATGGTCACTAGTCTTATCCAATCTAGAATCCTGTCACTGGTGGAAGTCAGTACTATAAATACTTCAGAGGAAGGTTCAAGAAACCCTGTAGTAGGCAGTTATGGGATAATCTACCCACAAGGAAATTTTCTTTATAATCCCCGGTATTTAGAGGTTTGCTTGAGCCTGGCAGTTTGAGACTTATAACCTTTCCAAAGCTGTGTTCTTTTTTTTGTTTCTTTAGTAGTATAACTCCGGAAACTCTTGTTATCCCTACAAATGTCCCATCATTATCGCTGGGTGAATGATTCATAAAATATAGGAGGGGTGGTGGTTCTTATTTTATTGAAATTTGGCTTTTCTTCCATTCATAAGCTCTGGTATTGGTGAAAAATGTTTTCTTTCCAGATTTTTCACTGAAACATTTTTACTGACATTTTTTGCTTCTTGCCCATTCCACAAACTATTTTGATTTCATTTCCCATTATTATTTCTAATTGCCACCATGTACTTTATATAATCAGTCACACTGGCAATTCTGTTCCCATCTCTAAATGAACTTTGGATTGCCCATCTTGCTTGTTTTGTTCACTAATGAAATTGTTTGTACAAATGTCCATGAACAGACTGCATTATGAGGTCCCATCCATAGCAAACAACAAGAAGATATTTAATTTGCTCAGTAGTTCACAAGAAAGTCACAGCTATCTGCTCAGTATTAATAGTGGGTGTTTTGTGCATCATGGCCCTCCAGTGTCTGGAGGCCTACAGAATAAAACTCTTCTACTTCAGTTTGGTTGAAGAAGAGCCTCTTTATTTCCAGTAGTAGGTCCATCTGTTTGCATGCCAGAAGGCCCCGGGTTCACGGTCTTCCCTACCATACATATGGGTAGCTGGCAACTATGGTATCTGTATGTACAGCACACAGTGAGTGTTACAGAATATGTAACCCATTGATGTGCAGCATATGGAATTGCTTGAGAGGCAGTGAGCTCAGCATTGTGGATAGGCGTAAAGGCGTCAAGTTACATCATTCTTTAGAGAAATGCCAAATTGAGGTGCAGTTTGGGTGGATTCCAGAAGGAGGCAAATCCAGCTCTCCTCAGACCAAGGAATAGATGAGTCTTCTGTGTGACTTTTGAGGGAAGTGAAAGTTGGAGTGAGGGATCAGGAAGCGATCCTAGAAGACAACTCTATTCAATATAGGTTTCAGAGTAGCAGCCGTGTTAGTCTGTATTCGCAAAAAGAAAAGGAGTACTTGTGGCACCTTAGAGGCTAACCAATTTATTTGAGCATAAGCTTTCGTGAGCTACAGCTCACTTCATCAGATGCATACTGTGGAAAATACAGTGAGGAGATTTATATACACACAGAACATGAAAAAATGGGTGTTTATCATGCATACTGTAAGGAGAGTGATCACTTAAGATGAGCTATTACCAGCAGGGGGGGAGGGGGGAAACATTTTGTAGTGATAATCAAGGTGGGCCATTTCCAGCAGTTGACAAGAACGTCTGAGGAACAGTGGGGGGTGGGGGAATAAACAAGGGGAAATAGTTTTACTTTGTGTAATGACTCAACCACTCCAAGTCTCTATTCAAGCCTAATTTAATTGTATCCAATTTGCAAATTAATTCCAATTCAGCAGTCTCTCATTGGAGTCTGTTTTTGAAGTTTTTTTGTTGAAGAATAGCCACTTTTAGGTCAGAAATCGAGTGACCAGAGAGATTGAAGTGTTCTCCGACTGGTTTATGAATGTTAAAATTCTTGACATCTGATTTGTGACCATTTATTCTTTTACGTAGAGACTGTCCAGAAAGGTGCCACAAGTACTCCTTTTCTATTAATATAGATATTGATTTGTCTGACTAAAACTAAATTGCCTGTTAATTATAATTACATGAATGGTGTCATTTAAAAAAAAAGACACATGAAACCCATCTCCTGATGTTTACCATGGCCCTGAGGATTAAATTTGACTTGTAGGCTGTATGAATTTTGCTCATAACACATAATGTACAACTAACACAAGGTACATGCTTCTGCTTGGGCTATTTGAACTCCAGGGTATGAAAAATTCTCTGAATTAGCAAGTGTCCCTCTAAAATCTGAGTGGACAATCAATACATGGAAGTGCCAGGTTAATAGCCAAGATCTCTTGCTTTGTAATCTTGGCAGATTTTGCATGGGGTTGGTACCTTGCTATCATCTTTTAAATAAGAGGGCAAACTGAGGTCCTGACCGTTTATGCTCATTAAAGATCCCCTAGTACTTTTCGTAAGAGTAAGGGTATCAACTCTGTGTGCAGGCCAAATTACACCTGCAGGTAACTAACTTTGTTTTCCTAAATCTGCCCCCCCCTCATTTGAATTCTGTAGTATTCTTCACATTCTGCCTTAACTGTTGTGTAGTATTGCTCTTTGTTGATGAGAAGCTGCCATGTTCCACCCTAGGTTGCATTTCACTGGGGGAGTGAACGGCTTCCTTTCTAAAATTTGTAAAGTGCTGGGGATCATTTGGGATGAAGATGCTATCTAAGTATTAGCAATATTGTGATCTGGTGTCTAAATGTCTTTTTTGTGGCTTGGGACTCATTCTTTGGTACAAAACAAACGCCAGGCAACAAGCAGGTTTCCTACTGTTTGGAATTCTTGTAATCTGGCAGGGTACATTTCTGGGAAGTCTGGTTACTCTCCTTATTCAAATTTTATTAATTTTGCTTCCTGTTTCTTCCTTTCCCCTCGCAGTAGGTGGCTGGTTGATTTCCAATCCAGATGCAGTGTGTGCAGCAGGAAGCTCGAATTATCAGTATGGAGGAGCTTTGTCTCTGCCTGCCCCACATTCCCACCATGGCTGTGAGCATTATGCAGCCCTTCGAGGGCATCGGGCTGCACCATATCCTGCTTCATACATGCAGAGAAATCATTCCCCAACAGGTAAGACTGCAATGTCTCCTCACACACAGCCTGCACAGTTCTTCCTTACATTAAAAGAAACAGCAAAGCAAGAAAAAACAAGTCAGTGGAGAGAGCACAGTGTGTGTCTCTTCTGTAACAGTCTGCACTGAACTCTGAGAACAAAATAGTCCCTGAACTCCACACACAAGGAGAGTATTCAGAAATTTAAAGGTGCAGTTCACAGAAAACAAAAGTATAAAAGTTAGAGGTAGATATGTCACAAAGGCTAAGTAGGTGAAGATAGATGAGAATGAGAGAAGGAGAGCAATTGTGTTTAAATGACTTCTTATTAATTATATCAAAACTCCCAGAACCATTTCAGACCTTCCTTTTATTCCAAGTAATGAAACAGTGTCCCTCCAGAGTCAAAAGCAGCCCTTAAGGGAATGTTAAGAGCTGATTTGGGAACAGGTTTTTGTATTGTCAATATGTCTTTAGAGCCCCCTCTGCCTGAAAATTCTTTGAGGTGCTCTACTGTGTCCTATTCAGTCCTTCATCTTCCTGTTGTGACTGCCAATTAATACCAATCATGGTGGCAGTTTCTCTGATATGGATATATGTTCACAAAGAACAGGACTGAGAGCATCAGTTTGTTTCATGTAGGTCATTGAACAATCAGCAACTGGTGGTAACTTTGCTCATTATCGGCTTAGGCTGCATTTGAACTGACAACACTAGAGATGAAAGGTTCTACATTCCATTTAGAGCAGGTCAGAACTCAGAATTTCTGTTGCATGGGAAATGCTGATGTTTCCAAATTTGGTTTCATTCTGAATCAGAATGAAAAACAAAATTAAATCAAAAGTTCCTACAAAACAAAATTTTTGATTTTTGTTTTGGGTCAGCCAAAATGTTCATTTTTTGATAAAATTAAAATTTCATTCAGATTTTGACTTTTTAAAAATTTTAATATTAGTCATAAGTAGAGCTGGTTGGAAATTTTCCATTGAAACTTGGCTTTGTTGGAAAATGCCAATTGTCTGGACCAAAACGTTTCACCAAATCTCTTGCAGATTGCCAAAACACAAGCAAGTTTTCATTGGAAATCAGCTGGTGTTCTGTTGTCCACAGTTCTGTGCCTGGGAGCCCGCCAGCCCTGCTGAGCTGGCTGGAGCTGGGTCTCTTGGGCTGGCAGGGTCTCTGCTCCACAGCTCTGGGGCAGACCCACCAGGCAGACTGCCCAGAGCCAGGATCCTTGGAGCTTTCAGGGTGCATAGCCCCACAGTAGCCCCACCAAGTTTCCCAGCACTGGTCCTGTTATGAGCCTGGAAGCCCTGGGACATCCAGCTATTCACTCAGCTCTATTTATCATATAACAATACATTTCTAAGCAAAAAATCATTTTGAAATGAAAATTTGAGCCATTCTATTGCGATTAGGTCGGCATGGAACACATCAACCTTTTCAAAATGCTCACCATTTTTTTTCCAAACAAAATTTAGTCAAAATCGACATGTTCCCATGGAAAGTTTAGATATCAACAATATGGCATTTTCCAATGGAAAAATGTTCCATTCAAAATCATTCAGCCAGCTCTGGTCCTGTTACCATTGCTCTGCCATCCAGACGAGTGTTGTGATTCACTTTTTGAGTGAGGGAAACATGAGTAAAGTAAGTTTGTTCTCCCCTGTGTGCTTGTTGTCTCAGGCCTATGGGGAGGAGCCTTTATTAGCCAATTAGATTCTCTCTCAGTCCTGCCTGTTTTCTACATTCCTTCAGTGCCTTGCAATAACTTGGTATAGTCACCAAACTTTTGTGTTTCCTCTAAAGGGAATCTGATTGAGAGCTCCAGCAATAATGTGCAGATGTTTCCAGGACACGATAGCTGGACTTCCTTACCATCCACTCCACATGCCAACTTGCTTTCAGTACCACATGCCAAGGGAACAGCCACTGCTGGTCCTAGGTAATGTTACAGTGGAACCATAGATATTAGAGATGGGACAAGCCCAGCAATTTCTCCTTCACTATGATTAGGCAGCATGGCTTGGAAGCATGAACAAGGGTTTAGAACTCAAGACTTCCCAACCAAGCCTAGCTCTGCCACCGCCGCATTGCATGGCCTTACCCAAATAACTTTACCTCAGTTTCCCAATCTGTAAAATGAGGACAATAATGTTTACCAGCAGGGTTTTGTGAGGCTTAAAGAGTTAATCTTTGTGCTGTTCTTTGAAAATGTAGAGCACTAAATAAATGGTAATTAGTATTATCTCCACCCTTTATCTAGTGCACAGTTGGTCCCGTCAGTCTTTTTTTTAACCTTTAAAAGAGAATACTTAGTCAAGGGAAGGAGAGGAGCGAGTGTGAGCCTGTACTTAGTGTAGGAATGGGAGTCAGGACTTCTGGGTTCTCCTTCCAACAATAGGAAGGCATTTGATCCAATGGCTATATAAATGGGACTGGACGATAGGACTCTTGAGTTCTATGCATGGCTTTAGTGATTGACCCGAAGAAAATCATGCCTGCATTTTATAAATATTCACTAATTGTGGGTTCCTTATTTTCTGGGTGCCCAACCTGAAAATCCTGGCTTGATTTTCAGAAGTGCTGAGCACCTTCAACTCCAGCTGAAATCAATGGGAGCTGCATGTGTTCAGCAGCTCTGAAAGGCAATGTCTTCTTTCAACACACACAAACTCAGGCATCCAAAATTAGTTGACACTGAAATATTTTGGATTTAATCTCTCTGTGTAAAATGAGAACAATAATACTTGCCTCTCTGGGGCACTGTGAAGTCCAGTTCATAAGATGTTACAAAGATATCAAGTACTGTTAACAGAGAAGTTGAAACGTTCTAGAAGTTTGGATGAAGATTTTAATTTTAAAATTCTGAAAGTCACTGGAGAAAACATTAAAAAAAAAAAATCCTCTCCTTTGTTGATCAGCTGCCAAGCTGGTGGAACTTTTTTCAAAATGTAGAACTATAAATCTTTTCAAATTTCAAAATTAGCTTCACATTTCCTCCCCTTTCCCCCCTTCCCCCAAACCAGCCCTAGTTCTTATTGGGTTTTCACATAGGAGTTGCCAGTTGAGACCAATGGTCTGCTGAGTCTGGTATGCTATCACAGTAGCAAATACTGGGTAATGCACTTTACTTTGCCATGTTGTGCCATGGGGACGGGGGTGGGGTGGGATGTTAATCTACTTTGAAATACCTCTTTAAGTTCTATTATGGTTTACCCTGCTTTGTTCTAGCCACTATCCCTGTCTGTGGACAGTCAGCAACAGTGCCCTTAATGTTGCCAACCCGGGCAGTGATGTGAACAGCAGCGCTCCAGGCACGTTCCTGCGAGGTAACATCCCTTTGCCCACCACATCTGCCTCGATGCCTCTGCAGGGAGCAGCCATCAGCAACATGGAAACACCAGGGGAACCCACTCTTGCCAGACTAGCTGATTCTGCCTGGACATCTTTGCATTCGTTTTAATGGGCGGGAAGCTCTCTAGGAATGTTCAGCAGAATCAGAGCAAGATTGACAGGACAAAAACACCTCCTACAATCACAGTTCAGGGCAGGGAGGGGACATGCACACAAGGAACCTATTTCAGCAATGCACCAGATTCCAGGATAAATCTTGCACCTCTCCATTTCCAAATGAGCAATGAAAGATTGAGTCAAGAGGCCTAGTGCAAAGGAGGGGGAAGAGTTAGAGGGGAGCTGGTTTCTTCTTGTATCATTCAGCGCTAGAGCAGACTGTGACTGATCCAAGTCTTTAGAGTAAGCTTTGCTTCCATGTCAAAGCAAAAGGGCCAGTGATTCAGGTCCCAATGGAACAGAAGTGGCAGCTGGGTATTTTAATGGGATTTCAAAGGAATGTTTATTGTAACTTAGGCCAGTCGCAGTTAGATTGCTGGCAGGGACCTCATAATAACAACAACCAGAAACCATGACATCCTCATACAATCCCTGAGCAGCATTTTAAAGTGGAAATGCTGCCTGGAAATGCCATAGTGTTCTTTAATACTTGTTTTATGAAGTTCTTAAAATTCTTGAAGCTAATGTGGAGGAAATTGCCTTCTGTCTCCCTAAGACACTCCCCTCTAGTTTCACCTGTATAGAGTGGTATTCTTCCCTTCCTCTCCTACAGCTATTGTGTAGTCTTTGTGTGCTATAAGAAAACCTAGCAAGAAGTTATGCTAACTGCAGTTTTATTTCACGGATATGGAAGTGGGGACAGAATGCAGTGAACTCCCGCATAGGTATGTTAGCTCTACAGGACTGAGAGGAGAAAAAAATGGTTCAGAGTGATTATGTACATATAGGCCCAGGCCCACAAAAGGTACTTAGGCACCTAAGTCCCAGGGCTGGCTTCACTGTGATCCACAAAATACTGTAGGAGCCTAAACTTACTCAGCTCTTAAATTGCTGCCTCTGGGCACGCACATGGCTGCCTCCTTATCTCCCATCTAAGTCCCTGCAAGGTGGAAGGGTCCCAGTCGAGCATCTATACCACAATTAAACATACCATTAGCCTGAGCCCTGCGATCCGGAATCAGCTGGCATCATGGGACTGAGGTGCCATTTTCTAAAAGATGTAATATTTGGTGGAAGATAAGACATGAGCCAAGCAGGGGTAGCCCTCTTTTACTTGGGAGATCTGTACAGTTTGTGTAAGGACATCCGTTTCCCACACAATGGACAGAATGGATTTCCCCAGTCATATCAGCTGGGTTAAATGTGCCAGCAGGCGAGGTGTGTTGTTCCTTAGGGAAATGTGCGACTGCGGAGAGGATTTTGAAGTGGCACTTGCTCTTAAAGGCAACTCAAGAGAAGAGTGTGAACAACTACAATTGGTCAGGACCTCTGTTCTACATCTTGTCAAGTGTTGCTGATGTCACTGTGTGTGTGTGTGTGTGTGTGTGTGTGTGTTCTGCAGACATAATCTTCTGCCAAGGTACAATGGGATGGGTGCCCAGATTTTCCCAGAATGCACTCATCAAACATAGACCTGCATGGCAGCATGAAAAGCATGGATATGGAGCCATGACTGACACATGGCTCTGTTGTGGGAACAGCTGTGTGGTGGCACGGTTCAGCCACGCTTGTTGTAACTGGCTTAGATGAGCATGTCAGGACCTGGTTCCAGAAGCATGGTTATGTGGCATATTGAGGACTGTGCTGAAATTGCAAACTATCACTTTAAGAGCAGGAGGGTTTCCTGGTCCTGCATCCAGCCTCAGGAGCTCTGTAGGGAGGCATGTGACCAGCAATCAGTCTGTAGCCAGCCAGCCTAGAATAAGCTGGAGTGAGTTGTGCCTCTCTGTCTTAGGGAGCAGCCTGCTTTGTGTCTCTGCTCTGGTTTTGGTTCTTGTGTGTTATCGTTCTGAATTCTAAGAAATAAAGTAGTGTTACACTGCAACTTTCAGCAAGAACATTTTTTGTTTTTATCCAACTTCTCTGTGTGTATGCTGTGAACATAACAGGTTACACTTGTATTGTAGCCGGGGCTACAGAGGGAAGGGCGCAGCTAATAAAGCATCTTTGTTTAGCTGCACAGTGCCCTCCACACCGTCTGACCGAGATGGAAAAGCACCAGCTATTGAGTGGCCAGCAGTACTTCCAGCAGTGCCTTGCTTTCTCCCCCAGCCTGTGACTCCAAGTGCGTGTTGGCATCAGTTTGTAGTGTGTGCACTGTGCAAATATCAACTCAGCCACTGGTGATTCCTTGTTGCAGCCCTCTGGCCCTTTCCCCACTCGTGAGAGACACGGCTCATCAAACCCACACCATAAGGCGTTCAGTTCCTAAGTTCTCATGTTGATCATTTATTTCCCAAGACTAAACTTTTTTTGTGGGTGTGGTGAGACAGTTGAAGCACGTGCTCCCATGGGCAGATGATTATTTATTTAGAGTCAGGGATACCGTATTTATTGCAAGTGAGATTTTAATTTTATTCTCCCAGTGTGGAAATCTCCTAATTCTCGATGGAGGACACGTAGAAGGAAACAAAGAGTCGCTAGGAACTCTGCAGTGCTGGAGTGCAGGCAGTGCTCTGTCTGTCCTTAGAAAGTCCCATTTTTTTACTTTACACTATTTGACAGTCTCTCAGCTTACAGTGTAATAGGGGAAAAGTGGTTCTGTGACCTTGTGGGTTTGCCCATGACAAACAGGATACAGAATGTGCATGGAAACCAAAAGGCATCCTGGGGACAGCCGGAATACCAAAACACCTTGAATCAGACACTGAGGGAAGACCTTCCAAAAAGCACTTGTATTTTCTTTTTACCATATCATCTAAAGCTGTAGGTGGTGCTCTGGCTCTAACAAACTTGGTGGCCCTTTAAAATTGCCTTTGAACTGTTGCTTACTGATTGCTATGATTTGTAACAGCCATTTGTTTGTGTGTTTTTCCTGTTGCAAGATTTCTTTTTAGAAAGGGACGAACATGGCCTGGACAAAAAATAGAATTTTAACTTCCTGATGATAAGAGATTAGCAGAAATCACATTGAAATATTGTGGCTTATGGTTTAATATGGCATAAACTAGTCATTTGCTCTATCTATTTATACTGTGTTTGTCCCTGTGGTAAGTGAGCACCTATACAATGCAATCCTGGTGCTGTTCTGAATAACTTCACGCTTGTCTGTCTGTACATATGTACAGAAAGGTTAACTGGGTCTTCAGAATGGCCAGACTTTTAAATTGTACTTGATTATGAGGTACTGGGTGAAGGGGGTGCTCATATCATATGTAATTGGAATCGTAGGATCATAATAGATATAGAAAAGTCCCATTACATGATGGAATCCATCCCCTGCTCGGGAAGATGACTGTCCCCCAAATCAATTTCATCATGTCTTATAAGATGCGGAATTTGCACTGTGACCTCAGTTGAGAGGCTCAGAAGAACTGGGTTTCAGAGTAGCAGCCGTGTTAGTCTGTATTCGCAAAAAGAAAAGGAGTACCTGTGACACCTTAGAGACTAACCAATTTATTTGAGCATGAGCTTTCGTGAGCTACAGCTCACTTCATCGGATGCATTCAGTGGTTCTCTTTCTGGCTCTACACTGACCTGCAATGAGACTGTGGATAGGTCTCTGCCTCTGCTCCCACACCATTAGTCTGCTGTAGGTCTTTAGACTGTAAATTCATCAGGACAGGGACTGTCTTTTACTGGGTGTCCATACAGTCCCTATTGCAGTGGGACTCTGGTCTCAAGTGGGGCCTCTAGGCAGCTCACAGGAAATTAATAACAATGTAGTAAGATATTAACTGTCTCCATATACTGGTTGTGTGTGTGTGTATTAGGTTTGCTAGAATTGTATTAATATATTGATAAAGATAAAATCAATTAGTAGAACTCCTTCATTTCTAAAATATAAATTATTTCCCTACTGACTATATATATATATATATATATATATATATATAAATTGAGTAGGAAGATCATTTGTAAAGTTTTTAAAAATGGTTTTTTTGGCGCAGTTATTGAGGCATAACTCCTTTCTAGTGACTGTGGAATGAACGACAGAAAGAAATGTTTAAAGAAACTTTCACACTGCAGCAACTTTGAAAGGAATGGCAGCAGTTTCAAAGCCACTACCTAAATTACACAATCAGTCATTTTCTGGGAGCCTATTGCACATATCTGTGTGCAGGTAAGAGATGTTTCCATCCTGGCTCTACTTGTGTTGTGTACATAGCTGTGTAACAGTTATGGTTTTGATTTCTGTGTTGTGCATCTTTGCATTTCTTGGGGCCTGATTTTCTGTTGCCCTGGATCTTGTGCAGTCATTTACACTGGTGCCAAGTGGGTGTAAATTGCTTCCACATCAGAATGGTAGTATTTTATATCCACTCTGCAGTCACTTTCCGCCACTGTAAATGAATATGCAATGTGCAGCGCAACAGAGAATCAGGCCCCTAGAATCTGGAGACAGCTGTTACTTTGGGACCTCTACTGAGGTTCTTCCCCTTTAAACCACTGAAGATCAAAAATCGTGTGTGTGCGTATAATCTGTCTTTCTAATCATTCACTTAGCTGTAACTGGCAGTCTGGAAAACGACACAGTTCCAAGTCTAATGTGATTGACTGTCCCCCGTTCCCACTCTGCCCCTTCCTATGAAAGTCCCTCTGTGTATGACCAAATACCAGGACAGGAAATCAATTTCTGTAACATGTGGTGTTGTATGCCTATCAGTTCTGTGCTGAATAGCCAATCCTACAGAGGGGAGAAATATTGCTCTAGGTACCTCGTGTCAGCATACAGTGAATGCCTCGTCTGTATCCATTTAAATTTAAGACTTCAGCAACCTGGAGCAGATTTTCTCAAGGTTGCCCATAGCAAGAACTGTACTTCTGGGAGCCTGTAGGTCTCTTCAATGACTTGTCTGTTAAAAGGGTTGATTTAAGTGGACAACTTTACCAGCGTGTGCACAGGGGATTACTGGAAAGCAGTGTGTGGCTCTATCACTGACACTGTGATCTTGGACACGTCTGGTGATAGAGGAACTAAGCCTGTAAAATAGGAATAAAAAGGGGATATTGATCTCCCTCTCAGAGGTGTTATGGGGCTTTAATTGGTGTTAGTAAAGTGTTTTGCTGGTGGTAAATGCAATATAATAAATGTACTGAATGTTACTAACATTATTGTCATTGCATTATACTGCCTAGGAAACATCATGTTTTTTAAAGGGACTCCGTCAAATTAGTACAGGCCCCAAATGAAAGTTTAGTCATGTGTATATAGTTTTTTCATGACATGAAAAAAAATAACCACCCATCTCCATGAAAACAAGATTATTTGAGTTAAACCTTCCCCTGTGTGCTGGTAACCACTGGAGTTAGTGAATACGGACTTCTGCCACGTAACAGGGCCCTGATTCAACAAGGTACTTAAGCACATTCCTAACTTTAAGCATTTGAGTAGAAAATAGGTGCATGCTTCAGTTAGGTGTGTAAGTACCTTGCTGAAGGGGGGGCCTCACTTTGTAACCCTGGTCCAGCTCATATAACTGGATACAGGAAATAAAAGAAAAGTTCAGCCTCTCACCAGCACGTCTCTTACACCCTGCTGTGTTGGAAACACAAGACCATTAAATGTGAGGGGGAGTGAACAAAACTGACTAGAAGCAACAGTGAAACTGAGCAGTCTAGTATCACTGCCCAAGATGAGTGGGATTGCTGAGATCAGATTTACTCATGCCAGTCATCCCACTGACGTCAGTGGGCTTACCTGTGTGTATAAGGACTGCTCCTGAGAGTTTGCCAGCTTGGCCTCCTAGCTAATGCTCACTTCATGGAGCCATAAGGTACTGCACGTGGAAGGAAGCATTGGTTCCTCAATTTGTTTTGATGACACATTTCAGCTTTCAACATTTGTTTTAAACTAGTGACGGATTTTTTAAAGAAGTTGTTACATTGCCTGGCAATTGGGTAATGTGTGTTGTGTGCCAAGCCAAGCATCCGGCTAGGCTAGGGTGAGACTCAGCTCTCTAATGAGGCTCTAGCCCCTTATTTTTGATTCCTCATCCCTTTAAGATCCTTTGACAAGGGGGTGGGGCTAACTCATGGAGAACAGGGGTTTAAAAAGCCAGCTCCTAATCAACCAGAGGAGCTAGCATCCAGGGGAGTTTTGCAAGGGAGTTTAGAGAGGGAGCTTGAGAGCCAGATATCCCTAGCAAACATATTCTAAACTTAGGCCAATAACCGTCTCCCCAAAACCCCCACAAAGGACAGACAGACACACACAACTCCCGCCCCCACCCCGCAAAAGTGAAAACATAATGCAGGCAGAAGTCCAGCAGCAGAGTGGGAGCTAATCCAGTTTATTGCACTGAATGTAGCATGTACGATTACCTGCCCTGAGGGCAGGTGGCATATGTGTACATTCAGTGCAAGCAACTCATGGCCCTCAGAGATTGCATATGGGCTCTTGAGACCAGAGTGGGTCTATTATAGGAGCTAAGGGAGATGGAGAGGTACATGGACAAGATTTTCAGGGACACACTAGAGCAGTTCCACCCCAGTCTGCCAGCCTCTGTGCTGTTCAGGAGGTGGAAGTCTCAGGGATGGAGAACATCAAGCTGGAGTGAAGGGAAACAATCCCATAGCTGGGACCCTCCATCCAGATGATGTCATGGTATCCTCTCACACTGAGGATATGGGGACCCCAATTATTAGGAACCCCCAGGTAATAGTAATGGATCAATTATTAGAAAGATAATTGGGTTTGTGGTGACTGGGAGAACCACATGGTGAATTTTCTGCTGGGTGTGAAGGTTGAGAACCTCTTGAGACATCTAGATAGACTTATGTGCTGTGCAGGGTGGGATAGGAGGGAGGATGGTGGTCATGGTAAATGTAGGTACCAATTACATTGGGAAAAGTAGGAGAAAGGTTCTGGAGACCAAATTTAGGCTGCTACATAAGAGATTAAAGTCCAGGACCTCCATGGTAGCATTCTCTGAAATGCTTCCAGTTCCACGTGCAGGCCAGTTAGACAGGCAGAACTGCAGTGTCTCAATGCGTGAATGAGACAATGGTGTTTGGAGGAGGGATTTAGTTTATTAGGAGCTCAGGAACCTTTTGGGAAAGGAGGAGCCTATGCAGAAAAGAGGAGCTCCACCTAAACCAAAACAGAACCAGATTGCTAGCATGTAAAATTAATAAGGTTGTAGAGGAGTTTTTAAACTAAAGTCTGGGAAAGCCAACGGGTTTGGACAGACATCCCTTAGGAGAGGATTTATTAAAGGGGATACTCTATCAACTTCTGTCCTCTCCTCTGTACTATGATATAAAGTACAGGAGAAGAGAAATAGTCAAATGAAAAAGAGTCCCATTCAGTGACATCCCACATGAAGGCAGACAACTAAATACTGACTATTTTTGTAAGTGCTTGTATACAAATGCAAGCACTCTAAATACTGAGATGGGTCAACTTGAGTGCCTGGTATTAAATGAGGATATTGATATAATAGGCGTCATACCCCTTGGTATTTCAAGACCCTGAGTTCCATTTCAGGGCAAACTGTTCAATAACAGGGAAGTTAACCTAGTACCAGCTGTGACTCTAACTCCTTAGAAACACCAGCTATCTGCACTGCTTATGAACTTATGAGCTTATGAACTCCCTAGGCTTTGGCCAGCCTGAATATAGATTTTAAACAATCCCCTTGAAAGCCCCAGTCCCTCTTGACACCAAGTAAGTGGATGCCTGTTATAGTAGGCCTTTTACACTGTAATATCAAGGAAATGCCAAGTTCCTGTTTTCAAAGGACCGGACATATGCCATAGGTCAGTTCCTCCTTTGATCTTCCTCCTTTATACAATTATGTAATTCTCAGTCTGATCCTGTAATAAACGTATTTAATTAAATGAAAACGAAGCAAGAAATGTTTGCACAATTCTAAGAATACTAAAGACAGACAGACAAAGACGAACTTAGGTTACTATCTTATCAAACTTCTGTTCAAAGTAACAAAGTCTTATACAGTCAACTTCGGAGATTTATCCCAGCTGTGGCAGCTAGGGGTCCTGTACCTGGCAGACAAAGCCCTTGCCTCTTTGGAGCCAATCTGATAAAAAGAACCCTGTTTTCTTCTACTAGGCAGCTTTTATCTGAAACCTTGCCATGTGACTGTTTTGACCCTGGAGCTCACAGATGAAAAAGGTGATGGGGGGCAGTGTAGAAATTAATTATTCAGTGAAGTCATCCTGTGTAACTCATCCCTGGGTGCATGTTCCCCCTTCTGCATTGTCCCCTGTGCTGTACTGGTTTCTGTCTACTGTATTGAGAATCCAGGAGTTTCCTCTGGACATGTTGCTTTTTAATGAGTATCAGTTGACCACTCTCTCCCCAAGGGGTGGAGCTGCTTTTAGGGGTGAAACTCAGCAATGATTAATGACTCTAGTTACCATGGAGTCTGTCCCAGCCACGTGAGGGTTATGTAATACACATATACAGCTATTATTCTGAACATGAGAAATACAGAGATTAGCATCTGCGTGTTACTGTCATCCGTTCACCAGCATTTAGGAAAGTCCAAACAATACATATTTTACTGTAATTTTACAAGTTAATTTTAATAACATTCCACCTGCATTAAGCCTGACAGACTCTCAGATGATACACATGCCTGTAGTTGGCTTAAGCCTCCATGATCACACTAGGCATCACAGAAACATGAGGGGATGATGATGATCAATGGGACACAGTAATACCAGGGTACAAAATACATAGGAATGACAGCATTGGTCATGCTGGTGGTGGAGTGGCACTATATGTGAAAGAAAGCATAGTAAAATAAAGGTAGTAAAAATCTTAAATGAATCAAGCAGTACCATAGAATCTCTGTGGGTAGAAATTCCATGCTGGAATAATATGAGTATAGCAGTAGGAATATACTACCAATCTGACCTGCTCAGGAAGGTTAGAGAGGCTACAAAAACAAAAAAACCCACAATAATAATGGGGGATTTCACCAATAGCCATATTCACTGGGTACATCACCCCAGGATGGGGTGCAGAGATAAAATTTTTAGATACCATTAATGACTGCTTCTTGGAGTAGCTAGTTCTGGAACCCCAGGGGAGAGGCAATTCTTGATTTAGTCCTAAGGGTATGTCTACACTACGGAATAAGGTCGAATTTATAGAAGTCGGTTTTTTAGAAATCGGTTTTATAAATTCGAGTGTGTGTGTCCCCACAGAAAATGCTCTAAGTGCATTAAGTGCATTAACTCGGCGGAGCGCTTCCACAGTACCGAGGCAAGCGTCGACTTCCGGAGCGTTGCACTGTGGGTAGCTATCCCACAGTTCCCGCAGTCTCCGCTGCCCATTGGAATTCTGGGTTGAGATCCCAATGCCTGATGGGGCTAAAACATTGTCACGGGTGGTTCTGGGTACGTGTCGTCAGGCCCCCGTTCCCTCCCTCCCTCCGTGAAAGCAAGGGCAGACAATCATTTCGCGCCTTTTTTCCTGAGTTACCTGTGCAGACGCCATACCACAGCAAGCATGGAGCCCGCTCAGGTAACCGTCACCCTATGTCTCCTGGGTGCTGGCAGACGCGGTACGGCTTTGCTGCACAGTAGCAGCAACCCCTTGCCTTCTGGCAGCAGACGGTGCAATACGATTGGTAGTCGTCCTCATCGTGTCCGAGGTGCTCCTGGCCGCGTCGGCTGGGAGCGCCTGGGCAGACATGGGCGCAGGGACTAAATTTGGAGTGACTTGACCAGGTCATTCTCTTTAGTCCTGCAGTCAGTCCTATTGAACCGTCTTATGGTGAGTGGGCAGGCGATACGGACTGCTAGCAGTCGTACTGTACCATCTTCTGCCAGGCAGGCAAGAGATGAGGATTGCTAGCAGTCGTATTGCACCATCTTCTGCCAGGCAGGCAAGAGATGGGGATGGCTAGCAGTCGTACTGTACCATCTTCTGCCGAGCAGCCATGAGATGTGGATGGCATGCAGTCCTTCTGCACCGTCTGCTGCCAGCCAAAGATTTAAAAGATAGATGGAGTGGGTCAAAACAAGAAATAGACCAGATTTGTTTTGTACTCATTTGCCTCCTCCCCTGTCTAGGGGACTCATTCCTCTAGGTCACACTGCAGTCACTCACAGAGAAGGTGCAGCGAGGTAAATCTAGCCATGTATCAATCAGAGGCCAGGCTAACCTCCTTGTTCCAATAACAACGATAACTTAGGTGCACCATTTCTTATTGGAACCCTCCGTGCAGTCCTGCCTGAAATACTCCTTGATGTACAGGCACCCCCTTTGTTGATTTTAGCTCCCTGAAGCCAACCCTGTAAGCCGTGTCGTCAGTCGCCCCTCCCTCCGTCAGAGCAACGGCAGACAATCGTTCCACGCCTTTTTTCTGTGCGGACGCCATACCACGGCAAGCATGGAGCCCGCTCAGCTCACTTTGGCAATTAGGAGCACATTAACCACCACACGCATTATTCAGCAGTATATGCAGCACCAGAACATGGCAACGCGATACCGGGCGAGGAGGCGACGTCAGCGCGGTCCCGTGAGTGATCAGGACATGGACACAGATTTCTCTGAAAGCATGGGCCCTGACAATGCATGCATCATGGTGCTAATGGGGCAGGTTCATGCTGTGGAACGCCGATTCTGGGCTCGGGAAACAAGCACAGACTGGTGGGACCGCATAGTGTTGCAGGTCTGGGACGATTCCCAGTGGCTACGAAACTTTCACATGCGTAAGGGCACTTTCATGGAACTTTGTGACTTGCTTTCCCCTGCCCTGAAGCGCATGAATACCAAGATGAGAGCAGCCCTCACAGTTGAGAAGCGAGTGGCGATAGCCCTGTGGAAGCTTGCAACGCCAGACAGCTACCGGTCAGTTGGGAATCAATTTGGAGTGGGCAAATCTACTGTGGGGGCTGCTGTGATGCAAGTAGCCCACGCAATCAAAGATCTGCTGATATCAAGGGTAGTGACCCTGGGAAATGTGCAGGTCATAGTGGATGGCTTTGCTGCAATGGGATTCCCTAACTGTGGTGGGGCTATAGACGGAACCCATATCCCTATCTTGGCACCGGAGCACCAAGCCGCCGAGTACATAAACCGCAAGGGGTACTTTTCGATAGTGCTGCAAGCTCTGGTGGATCACAAGGGACGTTTCACCAACATCAACGTGGGATGGCCGGGAAAGGTGCATGATGCTCGCATCTTCAGGAACTCTGGTCTGTTTCAAAAGCTGCAGGAAGGGACTTTATTCCCAGACCAGAAAATAACTGTTGGGGATGTTGAAATGCCTATATGTATCCTTGGGGACCCAGCCTACCCCTTAATGCCATGGCTCATGAAGCCGTACACAGGCAGCCTGGACAGTAGTCAGGAGCTGTTCAACTACAGGCTGAGCAAGTGCAGAATGGTGGTAGAATGTGCATTTGGACGTTTAAAGGCGCGCTGGCGCAGTTTACTGACTCGCTTAGACCTCAGCGAAACCAATATTCCCACTGTTATTACTGCTTGCTGTGTGCTCCACAATATCTGTGAGAGTAAGGGGGAGACGTTTATGGCGGGGTGGGAGGTTGAGGCAAATCGCCTGGCTGCTGGTTACGCGCAGCCAGACACCAGGGCGGTTAGAAGAGCACAGGAGGGCGCGGTACGCATCAGAGAAGCTTTGAAAAACAGTTTCATGACTGGCCAGGCTACGGTGTGAAAGTTCTGTTTGTTTCTCCTTGATGAACCCCCCCGCCCCTTGGTTCACTCTACTTCCCTGTAAGCTAACCACCCTCCCCTCCTCCCTTTAATCATTGCTTGCAGAGCCAATAAAGTCATTGTTGCTTCACATTCATGCATTCCTTATTCATTCATCACACAAATAGGGGGATGACTACCAAGGTATCCCAGGAGGGGTGGTGGAGGAGGGAAGGAAAATGCCACACAGCACTTTAAGCACAGCACTTTAAAAGTTTACAACTTTAAAATTTATTGAATGACAGCCTTCTTTTTTTTGGGCAATCCTCTGTGGTGGAGTGGCTGGTTGGCCGGAGGCCCCCCCACCGCGTTCTTGGGCGTCTGGGTGTCGAGGCTATGGAACTTGGGGAGGAGGGCGGTTGGTTACAGAGGGGCTGCAGTGGCAGTCTGTGCTCCAGCTGCCTTTGCTGCAGCTCAACCATACACTGGAGCATACTGGTTTGGTCCTGCAGCAGCCTCAGCATTGAATCCTGCCTCCTCTCATCACGCTGCCGCCACCTTTGAGCTTCAGCCCTGTCTTCAGCCCGCCACTTACTCTCTTCAGCCCTCCACCTCTCCTCCCGGTCATTTTGTGCTTTCCTGCACTCTGACATTATTTGCCTCCACGCATTCGTCTGTGCTCTGTCAGTGTGGGAGGATAGCATGAGCTCGGAGAACATTTCATCGCGAGTGCGTTTTTTTTTCTTTCTAAGCTTCACTAGCCTCTGGGAAGGAGAAGATCCTGTGATCATTGAAACACATGCAGCTGGTGGAGAAAAAAAAAGGGACAGCGGTATTTAAAAAGACACATTTTATAAAACAGTGGCTACACTCTTTCAGGGTAAACCTTGCTGTTAACATTACATACATAGCACATGTGCTTTCGTTACAAGGTCGCATTTTGCCTCCTCCCACCGCATGAACGGATTTTGGTTGAATGCCAGCAAACATACACTGCAATGCTTTGTTCTACAGTGATTCCCCAGTACGTGTTGCTGGCCTGGAGTGGTAAAGTGTCCTACCATGAAGGACGAAATAAGGCTGCCCTCCCCAGAAACCTTTTGCAAAGGCAGAACCGCAAATGCCAGGGCAAAGTAATCCTTTCACATGCTTGCTTTTAAACCATGTATAGCATTTTAAAAGGTACACTCACCAGAGGTCCCTTCTCCGCCTGCTGAGTCCAGGAGGCAGCCTTGGGTGGGTTCGGAGGGTACTGGCTCCAGGTCTAGGGTGAGAAACAGTTCCTGGCTGTCGGGAAAACCGGTTTCTCCGCTTGCTTGCTGTGAGCTATCTACAACCTCCTCCTCATCATCTTCTTCGTCCCCAAAACCTACTTCCGTATTGCCTCCATCTCCATTGAAGGAGTCAAACAACACGGCTGGGGTAGTGGTGGCTGAACCCCCTAAAATGGCATGCAGCTCATCATAGAAGCGGCATGTTTGGGGCTCTGACCCAGAGCGGCTGTTCGCCTCTCTGGTTTTCTGGTAGGCTTGCCTCAGCTCCTTCAGTTTCACGCGGCACTGCTTCGGGTCCCTGTTATGGCCTCTGTCCTTCATGCCCTGGGAGATTTTCAGAAAGGTTTTGGCATTTCGAAAACTGGAACGGAGTTCTGATAGCACGGATTCCTCTCCCCAAACAGCGATCAGATCCCGTACCTCCCGTTCGGTCCATGCTGGAGCTCTTTTGCGATTCTGGGACTCCATCCATCATGGTCACCTGTGCTGATGAGCTCTGCATGGTCACCTGCAGCTTGCCACGCTGGCCAAACAGGAAATGAGATTAAAAAGTTCGCGGTTCTTTTCCTGTCTACCTGGCCAGTGCATCTGAGTTGAGAGCGCTGTCCAGAGCGGTCAGAATGGAGCACTCTGGGATAGCTCCCGGAGGCCAATACCATCGAATTGTGTCCACAGTACCCCAAATTCGAGCCGGCAACGTCGATTTAAGCGCTAATCCACTTGTCAGGGGTGGAGTAAGGAAATCGATTTTAAGAGCCCTTTAAGTCGAAATAAAGGGCTTCATTGTGTGGACGGGTGCAGGTTTAAATCGATTTAACGCTGCTAAATTCGACCTAAAGTCCTAGTGTAGACCAGGGCTAAGTGAAGCACAGGATCTGGGTCAAGGGGTGAATATAGCTGACCTGCTTGGTAATAGGAACTACAATGCAATTAAATTTAAAATCCTTGTTGGGGGGAAATACCAAAGAAACCTACCACAGCAGCATTTAACTTCAAAAAGAGGAACTACACAAAAAAGAGGAAGTGAGTTAAATAGAAATTAAAAGGAAGTTACAAGAGTGAAATGCCTCCAAGCTGCATGGAGACTATTTAAAAACACCCTAATAGAGATGTCAAACTAAAAGAATATCCCAAATTAAAAAAAAAAAAGCAGTAAGAGGGCCAAAAAAAGCCACTATGGCTAAACAGCCGAGTAAAAGAGGCAGTTAGAGGCAAAAAGGCATCCTTTAAAAATAGGAAGTCAAATCCTACTGAGAAAAATAGAAAGGAACATAAACTCTGGCAAATCAAGTGTAAAAATATAATAAGGCAGGCCAAAAAAGAATGTAAAGAGCAACTAGAAAAAGACAAAAATTAACAGCAAAAGTTTTTTTTACATTCATCAGAAGCAGGAAGCCTGTCAAACAATCAGTGGGTAAACTGGACAATCAAGGTGTTAGAGGAGCAGTAAAGGAAGACAAGGTCGTCATATAGAAGCTAAACGAATTCTTTGCATAGGTCTTCATTGCAGAGGATGTGAAAGAGATTCCCACACCTGAGCCATTCTTTTTAGGTGACAAATCTGAGGAACTGTCCCACACAGAGGTTTCAATAGAGGAAGTTTTGGATCAAATTGATAAATTAAACAGTAATAAGTCACCAAGACCAGATGGCATTCACCCAAGAGTTCTGAAGGAACTCAGATATGAAATTGCAGAACTTCTACGTGTAGAATGTAACCTACCATTTAAATCAGCCTCTGTATCAGATGACTGGAGAATAGTTAATGTAATGCAAATTTTAAAAAAATCCCTGGCCCGCCCCTCACTCTGGAGTCTTACCCCCAGCCCTGCACTGTACCCCAATGCCCCTGGCTGGCACCTTGCTTCAGGGACTGACCCCCCCCCCACAAACCTCCTGGGCTGTGCCCCAAGATGGTCAGGAACATCAACCCATGCTCTGGGTGTCCCTAAACCTCTGACTGCCAGAAGCTGGGATTCGATGACAGGGGATGGATCACTTGATAATTACCCTGTCCTGTTCTGTTCATTCCCTCCAAAACACCTGGCACTGGTCACTGTCAGAAGACAGGTTTCAGAGGAACAGCCGTGTTAGTCTGTATTCGCAGAAGACAGGATACTGGGCTAGATGGACCACTGGTCTGATCCAGTATGGCCGGTCTTATGGTACAAGACTCCAAAGAGATTTCAGGACTCATCAGGCCTGGCTCGAGCAAATTGAATCCTCCAGCTGCAAAGCCAACATGCAGAGGGAAATCTCCTCTCATCTGCTTCAAACTCCCATGCAATGTATTGTCTGCTGAGCATAGTGGAGTCACTCCCAAGGAGTGGAAAGTGATTTGTCCAGTCTCTAAGGTGCCACAAGGACTCCTTTTCTTTTTGTGGATACAGACTAACACGGCTGCTACTCTGAAACCTGTCCAGAATGTGTACATGTATTTTTGGAGGGACAGAGAGAGAGAGAGAAACTGTTAAACTGGCATTGCATGAAGTGCATGCAACCCGTGGTAAGTGCCAGACAGAGCCATCCTGAAAGCGGGGGGGAGGAGTCCTGATTTCCCAAAGTGCTCATGTTACCACCAAGAAGCACTCAGAAAGTACAAATCGCCTCATGCTCCATCCCATGCAACGCTGACACAGGAGCTGTGAACATCACACTAGCAATGATGGGACCTCAGGTGGCCCCTACAGCTGTTTGCCCATCATCTGAAGCAGCCCTGTGACCTGCTAATGCCGAAGGATTGCTCTGCAAAGTGTGGGTGATTCCAGAAAATCTGAGGTGGAAAGAAACTGTGGAAAGGGTGTTGGGAGGGCTGCATTGGTAGTTGCCATGAGTGAAACCCTGGCCCTATTGAAGTCAATATGAACATTCCCACTGATTTCAATGGGCCCAGATTTTCCCTCTTCTTGGCCAGGTATGGGGGGAAGAGGAAAGTGAGGCCCTATGCTCAACGTGATAGCTTTTCTCTGGCTGTAATGCAGTAACTTTTGAATGCCACATCTGATAAATTCCAAATTTTCAGGGAATGTTCTAGGCAACAATGGGCAACAGCCTGTCAATTCTGAGGAAAATTGGCAAACCAGAATGGGGAGACAGAGGACACACAGAGCCCCTGGCATCTGGTTAGCAGACCCAGCAGATGCAACCAGAGCTATAATTCTCTACTGATCAAATAACAGCTTGCTGGTAGCCATTAACACCTTCCAGCATAACAACCCCCGCCCCCCTCCCACCACTCAGCTCTGCCCATTGTCCTAATGGAGTTTCAAATGTTGATACCCTAAATGGCTTATTTCCCAGACAGAAAGAAAAGAATTAAGGGGGGGGGGGGAAAGGGAGAGAAGAATATGTGAGAGAAAAGGAAGCACATAGACACCCTGGAATGGGGGAGGGGCAGAGAATGTGGGGCACACAAAGCCCTTGGCCTAGGGAGGAAGCAGGAATGGTGGACACAGAGCCCCGGGCATGAGAGGAAAGGGCGTACACTGGCCCCTGGCATATAGGACTTTGGGGTTTCAAGCAGTCCCTGAAACAGAGGGGGATGGGAGCGTGGGACACAGGGAGCTTGTGGGGTGGAATGGAGGGATGCAAGAAGCCCCTGGCATGTGCAATGAACTTGGCCTCCAGAAGCTATGAAGTGTGCACCCCTCTAATTTAAATAAAATGTTAAACCTGCTGCCTGGTGGCAGGTATCTAAGTGGATGTTAAAGATCCTCTGGTAGTCTGGCGAGAGAGTGAGTGTTGGGGACAAGAACCCGGGTATTTTGACCCACATCCTCCACAAAACACATAATGCAGAGAGAGAGACTGTGAATACCCACATCCTCCACAAAACATACAATGCAGAAAGAGAGAGAGAGTGTTTTGGCGAAAAGAACCTGAGTATTTTGACCCACATCCTCCACACAACACACAGTGCAGATAGGGTCTAATGTGCAAGTTATTGCTGAATGTATAATGGCCGCTTCCTTTGCCACACAGTGGCTGATGCATCACTGCTCTGAGGTACTGTATTTTAAAACCCAGCTCCCTTCTCTGCCATTGCTACTGGAATTCGAACCTGACATTGCAGAAGGCTGGTTTTAATTGTTTTCTTCTCCTTTTGTCACCCTGGAAAGGGAAAAACAGTGTGGCACTACCTAAACTCTTGCTTTGAAGCGTAATTACATTGACTGTACCCCCCTGCAATCCAATTTGCACTATACAATGCAAAGGACCGATTGCCAACGACAGAGAATGTATGCCAAATCCCACAGCCTAAATCATTGTTCAAAGTGGGGGGAACCCCTCACATTTTACTTCTGTTCTCCTTGGCAGCCAGTTGCTGGTACTTTTTTCCTCCCAGTCCAGCAGATGGTGTCAGACGGCTGTTTAATGTCTCACGTGGGGCTCAAAAAGGAAAATGGATCATTCTGGTGATAGAGCTGAAAGATGTTAGAGGAAAGCTGCCAGTGTTCAAGGATGTGTGTGGAATTTGAAAGCCCAGATGTGCTCTTGCTTCAGCTGTGTTGTGTGTGTGCATCCTACTAGCCTAACTATTTTGGGTGAAAAGAAAAGGAGTACTTGTGGCACCTTAGAGACTAACCAATTTATTTGAGCATGAGCTTTCGTGAGCTACAGCTCACTTCATCAGATGCATACCGTGGAAACTGCAGCAGACTTTATATACACACAGAGAATATGAAACAATACCTCCTCCCACCCCACTGTCCTGCTGGTAATAGCTTATCTAAAGTGATCAACAGGTGGGCCATTTCCAGCACAAATCCAGGTTTTGCTATTCATCAGACTCAGGGCCTGGCTCTGTAGCATTTTATGTCTCTTTCCCAAGAGGTTAACAGGACACTCTTTCAGCTTGATGATGTTACTCTTGAGTCACTGAATTCATGTAACCTTAATAGACTGTGATTTTTGTTGTTTGTCAATTACCTTTTCTCATTGCCATAGTCCTTTTTCTGATTCCTAACAGTAACTAATGAAATAGGAGACAGAAATAAAAAATCCCTGGTTGTTCGTTTTTCTAGTTGTCTGACCCCTCAGCAGGGAGAGTGACACAGCAAGACAGCCTCTGCAGTGTGCTGTTGTGAGCGAGAAATGCACATGCCACGCTCTCAAAGAAAAGAGATGGGACAGGGTGAGTGATAGACTATGAACCTCTCACCCTGAGGTCAATGATTCAGAGGTGGGTTCAGCTTGGCTAAAAGGTAACTCAGTACTGTTAGCCCCCGGATCCTTCTCATATAGGCCTTCAAAATGTGCTGGGGTAGTCAAGAGGCAGACCACGGGCCAAATCCAGATTGTCAGACACTTTTGAACGGACCCCCAAATCTTTTTATTTACTTATTATTACCATTATTGTTATTATTTTTAAAAATATTTTCTCTGGAGTCTGGACGTTGACCAAGAAATTTGACAAAAAATAATTGACTACTCCTGCTTATGTGTCATTGATTTCAAATGGATTAATAGGAATGACAGCGCGGCAGATCATGTGATGGATTGATCACAGAGAGAGACCCAAGCTGCAACATTTGAGTGCAGATTTCAACCTCTTTCCCCGCCAACATCCCCATCACCAACATTTTGTATGAGGGGAGTATTAGCGTCTTTAGATCTGGGATGACAAGTAGAGCTGAGCAAATAATTGAGTTTTGGGTCCAGTGACTGAACCAAAAAATATGCAAAAAAAAATTTGTTTAATTTCGAACCTAAACGGAATTTTTTTGGTTTTCTTGCTGAAATGAAATACAGCAAAAATTTCATTTAGGTCAAAGGCAATGTTTCAAATGTCAACTCACAATGACATTTTGAAACCAAGTATTGATTTGAATCAACATTTCAAAACAAAATATTCTTTGGATCAGTATTTTTGAAATGAAACGTTTTGACGTTCAGTTTTTGGGAGGTTGAAAGTACTCACCGAATTTGACCCAAATTTGAAATAATTTTGGAATTATGCATTTTTTTTGGTTAATTTATTATTAGCTGAAATTTGTTTTGCCCAGCTCTGGTTACAAGCCTATAATGGGACTCCTTTCATGAGATGCTATGACAGGATTTTGGAGTTGTAGTTAATGGGTCGGGTGCAGCCCAGCTCTTTTCCAGCCCATTGTCCAAATGGGGTCCTTTGTAAAACTAGGGTCTAGATCTTGATGTTTTGATTTTGAATGCCCCACATTCCTCGAGGGTGGGGTTAGATGCAGGTATTAGGTCCAAATTCATCTCTGTGCTAAACGGTTAATAAAATGGAAAACATAAGCTGAGCAGCCCTGATATGATAGTCAAAGGCATAATTTATGCAACCCCAAGAAATTTGTTTTATAAAGTGACAGCTTTTAATGATGGCATAATGGATTCCCTTTGGTAGACTTGTTCTTGAGCAGTCCCTCAGAATAGCACAAGGGGTATATAAATGTCCTGGCCAGAGGCACAGAAAAGGAGGGAACTGCTGAGCAGCGCTCCTCAGCGAGTGCAGTACTGCTACTTTGCCTTGCTACCATGGTCCTTCGACTGGACAGGAGATTGTAATTCTCCTGTAAGCTATGACGGATATTACATAAAATCCACACCCAGTAGTGAGAATGACTGACGTTTAGATAGCACCTTTCACCCCAGAGGGACCCAAATCTCCCTACATACCTCTAGGTCAGGGGTGGCCAACCAGTAGCTCCGGAGCCACATGCGGCTCTTCAGAAGTTAATATGCGGCTCCTTGTATAGGCACCGACTCTGGGGCTGGAGCTACAAGCGCCAACTTTCCAATGTGCTGGGGTGTGCTCACTGCTCAACCCCTGGCTCTGCCACAGGCTCTGCCCCCACTCCACCCCTTCCCGCCTCCCCTGAGCCTGCAGTGCTCTCATTCCTCCCCCCCCAGAGCCTCCTGCATGCCATGAAACAGCTGATTGGGAGGGAAGGGGAGGTGCTGTGGGTGGTGCTGGGAGCCGGCGGGGGGGTGGGAGGCACTGATTGGGGGCTGCTGACGTATTACTGTGGCTCTTTGGCAATGTACATTGGTAAATTCTGGCTCCTTCTCAGGCTCAGGTTGGCCACCCCTGCTCTAGGTTGTGCAGGTTCCATTCTGACCCCTCTAGGGGGCAGTGTGGTTCTGTGCTGCTCCAGGGGCAACTCATGGTGGGATTGTGCCTCAGGAGGCATAATCCCTCCTAGAGCACCATATAGGGAACTCTGTGCCATCCCTTCGGGTGGTGTACAGTGCCCTCCTTGCCTGTCTGGCATGGAAAGGGGCAGGCTATGACCGTGCTCCTCCTTGCTGATCCCTGGTTCCTTTGGGATGGTTTGCATCTCCGCTATGCTAGGAGGGGGCTGTCGCCTTGCTCTCCCAAAAAAGTGACTGTGGTTGCGGGGGGAACATACAAGGAAAGGTTGCTTCTACCCCCTCTTCCCTTCTGTGCACCCACAGTCAAGCCCTTAGTTAGTAGGGACGGGTTAGTCACCTGAGCAGTAGCTCTGTAGTACCCTCACTCCCTTGAACTACTGGGTCAAATCCTGTTCGTGTCAATTTAGTCTTCACTCTTCCAAGGGTAGGTTGGATAGGTTGAGTATCCTGCAGTTCACTGTACGGGCTGAGGGGGATTGGAGCCTCCTGCAATGGTGCCTACACCGCGACAGCAAAAAAGGTATGATGACCCTTTAACTGTTGTCATGGTAAGAAAGCAACCCAGGCTGGGGTTGGGATTTTCAAGGGTAGGTGTTAATATCCCAGATTATCAACTTGAGAGGGAGCTGCCTTCATGACACAATGTTACAAGATAGTAGAGATGGGTTTAACCAGTTGAGCTACCTCAGGCCAGCCTCCTCGTGTGCCCCTTTCGCTGTGCTGGATTTCTGCTTATTGCATCTGAGGGATCTGGAGGTCTAGATGGTGCTAGGGACTCACAAAGGGATACAAAGCCTTTAAGGGATCTTAAAACCGTCCCGTCACCAATTCAGCACTAGCCTGGGTTGGCTGATACCAAGGACACACTGACTGTTCCGTGGCCTATGTGAAAAGTGTGCTGATCTCAGGCCATATGTTAGAGGACAAAAGGCTGTCCTCAGTATTTGGCCTCCTTGTTGTCAGTCTCAGCAAAAAGGCTAAGGACTGATAAGGAATGGACATCCTTTTCACCCGTAAGGGCCTGTCTACTCTTAAAATGTTACACTGGTGGTCCAGCAGCTGTGCCAATGTAGTGCTTCGGTGTAGATACGACCTATGCTGATGGGAGGGATTCTCCTGCCAACAAAGGTAATCCACCTCCCCAAGAGGTGGTAGCTTGGTCAACAGAAGAATTCTTCCATCAACCTAGTGCTGGGACTTAGGACAGTTTTCTCACACCCCTGACCGATGTCATTAAACTGACCTAATTTTCTAGTGTAAACAAGTCCTTACAATGGCCTCCTTTGCTGATGGATATTGACAGGGTAATGCAGGGACCTTGTAATGCTGCTGCCCTGGCTTCATCTACTCGGTGGGTGGAGGGCTTCAGTCTCCAGGCCATCTTTCACCAACACTAAACTCCCTTTAAAAACACTGTCAAATGTGGGCATTGCTCAGGAGTCTGAATGATATTTTTAATACTTCCTGTCTGTATTTTAGAGGGACTCTTTCAAGATAAAAATCCATATTCTTAAAAAAAATAACATTCTTCCCTGAGTCACTTTAATAACAATTTCTATTATTCAAATATTTTTTCACCATTTATGCTGTTTATTTTATTTTTTTGCTCTTCACTCAATTGGGCCAGTGAATTTAGTCTGGTTAGTTTCACTCTCTGTTTATAGTCACTTTCACTCTCTGATTCTCATGCACTAGCCCAATGCTCTTGTGCTGGGTTCTCAAGAAAGTAAGAGCAGGTTTGAACTGACAAAACTTGCTTTCCCTTGGAGTTTTGTTTCAGATTTAAGAAAATGTTTCTGTTTTATTTGCACTTTTGGCATTTTAAAAGTCCATCTCTCATTGAAGGGAATTTCCAGTCCTCAGACTGAATTCAGCAGAATATTATTGGATTCCTGTACTAAAGAAACTCTCTTCCAGTGATAGAAGTGGATTTTTAAGGCTCAAGAAGTGTTGGTTTATTATCCCTTCCCACAACAGTTCTGTTTTTGCAAAATGTAAGTAATGCTCCGAAACATCTAAATGGTGTCTCTTTAAATGTTTACTTCTTGTGCAATGTGACTGCAGCATCCTGATAATGGACCATAAATAGCCAGTTTTTGCTTAGTAAAAGGCTTTGAAAGGCTCCAAGTATGGCAGACCCTGCTTTATTTTTAGACAGGATTGTTGATCTTCATTGTACTTTTGGCATCAGCAGCTTTTGTCTTGAAGGAATCAAGATGTTTTCTGGTTGCTCCGGGTATGCAGCCGTTTCCTTGATTATTCAACAGTATACATGTCTTGAACTTAACCTAAACTCTGCTATTTCCCATATTTTGAAGCATTATTTTCCACAGGAAGAGAATTTTTTTCTTTCTGTTTTCAGGTATGGAAGATACACACCCTACTCGTTATTTAAAATTTCCCGCATTCTAGAAACGTGAAAGAGTGCTTAGGAGCCTAGAGCTGGGCGGGGGGATGGAATCTTATGATGGGGAGATCTTTCCTTCTCCTTTCCCCGGGAGTGGGTGAAGGGGAAGTTACTTTCATTTGTATGGTTCTGCACAAGCCTGTACTGGTAGAGGGGACTCAATAAATAACACAGTGGTGCTTTCAGATGTGTGTCTGGGCTGTTTGAGGTAGGCCAGAGGATGAAGAAGATAGCTCTGTCACAAAACCCATGGCTTGACTGTCAAAGGTGCAGAACACCTATAGCTCCAATTGACTTCAGTGGGATTTGACTTCTCAAAATTGAGCCATTCACTGATCAATATTGTACTAGGTATTCAAAAACAGGCAGTGTAAAGCCATAATGGGAGCTGTGCAAATAACTGATTTTTCAGTTCACTGGCCAAAAAAATCACCCACAAAAAATTGTTTTGGGTCAAACAAAATGTTTCATTTCATTTTTGAGTTTTTAAAATCTTTTTAAAATAAAATGGTATAAAAGTATAACATTGTATAAAAATAAAAAAAAAGTCATTTTGAATTGAAAAATCTAAACATTTAAGTTCTAAAATATCAGAACAAAACATTTAGATCATTTCTTACTTTTTTCTGACCAAAACAAGCTGGCGAATTCACCATAAATTTGCAAAATATTTCAGTCGACTGAATCTGCATTTTTCAGCAAAGAAAAGTTTTGCTTGAAAAATTTCACCCAGCTCTATCCATAACCCTTACATATGCCCATTATAAAGGATGTATAAACATCAGTGTTCCATCTACAGTCTGAATCTCCTTTATCATAACCTATAAGCTAAGTCCTGTCTTTATTCAAAAAACCAAAGATAATAACACTTAACATCTTTCATCTTCAAAGTTCCTTATAACCCTTACCTATCTGGCTCACTGGGATCTTGTGAGGGATAATTGGTTAAGAGTTGCCACTGCCACTTTACAGATGCACTGAAATGTTAAGTGATTTGCTTGGAGCCACAGATGTGGGTAGTGTCAGAGCTGAAAGTCTGGTTTCCGTTCTTGTGCTCAGAGCACTTAGACCATGAGTGAAATCCTGGGCCCATTGACAAAACTCCCATGGACATCAATGAGGTCAGGGTTTCACTCCACATTTCTCTTGCCTTGCACAGTGCATGCATCTGCTGTTGGATAATGTCATTCTGTACCAAAAATTATACCTTTGTTTCTTTGTGTTTGTAACACCTTACATCCAATAAAGTGACTTGTTTAAAAAAAAAATTACAAACAACCTTTAATTATCACAAGCATCCTGTGAGATAGGCAAATCAGTATTACCTCACTGCACACGTAGGGAAATTGAAGCAGAGAGTAGGAGGACTTGTGGCACCTTAGAGACTAACAAATTTATTTGAGCGTAAGCTTTCGTGAGCTAGAGCTCACTTCATCGGATGCATGCCGTGGAAAATACAGTCAGAGTGTGAAGGTGCTTTTACCCAGGTCAGAGAGATGAGATTAGAAGTCAGAACTTTCTATCTCCAAGTGCTGTGCACTCAGACCACAAACCCATGCTGTCTTTTGGGTATTCTCTAATCATACTGTATCTTTGACCCTGGGTCCCAGTTCTTGGCTACACTCACATGATTCCTCTCAAGGGAATTGCACAGATTTATTTTAGAGTATTGTGGTTGCCTTAAAGGAATGGTTTTCAGTCTTCCTTCACTTCTTAAGACAAAGATTTTTTTGTGGACAATTTCCCTCCTAACCTCCTGATTCCGCATCTTCCCTGTGGCAGCTGTTGTATTAAGTTACTGTAGAGAAGATGAAAACAAATCTCTTTATTGGGGTGGGTGCAACTGTGGAACGCCCCATCCATTTTGTAGTACCTGTGCTCTTTATTTCCTCTCATGATACAGGAATTTTATATAATTAGTAAAGAATCTCCCTTTGTTAGAAAGGTTTCAGAGTGGTAGCCGTGTTAGTCTGTATCAGCAGAAAGAATGAGGAGTCCTTGGGGCACCTAGACACTAACAAATGCTCAAATAAATTTGTTAGTCTCTAAGGTGCCACAAGTACTCCTCATTCTTCCTTTGTTAGAAAAACCACGTATTTCTCTGGTCTCTCTGGGGTCACTTTGCCTTTGGGTCCTTTCCCTTTGTATGCTTTATGTTCCTTCATCCTTCATTTGGCATCTGCAAATTTGATGATGGTTATATTTGCACCAAATATACACTCAAGAAAGGAATACATGAATAAGGGTGTGTCTACATTTGCAGAGTTTTTGCACTGTAAGTTTCACCGGTGAAAGTGCTGGTTTGGGTACTCCCTCAATTCCTGAGGCGTCAGAGTGTGTTTACACTACCAACACTTCCATCACCGATGAGAGCAGTGCTGTAGGGCAGCTATCCCACAGTGCAGCTTTCTTGATAGGTCTTGTGGGAAGTGGGTGGTGAGCGGAAGGCATTCTGGGTCCCTGCTTAGTGCCCCGTGCTGCCCTGCTTCATGTCCCAGCAGCCCCATTACTTCCTGGTTTCTTCTGTGGCATTTTTTTTAAAACCTCCTGCTTTCCCCACCACATCTACAAACAAAGGGAAAGGGAGCTTCAAACTTTCTGGAGCTTATAGAGGGAGGGGCGGATGTCCGTGTGTCAGAGCAGCGGAGATGCTGGCCCAAAGTGGTCACTTTTGGAACTGTGGGATATCCTCCGAAGATCAAAGGGTGTTTACACTGGTAGAACGTGTCTTCGTTTTCACACCAGTGCAAAAAGAACAGTGGTAAGAACTGTACGCCTCTCGTGAAGGTGGTTTTCTTTTTGTAGTGAAACCTCTGAGTTTCACCGCAACAAGTCATTAACAAGTGTAGAAGCTCCCACAGTTTTAGCCCAAAAAAGGGACTTTTTGCACTTTAAATGGTAAGTGTAGACATACCTAAGTGTGCAAGGTGCAAAAAGCCTTGGTAGGTGTTTTGTGTTCATTTAGTTGGAAAAACCTTAGGAAACTAAAAGATTTCCAGACCAGGCTACAACTACCTGCTGGCATCACTGCATAGAAACTGGTAGGTGGTTCACCATAGGGATAGAAGCAACTCTGTGAACCACAGACTCCAATTTCAGGACCTCTGCCTTTGGGCCAAATCCAGAGTGCATTAGAGTCCATGGGAGTTTTTCCATTGACTCAACTGGACATAGGGTGACAAACTTTAACGTAGCATGGTACTGATTTAGCAAAGAATTTAGCACATGCTTAAATCCATTTTTATTCAACAAAGTGCTTCACCATCTTCTTACCTTTATGCAGAAACTTAAGTCCTGAGAGAGATTCTCAGGACTTATACCAGTATAATTATATCACTGTAGTTGTACCAGTATAAGGGCTAGTCTACACTGGCAACACTAAAGCGCTTTAATGTGCCTTGTGTGGTCATGGCACAGGGCTGGGAGAGAGCTCTCCCAGTGCTCTAAAACAACCCACCTCCACGAGGGGCGTAGCTCCCAGCGCTGGGGCACTGTCTACACTGGCGCTTTACAGCGCTGCAACTTGCTGCGCTCAGGGGGGTGTTTTTCACACCCTTGAGTGAGAAAGTTGCAGCACTGTTAATTGCCAGTGTAGATAAGCCCTAATTCCCTTTGTGGATACTGTTATTTTGGAATGAGAGTGCCTTTTTCCAGTACATCTTATACCACTTTCAAAGTGACATAAGCTATACTGGAAAGAGACACTCTTATTCCAGAATAAGAGTTTCTGCACAATGAGTCACACAGGTATAACTGTAGCACTATAATTATACCAGTATATTTTTGCTGGTAAATTTTCCCATGTAGACAAGCCCTTCCAATTTTGTATTCCTGAGCTGAATCCAATGAGGCCCACTTGTTCCGGCTGTCTGGATGAGTCAGCAGAATAGATCTGTGCCTTCATACAAGATCATAAGGCTCAACAGTCCATCTTTAATTTTAGTCAGTGGAGTCTTACATCTTCATCCCAGAGTGCTCTGCACACTGTAGACCAAATGTGGCTTTGTGTTCTGCAAGTACCCCGCAGCCATGTCCTCTTTCCCCTGGCCATAACCACTATGTGGGGGATCAGCATGGGGTGCAGCACCTGATGACTGTCCTATGCCAGAGGTTCTCAACCTTTCCCACACCACGATCCCCTTTTACCTACCAGGACCACCTCAGGACTCCCCCGCCCATCTACCTGGATCCCCCTCCTATGTAGCAGGATGTCACAATCCCCAGGTTGAAAATTCCTGCCCTATGCCGAGTGACTTGTCAGGGAAGCAAGGTTCTTTAGCTTCAGGTCTGCTTTGCTCCTATCAGTGATACATAGCAACCTGATCAAGATCTAGAGAAGGAACTGCTTTCCTGGCTTCATATACTTGTACTCTTGTGCTCTGCTGATCCAGGTTTCTTTATCAAACCCTATAGTGGACCTGACCAGACCCATGCACTTTGGAGTTCACTAGTTCTTCATAACTTTGCTGCACCAATACTTAATATTACAGCTAGTTGGAAAGTGTCTCAGAAAACAAAATTTCAATTTGCTGTTTCCTGGCCCCTTCTGCTTAGTATTATATGCTACAGATTCCCCCAGGTTAACACAAGAGGAGAAGAGAATTTCAATCTTTTGTGCTGTCATATTCTAAGGACAACAGCTGGGAGATAGTGATAGCAAGTTACTGATTTACAATCTTCCCATGGCCAAAAACCCACACAAACTCTTTACACTGTTGCTGTTTGTTTTGTTATTTCAAAGCAGTCTTTTTAAGCCTTAAATGCTTGTTTCACCAAATGTGTATGAGTCCAAGAGAGAATTCTATAAGCCTTCCTCATCCTCATGCCATAGGATATCTCATGATCTGCTTATTTTTCACTATAAATTAGGTAATACATTGTCAACACAGATCAGAATATGAAGCTGAATCATATAAAGACAGGTTTCAGAGTAGCAGCCATGTTAGTCTGTATCTGCAAAAAGAAAAGGAGTACTTGTGGCACCTTAGAGACTAACCAATTTATTTGAGCATAAGCTTTTGTGAGCTACAGCTCACTTCATCGGATGCATGCAGTGGAAAATACAGTGGGGAGATTTTATATACACAGAGAACATGAAACAATGGGTGTTACCATACACACTGTAACGAGAGTGATCAGGTAAGGTGAGCTATTACCAGCAGGAGAGGAAAAAAAACAAAAACAAAACCTTTTGTAGTGATAATGAAGGTGGGCCATTTCCAGCAGTTGACAAGAATGTGTGAAGAACTGTGTGTGTGTGTGTGTGTGGGGGGAAATAAACATGGAGAAATAGTTTTACTTTGTGTAATGACACATCCACTCCCAGTCTTTATTCAAGCCTATAAAGACAGTACACATGGCAAAAGTCCCTGTGTTCAGTAGAAGATACAACCCACTTGGGTTATGATCTTGGGATGCAAAAGACAATCAAGTGAGAGGGTCAGTGAAGCATAAAAGGAAACTTTATTTCATTCATTGGTGGTGGTGCCTTGTGTGTGTGTGTCTTCATGAAACACACATTCTGTATTCCATCTCCAGCACAAATACAGAATCTAATTTTAAATGAAACAAGATATGATATTTCAGAGATAAGGTAGGGGAGATAATATCTTTTATTGGACCAACTTGTTTTGGTGAGAAAGACACGCTTTTGAGCTTACACAGAGCTCTTCTTCTGGTCTGGGAAAGGTACTCAGATTGTCACAGCTAACTACAAGGTGGAACAGATTGTTTAGCATAAGTAGTTAACACATATTCTAAGAGACTATTCAAGGTAAAGTGGCCCGTTAGCACCCCAGCAGTCAGAGGAAAAAAAAAGGGGGGGGGGTTAGTGGGTTACAGCTTGTTGTAATAAGCCATAAATGAACTCACACAGAAAAATGACAAAAGACAAAAACACCATATCACCCCTGGGCGAACAATCTTCACAAGCAATTACTTCATATCTGACCTCTCAGTCCTCAGAGGAAACCTGCACATCTTCGAAAGATGAGCCTTGAAGCTTAAATTCATTACTTTGCTAGGCACTCAAAATCACAGTCTAAATAACGACACTAGATTTCTGCAGTGTTGTTGTAGCTGTGTAGGTCCCAGGATATCAGACAGACAAGGTGGATGTGATGATATCTTTTATTGGACCCACTTCTGTTGATGAGCGAGACAAGCTTTTGAGCTTTTCAAAGAGCTCTGTGTAAGCTCAAAAGCTTGTTTCTCTCACCAACAGAAGTGAGTCCAATAAAAGATAATACCTCACCCACCTTTTCACACTGGATTTATGGCATATTATAACAATCTGTAACCACTAATCCCCATCTTCAATCCTATGGCTGCAAGGCTGTTAATGGGCCATTTCACCTTGAATAATGACAGGTTTCAGAGTAGCAGCTGTGTTAGTCTGTATCCACAAAAAGAACAGGAGTACTTGTGGCACCTTAGAGACTAACAAGTTCATTTGAGCATAAGCTTTTGTGGGCTACAGCCCACTTCATCAGATGTATAGAATGGAACATACAGTAAGAATATATATATATATACACACACATACAGAGAACATGAAAAGGTGGAAATAGCCATACCAACTGTAAGAGGCTAATTAATTAAGATGAGCTATTATCAGCAGGAGAAAAAAACTTTTGTAGTGATAATCAAAATGGCCCATTTAGACAGTTGTCAAGAAGGTGTGAGGATACTTAACATGGGGAAATAGATTCAATATGTGTAATGACCCAGCCACTCCCATTCTCCATTCAAACCCAAGTTAATGGTATCTAGTTTGCATATTAATTCAAGCTCAGCAGTTTCTCGTTGGAGTCTGTTTTTGAAGCTTTTCTGTTGCAAAATTGCCACCTTTAAGTCTGTTACTGAGTGACCAGAGAGGTTGAAGTGTTCTCCTACCGGTTTTTGAACGTCATGATTCCTGATGTCAGATTTGTGTCCATTTATTCTTTTGCGTAGAGACTGTCCGGTTTGGCCAATGTACATGGCAGAGGGGCATTGCTGGCACATGATAGCATATATCACATTGCATCAGATGAAGCACAAAAGCTTATACTCAAATAAATTTGTTAGTCTCTAAGGTGCCACAAGTACCTGTTCTTTTCACCTTGAATGGTCCCTTGGAATATGTGTTAACTACTTATGCTAAACAATCTGTTCCACCTTGTATTTAGCTATGATACCCTGAGTACCTTTTCTAGACCTGAAGAAGAGCTCTTTCTGTGTGAGCTTGAAAGCTTGTGTCTCTCACCATCAGAAGTGGGTCCAATATCAGTGTGATGGGTTGTAACCCCTGGGGTGCAATCTGGGAGCCGTGGGAACCACTGCGCCCCTCTAAGACACACAGCTGGGCTGGCCCTGCCCACACTGCTGTGCTGGAAATACAGCCAGCCTCATCAGGCCCTGTTATCACCCAACACAACAGTAGGTGGTGCCATACACCTAAACTGAGCTACCTGTGTGCTGCTGTACTTAAGCACTCAAAGACAGGCAGGAGACACCAGCCAGTTTCCCAGCTCCCCAGGCTCACACCTCCTATGGGAGTATAAACCCAAAATTATACCGTCTTGCATTGCACAGGGATCTGTACAATGTAAGCTCATAAATAGTTCACTCCTCCCTCAATGTGGGGAAGAATATACAACATGCCCATGTTAACCAAGCTGAGATTTTTCCCCAGATACTTCACTCAAAGGCACATGGGTTTAGATAAAGCAAAAACCAAGTTTATTAACTACAACAAGATACATGTAAGTGATAGCAAACAGATCAAAGCAGATTACCTAGTAAATAAACAAAACCGCAAACAAAGCCTAAAATACTAGAAAGACTGGATATGAATTAGCAATTTATCACCCTGGCTGATGATACAAGCAGTCCACCAGGTTTCCATACACAGGCTAGAAATCCTTTTAGCCGGGGACCAGCACTTCCCCTAGTTCAGTCTTTGGTCCTCAGGTGTTTTCAGAAGTGTTCTTGTGTGGGGAGTGAGGCCACTAGATGATGTCACACCCCACATTATATCGCTTTAACATATGGTGGGAATTCTTTGTTCCAAAAACAGTTCCTATCCCAGTTTGTGGAAAAATATAGATACCCAAAATGGAGTTCAGTATCATGTGGTCTGGTCACATAGCCTTGCTGGGTATTAGCAGCCATTACTTACAGGCTGGCTGAAATGTTTCCAGAAAGGCTAAACCATATCATAGTCCATTGTCTTTGCTGATGAGCCATCAGCACTGTCTAGCTTCACCATTGTTGTACCTGAAAGGCTAGCTGTGGGTGTTTTCCAGAGTCAGCACATTTGAAATACAGATACCTACTCAATATTCCTAACTTCAGATACAAAAATGATACATGCATACAAATAGGATAATCATATTGAGCAAATCATAACTTTTCCAATGACATCTCACATGACCCATCTTGTACAAAATGCATCATCATTATGTAATAATTGTATCATAATAATACAACTATGAGGAATATGGAGGTGCAGTGTTACAAACAGATATTACCTCACCTACCTTGTCATTCTCATAGCCTGGGACCAACATGATTACAACACCACTGCAAATGATATTTCACATATATAGAGCAAAACTGAAACGGACATTCCACCCTCCGCAAAAACTAACAGACTGAAAAACGGCCCATCCTCTCTACCCAAATATAGGCAAACACCTAAGACATGTGTTTTACGTCATTTCCTGAAGGTCACTGGACTTGGCTGTTTCAGGCCAGTTTGGGAAGCAAACTGCAGAACAGACTGCCTTCCATTGAAATAGCAATCATGCCTAATAGGTAGCTTGTATGAGTTAAAAGTTCCTATATGTTTCAGCTTCAGGTCTTTCATCAGGTCACCTCCATTCTTTATAGTAAATTGAAATCTACACAGCCAAAACAAAATTCCTGTTCCAAAGAGTTTACTTACAGTTGGATACTGAGGGTCAGTGTGGATGTTGTCAGTGGTAGGCTTCATGGAATTGGTGGGTGAGATGGTCCCTTACATTAGGGTTTCTCAACCTCTGGGTTGGGACCCAAAATTGGGTCACCAAAATGTTTCAAAGGGTTGTGTGGCAGCTCCTGTGGCTCCTTTCCCACGCAGCTGGCTGTGCTCGCCTCCCAGCTCCAGGCACTGCAGCCTCTAGGGTCCCAGCGCCACTCAGCTTTGGCCCAGCTGTCATGAAGACGAGAGCCCAGGTAGGCCAAATTTGAGTGAGTGGCCCTGCAACCCCATGTGCCAGGTCACAACTCCACTCAGACAAATTTGGTCCAGCCAGGGGGAGGGGGCTAAACCTGAGTGGCGCTGCAGCCCTGGAGGTTGCAACACCCAGAGTGGAGAGCCAAGCCCACCCAGCCCCACAGCACAGGAGCTGCAGGAGCCACCACTGTGGGGTGAGTGCTGGGCAGGACCCAACCCCCCAGCCTGGCAGGGCCTGACTGAAACCACCCCAGGGTCTCCAACCCCAGACTATTTACTGGGTTGCAACAGGCCATAAAAGGTAGAGAATCACTGCCTTAGGTAACCAAGTTCTAAACCATTTAGGGCTCCATAGGCCCATCACAAATACTTTGAACCCAAGTGGGAAGCTAAAAGTCAACCAGAGAAGTCCCTAGAGCTCTGGCGTAAGGTGTCCCTGAGTGACGTACAATGCAGCTCACAATACAGCTGCTTGACTTCAGTTTCTGAATGGTGCCAGGGAGTAGCCCCACATAGAGGGCATTACAGTAGCACAGTCTCAAGATGACAAGTACATGGTTGACTGTAGCAAGGTCTGTATTTGGAGAGCATTGGTCACACTCTTCTCAGCAGGCTTAGGTGGAAAATACTGTAGTTGTTCTTGACCAGAGTGGCCACCCAAGCACGCAGGAGCAGCTCGGGATCTAATAAGACCCCTAGCTGTAAACCTGTGTGACAAATGGCTGCCACAATCCTTAGGCAGGGTGTGGATATCATTCCCATTGTCTTGTCAGGCTGCTTTCCCCACCAGGGCCTCCTTTTTGTTTGCAGTGAGCCTTAGCCACCTTTCCCTCTTCCAAATTCCAATCACATATAGGCCCTGTACCATTCATTCCACTACACCAGCTGGGTCAGAGACTCAGATACCAGCAGAGGTTAGTGTTTTCAGCTACCTCCGGGGTGCAGGTTAGAAGCCAGGCTCACGGCAAAATGGAAAAAACTTAGCCAGGGACACTGGGGTGAACCCCTAACCTTATGAAAAGTGTTTGGTGGGGTCTTGAATATCTATGCAGAACAGACAGGAATTCAGGCTTTCAGGTTTTATCTGAAAGTACTTGGCATTCCATGCATCTACTGCAGAAAGATGAAGGATGGGGGAAAACCCTGTTAGGATGCACAAATGTAGTTCCAGGGAGTCTCATATTGTTTAGCACTTAGCCCTTTTCATCTATAGTTTGAAAAGCACTTAAAAGATGGTTCCTAAGTATCATCTTCCGCCATGTAGATTAGATTTCACAGAGAGAGAAACTGAAGTGCAGTGACTTGCCCAAGGTCTCATGATCTGTCAGTAGCAGAGGCAGGCGTAGAACTCAGGATTCCTGACTCCTTGTCCACCAGTGTCTTATGCACTGGACCATTAAACATCCAGCATTGATGCTGCCAAACTTAATGTAGTTTCTAGGATGAAACGCTGAATTCCATTTCCAGACCCGGTCTCTGGGGTTGTCATTACAAAGCCAGTGTGTTACATCTCCAATGTCACAGGCCGCCCCGGGGGATGCAGCCTGGATAAAAATGAGTATAATCCCTAGAAGCGGTGTGTGTTTGTTTATTTTTAAAAAAGCCCATAGCTTGGCACACTCTCAATGCAAACATTGTTTGATAGGAGTTTCTGTGACTTTTCAAGGGTATGGCTGCATTGCAGTGTAAGCCCAGGATTCGAACCCAGGCTCAAGCCTCATTCCCCTTCCATCTGCACACAAATTTTGCTCATCCCGGGGAGTGGGGTGGGGTGGGGCAAGCCTGAGTCAAGCCGGGACCAAGAGTTCAAGCCCTATTGCTTTGCAATGTAGATACAGCCCCACTGGACTTGTGCTCTGGTAGTCCACCAAAAGTATCCCACAATCACATGGGCTGACTTTCTTTATCCTCTGGATAGTCGAGTTTTCCCACACTGCATCATGAACAAAGGGCTAGAGTGGCCACATATTGGCTGGGTGCTAGGAAGTCTGGGATGTAGGTGGTAGGACTCAGTCCTGCATAATACAGTGTAGGCATTGGAACCCCAGGTTGGGACCCAGGGTTCAGCAATTTCTAACCTGGGGTTACAAATGAGTGCAGGTGCTCAAGCCGTAGGTAACAAAGCCAGGGTCTGCTCACTTGAGTACTACTAACTCTGCGCTTACATGGCAGGGAAGACCTTCCCTCGGTTACATTGTCTTCACAGCTCACGGTTTCACGGGACCTTGGTGCAAACTAAATTGATCAGCAGGAGGAAAATAGCCGTTGCCTAGACAACGGGCAGATGACTCATCCTGGGCAGCAAGCAGCAAAAGCTGTGAGGCTGCAGTAATTTTCCAGATGCTTAATCCAGCTCTTCAGTCTTTCTTTCTTTTTCTCACTCTGAAAGGCAGAAATCCTCCTCTCACTTTTTCTCTCTCTCTTCATTTGCAACCCTACGTACGCTGCAGCCCTACGTGATGCAGAGAACAGTTTTCCATAGTGCTTACCCCGGCTGGCGTCACAGGGACAGCTTGGAATAATGCTGATGAGCCACTTGATGGAGTGAAACGGAGCCTCCAAAGAGAGTAAAAATAGAACTAGAAACTGCAGGCTGCAAAAGCCAAACCCAGCCCCCAAACTCACCACTGGCATCACATTTCTTATAATAACCCTGGACTGGCTTCTCTATGTTATGACTATGTCACCTCATTCCTTCGTAGCAATCATCAGGGTTGTGAAACCTTCGAATGTAATCTGTATTCAGCACAGGCACGTAACTAGGGCAAGGTGATCTATATTCAACAAATGCTCTTCAACAAGGTAGTCTCCCTTCTTCATCACTTATGCATGATTTTTTGTTATTTGATGTAAGTTTTAGTGCTGATTAAAGGTATCTGGGAGTTGGGAAGGAATTTCGCCCCCCCCCCCCAGGTCATATTGGCAGAGACCCTGGGGTTTTTTTTGCCTTCCTCTGCGGCATGGGGCACAGGTCACTTGCAGGCTTAAACTAGTGTAAATGGTGGATTCTCTGTAATTTGAAGTCTTTCAACCATGATTTGAGGATTTCAGTAACTCTGCCAGAGGTTAGGGGTGAGTGACGTTCCATGGCCTGCAATGTGCAGGAGGTCAGACTAAATGATCATGATGTTCCCGTCTAACCTTAAAGTCTATGAGTATCAGATTCACAGCGCTGGCGAGTGATGTCCTCTTTACCCCAGAACAGATACAACACAGGCAGCAGAAGTGTCAGCTTCCCTCTCACTCCAACTTGACATAGAGGATCCATCACTAGGGGTAGGAATGCAGTTCTTTGTTCATTCGGTGGAGCGGAGTCCCATTCAACCTGTTACCCTGTTATCGAGACTAACGGTGATGAGGCCGAGCGGAAGGCTGGTCTTGTCATTCAGGCACTAGATGGGGACTTGGCAGACCTGGGTTTGCTTTCTGGCTGTCACAGATGTCCTGTGTGAACTTGGGTAAATTATTCTCTTTGTGCCTCGGTTCCCCATCTTTAAAATATGTAATGCTGCCTTTCTTTCATGTTTTATCTGCTTAAATTGAAGGCTTTTGGACATAGGGAGAGTCTCTTACAATGTGTGGGTACAGCGGCTACCACAACGGGCCCCCATTCTCTACAAGGGTTTCTAGGAATGATTACAAAGGATAGCAGTTAATGGTTTCTGAAATGTGGACACCTGTCCACTGGGAACTGGAGGGAGCCACCACCTTTTGCCACAAAATACAGCCTTGCACCTGGTTGTTTAACTTTGGCAGATCATTCAGTAGACAGGAGCTACTGACGTTGACCTGGCTGCACAGGTGTAATTAACTGATGACTAAACCCACCACAGACCACCAAAATCATGTACCTCAGGCAGATGTTCATCATGTTTGTTTTCTACCTCTATCTGGGGTGGTTACCAGTTTATGACTATATAATTGTGACAGGGTCTATCCGGCCTTCTCTGCCCCCGACTGGCTGCATCAGCTCCTAACACCCACCTGTTTAAGGAAATCCGCTCAGGCCACGCTACTAAAAAGACTTAGTCCTCCAGAGGCGTAGAAGGGCCATGAGGAGGCACTGACCAATTGGGAACTAGCAGGCCAGTTAAAAAGGCTTGCCTGCTTTCTCTGAAGGGGAAATGCTGGGTGATGCTGGGACAGGAGGAGAATCCGTCAGTGCTAGCCCAGAATTTTGGCTTAAAGTGCTGTGGCTAAACAGTGACCTTTTATATTTGTGTGCAGACTAGGGGAACAGATACCCGAGTTCCAAGTCTGTTTATTGTTTAACTGTTTAAAGACTGATGCAGAGCCCATGGCTTGGGCCATTCTTCTCCAGGCTGGCTGCCACAATAATCCCCATTACCCCAGTATGGGTCTAGCCCTTTTAGTGGCTGGATCACATAAGAACTTAGTAAGGATGCTATGGCTGCTAGCCAGGAGAGTTACTCCTTTAACTCAAGCAATCCAGGCTCAGGCTTTTAATGAACAAGGTCCTGGGGTTCAATCCCTGTGCAGTTGTCATATGTGACTGGCATGTTTTGGGTGTCTAGAAGGAGAAGATAATCTGATATAATTGGTGTGTGCAATGTTGTAAGCCGTACTGGAGTTTCAGAAGCTAATTACTTCTGGTGCTGTTACTGTTCCAGGTGATAGTCCTCTGCAAGGACTAAAGTTAAAAGACAGGATGTTCAATAAGGAGGATCTTCCAGCAGCAAAGTGCAATTTATTGGTGCCACATAGCTCCAAGGACAGAGTAAAAGGAGAGGATCCAAAGGTTTGTGTTCATCCATCCTGAAATCATGGACAGGGCTCTTTTGCTGCCAGACTAGTGTGCCTAGTCTCCTAGAGAAAGGGAGAGTGGCTTGCTCCATCAGATTAATGCTGGAAACGTTGCCACTGAAACTGCAGATATAACAAATGAAAAAGAAGTGAAATACATTGAGGACTTACTAATAGCTCCATTGATTTTTAGTTATAAAAAAAATCTGCGTAGCAAAAAATAACAATCCTTAGAGGCATCAAGCCACCATTAAATGGCATCAACTTCAAAGGAGCACATGCATTTCACAGTTCCCAGAAAGGCGGGGGAGTGCTTTCTGGTTTGGATGCTAAAAAATGACTTGAACCCATGCAACAATGAGGCTGTAATATTAATTGCAAATTACTATTAGTGCAGATCTGCTGACTTGCTCATGTACAGTACAATACATGTGTACACCCTTTTCATTGCCTGAAACCTGGTTGAGAAGGATGTAGGATCCTGGCTGTGGACGGAATTATTTGGAAGCAGCTCTGTGTTAGTTCTCAATTGGCTTTCTTAGGAAAGGGATGTTTTGACTTTGGGCAAGAATTGGCAAGGTCCATAGCATCCAGTGAAGGTCTCTTTAGGACTGGCTAGACAATAGCATGCTTTTAAGGAGGGACCAGAACACAGCAGTCCTGACTCCCACTCACTTCATATCTGTTCTTGTAAGAAGGTGGAGTTATTAGTAAGTGGGATTCCATGAAAAATGATGAATGATTAATAAAAGTGCCTCCTTCCCCATCCACAAGACCTTTGGGGTGCTTCACAAATGACAATCAATCACATTTGCCTCTATTTCCCCTCGAAGTATATAACGGGATTTTATGTTATTTGTTCCCTGGGGGAAATTTTTTTCTGAGCCCCTCTCAGTGCACTTACCTAACAGCTAACATCCTTCCAGTATCCCCGGATTTGATTATTCTGCATCACAGCAGGTCCATGGTATAGGATTGGTGACAATGATGACCCCCTTCAAAGCCCATGCGAGCAATTCTTGCATCAGCCAGAGGGGTCACTGCAGAGTGAGATAAGGTGTTCCCTCTCCCGTCTACATCCCAGCGACTGAGTAGTCTGGCTTCCTAGCCAATCCTGGTTAGGGAGCAAAGGATCAAGCCCTCATCTCAGACTCTGTACCCTATCCCCACCCATAGTCACAAACTATGCAAATTAACATTAAAGTGCCTGCTCATTGCAGATATGAATTTGAGTCTGATTGTTCTTATCAGATTTACAGAGAACCAGCCTCTTTTGTGGTGGCACAATAGTGTGAGAGAGGTGTGACGAGGGATTGCTCTGAGCAGTGAGCAGGTTTGTTCAGTATGTGTGTGATTCCCCAGCTAGCTGGCAGGTTGGAAGCTGGCGGATTAGAAGCCCCATCCATCACAACTGCTAGCGAAGGTGACATTCCACTGAGCTGGCCCGTTCTGCAGCACAGCGAGGAGCTGGCAAAGCAGCTATTGGGTAGTGAACATGATCTGTAGCCGCCCTTGACACCACAGAGCTCCAGCCTCGTTGATCTCTTCAGGGAACACTGAAGAATAGGCGTAGAGAAGCTATTATTCTCTTATCTGAAACTGACACAAATGAAATATGTTGGTTTAAATAACATGAGAGCTGTGAGATGGGCCTGAACCAGACCCCTGGGGGCTAAGTGGCACTTGGAAGCCAAGCCTAGATCTAGAAATGAATCTCAGAAATGTCCCCTCTCTTTATAATGGGCCAAACCGCCCTCCGCAGCCCTGAACGGTCACATAGTTTGGAGTATTTTAAATCCAGATATAGTCGAAATTCTGTGGTTCAAGCCATACCTATGGTTCTGTAAACACTCAGGACTCATTTCAGAGATGTGTTCAGTTAGGACAGTGTACTACCAGTGGTAACAAAACAGAGCTCTGAAGGTTCCTACATTCGGTCAGAAGATTCAGCTCTCTCTGGTTGCACCTGCCACTTCCCAGTACCAGCACTGATTTAAGATAAAAGACAAAGCAATGTGAACCTCAGACGTCCATATCCATCCCCCAACGCAGGTGTCTTAAAGTGCAGCTGCAGGGACTACCTCTAGCCATCAGAGGGGCCTGTGCCCTTTGTGTCCAGTGCAGTTCTGGCACCACTCTGCCGAGACTGCCAAGGAGAAAGTGGCCAATTCTAATTGGTTGTTCCCACGTGGATGCCTGTCCACTGAAAACTGGACTAAGATTGTAGGCTGTGAAGCAAAGGTGCATGACAGTGTGATTAATAATATTTAGAGTGGTAGCCCTATTAGTCTGTATCAGCAAAAAGAACGAGGAGGACTTGTGGTACCTTAGAGACTAACAAATTTATTTGGGCATAAGCTTTCGTGGGCTAAAACCCACTTCATCGGATGCATGCAGTGGAAAATACAGTAGGAAGATATAGATATATACACAGAGAACATGAAAATGGCTGTTGCCATACACACTATAACGAGAGTGATCAATTAGGTTTTTTTCTCCTGCTGATAATAGCTCACCTTAATTGATCACTCTCGTTATAGTGCTTTACCATTGATTTCAACAGACATATGATCAAGCCATAGCCCAGCTATGGACTATTCCATTTCGAATTTCAATGAATCTATTGGATTTATTTCTCCATTTAATTTAGATTTATATTTAAAAGGTACTAGTGCTTCGGGGGCTCTCTCTTTCTGGAGGGGACATAACACTGAGGCCCTGTTCACTTGTGGTCAAGATTCCCTGGTATTCACGGGTTCTAAGATCCTAGAAAGTGAAATGATGCTAGGGATCATTTTTGAGCTCCCTCTAGCTTACCCAGACTTCCCTGGTCCTGAGGTGCATGGAATGGAATGCAGTATTTCAGGTGCAGTCACACCCAAACTTTATGCTTCTCTGTGACATGAATCCTTTGTGTTTGTAGGCCAAAAGCACATTGGCATTTTTGGCTACCAAGTTACATGGTAAATTCATGTCTAATTTTCTCTCTGAAGTAAGTGCTCGATGCCCCACCATTCTGAGGCATTGGTTCAGAGGTAAGAATGCCACCTACTGAATCCCCAACACAACCTCCTGAAACCCAGTGGGATTTCCTTGGAGGTCTGCCACTGAAGTTCTGGCAAAGCCTGACCCTGCTTATCTTGTGGGAGGTGACTAGCTATCCCCGCAGAAAGATGTGAAACGGGACACTCCACAGAAGCGGTGGATTTAAGGTCTTCCAGCATATTTTGCTGCATCCCTTGAGAATCTAAGCTTTCATAGGGGGAAAATGTGACCTTAGGACTTCTGGCTGAGCAGCTTAGTTTTACTTATTGTGACAGGGCCTACACGCTTCACTCAGGGGTCAGGGCCCCACTGTGCTCGCTGCTGTACAGTAAGAAAAACAAAGACAGTTCCTTCCTCCAAGAGCTCACAGTATAGGGACATGAAAAGTTGCAACAGGCGGACAAATGCGTAAAGGCTCGTTGGGGGGGGGGGGACAAGATAATAGTAAAGATGTAACCAATCTCACTGCAGGGTTTCCCTGTGAGTGTAGCAGTACACCTGTCCCCTCTAGATGTCTGCTAGAGTGCGCTGGGTACCACAAGCTCAAAGGCAGGTGCTGTAGGCACTCCAAGCAATAGGCTACACAGGTGCTAGCCCTCTGTGGATTCCCATAAACACTCACATGTTCTGAGGGAGTAGCACCCTTTCTAGGGTGGCCTAAAACTAGACACAGTTCCTTTGTTACAATAACATTGAAGGTCAAAACCACAGTTCCTAACCTAGTCCCTAGGGGAAGTCCAGCAGAGGGGTGTAATGACAGGAGTCTCCTTCATAGAATCATAGAATATCAGGGTTGGAAGGGACCTCAGGAGGTCATCTAGTCCAACCCCCTGCTCAAAGCAGGACCAATCCCCAATTAAATCATCCCATCCAGGGCTTTGTCAAGCCTGACCTTAAAAACTTCTAAGGAAGGAGATTCTACCACCTCCCTAGGTAACACATTCCAGTGTTTCACCACCCTCCTAGTGAAAAAGTTTTTCCTAATATTCAACCTAAACCTCCCCCACTGCAACTTGAGACCATTACTCCTTGTCCTGTCCTCTTCTACTACTGAGAATAGTCTAGAACCATCCTCTCTGGAACCACCTCTCAGGTAGTTGAAAGCAGCTATCAAATCCCCCCTCATTCTTCTCTTCTGCAGACTAAACAATCCCAGTTCCCTCAGCCTCTCCTCATAAGTCATGTGTTCCAGACCCCTAATAATTTTTGTTGCCCTTCGCTGGACTCTCTCCAATTTATCCACATCCTTCTTGAAGTGTGGGGCCCAAAACTGGACACAGTACTCCAGATGAGGCCTCACCAATGTCGAATAGAGGGGGATGATCACGTCCCTCAATCTGCTCGCTATGCCCCTACTTATACATCCCAAAATGCCATTGGCCTTCTTGGCAACAAGGGCACACTGCTGACTCATATCCAGCTTCTCGTCCACTATCACCCCTCGGTCCTTTTCCGCAGAACTGCTGCCTAGCCATTTGGTCCCTAGTCTGTAGCTGTGCATTGGGTTCTTCCGTCCTAAGTGCAGGACCCTGCACTTATCCTTATTGAACCTCATCAGATTTCTTTTGGCCCAATCCTCCAATTTGTCTAGGTCCCTATGTATCCAGCCCTGCCCTCCAACGTATCTACCACTTCTCCCAGTTTAGTATCATCCGCAAATTTGCTGAGAGTGCAATCCACACCATCCTCCAGATCATTTATGAAGATATTGAACAAAACCAGCCACAGGACCGACCCCTGGGGCACTCCACTTGACACCGGCTGCCAACTAGACATGGAGCCATTGATCACTACCCATTGAGTCCAACAATCTAGCCAACTTTCTATCCACCTTATAGTGCATTCGTCCAGCCCACACTTCTTTAACTTGCTGACAAGAATACTGTGGGAGACCGTGTCAAAAGCTTTGCTAAAGTCAAGAAACAATACATCCACAGCTTTCCCTTCATCCACAGAACCAGTAATCTCATCATAGAATAATCTCATCATAGATTAGATTAGTCAGGCATGACCTTCCCTAGGTGAATCCATGCTGACTGTTCCTGATCACTTTCCTCTCATGTAAGTGCTTCAGGATTGATTCTTTGAGGACCTGCTCCATGATTTTTCCGGGACTGAGGTGAGGCTGACTGGCCTGTAGTTCCCAGGATCCTCCTTCTTCCCTTTTTTAAAGATTGGCACTACATTAGCCTTTTTCCAGTCATCTGGGACTTCCCCCGTTCGCCTTCAAACCCCTCCATGCTGTTCTTCCGCCTGCCCACTGCTGCCCTGGGTCCTTCTGCCAGCAGCAGGGAGTGTCTGTGGCCAGCTCTCAGCTGCAGTTCTCAGACTGCCTGCTGCACCTGCTCTCACTCAGCCTCCGCTGAGCCTGGTCCCCTCTGACCTCAGGCTAGAATTTCCTTTACATGTACTGGAGATTCTGGAGCCCTCCACCGGCTGGGTGGGGTGGAGTGGAGGGCAGTTTCCCAGCAATGAACCAGCAACTGTATCATTTATATTCACAGGAGTTAGTAGCATCTGTGGGGTTTTCAGTCATCTTCAGCTCTTGTCCTATGCAGGGAACAAATTGTCCACATAAGTCCGGTGAGCTTCCCTCTCTTCAGTTTAACAGGGTGTTAACTGCGAAGCTGGGTGCTGACAGTCATAGCTAAGTGGTTGCCTGCTGAACAGAGGTAGAAAAGGCATCCAGGAAGCTCAGTGAAGGAGAGTGTTTTTTTTCTTTAAGCTGTGACAGCTGTTATTTTTGGCTGTGACACTGAGCACTCATGAAAAGCCCTCACTCACCCATCTGCCCGTCCCTCTTTTCCACCCCAACGGTGACTCAAGCCACCTGTCATTGTGAAGCACTCAGGTGTAAGAACACATGTATTTTGGAATGCCCATTTCAAACCCTTTTCATCTCAATTTCATGTGTTGAAACTGGGCATCAATGAAAGTAATAGCTTGTCGGCACCTTGGCAGGGAGAGAGCGTGAGGGAAAACTTCTCTGCTGTTGCCCTGCTCTGCAGCCTTCCATTTCCAAGACTCTTAGTCCAGCACCTTTCATCAGCACTAAATTAGCCATAATGAACATTTAAAAAAAAAATCACACTCAAATATACCAGCCAAATAAGAGTCACTGAACAGGCCCAGAATCTTTTCCTTCAGAATCCAAATTCACATCTGAACTTTGTTTCAACTCATCTTGAATGTGGAAACTCTCTCTCCTTCCCTCCCACGCTTTGGGGAATTTGGAAAACCAGATCTGAATTTTGCAGCTCTCCTTTCTAATTAAGGGGCCTGGGTCTCTAAGGCCCATCTCTAATTAAGAGATATCCTGGAAATGTACGTTAAGGGCTCACTCCTGCAGAGTACTTGGCAGCTTCAGTTTCCTATGAAGTCAGTGAGAGCAGAGGCCACACAGCACCTTGCAGGGTCAGATCCTAACACAGCCTGCAGACTCCTAAACTACAGAATCCATTTTCAAGCTTTCCCTTTTGGTTTGGTAGCAATCCTCCCTGAAATTGCAGCCCCATTCACCCTGCTCCTTTGCAGGTGCGGTGGCAACTCAGCAGATCAGAGATGTAAAATATATGACCACACTGCCAGTTGCAGTTGTCTGATGGCCCAGATTGGTCTCACCCAGATTTCCCTCTTTGCAGGTAATCACTTTACAACTGAGCTACAGATGCAGCCTCTCAGCCTGCTGGAAGTGCATGAGATTATTACAGAGGCGCCTTTATAATTAAGTCAGAACTGGCTTTTCCATTTAGCTTTATTAATGTTGTTCTCCAGCCATATCAAATGTTCTTGTGATTGCCATCTTTAGAACATTTATAACACATTCTTTGTATTGACTTTGGAATGAAGGGGGTTTGTGTGGGAGTTGTTTTGTGTGTAAGAATTTATCTGAAATGTTGCATTTAACCCTTTTTTATTTTAAATTAAATTATTCAAAAAATGGCCAAGTCACTCAGATTTGAGGCGCTCCTACTGCTGCACAGTGTGGTTTCCAGACCCTATTTTGCTCCAAATCATACAGAAAGCAGAAGCCAGACGCACATAAAGTAAGGCCATAAAAATGCAGCACTTGCCAACTGTTTCCACATGGTTACCAAGGTATCTCCTAGTCTAAGGATAAGCTGTGAAGATTGCAGATATCACTCCATGGTAGCTGTGGGCAAATGCTGATTCTTCGTGTTAACGCAGCGCACCAGGCTACACTGCGGTAATTGGAAATTCCACGCTGACATTCTACGTCCCAATGCCTGCAATGGAGCTGACGGCATTTCATGCCAGTGTTTCGTACATATGCAGGGTGGGGCTGTGGCTGATTCTGCCCAGGACGATGGGGAGAGGACTCAGTGAGCGCCGCCATCTTGCACCGGGGGCTGCTGCAGTCTGGGGAGTGCACAGCCTGTGCATACTAGTTAGCACTAGTGGCGGCGCTAAATGATGCAGGGTGAGCCTCGCCACACTGGCCAGTGGAGCTGGCTGGGCATGAAGTGAGTACGTTCCACCCACCCCCAAGACGGTTGGAGCTGCTGCTTCTGTAGCAGGAAGAATTCTGGCGCCTGGAGGACTGAACCAAAATCCCTCCTGGGCCGGCATCTGTGTGTGGTTGGGGTGGTACAGCATCTTCACACCTCCTTCACGAGCAGGCTGTAGCTGCAATGACCTCAGCCAGAGCAAAGGGGCTGGAAGGCGCCAAGGCTTGGTAATGGGTGATGGAGCCTTTTACCACCCAGCCACTGGCAGGAGCAGCCCTAGCTGTTTTGTTGGCCAGGGAGGAAAATGTTTGTGGTTCCCCCCTGCCTCCAAGTGGGTCAAGCAAAAAAACCCCCCCAAAACAGCCAGCCAATCAATGGAGCAAAAACAGCTGACCAACACAGTGTGTAGGGGGAAAAAAAGCTGAATGGCACAGCAGTGCAGTACCCCCTGGAAGCTGGCACCCCCCAGGCTGTGTGCCCTGCTCACCTGCCCCTGGTTACTGGTTCAAATCCAGCCAACCAGCATTACTTTCCAGGCCTCCCTGACACCCCATAAACAGGGCACAACCCCATTTTCCCCTGCTAAGTTGCTTTGCCTAGGACCTGACATCGACATCTGTCAGCAAGGGATGGCAGCTTCCCAAAACCTGCCCCCTAACGCTGTTCCCACCATTAACAAATACACTCTGGGAACATGCTGCATCTCTGCTCCCTGAGAAATAACCGGTTTGTGCCTCGTGAATGAAACACCGATGAACTCCTCCACTGGGAATGCAGCGCTCAAGGACAAGCCTTGATAAGCAAAAGCCAGGCTCCAGGCGGCTGCTTGGAAGGTAACCAACTCCCCCATCCTGACTCATAGGGCCCAAGCATTTACTGACAAAGCGCAGTGGCCGTGGTGTGAGTTAAAGGGATGGTTGACAAGGAATTTTACCCCCCAGACTTAATATTGTGATTTTCGGCTTCCAAATATTTGAACAACGAAGAGCTGTTCATCCTCAGGCCGCCCTCACCCTCCCCCACTGGTGAGGTGAAAGGATCAAATGACCTGCCCCGAGACCAGGAGGTGAATCTGTGTCACAGCCGAGTCGCAACTCGGGAGCTTCTGGGAAAAGATGCTGTTGTCATGGAATTTTATTCAGTCTTATAACAATGAGGCTATTTTGGGATCTAAACCTTTCCCCTACAACAGGGGCAGGCGCGGTGGAATCGTGGGGGGGCCTAGTGCCCACGCAGTGGACATATTTGGGGGGAGGGGATTTATGCTTCTGCCTCCCCCAGTGCTTTCTACTCCCACAATAGCTTGTAGAGGTGAGAGCGGGCCCCAGAGGTGCATGGGATTGGGCTGGCTACCGGGGAGCATGTAGGACCAGCTCTCCTCTCCCTGCTTCCACTGTGGGTTCCGGCAGAGACGCCAGCCCGGGGCAGGGGCACACGTGCCAGCTGTTGAGGTGCGGTGCGGGACAGGCACTGGCACCTGGGTGGGGGGTGTCGGCACAGAGGGCACCAGCCATCCAGATGGCGGGGGGGAGGAGGGGAGCACTAGCTGCTGATGATCAGCCATATGAACAGCAGTAGGAACGGTCGGCATGCCCCTCCCTAGCCTGGAGCCAGCTGCCCATCTCCTGCCAAGTCTCAGTAGCACTCCTCCCTTTCTCTCCTATGCCTGTACCCCTCATTTACAGTGATCTTCCAAGAACCCCCCATCCCCCCTTACCCCTCCCCGTACTGTTGGAAATCCACACCCAGCAGCACAGGGCCGCTGCATGTGACTCACAGTCAAAGTGACTTTGAACAGACAGATGAGGCACTGGACTTGAGTCAGGAGACCTGCCTTCTGTTCCTGCTTCTGCCACTGGCCTGCTCAGTGACCTTGGATCAGCAATTTCCCCTCTCCCTGACTCAATTTCCCCTCCCCACCTTTGTCTGGGTCATAGGCGCCGACTTCTGCTCGTACCGGTGGGTGCTCGACCCCCATCTGCCCCTGGCCCTGCCCCGACTGCAGCCCTGCCCTGTACCCTCCCGCCCCTGCCCCGCCCCCATTCCAATCCCTTCCCCAAAGTCCCCGCCCCAAATCTGCCCCCTCCCTGCCCCTATTCCGACTCCTTCTCCAAATCCCCGCTGCAGGCCCGCCTCTTCTCCGCCTCCTCCCCTGAGTGCGCCATGTTCCCGCTCCTCCCCCTTCCCTCCCAGAGCTTGTTGTGCTGCCAAACACGTGGAAAAATTAGTGGGTGCTCTGCACCCACCGGCAGCCAAGCTCCCCGCCCCTCCTCACCTCCGCCTCCTCCCCTGAGCGCGCTATGTCCCCGCTCCTCCCTCCCTCCCAGTGCTTGCCGCCGCCAAACAGCTGTTGCTGTGTCAATTGGATATATGCGGGGGGGGGAAAGGAGCGGGAATGTGGTGCGCTCAGGGGAGGAGGCGGGAAAGAGGCGGGGCCGGGGCAGGGATTTGGGGAAAGAGTTGAATGGGGCAGGGAGGGGGCAGAGTTGGGGTGGGGACTTTGGGGAAGGGGTTGGAATGGGAGTGGGAGGGGGCGGGGCAGGGGTGGAGTCGGGGCAGGGCCGGGGGCAGAGGTGGGGTTGAGCACCCACCGGCGCCATTAGAAGTCAGATATGTGCCAGAAGCTGGGAATGGGCAATGGGATGCATCACTTGATGATTACCTCTGGGGCATCTGGCATTGGCCACTGTCGGCAGACAGTATACTGGGCTAGGTGGACCTTTGGTCTGACCCGGTATGGCCATTCTTATGAGATTCTTTTATTTAAACCAAACCTCATCAGAGGTTCATTGGAGACCCCATAAGCTGACTCAGTGCTCTAGCTGAGCATTCCAATACCTGCGAGAATGAATAGTTTACAAAGGTAATTGAAAGCCTATTAATAGAGCCCTGCAAATCCACAGATATCTGCTTTATATCTGCCGATAGCTGCATCTGCGAATGCAGGTGTATTTTTACTATCTTTGCAGATCAGATGCCGATCCAAATTTTTGCATCCGTGCAGGGCTCTAACAGTGAGATAGGGTGCTGGTGCAGATGTGAATAAATATATATATAAAAGGTGGAGTGTGGATCCCAGGGGTCGGATACAAATTAATTGTTGCAGATGCAGATTGGATGCCGATCCAAATTTTTGTATCCGTGCAGGGCTCTACCTATTAACGTGTTGAATGCCCTGCCCAGCTGTGTTAGTGAGAGTATTTAGCATGTATTTCTGTGGTTTAAAGTAATGTTCATATTCCCTTTGCAGGTCACTTTTAACTCTGGCCTCCTTAGCAACGACACTGTGGTATCTGAAAGAGGGACGGGGAGGAGCCTTCTAATGAATATCTGAGACATGACACAGAGCATTCAAAGTCCTCACCCGCAGCTGATTGTGGACATGGAAAATTGCGGCAAACCTCTACTATGTGTGGCTGGTGATGCCTATTATTTTGTGAGCAAGGAGCGCTTACTGGTTGATTAGACTGTAGTTCTCAGTGTTAACAAGGACTGATAATTAGAATTCTGACTTAACTGAGCCAGAAGTTTTACACGGCAGAAACAATCGCAGTGATGAGGTATGATGCGAGGCCTGGCCAGGAAGCTATTTCTGGCGGCTATGCTATTTCTGCTGACCAAGGCTTAATAAAAGTATCGGATTTTTTAAAAAATGACTAGAATACGTAGCTAAAATAGAACAACTACAGTGAGTACCTTGGCCTGGCCAGTTCAAACCTGGATAAGATTCCCATATTGGTCTTCCCGACAAAGTACACAGTGGAGGCAGACAGCCACTGGAAAGTGGCAGGAATGATTTCCATGCCTAGAACGCTATTTCTACAATTTCCAGAGTATTTCTGGAAAGTCTGCCTTTCTATATACTGGAAACAGTGATGTTTGATACTGGGCTGCAGGTTGTTACACTGCCATTTGCCATGAAGTCCAGTATTATGCCTGCAGTAATGGAAAAGTCAGTATGGATATTGGCCTAAAGGTGCACCTACACTGGGAAAAATGACTTCTTGTTGCCATTTGGTATTAGCAATTGGTCCTCTCAGGAGCATCCTCAACTGAATGCAAAAATTGTCTATAGCTGTGAACAGATCCAAACTGTTTTCAACAGCCATTGCGGAAGTTAAGGGGTGTCACATACCTTTTGTGATTGCTGCTAAATGTGTGCCTGAAAATGCAGTTTTACTGTAATAATGGCATAATGATTTGTGTTTATTGCTCCTCAACTTCTCTATCAAATGTGCTCCTTTTATAAGTGAAAAGGTGTTTTTTTCTAATTGCCATCCCTGCAAACTCAATCTGGGATCTAAGGGCTATTCACAAGTGGGATTTAGACACCTAACTGCCCCTTTAGGTACCTGTGACACTCTGTATCCCAAAGTAGCACCTTGGAACCTCCATATTCACCACTGTCATATGGTTATGATATATTTTGTACAACGTATACCTTGTGAGGTATCATTTTAAAAGTTGTGATTGGTTGAGCTTTAATATCCTGTTGGATCGTATGTGCTATAATTGTATGCAAAGTTATGAAGTTTTGCTATGTGTGTGTTACTGTCATATCTTGTGAGTTTGGGAGACACCCACAGCCAACCTTTCAGCTACAACAAAGGAGTAGCCATCACTGCCCTGGCAGGCGTTAATGGCTCCTCAACACCCATCCACTATCGGACTAACACGTCACAGCAAGGATCTTTCTGGCAGCTGGAAGAAAGTATAAAAGAGGGAGAGTGACATCATCACTTGGTCTCCCACTCAACCCCTGAAAGAACATCTAGAAGACAAAGACTTTGAACTGGGGAAGTTTAGTCCCAGGCACGTAGGGAGTCCAGTCTGTGTACTGAGGAACTTTTTGTGCCATCCGTTCTTGTGAGACACTGCTTGATTCAAATCTTGCTTAGTCTGTTTAAGTTAGAATTTAGACTGCAAATTTATTTTTAATTTCTTGGGTAACAAACTTTGATCTCTATGCTTGCTACTTATAATCACTTAAAATCTATCTTTCTGTAGTTAATAAATCTGTTTTATATTTTACCTAAAACAGTTTGGTTTTGATTGAAATGCATAGAGAATCTCAGCTCAGGTTACAAAGGCTGGTGCATGTCCACTTTCTATGAAGAAGTGGTGAACTTATTAATGAGTTTGCACTGTCCAAGGGAACCTTGAGCAGTGCAAGATGGTACAGTTCTTGGATGCAAGGCTGGGGAGCTGGGGGGAATTGGCTGGAGCCTCTCTACTGACAGTTCATGAGTGACTGGGAGGTCAGTCATGTAACTTGGTTGAGTATGTGCCTGCCTGTGGATGGCTGTGGAAGTGCAGTTCCTGTCAGAGGTTTGTAGCTTGACATCAGCTTGAGAGGCAGAGTGAGAGGCAGCCCAGGTTGGTGCATTTGGACGGCTCAACAGTGCCAAGGTCCTGGTTGCACCAGAGGAGCCCCGTCACAGTGCCTAAATACAGCATTTAGAATGGATGTTGCTGGCATTCACAAAACCCCTGCGGAGCGTCTGCCAACCCTCTAGGTGCCTAAGTTTCCACCAGTGACATTCTCTGATGCTGCCAAGCTGCTCAGAGCCCTAGCAGGATTCACAAAGGACGTGTTCCCTCCCTATCTTGCCTTTGGGGCCTGATCTGGAAGGCATGCCCAGGGCACGCCTACCCCACACAAAAGACAATAGGGCTGGTGCCTGCCTGCCCAGTGGCTAGGTTCTTCTTTAGGATGTGGCCTGTCTACTGGCCAACTGGTTCCAGTCCCCGCTGGGCCTGATTTGGAGCAGGGACTTGAAGCAAGGTCTCCCACTTTGCAGGTGAGTGCCCTCACCACTGGGCTACTGTGTATAAGGGAGAGGGGGTTGCCTCCTCCTTGTTTTTTTTTTTTTGCTAGAAAGAGCTGACCTGGCTTAAATGCCCAACTCCCGGAGAGGGTTCATTGCTTTGAATCAAGTGGGGCTGGTGATTCCCTCTGGCCCAGAGCTAGATGCTAACTCCCTTTGAGGGTGGGGCCTAAACATAAGCCCTACCCCTCTCCTCAGTATTTCTGACAGGCTAGCTTGAGCAGCTCCCCACTCAGAGTGCTGGCTTCTGCGAATCCAATTCTTAGGTGCCTAACTCTCCCCATGCATTGTATAGGGTGCCAGGGCATCCCACTCGGTTATGGATTCCACTCCGCAGTAGGGCACCTAAAAGTTAGGCCATTAGAGTCAGCCCAGATTTCTTTGCTTCTCATGCATCATCACCAATAATAATGGAGGGTCTACTGGGCACATGTGACACCCACTGTTGTCAAAGGGTTTCAACAGGTGTAATTGATTGGGACTTACTAAACAAATCTGTTGATGAGGAATACAGTCCAGCTGGGTTGCATCTGCAGGGCTGACAGGAGTGGTAAGCAGTAAACATTTAGTTTTGCCACAAGGCAGCTAATCATAGTCTGAGTCTCACAAGGAGCAGATTTGGGGAGTTGGAAGGAGCCATTTTTACAGTCACTTTTCAGAGCAGAGAAGCTTTTTCATAGTATCTTCTCTGCAGCTGAGTTATGGCTCTTGGAACTTTAACCTTTAACTTTCTGACTCTTGTGGGTTTACATTGTCAGCCTGTCCATTCCATTCGCGTTGCTTGTCGTACTGAATTTTCTGCATCAATACTGATGGAGAGGGAAGACTACCATCTTCTGAATCCTCGACCCTATTTTCCTTGTGCACTGAACTATTTACCACCAAAGCACTGACCTTGCCAGGCCTTGCTTAGCAAGTTCAAGCCTAAACTGATATTACTGCCAGCATAAATAAATAAATAGGGGGAGGTAGGGTTGATGGTGTGACAGTGCTGTTGTGTGGCAGGGAAGAGAAAAAAGCAATAAAAGAAGAGACCGAGGCAGAGAGAGACAGTCACTGCTGCACGCAGAGAGACGTGTCTGCAATAAAAGAGTTTAAAGAAGCCATCAAGAGGAAAGTGAAGTGAAAGTGAAAAGTGGGTCAGAAACATGTTAGATCCAGGTAACCAACTGAAATGATCATCTGTGGCTGTTGTGAGCTTGCTGTACATCTGACCATTGTGGGTGTGACTTCATGCTCCCTCTCGTAGACAAGTTAAAATATCCCATCCCGCCAAGTTAGAGGTGTGAAAACCTCCGAGTACGTTTAAGGCACCGCAAACAAGAAACCCATAATTGACTCAGGCAGCTTTTTCTGGACGTTTGCATATTGGTTTCAGAAAATTCGCTCTTACAATGCCCTGTTATATGATCAGGGAAACCTTTCTTTGGTCTTTTATAACCAAGCTCACCACGAATCTTCCACTAGTTTGATGCAGCGCAGCCCACCTTCTTTTATACCGGGGTGGCAGAAGCTTTGTCATAATTCAGTCAGACTCTTGGTTTCCATCACAAGACTGATTTAGGAAGTCCTGCCTTTGAAATCCCCAAGAACAGTCTTTCCAGCTTCAAACTCAGTCTGTGTGCAGTGGAGAACTTTCACCGCCTTTGAGGTGAGCTGTTTCTAAAAGGGCTTTAAGAAACAAAGCCCAGCATTCCCCATAGCTAGAAAATGTGGCTGGACTTTTTGCCGGATTGTAGCCTGAGGATGGAAAGCGGGAAAATATTACAATCAAATTTCTTGGACCTACCTACAGGGGCAGAGAAACAAACATCTGAATCTTGCCATCAGATTTTAAATGCTATTAAATGCTGAGCTAGCAATGTCACATGGGGCATGCTGGACTCTGGGGGCCTCCGTAAGAGGCATCGGGGCTTTGAAGATGCTTAGAAAATTAAGTACTAGGGAGCATCACTGCATTTGCTAGACCACAAGCCTAGCTACAGCAAACCAGAGCGCTCAACCACACACACACACTCCCGGAAGTCCCCACATATGCAAAGTTCTGCAGGCCTGAGTTTACCTCCTGCAGAGCTCATAAGGCACTGGAGGGACTGATGAGCCTCCTGAGGCTCTCTAGGGGACCGAAAGCCTCCTATAAGATGCCAGGGTATGATATACTTCCCCAGGTACTGAAGGCACTGATAAGCCCTGCAAGGCACATGTTACATTAACCCAGACACTCAAGGCACCAACACTGCTCTAGTCACTCGGGCTCAGATCTTCAAAGGTACTTTAGCATCTAACTCTCACAGAAATCAAGGGGTCTAAATATCTTTGTGGATTTGGACCTTGGTGTGCTTGAAGTAATGACATGCCTCTTGGTGCTTGGAATGCTGAGGACCGCTTCACTTGGGTAGACCTTACTGTCCCCTGCACCTTTCCCACCAGTGTCTCCCCCTTAGGTCCTTAGGCTTTCTCCTCTTGTGTATGCCCACCATAGCCTTTTGCAGCACCCCTTGCTGGGAAAGGAAAGCTCTGTCCATAACCTTCTGACCAAAGCTGGGTGGAGGGTTAGGTTCCAGACACACCTTTTGCCTTCTTTACCTCTTGTTAGAGGCTGAAGGACTTCGCTCTTTCTGGGAATGGACTTAGTCTTCTTAGCGTATGCGCAACGTGCCTCAGGTGACACGGGACCAGGATTCATCATTGAATTTGGTCCGCTGGTTGGATCTGTATGAGCGTCCATTACAATATTATCAGGGTGATGGGAACTCAGTGTTTTCCCAGAATGAGCAGGAGCCGCACCTGCAGGAGACAGTCTTGATCCAAACTACTCGATTTTATAAAGCGGTCATGACAGGAAGGTGGGAGTTGGTGTTGCTAGGGCGGGGGGAGAGCTGTAGCCTTACTTGTAATCTCCCATACTTTCAAAAGTTTGGGGTTATTTTCCATGGAATCTTCACTCCGAATTACCCATCTTTCTACTACTTGTTTTATGGTAACAACAATGTTTTTTGATAATGTTTTATTTACTGACACGCGCTTAGCACCAGCTTAAAATATTTGGCTGGGTATAAGAGTGTCGGTGTCCCTGCATAGCCTGTGGCCATAACACCTCAGCATGTGAAACTGAGAGATCTCATCAGCTCATCTGGGTTGGGCTGGTGCACTACAGGAGATCTCCTAGGAAAACCTGGTAGGCTGAAAGAAGCAGTTTAGCTGATTTAGCAGATGGGGCTCTTCAGCCTGAGAAACTACTGAACCAATCCCCACATAAAAGAGATTGATAGAGGAATATGGGCAGTGGGAGGTCGCTCAGGTTGAGAAGAGGAATTGATATGATGAATGTTAATTGGGTATTGAATAACTTAACTGCTTAGTAATTTGCTTTCAGGAGTTGTGTTGGTGGGCTATGCAGGCTACCTTCTTTAGCTGAAAATGAACTGATTGTGCATGTGTGTAACTATATAGCTCAGGGCTGGGCAAACGTTTTGGCCCGAGGGCCACATGGGGGAATAGAAATTGTATGGCGGGCCATGAATGCTCACAAAATTGGGGTTGGGGTGCGGGAGGGGCTGAGGGCACTGGGTGGGGGTGCGGGCTCTGGGGTGGGGCTGGAGATGAGAGGTTTGGGGTGTAGCAGGGTGCTCTGGGCTGCGACTGAGGGGTTTGGAGGATGGGAGGGGGATCAGGGCTGGGGCAGGGGGTTGGGGCATGGGGAGAGGCTCAGAGGGTGCAGGCTGTGAGCGGTGCTTACCTCAAGCGATTCCCAAAAGCAGTGGTATGTCCCTTTTCCAGCTCCTATGCAGTGGCGGGACCAGGTGGCTCGGCATGCTGCCCCATCCGCAACCACCGCCCCCGCAGCTCCCAAGGAGAGTGTAGGAGCTGGAGCAGGGCCATGCCATGGCTTCTGGGAGCTGCATGGTGCGGCCCCGACCCAGCGCCCTGGCTGGAGCGTCTGAGTAGGGCCGAGCCATGTGATGCGGCTTGCAGGCTGGCTTAAAATGGCCCGCAGGCTGTAGTTTGCCCACCCCTGCTATAGATAATGGCTGGATTCTCCAGTCTGCTAACCTCTCTGCACATGGGAGCAGCCAGTGTAAAGCTGGTGGAGGGAGCTATGATGCCTTCTATATCAAGTCTGCCACTTGCTGCTGCTTTTGCCACCTGGTGTATGGGTATGGGGGCATGTTGGGGGCAGGGAGGGGAGGCAGGGGTAGCTCAGGGGAAAAAGGGAGGATGCCTGAGGAGAGAGGAGGAGAGAGGGGGCATGGTGCTGCAAAGCTGATCCTCAGCTGGCATAAGAGCTTACGGCTGTGGCAAAAGTAAGAGCTGCATCCCTAGAGCTTTCACTTCCACCCGGGCTGGATAGCTGAGAATCAGGGAGCCACAGTCAGTTCCCTCTCAGCCCCATCCCCTCCCAAGTTCCACACAGGCCCCCAGTGGAGAACCGAGCCCAATATGTTTCTGAACTAGGAGGGAGCATAGTTGTGTGAGGATCCGAAGGTGCCGATGAATATCTGCACCTGCATGGAAACCTATGTACTCTGATAGCAATATGTATTTATGTCCCTGTGTCTAAATAGCAATATGGGGACTGCACATGCATGTTCTCTGTCCATGAATCTAAGCAAGACAGAATACGTGTGTAGCCAAGCAAGGCACCTGGGGTGCTGTGACCGCTGCTGTTCAGAGTCATTCACTGTTTCCTTGTGCTTTCTCCATCTGTTGTATTCACCACTTGCCTCTTATCTCATATTAAGATTGTGAGCTCTTTGGGCCAGGGACCATCATTCTGTGCAGTGCCTGGCATGAGGGGGCTGGGGACTCTAAGTGTTATCACCAGACCAATAATTAATAATGTGTAGATCAGATTCTGATACTGTCCTTCATGTGAGGTCACTCACTTCAGTAGTGCCACTGTTGTCAGTGGGACTGACTACTCATGGTGTACTCAGTGGGAGAAAGGGTATTAGCATCTGTCTCCCAGTGAAACGCTCAACATCATTTGTTGTATTCGTGTATGCGAGAACGTTCGAGAATAGTTACGCTCATGTGCGGACAGCAACGACGGCATGTTTTGCATGATCTATATAGCATTCAGCAATGAGGATGTTGCCTGAGCATGGATATTAATGAGTGTAATAGCCTGCTTTTCATCCAGTGTGTGGTTCTTTGACAAATTCTTATGAATAATGCTGCCTTGCTTGTTAGGTGTGTTTTTAACCATTGAACAGATTGTCATAGTCTGATAGCATGTCAAGAATGTCTAACAGGATTTTTAATTAGGCTTTTGGGAAAGGTCACTAGTGACCATTTATAGAGAATAGATGCTAACGATACCTTCATCAGTATGGCGAAATAACACTGTATGTTTTAATAAGCATGCTCTGTGCACAGGGGTTGATGTCCTGGCAGCCTGCCTGTCAAAGTGTGGTTGCTTTTTTGCACTACAATGGTTGGGACTTGCAGTGCTCAGGGACCATTCTAGTCTTTTAGATGCATAACACACCTACCATATGTTGACATGTGTCCTTAGCTGTGCAGTCTGAAATAGTGCAATATATGAATGATGTTGTGTATTGCATGAAGTCAATATGCTGTTTTATAGTGAGGAAAATGTATAATCAGCAACAGGCTTGGGTCAGTCTGATAAGAACTGCAGTGAAAATGGTGTGATGATCCATGGAATGAAATATTTGCATGGATTATTGAAACTGCTCATGGTATGCTAGGTTTTCAGTGTGGCATTATTCCATCTAGTAAGGGCATGTCTACTCTGCCCTGCAGTTCGCACCGTGGGGGTATGAACTGCAGTGCGTCCCAAAGTGCTGTGCTGTAACTCCCCTGCGTGGACACTGCGGGAGTGAACTTAAAGGTCCCAAGTTACAGCGGAGCACTTTGATGTGCACTGCGGGTCACACCCTCATAGTCCAAGCTGCGGGGCAGTGTAGATGTGCCTTAAGTCTTTTGCTTGTATAAAGTCTGTCAACAGTGCCCCGCAGTGGCTTTACATGACGTGTGCCTTTTGGCAGCACAGGTGGCAGAGAAGGGAATGTGATGCAACTCTGAGGCACGTCAGGGGAATGCATTAGAGCATTGGATCTGCCAGACACAGGGCATATCCAAAATTCCACCATGAGAGACAGAGTAACCTTGATGTGACAGCAGCCTTGCATAGGAATTGAGAGAAGGGGGTTGAGGCAACTCCGTGCACTGCCTGCTTTACAGGAAGGGTTGGCCTTGTTAGAGAGATAAGGTGGGTGAGGTAATATCTTGTATTGGACCAACTCCTATGGGTGAGAGAGACAAGCTTTTGAGCTGACACAGAGCTCTTCTTCTGGTCTTCTTAGTCATTCTGGCTCCGGAGTGGTTCCAGAGGATGTCGGTGTAATGCTTGGAGGGGGCTTGGGGGAATCAGTCCTTTGTGACTAAGGCCTTCACAAAACTCCTCAATGCCATGGAGAACCAGGTGGCAGCCTATATGTATTCTTCAGGAACAGCAGAGATTTTGCAACAGCATTCCTCAGTGTGATCACTGCCATTGGCTGCACTATAACTGCTTCTAGTTAGCTGGAGGAAACATGTAGGAATAAGAAGAGTTCTCATACTATGAATATGCAGATAACTTTTGATGCTATTTTCGTCATATGGAATATATAGGCAAAATAGCTAGAAGCATCCTATGATTCATACATCTCTGACACATCACCGCCCAAGGAGCCATTGGATCAGCAGCTGCTGTATTGTGTTTAGCTATTCTACAGGCATTTTCCTTTCTGTCACAGTAATACGTGTTTGAGCAGGAATGCAACGGCAGTCCTTATTTGTCTATCCTGCTATCTTGCTGATTCGGCAACTTTGCATTCACTAATTTAAGGAACTGAACAGGCGTTTTCAAAGCTTTTCAGGGGCATGGGTAGATAGATGGGTGCGTAATTACTTTGCTCTTGGGGAGGGAAACGCTGCCGGCAAATGAATTTTAGGAAGGGTTGGGGTGTTTCTCTGTATTTTATGCACAGGATGGCAGATGTGGTTATTTCTGTTTTGTGAGGCTGTTGCTATTTCTTTTGTTTACACTAATTGTACTGAATGTGGTTTTAACTACTTATAAGAGGTGGCTAGACTGCAGCGTTTCTCAAATGAGGCTACCAGGGCTTTTCTTGCGGCCAGAGCCTCCTAGATTGTGATTGTGGGGAGGAGGGGGGTAAAGTAGCGGCCCCTCCCCTTCCTGTTGCTCCTGGATGCACTGCCTTGGTGTTAGTTGCTGGGGCCACCAGCAGGGGTTGGGCCCTGCCCCCCTCTGGAGACACCTGGGGCACAACACTGGAGAAGCAGGCAGCCAGTGATTTCCCCACCTTCCCAGGGGCAGTGGGCTCAGGCTTTGGGCTTCAGCCCTAGGGTGGCAGGGCAGCAGGCTCTAGCGATGGGGCTTTGGGCTCCATCCCCAGGCCCTGTCCCCTGGCCATGGGGCTTCAGACTCCAGCCCCTCCCCGTCATCCCTGGCCCCTGATGCCTCCCCCAGCCCCCCATCCGGGGCTTAATTTGTCCCTAGACTTGGCAGGGCTGAGTAAGTCTGCTGTGAAAAGTAATACTTGTATGTTTGTTAATATCACTTTTCACAGCAGACTTACAAGCTAGCAATAAATACATTACAATGATTTGGACGTGTGTGTGTGTGCATATTTCTTCGTTTTTCCTAAAGTTAATTAACTATTTTAGCACGAAGTGTGAGAGTGGCCACCAGCAGGTGGCCACCAAAAAATTTGTCCTGAGAACCCCTGGGCTAGAGTATGCAATGGTGCCTCTTGTAGTTTTGTTAACCCAATAACCAGCCTCATTAGGTGAATTTAAGCACCTATCTGTTACCTAATGCCCGGCATCTTACCGTTAGGCAATTTTTAAAAGTGTGTGTGATACTTACATGGCCTCCACCATCAAAGGACCTGAGCACCTCAGAATCTTTAAGGTTTTTACCCATCCAGTGCCCTGGGAGGTAGGGAAGTGCTATGATCCCCATTATACAGATGGAGAACTAAGGCACAGAGAGACTATGGGCCAGAAGTACAAAGGTAACTCGGCACAGAGGTGTCTTGAATTGAAATCAATGGGAGTTAGGAACCAAGGCACTTTTGAAAATATCACTAGGGCCAGATTCACAAAGGTACTTAGGCACCAAACTGCCTCTTTAGGCACGTAAATCCTATATTCAGGCAGCAGTGACTTTCTCAAAACCACTGCTAAGCTGCTGCCTAACCCAGGAGGGGCATAAGTTTCTGCTGACAGGTGTGCACAGAACTGCCTAGATCCTGATGCCATGCCACAGCTAATGAGCTCCTCAGAGCCTTGTTGCCGGCCAAAGCCCTGGTGGTCCTAAAGCAGGATTCTCAGACTTTGTGTTCCCCTGTCTGTCTTGCCAGCAGGGCCTAATCCTGTAGGTGTGCTCTGAATGTACCTACAGGCTGGGGCCCCACACAGGGGATTGCTGGCCTCTAGCTTTGGGTGGGCCTAGACCCACATGTCCTAGTACCTGCAAAAAGTACAAGGGACTGCTGGCAGGCAGACCCTCAGACTGCCCAACAGTGCTTAGGACATTCACCAGGGATGTGTGAGATCCAGTTTGGAATCTCTACTCTGCCTCAGAGCAGGAATTAGAACACAGATCTCCCACAGCCCAGGGGAGTACTCCAACCCCCAGCCTATTGGCTACAAGGGGGCATTGCCCTCTCTCTACCTAACTCCAGAAGAGGGTTTGCAGCTGAGAATTCCAAGCGGAGGGAGGTGTCTCCCTCTGGCCCATCAGTCAGAGGCCTAAAGCCCAGATCAATGGGAGTTAGGCACCTAATTGACTTTGCAGATCTGAGCCTGAGCCCCACTTCTTTCCTCCACATTTCACTCCTGGATAACTTAGGCAGCTCCCTGGCTTTCGAGAACCCCTTTCTTAAGCACCTAAATCTCCCCAGATGATGCATGGGGAGCCTGGCTGCTGAGAAATCCACAAGGCAGCATGGCACCTAGGTGCAATGCCTAAGAACCTTTGGGAGCCTAGCCCTCATCTGCAGCTTAATCCCTTTGAAAATCTGGCACTAAGTGACTTGCCCCAGGTCACCCAGGAAGCCTGTGATAGAGCAAGGAATTGAATCCAAGTCTCCCAGCTTATAGGCTAGTGCCCTAACCACTGGATCATCCTTCCATGGCTGGCAATTTTCTAATGTAAAGACAGGGGAATCTGTGGTCATCATTTTCTGGTACGTTTTGTGGCTCACTTTTGTGGTCGATGACGACGTGTGAACAACACAATGATCCAGTAGTACGTATTTGGTCCACTGTGGATCCTACTGATGATTTAGTACCTCTGTGTAGCACACATTCCGGGAGATAAAGCGAGGGAAAGCAGTAGCCAGTTTAAAAAAAGTATTTTCCTCTCTACAGCAGTGTGCCCAGCCCAGATAATTTGCTTCATGGGCATATACCGAACAGATAGCAAAGACACTGCTCATGTCGCCTGCTGTCATTTAAGCTTAATGTTGTTGTTGCTTTTTTGTCATGTTTACAATAAAATTGTTCTTACCCAACATAAATGGCAGAGCACCTTGATAAGAACATTCAGCAGTCTGTAATGCTGCCGGGCATCAGCAATTGCCCTTCTGTTTCCAGATGCGGCATCACTTTGGCTAAATAAAGCTCTCTTTGCTTTCTGAGTGGTACGTAAGGCTGATTGTGCATAGACGCTAGTAACCACTGCTGTGTGCTGAGGAGTGTGTGAGCCGAGCAATAATGTGTCAGTCTGCTCAGTGGAAGGTGTTACGTTTTGTAGCAGCTAAGACAACGTGGGACCTTATTGTACTATGTGTACCTAAGAGCATGGGTAACATGTTGGTTGGCAAATTGCCATTTTGCTTGGTTTCCGGGTCATTGTTTCACACTGAGACAGACTGAAGTTATGGCTATGCATTAGGGGTGTATGAGCATTTGGCAAAGCAAACCATTGCTTATATGGCTATGCCATTCGGTGGTCTCGTCTCACGTGCCCAGGATTTTTGGCCCAGGGAATGAATCTCCCCACATGGCTGCCTAGCTAACCAGGAAGACCGCAGTTGTGGGGCTTGTGCATAGGTCTGTTGCTGTTCCTTCTCCCTCAGTTGCACTACTAATACTCTGCTTGCTGAATATAGGTCAAGAGGAGGAGCCTCACTCTGGCCGGGGGTCGCAGAATATCAGCACTGAGGGCATCGATGCTGGAGGCACAGCTGCAGGCTTCTTGCTGCTATAACCCTTTCACTGCCTCCGCTGGGCCCTGTTGCCTGTGAGTCGCGCTGTGCCACGGCAGCACGCTGCAGCTCAGACTACAGCCCCGGCAGCACAACCTCTGGGGCAGCGACTCTTGGGGCTTGTGCGCACTATCTCTTCTGCCAGTAAAACTCCTGTGGCTCAGGGGTGTGAATTAGCCACCTCCCTGCGCGACGTAAGTTACGCCGACCTGAGCGCCGTGGGCAGACAGCACCTCCGCCCGCTGTGCTGCCTCGGTGCAGCTGCGCCGCTGTAGCGTTTCTAGTGTAGACGAGCCCTTAGCCTTTCTGTGCCTCGCTCTGCCAGGCTGCAGGATAATATCTGAGCTGCCTCCTGGGGAGAGGGGGCTGTGGGGAGGAATTAACATTTGTAAAGTGCTTTGAGATCCGTTGTGATAGAGGTACAGATTAGCACTCGACAACAGTAGAAGGAAAAACACAACGGTTACGAGATGCTCTCAGTGGATGTACGAAAAGGGTGTCCTTTGAGAGACATCAGTCTGGAGACATATAATAAATACAAAAGAAATCGGTTGCAGGAGGAGACCCCAAACAGGAAAAAAGTTTGCTTAACATGGCTCATAGGCCTCAAAGTGCAGACAGGAAGTATGTGAGTGCAAAGGGCTGCAGCATGAGCACAAAGTACCTCAGGCTAGACCGTCTTCACTGCAGTCTTTAGCACCTGTCCGCTGGCATGCGCTGCTCCCCACATTGCAGTGTATGGTGCAGCGCACCAATGCGGCATGTCGAATTGCGCTTGCCAGCACAGCACAACAAGGAAAACCCTCCGCAGGCGCTGAACGCCCATGAAAGGAGAAACCCCTCCCTCCCACAGCAAAGTCGTCTGATGGTGCTAGCGAAAGAGAAGAGAATTTGGAACACGGGAATTGTCTCATCGCTCCAGAGCAACGGGGCATCTAATCTGCTGTCCTGTCGCTCTGCTACACCACAACGAACTGGTGGTTCAAGTAGCCAGGCATCCTGCCTTCCTGACATATCATAGCAAAGTACTACATGTGCAGGTGTTATTCTTATCTGCACATATCAGTACAAGGGTTAGGGTTTTTCTTTTAAATGCTGCCCAGTTAGTCGCTCAATGAGCTGCAAAACTGACAACCACAGGACACCTCTTATGACAAAAATATTTCTCATGTGGTTCTCATGCATGTAGAGTGTCTCCATGGCTACATGTGTTGCACAGGGTAAAAAAGTGCTGAATGAAGAGCAGAATCCTAGCCCACGAGAGCAACAAACCTAAAGGTCCAAGTCAGTAAAACACGGTTCGATAGGATACAGAACAGGTTGGTGTGTAGCCATAGCTGGAATGCTTCATGGAATAGGTGGGGCTTTACTCAGGAGGTTTGAAAGAGATTGCCTGGGGTTCCGGGAATGTTCTCACGTTATGGGATGGGATAAATAGGAGTGTCCAGTGGGTCTTCTCTGTTTTCAGTGCTCAGTAGAGCTGGTCAGAAAACTGATTTTCTTCTTTTCACTGAAAAACTGAACATTTTTGGTCCAAACCCCAAAGTTTTTAATAAATACTTGAAATATTCCATGGGAAATAGACACTTCTCATTAAAGAACAACAACATTTAGCCAACAAGCCAACTCTCCATCAAAACCCAGTTTTGATGGAACATTTTTGACCAGCCCTATTGCACAGTCTCTAGCCCTACTAGAAGATGTAGAGCCAGATTTTCAAAAGGGCTCAGCTCCCATTCAGGAGCTAAATTAAATGGCCAGATTTTTATAAGTGCAAGACCCAGCCGGGGCGCTGGAACAATGTGTATCGTGGGGGTGCTGAGAGCCAGTGAATCAAACTGTAAACCCTCCATATGATGGGAACCACTTCAAGCCAGGGGGTGCGGTAGCACCCCCAGTACCCCAGTTGCAGCACCTATGCACCCAGCAGCTCTCAGTGTTTTTGATGGGAATGTTTTGGTTTGGTGCTGAGCGCTTCTGAACATCACACCTGGAACTAGAAGCAAAACAGGGCAGGATCTGTCAATAGCATGGGACTGAAACAGGAGTGATCACTCTGCCATACTGATTGAACTAATCTTTTGACACCAGCCATTAGTTATGTTGCTGGATATAGGAAAACATGTCCTTGATGCCAGAAAATCTGTGTAAGGGAGAATTTAAAGTTACAGAACAAGCACAGAGGGGCTGTTATTTTTAAAATCTGGTCTCAGTTACATGGTAGTCAAAGGAGCTAGTCTAGAGGTTAGTTTGGGGTAACTGAAGGCAGAATCAAATTAACAGTGGTTGACTCAAGCATAATATCTAATGGTAAACTGGAGGTAGCAATAACATATCTCAATGTCCTAGCTCCTGAAGGGCTAGAGGCTGATTTAATTGATATTGTGGAAATCCAGAATGCATTACTCTGAGTTTACACTGTAGTAAACGAGGGCTGAATCTGACCCAAAAGCATTGTTCCCATTGTTCTTCAGAGGAAGGCAAGTATCTTGTCTGTGCATATAAATCTTACTTAGTATGCTGGGCGTCTTAACAGTGCACAATGCTAGTAAATATCAACCCCTTCACTTCTACTATATCAACTACAACTTCTGTGTCAGCGTGGAACATGACAGTCTTCTCCAATACAATATTTGCCAATTTAGCTGGAGCACACTAAATTGACAGAATTGGAGTTATCTTAGGTTCTTCTATGACAATCCCATTACTACTGCATCTGAGTACTCCACAGTCTTTAATTCACTTCTTCTCACAATACCTCCTGTCAAGGAGGGAAGTGCCATTATCTATGTGGGAAACCGAGGTACAGAGCGATCATGTGATGAGAGCTCAAGGAAGCCTGTGGCAACGCAGGGAACTGAACCTCGGTCTCCAAAATCTCAGACTCACACTAACCAGTGGCCCATTCTTCTTCTTTGACATGTGTTTTGCCTCAACCACTTGATACATGAGCTACCGCTGAAACAAATACATTGCAAATGATACAACGTTCTGCACTGAAATTCATCCATCCTGCTGCTTGCATGCTCACAGATAAAGCCAAGAAGGTTTAATTAACTCTTGACTGTGGTTAAAAACACACCAGCGAACTCTGGGAAAGGGAGGGTGGTTTTAGCTTTTGCTGTGAGTGCTGTGGTAGTGGTAGGTTAAATTGAACGGCATTGCTGCACTGCAAGGTGGAGTGTTATTTTTCACGTGGATATTTCTAAATTATGTCAAGGGTGCCTAGAGTGTATGGAGAGGTGCCCTTTTTGGTGCGTGTTTATAAATCTAAATAAATATACTTGGACTGTTGCACTGGACGCATTACCTATTTTCTACAAATAACACAATGGCTACAGAGAGACAAGGTGAGTGAGGTAATATATTTTACTGGACCAGCTTCTGTTGGTGAGAGTTGGTCCAATAAAAGATATTACCACGTTGTCTCTCTAATATCCTGGGACCGGCACGGCTAAAACAACACCGCAGACAACAATGGCTATAGCCCATTTGAAGTAGTTCTTCTGTCCCACAATAGTTCTTCTCTGCTGTGTGGGATCCAAGCATAGTGGGTAGGGTGACCAGATGTCCCGATTTTATAGGAACAGTCCCGATTTTTGGGTCTTTTTCTTATATAGGCACCTATTACCCCCCACCCCCTGTCCTGATTTTTCACACGTGCTGTCTGGTCACCCTAATAGTGGGTGTTATGTGAACATCACTAGCCCGTTTATCTGTGTTTGTACATCGCCTAGCACAATGCAACCACAATCATGACCGGGACCTTTGGGAGCTGCCATAATAGAAATGTCTTAACCATAATCAGTGGTTGATTTTCCATCTCTGCGTATTCATACCCTCCCCAACCAGAGAAATGGCTTATGAAGCTAATTGCTGGCCAGCCATTCTCCAGTCTCCACTCATTATTGCTTGATGGAAAGCCATTCTGCTCTCACGGTGAAGTGCCAGGAAGGGACGGAATGCCTGCACATTTGCTGTTCAGCTCCATGAGAGACAGATGGCACCCCACAGTAGTGGTGAATATTTAAAACTGGCTAGCTCTGCTATGGAGCTATGCAGCTGCAGAAGATGCGTGTCTGAATGAGGCATCATGACACCACGATACCCATGCTCCGTGGGCAGAATTCTACCAAGTGAGATGCTGGAAGTGCTCCAGCTCTTTTCAGCACCTGTAGAAAGTTCCAATATCACTAGCAACTGATGCCTTCAGGTGCCTGCGTCCTCTCCGTGTACACCTGGACAGAAACGCATGGCTGCTGTGACACTATGAGAGGAACCGTATTAATATGATTTAATCTGATGGTGTTTTTAAAAGGTGTTTCAACACAGTGAGCTGGCAGGAAGCTATGACAGAGCTATTCATCTGGCTAGGCCACTCTTAGAATGCTAATGAAGGAATATTGCATTATGTTCTGGGCATCACGTGACCAGAAAGCTATTGACAAACTGGAAGGAGTTCAGAGGAGAGCAAGAAAAGTAATCAGGAGGATGGAAGGTTTGATTTCAGAGGAATGATTACAAGAGCTAACTGTGTGCGCCTGGATAAATGACAGCTAAGGAGGGACGTGACAACAGTCTTCAAGTATCTGAATGGGATTAGCACAGGAAGGGAAAGGAATTATTGCTACTATGTCTACACTAGGAGCTCTGGGTATGATTCTCTGCCTGAGGGGACAGACTTGTGCTAGACCTCATTGAGCTAGCATGTGGTAGCCTGGGCAGTGATGCGTGGTGGCTCGCAGGCAAACCTGCCTGGATCCCCTGGGTACATACTCGGGGCGGCGATCCCGTGCCCCTGCTTGCCGTCGCCCATGTTACCGTGGTTACACGGCTATTTGTAGCACATGAGCTTGATGAGAGCTAGCCTGAGTGTGTCAGTGTGAGCTGGGAATCACACCCCTAACTCCACGTGGAGCAGTAGCCGTAATGCGGTACATGAGGCTATAACTGGGAAGACTGTGATGAAATTAAGTTAGGGAAAATTTAGGCTGAACATGCCTGTACAATAGAATGAGTAGAGAGATATAGTTCCTTCTCATCAGGGATTTTTATTAATTTCCCCCAGAGTTCAAGCTGATTGGATGGGTCCAGCTGGAAACCTCTCCTTTTCATGGGTGATGGGGGGAACAATCACCAAAGTCTTTTGGCCACTGATGTTCCACAATGGCTTGTCTGGTGTCTATAGGCCTTCTTTTGTTGGGCAGGAAATGACACCTCTTGTGGAAAACTAGTATTTCACACTTAGTAATGCGTCGCTCCTGATTAGGGGTGTGTGTTGCAGTTTCAGAGTAACCACTTGATGTAATCTCATAATGTGTGTCACAGCCATTGTGAGACGAATGCATATACAGCATCCGACAAGCACTTCATACGTCTAAACACTAAACACATTTTTATAAATGTTAACTATATTAACGCACACGTGCGCCAGACTGGTTTCCAGCTATGCATTCATCAGCGTTCACTTGGGACCTACGGGCCTTGCCATGAGCTGGCACCTGGTCTGCCAGCATCACACTGTACATTGCCCCTGAAGCTCTGGTACTGGCCACTGTCAGAGACAGGATACTGGGCTAGATATGACTGGGTCTGACCCAATATGGAAGTTCTTATGTTCTTAATACCAGGGAAGATTTCTAGACAATTACATGTATTTAGGTGTGGAATACATGGTGGCAGTCCAGTCTCTTGGACATTTTACATTTAAACGGGGCTAAACACTAATAATTGGAGGGAACAATCCTGCATTAGCTCCCAAGGCAATGGGCTGGCTGAAGATTATTAGTCATGTTCCAGTAGCACCTAGAAGCCTCAGCCAAGATCAGGGCCCCTTGTGCGAGGCAGTGTTCAATCATAAAGTAAGAGTCTGCACCTTAACGAGCTTTCAGCCTACGTAGAGAAAATGATCAAAAGTAAGAGGGAAACCAAGGCGCAGAGAGGAAGTGACTCGCTTCACTCACACCGCAGCTCTGGAGCAGTGCTAAGAAGAGAAAGCAGCTCTTTTCCCAACCACAGCACTGGGCCAGGCTGCGTGTGGCTGTGCAAATGGATGAGCTAACAGGGCTTTTCTAGTGTCTTGTTCTGTGAGGTTGGGATGCCACAGGCAGCATTGCTTGTGATCAGTGGGTGGCACTCTTCGCCGGGAGTCAGTATAGAACCAACGCCCTCACTCTCAAACACTACAGAGGACAGACAACAATTTCGCTTCCTCACTTGGGCCCTGTATTGTACCTGTTTGTTTATTTGGTCCCCGGCCCTTGTCTTTTGTTTTCAACTCTGTCTTATGATCATGCTTTTACACTCTTGCTTCAGATGCCTCTCTTCCAGCAGCCATGACCCTGAGGTGGCTGTGTTTCTATTTACCAGCACAATTTTAATCTGTATGAAGACTGAGACACATGAGTAGTTAAGAGTTGACTGTAATAGGGATATAGAGGATACACTGAGGTGCAGCGGGAGGGAACAGGATTGTACAGGGTGGGAAGCATGGGGCCAATCTGTTGTATGGCGGGACACAGGGAAAAAGTACAGCTCCTCTGTAATCAACAGAAATGTAACAGAAGCCAGTGGCGTTATGGCAAAGTAAAACTAGTATGAAAGAAAAACTAGTATGAAAACTAGTATAAAATTTAACAATATTTTTGTTATTAAAGTGAAGCATTCAGGGGATTGTACAGCATAGTTAAAAACATAGCAAAATACCATAAAACATGAGGGCCAAATTCTACTCTCCGATGCACCTGTGTGACCCCATTCAATGTAGAACAAACAGTACAAACCATGAGGTTATCATTACTCATTTAGATTTTGCTGCTGTTTGCCAGTGGCCCTGAACCAACACCTGTGTGTTGCTTAGGTTAAAGTCAAGTATAGCCTCTTCTCGTATAGGCTATTCAAAGAAAACTTGGTAACTCTTTTGAGAAACACTAGCAAAACACCCCAGGAAAAGCTGTTCTTAGAGCAATTCCAGCTTGGCTGAAAGCAGACAGCCCAAGACTATCCAGCTATTATGAGATTTCAAAATCAAAGAGGTTTACATAAGCATTCAGGCTTTGGATGCTTCTCTGAACCAAACTTGAACTTCCTGATGATAGCTCATTGCTACAAATTGTACTGTAACTTTAATAGATGTCATCTGATCACTGTTAAAAGGAAAAGGAGTACTTGTGGCACCTTAGAGACTAACCAATTTATTTGAGCATACGCTTTCGTGAGCTACAGCTCACTTCATCGGATGCATACTGTGGAAAGTGTAGAAGATCTTTTTATACACACAAAGCATGAAAAAATACCTATTTTTTCGTGTTTTTTCATGCTTTGGTATTTTTTCATGCTTTGTGTGTATAAAAGATCTTCTACACTTTCCACAGTATGCATCCGATGAAGTGAGCTGTAGCTCACGAAAGCTTATGCTCAAATAAATTGGTTAGTCTCTAAGGTGCCACAAGTACTCTTTTTCTTTTTGCGAATACAGACTAACACGGCTGTTACTCTGAAACCTGTTAAAAGGGACACTGTTGAAGCTCAGTTGTGGATCTAAACTCTGCTCTCAGTTATACCCGCAGAGTCATTTGGGTTGCACGGGGGCAATTGGTGGAAGCAATGGAAAAAGGACTCTGTAAAAATGGAATGATGAAGTCCCCGATCTATTTGCTCTCAAAGATTCACCATCTAATGTGCTCTGTTGCAGTCAAAAGCTGTTTATTTTATTGTTTCTGAATGGCAGCACTGAGGCTTGACCCCACCATAGGCTCTTCTGCCTTTTAAGTTGCCACCAGCAGCACAAATTCTGCCACTGGAACTGGTTGACAATTCTGCTGATGACAAACAAACCAGAACAGAATTCGGCTCTCTCCACTCCGTAGCTGTATTATGCAGATCCTCTGGGCTAGTTGGAGTATATCACGCTAGTGCTCTGCTCTCTGCACTGGCTCCCCTTTGAGCACAGTGAAATCCAAGGTCTCTTCCCTCACTGTTGTGTCTTTACTCTTTACACAACAGTAAGAATATGCGATAACCAAATGGATGCAGCTGGGTTCCAAATTGCCTTGTTTACTATGTACAACACATAAGGCTTAGCTACATTACTGCTCCTTTAGTTTCTCAAGGCTTCAGCAACAGAATAGCGGGCTAGAGGGCTCCCAAACTATTTAAAGGGATACTACCCACTTTCTATACATTACATTAATATTCAAAACCCTTCAGGGGTCTGAGCTTAGAAAGCTGTGAGATCACCACACCCTTCATAACCATGACCCTCCCCCATAACAGTGCCATTCCATGGTAACAATGAAGGAGTGGACCACTAGGGGGAGCCCTGGGAGTGTAGGAGATGGAACTTTCTGTCGGGCACTGTTCTGTGTGAGGGATGAGGGTGGAGATGGAACTTCAGGGTTTTCAGAACTAAATGCAAAGCTCATTTCTTCCACTTAGCTTCCTCTCCATAATTTTTTCCCAGTTAAAGGGGAGATAAAACTCCTCACACCCTCTAATCAGAACAAGAATTTCTCCCAACTACAGGCAAAGAGAGAAACTTACTTCAATTGGTTATGTGATGGGGGCAGTATACAAAGATAGACAATGAGCCCATGTTTGGTCAGTACTGTGTGCCAATGTAACTTGAAGAGGCACAGGGACTCATGGGGAGGCTGATGATATCTGAAAGTGGGAAGGCAAAACTGACACACAAAACTGTGATTGGAGCCAGTTTACAGCATCGGGTAAAGATCAAGCTGTACCAGACTCACGCAGTGCAGGCAAAGCTCTGAGGAGCCTCCGATCTAGGCAACAGATATGTTGAGTAAGGAGCTATGTCTACATGGTCAGGTTTCTGAGATAGCTACACTCGGGCTGCACTATTCGAAGGAGGCTAAGGGTATGTCTACACTGCATGGAAAATCCTGCGGTGCCAAGTCTCAGAGCCTGGGTAAATTGACTCAGGCTCATGGGCCTCGGGCTCAACCCAGCGGGTTTGCAGTGTAGACATACCTTACATGAATTGTTTCAGAGGAACAGCCGTGTTAGTCTGTATTCGCAAAAAGAAAAGGAGTACTTGTGGCACCTTAGAGACTAACCAATTTATTTGAGCATGAGCTTTCGTGAGCTACAGCTCACTTCATCAGATGTATACCGTGGGAACTGCAGTTTCCACGGTATACATCTGATGAAGTGAGCTGTAGCTCACGAAAGCTCATGCTCAAATAAATTGGTTAGTCTCTAAGGTGCCACAAGTACTCCTTTTCTTTTTACATGAATTGGCAGCTCAAATCCCACATGGGAATTGGGTGCCTCGCTCCCTCAGTCAGGCTCCTTCGAAAATCCCAGCCTAGATAGTATCTGAAGGATTCATACCCTCTATTGTTTGTGATTCCTTAGAAGCTTGAAAAGAACAATGTGCCCCTACTTTCGGTTTGTCCTCTTCGATTGGACAAACAAATTAACTGGAGCTCCCTCTACTGACTGGATAGCTGACTTGACTGAGCAAAACCAGTGCAAGGTCCTGTTGTCTTAATGGGGGCGAGTCCGTGTCAATGCATGTACACCAATTTCTGTGTGACAGGGAGCCAGAGGGCGTGTGTGGCTGTTCAGCAAGAGGAAGCTAGATATGAAAAAACATATATTCACTTTAATTCAATGAGACTTTATTGGCAGCACAAGCTATACAAGTGTAGGAAAAGGGTAAGGAAAAGACAGACCCCTTGGGTATCTGTGGAGGGCAGGTACAACCCACTCAGGATAGCTTACACACTGTGTCTGGGGTTTGATCACTCTTCGTCATTAGTGCCCGCTCCTGATCTGGAGGCATGATGCCATGTTTGGCATCTCTCTCCTATCTCCCAAGGTCAGGCACTGTTTTTTCTAATCACTTTTTGGTGAGCACTCTTCTTAAGATTCCTGATAATTGGATGGAATTCCTCCTATTAGGGACACTGGAGTAGAAAGTGTCTCTTTCTCTACATTGGCTGCACAGTCTCTTCTCTGTGCTCTGTACCTGCCAGTTTCCACCGCAGCATCTACAGATACTGTACTTAAAATCTGTGGGTTGTTCTGCAAAAGATATTAATAGTTTGAAGGCAGGTCAAATTTTTGTGCTCTCACTATTTACCAAATCTCCCTAAGGCTATGTCTACATTTGGAGCTAGGACTGTGATTCTCAGCTCACGTAAACCTTCTTGCTTTAGTTCTCATCAAAGCTAGCACACTAAAAATAGTAGTGTATTCACAGTATTACAGGCAGCAGTGAGCAGTGGCACAAGCTAGCCACCCTGAGTACATGTCCAAGGAGTCCAGCTCTAAGTGTAGACGTAGCTTAAATGCACTCTTCTCTGCCTTTTATGCCTTTGCTTCTCTCTCTGTGTGTGTGTGATTAATCTCCACAGGTATTTTTAGTACTCAGGAAAGTGAAAAGAAGAGGAGGACTTGTGGCACCTTAGAGACTAACCAATTTATCTGAGCATAAGCTTTTGTGAGCTACAGCTCACTTCATCGGATGCATCGTAAGGTGCCACAAGTACTCCTTTTCTTTTTGCGAATACAGACTAACACGGCTGTTACTCAGGAAAGTGAAAGATGTTTCAACAGCTAAAGGTGAACAGATTTTGAATTCCACCAAACCAGGACACTTTTCTTAAGATTGTTACGATTGGGGTGGGAGCCCTGGTGGCAGGAGGGAGGGACTGGCAATTATGGGGGAGTCAGATGGTGGGTCTGTCCCTGAGGCATGGGAAATAAGGGGACGTGTGATGAGGTGAATGGAGGTGATGGTTTTGAGGCGATGTGTCATAGAGGAGTGTGAGGGGAAGGTGACTAGGGTGGCTGTGTGGGTGTAAGAAGGTTGTTTTAAGGTGACAGGGTCGCTTGGGGAGGGGATGTGTGCATCTGGAGGTGAGAGAGAATGTCATGGGGGGAGAAAGGGTGATGTGATGGGGTGGGAGACGAATGGCTGGGGGAACAGGTCTTTGGAGGTGGGAGGGTGATGTGACTGAGGGTGGGGGAGGAATGCTTAGGTGGGAGTGGGGTGAGGTGGAAGGGATGTGGCCAAAATATAACAACTAGTTAAGTGTTGTTAAATTAAGTGGGGAGACCCTAATAATAACAATAAGCCATGCTAGGGTGGGCATGAGGCAGTTACTTGGGCACTTCCTAGGTGGCTACCGGCATTTGACCTCACCTAGCTGGTCGTTGTCTGCCAGGAAACACCTCCCCCCATTGACCATTACTGCTTCAATTCCTACAGCCTGTGAAGATGGCACCATGTAGAAATGCCTAAGGACTCAAGCGAGGCTGAAGAATGTGTGACACAGCAACGGTGGTGCCCCTCAGTCTGAGCTGCAAGCTACCTGCAATGGCACTGTAGGCTGGGCATCTTGGAAAATGCTGACTCAGAGCTAAGCGCACGGCTTGCTCACAGCACCAGGTAAAGATTGTGTATTCCTGGCTCAGGAGAAGAGCTCTGTGTCAGCTCAAATGCTTGCCCCTCTCACCAACAGAAGCTGGTCCAGTACAAGATAGGACCTCACCCACCTTGTCTCTCAGAGTGGGCTAGGCAGGCCTGCCTGGACGAAGCCTGATCTCATCCAACACGGTGAACTGAATGAGGTACCTCCTAAGTTAAAAATGAGCCTTGTCAGCTTGAAGTGACGGCCCACTTCTTGTAGCTGACTTGCTGTAACAGATGCATTGCCTGTGGGTTGGCTACGCAGGGGGACAGGTAACACACGCCGATGATTGGCGTACAGCTCTATTGCTCTTCATGCCTGCCCATGGTCACCACTGCAGCTCCTGCAACAGGTATGTGGGTGTGCTGGGGTAGGGACAAGATGTCCACTGGCACTCGGGAGAGGTCTGCTTACAAATAGCCAGGAATGATACTGCAGGTGAGCACGGAGCCTCTTTCATAGCTAGGTTGTTGGAACACGGGTCATTGTGAAGGAGGAAATGCCAGGGTGTCTGACAGCCTAACAAAACAACGATGTATTGGATCAGGCAAAGGACAGCTTAAAAGCATTGCAATTTAATGGTGAGCCAAGTATTGAAATAACACCAACTGCTGCATCCTGGTCAAGCCTACACCCACCTCCACCGTGCATATTACATCACTGCTGTGGGGCTGCGTCAAACACAGCTTACTAAACAAATCCAGCAGCAAAAAATTCCTTGGGCCTCACTTCTTGGTCAACGAGCACTAAAACAACATGTAGTGCCTGAAAGGCAAGGAGCTGAATATTGATCATTTGAGCCTTTTGCCCAGGATGGATTAAAGTGAAATGTGGCATGGATCAATCAGAAATTCTGGGCCCCCACACCATGCTGGGCTTGTGTTACTGCTGGAAGACAATTTCCAACCAGGGTCGGGGAACACCAATTTCCCCAAGGCCCCAGAGAGACTCCTGACGAGAACCTATATGGCACATGGTGTATGATGCTCAGGTAGACAGGTAGCCCAGTGCTGTAGACACAGGACCTGGGCAAAGACAAGTTGGGGCAGAATAGTGAGTTGAGGTACAGCTACTACAGCAAAGGGCTCAGTTTCATTCCTGTGTGCAGGAGAAGGCCCAGGCACATCCTGCCTATACAAGGAGGCCAGACTGCCCAGAGGAGATAACCCAGACTATTAGGGGAACAGCTTTTGGAAACTGGAGGGAAGGGTGTGCTTGCCCCATCCTCTTTATCAATAGCTCCTGGTGGGCCCTCATCATGTCAGGGAAATGACTATTTCTCTGCTCCTACTGCATCTCACTTGGCCTCAGCCCTGAGTGTGTAGAGTGCTTGCCGGGCTGCGAACCCACAGCTAGCCTGCAGAGGGCAGGCAGAGCTCCTCTGATGGCTGCCTTTAAGAAACTGGGCTAGGAGAGGAGAAGTGGCGAAAGATGAGCAGGAAGGAATGTCTCTGGTTTTTTATGGAAACAAAGTTGCTGCTCCAAGCCCCTTTCTGTCCCCCACCAAGAAGCCTGTTAGTTTCCTTCCAGCCCATTGGCTCCCCCTGCAGAGGGATGATGAGACTCACTTCCCCAATCCTCTGTAACCCCTGCAATGCCAAGCCTAGAACCATCCTGGTGAAATGAAGAGTGAGACTTCTGAGGCAGGAGAGGACCCCCCTGTGAACTCCATCTCTGCTGAAATCTCCATTCTCCAGAATGATATTATTTACACGCATAGCTCTGAGACAATATTGTTCAGCTGCATTTTGAGCTATAGTTTTGCATGAACGACACTGGACAAAATCAAATTGTCGCAACCTTTCGCTAACAGGTGCTTGTATCCATCTTCAAAACTGAACTAAGAGTGATCCTGGGAATTACAGCCAGGCAACCAACTGACAGCAGGCCAAATCCTGAGATCAGCTGAGAACCTACGAACCCTGATGTAGCTGACATCCCCTTCCCACCTGGTCCCTCCCACTTACCTCCTCTACCCCCAATTAGACAGAATGGCAGCAGAGACACTTTCTTGCCCCTCACAGCAACACCAGCAGGCTACCAGACCACAGACCCCTGTAATCCTTCCACCTTGTAGTTTAGCAGCCTTCTGCACTGCTGTCTCAGAACAAAGAGAGGTTAATGGTGCTCAGCCCCAGGAATCAATCCAGGGTCTGCTTGGTGGTATTCACTCCATGCGTTAGTTTTCTGGAGAAGGAAATATACAGTGACCTGTGGAATTTTGCTCATTACAGTAATAGTAGGCAATGTCAGATGAAATTTAACATAGAGAAGGCACCAATAATGCCCGTTGGCAAAGGTAATCTAAATTTCTCGACACCTGGACTTGCAGGATCCTCTAAAGACAAAGGGTTAGGATGGAGTCATTGCAGGCAGATTAATGACCTCTATAAATGCAGTTTCAAGAAAGAAACCAGGATGCTTGGCTCCTTTAAAATAGGGAAAGAGACTAACACCGAGCAAATACACTGATGCTTAGGTATGACAGTGGAAAACCTGGGAGATAAATGAGAATGCACAGTGCATAATTAATACTGGTTTGAGAGTACCAGCCGTGTTAGTCTGTATCTGCAAAAAGAAAAGGAGTACTTGTGGCACCTTAGAGACTAACCAATTTATTTGAGCATAAGCTTTCGTGAGCTACAGCTCACTTCATCGGATGCATAAAGTGGAAAGTACAGTGAGGAGATTTTATATACACACAGTCCATGAAAAAATACACATTGTAAGGAGAGTGATCACTTAAGATGAGCTATTACTAGCAGGAGAATGGGGTGGGGGGAGAGAAAACCTTTTGAAGTGATAATCAAGGTGGGCCATTTCCAGCACATTTCCAGGAGTTAACAAGAACATCTGAGGAACAGTGGGGGGTGGGGGGAAAGAAATAAACAAGGGGAAATAGTTTTACTTAGTATAATGACTCAACCACTCCCAGTCTCTATTCAAGCCTAAGTTAATTGTATCCAATTTGCAAATTAATTCCAATTCAGCAGTCTCTCGTTGGAGTCTGTTTTCGAAGTTTTTTTGTTGAAGGATAGTCACTTTGAGATCAGAAATCGAGTGACCAGAGAGATTGAAGTGTTCTCCGACTGGTTTATGAATGTTATAATTCTTGACTTCTGATTTGTGTCCATTTATTCTTTTATGTAGAGACTGACCAGTTAGCCCAATGTACATGGCAGAGGGGCATTGCTGGCACATGATGGCATATATCAAACTTTGAAAACAGACTCCAATGAGAGACTGCTGAATTGGAATTAATTTGCAAATTGGATACAATTAACTTAGGCTTGAATAGAGACTGGGAGTGGTTGAGTCATTATATTAAGTAAAACTATTTCCCCTTGTTTATTCCTCCTCCCCCCCCCCCCCCACTGTTCCTCAGACGTTCTTGTTAACTCCTGGAAATGCACTGGAAATGGCCCACCTTGATTATCACTTCAAAAGGTTTTCTCTCCCCCCACCCCATTCTCCTGCTAGTAATAGCTCATCTTAAGTGATCACTCTCCTTACAAGGTGTATTTTTTCATGGTCTGTGTGTATATAAAATCTCCTCACTGTACTTTCTACTTTATGCATCCAATGAAGTGAGCTGTAGCTCACGAAAGCTTATGCTCAAATAAATTGGTTAGTCTCTAAGGTGCCACAAGTACTCCTTTTCTTTTTATAATTAATACTGCCACTATTATTGTGTCCAAGGGCTTAGAAAGATTCAGAAGAGGGTTATTCATCTGTATGGATAGTAAAAACATCCAGAATTGTATGCCACAGGATGCATATTTATAAGATTATTATGTCCACATGCTTCAGGGCATAAGATGATAAAGATTCATTAGAGATAAGATATTCCATCATTGTCCATTACAGGTATTTTTACACCTTCATCTGACACCGCTTGTACTAGCCATCAACAGAGACAGGATACTGGACTGGAGGGATCACTTGTCTACCCAATTATCCAATTATCTGATAGCGATTATCTATGTTCCTACACACGATTATAATGACATATTAAACATAGCTGACCTGCCATGTTAATGACTTTGCCATCCTTTGGAGCCTGTACTCAATTCCAATTTTTTTTACTTAAGACAGGTATAGTGGAGACCAAAGAAGTTCAGAGAAGGACAACACAGCTGATGGTTAGGGCATTCAATGGGGCTGATATATGAACTGGATTATTTAGTCGTTAAAGGAAAAGAATGAGAAGAGTGTTGGTTAAATTATTCAAAACAGTGAAGGTCACAATGAAAACGGATCAGTCTGCCCAATAGAATGAAAACAAGGGGAATGTTGAATGCATTAAAGGGCAGAATGGGTTACCTAGGGAGGTGGTGAAATCTCCATCCTTAGAGGTTTTTAAGGCCTGGCTTGATAAAGCCCTGGCTGGGATGATTTAGTTGGGGATTGGTCCTGCTTTGAGCAGGGAGTTGGACTAGATGACCTCCTGAGGTCTCTTTCAACCCTGATATTCTGTGATTCTATAAGTTCAGTGAGAAACATACCAACAAAGGAGATAGGCCTCAGTCATGAAGTTCAGGGTTTGTTTGGATCTCAGGTTTTGCCATGGCTCATTTTAGAGGTGGAGGCTAGTTGGGAAGTTTGGAGCCAGGTAAACGGGTGTTCAAATTTGTGACGTTTTGGATTGGGTCAAACTCTCATAAGAGGAAGATGTTTCCTAACACGGTGTGTAATCAGCCTGTGGAATGCACAAACACTGTGGGTCGTCAAACACTCGGGGTAGATTTTTTAAAAGGTCTGGATATTTTATTGCCACAAATAATTCCTGTAGCACTGCAGTCTAAGGCCAGGTCTACACTACACACTTTTGCTAGTATAGCGATATGATGAGGTGTGATCTGGGACAGACATAGCTGAGCTGGGAAACACCTGTGGTGTAGATGCAGCTATTCTGGCAAAACAGCACTTTTGCCGGTATAGTTTATTTTGCTTGAAGGGGTTGGAATAAACTATGCCAGAAAAAACATAGATTTTACTTTTATAGTCTGTGTCCGTGCTAAGAGTGCCCTGCTGGTAGCGTGCACCAGTACAGCTACACCAGCAACATGCTCCTAATGTAGACCTAGCCTAAGGTGGTGATAAGGGCACTCAAACCACCGACTCCAGGGCACAGACTGATTACCTGCAGGAATCAGGAAGCAATTCTCCCTCCCTTCCCCCCATCCCAATCCCACCACACACACACCATCAAACAACATTGGCTAGGTGTATTATGGGGAGGTGGGGGACTTTACTTTCTTCTGAAGCCTCAGGTTTTGGGTAGTGCTAGTGGCGAGAACCACATCAGATGGACAGATTCATTGGTGGGGAGACCCTATGTTCCTGTATTTTCATGGGGCTGTTATTCTGAAATATGTGTAACAGAGCTGCCTCCAAGAGCCCAATCCTGCAAGGAGCTGTGCTCCTCAATTCCCACTGAAGTGCGAGTACTCAGCATTTCGCAGGATCAAACCCAAAGGGCCCCAGGTCCAGGTTTACAGAGGTATCTAGGCATCTAAAGATTCAGATAGATGATCAGATGAGACTGGGCCATCCTTCTGGACAATTACCTGGCTTACCAAATTAACTTCCAACCCAAACACTGTCTCTTGGAGCCATAGGGCACAGTTCATCCCACTTGGCAACCACTTGCTTTTCCTTCTAATTTATAGGTGAGTGTAGGGTGAAGGACACCCTCTTGGCAGTCATGGAGCTGACGTTCTCTCTCCACAAGACAGCAGCAGGCAGTGTGTCTTAGTCTTGCCCGGCAGGGACTTCTTCTGGGGAGGGCATACTAGTTCAGTCAAGGCTCAGGCCTTGTCTGCTGCGCTGAGCTTGGCAGCATACAGGTGAGCTGTGATGTGGTCTCTAGGAACTGGACTGACACCAGCCTAGATCATGTAGGCCCCTCAACAGCTGTCAGAGGGTAATATACATTCAGTCACTGATCTGAGGTCTGATGCTCCTGACCGGTGCGGAGCACCTCAACTCAGATTGATTTCAAACTGGAGTTACAGGTGCTCCGCACCTCTGAAAATCAGGCCCCTGGCATTTCTGGGTGGACATCCACAAATGGAGGCACCCATAATTAGTGACCCTTTCCCCAAGTTTTGCCTGAATGGTGTCACCAGATGCTGACATGGGTTTACCTCGATGTCATACAGAACATTCAGGGCCAGATTTTCAAAAGAGCCCAATACCCAGCTGCTCCCACTGAGGACAATGAGAGTTGCTGGGTGCTGAGCATTCTTGTAAACCTGGCCACTTCATGTAGGTGCCTGAAAGGGAGCTTGAGCAGTTTTGAAAACCTGGCCCTTAATATAGTTCGTTTCTAAGAAGAAAAGTCCCCAGGAGTCCCCAGTATGTCTAATTGTTTTCTCAGAAAATAGGAAGTCGCTTACTTTTTGCTCACACATATTCAAGGGGGTGTGTGTGTGTCCTACATCCATCATTTGCAGCTTGCATGCATTTTATAAAGGGACAATACTGAGGGGGTCCTTTGTGTAGGTTAGAGCCTGATTCAGCTGAGAAACCAATCAAAGGGATTTGTCCAGTTCCTCATTTGGTGTAAATTGGCATTGAAACCAATGGAATTACACCAGCTAAGGATTCGGCCCGATCTTTAGGAAGCCTCTTTCTTTTTTGTCTCTTTTCTTTAAAGGGGACCACTTCTTGAATTCAGGAAGAAAAAATAGAAAAGCTTTACCCAAAGGGGCAGGATTTGGGGGGGGGGTTGCAAGTTTAGGGTCCCCACAGCCTCACCTAACTAGTCTGGATCATTATGGATTAATAGTATTTACCTGTGGTTTTTATGCCGTTGTACTGTTGCAACTGCTTGGTATTGGAAGGACTCCAGAAAACCTGTAGACTGCAACTGGACTGTATTCTTTAGTAAACATTTAGGGTATGTCTACACTACGGAATAAGGTCGAATTGATAGAAGTCGGTTTTTTAGAAATCGGTTTTATATATTCGAGTGTGTGTGTCCCCACAGAAAATGCTCTAAGTGCATTAAGTGCATTAACTCGGCGGAGCGCTTCCACAGTACCGAGGCTAGAGTCGACTTCCGGAGCATTGCACTGTAGATAGCTATCCCATAGTTCCCGCAGTCTCCGCTGCCCATTGGAATTCTGGGTTCAGATCCCAATGCCTGATGGGGCTAAAACATTGTCACGGGTGGTTCTGGGTACATATCGTCAGGCCCCCGTTCCCTCCCTCCCTCCGTGAAAGCAAGGGCAGACAATCATTTCGCGCCTTTTTTCCTGAGTTACCTGTGCAGACGCCATACCACGGCAAGCATGGAGCCTGCTCAGGTAACGGTCACCCTATGTCTCCTGGGTGCTGGCAGATGCGGTACGGCATTGCTACACAGTAGCAGCAACCCCTTGCCTTGTGGCAGCAGACGGTACAGTACGACTGGTAGCCGTCATCGTCATGTCCGAGGTGCTCCTGGCCACGTCGGCCGGGAGCGCCTGGGCAGACATGGGCGCAGGGACTAAATTTGGAGTGACTTGACCAGGTCATTCTCTTTAGTCCTGCAGTCAGTCCTATTGAACCGTCTTATGGTGAGCGGGCAGGCGATACGGACTGCTAGCAGTCGTACTGTACCATCTTCTGCCGAGCAGCCATGAGATGCGGATGGCATGCAGTCCTTCTGCACCGTCTGCAGCCAGCCAAAGATGGAAAAGATAGATGGAGTGGATCAAAACAAGAAATAGACCAGATTTGTTTTTTACTCATTTGCTTCCCCCCCTCCCCTGTCTAGGGGACTCATTCTTCTAGGTCACACTGCAGTCACTCACAGAGAAGGTGCAGCGAGGTAAATCTAGCCATGTATCAATCAGAGGCCAGGCTAACCTTCTTGTTCCAATAAGGACAATAACTTAGGTGCACCATTTCTTATTGGAACCCTCCATGAAGTCCTGCCTGAAATACTCCTTGATGTAAAGCCACCCACTTTGTTGATTTTAGCTCCCTGAAGCCAACCCTGTAAGCCGTGTCCTCAGTCGCCCCTCCCGGCGTCAGAGCAACGGCAAACAATCGGGCATCTGAGAGTGCTGTCCAGAGCAGTCACAATGGAGCACTCTGATGGGGCTAAAACATTGTCGCGGGTGGTTCTGGGTACGTATCGTCAGGCCCCCGTTCCCTCCCTCCCTCCGTGAAAGCAAGGGCAGACAATCATTTCGCGCCTTTTTTCCTGAGTTACCTGTGCAGAAGCCATACCACGGCAAGCATGGAGCCCGCTCAGCTAACCGTCACCCTATGTCTCCTGAGTGCTGGCAGACGTGGTACGGCTTTGCTGCACAGTAGCAGCAACCCATTGCCTTCTGGCAGCAGACGGTGCAATACGACTGGTAGTCGTCCTCGTCGTGTCCGAGGTGCTCCTGGCCACGTCGGCTGGGAGCGCCTGGGCAGACATGGGCGCAGGGACTAAATTTGGAGTGACTTGACCAGGTCATTCTCTTTAGTCCTGCAGTCAGTCCTATTGAACCGTCTTATGGTGAGTGGGCAGGCGATACGGACTGCTAGCAGTCGTATTGTACCATCTTCTGCCAGGCAGGCAAGAGATGAGGATTGCTAGTAGTCGTATTGTATCATCTTCTGACAGGCAGGCAAGAGATGAGGATGGCTAGCAGTCGTACTGTACCATCTTCTGCCGAGCAGCCATGAGATGTGGATGGCATGCAGTCCTTCTGCACCGTCTGCTGCCAGCCAAAGATGTAAAAGATAGATGGAGTGGGTCAAAACAAGAAATAGACCAGATTTGTTTTGTACTCATTTGCCTCCTCCCCTGTCTAGGGGACTCATTCCTCTAGGTCACACTGCAGTCACTCACAGAGAAGGTGCAGCGAGGTAAATCTAGCCATGTATCAATCAGAGGCCAGGCTAACCTCCTTGTTCCAATAAGAACGATAACTTAGGTGCACCATTTCTTATTGGAACCCTCGGTGAAGTCCTGCCTGAAATACTCCTTGATGTACAGACACCCCCTTTGTTGATTTTAGCTCCCTGAAGCCAACCCTGTAAGCCATGTCATCAGTCGCCCCTCCCTCCGTCAGAGCAATGGCAGACAATCGTTCCGCGCCTTTTTTCTGTGCGGACGCCATACCAAGGCAAGCATGGAGGCCGCTCAGCTCACTTTGGCAATTAGGAGCACATTAAACACCACACGCATTATCCAGCAGTATATGCAGCACCAGAACCTGGCAAAGCGATACCGGGCGAGGAGGCGACGTCAGCGCGGTCACGTGAGTGATCAGGACATGGACACAGATTTCTCTGAAAGCATGGGCCCTGCCAATGCATGCATCATGGTGCTAATGGGGCAGGTTCATGCTGTGGAACGCCGATTCTGGGCTCGGGAAACAAGCACAGACTGGTGGGATCGCATAGCGTTGCAGGTCTGGGACGATTCCCAGTGGCTGCGAAACTTTCGCATGCGTAAGGGCACTTTCATGGAACTTTGTGACTTGCTTTCCCCTGCCCTGAGGCGCATGAATACCAAGATGAGAGCAGCCCTCACAGTTGAGAACCGAGTGGCGATAGCCCTGTGGAAGCTTGCAACGCCAGACAGCTACCGGTCAGTTGGGAATCAATTTGGAGTGGGCAAATCTACTGTGGGGGCTGCTGTGATGCAAGTAGCCCACGCAATCAAAGATCTACTGATATCAAGGGTAGTGACCCTGGGAAATGTGCAGGTCATAGTGGATGGCTTTGCTGCAATGGGATTCCCTAACTGTGGTGGGGCTATAGACGGAACCCATATCCCTATCTTGGCACCGGAGCACCAAGCCGCCAAGTACATAAACCGCAAGGGGTACTTTTCGATAGTGCTGCAAGCTCTGGTGGATCACAAGGGACGTTTCACCAACATCAACGTGGGATGGCCGGGAAAGGTGCATGATGCTCGCATCTTCAAGAACTCTGGTCTGTTTCAAAAGCTGCAGGAAGGGACTTTATTCCCAGACCAGAAAATAACTGTTGGGGATGTTGAAATGCCTATAGTTATCCTTGGGGACCCAGCCTACCCCTTAATGCCATGGCTCATGAAGCCATACACAGGCAGCCTGGACAGTAGTCAGGAGCTGTTCAACTACAGGCTGAGCAAGTGCAGAATGGTGGTAGAATGTGCATTTGGACGTTTAAAGGCGCGCTGGCGCAGTTTACTGACTCGCTTAGACCTCAGCAAAACCAATATTCCCACTGTTATTACTGCTTGCTGTGTGCTCCACAATATCTGTGAGAGTAAGGGGGAGACGTTTATGGCGGGGTGGGAGGTTGAGGCAAATCGCCTGGCTGCTGGTTACGCGCAGCCAGACACCAGGGCGGTTAGAAGAGCACAGGAGGGCGCGGTACGCATCAGAGAAGCTTTGAAAACCAGTTTCATGACTGGCCAGGCTACGGTGTGAAAGTTCTGTTTGTTTCTCCTTGATGAAACCCCCCGCCCCTTGGATCACTCTACGTCCCTGTAAGCTAACCACCCGCCCCTCCTCCCTTCAATCACCGCTTGCAGAGGCAATAAAGTCATTGTTGCTTCACATTCATGCATTCTTTATTCATTCATCACACAAATAGGGGGATGACTACCAAGGTAGCCCAGGAGGGGTGGTGGAGGAGGGAAGGAAAATGCCACACAGCACTTTAAGCACAGCACTTTAAAAGTTTACAACTTTAAAATTTATTGAATGACAGCCTTCTTTTTTTTGGGCAATCCTCTGAGGTGGAGTTGCTGGTTGGCCGGAGGCCCCCCCACCGCGTTCTTGGGCGTCTGGGTGTGGAGGCTATGGAACTTGGGGAGGAGGGCGGTTGGTTACAGAGGGGCTGCAGTGGCAGTCTGTGCTCCAGCTGCCTTTGCTGCAGCTCAACCATACACTGGAGCATACTGGTTTGGTCCTGCAGCAGCCTCAGCATTGAATCCTGCCTCCTCTCATCACGCTGCCGCCACATTTGAGCTTCAGCCCTGTCTTCAGCCCGCCACTTACTCTCTTCAGCCCGCCACTTACTCTCTTCAGCCCGCCACCTCTCCTCCCGGTCATTTTGTGCTTTCCTGCACTCTGACATTATTTGCCTCCACGCATTCGTCTGTGCTCTGTTAGTGTGAGAGGACAGCATGAGCTCGGAGAACATTTCATCACGAGTGCGTTTTTTTTTCTTTCTAAGCTTCACTAGCCTCTGGGAAGGAGAAGATCCTGTGATCATTGAAACACATGCAGCTGGTGGAGAAAAAAAAAGGGACAGCGGTATTTAAAAAGACACATTTTATAAAACAGTGGCTACACTCTTTCAGGGTAAACCTTGCTGTTAACATTGCATACATAGCACATGTGCTTTCGTTACAAGGTCGCATTTTGCCTCCTCCCACCGCGTGACTACCCCCTCAACCTTCCCCCTTCCCTGTGGCTAACAGCGGGGAACATTTCTGTTTAGCCACAGGCAAACAGCCCAGCAGGAATGGGCTCCTCTGAGTGTCCCCTGAAGAAAAGCACTCTATTTCAACCAGGTGACCATGAATTATATCTCACTCTCCTGAGGATAACACAGAGAGATAAAGAACGGATGTTGTTTGAATGCCAGCAAACATACACTGCAATGCTTTGTTCTACAGTGATTCCTGAGTACGTGTTACTGGCCTGGAGTGGTAAAGTGTCCTACCATGAAGGACGCAATAAGGCTGCCCTCCCCAGAAACCTTTTGCAAAGGCTTTAGGACTACATCTAGGAGAACCGCAAATGCCAGGACAAAGTAATCCTTTCACATGCTTGCTTTTAAACCATGTATAGCATTTTAAAAGGTACACTCACCAGAGGTCCCTTCTCCGCCTGCTGGGTCCAGGAGGCAGCCTTGGGTGGGTTTGGGGGGTACTGGCTCCAGGTCTAGGGTGAGAAACAGTTCCTGGCTGTCGGGAAAACCGGTTTCTCTGCTTGCTTGCTGTGAGCTATTTACAACCTCCTCCTCATCATCATCTTCTTCGTCCCCAAAACCTGCTTCCGTATTGCCTCCATCTCCATTGAAGGAGTCAAACAACACGGCTGGGGTAGTGGTGGCTGAACCCCCTAAAATGGCATGCAGCTCATCATAGAAGCGGCATGTTTGGGGCTCTGACCCGGAGCGGCTGTTCGCCTCTCTGGTTTTCTGGTAGGCTTGCCTCAGCTCCTTCAGTTTCACGCGGCACTGCTTCGGGTCCCTGTTATGGCCTCTGTCCTTCATGCCCTGGGAGATTTTCACAAAGGTTTTGGCATTTCGAAAACTGGAACGGAGTTCTGATAGCACGGATTCCTCTCCCCAAACAGCGATCAGATCCCGTACCTCCCGTTCGGTCCATGCTGGAGCTCTTTTGCGATTCTGGGACTCCATCATGGTCACCTGCAGCTTGCCACGCTGGCCAAACAGGAAATGAGATTCAAAAGTTCGCGGTTCTTTTCCTGTCTACCTGGCCAGTGCATGTGAGTTGAGAGTGCTGTCCAGAGCGGTCATAATGGAGCACTCTGGGATAGCTCCCGGAGGCCAATACCATCGAATTGTGTCCACAGTACCCCAAATTCGAGCCGGCAACGTCGATTTAAGCGCTAATCCACTTGTCAGGGGTGGAGTAAGGAAATCGATTTTAAGAGCCCTTTAAGTCGAAATAAAGGGCTTCATTGTGTGGACGGGTGCAGGTTTACATCGATTTAACGCTGCTAAATTCGACCTAAAGTCCTAGTGTAGACCAAGAGTTAGTGAAGGCATTTTACTTCCCTTTTCCTTTATTTTGAAACGTTCCTGTGAAATTTGTACTGTAGGAATCTCATAAAAGAGCAAGCTGCTATAAGACTCTTGTTCAAAATCTTGCAAAAAGCTTTGGAAGAGGAATTAGGTTAGACTAGTATGGCATAAGGTTATTCTCACTCAGCATCCCAAACGTTCAGGGTCAAAAGGCTATATGGATAGGGCTAGACTGTTGTCTTTCTGAGCCCAGGCAGGGGAATAAGGGAGAGTTATAGATTCATTGATTCTCAGGCCAGAAGGGACCACTGTGCTTATCTAGTCTGACCTCCTGGACAACACAGAGCACAGGACTTCCCCAAAATAATTCCTGTTCAAACCTCCTTGTGACCCTACACGGACTACCTGGACACTGGATCTGGGCATGCAGGTGTAAGTGGGGCTATGCTGCCTCTGACTTTGTCATTGGAGCAGGTAGACAGAGAACCGGAAGAGAAGAGACAAAGCCTTGACACCCTTCTCCTACTTCCTGGCCAGCACAGCTGAGCTAGTGCTAGGGATGTTGTAACATGCTGCTAGACCTGGCTAGCAGAAAACTACCCTGCTGAAGAAAGGAGAAAACAGGAGAAGGTTTGTGACTCCGTGAGGGTGTCTCTGAGGCACAAGGACTCCCAGGACTGCTACAAGGCTCTTCACCCCTGGCTCAAGGCTGTGACCCTTATTTGATTGCGGCTGAGATTCTGTGTGGTTGGGTTGTTTTGTTTAGTTTTTTAAAGAAAAGCTAATTTAATGCTTTTTGAAACACTTTAACTATACTGCTTTGCACAATCTGCAAGCTGCATCTGCAGCAAAGTGATGGCCACAGCAGCCTGGGTGACTGCTTTGCAGGTCAAGAGCCGCAACTGTAGCTCAGATTTAGAGAGGTCTGATGCTGAATGGGCTGTGGGAGTAACTTTTCACATCCTACTGATGATCTGGGAAGACTTCTTGGGTTCTAATCCTGCAGACACTTACAACTGACTGTTGTGTTCACCACTGCACATAATTGTGTTGAAACCAATGCTCATGGCATTACACCTGCTAGTATGTAGGATTGGGCCATTCATCACTGAGGGTATGTTTACAGGGCAATCAGACATGTACAGTGTTTTCCCCAGGAATTGAAATTAGGGGGGGAGTGTTCAAATATACAGGTGTGTGTGAGGGCCAATGAGGGTTGAGACCATGAGGGCAAAGGTAGGCTGTATGGCACCATAGTAAACACTGAAAAATGTTTCACGACCATTTTATTAGATTTAACTAGTGTTTTAAAATCATCACAGCAATTAAAGTTGGCTACTGAAGCCTACTATGAAGCAGTACATCTACATCCTTCTTGGTTTCTTGTAATTTTGCACAACTCTTTGGTGTCTTCTTGTGTGTCCGGTACTTCCAGTCCTTCATGATATGCTCACGATCAGGCAGAAGGCAACTTCTTCCAGAACACAAAATTCTGTTCAGTGAGGAAAAAGAATGCTCAACTGTAGCTGTTGTGACTGGGAGTAGCAAGAGATGAATTCCTACTTCTTTCATCCCAGGAAACACAGCACAAAGATTGGGTCGAACCACTAGTGATGATAATGAAGAAGTTGAATTTAAATCTTCATTCGTTTGTTGTTTGATATTCCACTTTAAAAATGTTCAAAATTCTCTGTTCTGTCCTGAGCACATAGCAGCCCCATTGCTGGTAGTGCCCCACTCCACTCAACTGTTGGTGTTTTATAAGACAGGCAACTGTAAAAGCTACGTAGAGGTTGAATAGAAATTGCTACTGTAAATTTGTAAGAATCAAGTCTGTACTTTTTCAGCTGGCTTAACAAACACTTCTTGTCCTCTTCACTTAAGGAGTCAATATAAGTGCCTTAATTAGTCAACTTCTAGACTGAAGTCTTTGCTTCTTCCAAAAAGAAAAGGAGTACTTGTGGCACCTTAGAGACTAACCAATTTATTTGAGCATAAGCTTTCGTGAGCTACAGCTCACTTCATTGGATGCATACTGTGGAAAGTACAAAAGATCTTTTTATACACACAAAGCATGAAAAAATGGGTGTTAATCACTACAAAAGATTTTCTCTTCCCCCACCCCACTCTCCTGCTGGTAATAGCTTATGTAAAGTGATCACTCTCCTTACAATGTGTATGATAATCAAGGTGGGCTTTACATAAGCTATTACCAGCAGGAGAGTGGGATATTTGTGTGTATAAAAACATCTTCTGTATTTTCCACAGTATGCATCCGATGAAGTGAGCTGTAGCTCATGAAAGCTTATGCTCAAATAAATTGGTTAGTCTCTAAGGTGCCACAAGTACTCCTTTTCTTTTTGCGAATACAGACTAACCCGGCTGTTACTCTGAAACCTTTGCTTCTTCCAGTACGTTTTCAATGGATATCTCTCTGATTGATCCAAGGGTAGCTTCTATTGCTGGACAAAGATCTACTACTGTTGTAGCAGATGCCTGGATGGCATTGTTTAATGACCCAAGTGGTTTCAACAGTAGACTTACAAGAGAGAGAAAGGTAATAGTCTTCTCTGAACTTAGTAACAAAAGTAGTTCGCCAGCCTCACTACTTAGATCTATCTTATCTTGGTAGATACTTTCCAAAGCCAGTAATAACCATTGCAGTAATTTTAAGACAACAGCCAACAGCTAAGGATCACTCATGAGAAAGCCAGCAGGTTTTCCCAGGTTGGATTTATTTGAACTTAAGTGCCAGTGTATCTTCTATTTCTTTCCAAGATGTTCAGTCCTTTTGGACTCTTGCTGAAGAAAGAGTATAACAAACCCATTAAATTTATGGCTTTTTAATGTTATTTGAAGATTCTGCAGCTCGTACTAGTGCTAGATGTTGTAGATGGCCTCTGCAGTGTGTACAGGAGAGATTAGGGTTACACCAAATGTACAAGCAGCCATCTGTTTGAGGTTCAATTTACAAGCATTTAACTCTTCTAAGATGTCACTGTGATGGTGCCCCTCATAGGGCTTTATGGAAATATGCTTATGAATATATATGACATAACTGGAATATGTTCTATGCTACATATGCCGTGTAACATATCTATGTAAAGGTTATGATCTACTGAATCTATTAATCCTATTTGTATGCATGTATCATTTTTGTTTTCAAAGTTATGAATATTGGCCGTGTACTGGCTTGATTTCTAAATAACCTTAGTAGAGCATTTGGTCAGTTCCTGGAGAAAGGAATCCGCAAAGTTAAGTACCCAGTTAAGAAGCACTTAAGTAACAATGCATCTTGGAAGGCTCCAATCCACACAAGAAGTCTTCCTGGAGACATTCAAGATACCATGTAGTCATGCATGGACATGTGACTTGCCCAGGTGACTCTAGAACTCCATCTTGGAGCTGGATTTTGCATAGGAGAGAGGAGGGGGTCTCCACCCACAAAAGAAAGTCTATTTAAGCCTTTGGGAGACCCCTTCATTTTGTCTTCAGCTGGCTAAGGAGAGAGCCTCTCCACCCCCAAGGATACCTGAAAGAAACTGGAACAAAAGACAGTAACTACAGGGGGTGTGAGTGATTGCTGGACCTAGACTAAAAGGAGATTAGTCTGTAAAAGGAAGCTTACTGGGACTGGTGAGGTTTTGTCTATATTCAGTTTTATTAGACATAGACTGGCGGGTTTTATTTTATTTTGGTTGGTAATTCACTTTGTTCTGTCTGTTACTACTTGGAACCACTTAAATCCTACTTTCTGTACTTAATAAAATCACTTTTTACTTATTAATTAACCCAGAGTATGTATTAATACTTTGGGGGGGCAAACAGCTGTGCGTATCTCTCTATTAGTGTTATAGAGAGTGAACAATTTATGAATTTACCCCGTATAAGCTTTATATAGGGTAAAACTGATTTATTTAGGGTTTGGACCCCATTGGGAGTTGGGCATCTGAGTTTCAAAGACAAGCACACTTCTGTAAGCTGCTTTCAGTTAAGCCCACAGCTGTTAGGGGATGTGGTTCAGACTTGGATCTGGGTTTGCAGCAGACTAGCGGGTCTGGCTCAAACCAGGCAGGGCACTAAAGTCCCAAGCTGGGAGGGCAGGGAAAGCAGGGGCAGAAGTAGTCTTGGCACATCACGTGGCAATTCCCAGGGGGTTTCTGTGATCCAACCCGTCACAGTCGCAGATGCAGCTGATGTGTCTTCTATATCTGAATATCTAGAATGCATCTACTGGCCTACTGTGGACATCAAGATAACATACGCAATGACTTAATACTTGATGCCTATTTGCATCAAGCCATGTATTTTCTGAATATGTTGAGCGAGTTCTTCACTGTTTCAACTGCTAAGTTTTTCACTGTTTCACTGCATGCTTCTAGACAGTCAGCTGCCACTGTGACCTCTGTGAGTCACTCTCTTGAGGTTCCACCCAGGTCTCAGTGATTTCAGCTCTCAGTGGGGGAACCTCACTGCTAATACAGGCTGGGCTGTCTCTTTCACAGAAACACTCTCCTACAGCAGGTCTAAGCACTTAGATCTGGTTATGAGTGATTTCAGCTCTAGCGGTCACTTAACAAACCAAAAGACTCTCTCTGGAGCCTAATCAGCTCTAGCTCTAAACAGGAGAGAGAGAGAGGCAGATCAAATAGTGCCTGTGACTCTTAGGCAGAGCCCACACCATCAAGCAAAACACCTGTGCCCCACCCTCCCTCTCTCTCTCTTCACTAGGATATGGCACCCAAACCTCCTGCTTAGGGAGTACAGTTCAGTTGAGGGTGATCAGTGCTTAATTTGTAATGAAAGAGGTGCCGGGGCTGAAGCAAGGTTGTTACTTTTATAACTGATGTGGCAAGCCCAGAGGTCACAGGGCTATGAACTGCCCAGTCTAGAGGTGCCGGGGCTCAGCCCTGGCAAGCCCTAGCTCAAATTAAGCACTGAGGGAAACCCCCTCATCAGGCAGGCTAAGTACAGTTCTGCTGCCCTTTACTCATACAATAAGGATAACAACATTCCATGACCCCCCACATTCAATACTAAAGTGATTTGTAACCCAACACCAGCCAAAATCATCACTTGGGCAGCACAGCTCTGTCTGCTGGATACCTAGGCAGTGTAGGTGAGTTCATGTAAATACGGTCTGGTCCTGAAGCCTCTCCCCCCACCACTGGCTCATCGCTAGCTGTCAGGGGAGAGCTCATTCAGACCTTGCCTACAAATCATAATTTGACATTTTTAAGTAGGCCAATATAGCCGAAACAAATGTGCTGACATTGTCATAAATAACAGCTGTATGAGGAAGCTAGTCTTTGGTCATACTTTTCAAACCCATTATGCTTTCTCAGGTACAAGTATTTTCTCATATACTTTTAAAGCATGTATTGTTTCAATTGCAATTCCAATTTCTAACCAATGACTCAATTGGCAACACTACAATGTAACTGAAGGGGGTGTTGGGGAAATTCGGGGGAGGGGGGTGTAGGAAAATCCCTGGACATGTGACTGCAGCATGTGTAGATGTACCCAAGCTAGCTTGGGTACAACCACAGCAGTGAACCTGCAGCAGCCCGGGCTGTACAACCTGCCAGGCACTCTGGGTGTGTTTGAGATAGTAGATCAAAACTCGCCTGGGTAGATCTACATGTACTGCAGTCACACCTCTGATTCCAGTGTAGACATACCCTAAAATACCCAGAGAGTGATAAAAGCCAAATAAGGTATATTGGTTAATCAATCACATTTCATGTAAAATCCCTGGGGTTCTAGGTCTGTAACAGGTTGATTTTTAATCAACACCTTTCAAGATGTTAGTGCAGCCAAGTAACCTGGATTTCTCTCATTCTCACTGTGGAAACAAATATCACTCCAATATGGTCTCCTGCAGCCAGCCTGTCAAGGTTCCTTCCCCACTCTGAACTCTAGGGTACAGATGAGGGGACTTGCATGAAAAACCCCCTAAGCTTATTTTTACCAGCTTAGGTTAAAACTTCCCCAAGGTACAAACTATTTTACCTTTTGTCCCTGGACTTTATTGCTGCCACCACCAAGCGTCTAACAAAATATAACTGGTAGAGAGCCTGCTTGGAAATGTCTTTGCCCCCAAAATCCCCCCAAGCCCTACACTCCCTTTCCTGGGGAAGGCTTGATAAAAATCCTCACCAATTTGCATAGGTGAACACAGACCCAAACCCTTGGATCTTAAGAACAAGGAAAAAGCAATCAGGTTCTTAAAAGAAGAATTTTAATTGAAGAAAAAGTAAAAGAATCACCTCTGTAAAATCAGGATGGTAAATACCTTACAGGGTAATCCGATTCAAAACATAGAGATCCCTCTAGGCTAAACCTTAAGTTACAAAAAGACACAAAAACAGGAATATACATTCCATTCAGCACAACTTATTTTATCAGCCATTTAAACAAAACAGAATCTAACGCATATCTAACTAGATTGCTTATTAACCCTTTACAGGGGTTTTGACCTACATTCCTGCTCTGGTCCCGGCAAAAGAAAAAACACAAAGACAGAGAGAACCCTTTGTTTTCCCCCCCTCCAGCTTTGAAAGTATCTTGTCTCCTCATTGGTCATTTTGGTCAGGTGCCAGCGAGGTTATCTTTAGCTTCTTAACCCTTTACAGGTGAAAGGGTTTTTTCCTCTGGCCAGGAGAGATTTAAAGGTGGTTAGCCTTCCCTTTATATTTATGACACAGCCCTATTACTTTAATCCTCAGCAACAATCCCTGGTGTGTCTGGAACACTGATCAGCAGCTGGAAAGGTCTTTCTGTCACTTTGTTCTTTACAGTTAGAATTGTGATTGAGTGCAGGTGTTGGCAAGAGGCAGATAGGAATTCCATCGGAGCTGCTGGTCCAGTTCCTACTTCTGGAGCCTGACTTTGTAGACAGCTACCCTCTGCTGCAGCTGGTACTATTTACTCTTTTGCTGGAAGTCTCAGGAGAAAGGCCAAGGAGTGAATGGGCCTGGAGAATGAATTCCTCCCTCACCCTAGGAAAAACTGAAAGTGGTGTTTTCCACCAGTGCTGTTGCACTTGCGATAGCAATGGCAGAGGCTATAGAGGAGGCAGGAACAGGCTTTCTTGTCTCCTATTCGGAGACATGGTGGTAAAAATGCCTATTCCCTATCTACACTCCACACTCCACCACTGCTCCCAACCCTAGAGCAGCAATAGTGGGGAACTATGGGTCCACATGTTGCAAGTCGAGACATGGCCTGTACGGTTTTTCCCCCTCGCTGTGGGATAAATCTTACTTGTTGGAAGAGGAGCAGCATTGGGGAAGCTTGCATTGCTGCAGTTGGCACTGTATCCACTCTGTACGAGAGCAGAAGGCTTCAGTCTCTCAGGGCACATATACATAGCCTAATAAAAGCAGCCAAATGTTTTCCTCTTATCAGAAACCAAAAGCAAAATGACACCCAAGCTCAGCTCAGGCAAGTTATTGAGAGAAGAGCCTTGCATGGTGCCCTGGAGATCTAGGTTCTGCTGGACCATTGAGGGAGGCAAATTCCAGAGTTAAGGGCCCTCCACTAAGCGTATGCCCTGCCACTAGCTCCTAGATACTGAAATCTTAGAGCTGTTAGCTCAAGTTCTTCTAAGGAGCTCAACTGCTGTGATGGTACATGGGGAGAGAGGTGGTCTGACAGATGGCCATGACCTACCAGGACATCTGGAAAATGGCTTTGACTAGATCCGCTGAGAAAGAAATAATAAAGCCAGACATGGGAAGCATGTGATTAGCTTTATAGCATGTGGTGGCTTATCATGTCCTCTCCAAAAGGGCTCATATTTTGACTAGGAGATTAGACACGCTAAACCTTGCAAGACTCTATGTGAGAAGGCTCATCAAGCTGCTGTCATGCTTCTCTGGGATCTGTCTGAGAGGAGGGAGATTTGTATTCTAATCATCGGAACTCTGTGATTGATAATGTCTGGTCTGCATTCAGAAATGCTTGTCTTCTGTCCAGTGCCATGGTGAGATTTTCACCAGTGGCAGTTTCCGTGCTGTCTCTCAGTCTGAAACCCAGTTGTCCAGGCTATTTGAACCCTCCTCCAGTGAATGATTTGGAAGCTTAGCATAGATTTCTCAGCTTTATACACACATATTTTACATACAGAACTACATTGTTTGTTTCAGTCACCTCTATTTTTAGCAGAAAAGGGTCTGCAAAGTGCAAGGTTTTCTTGCTAGCATTATTGTCAACATTGTGAGAAAAATGCAGCTTTTCTGAGCCAGCCAATCAACAGCAAAATATTCATCCAGACAAAAAGGTAGAGGATAGCATTTCAGATCATTTGCAGGTAGCAATGATTTATTCATTTCCACGTGAAATGTTATTTCCTGTACCATGAGATTCCCAGCCAGCCTTACAGTGATTTATGGATTCAAGTGTTCTACTGTTCCATAAGTCATTCTCCTGACAAAGAGCCAAGAAAGGATATGTTAGAGGGGACTGGGTGGCTCAGGGCCTTGGGAATGAGAAACAAGGCCTTTCACTTCTAGGTTGTTGCATGGCATCTCACCCAGATCAATCCTGAGGGAAAGTCATCGCCATCTGATTGTTTTATAATGGCCTATGTGAAATGAACGTGTGGCTGTTGATCGGTTCTAAATGGAAAGGTGTGTACAGCAGAGAAGGACGGATGGTCCAGTGGTTAGAGTGCTAACCTGTGACTTGGGAAAACCCGCCTCAGTTTCCTGCTCCACTGCAAACTTCATGTGAAATCTTGGGCACGTTACTTAGTCTCTCTGTTTTCCATCTCCAAAATGGAAATAATAGCACTTCCCTACCTCCCAAGGTGCTGGGATGATAAATACACTAAAGATTGCGAAGGGCTCAGACGCTAAGGTAATGGGGTTATAGAGAATCAGAATTAGCAGTGATAGCACTGTTACTGATAGTTGCAGCCAAGAGGCCAAGGATTGAAAAAGCCATAGAGACAAAACTAACCTTCCCCCTCCCCAAGAAATGGTCCCTCCATGTCATGCTTATGGTCCACTGGTGGGAGGCCTCACACTGCAGTTCCTCATGTTGTACAAGTGCTATGGATTGATGGAGGATTTCAGTTTCCTCGCATCATCACTATACTTCATCTAGAATATCGACACCTATTTTCTGTCTCTTTACGAGGTGGTAAATAGGCAGGAGTTCTGTGTGGACTGGTGGCGAATGTCAGGAAGCATCTGTTTCCATGGGATGACAGAACCGGGCTGAAAGAGAAGCTGTGGGCACAGCAGGGAAAACAGTTGATAACACCCGCACAAAAAGTGAAATGCGTGAGGTTTAAAGATCACAGCAGCCTATTGGCTTGGAAAATAGATTTCTTCAGGGAGTGAAGTGTGTGGTGAGATGGGATGCGGGAAGTTTGTTTGGTGGCGCGTAGACGGTGGGGTGGTGTTACATCTGTGGGGTGTGGTGGGGGTGGCATCGAGATGGCAGTGTGCAGGCAAGTTCAGAAGAGAGCTTTCAGTTTGTGAAGAGAGTGGTGTTGGTGGGTTTTTTTGCAGCTAACTGTCTGGGTCAGGAGGGCAACTGTGATGGAGGCAGAGGAGAAACAGCAAGCAAAGAACCGTACTCCCCATATAAAGAAGACTGGCATACTAGGGCTCCCCTCAGCTGGTAGCCAGCACCAAACTCCCTCGTCTACACCCCACCTGCAGCCATTGGGGAGACAGGAATTCACCCAGAAATCAAAACAATGCCTTTACGAGTAATAATCAATCATCTTTGTCAGCAACGGTCCCCTCTGTCAGCAAACAGACAGCCCCAGTGCCCTCTGGCATCAGCTCCTCTGTCACTGAGGAGGGAGCCTCCTTCCCTTTGGGCTCTAGCTGATTCTCACATGTGGTTCAAGCTCCCAAGGGCAACAAAGACAGGCTGCACCCTGGGCCTGTTTCTAGGGTTGCCAACTTTCTAATCACAGAAAACTGAACACCCTTGCCATGCCCCCTGCCACGCCCCTTCCCTGAGGCCCCGCCCCATCCCACCCCTTCTCTGAGACCCTGCCCCCTTCTCTATACCCCCCCACCATAGCTTATTCTCCCCCACAGTCACTCACTTTCACTGGGCTGGGGTGGGGGGTTGGGGTGTGGGTGGAGGTGAGGGCTCTGGCTGGGGTGCAGGCTCTGGGGTGGGGCCAGGGATGAGGGGTTTGAAGTGAAGGAGAGGGCTCTGGGCTGCAGCCGAGGGGTTCAGAAGACAGGAATGGGCTATGGGCTGGGGTAGGGGGCTGAAGTGTGGGAGAGGGTGAGGGCTGGGGGTGTGGGCTCTGGGGTGGGGGCTGGGGATGAGGGGTTTGGGGTGAAGGAGGGGGCTCAAGGCTGTGACAGGAGGCTGGGGGCAGGAGGGGGTGCAGGGTGTGGGCCCCAGGAGGGAGTTTGGATGCAGGATGGGGCTCAGAGCTGAGACAGGGAATTGGGGTGTGGGCTCCAGCCGGGTGGTGCTTGCCTCCCAGACAATGGGAGCTGCGGAGCCAGCGCTTGAGGTGGGGGCAATGCATGGAGCCCCAGTAGCCGCCCCTGCGCTAGGAGCTGGACGAGGTGGCTGCTTCCAGGAGCCGTGCTGAGCCAGGGCAGGCAGGGAGCCTGCCTTAGCCCAACTGCACTGCCAATTGGACTTTTAACGGCTCAGTCAGCGGTGCTGACCGGAGCCGCCAGGGTCCTTTTTTGACTGGGCATTCCGGTCGAAAACCAGATGCCTGCCAACCCTACCTGTTTCCCCTGCCTTGCACTCAGGTTCTTGGGCTGCTATGTGCCAGCTGCTGTACATGGCCTCTCCGGCAGGCTGTGCATCCCTATCTCCAAAATGGCAAATCTCGTCTTCCAATCACAGGAGAATTGGCAGTAGGAAGTAGGGCTGGAGCAGCAGCCAGCTCTTTCCAAGGGCTCTGTGGGGGTAGACAGACCAACTTCCCATGTCTGCTCATCCCCCTGCCAATCAGGGGCCAAGGACAGGGCCAGCATTCACAGCACTGGACTGGGAGCGCCACACATTTGCATTAACTATTATAACTCGGATTGCTACGGTTATCCATAGACGTGTCTGGTCCATTTTGAAGTAGTTGATGACAAATCCAAATCACTTAGTCTTTAACTTTGTAAAAATAGCAGTAAGAGTCGCGTTTCTGAAAACACTAGGCCTCTCTGACACATACTTAAAAATACAGCATATCAAAGGGAGAAACTACAGCCCCATAGCACATAATACCATTCAAGTAGCCAGGCAACACAAAAATAAACCAAATCCCTGTTTTTCTTTAACCATCACCACTAGCAATATTTACTGCTTCAGCAGCTCCCCTGGTAAGACGAAGCTTGCAGCCTTCTCCTGAAGGTGAACAGATTCGGGCTAGTTCACAGCAGAAGAAGAGGGAAGCTCACTCCAATGCAGTGTGGCCCATCACTGAAGATGCCCTTTCTTGCCGTCACTCTTCTGTGTACAAAGCTTAGGGAACTAGCCCAGAAAGATGGAAACCTGGGTTCAATTTCCTGCTCTGTCACAGGGTTTCTGTGTGACCGTAAGAAAGTCACTTGGGATCCGTCAAGGTCTCATGGACCTCGTCCTAAGATGAACAGTTTGCCATAGTCTTTTTGGCCAAAATGTCTCCTCTCCCTACCCTTGTGCAGAACACTGTGCACTGCTTGGATATTGTTGCTGCCCACCTGCAACATGGCAGCATGGCATTGATTGGTATGAAGGTATAGCCAGCTAATCTGTCTGGGGCAGAGAGATCTGGAGTTAATTCAGTGGTGCAGCTCAAAGCTCAAAGATGGCACTGACAGTCCTCAAATGTCGCCTCTGGCTGCTCTGTCCCTGAAACTACCAGATGAGGAGAGAGCTATGCAGTGGCAGGTTTTTACTGCTGATGAACACAAATCCAAGCATTTCTATCCCTCCTCTAAGGCAGGTACAAGTATAAGCAAAGCTGGCCCTGGGCATTTATTTTTAATTTTAAAAAAATCAGTGTAAATGTAACATACAGACCATTAGTTGTCTCTCAGGGTCAGACCAACGAGTCTCTCAGGGTCACAACGAGTCTCTCAGACCAACGAGTCTCTCAGGGTCACAAAGTTATGGTATCAGTATCCTTGCTTTAGCCAGCAACCTACCAAAAGGCATCAGAGCCAATACTGCAGTGTCTGGCTCGTCTAGCCTTTGATGTAGTTACAAGACTGCAGCCAGAATACTAGTCCTGAAAAGACAGACTTTGAAAGCCAACTTGCAAAATGAAATGAGAAGAACCATTGGCTAAATAACTCAGTGGTACCAGCCAATCCAAGAGAAATGGCTTCCCACTAGAATGAGCAGGTTTTGCTTTAAAATCTGAAGGACCAAATTCCTAGGCCAGTTTAAGCGACTATAAGTGGAGTGGGAAGAAATTTTTCAGTTAAATAGTAAATTTGCTGAAAAATGCAGTTTGGGGATGATGGAAATCATCATAGTTCAGGGCAACTGCACCTCTGCTTTCCGTCAGTGGCCCAGCAAGGGCACCCACGCTCAGGTTCCAGCTCCTCAGCTGTTCCCTTTCTGGGTGGTGACCCATGTTTCACTCCCTCCTGACTTGGTATTCCAGGCTGAAGAGTTCCCTGCCTACCCTGTGTATTTCCAGCAAAGACAACCTGCCCAGACAGACCTGCTTGCTTTGGCTTCAGAGACTGATAACAGAGTGATTGCTACTGATACAAGTTACCACACAGTTCCTTCTGAGCAAGCCTGCTCTATTCTTAAATTAAACAGCATTACAGAGAAAACACAAGAAAAGAACACACACACATGTTAATAACCTTACCAGAATTGACCCTAACATGGATTCTAGGCAGGCCGAGTCCTTCCAATCCTATCCTAAGGATTTGGGCCCCCTATGGACCAGGGTCCTGCCTGCTGGATTTGGAAGAAGGCCCTCAGTCCATTTAAAACCCAGGCTTTGTTTTATCCAAAACTCTCTTCTTTGTCTATTGGTCCCTGGAGAATCCAGTTTGAAGTAGTATATGCAAACCACTACTCCAGGGAGTGGCGTCAAAGGCTGATAAAGAAAGTTCATTAGCAGCCCTCCCCACTAGAGAAGGTACATACAACAACACATACATAATTGCATTTTTAATACAACATACCCAAAAGGTATTAATCCTAATTGTATATGGTTTAATTTAATTCAATAAAGTTTATCTTTATTCCATAGGGTTTGCTCAGGACATTTCAGGATATTGTCAGTCTGTCACAGAAACTGTTTACAAATTCGCATCAATTTCAATGAATACTTTTGGCCATTTTGACATTTGGGAAATGAAACATTTCAACTTTTCATTTTGAAACAATGTTTTGTTTCAAAACTTAGCTAGATTGGTTTCATTTTTTAAAAAGGGCAAAAAACACCCTTTAACAAATTTAACAAATCACCCCAACTCCCCTTTTTTGGGGTCAAACAAAATATTTTATTCAACCCAAATGAATCTTTTGTTTTGTTTTTGTTTGGTTGGTTATGGTTTTGGTGAGAAAAACAAAACAAAAAAAAACAAACAAAATAAATTGCAGTTCAAAACAAACCAATTTCCCCCCCACTCCCAGATTTTTCAGTTCAGCCACCAAATGAAAAAATCAATTATTTGCTCAGTTCTAACCCTGAATAATGCATCTAAGTTTGTGTAACTTACATGTTCTTCTGGAACACCACATGGTTGTCACATCAACTGGGACGTCTCCTAAGATCCCTTAGGCTTTATAGTCTAATGCAAACATAATGGTGTGGGGCCAGGTTCTCTGGACTGGCTGAGCTCTGCTTAACACAAGGCTGGTGTCAGTGTGGGACAAAAGTGCCACTTTTCCATGCCACACACCTTAGGCCCGACCAGGCTCCAAAGTGAAACACAGCATAAGTTAGAGCAGCTCAAAGGTGGTTGTAACTTAGTCTGGGCTGATCTAGACCCTAAGGACTGTTCTGCCAGCTGGAGATCACCAGGGTGTACTTCATTAGAGTTATTCTGAGTTTACACCAGTGTATGTGAGAGGACAGGCAGGCTCAATATTCACAGTGAATTGTCTACTTTTTAATAATCAAAGACGAAAGCTTGATGGCTCCCCTCCTGCAAGGCCCATCAAAGAAATGTCTTCCAGTATGTCGTCCTTCCCAAGATGAAAGCCTGGTGTGTCCTTAAAAGAAAATGACTCTTAAATTCCATCCTCTTCCTTGGCTGAGAAATCAAAATTTTAAACAAAGAGTACAAAATAATCTACCAAAGGCAGGAGGACTCTTGATGGGAAATGTACGTTGGAGCAGGTTCTGCCAATGCATGCAGTCATGTTGCAAAAACGTACATTGACAGCTGTCTGAACTGTGGTGCTCTTTTTTAAATTCTGATTCTGAATGTCAAATGTTCTCTTTTAGGGTGCCTGTTCCAAAGCCCATTGAAATCAATGGAAGTCTTTCTATTGACTGTAGAGGGCTTTGGATCAGGTCCAGGATAAGAGGAAGAGCAAAGCATCAAACCAGAATGGCAGCCAGGGTGGCTTTTGGGTTAGGGTAGATAGGCCTCTGTGATGTTTTGGGGATCACTCAGACCAGTAAGGAGTTCTGTCGATTCCTGCCTTGTAACACTGGTGCCTTAACGCTGTACTGCAAGGGCGGAGAGCCCTCACACCAATGGCCAGCCCACAAACATAAAAGTCTCACCCTGGTTTCCAATCAACCTACTTACTCCTCGCAGGGTGACTCCAAAAGCCTTCCTGGTCCTGAGTCTCCGCAAATCCATTTACTCCAGGTTCTTGAATATCAGACACTTGGACTCTGACCCTCTGGTTCATCACCCCCGAAGGTGTAAAACCAGCCCCCCAGTTATCAGCTCACTTTGACACACACACACTCCACACAACAGAGACCTGCTTGGGGTGAAAATTAAAAAAAAAAAGTGTATTTAATAGGAAAATTACAGCTTCCAAGATGAAATAGGAGGGGAAGCAAACACATGCCAGTTGCAGAGAAGATACACATAGAGACACAATCTCTGACTTTACAGCTCTATAGCTGATAAAATCCCTTGTCTAATGCAAGTCAGCTATTGTCTTTGAGCAGTTTCCCAGCATGCTCCCTGTCACAGAGAGGATCCAGCATTCACAGCCAGTCCTCTGCCTTCAAGACTGTCCTTCAGTTCTGGATACCTTCCACTTCAAACCTCTTCCCTTTTAACAGGGGTTGCAGGGCTTTTTTCTCTCTCTCAGACTACGGTAATTCATGGTTATTCAGATTCGGGGGAAGTAGGGGAAGGAGGCAGGGGGTTCCCTCTCAACTTGATAGCCAGGGCATCTCAGTGTCTTCCCTTTTAACTGTAATGGTCCTTCATTTGTCTTTTCCTGGGTTGTACCATAGATAGTTACTTGAATCTGGTATTGTGTAAACACCTGGCTTGGAAGGAGCCCTTCTCTGCAGTGAGGTGTAGTTGAAATTGTAGTACAGGTCATGAGACTAGTATTCTGTACACAGAGTCATAACTACAGTCCGTATACATTGCATAATCACCATCAAGTTCAGAACATTACAAGCTTTCATAAAAGACCTTACTCAACATATTTTTATACACACTTACATTATGTACACCTGGTTGATTCAATTGCTTAATCTTTGGGGTCGAGACCCTTTGTTCTCCCTTGAGGCACTGTGACTCTGTATGAGTTTCACTGCAGGAAGACGTGTAGAGGACGTAGCTAGAGGACATCCAGCACTCCAAGGGTCCATCTTAAAAGCATGAATTAAAGGATGAAGGCTGCTCGCTTCCTCAAAAGAGGAAAGGAAATGGAAATAGGGAGCTTCAAGGTAAGGAACCAGAGATGGGTAATTAAACGAAGGCCTTTTGGTTCAACAAAACACATTTTCACTCCTTGAATTGCTGGAATTCTGCATTCCCTATAACTTCATACTCTGCCCTGCTACAGGCCTTTCCACACATTGCTAACGCTCTCCATGAAAATGTGTTTCGGGCCTCTGGAGTGAATTTGTGCGCTTTAAACTCACTCTTAATTGAATCCTCCTGACCTTTATAAGCTGATTCAGCTCATATTGGCGCCTTGTGAGGTCATCACCTAGACACACTGAGGATTTAATGTACATTTGATCAGTTGACATGCATCAGTCATGACTGGCCAAAAGAAGCGACAGATCTGCCACCTGTTAAACGTGATGCCACTGAGTGCCACAGTGAAGAACCCAAGTATATAGTGCAGAACAAGCCACCTTTGGTACCTGCATTGAATATGGTTTTGTCTATTTGCAGCTAACGGGGAGGGGGTCGGAAAGCTCAGCTGAATGTTGTCAAAGTGCTGGTGTTCAACTAGGCCGTCACCTGAACAATTATTTCTAGTCCAGTGATAACAATATTTTACTTACATTCAGTAAAACAACGGAGAGTCAAGTGAGCCATTGAGCAACATGCTATATTAGCAGTATTTTCTCTGATTGATTAAACATCACTCATTAGCAGCATTAAAAATAACCAGTAAGTCATTACAGTCAATGTGAAACATAAGACAATGGCCTGTAGAAAACCTCTAAATAAATATACAATTCACTAGTACTAGTACAGCAGGTTTGAGTTTTGCTTATTTTTTAAACACCCGATGTGTTCAAAGCACGGGGAGCATTAGAAGCAAAGAACTGGAGATCAAGCCTCCTGCTCTCTGTTCCTGGTTCTGGAACTGAGGTCTGGCTTGTGGGACTTGCAAAGCGCAGGGTCATAGGTTTTGGGGAACCTCTGGAGGTCAGCACTAATCTCACCCTTCATCGTAGTAAATAAATATAGTGAGTCTCAAATCCTTTTGGTTGTGGAGGGAGCCTCTGAAAATGAATCCCATCCCTAGAGGGTAAAGTTGGTCACCTCATGGGTTATTCACCTCCCCTGTCCCACCACAGTTACAGATTGCACAGAGCTGACCTGTGTGAAAGCCTCATGATGGCCAGGGGTCCCTTTATTTTTCAGGAAAGGAAAGTCTGGATTGGTTAGAGGCTGGGAATGGGAGGCACCCGGACTGTCATTGACATGACCAAGGCTACAGTGTTCTCTCTTTCTACACCTGAGCTGGCTCCTCCACACAGCTGTCAATGCCGTCTCCTGCCACCAGGGTGCAGACAGAGGAGGAACGGAGTTACCTGCAGACAGCTGGCACAAAGAGGCCCCAATTATTTTCTTTCTGACCACCAAATGTACCTCTCTCCACTGATTTTTTACTTCCCTAATGTGGACTGGCTCAAAGCCAGCATGTTACAGAGCATCACAGTGGTTAGAGTGGGGAGAGACAAGGGTATCCCATCCATCCCCAGGCAAAGCCAGGAGTATAGTCCTCTGATGGAACCTTTGTCAGTTATTACACTTGGTCTCTCAGCCAAGCTCTGTTTATATGGAGCAATGAACATCTAGACCATGGTTATTTTTGGAAATGCTCTCACATGAAAAGAAAGTGTATAAAGTGAAGGAAGGACATTGATTTTATAGGGTGCTACAAAAGATTATGCCCCTGGAATACTCACCATTATATGGACACTAAAGAGACACTGTCAAGACAAAAACTCAAGCTCATGGGATGAATTTGGCTCCATAGGTAGAGATAATCTTCATCTGGTTGATTATGCATGTATTATTACAAATGAAAGCTTTTTTACAAAAGAAAATTTACATTTTACCATATATGCTCTTTCTTTGACTTGTTAAGAAAGCAGTGTCATCCGGTGGCTAGAGTACTGGGCAATAGGATTCATGAGACCTGATATCTGTCTGATCTTGGACAAGCCACTTTGCTTCCTTTTCACTGTCTGTCTTGTTTTAGACCTGTGGGTCTCAACCTGTAGTCCATGGACCCCTGGGGATCCACAGACTATGTCTAAGAGGTCCGCAAAAGACTTAGACTGAAAACTGACTGAACAGAATTCAACTATATACACAGACAATGGATTTCCAATGGGGTCCGCACCTCCGTTCGAAATGTTCAAAGGGGTCCACAAATGAAAAAAGGTTGACAACCACTGTTTTAGACTGTATAAGCTCATTGGGGAAGGGATTGTCTTTTACGCTACATCTGTACAACACCTAGCACAATGGGGCCCTGATCTTGATTGGGACCTCTAGGTGCTACAAATTATACAAATAATGCTAGTCGGTTTCACCAGCTTCTGGTCCCAAGCAATAGCCCTGTGCTTAGGTCTCCAGCATAGCAGGGGAAAATTTGGGACCACCCCCCATTCCCAAACTGTTTTCATTTTAATTTGTTAAAAATCCTACAAGCCTGTTCTTATTGATGAGGTTTTAAAAAGCTTGTTTTTCTTAACAAAACCCAAATGAAGTTGACTGTGTCCCTTTAAGCAGTTCTTTTTCCTTTTCTTTTAAAGAGATGTTTCTGAAAGGCATCAGACCTGATCCAACCACCAGAGAAATCAATGGAAGAACTCCTGCTGGCTTCAGTAGAGCTGGATCAGGCCCATTATACAAACAATAAATCCAGATGGACCATTTATGAAAAACATCCAGCAACATTTTCAATTACAGTGCAGTTGGAAGATATTAAAGCATAAAACACACATCTCAAAGTGCATCTCAAAGTTCTGCCCTCCCTGATGTATGTGCTTGTACTCAGTTAATATGACTCACCTTATTATAAATGAACACTGATTATTAACCAACATTTAATGTAATTTTTTTTGTTGGCTACTTGTAGACAATGTCACTTCAGATTGAGCAAAACACACCTGCCAAGAAAAGGTAATTTCTGTGTGGTGAGAAGTTTCCTGCCCCATTTCAACAAGCAGCAAATATAGTGCTGGGCAAAAGCTTTAAGAAAGGTTTCGATCAACCCTGAGTAAATCTCAGAAGGTTTAGTGGTGCGGGGATTGGTTAGCCCGGTAATAGCTTAATGCCTGTAAGTCACTGGTTTGAGTTCAGCTCAGTGACCTATGAAAAAGGTAGGTTGGTTTATATATCTATCATTCTTGAGGCATTGATATCTCACTCATTACTGGGGGAGCTGAGTGCCCAGGTCTTGCTTAAGTTTCCAGTGGCCAAGTATCCACATAAACAAACCACCTATCACCACAATTGGAACCCTGTACCATTTTTGGCAGACTCATTAGCCAGGCCAAAGATAGAATGGGATTTTCCCCCAACCCTCCCAACCGTGTTGAGACATATTGGAAGAGCAGGGACGATTTCATTCTCGAGGGATGACAGTCCAGCCATTTTTGTGAATGTTAAATGTACATACACTTTATGATAATTTTTAAAGGTCAGAAGTTTTAGCTGAGAAGCAGCTGAAATCTATCCAAGCCTCTTTGGGGTCTAAAGTAGGACTGGAAATCATGTAAGGACAGTTTTTCCTCTATTTTTCAATTTTTAGTTGTTTGCCCCCACAACTCGTATGAGGAGGCTGTTCTAAAACCTCACCCCCTCTGACCATTAGAAATCTTCTTCTAATTTTCAGCCTGAATTTGTTCACGGCAAGTTTCTCTCAATTTGTTCTTGTGCCAACACTATCCTCTAGCTTAAATAGCTCTCCACTCTCCCTGGTATTTATACCCCCTTCTTCCCCCCACCCCCCAAGTGTATGTCTAGAGAGCAATCATGTGTCCTCTCAGCCTTCTTTTTACAAGACGAAACAAGCCAAGCTTTTCCAGTGTCTGCTCATAAGATAGGCCCTTCATTCTCCTAAGCATCCTTGTAGCTCTTCTCTGTACCTGTTCCAGTTTAAATTCATGTTTCTTGACTATGGAAACATGTCAAGAGAGTAAAACATGTGATGAGAGTAAAATTGTCAGAGTTGGCAACACTGAGTAGGTTACATAAGGAAATGAGAGATGAGATATGTCATGACTTCATTAGCAATACTGTTCCCCACTCAATGTTGCCAACTCTGGCAATTTTACTCTCATCCTATTGGGTGTTTTTCTTAAAGCTCCAGCTGCTGGAATCATGTGATTACATGAAAATCTCAGCTTTCATTTTTTAAAAAAGTAAATTTCTAATAGCTGGGTGGGAAGTGATTTTTCTGTCCCACCAAAATTGAGATTTTCAAAACAAAAAAAGCAAACAAACAAAAAAATCCATCACAAATCAGGATGAAAATTCAAAATCTTCAAAATTTTTGTGAACCAAAAATCCAACATTTGTTTTGGTTTGGGACAATCAAACCATTTTGATTTGATAATTTCAAAACATTTCATTTAGTTTATGACAATTTTGATTTTTAATTTTTAATTTTAGTTAAATTTCAAAACAAAAAGTAATTTAAAACCAGAAAATTGGATTTTTTCATTTTGAAAATGTCAAAATGACACATTTTTGACAATTTCAAAACTTTCCTTGCCTCAAACATTTTTGAATTTTGGCGGGGGGGGGGGTAAAATGACCTTTTCTTGTGAAAAAATTTGGTTTTGATAATTTGTCATTTTTCAATAAAAAAGTGTTTTGTTGAAAAATTACCAACCAGATCTAGTTTCTTGCCCTCCTGGTTGTGGAGAATAGCTCAAAAATGTGATTGAAGAGAACCCTAAAAATTCAAAGCAGTAGGCAAAGGAAAAAGACCCTAAATATATTTTTAAAATCTCATGCTTTTTTGGGGACCAACATTATTTTTTAATGTTGGGGTTGATAATGAATGTCTGTTCAGTGTGCATTACGTGTCCCCTCTACGCCAAGCCTGATCCACAGAGGGTATAGTCTGTGACTACTTTCTCCTTCAAAGGTTGTCTCTTTATCTTAAGATGGATGAACTGATGCTTTCAGCCTTGAAGGCTCCTAGTTTAATCCCCGGTGTTGAACAAGAAGAAGGCGGTCATGCTTCTACCCTGCCCTGCACCTGCTCTTTTCATCTTGTTGCTTTGTGGGGCTTCTCTACCAGCTCTTACCTTTCTGCCTTTCCTAGCGCTTCCCCATGTGCCTGAAACATTTCACTTCCTTTGCATCAGCTGGCCTCAGTCACCTTCTTCAGATCTCTCTTCTTCAAATACCTCCCAACCTTTGCGGTGCTGGCTCCAACTCCTGTGCTGGGGATGCCTCTGCTCTCACCCTAATTCTGCCTCAATTTAAAAACATCAGAATGTCAGAGATTTTCTCACTGTGTGACATCATAGATCCTTATCTCTGTCTCAGCTCTCACTCCGCCTTTCCCTTTCTATGCGTTGCCTTCATTTCCTCTCTTTATCTGATTTAGACTGTAAGCACTTTGTGTCGGGGACGATATCTTTTTAAAATCTCTGTAAAGCCTATTCAGCGTTATGGTTATATGACTGTCAGTAGAAAAAGCAGTACGTTGGAAGCGGCTGCATAAACCAAGAGGAACACTGCAGCCAGCAGATTAAAGCTGGAATTTTCAGGGAAGAGTCCCCATGCTGTAGATGAGGCATGCTTTGAAGCTGTGTTCTGATAGCATGTTATTATTTCTGGCCCAACTTGATCAGCGAGTGATGATTTTTTCTTTGCTTGATGCTCCATGGAATGGAGCCGATTGAAAATATTCTGTCAAACCTTTTTTTTTTTTTTTGGACAAAAAATTGAGTTTGCGACAAATTTTTTTTTTTCCACAAAAACGGGCTGCCATTCTCAAAACAGGTTGATTTTTCATTGCAAAACCAACCCCCTCGCCCCAATGGATTTTTATGTATGTATTTATTTATTTTGGGGCCTCGGGCAATTTGTTAAATAAAAAGCTGAAATTTTCCTGTGAAAATTCAATATTTTTAATTTTTTTTTTGCCAAAGCATTCCACATGGACCCCCCCCCCCGCATTTTTTTACCAGCTCTATCAAATATTGTCTACGTGACTCTTGTTTTGGGGCAAATATTACATGCTTTGGCCCACATTTTCAAACGCATCTGCACAAAGATGCTCATAACTAGATAACGTGTGCAAATCCCCAATAGGTTGAGTGTGCATCAAGACATTTTGTTCTGTGTGCATGTATATTTGTGTGCCTGGCTTTGAAAATCTGGGCCATTACAATTATGCAATGTAGTTATTGAGGAATTAAAATCCAGCAACCTGAGGGTTCCTCCAATTTTGAATGATGTGTTACTGGGTGTGATACCATCAGTTAAAGCTTTCCCAGGATGATTTCAAGTTACGGAGAAAAGTTGATGTTCAAGAACAAACGAGTCAGGGGACCCATTTAGATATTGCTAGAGGATGAGAAATATGCACTCCTAATAGCCATTTGCCCATGGGGCGGGCCAAAAAAATTATTTGGTATAGTCAGCTCCAGAAAAATGTCTTCCAAATACTGTGCGTACCAGCTGGTGATGGTACATACAGACTTAGCTGCTGCTCTTTGAGCTCAACAGACAGGAAACCAATGGGGATGACCAAAGGTGACAGGTGGGCAGCTTCTACAATTTGTCACCCATCTAAAATGGTACCCAGGTACCAGCGGTTGGTCAGATCCCTTTCAAACCTGCTAACATCTGAAAGAGCCAATCAGAATATTTGGGAAAAAAGATGAGGCAACTGAAACCAATGGAGGGACCCACCCTGTTTAACACAATTGAGATACATTGGAGGAGGACACCTTTAGGGAGGAACACGGTGAAACAAGTTTCAGCGCTTTGCTGAGTACCTCCATATCTGACCTATCCCTCCTCGTCCTCAAAAGAAACTTGCACACCTTCAAAAGATGAGCTTGGGAACTTGAATTCATAACTCTGTATTACCCTAAGCACCCCTCAATGCCCACGAGCAAAAAGCCCACTGTACGGTAATTCATATCAAGGCTGAAACAATCAGTACCCCCAACACATTATTGTCATAATATTTAGGTGAGAGGTGTCATGTAGGGTATCATATGTAAACTGGTGACACAGTGGTCCCGAAAATCATTGTGTGATGTATGTATGGGTTGGGTATAAAAAGTTATGTATGTGTGCTGGAAATACATTCTAAAAATGTGTTTTGGAGGCAGTGCATAAATCAAATCTGCCCTCGAGAAAGGAACATGGATTTACCTGGCTGACCAGCTTGATTACGGGCAGAGGACATGGAGGTACATTTACACATAAGGTAATCAAAGCCAGCAAGCTAACAAACTGTGGAGGAAACAATTTACTGAGCACACTAGGGGTCTGAATCTGCACCCACAGGAAGTCTTCTTGGCTCTTGAGACACAGACATTGGACTTTGCAGGGGAAAAGGGAGCAAAAAGACACACTGGTGATCCATCACTTAGGAAACAAAGGGAGCAGCACCCTCGGATTCTGTGAACACTGGATCCCATGGCCTGGAGCGGTAGAGATGCCGAAACCTTGATGTAAGTGAGAAAACTGCTCAGGCACAGATTGCAACTTGCTAAAAGTAAGTTCTAGTCCCTGGAAAACATGTTTTCTTTTGTTCTGTTTGTAACCACACCTGTCTCTTTTTCTTTTGCCTCGTATCACTTACATCTCTGCTCTTTGTTCATAAACGTGGTTTTATTGTAAAACATCTCTGTGCTGTTATATTGAGATAAAGCAAAATTAACAGGCTGGTGTGTTCTCTGTCTCTTTGGAAGCGGCAAACTTAATACTTTCTGTGAGTGCTCAGTGAGAGGGACTGGGCACTGCAGAGAGCTGTCTCTGGGGAACTCGGTAACTGGAGTTCAATTATGGTTACGTGCAAAGCAAGGTAAGGACTGGCAGAATCTTGAGCAGTTTGCTGGTGAGGTAGACAGACTGGTGTGGCAGGGAACTGACATACAGGCTAATTTCTAGTAAAGCTCATTTTTGCTAAGGCAGAGGGGTAACACAGTGGTTTACAGTGCTGGGTGTCCTGAGCAAAGCGCCACATTCTGCTAGCTACTAAAAGTCATGGCCCCAACAGAGACACTGGTTTTATGGCTCATTACAAAATTTGTAACCTACTCACCCTCCTTTGTCCTATGACTGAAAAGGTGTTAATAACCTGCTTCTTGCAACATGTGTTAACCCTTATGCTTAACAGTATGTCCCACCTTGTATTTAGCTGTGACACTCTGGTTACCTTATCCAGACCTGAATAATTGCCCTGTGGTGCTCAAAAGCTTATCCCTTTCACCAACAGAACTTGTTCTAATAACAGATATTATCTCACCCATCTTGTCTTTCTCATAGCCTTGTACCAACATGGCTACAACAATGCTGCAAACTCCTAAATGAGGACATTTGTCATGTAAATACTAGTAATGGTCTTAAATTAAAATGGAGATCTCAACATTTCCCAGCTTTAGGGTATTTGAGATCTGGATCTGAGTTTTGAACTAGCCTTTGTCTTTAGAACAGCCCTTGGGATGTTTAAAATTGGTATACAGATCTGAATTGTGCATTTTGGGCCCCTCTCTAGTTTGCATGTGGAAAAGTATATTTTAAAATTTGTTTGGTAAAGAACCAAGTGTGAAACCCACAGTTGTGCCTAGGGGTCATATTCCCAGAGATGGCTATTGTTTTTACATTTGTACTGTAACTGGGGAGTAGGGACAGGGGTTCCTCAGACCAAAGCATTTCCTTCTTCCTCTTCCACTTATGTCTCCCTATTACATAAAAGTGCTCATCCATGCTGTGTTAGTCAGCCACAGATTTTGCTCTTGTCTGCAGCCCTGTCAGGGATTATACTGTGTTTTTCCTACTGAAAAGTAGAGCAGGTCAACCCACACACTGATAGCACATTTGCTTTCTGAGGCTGCTCTTGAAAGTCAGACTCCTAGCACTGGAGGTGACAGCGAGAGTGATGATGCAAGAATATAGAGTGTGTGACATTTTAAAACATTCCTGAGAACCGTTCAGAAAAGAAACAAGGCTGACTAGAGCATCCAGAGGGGGATGGATCTGAGGAGAGAGTTTCCTAGTCTTCAGATTTTATTTCGCAGTAGAGAAATCTATTAAATCATGGATTCAAAAAAAGTTGCATGGAGCAAACTCTCTGGAAAATGAAACAAACTTACCAGGGCCAAAACCATTCCTGGTGTAAAGCCACTTCAATGGATGGACTTACAGCAGAGATGGAATTGGCCAACTCTGTCACCATTGGGATTTTCTTTGTCCTTCTCTCTGGAGCTGTTTTGTCCAGACCATTTCGTTCATTTTTCTTGTGTGCTCAGCAAACCTTGAAAGGATGGGGAGGGGGTACATGCTTATGAATAGGGCTGGTTGAAAGTCTTCCATCCATATGGAAAATCTTCTTTGAAAATCTTCACTTGGTTCTAAAATGTTCCCGTTTTCAGGAAGTTATTTGGGATTCAATTCTTTGTCAAGAAAACTGGGAAATATTGTGAAAAAAATTGGAAAATCAAAATGTTTCATTTTTTCCCCCAAAATTCCCAAGGACGACACTAGCTCTTGTCCAACCAGCTCTAGTTAGTGCTTCTCTTTGTGTCACTGTAGCTATTGTGGGGCCACAGACTGCCTGAAAAAGTGGTGTCTGAAACCTGTGTACATGACTGTGTGCACCCAGCTATTCTCTGTGATACGTATTATTTCAGACCAAATCTAGGTGTCCCTGAAATCAATGGCAACTGACTTCAAGGGACCAGGATCTGGCTCTTTTATATATATATAACAGTACTGAAGTACACTGTGCTTCACAGTCAAATGAAAGGAAGGGCCCCTGCCCTGAGGCGCTCACAACTTAAGGGTCCTGCACATTCTTCAGTCACGTGAATAGTCCCATTGGCTGAGTGGAGTGTCTCTGGAGATGTGCGTGGCCCATGGTCCTCAAGACCAATTCTAGTAGGTTACACCAGTACAAATGCAGAGGATCTCCATTCAACAGGATTATTCTGGATGTATATCAGTGTAACCATCATTATAGTCTGGCCCTTGGTAAGTCTAGATGAGTCTAGTCTTTAAGGTCTGTCAGATAAACACGAGCCTTTCTGCGTATATAGGTCCCAATTCAGCAAAGCACTGAAGCACATGCTTAAGGCTTACAGAACTGGGGATAGGGAATCGAGAATGGGTCTCTGGCTAGCAGGTGCTCCAGGGCTGCTGGAACAGCAGTGCCTTATGCAGCTGCAGGTCATGTAAACCACCATCATCCTGAATCATCCAGTTGCCCCAGGAAACATAATGGTGAAGGAACAAACGTACCTGGAGCTATATAATTGACCAGTCCCCGCTGCAAGTTTGTTCTCCATTAAGCAGAACAAATGGGATTGATTGACCATTGTTTGATGGCTCCTCGCTTCTTCTTTTTTAAAGTGAATATAAGTCAGGGGAGGCTTGTATTCTGGGATCCGTGGGATCCGTGGGGATCCTGCCAGCTAAAAATCTCTTCTCCAGCCAACTCCAGATGGTTTCCCTGGGCATGTTTCCTTAATGAAGCAGCCCCAGTTGCTTATCTGGGAAATGTGGTTTAATATTTTACTGGTGCTATTTGTTCTTTCTCCCTTGTCTGACCTTTCAGATAAGGCACCAGGCACAGAGCTGGAGTCTGAATGCTGCAGCAGGGATATGCTCACAAGCCTTGGCCCTGGGTGTGAATCTCCCCACCTCATCCCAACCTTGCTCTCCCCACTTGTGCTACAGGCCCGTCAATGACCCCCATGCAGCTCTGACCCTCGCAGAGAGCAATGAAAGTGGGGGAAGGGAGCAAATATCACCTGCCATGGGAGCAGGTGACACCCCTTTCTCCTATGCAGTAAGGGTCAGATCACAAGGGGATGATGGGGAATTCATGGGAGGTTTGCCTGAGTAAAGACTAAGTAAAAACTACTGAGTAAGGAGCTCAGGGTTTGACCTTGGGTGCCTGTCTTTGCATTGGCCAGCACAAATCATCAAAGAGAAAATCTAAAAATAAAGGAGTTAAAATTAAATGATCAAAAAGAGAGCTACAGGGAAATAAGGCAAGCAAATGAAGCAGCCTTGGCTTGAGGCAAACTGTGTGTTACTCTGAACAATGGAGGAGCTGTAAGGTGTGATTGACCACATAAGCCCCCCATTCCTGCAAACTGTTCCGTGTGAGCAGAGCCCTGCACCTACACAAACCCCATTCACGGTACAGGGGTGCCATGTGGGTGCAGAGACCCGCCCACACAGTGCTGCTTGCAAGATGGAGAGCTGTGCAGAGCTGAATGATTGACAGGAGTGGACAGGGCTGGATAAAAGAACAGAAAAGAGATGCCGCCAACTAGGTGCACCCAGACTTCCACCCCACCAAGCCCCACTCCCCGCAGCACCCAGATCCTCCTGCTCAGACCCCCACACCCAGATCCTTCCGCTGAGCCCCGACCTCTTTCACCTGGAAGCCCCTGCAGAGTCCCATTGCCCCTGTACCTGGAACTCCCCCAATGAGCCTCTGTGCATCCAGATCCCCCCTCACCTAGACTCCCCACTGAGCGGCCTGCACCCAGGTTGTCCCACACAGCATCCTCTCACCTTACACTGAGCCCCTCCACACTCGGATCCTGCCTGGTTGACCCTGCCTGTCCCACACCTGGTGCACCGAGGGCAGGGCCCCAGAGTGTTTCTGGGGTAGGTCCAGACCTTGTGCTGTGTCAGGGTCGGGTGCAGCCTCACCGAGTCTGTGTCCCAGGGCTGGGGGATGGGGAGGCTGCAGGGTGATCTCCCACCTTCGTGCAGCCAGTGGCCTGTGCTCCCCACTGCCATGGTGGAGCATCCACATTTATTTATTGACAAATAAAGCTTGCAGAATTTTGCAACATTTTAAAATACTGTGCACAGAATTTTAAATTTTTTTTGGTGCAGCATGCCCTCAGGAATAACTGGTATCCTCAGATGAGAGATGCTATAGCAATTCAATCTACTATAACTGTAGTACCTTACAAACTAAATCAGAGCACCCTTTTTTATTAGAACTGACTTCAGTGGCGCTCTGCTGATTTACACCGGTTGAGGAGCTGGCTGGTCCTTAGCATTTTTCTTCACCTTGCATCCTAAACTGATGTTGACCGTTGCTCAGGGGTGAACGTCACTGAGGACACTTACTGGTACGTGGCCGGGGCGGGGCTTCAGGAGGAAGGGGCGGGGCTGGGAGTCAGTATCCCCCAGCCAGCCCTTCCAGGCCGCCTGGCCTGCGCCGCCTGGGGCTCCCATGTTGATTTAAAGGGCCCGGGGCTCCGAAAGCTGCTGCTGCGGTAGTGGCAGCGGCATCTGGAGCCCGGGCCCTTTTAAATCGCCAGCCCCAGGGCAGCTGCTCTTGATGGGAGAACCGGTTGCTACTCGACATAGGTGGAAGAAGTGATCCTTTGCCTACAGGCCCTCAAAAGGGACGTTGAGGCTACTTTTGTTAATGTGTCTGGGGTGAAAGATGCCATAGAAATGCAAAACACTAGTAGTAAAGGCATCTTGTACAAGAGTTCAGAGAACAGGCCTGATGGCAGTTAGAGCCTCCTGTTTACTGTACTCTGCTGAACAATGGAGAACACTAAGAACAAAGCCAGCAGAACAGGTGTGGGTTTGCAGCATTGAGGAAAAACACTGAACTGGAGGGGGTTAAGAAGAGAGAGGAGTAAGCCCTTGGGACACCATCTCAGTAGCGATTCCATAAGCTGACAAAGGAAACACCAGTTCACCCACCTTTGGCAAACAACTGCAAATGGAGTTGTTATTCTGTTCAAAAGGCCTTTCTTGCTTCTCATTCGGAGGACTCCAATTCCTGTTTGTTAGCCCAGCCACTCCCTAAAGCACATTTCAGGATTTAGAAGGGAGAGAGCATTCTGTCTCCAATCATTGGAGCGTGGCTTGGGAAACTTCACACTCACAAAGCAAGTACGGATTGAATTGCCAGCTCCCTGAACACCAGCCCCCCTTCTCGGGTGCAAAGGGGATGAGATGGCTGGAGGGACCCTGTTGGCGTCTTTCCCGCCTCAGCCTTCCAATGCCCTCCCTCTCAGGGTACAGCTACACTGCAGTCAGGGTATGTGTGACTGCAGCCTGTGTACACATACCTGACCTCGCTTTAATCTAGCTAGCTCAGGTACCAATAGTAGTGAAGCCACAACAGCACGGACTCCAGTGCGGGTTGTACAAGCCTGCCCAGGACCCGGAGCGTGTATGCGGGTAGCTAGGCCGGGATGAAACCTGTGCCTCCATAGCTACACTGCTATTGGTACCTAGACTGAAGGAAGCTCGGGAAGGTCTACATGCGCTGCAGTCACACCACCGATTGCTGTGTGGACATGGCCTTAGTCACAAGCCAGTGACCACAGAAACTAGCTCCTTTGCAAAGTAGCTTGGTCTTTAAACTGAATTTAGTGCTGTTGAAAGGCCCGAGACTGAGAGCCCTGAAGAGCTTCCTTCCTCCACAGAGTAAGTACAGCACGTGTGTCAGCGAGGCTGGTCCCCTGCCCTACCCTGTCAGCATTTCCTGAGCCTTGTCTGAGAGAAACCCCCTGCAGGAGCAAGAGTGGAGTTAACAGCGTCCCTTGTCTGCACAGTTCTTGGACCCTTGGCTCAAATGTGATGGTGGCTTTGGTGACATACCCACCAGTTCACTAGCAATTGGCTAGAGGCCCCCAGATTATTTCACACCGAAGGGCTGTCAGCTTGTAATGAATTTCAGTCACTGTTGACTCGGTGAATTCATACCAATGACACTGTGATGAAAATCTTTATATCCCATTGCCAGCCCGCTCAGCCGTCCAGCATGCCAGTCCCCAGCTTAATCCAGGATCTCTGCTGGTGCGAAGATACGAGTTTGCTATTTCCCCATTGCTCAAGGGATTCTTATCAGCTATTTTTGGCATCCACCGCAGGTTGTGCTTTGTAACACTCTTCCTCCTCCTCCTTTGTTATTGGCACCAAATCTGGCACCAAATCTGGTCAGGTGCACCCTGTGTTTTCACAAATAATACACCACCATCACATCGGGGACATGCTGTGCTTTGAGTGGGAGAACCCCAGTGGAGTATTTAGCAAGAATCTAGTAGTAATTCAGGGCAAAAAAATCTGCTCAATGACACCAGGGCCAGCAGCATCAGCATCACCGAGAGCAGAGTGTAGCTCCTACAACTCCCCACGATCATTGCTTCAGCTGACAGGGCAAATGAACAATAGGCAATCTCAAGTGAAACACTTGGGGTCTAGTGGCTAGATTGTCCCTTGTTCAGGGCTATTCCCTAGAGCTACAATGTGTCTATGTATCACCCTGGGGACTCCCTGAGAGACTCAGAGAGGCACAGTGCCTCCTGGAAGGAGCAACCCTGCATTGACTTGAATGGATTTACATTGGGGATAAATTTGACCCATTGTCTTTTGACTTGTCATCTGAGCACATCTGACCTGGAGCCAGCGAGAGGGAAGGAGTGTTCTCATTACATGCCGTTCCTTGCAGTATTATCTCGGCCTGGCATCTCCTTCACTGTCCCATTTTACATAAGCTTTCAATGGCTCACTGACCATTCACTCCCTGTGCTAGTCTGCTTTTGTAGACTTTAAAGGATGGTTCTGGGTGAAGAGAACATACATCTCGCACCACAAAGGTTGCCCATACCACCTGGGGAGCACAAGCACAAAGACACTCATGCATGCAACACTGTCCACCCCAGGCCTCCTGGCGAACCTTTTACACAATCCTTGGCTGAACTGGCCAGAGAACAGGAGCTGATATTTATTTGGCCTGAATCATGAGATGAGCATAAACCCCCTAGGTCACCTAGATCTTCCAAGGTGTGACATTCGTTCCAAGCATCTGCTTTAGCTCTGCTGAAAAGAATTTCCATGAAAATGGAGAAATACAGCCAGTTCCCATAAATTTGGCTACTTACGCCTAAAGCTGCTGGGCCAGATCCTCAAGTCCTCACTCAGCCAAGCTCTGCGATACAACCGCATTTGCTCCAACCCCTCAGACAGAGACAAACACCTACAAGATCTCTATCAAGCATTCTTACAACCTGTGGAAGTGAAGAAACAGATTGATAGAGCCAGAAGAGTTCCCAGAAGTCACCTACTACAGGACAGGCCTAACAAAGAAAATAACAGAACGCCACTAGCCGTCACCTTCAGCCCCCAACTAAAACCCCTCCAATGCATTATTAAGGATCTACAACCTATCCTGAAGGATGACCCAACACTCTCACAAATCTTGGGAGACAGGCCAGTCCTTGCCTACAGACAGCCCCCCAACCTGAAGCAAATACTCACCAGCAACCACATACACACAACAGAACCACTAACCCAGGAACCTATCCTTGCAACAAAGCCCGTTGCCAACTGTGCCCACATATCTATTCAGGGGACACCATCACAGGGCCTAATAACATCAGCCACACTATCAGAGGCTCGTTCACCTGCACATCTACCAATGTGATATATGCCATCATGGGGAGGGATAGCTTAGTGGTTTGAGCATTGGCCTGCTAAACCCAGGGTTGTGAGTTCAATCCTTGAGGGGGCCATTTAGGGATCTGGGGCAAAAATTGGGGACTGGTCCTGCTTTGAGCAGGGGGTTGGACTAGATGACCTCCTGAGGTCCCTTCCAACTCTGATATTCTATGATTCTATGATTCTTCCTGTATAAAAAGGCCATCAAACTTCCGCCCAAATAATTCCTAGAGCAGATCTTTGGGGGGGGAGGGATAGCTCAGTGGTTTGAGCATTGGCCTGCTAAACCCAGGGTTGTGAGTTCAATCCTTGAGGGGGCCATTTAGGGATCTGGGGCAAAAATTGAGGATTGGTCCTGCTTTGAGCAGGGGGTTGGACAAGATGATCTCCTGAGGTCCCTTCCAACTCTGATATTCTATGATTCTATTCTATGTGCCAGCAATACCCCTCTGCCATGTACATTGGCCAAACTGGACAGTCTCTACGTAAAAGAATAAATGGACACAAATCAGATGTCAAGAATTATAACATTCATAAACCAGTCGGAGAACACTTCAATCTCTCTGGTCACGCGAGTACAGACATGAAAGTTGCGATATTACAACAAAAAAACTTCAAAACCAGACTCCAGCAAGAGACTGTTGAATTGGAATTCATTTGCAAATTGGATACAATTAATTTAGGCTTGAATAGAGATTGGGAGTGGCTAAGTCATTATGCAAGGTAACCTATTTCCCCTTGTTCTTTCCTATCCCCCCCCCCCCCGCCCCAGACGTTCTTGTTAAACCCTGGATTTGTGCTGGAAATGGCCCAACTTGATTATCATACACATTGTAAGGAGAGTGATCACTTTAGATAAGCTATTACCAGCAGGAGAGTGGGGTGGGGGGAGAGAAAACCTTTTGTAGTGGTAAACACCCATTTTTTCATGCTTTGTGTGTATAAAAAGATCTTCTATAATTTCCACAGTATGCATCCGATGAAGTGAGCTGTAGCTCACAAAAGCTTATGCTCAAATAAATTGGTTAATCTCTAAGGTGCCACAAGTACTCCTTTTCTTTTTGCGAATACAGACTAACACGGCTGTTACTCTGAAATCAGTCACTTTTTATTCAGCCAAATTCCCACTGATGCCAATGGGAGTTTTGCTTGAGTAAGGACTCAGTAAACGTTGAGTAAAGATCTCAGGACCTTTTGCCCTAGAGATTAAGTTTCATCTAGTCCACCCTCTGGTGAACCCAAGATTGTTCCCAATAGCATATTCCTCACTGCTTTAGCCCCCCTCCTGTTTTAAGAGACTCAAACACTGGAGCTTCCATGACTTTTCTTGGGGGATTTCTCCGCAGTCTAATAGATCCATGCCATTAGGAAATGTCACCTGAGATTTAATCTACACTTTTCTTTTGCCCAATTTCACCCCAAAGGCACTTGAGAAAGTTTTTACTTTTGTGGTATTTCACTCTCCTACACGGTGGTACCTTAAATCTGAGGATGTCAAGACGGTTTACAGGCATTAGTTAACTTCATACCACCATGGGGCTGACCCCGCTCCGTTGATGTCAGTGGGAACTTTGGGGATACGAGCAGGGCCCCTGTGAGGTTGAGAAGGATTATTATCCCCATTTTCTTGGTGGGTAAACCCAGGCACAAAGGACAGGATTTTCAAAAGCGCTCAGCATTGGCTTGACTCAATGGGAGTTTCACTATGGACTTTAGTGGGAGCAGAGGTAGGCCAATGTAGAGCAGCACCCAAAGAGAAGTAGTGACCTCTCAGAGGCCAGACAGAGCATCAGTCAGAGGCAGAGTTGGGACTGAAACACAGATACCACCACTCTACTCCCTGCCCACACACTGAGCCGTAGCTTGAAGGATTTTGGTTTCCTCTGGGGAACTTTAATTCATTTCTCAGCTCCTCAGATTTGCAAGGCAAAAAATACCCATGTGTTGATTGGTTTGTTCTAAACATATTCTTCTAGCTGTGTCAGTGGCGTGGCAAGCTAAGGTCTTTTGTTTGTCTTGTCTGCATTCTGTCAGGGCTTAATTAATGATTTCATGCCAGATGCATTGCTACAGTATGTCAGCCATGGGGAGCATAATAAACTGCTCTTAAATATTGGTTGAAAGCTCTAACTAAACAGGTGGGTGGGAGTGGTCATAAATCAATGCGGGGCTGCATTAAGAAAACATTTCAAACATGCCGTAAATGGAGTGTGCCCTCCTCCTCCATTGTCGTTTCCCATAAACCACCTGGGGACTTATTTTTAGGCTCTCTGTAAGGTCAGCAATGCCGTTTTTTCGTTATAACCTTTGTAGATGATTCTTGCTTACTTGCTTTTTTTTAATTTACTTTTGAGCAAGTTCTAGCACTGGTGAAGGTTGCTGCCTGATGCTCCTGGCAACAGAAGTCCTCTGTTCAACTACAGAACCACGACAGCATGGTCAGGGGCAGTCCAAGATTCCCAGAGTCCCCCACCCCACCCCTACAAATGCTCTGGCCTCCAGAGACCACAGAGAGTGGCAAGAGTGTCACTCTATCCTTGTGGCCCATCATTCCCTGGCCTCTTTGCAGAGGCTGCCAGCCCTGCAGCCAGCTGGCATCCACGTCTGATGGTGGTGTTAGTGATTTGGTTAGTGAGCACTGGAATGAGATCTATCAGCTGGTCTCACGCAGGCTAATGTATATGATCAGCATTAGAGGAACCATGAGCTCCTGTCAGGTGCATTTTTTTCTCAATGAAACAATTGATCTGCCGAACAAAAGACTGATTGTGGCTTCACCACTCCCACTGTTTCCATTTGCTTCCTTCCAGCCTGCCCCTTGTCATCAGTATAAATGTCAAATGGCTTTAGAAATGAATCAGAATACTATTCCAACCTCCACTGGAAACTAATCACCCCCATCTCTGTACTAACCAGCTAAATTCCACCCCCACCCTCAATCAATCAAAAGAAAGCAGTTTTCTCCCTGTGGCTGGACACCTTGCTGCTTTGTGAATGGCTGAAAACCTTTTTGTGGGGGCAAATCCAGCTCTCGCAGCTGCAGCTGCACAAGCTGCCCAGCAGCAGAAAAGGTGTGGGTCTACCACCCAAGGTGTGGAGGGCTGGATTTGGGAGACTATGCAGAGCTCACCTCCACCAGGGGCTCCCTACAGGGCAGTATAAAAAGGGTGGGATAGGGGCTGGTCAGAGCAGCGGCAGAGTAGGGACTAGAGCAGTGGTTCTCAAACTTTTTTTTGGGCGGACCACTTGAAAATTGCTGAGGGTCTCGGCGGACCACCTGATGAACTTTCCAAATGTTGTTTGTACGGCTAGCTAACTATTGTAAAGTGCTTTGGATAAAAGCGCTATATAAAAAAACTTAATAATAATTAACTTTTTTTTGTTCTACAAATAAAAGCACACAACTCATATTTTAATATCAGTAGTCTTACCTTTCTAATGCAATGGATATGCCCTCTCTCCCCCGCTGTGGCAGCCCCTTCCCTGGGGCTGGGAAGGAGCAGGGGGGTCTCTTCCTCTCTTTCCTGCTGCAGCAGCTCCCGAGCTGGGGCTGGGAAGGAGGGCCGTCTCTCCCCATCAGCCAGAGCCCTGGAGCTGGGGAAAGTTGCCTTTTTCTCTGGCCACCGCAGACCTGCACATCCCAAATCCCCCCCACTCCCTCTTCTCACCCCATTGCCCCCTCCCACTCCTTTTCCCCCAAGGCCACCACCTCACCTTATATGTGCGTCTTCTCCAGGGTCCAAGCACCTAATTAGTGGAGCCACGCCTGCGCGGCTCCACTTTTTAGGTAGGTGGCCTTTCATTCTCTCGTGTGTGGCTGTCCAGGCATGCACCTTAGAGGGAACTATCCGCAGACCACCTGAATGGAGCTCACAGACCACAGTTTGAGAACCTCTGGAATAGAGGATTTGCTGCTGCTGGAAAAGTTCTCCAGGTCTCCCTCTCTCTGGGGGCATGCTGTGGTCATAGAGGATGAAGATAATCTTTGGGCTGAAGTATCCTCTACAGAGTGGCTCTGCAGCTCATCGTCTCTAGGAGAGAGAAGGCTCCCCATTCTCCCAGTAGGCCAATATTCAGCACACAGCCTGTTACCCAGGCTGGGCATTGGCTCCCTGGATTTGTCTCTTTCTTTTTAGATGGTGGTTTAATTTTCTTGTCCATAATCTAGTACCTTTGGCATAAAGGTCAAGAATGTAGGGCCTGCCAGACACACTGTCAAGTAATGGGGATTTTTTGTGATGCAGACACTTGTCCATTAAGAAGGGGACTGAGAATACCATCTCAATTGACACAGGCCATTGAATAGCTAACAGCTATGCTCCAAAAAGGCCAGTAGTGATGTGTCCATGCCCAGCAAGAGGTACATTGATTGCATGAAAGGGCTGGTTTTGCTTGGTCAGCAATGTTCACATGGCACCACTTGGTTCTGGCAGAATGATTCCGGCGTATCTATTTACAGCCTGCTTTAGACTGGGTGCATTCTGGGACTCCTTCTCCCAGAGTTCCCAACACAAATGCTGGGTACGGGGGCTTTGAAGGTTTTCCAGACCTGAGGCACTGAGCTATGAGACAGAGTTAGGAGGACCGGCAGAGCTATTGTAATACCAGCTCTTGTGGCTTCCTGTTCACACTGAGGAGGAACAGGTGTAGGCTGTACCATTTCAGCAGGATCTGAGCTAATGGCCTTATCCCAAGCATCTCAACCCAACAGAATAATCAACATTTGTAAAACACACAGGTGGTTGCTGTACAGGCATTGCAAGTGCAAGAAGTTCTAATAACATTTTTGCAATGCTGTTCTTCCTAAAAAGGAAGGGGCGCCCATCCCAAAGTGCCAGACTAGCATTGGGAGCTTCAGACACATGGGGCCAGATCCTCAGTGTCATAACTCCATTGACTTCAAAGGAGCTATGCTGGTTTTACACATGGTGAGGGTCTGGCTATTTATTGCCACGTCCGCACAGGACAGTCCAGGAGAGGAAATACAATTTCTTTTGTTTGTATTTTTTAAATGTTCGAAACAATTTCAATGTCTTTTGCTGGAGCTATTCGAAAGCATAGGCCATCTTACACACCTTTCTCCCTGCCCACATCACAGAGGCTAGCTGTCAGAACGGAAACAGATCTACAGCCAGCGTAAGCATCGATTACATGCAGGATGGCCTTGTGAGTATGGCAAAGGCATGAGCATCGGGAACTCTGCGTTCTAGTCCTGACTCCACTGCAGACTTGCATCATTTAACCTCTCTGTGCCTCAGTTTGCTACAGCTGTAAAATGGAGACAATGTTTGCCTACCTCACAATATTGTTGTGAGGCTAAACTGCTGAATGCTGAAAAGGTGAAATAGCATTTAATAGATATAATTCATCCTTTATGAGTTCAGAGCAGAAAATGTACATTATTTCTCAGGGGAAAAGGGTTTTCCCCTACCAAGAGTGGTGTGTTACTTAGAGCACATTGTAGTGAATGAGCCAAACAAACGCAGTGTTTTAATAAAGCCTTTATACACAGAAGAGTATTGGTTATGAGGGGAAAACCCACAGAACAAATAAACCCCAAGGATTCTCTTTTGGAAAGTTCAGAGCGTGGAACTTTTTTGACGAGTGGGTGTTCATTGCAAGCCATACAGGCTGATGTTTGTCTCCTGGCCCCAGACGTTTTGTATTCACTTGCCTTCCCACTGACACACCTCCACACTCAATAGTTCACAGAGTGAATATCTGAGGAAAAAAAGCCCACTGAAAGGAAAATATTTCCTCTCATCTTGTGTCATGTCCAGCGTGAGCCTCAAGTTACATTTCATGCACTAGATGAGGAGCAGTTGCTTGGTTTTGTTTTTAGCTGTACTGTAGTAGTTTGTGGAGCAGGATGTGGCCACAAAATGGCCAGCTCATAGTAACCAGCATGAGGCTCGGCAGCAGGCATCATCAATGGCGTGGTTAGAAAGTGTGACAGCTCATCTTGTACCTCATTTGAGAGGTGAACGACAAAGCAACAGTTCGTTTTAAAAAAGATGTGCCTTTTACTGCTCTTTAGGAAGGAGAAAGAAGGCCTCATAAATGTCTGGGTTCTTTTCTTTTTTTTTTCCCAAAGAAGTCTTTCTGATTATAACTTGTATTTTAAAGATCTGGGCCTAATGTCTCCTTCTTTTTGCTGGAGGACTTTGGCAAATCTTTGGAAGATCTGGATGGTAACATCACAGCTCACGGCTTCAACCTATGGTAGATCCATCCCAGCCTTCAACTGTATGTGGTTCTGGTTTTGCTTACTCTGGTGTTACATGGCTGTAACTCGGTTGATTTTAATAGAGTTATTCCTGACTTACTCTACTGTAGGGGAGTTCACAGTCTGGCCTGTTGAGTCTTAGGCAGTCAAAAACCTCACCCAGTCCCATCTTCAGTTCAAAGCTGGGATTGCTGCAGCTTATTAGAGCTGTGATGTTACCTTTCAGGTCCTCCAAAAGTTGACCAAAGTCCTCCAGCAAAAAGAGGGATATCAGGACCAGATATTTCTAATATAAAATACAAAGAGAAAAAATGGTTTTGAAAAACCTTCATGAGGCCACTTTCATACATCATAAGGAGCAGGAAGCACCAGAAACATTTTTTTCCATTTTCCTTTGTGTATTTCCACCCTTGCGCTTTATTAAAGGAGTTAACACTATGAAATCATCTTCCTTCCTTGCTTTAGTTTACTCCAGCAAATGGTGTTAAGAAAAGTTCAGTGCATTGGGGATAAATGGTATGTGCACCGCAAATTAGCCCAAGATGCAAAATTAGTTCTGAACTTCTACAAATCTTGAAAGAAGAGAGGGCCCATTACAGAGATAATCTGTTTCTGAACCTCCTTCTAAAGTCCATGGATGCTGAGATCTAGTGTGTTGGTTCATGTCCATCTCTAATTTCCACAGAAACTCTTTACACCTGGGTAACAAAGACTCAGTATTTATTCTGCACTCTATAGGCCTTGTTCTGTTCCCACTGAAAATCAATGGGATGCAAATTGGCTTCCATATCTCAGACATTGTAGAGGAGTCATGCAAGCATATATTAAACTTAACCTGCTTTCTCTGTCTCATTTGGAAATTAAAGAGAAAGAAAGAAACCCCACAAGAGGATGAGGGTGAGGAAGAGAAGAAAGAAAGAGGATAAGATAGGATGAAAAAAGGAACAGGAGAAGACAGAGAAAGTAACACCTTCATGGACTCGCTGTACCATTAGTTTTGCAAAGTGCTTAGCTAGCGTGCTGATGAGCACCTTGGATGTGCCTAAAGTAGTTCAGATTGTGTAAGATTAGATAGTTAAGGTATCTGAGACTTCCTCTTACACACGTAGCAGCAGACTGTCAGACCACTCATCAAGACACGGTACTGAAACTGAACAAGAGAGACTGAAGATCTCTCTGGTATGGAAAAATCCATGTTAACACCAGTACAGTGCTTTGAACATACAGAATGCTATATAAGCGGTAAGTATTATGTTCCTGTATAGTCACTTGACAATCTGTCAAGGGAAGTTATGGAATCACCATCACTGGAGACAGTCACAGCTGAGATCTGACAACCATTGCAGTATATAGGAAGGTTTAGATGACTATATGACCTGATTGAGGCCCCTTCCAAACCACGTCTTTCTGGGCCTAATTTTTCATACTTAAATGCCATACTTAAGACTTCAAAGAGACTTAATCACATGCTTAACTTCAAGGAATAGTTTAAGTGTTTTGCTCAGCAAGGATGGATTTAAGCATATGCTTAAAGATAAGCACATACATAAGCCCTTTGCTGAATCAGAGTCTAAATGGTGAGGAGTAGGACCTACAGCAGTGAGGCATAACAAGCCAGATGGGATGGTACAAATGGAATGTCAGCAGTGATCTTGTAGAAAGGGAAGAAAAGGTGGAAAGGTGGAATTATACATCTAAAGCATTTACAAAATCAGTGAGATAAAATTTGACTGGAGGTGTCAAATAATGGAAGAAAGGAAAAATTGATATAGAGTTCAGATAATTATTTGACCAGTTATGAACTTGACAATGAATAATGCAGCCGCAAAATACAGTGATAAGGATACAAGAAATGAGAAAAAGGAGAAACTTAATTGACGTGGGCATCTGTAATAAGACTGAAGGGAGATGGCAGAAAGGGAAGGCAGGAGGAGTGGGGGAGAAAGAGAGAGACTATGAATGAATCAACATATTATAGAAAAAGGACAGAATCTCTGCTGATATAAATTGGGGTAGGTATATTAACTTCAATGAAGCTGTTCTGATTTACAACAGTTGAAGGTCTGGCCTAGAATTCCTAAACCAATTAATGAGGAACCAATTAACAAAGAAGTTGAAAGCAGCCAGGATGCCATCTTACGGCTTGGCCCTGCCCTGTTCAAGATAATGAGAGTCTTGCCATTGACTTCAACAGGAGCAGGATCAGACTCTTAATGGGGGGGCACAATTACTCAGACATCATGTGGGTAACAAATACTGATCAAAGATGTTTTTTATGCAGAGGTTTGAATTGTACACAAGACAATTTAATGACGTGACATAGAAAGGAAAGAATCCATCCAGAAGAGAATAAAGAGGAAATGAATTGAGAACGTAATGGCATTACAGAAGATTGGTGCTTATGATTATTTAAAGAATCATAGAATCATAAAAATGTAAGACTGGAAGGGACCCCTGCACTCAAGGCAGCACTAAGTATTATCTATTTATTTGAATCTAATGTATTAAGCAGAGCTGATAGGAAATCATTTTCCCATGAAAAAATTCAATGAAAATTATTTTTTTTGTTTTCCTCAAAATTGTGCTGATTTTTATTGAAAACCCCCAAATGAAAATGGTTTTGTTTATCAGCAGCCAAGATTCCAAATGTTTGTTTTCATTTTTGTTTGCTGACAATGTAAATTTTTTTATGAAAACAGACATTTTTGCAAAAATGTTCATTTAGTCGAAAAAGCCATTTTCCAAAAATGTTTTGACACGAAAATATTGACGAGCTCTAGTATTAATGCATAGGTTAAAAGAATAGCACAAGGATATCTGGTTTCAATAAAGAACATTCTGGAATTTCAGGTGCCATAGAATTAAATATTAAAATCCAGGAGTGTGGAAGTAGGCAGATGAACACTTAAAGATGCCATAATGAGGAATATAAGTGAACTTGTTGATAGATTGTATAGTCAATTGCTTGACCACACATTGGTTCATTATGACATATACTCAAGAGACCAAATAACCAATGTCAGTCAGGTTTATTAATATGGTACAGGAGAATTTAGGCCACTCAGGTGCTCAGCTTAGGTGATGAGTATGGTATCAGCATCTATATAGAACAGAATAAAAAAATTAAATTATTATGATACTAGGCCCTATTCTACTCTCACTTACACATAACATGAATGTCCCCATTGACTTCAGTGGTGATGTTAATATGTAACTGCGAGTAGAAGCTCTCAGTTAAATAATAGTTATTCCAAATTTGCTTGTAATCTTAGTAAAAAATCAAAGCAGGGAGTGTGATATAGTGATAGAACAGGAATGATCCCAAAGACTCTATTACTGGTTCTGCCTCAGATTTGCTGTGAGATTCTAATCCCTTGGGTCTGATTTTCCATTTCCTTTTTCAAGGGCTGTCATGATTCACACCTTTGTGAAGTGCAAAGTAAGTGTAGCATGCTACCATATCAGATGGTAGCATTTTACACCCACATAACCTTTTGCACTCACTTTGCACGCCACTCCCCACTCCGGGCCTCAGTTTCCTCATCTGTAAAACGGGGATGGACTACCCTGCTTCACTTTGGGGATAAGAGGTTTGTTTTTGTTACCGTTTGTGAAGAGCTTTTCAAACCTAAGATGGAAGGTACTACAGAAATACAAGCTTTTTATGAATTATTAGCGTTATTGCTAGTCATTCTGGATACTGCCGGTAAGAGGTTGCCTTCTCTACTGTGGCTACTGTGACTATGCTTTTTGGTGTCATGGAGGATTTTGTTGTTTCTGCTCTCTGAGGGCACTGTTGAATCTGGAGCTTTTCAGTTGCTGGCTCCTCTCTGTAAAACTTTATATGACTGCTGTGTGTATGTACAAGTTTGTGTCTCTGTATTTCAATTAGTGTCAGTTTATTTCGATTTAGAATAAGTGCCCATACATCACTCTGGGTACTTTTACAACGACTTAAAATGCACAGTGCCAAGTACAAGTTAACCAATAAGTAATGGATTGATGATATCAATCAAATTATTAGCCACTGTTAATTAATTATTGGCATTTTTACTTATCTAGTGCTATTTATTAGTAATTGTTATGATCAGAGTCCCTAGAAGCCCCAAACAGAGATCAGCCCCATTGTGCTAGGCACTGCACACATTTATAATGAAAGAGGATCCCTTTCGCAAAGGGACAGATTTTTAAAGGTGTTTAGGCATCTAAAGATGCAGACAGGTGCTTAGTGGGATTTTCAAAAGCACCTGTCTGCACCTTTAGGGGTCTAAATACCTATAGAAATCCGGCCCAAAGAGCTCAGACAATCTGAGTATATGATAAGAAACAATGGATGAATCCAACAACCAGTCAAGGGGAGCCCACAGTAACAATGAGACCCATATTGAGCAGTGGTCACAGAAATTGCCTAACTGTTGCTGAACATTTTGTCATTATCGTGGCTGAGGCGAGTTTAATAATTAACTACTTAGCAATTTAAGTAATTAAAGAGTCCTGCAATCACATCGTATATTTTTGTTCTCCCTCTGTCCACCTTCTCCCCAAATGTCTGTGTAAGAAGATATCTTCCACTGTTGTATGCCGTGTTGTGATAGCTATGTTGGTCCCAGGATATTAGAGAGACAAGGTGGATGAGGAATATCTTTTATTGGACCAACTTCTGTTGGTGAAAGAGACAAGCTTTCAAGCTTGCACAGAGCTCCGAAGATGTTACCTCTGTTGCCTGTGGAAAAAGATGGTCTTTGAAATGTAGCCAGACTGTTCGTAAATCCAGGGCTAGTTGTCTCTTTTAAACTCAGATTTACTGGATATCCAGTTTGCTTTGGTAGATGTACCACATACTGGACATTGTCACTTTGCTTCGTGCCAGTGCATTTTCTGAAGCATTCCAAGTACACTGTGATTACAGCTGAGTGAATAACTGATCTTTCAAGTTGCTGGCTGTTCTGAAAAATTGAAAAAAAAATTGAGTAAACCCAAAATGAAACATTTTAGAAATTTTTGGTGAACTGAAAAGTTAAAAAAAATCATATCGGATTGAACATAACATTTTGTTTTGAACTAGAGCATTTTAAAACTTTTTTATTTAAAAAAAATCAATAAAATTTCGAATTGATAAAATCCTAACATGTTGCTTAGAAAATGTTGAAATAAAAATGTTAACTTTGGGGGATTTTTAAAAATCCCTCCCCACCCCCACCCCCACCCCCACCCCCCAGGAACAGTTCAGCAAATCTGAAATTGTGAAAAATGTTGGTGTCTCTGTGTCTACATTTTTTGCCAAAAAAATTTTGGCTGAAGAATTTCACCCAGCTCTATCTGGGTTGCATGGCCCTACAAAGTTTCATAGACGCCTTCCGCAGTCTGGTTGCTTATATGAAACATACCCAGGTTTCTTGGGCTGAAAAGGAATATTAGGAAAAGTATTTTGTGTATTTGTAGCTGTCTTTTTAATGCAATTTAGCAGCTAGAAACAAGGAACACCACAAATCTGGTTCTCCTTTATACCAAGCCCCCTTTACATCTTTCTGGCAGTGTAAAGTGGCCTTCGTGTAAATAAGAATTGAATCCCAAGTGTCCTACCAGATCCCCTCAGATCATAGTCTATTGTCTGGGAATCTGTGCTTTACATTGCATCCTGTATGAGCCTATGAAACTCCCCTCTGAAAACAGATCCCAGCTGAGGAACACCAGCTATACAGACTGATGGCCAAAGAGCTACTAACATCCACTGAAAGGGAAGAGTCTGCCCAAAGAGATGCATTTTGCTTCACACCTTAAAAGCGGTGAGACTTTGGCGCTGAATGAGCAATGACAGAAAAGGAAGACTTCCAAACCTCATTTCAGGGGAAATTCTAAAAATGGGTAAAGGTTTTGGGGGAGGGAGGTTCTCTTAATCTTTCTGAGCTGGCTCCCCAATTCTCTGCTGGTGCCATACACTTTCAGAGGCAGCTGGTGACTCTACTAGAGCACACCTTTGCACAGGTGAAAATGGCTACACTGGGTTCAAGGTAGAGAAGAACCGGGCCTACAGCACTCAGTATAAACATGCATATTCAAAGACAAAAAATAATATGCCCTCTAGTCGTAAGAGACCATAGTGGGGAGCAGAGGCGACCCATGCATGCTGATAGTCGCAGGGGGATGGGGAGGCGGAATGAGGGCAGCCGGCTTCAGCAGTGTTACTGAGCATGCTCTGTCCATGTGAGCATGCTCAGTATAAGCCAAGCAGCAAATGTGTGTGTGAGCGGGGCAACCCTGCCCACTCCCTCTCCCATGCGTCTCCTCTGTTGCGGAGGGATGGTCTTGTGGTTGCAGCACAGGGCTGGGACTCAGGAGAGCTAGGTACAGATCCTAGGTCTGTCACAAACTTTCTATGTGAGTTACTTAATCTCTAAAAAAGAACAGGAGTACTTGTGGCACCTTAGAGACTAAAATTTATTTGGGCATAAGCTTTCGTGGGCTACAGCCCACTTCATCGGATGCATAGAATGGAATATATATATATATATATATATATATATATATATTTTCTTACTATATATTCCATTCTATGCATCCGATGAAGTGGGCTGTAGCCCATGAAAGCTCATGCTCAAATAAATTGGTTAGTCTCTAAGGTGCCACAAGTCCTCCTGTTCTTTTTGCGGACACAGACTAACACAGCTGCTACTCTGAAAGCTATTTAATCTCTGTGTGCCTCAGTCTCCTACCACCAGGAAGGAAAAAGCTTCCACTGCTGTTAGCAGCCTGTCTATGCCAGTGTTATCGCCATGGCTACCAATGGGGGAGTTTTAGAAATAGTGGGAGGGGAGGGGATTTTGAAAAAAGTGTGTCTAGTGCAGGTCTGGGGCCCTCTGGGCATAGTTCAATCTCCAGAGCTGGCACAATCCTGGAGCTCTTTGCTGAGGCTACAAATGGAGGTGCTAATGAATATGAACTGGACGGACGACCATTTCCTTCCACCCGTGTAGCATAGGTTCCAACGCACGGCTGTAGAATGTCTAAAAAAACCAAACAGTTGGTGTGGAGTAACGTTGCAAATGGGGGACTGTAAAATAGATGCAACTGTAGTGTAGAGAAGACCGTGGAGAATCCCCAAAACATGGCAGTAATATTCTGCTTTAACAAGGATCTAATATAAAAATGTCTTTGTCCCCAGGGCTCTGGGAAACCATAGTTAGAGCCCTGTTATCAACACTGTGTTTAAATATAGTTGCAATGAACTTGGATTCTACTCCCACTGAGGACTGGGCCTATGAGAGATGAGAGATTCTCCTCTCTGACCCCACATGGAAGGTCTTTTGAGCTCCCTTGTTTATACCTACAGGAAGCATGACAGAAATTATTCCTAAAACTCTTTAAAGCCACTTTGGCCTAACGCTGTTCACTTCTGCTTCTGCCATCTCTGGTGAAGGAGGGAACGTGGCTGACTGCAGCTATTGCTATTCCTCGGACCATATTCAACATAACAACATAAGAACAGACATACTGGGTCAGCCCAATGGTCCATCTAGCTGAGTATCTTGTCTTCTGACAGTGGCCAATGCCAGGTGCTTTAGAGGGAATGAACAGAACAGGGTAATTATTGAATGATCCATCCCCTATTGTCTACTTCCAGCTTCTGGCAGTCAGAGGCCAGGAAACCCAGAGCATGGGGATGCATCCCTGCCCATCTTGGATAATAGCCATTGATGGACCTATGCTCTATTAACTTATCTAAGTCTTTTAAAAACCCTGTTACAGTTTTGGCCTTCACAACATCCCCTGGCAATGAGTTCTACAGGTTGACTGTGCAGTGTGTGAAGGAGTGAGAAACCTGATAATGTCTGACACAACCATGATGAAACCAAATTAGAAACTGCTTCTGCTAAAACAGGACCCACGTCCTACAAGTTTAGACTAGAGCCTGTTTGCCAGATTCTCCCACACAGGATATGGGTAACTCATATGGAAGCTAGTGGAGTTACTTGCATCTTGTTACTTTGTGCATTTGTTCTTTCTGTCAGCATGCCCCAAACACCTAGGGACATCTATGAGTCTATGGGTGCTCCAGGGCTGGAGTATCCACGGGGAAAAATTAGTGGGTGCTCTGCACCCAGTGGCAGCCAAGCTCCCCTCCCCACCTGAGCCCGCCGTGTCCCCACTCCTCTGCCTACCTCCCAGCGTTTCCCTCCCGGCTGCTGCCAAACAGCTGTTTGGTGGTGTTAGCAAGCTTGGGGGGGGGGGGAGGGCAGGGGAGGAGCAGGAATATGGCACGCTCAGGGAAAGAGGCGGGGCCGGGGCAGGAATTTGGGGAAGGAGTTGGAATAGGGGCAGGGAGGGGGCAGAGTTGGGGCAGGGACTATAGGGTTGGAATGGGGGCAGGGAAGGGGTGGGAAGAGGCGGGGCAGGGGCAGGGCCTCATGGAAGGGGTGGAGTGAGGGTGGGGCCAGAGCAGGGGGGGGTCGAGCACCCAGGGAAAAGAGGGGAAGTCGGCACCTATGCCTAGGGATATCAGTGTGGGGCCTGTACATGTAAGGGGAGAGCAAAATAGCTTTAACAAGATCCACCACACAGAATGGGCAGGGAATATCTCCCTTTTACTATACCTGCCATATCTTTAAGAGCCACTGTGACAGTCTGTATCCCTACGTTCACCCTTTTTACAAAACTATAATAGATTTTGTACAAAGTATGCCTTGTGAGGTACCATTCGAAAACTCATAATTTGATTATCATTATTGTCCTGGTAAAATATGTGTGGCAACATTGTATGTAAAGTTATAATATTCTCCTCTATAAAATTACTGAGATATGTATGTTCCAAGTTTAAAAAAGCAGGCACAAACTGGTTCCTCAAAGACAAAAGGCAAACTGATACCTCAGCCAGGTGTCAACAAAATCAAATGAACTATCATCTGGTTATCATCTGGTAATGAACTATCATCCTGCATTGTTCGGCAGGAAAAAGGGTATGCGTGAGAAATCTACATTTTTGGCAAAGAAACAGCTGGAGGTTCCTATCCCCACAGATCTTCTGTCTCCTGAACCTCAGCTGGAGATGATTTTCAAAGAAGAAGAGAATTAAAAGAAAGGGGAACAGATGCCCCCTCAAACACTCCTCCTTTTCCCTCTGCCCATGGCATCAACAACACCTGAGGGACAAGGAAATTAACACTGAACTGGGGGAGGGGTCCTGAGCTGAAAGGATTCCAGCCAGTAAGACTGCTGTAGCATGTGGTGTCAGAAACCTTTGCTTTGAATTCATTTAGCTTGTTAAATTAGATATTCATTGCATTTTACCTTTTATTTTCTTTGTAACCAATTCTGACTCTTATGCGTCATTACCTGTAATCACTTAAAATCTATCTTTCTGTAGTTAATAAACTTGTTTTATTGTTTTATCTAAACCAATGTGTTTGGACTGAAACGTTTGGGAAACTTCATTTGGGATCATGGGATTTGTGCATATCATTTTCTATTAATGAAATGATGGACTTTATATGAGCTTGTATTGTCCAGGAAGGGGCTGGGCAGCACAAGACACACATTTCTGGGGGAAAGTCTGGGACTGGGCATTGGCTGGAGTGGCCCTGTAGTGTAATTCATGGGTAGCTGGCTAATGGCTATAGCACTCATACAAAAAAGCTGGGAGTGATTTACATGCTGGAGGTTGTGTGTGAGCAGCAGAGGTACATTAAGATTTATTGGGGCCCTGGGCACCAAGAACATTTGGGCCTCCCACACCCCAGGGGTGCCAAAATTGAAGAGGGGTCGGGGGGCCATGCCCACCCACTTTTTAATAATAATAATAATAATAGCCTCAGGCAAGCGCAGAATGGAAGTGGCAGGGGAGGCCCTGCTTCTCATCTTCCCCCAAGTCCATGCCCCCTGGCCGGGCCGGAAGCTGGAGCTGGGCAGTGATAAGAGCCGCCTAGGGAGCTTGGGCCTCAATGGGGAACTCTGGACCCTCCAACTGCCCTGGGTGGTGCACCCCAGGCGGTGGAGACATGGGGCAGGGCCTGCTCTTAGGCATCCTGGCTCCCTGCCTAGGTGGAGGGTCCTGGGCTCCCCACAGTGGCTTGGTCTCCCTGGGTGGCTCTTACTACAGCCTGGCACTGGCGTCTGGCCTGGCTGGGGGCAGGGCCCCAGGGGAAGAGGAGTAGTAGGATGGAGCCACAGTTCCAGTGCTGATGGCCCCCTCACTTCTACACAGGTTCTGGTACTCCTATGCGGGGCCCCAAATTGGCCAGGGGCACTGGGCACGGGGCCTATGAGTCTGTGAGTTAATCCATCACTGGTGAGCAGACTAAGAGTGGCTGCTCTCACAGCTAAGCAGTGTAAAAGGCATCCCAGGTTGGAAAATTGAGGTGACACAGCTGTCCATCAATCCAGATTGTATCCAGGGTAATGTCACAGCCACCACTGACGTACAGCTGCTAAGGACAAACCAATTGATTCCTGTTTCCATTAGCAAATGATCCTCTCTTGTAACTCATGTTTCCCTTTTAAGTGGTCCTGGAGTGACCTAGCTCTGAGCCGTCACTCTTTGCCTCTGTGGTGGGTTATAATTTTGAATGCTCATAGCCTAGATATCAAAGGACAGGAACATTACTGGTTTCCACTGCAGAAAGGTGATTTTTTTTTCAGCCTAAAATAAGACATGCTTTCAAAGTGTTAGCAAGAGGCAACCACAGCTCAGTTTGTGGCAGGAAAAAGCCTTCAGAGGGGTCTAGCAAGGGAAGGGAGGAGTTTTCTGCACCTTTAAAAAAAGTACTGATTGCTTCTCAAAATTTCCATCTCTACTCACCCCCACCATGACGCCCCTTTCATTGAGTTCAGGAAGTGAGCTGACCATTGCAAGATATATAAGCTCGGTGAAAGGGGCTCCGATTATCATTTTCATCTCTGCCACTCCAAGGAAGCCATCAACAATGAAACTCCACGGCACAGACATCCTGGTCATTTTCTGTCTCGGCCTCTTTACTGTGAGCACCGTGAGAGGTAAGTTTTCAACTCAACAGAAACGTAGCAATAGCCATACTATATCAGCCCCGTGGTCCATCCAATCCAGTGTCTTGTCTCGGGCAGTGACCGGTACCCAGTATGTAGGAGGAAGGAGTGAGAAAACTGATAGTGAACAGTTATGGAATAACTTGCCCACAGGAGAAGTTTCTTCCTAACCCCTATCAACTGGTGATTGGTTTATGCCCAAGAGGGCTTATATCCCCTGCAAACCTTTGAGTTTAACTAAAGCATCAATGGATGCTCTCATTATCCATATAAATGTCTAAAACTTTTTTGATCTTCCTGATATATTGTGGTAATGAGTTCCAAAGGTTGATTATGCATTTTATAAAAAGCATGTCTTTCAGGCAGTTTCAAGGCTGTTGGCTTTTAATGTTGTTGGTTGTGCCCTTCTTCTAATGTTATGAAAACTGAGAGCTCCCAGTTCATTTTCTACAGTCTGTTCATTACTGTATGTACTTTTGTCTTATTATAGCTGGGTTCAAAAAAGAACTGGATAAGTTCATGGAGGATGGGTAGAGCCCTGCAAATCTGTGGATATTTGCATCTGAGGGTGCGGATATCTGCAGATCATTTTTGCGGATTGGATACGGATACAAATTTTGTATCCGCTCAGGGCTCTAAGGCTAGGTCCATCAATGGCGATTAGCCAACATGGTCAGGGACACAATCCCATGCTTGGGGCAACCCAAAACTTCTGACTACCAAAAGCTGGGAGTGGAAGATGGGGTGGATCATTCCATAATTGCACTATTCTGTACTCTCCTCCTGAAGCTCTGGTGTTGACCTCTGTCAGAGACCAGATACTAGGCAAGATGGACCATGGTCTGATCCAGTATGGCAGCTCTTATATTTATCATGTCACTTCTGATTTGTCTCCGCTCTGATTTATATAGTCCTGGTCTTTTAGTCTCTCCTTGTATGGAAATCTTCCCAAGACTCTAGTAATTTTTATTGACTTTCTGTGGAATCCTTGTGTATTTGTGCTAAATCCTTTTTGAGGTGGGGTGGCTAGAAGTGAAGATAGCATTCAAGACTACATGACACCATTCATTGATACAATGAAATTATGATATTTTCAGTCTTATTCGCTATTTCTTTCTTAATAAGGTTTACACACTTGTTTTGTTTTTAGGAGCACAGCTTCACATTGGTCTTTTAAATTAACTGTCCACAGCGACACTTAGATCTTTTTCCTATTAATCATGAACAATTAATAGACCACGACACTTGTAATAGACCACACTTGTTGCAAAAGCTCATCCGCACACACACAAGCACATGTACAAATACACATAAACAGATGCGTGCAACAAGAACAAAAAAAACCACATGCACAATCACAGTCATACCCAGTTCAGGTAGAACTACAAGAATACACAATGATGAGTATAAAAAAAGTACCTTCACAAAACTCCACAAACCCCAAACACAACCCCACCCACACAAACGCAAAATAATCTGCACTAGACATCCAGAGGGCTCACCCCTGTAGTGTGTGTTTGTTGTTGCTGTTCCAATCCTGTGTACCTGACAGTATAATTTGCCACAAAATGTAGCTGAAACTTTCTGTAGAAGGACTGTGCATAGCAGGTGATATGTGGGGAGATGGGGCAGAGATCAAAAGTCTCAGGTGGTAGCCCCGTTAGAAGTGATTCTGTGGATGTGAGCAATTGGGTAGAAGATACAGAACTTCCAAAGGCAGGTGAATAGGAAGGGGGAGGAGAGAGGCAAACTGAAGCATTTGATTTTCCCCCCACTGTAGTTAATTGTCCTCTAAGTGGGTTTGATTTTTAAAAAATTATTGGAACAGAGGGAAACAAAGATTTTGCTGGGAAGGAGAGTAAGAGCCCCAGGGAATGGAGTGGAAGAAGCGGAGCAACAGCAGCAGCAAAGTGGGGAGAGAAATGAAGTGAAGAGGAAAACAGAAGGCAGCAGGAGGCAGAAGAAAAGAATGGAGTAACATAAGTATGTGGGAGACAGAGAGGAAAGCGGAGAGGGATTTGAGCAGCATAAGAGGGATCAGAAAGGGCAGTGTTAAGAAATGGGCAGACAAGGGAGTTATAGGCACACATCTTTGCATCAGAAAAGCGGATATCCACTCAAACCCCTTCCAAACCACTTAGAGAAACTCTGCTTGTATAGGGAATACGCTTTAGAGCCAGGTGTGAGAGGGTGGAAATAATCCCACATGGGCAGGAGGTAAATCCAGTGGCCACATTTGGGGATTTTAATTCAGAGTCCCCAGATTCTAATCCCACTCTGCTTCTTACACCTACTTTTTCAAAAGTGGACACTTTTGCTGGTTGCCGGCATTTTTGGGTGCTTTCAAGACTTTCTGGGTACTCCACACCTCTGAAAATCAGACCCAGGATGTCTCAAGCGTCATACCCTAAATCAAAGTGCCCCAGTTTCTTCTCCTGTGAAACGGGGATGATAATACTGATCTTCCTTGGTAAAGTAGGTTGAGATCCTCCCAGCAAAGGTGCTACGCAAGCACCAACTCTTAGGATTATTGCATGCACACACCTGGTTGCAGCATGTGATGCACATCTATTTCCGAGTGAAGCTGACAGGCACACACGTGCTCACACGCCCACTTTTAATTAAAGTATCGCAGATTCATCCAGAACCTTACGTCCCAGAAGAACCCAAAATGCTTTGGATACTTTATGTACACAGATCGCTTCAAGTTGTCTCTGGGAACCCAGCAGCCCTCTGACAGCAAAGCACTGCTACGTGACAGTTTAGGAGAGAAAGTGAAGAGCAATGGACCCAGCTGAAACTGCTGAGGCAATTTAGGAAGGCAGAATGTAATTACTATCCACACTGGAATTTGGCCAAGACATTTACTCTTACAACAATTGCCTTGGCTTTTTAATGATCTCAGATGATCAGGAGTTTGGTTGTATAGCTCCTATGTAAGAAGCATACTTAGGAAATGGATCCCAGTTCATACATCTATAGGTATTTCAATTGTAATTTAACATGCAATAATTTCCACTTAGTGTAAAGAATGAGTGTTCATTTAGCATTAATTTACCACCTATTTTTTTCCCCTGTAGGAAGTGTTGCAAGTCAAATTGCGCCCAGAAGCTCCTGTGTAGACCTGTCCACACAGCAGCTGGACATCAGACGACTTGTTAAATACGAGAACCAGAACATACCAGTAAAAGCTGTGATGTAAGTATCTGGACCACTCTTCATACTAATCTAGAGACACATGCTGCTGATAGCAGGAGAGGAAGGACAGGGGTAGAACTGAATCACAGCAAACATGAGGGTCTTCAGTCTGACCAAAACATACTACTGAAGAGCATTCTTTCATTTCAAGCATGTAGTAACTGTTAGTGGATGAACCTCCAAAGGTCTGGAGGATTTGTGCTGTTCAGAGGAGCATCTGATTGATTGAACAGACAAACCTTTTTGATCAAGAAATTGGGAGGAAATCTCACAAAGAGCAAGAGCTGTTTTGAGTGGCATGCTGGGGAATAGCAAACGGTGCTGTGAATTGGCAATGAGGTGCATTGCGCTGAGCTGTGTGAAGGAAACGTACAGAACAGCGAAGTGTGATTATCCCTCCTTCTAGAGGATGTGACCAGTCCTTCAATCTCATGAGCATCTGTTTAATTTTGGTTCTTGTGGGATAAATGAGGGGCCAACTCAGTATGCCAGGTGCTTAGCTCTTTTGAAATTTCTGGCTATACAGCATATGTCTATGTATGTATATGAATACACTATATATATATATATACACACACACACACATACCATGTATGTAGAGTTGACGTCCATACCCATACAGCAGAACCAGCTCATTCCTGGCTTTTCCACTCTTTAGTGATGCAGCCATCCCAAATGCCTGCAGACAAAACCTTTGTACCACACCACATAGGCCACAGAATAGAAACATGCACAGAGAAGAATTTTAATGGCAGCCTGGTTTTCCTTTTCTTCCCCTGCAGGTTCATCACCAAACGAGGCATCAAGATCTGTGTGCAGCCTGATCTTAAATGGGTGCAGGATGCCATAAAATTCCTGGATAAAGGACCTGGCCCCAGAAGACCCAACAAGAAGCGCAAGTCCAAACCCAAACCCAAGGCCAAGCCCAATGGCAATTAACTAAATGGATGTACCAGCCTGACCCTCAGCAACTGCTTGTAACTTCTTCTAGGTGTTAATTGGAAATAAAATCTCTAAACTAACATGGGCACATCAGAATCCATTAATCATTAGGGAAGAGCTGACTGAGAATCATTCCATTTTATAGCTGGACTTTTCCGCACTGTTTTCAGGTTTATTTTCTGAAATGTTCATTAATTATTTATTGCTGTGTGTAGGCATCCCCCCCTCCACCTAGATGAACTTTTATACAGTAAGACAAGGATGTAGGTAAAACTACTTCATAGAGGGTTTGATCAACCTGTGGAACTCACAGATGAAGGAGGTCGGTGTCAGACACTGGGGCTGGACTTTAAAATGGGTCTGGATAATTTTATGATAATTAATAACTATATAAGCTATAAGTAAACAACCCTCATGCTCCAGGGCATCATCTGATAACTGCAAAATTCAGGAGAGAATTAGCTAGATGTATTGGGTCTGATTCTCCTCCCACTTTGCAACAATGCAAATTCATTGGGACAGGTCCTCTCCCAGTATAAGTGATGATCAGTCTAGAGAGTGTAACCTGATGCAGATTTACATCAGTGGAGGATCTAGCCCACTGACTTCTGTGAAGTTACTCCTTATTTACACTGGTATGAGATAGATCTGAAACAGCTGCTTTATTTTATTCCTTTGCATTGCTCTGAAGCATCATGTGTAAGCCATGGCTGGAAGCAGGAGACTGTGTTTGATGCCAATCCTATGTACCAATCTCTTATTCTCCAACTAGTGGAGAGCCCTGTCCAAGGGGCTCAAGAATATTCAGTGTAAATGTAAATTACATTTTAGAAATGAATGGATTCTAATAAATGTGGTGTCTTTTTATTTTTTTGTAAATTAATAAAATTCTTGCAACTCTATGGTCAAATGGTATGTGTTTGCATGTATGTGACATGTATGGAGATCATGCAGTGGGAGTATGGAGGTTATAGCACAAATCCAAGATTTTATTGTCAGTCTAGGAGAAATTACTTTTCCAGCAACATGTTCTGCCACCTTCAATAGCTAACAGTCAATAGATGGAATTTGCATCCAAGCTTTCATATACTCTGTATTCCTATATTGTATAGATGAGTTCACATCACTCCAGCTCTTCAATTCTCTCTTCTAGTTAACACTGCAGAAAGCATTCCTCCCCAACCTCTCATTCTGTGTCACTGTTCTCAAAGTGGGGGATGAAATGTGTTCTGGGTGGGGTGGGGGTGAGAAGCTTTCCGGGAAAAATGGTATTGTTCACATTTTACCCACAGCAATATGCCACCCTTACTTCTGCTGCTGCTTTCTGGCCATCCAGCTCTGAAGGCGGAGTCGAGTGATGGCTGCTGACCGGGCGCCCAGCTCTGAAGGCAGTGCCACCACCACCACCAGCAGAGAAGTAAGGGTGGGAATACCATACCATGCCACCCTTATTTCTCCACTGCTGCAGGAAGTGGCACTGACTTCAGAGCGGGTTTGATAGTCTGTACCCCCATATGCACACTTTTTACAAAACTATGATAAGTTTTATACAATACATGCCTTGTGAGATATCGTTTGAAAAACCTCATAACCTGCTGAACATTATTGTCCTGTTGAAATATGTGTGGCGATATTGTATGTAAAGATATAAGCTTCTGTTGCATGGTCATACTGAGACATGTTACAATTCTGAGGAACACACACACACCAGAACCTCACTGATGGAAAAGCTATCCAATGCCCCAGCCACGTGTCAATGAAATTGTGAGTGAGAAATGTACATCTTGACAAAGGAACAGCTGGAGGTTCCCATCACAACAGACTTGCTGTTGCCTGAACTCCAGCTGGAGATCACTCTCAAAGAGGAGAGAAAGGTACAAGAATAGAGAACAAACACCCCAGCTACTCCTCCCTTTCTCTTTGCTCACAGCAATATATACTGTTTATCATTCACTATAACAGCGATAGTGAGAATCAAGTACTCTGTGAGGTTCCTAGTCCAAGTCAGCTCTTCACAGCAAGTCTATAATCCTCCAAGGCCTGGTCTAATCTGGGGGTGGGGATCGATCTGAGATACACAACTTCAGCAATGAGAATAGCGTAGCTGAAGTCGACGTATCTTAGATTGACTTAGAATCACTTACTTCTCGTCCTCGCGGCGCGGGATCGACGGCCGCTGCTCCCCCGTCGACTCCGCTTCCGCCTCTTGCCCTGGTGGAGTTCCGGAGTCGACGGCAGAGCAATCGGGGATCGATCACTACCCGCCAATCCGGCGGGTAGTGTAGACGTGGCCCAAGATTGGCCGGCTTTGCCTTCACCATTGTTTAATGAAGCACTGCTTACACTAGTCCTTACGCTGTCTCTAGCTCTTTCCACATAGGCAGTTGCAAATGATTTCCACCTCTGTTGCTATGCGCACCCTAGTGGTTCATAATGAATAACTACTTTGCCTTGCTTTGGCACTTCCGAGGCTCTCAAAGAGCTTTATAAAGGTCAGAACGATGATTGCCATTTTATAAAAGGGACCCTGCAACACAAGGAGATTAAGAGCTGGATTGGAGCATTACACTGCCCCACAAGCAGACCAGGGAGGGAATTTCAACTCTGAGAGAGACATTTTGCTCCTGGCTCCCCCTTGCTCTTGTGGGGAGGTAGCTTTCTTCTGCTCTATGACAGCAGCAGATGAATTCTCCCTCCAGGCCAGCTCAGCACTGCTCTGCCAGCTGATGTATTGGAGGGGGACGGTGCCAGAGCTCTGCCCATTCCCTGCCTGTCCATTCTCTATATCCTCCCCCCGGCCCATACCATGCTGTGACCTGTCATGCAGGTAGCCTGTGCAGGGGAATATGGCAGGACTTTGCACCCCTTCCTCTCCTGTGTTCTGGTGTAAGGGCAGGTCACGATCTTACCCTAAGGACTCACCCTGGTTACATAACAAGTCAGCAGTAACTCCTGGCCCTAGGCCCTGGCTATTAACTCTAAAAACACTAACCGCCACCAGCGCTAGTAACAGATAACACCTCTGGATGTGGAGCAACCCGCTCACCCACAGTCAGACACCGCGCATGTGAAGGTCATTCTTCTCCTGCAGGGGGAAATACTGGCAACACGCAGAGATCCTTCACAGGAACAACTGTGCTAGGTGAACGGAGCCCTGGACACAGATGGGTGCCATGAGGCAGCTCCTCAGCCAGTGTAAATTGTCAGAGCTCCAGTGACTCCAACCTTTCCACCATCTCGCTGCACAGAGAGGGATTCGTCGAACTGTAGTCTGTTTCTTTTTCTAACAATTTCTTTAGGACTTCAGCAACGGTGTCATTGAAAATTTATGCACAAACCAGTACTAGTAACCAACACGCCTTGAAAACAATATTAAACCACTCAGTATCCGAGTCCTCCTATAACCACTGACGCTCTGTTGCTTCGGATGCTGATTAATCAGGTTTATTATGGTAGTGCCTAAGGACCAATCAAGCATGGAGCTCACTGTATGCACAAAGGAGAGCAGAAAGTCTCTGCCCCAAGGAGTTTATAATCTAACTAGATTGGGCAGATGGGGGGGAAAGGGGAGCGGAGAAGGCTGAGCACACATGTTGATGGCTGTTTTAGTTGGCCAATGAGCATTTTATTTGAGTTTTGCTTTATGCAATTTCAGGATGTTTTCGTTGCTTTGTGTCATTATAATTTAACGGTTTGCTAGGCGCCTTATGTGGAGAAGGGTTGATAGATAAAGGTATGATGCACGGCTGAATAGCATAATAGGACTTGAAATTACATAGCAATAAAGACAAAGCTTCACTCCTCTCTCCCTCACTGCCCCATGTACCAATGCAGATTGTAGACTTTGGAGAGAGAAGAATCTTATTTCAGATCAAGACTGAAAAATACAAGTTTTTGGGCTCAGTATAAGGGTAACTGGGTGAAATTTAAGGGATTCTGCAATACAGGAGGTCAGACTAGGTGATCTAATGGTCCCTTTTGGCCGTAAACTCTGTGACACTATGAAAAGCAACTTCCACATGATCTTTAGCCTATTTATTCATTTAAACATTCACCAGTGACCAGCGTGTGCTTTGGATTGTAGCAATCCAGTTCCAGCTGACTTCAGACCAGAGGGATCGACCTTGCCTGAGCAGCTTAATGATGGAGGGAAAGAGAATCGAGGTCAAACAAGCAAAAGTCAAGTTCTGGGCCTTGATGATACAGCAGTTGTGCCTCTGCGGCTCTTCACAGCATGGTTACTCTGAGGGCCCAGTTCTAACTAGAGCTTTTCAGGACAGGAAAGTGGTGAACTGGAACACAGGTGGTTAAATATCGACGGAATGTACCAGCCAGAGGTAGTGTGCTAGCTTCTTGGTACGGAGAGAGAAATTATTTTCAAACCAGTCAAGTAGAAAATTAAATCTACAGAACAAAGCACGTGTAGGAACCTTCTTTCCAACACAGCAGCAGCTGAGTGTTAGGAGTCATCGCCTTCTCAAGCTATTATTTGATACAAATGCTCATTATGTCTGGTTTACATGTACAGTTCTGAGATACTAGAAATCCCATTCTCCTCAACTCATTCCAACAACTGGGCAGAATATCCAGACTTCATCTTACAGTGCCAGCAGCATGCTACAATGTCAAGGCTTAGTAAGGGGTAGCTTACCCCTGTTTCAAACTGGAGTAAACTGCAGAGGTACTTTCCCCATCTATACTAGGGGTGTGCAGCTACCAAAGGCTGAAATCCCCAGGGTAGACGAGGCCTAATAAACAAATGACACAGCTACAGAACAAAGTCAGGATCAGTAAGTTTGGGGGAAACCATTGTTAATCCCACCAGAGTGATTTTCACTTGCATTCCCATAATGCAAGCACGGGTTTTATCCCGTCATTTGACTCATGCAGAACTATCAATGGATACACTGTGTTCACCCTGTGATCAACAGTGTCACAGACATTTTCCCTAATAAACCAACCAGTCTAGCCTCTATCTACATACTTTTAAGGCACTTATCAGAATGGCATCTAATCTGCTCCAGAGGCAATGTTCTGCTCCTTCTTCATGAGTGAATAGTAACCACTCACAAAAGAGAGAGTGTGCACCGAATGTCACTGAGAGTTATTCATATCTGAAGAGGTTTCTCAGCCTATCTCGTCAGTTGCTTCATTTTTGTCATCTGCACCTTTATGTATGAGTTCCGGAATGCCAGGAATGAGACAAGTGCTTGAGATTGCACCTGGCATCATGAGATTTGAAAACGCTTTACAACACAGTGGCCTGTTTTACTGCCCCATTTTACACAAGAGTAAACGGAAGCATGAAGGAGATAGGACTCAACAAAGGTCACTTTAAAAGAAGAGGAGGACTTGTGGCACCTTAGAGACTAACCAATTTATTTGAGCATGAGCTTTCGTGAGCCACAGCTCCCTTCATCGGATGCACTTAGGGTCACTTAGTGAGTCACTTAGTGAGCCAGTGGTGGAGCTGAGGAGATAACCCAGCTCGCCAGACTCCTCTCACCCCCCTGCCTTAACCACTAAACATGCTGCCTCCTTCCATAATCAGCTGGGAAAGGTGACCTGGTTCAGAGCAATAAGAACCAGTCTTTAATTTCCATTATTGTGCTTTTGCATATGTCTCTGCATTTCCTCGTTCTGACCCGGATGGGAAGTAGAGGTGCTAAAAAGTGTGTAGAGAAAGGCGATTTGACTTAGTATTTTCAAGTCAAGTCACTTGCAGTCAAGTCACTTGCTTTCTTTATGCCTTAACCTCCCCATAAATTAAATGAGGACAATGATACTTTCTTTATCTGTCTTCTCTATTGAGAGCTCTTAGGGGAAGAGGTTGTCTTTTAACATGCGTTTGTGCAGTGCCCAATATTGCCAACCCCACACATTTAAAAATCATGAATGAGGCCCCAAAACCATGAGATTAGGTTAAAAAATTGATTTGTTTTTAATGAGGAGTTCTTTCTCTTTGCCTTCTGGGTTTTGAGATTTCAGGGTTACATTCAGTCACATTTTCAAGCTTTTCTCTACTACTGTGAGGGCAAGAAACTTACATATTAAAAAAATTAAAGCTGAACTTCTCACCTGATCAGATGCTTCCAGGAGCTGGGGCTTTAAGAAACACACCAAATATCATCACACTAATGATAAAAGGGCGAGAGCTGGCAATGCTGCGTGTCTAGTGGTAGGGGGTCTGTAGGGGATCCTGTTATATAAAAAAAATTACAGCTACTGTATCCATGGGGTTCCCTGTAGCATTGCCTGAGCAAATAGATCCAAATGACATAAGAACTGACGTGAATCTTAGCCCCCCCCAAACTGTCATTTTCCATTATTAATGGTGCCTCAGAAATACTCCGAGGTGGATATTTCCATGCACATCATGCCTTGGCCCCACCCAGTACAACAGCTGTGTTGCCTTGGGTTCATTTACATTGCAAGTAAAATGTTGTTTTGAGTCAAAGGTGGCAAAACCTGGCAGGGCTAGAATTCTGCCATTAGCCACAAAACTAGACAGCAGGAGCTCAGTCTACCCTGGGGCCTGTGCTTCTCCTATCACCTGCACTCTAGGGTTCTCCGGGGGTGGCTGATTCACTCATATTCCAAGGAGAGGCTCTCCAGAGGGACAGCTGCTTGAGGAGTAGCCAGCCCTAGGGAATGCTGGGAGCCCACCCCCAAGGATAGGTACTATGAGGAGACTGGCTGCTTATATAAAAGCTTATGCAAGAGATTATTAGAGTGAGGGTTCAAAGCTGACATTCCTCCCACTTGTAGCTATCTGTTACACATTTGCCTGAGTGTTCTTTGCCTGCCCTTTTTATTCCTTAGCGAACTTAATACCTAAGCTACTGTGCACATTAGTGATGCTTCACTGCAGTGCTCTGGTTCTGCATTTCAGCTTGACAGCTCTATTACTAAACGGAGAATGCCCTTGGTCTGTTTCTCAGCTGCTCCCTGCCTGGGAAACTACATCTTGTGAATATCAGTTACCAACCAATGGTTGCAAAGTGTCACTCTGTGGAACGCTAGAAAGAAAAGGCCATATTATGGAACCCAGCATAACGACTGGGTAATCCTACCCTGACTATAAATAAACTTGATTAACAGAAATTGCTACAGTGCAAGTTGTGATGAAGGGATCTCTCCTTCAAAGGCATTCACTTAGCTGGACTTGATCTACTAGAGTCAATTAACTAAGACATACTGCGCTAAGAAGCCATGCCCCATGGAGTGTGCTACACGGGTGGCCTCAGAAACAGAGGTGAGCTAAATGGTTCTGACAAAATGAGGTACACTGCCTTCCCCAAAGAGAGCAACATTCTCAATGCTGTGCGCTAATTCCTTCCTTGCACTTTGATTGAAATAAGTGGCTGGATTGAGTTATCTGACCACCAGGGGGCACATGGCCACTTACAGAGCAAACAGAAGCACCTGAGCTGTCAATCACTTGTGACTTTTAAGTCAGGACTACACACAATTTTTATAACGGCATAATTATTTCCGTTAGGGTGTCATTTTTTACCAATATACTTATACACGTACAACCCCTAGTGAGGATGCAGTTACACGAATATACATGGGCTTATACTGGTATAGCTTATTCCCCTTCCTGATGGAAATAAATTATACCACAGTATGCACATTTATACTGGTAAAACTGCATCTACACTGGGGTTGGGGATGGAGGTGTATAACTAATTATACTAGTATAGTGAAAATGGCACAATTTCTGTGTGTAGATAAGCCCTTACACAGCATTTTAGTTCTATTATTATTATCATCACCATTATTATTAACATTTATACACTTACATTCCTGTACATAGAATCATAGGATTGGAAGGGATCTCAGGAGGTCATCTAGTCCAGTCCCCTGCACTCGTGGCAGGACTAAGTATTATCTAGACCATCCCTGACAGGTGTTTGTCTAACCTGCTCTTAAAAGTCTCCAGTGATGGAGACTTCACAAACTCCCTAGGCAATTTATTCCAGTGCTTAACCACCCTCACAATTAGGAAGTTTTTCCTAATGTCCAACCTAAACTGCCCTTGCTGCAATTTCACTCCATTGCTTCTTGTCCTATCCTCAGAGGTTAAGAAAAACAATTTTTATCCCTCCTCCTTGTAACAACCATTTACATACTTGAAAACTGTTATGTCCCCTCTCAGTCTTCTCTTTTCGAGACTAAATAAACCCAGTTTTTTCTATCTTCCCTCATAAGTCATGTTTTCTAGACATTTAATCATTTTTGTTGCTCTTCTCTGGACTTTCTCCAATTTGTCCACATCCTTCCTGACACAATACTCCAGCTGAGGCCTAATTAGCGCTGAGTAGAGTCGAAGAATGACTTCTCGTGTCTTGCTTACAATTCTCCTGCTAATACATCCCAGAATGATGTTTGCTTGTTTTTGCAACAGCATTACACTCTTGACTCATATTTAGCTTGAGATTCACTATGCCCCCCCAAGATCCCTTTCCGCAATACTCCTTCCTAGGCAGTCACTTCCCATTTTGTATGTGTGCAACTGATTGTTCCTTCCTAAATGGAGTATTTTGCATTTGTCCTTATTGAATTTCATCCTATTTACTCCAGACCATTTCTCCAGTTTGTCCAGATCATTTTGAATGTTAATCCTATCCTCCAAAGCACATTGCGACCCCTCCCAGTTTGGTATCGTCTGCAAACTTTATAAGTGTACTTTGTATGCCATTATCTAAATCGTTGATGAAGATATTGAACAGACCTGGACCCAGAACTGATCCCTGCAGGCCCCCACTTGTTATGCCCTTCCAGCATGACTGTGAACCACTGATAACTACTCTCTGGGAATGGTTTTCCAACCAGTTACATATAAAAATCCCTCTTTTCCCACAGTTAGTTTTTGCTCTGCAGGCTGAATTCCAACAAAAAATGAGTTCCTAGTAATAAAAATCAGACATTCTGTCCTGAAAAAAAATCACAAATTACTTCACCCACCATTAAGATGCCGCCACCTCTGTGTTGGAATGTGGCAGCTGTTTAATAGCATATAGCAAAGCAGAACAGTTATGTAAAAAAGTAAAGAAGACTATTTTAATGCCCAGTCAAGATAAGGAACTTGCTTTTACAGCTCACCAGAAAATATGAACTGCCCGCAGCACCACCCCCTTTAATATTTTACGGAGGTGCTGGTTCAATGTTTTTTCTGAAGGAAGAGAGCTACTCACTAAACCACCAACACTTCTATTTGCTGTGCATTGGTTTTTCTCAGAGGTCTCCTCCACTTACTGCCACATTTAATCTTCCTTTTTTTTTGAGACCTGAGCAGATCCCAGACTAGATCTAGTGTATTGGAGTATTTTTTAGAAGGTTGTCTGATTAATTCTGAATTTATTTATTTTTGATTAATTCTGAATTTATTTATTACAGGTATTTGAACCTCTCAGATCTCTGTGTGGAGTTTATAAATTTCGTGATGGTGCATAATGGAGTTGAATAAACTTCCCAGACCTTGCGTGAAGAGTCTGTAAACTCTTCAAACCAAATTGCTTTGATTCAACGAGGGTACAAGTTCTGCAGGCATTGCCAGTATAATTTTGAAAGCCAAAGTGTCTGTGTAAAGGAAATTAGGTAAGTTTTGAACACCAGAAATTGAATAGCTTTTGTTCAAGTTTACAAAACTCTCCCAATATAGCCAGAAGAATTTTTAAGCTCCTTAAATGAAACCAAGGAACTCAGGATCAAGCAACACAGAAGCATAACAGACATGCCAAGCACAGCTTGCAAGTTAGGAGAGCCAAATAGCAGGTGCCCATTTGTACTCAAGAAGTGAAGTACCTTGCCACTAGAAACGTTCAATTTCCACAGCCATAGCTGGTCTTTTATGAAGTCCACAGGCTTATCATTCATAACAGTATTGGGGCAAGGATTGTCTTTTTTCTTCTGTGTTGGTACAGCACCTAGCACAATTGGGTCCTGGTGTATGACTGGAGCTCCTAGGCATGATGGTCAGAGAATAAATACATAAATAAACTAATAATAATAATAATGTAAGATGTAGAATTCAGAGCACTCCATACACCAAATCTTACTTATTTACCACAGAGGAATGAAGAGAGTCAGCATCTCTGTAGAATGTATAGTATTTCCTTCTTACCTGTAGTGAACAGAGCTGGACGAATAATTCAACAAATCTTCCCTGTGTGATGGGTTCCCCCAGGGGTGCCACCTGGAACTGAGGTACCCCTGAACCCCCTGACCCACCAACCTGGGCTCCTGATCACACTGTACTGCTGTGACAAGCTACAGAGCCCTCGAGCTTTCACTTTCACCAGCATACATACAGGTAGGGACACACTCAACTGCAGTTACAAGCAGGCTCACTGACTAGCCCTTGCAGGGGAAAGCTACTACCAGCTCCTCAGGCACATACCCCCTCTGGAGCATAAGCCCAAGATTATACCGTTTTGTGCTGCACAAGGCACTGCATAGCATAAGCTCATAAAATTCGCCCCCTCCCTCAATGTGGAGAGGAATATGCAACAGCCTTTTGCCCCTGAGTTATGATTCCCACACACTGGTTTAGATAAAGCAAAAATAAGATAGATTTTAAGTGATTATAAGTGATAGCAAATGGATCAAAGCAGATTACCTAGCAAATAAGCAAAAAACACAAACTAAACTTAATATACTAAATAGATTGGATATGAATAGCAGTTTCTCACCCTAAGAGATGATACAAGCAGGCTGCAGATTCTTAAGGCACAAGCTGTACTTGCTTGCAGCTTGGAATCCTCAGGTGTTCCATTCACAGGCTAAAAATCCCTTTAGCATGGATCCAGCACTTCCCCCAGTTCAGTCTTTGTTCCTCAGGTGTTTCCAGGAGTCTTCTTGTGTGGGAAGTGAAGAACCCCAGATGATGGCACTCCCTGCCTTATATAGCTTTTGCATATAGCAGGAACACTTTGTTTCAAATCTTGGTCCCCAGATTGGCCTGTGGAAAATTACTTGACATCCCAAGATGGAGTCTAGAGACATCTGGTCTTATCACATGTCCTTGTAGAGTCCTAGCAGCCATTACTTAGAGGCTCTCTGTAGCATTCTCAGGAAGGCTTCCCAGGTGGGAGATAAGCTTTTCCTAAGGCCTATTGTTTTCCTAATGGCCCACTCCCCATCCACTGTATAGAATGAAAGCATCTTGTCTAGTAGGCATTCCCCAGGTGTAACTACATTTGAAATGCGGAGACATAGTCAATATTAATAACTTCAGATACAAAAACGATACATGCATACAAATAGGATAATTATATTCATTTATATATTATATATTTATAATATATAAATATATTAAATCATAACTTTTCCAATGACACCTCACATGACCTAGCTTGCATAAAATACATCATAACTATGTCATAATCATATCATAATATCACTGTGAAGAATATGGGGTGCAGTATCACACCATGAATATTTATTTCAGTTTTTAAATGAATTTGTTTTAACCGTGTGCATGCCTCTTTAGCATTTCTTGTCCACATATATTTGTGAGAGAGATTTTCAAAGGCAATATATTAGGGAATATTTGTGCTGAAAGAAATGTGAATTCATACATGCAAGTATTAGTGTTGGGAAACTAATTTTAGGAATTGTGTTTATCCAGCAGGGGGATGGAAACCTAACACCTGACTTACATTATGTGTCCAATCAAAATTACAACACAACTCAATTTTTGAATATTGCATGCTCACAACAAACTGCTTGCAAATGATCTACAGATGAGGAATTGCTGACCAAAATGATTCAATAAATAATAATATCAAATGATGGATACATCTGAGAAAATCAGATGTTACTCATGAACAATCCTCAGACTATAAATTAGGTAAAATTCATCAAATTAAATTATTTGCTACAAATTATTCTGTTAGTTCCAGAGTAGACTGATTTAAGTCATTTTGATTTAAATGACTGATTTCAATCATGATTTAAATCAGCAAGCAGAAAAACCTTTATTTAAATCATCAATTTTAATTGTTTTATGTTTGTGCTTTTATTTTCCCATTTCATTCTTATCAGTTAGTATAATCATTAAAATATGTAGGTTTTCTTATTTACCACTAAATATAACCTTTTCATGAGATTAGGAAAGTCCTTTTGCTAACCAGGAGGATACACTATAACTATACACATTTAGTCACGCAATTATGTAGCTTAACATACATTTATTCAGATTAATAGTTTCTACATTTTTTCATTATGTTAGAAAATGTGATGGATGCATTTCTTCTTTACTAGATAATGATTAACTTTTTATTCATTATTAGTGTCAAGCTGCATTTGGATAGAAATTGGAATTCAATGAAAAAAGCACAAAACCAGCATTTAAAAAAAGTAAAAATGTTTCCCCCCCAACTTTCCTGTTGTTGACATCTACAGTAGAAGCTATGCTGAAGAATGCTAGATGACTCTGATGAATAGAATAGACTGCAAATGTGAAATTAAAAGTATTTCTGCTAAACTGAAATAAAAAGTAATTAAGACAAAAGCTTTTCTGCACAACAGAGACTGAAAGTGCTGACATTTGGAATTCACTCCATTATAAATACTGAAAATGATATAGATACTTAATTTAGTTCATGTTATATTGTGCCATCTTAATAAAGCTTGACCTTACAAGTTAGTGAAAGATCTTTTCCCACTATTTTTTAATATAAAAATAAAGCATTAACTTGAGGACAGCTCGTTAATTCAGCATATTACTATGTTATTTATTTAAAGGATTTTAATAGATGATAGCAGGTCTATATCTTAACATAAATTGTCAAATTCAGATTGAGTTTTAAACAGATTTATTAAAAAAAAAACATTGTAATTTAAATAAAAAAAACAAATTTAAATGAAAAAACAGTGCTTGATTTTTATCCACCCCGATTAGCTCTAGTGGGTGAAAGTTTCAAAAATGTTTACATAGAAATGTTGTAACACTTCTGAAATAAAAAATACAGAAGAAGAATAGTTAGCAATGGTATAGCTATTTCTGGGAGTGATTTGGGGGTCAGAGTTAAAGTTGACAGCAGAAACTTATCTGATTTTCCTTACTTTAAATTTTTTTTAAAATAGAACTACAGTATTCTAATATTTTGAATTAATGGATTTATTTACAACCTCTGATCCTTCCAACATACACAAGCTTGATTTTATACATGTGAGTAGCATCAGTATGCATTCAATGGGACTGCTCTTGTGTGTAAAATTAAGCCCATGTGTAAACTTTTGCACAATCAGGGCCTTAGCTCATATCAAAGATTTTTGCCTGTTATATACTATACAGTCTAGTGTCAGCTCTGGTTTTGTCAGCCTGGCTTTGTATTAGTAGAAGGATAATGGAGTAGAATTCTTACTTGCCTGCATCATCATCAACATCATCATACCTAGCTGTTATATAGCGCTTTTCATCATTGGGTCTCAAAGCCCTTCACAATATGATGTTTTTATTCTCACTATATCCGGTGGGATTTTGTTCCCTGTAACTTTTAATATATCATCTCTCTGCTTGTCTGATTGTAAAATCCTATTTTTCTACTTGTGCTGCTTTTAAGACTGATAACCTCATAGCACCAGGCAGCTGACTCAATGAATATAGACACCAACATCCTCTCATTAAAAAGAAACCACACTTCTCAGTATGGGTATGTGCCTTCTCACTGAGACTACATGATGGATATAATATGTGCATCTTGTTTCTTTTTCCCTTTCTCCTCCCCTCCTAAAGTTGTGGCAAGGTAGCCTCAATCCTACAAATCTAATCTGAATCTCTCTTTCTTTCTCCCTAGGTACCTCTAAGGCACATACCATCCATGTTAGAGCTCACTGTACAGACAGATTATATATGACGATATATGTGACATTATAGTGAGTTTCCATTGCACATGTGGGGAGGGCTTGTTTTACAGTACCTCTTTCTTTTTTGTTATCTATGGAATTAGTGATGGGCAAATATTTATTATTATTAATAAATATAACAACAACAATAATAAATTGCATTGCAATAGTTTCCAGGAGTCCCTGTCATGGACCAGAACCCCATGGTGCTAGGTGCTTTACAAACACAGAACAAAAAAAGACAGGCCCTGCCCCAAAGAGCTTACAATCTAAAGTAAAAGGTTTGGGAGGTTCAGATCAGATAAGCACCCAAACAACTGATGATAGGTGCTGATACGGGGAGTGTGCATAGAGGTCTATGCACACACATATACATGTTCTAAATAGTCCTTTGTTTGCTATAGTACAGAACAAAAGAATGTACACAGTGTAGAATGCCCCTGCCGCCATGACATAGAACAAGGCTCTGCAGTGTTTTCTTGACAATGGTTTTCCTCTAGTGTGGCTCACATGAGCCTGATGTGCTGCACCCCTTGTAGTTTGGTGTGACTGCAATGAAGAATGGATTCAGTTATTCTCAGGTGTTTCTGTCTGTACTGCCCTAGCATAGTCAAGGGGGGTGGGTGGGTGGGAAGAAAGCAGGGAAATAACTCTTGCCAGCTAAAGGCAAGCCGCTGTGGAGAACTCACAAACAGTTCCACTAAGAGAATGAAGGGCAAGATACTGTTGAAACTCAATAACCTGCTTCTCATAATAGAAAAACATCCAGTTCTTCTGAGTTGTGCTGGTACCAACTCCCTTCCAATCAAAACTTCAATCACTGGCAGCAGGGCCCTGGAGGGATTGATTTAAAGATTAAATACTACGTATTGTATGGCTTGGATACATGACAACTAAGAGTACAAACTAGTGTCTCTAAGTAGGTGAAGTGTGCAAAGAACAAAGAGGAAAGGGAATTATTTAGGATGGTCCAAGGTGCTATAACTAGGGATTAAATCCAACAAAGGAAATTTTATGATAAATACCAAGAAGAACTTGCTAATAATGAGATGGGATATCTCTGTAGGGAATAATCTCTAAGGGAAGTGGGAAAAGCTTCATCCTGTGAGATATTTTACACTAGACCAGATAATGCACGAGAAGAGAGGCAAAGTGGGGGTCAGAATGGCGCCCACTTTACATCACTTTGTCCTGGTGTAAATGATTGTACAAGGTGCAGGATAATGGAGCATCAGACCCTAGGAAATGGTAGGGATAGACTAGGTAACCAAATAGGCCTGTCACATTGCTAATTTCTACCATTTTATGATTGGTGTGCGTGCGTGCGTGCGTGTGTGTGTATGTGTGTGTGTGTGTGTGTGTGAGTGAGCGAGTGAGTGAAGGTGTGTGAGAAAGACTATGGAAGCTACTGCTGCTCCAAAAGAAAAACATCTTGAGCTGGCATTTTTTTTTTTTTTTTTTAAAGGTAAGCTCTGGTGAGGGATAGGCTGTAGCCTAGTACTGTCCAGCTGAGGTGAAAGGTATTTTTTGGAAATTAATGAGAGGCTAGGCCAAGATCTGTCTAAAGGTCACCAGTCCCAAAGGCTGCTAATCACAGGAAATGCCCTGCACCTAGGTCATGGCTGGCTATTTGAAACTGAACATGGAAACAAAAGAAACAGAACAGGCATCTGGATCCTTTGTGTGGGTGATGCAATTTCAGTTGCTCTTTTCGTATAGACAAACTCTGACACCCTGACTCACACTGAGGGTATGCCTACACTTCAAGCAGGGGCTGTGATTCCCAGCGCGAGGAGTCATACCTGCGCTAGCTCTGATTGAGCTAGCATACTAAAAATAGAGTGCAGACGTGACAGCATGAGCTGTGGGTGGGGCTAGCCACACGAGTATGCACCTAGCATCCTTGGATAGGTTTGTACTCAGGGCAGCTAGCTGCTCACACCCCCAGCTCAAAGTGTAGACATAACCGGAGTTGTACCTTATTCCATGTACCTTACTGCATAGACCTCCTGGAATCAGGCCCTTATTCATTTCTAATGCACAACGCTCTGGATATAATACCTGGGATATTGTTCAATCTTACACAATATTAACCAAAACCAGGACAAAATGCCTGGGGGAACCAGCTGTTCCTTCAGATGAAGACTGACAAAAGAGACAGTTCAAAAGGGAGTGGGCCTGCTCAGTACTTGAGAGGGGGAGCTCAGAGGGAAACTAAGAAGGATGCATAAAGACTCTCAGGGATGGATTCTCATGCCTTTACTCACACTGAGCGGGACCTGCCTCTACCAGTAGTGCCATTGTGTGAGTGAGCATGACAGAATCATCATTATTATTATTAGTATTTATATTGCAGAAGTGCAGGGAGTCCCCCAATCTAGAGCGGGGGCCCCATTGCGCTAGCCACTGTACGAACACAGAGTAAGAGGCAAGGCCCTGCCCTAAGAAACTTTTACAATCTAAGTCGTCATGACAGACAAAGAGTGAGTTGGGTTCCGGCACATTAATTTGGTTTCTTTAATATTGCTTTGCTCTTTTTTTAACAGTATACACTGTATGTGTGGGCAGGTTTCTTTCAATCTAGGGCTTTACACATTATACAGTTGAATAATTAGGTCATGGTGCCTACCTTGGTCCACAGCACCTGGGAGAAGGAGAGCATTTCAAAGGGCTGGTTTCTTCTCCCAGCTCCACCTGTGGGATCTCACTTCTAATATTTACCTCTCCCTATTTGTGCCGACCTCCCATTGGCATGAAAAGAATAGCAGAACTGAGAGCTGGCTCTTACAGCAGAGAGGAGAGGGTTTAACTGAGGAAAGAATCAGGCACATTTACACTCTGTCTCCCCTAAGCCTACTTCCACCCACTTGCTGATATGTAAGAGAGTCGAAGTTGGTGTGACTCACACACCAAGGAGGCAGAAGATGTAGGGAGGTGTGAATTAATGGAGAGGATGAACATCCTAAATTTACACATCCTTGCACCCTGTTGTTAGTTGCCTTTCTTGCTTGAGCCCTGTGTGTGTGAATAACTCCTTCTTAGGCTCGGTGTGCCAAATTCCAAGGTGATGTGTAAGATGGCGGGGTGAGTTAAGTGCTGGTAAGTGGGTATTAGTCTTAGACCAGGTCTACACTATAAACTTATAATCGGTATAACTGCCTTGCTCAGGGGTATGAAAAATCCACTCCCAGGAGCAATGCAGTTATACTGACCTAACTCCTAGTATAGACAGCGCTGTGTCAACGGGAGGGCTTCTCCCACCAACATAGCTACCACCTCTTGTGGAGGTGGATTAACTACACTGATGGGAGAGCTGCAGCATTTTAAGTGTAGACCTGCCTTAAGTAAGCCAAGTGGAATCTAAGTAGGTGTAACATGCTGTGGGGATAGAAGGAGGTGTAAGATACCTCAGAACTCACAAAGTACCCAACTGTACTTACTACCTTTGCTGGCAGCCATCCCGCTGCAGGCTGTTAACGTGTCAGATCTTACAAACTACCCAAGGTTGGGTCTGGTTTGGGCTAGGAAATGTTTATTTAAGGTAACATATCCAAGGTTCTCCTACAATTCCAATTTGGTTCTGACAAGAAAACATACAGTTGTCCCAGGGTTTTTATTTCTTTTTACAGCCATGTGTCTTTTCCAAAATTCAGTCGTGAGTGCAACTGGTGGCGTGAAGCCAAAGAAATGCAGCTGTGGGGGTGATTTTTCTGATGTAGTCACTTGTCCACTGAAAAACGCACTGAGGCCATTTCTTGTTTCACGTTTGAACAGATTACAGAAGTTAATTATAGAGCTGGTTGGAGCATGGGGGGAGGGGAAGGGTGGAGGAGAAGAATCCCATGGAAAATCTCAGAGTTTTTGGTGAAATGTTGAAAAACGAAACATGTTGATTCTGAAGTGCTATCGCAGTGCCTCAGGGGGAGTTGTAGTTCGGGTCCCTCATGGTCCTCTACTGGCTGAGGTCTCTGGTCAGGTTACACCCCTCAAGAATCACCACCGTCTCCTGTTTTGGTGGGGGGGAAGCAGTGCCTCATGGCAGTTGCACAGGCTGAGTGCATCCTGGGAGAAGGAGTCTGCTGGGGAGCTGGGTTTTGGGCATTTGTTTTTTTGACAATCAAATTTTTCTTTGGAAATTTTTTGTGAAGAATTTTGTTTACTTGAAAACCCAATTTTCTGTTCAAAGCTAGTTTTGATGGATAGTTTTCCAGACAGCCCCAGTTAGACTTTCACTTTCTGGTAACCTGGGCTAAACTGAGTAATATGCAGTGCTTTTCATCTGTGGCTGTCAAAGGAGAGTAAACATCGCTTTCCTCATTTGACAGATGGGGAAACTGAGGGACAAAGAGGGGACAGTGACTTGCCCAAGGACAAATGAGGTGATAGCACATCTGGGAACAGAACCCCAATCATCTGATTTCCAGTTGAGTGCACTTGAGCAGTGGTTCTCAACCAGGCATCAGGGGCCCCCTAGGGGGCCACGAGCAGGTTTCAGGGGGTCCATCAAACAGGGCCAGCATTAGACTTGCTGGGACCCAAGGCAGAAAGCCGAAGCCCTACTGCATAGGGCTGAAGCCTGGGGCCCCGAGCCCTGCCATCCGGGGCTGAAGCCGAATCCCGAGCAACTTAGCTTCACAGGGCCCCCTGTGGTGTGGGGCCCCAGGCAATGCCCTGCTTGCTCCCCTCAAAGCTGTCTCTGGCTTTTATATGCAGAAAACCAGTTGTTGTGGCACAGGTGGGCCATGGAGATTTCAAGGCATGTTGCCGGGGGGGGCAGGGAGGAGGGGCTCCAAAAGGAAAAGGTTGAGAACCCCTGCACTAAAGCAGGTGAAAGGCTGAAATCCTGAGCCAGCCAGTCCTCCTTGTTTATGAACTTTTGATGCTCCCGAAAAGCCCCTGCCCAGGCTAGTGTCAGAGAGTCATGATTTACTGAGTGTCTTTGGGCAAAATGTTATTTGCTAGCTGAGATAAGCTTGGTCCTTGCAATTCTGAATTTCAATCTATATAATTTAAAGTCTCTCCTCTATCTAAATAAGCATCATTCTAAGTATTTGAGTGGAGCACCTGGGACATAACATCCTGTCTGGATGAAGTAACCAACTCAGAGCCATAAGCCTAAATAGGACAGCTACCAGATCGCATGTTATAAACAGAGCAATCAGGTTTGTTGGCTCTAATTTAGTTCCTTCCCACGCTGAAACAACTGGGCAATTTTAGGCAGAGGCTGCTGCTGCTGCATCAACCAAGCTTCCCTGACAGCAGTCATTTTGCTTTCCCTGCTTGAGTAACAAAGCACCTCCCCTCTTAACCTCAGCAAAGCTAAATATAAATATACACCTACAGAGTGCACGTTTTCTATATTTAGTGCTTGGAAAGTCAGAGTTCAGTGCATAACTCACCAAACCATTAGACTTGCCACAATCCAGCTGATAGATATCGAAATGTAGCTAAGTGCTGCACTGGGTTTCTCCCCCTACCCTGGGAAAGCACAACTAATAATGGGAGGACGTGTCCAGGGCTGCATGGTTTTCTACCGCAGTTATCACAGGGTCGCTGAACACAAGCAGGTACAGAGGTATGGAACTTAGCACTGCTGGAAGGCGTCTGCAGATCGCTTCCGCCTTTACAGTACAAGGGAGAGAGCATCAGGCTGCCAGTGGTTGTGTATCTTGGCAGGCTAGTTGCGGCACACACAGGCAGTCTATCTCCTCACATGCGAAGTGTGATTGCTCTGACATGCTGATGCATTATGCTCTGATTTACTAGGTCCACTGTGGATAAAACTCAGGCCTGATTTTTCCATGCTCACATCAATGCAGCCAGCTGTATTACAGTACTGATTGGGCCTGATTCTGCTTCACACTAAGGTTCTTTTACATCACTCTGACACAGTACAGGGCCCTTAAGGTGGGTTGAAATGTGCTGTATCTTTTGCTCTTTATGCAACCACCATCATATGAAGGAACCACATGAGCATAATGGGGTCAAATAATCATATTTACTGAATATACACGATACACAAGGCCTGCACATATACACTCCAGATTGTGCAAGTTTCTGATGGCATCTTAAACACAGAACATGGTGAGAGCCACTAGCGGTCTCACAAACTATTTAAAGGGATACTACCCTATTCCTATACTCAGATTGAATTTTACAACCACGTTAAGGCTCCTTTATGTGGCTAGAGCAGTGTTACAGGGACTTACTGTAAATGGGAATCATACCCATTTGGTCAAATCCATCCCTGGTGTACCTCCATTCAAGTCAGTGGATTAATTTGGGCTAGACACATCAGCTGGTCCATTACACATGCAAGCCACCATCATTATGGTCAATGTAAGTTTTACTATTTATTTTGATTGGATCAGAATTGTTCCCTAAATGCAGAAATGCTACTGAAATACCAAGAGAGAGGTTGGGATGCAGCCCTCCACTGTGAGCAGTAAGTACCATGGGGACCTGTTCTCAAGAGAATTATAAATGCTCTCAGTCTTCATGCTTCAGGATGTGATTTGATCACCACCTAGGATCAGGAAGAAGTACTTCCCCTCATGCACATTACAGAGCATTGCACAATTAGGTGCACTATGGTGAGGCAAGATGGGGCATTACATTTTCCTCTGCAACATGTGGTATCTGACAGTGCTCAGAGACAGGACACTAGACTAGATTGACCATTTATCTAGTATCTATGGGAAAAAATTATGTTAGTGAAGAATTAAGGTTGTTTGGTGATATGCAGAATGCTGAGTTGAGAAAAACTCAAACTTCTGAAAGCCAGGAAATGCACAGTTAAGGTTGCCCATGTAACCTTAACTCTGTCCTCTTTCAGCAATGCCACAATATGCCTCATTAATATATTTTTGCTCTGCCAGAACCACAAGTGCTGAAATGTACAAACTCTTCACCTCCTTTTACACCCAATTCACTCTCAACCACAGGATTCCATCTGACACTATTAAAGGAGAAAAAGAGAAAAAAAAGTTTTACCATGCCATCTTCCCTGTACCCTCTTTGAGCAATGCCTCAGTATGCACATACTCATACCAGCCCTTGTCACCATAAGACTCAAGAGGTTCCAGATTCTGGCATACACTCACACACTCCACCATCTCCCCAGGAAGTATACCATACATGTACAATTTAAGAACCACCTCACAGCCTTTTACAACTCCCTTACACCTACTCACAGGATACCATCTCAACCAACACTTTCACTTAACCTGCATTTAAGCATTAGAATCCTCTCATATTTCATCCCACTGTTGACAATAACCTTTGGAATCAAAGCCCTATGCCCTGCTGCCAACTTAACCTGCACAATTCTGGACAAAAATGATACATATTGGATCCTGAAGGTACACAGAAATGAAAGGGTGGAAAACACAGATCGCCTCATATCACAACCATAGCTCTGTTGCACATCTCATACTAATCCACAGATCTCAAAAACACCCTCTTCCAAGCAGAGCTAGCTACTGCCTCTGCCACTCAGTAAGGCTGCACCTGACACCGACCACACTCACTTTACCAGGAGGTAATAAATGCTTAGACTGCTATCATATCCCAGCTTGCTACTGACCTTTGTAATAAAACCTCTGTGCCCTGCTAATTATATAACTTACAAAGTTCTATATTGAAACACTATATACTGGATCTGTCAGAGACCCATGAAGCATTTCCCTTTCCTCACACACACTGCAGGGAGCAGATCAGAGACGTCCTCCTGTCACAGTCACAGCTCTGTCATGCTCCTCCAAGGAATGGAGACATGGCCTCATATCACAAACACACCTTTACCAGGCAGCCCGGACTACTGCCTCCACCAGTGGTATTTTCCACTGTATGCATCCGATGAAGTGAGCTGTAGCTCACGAAAGCTCATGCTCAGATAAATTGGTTAGTCTCTAAGGTGCCACAAGTACTCCTTTTCTTTTTGCGGATACAGAGTAACACGGCTGCTACTCTGAAACCTGCCTCCACCAGTTAGTGTAGGTCAGTGGTTCTCAACTTCTTTACCATTGTGGGCCGCATGGGCAGCTCTCTATGTGTATGTGGGCTGCATCCACACACTATACATACTACCTGTATGGCTCTGAGAATGTCACATGGGCCGCAGCTGTGTGCTGATTGGGATGCAAGTGGTTGAGAACCACTGGTGTAGGTACACCTAACACCCTGACTGCAGCTGAAGTGTATGCAAATAATTCCCATTGGTTACTGCCAGATAGAGGTGAACAGAGGTAGGTGGCGTGGGCGACATTTGTGGGTGTGTGTCCTTTAAAAGTGGCAGGTGGAATCCTGTGGGTGAGCGTGACTGGCTGGTGAAAGGGCGATGGGGCATTGGCAGAGCTGTGGGCTGCTGGGGGTTGGGGTGCACTGACAGACCTGTGAGTCGCAGGGGGCTGGGATGCAGCAGCAGAGCTGGGTGTGCAGGAAGGTTGGGGTGCAGGGGGGTTGGGATGCACAGTCAGAGCTGGAGGTGCTGGGAGGTAGAGTGCAATCGCAGAACTGTGGATGGTTGGGGTGTACTGGCAGAGCTGCGGTGTGCAGAGGGTGGGGGTGAGAGGTGGTTGGAATGCAATGGCAAAGCTGGGGTTGCCAGGGGGGTTGGACTGGGCAAAGTTGGGGTTGCACTGACAGAGCTGGAGGGTTCAGGGGGGCTGGGGGTACACTCAGTACTGGTAGGTGCCACACCTCCCTCATCTGAGCCCCCAACCTCTCTCCCCTCCTCTACTACCCATCCCTATTTATCTCCCTACCCATAACGCCCCCTCATAGCAGCCCCAAACCCCTCTATCCCATTCCCCCGCTCCTCAGCCCCCTAATACCTTTCCCCTCCCCAGAGGCATTCACGTTTCATTTTCCCCCAGATACTTTGATTACATCTCCCCCCAAAATAAAACTGCTCCCTCCCATGCCTCACAAATTGTCGCCAACCTCCACACCTCAGTCCAAACCTCCTTTTGTCTTAGCTGGGGGCTTGGGATTAATTTATCCCAGGGGTGGCCAACCAGTAGCTCCGGAGCCACACGCGGCTCTTCAGAAGTTAATATGCGGCTCCTTGTATAGGCACCAACTCCGGGTCTGGAGCTACAGGAGCCAATTTTCCAATGTGCCGGGGGGTGCTCACTGCTCAACCCCTGGCTCTGCCACAGGCCCTGCCCCCACCCCACACCTTCCTGCCCCCTCCCCTGAGCCTGCCATGCCCTCGCTCCTCCCCCACCCCTCCAGAGCCTCCTGCATGCCACGAAACAGCTGATCAGGAGGTGTGGGGAGGGAAGGGGAGGCGCTGATCGGCAGAGCTGCTGGTGGGCAGGAGGTGCTGGGAGCTGGGGGGAGCTGAGGGGGGGCTGCTGATGTGTTACTGTCGCTTTTTGGCAATGTACATTGGTAAATTCTGGCTCCTTCTCAGGCTCAGGTTGGCCATCCCTGATTTATTCTTAGTTCTGTTATTGAAGGGTGAGGTCACAGCCATCAGTTTCAGTGAGGCCTGTGTGATTACTCCAGTCAGTACCTCTCACTTTAACAATCCAAGGCAGCAGAAGGAAACAGTTTTTTGGGGGGTGTGACTCGGGAACCCCTTGGTCAAATGATCCCAAATTTGGATCACTGACACAACCCAGAATCCCCATGAAACACACCGTATTTCAAAGCAAGCTGAATAACCATTCAGATTTTAGAGCACTAATAAGGGTTGAGCTTTAAAGTATACACAGTGGGGTAAATGGAAACCCTCTAGACATTTTTCTGTATTGGCAAACACACACAGTAAAACATGCATTTTCTTAAATACTATTTACCGTTTGGGTTCCCCAAGTATTTAATGGGTGCCATGCAATACCTTAGGTAAAACTTGACAGATTGAGATTATTTTGACTTATATCACATCAATAGTTTGATCTCTAGCTCAGTGCAAAACAAACAAACAAACAAACAAAAAACACTCAACTGCAACCAAACGAAAAACCTAGACAATTTTTGAAAAAATTGTGGTTTTGGTGGGCTTATCTCCACAACCCTTAGCTCAAATGACCCCAGAATTGGATCACTAACCTTACTCGTGCACACCAAATTTCAAAGGAACCTGACTAAGCATGCCAGCTTTAGAGGACTTAGAAAGATTGACCTTTAAACAGCGGTCGTGATGCAACCTTACCTATAATGGTGCTGCCACCCCACTACAATACAACAGACAAAGATGGGAGAAAATAAGTATGATTATCTCTGTTTTAGACCCAATTTTTATCCTAGAAAAAGGCTATTTTACAATGAAACAGGTTTTCAAACAAAAAGTTTTAACGTTCCTGTGTAGTAGCAGAATAACTCCGAACATGATCCTACAGTCCGACTCCAGTTAAACTGGTGGAGAAAAAGAGACAGAGTGATTTGCCCATCATAACTAAGCAAGTTAGTGACAGAGCACAGGCTAGAACTTGCGATATCCTGGTTCCCCGTACCGTCCTCCAGACCCCACTGCCTAAACCTGACCAAAACTAAAGGCTGAAAGCCTAGCCCCATTGAAATCAATGGCAAAATGACTTCAGTGGGACCAGGCTTTGGGTCCTATTATTTCCCTTGGTGTTAATACTCATCAGAAACTGATATCCCACCCCTTACTGTACACAGGATGGGAATCATTTGTGATTTTTCCCTCCATTTTTTGTGTTCGGATTAATGTGACAATCAGCAAGTGAATACACCTCTCCCCTTTTCTACCTTTCAGACATTTGTCTCTGATGCTGTTTGTTTCTTCCCCCCTTGAGAAAATGTTTCCCTGCCTGGCAGGCTGCCTGAGGAAGGAATTCCCCCCCATCTCTTTCCCCAGGTGGCCACTGCTCTTCTCTGCATACACCAACTGCTGAATGTGAAAGATTCATGAGATGAGCATTGACATAGTGAGAGGCTGAGAAATTCCGCAGCGCTGAATGACTTGTGATGCTGTCCTCAGCTCGACCTTCCTCTTCATCTGTACTTTCACTCGACGAGGGGGTGCAGGAATGGAAGGGGGGGTGGGGGGGACATGACTCATCGCAGCGCTGATGACTAACATTTTCAGTTAGGCTTAAGTGTACCGGGCTGTGCTGAAGGTCTTCTCAAAATGTGCACAACCTTTATGCCCGGAAGCTGAGGGAGGCTCTCCTATTTTGAGCATAAATATGGGTTTTCTCCCAGTGATTCTGACCTCTGCTCTCTCTCCCTGACCCCGTCTTGTGCTATCTTCTACTCTGATGCGCTCCCTCCTCGGCCTTAGTGCCATAGCTTCCCTGGTACCCGCGCTGCCTCCCTCACTCTCCGATTTCATTCCAAGATTTCCCTGAAGCAGCTGTCCCTCTCCTTTCTGTCAAGCAGAGAAAATCCATTGGCACTGAGAGCAAATGCCAAGTGCAGCAAACAACTCCAGCCCAGCTTGAAGAGTCTGTGTGAATAGGTTGTGCTAAGAATTCCCAGTTTCCTTTTTGATCCAAGTGCCCGGGTACCGTGTGTTACCTAGAAACCCCTGGCCGCTTATGTGGCGCAGGGAAATGAGCGGCCTGCCAAGTGCATGTTTGGAACGCTGAAAACACCAGCACAGCCCAATACGTGAAGTCTGCCTGTCATCAGCACGGTGACTGGCTGGAGCAGCTGGCATGCCAGGAAGTTACTGGTCTCTTTTCTTCATCCCCTAGTTTGGCCTTCGTCTTCAAATCACACTGATGTACTGAGAAGGGAAGCAAAGGAGCTCTTGGACTATGGGAGGCCAAGAAGCTGGGTAACTGCCGAACAGACGCCTTCTCGAAAAAGAGATGGCACAAAGGAGGACAGTCAAGAGGTGGTTGATAGAGAGTCAGGGAAGGTTAAAGAGATTGGTGCTAGAAGAAGGAGGTGAATGATGAGGGACAGGATACAAAATAACAGTATGGAAAATGGGATACAGCAGGGGCGGCCAAACCACGGCTCGTGAGCCACGTGCGGCTCTTTTACAGTTAAAGCACGGCTCATGGAGCCTCCTCCATTCTCTGCCTACCAGACTGGGGAGGGGGAGCTCATGGATCCTATCCTGTCGCAGGATGGTGGGGCTACGGGCTTCTGCTAGAGACGACTAGTGCCTCCTGAGAGTGGGGGGAGGCACAATTTAAAGGTTCAGCCCCCCAACAGCTTGAGTCATGCCCCCCAGGCACACCCTCTCTCTTACTCTCAGTGGCCCCTCCCTGCAGGTCCCGGCTGTTTGCCACTGCCTCTCCGCATAGTCATAGCTCCCAGCTTGCCAGCTCCAGCAGCTGCTGTGCAGGGAGGGGGCCCAGTGGCACCATATGACTGAGCGGGGCCAGCAAACACTGGCAAAAACCAGGGGGGCACATGGCCCCACATACGCACCCCACACACACATTGCCTCTGGCTTCTGCCCAGCAGGGATGGGGGTCTTGGGGCTTCAGCCCCACAGTGCATGCCTGCCAGGGCTCAGGGCTTTAGCAGGAGTGTGGCTGAAACCCCAAGCCCCAGCAAGCGCCTCCTGTGGAGCTGAAGCCCCGAGATCTCTCTCCCCACAGGCTAGAAGCCCCTAGCCCCACTACGGGGTGAAGCCCCAAACCCTGGCAGGTGCACCCCAGCTCTCGAACATCTGAAGATTGCCATGTGTGGCTCGGAGGGTCAGTAAGTTTGGCCATAGAGAATGGTACAGAATGATATAGAGGAGATAAATTAAAAAATCCTATTTGTACTCTCTCATAATTCAAGAATAAAGGGACATGCAAGGAAACCAAAAAAGCAACAAAATTTAAAACGATAACAGGAAATATTTTGCATAACACACTATTAACCTGTGGAACTTACTGCTGCTAGATGGCATTAGCTAGAGGGCAAGAGTTTTATAAGGTTCAAAAAGGTGTAGATATCTGTGTGAATAATGAGTGCTGCAGTTACATTAGAATAAAAAATACAATCATTTTTATAAGAATAAATTCTGTTTTCCAGCCATGAATTCCTGGGGCTCAAGAAGATATTTCTGTTATGGGCAGGTTACTCCACAGGGCTAAGTTGTGACTTTGCCTTGAGCCCTTATCAAGGGACAGAGTGTTGTTATGCTGCGCCAAGAGCAAGCTGGGAGGCAGATTGTGACTTGGAGAGTCACGATCTATCTCCTCGTCACCCTCTCGCTCTGGTGGGGAGGTGCCCTGTGTTAGATCTATACCTGGCACAGCTTACATCACCCAGTGCAGTCATGCTGACTGGTGTATTGAGGCCAGACTCGAGGCTTTGCCCATTTCATGCCCCTTCCTGTCCACATACATAGTGCAGAGAGATGGTGACATACCAGTTCAGCAGAAGCTGCTCTCCCCACCCAGGCAGCTATCCACATTATAAGTAGACCTCACAGGGGCATTAGAAGCTGCCTGAGGCCCCATGGGGTAGCTCTACGCTGCAGCTGGAGCCTGCATGAGCGAGCCTCCCCATCTGGGTCACAGTCTAAAAACAGTTGTTTAGACAGTGCTTTGAAGTTGTGGCTTGGGCTGGACCTCAGGCTTTGAAGCCGCTCCCCCATTCCCACCTTACTCCCCTGCATGTCTGTACAAGCCAGCTACAATATAGTCCATAACTGTTCCACTCCGGGTTTCCTAATACCATTCCCTGAATTATCTGGCACTGGGCACTGTTAAAGGCAGGATACTGGATGAGAGAGACCAGGGGTCTTGATCACATATGGCAATTCCTATCTTTCTATGAGCCTGACTAGAATTTGGAAGTACCAAAGCACATAGGGAAAATGTAAAAAAAAATAAAAGGGGTGGGGGGGATGATAACCCAACATTTCCACACCTCAGGAAAGATGTCTGGGCTTGACTCGCATTATAGTTTTCCATATACAAAGGGCAACAACGTACTTTCCATCTGAGTGACTTTGGGTACCTGCAATTAAAACCCTGTGGCTGGCCTGTGCCAGCTGAATTGAGCTTGTAGGGCTCAGGCGAAGGGACTTTTTAATTGCGGTGTAGATGTTTGAGCTCATGCTGGATGCTGGGCTCTAGGATCCTGTGAGGTGGGAGGGTCCCAGAGCTCCAGCTGCAGCCCAAGCCCGAACATCTACACCTTAGTTAAACAGCCCCTTGGCCTGAGCCCCAAGAGCCTGAATCAACTGGCATGGGCCAGTTGTGGGGTTTTTTATTACAGTGTAGATATACCCATGTGGTTTAGTTAAAAACAACAAAACAAGAACAAACAAAAGTGAATGTCCAAGAGACAGCTCTCTCTCTCTCTCTCTCTCTCTCTCTCTCTCTGTGTCTTTTGCAGAGCTGGTTGAAAAACAGTAAGTAAGTTTGGTGAAATATTGTAACCCCCCCTCCCCAAAAAAACACCTCTTTATTTTTCTCAAAATTTTTGCATATTTTTTTAATTTTCAGATTTTTCAGTGAAAACTGAAAAACCCAAAAAACTAAAAAAGGGAGAATGGAATGTTTTTCACGTTTGTTTTTTTGGCTCTTTCTTCTTTCTTCTCCCTTTTCCTTCCTTTTTTTTCTTTTTTCCACTGAAAATAAAGAGTATAAGGGGTGAAAAAACAGGGTGAAATAAAAAACTGAAACAGCAAAACCTGAAAATGGAAAAAAAAATGTGGATTTTTTTGTTTTTGGGTTTTTCTGAAACATCAGAAAATTTCAAAACTACAAAAAAAAATTGAAGAGAAAGCTTTGAATGGAAGATTTTGACTTCATCTAGACCAGTGGTTCTCAAACTTTTGTACTGGTGACCCCTTTCACACAGCAAGCCTCTGAGTGTGACCCCCCCCCCATAAATTAAAACCACTTTTTAATATATTTAACACCATTATAAATGCTGGAGGCAAAGCGGGCTTTAGGGTAGAGGCTGACAGCTCACGACCCCCCATGTAATAACCTCGCAACCACCTGAGGGGTCCCGACCCCCAGTTTGAGAACCCCTGATCTAGACCTTTGTGTCAGTCTGCACTGAACTGAATAAAAAAAATGGTGACCTATCTCTGAATACAGCAGTGTCTCTACAGATTTAAAGGTGCAGTAACAGAAAGCACAGTCATTATAATTACATAGCTAGCTAAACTGCAGTTCAGCCAATGTTTTGTGGGAAGGTTTTAGGTCTTATTAGCTCTGAACCACTTCACACATTCATCATAAATAAGAGATTGTTGGGAATGTAAAATCATTCTTTGACTCTTTCAGAAAAGACTGATTTAGCGGGATTGCAAAAATGAAACAATTCTCATGCTGTCTGCGAAAAGCTGAAAGTTTTTCAGGAAGCAGCTATGTAATGCTGTGAGATCAAAGTGTCCCCTGTAGAGAATTGCTGATATCGAGTGTTCCAGAAACTCGGAGAGATGCAACGTAACTAGTGCCAAGTGCTCAGGGGGGCTGCCAACAGTGCTGCGTGTCTATTGGCATCACCGCTATGCACTTAAATAGCTGGAGACCTTTCTCTAGCCAGGAATAAGTGAGAGGGGAAAAGTCCCTGTTTCTAAATTTGAAAAGAAAGCTGTAAACAACAGGCAAGCTGACTGTTAATATGTGAGGTGACTTATGAGGCTCCCCTTTGGTCTGCACTGCGGGAAAGGTCAGCTTCCCATGTTTTCCAAGTAAACACAGACAACATGTGTTCAGGGGCAAGCTTTGCTCAGTTGCTCAGAGTGGTTCCCAAAGGAGGAGGAAATTGTTTTAAACCTCTCAGAGCATCCCCAGTGGGATTTAAGCCCACAAACTCACAATTTGTCATTGGCAAGGCAGTGCTTACAACCCACCATGGTGGGAGCTTAACTGGCCAAGAGATCCTGGCCAGGTGACTCGATAACTGGTTAATCTACAAATTGGCTGCCTCCGCCATTACCGATGTAGCTCCTCTCTTCAAGTGCCAGCCCCATCTCCAGCCCTTTGCTTTCAGATACACCCTGCATGTGCCATTTCCCATACCCTGGCTCCAGAAGTTCATAGAATCACAGAATATCAGGGTTGGAAGGGACCTCAGGAGGTCATCTAGTCCAACCCCCTGCTCAAAGCAGGACCAATCCCCAATTAAATCATCCCAGCCAGGGCTTTGTCAAGCCTGACCTTAAAAACTTCTAAGGAAGGAGATTCCACCAGCTCCCTAGGCAACGCATTCCAGTGTTTCACCACCCTCCTAGTGGAAAAGTTTTTCCTAATATCCAACCTAAACCTCCCCCACTGCAACTTGAGACCATTACTCCTTGTCCTGTCCTCTTCTACCACTGAGAATAGTCTAGAACCATCCTCTCTGGAACCACCTCTCAGGTAGTTGAAAGCAGCTATCAAATCCCCCCTCATTCTTCTCTTCTGCAGACTAAACAATCCCAGTTCCCTCAGCCTCTCCTCATAAGTCATGTGTTCCAGACTCCTAATCATTTTCGTTGCCCTTCGCTGGACTCTCTCCAATATTTCTACATCCTTCTTGTAGTGTGGGGCCCAAAACTGGACACAGTACTCCAGATGAGGCCTCACCAATGTTGAATAGAGGGGGACGATCACGTCCCTCGATCTGCTCGCTATGCCCCTACTTATACATCCCAAAATGCCATTGGCCTTCTTGGCAACAAGGGCACACTGCTGACTCATATCCAGCTTCTCATCCACTGTCACCCCTAGGTCCTTTTCTGCAGAACTGCTGCCTAGCCATTCGGCCCTAGGCTGTAGCTGTGCATTGGGTTCTTCCATCCTAAGTGCAGGACCCTGCACTTATCCTTATTGAACCTCATCAGATTTCTTTTGGCCCAATCCTCCAATTTGTCTAGGTCCCTCTGTATCCTATCCCTGCCCTTCAGCGTATCTACCACTCCTCCCAGTTTAGTATCATCCGCAAATTTGCTGAGAGTGCAATCCACACCATCCTCCAGATCATTTATGAAGATATTGAACAAAACCGGCCCCAGGACCGACCCCTGGGGCACTCCACTTGATACCGGCTGCCAATTAGACATGGAGCCATTGATCACTACCCATTGAGCCCGACAATCTAGCCAACTTTCTACCCACCTTATAGTGCATTCATCCAGCCCATACTTCTTTAACTTGCTGACAAGAATACTGTGGGAGACCGTGTCAAAAGCTTTGCTAAAGTCAAGAAACAATACATCCACTGCTTTCCCTTCATCCACAGAACCAGTAATCTCATCATAGAAGGCGATTAGATTAGTCAGGCATGACCTTCCCTTGGTGAATCCATGCTGACTGTTCCTGATCACTTTCCTCTCATGTAAGTGCTTCAGGATTGATTCTTTGAAGACCTGCTCCATGATTTTTCCGTGGACTGAGGTGAGGCTGACTGGCCTGTAGTTCCCAGGATCCTCCTTCTTCCCTTTTTTAAAGATTGTTCAGATATAGTAGGAGCCAAATCTCAGCCTCCCTCTTCGCCCCCGGATTTTGCAGAATAAAAAATAGATCAACACGATTTTCCAGGACCAAGTCCACCCTTGCAAGTCTTATTCTTATAGTTTGCTGGGGTCCCAAGCTCCCTGGCCATGTTCTCTGGTGCTGTTGCCATTTGGGGGCACAAGGTGTTAGCTGAATAATTCCTCCTACTTTGGACCAACTACCAGACAGAGCTGACCAGTGAGAGGCAATGCTTGTATGGGAGGTAGGTATCTTCAAGGAGAAGGAGTCCAAGAGGCCAATTCTTCCTTTTCTTTAATGATTTGCCTCCTTCAGGCCCCTGGGATTAGCCAAGCTTCTTCCCTGCAGAAAACTCCAGGTCTGATTCTCCTCTTCTTTACACCAGTGTGAATCAGGAAATCTCCCCTGAAATCATCCCTGAGGGTGAAACTAGTGTGAGCAGAATCCGGCCCAACATGCCTCTGCTTTTCTTGGGGGATGTGTGTGATGCAATTCCTGCCAGGGTCTCTGCAGTGCTTCCCTACCTGTGGTGAATAAACAGCTGATTGGACTGAGAACATCCAGCATCTACTGCAGTGTTTTTCCTCCTGTCCTAGGAATCAGCATCTCTTCCCTTACCCCCAATGCCAAGCCTGGGGAGGGCCAACTTCTATCAATTTCTTGACACAGATTGCTAGTAATCTCAAATCTAGGCCTATTTTATGGGGGAGGAACTAACATAAGGTCATAGAATATCAGGGTTGGAAGGGACCTCAGGAGGTCATCTAGCCCAACCCCCTGCTCAAAGCAGGACCAATCCCCAATTAAATCATCCCAACCAGGGCTTTGTTAAGCCTGACCTTAAAAACTTCTAAGGAAGGAGATTCCACCACCTCCCTAGGTAACGCATTGCAGTGTTTCACCACCCTCCTAGTGAAAAAGTTTTTCCTGATATCCAACCTAAATCTCCCCCACTGTAACTTGAGACCATTACTCCTTGTCCTGTCCTCTTCTACTACTGAGAATAGTCTAGATCCATCCTCTTTGGAACCCCCTTTCAGGTAGTTGAAAGCAGCTATTAAATCCCCCCTCATTCTTCTCTTCTGTAGACTAAACAATCCCAGTTCCCTCAGCCTCTCCTCGTAAGTCATGTGTTCCAGTCCCCTAATCATTTTTGTTGCCCTTCACTGGACGTTTTCTAATTTTTCCACATCCTTCTTGTAGTGTGCGGGCCAAAACTGGACACAGTACTCCAGATGAGGCCTCACCAATGTTGAATAGAGAGGAACGATCATGTCCCTCGATCTGCTGGCAATGCCCCTACTTATACATCCCAAAATGCCATTGGCCTTCTTGGCAACAAGGGCACACTGTAGATTGTAATGGATTTTTTACCTTCAGTCCTTTTGGTCTGATGTCCATCTGTTTGCATTTGGATAGGAAGATGATGTCTGTCTCTATCTGTACGAGTTCAATTGTACACTTGTATACTTGTACACTTCAATCTCTTTTGTCACTCGATTACAGACCTAAAAGTGGCAATTCTTCAACAAAAAAAATTCAAAAACAGATTCCAACGAGAGAGTGCTGAATTGGAATTAATTTGCAAACTGGATACAATTAACTTAGGTTTGAATAAAGACTGGGAGTGGATGTGTCAGTACACAAAGTAAAACTATTTCCCCATATTTATTCCCCCTCTCCCCACACTGTCCCTCAGACGTTCTTGTCAACCACTGGAAATGGCCCACCTTGATTATCACTACAAAAGGTTCCCCCCCCCCCCACGCTGTCCTGCTGGTAATAGCTCACCTTAAGTGATCACTCTGGCTACAGTATGTATGGTAAGGCTATGGCAGAAGAGAGACTTGAACCCAAAGCTTCAACATCTAAGGCTCGTGTCCAAACCACTGGACCATCCTTCCTCAGCTGTGGCCTTAGGCTGTTTCTTCTATATTAATATGCGCTTTCCTGACCCCATCTTAGACCCCTCCAGTTTTGCTCCAGTTTCCTCCTTCATATTTTGTATTAGTTTTGCTCAAAATAGGTATTAGTCTTATAAGAATGTAGTTCATGTTTAGACTCTATGAAAGGCTTGTAAATTGCGGCCTGTGTTGATCTCACTTGTAATGTCAGCGTTCCAGGCAATAAGAAAATAGGTACGTTTTGCTTTATAACTTTGAAAATGTTGGCTCTGAACTTGTGAACTTAGGCACAGGAATCATCCCCCTGCCCATCCAGAAGGGCTATCAAGGAATATGGCAATACAAAGGATTGGTATGCCATGTGCAAGGAAGCTCCTCCTGTGGACTTGGAAGCTGAATGAAGGAAATAAAACAAAGCTGAAGGAAAATTTTCCATCTCTTTTGCTGCTGGAACTCTCACAGGGTCAGAGAAACCAAACTGAAACCAGAGACCCGCAGAGGTTACCTCCGGGGTCACCCTGAAAGACACTTGAAGTGACAGATCTCTACAAGTCTGTCACTCTTAGGAGCCAGATGGTAACTCATCTGTGTGTATATGCTTGTTGCTTTAACCTGTAAATAACTCTATTTCTTCTTCCTAGTGAATAAGCCTTTAGATAGTTTATTACAGGATTGGCTACAGGTACTGTCTTTGGTGATCTAGGGTATCAATTGATGTGGGGTAAGTGACTAGTCTCTTAGGATGGGACGCAACCTAAATATCATTTGATTTTTGGTGAAAGTGACCATTTACCACTAAGTTCAGGTGCTCAAGTTGGCCAGGTAGACTGGAGAGTCTAAGGGGACTGTCTGTGACTCAATAGTAAGACTGTTATAGTGATCCAGGAGTTCACATTTGTTGGCATTGGTGAAATCTACTTCTAGAACACACCTCCAGGTTGGGGGTATCTGCCTTGTTTTTGACAGTCTGGCCTGAAGCAGGTGCTCAGTCATGAGCCTCTCCAGCCAGTAACAGTAGATTGTGCTTTGGTCTCTGCAGCCACACACAACATCTCTTAAGTAGCAAGAGCAGCAGCTTGTTCAACAATCCTTGTTGAACTGTCAGTGGCCCCTCCCATTTAGTCTGTCTTCTTCTCACATGAGTTACTATGGGGCTCCTTTCTCTCAGGCTCAGCCCTGGTTCAGCTCCCACAAGGGTCTTTAACCTGTGACACAAATTTCCTAGGATGGCTCATCTAGGCCATATTACAATAAAATTGAAAAATGCAGACAAGAGACACAATTACTATGTAAATTACATGCACCCATTTAGCATTGGGACTCAAAATGTGGGCCTTCAACTCCAGAAGCACAGACTTCTACTTCTACTGCAGAACTTCTTTCAGTGTAGCCAGTGCCTCTGCCAATAGGTGGTGCTGTATCTTTATTTCAGTGGTAAGCGGTTGTCTTTGTTTGATATTATGTTGTTGTTTTGTTTCAGGGGGGAGGGAGGTGGTGACTAGAAGAAGTTAATTCCTGTCTGTGTGTGCTGGAGTTGTTATTTGCAATGTTCCAATAAATCCTTTGAATTCTGGAGAGAGTATTACACTTGTGTCTGTGCCCAATCACTAAAGGGGGACATCACTCACTCACTTACCGTACATTGTGATATTCTTTCCATAATTGCTGCTGCCTAAAGAGAGACTGGCTCATTTTAAATGGATTTAATTTATTCTTTTCTTATCTGAAAATTTCACCACTTTGCTCAGAAGTATTTGTGCACATGTTACCTTACTGGACTGGAGTGAAATGTAACCCGACAGGATGGCTAGCACTCTGTTGGTGACTGAGATGCTTGTGTCAGTGAAGTTTTATTCCCTAATTAAATAAAGACCTGTACTGTACATAAATAAATAAAAACTTCATTGTGAGCACTTATGTAACTAGCTGCAAGCCAGATGAGCAATATCACATGTAAGTCAATGTAAAACTGAGCAGAGTATGGCAGCCGCACAACACATTTTCACACTTTATTAACTCATAACCTTTAGAATAATTTTTCAATTATTCCTTTCTACAGTCACAGTTCTGAACTGGAACTCTGCAAAGAAATGCCAATGCTTAATCCATTAAACAGCCCAAATCTTTTCAGTTTAAGTGTCTTTTTTCCTCCCCCTATTCCTCCTTGAAATTTCTGTAATTTTTGCAGGAATTTATCATTGTTCTTACAGCACTCACTATACCAGAGGAAACAATTTTTGGTCCATGCTCCACAGCATTATAAAGTTTGTCACCACTGAACCATCTCCCGGAAGTTAATAATACAGCATAGCCTCGGGGACTAGCCTGACATCATCAACAGTATTATTATTATCCCTACTACTGCACTAGAACCTACAGATTCCGAAATAAGGTCAGGGCCCCATGGTGCTGTACAAGCACATAGTCAAAGACAATTACTGAGCTGAAGATCTTAAAATCTAAAGACAGTAGTAATATTATTGTCCCCATTTTATGGATGGAGAACGAAGGCCCAGAGAAATTAAGTGACTTGCCCAAATTCATACAGGAAGTCACTAGCAGAGAAGGGAATAGAATCCAGGTCTCCTACAGCCTAAATCAGTGCCCCATCCTTCCCCTTTAAAGATACAGGACCACTCATGGCCTTTACAAGACTTTGTCTGGGATTTGAACGCTGGCCTTTACATATGCAAAGCAATAATCATACTCCTAGACGAACAAGCTGCTTTTAGGATACGTTTATGAATGGGATTACATAATGCAGTTGCCTGTGCTAATGGGGAACTGAACTTGATGACCCAGATAATCCTTTTCAATCCCATGTCCTATGTTTCTACTACTTCAGGTTGCTGACAGACATCATGGCATTGATTTACAAGCAATTGATGTGTGGAAAGTTTTCTTTGTGACTATAAGAGATAGAAACATCATTGTTTTAAGATGAAATCCTATATTCTGGAGCACTCTTCTATAGCAAGGGGCGGATTCTTTAACTACAGAATTGCAGAATACAGGAACCTGATCACAACATCCAGTGCATTTATTCTTATTAAAAAACAGCTCAAAGTTAGAAATCGGCAGCCACAAAGGATAGTGAGGATGGGGTCATCATAGGAAAACATGGTAGGTGTTTTTGGAGTTTAAGTGGAAAAAGGTTGTGAATTTCTATGCTAGAGTACATATTCCTATGTATTTGCCAGACACTAATGTAACCGTTTATAGATTATTTAGTGCTTTGGTTGTTTAGAGATAATGAAATATTGGTTATTGTTCAATGTGGGGCTAGTGCTTTGCTCTATTTACAGTCTACCGGATGAAGCATGTCTACCAGCTGATAGGAAAGACTTCCCCAAATTTGCAGTGGCTTGCCTGTTTCTGGGTTTTTAATTTAGACTAACAGCTGGGGCCTATAGGAAAGGAAAAACTAGGGGTCTTATTCGAAGAACAGCGATACGCACACCTCTTTCTGTGCTCTGGGTTTTGCCACTGGGTTTTGATATTCATAATAATGAAGGTGTCAGTGTTTTTAGAGGTCAGCCTGAATAAAATGCAGATTTTGCTGGCCTTCTGGCATTCCAGTGGGATGGAGAACTCTGGGCAACCTGCATCTGAGAGAACTGCTTTCTGAAAATGTTGCTCTGACATGTAATCATTCTAGAATCTGCATGCTGCTGGACTTTCCAAAGGAACAAAGAGATTTCCTATAGTGTGAGAGGATTGAAGGGATAGATGAGTGAGGTGAATTAAAGCAGCATCCTAGAGATCCAGGCCTGGCTGTTGGGGCAGGTGGCCAGAGCAACAGAAAATCAGTAAGACATCAAGGGCCTGATCCTGATCTCCTTTACACCAGTTTGACACCATTGTAACTTCACTGACTTCAGTAGAAGGATTCCTGGTCTAGGGCCTGATCCAAAGCCAATTAGAGTCCATGGAAAGACTCTCACTGAATCCTATGGGCTTTGCAATGGGCACCTCCACTGATTAATGTGAGATCAGAATCAGGCCCCAAAAGTCTGGCTGGGGAGGCTTGAAGGGGAAGATAAGAGACCCTGGTTGGATGGGAGTGAGGCTAAATGGGGGCAAAAAGCTTGTAGGAACAGGACGGAGTGGAGGTGAAGGGAAAGGAATAGATTAAGGGAGGGCAAATCTGTCGAGTGGAGCACAGGCAAATTTTCCAGGCAGAGAGTGGCAAAAACTTGGGCAAATCAAGACCTTACTCATTAACTGTTAGAGATGGCTCTAATCTCAAGCTCTCTATCTAGTTTACTTTGGGAACACTCTATTAGAGTCAGTCTGTCAGTCAAACCTGTCACCCTGCATTCAAGCTGATGGAATATAGCGCAACATACAGGGAGTGGAAGATGGGAGGGATCAGCAAGGAAAGCTACCTTATTGAGGTCAAAACATGTAGGGATAAAGTGAGACAGGCTAAAAGTCAAGTAGAGTTGGACCTTGCAAAGGGAATTAAAACCAATAGTAAAAGGTTCTATAGCCATATGAATAAGAAGAAAACAAAGAAAGAAGAAGTGGGACCGCTAAACACTGAGGATGGAGTGGAGGTCAAGGATAATCTAGGCATGGCCCAATATCTAAACAAATACTTTGCCTCAGTCTTTAATAAGGCTAAAGAGGATCTTAGAGATAATGGTAGCATGACAAATGGGAATGAGGATATGGAGGTAGATATTACCATATCTGAGGTAGAAGTGAAACTCAAACAGCTTAATGGGACTAAATCAGGGCGCCCAGATAATCTTCATCCACGAATATTAAAGGAATTGGCACATGAAATTGCAAGCCCATTAGCAAGAATTTTTAATGAATCTGTAAACTCAGGGGTTGTACCGTGTGATTGGAGAACTGCTAACATAGTTCCTATTTTTAAGAAAGGGAAAAAAAGTGATCCGGGTAACTATAGGCCTGTTAGTTTGACATCTGTAGTATGTAAAGTCTTGGAAAAACTTGTGAAGGAGAAGGTAGTTAAGGACATTGAAGTCAATGGTAAGTGGGACAAAATACAACATGGTTTTACAAAAGGTAGATCGTGCCAAACCAACCTGATCCGCTTCTTTGTGAAAGTAACAGATTTTTTAGACAAAGGAAACGCAGTGGATCTAATTTACCTAGATTTCAGTAAGGCCTTTGATACCGTGCCACATGGGGAATTATTAGTTAAATTGGAAAAGATGGGGCTCAATATGAAAATTGAAAGGTAGATAAGGAATTGGTTAAAGGGGAGACTACAACGGGTCCTACTGAAAGGTGAACGGTCAGGCTGGAGGGAGGTTACCAGTGGAGTTCCTCAAGAATCGGTTTTGGAACCAATCTTTTTATTACTGACCTCGGCACAAAAAGTGGGAGTGCGCTAATAAAGTTTGCGGATGATACAAAGCTGGGAGGTATTGCCAATTTAGAGAAGAACAGGGATATCATAGAGGAGGATCTGGATGACCTTGTAAAGTGGAGTAATAGTAATAGGATGAAATTTAATAGTGAGAAGTGTAAGGTCATGCATTTAGGGATTAATAACAAGAATTTTAGTTATAAGCTGTGGACGCATCAATTAGAAGTAACGGAGGAGGAGAAGGACCTAGGAGTATTGGTTGATCATAGGATGACTATGAGCCGCCAATGTGATATAGCTGTGAAAAAAGCTAATGCGGTCTTGGGATGCATCAGGCAAGGTATTTCCAGTAGGGATAAGGAGGTTTTAGTACCGTTCTGCAAGGCACTGGTGAGACCTCACCTGGAATACTTTGTGCAGTTCTGGTCTTCCATGTTTAAGAAGGATGAATTCAAACTGGAACAGGTACAGAGAAGGGCTACTAGGATGATCCGAGGAATGGAAAACCTGTCTTATGAAAGGAGACTCAAGGAGTTTGGCTTGTTTAGCCTAACTAAAAGAAGGCTGAGGGGAGATATGATTGCTCTCTATAAATATATCAGAGGGATAAATACCAGAGAGGGAGAGGAATTATTTAAACTCAGTATCAATGTGGACACGAGAACAGATGGATATAAACTGGCCACCAGGAAGTTTAGACTTGAAATTAGACGAAGGTTTCTAACCATCAGAGGAGTGAAGTTTTGGAATAGCCTTCCAAGGGAAGCAGTGGGGGCAAAAGATCTATCTGGCTTTAAGATTAAACTTGATAAGTTTATGGAGGAGATGGTATGATGGGATAACATGGTTTTGGTAATTAAATATTCATGGTAAATAGGCCCAATGGCCTGTGATGGGATATTAGATGGGGTGGGATCTGAGTTACCCAGGAAAGAATTTTCTGTAGTATCTGGCTGGTGAATCTTGCCATATGCTCAGGGGTTAGCTGATCGCCATATTTGGGGTCGGGAAGGAATTTTCCTCCAGGGCAGATTGGAAGAGGCCCTGGAGGCTTTTCACCTTCCTCTGTAGCATGGGTCACTTGCCGGAGGATTCTCTGCTCCTTGAAGTCTTTAAACCACGATTTGAGGACTTCAATAGCTCAGACATAGGTGAAAGGTTTTTCGCAGGAGTGGGTGGGTGAAATTCTGTGGCCTGCATTGTACAGGAGGTCGGACTAGATGATCATAATGGTCCCTTCTGACCTTAGTATCTATGAATCTATAAACATATTCCACCTAGAGTCCCTGTTACAGAGACCAAAACAACAAAATTCTGTATCAAGATAGACGGGGAGAATGATGCATTTACAACAGAAAATAAAGAGACAAAAACAAAAACAAAAAAGAGAGAGAGAGAGATCAATAATGCATCTTGGGAATATATACCCCTGTCTGAAGCACTGGGGAGAAAGTGCCAGACAAAAACCAGATCCATTATTCCTTTGTGTTTAAAGAGCCTGACTTTGGAATCTGCCATCTCTAAGTTACAGGGGCCAGATTTTTAAAGGTATTTCGATATCTAAACATGCAGAAGGGAGTTAGGCACCTTGGCACTTCTGAAAATCCCTCTAGGCACTTATCTGTATCTTTAGATTCTTAAATACCTTTACAAATATGTCCCCAGGAATTCAGGTACTTTGCAGCTTTCACTTATTTTATGGAATATGATGTAGCTGTGGATACAAATAGTATTATCTGGCTTCTGTGATATTATTTATACACCTTGCTGAACACAGGGGTGCAGCAGATTAAAGAATATTCATGGAACCATTTATTATATGAACTTTGTGATTTTTTTTAAAGACTGTTCAATGAATTATTTTCTCATTACTAGCATAGTTCTAACAGAAAGCCATAGGGAATACATGAGATGGTGTGGTATAAATGACTAACTGGCATGAGGCCTGCTATGATTATCTTTCTAAAGCATTTCCCTTCCTCTCCCTAAGAGATCTGATACCCCAATGATTTCTCAAGCGCTGCTCCTGTTTATAAGAATTAGGATAACAAATCCGGGGAGCAAAACAGTACTATGTGGCATAGAAAACCAATCAAACAGATCAAACACTGGATTGGATGGAGCAGTAATGTGGACTATGGAAGTGTGATTTCTAAAGTGCACTAACATTTTGCACATTAATTAGTCCGTGTAGCCTGCTTGTGTGCATTAAAGCTTCCCTAGTGATTTTTGAAACAGTATTATGTTAAAGTGCACTAGGGAACACTACAAAGAGATTACTCATTACAGCATAAATTACCGTAATAAGTAACATATATAATATATATTACTCATTACAGTATATACAAAGAGAAAGCCCCTAAAATCCCAATTTTTGGACATGTACATAAAAAAATTGCTAAAAATAAAGAAAAATGAAATTAATAACCCCCTTCAGCAGAAGCTCCACCGATAAGCTCAAAAATTTACATACCACAAATCTATTAATCAAACAGGTCTGAACAACAACCCAGTTTGTCAGTTTGTGGATAATCGGTGAAGAGAAAAGAAGAGCCAAATTCATTGAATAACTTATTCACAAGCTGAGCTGGTCCAAAATCAGGAAAAGAAACGTGTGAACTCTTTTTGGAAAATCCCCCTCACCCCTTCTCAACAGACCTTTGTTGTTAAATTGGAAAAGTTATCAAAATTTGTACTTTTCCCCACTCAGTGAACAGTTTCACCAGCTCCAGTCACTCACATTATTTTAAAGTTATTCAAAGGGCTGAACAAACCTCTTCACTATCCCTCTTCATGAGGTATGTCACTCCTTTTAGTCCCAAAGAAACCTACATTCCACAGAAATTTGGTGTCCCTTTCCCTGGCATTGTTGAAAATTATTTCCACTGGAGTTATGAAACTGAGGTTATGGGAAGCATTACCTCCACTAAAGACATGAATCCCATTGTATTTAAATTCCCCACATTAATTATTTTTGTATGTCCCTCATTTTGGACTTTGGACGTACATTGTTTTCCATATTTGGGGCCTTGCTAGATTGTGAGGCACAGCTATGAGGGACACATAAGTGCTGAAGTTTATTTTGCCTTTCTTTTTTTTTCACGTGCACCTATTGTAGCAAGCTAGCCTTAAAAATGTTCCCCATTTGTATTGATTTCTGTATTATAATTTTGCAGGGCCCTATGGTATTCCTTTTCTGGCAGCCTCCCCCTATAGTTACAGTTTGAATGTCATTTTCAACACAGAGCCGATCAAAGGATTACAGTTTAACACAGGGCTGATGAAAGGGTTAGAGTGTCACAAACCACTTCTATGTCCCAGAGGGCAGCTTGTGCAAATGTTTATTCAGCTCTTTTATTTGTGTCTAATGTGGAGGCCTCTAAAAATTGGTAAGTACCTACAAGGCCAACAAATATTTGATAATGGGCCCTTCAATCTAACAGACAAAGGTAAAGCAAGATCTAATGGCGGGAAGTTGAAGCTAGATAAATTCAGAATGGAAATAAGGTGTAAATTTTTAACTGTGAGAGTAATTAGTCACTGGAACAATTTGCCAAGGGTTGTGGTGGATTCTCCCTCACTGGAATTTTTTTTCATTTATTGGATGTTTTTTAAAAGATCTGGTCTAGTTGAAACAGGAATTAATTCAGGGAAGACCTACAGACTGTAATATACAGTAGGTCAGACTAGATGATTACAGTGGTCCGTTCTGGCTTTCTAATCTAGGAATAAGTGGTCAGCACTGTGTTTTGAGATGATTTTCAAATTATTTCTGCCCCTCAGCTCTCCTCACTTCACACCCTTTGAGCCAATTCGCTGCTGGCATAAACTGGTGCAATTCTGTTGACTTGGATGGTTGTTTGGCTCTCTTGCTGTGGATTTGTTGATAATAGCTCCCCTACCATAGGCACCAACTTCTGCTGGTGCCAGTCGGTGCCCAGGAGCACCCACAGCGTTTGCGCCTATGCTCTCTACCTCTCAAAGACTGTGTTTGCTCTTCCCTCTAAACTGCTAGCATGGAGAACATTGGAGGTAACAGCGATCCCCTTCCACAGTGGCAGCTGACACTTCTTTGCCTGGCCACAGGGGGAGTGGGCTCTGGAACTCCCCTGCAACTAAGATTGCCCCTCCAGGCTGGAGGAGGGCACTCTGCCTGGGCTCCCCTTGTCCTTGCTACTGACTGTACCTGGAAGAAGTGGCTTCCCTTCTACCACACTGCTGAATGTGAGGAGGTCTGATTCTCCCATCCAGACAGGGGAAAGGGGAGTTCCTGTGCTCTCCTCCCCTTTTTTCCCTCCCCTCTTTCTCCTGATTATTCCATTCTCTCTCCTTTCCACTTTCCCTCCATTTATCTTTCTCCCACTCCTTCCCGTCTTCACAGCCCTCTCTCTTTTTTCGTTCCCTTCCTTTCTCTGTTTCCTTCCCTTCCTTTTTCACCTCTTTCTCCCATCCCCTGTCTGTATGCAGAGCAAAAAGCTGTCTGACCACAAGTTTAAGACTGTGCTCATAGGCCTCAGTCCAGCAAAGCACTTAAGCACCTGCTTAAGCATGTGCTTAAGTGCTTTGCTGGATCAGGACCAGAGGTTTTAACCTGTCCTCAGTCACTCATTCGTTTAGCAGCCAAGAAAAGGACTTTGAGGGAACATTGTCTGTGTTTGTAGATCCAGGGTCACCAATTTGAGGTGCATCCATTAGAGTTCAATGAGTGTCAGGATGATATTTCAATGTATGACCCGAGGATCAAAGGTGTAGCACCAAAGATGGTAAAGAAATTAGGCTAAGAACTCTACTGGAATAAAATATCTGCCATGGAATCAGAAGGGTTAAAAGGCACTGCACTCGTGCAGTATTAGGTTGGGCTTAATGGAAAGGAGACTAGATGTCAGAGCAGGGAAATGTTCTTTCTGCTCACTTGTCCCACTTTCATTGTTTAACAAGAAAATATGGCTGTCTCAGTTTTCAAGCTTTGTTCCAATTCTCTCAGGTAAATTCAAATGAAATACTGTTTGCTGCTGTGACTGTCTAAAGGCCTTTCTCTGCATTCTGCTTGTTCTGTTTTGGGCTACTGTGCCAAGCTTTCTGATTTTCATCTTGTTTTTAGCACTTAGATGTGTACTGTTAGTTATGCCCTCGCCTTAATATAGATGGAAATGCCACAGCTCACACCAGTTGGGGAATGTGAATCAGAACTGAGACTTTGCGATTTTTGAGTTGAGATTGAAGTGAAAATTCTGATAATCAAATAATATATATTCTGGATAGTGTCCATTAAATTTAGAACTCGGGGCCCCATTCTGAGTTCTGTACGGTTACTTTGCACCAGCCTTGCTGTGCAAAGCTGTCTTAAACTGATGGATCCAACTCCACAAACTGACAAATGGGGTTGTTGTTCAGAACTGTTTGATTAATAGATTTGTTGTATGTAAATTTTTGAGCTTATGGGTGGAGCTTCTGGTTAGGGGCGTTATTAATTTCATTTTTCTTTATTTTTAGCAATTTTTTTATGTACATGTCCAAAATTGGGATTTTAGGGGCTCTTTGTATATACTGTAATGAGTAATATATTATATACGTTACTTATTACGGTAATCTATACTGTAATGAGTAATCTCTTTGTAACGTTCCCTAGTGCACTTTAACATAGTACTGTTTCAAAAATCGCTAGGGAAGCTTTAATGCACACAAGCAGGGTACACGGACTAATTAATGTGCAAAATGTTAGTGCGCTTTAGAAATCACACTTCCATAGTCCACATTACTGCTCCATGTAAACAAGACCTTAGATGCAAGTGGTCCCCTGGGTGCATTACTCACATACCATGGTATTAAGCAGGGTGTCAGACCCTACATAGGACAAAATAAATAATTAGGATTGAATAGCCATGATGCCTACCAAAAACTTGACATCACTTAGGCTGCTATTGTACTGACCAATATTATCTCATTATTTCCTTGTATTCCTCATCTGTCCACATCCATCTGTTGTGTCTTGTCTTATACGTAGATTTTAAACTTTCTGAGGAGGGCCTGTCTTTTTGTCCTGTATTTGTGCAAAACCTAGCACAACCGAGTCCTGGTCCTTGACTGGGGCTCATAAGTGCTACAGTAATACAAATAATACATCATAATAATAGCAGCTATGGCAAGCGAGGTGCTTGCTGCATTGCCAAGATAACCCAGCGCTGCTGTCTCGGCACACAGGGCTGCCTGTCGCTGAGGTTATGCATACACTGTAATTGGGGTGTGTGATTGCAACATGTGTAGATATACCCAAGATAGCTGTAATCTAGCTAGCATAGGCAACAACAGCAGCGAACCTGCAGCAGCACGGGCTTCAGCTCATGCTGTACAAGCCTGCCTGGGACTCTGTGTAATTACCTGGGTGGCTAGTCCATGCTGAAGTCCTTGGTGCCACTGCTTCACTACCAGCACTACCCGAGCTAGCTAAATTGAAGGTAGGTGAGGTAGGGCTACACATGCTGCGACTATGCCTCCAACTGCAGTGTAGATATACCCTAATAGATGTGAACAGCTGTAAGTCAACTGACTGCAACACAAGAAGATCCAGAACACTCCTTTGAAATGTCATTTTCCCCCTTTGACGGTGTGTGTGTGTGTGTGTGTATTTCCGTGCCACGTATATACCTCCGGTGGAATCCACGTTCACTCGTCCACTCCAAGAGGGAAAGTTCAAATTTACTATTTTCAAAGAGAAATGAAAGGAAACTTCCAGAAGACAAAGTTGGCCACAGCCTTTGCTTATGGGTTCTGGTATCATAGGTATGGCAGGTAACTCTGGTTCATCTCCCTGACTGGAGACAGACACAATGCTTTGCTACCACCCCTTGTGTTGCTACTGGTGCTCTGCCCAGTGTCAGAGGGATGCTTTCCATTTAGCGAACACCTTTCAAAGAACAGCAAGGCAACCCTATTAGCAGCCAACCTGGGAACAACCCTCATGTTGTAAAACACCAATGACTTCCCCTTTCAGCTGCCAAATGAACCAATAAAAGACCAAGATCAACAACTGTTGACATGACAACATGATCTAAAGGTTGTCCAGCAAGTGGTATCCCCAGTGCTCAGACAGCACAGTATACAAGAGTGGAAATTATTGGTGGTGAGTGAGTCAGGAATTGACGTGAAAACAATGGCAAGTAAATGAGCTGTTAACAGAACAGAATGTGTATTGTAATTATTGCTGGAGAACAATGCTGGATAATACTTGCTCTTTTTATGAAACCTCTGTGGGTGATTGCCTGAGAAATCTGGCTGCTTGCTGGCTAGGTGGCCAAAAAGATGTAAGTTGAACTACTTGTGTTTCGGATGGCCAATCTGAATGGGGCAAAGAACATTGGGCACAATGTATTGAGTTATCCTTGTTGTGACTCCTAGCTCCCTCTTTCGACACTAATGATGACCCTCTATGTTCCCAACCATTAGCTGCCTTCATTCTAATTGTGCGTGAGACTGGCATAGCTCAAGTGACATTACAGGTGAAAGCATGTACAAATGCATGGGGGCACCAGGCAGCACCTGGTGTTCAACAACTAATCCCCAGTCTAGTAAAACATTATCTGGTCAAAGAATTTGGGAAGCACTTGTACAAGTACTGACTTTTCTCCTTATCTTGCTGAGACCTTAGTATGGGACAAAAGCACCTACCATGGGGACAAAGAGTCCTAGACTGTAAGGTCTTTGGGGTAGGTCTTTGTTCTGTTTTTGTACAGTGCTGTGCACACTTGGCTCCTGGTCCATGACTGAGGCTCCTATACACTAGAATACTGCTACTACTAATGAGGAATACAAAAGTAACACCAATAAAGAAACGACGTGTGATGAATTTCTTCACATGAATTTTCTCCATTATTGTCCAACCTCAGTTTCCTGCTTCTGCACTGAGGACGGGAATCATTTAGAGCAGTGAGAAACCACCATTTTTTTGTGGAAGATGGATCTAAACAGTGGCATTTCCCTGATACAAGTGATAGCTTTAGAATTTTGGTGAACCCTCCTGCAAACTTACTCCTCAGAAGTCCCTCAAATTCACACCATGGTGTGATGCATTGATGTGTGTGTACATGGAAGTGAAATGGCACGCATTATACCTTGTGCTGGAAAAGATGCAGTCAGCATGACAGAGAGCTGTGAGGCTCTCCCTCTCTAAACAGGAGATGAACTGGCCTTGGGCACAGAAGTAGGACACCAAATCCAAAGAGAAGGCATCTCCAGCAAAAATGGAGGCCTAGGCAGAGGAAGAACAAACACGTACAAGGAGATGGAAAAGCACAAGTTCAAGCTACCCTACATGTTCAGTTTGCCATGTAGCCCATTCTGAGCATGTTGAAAGCTAGGTATTTGGGATGGGGGGCATTTTCAACAGCTGTGTATTGTGGTGGTCCTATTCAGGGGAGTAGGTCAGGATGCACCAGAGCTAGAGACATACAAGTGCACATAAGAATGGCATATCAGCATGTGGGTTACACACATGCACAGACATGCCGGCACTGATTGTGCTGTGTCTGTAGACACCCTGTGTACCTGAACAATGAACTCCCAGGAATAGTGGGCAGCTGGCTTTAGCCTCTCTACCCTATGGACAGGATGAATCTTATAGCAGTGTGAAGAAATTCATGTGAAGAAATTCATCACACGTCGTTTCTTTATTGGTGTTACTTTTGTATTCCTCATTAGTAGTAGCAGTATCAGACAGTCCCAATATCAACAGATGCCACTGCAGTGGTTTCCAATGTTCCACCCCACCCCATAGTTGTGGTTGTTTCTCACTGTCATTTTCAGATTGGCATGATACAGTTTTTTCACCAGGTCCCTGACTTTCCATAGCCTGCTTTCTGCACTGCCTACTGGGATACTTATGTGCAATGTACATTTTAGAGGCATCTTTTCCCCTTCTGCACTTGACATGGGCTGGCTGGGGACTTGGGCACAAGATGTTTGTGCTACATGGTTGCTGTTCAGACTAGTAGACTGAGCAGGGTTAACCAAACCATCAGCCTTAAGTGACTGCCCCTGTCCTCATATTTTAGCCTGGCACTTGGTTTTAACTGGGATTTTGAGTTGACCAGTCCTAGATATTTTGTTAGTGAATGGGGGCAGGTCAATTTCAAAAGAGGGCCTTCAACTCTACAAAGTATTTCCCCATTAGTCTGACAGAAGGAGATTTTACTGACTTGCATGGTATGTTCCAAATGTTCTCTTCTACTAGTTATCAGCAGATGTTGGCTGAATGGGGAATGACTGGATTAGGAGGTATTGGTTCTGTGGGTTAGAAAGGCATTTTAAGGGTCTGTTTTTCTCTGAATAACATGGTGCCTTAATACTCTGCAGACTGGCTCTATATCTGATGACTTTAGTGACTAACATAAGTGTTACTGATATTTATTCCTATTAACTTTGAGAACCAACATACCAATGGGAGAGGGAATTGGATTTTATTCTGGCTCACACATTAGCACTGTCTTGTTAACTGAGTTCTCATCGCTGACTCTGTATGGATGATGGTGTATAAACCAGAAAGTTTCCAACTTGACATTCAGGTTCCAGGCTGAGTTTGCAAGGCCAGCAGTTGGGGCGGGGGGGGGAATCATAGAATATCAGGGTTGGAAGGGACCTCAGGAGGTCAGCTAGTCCAACCCCCTGCTCAAAAGCAGGACCCATACCAAATTAAATCATCCCAGCCAGGGCTTTGTCAAGCCTGACCTTAAAAACTTCTAAGGAAGGAGATTCCACCACCTCCCTAGGCAACGCATTCCAGTGTTTCACCACCCTCCTAGTGGAAAAGTTTTTCCTAATATCCAACCTAAACCTCCCCCACTGCAACTTGAGACCATTACTCCTTGTCCTGTCCTCTTCCACCATTGAGAATAGTCTAGAACCATCCTCTCTGGAACTACCTCTCAGGTAGTTGAAAGCAGCTATCAAATCCCCCCTCATTCTTCTCTTCTGCAGACTAAACAATCCCAGTTCCCTCAGCCTCTCCTCATAAGTCATGTGTTCCAGACCCCTAATCATTTTTGTTGCCCTTCGCTGGACTCTCTCCAATTTATCCACATCCTTCTTGTAGTGTGGGGCCCAAAACTGGACACAGTACTCCAGATGAGGCCTCACCAATGTCAAATAGAGGGGGGATCTGCTCGCTATGCCCCTACTTATACATTCCAAAATGCCATTGGCCTTCTTGGCAACAAGGGCACACTGCTGACTCACATCCAGCTTCTCGTCCACTGTCACCCCTAGGTCCTTTTCTGCAGAAAAGCTGCCTAGCCATTTGGTCCCTAGTCTGTAGCTGTGCATTGGGTTCTTCTGTCCTAAGTGCAGGACCCTGCACTTATCCTTATTGAACCTCAGATTTCTTTTGGCCCAATCCTCCAATTTGTCTAGGTCCCTCTGTATCCTATCCCTGCCCTTCAGCGTATCTACCACTCCTCCCAGTTTAGTATCATCCGCAAATTTGCTGAGAGTGCAATCCACACCATCCTCCAGATTGTTTATGAAGATATTGAACAAAACCGGCCCCAGGACCAACCCCTGGGGCACTCCACTTGACACCGGCTGCCAACTAGACATGGAGCCATTGATCACTACCCATTGAGCCCGACAATCTAGCCAACTTTCTACCCACCTTATAGTACATTCATCCAGCCCATACTTCTTTAACTTGCTGACAAGAATACTGTGGGAGACCGTGTCAAAAGCTTTGCTAAAGTCAAGAAACAATACATCCACTGCTTTCCCTTCATCCACAGAACCAGTAATCTCATCATAGAAGGTGATTAGATTAGTCAGGCATGACCTTCCCTTGGTGAATCCATGCTGACTGTTCCTGATCACTTTCCTCTCATGTAAGTGCTTCAGGATTGATTCTTTGAGGACCTGCTCCATGATTTTTCCGGGGACTGAAGTGAGGCTTACTGGCCTGTAGTTCCCAGGATCCTCTTTCTTCCCTTTTTTAAAGATTGGCACTACATTAGCCTTTTTCCAGTCATCCGGGACTTCCCCCGTTCGCCACGAGTTTTCAAAGATAATGGCCAATGGCTCTGCAATCACAGCCGCCAGTTCCTTTAGCACTCTCGGATGCAACTCATCCGGCCCCATGGACTTGTGCACGTCCAGTTTTTCTAATTAGTCCCTAACCACCTCTTTCTCCACAGAGGGCTGGCCATCTATTCCCCATGTTGTGATGCCCAGCACAGCAGTCTGGGAGCTGACCTTGTTCGTGAAGACAGAGGCAAAAAAAGCATTGAGTACATTAGCTTTTTCCACATCCTCCGTCACTAGGTTGCCTCCCTCATTCATTAAGGGGCCCACACTTTCCTTGGCTTTCTTCTTGTTGCCAACATACCTGAAGAAACCCTTCTTGTTACTCTTAACATCTCTTGCTAGCTGCAGCTCCAGGTGCGATTTGGCCCTCCTAATTTCATTCCTACATGCCCGAGCAATATTTTTATACTCTTCCCTGGTCATATGTCCAACCTTCCACTTCTTGTAAGCTTCTTTTTTATGCTTAAGATCTGCTAGGATTTCACCGTTAAGCCAAGCTGGTCGCCTGCCATACTTACTATTCTTTCGACACATCGGGATGGTTTGTCCCTGTAACCTCAACAGGGATTCCTTGAAATACAGCCAGCTCTCCTGGACTCCTTTCCCCTTCATGTTAGTCCCCCAGGGGATCCTACCCATCTGTTCCCAGAGGGAGTCGAAGTCTGCTTTCCTGAAGTCCAGGGTCCATATCCTGCTGCTTACCTTTCTTCCCTGTGTCAGGATCCTGAACTCAACCAACTCATGGTCACTGCCTCCCAGATTCCCATCCACTTTTGCTTCCCCTACTAATTCTTCCCGGTTTGTGAGCAGCAGGTCAAGAAAAGCTCCCCCCCTAGTTGGCTCCTCTAGAACTTGCACCAGGAAATTGTCCCCTACGCTTTCCAAAAACTTCCTGGATTGTCTATGCACCGCTGTACTGCTCTCCCAGCAAATATCAGGAAAATTAAAGTCACCCATGAGAACCAGGGCATGCGATCTAGTAGCTTCCGCGAGCTGCCGGAAGAAAGCCTCATCCACCTCATCCCCCTGGTCCGGTGGTCTATAGCAGACTCCCACCACTACATCACTCCTGTTGCTCACACTTCTAAACTTAATCCAGAGACACTCAGGTTTTTCTGCAGTATCGTACCAGAGCTCTGAGCAGTCATACTGCTCCCTTACATACAGGGCTACTCCCCCACCTTTTCTGCCCTGCCTGTCCTTCCTGAACAGTTTATAACCATCCATGACAGTACTCCAGTCATGTGAGTTATCCCACCAAGTCTCTGTTATTCCAATCACGTCATAATTCCTTGACATCACCAGGACCTCCAGTTCTCCCTGCTTGTTTCCAAGGCTTTGTGCATTCGTATATAAGCACTTGAGATAACCTGCTGATCGCCCCTCATTCTCAGTATGAGGCAGGAGCCCTCCCCTCACAGACATTACTGCCTGTACTTCCTCCCGGTATCCCGCTTTCCCACTTACCTCGAGAGGAAAGAGGGAACGGGACATCTTTTTACTTGAAAAGTGCCCAAATCTGATCTGGAGTCACTGAGAGACAAACATGGAATCCAAAAGTGCCATAATTACAGAATCAATTTCAGAGGCAGAACCACACTTTAATGTGGGCCTGGGGCCCACTGGAAAAGTTGCAGGTATATTTACATTGTTTTTAAACAGCCTACAGTGCTGGGCTGGTGCATTTGCAGAATCTAAACAAACAAGTGTGCTGAGCAAAGTTTAGGAGGCTGGTTGGACTTTCACCTTTGGCGAGGTGAAAACCTCCAGTGAGTGGGAAGGACGCTGCACAGACAGAAGGAAGGACTCTTCCCTCAGAGTTCACTTACTTTTAAAAGCTTTCTTAAAAGCTTTCTTGAAAGCCATAGAAAATTGAAATCTATTTGCAACCACTGCTTGAAATTTGTTTGCATTCAGACAAACTACTGTATTGGGAGACAGCAGCTAATAATTCTGGAGCTCGGCAGGAGGTGTTTAGTTGCCTGAATTAGAGTCTTTCATACAAAAGATTTTATTGTAGAGATTCGCTGACTTCTTTAACAAAATATTTTTTCATGTGAATATTAGTTCTGGTGAAAAGTGGCAGACTGACCGCTCTTTATCCACACGTCTGTCATATGAACTTCAGCCTACAGACTTTACCCCCACCAATGTGCCTCAGCCCAGTCTTGAGAAGTGAGCTCAGGGCATGAGACAGAAATACTGCCTCTGCGATCCATTCATCGTGATGGTAGTAGTCTTGTGATGTTGGCTTCTGCTCACTTGGAAGAACTGGATTTAAGCCACCATCTAATTTCTGTAGGCCACCAAACAGCTTGTCAGACAGTAACAACTTTTGAGCCTGACCAACCTGGATCAGATTTGGACTGGTGTCCTAGAGTTGAAAAGTTCTGAATCCCTTTACAAATCCAATGACCCATCCAGTACCCCAAATTATTTTCCTAATTGTTCCCCTTACCATTAGAAAAAGGTTGCCTGATGCTGAAATTCAGTTCCTCCTTTGTTTAATTTTAGCCTGCACATCATTATTAAAAGTTAGTTCTAATTTCTATATCATTTATTTTCTATACATCATCTTTGACTTCTTAAATAGCCACTCCCGCCTTATGCTATTTACAATGCAATTACTTATAGATTGCTATAATATAATCAAGTTGGATGATACTTTTAGCAAAAGACCAAAGATTCAGAAAATAAATGCAAAAATACCTCCAAAATTTTGACCCAGGAACTGTGGTAATTTTATTACCAGTCAGCAGTTCCCAGTTGTGTGAATCAACTTCTTAATCTGAAAAACATGCCTCACCTAGTATGATTTATTATATAAAGTTTTGTTATACACACTGGGTGAACCTTTCCCTCAAAGAGAGAGAGAGTTGTGATCCCTCTCTTTAATGCATACAAGTGGAACACGCTGTGAGACAAATAGCCCAACTGAGAATTTTGGTGTGGTTTAAACTTTAATTGTTTTGTGTTAAATGGACTGGATATTGTTAAGATGTAAAAACAGTCTTTTGCTACTAGCTCAAAAGTTATTGGGTATAAGTCAATCTTTTACACAGTTGAGGCCCATCATTTATTTCCCTACATTTTTTTTTTTTTTTTGCTTGATGCATAGATGTGACAACTTGTCACAGGCTAGTGACATCTATTTCCAGTATGTAAGAGGATGTATGGGCGAATGACAAGATCATGACCAGGCAGTTGGCTAATTTTAAGAAACTGCTTAGGCCTTATAGTGGCCACTGATGCCAAGAGTGGGCCTAGACAGAAGGTTGGAGGCAGCTTCCTCTAAAGTGAGCTCTACACTACGTCTGGTTTTGTATTCTGAGGGAGCTGATGGCATGTAGTTGCAAAATGATCTTTCCACACACTATGGTCATCCTGAGTGGGACTTCCCACACTGGCCACAGGCCAAAGCCTGCCCAGGTTACTGAGGATTGGGCCACACTGACTGTATCCAGAGTGAACCATCTAACTGGCCCCAAAGCTATGAAGGTAAGGGCCTAAAATGGAGTAAGTAGGAGAGTTGCCCCCTATAAAGGTCAAGACAAAGGGGAAGCCTGAGTGCTCTCTCAGGCCATCAACATCATCTGAAGCAAGTGCCCCTCTTAGTCCCCATGGGCAGGCCACCCCAGGGAGGAACAGAGGAATACTTTGGTCCTTCAGCTCTTCCAGTCTGAGTGGTCTAGGTGCACTCATCTCTCATCAGTGCCCCCTGGTTGAGTGTGCATGTGCCTACAGCTATTTCCTCTGCTCCCGGTGTCCCGTCGGCCGCTGTGCTTGTCAGGCGGCTCTTCGGTTACTCAGCCCTCCAGCTGAGTCACACTCAGTCCATGTGAGAAACTGAAAAAAAACCTCCAGGGTACACAGTACAAAATGTCTCCAATGTCCTCCAGCCCCCCCGGGCTCAGTCTTCTAAAACAGTCCAACAGGGCCCATTGTGGTATGCACAGTTGGTGTGTCCTTCTTTGCATCCCTCCCCAGGCTCAGACGTTAACCAGTCCTATAGGGCTCACCATGGTACCCACGCTTGGTCCGGCTAGGTTGCAAGGCTCCTACTCTGGAACTGAGCAGCACCCCAGGGGGCTTCTTCCTGGGGACTCCTAACCTCTACTGGAGTCCTCAGTGACCCCAGCCCTTCTGCTGAGCCGCCCCTCTGACTCAATTCGCTGACCACAGCTCTCCGCTGAATCAGTCCCAGTGCAGCCCCCTTCCCCAGAGTGCCACAGATCTAATTCCCTTTCTTAGGATGTAGCCACTTCCCCCGAGTGGCTGCTCTGCGTTCGAACCCAGGGACGCTTTAAGTATAGCAGCCTCATTTTGCATTCGTTTACTAACTGTTGCTCTACATTTCCCCGAGCCAATTCCCCATAGCCCTTCTTCATTGAGTCCCAGCAGCCAGCCAGAAGCTCCTTCCATGCTCCCCTAGTCCCTGCCAGTAACTACCTGCTTGGGCTCTTGAGGGCCCTGAAGTCAAACAGGAGCACCTTTTGCTCCCCCAATCCATGCTAGCAGACTGAACTCACACTGGCCTTGCAGGTCCTTTTATATGGGCCTGCTGGGCCCTGATTGGCTGCTCGCTGCAGCCTCTCTAGCCCGCTTGGAAGACCTCTCTACTGCTCCTTTCCTGGGACGAGTGTGGCAGGATACTGTGGCCTCCAGAAAGGGGCCTCTGAGCCTAGTCCACTCCATCACACCCATGAATCCCCTGAAAGCCAACAGGCAAGGGGTTTACAAGAATTTCCTGATTCTGGTATTTACATTCTGGTTCACTAAAGAATGTCATGTGAGGTCTCAAAGGAAATCCAGGGTTACAATGGTCAGTAAAATCACTGTGAAATGTATGTACAGGTACTATGCAGGGAGTTATGTACGTATACTCAAAAAACGCTTTAAAGTCTGAAACAAAGCAGAATTGACAAACAGGTTTCCTGTCAGATCAAATATGTTCATTCACCTGTTGGCATATAGATTAAACATTTTAAGCTAACAAAATGGGGGCACATTTGCACATGAATCTAACAGAATGATATGAAGTCAACAAGGAAAAGCACACAGCAGGGGAAGGTTTGCAGGACTATATCTGAGGAACAGAGAAGACACCCCATAATCCTGCACCTAGGAAGTGACTAGGCAGTGCATTTACATTTATGAAAACAGGATCTCAACCAGCCTTGGTTGAAATACTGCAGATGACTTTTGGGGTGAGACAAACTTCTTTAGAGAGGAGGTTTAGTCTCTAGAAAGCGTGTTATGATTTTGTTTTTACATGTAACCTTTTGCTTCCATTTTCCTTACTCACTCTCTCTTGCATCATGAGCAAACTTATCCTTGATTTCACTATAAATATATCTCAGTGCTGTGGTATTACACAAGGATCTGATCCTGAGTTGGATCATACAAGCTGGTGTGTGCAGTGTTTTCTTGGGGACAGCAAACCTGCTATGTCTGTGACTGTTCAGTGGATAAGGTGCTGAACACTGCAGGGGAACCTTTGCAGGAGCTCAGGGACTGGGCTGCACCTATTGTTAACCTGCAAGACAACAATAGGGCTGGCATAGCCCAGAGGAGGGTGCTTGGGTGGCTCACAGGCTGGTGGTATCAGGGATCTGACACCCAGTTAAGCCCAAGCAAGTGTCTTTCATGTGGGAGGCAGGAGGGTAACAAGATGACTCACAGTTGTGGGTGCCCCAAGAACCAGCACAGACTCATGCTGGTGACAAGCTCTACAATAAAGCTATTACATCATCTGTGGCTGTAGACACACTCCTGCGTCACCAGTAACTGTAGCCACAATCCTGCAACATGTGACACCAAGAGCACAAAGCAGAAGAAATTCAAATCTTTTTAAGTATCTTATTTTCCCCCTTTTTTTCTTTTTTCTTTTTATTTTACAGAAAGACCTGTCCATAGTTCTGTTAGGGTGTGTGTGTGTGTTTAAAAAGTCCACCTTGGGAACAGCATCAGTAATGTTTCCCTAACTGAAAATCCTAATTCTGCCACCGAATCATTCCAAGTGTTTCCTCAGCTAAAAAAGAGTGTTATCCAGAGCTGCTATAGTGTAAGGTGTAAGCATTGCTCAGTAAAACTACCTCTGTTCTGTTCTGAAATAACTTGGTAAATAATAAGAGGAGAACATTAGTTGCCATAACAACATGCGATTTCAGAAGGAAGCATGGAATAACATGGAAGATGTAATTTAAGACACCACTTTGGTCTCTGTACTTCCTTATGAATAGCTAAATTGATTGTGCTCTTACAGGTGATATCTCTTGGTCAAGGTCACCAAAATGGACAGCGATGTCCTTCACCAGCTAAATGCATTTCAAGATCTTTTGATTGTGGGGTTTTTAGACTAAAGCCAAACAGCTGCCTCCTTCAGTCTCTTGATGCTGGATAATAAAAAGTGATTCTTTGTGATATTAACCTCGTGATTTTATTACCTGCTGTAGTAATTTGATAATTTGACCACTTGATGACTTACTTCAATATTGTTCTTACCCTGTTGAGCCATGGATTCAATTTCAGTTGCTACTGTGATTTAATCATTGTAGTGCTTAATTCCCAATTAACTTACTGAAATTTTAGTAGTGTTAGCCTTAGTGATATGTTAATTTAAATGTTAATATCTGCTTGCTTATTGTATAAAACCCATAAAAAGTATACAGAATAGGTTTATTCTTTCAAATAACAACATGGACTTGAACTACATGGAATAAGCTAAATTAGCCAAGTTACCAGAACACCACTTGGCTGTCTCCATAAATCAAAATCTTTATCCGTCACCACCCCATCCAATAAACTAGTATATTTAATGTTAAATATTATATTTTGGAATGTAATGAGTTCTAAGTGCTACTGAGTTCATCCTTGCAAAGAAATGAACTCCTTGTAAATGTGCAAAAAAATATGTTAACTATTTATCAATTGTATTGTGGTAACACTTATGCCCCCTATAAGGATGAGGACTGGATTGTGCCAGGCTCTGTAGAAATGAGCAGAGGGGAAAGACAGTACATGCTCCAGAGAGCTTACAATATTAGCATATGACGAAACACAAAAGATGGAGAAAAACAAACGGGGGAGAAGAGTGAGGACAAACAGTGTCAGGACTAAAAAAGAAAAGGAGTACTTGTGGCACCTTAGAGACTAACCAATTTATTTGAGCATAAGCTTTCGTGGGCTAAAACCCACTTCATCGGATGCATGTAGTGGAAAATACAGTAGGAAGTTATTACATGGGGGCTTGCAAGCTGTAAGCCTCCACCCCAAACCCCAATTTGCAGCCAGCATTTATACATATATTTATATATATACACAGAGAACATGAAAAAATGGGTGTTGCCATACACACTATAACGAGAGTGATCAATTAAGGTGAGCTATTATCAGCAGGAGAAAAAAACCTTTTGTAGTGATAATCAGGATGGCCCATTTCCAACAGTTGACAAGAAGGTATGAGGAACAGTGAGGGGGAGGGCAGGAATAAGCATGGGGAAATAGTTTTCCTTTGTGTAATGACCCATCCTCAGAGGTCCCTTTGGGGACCTAAGCCAGATTGCCACAGGACTCCCTCCCCTTTTCCACTGTGGGTTTCCCTAGGTCTAGGGCTTGCTTTGTTATCTGAGCCCACCATATAAAGGCCCAGTCCCAGCCTTCTCCCCTCCCACCCCCCATTCAGTAGAGCAGAGGTGGGCAAACTACAGCCCTCAGGCCACATCTGGCCCGTGGGACCCTCCTGCCCAGCCCCTGAGCTCCTGGCCCGGCAGGCTCGCCCCAGCCCCTCCCCTACTGTTTCCCCTCCCCCACAGCCTCAGCTCAATGTGCTGCCAGTGCCATGCTCTGGGCGGCGGGGCTGTGAGCTCCTGGGGCAGCGCAGCTGCAGAGCCCGGCCTGACCCGGTGCTCTGAGCTGCACGGTGGCGTTGCTGGCTCCAGCCGGGCGGCTCGGCTGTAGTGCCGCCAGCCACCTGTGCTCCAGGCAGCGCGGTCAGGGGACAGGGCGCTGGGGGTTGGATAGAGGGCAGGGGAGTTCAGGGTGGTGGTCAGGGAGCGGGGGTGTGGATAGGGGGCGGGGCGGTCAGAGGGCGGGGAACAGGGGGGTTGAATGGGGGCAGGGGTCCCAGGAGGGCAGTCAGGAATGAGAGGAGGGGTTGGAGCAGACCAACAGCAGGCGATCATAGACCAAATTATTAAAGTTTATTCCACATCTAGGGGGAAATAACCTAACAACCTACTGAGAGATCTTCTACTTCTTATAGTCTAGGAAGGGCTTAAGTCTGACCATTCTCACATTTCAAATTATGACTGTCATTTTTCCTTTAAAAAAAACAACGCCTCACACGACTCAGTAGATAACCACTTATCCAAAGGTCTTTGGGACTTTCAGGAGGCTTTGAGATCTGTATTCGGGGTCATGATGATAGCAACTCAGGAGCTGCTCTGTAGCTCTGCTCCTACAGTGTTTAGAAGCTTACTGACATTGACTTCAGTACTGCAGAGCTTAGAAAGTCTGTGATGTAAGAGTTGCAGTAATATAGACTTTAAGACCTCTGATGGGCTCACTGGAACAAGAACTCTGGTCCTGCAGAGCTCCTGTACAATGCAGGATTGAGGATCTTGTGCAGTTTAGGAGCTCCAAAGGACTAAATTCTCCAGGATGAAAGCTCTCGTCCTGCAGACTTTAGTATAGGAGCTCAATGGGACTGAAATTTCAGGGGACAGATCCAACCTTCACATAACCCATGGGAATGATTCCACTGGGCCCCAGGCTTTCAATTAACCCGAGTTCAGATAACAGGTTTGACTGAAATATATATATGAGAGAGAGGGAGGGAGAGAGAAGCCAATGAAACACCTGCAGCATATCATGTCACATAGCTCCTGTAATAGCGACATCACATAAACAGTTCAACACCTGTTTCTCCTTGGGAAATATCACACCCACTGATTCAGCTAGAGCCAGTCTCTGATCAGAAACTGCAGCACAACAAATGTTGGTCTGTAGTAAGATTTCTTGCAGCTTAAATTCAACATCTGTAGTCATATGGATTAAATAATAAAATCATGGGCATGAGAATAGAGACAATTGGGGGAAAATGTTCATGAATATTTTTGACAAAAATGAAGGGGGGAGAAGTCAAAATTTGTCATCATTTTTCTGTTTCCAACAAATAAATACCACAAAAATTTCAGTTTCCATTTTTTCAATGAAAACCTGAAAAAATATGTGAAAAACAGACATTTTCCAAGGAAATTTCCATTTCAATAACAACAAAACATTTTCCATAAAAAAAATTTTCAATGGACAAATTTCACCATTGACTCATAGACTTTAAGGCCCGAAGAGACCATGGTGATCATGTAGTCTTACCTCCTGCACCACAGAACCTCACCCACCCACTCCATTAATAGACCCCCCCTAACCTCTGGCTCAGTTACTGAAATTCTCAATGCAAACAAAGAGAGTGCCATGTTGGAGGAGACCAATGGTCACTCTAGTTCAGTGTTTTGTCTCCTACAGTGCCATTGCTGGATGGTGAGGAAGGTGTAAACCTCCAACAATGCACTTTATTGTGCCATACTAATATTGAGAGAGAAGGGTAAAGTTTCTTCTTAACCTTAGTTGACCAATTTATGTCCTGAAACACAAGGCATCAGCCTAAATCTCTTGCAATTTTACTTTAGTAAGAGCAACTGCAAATGTTGTGCCTAATTCTCCATTGCTTGGTGCCCTGTGCAGTCATAGGCCTGTGCAAAGTGTCCTGGTAGTTTTTCACCCGGTTTACCCAGAGGTAAATGACTAAACAGGGTGCTAGGCCATGGAGAATCCAGCCCCATATTTACTCCTTAAACTGACATAGGACCAGATACCCATGTGAATGAAGGGAACAGAGCAGTTTTTCACTCACCTCTTCACAGCCGGGAGCAATTTAAATCTGCATTTACATTTTAAATGCCACACAATTACGCTTAGAACTATCATTAAGCTAATTAGTCCCAACCATTTCTAGGATCAACCTGACTTCCCACTGATACCCCGTTTCACATTCCTTTCTGAACCCTGACTCCTTGTTCTGCTGAAAAGTGCACTTGGTGCTTGGATACCACAATGATGGACAATGTGTAAGTGTCACAGATCCTAGCCAGCACCCCTTCTTGGCCACCCACTAGTACTGCTGTGAAGGGAATACAAGCCTCTGTGCTCTGGAGCCCCTGAGGTGTGCTAAGGTCCTGGAACCCGAATGGAGTCCAGACACTACCCCAATCTTGGGGTCCCTAGGCACATTATCAGGGTGCAGATCTTCTATCTGGCAACTCTCCAAGTTTTGAACCCTAGTCCCTCTGAGCACAGCACTGATCTTTCTGGCTCCCTGGTACTTACACACACCCCTCTCCCAAAACACAGCCAAAAAGATATGAACCTTCTGGTCTACAATTTAACTCTCTCAGGGGCAATGTGGTAGTTGCGGGCACAGAACTCATACTGGTAGACAAACTTGGCCCCCAATTCTAGCACCATTGCTCTTAACAGATAAAGCACAGATCATAGACAAAACAAAAAACATCCCAACCACAATGTCCCTCACTAACTCCCCCTTCCCTTGTGAATCCTTGGGTGATCATCTGTGTTCCATCAGGCAGGCAGGCAAGATCCTCCACCCACCTCCTTGCCTATTCTGCCCCTGAAGCCAGCAGCCTCCCTCATCTTAATGTGGTGCAAAATGGCTCTTTACCCCAGTTCTCCTATGGGAGTCTTATAGATTCCTATAGTCCCCCCTATAGACTCCTGCTAGAGTCACCTGCTTCTTTTGTTCTACCTTTTGGTAACTTTCCACTGCTCCCAACACCCCTTCCGGTTAGGCAAGAAAGGGAATGTCTTCTCCCAGCTAAAGCAAAGCCATTGCCTCAAGGTGTTTTACTTAAGACTAGACAATTATTGAGTGTTAATCACCCACCAATGTCTCTGTGTTGGCAGTGATGTGACACAATCCTGCTAATTCACGGTGGACCCACATACATGTAGGCTTCATGATACAATTTCATAAAATCATCTGCAATGTGTTATACAAAGAGGAATGATCTGAGGAAAGCAGAAATTACCATCATTAATCACTGTCAAAATGAAACTATGTTCTTGCATAGAAAATGACTTCCTCCAGCAATGCTGCCTAAAAGGGCCGGTCTATACTAGAAAATTAGATCAACCCAGCTGCATCCCTCGGGGATGTGAAAAATCCATACCGCTGAGCAACATAGGTAAGCCCCTGATGGCTGTGTCTACACAAGCACTTACTGAGGTATAACTTATGTCACTCAGGGCTGTGAAAAAGCCACCCTGCTGAGCGATGTAAGTTACACCAACATACGCGCCAGTGTAGGCAGTGCTGTGTCAGGGGACTCTCCCGCCAACATAGCTTCCACTCTCATGGGACTCGGGTAGTTAAGCCGATGGGAGAGGCTTTGTCTGTTCCGTGTCGCTTTTGCAGGAGACAGAACAAGAAAGCAAGCACTCCAACTCCGTAGTAAGTATTTAGCAAGGAAATGCGTTAGATTATCTTTTGTTTTGGCTTGTGATTTTCTCTGTGCTGAGGGGAAGGTGTATTCCTGGTTTTTCTTTTTATAACTTTAAGGTTTTGCCTAGAGGAAAATTCTCTGTGTTTTGAATCTAATTGCCCTGTGAGATTATCTCCCATTCTAATTTCACTGAGGTCCTTCTTTTACCTTTTTTTCTTTTTAATAAAGTTCTGTTTTTTTAAGAATCTAATTGTTTTTTTTTTTTTAGTGTCCTAAAAAACCAAGGCTGGTCTGTGCTCATCTTGTTTATTCTCAAGCCTCCCCAAGAAAGGGGGGTGTAGGACTTGGGGGGATATTTTGGGGGAATAGGACTCCAAGTGTTCCTTTCCCTGATTCTTGTTAAATCACTTGATGGTGGCAGCATTTACCTAATCCAAGGTGCAAGGGAGAATTTGTGCCTTCGGGAAGTTTTAACCTAAACTGGTAGAAATAAGCTTAGGGGGTCTTTCATGTGGGTCCTCACATCTGTACCCTAAAGTTCAGAGTAGGAAGGGAACCCTGACAGGGCCTGATTCAAAGCCCATTGAAATCAGTGGGAGTCTTTCCATTCACTTCAGTAGGCTTTGGCTCATGCCTGTGGGTTTGGAAAAAAGAGTGTACCAGTGACTCTGGCCCATAGAGTCATCTACTTTTTTTTTTTTTGTAAGAAAGAAGCAAGTGGGTGACTTGCTGATTGTATATATTTATTTATGCTGATCCTCAGCAAAAAATATCTTATTTAGATCCTATCTGCTTTCAGCCAGGTTTGGGAACTGTTTGAATCAGCAGCATCAGTATTTTCCTACCCGCAGCACAGAGCACGGTGACACAGTAATTAATGCAACCCGGGATAGAAAGAATGGTCCATGGCAAAGCCTGGTTCTTGAAAGGTGACCTGTACAAATGGACCCTGATACTCCCTTGGAGTCAAATTGACGCCATTCTTTGCAGGCTCAGAGCCCAGACTAGGACAGTGACATCTTTAGTCATTTCTGTAACAACAGAGTCAGATGACAGGTGATCATTCTGAGATTCCACGTAGAGTGTGAAAAAAAATCCCTTGGTCATTTGTCCTGCATCGCCAGGCTATTCTAATATGGAAAACATGTGATGCTGAACCTGGGGATCCATGTACGGAGCCTGCTTTTGGCTTAAAGTGGAACTATTGTACTGAGAAAATTCTCAAGCATGTTTCAAAGAAAGACCAAAATAATTTGCCTTCCTGTCATTTGTCAGCCCGTTTCCATGTTGCATTGGCTGGATTACTGAGGATCTCTATGCTCAAAGGATGGGAGGCAGCATGGATTAACATATGTGACTTGGAGTCAGGAGATCTGGGTTCTATAGCTGACTGTTGGGTCAAGTCACTTAACCTCTTGGTGTCCGAGTTTCCCCCCTGTACAGTGGATTAAGTTGGGTTGTAGCTGAGGCTGTGTCCCAGTGGAAGCCCCTCAGCATAGACTCCATTTGTCTGTTTTGGCTCCAATACAATATGGTCTTCACGTGATGCGAAATCAAACTCCAACTGAAGTCAGTAGAAAAATGCTCCTTGACTGCAGTGGGAGCTGGATCCAGGTGCCCAGTTCTTCCCTCCACAAGATATGAGTAACTCCTGCTGAAGTCAGTGGGAATTACTGCAAGGGGAGATCGAGGCCCCAGGTTTGCCTTTTGACTTTCTGACATCATCATCAGCCTTCCCAGCTGGGTTCCTAGAGTCTGCTCCAAAGCCCACTGCACTCAGCAGCCCCCTTTGCCACTGGCTTTAATGGGCTTTGAAAAAGGCCACAGAGTGGGGCAGGAGACACTGAATTCATGCAAGGGAAGCAATCACATAGTTCTTATTTCCTCTAGTCATGTGGAGGAAAGGCAGTCTTCCGAGACAGCTTCTAGCCACTCTTTACCTTCAGTTTCCCCATGAACTCTAACCCACCTGTTGCCCTTTGTACTTTTGTAGTGTTTAAATGGTGCTGTACACCTTTACACCTAGCAATAACAACTGTTGTTTTTAAAAAGAAAAAGCTATTTTTAGCACGCTTGCCAGGGCTGATCTTCATCATCATCATCATCTATTTTCTTGAGAGCCGTTTGGTTGACTGCAATGGAGCCATATTGAGTTACACTAGCTGAGGATCTGACCCTTGATTTTTTTTCTCTCAAACTATACAGCTAAAGAAATGTATGCACAGTAGGGGTTCCCAAACTTTTTTCCCTGAGGCCCACCTGTGCAGCTGCAATAGGCACGGTGGCCCACTACTAATACTTCTTGAGGAAAATTATTAATTTTATTTACATGCATATAAACTGCAACACTGTACATGAACAATGCACGTTCTCTTTTCATTTTAATGTAAGCAATTGTGAGAATAGAATCCCTAGCAATATACAGTCAAGGAAAAGCTTCAAGATCTTTTGAAACCAAGCAGCTTTAGTAAAGCTACACTTTAAAAAAATGTCGAGAGCAAAATGTCGTGTTCCAACAGGGAAAACACAATTTTGTATAAAACTGAACAATAAGAAACATAACAAGAGTAACAAAATTGTGAAAAAATATGTGTTAGTATTTGTTGATTTTAAAACAAAATAGTCGTCCGACTTTGAACACTATCTTGTATTTTCACATTTTTTAGTGTAAAATCTGAATTTCTGTGCTGTGTAGGTAAAGCCCCAACCCTACTGTCTACTAATTAGAAAAGAATCAAATACTGCAAATAAAAATACAAAATAACAGTTATATTATAACTCACTGAGGCAACGGGTACTCATCCGATCTGGTAAAGGAGAATCCAAACTTCAAGTATATATCATTGTATATTCTTATCACTTTCTTTTTTTGGCTGGCTCATTTCGTGTAGCTGTAGATGGTCCGGAACCTTCATTATCTTCTCCCCCAGTGCACCCTTCTCGTTTTCAAAAAATATATCACTCCATGTCAGATTGAAACACTGGTTCCCATTTTTTACAGTTGTAAATGGCAGGCTGTGTGTATATTGCTAGGTTACCTTGCAGTGCAACGCAGCACTGTACTCGTGAAAATCAAACTTGACATATTGCAGCTCGGTTTGTTAAAATAAATGAATAAATAAAGTTTTTTTCTATACCCAGTCCAACATACACAACTCAAAACATTACATCTATAAGCTTTTACTTTGATTACACGAGTCACACGGAGTTAAAGATTTACTAACTAAGAGCTTGGCTGGAGAATGCAGTTGCGCCAGCGGCTCACCTGGGGCTATGTTGGGACACAGCCCACAGTTTGGGAACCCCAATGTATACTTTGTACCATTCGTAATAATTTTAATTATTATTATTATTCATGTTGAAGCACAGGAAGACTATGCCTAGTTTAGCCTCAAGACTTCTCATAATTCTGCTAATTCTAATTACAAATCATTTTCTCTCCTTGCTTCCAAGCTACTGACAAAATTTTCCTCTCGCATCCACACAGCACAACTCTACAGTTTTGCTTTCTCTGGGTCTGCAAGGAATGGATCATTTATTTTCCTGGAAAAGGGAGCGGCGACACCCTTTATTGAAAATGGACATAAAAACATGGACATCCCAGATGGAGAACAAAGACAAGGTCATTCCGTCTGTCTAGGGACCAATGAAGATTGTTCCTTACAGTAGCTTTCTCTTGTCCAGGTTTGTTTTAGAAGTCCCAGCTATGGAGCTTCCAGCCCTGCTTTTGAGACAGTCTAATTGATCCCAATGACAGGAAGTTTTACTGCTTTGCAACCTAAATTTTCCTCTTTGTCTCCACTACTCTTAGTTATACCCTCTTTACTGGAAATACAGTGGTGGGAGAAAGGTGAAGCAATCCGGTACTATGTGCAGAAAGGAATAACGATACACTGGGCCTGATTCTCATTTACACTAAGGCCTTTTTATAGCACCTTGCCAGTGTAAAGGGGCTTTAGTATAAGTGAGAATCAGGCCCACTATTTTTCTGCATAATTCACAGGGCTTCCTATTTCAGATTACCCTGTAAAGTTATTTTCCATCCTGATTTTACAGAGGTGACTTTTACCTTTTTTTTAAATAAAATCCTTCTTTTAAGAACCTGACTGATTTCTCTATTGTCCTAAGACCCAGGGGTTTGGGTCTGTGATCACTTTGTAACCAATTGGTTAGGATATTATTCTCAAGCCTCCCCAGGAAAGGGGGTGTAAGGGCTTGGAGGGATATATTGGGGGAATAGGAACTCCAAGTGGTCCTTTCCCTGATTCTTTGTTAAATCACTTGGTGGTGGCAGCATACCCCCCAAGGGCAAAGAATTTGTGCTTTGGGGAAGTTTTAACCTAAACTGGTAGGAATAAGCTTAGGGGGTCTTTCATGCGGGTCCCCACATCTGTACCCTAGAGTTCAGAGTGGGGAGGGAACCCTGACAAGCCATCTCTGCCCCTAGCCCCCCCACCCCACCGCAGGGCAGAAGCCCCGAGCTCCGCCTCCTCCCCCCTGTCTGGTAGGTGGAAAAGGGGGAACACAGGAAGTTCTGTGAGCTGCGTGTTAACTATAAAGGAGCTGCATGTAGCTGGCAGGCACAGTTTGGCCACCCCTGGCCTAAGTCACATAGGGAGGCTGTGGTAGCACAAGGAATGGCACTGGGATCTGTCACGTTTCAGGCAGTGCGCTAACCCCTGCAGCATCCTTTCCAGGCAGGCTCTTAACAAAGGCAATGGTCATGGGGATCTATATGAGCTGTTTCCAGGGCAACAGTCTCCTCTCAGTGCCATTGCAGATGCCTGTCCACTAGGAATCCCTGACTGGGAGGGGCGGGGTGGTGTTCCTTTCTACAGCAGTTTCCCCCAGGGCTCTCTGGCATGACTCAGACATATATTTTCATTGCTTGTCACGCAGAACACAACATGCTGCTTGAACATTTGTAGTCGCACGCTCCTCTGACAGAATAATAGGTTTGTTTTTTCTGCCAGGGTAAATCACCAGCAGCCCTTGTGCCCAGGCAACCGTTACAAAAAAGGACCTGGTGCCTCTGACCTTTGGGTAACAGTAAGTTCTGATTATTTTTTACTTTCATTCCCCTCCACCCGCCCAAGTGCTCTTCAGTTCTTAAGCTTCAGACAATTGAAAGCTTTGCAAACAAAGACATGTGACGAACCTTCCTCTGCAATTTGGTTTTAATTGGAGATTTCACGCTCCAGGGGTGAGACATTTAAAGCCAATATTAAATCCATTCCTACAGCCAGTTTGACCTCACTTATATTTTGTTCCTTAGTGCAGATTTCTCCACATCCCCACTGGCAGGCTTCCCTCATCCCCTGGCAGGTCTCATGCACCTCCCGTAGCATAGGCAGTCATTGTTTGATCTACCTAGGTAAAGTAGCAGGGGGTTGGAGGCAGTGGAGCTGATAAGCTCACAGGCAATCCCTCAGCAAGGAGCTAGCTCCTGAGCTGCTGTAGACGGGCATTGCTGATTTACATCAGTTTCCCTCAGGCACTTGTGTGGCCCCCAGCACCACTGTATCTGAGCACCTCACACTCTGTACTGTATTTATCCTCCCAGCATGCCTGTGAGGTAGGGCAATGCTATTGCCCCCATGGTATGGATGGAGAATGAGGTACAGAGGGACACAGAGCTGAGTCCCAATCTCCCCTGGCTCTGGCTGGTACGTTAACCACTGGACCACCCTTCTTTTCACTGAGGATGTGGCCACAAAAACATATGTGCTTCCTAGGATCTCGTTCTCTGAATGAGCCTTGCTCACCACCCTTCCCCCACCACAACATCACCACCTTCATCATCATCTTGGCTGATGCGACACAGTCCCCTCGGCAGCCTACCGGGGCTGAAGTGACTCAAGTTGTTAGAACAGGCCAAGGCTCAGCATTTTTTAGTCTCTGTCTCTCTGTCTCTCTTTTGGGGGGCATCAGAAAAGTTAATCCGATTCCTGGGCTAAACAGCCGCTTCATAAAGCCACAGCAGCAGTCCTTGAGCTTTGCATGCATTCATAAGCCTCATTATGTAAATGTGGCATTAACTGCATCGCAAGCACACCCTGTATTTGCAGATCCCATTGCAAATGAATAGATCTGGTGGCATCTGGAGGCAGAGCTGGCTGCACCTAACACAAGTAGCTTGCTCAAGCAGGACAGAGAGCAGGAGAATGAGTACTTAGACCATCAGTGACCTCTCCCATAGACAAAAGACATTCCAGCTCCCGGCTGAATCAAATGAGCACTGCTTTCCAGCAACAAGGCAGAAGTGGGGTTAATTTTTTGTCCTTCAAAATATATCTGCATTTAGAATTTGTATCCCCTTTAGTGAATGTGCTGATCAGCCACACTCCCACTGATGTTAGGTGGAGCCACGTGTGCTCTTTACCTCTGAATATCAGGCCATGCTTTAGGAAAGTGATGAGCACAAAGCATCAGCTTGAGTCAGGCAGCTGCTTTGCCTATACAGAGACTTCAATATACCTGATCTATAGATCACCACTCCCCTGTGATTCCAGTCCTGGGCCCTCACAATTCTACCAGTGCACTCACTCCTGGCCTGCAGTCCTGGATCCTTGCTAGCTGTGTAGCAGCTTTGTGATGTGGACAAATGGGAATTAAGAGAAAACTCAGAGAGGTCAAGGGGACAGTCCTCACTGAGGGCAAACCAGGATCACTTTATTGGTGTCAGTGAATTTACACACATTTACAGTAAGCTGAGGATCTGACTCATTGTCCTTTGTGATGACTACAGAAGTGAGAGTCTAATGAACAATGCCACTGTGCCATTTAATCCCTGTGGAATCTCAGTTCTAGGAAGCTGGGTCCTATAGGTGCTCGGTGTTCGTATGAAACAGGGCCCAAGGAACAATCTCAGAGCACAGACGTTCCCTCCTTAGAAAGTGGGATTTTTAAAGACTAATGCCACAGTTATCCATGCATTTACTCTAGCTGCCAAACTGTTTTTCATTTCTCCCTGGCTTCCTCCTCCAACCCGCCTTGTAAATAACACAGACAGTAACCAAGAACGATAGCTCCTCTTGTTGGTTTAATGTTTTAATGCCTTTGTGCTCTGTGTGTCATGCTGGAATACTAAGCGTAGACTCTGATGCAATGTTTTAGTCCCTGTCTGCAATGGCCGATGGGAGTTGAAAGAATCTGTACACAGCTGATAATGTGGAATCAGAGACAGCAATGTTGCGGCCAGGGATGCCACTTTAAACAGTTTCCAAGTGGGGGGGAAATGATGCTGTCTTCCAGATCTGAGCCTGGGGCGTCATAAAAGGAATTAGACTGGATAACATTTCCAAACCCAGCACACTGGGATCAGTGCTGAAACACAGCAAACAAAATCCCTGAAAAACCCAGCACACATGCTACATATCCAGCCTAAGACCTGCAATAGCTGCAAGTCATTACCATTCAATGGCTGTTTGGTGGCCTATGTGAAATAAATGTAATAAAATGAAATGAAATGAAATAAAACGGTCTCAAGCCCGTTTCCAGTGAAAAAACCACAGCAATTAGCAGTAATTGGTCCCTTTGTTGTCAGCAGCCGCAGAATAGTTGATGAGTGAATGAGCCACAGGGACTCAACTGTCGTCTCAGCTCCTACGGGTTCTCTCCAGGTCAGGCTTGAAGGGTATGTCTTTTCATATGGTCCACCAGCCATAGTGCCACTGCCCACACTGTACCTGTGCTGGGGGTGAGAATGCCATGGCTGTCCATCTTGAACTGCACTGAATCCACTCCAAACGTGTACAATAAAATAAAGACATTATCTGTAGGGCCGAGATGATTTGCTTAGTAGGAAAAATATAGTTGAATTCAATATCCCAGTGTATGGTTATGACTGTTCCACTCCAAAACCAAAGAACACCCTAAAGTCTTAGAGGACTGGTGGAGAACTTGGAGCCAGAGCAGATGGAGGGGGGGGGGGGAGACTTTCTCCATGGCTGATGGCTCTGCTCCCTCATCCAAGGCCCACTGAAGTCCAGGGAAAGTCTCCCACTGAGATCAGTGGTCTCTGGATCAGGCCTTCAGGCAGTGGGGATATGTTTGTAAACAACTGAGTCCCAAATTAGAGAAATCTAAAAACATGACATGCTTTTCTGAGCTATTGCCTTTTATTACTTATATAGTGTCATAGAGTAGGTGCACACGGCTCTTGGCAAACAAGGCAGGAGAGACAAGGTCACTGTCCCAGAAGCCTTGCAATCAGCATTAGATACAATACAAACAGAGGGTCCAGTGAGAGGGTGGGTGCAGGCAGTTTCAGAGCAGAAATTTGAGAAGCCAAGTAAAAGAAGACTGACTGGAGACCAGGAAGACGTTGCTTGCCCTATGGGTAGGGGTCTGGAATGCTGTTCATTCTCCCAGCTAATGACTCCTGAAAGGAGACCCATAGGAATTGACTTCATATATAATGTACCAGATTCCCTGCCTCCCAAAATAAATCCTGGGGTAGGGGAAAGGAGGAGGAAATCTCTGTGAGGTTCCCCTTGTGGATACTGTCCAACATTTCATCAGGGGGTGGGGTTTGCATTTCCCCATGAAATCTGCCATGGGACCTGCTACCACATGAAAACGATTAATAATGGATGATTTGTGCTGTTAGGATATGTTCTTTTGGTTGATTGAACGCATCAGTTTGCTGGGTCAGTGTTTGCTCAGCAGGGATGAGCCTGAACCCAAACCTTAGCCCTGGACAACTCCAAACTTTGAAGATGTTTGGATCCAGGTCTAGATCTGAATTTTGTAGCTTGGCCAATACATCTATAGTGGATCGAATCAAATGCTGGATCCAGCTTCCTACAAACGTAGAAGTTCAGATTTGCATCCAATTTTGTAGCTTAGGTTCCTTTCTTTTGCTTGCTGGGAGTGTTTGGTAGGTTTCACTTTAATTCGTTTCTCCTACTATCTGTTCATGCCTCCTTTCCTTATGTATGATCATTCTTCCTGCTTGTATCTTTGTATCTAATACCTCTTCATTGACTTGTTCCCGTCTGTTCTTTTCTTTATCCATTTTCTTTAATCTGTGGCCAAGCACTCTTAACACAGACTAAAAAAAAATAATTGAAATCAACATTACCAACTGGCTTGGATTCACCTGGCACATTGCCTATCTTTCAGAAAGATATTTGATTTACGGTGTAGGCTTTTTAATTTGGAAAGTTATTTGGGATGTTATTGCCAATTTCTTGACTTGTTTATTGACTTCAGACGTACGTTGGTCATCACAGCGGTTTGAATCCGAGTGTACTGTACTGTATGTTGTTTTACAGAATTTCACCACTGAAAATTCATAAGATTGCTTGGTAGTTCTCTTCTCTTTGCTCCTATTCTTGGCATTCTGTGAGCAAGGGAAATGCTGGGTTAACATGCTCTTGCTCAATTTGTTTCCTTTGAAGTTCCCCCCCTCAGTCCAGGCTGCCAGTTACTTAGGGCCAACTTCTGCCGCCTTAGTGATTTGTTTTGCTCACTCACGGCCTGCAGATTCTGGCCCTGCATCTGGGATCTCGTGTCCTGATCCTACAAAGGTTTATTCAGGTACATATCTTTGTTCATTGCGAGTAGCCCCATTGATGCAGCGTGTAAAGCTAAGCACCACACACATTTTTGCATGAATGGAGGACTAGGGAAGAACGCCCATTGAACTCAATGGGGGATGTCCACTTCATAGTAGGGTTTTTTGCTGGGAGGACTGAGGCCTCCTAAATGTATTGTGTGTGGAATCTAGGTTTTTTACATACATGATACAGGTGGTAAAATCCTGTGTATTCTTTTACAATGATTTTGTTTCAGATAGGCTGGACAAACTCTGCTCCCAGCTCGGTGTGACTGTGGAGTGTCTCCACTGACTTTAGTGAAGGCTACATTTACACCTGAGTAACTGAGAGCAGACTGACCCCCTGACAATATTGTTTACCCCTATATTGTCTTTGTGTGATTAGTGCCCAGATCCGCCACTCTTACATTGAGCAATATGGGTTAGTCCACAAATAGTCTCATTGATTTCACTGGGTAAGGCACAGTGCTATTCAACATGAGTAAGGGGGAGAGGGGGCCTGAATCAGGCTGGTGGGCCCCAATCCTGGAAAAATGGATGTACGTGCTTAACTTTAAGCATGTGAGCAGCCGCAGAGACTTCTCAAAGCAATACCCTGGATTTCTGTGGTGGCAAAGCATACATAAGCACGAATAAAGTAATATCCTCCTTTGTCATTGTACTGTCTCCTGGAAGGGAAATCCAGGCACGCTCAGAGCTACAGGCCTGGGGTGTTATTAGCAGAGCTCTTTCTGCCTCCTGCCCGTGCTAACAGCTGAGGCACAAAATTCCATTGCCAGTAGAGTTGAGGTTCTCAGGTTTAAAACAGTCTGGGAGTCTTAAAGGGGAAGACCACTGCAATAACCCATGGCTGGTGGGATAAAGATGGGCTAGAAATAAAATTTTAAAATGGAAGGATTCACTGGCTGCAAGCTCAGGACCCTTAGATATTTAAACAAGTTATCCTGAGAGCCAATTGATGTCCTGCCAGAGCACTTCCTTATACTGTGTACTGGTTTCCCTTCAGCTGTGTTGGCGTTTCTCTGCTTGGAGGATGCTGTGCCAAGGTTATCTTATGTTATGAAATCCCAAGCACTTAACTGAAAGAGGTTTCGATTCCCTCTTGATCATCCAGGAAATATGCCTTATTTCAGCATCACTTACTGAACATTGGGGTGGGGGGTTAAATATGTGAAAGATAGCAACATTGTACAATTTTATCACTAGTTTCATGATATTTGGTGTTTTGCTTAAAGCTCCAACTCCTGGAGTCAGGTGATTACATGAGAACGTCAGCTTTTATTCCTAAAAAAGTACATGTCTAGCTTTCATGCTTGCAGAGAAAAGCTTGACAAACATGATCTAAGTGTACCTTGAAGGCTCAGAAATCAATAGGCAAAAGGAAAGAATCCAAAATTAATTTTTAAAAGTCTCTTGATTTTTAAGCCAAACTCATGAGTTTTTGAGGGCCCAACTCATTATTTTGGGATTGGCAATACTGTTCATACTCTCCTCAATTACCCCTGCCCCCTCTCTTGCCTCTGTCTTCATGAGGACAACACCAGCTAGAAAGAGTGGGTTTGTTTGGCTACAAACTCAATTCAATCTCAAATTAAAGGAGACTTACATAGGGGAAAATTGGTTTATGCCTCCCTGCACCTTTTAAAATTATTTTTTTCTCTTTGTAATGTATTAAAATATGCCTGAAAAGTTTTTTTTATTGTTTATTAAATGGTCGTTCACCCCCCAGCTTGTTTCTTACCTTAGAAGCAGCAGGTCTGTAAAGGCTGGTCTTCCCTAGTTTTGCTAGAGAACCCATTGAAAATGCCAGAGATGCAGGCTATGAGCTTCCTCAGCCCTTATCTGAAGGGGTAATGGTGTTGAATGTTTAACAGAGACTGCTTTTCTCTCAAGTGTTTCAGCCAAACACATATTAACCCTGTGGGCTTAAGTGGGTCTTGAGGGATGCATAGGTCTTGTGCTGCTCCTCCACACAGGGGTAAACTCCACCCCTTGTTTTGTAGGTGTGCACAGCACTTCACTGCAATGGAATTTAGTCTGAATTAGGGTTGCAGATTTGGCCCACTCCATGACCCTGAGTCAGATCTCATGTGCACTGGTTTTATACCACTGTAGCTTCACTGACTTCAGTGGAATTACTCCTGGTTACTACTACGTCCAGCCATACCTGCAGAGACCTGGTAGCAAGGTACCTTTCTCCATTGCAATCCTCCCAGCTCTCCACCTGAGGAGGCCTCTCCCCAGTCAGCTAAGTATGGAGTGCAGTGGGTCTTTTTATACCACCCCAGCAGCAAAAGGGGACCATCACGTGTGTGGAGATAGCTCCCGTGCAGAAGATTTCCTTTGCCAGTGTAAAACTAGCAAGAGGGCTGTCTGCTGGCCCTGCTCCTAGCCCCTGGCAGATCAGTGATATGTCAGGAGCGTGGCTGGGATGCACTAAGCTATTCTCTCCTTCCCAGGGCCCATACCGGAGAGCAGAGGGCAAATTAGAGTAGCCCTACAACTGTTCTCACTTACCCCAGGGGCCAGACAGGCCTGTTCATGGCCCAAGAATACAGGGGCCAGACCCTCGGCTGGTATGAATCAGCGTGGCTCCACTCACTTCGATGGAGCTATGCTGCTTTACTGCAGCTAAGGACCTGGCCCTGGGATTGCAAAGGTGGCTTAAAGCCATTTGTGCCCCTCTAAACCTGCCCCAAGCACAGGATTGGGGTAACTTACAAATAAGTGCAAGGGGAGCTGTCCATGGAGAGATTCCAGTTTTCAAAGTCTCGCCCAAAAGACTCACTCCCTATAAACAATGTAGAAAGCAATTTATGGGCCTCACCATGACACAGGGCTGAGTAGGACCCAGGTAAAATTTGAAAGTGTAGTTCTGAGGTGTGACTATTGCAAAACAACCAATCCATCCGGCCCAGTAGTGGCTTCATAACAGTTTAACTTCTCTGAGTTAGATTGTGTCAGCTCCACCGCTCTGACATCTGCAGGCTTGCTCTAAAAGGCACTGTGCTGGAACAGCACGAGGCTTCTTTTGCTCAGGGCCAGCCCCAGGAGGTGGGTGTGTAGGTGTATGGGACATTGTGCTGCTGAGGGTCACAACAGGCCATGTCCTCAGTGCGGAGTTAACTTGCATTATCCACAATAGAGTTTCTGAATAAGCCTAAGTCAACTGAAAGCAGCCACACAGACACACACACACTTGAGCAACTGCATCCACACTGGCAGGGCACTTGCTCATGTGTGGCACTAAGAACATAACATAAAAACATAAGAATGGTCCTACTGGGTCAGACCAAAGGCCCATCTAGCCCAGTATCCTGTCTTCTGACAGTGGCCAATGCCAAGTGCCCCGGAGGGAATGAACAGAACAGGTCATCATCAAGTGATCCATCCCCTGTCGCTCATTCCCAGCTTCTGGCAAACAGAGGCTAGGGACACCATCCCTGCCCATCCTGGCTAATAGCCATTGATGGACCTATCCTCCATGAATTTATCTAGTTCTTTTTTGAATCCTGTTATGGCCTTGGCTTTCACAACATCCTCTGGCAAGGAGTTCCACAGGTTGACTGTGCATTGTGTGAAGAAATACTTCCTTTAATTTGTTTTAAACCTGCTGCCTATTAATTTTATTTGGTGACCCCTAGTTCCTGTGTTACGAGAAGTAGTAAATAACACTTCCTAATCTACTTTCTTTACACCAGTCATGATTTTATAGACCTCAATCATATTTCCCCTTAGCCGTCTCTTTTCCAAGCTGAGAAGTCCCAGTGTAATCTCTCCTCATACGGAAGCCGTTCCATACCCCTAATCATTTTTGTTGACCTTTTCTGAACCTTTTCGAATATATCTTTTTTGAGATGGGGCGACCACATCTGCACGCAGTATTCAAGATGTGGGCGTACCATGGATTTATATAGAGGCAATATGATATATTCTGTCCTGTTATCTATCCCTTTCTTAATTATTCCCAGTGTTATGTTCACTTTTTTGACTGCCACTGCACATTGAGTGAATGTTTTCAGAGAACTATCCACAATGACTCCAAGATCTCTTTCTTGAGTGGTAACAGCTAATTTAGACCCCATCATTTTATATGTATAATTGGGATTATGTTTTCCAATGTACATTACTTTGCATGTATCAACACTAAATTTCATCTGCCATTTTGTTGCCCAGTCACCCAGTTTTGAGAGATCCTTTTGTAGCTCTTAGCAGTCTGCCTGGGTCTTAACTATCTTTAGTAATTTTGTATCATCCTCAAATTTTGCCACCTCACTGTTTACCCCTTTTTCCAGATCATTTATGAATATGTTAAATAGGACTCGTCCCAGAACAAACCCCTGGGGGACACCACCTCTCGCCATTCTGAAAGCTGACCATTTATACCTACCCTTTGTTTCCTATCTTTTAACCAGTTACCAATCCATGAGAGCACCTTCCCTCTTATCCCGTGACTGCTTACTTTGCGTAAGGGAAGTGAGGGATCTTGTCAAAGGCTTTCTGAAAATCTTAGTACACTATATCCACTGGATCCCCCTTGTTCACATGCTTGTTGACCCCCTCAAAGAATTCTAGTAGATTGGTGAGGCATGATTTCCCTTTACTACCATGTTGACTCTTCCTCAACAAATTATGTTCATCTATATGTCTGACAATATTGTTCTTTATTATAGTTTCAACCAGTTTACCCGGTACTGAAGTCAGGCTTACAGGCCTGTAATTCCCTGCATCACCTCTGTAGCCATTTTTAAAAATTGGCGTCACATTAGCTGTCCTTCAGTCATCTGTTACAGAAGCTGATTTAAATGATAGGTTACAGACTACAGTTGGTAGTTCTGCAGTGTCACATTTGAGTTCCTTCAGAACTCTTGTCTGAATACCATCTGGTCCTGGTGACTTATTGCTGTTTAATGTATCAATTTGTTCCAAAACCTCCTCTAATGATACCTCAATCTGGGACAGTTCCTCAGATCTGTCACCTAAAAAGAATGGCTCAGGTTTGAGAATCTCCATTACATCCTCAGCCATGAAGACCGATGCATAGAATTCATTTAGTTTCTCCACAATGGCCTTATCGTCCTTGGGGACATATCCCATGGTTCTTTGCACTGCAGTAAGCTGAGCTAGTCTATGAATTCTTTCCCAAATGAACTGTAGGAGAACTTGTCTGTCTTTTCTAGGCACATGGTGATGGTGGGATTGTGGGAAGGCATTGGAGGTGTAGCCTCACTTGAGTGGTGCTATCTTACATCCGCACTACAGAGTGGTCATGTTGGCAGCTGACGAGTTTTGCTAACTTGGGTTATAGCTTATAGCCTCTGGTAGGCCATCCAAATAGAGTTAAAAGCACCACCAGCTTTCACAGGATAAGAGGGAAGGTCCTCTCATGCGTAGGCATCAAGGGAAAAAATATGGTGGGTGATGAGCACCCACCGGCTGCCCCCCTACCAGAACCTCCCCCCAGCACCTCCTGCCCGCTGGTGGGCCCCACTGATCAGCGCCTCCCTCCCAGCCCTACCACTTGCTCCAGATCAGCTGTTTCACGGTGTCTGGGGGCACTGTGGGGGAGAAGCAAGGGTGAAGTGTGCTAAGGGGAGGAGGTGGAACTTGGCAGGGAAGGTGCGGGGTAGGGGCAGGAAGAGGCGGGGTGGGGACGGGGCCTTGGGGGAAGGAGTGGAGTGGGAGTGGGGCTTGGGCAGAGCCCGGGGGGGGAGCACCCTCGGCAGATTAGAAACTTGGAACCTATGCTTTCGTGGATCAGTAACTGGTTAAAAGATAGGAAACAAAGGGTAGGAATAAATTATTAGTTTTCAGAATGGAGACAGGTAAATAGTGGTGTCCCCCAGGGGTCTGTACTGGGGCTTGTACTGGGGCTAGTACTGTTTAACATAGTAATAAATGATTTGGAAAAAGGGGTAAACAGTGAGGTGGCAAAATTTCCAGATGATACAAAACTATTCAGGATAGTTAAGTCCAAAGCAGACTGTGAAGCGTTACAAAGGGATCTCACAAAACTGGGTGAGTGGGCAACAAAATGGCAGATGAAATGCAGTGTTGAGAAATGCAAAGAAATGCACATTTGAAAACATAATCCCAACCATACATATAAAATGATGGGGTCTAAATTAGCTGTTACCATTCAGGAAAGAGATCTTGGAGTCATTGTGGAAAGCTCTCTGAAAACATCCAGTCAATGTGCAGCAGCAGTCAAAAAGCAAACCGAATGTTAGGAACTATTAGGAAAGGGATAGATAAGACAGAAAATGTGTTGCTTCTATATAAATCCAAGGTACGCCCACATCTTGAAAACTTTGTGCAGATCTGGTCGCCCTATCTAAAAAAAAAAAAAAGATATATTGGATTTGGAAAAGGTACAGAAAAGGGCAACAAAAATGATTAGGGGTATGGAACGGCTTCCGTATGAGGAGAGATTACACTGGGACTTCTCAGCTTGGAAAAGAGACAGCTAAGGGGGGATATGATGGGGTCTATAAAATCATGACTGGTGCAGAGCAAGTAAATAAGGAAGTGTTATTTATGCCTTCTCATAACACAAGAACTAGGGGTCATCAAATGAAATTAATAGGCACGAGATGGATCACTTGATGATAACCCTGTTCTCTTCATTCCCTTTGAAGCATCTGGCATTGGCCACTGTCGGCAGACAGGATACTGGGCTAGAGGGACCATTGGTCTGACCCAGTGTGGCTGTTCTTATGTACTCATCTCCAAGAGTTTGAATGTGAGGATGGGACTTGAGTTATGGGCAACATTTGAGCTATTACTTGAGTTATCTCTGCAGTGAAAACAAGACCACAAGAGACACTCTCTGCCACCTCCCACAGCTGGATACTGAATGAGTCAAAGACTTCTTTAGTCCTGAAGAAGGATGGCTGGAAACAAAGACTCTGTTGCTGCAGGAAATCAACTCTGAAGTATACACAGAAAAGAGGTCAAGGTGGGTATAACCCCCAGTGAGCTTATTGTGGGTGGGTGAGGAGGAGGAACTGGAGGGACAGCTGAGAGGCATTGTACAGGGAGAGGAGATTTCAAGGCCTGTCAGTAGATGGTTAGAAGAATGCTCATTTTGGTCTATGAGTATGGGGGTGAATGAGTCATTGAAGAATCTTTCCCATGACAAATGCCCACACTGACCCACAGAACTACCAGACACTTTGCGTCTCTACCAAAGTCTCTGTCCTACAGAGGAAACCATCCCACCCACCTCCACTAGTGATTGGCCCCTCTCTAAACACAGGGCCCCCAGTTACATGGGGCCAGCTGGGCTTTCAGAGAAGCTGAATATGCATTTGGCTTGTGAACAAAACCTGGCTATGTGAGACTTCAGGGGAGGAATCTCTGCTGGTTCCTAGCATTTTTAAAGCATTTCTCCCTTCCCTGAGGAATGTGTGATAGTGTTCAGAATTTATCAGTTGCCCCAGGAAGTCTGGCTAGGAAGAGCCTTGGCAGTGCCTCACGCACTGCTGTAGTCATCAGCAGTCTGTAGCACTGCCCTAGCAAGAAACAGAAGAAAACAACCTGTGCAGAAGTAATAATAAGAGATTGTATCTGAGTTTTCCTGTGGAATTTTTCTCCCACCAATGACTTTGCCTCTCCCCCGCTACTGCAAGGCATCAAAGTAAGTGGTGACACAATAGTTGCATATTGGTAACACCATCCATCCATATGTTTTATAGATATGTAAATATTCCTCTCACAGGCCTCTTGAGGTAGGACACCTAAGTCTGACTATCCCCATTTTGTAGCAGGGGTAAATGAAAAGCAGAAATGAAAACTCAGAACTTCTGGTTCACAGGAAATTGACATTCTGAAACCTATTTTCATTCTCATTCAGAACAAAACCAAATGTATCAAAATTCTGCATGAACTAGAAATTCTCTAAAATGTTTGTTGTGGAAACATCAGCACAGAGTGTTCCCAAAACAGAATATGCTCCCCAGACCCTGGCAGCTGCTGACTGATATCGGCATGATTCTTCTCAGTTTCACTGCTGCCCACCATGGAAAAGCAGCCCTGAAGCCGAAAAGAATCATATCAGTTTCAGTCAGCAACTGCCAGAACTTACATGGTCTCAGGTGGGGCGCCGGGGGGGGGTCCCAGTTCCAGGGCAGTGTGCAGCCCTATGACGCCTAGGCTTTCTAGCAGCTCGCTAGATGAACTGGCAGGAAACTGGACAGATTTGCAACAGACACTTGCCTGTGATTTGTCAGAAGTTTGTCAAACCTGATTCATTTCCACAAAACAGTTTGGGTTTGACAAATCAGAAACCCTGTTTCTCTGGAAAATTTCCAAACAGCTGTAACAGAGACGTTAAAGTAACTTGTCCAAGATCACACTGTAAAGTTAGCAGTGGAGATGGGACTAGAACCAAGATCCCTGACTAAGGGCTTGTCTACTCCACACAGCAATGAGAACTAGGGAGGTGTGACTTTTGTTGCACTCTAACTGCCCCTTGTGGAGCGTGCTGGCATTCTTTAAAAAGGCACCACTGCACATTAACATAGCCCTGTTTGACATATGACAACATCACTGTGAACTGGGCACCCGTCAGAGTGCACCAGCGGGGTCTACCTGGGGCAGTTAGGACACAACATGTCAGAGTGCTCTAGAAATCATACCCCTCTAGTTTGCTCTGCAGTGCCATGTAGACAAGCTCCAAGCCTCCCTCATTCATTAATTTCCATAGCACCTTTGATCCCAAAGAACCCCAGAGTGTTCTACCAGCTCCATTCCTGGGTGTAACCATGCTGCTTTCAGCACAAGACCCAGGCAGGAAGCAAAAGCAGCCTTAAACTGACAAACAGTTCCGCCTTAGGATGCTCTGTCTTACACCTGGGTGACCACGGCCCCAAGGGGTAATTCCAGCAGCTGGGACTAGCCAGACTGCATGGCCAGTGTTTTAACCTCATTTTGCACTCGTGTAACTGATTGCACAAGTTCCAAGGCAGCATCAAATCAGGATCAATATCTTTTTGAATAGCTTTAGGCTGTCCTAAACCTGCAAGCACTCCAGCAGAGAAGGCTTTGGGGGCCATTGCACAAAGTGACCAAGAGAAGCCAAATGCTAGACAAACAGAGGGAGCTGGCAGGAGCGTAGAGTGAGGTCAGTCCCATGAGACAGGCTAGAAGCTTTTAAAAAGAAAGGAGAATATGGCCTAGGAGGTGGGGCACTGAACTATGACTCAGGAGTCTTGGGCCTCACTTCCCCTATCTGTAAAATAGGAATAATGATTTCAACATCCTCTCTCAAAGTGCTTTGAGATTGTCATGGGATCCCCTTATCATACATGGCACCTCCTCCTGACAGCTCTGAGGATTAGCTCCAGCCAGGCATTGCCCTCCTCTAGCAGTATCTCTACCTGGATCCCAATAGGATCTCTTTCACCCTGCAGCCCCCATCCCTCCCAGAGCTGCAGCTTCCTGCTTGTGACTTGGCTCTCCAGCCAGGTCACTAAAGCCCCCCCTATCTGGACAAGTCAAAGACCTTCCAGACCAGCTATCCACTCCAATGCCCTGTATCACTTCCCAGTGGCTGGTAGGGAACACGGGCTCTAGCCCGGGGACCCTATAACAAGCAGCCAACACCTATACTATACTATACTATACTATACTATACTGTACTGTACTATACTATACTATACTATACACCCCTTCCTTGCAACCCCCTTGCTGCTCACAACTCCTGGGCTTTATACAGGCCCCTCCTGTTCCTGCCCAGCTGAGCTCATTTCTAATTAATGGCCTGTTCCCTGTCTCCTTCAGGTGCAGCCTGGGCCATTAATTGGCCTGCCCAGCCACTTCAACTCCTCCAGGCCTTGTGTTGGGTGGGTACCCCATCACTGAGATCTACTGATGAGAAGCACTATATGAGAGCTAGGTATTATATGCAGCACAGTGATTCATTTTACTCTTTGCACTGGGTTCTGCAAAGCTTTTATCTGCAAATTTATGATGCTCATGTCCATTTAAAATGTCTGTAACTATTGACAGCTGTAGGAGATTGAGATGATGATTTGTACTACAGAAATACTTAAGAAGGGGCCACAAGATCAGGACCTAATTATGCTAGGTGCTATATGTAGAGATAGTAAGAGGCAGTCACTGCCTCAAAGAATTTATAAACGAAACAGACAAAGGTGGCCAGAAGGAGGGCTGACATAAATGAGAAGAACAGGCCTCTCTCAAGGAGAGATCTTCCTGTAGAGGACCAAGAATTCTATGAGTTTGATTTAACTCCATATCCTTTTCCATCACTACTCTAGGGATAGCCTTTTCCTCTGCAGTGCCTGTTGTTACACTCTGCTTCATCAACTCTCCATCTCCTCCAATGTCACCTAAAATCTTCTCTCCCTTTCCTGTGCCTCTCAAATTTCTCTTTCTTTTTGTTACTTATTTATTTGGCCTAGTAACTGACTAGAACAGAACCTCACTAATTACAGTGATGCACTCTGTGAGTGATTGGGTTTTTTGCAGATTAGTGAGTTAAGTGGACAAGCAGGTTAAAAAAGAATAACCCAGGCTACCACATTGCAAAATGTACTTAATTCATTTATTTGACAAGTGTTTTAATGATAACATTTCATAGTATGCTAGTAGATACCTAGTACAAGAGAGCTGCTTGGGATGGGGTAACTGAATGATTGACTCCATTCATGTCCGTGTTTCTCTTGATCTTAGAATCTTGAGTTTGGTGCACGTCTTCATTATGGGCCTGATCATGTGCCACTGAAAATGGTGGGGACTTTGTCATTGATTTGGGGACTTTGTCATTGATTTCAATTGCCGAAGGCTCAAGCCCTAAATGTCTCTGAGTGTGAAAAATCCCATATTTGACCTTTCTGGCAGAAGTCATCAGAAAGTCGTCTGTCTGGACTGCAACTGCACAAGTGTCCTTTTGAGTGACACTCTTGAAATCTGGTAGGCTCATGGACTGCCAATTACATGGGGAAGGGAGAACATACACTTGAAAATGAACATTTCCAAACATCGCTCTGAGGCTATGTCTGCACTGCACTTGGAGGTTGTGACTGGTGCTCGTGTGGACACGCTCACACCAGCTTTAATCTAGGGAGCATGGCCAATCTAGAAGACATGGCAGCATGGACTCTGATGTGACTAGGAACATCCGGGATTCTGACCCTCCGGTGGCCTGCACTGCTGCTGCTACACTCTATTTTTAGCCAACTACCTGGATCAGAGCTAGCACAGGTATGTTTTCTCAAGCTGGGACTCACAGCCCCAGCTTGAAGTGTAGGTACACCCTAAGTCTAAAGGAGATTCAGGCTCCTAATACAAACAGATAAAGTTGCTATTTGCACTGATGGAGCTTACTCTGATTTCAAACAGGGCTAAATTCTTCTAATGCAAATAGTGACTTTGCCTGTCCACACAAGGGATTTTCACTAGTGCAGTTATACCAATGGCTGGAATTGGAGCAAATCCCCAATATGGACAATGCCAAGATCCTTGCAATGTGAAATCGCTCTACAGCACAGTCTCAGTTATTAAACGCTGAGAGGTGGGGAGAGACCACTGGGGTTTGTGTGCCAACTAGAAGGTGTGAAAAAGTAATGAAGTGCACACGGAAGAGCTTCTACTGTATTTTAACCTTGTGTGCAGTGGTTTGGGGATGGGAGGCATTTGACACAAAGGTGCTACGCAAAATAATGTTGCGCATGTGCGAAGTGGCTAAATACAAAAAGAAATAACTGCTAATAAAATGTGTGAATATCATAAGCATTTTAGCTGTGAGATGCAGCTACACATAACGTTCAAGGGCGTCCTCTGAGGTTGCAGCTGCAATCATGTTACTAGACTAAAAGGTGCCGTGGGTTGGTATGGCAGTTAACAGCTCCACAGGCAAAGGAGAAGAACTGTAACATCAGCAGCCAGCTGGTGCTGCTTGATGCTCTCTTTGTGAGTTTAATTGCCCCTTTCCCACCCACCCCAGCCTCCCCAAGTTTGGTATCATCAATATGTCTAAAGGTTTTGAAATTGACAGTCAAAGGCTGTCATCCTGCAGATGATGAACTTCCACTGACGATCCCTGCGGGGGAAGAGAGACAAAAGATAGACATTAATGAGGTGAGGGCAACCGCAGAGGATAAAATTATACAAATGAGAACAACTTTGCACTAAAGGTGCCTCCAGCTAGCAAACTCTGTCTGTCAGCCACGAGCCCAATCAGTCTTCCTCCAAGTGTTCCCTGCTGTGCGGTTACATTACGGAAGGCAGCTGAATATTTCAAAAGATTGATAATGCCCTGCCCTGCCCTGCCCCCTGACAAACTTAAGAGCATAAGGCCACTGAATTACCCATCAGAAGATAATGACTTTTAATCATAATCTACCTCCAGTAAGCTTCAAACCAGTGACTAGAGGAGAAAAGCCAGGCTGGTTATGATCAAAAGTGAGTGCTCAGGTGATGAGTTGCTCTGTAAATTGTGGTACATGAAATGGGTTGGTCGTCTTCAGCTGTCATATGGTACTGGGTAACTAAAGAATTCAGACATAGAGTAAAATATTGGCAGATGGCAATTGTGATTTAAATTAGTAATGAGTGGCTCTCCAAAGTTTGGAGGTTTCCAGAAGCTCTGCTACAGCTAATTGTCTGAGCTTGAGTCTGAATGCCGGGTTGGTAACATTGTGAGAGCTGGTCCAGGCAAAGGGGAGATTTCCTTTCCAGATCCATGCACAGTCTTTGTCTTCTGCCGGCAACCCCAAACGGCGCATGCCGCTGTGCATTCATGAAGGACAGGAGGTGCTGTAGCGAATGGAAGACAGATCCTGATCTCACATTTGCTGGGATGTGACTCGATTGACTTCAGCTGAATTACTCTTGACTTATACTGGAGGGACATGAGAGAAAAATTTTGTCCCCCTGGACTCTCTATAAGTAAAAGTCCTTTCAGTTCAGTTTTAATTTACTGTACATATTATTATGGTAGTTTTTCCTCATTTTAACAGAGTATAATTTAGAACAGTGTGTCTCTCACATTAACCAGCAGGGTTTAATCTTTTTTTTTTTTTAGATTTTTGCTTGCCTAGCTAGTTTTGACTGTTTGCTGACACATATGTCGCCAAGGGCTAATACAACGCCAAACTTATTTTTAGATTCAGTTTAAGAAATCATCACCTGTGGGTACATGCATGCTGATCACAGATGTGTTACTCCTTTGGTCGCGTGGATACCCAGAGATACAGATACGTCATGCTTCAACAAGGTTTTACAGCTCAAAATTAGGATCTATTAAACTCGCCCCTGTTGGAATGGAGGCTCTAAGCTCAAAAGCTCAGATCCAGTACCTTTGCCATTAAAAGAACACTGTCAAGATAAAAATCAAGCATGTCTAAAAGAAATGTTCTTTACTTCCTGTATTATTAACACTGTCTATGATATTAAACCAGAAAGAGTTTTGAAACATTAATTTAGATCTCAATCCATCAGACCATTACACAAATTTAATTTTAAGCCCTATTCAACTTTTCGGGACTATTCAGGGTACAGGTGCCAACTTTCATTTTTCTGGGTGGGTGCTCCGTCCCCTACCCCCAGCGCCCCCTGCCCACCGCCAAACAGTTGATCAGCGGGTGGCTGGTGGGTGCTGAGCACTCACTCTTTTTCCCCATGGGTGCTCCAGCCCCAGAGCACCCATGGAATTGGTGCCTATGATTCTGGGCTTACTTTGTACCCTTTGTGCTGTTTGTTTAATCTTTTGCATTTCTCTTAGGGTATGTATACCTTGCCAAAAAAAAATAGGTGTGTTCTTGGCTCAGGTTAGCTAACTCAGGTTAAAGTTAGGTTTCAGAGGCGCAGCCATGTTCGTCTATATCCGCAAAAAGAACAGGAGGACTTGTGGCAACTTAGAGACTAACAAATTTATTTGAGCATAAGCTTTCATGAGATGAAGTGAGCTGTAGCTCACGAAAGCTTATGCTCAAATAAATTTTTCAGTCTCTAAGGTGCCACAAGTCCTCCTTTTCTTTTCAGGTTAAAGTAGCTGTCAGGACATAGCAACTTGGCTTCTAACTCAAATCAGCCCCTCAAATTCAATCCCAGGCTCCTCTGACCTGAGTTAAAGCTGAGCTTCTGTGTCTTAACCTGAGTTAAGAACACACTGACCTATTTTTGCAGTGTAGACATACCGTTAATTAGGAAGCAAAGCTTTGCCGGTCACTTTCACTCTGGTTCTCATGTACCTAGTTCTGTTGTTATCTGAGGAAACCCAAATACTTGTTTCCAATTAAATTAAAAATTTACACTATTTCTAATCCTAATAGATTTGATTTCTTGTTGTTATACGAAACCTAATTGGGAGCCTAAAACACCTGATAGTTTAGCTAATCTATCTGGGTAGTCAGTAGGGTGACCAGATGTCCCTATTTTTTAGGGACGGTCCCGATATTTGGGCTTTGTCTTATATAGGTGCCTATTACCCCCCACCCACTGTCCTGATTTTTCACACGTGCCGTCTGGTCACCCTAGTAGTCAGGGTCTCCCTAGGCATTTCTATTGCACTTACCGCACAGGTAGCTGAATGCCAATGGGCTTTAATGATGATTCTCATAGCAGTTAAGAGATTTCTCACTATTCAGTTCACTCAAGCAAAGACATAGAAGAACAGATGACAAAAATCTCTGTATACCAAATTATTGAACTTCGTGTCAGGCGTGTGGCTGGGCATGACGTTTGTGTCCCACCACTTGCACTGCCAAAACCTGCTGGGTCCCCACAGGGGCTGGAGCGGCAAAGGGTTGCAGCGGAGGGTGTGCACCGTGCATTTTGACATGTACAGTAAATTCATGGCCCACTCCGCGACTGCAGATTCCAAACCAGGCTTTAGGGAGACCTGGACTGGTGGCACTTGGGCAGAACAGCCTGGGTTAGTCATTCTGGCAACTAGAGAGCTGGAAAAAACAGCGAGGTCTGTCGGTGTCCAGCAGCCTCCCGAAAGATTCCCAGGCTGGGTTGCATTAGCCTTTTCTTCTCTAAAATCCCCCACTGCGGCTATCATAGGTTCAGCTCCACCAGTGATAGGGATGGTGGGGCTCCTGGGTATAGCTGGCATTGTAAGCACCGTGTTATCGAACCCTGCTCAAAGGTGTTCAAACCAGCAGCCAGCGCCTTGTCTACACTAGTGCTCCCACTGCTACTATCAATGGGGATAGTGCAGTGGGAAATGCTAAGGGGAAAAACCTAGTGTAGCCATGACCTGGGAGTCTGGTCTCTTCTCTACCACAAGGGAGCGAGGCACCTCTGATCCAACTGCCTGTCTCTTGCGTCGGTTACTCCTGCTTCTGGTAGGAATAATTTCTGCTACAAGGTTGCCAGTAAGCAATCATCAGCCCCAGGCAATTTTGTCAGAAACTATCATTTCTGGGACTGTAAAAGCCTGGGAATTTATTATTATTTCTGCAAAGCCACGACTCCCATGGCATCGTACTGACAACCTTGGCCAGGGGGACTCCCTGGTATGCTGCCAGGGAGCTAGGACAGTCACTGTGGCCAAGGCATCTCTTTTTTCCCTCCTTGTCAGGTGAACTCCTAATTTGCCTCTCTCCAGCCACTCTTGGCAACAACTGGCTGCCTCAGTACACCCCAACTCAGTATCTGCAATGGTATCCCAGGCCATAATGGTGGGTTAGCAAATTGGCTTGGTGTCGCGGCTAAAATAGCCAGCAGTGAAATAGTTAACAGTGTTGCCCTGTAAATTGACCTCATTATAATTGAGTCAACACTCCTATTGGATTAATGGGGGCTGTTCACACTTCTCAGGCCTGTTTTTTCAGACTGTCTACAAATTGGGCGCTGCATTTTTCTACATTAGGTTCACATTTTGAAGGTTATCTCTGCAACCATGATGGCTAGAGAGATAATTTAGTTTAAGGTGGAGACTTTGGAGCACAATAATGCAACAACTTCAAAAACAGACCAATGATATCCATTTGCATGCCAGTATAATCTCATTGTACATAGAGCCCTGCTCATAAGGTGGTAACGAATGCTAATGGTAAATAAGGGTCTGGCATGATTGATACAAAGTAATTAACTCATTCTCTGGAAAGGAATCAGTGTTATATTTCATTAACCTTAATTCTCTGTGCCTGACTTGCAGCATGCTTCAAGCTGCTCACTTACCCTATGTTTTATACCGGTGTCGCTGCTGATTTCAGTGAAATTATTCTGCATTTACGTTGTGTCAAAGGGGTGGAAGAATCAGGCCCATTATAGGTAAAATTCTCTATTTTAAACCACTCCATATTGGGCCTTATGAAACACCGTGGGTTCTACAGTCCCCCTTCCAATTCCCCAGTAGATTAATAGGGTTTCCCTTTTCTGTGTGTCCTTCTGCCTGAAACCCAGCTTCTGACTCATCAAGCTGTTTGTGAATGGGTCCTTACACTAATGAACCAGCTTGATCTACAGTACAGAATATTCACCAGTGTTTGGCCCAATCCATGTTTAAGTTATTGAAGGGATGGCGCTATTCAGTCACATTATGATTGTGTATGTAGCTATGATGTTGAGCCTTTGCTTCCTATATTCTGCAATTACTAAGAACTCTCCCTGTGTGCATAACTTGTGTATTTATAGGTTTCAGAGTAACAGCCGTGTTAGTCTGTATTTGCAAAAAGAAAAGGAGGACTTGTGGCACCTTAGAGACTAACCAATTTATTTGAGCATAAGCTTTCGTGAGCTACAGCTCACTTCATCGGATGCATACTGTGAAAAATACAGAAGATGTTTTTATACACACAAACCATGAAAAAATGGGTGTTTATCTATACAAAATGTTTTCTTTCCCCCCACCCCACTCTCCTGCTGGTAATAGCTTATCTAAAGTGATACTCTCCTTACAATGTGTGTGATAATCAAGGTGGGCCATTTCCAGCACAAATCCAGGTTTTCTCCCACCCTGCCCAACAAACCCACTCTCCTGTTGGTAATAGCTTATCTAAAGTGATCACTCTCCTTACAATGTGTATGATAATCAAGGTGGGCCATTTCTAGCACAAATCCAGGGTTTAACAAGAACATCTGAGGAATGGGGCGGGGTAGGAAAAAACAAGGGGAAATAGGTTACCTTGCATAATGACTTAGCCACTCCCAGTCTCTATTCAATCCTAAGTTAATTGTATTCAATTTGCAAATGAATTCCAATTCAACAGTCTCTCGCTGGAGTCTGGTTTTGAAGTTATTCTGTTGTAATATCGCAACTTTCATGTATGTAATCGCGTGACCAGAGAAATTGAAGTGTTCTCCAACTGGTTTATGAATGTTATAATTCTTGACATCTGATTTGTGTCCATTTATTCTTTTACGTAGAGACTGTCCAGTTTGACCAATGTACATGGCAGAGGGGCATTGCTGGCACATGATGGCATATATCACATTGGTAGATGTGCGGGTGAACGAGCCTCTGATACTGTGGCTGATGTTATTAGGCCCTGTGACAGCGTCCCCTGAATAGATATGTGGGCACAGTTGGCAATGGGCTTTGTTGCAAGGATAGGTTCCTGGGTTAGTGGTTCTGTTGTGTGGTATGTGGTTGCTGGTGAGTATTCGCTTCAGGTTGGGGGGCTGTCTGTAGGCAAGGACTGGCCTGTCTCCCAAGATTTGAGAGAGTGTTGGGTCATCCTTCAGGATAGGTTGTAGATCCTTGATAATGCGTTGGAGGGGTTTTAGTTGGGGGCTGAAGGTGACGGCTAGTGGCGTTCTGTTATTTTCTTTATTAGGCCTGTCCTGTAGTAGGTGACTTCTGGGAACTCTACTGGCTCTATCAATCTGTTTCTTCACTTCCACAGGTGGGTATTGTAGTTGTAAGAATGCTTGATAGAGATCTTGTAGGTGTTTGTCTCTGTCTGAGGGGTTGGAGCAAATGCGGCTGTATCGCAGAGCTTGGCTGTAGACGATGGATCGTGTGGTGTGGTCAGGGTGAAAGCTGGAGGCATGCAGGTAGGAATAGCGGTCAGTAGGTTTCCGGTATAGGGTGGTGTTTATGTGACCATTGTTTATTAGCACTGTAGTGTCCAGGAAGTGGATCTCTTGTGTGGACTGGACCAGGCTGAGGTTGATGGTGGGATGGAAATTGTTGAAATCATGGTGGAATTCCTCAAGGGCTTCTTTTCCATGGGTCCAGATGATGAAGATGTCATCAATATAGCGCAAGTAGAGTAGGGGCGTTAGGGGACGAGAGCTGAGGAAGCGTTGTTCTAAGCCAGCCATAAAAATCTTTTGTAGTGATAAACACCCATTTTTTCATGGTTTGTGAGTATAAAAACATCTTCTGTATTTTCCACAGTATGCATCCGATGAAGTGAGCTGTAGCTCACGAAAGCTCATGCTCAAATAAATTGGTTAGTCTCTAAGGTGCCACAAGTACTCCTGTTCTTTTTGTGTATTTATGCATCACCCTGAACAGGGGAGATGCACATACTGTCTGTCTTCTCTCATGAAGACTTTATTTTTGTTCCTTTCTGTTACTTTTATTTTAGATGAAAGAAAACAATTTTAGATTGAACATATAGTGTAGCTCTTTGCATATTGAAAAACATGCAATTGAAATACCCTCAATTGTTAATGTAAGTTCCCTGAATGTCTACAAACACAGGCATTTTAGTCCCTTTTACATGACTGTAAATTATAAGAATTGGTTTCAGGCATGGGGAATAATCTGAAGTCATGTCTATAAGAATATGGAAATTAGTGTACCGGGTCAGACCAATGATCTGTTCCTGTTGGTACTCTGCTTAAAGGAGTTCCAGCCAGCAGCCAGCCACCAGCACTAGGCTCTACTCAATGGGTCAGAGAAAATAATCATACAATCACCATATATAAAAGCGGGGGGTGGTGTGATATTAGGACTGCTGTGAGGCTTCAGGGGGGATATATCTACTGTTATGGCGGGGTTGGGAGTGGAAGAGGCGTCCCAGTCCTCTTTTCCTTGTACCCCCAATGATAGCACCTAGCAACTGTCTACCTTAATCAAGCTAAAGATGGCAAAATGCAGTCTTCAGGGGCTCTGTGGCTATGGCAATTGACGCCAGCGTAACAGGGGATTGAGGGCATTGTATCCTTCATTTCTGGAACCGTAAAAGCCTGGCTTCTAATTTGTCAGGAAGCAGCATACATCTGATGTGGGTCACCTGCGGCTGATGCAGTGTGGCGCACACACACTGAGCATGCAAGTGAGCAGAAGGAGCAGTAGATGTGTCTCCAGACACAGCGCGCAGCATTTGGCAGTCCTGTGTGGCCTGAGGGAAACGCCAAGCGCCCTACACACCTGCTGGCTCCCCAGTAGCCTTCATGAAGGGTGGGCTGAAATGAGCACCTCTGTCCTTCCAGGGGTATGGGATAGTCAAGCTGGAATTTTAAAGATCTGGATAATTTTATAAACAACAGTATCCAGAGCTAGGCAAGAGCCAAAACTCTAGATCCAAACACCAGTAAACCTGGGGGAGCGCAGATCTACATGTGAACTTCTTGGCTGAGGCCCACTGCTAATAATGCTTGTAGCTGTGCCTACTAATCAAATCTCAGCTAAGATGATCACCACTGAGGACAGGGGGTATTCCTCCCCTCCCCTATGTACAGCCCATAACAATTAGCCAGGTGCATGATGGACTTCCCCAGATGAGGGATAGTGCATTTGATGGACCATTGTTTGATCCAGTATGGCAACCCTATATTCCAGATGGGGAGGAGCGGGGGAAATACCCACTTTTTCTCCCACTTCCAATAACAACACAAAGCAAAAAACAAACCTGTCCACAGCAGAGAAGGTAGTAGTTGCTCCCCGGATGTAATGATCATAGGTGTACATCATCATGTCCATATCTTCTCCATAGTGTCCCGGCTGCTCTGCTGTCAGACTTTATGTCAAGGGAAAAGAAAACACAATTTACCTTTTGGAAGAAATGAGGAATGAAATAGAATTAACTGAGTGCAGATCAAGTGCCAGAATCTTCACCTCTATTTCTTTGAAAGTTTTTACTCTTTGAAAGTTCTTATTCTTTGACAACATCATAATGCAGAGTCCTACACATAACATGGTTTTGTTTCTCTTGCATGCAATTTGTTCTTGGAATCCTTTAGGTAATTACAAAGAATTTAGCTGGTGTAGAGTAGGTCTGATTATTAAACATAGCAGCAACTCTGGGAGAAAGGCAATCTGAATAAGAATGTAATGCCTGTCTATTTCTTCTGTGTCTGTTACTCTCCTCATATCAGTTTGTTTGGTTTAGTACTGCAAAGTGTCCTAAATATTGCCAAGTCAAATAAATACAACCATGTCTCCATTTATGACTTATACGTATGAATATAACAGCTATTGTGTTCCTCTTTCTTCTCTTTCCTCCCGGTTTGTATTCAGGCTTTAAGAGAGAATGATCTGGATTAAATGTGTAAAGTGTAATTTATCCAAGGATCTCAAAGTGCTTCTGCAAACATTAATTGAATTATAGTTACAAGCAACCCTCCTGGGAAGTAGGCAAGTAGTATTATTCCCATTTTACAGATGACTAAACAGAGGCACAGAGAGGGTAGGCAGGTTGCCCAAGGTCATCCATCAAGACTCTGGTGGAGGTTGGGAATGGAGACAAGAGGCTGGATTCATCACTGGGTTTATGCAAGTGTAAACAGAGTTATATCCATGTGAATCTGAAGTAAAATAGTGATAAATCAGGTTTCAGGAGGAAATTCTGTCCCAATCGAAGTCAATTGCAAAACTACCCCTGACTTTAATAGGAGCAGGACTTCACCCCAGGAGCTCTAACTCCCCGTTCCCTGATCTAGGCCCCAGCAAATTCAGCAAAGTCTTTAAGGACATTCTTACACACACAAATAGCCCCCTCCCTATTCAGCAAAGCACTCAACTATGTGCTTGAACCCAATTAAAGTCAATGGGATTTAAGCACATCCTTGAATGTTCTGCTGAATAGGGATAGTACTATTGGGATTACTTACACGTTTAAAATTAAGCACATGCTTAAGTGTTTTGGTGAATCAGGGCCCTAACCGGTAACTATGGGAACTATCAGAAACTGGAAGAATATTTTAAGGCAAGTGTATCTGATTTTTCAAAAAGATCATGTTTACATATTAGCTTAGGCTGCTTTATTCCAGAACTGTTTCTGTGATTAAAAATTCTCTGAAATTACCACCAATGGCTGTATGATTAAATGCATTTTACATTACTTTGTTTACCATACTATTGAGCTGTTTGTTTTCTCTGTACTTAGCAGATGTGACTTAATTACGGGTCATTTTCTGCTCTTGAAAATGAAAGGAAAAGACCATCCAGTGCAACATCACAGTTGGCAAAATATTATTCCCGGGCAAATGAAAATAAGAATCAGGTTAGAATTCTGATGCGGATGTTTAAGACCTTAAAGGTATCAGGAGCGGATTCCATTTTACCCCACAGGCATTCTTCTGCCACCTATCCCTAACCATATACCATCATCAAACAAATTAGTGATTGCAGAATGAGTGCAACACTGCCTGGTCTTATCTGAGAAGTGTGTGATCAGGTCGGTGTAACAGCATCCTCGTCAGCATTCCAGCCAGGGGGCTGGCGTTCAACCCAGTCTCTGTGGTGCCTTGTTGTTAAGTGATGATCCACATACAACAACATTTCATCACTGATACAGTCAGCTGCTGCAGACAACCAAACAGAACACCTGTCCGAAGGGAGAAATAACACAGCCAGGGGAATGGATGATTGCTGAGCTGGGTTTTCTGATAGAAGGAAGGAGACGGAGGTGTCCTCTGTGGATGAGAGGATTTGGGCGATAGGTCTGAATTCAACTCCCACTGAAGTCCCTGAAGAGATCTGGATCAGGCCCAGAGTCATTGTCTTAGCGTATGCACAATGTGCCTCAAGTGTTGGGTTGCCAGACCTCTAGTTTTTGTCCAGAATGCCCAGTCAAAAAGTGACCCTGGTGGCTCTGGTCGGCACTGCTGACCAGACCGTTAAAAGTCTGGTTGGTGGTACAGTAGGGGCCCGGGGCTAAGGCAGACTCCTTGCCTGCCCTAGCTCTGCGTGGCTTCCAGAAGCTGCCACCAGGTCCCTGTGGCCCTTAGGCTCATGGGCGGCATGGGAGGCTCTGTGCGCTGCCCACGCCCTGAGTACCAGCTAAGCAGCTCCCATTGGTTGGGAACCGCGACCAATGGGAGCTGCGGGGTGGTAGCACCTGCAGGTGCGAGCGCACCCACAGTGTGAGGAGCCTCACTGATATACCTAGCAGCAGCAAGGACCTGGCAGCTGCTTCCTGGGAGCTGCCAGTAAACGCTGCTGGGATCCCATACCCTGAACCCTCTCCTGCAGCCCTGCCCCAGCCCGGAGTCCCCTCCCTGCACCCAACCCCCTCAAACCCCAATCCCCTGCCCCAGCTCGGAGGCCCCTCCTGATCCCCAAACCCCTCATACCTGGCCCCACCCTAGAGCCTGCACCCCCCAGCCAGAGCCCTTACCCCCCTCCCAGTCCCCAACCCCAGCTGGGTGAAAGTGAGTGAGGGAGAGGGAGCAATGCTGGGAGGTGGAATGGGGCGGGGGCGAGGCCTCAGAGAAGGGGAGGGGCAGGTGAGGTCTGGGTGTTTGTTTTTGTACAATTAGAAAGTTGGCAAACCTACTCAGGTGACACATGACTGGAATTCATCGCTGAATTTCATAGAATCATAGAATCATAGAATATCAGGGTTGGAAGGGACCCCAGAAGGTCATCTAGTCCAACCCCCTGCTCGAAGCAGGACCAATTCCCAGTTAAATCATCCAGCCAGGGCTTTGTCAAGCCTGACCTTAAAAACCTCTAAGGAAGGAGATTCTACCACCTCCCTAGGTAATGCATTCCAGTGTTTCACCACCCTCTTAGTGAAAAAGTTTTTCCTAATATCCAACCTAAACCTCCCCCACTGCAACTTGAGACCATTACTCCTCGTTCTGTCATCTGCTACCATTGAGAACAGTCTAGAGCCATCCTCTTTGGAACCCCCTTTCAGGTAGTTGAAAGCAGCTATCAAATCCCCCCTCATTCTTCTCTTCTGCAGGCTAAACAATCCCAGCTCCCTCAGCCTCTCCTCATAAGTCATGTGTTCTAGACCCCTAATCATTTGGTCCACCGGTTGGATCATTAGCTTCCTCAGTTTGGGCAGGGTACTGATAGGGGGTGTGACGTGAACACTGATCCATCCCAAATACGAGTGCGGCATACACGGCAAAATTTCTTTTCAGTTGTTCCCAAGTGGCAACCTTAGTTGGAGGAGTATTATTGTGATTGATAACAGGCACTGTATTATTTCTGCTTTGGGGACATCTGCCTTCATGCTCTTAAATATATATCTAGGGCTTCTGTTTTTCAGGGTTTATTAATAGCATTGGCGAGGAATTTTTAACAATTTTTGAATTTTATGTAGATGTCCAAAAATTGGGGATTTTTAGGGCTTTCTCTTTGTATATACTGTAATAAGCAATGTATATCACATAAGACCATAAGAACGGCCATACTGAGTCAGACCAATGTTGCATCTAGCCTAGTATCCTGTCTTCCAAAAGAGAATGAATAGAACAGGCAATTATCGAGTTATCCACCCCATGCCCTCTCCTCCATACCCCTGATCATTTTTGTTGCCCTTCTCTGTACCTTTTCCAATTCTAATGTATCTTGCATCAATGCTCTGTCTTGCACTGAGCTTCTCCTGGCCCATTATGGACCCTGGCAGTAGAGAATAGTCACATGTAGCGTGCTCTGGCCTTGGCCCTGACATGCCCATTCCACCTCCTACCCTATCCATGTGTTACTGGTTACAGTAGTACATGCTGTAATAAGTACTCTCTCTGAAAGCTTCCAAAAGAACTACTTTAAAGCACACGAGAGAACCTTTAGTGCACACCAGCGAGGTTTACTCAGAGCAATTAATGTGCAACACGTTAGTGCGCTTTCAAAATCACACCCTCATAGTCCGTATTCCTGCTCTGTGTAGATAAACTCTTAGATACCATAATTTCAGGGGGGGTGGTTTGGTGTTTACTGGATAAATACCCATTTTTTATTTTTTCTCGTTTTGTGTCAGGGGTGTTTTATCAGTATTTATTGGTTAAAAGCAAAAATCAGAAGCCCTAAATATGTATTATTTTAAGCAACGTCAGACATTTTGCAGTATGGGTAAATCAACTTGACTTTGAATATTTATGTTACTGTCTTATCTAGGGTCTGATTTTCTCTTACAGTAAGTCACTCTAGCAGTGTAAAGGAGCCCTTGAGTAGATGTAAATCGCTCCCTGAGGATATCCCCTGTGCAGGAGGTCTCCCCAGCTGGTGTAGAGCTGGAATAAGAGCTCAATACTGTCCCTGTTCTCAGGCTCCAGTATGGGAGGTGGAATGGGCATGTCAGGGGCATGGCCACAACACACTACACAATGACCATTCTCTACACCCAGAGTCCATAATGGGCCATGGGAAGGTGAGTGAAAGATAGAGCATCCCTGAGGCTGCTCTAACTTACGCTGTGGGCTAGGCAGGCCCTTGCACCATATCAGAATGTGGGGAGTGCAAAGGTCATCTAAAGCTACCTTTGCCCTTCCCGCCTCCTCACTTCCTGCCCCAAATATGGGAATGGAGTAAATGAGAATCAAGCCCCTACCATCAACCCCATGAGTCTACCAAAACTAATGGGATGTAGGCTGAAGCCTTTGAGTTTTGCTTTATTATGAATACAAATGCTCCTGAGCCCCTTTTGTTGTGGAGACGAATGTTATGAATAGGGCTAGGATAGCATGGTTCAAGTTCACTTAGGTCTTTCTGTCTAATTCTATTTTCTTTGACGTTAGCTGTGCTCGTTTATGTAACTCTTCCCGTAAGCCCATATGTCTCAAGGTCAGCCTGATTGCATGCTATCCTTTAGAGAGAGATACAAATAATTAATCCAATTGCTGGGTGGTGTGCTATTATCCTCCCTTTGTCTTTCACCCCTTTTTGGAGTTTGGGAGCCAAAACACAGAGCGATCATGCTCTGCATGTTACTACTGGTCCTTTCCAATACCTGGGTCTTTCTCCCAGAAACAGAGATGAAATGTATGTAAATGGTTAAAAATCTCTCAAACTGAGCTGGCTGGCTTATGTGATTGGTAATGGATCTGGAGCCTTTCACCACTGCTGGAGGTTGCTACTTCAAGGCCAGGCCAGGCTGGTCGTGAATGTAAGTTATTACCATTTAAATGTTGTACAATGGCCTATGTGGAATACCTCGGTGGTCTCAGTCCAGATGTCTGCATCACTGCTTGTCGGCAGCAGTCTCAGAAGCAAGGCCAAGGATCTAAATGTGAACTATCATCTCCTTTTCGGTCAGCATTGAGGCACATTAGCAGAGCAGAGCAGAGCAGAGCACTCCTCCGGGGGTGAAACTAGAAAGTTCTACTGTCCTGGATGTGCTTGTTCAGCTGATGGGGGCCAGAATCCGTCTCGGGGACTGGGTTCAAATGTAGAAATGCACAGAAGAAAAGCAGGCATCCGTTTGTGTGTATGTGGAGCTTGGCGGGACTACATGAATATATATTTAGTAATGGATTTTCTCTTTGTCCTTCATGTTGGCACCTAGATATTTCCTAGAGTTTTGTTTGTTTGGTTTTGGTGTATCGTGACTTCAATTCTACAAGTCGTAGGGTGGGCCAGGGTATGTGTTGCATAAAAGGTGTGTTTAAAGGCGCTGCATCTGAAACAGGATCTTTATTTTAGCTTGAAAGTAGGGTTTTGTTCTCCCTGGGGAAGAATAACTGCATAAGAGGTTAAAAGTACGGGTAACGTTATTTTATTCAACCCAGGGAGAGGTCTGTAATAATAAACAATAATTACGAGCATGTCTCATCCATGATCTCGGAGCAATTGACCACAGTGGGTCAGTAGCATTATGTCTATTTTACAGATGAGGAAACTGTGGCAGCGGTGGCCTGATTTTCAGAAGTACCCTGAGCACCCACAAACCCAGCAAAGTCAATGGGACCTGCAGATGCTCAGCATCTTTGGCAATTAGGCCAAGGGAATTTAAATGACTCCCCTAAACTCTCACAGAGAGTTAATGGCAGGGTCAGTTAATATAAGCAGGGAATATAAGCGAGGGTCCTTTAAAAATCCGTTTAAAAAGCCCACTCGTAAGTGACCAAAGGAGCTAGCAAACAGAAGCAGCAGTGTGAAGGTTGCGGATCTCTCGAGACATCTAGATAGACTTATGTGTAGTGCTGGGGAGTTTTGCAAGGAAGTTTACAGAGGGGGAGCAGAAAGGGGGGGCTAGATACACTTCCCATTCCTTAAACTTCTTTAAACTTAAGCCAGAAAAACACCCCCTGATAAGCACAAAACATCAGCAAAGGAACTAACTTCAGGATTAAAAAGATAAAGCAGGCAGAAGTCCAGCTACAGAGTAGGGGCTATCCAGTTTATTGAACCCAATGCAGCATGTATGATTTTCTGCCCTATGGGCAGGTAGCGTATGTGTGCATGCGGGGCAAGGGGATCTGGGTCCTCAGAGTCCGTGTACGGGCTTTGGAGACCAGGGTGGCTGAGCGGGAGGAGCTGAGGGAGACAGAGAGGTACATAGATGAGACTTTCTGAGACACAGTGGAATGGTCCCACCCCCGGCCTGACAGCCTCTGTGCTGTTGAGGAGGATAAAAGTCTCAGGGAAGGAGAACATCCAACTGGAGCAGAGGGAAATGATCCCATAGTTGGGCCCCTCCTTCCAGATGATGTTGTGGTATCCTTCTCTCACTGAGGACACCTCTCTGGGGGAGGGAACTCCAGTTATTAGGAAGAGACAGGTGTTAGTAATGGGCGATTCGATCATGAGAAACAGAGATAGCTGGGTTTGTGATGACCAGGAGAACCGCATGGTGATTTGCCTGCCCGGTGCAAAGGTTGTGGATCTCTTAGGACATCTAGATAGACTTATGTGTAGTGCTGGGGAGGAGCCGGTGGTCGTGGTACATGTAGGTTCCAATGACACAGGGAAGGATAGGAGAGAGGTCCTGGTGGCCAAATTTAAGCTGCTAGGTAAGAGATTGAAGTCCAGGACCGCCATGGTGGCATTCTCTGAAATGCTTCCTGTTCCACTCACAGGGCCAGGTAGGCAGGCAGAACTGCAGGGTCTCAATGCCTGGGTGAGACGATGCTGTAGGGAGGTGGGGTTTAGATTCATTAGGAACTGGGGAAACTTTTGGGAAAGGGGGAGCCTATACAGGAAGGATGGGCTCCAGCTTAACCAGAATGGAACCAGATTGCTGGCACTTAACATTAAAAAGGTTGTAGAGCAGTTTTAAAACTAAGGGCTGGGGGAAAGCCGACAGGTGCGGAGGAGCACGTGGTTCGGACAAAGACATCCCTTAGGGGATGATCCACTAATGGAAATTGTCTATGTCCTAGTAAGAAGGAGAGGATGGAAGATGATAAAATACAGGTAGGATCTGATGAGAAACAGTCAAATGAAAAAAAGTCTCATTCAATTACATCATGTAATGGGAAACAGCTAAAAATTGACAAGTTTTTAAAGTGCTTAAATAGCAATGCTAGAAGTCTAAATAATAAGATGGGTGAACTAGAGTGCCTTGTATTAAAGGAGGATATTGATATAATAGGCATCACAGAAACTTGGTGGAAAGAGGATAATCAATTGGACACAGTAATACCAGGGCACAAAATATATCAGAAAGACAGAACAGGTCATTCTGGTGGGGGAGTGGCACTATATATATGAAAGAAAGAGTAGAGTTAAATGAAATAAAAATCTTAAATGAACTAAACTATACCATACAATCTCTATGGATATTAATTCCATGCTCGAATAATAAGAATATAGCAGTAGGGATATATTACTGACCACCTGACCAGGAAGGTGATAGTGACTGTGAAATGCTCAGAGAGATTAGAAAGGCTATTAAAATAAAAATCTCAATAAGAATGGGGGATTTCAGATATCCCCATAGTGACTGGGTACATATCACCTCAGGGCAGGATGCAGAGATAAAGTTTCTTGACACCTTAAATGACTGCTTCTTGGAGCAACTAGTCCTGGAACCCACCAGAGGAGAGGCAATTCTTGATTTTGTCCTAAGTGGAGCAGAGGATCAAGTCCAAGAGGTGAATATAGCTGGACCACTTGGTAATAGTGAGCATAATATAATTAAATTTAACATACCTGTCGCAGGAAAAACACCACAGCGGCCCAACACTGTAGCATTTAAATTTCAGAAAGGGGAACTACACAAAAATGAGGAGGTTAGTTAAACAGAAATTAAAAGGTACAGTGTCAAAAGTAAAATCCCTGCAAGCTGCATGGAAACTGTTTAAAGACACCATAATAGAGGCTCAATGTAAATGTATACCCCAAATTAAAAAACATAGTAAAAGAACTAAAAAAAAGCCACCCTGGCTAAACAACAAAGTAAAAGAAGCAGTGAAAGGCAAAAAGGCATACTTTAAAAAGTGGAAGTTAAATCCTAGTGAGGAAAATAGAAAGGAGCATAAACTTTGGCAAATGAAGTGTAAAAATGTAATTAGGCAGGCCAAAAAAGAATTTGAAGAAGACCTAGCCAAAGACTCAAAAAGCAATAGCAAAAAAAAAAAAATTGAAGTACATCAGAAGCAGGAATCTAAACAACCAATGGGCCACTGGACGAGCGAGGTGCTAAAGGAGCACTCAAGGACGATAAGGCCATTCCGGAGAAACTAAATGAATTCTTTGCATATTCTTCACAGTTGAGGATGTGAGGAGATTCCCAAAACTGAGCCATTCTTTTTAGGTGACAAATCTGAGGAACTGTCCCAGATTGAGGTGCCATTAGAGGAGGTTTTGGAACAAATTGATAAGCTAAACAGTAATAAGTCACCAGGACCAGATGGTATTCAGTCAAGAGTTCTGAAGGAACTCAAATGTGAAATTGCAGGACTACTAGTCTGTAACCTATCATTTAAATCAGCTTCTGTACCAAATGACTGGAGAATAGTTAATGTGACACCAATTTTTAAAAAGGGCTCCAGAGGTGACGCTGGCAATTACAGGCCGGTAAGCCTGACTTCACTACCAGGCAAACTGGTTGAAACTATAATAAAGAACAAAATTGTCAGACACATAGATGAACATAATTTGTTGGGGAATAGTCAATATGGTTTTTGTAAAGGGAAATCATGCCTCACCAATCTACTAGAATTCTTTGAGGGGGTCAACAAGCATGTGAACAAGGGGGATCCAGTGGATATAGTGTATTTATATTTTCAGAAAGCCTTTGACAAGGTCCCTCACCAAAAGCTCTTAAGCAAAGTAAGCAGTCATGGGATAAGAGGGAAGGTCCTCTCATGTATTGGTAACTGGTTAAAAGATAGGAAACAAAGGGTAGGAATAAATTATCAGTTTTCAGAATGGAGACAGGTAAATAGTGGTGTCCCCCAGGAGTCTGTACTGGGCCCAGTTCTATTCAACATATTCATAAATGGGGTAAACAGTGACATGGCAAAATCTGCAGATAATACAAAACTACTCAAGATAGTTAACTCCAAGGCAGACTGTGAAGAGCTACAAAAAGATCTCTCAAAACTGGGTGACTGGGCAACAAAATGGCAGATGAAATTTAATTTTGATAAATGCAAAGTAATGCACATTGGAAAGCATAATCCCACCTATATATATAAAATGATGGGGTCTAAATTAGCTGTTACCACTCAAGAAAGAGATCTTGGAGTCATTGTGGATAGTTCTCTGAAAACATCCACTCAATATGCAGCAGCAGTCAAAAAAGCGAACAGAATGTTGGGAATCATTAAGAAAGGAATAGATAATAAGACAGAATATATCATATTGCCTCTATATAAATCCATGGTATGCCCACATCTTGAATACTGCATGCAGATGTGGACGCCCCATCTCAAAAAAGATATATTGGAATTGGAAAAGGTTCAGAAAAGGTCAATAAAAATGATTAGGGGTATGGAACGGCTTCCGCATGAGGAGAGATTAATAAAACTGGGATTTATCAGCTTGGAAAAAAGATGATTAAGGGGGGATACGATAGAGGTCTATAAAGTCAGGACTGGTGGAAAAGTAAATAAGGAAGTGTTATTTACTACTTCTCGTAACACAAGAACTAGGGGTCACCAAATAAAATTAATAGGCAGCAGGTTTAAAACAAACAAAAGGAAGTATTTTTTCCACACAACACACAATCAACCTGGGGAACCTCTTGCCAGAGGATGTTGTGAAGGCCAAGACTATAACAGGATTCAAAAAAGAACTAGATACATTCATGAAGGATAGGTCCATCAATAGGTATTAGCCAGGATGGGCAGGGATGGTGTCCCTAGCCTCTGTTTGCCAGAAGCTGGGAATGGGTGACCTGGGATGGATCATTTGATGATTACCTGTTCTGTTCATTCCCTCTGGGGCACCTGGCATTGGCCACTGTCAGAAGACAGGATACTGGGCTAGATGGACCTTTGGTCTGACCCAGTAGGGCCGTTCTTATGTTCTTGACTCACACTCTACAGCTCAATCCTCTGCGCCTCTTTCCCCCTCTCCAATAGCGGCTGTATTGCTAATGATGCCTTATCTTGCTGGTAAATTGCAGATTTATTATACAACCTATGGCCAGTGAGATGAGAAGCCGCTCTTTGACCTGGTCTTTCCTCATTATCATGCAGCACTTCCTCCAATGAAGCCGTGACCAAAAGCTGGGGCCTTATATTCTATGAAGGCACAGGAACTTTGACCTTATACCCGTGATCACTCAGGATAAGCAGTGGCCCACGGGTGACCGTGTTGCTTCAAGTGCTGTTTGTAGTTGCATAAAGAATGTGGTTTCGCTAAGGGGAATTTTGTATTACAGGTGGCGATGGCTTCATGTGGCATGTCTGCAGCACATGGGAGTTAATTGTTTGTTTAACAGAGAGGAAGATTTTCATACTTTTGGAGTTGGGTATTATGGGTATCCCCTCCTAGCAAGCAGGCTGTGTTGAAAAGCGAAGGGAGGTCTCCTCTTAGTAATGCTTCACGAGAGGCTCTAGCTTAGCGCATGATTTTAGTAGAGCTCCAAGAGAGGAATGCTGCTAAGGATTCAAGAGCTACAAGGCGCTTGGAGCTGCTGCAAAGGCAATCAGCCTTTTATGGGGGCAGCATGGATGAGACACTGGACTGGGCCTCAGGAGTCCTGGGCTGTATCCCCAGTTCTGCTGGGTGGCCGTAGGCAAATCACTTCACCTCTCCTTCCCCTCTGTTGTCTAGTTAGATTATAAATTATTTGGAGCAGGAACCATGTCTTATCATGTGTATGCACAGTGTCTAACACAACAAGCCACAATCTCAGCTGAAGGCCTGTGGACGCTGGCATGATGCAGTTCTCTGTGTGATCTGGGAGCTGCTGCCCATTCTGCAAAGGGGAAGGACTGAAATAGCGCTAGGTCGTTTTTCAACATTAAATGAATTAGGATCTCTTGCACAGTGGCTGACTGATCGCCATGGAGACTGAATTCGTCGGGTGGTGTTCACTGGGGTATATGTCAGCAAGAAAACTTCACTTCTGCCTTAAAATTACCACATTCAACTGGAAGGTATTGAGAGTGGTAAATGTGGGTTTCCAATTCTGCAGTTGCTTTTCTGACTCTGTAACGGCACTGCTCATAATCTCAGAGGTGCCAGGTAAATCTCCCGTGGATTATAATGTGGTTTTGATGACATCTTGGGTAAAGGAAACAGACACTTCCTTTAAGGCCAATAAACTGTAAACGCTTGGAAAATGGCGTAGTTGCTTGCCCGATCTAACTGAGAGAGAAAGCAACCACAGCACCAGCCAGACCCCTCTGGCCCTCAGCAATGCTGGTTGTTTGGAGAAGGGAAACAATCATAAACACGCTGTGCAGACTTTCAGCTGCTCCGGTGACATGTTTGCTTTTGAGAGCATGGAGTCAAACTTTTCAAGAACCCCTATGAAAAGAAAAATATGAGGTCTAATGGGATTACTTAGTAATGACATGTCCACATCTGCAAGGAATTTGTTGCCTTTCCAATTAGATTACATTTGGTTCCTTCCAGAGTGATGGTGGACACCTGGTCTTCCACCACCAAACATACTTTACTTTTGTAGCATTTTCCCGGGCAGGTAAAGTATTGTGTTTTTTCCCTCTCCTGTAATTAATTTAACAATCTTTGGTATGGTAGAAATCCATGGAATTCAAGAACAAGGCTTATCGTGGTAGGAAAAAAACAAGAACTCCCCCAAAAATATCAAGTTCAAAAATCTAAGACTGGAGCAGGCTACTGTTGTAGCTTGTAAAGGGGTGCATATTGAGGAGTTTCACTGGGACTTAGTGGTGAGAACATATGTTCAGTGTTAAGCATGTGCTTAAGTCCATCCCTGTTCTGCAAAGCCCTGAAGCATGGGTTTTAGTTATATAATGGTGCCTTTAAAAAGTATTCTAATAAGTAGTATATATAATCTGAAGAAGTAAAAGGTAAATGAACTTTATGTTTAGGCTGAGAAGTTGGAAAGATTCTAACAAGTTGTGTGCCGGCCTGCTGTATATTGGGAAGACTCTGCCTCTTAGGAAGGAACTTTTCATTTCATGAGGAGCGTCGGGGTAGGATAATTGATCATTTTCTCCTTCAGGTGAAACACAGATGCAGTTTAAAGTGAAACCCAAAATATGAGTGATAGGTATATTGCAAGAGAAGATGCAGAAGATGCAGAAACGGGCATGAAAACGTTTTGAGTGGGAAAGGGGGTCAGACAAATGAGATAAGAACATCTTAATTCTCAAACTACTCTGTGAATCTCTGACTCCTATTAGTTTTCCTTAGAAATCTCCCTGCACTCAGATACCACAGGGAAGGGCTCGTTTTGATTTAGATGAGAGTAGATCAGGGATTTGCAAACATTTTGGTAGCATGAACCACATTTTCTTGTGGCTCACACATTATCCATTGTACAGTAATTGCACACATGGAAAAGTAATATTAGGAAAATATGCCTGTATTGGTTAGATGCCTTTTAATGCAGTTGAGCAGGTGGAAGCAAGAAGGAGGAGCCAGCACCATGGGAACAGCTAGTTCTCCACAGACAACCAGAAATTGTTCCACAGACTAGGCCACAGTTTAGGAGCCTCTGACATAGAGAGGGAGAGGGGCAGTGGGGGAGAGAGATGTTATCAGAATTGGACAGGCATTGAAATAAATAATTAATCTTGCATTATCATTATTATTACTTAAGTAGCTCCAACAGTGGGTAAGATGCTTCATGGATAATTCAGAAGACATGAGCCCTGCATCTAAATAGACCATATATAGCTAATGGCTGGTGGAAGAGAAGTAAAGGAAAAACAAGTGCTGAGCAGTGAAGTTTAGCAGGGTCTTGTTAGTTTCATATTTTCTGTTGGAGTCACAGAGTGAGTGCAAGACCAGAATGAGTCATGTGAGGGGGTACACCTGCCCTGCATTGGGCAAGAAGAGGTTAACCCTACGCTGTGGGCTGAGGAAGCCAGGCCCCCTCTCCCCTGCTGGGCATGCTCCAACTGGAACCCCAGTATAAAAGGGAGCAGCCCAGCTCAGTCTGCTCTGACCACTGAGAAGACAATGTGCGTTGCAGGTTCCTGTCCAGGAGCTGTCGGAGTCCCAGACTGCAGAGGCCAGGCATGCCAAGACCCAGGAGAATACCTGGCTACCCATGGGAGCCCATGAGAAGGAGTCGTCAGAAGCTACACTGGCCAAGACCCCCAGAGAACCAGAGGGCCTAAGGACTCTGGAGCAGACATTGACCTGGTTGTGGAACTGGGAACACAGTCAGTATGTTTTGGACAGATCCTCACTGACCAGTGGCAGATACTCTCACTGCTGATAGGGTCCTGGGCTGAGACCTGGTGGAGTAGGGAGGGCTTGGGCTCCCCTGCCCCAGCTGCCAACCCACCGCTGAATGGTGGCCCACCCCACTTTTTGGCCATTAGGCTGTGCTGCCCTGCACCAAAGCGTGGGCCCACTGACTCTTGCCATTAGGCCCTACCACCCTGCACAGGACGGCAGCCCTATCAACTCTGGCTACTAGGCCATGCTGCCCTACATGGAAAGGCAGCCCTTTTACCTTGACCACGGGACCATATCTCCCCCCAGAGGGATGACAGTGTATACCTGCCCTGCGATAGGCCACTGGATCCTGCCCTCCTGTATAGCACAGGCCACTAAACCTCACCTAGCCACCCCCACACCAAGCCAACAACCAGAATTAGACCCAAGTATTACAGCCTTCAGGAGACTAAACTACTGTGTGCTACAGGCAGAGGACAGGAGGGATCGAAGTCCATCAATGTCCGAGGCCCTTGCAATGGTTCAGTGGGGTTCTTCTATTACTATATCTTGTATCTGTCTGGATAACACTACTTTGAAGGGAGGACTAGGGGTTACAGGCCACTTGGAAGAAACATGTTTAAGGAGGGACTTTAAGGAGGAGAGTATCAGTGGGCATGACACACTGGGTCAGGGAGAGGTTCCAGGCTGAGGGAGCCACATGGGAAATGGCACAAGAGTGGAAGAAGGACATGAAAGCAGGATGTTAGACATGTAGCTTGAACAGAGCAAACTGGACCCTGGAGTGAGTGCCAGAGATGATAGCACAGAGTCAGGCATGAGTTAGACAGTGTAGATCTGACTTTATAATGTCTCTGTCCCCCTGGAGGGTCCCAAAGACCTTTAACAAACTGTGGGCAAAGTCTTGTCAGATCTGCCCAACGGATCTCCACTGTTGTATCCTGCCCTGTTTAGATGAATGGATCTCCAACCCAATCACTGTGGAATCTGAGCACAGAGAGTAGAACAGAGGAGCCAAGATTTGTTGCATGGATCTGCAAGCAGGATTTTACCCTGTTTATGGAGGAAGCACTTCACCCTCCTTAAAATGCTTCCACTTCTGCATTGGAATATGGCTGCTCTTTAACAATGCAACAAACCCTACCCAACATCTGACGACAAGAAATGGAGAATGCCATGTCTTTTTGAAACAGATGGGCAGTCTCCAGGCTTGTGTGTAGTGTAGAAAAGAAACACAAGACGTGATGAACCCAAGACTATTATTTTAGATCTTGTGCTAATCTGCCTTCAGATTTGCAGGGCATGGCCAAGTGGTAATACTAAAACTCTTTGAAGGAGAGTGATTTGAATGATTTCAACTGTTTCATTGGAACATACACAACAAATTCCTGCCTCACAAGAGGCAGAGACTTTAAAATCTGCCTAAAAATGAGATCCAAACAAAGTCTCCCTCACAAGCTGGAGACTTGGCCGGTCTGTCAGTACAATTTGCAAATGCACAGCATCTGCAGACCACATAAAGTGGGAAGGTCACAGAGGGGCATTTACAGATTTTGCTATAGCTCCTTTTACTTGGGCTTTAAAAAAATGCAGTTTCTTTCCCTCCTGGCTGTAAGGAGATTGGATTCTGAAAATTAATGCACTGCTGTTGCGTTTGGTCGGTAGCCAGCCAGCCAAACAATAAGGCCTGCAGGCATGTGAACATCTCACATGCATCTCAATGAAGAATGCACTTCAAAAACTAGTTCTGGCCACAAAGCTATAAGCACATTGTTTCCTTAAAAAATGTGTAAGAGAATTATTTAGTTTGCCAGTGAAAAAAATGCTGGATTAACAACCATGGAAACTGAAGTCTTCTGTTTTGCCTCAGAGCAGGCAGGAGCAATGCAAGCTTGCCTTCTAATATCCTGCTAATAATCTTCCTCCTTGATTTAGAAGGACCACATCTAGGGGCAGCAGAGGAGCTCACTACCCATGGCCCAGTTAGTCCTTAGTCTCCTTGATGAGACTGCCAACAAGGAGACCAACAAATGCCAACTGTGATGATCTTTTCTGAGATGTGGACATCTCTTCACCAGGCCTTGGACTGTGATCACTAATTCATTTCCACAGAGGCCCCCAAACAGCCTATGTACTACAAAGAAATTGGAGAATGATTTGTGTGAGGTGACTAGAGGTGAAAAGTTCCCTACTCTGTTCCCAAATCCCCTGAGCCATACAACCCCCGAGGTGATACTGCTTGGCCAGAACGGAAATATACGTGGTTCACCTTGGTACACAGAACTAACTTCTTCTCAATGCATAAGACAACAGGGCACTGAACTTCCCGGGACCAATGGTCAGTTATGCTACATTGGGAGGACAACAATTCTGAATGCTTTGCAGCAAAAACTGAGTAGACTTGGGCTGTAGTAAATCTTGTGGAACTCACCTACAGGAGTATGGGCATTTCCGGCTGTAGCGGCAGCAGTAAAATTGCCACTCCCGATCGAGCACAGCTGGAAAATACTGGCTCTGGAACCCTGCCACTAGTCCATTATTTGAACAGGTCTGATACCTGAGAAAAGGGAGGGAAAAACAAAAGACATTATTAAGTAATATTGTAAAGAAGAAAGCAGCACTTATATAGCAATTTATATCTTCAAAAGCACTGGGCAAGGAAATGATACAGTGTTGCCAACCCCAAATATTCAAAAATCATGAATCAGGCAAAGATTGGCTTTAAAATGTTAAATTAATGCTTCTTTTTCTTTGCCCTCTGGTATTTGAACATTTAGGGTTCACTGGGGTCACATTTTCAAGCTTTTCTTTGCAATCCTGTGGTGTAGAAATTGACTTTGATTAAAATGAAAGTTGAGTTTCTCATGTAACCACCTGAATCCAGGAGCTGGGGCTTTAATAAAAAACATCAAATATTGTGTGATAAAGTCCCAAGAGTTGGTAACAGGAATACAATATTATTTTGCATGTGAGGAACCGGAGACATTCTCTGGGGGGGAGATTAAAAGACTTGTCCAAGGTTTTGAGTTTGAATCTGCAAAATGAATTGCTGCTAAATTTACTAAACCACTAGGCTAAACGTTATGAGGAAAGTCCTCTACCAACAACCCGGGGTTACAAAAAACTCAGTTTTCCTTGTAGGGCAGACGATGCCTGAAAAGTCTATGGTACAATACTACCACAAAGCTCCTTCTTCAGAGCCAATTTATAAAGGATGGATTCACACATCATAAAGATGGCAGCCATGACAAACTGAGTCAGTCGGAACAGCGCCACGCTCTCAATCACCAGTGCCACTTCCTGTGATACCTCGGAAATTCAAGGAGAGAGTAGGCCCGAACCAGTTTAGTACGTGAGATCACAGCCCAGAATAATGCAGCTGCTGCCTATGAAGAGCAGATGAGCTGATTCTTTCTCAAAGAGACAAGAAAGGGCTTTGCTAATGAAACATCAAGCACAATATTTTCCCAGGGAAAAAAAAGACTGGCCTATGTAATATTGTTTTCCTGTAAAACTCTTTCCTGTAGTGGCGCTGCACAAAGATCTATTATTTTTAATATTCCATGCAAAATTTCCTCCAAGTGGAGCAGCAGGACAGAAGTGCATGCCTGCTGGTTTTGCTGATGCAGTCCTTGTTTTACAGAAAGCCTTTACCTGAGCGATAAAGCCCAACATCATTATTTATCAGCCCATTAAGGACAAGAACGGAAGGGTAAGTGCTTGAGGCAAAGCTGAAAGTAGTTAAAGCACTTCAGCTCAGGCCTAGGGAGGCCCTCACACTGTCCAGCTCCACTGAGGTCCTGCAACTTCCTGTCATCTGCTTCTGCCAGGGTTGCAGGAAACTCCACCATCCATTTCCTCCAGGGCCTTAGGAATCCTGTCACCCACTTCCCTGTGGCCACAGGCAACCCTGCTGTCCAATTTGGCTCATACCACTAGCAACCCTTTTTTCCTCACATGAACCACTGACAGTGACCCATTCCTTTCCCACACAGCCTCTCTGCCCTTTGGGGAGGCTAGTGCCTCTTCCCCATGGCATCACTCCTTGTTGAGGTTGACTAGTGAGGACTATACACAAACCTAAGCAGCCCTGCTTCTGTTTCCATCTATGCAAATAGTCCCACTGGATTCAATACAGTGGATCTGTGTAAACATGCTCCCTGCTGTCCCTTTAAAATAAACCTACAACTGTGAGGAAAAACAGCTTGTTTATGGCATCTAGCATAAATGGGAACACGTGGAAAGGGCAGTCTAAAAAGCAGGCAGCCTGATTCCAAGGTTTGTGTAATGCTTCCCCGGTGTTGGTCATAGAGGCTGCACAAAAACAGTCCTCCACAAATGTACTGGGCTGTGCTGCCAACATGTTAACAGGCAACTCCCACACACATTTGCTTCGTTAGCCCATGATGTAATCTGTGCCCCAAGGGTGTGTGTGTGTGTGTGTGAGTGAGTGAGTGAGTGTGAAAGAGAATGATTCAGAGACCGCAGAATCTGTTTTCCCCACTTCCAGCAAAATACTTTCTTAGAATCCTAACCAAGGAAAAAAGGCAACAAACTTACATTAAACTGCACTTTGTTAGGAAAGTTTATACATTGTGCCTGAAAAATAAACAGAGTTTTTTGAGGGTAGGGCACAGCATTCGTCTATGTAATAAGGAGAGGGGCTGGGGAATGAAGACCTCACAAAGGGACATCCTCTCTTGTGCAAGAGTTGTTTGTTTGGTTATTTTAATCCCTGCCATTTGGAGCAATTTGGTTCATTCCATCCACAGTTGCTCTTCCTAAATATATATTTTTAAATAATCTCTGGCAGAGATAATTGAGCAGCGGCCACAGAAGAAGTGAACTTCACCAGAGGCAGAGAAATCACCCAACCCCTCCCTTCATTCGGGTGGAAAAGTTTTAAACCTCAACTCCCAGGGCCCCCTCCACTGTAGAGGGAATGGGATAGACATACATTACCCTTCCTTGGATTACACATCCCTGTTCAAAACGTGTCACTGTGTAGCTGCCACAATGAAGCTATAATTAACAGGGTGTAGCTTATTAATTACTAGAAACTGACACTGTCCCCCAGACCTCTCACTGCTCCAATCCCCCACCACTGCCTGCCTACCATCATTAAGGGCCAGATTCTGCTGCCCTAACAATGAGTAGTATCTTGGTCCCCAAACAGTCTCCCGGAAGCCAGTGGAGACACTTGTGAAGTAAGGGTGCTACTCAGCATGACTAAAGGTGTCAGAATCTCTCCCTTCATAAATAGGCCCCAATTCAGCTAAGTCCTTAAACACGTGCTTAACTTTAAACACATTCATAGATTCAGATGTCAAAAGGGACCCTTAGATCATCTAGTCTGACATCTTATAAATCACAGGCCACAGAATTTCATCCAGTTACTCCTGTACTGAGCCCACATGCTTATTCAGCAATATGTTTAAGCCCATCTCTATTCAGTAGAGCGCATAAACATATACCTAACTTTAAGCACATGTTTAAGCTCATCCCCTAATCAGCAAAGCACTTAAAGTTAAGCCTGTACTTAAGTGAACACATGCTGAATCACGGTCATAATGGTGAAAAGTCGTAATATTTCTTCCTCTCTGAGCTTTATATCCCCACTCCATTTTCTCTCTAATTTTTTTTTTCAAAAGAATGTCTCTTGGGTTTATTTCTGCTTTGAAAACTGCACAATATACACAGATGGTAATTAGTTAAAAACATACAACTATACAGTACCAAGTCATTGGTCAAAGGTCTCTTTTTGGTGTTTCCGCCAGACTGGGGTTTCTGATGCATGTTTTAGACAAGATAGCCAGCAATTGGAGAGAATTCAGAGGAGAGCAACAAAAATGATCAAAGGTTGATTAAAGAGCTGGGAAAATTAGACCTTTAAGGAAAAGTTAAGCAAATGGAGAACATGTTCAGGATGAAAGCAAAGAGGGAGAGAGGGGGGCATGGCAACTGTGACAGATATTGCAACTGCACATTAATATCTGTGGGGCCCATATTATATTAAGTTTATGTATCACCATGAGGCAGGGATTGTGTGCAACTCTGGGGGGCAAGGTGTGTGGGGGGGGGAGCGGGGGAGTTTATCACAGCTCCTCCATAACCAAAAACAGTGAGGTGTGATTACAGAGTAAACACCTCCAGAGAGGTACCAACCATGGGTAGGCCTGCATATACTGGTTCAAACTGGGTTTTCTAGAGACCAGCAGACAAAGACAGGGCTTTTGGCATAAAAAGGCTGCATTTAAACTGACTCAGGGCTTTCCTTCTGATCCAGCAAACGGGCAGAACCTTCTCTCTAAGGGCCCCAACCCTTGTAGAAGAGTTGAAAAGACTTTGGGAAGACTGATGGGTGACCTCTGGTAACCTTTTAGCATTTGCATAGGAACTTTTACTGTTTTTATATGTTTTCTCTGTGATGCTTTTACCTTAAGAATAAATGTGCTTGCTCAGAAAGAGCTGTGTGGTAACTTGTAACAGTTTGAAAAACACTGTTCATAGCCTTCAGAGAGAAAGCAATGCACAGGTGCTGGCCTTTAGGCAGACTGGCTTGCTTGGGATATCTCAGTGTAAGGCAGGGAGCTGTGCAGCCTTAAAACCCCCACTCCGAAGGGAGAGAGACGTACGTCTCTGCCCAAGAGAGGTGATGGCTTGGAGCCAGAAACCTGAAGTGGTGGCCTCAAGGGACCACAGAGGGGAATACAGGTACAGGTACCCTGAAACTGTGACAACAACCGCCTGCTAATATGCTAAAGGGACGTCATGCAGACAACACGTTTATTCTCATTAGTCAGTGAAGGCAGGATAAGAAGTAACAGGCATTGACTGCAGCAGAGAAAATGTAGATTAAATATTAGGAAGAATTTTGCAGTTTTATGTTTGTCAATGGAGCTGGCTGCCAATGGAGGCTGTGGAATCTCTGTTGTTGGTGATATGCCAGGTGAGGCCAGCCACCCACCAGTCAGGGCTGATGTAAGGATAATAAAATCCATCCCGCCACAATGAGAAATGGATTAGATAATCCAGCAAAGATTGTTGCCAACTGAAATTAATCTAATTTGTCCCTCACAAGCAGAACTGACCAATCAGGAGGCCAAAACAGACACAGAGATGGCCAGAAAGATACCCACAGTACTACAGATTATTATTCATATTTGTGTTCCTACACAGTTCCTGAATGGATATATTTTCAGAATAGTGTCAGGCACTCAAATACCATGGTGATGAGCCTGGCAGAGAGCTGGAAAAGAGAGGCAGATAGATATATAAAGAAAATACAGAAGGATTAGATTTTCAAAAGCCCTAATTCTAAGAAAGTGACATAGGAACACAAGTCCCAACAACTTTCAGTGGTCACTTAGGTGCTTTTGAAAATCCCACCTGAAATAGATCCATATAGGAAAAGAGAAAATGCTCAATATAGAGATAAGAGAAACAGAACAGACAGATAAAAGAGTTAGACAGGACAGGTTAGTTAAGAGAGTAACATCCAAAATAGATAAGACCAACAAATGGAAAAGACAGTTAAATAAAGTATCCAAGATAAATGAATGATGGCGAGATAAGATAGGTAAACACAGAAAAAGAGAGAGAGAAATATCTAAGATAGATAATTGATAGAAAAAAAGAGAGGAGAGCAAGAGAGAGAGAGAAAAGAAAGAGAAGAGAAGAGGAAGTGTGAGAGACAAAGTAAAAAGATCTAAGAGATGAGAAAGAAATAAGGCATAGATGATATGCAGAGGATATAGACTTCCTAGGTACATATAGTTCTGATGATGAATGTTGCTAGATGGTTCAGATGTCATAAGAAAACATTTTGTATAGAATTACACAATATCCCGTTTGTGAGAAATGACTTCAGCAATTACTGTCAAGAATTGTTTGAGAAGAAAAAATGTTTTCTTTATTTTTAAACAGTAGAAAGAACTCATTCAAAATTATTATGTAATAAATGAAAATTGCATCAAAGTATGAAAAGGACTGCGTAATACAACATAACCAGAATGATCTCAATCTCTTGCTTATCTTTCCATCTCTGTCTCCTTCCTACCCCTCCCTTTTTCTTTTCAGTCTTATTCCAAAGTGAGTATAAAGAGTCAATTTTGTTCTTAACAATTGCATCAGCCATAGGAACTTATCACAGGGTGAACTGAGGAGCATGAATCATTCAGAAACGACTCAAAACCCTTGAAAATCAAGGGTTTCACATTTCATTTTGAATTTTTTTAAAATTTCCTGTTTCATGCAAAATCTGCAGAAGTTTGTGTTCTTTGGCTCAAAAAAATTCTGTAATCTAAAATGTCTGAAATTTTAAAACTGAATACATGAACATTTTCAACATGTGTCTGTTTTCCATTTCATGAAAACATCATGAGAAAATGAAATTTTGGGATCATGTAATGCCGCAGAATGAAATGCTGTAGATGGTCTCATGAAACTTTGCCACCCCCTCCTAAAATCTGATCATTTCTATAAAGTCCTTCTCAGAAGCACAGTAGTGTATATGCATGTTACATATGAACTACAAAGGATTATATTAGGCTTTACATAACATGCTACATCATTATCATATAATTAATATTCACTATCATCATCATAGATTAGCATGCATTTTTGGCCCCTGTAACACTGATGTAAGTAGTAAACAGTCCCATACTGGGCCCAAGCCAAAGTCTTCAGCAACAAAAATATATAGAGAAAAAACAGTACTAAGCTGGGAAGGAGCTTTTTCTAATGATTAGGGTTGGAGATTGGTAGTCAGGAATTTTGGGTTCTGTTCCCAGCTCGGTCACTGATTCCTCGTTTAGCCCTGGGCAAGTCACATCCCCTCTCTGTGTCTCAGTTTCCCCATCTGTAAAATCAGCAGCAACAATACCAAGCCACCTCAGAGGTGAGGTTGTGAGGCTAAATCACTTAATGTTCGCAAAGTGCATTGGACTCCTCCAGTGGGAAAAGTGCTATGGAAGTGTAATGTAGGATCATTATCACATCAGTATGCATCATTACTAATTTGACTAAGACAGTCATTTGTAATGGCTAAGCAGATAATTAATGTGCACTTGTACTATCACCACTGTGCTAATATGCACCCTTCGACTTTGGGCATTGCAATTTCTCTTTCAAAAGATAGTTTAACAGTATCCTACCATTGCATTCCAGCTCTGTTGATCTCTTCCCACCAGCATTCTGTTGGTTCCCCAAGACTCTGGGGCGTAGGCATACATGCATAGTTCCACAGTCTGTCAGAGCCTTCCTTCTTGCTGAAAGTGCTCCTTACTGCCACTATCACCTGGCCATGTGGGCACTGGAAGTTGAAGCCCTGACGATACACATTGACCCACTCATCATTATCCCCATAGTCATAGGGTTGATAGTTATAATCCCCATACTGGCCCCAAGCCACCGTCACCAGTGGCAGGAATACACAGAGAAGAACAAGGTCCATGTTGAATATGTTTCTGGTTTAGAAATGCCCCACTGGTTTGTTGTGCTGGCCCTTTTATATTGCCTCTAACATGTGGCTTCCAGATGTTTCATATTGAGATCCAAGTGCAATGTGTCATTGTTCAGCAAAAGTTCTCTGACCTAAAATATTGGCTACAGACACTTTCAGTTACTTTTAAGGTGGAACTCTGCAAGCATAGTCATGCTTAGGAGCATAGGAGCTGGGGTTTCCCAGGAGTATGAACCTTCTCCAATCCCTTACTGTAAAACTACTGTCTATAAAGGTTGCACATATATATCACACATTGATAATACATAAGCTGCAGCAACCCATTGTGCCATCGTTAGGTTGAAAAACAGTTTCATTTGAAATTCAAGCTCCATTACATATGGACAGAATTTGGTGAAATGTTGCAATTTTCCATTCTTGGCATTTGTCCATCTTTTTTCATCTTGAACAAAAATGGGTCTATTATTTTTGAGTGAGAAGAGAGTGGGGGAAAAATATTTTCCCATTATAAAAATATCCTTTAGACTTTTTGGAGCCCAAATGACTGATGGTTGATTGTCCTGATCTAGCATGGGAATGGCCCTCATTGAGGAGCAGAGCACAAGCTGTTTCAAGAGGAAAGTGATTTTGCAATGACTGAATTAAGAGCATTTGAAAATGACATATGCTACGCATTCAGCAGATATTGTTGCTAAGGTCATTAAGTGTACTCCTAGGCCCTGATTCGGGAAACCATCCCCATTCAGGAAACCACTTAAGCACCAGTTTTATTTTAAGTATGTGCTTAAGTCTCATAGAAGTCAACAAGGCTTAAGCATGAATTTAAGGTGAATCATGTGCCTAAAGGCTTTCCTGAATCAAAGCACTAAGGAATGATGCACTGGAGGCATGGAGGCCTAAGCTGACTTTATAGTGAACTGGCTCCAGAATCACTGCCTGCAGAGCTGCCTTACTCTCCAAGTGAGAGGATCCAAATGACAAAGATCCCACGTATCTCTGCCTGCCCATTCACTGCATATCATGCAGATCTTAAAACATCCATGTGCCCTCATCCTCAGCTGCTGCTATTCCTAGAATTCACAATTAAGCAGACCTCTGCGGTGAGTGGGCTGGACTTGCTGGAAAAGCCAACTACCTTTTAGAGATCCAAGCTCCATTACAGCAGGGTGACTGCTCTGATGACACTTAGAAGTTCCACAGGGCACGTGCCTTTGTAACGCCAACAGACCAAAGTCGTCGGCGGGCAGGATTGAACCTGGGGCCTCTGGAGCTTAAAGCATGAGCCTCTACCACATGAGCTAAAAGCCAACTGGCTCTAAGCTAAGACTGTAGAGCAGACTCATTTAACTCTCTCTCCCTCTTAGTGGTCTTGGTGCCACTAGATTGGACAGAACACCACACCCAGAACGTGTGTGGGTTACACCTTCACCAGCTGGCCCCAGCTCTCAGAAGCTCCACAGGAATAGAACTCCTGACCTGCACCCATCTTAAAGTGAAGCTTCCAGCCTCTGGATCTTAGGCCTTCTGCAGCAGTAGGGGACCTGGATGGCCAAGGTCTTGGAAGAGATGTGAAGAGTCCTTGGGATGAAGAAGACAACGTGTCCCCATGTACATATGCATTACAGTCATCTTTAATTATATGATCTCATACTGTTTCTCACAATGCAACAGCATATGCCTGACCCCATAGATACATGTGTTCAACATATTGTAGTACTGTGCACTACTCTGTGTCTGCTTGACAGAGGCTATGAAAATAATCTATAGAAGTACATAGTAAACCGCATATATACAACATATGGAGCTCGACCCTCAGCTGGTGAAAATGAGTGGAACGCTATTGATTTCAGCAGAGCAATGTGGAATTACACCACTTGAGGATATGGCCCATGAAGTACAACATCAAGCAACAGTAGCAAAAAAAGTACATCTCTAGAGGGTTGGAATTAACTTTCAAAATTAAATTATTTCAGTGAATTTATGAGTGAGGCTTTATGAATGAATCTTACTATGAATACACTATCAAATCAGGAAGCCATCACAGAGTGTTTATTAGATATTTTCTCTGGACTAAACCTGTGATCCAACCCCATTCCTAACCTAACAGTAGGTTTCCTAATGCAATTAATGCAAAATCCCAGCCTCACCAGCTTCCCATCTGATCCCCACATGTGATTCCCAAAGTGTCTATCACATGGAAACTATACAGTGCTCTAAGCCAGTGGTTCTCCACGTTTTCCACAGCAGGACCCCTCCAGGATCAACCCCTCGCCCCTCGCCACCCTCTAATTAGGTTCTGGTTGGGATCCCTGATCCCAATTAGCAATATGAGCAAAGCAGAGTGGGACTCTTGGGGCATCTGAAGCTACGAACACCATCCCCCGGGTGCCAGACAGGGGAATGTCCACATGTGAACAACTCCGAATAATGAATAAGTAGCTGTGGAGCTGAAGTTGTGCATGGGGCTGGTAACCCCATCATGTCAGACCAGACTTGCTACAGAAATGAATACCAGAAGCCATCTCGGTGTGCAGCAGGCCAAACAAGAGATCAGCTTCATGTGAAGAACGTAACGGTCATTGATCAAACCCATAACAAAGCCCACATGTCAAAAAGTCCCTTGCTCAAGGCAAGATCAGTAATGAAAATCAGATTGTGAAATGGAAAAAAGAAGTTAAATACATCAACATGACAATCAGTAGCCTGAACAAGCCAGCACAAGACTGAAATAAATGGTAGAAACTGGTGGGGATCCAATGCACCTGAGGGTGCCTGAGGAAAAGGAAAGAAAGAAAGGAAGGAAGGAAGGGACTCCCATGGTGCACCATGGAAATGATTGTGTTGCATTTTGGGAGATGTGATCTGGCAGGGGAGGGTCAAAGAGGGGAGAATGAGGCCTTGAGGGATCTGGAAATACAACTCCCATGAAGCACCATGGCAGTTCAAATAGATGCAGATTAATGTCAACCCAAAACAATATGTTTCAGTATTTCCAAATCAATTTTTTTCTGAACTCTTAGTTCCACGGGAAGTTTTGGTATTTTGAGTTTTCACACTGATTTGGAATGAAAATAAATATTGAAGTATCAAAATTTCTCATGGCAGGGAAATTCCGTTTCTCAGTCAGCTGTAGGACGAGAACCCTTGTGAAGGGTTAAAAAGAAAAGCCTAAATGTGTGAACTTTCCTTCTGAGTAACACCAGTGTTCACTGAGCTCTGAAGTTCACAGCTGCCTGGCTCATAGGGTGAAACTTAGGCGGTGTCTACAGTAGGCTTTTTGCCTTAATGCTTTCCATCACTGCTATAACCAAGGCAGTTCCATTAGTGGTAGCAGTGCTGGAAAGTGCTAGCATAAAGAGGTCTCCAGTCGGTCCCTGGTGTTTTGACCACCCTGTCATCTAATCCTGCTCCAAGCAGTCTACAGACACCACAGAGGTTAAAACGCCAATGATTAGAGGTCTTGAAACAGACAGGCTATAGCAGAACCGAAGTTCAAGCAGTCTGACTGGCTGCATGGCATGATGTGGACAGCATTATAAGCCAAATCTGAGTTCTTGTGTTGAGTTCAGCTGAAGTTTGCCTGGAGAAAATCTCAGAACCTGGCACTTTCTGAAATGCCTCGCCCTGTAATTTGACTTTGAAAACGTCAGTTGCCTGCCTTGTGGTTTGATGTTCTCACAGTCTTACGCATAAATCAGCAAAGCAGAAAACAACAATATGTTAGGGGACAGGAGACTCTAAAGCCTCCCTGTTGTCAATGCCTTACCGTAAATATGCAATAACTAGTAATACTTTTTATCAATACTTAAAAATGCTACAGTTTAACCCATCTAAACCACATACTGTCTTCTACAGCTGTGGTTCTCAAAGCCGGTCCGCTGCTTGTTCAGGGAAAGCCCCTGGCGCACCGGACCAGTTTGGTTACCTGCCACGTCCACAGGTTCGGCCGATCACGGCTCCCACTGGCCACGGTTCTCCGCTCCAGGCCAATGGGGGCTGCGGGAAGCGGAGCGGGCCAAGGGACATGCTGGCCGCCCTTCCCGCAGGTAAACAAACTGGTCCAGCGCGCCAGGGGCTTTCCCTGAACAAGCGGTGGACCGGCTTTGAGAACCACTGTTCTACAGTAGTTGCCTGATAGCACTACAATAACACTCCCATAAGACCACTGCTTTGGATCACTGCTTTAAAATACTGTAGTATATTTTTTAGTGTGTAGAATCATTGCTGTGGATCCAGTTCTAATTTTTCAAAGGAACATTATGACTTGCTTATGTTTGTTTGTTTTCAGCTTAGAGCTCCAATGCTAGAGTTGGATGGATATGAAAGCTTTATTTACTGCTTAGTGAATGTAAAAAGGATCCTAGAGCAGTAACAGGATGATGGGGAATGCACACTTGTTCAATTACATGCACGATTAGGGCCTGATTCTGCAATCCATTACTCATGGGAGCAGCTCCATTGACTCTGATGAGACTGTTTGTAGGTGAAATTCACCCCTGTACAGAGGGCCAGCTGAGGGCGTATAAGAACATAAGAATGGCCATATGGGTCAAACCAATGGTTCGTCTAGCCCAATATTCTGTCTTCCAACAGCAGCCAGTGCCAGGTGCTTCAGAGGGAATGAACAGTACAGGGCAATTATCAAGTGATCCATCCCCTGTTGTCCAGTCTCAGCTTTTGGCAGTTAGAGATTTAGGGACACCCAGAGCACGGGGTTGTGTCCCTGACCATCTTGGCTAATATCCTACATGAACTTATGTAACTCTTATTTGAGCCCAGTTATACTTTTGACCATCACAGCATCCCCTGGCAAAAGATTGACTGTGTGTTGTATGAAGAAGTACTTCCTTATGCTTGTTTCAAACCTGCTGCATATTAATTTCATTGAGTGACCCCTAGTTCTTGTGCTATGAGAAGGAGTAAATAACACTTCCCTATTCACTTTCTCCACCCCATTCATGATTTTATAGACCCTATCATATCCCCCCTTAGTTGTTATCACATTCTGGGGCTCAATCCAGACCAGTGAGGGGTTGTGTCACCATCTGCCCTGCAACCTTGTGTGCCTCTCAATCCTTTGCTGCTGTAGCTCCCAACCTGGGCCTCTCACAAACAGCCAAACAGCGTGCAGGTCACACTCTGAGTGTCTGTGAATAGCTGCAGCTCTGGTCCAGCAACTCTGACTCCAGAGCCTGTCAGTAACACACAAGCCACACTCTGGCTTCCCGCAGGGTGACCCCAACACACTTCCAGTCCTGCATTTTCCCCAGAAATATTCTCCAGGTTCTGCAGTGTCCAGCCCTCTCCTGGGCAATTCAGATATTATAGATCTGTAGCCCACGTACAGGGTCATTGAACTATAGTTTGCTACTCTAATTGGAGTTGCCAAACGATTCAGTTTAAACACAACACTGGAAAGTTTTGATTAAAGAATAACACAAGTTTATTTAACTACAAAGAGAGACATTTTAAGTGAGTACAAGTATAAGGTATTACAGTCAGAAATGGTTACAAGAGAAATGAAGACAAAAAGACAAATAATGAAAATTTAACAAACTAGACTTCGTTCAAGGTGAAATCCTTTAGCACAGGTTCCCAGCAACACTGCTGACCAAATTTTCAAGTTAGGATCTCTCACAAAGTCCCAAGGCTGGTTGCTTTGTCTTCTTAGGTGAACGAGCGAGAGAGAAAGAGAGAGAGATCCTCTGGTGTGTTTTTGCCCCTCACTTTTATAGTCCAGTTCCCCTTTGCAATGAATTCTTCTGAAGATTAGCCCTCAAAGCAAAGGTTATTCAAACAGTAAGTGCAGCTACGTGGAGTCTGGGAATGAAGGTGCCCCCATCCTCTTTCTTCTCCATTGTGTTTGCTGAAATGCAGATTTGTCTTGTCTCCTTCTTGCTGTCTCAAAGACCCTGTTTACTACTTATATGTAGGTAAACACACATTTCTTTGTTTAAGATAGCTCTGACAGAGGCCTGGTATACACATAAAATTAGATCGACCCAGCTACATTGCTCAGGACTGTGGAAAAATTTCATGGCCTGTGAGAAGTAGGTAGGTCAACCTAACCCTCATGGTAGCCATAGCTAGGTTAACAGAAGAATTCTTCCATTGGCCTAGCTACCACCCCTTAGAGAGGTGGATTACCTACGTTGATGAAAAACCCCTTCCATCGATTCAGGAAGCACCTACACTATGGCACAGCTGCAGCACCATAGCTATGCTGCTGTAGCCACTGTAGTGGGGACATGCCCTGAGCTTTATTTGCTCAGCTCCAGTGGTGGTGAAGTGGTTAGATTATCCCTCCTCTGAGCCATACAGGAAGTGGCAATAATGATAATGAACACTTTGCGTGAACAGCAGTATGAGTGACCTCAGGGAAGGCTCTAAGAGATGGTGTATTGCGGTAGTACCTACCACTCCTATCAGGCTAAAAATGTATCTAACTCAAAAGTCTGTTGCAATTACAGTCAATCTGCCAGAGTTATGATAATGAAGAAAGGTCAATTTGATGGAGTCAGAAAGCAGAGGGAGTGAGGGAGCTGCCTGCAGGTGACTTGAAGCCTGGAGTAGGCTTGCTAAAAGAGCCATCCAGAGACACCTGGTGTAGGGAGGTTTCAGAGGAACAGCCGTGTTAGTCTGTATTCGCAAAAAGAAAAGGAGTACTTGTGGCACCTTAGAGACTAACCAATTTATTTGAGCATGAGCTTTCGTGAGCTACAGCTCACTTCATCAGATGTTTACCGTGGAAACTGCAGCAGACTTTATATACACACAGAGAATATGAAACAATACCTCCTCCCACCCCACTGTCCTGCTGGTAATAGCTTATCTAAAGTGATCAACAGGTGGGCCATTTCCAGCACAAATCCAGGTTTTCTCACCCTCCACCCCCCCCACACAAATTCACTCTCCTGCTGGTGCTAGCCCATCCAAAGTGACAACTCTTTACATAATCAAGTCGGGCTATTTCCTGCATAGATCAAGGTTTTCTCACATCCCCCCCCACCCCCATACACACACAAACTCACTCTCCTGCTGGTAATAGCTCATCTAAACTGACCACTCTTCAGGTTTAAATCCAAGTTAAACCAGAACATCTGTGGGGGGGGGGGGGGGGGTAGGAAAAAACAAGAGGAAACAGGCTACCTTGCATAATGACTTAGCCACTCCCAGTCTCTATTTAAGCCTAAATTAATAGTATCCAATTTGCAAATGAATTCCTGGTGTAGGGAGGGAACCTTCAAGTAGATGGTTCCTTATAAGAGAGCTGAAGCAGTTCTGAGAAAAGAGCTGATTCTGGGAAGTCTGCAAAGGAGTCAGCACTGAGCAGGGCAGTGGCAAGCCAAACCCCAGAGCAGGTTGCCCCCTAAGAACTGATAAGAAGACTCTGTGAAGAAACCCTTTTGCTCACCCAGGCTCTGAGGTAAGAGCCAGGCTCTGGGACAGATTTTTGGGACTTTGAGTTTCACTTCTGAGTCTATTTTGTCTGAATAAACCCAGCCCCCAATACGGGTGGTGATTGGATGTATGAGATGGTAGAGGCTGTGTAAAATGGCCTAGAAGAGGGAGAATAAAGAGCCTGGCAATGTAGGGGCACCCAGCCACGAGAGGGTACATGAGGATGGCCAACTCATCTATAGCTGGAAACGCACAATTGCGGTTTCAGATGTCAGAACAGGGTACAGCACTTTTCCAATTGCATGTAACTGCTAAGAACTAAGAGGTGTGTTTTGTAAAAGTCTGTTGAATTATGTAGTTATGTGGGCTTGGCTAAAATCCACAGTGGATGTCGACCTGTATTCCCATCAGCTCTCATGTGCTGAGCAGACTCAGGCAGGGTGCAGTACTTGGATGGGAGACTTCCAAGGAAAGCCCAGAATGCTTCAGCAAAGGGTGTTGGTGATTCAGTGGGGGGCTTTGAGAGTACACCTACACTTTGAGTTGGGGGTGTAATTCCAAGCTCGAGAAGACACACCCACTCTAGCTTGACAGAAAGTAGCTGTGGTGGCACAGGTGCAGGCCGAGCAGCTCGGATGGGTACACGCTCAGGTGGCTAGCCCCTCCTGACACCAAAACTACGCTTTATTTTTAGCAGTCTAGCTCAATCAGAGTCTGCGCAGGGATGTCTCCTTGAGCTTGGGGGGGGGGGGTGGGCGGGTCTCTAGGGTCCTGGCCAAATCACCAAAGCAAATAGGATTAAGTGGTTAGTTAGCTCCTAAACTTGTCACGCAAGCAAGTGTATAAGAATGGTGAGCAGGGGTCTTGTTTTATTTCTAGAATTTGGGTTTCATTTGAAATTTTTCACCTGGCTCCTCCAAGCCTATACTATGAACTACAGCACATAATAATCATAGTATCACTGCAAAATGCTGGGGGGTAATTCTGAGCTAATCCCTCTTAGTAACTCTACACAGAGCCACAGAGGTAAATTGGAGGTCAGCGCTGGCTTGCTCTTTGAAGTTAATGGGGACAGTAGTTGTAATTCTCAGACTGGTCATGGGAATGAGATACAGTCAAAACCAAGCTCCTCTGAATACTGTGGAGGGAAAAGTGACCTCACTAATGAGTGGTTCAGTTTCAGAAAATGTTTCCATGGGCCTCACTCTCTAGGCAGTCATTTGGTCCCAGTGCAAAGTGAGTGCTGAGTGAGTGTACCATGCTTCTGTTCTTACCAGGAACCATTCCACACCCACTTCGTGCTGGCAGAAATGACTGGCCACATAGGCCCAAAATATCTTGCCTTAACTGTGACTAATGTCTAAACAATTAAGTTGACTTAAGTTACACCAACGTACAGCCACCACAGTAATCACTGCAGTTTTTCATGTCCCCCCTACCCTCCTTCTGCCAGTGGTGTGCATCCTCACCAGGAGCGCTTGCACTGACTTAAGTGGGGCATTGTCGGGGTCGGACTGCTGGAGCCCCATTGCCTTGGGCTGACTGACACTCAGAATTCTCATTGCTGCAAGATCCTCTGCAAATTCTTGTGTCTGAGCCTCTGGGTTCTCATCCCTGATTAATCACCCCCAATTCCTTGTGGGACTCTGGCTTGGTATTGTAACCATCAAGGCACTAACCACTGATATTTGCCAGTTGAAGTCTGAACCTCCTGGTAAGGCATCTTCTTACCAACCTAAAATTGCCTCTGTTCCAAATGGATTCTTCCTCCGCTCCTGCTCTAACTCGTTGTTCACTCTGGCTGATAAAAGCCTGCCTGACATGTCCAGCTGCAGAAGTGGCTGCTTTTCAGTAGGTGTACTCAGATGATAGCTCAGTGGTTTGAGCATTAGCCTTCTAAACCTAGGGTTGTGAGTTCAATCCTTGAGGGGGCCATTTAAGGATCTGAGCCAAAAATTGGGGATTGGTTCTGCTTTGAGCAGAGGGTTGGACTAGATGACCTCCTGAGGTCCCTTCCAACCCTGATATCTATGATTACACACTTCTTTTGGTGTAATCTACCAGTCTTGTCTCTCCTGTTTTGTTCTCTCTGCATCCTCTCTGCTCCTGTTTCCTGTGCTAATCCCCCCACCTGTGTGCTTTCTGTGAGATGTAGAATAACTAATGAGCATGATCTAGCCCACAATCCCGGAGTTTGTGCAGGCGGATGGCAAATGTAGCTCTGCAAGCCCATGCCAAATTAGCTCCATCTGCCGAAGCTCAGAAAAGGCCCTGTTGCTCATTCTGTGCATGTGTCTCTCTGTCTCCCTCCCTCTGTGCTTCTATGTCTGCCGCTCCCTCCCCTTGTGGATTTGTGCATGTGTTTGTCTCCCCAGTCTTGCTGCAGCAGGTCACCCTATTTACATTGCTAACTTCTAAAGAGCAGCCATGAATCTTCCCTTTCCCGGGAGGGCGGGTGCGTCAAAGTAATTTCATTCCTATCAGGGAAAGGTGACCACTCCAGCTGACCATTAGACCTAGGATCCTTCTTGTAGGCTCACTCGGGCTATAAGCTATAGACCATGAATGTCAGCTAGACCCAGATCAACATAGGTATCTATGCTCTTAACCTACATTCCTTTGTGGATCTGGGCCATAGCTCCTTTCTAGATTATAAACCCTTTGGGGGCTGTGTTTGTACAGCACTTAGCCCAGTCGGGTCTTGGCCCACCCCTGGGGTTCCTAGGAGCTACATTAATAAAAAATATCTGTATCTTGTACTGTGCTGAACACATTGGGATACTTTCAATTATCCTCTATTTCATTAGTGATGCCAAAGTCCTTTACAAACTGTACACTAAATCAAAAGGCACAGGAGCCACTTCAGCCAACACGGTAGTGCAGCAGCCACCTCTAGGGTATAACGGAGCATTGGTTTAACAGCACACAAGGCTTCCACTCAGTATTTCAGGCCAGGAAGTGAAGGTGCATTGTGAATCCATTGGATACCGGTGGGGGGAATTCAGCTAGGCACCATTACCCAGTCTGGAATTAGACCAGGACACTGGGGTTAAAGAGTCATAGGATAGTCAATAGGCATGGATGACCACGCTGGCTTGGATTTGCACCAGGTTTAAAACATGTCAGCTCCAGGAGAACAACAATGCCCCTTAGCACCATGCTGAGGTTTGGATTCAGTACTATACCTGTATGAGAAGCAGTCATTTCATTTCACAGGAATGCTCTTTAGGGAAGGAGGGGGTATCACTTCAGCGAGTTTGGGGCTCAGGGCCACAGAAATGGTTTGTGAGCCTGGTGTGAGCTTTTCCGTTTTAATGAAATCCCAAACCAGATGGGTTTTGCATGGTCTGGAGGATTGCTGTGAATATTTTGCATGGCTCTATTTGGTGCTGACTCAAAGAGAACAAAATGCCTCCTACCGAAGCCCAGATCCTCAGCTGGTGCAAACGAACACCGCTCCAGCAATTTCAGAAGTGCCTTGCTGTTTTGCAGTAGCTGAGCATCTGGCCCCAATCATCCCCTCTGCCTAAGTGACACACTCTAGATATAAATATAAGGCAAGGACCTATCTAGAAGAGCTTATACAATCGAATTGGCTCAGAAGTGGGAGTGGGGAAAGGACTTGCATGATTAACACATCCTGATTGATTCACTCCCAGCTTTGTACATTAGAGCATCAGCACAGAGACAGCATGGTTTAGTGATCAGAGGAGGCGAGTGGGGCTTCAGAACTCTTGGGCTCTGCAACCACATCTGCTGAGACTTATCGTGTGACACTGGGCAACTGAGATGAAACGTGTAAACTATTTAACATATGAAGCCCTGATCCAGACGGGGGCCTTTGGGCACTGCTGCAATACAAATCATAGATGAATCATAAGAGTCCCAAATGGTAATTAAGGGTGTTAACTCCGTTCCTCAGAAACTAGTGCAAGAGAGAGGTGCTGTAGGGGGTGAGCTAAGTCTCTGAGAGAGACGTATAGACTGGGGCCAAGGTGGAAGAAAACAAGAGATCATTTACATGAAGGTAACTGAATTTAACAATCACTTTCTGAATTCCCCTTTCTCAGCTTTTTTGAAAGCGAAAGACAGGTCTCGCTATCACAGAACTTTACTATTGCACCCCCTAGAGCGTGGCGCTTACATTCCTGGACCATCTGTCTTGGCCCATCCTTCCACATTTGCACCTGCTGAGTTTGGGGTTTGAACAAGCCGCCATATTTGGTCTTGCTTCCTGAAACCGCCATATTTGGTCTTGCTTCCTTCTGACAGCCCCAGTCAGCCCAGACGTGGCTCAGATTCTGGTTCTTATTTGGAGATTTGCTCTCAATACTCAGCCATCTCTGAACCTAACAAGATGATCGGTCAGCCTCGCTGGGTACTTATAGGATGTCTGTCACCTTTGTATGTAGAAGTCAATAATAACATTGCAGGGCCCAATTCTACTCACCACAGGGCCCAATTTAATGTCCACTGAAGCCAATGGACATTAGATCATCCCCTTGCTCAGACAATACCCACTGACGTTGATGGGTGTATTGCCTGACAGAGTGAGCAGGACGGAGTTCACCATGTTGTGCTGGGATGGAAAAGTCAGCCCCCTGCTATGCCACTCCCTTGGAAGATGGAAAATGAGTGGCAGAAGAAAGCCAGCTGCATTGGGAAGCAGTAGATTTTCTAGCGGTTAAGCAGAGCACCTGGGAGCCAGGATGTCTGGGTTCTGCTATTCCAGCCACCCTGTGTTAAAGGAATTTGATACCTTACTACATGCCTCCAAATTTTACTTGGATGACGTTTTCAGGTGAAGAAATTGAAGTAATCTGTAGCCCCAATCATTAAGCTGGGCCCTTGGTCACTGGTAGTTACAAATGAATGGGGAATTACTCTCTGAAGATGTCCGTGGACCTACAGGTGGGTGTGTTCTACCAATATTCTGACTGCCAATTGGAAGCTCCCCTTCTCGGCAAGACAGAGTGCGACTGGCAATTTTTGTAGTCCGGCTCCTTGTTACAAGACGTTTACAAATCTTCCCTATTATCTTGTGAATGGTGGACAGCTAGTGTTCATTCTTACTGTCGTTCTGTTTGTTTAAGTATGAGCAGCTCCTGCTTGGCTGCCTTAGAAAGGTGACAGCACAATGACAGCGGTTGGGAAGGCTGCCTTCTCAAGGAAAACTTCAGGGGGAAGGATAAGTGAAAACTTGGAATCTGTGGCATGCAGCACAATGCAAAGGCTAGCCTCTCTAGTTGCAGAATATACCAAAAAAGTAAAGTACAACAGGTACCGAAGATTCCTGAAATCTTCAGTTATTAACAATAATCTACTTAAATGGATGTGGCACCCATTATGAGGGCACATGTGCTCAGTCTATGATTATGGAGACTGCATAAGAAAAAAAATAGATTAGATTTTAGTGTCTCGTCGTCTCCTTGTATGTTCCCCCATATGTCTGTCTGTATCCACCTGTTGCCTTTTAATTCATACTTAGATTGTAAGCTCCTTGGGGCAGGGACCATCTTGTTCAGTGTCTGTATAGCGCCTAGCACAAAGGCATCCTGGTCCATGAGTGGGGGGCATTGGTGCTACCATGACAACATTATTAATTATTATTAATAATAATAATTCAAAATACTATTCACTGGAAACAATTTGCATCAATAATTCAGCTTGCCTGCTAATGTCGAAGGTGTGTCACAGCAAGCATGACTGAAACCTCGTGGAGCATGATCTCATTCACACTTTCTGTACCCATGTTGGAAATGGTTTTGGCCCTTCTAGACTAGCAGTTAACCAGTTTTCAGCACCAGCTGATGGAAGTGCAAACAAGAAGCACCCTTTGCTGCTAATCATTCACAACAGCAACTTGCCCTTCTGATCCTGAGGTGGCCAAAAACACCAATGGAGCAGATACACTGTCCAAATTGTTTGAAAAGTGTTCTCCTAGCTTTCTCTCCTACATATATTGTCATTTTTTTAATAGTTTTTCAGACTATTTTTAGTTCAGGGGAAAGGTGTGGTATTAAGCCCTGGAGACTGGTGCTGGATCTTCTGTTCTAAGCACAGGATCAAAACAGCTCTGCCACTGATCATCTGTATGACCTTAGTCAAGTCACTTCACCTCTCTCGGCTTCTGGTTTCCTCTCCCAATCATCTTCTGTCCCATCTACTTAGTGTCTCTTATTATATACAGCACCTAGCACAATGAACCCCCCCTCAACTGGGGCCAATGGGTGCTATTGTAATATAAATAATGAGATCAGGTGGACCGGGAGCTCTTTCCCCCACACTGTCCCCTGTCAATGTGCCTCAGCACATAGCTGAAGGGACCACCTCTAGGGATAAGGGTATAGTTCACTCTTTGTGGCCCGTTCAAACCTGGAAACTTCTGCCAAACCTGCATGTGACACTTGTGGTGAGTTCTATGATGTTGGCATCTGTTCACCAAGAACTGGACTGGCACCCAGCTGATCTTTTTCATGTGGTCCTCTGGAGAGCCAGTGGATGGTAACAACTTTTGAGCTACAAGTCTCAAGACCCAGGAATTTCTTTGACATTAAATAAATCTGATGATGACAGCAGCTTCTCCCCCTCCCCCTGCCCCAGTAACTGTCTCTTTTTTTCTACCTACTGTGCTGTTCTGCTGTGAAAAGTGGCACTCAGGGGGGTTCCATGTTCATTGTTTCTCCTGTCAAACTTGCACATTGCACAAAAGAGGGACTGATGGAAAGGCTGTCATTGGCTGCATTGAGCTCTGGATCTGGGCTATAAAAAGGCTTTCCTGTCTGATGTCCCTGAAACTTCACCTTGGAGCTGAGAGTCAGTCTGGGTTGCTTAGAAACTAAGGGGTTAGCGCTCTTTGGCATTAATGTGGATTACATGCATGGGCAGTGAGGAGAATAAGCCACATAAGAAAAGGTGGGGACAGCAGGTACTGCAGCCTTCTCTCCTTTGCCCTGTTTCTGCTGCTATGGAGAATTTCCAATGTTGTAAAGCGCTGTTCTCTGAGGTGCATGCGAATAGCACTTCCCCAGGACTATACTGCAAATCAGCTGTTCTGCTGCTGTGATTTTATTGCTTAGTGCTTTGTTTAAAAAATCCAGTGAGATTACTGGCAAAATATATAGTGCAGGTTCAGATCCTGGCTGTACCACCGAAAAAATGCTGACCAAGGAAACACCATTTCTGATACATGCCCTGCACTGGGGTGGAGATGAGCCAGACAACAGGTAAACCCGCAGAGCAGGAATCCCCTGTCATTGCAAAAGTAATTTGCAGAGAGTACATTGAGGTCTCAGATATCTCTCTCCTCAGTGTCACAGGGTTGCTAGTAATCTCAATACAGGTGATGCAGAAACAGTTTCCTTATAAACACACTAGCATGTTGTCATACTATAAGTGGAAACCCAGTTAGGAAAACTCTCCTTTTCACTATTCCCCGGTACTCCCATTGTTTGTCTGTGGCATCCACCTATTGCATTTTATTTTATAGTAATCTGTTTAAAGCAAGAGACAGAATTTGTGTGTGTGTACCGTGCCTGGAACAGAGGTGGGCAAACTATGGCCCGAGGGCCACATCCAGCCCGCGGGACCGTCCTGCCTGGCCCCTGAGCTCCCGGTTGGGGAGGCTAGCCCCTGGTCCCTCCCCTGCTGTCCCCCATCCCCCACAGCCTCAGATCGCCGCACTGCCAGCACTCTGGCCCGCAGTTCCTGCCGGGCAGTGCAGCAGTTTGGCTGGCTCCAGCATGGTAAGGGGGTGGGGTGCGGGGGGGTGGGGGGTTGGATAAGGGGCAGGGAGTCCCAGCGGGCAGTCAGGGGACAGGGAGCACGGGGTGGTTGGATGGGGGCAGAGGTTCTGGGGTGGGGCGGTCAGGGGACGGGAGAGTTGGATAGGCGTGGGAGTCCCATGGGGCCTGTCAGGGGGTGGAGGTGTGGATAGTGGTTGTCAGGGGACAGGGAGTGGGGGGGGGTTGGATAGGTGGTGGGGTCCCCAGGGGGGGCATTCAGAGGCAGGGGAGTCCCGGGAGGGGGAGGTCAGGAGACAAGGAGCACGGGGTGGTTGGATGGGGGCAGAGGTTCTGGGGTGGGGCGGTCAGGGGACGGGAGAGTTGGATAGGCGTGGGAGTCCCATGGGGCCTGTCAGGGGGTGGAGGTGTGGATAGTGGTTGTCAGGGGACAGGGAGTGGGGGGGGGTTGGATAGGTGGTGGGGTCCCCAGGGGGGGCATTCAGAGGCAGGGGAGTCCCGGGAGGGGGAGGTCAGGAGACAAGGAGCAGGGGGGCAGTTGGATGGGTGGAGGGTTCTGAGGGGGGCAGTCAGGGGGTGGGAAGTGGGAGGGGGCAAATTGGGGGCAGGGGTCAGCCTGTTTGGGGATCACAGCCTTCCCCACCCAGCCCTCCATACAGTTTCGCAACCTCATTTGGCCCTCGGGCCAAAAAGTTTGCCCACCCCTGGCCTAGAACAATGGGGGCCCTGATCCTTAAATGGAGCCTCTAGGCCCTACCATAATAAACCATCATCATCACAGTAGACCTTATTGACTTACACTGAATGTCTGTTCTTTGGCTGGGGAGCTCCACTGTTCCTCTTCGCAACACTCGCCAACGCAGAGCTGCCAAGTTCTGCAGAGCTCCTTGTATGACATATTTCACAGAGGTGAGTGCCTTTTTTCTGAATCAGCCTATCACCCCGTCTCTAACCAATACTGTGTTCACAATAATATTTTGTCCTTATACAGCACCTACCGTCCAAGGATCTTGAGGTGTTCCCACCTACTTGTGAAGTCACATTAGCCCTATCTTACAGAGGGGGGAAACTGCAGCACAGAGAGATGAAATGACTTGCCCCCAATGTCACACTGCATGTCAGTAGCAGAGCTAGAAGCTCATCTGCCTCCTAGTCCTTTGCATGAGCCTCTTCTCTGTTTTCTCCTGTCCTTTCTCCTCTCTTGATCCCAATTTCTACCCCATCTTCCTTTCTCTCCACTATTGCTGACCTCTTTGCCCATTACTAGGCCTTTCTTCTCACATTGATCAGATCTCACCCCATTCCTCCCCCTCAATATTTTCCCTCCCCAGTATATTCCTGCTGTGGTCCCCTCTCCCTCCCTCTAAATTTATCCAACTCTGTTCTCTCTCTCACACACACACCCTGCCCTGACCTGCTCAGCCTGGAGGCAGAAACAAGATCTCTTCTGCAGTTTTTCTTTCCATTACTCACCATACCAGCTCTACATTAAAGAAGGCAATTGCTGCATAGTTGAACACGTCAACATTGGCCCTGGCAAAACACCACAGAACAGGCAATCATTTACAGGCTGCTGTAGCATATGTAACGGGAAACCACCATCCATGGAAATAACCAGACTTGTGTCTGGGTACTTAAAAATATCCCTGTTTAATGTCCCCTGTGAAATAGGAGTACCTAGTTCAAAAAATAGCCTGCAGAGTAGATTTTCATTGATATAGACACTTCCTTATTATGTAGTTTGAGTGAAGCCTAATTAAATTGCCTGGATTGATTTGATGTCCTGCTTTCTGAAACAGGTAAGGCAGCTCTCCCCAAGCCTGCCAAGAAGGAGGGGGCACTGTATGGGGAGCCTGGCTTAGATCAGCAAAGGAGAAAAAGGGAAGCTTCCTTCTGATTTTAGCAAAAGAGGGGAGACTGTTCTCCCCTCTTCCCTGCCCCCAGATTCTTTCCCATCACCTACAGGAACTCATGGGGCAAGATGGGAGTTCACTCTCCAACCAGATTCACCTCTTGATCTCCCTGCTGAGGCTGCTAGCAATGCAATATCAAGTTACAACCTTATTTTTAGAATGTGGTTACCTCTCCATTGGACTAAGGCTACTAATATATTTCCCCAACCAACTTCTCCTAAACACAACAAAAGAAAAACTCATCTTCTACCCTATGGATAATGCTGGGGAAGCCTCTTGCTGGGGTGATGTCTTTGGGCTGGATGCCCCTAATGGATAAACTATGACTTGAAAGACTTATAGTTTGTCTTACAGGAGTGAACCACTAGTGGTTCCAAAGTGGGGCAAAACGGGTGATCTGTCCCTTTCTTTATAAAAAGGAGCAGCTAACTACTGATAGGGGTTTACTGGTACCACCTGGAGCGGGGATCCAATCAGATCTACCCAAATAAGCATCAGTGAACTGGGCCATAGCTTCGATGGGAGGATTCAGTTGAATACATACAATACTGTAAATGTTGTAGAAGATGGTGCTGATGATGATGTAGGATGGTAGGTGATGCTATTCTGTCTTGGCAGTCCTGAACCAATGCACCAGCAGCCTCCTGTTCAATGTTACTGTGCTGGTGGAGGTGCCATCTATTAGAGGAGATAGAAAACTAAGTTCCTGGCCTTGGCACTATTTCCAATAGTAGAGATGTTTGCCCCAGGGTTGTAGCCATATTCAAACTTAGCTATTATCTGCCTATGCATCCCTGGGGCATCCCTCACTGCAGGCTGATTGCATTCTGCCTAACTCAGAACTCCACCTGACCTGTTTGTTAAATACACCACCCTTCCTCACTTCCTGTCCTAAACTACTGTTGTGCTGTTAAACAACTACCAGCTTTTACCCCAGAGGTGGCTGCATTTCAATGGTGGATGAAATGTGCCCTGTATATACATAGCAAAGTATACAAGAATGAGAAATGCTGTGTAAATGCTAGGTGTTCATATTGACAACATGATGTTACCACAATGGGATCCTCATCCTTCAATAGGGCCATTAGGTGCGAATATAAAATATAATATAAATCAGGCGGGACGTCAATACCAGTTGGAGCTCTATTGATGTTTGCAGAGCAGTTCCTCAGATTAGTCTCTTGTTCTCCCTTAAAGAATTAGTTCAACTTTTGAATGTAAACCATCCTGCTGGAGGACTGCCTGGATTTGCTTTGGCTTGCTTCTTACCCTGGATTACCGCCACGTTAGAGACATTAGCTACTTTGCTTGTTGCACTAGGAACATGGAAATTTGGTTCATGTAAACTGGTGCTCAAGCTCTGCCCTGCTCATCAAGCCAACGTTGCCCTTTGCACTTGGCATCTCCTGCTCAAGACGGCAGTTTTTCCACTTGGCCAAACCTCACCCTGGTGCCTGTTTGCGAAGACAGCTCTTTTTCAGAGACGATGGAGCCTGTTATTTAAAGTCGGGAGGGGAACTGGCTCACTGGATAGATGTAACTTTTTCTGTCTGCCTCATAGGTTATCCCTGGAGGGCTCTCCTCCACTGCCCTCTGATGTCCTACTTTCCAGGCTTTTAACAGATGTCTGTTAATACCTGGTCAGTGGTCCAAGATGCCTGAGCCGCGGAGTGCCCTCAGAGCCAAATGTGGTCTATAGAATCCTAGCATGCAGCCTGCAGCAGAATTCTTCCTATAGCTTTAGAGTGAGGGTTAAACCTGTCTCACTGCAATGCTTATTGCTGGAGGATTCAACCAACCAGCATGTCCTACTCCTGGGGGGAGGAAGATACAAGCATAAGCAAATACAACTGTGTAGTTTTGTTTTTTGTTTTTTACTCAAACAACTTCCTATAGATTTTCAAGCTAAATTAGGCTCTCAGACACCCTGCTGATGAGTGCACTACAGACACCTACAACAGATCATTTAGTGGGGAGGCCTGGCAAGTTGCCAATGTGGCCTTCAGTGCCATGAAGCTTGGGCTTCCCTGTAACATACAGTTGAAGGCTAAGCAAGAAGAGGTGACATGATGGGTTGACTCCTTCGCTTCTTCCCAGATTTTCCTTGAGTTGTGGTGTCTAGCAACAGGCATGGAAACAAGGTCTTAGAATCCAGTTTGAATACAGGTAAGAAAGATGTTTTAGTAGACGGGAGCTAGACTGGGCCTCAGGAGAGCTGGCTCCAATTTGCAAGTGTACCACAGACTTCCTGCATCACCATGGGAGAGTCACTTAAGCCATCCCATGCCTCACATGCAAATAATCAGGATATTACTTCACACGGATGTTGTGAGTCCAAAATCCATTAATGATTGTGAGGTGTTCAGGTACCACAGCGTGCTGAAGGCCATATAATTGTCTGCATAGATAAGTAGCAATAATTGGCTTCTTAAAGCCAGGCATCTGATTCCAGGGTTGACTCAGCTCCTTGGCCTTCTGAGGTAAGTAAAAGGAGTTCTGGGTTGCTTACTTGGTATGGCTCTTCTGGACAGAAAACTTAAAAAATAAGATCATGCAATGACAATTTTATAAGAATATGGACTTGCCTGGTGTCCTTGGACAAATGTCTCTGGTGAATGTCAATCTTCACCCCAGAGGTGGCTACATTTCCCTGGAAGGTTAGATGATTCCTGTGTGGGTAGAGTGTCTAAAGTGCTTTGGGTTACTCTGAGGTAAGATGCACTTTAACAACATAAGAGATTATGGGTGAAATCCTGTCTGTCTTGCACTCAATGGCAGAACTCCCATTAATTTGTTTGGGGCCAGGATTTCACTCTCTGATGAAAAAGGCTGACCTTTCAGCAGTGGAAACAGCAAATGGATGAAATCTGGCTCAGCCACACCTTGACAAACTGAAAATGGGCTTCTGTGCAGGAGAGTCTTTCCCCTTAGCTTCATCTTGCTCAGAAAAGTAAATATCATTTTAGAGAACAACCTCTCAGTCTCGAGGTCACAAGCAGGCCCAGTGGGTCGAGGGGCACATCCACTCTCTTTCTCTTTATGGCTAGCTCAGAGGGAGGCCACAAAACTTTTTCTGTTACAACACAGGGTCCCACTGTGGAAAATGAGGAGAACTGTTGTCCTAGACTATCTAGGGACAGGCCCAAACCCAGATCTCTGATTCAAATATCCTGTTCTTTGTTGGGGTTCCAAACCCAAACCTCACTGGGATCCGAATGGAGGCAAGCAATCACTGTCTCTATAGAACGACCCCAAGCTCCCGCGCTGAACTCCTCTGAACTCATCTCTCCAGTAACAAAACTAACCAGGATGAAAGGTGTCCTGTTGCCACTGATGAAATAGTTCTGCACTCCTCCCCTCCCACCAGTGCCCCCCAATCTCCCACTGAATCAAAGGGGAACTAGGAAAACTGCTAAAATGATTGGCCACTGTGTGTCTAGTGTTTGCCCCAAGGGAGTGAGTCAGTGTCAGCCTCTGGGCGCTTACTGGGAGTGTCTGTGAACGAGTGAGTGTGCATGTTCAGAGGAGAGAAAGACGGTGAGGAGTGTCAAAGCATAGCTGGGGGTGAGAGTGAAAGGAAATCTCTAACAGCACAAGCTGTGCATGGGTTAGCCTGCCCGCACTCACTGGAATCCAGGTAGCATATGTAACAACGGCAGTGAAAACAGAGCAGTGTGGGCTTCAGGGCCGGTAATACAAGCCCAGCATGGAGCCTGAGTATGTCCTCAGCTTGCTAGCCCACTCTGGAGCCTGCACTATGCTGTGTTCACTGCTCTTGTTACTCGGGCTAGAGAGATTCAAGCGAGTGGGGGTAAGCTGGTCTGTGCACAGCATTCGCTGTGTAGACATACCCAAAGTGTGAGTGCCATGTGAATGAGAGTGTCAGGGAGTGAATCTGCGAGAATGAGGCTGGTAACAAAAACATTTGTGTGTTTGTCAGATAGTGTGAGCATCCAGATTGGCCCCAGAACTGGGAGAAGAGCAAAGGCAATTTAAGACTACTCTCAGCAGGTCTGGATTTGACCCATAGGTTTTCCTTTTCCTTCAGAGGAAGAGGCGGGAGGAGAAAAGATCCAAATAGATCAACTAACCTTGGTGCTGCGGAACTAGGATCTTTTGTTCAATAAGAGTTCTCTTCCATCGAAGGCGGCTTCTGGGTGACAGTAACACTGACAAGAGTTTAATACACACTAGCGGATCCTCACAAAGAATCTGTTCATTCTATGCTATGCAGGCCAGTGCTTGTTGAAATGACAGAAAAAACATGGGGGTAAGGAACTAGTTAAAGCTGACAAATGTCAGTACGGAGTTCAGCAGTGAGCTTCAGCAGGAAAAAGCCTTGGCATTTGATCACAGCCCAGAAGGGTGTTTAGGGAAATGAAGATAATGAAACTAAATGAGTTCTGAGCCACTGCAGAGCTCTTTAGATTCACAATTTCCAAACTCAGATTACATGGGAAATCCTAGGAAATGTAGGACTGGAAGGGACCTTGGCAGGTCATCCAGTCCAGTCCCCTGCACTCATGGCAGGATTAAGTATTATCTAGACCATCCCTGACAGGTTTTGTCTTACCTGTCCTTAAAAATCTCTAATGATGGAGATTCCACAGCTTCCCTAAGTAATTTATTCCAGTGTTTAACTACCCTGACAGTTGGGGAAGTTTTTTCTAATGGCTAACCTAAAGCTGCAATTTAAGTCCATTACTTCTTGTCCTGTCCTCAGTGTCTAAGGAGGACAATTTATCACTCTCCTCCTTTATAACAGGGGCAGCCAAACCGCAGCTCGTGAGCTGCATGAGGCTCTTCTACAGTTAAAGTGCAGCTTGCAGAGCCCCCCCAGACCTCCCTCATTCTCTGCCTACCAGATGGGGTGGGGAGGGAACTCAGGGCTTCTGCCTTGTGGTGGCACTAAGGTCTTCTGTCAGAGACGACTGGTACCTGCTGAGAGTGTGGGGGCACAATTTAAAGGTTCAGCCCACCCCCCAGACACTCACACCCCTCTTACCCTCAGCGGCCCCTCCCTGCAGCTCCCAGGTGTAAGCTCTGTGTGAAGAGGCAGCAGCAAACAGCTGGGAGCTGCAGGGAGGCACCGCTGCTTTAGCTCCATGGGGATAGGCAGCAGCAAAAGCAGCGGCTCTCCCTGCAGCTCCCAGCTGTTTGCGGCTGCCTCTCCTCATGGCTTACTCCTGAGGGGATTCTGCGTCAAAACTTTAAAAATTCTGCGCACAATATTTTAAAATTCTGAAAATTTTATTTGTCAGATAAATGGGGAGGCTCCACCATAGCACTGGAGTGCACAGGCCACTGGCTGCCCAGAGGTGGGAGATCACTGTGCCACTCACCCCCCAGGACACGGACTCAGCTATGAGGCTGCACCCAACCCTGACACAGTGCAAGGACTAGGCCTGCCCCAGAAACATCCCAGGGGCCTGCCCCTCCATGCCAGGTGCACCAGGTGTGGGCGGGCAGACTCAGCAAGACAGGATCCAAGTGTGGAGGGGCTTAGTGTGGGGGCATCCAGCTGTGGGTTGAGAGGGTTCCTTGTGGGGCAATTTGGGTGCGGGTGGCTCAGTGTGGGATCAGGATGTACAGGGGCTTGCTGGGGGGTTCTGGGTGCAATGGTAATGGGACTCTATAGGGAAATCCAGGTGAAGGTGGTTGGGGCTAACGAGGGGGTTCTGGGTGTGTGGGGAGGAATAGAGCTCAGCATGGGGGTCTGGTTGTGGGGGCTCAGTGGGGGGTCCAGATACTGGGGGAGTGGGGCTCAGTAGGGTGGGGATCCAGGTGCAGCTGGTTGGGGCTCGGTGGGGTGGGGATCCAGGTGTGGGTGGCTCGTTGGGGTGGTCCAGGTGCAGGGGGAGTGGGGCTCATCAAAAAGGGTTCTGAGTGTGGGGGCTGAGGCTCAGCAGAAGGGTCTGGGTATAAGGGGGTCTGGATGCACAGAGGTTGGGCACATTTGGGTGCTGCTCCCTGTACAGGGATCCCTCCCCATGCAGCTGAGGAGCGATGGATGCAGGAAGTGGGGAGGGTGGGAGAGAGTTTGCAGAGCTTCCTGCAGCTGGGGAGAAATCTTAGGGTGGGTCTGACACAGCCCTGGATGCTGTGCAGAAGAAGAGGAAGTCCTGTCCTCCCCAGCCCAGCTGGGACTAGCAGCTGAGCCCGGCACAGGTTAGGAGCCACCAGCCAGGTCTTCCCCAGGCCCGTCTCCCACCCCACATGACCACTCTTGTGCCTTCCCTTTGTTTCCCCATCAGAAAGTCATTTTTCTGCAGGGAAGCAAAGAAATCTGCAAGGCATATAAATTCTGCACATGTGAATTCAAATTCAAGCAGCTGCCATGCAGGGAGGGAGCTAGCAGCATTATGTGACCAAGTGGAACCAGCAAACCCTGGCAAAAATCAAGGGGCAGGAGCAGGAGCAGGGCTGAAGCCCTGAGCCTAGGCAGGCACCGTCCATGGGGCTGAAGCCCTGAGACCCCGCCCCGCCCTGCAGGGCTGAAGCCCCAAGCCCCAGCAGGTGTTTCCCACAGGACTGAAGCCCTGAGCTCCAGCAGGCATGCCCTGGCTCTTGAACTTCTGAAGATTGCTGTATGCAGCTCAGAGGTCAGTACGTTTGGTCATCCCTGCTTTATAACAACTTGTTACACACCTGAAGACAATTATCTTGCCTCCCACTCCCGAGCCTTTTCTTCTCCGGACTAAACAAACCCAATTTTTTCAATTTTTCCTCAGAGGTCATGTTTTCTAGACCTTTACTCAATTTTCTTGCTCTCCTCTGGACTTTCTCCCTTTTGTCAACATCTTTCCTGAAGTGTGCTGCCCAGAACTGGACACAGTACTTCAGTTAAGGCCTCATCAGTGCTGAGCACAGTGGAAGAATTACTACTTGTGTCTTGCTTTTGCACACTGAAAGCAGAGAGAATCTTTCCAAGGCAGCTTTTAGTTTTCCGCACAAACCATAAATGAGTTTTGTCAAGAATTAAACTGTAGCACAGGGATGAGTCACATAGGCAGGGGACAATGTTGGGGTAGTTTATATGGATGCCTGTTTTGAAGCTGTTACATGGATAAACAGAAGGCTTTAGTCTCCAAACCCAGAAAAATAAAATATGGGCACCTGATTCTCCTCTCACTTACAACAGCATAAATCAGGAGCAAACCCACTGAAGTAAGCGGAATTGTTCTGGTATAAGGAAGTGGAGAATAAATGCCAATAAATAAGATTAAAGTCCCCTGTTTCTTCCCAGATTGTGTACAGCATGGGCAACAGCAGTGCTAGCTTCTCCACACCACCGTGCTCACATGCCTCAACACTGACCTTTAGGGACAGCCACTACAGTTGAGAGGATCGTTCCATCTCCACCCCCCATTTGGACCTTGGCCTTGCAGTTGAATCTGCCACCCAGAGACCTGTTTGTGAAGTGGTCAAGGAGGCATCACCAATACAACTGATCTCACAGGTATCCCTACCACATACAGTGCTCGGTCCTCGTCTGTGTATCTGTAAAAGGGCACTCATAGACCTTGTCTATACTCAAGAATAGACCCATAATGAGCAATCAGCAGGCAACAATTGGTGTCACTGGAGTGGTGCTGACCCCTCTGGGAAGACAAAGGCATGCATAGGTTTGATGATTGAGCTAACTGAGGTTTGCCCCTGCTTGGCTTGCCCTGGTTTATATTTAGGAGTCACCCCCAGTGCTAAAATGGGACTATTCCTGAGACTAGGCAAGGCTTTATTTACACACACTTTCTAACGGCTCAGTCCACCACTTTCTGTTCACCACAGTGCATGCGGCAGGCATGGATCAACCAACACAGTGCTAGTAGCTACGGGTTTCTGCAGAACAGAAACCCAGCAGCAGCAGGTTGAATACAGAGAAATGCCAAGTTGCTTTACAAGTAGAATGTATTACACAGACTCCAATGAAACCAGGGCTTGCAATGCTTGAATTTTTTTACAGTAGAGACTGCAACCACCCCTGTTGAACGGGATGAGGATGCAACATGTGATGGCCCCACAAGAGCCTTGTTACACTGGGAGCTTGGTGGGCACCCACTGGATCTATGCTGTTTGTGTCCCTCCAGCTGTTTAACTCAACTCCCCTCTGCCTCAGCTCTCAAAGCACCAGCTTTAGGAGGGCATCAAGTATTATTTTCAGCCTGCCGCTTACAGGAATAGAGTCTGTCAGTGACCTGGTATTTGAAAGAAAGGGAGAGCTTAAAAGTGCCAAGAGATTAGCTGTTGATTTCCACTATTGATTTCCACTTTCCTAAGTCACAAGAGGAGGATCTTTAAAATGCCCTCCCTCTCCCCAGTTCAGCAGGAGCCTAGATTTTGAACAGAGCTCATCCAATTTTAATTTCATGTGTCCATTCGTTTTGGCTTATTATTGTCATTTTAAAAAAGCCATTTTGGTCCATTCATTTCCAATACCCTTCTCCTCTTGTTTACTACTCATGATCTCACTACAGTCCTTGGCAAGTAGCAGTAGTCCTTTTGGGTTGGACTAATTCAGTCTGCCTCCCTTCGATGCATAAAATTGTTTAGAAAACGGTAACTCTCTGAGTTGGACTTTTGCTACCCTGGACAACTTGAAGTCCACACCTCTGTACAACATGGTGAAAACATCTCTGAAGTAGTAATGGAGAAATCCACAAAGATAGAGGAGGAGAGATGGACACAGGGAGAAGAGGACAGATGGAGTACATCTGTCCCAGCCAGGGGAATGTGTAACCCAGGCCCATATAGTGTGGCACGACAGTGCTGGCTGGGCCACATATATAGGGAGTGGATGTGGAATTATCTATGGGAAAATGGGGATAAAAAATAATGGAAATTCTGCTCTAATACAGAGGTAGATGAGCCTGCTACAGCCTGGGCTAACAGAACTGGATCTTGTAGCTCAGGCAGTAGAGGATCATGCTTTAAAAACCAGAGGCCCCAGGCTCATGCCCTGCTGCTAATGACCCAATCAGGAACTGAGCATTACACTTGGTCTATGCTATTGTAGCACCTTGAAGGGTGCTTGTGTCAGACTTTACCACCTAACCAGGGTAGGGTTGCCAACTTTCTAATTGCAGAAAACCGAATACCCTTGCCCTGCCCCTGTTCCGCCCTTCTCCAAGGCCCCGCCCCTGCTCACTCCATCCCCCCTCCCTCAGTCCCTCAATCTCCCCTACCCTCACTCATTTTCACTGGGCTGGGGCAGGGGGTTGGGGTGCGGTATGGGGTGAGGGCTCCAACTGGGGGTGCAGACTCTGGGGTGGGGCTGGGGATGAGGGTTTAGGAGGAAGAGGCTCCGGGCTGGAGATGAGAGTTGGGGTGCAGGAGGGGGTGAGGGCTCTGGGCTGGTGGTGTGAGCTCCAGGATGGGGCCAGAAATGAGGGGTTCAGGGTGCAGAAGGGGGCAGGGGGTTGGGGTGCGGGAGGGGGTGAGGGCTCTGGACGGTGCTGACCTCAGGTGGCTCCGGGGAAGCGGCAACATGTCCCTCTGGCTCCTAGGTGGAGGCACGGCCAGGGGGTTCCATGAGCTGCCACCACTCGCTGGCACCGCCCCCGCCACTCCCATTGGCTGTGGTTCCCAACCAATGGGAGCTGCAGAGCTGGCACTCAGGGTTGGGGCAATGCATGGAGCCTTCCTGGCTGCTTCCTGGGAGTCGTGCGGAGCCAGGCAGGGAGCCTGCCAGCCCTGCTGCACCACCAGCCGGAGTTTTAATGGCCCGGTAAGCAGTGCTGACTAGAGCTGCCAGGGTCCCTTTTCAACCGGGTTTTCCAGTTGAAAACCGGACACCTGGCAACCCTAAACCAGGGTGGTGCTAAGTCAGAATATGAATGGGTGCTGTGGAAAGTGGTTTTGATGACAGAGGGGGCAGCACTCTTCCCTGTAAGAAGGAGAGATCTTTGAGGGGGCAGGGACCTTCTTTTTGCTCAGTGTTTGTACAGCACCTAGCACAATGGGGTACTGGTCCATAATGGGGGCTCCTAGGTGCTACGGTAATACAAATACTAAATGAACAACAACATCTTCTGTGGGTGTGTAAGCCACTTATATTCTTTTAAAAACATAGTTTTCAAACTAACAGTCCAAACACATTTTCTGTAACTTGCAAATTATTACACTGTCCTATGCAGCCAACCCTATGCATTTAATTCAGATGATTTTGGAAAGGTACTCTCCAAATTACTATTGCACATTATCAACCTCACAGAAACACTATTTTAAGGTTGGGGTTTTTTTTCAGTTTGGACCTTTATTTATGACAATTGAAACCAGTTCTTAAAGGCTAGGTGCCTAAATAGAAGCCTCTAACCAAACAAAGTTTTGTATTCCCTCCCCCCCACACACATCTGGCTCTGACAAACATAGACATGTGCTCTAGTGCCATCTAGCTAGACGTCCATTCACCACACCTTCACCTATCCCTATAGCCTTTTTCTTTCAACTCATCCCTGGTCTACACTAGGGGGTTAGGTCAAAATTAGCCACGTTAGGTCAATTTTAAAATGAATGCGTCTACACAACCAACCCTGTTCCGTCGACCTAAAGGGCTGTTAAAATCGACTTCTGTACCCCTCCCCAGCAAGGGGAGTAGCACTAAAATCGACCTTGCTGGGTTGAATTTGGGATAGTGCAGACACAATTCGACGGTATTGGCCTCTGGGAGCTATCCCAGAGTGCTCTAATGTGACCGCTCTGGACAGCACTTTGAACTAGCACTAGCCAGGTGCCCAGGAAAAGCCCCGGGAAATTTTGAATTTCATTTCCTGTTTGGTCAGCGTGGCGAGCTCAGCAGTACAGGTGACCATGCAGTCCCTCCAGAATCACAAACGAGCTCCAGCATGGACCAAACGGGAGACACTGGATCTGATTGCTGTATGGGGAGAAGAATCTGTGCAGGCCAAACGCCGATCAAAAAGAAGAAATGCTAATATATATGCTAAAATTGCACAGGACATGGTGGAGAGAGGCTACAACAGGGACACACAGCAGTGTCACATGAAAGTCAAGGAGCTCAGGCAAGCCTACCAAAAGACAAAGGAGGCAAACAGTCACTCTGGGTTAGAACCCCATACATGCCGCTTCTATGATCAACCACATGACATTCTAGGGCAGGACCCTACCACTACCCCACCACTGTCCGTGGACACCTGCAAGGGGGGAGGTCTCACGCAACAGGGAGGAGGATTTTGTGGATGAGGAAGAGGAGGAGGAGGAGAATGCACAGCAGGCAAGTGGTGAATCTGTTCTCCCCGGCAGCCAGGACCTTTTCATCACCCTGGAGCCAATACCCTCCCAAGGCAGGATCCCTGACCCTGAAGCCGGAGAAGGCAGTTCTGTTGAGTGCACATTTGTAACTACAGTACAGGGTTTAAAAGCATTAGTGTTTAATGTCTGATTTGCCCTGAAGACGTGGGATGCATTTGCAGCCAATGCAGCTACTGGAAAAGTCTGTTAACGTGTCTAAGGATGGAACGGGAATCCTCCAGGGACATCTCTATGAAGCTCTCATAGAGGTACTCTGAAAGCTTTTGCAGAAGGTTTCTGAGGAGGGCTACCTTATTTCGTCCTCCACAGTAGGACACTTTACCACGCCAAGCCAGTAGCAAGTAGTCTGGAATCATTGCAACACAAAGCATGGCAGCAAATGGTCCTGGGTTTTGGTCTCATTCAAGCAACATTCGGTCTTTATCTTTCTGTGTTAGCCTTAGGAGAGTGATATCATTCATGGTCACCTGGTTGAAATCAGGGTCCTTTTACTATTCCCTTACAAAAATTCCCCTTTCATGTTGGGTTGTTTGTGCTTGGCTAAAAGGGATCATCCCGGAGAATAGCCATGGGATGAGGTGAAGGGATCATCCCAGAGAATAGCTTGCTATAGGAAAGGATGGCACTGCAGTTTGAAACCATTCCCACATGTTATGAAGGTGTAAGGAGCCAACCCCACGTACCAAAAGGCTTACCATGGCTGCCTGGAAACCAAATTCTGTTACCCAGCCATTAGTGATGTGCCACCATACCGAGAGGCACCCTATATAAAAGGCAAAATGCAACCTTGTATCTAAAGCACACGTGCTGTCTGCTGTGAATTGCTTGATTCACTGTGAAAGAGTCTCCCTTTTGTTCTCAGAAATGTACCATCTTAAATTTTACTCTCCCTTTTTATCTCCCCCCAGGTGCAAATGTTTCTATGCTCCCCCTATCATCTCTGTCTCTGAGGTTATCGCAGATTAGAAGGCGAAAAAAACAACACTCATGATGACATGTTTTCCAAGCTCATGCAGTCCTCCTGCACTGATAGGGCACAGCTTAATCCATGGAGGCATTCAGTGGCAGAGGCCAGGAAAGCATTAAGTGAGCGCGAAGAGCGGAGGCAATGTTGAGGCTGAGAGCAATAGGGGAGCAAACGGACATGATGAAGCGTCTGTTGGAGCTGCAGGAAAGCCAACAAGAGCACAGATCACCACTGCATCCATTGTATAACTGCCTGCCCTCCTCCCCAAGTTCCATATCCTCCTCACCCAGATGCACAAGAATGCAGTGGGGAGCTCCGGGCATCCAGCCACTCCACTCCAGAGGATTGCCCAAGCAACAGAAGGCTGTTGTTCAAACAGTTTTGATTTGTAGCATGGCTACAATAAGCCATGTGGCCTTGTCCTTCCCTCCTCCCACACCACCTTGTCAGTTCTCACTTTTATTTTTTTTAATTAATAAAGAAAGAATGCATGCATGGTTTCAAAACAATAGTTACTTTATTTCCTTTGCCAGCTGTGATCAAAGAGGGGAGGGTGGTTGGCTTACAGGGAATTAAAAATCAACAAAGGGGGCGGGTTTGTAGCAAGGACAAACCCACACAGCTGTCACACCGTAGCCTGGCCAGTCATGAAACTGGTTTTCAAAGTCTCTCTGATGCGCAGCGCACCTAGCTGTGCTCTTCTAATTGTCCTGGTGTCTGGCTGCTCAAAATGGGTGGCCAGGCGATTTGCCTCAACCTCCCACCCCACCATAAACATCTCCCCCTTACTCTGTCAGATATTATGGAGCACCCAGCAAGCAGCAATAACAATGGGAAAGTTGGTTGCGCTGAGGTCTAACCTAGTCAGCAAACAGCACCAGTGAACTTTTAAATGTCCAAATGCACATTCTACCACCATTCTGCACTTGCTCAACCTATAGTTGAACTACTCCTTACTTCTGTCCAGGCTGCCTGTATACGGATTCATGAGCCATGGGAGCAAGGGGTAGGCTGGGTCCCCAAGGATAGCTGTTAGCATTTCAACATCCGCAATGGTAATTTTCTGGTCTGGGAAGTAAGTCCCTTCTTGCAACTGCTCAAACAGCCCAGAGTTCCTAAAGATGTGAGCATCATGCACCTTTCCCGGCCGTCTCATGTTGACCTCAGTGAAACATCCCTTGTGATCCACCAGTGCTTGCAGCACCATTGAGAAGTACCCCTCGTGGTTTATATACTGGTTGACAAGGTGGTCCGGTGCCAAGATAGGGATGTGTTTTCTGTCTATCGCCCCACCACAGTTAGGGAACCCCATTGCAGCAAAGCCATCCAGTATTACCTGCACATTTCTCAGAGTCACTACCCTTGATAGAACGTCAGTGATTGCACTGGCTACTTGAATCACAGCAGTCCCCACAATAGACTTGCCCACTCCAAACTGATTCCTGACTGAGCAGTAGCAGTCAGGCGTTACAAGCTTCCACAGGGCTATTGCCACTCACTTCTCAACTGCCAGGGCAGCTCTCATCTTGGTATTCCTACGCTTCAGGGCGGGGGAAAGCAACTCACAAAGTTCAAGGAAAGCGGCCTTACACATGCAAAAGTTTCACACCCACTGTGAATCATCCCATACTTGCAACACTATGTGGTCCCACCAGTCTGTGCTTGTTTGCCGAGCCCAGAATCGGTGTTCCACTGTATCAACCAGCTCCACTGCCCTCATGATGTCCCAGTTGGCACAGCCCATGCTTTCAGGAATATCTGTGTTCATGTCCTCAATGCAATCGTCCTCATACTGGTGTTTCTTATCCTGGAGTATGTGCAGAACCAGGCTAACGCGTGAGGTGTTTACAATGCTCACAACAGCAGCGATGAGCTGAGCGGGCTCCATGCTTGCCGTGGTATGGCATCTGCAGGGGTAACCCAGGAAAAAAGGTGCAAAATGATTGTCTGCGTTGTTTTCACAGAGGGAGGGGCGACTGATGACATGTACCCAAAACCACCCTCGACAATGTTTTTGCCCCATCAGGTACTGGGAGCTTAACCCAGAATTCCAGTGGGCAACAGATACTGTGGGATAGCTACCCACAGTCCACCGCTCCGTGAATCAATGCTCGCCACATTATTGAGAACACACTCCGCCAACTTAATGTACTTGGTGGGGACATACACAATCGACTGTATAAAAACGATTTCTAAAAATAGACTTCTATAAAATCGACATAATTTTGTAGTGTAGACATACCCTTAGGGTGACTACCTGTCTTGTACTTTAACGTATATCCCTTATTTGCTGCGTGATGTCCTGTATACTCTGTCAACATAACACGCTTTCTTCCTATCTCAAGGAAGTACTGTCACCCTGCAGATCTGGCCATCAGGCAATTTTAAGTGGTTGGGGGCAGCCCTGGTTGCCATTCCACCTAACAGGCCCCAGTGTAGGAGTGGCTAAGTGAAAGAGGGTGTGGCTGGAGCACCCCTGCAAAATGGTTATTTTGAGCTGCTGAAACAGCCCCTTGGGGGTGTGGTCACCAGGCATAGGTAGCATTGAGTCTGTCCTAATTTAGCCACCTTTTCGTCCCAGTTGGGGCTTGTCCAAACACAGCTCAACTGGACCCAAGGATTAGAATCACTGTATCCACAGATTGTATCCAAGCAGCAGGGGAATTTTAGGTTGGCAGAAATAATTACCCAAGTGGAAATGAGGCCAGGACACTGGGTTTATTGCCCCTACTCCCCGGTTAAACAGCATCCCAGTGTTCTTCTGCAGAAAATGACAGCCTACTCTGTGCAATCAGTCACACACAGTTCCTGAGCTAAACTGGTGCCATCCAAATGCTGTGTGTGCTCCTTCTGTGTGGTGACATTGAGGTAGCACAGCAGGGCATGAGATGAGACTGCAATATCCCAGAAAACCCACAGTCCTCATTCCTTACATGCTAAAGTCCCTGACCTGGGTAAATTTCCATTGGATGCAGCACTTTCCCATTCTGACTCAGCATTTCTGATACTCCACTGCAGCTTTTAGTACAGTCTCCTCTTACTCGTTTGATCATTTCTCAGTAGGAGGAGGAGCTAACAGACATTGCTGGAGTGATCTGGCTGCTGTCCAGCAGTGTGTATACTACTCACAGGTTTTCCTGCTGGCAAAGGGCTTTTCTTTTCTCTCAGTCCAGCAGCAGCCTCTTGTTATCAGCGTCACTGGATAACTCAGAAGACCAAGGCTAAAAAAGAAATCTCAGGCTTTACAATCAGGAAAGGAAAAATCCAACCCCTGATGAATCTTTACTAGGCTCATTCTCTGACACAGCTGAAAATGTGACTCTGAAAAAACAGATATTTATAAAGATGTGCTGCCCCAACTGGGAAAGTCTCAAGGTCATCAGGTGAAAGCAATGGCCAGATAAAGCTTTTGTTACCCAGCCATCAGGGGGAACTGCAAGACTTTCACCTCCACCTTTGAAATTTACAAACAAAATAGGATCCTACCCTTTCCCTGACAACCACCTTTCCTGAAGCTGGATCAAGGAAACCTCAGACCCAGAAGCTGGGCTGCTCAAAATGCCTGGATGACTTTGCACCAAGAGAATGCTGTGATTTTAATGCTAATCCCCTCAGAGAGGAAAGCCAGCCCATCCACAAATTCATTTCACATTCTGGCTCTTTTGAGTTTGGCTGAAGAAGTGAAGGACCCTAGAGGCCGAAATGCCAGCATTTCGGTTTGTGAGCCCTTTCTGCCTCTCGAGTTTTCTAGAGGGGCATAAAAGCTATAGGCCAGCCACTGTGGGGTTGTACAAAGGGTAGAGAGAGTCCAAGGAATCTTCTTCCACCACACCCCATTGCGCTCCAGCAAAAGGACTGGTCAGAATCCCTGTTACAGGAATGCAGTCCTCTCTCCATCCTAGTGTCAACTCTTTATCTAAAGAATTTATACAGCCTCCATTACACCATAGTATCTGAGCACCTCACACTCTGATGTAATATATTCATCCTCAGAACACCACTGTGGCGTAGGAACATACTCTTATCCCCATTCTACAGATAAGGCACAGAGAGGATAAGCAACTTGCTTGAAGTCATACAGAAAATCCTGGGCAGAGCAAGAGCCATGAACCCAGCTACTCCCAAGTACTAGGCGTGTGCTGTAACCACTCGATCATCCTTCTTCTCCCTAATATTGTCAATTTTCCTCCTATATTGCTTGTGATCTTCTCCACAATAGCATTCATTTCTTCATTGCATGTATATGTGTATTTGAGTGTTTTATATCTAGCTATCAATTAAACATAAGAACAGCCACACTGGGTCAGACCAAAGGTCCATCTAGCCCAGTATCCTGTCTTCTGACAGTGGCCAGTGCCAGGTGCCCTAGAGGGAATAAACAGAACAGGTAATCATCAAGTGATCCATTCCCTGTCGCCCATTCCCAGCTTCCAGCAAACAGGGGATAGGGACACCAACATAATACCACGTTACAATTCTGTACCAAAGAGGCAATGGATGCACAACTCAAAGCGCTTGCTCAGGGTGACAGTGTGGTAACCAGTGCACTCCACTGCAAAGCAGCCATCAAAACCAAATGAGGCTAAACACAAAAGTCAGTATATGTTGCAGTAACCTGTTCTGGGCGGGAGAATAGTTGTGTGAAAATAGTACAATGACTAATGCGAATAATATGAAACACATACAGCAAAGTTTAGCATTTGCAAAAGCATAGGATGCTGAGCATGTGTCTTCACTGCAAAGTTAACTTGGATGATCAGCCACCAGGGTGGAGCACTCATCTTTGGCCTAGCATGGGTGTGGCGGCCACCACCACTTGAGTGTGTGTCCACTCAACTAGGTCCACACTGGCTCTGAACTCATTCATGTGAAGTAGCAGCACTTCTGGGGTCATACCCTATGGTTCTTAGTGCTACACCATTGCTGCACCACTGTAGGAATTCTTTCCCAGTGTACTATGTGAGAACTTGTCTGTCCTTCTTGAGCACCTGTGCAAAAGTAGTAGAAATGTTGCCAGTACAGCAAGCTGCATGCAAGGTGAGGTTTAAACACCAACCTTGTGTATACGAATTAGTAGGTGACTTACAATGCAGAGCCAGGTAGATGGCAAGAAAATACAGCCCAGGGGAATTGTGGGAAGGCACTGGAGGACTAGCCGCACCCGAGTTGATTAGTCAGCATCCAGGCTTCAGTGTGGGCAGATTACCAGGTCAAGTATAAGCAGCACCTGAGCCCTGTAGCTCCAGATGGACCAGCTAGCCCATGCTGAAAGGGCCACCAAAACAGAGGTGAGAGGTTCTTGTGTGGGAGCAGGTTAGGCACAACACCCGAGTAAGTTAACTCTGCAGTGAAGACAGGCCTTAACTGTGACAAGTGTGGCACTGTGCTGACAAGAATGTATGCATATGTAAGAAACTGAGAAATAGAATAAGACAGTGTTGCATCATTCTAGGTCATCAGAGATCAACCCACACTTAGTGCTCTGACAAGACAGACAGTCCCAAAACATGGACTTAGATATTCTTCCTTAATGACAAGTCAGTACCATTCAAAACAGACACAGTAGCAGAGTGTAAGATTATTGGAAAGGATGGACTAAGAACTGTGCCTGACCTCCCTGTGAAAAAAAGAAAAAAAAAATCGTAGCAGCTAGAAGTCAAAGGTGAATCCTCATGGAAGAGCAATGCTGGCATGACACTCTAAAGAAGAAGAAGCTTGGAGCATGAGCACCTGCTCTAGAATGTTCTCTTAGTGCTAGGACTTGCCACATGTGTGATACTGAACACACTTAAGAGAATCCATATTATGAAGGCTGTGACTAGGTCACATGGCATTCTCCAGTATTACGAAGCATTTCATGGGCTAGATTGCATCAAAGGGGTAGTCTCCGTCATATCAGGGTGAATCCTAATATCCAGCCCATACTCACACAGCAAAGCAAGAGCAACACTAGGGCACAAAGTTTAAAACAAAACAAAAAAACACCTTAATTTTGTGGAAGAGAATGGTGGTGTTGAACATGTCCTAGACCCTGCTGGTTGGGTCAATGGGGGACTAGTGAAATAAATCATAATTCAGATTGGTCTGTAAAATGTGTAGATTCACCATAGAATCATAGAAATGTAGGGCTGGAAGAGACCTTGAGAAGTCATCAAGTCCAAACCCCTGCACTGAGGCAGAACCAAGTAAACCTAAACTATTCTTGACAAGTGTTCAACCTGTTTTTTTTTTTTTTTTTAAAAAAAACCTTCCAATGATGGAGATTCCACAACCTCACTTGGAAGCATATTCCACTACACTTATAGATGGAAAGTTTTTCCTAATATCTAATTTAAATCTCCCTTGTTGAGATTAAGCCCATTACTTGTTGGCCTACCTTCCGCGGACGTGGAGAACAATTGATCACAGTCTTCTTTATAACAACCATTAACATATTTTGTGATAGACCCAGGCCAGTTAGGTACAACAAAGTAGTCCTCTTGGTATCCAGGAAGTGGGCGGGCGAACCCTGTCCACTGCTAAAGGACCACAGCCTAAAGGGAGGATCCACAGGTCCGGGAAACCAAATAATTCCGGGGGACAACTAATGAGATAACAGGAACAGGAGTGAGGTCACAGGGCTAAACGAAGGGAACCTGATGGGGACGCCGAGCAGAGAACCCTGGACAGTGCCCACTGCTCCTCAAAGGTGTCAAGGGAACCAGTGGACGCCACCCAGAGGAACTCTGCCCAGATATGTGAACGTACTGAGAAATGGAAATAGGCCCCACAGTCGCAGGAAACCCCGTCAGCCAACCTCCTCTCCCTGGTTTTGTAGCCATTTTGGCCAGGGCTAGGAGGAAGTTGACAAGGAGGTCCCGCAACTTTGTGGGGCCACAGATGGGGAGTACGTAGATGAACAGGTGCAACCAAAAACACAAAAGTATATCTAAGAGGAACCGAAATAGGGACTGCAACCTGGTGCACTCCAGGTATACGTGCGCCAGGGTTTCCCTCATGCTGCAAAAGGGGCAGGTGTCCGGGAGGGGAGTGAACCACGCCAAGTACATGCCCATGCTCACAGCTCTGTGAAGGAGCCGCCAGCTGACATCTCTGGTGGGTCTCAGGCCCAGGGTGGAATATAGGCTGTCCCACTGGGGCTCCTCACCCTGCAGAGGTGGCAGGAGGTCCCACCACTTTATATCGGGGCGGGACGTGAGGGTGAGGATGTGAAGGGTATGGAGCATGAGCGTGTACAGATGTTCCCTTGGCGCGGTCTGGAAATGAACTGGCTGCAAGTTGTGCAGACGACTCACGGTAAAGGGGCAGGATGGCCGGGAAGGTCCACAGGGCAGGGGCCCGATGAAAAGGACCAGAGGACCTGGAGTCAAGGGTGTGCGGGGCGTGCCCTCTCGCAGGACCTGGTCGAGGAAAACTGAAGCAGTGGGCGATAAAGCGGCCCTCGCCTCCTGAAGTATGTGCCAGGGAGTATGAGGTCTGGAGAACCCCATCCACCGAGCGAGAGTCAGGGGATCCAGCCAGTCTCCCTGGTCGTAGTCCACGAGGTCTCAGACTCTGGTGACTTCTGCCAGGACCAACCTCTGCCGCACTGAGGGGGACTCCACCACCTGCACACGGAGCTGGGGATTGTGTAGCAGGGGCTCTGCGAGGAGATCCACCCCCTCGGTGACCGTCATGGACCTGGCTGCCAAGAGCAGATTCCAGGTCCAGAGGAGGTCCTGGTAGAAGACTGGCAACCAGGAGAGGTCTCGCGGAAGATCTCTCAAATGGAGATAAAGAAGCTGCCGGTTGTATTGGAGCCCTTGGAAGCGATGCAGGAAGGCGTGCGCCAGTATGCGCCACGCCGGACTACCTGCACCATGAAGGAGCCTCTGCAGGGCCTGAAGGCAGAAGACGTGGACCTGAGTGCACAGACACTTCAGGCCCTATCCTCCCTCCTCCAGGGGCAGGTCGAGGACCCCTGCAGAGACCCAGTGCAGTCCTGGCCCGAAGAACTCCAGAACTAATTTGTGGAGGTTGGCCAGGAAGTCTGGGGCTGGGACCAGGGTGTTGAGCCGGTGCCAGAGCATGGACAGGACTAGCTGATTGAGCACCAGTGCCCTCCCTCAGAAACTCTAAACCTTGCCAGTTGTCTGGCGGAGACAGATGCGCGGCAGAAAGGTAAACGCCGAGATAGAGCGGCGGACCCACACTCCATCGGATGGCCTGAAGCGCAGGTGGGAGGGAGCTCGCCTGCCACCCATCCCCAACCACAAGGTTAGAGCACTTGACCCAGTTGACCTGGGTGGAGGAGGCTGCCGAGTAGATAGCCTGGCAAGCCTCCACCCGCACCAAGTCACCCAGGTCCTGGACCACGAGGAGCACGTCGTTGGCATATACCGACAGGACCAGCCGCAGTTCCGGCTCCCACAGCACCAACCCCGTCAGCCTCCGGCAGAGGAGACAGAGGAAGGGCTTGATCACCAGAGCGTACAGCTGGCCCGAGAGGAGGCACCCCTGCCATACTCCCTGCCTGAAGCTGACCGGCTCGGTCAGGGTCCAGTTGAGCTTGACCAGACACTCTGCAGAGGCATACAGCACCTGGAGAAAGCCCACAAACTGGGGTCCAAAGCCAAACGCTTGCAGAGTGCCCAGGAGACACCCATGGTCTACCCTGTCGAACATCTTCTCCTGATCAAGGGACAGAAGGGTGAACGACAGACCATCCCTATACCCGAGCGCCAAGAAATCCCAGACCAAATACAGGTTGTCAAAGATGGTACGGCGCGGGACGGTGTAGGTCTGGTTGGGGTGTACCACGTCTGTCAGCATGGACCCCAGCTGCAGCGAGATGGCCTTTGCTACTACTTTGTAGTCCGTGCTGAGGAGCAAGACGGGACGCCAATTCCGAAGGTCGTGGGGGTTTCCCTTCTTCAGGACATGGGGTAGAACTCCACAGTCAGCCCGTCCATGCCTGGCGGAGGGCTTCCGAGAACTCAGCCAGAGCGAGAGGCAGCTCTAGCCGGTCTCGGTCACCCACACTGACTGTCGGGAGTCCGCCCCAGAGCACTCTGCAATCATCAGGATCGGTCGGATCCAGGGAGAAAAGGCCTGCCTAGAAGACCCTGGCCCTCCCGCACATCTCAGCCAGATCCATGAGGGCGGTGCCGTTCTCTGTCAGGAGGCTGGTGACGCGCTTCTTGGCCCCCCTCCTTTTCTCCAGAGCGTAGAAGAAGTGGGAGCCGCGATCCATCTCCCGAAGGAGGCGGATGCAGGATCAAACAAAGGAACCCCAGGCCCGATGGTCATCGAAGGCCCGGAGCTCCTCTCATTTCTCCCAGCACACTCCACAGAGGGATGGATCCTTGGGGCTGGCGGCCAGAGGCCTCTCCAGCTCTAAGACCTCCCGTTCCAACTGCTCTATCATCGCATCCCTCCGTTGGCTAGTGCCCCGGGTGTAGTCTCGGCAGAAGAGCCAGGCACACACCTTTCCTACGTCCCACCACTGCTGTGTTGAGGGACAGGGTTAGGGTTAGGGTCAAGGTGGGGAAGAGGCCCTGGCCGCCAGAGATGGTAAGCGAGGTGGTGACCGGGAGAGATGACGTAGTGACAGGCGGGGGAGCTGCTGCCGCCACCTGGGCGTACGCCCTGGGGGCCGGGAGAGGGGCATTCGTGGAGCTGGTGGAGGGAGCAGCAGGGAGGGACGCCGTGGCAGTGGGGGCAGCCCATGCCATGGAGGGCCTAGTCTTTTTACCCTGGCCTTTCCCGCCAGCTGAGGGGGCTCCCTCAGAATTGGAGGGGGCGAGGGACGTGGCAGCATTGGAATCCACCCCGTTGCCTGCCACTGCCCCAGCGGGGGTGGTAGCAGATGGTTTGGCAGCAGCAGTTGAGGTGGGGGCCAGAAGGGGTGACGGGGGGGCAGACAGAGGGGGGTCAGCGGTTTCTGCCTGAGGGGTCTCACCCGCCTTGTCCCCTGCCATAACAAGAGGGGAGGGAGGGAAAAACACCAGGGGGGGGGGAGAAAAAGGGGGGCAACCACTCCTCCCTGCTAGGCTGCAGGCAGAGGAGGAGGGTGCCGGAAGGGGAGGGCTGGATGGGGCGGGGGGGTCAGTCACCAACTCAGTATGGGATTCCGGCTCCTCTAAGTTGCACGGGGGGGGGGGGTTACAGTAGCATGGGGGGGCATGCAGTGATACAAGAGTCAACTAAACCAGGAGGGGCATAGGCGCATGGGGCAAGGGACTACTCAGGGCAGGGGGGAGCACGGGGGGGGGGGAACCGGGCTGGAGGTAGGGCAGGGAAACCAAGGGGCTAGGGCAGGGTAAACAAAAACTGCAGAGGGAAAAGGGTGGGGCAGGCAAACAAACTGAAGCTGCTGAGGGGCTGGGGCAAAAAAAAGGGAGGGGAAAGGGGAGACTGCTGCAGCGGGGGGAGGGGACAGAGAGGGGGGAAACAGTCCAAGGAGGGGGGCACATGCGCTTGCTAAAAGTCAGTTTATGCTCCCTGCTGCTTCAGGCCCAACTGGTGGCAAACGGGCATGACTAGCCAGGCCAGCAGCTGAGTCCTTGAGGCAGGAGCTGAGGCAGATGGTAAGTGGCCAGTGGGGGTTGTGGAGGGGGAAGAAGAGACACAGATGGACCGGGCTCCACGCCACACTCCCTATGTCCCCACAAACACAGTGGAGATCCCCACCACAAGAGCACAGTTCAAAAGTTACTCAGTTTTGGAGGCCCCCTCCACAGTAGTCTGTAGAGCCTCTGCGCGCTCCCCTAGCAGCGAGCAGTCCTCTTCTTCCTCCTCCTTGAGGCTCCAGCAGCTCCCAGGCAGCAATAGCAGCTCCAGCAGGCAGTCTGGTGGCCAGGCAGGAAGGACCCCTCTCCAGTGGTGATATCCACAGCAGCAACAGCTAGGGCTGGGGCCCCTCACTCCCCTCCTCTGGGGAGTGGGCCAGCAGGCCCCCCCACAAGGCTGCAGCAGCAACCAGAGGGGAGGGTGGGGTCCAGCAGCCAGACAGCAACCAGGTAGGAGAGAAGGGGGGACCTAGGGGACTAGCTGGAGCAGGAGCCCCAGCAACTTCCCACCTTCCTCCGAGCTAGAGGGCTATAGGAGAGGAGTTAGAGACAAAGCTACTGGCCACTGGATTAGCAGTTTTCTGTTATTTTTTTTTTGGTTGTTTTTTTGAAACAGAAAAGAAGTTTATTGGTAACACTTACAAAAATTACCAAAGGAAACAGAACAGCTATGCAACAAAACAATGCAAACAGAAGGTATAACACAGCAGCTTTCAGGAGGGAGAAGTGTTCAGGCTAGCCTGGGCCCAGAGCTGGGGGGCTTCCTCGACACTCGTGGTCTTCCACCCTCCTGAGCTACCTGGTGGCCTAGAGCGGGGGGGCTTTTTTTTTTTTTTTTTTATTGAAACAGAAAAGAAGTTTATTGGTAACACTTACAAAATTACCAAAGGAAACAAAACAACTATGCAACAAAACAACACAGACAGAAGGTATAACACAGCAGCTTTCAGAAGGGAGAAGTGTTCAGGCTAGCCTGGGCCCAGAGCGAGGGGGCTTCCTCGACACTCGTGGTCTTCCACCCCCTCGAGTTACCTAGTGCCGCGCCCAGTGTCACCGACCCTCCCTCTCCTGAGAGTGCCCGGTAAGATGGGCACGGCTGCAGGGTGGGCGGTTTAGGGGTGGGGGGGGTAGACACCCATGTATTATAGGACCCCTCCTAGATGACAGTAATGATGGTATCCACAGCAGCAACAGCTAGGGCTGGGGCCCCTCACTCCCCTCCTCTGGGGAGTGGGCCAGCAGGCCCCCCCACAAGGCTGCAGCAGCAACCAGAGGGGAGGGTGGGGTCCAGCAGCCAGCCAGCAACCAGGTAGGAGAGAAGGGGGGACCTAGCCCAGCTAGGGGACTAGCTGGAGCAGGAGCAGCAGCCCCAGCAACTTCCCACCTTCCTCTAAGCTAGAGGGCTATAGGAGAGGAGTTAGAGACAAAGCTACTAGCCACTGGATTTCTGTTCCCTGACTGACCAGGGCAGGGGCTGCTCTGGGCTAATGAGAACACCTGACTCCAATTAACCTGCAAAGAGTCAGGTGAGGCCATTAAGGTAATGTGAACACCTGAGTCTAATTAAGGCCCTTCTGATATTATAAAAGGGCTCACTCCAGCCAGGCTGAGGAGAGCAAGTATGGCTGAAGGGCTGGTTAATGAAGACACCCTCAAGCTATCAGTAAGGAAGCCCTAAGGTAAGGGTGACAAAGAGAGAAGTAGAAGAGCTGTCAGGAAGTGACCCAGGGAAATATAGCAACTTTTACCAAAGTAAAAGGTCAGCTGCTGCCATTAGGGTCCCTGGGCTGGAACCCGGGGTAGAGGGTAGGCTTGAGTTCCCACCAAACCTGCTACTACAGAAACACCTCCTGGGAGGGGAAGACAGGCCCCTGTCAGGACAGGAGGCTAAACTGTTCTGAAATAAGTCCCTAGGGACAACAGAGACTGGTAGGAGTTCTCTCAACTACCTCCTTGCTAGCTTCTGATGAAAAGGGCTCAGTAGACAGTAATCCTGGCCCTAGAGAGATAAGGGCTATGTGGAGGGTTGCAGTGAGCCACTGAGGCTAGCATAAACTACCTAGAAGTGTGGGACCCATGGGGACAAGGTCGGAGTTCTGCCACAATTTGAAGGCTTATTGGGTCTCCCCTCAGTTGTCTTTTCTCAAGACTAAACATGCCCAGTTTGTTTAACCTTTTCTCATAGATAAGGTTTTCTAAATCTTTTCTCATTTTTGTTGCGCTCCTCTTGACTCTCCCCAATTTATCCAAACTTTTCCTAATTTGCAGTGTCCAGAATTGAACACTGTACTACAGCTGAGGTCTTCCCAGTGCTGAGTAGAATGGGACAATTACCTCCCATGTCTGACATATGACATGTGTTAAATACACCTCAGCATGATATTAGGTTTTTTTTTTTGCAATGGCATGAAATTGTTGACTCCTATTCAATTTGTAATCCACTATAACCCGTAGACCTTTTTCAGCAGTACTACTGCCTAGCTAGTTATTCCCCATTTTGTAGTTGTGTATTTGATATTTCCTTCCTAAGTGTATACTTGTCTTTAATTGAGTTTCATCTTGTTGACCTCTACCCTAATAGATCTAGAGAGAATGTCTTTTCCAGAACTTGCAAAGAAAAAATGATCTATGTTGCAAAAACCAAGGATTCATGAGTAAAGCAGCTATTGGTGTAAATTCTGAAGTGGTGCATGGGAGTAGGGCTTATATACCAAATATCTGAGTGTTTTTAGGGTTCATTACCAAACACAGGCAGGGGTGCTGGAATGGGGGGCCAGAGGGCCAAGCCCTCCCACTTTTTACCAGCCATAAGGGTGAGTGATGGGGGAGAAGGGGCAGAGAGGCGCAAGCAAGGGGTGGGGCCTCAGAATAAGGGGCGATGCAAGGGTAGGGTTTGGGGAGAATGGGCAGTGCGGGGACAGGGGCTCAGGGGAGGGCGGTGTGAGGGTAGGGTCTGGGGAAGAGGCATTTGAGGGCTGGGCCACGGTTCAGGACCCCGTGGCACCCCCACTTCTAGGGACCTTCTGACACAAACTGAACATGGGAATTTTGAGCAGAGTCACCTTTCAGAGTAAATCTACTGTGGCTTTGAGCTAGGAGCTTATATTTTATGTCTGCCTTGTTTAAGCAGTGAGCTTGTCTTATATAAGGCTGAGAACATTGTGAGGCAACACATGGTTGCACCGTGGCTAGTTTGTGCTAGTGAAGCCAGGGAGCCCAGCACACGAAGGAGAACGGTGGCATGAGGTACCACAGCAGCACTTCCAAATAGAACTTTTGGGGTTTTAGCCCAAATTGCAGGGGAAGGGGGGGGGTGATTTTTCACAACAACAAAAAAGTCTAAATTTTCTGACCAGATCTAGTAATGATATATTTACTACTCGTATACTATTCAGCCAGTAGATGCTCTGTGTGTTGTACAGAGTTCCAAGCAAGCAATGACCCTTGGTAAACAAGGGAGACAAAGCTGCAACGCAAGCAATGTAAAAGCCTGTTTGTTGTTTTCTTTCATTACATCTCTCACTGAAGGAGGACTGGGATTCCATGTATCCTGACATGGGGAAAAATCCTGGCACAACGGGCTTTTGCACTGGATGCAGAGCTAGCATAGCCAGTTCTATGCACCTCAGGCTGGAGGCTTGGAGCCCCTCATGCAAGTTCGGGGCAGGGGAGTGTTTTGGCCAAGGCATTCCCACACTTGTGGTGGTCCCAGGTACTGCAACACCCTGTAGGGCCTTTACAGATGGGGTGCAAATTAGGGCAGCACCATAGTAGGCACTTGTGTAATAAGAATAGTATGTCTCCTCATGCCTTATGCGTGTGTGTGAGCTCCATGCATTCAGTGTTTCTCCTCTCCCTGAGTAAGAAGACACCCTTCTCACATGAAGACTTGACAAAGCAGAGGATGGATTCCGCCAGTCCAGTTTGCATTTTGTGGCAGTGAAAGCCTACAGGTTTCTCACTGGCATTTTTCACTCATTTTAAACTGCATGTTAATGACTCTGACCTTTCTAGTAATTTGATTCTGACAACAGGCAACTGAGCTCCAAACTATCATTTTGACAAGGGCCAGCAGAGAAAATTTACTGCTTCAAAAATCAGAGCAAGTGCTGTTCTCACAAGCCAGTCTGGGGCCCCCTTAGTGAAAAGGCATCCTCCCCCAGCTCCACCCCATTAGCCCTATATTTATCATACAGATGTTGCAGCCTGGTTTGCCAATATAAAGGCAAATGTGCTGCAATCAACTTGGAGTTCAATTTAGCCCAAGACTTTAAAAGGAAGTGCAGAGACTAAAATGGTATTTTGAAATAATCATCTATTATTTTCATCCCAGTAGCAACTAGAGGTCCCAACTGAGATCAGAGCCTTGTTGTGCTAAGTGTCACGCAGACATAGAGTAAGAGACAATCCCTGCCCTGAAGAGCTTACAATTAGAGCTTGACAGGATATAGGAGCTTTTCCTGGAGAAAATTTGAACAAAATTTTCTCCATTTTCATCAATTTTTCAGCAAAGTATTTTAGCCAGAAATCTAGTTTTTCAACAAAATATCAAAATTTTCTGCAGAAAGCAAACACTTTCCATCAAAAATTTAATTTAGACAAAATCTAGTTTTCTGGTGAAAACCAGTTTGGACTGCTAATTTTTGACCAGTCCTGCTTACTGACAGGGCAGGAAAAGGTGGGAGAAAAGTTGTATTACCCTATTCTATATAGGTTCTTATACTGCACTTACCACCGGTAATATCTGCATTAAGTAACATGACCAACATCTGTCACGTTTCTCATGTTACAGATGTGGAACTGAGGCACAAAAAGGGTCCTTGTCTATGACTCAGGCTCCTCCTAGGTACCACAATACAAATGATACATGGTGATTAAGTGAATTACTTGATTTCGGAGTAAATCTGTGACAGAGCCAAGAACTGAACACATTTTCATAGTATCTTAACCACAAAAATAATTTTCCTTTTCACCTATGGTATCTTACACAATCTGCACATGAATCAATACAATGACCAGATCCTGCACACCCTCACTCATACAAGTAGTTACACTACATTCAGAAGTTGATCATGTGTACAACTGGTGTTAGTGACAGCAGAATTGAGCCCTGCATTTTGTTTAAATCATGAAAACATTTCCACTCATATTCACTTTTATTTTAACTTATCCTCCATTTGTAGCTTTAACTCACTGACAGTGTGTCCCCTTAGCAGCGATAGTTCAGGTTCTTGTTTTATTTTTAGCTTGTCCCCTTCACATTTCAAAAGTCAAACAAAACAGTATATTAAATTAAGCTGTTTTAAGCTTTAAGTATATTAAATTAAGATCTAATTAGCTGTCCCACAAGCTTGGCAAAAGTATCCATTTTCAACCTGGCCTTCTCATTTTCTCTCCAAGCCGTTCTTGGAAGGCAAGGGTGTAAAATAGAACAGGACTGAATCAAAGTGGTTCAGAATCCAATCCCACTGTCTGAAGGGTAACTCCTGGCAAGCAGCTAATTTAAGAGGGTTGCTGGATTCTGAAAAATGCCTGTAAAAAACCACAAGAGGAAATTCTGTAATGATGGTCTTCCCTGAATTCAAATCAAATGTGTTCAGGTTACAAGTAAAACAATGATTTTTTTTTTTTTCTCCCCTGCTAACTGCCAGCCCTGCAAAATCAGTTCTGGGTTCTTTCCTGATCACAAGTCAACATAAGAGCTGACAGAAAAAAGAGAAGTAGAATCTTTCATGAAAAATTTCTAAATATATTTTTTATTTTGCTTGAAATTTTCAGTGACATAAAAATTGGAAGGGAATTTTTTAAAATTTGAACTTTGAATAATTTCATTTTAGCAGAAATAAACACTTGCACTTTTTATTAAAAAAAAAAACCACCAACAACCTCTTTTCCATAAGAAAAAGGAGAGGAAAAGTGAAAATGGGGAGAGAACAGGAGGGGGTTTCCCCCACTGAAACGAAACATGTTGATCGACATGAAAATTTTTATGAAAAATGTTCATTGTGGCATTTTCAGTACCAAAAAACCAAACCTTCGATGGAAAAATGTTTGACCTGCTCTAGCCATTATCAACAATACAGAACATACAATAGTCTGTTGGTGATGCATGAGCAAGAAAAGTCTCCACCTGCTTCTCCAAGAGCTCTCTTGGTTCTGCAGGGCTGACTTTTGTAAAGAGAAATAAATACTTATTTTTAGCTCCCAATTTAGCAAAGTACTTTAGCATGTGCCTAGCTTTAAGCACTTCTGTAATCCTGTTTAAGTCCGATCCAGAACCACTGTAGTCAATGGAAGTTTTAAGATTGATTGCAGATGGAGCTGGATGTGACGTATATGTGGTCTGCATATGAAATGTTTTACTGGCATAACAGGGGCTCTATCTACACTACAATCAGAGGTGTGACTGCAGAAAGTGGAGACTTACCCACACTAGCTTTGATCTAACTAGTTCAAATAACCATAGCAATGAAGCTGTCGCAGCGTGGGCCAGTCACTGTCTCGTATATAGTCCTGTGCAGGCTTGTACAGCCTGGGCTGTCCTGGCTTCATGGCTGCTGCTATTCTCACTACATCCGCGCTTGCTCAGTTACGTCTACCTGTGCTGCAGTCACATCTCTGATTGCACCTATGTTGGTAGGATGCATAATTTTTTGTCAACATAGTTATACTGGTAAAAGTGTTCGTGTACACTGTTATATTGATGTATATCTAGGTGACTCAGACTGGTATGGCTTGTTTCATCTCCTGAACCAGAATAGGTTATACTGACCTGAGCACTTTTATACTGATATAACTGCCTCCACCGTACATCATACTAATAAACTTAAAGCAGCAGAAACAGTTAAAGCAGTAAAACTTTCTATTGCAAACAGTCCTAAATCACTAAAGCCCAGATTCTAGTTGGAATGGATACAGGGAACAGATGGAGTGTCAAGGGCCGCAGTGTTGCCAACCTGAAACATTCAAAGGTTATTAGTCAGGCTCCAAAATACTCAAGAGATTGGCTTAAAAAACATGAGCTTTAAGTATATATTGAATGTTGGGGGTCTTTGTATTTGCCATCTGAATTCTGAGCCTTTCCAGTTACACTCAGATCATGTGTTTAAGAGTTCCTCTGCAACCATAAGGGATAGACACTTCCTTGTTTTTTTTGTGAAAGCTGCAGTTCTCAGATAAGCACCTGACTCCAGGAGCTGGGACTTTCAGTAAAACACCAAATATTGCTAGACTTGTGATAAAAATGCATGTTAGCAACAGTCAGGTCCAGTTTTATAATCACTTTTCCAGATGTTAAGTGTATAGTAAGGCTTTTTATCTCCATTAGTGCAGCCTAGTGGATAGCACATTGGACTGGGACCCAGGTGCCCTGGGCTCTGCCCTTAGCCTACCTTGGCCAGTCACTTCAATGCCCAGTGCCTTCATTTCCCCATCTGTAAAATGGGATAATGATACTGCCCTCCTTTATAAAGAGCTTTGAGATTTTAGATACAAAGCACTAGATAAGAGCTAAGTATTAATTAATTATTAAATCCACGATAGGTAGTTGAGGAGATGCAGAGAAGGTTTGCTAAATGTAACTGTAGAATATAGATCAGATATTGGATGTATATTTTACACTGCATTGTTGTATAAATAAATATATGATCAGTAGTTTTTCCCAGTAAGGTGGTAATCACTCTGCAGATAACACAGAAATATTGATCTGCAATTCACCATTCACACAGAAGACAGCATTCAGCAATGAAATACTGATACCACATTCTTTTTTTTGTACCACTGAAAGCTAAAGAAAAGCCAACATGTAGGCCCCGATTCATGTCAAAGTTGCTCAGTAAGTGGTCTGATTTTTAGAGGTGCTGAACAGCTGTAGATTCTATTGACTTCAATAATGATTCACCTGTTTCAATATAATTTCAGTAGTTATGGGGAGTCTTTGATTTCGTGGGTGAAAGCAGGTGTTCAGCCCCTCTGAAAATCAGGCCATTTATTTGCATGCCTAAATATGGATTGAAGTGCCCTTCAAGCAGCCAAGTTTGAAAATGTTGGCATTAGTCACCACAGTCAAAAGTCAGATGTAGTTCTGATCAGAAATGTCACAGGGTAAAATTTTCAAAAGCACCTAAGGACTGTATACATACAGCTTTTCTTTCACTTTAACTATACTGGTTTGAAAGCAGTATAACTAAAGCAATACAACCCCGAGTGTGGACACAGTTATACTGGTATAAAGGCTTTCATTGCTTGGAGCTGGTAAAGCACCAGAGCAGAGCAATCCAGCACATAGTAATTATTGAACTCATTAGGGTTCTGCCTAGCAAACATGTAGCTTTACATGTCATAGGTAGGCTTAGCAGAATTCGGATTTTATTTTTGTTACTTTGATGGATAATATCCATGTTTATTTTTAAGCGTTTTTTCCAATTGTTATTGATTTTACATTTTTATACTTGCAGCAAATTGGGGGGAGAAGAGGTCCTACAATTTAATGACAGTAGGCACTGAGATTCAAAAAGTTAAAGCTTTAACCATTAATTGTCAGCATCACATCACAATAGACAAAGTAAATATCCTTAAACTCTAAGTTCTCAAGCAGCGTTTCTTACTTGGCTTATCTGAAAATTTAAATTACTGATGAAAGTATTTTTTCATTAGTTTGTACAGTGAAATTGAGGTTTATTGACATTTATTGATAAAAATCTAATCCTTCCAAGCCTAGTTACAGGCGCCAAGGCATTAAAACTCGGAATCAAAGAAATGGTGAGCTTTACTGGACATGTCCAACCCATCTGCACAGATGACTAAGCCCTCAAAAATCCCAACCCAGCTGGCACTAGGCCCAGGGAAAAACCTGGCATGGATTCTGTAATGGAGGCCCCTTTTTCAGTTGTTTGAAAGTCCTGGTCAGAGATCTCAGGTGTGGGGGAAATCTTCCTAGGTCATTAGATAACCCACCCAAGATTAATATAAAGGAATTAACATGAATAAATAACACTTTAATCTCTAAATTACTCGAACCTGAAACACACAAAGGCACTATCAAACAATATTGGCAATAGATTCATAATGTGTGTAGGGTTTTTCATCCACTCTGTTTAACTTTGAGTTGCAGTTTCATTTAGCCCCCCCCACCCATCCCCAGGATCAGGACCCTTTTGTGTTCGGTGCTGTACAAACTAAGAGGTCCCATGAAAAAACATTTACAACCCGAGACTCTCAAAGCACTGTATGAAGTTAAGTATCAACCATCCCCATTTTACAGATGAGAAAACTGAGGTACAGAGCGTGGAAGAGAGTTGCCCAAATACCACGCAGAGCAAGGACTAGAACCCAATGGAGGCCCAGTTGTGTGTGTTAATCACTAGACCATACCACTGTCTCAGTGAACTCCCCACTATTATTACAGTTATTATTACAGGTAATTTGATCAGCTGGTGCTACAAGGAAATTGCCCTTTGATCTAACATTTCTCATTGTGGGACCTTCTCCTTTTTTTTCTTCCAAAGGGAGTCTGGTGGGGGGAGTTGATTCTTTTCACAAGACATCATCATTCTTAAATTAAAATAATCCCCTCTGGGCATTGTTGGCGTTTGGCACAACCCTCTCTGTTTAGGCACATTTTGTTGAGTTGAATGGCTGAATAATTCATAGATGCCACCTGGCAGGAGCAGAGACACTGATATTGGAAGAGATTCCGTGCTGATGACACAGGCACCTTCTTATAACACTCAAACTTATCCTCAATGCTCCTTATTCTATCCGTTCATCTCTCTACTCCCCCTTCCCACCCCAAAACCCCCATGTCAGCCCTCTGGCCCCTCCCCCAATCACTGACCCTATCCTTTTCTGCCCTCCCCACAAGAAACCAAAAATGTCCGTTTGGACATGCCACCATGGTGCCTCATGGGAGTTGTAGTTCAAGTGCTGCTTGCCCCCATTCATCTCCCAGGACCCCCACTCAAAACTACCACTCCCTCTGCTAGTTCCCTCCATTTCCCCACATCCCTCCTGCTCCAGCCTCCAACCTATTCTCTCCCCAAGCCCTACGCACATGTGGTCCCTGTTGGTCCACCATCCCAGTCCTAAAGCAAGGTCAAGCATCTGTGTTGAGGAGTTGGGGCAGTCCTATGGGAAGTGTATTCCAGGGGACTAGTGAGGCTTTCCAGTACTGGCAAGGTGCAGCAATTTGAAAATCACTCCAAACAGGAATTTCCTTCTTTTGCAGCTACAGGAAACACCCCCAGACCCCCAAAATAATGACCCCCTTGGATAACTTGTGACCCTCATGGATAACTTGTGCCCTGGGAAATAGAGATGGGACCAAGGTATAGAATTGTTTCAGATTTTGCCCACTCCAGAATTCAGGGGCTCTCAAAACCAGGGCTTTGCCTTGTGCCCCCATCTCTAGTGGGAACTGACTAGTTTTCAAAGGGTTAATTCCCTCTAAATTCACTGACTTTTAAAGCCACTATTTTTGGCTTTCCTACTACATTTGTGGCTGTCTGGTATGCATGGCCCTGGCCTAAATAAATTAGGCGGCCTTGTTTTTGCTATTTGTGCAGCACGGGCATTTTTGCATTAATTAGACGTTAAAGTGAAATATACCAACTCAGTCTAAAGTGCCTCAAATCTTAAGGGGAGTGAGAAGAACACACACATGCAAACAGGATAGACAATCCAAGAAATTAAAACAAAGGAAATTAAAGTTCTGTTTCCAATTTGATTCGTTTAAAAATCACCATTGAACACTAACTAAAATCACGTATTTTCCTATCCAGAGAGCACTATTGAACTGTGAGTTATGTTGCATATTCATATCCACTGTCCTACTCTCGCCACTTCCATCACTGCACCCTCCACTGATCTATCACCAACCTTGTCTCCTTCCTGCCAGTTCACAATCTAGCCCGTTTGTGAGCCCTTTTTTGTCTGCGTCTCTGACCATCACCCTTCTTCTCTGTCTCCACTTCATTCACGCTCTACAACTTTTCCAGTCTCATCTGCTGACCTATTTTTTTCCTTTTATCTCCTTAATTCATTTCTCCATTTGCTCTTTCTTGGGACTTAATTATACTTGGCACAGCTCTTCAAATTGCTTTGCAGACATTAACTAACTAGCTAAGTGTCATAGCAGCCTTATGACATAGTATTATCCACCCCAAGTTACAAATGGGGAAACTGAGGCAAAGAAGCTCAGTGCCTCTTTGATATGCTAGTATCAAAACCAGGCTTGGAACTCAAGATGTTTTGGCTCCCTGTCCACTGATCTCACCCAAAGCATCCACACTCCTTACAAGTTTGCAGAGGTATGGATTTGATAGATCAAGTAGTCTTTTATTCTCCATTGCTAACCTGTATGATAGGATTATTTAACTTTGCACCTATAGTGCTTAAGCAGCCTTTTGCAAACCCTTTGCCCAGGAGTGAACTGCACAAGGGTGAATAAGGCCCAGCCACTTGTAAATAAAAGGTCCACACTAGCTAGCTTTGAAATGAGCTATTTATTGCAGAAATATGCGACAGCAGGGAGCAAAACGAAACATTCTAATTCCTCTTAAGGAATTGCTACACCTCTGCTATATATTTGTCCTCATTGGAGAGAGCTGTTGAACAGCTGTCAGCACAGTGTTTTTAAAATACACTAAAAGCCAACCTAAACTTCCCTCATCTGGTCTGCATAATCTGCCTGATCTTGCTGTTCCTCTGAACAATGGAAAATTGCCTGAATATTTATACACCTATTGTTCTTAGGGAAACAAAATGTTCAGCTAGTTCAGTTGCCTTGGCAACATCCACTTCTAAAAATACAAAAGAGACAATCTATAAAATAAAGGCACATGTAAAATTGGCTGCAGGAGAAAATGCTTCCTCATCCTTAACCCGGAGCAGTTACCTGGTCGCTGGCTCAAAGCACATTAATTTAGACCTCAGTAGAGGATTTAGAGCACATCTACACACTGAACGTCTACACCAGTTTAATTTAAATCCTGATTTAAGTTAAACCGGTACAAATCCCTGCATGGGCACTCCTATTTTGGTTCAAAACAGGTCCTATCCGTTTAGCTTGCACCTGTAAATTTACAGCAATATAAGCCAGGTTTAAATCAGTTTGAGTGTCCGTACCCAAAGTTGCACTAGTTTAAATTCACCCCTTTAGCTAAGCCAGTGCAACTCTTGTGTGTAGAAAGAAAAGGAGTACTAGTGGCACCTTAGAGACTAACCAATTTATTTGAGCATAAGCAGCTCACGAAAGCTTATGCTCAAATAAATTGGTTAGTCTCTAAGGTGCCACTAGTACTCCTTTTCTTTTTGCGAATACAGACTAACACGGCTGCTACTCTGAAACCTGTCTTGTGTGTAGAACAAGCCTTGGGGAATGATTCACAGAATGACCAGGTGTTGGGGAAGGGATGAATTGGTCTCATTTCAGTAGCTCTCATAAGCTGCATTTATTGCTGCTGGTGAGAGAGAAAGCATCAAACTCACCCCACAGCTCATCAGTGGGGACAGAATCTGAGACCTTCAGCACTGGCCTCTACCATTTGAGAGCCCTCTAATGTAGCAGCCATTGCATATACTTTATATGGGCCAGCCACTAGAGGCCGACAGGCTTACATACCCTTTACATGTCAGTGTGTTAGAACGGGGTTAAGTCCTATATACATTAGCGTCCATCTATCCAAGACTTAAGTTGAGTCTGGTTCTTATTAGGACTGTCAAGCGATTAAAAAAAAATTAATGGTGATTAATTGTGCAATTAATTGCACTGTTAAACAATAATAGAATACCATTTATTTAAATATTTTGGATATTTTCTTTTTCAAATATATTGATTTCAATTACAACACAATACGAAGTGTACAGTGCTCACTTTATATTTTTGATTACACGTATTTGCACTGTATAAAAACAAAAATAGTATTTTTCAATTCACCTAATACAAGTACTATAGTGCAATCTCTTTATCATGGAAGTTGAACTTACAAATATTGTTTTATTTTTGAATGCAGGTTTTGTGCATAATACTCTCTAAAATTTTAGAGCCTGCAAGTCCACTCAGTCCTACTTCTTGTTCAGTCAGTCGCTCAGACAAACAAGTTTGTTTGCAGGAGTTAATGCTGCCTGCTTCTTGTTTACAACGTCACCTGAAAGTGAGAACAGGCATTCTCATGGCACTGTTGTAGCCAGTGTCGCAAGATATTTACATGCCAGATGAGATAAATATTCATATGGCCCTTCATGCTTCAACCACCATTCCAGGAGACATACGTCCATGCTGATGATGGGTTCTGCTCAATAACAATCCAAAGCAGTGTGGACTGACACATGTTCATTTTCATTATCTGAATCAGATGCCAGCAGAAGGCTGATTTTTCTCTTTTGGTGGTTCAGGTTCTGTATTTTCCATATCAGAATGTTGCTCTTTTAAGACTTCTGGAAGCATGCTCCACACATCATCCCTCTCAGATTTTGGATGGCACTTCACATTCTTAAACCTTGGGTTGAGTGCTGTAGCTATCTTTAGAAATCTCACATTGGTACCTTCTTTGCGTTTTGTCAAATCTTCAGTGAAAGCATTCTTAAAATGAACAACATGTGCTGGGTTATCATCCAAGACTGCTAGAACATGAAATATATGGCAGAATGCAGGTAAAACAGCAGGGGACATACAGTTCTCCCCCAAGGAGTTCAGGCACAAATTTAATTAATGCATTTTTTTAACAAGCGTCATCAGCATGGAAGCATGTCCTCTGGAATGGTGGCCAAAGCATGAAGGGGCATATGAATGTTTAGCATATCTGGCATGTAAATACCTTGCAATGCCATGTGAATGTCTGGTCTCACTTTCAGGTGACATTGTAAATAAGAAGTGGGCAGCATTATCTCCTGTACCTGTAAACACACTTGTTTGTCTTAGCGATTGGCTGTACAAGAAGTAGGACTTAGTGGACTTACAGGCTCTAAAATTTTACATTGTTTTGTTTTTGAGTGCAGTTATGAAACAAAATCTACATTTGTAAGTTGCACTTTCATGACAGAGTGCACTCCAGTACTTGTATTTTTCAATTCACCTCATACTATATTTGTTTTTGCAGTGCAAATATTTGTAATCAAAATAATATACACTTTGATTTCAATTACAACACAATACAATATATTAAAATGTAGAAAAACATCCAAAATATTTAATATTTCTATTGGTATTCTATTGTTTAACAGTGCAATTAAAACTGATTAATCACGATTAATTTTTTTGAGTTAATCGCATGTGTTAACTAAAATTTAATCAATGGCCCTAGTTCTTATTGTTAAACACTCTAGGTACGTAGGTGGCCTTTGTCACTCTTGTATCTAAGCACCTCATGAAGATTCCTGAATGTGTCCTCACGAGACCCCTTCAGTGAAACATTATTCCCATTTTATAGCCTTAAAGAGGTTGAGTGATTTGCCCAATGTCACACAAGATGTTTGTAGTAGAAGGGAATACCTGTATCCCAAGCCAGGGTGTCATTTCAGAAAAATTCAGTGCGAGGGTGAGCAAAGATGTCACCCTACAGAACATTGTGATTAGAATTGTTCCAGCAAAGTCATACAGCCCTCTGGAAAAGTCAGGGAAGGGACAAAGGTCTGAGGGGGACAACTGCCCTCCTTGTCCCATAGCAAATGAGGCCCTTGCTCCCAAGACCCTAGCCAAAGCCTTAACCACATGACCATCCTCTCCCAATGACACCATTTCCTCTTGGTTTCACCTTCCCTCTCTTTTAGTCTGACTCTGTCCCTCTGCTCCCCTGCACATGGTTCCCTGCTCATACTGCCCAGCTGCCTGGTTCCTTGCTCCTCTGCACACACCATCTGATTTCTTTGTTTGTTCCTCTGTTTGCCCCATGGCTAATTCTTACATAGCCCACGCTGTCACAACCATAAAGCTCCACAGGTGTAGTTGGAACATTTACATGCAGAATTTGAGGCTAACTGTTGGTTGTACAGTACTTGAAGGAAGTTAATTGAGACTGGAGGTGTGGGACCAGAAATTGGAGGTGGAGCTGCCCAGAGTTCTGGGAGAGCCCTTGGGCTACTGGCTTTACTTAGTTACAACATTACAGTTGACCGGTATCACAAGAGGTCGTTGAAACAATCAGAAAGGACTTTCACTGAGGACAGGTTTATGGACATCTAAAACAGATAAACTCGCACGTATCCCCCCTCCATGTATACTGAGCTGTAGCTCATTGCCACGTGTGCTCTCTTCTGCAAGATCATCCAGATACGTACATTTGCAAGCTGAATTGTAATTATTCTATCCATAGGAACATGTTTCCAATGCAAAGTCCAGCAGGGTTTTGCATGAACAATTCCATTACAAAATAACACTCAGCACAGGTTTGTGAAGTGCTGATGGTTTGAGCATGGACATGCATATATCCTCCCTAAAATGGGCACATTACAACTCATTAATTTTTCAGCCAGAATTATTGATAGAGGCTGATCTCATCACACCTGTATTCTTGAGCAGAGTCTCAAAACCATTCATGGTGTAGCCCAAATCTAACAAAAAGATTGTCACAGAGACCCCTCCTTTCACAATGGCCCAATCATTTTCTCATTTGCAGTCATGCAACATCCCTGTCACAACTGTAGCAGATGTTTACAGGGAAAACTATTAGGGAACCACTCAGTAATTTGTAAGTGTGGTTTATTCCCTAAGTGCTTTTGTCCCTTTGGAAAATATTAATCCTCCTGGTGCAGATTTTCAGCTGTCCGGTTCAGTGGGGAAGGGCAGGGTGGGGGAAGGTGGCTCTAAGCCACCTTTCCATTCTTCCAAAACTGAGCCTGCCAAAGAGCAAAAAATCAACCATAGTATAATTTAAAGAGGAGCTGCTCTAAACTAAGCTGGATGCAGCAGTCTTTCAGAGACAGCTGCACTGGCTGGAGGCCAGCTTTGATGGAGGTGTAAATTCCAGCTCAAGGAGACATACCCACACAAGCACTGATCAAGCTAGTGTGCCAAAAATAGCAATGTAGCGGTGGGAGGGGCTGGGCTCCCCAAGTATGTACCTACCATCTGGGACAGGTATGTACTCAGAACGGCTAGCCCCTCCAGCCACCTCAGCTACTCTGTTTCTGGCATGCTAACTTGATCAGAGCTAGTATGGGTATGTCTCCAAGATGGGAAGGAAACCTCCACCGTGAAGTGCAGACACACTCTAGCGTTCTCTGATGTGCCCTCTCTGCCCCCTGGGAAGCCCTCAGTTCTTGGCCCTACTCAGCAGGAGGAGTAAGTGTCATAGTTAGGTGTTCTACACCACCCAAGAATTCCCCATTGGGAATCCTTGGCTGCCCCTTTAAGGTGGCTTCCTCCCTGCTTTATGCTGTTGAGTCACCATGCAGAGTTGGGGTCAAGAATCTGTCCAATTCTCTCCCTTTCCACTTTTTTTCCTCCTCTTCTGTTCCTCTCTCCCCCTTGCTTCTCTGCATGTGTTCCCTTCCATCTGGTCTTCTTTCCCCAGACATGTTGTCTTGCTGCCAGGTTCCTCTCTCTGTTTAGGACACACAGGTGCCTGGTTCGTTTCATCCCTCTCCCCGCCCGCCCCCCCCAAACAGTGATTAAAGTAGGTTATGATAGGTGGGGAAGCTCAGCAGATTTGGAGGCTGTCATCACAGGCTTTGGCAAGTGAGGTGATGTGGCACTGTCATCTTACATTGATGAGATGCAGTAAGAAAAGGAGAATGGGAACAAGAAGTGTCCCCAGGTAGGCCCAGCAACTGTGTGTGTGTGTGTGTAGCCCTGTAAGGCACCTCCCAGGTGTTAGTTTCCCACTTTCTACTGGGATGGAGAATCTGTACTGATGTAAAAGCCAGTACCAATGGGAGGCCCTGGGGATTCCCCCCCCACACACCCCACATATACTTTGCTTGTACTTTAAATTCAGAAAGCTCACCACAGTCTGTGTTAGGGATTATCAGCCTGCTCCAAGCAAGAAGGAGATATTGGGGGGGAGGGGGTGTGGGTGTAAAAAAGGAGGGGATGCATGCATCTTAATTCCCTCTCCCCTGCCGGTCAGGGAAGGCAGTCAGGGGTCTTTCCTTCTTCCTCTCCTGTTTAGGATATAGATATTCAGGCCTGTCTGTAAAGGCCTATACTCTAAGAATTTAGGTGTATTCTTATCATTTAGCTAGTTCTAGAGGTATAAAAGAGAATCAAAATCACTGTCTGACTGTATAAGGCCTTTTCTCACTGACCGTCTGAGGCCCTGTTCTTAGGCTAAAATTTTTGGCTAAGCAGCAGAGGCAGTCATAAACTGGGAAGCAAATGGTGACATCCTCACATTCCAAACTAGTCACATTGAAATAAGGCAATCTGGAGCTGTTAGAAAGGTGATCTGATCTATCACCTCCAGAGAAAGCGAAGAGCCTAAAGGATGTAAAAGGAAGTTTAGTTTGATAGCTTTCTGTTCAGTAAGAACTCACTTATCAATAGACACAGCTGGGAAACCCTTATGTCTTTATAGATGTAGTTGTGAAATCCTCACTTCTGTATTGTTTTGTCATTTATAGTTCCTACTTTGCTATTTGTTTGCATGGTCTCTGTCTGGTTCTGTTATTGTTTGTGTAATTTTGCTGGGCGTAAACTAATTGGTTAAATCATGTTACAATATGTTAGGATTGGTTAGTTAAATTTCAGGAAAATGATTGGTTAAGGTATAGCTAAGCAGAACTCAAGCTTTACTATATAGTCTGCAGTCAATCAGGAAGTGAGGGGGGGAATGAGAACAGGGACACAGGTAAGGCTCTGTAGGGTCAGAGCTGGGAAGGGGGACACAAAGGAAGGAAACTGGAATCATTGCTTGCTGGAAGTTCACCCCAATAAACATCTAATTGTTTGCACCTTTGGACTTCAGGTATTGTTGCTCTCTCTTCATGCAAGAAGGACCAGGGAAGTGAGTGGGTGAAGGAATAAGCCCCCTAACATCTCCCAACTAGGGGAACCAGCTGAGTGAGGAGAGGAGGTGAACAGGGGACACCCAGCTGGGCATCTCTTCTACCCCATCTGCCACTGTTCCTGTTCCACCCATGGGCAGAAAATGTTGAGAGAGCCCCAGGATCTCCCCAGCTGGACTCCAGCTCCTCCTGCTGCTCCCTCCTCTGATTTCCCTGCCTGGTGGGTCCTCACTTCACCAGGCAGTGATGGGGAGGAGCTGGGCCTCCTAGCCCTGGGAGAGGAGGAGAAGGGAGTTGGTCCATTCCCTCCTCCTTCCCCTTACCTTAAACCCAGATTGTGAGATCAACTGAAATGTAGGAAACACATGGGTCAGCAGCAGACCAGAGCAGGTGGGATTGTCAGTAGGTGGTACAATGTTTTCAGCCAAAAACATTAAATTTTTGGTGGCAATTTTTCAACTTTTGGCCAAAAATGTTGGCATCTTGATTTTTTCACTCTAGAGCTGAAATTTTCTTGGGGGGGATTCTGAATGGCTCTAATGGGGACCCACAGCCCCAGGAATCAGAGTAGGATTTTAACCTAGTGTTTAAGAATTCTAGGGAAAGGGACTTGTTTCTTCTCCAGTCAGGCCCCAAGGAAGCATGTTTGTCAGCTAAGTGTGTCCAAACCCACAGGAGGCTAATGTGCATGCTGTCATTTGCAGTCTGTGCTATGCAGGGGTGAATGCTGCTTGTGCTGTGCATCCCCCACATCTGGATCATCCTCCCACCCACCAGCGGTGGGCTTCCGGAGGCACACCTGATGCTAGTTATTTCCCCTCACCCTACTAATAAGGGTAGGATTTCACTGCATAAGACTGTTTAAAACTCTCCAGTGCTGGTTCTCCTGGACTAGTATCCATTGAGTGTAGATTTCATTTGAACCCCCACAGCAAAGCCCAATTAAACGGAGAGTTCCATTCAGCTCTGTGTTGCTTGTTAGTTCATGTGGTTTTGTGGGACCCAGAAGGGCTACTGTACATGGGACATAAAAAGCTTCATTATGAAACTGACAGAAGTCACACAACTTCATCTTGAAAGATCTGTGCCTGTCCACAAACGGCAAATAGCTTTGTGTCAAGATCTAATAGAACTGGCCCAGGACTGGAACAAAATTCAGATGAAATTTTGCTTGTTTAGTTTCAAAACTGAAACCAAAACTCTCCAGATCATGTGGTTTGGGATTATGGAGCTAAGACTTTGCACAGCACTAGTAAGTAACTATTTTCCTGAGTAAGAGTTACCATCACTCAGTGCTATAGGCATTGTAATACATGAGCATACATCAAATGTGCTGTAACACAGGCTTGAAGTTAAAGGAGCTCCTGAAGACCTCATTTAGAAGCCCTCAGTGGCATTAGACCTTTAATGCCCAGAGGTAGAGAGGAACTGGATTTATTTTTCATGTATCACCCAAATGTCACCGGTCAGGTTAGCCTTTGACTTGAATAGGGCCAGAATTTCACCCCCCGTGTCTGCTTCCCTTAGCACCACCTTCATGCCCTCTCAACAATGTTCCTTATGCCTGGTATACTCTCCCCAAACTGTTTGCCTGGCCACTACCCTCTTCACATTCACATCTACCAAGGTGCCCACAAAAAGTCAATCAAGATCATTGAGGTTCTTTTATAAAACATTATTTTAGACATATAAACACTTCTAATTGTTCAACCATGCTGTGCACAGGCCTTGGATGCATAACTGGGGAATCTTATTATGGGGATCACTGGCCTTCTTCCTCAACCTCTCCACTTCACTGATTGGTTACCCCTTGGTTGCATCACATCTGAAAATTAGATTCTATGCACCTCAGGTGTGGAAAGGTCCTGCCACTGCAAAAACAACAGTAATCCACCAGAACAGTAGCCTCTAACAAGCTGCCTCGCCAGAAAAGAGCGCCACCTGCTGAATCACCAACACTACTACTCGCTGTTCAGCTTTGCTTTTGGAGGTCTCCTTCACTTTGTTTTCTCTCTCCTTGGCTTCTGGAAGATCTGAAGGGATCACACTACAGCAGTAGGCATTACATAGGACATCCTGACAATTGTCCTAGAAGTCATGATTTAGCAATGTTGTAAGCACACAGTGCTCCTTCTCAAGCCATGACTATTATTTTGGGACCACCTGAGAGCTTTAGAGGGCCAGCCTTTGCCAGGAAGCGATCTGTGCTGGTGAGCTCTCCTTCAAATTCTCACATGCCATCCAATAAATGTTTAGAAACCTAACCTGATGGAGGATCTGCCTGAGAATTCTACTTCTGTCCGCTGACATCATGAGACACAAACTCCAAGGGCTCTGTAGTAATCAAGAAGCCTCTCAAATAAGCATCCGCTTTATCATGTGTTTTCACTTGTGGAAGAAAGTCTTGTTTCCGTATAACTTCAGGCTGTGCTCTTATTGGTTCCCAGCATGCTTTGTAAGGTGGCCAGCCCTTGGATAGGAGACATGCTAGGTGAGCAAATGGAAATTTCAAAATCCTTCCATGAGGTTAAAAGCTCTAGAGATGAAGGATGGTCTTGTGATTGAGGTGGTGGCCTGTGACTCAGAAAATACAGATTCAGTTCCCATCTCTGCTGTTAGCTTCCTGTGTGACCTTGGGCAAGTCAGTCACCCAGTGTTTCAGTTCCCCATCTTTCAGTAGGGGAGGATAATCCTACCTTTCTTCCACCTTCTCCCCATCTTGCCTATTTCAGTGGTAAATTCTCTGGGGCAGGAACTTCTCTCATGCATTTCTGCAGTGCCTAGTGTGACAGCACCCCCATCTTGGATGGAGCCTCTAGGCACTAGGAAAAACCAAATAGGTAATAATTGGGGTAAAGGGCAATGCTTTGATTCTGTTAACTCCTTGGGGGCCTTGTAGTCTCCAGGCCATTTTGACTCTGTAAAGGTCAGTCTCCTTAGCCCATTGATCTGAGCTACAGCTATCTACAGCTCCAAGTGGATATGTACAGGCTGCTAAGAAGTCACTATCAAATGCTGCATTGTAAGTGAAGGCAGCTAGTTAACCCACTTTGGCTGCCTCATCCAGGATGTCAAGATCTGCTTTCAGCTCTGCTGACATGGACTTGGAGAATAGCTAGATCAGGCTGTGTAGCACTCATGGCAAAAGCTTATATTTTGCATGATAATTTGAAGGATGAGGGCATAAGAGTCCTACTCCTCTGAGGGTTGTATCCACCTTCGTGACATGACATCTGCAGAGGAGACAACTGCATCCAAAATGAACTGCAAAGTAGCAGTAGCTACTGTAGGGGGAGACCTAAATGTTAGCAACATCTTCTGGGGGGAGAGAGCATCCTTGATATACTGTACTTCCCCATATATGACATCTGTTCAACTGGCTGTGTCCCTGGGCTATGCTCTCCTGAATAAAGAGGAGAAAGCAGCATCATTCTGTTCAGGAGACCTTATATAGACATCTCTACCTAGCCTCCCATGGAGTCCTTGAAATGATGGGCTCCAGGTACACTGGACAAGAGGAGAGGGTCCTGTCAGATTCTGTTTGAATATAAAGGTCAAAGAACATCAAGGAAACCCTTGAATATATATTGGGAAGCTATGGGGGATAGGGAGAGAGGGAGCTGGGTTGGGCCAAAAAAGGGGTTTGAGAGAGGGAGAAGTCGGGGTCAGAGGATGAGTGAGGACAAGAAGTAAAAGATAGGACTGTGAAGAAGAAAGGGGCTGAAAGTGGCAAGAAAGGTAAGAGGAGTGTTTGCAGAGCGCCAGGCCAAGGACTGAAAAAGGGGGTTGACTATGCGAGGATAAGAGAAGTTGTAAGAGGAAGGGCAGAGGTGACAAGGAACAGAGTGAAAGTAGAGAAAGGTGGAGACAGGGCAAGCTCCTTGGTGAAAGCACTTATTAAACTGAGTGCTTTAGATCAGGACTGTGACTTCCTATCTGTTGACAGCACCTAGAACAATGGGGTCTCTCTCAGTCCTCACTGGAGGCCCAGTCCTTACTACAATATAAATACTTTTCTCTCTTCCCTCTGGACAGGGAAGATCATAGTTACTTCTAAGAACGCTCCAGATATCTCTCTTGACCTGCATAAGGATCCCAGAGCTGCAGGACAAGCTAAAACAAAGACGTTTTGCACATACACTTACAAATGACACTTTTTCAGTGTCTGGAATTCCTAAAAGGTCCCCCTCTGCTTTAAAGAACACTAGCAAGCTGTATGTTTTCAGGCATATTCTTTAGCAAGGACAGATCTAGGGAACTAGATGGCTTTACAGAGACGCCCTGGAGGCTCAAAAGAAGGGTCTGTTTCATAAGGAAATATCTTTACACAATCTTCCTGTTATTGTTCCTTAATCTAGACAAGCCCTAAAACACTGCTTCCTGTTATATCCCAGTTTCAGTCTCAATTGTTGCTTGTGTGCCGCCTGGTCCTATGCTAGTAGGGGGAGAGGGTTGATGCCCAGGTTGCTTGGGGAGTCAGTGAAAGGCTATTTACAGTATTGCCAATTGCCATGATATTTGGTGTTTTTCTCTAAGTCCCACCTCTTGGAGTCATGTGGTTATGTGCAACTCTCCACTTTCAATGCTTAATAAAAGTAAGTTTCTAGCCCCCATGGTTGCAAAGAAAAATGTGCACCCTAAATGGTTCAAAAATCAGGAGGCAAATTTATTTTTTTTAAAACTCAAGGTTTTAAGCAAGTTTCATGACTATCTGAGGTCTGAGTCATGATTTATGAATATTTGGGGTTGGCAATATTTTCCAAAAAGGAATGGCAGTCTCAGGCTATTTCCTCCCAGTCTGTTTTATTCCCAAATCCCATTCACAGTGAAGTGAGAGGGCAACCACAAGTGAAAAGCTTCACACAGCTAATTCCAGTAGTAGAACTGAAGATGAGGGCTCATTTTTATTGGGAGAATTTGCACAGGTGAAACTACAGTAAGTTACTGGCAGGGCTGGCTCCAGCTCTTTTGCATCCCCAAGCAGCAGGAAAAAAACCACTGATTGATTGAGCTGCCGCCAAAGCGGAGGGAGGGAATGAAGGACTCACTGCTGAAGACCTGGATGTGCTGCCCGAATAACTGATGGAGTGCCGCCCCTTTCTATGGGCTGCCCCAGGCACCTGCTTCCTTCACTGGTGCTTGGAGCTGGCCGTGGTTACTAGGGTGAGTCACATTGGAGCAATGTCTCAACAATGGCGTTTGCACAAGCAAATTTCCCTAATCCAGCTAAACCCTAAATCACTGCTCTGTATTGTCCTAGTGTCCAACCCTGGGACCTACCTCCACCACTCTTGTCTCTCCACTTTAGCCCCCCTAATCCAAACCAACACCTTGTGGCCTCTTGTTCTCTCTGCTGCCCATAGTTTGGTCCCAGTGCAGTCAGATTCTCCATCCAGAGAAAAGATAATAGTCAAACTGACATAAGTATCCTTAACTAAATCCTTGGCTGTGGTGGTCAGAGAACCTTATCCTAAAATGGATTATTTCCTTGAATAAAATAGCTTCAATTTATACCTTTGACATAATATCTAGTAATGATTCTTTGGAGCTAAGCATCCAAATAAGTGTTACAGACTATATTATACATATATAAAACACTTTAAGTACAGCCACTAGTAGGGTGGAACAAGGAAACTGTTTAGTAGTTTACTGACCAATAGTTTAGGACAGGGAATGAAGTAAGACATTGTATCCACCTGATGCTACAAGAGGAACTATTTGACTTGGAATTTAGTCACAACAGCAGGAATAACAAATCTACCTTACAAAAAGTTTCATGAGAGGTTTACTAACTGCTAGTGATCAGTGTGATGATATGTGGAAGCACAGTCTGTCTTAAACAGGAGGTATTTTTAAAGAAAACAAATACAACTACAAACAAAAGTTTCCACACAGCTTGAGTTCCAGCTTTGTCTCTTTCGTTTACCATATTTTTAAAAAATCATGTTGGTCCCTCTTCTCTGCCTGCAGCACATAATGGTTTAGTCTTCTGAGAACGGTAATATCTTGGTCTAATGTCAGTTGTTGGGTTTAGCTTGGGGGTGTTGGGTGGTGTTGATGGCCTGTGTTAAACAGCTGGACAGACTAGATGATCTGGCAGTCCCTCCTGGCCTTAGGTTTTATGACTATATAATTATAATCAGTACCATGGTTTTATCTCATTCAAAAGATAGTACCCTCAATAAAGCACAGCTCCCCTCCACCCCCAGCACTGTGCTAACACATTTCTTCACTACTGACTCAGATGCAAGAGTGTCACCAGCATTACTTCCTGCAGCACCCTAGTTTTTCTTGGAGGTTTCTCTCCATGTACTAGCAAGCCAACCCTGCTTCACCTATAAGATCTAGTCAGCATGCAGCCCATGATGACATGGCAGCAAGATTCTCAGTGACTTGGTCACTAGGAGGTTTAAGAAGGAAAAAAAGAAAAGATTCTTGGGGAAAATAATATTTCACTGAGATTTAACAACTAGAAGACCATTTCCCTCCCTCTCTCTGCCTCCTGTGGGGAAAGTGAAGCAACTTTCAGGCCTTTAAATAACAAAGACTCTGCCTCCTGCAGACAGGTGAATCTTGGTGCTTTTACTTTGGGGTCTGTGTGATGTTTATGATTATGTAAGCATTAGAAAGAATTACACAGAAGAACAGAAAAATATGATGTCCCATGCAACCAGGGCCGTCCTTAGGATTTATGGGGCCCTATGCAGTATTAAGCTGGTGCCCCTATGCTCATTGAAGGTGGCCCCCAGCTGGTGCCACTGACCCCAGTGTGTTGAGGGGGCACAGCTACCACCCTTCCCCGCAGAACCCCTCCCCATTGCTGCCACACACCGTGCTTTGTACGCAGCAGATGCTGTGGCAGTGGCTCAAGGCAGGCTTTGCGCTGTTACATGGGGGCTGCATCTTGCCAGAGCCCATGGCCCTCCTGCAGCCCCTTGCCACTCCTGGCTCACCATGAGCATTTTGACAGGAAGTACCAAGCAGTAATAACTATAATACTTGTGCGTGTGTGAGAGTGTGTATGAGAGAGAGCCAGTGCATGTGAGAGCCAGAGAGAGACCCAGTGTGTGTGTATATGACTGTGTTGGGGGACTGTGTGACAGTGTGTGTGTGACCATCTGTACTGGGGAACTGAGACTCATGAGAGGTAGATTATGTAGGTGTGAGAGCCTGTGTGTGTAAGTGTGAGAGACAGTGAGTGCACTGTCACTAAGTTGTCCCCCCGCCAGAGAGCAAGCGGCGCAGGCAGGGTCCAGGGCAGGACTCTGCTCCAGGCAGTGGTGGGCTGGGCCGTCAGTGACCAGCCTCGCTACTCTGGGCTCCCTGGGGCTGGGGCAGCAGAGCCGGAGGCTGGAGCCCTCCGCCGGCCAGCTGAGGAGCAAGTGAGGGAAGTGGCGGGGTTGCGGGCGAGGAGAAGCCCACCGGCCCAGCACAGGGGAGGGGGCCGGAGAAGAGAGGATTCCAGCCACGGCCAGTGAGGGGAATGGTGCCCCCACATTTTCGGGTGCCCTACGCAGCCATGTATGCTGTGTATGCCTAAGGATGGCCCTGCACGCCATTCCCTTCCTCCTCGCAACACACAGTTAAGGAAGCAGCCTCTTTTGTCTCATTTGGTGTTCTGTTGCACGGGTTGGACACCAGTTTGTAATACTTCATGGCTTTCTATGTAGAGAAGCCATGGCCATCGGATAACAGTTGCCAGTCAGCATGGGCAATTGGAATGTAGACCTTTAGCACCAAAAACATAGGCCTCAGGCCTGGTCAGCTAAAAAAAGCAGCCCTAACAGGTTAGCCCACGGAGGGAAGATTTATTCACTGAAACAGAACTGAAATAGAAGTCAGAGGTCCATACCCACACGCAAACATTCACATAGACATGGGTCATGTGCAAACGTGCTTATGCATACAGGCACTCCCATGTACCACAAACACATTTATCCACTTGAACAAACAGGCATCTGCACACACACTCATATATAGCCACATGCTCAAAGCCACACCGGCACATACAGCTGTCCTTCTCCCTCAGCCCAAGGGGTGAAACATATCCCTCAGAAACAGGCAGCTACAGGTTCTCCTCCCCCTCCCTATGCTGCTTGTAACTCAGTGTATCTATTTGGCTCTTTGCTTCATGAGCTGGTTGATTGATGGTCTCTTTGGTGTGACGTTCTCACTGGCAGTGGATAGAAATGACAGGACTCCACTGTGCTGAATCCTAAGGTAACTATTTTGAACCTGCTTAGTACTGACTGAGATCTGAGCAGCTCTCCCATTGCTCTCTAACTCCCTCCCAGACTAGCTAGCATAGCCTGTGCTGCCCATCACAATGGGATCTCCCCAAGTACTGCTCTGGACTAGACAATCATGGACTGTGAACTTCATTAAGCTCCAGAACAGGATTGTATAGAAGGAAGCATAATAATATAGCCAGTGACCATTTCCTTCATATTGTCCCCAGCCTCGGTAAAAGAATCACCAGTAGAGAACAGGGTGGGTAGGAAACTGCACCAATGAGGCAAGAGTGAACTAGGGAACCAAGAAGATGACTCAGCATCCGAATTATCAGGGAGCCGCATAGTCATCAGGCCTGACTCAAAGATGGAGAAAGTAGTTTAGTGAGGCAGGGCTAGGCAGGCGGTAACAGCAATGCTGTGGGGGGAGAGAGAAGGCCCAGGAAAGAGACAAGGTAGCAAACAGTCTGTCTGTATAAAGAAATGGACAGCAATGAATAACTGGCTAGAGCTGCTAGAACATAGGAGTGGGGCACTGATAGCATGTTACATGTGAGAAAGGCAAACTGGACTCTGTTTTGGCTTTAGTTATTCCTAAGTAGATTGTATCTAAATGACTGAGAGCCCTGTTAGCAATAGATTTGTGTGTGTGATTATATATCAATAAATAAACACAGCATCTTTTGTCCCACAGGATTCCCAAATATTGTATGTAGAATTCCTGGAGTCTTAAAGTTCTACCTACCCTGCAGGAAAAGAAAGCGTTTTGTTGGGGTTTTTTATTGGGTGGGGTTTTTTTTGGGGGGGGGGGGGCGAGGGTTGTTGGTTGGTTGGTTTTTTTTTTACAGGAACTCAATATTATTAAATGGGATTTTCCTTACAGGGCAGGAAACACTCTGCAGGACTGGAGGAATTTGGAGATTCCTGGACTGTACAAAATTAACTTTCCCCCAATGCTGAAATGTAGCTACTTCTGGGTTGGAAAACAGCAGCCGTTTAACAGTGCACAACACCCCTATGCAATAGTTCCAGATAAGAAATGAAGACTTCTATATCAGACAGAAGCTGCTAGGAGAGATTTACATAGGTAAGATGTAATTAGCCATATGTATTTTAGCCAGGACATAGGGGTAACACCCTTGTGGAAAAAAAATGCCTTGGGATTTTTAATAATCACACAGAGGGCAACTTCAAGAACACAGCTCGAAGGCTGCTGGAACAATTTGTATAGTGGAGGTGCTAAGAGCCATTGAACCAAACTGTAAACCCTGCGTATGATGGAAACTACTTCGAGCCAGAGGGTGTGGCCGCACTCCCAGCACCCCTAGTTCCAGCACCTATGCACAGCATCACCCCAACACCATCCTAGGGGCACTGGTTCAGCCCTGCCTCAGTACTCCAACACCTACACCACGTCCAGGAGTGGCTTTCCAAGTCCAATCCAAGGGCTGATCAAGAGTAAATCTACTTAGCAGGTGAGATCAAACGAGATCACAGAGCAAAGTGGCGTGACTCCATGCAGGCATTAGAGCGGAAAACATATTTAAAGTCAGTCAGAGTATGGCTAGCCATCACATGCTGAGCTCTTTTGAAAATCTAGCCCTATTCATTTCTAACAACTTCATTATTAACTTAGTCAAACAATTCAATCACCAGTCAGCAAAGACCCATGAACTGTGGATCGCTGGAAAGAGACATGGAATAAAAATGGTTTATAACTAATTCAACTGAAAGAACTAATTCACTTTTAATGTTCTGTCATTACTGGGGGCGGGGAGGGAAGGGAGAAAACCAGAGGATGCTGTGGTAACTTGAAGCAGTAGTGTGACTAAAGTAATTAAAGTGGCCCATATGGATTTTCAGACCACCCACCCACCCAAACCTTTAGTTAAGTCAAAACAAAGCATTAAATTTTTTGAAGAGCAGCAGCTACGGAAAATATAGACCTCTGAAAAGCCTGATATTAGACACTGCCAAGAGGATTTTTGATCAGCAGTTCTGTTAATTTGGCAATCTGAACAAAACACCAGAGGTTTCAAGTTGATATGTAATGTAGGCTGAAGCTGGAGTTTCTTTAAGTCTGTCCTTTCAAGACTTGTCTCTCATGCGTAGGAGGCACAGGCTGGGGCATGAGACCTAGTGTCATCATGCATGATATATTGTCAGTACTGCCAAGTTTTCATGCACTGATCTCACAGATAAAGTAACACTCCGGGAGTCTGACTCTCCTCTCATGGGGGGTAAATCAGGCATAACTTAATAGAAACCAATGGATTTATACAGGCATAAAACCAGTCTGAGATCATAATCAGACTCTTGACATATAATATAGAGCAGGGAGCTACAGTGCCCAAATTTGGTGCACTTTTGTCCCTCCTATCCTTTGCTTGTGGCACACAGTGGTTTACTCTCCTGAGGGCTGTGATCCTTTTGTCTAATTCTGGTGGTTGGACTTGGTGTGGAGGTGGCTGGGTGGTGTTTAGTGATCTGTGATATACAGGAGGTCAGATGAGATGATCTAGTGGTTCCTTCTGGCCTTTGACTCAAACTACATTATTTATAGGGTTGAGGACAAACCAAATTAGAAGTCGAAGACCCATGATATGAACAGCCCCAGGCTTTGGGGTGTTTGAAATTGGAACCTGGATCTTACAATCACAAATGGCCCAAGGGTCAAATTATCTAAAGCACGTAAGTAACTTAGGATCCTACATCCCTTTTACTTTCAATGGGAGGTAGGCTCCTAAGTCATGTAGGTGCTTTTGAAAAATTTACTCCCTTCAAAATTGGCAAAACCAGATTCTGCAGCTCCAAGCATAATTGAATTCTGGTACATTCAAGATCTGGAGCTGATTTTTTTGTAGCTCAATCGTTTCTCATTATTCCCTCTACACTGATAGGATCTTCTCATGTCAAAATGGGCAGGGAGTTTACAGAGTGTGGGGGTTACCATATAAACCCATGGACGTCAATCCCCAGGACACTGCTTTCAAACACAACAAACACATACATACATACATAAGAGACAATGCCTGCAAACTAGTGAGTGCATTCATTCTTATAAGACCAGTTTTCAGGTAGGACATAATGGACCCAATTTTCTTGAGGGCTACAATATATTCACTGGTCCAGAGGCATTTGAGCTACTGGGACCTAATTCTCCAACCTCAGGATACAAAATAGCTCCCATTTAAGTCAGTGGGAGTCTGAGCAGGTTGTATTCTCCCTCTGCTCTGAAAAAAAGCAAATATACTCTATGTACAGTCAGTTCCTTTGAATCTGGTCCAGCATATTACTATTGCCCATTATAGATAAGTGTGATTTGGGCAGTCAGAAAGGGGGTCAAGATAGGACAAAGTTCGGGATCCTTTGCATTAGAGGATGCTCTTTAGAATTAGTCTTTTTCTTCTTGTTTTTGAGGTGTTATATTACGTTTTTGCCAGACCCAGTCAGAGGTAGTTAGTGTGATACAGACAACAGCTCAGGAACATCGGTAACACAGGCAGAACAGAGTGAGCTTTTCAATAGTCACTGACAAGAAAAAGTGAAGAGACAGAGCAATTGCAGCAGGTACATTTTCAAGGTCAATTCTATGACAGGGAAGCAAAAGACAATAGACTTTGCGGTCTGGCAGCTGCTGGGTTCGACTCTGCCTGCTTTATGAGCTGGGACAAAAACACAAAGCCCTGCATATTATGCTTATGTTTCAGGTGGGTGAGTTTTGAGAGACTCTCCAATACGTTAACATGCCAAGTTCCCACAGCTGTGCTAGGTAGAGTTCAAGGTGATAGATACTTAGGACTTATCCATAAACAAAAGTTGTACAGCTTTAGCTGTACCAGTATAGTTAAAGCCGTACAACCTCCCTAATCTGGATGCAGCAATAGGAATATGAAGGTGCCTTATACCGGTATAGCTCTTCCAATGAGTATAAACAAGACACACACACATTCCCTCTGAAGTGAAATAGTCATACTAGTACAAAAACTGTGTGTAGGCCAGGCCTCAGAACTACTTACACTAGATATTTGGTTTACACAAGCCAACTGCAAAAAAAAGACCCCTAGACATTCAGCTGCTACACCATGCCCATGTGGGGGAGGGAGCTCATTTGGTTGAAAGTCACCCCACTGAACTTGCCTAGCTAAAAACTGGGGCAAGTCTGTCAACATTTTTGCTCAGGTATTCTGGCATTTCAGGCAAACTTGAGCTCAGCCTGGATTCTCATGAATCTCTGGGAATTGAAACACCTGGGGGATTTTTTGTTAGTTTTTTAACATATCTGTGCAAGGGAGAACCTGTTACCTTGCTAGTGTAGAGTTTGTAACCCACCTTAGTTCCCCTCTGCTCAGTTACCTTGAAATGGCTTCCACTTGCCTCAGTCCATTGAAAGTCTCCTGGTCAGTGGCACCAGCAGGGAGCAGTGGTACTCCAGCTTCTGTGGGATGGGAAAGGGAAAAGACTGTATCTCATTTTGCTAAATAGCGCTCCCTTCTAGCCAATTAATGAGCCACACTGAAAGGCACTGAGGGGAAGTCTTGTGTAGTTGGTGGCCTCAACTGTATAGACTCAAAGGGGGAGGAGGATAGAAAGTGGAAGCGGAAGAAAACCATAGGAGTTGAATCCTGCTATATTAATGGCTGGAATGTAGAAGACCCTGTAGCTCATAGGTTACCCAGTGCAGCCTGTGTTTGCTGGTATTATGAAAGGGAACTTTACCTGGCTGATTTCCAGTTCCCTTTGCCTGGGTAAATGGAGAGTTTCAGCCATCAGTCTCTGTGTTTTTACCTTTCATTAAACCTACAATTACATAAATTCATTAAAGACCCAGCCTATTTAGTCTTCCCTAAACTCAGATTCCTTTACCAGAGTTGCAATCAACTTTTAATAATACAACCAGATTTATCTGAAATCCCTCCTCCATCCTATGTAATATCAACAAATTTTATTTAGTAGTATACATTGCAGTACTGGAAACAGAAGACTATGTCCTATTGTATTTGTGCTATATAATAAAGGTAGCATGATGCAGTGGACTGGGCAGAGGAGAGAGAATCTGTAAACCTAGGTTCTACTTCTGACTCTCTTGTGTTTGGCTGTTATCATCTGTCGGTGCCTCAGTTTCTCTTTCTGTAAAAGGGGTTTAATGATACCTGCCTATGTATAGTAATTGCAGACCTATAGTTGACAAATGCTAAGTTTTCGTGATCATGGAACCTATCTGTCTTGCTCACGCTAGCAATGTGGAAGTCCACAAAATAAGAAGCACACGTCACCAAGATAAATTGCTAGCTAAAGAATTTACTCATTGTGATAAAAGCACCTATCCAACAATCTGTACACAAAGCCATAATTATACACACCACCTCCAATGGCTCAGTCTCCTTCTCCTCCAGGCCTGTTTAACACTCCTGCCCCTGAGAAAGCAGGTTAGCCTTGCTGCACATCCTGATAGTCATCAAACCCAGGATCCTGCAGACCAAGGGGAAAGTGAGGTCCAGAATCAAAGACCTTTCTTTGCGATCACTCTGCCAACTGCCTCCGCTCATTTAGACCAGGGGTTTTACACTTAAGAAACTTGGCTGAACATAACAATAGCTGTACTGTGTTCTCAAATCCAGGCATATAAATTAGTGCACTCAGATCCATATCTGTATGCTCAAATGTGTGCTTAGGAACTTAAGTGAAATATGAAAGGGGAAGAAAGATCTTGTGCTTAAGGTACTACCCTGGGACTCAGGGATCCAGCTTCAGTTCCTAGGTCTACCAAATTTCAGAGTAACAGCCGTGTTAGTCTGTATTCGCAAAAAGAAAAGGAGTTGGTTAGTCTCTAAGGTGCCACAAGTACTCCTTTTCTTTTTAGGTCTACCAGAGGCTTTCTATGTAACCTTGGGTAAGTTACATGATCTCTAGGTACTTCAGTTTCCCTCTGCAATGTGGGAACAACAGCACTATTCCACCTCACAGGGGTCTAGTGAGCGTAAATACATAAATGACTGTTAGATGCTCAAATATTAAGCTGATAGGGGTCATACAAGCAGCTAGACGGATGTGCCTAACAAACAGCTGTTACCCTATTTTGTTTCCATTCACATACTGACTTGGGCACTTTTCCTTACAGCTAGAAAGCTATCGCATCTGCAATCTCTCATGGCTTAACTTTTAATTAAGTTAAATGCTTAATAAACCCTAAGCACAAAGTTCATAAGACACAGTTCCTTCAGGTTTCAGAGGAACAGCCGTGTTAGTCTGTATTCGCAAAAAGAAAAGGAGTACTTGTGGCACCTTAGAGACTAACCAATTTATTTGAGCATGAGCTTTCATGAGCTACAGCTCACTTCATCAGATGTATACCGTGGAAACTGCAGCAGACTTTATATACACACAGAGAATATGAAACAATACCTCCTCCCACCCCACTGTCCTGCTGGTAATAGCTGGTAATTTGTGTGGGGGGGTGGAGGGTGAGAAAACCTGGATTTGTGCTGGAAATGGCCCACCTGTTGATCACTTTAGATAAGCTATTACCAGCAGGACAGTGGGGTGGGAGGAGGTATTGTTTCATATTCTCTGTGTGTATATAAAGTCTGCTGCAGTTTCCACGGTATACATCTGATGAAGTGAGCTGTAGCTCACGAAAGCTCATGCTCAAACAAATTGGTTAGTCTCTAAGGTGCCACAAGTACTCCTTTTCTTTTTACAGTTCCTTCAGGAATGCTTATGGTGATAACCTGTAGGGTGAAGCTAAACTTGGTCCACTTATGAAATCTTCCCATCACTTTTCTGTTTTTATTTATCTTTGCTTGCTTCCCACAAAGCATTTTATATGGTAACTGGGTCACTAAAGGAAGTAGGACTAATAGGTCCTGTGGTTTATTTTGGGAGACTCAGTCAACAATCTGGAGGCTGTGCAGTAGTGTAAATTCCCCCTCCCCACATAATTTTCCAATATTTGAACACTTTTTTCAGCATCAGCTCTTGAAATAAGTTTGGAAGTCTGGAAGTCAATAGATCCCCAATTGCCAGAGGGTTGTGAGGACATCCTGGTGAATTTGAGGTTAATTTTTATTTGAACAACATGAGACAGTTTTCTGGCTCTTCTTAAAGTTCTCAACTGCCTCCCAAAGATTGACTCAATTCTCCATTCTTTGCCCCACCCATTGCTTTGTGATGTAGCATCAGTACATGATGAATTGCAGCTGTGTGGCACAACATTGCACAAACATGCAGGAGCTGACCACTACAGAACTACTTTGGGCCTGTGATGGAAGGATACAAAGGGATTGGAGTTAAGGAACAGTTTCTCTGCTGATTGGACTGCACCCAGAAGGTTGTAAGACTCACTTTTCATGAAAAACTTCCCCAATAACTAAGGTTTTCCTGGGATATTAAAGAGGAAAGCAGAAAGAAAGAAAAAAAGGACTGAGAAAAACAAATTTATAAAGATCTGTTATGCTCTGTGTGATGACTGTTTTTACTTTGTAGGTTTACTGTAATTATAGCATGATCCTGCCGACCACTAATTCATGCCACTACATGACTGAATTACTTTATTATTCCTTAGGTCTGTACTTAATACATCTGTTCAGAAAACAGATAAATTAATTACACTGTGATTACAACAAAGTTATCATGCACTTTTTGTGGAGGTTGCATAGTATCCGAAAATAAAGCTACAAAGTAATTAGTGTAAACTGCAGTGTATTTGAATGTACCTGGATTCCAAAAATACATATATTAATTACCAAACTCTTGGATTAGGTGCAAGTAGTTTGATTTTTAATCATAAAACTTTTCAGGAAGTTTAATATGAGGATTGTTACAATGCAGTGATTTAAGTATTTCAGGTCTTGTCTCCATTTAAAACTCAACAGTGGCACAGCTGTGTTGCTGTCGCGCTTCAGTGTAGATACTACCTACACCAACGCGGAGAGGGGGTTCTCCTGCCAGCTTAGGTAACCCACCTCCCCAAGAGGAGGTAGCTAGGTCAACAGAAGAATTCTTCGTTTGACCTAGCACTGTCTACGCTGGGGGGACGTAGGTCAGCTTAACAACACCACTCAGGGGGTGTGTGGATTTTTCACACCCCTGAGCAACATAGTTAAACTGACCTAATTTTCTAGTGTAGACCAGGCCTCAGTCATATAGTTTCAATTCCAAGTACATGAATTAGGGGATATTTGGGACATGGAACAGTGTCATCACGGCATAATTACAATGCAACTGCAATGTAATTAGGGTGTACTTACAGTCACTGTATTATACAGTGTAAAAATCTACACACACAATATTCACTTAATAAATACTGCACCCTGTCAGGCGGCCTTCCATTTCACCAGGGCAGAAGCAGCAAAATCAGACTAAGCCTGTCTTTGAAGGGTCCCTCATTGGTGAGGAAAGTGCAAGAACTCTGAGAAAAGATATACATGGTATCACTTCATTCACTGACACTTTTCTTCCAGTTAAATGAACAAAGTAAGTTAATTAAGCTTGGTAGTGCTGTCTTAATGGAAGATTGTGCTGCCTAATTCTCCAGGCTGCACTGCCAGTGTTTGACTAGAACATGCAAAGGTTTTCAGGAGCTTACTTTTCTGAAAATGCTCTGGTGTGTTTGCCCTTCAACTTTTCACCCATACAGAGCACTCCCTCAATCAGGCAACTGCTAATCAGGTTTCTGGCTTGCTTAGCACAATGGTAAACATTGACCTTTGAGTAACTTCGCACTGCAGGTTTACGTTACACTCTCAGCTCCTTGCAGCTCAAGGAGAGGAACCTACGTCAAGAAGTAGTGGCTCTAATTACTGGGAATTTACTGCACTTACTTGGCGGTGTCCCAGGTAATGTGGGCAGTGAGACAGAAGAGGCTGTGCTGTGTAGTGGTTAGAGAAGGGGATCATTAGAAAGCCTGGATTCCGTCCTCAGATCTGCCACCGACTTGTGTGGCATTAGGCAAGTCACTTTACCTCTCTGCACCTTAGTTTCCTCATCTGTAAAACTGAAACACCACCACCAACGCTTATTTGGTACAGTCATAGTTGCTGAGGGAGAGGTTCGTGCCCATGACTGGCATGAGGTTGCTCCACTGACTTGTGATTCATGGCACAGCCTGATCACTCTGATGGGCTGAAGAGGCAACTCTAGTGAACTTAGTGTTCATGACCAGGCTGTGGGCAGTCTTGCCTCATGGTCAAGAAGGCTGACCTAATGGTTGGAACAGAGGTGAGCAGGCCTAGTGGTCGGAGCCCAAATCAGGAGCCAGGTTTCCAAGTCCATTGAGTGAGACTGAGCTGGAACCAGGAATCAGGTGCCAGGAGTCAGAGCCAAGGTCAGAGACAAATACCAAGTCCCGGGAACAAGCTATGGCCAAGATCCAGGAATCAGTGGCAAAATGTGTAGATAACTCAAAGTTATTAATGTTAGTCAAATCCAGAGAAGACTGTAAGGAACTTCAGAAGGACTTAACCAAGCTAGAGGAATGGGCAACGTGATGGCAGAGGAATTTCAATAAATTATCATTATTTATTATTTGCATTATCGTAGCATCCAGGAGCCCAAGTGATAGACCAGGTACTGTACAAACACAGAACAAAGAGAGAGCCCCTGCCTCAAGGGTCTTACAATGCACAGTAATGGACATTGAAGAGGAACATTTGAACTATTCATTCACCTTCTATGGGTCTAAATTAGCTGTAGCAGCTGAGGAAAGGGACCCGGCTATCGCTGTGGACAGCGCAATGAAGGGTTCCATTTAGAATGCATAAGGAAGCAGGTGGAGAATAATGCAGAAATTCTTATAATACCATTACTTAAATCAGTGGTGTAGCCTCACCATGAATACTGTGTGCATCTCAAAAAGGATATTGCAGAAATAGAAGGGATTTAGAGAAGGATGACAAGTAGATTAGGATGATGGAAAAGCTTTCATGAAGAGAGATTGAAAAGATTTGGACTTTATTTTAGAAAGGAAATAACAGGGGACATGATAAAAGCAAATAAAGTAATGAAAAGTCTAGACAAGGTGGGTTGTGAGTTTCTGTTCTCCCTGTTTCACAACAAAGGAACATTCAACAAAACTGAAAGACAGCAAATTCAAAACTGATAAGAGGAAATACTTTTTCGCTCAGTGCTCAATTAGACTGTGGAACTCACTGCCACAGGATTTTTTGAGGCCACGGATTTAGCAAGATTCAAAGAGGGATTGGACATTTATATGGGTAACAAGATTATCAAGAGTTTTAATTGTTACTGCAAACAAGTAAATAGCCCCATGCTCCAGGTTTTAAGGCAATCTCTAACTATTAGGGGTCAGGATAAGAACATCATGAGGGCAGATTATCCCACATCTGCATACTGTGGGGTATCTTGCACCTTCCTCTGAAGCATCTGGTACTGGCCACTGTTGGAGACAGGATACTGAACTAGATGGAACTCAGGTTTGTTCTAGTATGGCAATTCCTGTGTTGCTAGATAAGCTACCTATAGATGAAAGAGAGGCTCCATAGCCCATTGACATTCTCTTGAGCCAACCCACTCTTCTGAACTTCAGAAATGTGGCATTTCTTCACAGTTCCTCACTTCAACACGAAATTGTCCATCAGGCAAATCCTTAGAATGCCTTCATCCCAACGAAGCTGCTTCAGATTCCCCCTTCTAACCATAAACAGCATCTAGCTGGAGCATACCAGCTATGCAGAAGGAAGTAAATAGATCAGATGTCCAGGTGGTACCACCATAATTAAATCTTCTCTGTCCAGTGACATATAATTTAATTCCACTCCATCTGATTGGGGGAATTTTGTGTCTAATGAATAGGCTGCTCTATTTGCATTTCTTTCAGTGCCTTTTAACTATATTGAGTTTATTTAACACCCTCTCCCCATCATTCTGGTATTGGACAGGAGGATTTTCTGTAGTCCATGGGCTCTCAACCTGGAGGCCAGAACCTGCTTTGAAGGGTTGGGACTACCCTCCCTTTCATTATAGAAAAGGGATCCCCAAACCTTTTGCTCTTGTAGCATGGGGAAGGGGGAAAAGAGTTCAGGACAGTTGTCAGTTTTTTAAAGAAACTGTATTAAAGTCAAAGGAACAAACTATCCCAACACAAAAAGAAAGTACTAGTGGCACCTTAGAGACTAACCAGTTTATTTGAGCATAAGCTTTCGTGAGCTACAGCTCACCTCATCGGATGCATTCAGTGGAAAATAAGTGGTATTTTCCACTGAATGCATCCGATGAGGTGAGCTGTAGCTCACGAAAGCTTATGCTCAAATAAATTGGTTAGTCTCTAAGGTGCCACTAGTACTTTCTTTTTGCGAATACAGACTAACACGGCTGCCACTCTGAAACCTATCCCAACACAGAGGAAAGATAGGAAGTATGGTAAGAGATCACCTTGGCTTAACCAGGAGATCTTCAACAATCTGAAACTCCAAAAAGAGTCACGCAGAAAGTGGAAACTAGGTCAAATTATGAAAGATGAATACAGAAAAACAACACAAGCATGTAGCGACAAAGTTAAAAGGCCAAGGCACAAAATTAAGATTAAACTAGCTAGGAACATAAAGGGTAAAAGAAAACATTTTACAAATACATTAGAAACAAGAGAAAGACCAAGGACGGAGTAGTCCCATTACTCAATGAGGAGTGAAAGACAATAACAGAAAATGCAGCAATGGCTGAAATGTTAAATGTCTTTTTGTATCAGTTTTCATCAAAAAGGTTAGCAGTGATTGGACGACTAACATTGTGAAAATCAGTGTAAATAGGGTAGGATCTGAAGCTAAAATAAGGATAGAACAAGTTTAGAATTACTTAAGTTTTAGATGTCTTAGAATCATCAGGACTTGATGAAATACATCCTAGAATACTAAAGGAACTGGTTGAAAATGATCTCTGTGTCATTAGCAATTATCTTTGAGAACTTGTGGAGGACGGCAAAGATCCCAGAGGACTGGAAAAAGGCAAATATAGTTCATGACTATAAAAACAGGAGTAAGGACAACCCATGGAGTTATAGACCAGTCACTTAATTTTGGTATCTGGAAAGATAGTGGAGCAAATAATCAAAATCAATTTGTAAGCACCTTACAGTGGTGACGAACCTGAGCCTGAGAAGGAGCCAGAATTTACCAATGTACATTGCCAAAGAGCCACAGTAACACATCAGCAGCCCCCCATCAGCTCCCCCACCCCATTTCCAGCTCCTCCCACCCACCAGCAGCTCTGCTGATCAGCGCCTCCCCCTCCCTCCCCACACCTCCTGATCAGCTGTTTCTTGGCGCGCAGGAGGCTCCTGGGGGGAGGAGCGAGGGCCTGGTAGGCTCATGGGAGGAGGCAGGAAGGGGTGGGGTGGGGGCAGGGCCTGTGGCAGAGCCAGGGGTTGAGCAGTGAACACCCCCTGGCACATTGGAAAGCTGGCGCCTGAAGCTCCAGCCCCCGGAGTCGGTGCCTATACAAGGAGCCGCATATTAACTTCTGAAGAGCCGCGTGTGGCTCCGGAACCACAGGTTGGCCACCCCCGACCTAGAAGATGATAAGGTGATAAGTAATTTTCCAACAAGGATTTGTCAAGAACAGTTCATGTCAAACCCAGCTAATGTCCTTTTTTGACAGGGTAACAAGCCTTGTGGATGGGGGGAGCAGTAGATATGATCTATTTCAACTTTAGTAAGGCTTTTGATATTGTCTTACATGACCTTCTCATAAGCAAACTAAGGAAATGTATCCTAGAGATGAACCTATTATAAGGAGGGTACACAATTGATTGGAAAACATACTCAGAGAGTAATTATCAATGTTTACAGTCATGCTGGAAGGGCATATGGAGTGGGGTCCCACAGCGATCTGTCTTGGGTCCGGTTCTATTCAATATCTTCCTGAATGATTTGGATAATGGTGTAGAGAGTACACTTATAAAGTCTATAGATGATACCGAGCTGGAAGGGGTTGCAAACACTCTGGAGGAAAAGATTAGAATTCAAAGTTATCTTGACACACTGGAGAAATGGTCTGAAACACATAGGATGAAATTCAATAAGGAAAAATGCAAAATAATACACTTAGGAAGGAATAATTAATTGCACAAATATGAAATGGGAAATGACTGCCTAGGAGGGAGGCTTTGCAGAAAATGACATGGGGGTTACAGTGGATCACAAACTAAATATGAGTCAACAATGTAATATTGGTGCAAAAAAAGCAAACATAATTATGGGATATATTAGCAGGAGTATTGTAAGCAAGACATGAGAAGTAATTGTTCCACTCTACTCAACACTGATAAGGCCTCAACAGGAATACTGTGTCCAGTTCTGGGCAGCATACTTTAGGAAAGATGTGAACAAACTGAACAAAAATTATTAAAGGTCAAAAAAACATGACTTATGGGGAAAGATTGAAAAAAATAGGTTTGTTTAGTCTGGAGAAGAAAAGATTGATAGTGTAGGGACATGATAACAGTTTTCAAGTACTGTACGTAAAAGGCTGTTATAAAAATAAGGGTGATAAATTGTTCTCCTAATACACTGAGGACAGGACAAGAAGTAATGAGCTTAATTTGCAGCAAGGAAAATTTAGGTTAGCTATTAGGAAAAACTTCCTAACTATAAGGATAATTAAGCACTGGTACAAATTACCTGGGGAAGTTGTGAAATCTCCATCATTGGAGGCTTTTAAGAGCAGGTTAGACAAACACCTATTAGGTGGTCTAGATCAGTGGTAGGTAACCTGCGACCTGCGGGCCTCATGCTGCCCAACAGGGTAATCCACTGGTGGGCTGCCAGACAGTTTGTTTACATTTGCACAGCTGCCTGCAGATCCCAGTGGCCACGGTTCGCCGTTCCCAGCCAATGGGAGCTGCAGGAAACAGTGCAGGCCACAGGGACGTGCTGGCCACCACTCCCTGCAGCTCCCATTGTCTGGGAACAGTGAACCGCAGCCACTGGGAGCTGCGGGCGGCCGTGCAAATGTAAACAAACTGTCTGGTGGCCCGCCAGTGGATTACCCTGACGGGCCACAGGTTGCCCACTACTGGTCTAGATAATACTTAGTCTTGCCTCAGTGCAGAGGACTGGACTAGATGACCTATTAAGGTCCCTTGCAGTCCTACATTTCTATGATTCTATGAGGTTAAGATATGGAAAAGATTGAGAATCGCTGCTATATTTAATCAGCGCCATGTGAGAGAAAAGAGGTGTAGGACTAGATCCTCAGTTGGGGGAAATCAATTTAACTCTCCCGACTTTAGTTGAGCTACACTGATTTATACCAGCTGAGTTACTGGCCCAATTCTTTTGAATACTGCTGCACCCAGAAACTAACCAAAACACTCCTGTTAGATGCAGTACCACATATGATGATGTTTAGGTTTACCCTGTTCCAGAAACAGGTAGTGTCCACTCACAACATCATTTTGCACATTCCTTGGGCTGAAGTTCCCCATCTTCTTTTTTTCATGTTCCATTTTTTAGCCACAGTCAACCCAAGACCTCCTGTTTTAAACACAAGAGGGGACAGCTGGGCAGCCTGGTACTCTTGTAAGAAATCCATAGTCATGCATCTGCAGACACCACCCACGCATGGGCACAAGGACCTTCTCTTTCCAAAGGACAGAGCTGAATTGCCTTAAATGTACTTAGATCCCTTTGCAGTCCCTGGTACCATCACAAACTCTTGAGTCTTCAGCTGCTTTGATTCTCTTCAGTAGAGGGCAGTCATGTTCATCATACCAGCTGCTACATTACACCATATTTCAAAAGAGGGGAAGAAGCCCATAAGCTGTTTATTAGTGATAACCTTCAGCACTGATCCACAGCAGAGAATCTATACCCACTTTGTGAATGAGGAAGTAAATGAAACATGATCGCACCCAGTGTCCTATCTAGTGTTCATTCATTTATTTCAATTATATTCATTGTTCTGTGATTCCTATGCCCATCTGTGCTGTAAGTTCTTATATTATACCCTCCATTCCCACCCCAACCCAATGAGCCTTGGGTCTGGCTAATCCAGAGGAAAATAAACCGCTAGGGGCCTGACTTCCAGAGGAGCTCCCGTTGATTTCAATAGCACTCTGCGGGGACTGAGCACCTCTGAAAATCAAGTGCAATCTGTTTAATAGTGCTTTCACTTATTGCAACATTCTAAGGGCACCAAATTGTTTGTGTTCCTTCATAGCTTCATATTATTCGTAAATCTGATTTGCTCACGCCACACCATTCTCATCAAAGATGAAATTCATCCCTTTGCAAAGCCTGTGCAGCACTTAAACCTTATTTTGAAAGTTGAAATTGGGTTTAAGGGTAGCATAGGCCTCTGTACAATAATGAATTTCACTCATGTAGATTTTTTATACACTAAAAAGATCCTATCTGCAAGTTGCAATGAGAAAAAACTGATTATCCCTATCACAAATCTCAGCAGAGATCTGACAGGGACCATGTATCCATTCACGATACTCTGATCAAAACAAGCCATGCCTCACTTTGTTGTTTACCTGAATGAAATGGCAGCTGTTTATTACTTCATGTACTATATATAGCCACATGTTATTGCCAAGAAATTCTGAGCATTATACCTTGTAGCAGACCAGATATTACTCTCTGTTGAGAAATCCTATTTGTGTTTGAATCCTAGGTGTTACGGGCAATTCTACATGTATTGAAACGATTATTTTTTTAAATTATGATCAGAAGAGAGATACTGACAAATTGCCTTGTGGACACAGAGCCTGGCAAGTGCAAGTTCAAATACCATTTAAAAGAATCCTACAGGCATGGGAAGACAGCCGTTCTTGGGGTGCAAAAATGTTAATTTTACTTGGGATGAGAAGAGATATATAAATTATATTATTATTTATTACTTGCCTTATCACAGCACAAAGAAGCCCCAGTTATGGAGGAGGTCTCTATTGTACTGGATACTGTACAAACACAGAACAAAATGTTAGTCCCTCATTCTGAGTATATGTAAAGTGTATGTAAAGAAAGATTGTGTGATAGGAATTGGCAACAACCAAAAAGAAAAGGAGGGGGAGAACCTGTGTCGGCCTATGGGGACAGGAACTAAAATTCTTTACCCAGGAAAAGAAATGGAGTCTTGGATGAAAATGAAACATACACTATATATTGGACCAGAGCAAAGATGCTGTATGTGATAAGAGCAAATGTTACTGTCCAAATGTTACGAAAAGGAATCCCTGGTATAGTACTGAGCAAGGTCACATCTGGCTACATCAAAGTGGCGTGCAGAGTATAGTTGACAAACCTGCCCTGCACCTGGAGTGGCTTCTGGCAACTCATTAAACCTTCAGCTGGTTGCTGCAAATTTCTGACATTCCAAGAGAGACCCAGAACTCGAGAAATATAGCCATCCTATTTTCTGATTTTGTTTCTCTACCTTCAACGGCATGGGCCTGGCTGGATGAGCTTAGGGAGTCTTAGACATAGGTTTCAGAGTAACAGCCGTGTTAGTCTGTATTCACAAAAAGAAAAGGAGGACTTGTGGCACCTTAGAGACTAACCAATTTATTTGAGCATAAGCTTTCGTGAGCTACAGCTCACTTCATCGGATGCATTCAGTGGAAAATACAGTGGGGAGATTTAGATACATAGAGAACATGAAACAATGGGTGTTACCATACACACTGTAACCAGAGTGATCACTTAAGGGGAGCTATTACCAGCGGGAGAGCGGGGTTGGGGGGGGAGAGCTTTTGCAGTGATAATCAAGGTGGGCCATTTCCAGCAGTTGAGAAGAACTTCTGAGGAACAGTGGGGGGTGGGGGGCGGGGATAAACATGGGGAAATAGTTTTACTTTGTGTAATGACCCATCCATTCCCAGGCTCTATTCAAGCCTAAGTTAATTGTATCCAGTTTGCAAATTAATTCCAATTCAGCAGTCTCTCGTTGGAGTCTGTTTTTGAAGTTTTTTTGTTGAAGTATTGCCACTTTTAGGTCTGTAATCGAGTGACCAGAGAGATTGAAGTGTTCTCCAACTGGTTTTTGAATGTTATAATTCTTGACATCTGATTCGTGTCCATTTATTCTTTTACGTAGAGACTGTCCAGTTTGGCCAATGTACATGGCAGAGGGACATTGCTGGCACATGATGGCATATATCACATTGGTAGATGTGCAGGTGAACGAGCCTCTGATAGTGTAGCTGATGTGATTAGGCCCTATGATGGTGTCCCTTGAATAGATATGTGGATACAGTTGGCAACAGGCTTTGTTGCAAGGATAGGTTCCTGGGTTAGTGGTTCTGTTGTGTGGTTGCTGGGGAGTATTTGCTTCAGGTTGGGGGGCTGTCTGTAAGCAAGGACTGACTGTCTCCCAAGATCTGTGAGAGTGATGGGTCATCCTTCAGGATAGGTTGTAGATCCTTGATGATGCGTTGGAGAGGTTTTAGTTGGGGGCTGAAGGTGATGGCTAGTGGCGTTCTGTTATTTTCTTGTTGGGCCTGTCCTGTAGTAGGTGACTTCTGGGTACTCTTCTGGCTCTGTCAATCTGTTTCTTCACTTCAGCAGGTGCGTGTTATAGTTGTAAGAACGCTTGATAGAGATCTCGTAGGTGTTTCACCTCTGTCTGAGGGGTTGGAGCAAATGCAGTTGTATCGTAGAGCTTGGCTGTAGACAATGGATCGTGTGGTGTGGTCTGGATGAAAGCTGGAGACATGTAGGTAGGAATAGCGGTCAGTAGGTTTCCGGTATAGGGTGGTGTTTATGTGACCATCGCTTATTAGCACCGTAGTGTCCAGGAAGTGTCTCCAGCTTTCATCCAGACCATACCACACGATCCATTGTCTACAGCCAAGCTCTACGATACAACCGCATTTGCTCCAACCCCTCAGACAGAGACAAGACAGAGACAAGCCCGTTGTCAACTGTGTCCACATATCTATTCAGGGGACACCATCATAGGGTCTAATCACATCAGCCACACTATCAGAGGCTCGTTCACCCGCACATCTACCAATGTGATATATGCCATCATGTGCCAGCAATGCCCCTCTGCCATGTATATTTGTCAAACTGGACAGTCTCTACGTAAAAGAATAAATGGACACAAATCAGATGTCAAGAATTATAACATTCAAAAACCAGTTGGAGAACACTTCAATCTCTCTGGTCACTCGATTACAGACCTAAAAGTGGCAATACTTCAACAAAAAAACTTCAAAAACAGACTCCAACGAGAGACTGCTGAATTGGAATTAATTTGCAAACTGGATACAATTAACTTAGGCTTGAATAGAGCCTGGGAATGGATGGGTCATTACACAAAGTAAAACTATTTCCCCATGTTTATCCCCGCCCCCCACCCCCCACTGTTCCTCAGAAGTTCTTCTCAACTGCTGGAAATGGCCCACCTTGATTATCACTGCAAAAGCTCTCCCCCCCCAACCCCGCTCTCCCGCTGGTAATAGCTCCCCTTAAGTGATCACTCTGGTTACAGTGTGTATGGTAACACCCATTGTTTCATGTTCTCTATGTATTTAAATCTCCCCACTGTATTTTCCACTGAATGCATCCAATGAAGTGAGCTGTAGCTCACGAAAGCTTATGCTCAAATAAATTTGTTAGTCTCTAAGGTGCCATAAGTACTCCTATTCTTTAGACATAGGTGTATTTTCTGGTATCATTTGTCTTTTTTTATTTTTGAGTTCTTGATTTTTTTTGTCTGAATTTCATTTGATTAATGACATGTTTGGGTCTTGGCCTCTTTGAATGAACAATTCACTACAGCACATTCTCCGAGACAATGAAAATCAACTTCTGTTCTCTACTGAGTGACAGAAATGGGTGGGGAGGCGGTGGACAAAGGAACCTGGCCTGGGCACTCCCCAAACCCAAAGGTGATGCCTTATGGGGTCACCAAACACTGCATAGAATTGATAAGGTGTATGAGCAAAGCCTGAAAACCATAAGGAGAGACAGGTACAGGGGATGTCAGCTGATCAGCATAAGGGCGAGGGAGGAATTTTCTCCTTGATGTCCAGCTTTGCATTGTCCATGTGCACTATAGGTATTCTTCCTCTGAAGGATTATGCATTGCCCTATTCCAGAGACAAGATACCAGACTTGGTTGGCCAATGGTCTGATCTGTTATTGCAGATCTGGTATGTTCTAGAAAGAACCCCATCAGGAAACTTGAAAATTCTTGTCAGGCAGTCCAGTGAGATGTACAGCAAAACAAATGTGAGAAAGATAAGAGTACAAAAAATATAAGCCTCATAACCAACATGTTCAAGAGAGAATAATAGCTTTTCTTAAACAGATTAAAGCAGAGTATTCACTGCAGACTGCCCACGAGTGCATTTCACATTCTAGCTCTTCTGTTTCCATTGAGAATCTGGATAAGTTCAGAAGAATTGGCAGAAATTATATTAGCCCCCTTGCCTGAGGGAGGGTGCCTGCAGTTTGTTACTGAGGCTTGCCACCAAGGAGTCTTATTAGATCCCCCACTGCTCCTAGATATCCTGGTACTAGCAGTTGCCAGCAGTTACCATCTGTGCTTGGCATCCTTTCCTTTTGGCTGTGGACCTTGCTACCATTATTCATGCTTTTGTCACCTCAGGAGAAACACAAACAGACATGAGCATTGCAAACAGCACAGCTGCATGCAAAGAACATAATGCAGCTCTGGAATTATACAGAACTGACCAATCTCTCCCCACCCCCACCCCCCCACCTTCATCTACTACCATGAACCAGAGGACGTCACTGGATAGATTTTTTTTTTTTCTTATTCCAGTTTTTCTTTCCATAAAAGGCTGGCAATTGGTAAAGCGACTCAAAACCATTTTCATGAGGCATGGTCTAAGCATCCCTTTTCCCAGCTTTCAAGTGTACTAACACCATGATTAGGGTAAACAAACTAAAGGCAGTTGCCACTCTCTGCCCTGTTCTCTGGCTGAAACCTCACTGTTGACCCAGGGCCTGATCCAAAGCCATTAAAGTAAAAATTGCAATTGACTTCAATCAGCTGTAGATCAGGACACTAGGGCCCTATCCAGCATTTCTTGCATGGCCAAAACTGCCATGGATTTCAATGGAAGTTTGCAATGTGCAAGGACTGTAGCATCAGGCCCCCTAGTGGAGACCTTCTCTGTTGCCCTCTGCACAAGGCACAAACATTTACACCACTGCAGAAGGGCGAGGAAACACTACCATTCAGATATGGTAGCATTTTACATGCACGCTGCACTCACTTTTCATTGGTGTAAGTAGCTAAACAAGGTGTAGCACAACAATGAATCACTCTTGAGTCTTACAAAGGGTTGGAAATGGTGAGTGGGTTTCATTGGTTTTAGGGATGGCCAAACTGGTTCAGAGAAAGTAGCATCTGACCCCAAACCCTCCTCTAGACTTTGAATGAGCCCCCCCCCTCCCTTTTTTTAGGTTCAAAATCATTTAGTTGCCTTTTTTTTAGAATGGCTTCTTTTTTGTACATCTCTGCCCTCTGGGCTCAACTAGAAGTGTTAAAATCCCATGGAAGAAGTCTGGCCTTATTGAATTTCTGGCCTACTTTTGCAGAGACAAGAGGGATGGAGAGTGTATAAGGCTCAGAAAGGATCTGAACACTCGGGCGCTTTTCCTGCCCTCTGAACCTTCGGACACTTGCCCATCACAATTCCAGATTCGTATTGTGTTGTTCATCACAGTACAAGGATTGCACTCTAGGAATGTCAATTTCACTAAGCAGCTGCTGGACTGTTTCATTTTGGAAACTACCTTTCACTGAAACAAAATATTTGTTTAGGATGTCCTGTTGGTGAGAATTTTTTTTTTTTAATGGAATGCCCTAATGAAACCATGAGCCAATATGCCTTTTCTAATGAATTTTTAATCTTTCCATTTCTGGGGTTGCAATGAAAATGTCTTATATGCAATGTGTTTCATTTTTCAACCCCCAGGATGCTGACACCCTGAACAAAGGAGGTTGAGGGGAAAATCCACCCTGACTATATGGGGAAGGCACGAAAGCGTGAGCAGAAAGTAGCTCATGTGGGGAGGGGAGGGAAGACATGGAAAGGGTGGTCAGGGATTGCATGGTTTATGGGATTAGATACTGCAGAGATATAAAAATATAAAACTTTAAGTCTCTGGGCGGACACCGTGTACAGCTTGCTGGGCGGGAAGGGGTTGAATGCTGAGCAGCCAGAGAGAGGCTCATAGCTCTGCCCTACATGGTGCCAGACAGCCCATACCTGGAAAAAGTAATTGAAATGCCCCTGTGCAGCTGCATTGTAAAAGAGCACATAATACTTACTGACACAGCTCTCCTCCACAGCAATGTGAGGCAGGGTGCTGGCAGAGCTCTCTTCCACAGCGGTTTCATTCTATATGGCTGTCCACATGGGTTTCTCATGTATTAGCCAAATCTGCCACATCAGAGAATTCTTGGCTGCCCTGATAAATGTCCTCCTGGTTGGACCCGTGGCATACGTGGGGCCATGGGAGCACCAGTGATTTGTTGGGTGCTTGCCACATTCTCTGCAGCACTACACACCACAGCAATGTTGGGTTCTGTGGTGGCATTGCTTGCAAAAATGCAGCCAGAGTTTCAACAGAGAAGTTACTTCAGGACTAGGTGACTCTGGAGCACTGGAATGCATGCAGGTACCAATACAGGTCAATCCAAGTGTGAAGCAATGCAGTGTGGGCCACTAGCTGGAGGACTGCCAGAAGTGCAGAGGTTTTAGCAATTGGTCCACATGAACCTTAGCGTGAACAAACTCACTACAAAGTGAAATTACTCCTTACTACTTACTTACTGCGACCTAAGATGTTAAATAAATTGCTTTGAGAACAGGTTTTGGATGGACACACGGCACTGTAAGGTGAACTAACTGAGCTGTAGCTCACGAAAGCTCATGCTCAAATAAATTGGTTAGTCTCTAAGGTGCCACAAGTACTCCTTTTCTTTTTGTAGTTACAGTGATGTAAAACCTGCATGTAGACAAGGTCTAAGGTACTTATCTGGCCATAGTATTGGAGTGCCTCACAATCTTTATAATATATTTATCAGTACAACACTTCTGTGAGTGAGCAGAGTAGTTTTATTCCTGTTTTACTGATGAGGCACTAAGGCACAGAGGGACTAAGTGACTTACCCAGGGTCACAGAGGAAATCTGTGCCAGAGCAGGGAATCAAACCCAGGTCTCCCAAGTCAGCACCCTAACCACTAAGGCATCCTTCCTCTCTAAATTGTTGTGTTGTGTGCATGGGAATAGGGGAGAAGTTTCTACTGGCCACGCTGTACCTGTTCTGTGAATAAACTGAGGGTTTCTCTTTCCAGGGCTATTTATTCATAACCTTTCACCAGCACTAAATTCACTTGCAAGTGCAAGTTCTACTTTGAAACTTGATTATGTAAAAAATGGCATCATGGGGCTCTGTGATCAAATGTGCTCAGTTAATATGTAAAAAGATGTTTATTTTTTCACCTGCCAGCCCTATAAAATCCCCAGTGTACTCAAAAGTCAAGCTGTGTCCTTTACTTCTTGCACATTAACACCAGTCTTCAAGTTTCTGCAGGCCAAATTCTACTTTCATTTTGTCTTCAATGAGTTTGCACAGGTGTAGCTGATTGGAATTTAATAAGTAATCAATTACATGTGGTGGCGCACAAGAAAGAGTAGAATCCAATGCATTCTCTTTGTACTGTAGAGCTAAAAGGAGGGGGGGAAAATCCTTATTGTAGTCAGCTAAAATCAGCAGATTTGACTCCAATACACTTTTGAGCTGAACTGTTGAATAAGAAGTGGTCATTTTTATATGGCTATTTTTCTGAACACAACTGCACTTCAAAAAACATTAAATGCAAATTCTTTGGAGTAAAGAAGAGTGTATATTGCGTCTTCTTCCTTTCATAGTGATATCATAGAAAAGTGTAGATATGACAGCTTGTCAGATCTACATCACTAGTTCTTAAAACAACTGAGATTACAAACTTTTAACAGTAGGTTTTCTTCTTTCACTTAAGAATTGATTCAACCTCGTAAACAAACACATTCTTCACAGAATTAACAGTTTATTCCATTTTTAATGAGCCACATGATGCTATCTAAATATCATTTATCCTATAATCGTCTTTCATGCAGAATCCCAAATGTTCTGATTGCCTCATTAAGGCAGCATTCCCAGATTTCTTTCTTTTATATTTGCCTGGCTTCCAAGAAACTGGCTACAGCACATTCTGATGTTTGAGTGCATTCATTCTAAAATGTCACAATATTCTAGGTACACAGGAATTGCCATACCGGCGCAGACTAACTGTCCAGTTAATACAAGAGTTTGTCTCAAACAATGGTCAATGCTGGATGAATCAGAGGAAATCATACTCCTGATATGCAACATTGTACCCTCCAAGGAAATGTCTTCCTGACCACAGCTGGTGATCCGTTTATGCCTAGCTAATGTAAGTGCTGTTCTTATTCATGATCTTTCATTTTAATAAGTTAGCAAGCTCTTTACTTCACTAATCTTGAGCTATGTAAGTACCAGACAACCCACTCACAATGGACATTATTACAATATGTCATAAATCAAACAGATAGTCTTTCATCAAGAAGAATCCCAAAGTGTTTTATTGTGCTTATCTATCTGATATATTGTACAAACTCCAAAGTACTATATTAAGTGTTCACTTAACCTCCACTGAAATGAAACCACTCCTGGACTGAAACATACTCAGTCTCTAACAGCAAACAGCAATGCTACACAGACATTTAGGGCAAGAAGTGAGGACTATTTTATCTGATTGAAACTGCAGGGGAAAATCTGGGTAGCCAATGTCCTTGCCAAAGTCCCCTGTGGATAAACACTCCCGCTCTTGTAAAAGCAGCACGAGAACTTTAATAACCACAAGTGGACAAGCCCTCTGTTTGACAGCCCATTCAACAAACAGGGCCACTGTGCTCCCTGTAAGGTTACTGAATCTCACCTGTTTCCATAACTTTCAAAGATAATTGCTAATGGCTCAGATATCTCTGCAGTCAGCTCCTTGAGCATTCTAGGATGTATTTCATCAGGCCCTGGTGACTAGAAGACATCTAAGTTGTCTAAGGGCATGGCTACACTTGCAGATGTAGAGCGCTTTGAGTTAAACCAGCCTTTGGAGAGCGCAGTAGGGAAAGCGCTGCAGTCTGTCCACACTGACAGCTGCTAGTTCACCGGCATGGCCACATTTGCGGCACTTGCAGCGGCACTGGGAGCAGTGCATGATGGGCAGCTATCCCACAGAGCACCTCTTCCCATTCTGGCGCTGTGGCTTGTGGGAAGGGGCGGAGGGGGTGGGGCATTCTGGATCCTGTCCCAAAATGCCCTGTGATGCATCAGTTCGCATCCCAGCAATCCCTGTGCTTTGGTCCACATTTGGCATCATCTTTCAATGTTTTTTGTACTGCACGCTCTGTCTTCCCTTTCGGTCTGCGGGAATGGAACCTAAACTGCTGAGGAATATGCTGATGAGTCTCGCCAGCACCCCACGTTTGGCAGTCAAGTTACTCCTTAAGATCCGAATTGACAGTGAGGGCTCCGACCATGATATTGACTCGAGTAACGCATACGACACGAGATTGCTTGCGGCATACACGGACATGCTCACCACTGTGGAACGCCGCTTTTGGGCTCAGGAAACAAGCACTGAGTGGTGAGATCACATCGTCATGCAAGTCTGGGATGACGAGCAGTGGCTGCAGAACTTTTGGATGAGAAAAGCCACTTTCATGGGCCTGTGTGATGAGCTCGCCCCCACCCTGCGGCGCAAAAACACGAGATTGAGAGCTGCCCTGACGGTGGAGAAGCGGGTGGCTATTGCATCCTGGAAGCTGGCAACTCCAGACAGCTACCAATCGGTCGCTATCCAGTTTGGAGTGGGAAAGTCGACCGTTGAAATAGTGTTGATGCAAGTTTGCAAGGCCATTAATCGCATCCTGCTCAGAAGAACCGTGACTCTGGGTAACGTGCATGACATTGTGGCTGGCTTTGCACAAATGGGTTTCCCTAACTGCGGAGGGGCGAAAAATGGAACACATATTCCATCTCTGACACCCGCCCATCTAGCCTCTGAGTACATTAATCAGAAGGGGTATTTCTCTATGGTTCTCCAGGTGCTTGTGGATCATCGTGGGCGTTTCATTGACATTAACACAGGCTGGCCCGGAAAGGTACATGACGCATGCATCTTTCAGGAAGCTGCAATCCAGGACTTTTTTCCTCAGACCAGAAGATCACTGTAGGGGAAGTCAAAATGTCCATTGTGATCCTTGGAGACCCCACTTACCCTTTAATGCCGTGGCTCCTGAAACCCTACACAGGGAGCCTTGACAGCAGCAAGGAGCGGTTTAACAACAGACTGAGCCGGTGCAGAATGACTGTGGAGTGTGCTTTTGGCTGTTTAAAGGGCTGCTGGCGCTCTCTGTATGGGAAGCTGGACCTGGCCAATGACAGCATCCCTGCGGTTATATCTGCGTGCTGTACCCTCCATAACATTTGTGAAGGGAAGGGTGAAAGATTCACTCAGGCATGGAACTCAGAGGTTCAACATCTGGAGGCTAAATTTGAACAGCCAGAGAGCAGGGCTATTAAAGGGGCCCAGCATGGGGCTGCAAGAATTAGGGATGCCTTGAGGGATGTCTTGAGGCTGAAAGCCAGCAGTAATATCTGGTGCCCTGCACGGGAGTCAAGTGCAGTGGTTCCAATGTTAGTAGGAATCTCTGTTTGCTACACTGACTTGCAGGGCCTGTTTCTTTCCTGGGCTAAGGTATCTTTTACTTCATGCAATAATAAAGAATGTTTTCAAAGCCAAAAAATCCATTTATTGAAAAGAAAATGCATTTATTGAAAAGAAACACAACCCTTTGGGAAACAAAGGGCAAGGGGGTGGGGTGGGGAACAGTACAATCACAGATTTACATATGTCCTGTTATCATACTCAGCCTTCCGGTTTGGAGTGCTGTGCAATGAGTGTTGCACTTCTGGATGGCTATACTGCATGGTGATGAGGGTTGAGTGCAGTGGGTAAGGGTCATAGTTTGCAGGGCTGGGTGGTGAAGCTGCAGGTGTTGGAGGCAGCTGGTGGCGATAAGAACCCAGATGTTGGGGAAAGTGGGTTGGAGGTGACATGGGGCACAAGGGAAAGAGTTTTGGGACAAGGGCTGTGGGGGGGAGGGGGCATGGTAGTGCTCCGCCTGCATGGCTACGAGCGCCTGGATCGAGTCTGCTTGGTGTTCTGTGATGCTTGTCAGCCGATCGGTGCTTTGCTGCTGGAGCACCGCGTTTTTGTGCCGGCGCTCCTCATTCTGCTGGCGGATCCTCCTTTCACTCTCCCTCCACTCCTGCGCTTTTAGATTCTTTGTTAAGGGACTGCTGCATTACTTCATGCAGCATGTCTTCTTTGCTTCTACGTGGCCTCTTCCTAATTCTTTGGAGTCTTTCAGCCGGGATCTCAAGGTTGCATCTGTAAAGGCAAAATGCAACACTTAACAGAGGCAGCATTGTTCACACCAGACAGAGCAATGATTCCCCCGTACTTAAGGGCAAGCACAGTCTACACAATAGCATAATATTCCCATCCCAAAGTGAGCACACATAACCCACGGGAGCCCCAAAATGGTAAGCAAGCACAGGGTCAAGGGCAGGGCCGTCCTTATCCATACGCAAAGTATGCAGCTGCTTAGGGCACCAGGAAATTTCCAAATTTCCTGGTGCCCTGCATGCTGCTCCAGCCCCTGCTCCGCTTCTTCCCCATGGCTCCGCCCCAGCCCCACCTCTTCCCATCCCCACTCCGCCCCCACTCCACCCCTTCCCCAAATCCCCCGCCTCTTCCTGCCCCAACCCAGCCCCACCTCTTCCCGCCCCTGCTCTGCCCCAGCCCCATCCCCACTCCCCCTCCCCCAAGGAGTGCAGCAGGGCTGGGCCTGCACTCACAAGTGGTAGGAAGTGCAGTGATCTGGCCCCAACTATGCTGCCAGTGAGTGCTGGGGGTGGTTCCCCCCATTCCCCAAGCCAGCTCTCCCCCCTCGTAGGCTTGGGGCCAGCCCCCCACCATGGAGGCCTGGGCAGTTTTGTAGGGCCCCAGAATATCTAGGGACGGCCCTGGTCAAGGGGGACTGATTTGTTTCACAGCTGTACTGTCCTCTGGGTTTCTGTGCCTTGGAGAACCAACAGCGACAGGGAGCCGTATACTGAACACTCTCCCCATATTTTCCACAGGAGTTCGTCCTGGAAGATATCTCGCTGCTGAGGGTGACCTGGGAAGCAAGGGAGGGTCTTCTATTACAACGCGGCTTCCTCCCTGGCCCATATGCAGCTTGCCTGTGTGCAGCAATGGTCCCCCCGCCCCTCACGGAACAGTGGTGCGGACATGTTAGCCTGACTGGGACAAGGACCACAGTGGCTCTCCCAAGACACTTGCGCAAGTGCATTGTCCAACTTCTGGATGAGATCTTTGAAGAGATCACTGAGGCCAATTACAATCAACACCCTATTCCGCTTCTAGGCATGCATGTAGCCCTAACCCTCCTCGCCCCAAGAGCCTGCACCGAATAACTTCCTTCCCAAAATAAAAACCGCTTACTAGGAACCTCCTCTGGTGTTTGTCCTTCCCCAAGCACCAGCTGCCGCGAGTGGCTACCTTCCTCCTGGCTTGAGAACAGCTCCTGGCTGCATGCATCTAGGGATTCCCCGGGGTGTCTTCCTCCGCCTCAGCACCCTCGCTCCCGCTTTTCTCCTCCTCCCCCTCCCTTGTTGCACTGGGCTCTGAAGTGTCCACGGTGGCCCTTGGAGTGGAGGTGAGTCACCCCCAAGTATCACGTCCAGCTCTTTGTAGAAACGGCAGGTTGCGGGGGCAGCACCAGAGCGGCCGTTTGCCTCACGGGCTTTGCAGTAGGGATTCCGCAGCTCCTTCACTTTAACCCTGCACTGCAGAGCATCCCGGTCATGGCCCCTTTCCATCATGTCCCTTGATATCTGCCCAAAGGTATTGTAATTCCTATGGCTGGAGCGCAGCTAAGACTGGACAGCTTCCTCCCCCCAAACACTGATGAGGTCCAGCACCTTGCCATTGCTCCAAACTGGGGATCAGTTGGCGCGTGGAGGCATGGTCACCTGGAAAGAGTCGCTGACAGCACTCCATGCCTGGCTGAGCAAACAGGAAGGGGATTTTCAAAATTCCAGAGAATTTAAAGGGCAGGTCTGACGGTTGGTCACTTGAGGGCAGGGCAGTAGAGTTCAAAGTGATGACCAGAGCGGCTAGAACAGGCATTGTGGGACACTTCTGGAGGCCAATCAGAGCGCACTAACAGACCAGGGTGTCCACACTGGCCCTGCAGTGCTCCAGCCAGGGCCCATCAAACGTTATTCCACTCACCGAGGTGGAGTACCAGGAGCACTCTAGCTGCGGAGTCACTGCGCTCTATATGCCTTGCCAGTGTGGACACGTCGTGAGTTAGGGCGCCCAGGGCTGCTTTAATGCGCTCTAACTTGCAAGTGTAGCCATGCCCTAAGTAATTTTTAACTTGTTCTTTCCCTATTTTAGCCTCTGATCCTACCTCATTTTCACTGGCATTCATTATGTTAGATGTCCAATTGCCACTAAACTTTTTGGTGAAAACCGAAACAAACAAGTGATTTAGCAGTTCTTCCTTTTCCATATTTTGTGTTATTGTTTTTCCCCAGAACTACATAAGTACATAAGAATGGCCATACTGGCTCAGACCAAAGGTCCATCTAGCCCAGTATCCTGTCTTCTGACAGAGGCCGATGCCAGGTGCCCCAGAGGGAATGAACAGAACAGGTAATCCTCAAGTGATCCATCCCCTGTTGCCCATTCCCAACTTCTGGCAAACAGAGGCTAGGGACACCATCCTGGCTAATAGCCATTGATGGACCTATTCTCCATGAACTTATCTAGTTCTTTTTTGAACCCCTTTATAGTCTTGACCTTCCAGAGGTCTGGAAAAGGGCAAATATAGTGCCAATCTATAAAAAGAGGAATAAGGACAACCTGGGTAATTACAGACCAGTCAGCTTAATTTCAGCATCCGGAAAGATAATGGTGCAAATAATTAAGCAATCAATTTGCAGACACTTAGAAGATAATAAGGAGATAAGTAACAGTCAGCATGGATTTGTCAAGAACAAATCATGTTAAACCAATCTAATAGCTTTCTTTGACAGGGTAACAAGCCTTGTGGATATATTAGCAGGAGTGTTGCAAGCAAGACACAAGAAGTAATTCTTCTGCTCTACTCCACACTGATTAGGCCTCAACCAGAATACTGTGCCCAGTTCTGGGTGGCACATTTCAGGAAAGATGTGGACAAATTGGAGAAAGTCAAGAGAAGAGCAACAAAAATGATTAAAGGTCTGGAAGACATGACCTATGAGGGAAAATTGAAAAAACTGGGTTTGTTTAGTGTGGAGAAGAAAAGATTGAGAGGAGACATAAAAGTTTTCAAGTACATAAAATGTTGTTACAAGGAGGAGGGAGAAAAATTGTTCTCCTTAACCTCTGAGGAGGTGAGAAGCAGCAGTGGGCTTAAATTGCAGTAAGGGAGGTTTAGGTCGGACATTAGGAAAAACTTCTGAACTGTCAGGGTGGTTAAGCACTGGAATAAATTGCCTAGGGAAGTTGTGGAATCTCCATCATTGGAGATTTTTAAGAGCAATTTAGACAAACACCTGTCAGGGATGGTGATAATACTTAGTCCTGCCCTGAGTGCAGGGGACTGGACTAGACCTCTCAAGGACCTTTCCAGTCCTTCAGTTCTATGAATCAGTCCTGACTCAATGAGAACATCTCCCTCTGCTGAATCACCAGCTCCTGGGGTTTCCTTTGAGATGTGCCATCCTGAGCAAGATTGAACCTGCTTACTTTATGTGAGCTGACAGGATCACAATCTGAGTTGAGGGAGGGTTCTTCCTCCACCCCCGCACAGATAACTGGAAAGATGACGCATCCATTTTCATTCCATCTGTAGGCTGTATTGCCCTGCCAGCATTACAGGCAGAAGTGGATTATTTCAATATTTATTTATGGTATATATGGGTAGCATTACTGTGCAATTGATATTCAGCTGGCTAACAGAAAATGGACCCAGAGTAATTACTAATGTAATGGTGGTGTTCAGGCCGAGAAGAGATGTCAAATGGAGTGATCCATACATTTCATTGATGGGTTACCTATGATTTAATATATTAATTAACAACCCTAAAAGAACCCATGGAAGAAGGTGTGCTTATCAAATCTGCTGATAAGAGACCAGAACCGGGAAGCAGCAGTGAACTCTTTGGAGGACCAAGCTTAAAATATAGCTTGATCCTGAAAGGTAAGAGAAATGGGCTGGAATCAGTAAAATGTCATTCAGCAAGGATAAAGTAAAATGTAAAAGGTAAAATGTTTCACATGGGTAAGAATAATCAAAGGCACAAAGAAAAACTGGAGAATTCTGACCAGAGGGCAGAATTACAAGTAAGTCAGTTTCACTGATTCATTCACTCCCAGGCCTATCTGCTGTCTGCCTGAACTTCATTCTCCAGGGTTGTGTCCCCAGTAGCTTTCCCTAGCTCTAAATTCTCTCTCTATCTCACACACACACACACACACACACACACTCACTCTAATGAAAAAACTGAACTTTTTTCAAATCACAAGAAAGTTTTGTAACACTTGCTGGGAATGAGTTTGGGAGCTTTGATTTGCACTTCTCCAGGTTGAGAAATGATGTGACACAGCATTATCCCCTTGGTTTAGTGAAAATGTCGCTAGGTTAAAGTTGATATTTTTGTGGAAGCAACTGTGAATGCTCAGCAAAAGGACTAGCAAGGGATCTTAAAAGTACTGTTTACAGCAACCGATCAGAATTGCCAACTGCATATCCTCTCAGGGGCATTCAGAAGTGACCAAATGGTCAAGGTTTGGGGTTAAAAAGGGGTTTTGGAAGTGGAGAATTCTAAACTAGAGCTGGGTGAATAATGAAAAAAGTATCTGGGAATGTTTGCTTCATTATTTACAACCCTTTTCATTTGCTTTCCACCACTTTTTCATCTAATCGGCCAGCTTGCCTGGCATATTACAGCGATTTAAAACAAAAACAACATGAGGCCAGGTTTTCAAAGGTTTCAGAGGAACAGCCGTGTTAGTCTGTATTCGCAAAAAGAAAAGGAGTACTTGTGGCACCTTAGAGACTAACCAATTTATTTGAGCATGAGCTGTAGCTCACGAAAGCTCATGCTCAAATAAATTGGTTAGTCTCTAAGGTGCCACAAGTACTCCTTTTCTTTTTGCAGGTTTTCAAAGACACTTAGGTGCAGCTAGACACCTAGTGTGATTTCCATGAGCCCTGAGGCACCTACCTCTTAGACACCTAAATACCTTTGAAAATATGGCCCATGAGCTCTCCTGCATGGAATTTGTATCAATCCTATAGCATGCAAATAAGTTCTCAGACCAGTTCTACACATAAAGTTCCAATGATCTGCTAGTGCTGTGATTTGAAACAAGCTTCATTTCTATCCGTTTAAAAGCCTAGCTCTTATGTGTTTAGCTTGCACTTGCAAATGTTCCCATAAATAAACCAATTGTCAATTAATGACTCTGCTTGGAGACCTCTTCTCTGTAAATGTTTGCTGGAGTTCAGGCTTTGAATTCTTGATTTTCACTACAAAAGGTTCCCCCCTCCCAGCTCTCCTGCTGGTATTAGCTCATCTTAAGTGATCGCTCTCCTTACAGTGTGGATGGTAACACCCATTGTTTCATGTTCTCTGTGTATATAAAATCCCCCTACTGTATTTTCCACTGAATGCATCCGATGAAGTGAGCTGTAGCTCACGAAAGCTTATGCTCAAATAAATTGGTTAGTCTCTAAGGTGCCACAAGTCCTCCTGTTCTTTTTGGGAATACAGACTAACACGGCTGCTACTCTGAAACCACGAATACCTTTGGAGCCATGCTACCAGGGCTTTCCCTGGCCACAGATGCTCCAAGAACCCCCTCCCCACCTCCACATATAGCTAGATCTAGGCACTAAAGGCAACTATTGGAGCTACGGAAATTGAACTCCTCTCTAATCCCTAGAGGTAGGTGGATGAGGTGCGGCAGAATGGGGAAGCTTGCCTGCTCTGTGGGTATAAAGAGGACTCCCCACCACAGCAAATTCCCTTACAGCATTTGCAAAATTTAAAAAGTGGGAAGGACAGTGAGTGGCTGCCTCCATAGGGAAACATACTCTTCAACTTGCAGTAACCAAAGCCGTGCAGGATTTAGCCCGACTCACTCTCTTGTATAGGAGTGGCTGAGCATAATCACAGCAGAGTTTTGTGTCTTGTTTTCCTCAAGTAAAAGCACCTTTGAACTGCTGGGACCTCAGTTTTTCCTTTTATGTTGGTCCGTTTCAGGGTCGCATCATCTGTGCTCGATTTAAAAATAGTAATGTGACCTAACATAATTTCTCATGAGTCTAAGCCGTCACTCTAATGCACCTTGTCAGATATAATCACAATAATACGCCACCAGAAAAGCTCTGTCAGTAAGAGAAAAATGCAGGTGCTTGAAGGAAAAAGGAACCCTTTTAATCATCAGGTCTCATATGCACAGATCTTGAAAATGAATAATGATTCAGATGAGCTGGTGTTTTAAGAACTTCAATCTGACCTTGCAAAATACTCCCACCTCAAAGTCATGAGTAGGCCCAATATACACTGAAAGCAGTGCTATTAACTTAAAGCTAGATCTTGCGCATACACACTTTCGCTCAACTTTATTTACATAAGTAGTCCCAATGGCAAGCCCAGGGCTTTACTTTAGCATAGCTAATTCCTTCCTCCCTGCAATCAACAAAAAGTTGTTTGTTTTACACAGTGCAAAGTTTCTTTTACATTTCACTGACATTTTTATTTCAAATTTAAACCTTTCCATTGCAGTAGGCACAGGAGCAGAATTAGGAAGCGAAACTAACTATAAACAGATAGTGAATCCAGTAGTTCAGTGATTCTCAACCTTTCCAGACTATATCCCTCAGGAATTTGATGTGTCTTGCAAACCCATGTTTCTCCTCACTTAAAAACTCCAGCTTTGTTTCAGCCCCGACGGTGGGGCTTGGGCTTTGGCTTCAGCCCCATGCAGCGGGGCTCAGGGTTTGGCTTTCTGCCCTGGGCCCCAGCAAGTCTAATGCTGGCCCTGGCAACCCCATTAAAATGAACTCGCAACCCACTTTGGGGTCACAACCCATAGTTTGAGAACCGCTGATATAATAAATAGAGCAGTATAAACAAGTGATTGTCTGAATGAAATTTTAGTTTGCTCTGACTCTGCTAGTGCTTTTAATGTAGCCTGCTGTAAAACTAGGCAAATATCTGGATGAGTTGATATACCCCCTGGAAGACTTCTGGGTACCCCCATGTGTACACACACCCTTGGTTAAGAACCACAGAACTAGTTTTACTGTCCCAGCTGTGGGAAGAGCAAAACAAGTAAACAATCAACATGAGTAGTGGAAAAAAGTAAATTAGGTCTTTAACATTCTTTCAGTTTTAAGAATCTGTGGTGGCACCAGTAACACATGTGAGGATTCTGTTTTGAAATATATAATTGTTTAAGGATTTACATTATAAGGAAACAAATCCTAGCCCATTCTTTGCTCTTCCAGGTCACCTTTATCGTATCTGATATAGCACTCTGAAGAAGGCAGGCCGGACCCTGAAGTCTGCACTTTAGTAAAACTTTTATTAAGCCAATGGACGTTTGCCCTGAATAGGAACTACAAGAGCATGCCTGTAAAGGTCTAAATATTATTGTTTTGCTGGGGGTTGGGTGAAATCTCATTGAAGCTGGTGGACATGAAAGCCACCCTTCGTTCAGGATAAATATAAGAAACCAATCAAACTACTTGATGGACTAAATTGCTGAAACAACAGAAGCCACCACCAGAGGTGAAAGTAAGCCGGTACACCCTGGCACGGCGTACCGGCAAGAGCCGGTGTACTGGGGTGGATCAGCTTCCCCAGGTGCAATTTAAAGGGCCTGTGGCTCCCAGCAGCGGCTGGAGCCCCCGGCCCTTTAAATTGCTGCCAAAGCCCTGGGGAAGCGGCAGCGGGGCTGGGGCGGCGATTTAAAGGGCTCGGGGCAGTAGCGGCGGCCGAGCTCTGGGCCCTTTAAATCGTCCCCGGAGCCCCGCCGCTGCTTCCCCAGGGCTCCGGCATACTCCAGGGACGATTTAAAGGGCCCAGAGCTCCAGCCGCCGCTACCACCCAGGGCCCTTTAAATCGCTGCCAGAGCCCCCGGCTGCCGCTGTTACCCCAGCATGGAGAGGGGAAAGGGGAAGGGGGGGGAAGGAGGCACTTGCCGGTACAGGGTGGGCTGGGGCTGGCTCTGACCCCCAGCCCTGCCCGTTCTGCTTGAGGCCCCGCCCCTTCTGGGGGCCAGAGCTGGCCCCAGCCCAGCCCCATACCGGTAAGTCCCTAGACTTACTTTCACCCCCAGCCACCACTCAAAACACAGGCCAGACAGGGCCAGTCAGGAATCTGAACTATGCTGGTAGAGGGGCTCCACTGTGGGCTGAATGCAATGGCAGGGATGCTGGGTATTGTTTTTAAAGAAGGTGTGTGCATAGGCACCTGTCATGGAGTCCCTGGGCGATGCTCTGGAACTGCTCCCCATGAAACCAGTCAGGACTCTGGGGCAGTCGCCTTTCTGTGAGCAGCCTGTCTTCAGGACACACAGCTCATGCTCAAATAAATTGGTTAGTCTCTAAGGTGCCACAAGTACTCCTTTTCTTTTTGCGAATACAGACTAACACGGCTGTTCCTCTGAAACAGCTCACACAGCTTCCACCTTCCTGGGTCTGACCTTGGAGCATTCAGCATCCTCTGCCCCTCCGTGCGCTTCCCCCAGCGAGTCCGCTCAGGAGGGGCTCCTGGGGAAGCCAGAGGGTCCTGCCCCCCAACTTCGCAGTCAGACGTGACTCTCAGCCAGCCAGTAAAACAGAAGGTTTATTAGACGACAGGAACATGGTCTAAAACAGAGCTTGCAGGTGCAGAGAACGGGACCCCTCAGCTGGATCCATTTTGGGGGGCAGTGAGCCAGACAACCACGTCTGCACTTCACTCCATGTCCCAGCCAGCCCCAAACTGAAAACCCCCTCCAGCCCCTCCTCCTCTGGGCTTTGTTCCTTTCCCGGGCCAGGTGGTCACCTGATTCCTTTGTTCTCCAACCCTTCAGCTCTCACCTTGCAGGGGGGGAAGGGCCCAGGCCATCAGTTGCCAGGAAACAGGGCGTTGGCCATTCTCTGTGTCCAGACTCCTGCACACACCTGCCCTCTAGGGCTCTGCAATGATCATACACCCTTACTCCACCCCCTAGATACTTAAGAACTGCCTAGGGGAAACTGAGGCACCCCCACACTATTCAGAGGAAACATTAAGAACAGTCCCACTTCGTCACAGCACCGACTTCTTCTGGTGCCAGTGGGTGCTCGACCCTCCTCTGCCCCCGGCCCCACCCCAACTCGACCCCTTCCCTGCCCCCTCCCCCCCATTCCAACCCCTTCCCCAAAGTCCCTGCCCCAACTCCGCCCCCTCCTGCCCCCATTCCAACCCCTTCCCCAAAGTCCCTGCCCCAACTCCGCCCCGTCCCGCCCCCATTCCAACCCCTTCCCCAAATCCCCGCCCCAGCCCGGCCTCTTCCCCACCTCCTCTCCCGAGCGCGCCACATTCCTGCTCCTCCCCTCTCCCTCCTGGAGCTTGCTACAGCTGTTTGGTGGCAGCAAGTGCTGGGAGGTAGGTGGAGGAGCAGGGATGTGGCGTGCTCAGGGGAGGAGGAGGTGAGGTGGGGCGGGGAGCTTGGCTGCTGGTGGGTGCAGAGCACCCACTAATTTTTCTCTGTGGGTGCTTCAGCCCCGGAGCACCCACGGAGTTGGTGCCTATGGGTGTGTGCATGTGCGTGAGTGTGAGAGAGAGTGCAGATGCAGCCAGGCACATCACAGAAGGACACAGAGAATCAGCAAGGAAAGATGTGGACAAACTCGAGAGTCCAAAGGAGAGTAACAAAAATGATACAAGCTTTAGAAAACCTGACCTCTGAGGGAAGGTTAAACAAACTGGGCATGTTTAGTCTTGAGAAAAGAAGAGTGAGGGAGGCCCTGATAGTAGTCGACAAATATGTTAAGGCTGATATAGAGAGGACAGGGATCAAATGTTCTCCATGGTCACTGAAAGTAGGACAAAAAGTAATGGGCTTAATCTGCAGTAAGGGAGATTTAGGTAAGATATTAGGAAAAACTTTCTAACTATAAGGGTGGTTAAGTTCTGGAACAGGCTTCCAAGGAAGGCTGTGGAATCCCTGTCATTGGCGGTTTTTAAGAACAGGTTGAACAAACGCCTGTCAGTGAAGGTCCTGCCTTGGCACAGGGGGCTGGACTTGCTGATGCCTCAAGGTCCCTTCCAGTCCTATATGTCTATGATTCTACAAAGCACCAGGCACAGAAGCACTGGTAGCATAACCTTAGGAAAAAGAGCAGGAGAGAGAGAGCCTTGAGCAAAGTGCTGGCTGGAAAGGGGCTTAGAACTGTGAGCAAAGAAATTTATCTCCTGTCGCTTGGTTCCTGCTGTATTCAGGAATACAGGACTAACGTATACTTTGTAAATAAACAAGATTGCATGAAAGAAATAATTGTCTTCATCATCATTTTCTCGCCCTAACAGAAACAACAGTCAAGACCCCAAATCTTTTCAAACTGCGCAAGTCAAAACATTATAGTAAATGCTTTGGAGCAAAAATCCCATTCACCTCACTCATGTCAAAGCTCCCACTGAGATCAATGAGAATTTTTCTGCACTAAAGTGAGTAGGATTTTGGTCCCAATTTAGAACAGCAATGGTCAAACCTGGAAAGCGTTGGAGGTTCACTGAGGACACACAACAAAGTTTAAAGAAAAGGAGTACTTCTGGCGCCTTAGAGACTAACCAATTTATTTGAGCTGTAGCTCAGGAAAGCTTATGCTCAAATAAATTGGTTAGTCTCTCAGGTGCCACAAGTCCTCCTTTTCTTTTTGTGAATACAGACTAACACGACTGCTACTCTGAAACCTGTCACAACAAAGTTTAGAGACTTATCCTAATATTCCAATCTCTGGACAAAGAAAACAACCCCAAGGGAATATATTCTCTGTGGCTCTGTTGAATAAGCATGGGCCCTTGGCAACACAGTCTCCTCATGAAACTTTCTGACATGGGAAGCATGGGCCAAGGAGAGGCCGGGCTGGGCAGATGGGAGAACCTCAGTGAGGACAGCTTGGAAGCCACGGAGATTCTTGGACTGCGCTGCAGATCCTTGGGCTAAATTCACAGCCCTCTCTACAGTGCTACAAACTCCCTAAGAAAAAGGAGGATTGGAGTGAACTGTGTGGGCCCTATCCAGCGTTGACCTGGAGCCCCTTTACAACTGTGCTGGCCGGTGTAAGGCGCAACTTGCGCCTATGCATTACACAGAGCCAGCTTCATCTGCTCTGTGCTGCCTCTGCAGCAGCCCTGGGAGCAGAGGGCATTCCAAAGAAGCCTGGGAAGTAGAGGGAATGGGTGTGGCAAGGACAGACTTGTGCCCCAGGTATTCTAGGCCTCTGTGCCCATGGGGGTCATTGAATGAGGGGCACTTGTTAGGAACAAGCCCTCACTCCCCCTGAATAAAGGAGATGCAAACTGGCTCTGAGTTTCCACTAACAGATCTCTGAGCAAGTTTTACCTTCCTGCAGGATGATCTGCTGGAAGGTAGCATGTCTCCTTGAATGAAGTGTATAGAAATAGGGCCTGATTTGACAGTCCTTACTCAGGCAAATGCCCAATCAGTTGTACGAGGTACAGAGCCACATAACTTCTGTTATAACATCGTTCTTTAGGTACTGCGCCTCGGAATGTCAGCGGAGGGAGCTTCCGTTTTGTGAGGCCGCTTGGATGCAGTCTTTTATAGGGGAGACACCTGCTCATACTCTGCTTTTCATACTCAACTCTTTTCTTTTATATTTATTCTTCTCTTGATTTGTTGGTCCCTTAATTTAAACAGAGGGCCACTCAGATTGACATTACATGGTTGTGTGCTGTATATGAAAAAGCATCCCTCTGCTAGCCCTAGGGATGGGCAGGGACTGAGAAGAGGTGGATTGTTCCTCCTCTATTCCAGGGCAGTCACAAGCCAGGTCTACTCCAGGTGCTGCCCCAGGGCTGCTCTAACCTGCAAGATGCGGAACCTCCAGGGTATAAGAATGCACCAGCCATACCTCCACCCCATCCCTCCAGCCTGCCCCTCCCTAGACTGTTCACTGTCACTCATGTTGAGACAGCATTGATGATGACTCACCGCCCCTGGGAAGCTTTATACCTGACCCAGGGCGTCTTTGCACCAGCCTACCTAGGAATCTGTTCCAACAAGTTGAATAGGAGTTTTGCTTGAGTAAGGCCGGCAAGATCAGGCCCTGAATTAGCAGCACTACAACTAGAGCAAAAATCCTGAATTTTACGGAAGTAGCTGCGTCCTGTGAGAAAACATTTTCAGCAGTATGTTCTCAGAAGTTGTTTTCCCTCACAAAAGTGATGTAATCATATAAAGCAAGTCAGGATTTATATTTAAATCAGATCTGTGGAGCAGAATTAATTCCTCATTTATTTCTGTGAGTTCACTATATCTCTAAAAAAATATAATACTTGGAAAACTCTGTAAAACACATGTTAGATGCTACCGCATCTGAAAGTGTGTGAGAAGTGATCACATTCTGTATGACCTATTGGCCTTGAAATTTCTAAAAGCATTTATTTGCCTTCTATACAAATCTTAGCCAGCTGTATTGTTATGACTACAAAGATCCTCTGATCATTGCTGGAATGGACCTTTTCTTAAAATCTAAACATAGACAAACTGATATCAGCCAAGTCATTCACTTTAAAATAAAAAAGCAATAAAGGTTATATAACTACTATTCTAATCTCCAGATCTTTATCTGTAAATTTCCAAGATAAAATCTATTGTTAGGGCTAGATCCTCAGTTGGTGTAAATGGAGCTGCTCCAACTTATTCCAGCTGAGGAGCTGGTCCACCGATTTAAAAAAATAAACTAAACACAACCCTGAATGGCCAAAAACCAGCTATATATTTATGGCATTTTAAAGGAAGGAAAAGCGAGAAAGAAATAATAAAATGCCTTTTGAGCAAGAAAGCAAATAACCGTTTCTTAACTGAAAGCGGAGAGGAGCAAACAAGCCCTGCCCTCAGTATTAAATGGCTCCACTGCTGAAAGGAATTATATTCAAGTGACTTGCAGTAAAAAGCAAAGACAGATGGAAGAAACTAAAACTCTGAGCCTTTTGTCTACTTTTATTTTTTTTACTTTTTATCTTCTTTTTGGCTTATTAAATTGGCCTTTGACTTTCAGGATTTAAATATGGTTCTATTATGGTTAAAACTGACACCCTATCTGAGTTTCTTCTGCAGCACCTATTACAAGAGTCTTCTCAAACATATACCTATTATAGGCAGCACGACCTGTCTTAACCTACAGTTAAGATTGCCCAACATTTTCTATGATAAGACTCTGTTTTCAGTTCTTTATAACTTTTGTAACCTTTAACTGTTCAGGCTGAAATTTTCCATGCTGGGTGTCTGCCTCAGGCTGAATATTTATTTATTTATTTACTGAAAAATTCAGCAAAAACATTCTGCTGTTTCTCAGAATGAGGTGAGAGAAAAAAATATGTTATTTTGCCCATGTTAGAAAAATTCTTACAACCATTTCATTCAGAAGCTCCAGCACCTCCAGACTTTGGGGGTAGAGATTTGAAATATGACAAAGGGAGGGACAAATATCGCCCCGGAGGTAGGATGTACCTTGGCAGCCCCATGAAATTTTGTTCAAGTGTGGACATGCTAAAAGCCTCAAAAAAAATCTCAGTTTGCACATGCTCAGTAGAGACTTATTACAGTCTGGGAGCTAAATTTTCCAAAGATTCTGTCTGCACTGAACATGCTCTAGCCCCCACCTGTTCCTATCTGCTGACTGGACTGTGCATGTGCCATCCCTACAGAGCGACTGAGCATCCTCCATCCTGGGAATGCAGGGGGCTAAGGAGGACTTTCCCTGCAAATGCTGCTCTCACTGCTGGGAGCCACTGTGGCACTAGGCACCAGCTCTGACTGCATGCAGCCTGTCTGTCCCGGACTCTCAATGATTCCCCTGCTGGGCCCAGGCAGTCAGGAGGAGAAGGAAGCTCCTGACTGTAAGGCAGAGCACTGTGGAAAGGGTCAGGGCAGCAGGGGAAGCGGATAGAAGACTGGGGGCAGGGGTAGAGTAGCAGAAACTAGGGGTGGGACCAGGGGCACAGAGGGGCACAGAAGGGATGATAGGAACAAGTTTAGGGAGAGGGGCTGGAGCAGAGAGGATAGGAGCAGAGGGGTCTGGAAAGAGCAGGAGAGGGAACATAGGCAGAAATATGGACAGTGAAGGAGATAGGAGCAGGGGCAGGAGCCAGGCAGGGGAGGATGGGTAAGAGTCGGGAGGATAACAATGAGGCAGCATGACAGGAGCAAGGGCTAGAGGCAGGAGTAGGAGGACAAGGGGACAGAGAGCCCTGGGGGCTAGGGCAGAGAGCTTGTAGCCACTAGAGCACATGTTTAAAAAACATGTGAAAATACCAGCTGGCTTTTGGAGCATCCCTCACAGACTCCGAGGAGACCAGAGTTCCTTGACTGCATTTGGTTATAGGCCTTGTTGGACTTAATTGAAGCCCATACCGGACAGTTACTTGAAGACTGGTGACGGTCCCCTACACCCCTCATGGCAGGTGAGAAGGAAATCGATGGCCAAAAGAGCATCACAGCTCTGCATTGTGATGTCATCTTATCATCACAAAGCCCAGCACTGTGGAGTCAGTGGTGAGGTGATCACAGGACCTGAGTGAGAGCTGAAGCCTGACCTTCCTTTCAGCAGAGTTCAGCCCAGAGGGAGTACAGTTTCTGGGCCATAGGGACACTCAGGGGAAATTGAGGGAGAAATTTTAAAAATTAATGACATCTGAGAGGCAATGTGGGGAGAAAAGGAAAGGAACCCAGGTGAGTCCCTGAGAACTAACGAGTGCCCTTTTCCATGCTGTGCTACTGACATGGGAGCATCTGTGAAGGACAAGATGTGTGCTCACGAACAGGGGAACAAAACTGGGGAGCGCCCTAAATCAGCACAGCTATGAAGATTTGTGTCATTGCTGAGTGCCAGGAACGTGATGCCAGAAACTCCAGGGATCCTGGGATATTTCTAGTGCTGGGAATGGGAATACTTGGATTTTTCTCTAATTGTGCTGAGAGGCCAGGAAAACCAGTATAGAGTGGACTTGCAACCTGAGACCAAGTGTGCTTGCAGCTCACTGGTCCCTGTCCTGTCTGTGACCCTAGCTCAGGTGACAAAGCACTGGTGCACCGGCAGCATTGGTATCTTGCTGCATAAAATTAAAAGGAATGGGGAAGTCAGGAACAGAGGTCAGAAAATGGAGAGTGCAATTGCAAAAAGTTATCAGCACATGGTATGAGAAACAGAGAAGTACTGTGGGGTGAAGTGGAGGCTGGGACAGATGTCAGGATGAGAAGGATGCTAGGACCATAGAGCCACAGATTCCAAAGCCAAAAGGGACCATTGTGATCACCTCGTCTGACGACCTGCATAACATGGTACAAAATAATGCCTAGACTAGATCTTCTAGAAAAACATCCAGTGATGGAAAATCCACCACGACAATTGTTGAAATGGTTAACTATCTTCATTTTTAAAAAAGCAAACCTCATTTCCAATCTGAATTTGTCTAGCTTCAACTCCCTGCCATTGGTCATGTTATTCCTTTCTCTGCTGGACCAATGGTTCTCAACCAGGGGTACGCGTACCCATAGGGGTACATAGAGGTCTTCCAAGGAGTAGATCAACTCATCTAGATATTTGCCTAGTTTTACAACAGGCTACATAAAAAACACTAGCAAAGTCAGTACTAACTCAAATTTCATACAGACCATGACTTGTTTATATTGCTTTATATACTATACACTGAAATGTAAGTACAATATTTATATTCCAAGTGATTTATTTTATAATGATATGGTAAAATTGAGAAAGTAAGCATTTTTCAGTAATAACATACTGTGACACTTTTGTATTTTTGTCTGATTTTGTAAGCAAGTAGTTTAAGTGAAGTGAAACTTGGGAGTATGCAAGACAAATCAGACTCCCAAAAAGGGCACTGTGTCTGGAAGGGTTGAGAGCCACTGTGCTAGACTATCAAATATTTGTCACCGATGTACTTAGACAGCAACCAAGTCCCCTTTTAAAAACCTACTGCCTGAACAGAGATTTGAACCATGGACCCTGAGATTAAAAGTTTGATGCTCTAGCAACATCTTGTCCTTCTGAAAGACAATATAGCAGGGGTGGGCAAACTTTTTGGCCCGAGGGTCACATCGGAGTGGGGAAATGGCATGCAGGGCCGGGGCAGGGAGTTAGGGTGCGGGAGGGAATGTGGGGTGTGGGAAAGGGTGTGGTGAGCAGGAAGGTGCTCAGGGCAAGGGGTTGGGGCAGAGGAGGGGTGCAGGGCATATGAGGGGGCTCAGGGAAGGGGGTCGGGGTGTGGCGGGGGCTCAGGACAGGGGGCTCGGATGCAGAAGGGGTGCAGGGTGCAGCAGGGGGCTCAGGGCAGGGGGTTGGGGTGCAAGAGGGGTGTGGTGCACAGCAGGGGGCTCAGGACAGGGGGTTGGGGTGCAGGATGCAGCGGGGGGGTTCAGGGCAGGGGTTTGGGGTGCAGGAGGGGTTTGGGCTCCGGCCCAGCGCCGCTCACCTCCAGGGTGGCGGCAGCAGAGCCAGGGCAGGCTCCCTGTCTGCCTGCCCTGGCCCCACACCGCTCCCAGAAGCAGCCAGCACCATGTCCCTGTGGCCCCTGGGGGAGCGGGGGCAGAGAGCTCCACGTGCTGCCGTCACCTGTGGGTACCTCCCCCGAAGCTCCCATTGGCCGGGAACAGAGGTACCCACAGGCAAGAGCAGCACACGGAACCCTCTGTCCCCCTCCCCCAGGGGCTGCAGGGACGTGGTGCCAGCCGCTTCCCGGAGCAGTGCGGGGCCCACAGCATCATGGGGGTGGCAAATCCGCAGGCCGCATCCAAAGCCCTGAGGGGCTGGATCCTGCCCACCAGGCCATAGTTTGCCCAGCCCTGCAGTATAAGAAGGACCTGCCTTGAATTTAACCTGTTGTCCTGACCCATGTGGTGGTCACCAGGAAGGCTGACTTCACTGAAAGGTGGTAGATGGAGTGAGTAACCATGGGCTTGAATGGAGGCCCCATCAATCCCATGTTTCTGGTGCTGGAAATGTGGATTCTGGAATTATTTTCCAATTGCACTGGGAGGCCAGGAAAGCGATCCCAGGAGCGATGAGGTTGTGCTACCTGACGCCTGGACTTGTAAGAGACAATGGTGTGGATCTGGCGTCTTTTCTTGCTGAGGAGGGGCATTTAGCCTATAAAGGTGGAGCCTTACTGATAGTTTGCCTGGGGGGTACTGAGGAGCAGATTGGGAAAGATGGTTTGGAGATAATATAAAAAAGGCTTATAAAGATAACATCTATATTCCATCTGATCCATTTCAAAGGGAGAACAGGAGCTTTAAGTGCCTCAGGGAGTTTGACTGGAAAGGATTCATGCAGAAGGAGCAGGGGATTCATGGGTCTAGAGTTTGGACTATGGAGTTTGCTGCAGGTGTGTGATTGGGGCTTGACTGAGTCTGCCACTGTGCTGCATCTCACCTTCCAGCTGGGATGATTTGCCTTATCCACCCTCCCGCACACCCCCCCTCAAGCCTGCCCATCCGCCCCAAGGCAGGGAATGAAAGGAGAGTATATTCCACCTGACAAAAGCTATATTCTGCCCTCACAAAGCCCTCAGGCAAAGACCCAGGAGGTGGGGGTGGAGATAAGAGTGGGAGTAGAGGGATGGGCCCATGGAGAGTACAAGCCCACAGGAGCATTTGACAGAACAATGGCATGAAAATCCCAGCAGTGAGAATGAAATCAATGGGAGCTGGAAAAACAACATTCTTACTGGAACCAGTGGCTATAAGAATCATTGAACTCCCCCACAACCCTTACTTTCTCAAATCTAACATCAAAATGATTCCAGATCAGAAGAGTGGGGCAGGGGCTAATTTCTGTGGGTTAACTCCTTCCCATTTCCTAGGGGTAACAGGTGGGGATTTTTGACAGTAGGGTTCACCTTCTAGCAGCTGTCTAATCTGTACCAACAGGTCGACATTCGGGGGAAACTGGGCATACCCCCTTTACGGAGAATAGGACTTTGCTCTGCGATGTCCAGGTCACAGTTGGGGGTGGGCAAAAGCTAGCTCTTTGTCTCTAAGGGTGCCTTAGCTTAATGCACTGAGTTGAAGAGGAGTGAAAGGGAAGAGAGGCAGGGAGGCAAATCCAAACCAATTCCACCTTCAAGGTGGAAGTCAGTGTGTGATCTTAAGTGCTTCCAGGCTCCATTCTCCCCTGGGGACCTTTGTCCAACTGCTCTGAAAGGAAAGAATACAGCTTCCCCTGAGTTGGCCAACTATCCAGACTATTCCCCTCCTTTGGACAGGGATAGCTGTGAGATGCATGGGCACACCAGAGTGTCAGACAGGAAAGCTAGGAAGATTTCTCCCATTGCTGAGCACTACATACATATGTGATGCTGTAACTCACAGCTTGAGGGTCTTTAAGAAATTCCTCTTTGCAGGGAATTATAAATTGCATTATGTAATAGATCATTTCAAATGGTATAAAGAGAGGCCTTATTTTAAAGCATGAGCACAAAGGAGCAGAGTTAAAATTGAAGTTTCAACCTTAAATCTGTATTTCCTGATTTCTGACTCCTTAGTTTTTCAACATTCAAGTCACATTGTTTTACATCTGCCTTCTAATTTTTAGCCTTTAAGGAAAGTCATTCACCCCCAATTTGTGTGTAATCATTACAGGTGTAATACTGGGAAAGTCACGTTAACCAAACTTTTCACAGGTGACCACTGCGCATTCCTCATTTTCTGGGTACCCAACATGACATGAGACTCTGGTGTCTGAGCTGCAATACTGCTAGGCTCTTCAACACCACAGCTGAAGGCTGTTGGAGCTGTGCTCTGGACAAACAGGGTATGTCTACTTTGCGATAAAAAACCCATAGCACTGAGTCTCAGAGCCCAGGTCAGCTGACTCGGGCTTGCACGGCTTGGGCTATGAGGCTAAAACTTGCATTGTAGTCATCTGGGCTCAGACCAGAGTTCAGGCTCTGAGACCCTCCCACTTTGCGGGGTCTCAGAGTCCTGGTGCCAGCCTGAGCATTTATACCACAATTTTAGAGCCCCACAGCCCTGCAAGTCTGAGTCAGCTGACCCGGTCCAGCCAGGGCCTTGCTGTGGGTCTTTTGTCACATTGTAGATGTAAGGGGACTGTTGCCCCCTTACTAACATTCAGTGGGGATGTTTTGGTTGGCTAGCTCCCAGTACTAAAAGGGGGAAGGGTTGATGGGGAATCAGGACCCTGAGACAGACAGTCCCCAGGAATAATGGGGAGAGGCCTGAATGACAGGGTGGGCAGGCTAATCAGAGAGTCAGGAGGCCAGGGAGGTCCCGTCCTCCGTGTGAGCTGAATTTGCCTGGGTCAGACAGAGTGGGGCCGAGCTAAGGAGAAAGCATGGGCCCAAGCTGAGCTGGGGAGCAGAGCTGTGCCAGATCCAGAGGGGCCAGAAAAGCAGCCCAGAGAGAGCAGATCCTGTCCTGGGAGCAGAGCTGCAGCCCCAAAGCCAGAGGCACAGCCCAGAGAGAGCAGACTTGCCCTGGGAGGACAGCTGCGGCAACCAGAGCCAGAGGGTCCAGAAAAGCAGCCCAGGAAGCACGTCAGTACTGGGAGCAGATCACAGAAGCAGCCTGCAGAGCAGACCTGTTCTGGGAGCAGAGCTGTAGCAACCAGAGGCAGAGGGGCTAAAGAAGCAGCCCAGGGAGCTGGAGGCAGAGCAGCAGCAGTGCAGAGACAGAGTGGTGGAGCTGGGGCTGGAGCAGTCCGGAGCTGGGTGCAGTGAGCAGCTGGGGAGACCGAGGGGGACCCTGGGCAGCGGGCCCAGCACAGGGAGACGCCTCAGCCAAGGGGCTCTGCAGGCCAGGCTTGGATCATAACCCCGACAGGGCGGGGGCGACACTGGGAAGAAGGGTCCTGCCACTTAGAGCCTGAGAGCGTGTGGCCACCACCAGAGCAAGTGTCCAACTCACAGCCAGGGCCTGAGAAGAAGGCCCGGGACTTACAAGGGACAGACTGTGAACTGCCCGGACATTCCAGAGACATTGTTTGTGATGTTCCCTGCCACAGAGCGGGGTGATGTGTTTCCCTTAACTTTTCCCATTTTTCCTTACTCTTTTTAAAATTAATTGTTGATTAAATAACTTTGCATTTGCTTTAACTTGTATGTAATGGTCAGTGGGTCAGAGAAGTGCCCAGTGCAGAGAGAGCCCCCCGGAGTGGGGACACCCTAGCCCCTGTCCTAGGTGACCACAGCAGGGTTGGGGGTCGAGCCCCCCAGGAATCCTGGGCCCAGCCTTGTTGGGGTTGCGAGGACTCTGCCAGACAGGAGAGTGGAAGGGGAGCCCTCAAGGGCAGGGAGGCCACTGGGTAAAGGAAGTGGGAGCAAGGACTCAGATCCTTTCGCTAGCCCACTTCACCGGGGTAGTGCAGAAGCCAGGAAAGTTCCCCATAAGAGCGGGACTATTCCTCCGCTTACATAGACATGCCCATATGGTGCTATATAATGTTAAGGAAAAGGAGTACTTGTGGCACCTTAGAGACTAACAAATTTATTTGAGCATAAGCTTTCGTGAGCTAACACGGCTGCTACTCTGGAACCTATAACGTTAAGTACTCTGAAAAATAAGGTGCTAAGTATCTCAAATTGGGCACCCAAAATTATTTGATACTTTTGACAGTTTGGGCCTTAATCTCTCTCTGTTCCACATGTGTAAAATGGAGATAATAATACCACCTCACCGGGAGGTTGTGAAGATAAAACTAAGATACTGTGCTGAAATGCCCACAAGGTAATTAATAATGATGTATTCAGAGCAGGGTTTGGATGGTGTGCAGTAAATAAGGCCTGGAGCCATACACTGAATGATGAGGATAAGAAATAATATTGAATAGCTACCCAGTCAGTGAGCGCCATCCATCCTGTGCACAGAATGACGCAGGAGTGTTGTTTGAAAAAACAATACGTGATCATGCAATTAAAGTATATAAAGTATGTACCATAAAGTATATGCTCAAGTGGACAAATTCAGATTGCACAAGCAGCCTTAATTCTGGCATTTCCTAACTTTTGAGTACTTGACTTTGCAACCTTAATAATGTTCTTTTAACATTTTGTTTGTAATATAATCATTCTACATTACTAAGCATTTTCTTTTCCTCCAATCATTTTATATTATGTCTGTAATTCTATTAACTGCTTGCTTCTGTAATTTCCTTTGCATAATTGCTGATGCATCCGATGAAGTGAGCTGTAGCTATATGCTCAAATAAATTGGTTAGTCTCTAAGGTGCCACTAGTACTCCTTTTCTTTTTGCGAATACAGACTAACACGGCTGCTACTCTAAAACCTGTTCTATTTTGTTATCTTTAGTGATCAGTTTTGCTATAAAACAAAGGCAGCCTAAGACATGACTGTTTAAGCATCTGCAATAATGAGACTAAATGTTGGCATTAAAGAGCCAGTGTGCACAGAGCCTCTTTTGTGAAGAATTCCTACTGGAAGTTGCTGAAATCTCTTCTTCTTTTTTTTAAACCCTTTAAAATAAAGTGCTCCCTGTATTCCCTCTGTCCTCTGCATCCCTGGCAATTCTTTTTGTCAATCAACAAATTAATAAGCAGCAGCAGTAGGAGCCCATTGTGCGTTTGAACTGCAGTGTGACTTTCTACTGACATGAGATTTCAGGTTTGTGCTGTGTTAAATGCCAGAAGTCAGGGCCAACCTGCAGGGAGCCCTGAGCTAGGTTGTTTGAGGTAATGGAACTGGGGCTGACCTCACACAGCATAGCAGCCAGGGGAAAGGAGTATTCATCTCTGAGATGATGTTAGACCCTGTCTACAGTCAGGGAAAGCTTCAGTACTGCAACTGGTGTAGCTGTGCCGCTGGTGACCCTCACAGTATTACTACACTCGGAAAATGCATCTTGTTAGAAACTAACACGATGTTGCCTTCAGGACAGGAAAGGACAGTTGTGTTGAAAAATGTGTTAAATGGGACATTGTTAAGTACACCTTGCCCCTGTCTACAAAAGATGCCAAGTCATATTTAACATCACGTTTAGTTAAAAACATGTTAGCACATTTTCTATCATGAAGCACTTTCTCAGTGTAGACATGGCCTAAGAAAAGGGCAAGCCAGGGTTTGCACTGATTGCCAGCAGGGGGTAAACGTATTAGCTCAATCAGTGCAAATCCCTGCATATCTTTGTCTACACCTGGCAGGTCAGCATTCGTCTAGTTACTCTGACCGTTGGACACCAAATTTTGAATCAGGCCTGATTCTGAGAGTATCCTTGGGGCTGAAACATAGAATCAGAAAGGGGAATTCACCCATGTTGCAGTCAGCATAGCTGTCACAAATTGACCCCAAAATCTCTCTGTAATGAATTCCTTCCAGTGCAGAGCTGGCTTTCTGAGGGTGCTCCAGTGCAGGAATTATTCTGGGGTAGGGTGGGCAAAAGGAGGGAAATGTGTGAGTGTTGCCAGAGCAGACTAGTCCCCCAGTGATTTCTCAGTATGGCAGTGCCAAGCATAAGTTAGGGCAGTGCCTTGTCCCTCAGCAGCAGCAGTAGAATAGAAAAAAAGTAAGCTGGCTCCCCCAGGTCTCTAGCCATAGTGCAGGATTGAATCTGGCCCAGTGTGTCATGAGGGCTTGGGGGCAGGGTTATTTGGGCTCCTCTGTGGGGCCTGGCATGTTAACGTTCCATCTGGAAAAGAGGGAAGCTGGGCAGCGTGAGAAGTGTAGCAAGAGAGAACCAGCAGATGGAAGGGGAGACAATGTTGGAGGTGGGTGGAAGGAGGTCTGGGCCATTTGTCTTGGAACAGGACATCAGCATACTCAGGACACTGACTGGAGTCTACAACCCCCTGTGTACTCTTAGGGTTAAAGGAACCTAGGCTTAGCAAGGCTGTACTGAGATAAAGCATGGAAGCTAAGCCAACTCTAGGATTATGATCAGTAAACCAAGGAGGCATTTTAACTATATAATGGCTGTACTTAGTGTTATTTATTGACTTGTCAGGCCTTGCTATTGAAGGTGACTTACAAAGAGGAAAAAAATCCTGGCTTCATGTTCTTGTTTGCTTTCTTATGAAGTATGAAGAAAGCATGCCCGGCTTGTCTGATTTTTATAAAAGGTATTTTTGTTACCTTAGAAATATTAGTGATATCAGTTCAATCTTTCCTGTGTGACAAAGTCCAACTGGAGTGGTGGAAGTCCCATAGATTAGCCTAGAATTCTAAAGGCCCCTTTCCTGATGAGCTGAAAAGAGGTTACCTCAGGTCAGTTAGGGACACCTGAGTCCAATTAAGGGCTACCCGGGGAGAGGGAGGTGAGCTACAGCAGAGAGAAGACATCTCCTGGGTGGTAGGCTGCTCTCCTCCTTATAGAGGAAGCAACGGGACTGACTGACTGTTTGGGGAAGGACTGGCATCCAAAGGCCAGCATAACAAGGCAACGCCCTGAAGAGGGGGTAGGGAGAGGTATATTATATTCCCTTCTAGTGTAATGAATTTGCTTCTTTTTGTTTGGCTGAAGAGTCCTGCTTGGGCCTACCCTGAGGCCCATCTTGTAAATGTTGAAAAATATTACCTGAGTGGGGAGTAATAAAAATTATCTGGAGCAGGGGCAGTGAGCTGTATGGGCCCACGATGCCCATATTCCAGAAATGTTCAGAGCAAGGGGGCATGGCTCTACCAATGTTCAGGGCCTGGTCTCTCCCCCAGCCCTGCCTGCTGCCCCTGCACACCTCCCCCAAAGCATCTCCCAGCCCTGCCTGCTGCCCCTGGGCAATTTAAAAGGGCCTGGGGGCCCCCAACCACAGCCACCAGCAGTGCAGCGGGGCTAAGGCGGCTTCCTGCCTGCCCTCGCTCAGTGCAGCGGCACTCCCAGAAGCAGCTGGCACATGCTGGGGGGGGGGGGTGTGACTTTCTGTGTGCTGCCCCTGCCCTGCCAACTCTGCCATTGGAACTGTGGCGAATGGGAGCTGTGGGAGCGGTGCCTGTGGGCAGCAGCGCTCAGAGACCCCCAGCCACCCTGCCTAGTAGCTGCTGCCAGAGGGGTGTGTGGGTTGTTTTGGGGAGCTGCCCGAGGTAAGTGCTGACCCCCTCCCATACCCCTGCCCCAGCCCAGAGCCTGCACCTCAACTTCCAGAGCCTGCATCCCCTCCTGCACCCCAGCCCAGAGCCCACACCCAGCACCCAAACTGCTTCCCAGAGCCTTAGGCAGGTGTGGGGGTGCAGGACTTGGATCTGTTCTGGGCACCACCAAAAATTATACAAACCTGCTGCCTCTGCTCTGGAGTGGGAGTGACTTGCTCCAAACCTCTGCTGCCTGAGGGGGAAATGCTGAGCCTGGCAAGGTAAAGGAGGTGCCTTGTCACACCTGGTTTTGCTGGATGATTTGCTGTGGGAGTTGGGGGAGGGTGTTTCACAATATTGCCAACTCTCACAGTATTTGAAGTGAAATCTTGGCACCATTAAAATCAATAACAAAACCCCAGTGAAGCCAGGATTTCATCCTTGGTGTTTTTCTTAAAGCCCTAGCTCCTGGAGTCATGTAACTATAAGACTAAGCTTTAATTTATTTATATATATATATATATATATAAAGCCTTTGACCCTCATGAACTGTAAAAGCTCAAAAACCAGCAAGCAAAGAAACAACACAAACTATATTACTTTCCTAAATTGTGGGGTTTTTAAAGCTAGTCATGATTTTTGAAGAGGAGTATAGAATATTTATTTAAAACTGATATTTTTTTTTCTTCCGACTGTGTCTAGGGTGTTTGAGTTAGGTGGGTATTAACAAAACCAAAGTGATTTAACCTGTTTAAATCAATGTCGATCTCAATCAGTTCTTACTTTCTTGATATCTTTGCTGTCATAATCCTGTTCTCCAGTGGTCCATAGTCTTCCAGGATAGACAAGATCTGATTTTTTTTTCTAATACAAAAAAATTACAATACAAATCATTCCAGGCCTTCTCTTGGCATCATCTACATGAGGAAGTTGCATCTCAGGGTGGTGGATTACCCTAAATCAGTGGGAGAATCTCTCCTGTCAACCTAGGTTGTGTCTATACAAAGTGCTACAGTTGCACACTATAGCAATTTAAGTGTAGACCAGCTCTCAGATTCTCTTTCTGTTTCTGCTGGTGACTTGTTCTGTGACCTTCAGCAAGTCACTTAGGCCCAGATCTACAATGGGACTTGGCCACTGATACTGAGCGTCGCAATGCCTAACGTTTAAGTGCCCAGAAAACTCACAGGAACAAAGCCTGAGTTAGGTGCTGAAGCTTCCTGTTCAATGAATGGGGAGAGAGTGTTCTTAGGCACCTTTATCTGCAAAAGCCAGCATGCTCTAGGAGATGCTGGTGATGAGGGGTGTACTGAGCCCCACCCCTTGCTGGAGATCGGTGTCTCCCGGCACACCAGACTTAGGTACGATAACCATACATCTGGGACAGTCCATTTTTTAAGCCCTGTCCCAGCCGTGCTGACTTTTTTGACAGAAGTAGGCATTTGTCCCTGATCAAGTTGGCAAGAGAAAATGGGACAAATACCCACTTTTGTCAAAAAAGTGTGGTGTGGTGTGGAGGAACATGTGGGGGGCGAACGGAGATGCCAGCCCCGTGTAGGGGGTGGCTGGGCTGGAGGGGGAGAGAGGAAGGGTTCCAGTGCCTGGGGACAGATAGGGTTCCAGCCACAGTCTCAAGCCGGGGGCCGGCACGGTTCAAGTGACCAGTGACAATCTGGGGGTGGGGCGGTGCTTCAGGTGAGCAGCTGGAGACAGCCCCATGGGGGGTTGGGGCGGGGGGGAGAGAAGAGCACCCGAGGCCAGCCCTGTGCACTGTCTCGTTTTTCCCTTTGGGAAATATGGTCACCCTAGACTTAAGATTCTATATCTGCTTGCATTCCAGAACTAGGAACCCACTCCCTGGAGTGAGGTGTCTAAATCATATATTGAGGGAATGGCAGGAGCCTGCCTGACTCCACACAAAACAGCGGCGGCAGGTGGTGATGGTGCCCATGTTATAACTCTTAGCCCCGTGGATGGAGCACTGAGCTGGGATGTAGGAGACAGGTACAGTTCCACCACCTCTGCCTGGTGGGAGAAAGGATTTGCACAGGGGTCTCCCACCCTCAGGAGAGAGCTCTAACCAGTGAGCTCTGGGATATTCTGATGTAGGCTTTCCCTCAGTCTCTCCTGTTGAAGCTGTTCCATTGGGAATAAATAATCAAAGGAGCAGGGGGACTGGACCCTGGGTCTCCTACCTCCTGGAAGTGGGACAGCCCTAACCTCCAGGCTATAATTATTCTTCCTCACCTTTTCGGGCGTAATGACTAGCTAAGTAATCAGCATAGCTCAGTGGTTAAAGCTCACTCCTGAGAGGTGGGAGACCTCTGCTGAAATCCTTCCTTCCCCTCATGGAGGAAATTGAACCTGGATCACTGACATCCCAGAGGAATGCTTTAACCACTGGGCTGAAGATCACAAAGTGTCCAGCACCATGCCCTGGAGTTCGAATGGGGCCTAACAGGGTGAGCATGCCTACCAGGTCAAGGCCCTGTAGGAAAGAGAGGTGTTGCCGACCTACCTTTCCCTGGTTCGTGGATTGGATTGTACAGGCTTTCTGGTGACTAGACTAAGGCAATAGTGCATATGCCCAGAGGCAGAGACATGGGTACAAAGGGAACTTCTACAGCAAAAATGTAGGCCCCAAGTGAGTTTAGGCACAGGGTTAAGTGTCAGCTGACTGGGGGCTGCAGTGGAACCTAAAACTGAGGTTTAAATGCCTAAGTACCTTTGTTGATCTGGACCATACCTGCTCTGTGCCTCTGTTTCTCTGGCTGTAAAACCAGGAAGTGCTGCAAAGCATCACAAAATAATGTGTGTAAAGTGCTTGCTGAGATCTTTGGGTATAAGTGCAAAGAATTACCATTATGATCACTATTATTATTGTCTTAAGTGGAAATCTTATCAGATAATAAGCAAGAGTCGCTCCCAGCCCTTACTGCTGCTGAGTGCTTACCTAACCTACACTTTGAAGAGACAGCCCTTGTTCCTCCTAGAATCTCATGCCTAAACAGTGAGTGCTTGGTTGCTATTTCCCAGATGCTCAATGTAGCTAACGTGGAAGGAATAGGTGACCCATACATGGGTCAGATTTGAAGAGTTCATCACCTACAAATGAGGCCAGATGTAAGTCCTCAGCAGCACCTGTTCTGACACTTACGGTCTGCTTTTCCAAACCGCTCAGCACCCAAAATGCTAATCTCCTTTATCAGTCAGGCCACTTATTTTGATAGTTAGGGGGAGACGGGGAGTGGGAATGTGTGCCTCCCTCCCCCCCCACCCCAGGGTAGCTCTCTTGCAACTTTGGGCCTTAGTGCGTTTAAAAAATGAAAAAGCAAATGAGAAGGAGAGATAAGACAAGATTTAGCAGCTAATTAGAAGAACTCCCTGCCTGCCCACAGAACGCCTGCTCCAAACCACAACACCACCACCAGGGGAGCCAGAAGTAGAGACACCAGCTGCTGCTACGATCCAGCAGCGGCTTCAAGAATCCAAAAGTTGTACCGGGCAAACCGCTCAAAGGCCATGAGGGAGATCCTAGATGGGCCCTCGCCCTACTGCACGATCCCATCTGAGTGTGTCTACAGCTACTTCAAGGATGTATTTGACTGCATAGCCCGGAATGACGCGCAGCGCCCAGAGTGCCTCCGCCCCCTGCCCCGTGTCAACGAAGCAGGTGTCCTGGAAACTGACTATACGCCCAAGGAAATGATGGCCAGACTCTCAAAAACAAAAAACACAGCTCCTGGGAAAGACGGCATCCCCTACAGCCTTCTGAAAAAGCAAGATCCCGGCTGCCTGGTCCTTGCCACGCTCTTCAACCAGTGCAAGCAATTCTGCCAGACTCCCAGCTCCTGGAAGAAGGCCATGACGGTACTGGTGTACAAGAAAGGTGATGACCCCAGCAACTGGAGGCCCATTTCCCTCTGCTCCATGATGTACAAGCTCTATGCCAGCTGCCTGGCATCGAGGATCACGGAGTGGTCGGTGAGCAGGGGGCCATCAGCTCCATCCAGAAAGGCTTCATGTCCTGCGAGGGCTGCTATGAACACAACTTCATCCTCCAAACCACCATCGAAAGGGCCAGAAGGGCACGGAGGCAGTGCACAGTAGCGTGGCTCGACCTGGCTAACACTTTTGGGTCCATGCCCCACCACCACATCTTTGCCACACTCCAGGAGTTTGGGATGCCAGAGAACTTCCTTCGTGTGATCCGAGAAGTGTACGAGGGATGCAGCACCAATGTTCGCTCAGCCGAAGGGGAGACCACCGAGATCCCGATCCAGAGCGGAGTTAAGCAGGGCTGTCCCCTCAGCCCCATCATCTTTAACCTCACCATGGAGCTGTTGCTGCGAGCGATCTCCAATGGCACAGATGGCTTCAACCTCCATGGTGAGAGAGTGAGAGTCCTGGCTTACGCGGATGACCTGGTCCTGACCGTGGATGACCCAGAGAGCCTCCAACGTATGCTAGATGCCACCAGTCGAGCTGCCGACTGGATGGGGCTTTGCTTCAATGCAAAGAAGTGCACAACTCTCCACATTGACGGCAGCAAAAGGGCCTCGGGGCAGACAACGATCTGCCAGATCCAGGGCGAGCCCGTCATCCCCCTGGCAGAGGGGCAGGCGTACCAGCACCTCGGCACGCCGACGGGTTTCTGTGTCCGGCAGACTCCCGAGGACACCATCCAGGAGATCTTGCAGGATGCTGCCAAGATCGACGCCTCCCTGCTAGCACCGTGGCAGAAGATAAATGCCCTGAACACCTTCCTGATCGCCCGCATCTCGTTCATCCTAAGGGGATCCGCCGTGGTGAAGGTACCCCTCCACAAGGCAGATAAGATTGTCCGGCAGCTGGTGAAGAAGTGGCTGTTCTTTCCCCAGAGAGCCAGCAATGAGCTGATCTACATCGCCCACAGGCATGGCGGTGCCAACATCCCCCACGTGGGCGACCTGTGTGACATCGCGGTGATCACCCACACCTTCCGCCTGCTGACGTGTCCCGATGCCATGGTAAGGAACATCGCGGCAAACGCCCTCTGTGACGCAACAAAGAAGCAGATCGGCAGAGCCCCCTCCAGCCAAGACATCGCCACCTTCCTGAGCGTTTCTCTGGATGGCAAATTCGGACGGGACGGGCACGACATCACTTCACTGTGGTCCCGTGCTCGCAATGCCACGCGTCGCCTGGGAAAGCGAATCGGCTGCCGCTGGGAGTGGTGTGAGGAGCACCAGGAGCTGGGAGTCCTGGTGCCACAGATCAGGTCCGATGACAACACCATCATCACCCCAAGCGCCAGGGGCATGCTGGAGAGGACCCTGAAGGCAGCCATCCACTCACTCTACATGGAAACCCTGAAGTGTAAACCGGACCAGGGTAAAGCCTTCAAACTGACCAGCAAGTGGGACGCCAGCAACCACTTCCTCGCTGGGGGTGGCTTCACCCGTTTCGCTGACTGGTGGTTCATCCACCGTGCCCGGCTCTACTGCATCCTGCTCAACGGAGCCATACGCCACGGGAACAGAGACAAGTGTTGCAGGAAGTGCAGCTACTCCAACAAGACCCTGCCCCACGTCCTGTGCAGCTGCAAGCCCCACTCCAGAGCCTGGCAGCTGCGCCACAATGCCATCCAGAACCGCCTGGTGAAACCGCCTGGGGGAGGTCGCCATGAACTGTGCCATCCCCGGTACTGACAGCCAGTTGCGACCTGACGTGGTAGTCACTGACGAGGCCCAGAAAAAGATCAACCTCATTGACATCACGGTCTCCTTTGAGAACAGGACCCCGGCCTTCGGCGAAGCCAAAGCTCGTAAGCTGGAAAAATATGCCCCCCTGGCTGACACCCTGAGAATGAAGGGATACAAGGTACAGATGGATGCCCTGATCGTCTGAGCCCTGGGCACTTGGGACCCCTGCAATGAGCATGTGCTGCGGACCTGTGGGATCAGTCAACTCTACGCACGGCTCATGCGTCGCCTCATCGTCTTGTACACCATCCGATGGTCCAGGGACATCTACATCGAACACATCACCGGCCACCGACAGTACGAGGAGGTATGAGCCGGTATGACGTTGTGCATCAACTATGAGAAAGGGACCGAGAGACTTTTTCCATTGGACCCTATGAACTGGAACCATAAACTCACTGAACATTAAATCTCACCAAATGAGGGTCAATCCATCCTCCTCATCGTATCCACTCATTATACTCCACACCTGAACATAGCCATTATATGAACAACATACCCTCATATCTCAATGTCTGTACTTTGACCCGTTAACCTTTTACCCCCAATCGGGGATATTGCAGATTATGTATTCCTTACGCTACCTGATCCTAAACCGAACTTTGCACCCCTTGGTAATCTGTACCTTATTCCCTGATAACCAGAAACTTCTATGCTTAAACTCTGTATTGTTTTATTTTTATTTTAACATCATCTTAATAAAATTATTAAATCTGGCCAGAGAGAGGAAGGGAGTAGTGCAGAGGGATAGCTCAGTGGTTTGAGCATTGGCCTGCTAAACCCAGGGTTGTGAGTTCAATCCTTGAGGGGGCCATTTAGGGATCTGTGGCATAAATTGGGGATTGGTCCTGCTTTGAGCAGGGGGTTGGACTAGATGACCTCCTGAGGTCCCTTCCAATCCTGATATTCTATGATTAGGGATGGGGAGAGTGGTCTTACAAAAACATCTTATCTTGCGAAAATGTATTTACATTTTATACAGTATTGAATAAACACAGCCCTCTTTCAATTACTTCCTTAGTATGACTGCTAACAGCCTGCTGTTCCAGGGTTTGTTTTCCCATGTGGAGGGCTAGCAATGGAGTGATCAGGAACCACAAGTTCCCCTATCCCCTAATGGGAAAAGTGCAGAGGCAAGCGTGTGTTTGTCAATGAATACATTCAGCATTATTCCCCATTGGGTGTTTTGTATAATGTGAATGATCACAACCATGTGGAAACTTTCTTATTTTGTTGTAGTGCCTAGGGACCCAGTGATATGGACGCCCTTTTGTGATAGGCACTGTACAAACAGAGTAGTACGGAATCCCTGCCCTGAGGAGTTTGCAATCTGAATAGACAAGGAAGACCCAGGGTAGGGAAAAGAGGGAGCGCATACGAGCAGAATCAGTGTGATGACAGCAAATGGCACATTAGCGCCATGTTGTTGGGGTTTTTCAATATTTTTTGGATGGGTTTAGTTAGGAGTGATTAGCTATGTGTACAGAAAAAGGGAATGGAGAGAGGACAACAATGAAGGGGGATAGAGGAGGGGAGGAAGGTCCAAGCAGCAGGTGTGGGGTAAGGCTGGGGTGAAGAGAGCACAAGGGGAGTTGGAGCAAACAGCCAATCAGCACAGGGCAGAGGCTCAAATCCATGAAGACCACGCTTACAGATTGGACCCCATAGGTGGTGGGGTAGACAAGTATTTGTTCCTGGTTTATGGATCACTCTGGGGCTCAGGCAGGACATAGGCATCCTGACACTTAAAGTGACTCATTGTCCGTATGCACAGAGGCAGAAACTTAGGGAACTTTTACAGTAAAATTTAGGCACCAAGTAAGTTTAGGCACCTTTTGGGTTAGGTTGCAGCTGAGTGAGAGTTTTGTGGATCACAGTGGTACCTAAAACTAGGATTTAGGTGCCTAAAACTAGATTTTTAAGCACCTTTGTGGATCTGGGCCAGAATGTCTGGAGTTAATACTCTGAAAACATCCTCGGTGTTGGCTGGTCTCTGCTAAGGCTGCTTTGGTGCCTGCTCCTGCAGGGCTCAATTTCACTGAGCCCTGGGGTTGGCTCCTCCCAGAATTCCTCACTTTCTTCCCCCAGCTCACCTGCTGCAGAGGAGGGAGGGGGTGCATTACAAAAGTCACAGTGCTCCCGAAAGGAGGTATCTCCTCTGCACTAATGTGGATGTGGGAGATGTTTGTCTTGCCTTTCTTCCTCTTTAATATCTCATTAGTTAGCTGTCAAAATATTAAAATATCATGCTGTGTTTCTTTAAGACAACTGTCAGTTAAGCTAAAAAAGAACTGGAGCTGCTCTAGTCTTTATCTCCCCTCTATAGGTATCTCTGTACTTGAAAAAAGTGAGATCTTAACCCAGGTTAAAACAGCAGTGAAGAGATGGCAACTCAGCCATGGGTGAGCAGGTGGTCTGGGATTGCAGTTGAGCAGCTAACCCAGATTAAAAGCCGAGTTGCCAGATCTTCACTGCTACTTTAATGAGTTAGCTAAATTTAGCTTAGCCAGCCAGCATTAAGGCCACATGTTTTATTTGCAGTATAGACCGACCCTTAAATTGCTACATGACGTTACCGTGCACTGTTAAACTGCAGCTGTGTTCCACCACAGAGATGGCTTCACTTCTGTAGGGGACAAACAAGTCCTCTATCTATACATTCTATAAAATCCCATGGGATCCTTTGGGATGAGAGTTACTAAACAAACAGACTCTACAGCGATTTCCCTTTAATCCACAGCTCTGCATTTGCTTAAAGTCAAGTCAGTATATTATCTTGACTGGCCTCCCCATAGGCTTTTTGTCAGCCCAGATCTGTAGAACTCCTGAATCATTTTGTATTGTGTTTTTTATTTACCTGGCACTACTTTAAACGTTGCAGGAAGTTTTGTTTGTTTCTTTTTTAAAAAAACACAAATTTCCACTTATGATTATGCCTTTTATCTCTGCTACCACATTGTTCATTTATTTGAGTTCCTTTTGTGCCTTGTCTGAAGACTGTGACCAATGGCGCAGTACAGAATATGCCATTGCAGTAAGGCACACAGGAAAAAAAAAAAATCTTATTCAGCAACTCAGGATTGTGGGGTTTTGGGTGTTTTTTAAAGCAGAAACCACACCTTATGCCACTTAATGGTTGTATTGCATCTTTTGCATAAACTGTATCCTTGAGTAGAGTTAAATCTTCTACCGTTTGTGATAAAATAGTAATTGAAGGAGAGAGAAATAGACAAAGGAGAAAAGAAATGAGAGGGAGAGTTGATGAGGCAGAGAGATACAGGAAAGCTGTTCCTGACAGCAGGAGCTCTTCAGAAGAAAGCTTACAAATCAGTGGCAGAAAGATTTATATCAAGGGAGATGGGCGAGGCAGATGCTGAATGAGTAGAGTCTCACACCTGACAACATTAAAGCTATAAATAAGGACACGTGGGGAGAAAAAATAAGGATGTTCCTTTAACTCCACCGAAATACATTAGACACACAAGACTGAGTTTAGCCTTGGTATAAAGTGGATACAACTCCATTGCAGGGTGTTGTGAAAGCTTATGTCTGGACTGAGTTGGCCCAATGTGCTTTTGGAGAAATAGTGTGGGTAGGGCTTGGGGGAGATGATAGACAATTGGCATCTGTGAGCAATGGGAAGAAAAAGCGGGGGAGAGAGAAAGTGAAGGGCCATGAATGAGACTGGCACAACAACATGGATTTACCATTGTCATGGACCCTGTGTAGTCTTTTACAAAGGTATAAAGTGCAACTATTTGGATTATTATTCCCGTAATGCCAAAGAGCCCTAGTCCTGGGCCGGGCCCCCGTTGTGTTAGGCGCCTTACAAACAGAAGGATGGTCCCTTCCCTCAAGTACAAGCTAAGTGCCATTATTAATAATCATAATTTCATTTTCATGGGACTCATGACCAAGACTTGTAGGAACTCTGTTTCTCAGTTTAGAACAGATTCGTCTTCCTCCCCCGCCACCCCCCGCATCAATTAAAGTGAAGTTCCCAAATCAAGGATGATTTTAAAAAAATACAACCCTATTGTACAGGAATGATTCAGAAGCCTTCCCAGCTACAAGCATTTTGCAGTAGTTACTATAGAACATAGTAAAAAGAAAAGGAGTACTAGTGGCACCTTAGCCCTGGTCTACACTAGGACTTTAGATCGAATTTAGCAGCGTTAAATCGATTTAAACCTGCACCCGTCCACACAATGAAGCCCTTTATTTCGACTTAAAGGGCTCTTAAAATCGATTTCCTTACTCCACCCCTGACAAGTGGATTAGCGCTTAAATCGACGTTGCCGGCTCGAATTTGGGGTACTGTGGACACAATTCGATGGTATTGGCCTCCGGGAGCTATCCCAGAGTGCTCCATTCTGACCGCTCTGGACAGCGCTCTCAACTCAGATGCACTGGCCAGGTAGACAGGAAAAGAACCGCGAACTTTTGAATCTCATTTCCTGTTTGGCCAGCGTGGCAAGCTGCAGGTGACCATGCAGAGCTCATCAGCAGAGGTGACCATGATGGAGTCCCAGAATCGCAAAAGAGCTCCAGCATGGACTGAACGGGAGGTACGGGATCTGATCGCTGTTTGGGGAGAGGAATCCGTGCTATCAGAACTCCGTTCCAGTTTTCGAAATGCCAAAACCTTTCTGAAAATCTCCCAGGGCATGAAGGACAGAGGCCATAACAGGGACCCGAAGCAGTGCCGCGTGAAACTGAAGGAGCTGAGGCAAGCCTACCAGAAAACCAGAGAGGCGAACGGCCGCTCTGGGTCAGAGCCCCAAACATGCCGCTTCTATGATGAGCTGCATGCCATTTTAGGGGGTTCAGCCACCACTACCCCAGCCGTGTTGTTTGACTCCTTCAATGGAGATGGAGGCAATACAGAAGTAGGTTTTGGGGACGAAGAAGATGATGAGGAGGAGGTTGTAGATAGCTCACAGCAAGCAAGCGGAGAAACCGGTTTTCCCGACAGCCAGGAACTGTTTCTCACCCTAGACCTGGAGCCAGTACCCCCCGAACCCACCCAAGGCTGCCTCCTGGACTCAGCAGGCGGAGAAGGGACCTCTGGTGAGTGTACCTTTTAAAATGCTATACATGGTTTAAAAGCAAGCATGTGAAAGGATTACTTTGCCCTGGCATTTGCGGTTCTGCCTTTGCAAAAGGTTATAAGGCAGCCTTATTTCGTCCTTCATGGTAGGACACTTTACCACTCCAGGCCAGCAACACGTACTGGGGAATCACTGTAGAACAAAGCATTGCAGTGTATGTTTGCTGGCATTCAACCAAAATCCGTTCACGCGGTGGGAGGAGGCAAAATGCGACCTTGTAACGAAAGCACATGTGCTATGTATGTAATGTTAACTTTCAAGGTTTACCCTGAAAGAGTGTAGCCACTGTTTTATAAAATGTGTCTTTTTAAATACCGCTGTCCCTTTTTTTTTCTCCACCAGCTGCATGTGTTTCAATGATCACAGGATCTTCTCCTTCCCAGAGGCTAGTGAAGCTTAGAAAGAAAAAAAAACGCACTCGCGATGAAATGTTCTCCGAGCTCATGCTGTCCTCCCACACTGACAGAGCACAGACGAATGCGTGGAGGCAAATAATGTCAGAGTGCAGGAAAGCACAAAATGACCGGGAGGAGAGGTGGAGGGCTGAAGAGAGTAAGTGGCGGGCTGAAGAGAGTAAGTGGCGGGCTGAAGACAGGGCTGAAGCTCAAATGTGGCGGCAGCGTGATGAGAGGAGGCAGGATTCAATGCTGAGGCTGCTGCAGGACCAAACCAGTATGCTCCAGTGTATGGTTGAGCTGCAGCAAAGGCAGCTGGAGCACAGACTGCCACTGCAGCCCCTCTGTAACCAACCGCCCTCCTCCCCAAGTTCCATAGCCTCCTCACCCAGACGCCCAAGAACACGGTGGGGAGGCCTCCGGCCAACCAGCCACTCCCCCACAGAGGATTGCCCAAAAAAAAGAAGGCTGTCATTCAATAAATTTTAAAGTTGTAAACTTTTAAAGTGCTGTGCTTAAAGTGCTGTGTGGCATTTTCCTTCCCTCCTCCACCACCCCTCCTGGGATACCTTGGTAGTCATCCCCCTATTTGTGTGATGAATGAATAACGAATGCATGACTGTGAAGCAGCAATGACTTTATTGGCTCTGCAAGCAATGATTAAAGGGAGGAGGGGAGGGTGGTTAGCTTACAGGGAAGTAGAGTGAACCAAGGGGCGGGGGGGTTCATCAAGGAGAAACAAACAGAACTTTTACACCGTAGCCTGGCCAGTCATGAAACTGTTTTTCAAAGCTTCTCTGATGCGTACCGCGCCCTCCTGTGCTCTTCTAACCGCCCTGGTGTCTGGCTGCGCGTAACCAGCAGCCAGGCGATTTGCCTCAACCTCCCACCCCGCCATAAACGTCTCCCCCTTACTCTCACAGATATTGTGGAGCACACAGCAAGCAGTAATAACAGTGGGAATATTGGTTTCGCTGAGGTCTAAGCGAGTCAGTAAACTGCGCCAGCGCGCCTTTAAACGTCCAAATGCACATTCTACCACCATTCTGCACTTGCTCAGCCTGTAGTTGAACAGCTCCTGACCACTGTCCAGGCTGCCTGTGTACGGCTTCATGAGCCATGGCATTAAGGGGTAGGCTGGGTCCCCAAGGATACATATAGGCATTTCAACATCCCCAACAGTTATTTTCTGGTCTGGGAATAAAGTCCCTTCCTGCAGCTTTTGAAACAGACCAGAGTTCCTGAAGATGCGAGCATCATGCACCTTTCCCGGCCATCCCACGTTGATGTTGGTGAAACGTCCCTTGTGATCCACCAGAGCTTGCAGCACTATCGAAAAGTACCCCTTGCGGTTTATGTACTCGGCGGCTTGGTGCTCCGGTGCCAAGATAGGGATATGGGTTCCGTCTATGGCCCCACCACAGTTAGGGAATCCCATTGCAGCAAAGCCATCCACTATGACCTGCACATTTCCCAGGGTCACTACCCTTGATATCAGCAGATCTTTGATTGCGTGGGCTACTTGCATCACAGCAGCCCCCACAGTAGATTTGCCCACTCCAAATTGATTCCCAACTGACCGGTAGCTGTCTGGCGTTGCAAGCTTCCACAGGGCTATCGCCACTCGCTTCTCAACTGTGAGGGCTGCTCTCATCTTGGTATTCATGCGCTTCAGGACAGGGGAAAGCAAGTCACAAAGTTCCATGAAAGTGCCCTTACGCATGCGAAAGTTTCGCAGCCACTGGGAATCGTCCCAGACCTGCAACACTATGCGGTCCCACCAGTCTGTGCTTGTTTCCCGAGCCCAGAATCGGCGTTCCACAGCATGAACCTGCCCCATTAGCACCATGATGCATGCATTGTCAGGGCCCATGCTTTCAGAGAAATCTGTGTCCATGTCCTGATCACTCACGGGACCGCGCTGACGTCGCCTCCTCGCCCGGTATCGCGTTGCCATGTTCTGGTGCTGCATATACTGCTGAATAATGCGTGTGGTGGTTAATGTGCTCCTAATTGCCAAAGTGAGCTGAGCGGGCTCCATGCTTGCCGTGGTATGGCGTCCGCACAGAAAAAAGGCGCGGAACGATTGTCTGCCGTTGCTCTGACGGAGGGAGGGGCGACTGACGACACGGCTTACAGGGTTGGCTTCAGGGAGCTAAAATCAACAAAGGGGGTGCCTGTACATCAAGGAGTATTTCAGGCAGGACTGCACGGAGGGTTCCAATAAGAAATGGTGCACCTAAGTTATCGTTGTTATTGGAACAAGGAGGTTAGCCTGGCCTCTGATTGATACATGGCTAGATTTACCTCGCTGCACCTTCTCTGTGAGTGACTGCAGTGTGACCTAGAGGAATGAGTCCCCTAGACAGGGGAGGAGGCAAATGAGTACAAAACAAATCTGGTCTATTTCTTGTTTTGACCCACTCCATCTATCTTTTACATCTTTGGCTGGCAGCAGACGGTGCAGAAGGACTGCATGCCATCCACATCTCATGGCTGCTTGGCAGAAGATGGTACAGTACGCCTGCTAGCCATCCCCATCTCTTGCCTGCCTGGCAGAAGATGGTGCAATACGACTGCTAGCAATCCTCATCTCTTGCCTGCCTGGCAGAAGATGGTACAGTACGACTGCTAGCAGTCCGTATCGCCTGCCTGCTCACCATAAGACGGTTCAATAGGACTGACTGCAGGACTAAAGAGAATGACCTGGTCAAGTCACTCCAAATTTAGTCCCTGCGCCCATGTCTGCCCAGGCGCTCCCAGCCGACGCGGCCAGGAGCACCTCGGACACGATGAGGACGACTACCAATCGTATTGCACCGTCTGCTGCCAGAAGGCAAGGGGTTGCTGCTACTGTGCAGCAAAGCCGTACCGCGTCTGCCAGCACCCAGGAGACATAGGGTGACGGTTACCTGAGCGGGCTCCATGCTTACTGTGGTATGGCGTCTGCACAGGTAACTCAGGAAAAAAGGCGCGAAATGATTGTCTGCCCTTGCTTTCACGGAGGGAGGGAGGGAACGGGGGCCTGACGACACGTACCCAGAACCACCCGCGACAATGTTTTAGCCCCATCAGAGTGCTCCATTGTGACTGCTCTGGACAGCACTCTCAGATGCCCGATTGTTTGCCATTGCTCTGACGCTGGGAGGGGCGCTTACAGGGTTGGCTTCAGGGAGCTAAAATCAACAAAGGGGGTGGCTTTACATCAAGGAGTATTTCAGGCAGGACTTCACAGAGGGTTCCAATAAGAAATGGTGCACCTAAGTTATTGTCCTTATTGGAGCAAGAAGGTTAGCCTGGCCTCTGATTGATACATGGCTAGATTTACCTCGCTGCACCTTGACTGCAGTGTGATCTAGAAGAATGAGTCCCCTAGACAGGGGAGGGGGGGGAAGCAAATGAGTACAAAACAAATCTGGTCTATTTCTTGTTTTGACCCACTCCATCTATCTTTTACATCTTTGGCTGGCAGCAGACGGACTGCATGCCATCCACATCTCATGACTGCTCGGCAGAAGATGGTACAGCACGACTGCTAGCAGTCCGTATCGCCTGCCCGCTCACCATAAGACGGTTCAATAGGACTGACTGCAGGACTAAAGAGAATGACCTGGTCAAGTCACTCCAAATTTAGTCCCTGTGCCCATGTCTGCCCAGGCGCTCCTGATCGACCTCACAGAGGCGACCAGGAGCACCTCAGACATGACGATGACGGCTACCAGTCGTACTGTACCGTCTGCTGCCACAAGGCAAGGGGTTGCTGCTACTGTGTAGCAATGCCGTACCGCGTCTGCCAGCACCCAGGAGACATAGGGTGACGGTTACCTGAGCGGGCTCCATGCTTGCCATGGTATGGCGTCTGCACAGGTAACTCAGGAAAAAAGGCGCGAAATGATTGTCTGCCCTTGCTTTCACGGGGGGAGGGAGGGAACGGGAGGCTGACGATATGTACCCAGAACCACCCGCGACAATGTTTTAGCCCCATCAGGCATTGGGATCTCAACCCAGAATTCCAATGGGCAGCGGAGACTGCGGGAACTGTGGGATAGCTACCCACAGTGCAACGCTCCGGAAGTCGACGCTTGCCTCGGTACTGTGGAAGCGCTCCGCCGAGTTAATGCACTTAATGCACTTAGAGCATTTACTGTGGGGACACACACACTCGAATTTATAAAACCGATTTCTAAAAAACCGACTTCTATAAATTCGACCTTATTCTGTAGTGTAGACATACCCTTAGAGACTAACCAATTTATTTGAGCATAAGCTTTCGTGAGCTACAGCTGGGTGGAGTCTTATAGCTTTTACACTCCATTTGCAGAGGTGTAACTAACACAAGATACAAGGCACTGGAGAATTATGCCCCAAGAGGGCTGCTTGAAGGGTTCCTGCAATTAATAGGGAGCCAGCAGAGTTGTTTAATATTAGGAGGATGTGGCCAAGTTTCTTGCAGATCCCACCCACTTATCTCTGTCCCACACCTACAACTACTTAGTAAACATTGTTCTGCAGTATGAGTTGCTATTATTCCTGGCTTGGCTTTATCTAGAAGTCCTCTCTTTAATGATTTCACTCTAACATTTGCATTGTAACACTCTAGGACAGAGCAATCCTGCCAGAAGGAGTGATTTGAAGATACAATGAGTGTGTATCTGAAAGATTGCTTCCTATTTATCCCTGCAGTGGTGACTGAATCTGAAACACACAGAAACAAAATCTCCAGCCCAAAAGGACAGTGTGACTTCTGTTAGGCAATTAAGTCCAACACAGATCAATCAAATTATAATGAGCTCTAATCAGCACTCCCTTGAGCTGTAACACACACTACCTGCAGCTGAGCAGCCCTTAGGAAAAGGTGTGAAATTATTTCCTGCCTTGGAAACACATTATAGAGCAGTCCCCTCCAGTCAGAGCCTTGATGCCAAAAGCCCCACAGTTTATGTAAGCTAGGGGCAAACACACAAGCATGCAAAGGAACTGGCTTGTGGAGAGCCATTTCGCCGAGTAATCACTACACATGGTGATGAGTAAAACCCAGTTCTACTGTTTTTCTTCTCAGTTGAGAGGCTTTCTAGCCTGTAGAAAATACTTAGCTCTTATGTAACACTTTTCATTAACTAGTTGAGAAGAAGGGGTGCAGAGACAGACAAGCAGCCTTCTTCTAGAAAGACTTGTCTACTCTAATGAAATATGACATAATGTTCATTTCCCCTAGCATATCTATAACCTGCCTAGGTCCTTTTGGGTACATCTAGGCAGCTGCTAAACACCTGCAGCTGGACCATGCCAGCCAACTTGGGCTCAGGCTGTGCTGTTGTTTAATGGCTGTGTAGACTTCCAGGCTCCGGCTGCAGCCTGACCTCTGGGACCCTCGTAGGGTCCTAGAGCCCAGGCTCCAGCCTGAGCCCAGAAGTCTAGCCACGAAACTGCTCTGTGAGCCCAAGTCGACTGGCATGGGCCAGCCGTGGGTGGCTAGTTGTTGTGTAGATGTACCCTTTGTGGAGCTGGGCCTAAGTGACTTGCTAAAGGCCATATGGAGAGACTATGGGAAAGCATGGCAGTGAAGTCAGGTTTCCCATGTTCCAAGTTAGCATCCTAACCCCTGGCCCATTGTTTCCCCCTCCCGCTACTGTCCCATAATACACCAGTCACTACTTAGGAGTCTATCTGGTGTCCTTTCTGTGTGCCACTAAGCAGGGATCAAATATGGAAGCCATTTACATGTCCCGATAGTGCTCTGTTGCCCCATTCTGATCTGGTAGTGTTTTACACCCACTTTGCACTGGTGTAAATGACTGCACAAGAAGCAGGGCAATACAGAAACAGATCCACTGTGTGTCTGGCAATGGGTATGTTTTGCAATGTAGTCATGGCTTAAGACATAAGCAGAATGTATGATGAGAAGTGTTCTTACAAATGCCTTCAACCCCGTTTTCAGTAGCAGAAGTCGCTTTGGACTAAGCAATGGAAAGTTATTTACAGTGAAGAAACTGGACAGCCATAAAAGCAATGTCATAAACCCGTTCAACAGGTCACCGTGCTGGTAACTATAATCTGTTCATTTTAAACTGTATGACTGGAACAAATGTGTACTGACGCATCATCCTAATAAGAGAGAAGCTGCAGAGCTCTCAGATTTCATAAGTCTGCCCTTGCATCCAGAAAGTGCCTTATTAGCTTCCATGATTTGTGTATTCCTTTCTCTGCATATTGACTGAGGCAAGATAGACTTATCTGGATTGAAATAAAAGATTAAACGGGGGAGGAGGGGAACCTGTTGCTCTAAATCTCCTGGATATGCTAGGAAGGTGATTGTCAGTAATCAAAGGTGCCCAAGGGACAGTCTGTGGAATCCCAAAGTGCAGTCCACGGATAACCTCTCCATGTAACTGCTCTGGGAAGGCCAAACTGAATTATGGAACTGATCTCGCAAGGACCACCACAAGGCATCGTGCCAGTAGAAGAGCTGGTCGAAAAACAGAACTCTCCTTCTGCAAAAATATTTGTGATTTCAGCATTGGTTTTCATTCCAAATTGATATAAAAACAAAAATCAATTTTCTGCAAGATGGAATTTTCAAAAAAAATGCGGGTTGATTGGAACATCATTCTATTTTGACCAAATCCAAACATTTAAATCCAACTTTTGACTTTATATTTATAATGGATTTTTTTTAAATTTAAAATGCTTCATTTCAATTTTTTCCAAAGAAAATTTCCTCAAAAACAACACATTCCCACTGAAAGCTTTGATTTCAGTAAAATGGCAATTTTGGACATGAAGTTTCATCAAAAAAAATTTTGAGCAGCTCTACCTATTACTGTGAGTAGGCTCAGGGAGGCCATACTAGGTAGAAATCACTGTTTTTGGCTGAATTCCCCAGCAATAAAAACCTACAGGTGGGTGCACTGCTCAAGTCAGTGAGCCTACCTACAGTAGTAAGTGTTTGCAGGTCAGTGCTCCAACTTAGTAGTATTTTCTCTCTCATTTGTTGCTAGGCAGTTTGGTGCAGTGGGTAGAGCACTGGACTGGGAGTCAGGATTGGGCAGAAAATAAGGAGATGTAACTGGTTACATGATGCCCTCTCCCACCAGTACACTCCATATTGCAGAATGTGGATCTGGCCCAGAATCATTGAAAAGTCATAAGACAGGAATTGGATAGAAAACTGGCTTACAAGCAGCACACAAAGGTGGCCATGAATGCGTTCTGTACAAGTAGGGAAAAGATTACAACTGGAAAAGGCATAGGATATTCCCTTCCCGAACTATCTCACCCACTACACATAAATGTTTTGTGGGAGGTTTTTGGAAATAAGATTTCCAGGGTTTCATTTGGAGTAATAGTGTTTGAGTCTTGAGACGGACAGAACTACAGGGTCCATCGGTGTCCTATAGCCACAATAAAGAATGACTTTTGTATTCTGTAGAATTGTGTCCTGTCCCCTCTGTATGACAAGGGACACAATGAGCTGACCACTTTAGTCAGAAGCTGACTTCATAATCTCACCTCAATCTAGAGGAGAAGGCTTGGAAGCAACGAGTTCTCTGGAAGTACCATCATCCTTTTAACTCCCCTAGCAGGGTATTAACGGCTTGTCTTCACTACTGTGCTACATTGGTGCTGATGTTGTACGTTTGGTGAAGACGCGCTATGTTGACAGGAGGGTGCTCTCTCGCCGACATAGCAGTGTGGACACCACTTTAAGTCTATGTAACTTGAATCATATGGGAGTATCATTTTTACACCCATGAGTGAAGTAAATTACATCAACTTAAAGGAGCAGTGTAGACCAGACCTAGGGATGGTCGCTGTCCTAAAAGAAGAATGTTACTGCATTGCAACTAGGGCAATAAAGATAAGTCTTTAATATTATTTGTATTCCAATAGCAGGTAGAGGCCCTGACCAGCAGCAGGGCCCCCTTGTAGTGGATCCTGAACTACACACAGATACCGATAGATGGTCCCTGCTCCCAACACAGCTTACAATATAAATAGACAAGACAAATGGTGGGGAAAAGGATAGAACAAATGGGGAGCTGAGGCAGAGAGAAATTAAGTGATTTATCCAAGGTCACACAGGAAGTTTGTGGCAGAACTAAGACTTGAACCAGGGTCCTAGTTCAGTGCCTTACAACCCAGACATCCATCCTTTCTGAGGCTGAAGAGTCAACATTATGAAGGAGTTTAAAAACTTCTGCAGAGGCCTCTTCAATGTGGTTATTTCCTCCCCCGATTCTTTTAGAAATGACTATTTATAAACCTACTCAGCTAAGTTGTTCACTGGGGTGAAGGAACTGAACCACTAGGGACACAAATTAGAAACTCAGCATGAAGCAGGGAACTCAGGCAGATCTGCTTCAGTCAAAGGGTAATAAACATTTGGAACAACAGGGAAAGTACCTGAGATGTAATAAAGGAGCTCAAGAGGGAGCAAGGTTGGCTGCTGGAGATAGAGGGGATTAAGGGGTCTGATGAAAAAGTGGGAAGGAAGGATTAAGCTAGAGCAAAACTTTTAAAGGGGCAGGCATGTTAGAACAGATAGCAGGGTCCCCTGCCTCCAATTCTTCTCTTCCAACAAAATAAATGCTCATATTGTGCATTTTTATTCATTCTTCCAAGCTGCTTATTTTGGTGAAAGGGAGCACTAACAGGCCAGCTTGCTACGAGGAACCACGTTGTGCTATTTGTGTGTAATGACCTGTTATCTCTGTAACAAAAATACAATGATCTCCCCTCCACGCATTTCATGTAGAGGCTGTTTGTAAGAACTTCACTAGTTAAACCCAAAGCCAGCCTGCAATTGCTATAATGTGTAATTTTGTGCTGACAAACTAAAGAAGGGCACAGTGTGCATCCCTGGAGAGGTGAAATGAGGACTTAAATCGCTGTCCCGCATTGCACAGTTCCTACTGCAACAATAGCCCAGTTATTTCATAGCCCTACCTTAGTTTACCCCAACTATACATTGTGCTAACAATCCAGATGCTACCTGACTATCTCAGCTGTTCTTGAGAACTGGAGAACAATCACAGACTAGTGTGCTGTGACAAACATCAGCCAGTCCCAAAGGGTTACATAAAGAATCAACAAAACTGCAGTTACCCACAAGGAGTTACATTCATGGAGAGAAACAGAACCACATTGTTTGACAATCAGAGAAGAACAATGAGGTTCAATGAGAAACCAAGTCCTAAAGCAGTTCTGCCAAGGGGCTGGCATGCGTCCGCTCCATGTAACCTTACCTCTTCCTTCTCCGTGTGCACAGAACTGTATGCCTCATTGTAGCATATGAGAATCTATCACAACTCACCCTTCCCCTCCCAGGCATTCTGTGCCAGGGGAGAAAAAGGAATTGCCATGACTGTGCCATTCTCTTTACCATCCTGTCCTCCTTCATCAGCCCAGCTAATACTTCATTAACCATTCTTGGGAGCTTGTCACCCACACTACATTAGGTTCCTTACCACCATGCAGTATTAGTAACAGTTATATTACCATGCAGTATTAGTAACAGTTATATTGCAGTAATTCCTAAAATCCAACCTGCCCCCGTTGTGCCAGGTGCTGTACAAACACCTAGTACATGATAGTCCTGCCCAAAAGGAGTTTACAGGCTAAAGACATATAAGGTGGACGAACAAGCAGGCTGGAGCGAGGGGTGTGAGACAAGGTAACAAAGATAATAGGATATAGGCAATTCTTAGTCAATTGGGAGCCATACTTTTTCTAGATACTTCTCCTGCATTTTAATTCCTAAGGACTTTGCAGCTTGGATGATAGGCATATTCCACTCCTTGCCGTATCACAGGTCCATCTATATGATGTATGTAGTTAGATGTCATCACAGAGTCAATAACGATTGTCCATTATAGTGCACATTTACAAATACTATCAAGACACTCCAAACTTTCCAGTAGTAGGCTTTGTTTTATTCTTTTGAATGGGTTGATGGCTTCAGAGGAAAGCGATAATAAAACCAACAAACTGGCTGACTGAGTGTTGCTAACATGATCTGGTTTTTCATTAACAGAGCTCCTTGGGATTAACAGCTAATGCGTATTGCTGCGGCGGGGGAACAGCCTGGGGCAGGGAACTGCCCATAGAGTATTATAAGTAGAGAAGGGAAAATACTTTTAATTATTCAATGTGCAAGTTTCTGAAGGTAGCCTGTACATACTTACCACTGTTTCTGGATAGAACCTGTTTCAGTTTGCTGCACTATGTGTCAGGTTCTGGGACTATCTCCTCCAGATTTCTCACTAAGACATTGGAATAACCAGAGAGCTAGCTCCCCACTTCCTTCAGGAATTGTTTCCAGGTTTTGTACAGAGATCAGTGCAAGCTGGGTTAGGACTTGGGTTTGCACAATGTGTGTGAATATCTATGCAGTGCAGACAAGGGGTGAAAACTTGGCCTTGTTGATACCAATGAAAAAACTCCCATAGACTGCAGTGGGGCAAGCATTTCACCCAAGGATAATAAGCTATTAACTTTATTAATAGTTTATGTCCCTTGCTATTGAATCTCAGTGCCTTGATTTGTAGCAGGTCTCAACCTGAGGCATAACTTTATGTCAATCTAAAGCTAACAGCTGTGGCATCTCAGGGTGTGACCTCATCACATCTCATTAACTAAACAGTTTTCAGATTGGTCAGTGCTTGGATGGGAGACCTCTGAAAATGTGGATGTTGCAGCAGGAAGTGACACTGATTCAGCAAGTGTCACTTCCTCTCTGAGACTGTTAAGCCAATACCTCAGTAGGGTATTCAGCTGCCCTCTGAGGCTAGAGGTGCTATCTTTCTACTGAGCAAGAAAACTGAATACCATTGATTTTTTAAAGATCTGAAGACCCTTTTCTCAAGAATAGCAACCCAAACCCCGGTCTCTTGGCCAAATTCCATTTTGAATAATTGCATTCTGTAAACCTAAATTTTCCTTGCAGTTTCATTGCTTACAATATTCTTCATTTACTGCACTAAATTGTTATGTAGTGTTATTAACAGCTGCCATGCTCTACCCCTGAGACAGCTGTATTGTTTGAAGGGTGGTGGGGAAGTGATCCCTCAGTGAGGCCATTTGTAAGGGGGCTTTTTCTGTGCAAAAAATCTAGCATCTGCCCAGTATTTAAGTTTGGAAAGCAAGCGTTTGGAAGTCAAGAAATACTGTTAATAGTGAACGCTTAACTTTTCAGTAACTCTGCCCTTTGTACCTGTGCCTTAAACATCCAAAGCCTTTATGTACTGTTAAATTATTTGTCAGTTAATACAACCTGAAATTCCTTATACAACTTTATGTACACTCGGGTCCAATTTCATATTGGGCTGGATTAAACTTTCAATGAGAGCTGCAAAACAAGCCAAGTTTGAAGACAATTGGGTCAGCATTTTCAAAGCAATGAATGTTCTGTGTCAATGGCCCAGAAATTTTTTGAGACAACCTAACGTTCAAGGCTTTTCTAGCTTGGAAACAAAACTTAAAAACCAAACAGAAGTTTAAACTTGCTACCTTTAAGGAAGGCATTAATGATTTCCATCAAGTGGGATGATACTGGATCCACTGTTGTGTGGTGAGGTTTGTTTGTTTGTTTGTTTGTTTTTCTGATTCAGGAGGATCATGGGTCTAACTAACACATAGGACCCAGAAGCTCCCCAAACACATCTCTCCCCACTCCACTTCGCAGTGAGTGAAATGATTTGTAACTCAGCCAGAAATGACGTGGTTTTCTTCCCTTGTAGCTAGCCAGTGCAATCTAAATGTGATCAGTCTTATCTGTGAAGAATTGTTGATTAAAATGTATTCCTTTGACGTTTATATAGTGCCTAGTGCAATGGATCACTGGACGCTACTGAAGTACAGATAAATAATGATTTATGAGTTCAGTGTATCTATCTGACATTCTTGCAAAGGCAACTCAAGGTCTTGAAAGAGATGGGCTTGGCAGGGAAAGAATAAAATGTTCCCCTTTCTTTAAAGGACACTGTCATAAAGTCTGTCTCAAACTAAGGCCTTAGGTTGGGACTTTTCAAGGAAGCCTATAAAAGTTTGGCACCCACCTCCCTTATGCTTCTGGAAAATCCCAACCTTTCAATCACTGTTCACACACAAAATGCTGTTGGAGATAAATACCCTGATAAGAATAGAAGTGTTTCACTATTTTGATTTCAATTAAAACTTTTAAAATCTTTCTGCCTTTCTTTCTTCCTGTCAGAAGCCCAGCACCACTGAGCTAGGGCATGAGAACCAGGAAATGAAACCAGCTAGAAACAAGTGAAACTGAGCTGCCTATATTAACAGTCCAAGATGAGTGAGGACCAAAAAAAGAAGACAAACAGCGTACAGGTAAGCTAGATTCTTCTTAATTATCTAAGGTATGAATATCATGTACAAGGATTTTTTTAAAATATGTACCTTGTGGGCCTAACTCTGCTCTAACATTGGTTTTGCTGCAGTATAAACCGCACTGATTTCGTGGAGTTACTCCTGAGTTACACCAGTGTAAATAAGAGCCCAGTGGGTTTGTTTTGACATATTTCCTGTATGTCACTCTTTGAGTTCCCATAGTTTTTCTCCTTCTGAAGCTAGTTGCTGACTGGGTTTGTATTTCTGTGTGCCAATGCTTTTTAAAAAAAAAATTATTTTGGACCTGGAGAGGTTCAGGTTCATAAACAGAGATGGGGAGGACAGCAACTCTGTTCCAGAAAAGCATTTCAGCTCACATGTTTAACTTCAAGCACCTGGGGCTCAGTGCTGAGCACATGGGACTCAGCCCAGCCAAGCACTTCAGGCATATGCATAGATAGTCCCATTGACTTCAGTAGGGGAATCTTGCATGCGTAAAGTTAAGCACATACTGAGAGATTTGCTAAATTAGAACCTATAGGCGTAGAGAAAACCAACCTGATTCTGATCTTGTTTTAATTCCATTGACTTCAGAGGAGCAGCTCTGATTTACACATGTGAAAGTGAAACCGGACTCAGGTCCATAAAGTCATCTCTTACTTTAGACTCTAGCCAAGAGAGTAATCTCCCTTTCACCTGGGATAGCAGCAATTAATTTAATAGCAGATATTTGGCTGCCAGTTTATTGCATTGGATAGCTTGCGCAGCTGTACAAATTCCTACCTTTGATTTGACAAAATGAGATTAACATAGCTCTTCCAGTTAAGCTCATTGTATACACTGCATGTCTAAAGTCTACAAGGGTGAAAAGAATTGGCTCAGTAGCACTTCTGTTGTTAAAGGCTGGAAATGATTGGCTGTGTAGCCTGTTTGATATTAATTTGGTGGGTCTCAATCCACTTCACAATAGATATTTGGCCATCTCACAACTGGCACTTGTTGGTGGGCATCCCAGAAAGGATCAAGGACTGAATGGGCTATAGAAGCTTTTGTACTGCCCTCTCAATACTAGAGGCAGTCCCGTTTGCATAGATTTGAGGCACATTTACCTGGGGGGAAGCTTCAGTTGCTGCTACCCATGTTGTGCGCTTGTTCTGTGCTGAAACAGAGGACTTGAGTAGGATGCAATAATCCCTTTTCATGTGACTCCTCAGCTATAGCCAGTTTTGATCACTGTGGTCACAGAATCTAAAGAGGGAAAAGAGCAGTTGGGTTGTGTGGTCCATCTCCCTGTCAGTGCAGGAAAGGATCTTCCTCTGGGGTCAAAGGGCTAGCAGAGGATCACCCATAATACACTGCAGATCAGGCATTTGCTAAAGATAATTCATCTTGGTTCTGTCTTCACCCCTTTTGTACATCACAGTATTAGTGCAGCAAAAAGAAATATTGAAAAAGAAGCCTTAAAGCATGGTGTGACACACTCCATATATTTTATGGAAATACGCTTATGAGTAAAAAGAAAAGGAGTGCTTGTGGCACCTTAGAGACTAACAAATTAGCTCAGTGGTTTGAGCATTGGCCTGCTAAACCCAGGGTTTTGAGTTCAATCCTTGAGAGGGCCAGTTAGGGATCTGGGGCAAAAAATTGGGGATTGGTCCTATTTTGAGCAGGGGGTTGGACTAGATGACCTCCTGAGGTCCCTCCCAATCCTGGTATTCTATGAAATTTATGAGAGCATAAGCTTTCGTGAGCTACAGCTCACTTCATCGGATGCATACTCATATGCTTATGAGTGTGAATATGATGTAACTGGAATATGCTTTAGGCAAAAGGTCTCTTGTAAGGTCTCATAACAAAGGTTTCAGAGTAACAGCTGTGTTAGTCTGTATTCGCAAAAAGAAAAGTAGTACTTGTGGCACCTTAGAGACTAACCAATTTATTTGAGCATGAGCTTTCGTGAGCTACAGCTCACTTCAGCTGTAGCTCACGAAAGCTCATGCTCAAATAAATTGGTTAGTCTCTAAGGTGCCACAAGTACTCCTTTTCTTCATACTGTGGAAACTGCAGAAGACATTATATACACAGAGACCATGAAACAATGGTCTCTGTGTATATAATTTTTTGTAGTAGCTGAGGGCCACTGTCAGGAGTGACCTCAGTGGTGATTATTACACATGTTGGGATGCAGATATAAATGACATGTCGGGGGGAGGCATAGCAGGAAAGACTATCAATATGAGGATGTGAGGTAGTGCAACATAAATCTTGATGGGAGGGGCACTTACTCTTTCATGCACTCCTAATTCCTCCTGTTTGTTGCTTTTCCTGCTATCTGCTCTCTCTTACGGCCCCTTGGCATGTAAGTTCACAATGCGTAACTCACACCAGCATTGACGTTGCTTTTGAATTTGGTGCTTACTCTTTGTTTTTAATTAGATGGAGTGATTATAACGTGAGTAGTGATTAGCATCTCTTCTGGGTTAAACTGTAGCTTTCCTCTTACAAACTAAGAGCCTGCTTGCTTGCAGGTGGGATTTTCTTTGTATTGGTTAAATAATACGTGAGGGAGAGCTGTCGAGATTGGGAGGAGGAGGGAAAAAATGATCCGAGTTCTTAAAAAACACAAAAACCTGATCAAATGATTTAAGGCCTGCCAAGCTCCACTGAAGAGTTTTATGGATATGGGAAATAAACAGCTTAGCACAGAAACTAGCAAGGGTGGTAGAGGGCTCAGGGGATTGGTGATGGGATATGAAGTGTCTCAACTTCAACTCATTGATTCAGATTCATCCCAAGTCTTGGTAAAACTGCTCTTGCTGAGCGCTCTAAAGGCTAGTGCAGGCAGGCTCAGATTTAAACGCACAGTTTTCTCAAACTGGGGATTGCAAACAAGGTTCAAGGGGGTGATGCCCACCCTCTGTTTCTTTATGGCTAAATGGGAGGGAGGTCCCAAAATTCTATCTTGTTGTAAGAGGGGGCCGTAGTATGGTACAGGTTGACAAGCACTATTCCAAGGTACACATATATCATTGGCCTGATTCTTCTCTCCTTTATGCTGATGAAAATCAGAAGTAACTACAGCCCCTCAGTGCACATTGGTCTTGCTCATTAAGTGTTGATTCCCTAAGCTCATTTTTGGACGGTGTTGGAACCATTCTCTATATGAAGAGTTCTCTGAAAAGGGTCAGCTTTCCCCTTTGCCTAAAAATAATGCCACCCACACCCACTCTTCATTACGTCTCCTCCTCGGTGGATTGCGGGAGAACGGCAGCAGGGCCAGAGACAGAATGGGAGGCTTTGTGATGTGCAAGTGCCTGAAAATTCTTTATTGTGTCGATTTCTGGCAGTATGAGAACCGCCCCCAGCAGCAAAGTATCAGGATGCACTGGCATCATGTGCAATGATGGTCATTTTTAAGCTCATCCTAGATATCATGCAAAGTCACTTACTCGCTCTTAATTTAATTTAGAACTGGTAGTCTAACAGGTGCCACGCTGACAGTCCTCAGGGTAGACCAATTCTGTTCATCAGCAGACCAGGCAAAGCAGAGGCATTGCCAGTATGAGTTTCTACATGCCATCCTACCAATGGTCTTATCTACACAGGGGAATTGACCAGCATTGCTATTCCACAATAGCTCCCCGTGTGGACATTCTTTGGGCCTAGCTACACAGGGACACTCAGGAAAGATAATCCAGGTGAACTAGAGGTATGAATTCGAAGTGGATTAGTTAAGCCACACTGAACCTGTGTGAGGAGACTCTCATTCAGAATTAAAGTGGCCTTAATTTCGATTTAGTTTAATTAATTTCCAAAGTGTTTAAAACTAAATCAAAGTACGGTCACTTTAATTTTTAATAGGAGCATCCACACAGGGGGTTTAATGTGGTTTAACAAATGCACTTTAAGAGCTAATTTGGATTTACTTTCCCGAGTATCCCCAGGTAGATAAACTCTTATTCTGGAATAAGTGTGTCCATACAGGGAATTATTCCAGAATAGCTATAGCACTTTACATTCATTCCTACCTCAACCACACCATAGCTTCCCCATGTAGGCAAGTCCTTACCAATTACCTAAAGGCAGGAGAAAAAACTTCTGTCTCCACATTTGTTACAGTTACAGCTTTTTTGCTAGGAGTGCCTTTTATGATGTGAACTTCTATGATGTGCCCACCTGCCTACTAGAAAGTGGACTGAAACCCTAACACTTGTCATATGGGCCACCAAACAACCTGAACCTCATAATGATTTTCAGTCTTTACTGATCTTGGTGTCATATTTGACTTGAAGACTTGGAGGTGAGACACTCCACATCCTACTATCCAATCTCTGAGCCATTCAGGGCACCTACTAGCATCTTCCTTAGCCTGAACATTTCCCATTGTTCTGCCTTAAGGCCTGAACAAAAGACCTGAAGAAGAGCCCTGTGTAAGATAGGGTACGTCTACAGCATGAAATTATTTTGAAATTATTATATTAGAATTTTCGGAAGCGATTTTATACATTCGGTCTTCTGTGTCCCCACTAAAGCATGTGAATTTGGTGGAGGGCATCCACATTACCGAGGCTAGCATCAAATGTCAGAGCTGTGCACTGTGGGTAGCTATCCCACAGTCCCCGCCACCCGCTGGAATTCTGGGTTAAGCTCCCAGTGCATGATGAGGCAAAAACTTTCTTGTGGGTGTTTCTGGGTGTGTGTCATCAGTCGCTCCTCCCTTCGTGAAAGCTACGGCAGACAATCGTTTCGCGCCTTTTTGGCGTGCAGACGCCATACTGCTTTCAGCAGACGGTGCACTGATGCTCTCCTGCTACTGTGAATCCACCTCTCATTTCCTCTCATCTTCCTATGTAATCTCTAGTATCTACTCTTTCTCTTCCTCATCAAACGCTTCTGCTGCGAACTCTGCTCGGCCATCGTGAACTGAGCAGCACAGCTTCCGCCTCCAACTCTCCTCTTCCGCTCTTGCCGCGCTACTGAACTTCCCCATGTTGTCTGTCCTGGGCTCCCATCTCCTTGAAAACCACAGAACACAACCATTTCCCGCCTTTTTTCGGCTATTGTGAACCGAACAGCACCTCTTCCGCTGCCACTCTGCTCTCCTACATTTTGCACCCTTTTTCCAGGATTACCCATGCAGGCACCATAGCCATGGAGCCCGCTCAGATCTCTGCTGTAGTTTTGACCATTGTAAATACCTCGTGCGTTATCCAGCAGCATGCGCAGTACCTGCAAAACCGGGCGAGGAAGCAACGACAGCGCAATTACTCTACTGATGAGGACATGGGCACAGATGTTCCTAGAAGCACGACATGTGGCGCTTGGGAGATCAGGGTGGTGTTGGGCCAGGTTCATGCTGTGGATTGCCGATTCTGGGCCCAGGAAACAAGCACAGACTGGTGGGACCCCATAGTGTTGCAGGTATGGGATGATTCCCAGTGGCTGCGAAACTTTCGTATGCGTAGGGCCACTTTCATGGAACTTTGTGACTTGCTGTCCCCTGCCCTGAAGCGCAAAGACACCAAAATGAGAGCAGCCCTCAAAATGAGAGCAGCTGAGAAGCGAGTGGCCATAGCCCTGTGAAAGCTTGCAACGCCTGACAGCTACCAGTCAGTCGGGAATCAGTTTGGAGTGGGCAAATCTACTGTGGGGGCTGCTGTGCTGCAAGTAGCCAACACAATCATTGACCAGCTTCTATCAAGGGTAGTGACTTTGGGAAATGTGCAGACCACTGTGGATAGCTTTAATGCGCTGGGGTTCCCTAACTGCGGTGGGGTGATAGACGGAACGCATATCCCTATCTTGGCCCCCAAACCAGAAGGGGTACTTTTCCATGGTGCTGCAAGCACTGGTGAATCACAAGGGACATTTCACCGACATCAACGTGGGGTGGCTGGGAAAGGTGCATGACGCTCGCATCTTCAGGAACTCTGGTCTGTTTGACCAGCTGCAGGAAGGAACTTACTTCCCAGACCAGAAAATTACTGTTGGGGATGTTGAAATGCCTATAGTTATCCTCGGGGACCCAGCCTACCCCTTAATGCTATGGCTTATGAAGCTGTACACAGGCACCCTGGACAGTAGTAAGGAGCAGTTCAACTATAGGCTGAGCAAGTGCAGAATGGTGGTAGAATGTGCGTTTGGACGTTTGAAAGCGCGCTGGTGCAGTTTACTGACTTGGTTAGATCTCAGCACAACCAATATTCCAATTGTAATTGCTGCTTGTTGTGTGCTCCACAATATCTATGAGAGTGAGGGGGAGACGTTTATGGCGGGGTGGGAGGTTGAGGAAACTTGCCTAGCGGCCAGTTTCACACAGCCAGACAACAGGGTGATTAGAAGAGCACAGCAGGGCACGCTGCACATCAGAGAAGCTTTGAAAGCCAGTTTCATGACTGGCCAGGGTACGGTGTGACAGTTGTGTTTGTTTCTCTTAAAGTTACCTGCCCCCTACGTATATGAAAGGATATAAAGTCACAATTGTTTAAAAAACGTTCTTTATTAATTGTTGCACAAAACACTGAGAGAAATCAGAGGCTAGATGGGGGAGGGTGGGGTAGTGGGTTAGCGGGTGGAGGAGGAGGGAAGGACAAGTCCAGAAACCAAATTAAAATTTTGGATATGCCAGCTTTCTGCTGCTTGTGCAATCCTCTGGGGCTGACTGTGTGGGTCCCCGTAGCCTCCCCCACCATGTTCTTGGGCATCTGGGTGAGGAGGCTATGAATCTTGGGGAGGAGGGAAGGCGGTTATACAGGGGCTGCAGTGGCAGTCTGTGGTCTTGCTGCCTTTCCCGCATTAGATTCACCATACAGCAGAGCATGTCAGTTTGCTCCCCCATGAGCTTGACCATAGCATCCTGCCTGCTCTCATCGCACTCGTCCCTCCTCTCTTTGTATTCATGTAACACTTTACGGGACTCCGCGGGACACTTTACGGGACTGTCAGTGCGGGAGGACTGCATGAGCTCGGCAAACATGTCGTCCCGAGTTCATTTTTTCCACCTTCTAATCTGGACCAGCCTCTGGGACTGAGTAGATAGGGGCCTCGTTGAAACACTTGCACCTGCGGGAGGAGAAAAAGGGAGGGTAGTATTTTAAAAGATACATTTTAGAGAACAAAGGGGACACTGTTTCTCAGTGACACAGGCAATTCATAGTACACAGCACATGTTCTTTCTGTACAAGTTCGCATTTTGCCTCTTATACTGAAGTGCCTGCCACTTTGGTGTGAGTAAGCCATCACGTGCAGCCAGGCAACAGAATTCAGCTTGCAGGCAGCCATGGTAAGCCCTAGGGGCACGCAGCATTCTGCTTCTTAGACATTCATTTCAATGCTTTCAAACTGCTGGGCCCCCTTTCCCATAGCAAGCAATGCCTAGTGGGTTTTCCATATAAAAGGAGAGCCTGCATGCTCTCTGGGATGATCGCTTCACACAGCACCCTCTTCCCCCCCCCCCCCCCCACACACACCGCGTGGCTCCGATGAGGCTCTGAGCAGGGATGAGCCCTTTAAACTAAACGCAAACAGCCCAGCGTGGCTGGGTTTCCCCCCACCGCGTGGCTCCGATCAAGCTCTCACTCACCAGAAGTGCCTTCTCCATGGTCCAGGAGCCCACCTTGGGAGTGGGGGGAAGCTATTGGCTCCAGCGTTAAGAATAGTTCCTGGCTAGAGGGGAAAACAGATTCCCCACTTCCCGCCTGTGCACTGTCCTCCTCCTCCTCCTCCTCTTCGTCCTCCAAAAACTCATCCTCCTCGCTCCATGCTACTCCCCCCTTGCAGGTGTCCACAGACAGTGGTGGAGTAGTGGTGGTGTCACCCCCCCCCCACCATAATTGCATGCAGCTCACGGTAGAAGCAGCATGTATGGGGCTGTGACCCAGAGCACCCATTCGGCTTTTTGGTACACTTGCCTGAACTCCTTGATTTTTGTACGACACTGCTCTGTGTCCCTGGAGTAGCCTCTTTCCCTCATGGCCCTGGAGACTTTAGCATACGTATTTGCGTTTCTTTTTTTGGAACGTAGTTCTGCCATAACAGATTTGTCTCCCCAACATGCGATGAGATCCAGTACCTCCCGTTCGGACCATGCTGGAGCTCGTCTGCAAATCCAGGACTGAATGGTCGCCTGTGCTGATGGTGACCAAACAGGAAATTCAGAAGTTCCCAGGGCTTTTAATGCCTACCTGGCTAGTGCATCAGAGTTGAGAGTGTTGTCCAGAGCAGTCACAAGAGAGCATTCTGAGATAGCCAATAACGTCAAATTGCATCCACGGTACCTATAACCTGGAACTGCGATCTCGATTTTAGCGCTACTCCACTTGCCGAGGTGGAGTACAGAAATCGGACTAAAGAGCCCTTTAAATCGAAAAAACTGGTTTGGTCGTGTGAACGGAATCAGTTTTATTTCGAGGTAACTCACCTTTTGTTTTGAATTAGCTATTACCTAAGCAGGAGAGTGGGGTGGGGGGAGGTATTTTTTCATGCTTTGTGTGTATAAAAAGATCTTCTACACTTTCCACAGTATGCATCCGATGAAGTGAGCTGTAGCTCACAAAAGCTTATGCTCAAATAAATTGGTTAGTCTCTAAGGTGCCACAAGTCCTCCTTTTCTTTTTGCAAATACAGACTAACACGGCTGTTACTCTGAAATCTGTCACCCACCTTGTCTCTTAAGGCTTTTCAGAATCCAAATCACCTTCATTTTTCACCTGATAACTCTTCTGTGAGTATTATTTAGCCAGCATAAGAGAAAGTTTGGGATTTGGATATATTTTTCTGACAAGATAGTAAATGGACAATTTGCTATCAAATAGTTCCTGTATCTTAATTTCTTTACACAGTGGGGTAGCTCTGAACAGCAAGAAGTTGTAACACATGAACCATCTGCAATTTAAATCTCTGGGCCAAATTCAGCAGAATTATGACTTACACATCAAGTGTAAATTGGTCAGAATGCTTGCATAAATGGGTGTCTGTGGTAAAGCAGAGTTGCAGTGATTAAGTATTTAGTGAGTTATGCAAAAAGAATGTAAATTATATGCTGACAGAATGACATGGGATGAAGTGGGGGGAAAGCATCAGAACACAGCATATAAGAGAATGTTTCCACTATGTTATCTCTCACTCTTACCGTTGTTGCGTTTCCTTCTGGACCCACTTCTCCCCAGGGGTGTCAGATTAGTATAATTTTTGGTGGTGCCCAGAAAGGGTCCAAGTCCCACCCCCCCACACACCTGCCTAAGGCTCTGGGAGGGAGTTTGGGTGCAGGAGGGGGAGGGGTCGGGCTCTGGGAGGGAGTTTGGGTGTGGGCTCTGGGCTGGGGCAGAGGGTTAGGGTGCTGGGGGGGCGGGCTCTGGGAGGGAGTTTGGGTGTGGGCTCTGGGCTGGGGCAGGGGGTTGGGGTGCTGGAGGGGGGGCAGGCTCTGGGAGGGAGTTTGGGTGTGCTCTGGGTTGGGACAGGGGGTTGGGGTGCAGGAAAGGGTGAGGGGTGTGGCGCTTATCTCGGGTGGCTCCTGAAAGCAACCCACACACCCCTCTGGCAGCGGCACCTAGGTGGGAGGGCCAGGGGTCTCCGCGCACTGCTGCCCGCAGGCACCACCCCCACATCTCCCACTGGCCACAGTTCCCGGTCAATGGGAGCTGCAGAGTCAGCGCTCAGGGCGGGAGCAACACAGGGAGACACCCCCCACCCTCAGGGCCACAGGGACATGCCGGCTGCTTCTGAGAGTGGCACGGAGTGAGGGCAGGCAGGAAGTCGCCTTAGCCCCACTGCACTGCCAGCGGTGACAGCGGCAACCAGGGGCCCCTGGCCCTTTTAAATCACCTGGGGGCAGCAGGTGGGGCTGGGAGACACTTCGGGGGAGGCACGTGGGGGCAGCAGGCGGGGCTGGGGAAGAGACCCGGCCCTGAACATTGGTGGAGCTGGGTCCCCAGGCCCTGAATATTCCTGGAGCCCGGGCACCACAGGCCCATATAACTCGCCACCCCTGCCCACCAGTATAACTTGACTGACTTCCAAGGGAAGCAGTGGGGGCAAAAGACCTATCTGGCTTCAAGATTAAACTCGATAAGTTTATGGAGGAGAAGGTATGATGGGATAACATGATTTTGGCAATTAATTGATCTTTAAATATTCATAGTAAATAGGCCCAATGGCCTGTGATGGGATAGGATCTGAATTACTACAGAGAATTCTTTCCTGGGTATCTGGCTGGTGAATCTTGCCCATATGCTCAGGGTTCAGCTGATCGCCATATTTGGGGTGGGAAGGAATTTTCCTCCAGGGCAGATTGGAAGAGGCCCTGGGGGGTTTTCCCTTTCCTCTGCAGCATGGGGCACGGGTCACTTGCTAGAGGATTCTCTGCGCCTTGGAGTCTTGAAACCACGATTTGAGGACTTCAGTAGCTCAGACATAGGTGAGAGATTTATTGCAGGAGTGTGTAGGTGAGATTCCATGGCCTGCATTGTGCAGGAGGTCAGATTAGATTATCATAATGGTCCCTTCTGACCTTCATATCTATGAATCTATGACTTCAGTTAAGTTACTCCTGATCTACATGTGAGTGAGAAGGAGAACTGGTCTCTCTGTGTTTAACAAAATTCTTTCTAGACATCTACTTGCTGAATTGGTGTAGGTTCCACTGCTATAGGCACAGACACCCACCAACACCTGCTTTTCTGACCAACTTACACTCACTGGGATAACTTATGTGACTATTACGATACAGACGGCTCGCCTATGCTTACCCATGACAAATGTGTGGGCCGACCCACAGAGTGTGTGTAAGCCCCACATTCAGCATGGTGTAGTGGAATAGGCACTTGACTAGGAGTCAGGAGACCGGAGCTATAGGTCCTATTCCCAGCTGGCACTGACCTGTGTGACCTTGGGTAGGTCACTTACCTCTCCCATTCTTTATCAACCTTGTCTGTCTGTTTAGACTGTAAACTCTTCAGGACAGGGACTCTGACTCTGGGTGAGTCTGCACTTTGAGCTGGGGGTGCAATCATGCTAGCTGTGATCATGCTAGCACTCAAAAATCAGGTATACTCGCAGTGACACAAGCGGCAGAAGGGGCATCTAGCTCCTCATACAACTGCAGCTACATTCTGTTTGTAGTGCACTAGCTTGATCAGAGCCAGTGCGGGTGTGTCTCATACAGCACCAAGAACAATGGAGCTGGTAGTCGAAGTGCAAATAATACATTCCTTGTGCATTTATCTGATGTGTGTCCAGGAGAGCCAGTTCATAAATCCAGCAGGTGTATGTTCACCTCTTTGGGAGACCTAAGCTATGAGTTCAGATTTCAAAATAGGTCCCATTACACATTCTTCTTTCTTTGCCACAGGTATTTCAATGTAGGGCACCCAAAGTCACTTACCAAGTCAGTTTCATTTGCCATTTTTTCCTCCCTTTCATCTAAGGAAGAAAACAAAATGCAAACAAAAGGGCCAACATTTTTGAAAAGTCAGTAATTACAGGCAAAATGCAAAGCTTAAGGCTTAAGAAGAAAATTACCCTGTTGAGCAATAAAGCACTTAGAGTTTGACTCTGTTACGCAAGAAAGAAACTTTCCAGGCTGGTTGGCAACTGTTCCACTAGCGTCTACATAGTTATTGATTAATTCATCTATTGTTACACACTTCTTTCATTAATCAGAATGGTTCTCTTCACTTCTCTGTCCCTGTGTAGCCTTTCTTAGTTTCTTTACAGCTGTTTCAGAGTAGGAAGCTTTAAATATCAGGTTACTTCATTAAAATACAATCTCTTCTGGTCCTGGTGTGGAAATTTCCAGGGTGTGGCATTGTGTCTTTCAGAGAGAAATAAGAGTACACGATTTATTTTTTGCCTATTTAAAATTAGAGACGGGTCCATAGTTCAGATCCAGGGCTTTTTGTTCACCCCATGATAGTGACTAGGACACACAGAGCCAGATCCTGAGTTGGTGTAATTCCCTTGACTTCAAAGGAGCTATGCTCTTTTACACCAGCTATGTCCATAGCATGTACAGGGCTCTCCCCTGGGATCCACATTTTAGGGATATTGAGATCCAATGTTCTGGTTCAGAAATCTCTAGTTGAATCACATGCAGGTGATAGTGCTGAGAGTAGATATGTAGTACAGATTTGCTTTTTTGCCTTTACCTTAATGCATATTCAAATTTGTAGACAGCCCTGAAACTTACAGTCCTCTCTCCATGTTCACAAAAGGTAGAGCACAGACACAGAAATAGGCCTCCGTAGTCACATGAAGGGGCTACACACAGAAGACAAAACAATAGTTCAGCCTTTGCTAACCTATTCAATTCTTGGTGCATCTGCTGAAATTGCCCGTTCTGACAGTGATTTTTTGTACCGAAAGCACCTGGCCTGGACAGAAGCCACTGCCTCACTTCACACAGGACGTTGAACATGTATCAGGATTATCATGCACATTGTGTAAAGAGTTGTCACTTTGGATGGGCTATCACCAGCAGGAGAGTGAATTTGTGTGGGGGGGTGGAGGGTGAGAAAACCTGGATTTGTGCTGGAAATGGCCCAACCTGATGATCACTTTAGATAAGCTATTACCAGCAGGACAGTGGGGTGGGAGGAGGTATTGTTTCATATTCTCTGTGTGTATATAAAGTCTGCTGCAGTTTCCACGGTATGCATCCGATGAAGTGAGCTGTAGCTCACGAAAGCTCATGCTCAAATAAATTGGTTAGTCTCTAAGGTGCCACAAATACTCCTTTTCTTTTTGCGAATAAAGACTAACACGGCTGTTACTCTGAAACTTCTGGTCACTGTCTATAACAATCATTGGTACTAGTGAACTAGAGGTCCTAACTTACAAACCCTTGCAAAGGACTGGCTAGCTCACAGGCCTCTCCCTTTGTGGACCTGCAAGACAGCTATTGACTGCTCCACAAGGACAGTGCATCTAGGAAGAGCCAAGTTTAGACTATCAAGGACTGAGAGCAAAGCATTCTATTCTGGGACTCTGATGGAGCCTTAAACTAGACTGTGTTAAAACCCAGACCTAAGATGCATCTTTGTTTGTGGGTAACGATTTCATCAAAATGTCCACTAACAGACCCTCCAAGACACTGGGTCTGATTCACCCACTGTTTTGCTCCTGTTTTGCACCAGTGTTACTCCATTGAAATAAAGGAATTACACTGGTGGAAAACTAGAATAATGCACTAGTGAATCAGGTCAACAAAACACATTTGAACACCTCTTTAACCCAGGCGATAGAGAGGAAATGTCATTGTTCAGATGATTTGTTACTTCATTATTTGGTTTAGCATCTAGATAACAAGGTGGCAGGCCTTTTCTATCCCTGTCCCAGTTAGATAGAAAGATATGAAATTATCTGTATTATTCTTGACTTTTAAACAAACAAGCCAAAAATATAAATAAAGCCTTTGTTTGTTGCTTCCATGCTCACAGCTGTAAGTATTGCAAATGAAACACTGAGCAAGTTCTTTATTTCCTCAGCCTTTATTGTTGTTCTTTCTGCACAATCCTAAGCCGCCTATAGCATGGTATCTAGGTGCATTTCATATGGGTCATTAACATTTTATATCAGAAGGGCAAGGATGTTTCTTCCTGTGTGTTAAAAGATAGTTGTATCCAAGAGACTGCTGGAACAGGGAGAGGCTTTTATTAACTTCATTCTCACCCTATGCACAATGATTTGAGATTTCCAAATGACAATGATTAAAACAAACTCCAGCCATAGTTAAATGTCAGTCTCAATTTCCAATGGCAAATTCAGTGTGTGTGATGCTTGCAAGATTCTTCATTCAGGTTTTAATGGTGTGCATAATCCATGTGTGTGTTTGCCTTCCTATATAAACAGGACTGACACAACTCACTGTGAAACTGGGACTCCGGAAGTTAAAAATTTTTACCAGCATTTGAATGATCCTCTCAGTTATGTCATTGTAACAGATTGGATATCACTCCTCAAGTCATCTTTGATACAGATCAAAGTTACTAAGCTGAAGGAGATATATTCATGTTACCTTTAAAACTGCCATTGAAGGAGGATAGCCTTATGTCTTGCAGTGACAGCAAATAACCCCCTAATTGGGATAAGGCCATTAATATGCACAAATAAGGAGCCATTTGAGAGGCAAAGGTATGGGAGAGTGAACTGGAAACACAAAGATTGCAGAGCTAGAGTGAGTCTTTCATTAAATATTGTATACAATGGGTATTGTGCCAGGCCCCAACCTATCAAATGTCCAGACTGCTGCACCTGAGCAAACATTATTGTTCCTATGCAAACACAATGTGTGACACTCTGGCCAATATGGTAATGTAGGATCACACATCATGCTTTAAAGTGACCAAAGAGTGTAAATGGGAGGCATTTCCTGAGAAGAGGAGGTGGCTGACAACAGAAGCTGGGAGATGCAAACTGACAACTGGAGAAGGACGGGACTTCAACAGTTTGAAGAACAAATCCAGGTTCTCAAAGGACGTGAGCATTTGGTTCTCCAGCTTATTTCTTCTTAAACGTTTGGGGCCTACCTAGGTGAGGCTGGGTAGGAGACCTAAGGATCTTTCAGACAATTTATCTTTTTGTTTTTCCTCTCAATTTTTGAATAAACCTTTTTCTTCATGTTGGATATTTTCTTAGTTCTGGACTGCTCTTGGGAAATTTCATTGTAATTTATTCTTAAAGATGAGGAGAAATAAGTTCTGAGTTCTTGTGAGGGCAATGACACCTGACCTGGGCCATTTGCTCAAAGGTACAGATCAAAAGACTGCCCATCCCCCTGATGAGCTGCTAACATTCTGAGGCACCCAGTGAAGTGCACTGTTCCAGAAAGACCTGGGTGGGCTACTTGTTCCAGAAAGACCTGGGTGCCTCAGAAGGACATCTGAGCCCACTCGGCCTTTCCTTCCACTCCCCAAAGAGAGTTCTTGGTATGGATTGCTTCTGGACTAACATCAACTGCCTGTTCACTCTCCTCAAGACAGCCCCTTCATCCTAAGGAAGCAAGCAGGATAATAATATTCCATGGCACCTGTCCATTCAATTTCACAATTATCCAAGTTTCAAGCGATGCTTCCAAGTTACATTACAGAGCTGCTGCTTTTAGAATGACTAGAGTGCTGGTAACCTCGCCAAGTATACTTCATTCTTCCTTTGAAAAGGAGCAAATGTGAAGCCAAAACTGCACACTGGTCATTCATACTTCTAATTGAGCTATGCAGTAAGGAGACACTGATGACTGGAGAGCTAGTTCACTGCAGAAGCCCAGTTTTATTATAACTTCTTTTTAATATTGTTTTTCACCTGTTTGACACTCGGCTTTTGTGATTTTCACTGGAATATTAACTAGTGATACTACTGATTCTTTGGTACTAAAGGTGGCTGGACTGCTGAGTAACTGCAGCTACTTTTGACCTCAGTTACAGTTGGGTACACTTTATTCTTTTGAAAATCTGGCCCTATCTAATTCTGTTCCAGCGGGCATGTGATGTGAACAGCGTAATCTAATAGTACAACAATTTATCGCTGACATACTGGACAGGCTGGCTTCTTTGACCTGTAAGGGAGTGAATCAGACCTCTTGGCCCTGCTTTTGCCAGCTATGATGGCTTGATTGCCATTCAGAGAGCTGCTGGTGGAAATCGATTCTAATACTAAGCACTATGAGCAAGGGACTGACTAAACTGATGGAACGGATATTGGGGAGGTGTTGTTTTGTTTGTGTGTGTTTTTTAAACACTATAAGCATGTTGAACATTGATAGCCACAGTTAAAAATGAATATAAACAAAATAATGTATTTTGGTATAATTAGGCTAATTATGATGAGAAGTTGGTTTTAACTAAACACCTGTTACCGTTCTCTGTTTGAATTAAATAGTTGTAAACCTCCGGGGCTCTCCTTCTTTTTCTTTCTTGCTAAAATCAATCTGTGCCTGAGGATTTTGCAATGTCTTTCTTCAATCGGATTAACAGTGTTTGTAGGGTCTTGCTCTCTGGAGCCTTGAATACACAGGGAATATTGCCAGCAAATTCCAACTGGTACACTTTACGTCTGACCCTCATGAGAGCCCCCCAAGTTTACCTACACTCTCTATAAACTTGGTGCCCTCTTCACTTGTATTGTTGTAAATGATTTACATTGAAAATAAAGATCAGCCCTGATCTTATTACATCTGTCAGTAGAATCACTTGATGTATTGCTGCCCATATCATGGTCTCTGTCTGGTATCTAAGGACCAGAACTCTCCTGATTTAGGTCTTCTTTTTCTGATCGTTCATTTTAGATAGCTTGTGGTTCCAGTGTTGTCTCTTGTGACTTACAAAATAACATTCCACAGGATTTTTATTTTATGTCCCCTTTTTTTACCTCATCTCCATCCTCACCGTGCCTTTACTCCTCAAAGCCTTTAATATGCCGGTATGTATTTCCAATGCAAAATTTCAGACCACTTTTTATGGAAGTAGGACAAACTTTTTGGGGAAAAAGTGATAGTCATTATGGGCCTGATGGAAAGATTCCCGTTTATTTCAGTGGGCTATGAATGTGCCCCTGCGTCATAACTATAGCCCCATGCTGCCCTATCAATATTTATGTAGTGCAGTTATTTTGCTATAAATAGATCAGCACATCTGAAAGAGACCAGATGTCTAAAATTAAAATTCTAAATAAGCAGTCCGTTCTAACCTGGGAAAGCTCTTACTGCATACAGTAGAGTACCTTATAAATAGAACTTCAAATGCTGGTGATGTCATGAACCAAGAGAGCTCTTGACTTGTGATTTATTATGTCAGAACACGGCATATTCACAGCCTTGTAACTTACAGTCACTGCCCCTGTTATTATTCCCAAGCCATTGTGGTTTCCAACAGATACACACTGTAGTAAATACTGACCTGAATTGAAACTCTAAACAACCAATCAGAAGGTCAGACTCTTCATTTTAAAATTCTTCTTTGTGAATAATTAAGGGTACTATTGACTTAATTGGGGGTATATAAAACGTCCAGAATGAGATATGAGATTTCATGTCAAGTTTGCAGCCACCAAATCTGCAGATTTTTTCAGACTCCTTGCTTACAAGCTGATTTCCAAAGTTTGTGGTGATGATCAGATTTTTTTTCCACTGCAGCACATGCTGTTTCTCTTGCTTCAGTGCAAGCCACTTATTTTTCGAGCTTTCCTGGAGCACGGCTGTGAATACCTTACTTACAAAATTTAATAATAGAATAATTGTCATTTTTGCTTAGCGCTCATCCCTGATTCTACACACTTATGCATGTGAATCACTTTATACACATGCGACTCTTTGCAGAATCAGGGTCAGAGAGAGTAATCAGAAAGGTAAAACATTCAGTATACAGAAACCCTAATAGCATTGGAATTTAAAACCACACACTTAGGGGGAAAACGTCTTTTTCATTTTAAATATGCTTTGGAAGAGGAAGTCACAGTTACGGACATAAAACTATTATGAACCATCGTCAAAAATTCAAACTGAAACAAACCTCTTTTTAAGGTTTGAGAATTCTTTTAACTTCTCATTATTTGTCAATTTCATGCCCCTCTGCACTTATGAGTTCCAGAAAAAGCTTGATTTCCCAGTACTCTGGCCAGAGCAGGAAGTACTATGCCAGAACTCATGAAACAGCTTGTGCTTGCAGTCTGATCCAGTCCAATATGCACACCTTAAGATGTTCAGAAAAGCCATTAAACTTTTGGGTGCTTATCTTCTGTTCATCTAAAAACTGATCTGAAATTGTCATGCGTGGCCATATTATTCACAAATGGCAAAGCTGTAAATCGTGTATGCTCAAAGGAGTGCCAATAAAACATGTAGACTACACCATCATGTTTTCTTCATAAATCACATATTTTATTTTAGAAATGTTTGAGAGAGCTCTCAAATATTTTATTTGGACTAATTTTTTGTAAAGCCAGGCTGTCTGAGATGAGTTCAATTCTAACAATAATTGTTCTCCTCCCTCTAAGAGCCCTCTAAAATTGCTTTTATCCTATCTGTCTGACAGCTCTATGGTTTACAACCTTGGGATCTTCAAGACTAGAACCAAGCATTGTGTATTCCACTGGGATGCTAGGAATCTACCATTTCTAATGGACTAAAGCTCTGCTTGCTAGCCTCTCTATATATAATGAGATAATTGTCCTTAAACCTGTGACTGGTGCCAGATCAAATGTTGCTCATGTAATCTGAGGATAAAGGAATAATTTCTCTAGCAAGTTGATTTTCTTTTGTGACAGCTAAGTGACTTAATGTTAGTCCTTGCTGGATCAAAGACATTTAGGCACCTAATTCCTATTGAAATAGGTGTCTAGATATGTTTTGAGGATGTGGGCCAGAATGCAGGTGAGGTGGTCAAAGGTACATGAGCAATCCAATTTATCACCTAGATCTCATCCCCTCATCGGTTATGGATGCATATACCTACCCACATTTAATAAATATTTATTTAGCTATCTCGGGTACAGCGACTGCTATTTAAAGAGGCATCTACTGCACAGGAGTATTTACCTTCACAGTATTATCTGCACTAGTTCTTGTACTTAGACTTGGCTACATTTTTCAAATGTGGCCACTTCTTTAGTGTGCCTCAATACTTGAGTGCCCAAATTATTAAATGGGCTGAACACCCACAAATCTAACTGAAGTCAATGGGAGCTGTGGGTGCTGGACACCTCCTGAAAATTAGAGTGAAGCTGTCCCAAGTTGGTCACTCTACAATCTAAATCAGTCAAATGAATGCCTAGGCATGTGCGTGTATATGTGCAGAGGGAGTGTATTATGGATTCAGTATTGCCAGTCCCAGACATGCTAGGTCCCCCCAAAATCTTGAGATTGGCTTAAAAACCATGGGATTTTAAAAAGTAACAATAGATATTGGTTTCAGAGTAGCAGCCGTGTTAGTCTGTATTCACAAAAAGAAAAGGAGTACTTGTGGCACCTTAGAGACTAACCAATTTATTAGAGCATAAGCTTTCGTGAGCTACAGCTCACTTCATCGGATGCATTATTGGGTTCTTTTTATGAGCCTTTTGGATACATTCAGGGCACCTTTTTCAAGCTTTCCTCCACAATCATAAAAGCTAGACATTTGCAGGGGTTTTTGTTCTGTTTTGTTTTAAAATGAAAGCAGAGAATCTTGTAACCATGTGGCTCCAGGAATTGGGACTTTAGGGGAAATATTGACTATCACCAGACTGGTGGTAAAATCATGAGATTTGACAACACTTTATAGTTTCTAAAGCATTAATCATTTGATTTCCCTCCTCCACTCCCTTCTTAATTTGATCAGAAAGGAAAAACTCCAAGAACCTCAACTGTTTCCTTGATCACACTGACACTAGAAACAATTTCAGGACTTGAATATCTGTATGGGACCGATTAGCCCTGGACTGCCAGTGAGAACCCGACTGCTCATTTGAATCCAGCTCAAGATGGCAGTGATTGACAGTTGTTACCAAGTGACAGCTGTTAGGTGCCCTGTACGAGGTGGTCAGCTGGTCTCAGTCAAGCTCCCACTGGCCAATACCTGTCTTATAAACTACCAACGCATCTTGCACCAGTGTTGATGCTCTCAGTAGAGAGGTCAAGGACTGATGATGAGCCATAGAGAGTGAGATACTGTCTCAGTTCCAGGAAAACCCACATTTCTCTAGGTGGGGGGGGGGGGAGGAGAGCGTATGGAGCACTGAACTGCTGTCACCCAGCTTATTCTATAGATAGAGGCCTCAATTTTCCAGAACTAAAAGCTCTTTTTAAACCTGGATTCTTGTGTAAATAATAGCCCCCTGATAAGCCCTGAGCTAGGCTTAAAGTGATAGTTGTCTGTCCTTTGTATGTTTAGGACTCCGTATCAAGAGAACTAATATTTGAAACCATAATATAAACCCCACAAGCTCAGCGAGCAGCAAAAATACAAATTGCGTCTTTACCCTGCAGATGTGGACTTTATTTAGTAGCAAGCAGAGATCTTGTCAATTCAGACCAGGAGCTTCTCTGAGCACCCACAATTCTAACTGAAGTTAACCTCTGAGCGTTATAAACTAAGAGGTACATGTACTCTGAGATCATGTGACGGAGAGACAATCTTGATAGAAAGCATCTCAGATACACTGACCTGACCTCCCATCAGAGGCTGCAGAGCCAGTGGCGGGGGCACCGGGGCCATAGCTTGAGCACTTTTTGGCTGGGTCAAACCTGCATGGCACTGTGACTCCATGTGCCTGGTCACACCACCACTCACTCAGATTTGGAGCAGGTGGATGTAAGGGCTCATGGGGTGCCTGAGAGAGGAAGAGGAGGATAAGGTAGGGGAGAGGGAGATCTATGGGGCCTCCTCACTTTAAACAGTGCCCTGCAGCCCTTCCCTCTCATTGCAGTATGACACTATGCAGTGTTTTGAAGCTCTGAGGCTAAGCAGCCGGAGGAGATATAAGCCCAGGAAAAAGGAAGGTGAGGCAAGAGGGGCATTTATCATTCCTTCTTCCCCCAACCCCTTGAGCCTTGACAAAACAAGAACGTATACTCAGTCCTGGCTACTGAATCAACAGCCAAGTACTCCCTTTGAAGAAAACTGACTAGCCAAAAAGGAAAACAAAGAGGCTGCCACAAAATAATGAAAGAAAAGTATTTAACATAATCAGAAGGATAACTACTGTATCCAGTCTTCCCCAATTTAGTACCTTTTCTCCATGCCTTTGTTTCCCCTTTTAACATAGGGACTTGTCTCCCACCGTCAGCCTGATACATGGAAATTGGGCTTGTTTTATGACTAAGGCTACGAGAGTTGGTCACTGAGGTCATGGATTCCGTGATTTTTACGTGACCTCCATGACTTTCTGCCCCAGGCAGTGGGGTTCAGGCTTCAGCCCCGCACCACAGAGCTCCAGCTTCCATGATTTATTGCCCACATCCTGTCCATGACTTTTACTAAAAACCACCCGGGACAAAATCTTTGCCTTATTTGATGACTTATAAAGAGGACCTGAAAGTTTCTGTTTTTTTATAGGGTTTTGGGGTGGTTTTTCTCTGCTTGCTTTTTATCTTAGAAGAATCAGGCATATCGAGTCTTGTTTTCCCTGTTTGGCTGGAGGCCTACCTTGGAGGACCCAGGTACGTGGAGTGAGAACTCTCTGAGCTTTAGAGTATGTCTACACTGCAATCGGGCAGGTGAGTAGCTTGAATCTAATTAGCTCAGGCACCAGTAGAAGTGAAGCTATAGCAAAACAGGCTTCAGCACTGGCTGTACAAGCTTGCCCAGGACCCTGGATACTTACTTGGGCAGCCACCCTGCACTTGGATCTGTGCTACCACAGCTTTCACTGCTCTTGGCGTTCCTGTTAGCTAGATAATGATTAAAGTGATCTCAGATATGGGAGCTGCACTCACATCTCCAACTGCAGTGTAGAATGGAAGAGTTGGAGTCCTTCCAACAGTTTGTTTAGGCATTTTGATCAAACAGATGTTAAACACAGTGGTGAAAACATCTGCTTCTGAGCTACACTAGAGCTTCCCCCGTTGGTAATAAAAGTGCAACTTTTCCTGTTTTTCAACCAAAAAAAAAATCTCCTCATGTAGGTTTGGCCTTTGGTGCCCTTCTGCTCTGGTCTTGTCACAGAAATTGATTGCTGGTACGTGTGGTGAATAAACTATTCCTGCCTTCCTACTAAGTGCCCTGGAATGTCCTGGGAGACAGAAATCAATGAGCTCACCTAGATCAGGTCTACACTAGAAAGTTTTATCAGCATAGCTAACTCAGTTAGGAGTGTGGAAAAAACCACACCCCAGTTGACATAGCTTTGCCAGCAAAAAGCCTAGTGTAGACATAGGGCTTGTCTACACTTACAGTTTATAGCACTCTAACTTGCATGCTGGTGTGAAAAATACCCCCCTGAGCTCAGCAAGTCTGAGCTTGCTCCAAGCTCTGGTAACCGTGCTCCCCGCGCTCTGAGCTATTCCCCTCGTGGAGCTGGATTACCAGGAGCACTGGGAGAGCTCTCTCCCAGTACTCGCGCGTGACCCCACTCTCACTTCAAAGCGCTGCCGTGGGAGCGCTCCCACAGCAGTTCTTTGAAGTTTCTAGCGTAGACGTAGCCATAGTTATACCAGTGAAAAAGTCAGTTTGCTCATATAGCTCATTCTACTTGGAGAATTGGTTTAAGGTATAGCGGCAAAAGAGTTCTTTTGGTAGTATACGTTGTATCTCTGCTAGGGGAGGTTGCCGTGTAACTTTACCGTATAACTATGCTAGCAAACCCTTTTAAGTGTAGACAAAGCCAAATTAGATTTTCCAGAGCTGGAATGCCCAACTACTGGGATAGGGAAAGAGCTGTTTAAAAACGGCAGCATATTATCAGCAATAGTGAGAATTACAGAGGATGAGTTAGGTGAGTGGCGGGAAAGCGCTAGTCGGTATTTTGGACTTTTATCTGTGGCCTGTACATGTGTTGGAGGTACATTAATGAATTAAGCCTCACATTCCCCCTCGGGTGTATGGATTTTTATGCCCATTTTCTTAGACTGGGAGACTGAAGCCGTGTTCCTGCCCTGGAGGCAATAAGGGTGAGAGGGTCATTCAGTCTCTGGGTATATCTACACAGCAATTAAACACCCATGGCTCGTTCGGGTCAGTTGACTCGGGCTTGCAGGGCTCAGGACTGTAAAACTGCTGTATAGACATTCAGGCTTGGACACAAGCCTGAGCTCTGGGACACCACAGGGTGGGAAGGGTCCCAGACCTAGAGCTCCAGCCCGAGCCTAAATGTCTACACAGTAATTTTAGCCCCTCAGCCTAAGCCCTGCGAGCTCGAGTTAGCTGACCCGGGGATGCCACGAGTGTTTAATTGCTGTGTAGACCTACCCTCTATGGTCCAATCAGCCCTTGACCTCTTAGCTGGGACTGTCACCAAATGCAGAGTATGATGGTGGTTTTGTAATGTGGGCATCTCCCCAGTCAACCGCAGATTGAGGCCACCAACTCATGTCTCGCAGACTACAAACAGTTATCAGATGGGAATGACTTTGGGTCACTATTGACCTCAGCTGAATTTGCAGCGAGTGAGAGGGTTCGTATCTGGTGATCAATCCCCCTAAGCTCTCCAGAACTCCTGAAAGCACAGAGATTTAGCTTCATGCCACTGTTTCAAATGGTTAATGTTCTACAGCAGTCAGTGCTTTACTTCCCCTTAATACCACACTTCAAAGGGAAGCAAACAAAGCATTACTCTCAATCAGCAGACATCTACTATCCTTCCCCTTATCTCCTCTAGTGCATTAACCTTCCCTGAGATAGCTTTGTCTTGTCTTGTAGCTTAGATTGTCTCATAGGGGCAGCTCAGGGATTGAGGTCCGCATCTTGGCCTCCTCTATGCAGGAGCTACTACGGGGCCCGTTCAGCCCCTGGCACAAGCTAGAACAGTTCTGAGGGCTTTCCTAAATCACACCCCAGCTTCAATGGTTCCAGTGCGCCACTGCAGAATCACCAGAGTGCAAGTTTGCCCCAGCCATGCGCACACACTTCACTAGGCCCAGCCCAGGCTCTGCCTCTGCCTCTGATCTGCCCCCTACTCTTGCTCTAGAGTGTCCCTGCATCCAAAGCTGCCGCTGAGGTATCAAAGCTGGCTCTCTACTGTGTTAGGGGCCTTCTGTTCCAGGGATATTCCCTGGGGAGGTTTACACTGACTTACAGATGAGCCCTAGTTTCTTCTTTCTTTAGAACCTCCTTTCGAATGCAAGGCAGTATTGTTTGGTGGTTAGAGCAAAGGACTGGTATTTGAGAGATACGGGTTTTCACTTCAATTCTGTGTGCCTCAATTACCTCATCAGTACCATGGGCAGAATCCATATGTAGGGGGATAATCCTTGGCTAAATGGTGCTAAATCACTGAGGATGGTAGCTATATCTTATCATATGTGCTACCCACCTGCTTTTCAGTAGCAGTGTTCAACCTCGACTATGCCATTGCTCAATGGTGCCATGGCAGAGCCTAGGTGGCATGCCACACAGACCTCTCAACCCACATGGAACTGTATGATCCTGTACCATTTGTTTTCTCTTCTTGGAGCAACACAATCCCATCAAAAGCACCGTTCCACTCCTAAGCAGCCACTTTGGTTGAAATGATACATAGAATTATGAAACACCCAGAGTACCATGATATGATGGGGATAAACAGGCCTGGCTTCTGTTAAGGAAAGCTGTGCCTCATTAATGAGTTAGATCATCTCAGCAAAAGTGTGATTAAACAAGAACTAATTAATGCAATTTCTTTGGACTTTAAAAAAAGCGTTAACTAAATTAACTGAGTCTATTAGGGAAACTAAGAAGTTAAGGGGCGAGAGGTAAAATACTGTCATGGATTAGAAACTGGCTAAGTGACAGAAAAAGGGAGTAAGAATAGATGATCAATTTGACTTCAATAAAATTCAGTGTTGTTTGTTCAAGTCACATCACAGAAACGCATGCTACCAAACACTGCAGCATTTACTACCTTTGATAGGAACCCGTTCTCTTTGTGAACGTAGACAGGACTTGGTAGAAAATGGAGCACAGTTGTTACATGTCCTTTTGACCTTCTAAAATATCTGATATTTTTGGACATTTTCTATGTTAACCCATCCTACATCAGTCTTTTGGATTACTACCTGGGGATAGGTTTATCTTCCAGCACAAACATAACTGCTTCATTGAGATATTTTCAATGACAGTGGTGATCCACAGGCATGCAGATAATAGAAAATTGGAGGAGTGTGTTTTGCATTTAGCAGCTGGGAACACAGTGCCTTGAACCAAAAACACATGCTTAAATCTAGCCCGCATATGAGTCCAGCTACTGGCTGCATGTTTCCCATGAGTGTTAAGCAATGCAGATGTGGAAATATTTCCCACATCCAGATCTCCCCAGTGAAAACCGTCTTGAAGGCAGGTTAGGTTTTGATTGCTTTTACTGCCCTGCTCAAGGAAATCCCAATGATAGAAGTTAGCCTCAAGACTAATGGGGCTTTATTAATAATGGGACTGCTTTCTTCTGTAGCAGTGAATGGGCATTTAATGTCCTGCACTACAGTCATACTGCTTCTGGCTGTGATCGTATCACATCTCATCAACTAAAGTGGAACCTTGTCAATAACTGGATGGGAGTGGAGAGTCCAAGTAAGAAAATCTAGGGTGCTGGACAGAGTAGGTTTGGTTGATCAGTAAGTGGCAATCTTACGTGTAAAACCCCAGCATGGTGCTAGGGAGCCTTGTACTGTTGGAGAAGCCATCCTCCAGGTGATATGTAAACCTGAGGTTCTGATCACTGGTGTTTAGTAAAAAACCTCGTGGAATCTTTGGAAGGCATGGAAACCTTGCATCCTGGCTGGACCTAAATCCACTAACTGCATTTCCCCTTCCTAAATTCCCCCTGTAGTTCTGATTGGATATAAAGCATTCCCCTTTACAGTGGCATGGGGCCAGAAATGTAGCATTGCTGTGTGTTGTTGGACAGCTGCTGTGGGTGGAATGAAAGACGCTGTGCAAATGTAAGTCACTAATTATCATTAACTGCATTTGCCATTCATAACTGTGAGCAGAGGTGACCTCAGTCAGTCCTCTCAGTAACGACTGGCTAACTGGTAGAGTTATTCAGGCCCCATTGATCTAGAAGAGGAGACAGCAGCAGCTCTTCATTATACTAAACTTTTCAGCATAGGTAGTTTCCATCACATTTTTCTGACTTGAGAAATGCCGTCATTTTTATATTAAGGAGAAACCCCCTAAACCATTTCCAGGGCATTTGACCCATTTTGTGGCACATCAAGGGAGAGTTGGGTCCCCAAGCTGATGGAAGGCAGAAGGGGCTTAGCAGAGAGCAGGGGTACCACTGAGAGGGAGATCAGGGCGTGAGCTAGTCTTGCTAAAAATAACAGAGGATGGGAGCACTGAGGGCAGCATGTTGCCGCCTTTCCTGCATACCCATTCTTTGGTTCCCACTGCTGGAGCTAAGGTAAGCCCTATGTTCCCCCATTGTTTGTGTTTGTTGTGGTGTTTTGAGGACTGTGGTGGAATTGCCAGCTACCACTTTGACTGGGGAGGGGGAGTGGAGGGTCAAGGGTCAGGTCCTGATCCTGTTTGCAGGCTCTGTCGGGAAGTGTGCAATTCATCTGGGCCTAGTCTGCAGACAGATAGCCAGCTTAGAGTAAGGTAGGGTACATTGTGCCTCTCTGTTTTAGGGAGCAGCCTGCTTTGTCTCCCTCTGTTGGTTCTCGTGTTTTATTGTTCTAATTCTAAGAAATAAAGTAGTGTTACATTGCAACCTTCCGGCAAGAACATTTTATGTTTTTAGCTAACCTCTCTGTGTATATGCAATAACACTTATAGACCCAGCCATCTTATAACCTTTAAAGATGTTTCACTCCTAGAGATAAACATGACTGAGGTTTGCTCTTGAGCGTCTAAGCATCATGCTGCGACTAGACGGAGGCCTTTGTGTACCTTAGGATTTCAGCCACTAGTATAGCTGCACAGATGTAAATCATATCTATGTTAGCGGTGGTATGCAGATGGTGCAGCTACACAGGTGGCTGAAATCTCAGTTGGCCAAGCCCAAGCTTTCTCCAGCTATTGCGTCAGGAGGAAAGAGAAGACCTTGTTGTGCATAATTTGCAGCACTAAAATCACTTCCCAAATGGGGGAAAAAATCTATGTCCAAGAATGAAGAAACAGGAAAAAGCCAGATTTGTCAATGTGTAAAGGCAACATTTAAAGGACACAATAAGTTCAAACTGTTAACTACCTTTGAAATCTGTAGGGCATGATTATTTGGAGAGACTAAATGTCAGTATTTCTGTTCAGCAGGGCTCCTCCCTCTTACCTGGAGATGGGCTAAATTGGGGCTTGTTTTGATTTTATATAACCACATTGGTTAGGATTTGTCTTCATAAAACAACAAGTGGGTTTGGTTGGATCCAAGTCCCAGTTTATCCAGACATCTAGAATTCAGACTAAACTGTCCCAGTATTGACCCATGTCAGCTAAAGAGGGACAAGTTGGTATGTATGGAAAACCTCCAGTCTCCTCCTAGACTAGACAGAGAATGGGAATAAAGAGGCCAGGCTCAGGCCAGTAAAAGGCAGGGGTGCGAAGTGAGCAGAAAGCTGTTTGTTTGTTAAAATTAAGTGCCTTGATTCCATTTGGTTGTTTATTTTTTGATAGGTGAGTTTAATGGCCCAAACTAGGTCTCTGAGGTAAACACCTCATTGCAGTGTTTGGAGGCTGTGGGTGGGTCTAGGGATCAGTTTAGTGCTGCTGTTTTCTATGGCTGGGTGATTAACTGGGCAGCAGCAGCATGATGGCGACACTCTCAAAGCTCTTTGCAGGGAGATCAAAGAGAAAATTTGTTTTCTTTTAGTTTACACTGAAAACAACGTAGCAGATTTTAGCCCTGTGCTTTGATTGTAAATGGAAAGTAAGTAAAGAATAGACCAGTGATTCTCAAACTTTTTTTGTTGTGGACCACTTGAAAATTGCTGAGGGTCTTGACAGACCACTTAATGATCTTTCCAAATATTGTTTGTACCATTAGCTAACTATTGTAAAGCGCTTTGGATAAAAGTGCTGTATAAAAAAAATTAATAATAATTAAGGTATTTTTGTTCTACAAATAAAAGCACACAACTCATATTTTAATATCAGTAGTCTTACCTTTCTAATGCGATGGATGTACCCTCTCTCCCCTGCTGTGGCAGCTCCCGAGCTGGGGTTGGGAAGGAGAGGGGTCTCTCCCTAGCAGCCGGAGTCCTGGAGCTGGGGAACCTCATCTCTTTTTCTGGCCGCTTCAGCCCTGCACATCCCAAATCCCCCCCATCCCCTCTTCTCACCCCACTGCCCCCTCCCACCTACCCGCTATTCCCCCCAAGGCCAGCACCTCACCTTACATGTGCATCTTCTCCAGGGTCCAGGCACCTAATTTGTGGAACCACGCCTGTGCAGCTCCACTAATTAGGTGGGTGGCCCTTCATTCTCTCGTGTGCGGCCACCCAGGCATGCACCTTAGAGGGAACTCTCCGCGGACCACCTGAATGGAGCTCGCGACCACTGGGGGGCCACGCACCACAGTTTGAGAACTTCTGGAATCGACAATATAACAGGAAGGAGGGTGGAGCACTAGGGACTAGAGCATGTGACCAAGAGTTAGGAATTCTGGGTTCTCTTCCCAGTTCTCCCATTGATCAACTGCATCTACTCCGAGTTTTGGGGGCAGTCTCCCAGCATTTCACTTGCTCCACTGGTCGTGAGTGGTAGTGTCCACTCAGCACCACTGTTTTTAACCACTCTGGGTAGGTCTACGCTGCAATTAGAAGGTGACTGCAGCACAGGCTGGCTGCTCAAGTACATACTGAGGGTCCTAGGTGGGCTCGTACAGCTTGGTCTGCCATGACACCACTGCTATTGTTATTCAGGCTAGCTAGGTGAAAGCTAGCCAGGGTACATCTACAGGCTTCTGATTGCAGTATAGCCAGACCCTGTATCAGATGAAGTCTAGATGACACATTGTTTAATATGCCAGTGGCCACCAGAGCCCTGTCTACACTAGCACTTCCATCATTGCTTGCACAAGTGGAGCTACACTGGTGATTCTGTAACTGCAGATTTCCCCAAACAAGGCTACTGTAGGCAGAACTACCATGTGACCGTGAACGAGTTGCTTAACTTCCGCATTCATTCTCCCATTTGAATAAGGTGAGAATAATATTTGAACCTTGCAGAAGGGTCGCGAAGCTTAATTTTAACTATTTTGTCAAGTGAGATCCTTGGATGAAAGATGCACGACTAGACACACAATAAGAAAAGGAGTACTTGTGGCAGGTTAGTCTCTAAGGTGCCACAAGTCCTCCTTTTCTTTTTGTGAATACAGACTAACATGGCTGTTACTCTGAAACTAGACACACAATGTTATTACTTGCATTGTGGATTCTGTAAAAACCATGACAGCCCTAAAATCACAGGATCTGAGGGGTTTTTTATGTATCCTTGATTTCCCAGCATCCTCTTCCATTAGTCCACTACCCTCTTTGTATAAAGAACATACAGTATAGAATACAATAAGTAATTATAAAAGGAAATAGGATAAGTGTTAGCTTAACAAAGGTAGCCTTCTCGTAACTAAGATTTCCTTCAGTAGGTTACGTCCATGGATTCAGTCACTAGAAAAAAAGACTTGAGAACACGTCTTTTAATGTGAATTTAGTGTTGGTGAAAGTGAAATGTTCGCAGCCCCTGGAGACTTTGTTTATCCACAGAGCAGGTATAGAATCGGTAGCCGTGGAGCAAGCTTCCTTTATGCTGTCTTGCCACTGTGCCACCCCTGTCTAGAGAAACCTGGGGCTTGTCTGCATTAGGATTTTAGCTACTGATGTAAACTGTGATTTGTAGGAAATGCCTAGCTGTCAGTGTAAGAAGTAATCTATCTTTTATAGGTCCCATTACCACAATGTCTGAGCAGCTCGTTGTCTCTAAGGGTGTGTCTACACTGCACTTAAACATCCATGGCTGGCCTGTGTCAGCTGACCTGGGCTCAGGCTGTGGGGGTCGTAAAATTGTGGTGTAGACATTCAGACTTGAGATAAAGCTCTGAGACCCTCTCCCCTCATGGGGTCCCAGAGCCCAGCCTCCAGCCCATGCTTGAATGTCTACCCTACAGTATTATAGCCCCATGCTCCAGAGTCAACTGTGGGAGTTTAATTCCTGTTTAGACATGCTCTAATGTATTTACCCTCATACACAGGCACCCACTCTGTGGGTGCTCCAGGGCTGGAGCACACATGGAAAAAGTTAGTGGGTGCTCAGCATTCACTGGCAGCCAGCTCCCCCTCCTCCCCCGCAGCACCTCCTGCCCACCAGCAGCCCCACTGATCAACTCCTCCCCCTCCCTCCCAGCACCTCCTGCATGCTACGAAATAGCTAACTGCGGCATGCAGGAGGCACTGGAAGGGAGGAGGGAGGAACAGGGACAGGGTGCGCTCAGAGGAGGGGTTGGGAGGGGGCGGGAAGGGGCAGAGCTGGGGGTTGAGCACCCCCAGGGCCCAGAAGAAGCCAGCACCTGGGCCCTCACAGCACCCCTGTGAGCTAGGGAAGTGCTGTTATCCCCATTTTGCAGCTGAGGCACAGAGAGGCTAAGTGGCTTGCCCACAGGAACTTTGTAGTGGAGCAGGGACCTGGACCCTGGTTTCACTAGCCCTAGGCTAGCACCTTAACCACTGGGCTATGCTTCCTCTCTCAAGACAGTGCAGTCTCAACAGCCTGTTCAAATCTTGGTGTCTATGACAAACTAGCTAGGGACCGATTGTGAGTGTGGCTTTTGTGATGTGAATATTTGAGACCGAAATCTCACTTTATTTAAAATGAAAAGGAGTACTAGTGATAATCAAGGTGGGCCATTTCCAGCAGTTAACAGGAACATCTGAGGAACAATGCAGGGGGGGACAACTATTTCCCCATATTTATTTCCCCCCCACTGTTCCTCAGACGTTCCTGTTAACTGCTGGAAATGGCCCACCTTGATTATCACTACAAAAGGTTTACTCCCCCCCCCCACCCCGCCGCTCTCCTGCTGGTAATAGCTCATCTTAAGTGATCACTCTCCTTACAGTGTGTATGACAAACACCCATTTTTTCATGTTCTGTGTGTATATAAATCTCCTCACTGTATTTTCCACTGAATGCATCCGATAAAGTGAACTGTAGCTCACGAAAACTTATGCTCAAATACATTTTTTAGTCTCTAAGTTGCCACAAGTACTCCTTTTCTTTTTGCGAATACAGACTAACACAGCTGCTGCTCTCTGAAACCTGTCACTTTATGTAGACCACTGAATTGACCATGAGGTGCTAACGACAACCAGGCATTAACAACCTGTGTTTGATTTGAACCATCAACCCAGTTACAATCCAGGTCAATAAATACAGGTGCTAGAAGGGACAGACTGCAGCCTACTACCATGCCCCAGAGCCATCTAGACGCCATATCAGCTTGATTTTGAATGCAGAACTATTTCCCTTCCCTCCATTCTGCCTGGTAAACCTGGTATCATCCCATCACATGGGTGTCACAACACGCAACCGTGGTTCTAGGTTAACACTGAAAGGAGTGCAACAAATCATTGTTTGGAATGCATTGCATCTGCAACATCTGTACAGTACCATTTGTCAATGCAGAGTTGGTTCCTCCAGGTCCTCTACCAGCATTGGTTGTAATGTTTGGTAATGCACCAAGTCTTTAGCTCTGGACCAGCTGCAATCTAAAATAGTTTCTTCCCAATGTAATTGTAAATTCTTCAGAGCCGGTACCATGTCTTCCGGTGTGTTTATCTAGAGCCTGGCACAGGGAAGCCCTGTTCCCGGGCCAAGGTAACTTATAACGCTATGTGGATGGGAAACTTCAACTGTCACAATGACTCTGGCTCAACTGGTCCCTGTAGCCCCATCCCACAATGCAGTGCCTTACAGCTGGAAGCTACCCAAAGCCCCTGTTCCCAGCAGATGCTGGGAGAAAAATGTTTCAGGATTTACTTGCACTACAACAGTTACTAGGTGAGCTGTGTGCAGAGGCAAATGGGTTGCCAAGTACATTGTTGGAAGGACAAGCCAGCACCTGCATAGTTCCACTGAATGCATCCGATGAAGTGAGCTGTAGCTCACGAAAACTTATGCTCAGATAAATTGGTTAGTCTGTAATGTGCCACAAGTCCTCCTTTTCTTTTTGCGAATACAGACTAATACGGTTGCTACTCTGAAACCTACATAGTTCATGTAACTCATGCCCTGGCAAAGTTTTTCTTGCTTAGTACAAACACCATTTAAGAGAAGAGGTTTGCCCTGATGTTGCTAAGCAAAATATCCTCTGCCCCACTGTGACAGGGTCCCTGGGGTGTAAACTGGACTGTGGGATCTCTGAGCCCTCCAAACCCACTAGCCTGGGCTGTCTCTCTTGATGCTAATGTCAAGCTACAAGCCTCTGACAGGCACTGAACTTACACAGCCATCCACAGGTAGGGACACACCCAACCGCTCTAGGAAGGGGGAGGGGGGCGTAAGGTGTAAATCCAGCCCTGACTTAGACCACCAGCCAGGCCAGTTATATTGGCAAAGCTGTGGAGGTCCTGTCACTCACAGCAACTGCACTGAAGTGTACAGGGAGATAACTATGTGCCAGGCTAGGCCTCGGGCAGAGGTGAGACCCCCACTAGCTGCCATGGTTACTGATGTACAGACAAAAGCTGTGTTTAGAGCCAGCCATGCCAGCAACTGGTTAAAAACTGAGCTTATTAAAGTTGCAAAGTAGACAGGGCCCTAGAATGTTGGCATTCCACTGAATAATTAGCATAATTAAGCACAGGCAATCTAAGAAACCAGAGCTGGGGCTCTTTATAGAGTGTCCTCTTTATGTCTCACCCACCCCCCTTTCCCAAGATGAGCCTTTTGTTTACTCCTTGTTCACAACAACAGTAGCACTTAGCAATTCTCAGCTTCAGAATGCTTTCCAAATGCTCATTAATTCAGTCTTTCCCAACCTGGCTTTTTCAGAGGCTTTCTATCCATTAATTTTCTCTCTGGTCCCTTTTCTCCATATTTCACTTTCTCTTTTCTGTATATTTTCCTCCAGGGGAGTACTTTTTCTTGCTTCCCCTGTACATCTCAGAAATATTACTGAGAAGTGCTTGGGGGATCTCAGCTCAGCTTACAAAGGCTGGAGCAGGTCCACTTTCCTATGAAGAAGTGGTGAACTAAGTAATGAGCTTACATTGGTCAGGCCTCACTCCTGATTCCCACCATATGCCTGCTCTGTGCCTGATTCTTGCCACCATCAGTAACCATTCCTGGCTCTGACCCCTGGCTCCAACTTCTGACTTTGGCTTGACCCTTGGCTCTGGAATTTGGTCTCTGACCCTCAGCCTGAATCACTGGCTCAGTCCGTAACTGGCGCTTGACTCTGATGCTGACCCTCGTCTCTGCCTACATCCTGGTCCCTGACACAAGGGTGGAAAGGTTAGCGTAGACGTGCCACTTGCTTTTTTACCACTGTGTGACTTGAACTTGCTCAGAGCAGCCCTCCATGACATAGTGGTAAACATACTGGTACTGGTCACACAGGTGCTCTCACCTTGCTACCCCATGCAGATCTGCCACAGTGGAAGAACTTCACAAAGGCCTGTGCAGACAGTGTCCATGTGTTACTGAAAACTGGGAATGTCCCTGTTTTCTGGGTCTGTCCCAGAGTTCCTGGGGATGGTTTTGAAACCCTGGAGAAGCTAGCAGCCAGCTGTGTGCTGAAAAGGCCACCAAGTTGGCTGAGTGCACCCCCAAGGATCGCCTCCCACCAGGCCTGGCATGTGTTGTCACCCTCCACAGCCTCCTAGTGAGTTCCCTCGCTTCACAAGTCCTGGAGCCAGCCCTCTCCTCAGCCAGAGGGAAACCCATTAGGTGGCAGGCTGGGTGAGGGAGGAGGAAACCCTTTTCTCTCTCTTCTCCAGCTGCACAAAGGCTCCTGAGTAGGGACCATCGTTCCGTTCTGTGTTTGTACAGCGCCTCATACAAACGGGTCCCAGGCCACAACTATGCACTATAGTAATACAAATAATATATAATAGTGGAGAAAGACATTTTCTTTAGCAGAAAGCTTAAAGTCAGGGAAATAGCAAAAAACTGGTGGGGGAAGAGCCTTAAATTCCTTTGAGAAGGGACTGCCTTTTTCTGGGCCTATGCCTCAGTGTGAGAATTTGTTTCAGGGCCTTGAGCAGCACAGTGCAAGGCAGGAGACTTAGGCTGTCGTCTTAGCTCTGCCATTGATTTGGCCTCTCTGTTGCTCAGTTTCCTCATCTGCTAAACAAAGATGATAATATTGGCCCCCCATGAGCATTGGGAGAGCCAATTAGCATTCAGAAATGTTTGGATACAAATATGGCTTGTTTCCTGAAAGGTCTGGGATTCAGACTCTCAGCAACCATCTCCCACGCTTGAAGATAAAGCCTTTATTGGATCAATTAGATGGTTGCACCACCACAAAATATAAGGACATACCATTGTGGCCTTGTGCAGGGATTGAGAACATAGGGAACAGTTTGATGATTTCCCACAAAAGCTTTCAGATAAGTTTAATGCCCTGAAATAATTACATTAGTCCCCAAGACAGAACTGATCTTCAAGCAAGCGAAACTGAGAGGCTCTGCTTAAAATGATTGAGTCATTCACCTTTAGGTTGCTGCAACCAGGGCCGGCTCCAGGCACCAGCATTCCAAGCAGGTGCTTGGGGCGGCAGTTTGAAAGGGGCGGCAGTTCCTCCAGCCATGGCGGCAAATCGGCAGCAGCTTCTTCCTTTTGCTGTCCACGGCGGCAGTTTTTTGTCATTGCTTGGGGTGGCCAAAACTGTAGAGCGGCCCAGGCTGGAACCACGTCAGTAACCATTGGCCTATATGAAATGAGGTGGTAGGAATCTCAGTCCAGTTCCTAATGGAGAAGAATCTGTAGCTCAGAACAATTATGGTCACAGCTGGTAACAGCTTTACTGTCTCAGCAAAGAGGTCAAGTGTTGGGTGTGCCTGGAGCCAGAACTCACCTTTCACACACATCCCGAGAGGTGGCCCCTTGAATTCAGCAGTAGGTCAGCTGAAGTGGGAAAAAACAGGGGAGACATCCCTTTATGTGACATGTCCCCCTTGCACTCCATCAGGAATGTTGATGCTATTGTAAGTTTAAGTTACCTTACCATTGCCTCAAGCTGCAGTAACAACGCTTTCCCTCAACCCCTCAGTTGTGAAGTAGGAGAGGAGAGCTACATATGTACAGTGGCTGAGTGTTTTGTGTGACAATGGTGTATAGTCAGGGTTGGTGAGGCCTAGTCCTGCCATGCAGGAGGCCAGAGATCTGTGGTAGGGTTGCCAGGCATCTGGTTTTTGAATGGAGCACCTGGTTGAAAAGGGACCCTGGTGTCTCCAGTCGGCAGTGCAGCAGGGCTAAGGCAGGCTCCCTGTCTGCCCTGGCTCTGCATGGCTCCCAGAAGTGGCCGGCATGTCCCTGTGGCCCCTGGGCAAAGGGGCGATCAGGGAAGCTCCGCATGCTGCCCCCGCCTTAAGCACTGGCTCCGCAGCTCCCATTGGCCGGGAACCACAGTCAGTGGGAGCTGTGGAGGTGGTGCCTCTGGGCACAGGCAGTGCACAGAGTCGCCTGGTTGCATCTCCGCCTAGGGGCCAGACGTGCCAACTGCTTCCAGGAGCAGCGTGGAGCCAGGGTAGGCAGGGAGCCTGCCTTAGCCCTGCTGCACTGCTGACTGGGAGCTGCCTGAGGTAAGCACCACCCAGCTGGAGCCCAAACCCCAAGCCCCCTGCCCCAGGTTGAAACCTCCTCCTGCGCCCTGAACCCCTCATTTCTGGCCCCACCCCAGAACCCCCCCCACAGCTGGAGCCCTCACCCGCCCCAGCCCAGTGAAAGTGAGTGAGGGTGGGGGAGAGCGAGTGATGAAGGGAGAGGGGCTGGAATGAGTGAGGGTTGGGCCTCAGAGAAAGGGCGGGGCAAGAGTGATCGGTTTTGAGCAATTAAAAAATTGACAACCCTAATCTGTGGGACGTGGCCTTTGTCCCTTCCTCCTCCTGCATCTGCTCTGCCAGTGGCCCTGAAGCTGATGCAGGGCAGCAGTAGGCAGGGCTCAGGAGCCAGGGGTCTATCAGGGCTGGAAAGGGACAACTTGTGAATCCATTAAATGCTTCACAGAGATAAATAAGTAATAGCGGGGGGGGGGGGGTTTGGAATGCAGAGACAGAAAAGAATGACGTGACCTTTTCATTTCTTACCAAGAGGGAAAATTCCACTAGGGATAAATGGGCAGGAAAAGGCCCCAATCTCCTTCCAGTCACAGCTGGCTGACAGGAGATTCCTGTTCTGAAGGCGAGGGCTAAGCAAAGGGAGCCTGCTGGGGAAATGAGATGGGAAAGGGACAAAGACAATGTCAGAAGTGGAGTCTGGACTCCAGCCTTATTTTTTAATTGCCCCTGCCCAACCCTCTCAACAAGTCAAAGATACATTTTTAGTGGTCCCACCTAGGTCTTCTGGTTGGCTCCTCATCAAGGTGAATGGGGTAGGTAAGCAGGTTTTTGTTGTGCTGTTTGGCTGGAGGCTGTTTCCTGTGCAGGGCCAGATTAATGGGCTCCGATTACACTGCTGAATAGTCTGCACAAGGGGCGAAACATAGACGGTTCCTTTTTCCTTTGGGAAAGACCAAGACACTGTGGGGAACAGCACAAATGCTGGCCTCAACATCCCACTTTGTGCTTGTTCCCATGCTGCCTTTGCACCTGGGGGAGCCCCTCTCTCTTGCTCCTCCTTCAAAGCATTCCATAAACCCCTGTCTTTTCCATGACACATTCCCAGGAGAGCTGCCTCTTTGTACTGCATTGTCTTATATTATCCTGCCCTGTACCAGCCAGTACCTGTGGGACGGAAGCCCTTTGGGGCAGGGAACATATTACTTGCTTGGCACAGCTCTCTTGCTGTATGGTGCTCTATACACTTACAATACTGCATGCCTGTGATTTTCCACTAGTCCCGCCTGTGAGCTCCTTCGCTCTGTCTGCTTTCCAAAGAGGATGTTGCTTCGAATGTCCCATCTGCACTGATCAACCATATTCAGGCAACACACACTTAACAAACATGCCAACCAATCAAACAAACAAAAAATGGTTCTGTCTTGTGCCGTAGCTGAGATCAAGCTTTGTATTAACCACAGGTTTGGACTGGGCTAAAGTGCAGCTCTGCAGCACATTTCCAGGAAAGTGGTTAAAACAAAGTTCAGTCATGTCTGTGCTACAAAATCAAACTGATGCCATATTTTTTTTAATTAATTTTAAGTTACCATAACAGAAATCATATACTTGGTATACAGTTTGCAGCAAATAATGGCACACAAATCACAGCTATAGAGATGTGAATTTGACCAGTTAAGACCAAAGTATATTTTATGGGCTTTATTGAGTCTAAAACCCAGAATAAAACATCTTCTAATAGAAATGCCAACAGACCCATCATTACATTGTGGTTGCTGGATGATGCTATAAATATGTCTTTGGGTGCTACAGCAAGAAGTATCACTATATTTTAAAATTATTCCTCCTTTAAAATGAGAGGATTTTTTGTTATTACTCATTTATATTGTGGTAGCATGTAGTAGCTCCAGGCATGGCCAGGGCCCCTTTGTTTTAAGTGTTTATTTTCTGGCACATTTCTTGCTTTTAAATAAAATAAAATAGGTACGACGAATCTTTGTTGATTCCTTTAGTTTATTTCCCATTTAAGATCCTACATTTAGAACCTCAGAGCTTATCCTCAGTATTCAAAGGGCAGCATAACTTTGGTTCCTGTTGAATTTTCCTTGTCTAAATACACATAATAAAAGGCATCTATATGTCTAAATATTTAATCTTGTTTTTGTCTTCCTTCTTGGCATAGCCTATTCTGATGAGTAAGCTTTCTCAAAAGCAAGGGTATCCCGTACTCCAACGCAGCATGCTCAGATGTTGGGGAACTGACCACGTTTTAACCAGATCCCGACATGACTGATTTTGCAGTATCAAAGAGAAAGAAGAGACCACCTCATTAAAGAAGTTCCTCTTGCAATGCTGAACTGAATAAAATCTGTCACTAAACTGAACTCAAAACATTAGAGAAGCAGTTGACTGTATCCCTATAAATAAGTGGGAGATGCTGCTCTATAGTGCTTAGAATAGGGGACAGGGAGTCAATACTCCAGAATTTTAGGGACAGAATCACTGAATTCCTTAACAAATCACTTGACCTCTCTGTATCTTAGGGCTTGTCTGCACTAGGAAGTTTTACCATTATACTATACCAGTATATTTAAATGTGATTAATAGCTTTAGCAACTTCCTAAGGAAATAAACAGAGAGAATCAAAGTCAGCATTGGTGTAACTCCATTTGATTCTTTTATCCTTAGGACAGCGGTTCTCAAACTTTAGCATCCCAAGGACCCCCATTTTGATTTAAAATTTTTTGCAGACCCCCAAGTCCCCTGCTCAGCCACAGGCCCTGCCCCCACTCCACCCCTTACCCCAAGGCCTAACCCCTGCCCCACCTCTTCCCACCACCACTCCAACCCTGCCCCTCCTCTTCCCCACCTCTTTCTGCTCCCTCCCCGAAGCGTGCCCCATCCCCCGAGTGTACCCCATCCCCACTCCTCACTCTTCCTCCCAGTGCCTCATGCATGCCAGGGAACAGCTCTTCCGTGGCATGTGGGAGGGAGGGGGAGGAGTTGATCAGCAGGGCCAGAGGCCCCGGACATGATTTCTCCCCCACCCCTGAGTGCGTCCAGTCCCCGCTCCTCCCCCTCCCTCCCAGCACCTGCTGCATGCCACTGAACAGCTGTTCCCCCGGTGTGCAGGAGAGACTGAAAGGGGTGGGGCAGAGTTGAGGGAGGATGGGGGAGGAGTTGATCAGCAGAGTCCCCGAACCCCTGTTTGAGAAACGCTGCCTGGGAAGATTCTGAAGATTAAGGCTGGTATTTTTCAGGGTGCTTAAAGCCTGGCCTATGTTAGTAAATTTACCAGCATTGCTATATTGATTAGAAGTATGAAGAAAATCCCAACCCTAACTGACATAGTTATGACAGCAAAAGCCCTAGTGTACGTGAAGTTACACTGGCAAAAAAGTCCTTTTGCTGGTATAGTTTATTCCATTTGGGGGACAGGTTTAAGTTACGCTAGCAAAAGCACTCCTGCTGATATAAATTGTGTCTCCACTAAGAGGGTGTGCCAAGATAGCTCTACCGATACCTCTATATCAGCAAATCCTTTTAAATGTACACAAGCTCTAGACTGATTAGGCACACAACTCCCTCTGAAGATTAGTGAAAACTGAGAACCTAATTCTTTTAGATGCCTTTGAAAATCATCTTAAACCAATACTAGAGGTGGGCTGAATCTTTCCCTTTGATGTGCTGGGGTGAGGGAAAGAGTGTGGAAAGAGCTACTTCTTGCTTGTGAAGTATCCAAGCACAATACCCCCTTGTCTACTCTCCTCTTCCCCGCCCCCAGCCAAGATGGCCTGCTTCCTGCTCACCCCAGTTGTGTATAAACATCAGCAGATCAGCACACACTTGGCACCAAAATGTCCCAAACAGCAGTGCCCTGTGACAGCTCACCTTGAGGAGTCCTGTCCTACCTTGGTAGGGTTCTTTTTGGAGAAGAAGTGCCCGCTAGCTTCTGGTTAGGGTAGCATTTGGCTTTTTAATTTCAGGCAGCAAAGCCCATGTTTTTATCTGCCACCTGGAGGGGCATCCCCTTGAGTGAAGGAACCTGTCAATGCAATGGAAATGAAGTGAAGGTTTTACAATGTTATACCAGTTGGTGAGGATTTCATTCCTGTTTTAAGATATACCTTTCTTAAGCCTCTTTCTTTCTGAGCTAATGGATTTGACTCTCAAAGAGCCAGACAGCTGGTTGTTAGCTTCAGCTCATCTTGGTCTTCATTTTCTTTTTGAATGAGTTTACATGTTATTCAAGTTTAATTACATTGCTGTGCAGATAAATTTCTTGGAAGCTTCCCCCCCCCCCAATCTCTTTCTGCTAAGTTTTTAATGATTCCCCACTACCTGCCTTCAGTTCATATAGATCCACTTTTATTTGAATTATAGGTGTCTTTTTAATTAAAAGAAAAGGAGTACTTGTGGCACCTTAGAGATTAACAAATGTATTTGAGCATAAGCTTTCGTGAGCTAGAGCTCACTTCATCGGATGCATTCAGTGGATGCATCCATTCAGTGTTAGTCTCTAAGGTGCCACAAGTATTCCTGTTCTTTTGCGAATACAGACTAACACGGCCGCTACTCTGAAACCTTTTTAATTAAAGGCATCTTGATTGCTTATTCAGATTGGCAAAGCTGGCTAGCAAGTGCAATAAATGGTGGATGATTGGTTGAACAAAGGGAACAATGGGGGAAGCCTGGTCAAACAGCTTCAACCATCGCCGTTATAATAGTCTGGAGTCGATGACTTTTTAGTTCCTAAGCTGTAAAAGGAACCTAAACATCCTTTCTGTGTCTGGTGACAGAGTGGCTCCCCGAGGCTCAGAGGGGAATAAAACAATAGTAGTGGCTGGGGCGTTAGCTGGCTGTTCTGTAATGCGCATTTATATCATCATTTGAATAAGTTTTGTGAGACAAAGTCTCTATTCCTGGTGAGGAAATGAAGCCCTGTATGGATGTCAATAATCTTCACCATTATACTGCATGTCTGATTCAGGGCTGCTCACAGGATAGATAAAATACTGACTGGGACAGGACTGGGAATGGGAGATGGAGCCTCTAGATTAGCCGTTCCCACACTATTGTACAGAAGCTTGATGTTCCAGCCATTCACTTCACAACCATTTTTTAAGGAGGTGATATGTGAACCAACAAAGCTTGGGACCCATTGCTCACTGGTTCAAATTATCCAGACTGGTAGTGGATTCAAGGGGCTATCATTCAGTGACTTCAGTATTGTTTCTAATGCACTGGGGTCCACCACAGCAAGGACTGAATGGGCCACAGAGACTGAACAGTCCTCTGACCCATAGTGGAGACGTGGTAGGACAGGGTGAGGAAAGTTTTGTCTGCTGTATGTATCAAGAGAGGAACTTGTTTCTAGAGCTGTAAGTCAGGCACCTTGTCTAATGTCATGTCTACAGTACAGGCGCTACAGGCTGCCGTGAAGGTCAGGCTGTGTCCACACTTGTCACTGCAGTGTGTAGCTATGTGTGGCAGTGAAAGGCTCTGGCAGCGGGGCGCTTTCGGAGACTATCCCCACTGCTGGAGCTTTTCTCTGAGGCAGGGAAAGGCTCCGGCAGCGAACAGGCAGAGGGACACTACGTTGGTAAAAATTGCAGTGTAGACATGAGAGGCACTACTTCGGCATGTAGACACCCAGGTAGGGTATATACCCTAAGGGTTCAGACGTGTAGGGCACTCTACTCACCGCCTACACTGCCATGTTTACCCTTGCCGGCTGTGCTTGCAGCGTATGTACGCCACGCTCCGCTCTAAGTGGAGACGTGTCTTCAGGTACTCATCTGGCCCCTGTGAGGGTAGTATCGGAGCACCTCACAATCTTTAATATATTTATCCTTGCAGCACCCCTGTGAAGTAGGGCAGTGCTATTACCTCCATTGTCCAGACGGGGAACTGAGGCACAGAAAGACTAAGTGACTTGCCCAAAGTCACACACAAAATCTGTGGCAGAGCTGGGAGTTAAACTAGGGTCTCCCAAATACCAGGCTAATGTCTTAACCAGTAGATCATCCATCCTCTCTGTTTATAATACCAAAAGACCCATTCAAACAGACATAGCTACAATGCTAGGGGATCGTGTTACAGCATAGTAGCCCCCTAACTATGTTACAGTCCTAGAGTGCTCTCGTGACAGTGCTGTGAAGTTTCCAGTGTAGCCACGCCCTTAGTGTGAATGCAGCTATACCTGTATAAAGGGGTCTTATACTGGTACCACTTTTTCCAATTCCCATTTGATAATAGCTATAGCAGTCTAAGCACCCTTTTCACCAGTATAACTGCATCCACTCTATGGGAGTTGTATTGGTTTAACTATACCAGTATAGTCAAAGCGGTACAACTTTTGTGTGTAGACAAGCTGTGATGGGATGTACTCCCCACACTGGCCCTCAGAGAGCTAAATTAGGCCAGGTGGGCCCAATGAGCCAATTAAGCACTAAATGAGGGAGAGCCTTGATTAGAAAGCAACTCATCTCTGAGAGAACAGGTGGGAACTTCTATAAAGCCAGGAGACTGGTAAATAGTAGGGGGTGGGGAAGAAGCTTGTAGTCTCCCCCCTTGGAGTAAGGGAGAAGGAAGTAGTTGGGGATAGGAACTGCTGGGACCTAGTAGGCGTGAGCTAACTAGCATAGGGTGACCAGTCAGCAAATGTGAAAAATGGGGATGGGGGGGCAATAGGAGCCTATATAAGAAAAAGACCCAAAAATTGGGATTGTCCCTATAAAATTAGGACATCTGGTCACCTGAAATTAGCAGGCCTGGAGAAACACAGTAGGAAGGAGTCTAGGGACTAGAGCAGTAAGGTGAGTGCAGCTGTGAACTTTAAGTGCTTGCCACGGGGCCCTGGACTGGAACCCTGAGTAGAGGGTGGGCCTGGGTTCCCCTACCAATCACTGCAGAGTGGTACTGCTTGGGGCAGTGAACTAGAAGACTGCCTGGGTCACTGCAGGAGTGATGGGGTCAGGGCAGCAGGATGGAGGACTGCACTATGCCGCTTGAGCAGAAAGACTTTGAAGGACTCCTGCCTGCTGCCGGGAGGGGAATCACAGTGTGACCTAGCTGAAGGGCTGAGTCACAAAGCAGCTGTGCTGCAATGCTGTGAGAGGGTGGAGAGCTGCAGTTGGCGGAAAAGAAGAAAGGGGGTGCTGAACTGGACAGAGCTATTCCTCAGAATTGCCCAAAGGAAGTGCCACCCAGAGGTGAGTAGAGCGCCCCGTGACACAAGCCCAGGGGAAAGCAGGATTGTTCCTAAAGCTACTTGAAAGAAACAGCACAAATATCTTCCCACATAGGCCCTTTCCACATCAAGGAGAGTCACACTGGGGTAACTCCATTGACGTAGCTCTACCAGTTCCAACAACTGATCTCGTCCTAATGCACTGGTGCAAAGTGGTGAGACACCTTGTGCAGCTAATTCAGTAACACAGAACTAGGCTGCATCTGGTAAGCCCTGTGTTGTGCCCGTGCATTGGGACTACATTGGGGTCTGCCCCGGCTGTCTACACGGGAGTTGTTAACACTGGTGGAGCTGAACTGGAGTGAGCAATAGTGGGGACCGGTTGAGAGAAATATACTAGATTGGGCCCAGCAAACAATCCAGCTAGTTCAGTGCTTAGGGGGATGTCTCCACCGCCGTCACGGGGTGTCACTGCAGGTCATGCAGATATACCTGAGCTAGCTTTAATCTAATCAGCGTGACTACTGAAGCAGTGAAGCCACAGCACCATAGGCTTCAGCGTGGGTTAGCTGCCCATGCTGCTGTGGCTTTGTTGCTCTGGTACCCAAGCTAGAGTGGCTGTTTCTACACTGCTACCATCACGCCCTGAGACTGCAGTGTACATGTAGTCAAAGGAAAGGAGTATAAACCTGTGTCCTTCTCCACAATGGTAAGGGAAACAGTGTTAGAATCCTGCTACCAATCACTTAATCATGGCTGCTGCTAGAGCATTTTTGATCCCTGTGTGAATAGAAACCATGAGGAAAGGGCTGGTCCAATTTGATCGAATTGGTCCAAAGTTTGGCTCATTGAAGGCTTGAGGCCAATATATTTACACACAAAATGGTACCTAAAGTTAGTCTCCTAGGTCCATATTTAGGCACTTCAATAAGTGACTTGACTTTCAAAAGTACTGCGCTCCCATCCTCACCTATTAAAAGCAATGGGAGATACTGAGCTGCTCAATTTTTTGAAAATCAGGCTGCTTATTTGGGAGGCTAAATATGGGCTTAGGACTCCTTGACCTTTATCTTGTATTGTTTTTTAAAAGAATACATGATGGCTGGCAGAAAATTGCCTCCAGTTATTTTCTAACTAAACCAACAGTGACAAATTAAAGTGGAATTATCAAAGGGTTACAGACATAAATTGGAAACCTTAGTCTGAAATCAGAAGTGGTAAGAATTACTGATCAGTTTTAATAATATCTTTGCTTTATCGCCTCCTGCTCTGCACTTTTCAATCAGATCTGCAGACACATTGGCTCATGTTTAATTAAAAACTAGGGATTCATTGTGAAACCCGTCATTCTCAGTTCCAGTTTAAGAATTAGTCTTGGGACATGCATATGTTTAATGAAGGTGACGCTGAAGGAGGATAGATCAGTTGTACTTAACGTAGTGTCATTAACACGAGTAAGTGGATCCACATCTATGTTGAGTGGACTTGCTGTTTTGCCCACCCCCATGTTAGCTCTGCATTCAGTTGAGTCAGCAGCAGTGACTTCTGGGCATGTATCCCAATGTTGTGAGCACCACTCCATATGATTCTGCTGAGTGGGAACATACAGGTGTAACCTTCAACTAATGTTCCCAAAGTTCTGACAACAGGACCAGCACTCAAAGCTGTCCATTCATGAAAACTTTGACACATCTTCCAACCACCAAGAGCTGGTGCAAAACTAAATGTTGCGATCTATGAACACTGATTATTAGATGCTGTAATTTTGGCCAAATATGCTCCTAGGACTGGCTGGCTCAGAGTATTTTATAATGGGGATATAAACCTAGAGAAGTAATGGGGTACACTCTCCAGGACGGTAGTGACTGAAAGTTGTAACCATCTGATTGCAGTTTAGCCTATGTGAAAACAGTTTGGTGATCTCAATCCAGTTCCCAGTGGAAAAGTGCCTCTGTCACAAAATCCAGGCTTGGTTATGTCCAAGTTAGGGAATACAGTTAAGGTCCTGTCTATGCTAACAAGATGGGCAAATGTTATAACTGGATCGCATATCTGTTGTGATTGAGATTGATGGGGCCATTTAGTGGTGGTGGTGGTGGAAGAAAGTCTCGATCAGACTTCTTTGGCTAGCGATTGGCTACATTCAGTGCTCATGGGGCCAGGGCCTGAGGTCTGGGTCTTGTTTTCTTTATCAGGATCTCATGGCCACTATTTCTTCTGAATTTAAAAAAAAAATTCTATCAAAAATACCTCCACCCCAGAAAGCTTGACCTTCCATCTGGTGTATTATATACATCTGATCTAGGCCTAACTTAGGTTGTCAACTTCTTGGGTCAAGGACTGTGTTGCCTTTTATGTTTGTAAAACACTGAGCACATGATGGTACCCAGTATTCCCAAGGGAGTCAGGGGAAAGAGGCAAGCGCAGCAGTTCATGATTTGCTTATTGGCGCTGTATAAATATCTTAGAACAGGAAAAATATGATGCAAAGACAGAGAATGCAATAAAAGATAAAAAGAAATAGGACAGCATATTAAGGGTCTGATCAGAACTGCTCCATGGTGGTTCCTTTAGCTTTCCCATCACTCATCCTGCATGCCACCTGTGCACTGTTCCCCAGCTCAGTTCTAGCCTGGAGCATATTCCCTTCTCACTTTGAATATTGGCAGTAATGGTTTTAAAGGTACAATACTTAAATTTCTGCAGCTACACAATTTGCTTCAGTGTTAACACATTTCCCTAGCGCAGGGATCTCAAAGTACTTTATTGGCATCTATTAACTAAGCTCTTAGCCCCAGTATGAGGGGTTATTAATAACTAAGTATATAATGATAAAGCCTTAATTTTTTATTTTCTGAAGGATTTTAAATGCATACACATGCTGAAAACTGGAGGAACATTGAGGCCTGGTCCATACGAGAGAGGTTGCACAATGAAATCAGTGTAAAAGCAAGTTACTGAATTAAGCTAAACCAATTTTAAATTAGGCTTAACCTGGCTTCAGTGCATCTAGGGGTTTGCACTTGTGCAACTAGATCCATTTAAAATGTATTTAATTAAATAAATGCAAATTGTCTATATTAGACAAGCTCTTAATTTTAAAGTATCAGTTGTTTGTTTTACATTAGATCACTCCTATCTCTCTAATATGTTACAACCCCAGAGCAAAACAGCCCTCCCCCAAACACTGGGGAAAACTCTGATTTAACTCTTTGATTTGTGGATCAGGCCCGTGGGTAACGCTAAGAGTTGTTTTGAAGTTCTTCATATCCTAGTTCTATCAAGGCTGGTAGAAGCAGGTCTGAAACCTCTATTCTATCTGAGTGTAGCATGTGCACCCTCAAGTTTATTTTAGTATTTGGCTGTTTCAGCTGAAGGCCCAGCTTTGCCAAGTGTCATCAATATTTGTCAGAATCTCTGCTACCACCCTTCCTGCATGACACTGATGACAAACTAATGATATTTTACTTATCTGTCCAACAAAACCCAGCCCTCTCCCTTGGCAAATGAGAGAATAGAACAATTGCAACACATCTGTCAGAGACTTGGGTTGAATTTCCTACTCTGTGACTTATTTTATTTGCCAGTGAAGATTCCCTGCAAGTAGAGTGCAGGAGTAGAGGCATAGGATATGGTCCTGATGTATTAATGACTCCCAACATTATTTTTATGGGGCTTCTCAGATTTTCGTAGTATTACCAGGGGATTGAATGTAGCAGATTTGGGAGGAGGGGTAATATAGTGGCCCTCATACAGATCATGTATGTCCAGTTAGGTCCCACTCCCACTAAAGTGTTTTTGAAAATTTGGGGGCGGCCTGTGCTTCCAGAGGACATAGTCCAGTCGTGGATGTGTTTACAGTGTCACGCTGTCTGGAGTGGCTTATGACCATGAGTGCATACCGCAAGGCAGAGACCCCAAACTGGCTGTATGTTCTATGATTAGATTTTACCAGCCCGGTAATAAATGTGAACTCCTGAAGCACTGTAACAGACTGGAATACCCAAGGGGACTATCTCGTCACCCAGGGAAGCAAGCTGGACCTAGTGATAATTGCTTGCTATACACCAAAGATCACAAAATATTCAGGTTACTCCCAGTTTCAGGAGACCAGAAACTTACCCCAGATCAGTTTGTACCTGAGATCTCGCACCAAAGAGAACTCTTGTAGCCAATCCTATAGTAAACTATCTACAGATTTATTAACTAAGAAAAGAAGTGAGGTATTACAAAGCTAAAGCAGGCAAGCATCTATACACAAATGAGTTAGTCTATAGGTTTCGAAAGGTGTTGTAGTAATCTGTCTGCTCTGAATGCCTTTTAGGCCTAACTCAGGTTGACCCTGGGATCTCTGCTTCTGTTGCATAGCTCCTCAGTCCTGTGAGAGTCCAAACCGCAAAAAAGATGAAAACATTTCTTGTTAGCTGTTTTTATTTCCTTCTTCCTGAACTCAAGCCTCTTCATGGGTGCAAGGGGGCAATTAACCAAGTCTTTGTATTGTGATGTCCCACAATGGCTCACTTATTTTTAATAACCCTTCTTGATGGGCAGGAGACAATCCCTCCTGACTGAGTTCACAATTTCCAAGCAAACATTTTTTTACGGTTATACAGCTAAACATTAAATATTACCGTATAGCATGTGATAAAGAAATTATATTTGAGATTAATGCATGCAACAACTTAGAAGCATCTCATAAAGTCTAAACACAGTGTTATAAGTCCAATACCTATCTTAACTATCCTAACATACCAGATGAAATCAACTAGTTTCCAGCAATGAGTTTGTCAGTGTTTGGCTGAGGCCTAAAGCCTTGGCAAGAGCTGTCACCTAGTCTGCCAGAGTCCCATCCGCCTCTGTTACTGACTGACCTTAGGTTAAAAGTGTCCATGTATTTTGGGTGCCGATCTTGACCTGGATTTTCAGCAATGCTGAGCAGCCACAGCTCCAGGTAATGGCAGCAGGAGTTGTGTGTGGTCAGTACCTCTGACAATCAAGTCCTTGGTGTCTCAAGTTAGACATTCACAAATGAAGGCACCCAAAATCAGAGTCCTCTCTTTTTAAAATGTTAGTCTTGGTCTCTGTCCTAGTTCTCCCGTCTTAAAAATGGGGAAGCAAAATCGGTAGGGGTCAAAACCCAGACTCTTGATGTGAACATCCCTGGACTCCAGAGGTGTTTGAAATTTAGTCCAAGATTTGGATTCAAAATTTGCAAATGGCTTCAATCTCTATCACAGACACAGGATCCAAACACTTCTAAACTTTAGCATCCAGACCCACATTTTACTGCCTTAACATCTCTTAGAATAATAATAATTACTTTTCTCTCAGCTGGTTGTGAAACAGATAGGAGCACAGGGTGGGTGGGAATCAGAAGACTTGGATTCCAATCCTTGTTCTGCCACTGACTCTATCTTCACTTTGACCTGCTAACACATGTTAAAAGGACAATTGCCTTGGCCACTCCAGAATTTTAGCTAATACAAAGTGTGTGTGGTTTTTTTTAAAAAAAACAAACCAACCCTTTCCCTTCCCCGTGACCTTGGATGTTACTGCTCCTCTGTGACTCAGGTTCTGCATCAGTAAAATGTAGTAAATATTTTTCCTTTGTAAAGTGTTGAGATCTATAGTTGAAAAAACCCTGTATAAATTCTAGGTTTCAGAGTAGCAGCCGTGTTAGTCTGTATTCGCAAAAAGAAAAGGAGTACTTGTGGCACCTTAGAGACTAACCAATTTATTTGAGCATGAGCTTTCGTGAGCTACAGCTATAAGTCTCTATAGTCTCTATATATAAGTCTCACGAAAGCTCATGCTCAAATAAATTGGTTAGTCTCTAAGGTGCCACAAGTACTCCTTTTCTTTTTGTATAAATTCTAGGTATTACTGGTGTTCACAAAGAGTTCTGAAGATGCAAAATGCTAAGTTTTCTCTGATAAAGGAGCAAAACATTTATAAGAATGAACTATCCATGGCACCCAACCCATTTTCTGTGTGCAGCTGTAAAAACCAACTGCTGCTAGATAACCCTTCATTTGATTTGTTTTTTAAATTCTTCTGGTTGGTTGGTTTTTTATGCTTGCTTCCATGTTATTATCTGATTTGGGGTTCCATGTTATTATCTGAGTCTCAGGACTCCCCAACACCAAACTCCCCATCCTGAGCCAAATTCATTAACGATATAACAGCATTGAAGCTGTCCATCAGTTCATTGTTTTGACTCCAGTCCAGTGCTTGTTTCTCTGGTTCTCCTGTAATATTCCTGGGCTTTGAAGTTTCAGTAACATTATTTGCAGGGCAAGGTAGACAAGCAATGCCACAGTTAATACATCAAGTACCGAGATACCATGGTGACGGGATCAAAGTGTGTGTGTCGAGGAGCCATTTCGTATTTGCATTGGGATTGATATGCTAAAACCCAATGGGGAGGAATGGAGCACACCTCCTTTCTTTGTTTCTAGATGCTGATGATGAGCACCTCCAAAGCTAGGTTAACAAGGCAGCAGTGCCTCTGTTTAAACAACGGAGTCTGCCCGTACAACGGGAAAAGGCTAGAAAAGTCAGTTTTATTAAACGAAAGCTTAGTATCTCTAGAAAACACAAACAAATAACATGTTAAGGGCAATTAGGTTGCAGCAAATCTTGATTATATGTTTTAGTCCCACGCAAGTTACTGAGCTCGCTGCAGGAGTAGCTGGGTGAAATTCTATGGCCTGTGTTACACAGGTCAGACTGGATGATCTAATGGTCCCTTCTGACTTTAAAATCTGATTCTTCTGAGAGCTTTTCATGGAACAGTATTTGTGCTGGACAATACACCCTAGGGTGACCAGATGGCAAATGTGAAAAATCAGGACAGGGGGTGGGGTAATAGGTGCCTATATAAGAAAAACTCCCAAATATCGGAACTGTCCCTATAAAATCGGGACATCTGGTCACCTTAATACACCCACTCACTTCCCCTTCCTTCCCTGCCTCCGTTTTTCAGATTTTCTTCTTTTCCCTGGCACACAAGTATCAGCTGGAGGTTCATGACAATGGTGAATAGAATGTAGGGTACAGTCCTGCACTGGCCAAAGGGATTGTCTAGCTACTTTTTCCCCTCTCTCTGATTAGGGATCTGGGGGGCTACTGTCACTTAGATAACCATTCTGTGGTACCAAGGCAGGCAGATCCCTGTTGTGGAGTGGGGAGTGAGTACACAGCAGGCAAGATGGCAGCATAGGGCTTACAAAAAGAACAGGAGGACTTGTGGCACTTTAGAGACTAACAAATTTATTAGAGCATAAGCTTTCGTGTGCTACAGTTAGCTTCCAAGTTGTGCTGTTTGGTTGATTGTGTTCAGTAGCTGATTCTTATTTTCTTATTTCCTTGTACAATATTCATGTCTGTTGCAAAGTGTGGTGGGAGAGGGCGAATGGAGGTTATAGTGAGGCTGCAGCCACAAAAAACATAGTCACCACCCATAGAACCAAAAAAAAGTCTTCAGCTCTGAGTCCCTGTCCATGTGTGCTGTACATGTAGGCTGAAGCCCTGTCTGCAGTGTAAATATAACCATCAGATGCCCTGGTTATAAGCTATAGTCCACAACCCAGTTATAAGCAATAATGTAGTGTAGTGTTCCTCATTATGTTGTCCTAACCAGGCTAAGGCCATAGGCTCTCTGTATCAGAAACATGACTTCCTGGTTATAACTATAGTGTAGACAGGACCTGAGGTGGAGTGGAGTCATGACACAATCTGAAGTACTTGGGAATTAAGATTCCCAGGGTCCATGGCACATGGGGAGAAGGATAGTCTAAAGCACTGTTGGGACCCAGGACTCCTGGGTTCTATTCCTGTCCCTTCCACTATCTCAAAGGAGGTGAGAGGCAGACCAGTTGAAAGTCTCTGGGTAAAAATAAAAGTGGCAAAAAAATAGAAGTGATGTCATGGTAGAAGTTTACCAAAGATCACCAAATCAAAGAGGCTGTGGATGAGTCATTTTGAGAATACACAACAGAAATATTGAAAACAAGACCTGGTAGTAATGCTGGACTTTAACTATCCAAACATCTTTCAGAGAAATAATGCAGGAAAACACAAACATTCCAGTAGAATGTGATGTATTGGGAACAACTTTTTGTCTCAAAGTGGATGAAGTAACTAGGGGGACAGTCATTTTAGACTTGATTCTGACCAACAGGGAGGAACTGGCAGAAAATCTGAAGGTGGAAAGTAAATTGTGTGAAGAGATAATCATGAAATCTATCATTACTTTCTAAGAAAAGGCAGGTGTGAGAGCAGCAAAATAAGGATAATAGACTTCACTAAGGCAGACTTTAACAGAACTGGTAGGTAAGGTCCGGTGGGGAGAAAAATGTTGGGGGAAAAAGGAGTTCAGGAGAGCTGGCAGTTTCTCAAGCAGACAGTATTAAAGGCACAACTGCAAACTATCCTGATGTGAAAGAGAGAGAGGAAGACTAGTATGAGGTCAGTATGGCTCATCAAGAGCTCTTTCATGACCTGAAAATCAAAAGGGAGTCCTACAAAAAGTGGAAATAATGGAAAAATTGCTAAGGAGGAGTACAAAAGAATAGCACAAGCATGTAGGGACAAAATCAGAAAGGCTAAGGCGCCTGGCAAAGGACATAAAGGGCAATATGAAGAAGTTCTCTAAATGCATTAGGGGCAAGAGAAAGATGACGGAGATGCAGGTCCTGTACTTAGCTGGAAAGGAGAGCTGATGACGTTAAGGAGGGTGGGATGTTTAATGGATATTTTTGCTTTTGTCTTCACTAAAAAGGTTAATGGTGACTAGATACTCCACACAATTAATATTAACAAGGCGAAAGGAATTCAATCCAAAACAGGGAAAGAACTGGTTAAAGAATATTTAGCTAAGTTAGATGTATTCAAGTCCTCAGGGCCTGATGACATTTATTTTAGGGTACTTCAGGAACTAGCTGAAGTAATCCTGGAACTTTTACCAATTATCTTTAATAACTTATGGAGGATGGGTGAAGTCCAAGAGGACTGGAGAAGGGCAAACATTGTATTTGCCATTAAAAAGGGGAACAAAGAGGATCTGGGGAATTATAGACTGGTCAACCTAACTTCAATACCTGGAAAGATACCGGAGCAAAAAATTAAACAATGAATTTGCAAGCACCTGGAGAATAATAGGGTTATAAGGAATAGCCAGCATGGATTTGCCATAACAAATCATGCCAAACCAACCTAATTTCCTTCTTTGACAGGGTTATTGGCCTACTGGAAGTGGTGGTGGGGGGGAGAAGTAACCATGAGACATCGTGATTTTTAGTAAGGCTTATGATGTAGTCCCATGTGACCATATCATGAGCAAACTAGGGAAATGTGTACACGCCTTATAGTAATTTCATTTAGACCACAACTGGTTGAAAGACCATGCTCAAAGAGTAGTTTTCAATGGTTTACTGTCAAACTGGAAGTGTGTATCTAGTGGGGTCCCACGGGTCAGTCCTGGGTCAATAATTTCATGAGACTTAGATAATGGAATGGAGAGTGCATATAAAATCTGCAGATGTGACACCAAGCTGGGAAGTTGCAGACACTTTGGAGGTCAGGATTAGAATTCAAAATGACCTTGACCAATTGGAGAATTGGTCTGAAATCAACAAGATGAAATTCAATAAAGTGAAAATCTATACTTAGAAAGAAAAAAGCAAATCCCCAACTACAACATGGGGTGTAACTGGCTAGATGGTAATACTGCAGGAAAGGATCCGGAGGGCTATGGTGGATCACAAACTGAATACAAATCAACAATGTGATGCAGCTGCAAAAGAGTCTACTATCATTCTGGGGGTGTATTAACAGGAGTGTCAAATGTCAGATACAGGAGGTAATTGTCCTACTCTACTTGGCACTGGTGAGGCCGCCTCTGGATCATTGTGTCCAATTCTGGGCGCCACACTTATAGGAGAGATGTGGACAAATTGGAGAGCATCCAGAGGAGAGCAACAAAAATGATAAAAGGTTTACAAAGCTGAATTATGAGGAAAGGTTAAAATAACTGGGCCTGTTTAGTCTTGAGAAAAGAAGACTGAGGGGGTGACCTGATAACAATTGACAAATATATTAAGAGCTGTTATAAAGAAAACGGGTATGTATTGTTCTCCATGTCCACTGAAGATAGGAGAAGTAGTAATGGACTTAACCTGCAGCAAGAGAGATTTTAGGTTACATATTAGGAAAATCTTTCTAATGATGAAGGGTGGTTAAACTCTAGAATCACGGCCTTGCCAAATTGCCCCAAATTTCCTGGTGCTCTATGCTGCTGCGTGCTGCTCTGCCAGCCTGATCCCCCGGCCAGCTGAGCCAGCCAGGAAAGCTGCCCCTGCTCCTGTCCCACGCCCACTCCACCCCTTCCCCATAGCCTCCGCCCCCACCCCACCTCTTCCCACCCATGCTCTGCCCCAGCCCTGCCCCCACCCCACCCCTTCCCTTGAGCTATGTCCTAGGGGACTGAAGCAAGGGTCAGGCGTGCCCTGTACTCACCAGGTGGAGGGAAGTGGAGCAATCCAGCCTGCTCCGTGCTGCCAGTGAGTGCTGGGGGGCAGCTCCCCCCTGCCCCAAGGCTGGGAGCCAGGGGAGCAGAGCAGGCTGGGGTCGGGTCACTCCACTTCCCATTGCCCTGTGAGTGCAAGGTCGGGCCCGCCTCCAATCATCGGGCGGCAGGAAGCGGAGCGACTCGGCCCCAACCCACTCCGCTCTGCCAGTTTGTGCTGGGGAGCAGTTTCCCCCTGTCCCCCACAGACCTTGGCTGCACCCCTTCCCCTATGGAGGCCTGGGACCAGCCCCCACTCCTCCCACGGAGGGGCTGTGTAAGGCACTACAATATCAAGGGACAGCCCTGTCTGGAATAGGCTTCAAGGATGAGGATTGCACAAACTCCCTGGGAGATTTTTAAGAACGGGTTGGACAAACATGTGTCAGGGATGGTCTAGGTTTACTTTGTCCTGCTTCAGAATGGGGGGGAGGGGCTGGACTTGACCTTTTGAGGTCCCTTCCAGACCTACATTCTATGATCATGTATGCCCCTTTTGTGGGTCTGTTTCTCCCACTGATAATGTGGAGATAATACCTCCCCACGTTACAGTGGTGGGGTTGGGAGACTGACTTAACTAATATTGATTAAGTGCTTTGGGAACCTTGGATGGAAAGCACTAAAGAGGAATAAAACTATATATTTACCTCTCCTCTTCTCCTTCCTGCCATTTCTGGGTCTTGTAGCAGCACCATTCAGCCAGCTGCAGTCAGCTGTGTGTGGCTCTGGCTGAAGCTCTGTGTTCTGCTGCCTCCCACGAATCATGTGGCAAGTCTCACCTGGTGACACACTACTATGAACAGGCCTGTGAGTGAACTGTGGCTTCTGTTCCCATTGCGTCCACCATTTTGCTATGTCCCTCAGTTCCCATATCAATTCAAAAGAGACAATATCTTTTATCCACCTTTTTAAAAGCACTTTGAAATGTCTAAGTATATTGTGAACAGATCTGGGTGGTTTCCCAGTGTCAGTACAACCTCTGGGTGTAACAGGAACTGAAACAAGCTTTGGCAGATGCTTGGGAACTTGATCTCTGAGAGATAAGCACAGAACTGAACTAACAGTGATTTTTTTTTTTCTGGTGCTTGTGTTTTGGTTTTTTTTTTTTCCAGTCAGAAGTGGTCAGAGCCTCCCTACCCATACGTGATGCAAATCTCTCAGTATAAACACATTTATTCTAAGTCATAGACACCCAGTGGACTTGGGCCAGGGCTGGAGTGAGAAGCTATTTTAATAGCTAGACAGAGTGGAGTCAAAGAGGGAGACCTGCTGAACATGTGTTTTCCAGGAGGCTGGCTAAAGTTAGTTGAGAGAACCACTTGGAAAATGGTTAACTTCAATTTATATAGGAAATATGGCCAGCTATTCATCACAAGAATGCAGTATCTAAAACCATCCAAGTGGCCAAACATTTACCAGGTCTTAAGTCTTCCCTCAAAAAGAAAAAAAAATGCAACTTAATTTCTCAGTTTTCTCTCACCAACAGAGCTGAGGAAAGTTGTTCTACAAAAGTGTTTGGATTTTATTGAGCTCTCACGCTATGGATCACACCAGCCTGGTAGCAAAAGGGTCCCTTCTGTGCCATATGGGTGTCATGTATATGCCACAGTCTCTAGTAGACATCTAACGTTACATTGGTTAGTATGTATTATTTAATGTTGCTGTTAACACTGGGACAAGTGCTCAAATACCATGCTGATAGGTGTGGTATGGAAGCCTAGATAGAGTGCCACACCCAACAAATAAGGCATCCCAGCTATGCGCTTGTTGTAGTTCCCAAAATGGAGATGGTAACATTCTGGATGAGTGCTGGCACTCATAAAAGTGGGATATACGTTGCATTGGGTGCTTGAGTTGGTCACTAGCAGTGTGGCTCTGCCAGGAGAAGGAAAGGTGAAAGCTGTAGTGTAGACAAGGTGTAAAGGCTTTTAACATACTCCTCTCATTGCATGGTGATTTTAAAAAAAATATCTGAGACTGGCTTATGCTATCACCAGTGGAGCTGCACTGATGGAAAATCATGGGTCAAAGTGTAGTTTCAATCAGTAACTGCAGATGAATTTATTGCATAAATGTAGAAGTGTAGTCAGTGGTTAAAGCAGGAGATTCTAATGTGCTCTGCCACTGACTTACTAGGTAGCCTTGGGGAAAGACATTTAATTGCTCAGTGCCTCAGTTTACCAACTACAAAATTAGTATTATAATAACAATTAGCCAGGGATATTCTGAAGTTGTTTGTTTAAAGTGCTCTGAGCTTCAGGTAGCAGTTGTAGCTTTGTAAGGACAACTAGTATCTGATTACAGATAACAGTTGCTGTCCCTGAAGGGATTTAGAAAAAAGTAAGGAATCTCTCAAATCCCCCTGCATGGAGTTGAGCAAGCCTGCAATTACAACTGCCCAGCCTCTGCTTCAACATGCAGCAGAACTGATTTGCATTTGGTAGTTCACCCCCCCAGCCTCCTTCCTGAAAGCAAAATAACACAAAAAATTATCATTTAGTTCAATCCTAGTCCTGGTCCACACACTACACCCTCCATTGGATAAATATAAGAAACCAAGTTTCAAATAGAAAATATTAAATGCAAGAATAGAATTTGCCCAGCACAATGGCACTGATCTGGCTGAGGCCTCCAGGTACCACTGCAAGTGAATGACTGCACGGCATGTCCCATGTAAATGACAGCAGCAGATCAATACCATTTGCTTGATTCCTCTGCTACGTCCTCATTAAACTCATGACTGAAGGGTTTGTTAATAGGATATAGTTCCTTCTGCTCCCAGGTTATTGGTTCTTATTCAGCTCTGGTTGGGAGTGCCTGAAAGTCATCCCCATGGCCACATGGTGACCCCTGTGAAATGACGTGATCTCAGGCCAATTCCTAGTGGGCAGGTATCAGATAAAGAAAAGCCCACCACCATGCAACTGGCACTAATTGGTTCTGTTGCTGGTTGTCTCAGCAGAGAGGCCAAGGAGGAACGGAATGGACCAGAGAGACTATGGGCCAAGTTTTCAAAGGTATTGAAGCACCTAAAGACATATTGATACATATACTGAAGCCCCTAAAGATAGTGCCAAGTGGGATTAGGTACCTAACCTCCTTTGATGCTTTTGAAAATCCCACCAGGCACCAAGCTGTATCTCTAGGTGCCTCAGTATCTTTGAAAATCTGGGCCTATTTGCATATCCCATATAAACTCCTTCAGAACGGAGATGAGGCCACTTGTCAGCAGGTGTTGTGTGTGGGGAAACTACCACTGCCTGAGCCATGGTGCAGAGAACTTCAATCCACAGGCCTGTCAACTCAGCACCTCCCGTCAACACCAAACCTACTTCAGAGAAATGTAACCAAGCCTACGTTCACAGTGCAAGCAGGAGAGTGCAACTGCCGCTCGAGCAGACCTACCTGAGCTAGCTTTAATCTCCTTATCTCCGGTCCCAGAGGAGTGAAGCCACAGCAATGCCCGCTTCAGTACAGGCTGCGCAAGCCCACCTGGAACCCTGGGTAGTTACTTGCAGGCCTAGTCTGAGTCCAAGTGCACGCTGCTGCAGCTTCTCCAGTCTGGTACCTGAGCTAGCAAAATTTAAAGCTAGCTTAGGTAGGTCTACGTGAGCCGCAGTCAGACCCCATGGTTGCAGTCTAGACACGCTCCGAGACAGAAGCCTCTCGGTGGCAGCATGAGATGTCAGACATATTGCCCTATGGAAACTAGATGATGATATCTCAACTGGCAGGTAGTCCAGTCAAATCTTACCCACCCCCGGCTCCCCCACCGGGGTGTCAAGCAACTCAGATCATTAAAGAATGGCATGGGAATCAGGCTGACGAGATCGACAAACAAAGAGTCAAAGCCGGCCTTCTGTTCTGCAGCATTCTCAGAGTTCACAAGCTAAGAACTGGGAGCTCTTCTTTCTTACCATGGGTAGAACTGAAAATAAAGCTTTTTAACTATAATTGGTATTCTTTTTAACCTCCTGCTGCTGGTGTCCAGCCTGCTGGGAGGAAAAGAGTCTCTGAAAGGGTTTGTAAATCATATTGCCATCCTACTGTGCTCCTGACTGAACAATTACAAGTGTTTGAGAGACAAGTTGTGCCCTGGTTTACCTCTCCCATCCCCAGTCTGTGTGGGCTGCTTGGATAAGTCAGCGCCTGATAGCGAATGACAGAACCCCCCCCCTTTTTAAACCTCTGTTAGATCAGGTTTTAGAGGTTTGAGTTTAGTTCCCAAATTTAAGTGGTTTAATGCTGGTGAAAGGAGTCTGATAGATGGTTGATCCCTGGAGACTGGAGTCTTCTGTACATAACAGAATAGGCAGCAGCATGGCAAGCTTCCTCTATGCTTTCTGCTGCTGGTGTGCCTCACCACGACACCCCTTTAGGCGTAAGCATGGAGTTTAGTCTCCATGTGCCAACCAGTTCTTGATTTTTGCTGCTGGGACAACTAACATGGAGGCAGGGGAGCTGGAACAATTTTTGTATAGTGGGGGTGCTGAGAGCCATTCAACCAAATGGTAAACCAGGGTGGGCAAGCTTTTTCGGCCGATGGCCACATCGGGTTTGCAAAACCGCATGGAGGTCCAGCTAGGGAAGGCTGTGCCTCCCCAAACAGGCTGGCCCCCGCCCCCTTCCACTTCCCTCCCCCTGACTGCTCCCCTCAGAACCTACTACCCATCCAAACCCCCCTGCTCCTTGTTCCCTGACCGCCCCCTCCCGGGACCCCCACCACCGCCCCTAACTGCTCCCTGGGACAACACCCCGCCCCCTGGAACTCCCACACCTATCAAACTGCCCCCGGCCCTCTTACCATGCCACTCAGAGTGGCAGGACTGGCTTATTGGAAAGCCTGGGAGGTGGGTGGGCACAAGCTGTGCTGCCCATGCAGTGGCATGGCTGCGGGGGAGGGGGCCAGCCTCCCTAGCCGGGAGCTCAAGGACGGGGCAGGGTAGTCCCGTGGGCCAGCTATGGCCTGTGGGCCGTAGTTTGCCCACCTCTGCTGTAAACCCTGTATATAATGGAAACCACTTCAAGCCAGAGGGTGTAGCAGCACCCTTGCACTCCTATTTCTATGCCTGGAGGCTAATTAGTGTCAGCAGTTGTGTTTGTGGCGCAGACTTTTATCCTGTAGGAATGGAACTGAGAGCCACCAAACGCATGCCACACAGACTTCAGATGGCACGGTTTCTGTGATGAATTTGAACCAATGCACTAGAAGTGAAAGGCTCTTTCTTCAGCCTCCTTGCTATTACTTGTATAGTTCATATGATGATTGATAAGCAATGACTACGTTGGCTGCCATCCTCACAGAGGCTCCAGAATGCCAGCTGTAATGAAACACATTGTATTTTCCCCAATTTCATACTTTATTCCTTGGGAGACATGCTTTTTCCCTGAGGGATGTTCACTTTCTGATGGGCCAAGCCAATGGGGTGGGTTTCCTATATTTTTATCCAACTATTTTCAGTGAGGAGGCAAAAATCTTATTTTCCTGCATCGTCAAAAAAAGAATGGGGCTGGAGAAATGGCTTGCTTATTACATCATAGTTTTCTATTGCATTGATCAGAATGTTGTTTGGGTTTCTGCTACTAATGGTTGTGTGCGCGTTCAGCCAAAGGAACAGTACTCAGTCCCAGTGACCTAACCTGGGTATTTAATATCCAACAGTGATTTCTCTCCTGTCACATCCCCAACATCCTGTCTGCCCACCCACCACAGACTCAGACCTTCTGGAGCTGGGAATCCTGCACCTACCCAGCTGTTCTGTGCTGAATTGGAAACTGAAGCCTGAACAGTTCTGCCCAGCTGAGCCAATACAGCTGACTCTGCAGAGACTGGTATAAGCTAGGAGTAAGTCCACTGGATTACATAGGTGTAAAACTGGCATAAGCAAGAGGAGAACTGGGTTCCTTGGTGGTTTTCTGCTGATCTAATTACTCGTTGCCGCCACCTCCCTGCTTTGATGCCTGGAGTTTGGATAGGCATTTTTAATAAACCTACCTAAATAAAAACTCTGTGCTCAGAGAAACAAATGCATATGTCTGTGGGCCTGGTTCTCAGATATGTCACTCCTGTGTTTGGGACAGGAATGGGGAGCAAAGATTGTTTTTAAAGGCACTTTTGCGCACTCTGTATTCTGGGGCTATGCAGACCTGCCTGTTCCCTGGTGTAATTTAGAGCAGCTTCCGTCCTGCTCCAAAACATATGCTCTGCTTCTCATGGACCCTTCTGGGTCCAGGAGGCAGAGAATCCGGGAACAGTCACAGTGCAGTGTGCTGCAGACATGATGCTCCTTACACATAGGGCTGCTGTAGAGCCCGTATGTTAGCTTTACACTGACTGGGGTGCAAGGGACATTCTCGGGCGGGGGGGGGGGCATTTCTAGCCACTCTGAGGCTACATTATGCTGCTGGAGTGGTGTAAAATGCCCCAGTGTCACTGAGAATCAGGTTCTGTGTCTCCCTGACTTTTCCTGGGAGACTGAACAGCGCACACATAGCTTGTGGCCTTTTGCACTGTGGTGGCTCTGATTGGCCCCCTTTGTTTTTCTCTTACCTGCTTTGTGTGGTGTGGGCATGGTGCCAGTCTTCTGAGCAGCTGCCCCTTCCTGCTCTAGGCCTGCCAGACAGATGAGACCCAGCCCTGCCTGTTTGCAGCAGCAGCCCATGAGTGGTAACTACTTAAGGGCATTTTGCACACTTTCATCTTCTAAGTAGTGCTCGTTCTAGCAGTTTATGAGGTTCCATCTGAGCCTGCTCCCCTCTCCCCTCAGTCCTTTCAGACTTGGAGTGTAATGTAAGTTATTTGCAGACCTGGAGAAGAGCTCTGTGTAGGGTGACCAGATGTCCCAATTTTATAGGGACAGTCCCGATTTTTGGGTCTTTTTTTTATATTGGCTCCTATTACCCCCCCACCCCACCCCCGTTCCGATTTTTCACGCTTGCTGTCTGGTCACCCTAGCTCTGTGTAAGCTTGAAAGCTTGTCTCTTTCACAACAGAAGTTGTTGTTTCACAACAGCCTCATTTCAGTGCAAGTTACTTGGGTTTCTGTGGGCGGGAGTCAGCCAGGTGGCAAAACTACCCTTTTCTCCCAGCAGTAAAATCTCACTGAGAGCAAGGCACTTATTCTGCCCAAAGGGCAGAATAATCACCTCTCTGGGGAATAACCTTGCGTCTCTCCCCTCCCACCTCTTGCTGCACCATCTCTTCAAGTGAGAACAACTCTTGAATCCCTTCTTCTCTCCCACTGCAAGAAGATGGCTCACTTCAGCCTTCTCCCTTCACCCCATTCGCATAAGAAACAAATCCTTATGAAACAGAGAGTAAATCCTAACAAAATCCCATCCTGCTAAATCATTCTTCCCTAGGTAGTATGGAAGTGGGTTTCCATAACTCCTTCCTCCTGCAGCTAAACCTGTAGACCTGGTGGATATCTTTGCACATTTTATCCTTGGCATTTTCAAAGGTCACTGTAGGCTCTTACTCTTTTGAAAATCAGATCATATAGTTGTGTGCTCGGACTGTTTGGGGAATAGCTGAGTGGCCAGGCAGGGGATGGGTGAATTTGTACCTAACTTGGGTCCCCATTCTGCAAACATGGAAGCAGCTGCTTAACTTTACACAACAGTGATACTGAATCCAATGGAACCATTCATGGATATAAACTTAAGCATGTGCATAAGTGTTTGCAGGATTAGGGGTCTTGGAGTGAAAGTTAGGTGTGTGCCTTTTGAAATTATGCAGTGTTGGCCCCAGGATATTGGGGAGAGACAAGCTTTTGAGGCACACAGTTCTTAAGGTCTGCTTGTCTCTTACCAGTAGAATTTGATCCAATACAAGATTCCTCACCCACCTGGCCTTTTGCAATGCATTCTGGGTAGTTATGTTTCTCTTTGGTTCTAGGTTTGGGATATGTGGTTATGGTTTCTACAGCCCTGCTTGTTGCTGCTAAACCAACAAAGCTTTTCCTTGTAGGAGTAATAAGGCCTTGCTCTTGTATAGCATTTTTCAGCAGCAGATTTCAAAGCGCTTTACAGATGGGGAAACTGAGGCATGGGTAAATGAAGTGACTTGTCCAAGGTCACTCAGCAAGCCAGTGGCTTAACTTGGGAATGGAACCCAAGTATCTTGAATCCTAGTCCAGTGCTCTAACCAGTAAGCCAGATATGCTGTAACAGGGGATGCTGTAATTACCCAAACATTACAAACACAGGAAATTCAGAGTTAAGGTTATTTAGAAGAAATCCAAACATGTTAAGGTTTGGGTGCCTTACATGTACATTTCATACCACCTTAACTCTGTTCCACAGTGACACCATGCAATAACCATGTTTATGATTAAGGCCTATTAGTATTTGTGGTCCCATAATAAGATTAAATTGATTTTTAATGACACATTTAATTTTGGTTTATACTCCCCGCCCCTCCCTGCACAGCATCACTAGAGGGCAGAGTAAAAGTTGGTTGGAGCAGGTGCTACGTTGGTTGGGTGGGTGCTATGTTATTGAGACAACATGATATGAAGCACAGAATACTGACTTAAGACTCTGGGGACTTGTGTCCTGTTTCTGCGTCGGCCATTGGGTGAGTTACTTCATCTTTTTGTGCCTTTGTTTCCCCATCTATAAAATGGCCACAATGAGACTGACCTCCTTTGTAAAGCATTTTGAAGCCCCAGGATGAAAAGCTCTTATATAGAGCTAAGTGGTGGTGTTAGCTATCGGTAATACAGTAAAGGCGTGAGTACCTAGAGGGATGGGCCAGAAATTGCTGCTTAGGTTTTGGTGGGGGACCTGGCAATATTGAGTATTGGGCCAATTAGCAAGGGAAGATAGGTGGCAGGAGTGTGGTGGTGGTCAGTAAATGGTAGGGTGGGATAGGCTACGGGTGAGCCAATGGTTATTGCTGAGTATGGATACATAGGGCAATTGGCCTAGCACTGGGATATGGGCAGTGATTGCTGGCCCCCACCTGCTCCATAGTGGTGGTTCTGTGTGCAGTATTGATCCAGTCTCCACTTACATGGACCCAGCAAGCTGAGATATGGCTTTGAAAAACAAAAATCTTGGCAGTGTTGTGGGCAGCTCTTCCTTCTCCCTGGCTGTGCTTAGTTTGACCATGTGCTCTCCAGTGTCCCTGAGGGGAAAGGGAGGAAAATAGTGCATATGTTCCTGAAGGTTAAACTGGGAGAAAATACTCTGGCCTGGTCCTTGCTGCTTTCTCTCACCCCTCAGATGGCATCCCCTTCCCCAATCTCTTCCTGATCACTACCACCAGTTGGTCTGTTCTGTTCATTGCAGACTCTACCCCCTGCCATACCTACCATCCTGTTGCAGACATTGTGGATGGCACAGTCCTTTTCTCCCCTTCCCCTTCCCCTCCCCAAGCAGGGACGCATCCCCCACCTGGAGGGCAGACTCTGCCTTTCTCTCCTCCTCTTAACAGGTGTTCCCAGCACAAACACAGCATGGGGCATGTTGTTTGCATTAAATATGCATTAGCTTTGTTTACCCTTGAATGAGCTGCAGCGCAGTGTGATTTAGAATGGAGGATAGGAAAGAAAGATAGGAGGAGAAACCGCAAGAAGGGTACCCAGCATATCTTTGCTCTACTACACTCGCTGCTCAGCAGCAGGGCTGCTGCAGAAGTAGAGGCTCATGCAGAGGAGGCTGCATAGCAAAGAGAAAATGATTTTAAAGAGTGAGGGCATTTCTCTTCCTGCTGTCACCAGATAACACCCCTCTTCGGCCTTCTCCTAAACCCACACCAGGCTGCAGCTGCTGCCAGAGACGAAGAGGAAGGATGTCCAGCATGTTGTCCTCCCCCTTTACCCCCTAATGAGTCATAGCTTAGATGCCCCAGTGACAGGCACTATTGAAAAACCTAAGCCTTGGTGTTCCTGGCATAGAATCAGGGGGTAGTACCCTTTTCTCCTTCCAGCCGAGTGGGCTGCTGTCCTGTGTTGAATATTCAGGGGGGGATTCCCAAGGCAGGCGGTTGCAGCTGTGGCCAGAAGGGACTTCTTGGGCAGCTACTGTGCATGGTAGCTGTGGGCAGCCAGCGGGTGGGAGCCGAAGGGCTGCGAGAATGTTGGAGGCATGTGGGGCCCACAAGAAGGGGAGGGGGGGGTCAGGCACTTTTAGGCCATGGCAGGGTTGTCCGCTGTCAAGTTTACAGATGGTAGTGCTGGGGGAGGTGTGGAGATGGTATGAAGGGCATTTCTCCCTCTCCCATCCCCCTTCACAGCGAAGCTCCCGTCTGCAGCGCCACACGCCCTTGACCCCTTATCCCTCTCCCCAGCTCCTCCTCCTCCTCCCCCTTTACATGCGAGGGCTCAGGTGTGCGGCTGGCGCCAGCCCTCGGCCCCCCCTTGTCTCAGGCCTGCGCCTCCCTTTGTCTAGCAGCTTGTGCCACGCCGCCTCCTTAAATGGCCCTCACCCTGCTCTGGTCTCTCACCCCCGCCCTTTTCCCTGCCAGCCTCAGGGCTGCAGCCACACCCCGCCCCGCTGAGCTGCAGGGGCCCCCCGGCCGCTTTTGATCTCCCCGCCCCCATCGCCTTCCCCTCCGCCCGCCGGGCTCAGCCTGGCGGCTGCTGGAGCCACCGCTCCCTCCTCCTCCTCCTCCCCCCGCCCCCGGGGGTCTGCGAGGCTCTGGCCTGGCGCCCCCAGCAGGGCCCCGCCCCCCATTCCAGGTGGGGTCTCCCCTCGCGCCCGCTCTCCCTTGCAGGTGCGGTGCGGTGCGGTGGGGGGGGAGGGGAGGCTACAACCCGAGCCGCCTTGCAGCCCCGCCACGTGCTTCCCCCTCCCCCCTCCAAGCCACGCCCCCTCCCCCCCAATCCCGCTTTCATTGGCTGCGGGCGTTCGGTGGGCGGAGCCGGCCCCCGGGAGCCGGGCCATATAGCGCGTCGCGAGGCTCGGCTCCGGCCGAGCTCGTGTCCCCGGCCGGCGCGGTTCTGTGAGCGTGGCTGGGAGCCGGCGGCCCGCCTGCGTCCGACCTGCCCCGCGGCCGGCACCGGCCCGCAGCCCTCTCCGCCTGCAGAGCCGCGGCCGGGGCGTGCGCGCGCGCGCGCGGGAACCTGCCGGCAGGGCAGAGCCTCCGCTGTAAGGGGGCCAGTGGGATTTTCCCGTGTCACCTCCGCGCCCAGGCGGGGCCGCTGCCTCCCCCATGGCTCGCGGCAAGGCGAAGGAAGGCGATGGCAACTGGAAGAAATTCATCTGGAACTCGGAGAAGAAGGAGTTTCTGGGCAGGACCGGCGGCAGCTGGTGTAAGTGCTTCCCGGGCCCCGTCTCCGTGTGCGCCAGCCCCTGCCGCAGGGGCAGCTGCCGGAGCCGAGCCCTCCCCCCACCCCCGAAGCGGGCTGCGGGTCTCGGGTGGGTGGGTGCGTGGAAGGAGGCTGCCGGTCCCCTGCTAACGCGGCCCCGCAATAACTCGAGATAGAAAGGTGGCGGGGGCAAGGAATCGATTCCCTTGTTAATGGTAATCGGTTTAGAGCAAACTAGAGACCATCCCTCTCGCATCCGGATTAAAAAACACACCCCGAACTTTCTTCACTGGTCTGAAATGCTGCTTAGATGTTGATGATGATGATTTAAAAAAAAAACAACAACAACCGAGACTTGATTACGCCGGAGTGGATTTAATTTCTGGTTCCTTGCTGTGTTACCTTGAGCTGTTAGCTGATTCTGAGGCGGCTGGTTTCCTTCCTTCCTTTCTGGAAGAGATGCTGTATCGCTTGGGGGAGATACAGCGCTTATTGTTCCAGGCGGAAAGCGATTGTGTGTGGTGGTCTCTGATGTAGAGGAGGAACCTTGCCTCGTCTTTTGATCTTGCCCACACCCTGTTGTCCAGCCTGTTGCCTAGATTTGTCAGGGATGTTGGAAATCTGAAAGGCTGAGCTCCTTCCCAACTGGAGAAAGCTGCTTGGGTGTTTCTCTTTTCCTGCAAAAGGTCATGCTGAAGGGCACTGATGTAGTTAAATCTGAGTCGTGACTGCGGTAGGGGTGGGATGGGCGGCTGTGTGTGCGGGGGCGAACAACCTTACACATGCATACCTCTCGCTGTTTCCCACCATTCTCCTCTGCATCAGACCCTTTGTAGAGGAGCCAATGCGGCTGGCATGGTGTCTTTGGAGGAGGGCAAATTGTGGAGAGAGTCAGGAAAAGGGGCTCTGTTTAAAGGTGTTACAGGGATGGCCTCTGAAATTGAGGGTAGAGGCTTTTGTGTTACAAAGAGAGACTCCCTGGAATCTAGCTAGCTCGGTGGAGCTGCTTGGCTGGGGAAGCAAAGGGTTAATAATGCATCAGAGCTCAAGGTTAGTCAAGGTGACACCTCAAAGCAGGAGGTAACCAGAGGCACTGGGCTCTCTGGGCAAGGTCATCCAGTAGTAGGACATTGGGGTTTGGTTTTCCTGGATGTGTGGATGGTCCTCTTGGGTTTTATTTACTTTCCCCTCCCTGCCTCCATTTGGAGGAATAGCCTGCCTGAACTGGTTTTTGGGGGGGGGGGGCGTGGAAGAGAGGAAAGGGCTGGGTGGGGAGGAAGCAGGGGAGACTCAGGAACCAGTAAGTCCTTGAAGGACTGGTCTCCTAGCAACAAAATGTAACTTGAGTGAGACCATGAGGTGTACAATGGCTCAAATCTATTGCCTCCTCCTTCCCTTCTCCTTGCTGTGTTTCTCCCCACTCTTCCTCCTAAGTCAGAGGCAAGAAGGACCCCCACTTCTAGGTGCATCACAGGCTGCATTGCACTAACCAGACAGATACAAGGGGCTCTGTGAATATCTAGGGCATCACTTCCCAGTTTTTCCTCCCTCCATCTTTTTGGCTCCTCTCTCTTTCTCTCAGTTCTCTATACAACCATATCTGTTTGCTTTTGGATTCTAATAAAATGAACTAGAGCTTGCAGACTAAGTTGACCCTGGAGGAAAGCAGCTCCAGTTCTGTACAATAAAACAAAACACGAAATACGCAGTGATCTATAATTTGAGAAATGGTATGTTTGGTTCCAGCTTGACCTAGCATGTGGCTGTTAGTCACTGTGTTTCTTTCCCACTTCCCAGTCAAAGTTACAAAAAAATACTGTTTAAACTATTTCAGTCCACTGTTTTATGTTTTCTTTTAAACAACCAAGCATCAAAGATGGCGGTGACACCTCTTTTGTCTTAAACAAGGAATACATCTCTCAGAACTGAAGCTCTAGGCATGGTTGTCCTTGGGGAGAGGGCATTTTGCCCTTGGGCTCATTTTTACCTAGCTGCGTTTTAATCAGCAAACCTGGGCTCTGTTTATGAATAGTGAAACTGTAGAACTGGAAAGACTTTTTATCCACCCTGTCCATTCTTCCTCTTTTGGGTGGTTTAAGGAAGCTGAGTTTACATCAGAACCTGGGGGGAAAAATGTTTTTTTTACATTACCTCAATATAGCTGTATAAGCAAGAAGTATCATATATAATGTACTGATTACATATTGTACTATACAAATAGTACTTGGAGAGTTGTCTATTTATATATGAATTTTAAAAGCCTTAGTCAGTTTTACAGTTGCTGCCAACCAAAGCTGGCCTGCCACCCTCATTGTTGAAGTCAGCCCCTGTTGACTGATAAACCGGATGTGGGGTTGCCATCTTTAGATTTGGCAGGCAGAAAAGCATTAGGACACCGTGTAGGAGGCTCTCACTATATGCTTATGCGTGAGCAGATAATTTAAATACGTTTACTGTGTGGGGCTTTACAGATGTGTAGAATGTGGTCCCTGCCACAAAGAACTTATACCTAAATATCTAGGGCCAGATCCCCATTGGTGTAGCTCCCTTAAAATCAGACAATGCTATGACAAGTGTACATTAGCTGAGACTCTGGCCCATGTATTACATAGCAACCTGTAGCAGGCACCTGTTTTTCATGTAAGCCCTTGTGGTTTGTCAGGGCATTTGCTTGATATTTCCTAGAACCCAGGCTGTGTACCTTGTAGAGATCTTTTTACGCTGTTCAACATATCTCCAACCAGGATGTTGTCAATACTACCTCCTGGTACTGCCCATTTGATGTGATCCAGGAAAAAAAGAAATCAAAGGCAAGCAAGCATATTGCAGACAGCAGCGCTCTTGTTTGGTGTATTACAACAGCACCTCCTTTGACTGGTCTGGAAAAAATTTCCAAATCTCTCTGACATCACAACCATTTGCCTAGAGCTGCCTGGATACCAAAGAGTGTGATTAACTCTGAGTGTGCCAAAACATAGTGCTGTTGAGTTCAATTGCATGAACTTCCTGCTACCCTACCCCAGTGAGGAAGGAGGAAGTTTGAGGACAAGGCCCAACTATCTTAGTTTTTTCCGTTGTTTGTCCCACCCATTCCTGCTGTTCTTACTTTAAGAGACTGAAAATAATTAAAGCCAAGGAGAAGAGAATTGTATTTGAATTGGGCTGCTTTTCTATGGTAATTTGAGTACAGGAAGAAAGCTTTCTTCTCTTGCACTTTGTCCTTCCTTCCCCCACTCCAGAGGGTTCAGAGAGTCTTTGTTTTTAGGGCTTGTCTACAATGGCACTTTACAGCTCTGGAGCATGGCAAGTTTCAGTGCTGTAAAGAGGCAGTGTAGACAGTGCTCCAGTGCTGGGAGCTATTCCCCTTGTGGGAGGTGTTTTTTTTTTTATAGCGCTGGCCCAGCGCTATGCCACGATTACACAAGGCACAGCGCTGACTACACATGAAATTACACAAGGCACAGCGCTGACTACACAAGCCACAGCACCGTAAGCTGCAACATCTGCTTAGAGTGACATCTGATTAGCGCATTCTGAAGTCAAATAGGTCTCTTCTCAAATCATCTGTTGCCTCTAACTCTAGTTCACTTACTTGTGCATCTGATGAAGTGAGCTAAAAGCCTATGCTCAAATAAATTTGTTGGTCTCTAAGGTGCCACAAGTACTCCTGTTCTTTTTGCGGATACAGACTAACAGGGCTGCTACTCTGAAACTTGTTACTTGTGCTTGTTACTGTTCCCTTGATTAGCATACAATGGCTTGGCATGGGCTGGTTTATCCTTTCTGTAGGCTGCCTGGTGATGCCTAGTACAGCATGTTACTATGCAGTTAATCTTATTTGAGATAATCCTTGTAAACCAGTAACTGATATCCAGATTCTGAGTAGTGTTGTGTTCCTTTTTATTTTCTTGTGCAGTTATTTCACTTTCCTTTAGACCAAAAATCTGGTTATATAATTGACTGCTTCAGCTGGATGATGTGGTAATGCTGGGAGGTTTTTATTTATATAGGAATTGTCAAACTACAGTAATACAGGGGGTTTTCAGCACCTGGAACCAACTAGACAATAGCCAATATGAAGCCTAATTTTGCTCCTAGCAACCTCTCATTGTCCTGTGTATGGGATTAGGCCCACAGTTGAAGATTGGGGTTGTCAAAAGATCCTAAAAGAATTAGGTACCCAATTCCCAGTGGAATTCAGTTGGGTTTGAACTGTGAATTCATTTGAAATTTCCAGCTCCAAGGCTCAATGCTAGTGAGCAGCTGATGTCCATGGGCATTGTGGAAATCCTGAGCATACTAAGGACAGGCACTTTAAGGATGTCCTTTATTACCACGCAGGCTTGCTTCACTGAAAACCAGTCCCTTATAATGCAGCACAGAGTGATGTTACTGGATCCACCAGGAAATAAGTCCCAAGCTTTAACCTTCACATGGTGGTTTGGTTTTTTTTTGTTTGTTTTTTGTTTTGTTTTTTGTTTTTAAATGAAAAAGTTGGCTCATAGTATCAATATGTTGGAATGTGATGTGAATAAAATCGGAAAATTGCTTTGTGTTTGTACAGCACCTAGCACAATAGGGTCCTGGTCCATGACTAGGACACCCAGACACTATTGGGATACAAATAAACAATACAAAAACCACGTGCCACTTGCTAACTGTCATGACCATGATCCCTAGCTCAGTCCTCTTGGGCAATTTCAGTGTCACACTTAAGCGTGCTGGGTTTTCCTTCAGTGGTAGAAAAGGATGAAGTTTTGTGCTCAAACATGGCTGCGTCAAGGGCTTGATTGTTTCTCTGTTCTCTTGCAGTTAAGATCCTTCTCTTCTACCTGATCTTCTATGGCTGCCTGGCAGGTATATTCATTGGGACCATTCAAGTGATGTTGCTCACTGTCAGTGAATTCGAACCCAAATATCAGGATCGAGTGGCACCCCCAGGTAATTTAAATCACAGGCCCATGCCTGACTGTACAAATCATTTCAAGAAAAATAATTTTATTACTTGGGAGTGATGATGGAATGCTGTTCCATTGCTGTGGCACGCAGCTAAAATGGACTGGTGCCTTATCGTGACTATCAATAAAGCATGTCTAAAAGTGGTGGGTATGTTCTCAACCTATGTTTACAGCATTGTTGTTTTTCTATTGAGTCTTAATGAGAATTAAATGTTGCATCACCTATAACATTTTCTGAAGTGAGATCTGAGTGTGCATGATTGGTTTTATATTAAAACAAATTAATGTAATGTGGTTTAGATGTTACGGCTGTCAGGACTCCTGGGTTCTGTTTTCATCTCTGCCACCTGATATCCAGTGGTGACCATGGACAATTTGCTCCACCTTTGTCTCTTTAACTCTTTTCTGTGAAATGGGGGAAATAATACCAATCTTTGAGGTTTTTAGAGGCTTATATAACTACTGCTCATAGATTCTTGGAAATCTGGGGGTGGAAAAGGGGAGTGTGTGTGAGAGAGAGATCTCTTGTTTGAATGAACAGCCTGTCGGTACTGGATGAAATACAGCCAGAGTTTAAAAAGAGAAAGATCAGTTAGGCAGCATCTCTGAACAGTTTGCATGAGGTAAAAGCAGAGAGAATGCCTTGGCAATGCAGCAGATTCCCTGCTTTGTCATATCCAGTCTATTATGCTGTCTGGCTCTTGCTAAGAGTCGGTGACTGGTAGGCCATGAGAGTGTAGGGGGAGGAGTCTTGCAACTTTCTGCTTTCCCACATTACAAATGACCTTGAGACTGCTTGGCATTGGGGATGGTAACGATTTGTCTCTGTCTCTCACTGCTTGCTCTGAAAAACAGCTCAGAAGCTTTTAATAACAGTAGTATTTAAGTGATAATTTTGAGGCTGCTGGCAAGGCGCAAAGCTCTGGTGTCAGAGAGCATGCTGCAGCCTCACCAGGGGTTAGCAGTGCAGTGGTAAACTATGTGGCTAAGCTATATTCTAGCTAAGCAAGGACTATCATTCTAGCCCAGGGGTACATGTACCCTGAGGTCTTCCAGGGGGTACTTCAGCTAATCTAGAGATTTGCCTAGTTTTACAACAGGCTACATAAAAAGCACTAGCGAGGTCCATACAAACTAAAATTTCATACAGTGACTTGTTTTGTATTGCTCTATACATTCTACACTGAAATGGAAGTACAATATTTATTTTATAATTGTATGGTAAAAATGAGAAAGTAAAAGCCGTTTCTCAGTAACAATGTGCTGTGACGCTTCTGTATTTTTGTGTCTGATTTTGTAAGGAAGTAGTTTTTAAGTGAGGTGAAACTTGGGGGGGTACACAAGACGAATCAGACTTCTGAAAGGGACACAGTAGTCTAGAAAGGTTGAGAGCTACTGTTCTAGCCTATACAATATCACTCCAAGCAAAAATCAAAAGGCAGATCTTCCAGAAGCCTCACCGCCAACATTTTAAAGGAAGTGTTTTCAAAGGATGAAACTTGGAACAAGGGCTAGAAACCAGCTGTATTTTTATGATGCCTCAGAAGGCGTAAACGTTGCCCCAGGTGCTGAAACATTGGCCTGAACCCGTCTGGCGTTGACATCTGCAAGAGAGAACTGATTGCTTTGGTCAATATTAGCAGCCCTTTCTTTTTTGATAGGACACCCAATGGATAGTGTATAGCATTAAGCATGGCTACTAGGATAATTAAGATAGAGCAGGCACTACATACCATATGCATTAGTTTTGGTGGAGGAATCTGCTTTTAAAGTAGAAAAATGTTTGCCCCATGAAACTACATGGAAAAATACAAGGTGGAGGAGAAATTTTGATGCGCAGAGAGTTTGATTTTCAGGCTGCATCCATATTGACTTGCTGAGTGATCTGATATCACACGATCTACTTGTTGTAGCTAAACTTTTGCCAGTGTCTTCACTTTAATAGTAATTTTGGAGGTCTACTTCTGAGTTGAGATTAATTGTGAGCTGAAATTTTTTCATAAAACCTTAATCTAGAGAGCATTGACTAGTTTTTAAAAATGTTGACTGGATGTTGTGCAAATTGACCTTCAAAAATAAAAGAATTGGAAGGTGGGTTGGTTTCAAGACACCATTTTAATGTGTGTCATTAAAAATAAATCCACTTTGATTTCTATAAACAGGTTGCAGCATTGATTTTCTGAAGACCTGGGAATTTGAGCATGCAGACTAGACTCCCTAGGCATGCAGTGGGACCAACATGACAACATTTTGCTTCACAGTCAAAATGGAATATCCTATAAATCTGTATATTCCTTCCTTTTCCACCCCCTATTATGGGTGTTTCAAGCCCAAGACTTTTAAACCATTCAGTGCACTAGCGTTAAAGCCCCTGAATTGGGGGCAAGCATCCTTCTGTCTCTTGGAACCAGCTGATATTTGCTGTTCCTTGACTGGACAGTAGAGGTCACTTACACATTGGTAGGGAGTGAATGTACCTATGCCTGAAGCCTTTCCATCCTCATGCCAGCCTAGAAATAGTGTAGCTCTCAGCCTCAGCCCTCATAATAGCCACTAGTCTGACCTCTGAATATACCTTTTCAGTTATGGAAGTGTATGAGTTTATATCTCATCAGCTTTGCAAAATGGCCATGAAAGTTGACCAGCCCAGGCACAAAATCTCACTGGATCTTATCACAGTGGTGATGAATAAAATGGACTCCTGTCAAACAGGAAAGTGACAAGTGGAATTTTGTGTATTAGAGAGAGGGAGAATAGAAAACCTAAATTGCCTCTCATTGGAACCACTGTAGACGATTGGCTACATAAAATACAAATCAATATTCCCTAGTGAACGGCACGTGCCCAGATATATGTGGGGGGAGTGGTACAAAGTGACAGGGCCCCAGCAACTATAACTATTAAATGTACTGGTAATCCAGTACAATGGCAGGGTTACAGGACTGGGAGCTAGAAAAACCAGACTTCTATCGCAGTCTCTGGCTGTGACCCCTTGGGCAAATCACATAACCTCTTTGTGCTATTTTGCAGATTGGGGAGGGAGAAATAAAACTTGTCCTTCTAAAGCACTTCAGAAAAGTTCAGAAGAAAATGCTAAATAACTGTTGTGCATTAGCCTCATTGCTCTAGCAGAAATGCTGTTGCTGTTGTGAAATGGGAAGTCATGCTGCCCCTTACTGGGTGATCTTGATGTGGAAATAGCTCCATTTCTTTACCAGATGGCATTAATATGCTAGTTACTGCTTGCATTTAACACAGCAGGGATATTCTGCTCACTCAGAGGCTAAATTACAGTTTTGTACCTCTCCATAAAATACTGCTTTTCTAGGGGGTTGTGGTGGAATTCAAAGGCATTCAACATTGCAACTACAGCAAACACCGATTCACTTTAAAAGTACAACAAGGAAAATGTATGTGGAATTCTAAGCCCTGTTTAAGCATGGTATTTGGTTAGAAATTCTGATATCTGTGTGATGGAATAGGACGTTTTGTCTTAAACCTCAGTGTAGCGTGCTGTAAAAATATTATCAATTGAGCCATGTATTTCTGTTCTTGCTGTTTGATCCTGGCTGCAGGGGGCAGGGGTGGGGGGAAGGCCACTCCACACCTCACAGAGAAAAGACCCTCTTCAGAAACTGGAGGAAAGGACTCTTCTGTCTGATGATAGTGTTTAAAAATGGTTCCTGCCCCTTTAAATGGCTCCCTCCTGTGCCTGTGAGGTGGTGTAATGGAAAAGGCTGTTCTGGTACATAGTGATTGATTGGCTCACTTAGCTTACATAGCAGCAGTAAATTAAATAGAGGTCAGTGTATTTTAGGTGGTGAGTCTGCAACTGTCCTGGGGGCAGCTCTCTGCAGGAGGCAAGTAACATCTTTTCCCTCTGCCTCTCATCTCTTAAGAGTGGAATCTGTGAAGTCCAAACTGCAGAGGGCACCTGGTCACTCAGCCATGCAGCACATATCATTACATGTTGAGAAAGTGCTCATGTTTTCCTCAGTGGGAGTGGATAGAAGACTAGTGTGACACCAGCACATCAGGGTTTTAAATTCGTTCCATCTTGGTGTGGGGTTTAAGCTTGCTAAACTAACAGGACCTTGAGGGTGGTAGCTTGCTAAGAATGACTGTGGGACTGTCTTGTGAATCTGTGTATGCAACATCCATCAGCACTTAAAAATGTGCCCTCTAAGCCCATGATTGTCTTTAACTGGAAATAGCGCTGTATTATGAAGCAACACTACTTACAGTCAAAGTTCCTCATTTAAAGCCGTATTTCCAAACTACAGCGTTTCCTTCTTGAGTTGTTCTGCAGGGGAAAGGCCAGCACTTTAGACATGCTGCTTTTCTTCCCTTGCCTTTAATTTTGCTTCCCATCCCAGGTGTGCACACTGCTCTTACAGGGATGTTCATGGGCTGCTGGCTGCACTGCCTGCTCTTTAAAAGGATTGAAGCATTTATTTTGGGTGGTTGTAGGCTTGCAAAAATTAGAGGGATGGCAGACACAGTGAGAAGCGGTAGGTCTTAAGGTTGGGCCTCAACACTGTGTCAGTAACACAGGTGAGAATGGGAAGGGGAAAGCCAGTGATTTAAAGAATCCTCGCATTATCCCTGTGAAATTAACAGTAATATTCCTATTCCTCAAATAGGTAAAATGATGCACAAGATAGATTAAAGTCCCAAGTCACATAAGCACATGCTTCTCCTTAAACACAGGCTTAAGTGCTAATGAAATGAATGTGACTTAGGAATTTCTTCTTCGGGGGAATTCTCCTCCAAAAAAATTAAAAATTTTGTGCACAATATTTTAAAATTCTGCAAATTTTCTTTGCCAAAATAACACTATATAATCATGCCAGTTTCAGTTATTTTGGTAATTTATTTAAAAATGCCTGTAAGCAAGTATGTCTCTAAAAATACAGACACACAAATTCCCCCAGGAGTAGAGTTAAAGAAACCCTATGACAACCCAGTTCCTGTTTCTCTGCCCCCTACACCTCCAAGAGCCCAGCCGGGGGGGCCAGACGCTCACCTCCTATCCCCCCAGAGGCAAGCTTCAGGCCCCCTTCCCCCCAGCCCAGACAATCACATTCCCTCCCTCCAGAAGCCAGCCTTGTGGGGGACGGGACGGGACGGGACCCCTTGCCCAGACACTCTCACCCTCTTACCCCCCAAGGGATCCAGAGGGAGAAATAGCCTGATACTTGGTCCCAGGTTTGCACAGAGTTTTCTGTGTGCCACTGCCTCCTTCCTTCCTTCGGGGTGTGCTGGGAACTAAAGCTGCTGGGAACCCTCCAGTTCCTTCCCCTGGTCTTGTCATCTATTTGTGAACTGAGCTCTTCCGGGTCCATTGGCCCCTATTGGTGGCCAGTATCTCTGCAGCCCATTTCGGGGGGGGAGGGGGAGGGAAATTCTCCACCATTGTGCAGTGGTGCAGAATTTCCCCAGGAGTGTAAATGTGCTTAAGTGCTTTGCTGAACTGGGGCCTTAGTGACTTGAGCCAAGGCCACAGGATGAGCCATTAGGAATAATTTCTGGTCTCCCATCCTTCCTAGTGTACTAGCCACTAGGTGCCAATTAAATATTGGAAGTTGGACAGAAGAGCCAATGGCATCTTTCTGATGTAGGGCAACAGCTCTCAACCTTTCCGGACTACTGTGCCCCTTTCAGGAGTCTGATTTGTCTTGCATACCTCACTTAAAACCCTCACCTTAAAAGCCGCTTGCTTACAACATCAACATAAAAAGACAAGTTTCAGACTAGCTGCCGTGTTAGTCTGTATCCACAAAAAGATAAGGAGGACTTGTGGCACCTTAGAGACTAACCAATTTATTTGCGCATAAGCTTTCGTGCTTCACTTCATCGGATGCAGTGAACTGTAGCTCACGAAAGCTTGTGCGCTAATAAATTGGTTAGTCTCTAAGGTGCCACAAGTCCTCCTTTTCTTTTTATGCAAAAAGAAAAGGAGGACGAAAAGGAGGCCAAGTGTCATAGCACACTGTGACTGAGAAATTGCTTGCTTTTATTTTTGCTATATAATTATAACCATTTTTCTCACATGTCAAAAGTGAGCTTGAATGGTGGGCTTGACTGACCACTAGTGTGCAGCTATATTTTGTTATCCCTGTGTTTAGTGGCTTTAGCTTGATATTGGGTGGTGGGGTTTTTGGTTTTTCTTGTGTTTTTGCTTCAGCAGAAGATGTACAAAAGGGGGTAGGGTTTTCTGTGGGTCATGTGCCCTAAATAAAGTATAGCTTGAATGGTCTAATGACAGACTGTAGCGTGTACTTTACAGCTTCTTTACAAAGGCGTTTCACAATATTCTGCTATGCTTCATCTGTGTTCTCAGTTCCCTGGGTGAGGGGAGGAAGGGGGTGAGAGACTTCTCTACAAGCTTAAATCAGTTGAGAAGCTAATGGTGTTGCCTGAAGCCCACATACAGAGGGCCACCTTAAATAACTAGGTTTCAGAGTAGCAGCCATGTCAGTCTGTATTCGCAAAAAGAAAAGGAGGACTTGTGGCACCTTAGAGACTAACCAATTTATTTGCGCATAAGCTTTCGTGAGCTACATGATGCATGAAGCCGATGAAGTGAGCTGTAGCTCACGAAAGCTTATGCTCAAATACATTTGTTAGTCTCTAAGGTGCCACAAGTCCTCCTGTTCTTCTTAAATAACGAGTGTGTTTCACATAACTAGTGTGTTTCACATTCACTAGCTGACAAGGAGGAGGACTGGGAGGGAGGGGATTAAAAGCTACTTGCTGTCACACACTATATTTAGCAACGAGGGTTTTGTGTGGATAGCAAAGTTAAAGGTTCCTAAAAAACAAATAATTGTCAGACTCTTATACAAGCAATTGTAATTTTGATAGGATTTAATTCTGCCAGTGGGGAAGTAACTTTAGTTCTCAATTTGCAACATAACCCAACCCCGGGCAAAACATATGAAAGGGAGAACTAAGAGAGAAGGTTAGAACTTCTTCCTGAAATAAAACTTGAAACCATGAGCTCTGCTCACTGGCTGTCTAGCTATCTTTGGCTGCTGGGGGCTGCCCTCAGGGAAACAAAGCAAATCTTTGTCTCCTAGGTTACAAATTCCAACTTTGGGAGGAGGGGACGGGGGACGCTAAGCAGTAGTACTCAACTGGCTTTGAAAGACCTGATAGAATTGTGAGCCCATGTAGGCAGCTGAAGTAGCTTCAGCCTGCATTGGAGGAAATTATTGTTGGCAAAACCTTTGTTTGAAAGTTGTCAAAGCAGATGCCACTTCGCTGCTATGCTGTGCTCACTAAAGCGAAGGCAGTGGACTGAATGCAACCAGGAATCCTAATGATCGCACGGTTTGCGGCAGAGGCCACCACAAAAGCAGCATGAACTCTAGTTCCCATTATTTTAAACTTCAACATTAGTTACGCATCAAGGCATTCAATTAAAATGTGACCTGGACCTCATGCGAGTGCAAATATTTAATAGAGTTTTGTAATGACTAAGGGAATGGTTTTCCCTTTGACTGTGTGGGTAACTTCCGTATATTAATTCCCCCCCCCCCATATCCTTGCCCTTTGGGTAATAGACAGAGCAGAGCTGGTTATGGAATCCAGAATTCTGGCCCCCAAGGCAGTGTTCTAACCAAGGGATGATGTTCCCATTTACCCCATTCAATGAAATGTGTCTGACCAAAGAGGCAGTCAGCGTTGTTTCTGTGCAGAAAGCCCGGAAGAGATCAGTAAGAGGGAAAACACAATGCTTTCTAGAAAGCCCAGATAATGATTTGACTCTGCTCTGAGCTCACGATGCGAGTAAATGTCGCTTGGCTAGCTTGGCTAGCGTAGTAATTCCTGCACAGCATAGGAGGGGAGGGTTATAAAGTGCAGAGGCCATGTGGGGCTGGAGAAGTGTTCTGGATGCCTGGCTGATGATCCGTTGTACCCCCACTTCCACATAGTGTAGGATCAGAGGGCAGACAGCTGTGTGATCTTAGTGATCTGTCTGAACAGTTCTTGTTGCTGGGATCACAGCAGGCTTGCAGTCTGGCGTAGCCTAACTTCCAACCCCAGCGCTCCACTGTTGTAGCTTCTGTCAACCTAGCTGCCTCTACACTGGGGCTTGGTTCAACCTAACCTTGGTACTCGGGGTGCAAAACCTTCGAAGCCCTCAGCGACATAGCCAGGTCGATCTTCGTTTTAAGAGTAAACCAGTGCTTAGTTGTGGAACGTTACCATTTCAGGCTTGTAAAAATGAAATTTCTACTTAACCAAAGAATGGAGCCTTATCTGGTACGGATTTTCCTCCTGTGCTCCATCATTCACCATGGGAGGGAGACTTTGTCCTGATGTCAAAATAGATCTTCCCGGTCTGGTTTAATTCAAGGCTGCAGTCCACATCCCTCTTCATGAATTAGGAGTGTGCCAGGGAAGTGTGAAATCTTGGTAGCATTTTGAGCCGAGGTTCGAGAGCAGTTACACCCAGACCATTTTTTTTCTTTCTTGCTAGATGTGAGAGGACAATGATCAATCTTCTTTGCTCTACCTCTCCTGGGCCAGAGTTTCCGAAGGCCGTAACCCAAAAGCCAAGTGTGTGTCATTTTGAAAATGCACTCCTCTATCTCCAGGCTCTGGAGCTGTTCTTGAAGGGCAGAAGCAGAGTAGTGGGTTCTTCAGTTCCCTCAGGTAGTATCTGAACTTTGGCCCATGTCTCAGTCTGTTAGCAGAGGCACCCCCAAATCACTAGTTGCTTCCGAAAATCTTGGCTTTGGACTGCTAGCACTACTCACTAACCTGCATTGTTTCCTAAGTCTGTGTTTTTTCCTAGTGGATTCTAGACATTTTCTTAGAAACCTCACCATCTTCCAAGCCTTGAATTGTTCTGTCTGCCAGAGCATTGTAACTATTGAGTAGAATTCTCAAAAATACCTAAATGACATTGAAACTCAGTGGGACTTTGGCTCCTAGCTCATTTAGGCACTTTTGGAAACTTGTCTAGAATCCATTTGAGGTATCTCGGAGTCTAGGACAACTCTGTGCTCCTCCTTACTTACCTTAAGGCCCAGTTCAGGAAAGCACGTAAGCACATACTTACTCGGAATGCTTTTCTGAGTTGGAGTGTTTGGGAGGTGTCTTGGGCCGTGCACCGTCCGCTCTTGTTCGGCTGTACGCTAATCCACATCAGGCTGTGTCCAGCCTCCATCTTGTACAGTTGACCCAGGTCTATGCTGGATTAGAGTGTACACAACTGGTGGGGAAGTAACAGTGCCAGATACCAATGAAGCTGTAGGCCAGTAGGCTGTGTACCGCATGCTGGAATGTTGAGTATATTTAAAAAAACAACTCGTGCAGTGGCCCAAAACACTGCCCCTGCCACTATTGTCGGGACAGTGTTTTGGGCCATTGTTGGGGGCAATGACTGAGCTGTGTCTTAAACACAACGCCTCCAAGTGAGCTAAAATCTGAAGAACTTCAGTGTCTGTTGGTTGTGCAGACTCTGAAATCTCAGTCATGTAGCAGTTTCTAGAAGAACAGACTTTCATGCACTGTACATGTTGCCTTGATCATGTGACTTTTGGGTGTTTATAATTTTTTTTTTCTCCTCCTTGCTCCTTAGGACTGACCGTAATCCCCCGAGTACTAAAGACAGAAATTTCCTTTAGTATTTCTGATCCCAAAACTTACGAAGAGTATGTGGCAGGCCTTAACGAATTCTTGAATGCCTACAACAATGATCAACAAGCCAACAATATGATATTTGACGATTGCTCTGGTAAGCAGACTCCTGGATATGAAGTTCTGATTGTTTTCACGTAGCTGGAGGCTCTATTAGCCACCCCTCTCCTAAATGCATCCATCAAAGAATCCAGATAATACTGGCCATTGTTGATGGTGTTGGTAAAGCCCTGTAGAATATCTTTCGTAGCGACCAACAGCATAGCATGATGGTTAACTTTAGACTCTCCAGCTAATTAGCTGGTCTTGAAGTTGCTCATGACTGCCTGTTGTCCAAGTAGAATGCATGAGACAGTGAGCTTTGCTGTCCAGCTCTGACAAGCTTATGGGTGGGATTGTGAAAGCACTGAGCAATGGCCAACCTCTGCTCCCCTCAGAGACGACAAGGGGTTTTACTGCTGTCTTCAGTAGGAGCAGGGTTAGGCCAGTGCTTAGCAAATTTGACAGTTCCACCCTATGTGCCCAAATCAAATTAAGAATTCAAATCCTCGTCTCCAACAGCTGTTAGTGTGGGGAAGTGTCCCTTTCCATGGCCCCTGGGGTGTACTAACAAACTAAAAAAACAACAACAAAAAACGCTGAAAGCACTGTTGAATCTCTTTCCTTCTTTACATGGTCTGAAGGGAAATCTGTATTTAAAGCATTTCTTCTAGACTTGCTCTTCCTCCTCTGCTCCAACAGCTAGCCAGGGGAGAGGTCATTACCTGGAAGCCATTTAAATCATGACACCAGCAGAATATTTTGTCTAAGTAGAGAGAGTGTGTTGGCTGCTCTGGGTCTTGACCCAAATCAGATCACTGGGCTCAAATACATAGCAAGTAGCCTTTCCAGTAACACTAGCCCACGTGTATTTTTCTGTAAGTCCAAAGGCCTAAAACTCCCATCATTGTCTTTCCATTGTCATAAATGGAACAGGTCGCAGATGGTCGGTATGTTTGTTTTTAAAGTGGGCTTAAAATGCTTGTAAGTTGTTTCAGATCCCCACCCTCTACCAGAACATCTCAATTATAGAATCCACATTTCAGTGTCCTTTGCAGTCTAATTTTCGGGGCTAGATCATGGAGCTATGCAGATTTACACCAGCTGCATGGACTTCAGTGGCATTATGCCAGTTTACAGCTGCTGATCACCTGTCCCTCAGTTCAGAGTCAGAATGTTTTGAGCTTCCTTCCCTTCTGCAGTTGATGGCTTCAGCTAACACCTAAAGCATTGCTCTAAATGCATCTCCCTGTTCTGATTTAAGTGTGATATCAACTCTTGTAGGGGAGAGAGCCCTGATCGCTTAAAGGGGGGCCTTTTCTCCTAATGTAATTCAGCAAAGCACCTGTAATGGACTGCATGTAGTGTTGACTTGAAGGGAGATGTGTGTGTTGGAGAGAATATATTTCTGACCGAATCCCTCCTGTGACCCAAAACCTCACCCAAAAAAATTAGAAGCAGCCCATGCACACACTCATTCGAGGAAAAACACCCAGTAGAAAACCAGACTTGCCATGTTCAGTAGAGCACTTGTCACTGAATGGCTTGGTGCAGATCCATGAAGTCAGTCTGTAGAAGGTGGTGTCTGTTTAGTTTTGAGTACCACTAGACCAGGAGGGAGGGGGAGGAAAGGGATTCCAATCCCAGGGAAATGCTCACAGGAATGTTGCTTTTCTTCTCAAAGCTTTCAAGCGTGAGTTCATGCTGCATGTAAGTGTGTTGGTTTTCTGCCCCTCCCCCCCAGAAAAACCTGAAGACTACATCGACCGAGGAGCATTTAATAATGGCCAGGGTCAGAAAAAAGTCTGCAGGTTCAAACGTGAGTGGCTGGAAAACTGCTCCGGAATACTTGATACCAGCTATGGATACAAAGATGGAAAACCATGTGTTGTCGCCAAGCTCAACAGAGTTCTAGGCTTCAAACCAAAGGCAAGTGCTGCTTTTCTCTTCCTAGTAATTTGGGGGAAGTGATTTCATAGCAGGAGCAGGTGACTGGTCTTGGAAAAGCTATTTACTCCGGACTCTTCTCCCCTATAAAATGGAGATATTAATGTCTACCTTGCAGGGTGGACGCAAGGCTTAAATAATTCGTGGAAAGTGCTGTAAGAGCCTTCAATGATAGGTGCTATGGAAGCACTTTGCAAATCGAGTCTCTTGATGCATCACCTTGGTTCAGGACTGCCAGTTGCCTTCCCCAGTTCAACCACTCAAGTTCTAGGCTGACTCTCTGGCACTGTACCAGAAAGCAAACTCCCATGTGGGCTCTGTGCCATTCCTCCCTTATCTGTGATACATACGCTTTCCACAATACCTTTAGGAGATTTGCTTTGCCCTTTGACCACAAGCATTTATTGGGGGGAGGGGTGTTCTCTCAGGCTGTCAAGCTTAATCTACTACTAAATTCACTAAAAGGAATTTTTTTTTTTAAACTGTATCTGAACTGCAACTACCCTGCCCCCCTCAGGAAGTTGTCTGTAGAGCTTCTCTTGTTGGCAGATTCAGATTACTGTTGGTGAATTGTTGGCTTCCATGGTCACTTAGTTGCTCACAGTAATGGCTTAAAATCATTGCCAGCCTGAGCTGGCTTTGAAACTGTGATCTAGAAGCAAATCTGGCTCCTGCCAATAGTCCTCCTCCCTCCCCATGTCCCCTGGGACTTTGACACACAAGGATGAGGCCATTTGTTGGCACAGTTCTGAATTTCAGGAAGACATGCTGGAAACTAATCAATGTGCGTGTTTTCAATGGAGTGAGTCTGAAGAGCAAAGAGATTATCCAGTGTGAAATGTAACACTTGCTTGTTCTGGGTTTCTTTTAGCCTCCACTAAACGACAGCCTCCCTCCCGAGATGATGGGAAAATACAATCCATATGTCATCCCTATTCATTGCTTTGCCAAGGTAAGTGTGTCCATGCCTTTCACACAAGAGACTGATCACGTGTCAGGAATCAAATTTCCTCCAAAGCAAAATTTTGTGAATGTGCAATGAACTCGGGCCATGAAAGGGCAGAGCAAGCCAAAACCATAATATACACCATGCCAGTTTTGTATAAGCAGAGACTCGTGCTTCTAAGCCATGGCTGTGGGAGGACATGTACATTCAGTGATGCTGTTTATTATCTAGGAGCTGCTTTCTCTGGCCCAAGTTCTCTTAGGGTAGGTCTATACTACCAGCTGGATCAGTGAGTAGCGATCAATAAATTGACCCCTGATATATCGCATCTAGTCTAGACGCGATAAATTGATCCCTGAGTGCTCTCCTGTCAACTCCGGAACTCCAGCACTACGAGAGGCGCAAGCAGAATTGACGGGGGAGCGGTGACAGTTGACTCACCGCAGCAAGTCGATCTAGGTACGTTGACTTCAGCTAAGCTATGCTTATAGCTGAAGTTGTGTACCTTACATCGACTCTTCTTCTCCCCTCTCCACCCCCTCTCAGTGTAGACCTGGGCTTAGATTGTTTAAAAGTGAGCATGCTTCAATCCTGAGACAGGAGTCAAGTCTTAATGCTCATTCGCTCCTTGAGCTTTCTGCTGACAAATGATGCTCCCCCCACCTCGCCATTCCTTTTGATAAGGATATCTTCCCCTTAGGAATTGGATTGAGGCAGCTCATTTCACAAAGGTCGGCGAACAACTAAAAATGACTGAATGTTGTCGTTGACCTGATCTCTGGGAAAGGTGACCTAGAAAAAGCCGCCCCCCCCCACCCCCCGATCCTTTCAGCTGTCTATTCCCCAAAAGCAAGGTCTCTTCCAAATAGCAGTATCCTCCCCCTGGGGTAATTCATTTACGCAAGCAGGAAATTTGTGGAGAATAATGCTAACTGAAAAAGGCAGAATTTTTTGTTTAAATCTGTCGAAAAATTTTAAATTGAACTGCCAGAGGCACAGCAAGCTTTGCCAATTTTTGGGCCAGTTCTAAGAGGGAATTATTAGAATTCAGGATTTTCCTGCACCCTCTGCTGTAGATAACAATGAATGGCCAGGGAACAATAATGCTAATCTTACCAAGCAGCTGGAAAACAACTTGAAGTTCTGTGGTGACATAATTTGAGTGTTTTTGTGGAACTACTTCCCTTATTAAAGGTAAATAGGATTGGATTATGTTCATTGATTTATTTAATTGCTCACATTCTACTACTGTGTAGCTGTCCTCAGTGATACTGAATTGGTTAGAATGAATGAAGGTAACTTTATTGCACTATCCAGCACAGAAGTCACAGGGTGATGGCCAAGGAGGGTTCAGATAATCAGGTTGGATGGGGGTATATAGTGGTGGGGAATATTTACAAAATGGGGTTTGGACAAGTGTTTTTTTTTTCCCCCTTTCTTTAGAAAGAGGAAGATGTTGACAAAGTTGGCACCGTTGAATATTATGGGATGGCTGGCTATGCTGGCTTTCCTCTACAATATTATCCATACTACGGCAAGCTGCTCCAGCCACAGTATCTCCAGCCTCTCCTGGCAGTGCAATTCACTAACCTGACCTTAGACATGGAAGTGCGTGTGGAGTGCAAGGTCTATGGTGAGAACATCCATTACAGTGACAAAGACCGTTTTCAGGGACGTTTTGAAGTGAAATTTGACATAAAGAGCAGCTGATCATAAGCACACTTTTCTTTTCTCCCCTCCTAGCCATTTAAAAGGTAAAAAACCTACTAGTCTTGAACAAACTGTCATACGTATGGGACCTACACATAATCTATATGCTTTACACTAGCTTTCTGCATTACTAGGTTAGAATGTAAACTTAAAGTGTAGCAATAGTGACAAAATATTTATTCTACTGTAAATGACAAAACAAAATTGAGCCTTGGGATGTGCCCATTTTTACTGTAAATTATGATTCCATAACTGACTTGTAGTAAGCAGTGTTTCTGGCCCCTAAGTATTGCTGCCTTGTGTATTTTATTTAGTGTACAGTACTATAGGTACATACTCTGGTCATTTTTCAAGCCATGTATTGTATCTGTTTTCTACTTCTGTGAGCAAAGATTTTTGCTGCCTGAGGTGTAAATACTCAATGGGACTAGAACTGGCATGGTACTTTATTTTTTCTGTTTAAAGATAAAGGCCCACCTGTGAGACTATTTAACAGCACTCCATAGATCCTTTTTATTTTCCTGTGGTGTAAGGGTATTTTATTTGGAGGGGTGGCAGGGGAAACTAATTTGAGTTCATGACTAAATAAAAAAGGTGATTGTGTACTGTGCTCCTAGTGAATGCTCTTTCCACCCTCATCCTCCACTATGTTGTGAGAGACCTGAGTCAGGCTAGCCCACCAGTGATGACTGATGATTTGCTTTGTGTATACTTTTTTTCCCCCTCCTGCTGGCAGCATCACACCATGTGGTGCTAATGTCTTTATTGAATGTTTTAACCATTTTCATGGTGGAAGATTTTATATTTATGCAGTTGTACAATTTTATTTTTTCTGCAAGGAAGTGAGTGTAATGTATGAAAAACCAAAGTCACTTGTTTGAAAATAAATCTTTATTTTGAACTTTATAAAAAGCAATGCCGTACCCCATAGAATGGTGTTAAATGTTGTCTAAAGTGCACTCTATGTTCTAACATATGTAATAAATAGCCAGGAGTACAGTGCTCTTGCTCTTGTATTTCAGTCAGGTTAAAACATTGGACAATAAATGAATGAACACATCTCTCCTTGTGTCAGTCTTTCGTTCAGGAACCCAAGATAGTTCCATGTTCTGCTGTCAGTTGTCCAGAATCTTGAAAAAGTACTGGACCTGTGAAAGACACACGTTAACAACAGCATCAGTGTGAATCCAGCTGGATCTCTGAAAAAAATCTTGGCTGTCAGAATGTACTGGAATCTGGCTGTATTTAGGGGGTAAAAACCCTGAGTGTTCCTGCAGTTAGTAAATACAGCTATAGCCAAGTCAGGTACTATATAACTTTAATGGGAAGTGATTGTTTTTAGCACTCTGGTCTTTCCATAATTCCCTTGCAACAGTAAAAAAAAGTTCAACATCCCATTAAAAGTAAATATCCTTAAATCAAAATTAAGTTCTAAAGCAGCACTTTTCTTCTCTGTGTGATGAAATTAACATTTAGTGACAATCTATCCTTCCAAGCCTATTTATTTTACTTCTAGGATCTCAGTGCCATTTTTAAGTTACATTTCAAAATGTAGGTCTGCAGGTTCCTCTCTCAAACAGGTCCAAAACCTTTGCGCTTAGGAAAGGTAAGGGCTCCTACATATTGTATGCTGTGGGTACATCAACTGTTTTAGACCATATTAACAGAGCAGCAGGGGTTGTGCACTAATCTAACAGGAGTAGCTGAAATGTAAATGTAGTGCTTACTGACCAACAAACCTGTACTCCAACTTCTGTTAATCTGCTGATGCCTCAAACTTCCTTAGCACCTAATGCACCTTTAAGGCTGAGTTGGCAGTTTAACACCCTTCTAAAAATGTGGCTGACATCTTAAAAATTGGACATCACTGGCAGCTTGAGGCCAGACAAACTGATTCACAAACAGTAGGGTAGTTTATACAAAATCATAATCACCAGAAACCTCCATTTAATGAGAATGTACCTCAAAGGCTCAGTAACTGAGTTGTTCACAAATATGGTTCCAACTGTTAAGGGTCATTCACTTGTAAAGGGTTTGTAGGGAGCTCTAGGTATGTCAGTCATGCATGGTAGCTCCAGTGATTTTTGGGGGGAAGAGGTTGGCATAGGCATTAATTTTCAATGAGAGAATTTCCATCTCCAGCAGCAGTTTGAAGAAATGCAGCCTTAAGAGCATGGTACGGCCTGGTGCTTGAAATTAGTATAGCCATATCCTCAGTACAACAGCAAGACAATCACTGGGTAAAGTCCTAGCCCTAGGGAAGTTAATGAATTTTTCCACTGACTTCAATGAGGCCGGGATTTCACCCCTAGGGCAAGAGGATTAGAAGAAAGGCAAAAGCAGCATGGTTAAGTAGAACAGTCCATTTTCTTATGCTGTCACTTACAGACTCAGACTTTAAGGTCAGAAGGGACCAATATGATCATCCAGTCTGACCTCCTGCACGTTGCAGGCCAGAACCTCACTCCCTACTCCTTTAATAGACCCCAAACTTCTGGCTGAGTTACCGAAGTCCTCAAATCATGGTTGAAAGAGAATCCACCATTTACACTAGTTTAAACCCGCAAGTGACCTGTGCCCCTTGCTGCATTCAACCCACTTCTGAGGTCAGTCAGTGACACAGTGGAACATGAGTCTCTACAAACAAGGCCCCTAAGAAACCAGTTTTAATTTAGGGACTGCCCACCAACCATACTGCTGCCCTGAACTGCTCTCTGTAACAGCCAAACAGTCCTCTTTGATTAATAGAGGGATAATGCTTCTAACAGGGCACTGAGTTTGGTTTTTTCAGTTTATGCTATCCTTTTAAAAGAGAATCAAAGTATGCTAGAGGAAATTGGTGGGAAGGCATTTACCAATGTACCATGCCCCAGAAAAAATACTCCCAACAAGAAAGCATGAGAGACCATCAAAACCCCAGCCCTCCCTTTTCAATATAATCAAATGTTAATATTAATAGGTAGTTGTAGTGACACAGTCATGACTCACGCTCCATTGTGTTGGTCCTGTACAACAGAGGCAGTCCCTACCTTGTCCAGCTATATGTATACACCAATACCCAATTAGGTCTCTCACTGAACAATGGAGATAAAATGTCTGCTCTGTGAAAATCATCTGATCAGACTCTCGCCAAAGGTATGTACATTTATTAAGAACATGCTACAAGCCACAGGGTGAAAAAGGCTGGCTTCACTGAACTCAATGGAAGTTTTGCCATTGACTTCAGTGGGGTCAAGATTTCACCCATAGGTTCTACGTGTAAACTTCAGGAAAAACAAAACAAAATTCCTTCCCCCCTCCCCCCAAATGAGCAATAAATTATATTTTTATTTGATATCTGGGCCCCATAGTAAATTCAGAGGATTTCAGTCACTAAATTCTATACCAAAAAAGCCATCCAATGTACAAATGCAATCCAATATAATTAATATTAAAATAATATTGTAAATTGGTTCCCAAATTTTGCTCTTTAGATTCAGTTGAACTACACTAAGTATAGGAGTTGGGAGAAAAATCCACTCTTGAAATCCTACAAATACTACATGTACACTAGCCCTGAGAACCAAATAGTACTCAAAAAACACTGCACCAAAATCTACGCTGCATGCATACATGCATCGTTGGGGGGGAAAAAAGAGACCAAAAACCAGCTGGACTTTTGGAGAATCATACACAGAACCTTCATAGCAGTAGATACATAAGAATACAGATGTGTAAAACAGAATCAGTGACCAAAAATTAAAGGAAGAAACTGGAAGATCCTAGCTGTGTGACTTGTGAATCAGTGTTGCAAAGGAGACAGATAGAGAGACATTTTCTGCTCCACTGTCAGAAATACAAGTCCTCCAATCTAACATACTTGATAGAGACTTTCCATTAAAAAGTCCTGAGAAAAACAAAGGACGGCGATAGCATCACATAGCCTTGGGCACGTTTCTTCCTATGTCTACACTACGAGCTAGGGGTGTGATTCCCCCGGCTCACGTACACATACTTGTGCTCGCTCTCGTGGAGCTAGTGAGAATAGCTGTACAGCTGCAGCGGTAGTGGCAATGAAAGCATGGCTGAGCCGTACAAAATACAACCCCACCGAACACTGGTAGCCATTGCCCTAGTGCGAGTCTGTGTCCACATACGGAAATCACCCCCCAGCTCATAGCATAGACATAGCTGGAGTCAGAGGTGAACAAGAATGACCGATGGAGATGGGATAAAAACACAAAAAATGACTATGAAGCCTGACAGGATACTGGATACTTAGACTGTAACAGAGCTGTTTGGAATTTCTGTTCCATGGGAAATTCCGACATTTAAAAACAAGGTCCCAGTTGAGAACAAACAGCCAACATTTTGAAATGTCCCACAAAATTAAAATTCCAAAATGTTTCGATTTGGGACCACTGAAACATTTCAATTCAATAGCGTCAGAACATTTCAAAAGGTGGTCATTTTGTTTGGACTTATTTCATTTTAACTTTTATATTAAATTGATAACGTTAAATTAACACTAATATTATAACCGTATATTTGATATTATGTGTATAAGTAAAAACATTTCCATGCTGTCAAAAAAGTTTACACTTTTTTCCATTTTAAAATGATCAAAAAAATCGGTACTTTCCCATTAAATGTTTTGATGTTGACAAAGCTGCATATTTCAATGGGAAACTGTTTTGCTGACCATCTCTAATTGTCAGTTCTTCAGGGGCAGGGGCCATCTTACTGTCATATGTTTGTACAGTGCCCAGTAGCTGGTTCAGGACTAGGGTTTTAATGTACTAGACCTACTTTTCACAAATAGCCCAGGTCTGTGTCTTTGTAAAATTTTATCAGCATTGTGTAACTTGTCTAAAGAATTTTGACTTCAGCTTGACTTATGGAGCGGCCTATCTGCCATCAACTTCAAATTTCAGGGTGGTTTGTTTGTACAGTAGTGACTTTGTAAAAGCTTCCATTGCACTCAGTAGAGCTGCTACTTCCTTATTGCTTACATGGTATATTATCAGCTGTCTATCTAAACACTCTGTTCATGCTGCCAGATTGACTCAAGTGTAATTTTTTACAATAAAATGATTTCTCTCTCTGCTCTTGGTGAGATAGGCTCCTGGATTCCAGAGTGACAGGCACATTAAAAACACCTAAGAAATACAGAGAGAGACACTTAAAGGCAAACTCATAATAGTTGAATTTGAGAACAAGCAATCTTATGAATATACATAACGTCATTAAGGTGTTGTAGACCCCTGATCAGAACAGAGTTAGTTTAAGCCTTAGAATGTCGGGGTTCTTTTCCCATCTCTACCCAATCCTCTCAACTTGCGAAAGTGTAAATGTGGAACACAACGTGTGTCAGAGAACCAAAATGAGGGAGACAAAAAGCAGGAAAATTAAAATGCATGGGATCTATTCCTTCAGTGTAAATAACTCTGTTTTACCTTGGTCACATGATTATGCATTTCTAATTTAACTAATTTTCAACAATAAAGGGAAGAAGACACCAAATGTGGGCGGAATATAGGTAACTTGGGGATTTTGAAAAGTATAGCTCTGCCACTGACTTGCTGTGATGCCTTGGGCAAAATCACATCATCTCTCTGGTCCTGTTTCCCAATTCATTAAATGTGAATAATACTTCATTAATGATTGTAAAATGCTTTGATGTGTCTAGATGAATGTCACACTTAAAATCTACATGACTAGTACTAATAAAGAATATTAACTACAGGTGCCCTGTTTATTGCAGCCTGGGTCTCCACTTGCATGGCCTCTCTGGAAGGGAACTCTCTCACACTAATGACTCACTCCTGGTTTGGAGAATCTCTCTATCTTTTAAAATAGCTTTTATTGCATTGTCTAAAACCCATACAGAACGTTCTGACAAACTTCAAAGGCATAACAAGCACAATAGGTACTGTATAACCTACAAACTATGTGCCATTATGTTCTTTCCAAATACAATTATGTGGATTAGCTGCCATAGACTCACTGTAAAATCTGTTAACAATTTACATGTATATAGTACAGAGGAAGGATCTGCCTTTCTAAAGACTCACTCTCAGGAGCTGTGCATTGCTGGGCAAGATGCTACAATGATAAATGTGGCTCTGGGTAATCAGTAGCAAACAGTGCCCATCTATTTCCCCAATTACCATAATCTGTTTAATGAATTAGCGCTTGTGAAAGATGGTGCATTGCTAGCTGTAGAGTGAGGCCAAGGTTGTCAAAAATAACTAGTGATTTTGGGTGCCTCTTTTCTAGGCCCTTTGGAGTGACCCAATTTTCAGAAAGCGCTGACCCATGCCACCGGAGAAACAGGCCCCTTTAAGATACCTCTAATGGGGCATCCAAAGATGGAGGCAGACAGATCACTAGATCACTTAGCTGCAGTCACTCTTTACTCAGAACCCTGGGACAGCACAAACAGCAGGAGAAAAAGCTTCCCCTGCACAACACGAATGTGCCTCAATCTTGACCCGGAAAGGGAAATACAGTCTCTATAGTCTATTCAAAACTTTGGCCCCTTTGCTATCAACAAGGGGGCCAATTAGTGCCAAAGACAGTAATGATTTTTGTCTGTGGACATTTGTCCTCCAAAGACAACAGTGAGACCAACCAGCCAAACTCATTTTGCATAGGCCACCCAATGGCCTTTAAATGGTGGTACATTTCAGTTACACTCACTCCTCCCTTGGGATGGATTTGAAGGAGAAGGTGAAAGGCTCTGTATCCCATTACTAATCTCAGCAGCCACCCAACCTCCAAGGAAAACTGGGTTATAACATGACGATAAGCCCACTCTGCTTCCTGCTCCTATGTAACATGGAAAAAAACTGCAACCCTCTGACTCCAACAAGACCAATGACCTCACAGGGAGAGCTCTAAAACTGCTGCATTCCACAATGGACACTGCAATACTAGGACTAGTGAAGATGATAATTCCATCTCTTAAAGTGCAGAATAAAATAGCCGCTTCCAAACTTTCTACCCTCTAGCACAGAGGTGGGCAAACCACAGCCTGTGGGCCACGGGACCGTCCTGCCTGGCCATTGAGCTCCCAGCCAGGGAGGCTAGCCCCTGGCCCCTCCTCTGCTGTCCTCCCACCCCCACAGCCTCACCAAGCCGTTCTGCCAGTGCTGTGGGTGGCAGGGCTGCGAGCTCCTGCCGGTCAGCACAGCTGCTGGTCCTGGTGCTCTGAGCAGCAAGCGGGGGTTGGATAAGGGGCAGGGGATCCCGGGGGACAGTCAGGGGACAGGGAGTGGTTGGATATGCGTGGAAGTCCCGGGGGCCAGTCGGGGGCAGGGGTGTGGATAGGGGTCGGGGCAGTCAGGCAATAGGGAGCAGGGCAGGTTGGATAGGGCATGGGGTCCTGGGGTGGCAGTTAGGGGCAAGGGGTCCCGGGGGGGGGCAGTCAGGGGACAAGGAGCAGGGGGTTTGGATGGATCGGAGTTTCTGAGGGGGGCAGTCAGGGGACAAGGAGCAGGGGTTTGGATGGATCGGAGTTTCTGAGGGGGGCAGTCAGGGGGCGGGAAGTGGGAAGGGGGCGGATAGGGGGTAGGGCCCAGGCTGTTTGGGGAGGCACAGCCTGTGCTACCCAGCCCTCCATACAGTTTCGCAACCCCGATGTGGCCCTCAGGCCAAAATGTTTGTTCACCCCTGGTCTAGCAGTTTCAGGAGTTTCCACAGTTGTGCAGGCAATAATGAAATCCAACAACGTCCTGATTGTATCACTCATGCAAACCCTTCTCTTTTCAACAATGTGCATCCTAAAAACAAGGAGAGGTTAGACAGAAAATTAAAAAGGAAAGCAAACCAACTAACCAAGCATCCCAGGGAAAGAGAAAGGTCTCTTAGGTGTAGGGCACAGCAGAGGATTTCAAAGTGAAAAAGTAGAGAAATTCACAAGTGAGGGTATTCCCAAGAAATGGAAACTCCCCTTAAAAAATAAAGAGGAGTTTAATGCTAATACAAGGTGCCAGCTAGCTAGACAGCCTTAGAGACCAATGTTCTCGGTTTAACCATGGAATAAGTACAAAATGGGCAGTAGCAGTATACCTTGGCACAGAGGCGGATGACGACTTATTGGGGCATTGGGCACAAAGAACATTTGGCCCCCCCATGTCTCGCAGGCCATGGGGCACTGGAACCGGGAGGCCAGGCAGGACATGGCCCCCCTACTTTTTAATATGGGCATAGTAGCCTCAGGCAGATATGGAGCGGTGGTGGTGGCAGAGACTGCGCTTCACAGTGGGGGAGCTGGTAAGGTGATCAATCCCGCCCCCTGCAGCGTAGCCCCTGCCCAGGGCAGGTAGAAGGTCCAGGGCTCCCCACAGCGGCCCAGGCTCCCTGGGTGGCTCTTACCACAGCCCAGCTCCGGTTTCTTGCCTGGCCAGAGGGCAGGGCCACAGTTCTGGCGCCAGAAGGTCCCCGCTTCCAGCGCTCTTGCAGGGGCCCCCAAATTGGCCAGGACCCCATGGGCCCATGTGTTAATCTGCCACTGGCTTGGCAGAATGCCTCAACCCTGCCCTCGAGTTGAAAGGGTACTTTTTGTTATTCATGGTCCATTCATCCTTGGCCTCTCAATCTGAAACTGCTAAGTGCAGGGGACCAGTTAGTGTCAGTTTTGGTAGTGATGATTTTAGCAATGTAGACTCTTTCCCAATGGAAACTAGTCTAAGACCCCTAACTCATTTCACAAGTGTCACCAAAAGGGTAATAGTAATTTTCAGTCATTTCTAACCTGTGCTGAATTAGAATCATCAGCCAAGAGATGGAAGGCTCCATAGTCTATTATTAATTCAGAGCCAGCCAGTCCTCCTCCAACTGGCTGAGAGAAATGCATGCAATTCATCAATGCTATCTCTCTGAAACCATTTTGACACTGTACCCCCACTGAACCAGTGACAGGGCTCCAGGAACAAGGTCCAGGTGATAATGTGATCCATGTGACTTTTACTGACCCATGGCACTGAGGTTTTATAACTCTTTAGGAATATCTTAATTTTAAATCACTAATGGGAACTCAAATACCATTTTGGCCATTAAAGCTGCTCTCTACATCAGTATAAACCTTGCTGAGACCTGACTGCACTTTTTGACGGCTAAGTCTGAGTTCTGTTTTAGATGCTGTTGAGTCACTGCAGTATTAACACAGCAGCATGGATTAAAACACTCAAAAAAAAATATTGCATTTTTACAACACCTCCCATCCCAAAGGGTTTTATAAACACACTGAGGTACAAACAAGGGAGACATTTTACCCACCACTCACATGCAGTCACCTCTGGGGTGAGACCCAGCAGCTGTTTAACAGTTCACAGCAATACCACTCAACCAACAAAGAAGTGAGGAATAGCTCTTCCAGAGAGAATTTGGTTCCCTGTTGGACTTTGGTCAGGACACCAAGGTTACACCCCTTTCCTTCTTACCAAAGTGCCAAGGAATTTGTAAGGAACAAAACCGATCAGGAAGGGCCAATTTGAACTATTCACACATACTGGCAGGTTCTCAACCAACTTTGACCACTGACATAAAAGACCTGGGCTTCGTGGCAGAGAGCTCAATGAAGAGCTCTTTTCAGTGAATGATCATGATGAAAAAAACAAACAAGAGGGTACTCCACTTTAAGCAATAGAGAATAACATTAAAAATATTGTAATGCTGGTGGCACACGCTCATCTCAAATGCGTGTTCAGCTATGAATAGCCCATCTCAAAAAGTTATAGCTAAAGTAAAAAAAAAAAGGTTTAAAGAAGGACAATGGTAGTTTTCCCATGTCTTAATAATTTTAACACTAGGACAGATTAAAAAGATTAGGTCGACATCTTAGATGGGAAAGACATAAGAAGGGACATGATAGTGATACATGAAAAAAATGAAGGCTACAGTAAAGGTAAATTGGGGCTGCTAATTTACTCTCTAATAGTACAACAAGAAGGGGATACAGTCAATGAAATTAAAAAGTAAATTTAAAATTGATATAACAGTACATAGCTAACCAGTGGAATTCACTGACACAAGTTATTGAATTCAAGAGGAGTTCAGACATTTACAAATGTAGAATTTTTTCCCATAACTGCAATAAAAACAAACAAATAATGTAAAACTTTAGAGCCTACAAGTCCACTCACTCCTACTTCTTGTTCAGCCAATTGCTAAGGCAAACAAGTTTGTTTACATTTACGGGAGATAGTGTTGCTCACTTCTTATTTACAATGTCACCTGAAAGTGAGAATGGGTGTTTGCATGGCACTTTTGTAGCCAGCATTGCAAGGTATTTGTGTGCCAGATATGCTAAACATTCGTATGCTTCTTCATGCTTGCAGGCTCTAAAGTTTCACATTGTTTTGTTTTTGAGTGCAGTTATGAAAAAAATTCTACATTTGTAAGTTGCACTTTTATATTACATACAGTACTTGTATGAGTTGAATTGAAAAATACTATTTCTTTTGTTTATCTTTTTCCAGAGTAAATATTTGTAATAAAAACAATATAAAGTGAGCACTGTACACTTTGCATTCTGTGTTGTAACTGAAATCAATATATTTGAAAATGTAGAAAAACAGCCAAAAATATTTATAGTAAATGTAAACTGGTATTCTATTATTGTTTAACAGTGCGATTAAAGCTGGCATTAATCACAATTTTTTTTTAAATTGTTTGACAGCCCTAGAAGAAACTACTCCCGTAAGCATGTTATTTCATAATTGTCCAGTCTGGGTTCTGCTTCTCTCTCTGAAGCACCTGGTATTGGCCACTGTTAGAGACAGGACATTGGACTAGACAGGCCTTTGATCTGGCAACTCTTAAATTCACAACTCATTTTAAAGACCACAGCATCCAGTTCCCAACATCACGCTGGGATATTGATTCAGTATCAACTCAAACCACCACTTCTTGCAACATCTAGGCATATTTTAGAGGACTCATCATGTCCCTGTTTAGCCTGAGAAAGCACTAAAAGAATCATAGCACAAGGCTGCAGGCAAAAATAGTTTTAAGGACCTTATTTGAAAAGCTGTAAAATGGCTATCAGTAAAAAGCAGAGGGCCTCATTTTCAGAGGGGTGGGGCATTCACATTGACTCCAAATGTAGTTCTGGGTGCTCAGCACTTCCAAAAATCAAGTCCCAGAGCTCCCTGCAGGTGAGACACACGTGAGAAAGAAGGAGACACAGCCTGGGAGGTTTCTACACTGTAACTGACTGGGCTGCCAACAACTCACAAGTGTATACCGCCAGAGCAAATGAGAGCGTAACTGGAACACGGAGAATGGGAGAGTCTGTTCAGAGTGAAGTCACCACATCAGTGATTTAGGGATTTGCATACTGTTCGCGGTAGCAGGTAAACATCTATATTAAAGTACCTGAGAAGGAAGAAGTTAGTAAAGGGCAATAAGGTGAGATCACTCCCATTAGAAGTTAAAATGATACATCAAGAGGAAAATAAAGTCACTGAGAGCTGTACAGCTAACAAGCTATCCCTAAACAGCATGGCATAGATGCAAAGTAACACCTATCCAAAAGGCCCTGCTAGGGGACCATATATGCTACAGTTCGTGGCGCAAGAAGGATTATTTCACACACAAGAAAACGGTTGGTAACATTTTATTCATCGCAAGTAACCTCCTCTTTCAAGTGGGTTATTCTGAGATTTTGAGTGTCTGTGCTATTCAACTGACTGCAGCCCAAGAGATCTCTCACTATATGATTATTTTACACATCTGTGGCACTCAAAGTGCTTTACAATCTAATTAAGCCACAGAACTTCTACTCCCCTGTGAAATGGGTCAGTGCTATCACCACTATTTACATTAGTAGATGGAAAAACTGCGGCACAGCAAGATGGTGAGACTTGCCCAAAGTCCCACAAGTCAATGGCAGTCTCCTGCACTAACCACTCAACAAGCTCTGCTTAAAATCAAATACACACCCACACATATATATGGGGAAATAACTTCTTGTTTTATATTTAATTTATAAAAGTGCATCTATTGGACACTCACTCAGTACATGTAAATGAATACCTAGCCAGAGTTAAGAAGTGAACTCCTGTCCCACTGATGTCAGTAGTAAAATTCCTAATGATTTCAGCGAGGTCAGGATTTCATTCAAGTTTCCTTTGTATTGCCTAGACTGTATTCTCTTTAGGTCAGACACCCTCATTGTGTTCTGTGTTTGTGCAGTGCCTAGCAGAGCAGGATCCTGGTCCTACCTGGGGTTTGTATTTGGGAAATATTACGCATGACAGGGGAAGTGATTTCTAAAGTTTGTGAAAGAACCTTAGTTCAGGATTTCCTGCATTTGTAGTGATTGTGCTAGCTAGGAATGGATATCAGCAGCCTTCACTCCATGTTGAACAGTGTTTTGTGTGATTAAATTTATGTATTTATATATATATATTTATATTTATTATTATTTTATATATATATATATATATATATATATATATATATATATATACACACATACACACGAAAACTTATTGACCTAATTTAATCACACCAATGTACATTAGGAGTAGTTCCAATGAAGTCAATGGAGTTAAACTGATAAGAGAAGAGTGAGGCCCTACACAGCACAGGTATACTTAAAAATTTGCCTAGGGGAGTTCTGGGAAGGATGCTATTTGGACAAGTGACTAGTAATATTTCAGTGTGTTCCTAAAGGTGTATTAGTGGACAGAAAACAGCCTGACAGTCACACAGCTCTATACACCACAGGGTACGTCTGCCTACACTGGAGCTGGGAGGTGTAATTTCCAGCTTCACTAGACATACCCGTGCTAGTTCTGATTGAGTTAGTGAGTTAAAAATAGAAGTGCAGTTGCAGCAGCATGAGCAGGAGGAGGGGCCAGCTGTCCCGTTAGAACGTGCCCACTGTTTCAGATGTAATCTGAGACAGAAGCCAGGCCAAAAAAGCAGGCCAGACAGGCTACTGAGAGGTCAAAATATACAAAAAAATCAAAAATTTTCTAGCTCAGAACAACCTCTCTTTCTGTGAGTATATATATCTTAAAAGCCCATTTATCACATCAATCAATGGCTATCACTCTTTCCAGACTACTGTACCCCTTTCAGGAGTCCGATTTGTCTCGTGTACCCCAAGTTTCACCTCACTTAAACTACCTGCTTACAAAATCAGACATAAAAAATACAAAAGTGTCACAGCACACTATTACTGAAAAATTGCTGACTTTCTCATATTTACTATATAGTCATAAAATAAATCGATTGGAATATAAATATTGCACTTACATTTCAGGGTATGGTATATAGAGCAGTATAAACAAGTCATTGTATGAAATTTGAGTTTGTACTGACTTTGCTAATGCTTTTTAGGTAGCCTGTTGTAAAACTAGGCAAATATCTAGATGAGCTGAACAACCCCCAGGGGTACACATACCCCTGGTTGAGAACCAGCGACAGAGATGACCTCTGGGATAAGGTGAAAGGAACAGAGCTTGTTGTCTGATCCGCTCCCAGCTTGTTAACCTCTCTTCTCTAGTGCTTAGAAATAACCTAACTTGGCAGGATAGGTGGCATTTGGGCCTCATCTTCCCTGGCAGTGAAAGCACGTTAGCTGAACTGTTTCTAAAGATTGTTGAAACACAGTTTCAGCACAGTTTGTTTGGCCAGTCTAGGCCAGGCATAACCATTTTACTCACCGGGTTCGAAGGTAGGCAGCAAGTAAATTAACAATACTTGAGGCTTTACAGAGGAAAGATAAAGCATCAACAGAACTAAAAATAATATATCTACATTAGGCCTACTATTTTCTTTTTAATTTCTTTTCCACGCACAAAGTCCTCTTCATTCTTTGTGCTGAGTCACCTCTTGGTACCAACTACGTACACAGCATCAGGAAATATTTTGAGACAAAATTCCAGTGCTAGTGAACATGTGCGTAACCTCCACCGAATTAGATACAAAAGATTGTCCTGCATTCCAGATTCTTTCTATTCCGCTCCCACACCTCCTGGATAGCAAGTATCCAAAAGTCAAAGTGGTAGAAGACTTAAATCACAAACTTTATCATCTCACAAATCTCTCTGAAAATTAATTTTGATCAAGCGCGACAGTCAGATGCAAATTTCAGTCTTTCAAACTGCCTACTGTTTTTATGAAAAGTTCAAAACATTTTTCCCTTTTCATTTGAGATTATTAAAACCATTTTACTATGGATTATGCAGCTGAGTACAGGCCCCTAGTAAAAGACTTCATTGCAAGATTGCCATCTGACTGGGAAACAATGGCTTCTTTATTAACAATTTAAAGATTCTTGAAAAGAAATGCTGTACAAATGAAACACCCTTACTGAAAGGTTCATTGCCACATTCTGCGCTTCTGCTGTGTAATGTTTTACAAATTGCATCACCTTGTGAATAGTAAGAGTTAGTTCTCAGAGGCTAGAGGCTGCTTGCATGCCAGAGAAGTTAATATGTAACAAACAATGCAGGAGACCTTTGTTCAGAATGTGACACACTGAAATTTCACACTAAGAAAATGTACTCTTCTTAGCATCTCTATGCTTTCCAGAGTTATTCATTCACATACTTTATTAGCATGTTTGTCATGCAAAGTTTGATGCACCAAAAAGATTACTTTTAACATTTGCATCCTTTAACAAAGAACTCTAGTTTTACTACTTCTTATTGTGTGGTGTACTGTTGCCAAATAGCATGAAATAATAATCAATCAAACAAGTAATGTTTTACACTCATATAAAGTCTTTCATCCCGCACTGTGACATAAACCATACACAGCAACCGACTCATCCATCCCTAAAATCAACCTCCTCTGGGGTGGAATGGGACAGCCATTTGACAGCACACCAGAGTCCCTATGCAATGGTTTAAGATAGGAAGAGAAATGTCACATTGAAAATTCAAGTTGGCATTCACCAAGACACTGCATCAAACACACCTCCCCTTGTGAAAATTGCCATTAGATATTTAATGACACCACACGGGCAGTGTTATGTTTTTCCACACTCAAAGAGCAGCCACACACCATTACTCTGAATGACTTATTTTAGATCAAGAGAAACAACAGAACAAGAAAGAACAAAAATAAAATCTCTTTGAGAAAGCACAACGTGTGCTGCCTCCTCTGGACCCTGTGTGACAACTGTGCATCACAGATTGGCAGCAGCCCCTATGGAGAGCAGACTCCTACAAATTACAAGTGCAAAATACATCAAAAACTCAGTCGAACAATTATATGCACCACTGGCATGATCTCCAGCTGCACAGCAGCTCTGAAAACCATTGTGACACTAAGCACTCCTGTAGTCACACCCTACACGCTATTGTAATTACCTTTGTACAAAATATGCCTTGTGAGGTACCATCTGAATACTAATAACTTACTGATCATTAATACTTTTGTGTGACATATGTACATGATAGGTACTAAGAATTATGAGTAGTTTAAGTATTGACTCCAAGGGATCAATGCTTCCTTTGACTATCCAACAACATGACCTGTAGGACCTACTTGATGAGAGTCATTTATGGAACATCCTTGAAGTACCTGTCCAGCCTGACTCTGCTCAGTTTATGAGATGATCACAGTAAAAGGTGGTGCCTTCCATTTCTATAAAGTTGGATCCCAATTAGCTGAATTTATGTTGTCTGAACCTTGATAACAATTGTATCTGTGTATCCCACTATCTATCAAGCAATTGTAAGCAATTTGTACAACTAAATGGTGTTACTTATGGTTTCTAAGCCATTTAACCAAGTCATTTAGTTTCATTGCTAGGATGCTGGGCAAGAGAAAGAAAGGTTACTTATCAGTAGCAAAGACTCATGTAGATTGTCAATACACAGCCCCACAATTGGGGATCTCAGGGCATACTTGAAATTTAAAACAAACAAACAAACAAGATAGAAAACACCGTAATAAATGGCTCTCTCAGTGGACAAATGAAGGGCATCCCACTTCAAGAGGTCACGTACATGCCTGCAAGATATGTTAAGTATGGGGTAAGGACAGGGAGGAACATAGGTGCAGACAGGGATTGAGGAGGCTCTGTTCAAATCCAGGCTGAAATCCTGCCTGAGACAATGAAAAATCCCATGTCTTCCTACCCAAGAGAAACAGAGAGCAGGATGATCGCGAGGAGAAACACAATTAACTCTGATGAGTTAACTGTGAATGGAGTGAGGTGGAGAGAGGGTGAATGGGAGGGTGTGGAGGAAGCCAATACAATCCCCATTTTAGGCAGCTCTGAAGCTGGAAAAATGTACATTTGGAAAAATGTAAACTCGACATAGAGAGGAATGGTAACTGTGATACTATTCAGCTAATAGAAAAGGAGTACTTGTGGCACCTTAGAGACTAACCAATTTATTTGAGCATGAGCTTTCGTGAGCGACAGCTCACTTCATCGGATGCATACCGTGGAAACTGCAGCAGACTTTATAAACACGTGTATATAAAGTCTGCTGCAGTTTCCACGGTATGCATCCGATGAAGTGAGCTGTCGCTCACGAAAGCTCATGCTCAAATAAATTGGTTAGTATATAAAGTCTGCTGCAGTTTCCACGGTATGCATCCGATGAAGTGAGCTGTCGCTCACGAAAGCTCATGCTCAAATAAATTGGTTAGTCTCTAAGGTGCCACAAGTACTCCTTTTCTTTTTGCGAATACAGACTAACACGGCTGTTACTCTGAAACCTGTCATTATTCAGCTAATGCTCCTATAAACACTAACAAAGAGGCTGCCAGGCTGCTTCAGATTATGTTACCAAACCTGCAGCTACAGGAGAACCACAATTATGGACAGTGGGGACACCCATGCTAGTGTGGTGTTTACTGATCACACTCCAATATTGTGTGGTATGAGCTCTTTCATGCTCGCAGAGCTCAGATGCCTGGAACCCCATGATGAATAAGGACATCTGTCTTTTAATCATAGCACTGGCTGCAGCATACCACAGATTCCACCCTTCTTCTTCCTGGTTAAACTGGAAGTTTCCTCCACACTCAGACCACTTCTGAGCACACTCTCACCACCACCAGGGTCCTGTCCACACGTTTACACTAGAAAAATTAGTAGCCTTATTACAGAAGCTGCTCCCATCAGTGGTAGCAACAGCTTATAAACTAATTTTTCTACACAAGGTTGAGATGTTTTTACTCAGACCCTGACAACCTGCTCTGAGGCATGTCTTAGCATAGACATAGCTGCATCACTGCTAGCAGTGTCTCTAATATGGCTAGTGATTTTCCTAGCACGGACAAGCCCCAAGAAGCTGAATCCCTTCAGATGTCATGGATAGGAGTTTAGAGCAGGTGGTGGAGAGATGCTCCGACACAAAAGCGCGAGTCTCAATGGAATGGCCGATGGCCCCAGATTTGCACGAACCAGCTCCAGAGAGACATGCTTTACAAAAATCCTTAATACTTTATGAATATTTGCATAAACTACTTGTACTGTACCGGTTTGGTGACAGCGTGAGAAATAAAAGCTTCCGTGCTGGTCTGCAGATCTAACACAGCAGGTTTTCAAAAAGATTGCTAATTATACAGACTCCTGAGCAAACCCCCTTTAGAAAGCTTCGCTCTTTACCCTCTGTAAAGACTCTGGGGAATATATGTTTTAGGAAAAGTTAGGTATTGAATAGTACTATTCATATCATAGCTATTTATGTAAGAGGATTTTACACAAGTTGCGTTTGTGGCAAAAGCTTTAATGAACGTTAAAAATTACAAAATAACTCAAATTTCATGGGTTCATTGAACATGAAAGCAGAATCTGGTCTTTTACAAAGTTAAAAATGTGTCTTATTTATGTACAAATATTAAATAGCAAAGTATATTTGGATAATGGTTGTGTAACTTGACAATTAAGGGCCCAATTAAGCAAAGTGCTGAACATTCCTGACCCCCACTGAAGTCAGTGGGAGCAGAGGACACTCAAAATCAGAATCACCTTATAGAATCAGGACCAAAAATGCTACTGTTTCTCAGATCAACTGTGTAGTAGAGTAAACTTCAGAGTGCATTGTTCATGTAGTTTGCTGTTACACTGATTATAGACAAATTAAGGGCCAGATTTTCAAAGGTATTTAGGCACTTATAGAAGCAGATAGATGCCTAGTGGGATTTTCAAAAGCACCTAGGCACTTAACTCCCAATGATTTTAATAGGAGTTAGGCACCAAGGCCCTTTTGAAAATCCTACTAGGCACCTATCTGCTTCTTTAAGTTCCTAAATACGTTTGAAAATCTGGCTCTCCATAACTACATTTCTGAAAATGGGAGTTAAATGTTTTTGAAAATATTACTCAGTGTGTGTAGAAGGGCTCAAACCCGAACTGTGAGTCTGAATGCTCTCAAAATGCAGGCTTGTGCTTTGCATTTCAATTCATATCAGGATCCAAACTTCCTATCTGAACCCAAATCTTCACCAAGATCCTAACTTCTCCCTGAACTTTTTGAAAGGTTGATCCCAGTCTCCGTCTAGATCCTAGCGCTTCCGTTCACTCCCACCTCAAACTAAAATACTTAAGTCATGGACTTTGTGCAACTCTCAGGGCCGGCTGCAGCTCTTTTGCCGCCCCAAGCAGCGAAGGGAAAAAAACAAACCAAGCCTGGTTGAGCTACCGCCGAAGCGCCGCCAAAGAGGAAGAGAGGGACCGCCGCCGAAGACCCGGACATGCCGCCCCTTTCTGTTGGCCACCCCAGGCACCTGCTTCCTTCGCTGGTGCCTGGAGCCGGGCCTGGTAACTCTTAAAGTTATGTGATATGTTTGTCGATGGCTCTCTCCTTCTCATGAGGGGGCAGAGTTAAGGGTTGCTGGATATTTCTGAATGCTTGATTGTTGGCATGTCTAGATTTCTTTAAGACTGCATGAACCTTAAAAGTTACATTCTTATCTACACCACCCTAACTGAGTATTAACATACATTTAAACACTTAGGTTTTATTAGTTGTACAGTCTTGGTATGTATTTTTTTGTAACTGTTTTATAGTTTAGTAACCTGAATTTTAAGTAAGCAAAGTTTTTTGCCTGGGAATGTCCTCAAAGCTGTATATCACGTAAGCTCGCCAAGCAAATTGAGATGAAAATTTAGATTACTACTGTATGGAAAACAAGATTTAGTTTCAGCTTTTTTACCTGTCAAAAAATTCCCTGGTTAGCATGTTACCACATAAGCGCACCATGTCCCTCAGTTACATTGGTGCTACCCCTTGACTTCAAAGAGGTAATGGACAGCAAAATTGGGTCTAGGTTTTTTTTATTTTTATTTATTTATTTATTTATATTTAAGGTCAATCTTTTGAGCCACTCCTTGCTATATAAACAATGAGGAGTCCTTGTGGCACCTTAGAGACTAACAAATTTATTTGGGCATAAGCTTCATGTTATCACCATTAATATATACTGATGCAAACATGCAAGGATGTAAACACATATACAGAGGAATAATTAAGGTCCTGATTCAGCAAAGTGAAGAGCACTTTAGATAGATTTAACTGCACATCCAATGACAGGTTTCAGAGTAACAGCCGTGTTAGTCTGTAGTCGCAAAAAGAAAAGGAGTACTTGTGGCACCTTAGAGACTAACCAATTTATTTGAGCATAAGCTTTCGTGAGCTACAGCTCACTTCATCGGATGGTAGCTCACGAAAGCTTATGCTCAAATAAATTGGTTAGTCTCTAAGGTGCCACAAGTACTCCTTTTATTTTTCCCATCACCCAAATTATACCAGAAATAAAAACAGAAGTTATAATTTTATGAATGAAAATGTGCTCTCTGTCGTTACAGCCAATGCTTCAGGCTAAACTGCAACTCCACCCTCCTGACTCAGTCACCAGAGTTAATCATTAACTCTGAGGTGCTTAGTGACTAGCTAAAATGTGGAGTAGTTTGCAAAACAAAGCCAAGAGGTCAGGGTCGACTATAGAGAGCCAGTGACAATGAACTGGGTTTTTTTAAGTTGCTTCCTCATTTTTCAGCCTGACAGACAGAGTACTACCAGGCAGCAATGAAAAGTTAGTGTGCAGAATTAACAAACTTGACTAAAAGTTATTTTATAATAATGTTTGTTGCAACACCTGGGATCTAGCTCATTTCAGCTTTCCCTGTACTCACAATGGTCCACACCTGTAACTCTGGGATGCTATTTGTGGGAGGAAGGCCACAGTCTGCTCCATCCCAGCAGTGTTGGACTAAGTCAGGATCCTGCACTATCCAGGTCAGTGAGAGATTAGCTATCAACTTCAATGACCTGAGATCTGGCTGCCCTCAGTTACCTACTATCTCTCTCTCTTTTAAGAGGTTGAAATACTTTGTTCTATCTGTGGGCAAGCTGAACAGCAACTGCCCCAAATAACACTCTCCAAATCCAGTTCAGGTCGATCTTTAACCAGAGGTTATTAGTAATTTTGCAGTTGCCAGAGAGAGAGAGAGAGATCTTAAAATAACCAGCGCGTAGAAACAGGAATACCTAAATGAATCCTATGGAAATCAGGGGTAGCCTGCTACTAAACAGCACTCAAAAATCAGTTGAAGAGTCTGTCACAAGGCTGAAAAGTTCTTCCTCTCTCTCCCAGCCTAAAGCAGTCTCCTTCCTTCTTCCACTCAGCAAATACTGACCATACATGCCTAAGGACACGGTGACAGGGTAATCAGATGCCCCTTCTCGGTCTCAGTTTGGCTATACAAGGGCAAATGTCACAAGTCTGTATTAGGATTTGGGGATTGCCCCATCCCCAGTTTCCCATCTGCAAAATGGGAACCACAATACTTCCTCTGACCATCTTGTCTATTTAGAATGTAAGGTTTTTGGGGCATGGATTGTCTCTCACTATGTACCTGTACAATGCCTAGCACACCAGGGCCCCAATCTTGATTGGGCCTCTAGGTACCAGGATAATACAACCAATGAATAATCCTCCTGCTGCTGCTTTGGTCAATAACACATAGGATTAAAGTTTTCCTTTTACAAACATACTGGGACAAATTTATTCTTCCCAGAGCAGAAGGCCACTCTCTGCGTCCCTTGTGCACACAGGATATTTGCACTAGAAGTGGGATTCGTCAGGGAAGGGCAAGTGAGGTGTAACAAATACGATTGCCAAGGAGCCCTGGGTTAGAGGCTGCCTGGGCTATGCAATGAATGAGCACATATGCTCTCAGTTTGGCCCTGCCTTCTTTTGGGGCAGCAACAACTGGCTCCAGACCACCACTCTGACAGACCAAGGGCTACAGGCAACTCACTCCAGGCAGACTTACTGCCTCTGGGCTTGCAGCCTATGTTCCGACCCAGGAGGTGAAATGAGTCCATGTGCTATTCAACACAAAACAAAATGCAGTTATACAGAGCAAGGCAAAAAAATAAAGTAAAAGCTCATAAGTTTTCCCACCATTATTTTTAACACTAATTTTATGGTTTGTTTTGCAAAGTCTTGGTTGCACTTAACATTTCACTTTTTGCCAAAAATGTAGCAGAAAACTTTGCTATGAGATTTTCACACAAAATTTCTGGAAGTGACTCAGCCGAGAGACAGACAGACAGAAGTGGAGCTGAAACTCAGGAGTTCCCATGTCTGTACCCAGATCACTCCAGCACACCTCTCTCAGCTGGCTGGAGTGCAGGGATTTGCATACTGTCAGATTGTAGAAGCCAGGGCCTTGTTGGTGGCCAGAGTAGAGGGGGATGCATCTGGGGAGCTCATTTTCTATACAAGTATCCCAGGGATGTGATGCAGTGCAGAAATAATTCTACACCAAAAGGTCTGGCTTTTATTCAGGTAGAAAAGTTACAGCTAGGGTCAAGTGTCTCCTCCGTTTGGGCATTACAAGGGATTGTTCTCATATTGGCATGAGAACACAATAGGCCAAATTTATCTCTGGCATAACTCCATAAAACTCAATGGAGTTATACCAATGATGAATTTAGTCCAGTCTCTCTCAGCTAATCAAGTATCCAGCAATGGCACACCAAGGTTTCATGGCAGCAACATCTGCAGCATCATAATAGTGGCAGAGTGAGCAAATTTTCCATCGAAATGTATGAAACTGACTAGATCCTGCCAGCTCCACTATGTAGTGATGGGGAACCATGAGTGGGACCCACAAATTTGTCTCCTACTGGAGAGTGAATTCACTCTCTCTGAAGTTCACCTAGTCTGAGGCCCAAAATATTTGATATTTTGAATTCAATGTATTATTAAAATGCTAAATTATCCACACACAAAAAAATCATTACCATAGCACTTTTCGTAAGATCAGCGGTTTGCCTCAGAGTCTTGACCAAAATTTCCTCCTGCTTGTGTTCATTTGGTTGCTATACTCCACTCCAGCAGTGGCTGCACTTCAATGCAGTTGTACAGTATATAGAGAGATTTAAAGCACTTTGAGATGAAAGGTGGTACATTACTATTATTATTACAGAAATAAAGGTCTAGTCTATGCTATTCAAAGACCGAGACTTTGGGGATTTGCTCTGAGGAAATTTGTACGAACCCTCTCCATCTCATCCTCAATAAGCTTTTCAGTGCAGTCCTTCCCTAGGATCACGCGAATGCATATTACATCACTACCATTTCATCAGGTATGACAAGTAAAGTGGTTGTATGTACCAGGACCATAAAACCCTTCAGAGGTTCTTTTTTATTTCTGCTTAGCTGGGTTTTCAGTTAACTACAAAACTGAGATTAAAAAGAAGAGTTAGAAATGTATGCATTCTAGGAATCGAAAAGCTCTAGTAATTTATAAAACAATGTCCGCTTGCCAAGGAAACAATGCAGTATTCACTGTTTCGTTACATTAAAAATGCACATTGGATTGATGGTCTTCATTATTGTTGCTTTAGCTCAAACTATCATTGAAGAAACAATTGACAGCTGCAAAGCCATGTTGTGGGGGCAAATGCGCCAATGATAAAGTAATTTAGAAAAAGAGGAATGTTTATGGACTGCAAAGCACATGTTTAAAATAAGAATGAACATGCTATGAAATAATATGCTTAAGTTTGTGAATGCACTGCGGATTCAGAGGACATCATGAACCATGACAGTGATGTCTGAGTTCATGCAATCAAAACACTGAGATAGAACTTCAGCCTTAAAATTCATTGAGGAGAAGCAGGGCCATATTCACTAGTATACTCCAGCTTCTTTGTGCCACTTCTTTCATGAAAAGCAGCCAGGGTAAATTGGTGAATCTGGCCCATATTGTTTAACAATATACATGAAAGTCTCCTAGATATATTGAAATGCCTGTCAGCTCTGGGTGGTTTATCTTAAGGGGTTAAACCCTTTCTCTGATGATCATCTAAAGGAGGGGAGGGCAAACTACGTCTCACAGGCTGGATCCGGCCCATCAGGGCTTTCAATCCAGCCCACGGGATTGCCAGCTGCATGGCACAGCGGGGCTAAGGCAGGCTCCCTGCCTGCCCTGGCCCCGTGCTGCTCCCGAAAGTGGCCGGCACCACTTCCCTGTGGCCCCTGGGGGAAGAAGGAAGGGGGCAGAGGGCTCCATGCACTGGCCTCACCTGCAGGCACCTACCCCTGCAGCTCCCATTGGCCGGGAACAGGGAACCGTGGCCAATGGGAGCTTCGGGGATGGTACCTGCAGCGAGGGCAGCGCACGGCAGAGCCGCCTGCTCTCCCCACTCACCCCGGGGCCACTGCCAGACATGCTGGCCACTTCTGGGAGCAGCGTGGGGCCTGCTGCTTCCACCCCAGGACCGCTCGAGGTAAGCGGTGTCGAGCCATAGCCTGCACCCCAAACCCCTCCTGCACTCCAGCCCTCTGCCCTGAGCCCCCTTACCCCCTGCCTTGAGCCCCCTGCCGCACCCGAACCCCCTTTGTCTAAAACAAAGCTGATCACCAAGAGGAGTTTTTGCAACCTTATGCACTTGTCACATTGCTAGACATGCCCTCAGGATAGGTCCAGCCAATGAGAGGGTCCTGATGATATAATGCTTCTGACATTGGTTCACTACTTTGTTCAGAAACATCCTGAGAAAACTGTATGGGTGGAGTTCTCAAGCAACATAATGAACTAGAATGCTGCCTCCAGCTTGCTCGTGTAGTTGAATTAATTTCTCTTAATAAAGTCACCAGCTGTTTTATTTTTAACTTATCACTAGATTCCCGTACTATTACTCTCAACACAACACATTTTAAATAGCTCCAGAAATGGTTAGGTTTATTTTCTAATTTTAAAAAACCCGGTTATAAAAAGGGTGTGTAGAATTGTTGAACCTTACCTCCAAAAGTCCATCCTCTGGTAGATCTGTACAGTGCACAGCATTCTGAATCTTGTTTTTACCAAAGATGGCACGCAGGGTTCCAGGTCGGAGGTGACGGGCTATTTCCTATTGAATATATAAATATTAACACCGTGTGAACCTTATAGCCATGTTACATCATAGACCGTACAAACACGTATCAAGTAAACTATTCATTGTATGTTGATTAATATATATACAGTATATCAAAAATGAAAATTAAGAGTTAAGTTCCAACTTGGACTTCATGTATGCATGTGACTGAAAAGCCATGACTAGGATGGGAACCGAAGGGTGAAAACAGTCTGACATGAACCTAGTGTAATTCACAGATTCCAAGACCAGAAAGGACCATCTAATCTGACCTCCTGTATTACGCAAGTTACAGAACTTTCAAAAATAATTCCTAAATTATTTCTTTTAGAAAAACCATCCAATCTTGATTCAAAAATTGTGATGGAGAATCCACCATGACCCATTGGTGAATTACTCTCACCGTTAAAAAATTATTCCTTATTCCCAATCTGAATTTGTTTAGCTTCAACTTTCAACCATTGGATCATGTTATACCATTCTCTGATAGACTGAAGAGCACATTATTAAATATCTATTCTACAGGTAGATATTCCTAGATTATAATCAAGTCACCCCTTAACCTTCTGTTTGTTAAGCTAAATAGACTGAGCTCCTTGAGTCTATCACTATGAAACCACCAGGGATTGTCAGCAGGGACAGAACTCAGGACCTTCCACAATATATGCATAAGCACCTAACACACGAACTAATGGAATTAGCTGTGCATACGTTGCAGGCTCTTATCCACTACATGGACGAGTCACTAGAGATGAAAAGATCACACACACTTAGCTAATGCAGAGTGCTACACTAGCTCTCCTCCAGCCTGAAGGAAGCAGATTTTCACTTTAAATTTGACATTGTCAAAACTGAGCTCCTGATCCACCCTCAAGCCCCTTCCTCCCCCGTCCTCTTTTCTTTGTCACTGTGGACACCACCATCTAGCTTCCTCCCAATCATTCAGCCCCATAACCTCAGGCATCAACATATTCAGGCTATATCTAAATCTTGCCCTTTCTTCCCTCATAACATTTCAGAGTTCCACCTTTCCTCTCTGTCCACACCCCAAGGTGCTCATCTCACATCATGGCTACTGCAACCTTGCCCCACTCTAGTCCAATCAAAGCATTGCTGCTGAAATCATCTACCTGTCCCATCATTGTGACCATGTCAATCCCCCCACCTCATACGAATCCTGTCTCAACCATGCCAAATAAAAGTTTCTTGCCCTTACCTTCAAGGCCTCTCACAATGTAGCCCAGCCATACCTACCTGCTCTATTATTTTATTGCTCTGCCAACAATGCAGGATCGACCACCACTTGTCTGCCTCTCCCACAAACACCTTTGAGCTTCCTTCCATTCCATCCCTTAGGCATGGAATATATTCCCTGAAAAAGCCACCATAATGTCACACCAAAAAGCCACTGCCCTGTCCTCCACCTTCATGACTACAGAACACCACCAGCTGAGAGGGGTCAGGTAGCTGATGAGCTGAGACTATTGCTACTGAACGGCTGATTTGTCTTAACAAAATATACACATACCAATCAACTGTGCACACAGCTAGTCTCTGAAAAAACATGCTCATACTACTCTTACTCTGGCTTTCCACACTACAGTTTCACCCACCTGTTATTTCTTGTCTTAAACTAAGATTGAGGCAGGGATGGCATTCAGGACAACAAACCCCAGCCTGACTGAGGCCTGCACATACTTCTGAAATATTAATTAATATGAATGGTAATTTAGTTAACAGGTACCCATTTGAAAAGCCATTAAACCATATTATAGCTGGATTGAATCTGGCTCAAACCACTTTCTGATGAGAAGCTTCATTTCCCCATTGTTACTGTGTGTATGCCAGTGTTAGGTTACTGGTTACTTTGTAGTTATTGCTTTACTCTTTAGTTGTGGACACAGGAGCACACATGATGAAGACACTCTTCATCTCAATGGCATTTACAAGGTTTTGCTTACTAATAAAGTCATGGGCATTGCCCTCCCCCCTGCAAACTGCAAGTCTTGGGCAGGTGCAGAATTTGCCCCCCCTCAACGCAGCCCCATTGGCCTGACTGGAGCTGCCCCGCCCAAACAAAGATGTCAAACTACACCTATGAGTAAAGTCTAAGAGATTCTCTTAAGAAAAAAAACCTCCTAAACCTGATCACGTTTTGGGATTGCCAATAACCTGAGATTGATGAGGGAACAAAAATCACATGCGAGTTTACTGCATCTGCTTTGTACTTATGTGAAGCCTGGCTTGAGATGACTGTTGATCCCAGTTGGCAGAGAGCAACAACAATTTGGCCGCTAGAAGCTTGAAGAGAGCCCCAGGCTTTTTAAACTTTACTTGAAAAGACAGAAAGACATTACATATATTTCGGTAGCCATAAAATGTTAGCTACCACTTCAGCAAGAATTAGCTCAGAGGCAGACTTGAAAGTCAAAGTTTCATGTTCACACCTTTCCCCCTCCAGCTTATCTAAAATGCTGCTTCTAAAATAATTTTCCTCTCCCACTGTTCCAAACATGTCCCTTCTTTCTCTGAATTCCTTCAGCATTTTCCCCTCAATTTTCTCATCAAATTCAATCTCCTTGTCCTCACTTTTACATCCCTGCAGAGTCTTGCTGTAGCCTACATCTCAGCTCTCTTTTCTTCCTACTCCACTTCCCAAGCCTCCCTTCTAAGTGCCCTGCATCTGTCCTTCTCCCATACTGCCTCTTATGCTTGGAAGTCTGGTTTTTCTTTAGCACCCTGAGACCTCCCAATCCTTCTCCAAACTTCCTCCAGGAAGCCTTTCCACAGTGGCTGCTTGCAATACATCTCTCATCTCATCTTTCTCACAAATTCATGGCACCTATTGTACTCATGGCATCCGATGAAGTGAGCTGTAGCTCACGAAAGCTTATGCTCAAATAAATTGGTTAGTCTCCAAGGTGCCACAAGTACTCCTTTTCTTTTTGCGAATACAGACTAACACGGCTGTTACTCTGAAACCTGTCATTGTACTAAGTCTAATTTTCCTGTGCCTGCATTAGATCATAGTTCACTGAGTCAAGTTTTGTGTCAGCTTGTATGTTTAGTGTAAAATAATAATAATACTTCTTGAGCAATCTAAATAGATTCCTATTGCCTTCAGTTAATATATGTGACCAGAGAGAAGACAATTTGCACTAAGTGACCAAACAAGGGACCAACAAAAAAACAGTTCCCTTTTAATTATTAGTTCTTCATTCTATTGTAGTAATACCAAAGAACTCACCTCTGGAACCCAGTATACTAGGCACAGTACAAAGAAACAACACAAAAACAGCTGATCTTTAGTTAAACATTAAAAAAAGTATTGGAAAATCTTGAGGATGCTTCCTAAGTGGTCATTTCCAAAGGGGCATTGCTCACACAATTCAAGCTGCAGCTACACTACAGAGCTTACGGTGGCATGGCTGCACCGATGCAGCTGTGTAGTGCAGCTAGTGCATCCTAAGCCGATGGGAGGGAATTCTCCCGTCAGCTTTGCTACTCCAGCTCCCGCAAGGGGTGGTAGCTATGTCGGCGGGAGAAGCTCTCCCACGGACATAAGCACCGGTGTGGGCAGTGCTATTCGGTGTAAATTACATTGCTCAAGGGGATGGATTATTCACACCCCTCCACGACATGGGTAATGCCAACATAAGCTGTAGCGCAGACATAGCCACAGTCCTTAGTGCAGATCTTAAGGTATATGCTTATTGCTTCCTATGTTTATGGTTACATATACAATACATTTCTATTGCCTCTTTAATACCAAGAGAGACACTCGAGTATATGGTCCTCTTTTATTTTTAATTAAGAAAACCAAAAAGCATTCTATTTATTCCAGTTCTCAGAGTTTATATTTTACATGCTATATATACCTATTTTCATATTCTCTCCATTATATATACGTCTTTTCACTGTGCAGGAATAACCTTGCCCGTGTGAAATAATTTGCAAATTCTATGGACTCATTTCTCCTAGATGAGACGGGGAGTTACGGAGCGTAGATTTTGCATTTTTCCTCTTGCCTTTAGTAGTGATAATTGTCAAAAACAGGCTGAAAACAACAAACATCTTTATGATGAGAGGGCTGGTTACTTTTGCTTCAACACTTCAGGTTAAATGGCTTTGTAGTTAAGAATGCAGGAAGTATTTTTTTTTAAATTCAGAATTGTAACAAGTGTCAGATAAAGTCTTCCAGCCATAAATACAGATTCCAAGTAGATTAAGCATTCAGTACAAATGAGCTAGCCCCATGTGGCCAGAAAGGCAGGTGGTTAAAAGCGTTGTTAAACATGCATGCGTATTGTCATTTGTTGTGGACATGAGATTCTAGTTAAGTGTAATTCTAGAGGCAGCCACTGACATCAGGCACTTATCTTTTCCTTCTCGTTCAAGATCTATATAAAGTGGTCTATCCACAACAGGTCCTTTTTTTAAAATAATCAGGCCATCATGTGGTTTCACTCCAGGTGAATGGTGGTTCCAATATCCTAGTGAATCAAGCACCAATTTGTTCAAAGTCGATTTCAAGCTTACAGATAAGATGGGCAGAATTCTATTTGAATTTTTAAAAAAGGTTTGACAAACATTTATATTTAAGCATTTTTTCTATTTTGATTGTTTTAAATTTTCACAGTTGTAGGAAATGGGGGGGGCAGGCAATTATTTAATGTTAAGATTCAAAACATTAAAGCTTTATAGCCATTAAAACACAAATTGCCAACATCTTATGCAAAATATACAAAATAAATACCCGAAATCAAACTAAGACGTTCTCAAGCAGCATTTATCCTACTTTGCCTATCTGTACATTTCTATCATCGATAGAAATATTTGTCATTGGTTTGTATGTGTACAGTGAAATTAACGTTTACTGACATTTACTAAAAAATCTAATCCAAGCCTACTTATAGATCTATTTTTTTGCTGCTTTGCCCCTAATACAGAAATGTTTGCCCCTTCAAATTTGCCATTCACAAGGATAATTAAGAAGCACAATGACCACGATTGTCTTTCATTGCCATGAGCTCCAGAATAGACTTTCACGCTTTTGTAAAGTTTAAAAACCCAAGAGATCATCTTGAAAAGCAAGTGACTTCAATATCAATGGTGATTGAGGCCATCATGAAAACCACCATGCCCACAATATACCTGTCTTGATCTCTTTAAGAATGGCTCTACGTCAAGTGGCAACATCCTGACTTAGTTCTGCCATATAATCCAAATGATAATTTTGATCATAGTCTTCATTGCTCTGGACACCACTCCTTGTTTTCTCAGAAGTCTCAGCAAGGGATAGAATTAATTCATGTATTATACTTCAGGTCAGACGAGATGATCACAGTCGTGTCTTTTGGCCTCAATCTATTACAGAGCTTGACGTTCCGGTCATCTTTTGGGACTTAAATAGAAAAACTTGAAATGTCTTTGAAAATAAGGTCACATTTTAAGATAAAGATAATCCTTTCCAAGTCGCAGAATACCAAGTTAATGGTTACGACTGATGCAGTGCACAACACCATGAGGAGCAGTTTGTCTGAACTTGGCCTGCACACCATGTGAGCAGCCCATATCCACCTCTGCTCCTTCTAAATTCAGGTCAACCAGTTTTGAGATATGCTCTTCTATTATAATCACTATAATGCCTAAACTGGTTTTTATCCCACAGGGTTACACCATCTAAGTCTGCTATGCGGTTTCCCAATCTGCATAGATCTGACATCAGTTTAGTCATCAGCAACTGCAGTGATAAGCTTTCTGTTTGTATTCCTGAGATACTTCCCAAGGAGACTAATTTGTTGTCCTTACAAAGTCTTTCATTTGGTTGGGTGTTAGCGTAGTTGTTCCAAGATGCTTCAGCTCTGGCCTGCCAGTTGAAAAGTATTTCAAAAATCCGAAAAACTGAAACCAGGCTCCATGTTAAACACTTGGTTCTCTTCCTCTATTTTATGGAGCAATTAATAATAGGAGCTTCTTGTTGACAAAGTGATGCATTTTCTGTTTACATGCACTCCACATGAGCACCAGAGAGGTCAAATACATGTAGGAAATCAATAATAAAGATCTAATACCCACTGCCAAGTCTTACCAGAAAACTTCCTGTGCTTTCTGAAAATTCCACTAAAAACTTTTAATCGTTCGGACATGTAGCCAACTGATATGTAGATTATCATAAATTCTGGAATGAGAGTTTATATCTAAATTCCTTATATTCTTTAGCATAATCTTCTGTCCCGTTTGTATTAAACTCACTTGGCCTTAGGCCCTCAGTATTGCCCTCTGCTGATTCAGGTTAATTTTTTAACTAGGGTGGTTTGACGTGTTCCAGACATTTTTCATTTTTTTAAATCAACCAACTCTGTGCACACATAGTTGTGTGTTTAAAGCAGTGTGAGAGTCAAGGATTGATTTGCAATTTAAATTGCCTGCCCCAGAGAGCAGCAGTCAAGTATGCAATTGCAAGGCTGTGAAAAATGTATCAGATTGTGTTTGGCAGCAGTAGGAGCAAGTAATCAAACTGTAGTTTATTTTCTTATAAAGTCTGCTCTTACTTGGTTGACAAATTCAAGTATTGCTTGCCTTGCTGGTAAAAAATGAAAGACTTTGAACTCTGATTAAAGCCATGTTCCTTTTGCCAGCTATATTCGCCCACTTAAAATCAAACCATGCTCTGTATTGTAACCTCAGCAGCTGCTGCCTAAGCTTGCAAGTCTCTGAAAAATTGCTACACAGCCTATTATCTTTCCTCTTCCCTCAGGCAGTTCAGTTCTCTTTGCTTCACTCTCACTCATTCCCTCCAGCCAATCTTCTCTCTGACTGGCAGCCTAATGGTGCTGCAGGCTTGATATCACTCAATCCGCCCACAGACTTCCTGTTCTGTGGGCAGGAAACTTGACACACTTACTAGCCCAGACAGCGTTTCTACTTGTCCTGGACTTTTCTGGTCTACACTTGAGCAATTCCAATGCTGGCTCCTAAATGACTTCTCACAAAGTTATTCCATTGTATTATTGAGGAACGCATCTGCCATAAACAATGGCCAAATTCAGATCTGGAGTAAACAGGTGTAATTCTTATGCAAGTTTCTGAGCTAAATTCAGTGGTGATGTAAATGAAAAGTTCTGTATGAGATGTAAGTTGGTCAGAATATGGATGTAAATGGTAAAATAACTCAATGATTTGGAATTCAGTAGGTCTGCAAACGGTGTGTAAATTACACGCTGACAGGTGAAAGGGGAGCGTGCAGCAAACAGCAACTAATATGAGGGTGTAAGAAAAATAAGAGGTAGCCAAGCCTCATGTACTCAGTCTTCAAAAAATTGATTAGTTACTTTATTTGAGTTCCATTCTCAGATCTGTTTTGACTCAATGTATGACTGTAAGCAAGACAAGATGGGGTAGGTAATCTTTTTTTATTCTGTTGGTGAAAGAGATAAGCTTTCGAGCTTACAAAGAGCTCTTCTTCAGGTCTGGGTCCTGAGATCTGACGAAGAGCTCTGTGTCAACTCAAAAGCTTGTCTCTCTGACCAACAGAAGTTGGTCGAATAAAAGATATTACCTCACCCACCGTGTCTCTCTAATATCCTAGGATCAACATGGCTACAACATTGCATACAACAATGACTTTAAGCAAGCCACTTGAACTCTATCGGTGAATTCTGGCCTCAGTGAAGTCAGTGGTAGTTTTGCCATTCACTTCAATGGAACCAGGATTTCACCCTGTGGGTTTATTTATCCACCTGTAAAACATGAATAACGATACTTGCCTAGGCAGGTTTCAGAGTAGCAGCCGTGTTAGTCTGTATTCGCAAAAAGAAAAGGAGGATTTGTGGCACTTTAGAGAGTAACAAATTTATTAGAGCATAAGCTTTCGTGAGCTACAGCTCACTTCATCGGATGCATTCAGTCCACTGAATGCATCCGATGAAGTGAGCTGTAGCTCACGAAAGCTTATCCAATGCATCCGATGAAGGGAGCTGTAGCTCACGAAAGCTTATGCTCAGATAAATTGGTTAGTCTCTAAGGTGCCACAAGTCCTCCTTTTCTAATATAGGCAGGTATTTCTTCTTTCTGAATTTTAGGAGAAAGAGAGAAAAGCAAAATTTTACACTCACACAAACAGTTCTGATAAAACTGCTTCACTGTACATACACACATGTGTATGTGCATAAAGTTCAAAGAAGCTGTTCCTGAAATCACCACAAACTTTACTCTTGCTGGGAAAATTCAGAGTTTGCCTAGTGTACAAAGATAGCAGGGTCCAAGATGATGAAAGTTAAGTCTGGTCATTTCTGGCTTCGATCCTCCCATCACACACACACGCGCACACACAGAAAGAAAGAAATGCAGAAGAGGAAAGAACTACCAGAAAATTCTATAAGATTCACCTAGCTAAGCCATCTTGCTCCCTTCAAAAGGAGTTTGCAGCCTTGTTGAGGTGTGCAATGAACATATCCTGGGGATGCCAGAGATCCAGCTCACTGATTCTGGGCCACCCCCAGAGATCCCCTTCTCCTCCTATCCAGCAATAAGTCTTCCTTTGGAACAATGAAGGTATTGGCTGCTTTCCACATAGCAGTGCACTGCCCCTTTCTGAAAGAGGTGTAGAAGCTATTGGGAGGAAATATTACGGTTTGTAATAGATCAGGGTCCCATTGTGTTAGGTTCTGTACATGTATATTAAGAGACGGTCCTTGCCTTAAGAGCTTACAACCCATCTTGACACAACAGACAAAGGGTGGGAGAAAAGAGTATCATCTCCATTTTCAGAGTGAGAACTGAGGCACAGGGAGATTAAGTAACTTGCCCAAGGTTACACAGGGATGTGTGACAAAGCTGGAAAATGAGCCTAGATCTCCTAAATCCCTGCCCAGTTCCTCAACCATCCTTGCTCTTTGGGTTAATGTTCCTTTAATTCCTGAGCAGATTTCAGATCAGGTATCTGCCTAGTCCCCTCCCCTGCAAAGAGAGCCCCTCAATTCCATCTGGGCATCTTCCAAAACCATTCCATCCAGAGTCTGCACAGAGGGGCTTTGTGTGGGCTTTCACTCCCTTGCTCCCTATCACAACGCCGTTCTCTTGCACTCAACCATTTCAGTTTTTAAAAAACAATCCAGTGTTTGGTTACCGTGCATTTTCTCAGACTATAAGTAAACAAAACTGCTAAAAATTCTGCTCAGGTTGCCTTGCAGTAGAAAGAAGAGCAGAGCAGCAAGAAACACCCTAAATTATTCATCGACAGCGTGTTTATTGAATCACTCATTTTATATCCAGTTTTTTAAATGTCTTTGTTTGATGGTTTCAGAGATAATGAGACTGATGCTACAGAGTGAAACCTGGTATTGCAGCTGCCAGTTACAGCAGAGGTGAAGGACGGAAAAACAGAGATCACCTGCTTCTTTCTGATACAGAAGGGTAGCTGGCTCAGCTTGGAATATATTTCTGCCCTTCTAAATCACTGATGACGTAACCTAAGCAGAAAAGACTGGAGAGATTCTCTGACAGCAGTAGTATGCATTTCTTGTGTTATTACAATGGCACAATGTGGTATGCGAGCCCCACTGCGGAAACTCTCAGCCCATATGTATTCTCTCTGTCCCAATTCTTCCACTGGGGACAATCCCATCATGCCTTTAAACGATACAAGCATAGAGTCAGGTCACAAGCAGCTGTCTAGGAAGCCAGCTGCAGCTTCCAAGGAACCTGTGTAGATTGATTTTAAATCGCATTCCATATCCTAGCCAGTTCTTGTGGTTCCACTGCAGCTGGAAGTCCTATACCGAGGGGGTGAGTTCCCCCTAGAGCAGTCTGCAGCACGAGTGACCGTTCCTCACAGACCTGCCTCTTTGGTGTACTTCAAATCCACACTAACAAAGGGTATATGCAGAAGGCTGTGATCTGCAACCCCTCTTCTGCATGGCTATCAGCTGCTCTGTCATCCACTTGTTAAATTTTCAAACAAGCACATTTGTGCTTTTTCCCATACTGCCCCTCACACATGAGAGGTGCTCTGCAGAAACATCTGCAAAGCTACCTCATTATCCTCCTTCAAATCCCTCTGTACAGCTCTTCTTTTCTGTGATGCTTGCAAAAAAACTTGACAACGGCTAGGCTGCTAGTTGCAGAGACGACTGCCTATCATGCTGACCAGTACTGTCTCATTGTTTACTCGTACTCTTGTCTGTCTGTATCCATCTGTTGTCTCTTGCTTACACTTCATTGCAAGCTCTTTGGGGCAGGGACTGTCTTTTTGTTTTGTGTTTATACAGCACAATGGGATCCTGGTCCATGGTTGGGGTGCTTACAAGCTACACATAATAAATAATAACAGTCAACGACACTCCTGGTCTACACTGGGAGGGGGTGGGGGGTTGACCCAAGATACGCAACTTCAGCTATGCAAATAGCATAGCTGAAGTCGGCGTATCTTAGGTTGACTTACCTGGCCGTGAGGACGATTGCGGGTCCCCCATCGACTCCGCTTCTGCCTCTTGCGAACTGGAGTTCTGGAGTCAACAGGGAGCACGTTCGGGGATCGATTTATCGCGTCTAGACGAGATGCGATAGATCAATCACTATCCGCCGATCCGGTGGGTAGTGAAGACCTGCCCTAAGCAAACAGTATTCCTCACTGTCAACAGACATTCTGAGTGTTAACTACAACTCAGCATCTTACAGTAACCAGGGCACTGTTCTGGAAAAAACCCCAACAGATTCTGAGCAACACAAATGACAAATGTGAAAGGTGCTATATGCACCTGATCATGCCACTCTCTACTCCTATTGACTTCAAAGGTGTTGGAAAGAAAATGCTCAATACATTCCAGGACTGAGCCCTGTAAGAACAAAATTATTAGTAAGTGACTGATCGAGATAAATCACTGTGAGCTTCCTGTATGAAACTTTTTGGGGCAATCATAATTGACTCTTATCCACAGACAGATCTCCTGTGGCACTTCTGGAAAGATAAGGCAGCTAGCCCTAGTGTCCTAACAGAGTTCTACCTTGGTTAATTACATTCTGCTCTCTTACACTCTCCTTGCAGTTTCAGCTAGATATTCCTCTTCACTTCCTCACCTAAACAACACAGCAACACTGCACAACTGCTGTGTTCCAACTCAGAGCTGGGAGCATTTCAGTGATGAATAAAGCCATTTCTGTTTGCAAACAAATTACAGAATCAGAAGATTGTGAGGAGCTTTGGAATCTATTTAGATGAAAGTTGCTATGTAAATGCAAGGTCATTGTGACCAGCCATCTATCCTTAGCTGAGGAACTGAAGAGAAAGGAGACAGTAGTTCACTGCTGTTGCAATATCTTTCCCCCTTCTAGACACTGTGACCTCAGCACTTCCCTTATCCTCTGAAAAACAGTGCTCCCTTTCTCTGTGATAGGACTGGTATCACAAGAGACTTTGTTTTGGTGAAATGCTCTCTCAGGGTTTGGGCTCATAGAACATAGCTTCCCCATATGTCTCCAAAATTCAACACAAGCCAAGCCAAGCAAAGAAACAAACATCTTAGACAGAAATTAACCCAAATACTGAGTGCACTTCTAAAGCACATTCTATAAATGGATCTCTCATAATGCTGTATAGATACTAATGAATTTAGCCTCAAAAACACCATTGATAGACAGGGAAGACTTATTTTACAGATGGGGAATCTATGATAGAGAGATTGATATATTTGTCCAAATCAAACAGTGAGTCTGTGGGTAGAGTCAGGAACAGAATAGAACACAGGTCTCCTGACTCCTAGTCCTGTGCCTTACCCTCGAAAGCCATGTCTTCACTGGGAAAAAAGGTGTGGTTTTAAAGCTTGTTAAAACCCTAGCATAGAGAGGGAAAGCAGTATTTTAACATATTAGCTGGCAGGGGTCAACCCGAGAAGGAGCTAGTGCAGGGGTCTCAAACTCAATTTACCTCAGGCCCAGTGCCAGTCCTCAAGTCCTCCCAGCCGGCCAATAATGTCACTCATGCCGCCCAGAACCCACCCCCCAAAACTCCCGCCCCCCCCCAAACTTCACCCCCCAACCTGCCTAAGGCTCTGGGAGGGAGTTTGGCTGGGGGAGGTGGTCTGGGGTAGGGGACTGGGGTGCAGGCTCTGGGAGGGGGTCGGAGGGTGTGGCGCTTACTTGGGGCTCCAAGGTGGGGTGGGCTGGGGGGCCCCAGGCACCGCGCCCGCAGCTTCCCATTGGCCACAGGGGTACTCGGGGCAGGGGCAGCGTGCGGAGGCACAGCTCCACTCCACCCTGGGGCAGGCAGACACATGGAGCAAGCAGGCAGACGCCGCTCAGCTCCGCTGAGCTGCTGGGGCCCTGGGCCATTGTAAATCACCTGGGGGTGGCAGGTGGGGCCAAAGGAGAAACCCGGCCTGGAGCCCTGCAGGCCACATTGGGGAGGTTCGCGGGCCACAGATGGCCCACGAGTTTGAGACCCCGGAGCTAGCACTAACAAGTTTTAAACTACAACTTGCCTGGTCTACTCTAGGATGTTAACATGCATTTAGCTAATGTGTTAAAAACACAACTTTTTCCCTATTGTAGATGTGGCCAAAAAAACCAACTGCTTCTCTAATCCTACCAAGACCACGTTTACACTGGTAAAAAGACGTTGTGTTTCAAAACGCGTTTAGCTAACATGATTTTTAAAAGACTTTGCACCAAGATTAGACAAAGCAAGTGGCGTTAAATTCATTAGTTGGTTGTTGTCATCTAGCGGGGGAAGCAAAGGGTCGACCACAACCATTCACCACATTTTTAAAATACAATTTGCCTTGTCTACACAAAGTGCATAATATTGTTTAACATCATTTTAGCTAGCAAATTGTGAAACATGACCTAATCTTCCCAGTCTAGACAAACCCATTTATGCATAGTAAGCTCTGGAGCTGCAGAGTTAAAGATCAAGACAGGCTACCAAAAATAGTGAACCTTTTTGAGGCCGAGCACTCAAACCGTACAATTCTATACAAATGATACAATTTTAGAAAGATCTATATTAGCTACAGAGAGCTTAAAACATTGTGTATTTCATTCCACGCAGGTAAAGAATGTGCTGCTTTTGTATCATTATCATTTTGAGTGTAAAGGGAGTATCTAGGATATTCAGCCAGCCTCTTTGGGTATGTCTACATTGCAATCAGAGGTGAGACTGCAGCACATGTAGACATACACATGCTAGTTTAGACCTAGCTAGCTTGGATTATAACAACAGTGAAGCCATGGCAGCATGGGCACCAGAACAACCGGTACAAGCCTGCCCGGGACCCTGGGTATGTACTTGAGTGGCTAGTCCTGCTGTCATGGCATCCAGTGATGTGGAGATGAGTGAGAAAGGCCAGCAGCTGAGACAGACAGGTAGGGATCACGAGGTTCTCTATCTGTTGGCACAGTCAGCTTCCCGAGGTGATGCCAGGTTTTTGAGGGGGCTTGTGAGACCTCAGGCAGACTTCTATAACCTACTTAAATGTACTCAACATTAGGAGTGTTTGGAAGCTGGATGGATCAGGGCCCTTATTATGGGGATGCTACAATGCTCATCGTGGTGATGGACGGTATAGGAAAAATAAATAGACTAGTTAGGTGTTTCAGCAACTGGGGGAAGGACAAAAAAAATTCTTGCAGCAGAAAGGGGGATGGACCCCAATTTCAGTCTCTCCCCCATAAGTCACCAGAGACTCTTAAGGGAGACAAGGAAGCAGAGTTTTCTGAGCTCTCATCCCTCACTACAGACAATATGCTTAATATCAGCTCTTCTCAGTTGGGTTTAACACTTAGCACAATGCAATACCTGTTTTGTACCTAATTGCGGCAGTTTTATGACTAACGAACCTAGTTCAATGACTATCCCATGCAGGATTGATTTATACAGAGGATTTAGTGCTCCTGAAAGATTCTGGCCTGAATGTTCTGGAGAATATAAGTCTCTATCCATGAGACAAGCACAGCACAGAAAAAGGCACTGCCAGCTGTCCCTACACTGTGGCCTTGTCAACGTGCCTTAGCCATGACTTGGAAGATCCACCTCTAGGATTTAGAGTAGAGTTCACTGTCCATGACCAGTCTCTGGCCTCTCTGCTGGGACTGCCAACAAATCCCCAATAGAGTGGTGATTTTGCACATGTGGACACCTGCCTATTAGGAAGATGACTGAGACCACCAACTCATTTCCCTGAACAGCTATCACATGGTAAAATCTCTTGGACGCTACCAAACTATGGCACAGCACATTTAAACCAGCAGTTGAAATTGAAAGGATCCATATCCCATCACTAAATCCCTAATTGTTCTAATCTGCACAAGAAAATATTTTCAAGTGGCAGTGGTTGACACAGAGACCTTTTAATTAAAAGCCCCTTGTTCTAGTATAGTAAATTCTGTTGCCTGTCCTGGATGATTTTGGAAAGTCAATATGAAAAAAGATAACTGAGCAGGTCATCCCACAGATGGTGGAGGTCTGCCATATGAGCTGCATAGCCATAAGGTAAAAACCTTTTTTTGTTTGGTTGGCTGGGTTTTATGAAGATATATTCTACATGCTTCTGAATGTGTCACAGAATTAACATTATGAACATTGAATACATGCCTATTAGACTGAGGGAATGTCTACACTACGAAATTAGGTCGATTTCACAGAAGTCGATTTTTAGGAAGCGATTTTATACAATCGATTGTGTGTGTCCCCTAAGCGCATGAAGTCGGCGGAGTGCATCCACAGTACCGTGGCTAGCGTCGACTTTCATAGCAGTGCACTGTGGGTAGCTATCCCACAGTTCCCGCAGTCTCCACTGCCCACTGGAATTCTGGGTTGAGCTCCCAATGCCTGATGGGACAAAAACATTGTTGCAGGTGGTTCTGGGTACATGTCATCAGTCACCCCTCCCTCCCTCCCTCCGTGAAAGCAACGGCAGACAATCATTTTGCGCTCTTTTTCCTGGATTGCCCACACAGACACCATAGCATAGCAAGCATGGAGCCTGCTCAGATCTCCGCTGCAGTTGTGAGCATTGTAAACACCTCACGCATTATCCTGCAGTATGTGCAGAACCTGCAAAAGCAGGTGAGGAGGCGACGATAGCGCGATCACGATAGTGATGAGGACATGGACACAGATTTCTCTCAAAGCATGGACCCAGCAGCTGTTCAATGTGAGAAGCCGCTGGGGATGGTGTAGCGGTGATCAGAGGAGAGCAGAACAGGATCTAAAGCCTGCAGTAGGGGGCAGGAATCCCAATCTCCAATCTCAGGGGCTGCAGAAAGAGTTGTCTTTCCTGACTAGGTCTCAAAGAACTGGACATTGTTATAGCAAGTCCTAGACCAAGGATTCAGCAGGGGCAGGTTGAGAGCCCTTCACCCCTGGGGAACTTTCACTCTGAGCCCTTAGTGCTATACAAGAAGCTTCAGGTGTTTTCCCACTCCTTTTTCCTGCTCTGTCCCCTTCCCCCACTTTCTTTACCTCCCTTCTCTCCATCTCTTACTCTCTGTAAGAATCATACAAAGACCATGGTTAAAAAGTGAAAGGAAAAGTCAGCGAAACCAGTATTCCAATTGTCATTGCTGCTTGCTGTGCGCTCCACAGTCTCCGTGAGAGTAAGGGGGAAGACGTTTAAGGCGGGGTGGGAGGTTGAGGCAAATCGCCTGGCGGCTGATTACACACAGCCAGACACCATGGCGATTAGAAGAGCACAGCAGGGCGTGCTGAGCATCAGAGAAGTTTTGAAAACCAGTTTCATGACTGGCCAGGCTACTGTGTGACAGTTCTGTTTGTTTCTCCTTGATGAAAACCCACCCCCTTGGTTGACCCTACTTCCCTGTAAGCGAACCGCCCTCCCCCCTTCCATCACCGCTTTCAGAGGCAATAAAGTCATTATTGTTTCAAAATCATGCATTGTTTACTAATTCATCACACAAATAGGGGGAAAACTCGCAAGGTAGCCCGGGAGGGGTGGGTGAGGAGGGAAGCACCAGGTGGGGTGTTGGATGAGGGGAGGAGGGAAGGACAAGGCCACACTACAGTTCAAAACTTATTGAATACCAGCCTTCTGTTGCTTGGGCAATCCTCTGGGGTGGAGTGGCTCGGTGCCCGTAACCTTCCCCCGCTGCATTCTTGGGTGTCTGGGTGAGGAGGCTATGGAACTTGGGGAGGAGGGCAGGCGGTTATACAGGGGCTGCAGCGGCAGTCTGTGCTCCTGCTGTCTTTCCTGCAGCTCCACCAGACGCCTGAGCATGTCAGTTTGCTCCCCCATTAGCCTCAGCATTGTATCCTGCCTCCTCTCATTGCGCTCCTACCTCCTCACATCACGCTCATTTAACGCAGGGGTCGGCAACCTGCAGCACACGTGCTGATTTTTGTTCCGTTCACCCAGGCTGGCAGTGGGCTGAGCGGGGCCAGCGGCTGGAACCCCAGACCAGCAGCGGGCTCAGCGGCTCAGCCCATTGTCGGTCTGGGGTTCCGGCCGCCGGCCCCTGACAGCCGGGGTCCTGGCCGCCGGCCCCGCTCAGCCCAGCCCAGCCCAGGGTTCTGTCCATGCCCTTGGAGATTTTGACATATATATTGGCATTTCGTCTTTTGGAACGGAGTTCTGCCTGCACGGATTCTTCTCCCCATACAGCAATCAGATCCAGTACCTCCCGTTCCATCCATGCTGATGAGCTCGCCACGCTGGCCAAACAGGAAATGAAATTCAGAAGTTCCTGGGGCTTTTCCTGACTACCTGGCTAGTGCATCTGAGTTGAAAGTGTTGTCACAATGATGCATTCTGGGATAGCTCCCAGAGGCCAATACCATCGAATTGCGTCCACAGTACTTCAAATCCAGAACAGCGATGTCGATTTTAGCACTACTCCCCTTGCCAAGGTGGAGTACAGAAACCGGTTTTAAGAGCCCTTTAAGTCGACAAAACCGGGCTGGCTGTGTGGATGGATTTAGTTTTAATTTGACCTAACGCGGCTAAATTCGACATAATCGTGTACTGTAGACCAGGCCTTAGAGATTGGGGTCTAGATTCTCAGCAGTACTCAATACACACTGGACACAGTTTTGGCAGAAGGCACAAAGGAGGCAGTTCTGCACCACACTGGTGACTGTGTAGTTTAGAGCAAACTCAGAATGCACAATGGAGCGCTGGTCATATCCTGCTCCTTGTAGGTACTTCCCCTAATGAGCCCCCTACACTAGGGGCCAGGCAGAGAGTAGCATAGGGAGGTGTTAAAGGTAGAAGGGAATCCTGAACTGGCTAAATCTGTAGGCTTTATGGGTCTATTGTACTATCAGATCATCACAAAGAGGCAATCACACAGAGAAGAATCTGACTCTGGAAGCTTACCCTTATAAGGAAATCATTAAACCACCTAGCTAATAGGCCTTGGGACAGTCTGTACCAGATTTTTCATTAGATCTGCAATAGCTCATATGCACAATTAAAATTGAAAGGACAGAGTCAGATATTTGACTCTAAACAACATTTAAGCAATTCAATCATGTCCTTTCCATTACAGGCCTCCATAGACAGCATGACATAGTAACTGCTGCCTGTTATTGATCTGTTTGCTACTCTCGCCGACAATGGTCTGTGGCTGAATGAATTTTTTTTTTTTTTTAATTTAATTTGTGCTGTTTCAAGGGGTAACTGATTATATAAATTTCTTCTTCGTCAAAGAGTTCTACTTGCCTTTCATACATGTTAATGTGTCTCTCTGTAGATGCGTAAGCAGTGATCATTAGGCAAAGGAAGACAACAAGCTTAGCTGACACTAGACAAGGAAGACAACAAGCTTAGCTGCTTGAAGGAGTCATTGTACATTATATGATTATATATTCTAATTTTTATATGGTCATCTTTCACATCACATAAAAATGTCACACAAGCAATTCATTTATAAGACAGTATAAAAGTACATAAGTATTTAGCCCTCAAATATATCTAATAATTCTTTGCACTTTCATAGTATCTGCCACAGAGATGCTCCCAACCCTGGCAGGTGGGTCATGTCATTGTTCCCATTCAACAGATGTGGAAATGTGAGGCACAGACTAGGCAATTTCCCCAAGGTTACACGGAGATCAGAGAAAACAGAAGTCAAATCTCTTGACTCCCAATCCTGTGTTTTAAACCATAAGGACTATCCTCCCTTTCAGTTGTTAAGAGTAATGGACTTTAAGGGCAGAAGGGACCATTATATCATCTAGCCTGACCTCCTGTATATCCCAGGCGACCAACACCCACACACTAAACCCAACGACCAAAATGAGACCAAAGTAAATGAGCCCTCAGGAGACTAGACTATGTGCCATAGGCAGAGAATAGAAGGGACAAAGGTGCCTCAGTGCCAGAGGCCCCTGCAATGACAGGGAAATGATTGAGATATACCTGGATAATCCTGGCAAGTGACCTGCACCCCCACGCTGCAGAGGAAGGCGAAAAAACCCCAAGGTCCCTGCCCATCTGACCTGGGGGAGAATTCCTTCCGAACCTCACATGTGGCAATAAGTTAGACCCTGAGCATGTGAGCAAGAACCAGCCAGCGAAGCACGTGAGAGAGCGAATAAGTGGTGCCACCTCAGAGCACCAGCCCACACTGCCCCATCTCCAGTTGTGGCCATGCCTGATGCTTGAAAGGAAAGAAAAAAAGCCTCCTTGAATACATGGTGGGGGGTGTCCCCTTCCTGAGTCCTGCCACTGGCTCACTGAAACTCTGAAGCACAAGGTTTAGGAAAATAAGATATAAACTAGAAGCGAGCTCCAGGGCTGTTGAGCCTTGCCCTCTAGCATCACAAGCAATCCTGTCACATGAGTGCACTCATATATTTGTCCAGCTCTCTCTTAAAACTAATTAAGTTGTTTCCCACCACAACTTGGCTGTTGTGAGGGGAAACAACACAGCTGTTCCAGAACCTCACCCTTTTGATGGCTAGAAACCTTCTAACTTCCAGCCTGAATTTGTTCATAGCCAGTTTGCATTCATTTGTTCTTACGAAAATATTGTCCGTTAGCTTAAATACTCTTCACCCTCCCTGGTATTTACCATCCTAATGTATTTACAGAGACCAATCATATCCCGCTCAGTCTTCTTTTCCCCCCCAAGACTAAACAAGCCAAGCTCTTCCAATCTACAAAAACAACTTATTTTTTTCCGGTGGCACCTTAAAGACTAATAGATTTATTGAAAACTTCCTTTTGCTCTCACCCTAGCTCCTTTCCCCTCCCCAAACTCTCTGAAAAGATTTTCTGGATTGCTCTGATGGTATTTAAACAGAACAGCTCTACTGAGAAAATATCAAATGATACTTGGTATCTTCCAATCTACTCTAATAAGATTGGCCCTTCATTTCCTTGATCATCCTAATAGTGCTTCTCTGTACTTGTTCCAGTTTCAATTCATCTTTCTTGAACATGGGCATTGCATACAGCAGTGGTTCTCAACCTTTCCAGACTACTTTCAGGAGACTGATTTGTCTTGTATACCCCAAGTTTGACCTCACCTAGAAACTACTTGCTTACAAAATCAGACATAAAAATAGAAAAGTGTCACAGCACACTATTATTGAAAAATTGCTTACTTTCATATTTTTAATATATAGTCATAAAATAAATTGATTGGAATATAAATATTGTACTTACATTTCAGTGTATAGTATATAGAGCAGTATAAACAAGTCATTGTCTGTATGACATTTTAGTTTGTACTGACTTCGCTAGTGCTTTTTATGTAGCCTATTGTAAAACTAAGCAAATAACAAGATGAGTTGATGTATCCCTAGAAGACCTCTGCTTACCCTCAGGGGTACATGTACCCCTGGTTGAGAACCAATGGTAAACAATATTCCAAATAAGGTCTTACCTGTGCCTTGTACAAGGGCATTAATCTCTCTACTGGTAATGCCTTGCCTAATACATTCTAGGATCACATTTGCCTTTTTTACAGCCACATCTCATTGCTGGCTCATAGTCATCCTGTGATCAATCCATATATCCAGGTCTCTTTCCTCCTCTGTCACTTCCAACTGATAAAGCCACAGCTTGTAGCAGAAATGCTTATTATCAGACTAAGTACATGACTTTACAATTCGTAATGTTAAATTTCATCTGATTTCTGTCGCTCTAGTCTTCAAGGTCACCCAGATCTTCCAGTAAAATATTCTGATCCTCCTCTATTGACGATGCCTCCCACCTTTGTACCATTAGCAAATTTCATTAGCACATTGCTATGTTTTGTGCCAAGGTCATTAATAAAAATATTGAATAAGATTGATCCCAAGACTGATCCTTGAGTACTTAAACAGAACAGCTTTACTGAGAAAATATCAAGTACCTTATCAAAGTACTATAATTTCTCATGAGCAAATGTGTACTTTTTTTTAATTAAAAATTTGGGTGACAGGTTAGCAGTATAGTTTCTTTTTCCTTTCTAGCTGACATCGAGGCTGTAGATCCATGCTTTGTATTCTGTCTAAATCAGCATGTTTATTAACATTTTAACCCATCCTTCTAACTCTATAAAGTAGCTACCTCTTTGCTGCTGTTACATTTCATTGATTTTGTTCACAGATTCATAGATTCTAAGGCCACAAAGAACCATCATGATCATCTAGTCTGACCTCCAGTACAACACAGGTCATAGAACTTCCCCAAAATAATTCTCAGACCCTATCTCTTAGAAAAGCACTCTATCTTGATTTTAAAATTTGTCAGTTATGGAGAATGGTTAATTACTCCCAACATTAAACATTTATGCCTAATTTCCATTCTGAATTTGTCTAGCTTCAACTTCTAGCCATTAGATCATGTTACTCTTATAGACTGAAGAGCCCATTATTAAATTTCTGTTCCCTATGTAGATACTTATTTGGGATGTAAAATACTAAACGGTTCACCGGTAAGCATTAATCTTACCAGTTAACTGACCCGAACCGTTAGCTCCCAGCCCACGTAGGCCGGCTGGCCGGAGCAGCCCCAGTCGGCCCAAGCAGCCCCAGCCCCTCTCCCTTTAATCGATTAACCATTTAAATGACATAATGTTAATTATTTAAACGGTTAACTTTTTTAATGGATATTTACATCCCTAATACTTATAAAATATAATCAAGTCACCCCTTAACCTTCTCTTTGTTAAATTAAATAGATTGAGCTCTTTGAGTCTATTGTTATAAGCAGGGGTGTATTGGGGTTTTGTGGGGCCCTGGGCCAGAGCAAGTGGGGGCCCCTCCCCACTCCTTCCGCCTGCAGTTCCCCCGCACACTTCTGCCAGGAAATAGGGTCAGGGCACGGGGGCTTGGCACGCCAAGCGGGGTTGGGGCGCAGGGGCTTGTCCCGCTCTGCCCACCTGGCACTCTTGCCGGGGAGCAGGGTTAGGGCGTGGGCGCTTGTCCTGCTCTATGCACCCAGTACTCCTGCCCCGGCAAGGGAAGCCCCCGCATGCTGACCCCGCTCCCTGGCTGGAGTGCTGGGCAGGCGGCCAGAGCGGGGCAAACCTGGCAAGCCACCTGTGCCCCGACCCCAATCCCCAGCTGGAGTGCCGGGTGAGTGGGCAGAGCAGGGCAAGCTCGGTAAGCCCCCAAGCCTCAACCCCACTTCCTGGCAAGAGAGCTGGGTGGGCAGAGCTGGTCAGGGTGTGGGGGCACCCATTTTTCCGGGGCCCCCCAATTGGCAAGAGCCCCTGGGCACGGGCCCTGCTGGCCCCGTGGCTAATCCGCCACTGGCTATAAGGCATGCTTTCTAATCCTTTAACCATGCCTTGCTGAATAGTCATGGGCTTCTTCCTACTTTTCTGAAATACGAATGTTGAATTTCTTTTTAAACTTTACTCAATTTATGAATATCTTCCTAATACATATCTTTACATGATATGATAAAGCCTAAATTTTTATATCAGACTTAAAAAAAACGACATTTCTTGCTTTGGAAAACGGAACCATGTAACTGACATTCTATTGTTGAAAATAAGACCTTTTAAGAAGTAACTATACTTCCTGATTTTGGAAAGTGCTCAAATACATTGAAATTTCTTTTTTTCTGGTATAGATCTTCCTCTGCATGTTTTTCTCTTGTAGACAATGAGGCCTAATCATTTCACAAATGTCCTTTTAGAAAGGCATTGCTGTACCGTGATTATAGTCACTCTGATTCTCTTCTATGATGATTCAGTTGAACAACAAAGCAGCCAGAAAACCATGGGCCACCCACCACCAAATCAAATCCTCAGCACTGACTCCTCTAGGCACAAAAGGATTGGTTACATGACTGCTCCTTGTAGTGTGCCCTGAAGCCTTCCAAACTCAGGTGCTGAAAAAGGACAGAAGTAGCAAGTTTCACAGTTGTGGGCATTCAGCTAAGTATGCTGGGTGTCCTCTAGAGTTTACGCACAGGGGCCAAAAGTAAGAATTCCCCAGCCATTCTTAACCATTCATGATGGGACATAAGAGGAGATGCAGACTCTCAGGAAGCTGTCCCTCTGACCATTTAGGGCTTTAGAGAACACAACTGACACCTTGAATTGCACTGAGAAACGACATGAGCCAGTGCAAAGCACAAGTGTTATATGCTCATGGTGACCCAGCACACTTAGGAAACAGGCAGCAATATCCTGCACAAGCTGAAGCTTCCAGGTGGTTTTCAAGGGCAGTTCTAAGCAAAACATATACAGTAGTCCAGACTAGAGGAGACAAAAGCATGGAAATCTATAAATATTAGAGAGGAAAGATGGTCTTGGGGTTAAGACACACTGGACAGAGATTTGAGAGATGTCGGTTCATATCCAAGCCCTACCACAGACCTCCTGTGCAACCTTGGACAAGTCATTTAATCTCTTGGTAACTCGGTTTCCCATCTGTAAAATGGGAATAATATTTCCTTTGTCCCACCATTTGTCTGTATTGTCTATTTAGACTGTAAACTCTTTGGGGGCAGGAACCATTTCTTACTACACGTACGTACAGTACTCAGTTTAACGGAGTCCTGATCTTCATTGAGTCATCTTGACAATACCATAGTACAATTAATAAATATCTATGGTAAGCAAGGGCACCAGAAGGACTGCAAAAGGAGGGGAGTGGGAGAAGGGCAAGAAACCCAAACAGGCCAAATTTGTCCATGTTTTCACTTTTTGTAGGATTCTTTTATGATGTTCAGGTAATTAAAGAGCTCCTGATGGAGCCATATTGGACTCTTCCTAGTCTTCATCTTTCCTTTATGTTTATGACCAGCAAAAAAGCTATGGAGGTTTGTGCTCCTTGGGGTGGAACTACCAGTGTTTGCCTGACACAGACAAACCAAAACTAGTAAGGGGAAACTGTTGCTTTTGAAGAGAGTTTCAAAGGGTCAAGAGCAGGGTGACACAGTGAGAATTTTCTGTTACATTTTTATGAATCCTAGGCATGCCTCAATTTCCCTCTGTACATTGCATTGCTACCCCGTGGGTGCAAAAAGGTTAGCACTGCTCTTGGAACAGGGCAGGAGACCAGAGGTGTCATCTGTGTTACCTGGCTGTCGGGGGGGGGGGGGGTGAGTAGAGTCATTAAAAAACTGGCTGAAAACAGAAGGTCCAGCAAGACAAAGAGATGCCCCAACCACTGAACAATCAACACCTAGCAGCGGGAAACCCCAGCAAGCGGGATTTGTGAACTGAGCTGGAGAACAAGGTGTCGGGTGAATGGAAGAAGAGGGGTATTTTTGGAGGGACTCAGGAGCCCAGACCAGAGGAGACAAAAGGGGGCAGGGGGAGAGAGCTGGAGTTGGAGTCCATCAAAACATGTCTGGCTCATCATGGCATTGGGTTGGCCAGGATGGATTATGGCTTAATTTCTGCCTCCCTGTGCTAACCTATGGACTTTCAGATTCTGTACCCAGGTGACTAATAAATAGTTACCTTGTTTTGAAAAGACTGCCTGTGTCATTGCAAATACTCACTGAGAACATTGTGCCCTGAATGGATGCAGTACTAGCCTCCCGCAGGAGTCTGATTCAGCTGGATTCACTGCAGGGAGCCATGGTGAGAAACAGGGACTGCTGGCACTGGAGTCTTGGAGGCCAGGGGCCTGCCTCTGTGGAACTGTGTAGGTCTGTGGGGCCTGGAACACTAAAGGGGTCATTCCCAGGAGATTGGGTATAGACCGGGGCATAGACCAGTCCCTGTGACTTCATGACCAGCAGAAATTAAGAACTATGTATCTGTTAAATTCCTGTGGTTGGCAATGTCTCTTTAGCTGCTTCCTGTTACAGTTCCATCCCCATGTACTGAGGTTATTTATTCTCAATCTGGGGGAATTTTCATGCTATCAAAGCAAGGAAATGAGTCAGGTAATCTGGGGTTCTACTCCCAGCTCTGTCATGGACTTGCTGTCACTTAACTCCTCTGTGATGTACTGTCTCTATTCACGATGTTTTTCCATACACATAGGACAGCCATATATAGTAGTTTCAGCACAAATGGATTATTTTAGATTAAGAAAAACAGAAAAAAAGACCAAAACAAAAGCCTCCATGAAAGCCTGGTATGTATCTTTGGTGCAACATGCTGCATCAACTCAGTATCCTTGAGTGGCAGCTGTCTTGCATGACAAATATTTAAAGGTGCAGTACATGGGAAACAAAATCACAAGTTACACAGTTACATGCACCACAATCACAAAGCTTTCTCTCATTTATATAACATTTTGAGCACTTACCGTTCTAGGTGCTGGGGGTGGGGTGGGGGGGAGAACGGACCAAAGGATAGTTTCTCCTCTACTTTTTAAATGGGGGTGGAGGTTGGCATGCCTCCTGGCATGACAGAATGGCAGCCAGGCCAAATTTCAGCGAACGTATGGCATTGTGATCTAGTTTTGAATTTAAAATGACCCTGACAAATTGGAGAATCGGTCTGAAATCAACAAGATGAAATTCAATAAAGATAAGTGCCGAGTGCTTCACTTAGGAAGGAAAAGTAAAATGCACAAACACAAAATGGGGAATAACTGGCTAGCTGGTAGTATTGCTGAAAATGATCTGTAGGCTACAGCGGATCACAAAGTAATTATGAGCCAACAATATGGTGTGATTGCAAAAAAGGGTAATATTCTTGGATGTATTAATAAGAGAGTTTCACATGTAAGATATGGGAGGTAATTGTCCCTCTCTACTCAGCACTGGTGAGGCCTGAGCTGGACTACTGTGTCTAGTTCCCACATGCTATAGGAAAGATGTGGACAAATTGAAAAAAGTCCAGAAAAGAACAACAAAAATGATAAAAAGTTTTCTAGCCTATGTGGAAAAATTAAAAAAACTGGGCATTTTTAATCTAAGGAAAAGACGACTGAGGAGGGACTGGATAGACTTCAAATATGTTAAGGACTGATATAGAAAGGACTGTGATTAATTCTTCTCCATGTCCACTGAAGGCAGGACAAGTAGTAATGGGCTTAATCTACAGCAAGGGAGAGTTGGAAAGTTTTTCCTAACTATAAGGGTAGGTAAGCACTGGAAAGGCTTTAAGAGAGATGGTGGAATCCCCATCATAGGAGGTTTTTAAGAACAGGTTGGACAAATACCTGCCAAGGATGGTCTAGGTATACTTGGTCCTACCTCAGCACAGGAGACTGGACTAAATGACCTCTTGAGATCCCCTGAAGCCCTACACTTCTATGATTCTATAATGTTATTTATATCAACACACTTCTGAGAAAAGGCCTTGGTGGTTAACTTACCTTCTTTTTTAGGGTATAGCTTTCTAGGTCTGCAGAAGCCAAACAAAGGGATTTTACAGAAGAATCCTGCATGCTGCCTCCAATGCTCCCAGCTGACTTGGGGAATTTTGTGGGGCCTTTGAAGTTACTGTGTATGGTGGCTGTGAGATAGAGTAATCTGGGAAGAGGAAATGAGGGGTGCAAATAGACCTGGGGGGGAAAAAATCTTTACAGTGGCTGACCAGTTCAATGTAATCTACAAAGTTATAATAGTGTTTGACAGTCACTTGCAAAGAGAAAATGTTCTGCAAGTCAACTGTTAAATTCTGTTTTCTTTTTGCAGATTGGTTATTTATTACAGTCTGAGACATGATGGGTTAACTCAGCTAGTACAGCATTTCAGAGACACTATATACTATAATCGAATGGAAACAAGATTCAGGCAAGTGACATGGCTGCATAATCAATGTATTCTATTGGTACCAGTGGCAAGAGGACAAAGTTAGGGTCTACCCTAATCTGCCTCCAAATTACAATTCTTTGTGCATCAGAACCACAGTAACAGATAAATGAAATGGTATAATTACAGCCAGGATTATAAAAAATAATTTTCAAATTTGGGTGTCTAAAGTTAAGAGGCGGAGTTTTTAAAGTGCCTATGTGATTTAGGGACTTGTGCTTTCAAGTCACCCATACACTTCTGAAAATCCCATCCATAATTCATATTCAGGCACCTACATAAAAGTGCTTTATTTTTCATACGCGCTCAAAGTCCAAACTTCCAACAAATTCAATGGGTTCTGAGCACCTCTGGGGAAAAAAAAAAATCAAGATTTTTATTTAGATGCCCAAATATGGACTTGGTTCCCAAATTTATGCATCTGTCTTTGAAAATCTGGGTTATAATTTTAATAGCATGAAGAAAAAATATTAAAATTGGCATTGTAATGAACCTGCTGGCCTCTGATTGGGTAACTCACTAGCCCCCTAGAACAAACAGAAGCGAAAAGATTGGGCTGTCATTCTAGGAGTTGTAGAAACACCTTTCAGTATCCATAGAGGGCAACCTGTTACCTAGCATGACCAAGACGTGACAGAAGATCAGGCTCAAGGAGACAGACAGAGGGTTGGACTGTGACAGCAGCTGGTTGCAGGCAATATCCTGGCAATTAGCTGTGAAGGAAAACCCAACGTAGAGCAGTCCAAGCAGACAATGAGAGGCAACCACTGTAGCTGGCTGACAGGAGAACAAGGAAAGGCCCCTAACGAGACCACAGATGAGGGAACTAAACCCTGGCCAGTGGGTTCCACAGGTCAATAATTAATTGCCCTCTAACAGATGAATGGGCTAGCAGGAGCACCCTAAATACTAGGTCTGAAAGGGGAGAGGATATCCTTGTGCCCCTCTACTTGATTGCCTCCTACAGGTGGATTTACAAACTAGTGTGATAATTTTTAATTGTCATTTGTCTAAGACATTGTAACAAGGGTATCTGCACCTTTTTCCCTTTGCCAGCTCTAGCAACGACGCACTGGTTATTTACCAGATATGTGTGAGTCTTTAATAAAAACCCAGCAGAGGGCAAAAATCTGTAGAACCTAGTGCCTGGAGTGCAGACTGTACTTCATGCCCTGTAACTGCATTTCCCTCCACACTACCAAATATTTACAAGGGACTGTTGTACCACTACACTCCCAGTGATCCCTACAGTTAGGTCAGTTACAGTATTTTTAACTGTGGGTTGGTCTTAGCCCAGTTCCTTGTAAACAAATACCTATATCACAAAATCCACTAAAATCTTTGGCAATGCTGTCCCAGCATACAGACTATGCTAGTATACAACAACAAAACAGCAAGTTTTCTGTCTGAAATCTTCCCCGATGGCAACAAGATATTCCTTTTACAATGAGAGAGTCTTTCCTTTGCAGAACTTTACTCACTTGAAGTGCCACCAAAAATAATCCAGTCACAGCACATGGCACACATTTCATTCCAGTTTTAGCACTGTGCACTAATTACTGGTTTTGTGCACTTAGAGCTGTTCCTACCGTTTCCATTTTGGGGACCATGGAAAGTTAATCACTTGTCCTCACTCCTCCTCACCCCCAGAGTTTGGGGGCTCAGATAAAATGAGAGTGAGGTCCAAACAACAATCTCATTTTGCTTATGTGAAACCCAGGCCTCATGTGTTTTTGTCCAACTTTACTGACATCATAGAATTTCAAGGCCAGTAGTCTGATCTCACCGGCCACCGACTCCACCCAGCACCTGTACTCTAAACCCAGCAACCAAAATGAGACCTAAATATTACAGCCCACAGAAGACTAGACTATTATATGCCACAGGCAGAGAATGTGCGTGACTGGACACCATTCTGGATGCTTACGCCAGGCTCAGGCAGATGTTATCATTAGGGTCTTTAAGACCCACTTTAAAAATGTGAATTGCCACATTTGTAGTAATTATTACATTAGTTACATATCAGAGAGACAATTTGCCACCGATAAACTAAGGTGACATCCATATAGGTCAGAGTCCAGTGTCTTTACTCGCTTTGAGTAGCACCTTACTTCAAGAGCCATCCCATTGACTTCAAACGAGACAACTAGTGGAGTAAGGGACTATTCAACATGAGCAAGGGTGGCACAAGCTGGAACTTTGTGTTTTGTGCTGTAATTCCAGACTTTGCCCTTGTCTTGGTCTATAGCAGGTTGTATTTTTATATCAGGAAGCAATGCATCAGATATGAACATGAGTGCACAACATGCCACAGCGCATTGTTAACATTAGTAGTTAAGAACATGCTCCATAAAATGCTTGATTGGCTGTTCTCAAATGCCTTTAAACTTTGGTATTTATATACCAAACTTCTTCACACATGTGAAGGTCACTAGACTTCATAAATCAGAGTCAATTTAGGTCCTCCTATCCCGAGTCTGTCAAAGGACATTGGCACTGCCCTAGGATTTTAGAATTGCTCCAGGATTTTATCTCCTGGACAGCAATGCTGATTGAAAGTCACCACAGTAAGCTTAAACAAAAAACACCTTATTGATCAGAAACATAATAACTAAATGTGAAATGGTGCATTTATATGAGAGAATAAGAAAAACACTTAAATCTTTCCCAGCCAACAAATGTTAAAATAAAAAAAAATGTTATTTTCACATCAAAACTGAAACCCCACACAGAGCAGAAAACTAAATCTAAAGTAATGAAGCTTGAAACTAATTGTTCAAGATAATTGAACTGTATAGGACAAAAACAGATTTTTTTTATTTTACACACACACACACACACACACACACACACACACACGAATTCAGATCTCTGAATGACAATGTACTATTTATGGGACACTAAATATTTTCCCTCTCTTTAAGCACTAAAATATCAGCTCATGAAGCTCTAAGACTGTGTACATAACCTTGTTAGACAGGAAATTGCTTTTCTGGTTTCTGCTACCACTACCTGAGGCAGACATTGCAACCACAATGTTTAGTTGATAGCTTCCCTGACTATGTAGATTAGGGATGATAAAAAATGTGATACTTTAACGACATTTTGTCAAGGACAAGCTGCAAACATTATCTAACTAAACAGATAAATTGCAAGCAAAGACACTCCTGAAAGCAGCTCTACCCCTGTGCATTTATCCTGTATGTGGATAAGGAATTGATTTAAGGTGATTCTTACAATAAACAGTGGAGATAGATATGTTGTGTACTTCTAACATACCATTAAAGCAAGCAATATGAAGCCAATGTCCAAAACCTAAGACATCTGTTTCTAATGCATGTAAAATCATGCTTATTTTCACTCTACACATATAGTGTTGCTACCAGGTAAAAAGGAACCACACAAACAAATATCCAAAATGACCCAGTGGTTAGAGCACTAGCTTGGGACTCCGGACACTAGGGTTCAATTCCCTGCTCAGCTACAAGTTTCTGGTGTGTCTCTGGGGAAATCAACTAGTCTCTTTATGTCTTACTTCCTCATCTGTAAAATGGGGATAACAACCCCTCCCTACCTCACAGGAGTGTTGTGAGGATGAATACATTAAAGATTGTGACTCACTCAGATACTATGGTACTGGAAGCTATGTGAAGACCTTAGATAAATAGCTTCATAGAGCTTCAGGCCAGAAGAGATCATTAGATCATCTAGTCTGACCTCCTGTATATCACATGCCATTAAATTCCACCTAAATTGAGCCTAATGACTTCAGTTAAACCAAAACATTTTACTCCTCAAGAGAATATACTGAGGTGTACCACAGGCAGAGAATAGGAAAGACTGAGGCACAACCAAGGCCCTGTGATGGCCAGGAATTGAGTAGATGAGATATACCCTATACCGAGATGATCCTAGCAGGCAATTCACAAACCACATTGCAGAGGAAGATGAAATACAGCCAAGGTCCCTGACAATCTAACCTGGAAAAATTCCTTTCTGATCCCAAATCTGACAATCAGTTAGATCCTGAGCATGTGAACAAGAAACACCAGCAAGGCATCTAAAACAAAAGATTTTCTGTACTGCCTCATACCACTGGCCTAGCCCACCCTCACTAGCCATGGCAAATCTCTGATGCTTCAGAGGAAGGAGACTGAAAAAAGACCCAACAAAATTCAAAACGCAGAGATTATAATTGTACACTGGGGCAAAAAATTCCTTCCTAACCTCTGCTGGAAGCCCTGAAACAGGAGATTAAATTATAACCATTATCATCATACAGAACTACAAGTGTTATGAGCATGTTGGATTTATCTTTAATAACTTTAAGACTGCTAGTTTGTGGACACCTTCCAGTATCAGCAGTATCATGCCAAGGATTAAACAAAACCAGCATAAACATGAAAAACAAAAACGAAATAAAATGACAACCCCAATCTTTCAAAGAGTTCAAGTGTTTAGAAACCTTCCATTAATGGCATTTGGGATAACCAAACGAGCAGTGTACTATGTGAACTGCTATTGAGAGAGGTGACTGACCTTCATTTAAATATAGGTCAAATAACTGGGGTTATGCTCTGCTCACACTAGAGTAACAGAGTACATGAAATAGAACATTTAACATGGCCAAATGGAAAAGTAGTTAGAAATTAGCAAAAATATTTGAATAATTCCCCCAATATTTGCCTTCTCTAATGTTAAATGTGAATCTACAGAGCAATAAACTCTAAAGAAGTTGTTCTCTTCTTCAGGTGTAAATCTATAAAATACTGGGCATTGGAAACTGCCTAATTACAACTAAAACATCCTACCATAATATTAAAATACAAAGCCCTGATTGCATTGCCAAGGGATTGTCATTTTGTCTTCTGGATGCAATCTGGTGTATTTTTGTCTGCACCTTATTGTCTGGTTAGTCAAAAATGGCAAGATCTTTGGGATAGGGACTGTCTCTACCTCTCTGTTCTGTACAACATCATGTACATTGATGGCACTCAAATAAATACATAATAAAGCCTATAAAATAATCATATTACAAGCAGGGCTACAGAATGCAAGCTTTTTGTTTCCTACAATGAACATGGGGACTGGGGGTATGTCTACAATGTAATGTAAGCCCAGGCATAGATGACTCCTACCTCCTGATACTGACGGGAACAATCTAAAGGGGGAGGACATGTGATTGTCCCGCATGTCTCCTCTGCCCAGCGACTCGCCCTGTGCCTAGCCCAGGGCCACCACGCTTTTCCTGACCCACACAGTTACCTGTGGGTGGGAGAGGCTCTCTCCTTCTCCTGCTGCGCCTCCACCCTGGCACATTTGGCTGCTCTCCCTGGCAGTTGGGACCGGGCAGGGAATGGGATGGAGCCACTTCTCACGTGCTGAAGCTGGCTGCTCTGGGTTGCTGACTCTGTGCAGCGCAGTGGCTGCCTGAGGAGGTGGCAGCGGTGAGCCACCCCCACACCTCTGGCCTGGCTGCCGGGGACAGGGGCTGAGTAAGCTGGAGTCCCCTCCCCCCCCGGCATGTTTCCAGCTCACTCGGCCCCTGTTCCTGGCAGCCAGGCCTAGGCGGGCAGGGTGGTTCACTGCTGCCACCTCCCCAGCCAGGCTCTCTCTCAGGCAGCTGCTGCGCTGCACAGAGCAGCGACCCAGAGCGGACGGTGTGAGAAGTGGCTGGTCCTGCCCCTTCCACTCCCCGCACAGGCCTGACTGCCAGGGTCGAGGGCTGAGCGTGCTGAAGGACAGGAGCAGTGGGAGAAGGACAGAGCTCCTCTCCCTCCACCCCTCTGCCCTCCAGGCCAAGCAGAAATCGGGCGGGGGCATTTGACCCAGCATAGCCCCCCGATACTCATCGCCTATGAGCCCAGAGTTAGTGGGACTCGAGTCAGCTGATCTGTATTAGGGAACTCTGGGCTTGAGCATCTACATTGTATTTTAACCCTATGTTAAGACTTTTCTAACTTGTGCTACAACCTTGGGCTCTGACATCCACACTGCAGTGCACAGACCCAACTCAAAATAACCACATTCCAGCATCCTCCCTTTCCCCCAAAATATGGTCACTCTAGCCCTAGGACCATGGTGCACTGTGGGAAAACTTTACTGCCTGCCCTGCACATTACCAGGAAGCAACATCCTTTGCAAAAGGCTCGATCAGTTCACTCTCCATTGCAACCCAGGAGGCTCTCTGATAGTGTGCTTGCAGATCAGTGATCAGAAGAGAATGGGTTAATGCTGACCTAAGCTGCTGCCATTTGCAAAGGGCTTCCGTTTTCAGTAGAGTGGATTGCAGATTGTTGGAACAGAGAGGACTAAGGAAGTTGTTCCATAGAACTTTGGGATTCTTCTGGCTGACACCAGGGACCTGAATCAAGCAGGGCCGCATCTACAATGCAAAGCAAAAGGGCTCAGACTTGGGTCCCGGCTTAACTTGAGCTTGGGCCCTCCAGGGACCTGGGACCCTGGGTCCAAGCCCTGGATTAGCGCAATTGCAGTGTAGACACAAGGAGGGCTCAAGCATGGGCTTACTTTGCAGTGTAGACATACCCTGAGAGTTTCTTCTCACCAGTTGGACACCAGGGGATTGCCACAGACTTCAGTGGAGTAACACTGATTTACTCTGGCCTGAAAAGAGAATCAGCCCATTTGTTTTTGGTTAACTGTTGTAGTGCTTTGCAGTCCAGTGAAAATTGATGAAAACAATTACCAAGGTAACTTTTATCTTGACACTGTATTTTCACATAAGTATTCTTTTGGTAATTTTATTACTTTGTTTACCTAGGATAGGTGGATTACCTACAGGTTCAGACCACTGATCCACCTAGTCTACTATCCAGCTTCAATCAAGCAGTGTCCAATGGCTAAATGTTTCAAAGGAAGTGATAAACACATACAGTAACAGAGCAATGCTGTAATGTTTAAGTTTGACATATAGAATATCGCCTTTCAAATATTTCTCTTTAAACAAGTAACTTACAGGATCAGAAGGCCCACAGAAGTCTCTGAATACTTTTTGAGGATCAAGCTGCCTGATCTCTAGTGCTATGCAAGGCCCTGAGCACAGTTCTGTAACCATCTCCTGGAAGAGGAAAAGATGAAAACAAATGTCAGTCTGTTAGTGTGTTACCAAGAGTTGTATTTCACATAAAAGTTGGATCCAAACACAAACAAGAAGAAATTATTAGGAAATGTTGGGGAACACAGCAGGAAGAAATGGCAGAAGGTATAATCAGCATCCTTAGTTGAGATAATTTACCCATATTTTGTTATTCAGGTTCACAACATGGAGGGTAAGTTGGATCCCTAACTTCTTCAGGATGCCCAAGTACCAGCAGTTGCCAAAATATGTTTATTTCTCTGCATTTAGCCTGAGGTTGCAACCTCTTCGTTCCTCACATGGATCTTGCTACAGAAAGCCATAGCTTTGTCACCTTCAGACTAAGTTACTGCAACTTGCTGTACTTGGGTTTAAACCTGAAGAACATTTAGGCTACGTCGGGTGATGAAGCTACCACCCCTCGTTGGAGGTGGGAGAGCTCTCTCCCAGCGACAAAGAGCAACCACATAGTGCACCTCACCGCTGTAAGGTGCGTAGTGTAGACATAGCCTTAGAATCTTCAGCTGGTTCAGAATGGAGCGACCTATTTACTTAGCAGCAGTTCCCGAAGGGGACACGTAACACCTGACCTACGAAGTCAATATAAACTAAGTTGTCCATTTTAGCTGATAAAAAACTTACATCATGCTTTAGGTCCTACCTCCCTTGGACACTGCCTCTTTCTTTAAGGAGAGTCTTAATTTGGGGAGGTGAGTTTTAACTATAGCCGCTGGTGCCAATTTGTAGTTTGCTAACAAGATTAATAGGGGTTCTTACAATCATTTAGTCTGACCTCCCGGATAACACAGACTGTAGAGTGTGTGCGCACTTAGAGTTCTGAGCAGAAACTTTTAAAACAAAACAAAAGAAAGGAATTGCAACTGATGGGGAAAAGGGAAGACAGGAATAGGAAATGGGCGAAGCTGGTGAGAACAGGCTAAGATGTCACCATTCTAGCATTCAGCAATGAGCTGCTCACAGGTCAACCCAGTGGCAAGCAGAGAACAAGAAAGTAAAGGGTAACAAGGAGATGAGGCATGTGGCAGAAAAACCTGGATCATGCCTATCCCTAGCATGTAAGAATTAACATTAAATGCAAAGAGAATTAAATTCAAATGCTATGTTTCCAGAATGAGAGCAACTTCCCAATGAGATCCCTTTTGAGATCACTCATGAAATCCTGCCCCACTGAAGTCAATAGCATGCTCCCTTTGACATTAATGGGGCCAGGATTTCACCCCAGAACTTTGATTATAGAGTGTTCACAGGAAGACAAGCACTCAACAAGGGGTGAGATTATTCCAAATTCCTAGGTTGCGTGATGAGGCACCGGGCTGAAGACCAGATGCCTTCAGCTACAGTGCAGTGCTAGATGGTATTATTACTATGAAACAAGCTCTAGTGCAGCTGCTTCCAAAGTTCATTGGTTCATATACCACCTTCTTAAACAATGGCTGTGATGGAACATCAAGCTCACCTACCACGGTTTGGGGATCCCTGTTCTAGCAGTACTCAGCATAATGGCACATCCCAACACGTGTAACTGTGCTCACAAAGTGATCATTTGTGGTTTGTTTTTTTCTAACAGTTATCTAAGGACTCCTGCCCTAGGCAGTTGGATGAAACACCAGCAAAGCTGGAATCTTTGGCAACTATTTCAATTTCTCCTTTCATGAAGGACCATTTTCTAGTTAGATGCTAAGCCCACGTCTGAATAACCGATGACGATCCCTAGGAAATGAGGACAAGACCCTTGAAAAGGAAGCTGGCATTTAAATATGAAACAACTTCTGCCCTGAAATTTCACACATCATGATGATTATTTTTAAGTCATAAAAAAAAAAAAAAAACCCCACACAACAGGATGGAAAGTCCTAGAGATCTGAGTCACATATATGGAGGTCAGATCCTGACTTAGGTGCTCCTCCTTCTTCCCTCCTTGCTCCTTTTCAGTTGCCTACCACTGGCATTATCTCACTGCTCTTGGGGCAAGTGCCTTCTCTTACAAGCCAGGCTAGATTTCCTATATCTCTCTACCTCAGAGAAGACCAGAACTGCACCTGGGGAAATCCCATTTCCTTCACTTGAGTGCTCCAGGCATAGAGGGCTTGAAGGAGGTCTTGACTCATAGATTTAGCTTCAAATAGACTCTAAACAAAATCTCTTCTTTCTTGTCCTGATCTCTCAAATTTCCCTCTCCCTTCTGGTCAACTCTCATATTCAATTATTTAACCACGCCAAATATTTTGGGGTACAGAATGTATGAAAGAGGTGCAGAGATGGAATAGCAGTTGTAGTTTGATGCAACCACAGGGACTTCTCTGGAGATTAGAACAACTGCAGAGGATACGATATCTGCATCAGACCATACAGATATGCTCACATTTGAGCTATGGTACATTCAGTTCTCCTATCTTGTCAGATCCTCCTTTGTCCTAGTTCTGAGGCTCAGGGCTGGGAGATGAGACCTGGTTAACATTCCCTATTTTGCCACCAAACTCTTGTGTCACTACAGTCCTGATCTTCCAAAGTGATCAACCTGAGGTACCCTTACACACTTCTTGTACTCCCTGAGGCATAAAAGTCAAATGGCCAGATCCCTTTGGAGTGCTGGTACCTTAATCCATCTTTAAAATAGGGATAACTTACATACTTCACGGGAAAAAACAACGAGGAGTCCTTGTGGCAACTTAGAGACTAACAAATTTATTTGGGCATAAGCTTTCGTGGACTACAGCCTACTTCATCAGACGTATGGAGTGAAAAATACAGTAAGCAGTATATATATTACAGCACATGAAAAGATGGGAGTTGCCTTACCAAGTGGGGATAATTTTCCCTCTCTTGATATTCACCCCTTCTTGTCAACTGTTGAGAACTAGGCCACTTCTACCTTAATTGAATTGGCCTTGTTAGCACTGACCCACCACTTGGTAAGGGAACTCCCATCTTTTCATGTGCTGTAATATATATATTGCTTACTGTATTTTTCACTCCATGCATCTGATGAAGTGGGTCTTAGCCCGCAAAAGCTTCTGCCCAAATAAATTTGTTAGTCTCTAAGGTGCCACAAGGACTCCTCATTGTTTTTGCTGATACATTGTTTTTGCAGCTACAACTCTGAATACTTCACAGGGACATTGTAAGTCTCTTTTCACTATTGTTTTCACAGTGAACTGAAATCCTCAGAGGGAGGGTGTTGCAGAAATACAAGTCACCTTATTATATTCCCGTTGGTCCACCTGCACCCAGAAAGCCTTCAGTGCCAGTGCTCAAAGGCATTACAATGTACACAGACATCAGTCCCCACTGAGGTTACAATATACCTACTGGACCACACTGATTTCACAGAGATTCAAAAGACAGATTAACTTATATATGACATTAACCGCCCAACCATCATAAAAATACTCAAACGCCCCAGGACCCACTGAGGACAAAGGAATAAATACATACAGAGTTTCTAGGCCAAACCACTTTTGAAATAGGACATTCAACAACAATATAAAACTAGACATTACATCAGCTCTACCAAAGTGAAATAGCTCAGTTCTGTTTTTCCAATCTGATCTATTCCATAAATATCTTGGCCCAATGGTCCTCCACTTTTCCCACAAAAAATTCTCCTGACTCAGGAGTATACATGAGGAATTTCAGATGGATTGGTTCATTCTGGACCAACTCAGGGAGTGATCAAAATCAGAAGCCAGATAGGATTGTGACTAGAATTCTAAGTACAGAAAGCAATGACCACTTCTCCGTAATTGCAGTCTTATTTTTTAGTAGATTCTTTTCTAGTTGATACTTACAGTGTATTCAGCAACAACACCTTTGTAAATCTCATAGAACTCTTCCACATTCGCACATTCCATGTTGAACTATGCAAAGGAAAAGGGTGAAAATGTTAGCTAAACTGTCTCAGGAGAAAAAGCCAGCAAGCATTTAGCATACTCTTTATTTACCCCGCAAAGTATTTTGATGGTTTCCCCTGTGATAGGAAGGAAGGCTTTGAAGGACTCTTTTGCTGATGATGCATGGGGCAGATAGGTTCCAGATCATTCTTCAACAGCGCAGCAAGCCCGTGCAACTAAGCAATAAATATTGTATTTTCTCCATGAAGTTGGCAGATGCCACTTAAAGATAAATTGGGAGCAGGATGGATTCAATAAGACCATTTTTACACGGTTCCTTTTCTGACCATAACTGTACTCTAAATTCCAAATTCGATTAGAAAGCCCAGCACCTCAGCTTGCACTAATTGATTCTGTTAATTGTGTCTCAATGAGCATGCAAATAGACCAAGGAGGCTGAACTACCTTCTGAACTCTAGAGTCTGTCCTTCCAGATCAAGATTGAGGCATATTAGTGGTGGTTATGTGCGGGAAACGTTTGCTTTGATTCTTCCCATGCTGAAACTGCTCTGTGGCCAAATAGATGATTTCAGTCTCAAAGGTGTTCACAAGTATTAAGGGTGAGATTTTCAAAATCCCTTAGGCAACTTGGAAAATCCTATCTTAAATTCACACTAAATGTTTCATAAAAAAAACTGTAAGCAGTTTATTATTATTAATACCTAGCACTTTTCATGAGTAGATCTCAAAGTGCTTTATAAAAGAGGTCAGTATCATTACTGCCATTATACATATGGGGAAACTGAGCCACAGAGAGGCAAAGTGACTTGGACTTGTTCAAGATCACCCATCAGCAATACACCAGCCATAAATTTAAAAGAAAAAAAAAATCCTAATGTTGACAACCTTGACACCCCATCTACAAAAATAACTGTCCCCCCCAAAAAAAATATAAACACAAAATGAAAACAACCCTCCAATGACCATATCACCCAGTCAAACAAACAAACAAAAACATACCCCCCAAAAGTTCTGATCCTAAAAAAGGGAGAGGCACCAGAGACTCAATGAAGTCCACTTCGGACTTCTTGCTTGTTATTGCTGTTGATTTTATGTGGAAGGCACTCATACGCTACGATGAGGGGCAGCAGTATAAAACCTTTAGACAGAGACTCAGTCTGCATCACAGAAGTACATGGAAGTGCCAGCTTCCAACATTCTACCCAATACAGTCTTTAATTTGACAGCCCATGTTCCTATGTTGAGATTTTTTTTTAATTAAAGAAAATGGCAATCATGCAACTTTGCTCTAGATCCAGTTAAAATGGAAAACAGAAACATATAAAATGCATGAGGATACTTACCAATTGCAAAGCTGAGATTTCAAATCCCCCTTCAAGGATGGCATTTATGATCTTTCCAGTTAGCCCTATGGAGATACAAACACGCACATTCACAAAACAATTAAAGAAATTCACAGTATATAGATATAGCAGTTACTTCATATACTACCTGTTTTCTTGTCAAAACACAGCATTTATGTTATCTCTGTAAAGCTGAAATATGCAGCAGAGCAGAACTCAGATATCATAACCTTTTTGAAGCCATCCTTTTTAGGTGATTCTCCAAATGAGTTTTCATTCAGCTGTTGAAATAACTTTTTGCAGCAATGTATGAATAATGTGATTGGTGAAATTCTGGCCAGACTGAAGTCAATGGCAAAACTCCCATTGACTTCACTCCATATTTTCACCCAAAACTCCATTTGTATAAACAGCCATTTAAAATATTATTTAGATTGCAAGCTCCTCAGGATAGGGACGGTCTACTATTCTGTGTAAGTACAGCACAATGAGGCCCCATTTTTGGTTAGTCCCTAGGCACAACTGTAACAAACATGATTAATTAAATGCGTATAAAAGCTCATCTCTGATGCACCTTCATGGACTTCCATGGAGTTACAACAGAGAAAAATATGGTCCCATGCCTTTCTGGAGCCCGTTCTTGTAAATACTTACTATTGAGTATATCTACCAATGAACAAACCCACTGAAGTGGGGTGGGATGGGACTTGTGTTCACAGGATCAGGCCCTTTGAGAAACTATGTCAGTCTAGCATACGATGCAACAGTAGGCAGAACTTAGTAGAAATACTGTATCCACAGGATGAACCCAGTCAGTGCTCCAGAACTTCCTGCAGCTCGCAGGAGCACTTCATATAGTTCTAGGGGTTTCCAGACATTTGTTCAAGAGCAAGCAGAGACGATCATAATGATGTCACCATACTGAAGTTCAAATGTTGCACTGGGAACTTGAAGCAAATGAACTGATGCTCCCAGGATTTCTTCTTGTTGTTCCAAGAAGGCATAGGATATGGGAAAGAGGCAAGAGGGGAGAATGCCTCCCATTCTCTTCTAGTAGCCTGTCTTAGAGGCAGGGGAGGGAGAGGACATGGTGTAGAGCCACAGAATAACCATAGTGAGACATCCTGGCACTGTGTTGTGATGTTTGCATTGAGGTACTGTTATTTCTTTAGATGAGTACACTGTGGCACACTATGGTGATAGATGCAATATAAACACCTAGACAGCCTATATAACAAAGAGATGGGGCTTGCACTTCGTCATTGGAAGTCCAAGAAAGACATTTGGTAAAAAGTTTATGAAAAATCAGAAAGTGCATGGAGTACAATGGATAAGAGTTACTGAGCAGAAACCATCACTCATCTATAGGCGTTCAATGTAAAGTATTTGCTCAACACTTGCAGATATGGGGTGAAGTCCTGGACCTATTGAAGTCAATGGCAAAACTTCCATTGACTTCAATGGAGCAAGGATTGACTCATGGTCATTAAATACCTTAATAAACCAGTCTCTAATTTGAAAGTTTTTTTTAGCACTGTACAGAATAAGCTCAGTAGCTAAGACTATGACTGAAAACTAATACTCAAGTTTCCTAAATGCTCAGGACCTGAATTCTGCAGGACCCACAGATTTCTGCAGCATAGGGGCGCTGAATTTTGCATCACATTAACATACTGATGGCAACTTCAGCTAAATTCAAGAAGAGGGGCAAGATCCTTAACAATTTAGTGCAGTACCTTCAATATCGTCTTCTGTCATTTTCTTGTTAAATTCAATATAAACTGCAATTCGAGGAAGATTTTCAATTTATGCTTTTCCCCAAAATTTCCCATTTTCAAAATGTGACCTATTTTTGTTATTGAGGGAAAGCTGGAGGTTCTGGCATCTGGCTAGGGGACAGCTGTTTGGAATTTTGGCATTTAGAAATGAGTGGAGACAGAGTTTTTGGTGTCAAGGTATGTTTTGATATGGTGCCTCACAAACATTAATAAATGCATCACCACAATACTCCTGTGAGATTGGCAAAATTGGGATAACAACAATCTACCCTATGGGGACTGAGGCACAGAGAGATGAATGTGCTCAAGGTCACACAAGAAACCTGAGAGAGAAAGAGAACCCAGATGTCCGGAAGCTGCCTGGCAATCTCTCTTAATTACTCATATGGCCCCTCCCTTACTACAGTATCTAAGCACCTCCTAATTTTTCATGTATTTAACCTCACAACACCCCTGTAGGTAGGTAGATATTATCCCCATTATATAGAGGGGGTGACTGAGGCACAGAGATATAATGGGTATGTCTACATTGCAATGTGAGAACAGGCTCAGATTCAGACTTGAGCTCAAACCCCCTTTCCATCTACAAACAAATCTCTCAGACTGACTCAGACCTAGGATCCCAGGACACCGTGGGGGTGAAGGGTTCAAGACCAAGTCAAGACCAGACCCAGGGTTTGAGCCCTATTGCTTTGCAGTGTAGACTCAGACTAAATGACTTGCCCAAGGTCATTCAGGAAATCTGTGGCAGAGTAGGGAATTGTCACCATTCTACCTTCAACAGTTAAGGGATTACAGGACAGCTGCAGAGGGAAAAGAGGAAGGGATCCTCCATCCTCTAAATTCCTGCAACCAACAGCCACATTTTTGGGGGGAGCCAAGGAAGAAAGGGAAGAAGCAGAGGAATAGCAAAGGCTGAACTACTTGTTGTGAAATAGCAGCCATACCATTGGCTGAAGATCTTGGTTTTTAAACTTTATCAATAAATAACAGTTAGCCATTCACCAGTCTATCTGGTTGGCACATGCACACTGTTTGTTTAAATATTCATCATGTATCTGAGCCTGTGGGTAACATAGACCTGCTCTCTATTGGACTTTTATCCTCACCAGTTTTAAAAGCAGTTAGTAAAATCTATGTTGTAGAGGAATAAAGGATACTGGAATTCTACCATTCAACTTTGTGTTTCTTCTTTACTAAGGTTATTAAGATTTTGTTCATCTGGGGGGGAGAAGACAGACTACTTAGTGAGAGGGGCTCAGACATGTTTGGAACACTTTAACCCAGTTTCTTTGGCATAAAGTTCTTTAAATAATGAACCATGATAGATCTAGCAATATGTACTTTTCTCCCACTGAATGCATCCGATGAAGTGAGCTGTAGCTCACGAAAGCTTATGGTCAAATAAATTTGTTAGTCTCTAAGGTGCCACAAGTACTCCTTTTCTTTTTTCTCCCATGGCACTTCCTGATTTCATCCTAGCTGCAGAAATTCTTGTGATTCCAGAAAGATCACTCATTACTACAGCATTTCAAAAGCTGAACTAATGGAATTCATTTCACTGGCCCATGTCATCCTCTCCCATAGCAAAATGTCTGGGAGAAGAATTACCCCCAAAAAACCTCCTCATGATAAGCTTCCTCAACTATTCAGAGTAAGAGGGTGAGGATTGCCCCCCACTGAAAAGGCCAATGGGCAAATTTATAAATCTGGCTAAGCAGGCCATTCATCCACTTTTAAGTTGGATAGTCCTGTTTTTTCAAGGTCTGTCCTGGCCAGTACAGATATAAAACTGGTCATGGTTTTGTCTGGTATCATGCTGCACAGGATGGAGGGTGCTATTTTGAAGAGTTCACTGCTCCACCCCGCCTGCATGACCTCGCATCCACCATGGACATGGCCAGTTTAAAATCTCAGCAGAATAACCGACTGTTACCACCGCCATCACCACTGTGCTTATATAACAACTCATCTCACCAGAGCACTTCACAAACAGATATTAAGCCACACGCCACATCTCTAATGGGGGGAATGTCATCTCCACTTCCCAGCAGTGGAAACTGAGGCCCAGAGTGGATAAGTTATTTGCCAAAAGCCTGATAACAAATCAGTGGCAGAGTGGGGACTAGAACCCCGGAGTGCTGGCTCCCACTGCCCTGCTTTAACCAACAGACAGATGCCCTTTTCCTAACAACAATGCACTTGCAGAATATGAATGGAGCAATACAGAAAAAAAACCAAATAGATAGCAACCCTAGAGCAATAGAGTGGCAAACTCCCACTGTTCAGGACCATGGTTTCAGCCAACTGCAGTAGTGGAAGGGGTTATGTGCTCACATTTCTGAGTATATGGGGTAGGAAAGAAGATAGATTATTAATATTAATTAGATAGTCAATTAATATTAATTAAATAGATAATATTAATTAGATAGTCATTTCAGCAGCTTAAAAAAATTTATGACTTTTTTTTAAAAAGAGTAACCACTTTAAAATCTAAGTGAAATAGTGAAACGAGCTACTTCTTAAAGACCCTCCAAACAGGGACAGTACATATTTAAGTGCAGAAAGAAGCCAAATCAAATCAAAGCTGCAGATTAGGGGTTAGTCAGGATTAATTTTCAGAGACAACATACAAAAGAAATCACAGTCTTACTAAATACAACTGGGGGAATTTAACACTAATCCTAGCAAATATGCATAACAAATAACCTTCGGCATAAAAACTGAGAGAGAAAGCTTTGTGTCTCCTAGACAGCATTAGGTTACTAGGCACTAACACTGGACAGATAATCTTCCAGCACATTTTAATCAGATGAACAGATGAGGCATTAGATCTCATTAGTTGCAGTGGTTTTCAACAATTTGCTACCTTGTAGCATAAAAGGATAATTTTTCAATCATATATAATAAAGGAGTAGTGGAGAACATCAGACTTTATAAGATGATACAAATGTTTGCAAAACAATTGACTGGAGTAACATGCCTGGTTTACAGATGCCACATGTTCATCTAATAGTTGATTTGTCAATTCCCAGATCTACTAGCCAGTAGCCCAACTCTGGACAGTCATGGGTAGAGATGCTATGTTCCCTTCACTTCTTCTTGGATTTGCCATCCCACCTGAGCTTTTCACAGAGTGCCAGTCAACAGTTGGGGAGTGTGTGTCATCTAGATAAGTCAGAACACTGACTTCCCTTCTCCTTTCTTATTAATTCATCTGCATAATGTTCTGCCCCCAGTTAAACACATTTCACTCCTGCAGTGTCTCTCTTTTAAAGGGAAAAAATAGTTTCTCCACAGGAACATGAAAATTGCCAAATTGGCTCAAACAATGGTCCATCTAATCCAGTGATTTTCAAACTTTCTTTCTGGCAACCCGGTTGAAGAAAATTGTTAATGTCCGTGACCCAATGGAGCTGGGGATGAGGGGTTTGAGAGGGGCTCAGGGCTGGGGCAGAGGGTTGGGGTGCGGGAGAGAGTCAGGGCTCTGGGGTGGAGGTGCAGGCTCTGGGGTGGGGGGATGAGGGGTTTGGGGTGCAGGAAAGGGCTCCGGGTTTGAGGGGGCTCATGGCTGAAGCAGGGGGTTGGGGCACGGGCTTACCTCGGGCAGCTCCCAGTCAGCAGCGCAGCGGGGGGGGCTAAGGCAGGCTTCCTGCCTGTCCTGGCACCGTGGACCGTGGACCGCGTTGTGCCCTGGAAGCAGCCAGCAGCAGGTCTGGTTCCTAGACGAAGGCACGTACACAGCTCTCGGCCACAGGCACTGACCCCCCCCCCCCCCCCCCCCGAGTCCCCACTGGCCAGGAACCGGCCAATGAGAATGTGAAGCCGGTGCTCGGGGCAGGGGCAGCACATAGAGTCCTGTGGCCCCACCACCTCGGAGCCGGACCTGCTGCTGGCCGCTTCCGGGGTGCAGTGCCCGTGTCAGAACAGGTAAGAACTAGCCTGCCTTATCCAGGCAGCACTGCCGACGGCATTTTTAACGGCCCGATCAGGAGTGCTGACCAGAGCCGCCACGACCCAGTGCCTTCCATTCCGTGATCCAGTACTGGGTTGCAACCCACAGTTTGAAAACCACTGATCTAATCCAATCTCAAGTGTCGGAGGATTCAGGAGAAATGACTGGAGGATGACAATTCCATTTCATTGCAACTTTTGAAGTTCTGCTTGTTTTGTTTTCATTTGGCAGTGGAATGAAAGCAAAACCTTTTGAATGTTTTTGTGCAAACAGAATTGTGTTTGCGGAAAGGGGATGGGTGTACATCTGTCTGTCTTTTTCTTTTTTTTTGCCTGGCAGTTAGGGTGCTCGCCCGGGATGTGGGAGACCCAGGATCAAGTCCCTGCTTTGCCTGATTCAGAGCAGCACTTTTCATCCCAGCTCACATCACAGAGCAGGGCCTGGAACTGGATCTCCCAAAGACAATACATCTTCAACAAAACAGAACATTTTGGTGAAGGTGTTCCAACCAGCTCTATGCTTCAGAGCAAGGTACAAGAAACCCTGCAGTAGGAAGGGAGTTACGGGCTAACATGCTCATGGGGACTGTGATGGGGTGTAGTCCTCAGACTGGCTCTGAGAGGGCTCAAGTAGGCCCAATCAACCAACTAGGCTGTAAGGGGTGGGGGAATGAAGGGTGGAAAGAAAACCCTCATTAGGAGGAAGCTCACCTGAGCAGAGGTGGGCTGATCTAGTATAAACCCAGGAAGCTGGCAGCAGCAAGGGTGGCCAGAAAGAAGTTTGTAGTCACCCTCTGATTAGTAGAGAGGGAAGGAGGGAACCTGGGGAAAACGTAGGACCCTGGAGGCCTGGCCCGTCGAGAAGAGTGTACCCTGAAGAGAGCTGGGTGGAGAAGAGAGCCTGTGGCACGCGGGGTAGGAAGCAGCCCAGGGATAAGCAGCAAGGCTGGGGACTGCACAGACGTTGACTGTGTATTGTAGGATCCCTGGGTTGGAACCCAGAGTAGAGGGCAGGCTTGAGTTCCCCTACCTGCCACTGAGGAAGTGGCACTGGCGGGGCAGTGAACTGGAAGACTGCTTGGGTCGCTGTGGGAGTGACGGAGACTTTGATAGACTGTACCCCAGAAGGGGGGAATGGTGAGTGATCTGACAAGAGAGCAGAGTCACAAAGAGGAGGCTGCGTTTCCTGGAGCGAGAAGATGACAGGGGAGACACCACCAAAGGAGGGCGCTGGCCTGGCAGAGCTAATGCCCAGAACTTCCAAGAGGCAGTGCCACCTGCAGTGAATGGACCCCATGACAGGGGCATTTCTTCCTAACTCATATCAGCTGTGGTCAGTTTCTATCCTGAAGACTGAGGTTTTCTATCCCTTCCAAACTTCTGGATGTTTCCTTAATTCTTACTAATATAACTGCATAGTCGTCTTCTTATTATAAATATACACTTTTTTCTTACTCTTGCTAAGATCTTGGCCTCAATGCTTACCTGAGGCTATGAATTCCACAGGCTAATTGTATATTGTATGAAAGTATTTCCTTTATTATTATTTATATTGCTGTAGAGTCTAGAAGCCCCACTCATGGATCAGGATTCCACTGTGCTCACTGTGCAAACACAAAACAAGGAGCGTCCCTGCACCAAAGAGCTTACAATCTAAAGTATAAGACTAGAGGCAACAGATAGATACGGACTTACTGAATGCGGAGTATAAGGCAACAATGAGACAATACCGGTCAGGATGAGCGCCAGTGATCTCAACACACCAGTGACCTAACCATTGTCAAGCTTTTTTGTAAGCATCATAGAAAAGGAAAGTTTTGAGGAGGGATCTGAAGGAGGATAATGAGGTAGATTTGCAGATGTGTGTGTAGAGGATGCCCAGGTTATGGGCCTGAGTTACCAGCAGGATGGTGATGTTGTCCACATTGATTGAGAAAGGACATGGGGGGACACTTGAGGGGGAAAACTGAGAGCTGTGTTTTAGCCATGCTGAACTTGTGCTGACAACTATGGACCCCAACAAGGAAATGCCAGAGAGACAGACTGAGATTTCTGGGTTTCCTTTTAATTGAACATGCCCTTGTTCTTGTGTTAGGAGAAAGTGGGACAGAAAACCCTGGTCTACCTTCTCTCTGCCATTCATTCATATGTGTACCTTTATGATGTTCCTTCTTACTCCTCTCTAAAGTAAATAGTCCGAATCTTTTCAATCTCTTTTGTGATAACTTTTTTGAGATAGGGTGAACAGAACTGAACACAGTATTCAAGGTGACGATACACTATTAGTGTATATAATGGTATTCTAATACAGTCAATATTATATATAGATATATTATTTTTCATCCTATTTATGCATCCTAACATTTTATTTGCAGATTTGAATGCTACTGCACACTGAACAGAGAACTTCATTGAGCTGTGCACAAAACGAAACCCAAGTATCTTCCCACAGGTTACACATTGGAAGGAATAATTTGAATTACTCATTCACCTTACTTTATTCAATGTATTACTTTGCATTTGTCAATAATGAATCTCATCAGCTGTTGTGCTGTCTATTGACCTAGCTTTGTTAGGTCTCGCTGAAGTTCCTCACAGGTTTTTCTGGTCTTCACTGCCCTAAATACTTTTGTATCCTCTGCAAATTTTGCCAGCTCATTGTTCACCCATTTTTCCAGATCATTAATAAATATATTATAAACACTGATCTTAGTAGAGATCCTTGTGACACACCTGTTCATCTCTTCCTATGGTAAAATTAACAATTTATTCATAGTCTTTGCTTTCTGTCTCTTAGCCAATTTCTAATCCAATATTTTGCCTCTCACCCCGTAATTTTGGCCCAGATTAGGAAAAGCCAGTTAAAGCGGATACTTAATGTAAAATACACACTTAAGTCCATTATTTTCCAGCAAAGCAGTTAAACTAAACACAAGCATAGATTTAAGCACATGCCATGCTTCACTAAATCAAGCTGCCTAATAGCCTCTTGAGAAGGACTTTGTCCCAGTGTTTTTGGAAGTGCTGATGAATTACGTCAGCTGGTTCTGTTTTATTCACCTTCACAAGAGGCATATTTAAAGGATTTAATAGATGAATGAAGCAAAATTTTCCTTAGCAGAAGTCACAGGGGTTAGTCTTGATCATGTTCTGATCATCTGGGTGTTTGGTTTTTTTAAAATTGTTTCAATCAGTTTTGCTGGTAATGAAGTAAGGCTCACTAGTCTGTAATTCCCAGGATCACCCTTGGCACCTCTGTTTAAAAAGAGCTACATGTCCTCTTCTCTAATGTCTTGCACCTGAAAATCCCAAAGTGCTATATAAACATTAATTCATTCTCAATGTCCCGGCTTAAAAGATTTTTATTTTAAAGACTTTCTCCCTCATATATACTAAAGACATAAATCTTCACTGAGGATGAAACCAGTATTCTCTACATTACATTATGTCAATTATAATCAAAACCTTGACGATAAATGGCACTTTATTATGCCATATTATGCCAGAATATGGATATTTTGAGTTTCAGCAAGGAGTGGCTAAGACCACAAGATCAGTTACAATGCTTTGAAATATATCTGCCTTCCAAATTCCTCCTCCCTCTGCCCACTCAAAAAAAAACTGTAAAAAGTTAGAGAGAAGCGCAGATTGAATTCTTTGCTCTAATGTCTGGTTCACTTAGTATTTAGAAAAAGAAGAAAAGGGTTACTCATCAGTAACTCTTGTCCTTCAGAACCAACCTAATAATGAACATCTACCCTGAGCTATTAAGACTAAATTACTAAAACAAGTAATCTAGAAAGAACACAGGTTTGGCCTAAAAGCCAAACAAAATACTCCAAGCATAGAGCAATGGATCCTTATGTCCACAGGTAACTGCAGAAAAAAGGGACTGAAGCAATTGAGATGGCTCATCTCTTTCACAGACTTGGACATAAATTTTCAGATCTATGAGGGGTCACTTACAAGACCCTAAACAGCACAGCTTTTCTAGATGGCTTCAAAAACTCAGCAGCACTGTCCTGTCTTGAAAGTGGAAATATCTACAGGCAAGTCTCAAATTACCTGAGGTACTGATTTACAACACCTGCACGGATTTGTATTAATCCCACTTCCATTTTCTTTCGGTTGCTATTTTCCAACAAATATTTCTTGATTTTTAAATTGCTGAATACTTTGAGTTCCTCACGGACCTTTCCATACACTCCCATGTACATGGCTTAAGCCACACAGTACAGGAATTCTGACTCTGATTATTATTGTTATTATTAAGATTATCATAGCACCTAGGTTTCTAGGATTAGATCAGTTCACAATGTAGTTGCCACTGACCTATTCATAATACACACTTATTTGTGGAAAATATATTTTGGGCAGAAAATTTCTTGCACTTAGTCTGAAACCAGAAATGATTTTTTTTCTTGGGTGGGAGAGAAAATTTCAGAACAATCCATTCAGCCAGTTTTGAGTTATCTGAATACTTTTTTAAAAAGTGCCTATTTAAAAATATTTTCCAGACACATTTTCTCACACTGAAAACTCAAAAAGCTTTTTTAATTTGGCATGTACCTAGTCCTGAATGAGGACTGCATGGTTTTCCTTCTTTGAAGGAAAACAGTTTTGAAATAGCATACAATGCTCTCACATTATTGCAGCATTTTTTCCTAGGGCGAAAACGTATTGAGGCTTGGTTCTCTGTATAGTCATAGGAATATCCTTTCCAATTGCATCTTCATTTTCCTTTGACCAATTATGCAAGCCATTTTATTTCTACCATGTTAATAAAGGCAGAATTGTCACAAACGAATGAAAACTGGATATTTTTGCAGTGGTGGCTTATCTCTTTTTCAATATATGACACATCTATGAAATATGACGAGATTACTGCATATTTGCTTGTAGTCAAGTGTACAATCTTGCTCTCATTTTGATACAGCACTGTCATAAATATAAAGGGAAGGGTAAACACCTTTAAAATCCCTCCTGGCCAGAGGAAAAACCCTTTCACCTGTAAAGGGTTAAAAAGCTAGGATAACCTCGCTGGCACCTGACCAAAATGACCAATGAGGAGACAAGATACTTTCAAAAACTGGGGGGAGGGAGAAACAAAGCCTCCCTCTCTGTCTGTGTGATGCTTTTGCCGGGGACAGAACAGGAATGGAGTCTTAGAATTCAGTAAGTAATCTAGCTAGATATGTGTTAGATTCTGATTCCTTTAAATGGCTGAGAAAATAAGCTGTGCTGAATGGAATATAGATTCCTGTTTTTGTGTCTTTTTGTAACTTAAGGTTTTGCCTAGAGGGATTCTCTACGTTTTGAATCTGATTACCCTGTAAGGTATTTACCATCCTGATTTTACAGAGGTGATTCTTTTTACTTTTTCTTCTATTAAAATTCTTCTTTTAAGAATCTGATTGCTTTTTCATTGTTCTTAAGATCCAAAGGTTTGTGTCTGTGGTCACCTATGCAAATTGGTGAGGATTTTTATCAAGCCTTCCCCAGGAAAGGGAGTGTAAGGGTTGGGAGAATTTTGGGGGGAAAGAAGTTTCCAAACGGGCTCTTCCCCAATTATATACTTGTTAGACATTTGGTGGTGGCAGCGATAAAGTCCAAGGGCAAAAGGTAAAATAGTTTGTACCTTGGGGAAGTTTTAACCTAAGCTGGTAAAAGTAAGCTTAGGAGGTTTTCATGCAGGTCCCCACATCTGTACCCTAGAGTTCAGAATGGGGAAGGAACCTTGACAAGCACTGTAACAGATTAAGTGCCCCTCTCTCATCCTCCAAAATCCCCTTTAAAAACCTACTTCATTTGCTGGTTTCAGAGTAGCAGCCGTGTTAGTTTGTATCCGCAAAAAGAAAAGGAGTACATGTGGCACCTTAGAGACTAACAAATTTATTTGAGCATAAGCTTTCGTGAGCTACAGCTCACTTCATCGGATGCATGTAGTAGAAAATACAGTGGGGAGATTTTATATACACAGAGAACATGAAACAATGGGTGTTACCCTACACACTGTAACAAGAGTGATCAGGTAAGGTGAGCTATTACCAGCAGGGGGGGGAGGGAAAAAAACCCACCGCCCTTTGTAGTGATAATCAAGGTGGGCCATTTCCAGCAGTTGACAAGAATATGTGGGGAACCGGGGGAGGGGGAATAAACATGGGGAAATAGTTTTACATTGTGCAATGACCCATCCATGCCCAGCCTTTATTCAAGCCTAAGTTAATTGTGTCCAGTTTGCAAATTAATTCCAATTCAGCAGTCTCACGTTGGAGTCTGGTTTTGAAGTTTTTTTGTTGAAGAATTGTCACTTTTAGGTCTGTAATCGAGTGACCAAAGAGATCGAAGTGTTCTCCAACTGGTTTTTGAATGTTATAATTCTTGACGTCTGATTTGTGTCCATTTATTCTTTTATGCAGAGACTGTCCAGTTTGACCAATGTACATGTACAGAGGGGCATTGCTGGCACATGATGGCATATATCACATTGGTAGATGTGCAGGTGAACGAGCCTCTGATAGGGTGGCTGATGTGATTAGGCCCTACGATGGTGTCCCCTGAATAGATATGGGGACACAGTTGGCAACGGGTTTTGTTGCAAGGATAGGTTCCTGGGTTAGTGGTTTTGTTGTGTGGTTGCTCGTGAGTATTTGCTTCAGGTTGGGGGGCTGTCTGTAAGCAAGGACTGGCCTGTCTCCCAAGATCTGTGAGAGTGATGGGTCATCCTTCAGGATAGGTTGTAGATCCTTGATGATGCGTTGGAGAGGTTTTTAGTTGTGGGCTGAAGGTGATGGTTAGTGGCGTTCTGTTATTTTCTTTTTTGGGCCTGTCCTGTAGTAGGTAATTTCTGGGTACTCTTCTGGCTCTGTCAATCTGTTTCTTCACTTCAGCACATGGGTATTGTAGTTGTAAGAACACTTGATAGAGATCTTGTAGGTGTTTGTCTCTGTCTGAGGGGTTGGAGCAAATGCGGTTGTATCATAGAGCTTGGCTGTAGACAATGGATCGTGTGGTGTGGTCAGGGTGAAAGCTGGCGGCATGTAGGTAAGCATAGCGGTCAGTAGGTTTCCGGTACAGGGTGGTGTTTATGTGACCATCGCTTATTAGCACTGTAGTGTCCAGGAAGTGGATCTCTTGTGTGGACTGGTCCAGGCTGAGGTTGATGGTGGGATGGAAATTGTTGAAATCATGGTGGAATTCCTCAAGGGCTTCTTTTCCATGGGTCCAGATGATGAAGATGTCATCAATATAGCGCAAGTAGAGAAGGGGCATTAGGGGACAAGAGCTGAGGAAGCGTTGTTCTAAATCAGCCATAAAAATGTTGGCATACTGTGGGGCCATGTGGGTACCCATAGCAGTGCCGCTGATTTGAAGGTATACATTGTCCCCCAAATGTGAAATAGTTATGGGTGAAGACAAAGTCACAATGTTCAGCCACCAGGTTTGCTGTGACATTATCGGGGATACTGTTTCTGATGGCCTGTAGTCCATCTTTGTGTGGAATGTTGGTGTAGAGGGCTTCTACATCCATAGTGGCTAGGATGGTGTTTTCAGGAAGATCACCGAAGGACTGTAGTTTCCTTAGGAAGTCAGTGGTGTCTCAAAGATAGCTGGGAGTGCTGGTAGCGTAGGGTCTGAGGAGGGAGTCTACATAGCCAGACAATCCTTCTGTCAGGGTGCCAATGCCTGAGATGATGGGGCGTCCAGGATTTCCAGGTTTATGAATCTTGGGTAGCAGATAGAATACCCTTGGTTGGGGTTCTAGGGGTGTGTCTGTGCAGATTTGCTCTCGTGCTTTTTCAAGGAGTTTCTTGAGCAGATGATGTAGTTTCGTTTGGTAACCCTCTGTGGGATCAGAGGGTAATGGCTTGTAGAAAGTGGTGTTGGAGAGCTGCCTAGCAGCCTCTTGTTCATATTCCAACCTATTCAAGATGACGACAGCACCTCCTACTGTTCCTCACATGTTCTTGTCAACTGCTGGAAATGGCCCACCTTGATTATCGCTACAAAAGGTTGGGGTTTTTTTGTCCCCTCTTCCCCTCCCCCCCGCATCCTGCTGGTAATAGCAGCTCACCTTACTTGATCACTGTATGCATCCGATGAAGTGAGCTGTAGCTCACGAAAGCTCATGCTCAAATAAATTGGTTAGTCTCTAAGGTGCCACAAGTACTCCTTTTCTTTTTGCGAATACAGACTAACACGGCTGTTACTCTGAAACCTGTCATCTTGTTACAGTGTGTATGCTAACACCCATTGTTTCATGCTCTCTGTGTATATAAAATCTCCCCACTGTATTTTCTACTGCATGCATCCAGTGAAGTGAGCTGTAGCTCACGAAAGCTTATGCTCAAATAAATTTGTTAGTCTCTAAGGTGCCACAAGTACTCCTGTTCTTTTTACTTCATTTGCGAACCCCTCTCTACGCTTCCTTCACAGACCATATTTCTGCACATGCTTGAGATTCAATTGTTGTCCTCTGTGTTGTTTCTATCTGAGTTATACTTGTCTTAGTAGTAGCGAACTAAAATAAAAATAAAAATAAAATAAAATACACTTTCTGCTTAAGTTTGCCCATCTATTAAAAGAAGATAATGTTTACCTGCCTCACTGTGTTAGCAAGATTACTTAATATACAGTGCTATAAATGTGTAAAACATTAAGTAATTATTTAATATATAAAATTAAGTGAGAATGTTTTGTTGATGTCCTTCTTATGATTTATTGTCTATTCAAAATAGGCCAAAGGTGAACTGAGGTCACCTTATTACAGAGCATCTTCTGCAATGTGTGAGAGAGATTCTGCTCGCTTTGTTTTCTATTAGATTGCATTCTTAGTTGAAGACTACCTCATAGATTATAAAGCCACAAGGAACCACGGTGATCATCTAGTCTGATCTCTATAACATAGGCCATAGACGTCCCTGAATTAATTATTGCTTCAAGTCTAATAGCTGTTGTTGAACTAAAGCATATCTCTTTGAAAAACAGATTTTAAAATTGATTTAAAAATTGCCACTGATGGAGAATCCACCACTTCCTGTAAATTGTTCCAGTGGTTTATTATCCTCACTGTTAAAAACTTGCACTTTATTTCTAATCTGAATAGGTCTAGGTTCAACTTCTAACCACTGGATCTTTAGAACTTTGTCTGCTAGACTAAAAAGTCCTTTATTATCAATTTTTTGTTCTGCATTTAGATACTTTTAGACTGATCAAGTCACTTCTTAACTGTCATTTTGTTAAATTTAACAGATTGAGCTTTTTGAGTTTAACACTATAAGGCATATTTTTCAATCCCTTAATCATTCTTGCCGTTCTCCTCTGAATCCTCTCCTATTTATCAACATCATTCGTTAATTGCGGACACCAGAACTAGACAATGTACTCCAGGAGTTGTCGCACCAGTGCCAAATACAGAGGTAATATAATCTCCCTACCACTACTCAAGATTCCCCCGTTTGTACATCCAAAGATTGCATTATCTCTTTGGCCACACCATCACACTGAGAGCTCATGTCAGCTGATTATCAAGCATGATGCCAAATCTTTTTCAGAGTCACTGCTTCCCAGGATAGGGTCCCAGTCCTGTTAATACAGCCTACACATCACTTTACATTTAGTCAGATTAAAATGTATATTGCTTTCTTCCACACAGTTTAGCAAGTGATCCACATCATTCCCGTGCCCAGCGTTGTATAATCATGCTATAAAAGACCTATTGTTATGCACACAGACAAAGGACAGGGGTTAATTAATAAAGGAAACAAACAAGAATTTCCTGCTCTTTTCCTCTTTTTTTTTTTTTTAAAAGAACAAAATCTGATATAAGTATGGGAGCTCGGCTCTATGTGGCTTCCCACTCAAACTTCAGATAGTCCTTTAGAGCCTTCACTACTCTATGGCTTTCACCCCTGTAGATTCACCCCTTATTCAAGCCATTCATTTGGATAGGTCCCATGAAATCCCTAGTTCCATCAGGAAACTAGCTGGTTTGATGATCTATCGAGTTTTGTTCAATATCTTCATTAAATATTTAGATAATGGTGTAGAGCAGGGGTTTTCAATCTTTTTCTTTCTGAGGCCCGCCCCAACAAGCTATAAAAACTCCACAGCCCACCTGTGCCACAACAACTGTTTTTCTCCATATAAAAGCCAGGGCCAGCGTTAGGGGGTAGGAAGCAGGGCAATGCCACAGGGGGTACTACGAAGCTAAGTTGCTCAGGCTTCAGCTTCGGCTGGGTGGCGGGACTTAGAGCTCCGGGCTTCAGCCCCAGGTTGTGGGGGCTTTGGCTTTCTGCCCTGGGCCCAAACAGGTCTAATGCCAGCCCTGCTTGGCGGACCCCCTAAAACCTGCTTGCGGTCCCCCAGTGGGCCCCGGACCTCTAGTGGAGAACCACTGATCTAGAGAGTACACTTATAAAGTTTGCAGATGATACCAAGCTGGGAGGGGGTAGCAAGTGGTTTGGAGAACAGGGTTAGAATTCAAAATGATCTTGACAAACTGGAGAAATGGTCTGAAATTAATAGGCTGAAATTCAATAAGGATTAATGCAAGATACTACACATAGGAAGGAATAATCAATTGCACAAATACAAAATGGTAAGTGACTGCCAAGAAAGAAGTACTGCAGAAAAGGATCTGGGGGTTACAGAGGATCACATACTAAAAAGGAGTCAAAAATGAGATACCATTAAGAAAAAAGCAAACATAATTCTGGGATGTATTAGCAGGAGTGTTGTAAGCAAGGCACAAGAAGTAATTCTTCCGCTCTACAGAGTACTGATAAGACCTCAGCTGGAATACTGTCCAGTTCTGAGCAGCACACTTCATATAAGACGTGGACATACTGGAGAAGTTCCAGAGGAGAACAAGAAAAATGAGTAGAGGTCTAGAAAACATGACCTACAAAGAAAGACTGAAAAAAAATTGGGTTTGTTTAGTCTGGAGAAGAGAAGACTAAGGGGGGACATGACAACAATCTTTACGTATGTAAAAGGTTGTTATAAAGAGGAAGGTGATTGTGACACTGCACCCCATATTTTTCATAGTAATATTATGATGATATAGTTATGGCATAATGATGATGCATTTTGTACAACATGGGTCATGTGAGGTGTCATTGGAAAAGTTATGATTTGCTGAATATGATGATCCTATTTGTATGCGTGCATCTTTTTTTATCTGAATTTATGAATATTGACTATGTATCTGTATTTCACATGTAGTCACACCTGGGTGACACCCACGAGACAAAATGCTTCCAGTCTAGATGGTGGGCTGTGTAGGGCCTATTCAAGGTTATGGACTATTAGGAAAAAAAATAGGCTTTAGGAGAAGCTTATCCCCCACCGGTTAAGCATTCCTTGTTGGTTCATGCAGTGGCGGGCCAAAGCCTGCACATAATTGCAGCTGGGTGTGTCTGTGCCTGTGTGAATGCTGCTGAAAGTGAAAGCTTAGAGGGCTTTGCAGCTTGTCACAGTAGCACAGTGTGAGAGGGAGCCCAGGCTAGACAGACCGAGGGCTTAGTGGCACCCCAGTTCCAAGTTGCACCCCGTGGAAACCCGTCGCAGTGATAAACTGTTCTCCTTAACCACTGAGGACAGGACAAGAAGCAATGGGCTTAAATTGCAGAAAGAGAGATTTAGGTCAGACATGAGGGAAAAATTCCTAACCATCAGGGTAGGTAAGTACTAGAACAAATTATGTAGGGAGATTGTGGAATCTCAATCACTGGAGGCTTTTAAGAACAGGCTGAACAAACACTTGTCAAGGATGGTATAGACCAGTAGTTCTCAACCAGGGATAAGTGTACCCCTGGGGGTACTCAGAGGTCTTCCAGGGGGAAAATCAACTCCTCTAGATATTTGCCTGGTTTTACAACAGGCTACATAAAAAGCACTAGCAAACTAAAGTTTCATAGGCAATGATTTATTTATACCGCTCTATATACTGAAATGTAAGTACAATATTTATATTCCAATTGATTTATTTTACAATTATATGGTAAAAATGAGAAAACAAGCATTTTTTCAGTAATTTGTGCTGTGACACTTTTGTATTTTTATGTCTGATTTTGTAAGTTTTGAAGTGAGGAGAAACTTGTGGGAACACAAGACAAATCAGACTATTGACAGGGGTACAGTAGTCTGGAAAGGTTGAGACATACTGGTGTAGACAATACTTAGTCCTGCCTTCATGCAGGGGACTGGACTAGATGACCTGTCAAAGTCCCTTCCAGTCGTACATTTGTATGATTGAATGATTTTCTAAACTCTTGGCATTTCTGGGTTTAAAGTTCTGGGCTGAAATCCTCACCCCAAAGAAGTCAAAGACAAAACACCATTGACTTCAATGGAGCCATGGTTTGACTAAAAGGGGGCAGGGGTTTCTCCTTGGTGCCTGTTAGACACTGCAGTCTGAAGCATTGCCCAAGTGGTTCCCTCTGGCCTTGGAATCTGAGGCCATGTCTACACTACTGGCTAAATTGGCACTGCTGCGATCAATGCAGCGGTGTCGATTTAGCAGGTCTGGTGAAGACACGCTAAGCTGATGGATGAGCACTCCCATTGATGTCTGTACTCCACCTCCCCGAGAGGTTGAAACTATGTTGACAGGAGATCGTCAATCATCGACACAGCGTGGTGTAGACACCACTATAAGTCAACCTAAATTACACTGACTTCAGTTACATAATTTACTGAAGTAGCGTAACTTAGGTTGACTTAGTGTTAGTATAGACCAGCCCAGAGCATGCAAAACTTGAATTGACTTACATAGTCAAATAAAATACACCAGCAACATTTTAACCACCAAATTTAAGTTTTTATTTTCTCACTATCTTTTTTTTTCTTGTCCCTTTGCAAAGAAGTTAGATTAAAAATATTGTGTTTATGAAATAGTAAGCATAAGATTCTGTAACAAGGACAGTAAGAAAATTCCAAATTCTGGTTCCTATAGCAAAATATAACTAGGCTACATTTCACAAAATACATGAAAAAAATTCAAGTCTACTCTATTATACAGTAATATACAAGGCACTATTCCTATTAGAAATATGGCTAAGTTACAGTAGCTATAAAACCCTGATCTTTCAATTCACTCCCCCACCCCACCCCATTCAGAAAAGCAACATTCCTGCTTTTTACTGATTGCACTGGCTTAGGTGCTGCTGTTACACCTTTTTGGCCAAGGTTCAAGACTATATACTTCCTTGAAAGTAGATATCATGGCACTACAAAAACCAAAGCTCTTAGTTGGGGGGCATTAATTGATTTTTCTACTGGGACTTATTTGCTCTTCGCCCCTAACCTTTATCTATTCTATCCATGCTTAGCTTGAGAGCTTCTTGAATCAAGGACCATCCTTCCTGGACATTTGGAAAGTGCCTAGGAGATTGCATTTACTTTTAACATCCACTAAGTATTAATAATACAACTTTCCTGCAATCATAATCAAATTTAACAATTCTTTAAAGAACTTGGCCATGTATTTTCATCCAGTTCTGTTCCTGGAACATCATGACATATCTATCATTTATGCAACATTTCCAGGCTTTGATCCCAATTGTCTTTGCCTCTACTTAAATGGTGATTAATGTTACTTCCCGACACTGCCACAGTTCTGTCTAACAAACTCCCTGGTGGATCCCTACACAAATTGTTGTTTGTGTACCATTCCATAGAACAGAGGAAGTATTTTCAACACAATATTTTTCCCTTGCTTCTTAGCCCTGACTGACTCCTGATTAAATTCTGTATTTCTTAATAACTTGTTCTTTAACTACAGAAGACATTGTACAAATTTGGTCTCTTATCTTCATGAACTTTTCATTTTTAATTTTCCAGTGTGTAGATAAAAGCTGATGCATCAACAACCGTGAAAACTGAAGGGCTCTTTCATCACTGTTGAAGTACAGCATGGCCAGTAATAGTGAATCTTCCCACATACTATCTCCTGCCAATGTGTGTCAAGTCAGAACTAGAGGGACCCACTTTGGCTTCAGAGAGGAGATAGCCTCTAAAGAGCTTTAATCCCTTCCAGATGAAAGCCTTTCCACATGAAGTGTGAAGAAAAGGAATGGCCATGAGGCACGAGAAAAAGCATTGGCAGAACACGTATTGTATTAAGGTGGAAAACTGCCACTACTTTTGGAATGAAACTTGGCCAAGCCTGTGGCACTATCTTATCTTTGTAAAATTTGGTAGAAGGTGGAACCTGAAACTTACTCTATACAATAAAAAACTGCCACCAGGAAATGATCTTCCATATAAGAAATCTGAGCTCACTCAGGAAATCCAGTGGCTCAAAAGGAACTTTCATCAGCTTTGTCAGGACCACACTAATATCTCATGACACTGGGGAACTTCTGAGCAGGAGAAACTTGAGCTAGTGTTTGTCACTTTTTCTCTCATGCCTGAACTGGCAGAGGCTCCAAGCATAGAGTAGAGACAGGGGAAAGACACATGCAAGAAACACCTTATCGTTAAACAGTGCCCCATAATCCTAACCAGGAGATTGAAGAATTTATACTAATTACCATCCGTCTGGCTGAAGAGGCGGCCTGGGGAGAAGGGAGGACATATTTTAAAAGAATGGAGAAATCTTTGGGACTTTAGAGGATGGTGAATCTCTCGGAATCCCTATTGCCCCATTGAAATGGCTATTTCCTATGCTGGCACAATTACATAAACAACATAGCTTCCTAGAAAGCCACCATGTACTCTGTCCTTCCTCTAGCCTCACTTCTATGAGGAGAAAGTGGGATGTTTCTATAAGCCCTCTGCAGAATCCAAACACACCACCAACACCTCACCATCTCTCTCAAAACACTGAATCATGGTGATGGTCCTTCCAACCCTCCAGTTCACCCCATTAGCCAAAGCAGTTCTTTGCTTCAGCCAGGGGTAGGGGGTTGCTAGAATGATGCAAGGCAGTCTCTGTCCTCCAAGGCCAGAATACACTGCCTTCAAGGCACTCCCAAACTGGGAGCCCAGGGACCTGAGCTCTGATCCTATATTAGGCAGAGTATTCTGCTGACAGTAGACTGAAACTAGTGAGTATTTTGCTTTTTTAAAAGACATGTCATGATACACTCATCCTTTTGTGGATCATGATACTATCCCCCAAACCCACATCTCTAGCCCCCACTCCAAGTGTGATATGTTTCTATCACTCTTGCCGGCTGAAGTTAAACTTCAGCTAGCTCCCAGTCATCCCTTTATCTGGCCCCTAGCGTTTCTCTGCATCCTGGCAGACATTTACAGAGCTCTCACTCGCACTAATATCACATGCCTTTGATCACTGCGTCATGTTTCTGCTGCAGGTACTACTGTTGCTAAGTTCTGGTGCTTTGGCTGCCTAGCAACAGATGTTTCTTTATTCCAGTCAGGAGTGGATCAGAGAGTCCGGAGATAAAAGCAACAGTGATTTTCCACTGCTTTGTCATTGGATAGGAGCCCTATAAATGATCTACCGTAATCAGAGTCCGCTTTTAAAAAAGGACTATGTCCTAAAATTAACTGGGTGCAAACTAGAGATTAGATTCAGGACTCGGATAGCCACTTAGCTCACAGAAAAGCTCCTTGGCTCAGTCATGGTTAAACTAGGCTGTGTCTTCCAGCACAGGGCTAAGTGTGCCATTTTTCTGCAATGATCTATCATGATATGGAGTCTGCAGAAAAAAAATCAATTGGAAATAGGATCAGAAAGCGTATCTTAAATCATAAATTCAGTCAAAGATCGCGGGGGAAGGGAAGATGGAAAGCTCTCTGTAAGCTCAAGCACTTAAGTGTTTTAGTACAACTGCACATAATTATACACATGTAATGAGCTGATTATGTTAATGGAAATTAGATAATCATGTTCAAAGCCTGGAAACTGAAAAGGTTTATTTTTAGTTGCTCTAGATTAAAAACTTGTACAACTCAAAATCCAATCTTTCACTGCTGTCTGAAAGCTTCTGCTGCTCTGATACCCCATGGGAAGGGAGGGGGTCTGTGTGGGGCCCCAGACCTCCGTGGGGGGGCTGGCCACTTCCTGTGGGAAGTGGAGTGATCCGGCCCCAGCCTGCTTGGCTCCCAGGCTTGGGGAGTGGCGGCGCAGTTGGGAGCCAGGGGAGCGGAGCAGGCTGGGGCCGGGTCGCTCTACTTACCCCCGCCGGTGAGTGCAGGGAGCCTGACCCCTGCTGCAGTCCTCAGGGGAAGGGCTGGCTGGAGTGGGGGCGGGGCTGGGGCGGAGCAGAGGCTAGAGCATCATGCAGCTGTGTAAGGCACCAGGAAATTTGGTGCCCCAAATTTCCTGGTGCCCTACACAGCTGCATACTTTGTGTATGGGTAGGGACGGCCCTGCTAGTAACCCTTTCAGTGGTTTGCTTACCCCCTCTTCTCCCAGCCCATTGCTGTGACAGTGTGAGTGGGGAAATGTTTAGACACTGAAGGGATGGTGAAGATCACAAAGCATGATAACGTGCTAATCTAACAGCGGCAAAATTATTAGGAACCAAAGGCTAAGTTCACGCAACTTTCAAGCTGAGAGCTTAATTGCAAAAAGAAGTCAGGGAAGTCAGAGTTAAGGCTCCCAATAGCAACGTTAGTGCTGGCACATAGCCCTTTACAATAGGCTCTTTCATCACAGGATACAAGGTAATACAAAACACTGTACCTGTGCATATAAGGTAACTGAGATGCCACTGTGATATTGGTATTATTTGAAAAGAGACAAGACTAGAAAGTGTCTAAGAAAGGTTGCATGAGGAGGGGGAAGGAGGCCTATAAAAGGACAGGCCTAGAAGAATTAAATCTGCTCCCCAGTGATTTGGTCTCTGACATGTCATTCCATATTCTTTATGAAAATATGCTTATATATGATATGATATGAATAGGACATAACTCAGATATACTTTATGCAAGATAGGTCTTGTGAGATATCATTGGAAAGGTTATGATTTATTGAATGTGATAATCCAATTGTATGCCTGTATCATTTCTGTATCTGAAGTTAGGAATATTTACTCTGTATCTATATTTCAACTATATTACTTTGAGTGATGCCCCCTGCTTACACTTCAGGTACAACAATGAAAAAGCCCGACAGTACTGATGGCCCAGCGGCAAGAGACAATGGATTGTAAAAGAGCTTAGTCTTCCTGTAAACTTGTGCGTCAGCCTGTGAAGAATGGCTACGGGGCCCTATAGAGGTATGTGACCATGTCACCTGATACTGAAACCCATCTTGAATTCTGTACTTTTCCATGAGAAGCTGTGGTGGGGGGGAGTCAAACTATGAAACAAAGGACTCCCGCCTTATGCAAATCCTATTTAAGGGTGGGGAGTGAGGCAATCCAAGCCATCAATTCTCCCCCCGCTACCCCACCCAAGATGACTGTTAGAAACAACTAAGACTGAACTGGGGGAAAGAACTGGACCCACATTAGAAGGAGCATCTGGCCTGTGAAGAAGATTATTAGAACAACATTTAGGGTGAGAACTTTCATGTTACCAGTTTCTTTAATGTATTAAGTGTAGTTTGCATGCTCTGTTTTATGTTCTTAGTAATCTGCCTTGTTCTGTCTTCTACCTCCTTAACTACTTAAAATACACCTGTAATAGTTAATACATTTATTTCTGATTTACAGTATAACCCAGTTGATGTGATTTCTAATGAGGAGTGTGGGGGGAGGGAGAAGTTGTGCATACTCTCCTCCACATCGAGTGACGAGGCAAATTTCATATAATTTTGGGCTTCTACTCTAAAGGGGGTGGACATCTGTGTGCTGTGGCAAGCTCGTTAAGATGAGCCTTCTCAGAGTGGATCTCTGTCTCTCTGTGCAGCTGGGGGTGGCCCTGCCTGTGTGCTTGGCTGGAAAAGGCTGGGGAGCCTAGCCCAGCCAGACCAGGTAAAAGGGGGCCCAGGCTGGCAGAATAGTCTGACTCAGTGGTGTCCCAGCACATCAGGTGACATCCCAGGGGGTCCAGCCTGGCACAGGACCAGTCATAAGCAACACATAGGGGAGCATGCAGGGTCAAATGCCCTCCCCCCACTCCTGAGATTTCTGCTTGACTCTGTCCTTCTCCCACTGCGCCTTCCCCCTGACAGCTAGGCCCAGGTGGGGAGCAGAAGGGGCAGGACCAGCTGGACCAGCTGGCTGCTTCAGGTCGCCAATCTGTGCAGCGCTGCAGCTGCCTGAGAGACAGCCTGGCTGGGGAGGTGGTGGTGGCGGGCCACCCCCCCCCCCATCTGAGCCCAGCTGCCAGGAACAGGGACCGAGGAAGCTGGAAACATGCTGATGGGAGAAGGGACTGCGGCTCGCTTGGCCACTAAGTCTGGCAGCAGGACCTGGACAGGGGGAAGCCCATTGCCGCCACCTCTCCAGCTGGGCTCTCTCTCAGGGAGCCAATGCACCTCACAGAGTCAACGACCCAGAGCAGCCAGCTTCAGCGTGTGAGAAGTGGCTCTGTCTCATTCCCTGCCCAGGCCCAATTGCTAGAGGAAAGCAGCCGCACGTGCCATTGTGGAGGCACAGCAGGAGAAGGACAGGGCACCTCCCCCCAGAGGTAACAGGTGCGGTGGCCCCAGGCTGGGTGCAGGGGGTCGTTGCGCAGAGACATGTGGGGCGGTCACATGTCCTCCTCTTTAGATTGTGCCCCCCACTATCAGGAGGCACGAGTCATCTACGGGCCCAGTTAAGTGGACTGAGCACGGGCGAGTTCCCGTGGGCCATGTGAGGAAAGATTCCTTCCTTCTCAGGCTGCACAACGGAAGCAGAGTTGCTTTGGCTCAGCTATTCCAAACTCAATGTATAAGGTGGCTCCGCCATGGCACGAGCAACTCATCCCTCCGCCGTGTCCAAACTTCTGCCTAATCCTAAACTTCTGGATGGTTTCCCAAACCTGCCTCCAAAATCTCATGACTTTCTAGGTTGTAGTATCTATGGTTTTTGCACCACTAAATGACACAGGAGAGAACAGAGAGGAAATGGAAAGCCTAAGTAGGCTACAAAGGAGATAGTTATTAAATCCCACCATTTTCATATGTTTTCCTGGTCTAAAATCAAGTAATTCCATTTATCTAATCCAGGGCATAGGGATGGGTGAGAAGTCACAGAGAAGATATTCTTAGGCTGTTCAATTTAGCTGTGTAGCAGCTATGCGTCTGCCTTACCAACCATTCATGATGGGAAGGAAAGGACTAAAGAAGTTGAATGGATCTTCTGGCTCAACCGTAGCCTAATCCTTGTATCTTTCAGGCTGCAAAGGTGGGTTCCAACTCACACTAAAGTGCATACTCATCCTGTACAACCCCAAAATACCTCCCTGCCACCCACACCCAGTGGAACCACCCCAATTCTAGTGCTTATGGAGCCCTGTACATTGGTGAAAATGGGGGCAAGATTTGTCCAGTAGCGACAGAGAAAGGCCTGGATGGAGACTAAGAAACTGGGCAAAAGGACCTGGGCGGAGATTTATGAAAGAGATACAGCAACTCAAAAGAGGGCTGGAAAGGGACTCCTGATGTCTCATTAAAAGATAGTTTTGAATGACTTTAGGAAATAACAGTTGTGCATGAAAGTTAAAAAAGCCCAGTTCAGGCCCTTCATTTTGTAATTTCAAACTCAATTTCAGATGTCTGACAATTTTCCCATGTACTTTATTCGCCATCATCGAAACATTTACCATAGTAAATGTGCCAACTTATCTATGATCAAAGCCCAGGCTGCTGCTGGTGCCAAATTGCTCTGTCTTGGCTGCACAGCAAAGCTTTCAATAGCAAATGTTATGCAAGGCCTCACAGAGATAAAGGGCAAGAAGTTAGCAGCAGCAAGTTCAAGATCTTTTCTTGGGAAAGCCATTGTTTGCAGCAAGCTCTCCAGCTATCCCACTTGAGTGAGACCTGGAGACCACTACTGCCCCCTCCTCTGTCTTTCAGCTTTCACAAAGGAGCTACCTAAAACACTGCAGTGCCCTGCAGACTGCTTGGGGAAAATCTCTGCTATATCCCACATATTAGTTCTTCATACATAGGCCTTAGAGCCAAAACACTGCATTATTATACTATAAACATTGCTCCTGCATCTGAAGGCTAGGGAATGTTATGGAATTGTCTATCTGTGGTTATGTGTGGACATCAAGCTTTTCTAATAAGAATATGATGAAAGGACATAGCATTCCCTAACACAGATGGCACAAAGAGCTACAAAGCTACAAAGAGCTACAAAGAACAATATAAAGTATGTTTTGTTCAACAGGGGCTATATCTTCTGCCATAGGATTCATATTTCATAACTACTGCCATTAAAGTATAAAATACAAACAGTGGAAGAACTGTAAACTACATATACCATAGTTATGTCAAGTAGACATAGGAGAAATATTATAAGTCTGTTTCCTGTGTAATGCACCCTTCTCCTCAGATGAAGACTTTGAGGCAATTTGAGATGGCTATTACAGAATGAGTGACACTCTTTCATTAAGATTTGTATTTGGTTTTTGTTTTCCTTATTCTGAAATATAATTTATCCAAACAATGTACATAATTTGCTTTTTGAGGATGGAAATCACAGCAGTAAACCATCTAAAAGGCCACGATTGTGCTATACAGCACTTTTGAGTCAGTAGTGAAACACACACCCTGACCCTGCAAACTTTTATTCTACCAAATTAGTAATGTCAGTGTGATCAGGCCCACATTACTCACCTTCATTAACAGCATGAGGCTTAATAATGCAACAAGTACAGTCTGTAAATTTTGCACTATTGGCTGGACCACGGCCTCCACTTGAGGGAAAGAACAACTCCAGTTCCTGGGTGTAATTGAAATTGAAAATATTTTAGTGTTACACAGTTGCACGTCTCAGATCTTTAGCACACACAGTATTGTTCAGGGATATCCACAGCCTCATTTACTTAGATAGTGCTATAAGAACACCTATATTTATACTTCTCTCTCTAGCATCATTGATACCCAGGGCATGGCTAATCATTGTATCTCCCACATTGGCGGCTGTAAGCATTTCTTCTTCACTTTCCCACTTCCATCTATTCGCATTCAGTCTGTTCAAAATGTTGCTGCCATAATGTCCTCTCCCAAAATCGTCTCTTCCTAGTTTTCTGCCTTCAGGTCAAGCTTTTTCACTCCCACCACAAAAATTACTCCACAAATCCTCTCCCTTATTTATATCTCTGATCTCAGACCCCCTCCTCCCACATTCCATCCCTTTGCCTGTGGGAATGGTTGGAATCCCCACTCAGTTCTCAATACGGCACACACAGACATAAGGCTAGAGTCCAAACAGACCTCCTTCCCACTCATTTTGGGATTATCCTTAAACAAATAAACAACAAACTTTAGCCTGAACTTCTTGTCTGCCTTCTGTAAACCCTTTTCTTGCCTTAAAGACACTACCTTTTATGTTCCTGAATGTGGGTTAATGAGACCCATCTGTTCTGGCTGCCAGGGTGAGTAAGTAGAATAGCTCTGCACCAAAATGCAGTGCCCTACGAACCTGACATGTTGCGCACACATTCTGATCAAGCCTCTTTTAGAATCATAGAATCATAGAATATAAGGGTTGGAAGGGACCCCAGAAGGTCATCTAGTCCAACCCCCTGCTCAAAGCAGGACCAATTCCCAGTTAAATCATCCCAGCCAGGGCTTTGTCAAGCCTGACCTTAAAAACCTCTAAGGAAGGAGATTCTACCACCTCCCTAGGTAACGCATTCCAGTGTTTCACCACCCTCTTAGTGAAAAAGTTTTTCCTAATATCCAATCTAAACCTCCCCCACTGCAGCTTGAGACCATTACTCCTCGTTCTGTCATCTGATACCATTGAGAACAGTCTAGAGCCATCCTCTTTGGAACCCCCTTTCAGGTAGTTGAAAGCAGCTATCAAATCCCCCCTCATTCTTCTCTTCTGCAGGCTAAACAATCCCAGCTCCCTCAGCCTCTCCTCATAACTCATGTGTTCCAGACCCCTAATCATTTTTGTTGCCCTTCGCTGGACTCTCTCCAATTTATCCACATCCTTCTTGAAGTGTGGGGCCCAAAACTGGACACAGTACTCCAGATGAGGCCTCACCAATGTCGAATAGAGGGGAACGATCACGTCCCTCGATCTGCTCGCTATGCCCCTACTTATACATCCCAAAATGCCATTGGCCTTCTTGGCAACAAGGGCACACTGCTGACTCATATCCAGCTTCTCATCCACTGTCACCCCTAGGTCCTTTTCCGCAGAACTGCTGCCTAGCCATTCGGTCCCTAGTCTGTAGCTGTGCATTGGGTTCTTCCGTCCTAAGTGCAGGACCCTGCACTTATCCTTATTGAACCTCATCAGATTTCTTTTGGCCCAATCCTCCAATTTGTCTAGGTCCTTCTGTATCCTATCCCTCCCCTCCAGCGTATCTACCACTCCTCCCAGTTTAGTATCATCCGCAAATTTGCTGAGAGTGCAATCCACACCATCCTCCAGATCATTTATGAAGATATTGAACAAAACCGGCCCCAGGACCGACCCTCAGCATTTTCCAATTGCTCCTTTTGTTTCCTTTGCTCACCGCCAACTCCATGCCTTCCTTCCATGCTATTCATTCATTGTGCTCAGAACAGCCTGCCAATGAACATTAGCTAATCGCCCTGAACATGGCCTCCAATAAGATGCATTAGTCAACTTAAAAAAGGGAATTTGATTAATTTCCTTTTAAAGGAAATAATAACCTGGAGATGTTACCACTAAATTCATCTGATTCTTCCTTGTATAACAGGCTCAGGGTAAAGCTTATCTCCTTGAGTTCCCTATGAGGGCTTGTCTACAGTTACCGGGGGATTGACACACAATGATCGATGCATTGTGGTCAATTTAGTGGGTCTAGTGAAGATCCGCTAAATCGACCACAGATTGCTCTCCTGTCAACTCCTGTACTCCACCTGAACGAGAAGCGCAAGAGGAGTCAGCGGGAGAGCGTCTCCCATCGACATCACGTAGTATGGACCCTGGGGTAAGTAGATCTAAGACATTGACTTCAGCTACGTTATTCACGTAGCTGAAGTTGCGTAACTTAGATCGATCTCCCCCCATAGTGTGGACAAGGCCTCAGCTATTTAGTACTGCATTTCAGAAGGAATTAAGCTGAACTTAGATTTTCCCACTCCATCGCTCTTGTCCCTGTAATGACTTGTGATCCCTATCTAAACAATGAGCTAAACAATGCAATTTAGGGGCTCTTTCAATAGAAAAGAAGAAATTACTTCTGTTTTTGCTGCTACCAAATGTACCCTTATTTTAAGTATTTACACCTATCTGAGGCAAAGGGTTAACTTCCTGGATCCTTTTATAGATAATGAAGAGCATGTTTCAAAGACTATTCTATTCTGGTCTGTTGCCATTGACTACTGTTAACTTTAAATAAACAAAGTAGTCCCCAAAACACCAGGAAAAAGCAAAATAAGATAAAATATTTACAAGTGTAACACGTGTAACTGGCAATATACAAAACAGATTCCTGAAAGAACAGTAAGAGAAATGACTAAAAGAACCAACATTTCAGATACAGGAATACCAAACTAAATCTATGTGGAATTCTAAAAACCAAGAACCTTGTCCCTACAGATATTTTTTTCCATAGCCTTTTTCTTCAGAAGCTGCTATTCAGCTATGCTGGCAGTATGCCAGAGCAGAAATACAGGCTATAGTTACAGTACAAGGGCTACAGCAGCACAACTGCAGCTATGCCATTATAACAGACACTTGCTACAGAGACGGAAGGGGTTTTGCCATCACAGTAATAAATTCTTCCCTCAACCTAGTGGTGTCTACACTAGGGCATAGGTTGACATAACTACGTCTCTCAGGAGTGTGAATTTTTCACACCCCCAAGTGACATAGCTAGGTTGACCTAATTTTTAGGCGGAGACCAGACCACACTTTGACTCTTACCTTTCCAAGTGAAGGCATCTGGATCTTTCAATCTTACAGACTCAACCCATGAGCACAAATAACCACTGTGACCCAAACAGAATCTCAACGCAAGAGGGCAAGGGGCTTACTAGTATCTGATAGTGAGTTTCAGCTGGCCTGACCAGTTCAGTGTACCCACCTTGCTAATATCGTAACCTGTGCCTAAAAACAGGTTTCAGAGGAACAGCCGTGTTAGTCTGTATTCGCAAAAAGAAAAGGAGTACTTGTGGCACCTTAGAGACTAACCAATTTATTTGAGCATGAGCTTTCGTGAGCTACAGCTCACTTCATCAGATGTTTACCGTGGAAACTGCAGGTGCCACAAGTACTCCTTTTCTTTTTGTGCCTAAAAAGTGTTATGTAAGATATCAATAGAAAGCTAACAACATATTGATCATTAATACTATTGTGTGGTGTATACGTGATGGACTAATGCAAAATTATAAACATATTGGAAGTTACGTTCTTAAAGTGTTTGCCAGGCAGCATCGAAGTTACCCCCACCCTAGACAAAGGAATGTGGTTTCACCACCTTATAAGTACTTCCAAGGTAGATTAAGAAACAATGGGAATGTATTTACATAAGAGGTAAACAACAGCATCAAGGTTTCAGAGTAGCAGCCATGTTAGTCTGTATTCGCAAAAAGAAAAGGAGTACCTGTGGCGTTAGTCTCTAAGGTGCCACAAGTACTCCTTTTCTTTTAACAGCAACAAGGGGAGAAGATAACTACTCAGCATCATGGCAGGGGGAAGAGATTGCAGGAAACAGATCAGTTTGCATTGTAGATTACACCAGTCAGGAACCTTCTCCATCAGACTCCATGACCCTTTTCCTCACAGCAATTAACTTTAAGGAGGATTCATTTTCAAAAGTTCAATAAAAGGGAGGGGCAAAGAACCCCCAAGTGATCTTTCACCTAAGACGACAAAGGAGCTGAGCACTTTGTCTTTGTGGGAGATCCTGACCAACAGGGTGATCAGCCATCTTGCTGGAAGGTAGTGTGGTAAGAATCTGACCTTGAACCAAGACGGTAGGTTTCTTAAGTCTTAGCCTCTAGAAAGCGTTTTTCACTTTGATTTGCTTGTAACCATTTCCAGCTCTCTCCATCATACCTGGACTTACTAACAAACGGAGATAGGGTTTTAAATCAACTTGTTTTACTTTTAATCTAAACCATCACAGTGTGATAAGCTGTGAACTCTGTCTCCTTAGAGGAGCAAACAAATCTTCTTATTCCTCTGATGGGTCAAGGAAAGAGCTGGACATTGCAGACCAAACAGTTTGGGGAAAATTTGGGGCTGGGAGTGTGTTGAGTCAGTTGGTTAATAGTAACCATGGCTGGTGGATACCAGAGTGTGACTGGGGTATAACAAGCAGGTTGCTGAAATCCGAGTTGCTGAACCACAGCTGCTTAAGACAGAGATACTCAGTGAATGCTTGTCTGCTGATTGCTGGCGTCCAGGCTGAGAGCCACAGCAGCAGAGCATTTAAGGCACCCAGGGTAAGAGGGCAGGTGGTGCCACAACCCCTGACTGGTCTGGATTGGACCCCAGAACATGACACGCACCTTCACTACTCCCTTTCCTCGGCCCCTCCAAGCCCAAATTCCACTTCTCCTCCAAACCTATCATATGCAACCCAAGTTTCCCTGTGCCCTCAACAGTCTCGCTCTCTCACTTACAGTGCCACTATCCCACAGATTTTCCCCATGTCCCTCCACAAGTTCCCACTCAGACCCCACCTCATACACTTGCCCCCCCATAGCACCCAGAGCTTCCAACGTGTCACTTGTCAGAGCCCTGCTCCTTAAGCATGCCTCCACCACCATGCTCCTATACTCAACTAATACGTTTCAGAGTAGCAGCCGTGTTAGTCCGTATCCGGAAAAAGAAAAGGAGGACTTGTGGCACCTTAGAGACAAACAAATTTATTTGAGCATAAGCTTTTGTGAGCTACAGCTCACTTCATCGGATGCATTCAGTGGAAAATACAGTGGGGAGATTTATATACACAGAGAACATGAAAAAATGGGTGTTACCAGACACACTGTAACGAAAGTGATCAGGTAAGGTGAGCTATTACCACCAGGAGAGTGGGGGAAAAAAACCTTTTGTAATGATAATCAAGGTGGGCCATTTCCAGCAGTTGACAAGAACGTCTGAGGAACAGCTGGGGGGGGGGGTAGCAGGGGAAACGGGGATAAACATGGGGAAATAGTTTTACTTTGTGTAATGACCCATCCACGCCCAGACTTTATTCAAGCCTAAGTTAATGGTATCCAGTTTGCAAATTAATTCCAATTCAGTAGTCTCTCGTTGGAGTCTGGTTTTGAAGTTTTTTTGTTGAAGAATTGTCACTTTTAGGTCTGCAATCGAGTGACTAAAGAGATTGAAGTGTTCTCCGACTGGTTTTTGAATGTTATAATTCTTGACGTCTGATTTGTGTCCATTTATTCTTTTACATAGAGAGACTGTCCAGTTTGGCCAATGTACATGGCAGAGGGGCATTGCTGGCACATGATGGCATATATCACGTTGGTAGATGTGCAGGTGAACGAGCCTCTGATAGCATGGCTATGTGATTAGGCCCTATGATGGTGTCCCCTGAATAGATATGGGGACACAGTTGGCAACGGGCTTTGTTGCAAGGACAGGTTCCTGGGTTAGTGGTTTTGTTGTGTGGTGTGTGGTTGCTGGTGAGTATTTGCTTCAGGTTGGGGGGCTATCTGTAAGCAAGGACTGGCCTGTCTCCCAAGATCTGTGAGAGTGATGGGTCATCCTTCAGGATAGGTTGTAGATCCTTGATGTGTTGGAGAGGTTTTAGTTGTGGGCTGAAGGTGATATTTAGTGGCGTTCTGTTATTTTCTTTGTTGGGCCTGTCCTGTAGTAGGTAACTTCTGGGTACTCTTCTGGCTTTGTCAATCTGTTTCTTCACTTCAGTAGGTGGGTATTGTAGTTGATAGAGATCTTGTAGGTGTTTGTCTCTGTTTGAGGGGTTGGAGCAAATGCGGTTGTATCGTAGAGCTTGGCTGTAGACAGTGGATCGTGTGGTGTGGTCTGGATGAAAGCTGGTGGCATGTAGGTAAGCATAGCGGTCAGTAGGTTTCCGGTATAGGGTGGTGTTTATGTGACCATCGCTTATTAGCACTGTAGTGTCCAGGAAGTGGATCTCTTGTGTGGATTGGTCCAGGCTGAGGTTGATGGTGGGATGGAAACTGTTGAAATCATGGTGGAATTCCTCAAGGGCTTCTTTTCCATGGGTCCAGATGATGATGATATTATCAATGTAGCTCAAGTAGAGTAGGGGCATTAGGGGACGAGAGCTGAGGAAGCGTTGTTCTAAATCAGCCATAAAAATGTTGGCATACTGTGGGGCCATGCGGGTACCCATAGCAGTGCCGCTGATTTGAAGGTATACATTGTCCCCAAATGTGAAATTGTTAAGGGTGAGGACAAAAGTCACAAAGTTCAGCCACCAGGTTTGCCGTGACATTATCCGGGATACTGTTCCTGACGGCTTGTAGTCCATCTTTGTGTGGAATGTTGGTGTAGAGGGCTTCCATATTGGCTAGGATGGTGGTTTCAGGAAGACCACCAATGGATTGTAGTTTCCTCAGGAAGTCAGTGGTGTCTCGAAGATAGCTGGGAGTGCTGGTAGCGTAGGTCACATGGCCACCACCCTATACCGGAAACCTACTGACCGCTGTGCCTACCTACATGCCTCCAGCTTTCAGCCAGACCACACCACACGATCCCCCCCTCCCCCCCCGCCGTTCCTCAGACGTTCTCTGTGTATATAAATATCCTCACTGTATTTTCCACTGAATGCATCCGATGAAGTGAGCTGTAGCTCATGAAAGCTTATGCTCAAATAAATTTGTTAGTCTCTAAGGTGCCACAAGTCCTCCTTTTCTTTCAACTAACACATGCATATCAATATTTTTAAGCTATGGCAATGTTTAATCTGCCAATGATAATATGTAACAATATGTATATACAGAAATGTTGACACACATAAACTTTTAAAAGCTGAGCATGGTAGGAATGAAGAGGGGCATGTTAGGGAACAAAGTATGGGGGAGCATGTGGTGCAGCTGGCAGTGGGGATGGTTAAGGGTGAGCAGGGTTATGCAAGGTGAAGCCTGGGGGCAATTCAGGATATGCACAGAAGAGTAACAATCTGGGTATCTGTGGGGGATATAAAGGGGAAAGAGCCATCTACATGATTAACTGCTAACATTGATACAAGCTTATTAAAACACGGGAAATTTCCACACAAAACCTTTGTGAACTTTGAGTTAAGGTTGTTCAGCTACATAGTGCAGCCACGGTTTATTGCTGTATTTCAGTTTGTGTTAAGCCATTCAAACACCCCATTTATTTCACTTCACAGCACACACTCATATTGATCAATATGCAACCACACATCTGTAATACCAACATGCACTCACAAATTTCAATTCTAACTTCTACGTAAATATTTGTAAGAGGTCACCAAATCCTGCGGCTTTTCCTAAGCATTACAGAAAAACAGATTGCAAACAGTGATTGCAAAATTACATTTTACCTCACTTACACACACCAGTCCAAAGCCACGTACAATGAAAGTCACTCTTACTCATATTAACCATCAAAACACAGGACTATAAGCACTCAACATGGTTGGAATTCCAGGGTGCTTGCTGATTGTTCAGGAAGATGGTTGAGATATGTGGGCGGCGGAAACGAAGTAATTATGGTTGGGAAGGGATGAGTGGAACGTTGCTGGCCTGTTGAATGATTTAGCTGCTTATTTCCTTGCTTTTTAGAATTTACATTGCTTAGCCATGCAGTCTATATAATTAACTCAAAGTTAAAGCATCTGTATTATATATAGGCTTGAAAGGATTACATTTTAATCGGCAAATGTTGATTTTAGTATATACACACATACCAACAAAAATATTTTCTTTGATAATAATCAAAATTTACACATATGCAAAGTAAGACTTTATGGGTCAAATCCAGCGATTTCGATTTTTGAATCAGGCTGGTTACAAATGGACTAATGAATTAATAGCAAGAGCAGGTATTAATTCATTTAAGGATATTTTACGGTCTATTTTGACATGTGATGATGACAAATTTGAGTTTTTACAGTTTATAAAGCTTTAACCTTTTGAACCTCAATGTCTACTGTCATTAAAGAATTGCTTGGCTGCCTCCCCATAGTTTCCTGCGAACATTTAAATTGATAAAAATCTAAAGTAATAAAATAATAATAATAAAAATAAAAAAATCTTACAAACATCAATATCTGCTGAAATTATAAAAAAATAATAATCGAATTCTGCCAGAAAGTGGTACAGAATGTGGCAGATGGGTTAGCCTCAGTGTCCTTGGCCAAATTTTCCAAGATTAGTCCCTCCAGGCCAGTGTGGAAGTATAAAGGCAGTATAGCTTGCACAGTTGCTATTTGCACTGTGGATAAAGACTCTGTCTACAAACGTGTCACTGTAGAACATTCAAATCAGCACTAAATTCAAATGAAAAAAATAAATGGGATTTCTGTACTGATTGCAGACTGATCATTAGATTAAGTAAAAATACAGCTTAGCAAATGAACATAATGAATAAATATATTAAAAAACTTACTTGAGCAGCAGAAGCAAAAGAGTCAGGGCCATGAGCTGCATTTCTTATGCCATCTGTTCCAAACATTGCTCTAATGCTGCCCGGGGCATCAGAACGAGCCACGCCAGAGTTTGCAGGTCCCAGTAACTTCTTCCATTCAGACACGGCATCATCTCCTAAAATCTCCATGGCAACAGCAGGACCACTTGTAATAAATAGGAGAAGCTCACTGCAAAACAGACATAGAACAGGCAGGGAATTCACTATACAGAGAACAACAAAAATCTATGGACTGGTTCTCAACTCTCACTAGTGTCATAGGAAAGGATAACAGTCCACAGCACAGCCCACAGGCTCTGGAGGAATACTGGGTGGGATAAGGCAGGGGCAGCGGAGGCAGAAGACCACTGGTGAGCCATTCCTTCTTTCCAGTTGTGCTCCTTCCACCTTGTGACACATTGGTGTCCTTCTAACAGACTCTACTCAGCCTGTAAATTTTTCCTCATTAAAGCAACATGAGTACTCCTATTGGAGACCTCCGCCTCCTTCATCCACCTCTACACACCTCTAAATCCTCTTATCCAGTACTTGCTATCCTGACAATTAGATTCTCTCTCACAGAGGGGGACACACTCAACCTGTACCTGCTCCCTCACATCTGAGAGAGGCCTTGCATCAAAAATGCGTGTTACCTCAAAATATTCACTCCACCATGTGCTTCTTCCCTGTGAGACATGGAGGGGACTCTAATCTCTGCCCCTCACTAAAATGGGAAACTGAATTCTAGTGAAAGTGGTCCCTCTTAGCCTTGCTAATCATCTGTGATTAAGGTAAAAAGTAAGATAAGACAAAAATATACTGTATGTAATTTTATAACTATAATTTATTTGTTTACCACAGGCAATGCACTCAGTGCTGTACAAGCCACAGAGATAAAGACAATCCCTTCGTTGCAGACTGCTGCAGTCTTTCCATTGAAAGAGACAGACTGAGAAGTCAATATATACTGGGAAATAAGAGCAGGGAAAAGAAAGTTGTTTGTCGCTTTTTTATATTGCAAACTCACAATTTCTTGGTATCATGGAAGTCATCAGATATTGGGGGAAGATTTGAATAAAGAGAAGGTGATGTGAGGAAAACATAAGGAATGCATGGTTAAAGACTCAAAAACTAGGAAATCCCAAAGTTAAGTTTGAATACATGTAACTTTAATTCTTCTCCCTTGAACATATACATCATGATATAGCTTTCAGTTCACAGTCGCATACTATCATCTCTGCAGCAACCCACCTCATTCAGTTTGAAGGCTGGATGCTGCACAATGAATGAAAAAGTTGTGCGAGGTTTTTTTTATTCAGTTATTGTTATGGTTATATTTTTTATGGCTTATAGACAAATACAGACAGACAAAAAATAATTTCTGAAAAGCTCCATATTTCTTTAAAAAACTACTGTGCAATCCATTTACATTAATACATACGTAAAATATGAAATTTAACATTCTTAACATTTAATCCCCAAAAAGTTAATAGCTACTTTTCTCTGCTATTCAGTAAACTTTCATTAACTACCTATCTTTTCAATTAAATCTGAAAGTCCAGTTTATGCAACACTATAATAAACCTCTAATAAAATGCTATATGTAATTGGGTATGAGAATTTACATTTTATCAGCATGAGGATGCTTTTTTGGTTCACTTACTGTAGCAAAATCCCATACAACAGATATCAGGTTTTGCTGGATGGCAGACAGAGTACATCATAGTGAATAGAGGGCTTACAGTTTCTCAGCCTGCTGCTAGTTTAGCAATCCATAAAATAACACTGCGGACAGAATTCTTGTTCATTTATAAACTTATTGAAGCAGACTTGTTCAGCCAAGAAAAAATGACAACTCTTTGTTTTCCTAGAATCTATACTATAGTCTGACATTTCCTAGGGTCATTTCTCTACAGTGGACAGAAGAAAACAACCTGCACCTACAGAAACCGATTGCTGCTCCTAGAATTAGGTGACAATTTCTATATTCCCAATGCTCAGGAACCTCATGACAGTGCTGCACTTGGCTCTCTGTCAGTTGCAATTTCTTGTTCTGCATGACCAAAAACATAAGCATGTCTACACGGTGGACTTTAAAGCACTGCTGCAGCAGCGCTTTAACGTGGCTGTGTAGTCCCGGCAGAGAGTGGCTGTAAAAAAGGTGGCTGTAAAAAAAACCAACCCACATCCGTGAGGGGAATAGCTCCCGGCACTACCTACACTGTCATTTTACAGCGCTGAAACTTGCGTCGCTCAGAGGGGTGTTTTTTCACACCCCGAGCGAGGAAAGTTTCAGTGCTGTAAGTGGCAGCGTAGACAAGCCCTAACTAGGGTTGACCTGAACCAATTACACTGTGATAAGAGCTGTTAACCTGGGTCCAGACTCAGGAATATATTAGCTACCCCACCTTCTTTGCTAATCAGATAAAGCCTATGTGTAAATAACAAATAGCATTTATCCATTATGCACTGTAGCGGGGTGTTCACCCTGCTCCGGCCCTGAAGGGGTTAAAACAGCCCTGGTAGAGGGCTGCCCTGGGAAGCCAACAGTAAAAGCAGCCCTGGAGAGGAAGCAGCTGGGGAAAGAGGAGGAGAGGCTGGGGGAAGCTGAGTGAATAGCTGATCACAGCTGTAGCCAGCTCAGTCAGGGCCCAGTTGGCCCTTATAAGAGGACTGCGGGCCAGGAGCTGAGAGACTCTCACTGCTGTGGGAGCAAGGTACCTGAAGTGAAGCAGTGCTGGGGAAGGGCAAAGGGAGTTGGGAAGCTCCAGCCTGGTAAACCCCCAGGCTGCAGGCCTTGTTGAAGGCCTACAAAAGGTACTGGGGCTATAGAGGTGCAGCCTGGGAATAGGCAGAGGCAGCTGGTCCTAACCTCTTGCCAATGATGAGTGGCCATTACAGACTGCAGTCTGCCCCAGTGAACAGGGGCTAGATGATGACTGGCAGTAGCCACTGAGGCAAGGTGGGTTTAGAGGGTTGGGGGTTCCCCTGGGAGGGGAGACCAGAGTGTGGGGGTACTGCTGGGGCAGAACTCCAGGGTAAAGGGCACCTGGGTCCAGGAGGGACACGGGGCCAGTGGTAGGTGAGACACAGGCCTACAGAGGGCGCACTGTAAGCTGGAAAAGAGGTAAATTCCCAGACGACCAGCAGGAGGCGCCACACCGATGAACTGTCGCTTTACTACATGCATCCTAATTAAACTTGATGCATGAGGAAACTGGAAGATTTTATACAGCTACATACACACAAATATATAAATATTTTCATCCAGCGTTTATGGAGAGATCAAGTATTTCATAGTTTCATGCAATATGAAACAGCAGAGCCACACAGAGTTCTGTATCTTGTCCAAGACCAGCCATATATAAGATATGTGCCCCAGGTGCCACACTTTTTGAAATACTTGAGCTTTTGCATATTTGCTACCAGAAGGGTATCCAGGACTGGATGGTACTCTGCAATTCTCACTGATTGCAAGCCATATTCTGTATCTGGAGAGTCTCCTTCTCATGCTTCTTTTTAGCTAGGGTCATTTTCACATCTCATAGGGTGGATGCATTCATTGGTGCTCGGGATTGTGGAACTGGGCACCGGACAGCTAGGCCCATCTTAGGAGGAAGTTGGATGGGGTCCCCACACAAAACTTTGCATAGGCTCCCTTGAAACTTAAGCCCAGTTCTGTTTTTGCCACATTCTTGTAGTGTCACAGGCATGTGAAATGAATGCCATGCACTGTAAAGAAATTTCTCCAGGACAATCTTTTCCTGTACAGTAAGTGAACATAACCTCAAAAGTATGTACGTACTTGTAAAAGGGCTTTGATTGATGGTCTACATGGAGATCCATTGCTTCTTTCCTAGAAAAGATTTTAAAAAACCCTGCATGAACCATTAATGAACAATTATATAATAAAGTGCCTATGTGGGAAGTTTCTTCCCAATACCAGGTAGTTCGTGGGTGGCTTATGCCCTAAAGCATCAGGGTTAACATACCTCATACATTTTTATCGTAACAAGTGCAACTCTGAATATTCCTTTTACCCAGAAAAATTGATAATCCTCTGGGTCCTCTTTCGAATTCTACTAAGCTCTTGGCTTCTATGGAATCTTGTAGGAATGAGTTCTACAGTTCACAACACATGGTGTGTAAGAGCATTCCCTTCCAGTAGTTTTAAATGTGTTGCTTCTCAAACTCTCTAACTGTAGCTATGTTTTTGTATTATGACGAAGGGCAAATAGGAGCACCATAGCCACCTTCCTTCTACCATTTGCTATTTTACAGTTTTCATATTCAACCTCAGATTGGACATGCCTGTCAATCTATTCATCCAGGCAGAGCAGCAGCTAATTTGCCTCACTCTAACTGGTTTACTTGCCCAGACTAGACTTTTTGTTGTCCTGGAATGCCAGACAATAGGATTTTTCATAAACTGGTTTCTACCTAATGTTTGCAAGTGTTGTTCCAGGACACAAAATATCACAGTGCTCTCCAGATTTCAGGAGGACTTTTGTTTGTTTGCTTGGTTTGGTTTTTTTAAACATGGAGAAAGTGTTCCCCCCAGGACTTCCCCACTTTTGGAAACTCACTACAGCTTTGTGTTTTCCTGTAGATACACACCAACTGCCACATTCTGCTTCCTTGCCACTTGACTGAGGTGCTGTAATGCAGTGGTTTTCAACCTTGTCATGCAATTGAACCAGTTTACCAGACTAAGATCTCAGTTGTACCAGCCAGTGACTTTCTCATCACATCCTCACCTGCGATTAACAACCTCCTCTCCTCCCTACTTTAGGGCTATATTCTGTAGCTGCTCCATGTGTGTAACTCCTGTTGGCTCTACCAGGATTTCTGCATGTGGAGTGGCTAGAGAATTCATGCATGGTCTCTAAGTCCAGCCTAGATGCTGGGCGGCTTCTTAACTTCAATTCAAAAGTGCACGCTCTAATCCATAATGGGTCTTTCTTTATTCTGAATTCTGGAGAGCACCAGATTCTGAGGCTATGATGTGGCAAAATCCAAATTCTCTTGGGGATTAGAGCTAGCACAACTGAAGACAGGCAATGGCTGAACAACAATGCTCAGATCACAGGCTAAGTCAGGAGTTCACTATTAAGATGAGGAGTGAAGTTGCAGTGAGGCTCGTGGACAAGGCAAACACCAGTGACAGGAGCTTGAAATAGCACTGGAGGAAACCATGCTGTTGTGTACTTCTCTATTAACTACCCATCTGGAAACATTGTCTTTGTAAACAAAGACAGTTCTGTGAATTTTTAGTCTCCATGACTCCACTCATATTGCTGAGAACCGGATGCGGTTATCAGCACAATTTTTAGAACACAGAAACCAAGACTGCACAAATGCACAGTGTGGTCACATCTTTAAAATGACTTCCCAGGTCCACTCATTTTTCAGTACATCAGTGTTTAAACTAACTTCTATGAAGACAAGGAGGAAAAAAAGAGACATGTGAGACACAAGAACTACAGTTACAGTCACTAGGCCCGATCCTGCAGTCCTTACTCCAAGTGGGTGAATAATTTCTAATGAAGACTTTATTTGAAGAATTTAATTTCTCACTCTCCACAGTTCATGATTTTCTCCAATTTATACATTAGTCAAATTTCAGGTCTGTAGCTTATAGTTCACTGCAAGTATCTGACATTCAAAATTTGAGCCATTTTAACTGGACAGGTCTTGTGGTATGTTTCTGTTTATTGACTGGAGGAGTGAAGTTTTCAGAAGGAAGTTTTTTATGTGAATACTCATTATGTCAAATCAAAAACTAATTTTCCACAAATATTCTAAATATTTGCTTAAAATTCCCTATTATGGCAGTAATTCCTACCAGTAAGCTATTCACTAGAATATTCATGGAAAGTGTATAAAAATGGGGCATGAACCCAGCCTAAGCTACATAATGTATAAATCTGAACAAATATTTGTGGATATTTTTTCAAAATATTTGCTCAGCCCTACTGCTTAGTCAAAAATCTCGTATGGCATTAAACAAATATAAAACCAATCTTGCTAGCTATAACCCTAGTTCCCATTCTCTGTCAGCAGATCCCCACTTGTAGAACATGGAAAGTTGCATTCATCTTGGACAATGAGCTGATTTGAGAAGTGATTAGCTGAAAAGATTGGAGAACTGACCTATCAAAGCAGGCGTCTGCCCTTGATTTCATACCTAAGCAAGGGTTTTACAAAAGCTGTGAATCAAGTTAACAGGGTCTGCCAGGCAAATGGCAGCAATAAGTCCCTTTTTACAAAAAGCGGGGGGCAAAGGGGGGAACAGAAGCTGAAGCTGATCTGGACAAGCCATCCTAGAGGGATTTTTGGGATTGGGACTTTGACATTACTATATGCTATCACTAAAAATACGGTGCAAGTCCAAGGGACAAAAGTACAGGGTCTTGTGAAAACCACAAATACCCAGCCACCATTTTAGATTCATCCCACATCACTGTCCAATTATGGTTTCATTAATAATAATTTTGCAGGGCAGGCAAGGAACTTTTCTAAACGAAAGGTAATAAAAATGTACATCTCATATAAACTGCTTGGATTTCTTTTCCTCAAGGTAAGCTAAATCCAAAATATATAAAGTGGTTCAACAGAGATTCAGTTATCAGAGAAACTGACACACAAGGAAGCACCCAGCGCTCGAGGAGCAACATGCCAAGACAGCAGAAGTTAAGTCAGGCCACAAAATGGTTCATATTAACAGAAGACTGGAGGGTTGAGAGGGCTGCATTCAAGAACTAGAACTGTGTGGCAGGTTCTGGGGACTGGCATAGTCACAGACAGCAATATGTGATTACTGGAGAGGTGGTCTAGCACTGTCCTACCACTACCTCAGAGGGCAGACAAGATAACGGAATTCCTCCCTGTCTTGTACTGGAACCACAAGATGCAAGAGTAAGAATCCTGTGAGAATGATTTTTTCTCTCAAAGAGATGTTGGAGTAGAGAGGTATGACACAGCTGTAGCTGAGGAGCAGTGCAGTGACTTTGGGGAAATCCTTTATGGTAGATCTACCAACTCTACCTTTCTTTTTTCCCCAGCATGCCCTCTTCTCCAAATTTTACTGCTCAGGAACATGGGGGGGACACAAGGCAGAGGGTTCAAAATCCACGCATGGGCTGGTGCTGGGCCTGGCCCTGGCTCTGTCCTGACTTGTGCCCCACAGGTTGTGGCGTGTCTGGGGAGCTCCACAGCCATGGTAGAAGGAGCAAGGCTCTGTGTTCCTAAAGCCAAATCTTGACTTTATAACTTGACTTTAGTAAGGCTTTTGATACTGTCTCGCATGACCTTCTCATAAACAAATTAGGCAAATACAACCTAGATGGAACTACTACAAGATGAGTGCATAACTGGTTGGAAAACCATTCCCAGAGAGTAATCAATAGTGGTTCACAGTCAAACTGGAAGGACATACTGAGTGGGGTGCCATAGGAATCAGTTCTGGGTCCGGTTCTGTTCAATATCTTCATCAATGATTTAGATAATGGCATAGAGAATACACTTTGCAGATGATATCAAGCTGTGAGGGGTTGCAAGTGCTTTGGAGGATAGGATTAAAATTTAAAATGATCTGGACAAACTGGAGAAATGGTCTGATGTAAATAGGATGAAATTCAATAAGAACAAATGCAAAGTACTCCACTTTGAAAGGAACAATCAGTTGCACACATACAAAATGTGAAATGACTGCCTAGGAAGGAATATGATAGAAAGGAATCGGAGGGTCATAGTGGATCACAAGCTAAACATGAGTCAACAGTGTAACACTGCTGGAAAAAAACAAAAACAAAAACCCCATCATTCTGGGATGTACTAGCAGGAGTGTTGTACGCAAAACACGAGAAGTAATTCTTCTGCTCCACTCTGTGCTGATTAGGTCTCAACTGGAGTAGTGTGTCCAGTTCTGGGCCCCACATTTCAGGAAAGATGTGGACAAATTGGAGAAAGTTCAGAGAACACCAACAAAAATGATTAAAGGTCTAGAAAACATGACCCATGGGAAGATTGAAAAAATTGGGTTTGTTTAGTCTGGAGAAGAGAAGACTGAGGAGGGACATGATAACAATTTTCACATACATAAAAGTTTGTTACAAGGAGGAAGGGAGGTAAATTGCTCTTGTTAGCCTCTGAGGATAGGACAAGAAGAAATGGGCTTAAATTTCAGCAAGAGAGGTTTAGGTTGGACATTAGGAAAAACTTTCTAACGGTCAGGGTGGTTAAAGTTGAGGTCCCTTCCAGTCCTATGATTTTAAGAATATGGATTTATTGCAAGGCAATAACCCAACCACCTTTATAGAATTATACAACAATCAGCAGCTCAGCTTGCATTATGAAGTCAGGTAATACAGGTTAGGGGCAAAGAAACATTATCTGAGTTTTAAATCCATGATATTGATTTCAGTTTTATAAAAGGCATACACTATATTTACTTACAGTAACACCAATAACATTTGTATACAACATTTTTGTATTACTCGGACATTGTCAGTAATTGAGTCATGGGCAGTCTGGCCTAGTCATTGGATCAAGAGTCTGGCCTAACAGTTAGAGCTGAGTCCAGACCGGGTGGTTCCAGGAGCAAAGCCCAGGGTTGTAGCCAGGAGTCAGCGGCCAAAGCCTAAGCTGAACGATCAACTGGAGTCACAGTCAAAAGGTGGAGCCAAGGGTCTGAGTTTGCCTCATGTTCTCTTGGAGACTTGGATTTCCCATTCCTCATGCTCCTTTTGGCCTGGGCGCCTGTGGGAGGTGGTGGTGGAGCAGAATGTCTGGGAAAGGGATTTTCCGCATACGGTTTCAGAGGGACACATGGAACTCTTCGAACTGTCCCGATAGGGGCCTAGAAGTCTCCAGGAGGGCAGATGTCCAGGCCAGGGCCTCCCAAATTAGCAGTCTAATAAGAAGTCCTACTTGGGTCTGGTCAGAGGAGAACGACTGGGGCCAAAGCAGGAACAGGAGGCAGCACTAGCTCATGAAACCATGGAACTTGTTATGGTCCCCATCAAACTTATCCTGCATTAAAATCTCCAACTCCCTAGAAGCCAGGGCAACAGATATGGGTGGGACAGCTTGAGCCTGTAGTGCTGCAGTTTGTACTGCAAGACCATAAGCTGGGACCAGAGGGTCTGCAGGATTCCCAAAACATCCTGCAGGGGGACGACTGACTCTGAGGAATCCATCTGAAGGGCAGTCCAGCCACTTACCCACCCTTGTTCAATCTTTTGGGTTCCTCAACCCGTCAGTGACTGAGTTGTGGGCAGTCTGGCCTAGTGGTTGCAGCATGCCTCTGGCATACCAGTTTGAGCTGAATCCAGACAGAGCAGTTTCAGGAGTGAAGTCAAGGATCATAACCAGGTGTCAGAGTCCAAAGCCTAAGGGTCAACCAGATTTAAGACAGAAGGTGGAATCGAGGCTCTGAGCTGGGAATCAGAAGTCAAGAAGGAGTTGTGGGGTGGAACAGGAGCAGTCTGGGGCTAGAACAGGAACAAGGCTACAGAAAGTGGAGGCAAGGGCAGGAACAAACATAGCGATGGGCTAAGAATGCATTGAGCAGCAACTGAACTGCTACTGAGCATAAGTATCAGTCTGTTCACTCCTTCAGTCAATCAGATGGCTCAATCAGACAGCTTCTATCAGAGCCAGCAGCATTCACTGGATTGCCTAGAGACAGGCTCTGCTGCAGGTTAAGCCCAACAAACATCCTGAATTATGCATCATATGAGAAACCTAGATATGATTATGAAACAGATTATTTTCTTTGCTACTCAGTGGAATAGATCTAATGTTCTGAACAACATGGAATAACTGTGAGGATACACTTCAGTACAAAATAATCAAATCCTACATGGAATGTTAATAGAGCCTTACCGTGAAAGTACCATCATTTTGGCTTTAGTTATTGTTAACCCAGCATTAATGATGATATCAATTAGGTCTCCAATCTTGGGTACTGCATCAGGTTTAACCAAAGCCAGTGTTCTGAAAAAGCAGAACAAAAATAATTTGGAATTTTCATTCTTTAGGAAAAGACAAAGTTAAAGTTACACTTAAAGAAAAAAGCCTCACAAAAGGAAATACAGAAATGCACAGTTACAGTCATCCAACAATTTTACCTCAGTCCTTACTGACCTTCCAACCAGCACAGGCATATCTTTCATGTACGATAGAGGCATTAAAACCTTAAAAAAATGGTTATCTACCTTTTCGTAACTGTTGTTCTTTGAGATGCGTTGCTCATGCCCATCTCATTCTAGGCGTGTGCATGCTCATGTGCACAGTCCTTGGAGATTTTTGCCTTAGCGGTACCCATAGGGTAGGCTGTAATGCCCTCTTGAGTGCCGCGCTCATGTGCTTGTATATTAGGCGATGCCGACCCTATGCATTCTCAGTTCCTTCTTGCTGGCAATTCTGACAAAGGAGCAGGAAGGCAGGTAATGGAATGGACATGAGCAACACATCTCGAAGAACAGTTATGAAAAGGTAGGTAACCGTTTTTTCTTCAAGTGCTTGCTCAAGTCTATTCCATTCTAGGTGACTCACAAGTAGTATCCTCAGAAGTGGGCTCAGAGTTCACAATTTAGCGGCTTGGGCATAGTGGATAAGTGCATAATGAGACATGAACATGTGGATGGACGACCAGGTGGCCACACTACAGATGTCCTGGATAGGTACTTGGGCTAGGAAAACTGCCAAAGAGGCTTGCGCCCTGGTTGAGTGGGTGGTGACAATCGCCGGAGGTGGCTCCTTCACCTGATCGTAACACCAGTGAATGCAAGCAGTGATCCAAGAAGAAATGACTTTGAGCAGACACTGGACGACCTTTCATCCTGTCGGCCACCACAATGAATTGCGTCAATTTGCAGAATGGCTTAGTTCTTTCAATATAGAAGGCTAGCACCCTCATGACATCTAGAGAATGCAATCTACACTCCTCCTCCAATTTATGCGGCTTTGGAAAAGACAGGTAAGTAAATGTCCTAGCCCATATGAAACTGCGAGACCACCTTGGGCAGGAACGCTGGGTGTGGCTGCAGCTGGACCTTGTCTTTGTAGAAGACTGTATAGGGTGGTTTCGAGGTAAGCGCTCTAATCTCTGAGACCCGGCAGGTGGATGTTATCACAACTAGGAACGCGATCTTCCAGGACAGGAGAAGGAGAGAGCAAGAAGCCAGAGGCCCGAAGCGGGGTCCTGTGAGCCGTGACAGCACAACATTCAGGTCCCAGGGAAGAATGGGGTCCCTGACATGTGGGTAGAGACACTTGAGGCCCTTGAAGACCTGGCAGTCATATCCCAGGCAAAAACAGACCTACCCTCCAGCGGCGGATGGAAGGCCGAAATAGCAGCCAAGTGGACCTTGACAGATGAAAGGGACAGGCCTTAGAACTTGAGATGCAGAAGATAGTCCATGATCAACTGCTGCGAGGCCCGCTCAGCCCAAATACCTTTATCCAAGGTCCAATAAGTGAACCACTTCCATTTGGCTAGGTAGGATGCTCTGGTAGAGGGCTTTCTGCTACCCAGTAAGTCCTGCTGGACAGCTGCTGAGCACTCTGGCTCCTCCGAATTTAACCATGCATCAGCCAAGGTGTCAGGTGCAGTCCTGCCAGGTTTGGATGAAGGAGACTGCCGTGGTTTTGGGACAGCAGGTCCGGCCTGAGCAGCAGCTGTAACAGAGCAACCAACGAGAGGTCCAGCAGCGTGCTGAACTAGTGCCGGCATGGTCAAGCTGGTGCTATGAGGATCACCTTTGCCCTGTCCTGCCTGATTTTGACGAGGACTCTGTGAATCAGCAACACCAGAGGGAAGACGTACAACAGAGCCCCCGACCATGGGAGCAGAAAAGCGTCCGACAGGGAGCCACTGTTTATCCCCCAAATCAAGCAGAAAACATGGCAATTCCTGTTCTGCCAGGATGTGAACAGGTCCACCTAGGGAGTTCATCTTCCAGAGGTGGGGAAGTTGGCCACTTTCAGATGGAGAGACCATTCATGGCGAGACGAGAAGGTCCTGCTGAGGCGATCTGTCAAAGTGTTCCTGGGCCTCGGGGAGGTGTGAGGCTACAAGATGGATATCGTGTTATACACAGAAGTCCCAAAGCCTGAGGGCTTCCTGGCAAAGGGCAGACAACCTGTTCCCACCTTGCTTGTTGATACAGAACATAGTCACTGTATTGTCCATTAGGACCTGGACCACCCTGCTTTTTATGTGAGGTAGGAAGGCTTGACAGACCAGGAGAACCACTTTGAGCTCCCTGATGTTGATCTATAGGGAGCAATCGTGACTCGACCAACGACCTGATGTGCTGAGATCGCCCAGGTAGGCTCACCTCCCCAGGTCCGAGGCATCAGAGACGAGGGTCACGGACAGGGACGGAGTCATGAAGGAAACCTCCTCCAACACCGATGCAGGATTCCACCACCAAGTGAGTGATGACATTCCATGGTCTGGGACCCTGACCACAGGGTCCACACTGTGTCAGTTGGGGACGTAGACTGACACCAGCCATGCCTGCAGGGGCCTGAAGCAGAGCCATATGTGCCGGACCACTAAGTGCAGGCTGCCATGTAGGCACGTGTGAGAGGGTGGGCTTGCATGCACGAGATCAGGTCTGCCATGGCTTGGAACTGAGCTTCAGGAGGAAGGCTCTGGCCTGAGTAGAGTCAAGGATTGCTCCAATGAACTCTATGCATTGTACAGGCATTAGGGTTGATTTTTTTCTCGTTTATCAACAGGTCCAGGCTGCAACAAGTGGAGCAAACCAGATCGAGATATCAACGCACCTGATCTCAGGACCGACCCTTTATTAGCCAGTCATCGAGGTACGGATAAATTTGCACCTCATGTCACCTCAGGTAAGTGGCCACCAGTGCTATTTACTTGGTAAACGCTCTCGGGGCTGACATGAGACTGAAGCGCAGCGCTGTGAATTGAAAATGGCGGTGGCCCAAAACAGAGGAAACGCCTGTGCCCCAAGGAAAGTAGAAATATGGAAGTGTGTGTCCTTCAAGTCAAGGACAGCAAATCAGTCTCCCGGATCCAGGGAGGGAATAATGGAAGCCAGAGAGACCACGCAAAACTAACTTCTTGAGAGATTTGTTGAGGAGAAGCAGGTCCAGAATGGGTCTGAGGGCCCCTTTTGCTTTTGGGATTAGGAAATAATGGGAGTAGAACCCCTTACCCCTCAAGTCTGGAGGGACCTCTTCTACTGCCCCCAGGCGTAAGAGGCTCTCAACTTCTGGAAGGAGGAGTTGCTCGTGAGAAGGGTCCCTGAAGAGGGAAAGGGAAGGGGGGCAGTAGGGAGGGTCGGCCACAGGGTGTAGCCCGAAGATGATATGTTGAGCAACCAACGGTCCGAGGTCAGCCGCAATCAGGAGGACCAGAAGGGGTGCAGGCGGTTGAGGAAAGAGCAGGGGGGTGGATTCTGGAAAGTGACTGGGGCATCATCTTCGGGCGCATCCTCAAAATGCCTGCTTCTGGCTTCCTTGGCCTCTGAAAGAATCAGGATGGGCAGAGGAACGGAAAGACAAAGGGCGATGCCATTTAAATCCTTTGTCTCTGTCCTCCTTTTTGTAGGAGCTGGACCAAAGGATACCCCAGGACCTCAATGGAGGCAGAGGCGGTGGGGGACGGAAAGGCTTTCTAGCCTGCTGAGGGGTGTGTAGGCCCAAGGAGCTGAGGGTGGTCTTTAAGGCCATGGAGCCGTGCATCGGTCAGCTCCGAAAAGATCTCTGATCCCTCAAATGGAAGGTCTTGAACAATAGTCTGCATCTCCTGGGAGAGCGCAGAGGACTGTAACCAGGAGCTGCACCTCATGATCACCGCAGAAGTGACCACCCTGGCTACTGAATCCAAGGCCATATGGAGGGTGCCTCTTACCACCGCTCTGCCCTCATCCACCAAGGCGGTGAACTCCTGGGCTCGGTCTTGTGGGACTCCTTGAATTTGCTGATGGAGTCCCACAGGTTGAAGTTGTACCTGCCTAGCACGGCCTGATGGTTAGACATGCGAAATTGCAGGCTGACTGTCAAATAAATTTTCCTGCCAAACAAGTCCAGCCTCTTGACATCTATTTTTCAGTGTGCCGCTTGCCTAGCCCTTTTGTTGATGGCGGACACAACCAGGGATCCCACTGGAGGGTGGGTGACAGGTACTCAAAACCCTTTGCGGAGACATAGTACTTCTCTTCCGCCTTCTTAGAGGTAGGCAAAATGGAAAAGGGGGTCTGCCATAATTATTTAGCAATTTTAAGGACCCCTGGAGGGATGGGCTGTGCAACCCAGGCCAGGGTAGTAGAGGATATGACATTAAAGAGGTCGTCAGATTCCTCCGCTAGCTCCTCGACCTCCAAGTTCAGGTTGGCAGCCACCCTTTTGAGCAGGGCCTGGTGCTCCTTGAAATCATGCGTGGCACCGTTCGCTTGTGAGGGGCCTGCCACTGCTTCATCTGGAGACGATGAAGATGACTTCACAGCAGGGGGAAGGGCAGCTTCCCCTTGCTCATCCCAGGATGGCTCCTGGGGTGTCGGGCCCACTGTGTCGCACCCACATCTGATTCGGCACTGTGCTCTGACTCAGGTGCTGGAGGCGGCTTGTCCAATGCGGCCTGGGAGGAACAGTGGGAGTATGGGACTGGCCTAACAGGTACACCCCACGGGCTCCAGTGCTGCCTCTGAATGGGCCATTTCCCCTGCCTCCACGCCACCACCGCAGGAACCGCGCTGGTCTCGCCTTTTATAGTTGACGGTCTGAACTCCCCTTCAGACTCAGACCATTGCCTGTTCGGTGACCAGGGCAGAGCCATAGATGCCTGCATCTGCCGACGGACCCTCATCTGCAACTGGCAAGGAGAGGGCGAGGACTGGTGCCTGCCCAAAGAGTGGTACCGGGGAGCTGGAGACGGGTGCCGCAACCGGGAACAATCCCGCACCGGGGGGATTGACACCTGGGAGACCGCCTAAGTGATATAGATCTGCACCATGGTGAACTCTGGCTGGAAGCCAGACGGTACGATGGGTACGGGGATCGGCGTTGTGACTCAGGTGTTCCATGCCTTGCAGGCAGAGACCTTGGCAGCAGGGACCTGTGTCTTCTAACTGGGGACCCAGGCCATGGTGATGGGGATCAACGTCTATGGACCAGGGATGCGCTGCTGCTTTAGGGGGCAGTCCCATAACTGGCTTGCCCATAGATGCTGGGGCTTTGGTTGGTTCCATCGCATGGCTTGGTGTCTGTGATGGTGGCTGGCCTACATCCTCTTTGGCCACCGGGCCCACTCCAGGCACAGATGACCCTACTAGGGGATGGGACCCCATGCCGCTCCCAGGAGTCAGACGTGGGTCCCTGGCTGGACTGGGAGGTCTGACCGCAGCAGTACCCCTGAGCAGCTCCGGTGCAGGTACGTGGCCTGACATAGGTCCTTTGCCCGAAGCCCCCTTTTTCTGTGGTGCTGGTGGGCTCACTGACTTCAACTACTTCTTAGGTACCAGGGAGGGGGAACAGTGTTGGGAGGGTGGCAGTGGTACACTGCGTGCCGACGCCAAGGTGCCGGGCATGGAGTCCGATTGGGACGGCTCCAAGGTAGGACAAAGCGCAGCCTTCATGAGGAGAACCCTCAAGTGGATACCCTGCTCCCTTTGAGTTCGAGGGCGAAATTTTTGCAGATCCTGCATTTGTCCTTTCTGTGGGACTGCCCCAAACACTTTAAATAGCTCTCGTGGGGGTCGCTAGTGGGCATCGGCCATCTGCACACTGAGCATGGCTTAAAGCCTGGGGAACGAGGCATGTCCCGCTTTGACGCAAAGTCCCAGCCAAGACTCTCAACGCCTAAACAACTACCCTAACACACAACTTAAAGATCTATGTACCTAACAACTAACACAATAGACTGTAAGAACTGCTAATGCTCTTGCGACCAACCAACCATCACAGGCAGTAAGAAGGAACGGACGGGGCGTAGAGTCAGCAGTGCCTAATATACCAACACATGAGCACACCACTCAAGAGGGCGCTACAGTCGACCCTATGGGTACTGCTATGGCAAAAATCTCTGACAACTGTGCACATGGGCACGCACACGCCTAGAATGGAATCTACATGAGCAAGCACTCGAAGAAGAAGAATATTTGCCTGTGGCATGGTCAGCCGTACATATGGGATCTCTGTGTCATCAAAAATGTCCAACTTCAGATATGGTAGCATAAAGCTATGCTAAGTCTCACAATAGGGCAATCCTTTATAACCAAAAGTCCATGTACCTTTGGGAGGCTGTCCTGAATGTGGTTACTGCTGAGAATGTGAAAGCCTAATTTTCTGGTGAATGCACAGCACATTGAGATCCTTAGATAGAAGGGGCTATAGAAGTGCAAATAATATATTTATTTGATTTATAAAGTGAAACTATTTCATGCTGGAGGTTGAGATATTTTTCCATCATGTCCTCCCACCCCCATCACACTCCAACAAAGCAAGTTTTAACATCCCATTTGTTCCCTTTTCCCTCTTCCATTTCTGCCTGTTTATTCACACTGCTCTTTATGCATAGAGTGACCTCCCCTGATCAACAAGCAGCTACGCTCTTCCTATTCAAATCCTTCCATAAAAATTGTGCTTCTCGCACAGAGCTTGTAAAAAAAAAAAAGTGAGATCCTTATTTATTATTTGTATTATAGTAATACCTAGAGGTCCCATCATGCTAGGTACTGTACAGACACAGGGGCTCTCTTCCAAAGAGCGAATAATCTAAAAAGGCAGGATAAAGGAAGCATTATCTCTATTTTATGGATAAGAACTATATTATGAGAGAAATCAAAACAAAAACCTCTAAGCTGTCCAGTTCATCCTGTCTTCTCTGCAATTATCTTTTAGACTCTAAGCACTTGGGAGCCAGGATTCTTTTTATCATTCTCTTTTGTACAGCACCAAGTGCACTGTCAGTACCAAATTCATTATTAATCATAAATAATAAGCAGCATAACAGGAACTCTGTAAAATGACACTGTGTGCTTCCATTATTTAGTCTCACAGTGAGTCAGCATCAACTGTGCTCAAGCTTACAAATCAACAGATGATTTATTTTACCGACTGTACCAGAAACTGCCTGGAATCTGAAAATCCAGTGGGGCTCTTCTGTCTCTTACACCATCTCCAGCAATAGAAGATATTCAAGACTGAATGTTTCCTTTATAGCAGTGCATCTATATAGAGAAGACAGATGCTGCCAGTTTGCTCGTTTTATTTCACAGCATACTGGAGAAGACAGCTTCTGTGTTTGCTACAATTTGTTCTAACTGGAAATAACATGCTGAAATTAGGGGAAATTGACAAAGTGCCATTCCATTTGCTCTGATCACTAAAAGATATCAAAGTTGCAGATGTTGTGGGGGAAAACATAACACACTAGGCTTTTACAGAGAATGGACACAGGAAATTTAGAAGAGAGGTGGAAATTAATCTCACACTCCTGGTGGGGCAGAGGAAGGGATAGACCTAAGCTGCAAAATTCACAGTCAAATGTGAACTTCCCCAAAGATCAGGATGCTCAGATCTGTGGATCTGATTAAGGTGCATGTCTACTGGAAACAGTGCGATGGTGCAGACAAGACTGATTGGTTAAGATGCTAGAAAGGATCAAGTTGTTTAACCAGGAATTTCAATTCAGTTTGAAGCTAGTATTTCCCTTCAGAATGTTTGTCTAGGGTTGTTTTTTGTTTGTGTTGTAGTTATATAGACTATCAGAGAGGAGGGGTTTAATCCTAGAATAATCTGTCGTTTACTTTGCTGATTTCAGACTTTGATAGGAGATCCTTAATTGCTAGCAACATGCTGTGAAATAGGATATGGTGAACCCATTATCTTCAGTACTAGCTGAAATAAGCATCTGTCAGGAGTGGGTTGTAATAGTATTTTCAGTGTGTTTTTTATGGAGGTGTGCAGGATAGAAAGTGCGATGATCCAGCATGCTGAGGGCTGTTCCTGAGATTGGATTTTGGATCCATGTGATCTAGTTGTAGTTTTAATTAGCATTATGTTTTAGGGGTCCAACATGTGAGTTCACACAAGTGCATTAGGGAGCAATTACATCTGGGAACAAAGGGAAAAGAATTAAAAACTAGACTCGGTTACTTTGTATCACACAGTAAATCTGAATATGAATCTCTTGTGGTTATTGAAAGAAAGATAGTAAGTGATCATAAGAAGGGTATCTGGTGCATAAAACACAATGTATGCTGTGGCTAAAGCTGGTATTTATTTTTACTAGAAGGACTATTACAAGTACAAAATCTAATGCTGTGGAGGGGAGGAAATGTTCAATATGATAAATGACTGACTGGAAGCACATTAATGAATTACCAAATCAGTAAAATAATCTGGTATTTCTGGTTTGTCATGAGCATTCTAATAATTTTTTTAAACCAGTTATGGTTCAATGGTAACATTGAAAGACACACGGTCCTCTTTAAAAATAAAATAAAATAAAAATAAGTAAATAAATTAGTCTGAAAAACGTTTAACTAAACTAGTGTTAAGCACCATCTAAGATCACTACAAGTGAAAGATTAGGAGGGAAAATTCTCTATTTTTTCCATTTTATTTACTTTGTGCATTTGACAGCACTGTGTGTTTAGCTAAGTTCCCTAGTCAGTTTCCTTGTTTGCATGGGTCTTTCAGTTAACAGTGGAAAGGGGGAAAAGAAAAAAAGCATTTAAACATACAAATGTGGCTGTAAAGCCAATAAATAAATTGTCTGGGGGACTCAGAGGCAAGTAGAGAACCTGAAAATACTTTCAAGTCACTTTTTGGAACTGGATAGATCTTAAGTTGACTGTCCGTATGGGAAAGTTTTAACTTTACGTGCAACTATAAATCAGAAGGACTATACAAAAATCAGCCTTTTTTCTCCCCACACAGCAGATTAATTCCCTGTATGTGTCTGGAGTCACACTGGCTCATTTTACTGACAAAAACAAAGGCTTCAGCTTCAGAAAGTGCAAAATGCTTGATGTGCAGATGCCAGTCTAGCTTGGAGTACTCAGTTTTGCACATGCTTCTCTAGTGACCAAAGTATGTGCAAGTTTTCCGAACTTGAGTCTAAGTGTTTCCTTCTGCTAGATGTATGGGCCATGCAGGACTATTACAGAACAAGGTGAAGACTATTCTGCCTCGTGCATCAACAGCAAAATTGTCCAGTTGCATGTTTTTTATCTTTGGTGATGCTCATTTCATCCTCTCTTGCAAAACTCCTCTTTTTCCCCTTCTGTCACTGTCATGAAACCTGCACTAAGAACTATCCCTAACAGGCAACTCCCTATAACCAGCCACTTGCCCCTGTGCAACATAATCTTGTGTAACCACTGAAAGCCAACCTCTGCTTGGAAACTGGATTTTGCTGGTCCCTTTGGTGATTGCCTTAGGTAGATTTCAATGGATGCCATTTGGTCATTCTGAATAAATTATAACACTGTCTCTTCTACAGCTAAAGATGGGCATGGCAAGTATTATTAACCCCATTTTACAGATGGGGAAATGAGAGATTAAGGGCACAAAGGCACAAAATTTGTACTGTTTTAATATGCAAGACTATAAATATGTTTTAATTATGTAAGAATATAAAGCAGTACAATCCTCCTAGTATAAACTGCATCCACATTGGTACAAAGGTGTTTTATACCAGTGTAGCTATTCCTATATGAGAAGTGGAATAAACAATTCCCATATAGGGCACCTTTATACTGCTGTAATTGCACCCACACTAGGGCTTATTCAGGTATCGTACATCAGTAAAAATTTACACCACTAACCAAAAAGTTTATACTGGTATAAAAGTTGTATGTAGGCCAGGCCTAAGTGACTTGCCCAAGGTCACAGAGTTGATTCATAGAACCAGGAACATAAATAGAGCCTCATGTTTTTTGTAAATGCAAAACACCACAAAAACAAAAAAACAATGTAAAAAACTAGATAAAGTGCTGCTCACTCAACTCTGGCCCAGCTGCCCCTCTGTCATGATGACAGAAAAGTAACTGGGCCAAGCCTGAACAGTGCTGTGCCCCATGTGCCAGGTCACAACATCTGCGGCAAAGCAGCTGCCACTATGGAGTGAGTGCAGTGGGGGGGGCGGGAGGGCTGGGGGAGTTCACTCTGTAAACTTCCTCCCGAAGCCTTCCACCTGCCCCAATGGGAGGATTACCCCTCCCCCTCAGGGCAGGATCCAACCCCCCCCCCCCCGAGTGGATAAAATTGATAAAATAAAACAACACGAAATTCCTGAAAAATAAAACAAAAAAGGAATGTCACAGGGCTCTAAATATAACCCAAAGGTCCTGAAACACAATCTCTCTCTTTCATACCCTCCCTCCCACTACTCCAATTCCAACTGATAGGCAACATGCCCAGAGACCTTATTCTGGAAGGTTGTTACTGTATTCATCTCAATGGCAATATTTTTTAGGGAGTACGGAATGATAAATGTTCAACTTTTCAACCTTATCAGTGTCTTTTTAGTGTTATTTTGATTAAAATATACGTTTTAAAATATACGTTTTAAAATCCCACCTATAGCTCTTTAAAAACAACACAGAGAAACAGGGCTAGTTTGGGTTACTAGCTGGGTTACCAGTGTTAAGAACAGCAATCTAGAAAGGGTACTGAGTGTTTTTCTTAATGATATTGGGCTAAACTCTGGTCTCAGTGATACTGGTGCACATTCAGAGAGTAACTCCACAGAAGTCAATCTGTGTATGTAGCAGCATAACTAAGAGCAGAATTTGGTCCATGGGACTTTTTCCAGATTTGTTCTCCAAAGCAAACCTCTCCCGTCATGCAGCCTCAACTGAAAGGAGCTTATGAGCCTGATCCTCAGATGGTGTAAATTAGCACAGCTCCAATTTTCACCAGCTGAGGATCCAGCCCTATAAGTTTTCTTGCCCCCACCACCACCCAGGTTTGGAATTTTTCTTTGAAATGTTCCAGCTTCTCCTTTACTGCACGAAAAGCAGTGGAGGATGGATTAAAAACAATAAAAAGCTACTAAAAGCCGATACATAAAACTCATCACTTGGTAACGAGTTTCTGTTGGATCACAAGGCCTGTGCTTTGTCCCTGCAAGACACAGTCAATGACTTTTGCAAAGTTCATTCCCTATAAGCCCAGCACATACCAAGGTTGAAATTATTCCCCAAGCTACTCACTGAAATCAACATTAGTGCACATCGGTGGGGTTACACAGCTGTAACAAAAGCTGAACTGTGCTCCAGAATTGGAGTGGGGAGCAGTTTACATATATGGGAAGGTGTGATCTGGAGGGTGTAACAACAAACAGGAAAAATCATAGGTTTGATGACAGGCGGATGGATTGCTGTCTCTTGCCAAATCTCCTTTCCCAAGATGCAAACCAACAGATATACCCTCCCATCATCCCACCCCATCAGCTGTAGAAATCCTCTCTGATCCCTCCTGAGAAAGACAACTAGTTTGATAAACTCACTTGCATAAACAGTTTTGTGGATAGCAAATACCAAAGGAACTTCAGAGACCACATCCTCTTACCTTTCTTTGCGGCTACCCAACTTGCGGGCTGTGTATTGATCCCCATAGTCTACTAGGGAAAGGTGACGTGAAAAGACAGTAACTTTGTTGCCTATAAACAAATCTTCTAGGTGTAAGTCATCATATTTTGTGCGTTTCAGAAAGGTGCGACGGTTCTTCACATCATACTGCAAAGAGAAGAAAGATCACCAAGCAGTTAAAAAGAGTGGTTAAACAATGAGCAAATTAAAAATAAATTCTATTCAATTTTAGAACAGCCTCAAAAGTATTATGGGATCCAGTGAGGTTGCTAGATTCACTGAATTTCTAACCCTTTGAGTTTGCACGTACAATAGAGAAGGTCATGAGATGAAGCCAACTGTTATACATTTGTTCCATTTTAACTGTCAGCCGGTGACACTGGGAGTCCCCTCAATACCAGCTGGCGGGGGGCATAACATACTGTAATTCACATCTGGCCTGACATGCTCATTGCCCCCAACATACTGGTGTCAAAGTGTCATGTAAGGTACCATGTACAAAATCCTAGTAATGTCAACTCAGTACTTAATCTTTCTGAGGAAAATGCAGTAAGTTCCACGAAGTTTACTGGGTGAGCTGTCAAAGCATCAGAGGAGATCTTAAAAGCAACAGTTTCCTTTCAGCTGCGTGCAGATATTAAAAATCCCAAGGCACTTCTGTAACTGTAGGGGTCTGGCCTGCTGTTCTCAGCCAAAACTGCCCCTTCCCACCCTTATATACCATGTGCCACTCTCCACGACAATGCTATACCAACCATCAGATTTTGTGAAACTTTTGCCCATTTTTAGAACCAAACTGAATCTTTTTGATAATCTGAAGTGTTTGGGAAGTTTAGACTTGAAATTAGACAAAGGATTCTAACCGTCAGAGGAGTGAACTTTTGGAATAGCCTTCCAAAGGAAGCAGTGGGGGCAAAAGATCTATCTGGCTTTAAGATTAAACTCGATACATTTATGGAGGAGATGGTATGATGGGATAACATGATTTTAGTAATTAATTGATCTTTAAGTATTCATGGTAAATAGGCCTAATGGCCTGTGATGGGATGTTAGATGGGGTGGGATCTGAGTTACCCAGGAAAGAATTTTCTGTAGTATCTGACTGGTGAATCTTGCCCATACACTCAGGGTTTAGCTGATCACCATATTTGGGGTTGGGAAGGAATTTTCCTCCAGGGCAGATTGGAAGAGGCCCTGGAGATTTTTTGCCTTCCTCTGTGGCATGGGGCACGGGTCACTTGCTGGAGGATTCTCTGCTCCTTGAAGTCTTTAAACCACGATTTGAGGACTTCAATAGCTCAGACATAGGTGAGAGGTTTTTCGCAGGAGTGGGTGGGTGAGATTCTGTGGCCTGCGTTGTGCAGGAGGTCAGACTAGATGATCATCATGGTCCCTTCTGACCTTAGTATCTATGCATCTCTCTCCCATTTCCAAATTCTGACTGGAATCAATAGAAGTCTCACAGGACAGCCTGCTCTTGTGAAATTCACAGCCCAATTCTGCATACTTAAAAGGTCAAAATAGTTCTGAGAAGCACTCATTTTGGTAAGGATTGGGTGGGCTACCTCACTCTGAACTTTTTGAGGTTCCTCATCACTATTCAGAATGAAACTCTTCTTAGTTCTTTGCATTAGTTGACATCCTATATTCTAATAGTTGATGAGATGGTAAAATAATAAAACAGTCCCTTGAATTCTGCTGTATAGTATTGCCTGACTTGTTCAAGAGTTGTATTTTCAGATGTAAGTAAATCAATAATCTTCAAAACCCTGACACTTGCATATTTCCTAGCCCAGTTCAACCCTAGCAGAGGAAAAAATGTGTTCCAGTTATTTTGCACTCCTTTCCAAGTCGTCGACGTAACACGGATGAAAAAAGCCTGAAGATGGCATTTCCTCATCTACCTGTTTGTGGTTTATTTTTTGGCATGGATGCCTGGATATATTTATAAACCCTATTTTTAAAAAAATGACGAGCCACAAAGTTGGTAAACAATAGATCAACATTACTTAGATTTGGTAAATACAGCTTGCAGTTTTATCTCTCTCTCTCCACACGCATACTTTGCCTGAAGAAGCAAGTTTAGCGGAAATGAAATAATGTCTGCTAACAATCTATGTTTTCTTGTGTTTTTTTTAAAAAAAAAAAAAAAAAGTTATAAGCCTTCTCTTATTAAGGCAGTCATCTACATAACTACTATTCCAAGCAATAAATTGTTAAGGATTAACCTGCAAGGTTTCAAATGATGTCAAATTCTGAGAACCAAGCATGAATATTTGCCAACAGATCCAATTTGCTCACAGCACTCCCTGATACCCTTTTCTGTTGTGGGCTACTGGGAGAAGAAACAAAAAAATCCTGCCAAACTCTCCCACAGACAATAGAGGCCACTCCTCCTGCTATGTAGCTGCGTCTCCAATATTTTCACTGCTTCCTCTACCAGTTTCCCCCTTTTCCTCAGGAACAGCCAAGAAGCATAGCATAGTAAGGAAATGGAGGGAAGGAAAGCTGAGAACTAGAAGGCCTCATTTACCCACAATAAGCCCTCAGCAGCTTCAGCCCCACACATGGCATAGGGGTGGTTAAGGAGAGGTTGGTGGGCGGAATCCTTACAGGGAGGGATGAAAAGGTCAAATCATTCATCACCTCCAAAAGGAAATTTGCTTACTAGTTGCCACCTATCCTCTCTCCAGATATGTCCAAGGGAATAACAAGAAACCATCCACTTCCTCAGAAAGACAACAATAGGTAGAGATGAGGCAGAGACCATTGACAGAAGAGGTGATTCAGTGGGGATTGGTACTGGACATAGTTGGGATTTATATAAATTCAGAAGAGCATCCAAATTTTAAGACAGTTGTAAAGGAGTCCCTTACGGTTTGTCTCTTCAATGACTGGAGAACATGTCCACACCCAGTTACTTGCATTGTGTGCCTCCGGCACAGATCCTAGTTCCTTGCTTCTTACAAGGGACCTCTATCCCTTGCGGCCTTCTTAAGTCTCTCTCTGGCAGTTTGCGGTTCTTCCTGTAGGGTTGGGGTGAAGATCTCCTGGATGAGAGTTCCCCCTGTGGCTCCAGGAGTCAGGCCAGCAGTCTACTGCTTTGCAAATACGCTCCTTCCCCTCACCTGACTGCTGTTTCCTCCCTTTTACAGGCCTCCTGCTTATCATGAGTAATTGACAAAGCCGGAGGGGTGGGGAAAGCCCTGCCCCCAGGGCCTCTCTGGCACCTTTCTCATCAGCAAGAGGTCCATACACCCCATCACAACACCTGTCCAAATTGATCCCAAAATCTGAACAGCAGAGTGTGACACATGGCCAGAAAGCGTTAAACATCCCGTAAAACAAAATGACTCAAATTCAACCGTTAAAGATGTGTGGGGAGAGAATGTTTGTGTTTTTACATATATATGGGTAGTGGTCAACAATGTAATCAACAGTCCCTGTCTATGCTGTATTCTGATAATTCAGAGATCAAAAGAACATCCTAGCATTTAAATGAATTGTAAACGCAGGATATCACTGTATTCATCTCTCTTTGAAATGTATAGCAAATTATCTGTGAATGGTGGAAAAACAGGCAGTTGCCTTATGTTAATTGGTATAGCTAAGTACTGGTGATGGAACCGCTTCAAAGTTGTCCTAATTACCTATTGTTCCCCAAGGTACTGCGATTTGTCAAAGGCGGCTTGAAACTGTATAAAAGATCCCTGGGTCCTGATCCTGTTTATCTCAAATCTGCTTAAGCTTCATCAGGGGAAGTTTGAGTAGCAAGATGAAATCCCAGTTAAGTTGGTACACCCTGGATATGATACTGGACATTGGACTATAACCTATGGACTAAATTCTAAAAGAACTCTTTGCAACTACAAAGAATCTCTGCTATGAATCTCAACCTCAAGAATTGAACTCATGTCTGTATATATATTGATCTTTTAACCATACTCTCTCCCTTTTCTTTTTTAATAAATTTTAATTTAGTTAATAAGAATTGGCTGTAGCGTGATTTTGGGTAAAATCTGGAATATTCATTAACCTGAGAGGTAATGTGTCCGATCCTTTGGGATTGGTAGAACCTTTTCTTTTATATGATGAAATAAGATTTTCAGAAATCTTCATCATATTTGACTTGGGTACCTGGATGAAGGCCTGAGGCTGGGTTACTTTAAGGGAACTGTGTTGTTGGTTTCTGGGCAACCGGTGAGGTAATAAAGAAGCTGTATTCTGCTGGCTTGGTAAATTTAAGTATTGAAATATCCACCAGCCTTGAGGATTGACTGCCCCATTCCTTGTAGTTCACCCTGAGTGACCTCAGCTGGCCCCCACTGGGATCCCAGGTCACACACAACTTCTCCCACCATAGGTTATATATGGGCATTTTTGCTTCCCCAGTTCCAATACAGATGGCCAGTTGAGCACCCACTCTGACATGCATGTCTGTGTCAAGTTATCATCAAGTACTGACAAGTGTCAAAATGCAGAACTGTGTGGCTGTTGGGTGTACTAAGAGCTAAGATGATTTAAAACATTTTGGAAATTTTCAGTTTAGAGACCAAATATTTCTATACAGTTAACCTAATTTCACCAGCATCCACAGGAAAGGTTATTGTCACCCCAGGCCTATTAGGACAATTCTCTCTGGATACATTTTCAAATGCTGGCAATTATGCAAGCTTCACAAAATAAATCAATAAATAAGGAGGTTACTCCCTAGGTTCCCCTGAGTTTGTTTAATTTTAGAAACAGAGCAAACAAATTAAAAAATCTCTACATTTTCCATTTCCAAATTAAAACCATACTATGGGCTGCAGCTTGCCAACTTCCAAACTGCGTAGCTGAAAAGTATGCTTATGAGAATATAAAAAGTTTTTACCATTTCAACTGACCCATCTTTCGGATAATACAACAGTTCGTAACGTCGAAAGAGTGAAGCGTTTGGGTCATACCATTCTGCAATGAAAGCAAATCTGTCGTCTTGACTCTGGAAAAGAAGCAGTCATACACAGAATCATTGCATTAAATTTATGTCCCAAAGGGAAACACACTAGTGAACATGCTTCAGCATTGTGAGTAAGAGCACTACTATCTGCTCACCAAGGGTGACAGCATCATTTAACTTCTGAATCGACTTTGATCTCAAAGGAAGCCTCTTAGAAACGTGGAGTTGGCCTTCTAAATAAGTATATATTGTTCTAGTCTTACCTACACTACAAAAAAATCAATCATGTTGAGAGGTCCAGTTACAACACAGCTACCGTCAAATTCGAGTTCAGTCCCACCTACAATGCATGATGGAACCGTTAGGGAGGCAATTTCACCCTCTCAATTTTCTGAGGTCAAACTCATCTGGGCCTGCTACCTTACCCACTTTCAATTGCTATAAAACGTTTATCTGCTGATAGCTAACCACAGAACCTTTCCAAATTTCACAACATAGCCCAGAGGAAAACATATCCTTCTCTTGGTGGTGGTGACAATGAACGACACCTTATAATACAAAGATAAATTCACTCAGGCTAGGGAAATATTAGCGTAATCTATAACTTAATCTCTTACTATCTGTAAGAGGCCTGTGCACCTCAGCCCCATCTATAACTAATTTCCTATGAGTGGGTAGGGATAGCCGGGTTACAACATTTCTGAAATTAACCAAATTTAGCTGGATGTGCAGGACTTCATCACTGCTCACAATCTTACCCATTTAAGCCCTTGGATCCAAGGCACTGGAGAAAGGAAAAGAGTCTTGAACGTTTTCCAGAACATAGGTAGACCTCAATTTTGAGATGTTGGCACTAGATGATTTTCAGAGGTGGCAATGACTGTCCCTCTAGCACCTGACTGGCTCAATGTGGCAGCCTCACCAAAAGTGGGTCCAGAAGGATGCCTTAGGTTGAATCTGGCATTGAAGGTTTGATTTGCTCACTGAGGAGGTTTAGAAGTGAAAGACCCTCCTTCATTAAGAAGGCTTGGAGCCAAGTTTGTATTTCTATACTGACTCAGGGTGTGAAAATCTGACCGCAAATCAGGAGAATGAGCAAGAAGAATGGCATTGCCAGGCACATGAGGCACTAGCTGTGCACAGACTCCAGTAAAAAGGAAAGACAAAATGCACACCTCAAACCTTGGCCTGTGGGTTTGCTGTAAAGCCCAGAACAAAGACAACGCCAGTTTGGGATTCAAACTGCACAATGATGTGGGAAGAGTCTCAAACGAACCTAAACTACCTAAAAACCTAACTACCAAGAACTATTTACAGATAAAAAATTGGCAAGAAGTCTGGTTTAAAACCTAACTCCAGAGACAGAGAGGTTCCTATGTCCATAGCTGGTTGCCAAAAGGAAGAAACTGAGGTGCTTTGGATTGCACGGATATTTTATAACTTCAGCTCTGAATGTTTAGTACTGTGAAAGGGCAATACCAAAGGGTGCTGCTTTCTAAAAGTTTCAGAGTTCTCGTGCTGGTGGACACATGCTACAAGTGGAAATATACAGAGGCCACCCTATGGTAAGTGGTAACACTTCGTAACAACTGTTTACCAGTTCTGTAGTCCAACAATGGTAATAAGATGATCAGTTTGCTACTACCGGGGGGGAAACAAAGAGAAACCTGCAGGCATTTCATATGCTTCTTCAAATGATTATTTTATTTTTACTTCATAAATAAAGTATTTTTAACAAACATTTGGAATTGCAGGGGGTGTTGGATGCTGTTTGATTAGTTATACAGTTTCAATTCAACACTGCTAGAGACAGACCTGAATTAAAACCCGAGAGCTATACATCCCTGATCTTTGGGGAAATTCAGGTCTAGATTCTGGGGCTCAACCATTGCTCTCTAACATAAATGCTTCCAAACTCTGTGCATAATTGGATAAGAACATTGCAACTCAGTCCAATCTCTGAACAATGCAAATATTTACAATAAAGAGAAATTCAGAACTACAATAAACTGATTCCCCCCCCCCAAGTACTCACCCCCATCCCTGCCCCTCTCCCCTACCCCGCCCCTGAGCCCCATTCCAACCTTTTTGAGCTTTCTACATCGATAAGAAGCAACAGTTCTACTGTTGCTCAGTTGATACTGGTAAAAGAACATGTCCTTTAAATAGTCAGCACACTGAAACAGCTGATGGTATTCAAACAAAGTAGCCTAGTGCAAGTCATTTCCCACTGCTGCAAAATGTGTTATGTATTGCGTCATTGTGTCTCATATTACATCCAGCCTTCAGAGGAAAGCTCTTCCTAGTCAACTGGTTTAAACAAAAAATAAGTGCTTCTAAATTGCCAATATAAGAGGATGGGTAACTGAATGTCATTACCATCTGATGTGTGTCAGTATTCCCTGTGAAATAAGTTGTCAGTTTTATTCCGGTTCCAAGTGGACAGATGTCCACTAACTGTCTCCCTCATTTGCATTCTCAGTAGAAAAGACATGAACTGCACTCCCCTCTCACCATTAGAGTAGTCCCTCTACTTTAAGGTTGAGACATGTTAGAGGAAAGCTTGCACACACTGCCACTGCTTGTGTGATTCTCGCTCCATGGAACAGAGATCTTCCAACTCCAAGGCTGTCGAGCCTGCACTTCTCACTCCCCCCACATGCACATTTGTGTTTTCCTTTTGACAGCCCTACGCCTTTGTTTTTAATGTCTCTCATTTAGTTCATCACTATTCCTTTTCGGCCTCTACTTCTGGGAGAAGAGGGAGCATGTTTCAAGGATCCCACCCCTCTAGAAAGCTCAAACAGGCCATCCCCTTTCACTTTTATACACTTTTTTTGAAGTCTAACACATATATATCATATAAAAGATTAAGATTTTCAAGTTGGCACTAAGTAGGACTTAACTTTCAAATTTTGGAAAACAGTGGCATTTCAGTTGTGTCAAACACTGCCCGCTAAGCAGTGGAACAGAATAAATGCATATCAGCTTCTAGAGCAGTGCAGAAGCGTGAAGGGTCTGGTCCTGCTCCTGCTCCTACTTCTACTTAAGTCAAGGATAAATTGTCCCAAGAGGAAGGTCATTAGACTGCTGCATGTGGGCCAGAAACTATCAGCATTAAAGAAAATGATCACTGGTAGGCAATTTGCTGCATTTATATTTTTTTCCCCTCCTGCTCCCAGACAGCATGATGTGATGTCCCTATTGGGACATCACTGCTAATGCTACTAAGTGTTAGATACTGAAAATACAATCCAGACAACAAAGCTAGCACTTTAGAAGCTGGCCAGTGGCAGCATATGTACAGCTAGACACAAAAAACATTACTAGGATCTAAGGCAGCGTCTCTCAAATGCGGCCACCATGGCCACATGAGTGCCACCAGGGGCTTTTCTTGTGGCCACAGCCTCCTGGGCTGTGATTGTGGGGGGGAAGAGGCAAAGTAGCAGCCATTCCCACTCCCTGTTGCTCCTGGATGCCCTACCTTGGTGCTGACACCTGGGGCACAATGCGGAAGGACCAGGCAGCTGGTGAGTTCCCACCTTCCCAGGGGCAGTGGGGCTCAGACTTTGGGCTTCAGCCCTGGGGTGGTAGGCTCTGGCCGAGAGGTTTCAGGCTCAATCCCCAGGCTCCAGCTGCACAGTGACAGGCCCCAGGCTCCAGCTGCAGGGCTTCAGGCTCCAGCCCCGCACTGCCTCCCCCACTTGTCACCCTACCCCCATCCAGGGCTTAAAATTTGTCCCCAGGCTTGGCAGGACTGAGTAAATCTGCTGTGAAAAGTGATATTAACAAACATACAAGTATTACTTTTCACAGCAGACTTACGAGCTAGCAATAAATACATTACAATGATTTGGACGTGTATATGTGCATATTTGTGTTTTTCCTAAAGCTGATTAACTATTTTAGGAAAAAGTGAGAGTGTGGTCACCAGCAAGAGTTGTTGGCCACACTCTGAGGCCACCAAAAAAATTGTTCTGAGAACCCCTGACCTAAGGCTTCAATTCAGCAAGCCATTTAAGCAGAGGTTTAAATCCCAGCGAATTCAATGGGATTTAAAGATGAACCTCAGCACGTTACTGAATCAGGTCCTAATATGAGAAGCAATGGGAAAGAATGAGATAATGAAGAATAATTCCACAACTGAACTACATTATCGAGTTTGCAGCTTTGTTTTCAAAAACATATGAGGAGTGTAGTATAGTAGACCGTGTTGTCTAACAGAGAGAGCCCTGGACTGGGACTCAGGAGACCTGAATTGTGTTCCCAGCTCTGACACTAACTGCTGAGTGACCTTGAGCACTCATCTCACCTCTCTATGGCTCAGTTTCCCCACCTGGAAAATGGGTTTAATGATACAGATCGCCTCTGTAAAGTACTTTGTGCTCTACTGATGAAAAGTGTCATATAAGAACTAGGTATTATTTATTAACCCTTTAACACTCTATAGTGATGCTGGAAAGAGAACAAATAAACTTGCTTGAATAATTTGCTTGAGTCGAAGCAGGACAAGTCACTTTATAGTTTAGGTTGCAGTGAATTTCCATGTGGCCTTCTTTGAACATCCTTTACCATGTTGTTTTGATTCTTAAACAAACAGTGCCAGTTTTAACAGCTGAATAATGATCTATGAATAAGAACAAACAGTAAAGTCACATGGTTATTAATCAGAGCCATCTTTGTATTAATACTGCACATAGCTGTATCTTTCATTACTGCAGGTCTGTAAAATAAATTAGTCACTAGAGATATGCTGCCAATTTTCATTTTACTACAACCCTGAAAATTTCCACCTCAAGTTTCCTCAGGCAAATGAATTTTTAACAATAAAAAAATAAAAAAAAAATAGATTTTTCATTATAGTCATCAGCATCTTCATGGGGAAGTTGAGCAAATCAACTTTTTGCCTGGACTGGTCAATTTAAATGAGAATTCTGCAAGCTATTTCAACATGATATTGATTTTAAAGTGCCTGAAGTAAATTGTATAAAATTTTGAACAGGTTGTCTATTAATCATTTATATTTATTATTCAGCAGATATTTATTGCAGGCCATCATTGGTTGTTCAGCTGAATGGCAAAAATGACTATCCCTCAGCATGCATCTTTAACACGGTGCCCACGGCAAGGTAAAAAAGTAATTTTGGTTTGAAAAAAATCACAAGCACTCCCTCACAAAAGAGACTCATTTACAAGTTTAGGAAGCACAGGGTAAAGAACAATTTGAAAGAATTAACATTATTTTAAGGATAGGAAACAGTAAGAGCTAACAGCTCCCTAAAATAACAAAATGGAAATAACGAAGCTTTATCAGCGGTCAGGATTACAATTGCTTCTGTGCATACTACACATAAAATTGTCATGAAGAAGACATGGGGGTTAGATAGGGGGCGGGAGCCGGGCCATGCCTGGCTGTAGGGAGAGGCACAGCCTCCCCTAACCGGCCCTCCATACAATTTCAGAAACCCGATGTGGCCCTCAGGCCAAAAAGTTTGCCCGCCCCTGATTTAGCTAATAGCATAGAATACACTTCTAAAGTTTGCAGACAATACCAAGCTGAAAGGGGTTGCAAGTGCTTTGGAGGATAGGATTAAAATTCAAAATGATCTGGACTAACTGGAGAAATGCTCTAAAGTAAATAGGATGAAATTCAATAAAGGACAAATGCAAAGTGCTCCACTTAGGAAGGAACAATCACTTGCACACATACAAAATAGGAAATGACTGTCCAGGAAGGAGTACTGCGGAAAGGGATCTGGGGGTCATAGTGAATCACAAGCTAAATGTGAGTGAACAGTGTAACACTGTTGCAAAAAAACTAAGCAAACATCATTCTGGAGTGTATTAGCAGGAGTGTTGTAAGCCAGACATGAGAAGTAATTCTTTTGCTCTACTTCGTGCACCGCGCTGATTAGGCCTCAGCTGGAGTATTGTGTCCAGTTCTGGGCGCCACATTTCAGGAAGAATGTGGACAAACTGGGGAAAGTCCAGAGAAGAGCAACAAAAACGATTAAAGGTCTAGAAAACATGACCTATGAAGGAAACTGGGTTTGTTTAGTCTGGAGAAGAGAAGAGGGGACATGCTAAAAGTTTTCAAGTACATAACAGGTTGTTACAAGGAGGAGGGAGCAAAATTGTTCTCCTTAACCTCCAAGGATAGGACAAGAAGCAAGGGGCTTAAATTGCAGCAAGGGCAGTTTAGGTTGGACATTAGAAAAAACTCCCTGTCAGGGTGGTTAAGCACTGGAATAAATTGCCTAGGGAGGTTGTGGAAACTCCATCATAGGTGTTTGTCTAATCTTAAAAACCTCCAGTCAGGGATGGTTCAGATCAGTGGCTCTCAACCAGGACTCTGATTTGTTTTGCGTACCTCCAAGTTTCACCTCACCCAAAAACTACTTGCTTACAAAATCAGACATAAAAATATAGAAGTGTCACAGCACACTATTACTGAAAAATTGCTTTCTTTCTCATTTTTAGCATATATTATAAAGTAAGTCAATTGGAATATACATATTGTGCTTACATTTCAGTGTAGAGAGTAGTATAAACAAGTCATTGTCCCTATGAAATTTTAGTTTGTACTGATTTCACTAGTGCATTTTATGGAGCTTGTTGTAAAACTAGGCAAACATCAGTTGATGTAGTCCCTGGATGACATCTATGTACCCCCAGGGATGTGTGTACCTCTGGTTGAGAATCACTGGTCTAGAGAATACTTAGTCCTGCCATGAGTGCAGGGGACTGGACTAGATGACCTCTCGAGGTCCCTTCCAGTCCTATGATTGTTCTGAAGACTGAAATCCTCTATCTACAGAGAAAGTACAGCGTGGGCCACTTGCTCCGCAACAGTCCCATCAGTGTGCTTCAAACCCTGACCTGGAGGAGACCCTGTAGAGATGAGAGGAGTGTTCACCATTCATAGCCAATCCTTGGCTTCTGTCGGGATTCCCCAAAAGGGGGTTAATTTACGTGAACACTCGTCCCAAAGGGATTAGACAGAGACAACCACCAATTTATTTCACACAGCCCTCCAAACTTCTAACAGATAGCAGTAACTTTAAGTCATTACTGATCTGGATTAGATTTGACTTGGTGTCCTATACACAAAAGGTTTCACAGCTTTTAACCAATCCCTAAAGACATGCAGTCGTCCTATGAAATATTTTAAATGATTTAGGTAAAAGGTGACATCAATTAGTTGTGAACAGTTCAAGTAAAAACTATTCAGGTAACCCTACATATTTCTCTCTACTTCTCAAAACAAAATTCTCACTTTTTTTAGCCCTTTTAATAATTTCTACTCCACACTCCAAACACACACCATTGCAAAAAAAAAATATTTTTATAACATCTGTTACCACCCTTTTGTAATTCACCAGTAAAACCCAATGGTACAATGAGGACTACTACTCATGATTTTCCCATCAGGGAAACCTTGTTATAGTTATGACAACAAAATTGTGTAGGTGCTTTAAAATTGCATACTAATAGCCTTAGGTTCTCTATATCTATTAAGGTACTTAAACTGCCCTCTCCTCTTAATATCCAAAGGCTTCCAAAGACAAAATCCTGGCCCCATTGAAGTTAATGGAAGTTTTACCACTGGCCTCAATGGTGCCAGGATTTCACCCATGGTATTTAAAGACAAAGAAAAAGATTTATTTTTTCCCACTCTGTAGGAAAAAATCACTTGCTTAGTTGATAGGTTTTGCTTGTTTATATTTACGTACGTGTATGTGAGAGTGAGTGGATGGGTTTGTTGTGTGACTGTGTGCACACATGATGAATTTATTGAGAGAAATATAAATTAAAACCACAAATCTTGCACTTAGTTCTCAGAGTGGTGAAGCCAATGTTCATTGTTAGCTTGAGTGGGACTAACTTGCACAGTCTAGGTTCATCTCTTGTGAAAGTTCTATTTCTTGCACTGACTGGTTGAACGTCTCATCGTCCCAGTGAAATGCAATTATCATGGAAGGTCACGGTCACAGACAAAGAGGTAGTGAGGACCAATCCCAAAGAGGGCTTTCCAGATTAGGATAGGGCTCTGCATTCCCTGTGAAGCCAGTACAGAGAGTTGACTACCAGGAGGTTATGTTCACAATGGGCCACAATCTTGTAGCCAGTCAGGGGAAAGCATTCCTTGCCATCATGGCCATTTGGGTATCCAGCATCATTAGCGTGTCCAAAATGATGCCATGGCTATGAATTGTTGTTTTGCTCCAAGAGCACATATGATCCATAATGGGGGATGTTACATTGGGGGCAGGTTCCACAAAGCACTTTATTCTTTATACCAACATCACCTCAGTATTTCTTGGGTTCATCTTTAGGAGTAACACTACTCTGCAGATCCTGTTCACCTTTATCTTGTGCCCTGGTATTGCATGGGACAGAATGGGACAGATTTTGGTTTCAAAAGCATCAGTGCAAATACAGACCAACTTAATTGGCCCAACAGGTATTACTTTGCCTTTGTAAATGCAATGTTACCAAATTCATTACCATTGAATGTCATTTTTATTATACTTTGTCCATCTATAACACCTGAAAAACAAGGCTCTCAAGCTTTATAACATTAATACATTATCCCTGACAACAGCTCTGGGATGTATTATACCCATTTTATAGATGGAGAAACTGAAGCCCAAAGAGGGTAAGTGCTTGGTCCAACTCTCACTGGGAATAGTATCAGGCCTTAAGTGACCTGTCCACGGTCACACAGCAAGTCAGTGGTAGAGTTGGGAATAGAAATCAGATCTCCTGATTCATAATCTCCTGCATTCCTTGGAGCCCCTTATTAAAATGTCACCACCAAACTGAATAGAAAGGAGGGGTGATTTTCCAACCTGTGATGGAATTGATCCCTCTCAGACTAGTGTTAAATCATCTCTGGGAGGAATGATTTATCCCTGGGGCTCTCAAACCCACTGACGGAGAGTATTTTTTTGCCTTTGGAATGAGCCACAATGCCCCAAGTAACAAATATTTTCCCACATGAAGATACCTTAAACCACCACATGCCCTTCAAGCTACAAAAGCTGAGCTCTGAGCTATACTATCAACATACTCAGTATATTTTTCAGGCGCTATATAAAAACATTTCCAAGTGTGCTTACTAGATGCTATTGCTCCTCTCCTTTATTAGGCTGTAGCAGTGAGAAATGTTCTTTCAAAATGGGAAAAACAAAATACTGGATTCCCCAGTCCCTGATCCCTGTTTTCTGAAGGCACATGCACTCTTGGGCTTATCACAGGCTAACAGAGGAAAAACGCATACAATCCCCTTCTTATAATATTGACAATACAGCTTTGCTTCTAAGATCTTATCTTTTATGTCCCTTGCTCTTTGTCCATTAAACAGACAATTCTGTCCTATCAGCAAATATAAGGTTACTGTTTCTTGTCCTGATGGTTTATAGATCACAAAAAATAATGCTTTGTGCAGTAACCTTTGTGATTCACAACTGCATTGGTGGGAACAGTTATCTCTACTTTCGCTACTTATCAGTCTCCATGTACTATGACCCCTTCAATTCCGGGTTAGCAACTATCTCATGTGGGACACTATCAGAAAGTTTCTCAATATTGGAAAAGAGTGCAGTACTATATAACACTGCAGTGAGTGTATCTTCCAGTTTTATTACATTTCCAGTCTCTTTTCTGTTCGTATTGGTTACCTGGAACTTCACCTTGTGTGAAATATTTGACACCAGTCCATTCTCTCTTCTACCTATATTTATCCATTTGGCAGTCAAGAGAATACTATTAGGTTATAAGAGAGTGATTTTTTGTCTGTTACTCCCCAAACCCCCTTATCCAGTTATCTTCAAATAGGGACAGCGTTAAAAGGAATCAAAAGGCTTGATGTAACTCTCATTGAAGCAATGGAAAAATTCCCATAGACTTCAGTGGAAACTGGATTAGGTCCAAAATCTCCATTTTAATGTTCTGATGGCTGTATTTCTTTTACTCTCTGCTGTGGGAAAGCCCTGAACATAAAAGTAGAGACATAGAAGTCAGCTGCTTCTTGGAAATTGCTATGTGCAGCAGCAGCACCCCAAGAGCAGGGGACAAGTCTCCCACTGTAGAAGCGTTCTATTTTTCAAATGAAGAGAAATTCAATTCCCAAACGCAAAGTTTCATACCTTTCTAAATAGTATAAGCAATTTGCAATTAAGGGAATTCTCCCATTTGGAATTACTTATAACAACATGACTTATAATCATCAATACAGTATTTCAAACTTGACTTGAATAATGTGCCAATGGAGCCTGACCTTTTCAAAATGTATACTGCCCAAATATGTGATGAGATGAGAAGCAGCCAGGATGTAGAATTTTGCCTGCAAACAATTTTAAAAAAAATATTTGGCACAGACACATGCAATTTCAAATTTCTCATTCACAGTGGGATATCGTTGTTGTTGTTATTAGTTTAATGTTCAATCTTGACTGATCTTGGAACATGGCTAATACACACAGAAAAAACTGCTGAAGGGGGCTTCCTGGAATTCACTTGTTAAAATTCTTCCAACAAATTAAAGGGAAGGTTTCCTCACCTCTGATGGAATTCCTACCCTAGTCCCCAAGCCATGCCAGACAACTTGTTCTTGGGGCAAAATAAAAATACTTCAGAAGAGCAGTACTATTGCCTTTGAAACAGATGAGATTGTATCTTTTGCTTTTTGATACTTTTCTTCCTCCTTTAATTTCCCCTGGGAAGATACCTCTAGGCTCTCCTAAAAGGTCTCCACTCACTTCCTCTTTTTCAATTTACACAAAGTAAGGATCATGCTACACTATCAATATATACTTGGTGTATATTTCAGGAACAAAACAAACACTTCCAGAAAATATAAGTCTGTCATGTCCTGTTGCCTCCTTCCTTGGCAGCAGTTTATTAATAGAGTATTGTTTAAATAGGATAATAAATAAATAGATTCCTCAGCTCTGTCTACAGGATCAGACCCTGTATCAGGCTAGGAAGGATTTCTTTTTTTTAATTGGCAGATGTTGGTAAACATCAATTTCACTGCACATACACAAACCAACAAAAATATTTCCATCAATAATCTAAATATACAGATAGGCAGAGTAAGGAAAATGCTGCTTGAGAACTTAGAGTAAAATTCCAATGATTTATACTTTTGAATTAGGCTTGTTAAAAATAGATTAGCAGACGAATAGGGCAACCAGGTATGATTTGTTGATTTAAAGATACTTACTTTGTATATTTTTACCTGTGAAGTTGACAATTTGTATTTTAATGGGTTATATACAGCTTTAGCATTTTAAATCTCAGCATCTACTGTCATTAAATAATTGTCTGACATCCCCCATAATTTCCAGCAACTGTGAAAATTTAAATCGATAAAAATAGAAAAAATGCTTAATAGTCAAAATTGGTATTACAAATCAAAATCAAACAAAAATAAAAATTGAATGCCGCTAAGCCTACCTATAACAGATCAAAACAGAGAACATAACCACTTCATAATAAAATAAAATCATCATGATAAAAAAGAATGTGTTGTTGTTTTGAACAGAGATGCTTTAGGTTGAGCATATTATACTGCTCTCCAAATAGAAGGCTGAAGTGAAGGACCCTTCTTTGGGAGCATTATTACTCAGTATCAGCCTAAATGGATCTTTTTGTGGATGTGTTTTCAGCCTCTAAAAGATGACTAAGTCTTCGTAGTAGAGAGACAAAGCGGATGAGGTAATATCTTTTATTGCAGTGGCTCTCAATCTTTCCAGATTACTGTACCCTTTTCAGGAGTCTGATTGGTCTTGTGTACCCCAAGTTTCACCTTAAAAAATCAGACATAAAAATATCAAAGCATTACAGCACATTATTACTGAAAAATTGCTCACTTTCTCATTTTTACCATATAATTATAAAATAAATCAACTGGAATGTAAATATTGTACTTACATTTCAGTGTATGGTATAAGCAGTATAAACAAGTCACTGTCTGCATGAAATTTGAGTTTATACCGACTTCGTTAGTGCTTTTTCTGTAGCCTGTTGTAAAACTAGGCAAATATCTAGATGAACTGATGTACCCCTTAGAAGACCGCTGCATACCTCCAGGGGCATGTGTACCTCTGGTTGAGAACCACTGTTTTATTGGACCAACTTCTGCTGGTGAGAGAGACACACCTTCAAGCCTACAAAGAGCTCTGAAGAACCTCGAAAGCTTCTCTCTCACCAACAGAAGTTGGTCCAATAAAAAAATTTTTTTTACCTCACCCTCCTTTTCTCTCCAAAATCCTGTGACCAACACAGCTACAACACTACTGCCTATAAGCCTTCCTGTGAATGACAAAGAACCATTCCTCCAACTGGGAAATCACAAAGTATTAATTCTCTAAAAATGCCTAGTACATTAACCAATTGAAATTGCATCACCTAATGAAACATCTATGAGTCAACTACCAATTCAGATCAGGCCCCTCCTACTACGGTGCTTCAGCGCCGGGAAGAGAAGGTTGCTGACAGATTACCTACAGCCTCTTGAAGAATGTTCATGACCCAAAGGCAGAGCTAAAACCACCTTCCCCAAAAGTAGCATCATTCATGCATACTCTTCCCAAGCATGCCCCAGGAGTAAAGTTCATCCTTCCCCCAGAGGGTCCACAATCACCCTTCTAGCAAGACCCACAAGTAATAGCCTTGGACCGCTGGAAGCAGAGGTGTTACTAGCCTTTCTCCATGGCTCTTCTCCAGCAGGGTGCCATCTGCCTTGCCTTTTAGTAATGTTGAGCAGGCCAGTCCCACAGTCCCAGAAACAGTAAGCTCAACAGCCTTCTGCCCTCTTGCAGCCAGGTGAAGTGAACTCAAAGGAGACGTGCAACACGTCAGTGGGAAAGCAAAGGAACAGAACCTAGAGGTGCTAATTCCACTCATTCCCAGCCCTCAGTGCTAGATCATACTGACTCTCTACATCAGGGGTTGGCATCCTTTCAGAAGCGGTGTGCCGAGTCTTCATTTATTCACTCTAATTTAAGGTTTTATGTGCCAGTAATACATGTTAACGTTTTTAGAAGGTCTCTTTCTATAAGTCTACAATGTATAACTAAACTATTGTTGTATGTAAAGTAAATAAGGTTTTTAAAATGTTTAAGAAGCTTCATTTAAAATTAAATTAAAATGCAGAGCCCCCCGGACCAGTGGCCAGGACCCGGACAGTGTGAGTGCCACTGAAAATCAGCTTGCGTGCCGCCTTTGGCACGCGTGCCATAGGTTGCCTACCCCTGCTCTACGTGCATCCAAAGGTAATATTAATAAAATATTCATCACATCCCTAGTTCTCACTGCAAAGTCTGAAGTCAAATCTCAACTTTGGATATTCTAATAATTTTTAGAGCAACGCATTAGGTCATCATAAACACCATCTCTCTATTTGGGGTATTGCAGGCCCAACATTGCAGGTTACTTTCTTCATTATTTTGTTGTGTGTAAGAATTTAGAACATTGGAATAAAATATAGGCTTTTAATTGGCTATTAAAGGTGGTCACATTTAACCATAGATCTAGGAGCATTTCCCCTCTGTTTAATGACAAACTGACAAAATAGGACATGAACTTCCCCCTCCCTTCAGCCTGCCCTCCCTTCACCTCTTACAATTCTTGCTTCCTCTTCCTGTCACAGATGCAAAAGTTTCTCATCTGCTCTCCTCCTCTAGCCTCCCACTTGCACCAATGATCCCACCCCACCTCCTGATCTCCCTGGGACCCACACTCATTCCCTCCCTTACTCTTCTCCTTAACCTTTCACTCTCTTCTGGCTCCTTCCCTTCCCAAAACAAGAATGCTTTAATCTCTCCCATCTTAAAAATACCCACCCTTGACCCCACTTGCGTCTCTAACTATCATCTGATCTCCCCGCTCCCTTTCATCTCTAAGCTCATTAAATGTGCTGTGTGGAGCTCCTCTCCTCCAATTCCATCCTATACCTTTTCCAATGACGCTTCCAGCCCCTTGCATTCAACTGAAACCACTCTTCCCAAAGTCTCTAATGTCCTCCTCCTAGCTAAAGCTCACACCAGTACTCCAGCTTCACCCTCCTTAACTTGCCATCCGCTTTTGACACCATCGACCAGGCTATTCTTCAAATGTTGTCCTCTCTCGGCTTCTGAAACCTCTGACCTCTCCTGGTTCTCCTTCCTCTCTAATTGCTCCTTCAGTGGATTGTCCTCAGCCACCTTCCAACCTTCTCCGCATGTTCCACAGGACTCGGTCCTTGATCCCGTTCTTTTCTCATGCTACATCTTGTCTCTGGATATTCTCATCCAGAAAAACAAAGTCAACCACCATCTTTATGCTTATGATTCACAGATCTACCAATATATCTTCTGAAGACCTGTCTTTTTGGACCAAACTGAACTCTCGGCCAGTCTCGGACATCTTGTGATGTCTAGCCATTACTGCTCGCTCAGCACAGCCAATACAGCTCATTCTTCCCCCCTAAACCACCCCACTACCTTTTTTCTCAACCACTGTGGACACCACCATTTTACCTGTCCCAGCCAGCCCAAACTGGGGAAACTAATGATCCAGCCAGTGGACCAAATTTGGTGATGAATCTTGGTCACGTGCCACCTGAGGCACATTGCACATATGCTAAGACTACAGGCCCATAACCTGGGTATCATCTTTGACTCAGACCTCTCTTTCGAGAGCCTCACATTCAAGATGTGTCTAAATGTTGCCAATTCTTTTTTAACAACATTTTTAAGATACCACCTTTCGTATCCATCCACACAGCTAAAACTCTCATCATCCCACAACTCAATTACTGCAACCTCCTTCTCTCTGGCCTTGACATACACAATCTTGCCCTGCTCATATCCATTCACAATGCTGCTACAAAAATCATTCTCCTACCCCATTGCTTTGACCATGTCACGCCTTATTTGAATCTGTCCAGTCTCCCCCTTCCCTATTGCATCAAAAACAAGCTGCTCGTGTTCACTTTCACATTCTACCCCCACTCAACCTATCATCTTTCATTTGCTACTGAGCTGTTGACTTCCACCTCCAGTTGGCCTTTGATGCCAGTCTCCATCACCCACTTGTTAGGTTTTTCTTCCATTGTTTCCTTGTACTCCCCTATCTGTCTGTATCCATCTGTCATCTCATCTTATGCTAAGGACTTGTCTATACAGAGTGTTAGTCCAAGCTGGGGTGGAAATACAGTACACTAGCTGCTGCACAGTAACTGGCCATGTGGACCTTGATACCACACACTAAAAGTTCCACAGCATGATTTGATCTACTGCTGTTTCAAACAGCAAGGTGCACATGGGCGACTTAGGGCATGGCAGGCTAGAGAGCTGTAGATTTACACCCCAGCTTGCCACACATTAAGTCTCCATATAGACATGCCCTTAGATGCAAACTCCGGGACAGGGACTGTCTTTCTGTTCTCTGTTTGTACAGTATCTAGCACAATGAGTCCTGGTCTATGACTGGGAGCCCTAGGCACTACAGTAATGCAAATAATAATAATAATAATAATAATAAATCACAATAAATGAGGCAATCAGAATCCCAGGTGGCTATCCTACAAAGTTGAAGAGACAGCAAAATTATATAAAATACCAAAACTTGGAATCTTTAAAAAATGGCATGGAAAATAATAAAGCAAAGAATAGAAACAGAACATGTCAAGTTAAGCTACATTAAAAAATGCCAAAGCACCACCTGGGAATAAGGTTCTACCCCTTGTCAAGGTTCCTTCCCCACTCTGAATTCTAGGGTACAGATGTGGGGACCTGCATGAAAGACCCTCTAAGCTTATTCTTAACAGCTTAAGTTAAAACTTCCTCAAGGTACAAACTTTGCCTTGTCCTTGAACCCTATGCTGCCACCACCAAGCATGTTAAACAAAGAACAGAGGAAGAGCCCACTTGGAAACGTTTTTCCCCCAAAATGTCCCCCCAAGCCCTACACCCCCTTTCCTGGGGAAGGCTTGATAAAAATCCTCACCAATTTGCATAGGTGAACACGGACCCAAACCCTTGGATCTTAAGAACAAGGAAAAAACAATCAGGATCTTAAAAGAAGAATTTTAATTGAAGAAAAAGTAAAAGAATCACCTCTGTAAAATCAGGATGCTAACTACCTTACAAGGTAATCAGATTCAAAACATAGAGAATCCCTCTAGGCAAAACCTTAAGTTACAAAAAGACACAAAAACAGGAATATACATTCCATTCAGCACAGTTATTTTACCAGCCATTAAAAAAAAGAACATCTAACGCATTTCTAGCTAGATTACTTACTAACTTAACAGAAGTTCTGAAGAGCGTTCCTGACCTGGTCCCAGCAAAAGCATCACACAGACAGACAGACCCTTTGTCCCCATCCCCCCCCGCTTCCAGCTTTGAAAGTATCTCGTCTCCTCATTGATCATTCTGGTCAGGTGCCAGCAAGTTTATCCTAGCTTCTTAACCCTTTACAGGTGAAAGGGTTTTGCCTCTGGCCAGGAGGGATTTTACAGTTCTGTATACAGAAAGGTGGTTACCCTTCCTTTTATATTTATGACATCCCCATAGTCAATTTTCAGCAAAAACAGACAAGAAACTTAGTCGTCTGTTAAACATCCTGGTTTGCTAAATAAAATGATTAATCAAAGACAGGAAGTGGGGATGGGGGCCAGGACTCCTGAGGTTTGTTTTCAGCTATTTCACTGATTTGCTGATCAACTTCACACCCCCATGCCACAGTTTCCCCATCTAAAAGTAGAGGTAGTACCTATTCTGTTGGGGTTCTGTACAAAACACTTATCCTAGCTCTCTGGAACCCTGAGATGAAAGGCACTACAGATGTGCAGAGCCCAACAGAACGTTTGAAGCCTACAACTTTCTCCACAACTGGCAAGACAGGTCGTCCCAATTTATTTTAAACAAGTTACCCAGCTTTTGTGTCAATCTGCTATAGTTAAGAAAATATATTTGTAAAATTGACAGCAAACAGAACTTCCGATATGAAGCATTTATGAACAGTCTCTACAATACATTGTTTCGTTTTTTAAAAATCTCATTTTAAAAGAGCATTCGGTTTGTGCAGTCAGACACAAAGAGGTCAGGAAATCTCAAAGTTGTATGTAGAACCTTACCTCTGCCTCTTTGTATGCACGCATTACAATGAAGTCTAGTTATAGGATCACACACTATATATAATGCAATTTTTTCCTCAGATTTTGATTACACATGAGGCCAAAGGCAAGTACTCCACTTAAGAAGGAACAATCAGTTGCACACACAAAAAATGGGAAATGACTGCCTAGGAAGGAATACTGCAGAAAGGGATCGGGGGGTCATAGTGGATCCAAGCTAAATATGAGTCAACAGTATAACACTGTTGCAAAAAAAGCAAACATCATTCTAGGATGTAGTAGCAGGAGTGTTGTAAGTAAGGCAGGAGAAGTAATTCTTCCACTCTACTCCGTGCTAATTAAGACTCAACTGGAGTACTGTGTCCAGTTCTGGGTGCCACATTTCAGGAAACCTGTGGACAAATTGGAGAAAGTCCAGAGAAGAGAAACAAAAATTATTAAGGTTTCAGAGTGGTAGCCGTGTTAGTCTGAATCAGCAAAAAGAACGAGGAGTACTTGTGGCACCTTAGAGACGAACAAATTTATTTAAGCATAAGCTTTCATGGCTAAAACCCACTTCATCAGATGCATGCAGTGGAAAATACAGTAGGAAGATTATATATATACACATATATATATATATATATATATACACACACACACACACAGAGAGAACATGAAAAAATGGGTATTACCATACACACTACAATGAGAGTGATCAATTAAGGTGAGCTATTATCAGCAGGAGAAAAAAAACCCAATAATAGTTCACCTTAATTGATCACTCTCATTGTAGTGTGTATGGCAACACCCATTTTTCATGTTCTCTGTGTGTATATATCTTCCTACTGTATTTTCCACTGCATGCATCCGATGAAGTGGGTTTTAGCCCACGAAAGCTTATGCTCAAATAAATTTGTTAGTCTCTAAGGTGCCACAAGTATGCCTCATTCTTTTTTAAAAAATGATTAAAGGTCTAGAAAACATGACCTCTGAGGAAAGATTGGGGGGGAAAAAGAAAAGGGTTTCTTTAGTTTGGAGAAAAGAAGACCGAGAGGGGACATGATAACAGTTTTCAAGTGCATAAAAGGTTATTACAAGGAGGAAGGAGAAAAATTGTTCTTCTTAACCTCCGAGGATAGGACAAGAAGCAATGGGCTTAAATTGCAACAAGGGTGGTTTAGGTTGGACATTAGGAAAAACTTCCTGTCAGGGTGGTTAAGCACTGGAATGCATTGCCTAGGGAGCTTGTGGAATCTCCATCACTGGAGATTTTTAAGAGCAGATTAGACAAACACCTGTCAGGGATGGTCTAGATAATACTTAGTCCTGCCATGAGTGCAGGGATCTGGACTCGATGACTTCTTGAGGTCCCTTCCAGTCCTATGATTGATCTTGTACAGGTTGAACCATTCTAGTCCGGCACCCTCTGGACCTGACCGGTGCCGAACCACAGGAGATCAATATTGTAGCAAGCAGGCCTCTTTATTTTTATCTCACCAAGGGGAACAGAACAAGGCTTGCAACGCTGCCTAACCAAGGTTTACCGACTCTCTTCATAACAAAGTGTTAGTGTTGTTACACAATTTTACTGTATTGGCACAAGAAAATAAAGCATAAAAAAACATAAAATATGAATAAAAGATAATAATACAGGTAAATCTATAATTTACTCACTTAAAATGATGCCTGAATTCTGCTTCCAAAGTGATGTGACAAGAACTGCGAACTCAAATTACATTTGATTTACATCTGGGGTCTCTGCTGTAGGTATATCCAGGGTAGATGAAGTGGAGGCAACAGGATTTTTGACTCTACAGTGCTGCTCACCGCTCCTCTTCGCTACCTTTAACCAATCTTACAGCTTGTCTTGTCTCATGTATTTTGGTTTTTCTTTAATGAATTTTTCTCGTATCACATAGAGAGACATGATCTCTTGCTCAGAAATTAAATGTTTTTGCTCCAATCCTTCTATTAAATTTGTTACCAACTGAATATAGAAATTTTTTGTGCAACATCATCATCATCATCATCACTGGCTTCTTCATTATCTTCGTTTTCTCCCTGCTGTACCATTTGCACAATTTCTTCATCCGTCATTTGACTAGCAATTTGTGCATCTTTGTCGACTTCCATCCAGTCTAGAAGTTTTCCTCTCCCAAATCCTTGGGCAGCTCAAGCACTACAGGGTGGGACATACTGCTGGCATACTCCATTAACACACTAACAATTTTTTGTTTTTCAGATATTGAAATCCAGTGAACTCGGACTCATCATTGACGTCAGGACTGTCCTCAAACATTTGGGCTTGTCACAATTTGTGTCTTCCATTCTTCAGAGTAGATGGAGTTACTCTTTCCCAGGCTCTAACTAGTGTCCAATTCATATCCTTGAGGTTAAATTCTTTCCTAAATGTTGTCAAACTCTTCCCATCATTAAGTGAGACCAGCAATTGGTGCATAAACTCTGACTTGTACATACACTTAAGGGATTGTAAGATATCCTGATCACAAGGCTGAATCAGTAAGGTACAGTTTGGGGGTAAATACAATCCCACCACATGATCTTTGACTAGCAGCTCTGCTTTATGGTAGGCAGAGCAGTTGTCGAGAATCAGCACAATTTGGCGTTTTGGATCCAGACCTACTGAGGTGCAATAGACTCTTGCCTACATTAAAAATATTTCTCAAACCACTCGAGACATAGATTTGTCTTTATCCATCCCTTTTTGTTGCCATGGTATATCACTGGGAATATTTTCACCGCTTTGAATGCCCTTGGGTTCACACTTTTCCCAATAACCATGAGTTTGCATTTGTGCATGCCTGCTGCATTGCTACAACCAAGGACAGTTACCCTGTCCTTTGACTCCTTTGTACCAGATGTTGGCCCCTCTGCATCAGTAGCCAATGTTTTTTCTAGGCATACAATGTCAATAGAGAGAAGTTTCATCGGCATTGTATACCTGCTCTGGGGAGAACTACTCATTTGCAACTAACTGTGCAAATCTGTCAACATACTTAGCGGCAGCTTCCATATCTGCACTTCTTTTTTCACCGCACACACAATGTAGACGAATGCCATGCCTGTTTTTAGATTTCTGAAGCCATCCTTGTGAATAGTCAAACTCATGCTGCAGGTTAAGTTCTTTGTGGAATATTTTTGCTTGTACCATCATCATCTCACCTGAAATGCTAACACCTTCATTCCTACGAAGCTTGAACCCATGTATAAGTGCACTATCTAAACTGCTGCTTCCCCCCTCCTTCAATATCTTACAAACACTCATACTTTTTTTTTACTGTCTCTTTTGGCAAAAAGCTTAAGGATTTAATTCTTTTAACTTCTTCAAATCATACACTGTAGATGACCCTACATTGTAAAACTCACACAAGGCACGTACCGATGTGCTTTTTTCCAATTTCTGCAACAATTACACCTTTTGCTATATGGATATTGACACATGCTTATGCTTAGCAGCATTACCAACACTTCCACTGCTTGCTGGTCTCTTAGAAGACATATTTAGGGGTAAATTAGAGCTAAATAATAGCACAGAACACTGACAGCCAGGATTGGCGGGACTTTGCCGGACAGCGGGAAACTTGCCCCCCAATAGGCGGACATCTAGCAAACTAAAATCATGCCGGACCACTGATGTTGCCAGACCAGAGAATGCCGGACTAGAGAGGTTCAACCTGTACCAGTGCACTGCTCTGTATACGCCAGTGAGGCAAGGTCTTTACAGGAGCCCTACCTCATTTACTGTACACATTACAAGACGCATCTTACAAGGCTGGAGAAAAAAGTTACACTATAAACGTATCACTTGAAAAAACTAAATTTGATGATATAATGAAAGACTACAGAGAGATTTTCAAAAGTGCTCAGCACTGGCCTAACTCTGCTCCAACTGAAGTCAAGTAGAGTTTTACCATTAATTTCAGTGGAAGCATACCTAAGCTCTGATCCAGCAAAGCACTTAAAACACATGCTTAACTTTAAACATGACTCATCCCATGACTTGGGCTACTCACATGATTAAAGTTGAGCACATGGCTTTTGTGCTTTTCAAAATCAGAGTCAAAGGGGCAGAGTTAAAAATACTGCTGTCATTCATTGTTAAACATTTAGGTACTGATCCTGGAATGTGATGATTGCAGGCAGACCCTCGAACCTATGTGGCACCCCTGTGAATGGGGTTCTGCACAGGGTGTAGCTTGCACTCATTTCATTGAGGGATTGGGCACTTACTGTGCATGTAACTATTTCCAAAGCTCAAAACTTGGCCAAATCAAAACCAGTGTTCATGGTAACCCTGAAAGGAACTCCTCTTCTATAAATTCTCGGTCAAATTTCAACATTCAGCTTCCCACGATTTCAGCACCAAAGCTGTTCAAAACAACTCTGAAAGACTTTCTTTTTTTTAATGCTGGGAACCGTGTATTTTCCCCCCTACTATCCTTACTTTCAAAAGTAACAGCCCCATATTTACTCAAACTTGTCACTAAATATTCATCCTCCAGTAGAGGCCGAGTTTGGAACATTTCAGAAAGTTACCAACAACTGAAAAAACAGTCTTTGAAAGGAAACATTCACAAATCCTGAACTATAGCTGTCAACAGTGTTCCAAGCTATAATTAAAGTCCAATATGATATTTAAAATTTCTTCAGTTTATCCCAGCTCTTAATCTTTTGCAAGATATTTTAGCAAGAATTGCCCTACTTGGAACCAGAGGCAAGGCAAACAGTGACCTTCAGCCAGCTGATTCCAGAGAGTGCTACTACCAAGTAGTTTGCATGAAGGTTCCAAAGAGCACACATTCTGCATTTACCTTGAACATTCTGAGTATATAATGGCCTATTAAACATTTATTACCCTATTTATTACTCAAACAATGTTGCCAACACTTCTCTTATTCACCACTGTGGGCATATTGAGCAAGCACTTATTCTGCACTACTGTTTAACCAAATGGGCTCCTCCCAAAGCTTGATAAAGTTAAAAATACTCATTTTACCTCCAGTTGTGTTAAACATTAACTTGAACGTAGTTTAGCTAAATCCAGATTTTAGCCAGCACAAACCACATTCTGTAGACTACTCTGCAGCCATAAATCTTCTCTCAACCTTTTTAGTGCTGGCAACCCCCCCTTTGGGCTTAAAAATAATTGCCTCCCCCAAGACCTGAAAAAATTGGGACCCCTTACCTTAGATATCATTAAGTAAATTATGAATAATACTCAGGGCCGACATTAAGGGAAGGCAAGCAGGGCAATTTCCCAGGGCCCCACAAAGCTAAGTTACATGCTTCAGCCTCAAGCCCCACCACCTGGGGTTCAAACACGAGCCCCACCACCTCGAGCTGAGGCATATAATTTAGCTTTGTGGGGCCCCCTGTGGTGTGGAGCCCAGGGCAACTGCTCTGTTTGCCACCCCTTAACACCAACCCTGCATTTTCGACCCCCCTAAACCCATCCCACATCTCCCCTGATGGTCACAACCACCAGCTTGAGAAATACTGCTTTATTATAAAGACAGATGGACCACAAGTTAAATTTGGAATGGATTTCTTATGATGAAACCTGTTCAGCATTTTCCCATTATCAGGTTGTAAGATAAGTAAATTACTACAGTGAAAAAAAGAAGGAAGTTAAATGGAATTACAAAAACACTATTAAACCTTACTAATCCTAATCAGCTCAAAGGCTAATTTTATTAAGATTTCTTTTTAAAATGATTTAATACATTCACTTGCCTCCTAGAAGAACTTAAGACAGTTCATACTAGCCTATTTCCCCTCTCAATTAAGGAAGGGTGTTTTCTAGTGGTTACCGGAGGGGACTGGGCAACAGAACTCTGCCATCAACTTCCTGGATGACCTTGGGCAAGTTGCCAAGGGTTATTTTCAGAAGAACTGAGCACAGACAGCTCCACTTGAATTCAAACGGAGATTTAATGCTCAGCGCCTCTGGAAAAAAAAAATCAGGTTATTTGTGCCTCAGTATCTCAATGTGTAAAATGGGGGTACTAATACTGACCTACTTCAGAGGGATTGTAAGGCATAATTAGTGAATATTTATGAAGTACTTGGTTTCAGAGTGGTAGCCATGTTAGTCTGCATCAGCAAAAACAACGAGGAGTCCTTGTGGCACCTTAGAGACTAAGAAATTTATCTGGGCATAAGCTTTCATGGGCTAAAACCCACTTCATCAAATGCATGGAGTGGAAAATGCAGTAAAGAGGTATAAATACACAGCATATGAAAAGATGGGAGTTGCCTTACCAAGTGGGGGTCAGTGCTAACGAGCCAATTCAATTAAAGTAGTAGTGGGCTATTCTGAACAGTTGACAAGTTGACAAGAAAGGAGGAAAAATCACTTCTGTAGTGCTAATGAGTTCAATGTAATCAAGGTGGCCCATTTCAAATAGTTGACAAGAAGGTGCGAGTATCAGCAGGCGGAAAATTAGTTTTTGTAGGGACCCATCCACTCCCATCTTTATTCAGTTACCACTACAGGCTGAGGACCAACTGGCTAAGCAGTTCTGCAGAAAAGGACATCGGGATTACAGTGGATACGAAGCTGGATACGAGTCAGCAGAGTGCCCTTGTTGCCAAGAAGGTCAATGGCATACTGGGCTGTATTAGTAGGAGCATTGCCAGCAGATTGAGGGAAGTGATTATTCCCCTCTATTCGACATTGGTGAGGCCACATCTGGAGTATTGCGTCCAATTTTGGTCCCCCCACTACAGAAGGGATGTGGACAAATTGGAGAGAGTGCAGCGGAGGGCAACGAAAATTATTAGGGGACTGGGGCACATGATTTACGCGGAGAGGCTGAGGGAACTGGGGTTATTTAGTCTGCAGAAGAGAGGAGTGAGGGGGGATTTGACAGCAGCCTTCAATTACCTGAAGGGGGGTTCCAAAGAGGATGGAGCTAGGCTGTTTTCAGTGGTGGCAGATAACAGAACAAGAAGCAATAGTCTCAAACTGCAGTGGGGGAGGTGTAGGTTGGATATTAGGAAACACTACTTCACTAGGAGGGTGGTGAAGAATTGGAATGGGTTACTTAGGGAGGCGGTGGAATCTCCATCCTTAAAGGTTTTTAAGGCCCGGCTTGACAAAAGCTTGGCTGGGATGATTTAGTTCATGTTGGTCCTGCTTTGAGCAGGGGGTTGGTCTAGATGACCTCCTGAGGTCTCTTCCAACCCTAATATTCTATTATTCTAATTTGATGGTGTCCAGTTTGCAAATTAATTCCAGTTCTGCAGTTTCTCGTTGGAGACTGTTTTTGAAGTTTTTTTGTTGAAGAATTGCCACTTTTAAGTCTTTTATTGAGTGTCGATGGATCCTAAGACCCTGTTGTGGCCATACATAAATCCTCCCAAAGCCCTCCCTACAAACTCCTCTCTCAGGACAAGATTACCATCCTGCCTGTCACTCAGGCCCACAACCTGTGCATCATCTTTGACCCAGACCTCTCGAGAATCTCACATTAAGTCTATTTTAAATGTTGCCAATTCTTTCTGCATAACATTTCTAAGATGCAGCCTTTCCTATCCATCCCCAACCAAAGCTTTCATCCAGCCTCTTATCGTCTTATATCTTGATTACTGTAACATCCCTCTCTCTGGCCTTGACAAATGCCATCTTGCCCTGCTCATATCCACTCACAATGCTGCTCCAAAGACCATTCTCCTAGCCCAGGGGTCAGCAACCTACAGCTCCGGAGCCGCATGCAGTTCTTTGGCTGACCCCTTGTAGGCAGCTGTTTTTTGGGTTTTTTTTTTGATGGGGTGCAAGGTATAGGCTCTGGCCGGGAAGCGCTTACCACAGGCAGCTTCCGGCCAGCAGCGCAGCAGGGCTCTGGCCCCACGCCACTCCTAGAAGCTGCTGGCACGTCTCTGAGTGCCCCTCGAGGGGAGGGGGGAGGGAAGGCAGCGGGTCTCTGTGCACCCGCAAACACCGCAGCCGCAGCTCCCATTGGCCGGCTCCCGTCCAATGGGAGCTGTGAGGATGGTGCTGGGGCCGGAGCCAGGGCAGCGCGCAGAGCTGCCTTGCCCCCACCAGGGGCATGCAGAGACATGCCAGCAGCCAGCCGCTTCCGGGAGCGGCGTGGGGCCACGGCATGCAGGCAGGCAGCCTGCCTGAGCTCTGCTGCACTGCTGGCCAGGAGCTGCCTGTGGTAAGTGGCCCCCTGCCAGAGCCTGCACCTCCCACCCCCCTGCCCCAGATCAGAACCCCCTTCTCCACCCAAACTCCCTCCCAGACCTCGCACCCCTTCCTGTACCCCAGTCCCCTGCCCCAGCCCAGAGCCCCTTCCTGTTTATATTCAAACGTCAGAAGTCACATTAAAAAGTATTGGTGAGTAGTAATAACTTTAATACATTCAATTATTATTAGTTGATAAATTCTAACTCTACAAGTATCTTTGCATGTGGCTCTCGAAAGATTTTGGTCAAAGACAAAAACAAAAAAATAGCTCTTCTTCTTTGAAAGGTTGCCTACTCCTGTCCTAGCCCATCCCTAGGACTGTTTTACCTCTCTCCGTGAATCTGTTCACTGGCTCCCCATTCTCTATTGCATCTAAAACAAGCTGTCTGTCTTCACTTTCCAGGCCCCCACTCCACTATCATCTTTCATTTGCTATTGAGCTCTTGCCTTCTGCCTCCAATCAGCCCACCTTCATCTATTTGTTAAGCGTTAAAACAAGTACCTTCATGCTTTCTCCTATGCTGCCTCATGCTTGGGAAGAGCTCCCCGTAAACACAAGCAAAGCTACATGGTCCTTCTTCAATTACCTGCGTAAGACTCTGTTTAATCATGAGAGACCACTGCCCATCATGCTGACTGGTAGTGACTCCTTTGTACTCCTGTCTATATTTATCTATTGTCTCTTCTCTTATACTTTGACAGTATGCTCTTTGGGGCAGGGGACCATCTTTTTTGTTCTGTGTTTTACAGTGCTTAGCACTACAGGGTCCTGGTCCATGACTGGGGCTTCAAAGTACTATAGAAATACAAAGAATAATAGAAGCTGCTAGGCTGGCTCATCCTCATTGCCAGCTGTTGTTTACAAGCCTCCATGAGCTTCTTTCCAGTGATAGAACTAGATACCTGTAGAAGCACCTAGAAACAAGTTAAAAATAGAACTATTTGACCAGCATGCACTCAGTGGACCACAGCTTGAAAACTACTAGAAGGTTCTAGAAGGTTGTTGAGGAGAGATAGATTTGAGAGTAGAAATGTGTTCAAGCTGCAAAGATGGGCTCCAGAACCAAACTTCCACATAGTTTGGGAATGTTCAGATTGGGGGAATTGGTTCAGCCTAGTAATGAGAATGAAGTGATAGAGAAGGGCAAAACATAATTTAATGAATACTGGCGTTAAAGTTTGGCACAGGATTGCAGCTATATATACATATTTCCAGAGACAACCCGTGTCTGTCGATCGTGGAGGGCAGAGTGAGGGCAGCCGGCTTCAGCTGTATTACTGAGCATGCTCAGTTCAAGCCAAGCATTGCCTCTGCATACTTCCTCCCCAGCACACCTTTCTTGCAGGCCTTTAAAAATAAAATCCCCTGCCAGATAATCCCACACCCACCATCACCCTCTGCATGAAGCCCATCACTGAACTCATTTCCTGTCTGAACAAGAGTCCCCACCTCTCTGAATCTCTCCCCCTGCACTCTTCAATCAATTTTCTTCCCTTATATCAATGAAACCATTACCAACTCAATTTCCATTGAATCTGTCAGGCTCACTCAAAACAAAAACCTATCACCCACAATTTAATAACACTCACCCATCCAAATCTGATCTCAGCCCCAGAGCCAAATTACCCTCCTCCCATCAAAATCACAAAACTGGAGTGCACTGAGACACAGATTTGAACGAGGCTGATGTCTCCTCTATATCATGCTAAAATAAAACCTCATATGCGCCCACCCCCAAACTCTAGGGAAGTTACGCTCTAGAACCAAGCTTTGCAGCTTTCACCCATCATTTCTAGTCTCCAACCTTTTCCTTAGAAAAAGGTTTCTCCCTTGGTTCTGATCAACAGCAACTAACTGGCCTTGTCCTCAATGGAGGCAGAGCCATGCTACCTTCAGCATAGCAAAACAGCACGATAATCCTGTTCAACCAGGTTGCACCTAGTACTGTTTTTACACAATTTCATAGTACTTGGTGGGAAGTGGATTCTTTCAAAATGAAGTGGATAAAATTAATAAAGACAGTGTACACAGAACTCATAATATACAACTGGGCAACAGACCCATATCTTGAACAAACCTCATGCTCAAATAAATTGGTTAGTCTCTAAGGTGCCACAAGTACTCCTTTTCTTTTTGCGAATACAGACTAACACGGCTGTTACTCTGAAACTTATCAAAGCTATGTCTCTGCAAATAAAGGAGTGCCATCTAGTGTTCATAGTGGGGCTGAATGCTTCATTTAAAAATACTGTCAAATTAGAGGCGTTATCCAATTTCCTATTACTTTATTTAAGACATATTTAGCATGTGAGTAGTAGCAAACATTGTATAGTAAACTATACTTAGAAAAATAATGAGTTAATAGGAGAAAGTCAAAGATGAAGGCTTTATAAAGCCAACATTTAGACATGCAATGTACACAAGCATTCTAGAAATTATAAGTGGCATGGACTGAGGTGTCCAGGCAGTCAAGTCTTCTTCACCCAGAAAACGTTTGAAACACAGGGGATGTGGTTGAGTCTTTATATCTTGTCTCCAAAAGTGCCAGTACCACATGCTTCAGAGGAAGATGCGAGAAATGATTACTTTTGGAGTAACCAACCGATAAGGGAAATTTCTTTCTTACTCCAGGCATATAACAGTTATCATGAGTTCTGGAACAGAATGATTTTGACTTTTTGCATACATTTATCCTGTGTAATGAAAGTGTGGATGTTCTTATTATCCATATTAATATCTGCTAAGCTCCCATCCTTAATTATGTCATGTTAAATTAATCCTGAAGCACTTACATGAGAGGAAAGTGATCAGGAACAGTCAGCATGGATTCACCAAGGGAAGGTCATGCCTGACTAATCTAATCGCCTTCTATGATGAGATTACTGGTTCTGTGGATGAAGAGAAAGTAGTGGATGTATTGTTTCTTGACTTTAGCAAAGCTTTTGACACGGTCTCCCACAGTATTCTTGTCAGCAAGTTAAAGAAGTATGGGCTGGATGAATGCACTATAAGGTGGGTAGAAAGTTGGCTAGATTGTCAGGCTCAACGGGTAGTGATCAATGGCTCCATGTCTAGTTGGCAGCCGGTGTCAAGTGGAGTGCCCCAGGGGTCAGTCCTGGGGCCGGTTTTGTTCAATATCTTCATAAATGATCTGGAGGATGGTGTGGATTGCACTCTCAGCAAATTTGTGGATGATACTAAACTGGGAGGAGTGGTAGATATGCTGGAGGGCAGGGATAGGATACAGAGGGACCTAGACAAATTGGAGGATTGGGCCAAAAGAAATCTGATGAGGTTCAATAAGGATAAGTGCAGGGTCCTGCACTTAGGACAGAAGAACCCAATGCACAGCTACAGACTAGGGACCAAATGGCTAGGCAGCAGTTCTGCGGAAAAGGACCTAGGGGTGACAGTGGACGAGAAGCTGGATATGAGTCAGCAGTGTGCCCTTGTTGCCAAGAAGGCCAATGGCATTTTGAGATGTATAAGTAGGGGCATAGCGAGCAGATCGAGGGACGTGATCGTTCCCCTCTATTCGACATTGGTGAGGCCTCATCTGGAGTACTGTGTCCAGTTTTGGGCCCCACACTACAAGAAGGATGTGGATAAATTGGAGAGAGTCCAGCGAAGGGCAACAAAAATGATTAGGGGTCTGGAACACATGACTTATGAGGAGAGGCTGAGGGAACTGGGATTGTTTAGTCTGCGGAAGAGAAGAATGAGGGGGGATTTGATAGCTGCTTTCAACTACCTGAGAGGTGGTTCCAGAGAGGATGGTTCTAGACTATTCTCAGTGGTAGAAGAGGACAGGACAAGGAGTAATGGTCTCAAGTTGCAGTGGGGGAGGTTTAGGTTGGATATTAGGAAAAACTTTTTCACTAGGAGGGTGGTGAAACACTGAAATGCGTTACTTAGGGAGGTGGTGGAATCTCCTTCCTTAGAAGTTTTTAAGGTCAGGCTTGACAAAGCCCTGGCTGGGATGATTTAATTGGGGATTGCTCCTGCTTTGAGCAGGGGGTTGGACTAGATGACCTCCTGAGGTCCCTTCCAACCCTGATATTCTATGATTCTATGAGAGGCTGAGGGAACTGGGATTGTTTAGTCTGCGGAAGAGAAGAATGAGGGGGGATTTGATAGCTGCTTTCAACTACCTGAAAGGGGGTTCCAAAGAGGATGGCTCTAGACTGTTCTCAGTGGTAGCAGAAGACAGAACAAGGAGTAATGGTCTCAGGTTGCAGTGGGGGAGGTTTGGGTTGGATATTAGGGAAAACTTTTTCACTAGGAGGGTGGTGAAACACTGGAATGCGTTACCTAGGGAGCTGGTGGAATCTCCTTCCTTAGAAGTTTTTAAGGTAGGCTTGACAAAGCCCTGGCTGGGATGATTTAGTTGGGGATTGGTCCTGTTTTGAGCAGGGGGTTGGACCAGATGACCTCCTGAAGTCCCTTCCAACCCTGATATTCTATGATATTCTATGATGTGGCCCTGAGTCCCATGTGTCAATTATAGTTCCTCTTAAAACTATTTCCTTTTGTCAGTTTTTAATTTGACACCTTTCAATTTCATTGGCTACGCCAGGACTACTGGATTTCATTCCTGCATCTTCCATGGACTTTCTGGGTTACCGTGGGCAAGTCACTTAAACACTTTTACCTCAGTTTCCCCATTTAACAAACAAAAGCTTTACTGAGAGGTGCTTGTACTTCAGAAGTCACCACACAAGTTCAAAGTATTATTAACACTACCATATAAAAATAAAAAATGTGTTATTCTAAAAGTAATCTATTTTAAAGGTGCCAACCAGCATGGCATCTAGGCACAAGTGTTAAAAGCACAGATGAGCCTGAACATCCTCAAGTTCTGGAGTGTTTAAAAGACAGAATTATGTATACTTAGACATGCATCCATTAAAAGGAGCGTGTATATCCCTTGTTTTATGCTCCTTAACAGTTTTTAAACAGACAATCATAACAGAAACCATTCCTGTAACCAACGTTTTGAGGCCTGTGCCCATCTCTAATTAAACAACTCACAGTACACAACCCAAAGGGATCACTTTCAGTAGTGCCTTTTTTAGTACTACCATTCAAGGGACTAAAGTTAGTTTTTCTAGGAGCCATATGGAATTGCACTGTCTGTAGGTGAGGGTTATTTTATTTCCAAGTTCCTTTTAGCTGCAGGACCAATTATATGCATATGAGTTTAAAGTTTGTAAGTATCCGGAGAGTTGATAGCCACAGTGCATAATGAAAGGCATAAAATTAGGATAACATTGCTCTTTCCCCTTTGATTTGGGGCATCCCACTCACCAGTTTTCTAAATCTTCATACCATACACACAACTGCTATTTATGAAGGTCTTTCATCCAAGAAAGAACACAAGCCAACCCAGTTTATACACTGTACATTAAGATGGGGATAAGGAGGGATGACTAAAACAAATGAGAAGTTTTGGAGGGGGGGGCAGCTGGGGGAAAGCAGTTGTGTAAAATATAGCAAGGATCTCGAGTCACAAAATTCCAATCAGTATATAAAAAATTGCAACCCAAACACTCCAGTACTTGTATCACTTATGCAGTGGTCGCTAAAACAAAAGCACAGAATCACAGAGCCCACTCCTGCAAATACTACTAGGTACAATGCTTATTTCCATGAGTAGGCACATTTGTACAAAAGTAGCCTAATTAAACAGAAATTTAAGTTAATACCCTCCTGAGCAGGCTCGGTTAGCAGAAATCTTTCTGTTCAGTTCTTCCAGGGTTGCGTCCTTTGTCTCACCAGCCCTTTATATCTCCTAATCAGGAGTAATAAAGTCCACATGCTTAAACTGACTGGGGCAAAAATACAGCTGCCTTCCCTCAGCCCAAGCAAGCTGTGAAGGGAAGGAAGAGCTGTACCTCCTTGTCCACTGTTGCCTGACCTATTTACATACCTCCTTGGGTTTTCCCTAGTGTAAATTAGGGGCAGGGTGTTTCCAGTCCACAAGGATCTCCTTCAGCGAGCCCCAAAGGATTTGTACAATTCTTCAGAAATGAAAGCAGGGATAAGTCACTTTCAGCACAATGAACATAGTGTGAAAGACTACTAGGGAGGAAGCATGTTAGGAGACTGCTTTGGAAGAGAGTTGCTTTTTGTGTAAAGATAATCAGATCTTAAGCAGGGAAATAAACAAGAGAGTGGATTGCTCAGGGGTTTGATAATTTCAGGGTATAGAGCAGTAATTAAAACGTTGTTAACACCTGATTGTCATTTGGTAGTCATTTGGCTTTGGCATCAGACCTTAGGTTAAAATAACTAGTCAGTCTAGACTTTGCACTGCCAATTAACAAACTCCATAAGCTTATTTTACTTTCAGTGATGGCTCACCCAATAAATCCTGGATCTCTTTCACTTCATAGCAACACTTGAAATGGATTTAAAGGAATAAAAATGATCTGAACAGATTTATTACAAATAAGGAACTGCACCAGGAGTCAGTGCTCCCAAAAGACAACTTATAAGCGATGCAACAGTTAATACAGGATTTAACCCTAGCAGATGTCTACTTTGTCTCCAGTGATGGCAATTACTTTACCCACATCATTCAGATGAGCCACAACTTTGCATGTATTAATTTTTTTTTTTTTTGAGGGCAGCAACTTCTGCAAAACTGAGCTACGATTTGGCTCATCCAGTAAGTTATTTGCACGTCACACAGGGTCCTGATTTTGCCACCTTTACATAGGCAGAGTAGTACTTTACTTGGCATGTACTGTAGTCCCATAGGGGTGGCAGTATTGACCCAAAATGAGTAACTGAAACAAGTTTTCTGTGGGTCAATCAGACAAACATAATGGGACAACATTTTGTGTTTGTTTGTTTGTTTTTGCATTCCTGCACCTGTCTTTTTATCTGCATGGATGCCAAGGGCAGAAGTCTGAATCTTTGTATCAGTTTATTTTCTAATTACACAGCCCAAAAATTCCAGGATATTAGCAGCCATATTTTCTACAGAGTACAAGGCCTGTCTGCCCAAAGGGTAACTTAGCAATACTAGAGTACATTAGTTCAGCATGGACCCCAATAAACTCTCCTAGTTGTTTATCTGAAGATTTACCAGCCAATGAGTTAATTAAGGCCCACAATTATGGCATTTTCTTTGTCTGTAATGGCTTTTTTAGCATATTGCACATATCACTTTATTTTCATTTGCACTGAAATGCTGCAGACAGGAGTAGTCATGAAACCAATGAGTTAGGAAACTCCTCTTTGTGGCTCATTTAGTCACAGAGTTTTCTAACTGAGAACTGGAGGAGTCAGAGGCCATGGCTCACATATCTACACTACTGTTAGTATTGGTAAGCTTCTCTGGTACATCAGTCGTGCTGAGCCCACAGATGCAAACCTTGATCAGGCAACAGAAGAGCACCTTGTCTTTTCATACCTTTTTCAAGAAGCCTCTTTGAAAAAGAAAATGACATCCTTTTAAATTACAGCTGGCTACTCCACAACAAAAGCACACAGAGCTGAGAACAATGTTGAGTAAAGTCTATTATAGAAAAGCTGGCCCTTGTCATACAAAGAGTTTTTACAGGTTCTGTAGGATGCAAATAATCTTGATTGCTTTTAAAGATGCAAACAAATGGCCAGATCCTCAGTAGAGCTATGTCAATTTACACCATCTGGAGACTTCTGCAACAGCTGGAATTCCAAGTTTACTGTTGCTGTAACACATTGACATCTAGCTTAAGAAATTTTCAAGATCACTGCAGTTAAAATCAAGTCAGAACTACAAGAGTAAAAAAAAAAAAAAAAAACAAGATGATAATCAGAATGACAAGACAGTAAACTCTGACATCTCTGTGCTTTATGTCATATAGAACCAGGTTGTGATATTCAAAGGAACCTGAGGAAGCTGGCACCCAACTTCCATTGAACTTAATGAGACTACTCATAGGCTTAATATTAAGCCTGTGAGTAAGTGTTAACAGGATGGAGGGCTTGCTGCGTACTACTGGACAAGTCACTTTGCCTCTGTGTACCTCAGTTTCCTCATTTATCAAATGGGGATAATATCTGCCCACCTGAGTGTTGCAAAGATTGTTTGCAATGAACTTTGAAACTGACAAGCACTAAGAACTATTATTTTAAGGAGTAAAAAAAATGAAGGCCCCAGTCCTCCAAGTGACTGCATGCAAGCAAACTACTGCACCCAACAATAGGTCCATTGATGTCAAAAGACTGTGTCACAAGTCACTTGCAGGATCAGGGAGTAAACCAATTGCTCCTACTGAATGGCATGCTACTGCATCTGGATTTGCTTTCTAGATTCACACAGTGTGACAGAGACATTGTTAAAAAGACATTTATATTTTTAAGAGGCATTTAATATTCCTACCCATCCTTGTGTGAGATTATATCAAAACGTATAATTTCTATTAAAAACAGTCAAACACCATACTCAAACCTTCTGCTGACACACAAGACGATTCCTTTAGGGTGTTCACCACTGTACAATTTACTACAGGTGCAGATCACACATGTAGACAATGAAATCCCCAAATGTAACTGAGTTACTTCTCTTTGCCACTGGATGGCAATGTTTCAAACTGTTTATTGATATTAGCTGATCTCTAAACCAATGCATTAGCATAGAAAGGTATGTATTTAAAGAATATTTCAGAGCTCCTCCACTTCCCTTTGTTCACACCAAAATTATAGGCCCAATTCTACAATTTATAAAGACACAAATCTTAATGTACTGCTAGAAAGGACTGCAGCACTGGGCCCAATATATACTCTGAATATTTTTGCATCATAAATAAAACCAGTATGAAACTGATTCAGTTAAGATTTTAATTTTCATGGTTCCACAGCGACAGTGTGATTTGTAATAGTTTCTCTTCAGGGAGTTCTATACATGTTTTAATGAATGCCATCATAATTCCTATATACAGTTTTGTTGCAGTTATGCTGGTCCCAGGATATTAGAGAGACAAGGTGGGTGAGGTAATGTCTGTTATTGGACCAACTTCTGTTGATGAGAGACAAGCTTTCGAGCTTACAGACAGCTCTTCTTCAGAAGTTGGTCCAATAAAACATATTACCTCACTCACCTTGTCTCTATCATAATTCTTAGTTTATACTGCTGTCTGGGAGCAATGCTGTAGTAAAGGGTCTGTCCGACTTTCTATCAGATTTTCAGGATATAATAATTACATTCAGGATGAATTTAGGTTTAGAGTATAAGATCTGAACGTACAGGAAGGAGCATTTTATTTTTAATTCAATATTCTTGAAACAAGCTGTTTTTAAATGAAAGTTGCCGTTATTAACATCCTTCTGATGTTCAGACAGAACATTCACTTTTTAAGCAGGACCAGGTGTATAATGAGTTACAAGGTGTACAACTGCCACTCAATTTACCTTTCTGCTAAGACACTGCATGAATTTCAAATAATGCTGATACTTTCTTAAAATGGCTATTTTCACATCATCTAGTTTCTTAGCTTGTCCTCACACTATTTCAGGACGACTGCAGGAGGAGACTATGTATGTGAGTGGCTGGTAACATACAGGACTATGAGGGACAGAAAGAATTTAAATATTCTCCTGGAAAGGGTTGCGGGAGGCTTGTATAAGCTTCTACCTATTTATACAGCCTTCATCACGATAGTATCTGAGCACCACACAATCATTAATGGATTTTTTGTCCTCAACACCCCACCAAGGTAGGCAAGCATTATCCCCAATTTATAGATGGGGAACTGAGGTACAGAGTAAATTAAGTGCCTTGGCCCAAGGTTGCACAGGAAATCTGGTTGAGCGGGGAACTGAACCACTAGTCCCGTGTCCTATTCATTAGAACATCCCTCCTTCTACACAGTGGAGTTCTGCTCATAGAGGGATTAGGAGCTCACCACAGCAGGCACCTTCCTCAGATGCATAGCTATTAAACTCTTCTCCCACAGAGTTTAGGAGCTCAGCATGACAGACATCTCCCCCGCTGTACGTCTTCTAAGACTCACAAGACTACAACCCTGCACTGGCACTGCTTAGGAGCCTCTTTCCTCCTTGTCCCCCTATACAGCACACTGTCTCCTTCTGCCACTGCCTACCCCATGACTCCTTCATTTTAGTAGTCACCCAATTTAACAAAATTGTTTTGTAATCAGTTAACATTGTCACGGAATTCAGTACTGTTCTCCCACATAACTTGACACAAAATCTAGGGCTAATGTTGCACATAATACAAGGGCCTTGCTTATAAGCATTATGATGTAAACAGAGTAACTCTGCTTCTGGGAACAAATATGGACTGCAGTGAGAAACTGGTCTTTTGTTACAGGAAACAGTAAAAAAAAACCAAAAAAAAAACAAACCCATGTTTCTTAAAAACAATGTGTGTCTACCTGATTCCACCTTACAAATAAAGGGATGCTTGGAAGCACACCACAGTCATAACAATTACAGATTGCTACAAAAGGGCGGGTTTCTATGTTGATTGATGTAACAGGACTGTTGCTGACAATTTATTTATTCATGTTTCTCCTGGGATGACCCAATAGAATTTCAACCATTTATTTAAAGATTGACAATGACTTTGATACTGAAGTGGGGAAAACTGATCCTACATTATGTTCTGCATTTTAGTTTATAAACAAAGCTTCTGACTAGGATGGGGGACCACAAGAGAAACTGGAGCTGTTTTAAGTAGGCTTTAAAGGCCAAATTATGCCCTAAGATACATAAACAGAGCTCTCATTGACAAAAATAGGAATTTTGCATACATATTTGAGGACAAAATTGGGTCTAAAGTGTCTTATCAGTATCAGTCTTGTGTTCCTTTTTAGACAGTAAGATTCAGCATTTTATAATCTTCAGACACTTGTTCATCAAAGTCCCTCAAAAAGCATTTTATAGTTTTGTTTGAATTATTAAACATGCGCCAGGCACTAATGGAATCAAAGTGCAATAGTTTCTTTTTTTAATCCGTTAATTGCCTCCACCTTGGAGAGGGGTTTGCACTGTCTCACGAGTTTCTAGTCTGTATAGAACTCCAATTACTTGTGCTGAAGGTCAGCCCTGCGTTAAAAGACCAATAAAGCATTAACAACAGGTCTGCTGTAGCTCACGAAAGCTCATGCTCAAATAAATTGGTTAGTCTCTAAGGTGCCACAAGTACTCCTTTTCTTTTTGCAAATACAGACTAACACGGCTGTTACTCTGGAACCCCAAGAAATTTACCCACTTAGGTACCCAATAATATTTTGCAATTTCCTAGCACCATTTATTGGACAGTTTGAACATAATTTATAACCACTAATAGATTAAGCCTCACAACATCCCTAGGAGGTAGAGAAGTAAGACCAATGGAGAAATTAAGCCACAGAAGTGGAAGCAATTTTGTCTAAGGTCACGGAGCAAGGTATACAGAAGGTCTGACCAGATGATCACAATGGTCCCTTCTGGCCTCGGAATCTATGAAATCCAGGATTAGCAATACAAATAACAGATCTCAGTGGAGTTACACCAGGATTAAATTGGTCTACTAACTCCATACTATTTCTTGCTTTTTCCTCTTCTTTATTTTGTAGCACACCCCATACCTTACATTCTAAAGGCTAAAATTGGGCCTCAATTACTTTGTCAACACCAGGAAAATCAGTGCTCATATTAGAGCAACTGACACCAAACATTCAGCAGCCACAGTTGTAGCAACAATATCAACTCTGCTGTAGAAAGGGCTGGAGCATTTTTACTACCATGCCAAGCCAGCAGCTTAAGGCAGGGACAGCTGCCTGGTGGCTGGCAATTGTTGAACTACAGGTACTAACTTTACCAGTGCAGATGCACTAGATGTCACAACAGGACTCTTCTGCCTTGGAAGAGAATGCTTGAGAAGTAGTAAACCAAAGCTCAAAACAGGACTTGATGCCAGGGCTCCTGATTCACCCGAGGTGGTGGAAGGATGGAGACCGGGGTGGGGCCTGCCCAGCACCCACGAGCCACATGCCCCCCCTGGGAGTGGTTTGCAGTGGGCTAGTTCTGCTGCCAACACCCCGCCGGGGCCCCTCACCCCACGTCTGCTGCAAGGCCCAGAGGGAGAAAGGGGCTGGGCCACAGGGTCCGCGGTCTGGAGCCAGCGCGTCCTTCTGCATTGGGTTTGTACAGCGCCTAGCACCACGGGGCCGGGGCCGCTGCTGGACGTTACGACAAGAGAGGATGCGCCAAAAACGAGAAGAGCCACCGGCCGCTCCGGGAGCCGCAGGGCACGCGCTGACCAGCCGCCCCGTTACAAGCGGCCCGGCCGCTCCCCAGAGCGGAGACACCCCCCGCCCAGCCCATCCGTGCCAGGGAGCGGAGCGGGACCGCAGGGGCAGAGGACTCCCCACCCCCCACCTCCGCTCCATGGGGTCGGGGCGGTCCAGGTTACAGGAAGAAGCGAGGGAGGGGGGGTGTTGTAACGTCCATCCCAAGAAGAGCCAGCGCCCCCCACTCACCATGGTACCGTCCCCTCCGCTCCCGGCCTCGGGTGCAGCTGCCTGCAGCGTAAACTCAGCGAGACGCCTCCTCTGCCCAAGCCGCTTCCTGGCAACCGAAGCCCCGCCCCCGCGCGTAACCCGGAAGTGCCTCGGAAGAGGTGGCGGAAGTGTCGGAGGGGAGGGGGCTCGAGCAAGCCCTCTCTGCGGGCTGACAGGCAGACCCGGCGCGTGGCGGCCCGGTGAGTGTGTCACGCACCCTCGCGGGGAGGGCGGGGCCAGGCCGGTTGCTCTGCGTGTCGCGGGCTCGACGTCGTCCGAGCGGCCCCTGGGTGACGCCGCAGCCGGGGACCCTGCGCGCGGGGCTTGTTTTTAACCCGCCGCCCGGCCGGGGCGTCGCTGGGGGTTCCCGGCTCTGGGCCCGGGACTCGCGGCCCCGCGGGAGGGGCGCAGTTACCGGCGGGGACGGCTCCAGGACCTCAGTGCTGCCAGAGCCCCACACGCCCCCTCCTTCCCCCCCCTCCCCTGGGGGGCTCGGCCTCGCGCGCCCCCTCCCCTCCGGTGTTCCCCGCCTGTCGAGCGTGGGCGTGATGTGCCGGCGGGGGTGGCCGGTGTTCCGGGAGACTCAATCACGTGACACAAATCTTTGCCGCTTGGCGACTCCAGGCCAAACCTGGAGGGTTGGCAACTCTCATACCGGCCTGTGTCCGGCTGCTGCCGGGAGCGGGGACTTTGGCCCAGGCCTGGCCCCACCCCTCTCCCCCGGGCAGTGCCTGTCGCATCTCTGCGGGGCTTCCTGAGCAGACAGTGTCAAAAAGAAAAACAACCTGCCTCATAACTGAGCGTAGGGGCGGCCTTCTCATCAGGTTATTGGTGTTATTGAGAGGGTGATAGCTCCCAAAATGTGCTAGGCCTTTCCAGACACAGAGCGCTCGGGTCTTGTCCAGAAGAGCAGGTCAGTGGAGTTACTGCTCCATGTCACAGAGGGACAAAATAAAGAGTTCCGAAGAAACATCAGCAAAATTAGCAGGCACATTTTAAAGTACTAATTATTGTTTCACCCTGAGTGTTTAACTTTTTTAGATTTGGTCGTCCTCTCTCCCATACAGCTGCATCAGCCAAAGGAAAAAAAATGACATCTCTAGGGAAGAAAGGTAAGTGCTCTTCCTTTACTCAAAAATATCTACATTCTGGTAATTCTGTATTCACTTTAGAGGTGTTTAATTACAGAACAGAGCTGCAGTGTATGTTAGATGTTATAGTGTATCTCAGGGGGGAAAGGTTGTGGGAATCTTTGTTGTTGCAGTGAAAAGCAGAGATACAGTAAAGAGCCTGGGTGGAAGTGGTAATGAAATGTTTTCTTTTACCTTTGAATCCCTAGTTCAGATCAGGCCAGGGCAGTAACAACGGAAAGTTATTAGCCTTTGATGGCTTTTTGGTGCCCTGAGATGATGATCTTCATCTAGTTCCTAGCTGATAGGTGTCTAGCATTTACTTGGCCCCCTTGTTTTTATTACAGTAGAATAATGAATTAAGCATTAAGACCCCACTTCTGCAAACAGACCTGCACAAGTAGACTTTTGTGCTGGCATAAATCAATTTGCAGGCAAAGTACCTAAATCTGCAAAAACTAGGAAATTCAAAATTAAGGATTCTTACTCTGTCCTTATGTCACACTGTAGTGGTGAGGCACAGCAAAATATATATGGTCTGTTCTTGGACCTGCCTATTGTGCAACAATGGTAAGAAGTCAAACTCTTTTGCACCTTAATGGACATGGTTTGCTGGGAATACTCTAAATCCCTAAGAATTTTATTCTCTGAAGATTTTTTTTTTCTTAGTCCCTCCTTTTCTCAGTGTTGGTTTAGGCAGGCATTAATAACCAGGGAAAGATTAGCATTGGAGAGGAAGAACACAACAGACCCTGTTTTACTAACTGTGTGAGGCAAAGGATACCGGTTCAGTTATTGCAGATATTGTTTTACATTAGCAAGAAATCAATTTTCTATCAAAAAGATTTTTTGACTAGACTTGAAAAAAACTAAATTCTAAAAAGCTCTTCTCTATTATCTGTTAATTAGCTGAGCTCTTGAGTTATTTCTGGGTTTACATATGTGACAGATATGGCAATTTCCTGCAATATCTTTGGGAGATCTTACTGTATTAAATTTATGTATCATTGTGGGCCAAGGATTGTATGTAATTCCATGGGGGCAGGTGACCACAGCTCCTCCAGGAATTAAGAAGGGGGGTGTATGGTGCTGGGGGGGGGTGTATGGTGCTGGGGGGGGCGCGTTTATTAGGCAAATTCACTCAGGTTGTAACACTGCCAAAGACATACCACCACCTGGAGAGGTTCACATATGCTGGTTCAAACTGGATTCTCCAGAGACCAACAGACAAAGAAAGGTCCTATGGATAAATAGCCTGAGTTTAAACTGACTCAGGGCCTTCTTTCTGATCCAGCAAATGGACAGGACCTTCTGTCCAAGAGAGGCCTGGGAAGGTTGGAAGGACTTTGGCCAACTGAGGCCCTATAAAACAAATGGGTGACTTACACCTCTACCCCGATACAACGCGGTCCAATATAATACAGTAAAGCAGCACTCTGAGGGTCGGGGCTGCTTTACCTCGTTATATCCAAATTCGTGTTACTGCAAGCGATTCCTCTGTGCCCCCTGCCCCAACTCACCTCCGCCTCCTCCCATGAGTGTGCTGTCGCTCCGCTTCTCCCCCTGCCCTCCCTCCCAGGCTTGCCATGCCAAACAGCTGTTTTGCAGCAAGCCTTGGAGGGAGAGAGGGAGGGGGGAGAAGCGGAGCAGCGGCCGCACGCTCAGGGGAGGAGGCGGAGGCAGAGTGGAGGTGAGCTGCAGCGAGGAGTGGTTCCTCTCCCTACCCCGCTATAACACGGTCTCACCTATAAGACGGTAAGATTTTTTGGTTCCTGAGGACCGTGTTATATCACGCTAGAGGTGTAGTAAGCTTTTAGCATGCATACAGGAACTCATTGTTTTTTACTGCATTGCTTTCATCCTAGGAATAAATGTGCTTGCTCATAAAAGGCTGTGTGGTAACTTTTAACTGCTGGCAATTAAACTGTTCATAAGCCTTCAGAGAGAAAGCAATGCACAGATGCTGGCCTGCTTAGGCAGGTCTGACTTGCTGGGAATACCATAGTGTAGGCAGAGAACTGTGAGCCTGGAAAAACCTTGGTCAGAAGGGAGAGAAACACAGGTTTTCACCCAACGGAAGTAATGTTTGAGAGGTGGAAGCCTAAAAGTGGGTGCCCTTGGTGGACAAGGGAGAGGGTGCAGTTCCTCTGAAGTGTGACAACATAAATTGGGTCATACGATATAAAGATCAAACATCAGTCTTCGGTGTCCTGAAGCATCTTTCACCAATTTAGAATCATACACGTTAGAAATGGAAAAGATCATTGAAGATCAACCATTCCATGTCTCTGCAGTGTGGCAGTACTTGAAGTTCTTGTTTTCTAGGCTGGAAGTTTGACACAGTGAAAATTTTACAACCAGTTTAGGGTTGTGTACAATTCAATAAAATCCAGCATCAACAGAAATTTTTATTAAACATTGCTCTGCAGTGTTGGAAACCCAAACATGCCAGCACTGGGGGGAGAGGAGTACGGGAGAAACAGGAAGTGATAAGTTAATTCCTCTTTCCATTCTCCCCCCACACTCACTTTAGACAATGAAGTAAAACAGCACAAATAGTGAAAAGTAAATTTTTTTTTTCTAAATTTTTCCAAGATTTACAACTAAGTTATTACTAGACACAGTTAAGGGGGAAAAAAACTTGTGAATGTATTATATTGACAGTATCTCTTTAAAGTTGTTGTGAAGCAATCTAATGCTTCTCAACGGCGAAGGAGTGAAATCCTCTTGGCTTTGAATTCAAAGTTCAGTGGCTAATGTAGTGAGTTCATATAGATTTTTTGCAAAGTGGCTGCTGTTGACCTTTTTATCTATATAGTCTTGTTTGTGCAATGTGCATGTAAATATAAATGAAACTAGATGGCGGGGTTTTGTATTACTGACCTTACTGATATGAGTAGGTGCGCTTTTTCCCTTCTGAATCCTAACTGAATCAGTGCCCCAGCACTATGCTGCTTTGCAGCTGCATTGTAAAACCAAGGTCCTTCCAGAGTTGTGTTGCCATGCTCTTTGAATTTCTGTAACTCCCAATGGCATAATAAAATAAATATATTATCTTCCCATTGTCTCCAAATTAGCCGACTGTGCCTCGTCACGCATTCGTGGACCTGGAGATGGCATGGAAACTGAGCAGCCACCTAAAACTGTGGAAGTAATTGCTGGAGCCCACAATACAAGTCGTCATGCCCATCACAGTCCACACAAGAAAGCTATCTCTTCCCTGAGTCCCGGAGTTCTCCAACTCGGGAAAATACATAGTGATAAGTCAGTGGAGATTGAAGCTGTTCGAATACTGGTTCCCAAAGCTGCTATAACTCATGTTGTTCCTACCAAAAATGCTAAGATGTCTAAATCCCTGGGACACCATAAAGGAGAGGATTTCAGCCAGTCAGATGGAGTCCTAGAACCCAAGAAAGAGCTGTTGGATCTAAAAAATGCAGTAGAAAAGCTCAAGAATTCAGAAAGGAGATTGCTACAGGATAAAGAAGGTCTTTCCAACCAGTTACGTGTACAGACAGAGGTAAGACATTGAGGATGGTTCTTGTGACGATAGATTTGTAACTATATTTTGTTTGGGAAGCCTGAGGAGACCAGTATGATGGTATAGCCTGACCTTCCGCACAAGGCAGGCCAGAGAAGCTTGCCAAGTAATCTCTGCATCAAACCCATAACTTCTTGAGCTATAGAATATATCTTAATCATGTGGCACAGCAAATTCCTAGCAAGCAGGTATGCTTTTACAGTAGTCTGTGTCACTACTGTCTTAGGGCTCCCTTAGTAAATTAGTATAATGAAAGACCCTTTTGAAATTACATGTATGCAAGGGAACAACTGTAGGAATCCCTACTCTGAACTGGAAATCTTCCATGAGATCTGGCAAACTTAAATATCCAGTTGTGATTTAAAGACTTCAAATAATGGAGAATCCACCACTTCCCTAGGTAAATTGTTCCACCAGTTAGTTACTCACTCAAAAATATTCACCTTTTTCTGAATTTGTCTAGCTTTATCTTCCAACCATTTGTTCTCTAAAACCCACGACATTTTGTTTCTGCTGTCTAAAACAGCAGAAACATTCATTATTTTAAAAATGTAATCAAAGGGCGTCTTTTTGATATCATTAACAAAGACAGCGGGAGCATGCAAATATAGAAAAATTGGCCTGCTGCACTGTATAAAGTACTCTGCAGAGAGCAACACCATAAACTCAGTTACAAAAATAATTTTTCCCTACTGAACATAGAAATTGCTATACAGAGAGTACCAGTGGTCTACCTAGTCTAGTATCCTTTCTAACACAATGGCCTGATGCATCTACCAGATGCTTCAGAGGAAGGTGGAAGAAGCCCCAGAGTGGTAACTATCAAATCACCCATAGGGCAAGTTTCTTCATACCCCCTTTTAGTTAGTGGTGGGGTTATGCCCTGGCACAGATGAGTGGATGTCCTACCTAATATAAACTGCAGATCGAAATGGCTACTACTCCTGTAAATTAAGCCTGCATTCTTCTCTCTGTAGTAGATGAATGTGCTTATGCTTTCAGACATCAGTTATACAGGCTTATTTAAGCAATTACAGTTATAGCAAATAAGTTGCATGTCTTGAACACTTTAGTAAACATGAAGCTTAAAACACTTGGCCTTCAAATTCCCAAAAGGACATGTATCTGCCCTAGTTGCAGTTCTTAAAGTGTCTTGTAATTATTCCATACAAAAGCCTGACATATTGGGAAATCAGTCTGAAGCTTTGTTAGCTAATGTGCTTTCTAGAAGCACACTGATTAGAAATATGACTTATGCTAGCTGTTCTACCCTTGGCCTATTCTAGGTGAATCGAGAGCTGAAGAAGTTACTTATTGCTTCTGTTGGGGATGACCTGCAATATCACTTTGAACGCATGGCTCGTGAGAAAAATCAGTTGATCCTAGAAAATGAGGCCCTAGGCCGGAATACATCTCAGCTGTCTGAACAGTTAGAGCGGATGTCTATACAGTGTGATGTGTGGCGCAGCAAATTCCTAGCAAGCAGGTATGGTTTTACAGTAGTCTGTGTCACTATTGTCTCAGGGCTCCCTTAGTAAATTAGTATAATGAAAGACCCTTTTGAAATTACATATATGCAAGGGAACAGCTGTAGGAATACCTACTCTGAACTGGAAATCTACCATGAGATCTGCAAAACTTAAACCACCACAGCCCTGCTTTCTTAAGTTTCCAGCCACTGTCTCTAGAGTTTTGAATAATTATTCAAAATTATTCATCCCTATATACACTTGTGTATCTTCAGTGTCCTTACCTAAAATTGTAATACCATAAACTTTACATTTTATTTTTTTAGCTGTGCATATGACAAGCTGAAAAGGGGTTCGTGCTGCTAGTAAATCAGGGTTCCAATTTATATGAAGATAACATTTATTGGGACAGAAAAGGATTAAAAGAAGATAGTTTGCTGAGCTTCTGAACATGGTGCAGGGCACCTTTTATCTGTCAACCATTTGTAATGGACCATTGCTGGAGACGGTGTGTGTTTGTTTTTAGACTGGGTTGACACTCCAGTGAAGGGGAGGCTTAGTGTTATCTATTTTGGAGATTTTAATTAAGATATGTTGCTTTTTACTTGTCAAGATCCCAGATTTACAGTAAAATACATGGGAGCAGGTCTGTTGAATACAATTTTCACAAATGGAATTTAGACTTAAGAATAGAGTAGACAGAGGATCTGTGGCATACCAGGTATGACCCAATTAAAGGCTTTACAAATGCTGTGCTCTAGGATTTATATTTAATCTACTATTGAATGCAGAATATATATGACTAAACATAAGTTGGCTACATTTAACAAAGCACATTCAACAGAGACTCAGGATCAGCGATGGAATATAGAGCCTTTTACCTGAGGTTGCCAGTCTGAATCCAGCTCAGGTCATTAGTAACTGAAAGGTGTTACTATAAATTTAGGTGGTGGGGACCTATGTACCATGATTTCCATATTCTTAGTTCAGTTACGTCTGAGGGATTAGAGACAATCTCTTTCCTCTAAGTTGGTAGTTGGGAGTGACCAAAAGTGGTTGGGATCTGATAGCTATTAGTTTGTTTCTAAGGGATCTGTGTCTAGATCATCCAATCACACCTTTTGTTAGTCTCAGCAGAGAGGCAACTAAATAAATGAGCAAGAAACTGAATGCACCTGATATCCCCCTTGATTTATTTCCCAGAGATGACTTCCCCTAGGCCAGGCTTGAGGCATATTAATGAGGCAGCCTGTGCAGTCACTGTTCCTTGCTTTACCTGCTCTTTGGTAAAGGAAGACTTTATTCTCCAGTGCTGTTACTTATGACATTTGTCAACAGCATTAACTTGTCCCAAAACACATTTTTTAAAAAAAATTTAAGACACTTCCTGTTTTTTTTAATCAAACAACACACACTGGGCGTTTTGAGACTGAGTTTAAACAATCACTTACTGTGAATCTGCACATTCTGTATTAGAGACATGTAAGAGGCTCGAGGGTTGTGCCAAACAAATAGAAACTAAAAATAATCTGCACTGGCTAACACAAGAATCCCTCTTCCTGGATTGCATTTATTCAGAGTGGTCTGTAACAAATTTTAATAAAATAAAGTCTCAGCTCCCGGAAATGCCCTTTTTTCAAGTAACAATCAAATGTATATCCAACTCAAAATAACAAGTGAATTTATGCAACAACAAAAAGGTCCAAAAAAAATCACTTAATTTAGCCTTTGGGAGTCACTCAGGGAGCATTTTCCAGGGTGCCTTCCATAGCTCCCTCTCCCCCCAAAAAAGTCTCTCTTTTTAGATTATTATAGAACATAGATAATAAAACAAAATTTAATGCCACTATATAAATCCATGGTGCACCCATTCGAATAGTGTTTGTCATTCTGGTCGCTCTATCTAAAAAAAAATATTAGAATTGGAAAAGGTGCAGAGAAGGGCAATAAAAATGATTAGGGGGATGGAACAACTTCCATACAAGAAGAGATCCAAAAAGTTGGCACTGTTCAGCTTAGAAGAGAGGACTAAGGCAGATATGATAGGTCTATAAAATTGTGGATGGTGTGGAGAAAGTGAATAAGGAAGTGTTATTTATCCCTTCACATAATACAACCACCAAGGGGCACCCAATGAATTTAATAGGCAGCAAGCATTGTTAAAACAAACCAAAGCAAGTATTTCTTCACACAACACGCAGTCAGCCAGTGGAATTTGTTGCCATGGGATGTTGTGAAGGCCCAAAGTATAAATGTGTTTAAAAAAAAATTAGATAAATTCCTGGAGTATAGGTCCATCAATGGATATTAGCCAATAGGGTCAGGGATGCAAAAGTGTGTCCCTCAACCTCCAATTGCTGGAATCACCCAGCACTGGGCACTGTCAGACAAGATATTGGGCTAGATGGACCATTGGTTTGACCCAGTATGACCATTCTTATCTTCATCTCCTCTTCCTAACTAAGCCCTGGTAAGAAAACAACTGCATTTCTTGATCCCACAGTTGAGAGTAGAGGGAAGGAAGCAACTGTGCCTTGCTGATGGTCCTTTTTTCTGATATTTGTGTTGGTTTGATCCTTACAACCTTGCTCATATCATCCAGTGTGCCATGCGGCTTCCCCTATGAGCCCCAAAAGGCCTCCTTATTACAAAACATTTCCTATTCCTAGTTTTTTTTAAAAAAAAAGCCAGGTATGCATCAGTTTTAATTGACTGCTCTTAATCCTTGAAGTATTTGATCTGCTAAAACTATATCTGCAACAGAACCAAAAGTGAAAACTAACTCTTAGATTTCTAAATTGCCTGTTAAAAGTAGCTGATTTATTTGGGGATTTTCTCTTTTGCAGAGTCATGGCTGATGAGCTAACCAATGCCAGAGCAATTCTTCAGCGCCAAACCCGGGATGCACAGAGTGCAATTCAGGATCTGTTGAGTGAACGTGACCAGTTCCGTCAAGAAATGATTGATACACAGAAGTATGATTACTCTTTACATTCTTTTTGTTTTCCTGCCCTAAATGTTATTCTGTGCATTTTTTATTACTGTGGTCTCAGTTAGGTAGTCTTCTGACCTAGAATCAATTCTCAACACTATTCCTGGTAGATAAGTATTTACAAAAAACATTGTTGTGATTGCTGTGCATGGAGCCCTGTCTCTCAGAAGAAGGGTTGAGGATTGAAGGAGCCATATCAGTTGAACTTCACCCAAAAGAGTTGTTAGCCCTAGGTGAGGGTTGAGATTTATCAGTCAGCAAAAGATAATGTAGGGGACCGCAGTCTTCCTGACTCTGAGTCCACCACTTGTCGCCAAATACTCTAATCATGATGGGCTCCTCAAGCCTTGTATTTTATTACTGTGCTACAGTCTGGTGAATGGCCATGTGTCCTAATCTTGTTTCAATATTTAATTCTTATTTGTATGTTTCCTTGAATGTTTTTATATCCCTTGTCTGATTTGAATCGTAAGTTCCTTGGGGCAAGATGGCCTATTTGTACAGCACCATGCACACTGATTGCACTGTATAATTTACTCATTACTATAACAATTCAATTTTCCCCTGAACAGATTGTTAGAAGAGCTGCTGGTTTCTCTACAGTGGGGGAGGCAGCAGACTTATTATCCTAGTGCTCAAACCCACACTACAGCAGAGCTAGCAGCAGTGAACCATAAACTGGCTAAAGCAGTGAGCTCCCACCTTCTTGGAAATGTTGGCACTAACACTCCAAAAAAGGCTTCCCCACCAACAGAGTTCTGCAACACTCCTGCTGAGAAAATGGCTGAAATGGTAAAACCCTTACTATTGCTCCCAGTTTGTGCCACTATCAGCACTGCATAGGTGCAGCTTCCAGTTCACTTCCAGGAAAGGCAACTTTCTGGTGCATGAGAACTAATTACAATCTAGAGTGAGAGTAAAGTGCATGGGCAATAGAGAGCTTTTTCGGTACATCTGATCTAAAAGACTGTTCCCTAAGCAAATATTTAAAAACTAGAAAAACTCACATCCCCACACTTTCCCCAGAGCACCAGGAGGTAGCCTACACCACCACTGTATATCTGTTCAGTAGCACCCCTTAGTATAGTGTCTAATCTCTGTACCACTTATTTAGAGCTGCACGGTGATCATGCATAGAGGACTCTGTTCTTTGTCTTCCTCATGTTCCAGGAAACTGCAGTAGGATTTTTTTCTCCCTCCTTTTCTCTTAGACTTTGGCTATAATAAATTTTTTTTCCCCCAGTATATAGTCTGGACTTGAGACTGTATCCCTGCCAGCTATAGTTTTGGGGCATACCTGAAGACTGGGGATTCAATTTCACAATAAATGGCTTTATATTAGGGCAAGGAGATTAGAACATTAAAACTGAAACAAATGACCTAATAAATGGTCAGTACAGTAGAGTTTTAATGAAGATGTAGATGAGTGAATTCTCCAGAGACAATGAGCAGCTGGGCTGGAATAACCAGCAGGAAGACTTTAAAGGGAAAGTACTGCTTCCCCGCCCAGCCTACCTGCTGCACTCCAGAAGTGATTGGGACAACATTTAATTTTAGGCTAGGGAACTAACCAGGGAGCCTCAACTTGAGAAGTAGGAGGGAGAGGGGAAAGGATGACTAAGAGAAGGGAGGTGGGGCCGGGAGGCAAAATCCATACCATTTTCAAAGCAAGCTCTCCTCCCCCCCCAAAAAAATCCAGTTACTGTAAGTACAGGCGGAAGGAAAATTGGGGAAGATAATAAAAGTAGTAGAGAAAGTATTTAACCTTTCCCTTTAGTGTTTGATCATCATTGTAGTATGAACCATTTCTATAGGAGGAGTATCCCATGCATAAAACTGCCCCAAAATACCTATTTTAAAACTAAGCTATCCTCCATTAGAACTGAACCACCCCTGGGAGTGTACTAGGTGCCTATCAGTATGCTTATCAAGCAGCTGAAGGCACAAAGCACTGTGCACATAGTGGTGGCATATTGCTGGACTCTAGCATGTTTGCAAATATCTTTGATTAGTTCAGAGGTCACTCTTTTCTTAACCTCTAATCTTCCCTTTTTGTAATGAATTTAATTGTAGCCTTTTAAAAAAAGTTACCTTAGTTCTGCTGAAGGGATTCCAAATTTGTGAATCTATTTTCATTGCAATATGAAGTTACTCAATGTTAAGAATTACAGTTCAAGGTAAAAACTGACCAAGGTATGAGGATTGATAAAATTTACCATTCACCTCAACAGCAGCCACCAATTGTATGTAAATTCAAGTTAGGGATAAAGCATCTTGGATTAAATAAAATCCAGTTCATGTCTGATACTAAAGTTCTCTTTTAGGTGCTGCGAGTGTTGGATCCAGTTGCCTGTACTGAAGCATCACCAGAAGTTCCCTTTTCTGAGCCTTCCCCACCCTCCTTCCTTTCCACAAAGAAGAACATTGGTCGGTTTCACCCATACACCAGATATGAAAATATAACTTTCAACTGCTGCAATCACTGCCAGGGAGAACTGATAGCCCTTTAAAATCATTGTGCTGAAGACAAAAAGCCAGTGTGTCTGTAGATATGCTAACTTTTTGCTGAATGACACTAGTGATTTATCCATTTGGATTTCCTTCTTTGCTATTATCTTCCTGGGGGTTTGTTATGCTAGAAACAATGTACTTTTTACTTCCTATACCTCTCATGCTTAGGGACCATCTACAATCTGTGGTGAGATCATAGCTTCTACAAGGCTGGAATATGGTTAATGCTCCCATCTACAAGGGCAAGACCAAAATGTTACAACATAAATTTACACAATTTATAGTGTAAATAGCTCCTTAGATGTGTAGGATTTGTAATAATATTATGAAACCTTAATGGATTTCTGCACAGGGGAAGACAAAACCATGAAACTATTTAGGAACATAGACAAGTGATGCATCCACTTGAAACCTCTGAATAGTGCTTCCTTTAAAAGGGAGTTGAAATAAATGCTAAAGTAAGAAACATTGATTTATTATTTAAGTATTTTCATTTTAAAAAGGGCAATAGAAAGCACAATCATTTCTATGCGGTTTAATTTTTCTCTGTAGTGTTACTCAGTTTGCTGTGGTGCTATGGTCAAGTATTTATAGTCCTAATTAAGTTAAAGGATCAGGTGCAATTAATATTATGGGCCTTCAAGTTCAGAAGGGGGCAGCAGGGCCCTTACCTTGATGGAAAAGGGTAGAGAAGCCTCTTTAAGAAGAAACTTGAATGAAATTGGAAGGTGTTGGTGCTGAATGGAGTATGGAACCTAATGTGCATGACAAAGTTATTTCTGTGTGTACATGAGGTTGAAACAAGTGGATTAGAAGCATTTTAACTCCTAGAACCAAGCTGCTGCCTAGCTGATGCAGCAAAGATGGACATAGCTCCTTTAGTGCATAGTTTTAAAAACTGAAACTTACCCTATGCTTAGAGGCAAGATACTACACATGAAAATCTTTCATAGGTATTATACCCGTGGAAGGGCCTGCATCGTCAAATACTATGTATGCATAAGTAGTGACAGAGCATACTATATTTTTACTCATCTGGCTTTATTAGGTTAATGAGACAAATTCAAAGTATGTACTAGTAACCAGCCTGCCAAATACCGCCCAAGAAGACAGCTTGCAAGGTTCTTCTCTGCTTGCTTATTTACAAGTTAGACAGGATATGAGTCTTCCACCATATGTTAGTGAGCTTTTGAGCTCTTTTTGAACAAAAGTCATATTCATAGAAAAATCATGCTGATATCTTGCAGCACTCCAGTATCCTGCCACCCCCAACAGACACAGTATCCATAGCCATGCTATGTAATTAAGGAAAAGGTCTCTAAACCAGTCACTAACACTTTTTTTGGTAAATCTAGTACTGTACACCAGGTATAAAAGGCATAAGTTTTTGACTGCTACTCTTGGCCATGCTTTGGCCTCTGCAATTAATATGTTACAATAAACATTCTCTACCTACTTTTATCATGAATGAAGGTTTGGATTTTGTATACTTGTGACAGTCTTTGATTCCACACATTCTTTGCAGAATCTAAGGGCAAGTCTACACTACAGCCAGGACTGACGCTCTGAGATCAATCCAGCAGCAGTCAATTTAGCAGGTCTAGTAAAGACCAACCAAATTGAGTGCAGATCGCTTTGCAGTTGACCCCTGTACTCCACTCCCAATGAGAAGAGTAAGGTAAGTCGATGGGAGATTTTCTCCCGTAGACCCTGGGTAACTTGACCTAAGGTACGTAGACTCCAGCTACATTATTCATGTAGCTGGAGTTGCGTAGAGTAGGTCAACTTAACCGCGGTAGTGTGAAAACAGCGTAAGAAATAAGATTGAACTCTGCAGGAGTTACAAGAAAGCTAACTGATGGGCATTAGCTTTTGTGCCCTGGTGAACCTCATGGGGATAGAAATTCCTCTCTCCACCCCTTGCAGGTTGGGAAAACACTTAAACAGATCTTAATTTGTCAGCGTATCGTAGCGGGGAGAATAAACAAAGGTTGGTCACTTGTAACCAGAGTTCAAGATGACCTCTGCAGTGTCACACTTTTGTGACTTCTAATAGCAGTGCCCATTCAAATGCTCTTATGCCCTGTTCTCCTCCCTGCAATAAAAAGGAAGCATGGCATGAAGACTGCCTCAGTTCCTTCCACTAGCTCCTCAGGTCCAAGTCTGTCACTACTGAGAAGGAGGGGAACGTGGACAGGGAATATGAATTACCTTTGTGAAAGGAGGCTCTAGTTCTATCACTATGGCATTTTTCACCATCATTAAACGAACTGTTAGATTCTTTAACTCTTCCCCTACCACTTAAACAATTTTAAAGCTGCATAAGTCAGTTACACTTTGAAGCCTTGCATTTTAAGCAGGAAAAGAATAAGCCTAACTTTTTTCCTACTGGAATAATCAACTCCCGTTAAGTCTTAGCTAGTATAGCAAATTAAATGGTGCTTTAGGAACTTTTCCTGTATTATGGCAGACACACCTAAAGGCTTTAACAATAACTTTGTTTTAATTAGTTAACACACAGTTGTGCTGTGTCTACTAAACAGGTCTTCAACACGTGTCTCAAACCAACTATACTTCCTAGCCACACATGCAGCGGTCCATTTTTGGAAATCTAGATGATCATCCTATAATTCCTCAGTCAGAGCACCCAACTGCACTCTAGGTGGCTTAAAGGAAGACAGACCAGTGAAACAGGTTACAAAGGCATAGTTAGTGTGTGTAGAGGAACCCCTCTACTCAACAGGACAGCTATGACTTGGTTGCAGAAAGACCCATGTTCTGTGTATGCAAGGCTTGAAACACTGTTATTAAGAGTTAACTGTATTGGGTATGGATACACACCATGTTTAGAGCCAGCCAGTTAATAGTAGGTTACATTAAATAGTGTAGTGTAGACCAGGCTAAAAACTGTAAAGCCCATACCACTTGTGAGCATGAATACTTATGTGCTCACTAAAGGTGTGGGCAAAGAACTCGAATGAAATCAGTTGAAACTGTTTGAAAAATGGTTCATATTTACTCTTTAAAAAAAATAAATACAGCCATTCCTACATTGATGGTGGAATGAACAGCATGACTTTTAGATTATCAAGACAGGGACACAGAAATTAGAGCCAAAGTTGTACCAGCTTGGTCTGCTTTAACAGTTAGATTCGGGTGGCCAACCTGTAGCTCTGGAGCCACATGTTGCTCTTCAGAAGTTAATATGCAGCTCCTTGTATAGACACCAACCCCCAGGCTGGAGCTACAGTTGCCAACTTTCCAATGCTCACTGATCAACCCCTGGTTCTGCCACAGGCCCTGCCCCCACTCCACCCCTTCTCATCCCCTCGCTCTTCTCCCCTCCCCTCCCGAGCCTCCTGCATGCTACAAAACAGCTGATCAGCAGGGCTGCCAGTAGGCAGGAGATCCTGGGAGCAGGGGGGGAGCTGATGAGGGGCTGCTGACATATTACTGTGGCTCTTTGGCAATGTACATTGGTAAATTCTGGCCCCTTCTCAGGCTGGCCACCCCGGAATTAGATTAATAGATTCTAAAGGTAGAAGAGAAGGAACACTGATCAATGTAGTCTGAACCTCTTGCACAACCAGCCATGGAACAAATTAAAGCACCCTTGCAAAACTCTCAAATTAATGAGCCCTGACATAGAATGTTCTCCCCACCCTTTACCAGGATGGGTGGCAAGGAAAGGATCATCCTTTACTTCTTGTCAGTAAGTACAATTTGGAAGGGTTCATTAAGAAGATATAGCTCAGAATGTAATCTGAGCTATATGAGTTAGCCCAGAAACGGAAGAATGAAATAGTGACTCTACTGTGAGATGTCACTTTGTCCATTGTGGTCTCTTCGAAGATAAATATAGGGTACACTGTCCCCTGCGTGAACATACCAAACAACTAAAGCAAAGCAAACTTGCCACAGCTATATGAATATTTATTCTCACTTTGGCTCAGTGGGATTGAGAGCACTGCTGAGTCATACACACAACAGAATCAGGTTTGTCATTTCAAATTCTAAATAAATAAATAAATAAATGGTAAGTAGTAAATGTATTGTCAGTTAAGAGAAAATTTTTAAACCATTATTTAAAGATTTTCAAATACCATAAAAGGGCACTGGCTGTCAAGAACTGCAGCTCTAGCCATAATAGGTATGTCAGCTGACACTAATATTCGAGACACATCAAACCTTCAGCTGTAATGGTCTGTGAAGCGGAAGGATTTAGGTTCAGAAATGGTGCAGAGGATATTCTGGATTTGTTTTGCTCTTCTGGCTTCTAGCCTAAGTTGCCTCGATCGCTCTTTGGCAGCCAGTTCCTCTGCTCGCTTTTCCTGTCTCTTTCTTTTTAGCCATCTGTGGAGAAAAACAAGTTTGGAAGCACTGATAGTGATTAAAAAAAGCTTTTGACCACTCACTGGCCATCACTTCTGGCTGTATTCAAAGCAGACAACTGTTCTCTTAATGGGGAAAGTTAACTAAAGCCACTGCATCACTTAGCAAACAGGCTACATCCAGGAATTAATTGTTTTCTAGGGTCAAAGCATATCGGGGAAACTAGTGGGACAGGTCTACAAGAGTGTCAGCAGTGAGAAGGAAGAGTGGGACCTTTGCCTGAAGCAAATGCAGTCCCGTTTCCAGAAACCTTTACTGATCTACAGCCTATGTTCCCAATACAACTTCCTACTATGGGGTCGCACCTTGATCAGCAGGCTGGGAACCAGCAGGAATTGATGATGTTGGGAGGGGGCTGGGGAGGGCACTGGCTGAAAGCTTCAATTGAAGGAGTACAATACAGTTGGGAGGAGGGTCAGAGGAATTGAAAGTGAGTTCACCAGACTCTAGTCAGGACTGGCCCTAGGCATCTGTGGATATTCAGACTGCAGGCCCCCCAAAACATCAGGGCTTAAAAGGGATATAGTTTTCATTGTCTGAAGAATGTAAAGGACGCCATTTCTGTGATCAAAGGATGGCACATCTGATAGGCCAGTTCTGCCTTCAATTCTGAGGAAGAGTGTCCCCCACATACTTTACAAAGGTTAAAAATTAGACAGTAAGCTATGTTTTTCACAACATCTTGCTTTCTGGTTTAGAGAAACTAAAATAGTAAAGGGATTTTCAGCCAGCATCAGATCTAGATATTTTAATTGCTTTAAACATTAGCTGGACTTTCTTTACTAGGTGAAAGTCACTCAGCACTGGGTTGTGCACCTTAGCTAGAAGCTATAGTATAAAACAGCCTTATTTTGTAGATTTTTCATACAAACAGCACCCCAAAATACTTGCATTAAATAATGACAGGGAAAAAGAAATTGAGAGGTTTTAAAGGAGAAATTTGGAAGAAGAGTGAGCATCAATGAGGCAGAAAGAGTGAGGCTGTACCAGATGTTAGGAACAACACAGAAGAAGGCTCTTACACCGATAGGAACAAAGGGGAGGCTAGTTCTCAAATCTTTGCTGAAAACCTCCTCTTAACTTCTTTCCCAGCCACTATAATTCACTTCATTCAAAATGTTTCCCTTTCAAACATTTTGAAATGTAGCTTTCATAACAGATGCTTAACAAATAAAGTTGCATTATAAAATACATTTTATAATTTAAGTTGCTGAAAGACACAACATTCAGATTTCCTTGCTCCGTAGAAAATAAGAGCCATAGACTTACTGTTTAAAGGCTCTGTCACATTCCTCTGTTCTTGGAAGGAAGTACAGGCACTCTTCCTGGCGTCTAAGGATTTCCATTTGTTTTTCTTTCATTTGATCTTCGTGCTTTTTTTTAAGCCATAACCTGAAAGCTTCCTCTGGATCTCTGTTCTCCTGCTATATAAAGCGCACGCACATACATACACATACACACACAATTAAATATGCTGTTTGTCTTTGAAATTAATATAACAGTACTACTTTGAACTTCTCTAGCATCTTCCATCCCAGGTTATGAAACATACTTTATAAACAATGCTGAATTTAGCCTCATAACCTTACTAAGTATTATTGCCCCCATTTTAGAACCTGAGACACAAAGCCCTGGTTCTAAGACTAGAGTTTTTGGCTGTGTTGTAACGCGTGTAAATTGTTTGCTAACACAACTGTAAATAAATGCTAATGGAGACACTTCACAAACATTAGTTCCTGGTTGTGATTCACCATAGGGCAAAGCTAAATCATCATCATATTAAAATGCAATATAGTAACATTTCTCATAAGTGATCCTAGGACCATAAAGGTCACATGAGCACAGCCTGTTGCATGATTCAAGTTCATCCTGTTAAAACTGGAAAATTCCAATGTATGAGCAGTTCTAGCACTTTTAAGAGAAAACAGTGTGGCAAACATGGAATATTCCTTGCTATGTTCATTTTTATAATATATAAATATTTTATATATATTATATTATATTTTATATAATGAGCAAAATAGGTGTAAATTTCAATTTTTCTGAATACCTACAGCACACTTAACACGTATGGGATGGAGAGGTCTTAACTTACTCTACTATTTGAGCCTTCTAGTTCCTTTGCACGCTGAATTCGCTTCTCTTCCTGCACTTGTTCTTTTTTCTTCTGCAACCAAGCTCTAAAGACCATGTCATTCTCTCTCTTCTTTTCTTCTTCCTGTTGTTTTTTTTGTGCTGCTTCCTTGTGTGAAATTAAGGATTGAGTAATATCTTACAAGAAAGGTGTTAGTCTGACACATGCAAAGGGGTTCAGCATCAGAGCAAACACCACAAATAGTCTGAATTACTTGCCCTAAAACATACTGAGAAATGGGAATAATCAACGGACACATCAAGTCAATACTATCTTGAGGAGAAAACTGGCCTTGAGCACCTCTATGATTAAGGTTATATTTGGAGGCTTTCATTCTAACCATTATTATTACAACCTCAATTTCCAGAAGCCTTCCATGCTTTGTCTCAAATCACTGGAGGTTCAGTAGAAGTGGGTGAGGACACTTTAAACCAGATCTATCCTACGGCTCTAAGTGGTTTAAAATAAGTTTCACTGACCTGTTTTCAAAATTCGTTACAAATTTTCTCCTGCCTAGACAGACACTAAAAATTAACAGTATTTGTGACTGCAGGCATTAGCCTATAATAGAGGTTTCTGGAGTGACCATGCATTGGGGTTGAGGAGAATGTCATTTAATCATGGAGACACTGATAGCTTAACACTTCTCTGAAGCTAACATGGTGGATTGCTTTTTTTAAAAAGTAGAAAATAGTCTTTGAGAGGTCTGTGAATGTTTGAGGATATTTTGGTCATTGCCAAGCATTCCAATAAACCACACTATTCAGAAATAGCAGTGGATGTATTGTTTCTTGACTTTAGCAAAGCTTTTGACACGGTCTCCCACAGTATTCTTGTCAGCAAGTTAAGGCAGTATGGGCTGGAAGAATGCACTATTAGGTGGGTAGAAAGCTGGCTAGATTGTCGGGCTCAACGGGTAGTGATCAATGGCTCCATGTCTAGTTGGCAGCCGGTATCAAGTGGAGTGCCCCAAGGGTCGGTCCTGGGGCCGGTTTTGTTCAATATCTTCATAAATGATCTGGAGGATGGTGTGGATTGCACTCTCAGCAAATTTGCGGATGATACTAAACTGGGAGGAGTGGTAGATACGCTGGAGGGGAGGGGTAGGATACAGAAGGACCTAGACAAATTGGAGGATTGGGCCAAAAGAAATCTGATGAGGTTCAATAAGGATAAGTGCAGGGTCCTGCACTTAGGACGGAAGAACCCAATGCACAGCTACAGACTAGGGACCGAATGGCTAGGCAGCAGTTCTGCGGAAAAGGACCTAGGGGTGACGGTGGACGAGAAGCTGGATATGAGTCAGCAGTGTGCCCTTGTTGCCAAGAAGGCCAATGGCATTTTGGGATGTATAAGTAGGGGCATAGCGAGCAGATCGAGGGACGTGATCGTTCCCCTCTATTCGACATTGGTGAGGCCTCATCTGGAGTACTGTGTCCAGTTTTGGGCCCCACACTTCAAGAAGGATGTGGATAAATTGGAGAGAGTCCAGCGAAGGGCAACAAAAATGATTAGGGGTCTGGAACACATGAGTTATGAGGAGAGGCTGAGGGAGCTGGGATTGTTTAGCCTGCAGAAGAGAAGAATGAGGGGGGATTTGATAGCTGCTTTCAACTACCTGAAAGGGGGTTCCAAAGAGGATGGCTCTAGACTGTTCTCAATGGTAGCAGATGACAGAACGAGGAGTAATGGTCTCAAGTTGCAGTGGGGGAGGTTTAGATTGGATATTAGGAAAAACTTTTTCACTAAGAGGGTGGTGAAACACTGGAATGCGTTACCTAGGGAGGTGGTAGAATCTCCTTCCTTAGAGGTTTTTAAGGTCAGGCTTGACAAAGCCCTGGCTGGGATGATTTAACTGGGAATTGGTCCTGCTTCGAGCAGGGGGTTGGACTAGATGACCTTCTGGGGTCCCTTCCAACCCTTATATTCTATGATTCTATGATTCTGTCTCATGAAATTTTGTTCCTCTTTGGCACAAAAGCTATGCACCCATCAAATTCAAAATACCAAAATACCACTCCTTTGAAATCCAAATATCTTTTTCCCTGAAATCTTTTAGCAATTGTCTTCAAAAACTGACAATTGTTACACATTTTTGAGGTCTCTGCTACACATTTAATCTTTCAGAAACTTACTTTTCCTACTACATATTATTTTCCTGAGAGCCAAGAGGAATCCTAGTACAGTTTCTTCTCTTTAGTACATGATTATAAAATAAAGGCACTGACCTAGCCTTCTAAAATAGGTCTGTCTAAGGCCCGTTCTACACAATGGAATTTGATCAGTAGAACTACATCACTCAGGGGTGTGAAAAAAAAAATCTACCTCCCCCGAAAGATGCAGTTAAACCGACCTAACCCCCAGCGTAGACAACACTAGGTCGACAGGAGAATTAGCTCCCACCTCTTGGGGAGGTGGATTAATTATGGCGATAGGAGAAGACCTCCCATCAGTGTAGGCAGTGAGTGCCTTCAGTGAAGCGCTGCTGCAGCAATGGCACGGCAACATTTCCAGCGTAGACAAGCCCTATGTCTTGTTTGAAATTGCTGTCCTACAGAACAGCGTTGAGAGTTGAGTACTTGAGTTGTTTTCCATTGAACCCCTACATAAAAAACGCAAGTAATTCCCACAAAGGAAACCTTTGAGGTTGCTTGAGGGCAACACTCACCCACACAAACCTTTAAAAGCAAGGAAATGTCCAGTTACAGTAGCCTTCTTTCGCATACTTTCACCCCCACACACTACATTCACCAACAGACTCTGCCGCTCTTTAAATAAGTTCCATATACTGCCAACATATCCATCAACACACTACACACACCACATTCCTTACAATCACACTTCAATGCAAACCTTTAACTCCCAAACAGGTCCCCATGGGAAAACCATATCTCACATACTTATTCAGCATCCAGATTCTAACAATGTCACAGAGGTCAGAGTTAAGGTTTTGGATTGAAATGTGATGGCGTGTGGGGCATGTGTGTGTACTCAGTTACTGTACATGGAGATGTATGGGACTTATGAACAGAAAGGAAGAGTGTCAGTGAAAATGGTGAATGTGATGGGGGTAGGCATGTTTATGGATATATTAAATGGACGTTTCCTTGCTTTCCATGCATGAGCGTTGCCTTAACTAGTTTTTAATGAAAGAGGGTTTTTTGTGGATTTGGTTTATAAGTGCAAAGTATTATTATATTGTTGGGGAAATGGAAGAAATGATCAACTGAATGGCTTTTGAGAAGCAATATTTCCCATTAAGTTTAAGAAACACAGAAGGTCTGGTGATCACTATGTTCTGGTTATTTCCTTTGTACTCTCACCTCTTTCCTTAGTTTCTCTTTCCTTTGTTGCATCTGTTTTTGCATCTCTTTTTGTTTGGGTGAAAGACTGTAGGTGGAGCTTCTCAAAGGAACATTTGCAGACTGCACCCTACGGGGAGTTCTTCCCATTCCCCCACTTCTTGCAATGTTGATAGCTGAGTTTGGGCGATACTTAGGGTTAGGTGGAGGCTTAGGGAAACAGACAAACTCTTCTCCAATGGGAAAGAAAGCATTTACCCCTTGCTGCACTAAAGGCTCTTCCTTTCTTAGACTGGGAGTGTCAAAAATAATGGAATGGGAAAACTTAGGAGAAATAGGTTGAGCTTCAATGTCAGTGAAAGAAACACTTATCGGGGGCAAAAAGCCATGGCTTTCAATATCACGTAAACTCAAGAGTTCAAACTTCCCATCTTTCTCTACTAGGATCTTGCCATCCTTGTGTTCCTCATCCTTGCCACCATTAAGTGAAAAAGACATGCTTTCCAGTCCTGCCTCATTAGAAATATGCAGTTGAGACAGCCTACTTGAAACAGCCTCTTCACTTTCAGGATCATTTTTATAAGCTTCCATATCTTCTAGAGGGGGAACTTCCAGATCTACCAATTTATCTTTGAATTTTAGTTTCCTTTCTCTATTCTCATCCAGAGGTTCTTGGTTCTCCAGCAGCTTGTTGGCTTCTTCGATCTTTTCCAAAATATAGCGCTTTATTTCTTCATCATCTTCCTCATCCAGTTCCTGCTGGTTTTCCAGCTTGGACTCCTGGATGGAGCTTTCACTGTCAGTATCAGATGTATGATCCAATGGTTTAACTTCGGGTACGGATACAGGTTTTTCTTCATTTGGTGGACTCTCCTCCAGATCTGCATCAGGCTGAGGAAGCGGATCTACACATTCTTCTCTTTCCTCATTGTCTTCGTCAATATTTGCCTCTACATCCTCTTCATTCTGATCAGGGTTTTAAAAAGAAAGTGAGTCCTCCTTTTTAAATTGTATAAGAAATAACCTCTCTAATAAGTTAAAAACTAACACTGGGTAGTTTATACATGCATAATATATCATTGAGGTTGGGACTCTAAAACCACAGAAATCAGGAAATTTACAGTTTAAGCTCCCATGGCAAAGAACTGAATATGCCCCTTTGAGCATATTACTCAGACTTTAAGGCCAGAAGGGACCATCATCATCGTCTAGTCTGACCTCCTGAACATTGCAGACTACACCCACTCCTGTAACATACCAATAACCTCTGGATGAGTTACTGAAGTCCTCACATCATGATAAAGGTTTCAAGTTACAGAGAATCCACCATTTACAGTACTTGAAGCCTGCAAGTGACCCGTACCCTATCCTACAGAGAAAGGTGAAAAACCCCCAGAGTGTCTGCCAACCTGACCCCAAAGAAAAAATTTTCCTGCCTCCAAATATGGCAATCAGTTAGACCCTGAGCATGTGGGCAAGACCCAACAGCCAAATACCTGGGAAATAATTCTCTGTAGTAACTCAGACCTCTCCCCCAGTAGTGTCCCATAACCGGTGGTTGGAGATATTTGTTGCTAGCAGTCACACATCGGTTACATGCCATTGTAGGCATTCTCATCATACCATCCCCTCCATAAACTTATCAAGTTCGGTCTAGATAAACGTTAGGTTTGTTGCCCTCACTACTTCCCTTGGAAGGCTGTTCCAGAATGTCACTCCTCTGATGGTTAGAAATCTGTCTAATTTCAAGCCTAAACTTATTGATGGCCAGTTCATATACATTTGTTCTTGTATCAATATTTGTGCTTAACTTAAATAACTCCTCTCCCTCTCTTGTATTTATCCCTCTGATGTATTTATACAGAGCAATCATATCTCCCCTCAGCCTTCTTTTGGTTAGGCTAAACAAGCCAAGGTACGGTATAACATCTCATAAGGTACGTTACTCTTCTGATCAGCCTAGTAGCCCTTTTCTAAACCTGTTCCAGTTTGAAATCATCTTTCTTAAATGTGGGAGACCAGAATTGCACACAGTATGCCAAATGCAGTCTCACCAGTGCATTGTATAATGGTACTAACACTTCCTGGAAATACCTTGCCTGATGCATCCTAGGACTGCATTAGCTTTTTTCTCACACACACACACACCAAACACATTGGCGGCTCATATCATCCAGTGATCAACCAATATACCCAGCTCTTTCTCCTCTGTTGCCTCCAACTGATAAGTCCCCCCATTATAGCAAAAATTCTTGTTAGTCCCCAAGTGTATGACCTTGCATTTTGCACTATTAAATTTCATCCCATTTTTATTACTCCAGTTTACAAGGTCATCCAGATCTTCTTGCATGATATTCTGGTCCTCCTCCATATTGGCAATACCTCCCAACATTGTGACTTCCTCAAATTTTATTAGCACACTCCCACTTTTAGTGTCAAGGTCATTAATAAAAATGTTAATGAAGATAGGTCCCAAGACCAATCCTTGAGGAGCTCCACTAGTAACCTCCCCGTTCCAGCCTGACAGTTCACCTTTCAGTAAGATCCCCATTGTAGTCTCCCTGTTAGCCAGTTCCTTATCCACCTTTCAATTCTCATATTAATCCCCATCTTCTCCAATTTAACTAACTTTCCCATGTGGAACTGTATCAAATGCCTTGCTGAAATCTAGATAGATCAGATCTACTGCGTTTCCTTTGTCTAAAAAACAGGTATCTTCTCCAAGGAGATCAGGTTGGTCTGGCACAATCTACCTTTTGTAAAAACATGTTGTATTTTATCCCAATTACTGTTTATCTCTATATCCTTTATTTTCTCTTTCAACATTTGTTCAAAGACCTTTCATACAACTGAGGTCCAACTAACAGGCCTGTAGTTTACTAGGTCACTTTTTTCCTCTCTTAAAAATAGGTACTATAGCAGCAATTATCCAGTCTTAAATTCATAGATCGATTAAAATCCTTGCAATTTCATTTGCCAGTTCCTTTAATATTCTTGGATGCCCCCCCGATTTAGTCCCATTAGATTGTTCAAGTTTGACTTTCACCTTGGGTGTGGTAATTTCTAATTCCGTATCCTCATTAGCCACCCTGCCATTGTATCTAATCTTCTCATTGCCTTAGTTTTTAATAAGGGTAAAGTATTTGTTTAGGTGTTGGGCTATGCCTAGATTATCTTTAATCTCCACCCCATCCTCAGTGTTTAGTGTTCCCACTATTTGTTTTCTTTCTTTTTGTTTATATGGCTATAGAACCTTTTACTATTAATTTTAATCTCCTTTGCAAGGTACAACTCTGCTTGGCTTTTGGTAGTTCTCACTTTTTCCCTGCACTTTCTGACCTTCAAGAGGTAGCTTTCCTTGCTGATCCATCCCATCTTCCATTGCTTGTAGGCTCTCTGTTTTCTCTTAACCACCTGTTTGAGATGTTTGCTCATCCAGCTTGGTCTGTAACCCTTCCCTACAAATTTTTTCCCCTGACTTGGGATACAGGCTTCAGATAGTTTTTGCAACTTTGACTTAAATAATTCCAAGTGTCCTCCGCATTCAGTTCCTTGAGTTCTTCAGTCCAGTCCACTTCCCTAACTAATTCCCTTAATTTTTTAAGGTTTGCCCTTCTGAAATCAAGGACCCTAGTTGCAGATCTATTTTTGTTCAAACTGAATTAGCTCATGATCACTTGAGCCAAGGCTGCCTCCTACAATCAGATCTTCTATGAGGTCCTCACTACTCACCAACAGCAAATCTAAAATGGCCTCACCTCTTTTCGGTTCACTAACTATTTGGTGAAGAAACACGTCGGCTATCACATGCAGAAAAATCTGGGCCCTACTGTTATTAGTAGCACTTGTCCTCCAAATCTATATCTGGAAAGCTAAAGTCTCCCCTAATAACACAATTGCCGGTAGTCTTTGTTTAATTAAAAACATTAAAGAGGTCTCTATCCATATCTAAATCAGATCCCGGGGGTCCATAGCATACCCGAAGCACTATCCCAGGGGAACCTCTGGTAGTTTTCTTCCCGAAAGTGATATTGACACAGACTGTTTTATCCATTCCATCATTTCTAATTTCTTTACAGTCTACCTCATCATTAATATACAATGCTACTCCACCACCTTTACTTCTGTCTTTCCTGAACAACACATACCCTTCAATACCTGGACTCCAGTCATGATTACTATTCCACTATGTTTGTTATCCCTATAATATCTGGTTTCACTTCCTTCACCAGTAGTTCTAATTCCTCCATTTTGTTACCCAGGCTCCTTGCACTGGTATACAAATATCTTAGTTGTTTCTGCTTGGCTTTGCCCAGATTCCTCACCCAATTGGGTAGTCATTCTACTGCCAGTATTGCCTACCTGACTGTTGGCTTCATTGGTACTGACACTACTGTACGCCTTGCTGGAGCTGTAGGCATTACTAGCAGTGTGAGCCAAAGGCTGTGAACCAGAGTAGGCCTGGCCTTGGCAAAACAACACACTAGGTATCAGCTAACACCAAGTAAGCACATTCCTGACTGGAGAGAATGGTATAAAAAACACAGATCTCTCAAAAACCTACCTAAACGCATCCCAAAGAAATAGTACAAGAACACATTGACCCCTCATAAGATAAAGATGTGATGGACAGGACAATGGATAAGAATGTTTTATTCAAACTAGCAGGAACAAGGATAAGGGTGGCAACTAACAATGTCTGGAGTATAATACGTAACATGTTTGTATTAATGTATAAAAGGAGAAGTCATAGGAGGGGCAACTTTGTAATCACCAAGGGGACAGCATCCTGGTGTACTGACTGAGGGGGTACCTTGTCATGGGCATACATGTGTTAGTGTACCTGTAGCTCCTATGGGGCGCTGGTACCATGCTTTGTTGACAGTAAGCCTGTCCAAGGGCCTTTGCCACTGAACCGAGCCTGTGGTCTCTCTTATGAGCAACACTGAGGTCTGCTGAATTAACATGCTGCACCGTCTGCTAGTGCAGCTGACACTGAAGCTCCGAGAACAGCAACACGCCACAGCACTAACAACAACTCTCTCTCCTCCTAATGTCTATTATCCTACCCACTGCTGTTCCTTTCTCCACTGATGTATTCTCTTCCTTGATTTTCCTCCTGGTCATTAGAATCAGGCATGGAGATTACATAAGTGTCTTCCTCAAGTTCCTAGTTTAAAGCTCTTTCAATCAGTGGTGCCAACCTCCATCCCAGAAGTCTATTTCTCTCCCTACTCGGATGGAGTCCATCCCATAAGAACAGCCCTCTGTTCATGAATGCCTCCCAGTGGTCAAACATCCCAAAGTCTTCCACCACTTCCTGAGCCATCAGTTGATCATCATAATCTTGTCTCATCTTCATTCTCATCCTCTATGAACAGTAAGAATCCCGCTGAAGATCACCTAACCCTCTATTTCTTTAAGCGTCTTCCCCAGCCTGGCATAGTCGCCCTTAATGCATTCCAGAAAGAATCTAGCAAGATTAGCTGTTCCCGCATGAAGGACAAATCAGTGGATTCGTTCCTGCTCCTATTAGGATCCTTTTCAGCCTCAAGTCCACATCCATTATCTTTGTTCCCAGCGGACAGCACACCCCTCTGTTCTCTGGATCAGCTCTGGCAACATGCCTGTCGGTTCTTCTTAGTAGGGAGTCACCCAGTCACATAGACCTGCCTCTTCCTCGTGTTGGAGTGAATCTTTGGCCCTCCTCCTATTCCTTCTGGCAGCAAGTCCTCTTGTCTTTTGTTCTCCCTTGCAATCTTCTGCAAGTCCTCCTGTATCCTCCCGGGGCGCTGAACTCAGGCTATCTCCACTGACTCTTCCCCTCTTCTTACAGAACTAGCCAATCTTTTCTTCCTTGCCCTCCCACCTTGTTACTGCCTGCTGTGCCCCTTCTTCATTTTCCAACTCAGCAAACCTGTTCCTGAGCTCTATTTCTACCTCACTAGCCTTCTCCTCTACCTAGTTCTCATAGTCACATGGTTCCACTAACCACTTTCCATACCCAGTCTACTACTTCATCTTGCATCTGTGACTCTTGACTTTTCCTTTAAGCCTCGTGCCTTCCCGCAATCATCTGCTCGAAACCCCTCTCGAAATTCAACCATAGTTTCCACTTGCATCTCCAAACCTCAGATCTTCTCTTCCATCAGCTCTATTAGGCAGCACTTCATACAAACAAAGCTCTTTTTGGGTACCTGCTCTAGAATAATATACTCCCATAGCATCCGGTCATCTTCATTGTCTCTTCCATTCCTTGGGTCACTACCACTGCTGCCTCTGTATTTGTCATAGCCTTCCCTCCCAAGGTTCTGTCAAGGAACAGAAAAAACCAAATACCACACACCCACTTACACAAACTTCCCTTATAAACTCCCCTGTTTTCAGCTGGTTGTGCTGGCTCCTGTGCCACTGGTTGGCCCATTCACTGTCTTTAGAGGCCCTCTATCAGGGAAGCCCCACCCCCTAATCAGAGTCTCTCACAGAGCACTACCCCCTACCAGCCTCCGCAATTTGGAGAACACACACATGCACACAGACACACCCAAAAACACAAGAACTCACTCTTAGTCCCTTAGTAACAGGAGCTTGCCCCCTCTCACTGAACTCCCACTCAGACTCCACTGTTTTTGGCTCTGTTGGCTGGCTCCTGTGCCTCTGGCTCCTTTGTTGCCTTAACAAGCCGCCAATCAGAGAAGCCCCACCCCCAATCAGGGCTTTGCTTCTCTCACAGCACACTGCCCCCTTCCAGCCTCTGCAAATATTCATCAGAAGAGGATCTTTTAGTACATGATCACATAATAAGGTTATAACTCAGTTTTCATGACGCTTGATTTTCGCTCCCTCATAAAATCCATAAAAAAAAATCCAGTATCAGCTTCAGACTTGGTATATGAAGTATGTGACCAAGGCACAATTTTTCAACCATGCTTAAACAGGACAGCGCTCAGAAGTGAGTCATTAAAATATAGGTGTTAGTAGTGTTCAAAAGTTCATTTTTGTCACTATGGAGCATAAAAATGGAAAGAGATAAAACTCAGTTTACTGGATGTATCTGTCAAGATCTAATGCACAGGATTAAATATAAAGAAATACAAAATACTTTGTACATGCATTCATGGTTATCAAGAAAAATGATTTATCAGTACTTTTAAGCCATGTTCATGGCTCAGCTTTTAAAGTTGCAAGCAGCTCTCATTTTTTGACCCTCGTGTATATTTGTTAAAAATAGCTCATTTTGTCTGAAAAGTCCTAGTTGTAAGGAGAAATATTTGAGGATTTGAACACAAATGCTTTTTTGAGCTCCAGGTTTATTGACATGTCCCATTTCTGCAGATTTCTCTAAGCCTTTTTGGATTCCTATAACTCAGAAAAGAATTGCTATCTCACAGTACCTGGAATTCTTCGAGATGCATTGTCCCTATGTCAGGCTGGAGGGAGGTTACCAGTAGGGTTCCTCAGGGATGGGTTTTGGGACCACTCCTTTTATTACTGACCTTGGCACAAAAAGTGGGAGTGTGCTAATAAAGTCTGTGGATGATACAAAGCTGGGAGGTATTGCCAATTTAGAGAGAGACCAGGATATCATACAGGAGGATCTGGATGACCTTGTAAACTATAGTAATAGGATGAAATTTAACAGTGAGAAGTGTAAGGTTATGCATTTAGGGATTAATAACAAGAATTTTAGTTATAAGCTGGGGACGCATCAATTAGAAGTAACGAAGGAGGAGAAGGACCTTGGAGTATTGGTTGATCATAGGATGACTATGAGCCGCCAATGTGATTCGGCCGTGAAAAAAGCTAATGCAGTCTTGGGATGCATCAAGTGAGGTATTTCCAGTAGAGATAAGGAGGTTTTAGTACCGTTACACAAGGCACTGGTGAGACCTCACCTGGAATATTGTGTGCAGTTCTGGTCTCCCATGTTTAAGAAGGATGAATTCAAACTGGAACAGGTACAGAGAAGGGCTACTAGGATGATCGGAGGAATGGAAAACCTGTCTTATGAAAGGAGACTCAAGGAGCTTGGCTTGTTTAGCCTAACTAAAAGAAGGTTGAGGGGAGATATGAATGCGCTCTATAAATATATCAGAGGGATAAATACCAGAGAGAGAGAGGAATTATTTAAGCTCAGTACCAATGTGGACACAAGAACAAATGGATATAAACTGGTCATCGGGAAGTTTAGACTTGAAATTAGACAAAGGTTTCTAACCATCAGAGGAGTGAAGTTTTGAAATAGCCTTCCAAGGGAAGCAGTGGGGACAAAAGACATATCTGGCTTTAAGATTAAACTCGGTAAGTTTATGGAGGAGAAGGTATGATGGGATAACATGATTTTGGCAATTAATTGATCTTTAACTATTCATAGTAAATAGGCCCAATGGCCTGTGATGGGATAGGATCTGAATTACTACAGAGAATTCTTTCCTGGGTATCTGGCTGGTGAATCTTGCCCATATGCTCAGGGTTCAGCTGATCGCCATATTTGGGGGCGGGAAGGAATTTTCCTCCAGGGCAGATTGGAAGAGGTCCTGGAGGTTTTTCGCCTTCCTCTTTAGCATGGGGCACGGGTCACTTGCTGGAGGATTCTCTGCTCCTTGAAGTCTTTAATCCATGATTTGAGGACTTCAATAGTTCAGACATAGGTGAGAGGTTTATCGCAGGAGTGGGTGGATGAGATTCTGTGGCCTGCATTGTACAGGAGGTCAGACTAGAGGATCATAATGGTCCCTTCTGACCTTAATATCTATGAATCTATATTCTACTGTTAATGCACATGCTCCATGTCTCTGACATCAGACAAATCTTACTAGCAGTGCCTGTCTGACCCATGTATATGCCCTATCTATCCTACTGCCCAGTACCAGTGATATATAGGGCAGTGCAGGATCAACCAACATTCTAGTTCCTTCTCTACCATGAATCCACATAGTTTAAAAGTTATCTGAAGCAGACAGTAAGGAGGGTGGGTACTGGAATACACATAGGGACAACACGCCTCAAAGAATGACATTTACTGTAAGATAAGTAACTTTTGTTTCTTGAGTGCTTGTCCCTATGTGTATTCCACTGCAGGTGACTCCCAAACCGCCGGTAAAGCAAGGAAGTGTGGTCTCATTAAGACTGACAAAACTAGGTTGAGGTCCCACATAAGCATACGTTTAAACACTGGAGGAAATACTCTCCCTAGCCTTTCAGTCATCTAGATGTGTTAAGGTGAAAAAAAATACAGTAGAATTGTCTATAGATGGATGGAATGCACTAATGGCCACTAGATGCACCCTAAGAGAACTGAGTGAAATATCCCAGGTTTTTAACAATCTAATGTAATCCAAAAATCTCTGATATACTAGATTAAAAGGGTAAGAGTTGACATCAGTCAGATACAAACCTCTTCCACTGTGCATCATAAGATTTTCTTGTAGAACATTTCCTACTACTGATTAGGATTACTTGGACTTCAGACGAACAAGATCTCTGTAACTCAGACATCTAAATACCAAACTGCCAGGTGAAGGGTAGATGGATCAGGAAGGCCAACTGTTCCTTTGTCTAGAGCAGCGGTTCCCAAACTTGTTCCCCTGCTTGTGCAGGGAAAGCCTCTGGCAGGCCGGGCCGTTTACCTGCTGCGTCCGCAGGTTTGGCCTATCGCGGCTCCCAGTGGCCGCGGTTTGCTGCTCCAGGCTAACAGGAGCTGCTAGAAGCGGCACAGGCCAAAGGACATACTGGCTGTTAGATGTTAGAGGCAGACAAATCATAGGACGGATGGAAAAATGAAGCAGCTCTGAAAGCCAAGATAATCATGGCCATCTCAAAGCTACCAAAATAACTTTTGCTTTGATTGTTCTCAGTACCCTTGGAAGACGAGGAATTGGCAGGAAACCTTCCTTCATTAGGGTTTCTCACCACTGAAATTGAAAGGCAATCCATCAGAGAACCTGGACTCTGTCCTTTTCTTGCACAGAACTTCTGACATTTCTTGTTTGTGTCCATTACAAACAGATTTACTGCTGGCTGACCTCAACAGCTAAAGACGGCTTGTACCGCCTACTCAAAAAGCAGTCACTCATGATCCCTGAAAAAATGCCTGCTGAGATTACCTGCTAGTGTTTTGTACACCCAGTAAGTGAACTGCTGACAGAGTGATCTGACGGCATGTGCACCAATTCCAGAGTCTTATTACTTCTTTTCACAGGAGGGAAGAATATCCTTCTACCTGTTTGCTTATGTAATATACTGCTGTTGTGTTGTCTAACATAATTTAAATGGACTGATTTGGAATAATTGGCAGAAATTGATTGCATACATTGTAAACTGCTCTGAGTTCAAGTATGTTGATGTAAACCAAGATTCTTGTGGAATCCAGGTTCTTTGCACTAGGGGCCCATCTAGATGGGCTTCCCATCCAAACGAAGATAACAAACAACAATGATGGAGTTTGTCATGTGGTGTTATGTAGGTAACAATAATGCAATGTGACCTGGCAGACAGCTACAATATCCTACGGTTATTCAATGACTTGTCTGCAGTCGATTTATTCGATGGACATGGTCTGAAACCTCTCACAAGGCCAATGAGCTTTGACTACCCTAGAGTCCAATCTCACTCCTACAAACTCTGTACTTTGCATTGTTCTTATTCTGAACCCCATATTTTGGAAGAGATGAAGAGGACTGGGCACTGACTCTTGAGCTTTTCAGATCTCCCTTCGACTAGCCAGTCATCTAGATACGACTAGACTTATCCCTTTTTGACACAGATATTACTACTAACATCTTCATGAATACTCTGGTGCTGTTGATAGGCCAAACGGAAGCACTCTGTGTTGGTAGCAATCTGGATTGATGATAAATCTTAGGATCCTCTTGTGTGCTTTCATCTAGGTGAAAATAAGCATCTTTGAGTTCGAGAACAATCTCCTTGAACTAGCAATGGAATTATTGAGACTAAGCTGATCATTCTGATTCTTAAATGACAAACTGAAGTGTTTAGCTGTCTGAGATCTAAAACGGGTCTTCATCCTCCTGTGAAAGAAGGACGTATCTGGAATAAAAGCCTCTCCTCCTCTGTGTTGAGGGGATACTGTTTCTACTATCCCCAACTGTAACAAAGAAATTCTATGTCTTGTAGAAGAAACCTCTCAGTAGAGGGGTTCCTAAAAATGGACAAGGAGATGGACTGTAGGAGATAAAAGTGTGAATTAGTATTTTATGAAAGGCGGTAACAGTTTCTAGTACCCATTTGTCATGAGTCCTCTGTAATTCCTCTAATGGAATTTGAACGGAGTCAGCAATGCTCTTCAGCAATTCACAAAAGGATTTAAACTCATCAGGATACGAAGATGAGGCTGGTACAACTACTTCATCAAGAGAAGAAAATAAAAAAGACTGACTAAAGCTGAAGTTTCTTCTTCTAATTTAAGTAGTTTACAGGAGAAAAAAATCCCCTGCAGTGGCTGCAACCCAAACATTGCATTAATGTGGTGGTGCCCAAAATCTAGAAGCTAAAGTTCACTGGACGTGGATGATAGTACAAACAAAAGTGAACCAGACTAATCATCCTTATGTTTCAAACTAAGAGAAATGTAAAAAGCAAAACAAACAAACTGGGGAACTAATTAACTTGGATTTTTTTTAATTACTTCAGTTGAAATTTATCAAAAGGTATTCTGTAATACAAGTGAAGAATTTTTAAAAAATATAGGACATATGCCTTATTTTATTGGTATCTTTAAGGCTGGTGTGGTAACCATAATTCTGAATGTCTGAATGTTAATGGCATAACAATCAAACCTTGCATACATATTATGTGTGACATGTTCAATTGAATGGAGAAATAATCCCAGATAATAACATTCAGTTGTTTCTCTGTTTCTGCACAGAGCACATGACTTCTAGGGTTGTGATCTTATTTACACAAATGAGGGACCTCTGGAATCATATTTCTCTGTATATGTACCACTTATAGAAAAATGTGGCTTAAGTTTTTAATTAAAAATAAGATGCATGAGTTTTAAGACATTTTTAAATCAACAGGATTGCAGTTTGACAAAACAGGAGAAAAGAGGAAAGGAAGTGGAGGTAGGACAGAAGGGAGGAGGAAGATGATTGGGAAAGGGCTGGCTGACTGATGGCTTGCTTCTCTGTTGCATGGTACACATCAGAACCAATATGAGTAGAAAGGGGGTCAGAGGGAAAACACAGCTATATAGAAATAAACCAACACCATATAGTTAATGTCTATACCCCACTTTGAAGACAAAGTGCTACGTAGATAACTATCCCCTCTAACACTACTGGTACCATACAGAAGCTCACCTCCATAAGTCCTGGTAGAGTCTAATGAAAAGGCACTCTGAATACCTTATTCATCTCTTATGTGATCTTAAGTAAAATTCAAACATCTTCATAAGTTCCTGCTGTTCTGCATAACAAACTCCTTTGCTGCTTTTCCAAACGGGAAGGGGAGTGGGGGTGTGTGTGAGATCCTGTCAGCGACGAGACTGTGGCCAACATTCCCTCTAAACTTTGTGCTGAGCAGGCTACAAACTCCACTGAGGATTACATTTTTGTCCTTGGGAAAACTTACACTTTTCTATTTAAAAAGAGGCAAAACCCTCTCAGAACTGTGGGAGAGTAGACAATTGATTGCAATTGCTTTTTTGAGAGATCACACTCGATTGTGTAAATAAGTATTCCAGGACTGCTTAAAGTATGGATTATGTAAATGTGTATTTAAGGACTTCAGAAAATGCCTAGTTCTGACAGGACCTACTACAACGGGTATCATGTAAATGCGTGTCCAGGGAGTTTTAAAGACCTGTATTATTGTGCAGTATTGCGCCAATAGTGGACCATTCAGCTGGAAGCAGGTCTCAAGCATTCTACTTCTAGCAGAGCTGATCAAACACTTCTATTCAAGATTCTTATATTTAGGCTGTATCTACACTGCTACTTTCAGCGCCAAAACTTTAGTCATTCAGGGTTGTGGAAAAAACACACCCCTCAGTGACAAAAGTTTTAGCGCGGAAAAGCACCAGTATAGACAGCTGTGCTCCCGGCTATAAAGCTACCACCCCTCGTTTGGGGTAGTTATTTTTTTTTATCGCTTGCAGAGCTCTCAGCTTGCGATAAAGTGTGACTACACTGCCCATGTCACAGCTCTGCCGCAGCCGCACTGTAACATGGGCAGTGTAGACATACCTGTTACTCTGTAGCACAAACAAAACAGATTTTTGCCATGTTCATGCAATAATTAATAATTAAAAAAAGGGGAAAATGTCACATTACTGATATTTGAAAACCAGTTACTGTAACTGTTACTTTAGGTATTTTTGGAACTTCTGTGTCATGGTCAGGAGCTTCAGGTCGCAAGGGACCTCTCTACTATCCCTTCCCAGGAGCCCCTGCCACCCCCACCCCACTCCTTATCCTTTCTGGCTGGCCCTGAGAAGCAGATGAGATGTGCTGTCCTGCTGGGGATATGGGTGGAGAAGCTCATCTGCCAACTATATCCTAATTCTGCAAACACTACAGATTGCTCACCCCATTTGGGGTAACTTTCATCCTCTCTGCCCCTTGCTATTTTGGTGTTTTTCCCCTTTGCCACTGTTTGGCAGTGCCTCTACTCCTTTCTTAACCCCACTTCTACCCCATCCCTGATTTTGACTCTCTGACCCATATTCTGTCTGTTTTACCCCCGTGTATACAGTTTTCTCTCCTGCACAAATTCAGCCTATTCCTCCTCTCCAGTGTGCCCCCTCTGCACCTTTTTAGTCCGTATGAACAGAAGACAGCACACATCATGATTCCAAGTGAGAGCAGAGTAAGGGCAGAGGCTTCAGCAGATGTTACTGAGCATGCTCAGACTGCTTAAGCAAGTTCAGGAACAGAAAAGTAGCAAATTGCGCCAGAGACCAGTTTGTGCCAGGTTTCAGAGTGGTAGCCATGTTAGTCTGTATCAGCAAAAAGAACGAGGAGTACTTGTGGTACCTTAGACACTAACAAATTTATTTGAGTATAAGCTTTCGTGGGCTAAAGCCCACTTCATCGGATGCATGCACTATAATGAGAGTGATCAGTTAAGGTGAGCTATTATCAGCAGGAGGGGAAAAAAAACAAAAAAAAACCCCACCTTTTGTAGTGATAATCAGGATGGCCCATTTCCAACAGTTGACAAGAAGGTGTGAGTAACAGTAGGGGGAAAAATAAGCATGGGGAAATAGTTTTACTTAGTGTAATGACCCATCCACTCCCAGTCTTTATTCAAGCCTAATGTAATGGTGTCCAGTTTGCAAATTAATTCCAATTCAGCAGTCTCTCGATGGAGTCTGTTTTTGAAGGTTTTTTTGTTGTAGTATTGCCACTTTTAGGCCTGTAATCGAGTGACCAGGGAGATTGAATCAATTGAGTCACTCGATTACAGACCTAAAACATAGCATATGCTATGTAGCTATGCTACAAAGGGCCAAGAGGAGGGCAACTCAAACCCGTTTTCCATACACAAAAAGCAAACATTTGCTCTCAGTCTGATCTGTTAACTTAAACAAAAAAAAGAAAGAACAAAAGTAAAGTCGCTATGAGAGAGCACAGTCTGCATTGAACTGAATACAAAATAGCCATCCTTAGAGATTCAAAGGTGCAGTACACAGAAAACAGTCACATAGCTAAAATATACCACACAGATGAGATGCAAGCTACAGGAAAAAGGCCCTACTCTTATGAGCTCAGCCTTCTATTAGAACTGATTGCATGCCTCCAGAGGTGATGATGTGAAAGTTGTGGTCTCCAAAAGGCCCAGCAAGAGTAGGACTTGGGAGTTCTATCCCATGTGGTTTTACACTTGAACTGGAGGATATGGCGCTCATTTCTGTTGTTAGCATCCCATTGGGGAGGGTCTTTCAGTCCCTCCACTCAACAGAGGCCAGGAAGGAGAGAATAATAACAAGAGTGGTAGGAGGGCAGTACCAAACATAGCCTGCCTGAGATAGGCTATCAAATAATGAATTTCATAATCAGCTTCCATTTTGGCACTAATTCCTCTCTCACTGCATCCCTCCATATTCTCATCTTCATGTAATTTGGAATGAACCAAAGTTTGAGTAGCAAAGTGGTATGAGGCAACATAAAACATTCATAATGGGAGTTGCACAAATGCTTCAAGACCACCAGCTAGGAAATGGAAGAAGTACTTTTGATCCAAGCACATTCTCTTTGTCCCTATAGGGAATATTGGCTTTTCTATTTTAAAGACCAGAATGCTCTGAGTAACTGGAAAAGCCATGTACACCGCATCTCTTTCAACTAGAATCCTGAATACCCTTTTCCTAGTTAACTATCAGCATGTTTACAATTACATACATATTTCAAATCAAACTTTGCATTGATCGTATGTGGGGTTCAAGTTGTTAAAAATCTGCAAGTCTATTGTAAAATAATTAGCATTTTCCTAATCAAATACCTCTGTTTCCCCAGGGTCGTCGTCATCTTCTTTTTCTTCATTAATAAACCACTCAAGATCCTTTTCAAAATCATCCTCATATTCTGCACTTTCTGTTGAATCACCAGCCTCTCTTAAGTCATTAGTGTCTTTCTTGTCACTCATTTTGGCTTTGTGTTACAGCAATGCTACAAGAGGGGAAAATATCCTTATTTTCATAAGATTTTTATTGACACACAACAATATACTGTTGATACCTGTGGCATATAGGTAAAGTGGTGGACAATACCACCACCTAGCTACTGTATTTCTATAGCACCTTACAAGAGAGGCTCCCAATGGGGTTTCCATTGTGAATGGATTTAGCCTTTCAACCCGTGAAGTAGGGAGATATTTTCATTCCAACCTGTAAAATGGGGATCTGAGGCACTGAGAAGTAAGCTGACTCATCCACAGTCTTAAAGAACGTCATTGGCAGAGGTAGGAAAAGAACCCATGATCTCCTAACTTCTAGTCCCTATTCTTTAGCCATTAGGCCAATTTTGCATGTATACCTACAGTGCTGGTACCAGATAACATCTCTCCTACTGCTTCCATTCCAATTTTTATTTGTTGTTCTCTCTCTCTCTCTCTCAATAGCTATAAAAACAGCAGTGGAGAGGTTTCATTTATTATAACAATACATACTGGGGAGGGCAATCCTGCCTGTGGCAGTGGCAATATATTTATTCCCTTAACATGTTACCAGCATAGGCACCACTAGTTCATTCAAAGAAGGTACTGAAACAATTCTCACAGGTTAAAGCCAACACAGCAACAAACTGGGGCGCACAATGTCCTAGAAGAGACCTTTCATAGCTTCCCATAGAGCAGAGTATTCAAAACAAGAAGAGCCTGATGCATCAGACACTTGACTGGAGCCAGTGAGAGTCCTAAATCCAAAGCAGTTGTAGAATCAAACTCTAAATAACTGGTTCCCATTTAAAATATGTATTTAAAAATGCCTCCATTTCCAGCTTAAACAACAGGATTTAGGTGTGGGGGTAAAAACATGTCTTTCAAAGAGTTGAGCATGAGGTAATTTTAAAATTGATTACCAAACTATCAAAATTGATAATCGAGAGACACAATTGGATGGAATTATTAACTAATTGTTTCTCATCTGAGTAGTTCAGGGAATACAAAAGCCAAAAATAGAGTTATTGATAGCCATTAATTTGTCCCACATTCTACCACCAAGAACTCTTTTCTCATGCATTAAAAAATGCCAACCAACCAAAGAAACAACTTTAAAATAAATGAAAAGTTTTTATTAAAATTAGTAATGGAAGTAAAAATAAAAGAAATTACTACTATTCAAAAATAATGAGCAGGTAAGGATTACATAAAAAGTAAATAAATGAGTGATACAATATGTTAACTACACAAAAGAAACCATATTAAAATAGAGTATACATTCTAGAACTACATAAAAAAATCAAAGCATCAATACCACAAAGCAAGTATAAGTTGAACAAATAACCACAATTAAACATCTGTGTCATTCCATTAGTCATTTAGGATACAATACCACTTTGAAAAATCAACTAAAAGAGTACAGCATGACTGAAAAAGGCAGCACTACAAATCCTTAATATAACTCAAAATCATATTAAAGAAACAGTACTTTATGGGTACATACAGATTTGAGTGAGGCAACTGAATCACAAAATAAATGCAGACAAATCCACTTCACACCACCAGGTTTCTATGAACTAACATACTTGAGCTATATCACAATCTTTAAACTGAATTAGGAATTGAATAAAACAAGGCAATACAATTTTAGCATTTTAAACTAAACAAGCTTTAGTAAAGCCAAGTAGTAACTTCTTTTGAATACTCTCCCAGTCAGTTTTAAAAGCATTTTCCTGAGAGTCAAAAGAATAACTTCAAATGATATGACCACTGTAAGCACAATATTAATATTTAGTGTACGCACATGCATAATTACTGTTACAATTTTCACAAAACATTTAAATAGCAAAACAGAATAGTTACAATAGCATAAGGATTAAGCTGAGTTAATTAGGAGATGATGAAAGGCATGAAAGGTATAGTTACCATGAAATGCAGCAGTGTAAAGTTAAGACTTAAGTCAAGAATGGTGAAGTAAGGTGTCTTTAAGAGGCAATGTTGGATGCAACAATGCAGTCCCAGTTAATTTATCTAGAGGAAGAGGATGTTTTGTGAAAATGTTTAAGTCTAGAGTGAATGCTGGAAATTTAAGACACAAAAGGAATATCAAAATTCAACTTGCTCTCAGAGCTTCAGTTAGACAAAGAAATTTCATTCACAGTCTGAGGTTTCTCTCAAACTAAAACGAAGACAGCAATTAGTAGGTTTTCATAATTTTAGAATGAATTCTGACAGGGCCATTTTTTAACAGGATAAGTATAGACAAACTACAGTTTGTCCAGACTACACTACAGTTTAAATGAAATGGAGAGTATGAAAAGTTATTCTCTCTCTCTCTCTGCACACACAGCAGCATGAACAGCAGATTTTGAAGCTAGAGGGTGAAACAGAAATTACCTGTCACTTGCTCACTCACACAGACACAGGCAAGAGCAGTGCCTGTTAGTTTGGCAAAATAGGCATGAAAGGGAAATAGACATAAAGGCAGTCAGAGTAGGGGTTTAAGTAGTTAAGCCTTTAAAGCAGTTCAAACTGGAATAAGAGGCAGCAGACTAGTAACGCTAACGCCAAAAGGTACAACAACACAGCAAAGGCTGAGTTTAAAGCATATAGCATATAACCAAATGCTTATAATTTCACCTTGTTAACATCTTTAAAGAGCAGCCAACATATTTTTAATAAGCATGGGCAATGATTAAATCAGCCTTAAAAGAATAAGAATACAACCGTATCTGTGCATTAATACAGTGCTAGCTAAAACAGTGCTTTAGGTGCTATACCAAAGCTTATCTCTCACAATTCTAAGAACCTAGTTTTTGGTTGTTAGCATGGAAAGGAATTTAGGTTTCTATTATGCTGACCGCAGTAAGCTTCTTGTTCTTTGGATTCATTCACAATCTGTCTTTCAGTTATTGGAACAGAATAGTTTGGCAATATTCCAATGGAAGTTTTAAACCTGGAATTATGCAACACCGGAATTTGATCCAATTGGTTGATTATATAGGAAAGCAACATAGTTCTTTCCCCAAGGAACTTCTGGTCTTCCTTCAGAGTTCACCTATGGGTTTGCTGATGGGAAAACAGTGATTACCCCAGTCTCTATACTGAAGCAGGATTGTTTTATCTCACCATTCAGTGTGGAGACTGATAGCTCTTGAGCAAGATGGATTTTTGTGATGTCTATTTCTTTAGGAAGGCAACCTCCTTCCTAAGGTTGGTTTCTGGTAGAAATGTATGCCTGGGACCGAATATTCCTCAAGGATGTTATCCATGAAAGACTCAATTAAAAAGAGTACCTCTCTCTCAGGAGATGAAATGTTAGACTTACCGTAAGGTGACTCACTTCAGCTAGAAGTGACAACAGTTCATGGGACCAGGCAGATTCTTTATAGTAGGAGCATTGATCTTTGGTAGGCAGATGGTACCCTTGCTGGTACAGTTACAGCTACCCTTGGCTGGCATAGGTCCAATTATTTTATAGGTATTGTTTCCCATTGAAATATATGGATGCAGGGGATTCCTATCCAAAAATGGTCAGATCTGATAGTTCACCTTCCCACTGAATAGTTGCAAATTTGGGGGGAGCAACGTGCTGATCACATTGCTGGAAATCTGTCTTTTCAATGACAGTTCAGGAAGAGCTGCCCTATTTGTGTTTGCCCAGGAGAGGGCGTTGTGGTCTGGCAAAAGTCTATCTTTCAGTCCTTTCTCAAGTCATTGACTCATCAACAGAATCAATTTAAAGTCTTTTTAGTAACTGTGTTGTTTTTTCTTCTCATAAAGTTATATATAGTTATAATAGTCCTTTCGCATTCTGTGATATGTTGGTGCAGCTTTCTTAAAGTTTTAATTCTGGAGTTCAATATTCATTGTTTACTCAAAAATTTTTCCAAAAAGGAATTTATCTATTTCTGCTTTAAATATTGGAATATTATCACACAAATTTTGATTATATACTTAATAGACTTCACTAATTCATTATTAAGTTCAACTTTCTATTCCTAATAATCAGAAATACTGCTTTACTACTATATATTTTATTCTGGGTAATTTTACATTTACTAGGTAAGTACAACCAAAGTAATAATATTCAACTATAAGTTAATTCTTAGTCATAGTCTCATATTGAAGAACAGCTATACTGGATCAGACCAAAGGTCCATCTAGCCCAATATCCTGTCTTCTGACAGTTGCCAATGCCAGTGCCCCAGGGGGAATGAATAGAACAGGTAATCATTAAGTGATCCATTCCCTTATTGCCAGCTTCTGGCAAACAGAGGTTAGGGACACCATCCCTGCCCATCCTGGGTTTACCATTAAACTTCTAACCCAATATTTCATGTTAACATCTTATTACAAATTGCATATTCATGAGTTATGGACCCCAACATAGGATAGAAGTACTTTGTAAACTAGCTGGTACACATGAAAAGAGCATGGGTTAGTAGAACTAGGATATCAGAGACAGGATGGGAAGGAACTCTGAGAGCTAAGCGGTCCCAAATTACGTATGGTGCTTTATTATACTTGGACAAAAACTGCTTGAGAAATTAAGAAACAAAACAAATAAAAACAGTGCACTACTCATTCAATATGTTCTATTCTTCTCCATCACGTGATGTAAATCGGCATAGCTCCACTGACTTTCACTAGAGTTAGGCTGACTTACACCAGCTAAGGATCTCTCCCTCAAGTGCAGTTAGCTAGCACCTTGTCCTTGCACAGGAGTGAACTGGATTATCTAGTGAGACTTCTCTGTCTCTATTGTACTGTAATCCTCAATCAGCATAGTAAAGTAAATAAAACTGTTTTTATTTTGTTGGATAATAATCATTAAAATAACAAAAAAGTTACACACAGACCACCATATTCAGCTGTAAAAGCTCTCCACTTAGGCCAGGTCTATATTTAAAAGTTTTGCTGGCTTAGTTATGCCTGTTACAGGTGTGATTTTTTTTATGACTCAGCTATAGAAGCAAAAGCGTGCTTTTGCCAGTATAACTTATTCTTCTCACCAATATAGACATACTGGCAAAAGTTTTGTGAATAGACGAGGCTTTAAATGGTAAGGTCTTCAGATTACTGGCTGTCTTTGTTATACGTCTGTATACTGCTTAACACCGTAATCCAATTAAGAAATAAAAATAAAATCATAGCAGGGACTTGACATGCACAAAAAGAAAGAAATTCAACATTTATAAAGTTGCAAAGTTCTAAGCACGACCTAAACTCTATCACATTGCACACAGAGTACACAAAACAAAAAAGTTATGGTCTTAACAAAAAAATTACTCTGTATGAACAAAAGGGTGTAGAGGGAAGACTAATCATTACCATAATTTTGCATTAAGTTCATGAGACTAACCCTATGGTAGACTTTGCTAACTTATTTGCCTCATTAATACAAAGCAGTTGTAAAATCTGTAATGCTCTGGACAGAACATTTCCAGTCTGCCTCTCAGACATTTTTTCTAGCTCCTAGAAATAAAATCACAAGACACTATGTTTATAACACCTTCCTCCCAAGCTATTGCAACGTGCAACAAATTCATTAACAAATTAAGAGCAAGTATCCCCCCTGCGAAGTAGAGTAATACTACTAACTCCATTTTACCTATGTGGGGAAACTGAGGCACGGAGGGCTGACAGGGGCTTGCCCAGCGCATGAGTAGCAATGCAAAGCCAAGCAGGGACCTCAGTCACCTCCAGCAGACTCCAGCCCTGTGCTGGGAGCCCCCGCGGGGCTGTCCAACGTACCTTTCTCCACCGTATGAATGTTCACGCTGCAAAGGAGCCAGTCACCACCTCCCTCGCGTCGGAGATAAGCCGCCTAGTTCTGCCCCGCGGCTAAGCGCATTAGGGGCCAGCGCAAGGGCCCATCCCAAGGGCTGGACCGTGCGGCCGGGTCGCGGCGCGGGCCTGGAGCGAAGCCGCCCTGCATCGCCAGGGCGCCCGCTCGCGGGGCCCAGCAGCAGCTCGCAGGGGCCGGAGGCGGCAGGTTCCCCGATCTCACCTTCGGGGTCGGGCTGGCTCCAGGCAGCTCGGGGGGCGGCTCTGCTCCGCGCAATAGGAGCCAGGACTCCAGGGTTCTGCGCCCGGCTCCGGCTCCGGCTCCGGCACCCGCCGGCAGCCCGCCTCATCACCGCCCCGTGCCTCGGGCGCCACACCCTGCGCCCCGCCCCCTCCCCTCGGCCCCTCTCTCGCCTGCGCACGGTGCCGGGAGCCCGCGGCGACTCGCGTTGCCATGGTAGCAGCGACCAGACGCAGTTTCCCTCACTCACCCGTAGAGCCCAGCGCTGAAGACGGCGGGTCAAAAGGGCCAAACTTCTCTCTCTGTTCCGTTGCCTAAGCAACAAAGAGAGCGCAGGCTGAAGTCTCGTGAGAAGATAGACCAGAATTCTGCGTGTCCCGGTTTCCATGGAGACCTAGGTCAGGCCTAAGCTGGGTCGAGGCTAGAGTGCCACCATCTTGCTTGCTGGCCAAGGCCACCCAGAGCAGGTGCGTTAGCCCTAGAGCTAGCACGGGGTGCACCCACTGCCCGTGTTCCCACATCCAAGCCCACTTTCCTAGGGAAACCCCGCGCCCAGCCAGACTTGCAGCCCCAGGCTGCCGCCTCACACCACACCACACGCTATATGCGGCGCTTGAGGCATTTGCCTCCAGTCCTAAGCTCACCGAGCATCCCAGCCCCCTGGCCCGTTTGTAGACAGGGCCTAGCCTAGGCCACAGCCCCTGTTCACAAATCAAGAGTCAGGGCTGAGAAATCATGAGATTTAAAGTATAATAAACACTGGGATCCCCCCCCCCCCCAGGTTCCTGAGCTGTTCTCAGGTCAAGCCTCTCTACAACCGGGGGGCACAGAAAATTACTTTTTCAAAGCGGGGGAGGGGAGAGAAGCAGCAAGTCATCTCCCATAGTTACATGGTTGCAAGACTGGTTATAAAATCCTGCAAGTTGGTAACTAGCCTAGCAGCCTTCCCTCTGCTTCTCCTTTGCTAAGCCCCAGGGCACACAGCAATTTAGTTGACCTGAAGAAGAGCTCTGTGGGCCTCCAAAGCTTGCCTCTTTCACCAACAGAAGTTGGTCTAATAAAAACTATTACCTCATCCACCTTGCCTCTCTCATATCCTTGGACCCAGATAGCAATAACACCGCAAACAGCAGTTTAATTTAATATACATACATACAAACGTGGGATGGAACTTAAGTGAGGACAACAATGCAGAAGGTTCCATTAAATATTTCTACGACCTACACCATCACTTCGTTATTTATAAATCAAATCACTTCATAGTTGTCTACACAGAGTTAATTCCACAGCAAGTGTTTAAAATGATACTTTTTGGTAGCATGCTTCACAGCTCAATGGTTCTGAACATTGTGGTTTATGCAATTCAGTCACTCAGACAATGGCCCAGAATCCCACAATCTGTTGGGGGTTATATGAAGAAACAACTAGAGGTTTCTGGGTACTGCAGGTGGCTAGGACTTCTGATGGAAGTGCCTCTCCTTTCATTACCTTGCCCACACAGCCCTCAGCTCTGGATCGGATCACTCCAAAAGGTGGTGAGGTTATCTCCACAGGCCCTGATGTGCCACTTACATTGCCCTGAATCTGATACTTGGCATGTGGGAAAAAAAGAGGTGCAAAGATCTGCAGTAGGATTGACAGAAGAGCTGTAGAGACTGCACAAACAGAAGGAGGGGGAGCTATTCCTTCCCTCCCTTGCCCAGGTTCTTTCTGGGCCCTAGTAACTAAAAGGTTTTTCTTCTCTCTCATCAACTGGGATGTATTCCACCAACCACCCTCTTCCAGTCTACTTCTAGGTCACATTCCAGCCCTTGAGAAGTACTTATCTAAAGAATTGCATGTGCCTTTGGGAATCTGGAGTTCCTGAGTTCTAATCCTGGCACTGACACCAACTCACGATGTTACCTTGGGCAAGTTCCTTCCCCTCTCTTTCCCCAGCTGTAAAATAGGGGATCTCTGCAGCTTAGCTGCCTCAGAAAGTGTGTGTGTAGGGCATCTCACTATTTGCAAAGGCTGTTGAGATCATCACATGTAAGGTGCTCAAGCAGGACACAAAAAGTACACTGAAGATGCTTAAATGGAGGAAAACACTCTCCCATTCACAGATCTAAACAAATTACCAAAAAATATATTTTATAATGACTCAAAAAATTCACCTTTTACTACTACACCTACTACTAAACATGAAACTTCAGCCCATAAGGCATTTTATGCAAAAACTTGAAAAACAGTAGCTTATAGTCAGTGCCTCTCTATTATTGGCAATACTGTAATGATCTTTAAACTGCCAATGCAATTTAATAGTTCTCAAACTATGAATATTAATTTTCTAAAGTAGGGTTTGAAAGTTAGATGGCAAGGATGCTATTCACATTTCTGTCACTGTCTTCCTGCTGTGTGACTTTGGAAACAAAGTCTCATTTGGAAAAAACACTGTATAAATGCAAAGTATTCTTAAAAGGGAGGTACTTATTTACCCACCTTTTAAACACGGATATCTAGGATCTTATCTTTCACTGCTTTAGTCGTTTTAAACCATTGCAACATGGATTTGCACACATGTAAATTGCTACAAATGCAGGGCAGTGAAAAATCAGGTAGAGATGAGTGCTAAGTATAAGTCTTCCAACCCAACCAACTGGGTTAACATGAAGTGACAGTTTTTGATGTCCATTTCTAAATTGCACTACCAAAAAGTCCTGGGTTAAGATTCTGAGAAACTTTAGAAATCACTTCCTTCTTCATGCACAATATTCCAATAATTATGTTCATAAGTACAAATAAGCCAACTGAAATATGTTCTTGGTTATATAGTTAATTTTTTATGAGACATACCTTAATAGATCTCTGACAGGCCAAAAGAATTTCAGTGTACTAAGTTTTGTTATAACTATATGACTTACTGTGGAAGTACACATTTTAAGAGAAGACCATTAGTGTATAAATTTAAATAGTTTTAAGAAATAGTATTAAACGATTTGTGGTTGCATCAGTGTTTGAGGTTATATAGGTTAAATTTGTCAGATTGTGTATTAAAGATATGTTTTGTTTGGTAATGAACACTGATCAAATTCAAACCAAGTTAGGAGTAGAATGTTGAAATTTGTGCTTGTAACAAGAAACCAGCTCGATAGTTAACTATAGAAGGACTAGTGCCCTCTAATTACATATCACCTTTACAACTTTTTGAAATTAACACAAATCAATAACTTCCAAAAATTTCAAGGAAGTATGACTAGGATTAGAAAGGAAAGGATTCAAAGAGATCCTCAAGTATAAAAACATAACATCCTGGGTTGTCTGACATTTGTAGAGTGTAAAACAAATAATACCTGTAGATTGTAGCACAGTGTATCGCCATGCTTAGCAGGCTCTGGTAGCTGTTGCATGGCAATGAAACCAGTCATAACATATATAAATAGGAACAGGTCATTTTGAACTAGAAACCCTTTTGTTTGAAATTGTGGCTATCAGCAGCATTCTTAGGTGACTGAGAGTGTGTCACTGTTGCTAAGCACCTGTCAACACCTTGCAAATAATGTAGGGCTCCACTACTAATTCTGACAAATGTTACAGTAACATTATTTAATTAGCCAATTTAACTTGCTGTATTACTTCTTTCCTGAAAGTCTCCTAGCACTTATGATAAACAGGCCATTGGTTTTCAAAACACAGTTTTAATGGGCAAGTGATGACAGCATAGAGAACCACTGGTTAGACATCACCTTTAGCTAGACTGAAATAGATGCTTATTGACCAGAACACTTAAGACAGACTCGGTTTTCACGACAACTCACATTACAAACTCTGCATCAAGCCTGCTCTAATTTCCACAGGCAATACTAGACCTACCAAAAAAGAAAGGAGATGTGTGCGACTATAAAGCTTTAGCAAAGAATCCATAGCAAGTAACAGGTGGCATGGCTGGTGCAGGGAAGTTCACATTGTACCTCCAGTTTTACTTCAAGGGAGGAGTTTCCACTCCAACCCCTTGCCCAGTCGGGTTGTTCCATGGAAGATGTTAGTTTTAAGTTCTGCTGGGGACTTCTAGGAATGCCCTCACTGGCTGCTGACTCACTGCAATCCTAGCCACATCCATGCACTTTTGGAGCTTCACTATCTCCAGGGCTCTCTACACATGGATAGTTATGCCTGCAATTATGACTTCTTGCCTGGCAAACTGCCTTCCACTGGGAGTCTTGTGTCAAGTGGAGATACATCATTTAGTGAATCTCACCCAATGCTTTATAATTCACCATCACAGCTGAATCTAGCCTTAAGCATCAGGTTTTAATCCCCTGGATTGCCTGGAAACCCAGCTGAGTCAACTCATCCAGGTAAGGCAGAAGGGTGAACTATTGTCATCAATTTTCAGATTAAAGATAAGGAATTAAGTTCTGCCACTGGCCTGCTGGGTGATCCTGCACATCACTTCATCTCTGAACCTGAGTTTTCCCCTTTGGAAAATGGGAGTAACAATACTGACCTCTTTTGTAAAGTAATTTAAGATCTCAGATGAGAAGCATTTTATAGAAGTGAAGTACACCTCTACCCCGATATAATGCGACCCGATAGAACACGAATTTGGATAGAACGTGGTAAAACAACACTCTGTGGGGGAGGGAGGGGGGGCAGGGCTGCACGCTCCGCTGGATCAAAACAAGTTCGATACAACATGGTTTCACCTATAACACGAGGACAGCATTATATCTGGGTAGAAGTGTACTAGAAAATGTGTTTCTACGTTTCCCTTATTATTGGCCCAAACTTGTATATACTTGCTACCAAGCACAGTGCGCACTCCATGTGTATTCCAAAAGCAATGTGTTCCAAGATCAGTTCTTTTGCACTTTGTAGGGGTTGTCTGGTGTTTCAGTCATTTGGTTGGTGCCCTAGGTGGCACTAGGCTACAACAAATCAATAAGAAAAGGAGTACTTGTGGCACCTTAGAGACTAACCAATTTATTTGAGCATGAGCTTTCGTGAGCTACAGCTCACTTCATCAGATGTATACTGCAGTTTCCACGGTATACATCTGATGAAGTGAGCTGTAGCTCACGAAAGCTCATGCTCAAATAAATTGGTTAGTCTCTAAGGTGCCACAAGTACTCCTTTTCTTTTTGCGAATACAGACTAACACGGCTGTTCCTCTGAAACAAATCAATGCAGTCCCAGACCAAAGCAACCCATTTCCAAATTAGAGGGACACCACCAATTTGGGGCAAAACATCCACACGATTTAAAAAAGCATACTACTCTACATGACATTATTTAGAGTTCTTGCTTTTAATGGCACTGTGTGCGTGCTGTCAGTCCCCCCCTTTTTGCTTGTACAGTGAAAGCGTGCCTCGTTTGTTTAGCTCTTCCATATATTAAATATGAGAGAGAGGAGACTTTTTGAAATGAGATAGCATCTGTAAAGCCAGAAGACTTGGCAGGGGAAGGTGTAGTACATAAAACTAATTAAAAATAGTCTAGATTCCAAGGCAATTATCTTTAAGAGTTGGTGATAGAGAAGACACACCGTGGTAGCATTACTCCTTTTTGCTTGCTGGTGGATATAGTGGTGGACACCAGCACCACTATTTTTGTCTCCCCAACCCTCTAACCTAGTTTTCAGATGTGGACCCAACAAACCTATTTTAAGTATTTCCCCTTCATGGCTGGCCTCTACTTCTTACCTGGGATATTTGCTGCTTGATGCTCAGGCCTGTGGCTCATGTCTTCAGTACTTGCTGTCACATCTATGCCAGAGTCCTTCATGTGGCCACTATGTCGCAATGGTCACACAGAGCAACAGCTACTCTTTGAGCTCCTACATTCTTCCTCAAACCTCACTTTGCTGGATCAGGTTTTGCAAAAGCCAAGCCACCCCCACACTTAGACTGGAACTGAAGCACAACCCCTCTATGGGAGGTTATTTTGTAGAGTTCATGGGCTGGGGTAGTGGCAGCTCTCTGTGAGAGGGTTCCTGGTCACAAGCATCCATTCAGTGGCTCTTCCCTCAACCTGCCTCTCTGGAACCTGCTTTCCAGTGATCTCTCCCATCCCATGCAGTGGATGTGTCTGTGGCTCCTTGACTGATGTTCCCTCCCACAGTACCCTTTTAGTGGGCCCTCCACCTACAAATGAAATTCACCCTTGCTGAATAAATGTTTACTAAAACTAGATTACTAAGCAGTCCAAAGAGGTCAGAGTAGCGATCTTGTCTCAGGACACAAGATTTTCCCTGTACTGACATCTACAAAGCTGTAAATAGTTAATTGCCATCCACCAAGATTTGTTTTAGCTGTGGTTCCTTTTTAATTTATCCCCCCCACACCCCATTTCCTGTTACATAAGAACTATTAGAAAGACCCATGTCCATTGCAGTAGCAATGCTCAAGATGAGCAAGGTGATGAAATACAGATAAGATCATTTTAGGAAATATGTTGTAAAATACTTTATTTGATAAAACTTGCTGTAATATCAGAACAAAACCAAATAAAAAGGTCTTATGCATGATGTCTTGTTTGCAATATTTCATATGTATGTACCTTTGCTTCTACAAACATTACTCCCTCCACAACAAAATAGTCTCCTCCATCTAGATTCTTATAGTACTCCATCACTGCAGCATTCAGATACCACAGTAATAATCATAAGAACCTGAAACGGACTTCCAGGTTAAGATACCTACATTCATTGGCCTAAATAAATATAGCATAAAGTGACCATATATTTAAAACAGACATGGCGATAACTTTTGTACAACAGACATTTTGATCTTGCCACAATCCATTAGTAACATCACTCTAGAACAGAGGTCCTGAACCTGTGGGGCAAACGCTCGGGGAGAAGGCGCGATAGGACCCAGGCCAGCTCCCACAGGGGTGGGGAGGGAGCACCACCCAGCCCCTCCACTCCCAGCATTGCTCCAGCCCCATCCCCAGCTTCGGCCCCCTTATCCCTGACCACGTCTTCTCTCCCATCTCCCAACCTGGGAGCCACAGCTAGAGGTTCAGCTTCCTTTTTTGGTTATTCATCCCCATGCTCCTGTATCATCTGCAAACAGGCTGAGATTATATCACAAGGGGCTGCATGTGAAATGGCCATCTGTTTTCCAAGAACAGTTATCAAATTATGTTTAATCACAATTTCTCCTTGCCTAAAACCTACCCTATAACACTGCTTGAGAAGTTTCCTTAAAAAACAAAAACAAAAAAACAACTTTTAAATGTTCCTTTCGAGTTTCTTTTTCAGGATAAGGCAGCTAAGTTACATACAAATAGAGGTCAGCAAAAATGGTCCCAGGAAACATTAAGAAACCAGATTTCAAAATCAGGAAGTTTGGGGAAGTCCAGATCCTGGGATTTTGACTCAGGTCCAACTATACTTGTTGGGCTCCGTAAGCCATCTCAGGTTTGAGTTGGATCAGGTCCTGGACAGTAGGAGAATAATGAGCATACACACTCGATTCTGTGGCTCACTTTGTAAGAAAAGCATTCTCTTATGGAACTCTCTCTCCTCCCAACACCCCCCTATGGACCAATTCTCAGTTCTCAGCAGAAAAAAAAGTTCTCCCACCCAAGGATACCTGTGAAACCTCAGTTGTGTTTAAAAAAATAAAAAAAAAAGGAGTAAACATGGAAGACACAACTTGATAAGAAGCATACAGCATAGCAACTGGCCCTCCCCAAAGAGCCAATTTAGATACAAAAAATTGCACTGCTGTGTGCTTCCTTTTCCAAATTACTCAGGCGAGTCCCAAGTTGTCCAGACTGCAAAACAAAGGCAGGTTTTAGGATGCATTGAGTTTTCGTGTTCAGTTAGAAAGGGGGAAGGGTTTACGAATGGACAGATCTGATCAAAATAGGATGTCACCAAATGTTAAAAAAAAAAAAAAAAATGCCAAAGAAATGAGTATTTAGATGAAAAAAACTGCAGTAACGCAGTCAGTCAACTTCATTCCCAGTACTAGTGTAGCCTACTACACAAACCCACACTGGAGCATTCAGGGTCAGTGGCCTTTGCATCACAGGAGTCAAGAGTCCTAAATGACATCCATGATCCCACAGACCAGTATTCTGGACAAATAGATAGCCTATTTGGTTCTCTCCAGCATTACAGTCCTTTTGACGCAAGCAGCAGCATGGACTTTCCCAAAACAAGATGTATTTGCCAACAGCCAACTCACCGGTGTCAGAAGGCTAATCCAGAACACATTTTAGCTTTCAAGGGAGAGAACCAAGGAAAGCTATGTCTGATACTCTGACAGATGGGATGGTAGACCAGGTAGAAATAGTACAAGTGATATGAAGAAATGTGCAGACATACAAACCTCAAATTTAAAATATATTCAGTACTCAGATGTGTGCGTCTAACAGCATGGGTAAGGCACAATGCCAGATACAACACAGCTCCACCAATGCACCTCAATTCTGACTTATAGCATGGCCCCTGCTATTCCAGCCCTGGATCCCACACACAGCTCTGCTAACGAACCTCACAACTGACCTGCAGCAGGCTTTTCGTGCTCAAACACTGACAAGTGGATGGAGGGAGCATTTATACACCCAAAGCCTTATTTGCACTGATGATCTTGAGAGCCCCAGGTTTCACTAGCCTTTCACCTCTTGAGCAAACTTGTGATACCCCAGTGCACCTCCATACACATGAAACTGAACAATAAAAAAGGCATTTGAGAAGGAATGGCCATTCTTACTTATGTAAGATCTAATAAAATAATTTTCCCTCTGATGTGTGCTACTAACATAGTATAAATTACACTTCAGATGGCTGCCTTGGAAAACAAGTGGCAAAGACACTAATAAATACTTCATTTTCACACATCACAGCTGAATATGTCCTCATTCGCTGCACTAAGGAGTGCTTGCAGTAGATCTGCTTGGCATCTCTTCCTGTCTTCTGTAATTCTTCATAACACTGTGTATGCCACTCACCAAGAACACCAGCGATATGGCTGCAAAGTAACTAGCGTAGATCATGAACTGCAGAGTGGGAGAGAAAACTGGTAAGTTAAAGGCTAGCAAACCCACTCCTCTCCATCCTATATGAAAGGTAAAATATTCCTTTTTTTTTTTTAAATTAGGATTGGTGAATGAAGCATGATGCACCTAATTCAGTATCTGGAGTTATCATTACTTTCATCAGAACTGGGGAAAGACTCCAGACAAATGGAGTTTAGTCTCTAAGGCTGCTTACCTAAAAGGGACCAATGCCACAGCGTGCGCACAGGAAAACCTCTCACTGAACTAACCAGGAGCTTCACTTGCACAGGGCTACAGGAACATATCTAACGAATAGTGGCAGCCCAGTTCTCCCATACACCTGTGCCTCAAACCCTGTCCCAGTGGGGTGAGATGGGAGCTCAGCCTCCAACCTTGACTACTCAGAGAAAATTAACAAGGTAGTCAGCTGGTGCTAAGTGTGGTTGTGGTTTTGTAACATGGACAGCAACAGAACTGACACACTTTCTTTTTCTTACACCCTCTGAACAGCAACAACCTGGACCAGAATCACAAACAGATGACAGAGGCAGGAGAGAGGCTCCACATCCTGATTTACATCCCTTCCTTCTTCTCCAGTTAGTAAAGATAAAGCAGTGATCTTACCTGTGTGAATATGTTTAGCCCAAGACCACTGGAGTCAACAACAATCAAGGTAAGCAAAGTCTGCAGAGCCAAGGCAATGAAAGTATTGATACCAAACACCAGAGCATACCGCTCCATGCTTAGATTAGTAGCAATTTGGAACCTAAGCAGAAAGACAAAGGGAGAAATGTGAATACAGGAGGAAAAGGGAAGAAGGAATCTTTCAGGGTAAAACAATATTTAGGTAAGCAGGCTATGTAGGTTGAAAAGTTAATTCATAAACTGGCTATATATTTCCATCATCTGGCAGTGTGATCTTATCACATCTCACAAGCTAAGCAGGGTCACAGTGGGCTAACACTGGGGAAACTGTCACAGGGAAACCCCAACTGCTGCAGAAAAGAGTTTCAGAAGTTCAGTAAGTTGCACTCTTTATCTGAGTCAGTACTGAAATACCCTCTCCTGGTACCTGCATGGCACTGTGCCATTGGAAGGGGCCATCTTTCAGAAGAGATGCAAAAGACCCATTAACATGGGGTGTATGTACTCCACGCTGGCCCAGCAACTTAAGGGTTAATACAGGCACTGCCAACCACTGCTGACTGGCAGTCTCACAGCAGCTGGGGGGGATACAAGGGCTGGGAAGCAGGGGCTATCAGAGGAGTAAGCAGGCTGGAGAAAAGAGCTCCTGTCAGCAAACGTCTAAAGAGCTGCCCAGGGATGAAAGGACCAACCCCCTGTGGTACCTGAGAACAAAGAGGGTATTCAGATTCCTGGGCACCAGAAAGACTGACAGCCCCACTGAGCTGGGCCCATGCCATGCTAGGCCAGAAGGGGGCACCTTTGCGCTGACTCACACCCTCCTCCTTTAAGGAGGAGACTTGTTATTGGTTGTCTTGGCTAGATTCCAATTTGTCCTACTGAAGAAAACTCCCTCTGCAGTTTACAGTGGGACCGAGAACTTTTTCCATTGGACCATATGAACCGGAACCATAAACTCACTGAACATTAAATCTCACCAAATGAGGGTAAATCCATCCTCATATCCACTCGTACTCCACACCTGAACATAGCCATTATATGAACAACATACCCTCATATCTCAATGTCTGTACTTTGACCCGCTAACCTATTACCCCCAGTTGGGGATATTGCAGGTTATGTATTCCTTACACCATCTGATCCAAACCGAACTTCACACCCCTTGATAATCTGTACATTATTCCCTGATAACCAGAAATTTCTACGCTTAAACTCCATACTGTTTTCTTTTTATTTTATCATCTTAATAAAATTCTTAAATCTTTCCTTCGCTTCCTAGCTAACCTGTGCTGTAGCATTTGATTAAAAAGTTTCTGCATTCCACTCCACAGGTGACATTATCTCCTCTCATTTTCCTTCTTGTATGTTTAAACTTTGACCATGTATTACTACTTGCCCCTCTTCCCCTCCCTGTGGCTTCACTCAAACAATGTGTATGGAAAGACATTTCACTGACAGGCAGCACTACCCAGTATTTATAAACAACGACTTTAGTATCACAAAACCTCTGTTCTAACCCCAAGGTCTGCCACTGAACTGCAAGCAAATTGTCAAAGCTCAAATGTAAAGAACTTAAGATCCTTGCGCAAAAGGCACGGCCTACATGCAAAGCATTAAGCCAGTTTTGAGACAGACAGCTAGTCTTGTCAAGTTTTGTTTTTTTTTTTAATTAAAATACCTACGTTGCTATCGTGATGAGCAGCATATAGACAATTCTGAAGATTACATATGAGACGTAACACACCCAGATGTTACGAACAGTGTCCATAACATATACAGCAGCAGCAATGATGAGGGAGAACAGGGCCAATGCCACCTCACCCCAGATAGCCCAGGATACTTTTACGTAACCCACAGCAAATACAGCAACAGCTCCTATAAGTAGAAAGGAAAACAAAATACAACTTAATAGTTGCTCAGACATTCAGCTTAAGCCTTCTGTGTTTTAGATTAAGAGAAACCAATGTCTAAATATATGAGATGTGCATGAGGGGAGCTCCCCTACTGTGCACATATTAAAAAAAATAAAATAAAAAATCAGAAATTGTAGGGCTGTAAAGAACCTCGAGAGACCATCAAGTCTAACCCCCTGCCTGAGGCATCCCTGACAGGTGTTTGTCTAACCAGTTCCTAAAAACTTCCAATGATGGGGATTCCACAACCTCCCTTGGAAGCCTATTCCAGAGCTTAACTACCCTTGGAGTTAGAAAGTTTTTCCTAATATCTAACCTAAATCTCCCTGGCTGCAGACTAGGCCTATTACTTCTTGTCCTATCTTCAATGGACATGGAGAACAACTGATCGTTGTCCTCTTTATAACAGCTCCTAATATATTTGAAGTCTTATCAGGCTCCCCGTCAGCTTCTCAAGACTAAATGTGCCTAGTTTATTTAACCTTTCCTCATAGATCAGGTTTTCTAAACCTTCTATCATTTTTTGTTGCTCTTCTCTTGACTCTTTCTAGTTTGTCCACATCTTTCCTGAAGTATGGTGCCTAGAACCAAATGCAGTATCTCAGCTGAGGCCTCACCAGTGTTGAGTAGAGCCGGACAATTACCTTCCATGTCTTACATTCAACACTCCTGTTAATACACCACAGAATATTAAGGATTTTTTTCACAATTGCATCACATAATTGACTCCATTTGTGATCCACTATCACCTCCAGGATCTTTTCAGCAGTATGACCACTTGGTCAGTAATCCTTAATTTTGTAGTTGTGCATTTGAGATTTTTCCTTCCTAAGTGAAGTATTTGTCTTTACTAAATTTCATCTTGTTGATTTCAGACCAGTTCCCCAATTTGTCAAGGTCATTTTGAATTCTAATCCTGTCCCCCGGAGTGCTAGCAATCTCTCTGTTTGGTGCCATCTGCAAATTTTATAAGCACACTCTCCAAGTCATTAATGAAAATATTGACTAGTACCAAAACACAGGACTGGCCCCCATGGGATATCCTCTCAGTTTGGCAGTGAACCATTGATAATTACTTTGAGTATGGTCTTTCAACCAGCTGTACACCCACCCTACAACAATTTCATCTAGACCACATTTTCCCTAGTTTGCTTATGAAAATGCCATGTGGGACTGTGTCAAAACCCATATTAAAATCAAGAGAGTAGGATTCTCAACAGTACTCATCTTTGGACTAACTCATCTCTACCTGAAGTCTGTGGTAAACTCCTACTAGACTTCAATGGGAATAAGAGTCAAGCCAGTACCAAGTGCTTTAGAAAATCCCACCCTAGCTCTGCAAGAAAGCAACCCTGGTGCCCCAGACTGTAGCTGATTCACTCGTTCTCATACAGTTTTCCAGCTCAGACCTGAGTGAGCTATTCTGATCCCATCATCAGGAGGTATTGTACTCTAGCAGTCAGGTTTGTTCTGTTACTTATTTAAACTTGGCCGAGCACTATGGAGGCAGGTGGTCAAATGGTCAAAGGCAGAGAGGTGGGAATTAACCTGCTGGGTTCTGTGCCTAGAAAGTGATGATCTGTACGGGGTCAAGCCTCTCATGATCTAGGGGGGAGGGATAGCTCAATGGTTTGAGCATTGCTCTGCTAAACCCAGGGTTGTGAGTTCAATCCTCGAGGGGGCCATTTTGGGCAGGGGTTGGACTAGATGACCTCCTGAGGTCCCTTCCAACCCTGATATTCTATGATTCTAGTCCTCAGAGGTGCTGAACAACCTGTTCCCACTGAACCTCAGGCAAGTGCTCAGCACCTCTGGGGAAGGGAAGGAATACAAACTCATTAATATTCATTGCCTCAGTTTCCCCAACTAGGCTAGGAGGGTGATACACAGCTATGGAGCCTAATGCAGTATCATTTAGTGCTCCTCTGAGTGAACACGTTAGAGCAGTATTAAAAGTATCCCCACAGCTGTGACAAAGAATGTCCAGTACACTTCTATTACACAAAAGAATTTTCACTTATGCCTTACCTGACCCTTTCAGTCAAGCAAGGCCTTTGGCAACTGAGGTTACAAGGCAGACTACTTTGAGGCTCACAGGTTTCTTCCAATACTTCCAACTAAAAACGGTAGTGGCTCAGTCTGTTTGAGCAATAAAGTCATAGATCCTCAACTGCATTTAAACTGGCAGTCATGTTAACACCTAACTATACATAGGGAGTCTGTCATACATCTGGAGAGTTTTGTTAAGCATTCCAGAGCTGCAACTGCTTTGGGAGGGTCCTGTAACACTGCACATCACAGGTAGAAAGACCAGGTATTTCCACATTTCAATACCTACCTCCTGGATTACAAAATCAGCACAGTGCAGCTGAGTCACCCTTAGACATTACACATGAAACTCACCCAATGAAAATTTGATTCAGTGTCATTCTCTCACCTGTACATGCTAGGAAGCAATGCAACATCAGACCTGTTTTGGCAATACTGAGTTTGAAGGACATAACGTGCTAGTTCTGTGGTTTGGTATAGTGTTTAGATGCCTTGTGACATGCACCCATTGAAACTGGAGTTTAGTAGGTAGCTTACCTAGTAACGTAGAAACTGCCTCCACGCCACCATTATAGATCTCGAAGCTCTGAGAAGGCAGCACCATTTCCCACAAGCCTTGCGTGTAGTTTATTACCTGGAAGTAGCCACAAGTTGAGAATGCCCACCACACAGACCAGCAGAGCATAGGCCGGGAGGAATAGCAGTGCAGGAAGTCCCGCCATAGCTCTTTGAGCACCTTTGAGATATCCACTTTCTGCTCCTGCACAGATTTAAAAAAAAATAAAAAATCATCCCATTTCCGAATGATTCACCTTACTCCACAGATGCACTTACCACTGGCAGGAAGTTGCAGAGCAATAGCCCTGGATACACCACAACTCAGTCTGTCACAGAGTAGGCAACAAAGTATCCCCACCAGGCTGTCCCCACCAGCGACACGTTTTCCCACCCTAACCCTGCACGGGTGAAAAAATAGTTCATTCTCCATGGTCTATGTAAACCTTGGCCTCTGTGCTCTAAGGGCCAATTTACTGCTAGTTGTAGTGGAGGAGAGACTGATTTTCCGCTCCCTACCCTATTCGTTAGGAACTGGACAGAGGCCACCAACTTATTTCACACAGGCCACAGAGCCATCAAATAACAGCTTCCAGTCATTGCCAATCTGACCTGGATTTGAGCCAGAGACCAAGTAGTAAGAGTTTGAGAGCAACCACGGAAGTTTTCCCAAGCAGGTATTTGGAAGTTTCCCACAAAACCAGTTTTCAGAGATTACAATTATTCAAATTAGTGGTCCTATTACATAGCTTCATACCCCATTTATCAAGAGATGCAATATAATTACATAGGTCAAAAGGCTCAGACAATCAGAGATATGTTGTTTGGAGGAGATCTGAACAGTGATGGAGAGTCTATGGAGCAAAGATAGAAGAAGGTTGTTTCAACAAACACAGGAGCTGCAGAGCAGAAGTTTTTTGCAACCACAATTGCTGGACTGCATGAAGAAAAAGAAACTTACAGTCTCTTCTCATACAGCTCACCTGGAATAAGGTTGGATAGAGAAGTTCCAGGGAGAGATTTTTGGAAGTGTTTACCTTGGGTGGAAAGAGCAGAAGTTAATTATCCATCAGAGAGGCTGGTTACTTTAGTATCTAATGTGGAATTATATTCCCTACTGCTTTATGTGAACAGCACCAGAGAAAATTAGTACTAGCTTGCTTTGTAATAGAGATGCTAGATTTCAGACTACTTGGTTCAGTAGCAGATCTAGTAACTCCTCATGCCAAATGAAATTAACAGTATGCAGGAGTTGTACAGAGTAATTCATCTTGTACCAAGACACTGCAGGGTTCTTCCCAAAACCATTAAGGGTCATATCAGCACCATTAGGATTTCTCCTCCCCAAACCCCCTACAATGGACACCAGCAGCCCCTTATGCATGGAATGCCCTTCCTGAACTAGTTTGTGAAGCTCCTGTCCCGTCCTTCAAATCAGTCCTCAAAACCCAGTTCTACTGTGATTCCTATTAGCAACTGGAGACTTTATATCAAGTTACATTTATTAAAAAAAAATGTTGAGAATGTTAAGGTTGAGAAGTCAAGCCCCTGAAAGTTAGGAGATACCATTTTTCTGGCGGTCTGTGCAATCTTAATTTTACCCTCTTATACAACCATTCTGTACACTGAATGAAGCAGGGGTCCTGTGGGGCGGGGGCGGGGGGGAGAACCAGTATATGATCATGCAATTAGACATGATCATAATGCACACAAGAGGGCCAAATTAAGGTTGCCCAGGCAATCATAAAACTGGCATTTCCCTACTTTTGAGTGCTAGACTCTGCAACCTAAATAAATAATGTTATTTTCATGTAATTTATATGTAATTTGAGCTGAGGGTTGGTTTTTTTTTTTTTTTTTAAAAGATAACCATATTCTACTGTGGACAACCCTCCTCCCTGAATCATGGTATGCTGAATGTGAATGAGACTAGGTGTAGGAGGGGGATGTTAGCTTTCCTGATGCAAAAAATACTTCACCGATGCCAGCTTAATGTTTACTGTATAAGGAGAAAGTAGCTGCTCAGTAATGACCAGCTTCTCTCATCTTTCAGGAATGACCAGGCCAGGGTTCTCAGATTCACATGAATCAGAGCCACTGAAGAAAAGAGAATTACAGGTTTCAGAGTAGCAGCCGTGTTAGTCTGTATTTGCAAACAGAAAAGGAGTACTTGTGGCACCTTAGAGACTAATAAATTTATTTGAGCATAAGCTTTTGTGAGCTACAGCTCACTTCATCAGATGCATTCAGATTTATACACAGCTGAATTGGAATTAAGTTGCAAACTGGATACAATTAACTTAGGCTTGAATAGAGACTGGGAGTGGATGGGTCATTACACAAAGTAAAACTATTTCCCCTTGTTTATTCCCCCCCGCCCCCCTTCCTCAGACGTTCTTGTCAACTGCTGGAAATGGCCCACCTTGATTATCACTACAAAAGGGTCCCATCCCCCCCTCACCCCCCTGCTCTCCTGCTGGTAATAGCTCACTTTAAGTGATCACTCTGGTTACAGTGTGTATGGTAACACCCATTGTTTCATGTTCTCTATGTATATAAAACTCCCCACTGTATTTTCCACTGAATGCATCCGATGAAGTGAGCTGTAGCTCACAAAAGCTTATGCTCAAATAAATTTGTTAGTCTCTAAGAGACTTACAGACTACCAGCCCTTCCAGCCACTCTCCTGATCCTCCAGTACTACAATGTGAGTGGCAACTGGCATGCTTGGTTTCATTCATGCAATAATAGGACAGTAAATAACACCTGTCATCCAAGGATCACAGAGCATTTACAAGTGGACATTATGGTTCGGTTAAGTGGTGGAGAACTGAGCCACACAGAAATAAAGTGACTTGCCCATAGTTCATTCATAGCTAGGGCCCTACTAAATTCAAGGCTGTGAAAAACGTGTCACAAACCATTAAATCAGATCTCCACTGTGAAATCTACCTATTGTAGGGGAGAAGGAGGGGCAGGGCTCCGACTGTGCATCAGGGTCCAGCTGCTAGCCCCAGCAGGGCTGAGCAGGAACAGCACTTCCTCTTCCCTTGCATGACTGCTCTCAAAGGGAGATTAGACCCATCACTGGGCACCTCCTGAAGCTGCAGAAAGCTCCATGGCTATGCTGCCTTCAGAGCTGGGAGAGGTTCCCAGAGATGGGTCTGATTTCCTCTGTGCTGCTAGCAGAGCCCCAGTCGGGCTGGGGAGGGAAGGGACTTCCTCTTCTCCTGCACAGACACTCTCGGGGGCGGAACATGGAACCGCAGCCAGTGGGACCTGCAGGGGCAGTGCCTGTGGACAGGGGTTGTGTGTGGAGCCACCTCCCCCCCCCCCCCCACACACACCAGGAGCTGCTGCCAGACATGCCAGCCGCTTCCAGGAGCGGCACGGGGCCAGGGCAGGCGGGGAGTCTGCCTTAGTCCCACTGTGCCACCGCCACCTGAGGTAAGCAGCACCCAGCCAGAGCCTGCACCCCAACCCCCGGCCCCAGCCTTGAGACCCCTCTGCACCCCATCCCAGAGTCTGCACCCCAAACCTCTGCCCCAGCCCCCTCCCAGAGCCTCCACCTTGCACCCCAACCTGCTGCCAGAGCCCTGAGCCCCCTCCCAGAGCCAGCACCCCACATCCCCTCCTGCACCCCAATCTCCTGCCACAGCCAAGAGCCCTCCTGCACCCAAACTCCCTCCGAGAGCCTGCACCTTGAACCCGCTTCTGCAACCCAACCTCAGCCTGGAGCCCCTCCCACATTCTAAACCCGTCGGCCCCAGCCCAGAGCCCGCACGCCCTCCCAACCCCCTGTCCCAGCCTGGTAAAAGTGAGGGAAGGTGGGGGAGAGTGAGCAACGGAGGTGGGGGGTGGAGTGAGTGGGGCGGGACTTCAGAGAAGGAGCAGGACAAGGGTGTTTGGGTGTGTGTGATTACTGTTATTTCTACATTTTCTTTGAGGTAGATCCTGGGTTGCACTTAAATTCAAAAAATGATCTTGTGCTTAAAAAGGTTGGAGACCACTGCTCTAGTTTTTTCTCAGCTCTAGTAGCTATCAGACACTCCTTGTGGAATCATTTGTTGGTGCTCTGCCAGTTGCAGTAAGTTCAACTGCCTAGATCCTTGTTCTCTGGGTGGGTACAAACAAATGCAATTTTCTGATAACAAAATACAACCAGTTTGAGGACACATAGCACAAAACAGTGAATGCTGTTTCTATTCTTGATCTGAGCAGAGGATTTCAGGTAGAGCATGGATTTAGGTGTAGGAAGCAGCCACTTATTCTTCAGGTCCATAGTGGTAGATATTGGATGCTTCAGAAGGCAGGATCCCCTAAACTTTTTTTTAATTGTGCAATGCTGCACGTGGAGAGAGAAAATTCTTCCCATCAGGTTATGCACGTGAGGTTCAACAGTCATTATCTTAACATGCAAAATTATTATAGAGCAATGTGATTCAGCTCTACGTTGGTTTTAAAAAATAATAATAATGGAGCCTCAGTATTTAAGCCTGGTGTAATTTAACTCCATAGATGGCTGTAGTTGATCTCAGAAAGCATTCCCTTTATTTTAGATTCTCCATCAAGGCCTCCTTGGTCTTGTATTATAGGACATAGTAATAAACACATGTCATTCTGTTTCATTTATGATTTAGGGGTTTACTGAAAAAGAGATCAGGTTTGTTTGTTTTGTTTTTAAACTAAGTGCTTTCGGCCTATGGAGTATGCTGCAATGGAAGACAGGAACCTTGCCTCATGTAGCTCACGATCGACTGCCTCAACATATCCTTTCCTCCCAAGTAGAAGAATTCTGAAGGTGTTTACAGCTATTACTAGATGAAATGGTCAGTGAAACTGACAAAGATTGCTGATGCCACTGTGGACAAATAGTCCAGATACCGGTGGGAGTGACTGAACAAATCCTCAGGCTGAAGGTCAGAGAGGAGGAAGCCTTTTGATTAAGATCACTTGTTCAACAGTCCATTACATATACCTGAGTGATCATGGAACTCCCCCAACCCATCCCACTAAAAGCAGCAAAATAAAAGAAAGACTTCCCTTCATCTATGCTCAGCAGTTCCTTTAGTTCTGTCAGTAAAGGGGCTTTGCAAAACTGTTAGATTGGGTAAGATTAATTCCCTGGAATGTCAATAGGTTTAATTCTCAGCAGTAGCCTATGAAAGGATAAACCCTTCTGGCTAAAATGAAGCCCAACATTGTTGCCCTCCTTCCACTCATTGCTCGGGATAATATTTGAAAAGAAGCCTGACTGGGGAGACTGACACATTATATAGTCATATTGGCTCTAGCTCTGCTGAAATTCTCATGCAGGATTTTATCTTACCTTGCAACTCCCTATTGCAGGCACTTCTCATGTCTCAGCTTTCCAGCATATGCAAGAGTGATACAGTCCAAATTCTCGTGTGTGCTTGTAGTACTTTGAATTTTGCCCCAACCTTAACTTCACTGACTCTCCGTTCACTTCAGGATCCAGCTAGAGATTGATTTATTTTTATTAAAACTCTCCATGGACTTACGCTAACCCATCTTATGGGCCTGGTCTCTCCATACTCCCCTCAAATTCAGCATCAGCCTCCTCCTGATAAAAGTTTTGACCAGACAGACCCTTGTATTCACACCCTACACACTAGTGTAATAATTTTTGTACAAAATATGCCTTTTGAGGTATCACTTGAAAACTAAAAACTCACTGATCAATAATATCATGGTAAAGTGTACGTAGCGACATTATATGTAAAGTTACGAATTCCCCATATGATGTTGGTAGCACATGTTCAAACCCATGCAGTCCCAACTAGAAAGCAGTGGTTAAACAGGTCTGTTCTAAACGGAATGTGTTTACCTCCATTTACATATACACAGAGACAGTGCAAATCTGCATTTCAGCATACACAAGGGAGAAGAAAGAGGATGGGGGCACCTTCACCCCCAGACTCCACATAGCCGTATTTACTGTTTGAATAAACTTTACTTTGAGGGTTAATCCTCAGAAGAATCTACTTCAAAGGGGGACTGGACTATAAAAGTGAGAGGCAAATACACACTCGGGGATCTCTCTTTTTTTTTTTTACCTAAGACAACAAAGGAACTTGGACTTTTGGGAGGGATTCTGACCTGAGAATTTGGTTAGCCCTGTTGCTGGCAACAGGCAATAAGGATTTTACCTTGAGCCAAGTCTAGCTAGTTAAGTTTTCGTTCCCAAAAAGCATTTTATCTTTATGTCTCTTGTAACCATTTCTGACTTCAATGCCTAATATTTGTACTCAAAATCACTTTTAAATTAAAGAATAGAACGTTTAAGTACAACTAATCTAGGATTGTGTTTAAACTGAATTGTTTGGTAACCCCAAGTAGCAAACTGTTGTACATTAACCCCTTACATGGGCAACAGATCTATAATATCTGGAGTGTCCAGGAGAGGGCTGGGCAGTGAAGAACATATTTTGGGGGGAAATTTGGGACTGGGAGCGTGTTGGGGTCAACCTGCAAGTAACAATGAAGGCTGCTGGAAGCAAGCGTGTGACTGCAGTGTTGCAGACAGGCTCCTGGGGTCAGAAGTGCTGAACCAGGGTAGTGACTATATAGAAAGAAAAGGAGTACTTGTGGCACCTTAGAGACTAACCAATTTATTTGAGCATAAGCTTTCGTGAACTACAGCTCACTTCACTCAGGGTGTGATCTGCATGCTGGCAGGCTGATTGTGAGCGACCCAAGATTGAAGAGCAAGCGGTAAGCGACCCAAGATTGAATCCCCTCACTGGTCTGGATTGTCCCTCGGAATGTGATACAAATATCACCAACAACAATGCAAGAGCTTTCTCCTCTGTAGCTCCTAACATCTTTTCATCAAGCTGACTCTCCATCTCATTTCAAGTCCCTCCTGAAGGACTTTTTTAATCCATGAGTCCTTTGTCACTTACTGATCTTATACCTGCACCACAGTGTATACACACAAGTGTCTGCTGTGATTTACTGTCACTCATTATAAAGAATTTCAGCTAAGTTAGTACAAAAGGTACTCTAAGATACTTCCAGGATCAAAAAATAGGACTAAGTTTGTTGCAGTCCAGTTACAGCAACCACATATGCCAAGTGGTAATAAGTTAATTATAGAACTAGGCAACTGGACAAATTTAAAATACTCCCACAGGCTTGCGTCAGAACTTAGTGCACACAACCCTGAATTCTTGTACTGATTCAGTATCTTCCTGGCCAGATTAAATGATTAGCAAGTTCACCTGCAATAAAACTCTGTAGTTCCTCAGTTTTTTTTCCCTCACCCGGTTATTGAGGTGGCAGAGGCAAGCTGCATATTGTGATGCCATGGGGTGTATTAACTGCACTTTGGGCACCCATAAGGTTCTCACTACCTCCCCACAAAAGTGTTTCATTTCTTAAATAACTGAATGGGAATTTATGAATTTCCTCTTTCATAATATAAAGCACTAGAGAATTTTAAATAAAGTGACCAGGTACCTGCAGGAATAATGCACGACATGTGTTTTTCAATGTTCGGGTCGCAACCCAGTACTGGGTCACAGCATGTAAGGCACTGGGTCGCCTTGCTCAGCACCCAGGGACCCTAGCAGCTCCGGTCAGCACTGCCAACTGGGACATTAAAAGTCCCGTTGGTGATGCTGCCCAGCTAAGGCAAGCTAGTGCCTATCTGCTCCAACACCATGCTGCACCCCAGAAGCAGGTCCAGCTTCTAGGCGGGGGGGGGGGCTCTGCGCGCAGCCCCCACCCCAGACACTGGCTCCACACTCCCATTGGCCAGGAGCCGGACAATGGGAGCTGGGGTGGTGGTGCCTGCAGGCAAGAGCTGCTTGTATGTCTCCGCCTAGGAGCCAGACCTGCTGATGTCTGCTTCTGGGGTGCAGCACACTCCATGGTGCCTCCCACACTCCAACCCCCTGCCCCAGCCCAGATCCCGCTCCCACATCCTGAACCCCTCATTCCTGGCCTCACCCCTGCACCCCAACCCTCTGCCCCAGCCCTGAGCCCCTCCCACACCCATCATCCCCAGCTCCACTGGGTCACAGGCATCAATTTTCTTCATTTGGGTCCCCAGAAAAAAAAGTTTGAAAACCACTGCACTACAATACTGTGTGATCAAAAGGAAGACAGGAAAGCACTTTTCTGTGCCACACGTAGGTGAGGGGGTGGAGAGGGATACCTTTTGCTGTCAGGTAATTGAGACACACAGTTCACTACATATACAAGGTGGCCATGATAGTGACATGTTCCAAGGAAGTGGAAGACAACAGCATAGCTTACCTGTGGCTCTGCAGAATGCTCTTCTACATTTAAGGGAACTTTCGATTCAATGTCTTCCCACCCAGGGACCCTTTTTAAGGCAGCATCATCTTGGATGACAGCTCCATTTTTACAATCTAGAACTTTCATCTCCCTACTGACCTGGCTTCTCAAGACGAGGTGAAAGAAAAGACTTTTCTGTGGCATTGGCAGAAACCAGGCTGTGGCAAAAGCCACAGACACAGAGGTCAGGGAGATGACGTTCAAGCTGAACAGGGACCAACTGGCAACCGATACCAGAACCTGTCCACAGATGGAACCCACAGTGTAACCCACCAGGGTGGCACTTCGACAGTAGCTGGTGACTTTCTGGTACAAGTTCAAGTCCACAATGCTATAGATGTAAGAATAATAGGCAATCTCTGTAGCAGTCACCAATCCATAGAAGAACTCGAGAAACTGAATAGCTAGCAATCCTTGGGCGTAGAGCAGCATGAACCATGTCACTATAAGGCTCAGTCCCTGGAGAAGGATTACAGGTTTGTACCTGAGATAGTCTGTTGCAAGGAATACAGGAAACAGCAACACCAAATATGAGTAGGTCCATACTGGATAAATTTCATTGAAAACCTGTATGAAGAAAAGCAAGCCATTAACCAATCACCTGGGAAAGTAAACTTTGTGTATTTGAAAGTTCAAAGAAAAAAGGATTACTAAACACAGACATTTAAGAAACAGCTAGTAAAATCGTTTCCCAGCAATGCCAACAAAATACTGAACAAAATGCAACATCCCTCCCTTCTACCTCTAGTTAGTGCTGTACAGGGAGCTAGAGGTAACAGTAGACTTGAGTTTGGATACTTAAAATAAAAATCTTAAATTTATACATGTCATTCCATCCCCAGAATTCACAGAGTGCTTTACAAATGCATTTCACTAGTGGAAGAAAATTATTGTAACAGCTGTTTACCAGAACACCAGACTACTATATAGATGCTTAACTACTTGCATAAGGCTTTCCAGGTGTAGATCACACAGTACTTTACAAAAGTGGGTAAGTTACTTTGTAATGTATTTGCAAAAAGAAAAGGAGTACTAGTGGCACCTCAGAGATTAACCAATTTATTTGAGCATAAGCTTTTGTGAGCTACAGCTCACTTCATCGGACGCATAGGAAGTGAGCTGTAGCTCACGAAAGCTTATGGTCAAATAAATTGGTTAGTCTCTAAGGTGCCACAAGTACTCCTTTTCTTTTTGCGAATACAGACTAACACGGCTGCTACTCTGAAATTTGTAACGTATTTATAAATCATTATACATTTTACATCCGAGGAAACTGACTTGTCCAAAGTCACATAACAGATCGGTGGCAGAACCAGGAACAGAACCCAGGAGGTCAGGATGCCAGAATATAGTCCAGTATCCTAGCCACTAATTAAGTTAAGGGCAAGTTTAGATCTGAACCTGCAACTAGTACATTTGTTCATTCCTCCAATGAAGAGGAACATTACTATTAATGTAATTAACCAAAAAGTGATCATGCTTTACCACTCATTTGTTAGTGAAAAAACAGTAGTAGCTGTTGCTTCTCTACTTTGTTTCTCTTACTACTTTGCCATGTCACCAACTGACATTTACTTTAAATCAGTAGCAAATTCATTACCCGTTATAGTGGACACTATCAACATGAAACAGTTGACATGTACTTTTTTTTTTTTAAATCCAGATTCCGGATCAGTGCATCAGCTAAAAAGCCTGCCCTGAAGTTAGCCTTTACAAAATTCCTTTTAAGATTATTTGTATGGGGTTTTTCTGGTTCCCTGTTCGGAATATCTTTATAAACACCAACAAAGAGGAAATTGACTATACACCAAATGCTGTCAAACACTCAAACTATATTGTGTTATACATTATGACATTCTCCTAAGCAAACCAGGGAAATGTGGTCTAGATGAAATTACTATAAGGTGCATGCATAACTGGTTAAAAGACTGTACTAAAAGAGTAGTTATCAATGGTTCACAGTCTAACTGGGAAGGATTTATCTAGTGGAGTCCCACCGGAGGCTCTCCGGGGGCCATTACTATTCAACATTTTAATTAAGGACTTAGATGATGGAGTGGAGTGTATCCTTATAAAATTTGCAGATGACACCAAGCCAGGAAGGGTTGCGAACACTTTGGAGCCCAGGTTTAGAATCCAAAACAACCTTGACAAATTAGAGAACTGGTCTGAAATCAACAAAATGAAATTCAATGAAGACACATACTACACTTAGGAAGGAAAAAATCAGTTGCAAACACAAAATGGAGAATAACTAACTAAGCAGTAGAACTGCAGGAAAGGATCTGGGGGATATAGCAGATCACAAATAAGGGTCACTGACCTCGAATAGATTACCAACAAAGTTGTGGAATCCCTGTCACTGGAGGTTTTTAAGAACAGGTTAAAGAGGGATGAACTAGGAATACTTGTTTCTGCCCAAGCGTAGGGCAGGGGTAGCTAATAGGCAGACTGTGTGCCAAATTCAGATCGCCAGAAGCTTTTGAATGGACTGCAAACATCTTATTTATTTATCATTATTGTTATTATTTTTGTATTATTTTCTCTAGAGTCTGGACCTCGACTATATTTTGACCAAGAAATTTGGACCTTGACAAAAAATTACCACCTTTGGCATAGGGGGACGAACTACTAGATTACCTCTCCAGGTTCCTTCCTGCCCTACATTGCAATGTTTCCCTGTAAAAATTTATAGCAATCTTAAGTGTAATTTAGAATGATAGTGCATACATTTTCAGACAGAAGCGTGACTTATGTGACAGTGACCCTTTAAACGTTTAATTTTTAGGCCATGGACATTAAGGTTTTGGGAGAGCAGGTCCTCCTGTGAAGATTTTCTTCCCAATAACAGCTATTCTCAGTTTGTACTCTGGCACTGCCAATCCTGGGGCATGGACCAAGATTAGATAAAACAGAGGTGGCCAAACTACGGCCTGCGGGCCACATCGAGCCTGTGGGACCCTCCTGCCCAGCCCCTGAGCGCCTGGCCCGGGAGGCTAGTCGCCGGCCCTTCCCCTGCTGTTCCCCGTCCTGCGCAGCCTCAGCTCACTGCACTGCCGGCACAATGCTCTGGGCGGCACGGCTGCAGAGCCTGACCTGACCCAGTGCTCTGTGCTGCGCAGTGGCATAGCTGGCTCCAGCGCTGCCAGCCACTAGTGCTCCAGGCAGCGCAGTAAGGGGCCAGCTGCAGGGGGGTTGGATAGAGGGCAGGGGAGTTGGAGGGGGGGGGCGCGTGGGCAGGGGTCAGGGGTGTGGATTGGGGTCGGAGCGGTCAGAGGGCGAGGAACAGGAAGGTTGAATGGGGGCAGAGGTCCCGAGGGAAGAGGAAGTCAGGAAGGAGGGGGGGGTTGGATGGGGTGGCGGGGGGGCAGTCAAGGGACAGGGAGAAGGGGCAGTTGGATGGGGCAGTTGGGGGGGGTCAGATGGGGCAGCGGGGGCAGTCAGGGGCAGGGGTTCACGGGATGGGGGTGTGTTTGGATGGGGCAGGGGTCCCGGGGGGGGTGTCAGGGGGCAGGCCATGCCTGCCTGTTTGGGGAGGCACAGCCTCCCCTAACCAGCCCTCCATACAATTTCCAGAACCCGATGCGGCCCTCAGTCCAAAAAGTTTGCCCACCCCTGAGAGAAAACCAAAATCCACCAGGAGTACAGGCACTTCCTACAAATCAGAGATGGCAGAATTTTTTTGAGGCGTGTGGAGGAGGGAGAGAAGTGTCTTCAGTAACCTTGGATAGACCTTATTATTTCACCCTGATCCTCCTCCAAAACTTCCCATTAACTCCACAGACTTCTCAATCAGCTCTTCCAGCCAGACTTCTTTGTTGTCCTTCCTCCCTACCTCAAGCAAATAGCCTTGGCCACCTTTTAACAGACCAGCCGTTGAGTTCTCTCACAAGTGGAGCACCTTCACTCTTTCGTATACAATTCATTGCTGCATACGCGCTCCCCTCTGAACTGCAGAGCTCAGATCCCAAGGATGCTCTAAGGCGATGTCTACACGACACAGCTTTTAGCTGTGTCGCTAAAAGTCGGGCAGTGTAGCTGCTGTTTGTCGGCAAAAATACTTCCACCCCCAACGAGCGGTGTTCGCATTGTCGACAGGAGAGTGCTCCTGCTGACAATGCGGTGTTCACACTGACACTTGCGACAGCAAAACTTGTGTCTTTCGAGGGGGGGACGGGGGGGACAATACCTCTGAGCAATAAAACTTTTATCAGTTAATTGCCAGTGTAGACATAATCTTAATCTGGATGCTGTCTGCATTACAGGGGCCAAATATTGCCTCTTTGGCATTTCCATCGTCTTGTAGGCACGCAGGCAGCAACGTCCAAGGCCATGCCAATCAACATCTGCTGCCCCTAAACCAGGGGTCGCGAGGTTATTACATGGGGGGTCACGAGCTGTCAACCTCCACCCCAAACCCCACTTTGCCTTCAGCATTTATAATGGTGTTAAATATATTAATAAAGAGTTTTTAATTTATGGGAGGGTCTGCTCTCAGAGGCTTTCTACGTGAAAGGGGTCACCAGTAAAAAAGTTTGAGAGCCACTGCCACTAAACCATGTACAAATCTATTCCAAACAGAAATTTGATGTTCTTGTTGCTTTGTTTTTTAAAGTAAAAAATATTAATCTGGAGTCTAGCTTGTTTTTGCGGAGCTAAATAAGAGTGATCAGTAAGCATTTAGTGCTATTCGACGGTATTTCTCAAGAAGGGGAATGGTTTCAGATACACAGAAAACTGCATTCTCAACACATGACAAAATTATTTTTAAATTCCCTGGTATTTCCCAGACATTTACACGCGAGGAACACCAGAAAACTAGTTATCAATGGGAAGGAAGAGAGCGTGTAAACAAACCAACATTTTTGCTCCAAATCACCAGTCTGAATTCAATCAGCTGTGATCAAGAGTCATTGTACTGAAATCTACTTGACAAGAAGATCCCCAATGCTTCAGATTTTTTTTTTATGTTTAAATGCCCCCATACGCTCTTCCTTTGTCAGACAAGCCAAGAGCAGGTCAGAGACTTAGCCTATATCTAGTACTGAGAGGGTAGTTATGCTTACAACTGACAAAAACAAAAAAACATTTTACAGCAAGACAGCTAACGCGTGTGAGTTATATTGCTGTAAAAATCCTACTGGAGACAAGGCACAAGTAGTTTTTAACAAAATGTAGCTAGGAGGAGGAGGAGAACACTATACCCCACACCTGGGTTTGATCTTACCTCGGCTACATCAGGGTAAAAACGACATGTGCCTTCTCTCCACTAGGATTTACAGTAAGATAGCTAACATGACTTAGCAATCTCACTGCTTAGAAAACACACGGGGGGCGGGGGGGCCGAGGGAGAGGCGGTGGCAAAGACCTAGCCATACTCTCTCCAGCTTCACGTTGAGGCATGTTAGAAAGGTAACATAGGGCAAGCTTACACCACTAACCCCTGCCTCCCCTGTCCTGAAGAACAAGGATACGTTGAGTGTATACAGTGCTCTTAACAGGATGATCTCAAGCACCTTACAAAACCTATTACCCCAATTTACAGAAAGGGAAGAGGGAGCATAAATTTAAGCGATTTTTCCAAGTTCACACAATCAGTGGCAGAGCTTAAGTCCTGACTCATGCTGCCCCAAGCTAATAGGTAGGCACCACTGCCTCCCTGAAGCCTAGCTCAAAAAACAAACAAAAAAAACACACCTTAACAAGGAGTCACATTTCAGCAAGGGGTGCAGTGGGCAAACTCCACCGGGATGATGCCATTTTGTCTCCCTACAATCCCAGACAATTCCGCCTGCCATCAGACAGTCGCCGTGGGGTGGGGCTGCTGTGCACAGCTCCCCTCTCTCCCCCCGGAGGGGGCGCTCTGCGGGGGAGAGAGGGAAGGGGGATGCAGACACAATTCCGGGAGTTCTGCGTTAATCCGCAGTTGGGGGGGACGGGGACGGGACACCCCTAGATGGGGCGAAGAGTGTCGCACACCACCGCCGCTCCCCCCAGCACCCCGCGCCGCCGGCGGGCCGGTACCTGGGTCTCGGTGAGGTTCTTGTCCGGCCCCAGCAGGTAGCGGGTGAGGAAGGGCTCCGAGGGCCGCAGGCTGGCGAAGAAGCCGTAGAGGCAGAGCAGCGCGGTGGGCAGCACCCAGCAGCGGCCCCGGGGAGCCCGCCCGGAAGCAGGCGGCGCCCGGAGCCCGGCCCGCGCTTCCATCCGCGGGGGCCGGCTCGCGACTCAGCGCGGGGCCCCCAAGGGACTCACGCGCCGCGGAGTCGCCATCCGCCCGCACGCGCTGCCAAAGGCACCTCTAGCCCGGCGCCGCCGCTCAAACCTACCCCCGCTGGCCAGCCAGCCAGGAGAAGAGCGGCCTCGCAAGCGGCCTTCCCATTGGAGAGGGCGTCCCCGCCCCCCGGGGATCAGCCAATGACAGCGGGCAGAATGCTGTGACGCGAAACGTAAGGTGCGGGGGAGGAGGAAAGGGAAGGGGACCGAGAGTGAACTGCATGTGGGGACGGGATCGGCACGTGGCTGGGCTCTTCTCAGGGCAGCAGGGGACTGTCACCGTGGGCTCGCATCCCGCCCTTGGCTACCCAGCGTCTGGCTCTACAGACATGCGCCCAGCTCCGCGCTTGTTGTACTACTCCTTATTGCCAGGTGCAGCGGCACGGCGGGTGAAGTAATAGCTGTGATGGGCCCCATTTGTGTTGGTGAGAGGCACAAGTGTTTGAGCCACACACACACACAGAGCTCTTCTTCAGGTCTGGGAAAGGTCCTCAGAGTGTCACAGCTGAATACAAGGTGAACAGATTGTTTAGCATAAGTAGTTAACATTCAGGAGTCAGGCCCTGAGAAAACTTGAGCCTAACTTAAAAGTCCTGGGATCCTAAACATAATAAATACTGTTGTTGTTTTTATTTGTCCTCTGTGGTTTGAGCCTCAAGAAGGTCATATTTTCCATTTTTCCCCCCTCCATAGCCACAAGTGCTAGAAATGTGCTGTTTTTAAATAGCACAAGCTGAACTTCTCACATAGTCAAATGACTTCAAGGCTGGGGCTTTGAGAAGAGTCACATATTTACAATAAAATCACAAGAGCTGGCAATGTTGCGTACCTTCCATCTGACCCATTACCCCATGACGTATCCCATGCACATTACCAACAGCAGCTTGTAACATATCCTGTGTACACCAGCCTGTACTATATCACACACCCAGCAAGGTCAGTGGCCTCTAACATAAGTTGCAGTACATCGTGTGCCTACCATAGAGTAGCTGTTCACATGTTCCCAGAATACCAGACATTTCAGCACTTTTGGTAACAGCATGAGCCCACCTCTGCCTACATGATGCTCCCCTCCCCCCGCCAGCATGACCTTGTAATAGTAATCCTTCAGGATTGTCCTGGAGTCTCCAGGAATTAAAGATTAATCTTTAATTAAAGAATATGTCATGTGATGAAACCTCCAAGAATACATCCAACCAAAATTGGCAACCCTACCTTGTATGCATGGTGTGTGCAAGGTCATGCCGCGTGGGGGATGCCATTTTCAAGAGCATGCCTCCATGCCCCTGCCAGTGTGACCTCATATGTACCATCAGTGCAAGGTCGTGCCAGCAGGGCCAGAGCAGAGCGCTGTTCAAAATGGTATTCCCAGGGGTGAAGGTAACTTAAAGGATTTACCGGTACTCCGGAGTCCTGAGCATTGGGCGTAGCCTCATCCAGAAGAGGCGGGGCCTTTAAAGGGCCCAGGGCTCCCCGCAACAGCCAGAGCCCTGGGCCCTTTAAAGTGCTGCTAGAGCCCTGCCGCCGCTACCCCAGTGTGTAGAGATCACTGCCAGTCACGCTGACCAACATTCTCTCATTGTTTCCTTGTATGCTCATACCTGTGTATATCCATCTGCTGTCTCTTGTCTTTTACCTAGATTCTAAGCTCCTTGGGGCTGGGACTGTCTTTTTGTTCTGTGTTTGTACAGCACCTAGCACAATGGGGTCCTGGTCCATGACTGGGGCTCTTAGGTGCTAACGTATTATAAATTATCATTATTATTATTAAATAATTAATAACCAATCAGTGATGAAAGATTAATAAACACATGGCTTGTAGAAGGAGACCTCGAAAGAGAGACAGAGAGCCTCATTATGAATGAAGAAAATTAGTCAAACTTAATTTTTGAAACAAAATTGACCAAGAGAACTACTTCCTGAACTGCAGAATTGTTCCAAAAAGGAAGAGATGGTGCAGCATGTGCTGATCACCTGCATGAGCCTGGTTGGGAGAGAATATATGGACAGACACAGTGAGGTTGCCAAGAGTCTGCAGTGGAGACTGTGGCAAGTACAGATTTACATGCACCCTGCGATATTGTGACCAGCAAATTGCAAGTGCTCTAGAGAATGAAGAGGCTAAGATTTTATGGATCTGGCAGTTGTCACAGGCAAAGGTGTGAGGAAACCGGCCAGACATAGGTGTTGTATCAAAGAAGACAAATAAGGTCATGATAATTCATATTGCCATGCAGCAGACAAAAACATAAGAGAGAAGACCGCATTCAGGCTCTGTGAGAATTTTAAGGAAAGCTAAAGGAAAACAAGTGTATTTGAGCACTTAAAATTCACAAAGTCTGCAGAGGGTTTATAAAAACTCCTGACTTTGGAGTCGGTTTGTGCTCAGGATTTTTTGGTGATTCATAGGTAAATTTTAGACAGTAGCTGTCCCCGCTTTATGTTTAAAGATCTTGTATGTTGTGAAAAACATACAAATACAAAAAAACCACACCCCTAGGATGTAGTAATTTCCAAATTTATCCCCTGGCCCATGAAATATAATTTAAAATGGAATAGAATTAAATTAATTTGGCATCCCTATGCTTATGCCCCAGGAAAACACAATACTATATACCAAATATACAGTCATTGCTCATCTCACATTATGAGTCACCTTCAGGAGTTCCCCCACTCCCTCTCTTTCCTTAACGCTAGGGCTTGTTAACACTATAGGTTATGTCCGTATAATTTGTCACTCAGGGTATGTCTACACTACGAAATTAGGTCAAATTTATAGAAATTGGTTTTATATATTGGAGTGTGTGTGTCCCCAGAGAAAATGCTCTAAGTGCATTAAGTGCATTAACTCGGCGGAGTGCTTCCGCAGTACCGAGGCTAGAGTCGACTTCTGGAGCGTCGCACTGAGGGTAGCTATCCCACAGTTCCCGCAGTCTCCGCTGCCCATTGGAATTCTGGGTTGAGATCCCAATGCCTGATGGGGCTAAAACATTGTTGCGGGTGATTCTGGGTACATATCGTCAGGCCCCCGTTCCCTCCCTCCCTCCGTGAAAGCAAGGGCAGACAATCATTTTGCGCCTTTTTTCCTGAGTTACCTGTGCAGACGCCATACCACGGCAAGCATGGAGCCCGCTCAGCTCACTGTCACCATATGTCTCCTGGGTGCTGGCAGACGCGGTACTGCATTGCTACACAGTAGCAGCAACCCATTGCCTTGTGGCAGCAGACGGTGCAATAGGACTGGTAGCCGTCATCGTCATGTCCGAGGTGCTCCTGGCCACGTCAGCCAGGAGCGCCTTGGCAGACATGGGCGCAGGGACTAAATTTGGAGTGACTTGATCAAGTCATTCTCTTTAGTCCTGCAGTCAGTCCTATTGAACCATCTTATGGTGAGCAGGCAGGCGATATGGATTGCTAGCAGTCGTATTGTACCATCTTCTGCCAGGCAGGCAAGAGATGAGGATGGCATGCAGTCCTTCTGCACTGTCTGCTGCCAGCCAAAGATGTAAAAGATAGATGGAGTGTATCAAAACAAGAAATAGACCAGATTTGTTTTGTACTCATTTGCTTCCCCCCGTCCCCCGTCTAGGGGACTCATTCCTCTAGGTCACACTGCAGTCACTCACAGAGAAGGTGCAGCGAGGTAAATCTAGCCATGTATCAATCAGAGGCCAGGCTAACCTCCTTCTTCCAATAAGAACAATAACTTAGGTGCACCATTTCTTATTGGAACCCTCCGTGAAGTCCTGCCTGAAATACTCCTTGATGTAAAGCCACCCCCTTTGTTGATTTTAGCTCCCTGAAGCCAACCCTGTAAGCTATGTCGTCAGTCGCCCCTCCCTCCGTCAGAGCAACGGCAGACAATCGTTCCGTGCCTTTTTTCTGTGCGGACGCCATACCAAGGCAAGCATGGAGGCCGCTCAGCTCACTTTGGCAATTAGGAGCACATTAAACACCACACGCATTATCCAGCAGTATATGCAGCACCAGAACCTGGCAGAGCGATACCGGGCGAGTAGGCGACGTCAGCGCGGTCGCGTGAGTGATCAGGACATGGACACAGATTTCTCTGAAAGCATGGGCCCTGGCAATGCATGCATCATGGTGCTAATGGGGCAGGTTCATGCTGTGGAACGCCGATTCTGGGCTCGGGAAACAAGCACAGACTGGTGGGACCGCATAGTGTTGCAAGTCTGGGATGATTCCCAGTGGCTGTGAAACTTTCGCATGAGTAAGGACACTTTCATGGAACTTTGACTTGCTTTCCCCTGCCCTGAAGCGCATGAATACCAAGATGAGAGCAGCCCTCACAGTTGAGAAGCGAGTGGCGATAGCCCTGTGGAAGCTTGCAATGCCAGACAGCTACTGGTCAGTTGGGAATCAATTTGGAGTGGGCAAATCTACTGTGGGGGCTGCTGTGATGCAAGTTGCCCACGCAATCAAAGTGATCAGGAACAGTCAGCATGGATTCACCAAGGGAAGGTCATGCCTGACTAATCTAATCACCTTCTATGATGAGATTACTGGTTCTGTGGATGAAGGGAAAGCAGTGGATGTATTGTATCTTGACTTTAGCAAAGCTTTTGACACTGTCTCCCACAGTATTCTTGTCAGCAAGTTAAAGAAGTACGGGCTGGATGAATGCACTATAAGGTGGGTAGAAAGTTGGCTAGATTGTCGGGCTCAACGGGTAGTGATCAATGGCTCCATGTCTAGTTGGCAGCCGGTGTCAAGTGGAGTGCCCCAGGGGTCAGTCCTGGGGCCGGTTTTGTTCAATATCTTCATAAATGTTTTGGAGGATGGTGTGGATTGCACTCTCAGCAAATTTGCGGATGATACTAAACTGGGAGGAGTGGTAGATACGCTGGAGGGCAGGGTTAGGATACAGAGGGACCTAGACAAATTGGAGGATTGGGCCAAAAGAAATCTGATGAGGTTCAATAAGGATAAGTGCAGGGTCCTGCACTTAGGACGGAAGAACCCAATGCACAGCTACAGACTAGGGACCGAATGGCTAGGCAGCAGTTCTGCGGAAAAGGACCTAGGGGTGACAGTGGACGAGAAGCTGGATATGAGTCAGCAGTGTGCCCTTGTTGCCAAGAAGGCCAATGGCATTTTGGGATGTATAAGTAGGGGCATAGCGAGCAGATCGAGGGACGTGATCGTCCCCCTCTATTCGACATTGGTGAGGCCTCATCTGGAGTACTGTGTCCAGTTTTGGGCCCCACACGACAAGAAGGATGTGGATAAATTGGAGAGAGTCCAGCGAAGGGCAACAAAAATGATTAGGGGTCTGGAACACATGACTTATGAGGAGAGGCTGAGGGAACTGGGATTGTTTAGTCTGCGGAAGAGAAGAATGAGGGGGGATTTGATAGCTGCTTTCAACTACCTGAGAGGTGGTTCCAGAGAGGATGGTTCTAGACTATTCTCAGTGGTAGAAGAGGACAGGACAAGGAGTAATGGTCTCAAGTTGCAGTGGGGGAAGTTTAGGTTGGATATTAGGAAAAACTTTTCCACTAGGAGGGTGGTGAAACACTGGAATGCGTTGCCTAGGGAGGTGGTGGAATCTCCTTCCTTAGAAGTTTTTAAGGTCAGGCTTGACAAAGCCCTGGCTGGGATGATTTAATTGTGGATGGGTCCTGCTTTTGAGCAGGGGGTTGGACTAGATGACTTCCTGAGGTCCCTTCCAACCCTGATATTCTATGATTCTATGATCTGCTGATATCAAGGGTAGTGACTCTGGGAAATGTGCAGGTCATAGTGGATGGCTTTGCTGCAATGGGATTCCCTGACTGTGGTGGGGCCATAGACGGAATCCATATCCCTATCTTGGCAACGGAGCACCAAGCCTGCGAGTACATAAACCGCAAGGGGTACTTTTCAATTGTGCTGCAAGCTCTGGTGGATCACAAGGGACGTTTCACCAACATCAACGTGGGGTGGCCGGGAAAGGTACATGACGCTCGCATCTTCAGGAACTCTGATCTGTTTCAAAAGCTGCAGGAAGGGACTTTATTCCCAGACCAGAAAATAACTGTTGGGGATGTTGAAATGCCTATAGGTTTCAGAGTAACAGCCGTGTTAGTCTGTATTCGCAAAAAGAAAAGGAGTACTTGTGGCACCTTAGAGACTAACCAATTTATTTGAGCATAAGCTTTCGTGAGCTACAGCTCACTTCAGCTCACGAAAGCTTATGCTCAAATAAATTGGTTAGTCTCTAAGGTGCCACAAGTACTCCTTTTCTTTTTGCGAAATCCCTATAGTTATCCTTGGGGACCCAGCCTACCCCTTAATGCCATGGCTCATGAAGCCGTACACAGGCAGCCTGGACAGTAGTCAGGAGCTGTTCAACTACAGGCTGAGCAAGTGCAGAATGGTGGTAGAATGTGCATTTGGACGTTTAAAGGCGCGCTGGTGCAGTTTACTGACTCGCTTAGACCTCAGCGAAACCAATATTTCCACTGTTATTACTGCTTGCTGTGTGCTCCACAATATCTGTGAGAGTAAGGGGGAGACGTTTATGGCGGGGTGGGAGGTTGAGGCAAATCGCCTGGCTGCTGGTTACACGCAGCCAGACACCAGGGCGGTTAGAAGAGCACAGGAGGGCGCGGTACGCATCAGAGAAGCTTTGAAAACTAGTTTCATGACTGGCCAGGCTATGGTGTGAAAGTTCTCTTTGTTTCTCCTTCATGAAACCCCCCACCCCTTGGTTCACTCTACTTCCCTGTAATCTAACCACCCTCCCTTCCTCCCTTCGATCACCACTTGCAGAGGCAATAAAGTCATTGTTGCTTCACATTCATGCATTCTTTATTCATTCATCACACAAATAGGGGGATGACTACCAAGGTAGCCCAGGAGGGGTGGTGGAGGCGGGAAGGAAAATGCCACACAGCACTTTAAAAGTTTACAACTTTAAAATTTATTGAATGCCAGCCTTCTTTTTGTTTTGGGCAATCCTCTGTGGCGGAGTGGCTGGTTGGCCGGTGGCCCCCCCACCACGTTCTTGGGTGTCTGGGTGTGGAGGCTATGGAACTTGGGGAGGAGGGCGGTTGGTTACAGAGGGGCAGCAGTGGCAGTCTGTGCTCCAGCTGCCTTTGCTGCAGCTCAACCATACACTGGAGCATACTGGTTTGGTCCTCCAGCAGCCTCAGCATTGAATCCTGCCTCCTCTCATCACGCTCCGGCACATTTGAGCTTCAGCCCTGTCTTCAGCCCGCCACTTACTCTCTTCAGCCCGCCACTTACTCTCTTCAGCCCGCCACCTCTCCTCCCGGTCATTTTGTGCTTTCCTGCACTCTGACATTATTTGCCTCCACGCATTCGTCTGTGCTCTGTCAGTGTGGGAGGACAGCATGAGCTCAGAGAACATTTCATCTCGAGTGTGTTTTTTTTTCTTTCTAATCTTCACTAGCCTCTGGGAAGGAGAAGATCCTGTGATCATTGAAACACATGCAGCTGGTGGAGGAAAAAAAAGGGACAGCGGTATTTAAAAAGACACATTTTATAAAACAGTGGCTATACTCTTTCACAGTAAACCTTGCTGTTAACATTACATACATAGCACATGTGCTTTCGTTACCAGGTCGCATTTGCCTCCCCCCGCCGCGTGGCTACCCCCTCAACACTCCCCCCTCCCCGTGGCTAACAGCGGGGAACATTTCTGTTCAGCCACAGGCAAACAGCCCAGCAGGAACAGGCTCCTCTGAATGTCCCCTGAAGAAAAGCACCCTATTTCAACCGGATGACCATGAATGATATCTCACTCTCCTGAGGATAACACAGAGAGATAAAGAATGGATGTTGTTTGAACGCCAGCAAACATACACTGCAATGCTTTGTTGTACAATGATTCCCGAGTACATGTTACTGGCCTGGAGTGGTAAAGTATCCTACCATGAAGGACGCAATAAGGCTGCCCTCCCCAGAAACCTTTTGCAAAGGCTTTGGGAGTACATCCAGGAGAGCCGCGAATGCCAGGCAAATTAATCCTTTCACATGCTTGCTTTTAAACCATGTATAGTATTTTAAAAGGTACACTCACCGGAGGTCCCTTCTCCGCCTGCCGGGTCCAGGAGGCAGCCTTGGGTGGGTTTGGGGGGTACTGGCTCCAGGTCCAGGGTGAGAAACAGTTCCTGGCTGTCGGGAAAAGCGGTTTCTCCGCTTGCTGTCTGTGAGCTATCTACAACCTCATCATCATCATCTTCCTCGTCCCCAAAACCTGCTTCCGTGTTGCCATCTCCATTGAAGGAGTCAAAGCACACGGCTGGGGTAGTGGTGGCTGAACCCCCTAAAATGGCATGCAGCTCATCATAGAAGCGGCATGTTTGGGGCTCTGACCCGGAGCGGCTGTTCGCCTCTCTGGTTTTCTGGTAGGCTTGCCTCAGCTCCTTAAGTTTCATGCGGCACTGCTTCGGGTCCCTGTTATGGCCTCTGTCCTTCATGCCCTGGGAGATTTTCAGAAAGGTTTTGGCATTTCGAAAACTGGAACGGAGTTCTGATAGCACGGATTCCTCTCCCCATACAGCGATCAGATCCCGTACCTCCCGTTCGGTCCATGCTGGAGCTCTTTTGCGATTCTGGGACTCCATCATGGTCACCTCTGCTGATGAGCTCTGCATGGTCACCTGCAGCTTGCCACTCTGGCCAAACAGGAAATGAGATTCAAAAGTTCGCGGTTCTTTTCCTGTCTACCTGGCCAGTGCATTTGAGTTGAGAGTGCTGTCCAGAGTGGTCACAATGGAGCACTCTGGGATAGCTCCTGGAGGCCAATACCATCGAATTGTGTCCACAGTACTCCAAATTCGACCCGGCAAGGCCGATTTAAGCACTGATCCACTTGTCAGGGGTGGAGTAAGGAAATCCATTTTAAGAGCCCTTTAAGTTGAAATAAAGGGCTTCATCGTGTGGATGGGTGCAGGTTTACATCGATTTAAGGCTGCTAAATTCGACCTAAAATCCTAGTGTAGACCAGGGCTCAGGGGTGTGACTCAGCCACGGCCAAGTGACGTAAGTTATACCAACCTAAGAGCCAGTGTGATAGCTACTGCCTCTCGTAGAGGTGATTTTAATATGCTGATGAGAGAGCTCTCTCCCGGTCTCCCATCAGCATAGAACATCTTCACCAATTGCACCATAGCAGCCAGTTTGAGCTTCTACTGTAGATCTGCCCTGAATCACAAGGCTTCCCTGATGCACATTCAACAAAGGGATCTTTTATCTTCCATTGTGTCCTGATTCTTTTCCAGCAGGGCACAACCTGAACTTCAAAGGGTGAGTTCCAGTACTTTTTTCCCCCCAGGCAAGATCAGAGCTGGCAGCATTCCTCAAATTCAGTAAAAATAGCTCCTCACTATCTTACTAGAACAAGAACATATTATGCAGAGAATGAGATAATGATCACATGAAATAATATTTTAGAGAGAGAAGAAAGGAGGAAAGAGAACAATTCATTCTAAGCTCTGATTGGAGCTATTCTAAAAAATATACACATATTTCCTAGATAATTTGCTATTCTCTGCTTTCGGTTCAGATCCATCCTGCAGCATTGCAGGAACTCCCTGTTTTTCCATCTCCCCTTGTGCTCTGCTTCCTAGCTCACACCTGCATTGCTGCAGCTCCTATGCTTTGTTTTCTTTCACCCACGCTTTGCTCCACAAAGAGGGAGCTGCAATACAATAGGATGACTTAATAGGATTTACCAGACTGGATCGTACCATTCATTCGTGCAATCAAGTATCCTGCTTCTAACTAGGGCTAATACCTGAGGCATGAAACAGAAGTAGCAGAATAAACCTCCATAATGCACCTATCTTGATGACTCCTGTAATAAGTTATTTTCTTATACCTAGAACCATGGGTTTTTCTCACCCTCTCCATCATTATATCTTAACTTGCATAGCTGCAAAAGTTACTAGTGTCATAATATTAGCCAGCTCTTTATAGCACCCAGCCAAACATTTTGTCACCATCCACATCTTCCTATGGCAGTGATTTTTGCAGGCTGTCTGTCCTCTGTGTGCAGCAAAAATTCTTTTTCAGTGGCTCTTATGCTACTGCCCCTCGATATCATTGCATCCTCTTATTCTTGTGTATGGGACATGGGAACAAGGAGGGAGCGATCCCCATTCTTTAATTTGGAATAATTCACTCAAGCCCCAAATAGATGGAATGAGCTCCCTGGTCCATTAAAATAGGCACTTATCCCCTCTGTTTTTAAGAAACCTTTGGTCTCTTAAGCCTCATCAGCGTGAAAGAAACTGAAATTGTGACTGAAGCATGAGCTGTAATATGAGAAATAAACAAAAATGTGTCCTTACTGTCAAAAAGCCATAAATACCCTCTCTGCACCCTGTACACAGGGTCTGAGTAGTAGGTGGCATAGAGGCCCGGCTTGCTGGAATGAGGAAGGGTTGAGGATCTAGATGCTGGCTGGGATCATATCCTCACACAGAAGTCAGCAGACTGGAGGTAGGAGTTTGAACTTTGTGAGTCTTACATCCTTTGGATGCACGTGCGGCCCAGTGAGTAATTTTTGTTTTTACTGCTGCCTTGTGCCAGGCCGCGTTACCATGAGCTTGCCGCTGAACCCCAAGCCCTTCCTGAATGGGCTGACAGGGAAGCCGGTGATGGTGAAGCTGAAGTGGGGGATGGAGTACAAGGGCTACCTGGTGTCTGTCGATGGCTACATGAACATGCAGCTTGTAAGCACAGAAGAATACATAGATGGTGCATTGTCAGGATACCTTGGTGAAGTTTTGATAAGCTGTAAGAATGTCCTGTACATCAGAGGAGTAGAAGAAGAAGATGGAGAAATGAGAGAATAAGATTGTATATTTCTGGAAAATAAAGATCAGTTTTTCACAAAAGAGAATAGCAATTCTATCAGAGATCCCACAGGAGGCGAACCTGTGCCACCGCTGATAGCCCCTGCTGCTCTCCACAGCTCCTTCACTGGATTACTTCATTGAAGTCAGGCTGCAAGGGATCCACTCAGCTGCTGTTCCCCAGTGCTTCCCTTTAGGGGGTTTAACTAGAGTGTAGGGACCCGTTGAAGAGTTAATTAAGCCTCATGCTACATCATCTGGCTTCCAGTTTTTCTGCAGGGTTTTAGAGGGGACTATATGCATCTCCCTCTTTTCCGCCCCCCTCAGACTGCCCCTCTAGAGCTATGGATCCCTCACCCTCTGAAATGGCCTTTGGGAGGTCCAAGGTGGGAGGGAATAGTGCAACAGACACAGCTGAGACCCTCTATGCTAGGAGGAGGTGGATCCAGAAGGAGACCCTCTGAGACCCTAACACTAGGCAGGCATTTGGCCTAGTACATTCCCCTCTCAAACTAGCCACAGGAAGGTAATGCTCCTCTGAGCAGCACTGACATTTCCTGTACACAATTCAGGTGGTTTTATTAGACGTGAGAGATGAATTCAGAAGAGTAATTGAAGCTGCATGAGGAGGCTGGTGAGAAGGTGAATTCCCATTCTGTCTGGGTCTACAAAAACTCCACCTACCAAACCACTCTAGTTTGGTTACAGGTTTATCTATCAGGTTAGAAACATTACATCATCAGTTTTCTGGATTTTTGTTCCCACTGTATTTTTCTCCCTTTTAAATTTGTTTCCTTCTTTCTCATGAAAAAAGGAGGGTAAAGGTTAAGAAGTGTCTGAAAGTAGGGAAAACATAACATGCTCACTTTTATCCAACCCTTTTTTCCAGTTGGAAAATAGTAAATAAATGTGAAAAGTAGGGGCTTCCCTCCATTGTCACAAGATTTCGTTTATAATTTTCCAGTCAGAAATTTGACTGCTCTATCGGTTGATCCTATTACGAGCACTGAACACTATTACTTCTGTGGATGTAGTAGCTCTGCACAAATGAACCCTGTAATAAATGAAGTGGGGAAGTAGCTCCTTTTTATAAAAAGAAAAGGAGTACTTGTGGCACCTTAGAGACTAACCAATTTATTTGAGCATGAGCTTTCGTGAGCTACAGCTCACTTCATCAGTGAAGTGAGCTGTAGCTCACGAAAGCTCATGCTCAAATAAATTGTGAGCTGTAGCTCACGAAAGCTCATGCTCAAATAAATTGGTTAGTCTCTAAGGTGCCACAAGTACTCCTTTTCTTTTTGCGAATACAGACTAACACGGCTGTTCCTCTGAAACCTCTCCTTTTTATAGACACCCAGCCAGCCAGTTAGCTACAAAATCCCTGTTAGTAGCTGTTCTCTACTTGCTTTACCTGTAAATCGTTAAAAAAGCCCATAGGTAAAAGGAAGGGAGTGGGCACCTGATCAAAAGAACCAATGGGAGGGTTAGAACTTTTAAAAATTGGGAAAAAACTTTCCCTTTGTCTGGCTGTTGTTGTTCTCCAGAGAGAGAAGACACAGAGCAGCAATGCTGTAAGAAGCTTTAAACCAGCTATAAAAATTCATCAACTCATACCTAGGAATTACTTATCTGAAACCCCAGATATGTAAGTAGATCAGGGAATGTCTAGGAAGACACAATCAGGTTTATATCTTTTATTTCTGTAAGGCTTGTGGACTCCTCTGTGCTAATCCCCAAATGCTTTTGTTTTGCTTGTAACCATTAAGCTGGACTTCAAGAAAACCATTCTTGATGCTTCTTATTATATTTTCTCTTTTTAAATCTAGCAATAGCCTACATTCCAAATGTATTTTCTTTTTTTGTTTTTAATAAAATGTACCTTTTTTAATACCAGGATTGGGTTTTTGTGTCCTAAGAGGTTTGTGCATATGTTGTTTAATTAGCTTGTGGCAACAGCTGATTTCCTTTGTTTTCTTTCTCAGCTGTTCCCCGGAGCAGGGTTGAAAGGGCTTGAGGGTACCCCAAGTATGCCTTCCTGGGTCCAAAGGGGATATTTTTTTTGCATTTCAGTGGTGGTAGCATCTACCCATCCAAGGTCAGAGAGAAGCTGTAACCTTGGGAGTTTAATACAAGCCTGGAGTAGCCAGTATTAAGTTTTAGAATCCTTGTGGGCCCCCACCTTCTGCACGCGAAGTGCCAGAGTGGGGAATCAGTCTATACAGACCCTTTCAAAGTTGTAACATATAGCATGAAGCTTACCAGGGAGACTGTTTCTACACTATGTCATATGAATCCTGGCTGTCGCACCAAGCCAGCATAATGAATGTGTGATGCTATCTGTTGGGATCCACCCAAAATTTATGCATGTAATCTCCTGAGCATATCCTTGTGAGTAATATTTTATATAAACAAATACATCATGCAACATAAAGAGGATATGAAAGGATTCATCACCTGGTTCAACATGAAAATGGGAGGAAAGTTGCCAAGTGTAAATGGATGTGATTTTGAAGATAAGAACTTCAGAACAGGTGGAAATCCAAGGGTATTCTGTACCCTGGCCGTAACCCTTTAAGAGTGTAGGGCTCAGTTGTGATCTCAATTACACCCATGGAGTTCACACTGAAGTCATGGGGAGTTGAGTGGACATACTGGAAAGCACAACCAGGTCCTTGAATTTCAAATGTGAAATTCACTTCACCCACATATAGTGCAAATAATTGGGTGGGGAAGGTCATGGACTTAGGGAGGCAAAACCTACCTGAAGCCTGGTGAATGCAGTGTAGCACTCCCCCACTTGCTTCTATGCCAGGCACTCTCAAGTGGATCCACATAGATGTTGGATCCCATGGCCCCATCCCTAGCTCATGTCTGTGCTGGGCTATGTGGCTGCACAGAGGAACCTCCCCCTCCCCCCAGAGCACAGGGGCTGCCAAAACTTCCCCATGCCACTCCACCAGCACCTTGACATAGGGCTTCAGTGCTGCAGAAGGCCTTCTGGTGGCCCTGCACACCAGGGTGAATTTCATCTTAAGTGTTTGCTGTGTGAGATGTTGAATTAGGTCAGGCCAGAACTTGGTGGAGCTTGTTCAGCAATCTCATGGTTTTAAACAATTCTCAGAAATTGCTGCAGGCATATTGGAAGGCAAAATCACATCAGCCCATCCTGGTTCCGCCTTGTCTAGTGCTCTTAGTAACAAAGCGGCATTTCTTGCCTGACATCTAGGGCGCAGTGACCCTTAGGCGATGTTCTTAGTCAGCATGAAACCTGAATAAATCATATGAAAGCACAACGCAGCCAGAGGGACAAAAACAACAACAGTTGTAGCTTACATCTTACCCAGTTCATGAACTGCTGGGTTCATTGAGAAGTAAATTAAAGGGGAGGCTGTCAAGTTTAGATCTGTGGTTCCGGGCAAGGATTTACAAAATAATCTCACATGTGCAGAAATGTTCTTCTGAAATGTCTCTGTGTAAATTGGCACTACAAAGTATTTTTGTATTTAAAGCATCCTGTGCACTGTTGTGAACCAGTACACAAAAAAACTCAGCTAGAAAAATGAAACAAACTATAAATAGAAAGACAAGGTGGGTGAGGTAATAGGGTGGGTGAGGTAATAGCTCTTTATTGGATCAACTTCTGCTGGTGAAAGGTACAAGCTTGCGAGTTACACAGAGTTCCTTGTCAGGTCAGGGGAAGGAAACAGAGGGTCTGAGCTAAATACAAGTTGGAACAGATTGTTAAGCAGAAGGGTAACATACTGGAGGTGCTCACTTGAAAAGAATGAGCGGTTAGGGGCTAGATTGTTATGCATAAAGGGTTTGAAATGAGCAATTAAGGATAGCAGGCAGTAAGGTGTGTCACAAATTGTTGCAATGAGCCATAAAACCAGTGTCCCTGTTAAGCTCAGGGTTTTGAATTTGAAGGTATTGTGCAACTTTCCATTAAGGACAAGTATTGAAAGATCAGATATGGAGTGATTGCTTTGTGAAAAGTGTTCACCACAGGTGATGTGATGTTTGTGTCTTGTATCATTGTTCTGTGTGAGTTCATTTGAGAGCCAAGCTCCCATCCCCACCCCATGCCCCACCTCACCTCCGCCTCCTCCCCCTCCCCTGACCACACCACGTCCCCATTCCTCCACCTACCTCGGAATAGGGGCAGGGAGGGGGCTGAGTTGGGGTGGGGACTTTGGGGAAGGGGTTGGAACGGGGGCAGGGCAGGGGCCGAGCACCCACCAGCGCCAGTAGAAGTCAGCGCCTATGGTTTGAAGGCCAGGAGAGAGGGTTCAAAAAAAGTTTTTTCAGGATATCAAAATATTTAATAATCTGTCTCAACTTGTATTTAGTTCACTCTGCTTCCTGGCCTGGTGTCCTGGCCAAATTTACCTAATTATGTTCTGCCCATCCAAAATTCCCCCTGCAGTTTCAGCTGATGCTGGCATTCCTCACTTCTGCAGTGCCGTGTTGCTTAAGGTTATGTCATGTGAAGTGCCCCATGGCTTTCTCAGTTTTGTTTCTATTTAATGTGCATATGAGGAGGCTTCTGGGAGGGATAGTAAGGAGACATAGTCTACATTGTCTCCAATACACTGGTGATACCCAACTCTATGTCTCCATAACATTCCGCTCTGCCAGCGGCATGGCATGAATGATGCACTGCCTGTGTGGGACCGAGGCCTGCATGAGGGCAAGCAGACTAAGATTCAATCCAGATAACACTGAAATACTGTTGGTAGGTTGGGGGAAAGCCAACAGAAGAACTGGCAAAGACTGTATCAGCAATTCTGATTGGAGGCATGCATCCACTGTTTGGGTAGAAATAAATGGTCAGTTTTCAAATGGAGAGAGTTAAATAGTGGTGTCCCCCAAGGGTCTGTACTGGGACCAGAACTATTCAACATATTCATAAATGATCTGGAAAAAGGGGTAAACAGTGAGGTGGCAAAATTTGCAGCTGAGACTTAACTACTCAAGATAGTTAAGTCCAAAGCAGACTGCAAAGAGCTACAAAAGGATTTCACAAAACTGGGTGACTGGGCAACAAAACGGCAGATGAAATTCAATGTTGATAAATATACAGTAATGCACATTGGAAAACATAATCGCAACTATACATAAAAAATGATGTGGTCTAAATTAGCTGTTACCACTCAAGAAGGATCTTGGAGTCATTGTGGATAGTTCTGTGAAAACATCACAAAACTGCAGCCGCAGTCAAAAAACCTAACAACGTTAGGAAACATTAAGAAACAGATAGATAAGACAGAAAATATCAAGTTGCCTCTATATAAATCCATGGTACGTATGCCCACATTATGCAGATGTGGTCGCCCCTCTCTAAAAAGATATATTGGAATTGGAAAAGGTTCAGAAAAGGTCAACAAAAATTATTAGTTTTGTGATTTTGTTCCAGGCCATTTTCTGTTGCAAACATTTCATTTTTGGTGATGGTTTTGTCAAGCTGGCAAAGTTGCCTTTCAAAATATGGAAAATCAGAAACGTTAACATTTTGCTCTTCACTCCAGAAATTCAGCTGTACTTTCAAGTGGAAAACGGTGACAGTATGAAATATTTTAAAAAGGCAGAATAAAATGTGAAAAAAATATTGATTGAGGTTTTAAAATTTTATTTCACTTTTTTATACATCTTTACTTGGAAACACATACATTTTTTGATATAAGAACTCTAATTCTCTTGAAACAGCTTGAGACAATACTTTATAAGGTTAGAGACCAAAACATGGCCCTGGGTTCTTGATGATATTCTGCCCCAGGCCATGAAGGACCCAGGTGAGCAGAGGCAGTCCTCTGCTGACAAGACTGGAGCCTAGGACAGTACTAAAAGCTTAGCTAAAACTCTGCTAAAAAGATATATTCAGGGATAGCAAATATATTCTCACTGAGCGCATCCATCCAGAGAAAATCTATAAATGTTTTCTGCACCACAGCAGTGCCACCAGCAATAATGTTGGCAAATGCTGTAGCATAGACAAGGTGTAGGTGTCTTTACCATAGTGTTATCGAATCCTATTTTATTGCCATCACGTTTCTCATCAACAGCCAAGAAGGCTTGTTTCTTCCAGTAGGGATAACAAAACAGCATTGCCTAGCTTCTAGTGGTTAGAGCATGGGACTGGAAGCCACGAATCCTGTTTCTGGTTCTACCACTGACCTGCCATGATCTTGGGCAAATCACTGTCTCTCTCTATGCTTCTTTCCTGCCACCTATAAAGATACTGTTGATCCCCACCCAGGGTTGCTTAGAAGGTTAATGGTTATTTAGGATATATAGAGTCAGAGGCATGCGTGGTGTTTAAAAAAGCAAATATAAAGATGGGGGCCCTAGATTCTCAGAGAAGGGGTTGCAGATCCTTGATCTTGAGGCCACTTCTATGTCAGCCCCAGCAGAGATCAGAGCAGAGTGGAGGCTTCTCTTGTCTACACTGGCTGGCTATGACCCTCCAAGGGACCACCTACCAGCCAGGAATAGCTGGAGTGCAGCATCACACCCGCTTCCCAGCCCCAACACCAACGGCTACTGGATGGTGGTATAGACAGTGGTTTTATGTGTACTGGGGACTCCCCCTTCAAGGCGAATGCCTAGGGAGGGACATCTGATAGCTTTCAGCAGTGAGGGGGCTACAGAGAGAGCAAATCCGGGCTCAGGATTAAGCCCAAGGTCCCTGCCCTCAGGAGATTTAGTGTAAAATTAGGTCAGGACCAGGACAAAAGGAGAACTGACTGGGGGAAGATGACAGTGGTAGAGAAATGGAGGGAATGTGTTTGGGTGCCCAGATTCCCATGGAAAGGGGCATGTCAATCTTGCATGCTTTGTTGATTTGATGTTTGTTACTTTCTCTTTTTAAAGGTGGGTCTACACTGCAGCTCGGACGGTGCAGGTAAAGAGACACATGTTAGCTCTGCTCCAGCTTGGGTGCTAAAAATAGCAGTACGGCCATGGCGGCACGGGCTAGCCACCTGAGAACAATCCCACCTGGCCTCTGCGTCCATACGCGGTTGGCCAGCCTGAGCTGCCGCCCATGCCGCTGCTCGAGCACGCAAGCTCAAGTGGAGCAAGCACGTGTCTACCCACACGCTCTGGGAAGCTCCCTCACAGCTGCTGTGCAGTTCTATCCTTAATGTACATTTATATGAATGAAATATCTGCCAATGAAATCTCTCGTTTAATTCACATTGGCAAAACTCTAAGATCCTTGGAGGAAAGGCACTTCAGAAAGACTAAATCTGACTACTCTAAGAGTTTAAAAAATGTAGTTCTGCACAGTGATTGCTGAAAAGTGTCAGGCTCCCAGACTTGGCCGTTCGTGTGTACTCTGTGTGTCCAGCATTTAGGAAGGATCACAGCCAAAGAGTTCTACCCGGAGAGCAATGCTTCGATTCCAGGTTTTAGGAACAATGCGGATGAACCTGGAAAATATGGGTGGATTTAAGAAATGCTTGACCTGTCCGCTGCTGTTCTCATTCCCCCTAAATACCTGAAAGTAAACAAAACAAGGAATTAGTTTGGGAAAAAATTATTAAAAAAAAAGCGGATGCATTTGTAAGGTATCTAAATACTTCAGAGTTGCTGTGTTCGGGAACCGGGAGATGGACTGAATCACACCAGTGGTGTATATACAGCCTTCCTCCTCTAGGTCACTGGTTCAAATCCAGTCAAATCCAAACTGTGGTCTCTGTTTCTGTCTATATCACAAAAACTATCACCACAATTGGTGCTAACTGGCCCCTGTGTTGGCTGGGGACTGACAAATCTCCCCTCTCTTATCCCTAGATGTGGTCCCTGCAGGTTGGGATTGAAGCACTTCCGTCAAGGTGGCTTGGGGGATTTTGTAAGTGCTGTACCTGCTGTGTGGATGTATGGAGGTCTCAGCTCTGTCAGTCTGGGACCTTTCACCAGCACTAAATTCAATTAAAAAAATTAAAGCAAAAAATATTTTGCAGTGAAGTTTGGCAGAGGCTTCCGCATACACATTCTGTGCATTCCTTTGAAATGTCCCTCTTTAAAAGGCACACCACTGATTTCATCCCAGGTTCAACGGCATTCCACTCACATGTAGCATCTCCTCCCTTTTACTGGTGTAAATTATTTACATCAGAAATGAAGAGCCACAAAAGGGAAGTTCGAGAGTTCTCTAAAATAGAAGAACAACTCCGCCAGCATTTTAAATTCAACTGCAGGAACAATTTTTTGTGCCCCTCATTCTGGGGCTGTCCCTCATTTGGGCCTTGAGAAGTATGACAAAGTGCTCGGGATTCAGAAAAAAGGACAGAATTCTCCGAGTTTAAAATGGTACCTGTCATAAATATAAAGGGAAGGGTAAACCCCTTTGAAATCCCTCCTGGCCAGGGGAAAGCTCCTCTCACCTGTAAAGGGTTAAGAAGCTAAAGGTAACCTCGCTGGCACCTGACCAAAATGACCAATGAGGAGACAAGATACTTTCAAAAGCTGGGAGGAGGGAGAGGGACAAAGGGTCTGTGTCTGTCTGTGTGCTGCTCTTGCCAGGGACAGAACAGGAATGGAGTCTTAGAACTTTTAGTAAGTAATCTAGCTAGGTATGTGTTAGATTATGATTTCTTTAAATGGCTGAGAAAAGAATTGTGCTGAATAGAATAACTATTTCTGTCTGTGTACTTTTTTTGTAACTTAAGGTTTTGCCTAGAGGGGTTCTCTATGTTTTGAATCTAATTACCTTGTAAGATATCTACCATCCTGATTTTACAGGGGGGATTTCTTTATTTCTATTTACTGCTATTTTTTATTAAAAGTCTTCTTTTAAAAAACTGAATGCTTTTTCATTGTTCTCAGATCCAAGGGTTTGGGTCTGTGGTCACCTATGCAAATTGGTGAGGCTTTTTATCCAACATTTCTCAGGAGAGGGGGGGGTGCAAGTGTTGGGAGGATTGTTCATTGTTCTTAAGATCCAAGGGTCTGGGTCTGTAGTCACCTAGGCAAATTGGTGAGGCTTTTTACCAAACCTTGTCCAGGAAGTGGGGTGCAAGGTTTTGGGGAAGTATTTTGGGGGGAAAGACGCGTCCAAACAGCTCTTCCCCAGTAACCAGTATTAGTTTGGTGGTGGTAGCGGCCATTCCAAGGATAACGGGTGTAATATTTTGTACCTTGGGGAAGTTTTGACCTAAGCTGGTAAAGATAAGCTTAGGGGGTTTTTTCATGCAGGTCCCCACATCTGTACCCTAGAGTTCAGAGTGGGGGAGGAACCTTGACATGGTGGCACAGTGGTGGGATTAACCTGAAATCATTTGAGATCCAGTTGAGATTTTTTGAACTAGAAATACAGATTTTAAAAAGGAAATTTTTTTTTCTTTGGAAAGAAAGTCCAGAAAGCAGCTTTGAAACTGAAAGCAGCTTGGTTTCTCTCTGCTTTGTGGCCAAGCAGAGACAAAAGGGGATTATCTTGTGAATTGCAGGTTTTCTTTGCCTGGAGGCAGGGTACTTAACTCCTGCAGGGAAATTCACAGTCTTCCAATCCAGGGGTTTTTTTTTTTTCTTTTCTTCCTAAAAGTAAATAGGGGGTGTGTGTTCTACCCATTTGCTTTTTCTTTGGGCTGGGTAAGCAGGTTTCCAAGCAGTTGGAGGTTTTTTGCTTTAATTTGGGCCCAGAGCAGAGACAAGGGAATTGTCTTTTTCTGTAGGCTGACAATCACTATCAGAGAATAGGTATTCTATTCCAGCACAGCAAAATTTTACAGCCAAGTTTTGTTTGTTTATTTCTAAACCTCGGGTGTAAAGTTAGTAAAAACAGAGAGGTTAGAATGGCAAAATCCGCGGCTCGACTACAGCTCGAATTAGCCAAATTTCAGGCTGAGGAAAGACAAAGGGAACATGAAAGACAGATAGAACTCATGCAGCTGAAGAAGGAACAAGAAATGGAGGCAAGGAAGCATGTGGAGGAGGAGAGGGAAAAAGAGAGGAAGCATGTGGAGGAGATGGAGAGGATAAAGGCCCAGCAGAATATACCAACAAACCCTAGCAATCCTTCTCCAGGTACCACTTCCCATCCCAGAAAGTTCCCCACCTACAAGGCAGGTGATGATACTGAGGCCTTCTTAGAAAACTTCGAAAGGGCCTGCCTTGGGTACAACATCTCTGCTGACCAATACATGGTAGAGCTGAGGCCGCAGCTCAGTGGACCCTTAGCTGAGGTGGCAGCTGAAATGCCTAAAGAACACATGAACAAGTATGAACTGTTTAAATCCAAGGCGAGAGTCAGAATGGGGATAACACCCGAGCAGTCTCGTCGGAGGTTCAGAGCCCTAAGGTGGAAACCAGACATGTCATTTACCCGACATGCCTACCACATTGTGAAACATTGGGATGCCTGGATATCAGGAGCAAGTGTTGAATCTCCAGTAAATTTGCCCTTCCTAATGCAAATGGAACAATTCTTAGAGGGTGTTCCTGAGGAAATAGAAAGATACATCCTAGATGGGAAACCCAAAACTGTAATTGAGGCAGGAGAGATTGGAGCCAGATGGGTGGAGGTGGCAGAGAAGAAGAAAACTGGTCGCAGTTGGAGCGGAGACCAGAAGGGACCACCCCAGACCACACCCTATTACCGGGGGCCGCCCAAAGCCCCACCTACCTCCCAAAGAGCCCTCCAGACCCCTTATCGTCCCACCACCCCGTTCTCCAGCAGCCCTCCTCGCCCCAGTGACCCGTCAGCTGGACGATGTTTTAAATGTAACGAGCTGGGGCATGTAAAGGCCAACTGCCCCAAGAACCCCAACAGATTACAGTTCATTGCACCGGAATCACACCAGAGGTCCACAGGCCCAGATACCTCCCAGATACCCTTGGAGAGGAGGGAAACTGTGAGTGTGGGCGGGAAGAAGGTCACCGCGTGGAGGGACACCGGAGCACAAGTGTCAGCTATCCATGCTTCCTTAGTGGACCCCAATTTAATCAACCCAGAGATCCAAGTGACGATTCAACCCTTCAAGTCCAACTCTTTCAATTTGCCTACAGCCAAGTTGCCTGTCCAGTACAAGGGCTGGTCAGGAATGTGGACTTTTGCAGTCTATGATGATTATCCCATCCCCATGCTGTTGGGGGAAGACTTGGCCAATCATGTGAAGCAGGCCAAGAGGGTGGGAATGGTCACCCGCAGCCAGGCTAAACAAGCCGTGAGGCCTAGCTCTGTTCCGGAAACTTCTATCAGGACCCAGTCAGAGGTGATGGACCTGGACCCCAGGCCAATGTCTGCAACAGCAGTAGTGGATCCAGTCCCAGAGACCCAGACGGAACCAGTCCCAGAACCGGAACCAGCCGAACAACCAACACCAGACCCCGTGTCAGCACTGAATCCAGTACTTGCAACCTCAACAACGGAGGGCCCCACCGAACCTGAACTGGCAGCAGCCGATAACCCGACCCAAGAGGCTCAGCCGGAGCCTGAATCCCAACATAGTGCACCAGCGGAGAGCGGTTCACAGTCAACAGAAACAGCTCCATCCCCTATATCGCTTCCAGAGGGACCAAGCCTAGGTCCACAATCCCATGAGGAACTGATGTCTCCAGCATCAAGGGAACAGTTCCAGACCGAACAGGAAGCAGATGAAAGCCTCCAGAGAGCTTGGACGGCGGCACGGAGCAACCCACCGCCTCTCAGCTCTTCTAATCGATCCAGGTTTGTTGTAGAAAGAGGACTTTTATACAAGGAAACTCTTTCTGGTGGACACCAGGAAGACTGGCATCCTCAGAGACAGTTGGTAGTTCCAACTAAATACCGGGCCAAGCTCTTGAGCTTAGCCCATGATCACCCTAGTGGCCATGCTGGGGTGAACAGGACCAAAGACCGTTTGGGGGGGTCATTCCACTGGGAGGGAATGGGCAAGGATGTTTCTACCTATGTCCAGTCTTGTGAGGTGTGCCAAAGAGTGGGAAAACCCCAAGACCAGGTCAAAGCCCCTCTCCAGCCACTCCCCATCATTGAAGTTCCATTTCAGCGAGTAGCTGTGGATATTCTGGGTCCTTTTCCGAAAAAGACACCCAGAGGAAAGCAGTACATACTGACTTTCATGGATTTTGCCACCCGATGGCCGGAAGCAGTAGCTCTAAGCAACACCAGGGCTAAAAGTGTGTGCCAGGCACTAGCAGACATTTTTGCCAGGGTAGGTTGGCCCTCCGACATCCTCACCGATGCAGGGACTAATTTCCTGGCAGGAACTATGAAAAACCTTTGGGAAGCTCATGGGGTAAATCACTTGGTTGCCACTCCTTACCATCATCAAACAAATGGCATGGTGGAGAAGTTTAATGGAACTTTGGGGGCCATGATACGTAAATTCGTAAATGAGCACTCCAATGATTGGGACCTAGTGTTGCAGCAGTTGCTCTTTGCCTACAGAGCTGTACCACATCCCAGTTTAGGGTTTTCCCCATTTGAACTTGTATATGGCCGTGAGGTTAAGGGGCCATTGCAGTTGGTGAAGCAGCAATGGGAGGGATTTACACCTTCTCCAGGAACTAACATTCTGGACTTTGTAACCAACCTACAAAACACCCTCCGAACCTCTTTAGCCCTTGCTAGAGAAAACTTACAGGATGCTCAAAAGGAGCAAAAAGCCTGGTATGATAAACATGCCAGAGAGCGTTCCTTCAAAGTAGGAGACCAGGTCATGGTCTTAAGGGCGCTCCGGGCCCATAAAATGGAAGCATCGTGGGAAGGGCCATTCACGGTCCAGGAGCGCCTGGGAGCTGTTAATTATCTCATAGCATTCCCCACCTCCAACCGAAAGCCTAAGGTGTACCATATTAATTCTCTAAAGCCCTTTTATTCCAGAGAATTAAAGGTTTGTCAGTTTACAACCCAGGGAGGAGACGACGCTGAGTGGCCTGAACGTGTTTACTACGAAGGGAAATGTGCTGGTGGTGTGGAAGAGGTGAACCTCTCCATGACCCTTGGGCGTATGCAGCGACAGCAGATCCAGGAGCTGTGCACTAGCTACGCGCCAACGTTCTCAGCCACCCCAGGACTGACTGAACGGGCATACCACTCCATTGACACAGGTAATGCTCACCCAATTAGGGTCCAACCTTACCGGGTGTCTCCTCAAGCTAAAACTGCTATAGAACGGGAGATCCAGGATATGTTACAGATGGGGGTAATCCGCCCCTCTGAAAGTGCATGGGCATCTCCAGTGGTTCTAGTTCCCAAACCAGATGGGGAAATACGTTTTTGCGTGGACTACCGTAAGATAAATGCTGTAACTCGCCCAGACAACTATCCCATGCCACGCACAGATGAACTATTAGAGAAACTGGGACGGGCCCAGTTCATCTCTACCTTGGACTTAACCAAGGGGTACTGGCAGGTACCGCTAGACGAATCTGCCAAGGAAAGGTCAGCCTTCATCACACATCTCGGGCTGTATGAATTTAATGTACTCCCTTTCGGGCTGCGAAATGCACCCGCCACTTTCCAAAGACTTGTAGATGGTCTCCTAGCGGGATTAGGAGAATATGCAGTCGCCTACCTTGACGACGTGGCCATATTTTCGGATTCCTGGGCAGACCACCTGGAACATCTACAAAAAGTCCTTGAGCGCATAAGGGAGGCAGGACTAACTGTTAAGGCTAAGAAGTGTCAAATAGGCCTAAACAGAGTGACTTACCTTGGACACCAGGTGGGTCAAGGAACTATCAGCCCCCTACAGGCCAAAGTGGATGCTATCCAAAAGTGGCCTGTCCCAAAGTCAAAGAAACAGGTTCAATCCTTCTTAGGCTTGGCCGGTTATTACAGACGATTTGTACCGCACTACAGCCAAATCGCGGCCCCACTGACAGACCTAACCAAAAAGAAACAGCCAAATGCTGTTCAGTGGACCGGAAAGTGTCAGAAGGCCTTTAACAAGCTTAAAGCGACACTCATGTCTGACCCTGTACTAAGGGCCCCAGACTTTGACAAACCGTTCCTAGTAACCACAGATGCATCCGAGCGTGGTGTGGGAGCAGTTTTAATGCAGAAAGGACCTGATCAAGAATTCCACCCTGTAGTGTTTCTCAGCAAAAAACTGTCTGAGAGGGAAAGCAACTGGTCAGTCACTGAAAAAGAATGTTATGCCATTGTCTACGCTCTGGAAAAGCTACGCCCATATGTTTGGGGACGGCGTTTCCACCTGCAAACCGACCATGCTGCACTAAAGTGGCTTCACACCGTCAAAGAAACTAACAAAAAACTTCTTCGGTGGAGTTTAGCTCTCCAAGATTTTGATTTCGACATCCAACACATCTCAGGAGCTTCTAACAAAGTGGCTGATGCACTCTCCCGTGAAAGTTTCCCAGAATCAACTGGTTAAAATCGTCCTTGAGATGTGGAAAATATTGTTAGTCTTTATGTACTTGGTAGTATATTTAGAGATGCATGTGTCTTATTAACTCTGTTTTCCTAGAGCTCCAGGAAGAAATCCCAGCCAGTGTTTCACCCTAGCTGAGATTTGGGGGGCGTGTCATAAATATAAAGGGAAGGGTAAACCCCTTTGAAATCCCTCCTGGCCAGGGGAAAGCTCCTCTCACCTGTAAAGGGTTAAGAAGCTAAAGGTAACCTCGCTGGCACCTGACCAAAATGACCAATGAGGAGACAAGATACTTTCAAAAGCTGGGAGGAGGGAGAGGAACAAAGGGTCTCTCTGTATGCTGCTCTTGCCAGGGACAGAACAGGAATGGAGTCTTAGAACTTTTAGTAAGTAATCTAGCTAGGTATGTGTTAGATTATGATTTCTTTAAATGGCTGAGAAAAGAATTGTGCTGAATAGAATAACTATTTCTGTCTGTGTACTTTTTTTGTAACTTAAGGTTTTGCCTAGAGGGGTTCTCTATGTTTTGAATCTAATTACCCTGTAAGATATCTACCATCCTGATTTTACAGGGGGGATTTCTTTATTTCTATTTACTGCTATTTTTTATTAAAAGTCTTCTTTTAAAAAACTGAATGCTTTTTCATTGTTCTCAGATCCAAGGGTTTGGGTCTGTGGTCACCTATGCAAATTGGTGAGGCTTTTTATCCAACATTTCCCAGGAGAGGGGGGGGGTGCAAGTGTTGGGAGGATTGTTCATTGTTCTTAAGATCCAAGGGTCTGGGTCTGTAGTCACCTAGGCAAATTGGTGAGGCTTTTTACCAAACCTTGTCCAGGAAGTGGGGTGCAAGGTTTTGGGGAAGTATTTTGGGGGGAAAGACGCGTCCAAACAGCTCTTCCCCAGTAACCAGTATTAGTTTGGTGGTGGTAGCGGCCATTCCAAGGATAACGGGTGTAATATTTTGTACCTTGGGGAAGTTTTGACCTAAGCTGGTAAAGATAAGCTTAGGGGGTTTTTCATGCAGGTCCCCACATCTGTACCCTAGAGTTCAGAGTGGGGGAGGAACCTTGACAGTACCTTTCCCACTGAAGTGGTGTTATCCATATAAGGTTTCCATTCTGTGCCTTCATCACTGAAAAGGATGGCGTAGGTTTTCACAAACAGCTCCACAGACATGGACTTGCAACCCTGGGTTGTGATAGCGGTTATCTTCTTCGCTTTGAGGAGATCAATCTGCAACCACTGCTGGTTGTTGTTTGACTACAATCAATACAAAGAGTAATGTGTGAGCAAATGTGTGTTTGTGTCAATATTAGCACAACCAGAAACGTTGCTCAATGACAGTTAAAGTGGTATGAAGACATCCACCCACCCAGAACTTCAAACCTATGCAAACCAAGTTAAGGGAAGTGCTACCAGCATTCTCTGCGGGCCACACATCAGTTTAATCACTGCAGATGATACACGCTGACCCTCCATCCAGCATTCACTTCCATCGCCAACGCAGAATGAAAAGCAATAAAAATTCATCCCTGGTGAATTAACGTAGCTCTTATAAAGCACTTCTCATCAGTAGATCTCAAAGCGCTTTACAAAGTATCATCATCATCCCCATTTTACAGATCGGGAAACTGAGACATGCAGGGAACTGATTTGCTCAAGGTCACCCAGCAAGCCAGTGACAGAGCTGGTTATAGAATCCAGGCCTCCGGAGTCTCACTCCAATGCTCTAGTCACTAGGCAGTACTGCCGATCAACAGTAAAGCCAACAGGATTACACCAGATGAATTTGGCTCACAGGCCACCAACCTTCAGCGCTTACTCATCCACTGAGTCCAAAGAAACCACTCCCATGAGTAAGGGCTGCTGGGCCTGCTTCCAATCTCCACACAGTTTCATTGCTTTCCACGTCACATTATGAAATCAGTAAATGTTCTTTTTTTTAAAAAAGAACACCACCACCTCTCTCCCTTAAAGGAGCTGGGCATGTCCCAAACCTCCCGCTGGAAGGGAACTAAACAGGCTTTTCCCAGGAGGACTGAAAAGAAGAAGCCAGAGCACAGCATGGAGGGGACACAGGCACAGACATACCCCAGAGCAGCAGCACATTCGCTAACAGCAGCAGCTTTGACTGAGCAGTTTTTTCTTCTGTTTGCTTGTTACCTTTGCTTGCCAGGCATTCAACCTCCCTTGCTGATTGAGACGCGCGAGGGAAGGCTCCCATGCGTTATACCAGGATATCTTATAGGAAGAAGCTGTAATCTGAGCTTTTTTGATCTCCCCATTTTCCATTCCCAGCGGCAGAGAGCAACCTGTTAAGAGAATAGCAGTAGGTCTCCATTTAATCTCTTGAGCAGCAGTGGACCAGAGGAATAAGCAACAGGCTAGGAACGCCTGAGTTGTCATCCCGTCTCTGCCACTGACTTGCTGTGTGGCCTTGCTCAAGTCATTGTAACTGCCCTTGTGCCTCAGTTTCCCCATCTTTAAAAGGGAGGTAATGCAGAGTTGTTGTGAGCATTCATTAGTTAAAATGCGTAAAGCACTTTGAAGTTGTGAAGTGCTATCTAAATTCTAAATGCTCAGGATGTGGGAGAAGAGAATACATTTGCAGTCAGGGAGTGGAGCTCTCTTTGCCCAGTCATCACTAAAACGAAGCCCAGCAGATCTGTGAAATAAAAGGTTTGTTTATCTCTGCCTGTTATGGGTGAGACTGTGAAAAGCACCCAGAGTTAGACCAATTCTGACTGAGCGCTTTTGAAAGTCCCACTCTGTATTCTTATATTGCAATTCAAGGATTTCACAAGCATCTTGTGATGTTTGGATGCCCAACTTGAGAAACCCAGTTTTCAGAGGGTGGGCAGGGCTCAGTCTGAAAATCAGGCCTCTTTGAGGGGTCTCATGTTTGGCACCAAAGATCATGAATTGCTTTTGAAAATAAGAATGGGGGATTTCAATTATCCCCATATTGACTGGGTACATGTCACCTCAGGACGGGATGCAGAGATAAAGTTTCTTGACACCTTAAATGATTGCTTCTTGGAGTCCTGGTCCTGGAACCCACCAGAGGAGAGGTAATTCTTGATTTAGTCCTAAGTGGAGCACAGGATCTAGTCCAAGAGGTGAATATAGCTGGACCACTTGATAATAGTGAGCATAATATAATTAAATTTAATATCCCTGTGGCAGGAAAAACACCACAGCGGCCCAACACTGTAGCATTTAAATTTCAGAAAGGGGAACTACACAAAAACGAGGAGGTTAGTTAAACAGAAATTAAAGGGTACAGTGCCAACAGTGAAATCTCTGCAAGCTGCGTGGAAACTTTTTAAAGACACCGTAACAGAGGCTCAACTTAAATGTATACCCCAAATTAAAAAACCTAGTAAGAGAATCAAAAAAGAGCCACCCTGGCTAAACAGCAAAATAAAAAAGCAGTGAGAGGCTGTCATAAATATAAAGGGAAGGGTAACCACCTTTCTGTATACAGTGCTATAAAATCCCTCCTGGCCAGAGGCAACATCCTGTTACCTGTAAAGGGTTAAGAAGCTCAGCTAACCTGGCTGGCACCTGACCCAAAGGACCAATAAGGGAACAACTCAAATCTTAGGGGGGTGGGGAAAAGCTTTTGTTTGTGCTCTTTGTTTACGTGGTTGTTCTCTCTTGGGACTGAGAGAGGCCAGACAGAAATCCATCTTCTCCAACCCATCCTAATCCAAGTCTCCAATATTGCAACCAGTATAGGTAAGCCAGGCAAGGCGGATTAGTTTATCTTTTGTTTTTCTTGTGAATTTTCCCTGTGTTAAGAGGGAGGTTTATTCCTGTTTTTGTAACTTTAAGGTTTTGCCCAGAGGGGGATCCTCTGTGTTTTGAATCTGATTACCCTGTAAAGTATTTTCCATCCTGATTTTAGAGAGGTGATTCTTTTACCTTTTCTTTAATTAAAATTCTTCTTTTAAGAACCTGATTGATTTTCCATTTGTCTTAAGATCCAAGGGTTTGGGTCTGTGTTCACCTGTACAAATTGGTGAGGATTATTATCAAGCCTTCCCCAGGAAAGGGGGTGTAGGGCTTGGGGGGATATTTTGGGGGAAGACGTCTCCAAGTGGTCTCTTTCCCTCTTCTTTGTTTAAAACGCTTGGTGGTGGCAGCATACTGTTCAAGGCCAAGGCAAAGTTTGTACCTTGGGGAAGTTTTTAACCTAAGCTGGTAAGAATAAGCTTAGGGGGTCTTTCATGCAGGTCCCCACATCTGTACCCTAGAGTTAAGAGTGGGGAAGGAACCCTGACAGAGGCAAAAAGGCATCCTTTAAAAAGTGGAAGTTAAATCTTAGTGAGGAAAATAGAAAGAAGCATAAACACTGGCAAATGAAGTGTAAAAATACAATTAGGAAGGCCAAAAAGGAATCTGAGAAACAGTTAACCAAAGACTCAAAAAGTAATAGCAATTTTTTTTTTAAAGTACATCAGAAGCAGAAAGCCTGCTAAACAACCAGTGGGGCCACTGGATGATGGAGGTGCTAAAGGAGCACTCAAGGACAATAAGGTCATTGCGGAGAAACTAAATGAATTCTTTGCATCGGTCTTCATGGCTGAGGATGTGAGGGATATTCCCCAACCTGAGCCATTCTTTTTAGGTGACAGATCGGAGAAACTGTCCCAGATTGAGGTATCATTAGAGGAGCTTTTGGAACAAATTATAAATTAAACAGCATTAAGTCACCAGGACAAGATGGTATTCGGCCAAGAGTTCTGAAGGAACTCAAATGTGAAATTGCAGAACTACTAACTGTAGTCTGTAACCTATCATTTAAAATCAGCTTCTGTACCAGATGACTGGAGGATAGCTAAAGTGACACCAATTTTTAAAAAGGGATCCAGAGGTGATCCCGGCAATTACAGGCCTGTAAACCTGACTTCAGTACCGGGCAAACTGGTTGAAACTATAATAAAGAACAATATTGTCAAACATATAGATAAACATAATTTGTTGAGGAAGAGACAACATGATTTTAGTAAAGGGAAATCATGCCTCACCAATCTATTAGAATCCTTTGAGGGGGGTCAACAAGCATGTGGACCAAGGGGATCCAGTGGATATAGTATACTTCGATTTTCAGAAAGCCTTTGACAAGGTCCCTCACCAAAGGCTCTTACGCAAAGTAAGCTGCCACAGGATAAGAGGGAAGGTGCTCTCATAGATTGCTAACTGGTTAAAAGATAGGAAACAAAGGGTAGGAATAAATGGTCAGTTTTCAGAATGGAGAGAGGTAAATAGTGGTGTCCCCCCAAGGGTCTGTTCTGGGACCAGTCCTATTCAACATATTCATAAATGATCTGGATAAATGGGTAAATGGTGAGGTGGCAAAATTTGCAGATGATACAAAACTACTCAAGATAGTTAAGACCCAAGCAGACTATGAAGAGCTACAAAAGGATCTTTCAAAACTGGGTGACTGGGCAACAAAATGGCAGATGAAATTTAATGTTGATACATGCAAAGTAATGCACATTGGAAAACATAATCCCAACTGTACATATAAAATGATGGGGTCTAAATTAGTGTTAACACTCAAGAAAGAGATCTTGGAGTCCTTGTGGATAGTTCCCTGAAAACATCTGCTCAATGTGCAGCGGCAGTCAAAAAAGCGAACAGAATGCTGGGAATAATTAAGAAAGGGATTGAAAATAGGACAGAAAATATCAAGTTGCCTCTATATAAATCCATGGTACGCCCACATCTTGAATACTGCATGCAGATGTGGTCGCCCCATCTCAAAAAAAAAGATACTGGAATTGAAAAAGGTTCAGAAAAGGGCAACAAAAATGATTAGGGGTATGGAGCAGTTTCTGTATGAGGAGAGATTAATAAGACTGGGACTTTTCAGCTTGGAAAAGAGACAATTAAGGGGGGGATATGATAGAATTCTATAAAACCATGACTGGTGTGGAGAAAGTAAATAAGGAAGTATTATTAACTCCTCATAGCACAAGAACTAGGGGTCACCAAATGAAATTAATAGGCAACAGATTTGAAATAAACAAAAGGAAGGATTTCTTCACACAATGCACAGTCAACCTTTAGAACTCCTTGCCAGAGGATGTAGTGAAGGCCAAGAACATAAGAGGGTTCAAAAAATAACTAAATAAGTTCATGGAGGATAGGTCCATCGATGACTATTAGCTAGGATGGGCAGGAATGATGTCCCTAGCCTCTGTTTGCCAGAAGCTGGGAATGAGTGACAGGGGATGGATGATTACCTATTCTTTCCCTCTGGGGCACCTGGCACTGGTCACTGTCGGAAGACAGGGTACTGGGCGAGATGGACCTTTGGTCTGACCCAGTAGGGCCATTGTTATGTTCTTAAATCTTGGCCCATAAAAATAAAAAGTGGAACCTATTTTTCTAAGGTGTAGAGGGGAACGAAGTACCCGGGAGTTCTCATTGCTCACCTTCGACTTCACAGCCCAGGAGTTCCATCCGAAGAGTAGGCCTGTTGTAGGAGTCAGTTGGATAGACCCTAATATACCTCGCAATGATAGGTGGATCAATATGGTTGTCTTTTATCCCATGGGCATCTGAATTACCTTCAAACAACTAGTAAAACAGAAAAAAGCAATTAAGAATTCACAAAAGATAATGATATTAATTTAAAGCAATTGCAAGCTTGGTCCTGCAAACCCTATGTCATGCGATTAAGTCTTTACTTATGCAGTTTCAATGGGGCTACTCACATTATAGCAAAACCTAAAAATACATCATCCTTATCTTTGCCTTACTATAGCATCCAGAGGCTAAATCAGGGACCCAGTGTGTTAGGCGCAGTACAGACCCCTATTAGGATATTAATAGGCAGACAACTAAGACCAGTAAAGACCTAACGTGTATTAACGCCTATCATTCAAACACCACGGTACTGTGGGTATGGCTACACTACTGCAGCTGCAGGTGCAGCGGAGTGCTGGAGCTGTACCACTGTAGTGCCAGAGCGTTCCCCCTTCCTTTGTCACTGGAAGGGCTTTTCCATCAGTGTAGTTAATTCTCCTCTTCAAGAGGTCGATGGAAGAATTCTGCATCTACAGTGGGGCGTAGGCTGACCTAACTACATTGCACAGGGTGTGATATTTTTCAGAGCCCTGAGCAATGTAGCTAGGTCAGTTTGATTTTTAGGTGGAAACCAGGCCGCAGAGTTGAGCTCCAGCAGGTAGGGGACGGATGTTTGGGCATAGCTAGGAGACCCCTGGAAGGGCAGGTGCGATATGGACACCTGGGTTGCACATGCGTTAGGTAGCTACTGCTAATATTGCTTTGCTAACTATTGTGACAGGGTGCAAGGGCTGGTCCGCACTGAACAGTGGCAGGAGTTCAGCCCAGCGTCCCACTCTCCTTGCACATGTGCTCAGGGGAAAGACTATAAGACAGAAGTGAGGCCTGTGCAGAAGTGGGGCTGCACAACCAGGGTTACAGGGCTGGGTTGAAGCCCAGGCTCGGGAGATTCCTTATCTCTTATTACGATCCTGTATTCTCCTTTGTTATACACACCAGGCCAGACTAGTAAAGGGATCTAGGGGCCTCACGATGCAGATAGGTATCTAGTGCTGTTTTCAAAACGCCCTTTAGGTCCTTTGGAATTAGTGGGATTTTCCAATCTGCATCTTCATGCGCCTAGATACCTTTAAAAATCTGACCCCTTATTCCTTGAGAAAAGCCCCTGGTGGCTGCCTGTTACTTTCTGCTGAGCTGCATAAAGTCAGGGAGGCTGTGGTGATTAACGAGCAGGCAGACCTTCTGTCCCCCAGTGCTGTTTCCTATGAAGGTGATCCACTTCCGTTTGTCCTTGCTGTAAGTCATAAAGAACTCTTTGACATACAAGGACTTCATCCATTGCTTGGCTCCCTGCGTCTGTATCCCTGTGATCAGAGCTTCCCTTTGCAGGTCCACCTGTAGAAGACCAAGATACACAAACTGTAAGAAAAGCTGCACCGTGAACCCGATTTCATCCTCTGGCACCTAGGGCATGGTGCCCAGGCCTGCATTTAGGCACTCAGAATGGCACTTCCATGCCCGAGATGGGTAACGGGGTGTCTAAGCACTAGCGCAAGAGTCCAAATGAGGAGTTGTGTCCTAACCTATTTTATTGGTGCGTGTATTTATTTGTAGGCATTTTTGGGGTGCCCACCACCACAGTATCTGGGCAGCTGACAAACATTAATGAATCCATCCTCGCAGCATCTCTGGGCAAAGCAGTGGAGTGTTACTATTTCCATTGTACAGAGAGTGAGGCACAGAATGGGAAAGGCATAATTTCAAAAGCAGCCTCTGGTTTTGAGCATCCAGCCTGAGATAACCAGGGCTTGTTTTTGGGGGATGTTGAGCCCCCACAACTCCAGCTGAAGCCATCAGGGGCCAGGAGTGCTCAGCACCTCTGAAAAATTAGAACCTGGTGTCTCAAGCTGGGCACAGAAGCACCCTCCAAAAAAATCAAGCAACATTTGAAAGTTTTTGCACAAGGTCACACAGTGATTGTGTAGCAGAGCCAAGGTCTCCTGATTCCCGGGAGTGAGTGCCTTCACCAGAAGACCCTTCCTGCCCCCTTAGGTCTTCTGATGCTGACAATGAAAAGGTCAGTGATGTTGTTTACTAGCGAAGCTGTGCAGGGAAAGAAAGATGCTCTTTCTGGAGCAGATCAGAAGGAAAAAACCCCACAATTAGTTTAAAGGGAGTTTTCAGCCCCACTTCATCAAGCACAAACAGATTATTTCTCTCTCCAAGTTTTCTGCCCATGCAAAAGAAAAGCAATTCTTTTCATGGATTTCAGGGGGATTTGGAAGGCATCTGTAACCACAGACCCTGGTTTCCACTGAGCAAGTCACATGAGAGCCATTAACTCCTTCACAGCTGCTAGACTGTTCTTGTGTATTTTTAATAAATAATTATGTTGACTATAATCACTTCCAACGTGTTGGGGGGAAGAAAGAAGAGAGGAAAGGTGTTGGGCTGATAGCTGGGGGAGAGTGAAGTCTTCCTTTTATCCACCCAACATGGGGAGTGACAGTGCAACCTTCCCCCACGCTAGCCCACCCACAGGCCTCCGCCCAGAGCTGCAGGTGCCATCCCCAGGGGTCAGAGGGGTGTTCAGTCTCCACGGCCCATCCAGTCCTTGGTCTCTCTTCTGAGACTCTCAGCAAGGGGGCCAGTTAGCACCAGTTTTGGTGGGAGAAGGGGTGGGTTTGTCATGTGCACTGAGAACATCAGCTCATTATACACAGATCTCTGAACAAGGCTCATACTGCTGTGATTTTCTGGCTCCAGCAAAACCAGGCTGGATTCAGACAAGCGAGGTCGCAGAGAAAGCCTGCACATCCTGTTATCTATCTCGTGAGCTGTCCAAGTTCCTCCTTAGCAGCAGTTTTAATTGAAAATCCATAATAACCTGCAGCTGCATATTGAAAGTTTCTCTTTGATCCAGTAAGATGAGCAAAGAGGCAATTTTTAGAGGAGATAGGCTTTTAGGTAGGAGATAGCACAGCTCTGACTGGGTAAGCAAGGAGTCTGGGAGGCTCCCATTTGCCACACCTGGTAAAGCAGCTGCCTAGGGATCACTCATGTCCCATTTAAGAGCATGAGCTGTAGTGACATGCAGGACATACCATCTGTCAAGCTACAGAGAGCAGATACCACAACAAACAGGCAATTTCTGCAAAATCTTCTAGTGCTCCAGCCAGTTCTAAGGAAATACTCAGCGTGCGCCTGATTTTCAAAACAGCTCAGCTACCTGTTAGGCACCGAAATGAAGTGACCAGATACTCAGAAGTACTCCGCATCCAGGAGTCTCCACTCTTGAACATCTGGCCAAGTCTTTAGGGGCCTAACAGGTCGCTGAGCTTCTCCAAGAACCTGGCCACTTGTTCTGGGGTTTCTGGACAGCCACTAGAATCGGAACAGGAAGAGCTTAAAGTATAAAACAACTTATAATTCATTAACCGCCCCCCGCCCTCCACACACACACGCCATGCAACAGTTTGTGTCCTGAAGTAGAAACCAGATGTCTAACCCATGACTAGACTGGAGGATTAGCTGGTCACTCAGCAAGGGCTGAATACATATACACATTGAGAGAAGGGGACAGCAAAAGAACAGACTGTTTATCTACAGTATGATTGCCCTGCCGCTGCCCAGGGTATAAACTTCCCCGCAATTCCCTCCGACAACAGGTCACGACCCTGACACTATACTGGGTCAGTGACTCAGCACTCACTTGAAGAGGACCATGCGTCCTACTGAATCACCAGTACCACTTCCTGCAACACCTGAGTTTTCCTCGGCAGCCTCTTTGGGAAGTCTAGTTATAGTTTGACCTTGTTTAACACACACGACACCTAAAATAAACCCAGCATGTGTGTGGTGGTGTAGCTGCAGGCATCAGCTAACCTGTCTGGACCTTACAGTGGGCAAGTATATATGATACCAACCATACCTGGATCCATGGAAATTCACCTTGCTCCATGTCAGTGCTCCAAGCATTATATTTTCCAGCGTTGTTTAATCTTGCTAATTTAGGTTCCCAGTAGTCTAGGTGGAAAAAAGGAACAAGGATAAAAGGTAAAAATCAAGGAAAACTAGAAAGCCACTGCGTGCATATTTCAGTTCTTCTTTGGTTTGTCCCGAAGGAAGAGACTCCAGTACAAATACCTGATAAGCTGTAAAGCTGACAAAAGCTTCAGAGACATTGGATGTTATCAGCAAATAAAAATTGATTGTATCTTTGAAAAGTGGCTTTAAAAGTAATATAATACCTAGCTCTTATCTAGCACTCTTCATCAGCAGCGCTCAAAGCACTTTATAAAAGGGATCAGTATCATTATCCCCATTTTACAGATGAGGAAAATGGAGGCACAGAGCAGTGAAGTAACTTCCGCAACGTCACCCAGCAGACCAGTGGCAGAACTAGAAATAAAACTCAGGTCTCTTGAGCCCCCAGTCCCTTGCTCCAACCATTAGGCAACACTGTCTCCCATGGCACCCTTTTATTTAACATACTACTTCCTTTAGCTTTGTCAGCATTAGGAGTTGGAGTCTAGTTTAAACATGCAGCAGCCAGAGCTAAACAGAGTTTGGTTACGAGCGGTGCAGGCAGAGTCAAACCATGTTCTACGTCCAACATTGCTTGGAATGTCATTTTGCAGCGTTTTACTCCCTTATAATATTCATACACTGCACTTCTACATCTCATTCCCCTTAAAAATAGCAATGAATTCTCAATGCCATTTTACAGCTGGAGAAACTGAGGCACTGGGGGGAGAAGTGACTTGTCCAAGGCCACCCGGCAGGCCAGTGGCAGAGACAGGAATAGAACCCATGTCTCCTGACAACCCTGCCCTGTACATTAACCAGCAAATAGAACAGGAGGAGCAGAAAAGCCTGCCTCACTGTCAGAAGACAACAGTGATATGGGCCAGGTCTATACACTTAAGTTTTGTCAGCATAGTCCTGCTGGTGAGAAACGGGTTGGCAGGGGGAAATCACACCTCCTAGCTGACATAGTTATGCTGGCAACCTCCTCCCCCCGGATCTTCTGGAGGTATAGCTAATGCTGTTCAGGGAGGCAGTGTAGCTGTCGCATCAGAACTCCTTCTGCCAGCCTAGGATGCATCTCCACTAGGGTGCTCTGCTGGCATTGCTATGCAGCCAAGCTCTGCAGTGTACACATGGCCTTGGGCTGCTCAGTCCTGCTCTGATTCTGGGCCTGCAGAACCAGAGAGCTTTCTGGAGTCTGACAGCCTGTTAATTCCTGAAATGATGCCAGAAGACAGTAGCATACGTGAAACACAGAGCTGCAGAGAAAATCTACAATTGCACTGCCTGGTGCCAAGTCATAGTACTGAGGACCATGTCTGACCTTCTCAAATAATGTGTTTCAACTCACTTATGTGACGAGAAGCACTGATCTGTGAATCAAGTATAAGTCCATGCATTAGGCCCATTGGTAACTTGCACTCTAGAGAGAACACAAACGTGTTTGATTACTGATGAGCTGCATTTCATAACTTATCAGGAAAAAGAGGGTCATTCAGAGTCATGTTTGAGGAGCTGGCTGGGCCTTTCTCAGGAGGTCACCCCTTGTGCCTGTCATAAACATACAGCTAAGGGTAGCCTAGAATTCCTCCTTACCTGTAAGGGGTTAAGAAGCTCAAATAGCCTGGTTGGCGCCTGACCAACAGGACCAATTGGGAAAGAAGGTACTTTCAAATCTTGGGAGGGGGGAAGGTTTTGTTTGTGCTCTTTGTTTTATGTGGGGGTTCTCTCTTGGGACGGAGAGGGGCCAGACAGAAATCCATCTTCTCCAACCCATCCCAATTCAAGTCTCCAATATTGCAACCACTGTAGCTAAGCTAGGCAAGGCGGATTAGTTTATCTTTTGTTTTTCTTGTGAATTTTCCCTGTGCTAAGAGGGAGGTTTATTCCTGTTTTCTGTAACTTTAAGGTTTTGCCCAGAGGGGAATTCTCTGTGTTTTGAATCCAAATACCCTGTAAGTATTTTCCATCCTGATTTTACCGAAATGATTTTTACCTTTTTTTTTTTTTTTAAATAAAATCCTTTTTTAAGAACCTGACTGGTTTTTCCATTGTTCCAAGACCCAGGGGTTTGGGTCTTTGATCATTTTGTAACTAACTGGTTAGGATATTATTCTCAAGCCTCCCCAGGAAAGGGGGTTTAACGGCTTGGGGGGATTGCTGGGAGAAGATGTCCTTTTCCCTGGTTCTTTGTTAAATCACATGGTGGTAGCAGCGTTACTGAAACCCAAGGTACAAGAGAGAATTTGTACCTGGGGAGTTTTTAACCTAAACTGGTAGAAATAAGCTTAGGGGGTCTTTCATGCAGGTCCCCAGATCTGTACCCTAGAGTTTAGAGTGGGGAGGGAACCCTGACAGTGCCAACTCCCAATAGGGCACACCTGGGACTTCATCACAGAAGAAAGACAGAAAGACAGAAAGAAAGAAAAGGAAGAAGAGCTCTATATGCCCACAGGATCAAAACCATCTCTGCATTCAATTCCCTCAATTAAGGATTCATAGGTGATTTTAGGGAATCAACAAATGTAAAGTTAGTGCTCTGAATGCGACACAACACTTCTTTTAAATTCAATTTACTATAATCACTCCATGAGCTCCCCCTTTTTAATCTAGCCATTTCCCCAACTCAGATGCTATTCAGTCATTACTGTCCCATGCCCTGAAAGGGAGAGAGAACTTTAGAACTAGAATCCTGTATCTTAGAATGATCATGATCAGATTCAGTACCTTTCTCTACAACGATAAAGGAGGCCTGCATTCCAGCTTGCTGATATTCCCCCACTTCGGTGTCTAAAAGCCACATGCCAGCTTTTGGTGGTGTCATTTCAATAGTTCGAAATGAGCCTTTAAAAGAGAGAGGAGAGAAACAAATCACAGCTCATCTATTGAAAGGTTAGCAGGAGATTGGCTGACACAGAATAGTGAGGCTGGATAAACCAGGGCCTATCGATCCTGCCCATTCTGGTGGCTTTTCAAAGTGAGAGTCCAATATCCTGCACCTATTGGAAAGCGTAGCAGATCCACTAACATCATTCTCCTTTTAATAAACAGGTTCTAACTGGAGACATGCGGGAATCAAAAGTTCAGATCTCAATCCAAGCTTCACCGCTTTAAAATTTACTTTTTCACATAACCTTGGAATCAGGCACATATTTTGTATAATACCGCATACACAGTGTATGCTGTGTGATCATGTAGTGAATGACCTAACCTTTTACACTGATTCATGCTGTGGTAACAGTAACTCTGAGGGGCTGATGCTGGCCCCTGCTCCAGCCATGGCTCTGGCAGCGTGTAAGGGTTGTAAAGGAGTCACAACAGACCATGCACTTGAGGGGAATTCTCCCCGAGTCACAGCCGTATGCTGCTCCCACCATCCCGACACGTTCTTAAAAACCTCCAGTGATGGGATTCCACAAACTCGCTTGGAAGCCTATTTCAGAGCTCAACTACCCTTAGAGTTAGAAAGTTCTTCCTATTGTCTAACCTAAATCTCCCTGGCTGCAGATTAGGCCCATTACTTCTTGTAGGCCCTTCAATAGAGAACAACTGGTCACCTTCCTCTTTATAACAGCTCTTAACATACTAGAAGACTGTTAGCAGGTCACCCCTTCAGGTTTCTCTTCTCAAGACTAAACATATCCAGTTTATTTAACCATTCTTCATAGATCAGGTTTGCTAACCCTTTTATCATTTTTGTTGGTCTCCTTCAGACCATCTCCATTTTGTCCACATCTTTCCTAAAGTGTGTGCCCAGCACAGGGGCCGGCTTCTAATTTCCCCCAGGGGTGCTCAACCCCTGCTCGGCCCCAGGCCACACCTCCATCCCCGCCCTCCCTCTTCCAACCCCCACTCCACCCCCGCCTCTTTCTGACCCCTCCCCCAAGCGCACCCCATTCCTGCTCCTCCCCCTCCTGCACAGGTGTTCCGCAGCGGGCAGGAGGCACTGGGAGGGAGGGGTAGGAGTTGATCGGCGAGGGCCAGCGGCAGGCGGGAGTGGAGCTTAGCTGCCGGTGTGTGCTAAGCACCCACTAAATTTTCTCCATGGATGCTTTGGCCCTGGAGCACCCACAGACTCTGTACCTATGGTGCCCAGAGTTGGACACAGTACTCCAGCTGAGGCCTCACCAGTGCCGTGTAGAGCAGGACAATTACTTCCTGGGTCTTACATACAACACTCCTGTCAATAGACCCCAGAATGATATTAAGCCTTTTTCACAACTGCATCACATTATTGACTCATTTTAAAGTTGTGATCCACTATAACCCACAGATCCTTTTCAGCAGTACTACCGCCTCACCAGTTAGTCCCCATTTTGTGTTTGTGCATTTCATTTTTCCTTCCGAAGTGAAGTACTTTGCACTTGTCTTTATTGAATTTCATCCTATTAATTTCAGACCAATTCTCCAATTTGTTAAAGCTGTTTTGAATTCTAATCCTGTCCTGCACCCCTCCCATCTTGGTACCACCTGCAAATTTTACAAGCACTCCGTTATCCATGTCATTAATGAAAATATTGATGAGTTCTGGACCCAGGACTGACCCCGGATGGACCCCACTGGATAAGCCCTCCCAGTTTGACAGTGAACCACTGATAACTACTCTTTGAGTACCGTCTTTCAATCTCTTGTGCAACCACCTTATAGTAATTTCCCTAGTTTGGTTATGGCAGTGTCATGTGGGATTGTATGAAAAGCATTTTGATGGCAACAAAAAAGAGCTCTATTGAGATTATTAACTAGTTATTCATGGGCTCTTTCTTTTCAGTATGAATACTAGGGTCTCTAGCCACAAGTCTCCAAGCACTTTACAAATGGCAATCAGCACTATAGTCCTCATTTTGCAAATGGGGGAAACTGAGGGACAGAGCAGGGAAGGAACTTGCCCATGTTCACTCAACAGGTCAGTGGCAGACTGCCTCCCACCTCTATCTCCCCTATACAAACCTGCTATGCCTGATCAGGACATTAGTCCGTGCACTCCATACCCCATCTCCAACCTTGCCCAGTAACTTACATTTCAGAGGAGGGCGGCCTCCGCTCCAGTCCCACCTCCCCAACTCAATGAGGTAGATGATGCTGGGGTTGGGGAAGTCCTTTCCGACCTCACAGGAAATGAACAGCTAGCACCTTGAAACATAAGACTTGACCATCACTATCTTAATGTGCCCAAGCCAATTTCTGCTTCTGCTAATCTAATGACACTGAATTTTAGTAGAGTCACTCCAACATTACCAAGTGTAGAGCTTAGACTCATAATTATGAGTCGAAATGACAAGACACTGAGCTGATATGTACCTGGAAGGAGAGGGTAGACACCAAGCTGATGCCCAGGGACTTCTGTGAAGGTCTGACCGTGAAAGTGAACCACGTGAATATCTTTTGATCCGCCCATATTCAACAAATGCCATCGGACCAGTTCATCTTTATACATCCTCAGTCCTTGCAAGTGATATATGATCCCATTAATGGCTGAAAAGGAAAATATTACAAGAGATAAAAGAAACACACTCCAGCTGAGAGATAATAAAGATGTCAGATAGAGTTTGACCAGAGGATACAGATTGGATCTAGATCCAAATGACCCCAAAGCCTATAGCGTTTCAGATGTGGTGTCCTGGTCCATGCCCATCTCTAGTGTCAACATATAATAATGACCTTCTCAGTTTATGAATTAAGTGTCATTGCAAGTGTAGTTGATGGTCATTCAAATAAGCGGGAATGCTTTCTACCTCCCTGGTGGAAACAAAATTAACAAAAGCCCCAGAAACTCTTGAACAGTTAAAGTAAGATAGTGTTGAAATTTATCTCTTTGAATGAGTCAAACATGAGGCCAGCTTGATTCATATTACGTTTGTGAGCCAAACTAACTCCATAAAGCCTATATTAGGGGGCCTAAATTAAGTTGTTTCCTCTTAAAGGGTCATTATCAAGTGGGTGTTGCAGCTCTGAAAATTTCAAGGGAAAAGCCCCCAGGGTCCCTGCTGGTAGTGGAAAAAAAAGGTCTAGAAAATATGAATCAAGTGTTAAGCAATATCCAAATGTCTCCCTGAGATTGCAGACAGCCTAAAGCAATAGCTCTGAGAGGCGTGAACTATCCACTTCATCTGAATCGTGCATTGATTCTGAAATGTAAAGGTGATGATTTAAATGTCAGCTTTGGTAACTATTTCACTACTGATCATTTTAGTGGAAACATCCAGCAAATGTGCTTAATCCAATCCCAAACTGCCTCTCATCTCCTCAATTGGGGGATTTAATATTAAAATAAACTAACAGAGGTTACTGTGTGGATGGCAATATTCATTATAATATTACATTCAGAAAAACTCCATTTTTCAAATTTAAATGGAAGTGCCACAGAATTCACCGCCTGCTGCACCTGAATGCTAGAGAATGCAGAGACCAGGCCACAGCATTTAAGCACAGCTTGCTGTAGAGTACGGGGGTTTGACTGTAATGAGACACACTCTATTAATGTCAATAGATCTGACTTATGTCTGACTTTAAGGACCATATTTTAAAAACGTGGTTTCCATTTTTGCATACCGTCACTTATTCACATGAATAATAGTACTTACTGGCCAAGTTTCCAAAAGAGATCTCCCATTTAGGCACCTAAATGAAGTGATCAGATTTTCAAAAGTGTGCAGCACCCAACACCTCTCATTGTTGTGAATGCAGGGAGCTGCTGGGTCCTGAGCTCTTTGGAATAATTGGACACTTCTTTTGGTACCTAAGTGGGAACTGAACTCTTCTGAAGAGCCAGATTCTGTTGTGGATGCCAAGCACGTCTGAATATCCACCCGCTATGCACAAAGCCCCATCTGTGCCAATTAGAGCTGGCGGAAACCAGGGTGTTCTGTTTCATGAGGAAGTTCAAAATTTTTCTGAAACACAAAAATATATTTTTGTGGGAAATGTAATTAAAACTGATGCAATTTTACACCATTTTCTGGTGTAATCAGATCAGCATTTTCAATTACATTGAAAACTGTTTCAGTTGAAATTTTCCTACCAGCTCTCCTGCCCAAAAAGAGCAGGTGGGGCCTGTGCTAGGCCTGGCTGAAAATTCTCTTGAAACTGCTTTTTAATGGAAAATTGATTTTTTTTAAATGAAATTCTCACAGAAAGGTTCTGTTTTCCATGGAAAACTTCAACTTGTGTTGAAAAACTGAAGAACCAGGGAGTTTACGGTTTTCAGCCTACAACTGAAAACTTCCTGTCCAAAACCTGAAAACTTCAATTTTTTGGCAAAAAGTCAAAATTTTCTGTGGAAAATGTTAACAAAAACATTTTTTCTGTTTTTGTCAAAATTTTCCAACCAGCTCTAGTCTATATGCATATTCTATTTTTATATGCACAAGGAATAGTGCAAAAAAAATTAAATACGTGCATGCAAATGATGTGTGCGTGCAAAGTTGCAAGTGCACCAAGAGAAGCTGGGTTGAGGTCTTCTTAATTCCTCCCTCTTCCCTCCCAACATGGATAACAGACAAAGGGAAACATTAGTACCATGGAATTTGTGGTATTTTTGCACTTCTGAGGTCTTCTCAGTGTAAGTCCCTTTGGAATGCTTATCAAAGTACCAACTTTTCTCTTCATCAAAGACCATAAAAAGCAGGACAAACTCTTGGGTATCTACTGGCCTGTTACTTGTACTGACAGTTCCCTTTCGACAGATCAAGATTGGACCAATCAAGCCTGAGTGAATATCTTTCTCCTGGAAGACAATAAATACAAATTACAAGTAAAAGTTAGGGTTTCCCAAAATACTTCATTAATAACAATTTGCACATTCACAGGGGCTTTCATTTGAGGATTTTCCCTTACAAGTGTTAACATCTGTCATAAATATAAAGGGAAGGGTAAACCCCTTTGAAATCCCTCCTGGCCAGGGGAAAGCTCCTCTCACCTGTAAAGGGTTAAGAAGCTAAAGGTAACCCCGCTGGCACCTGACCAAAATGACCAATGAGGAGACAAGATACTTTCAAAAGCTGGGAGGAGGGAGAGAAACAAAGGGTCTGTGTGTCTGTCTATAGTCTGTCTTGGCCGGGGATAGACCAGGAATGGAGTCTTAGAACTTTTAGTAAGTAATCTAGCTAGGTACGTGTTAGATTATGATTTCTTTAAATGGCTGAGAAAAGAACTGTGCTGAATAGAATAACTATTTCTCTCTGTGTATCTTTTTTGTAACTTAAGGTTTTGCCTAGAGGGGTTCTCTATGTTTTGAATCTAATTACCCTGTAAGGTATCTACCATCCTGATTTTACAGGGGGAATTTCTTTATTTCTATTTACTTCTATTTTTATTAAAAGTCTTCTTGTAAGAAAACTGAATGCTTTTTCATTGTTCTCAGATCCAAGGGTTTGGGTCTGTGGTCACCTATGCAAATTGGTGAGGCTTTTTATCCAACATTTCCCAGGAGAGGGGGGGGTGCAAGTGTTGGGAGGATTGTTCATTGTTCTTAAGATCCAAGGGTCTGGGTCTGTAGTCACCTAGGCAAATTGGTGAGGCTTTTTACCAAACCTTGTCCAGGAAGTGGGGTGCAAGGTTTTGGGAAGTATTTTGGGGGGAAGACGCGTCCAAACAGCTCTTCCCCAGTAACCAGTATTAGTTTGGTGGTGGTAGCGGCCAATCCAAGGACAACGGGTGGAATATTTTGTACCTTGGGGAAGTTTTGACCTAAGCTGGTAAAGATAAGCTTAGGAGGTTTTTCATGCAGGTCCCCACATCTGTACCCTAGAGTTCAGAGTGGGGGAGGAACCTTGACAACATCGGTACACAGGAATTGCCAGACTGGATCAGACGTCAGGGCCGTCCAATTCAGCATCCTGCCTCCAACCGTGGCCAATGCCAGATTTTTTTCATGTTTTTTAAATGCCCCTAAACTTATGGTGCCAGTCTCTGATCCCTGTCTAGTTCTGCAATATCCTTTTTGACATGGGTGGCCAGTTCCAGAGGAGGCTGTACCACTGATTATAAAATGACATTATAATCGTTTCTGTATTGTTCCCCATCCTATTCTGTATGCATCATAACATTTTGTTTGCTTTTTCAACTACAAGCTGCACACTGAGCAGAGGTTTTCATCGATCTGTCTGCAGTGACGCTCAGCTGATCCTGATCATATCCTGAGTTGATATGGTTAATTTAGAACCACATAAGGTGCAAGTAGTTTCACATTTTCTGTCCAATACGGATTATTTGTACACATCAATACTGAATTGAATCTACCATCATGTTGCCCATTCAACTAGCTTGGTTAAGTCTTCACAGTCTTCTCTGGACTTGGCTAACCTAAATTAATTGGGTCATCAATGGATATTGCTACCTCACTATTCACCTCCCCCTTTCCAGGTCATTAAAAAAATGTATTGAACAACACTGGTGCTAATACAGAACCATGTGGCCCCTTGCTGTAGCCTTTTGCCATCATGAAAATTGTCCATTTAATCTTACTGTTTATTCACTCTTTTAACCAGCATTTGATCCATGACTATACTCAGCCTTGCATTCTATGATTACTTATTTTCTTCAGTAGCTTCCTGTGCGTGACCTTGTCAAGGGCCTTTTGGAAGTGTACATAAAATATGCCATTTGATTCTGCTTTATCCACTATTTTACTGACGCAGTCAAAGGATTCCAAGAGATTAGCGACACAACTTTCCTTTACAGAAACCATGCTGGATAGACCCTATCATACCATGATCTTCCAGATCTTTTATTATTCTATTTGAATGATTACTTCAACCAATTTATCAGGTACAGAAGTAAGACTTAATTAATGAATAAAGGTTGGGTAAAGGTCCCATTTTACAGATGAGGAACCCAGATCCAAGATGTATTTGCACATCACATTGCAAACATGGGGGCTGGGAGAATCTCTCAGCTATGCTATATTCCTAACTAAGGGCCTGATCCAAAAGTCTACTGAACTCAACAGAAAGACTTTGGATCAGGCCCTACATTTGGAATAGAGGGCCTGATTCCCCATTGCCTTGTGTAGTTACTGAACTCTATGCAAAGTGGCTATGAAATGCTATCAAATCAGAATTCTCCATCCACTCATGCCAGTGGCAGCAATTTATATTCACTTTGCATAGGCATAAATGATTAGATGAGGAACAAGAGAGTGGTGAATCAGGCCCAAAAGAATAGGAAGCAATGCAAAGTGCTGTGAAGCCAGTATTTCAGCAACAAGACATAGTAACTGTTATCCAACAGACTCCAGCACCCTTCTGCTTAGATTTCCTTACCGGGTTTAGACCGGAGTAATAGGCCCAGGACCTACAGGCTGCTCCAGGTTGCATAGGTCCAGACCGCTTGGTTGCAAACCATACATAGGTATAGGTGTCATTTGGCTGAACTGCATCATCCTTTTTGAACCAGTCTGGAGACTCATCTTCATAACTGCTTCCCTCAGAGGATTTCTCATACAAAAGCCCATGGGAATGGAGGGAATATGGTCTGGATGCCAGATTTTTAAAATGAACCTAGAAAATAAATACAAGCAGATTCTTGATTAGCAGATTTGGGCCTAAACCAAGATCCCAGGCATAAAACACCCATGAACTGTGTAAAGTACAAATTCAGGATTCAGATTCGTCTACTGATTATGGGCTGTTAGGATATAGCTATTCAGGCCTGTCTGTAAAGGCCTGTACTTTAAGAATTTAGGGGTATTCTTATCACTTGGCTAGTTCTAGAGGTATAAAAGAAAGAATCAAAATCACTGTCTGCTGGTGTAAGGGCCTTCTCTTACTGTGACAGTCTGAGGCCCTGTTCTTAGGCTAAGGCCTTTGGCTAAGCAGCAGAGGCAGCCATAAGCTAGGAAGCGAACAGTCACATCCTCACATTCCAAACTAGTCACATTGAAATAAGGTGCTATTGGGCTGTTAGGCACTATCAGGACAGGATTGTATTCCTATCACCTCCAGAGAAAGGGAAGTGCCTAGAAAATGTAAAAGGAAACTTAGTTTGATAGCATCCTGTCTGGCAAGAACTCACTTATCAATAGCTGGGATGTGAAATCCTCACTTCTGTATTGTCTTGTCATTATAGTTCCCACTTTGCTATTGTTTGTCTGTATAATCTCTGTCTGGTTCTGTGATTGTTCCTGTCTGCTGTAAAATTAATTTTGCTGGGTGTAAACTAATTAAGGTGGTGGGATATAATTTGGTACATAATCATGTTACAATATGTTAGGATTGGTTAGTTAAATTTCAGGAAAATGATTGGTTAAGGTATAGCAAATCAGAAGTCAAGTTTTACTATATAGTCTGCAGTCAGTCTGGAAGTAGGTGGGTGTGAGTGGGTGTGTGAGATGGGAACAGGGAATGGGGGTAAGGAAATTGCAATCATGTTTTGCTAAAGGGGGAAATGGGAACAGGGAATGGGGGTAAGAAAATTGGAATCATGTTTTGCTAAAGGGGGAAATGGGAATGGGGGTAAGGAAGTTGGAATCATGTTTGGCTAAGGGTAGGAATGGGAACAGGGACACAGGTGTAAGGCTTTGTGGTGTCAGAGCTGGGAAGGAGGATACTAAGGAAGGAAACTGGAATCATGCTTGCTGGAAGTTCACCCCAATAAACATCGAATTGTTTGCACCTTTGGACTTCGGGTATTGTTGCTCTCTGTTCATGCGAGAAGGACCAGGGAAGTAAGTGGGTGAAGGAATAAGCCCCCTAACATGGACTAGATTGTGCCTGGTTGGAGGTGGGGAGTGTAACTCGTGACGCATCTTTACAGGGTGCAGCAGACTCCACTATGCACAGCTAGTAGTATGCGGGGAGCAGGGTAATGGCTCCGCCTACTCCCTGCCCCCTTTCCAGCATTGTTCCCAAGAGGGAGAAAGTTGGGAGCAGTCCCTGCATTCCTGGGAGAACCCCAGTTCCAGGCAGGCGTACAATGGGTTGCACAAGGGGGACAGGGAGTCTTTATTCTTTCCTACACCCCTGGCTGGCTGTGTTAGATGGGGCACAAGCTAGTTCTACAGTAATACTAGATCCCAGTGTATGTAGCTCCCACTGATGTCAATGGGAGTTTCTCTAGTATGCATCTCCCTCACCCCAGAGGCGGACTGCCAGGGCCAGGAGCTTGTCTTTTCTCCCTCACTCTGAGGATGGAGTTCCAAGATTAGGGTTGGCTTTTGTCTCCCCCTTTTCTTGCTCCTGATTTTTATGTAACTCATCTGTTCCCTTTATGTACCAGAGAGCCTGGTCAAAGAAGTTAGAGAAAATGAGCAGGTGGCTAAGGGTTCGAATGGTGGTCTGGTGAGGCATTTCAGTACCAGGTTGAGGTCCCATGTTGGTGTAGGTCATCGCACGTCTGGGTAAACATTTCAGAGACCCTTGAGGAAGCGTTTTGTAGTTGGGGGTGTGAACGTCGAAGTTCCATCGATCTCTCGGTGGAATGCTGAAATGGCAGCAAGATGGACTCTGATCGAGCTCATCGTTAAGCCAGTGCTTTTCAGCTCCAGTAGGTATTCTAAGATTAATGGTGGTGCAGCTGAATCGGTCATCAAGCGTCTTCCTTGACACCAGGCGGAGAACCTCTTCCATTTTTGAAGGTATGTGTTTCTCGTAGTCAGTTTCCTGCTGTTTAATAACACCTTTGACTTGTTCCGAGCACTTTATTTCGTCATGGTGAAACCATTCTGGAGTCACGCCTCTAGGTGGAGTATCTTCAGATTTGGGTGGAGAGTGCGACTGTTGTGTTGAGACAGCAGATCTGACTGGTGAGGGAGAGCTCGCGGGGTGCATATTGCCATGCATAACAGGTAAGGATACCATGCCTGACTGGGCCATGTCAGGACTGTAAGGATAACTTTGGCCCTGCCTGCTCGGATCTTGTGTATCATGTGTGATATCACTGGTATCAGTGGAAACACACACATGAGTTGTGCCTCCCATCTGATGAGGAAGGCATCCCCTAATGACCGTAGTCCCAGTCCTGCTCTTGAGGACAGAACATTGCACTTTTGCGATTCATTGGGGATGCAAACAGATCAATGGTGGGAGTGCCCCACCATTTGAAGATTGAACTCAGGACCTCTCCATTCATCTCCCATTCGTGATCCTGGGAAAAGTAGCTGCTGAGCGTGTCTGCTGTTGCATTCTGACAGCCTGGCAGGTAACACGCTGAGATGTTTACGTTGTGTTGTATGCACCAATTCCAAAGTCTCATGGCTTCTGTGCATAGGGAATATGAGCGAGCTCTTCCTTGTCTGTTGATGTAGAACATGCAGGCGATATTGTTGGTCATAATTCGAATGGATTTGTTCCGTATATGAGGTAGGAAGTGTCTGCAGGTGTTGCTGACTGCTCGTAGCTCTAGCAAATTGATGTGCAGTGGGAGTCTCTCCCGGAGACCATTTGCCTTGTATTGTGTCTTGACTCATGTGAGCACCCAGGCCTATCAGTGAGGCATCTGTGGTGATCACTGTTGTCAGGGGTTTCTGTTGAAAAGGGATACCCATACAGATATTTTGTGGCCTTGTCCAGCATTGTAATGAGTTGAGGACATTTGGTGGAACTGTGAGCCGTTTGTGTAGGCTGTGCTTGCTTGGTATGTATACCATGCTTAGCCAACCTTGTAGACTTCGCATATGCAGTCTTGCATGCCATACCATGAACATCGTGGCTGCCATGTGTCCTAGTAATTGTAGGACAGTGTGAGCCTGAGCTTGAGGACTGCCTTGTATCTCTTAGATGAGGTTTGTGAATCTGGTAAGGGGTAATGATGCCTTGGCTTCTATGGCGTCGAGGTGTGCCCCGATAAAGTCTAGTTGTTCGACTGGGTTTATGGTTATTTCTATTCGTTTATTTGTAGACCCAGCTCCCAGAATAGTGTGATAGTGGACCGGACTGCATCCATTGTGTCTTGTAGAGTTGGGCCTTTGATAAGGCAATTGTCCAGGTAGGGGAAAATCATAATCCTCTGTTTGCGCAGATGAGTCGCTACCCCCGCTAGAGTTTTTGAGAAGACTCTTGGTGTCGTGGATAGGCCGAACAGTCGTACTCCGCTTTGGAAGTGTTCTCGTCTTCCGTGAATCGCAGACATTTCCTGTGGGCAGGATGAATGGTCATATGGAAATAAGCATCTTGGAAGGTTGAGGGCTGAAAACCAGTCCCCCTGTTGCAGCGCTGGGAGTATCATACCCAATGTGACCACCTGGAATTTTTGGGATCTGAAAAACTTGCTGAGCTTCTGTAGATCCAGGATGGGTCTCCATCCCCCGCTCTTCTTCTGGGTCAGGAAGTAACAGGAGTAGAATCCCTTCCCTCTGAATTGTAGTGGTACTTGTTCCACGGCACCTAGTTGTAGAAGATGATTGACTTTTTGTTGTAGTAGGTGCTCGTGAGAAGGGTCCCTGAAAAGGGACAGGGAAGGGGGTAGGGTAGGTGGGCAGGAGGTAAAGGGAATAGTGTATCCTGACTTGATAACTTCCAACACCCATTGGTCTGATGTTATGGTGGCCCAGATGTGATAAAAGAGCTGGAGTCGATGGCCCAAAATTGGGGATGGGTCAGACGTGAGCGCTGTTTCATGAGGGAGGTCGTTCAGACCCTTGACCAACTTTTCAAAATTGCGGTTTTGGAGGTGCTGCCTGAGAAGTCGGCGCCAGAGACTGAAGTTGTCGCCAGTGTTGTGATCATTGATGCTGGTGTTGTTGCCTGTTTGAGGAGTCTCTAGGTCTCTGAGATGGTTGGTATCTCCTTCTCTTTGCAGGGGGGCTGTAAATCCCCGAAGTGCGGAGCGTTGCCCAAGAATCCTTCATTGAATAAAGGACCTTGTCTGTCTTTTGAGAGAAGAGTTGTTCCCGGTCAAAAGAGAAGTCCTCTACTTTTGTCTGGAGTTCTTTTCGTATCCCTGAGGATGGAAGCCATGAGGCTCGGTGCATTAGAGTGGCTGTGTCCACCGTTCTGGCTGCTGTGTCTGCTGTGTGCAATGCTGCCTGAAGGGCTGTTTTGCATCTGATCTGGCCCTCGGTGATGATGGCCTGGAATTGTGTGTTTTTCTTCTGGTAGCTCAGAGGTGAGCTGGGCAAGTTTCCCATAGTTGTTGTAACTGTATTTGGCCAGTAGTGCAGAATAATTGGCCACCTGAAACTGAAGGGCGCCGGAGGAATATACCTTGCGTCCGAAGAAGTCAAGTCTTTTGTGTTCTTTGTCATGGGGTGTAACCTTGAATTGTGGCTGTTTGTTATGGTGATTTACTGCCTAGACAACTACGGAGTTAGGAGGCGGGTGCACAAATAGAAAGTCTTCCCCCTAGGATGGTACATAATATTGTCTATCCACTCTCTTGCAGGTGGGTGGAATAGAGGCAGGTGTCTGCCAGCCTGTCTCCGCAGGATCCAAGAGGGCCTTGTTGATGGGAAGGGCAATCTTGGAGGTAGATGCAGGTTGCAGTATTTGTACCAGCTTGTGCTCGTTTATCTTTATCTCCTCTAGCGGGATGTCTTGGATTTGCGCCACTCTCTCAGACTGCTCTTGAAACTGTTTAAAGTCATCCGCTGAGGTTGGCGGTGGGGGCATAATCACCTCATCTGTGGAGAAAGATGAATTGCGCACAGGAGATGTACCATGGTCTGTGCCCGGCTCTGTGTCCTCTTCCCCTTCCTGTGTCTCCAAGGGTTGTGGTGTGGGAGATGCTGGGTTAGAGCACAGTTCACATCTGTGTGCTGTGGACGGTCTAGAACGCTGACCCCTATATGCACTCCAGGGTTCCCAATGCGCCCACTGCACTGGGAAAGCCATAGGACAGTACATCCATGGAGGTCAGCACCAACTGATTTGTCAGTGCAGGCGTGTTGCCTGAGACACTCGGTGCGAAGTCCTGTTCTAGTGAGCTCGGTGCTATGGAGGAGGCATGTTTTTGTCGATGCCTCAACTCTGTTTCTCTCGCTCAGACCTCGGCAGTGCCAGGGATGCCTGGAGCATTATAGGTGCTAACCCGAGAGGAAGATGGCATCGGAGGCAGCGTCCTGGCAGGAGACCGCCTCTGTTTTCACAGACCTCTCTGTGACGTCTGACCCCATTTTTTGGTTTTTCGGAGGGTTGGTCTCCTTTTGCATCCTGAGGAGCTCCTGAAGAGACTGTTTGCTTGTCCTCCTCAGGCTGGAGGGACTTCTCCATCAAGATCATTTTAAGCCGGAGATCCCTGTCCCGCTGGGCTCTGGCTTTCAGGTTGCTGCAGTGGGAGTATTTCTAGGGAATATGCCCCTCACCCAGGCAGCGTACGCATAAAGAGTGTCCATCTGGAAAGGGCATGGCATCATGGCAGGAATTGCATCGTTTGAAGCCTGGAGACCCCAGCATTTTAACTAGTATCGGTCCCTTAAGGGGGGTGGTGTTGGGGAAGATTATTCCACCACCTCAAAGATCTCATTTACAGGAAGCGTGCCCTTTTGTAATATTCCCGTTACTACTAACTATAATCCCTTGTATTGTATTTATTATTTTTATTGCTTCCCTGTCATCCTTAGCATTTATGTGATGGCCGGCATCTTGGCCACCATGCCGGGATTGACGTGAGGGCCTCCAGAACTGAAAGCATGAGCGGCTGCCATAGCTGGCTGAGAGTGTGAGGGGACTGTGAAAACTCCAATCCTCTGAGAATTGGCTCAGAGGGGGGACCTGTAACACATACTGACCAGTGAGTTCCATTTACACTAGAACTGCTCAACATTTTTACATCAAAATATTTTTAAGACAAAAAATGACTTTTCAGACAAATGTAAACATTTTCCTTTTTGTTTCAGGTTTTTCATTGAAAATTTTTTTTTCAGTAAAAAATTCATGTTTTACTTGAGTTTTGGGGAAAATTCAGTTTTCAAAGAGCAATGTTTTTGTAGAACTAAAAGCAGTTTTTGAAAAATCTCCCCGCCCCCATTTTTGGATTTGTGTTAAAAAACAAAGCTTTTTTGCGTGGGAAGTTGAGAGAAAAATAAATTTTACAAGATGTTCCACCAAAAATGACTGATAGTTTTCAACCAGTTCTCGCTCAGCCCCTTCAGATCCTTGTAAGAAACCTTCATGCACCAAATACCTGAAGCCTTGACTTACTTGGATAACATCATCCACCTCAGCCCTGATAACAGGACCCAGGATACCCAGGTGTTCTTCATATTCCCCTTCAGGCTCCCGAGTTGTAAAGGTACTATCCACATAGCTTCGGAAAATCACTTTTTTGTATATGGTGTTGCCCCTATCATGGCTGGTTCTGTCATTCCTCACTGTGCTGAGGGGAACATGATGGAATTAGAAAAATTATGGAATTAGAACATAATGGAACAAAACATCATGGAATTAGAAAAACTGACATCTTATGATGAAAATTAGAGACCTACACATAAAAACCCCTCAAGATGTAGTCTGAGAAACAGTTACATTTACCGTTGGAATGCTTTGGAGGAAAATGAATCAGCACAAATGTCAGTGATTCACCCTGAAAATGTATGATCCAGGGTATTAAAGTGACTACAAAATGATATCACTACATTCCATTTTTCTCCTCAGTGATTCTACACCAGATTTGCTCAGTCTGTAAATCCTAAAATAGTTTTTCTAACCACCAGTGAGGAAAATTTTCTCTAATATCTGAAAATCCATCTGGGCTATTTATATCTCTTACACCATCATCTATAAGAAACTGAATCAGAACTTAGAGTTTTGGTGAGGCAATAAGAATCCAGCTCCCTCCCCCACAGATATATCGATTCTGGAGAGCTAGTGGAAAAAAAGGATGTAATTAGTTATCAGCTATAATTCAGAGCCGCATGAGGAAGTGATGCTGACAGCTCCGTGAGAAGGTGTCACCTTTGCATATTTGTCATCTGATCACAACCATATTTAAAAATGCAACTGCTCTGTGAAGAAATAGGAGTTTAGTCCCTCAGAGTCACCTAGGTACATTTACACAGCCCACAGCAGACTCGGGCTTGCACTACCGAACTAAAAACAGCTGTGTCGACGTGGCTCAGGCTTTCAAGTCTAGGGATGGGGGTGGGAGTCAGAGACCAAGTGCCAGGCTGTGCTTCAATTTCAAGCACTGTCTACACAGCTATTGTTATAGTGTTAGCACAAGGCCAGGTATGTTGACCTGCACTTGGAAGGCTTGCTGCTGCAGACTGTGTAAATGTACCCTTAGTGGAAAGAGCACTGGAGATCATCTCAAGTGCCTGGGGATCCATCTCTAGATCCTCCAGTGCCTGGGGATCATCTCTTCCTCATGTAGCTCTGAATTATAGCTGATAACCAATTACATCCTTTATTTCCATTAGCTCTCCAGAGCCGATACATCTGTGGGGGAAGGAGCTTGATTCTTATTGTCTCACCAAAACTCTAAGTGCTGATTCAGTTTCTTATGGTTGTAGGTTCTATTCTCAACTCTTCCAAAGACTCAGGGACAGATCCTCAGCTGAGGGAAGTTGTCACAGCACCATTGACTTCAGTGGTGCTGTCCTCATTTATATCAGCAGCTGAGTATCTGCCCTACACAGGGCAAATCATTTCAGTATTTGAGCTTCAGGATTTTTACACATGGAGAACTCAGAGTCCTCTGGGCACTCTTGCAAATACAAATAATGAAGGTGGAGCTTAACCGGGGTCCTACATGGGGAAAGTTGGGAAGGGGGAAATAGACAAGTTTGTCAAGTAGTCTGAAGATACAATTTGAAAAATACACAATTCAGAGACTGAATGTGCTGTAGTGAAACTATTTCCACTCCTGTCCTAAATCACGCAACAATGAAAATTCAGGCTGTGCAAATATTTTTGTGGGTAGCAATTTAGGGGAAAAAAGGCAGATTTTGCACAGAAATATGCAATGACTGGTAATTTTGCATGATTTGATTTGAAATTTCAAATTTCTAAGAGGTTGAATTTCTCTCAGAAAAACCGGATTACAAATTCCTGTTGGGAAATAAAGCCACTTTTTCCAAATCAAAACAAAATGCGAACATCTCAAATTTGGGGTTCTTGTGCAATGGTCCAATCAGTTCTTGATCTCTGCTAAAACTAGCAACAGGGGGTTAATTAGATTCATCTGTAGTGGTGGTGGTTTGCATGATGTGGATACTTATCTGCTGGGAATTGGACTGAGAGCCAAACTACTCATTTTGTACTGGAGACTGAATAAAACTTCAGATGGTGAGAACTATAAGGTCTGAATTTTCGGTGGGGCCTAAGGGTGTAAGGCACCCAGCTCCATTGAGATTCCCTTAGGTTACTTTGAAAAATCTCCACCGAAGTCTGTACCTACCCAAGATGAATTCAAACTGGCAACTTATAGGCTCTCTCTTGACTGAGTCCCAAACCATTCCAGCCACACATACTTAGATACCAAGCTGAGGTATTGATGTGGGCCTCATTACTGTAGTATCTGTGCACCTCCCAATCTTTAATGCATTTATCCCAACAAAAGCACCTGTGAGGTAGGAAAGGACTTTATCTCCATTTTACAGACAGGGAACTGAGGCACAGAGAGACTAAGTGACTTGCCCGAGGTCACACAGGAAGTCTCTGGCAGAGCTGGGAGTTAAACCCAGGTCTCCTGAATTCCAGGCTAGTGCCCTAAAGCACTGGTCCTTCCTTCCTCTTCACCTACTGCATTACAGACTGTTAAATGGAACAGCACTTGTGTGATTAAGAAATCCCCTAATCCTTCAGCAACAGTAGCTTTGCTGTGCGACAGCTATCTGAATCAGTGGCCTGGTATTCAGCAACAGGGTGTGAGGCAACAGAGAGGAAGAATTAGGTCCAACCTTTTCTTTAATCCTCCATAGTCCCAGAAGACCTCTTCGGCTGCAATGTAGTATCTCCTCGTGGTCCCTCTGCTGCGGAGATAATGCACAGCAATCTCATCAGGGTTACGGACATTATTAAGGTTGAATCTGGGGTCCGTTGTATATGGGTCATCGAATTCTACGTATGCATATGAATATGAGTAATCTTCAATTTCCTCACTGTCAGAGCCTCCTGGAACATACTCCTTGTAGTCCCCATTCCCACTAGGAAGCCCTATGATGATGGGCTTAAATTGTCTTGGGGTCAGCGTGTAGTTAGCTCTGCTTGGCAAAACCGTGTGGTTGGCCTCGCTGGGCAATTCTGTATTGTTGGCCTCACAAAGGGACACTGTGTGGTTGGCCTCCCTGGACAATAATGTGCAGTTTTGCTCTCCAAGTACCTTTGGGGGTCTCACACCTCTGGGTGTCAATGAGAGATTACTATACTTTTGATTATGCTTTTTCCTCCTTCGGGTCTTGATGAGAGTCCCAGAGGTACTCAGCGTGCCATTCACATTTCTCTTTTCCCCTTTCAGAGTTGGATGCTTGCTCCTTACTTTCCCATGACCCTTTATAAATGGTGAGTAGCCTTTGAATTTCCCTTGCTTCTTCTTATTCAGGGATACACTCTCTCTTGTAGGCATTGTAGCATTTCTGGAGCAATTCTGTAATTTATCAGTTGCCTGAGCTGAATTTGTCTCCATCCCATAACTCTCCTTCCCAGAGGCCAAATTCCATTTCTCATTCATAATTTTAGATGAAGACTTAATACTCCTTGGCGACAGCTTTCCCAGCATGTCCTTTCCCACCACTGGGCTACGAGTAGGAATTAAGATATCCGATGCATAATCTAGAGTAAAATTTCTTTCTTGTTTATCTTTGGGTAGTTCTAAATCAGAGAGATTGAACATGTTTAACTCATTGTTTTTCACCCTGTGTTCCACAGCAAAAGTCAAGTTATCTGCATGTTTGGGAAATTCAGCATTTTCTTTCTTGGTTTCCTCCTCCTCTTCCTCCTCCACATCCTTGTCTTCAACATATTCATTTGGAAGTTGGTCAGTCCCTAACATATCTGAACTGGAGATATTCTTTGCATGGTGAGGAGAAAGAGGTGCTCTGTCTGAACTGGTGTTGCCAAGAGAAGAAAGACTTTTGTTTTGCTGTATACGATCTAAGAGGGCTCGCATCTTTTTAACGGCGTAAAACGTAGTCTCCAGCTGGTCTCGCCTTTCCCTCTTTCTACTGAAATTGTATTCTCCTCCTGAACTTTCCACTTGCGGTTCCTCTGAACTGAGTGTTGCAGAGGAGGGCGTCATGCTGTCCCCTCTGTCAGGTAACAGTTCTGCTGCATCTTTTGTTTGGGCTTCTTCCCTGGTCCTCAGTAGTTCACCTGCAAGTGTTTTTTCATAATTTCCTGACATCTGACTGTGATTTGCTTCATAGTCACTTTGGTTTCCAGCTTTAGATGCCAAGTCAGGACTTACTGCTGTTGTGGTGACTGGAGGTGAATGTTCTTCTGCTGCCACCGTGTAATTTGTATGGATGGACCCAGCCTCGGTTGGGAGAGGAGCAGTGCTTTGAGTTTCCAAGAGTTCATCAGTGTTCAAGGTATCACTGTTCTCCATGAATGGCGAATCTGAGCCAGGAGCCACATCAGCCCTCTGAGTGCTGGTGCCAAAGTTCTCATCTATGGCCAGAGCAGTAAGATTCTGCATTTCTTCCTGGACCATTGATTTCTTCCCAAATGTCCGAAGTCCCAAACTTGAGGCCAGAAAATCTTGATAATCATAATCATCAGAAGATTGCTGGTTTTTTTCTTCTGTTTCTCCTTCAGTTTGGGGTGAGGTTACAGGCACATTTTTAAGAGTCTTCTCATATGAAAAAACTATGATTTCATACAGGTCATCCTCAGAATAATAATCTATATCTTTTTCACATTTGGCATCTCTAAACCTCAGCGTCATGCCATGGCTCATCTCAGGGGAACCCCAGGATGCAAAAAGCCATGTACCTGCAATTGGAAATAAAAAGTTTACTACATATTACTTGTAGAGCTTAGTATGTACAGCACCCCACAATATTGCTCTGGTCCTTGTTTGGGATTCCTAGGCATAACCGTAGGAATAAATCATGAATACTGAATACAATTGACCCATAAAGTTCACAGACAGATCTGGATCTCAACTTCCCTAAAATTTAGGGTTATTTGGTTTCAGGTTTTTGGTACATCCCATGATAGAAAGGGAGATAAGAGATCAAAACTAGATGGAAACAAGAGGTTTAGATAGGGATCCAAATTTTGGGAGTTTGGGTTATGTGTATAAACCTATGGATGAGAGAATACTGATCATAATAAAAATCCTCAAAGGCATTTTAAACCATTTCAAAATCAGATATGTTACAGTATTTTAAAACCCTCTGGAGGGGGGAAGGTCTTTAATAGGACAGTGAAATTCCACATTTGGACCTCTAGATTGGCCTACATGAGAATAAATAGGCACACTGCACCAGTTGACTCCAGGCTCTTTGCATTTCATGGCATGTCCCACAATAAAACATGGGAGAGATGGACAAAAAATGGCTTTTACCTAAAAAAGATGCCAGGTGTAATTTTCTACCGCCTCTATATTTTAAGTGACAGAATTGCATTGCTTTCCTTACATTATTTCCAAAGTCAGCAAAAATGAGCACATTTTACAAGAACTGGAAAAGAAGGTCTAGGGAGGGAAGGAGGTGATCACATACTAAAACCAAACAATAATGATGGAGAAGTACAAAAGTACAACTTTGGAGATTTCTGTAAAGTCTGATGGAGGTTTCCAGCTTCAAGTAAACATTTCTCCTTTTAAAAAAAAAACCATAATACATAATTAGCCTGTGGAACTCACTGCCAGAAGGTATCGCTAGACCCAGAAGTTAGTAGGATCCAGAGAACTAGCCATTTACATGGACAAGGAGAACATACACAGGTACTTTAAACAGGATAAAAAATTAAGGGATCTAAACCCTTCTTCTTCAAGGCATCAGCCAACCACTGGGATTAGGAAGAATCTTCCATTATAGTCAGGGTATTCCAAAATTGTCTACACCGTGGGATTTCTTCCACCTTTATGTGAAGCATCTGATAGTGGTTACTCTCAGAGACAGGATACTAGAACTAGATGGACCACTGGTTTGATCCAGTCTGATTGTTCCAACATTCTTTCCCTCCTAAATGACTGGTGGGCCAGATCCTGACATGTGATGCAGCCATTTTTCTCAGTAACACCAGTATAATTTGGCCATAAGCCCATTTTAACCAGCCCAGGGTGGTTAACACCAGTGGAAAGCTACATATCCTACAGTAGAATAGAGCAGACGCAGGGGTCCCTACACCATGTGTTTCCTCTGCTGCCAGAGTAAGAGGGAAAAGCTGCTCTTGCTCTGGAAAAGGGACACTGTCAGGACGTTCCTTTCTGAATGCAGAAGGGTGAACAGGGCCCCAATGTATGGCTTTTAGGATTTGGCCTGCTGGTTTAGATGTGGACATTTTTCCGTTTCTATAGATTTTGACAGAGAACTTCAATACTGTGCCTCAAATGACAGATATACAACTAGAGCCACAGTAAGGACTTTTTTGGGGAGTGCTCAAAAGCAAAACAGAATCATCAGTAAGTATAGCATATGCAACAGCACTGCTGTGTCGTGTGCTGCCAGCATACACATACCCCATGTGTATCAACCACTCTTGCTGTAATCTAGGGAAAGATATAGATGGGCTGAAATTTTGTATGCACTTTATACAAAGCTTTTCTATTTTTATGAGTCCTTATGGACTCTAGAAACAAAATCTCTTAGCAGATCATTAAACAAGCACAGCAGTTCTGCCACTTACCAGCGTTGTCCATTTCTACAGTGACCGATTCTCCACTCATGGGGAAAAGATTCAGTACATCTTCATACTTCCCTCGAGACAAAAAAGTGTGACCAGAAAGGCGTACGGACACTACCTCATCCTGGGTGCCAATACTGGAGACATGCCACTGCACAATTTCGTCATGGCAAAATCCCAGGATTTCAGTGCTGTCAGACATGTAGCCATTTATTGCTAAAACAAAGCATAAGATATGCTGTTACAGCACCATAAAGCCTCACCAGCATGCAAGACGGTAAGCCAAATTCATGCTTTCAATGGAGTGACATCAGGGATGGAACTGACACATCTTTGTATCCAGACAGAAAGGTTATTGGCACTCTGATGAAATTGGGCTGCAATCCAGACACCTTCATCTGAAGGGACACCATTAGGTTAAAAAAATCACATATTAAAATAAAATGTCCTTACCTCTGTTCCTAGTCACCCTATGTTGGATTCAGAGTGAAAGAATTCAAATATATAATTGGAGGAAACCCAAGAGGCTAGAGTTGCATCAGCAGTTTCTCTGGCTGCGCTGCTATCCTGTGTGTTACTGGACCACATGCTCTCTCCTGATTCCCTTGTGCTGTGGCCCTGAGGAGGCAGCTTCTAGGAACTACATGCACTGAGGGCCCCCACACGGCTGTGCAGCTGTGCCCCCCTCCCCACTGTCAAATTAACAGACTCACTAACACTTACAAATTGCTTAGTGCCATGCTAATAGCTGCAGCTTGCTCCAAACCCAAAAGCATGCAGTACGAGGCATGCAGCTGCTTGGCTGACTTCTGGAGTCTTCCCAACATCCTTCCCTTTACTTCCCTCCTGATTCCTTCCCCCAACCACCCCAGGGCAAACAGCTGCAGCATCACAGATTGTTCCTGGTCACCACCCCAGGAAGCCTGCCAGCCCCCGCCCACTCTAACCACTCACCCCCTGTATCCATTCCCCTCTGCGAGGCTCCACACAAACATTTACCAGGCCCCCGCTCCTCCCCCACCCAGGTACTCTACCTCTCTCTATCTCCCACAGTCACCGATACCTCCACCCCCCACCTTCCGGGTGCTGCCTCAGTGGACTGCAGTTGGTGGCCCAGAAGCCCATGCAGGGCTGCTGAGACCACTGACACTTCCCCTTCTCGGTTTACATTTGCCCGGCTCATGATGAGCTTGTTTGTGCCTAAGTTGCCCGAACCATGCCCTATGAAATTCTGGAAATAGCAGATCCTTGAAGCCAGAACCAGAACTCTGCTCATTCGTGCTTTCAGCACAATCTCAGGGGCCAGTTTCTGCCACTTGGGAAATCCCCATGCCTGCCTTGCACCTCAGAATAAGCACCCATCTGGGTACTTGTGCTCACACAAGCTTTTGCAAACTTGGGCCTAGTTTCCCACTCACTGTGCATCACGTTAGACCTGTAGAACTTGGGATCATCCCTTTTAACGCTGGAGGGGTTGTTGCAGTACTCCTTGATGTTATCCTCTAAGTACCAACTCTTGTTTTCATCAAACACGGCAAACACGGCCTGCTGCTCTGCATCCGCCTTGTTCTGAAAGACAGCAGACATGGCAGGGTAAGTTTTGCAAGCAGCTAACGGATACATAGTGGGGTATATTAAGGGCCTAATCTCGCCATCCCTCCAGAGGCAACATTTCCATTCAAGTGAACAGAAGCACAGTCCAGTGGTTAGAGAAAGGGACTAGGGTTCCGGACTCCTGGGTTCCATTCCTACCTCTGCAACTGACTCACTGGGTGACACTGGACCAGCTACTTAGCATGGCTGCTATGAGCTGGGCTCCCCCTAGTGGCCCACTTGTTGCTGTATGTGCAGGGGCTGAAGTCACTGCTTCCATTCACTTCTGCGTGGTGTCTGAGCCACTGTCAAAGTAGATTCCTTCCTTTGGCCCCATGGAGGGGAAGTGGAAGAAGAACTCTCCCAGCAACCCCCTTGCAATGCTTCTGGATCCCCAAAGTTTGGGGTTGCCAGACCTAGGTTAAACCTATGATAGACTGGGGTCAGAAGCTATCAGAGACTGGGGTCAGAACTTCCTCCCTGCATACCATCAAACTTTGGGGAAGTTTAGGGTGGTGTCTAGAATCAGGATTTTGCAATTTCTTGTCTTGGCAAACAAAGCACAATGAAAGAAATCACTAGCAGCCTGATCTTTCTAACTGAAAGTCCCAGTGAGCACTCTAAATCTGGGGCCACATATGCCAGCATGCAGCTAAAAACTATCACTGCAAGCAGCCCTTATAGGAAAGTCCTATAGAATTTAATACAAAACTATCCCCTTATTTTAGGTTGTCTGACTCACCCTATAGAATTTAATGTCCCAACTAGTGAGTTCTGTAGAGTGGTTCAAAGAATTTATCCAAAGGATTTCATACCTCATTACATTCTACAGGTTTTTTGACTGACTTCTGAAGAAGCCTAGTGATCTGATCCCAGTTCAGTTCCAGAGGCCTTTTCTCTAAGGGAACAATCAATGAAACCAAATTCCCCTGTAGTTCAAACAACACACATGGACAGGCGCCTCTCTCTCTCTCTCTGTCTCTCAGAGGTTGCAGAAAATGTTCATACCTGCACACCCCTCTTGTCCAGTGCTTCACCTTTACAAATCAGAAGTGGGCCAATCAGTCCAGAGGCTATATCCCTGGTTACATCTACAGCACTGTGATATAATCTCGTTAGACACTGGGCATCCTGTGCGGTGGGCTGATCAGTGTCCACGACACTCCATTTATACGTGTAGGTTTCCCCAGGTTGAACTGCTTTACTCAGGGTGCTGTTGTCTGAAGGAGAAATAAAATAGGAGTTACAAACTTAGAGCCAGATTCCTGGCTGGTGTAAATTGGCATAGCTCCGATGAAGTCAGTGCACCTTCAGGCACTTGAAGTCCAATATGTACTTTGGGCAGGTCTACACTTCAAAAACAACTGAGTACAGGGACCCAGATATAGCATGGTTGTCCCATGTGGCTTACAACAGAGTTCCTGTTTGCAGTGCAGAAAGGAGCTTAACTATGCTCCGTTATTAAGTTACAGCCTTGGACTGTCCAAAGCTCTAGCACAGCCTGGAGACATGCTCTGTGTCCACTGCAGAATGCAAAACGTGTTGTCACTGTGTTTTCTGTCTGCGAAGGTCCCATGTGCTATACAGGAATTATACCACTTACGTTAGAGACTTGTCAATAAAGCTAAATGAATGATGGGTGTAAATCGCTTTTGAAATCCATGGATGAAAGGCACAACAGAAGGACAAAAAAATTATTGAACAAGGACTGTTCATATCTGAGGCAGAAAATTCTACATTTTAATTGTAACAGTGAACTGCACACTGGTGGGAAGGCAGATTTAGAAGGAATTGCCTTGGCTCTAGCCTACGTCGTGGCTAAAACCAGCTCCATTCTATTTCTACAACAAACCTGCTACTCACTACATTCTTCCTTTACCAAACAATCACCCATAAAACAGCATCTAATCAGTTGAAGTTAATGCTGCAGAAATAGAATCAAAGGACTGGAAAGGATCTTGAGAGGTCCGTGCACTCATGGCCGGACTAAGAAATATCTAGACCATCCCGGACAGGTGTTTATCTAACCTGCTCTTAAAAATCTCCAATTAAGGAGATTCCTCAACCTCCCTAGGCAATTTATTCCAGTGCTTAACCACCCTGACAGTTCGGAAGTTTTTCCTAATGTCCAACCTAAACCTCCCTTGCTGCAATTTAAGCCCATTACTTCTTGTCTTAGCCTCAGGGGTTAAGGAGAACAAATTACCTCCCTCCTCCTTGTAACAACCTTTTATGTACTTAAAACTTACGTTCCCCCTCAGTCTTCTCTTCTGCAGACTAAAACCCAATTTTTTCAATCTTCTCTCAGAGCTCATATTTTCTAGACCTTTAATCGTTTTTCTTTTTTTCGCTCTTCTCTGAACTTTCTCCGGTTTGTCCACATTTTTTCTGAAATGTGGTGCCCAGAACTGGACACAATACTCCAGTTGAGGCCAAATCAGTGCAGAGTAGAGCAGAATTACTTCTTGAGTTTTGCTTACAACACTCTTGCTAATACATGCCAGAATGATGTTTGCTTTCTTTTGCAACAGTGTTACAATGTTGACTCATATTTAGCTTTAATCTGGGGGTCACAGTGTATCACCTTTGCACCGTACTCCTTCCTAAGCAGTCATTTCCCATTTTGTATGTGTTCAAGTGATTGTTCCATTCTAAGTGGAGTACTTTGCATTTGTCCTTATTGAATTTCATCCTAATTACTTCAGACCATTTCTCCAGTTTGTCCAGACCATTTTGAATTTTAAATCCTATCCTCTAAAGCACTTGCAACCCCTCCCAGCTTCGTATCATCCACAAACTTTATAAATTTACTCTCTCTGCCGTTTTCTAAATCACTGATGAAGACATTGAACAGAACCAGACCCCACTTGATACGCCCTTCCAGCTTGACTGCAAACCACTGGGAATGCTGCTTGCTGTCTGACTCATACAACGAAGTGCAGTCACATCTCTCTGGTCCTTGAACAAATCCACTGACTCCCCCATTCCTTACAGGAATCAGGAAATAAAGTGTCCCCTCTTCCTTCTTTAAAGCCTTCCATGGGCTGGCTACAGATTATTTCATAGCCCTTAACTTCTGTGTAGTCTCTCATTTGCTTGCCCAGCACTAGCAACCTCACTATCCAAGATTGCGGATACACAGTCTTACCACTGTTGATGACTTTTCCTGCTGCTCTTTCTGTATCTCTCAGCCCCATTTCATTTCAGATCACAGCAGAAAACATTTCTCTCTCTTTTTCCCTTAGCTATGCCTCTTAATATTTCCTAATATTTCTTCTCCTCCATTACCATTTAGCCATGCAAAGACTATGAAGATATAGTACTTGGACTTTCAGAAAGTCTCTGACAAATCCCTAACCAAAGGCAAAGTAAGCAGTCATGGGATAAGAGGGAAGGTCCTCTCCTAGATCCATAACTAATTAAAAGATAGGAAATACAGGGTAGGAATAGAGGGTCAGTTTTCACAGCAGAGAAAGGTAAATAGCAGGTTCCCGCACGGATCTGTATTGGGAAATGTGTTGTTCAACTTATTCATAAATGATCTGGAAAAGAGGGTGAACAGAGAGGTGGCAAAATTTGCAGCTATACAAAAGTACTCAAGACAGTTAAATACAAAACTGACTGTGAATCGTCATTAAGGGATCTCACTAAACTGGGTGACTGGGCACCAAAATGGCAGATGAAATTCAGAGTTGATAAATACAAAATAACGCACATTGGAAAAAAATAATCCCAACTATATATACAAAATGTTGGGGTCTAAATGAGCTGTTTCCACAACAGAAAGATCTAGGAGTCAACATGGATAGTTCTCTGAAAATATCTGCTCCATGTGCAGCAACAGTCAAAAAAGCAAACAGAATGTTAGGACCCATTAGAAAAGGGATAGATATTAAAACAGAAAATATCATACTGCCACTATATAAATCCATGATACGCCCACACATTGAACAGTGCAGTTCTGGTCACCTTGTCTCAAAAAAGATATCTCAGAATTGGAAAAGGTGCAGAGAAGGGCAACAAAAATGATCAGGGGAATGGAACAGCTTCCGTACGAGCCAAGATTAAAAAGACGGGGAGTGCTCAGCTTAGAAAAGGGACAACTAAGTGGCGGGGGGAATATGACAGAGATATGATAAAACCATGACTGGTGCGGAGAAAGTGAATTGGGACCTGTTAGTTATCCCTTCACATAACACAAGAACTAATGGTCACCCGATGAAATTAATAGGCGGCAGGTTTAAAACAAAAGTAAGGAAGTACTTCTTTGCCCAACCCACAGTCAACCTGTGGAACCCATTGTCAGAGGACGTTGCGAGAGCAGAAGTAGAACTGGGTTCAAAAAATAATTAGATAAGAATATGGAGGACAGGTCCATCAATGGCGATTAGCCAAAATGGTCAGGGACCCAACCCCATGCTCCAACTATCAGAAGCTGGGACTGTATGACAGGGGATGGATCACTGGAAATTGCCCTATTCTGTTCATTCCCTCTGAAGCATCTGGTACCGGCCATTGTCAGACAGGATATGAAGCCAGATGGACCTTTGGTCTGACCCAGTATGGCCGTTCTTATGTTACATCAGCGAGACCCTTGGCTGGTGTAAACTGACATGAGCTCATTGAAGTTGAGGACCACGTCCACGCAGGCATTTTTTAAATAATAGTGCTGCTTAGCATATTTACATTTGATTTTTCATCTGTAGATCTCAAAGCACTTTACAAAAGTGGGCACTTATCATAATCCCCATTTTACAGATGGGGAAAACTGAGGCACGGAGAAGAGACGCAACTTTCCCAAAATCACACAGCACGTCAGCGCAGAGCTGGGAACAGAACCCAGGACTCCCACTCCTGTGCCCTAATCAGTTACATGACCTCCTAAAGGCAAAGAGAGACTCTACACAAAGTAAGACTTTCAATATTGTGCAAATGTGAACAGTTTCTGACCTGTGGAATCCAGGGGGTCAGTGGCTCCTTCTGCATCTTTTGAAAGCGTCACTCCATGAAGGTAAATGCTGTAGGGTCGACTGGCCATATTTCTGAACACAATCTACGTAGATATGGAGATGCAGAAAGTTTGAGTTCAGCATTCAGTGAATCCTGGTCTGGGTAAATCCCAGGGAGAGCGAAACTTGCATGATTTCAGCACTGAAAGTGCTCAGGGGAAGAAACGCTCCTTAAAAGAAAAATCTGGGGATATTAAACCAGAAGCTCTACTGCAACATGAACATTTGTGGACCGCACTGATTTGGGATTCCTCTTGTGCTGCCTGGTCTCAGGCGGCTGATGAGAATGCCATCCTCAGGAGCACTTCCCACACGGCCAGGCACACGAAGCCATGGAGAGTGCTAGCCATGGACTGGAATCACGGGGATTCCGTAAAAACAATGAGGAGTCTGTGTGGCACCTTAGAGACTAACCAATTTATTTGGGCATAAGCTTTTGTGGGATAAACCCCACTTCATCAGATGCATGGAGTGGAAAATACAGTAAGCAGGTATAAATATACAGCACATGAAAAGATGGGAGTTGCCTTACCAAGTGCGGGGTAAGGCAACTCCCATCTTTTCATGTGCTGTATATTTTCCACTCCATGCATCTGATGAAGTGGGGTTTATCCCACAAAAGCTTATGCCCAAATAAATTGGTTAGTCTCTAAGGTGCCACACAGACTCCTCGTTGTTTTTACTGATACAGACTTTCCTAGCTTTTACTGATACAGACTTTCCCATCCCTTTCCCAGCTTCTAGGAGCCAAGGAGGACGGAGAGGGAAGAGAAATGCTCGAGGATGGAGCCAGATGGAGAGAGAAGAAACATTGCACTGAATTCAATTCCAGAGCCACAAAATCATCATGGCATTTAAGGATTGTGCGGCTTTGGGATGTATCAATCTGCAATGGCGGCAAGTCCAGGGGACACGCCATTATTATACAGCATAACATCTCAACATCATGCTGTCAGCACCGTGTAGCTCTCTAGCTTCATTTGATGACTTCAATCAAAGTGGCTCTTCAGCTTTCAAGGGTGAGTACCCCTGTCTGAGACAGCTAAACAGTAAGAGGTAGAGATTATGGGTTCCTAAAGTTCAGACACAGATCCGAACTTCCCCAAAGTTCAGGTGTGTTTGGAGTTGAGGGTTTGGACCAACTATTCTAAATATTCTTTACAAAAAGCAAGTGTCAATGCAAAGTTTAGATTGATAAACCCAGCACTCAAAGTCAGGGATGGCAGAGATAAGATTGCAAACTTAATCTTAACTCTGTCCCCTTGTGCTCATACCTTCAAATATGGCCACTCTTTGTATCATTACAGCTTATTTGACAAAGAATACAACACAAGCTCTTTCTTGTTTACAGTAAGTTATTTTGCATTTACAGTAAGTTACACCACAGTACATACAGTCTTTGTATTTGGCCCTCGCCACTTACCTTGATTGTGTCTCTAACCTGAGCTCTGATAACAGGGCCCAGAATTCCCATTTCCTTGGGCCGGGGAGTCTCCAGACGCTTATTGAAGTTGGCATCTTCATACTGCCTGAAAACGGCCTTTTTATACTTCTTCCCAATGAGATTTGAGAAGTTGTCCAAGTACTGAGCTTTATATTGCCTTAAAAAAAAAAAAGCAAAAAGTATCAATAACATCTTCTTAATGATGAGATCCACTAGATCGTAGAATACTCTTCCACGGGAAATGGCAGAAGCCCCTTGCAAGGTTTCAAAGACAGTGGAATTCCCAATGATGGCTAAGAATAGGTAGGGTTCATGAAGTAAGGTGAGAAGTTGTGTTTTAGCCATGAGCTGTGGCTGTTTAGTACCTGAACCCTTTTGAGAAAGGCTGTGGAAGCGTGATAACAGTAAAGGTCAGATTTATTCCCCTCACTCTCTTCCTTTCCTTCTCCCCTCAATCCTCCCTCTCCCCTGCTGCATCCTGGGAATTGTAATTCCTGAACTCAAAGCTACAGGAGCCAGCTAGTAAGAAATTTAGAAAGACACACTGGGATAGCTATCTGCATCTAACTAGATGCAACACACCTTTCCCCTTTAGAATAACCATTGTAAAACTTCAGTCACTTCCAGACCATCACTTGAGTCCAGTAACAAAGTCTTCCAATCTTTCAGGCAGTCTCCTTTGTCTCACACTTCTCCTAATACCCAGAGAGGCAGAAACAAGACCGGGTAGTGGAGCAATTCCTACTACTATAAATTGTCCATCATTATTATTGGTGTCATCAGCATTCTCTGGTCCAAGGTGGAAATCAGCATTCTCCTCTTCAGCTGCTGGCTGATGAACTGCGGACAGTCTTGAAGTGTTTTATTTCTTTTGATTTATTAATCCAGCAGAATCTTCTCATATTTCTATTATCTGCAAAGGAAAGGAATATCTTGAACGTTCTTTTTTGTCTTTGTATGACAGCTTCACACAAATAAGAGCTCCAATTTCAAATTTGTGAGGTTTAGCACCTTACAATACACACACTGCTTATATTTCTCCTGTTTGTTGTTAACACATTCACAAATTGTTTCATCAGAAGGTTTGGTTGAAAAAAGGAGAACATGTAAGCCCCTGACAGGTAGTAAGTCATTTACCAGCCTTGTGTCCTCTTAACAGTTCAAAGGGTAATGCTCCTGGTGTTGAATGTGGAGTGGTCTCATAAGCAAACAGTGTTTCATGTAAAGCTTCTTTCCCTGGTCTCACTTGAAAACTAGTAAGTTGCAAACTTTCTTTCACCAGTCTGTTCATTCTCTCAAGTAGACCACTAGCTCTTGGATGGTATAAAGAAAATGTTTTGTGTTTGATACCATTGTAAATGAGGTAGCGTTGCATTTCAGCAGAAGTTATTTGCATTCCATTGTCAGTTACCAATTCCTTGGGAAATCCTTCTTGGGCAAAAACTCATGACGTTAACTTATTTACTATTTCAGCTGAAGCTTTCCAGTGAATGTAATTTCTGGCCAATCTGAATGATAGTTTACCATACTAGGACAAACCTCTGTGTAACAGGCTGATCTTCAAATGCTCCCCATTAGGTCAGGAGCCGGTTTCTCTCATGAACAATTGGGATAACGAACTGGTGTGAGAAGGAGGCTGAAGGTTTTCTGTGACTTATCACTTCTAGCACAAGCCGTGCAAGTCTTGATTATTTCCTCAACTTGCTTGTCCATCCCTGGCCACCAGAAGTCTTATCGCAGTTGTCTTTTGGTTAGACTCATCCCCATATGTCCTCCATCTGCCAGGTCAATTAATCGTTGTCTCACAAGTGTAGGCACAACAAGATGGTCAATTCTCAAAACCCATTCATTTACAAAGGACAGCTCACGTGATACATGTCTATAGATAGCTCCGAGTGTTCTGGTGTCATTGTCATGTAAGACCATCCATTGACTATGTAAGTCTTTAGGTCCTTGTGATGGGGTGTGCTCCCCACACTGAAACTGCAAGAGTTGCATTAGGTCAGGTGGGCCCAATCAGCTAATTAGGTTCAAAAGGGGAGCTTTGGGGTGGAGGCAGCTAACAGAGAGAAGCTCACTTGTGAGAGAGAGGCAAGGCTTCTACAGAATACAGGGAATTAGCAGGGAGATATTGCAGTCACTTCTGCAAGAAGAGAGATGTGGCTGGGGCTACAGAGGCAGTAGCCTCGGGTTACTCCCTGGGAGGAGGGAGTGAAGAGACTGGCAAACCCAGAGGATGGGGGCAGGCTAGGAGGTATGGAAGCGGCTCAGGGAAAGGCAGCAAGTTGCAGGGAACTGATCTTGGCTGTTGTGTAGAGGGTCCCTGAGCCGGAACCTGAAGTAAAGGATGGGCCCAGGTTCCCCCACTGCAGGAGTGGCACCGTGAGCTAATGAAGCGGAAGACTGCTGGAGAGCAGGAACATTGATACACTCCAGCGCCTAGAAGGGGAAACCACAGTAGTCATCTAGCCAGAGGGCTGAGTCACAAAGAGGATGCTGCAGCTCCTGGAAGTGAGAGGGGGGCTGCAGAGGAGAAACGGACAGGGTGTAATTGCTGGGAGGGGCATCGGCCTGACTGAGCTAATCTCCAGGACAGCCACAAAATGGCGCCATCCGGCAGTGAGTACAGCAACCCCATCACAGTCCTGAACTACCTTGTCTTCTCTCATGGCTGTTACCCACTCTGAGATTGAGTTGTAGCAGAGATTTGTGCAAGGACAATCTCTTCATCATCTTTCTCTATTGCACCCTCATGGTAAGATATGAGCAGGCGAGACGGAATCTGCAGTGGTGTTTTTGACTCCTGGAAGATACACTGTCAGCAAATCAAAGTCCTTTAGTTTGATGACCCATTTGGCAATTCTTGGAGTTGCTTTTCCAGAACCTCATGTGATGAATAAAGGTGAGAGAGGTTTATGATCAGATCTTAAGATAAATCTCCCACCACCCCATAAGTAAGTTCTGATGTGTCTTACTGCCCAGAAACATGCCAGAACTTCTTTCGCAGAGACAGAATCAGATTTTTCAGAATCAGTCAGGGCTCTGGAGGCAAATGCAATAGTGACTCCTGTCCATTTTTTAGCTGAGTCAAGACAGCACCAAGACCTTACTCACAAGCTTCTCTTGTGACAATTGTTTGTTTCACAGAATCAAAGGGTCTTAAAACCGGGATGGTGGACAGTGCATATTTGATCTTGTTAAAGCTGTTCTTGTACACGTCAACCCATTCAAACCTTACATGTCCTTTTTTAGGAGATGACTCAGCAGAACTACTTTCAGAGCAAACTTCTTTACAAACTTTGAATGGTATTTGCATAATCCAAAGGAGGACTGAAGTTTGTGCTTTTTGTCAGGCTGTGGTGCATCACAAATGGTTTTCACTAGGTCTGGTTTTGGTTGTATGCCGTTCTGAGAGATTCTATGCCCTAGACATGTCACTGAGTTGGTATGGAGTTGACATTTCTTCTTGCTAATGGTAAATCTGTATCCAAGTTTTTCTAGAACCGTTTTTAGCATGCCATCATGTTCAGATTCATCTTTGCCATTCACTAGAATGTCATTTTGAAAGTAAGTAACACGCATTCTCTCGCCAAAGATTGCAGGCATCATTCTCTGGAATACTGGTGCTACAGAGGCCTTTTGAATTGGAAAAAACATTCTGCAGTGATGAAAGCTGTGTACATGTGGGATTTTTCCATTAAGGGGATCTGGTGGTAAGCCGAGCATAAATCAAGAGTCATAAAGACTCTTGCCTCCTTTAAGGTGAGCAGCATTTCACTGATGTTGGATAGAGGATGACAATACACAACTATGTTGGAATTTAGATCTCTCAAGTCCACATACATGTGGATAGCACCATCAGACTTCCTGGTGAGAATGATAGGAGAAACCCATTCTGATGAATCAACTGGTTCAATTATATCTGCTTTGCGTCATTTCAGCATCTCCTCCTTGAGTGGTTGTCTCACTGCAACTGGTATGTTTTGCATTTTATGTTGCACAGGAACCACATTATATTGTAGCTGGCACTTGTGCTTGAACCTTTTTGCAACCCCTGCAGTGTCTGTGAAAACTTCTGGAAAGTCAGATTCCCATGACCCAAGTGATCTGCTTGTAGATATCTAAGTTTCTACAGATGGATCGGAGCTGTTCTTGACCAGCCTCTTCTCCCCACGATCCAGGAAATCTAATACCTCCTGTGTCGTACAGGCAGGAGTGTGTCTGCAACATGTAGCCAGCATGGTCAGCTAGGCAATTGCTAGGTGAGCTCTCCAAGCTGGGCAACCAGGAAATGGAATTCCAAAAATTCATGGGGCTTTTAAGGGGAGGGGCAGCTTCCTGCATACCTGCAGCAGAGTTCAAAGCAGAGAGAGATCAAAGGAGGGACATTGTGGGACACCTCCCGGAGGCCACTAAGTTGATGTAAGTAACGCAGTGTCTACACTGACACTGCATCAACCTAACTACATCAATCCTGATTCTACGCTGCACATGGAGGTGGAGTTTAGTTGGCAGAGTGGGGCAGCTATGTCGGCGGGATTGGAATTTAAGGGTTGACACTTCCATAGTTAGGTCACCGTAAGATGCCTTGCATTGACCTAACTCTGTAATGTAGACCAGGCCTAACTTGACGCTCTGGCACTGAGAGTGAAATATCTGTGCCTTGGGGTCATCTGACCTGGGCCCTGCCAGGGATAGGTTGTGTGAATTTGTCAATTTAACAGATGAAATGATCAGAGATCAAATTGTCATGAAGACAACAAGTTCCCCCAAGATTTGTGAACAACTCCTCATGATAAAAGGCCTTACCTTGGAGAAAACCATAGAAGCTGCCTGATGAGTGAAAAGCACCATCCACTGTGTTAAGTTGCTTTCTGCAACACCAGATGTCTTCCAGCCAGCAGGTTAAGACAGTCTGATACAAGACTGCAACCTGCAAAACTCCTAAATCTACATCCTTTATTCCCAACCAACTCTACACTGTGCTATTTGCCAACTCCCAACCTGAATTACATGCTTCAGACATCCACCATAGCCTCTGGGGTGTCTCCCACCCCCATCAGTGACTATTTTACAGCTACCATAGAGTACAAAAGCTGTAAACCCAAGGGGGGAAAAAAAAAATCTATGTAGCTCAAAAGAGAGTTTCTATTTTAGGATGGAATTATCAAAGGGGGCTTCAAATGATATTAGATCTGAACAGTACAGAACATATTCTGCAAACTGAGGAAAAAAGGACTACAACAGGGACCTGCAGCAGTGCTGCGTGAAAGCCAAGGAGCTGCAGCAGGCGTACCAGAAGGCAAGGGAGGCCAACAATTGCTCTGGTGTGGAGCTGCAGACCTGCCACTTTTACAAAGAGCTGCATGCTATCCTCGATGGAGAACCTACCACCACCTCTCCCAAGAGCCCTGTGGATTCTTTGGAGGAACCTGAGTCTCAGGCCCTCTGCTGTGAACAGCGAGGAGGAGGAGGAGGAGTATGGGGACAGGCAACCAAGATATCCAGTGGTGCAGCAAGTCAGGACATATTTTTGAGTCCTGCGCAGTCCAACTAGTCCCTACAGTCCAAAATAAGTGAGCCTGATGCAGGGGAAGGAATTTCTCGTAAGTATGCAGTTTGCTTTGAAATTGCAGGGATGGAAGGCCCAAAGTTGCAGGACACATCTGTTGATTTACTCTTTTTTTACTGATGCTAGGTAAGGTAGTGAAACAACCAACAGAGGTAGAGTTGCTATCTGCTTTTCATCCCCCTCTAGAGTTAGGCAGAGGGTCCCTGCAGTTTGTGCTCTCCAGGATGTCCTATGCATCCTCCATAGAGATCATGAGGAAACTTCTCGGGATGTAGTGTGCAGTTCTCAGCCAAAGGTTTCTGGGGAGGGCTTCCTTATTTCTTCTGCTGTGGTAGGACACTTTCCTACACCACTAAGCCCTGGTCTACACTACTAGTTAAGGTTGAATTTAGCAGCGTTAGGTCAATTTAACCCTGCACCCGTCCACACGACCAAGCCTGTTTTGTTGATTTAATGGGCTTTTAAAATCGATTTCTGTACTCCTCCCCAGCGAGGGGTTTAGTGCTAAAATCGACCTTGCTGGGTCGAATTTGGGGTAGTGTGGACACAATTTGACAGTATTGGCCCCCGGGAGCTATCCCAGAGTGCTCCATTGTGACCGCTGTGGACAGCACTCTCAACTCAGATGCACTGGCCAGGTAGACAGGAAAAGCCCTGGGAACTTTTGAATTTAATTTCCTATTTGGCCAGCATGGCGAGCTCATCAGCACAGGTGACCATGGAGTCCCAGAATCGCAAAAGAGCTCCAGCATGGACCGAATGGGAGGTACTGGATCTGATCACTGTATGGGGAGAAGAATCCGTGCTATCAGAACTACGTTCCAAAAGACGAAATGCCGATATATTTGCCAAAATCTCCAAGGGCATGATGGACAGAGGCTATAACAGGGACACACAGCAGTGTCACATGAAAGTTAAGGAGCTGAGCAAGCCTACCAAAAAACAAAGGATGCAAATAGTCGCTCCAGGTCAGAGCCCCATACATGTTGCTTCTATGATGAGTTGCATGCAATTCTAGTGGGGGCCCCTACCACTACCCCAAGGGGGGAGTCTCACGCAACAGGGATGAGGATTTTGTGGATGAGGAAGATGATGAGGATGAGGAGGAGGAGGTTGAGGATAACGCACAGCAGCCAAGCGAAGACTCCCTTCTCCCTGGCAGCCAGGAACTGTTCGTCACCCTGGAGCCAATACCCTCCCAACACTCCAAAGGCAGGCTCCCGGACCATGAAGCCAGAGAAGGCACCTCTGGTGAGTGTACCTTTGTAAATATAATACAGGGTTTAAAAGCAAGTGTGTTTAATGATTAATTTGCCCTGAAACTTGGGATGCATTTGCACCCAGTATAGCTACTGGAAAAGTCTGTTAACGTGTCTGGGGATGGAGCGGAAATCCTCCAGGGACATCTCCATGAACCTCTCCTGGAGGTACTCTAAAAGCCTTTGCCACGCTGTGTGGGGAGGCCTGTTCATGCTGAGCTGTCCGTGTTTGGCTGAGAGGGATCTTCCCTGATGTAAGCCACGTGGTAGGGTGTGTGTGTGTGAAGCACATGTGCTATGTAATGTGAATCACTTGATTCAGTGTGAAATAGTCTTCCCTTTGTTCTCTAAAATGTATTTCTTTTCCTCCTGCAGCTGCAAATTTTTCTACGCTCCCCCTATCATCTCCACCCCAGAGGCTAGTGCAGGTTAGAAGGCGAAAGAAACGCACTCGCCATGACATGTTCTCAGAGTTCATATAGTCCTCCCGCACTGAAAGAGCCCAGCAGAATGCGTGAAGGCACACAATGGCAGAGTCCAGGAAACCGTTAAATGAACGTGATGACAGGAGGCAGGATGCAACGCTGAGCCTAATGGGGGAGCAAACTGACATGCTCAGGTATCTGGTGGAGCTGCAGGAAAGGCAGCAGGAGCACAGACCACTGCTGCAGCCCTTGTATAACCACCTGCCCTCCTCCCCAAGCTCCATATCCTCTTCACCCAGATGCCAAGAACGCGGGGGGTGGGGGGGGGTACGGGCACCCAGCCACTCCACCCCAGAGGATTGCCCAAGCAACAGAAGGCTGGCATTCAATAAGTTTTGAACTGTAGTGTGGCCTTGTCCTTCCTGCCTCCCCTCATCCACCACCCCACCCAGTGCTTCCCTCCTCACCCACCCCTCCTGGGCTACCTTGCGAGTTTTCCCCCTGTTTGTACGATGAATTAATAAAGAATGCATGATTTTGAAACAATAATGACTTTATTGCCTCTGAAAGCAGTGATTGAAGGGGGGAGGTCGGTTGGCTTACAGGGAAGTAGAGTCAACCAAGGGGGTGGGTTTTCATCAAGGAGAAACAAACAGAACTGTCACACCGTAGCCTGGCCAGGTTTTCAAAGCTTCTCTGATGCACAGCGTGCCTAGCTGTGCTCTTCTAATCGCCCTAGTGTCTGGCTGTGCACAATCGGCCACCGGACAATTTGCCTCAACCTCCCACCCCGCCATAAACGTCTCCCCCTTACTCTCTCAGGTATTATGGAGCACACAGCAAGCAGCAACAACAATAGGAATGTTGGTTGTGCTGAGGTATAACCTAGTCAGCAAACAGCACCAGCGAGCTTTTAAACATCCAAAGGCACATTCTACCACCATTCTGCACTTGCTCAGCCTATAGTTGAACTGCTCCTTACTACTGTCCAGGCTGCCTGTGTACGGCTTCATGAGCCATGGGAGCAAGGGGTAGGCTGGGTCCCCAAGGATAACTATTGGCATTTCAACATCCGCAATGGTAATTTTCTGGTCTGGAAAGTAAGTCCCTTCTTGCAACTGCTCAAACAGCCCTGAGTTCCTGAAGATGCAAGCGTCATGCACCTTTCCTGGCCATCCCACGTTGATGTCAGTGAAACATCTCTTGTGATCCACCAGCGCTTGCAGCACCATTGAGAAGTACCCCTTGCGGCTTACATACTGGTGGGCATGGTGGGCCAGTGTCAAGATAGGGATATGCGTTCCATCTATCGCCCCAGCAGAGTTAGGGAACCCCATTGCAGCAAAGCCATCCACTATGACCTGCACATTTCCCAGAGTCACTTCCCTTGATAGCAGAACATCAGTGATTGCATTGGCTACGTGGATCTCAGCAACCCCCACAGTAGATTTACCCACTCCAAATTAATTCCCTACTGACCGGTAGCAGTCAGGCATTACAAGCTTCCACAGGGCTATTGCCACTCACTTCTCAACTGTCAGGGCAGCTCTCATCTTGGTATTCCTGTGCTTCAGGGCGGGGGAAAGCAACTCACAAAGTCCAAGGAAAGTGGCCTTACATGTGCGAAAGTTTCGCAGCCACTGTGAATCATCCCATACTTGCAACACTATGCGGTCCCACCAGTCTGTGCTTGTTTCCTAGGCCCAGAATCGGCGTTCCATGGCAGGAACTTGCCACATTACCACCATGATGTCCAAATTGCCAGGGACCGTGCTTTGAGAGAAGTCTGTGTCCATGTCCTCATCACGCTCATCACCGTACTGCCATCGCCTCCTCGCCTGCTTTTGCAGGTTCTGCACATACTGCAGGATAACGTGCGAGGTGTTTACAATGCTCACAACAGCAGTGGTGAGCTGAGCGGGCTCCATGCTTGCCGTGGTATGGCGTCTGCAGAAGAGCAGAGTTGCAGCGGAAGTGGTGGATGAGGACTGATGCCACAAGAATAGATATTTATACAGAACGACGAGACGACCTGCAAGGTGGATTCATGGCACCAGGAGAGCAGAGTTGCAGCGGAAGCAGTGGATGATGATGACGGTTAGCAGTCCTACTGCACCGTCTGCTGACGGCAGTATGTCGTCTGCATGGAAAAAAGGTGCGAAACGATTGTCTGCCATTGCTTTCACGGAGGGAGGGGCGACTGACGACATGTACCCAAAACCACCCGCGACAATGTTTTTGCCCTATCAGGCATTGGGAGCTCAACCAAGAATTCCAATGGGCAGCGGAGACTGCGGGAACTGTGGGATAGCTACCCACAGTGCAACACTCCGAAAGTTGACACTACCCAGTACGCTACGGTACTGTGGACGCACTCCGCCAACTTAATGCGCTTACTGGAGACACACACAATCGACTGTATAAAATCGCTTCCTAAAAATCGACTTCTATACATTTGACCTAATTTTGTAATATAGACATACCCTCAGCGATTACTTCAACCAGAACCATTGCAGCACACGGACAGGCAGCATACGTCCCTGGTTTGCAGCCAGATACCTGCAGGATCTGTTCCCTTCCAGCCTCCATTACCCTCAAGAGTAAGATATCAGCTAAAATCACCACCGCCTGTGGAAAACAGTGCCAGTATTCTATTCAATTGCCCTAGATGCACACACTCATGCCCGTGAGCTATCCCCATCTTCCCCCCCCAACCCTTCCCTTCATGGTTGTACTCATGATGACTGGACTGCAGCCAGTATCGATCACAAGGAGAAATGAGAATCTAGTGCTTGCAACTTGTGTGGATGAAGGGGAGTGAGTTCAGTTTACCAAGTTTCCATTTATCTTGTGAATACACTCACAGTAGTACCTCTGTGCATTGTACCCTTTGCAGTTGGAAATGTGGCTTGGGGGGGGGGGTGTCTCTCCATCCACACTAGTAGAGTGGCTCAGCCAGATAAGGAGGAGAAGGAAGAAGAGGGATGGCATATTCCAAGAGATCCTGCAAGCCTCTGCTGCTTCGGATACCAAGCACGGGGCTTGGATGTTCACCCTTGAGGACAGCAGGCCAAGGATAGAGCGGAGAGGAGAAAGGTGCAGGAAAAGGACAGAGATGTGCAGCAGGAGATGCTAGCGCTTCTCAAGCAGCAAACAGACATGCTGCAGACTCTTGTTGAGCTTCAGGTTCAACCATCTTGTGCTCGCCTCCTTCTGCAGCCCAAAGAGAACTGCATTCTGGGACCTCTGGGGCCACTGCACTATCCCTACCACACCACCCTGGACAATCACAGCTGCAAATACACTGACCTGTGTATGTGGAAACTTGTTGGATTTCCCAACTCCAAACTGAGTCCCAACTGATCAGTAGCAGTCGGGCATTGCAAGTTTCCACAGTGCAATTACCACTCACTTCTCCACTCTCAGTGCAGATCTCATTTTGGTGTTGCTGCGCAGGAGGGCTGGGGTGAGTTCAGCACATAGATCCAAGAACATCCGAAAATTCTGCAGCCACTGCTCATCTTCCCAAACCTGACGTGATCCCACCCGTCAATGCTTCTTTCTCCGGCCCAGCTCCAGCTCCATCATGAATGCCGTCAACAACTTTGAATTGTTTCTTTCTATGTCCCAGAGCAAATCTAGCTTCCGAGAAATTGTCACGTTCCCTGCAGCAAATCTGGCGGCTCTGCAAATACTGCAGGACCAGGCATGCCATTCTCACAACACTCATCACATCAGTGCAGAGCTGTGCAGGATCCATGCTTCTGACACAGATAATGGACAGCCAGGAGGGATGCACAGGTTTGTGGGGATTTTGAGAAGAGGCGTGGAACGTTATGGGATGCAGATGAAATTATGGGATGGAGAACACTGCATTATGGGACGTTGAAATCATGTTCCTAGTCACCCCTGCGCGACTCGTTTTGCATCGATACAAGTGCTGCTAGTGAGAATGCGCACCGCCGACAAAAACAGTGCAGTGTGGACACGCAAAACTGATGTAATTACTGCAGTGGCTGTATGCTGATGTAACTTAGGTCGACATCATTTTGTCGCATAGACATGGCCTTTGTCTGCACAACAGCACCACTCGCCTAGGAAACCTCCTGCTGCCTTGCAGTGTCAGACTCCCTAGGCTTCCAGGATCTGCAACACTATGCGGTTCCACCAGTCTGTGCTTGTTTGCTGGGCCCAGAATTGGCGTTCCACTGTATCAACCAGCCCCACTGCCACCATGATGTCCCAATTGCCACAGCCCATGCTTTCAGGAATGTCTGTGTCCATGTCCTCATCACAATCATCCTCGTGCTGGTGTCTCTTAGCCTGGTTCTGTACATACTCCAAGATAATGCGCGAGGTGTTTACAATGCTCACAACAGCAGCGGTGAGCTGAGTGGGCTCCATGCTTGCCGTGGTATGGCATCAGCATGGGTAACCCAGGAAAAAAGGGGCAAAACGATTGTCTGCCGTTGCTTTCAAGGAGGGAGGGGGGGCGACTGACGACATGTACCCAAAACCACTCTTGACAATGTTTTAGCCCCATCAGGCACTGGGAGCTTAACCCAGAATTCCAATGGGCAGCAGAGACTGTGGGAACTGTGGGATAGGTACCCACAGTTCACCGCTCCGTAAGTCGATCCTAGTCACGGTATTGAGGATGCACTCCACCGACTTAGTACACTTGGTGGGGACATACACAATCGACTGTATAAAATTGATTTCTAAAAATCGACTTCTATAAAATTGACCTAATTTTGTAGTGTAGACATACCCTAGGACTTCTACATAGTGCATTCCATAAATACCATGCAACCCTGCCTCTAATATTCCTCCTCTTCTACAAGATTGAGTTCCTGTGAAAAATATGCAGAAGGAGTTCTTAAGGGCTAGGACTTTACATTATATAGCGCATTTCCTAAGCCGCCTCAAGTTAACATTCATCAGCACAGTATAGTTCACCGTTTTACCTATCAATGGTCTCTGGAATTTCTGGAGCATAATCCCAGGTGACTTCTTCCGCAGCAATGAAATATTCCCAGTCCTTAATCATACGCAATTCCTTAAAGGATAATTTCTTCTTGAACACGTCTTTCCCCGCACATTCTGTTATGTTGAGGTAACCGTGCATTCCAGCTGGTTGAAGAGAGACACAGTACAATGGTTACTGTTAGTCCTATGAACACGGCATTCCTACAGCCCATCAGCTCAGGATGCATGAAAACATTCACTCATTGACCTGAGTCTATTCGGGTTGAAAAAAAAAAAGAAGAGTTCAGGCATTAAGGGTGGTATTTTCAAAGGGGCTTGTGGGAGTCACTGAGAGCTCAGCAACTAACTCGCATAGCCTCCCTTGAAAATACCAGCCTAACTGACAGCAAGAACTGCCCCTTTTCTGTTAAATGAGCCCTCCAACCTTTCACAAGAGGGAATCCACTGATCCATTACAACAGAGATCTGTTCACTCCAGGGGGAAACTAACATCCACTGTTAAAGATGAGCAGAAAAGATTTTTTGCTTACTGAACTGCAAAAGTTCTCTGTTTCTCCTGAAAAAGCTGGTCAATCTCCAGGATTTTTTTATAATGAGGCTCATCTGAGCACTTTCCAGAGAGTTAAAAACTAAGTTATATTCATTGTTGCCCTCTAGCCCCTTTGCAGAAGTCATCCTAATAAGCCCCATCTTGCAACCCTAATTTAAACAAAATGCCCTGTTTCCACCGATTTCCTAGGATGATCCCAAATGCGTTAGCCACCACATTTGACAAACTTAGCAGCACTTTAGGAGATAAGGAGGAAGAGACAAGAATGACACTCTAACTGTATAACTGCCACCTGAACAGATGTTCCCTTGCCTTGCAGATGCTTCTGGACAAGAGAAGATATCAGCCACCTTCCTTTCTGGCTCACGGTCATGTTTGCTGTGGTCGATGCACCTCCCACAAGGCTGATGGTCGAGACCTTGCGACGATTTTGTTCCAGGACTTGCCCATTGAAATGGATGGAGAAAATCTCTGGTTTGGAGCTCATTCCTATCAAATGCCAGCTAATGTTATCGTATGTGCAAGCTCCTAGGTCTGAAACAAAACAGCAGGGTTCAGAACACAGGTGAATCATCCCAGAATGGTTCACTAATTCCCACTGGTAGGTGAAAAGTGAATACCCACTCTGCACTTTTAATAAAGTCTCTCTGATATCTCAATGGCCATGTCTAGGATGGATACTGTATAGGCCATGGGTGGGATTTTCAAAAGTACTTAAGTGGATTAGGAGTCTAAATCCCATTGAAGCCAATGGGAGTTGAGTGCCTAACTCACGTAGGTGCTTTTGAAAAACCTCACTCCTTATCCAGTGGGTGGCAGGAAGAGATTTAATTGTCTCTCTGCACAAACAGCCACGCCCTTGGAAGCCATGTGCGCTTGGCACCAAGGGCAGACTGCAGGGGAAAGCGGTGGTGGTTGGGAGCGCACACATGCTCCCTTGTGGAACCAGATGCTCAACGTAAGGTTATACACGGGTCTGTGCCACTCTACTCCTTCTGTTTGCTTTCTACAGCCCTCTAGTGTATGCTGCAGTGAGGAGTAATACACAGTTTGTGGACTCTGGCTGGACACCACGAGTACGTACGGTACCTGGCAACGTCCCATTAGCGTAACCATTAATCGTGTACAGGAGAGAGGTTGATTTTTGCCAGCTTTTGCTTTCATCGAACACAGCAAACATCAACACATATTCTTTGTCAAACAGCTTCTGTGTCCCATCTTTCTTCAGGCTTCCTGTGGGAGGAAACAAGAGGTATCAGATAAAGACAAAAATAAAAGCAGCTCACATCAACTAAAAGGCATCCAGATCTATTCCATGAGCTTTCCGCACGTGCCAGCTGCACCTGGGCACATAGGACGTCTTTTCAAAATGTGCTTGAGGTGAATTTAGTTCTGGGGAAAAGTGCTGGATTGGCAGCTTTGGAGACTGAAAGCCTCTAGCATCCACAGAACAGGTTCAGCAGAGGGAGCATTTTTAATATGGGCAAAACAAAATGTTTCTTCCTAGCCTCCTTCTCAGAAACAGTTGAACAGTTTTGGGTACAACTTTCCAAAATAATTCCATCTGAGGCAGACACCTGGAATGGTAAATTCCAGCCTGAACAGTTAAAGTTTCACGAAGTTATAAGCAATTGAAGTTGGGGGTCTCAAAATGGGAAAGGTCAGGCAACTTTAATATAAAGCGGTGTTACCAGCCCTGCCTACAATTAGAATTATTCCAGAAACTAGTGTGCATTACAGCTAGTCCAGAACACTGTAACCTCGAGCCCTAAAATAAAGACAGAGGAAACAAAATCAGTTTCCTCTAAACTGCCTGCCCAGAAACATGAGAAGGGAAGAGGGAAATGAAATGCCTTCTCACATTATGATACAATCTTCAAGCTTGATTTTTATGTTTTTTTGTTTTTATCATTACCAGAACAGAAAGCAACACTATCAGAATGTGCTAGGCCACTGAAACAGTAGACCAGCCGACATTTTATAGCTTTTGTCTACCCACAGCATTTTGGTTACCTTTTTTACATATAAGCAATGCTCCAATCAGACCAGAGTTAAAGTCCACCACCATGTTCTCATGTGAGTAATAGATATAGGTGAGACAGGGAGGGTCGGCTTCTTTAGGCCCAATTTCTGCAGTGATCTCCCATGTGTATTTATACACCAGGCCTGGAGGCACAGCATCGTCCAGTTTTTCAAAAGAAGATGTTCGGTCAGCATACAGGGAACCTGCATAGGTAGAAGTCGAGAGAGGGAGGTAGAGGTGGCATTGAGGGAGGGAGGGACTGATGAACGTGTGAACAGGGTTTTTACTACCATTGCCACCCATACACAGAGAGCTTGATTCTTCTCTCACCTGCACCAGCTTTACAATGGTGTAACTCCATTCACTTCAGCAGAGTTACTCCCGATTCTCACTGGTGTCCCTGAGAGCAGAATCAAGACCAGTAGTCGGTTTCATTTACCCAGGCTGATGTGGTGGGGGAGCATAGTACAACTGCTCAGCCTCTCCATGGTTGGAGTCAGGAGTGATTGAGAAGGTACTAGCTGCCCAATTCACCAGCTCTCCACTGATCCTGGTCCAGCCTCCCTCCATAACACTGGCCCTGTAGGAGCTACTGCAGCCTTCCGACTTTTGTGCATTACAAATCTGAATGGTGATAACATTGCATTTATGTATTTAATTTGTTTGCATTGTCTACAGCCAATAAATATGTTCACTTAACAAGAAGGCTTCCTGGAGGTTATCAAAATTCTAGCTGCAAATAAGATGAGAAATCAGTGAAATATCAACCTGAACCATCATCAAACAGAATCGGAGATTTTCAGTGACATGTGATCGTTCCTCAACACAGAGCTCGACTCTGCTCCCACTCAGCTGAGAGCAAAACTCCTCTTGGGCTCACCATACGAACAAGGCATTAAAGAAAACCTCAGAGAGCTCTCCCGACAAACTGATTAATAGCAAGGAACAAGATCATCTAGAACTGGGGGGTGGGGTGGAGGAAGGGTGGGCTGGGAAATCTTGGACGTTTTTGCAAAAAATGTATTCACACAGTTTGAAATTTCAACATCTGAAAAAATCCCAACCCCCTCGAGAGTTGCTGAAAAGGGAGAACATTTTTCCAGATATTGTTTCGAGATTCAAAACATTTCAACCACCTATGACATCATCAACCCTAATGCAATTAAATATTTGCAAGCTGACAGCCCACGTGCAGTCACTGAAACCAGTGCAAAGGGAGTGTAAAATGCTACCATTCTGACATGGAAGTGCTTTACATTCACTTTGCACTGGTGAAAATGAGACACAAAGTGCAAATTGGGCGCATATTCAGTAATAACGAACCCATTACCAATGGTGGCAAATACCTTGAACTCTAAAGCCTTGGAACTGAAAGAATATAAAGACATTTTCTTTAACACACACATTTAAACATTTACTGTATGGGAGGATAGTTCCCAATCTTTACTGTATGGGAGGATAGTTCCCAATCTTTAGGGTAAGGTTCTTTCTGAAAACTGTAGCTGTTTGGAGTAAACAGCGTGTGAGGAGGCAGGACAATGTTGTGCAGTTCATTTAGTGCATAAACAGCCACAGACTAGATTCAAAGGTCACAGGTCATCAGTCTTTGGGGGATTTTCTGAGCATTTCCTCCCTCTCCACTCTATTTTCTACCCCCTTGTTGCACTTGCAGCTCTATGCAATCTAGCTGATTGAGCGCCAGTTAGAAGAAGTTAACATCAAATTGGATTCCATCCTTAATTTTATTAATGGATGTTGGTAAATCATTTGGCAGGATAGAGTGGCACTGTTTTAAACTGATAGCTTTACTCAAGTTTGATTTGGTCTCTATGGCATTCTAGACAACCAGCAGGATATATTAGTACCATGCCTCTAACAACTGACAGCCAAAGGCCAGATCTTGCAAGAAGCTGAGCTCCTCCTGGGAGATACCAAGTACCCTTTGTCATAGTCCCTGGGTAGGCCACCCCTTCTGAGACCCTGTTCCAGTCCCCCGACTGCATCCCTTTCAAGTGGCAGGGCTGTGCCTCCACTTCTTTTTGGGGTGAGATCCCCTGATCCAACCACTCCCTGACTTGGTCTCTGGGTCATACCTCCCTGGTTGCCAACCATGATATTGAGCAGGCCCAACAGCTTAGCACCTGCAAGAGGTTCTCCTGGGGAGCCTGTGGTCAGTGGTAGTACGCAGTGACACAGAAGCAGCCTCTTCAAAACAAAAGTATGATTTGTTTGCCAAAAGGCACACAGCACTCAGAGAGATGGATTGAAAATAAGAGACCTATACACAGACTGTCTTACCTACACTAGGCATTCCCCTCATGTCCCTAGGTAGCCTTGGAGCCCATGTTTTCTTGGGGACCAAATTACATCCTGCTTGCTGCCCAAATTACAACCTGACATCAAAGGTCGATGGTGTCCATACCCTGGACTTGGTTTTCGGCCCTTCTCTATCTAAGATTATATAGTCTTGAGTAGAAAAAAAGAATAGATGGCATTTTACAGCACATACCTTCTGATAGTTTGTTGTAAGCGATGCCTTGTGGGTAAATGCTCAGTGGTTTGTTGGCCATGTTCTTAAAGTGAACTACTAAAGTGTCTCCCACTTCAGCATGCAGAGTTGGTCCCAGAAGTCCTGCAGAAATTCAGCATAAAAAAGAAAAAGAGATAATGAGTATCAAATGGTGCATCTTAGTGAAAGGGAGAGAGGTACCTTCTCCTGAGCGGGAGAGTGAACTCCTGTTAAAGGACAAGTTGCACAAAATAAAGGCAGAGAATTTAATGCCAGTGCAATGAGGATTAATGCTATCCAGTGATTTAGCTGTGAAATATCTAAATGGTGGAAAGGCAAACAAGGATCTAACACAGGGGTGGGCAAACTACGGCCCGCGGGCCGGATCCGGCCGGCAGGATTGCCCCCTGTGGTGGCGCAGATCCTGCGTCGCTCTCAGAAGCGGCCAGCACCACATCCCTGAGGCCTGGGGGGGCAGGCAGAGGGCTCCGTGCATTGCCCTTGCCTCCAGGCACTACCCCCCGCAGCTCCCATTGGCTGGGAACGGGGAACCGTGGCCAATGGGAGCTTCGGGGAAGGTTCCTGGAGGCGCGGCAAGGGCAGCCCTGTGGAGCCCTGTGCTCCCCCCTCCTCCCAGGGGCCATGCAGGGACCTGGTGCTGGCCGCTTCCTGGAGTGGTGCGGAATGGGGCTAGGGCAGGCAGGCAGGGAGCCTGCCCTGGCCCCATGCGCGCTGCTGCCACCCTGAAGCCGCTTCAGGTAAGCGGCACTGGGCCAGAGCCTGAACCCCTCCCTCCAACTCCCTGCCTGCACCTCGCACCCCTCCTGCACCCCAACTCCCTGCCCTGAGCCCCTTGTTGCACCCCGCACCGCTCCTGCGCACCAACCCCCTGTCCTGAGCTCCCTCCTGCAGTCCGCACCCCTCCTGCACCCCTGCCTTGAGCCCAATCCTGCACCCCAACCCCCTGCCCTGAGCTCCCTCCCACAGTCCGTGCCCCTCCTGCACCCCTGCCCCGAGCACTCTCCTGCACTCTGCACCCCTCCTGCACTGCAATCTCCTTCCTTGAGCCCCCGCATACACCCTGCACCTCTCTTCTGCCCCAACCCCTTGCCCTGAGCAGATTCCTGCACACTACACCCCCTCCCGCATCCCACACTCCCTCCCGCACCCCAACCCTCTGCCCCGGCCCTGCATACAATTTCCCCACACAGATGTGGCCCTCAGCCCAAAAAGTTTGCCCACCCCTGCTCTAACAGATGTGGCCCAATGTAAATGAGGTCGTGAATTATATATTCAGCAAAGGACACTGAAAATCACCGGAAAATTCTGCACATGAACAGAGAAGGCTGTTTCCTAGAGATGGAAAGTTTAGTGAACAGACAGCTTAAAAGTTGGGGAGAGGATTTCTCCCTTTACGAATTAGTCACCGGTACTACCAGAGTTTTAGGAAAGCAGACAGAAGTCTTAGGGAGTGTTTAATGCAACATCCAGAGCAACAGCCTCCACAACACAAAGTATGCCTCCACTTCAGTGGGACATGCAGTTGCTAGCATGGGAATGCCTTGCCAAGCGGCTTTAATCTAGATAGCACGGCTAAGAGTAGCAGAAAAGACGCAATAGCGCAGACCCAGGTGCAAGCTAACAATGTCAGTACATACCTAGGAGGAGCCCACACTGAAGCCCATGCTCCTGCATCTTCTTTGCTACTTTTAGCCACGTTAGCTACATTTAAGCTAGTGTGGGTATGCATACCTGCGCTGGTATCACACTTCCCAGTGCAGTGTAGATATACTCACAATCAGGGAAGAAAAGCTCCTTCAGTCACAGAACGCATGCTGAGGAAAAGGGGTTGGTAAGAAAGGTATTGTAGCGATGGCCTGAGGCATCTTCCACTGCAGTCAAAAGGATTTTTTCCATTGACATTGATGCACAAATGGAGCAAACCCTTGCAAAGGTGGTTTCTTTTTATTTAACTAGACATTTACCTGTAAATACATAGCACCTGTCAATGAGTAGCACCTCACTCCACCCAGTGACTGCATCATAGGGAAAAGCCAGTTTTACCCATCCTATCTGAGGGGAGGGCTTTTATGGAACAATGAAAAGTTACCAAAAGATAGAACAAAGGAAGCCAAGTATTGGAAAGGGGCATATCAATGCAGCCACCACACAGGAAGGGGAAGCACTGTGCAGGAGAGAGCAAGGTCACAGGCTGGGGGAAGGAAACTCCATGTGGGATAAGCCACCCAACATGTAACAGCCTGCATGAGGCAGGGGAAACCCTGCCTGCCTACCTTCCTGGACACAGGTGTCCCTCCAAGGACTCCCAAGGGAAGAGTGAGCTAGCAAGGCACATTGCGCTGAGGATGGTTCTTGTGTTCTATATCATCTGTATTGTCTTGTGCTTTATGTGATTAAGTAAAAGAGCAATTGTGTTAGGCTCTGTGCAGAGCGTGAGAGTGTGTTATCTGCTTCACAATTATCACATGCCTCCTGTTCAACTAAACCTTGGAGTGGAGTGTAGGGAGAGGGTGGGTTTGAGTACAGGAGTGGTGGAATCCATCATGGGGAGTACTAAGGGGAGAGCCTCTGCAGCTGTGCACTGATCCACCATGAGCCCAGGCAGAGGATGGCAAATGGTGTCAAACAGAGCCTGGGGTTGGAGGATTGAGTGTGATCAGTGTGACTGTTTTGCACAGCGCTACATGTGTGGGAGATTGATAGCAGTGGAAGGGAGCAACACCCACATTTTTCAAGTTCTGGAAATACACAAACCGGCCTCCAGAAATGGGTGCCCACATATTCTGCAAATGCTGCAATAGTGTACGCCTGTATGGCCAGCAACGGCACCGCATACAGACCCATCACACAGATGACGTTCCAGGAGCACGAATGATCCCACAGAAGGGATCATTGTGCAACAGTATAATCATAACAATATATTAGAAACATGCAATGTTTGCGCGCGCACACAGATCCTAAACCCTGCGCACACAGCAAAACACGGCATGCACAAAAATTTGCACAGAAGCACAAATATTTGCACAGAAGAAATTTTTTGCACACACAGCCTGTCAAAAATTTGCACAGAAGTAATTTTTTGCACACACAGGGCCTGTCAAAAATTAGAGGGAATATTGTCATGACCCACTTTGTGGTCCCAAGCCACAGTTTGAGAACCTCTGATCTCGGCTGACCTCTTGTATAAGAGGCCATAGAACGTCTCCAAAATAATTCCTAGAGCAGATCTTTTAGAAAAGCTCTGAATCTTGATTTAAAAATAGCCAGTGATGGAGAATCCAGCACAACCCTTGGTAAATTGTTCCAATGGTTACTTACTCTCACTGTCAAAAATTTACACCTTATTTCTAGTCTGAATTTGTCTAGCTGCAACTTCATAGAATCATAGAATATCAGGGTTGGAAGGGACCCCAGAAGGTCATCTAGTCCAACCCCCTGCTTGAAGCAGGACCAATTCCCAGTTAAATCATCCCAGCCAGGGCTTTGTCAAGCCTGACCTTAAAAACCTCTAAGGAAGGAGATTCTACCACCTCCCTAGGTAACACATTCCAGTGTTTCACCACCCTCTTAGTGAAAAAGTTTTTCCTAATATCCAATCTAAACCTCCCCCACTGCAACTTGAGACCATTACTCCTCGTTCTGTCATCTGCTACCATTGAGAACAGTCTAGAGCCATCCTCTTTGGAACCCCCTTTCAGGTAGTTGAAAGCAGCTATCAAATCCCCCCTCATTCTTCTCTTCTGCAGGCTAAACAATCCCAGCTCCCTCAGCCTCTCCTCATAACTCATGTGTTCCAGACCCCTAATCATTTTTGTTGCCCTTCGCTGGACTCTCTCCAATTTATCCACATCCTTCTTGTAGTGTGGGGCCCAAAACTGGACACAGTACTCCAGATGAGGCCTCACCAATGTCGAAGCCACTGGATCCTGTTATACCTTTCTCTGCTAGATTGAAGAGCCTACTATTAAATATTTGCACCCCACGTAGATACTTATAAACTGTAATCAAGTCACCACCTTAGCCTTCTCTTTGTTACGCTAAATAGATAGACTCTGAGAACTCAATCACTATACAGCATGTTGTCTAACCCTGTAATCATTCTTGTGGCTCTTCTTTGAGCCCTCTCCAGTTTAATCAATACTGATAACGAAGGCCAATATTTTTAAGGGATTGGGCTTTTGGCTCCTGGGCTATAGAAAAGAGCTACCTAAATTCTCTATATATTTGCTTGGCTTGCAGTATATGCTAGTCGTGGGTACACAAATACAGGTACGTTTTCCTGCCCATAGAAGACATTGGCTTTGAAAGTTATTTTCTGCTTACCTGAGAAAGTATCTGTTGGTTTTGCTTTCTTAAAATCTGCTTCATACTCTCTATAGGCAATTTTCTTAAACACAGGCTCTGAATTTTCTAATCTGCAATAGGAAGTATTAAAAAAATAAATTAAAGGTAAAGCTCCTTAGCTATTCAGTGTGGTCCAGTGGAGCGGGCAGGAGACCGGGCCACTGGAGACCTGGCTTCGATTCTTGGCTCTGTCACTTGGGTAACTCATTTCATCTGTTTCCTCTCCCATTGTGTCCATTTAGAGTGTAAGCTCTTGGGGACAGGGAGTCTCTTAGTACATGTTCATTCAGCACTTAGCACAATGGAGCCCCAGTCACAGGTGGGGCTTCTGGACACTATTGTGATAGAGTTTAATAACGTAACAAACCACGTTTTGCTATGCTGTGGCTCCTTTCGGCTCTACTGTGAGGTTGGTATTAGTTTCCTTATTTCACAGTTGGGAGGATAGGAATCCAGAGAGCTGAAGTGACCTGGCCAAGGTCACAAAGGAAGTGTACTGTAGAGATGGGAGCAGAACCTGGATCCCCCATCCCTGTGCTTCATTTTCAACATCACCTGCAATGATCTCAGCACAATCATTCAGTGTGGCAATTATCTGTAACTGCTGTGACTTTTAGGTAAAAAAGAAAATGTGATTCGTTCTCCTTTGAAAGAGCAAACTGGCCTCTTATAAGGCAGCCCAGGGATCAAAGCCATTCAGGAAATTGCTTCTTGGGAAATGTGGCAACTGTCTTTACCTTTTGATGCATAAAAGTATATGCACAAATGGATCCCACGCCCTGTGCTGTAGAAGGAACCCAAGCAGGCAAGAGAAAGAGCGCACATGGCTCTTGGATGATGGGTGTTGAGCTGAAATGAAGGTTGGAGGGGCAGAGCCGCTACATTTTGTGTCATGCATCCCTAGCTGATTGGTAGATTTCTTGGTAACTACTGCAGGGGGCGTTCAGCAACAACTCCCTCTCAAAGTCTCCTACCTTCCTTTCAGGAATGTAAGACACAGGCTTCGTAGGGGGAAGTTGATGACAGTACACAGACAGGGAGGCAGGGCAGGTGGATGAAGGGGAGGTCAGCCCATGGTGATGGCTCAGGATCCAGCCTCTGAGTTCAGAGCAGATCTGCTGCCCTGCAAGGCTGTGGATTACCCAAAATCACTCTCCCGCAAGGAAAGAATCGGGCAGAAACGCCATAGGTGTCTACTCCATGGGGAGCAGAACTGGGGACCCTGTCATTGACTTCAGCAAGAGAAGGTTCTGCTCTATAGAGCTCACTGCTGAGTTTTTCCCTGCAAGAGTTTGTCCTCACAAAGGTGATATGTGACCTCATGTTATGATGTTTGATGGAACTTGCCTGACCGACCCTGGGGCGTAGGAAGAAGGAAGTTATGACAAAAGGAAGAGAATCATTAGAAAAACCTGACATTTTTTCATGAAAATCTTGAATTGAAATTTCAAAAATCAAACGTTTCTGCCAGGATGAGCAATAACGTACAGCCAGAAATAATCTTTGACCAGCCAGTGTGTGTAAACAGAGCCAAACCTCTAGCCAGCTTGGTTTCTATACACAGCGATGAGTGGGAGACATACACGTAGCACAAAAGAAACCAAAGAGCAGCTTGGAAACATCATGGACGTATGAAGGCAAGCCCAAACGGTGTATGTTTGGAGGGCAGGGTGCACTGAAAAATTACACCTGGTCATATCATATACAGCACTGCCAGCCTCAAATGTTCAAAAACATGAGATTTTGTTTGTAAAAAATTGACCAAAATAGAGCAGTCCTATTGAGACCTGAGTTGTTTTTAGTGTTGGCGTAGCTGTGTTGGTCCCAGGATATGAGCAAGACAAGGTGGGTGAGGTAACATCTTTTACTGGGCCAACTTCTTTCTGAGTTAGCAGCCAATAAAAGAATAGGTAATCACTTTAGAGATCAATTAAATGCATTCAGAGAAGTTTTGGGCCCCCTTTCGAGACACATTTGAATAAAAAACATTCAAACGGATCAAAGAATGTCCGACTTCCATGCCACCTAACCCCTCCACCTTTTCCCTCCTGGGTCCTTCCCTCCTCTCCCTATTCATGTAGGTCTCCTATATTATTACTGGTTTCAGAGTAGCAGCTGTGTTAGGCTGTATCCGCAAAAAAGAACAGGACGACTTGTGGCACCTTAGAGACTAACCAATTTATTAGAGCATAAGCCCATGAAATTGGTTAGTCTCTAAGGTGCCACAAGTACTCCTGTTCTTTATATTATTACTGTAACCTCTACCCTACTGTGTTACACCTATATAGTACTGTCTGGTTTTGTATGGTCTGTTCTTGCAGCTTTGAAGAGTTGTAAAATTGCATAATTCTGTTGGAGATCCCATGAAGCCTGCAGTATTCAGCAGCGTATATCAGCTGTAAGTCATTTACCTTTTGGTACTTATTGGGGGGGGGGGTTTTAACCACAAAAAAAAAATACTAATCCCAAAAAATTTGTCAGTGTTGTCATGGGAACCTGAAAGTGAAACTGAGCAGAAAGCATGAACATGGTGAAACTGACTGTTGTGTATTCATCACCTCAGCTGAAGAAATGTACTTAGTAAGCAACCATAAAGAAAGTAAACTAGATTATTCATTTACATTTTTAAAAATCTATGGTACTTTTTGTAAGGATCTTTTCTTAATTAAAAATAGATGTAATTTTGCCAACTCTGGTGATTTTTTTGGTTAGTTCTGCGACATTTGATGTTTTTTCTTAAAGCCCCAGTCACTTGAATCAAAAGTTTGCATGAGAATCTCAGTTTTCTAAAAAAATAAAAAATAATTAACCCCCCCCCCCCAAAAAAACAGTACATTTTTAGTGGTTGCAGAGAAAACTTGGAAAATGTGACATGTGACCAAAAAGCAAATAAAAAGAACTTCAAATTTCCCCCCAAATGATGAGATTTTAAACAGATAATAATGTTGAGAGTTTTTTTATTTGCCTTGTGGCTTTTGAGCTTTTCTACACAACTGTGAGGGCCAGAAACTTTTTTTTACTGTTGAAATGAAAGCTGAGATTCTGATGTTTTCACCTAGCTGCAGAATCTCCCGAGACTCATGCAAAAATTCTCAATGTAGGATTGACCCCAGTGACAGTTTGGGGGGCACAGAGGACATGGGACCGAGTCCAAGTTTGCCTTTGTCAAAATGGCATCAATAATAACGGCTCCAAAAAAAATCACATGGTGTGAATAAAACAGCTGATAGCATTGAACTGAATTAAGGGCTTCATCCAACTGGAATCAATGCAAAGACTCTTATCGACTTCCATAGGCTGGATCAGGCCCTAAGCCCAGCTCTGCACAAACTCCTCAGGAGACTCAAGTCCCTTTCAGCCCAGGAGGGAGCTGGTTGCCTCCACATCTTCCTACTCTTACCTGGACTGTTCTTTGGACTGGGGTCTGTAGCTCCAGCTGGTGGTCTCTGCGGCTATGTAATGCTCCCGGACCCGAGCTGCTCCCACCCGATGCCACGCCAAACCTGGCCACCACAAACCAAGCAGCATCAAGAGAAGGAGGTGCGTGCAGGAGAGCCCCATGGTGCAAGCTCCTGCTGATGTCACACTGGGAGACACATGAGGCAGTGGCTGCTGCTTTTGCTGCTACTGCTGGGGAAATGCTTTCACTGTGGTTCGTGATGCAAGAAGGGGGGGTGGTGTTAGTGACACCCAGGTCATTGCTCTTCACCTCCTCCTGCTGCTGACAGGAATCAGAGGGGAGATAAACAGCTGCTCAGGCTGCCTTTCCCTCCCTCCCCCACATCTTCCCTGCTGTGTGCCAAGCACAGAGGACAAGCAGCCTCAACCACATAAGGCAGAGTTGGTTGGCTGGGTCGTTGCCTACTAGGACAGTAGGGTATTAGGGGCAGCGGCCCAAATAAAAACCGTTTATGTGGCTGAGTTGCAGGGTGATGAAGCGTAGGGGCAGTGCTGGCACTGGGGGCAGGGACCTGGCTAGAGATGTCACATATCCTTGGATTTCAGGGATTATTCCAATTTTGAGGGGGAAGGATCCTGCATTCTGAAAACCTGGCATGCTGGGTGATAAAGAGCAAGAAATAATTCAGGGCCTGGGGACTGACAGGCTCCAGAAACTTGTACCAGTTCAAATCCAGTCCAGGTTAGCAAGAACTGACAGCTGCTACCTCAGGACAGCTCTCTGGGGGCCTGTGAGAATCCCGGAGCTCCTAGTTGACAAGCCTCCACATAATCAGATAATTGACTTTAAATGCTCCCCTTATTAGCAGGCAAAATGCCAAACCCAAAGGAGCCAGGGAGACTTGACTCCTCTTTTGTCCAGAGTGAGAATCCCTCTAGCTCAGCTTTGAGTAGAGCTGGCTGAAATTTTTTGAACATTTTCTTGTAAAAAAAAAAAAGTCTCTAAAATGATTTTCTTGTCGACATTGTTCAAATTTGACATCAACATTTTCATGCCTTTTTGGATATTTTTGGTTGATTTTTTTTTTACACATAAAAAACAAATCAGAAGCATTATCAATATGGTTATTGACTTTTTTTGGTTTTCTCCCAATGTCAGGTTTTTTTGGTAAAAGGAAAATAGTTGATTTAGGTTTTTGGGAAATGCAAAGTTCCAGTGATCTTTTTGACAGTGTCTCTACTAAAAATTTAAACAAACAAACAAAAATCACAAAAAGTAAAAACAAAGAAAACTAGGTTCAATTTAAAACACTTTGAACCAAAAACATGTTGGCAATTTCACCCAATTAATTTTGGATGTAACCAATTCCCAACTCTAGCTCTGGGATACATTTACAGGGCATTTGTCCATGCTGTACTGTTCTAGTCTCTGGCTCTCACAGATGCATAGATTTTAAAGTCAGAAGGCACCATTATCATTATCCAGTCTGACTGCCTATAAGACACAGGCCATAGGACTTGTCTGAATTAACTTCTGCTTCAAGTCTAATAACTGTGATTGAATGAGAGCACATCTTTTAGAAAAACATGCAATCCTGATTTAAAGATTTCCAGTGACAGAGAATCCACCACATCTCTAGTAAATTGTTCCTATGGTTAATTACCTTCACTTAAAATGTGCATCTTGTTTTCAGTCTAAAAATGTCTAGCTTCAACTTCCAGCCATTGGATTTTGTAATGCCTTTTTTCTGGTAGATTAAAGAGCAGTCTATGTTCAGAAATCTCTTCTCCGTGTAGGTACCTGTAGCATTTGTTATACCTTTGTCTGTTAGACTGAAGAATACTCTGTTATCAAATTTTTGTTCCCTGCATAGTTTCTTCCAGGTCATTGACAAAAATGTTAAACAACATAGAAGAATCGATCCCTGTGGGATTCCACCAGAAACACACCCACTGGATGATGATTCCTCAGCTCTCAAAATGAAATTGTAAATGTATTAGTTAGCTATGTTTTTATCCATGTAATGTGTGGCATATTCATTTTGTGTCATTCAAATTTCTTGACAAATTAAAATACCATGTCAAGTGCCCTACAGAAGTCTAAGTATGTTACATTGACACTATTACTTTTAGCTAAACTTGTAATCTCATCCAAAAAGATATCCAGTTAGAAAACAGATTTTGTCACCCTATAAACCCATGTTGATTGTCATTAATTACATTATCCCTCATTACGTCTTTCATCATCAAGTCCCACATCAGCCGTTCTATTATTTTGCTCGGGATCCACCTCAGACGGACAGGCCTATAATTACTTGGTCCTCCCATTTATTTATTTTTTAAGTACTGGCATAACATTAATTTTCTTCCAGTCTTCTGGAACTTCCCCAGTGTTCCAAGACTTATTCAAAATCAATAGCAGGGGCCAGAGAGCCCCCCAGCCAGCTCTGAAGACTCTTGGATGAAAATTATCCAGACCTGCTGATTTAAAAATGTCTAACTTTAGTAGCTGTTGTTTAACATCCTCCTTAGTTAGTGTTGGAATGGAAAATATTTCATCATAATCATATGAGATGAAACTACTGTCTTGCTTTTTCCTCCAAACATAGATCAGAAATATTTATCAAACACACATCTGCCTTTTCTGTGTTATTATTGACAATTCCACTATTTCCTCTAGTAATGGACCAGTTACCATTGTAGGATTCCTTTTGTTCCTAATGTTCCTTTCTATGGCAAGCAGAAATAAGGACAAGAAAATTTCTCTTTGTGTCCTTTTGCTTCTTTTAAGTTTCTACCGTTACTATCTTGTGATTTATGTTAATTTCTATTAACTTCTCCTTTTTCCCATTTTTCATTAGAACAAATGGAAAAAAGGGGAAGTTGATAGCAACTAATATAATTTATATATAAAATTTGCTGCTGCTTTTACTTCTCTCAGAGCCAGGTTGCTTTCTAACCAGTGTAGTCTTGCACCTAAACAAACATTGGCGGATTTAGAGTTGGTGGGGCCCTGTGCGCAGCTTCATTTTTGGGGCCCCCACCTTGGTAGTGCCAGCTGGAAGCCTCGAGCCCTTTTAAATTCGCCAGGCCCCAAGGCAACTGCCCCTTTGGTCCCACCGCCCATCGGCAGCTCTGGGTGCGGGGGGTGCTACAGTACCCCCACATTTTATGTGGGGCTCCGTTGCCACCCTGGACCACTTAGGTTAAAACATATTGTTAGGAGCACAGAACTGCAGGGGCTGCCAAAACTTCCCCATGCCACTCCACCAGCACCTTGACATATGTTAAGAATCATTAAGAAAGGGATAGACAAGACAGAACATATCATATTGCATCTATATAAATTCATGGTACATACGCCCATGTTTTGAATATTGCGTGCAGATCTGGTCGCCCCTCTCTAAAAAGATGTATTGGAATTGGAAAAGGTTCAGAAAAGGGCAACAAAAATGATTAGGGGTATGGAATGGCTTCTGTATGAGGAGAGATTAATAAGACTGGGACTTTTCAGCTTGGAAAAGAGGTGACTAAGAGGGAATATGATAGCGGTTTATAAAATCATGACTGGTGTGGAAAAAGTAAATAAGGAAGTGTTATTTACTACTCATAACACAAGAATTAGGGGTCACCAAATTAAATAGGCAACAGGTTTAAAGCAAACAAAAGGAAGTATTTCTTCACACAATGCACAGTCAACCTATGGAACTCTTTGCTAGAGGATGTTGTGAAGGCCAAGACCATAAGAGGGTTCAAAAGAGAAAGAGAGAAGTTCATGGAGGGTAGGTCCATCAGTGGCTATGAGGCAGGATGGGCAGGGATGGTGTCCCTAGCCTCTGTTTTCCAGAAGCTGGGAATGGGTGACAGGGGATGGATCACTTGATGATTACCTGTTCTATTCATTCCCTCTGGGGTGCGTGGCATTGGCCACTATCAGAAGACGGGATACTCGCTAGCTCCTCTAGTCACTTAGAAGCGGGCTTTTGAAAACGCTGGTCTCCCTGAGTAACCCCGCCCCCTGGTTAAGGGTTGATGGGTGCTAAAAGGCTCAGGGATCACAGCTTTGTTAAGACGCTCTTAGCCTTGCCAAGCAGGCCTCTTGGCTCAGCAAACACACAATCCCCCAAACAGTTAAATATTTCTTCACACAACACACAGTCAACCTGTGGAACTCTTTGCCAGAGGATGTTGTGAAGCCCAAGACCATAAGAGGGTTCAAAAGAGAAATAGATAAGTTCATGGAAGATAGGTCCATCAATGACTATTAGCCAGGATGGGCAGGAATGGTGTCCCTAGCCTCTGTTTGCCAGAAGCTGGGAATGAGCGACAGGGGATGTATCATTTGATGATTACCTGTTCTGTTCATTCCCTCTGGGGCACCTGGCAGTGGCGGAAGACAGGATACTGGGCTAGATGGACCTTTAGTCTGACCCAGTGTGGCCGTTCTTATGTTCTTGAGACAGGTTCATCATGTAGCAGCCTTGTTAAATCTAAGGCCACTTCTGGATACTCAGGTAGAAGCTGTGTGGCCAGAAGTGCTATTTCCCCCCACCAGTGTCTGGCAATAAAGTGTGGCCCTTGCTACACAGTGATCCATGCCATCATCACCTTGGGCTCTACAAAATGTGACAATAGGTGATCACCCTGAATCTGGAGCTGGTATAAAGCATAGCTGCTCAATTATTAAGTATTTTCATGACAAGAGCATGTAACATGGGTGCTCTGACTTATCAACAGACAACAGAAGTGGAGCACCCTCCAGATTTCTATGGAAAAAGGTTACTGACAGGGAGGCAAAGATCCCTCGGCTCTGGAACCGATTTTCCCCATTTCCCACATGAATTTAGATCTGTTAATCCTCAGGACATGCCTGCAAAATCTACCTCTTTTCTTGGGAATGGTTTGAGACACGTAGGGTGATGTCCTGGCCCCACTGAAGTCAGAGTTTGCCAATGATGTCACTGGAGCTAGGACTTCACTCCAGAACTTTTGTTTGTTTAAACAAAAATATTTTTGTCTGGGAAGTCAGGGCTGGGTTGAACATAAAACACTTTATAACGGCTTATACGGTTGTAACAACTGATCACTTAGAAATATGCAGTTTCACAGTATGAAAGGATCTCAGTACTTAGGAAATTTTAGCTGCAATCAACCTGAAAAGTTTCACATGAACCGTTTGGTGATTTTGCTCCAGGCCATTTTTTGTTGCAAACATTTCATTTTTGGTGATGGTTTTGTCAAGCTGGCAAAGTTGCCTTTCAAAATATGGAAAATCAGAAACGTTAACATTTTGCTCTTCACTCCAGAAATTCAGCTGTACTTTCAAGTGGAAAACGGTGACAGTATGAAATATTTTAAAAAGGCAGAATAAAATGTGAAAAAAATATTGATTGAGGTTTTAAAATTTTATTTCACTTTTTTATACATCTTTACTTGGAAACACATACATTTTTGATATAAGAACTCTAATTCTCTTGAAACAGCTTGAGACAATACTTTATAAGGTTAGAGACCAAAACATGGCCCTGGGTTCTTGATGATATTCTGCCCCAGGCCATGAAGGACCCAGGTGAGCAGAGGGAGTCCTCTGCTGACAAGACTGGAGCCTAGGACAGTACTAAAAGCTTAGCTAAAACTCTGCTAAAAAGATATATTCAGGGATAGCAAATATATTCTCACTGAGCACATCCATCCAGAGAAAATCTATAAATGTTTTCTGCACCACAGCAGTGCCACCAGCAATAATGTTGGCAAATGCTGTAGCATAGACAAGGTGTAGGTGTCTTTACCGTAGTGTTATCGAATCCTATTTTATTGCCATCACGTTTCCCATCAACAGCCAAGAAGGCTTGTTTCTTCCAGTAGGGATAACAAAACAGCATTGCCTAGCTTCTAGTGGTTAGAGCATGGGACTGGAAGCCACGAATCCTGTTTCTGGTTCTACCACTGACCTGCCATGATCTTGGGCAAATCACTGTCTCTCTCTATGCTTCTTTCCTGCCACCTATAAAGATACTGTTGATCCCCACCCAGGGGTGCTGAGAAGATTAATGGTTATTTAGGATATATAGAGTCAGAGGCATGCGTGGTGTTTAAAAAAGCAAATATAAAGATGGGGGCCCTAGATTCTCAGAGAAGGGGTTGCAGATCCTTGATCTTGAGGCCACTTCTATGTCAGCCCCAGCAGAGATCAGAGCAGAGTGGAGGCTTCTCTTGTCTACACTGGCTGGCTATGACCCTCCAAGGGACCACCTACCAGCCAGGAATAGCTGGAGTGCAGCATCACACCCGCTTCCCAGCCCCAACACCAATGGCTACTGGATGGTGGTATAGACAGTGGTTTTATGTGTACTGGGGACTCCCCCTTCAAGGGGAATGCCTAGGGAGGGACATCTGATAGCTTTCAGCAGTGAGGGGGCTACAGAGAGAGCAAATCTGTGCTCAGGATTAAGCCCAAGGTCCCTGCCCTCAGGAGATTTAGTGTAAAATTAGGTCAGGACCAGGACAAAAGGAGAACGTGTGTGACTGGGGGAAGATGACAGTGGTAGAGAAATGGAGGGAATGTGTTTGGGTGCCCAGATTCCCATGGAAAGGGGCATGTCAATCTTGCATGCTTTGTGGATTTGATGTTTGTTACTTTTTCTTTTTAAGGGTGGGTCTACACTGCAGCTCGGACGGTGCAGGTAAAGAGACACGTGTTAGCTCTGCTCCAGCTTGGGTGCTAAAAATAGCAGTCCGGCCATGGCGGCACGGGCTAGCCACCTGAGAACAATCCCACCTGGCCTCTGCGTCCATACGCGGTTGGCCAGACTGAGCTGCCGCCCATGCCACTGCTCGAGCACGCAAGCTCAAGTGAAGCAAGCACGTGTCTACCCACCCGCTCTGGGAAGCTCCCTCCCAGCTGCTGTGCAGTTCTATCCTTAATGTACATTTATATGAATGAAATATCTGCCAATGAAATCTCTCGTTTAATTCACGTTGGCAAAACACTAAGATCCTTGGAGGAAAGGCACTTCAGAAGGACTAAATCTGACTACTCTAAGAGTTTAAAAAATGTAGTTCTGCACAGTGATTGCTGAAAAGTGTCAGGCTCCCAGACTTGGCCGTTCGTGTGTACTCTGTGTGTCTAGCATTTAGGAAGGATCACAGCCAAAGAGTTCTACCCGGAGAGCAATGCTTCGATTCCAGGTTTTAGGAACAATGCGGATGAACCTGGAAAATATGGGTGGATTTAAGAAATGCTTGACCTGTCCGCTGCTGTTCTCATTCCCCCTAAATACCTGAAAGTAAACAAAACAAGGAATTAGTTTGGGAAAATATTATTAAAAAAAGCGGATGCATTTGTAAGGTATCTAAATACTTCAGAGTTGCTGCATTCGGGAACCGGGAGATGGACTGGATCACACCAGTGGTGTATATACAGCCTTCCTCCTCTAGGTCACTGGTTCAAATCCAGTCAAATCCAAACTGTGGTCTCTGTTTCTGTCTATATCACAAAAACTATCACCACAATTGGTGCTAACTGGCCCCTGTGTTGGCTGGGGACTGACAAATCTTCCCTCTCTTATCCCTAGATGTGGTCCCTGCAGGTTGGGATTGAAGCACTTCTGTCAAGGTGGCTTGGGGGATTTTGTAAGTGCTGTACCTGCTGTGTGGATGTATGGAGGTCTCAGCTCTGTCAATCTGGGACCTTTCACCAGCACTAAATTCAATTAAAAAAATTAAAGCAAAAAATATTTTGCAGTGAAGTTTGGCAGAGGCTTCCGCATACACATTCTGTGCATTCCTTTGAAATGTCCCTCTTTAAAAGGCACACCACTGATTTCATCCCAGGTTCAACGGCATTCCACTCACATGTAGCATCTCCTCCCTTTTATTGATGAAAATTATTTACATCAGAAATGAAGAGCCACAAAAGGGAAGTTCGAGAGTCCTCTAAAATAGAAGAACAACTCCGCCAGCATTTTAAATTCAACTACAGGAACAATGTTTTGTGCCCCTCATTCTGGGGCTGTCCCTTGTTTGGGCCTTGAGAAGTATGACAAAGTGCTCGGGATTCAGAAAAAAGGACAGAATTCTCCGAGTTTAAAATGGTACCTTTCCCACTGAAGTGGTGTTATCCATATAAGGTTTCCATTCTGTGCCTTCATCACTGAAAAGGATGGCGTAGGTTTTCACAAACAGCTCCACAGACATGGACTTGCAACCCTGGGTTGTGATAGCGGTTATCTTCTTCGCTTTGAGGAGATCAATCTGCAACCACTGCTGGTTGTTGTTTGACTACAATCAATACAAAGAGTAATGTGTGAGCAAATGTGTGTTTGTGTCAATATTAGCACAACCAGAAACGTTGCTCAATGACAGTTAAAGTGGTATGAAGACATCCACCCACCCAGAACTTCAAACCTATGCAAACCAAGTTAAGGGAAGTGCTACCAGCATTCTCTGCGGGCCACACATCAGTTTAATCACTGCAGATGATACACGCTGACCCTCCATCCAGCATTCACTTCCATCGCCAACGCAGAATGAAAAGCAATAAAAATTCATCCCTGGTGAATTAACGTAGCTCTTATAAAGCACTTCTCATCAGTAGATCTCAAAGCGCTTTACAAAGTATCATCATCATCCCCATTTTACAGATCGGGAAACTGAGACATGCAGGGAACTGATTTGCTCAAGGTCACCCAGCAAGCCAGTGACAGAGCTGGTTATAGAATCCAGGCCTCCGGAGTCTCACTCCAATGCTCTAGTCACTAGGCAGTACTGCCGATCAACAGTAAAGCCAACAGGATTACACCAGATGAATTTGGCTCACAGGCCACCAACCTTCAGCGCTTACTCATCCACTGAGTCCAAAGAAACCACTCCCATGAGTAAGGGCTGCTGGGCCTGCTTCCAATCTCCACACAGTTTCATTGCTTTCCACGTCACATTATGAAATCAGTAAATGTTCTTTATTTTAAAAAAGAACACCACCACCTCTCTCCCTTAAAGGAGCTGGGCATGTCCCAAACCTCCCGCTGGAAGGGAACTAAACAGGCTTTTCCCAGGAGGACTGAAAAGAAGAAGCCAGAGCACAGCATGGAGGGGACACAGGCACAGACATACCCCAGAGCAGCAGCACATTCGCTAACAGCGGCAGCTTTGACTGAGCAGTTTTTTCTTCTGTTTGCTTGTTACCTTTGCTTGCCAGGCATTCAACCTCCCTTGCTGATTGAGACGCGCGAGGGAAGGCTCCCATGCGTTATACCAGGATATCTTATAGGAAGAAGCTGTAATCTGAGCTTTTTTGATCTCCCCATTTTCCATTCCCAGCGGCAGAGAGCAACCTGTTAAGAGAATAGCAGTAGGTCTCCATTTAATCTCTTGAGCAGCAGTGGACCAGAGGAATAAGCAACAGGCTAGGAACGCCTGAGTTGTCATCCCGTCTCTGCCACTGACTTGCTGTGTGGCCTTGCTCAAGTCATTGTAACTGCCCTTGTGCCTCAGTTTCCCCATCTTTAAAAGGGAGGTAATGCAGAGTTGTTGTGAGCATTCATTAGTTAAAATGCGTAAAGCACTTTGAAGTTGTGAAGTGCTATCTAAATTCTAAATGCTCAGGATGTGGGAGAAGAGAATACATTTGCAGTCAGGGAGTGGAGCTCTCTTTGCCCAGTCATCACTAAAACGAAGCCCAGCAGATCTGTGAAATAAAAGGTTTGTGCGTCTGCCTGTTATGGGTGAGACTGTGAAAAGCACCCAGAGTTAGACCAATTCTGACTGAGTGCTTTTGAAAGTCCCACTCTGTATTCTTATATTGCCATTCAAATAAACTAACAAGGGACTTGTTGTCCAGGGAACTGGAAAGGGGATCCACAGTCTCTCATTTCTAGGCTGCAGGTTTGAATCCAGCCCAGGGCAGGCACAACTGCAAATCACCCATGCAATGACTGTGCAATGGCTTGTGTGAAATGAGTTTACGGACTCAGTCCTGTTCCTGTTGGCCACAAGCTCACATCACCACTTCAGGTAGTGCTGACCATCAGCACGCTAATGGGCCCCTTTGTTGTTCTCAGAGAGGCCTATGACTGAATGAGACATGAAGAGTAAACTCTGCTCCCACTCCTGGAGGAAGTTTCCCCAGGTCTGTGTTAAGGCACATACATAAGGCAGCGTGCAGGAAGCTGGCACTGCATCTGACCATGCCTTGTCTGTTCTGTGCATAAGCAGAGAAAAGCCGTCTCCAAAGCTGTCAATCCAAATACAAACACCAGTACTAAGGGTGGGCTTTTCCAAAGCACTGAACGGGGAAAGGCCCGTAACATCCAGTGGCTTTGAATGGGAGTTGGGTACCAAGATGCTTTTAAAAATCGCACCCTACATTCATTAAGGCCAGGGATTTCAGAAGCATCTTGTGATGTTTGGTTGCCCAACTTGAGAAACCCAATTTTCAAAGGGCGGGCAGGGCTCAGTCTGAAAATTAGGCCCTTTGAGGTGTCTCATGTGAGGCACCGAAAATCATGAGCTGCTTTTGAAAATCTCGGTCCATTAAAAAAAAAAAAAATAAAAAGTGGAACCTATTTTTCTAAGGTGTAGAGGGGAACAAAGTACCCGGGAGTTCTCATTGCTCACCTTCGACTTCGCAGCCCAGGAGTTCCATCCGAAGAGTAGGCCTGTTGTAGGAGTCAGTTGGATAGACCCTGATATACCTCGCAATGATAGGTGGATCAATATGGTTGTCTTTTATCCCATGGGCATCTGAATTACCTTCAAACAACTAGTAAAACAGAAAAAAGCAATTAAGAATTCACAAAAGATAATGATATTAATTTAAAGCAATTGCAAGCTTGGTCCTGCAAACCCTATGTCATGTGATTAAGTCTTTACTTATGCAATTTCAATGGGGCTACTCACATTATAGCAAAACCTAAAAATACATCATCCTTATCTTTGCCTTACTATAGCATCCAGAGGCTAAATCAGGGACCCAGTGTGTTAGGCGCAGTACAGACCCTTATTAGGATATTAATAGGCAGACAACTAAGACCAGTAAAGACCTAACGTGTATTAACGCCTATCATTCAAACACCACAGTACTGTGGGTATGGCTACACTACTGCAGCTGCAGGTGCAGCGGGGTGCTGGAGCTGTACCACTGTAGTGCCAGAGTGTTCCCCCTTCCTTTGTCACTGGAAGGGCTTTTCCATCAGTGTAGTTAATTCTCCTCTTCAAGAGGTCGATGGAAGAATTCTGCATCTACAGTGGGGCGTAGGCTGACCTAACTACATTGCACAGGGTGTGATATTTTTCAGAGCCCTGAGCAATGTAGCTAGGTCAGTTTGATTTTTAGGTGGAAACCAGGCCGCAGAGTTGAGCTCCAGCAGGTAGGGGACGGATGTTTGGGCATAGCTAGGAGACCCCTTGAAGGGCAGGAGCGATATGGACACCTGGGTTGCACATGCGTTAGGTAGCTACTGCTAATATTGCTTTGCTAACTATTGTGACAGGGTGCAAGGGCTGGTCCGCACTGAACAGGTGCAGGAGTTCAGCCCAGCGTCCCACTCTCCTTGCACATGTGCTCAGGGGAAGGACTGTGAGACAGAAGTGAGGCCTGTGCAGAAGTGGGGCTGCACAACCAGGGTTACAGGGCTGGGTTGAAGCCCAGGCTCGGGAGATTCATAGATTCATAGATATTTAGGCCAGAAGGGACCATTATGATCATCTAGTCTGACCTCCTGCACAATGCAGATTCCTTATCTCTTATTACGATCCTGTATTCTCCTTTGTTATACACACCAGGCCAGACTAGTAAAGGGATCTAGGTGCCTCATGATGCAGACAGGCATCTAGTGCTGTTTTCAAAACGCCCTTTAGGTCCTTTGGAATTAGTGGGTTTTTCCAATCTGCATCTTCATGCGCCTAGATACCTTTAAAAATCTGACCCCTTATTCCTTGAGAAAAGCCCCTGGTGGCTGCCTGTTACTTTCTGCTGAGCTGCGTAAAGCCGGGGAGGCTGTGGTGATTAACGAGCAGGCAGACCTTCTGTCCCCCAGTGCTGTTTCCTATGAAGGTGATCCACTTCCGTTTGTCCTTGCTGTAAGTCATAAAGAACTCTTTGACATAAAAGGACTTCATCAACTGCTTGGCTCCCTGCGTCTGTATCCCTGTGATCAGAACTTCCCTTTGCAGGTCCACCTGTAGAAGACCAAGATACACAAACTGTAAGAAAAGCTGCACCGTGAACCCGATTTCATCCTCTGGCACCTAGGGCATGGTGCCCAGGCCTGCATTTAGGCACTCAGAATGGCACTTCCATGCCCGAGATGGGTAACGGGGTGTCTAAGCGCTGGCGCAAGAGTCCAAATGAGGAGTTGTGTCCTAACCTATTTTATTGATGCATGTATTTATTTGTAGGCATTTTTGGAGTGCCCTCCACCACAGTATCTGGGCAGCTGACAAACATTAATGAATCCATCCTCGCAGCGTCTCTGGGCGAAGCAGTGGAGTGTTACTATTTCCATTGTACAGAGAGTGAGGCACAGAATGGGTAAGGCATAATTTCAAAAGCAGCCTCTGGTTTTGAGCATCCAGCCTGAGATAACCAGGGCTTGTTTTTGGGGGATGTTGAGCCCCCCACCCCAACTCTAGCTGAAGCCACCAGGGGCCATGAGAGCTCAGCACCTCTGAAAAATTAGAATCTGGTGTCTCAAGCTGGGCACAGAAGCACCCTCAGAAGAGAAGTGGGGGGAAGAAAGAAGAGAGGAAAGGTGTTGGGCTGATAGCTGGGGGAGAGTGAAGTCTTTCTTTTATCCACCCAACATGGGGAGTGACAGTGCAACCTTCCCCCACGCTAGCCCACCAACAGGCCTCCGCCCAGAGCTGCAGGTGCCATCCCCAGGGGTCAGAGGGGTGTTCAGTCTCCACGGCCCATCCAGTCCTTGGTCTCTCTTCTGAGACTCTCAGCTAGGGGGCCAGTTAGCACCAGTTTTGGTGGGAGAAGGGGTGGGTTTGTGATGTGGACTGAGAACATCAGCTCATTATACACAGGTCTCTGAACAAGGCTCATACCGCTGTGATTTTCTGGCTCCAGCAAAACCAGGCTGGATTCAGACAAGCGAGGTCGCAGAGAAAGCCTGCACATCCTGTTATCTATCTCGTGAGCTGTCCAAGTTCCTCCTTAGCAGCAGTTTTAATTGAAAATCCATAATAACCTGCAGCTGCTTATTGAAAGTTTCTCTTTGATCCAGTAAGATGAGCAAAGAGGCAATTTTTAGAGGAGATAGCACAGCTCTGACTGGGTAAGCAAGGAGTCTGGGAGGCTCCCATTTGCCACACCTGGTAAAGCAGCTGCCTAGGGATCACTCATGTCCCATTTAAGAGCATGAGCTGCAGTGACATGCAGGACATACCGTCTGTCAAGCTACAGAGAGCAGATACCACAACAAACAGGCAATTTCTGCAAAATCTTCTAGTGCTCCAGCCAGTTCTAAGGAAGTACTCAGCGTGCGCCTGATTTTCAAAACAGCTCAGCTACCTGTTAGGCACCGAAATGAAGTGACCAGATACTCAGAAGTACTCCGCATCCAGGAGTCTCCACTCTTGAACATCTGGCCAAGTCTTTAGGGGCCTAACAGGTCGCTGAGCTTCTCCAAGAACCTGGCCACTTGTTCTGGGGTTTCTGGACAGCCACTAGAATCGGAACAGGAAGAGCTTAAAGTACAAAACAATTTGTAATTCATTAACCGCCCCCCGCCCTCCACACACACACGCCATGCAACAGTTTGTGTCCTGAAGTAGAAACCAGATGTCTAACCCATGACTAGACTGGAGGATTAGCTGGTCACTCAGCAAGGGCTGAATACATATACACATTGAGAGAAGGGGACAGCAAAAGGACAGACTGTTTATCTACAGTATGATTGCCCTGCCGCTGCCCAGGGTATAAACTTCTCCGCAATTCCCTCCGACAACAGGTCACGACCCTGACACAATACTGGGTCAGTGACTCAGCACTCACTTGAAGAGGACCATGCGTCCTACTTGAATCACCAGTACCACTTCCTGCAACACCTGAGTTTTCCTCGGCAGCCTCTTTGGGAAGTCTAGTTATAGTTTGACCTTGTTTAACACACACGACACCTAAAATAAACCCAGCATGTGTGTGGTGGTGTAGCTGCAGGCATCAGCTAACCTGTCTGGACCTTACAGTGGGCAAGTATATATGATACCAACCATACCTGGATCCATGGAAATTCACCTTGCTCCATGTCAGTGCTCCAAGCATTATATTTTCCAGCGTTGTTTAATCTTGCTAATTTAGGTTCCCAGTAGTCTAGGTGGAAAAAAGGAACAAGGATAAAAGGTAAAAATCAAGGAAAACTAGAAAGCCACTGCGTGCATATTTCAGTTCTTCTTTGGTTTGTCCCGAAGGAAGAGACTCCAGTACAAATACCTGATAAGCTGTAAAGCTGACAAAAGCTTCAGAGACATTGGATGTTATCAGCAAATAAAAATTGATTGTATCTTTGAAAACATTATAGTCAGAAAAGTGGCTTTAAAAATAACAATACCTAGCTCTTATCTAGCACTTTTCATTAGCAGCTCTCAAAGCACTTTATAAAAGGGATCGGTATCATTATCCCCATTTTACAGATGAGGAAAACGGAGGCACAGAGCAGTGAAGTAATTTCCCCAACGTCACCCAGAAGACCAGTGGCAGAACTAGAAAAAAAACTCAGGTCTCTTGAGCCCTCAGTCCCATGCTCCAACCATTAGGCGACATTGCCTCCCGTGGCACCCTTTTATTTAACATACCACTTCCTTTGGCTTTGTCAGCATTAGGAGTTGGAGTCAAGTTGAAACATGCAGCAGCTAGAGCTAAACAGCGTTCGGTTACTAGCGGCGGAGGCAGAGTCAAACCATGTTCTACGTCCACTGTGGAAAGCAACCCCTCGTGAAGAGCACTGTGTTAAAAATCAATTGTTTCTCTTGTCTGATAGATAATTTTCAAATGTGTGTGACTTGATTACTTCTAAAGCAAATGCCTTCAGAGGCATCCATCCCTCATAGAGGGCTAAAACCACAGGAAGTCTGAAGTCTCCAAAATAAGCCATTTGTTTATAATCGCAGGGAGGAAATAGCATCTGAAAAAAGTACCCACCCATGGGTATATGGAATGTTACCAAACTCTCCATCAAAAGCTCACCTTCGGGATGGGAATAAGCGTGAGAACTCAAAGACCGCAACATTGCTTGGAATGTCATTTTGCAGCGTTTTACTCCCTTATAATATTCATACACTGCACTTCTACATCTCATTCCCCTTAAAAAATAGCAATGAATTCTCAATGCTATTTTACAGCTGGAGAAACTGAGGTACTGGGGGGAGAAATGACTTGTCCAAGGCCACCCGGCAGGCCAGTGGCAGAGACAGGAATAGAACCCATGTCTCCTGACAACCCTGCCCTGTACATTAGCCAGCAAGTAGAACAGGAGGAGCAGAAAAGCCTGCCTCACTGTCAGAAGACAACAGTGATATGGGCCTGGTCTGTACACTTAAGTTTTGTCAGCATAGCTGCTGGTGAGAAGCAGGTTGGCAGGGGGAATCACACCTCCTAGCTGACATAGTTATGCTGGCAAGCTCCTCCCCCCGATCTTCTGGGGGTATAGCTAATGCTGTTCAGGGAGGCAGTGTAGCTGTCGCATCAAAACTCCTTCTGCCAGCCTAGGATGCATCTCCACTAGGGTGCTCTGCTGGCATAGCTATGCAGCCAAGCTCTGCAGTGTACACATGGCCTTGGGCTGCTCAGTCCTGCTCCGACTCTGGGCCAACAGAACCAGAGAGCTTTCTGAAGTCTGACAGCCTGTTAATTCCTGAAATGATGCCAGAAGACAGTAGCATACGTGAAACACAGAGCTGCAGAGAAAATCTACAATTGCACTGCCTGGTGCCAAGTCATAGTACTGAGGACCATGTCTGACCTTCTCAAATAATGTGTTTCAACTCACTTATGTGACGAGAAGCACTGATCTGTGAATCAAGTATAAGTCCATTCATTAGGCCCATTCGTAACTTGCACTCTAGAGAGAACACAAACATGTTTGATTACTGATGAGCTGCATTCCATAACTTATCAGGAAAAAGAGGGTCATTCAGAGTCATGTCTGAGGAGCTGGCTGGGCCTTTCTGAGGAGGTCACCCTTTGTGCCAACTCCCAATAGGGCACATTTGGGACTCTATCACTGTTTAAAAAAAAAGAAAGAAAAACAAGAAAAAAGAAAGGTCTGTATGCCCACAGGATCAAAATCATCTCTGCATTCAATTCCCTCAATAAAGGATTCATAGGTGATTTTAGGGAATCAACAAATGTAAAGTTAGTGCTCTGAATGCAATACAACACTTCTTTTAAATTCAGTTTACTATAATCAATCCATGAGCTTCCCCTTTTTAATCTAGCCATTTCCTCAATTCAGATGCTATTCAGTCATTACTGTTCCATGTCCTGAAAGGGAGAGAGAACTTTAGAACTAGAATCCTGTAGCTTAGAATGATCATGATCAGATTCAGTACCTTTCTCTACAACGATAAAGGAGGCCTGCATTCCAGCTTGCTGATATTCCCCCACTTCGGTGTCTAAAAGCCACATGCCAGCTTTTCGTGGTGTCATTTCAATAGTTCGAAATGAGCCTTTAAAAGAGAGAGGAGAAAAACAAATCACAGCTCATCTATTGAAAGGTTAGCAGGAGATTGGCTGACACAGAATAGTGAGGCTGGATAAACCAGGGCCTATCAATCCTGCCCATTTCTGGTGGCTTGACAAAGTGCAAATATCCTGCACCTATTGGAAAGCATAGCAGATCCACGAACATCATTCTCCTTTTAATAAACAGGTTCTAATTGGAGACATGCGGGAATCAAAAGTTCAGATCTCAATCCAAGCTTCACCGCTTTAAAATTTACCTTTTCACATAACCTTGGATGCAGGCACATATTTTATATAATACCGCATACACAGTGTGTGCTGTGTGATCATGTAGTGAATGACCTAACCTTTTACACTGATTCATGCTGTGGTAACAGTAACTCTGAGGGGCTGATGCTGGCCCCTGCTCCAGCCATGGCTCTGGCAGCGTGTAAGGGTTGTAAAGGAGCCACAACAGACCATGCACTTGAGGGGAATTCTCCCCGAGTCACAGCCATATGCTGCTCCCACCATCCCGACATGTTCTTAAAAACCTCCAGTGATGGGATTCCACAAACTCGCTTGGAAGCTTATTTCAGAGCTCAACTACCCTTAGAGTTAGAAAGTTCTTCCTATTGTCTAACCTAAATCTCCCTGGCTGCAGATTAGGCCCATTACTTCTTGTAGGCCCTTCAATGGAGAACAACTGGTCACCTTCCTCTTTATAACAGCTCTTAACATACTGGATGACTGTTAGCAGGTCACCCCTTCAGGTTTCTCTTCTCAAGACTAAACATGTCCAGTTTATTTAACCATTCTTCATAGATCAGGTTTGCTAACCCTTTTATCATTTTTGTTGGTCTCCTTCAGACCGTCTCCATTTTGTCCACATCTTTCCTAAAGTGTGTGCCCAGCACAGGGGCCGGCTTCTAATTTCCCCTGGGGGTGCTCAACCCCTGCTCGGCCCCAGGCCACGCCTTCATCCCCGCCCTCCCTCTTCCAACCCCCACTCCACCCCTGCCTCTTTCTGACCCCTCCCCCGAGCACGCCCCATTCCTACTCCTCCCCCTCCCAGTGCCTCCTGCACAGCTGTTCCGCAGCGGGCAGGAGGCACTGGGAGGGAGGGGTAGGAGTTGATCGGCGAGGGCCAGCGGCAGGCGGGAGTGGAACTTAGCTGCCGGTGTGTGCTAAGCACCCGCTAAATTTTCTCCATGGATGGTCTGGCCCTGGAGCACCCACAGACTCTGCACCTATGGTGCCCAGAGTTGGACACAGTACTCCAGCTGAGGCCTCACCAGTGCTGTGTAGAGCAGGACAATTACTTCCCGGGTCTTACATACAACATTCCTGTCAATAGACCCCAGAATGATATTAACCCTTTTTCACAACTGCATCACATTGTTGACTCATTTTAAAGTTGTGATCCACTATAACCCACAGATCCTTTTCAGCAGTACTACCGCCTCGCCAGTTAGTCCCCATTTTGTGTTTGTGCATTTCATTTTTCCTTCCGAAGTGAAGTACTTTGCACTTGTCTTTATTGAATTTCATCCTATTAATTTCAGACCAATTCTCCAATTTGTTAAAGTTGTTTTGAATTCTAATCCTGTCCTGCACCCCTCCCATCTTGGTACCACCTGCAAATTTTACAAACACTCGGTTATCCATGTCATTAATGAAAATATTGATGAGTTCTGGACCCAGGAGTGACCCCAGATGGACCCCACTGGATAAGCCCTCCCAGTTTGACAGTGAACCACTGATAACTACTCTTTGAGTACCGTCTTTCAATCTCTTGTGCAACCACCTTATAGTAATTTCCCTAGTTTGGTTATGGCAGTGTCATGTGGGATTGTATGAAAAGCATTTTGATGGCAACAAAAAAGAGCTCTATTGAAATTATTAACTAGTTATTCATGGGCTCTTTCTTTTCAGTATGAATACTAAGGTCTCTAGCCACAAGTCTCCAAGCACTTTACAAAAGGCAATCAGCACTATTGTCCTCATTTTGCAAATGGGGGAAACCGAGGGACAGAGCAGGAAAGGAACTTGCCCATGTTCACACAACAGGTCAGCGGCAGACTGCCTCCCACCTCTATCTCCCCTATAGAAACCTGCTATGCCTGATCAGGACATCAGTCCATGCACTCCATACCCCATCTCCAACCTTGCCCAATAACTTACACTGCAGAGGAGGGCGGCCTCCGCTCCAGTCCCACCTCAATGAGGTCGATCAGTGGTTCTCAAACTTTTGCACTGGTGACCCCTTTCACATAGCAAGCCTCTGAGTACGACCCCCCTTATGAATTAAAAACACTTTTTAACATATTTAACATCATTATAAATGCAGGAGGCAAAGCAGGGTTTGGGGTGGAGGCTGACAGCTCGCAATCCCCCAGGTAATAACTTCGTGACCCCCTGTGGGGTCCCGACCCCCAGTTTGAGAACCCCTGAGGTAGATGATGCTGGGGTTGGGGGAAGTCCTTTCCAACCTCACAGGAAATGAACAGCTAGCATCTTGAAACACAAGACTTGACCATCGCTATCTTAATGTGCCCAAGCCAATTTCTGCTTCTGCTGATCTAATGACACTGAATTTTAGTAGAGTCACTCCAACATTACCAAGTGTAGGGTTTAGCCTCATAATTATGAGTCGAAATGACAAGACACTGAGCTGATATGTACCTGGAAGGAGAGGGTAGACACCAAGCTGATGCCCAGGGACTTCTGTGAAGGTCTGACCGTGAAAGTGAACCACGTGAATATCTTCTGATCCGCCCATATTCAACAAGTGCCATCGGACCAGTTCATCTTTATACATCCTCAGTCCTTGCAAGTGATATATGATCCCATTAATGGCTGAAAAGGAAAATATTACAAGAGATAAAAGAAACACACTCCAGCTGAGAGATAATAAAGATGTCAGATAGAGTTTGACCAGAGGATACAGATTGGATCTAGATCCAAATGACCCCAAAGCCTATAGCGTTTCAGATGTGATGTCCTGGTCCATGCCAATCTCTAGTGTCAACATATAATAATGACCTTCTCAGTTTATGAATTAAGTGTCATTGCAAGTGTAGTTGACGGTCATTCAAATAAGCGGGAATGCTTTCTACCTCCCTGGTGGAAACAAAATTAACAAAAGCCCCAGAAACTCTTGAACAGTTAAAGTAAGATAGTGTTGAAATTTATCTCTTTGAATGAGTCAAACATGAGGCCAGCTTGATTCATATTACGTTTGTGAGCCAAACTAACTCCATAAAGCCTATATTAGGGGGCCTAAATTAAGTTGTTTCCTCTTAAAGGGTCATTATCAAGTGGGTGTTGCAGCTCTGAAAATTTCAAGGGAAAAGCCCCCAGGGTCCCTGCTGGTAGTGGAAAAAAAAGGTCTAGAAAATATGAATCAAGTGTTAAGCAATATCCAAATGTCTCCCTGAGATTGCAGACAGCCTAAAGCAATAGCTCTGAGAGGTGTGAACTATCCACTTCATCTGAATCGTGCATTGATTCTGAAATGTAAAGGTGATGATTTAAATAGTCATATTAAATGATTTTAATAGTCAGCTTTGGTAACTATTTCACTACTGATCATTTTAGTGGAAACATCCAGCAAATGTGCTTAATCCAATCCCAAACTGCCTCTCATCTCCTCAATTGGGGGATTTAATATTAAAATAAACTAACAGAGGTTACTGTGTGGATGGCAATATTCATTATAATATTACATTCAGAAAAACTCCATTTTTCAAATTTAAATGCAAGTGCCACAGAATTCACCGCCTGCTGCACCTGAGTGCCAGAGAATGCAGAGACCAGGCCACAGGATTTAAGCACAGCTTGCTGTAGAGTACAGGGGGCTTGACTATAATGAGACACACTCTATTAATGTCAATAGATCTGACTTATGCCTGACTTTAAGGACCATATTTTAAAAACATGGCTTCCATTTTTACATACCGTCACTTATTCACATGAATAATAGTACTTTACGGCCAAGTTTCCAAAAGAGATCTCCCATTTAGGCACCTAAATGAAGTGATCAGATTTTCAAAAGTGTGCAGCACCCAACACCTCTCATTGTTGTGAATGCGGGGAGCTGCTGGGTCCTGAGCTCTTTGGAATAATTGGACACTTCTTTTGGTACCTAAGTGGGAACTGAATTCTTCTGAAGAGCCAGATTCTGTTGTGGATGCCAAGCATGTCTGAATATCCACCCGCTATGCACAAAGCCCCATCTGTGCCAATTAGAGCTGGCTGAAACCAGTATATTCTGTTTCATGAGGAAGTTCAAAATTTTTCTGAAACACAAAAATATATTTTTGTGGGAAATGTAATTAAAACTGACGCAATTTTACACCATTTTTTGGTGTAATCAGATCAGCATTTTCAATTACATTGAAAACTGTTTCAGTTGAAATTTTCCTACGAGCTCTCCTGCCCAAAAAGAGCAGGTAGGGCCTGTGCTAGGCCTGGCTGAAAATTCTCTTGAAACTGCTTCTTAATAGAAAATTGATTTTTTTTTTAAATGAAATTCTCACAGAAAGGTTCTGTTTTCCATGGAAAACTTCAACTTGTGTTGAAAAACTGAAGAACCAGGGAGTTTACGGTTTTTAGCCTACAACTGAAAACTTCCTGTCCAAAACCTGAAAACTTCAATTTTTTGGCAAAAAGTCAAAATTTTCTGTGGAAAATGTTAACAAAAACATTTTTTCTGTTTTTGTCAAAATTTTCCAACCAGCTCTAGTCTATATGCATATTCTATTTTTATATGCACAAGGAATAGTGCAAAAAAAATTAAATACGTGCATGCAAATGATGTGTGCGTGCAAAGTTGAAGTGCACCAAGAGAAGCTGGGTTGAGATCTTTTTAATTCCTCCCTCTTCCCTCCCAACATGGATAACTGACAAAGGGAAACATTAGTACCATGGAATTTGTGGTATTTTTGCACTTCTGAGGTCTTCTCAGTGTAAGTCCCTTTGGAATGCTTATCAAAGTACCAACTTTTCTCTTCATCAAAGACCATAAAAAGCAGGACAAACTCTTGGGTATCTACTGGCCTGTTACTTGTACTGACCGTTCCCTTTCGACAGATCAAGATTGGACCAATCAAGCCTGAGTGAATATCTTTCTCCTGGAAGGCAATAAATACAAATTACAAGTAAAAGTTAGGGTTTCCCATAATACTTCATTAATAACAATTTGCACATTTACAGGGGCTTTCATTTGAGGATTTTCCCTTACAAGTGTTAACATCGGTGCACAGGAATTGCCAGACTGGATCAGACGTCAGGCCCGTCCAATTCAGCATCCTGTCTCCAACCGTGGCCAGTGCCAGATTTTTTTCATGTTTTTTAAATGCCCCTAAACTTATGGTGCCAGTCTCTGATCCCTGTCTAGTTCTGCAATATCCTTTTTGACATGGGTGGCCAGTTCCAGAGGAAGCTGTACCACTGATTATAAAATGGCATTATAATCGTTTCTGTATTGTTCCCCATCCTATTCCGTATGCATCATAACATTTTGTTTGCTTTTTCAACTACAAACTGCACACTGAGCAGAGGTTTTCATCGATCTGTCTGCAGTGACGCTCAGCTGATCCTGATCATATCCTGAGTTGATATGGTTAATTTAGAACCACATAAAGTGCAAGTAGTTTCACATTTTCTGTCCAATACGGATTATTTGTACACATCAATACTGAATTGAATCTACCATCATGTTGCCCATTCAACTAGCTTGGTTAAGTCTTCACAGTCTTCTCTGGACTTGGCTAACATAAATTAATTGGGTCATCAATGGATATTGCTACCTCACTATTCACCTCTCCCGCTTTCCAGGTCATTAAAAAAATGTATTGAACAACACTGGTGCTAATACAGAACCGTGTGGCCCCTTGCTGTAACCTTTTGCCATCATGAAAATTGTCCATTTAATCTTACTGTTTATTCACTCTTTTAACCAGCATTTGATCCATGACTATACTCAGCCTTGCATTCTATGATTACTTACTTTCTTCAGTAGCCTCCTGTGCGTGACCTTGTCAAGGGCCTTTTGAAAGTGTACATAAAATATGCAATTTGATTCTGCTTTATCTGCTATTTTACTGACACAGTCAAAGGATTCCAACAGATTAGCGACACAACTTTCCTTTACAGAAACCATGCTGGATAGACCCTATCATACCATGATCTTCCAGATCTTTTATTATTCTATTTGAATGATTACTTCAACCAATTTATCAGGTACAGAAGTAAGACTTAATTAATGAATAAAGGTTGGGTAAAGGTCCCATTTTACAGATGAGGAACCCAGATCCAAGATGTATTTGCACATCACATTGCAAACATGGGGGCTGGGAGAATCTCTCAGCTATGCTATATTCCTAACTAAGGGCCTGATCCAAAAGTCTACTGAACTCAACAGAAAGACTTTGGATCAGGCCCTATATTTGGGGTAGAGGGCCTGATTCTCCATTGCCTTGTGTAGTTACTGAACTCTATGCAAAGCGGCTATGAAATGCTATCAAATCAGAATTCTCCATCCACTCATGCCAGTGGCAGCAATTTATATTCACTTTGCATAGGCATAAATGATTAGATGAGGAACAAGAGAGTGGTGAATCAGGCCCAAAAGAATAGGAAGCAATGCAAAGTGCTGTGAAGCCAGTATTTCAGCAACAAGACACAGTAGCTGTTATCCAACAGACTCCAGCACCCTTCTGCTTAGATTTCCTTACCGGGTTTACACCGGAGTAATAGGCCCAGGACCTACAGGCTGCTCCAGGTTGCATAGGTCCAGACCGCTTGGTTGCAAACCATACATAGGTATAGGTGTCATTTGGCTGAACTGCATCATCCTTTTTGAACCAGTCTGGAGACTCATCTTCATAACTGCTTCCCTCAGAGGATTTCTCATACAAAAGCCCATGGGAATGGAGGGAATATGGTCTGGATGCCAGATTTTTAAAATGAACCTAGAAAATAAATACAAGCAGATTCTTGATTAGCAGATTTGGGCCTAAACCAAGACCCCAGGCATAAAACACCCATGAACTGTGTAAAGTACAAATTCAGGATTCAGATTTGTCTACTGATTATGGGCTAGATTGTGCCTGGTTGGAGGTGGGGAGTGTAACTCGTGACACATCTTTACGGGGTGCAGCAAACTCAACTGTGCACAGCTAGTAGTATGTGGAGAGCAGGGTAATGGCTCCGCCTACTCCCTGCCCCCTTTCCAGCATTGTTCCCAAGAGGGAGCAAGTTGGGAGCAGCCCCTGCATTCCTGGGAGAACCCCAGTTCCAGGCAGGCGTACAATGGGTTGCACAAGGGGGACAGGGAGTCTTTATTCTTTCCTACACCCCTGGCTGGCTGTGTTAGATGGGGCACAAGCTAGTTCTACAGTAATACTAGATCCCAGTGTATGTAGCTCCCACTGATGTCAATGGGAGTTTCTCTAGTATGCATCTCCCTCACCCCAGAGGCGGACTGCCAGGGCAAGGAGCTTGTCTTTTCTCCCTCACTCTGAGGATGGAGTTCCAAGATTAGGGTTGGCTTTTGTCTCCCCCTTTTCTTGCTCCTGATTTTTATGTAACTCATCTGTTCCCTTTATGTACCAGAGAGCCTGGTCAAAGAAGTTAGAGAAAATGAGCAGGTGGCTAAGGGTTCGAATGGCGGTCCGGTGAGGCATTGCAGTACCAGGTTGAGGTCCCATGTTGGTGTAGGTCATTGCACGTCTGAGTAAACATTTCGGAGACCCTTGAGGAAGCGTTTTGTAGTTGGGTGTGTGAACGTCGGAGTTCCATCGATCTCTCGGTGGAATGATGAAACGGCAGCAACATGGACTCCGATCGAGCTCATCAATCATGCCCCACCATTTGAAGATTGAACTCAGGACCTCGCCATTCATCTCCCATTCGTGATCCTGGGAGAAGTAGCTGCTGAGCGTGTCTGCTGTTGCATTCTGACAGCCTGGCAGGTAACACGCTGAGATGTTTACATTGTATTGTACGCACCAATTCCAAAGTCTCATGGCTTCTGTGCATAGGGAATGTGAGCGAGCTCTTCCTTGCCTGTTGACGTAGAACATGCAGGCAATATTGTTGGTCATAATTCAAATGGATTTGTTTCGTATATGAGGTAGAAAGTGTCTGCAGGCATTGCTGACTGCTCGTAGCTCTAGCAAATTGATGTGCAGTGGGAGTCTCTCTGGGAGACCATTTGCCTTGTATATGTGTTGACTCATGTGAGCACCCAAGACTATCAGTGAGGCATCTGTGATGATTACTGTTGTCAGGGGTTTCTGTTGAAAAGGGATACCCATACAGATATTTTGTGGCCTTGTCCAGCTTTGTAATGAATTGAGGACATTTCATGGAACTTTGAGCCGTTTGTGTAGGTTGTGTTTGCTTGGTATGTATACCATGCTTAGCCAACCTTGTAGACTTCGCATATGTAGTCTTGCATGTCGTACCATGAATGTCGTGGCTGGTGTGTGTTCTAATAATTGTAGGACAGCGTGAGCCTGAACTTGAGGACTGACTTGTACCTCTTGGATGAGGTTCGTGAATCTGGTAAGGGGTAATGACACCTTGGCTTCTATAGCGTCGAGGTGTGCCCCGATAAAGTCTAGTTGTTCGACTGGGTTTATGGTTATTTCCGTTCGTTTATTTGTAGACCCAGCTCCCGGAATAATGTGATAGTGGACCGTACTGCATCCATTGTGACTCGTAGAGTTGGGCCTTTGATAAGGCAATCGTCCAGGCTGAGAAAAATCATTATCCCCTGTTTGTGCAGATGAGTCGCTACCCCCGCTAGAGTTTTGAGAAGACTCTTGGTGTCGTGGATAGGCCGAACAGTAGTACTCCGCTTTGGAAGTGTTCTCGTCTACCGTGAATCACAGACATTTTCTGTGGGCAGGATGAATGGTCATATGGAAATAAGCATCTTGGAGGTTGAGGGCTGAAAACCAGTCCCCCTGTTGCAGCACTGGGAGTATCGTACCCAATGTGAGCATCTTGAATTTTTGGGATCTGAAAAACTTGCTGAGCTTCTGTAGATCCAGGATGGGTCTCCATCCCCCGCTCTTCTTCTGGGTCAGGAAGTAACAGGAGTAGAATCCCTTCCCTCTGAATTGTAGTGGTACTTGTTCCACGGCACCTAGTTGTAGAAGATGATTGACTTTTTGTTGTAGTAGGTGCTCGTGAGAAGGGTCCCTGAAAAGGGACAGGGAAGGGGGTAGGGTAGGTGGGCAGGAGGTAAAGGGAATAGTGTATCCTGACTTGATAACTTCCAACACCCATTGGTCTGATGTTATGGTGGCCCAGATGTGATAAAAGAGCTGGAGTCGATGGCCAAAAATTGGGGATGGGTCAGACGTGAGCGCTGTTTCATGAGGGAGGTTGTTCAGACCCTTGACCAACTTTTCAAAATTGCGGTTTTGGAGGTGCTGCCTGAGAAGTCGGCGCCAGAGACTGAAGTTGTCGCCGGCGTTGTGATCATTGATGCTGGTATTGTTGCCTGTTTGAGGAGTCTCTAGGTCTCTGAGATGGTTGGTATTTCCTTCTTTTTGCAGGGCGGCTGTAAATCCCCAAAGTGTGGCCCAAGAATCCTTCACTGAAAAAAGGACCTTGTCTGTCTTCTGAGAGAAGAGTTGTTCCCGGTCAAAAGAGAAGTCCTCTACTTTTGTCTGGAGTTCTTTTTGTATCCCCGAGGCTGGAAGCCATGAGGCTCGGCGCATTACTGTGGCTGTGTCCGTCATTCTGGCTGCTGTGTCTGCTGTGTCCAATGCTGCCTGAAGGGCTGTTTTACCTCTGAGCTGGCCCTCGGTGATGATGGCCTGGAATTGTGTGTTTTTCTTCTGGTAGCTCAGAGGTGAGCTGGGCAAGTTTCCCATAGTTGTTGTAACTGTATTCGGCCAGTAGTGCAGAATAATTGGCCACCTGAAACTGAAGGGCGCCGGAGGAATATACCTTGTGTCCGAAGAAGTCAAGTCTTTTGTGTTCTTTGTCATGGGGTGTAACCTTGAATTATGGCTGTCTGTTATGGTGATTTACTGCCTTGACAACTACAGAGTTAGGAGGCGGGTGCAGAAATAGAAAGTCTGCCCCCTAGGATGGTACATAATATTGTCTATCCACTCTTTTGCAGGTGGGTGGAATAGAGGCAGGTGTCTGCCAGCCTGTCTCCGCAGGATCCAAGAGGGCCTTGTTGATGGGAAGGGCAATCCTGGAGGTAGATGCAGGTTGCAGTATTTGTACCAGCTTGTGCTCGTTTATCTTTATCTTCTCTAGCGGGATGTCTTGGATTTGCGTGACTCTCTCCAACAGCTCTTGAAACTGTTTAAAGTAATCCGCTGAGGTTGGCGGTGGGGGCATAATCACCTCATCTGTGGAGAAAGATGAATTGCGCACAGGAGATGTACCATGGTCTGTGCCCGGCTCTGTGAACTCTCCCCCTTCCTGTGACTCTGAGGGTTGTGGTGTGGGAGATGCTAGGTTAGAGCACAGTTCACATCTATGTGCTGTGGACGGTCTAGAACGCTGACCCCTATGCGCTCCAGGGTTCCCAATGTGCCCATTGCATTGGGAAAGCCATAGGAGGGTACATCCATGGAGGTCCACACCAGGGTTGGTTCATCTGGTGTTTCGGACCCATGTCGCTCCACATTGGTCGATGGGCCTTAAGTGAGATGGGGGTATTGTCCCTGCATCTCCTCCTCTTCATCACTGAAGAACTGTGCCATGTCTTGTGGGCTGTGATCTCCTCTGGAGCCTGTGGGGGAGCCCTTGGCACCGAGTATTGGTGAATGTGGTGCCAATGAGATTTCTAAGTCTCTCTGGGGCAGGAGAGATGGTGCCAGTGCCCATTTCTGAGTAGTCGGTGCCAGGGGTGCTTTCTCTTTTGTTGATGGAGTTGGTGCCGACCGGTGTTGTTGTTTGGCCATTGCCCTCAGTGCTGACTTGGTAGTATCTTCCGGTGTCAGGGGTGGAGGCGTGGTGCCTGAGACACGCGGTGCTAAGCTCCATACTGGCGAGCTCAGTGCTATGGAGGAGGCATGTTTTTGTCGGCGACTCAACTCCACTTCTCTCGCTCAGACCTCGGCAGTGCCAGAGGTGCCTGGAGTGTTATAGGTGCTCACCCGAGAGGAAGATGGCATCAGAGGCAGTGTCCTGGCAGGAGACCGCCTCTGTTTTCGCAGACCTCTCTGCAGAGATGTTTGAGACCGCTTTTTTGGTTTTTCAGAAGGTAGGTCTCCTTTTCCATCTTGAGGAGCGCCCAGAGAGGCCGTTTGCTTGTCCTTCTCAGGCTGGAGGGACTTCTCCATCAAGATCATTTTAAGCTGGAGATCCCTGTCCTGCTGGGCTCTGGCTCTCAGGTTGCTACAGTGGGAGTATTTCTGGGGAATATGTCCCTCACCCAGACAGCGTATGCATAAAGAGTGTCCATCTGAAACGGGCATGGCATCACGGCAGGAGCCGCATCGTTTGAACCCTGGAGACCCCGGCATTTTAACTAATAACCGCCCCTTGGGGGGGTGCGATGTTGTCTAACGAATTAACAAGAAATTTGTTTTTGTTTTACTAACACTAACTCTAACTCTCTCTCTAATAGCTTATCTAAATATTTATCTAAAAGCTATTTCTTAACGGTTTTTAGGGAGAACTGCTAAGACTGCCCCTTCGCTCCCTCTTCAGCAGAGGACGGTTGAGAAGGAACTGGAGGGCTTGGGTCGTGCGCATGCTACACACAGCACTAATGGCGCCAAGGGATGCCTACTGCGCACCCGCGACCCACACGGACCCTGCTACCATAAATCTCTGATCGAGGGATGCACCACCACGTAAAGTGGAGTATCCACAGAGACACTACTCAAAGAGCTATCATGTCCCATTCAATCTATCCCACGAGGGGTCAACACCTTCCTTACAGTAAATATTCTAAAACACTGCCCAGTTTTAAGTCCCAAGAGATGGAGACCACTTCCCTTGGGGAAGACTATTCCACCGCCTCAAAGATCTCATTCACAGGAAGTGTGCCCTTTTGTAATATTCCCCTGTTACTACTAGCTATAATCCCTTGTATTGTATTTATTATTTGTATTGCTTCCACATCATCCTTAGCATTTACGTGATGGCCGGCATCTTGGCCACCATGCTGGGATTGACGTGAGGACCTCCAGAACTAAAAGCATGAGTGGCTACAACTTGAGCTAAAGCTCCATAGCTGGCTGAGAGTGTGGGGGGACTGTGACAACTCCGATCCTCTGAGAATTCACTCAGAGGGGGGACCTGTAACACATACTGACCAGCGAGTTCCATTTATACTAGAACTGCTCAACATTTTTACATCAAAATATTTTTAAGACAAAAGATGACTTTTCAGACAAATGTAAACATTTTCATTTTTGTCTCAAGTTTCAGGTTTTTCATTGAAAAAAATTTACGTTTCAGTTGAGTTTTGGGGGAAATTTTCAGTTTTCAAACAGCAATTTTTTTGTAGAACTAAAAACAGTTTTTGAAAAATCTCCTCCCCCCCCAACTTTTTGGTTTTGTGTTAAAAAACAAAAGCTTTTTGGGGTGGGAAGTTGAGAAAAAAATAAATTTTACACGATATCCCACCAGAAATGACTGATATTTTTCAACCAGTTCTAGCTCAGCCCTTTCAGATCATTGTAAGAAACCTTCATGCACCAAACACCTGAAGCCTTGACTTACGTGGATGACATCATCCACCTCAGCCCTGATAACAGGACCCAGGATACCCAGGTGTTCTTCATATTCCCCTTCAGGCTCCCGAGTTGTAAAGGTACTATCCACATAGCTTCGGAAAATCACTTTTTTGTATATGGTGTTGCCCCCATCATGGCTGGTTCTGACATTCCTCACTGTGCTGAGGGGAACATGATGGAATTAGAAAAATTATGGAATTAGAACATAATGGAACATAAACATCATGGAATTAGAAAAACTGACATCTTATGATGAAAATTAGAGACCTACACATAAAAACCCCTCAAGATGTAGTCTGAGAAACAGTTACATTTACCGTTGGAATGCTTTGGAGGAAAATGAATCAGCACAAATGTCAGTGATTCACCCTGAAAATGTATGATCCAGGGTATTAAAGTGACTACAAAATGATATCACTACATTCCATTTTTCTCCTCAGTGATTCTACACCAGATTTGCTCAGTCTGTAAATCCTAAAATAGTTTTTCTAACCACCAGTGAGGAAAATTTTCTCTAATATCTGAAAATCCATCTGGGCTATTTATATCTCTTACACCATCATCTATAAGAAACTGAATCAGAACTTAGAGTTTTGGTGAGGCAATAAGAATCCAGCTCCCTCCCCCACAGATATATCGATTCTGGAGAGCTAGTGGAAAAAAAGGATGTAATTAGTTATCAGCTATAATTCAGAGCCGCATGAGGAAGTGATGCTGACAGCTCCGTGAGAAGGTGTCACCTTTGCATATTTGTCATCTGATCACAACCATATTTAAAAATGCAACTGCTCTGTGAAGAAATAGGAGTTTAGTCCCTCAGAGTCACCTAGGTACATTTACACAGCCCACAGCAGACTCGGGCTTGCACTACCGAACTAAAAACAGCTGTGTCGACGTGGCTCAGGCTTTCAAGTCTAGGGATGGGGGTGGGAGTCAGAGACCAAGTGCCAGGCTGTGCTTCAATTTCAAGCACTGTCTACACAGCTATTGTTATAGTGTTAGCACAAGGCCAGGTATGTTGACCTGCACTTGGAAGGCTTGCTGCTGCAGACTGTGTAGATGTACCCTTAGTGGAAAGAGCACTGGAGATCATCTCAAGTGCCTGGGGATCCATCTCTAGATCCTCCAGTGCCTGGGGATCATCTCTTCCTCATGTAGCTCTGAATTATAGCTGATAACCAATTACATCCTTTATTTCCATTAGCTCTCCAGAGCCGATACATCTGTGGGGGAAGGAGCTTGATTCTTATTGTCTCACCAAAACTCTAAGTGCTGATTCAGTTTCTTATGGTTGTAGGTTCTATTCTCAACTCTTCCAAAGACTCAGGGACAGATCCTCAGCTGAGGGAAGTTGTCACAGCACCATTGACTTCAGTGGTGCTGTCCTCATTTATATCAGCAGCTGAGTATCTGCCCTACACAGGGCAAATCATTTCAGTATTTGAGCTTCAGGATTTTTACACATGGAGAACTCAGAGTCCTCTGGGCACTCTTGCAAATACAAATAATGAAGGTGGAGCTTAACCGGGGTCCTACATGGGGAAAGTTGGGAAGGGGGAAATAGACAAGTTTGTCAAGTAGTCTGAAGATACAATTTGAAAAATACACAATTCGGAGACTGAATGTGCTGTAGTGAAACTATTTCCGCTCCTGTCCTACATCACGCAACAATGAAAATTCAGGCTGTGCAAATATTTTTGTGGGTAGCAATTTTAGGGGAAAAAGGCAGATTTGCACAGAAATATGAAATCACTGGCAATTTTGCATGGTTTGATTTGAAATTTCAAATTTCTAACAGGTTGAATTTCTCTCAGAAAAACTGGATACAAAATCTTGTTGGGAAATAAAGCCCCTTTTTCCAAATCAAAACAATGCGAACATCTCAAATTTGGGGTTCATGCGCGATGGTCCAATCAGTTCTTGATCTCTGCTAAGACTAGCAACAAGGGAGTTAATTAGAATTGTCTGTGGTGGTGTGGTTTGCATGATGTGGTAGTCCAGTTCCCAGCAGATAAGTGGGAGCCAAACTACTCATTTTGTACTGGAGACTGAATAAAATTTCAGATGGTGGGAACTACAAGGCTTGAATTTTCAGTGGGGCCTAAGGGTGTAAGGCACCCAGCTCCATTGAGACTCCCTTAGGTCACTTTGAAAAATCTCCACCAAAGTCCCTACCTACTCAAGCTGGATTCAAACTGGCAACCTATAGGCTCTCTCTTGACTGAGTCCCAAACCATCCCAGCCACACATACTTAGATACCAACTGAGGTATTGATGTGGGCCTCATTACTGTAGTATCTGTGCACCTCCCAATCTTTAATGCATTTATCCCCACAAAAGCACCTGTAAGGTAGGAAAGGACTTTATCTCCATTTTACAGACAGGGAACTGAGGCACAGAGAGACTAAGTGACTTGCCCAAGGTCACACAGGAAGTCTCTGGCAGAGCTGGGAGTTAAACCCAGGTCTCCTGAATTCCAGGCTAGTGCCCTAAAGCACTGGTCCTTCCTTCCTCTTCACCTACTGCATTACAGACTGTTAAATGGAACAGCACTTGTGTGATTAAGAAATCCCCTAATTCCTCAGCAACAGTAGCTTTGTTGTGGGACAGCTATCTGAATCAGTGGCCTAGTATTTAGCAACAGGGTGTGAGGCAACAGAGAAGAAGAATTAGGTCCAACCTTTTCTTTAATCCTCCATAGTCCCAGAAGACCTCTTCGGCTGCAATGTAGTATCTCCTTGTGGTCCCTCTGCTGCGGAGATCATGCACAGCAATCTCATCAGGGTTACGGACATTATTAAGGTTGAATCTGGGGTCCGTTGTATATGAGTCATTGAAGATTACGTCTGCATCTGAATATTGGTAATCTACAATTTCCTCACCGTCAGAGCCTCCTGGAACATACTTCTTGTTGTCCCCATTCCCACTGGGAAGCCCTATGATGATGGGCTTAAATTGTCTTGGGGTCAGCGTGTAGTTAGGCCTGCTTCGCAAAACCGTGTGGTTGGCCTCGCTGGGCAATTCTGTATTGTTGGCCTCACAAAGGGACACTGTGTGGTTGGCCTCCCTGGACAATAATGTGCAGTTTTGCTCTCCAGGTACCTTTGGGGGTCTCACACCTCTGGGTGTCAATGAGAGATTAGTATACTTTTGATTATGCTTTTTCCTCTTTCGGGTCTTGATGAGAGTCCCAGAGGTACTCAACGTGCCATTCACATTTCTCTCTTCCCCTTTCAGAGTTGGATGCTTGCTGCTTACTTTCCAATGACCCTTTGTAAATGGTGAGTAGCCTTTGAATTTCCCTTGCTTCTTCTTATTCAGGGATACACTCTCTCTTGTAGGCATTGTAGCATTTCTGGAACAATTCTGTAATTTATCAGTAGCCTGAGCTGAATTTATCTCCATCCCATAACTCTCCTTCCCAGAGGCCAAATTTCTTTTCTCATTCATAATTTTAGATGGAGACTTCATACCTCTTGGCGACAGCTTTCCCAGCATGTCCTTTCCCACCACTGGGCTACGAGTAGGAATTAAGATATCCGATGCATAATCTAGAGTAAAATTTCTTTCTTGTTTATCTTTGGGTAGTTCTAAGTCAGGGAGATTGAACATGTTTAACTCATTGTTTTCTGCCCTGTGTCCCACAGCAAAAGTCAAGTTATCTGCATGTTTGGGAAATTCAGCATTTTCTTTCTTGGTTTCCTCCTCCTCCACGTCCTGGTCCTCAGCATATTCATTTGGAAACTGATCAGTCCCTAACATATCTGAACTGGAGATATTCTCTGCATGGTGAGCAGAAAGAGGTGCTCTGTCTGAACTAGTGTTGCCAAGAGAGGAAATACTTTTATTTTGTTGAACATGATCTAAGAGGGCTCGCATCTTTTTAACAGTGTAAAACGTAGTCTCCCGCTGGTCTCGCCTTTCCCTTTTTCTACTGAAATTGAATTCCCCTCCTGAACTTTTCTCTTGTGGTTCTTCTGAATAGAGTGTTGCAAAGGAGGACGTCATGCTGTCCCCTCTGTCAGGTAACAGTTCTGCTGCATCTTTTGTTTGGGCTTCTTCCCTGGTCCTCAGTAGTTCACCTGCAAGTGTTTTCTCATAATTTCCTGACGTCTGACTGTGATATGCTTCATAGTCACTTTGGTTTCCAGCTTTAGATGCCAAGTCAGGACTTACTGCTGTTGTGGTGACTGGAAGTGAATGTTCTTTTGCTGCCACCATGTAATTTATGTGGAGGGACCCAGCCTCGGTTGGGAGAGGAGCAGTGCTTTGAGTTTCCAAGAGTTCATCAGTGTCCAAGGTACCACTGTTCTCCATGAATGGCGGATCTGAGCCAGGAGCCACATCAGCCCTCTGAGTGCTGGTGCCAAAGTTCTCATCTATGGCCAGAGCAGTAAGATTCTGCATTTCTTCTTGGACCATTGGTTTCTTTCCAAATGTCCGAAGTCCCAAACTTGAGGCCAGCAGATCTTGATAATCATAATCATCAGAAGATTCCTGGGTTTTTTTTGATATTTCTTTTGTTTCTCCTCCAGTTTGGGGTGAGGTTACAGGCACATTTTCAAGAGTCGTCTCATATGAGAAATCTATGATTTCATATGGGTCCTCATCAGAATAATAATCTACATCTTTTTCACATTTGGCATCTCTAAACCTCAGCGTCATGCCATGACTCATCTCAGGGGAACCCCAGGATGCAAAAAGCCACGTACCTGCAATTGGAAAAAAAAAAAAGTGTACTACATATTACTTTGTAGAGCTTGACCCCCACCTGTCATGTGCTGTCTAGACTGTAAACTCTCTAGGTCAGGGGCTGTCTTCTGTGTTATTAGTCTGTAAAGCACCCTACAATATTGCTCTGGTCCTTGATTGGGATTCCTTGGCATAACCATAGCAATAAATCATGAATACTGAATACAATTGACCCATAAAGTTCACAGACAGATCTGGATCTCAACTTCCCTAAAATTTAGGGTTATTTGGTTTCAGGTTTTTGGTACATCCCATGATAGAAAGGGAGATAAGAGATCAAAACTAGATGGAAACAAGAGGTTTAGATAGGGATCCAAATTTTGGGAGTTTGGGTTATGTGTATAAACCTATGGATGAGAGAATACTGATCATAATAAAAATCCCCACAGGCATTTAAAACCATTTAAAAATCAGATATGTTACAATATTTTAAAACCCTCTGGAGGGGGGAAGGTCTTTAATAGGACAGTGAAATTCCACATTTGGACCTCTAGACTGGCCTACATGAGAATAAATGGGCACACTGCACCAAGTGACTCCAGGCTCTTTGCATTTCATGGCATGTCCCACAATAAAACATGGGAGAGATGGACAAAAAATGGCTTTTACCTCAAAAAGATGCCAGGTGTAATCTTCTACCTCCTCTATATTTTAAGTGACAGAATTGCATTGCTTTCCTTACATTATTTCCAAAGTCAGCAATAATGAGCACATTTTACAAGAACTGGAAAAGAAGGTCTAGAGAGGGAAGGAGGTGATCACATACTAAAACCAAACAATAATGATGGAGAAGTACAAAAGTACAACTTTGGAGATTTCTGTAAAGTCTGATGGAGGTTTCCAGCTTCAAGTAAACATTTCTCCTTTTAAAAAAAAAACCATAATGCATAATTAGCCTGTGGAACTCACTGCCAGAAGGTACCGCTAGAGCCAAGAAGTTAGTAGGATCCAGAGAACTAGCCATTTACATGGACAAGGAGAACATACACAGGTACTTTAAACAGGATAAAAAATTAAGGGATCTAAACCCTTCTTCTTCAAGGCATCAGCCAACCACTGGGATTAGGCAGGCTATTCCAAAATTGTCCACACCGTGGGATTTCTTCCACCTTTATGTGAAGCATCTGATAGTGGTTACTCTCAGAGACAGGATACTAGAACTAGATGGACCACTGGTTTGATCCAGTCTGATTGTTCCAACATTCTTTCCCTCCTAAATGACTGGTGGGCCAGATCCTGACATGTGATGCAGCCATTTTTCTCAGTAACACCAGTATAATTTGGCCATAAGCCCATTTTAACCAGCCCAGGGTGGTTAACACCAGTGGAAAGCTACATATCCTACAGTAGAATAGAGCAGACGCAGGGGTCCCTACACCATGTGTTTCCTCTGCTGCCAGAGTAAGAGGGAAAAGCTGCTCTTGCTCTGGAAAAGGGACACTGTCAGGACGTTCCTTTCTGAATGCAGAAGGGTGAACAGGGCCCCAATGTATGGCTTTTAGGATTTGGCCTGCTGGTTTAGATGTGGACATTTTTCCGTTTCTATAGATTTTGACAGAGAACTTCAATACTGTGCCTCAAATGACAGATATACAACTAGAGCCACAGTAAGGACTTTTTTGGGGAGTGCTCAAAAGCAAAACAGAATCATCAGTAAGTATAGCATATGCAACAGCACTGCTGTGTCGTGTGCTGCCAGCATACACATACCCCATGTGTATCAACCACTCTTGCTGTAATCTAGGGAAAGATATAGATGGGCTGAAATTTTGTATGCACTTTATACAAAGCTTTTCTATTTTTATGAGTCCTTATGGACTCTAGAAACAAAATCTCTTAGCAGATCATTAAACAAGCACAGCAGTTCTGCCACTTACCAGCGTTGTCCATTTCTACAGTGACCGATTCTCCACTCATGGGGAAAAGATTCAGTACATCTTCATACTTCCCTCGAGACAAAAAAGTGTGACCAGAAAGGCGTACGGACACTACCTCATCCTGGGTGCCAATACTGGAGACATGCCACTGCACAATTTCGTCATGGCAAAATCCCAGGATTTCAGTGCTGTCAGACATGTAGCCATTTATTGCTAAAACAAAGCATAAGATATGCTGTTACAGCACCATAAAGCCTCACCAGCATGCAAGACGGTAAGCCAAATTCATGCTTTCAATGGAGTGACATCAGGGATGGAACTGACACATCTTTGTATCCAGACAGAAAGGTTATTGGCACTCTGATGAAATTGGGCTGCAATCCAGACACCTTCATCTGAAGGGACACCATTAGGTTAAAAAAATCACATATTAAAATAAAATGTCCTTACCTCTGTTCCTAGTCACCCTATGTTGGATTCAGAGTGAAAGAATTCAAATATATAATTGGAGGAAACCCAAGAGGCTAGAGTTGCATCAGCAGTTTCTCTGGCTGCGCTGCGATCCTGTGTGTTACTCGACCACATGCTCTCTCCTGATTCCCTTGTGCTGTGGCCCTGAGGAGGCAGCTTCTAGGAACTACATGCACTGAGGGCCCCCACACGGCTGTGCAGCTGTGCCCCCCTCCCCACTGTCAAATTAACAGACTCATTAACACTTACAAATTGCTTAGTGCCATGCTAATAGCTGCAGCTTGCTCCAAACCCAAAAGCATGCAGTACGAGGCATGCAGCTGCTTGGCTGACTTCTGGAGTCTTCCCAACATCCTTCCCTTTACTTCCCTCCTGATTCCTTCCCCCAACCACCCCAGGGCAAACAGCTGCAGCATCACAGATTGTTCCTGGTCACCACCCCAGGAAGCCTGCCAGCCCCTGCCCACTCTAACCACTCACCCCCTGTATCCATTCCCCTCTGCGAGGCTCCACACAAACATTTACCAGGCCCCCGCTCCTCCCCCACCCAGGTACTCTACCTCTCTCTATCTCCCACAGTCACCGATACCTCCACCCCCCACCTTCCGGGTGCTGCCTCAGTGGACTGCAGTTGGTGGCCCAGAAGCCCATGCAGGGCTGCTGAGACCACTGACACTTCCCCTTCTCGGTTTACATTTGCCCGGCTCATGATGAGCTTGTTTGTGCCTAAGTTGCCCGAACCATGCCCTATGAAATTCTGGAAATAGCAGATCCTTGAAGCCAGAACCAGAACTCTGCTCATTCGTGCTTTCAGCACAATCTCAGGGGCCAGTTTCTGCCACTTGGGAAATCCCCATGCCTGCCTTGCACCTCAGAATAAGCACCCATCTGGGTACTTGCGCTCACACAAGCTTTTGCAAACTTGGGCCTAGTTTCCCACTCACTGTGCATCACGTTAGACCTGTAGAACTTGGGATCATCCCTTTTAACGCTGGAGGGGTTGTTGCAGTACTCCTTGATGTTATCCTCTAAGTACCAACTCTTGTTTTCATCAAACACGGCAAACACGGCCTGCTGCTCTGCATCCGCCTTGTTCTGAAAGACAGCAGACATGGCAGGGTAAGTTTTGCAAGCAGCTAACGGATACATAGTGGGGTATATTAAGGGCCTAATCTCGCCATCCCTCCAGAGGCAACATTTCCATTCATAGAATCATAGAATATAAGGGTTGGAAGGGACCCCAGAAGGTCATCTAGTCCAACCCCCTGCTCGAAGCAGGACCAAATCCCAGTTAAATCATCCCAGCCAGGGCTTTGTCAAGCCTGACCTTAAAAACCTCTAAGGAAGGAGATTCTACCACCTCCCTAGGTAACGCATTCCAGTGTTTCACCACCCTCTTAGTGAAAAAGTTTTTCCTAATATCCAATCTAAACCTCCCCCACTGCAACTTGAGACCATTACTCCTCGTTCTGTCATCTGCTACCATTGAGAACAGTCTAGAGCCATCCTCTTTGGAACCCCCTTTCAGGTAGTTGAAAGCAGCTATCAAATCCCCCCTCATTCTTCTCTTCTGCAGGCTAAACAATCCCAGCTCCCTCAGCCTCTCCTCATAACTCATGTGTTCCAGACCCCTAATCATTTTTGTTGCCCTTCGCTGGACTCTCTCCAATTTATCCACATCCTTCTTGAAGTGTGGGGCCCAAAACTGGACACAGTACTCCAGATGAGGCCTCACCAATGTCGAACAGAGGGGAACGATCACGTCCCTCGATCTGCTCGCTATGCCCCTACTTATACATCCCAAAATGCCATTGGCCTTCTTGGCAACAAGGGCACACGGTTGACTCATATCCAGCTTCTCGTCCACTGTCACCCCTAGGTCCTTTTCCGCAGAACTGCTGCCTAGCCATTCGGTCCCTAGTCTGTAGCTGTGCATTGGGTTCTTCCGTCCTAAGTGCAGGACCCTGCACTTAACCTTATTGAACCTCATCAGATTTCTTTTGGCCCAATCCTCCAATTTGTCTAGGTCCTTCTGTATCCTATCCCTCCCCTCCAGCGTATCTACCACTCCTCCCAGTTTAGTATCATCCGCAAATTTGCTGAGAGTGCAATCCACACCATCCTCCAGATCATTTATGAAGATATTGAACAAAACCGGCCCCAGGACCGACCCTTGGGGCACTCCACTTGATACCGGCTGCCAACTAGACATGGAACCATTGATAACTACCCGTTGAGCCCGACAATCTAGCCAGCTTTCTACCCACCTTATAGTGCATTCTTCCAGCCCATACTTCCTTAAAGTGAACAGTGAACAGAATCAAGTGAACAAAAGCACAGTCCAGTGGTTAGAGAAAGGGACTAGGGTTCCGGACTCCTGCGTTCCATTCCTACCTCTGCAACTGACTCACGGGGTGACACTGGACCAGCTACTAGCATGGCTGCTATGAGCTGGGCTCCCCCTAGTGGCCCACTTGTTGCTGTATGTGCAGGGGCTGAAGTCACTGCTTCCATTCACTTCTGCGTGGTGTCTGAGCCACTGTCAAAGTAGATTCCTTCCTTTGGCCCCATGGAGGGGAAGTGGAAGAAGAACTCTCCCAGCAACCCCCTTGCAATGCTTCTGGATCCCCAAAGTTTGGGGTTGCCAGACCTAGGTTAAACCTATGATAGACTGGGGTCAGAAGCTATCAGAGACTGGGGTCAGAACTTCCTCCCTGCATACCATCAAACTTTGGGGAAGTTTAGGGTGGTGTCTAGAATCAGGATTTTGCAATTTCTTGTCTTGGCAAACAAAGCACAATGAAAGAAATCACTAGCAGCCTGATCTTTCTAACTGAAAGTCCCAGCGAGCACTCTAAATCTGGGGCCACATATGCCAGCATGCAGCTAAAAACTATCACTGCAAGCAGCCCTTATAGAAAAGTCCTATAGAATTTAATACAAAACTATCCCCTTATTTTACGTTGTCTGACTCACCCTATAGAATTTAATGTCCCAACTAGTGAGTTCTGTAGGGTGGTTCAAAGAATTTATCCAAAGGATCTCATACCTCATTACATTCTACAGGTTTTTTGACTGACTTCTGAAGAAGCCTAGTGATCTGATCCCAGTTCAGTTCCAGAGGCCTTTTCTCTAAGGGAACAATCAATGAAACCAAATTCCCCTGTAGTTCAAACAACACACACGGACAGGCGCCTCTCTCTCTCTCTCTCTCAGAGGTTGCAGAAAATGTTCATACCTGCACACCCCTCTTGTCCAGTGCTTCACCTTTACAAATCAGAAGTGGGCCAATCAGTCCAGAGGCTATATCCCTGGTTACATCTACAGCACTGTGATATAATCTCGTTAGACACTGGGCATCCTGTGTGGTGGGCTGATCGGTGTCCACGACGCTCCATTTATACGTGTAGGTTTCCCCAGGTTGAACTGCTTTACTCAGGGTGCTGTTGTCTGAAGGAGAAATAAAAAGAGAGAAACATTAATAGGAGTTACAAACTTAGAGCCAGATTCATGGCTGGTGTAAATTGGTATAGCTCCAATGAAGTCAGTGCACCTTCAGGCACTTGAAGTCCAATATGTACTTTGGGCAGGTCTACACTTCAAAAACAACTGAGTACAGGGACCTAGATATAGCATGGTTGTCCCATGTGGCTTACGACAGAGTTCCTGTTTGCACTGCAGAAAGGAGCTTAACTATGCTCCGTTATTAAGTTACAGCCTTGGACCGTCCAAAGCTCTAGCACAGCCTGGAGACATGCTCTGTGTCCACTGCAGAATGCAAAACGTGTTGTCACTGTGTTTTCTGTCTGCAAAGGTCCCATGTGTTATATGGGAATTATACCACTTACGTCAGAGACTTGTCATAAAGCTAAATGAATGATGGGTGTAAATCACTTTGAGATCCATGGATGAAAGGCACTACAGAAGAACAAAAAAATTGTTGAACAAGGACTGTTCATATCTGGAGCAGAAAATTCTACATTTTAATTGTGACAGTGAACTGCACACTGGTGGGAAGGCAGATTCAGAAGGAATTGCCTTGGCTCTAGCCTACGTCGTGGCTAAAACCAGCTCCATTCTATTTCTACAACAAACCTGCTACTCACTACATTCTTCCTTTACCAAACAATCACCCATAAAACAGCATCTAATCAGTTGAAGTTAATGCTGCAGAAATAGAATCAAAGGACTGGAAAGGACCTCAAGAGGTCATCTAGTCCAGTCCCCTGCACTCATGGCAGGACTAAGTAATATCTAGACCACTGGTCTCCAAACTTTTTTGATCGCGCACCCCATCAGTAAAAATTTTTTGAGCACGCACCCCCAATATATGTATATTTATTTATGTATTAGACATGTACTACTGTACTAATATATTATGTACATTATAAAACACACAAAAAATAGAAATTAAAAAAGGATGAGATAAAGATGAAATAAACAATATTTTTAAAATAATGTATTTGATTTTATTTGATTTTAATATTTTTAGTGAGAAGCAATGTGATTGAATATGCTTCATTATTTTTTAAAATCTTGGTTTAACACTTTGTGATACAGCAATTCGAAGGTCTGGTTCTAAGTTCAGTTTATTTTGCACCTTGGATTTATTGGCTGTCATAGCTGAAAAAGATGCCTCACGAAGATACATAGATCCAAATGGAAGAAGTGCATCATTGGCTGTGCTTACTAAATCATGATACTCATTTTTCAATCCCATCCACCAATTATGCAAAGGTTTTTGTTGAAATTCGGCTCGTAAATTTCCATCTTCCCTGACGTCAAGCAGTTGTTCTTGCAGACTAATCGGAAGGTGTTGCATTTTTATATTTTTAACAAATGGGTTCAAAACCCACTGAAACTCTTTGTTTGGAAGATTTTTAAACAGGTTAGAAAATTCTGTTTCCAAGTTTTTTAAGTGTGCAAACATGAGAGTTTTTATAGGTGACACACTTACATCGTTTTCTGCAACAAAATCACATAACGATGGAAACATTTCCAAACATCTGTTTTCAAAATGCTCTCTCCATAGCACGAGTTTCTTTCAAAAAGCAGTTACTTTCTCACTCATTGTTAAAACGTCACCTTTACCTTGAAGGTAGAGATTAAGTGTGTTTATTTTTTCGAAAATATCTGCTAGGTAGCATACTACTAACAGCCACTTGTCATCACAGAAAAGGTCAGCAAATTTGGAACACTTGTCTTTTTGTAAAAGAAAAATGCGTAACTCATCTTTAAGTTCGACAACTCTTTTAAGCACTTTGTCACAAGATAACTAGCGAACCTCTGTGTGGTACAAAAGATTTTCATGGTCAGTCCCCATTTCATTACAAAGTATTGTAAAGATTCTACTATTTAAAGGTCTTGTTTTTATAAAATTAACCACATCGATGACATCCTGTAGCTCTTCGTGCACTTCTGGCTCCAACTTCTTCACAGCAATAGCTTGCCTATGAATGATGCAGTGAATGATTTTCACATGTGGTGCTATAAGAAAAGGAGGACTTGTGGCACCTTAGAGACTAGCCAATTTATTTGAGCATAAGCTTTCGTGAGCTACAGCTCACTTCATCGGATGCTGATGCTCAAATAAATTGGTTAGTCTCTAAGGTGACACTGGTGCTATCTCTGTAACCTTACCCCGGAATCCTTTCTTTATTCCAGTCAAAGCAGCCACTCCATCAGTGGTTACACTTACACAGTTTTTCCATAAAACATTGTTTTTATTAAAGAAGTCATTTACTGTTGAGAATATATCTTCTCCGGTACTTCTTTCCTTTAGTGGCTCACAAAAAAGTAGTTCCTTGTGTATTTCATTATTGAAACCGAATCTAGCAAATACCATAAGCTGAGACATATTAGGAACATCTGTACTTTCATCGAACTATGCAGCAAACCTCCCACACTGCGTAATTTGTTCTAATACTTGTTTCTTCAAATCTTCAGTAATGTTTTCTATGCGTCTTCCAACAGTATTTGCTGACAAAGGAATGCATTTTAGTTTGTTGCCATATTGTTTTCAGTGTATTATTTCATCCATTTTTACTGCGGCAGGAAGAACAAGTGTTTCCCCAATGGTATGTGGCTTTTTGTCTTTCACTATTAAGAAAGAAACCTTAAAAGAGGCTTCTAAACATTTATCATGAAGTTTAGTGAAATTTTGTAAAGTACTGGATTGAGTATCGCATGACTTTGAACATCGCTGAAAAAATTGTAGAGGTTTGTCTTCACGTTCTGGATGCTTAGTTTTTAAATGTCTTGCTAATCGTGATGGCTTCATACTATCATTAGCTAATATCTCAAGGCAGAATACACACTTAGGGCGAGGTTCATCGTTAATGACTGTGGATGTAAATCCATATGTCAAATAGCCTTCTTGATCATTTTGAATTTTTTTGGCTGACTTCTTGTCAGATCTGATTAGATCATCATTGTTTTTACCTCATAATGTGGTTGACGAAGAGCTCGTACTAGGAGTAGGAGAACTGCCAGCTCTGTCATTTTCTTGTTGTTCGCTTGTGCTTGCATTATTAGTATTATCTTCAACCCGCGGTTTCTTTGCAGGAATCTTTCTAAGCCACTTGTTCATTTTGTGAGGGTTAGTTTAGTTAAAACTAGATAATATAATCCATAAATCCACTTAACCGGGCACATGTAAACTGCAATACGTCGCAATACGCTGAAAGCGAACGAAAGCGTGAGGGCGCCACCGTCAACCCCTCCGTGTTGTGGAACTCCCACTCTTCCCTCAGGATACCTCGCAGGGCCGGTTCCAGGCACCAGCATAGGAAGCACTTGCCTGGGGCAGCACACTATAAGGGGCAGCATTCCAGCCAATCTTAGGGCAGCACTCCTCCAGCCGCCCTTTTTTTTTTCCCCCTCCGGCGGTGCTCCTCCTGCCATGCCCCCCAATGGATTGTCTTGCGCACCCCACTTTGGACACCACTGATCTAGACCATTCCTGACAGATGTTTGTCGAACCTGCTCTTAAAAATCTCCAATTAAGGAGATTCCACAACCTCCCTGGGCAATTTACTACAGTGCTTAACCACCCTTAAAGTTCGGAAGTTTTTCCTAATGTCCAACCTAAACCTCCCTTGCTGCAATTTAAGCCCATTGCTTCTTGTCCTAGCCTCAGAGGTTAAGAAAAACAATTTTTTCCCCTCCTCCTTGTAACAACCTTTTATGTACTTGAAAATGTATGTCCCCCCTCAGTCGTCTCTTCTCCAGACTAAACAAACCCAATTTTTTCAATCTTCCCTCAAAGGTCATGTTTTCGAGACCTTTAATCATTTTTGTTGCTCTTTTCTGGACTTTCCCTGATTTGTCCACATCTTTTCTGAAATGTGGTGCCCAGAACTGGACACAATACTCCAGTTGAGGCCGAATCAGTGCAGAGTAGAACAGAACAGAATTACTTTTTGTGTTTTGCTTACAACACTCTTGCTAATACATGCCAGAATGATGTTTGTTTTCTTTTGCAATAGAGTTACAATGTTGACTCATATTTAGCTTTAATCTGGGGGTCACAGTGTATCACCTTTGCACCGTACTCCTTCCTAAGCAGTCATTTCCCATTTTGTATGTGTTCAAGTGATTGTTCCATTCTAAGTGGAGTACTTTGCATTTGTCCTTATTGAATTTCATCCTAATTACTTCAGACCATTTCTCCAGTTTGTCCAGACCATTTTGAATTTTAATCCTATCCTCTAAAGCACTTGCAACCCCTCCCAGCTTCGTATCATCCACAAACTTTATAAATTTATTCTCTCTGCCATTATCTAAATCACTGATGAAGACATTGAACAGAACCAGACCCCACTTGATACGCCCTTCCAGCTTGACTGCAAACCACTGGGAATGCTGCTTGCTGTCTGACTCATACAACGAAGTGCAGTCACATCTCTCTGGTCCTTGAACAAATCCACTGACTCCCCCATTCCTTACAGGAATCAGGAAATAAAGTGTCCCCTCTTCCTTCTTTAAAGCCTTCCATGGGCTGGCTACAGATTATTTCATAGCCCTTAACTTCTGTGTAGTCTCTCATTTGCTTGCCCAGCACTAGCAACCTCACTATCCAAGATTGCGGATACACAGTCTTACCACTGTTGATGACTTTTCCTGCTGCTCTTTCTGTATCTCTCAGCCCCATTTCATTTCAGATCACAGCAGAAAACATTTCTCTCTCTTTTTCCCTTAGCTATGCCTCTTAATATTTCCTAATATTTCTTCTCCTCCATTACTATTTAGCCATGCAAAAACTATGAAGATATAGTACTTGGACTTTCAGAAAGTCTTTGACAAATCCCTAACCAAAGGCAGAGTAAGCAGTCATGGGATAAAAGGGAAGGTCCTCTCCTAGATCCATAACTAATTAAAAGATAGGAAACACAGGGTAGGAATAGAGGGTCAGTTTTCACAGCAGAGAAAGGTAAATAGCAGGTTCCTGCATGGATCTGTATTGGGAAATGTGTTGTTCAACTTATTCATAAATAATCTGGAAAAGAGGGTGAACAGAGAGGTGGCAAAATTTGCAGCTATACAAAAGTACTCAAGACAGTTAAATACAAAACTGACTGTGAATCGTCATAAAGGGATCTCACTAAACTAGGTGACTGGGCACCAAAATGGCAGATGAAATTCAGTGTTGATAAATACAAAATAACGCACATTGGAAAAAAATAATCCCAACTATATATACAAAATGATGGGGTCTAAATGAGCTGTTTCCACAACAGAAAGATCTAGGAGTCAACATGGATAGTTCTCTGAAAAGATCCACTCAATGTGCAGCAACAGTCAAAAAAGCAAACAATGTTAGGAACCATTAGGAAAGGGATAGATATTAAAACAGAAAATATCATACTGCCACTGTATAAATCCATGATACGCCCACACATTGAACAGTGCAGTTCTGGTCACCTTGTCTCAAAAAAGATATCTCAGAATTGGAAAAGGTGCAGAGAAGGGCAACAAAAATGATCAGGGGAATGGAACAGCTTCCGTACGAGCCAAGATTAAAAAGACAGGGACTGCTCAGCTTAGAAAAGGGACAACTAAGCGGCGGAGGAATATGACAGAGATATGGTAAAACCATGACCGGATTAGGAGAAAGTGAATCGGGACCTGTTAGTTACCCCTTCACATAACACAAGAACTAATGGTCACCCGATGAAATTAATAGGCAGCAGGTTTAAAACAAAAGTAGGGAAGTACTTCTTTGCTCAACCCACAGTCAACCTGTGGAACCCATTGTCAGGGGACGTTGCGAGGGCAGAAGTAGAACTGGGTTCAAAAAATAATTAGATAAGAATATGGAGGACAGGTCCATCAATGGCGATTAGCCAAAATGGTCAGGGACCCAACCCCATGCTCCAACTACCAGAAGCTGGGACTGTATGACAGGGGATGGATCACTGGAAATTGCCCTATTCTGTTTATTCCCTCTGAAGCATCTGGTACCGGCCACTGTCAGACAGGATACGAAGCCAGATGGACCTTTGGTCTGACCCAGTATGGCCGTTCTTATGTTACGTCAGCGAGACCCTTGGCTGGTGTAAACTGACATGAGCTCATTGAAGTTGAGGACCACGTCCACGCAGGCATTTTTTAAATAATAGTGCTGCTTAGCATATTTACATTTGATTTTTCATCTGTAGATCTCAAAGCACTTTACAAAAGTGGGCACTTATCATAATCCCCATTTTACAGATGGGGAAAACTGAGGCACGGAGAAGAGATGCAACTTTCCCAAAATCACACAGCAGGTCAGCGGCAGAGCTGGGAACAGAACCCAGGACTCCCACTCCTATGCCCTAATCAGTTACATGACCTCCTAAAGGCAAAGAGAGACCCTACACAAAGTAAGACTTTCGATATTGTGCAAATGTGAACAGTTTCTGACCTGTGGAATCCAGGGGGTCAGTGGCTCCTTCTGCATCTTTTGAAAGCGTCACTCCATGAAGGTAAATGCTGTAGGGTCGACTGGCCATATTTCTGAACACAATCTACGTAGATATGGAGATGCAGAAAGTTTGAGTTCAGCATTCAGTGAATCCTGGTCTGGGTAAATCCCAGGGAGAGCGAAACTTGCATGATTTCAGCACTGAAAGTGCTCAGGGGAAGAAACGCTCCTTAAAAGAAAAATCTGGGGATATTAAACCAGAAGCTCTACTGCAACATGAACATTTGTGGACCGCACTGATTGGGATTCCTCTTGTGCTGCCTGGTCTCAGGCGGCTGATGAGAATGCCATCCTCAGGAGCACTTCCCACACGGCCAGGCACACGAAGCCATGGAGAGTGCTAGCCATGGACTGGAATCATGGAGATTCCGTAAAAACAATGAGGAGTCTGTGTGGCACCTTAGAGACTAACCAATTTATTTGGGCATAAGCTTTTGTGGGATAAACCCCACTTCATCAGATGCATGGAGTTGAAAATACTGTAAGCAGGTATAAATATACAGCACATGAAAAGATGGGACTTGCCTTACCAAGTGGTACATTATACATTATCTGACAAAGACTACAACACAAGCTGTTTCTTATTTACAGTAAGTTATTTTACATTTACAGTAAGATACACCACAGTACATAACAGTCTTTGTATTTGGCCCTCGCCACTTACCGTGATTGTGTCTCTAACCTGAGCTCTGATAACAGGGCCCAGAATTCCCATTTCCTTGGGCCGGGGAGTCTCCAGAAGCTTATTGAAGTTGGCATCTTCATACTGCCTGAAAACAGCCTTTTTATACTTCTTCCCAATGAGATTTGAGAAGTTGTCCAAGGACTGAGCTTTATATTGCCTTAAAAAAAAAAAAAAACCAAAAAGTATCAATAAGATCTTCTTAATGGTGAGATCCACTAGATGATAGAATACTCTCCCACGGGAAATGGCGGAAGCCCCACTGCATGGCAAAAAACAGATCTAGATTAGACACAGCTCTATAAAATAGATTATGATGATTTGTGCTACAGTAGTAGCGAGAGGCCCAACCAAGGTCAGGGGTCTCATTGTGCGAGACACTGTACAAACACATAGTATGAGATAGCTTCTGCCTCAGAAAGCTTCCAATCGAAATTTTCAAGACAAACAAAGGAGGGGAGAGAGGAAGTATTACTCCTCCCATTTTACAAATAGGAAAAGGAGGCACAGAGGGACTGAGTCACTTGCCCAAGGTGTCACAGTCTGTGGCAGAGCCAGGAATTGAACTCTGATATCCTGAATCCAAATCAAGAGACTAGACTTAATTAACATTACACCAAGGTTTCAAAGACAGTGGAATTCCCAATGATGGCTAAGAATAGGTAGGGTTCATGAAGTAAGGTGAGAAGTTGTGTTTTAGCCATGAGCTGTGGCTGTTTTGTAACTGGATCCTTTTGAGAAATGCTGTGGAAGCGTGATAACAGTAAAGGTCAGATTTATTCCCCTCACTCTCTTCCTTTCCTTCTCCTCTCAATCCTCCCTCTCCCCTGCTGCATCCTGGGAATTGTAATTCCTGAACTCAAAGCTACAGGAGCCCGCTGGGAACAAATTTGCAAACACACACTGGGATAGCTATCTGCACCACACCTTTCCCCTTTAGAATAACCATTGTAAAATTTCAGTCACTTCCAGACCATCACTTGAGTCCTGTAACAAAGTCTTCCAATCTTTTAGGCAGTCTCCTATGTCTCACACTTCTCCTAATACCTGGAGAGGCACGAACAAGACCGGGTAGTGGAGCAATTCCTACTGCTATAAATTGTCCATCATTACTATTGGTGTCATCAGCGTTCTCTGGTCCAAGATGGAAATCAGCATTCTCTTCTTCAGCTGTTGGCTGATGAACTGTGGACAGTCTTGAAGTGTTCTATTTCTTTTGCTCTAGTAATCCAGCAGAATCTTCTCAGATTTCTGTTAACTGCAAAGGAAAGGAATATCCTGAACGTTCTTTTTTGACTTTGTATGACAGCTTCACATGAAGAAGAGCTCCAATTTCAAATTTGTGAGGTTTAGCACTTTACAGTACACACACTGCCTTTATTTCTCCTGTTTGTTCTGAACACATTCATGAATAGTTTCATCAGGTTTGGTTGAAAAAGGAGAACATGTAAGTCCTTGACAGGTAGTAAGTCATTTACCAGCCTTGTGTCCTCTTAACAGTTCAAAGGGTGATAATCATGGTGTTGAATGTGGAGTGGTCCCAGAAGCAAACAGTGTTTCATGTAAAGCTTCTTTCCCTGGTCTCACTTGAAAACTGGTAAGTTGCAAACTTTCTTTCACCAGTATGTTCATTCTCTCAAGTAGACCACTCGCTCTTGGATTGAAGAAAGAAACCGTTTTCTGTTTGATACCATTGTAAATGAGGTAGTGTTGCATTTCAGCACAAGTTATTTGCATTCCATGGTCAGTTACCAATTCCTTGGGAAATCCTTCTCGGGCAAAAACTAATGATTTTAACTTATTTACTATTTCAGCTGTAACCTTTCCAGTGAATGTAATTTCTGGCCAATCTGAATGATAGTTTACCATACTAGGACAAACCTCTGTGTAACAGACTGATCTTCAAATGCTCCCCATTAGGTCAGGAGCCGGTTTCTCTCATGAACAATTGGGATAACGAACTGGTGTGAGAAGGAGGCTGAAGGTTTTCTGTGACTTATCACTTCTAGCACAAGCCGTGCAAGTCTTGATTATTTCCTCAACTTGCTTGTCCATCCCTGGCCACCAGAAGTCTTATCGCAGTTGTCTTTTGGTTAGACTCATCCCCATATGTCCTCCATCTGCCAGGTCAATTAATCGTTGTCTCACAAGTGTAGGCACAACAAGATGGTCAATTCTCAAAACCCATTCATTTACAAAGGACAGCTCACGTGATACATGTCTATAGATAGCTCCGAGTGTTCTGGTGTCATTGTCATGTAAGACCATCCATTGACTATGTAAGTCTTTAGGTCCTTGTGATGGGGTGTGCTCCCCACACTGAAACTGCAAGAGTTGCATTAGGTCAGGTGGGCCCAATCAGCTAATTAGGTTCAAAAGGGGAGCTTTGGGTTGGAGGCAGCTAACAGAGAGAAGCTCACTTGTGAGAGAGAGGCAAGGCTTCTACAAAAGACAGGGAATTAGCAGGGAGATATGTGCAGTCACTTCTGGGAGAAGTTTCAGAGGAACAGCCGTGTTAGTCTGTATTCGCAAAAAGAAAAGGAGTACTTGTGGCACCTTAGAGACTAACCAATTTATTTGAGCATGAGCTTTCGTGAGCTACAGCTCACTTCATCAGATGTATACCGTGGAAACTGCAGCAGACTTTATATACACACAGAGAATATGAAACAATACCTCCTCCCACCCCACTGTCCTGCTGGTAATAGCTTATCTAAAGTGATAAACAGGTGGGCCATTTCCAGCACAAATCCAGGTTTTCTCACCCTCCACCCCCCCACACAAATTCACTCTCCTGCTGGTGCTAGCCCATCCAAAGTGACAACTCTTTACATAATCAAGTCGGGCTATTTCCTGCATAGATCCAGGTTTTCTCACATCCCCCCCACCCCCATACACACACAAACTCACTCTCCTGCTGGTAATAGCTCATCTAAACTGACCACTCTCCAAGTTTAAATCCAAGTTAAACCAGAACATCTGGGGGGGGGGGCGGGTAGGAAAAAACAAGAGGAAACAGGCTACCTTGCATAATGACTTAGCCACTCCCAGTCTCTATTTAAGCCTAAATTAATAGTATCCAATTTGCAAATGAATTCCAATTCAGCAGTTTCTCGCTGGAGTCTGGATTTGAAGTTTTTTTGTTTTAAGATAGCGACCTTCATGTCTGTGATTGCGTGACCAGAGAGATTGAAGTGTTCTCCGACTGGTTTATGAATGTTATAATTCTTGACATCTGATTTGTGTCCATTTATTCTTTTACGTAGAGACTGTCCAGTTTGACCAATGTACATGGCAGAGGGGCATTGCTGGCACATGATGGCATATATCACATTGGTGGATTAATTTAGGCTTAAATAGAGACTGGGAGTGGCTAAGTCATTATGCAAGGTAGCCTGTTTCCTCTTGTTTTTTCCTACCCCCCCCCCCCAGATGTTCTGGTTTAACTTGGATTTAAACTTGGAGAGTGGTCAGTTTAGATGAGCTATTACCAGCAGGAGAGTGAGTTTGTGTGTGTATGGGGGTGGGGGGGATGTGAGAAAACCTGGATCTATGCAGGAAATAGCCCGACTTGATTATGTAAAGAGTTGTCACTTTGGATGGGCTAGCACCAGCAGGAGAGTGAATTTGTGTGTGGGGGGGTGGAGGGCGAGAAAACCTGGATTTGTGCTGGAAATGGCCCACCTGTTGATCACTTTAGATAAGCTATTACCAGCAGGACAGTGGGGTGGGAGGAGGTATTGTTATATACACACAGAGAATATGAAAAGTCTGCTGCAGTTTCCACGGTATACATCTGATGAAGTGAGCTGTAGCTCACGAAAGCTCATGCTCAAATAAATTGGTTAGTCTCGAAGGTGCCACAAGTACTCCTTTTCTTTCTGGGAGAAGGGAGATGTGGCTGCGGCTACAGAGGCAGGTAGCCTCGGGTTACTCCCTGGGAGGAGGGAGTGAAGAGACTGGCAAACCCAGAGGATGGGGGCAGGCCAGGAGGTATGGAAGCGGCTCAGGGAAAGGCAGCAAGGTGCAGGGAACTGATCTTGGCTGTTGTGTAGAGGGTCCCTGAGCCGGAACCTGAAGTAAAGGAAGGGCCCAGGTTCCCCCACTGCAGGAGTGGCACCGTGAGCTAATGAAGCGGAAGACTGCTGGAGAGCAGGAACATTGATACACTCCAGCACCTAGAAGGGGAAACCACAATAGTCACTTAGCCAGAGGGCTGAGTCACAAAGAGGACGCTGCAGCTCTTGGAAGTAAGAGGGAGGCTGCAGAGGAGAAACAGACAGGTGTAATTGCTGGGAGGGACACTGGCCTGACTGAACTAATATCCAGGACAGCCACAAAGTGGCGCCATCCGGCGGTGAGTACAGCAACCCCATCACAGTCCTGAACTACCTTGTCTTCTCTCATGGCTGTTACCCACTCTGAGATTGAGTTGTAGCAGAGATTTGTGCAAGGACAATCTCTTCATCATCTTTCTCTATTGCACCCTCATGGTAAGATATGAGCAGGCGAGACGGAATCTGCAGTGGTGTTTTTGACTCCTGGAAGATACACTGTCAGCAAATCAAAGTCCTTTAGTTTGGTGACCCATTTGGCAATTCTTGGAGTTGCTTTTCCAGAACCTCATGTGATGAATAAAGGTGAAAAAGGTTTATGATCAGATCTTAAGATAAATCTCCCACCACCCCATAAGTAAGTTCTGATGTGTCTTACTGCCCAGAAACATGCCAGAACTTCTTTCGCAGAGACAGAATAAGATTTTTCAGAATCAGTCAGGGCTCTGGAGGCAAATGCAATAGTGACTCCTGTCCATTTTTTAGCTGAGTCAAGACAGCACGAAGACCTTACTCACAAGCTTCTCTTGTGACAATTGTTTGTTTCACAGAACCAAAAGTTCTTAAAGCCGGGATGGTGGACAGTGCATATTTGATCTTGTTAAAGCTGTTCTTGTACACGTCAACCCATTCAAACCTTACATGTCCTTTTTTTAGGAGATGACTCAACAGAACTACTTTCATAACAAACTTTGAATGGTATTTGCATAATCCAAAGGAGGACTGAAGTTTGTGCTTTTTGTCAGGCTGTGGTGCATCACAAATGGTTTTCACTAGGTCTGGTTTTGGTTGTATGCCGTTCTGAGAGATTCTATGCCCTAGACATGTCACTGAGATGGTACGGAGTTGACATTTCTTCTTGCTAATGGTAAATCTGTATCCAAGTTTTTCTAGAACCTTTTTTAGCATGCCATCATGTTCAGATTCATCTTTGCCATTCACTAGAATGTCATCTTGAAAGTAAGTAACACGCATTCTCTCACCAAAGATTGCAGGCATCATTCTCTGGAATACTGGTACTACAGAGGCCTTTTGAATTGGAAAAAACATTCTGCAGTGATGAAAGCTGTGTACTTGCAGGATTTTTCCATTAAGGGGATCTGGTGGTAAGCCGAGCATAAATCAAGAGTCATAAAGACTCTTGCCTCCTTCAAGGTGAGCAGCATTTCACTGATGTTGGATAGAGGATGACAATACACAACTATGCTGGAGTTTAAATCTCTCAAGTCCACATACATGTGGATAGCACCATTGGGCTTCCTGGTGAGAATGATAGGAGAAACCCATTCTGATGAATCAACTCGTTCAATCGTATCTGCTTTATGTTGTTTCAGAATCTCCTTGAGTGGTTGTCTCACTGCAACTGGTATGTTCTGCATTTTATGTTGCACAGGAACCACATTATATTGTAGCTGGCACTTGTGCTTGAACCTTTTTGCAACCCCTGCAGTGTCTGTGAAAACTTCTGGAAAGTCCAATTCCCATGCCCCAAGTGATCTGCTTGTATATATTTAAGTTTCTACAGACGGATCGGAGCTGTTCCTGACCAGCCTCTTCTCCCCACAGATCCAGGAAATCTAATACCTCCTGTGTAGTACAGGCAGGAGTGTGCCTGCAACATGTAGTTCGCATGGTCAGTTGCTAGGTGAGCTCTCCAAGCTGGGCAACCAGGAAATGGAATTCCAAAAATTCATGGGGCTTTTAAGGGGAGGGGCAGCTTCCTGCATACCTCCAGTGGAGTTCAAAACGGTGAGAGGTCAAGGAGAGGCATTGTGGGACACCTCCTGGAGGCCATTAATTTGATGTAAGTTATGCAGTGTCTATACTGACACTGCATCCATCTAACTACATCAATCTTGACTCTACGCTGCTCATGGAGGTGGAGTTTAGTTGGCAGAGCGGGGTAGTTACGTCGGCGGGATTGAAATTAACGAGTAGACACTTCCATAGTTAGGTCACTGTAAGATGCCTTGCATTGACCTAACTCTTTAATGTAGACCAGGCCTAACTTGACGCTCTGGCACTGAGAGTGAAGTATCTATGCCTTGGGGTCATCTGACCTGGACCCTGCCAGGGATAGGCAGCGTGAATTTGTCAATTTAACAGATGAAATGATCAGAGATCAAATCGTCATGAAGACAACAAGTTCCCCCAAGATTTGTGAACAACTCCTCATGATAAAAGGCCTTACCCTGGAGAAAACCATAGAAGCTGCCTGACGAGTGGAAAGCACCATCCACTGTGTTAAGTCGCTTTCTGCAACACCAGATGTCTTCCAGCCAGCAGGTTAATACAGTCTGATACAAGACTGCAACCCGCAAAGCTCCTAAATCTACATCCTTTATTCCCAACCAACACTGGATTGTGCTATTTGCCAACTCCCAACCTGAGTTGCATGCTTCAGACATACCCCAGAGGCTATGGTGGGTCTCCCATCGGTGACTATTTTACAGCTACCATAGAGTACAAAAGCTGTAATCCCAAGGGGAAAAAAAAAAAAATCTATGTAGCCCAAATGAGAGTTTCTATTTTAGGATGGAATTATCAAAGGGGGCTTCAAATGATATTAGATCTGAACAGCACAGAACATATTCTGCAAACTGGAAAAAAGGACTACAAGAGGGACCTGCAGCAGTGCTGCGTGAAAGCCAAGGAGCTGCAGCACGCATACCAGAAGACAAGGGAGGCCAACAATTGCTCTGGTGTGGAGCTGCAGTCTTGCCACTTTTACAAAGAGCTGCATGCTATCCTCGATGGAGAACCCACCACCACCTCTCCCAAGAGCCCTGTGGATTCTTTGGAGGAACCTGAGTCTCAGGCCCTCTGCTGTGAACAGCGAGGAGGAGGAGGAGGAGTATGGCGACAGGTGACCAAGGTATCCAGTGGTGCAGCAAGCCAGGACATATTTTTGAGTCCTGCACAGTCCAGCTAGTCCCTACAGTCCAACACAGGCAAGCCTGATGCAGGGGAAGGAATTTCTCATAAGTATGCAATTTGCTTTGAAATTGCAGGGATGGAAGGCCCAAAGTTGCAGGACACGTCTGTTGATTTACTTTTTTTTTTACTGATGCTAGGTAAGGTAGTGAAACAACCAATAGAGGTAGAGTTGTTATCTGCTTTTCATCCCCCTCTAGAGTTAGGCAGAGGGTCCCTGCAGAACAGTTTGTGCGCTCCAGGATGTCCTGCATATCCTCCACAGAGATTGTGTGGAAACTTCTCTGGATGTAGTGTGCAATCCTCGGCCAAAGGTTTCTGGGGAGGGCTTCCTTATTTCTTCTGCTACGGTAGGACACTTTCCTACGCCACTCAGTGATTACTTCAGCCGGAACCTTTGCAGCACACAGGCTGGCTGCATATGGCCCTGGTTTGCAGCCAGACACCTGCAGGATCTGTTCCCTTCCAGCCTCCATTACCCTCAGGAGTAAGATATCAGCTAAAATCACCACCGTCTGTGGAAAACAGTGCCAGTATTCAGTTCAATTGCCCTATATGCATACACTCATGCCCATGAGCTATCCCCTTCATTCCCCCCCTCTTCCCTTCATGGTCGTACTCATCATGACTGGACTGCAGCCATATAAGGAGGAGAAGGAAGAAGAGGGATGGCATGTTCCAAGAGATCCTGCAAGCCTCTGCTGCTTTGGATACCAAGCATGGGGCTTGGATGTTCACCCTTGTGGACAGCAGGCCAGAGATAGAGCGGAGAGGAGAAAGGTGCAGGAAAAGGACAGAGATGTGCAGCAGGAGATGCTAGCGCTTCTCAAGCAGCAAACAGACATGCTGCAGACTCTTGTTGAGCTTCAGGTTCAACCATCTTGTGCTCGCCTCCTTCTGCAGCCCAAAGAGAACTGCATTCTGGGACCTCTGGGGCCACTGCACTATCCCTACCACACCACCCTGGACAATCACAGCTGCAAATACACTGACCTGTGAAAGACATAGTTTGTATATGTGTTTCTGAATTGGAAATGACTTTTCTTTCCCCTTCAAAAGTTCTTTTCCCTTTATTTAAGTTTTATTCAATTATCATTTTTTTCTATTTGCATAGGTATGGAATAAACGTCTATTTTTGGCAACTTAGTGGATTTCCCAACTCCAAACTGAGTCCCAACTGATCAGTAGCAGTCGGGCATTGCAAGTTTCCACAGTGCAATTACCACTCACTTCTCCACTCTCAGTGCAGATCTCATTTTGGTGTTGCTGCGCAGGAGGGCTGGGGTGAGTTCAGCACATAGATCCAAGAACATCCGAAAATTCTGCAGCCACTGCTCATCTTCCCAAACCTGACGTGATCCCACCCGTCAGTGCTTCTTTCTCCGGCCCAGCTCCAGCTCCATCATGAATGCCGTCAACAACTTTGAATTGTTTCTTTCTATGTCCCAGAGCAAATCTAGCCTCCGAGAAATTGTCACGTTCCCTGCAGCAAATCTGGCGGCTCTGCAAATACTGCAGGACCAGGCATGCCATTCTCACAACACTCATCACATCAGTGCAGAGCTGTGCAGGATCCATGCTTCTGACACAGATAATGGACAGCCAGGAGGGATGCACAGGTTTGTGGGGATTTTGAGAAGAGGCGTGGAACGTTATGGGATGCAGATGAAATTATGGGATGGAGAACACTGCATTATGGGACGTTGAAATCATGTTCCTAGTCACCCCTGCGCGACTCGTTTTGCATCGATACAAATGCTGCTAGTGAGAATGCGCACCGCCGACAAAAACAGTGCAGTGTGGACACGCAAAACTGATGTAATTACTGCAGTGGCTGTATGCTGACGTAACTTAGGTCGACATCATTTTGTCGCGTAGACATGGCCTTCGTCTGCACAACAGCACCACTCGCCTAGGAAACCACCTGCCGCCTTGTGGTGTCAGACTCCCTAGGCTTCCAGCCTGTCCTTGATCCTGTCCCTGTTCTGGCTTCAGCCTTGCCCAGGCTTTGTTCTAGCCTGCTAGGGGTGAAAGTAAGTCAAGTGACTTACCGGTATGCTGGGGCCAGCTCTGGTCCCCGGAAGGGGCGGGGCCTAGGGTGGAAGGGGTGGGGCTGAGGGGGTCAGAGCCAGCTCCAGCCCACCCTGTAAAGGAAGTGCCCCGCCCCTCCTTCTCCTTCTCTTCCTCCTCCTCTTCCCCCCTCTCCCACCAGGGCTCCAGCAGCGGGCCTCTGGAGGCAATTTAAAGGGCCTGGGGCTCCAGCCACTGCTGGAAGCCCCAGGCCCTTTAAATTGCCCCTTGGGGAAGCCGGGCTTCCCCAGTATGGTGCACCGGCTCTTGCTGGTACGCTGTACCGGGGTGTACCGGCTTACTTTCACCTCTGAGCCTGCTCCAATCTTCTCTGTGCCCTACTCTGACTCTGCCCCAGACATGTTCCTGACCTGCTCTAACCCTGTACCCACCTCCTGAACCCCAGGCCCTTGGACTGTCTCCAACCTGGCTTCAACCTTTGGCCTGCTTCTGGTATCTGACTGTGATCCTGACTGGGCTCGTCTATGGACTCTGACCTTGGTTCTAACCCAGCGCCTGTCCCTGGACCTTAGTTTCAGCACTGCCCTGTCCCAACTCTATGTCCGGCTTCGACTACTGCTCTAACCACCAGGCTTGACTACCTAGAACCTGGAGCCTGACACATTCACTTATTCAGCCGGGTAGAGACCTTCAGAAGCCATTTACTAGGACTTCTACATAGTGCATTCCATAAATACCATGCAACCCTGCCTCTAATATTCCTCCTCTTCTACAAGATTGAGTTCCTGTGAAAAATATGCAGAAGGAGTTCTTAAGGGCTAGGACTTTACATTATATAGCGCATTTCCTAAGCCGCCTCAAGTTAACATTCATCAGCACAGTATAGTTCACCGTTTTACCTATCAATGGTCTCTGGAATTTCTGGAGCATAATCCCAGGTGACTTCTTCCGCAGCAATGAAATATTCCCAGTCCTTAATCATACGCAATTCCTTAAAGGATAATTTCTTCTTGAACACGTCTTTCCCCGCACATTCTGTTATGTTGAGGTAACCGTGCATTCCAGCTGGTTGAAGAGAGACACAGTACAATGGTTACTGTTAGTCCTATGAACACAGCATTCCTACAGCCCATCAGCTCAGGATGCATGAAAACATTCACTCATTGACCTGAGTCTATTCAGGTTGAAAAAAAAGAAGAGTTCAGGCATTAAGGGTGGTATTTTCAAAGGGGCTTGTGGGAGTCACTGAGAGCTCAGCAACTAACTTGCATAGCCTCCCTTGAAAATACCAGCCTAACTGACAGCAAGAACTGCCCCTTTTCTGTTAAATGAGCCCTCCAACCTTTCACAAGAGGGAATCCACAGATCCATTATAACAGAGATCTGTTCACTCCAGGGGGAAACTAACATCCACTGTTAAAGATGAGCAGAAAAGATTTTTTGCCTACTGAACTGCAAAAGTTCTCTGTTTCTCCTGAAAAAGCTGGTCAATCTCCAGGATTTTTTTTATAATGAGGCTCATCTGAGCACTTCCCAAAGAGTTAAAAACTAAGTTATATTCATTGTTGCCCTCTAACCCCTTTGCAGCAGTCATCCTAATGAGCCCCATCTTGCAACCCTAATTTAAACAAAATGCCCTGTTTCCACTGATTTCCTAGGATGATCCCAAATGCGTTAGCCACCACATTTGACAAACTTAGCAGCACTTTAGGAGATAAGGAGGAAGAGACAAGAATGACACTCTAACTGTATAACTGCCACCTGAACAGATGTTCCCTTGCCTTGCAGATGCTTCTGGACAAGAGAAGATATCAGCCACCTTCCTTTCTGGCTCACGGTCATGTTTGCTGTGGTCGATGCACCTCCCACAAGGCTGATGGTCGAGACCTTGCGACGATTTTGTTCCAGGACTTGCCCATTGAAATGGATGGAGAAAATCTCTGGTTTGGAGCTCATTCCTATCAAATGCCAGCTAATGTTATCGTATGTGCAAGCTCCTAGGTCTGAAACAAAACAGCAGGGTTCAGAACACAGGTGAATCATCCCAGAATCACAGAATGGTTCATTAATTCCCACTGGTAGGTGAAAAGTGAATACCCACTCTGCACTTTTAATAAAGTCTCTCTGATATCTCAATGGCCATGTCTAGGATGGATACTGTATAGGCCATGGGTGGGATTTTCAAAAGTACTTAAGTGGATTAGGAGTCTAAATCCCATTGAAGCCAATGGGAGTTGAGTGCCTAACTCACGTAGGTGCTTTTGAAAAACCTCACTCCTTATCCAGTGGGTGGCAGGAAGAGATTTAATTGTCTCTCTGCACAAACAGCCACGCCCTTGGAAGCCATGTGCGCTTGGCACCAAGGGCAGACTGCAGGGGAAAGCGGTAGTGGTTGGGAGCGCACACATGCTCCCTTGTGGAACCAGATGCTCAACGTAAGGTTATACACGAGTCTGTGCCACTCTACTCCTTCTGTTTGCTTTCTACAGCCCTCTAGTGTATGCTGCAGTGAGGAGTAATACACAGTTTGTGGACTCTGGCTGGACACCACGAGTACGTACGGTACCTGGCAACGTCCCATTAGCGTAACCATTAATCGTGTACAGGAGAGAGGTTGATTTTTGCCAGCTTTTGCTTTCATCGAACACAGCAAACATCAACACATATTCTTTGTCAAACAGCTTCTGTGTCCCATCTTCCTTCAGGCTTCCTGTGGGAGGAAACAAGAGGTATCAGATAAAGGCAAAAATAAAAGCAGCTCACATCAACTAAAAGGCATCCAGATCTATTCCGTGAGCTTTCCGCACGTGCCAGCTGCACCTGGGCACATAGGACGACTTTTCAAAATGTGCTTGAGGTGAATTTAGTTCTGGGGAAAGGTGCTGGATTGGCAGCTTTGGAGACTGAAAGCCTCTAGCATCCACAGAACAGGTTCAGCAGAGGGAGCATCAGTGCATCCTCCCTCTAAACTACTCCGGTAATGTGCCACAGAGACCATCCCTGACAGTGAGAAAGGAAATTCGTCTTGAGGTCCAATTCAGTCCTTGGCTTCTCTTCTGGGACTACCAGATTAATGCCAGGTGTAGCTGAGTTTCTTTCAATATGAACAGCTGCCCCCTTGGTACTGGACTGACACCCCCAAATCATTTCACACAGACAAGCAAGTACCCTTCACATGGTAAGGATTTTTGGTCATTACTGCCATGGGCAGATACTGCAATGATGAGTGTAGTATAAGAACCTATACAGAAGTGAATAGGACTGGTGACTTAGAGGTGAGATGCATTTATATTGTATACACATATGTATTGCCATCCCACCCAAACCTAGTTTCATCTCACTGTTTCTTCCGATAGATTAGAAACATCAGAAATGCAAACTTGTTTTCAATATATTGCTTGTTTATTTGACTTGTATCGCCCAGGCACTGCTTAATTTGTAATGAAAGAGGTGCTGGGGCTCAAGCAATTTTTTTACTTTCATAAGTGATGCGGAAAGACCTGAGGTGCTGGGGCTATGAACTGCTCAGTCTAGAGGTGCTGGGGCTCAGCCCTGGCAGAAATTAAGCGCTGCACCCAGGACTCAGACAGATATAAATGACTTTGGAGAAGCTTGACACAAGGAAGGAAAATAAATATTTTCAAAATATTCATATACACAGTCACATCAGCTACATCATCAGAACTTTCCAGCAAGGATCACAATAAAACACCGAAGGGGAAAGAGCTCTGATGAGAGGAGGAGACTATAATAATAGATAATTTATAATACAAGAGCATTAACATTCCAAATTCTTGAAAGGAACATTATTGACTATGGTGTCAATCCTACAATGCAGTGTGAGTGGGCAGACCCCACACTCACATGAAGCCTCTTGAAGTCATTGTGTGCGGAGGTGAATTTGTGTGTATCACATCGTGGGCTCCGGGTTTTGTTTTGTTTTGGGAACGACTAAATGTACAAACCCATTTAATCAATGTGCTCTACCCAAGTCATTCCACACAACAAACTTTTCTCAAGGAAGGAGAGAACCAAACTAAATAACTCATATACTAGCCTTTAGCAAAGGAAAAACATATAATCCTGTGGAATGGATGGCTCGGGGGACTGACAAGGAGCTAAGGAGACTTTCCCTTAGATCACCGATTCATGTCCATCTCAGATCTGCTGCAAGTATCTAATGTCTGTTTGAGATCATATAGAATAGCAGTTACTATCAATGAGGGGATGGAGCATGCTCAGTGAAGACAGAATCTTTGGAGATTTTAGCCACTAAACTCTAGCATGACACTACTAAGCATGTGCAAACTGAAATTTTTCAAAGGCTTATAACACAGCCAAATTTTGCAGATTTTCACGTGAACAGAAAAAGCGCATCCCTAACAGAAAGGCCACTCCCCTTTGCCAAATTTCACATTCCTGCTCCAAAGCATGAGGATGCTAGAGTTTCTCAACAAAACAGTCTTAATGGTTTTTTAATATGTGCAAAACAAAGTGTTTCTTCCTAGCCTCCTTCTCAGAAACAGTTGAACAGTTTTGGGTACAACTTTCCAAAATAATTCCATCTGAGGCAGACACCTGGAATGGTAAATTCCAGCCTGAACAGTTAAAGTTTCACAAAGTTATAAGCAACTGAAGTTGGGGGTCTCAAAATGGGAAAGGTCAGGCAACTTTAATATAAAGCGGTGTTACCAGCCCTGCCTACAATTAGAATTATTCCAGAAACTAGTGTGCATTACAGCTAGTCCAGAACACTGTAACCTTGAGCCCTAAAATCAAGACAGAGGAAACAAAATCAGTTTCCTCTAAACTGCCTGCCCAGAAACACGAGAAGGGAAGAGGGAAATGAAATGCCTTCTCACATTATGATACAATCTTCAAGCTTGATTTTTATGTTTTTTTGTTTTTATCATTACCAGAACAGAAAGCAACACTATCAGAATGTGCTAGGCCACTGAAACAGTAGACCAGCCGACATTTTATAGCTTTTGTCTACCCACAGCATTTTGGTTACCTTTTTTACATATAAGCAATGCTCCAATCAGACCAGAGTTTAAGTCCACCACCATGTTCTCATGTGAGTAATAGATATAGGTGAGACAGGGAGGGTCGGCTTCTTTAGGCCCAATTTCTGCAGTGATCTCCCATGTGTATTTATACACCAGGCCTGGAGGCACAGCATCGTCCAGTTTTTCAAAAGAAGATGTTCGGTCAGCATACAGGGAACCTGCATAGGTAGAAGTCGAGAGAGGGAGGTAGAGGTGGCATTGAGGGAGGGAGGGACTGATGAACGTGTGAACAGGGTTTTTACTACCATTGCCACCCATACACAGAGAGCTTGATTCTTCTCTCACCTGCACCAGCTTTACAATGGTGTAACTCCATTCACTTCAGCAGAGTTACTCCCGATTCTCACTGGTGTCCCTGAGAGCAGAATCAAGACCAGTAGTCGGTTTCATTTACCCAGGCTGATGTGGTGGGGGAGCATAGTACAACTGCTCAGCCTCTCCATGGTTGGAGTCAGGAGTGATTGAGAAGGTACTAGCTGCCCAATTCACCAGCTCTCCACTGATCCTGGTCCAGCCTCCCTCCATAACACTGGCCCTGTAGGAGCTACTGCAGCCTTCCGACTTTTGTGCATTACAAATCTGAATGGTGATAACATTGCATTTATGTATTTAATTTGTTTGCATTGTCTACAGCCAATAAATATGTTCACTTAACAAGAAGGCTTCCTGGAGGTTATCAAAATTCTAGCTGCAAATAAGATGAGAAATCAGTGAAATATCAACCTGAACCATCATCAAACAGAATCGGAGATTTTCAGTGACATGTGATCGTTCCTCAACACAGAGCTCGACTCTGCTCCCACTCAGCTGAGAGCAAAACTCCTCTTGGGCTCACCATACGAACAAGGCATTAAAGAAAACCTCAGAGAGCTCTCCCGACAAACTGATTAATAGCAAGGAACAAGATCATCTAGAACTGGGGGGTGGGGTGGAGGAAGGGTGGGCTGGGAAATCTTGGACGTTTTTGCAAAAAATGTATTCACACAGTTTGAAATTTCAACATCTGAAAAAATCCCAACCCCCTCGAGAGTTGCTGAAAAGGGAGAACATTTTTCCAGATATTGTTTCGAGATTCAAAACATTTCAACCACCTATGACATCATCAACCCTAATGCAATTAAATATTTGCAAGCTGACAGCCCACGTGCAGTCACTGAAACCAGTGCAAAGGGAGTGTAAAATGCTACCATTCTGACATGGAAGTGCTTTACATTCACTTTGCACTGGTGAAAATGAGACACAAAGTGCAAATTGGGCGCATATTCAGTAATAACGAACCCATTACCAATGGTGGCAAATACCTTGAACTCTAAAGCCTTGGAACTGAAAGAATATAAAGACATTTTCTTTAACACACACATTTAAACATTTACTGTATGGGAGGATAGTTCCCAATCTTTACTGTATGGGAGGATAGTTCCCAATCTTTAGGGTAAGGTTCTTTCTGAAAACTGTAGCTGTTTGCAGTAAACAGCGTGTGAGGAGGCAGGACAATGTTGTGCAGTTCATTTAGTGCATAAACAGCCACAGACTAGATTCAAAGGTCACAGGTCATCAGTCTTTGGGGGATTTTCTGAGCATTTCCTCCCTCTCCACTCTATTTTCTACCCCCTTGTTGCACTTGCAGCTCTATGCAATCTAGCTGATTGAGCGCCAGTTAGAAGAAGTTAACATCAAATTGGATTCCATCCTTAATTTTATTAATGGATGTTGGTAAATCATTTGGCAGGATAGAGTGGCACTGTTTTAAACTGATAGCTTTACTCAAGTTTGATTTGGTCTCTATGGCATTCTAGACAACCAGCAGGATATATTAGTACCATGCCTCTAACAACTGACAGCCAAAGGCCAGATCTTGCAAGAAGCTGAGCTCCTCCTGGGAGATACCAAGTACCCTTTGTCATAGTCCCTGGGTAGGCCACCCCTTCTGAGACCCTGTTCCAGTCCCCCGACTGCATCCCTTTCAAGTGGCAGGGCTGTGCCTCCACTTCTTTTTGGGGTGAGATCCCCTGATCCAACCACTCCCTGACTTGGTCTCTGGGTCATACCTCCCTGGTTGCCAACCATGATATTGAGCAGACCCAACAGCTTAGCACCTGCAAGAGGTTCTCCTGGGGAGCCTGTGGTCAGTGGTAGTACGCAGTGACACAGAAGCAGCCTCTTCAAAACAAAAGTATGATTTGTTTGCCAAAAGGCACACAGCACTCAGAGAGATGGACTGAAAATAAGAGACCTATACACAGACTGTCTTACCTACACTAGGCATTCCCCTCATGTCCCTAGGTAGTCTTGGAGCCCATGTTTTCTTGGGGACCAAATTACATCCTGCTTGCTGCCCAAATTACGACCTGACATCAAAGGTCGATGGTGTCCATACCCTGGACTTGGTTTTCGGCCCTTCTCTATCTAAGATTATATAGTCTTGAGTAGAAAAAAAGAATAGATGGCATTTTACAGCACATACCTTCTGATAGTTTGTTGTAAGCGATGCCTTGTGGGTGAATGCTCAGTGGTTTGTTGGCCATGTTCTTAAAGTGAACTACTAAAGTGTCTCCCACTTCAGCATGCAGAGTTGGTCCCAGAAGTCCTGCAGAAATTCAGCATAAAAAAGAAAAAAAGAGATAATGAGTATCAAATGGTGCATCTTAGTGAAAGGGAGAGAGGTACCTTCTCCTGAGTGGGAAAGTGAACTCCTGTTAAAGGACAAGTTGCACAAAATAAAGGCAGAGGATTTAATGCCAGTGCAATGAGGATTAATGCTATCCAGTGATTTAGCTGTGAAATACCTGGATGGTGGAAAGGCAAACAAGGATCTAACAAGATGTTGCCCAATGTAAATGAGGTTGTGAATTATATATTCAGCAAAGGACACTGAAAATCATCGGAAAATTCTGCACATGAACAGAGAAGGCTGTTTCCTAGAGATGGAAAGTTTAGTGAACAGACAGCTTAAAAGTTGGGGAGAGGATTTCTCCCTTTACAAATTAGTCACCGGTACTACCAGAGTTTTAGGAAAGCAGACAGAAGTCTTAGGGAGTGTTTAATGCAACATCCAGAGCAACAGCCTCCACAACACAAAGTATGCCTCCACTTCAGTGGGACATGCAGTTGCTAGCATGGGAATGCCTTGCCAAGCGGCTTTAATCTAGATAGCACGGCTAAGAGTAGCAGAAAAGACGCAATAGCGCAGACCCAGGTGCAGGCTAACAATGTCAGTACATACCTAGGAGGAGCCCACACTGAAGCCCATGCTCCTGCATCTTCTTTGCTACTTTTAGCCACGTTAGCTACATTTAAGCTAGTGTGGGTATGCATACCTGCGCTGGTATCACACTTCCCAGTGCAGTGTAGATATACTCACAATCAGGGAAGAAAAGCTCCTTTAGTCACAGAACGCATGCTGAGGAAAAGGGGTTGGTAAGAAAGGTATTGTAGCGATGGCCTGAGGCATCTTCCACTGCAGTCAAAAGGATTTTTTCCATTGACATTGATGCACAAATGGAGCAAACCCTTGCAAAGGTGGTTTCTTTTTATTTAACTAGACATTTACCTGTAAATACATAGCACCTGTCAATGAGTAGCACCTCACTCCACCCAGTGACTGCATCATAGGGAAAAGCCAGTTTTACCCATCCTATCTGAGGGGAGGGCTTTTATGGAACAATGAAAAGTTACCAAAAGATAGAACAAAGGAAGCCAAGTATTGGAAAGGGGCATATCAATGCAGCCACCACACAGGAAGGGGAAGCACTGTGCAGGAGAGAGCAAGGTCACAGGCTGGGGGAAGGAAACTCCATGTGGGATAAGCCACCCAACATGTAACAGCCTGCATGAGGCAGGGGAAACCCTGCCTGCCTACCTTCCTGGACACAGGTGTCCCTCCAAGGACTCCCAAGGGAAGAGTGAGCTAGCAAGGCACATTGCGCTGAGGATGGTTCTTGTGTTCTATATCATCTGTATTGTCTTGTGCTTTATGTGATTAAGTAAAAGAGCAATTGTGTTAGGCTCTGTGCAGAGCGTGAGAGTGTGTTATCTGCTTCACAATTATCACATGCCTCCTGTTCAACTAAACCTTGGAGTGGAGTGTAGGGAGAGGGTGGGTTTGAGTACAGGAGTGGTGGAATCCATCATGGGGAGTACTAAGGGGAGAGCCTCTGCAGCTGTGCACTGATCCACCATGAGCCCAGGCAGAGGATGGCAAATGGTGTCAAACAGAGCCTGGGGTTGGAGGATTGAGTGTGATCAGTGTGACTGTTTTGCACAGCGCTACATGTGTGGGAGATTGATAGCAGTGGAAGGGAGCAACACCCACATTTTTCAAGTTCTGGAAATACACAAACTGGCTTCCAGAAATGGGTGCCCACATATTCTGCAAATGCTGCAGTAGTGTACGCCTGTATGGCCAGCAACGGCACCGCATACAGACCCATCACACAGATGATGTTCCAGGAGCACGAATGATCCCACAGAAGGGATCATTCTGCAACAGTATAATCATAACAATATATTAGAAACATGCAATGTTTGCACGCGCACACAGATCCTAAACCCTGCGCACACAGCAAAACACGGCATGCACAAAAATTTGCACAGAAGCACAAATATTTGCACAGAAGAAATTTTTTGCGCACACAGCCTGTCAAAAATTGCACAGAAGTAATTTTTTGCACACACAGGGCCTGTCAAAAATTAGAGGGAATATTGTCATGACCCACTTTGTGGTCCCAAGCCACAGTTTGAGAACCTCTGATCTAGGCTGACCTCTTGTATAAGAGGCCATAGAACGTCTCCAAAATAATTCCTAGAGCAGATCTTTTAGAAAAGCTCTGAATCTTGATTTAAAAATAGCCAGTGATGGAGAATCCAGCACAACTCTTGGTAAATTGTTTCAATGGTTACTTACTCTCACTGTCAAAAATTTACACCTTATTTCTAGTCTGAATTTGTCTAGCTCCAACTTCCAGTCACTGGATCCTGTTATACCTTTCTCTGCTAGATTGAAGAGCCCATTATTAAATATTTGCACCCCACGTAGATACTTATAAACTGTAATCAAGTCACCACCTTAGCCTTCTCTTTGTTACGCTAAATAGATAGACTCTGAGACCTCAATCACTATACAGCATGTTGTCTAACCCTGTAATCATTCTTGTAGCTCTTCTTTGAACCCTCTCCAGTTTAATCAATACTGATAACAGAGGCCAATATTTTTAAGGGATTGGGCTTTTGGCTCCTGGGCTATAGAGAAGAGCCACCTAAATTCTCTATATATTTGCTTGGCTTGCAGTATATGCTAGCCGTGGTTATACAAATACAGGTACGTTTTCCTGCCCATAGAAGACATTGGCTTTGAAAGTTATTTTCTGCTTACCTGAGAAAGTATCTGTTGGTTTTGCTTTCTTAAAATCTGCTTCATACTCTCTATAGGCAATTTTCTTAAACACAGGCTCTGAATTTTCTAATCTGCAATAGGAAGTATTAAAAAAAATAAATTAAAGGTAAAGCTCCTTAGCTATTCAGTGTGGTCCAGTGGAGCGGGCAGGAGACCGGGCCACTGGAGACCTGGCTTCGATTCTTGGCTCTGTCACTTGGGTAACTCATTTCATCTGTTTCCCCTCCCATTGTGTCCATTTAGAGTGCAAGCTCTTGGGGACAGGGAGTCTCTTAGTACATGTTCATTCAGCACTTAGCACAATGGAGCCCCAGTCGCAGGTGGGGCTTCTGGACACTATTGTGATAGAGTTTAATAACGTAACAAACCACGTTTTGCTATGCTGTGGCTCCTTTCGGCTCTACTGTGAGGTTGGTATTAGTTTCCTTATTTCACAGTTGGGGGAATAGGAATCCAGAGAGCTGAAGTGACCTGGCCAAGGTCACAAAGGAAGTGTACTGTAGAGATGGGAGCAGAACCTGGATCCCCCATCCCTGTGCTTCATTTTCAACATCACCTGCAATGATCTCAGCACAATCATTCAGTGTGGCAATTATCTGTAACTGCTGTGACTTTTAGGTAAAAAAGAAAATGTGATTCGTTCCCCTTTGAAAGAGCAAACTGGCCTCTTATAAGGCAGCCCAGGGATCAAAGCCATTCAGGAAATTGCTTCTTGGGAAATGTGGCAACTGTCTTTACCTTTTGATGCATAAAAGTATATGCACAAATGGATCCCATGCCCTGTGCTGTAGAAGGAACCCAAGCAGGCAAGAGAAAGAGCGCACATGGCTCTTGGATGATGGGTGTTGAGCTGAAATGAAGGTTGGAGGGGCAGAGCCGCTACATTTTGTGTCATGCATCCCTAGCTGATTGGTAGATTTCTTGGTAACTACTGCAGGGGGCGTTCAGCAACAACTCCCTCTCAAAGTCTCCTACCTTCCTTTCAGGAATGTAAGGCACAGGCTTCGTAGGGGGAAGTTGATGACAGTACACAGACAGGGAGGCAGGGCAGGTGGATGAAGGGGAGGTCAGCCCATGGTGATGGCTCAGGATCCAGCCTCTGAGTTCAGAGCAGATCTGCTGCCCTGCAAGGCTGTGGATTACCCGAAATCACTCTCCCGCAAGCAAAGAATCGGGCAGAAACGCCATAGGTGTCTACTCCATGGGGAGCAGAACTGGGGACCCTGTCATTGACTTCAGCAAGAGAAGGCTCTGCTCTATAGAGCTCACTGCTGAGTTTTTCCCTGCAAGAGTTTGTCCTCACAAAGGTGATATGTGACCTCATGTTATGATGTTTGATGGAACTTGCCTGACCGACCCTGGGGCGTAGGAAGAAGGAAGTTATGACAAAAGGAAGAGAATCATTAGAAAAACCTGACATTTTTTCATGAAAATCTTGAATTGAAATTTCAAAAATCAAACGTTTCTGCCAGGATGAGCAATAACGTACAGCCAGAAATAATCTTTGACCAGCCAGTGTGTGTAAACAGAGCCAAACCTCTAGCCAGCTTGGTTTCTATACACAGCGATGAGTGGGAGACATACACGTAGCACAAAAGAAACCAAAGAGCAGCTTGGAAACATCATGGACGTATGAAGGCAAGCCCAAACGGTGTATGTTTGGAGGGCAGGGTGCACTGAAAAATTACACCTGGTCATATCATATACAGCACTGCCAGCCTCAAATGTTCAAAAACATGAGATTTTGTTTGTAAAAAATTGACCAAAATAGAGCAGTCCTATTGAGACCTGAGTTGTTTTTAGTGTTGGCGTAGCTGTGTTGGTCCCAGGATATGAGCAAGACAAGGTGGGTGAGGTAACATCTTTTACTGGGCCAACTTCTTTCTGAGTTAGCAGCCAATAAAAGAATAGGTAATCACTTTAGAGATCAATTAAATGCATTCAGAGAAGTTTTGGGCCCCCTTTCGAGACACATTTGAATAAAAAACATTCAAACGGATCAAAGAATGTCCGACTTCCATGCCACCTAACCCCTCCACCTTTTCCCTCCTGGGTCCTTCCCTCCTCTCCCTATTCATGTAGGTCTCCTATATTATTACTGGTTTCAGAGTAGCAGCTGTGTTAGGCTGTATCCGCAAAAAAGAACAGGACGACTTGTGGCACCTTAGAGACTAACCAATTTATTAGAGCATAAGCCCATGAAATTGGTTAGTCTCTAAGGTGCCACAAGTACTCCTGTTCTTTATATTATTACTGTAACCTCTACCCTACTGTGTTACACCTATATAGTACTGTCTGGTTTTGTATGGTCTGTTCTTGCAGCTTTGAAGAGTTGTAAAATTGCATAATTCTGTTGGAGATCCCATGAAGCCTGCAGTATTCAGCAGCGTATATCAGCTGTAAGTCATTTACCTTTTGGTACTTATTGGGGGGGTTTTTAACCACAAAAAAAAAATACTAATCCCAAAAAATTTGTCAGTGTTGCCATGGGAACCTGAAAGTGAAACTGAGCAGAAAGCATGAACATGGTGAAACTGACTGTTGTGTATTCATCACCTCAGCTGAAGAAATGTACTTAGTAAGCAACCATAAAGAAAGTAAACTAGATTATTCATTTACATTTTTAAAAAATCTATGGTGCTTTTTGTAAGGGATCTTTTCTTATTTAAAAATAGATGTAATTTTGCCAACTCTGGTGATTTTTTTGGTTAGTTCTGCGACATTTGATGTTTTTTCTTAAAGCCCCAGTCACTTGAATCAAAAGTTTGCATGAGAATCTCAGTTTTTTAAAAAAATAAAAAATAATTAACCCCCCCAAAACAGTACATTTTTAGTGGTTGCAGAGAAAACTTGGAAAATGTGACATGTGACCAAAAAGCAAATAAAAAACTTCAAATTTCCCCCCAAATGATGAGATTTTAAACAGATAATAATGTTGAGAGTTTTTTTATTTGCCTTGTGGCTTTTGAGCTTTTCTACACAACTGTGAGGGCCAGAAACTTTTTTTTACTGTTGAAATGAAAGCTGAGATTCTGATGTTTTCACCTAGCTGCAGAATCTCCCGAGACTCATGCAAAAATTCTCAATGTAGGATTGACCCCAGTGACAGTTTGGGGGGCACAGAGGACATGGGACTGAGTCCAAGTTTGCCTTTGTCAAAATGGCATCAATAATAACGGCTCCAAAAAAAATCACATGGTGTGAATAAAACAGCTGATAGCATTGAACTGAATTAAGGGCTTCATCCAACTGGAATCAATGCAAAGACTCTTATCGACTTCCATAGGCTGGATCAGGCCCTAAGCCCAGCTCTGCACAAACTCCTCAGGAGACTCAAGTCCCTTTCAGCCCAGGAGGGAGCTGGTTGCCTCCACATCTTCCTACTCTTACCTGGACTGTTCTTTGGACTGGGGTCTGTAGCTCCAGCTGGTGGTCTCTGCAGCTATGTAATGCTCCCGGACCCGAGCTGCTCCCACCCGATGCCACGCCAAACCTGGCCACCACAAACCAAGCAGCATCAAGAGAAGGAGGTGCGTGCAGGAGAGCCCCATGGTGCAAGCTCCTGCTGATGTCACACTGGAAGACACATGAGGCAGTGGCTGCTGCTTTTGCTGCTACTGCTGGGGAAATGCTTTCACTGTGGTTCGTGATGCAAGAAGGGGGGGTGGTGTTAGTGACACCCAGGTCATTGCTCTTCACCTCCTCCTGCTGCTGACAGGAATCAGAGGGGAGATAAACAGCTGCTCAGGCTGCCTTTCCCTCCCTCCCCCACATCTTCCCTGCTGTGTGCCAAGCACAGAGGACAAGCAGCCTCAACCACATAAGGCAGAGTTGGTTGGCTGGGTCGTTGCCTACTAGGGCAGTACGGTATTAGGGGCAGCGGCCCAAATAAAAACTGTTTATGTGGCTGAGTTGCAGGGTGATGAAGCGTAGGGGCAGTGCTAGCACTGGGGGCAGGGACCTGGCTAGAGATGCCACATATCCGATGAAGTGAGCCGTAGCTCACGAAAGCTCATGCTCAGATAAATTGGTTAGTCTCTAAGGTGCCACAAGTCCTCCTTTTCTTTTTGCGAATACAGACTAACACGGCTGCTACTCTGAAACCTGTCACATATCCTTGGATTTCAGGGATTATTCCAATTTTGAGGGGGAAGGATCCTGCATTCTGAAAACCTGGCATGCTGGGTGATAAAGAGCAAGAAATAGTTCAGGGCCTGGGGACTGACAGGCTCCAGAGACTTATAAAAAAAAAGTCTCTAAAATGATTTTCTTGAGTGAAAATTTGTTGACATTGTTGAAATTTGACATCAACATTTTCAAGCCTTTTTGGATAATTTGTTGATTTTTTTTTTTTACATAAAAAACAAATCAGAAACATTATCAAAATGGATATTAACTTTTTTTGGTTTTCTCCCATTGTCAGGTTTTTTTTGGTAAAAGAAAAATAGCTGATTTAGGTAAATGCAAAGTTCCAGTGATCTTTTTGACAGTGTCTTTGCTAAAAATTTAAACAAAAAAAAATAATGAAACTACAAAAAAGTAAAAAAAAAAAAAATCTAACAAAGAAAACTAGGTTCAATTTAAAACACTTTGAACCAAAAACATGTTGGCAATTTCACCCAATTAATTTTGGATGTAACCAACCCCCAACTCTAGCTCTGGGATACATTTACAGGGCATTTGTCCATGCTGTACTGTTCTAGTCTCTGGCTCTCACAGATGCATAGATTTTAAAGTCAGAAGGCACCATTATCATTATCCAGTCTGACTGCCTATAAGACACAGGCCATAGGACTTGCCTGAATTAACTCCTGCTTCAAGTCTAATAACTGTGATTGAATGAGAGCACATCTTTTAGAAAAACATGCAATCCTGATTTAAGGATTTCCAGTGACAGAGAATCCACCACATCTCTAGTAAATTGTTCCTATGGTTAATTACCTTCACTTAAAATGTGCATCTTGTTTTCAGTCTAAAAATGTCTAGCTTCAACTTCCAGCCATTGGATTTTGTAATGCCTTTTTTCTGGTAGATTAAAGAGCAGTCTATGTTCAGAAATCTCTTCTCCGTGTAGGTACCTATAGCATTTGTTATACCTTTGTCTGTTAGACTGAAGAATACTCTGTTATCAAATTTTTGTTCCCCGCATAGTTTCTTCCAGATCATTGACAAAAATGTTAAACAACATAGAAGAATCGATCCCTGTGGGATTCCACCAGAAACACACCCACTGGATGATGATTCCTCAGCTCTCAAAATGAAATTGTAAATGTATTAGTTAGCTATGTTTTTACCCATGTAATGTGTGGCATATTCATTTTGTGTCATTCTAATTTCTTGACAAATTAAAATACCATGTCAAGTGCCCTACAGAAGTCTAAGTATGTTACATTGACACTATTACTTTTAGCTAAACTTGTAATCTCATCCAAAAAGATATCCAGTTAGAAAACAGATTTTGTCACCCTATAAACCCATGTTGATTCTCATTAATTACATTATCCCTCATTACGTCTTTCATCATCAAGTCCCACATCAGCCGTTCTATTATTTTGCTCGGGATCCACCTCAGACGGACAGGCCTATAATTACTTGGTCCTCCCATTTATTTTTTTTTAAGTACTGGCATAACATTAATTTTCTTCCAGTCTTCTGGAACTTCCCTAGTGTTCCAAGACTTATTCAAAATCAATAGCAGGGGCCAGAGAGCCCCCCAGCCAGCTCTGAAGATTCTTGGATGAAAATTATCCAGACCTGCTGATTTAAAAATGTCTAACTTTAGTAGCTGTTGTTTAACATCCTCCTTAGTTACTGTTGGAATGGAAAGTATTTCATCATAATCATATGAGATGAAACTACTGTCTTGCTTTTTCCTCCAAACATAGATCAGAAATATTTATCAAACACACATCTGCCTTTTCTGTGTTATTATTGACAATTCCACTATTTCCTCTAGTAATGGACCAGTTACCATTGTAGGATTCCTTTTGTTCCTAATATATTTAAAAATTTTTATGGCAAGCAGAAATAAGGACAAGAAAATTTTTCTTTGTGTCCTTTTGCTTCTTTTCTTAAGTTTCTACCGTTACTATCTTGTGATTTATGTTAATTTCTATTAACTTCTCCTTTTTCCCCATTTGTCATTAGAACAAATGGAAAAAAGGGGAAGTTGATAGCAACTAATATAATTTATATATAAAATTTTACTGCTGCTTTTACTTCGTCTCTCACAGCCAGGCAGCTGTCTAACCAGCGTAGTCTTGCACCTAAACAAACAGTGGGGGATTTAGAGTTAGTGGGGCCCTGTGCGCAGCTTTATTTTTGAGGCCCCCACCCCGGTAGTGGCGGCTGGGAGCCCTGAGCCCTTTTAAAATTGCCAGGGCCCCCGGCAGCTGCTTCTTCCCCCCCCCCCCATCAGCAGCCCTGGGTGCAGGGGGTGCTGCAGTGCCCCCACATTTTAAGCGGGGCTCCACTGCTGACCTGCACCATTTATGTTAAAACATAGTGTTAGGAGCACAGAACTGCCCGGTCCCCTGGGGAGACAGGGAGGTGCCCGAGCCCGGCCACGGGGGCTACAGCGGCTAAGGCGGATCGCAGCAGCCTGCATTGCAAGGACTCACCGGAGGTGAGCGTGTGGAGGCAGCAGTGTGCTCAGGTGGCCGCCAATGGAGCCAAGCCCCCCCCTTCAGGTGGGTGTTCAGCCCAAGTGGGTCTCTGCCCACTTCTCCTGGCTGGTCAGTGGGGCAGCAATGGAGCCCGCAGAGCCCTGGGCGCAGGGCGCCCGCCGGGACCCTAGGGTACCCCAGAGGCAGCGTACGAGCAGAACTGCCATGGGGCTGTGGAGGAAAGGAGACACCAAGATCTTCATGGCCGAGGACAGCTTCGGGTGCCCCGGCAGACCCATGCTGGCTGGCCTGGAGAAGTGGGCAGAAACCCATGGGGGCTGAACACCCACCTGAAGGGGGCGGAGGGCACAGCTCCGTCGGCAGCCGCCTCAGCACCCCGCTGCCTCCATGCGCTGATCTCTGCTCGCCTCCCCTGGCCGCTAGGTCCTTGCAAAGCGGGCGGCTGCGATCCCCCTTAGCCGCCACGGCTGTGCTGCAGCCCCAGTGGCTCAGCTCAGACACCTCCCTGTCTCCCCAGGAACCTGGGTGGCTCTGTGCTCCTAACAATATGTTTTAACATCAGTGGCGCAGGGCGGCAGAGCCCGCAGAACCTTGGGCGTGGGGTGGCAGCCAGGAACTCAGGCAGAAGCGGAGCCCTGCAAAAAACATGGGGGTACTGCAGCACCCCCGTACCTCTAGTCACCATGCCTATGTTTTGGGGCCCCCAGTCGTTGGGGGCCCTGTGCCACGGCATGGCATGTTTCAGGGTAAATCCGCTCCTGTAAGCGAACAGCAATTTTTAGTTCTGTGATCAATTCCTCTCTGTTGGTTAAGATGAAGGGAGCTGTAGCTCACGAAAGCTTGTGCTCAAATAAATTGGTTAGTCTCTAAGGTGCCATAAGTACTTTTTTTTTTTTTTTTTGCAAATACAGACTAACACGGTTGCTCCTCCTCATTTAGGGGAACATGAGATCTCCAGTGTATGTCACTCAAGCTGAAGTCCTTTATGAGCACACAGCGTTTTTCCCTTCACATTATAGATAGGTGGTCATTGTGATGTTGCACCCCATAATGCTTTATGGAAATATGCCTATGAAAGTAAATATGACATAACTGGAATATGTTTCATGCTAGATATGCCATGTAACACATCTCTGCAAAGGTTATGATCTACTGGATATATTGATCCTATTTGTATACCTGTATCATTTTTGTATTTGAAGTTTTGAATATTGGCTATGTTCTTGTTTAATTTTAAGCAGCCTCAGTGAAGCAGTTGGCCAGCTTCCTGAGAAAAGACTATCTCAGTAAGTGCCCAATCAAGAAACACTTAAGCTAACAATGAACTTGGAGATGCCAATCCACATCTGAGCTTCCCTAGGAATGTGGCCTGGCTGGTAAGAAACGGAGTCATGCATGCCCATGTGACTCCAAAACTCCATCTTGGAGCTGGATTCTGGATAGGAGAGAAGAGGGGGTCTCCATCCATAAGAGAAAATCTATTAAAGCCCCTGGGAGACCCCACCATTTTGTCTTCAGGTGACACAAAAGATAGCCTCTCCACCCCAGGGAGATGCCTGAAAGAAACTGGAACAAAGGACAATAGCTACAGGGGTACTTGTGGCACCTTAGAGACTAACCAATTTATTTTTTTGCGAATACAGACTAACATGGCTGTTACTCTGAAAGCTACAGGGGTGTGAGTGATTGCTGGACTCAGACTAGGAGGCGGCTAGTCTGAAAAAAACTTTTTAGAACATCTCTGAGGGTGAGATTTTATCTGTAATCACTTACTGTATTAGGCATAGACTTGCATGTTTTATTTTATTTGGTTTAATAATTTACTTTGTTCTAAGAAAAGGAGTACTTGTGTCACCTTAGAGTCTAACAAATGTATTTGAGCATAAGCTTTCGTGAGCTACAGCTCACTTCATCGGATGTATTCTGTGGAAAATACAGTGGGGAGTTTTATATACATAGAGAACATGACACAATGGGTGTTACCATACACACTGTAACCAGAGTGATCACTTAAGGTGAGCTATTACCAGGAGGAGACGGGGGGGGGGGGGGCGGGGGGGGGGAGGGAGAGGGGAGACTGACTTTTGTAGTGATAATCAAGGTGGGCCATTTCCAGCAGTTGACAAGAACGTCTGAGGAACAGGTGGGGGGGGATAAAGATGGGGAAATAGTTTTACTTTGTGTAATGACCCATCCACTCTCAGTCTCAAGAATTATAACATTCAAAAACCAGTTGGAGAACACTTCAATCTTTCTGGTCACTCGATTACAGACCTAAAAGTGGCAATACTTCAACAAAAAAACTTCAAAAACAGACTCCAACGAGAGACTGCTGAATTGGAATTAATTTGCAAATTGGATACAATTAACTTAGGCTTGAATAGAGACTTCTTGTCAACTGCTGGAAATGGCCCACCTTGATTATCACTACAAAAGGTTCCCCCCTTCCCCCACCCCGCTCTCCTGCTGGTAATAGCTCACCTTAAGTGATCACTCTGGTTACAGTGTGGATGATAACACGCATTGTTTCATGTTCTCTATGCATATAAATCTCCCCACTGTATTTTCCACTGAATGCATCCGATGAAGTGAGCTATTGCTCACGAAAGCTTATGCTCAAATAAATTGCTTAGTCTCTAAGGTGCCACAAGTACTCCTTTTCTTTTTGCGGATACAGACTAACACGGCTGCTACTCTGAAACCTTACATTGTTCTGTCTGCCATTACTTGAAACCACTTAAATCCTACTTTTTGTATTTAATAAAATCACTTTTTATTTATTAATTAACCCAGAATATGTATTAATACCTGGGGCAGGGGGTGGCAAACAGCTGTGCATACCTCTCTATCAGCGTAATAGAGGGCGAACAATTTATGAGTTTATCCTGTATAAGCTTTATACAAGGTAAAACGGATTTATTTGGGGTTTGGACCGCACTGGGAGCTGGGCATCTGAGTGCTGGAGACAGGTGCACTTCTTAAGCTATTTTCAGTTAAGCCTGCAGCTTTTGGGGGACGTGGTTCAGACCTGGGTCTGTGTTTGCAGCAGGCGAGCGTGTCTGGCTCCATTCAGGCAGGGCACTGAGGTCCCAAGCTGCCAGGGAAAAGGGGCTCAGAGGTAGTCTCAGCACAACAGTTGGCAGTCCCAAAGGGGTTTCTGTGATCCAACCCGTCACAGTCATCCTGTTCTCTAATGTGATTTCATGGTCTGTAGCAGACATCAGTTAATACCCCATCTTCAGCTTTGTCGGTTAGACTATCGATCCATAAGCATTCAAGATAATTTGCTTCCAAACTGTTAGTGACTCAAAGAGGTAATGCCATTTTTGACAGAATGCCACTCTCTCCCCCGTTTTGCCCACTTAATCCTTCCTAAATACATTATAACCATTAATTTTAATATTCCAATGGTGTGACTCACCCCACCAAGTTTAATACATACTAACCAGATCAAATTTTCTGCTCATAAATGCAGCAATGCCAATTTTTCTTGTTTATTACTCAGGCTCCTAGCATTGGTGTATAGGCCATTACAGAATTTCTTCTCTTCACGTCCCTTGATTACTTCCCCCCACCCCAAACATCCCAATTTTGTTCTGAGTGCTCATTATCTTCCCTCTTTTTATCTTCCCCGTTTGTTATTAGTTTAAATCCCCTCCTTAACTTCTGTAGCTAGCCTCCCGCTGAGGAGATTAGGTCCCCTTCTACTGAAATGGAGGCCATTCAAATTGTACAGCCACCTCCTTACATAGAAGGTGGACCAATTTTCCACAAACTAAAACCCTCCACTAATTTACCTAGCCAACAGCTCACTTCCAGTGTCTTCTGTCTTCCTTTGCTCCTGGGACAGGAAGGACTTCAGAGAAGATCACTCTGACATTCCTCTCCTTCAGCACGCTTTCGAGTTCCCCGAAGTCCTCTATAATCTGTGAGGTATCATGTGAAGCGGTGGTGTTAGTGCAGATATGCACCATGACCAGTGGATTTTTGCCCACCAACTTCAGAAACCTATCCAGTCTTAGAGTGACATCTCCCATCTTCTCTCCAGGAAAACAGCACACTGTCCACCTGTCTCAATCCAGCATCTTTCCCTAACGCGAAATCGGCTCACAAGAAGAATTTAAGGAGTGACCTGAAATAAACAAACAATATGCCATGTTGGTCTGTGTATCAGCTTGGCTTGTGTCCTAGGGGCTTGCAGGTATCATGGTACCACCTCTATTTTGGAGAGAACGCCACCTGCCTAACATACAGCCTTGTCCCCAGGAACAGGAAACAAGCAGACATGGGTCTGTCTCCTAGTGTCAAGGTACGATCTTTGCCTGGGATGTCTGTCACTTTATGTTTGACAGAGCATCAGAAGTTTTGTTGCAAGGCACTGATGCAATGTCATGACCTTTGTCTCATTTGACTAACTTTAAATAGTGGCAGCCCTACATCCCGCACCATTCACATGTGGGATGGGAAGGGCAGGAAAGAACCTGCTGCCCTGCATGTGAAATGCAGGTCACTGATATTTAGCACAAAGCATCATTCATTAGATGCACCTACATCTCAGAGTAGGGCTGACACACAGTCACATCTATGAGAGAAAGCTTTGTGTTGCTATTGTGTGCATTTGTTGGTTTCCCCATCACAGTCTTACTCTCCCAGCAGAGAGGGCTTAAGACTGCCTGTTCCCAGACATGATTATAACACAGTAGGGTCTCTAATGTGTTTTAATCACTCTTCCTTCTTGCCAGTATTCCTTTAAACACCATTCAAATCCCTCCTACCAAAGACAACTACTTATGCAAACTTAGGAGACACAAGGAGCAGAATCAACTATGAAGTCCTGTACGGATTATGCCACGTGGATCTGTATTACTGTGTTCAGTGCTTAGTTAGTATAGATGTGGGTGAAAAGATGGTAGACAGATAGCAGGTACAATAGATATAGCAAACAGAGTAGAAGCAGTATTTTTCCTGCCAGCTCTTATTTCTACCCTTTTAATGACTTATTTTTAATATACTAAACAAGCAGAAGGGAAGGATGGTCTTGTGGGTAAAGCACTGGATTAGGACTCAGGAGATTGGGAACCTATTCTGGCTCTGCCACAGATTTTGTGTGTGACCTTGGACAAGTCACTTAACCTCTCATTACTTCAGTTTCCGCATCTCTAAAATATGGAGGATAACCCTAAAGACTGATGAATGGGGGAAATGACTGTAGTATTATTCATGAATAGTGTGCCTCACTTTCCCTATTACATGTTTTGTTGCTGACTGAATGCCAAGAGTTAAGTCAAAGGAGGCTATAAAAGGGTTATTAAAAAAACTGAGCAGAAAAGGTAAAACAATGACAAAGTTGAATCAGCCTCTGATACACACCTTCAAGCAGCTAACAATGGCTGGGCCATCAATGGGGGAAGGTTCCACCTGTGTGGCTCCATCTATGCCAGAATGGTTTACACTTCCCAAGGGCTAAGACTGGGATCAAAGGAGATATAAAACCTGAAGAGACCGTAGAAAAGGGAGTGGGGTTGGGTGAGCTGGGAGAGGCTACTTGGTATATCTGAAAAAGCAGACATGCTGGAAGACTCCCTGTGATGCACAGGGAGCATGCTGCAAGCAGCGTATGCTGTTCTTCTCAGTTCCAAGATGGGAATAAGCCAGACCTACCTGAGCTATGGCTAGAGAGGTTAAGCTTAGGTAAGGGAATATGCATGTAAGACTGTTTACTTTATATCCTGGCTTTGTGTGCTTTTTACCTTGAGTGGAAGACTAAATGATGCTTTGTTTTAAAGAAGCCATTTCTGTGACACTGCAAACTTATGCTGTGTCAGGCTCCCAGACAAAAACAACTTGCAAGTGCCAAGCACAGTTGGACTTGCTGAATTAGTCCTGCTTGGCACCTAAGAGGTTAATAACCCAGGGCCTGGGATGAGTGAGCCAACTAAAGAATTCCACCCCAGGAAAGATAAAAGCACTTGTGGGGGATGCAAAAAGGGTAGGGCAACAGTAAATTGGGCCCAAAGTTCTTAACCATGGGCCTAATCCCGCCCATTGAAATCAATGGCAAAGCTCCCATTGACTTCAACAGGGCAGGAGGCGGTAGTGCATGAGAAAAGCAGTGGCAGGTACTTTTATTGCTTCTCTTAAATGAATGAGCTCACCTACCTCTATTGGCCAAAAGAATAACTCAGGGCAAGATCTGACCTTTCATGTTCCACAGACCTCTCCCTGTTCTGTAGTATGTTTAAACTGAGAGGAAACAAATCCCAGGAGTACTTCTCACACAGATGATCAGATATAGTAAAACTGTGGCTTCCACACAAACCAAAATCCATTTCAAGGGCGCTTGTTTAGAAGCCACTGGTGGCTTTGTGTCTGAACCACACATGATTAAGTGAAGAAGGGCATTTTCTAATAAATTAGAAATTGTTAATTTTTTTTTATTAGATTTCAAATTACAAAAATATTTAAAAGATCACTGCCAAAACAATCTTATTTTTTTAAAAATGTCCTTACCTGTGCTACTGTCATCTAAGATGAACACAGAAGGCTTTCTGAAAGAAATTACTTTTTCCCCATTTATGTTGTGTTTATGTGCTGCATGTCCCTCAGCTTGAACAGTGAAACAAAGCTCTTCAGTTTCATCTTCTGAGTCTAGTAAGTTTACTTTTCTGGGATTTTTTTTGCTACAGCATCAGGCTATTAGGTTTGTGTTTCCAACATTATAGGGAAATGTTTAAATGTCCAAAGAAGTTCTAATTGAATTAGTGAAAAAAATAATGAAAATATATATATCCATATTGGTTTTTTTTAAACAAACAGCTTTTTGGCCTAGTACTTGACAGTGTCCCTCAGAGCGCTTATGTCAACATCTCAGCTCAGATATTTTATTCTCTACTAATGAGAAAAATCTAAATTCACAGATTAAAAAGACAAAACCAAAACCATTTAAGGAAAATCCTAGATGGAAAGTATGCCTTCATGTGTGTTTCACAGATTCAAGGCCAGAAGGGATCATTATACGATCATATGGTCTGACCTGTGTAACTCAGGCCATAGAATTTGCACAGCACCTAGTTCAATGAAGCCCCAGTCCTAACTGGGGCCTCTAGGAGCTACTGAAATATAAATATTAAACAATAATGGTACAGAAATGGAAAATAAAAGGTCACTTTAAAAAGAGTAGTAGAAGCAAATCCATGCTATCTTACTTATTAAAGCGGTTGCTAGATGATCTGTTACACACAACAAACAAGTTCAGGGTCACAGATTCAAATCCTTCTTAGCACAAACCTGAGTATCTAATGATAATCCCAGCAAGAGAAAAGTCTCTTGGAGAGGTCATGGGTTCACAAGCCTTCAGGAGATCATCTGTTAAAGATACAGTATACACTAACTTCAACAAGCAGCAACCTTTCATGGTGCTTCTGTCTCATGGCAGATTTGGCATTATATGATGCTATTACAAAATATTCATGAAGCACTGTAAAATTAGAGTACTTTATAAATGTAGAAGACAAACTCTGTGCCCTAAAAAGTTTATATTCTAAATAAGGTAAGGGAAAACTTAGGAGAACAGTTCAGGAAAGGGATATCCATGTTTGTGCCACACCTGAAGAGACTCCTGTAATAAATTGTAACAATCCTCCATTGCACCACCAAATTAGATAAGCAAGGTTGGAAGACAAAGAACTGTAGAATAGTTATTAAACTGCCTTGAGACAAAAAGAATTGAGAAAAAACAATTTAAAATATGCATCCAGCAAACATTTCCTGTACAGAGCAGGGCGGAGAGAAGAACACGATTTTTCTGGGCAAACAAAGGAGTTAATTATTCAGCTGCAGCAAATACCAAAAATACCATTTTGAACATAGATGTGTGTGAGAGAAAGAGAGAGAGAGAGACTGACTGACTTACCAGGCCCAATGGATGCATTTCAAAACTGGGAGTGGTGAAACAATCAGATGGGTATAACCATTTCTACAGAAAGGCATTAAAAACAAGAGAGGTCTGCAGGGTCTCTCTCTGGGAACTGGTGAAATGGCTCCTTGGGGAAGTAAGCTGAAAACAGGACATGTTAAAAATCACAAGGGCAAGCAAAGGCAGACAAGCTGTAACGGATAAAGCTTCTTTTTGGAAAGAAAAAACTTTTACTAGAAAGGGACTTGTGTGTGGTTTACTTATTTGATACCCATGTTGCCCAGTGGGTAGAGCACTGCCATGGAACTTAAGCAACGTGGGTGCTAGACCCTGCTCTGCTAGGTGATCTTAGGAAAGTCACTTCCCCTCTTGGTGCCTCGGTTTCACCATCTATAAAATTAGGAGGATGAACCTGACCTCCTTTGGAAAGTGCTTTGAGATCTACTGATGACAAACTTGCACCTAGAATCATAGGGTTAGAAGGGACTGCAAGGATCCTCTAGTCTAACCCCCTGCCAAGGCGATCCAGCCTCCTTTTGAAAGCCTCCAGTGAAGAAGCTTCCACAACCTACTGAGGCAGTCTGTTCCGTTGTCCTACTGTTCTTCCAGTTAGGAAGTTTCTCCTGATATTTAATCTAAATCTGCTATGCTGTACTTTGAACCCACTGCCTCTTGTCCTGCTCCCTGTGGCAAGAAAGACCTTTTCCATCTTTTTTATGGCAGCCTTTCAAGTACCTGAAGACCACTATCATGTCCCCCCTTAATCGCCTCTTTTCCAAACTAAACCTTTTGCAGTCATTTACATTGGTGCAACGTGCGAACAAATTAGAATAGAAGCACTTCGCACTCACTTGGCCCAGGTGTAAAAGGGTCCACAAAGTACAGTGCAGTGTACAATTAGGCCCCAAAGCATTTATGTGCTCAAAATCTGTATAATTCCCCAAAAGAAAAGAAGTCATAGAAATCCACTACTGTGCTGTTCTGAGAGAGTAGCCAATGCCCTCATGCTCACATGCCAGGCCAGTCAATAAACAGCCTCTCAACTAGATGTCCCCTCTATGATGGAAAAGGTAGTAGTCATGAAGGAGGGGGCGGCGGGGGGGGGGGGGAAATAAAACCAGCACAGCAGTCAACATCCAGACTGTCAAAATCATACAAGGGATGAAGGGCAATTAAGGCAGCTTGTATTATCTGAGATACAGCCTTTTGTAAATTGGGGGCTGATTATCAAAAAATACGCTCTAGTTTTGCAACTTCATTTCAGACATACATACTAAATACGAGGTTTTGTGATCAAACTAACTTTTGCTCTTCTCATTCAATTTCACAAGCTAAGCCCAAGGGACTTGTATTCCTAGATAAAAAATTTGTGTGTTGATTTTACTTACATAATTACTGGCAGACAGAACGTGTGTAGGTACAGCAGGGAATGACTGCCTTAGCATTCTGTTGGTCTAATGAGACATTTATAAGATAGATCTTTTCCTGTGGACTCTGTAAGGCTGTATGACTGAGCAAGGTGTTCGAGTCTCTACAGTCATTGATTAGATTAAGTTGCTTGTTGTGGACAGATAAACATAAAAAAAAATTCATCCCAGGGCAGTAATATAAGGACAAAGTTAAGAACCCCCACTAAACTTCAGCCCTGTATTTCTATATTTCCACCTGTCAAGGTTTTACATTTGCCTTCGGGGCTGAATTTCATCCTTTCCAAAAGCTTTTATTTAAACATAAATAAAAAAGTTACAAAAATATTTCAGAGGAACAGCCGTGTTAGTCTGTATTCGCAAAAAGAAAAGGAGTACTTGTGGCACCTTAGAGACTAACCAATTTATTTGAGCATGAGCTTTCGTGAGCTACAGCTCACTTCATCAGATGTTTACCGTGGAAACTGCAGCAGACTTTATATACACACAGAGAATATGAAACAATACCTCCTCCCACCCCACTGTCCTGCTGGTAATAGCTTATCTAAAGTGATCAACAGGTGGGCCATTTCCAGCACAAATCCAGGTTTTCTCACCCTCCACCCCCCACACAAATTCACTCTCCTGCTGGTGCTAGCCCATCCAAAGTGACAACTCTTTGCATAATCAAGTTGGGCTATTTCCTGCATAGATCAAGGTTTTCTCACATCCCCCCCACCCCCATACACACACAAACTCACTCTCCTGCTGGTAATAGCTCATCTAAACTGACCACTCTCCAAGTTTAAATCCAAGTTAAACCAGAACATCTGGGGGGGGGGGGGGGGTAGGAAAAAACAAGAAGAAACAGGCTACCTTGCATAATGACTTAGCCACTCCCAGTCTCTATTTAAGCCTAAATTAATAGTATCCAATTTGCAAATGAATTCCAATTCAGCAGTTTCTCGCTGGAGTCTGGATTTGAAGTTTTTTTGTTTTAAGATAGCGACCTTCATGTCTGTGATTGCGTGACCAGAGAGATTGAAGTGTTCTCCGACTGGTTTATGAATGTTATAATTCTTGACATCTGATTTGTGTCCATTTATTCTTTTACGTAGAGACTGTCCAGTTTGACCAATGTACATGGCAGAGGGGCATTGCTGGCACATGATGGCATATATCACATTGGTGGATGTGCAGGTGAACGAGCCTCTGATAGTGTGGCTGATGTTATTAGGCCCTGTGATGGTGTCCCCTGAATAGATATGTGGGCACAATTGGCAACGGGCTTTGTTGCAAGGATAAGTTCCTGGGTTAGTGGTTCTGTTGTGTGGTATGTGGTTGTTGGTGAGTATTTGCTTCAGGTTGCGGGGCTGTCTGTAGGCAAGGACTGGCCTGTCTCCCAAGACTTGTGAGAGTGTTGGGTCATCCTTTAGGATAGGTTGTAGATCCTTAATAATGCGTTGGAGGGGTTTTAGTTGGGGGCTGAAGGTGACCGCTAGTGGCGTTCTGTTATTTTCTTTGTTAGGCCTGTCCTGTCGTAGGTAACTTCTGGGAACTCTTCTGGCTCTATCAATCTGTTTCTTTACTTCTGCAGGTGGGTATTGTAGTTGTAAGAAAGCTTGACAGAGATCTTGTAGGTGTTTGTCTCTGTCTGAGGGGTTGGAGCAAATGCGGTTGTATCGCAGAGCTTGGCTGTAGACGATGGATCGTGTGGTGTGGTCAGGGTGAAAGCTGGAGGCATGCAGGTAGGAATAGCGGTCAGTAGGTTTCCGGTATAGGGTGGTGTTTATGTGGCCATTGTTTATTAGCACTGTAGTGTCCAGGAAGTGGATCTCTTGTGTGGACTGGACCAGGCTGAGGTTGGTGGTGGGATGGAAATTGTTGAAGTCGTGGTGGAATTCCTCAAGGGCTTCTTTTCCATGGGTCCAGATGATGAAGATGTCATCAATATAGCGCAAGTAGAGTAGGGGCTTTAGGGGACGAGAGCTGAGGAAGCGTTGTTCTAAATCAGCCATAAAAATGTTGGCATACTGTGGGGCCATGCGGGTACCCATAGCAGTGCCGCTGATCTGAAGGTATACATTGTCCCCAAATGTGAAATAGTTATGGGTAAGGACAAAGTCACAAAGTTCAGCCACCAGGTTAGCCGTGACATTATCGGGGATAGTGTTCTTGACGGCCTGTAGTCCATCTTTGTGTGGAATGTTGGTGTAGAGGGCTTCTACATCCATAGTAGCCAGGATGGTGTTATCAGGAAGATCACCGATGGATTGAAGTTTCCTCAGGAAGTCAGTGGTGTCTCGAAGGTAGCTGGGAGTGCTGGTAGCGTAGGGCCTGAGGAGGGAGTCTACATAGCCAGACAATCCTGCTGTCAGGGTGCCAATGCCTGAGATGATGGGGCGCCCAGGATTTCCAGGTTTATGGATCTTGGGTAGTAGATAGAATATCCCAGGTCGGGGTTCCAGGGGTGTGTCTGTGCGGATTTGATCTTGTGCTTTTTCAGGAAGTTTCTTGAGCAAATGCTGTAGTTGCTTTTGGTAACTCTCAGTGGGATCATAGGGTAATGGCTTGTAGAAACTCGTGTTGGAGAGCTGCCGAGCAGCCTCTTGTTCATATTCCGACCTATTCATGATGACAACACACAGCAGACTGGACTTCTACATAGAGTGCTTCCGCCGACGTGCACGGGCTGAAATTGTGGAAAAGCAGCATCACTTGCCCCATAACCTCAGCCATGCGGAACGCAATGCCATCCACAGCCTCAGAAACAACTCTGACATCATAATCAAAAAGGCTGACAAAGGAGGTGCTGTTGTCATCATGAATAGGTCGGAATATGAACAAGAGGCTGCTCGGCAGCTCTCCAACACGAGTTTCTACAAGCCATTACCCTATGATCCCACTGAGAGTTACCAAAAGCAACTACAGCATTTGCTCAAGAAACTTCCTGAAAAAGCACAAGATCAAATCCGCACAGACACACCCCTGGAACCCCGACCTGGGATATTCTATCTACTACCCAAGATCCATAAACCTGGAAATCCTGGGCGCCCCATCATCTCAGGCATTGGCACCCTGACAGCAGGATTGTCTGGCTATGTAGACTCCCTCCTCAGGCCCTACGCTACCAGCACTCCCAGCTACCTTCGAGACACCACTGACTTCCTGAGGAAACTTCAATCCATCGGTGATCTTCCTGATAACACCATCCTGGCTACTATGGATGTAGAAGCCCTCTACACCAACATTCCACACAAAGATGGACTACAGGCCGTCAAGAACACTATCCCCGATAATGTCACGGCTAACCTGGTGGCTGAACTTTTTGACTTTGTCCTTACCCATAACTATTTCACATTTGGGGACAATGTATACCTTCAGATCAGCGGCACTGCTATGGGTACCCGCTTGGCCCCACAGTATGCCAACATTTTTATGGCTGATTTAGAACAACGCTTCCTCAGCTCTCGTCCCCTAAAGCCCCTACTCTACTTGCGCTATATTGATGACATCTTCATCATCTGGACCCATGGAAAAGAAGCCCTTGAGGAATTCCACCACGACTTCAACAATTTCCATCCCACCACCAACCTCAGCCTGGTCCAGTCCACACAAGAGATCCACTTCCTGGACACTACAGTGCTAATAAACAATGGCCACATAAACACCACCCTATACCGGAAACCTACTGACCGCTATTCCTACCTGCATGCCTCCAGCTTTCACCCTGACCACACCACACGATCCATCGTCTACAGCCAAGCTCTGCGATACAACCGCATTTGCTCCAACCCCTCAGACAGAGACAAACACCTACAAGATCTCTGTCAAGCTTTCTTACAACTACAATACCCACCTGCAGAAGTAAAGAAACAGATTGATAGAGCCAGAAGAGTTCCCAGAAGTTACCTACGACAGGACAGGCCTAACAAAGAAAATAACAGAACGCCACTAGCGGTCACCTTCAGCCCCCAACTAAAACCCCTCCAACGCATTATTAAGGATCTACAACCTATCCTAAAGGATGACCCAACACTCTCACAAGTCTTGGGAGACAGGCCAGTCCTTGCCTACAGACAGCCCCGCAACCTGAAGCAAATACTCACCAACAACCACATACCACACAACAGAACCACTAACCCAGGAACTTATCCTTGCAACAAAGCCCGTTGCCAATTGTGCCCACATATCTATTCAGGGGACACCATCACAGGGCCTAATAACATCAGCCACACTATCAGAGGCTCGTTCACCTGCACATCCACCAATGTGATATATGCCATCATGTGCCAGCAATGCCCCTCTGCCATGTACATTGGTCAAACTGGACAGTCTCTACGTAAAAGAATAAATGGACACAAATCAGATGTCAAGAATTATAACATTCATAAACCAGTCGGAGAACACTTCAATCTCTCTGGTCACGCAATCACAGACATGAAGGTCGCTATCTTAAAACAAAAAAACTTCAAATCCAGACTCCAGCGAGAAACTGCTGAATTGGAATTCATTTGCAAATTGGATACTATTAATTTAGGCTTAAATAGAGACTGGGAGTGGCTAAGTCATTATGCAAGGTAGCCTGTTTCTTCTTGTTTTTTCCTACCCCCCCCCCCCAGATGTTCTGGTTTAACTTGGATTTAAACTTGGAGAGTGGTCAGTTTAGATGAGCTATTACCAGCAGGAGAGTGAGTTTGTGTGTGTATGGGGGTGGGGGGGATGTGAGAAAACCTTGATCTATGCAGGAAATAGCCCAACTTGATTATGCAAAGAGTTGTCACTTTGGATGGGCTAGCACCAGCAGGAGAGTGAATTTGTGTGGGGGGTGGAGGGTGAGAAAACCTGGATTTGTGCTGGAAATGGCCCACCTGTTGATCACTTTAGATAAGCTATTACCAGCAGGACAGTGGGGTGGGAGGAGGTATTGTTTCATATTCTCTGTGTGTATATAAAGTCTGCTGCAGTTTCCACGGTAAACATCTGATGAAGTGAGCTGTAGCTCACGAAAGCTCATGCTCAAATAAATTGGTTAGTCTCTAAGGTGCCACAAGTACTCCTTTTCTTTTTACAAAAATATTTGCAATTGTTGAATTACTGATATACTCTTACCATTGCCTGTGGCTAATGGAGATTTTTATTTGGGAATCTGTGTGTGTGTTTGTCTTTTTTCCCCTTAACGTTTTTGAAATGTTTGACATACATTAAAAACTAGTGTGCCATCCAGGGTAGGAAAGCTAGATGGTTTTAAGCATTCCAACTTCTGCAAGACAGCTTCCCTACTTCATTCCTGAATTCTTAGGATGAAATGCTGACTCTGCTGAAGTCAGTGACAACTCCAATTGACTTCAGTGTAGTCAGGATTTCACCACTGGTCTCCCTCAGTTTTAGCTCTCTGTGGAGCAGATACAGAACTCAGTAGATGGGCAAGACACTGGAGGCCCAGTGCAGATGCTATTACAATCCACAGCAGCACCTATAGAATTTAAAACACATGCAGGGAGGCACACATACGAGAATAGGAATCAAGACATTTTGTAGAGCAGGAGGCAGATGTATGGACTTGGGAAAGACAGATATAGTCATGGTAGCTTCAAGATGAACCACAGACAAAGGGACCTCTTATAACTTGGCTTCTCTATAGCCTCTCTGAGATGGAGGCAGGAGGGAAGGACTGGAGCCTGTAGGAGTTCCTGAGATAGGATTCTCATAGGGGCATGGAAAGCTACCATTGAAGTGCCTGTGATAGGATCTGCTGATGGCAGTAGCTCAGTTTCCTCTCTCTTCCATGCATGTATCCTAAAGGACGTCTTCTACAAAGAGCAACAAAATAATTGTGTTGATGGAAGTCATTGACTAACTTCAGCATCACTGTTTCTCAACTTTTCTGCTGGCATCAAACTACATGTTCCTCCTATATACCTGTGAAAATTCTGTTGCTGGTGGTATAGATTCTGCCACTTACATCCAGGGCCAGAAGAATTGCAGCAAGGGAGATTTAGGTTGGACATTAGGAAAAACTTCCTTACTGTCAGGGTGGTTAAGCATTAGCATAAATTGCCTATGGAAGTTGTGGAATCTCCATCATTGGAGATTTTTAAGAGCAGATTAGACAAACATGTCAGGAATGGTCTAGCTAATACTTAGTCCTGCCATGGGTGTAGAGGACTGGACTAGATGACCTCTCGAGGTCCATTCCAGTCCTCTGATTACTGAGACTGGGGAGGTATAGCTCAGTGGTTTGAGCATTGGCCTGCTAAACCCAGGGTTGTGAGTTCAACATGGGGGGGGGGGGGACATTTAGGGGGTTCTGGGGCAAAATTAGGGATTGGTCCTGCTTTGAGCAGGGGGTTGGACTAGATGACCTCCTGAGGTCCCCCCTTCCAACCCTGATATTCTATGAATGGGATTGTTGTCAGCCTCTAGTGTACCTGGGTGGAGGTGCAGGTGAAGATTTTGCTGCCACCTAACTCCCCATTGCAGGCTGCTGAAGATCATCATTTTCCCTGCAGAGGAAGGCATTAAAGATTCTGCCACTGCAGAAAGACAGTAGCATCAACAGCTGGCTGCCTCTAGAGTATCACCCTACTAAGACAAGGCTACTAGTGCACAGATGACAGCTGTTTCTTTTTCTTTCCAAATGTAGCAGCAGGGTCTTTCCAGGAATCTTCTCAGAAATGCTTCAGGGGAGTTCTCCTCTCAGGGAACTCTAGTGCCCGAGGGAAGGTGACAGGTTAAGTAGTAGGAATGGAGGAATTTTGAAAGTTTCAGATGGTATTATACTTAAGTAACAAATATTTGAAGAGGGTAAAGGAGGACTGAAAAGACCAGAAAAGAGCAAAAGAATTCAGAACGGTAGTGGCTGAAGAGGCTAGAGACTACAGCATTGGACAAGTTTAGCTTCGGTCTGCCAGAGGGTATCTACTAACTGCACTTCCCTCAAGTTAATGTTTTCCACAGTTATGTGAAATTATTTAATCTGGAACAGCTATGTATAATCAAGTATCACAACTAGGGGTATCTCAGGCACATAGTATTGTTTCAACGTTTGGGTAAGTACATGAGTACTCACGGGTGAATTCAACAGTTGTTGGGCTCAGCTTCATGTAGTTGAAACTTTGAACATTGCCTCCCATAAGCAGTTTGGAATGAAACACAAGTATTTGAATCCATGGAAAGAACAGAAAAGGAACACAAGCACAGCCAGGGCAAATTCACGTACAAATACTGGTGGAAGTTTATGGACTACTAGTGGGCACGACTATTAACTACTAACCCAATCCACTAGGGGATAGAGAACCACATTAAAAGCCAGTTAACATTTTGAAATATTAGCGTGGAAAAAGCTTTTTAAAACAAAAGCTTAAGGCACTGAGTGTATTCTTGTATCTTCAAGATTAATCTGGAGGCCAAGAGAAAATACACTGAGTTAGGAATGACAGTATGTACCTCCCAAATAGGCTTTCTTGCCCACCATCTCAACACTATGCTTTAACAATTCATATAAGCCATCTTTGCTGTTTCTAGGACTAGCTATTTTTGCTTGTGGCGCAGTTAAAGTTAAAACTTAGATATGATTATCACTTGTTTTCTCCTGCATCTTCTCAGAAAGGCACTTGAGCAAATCACCACAAGTTTCACCATGTAGTTCTGGGATAGCCATCAATTATACAAAAAACATCTGAACTGGAAGTTACTTGAAAAATAAAAAGCATTTTTATTACTGAAGCCAAAAGAATCAAGCTTAGGCTAATATTGGAAAGCAAAGTTTTAACCTTTGATATGAAAGAGCTACTAGCTGTAAGTAAAAAAAAAAAAAAGATGCTTAAGGACTAACTAAGATTAATATGTGAAAATAAAAACCTATACTGCGAGTATAGGAGTGAAAAATGGTTTATTTTACACACAGATCTTTATTAAAAAGTAAGGCTGGTAGTGGAACCTTTTATTTTGATGCATAAACTTGATAAAAGTTGAATGTTACAGAAACGGTGTACAATGCGGAACAGAAGTCACATGTATAGGGTTTTTTTTAAAAAATCAGAACCAGTAATTAGCATAGACATCTGTGATTTCTAGTTACATTGTGAAGTGCCTTGTGTAGTCATATTCTATAGTTGGAATGACCGCTTGTACAAATTTCAAGAAAATAAGAAGATACCTGAGTCTCTAGTTAAGGTAAACATGGAGTAAAAGAGTAATTACATGCTTACTTTATATCCAAGAAAACTAGGTAAAATCATGCCTTCTGTAAGTGGCCTGAATCTTATTCGTATTTCATTAGGTAGGAAAAGTATAGCTTAGAAAGTCCAAAGGGGGACAAGAAAATAATACACTAATATAGTGAAGAATGGCACTTCTCAAAACTTATGATTTGAATGATCAGGTATTATTTCAAGTTTAATAAATTCACTTATTTTAAAAAAAAACTTTACCCTGCTAACACTAAGCCAGTTTTGTATGAAATACTTTGTGTTTACATTGAATTGCTTTCTATGGGTTACCTTCCAGTTTAACTTGCTTTAGACATATGTTACACCACATAATCTGTCCCATCCACAGGTAGCAGATATGAAGCAGACTCTACAGTTTGTGTCCATCTTGAACTGTAATAGAATGACAGAGCCACATGAAGGGTTAAAACCCCACACTATTAGTTTAGTTATCAGCCTAACTAGCTGTAATCTATACTGGTACAACTTTCTTCTTTATTCAAGGCATAAGACTAGCTGGTATGAAAGCTGCTGCTGGTGGTTCAGGGCTTTCAGCTGCACCACAGCCACCCCTTCCCTTCTTGCTTTAGAACAGGAAAGCCATTTGAAGGATTCATTTAAAGGGACACTGGTACAGTACCCTGAAAGTGACATTTCTGTCTGAAAGTGATGTACTAATATACTAATTGTGTAATCATTGTACCTACTGTTATTACAAGTGTCACTTAAGATCCCTCATCTCACTGAGAGATCAGAGAAAGTACTGTTTGTACAAATGCAACTGACCAACAGAAGTGTGAAAGTGACTAGCTATAACATGAATTATTTTCACTGTTCCGTTGGTCAGTTGCATTTATTTTAGAATTAGCATGAGATCACTCATGAACTTTGCTGGGAGAAACTCAGTCAGCACATGCATACTACTTCCCAGTTCCTGCACGTAAGAAAAAAATGGCAATTTGGTGTGCCTTAGATGTTATTGCTAATCTAAAAGTGACTTCAGTAGTAGTAAGCCTCCCAAATTACCTGCAAAATAAAGTTTTAGGAATGGACAGAGGATGGATTAGACCTTTATTAGATAACACACTCTTCAGAGGTCTCCTGACATTCCATGGAAAGGATACATATGAACTCCAAGTTCTCCCCCACCTTCTGCAACTGTTTCAATTATTTTCTTCATCACTTCTGCATGCCTGAAAGTAGAGTGGAACTCTTAGAGATATCATGCCAAGACAGCTCAGTCTTCCATAACTCAATAAAATTAGATTACTTGTGCAGATTAATAGCCTTAAGTAGTATGACTGGATGGCTACAGAAAGTGGTATTTGGATAGGGAATTTTTTTTAACGTTTAGCTTACTGGCGTAAAACCAACTCCAAACCATGACACTTATTACCAACTAATGGCTGTTTGGTTAGGCTTCTGAAAGACCAGGGCATACTTAGTCCACATCAGAAAACACCCTGAAGAACATTATCCTTGTGGGTAAGTTTCATGCTTCACCCTGGACATGACTGCACTGTGCCAGAGAAGAAGTACATTATTGTGGAAGTGTGGAATGAACTGGAGTTAACTCATCTGGGGGTAGGTTGCTTCCATCACTAAAACACTGTTTTAAAAAGGTTAGGTGCTAGGAAAGCAGATCAGTGCATGACAGTTTTCACAGACCAGATAAAAGCCACAAGATGCCCTCCATACTGTTAAGTCTCATACTTTACTGTTTAGTATTGCAGTGGCAATTTTCAAGATAGTTATGGCTGAGATTCTTATTCCAGATTATGCACAACAAAACTTTAAAATTAAATCGTACTAACAGAATACATTTCAAAGTTCGTGATTTTCATTTTCAAAACAAGTTTAAAACTCAGATCTTGCTTTTACTTACCTGCCATATCAGAGTTAGAAAGTTCCAGTTTCTTGCAATAGTTGTGTCAACACCTTAAACTGCAGCAAAATCTTATTTTGTTTGGGGGGGGGGGGGTTAAATTACATTTAAACCCTTCCACAAATGTCAGTTTAAATTCACTGTCCCATTAATCAAGTCATTTTACTAGCTGTTAACATAAATCTGACCATGGAGCACTGTGGCCAGAATGAGATTAAAATCAGATGAACTAATTATTTATATTTGTATTTTCATCAAGCACCTTTCATACATGGTACTTTGTAAACTACAAAGCAAGCACTTCACCCAGCACTGAAATGGGCTGCAGAGAGACAAGAGCAATTACAATATGTTTAGGGCCCTTTGTTTTCAGTTTTTATTTTATTTAATTTTTTCCAGGAATTTATCCGCCTTTATTAGTACAATAAAAACAGGCGAAAAAAGATGGAAAAAAATTTTCTGGATAAATATTGGGTTATTTTGGTGGATGGAAGGAAATGGGAAAAATATTCAATAGATTAATGCTTCAATGAATGGAATTCAAATGTGGTTTGCTGCAGAACTCAAAACACAGTGACACCTCTGAGTTTAAGGAAACAATATATCTCTAATCCCAATAAAACTTTTCATTTGAATACACAGCTTACTGTTGCAGATTTAGAACTATTAGCCTATAAATATTTACATTTAATAATTGGGCCACGCTGTTTGCAGTGCATATAGTCAACTTCATCTCTCTCTTTTTTTTTAAGAACTTTCAAATACTTCCTTTGTTCTGAAACGTATTCAGATACAGATTTTTGTTTTCTTTCCATTGTAGCGTCTCAGATCTTGAAAACGTTATCTGCCAACAGCTTGAAATGTGTACATGGTGGGCGTGAGATTCATAAGTAGGTTCACATGTGTACACACTTCAGAGCTTGTATGTGTGTGCGCATCTTCTAGACTAATACATAGCCTTACTTCAACAGACCGCTTTGCATATACACAGACTAGTGTATTAACGTAACACAAACATCATGTATTTATTATTTTCCTAATAAAACAAGTTTTTATATATTTGAGTAACAAAAGTAGGGTGAAAAAAGTCAGAACCCCCCCCCCCATAATGCTGTTTGCAAAACCTGGGATTTTTTGGGGGGTGGGGGGAATTAGTTTAAATTGAAAATGAAGGGGCTTAAATATGTTGCACAATCATAAGGGAGGAGAAAGTGAACATTTCTACCTAATGACACTGGGGTAAAACTCCCCTCTTTAAGAATAGCTATAGGACCTTTAATATGTCCATGCAGACCAGAACCCCAGTTAAAGGTTTTGTCGATGCTCCCTGACTGGATCCAAAACTTGTGCTTCCAGATCTGATGCTCAAAACACTAAGAAATATTTTGGCCACCAGCAATTCTAAATTTCACATACACCATCTGCCATGCAAGCCAAGTTATGTAATTTGACAATCAGTAACTCTGTTTTTTGCTTCTGTAAGCTATCACCACTGTTTTTCGTTTATCTCAAATATGGGCCCAGATGTACCCACTTATTGGCATTCTAAACATTGGAAATGTTTCTCTTTTACTGTGTTTGGCACTTTAAGCCACCATGTTTTCTCATATCTGGAGAAACTACATCAGTAGCTGCATATAGAGCTGCTCCTGCCAATGCATCAGAACTTTTCACAACCAGTTACAGTTTCAAAGTAAAGATGATTGACATGTTTCCAATATAACATTTGTAGACATGGTAGGGCAGGGAGCAGTAGCGAGAAGAGGTAGAGTGGGAAGAAGAGAGGACTGAGCAGAGAATAGTTCTCAGGCAGAATTGTAGGGGAGAGAAGGAGGCAGCAAGAATGACAAAGGAGGTGCTGCACATGAAGATTGCTTTAGATATGCTTTAGTTTAGGCTTTTGTACTCAACCTTAATTTGTGAAAAATCCAGAGGCTATGAAGACAAGCCAAAGGAAGACCACAAAGAAATTAACAGGATTTTTTTTTAAATGGTCATCTCAAACTGACTGCTATTTAGGGGAAGCTTACAGAATTTAATGAAAGGGCTCAGATACCATTATATAAATACTTAAGTAGATGGCTATTAATTTGCATTCAGTCACAACTCTGTTAGGTCAAAGTCTAGCCATCTTGCTCATGTGATTCTGAGAATGCAAATAAGTGGTTGCCACATTAAAATGGATATTGTGAAGTGGAATGAGTCAAAGAGAAGAAGTGGTGTTGGGCAATATCAGAGGACTCTCTCTCACAAGCTATACTACTTATCCTTACATGCACTTGCTGGGCAATCATAGCCAATTAATATTTTATTAGTCCCACTTCAATACTACTGCAGAGTGGATTGACAAAAATTTACACAGCAAGTGCTTTTTATATATATTTCAGGACCAGTCAAGCTGTTCACCTCTCTGAATTCTCCGATGTCAATTCAGCCATGCTAAGGCTGTTTCATTCTAGTTCAGAGAGTAAAGAAGTTCATTCCATGGCCATTGAATACTTCATCTCAAGACATCAGAACAATGCTGCAGCTTGGTAGAAGACTTCTTACAATAGCACTGCAATTTTTCATTATACAATCTAGCCATAAAATGCTGCCGTTGTGTTCCTTAGAGTGCAAAACCTGACAAATTTCAATAATTTGCAGTCCCACAGGAGCCCACATATTCGTGTCGCTCTTGCATCCCTACAGTTTTACAAAAATATGCACAAGCACTTATGGAAGCTGAACTAAGATTGGAAAGATCTGAAGTGTTTTATTTGAGCACTTCATTTTTAAAGGGAAGCAAAGATCTTATAACTTCAATATCAGCCACAAGCCTCCTCCCTTCAAAGTAGAGAAGGAAGAGATAGTAGTCCTACAGTCTGTACTAGACTAAGCCAGACATTCTAGGCTCAACAGTCCCTCACAATTTTAAAGTGAAATGTACAAAAAGTAGTCCTGGGATATGCTTTTGCGTGTGTGATAAAGGATGGCTATCTGGACTCATAAGAGAATTCTGAGGAACAGCTGGGAAACTGGGTCTTTGCTGGACATTATCCTGTATCAAACCACACTGTATGGACTTCAAGGAGAATGAAAAGAAAAGTGAGGCAGCCATGTGAAAACGGCAATCTGAAGAACTGCAACCTAGAAGGGTCCTGAAGGCCTTGTTTAATCTAGAGTTTAGTCCTTTTGTAATTAGAGTTAAATGTTTGCCAGTTAACTTGAGCTAGTTAGATACTCCACCAATGCTTATTTCACTACAAACATTTGATCCACCCTGTAGCCTAGATTGGACCAAAGACATTTGTGTCCTAGAACAAATGTTTGCAAATGATAATCTACACATGTTGCAATCATATTAGTGGTCTTAAAATAATTAAGAGTCAATTAACTAGTTACAATAGGGCTAAGAACTTTAATCCAGATAATGTCAAACATTGCTACTCCTACCAAAGACGATGACAGCCATGCATTGGGCTTCTTTCAGTCCCACAGGCTTCAACAAACGGAACAGCCATCAAAATAAGCTTCCTAACACAGAGGCCTCAGTAAGAAGATCTCTCACTGACAATTTGTTCTCCCAATTCTGAGGACCCTCTTCCTACCAGTGTAGGAGACCAAATGAACTCCTAGGAAAATCTTTCATATTTCTGTGCGCCTTGAACATATTGTGTTAAGTGACTAACTTAAGGACTCAAGTTTGAAAACGCCGGCCTGATGGTTTAGTTACGCCTTATGAATTTTGTAATTCATGTTCATTAAAAAAGGTTAAGTCTAAAGAAAAAAGCTTTCCAGGATGGAATGAAACAGGACAGTCTGGTCCAACAAAAGTGATTGGTCTCTTCGGCTTTCACCAAGTTTTAATAATGGAGTAGGGAAAATTCAAAGATCCCCCATAATAAAGTGTGTCAATGTGGAACCTGTTTATGAAGGTGACTTCTGGAGTTGCTCAAACACAGTGAACTGAATGAGAACTAGTAGCAAAACCAGCATTACCTTTAACTGCAGCTTCCTGGACCTCCAACACCCAGCCATCTTGGAAAGCACTAAAGTTGCATACACTAGGTTGTCTCCCTCCTCTATTCCCACAACACACCTTATAATGAAAACTATAGAGTGAAACTGCTAAGCTTTAAGAAGTGCACCCTGGACACTGAAGGGCATAGGAGTGAATCCTTCAGTTGACAGTATAATATTGCAATTTTTTTGGTGAATACTTTAAAAAAATCACCAAAAAATGCAGTTTCAGGTCAACAAACTATTTGTGAAATCACATCAAGTTCACATAATAGTTTTGAGCAAACAAATATCAAAATGTTTCAGAAAAGTCAAAAAGTCACATTTCATTTTGACCAGACTCGAGGATTTAATTTTAATTTGGGCACTGAAAGTAGATCTAGATCTACAAAATTGGGGGGGAGAGGCGGGGGGGGGGCAGGGGGGAGATGGATAGGGGGACAGGCAGGGCTGGTGATGCCCCCACTCCTTAAAACTCACTGGGATGTGGGATACCCAAGTTCAATTCCCCACTTCTGCCTGATGTGGAGAAGGAATCTGAACTTGGGTCTCCCACATTGTAGGCATGTCCTAGCCCCTGGGGCAAGGGATATTCTGGTAAGGGGCTCTCTCAATTTCTCCTCTTGAAGCTGTTCCGCTTTTTGTAAGTAAATTAAATTAATTATTGGAGCAGAGCCTTGAACTTGGGTCTTTGACATCCTAGATGCACGCCCTAATGAATCCATAGGCTACAGAGTCTCTTTCCCTGACTCAGTCACTGTTCATTGCCCAGTTCCTACTTCTACAAACTTGTGGATCTGCATTTATTATTGACAAATTGATTAAATGGCTGCCAACTGACTTCTTCTAACAGGAAATCAGTAAAAACCACTTTTACCCATAAAGCAATTGCTAAAACACAACTTGTGTGACAATCCGGATTACTTAAAATGTTCTGTTCAATGATTCAACAAGTGGTTAGCGTGCAGCTTGCCATGGTATCCCTTTTTCAGTTCCTCCTTTGAAACAAAATATGATGGTAATACATGCCACAAAAGAAGAACTGCTGAGTTAGCAGGCTGCCACAGTGTTGTGAGCCAACAGCTACTTTCCCAGTTGTCGTCAAGCATAGCCCTATGTACACCACATTGCACAACTTATGGGTGGGCAAGGAAGTGACGGAGGTAAGACAGGAAAGACTGGAATTTCTTTGTGAAGCAAAGATTAAAGCAGTACCCTTGGCTACTGTTTCTATCTGAAATATCTAGGAGCAGCTTGGAATCCAACAGGCCCTTTTAACTTCAAAAAGTAAGTGACTGAGTGGGCAATTCCCACTCAATAGAGAAGACACCTTTTACCCACTCTCCCTCCCCACCGCCCCAAACCAAGCAGTTCCACACCATCTAATTCATAGACTTTTAGGTCTGAATGGACCATCATGATCATCTATTCTGACCTCTTCCACATTGCAGGCCACAGAACCTCATCCACCCCTAACCTCTGGCTGAGTTACTGAAATCATCAAATGATGGTTTAAAGACTTCAAGTTACACAGAATCCACCATCAGAAAAATCAAACTGAATTGTAAATGGTTCTGAAGCCCAATCCAGCTGCCTGTCTCCCCTAGGTGCCTCTCACACACAGGCATGTGCCAGATGAGATGGCTGAGAACTGCATATTAAACAAGCAACAACTGCCAAGATCCCACTCTCTGGCTCTTTGAGAGAACAGCTATTTAATGAAAACCTGTATATGCCTCCCAGAGACTGTGGCTGCATTAGCACTATCAAAGGCAACTGGTCTATTTACCAGAATCAGCAGAAGTTAACTGTCCCATGTCCATAGCCAGAACCTATACTTACAAGACCTGTGCTATCTGTACCACACTCTGGCCTGAAGCCAGACTGACAGGACTCAAGGAAGCTCAATACGCTGGTTAATATTGGAGCAGTCTCACTACAATCTCAGCTTTTCCTCTTCAACACAACCATCCCCCACAACAGGAAGAGTAGCAACTGGAGAGACTATCAGCATCAAAAAACTGCTTCTTGAGCACAGGCTTGAGTGCTGACACTTTGCTCTGCTGGGGAAGGGTGTGGAGGGCGAAAGATGTGTGACAGTATCTACTGATAGTATTCTCCCATGAGAGATTTCAGAGTAGCAGCCGTGTTAGTCTGTATTCACAAAAAGAAGAGGAGTACTTGTGGTACCTTAGAGATGAACAAATTTATTTGAGCATAAGCTTTTGTGAGCTACAGCTCACTTCATCGGATGCATTCAGATCCCACGAGAGATTATCCCAACCTCCCCCCCACACCCACCATCTCTAGAACCCTGTTGAGTGAGAGAAATTCAGCTAGAGAAGAATTTATGTTGTTTGCCAGCAGACTCATGCTGGTAGGTGCAGGAAGCCCAAACACCTCTCAGCAAGAAACTGAGCAACTGTTTCAATTCAATACACTGTCCATGCCCCAGGTGGAACTGCTGGTTGGGACTTCAAGTGATACAAAGGAAGAGATGACAATTTTTAATTGCTATCATAGGCACAGCATAAGACTTGAAAAAAGTCTTAATACAATCACCCCCATGATTTCTCCCCAATACTCTGATCACCTCCCTTCACATTTAAGCCATATCTACACTAAATGCTACAGCTGCACCACTGCAGTTAAGCTGCCGTAGCGCTTCAGTGTAGACATTATCTACGCTGACAGAAGGGAGTTGAGAGGTGGTAGCTAGGTCAATGGAAGAATTTTTCCGTCAACCTAGAGCATGTCTATACTGCAGCCTTAAGTTGATCTATGTTAGGGGATGGGGGGGTTGGATAGGAGGTACGGTCCTGGGGGAGGGGTTAGGGGCAGTCAGGGGACAGGGGGGTGGTTGGATAGGTGTGGGAGTCCCAGGGGGCCTGTCAGGGGGCAGGTGGATGAGGCAGAAGTTCGGGGGGGGGGGGGAGGAGGGCGGGGTTGGGTCCTGGGGGGGCAGGGGTGTGGATAGGGGCAGGGCAGTCAGGGGACTGGGAGCAGGAATCCTGGGAGGGGACGGTCAGGGAGACAAGGAGCGGGGTGGGAGGGGGGTTGGAAGTGTGAGGGGGCGGATAGAGGGCAGGGTCCAGGCTGGTTGGGGAGGCACAGCCTTCCCTACCCAGCCCTCCATAAAGTTCCGCAACCCTGATGTGGCCCTCAGGCCAAAAAGTTTGCCCACCCCTGCCGTAGTGCATTCAGACAAAATTAGGTCGGGGTAAGGCAGCTTAGGTCAACTTGTGTAGCGTAGATCAGTTCCTACTGCTATCAACACAAGGACTTAGTTAAAGCAACCTATTTTTTTTTAAATTGTAGACCAGGCCTTACTCAACTGCAGTCATCAGAGTATCAAGATGACCTGTGAAAGTTGTATACATAGAGAGGTCAATTTAGCAGACACTTGACAGTCAATGGTTAGAGCATCTTACTACAGTATCAATAGCCAGTGGACCTCAGCTTGTATAGTACCTTCTCTATAACTGACCAATTTGGTTTGACCTCTAATGTCAGAGGGCAGCCCAACAACATAGGGCCTGTGGACCCAATAATAGTAAAGGTAACGTTACACCTTGAAGTGTGCAATCCGCACCCTAATCACTACCATAGCGTGGGACCACATGTGTGAGAAGACAGAAGCCCCATGGGATAGACCCCCTTTGTTAACGTAAGTGTCCACATGGATGACTTTTACAGTTTGACTTCAGTGCCCATGACCCTCTCAGCATCTCTAAAACCAGGCTAGACAAAAACTCAAACTGTATGTCTCAGAACAGTAGCCATGTCTATTTTAAACCGATTCTGGGTCTTGGATATAGGGTTGTTGCACTCCAATTTAATCTTGGAATGAGACCCTATATTTAGGGTCAGATGCAACCAAGACACACACACAGGTTGGTAAGCATCAATAACTTCTCATCTACAACAGGGTGAAGAAATGACACCGACTTCATGGCTATGCCAGTTTTTGCAGTTTCATGACGGCTCCAGCAAGGTGAAAGTGTTTATTTTCTACAGAGAAGTTATTCAAATTTCAGACAAAAAGGTCTATCAATCAATTTAACGAGCACAGCAATTCAGTGCAATGAAAGCCACCTGTAATTAGCGAGGCACAAGGCAAGAACCACAGGAAGGGATAGTGACAAGCCAGCATAGCAGCTACAGAAGCAATTTAAGCAGGTACTGCTGTACTCAGTGGCAAAGGGGTAAGAGTCAGTCCTGTCAGTGCCAACTCTCCCCTCCCTGTATCCCCTAGTTGCAAAAACTGCAGAGGAGACACCCTCACCCCCGGGGGCAGGGTGGGGGACTAGGGCTCCTGCAGTGTCCCTCCTTACCTCACCTGTGTGGGTCTGGGGACACACTGCGAGGAAGAGCCAGCCAGAGACTGAAGCTGGCAGAGCAGCTGCAGAAGCATTGGTTGTTTGCTCCAACTTCCTCCTCCCTCCCAGGCCTGGTGTACACCAGTAGTTTTCAAACTGTGGGTCGCGACCCAGTCCTGGGTTGCGGAACGTAAGGCACTGGGTTGCAGCGGCTCCAGTCAGCACTGCCAACCAGGCTGTTAAAAGTCCCGACAGCGGTGCTGCCCGGATAAGGCAGGCTAGTCCCTACCTGTTCTGATGCCACACTGCGCCCTGGAAGTGGCCAGCAGCAGGTCCAGCTCCTGGGCGGGGGGGCACAGGGCTCCATGTGCTGCCCTGCCCCAAGCACCGGCTCTGCACTCCCAGCTAATGGGAACTGGTGTGTGCGTGGGTGTACATGCGCGTGCCTGCAGGCAAGAGCCATGCAGAGCCACTTGTGCGCCTCCACCTAGGAACCGGACCTGCTGCTGGCCGCTTCCAGGGAGCAGCGTGGCTCGCAGTGCCAGGACAGGCAGGAAACCTGCCTTAGCACCCCTGCTGCGCTGCTGACTGGGAGCCGCCCAAGGTAAGCCCATGCCCCAATCCCCTGCCAAGCCCCACCTGCATCCCAAACCCCTCATCCCCAGCCCAGAGCCTGCACCCCCTCCCACACCCCAACCCCCTGCCCCAGCTTAGAGCCCCCCCACACCCTGAACCCCTCATTCCCAGCTCCACCCTGCAGCCCTCACCCCCAAACCCCAAATCTCTGCCCCAGCCCTGAGCCCCTCCCACACCCCAAACCCCTAGCTCCGTTGGGTTGCAGACATCAACAATTTTCTTCAACTAGGTCTCCAGAAAACAAAAAACAAAACAAAAACCACTGGTCCACAAACTTAGGCTGACGGAAGCCACCTTATGTCGACCTAATAATGTATGCATCTACCCTGCCAGGTCCCTTCCGTCGACCTGGCTGCCTCTTACGTCGACTTAATTACTCCAACCGTGCAAGACGCATAGCACTTAATTTGACATTGATGGGTTGACAAAGGCAGCGTAGACGCAGCGTTGTATAAGTCAACTCAACTGGCTTTCAGGAGGTGTCCCACAATGCTTCGCTGTGACCGCTCTGGTAATCATTTTCAAATCTGCTGCACAGTGGCCAGGTACACAGGAAGCATTTCCTGTTTGATCAGCATGGAGAGCTCGCCATCTCAGCAGATCATGGGGACTCAATGCCCAAAACAGGCTATAGCCTGGAGTACACAGGAGGTGGTGGATCTTAATGATCTGCAGGAAGAAGAGTCTGTGCAGGCACAGCTCTGATCCAGTCGTAGAAATTTAGACATCTATGAGAAGATTGTGCAGGGAGTTGGGGAGAAGGACTACACCAGGAACACGCAGCACAACTTCGACAGGTGTACCAGAAGACAAGGGAGGCTAATAGTCATTCTGGTTCTGCACCTCTGACATGCCACTTCTACAATGAGCTGCGTGCAATGCTCTGTGGCAACCCCACCACTACTCCCAAACACAGTGTGGGTACCTCTCAGGAGTTTGAGTCCAGGGCAGAAGTTGATTAAATGGCCCTGCACACTTGCATCACAACAGCTCCCACGGTGGATTTACCAACTCCAAATTGATTCCCTACTGACTGGTAGCCATTTGGCATTGTAAGCTTCTACAGAGCAGGTCTCATTTTAGTGCTGCTGTCTTTCAGGGCTGGGTAAAGCTCTTCACAAAGTTCCTGAAAAGTGGCCTTCTGAATTTGAAAATTCTACAGCCATTGTTTCTTATCCCATAACTGCACAATGATGCGATCCCACCACTCAGTGCTTGTTTTCCAAGACCAGAAATGGTGCTCCACCTTGTTCAGCTGTTAAGCAACTGCCCTCCTCTCCTAGATGCTTATGCTGTCCCCAACACAGCACTTCCCCAAGACCTCTCATCCCTGCTGCTGCTACCCCTAAACAGAGGCTTCTTCTGGCCACTTCCATTTTGTGGGCTTCCTCCAGGGCACTATTACTGCTACCACAAATGGCAAATTCCCAGCTATTTCTTTCTTGCCAAAGTGGGCTTCTGCAGAAACCTCTAATTAGCTTCACACGCCTCTTCTTCCCTTTTGCAGTTTCATGCCTCTTTTCCCCCCTTCTTTTTTCACTTCCCAGTTAGCCCTATGCGTTCCGCCTCTCAGTCAGCCTGCCATGTACCTCTGCTTCCCCTACTTCACATTCATGTGTCCTAATCTGAGAGTTATATGGATCTTTAGTTTCAATAATGGGGAGGCTCAACCAAGTAGGTCCAAAGGGGGGGGGGGGGGGGAGGGATGAGGAGAAAAGATGTGCTTGCACCAAATCCACACAAAAAAAGAGTCGATTCAAAGATGAGTGATTAAATTGGACACTTTCAGGAAGTCACTTGAACTTGTACCTTAACGGACAACCATACAATTCAATAAAAGGCAGGACCTTAATTGAAAGCATGATCCTGCTGGGTAGACAGCCGACAACCTGTCCAAGTAGTTCAACAGCCGGTAGTTAGAAAATTAGGAGACTTAATAGCAGATCATTGTAACCCAAAAGAACCAACAGCACTGGGTTCTGAGGCAGCACCACAGCATGAATACAGGCAAAAATTTAGTTTCTTTACATGTAACAGTCTAAGCATAGTTGTCTGCCACCTTCTGGAGTTGATGTGACAGTGCAATTGTGTGACTGACTTTTTACTGGATACACAAAAACAACCTGTAGTAGCTTTCAAAATACAATAGGTTTTTGGTAAACAATTTACCTTCCCAAAAGATCATGCTAGAGTAGAATAAAACATTTTTTTTTGCAGCAAGAGATCAAAACTAGAGTAGCCTGATTCTAGACTTTCTAGTAGAGGAGATTCATGGAGAATACAGTTTTGGATGCAACTACAGAACAGGCACAAAGGAAAAACCAAACCAATTCTTTTAATGCACATTTAGCACTGAGTACTGGGATGGCTGCTCAAACAATTGCTGACTTTTCTTCCCTCTGCAAAAGGGAACAGCTCATGCAGACAGACAGCTGTGGACAAGTGTGCAGGAAATGGAAATTTATGATTGATAGATCACCAAGGGATGGACAAAAGGCAATTTTAATTAGACAGAATGACCTTTTCACACACATATCCATAAGCTGGGCTTAATAAAGAAACATTGAAAGACTGAAGATACCTGCATGGATGAACTGAACACATAGGCGGTGGAGGAAGATGAGGATGATTTTCAATTGTTACTGTTTTTTTGACATGATCTTGACTAATATCTTCATACATGTAGTCTACCGTTAAAGGCTGCCGTTGCTGAAAAGAAAAGTGCAGCAGAAAAGAAATGTGTAGCAGGAAAAGTGTCTCACAATCTTTTCCTCCTACTCAGGAAGTAGGATAGCACTAAAGTAGCATTTTATAGGTATATACGCTATCTCTGCTTAAAGGACTCCAGAGTACTTTATAAACTAAACATAGCACTGAAATCAGAAGTGGCAAGCAATCATAGGGACAACAGGTGAGAAAGGGGATCCTAATGACAGGGCAAACCTCTATTCTTATGAAAAATGCTGCAGGATCCATAGGATCCACAAAGAGCAGATAAAATACTGCACAGTACTTTGTTTATAGTTCACTGGGAGCTGAACCTGTGGTTCCAGGGAATCTAGATATTTCTAGACTGAGGCTTATATCCCTAAGCCATCAAAATTACAAGATTCCATAGTCTTAAGTGGAAGAAAAATGCTTCCTTACTCAACGGTCCTGCTGCCTGTGTACACTTGGTTCTCACACCTTCTTGCTTTACTGACATCTACTGATTTTCATTCTTGTTACCCTTGGAAAACTAACCGCTCAGAGAACTAGAATCTTTTCTTTCATGTGCACCATTCACAACTGGTTACCAAGATCCAATTACAGGGCCATTCAAGGTGTGGGGAGCTTGCTTTTACTTATTCTCACAGGCCCAGTAAATCTTGGCTGAAGTCCTGGCTCTACACTGATCTAATTTCTTCCCTTAATAAATATATATTTAATCAAGTAGCAACAAATTGACCTCGCTACCTTAACTGATGAGTCTTAACACTGGGAAAAAAAAAATACTGCTATACCTCATCATATCCAAATAACCACAGTCTGGGAGTTTGGTAGTATTTGTCATAAGTGATGTAGAGGTCATAAGTTCTGGTCTGCAGGATGGTATCTTCCCCTCCGATATCAGCTTTAGCTTTGCTAGCTTCTGCTATTTTTCTTGTATCAAGAGTTGCCTGAGGATCCAGATTTAAGATAAAAGAATAGTCAATAACAGTAAGACAAATTTTTAAGTAACAGTATGCCTCTATTCACCTTTGCCCCAAACATAAAAAGGCATCTGAAGACCATGGTAACTGACATATTGATCAGAGTACAATATTCATTTATAACAAAAATTGGTGCTTTTAAAAGTTGTAGTAAATGCATTTAAAAAAAAGCCACATTAGCCATTTGACAGTGTTACCAGTTCAAGCACAAGGTAGAAAGGGTGTTAATGCTGTGAAGGAGGTAGAGAACAGTTCACTCACGTCATCTGTCTCCAATAGCCCACTCTCTTCATATTCTGAAAGGAAAGAAAGAATGTCTACAGGTTCATGCCAAGCTTGTAATTAGTCACTGGAAGCTTAAAAATGTGCAACCAAGAGTGCTTCCTTAAAATCAGCAAGCATCTAATATACATGCTTTATCCAAGTAGACTTCCTAATTTTCCAGTACCATTAAACTACACCAAGACTCTCCAATACTGTAAATCTGACATTGTCTACCATGTGGCTCGCTAGACACTAATTATGGAAGCCTCTAGGAAGTCAGGATTTTTCACTGGGTGGGTTTCAGAAACTGAAGTTTGTGCACTAAACAGTCACACTGAGTTGCCATGCTAGACCTGTCTATTCCGCTGCCTACTAGCCTAATTTTCCAGTCACTGACACTTATGCATTCCAGTGGAGTTGTGGTGTAAACCCAATGTGAAAGGAGAATCAGGTCCAACATGGACCTGTTAATAGGCATTACATGGAAACAAGCTGTAATGCTTTCCTAGAGAGTGCTGCCTGGTTATATGGCTGAAATAAAGTGCATCCTATCCAACTTAAAGGGAAATACCTTCCATGTCAGCTGCTTCCCCTTCATCTTCCTCATCATCTTCACAAGAGGCTGGATGTCCTGGTAGTTTCATACTGTCCTTTTAAGTTAAATTGAAAGCAAGTGAGAACAATGCTTTAAAGATACTTGGGTTCAAGAGATGCGATATGCAATTCATCTGCCTTGGAAAATCTATTTACAAACGAGTATTTTCCATTTATTCCTATGAAGCCAATCAACATAAATAAGAAAACGGATATTCACATTAGTAGGTAAAAAGAACAGGAGTACTTGTGGCACCTTAGAGACTAACACATTTATTTCATTCTCAGGCATTTAAAGGTTTTTGGTACATTAAAAATCCACTGAAAGTTATGAGATTCTGTATTCTCTTGCTTCCAGGTCAACTTTGTTCAGGCTCAAAATCAGAGGATGACTTCTGTAACTATCCGTGTTGTAAATTCTGCTCTGAAAATACATCTACTCCTATATCACCACCAAGATAGAGGCTCTGCTGTGAGAGCATAACTAACGAGCCTGCTGTTTCCAAAGGCAGAATAGAATCCAGTTTGCTCAGCGGCACCACACAGACTATACAACTAACTGTCAGCAAAGAGAAGTGTGACTTGAAGACATACGGAGCTGGTACATTGGGTAAGTCAATTTAAAGGAATCAAGTACAGTTATACTTAAAACTAAGTACCTGGTTTAAAGCCCGTCAGTACCATAGCAAAAGCCAGTTGTCCAATAATTCCACACTTGTTTTAAAGCCATGCAAGATTCTCAGCTTGTTTGAGACTTTGATCCATAGTCTGACAAGTTAGAGATCCAAGATTGGAAAAGAGATATTCTGGGTGTCAATGGCCAATATTCCTCCCTTTCCATATAAAACAGGTTCTAACATTGAAGGTTCTACACAAGCTTGCTAAGTGCATAATGGGATGGCATGTTTGCACTAAGTATCTAAGTTGTGAACTGCTTTGGGATACAGTACCTGTGTACGGAAGACACTACATAAAAGCAAATCCTGTTCTAAGAATATTACACAGGAATGCAAAGATTTGCCATGTTGGATTGGGCCATTAGCCCATCAAACCAAGTATCCTGCAAAAAGCAGCTTTTTTTGCACTTATCTGACGAAGGCAAAACCCTTGCCACACAACGCATGTGTGGAGCCAGTTACACAATGCAATATGTACAGTGCAGATACTTTACATTCTGAAAGAATAGGTGACAAGCATGTCAAATGCTTCTTTTATTTCTGCTTGAAAAGCATGTATTTGCCTTGGGCCCTATAAACATAGTAAAAATATTGTCGTTCAAGACAATGTTGTTGGTCAGCTACAATAGGTCTGTAAGCACCATGAGGGACCACTGAATTAAAGTGATCTGTTGCAGTCCTTACCAATTCTTCCTCCTTCCCCCACTTCACACACCAGATTTATACTGCTTTTAGATTCAAAGAAGCCTTCCAATTGCAAATCAGAGGCACAGCTCCATTTTAGTCAGGTTCCTTTTAAAGAGGCATTTCTACAGATGCCTTTCACCCAATAATGCTTTTTAAACATATACATGTTATTGTTGGGAATGGAAAGGTTCATGCTATCTTCAGTGCCTCTTCCAACTGCTCTCAGCTTCCTCTGAGGCTGAAGTTTTCCAGATTTCATCTCAGCCCTATGATGATTTGAGAAGTATGGTGGCAGTTAATAAAAATGCACTAAAAAAGAATGAATTTAGCTACATTAGTGCCTCAGCAACTGGAGATAGAAGTCTGGCAGGACATATGACTTATCCAAATCAAGATGTACCTTCCCTAGACTACGTTAAGGCACCAGGATTTAAAAACTATATAAAACTTGTTGATTAAGCCCCATTTTACCATATAATAGGACTTTTTTTTAAAATCTAACAATTTGTCAGCATTCTAATAGCTCTGCACATGCTCACCTCAAAGTTGAGTGAAATCAGTTTCTCGTTTATAGGTTTATGTGGAATATTAGTAAATGTGTATGTTGAACAGAAATACTCCAGATGAACAGTGTCTCATTCCATGATAATGGGAGTGGATATACGCTTACATTGATATTATAATGTGTTACTAATTCAGTTCATAGCTCACCTCATCTTCACATATTTCCTGGCCTCTGTACTGGTCTTTCATCTACAGAATTAGTTCACATGGCTGTTTAGGGACACTATCAGACATCTATTGTACTTTAACCTTCTAGTACAATAAGTCAATATTCACAAGCTAACAAATACCTTGCTCTCCAGTGTGATCTCCTTAACTGCTTCTGTCCCGCTTGCAATACCTGTTGATTGAACATCAACACTGAAAACAGTCAAAATTAGAAGAGCCTGTGTCTTTGTTGCCAGGATGGTACAAATGGCTAAGAAAGGAGTATGTGATCCTTTCAATTATACTTTTATAAAATAACTTTAGAAACTGGAAGGACACAAGTTATTCAGTGCTGGACAAAGACTATCCCTCCCCCAAGCAGGCTTATATAGGCTGGTACAGACTAATCACACAGTGCAGGACTTATGAGGAGAGTTTTGGTGCAGAAACTCCTTAAGATTCCTGTATAAGTAATGAGTTGGGGGCAATAATTTAACTGATGACAGATAGCCCTTACCACTGCAAAAGATCTAGATAGAGTAAGAGTCACACTGCACTAATCATGAACACTACCTTACTCATAGTAACCTCAAGCACATGAAAGCAAGGTGCACTCCAAGAATAGTAATTTGAGTATGTGGCAAGAACTACTGTACATTCAAAGCATCCTGTCCATGTAGCAGCCTTGACTGGTTGAACATGCTTCCTTCTTAGCCAAATGTTATTTCTATAGTGCCATAAGTGTATAAAATAATTCAAATAAATACTGACATGTCCCTGTTCCAAGGAGCTTATATTTAAAAATTAATTTACACTAGAGAGCTTTGCACCATGTAAACACTTTCCTGTCACCTTAGAGCAGCTACTCTCAAGAGCTCTCCCATCGGCTTAATTACACCAGCCCTGCAAGTGGTGGTAGCTATGTTGGCGGAGAGATGCTCTCCTGCCAACATATGCTGACTTAGTTTAGTGCTGTCCACATCGGCATTTATGTCACTCAGGGGGCTGGCTAATTCACACCCCTGAGCAACATAACTTATGCCGACTTGAACTGTAGTATAGCTGTAGCCTCTGTCATTCAGAAAAAGGAACACCCAATGCATTGCCACTTCTCTTCAACCCATCCCACTTATCTTTCTATTCCTTCTTGTTTACTGCTGTTCTTCTCCACTGTCTTGTAATATTACATCACTCTGTTTCAATACAATTTCAGGTCCAGTTAACCAACTGAAGAGGATCTCAGATGACTTCCTCAAAGATACAATGCATTATCTTAGGAGAATACCCATGAATAGATACCATACCTTACCACTCAGGAAAGACACAGCCAACATACTAGCAACACAACACATCAGCAAAAGAACACTGTTTGGGAACAATCATTTCAACTGGCTGGTGTAGTCATTCCTACATATTGTTTCTCCTGCCAGCACTGAAGGTACTCTTAGCTCTATAATATCCTAGCACTGTCAGATATATGTGTTTTTTTTTTTTTTTTTAAAAACAGAACTGGTTCACCATATCAGTGAACCTCCCAAAAATCACTGGGAGTAACCAAACAAAAAAACACAGAAATTTCTAGTGACAAAAATAAGAGTTAAAACATCAGCAAAAACAGATAAAGAAATTAATGTCTCCTGGGGTATTCCAGTCACACTAAGGAGTTGTTTTTCGTAGGGCGTGTCTTCACTAGCAACATTAAAGTGCTGCTGCAGCAACGCTTTAAAGTGGCTGTGTAATCGCAGCTCCCAGCGCTATAAAAAAGATACCCACCTCCACACGGGGAATAGCTACCAGCATTGGGAGCACAGCTCCGAGCACTGGTGCACTGTCGACACTGGCACTTTATAGTGCTGAAGCTTGCAGCGCTCAGGGGGGTGTGTTTCCACACCCTTGAGTGAGAAAGTTGCAGCGCTGTTAATTGCCAGTGCAGACAAGCCCTTAGATATTTGTGAGGCTACAGAGATACTGAGAGATGTTGCATCACTCAAGGGGTCAAAATGCTTTGATACATAGAAACGAGGAGAAACACCTTCATCCTGGAATTTAAAGGTCAGCCTTCTCAGGCTGTGTTAAAACAATCATCTACTCTCAAAAGAAAAGCTGAAAGGAGTATACTATGGAAGAGATTTTGCTAGGCACTTTGGAGTTAGATTGACTACACAGTAGAACCAGGTGAACAGTTATTTTTAGTTTTCCTCTCACGGTGACAAAGGCATCCACTTAACAGAGAAGTCTGTCTCTGACTAAAGCTTTCAGATTTATGTAAAGTACTAATCTCTGTAGACTGCCTGTCTACAAGACAATGAACCCTTCACACTCAATTTTTTGTATTTAACTACAGTTTCCTTTTATCATCCCAATTTATCTGAGGGCCCTTAGATATCAAGGAGACAGGTACCTTCTAGTAGAAACACTCAGCTGTTGGGACTAGAGATCAAAGGCTCATCTAAGGTGGGGTAATATCAGTTGCATCACTGCTTAACTGAGCTAGATTTAACTGTTGCACATCTCATACTTATACTCACTGACAAGGGAGGTCAGGATGCCATTATTCTTCTTCATATAAAGGTGAAGAGAATGGTGCTTTTATTTCTCTCAGTATCTCTTTAGTTACAAGTTTGGTCCCCTGCATGTTGGATATTTACCTTACCAAATACAGTAATATAAATCTCTATTGTGCTTCTCAAAGGACTTAAAGCTTTAAGCATCCACACTTCTGAGGTATTATCTCATTTCACAGACAGAAAGGTTAAGCAACTTACTAATGTCACACACACACAGAGTAAGGAAATGGCACAGTAAATAGGTATTTAACTGGGAATGTAACTCAGGTCTCAAACTAGCTATTCAGACACACCACATGAGAGTTAATAGACATTTCAAAATTAAAATTAAGTGTCAAGGTCTTTAATATTAGTTAGCAGTGGAAAGTTAAAAACAAGAGTATCAATACCTGCATTGTGAAATGTGTCTACCCATCCCCCATCACCATCATCTTCTTCTATAATTGCTTCCAGTTCATCTGAATACTCCATCTGTTTACACCGCTTGTAGCATGGCACTGTAAAGATCAGCAAACTCTTACAAGTAATAGGATAATTGCAATCAGATACTAGACAGAGCTGAGAAATTCATGCTGCAAAGCATTCTGCAGTGAATAAGCTTCCCCCAGCCCCTATTTGCTCTCTGTGGTACAAGGTTAGGGGGTTTTTGTTTTGTTTTTTTAATAGGTTAAAGATACAAATTTAGACAAAATATCTTTACATTATACAACTTCAGTACATTTAGATTAATCTTTTAGGATATCCAACCTTAATTATTCACATGAATTTAGTGCAGGGGAAAGCAAGACGATACTTGGACTCCAGTTAAAGAACTGGTACATTCCAGGCAGTGGTCACACAAGCATCTTACATTTTTCTGCTTCCTGTCATTGTGCTTCAACCCTGACCTGTAAGGGTCAGAAGGGAGTTTGAGTCTCCAGATTTTCTGAGACTGCCAACTATTTGGTGGTATCTGGGAACTACCTATCCATTTGTTTCAGGCATGTCACTGAACAGCTTTTAGTCAGTGCAGATCTTGGCTGAATTTGAACATGCAACTTTTACTGGTTATCTGCTGGTCAGACTTCCACTTAAAATTCATCAGTCATGTAAGTGACAGATCAGTTTGTCACCTGAGAAACTGCTGTTAACAGTAACATGGTTATTTAACAAGGTTAGTTTACTGTGGATCATATGCATATGCAAATGTTCAAGTCGTGCTTTCTAAAATGAGGCTGTGTCTACACTAGCATTTTTATTGGCAAACCTTGTGTCAGTCGGGGGGCGGGGGGGCACTCACATACCCCAACCAACATAAGTTGCACCAAAAAAGCACCGGTGTGGACAGTGCTGTGTCACCAGGAGACCATCTCCCACCAACATACCTACCACCACTCGTTGGGGATGGTTTAATTATGCCGACAGGAGAGCTCTCTCCCGTTGGCATAGAGTGACTACACAGGAGATCTCACAGTGGCACAGTAAAAGTTTGTGTAATAGTACTTATCTGATTTAAAGGCAAAACTGACATTTTCATTAATATAAACAGAAAGATGTCTGCAACACTCAAAGCTAGCCCTGGAGAAGAGAATTAGTACACAAGGGCTACACTTCACAAGCGGACTGTAGACCTTCTACAAAAAATAGGGCATGGGGGCAGGGTCCTCTAGTTTTCATTTTGACATTTCCCTGGAAACTGGTTAGTAGGGTGCTCTGTGGCATCTTTTCTGCAAGTGTTTAACTTAAGTCAGAGGTTATCATTATACTGTGGACCCAGATGACAGAGCAAAAAACGTGGAATCTTGGATTTTCTTCTTCTGAAGAGTGACCAGGAGAGAAAGAACACCAGAAGACCCCACAAAAATTTCAAGTACATCAGTTAGCCATGCAGTCATTGCTACCGCCTGCACAGCAAGTTTGTTGCAACTGTAGCCAGCACTGGGGCGTAAATAATTCAATTACGTCCTCTGCAGACCATAAGGCATTCCACTGGCCCACTGAGGATTTCAAGTCTCCAAAATGGGCAAGTCAAGTCGAAGCGTGGAATGCCATCTTATGAGGCCATAATTCCTTCTCTCGGGCCTTCAATTACATAGTTTTTGCAAGCCAGAACTGAGGGGGCTACATTGGCATTTCTGCTATAAGCGAAGTTTGACACAAAAGACAGTATTTCTTTTGTGAAAAGAAAGCTTCCCCCATAGTTTTGGCACAGGTACAAGTTTTCCTCTTTTATAGCCAGTGGGGCAGTCAGCACTACCATTATACAATGCTTTAATTTTGTGACCATCAGTTGAACTTTTTCACAGCAGCATTCTGCAGTTTCACTCGTATGATAATCTGAGTTACACAGCTTGCATGAGATTAAAAGTATGAGTGTTACCATGTAAAACATTTTGGAATACCTTTAGTAAGCCAGGAAGAACCAGGAAATCCAGTATTCGGGAGGGTGAAGGAAGAAGAATTTTAAGTTAAAACTTCATGCTTGCAAACCACTGTATGTGGAAGGCGGGGGGAGAGGAGGCAGAGAATTAGAGGAAGCAAGCAAGCAAAGAGAAGGAGGGCTATTTAGTAAGCGTTTCTGGACTTGAAGTTTTCACTTTCACAATGCAAGCTGCAATGCTGACCCCAAGCATGTATTTATCATTATTCATGCTCAGTGATGACAGATTCTGGATACTCAAGTTCAGATAATCTGCTGCTTGTGTCACTACAAAATTAAAATGCAGAAGATACAAGGGAAGGTTAGTTTCCATTGTCAATTTTATGTAGAGGGTAAAATTTGGGTGCACAAGCATGTTCCAATAGGCCTACAATTTTTCCCTAAGTCATTCACAAGAGCTGTACTGCATTCAACTCTACTAAGAGCCATTCTTACCATTTTTAGTTACCAAAAACTGTTTGTCTGTTGGCAGATAAGCCTTGACCTTTAATTCTTCTCCTGAAGCCCTTGAAAAAAGCACACCACAAAAAAGTGAAAAACTTGTTTTGTAGACAAGAACACTTCTATTTTCAGACTGTGTGGCCAGAAGACAAAAATACCACCCTCCTGCTTCTGTTTGAGATTAGTAACTACCACACATGTAGTAGCAGAACTTGAGATATACTGTAAAAACTACCTACCTCTTTGCAATTTGAAACATACCAAACTGACCAATGAGGTGATCCCAAGTGTGAGCAGGAAGGGGCTGGGAAGAAGTATATTTACGAGCTTTCAGCAGAATCACCTCACAACCTATTGTGACTCTTGACATGCTGACAAATCTAAGTCTACTAATTGTATATTGCCCACGTGCATTAGTTTTTGGCTTGAACAATAATAATCTAGACACTAAATGTTCTGTTCTAACCACTAACCATTTCATGATTTATTTTTATGATGCAAGACCCTGTTAAAATGTACTGAATACATTTTTTGTACATTCTCCCTGCATTCCAGAGAAGTAAAAAAAGCCTTCTCAGAGTGATTATGGCATGCATATTCAGAGAGACCAGCATTTTCTAATCTATAACTCAGCTGGATATGTACCCATGATTAAATTTAAGTAGTGTAAGCTATTGTTTTTAATATGTAGGTTACATCAAGGCAATGACTTTGTAAGTAGCCCCTTGTAGTTAGTAAGTTCAGTGACTCTCTGCCACCATGACAGAACATGATCTCAAGACTTCAGATTCCCCATAATCAATGGAGCCAAGAACGGCCCAAGGGAGAATGAGCCTGCTATTACCATTAGAAATTGAAAGTATTCATACCAGAGCGGTCGGTTTTCTCTACTGCCTCAGAGAAACCATCCTGACTGCAGCTACAAATGGTGGCTAATACAAAAGCCTCCCCCACAAAAGTGAGTGTAATTTGGATCATGACAAAGATATCAATGGCATGGGTTCTACTGCCAGAGTTTATGTCTAGATTTAGTTCTTATCTACATTAAATTGGGATATACAATACATTTGCATCAGATGCAAAAATGTAACAAGTTTTTTGTCATGCTGTTCCTCTAGCTTTCCACACCTCTAGCTCTTTGTGCTTCATTCTCTTTTACTTACCATTGCCAAGTAGGACAGTGGTGAACTAAATGGTCTCCAGCTGCCACAAACTGTTTGGGGCACAAAGAAAAAAAGTGAAATGCTGATGTATGCAGTATAAGGAAACTCTTACAAACTTGAGCAATATCAACATTTCAGTTGTACAGAGATCACATTTTTGTAAGTGTTCAGTGTAATCTTCATAGCACTTCATGCTTTAGAGATGCAGTGAAAGAAAAAGCATCTGTTTCCTCCAACTGGGGTAGACAGACACTGACTGATTTCTTTCATCTCAAGGAACCATGCAGTAAAGAGAGTCATAACTGCAAAGATGGACAGAACTTCCAAGAGTTTTCTCTATACCTTATGGCAAACCTAAAAAGGTTTATGAACATTTACCAGGCTAGATAAAATATACTTGGTCACTCCACCATGAAGACAGCAGTGAAAAAAAAAGCTAGTTTTATTTGTCCATGGGGCAAGTTTACTCTCTCCTATATCAGGATTTGACAAGACTGCTTTATTAAATGAATGCTTGTTATAGTTAGCAGTACAGGCAAATGTCAAGCCAAATTCTACTTAATTTGTGTGAAAGCTTTTCTTCTTAAAAAAAACAAACCCAAATGGAAGTATTTCCCCATTCTCAAATTTTAACTACAGTAGAAGTTCTTAAAAACATTTCCCTGCAGTGTTCAAAACCACACACTGCAACATGAACAAACAAAGTGAAACTGACATCACTTATTCACTGTTAAAGTTGAGAGAAATGCAAAAAGCGAGTAAGTGGATACAAGTATTAAGGGCATGGCAGTGCCCAGAGATGCCAATCATGAATGGATATCAAAGTGTGCTAGGTGCAATGAAAACATGAAAATAGGTCCCTGTCCTGAAGAATTAGATTTTAAAAACTTCCTTTTAAATAGTAACGGAGGTAAAGACATTTCTTAATTATGTTTCTAGTATATTTTAAAAAACAACTGCATTTAAGAGTGAATATTAATGCAGTCTGATCCAATCATTTGTTTGTCCCTTTATTCTGTTCATAATGGGAAGGAACAGCTGAAGTTTTAAAGCCATAGTGAGTTTGTTTTGCTTGTTCTTTACAATGTTATTAGTTTTGCAAATGACTTACACATCTGTTGTTCCAGCTGCTTCCCCATTTTCAAATACTACTTCAGAATAACATGCTACTCAGCTGACCAAAAGCCATTGCAGAATGGCTTCACAGGCTATAGTATATAGATTGGCTAACCATTTTCTCTCCATGTGCTCCAAAAACAATGCAAGTCAGCCTAACAGAAAACCTCACATCTGTTCAGTATGGACAATAGATTTAGTCCATGGAATAGTAATTTCCTCTTTCTAGGAAAGTGTCTGAAGACTGACCTCTATTAAAAGTAAAGTTTTACCGCAATGGGGAAAACAGTTAAAAAAAATCAGGGAAGATCTATAAAGCCATTCACTCATACGTGAGAACATTGTGTATACTGTAGAAAACCGCTGCATTTTTTATAATCCTATACATGTTTAAAACACTTGAATGGATTTGTCAAGGCAGCTAACCTTGGTGCAATGATTCACTACTTTACGCCTCTGACCATCTGCTTTACTATGGTCTGTTTCTATAGAAGAGACACCCTGTTAAAGCAGGTTTCTCATTGATTCTTTTTGATCCACCTGCACTCTGGCATGGATTTATATCTGATGCTGCAAACAGCAAAGATTCCCTCCATAGTGCATATAGCCAGCTGACCCATAAGGGAAACCCCTTCTAATTAGACATCCCTGTGCAGCTTTTCCCCCACAGATGATAGGGCAAAGTGTCAGTGGTTCAGTTATCTAGAATTTTTTTTGGGTGGTCGCCATGAAGTTAGAATAAAATAAACACAACTACCTCAAAAGATTGTTTAGCACTAAACAAATTGGTTCATTCTATAGTACTCCAGTGGGCTAGCAAAAATGATCTCCTCTGGCACATAGTGTAGCTCAGTAGAGACGTTTCAGATGCCAATATTGGGATATTTCTGCCTCATTTATCTTCCTATGTTATTTGTCTGTCTTGCCACCACTATCTTCATTTTTGTCTGATTCGGTTTCCTTCCTTCTCTCTGCATTTGTTTTTACCATACCTCTCTCCTTCATCCTCCCTGCTCCATTTTACTCTTTTGTAGTCTCTGCGTAGACAGTTTCAGAGACAACTTCCAAACACTAGCCCTTTACATAAGAATGGGAAGAGGAAGAAAACCAAAAAACACCATTGCATTCGATACAGAGAAGAAACAGGCCAGGAATTTGTAATCCTTGTTTCCTTTTACAACAGACTCCTTTATAAGCTGCTACTGCAAGCACTTACTGGAAACATGGCTAAACTAGGGACAGCATATAGAGGAGTACAGAGAAATGCTTGTGCATGGCAGGTGGCCAACAATATGTTGTGACCCCACCACATACTCAGCAGTAGGGGAACAAAACATATGGTGGAAAGCAAGGGCTGCTTTCAGCAAGCTCGGGTGGTCCCTGGATTGTTTAAGGGAGGGGAAGTTTTCGATCCAAAGAACTCTTTCCTTCTCCGACTGCAATGCAGAATGGAGCTGCTGACCCAGGAAAACCAAACCACCTAAACAGTGTTCAGAGAAAGGTGGGTTCTCCCTCAGCCTATATTAGGATGCCTAGGGCTTACGCCCAAACACCATTCCAAGAGGAATTCTGTTGCTGACAGACTCCAACAGCAGAAATACCTTGCACATAGTAGTAGTAATCACATCCTCAAATTTTCACTAAGTTAGCAGTTGCAAGAGCCAATTTAAGATCGATTATAATGTTATGGCAACTTTTACCACAAATTATTACTATTTTAATAGCTTCCTTAAGTACATTTTAGGAGTTCTCAAAACTCACCTCTTCAGGAGTGATGACTCCAGTTTCTTTAAACTTTGACTCCTAGAATAAAGACAATTCAGAAACATTTACATCTGTTGATATTTGAATCCCACTTCCCAAGGCTGAAGAAAGTCTGCTAGGCTCTGATCCTGCAACTGTCTCTCTTTGATGATTCTCAAACTGTGGGTCATGACCCCAAAGTGATCCTGTTTTAATGGTGTTGCCAGAGCTGGCTTAGACTTGCTGGGGTCCAGGGCCGAAACCCAAGCCCCACCGCTCGGAGCCGAAGTCAGAGGACTTCAGCCCTGGATGGCAAGGCTCAGGTTACAGGCCCCCTGCCTGGGGCTGAAGCCCTTGGGCTTCAGCTTTGGCCCCCCCCAACCCTGCCTGTGGAGCTCAGGCTTTGGCCCCTTCACCCAGTTCAGTGGGGCTCGGGATTCAGTCCCCGCTCCTGGGCTCATAGTAATTTTTGTTATCAGAAAGGGGTCACGGTGCAATGACATTTGAGAACCCCTGCTCTAGGTAGCTCTGTGCACCAGCTTGAAGGCAGTTGTGGGGTCAGTACCCTAGTTTGTAGCCTACCTGCAGCCATTTTCTATGGCACAGAACATTAGCAAGAAAGTAGTTCTTTGCAGAATCCAGAAGGTTATCAGAACTGCCACATAACCAAAGTATATTTTTCTGTAATTATAAACAGTTCAGTTGGCTAATAGGAGAAAAGGAGAGCTCCTGTGATCAATGCTATACTTGCTTAAGAGGCAGAAAGCCAATCAGAACCAGGCACTCTCAGTCATGATTTCAGTAACTGCTCTAAGTACTAAACTAAAAAAATATTAACATAATGCATCAGTTTGATATTACAAAAAGCAAAGAAGTACAGAAATGAAGAATGATTGTTCCCACTGCCAATGTGACTTGTAGAGAGATATTATTTGCTTTTTTGGTGTATATATTCATTCCTTTATTGTGCGCCATGTGGAAACAGTTCTGAGTTTATTGATTTTTCTCATGCTGTTTTCATTAACTTGTTCTCAGTTTGGACAAAAAACTGAAATCTATAAGATTTCAATGTACATTTTTGCATTCAGACAGACATCTAGAAAGTTTAAGTGTAAAAAACAGGTGTAATTCATGCTCATGTAAACCCAGAATATACAGAAAATTTTACACTTCAGAAGAAGCAACATCAGCACTGAAAGACGAGAAGTTCCCCCCCATCATTTTAAGACTACCCAAGAATGAGAGAACTAGTAGTTATCCGTATTTGGGATGTGCCACCCACCACCGTAATATTTGAGGTGGATTTCCTTCCTACTGCCCTGAACAGCTCTCAGATTTCATTATCAGGTCTCAGGCTTATTTCAACCAGTACTCTGACTCTGGGCTACAATTCCATTCTGTTCAATCCTCCAACATCATTCAGTCTTCAGATAAGCATACATTCTACTGCCTCCACTGCCAGAGTTAATTGCCATAGATGCACAGCATGGGGCACAGACTAAGTCTGAGGATGTCCAAATTGTCTCCTTCTAACAAGGGAGCTGAAAAAAGCAATCTCTCTCCTCCCCCCTCCAAAGATGAAGGAAAAAATGTAAATTTAAGTGCATGATTCAGATGAGACAGGCAAAACTCTTGTTGTACCACAGAGACACAATAGAATATCAACACTGCATGCCAATGAAAATTCTCCTTTTAAGAGTTTGGGATAATAGATAAATCTGAAGACTTTACGGCAGTGCATTGTGTTACCGTATCAAAGTCTCAGAATGCGATGATCTTAAGACTTGTTCCCAAGGTGCATCATACAGCACATACAAGTCTGGGATCCTGAGAGTGGGAGGGGCCAAAAACAGACCAACCTGAATCCCCAGTCAACCTAGTGACATGTAAAAAGCTTAGCTTCTTTAGAAGGCAAGGCTACATTATGCTGCATTCCTAGTGGGTATTTTTAAAATCCCATCTATCTGTAGTAGAAAGAGAGACTGAAGCAGAGGCCTGCCACAAGGCCTGAATCAAAGTCAGCAAAAGTTATGCTTTGAGCAAAAGTCAGGCTCTCTCAAAAGCAGATGCTTGCCTGCAAGTTCACTGTTCGGTACATGAACTCGACGCCAGTATTGCTACAATACACTGTTTATGTAAATACATTCCAGCAGGCTAGGACAAGAACACCCCAACCTACACACGATAAGATGGTTTGACAGAAGTGATGTTTTGTCTGAAACATCAGGAGAAAGGTACAAGGGGGGGGTGGAGGGAGTAATAAACGTCATAAAATATGTAAGGTGATATGTAAGTTGTTTATCCCAGATGGTTTGTTTCAGTCTATAAATGCTGGAATGCTTCACCTTAAACCTTTGTCCAGCTGCTGGTCCACTATCATGAGCAAACATGTATTAAGTTTACCTGTAGCACATATAGGAAACCAATACTGTGCTTTGTTGGCAATAAACCTGGCCACGCTCCATCACCACTGAACAGAGTCTGTGATCTTCTTGGGCAGTTCAATTAAAGTCTGCTGTGTGAGCTATCTTGTCAGAGCCTGTGCAGCACACAGAGAGAACACACATGCAGCCAACAACTGACACCACCATTCACTTGGTTTTTAGTTGTTGTTCTGTGGCATTCCAGTCTCTCACAACAAGCTATTCAAAGTGCAAGGATGGTGTACAGCACATCTTCCTTTAATACAATGTGTTACAGTCGTTAGATGGGGAAATTTGGGGTTAGAATTCCTGGGTTTTATTCCTAGCACAGCAAGTGACCCACTCAGTAAACTCAGACAAGTCACTTAACCTCCCTGCGCCTCAGTTTCTGCCTCTGTACTCACAGACACAGTGATAGGCAATGTTACAAAAACTTTTCTAAAACATGGACAACACCATAATATTTACTTCACGGGGGAAGAAAATTTGGTTCATGAATGAAGAATGCTATAAAGTGGTCTACAAACAAGGATCTCTGATGTGAAGTACAAAATATGTTAGGAAGTTACATTATAGAAGCCTGAACTGACCAAGAGGATTGTGGTTTTGTTTTTTCCCCTAAAAGGGTCCCAGTAGAAACAACGCCTCTGAAAGTATGCACTAAACATCTGAAAGCAAAACGGTCTTCACGGTTTTCATTACCTGGACTGAGGAAAATCCAGAGACTAAACTGACAGCAAGAGAAGAGAATGGGGATTTTTAAAAAAAATAATCAGTTTTAATACAAGGGATTATTAACAATAGAGGCAAGAATACTTTGTAGTACGACAGCTACATGTAACAAAGAACTAACGGGAGAGAAGTGCCTGCATGCGTTACAGCTACATAAAGCACAGAAGTAGACAGAAGTAGTTGCACGAGCTACAAGGGTTTGGCAAGTATTGGGCTAGGTCTCACACAGCAACTGGATACCCACGGCAGGCACAGGTCAGCTGCAGTGGTTTAGCTACTATGTAGACATAGCCTTATTTAAAGGCCTTGTCTACGCACAAAAATTGTACTGCTTGAACTACACCAGTATGATAAGAGTGGTACAATCATCCCACCACCCTCCCCGGAATGTGGACTCTGTTATGCTCAGGTGCTTATATCAGCATTTTTTTCTATAAAGGAAGGAGAACAAGCTATCGTAGTACAAGTCACCTAGGGTGACCAGACAGTAAGTGTGAAAAAACAGGACAATTTTTTGGGAGGAGACGAGGAAGGTACAGCTGTGTATTAGACAAAGCCCCTAATATCAGGATGGTGCTGATGACACCGGGACAGCTGGTCACCCTAAAGGCACCTTTCCTCCCATGAAACTGCACCTAGACGAGTACAACCCGTGGCGTAAACATCTCGGTACAGAACAGTCACGCCCCTACCCAACACGGCTACACCGGCACCAGAACGGCCATCGCCCAGCCCGGTGAGCCAGCACCCGAGGGCAAATCACCCCCCTGCCCACCTGCTGCCGAGCTTCGGGGGCAGGCCGGGCGGCTGCCAGTGTCCCGGGCTGCGGCCGCCACCGGCTCCCTGCGGGAAGGCGGCGCGGGCAGAGGCTCCCCAGCGGACGGAGCCGGCTGGGGTCCGCTTCGCGGCTCTGGCTGGGACAAGACACGAGCGGGCTGCGCCGCCGCGAGAACCGCCCCCGGGAGTGGGGGTGGAGGGGTCCGACCGGAGCAGGCAGCTCCGGGCCCACCCCCTCCGCTCGGGGGGCGGCGGCGCCACCGGGCCGGTACCTTGAGCACGGGCGTGAGGTACTCGGCCACCTCCAGCGCCTTCCCCTTCACCGTGTTGATGACGTTCTGCATCCTGCCGGCGCGCGCGCGAGGGTCCCTAACGCCCACAGCCCCGCTCGCGCCTCAAGCCTTCAGCAGCGCCCGCAGCCAGCCGGAGTCACATGACCAGTTTCCCCCCCACGCACGTGACACAGAAGCCTAGAGAAGGGACGGCTCCGCTCACAGCTTTATGCTTGCGCGGCAGATTGCCGGCTGGAGCCCAGAACGCGCATGCGCACGCGAGGAGGCAGTTTCCCTGCGCGCACGCGTAGACAGGCGGATAAGGAAGAGGAGAAAGGACGTGCGCAATAGGTTGCACGGGGGAGGAATCACATGACTGTATGGGGGGTGGGTGGTTCCCCTAACACGTGACTAAGCGGCAAGGGCCGGGCCGGGCCGCTAACTGTCTGTCACTGCGCGTGCGTGTCTGAGTGGTAATGCTAGGCGAGGGAGCTTCCGCCGCGTGGTGAGCTCAGGACGGGGAGGGGCGGGGTCTGGGAGCGGTGAGGGCACGTGCCGAGGGGCCCGCGATGCGGCGTCGGACGTGGTGGCGGGGCCGGCGCGGGAGCCCTGGGGAGCGGCGCTGCGCTGCGGGGGCGGGGCTGCCTCGGCGCGTGAGCGCGCGCGCCCCGCGTCAGCCCAGAGCAGCCGGCTCCCCTGGCCCGGGTCTCGCGCGGGAAGCGCCCCTGGCTTCGGTCCGCGGCGATCGGCGTTGGCCGCATGTCCGGGCAGCCGGGGCCCGGCGCTCCCCTCTGGCGCCCCGCGGGGGTGGCCGGGCCGCCGGCGGCGCCTCCCGTCTGTACTGCAGCAGGGCGGCCGCCGGGAGCAGCTCGCTAGGGTGAGCGCCGGGCCGCGCGCCTGCTCGTGCCACGTCTCTCTACCCACGTTCCGGGCACCTGCAGCCTCGTCCCTACCGACACCTGCTCCGGGCCGTTTGCCGGCTTGGCTCTTCGTGAAACAAAGTCTGGGGCTTCCCCTGCTCTGTGTCTTCGCAGCTGCGCCCGTAAGAAACAGGAGAGGGTTTCTGTCTTGCATTCTTGTTTCTTAATCTCGGTGCTTCAGGTAACTCAATTCTAGTAAAAATAAGTCTTGATCGTGTTAATATATGTTGTTAGTGGAAAGAGAAAAGGAGGACTTGTGGCACCTTAGAGACTAACCAATTTATTTGAGCATATTGGTGCATCCGATGAAGTGAGCTGTAGCTCACGAAAGCTCATGCTCAAATAAATTGGTTAGTCTCTAAGGTGCCACAAGTACTCCTTTTCTTTTTGCGAATACAGACTAACACGGCTGTTACTCTGAAACCTATGTTGTTAGTGAGACTGAGAGGTTTGTGTAGGGGTTTGGACTACTCTAGTTGGACTCTGTGGAAATGAATGAGATCCTGTTTCAGCACATGAGACTAAGCAAATTGGTTTTTAAATGTGACGTCATAAAAGAATAGGTAGATACCAAAGTATGCCATTCGTTTAATAGTTATTCAGCATTGTACAAACACATCCCTCTCCCAGCATTGCTTTTTTGGGTCTTCCACTGGAGCATTCGGTGCATGTTGTGTATCTCTTTTGCTGCTGCTCAGCGATTTTCCAAAGCAGCAATAGAATGAAACTATGATAGGGCTCCAGAAAGCAGTAAAATCATGTGTGCTTAGATATCGCTTATCAGTGTCTGAAAATACGTGTGCAAGATATTTTCATTTTGTTGTCCAAAGGGCATTGACATCCAGACAGCAGAATGGAGACCAAGTGCTGCAGCCCGTCTCTATGGTGCTCCAAGTCAGCCTTGTACACCTTCCTGCTAGGAGGAGCATTTGTTACGTTGGGCTCAAGTCGTATTCTCCTGATGAAATATTCCACCAACGAAGGTAAGGTCGGATGTTTAATATATAATGTATTACGTGCAGAAATTAGAGTTTTCTACTTGGGGTAAAACAATGTAGATGCTGAGATTAAATCACTCTATTGCAAATATATTTATGAGGTTTGTTGTCCCATTCAAGCTATATGTTTATCCTTGCCTTTCACCTGAAGGTTTGTTAGGAGCATAAATGTTTTAGTACAGATTCTGTTTCTGGGGGAGCAATGTGGTCTAGTGCAGTGTTTCTCAAATGTAGCCACTGTGGCCGCATGCGGCCACTGGGGGCTTTTCTTGAGGCCACAGCCTCCTGGGCTGTGATGGGGGGGCAGGGTGGGTGCAAAGCAGCACCCCCTCCCCAGGGGCTGCCAGGAGTGGTTGGGCCCTGCCCCCCTCCGGAGAGACACAAGCTGGAGGAATAGGCAGCCAGTGAGTTCCTCACCTTCCCCGGGGCAGTGGGAACGGGCTTCAGCCCTCGGGTGGCAGGCTCCAATCACGGGGCTTCGGGCTCTGTCACCTGGGCCTGGGGCTTCGGGCTCAATTCCCTGGGTGCGTGGTGATGGGCTCTGGCCCCAAGCTCATTACCCCATTGCCTTCGCCTCTCACTGCCTCTCCCAGTGCCCCATCACCCGTGGCCCCTGCTGCCTCTGTACCTACCTCCCCATCCAAGGCTTAATTTGTCCCTGGGCTTGCCGGGGCTGAGTAAGTCTGTTGTGAAAAGTGATATTTGTATGTTTGTTAATATCACTTTTCACAGCACACACAGTAGCTAACAAGTCTTTAAAAAAAAAAAGGGCAACCAAAAAAAGCAACAGAAATAATAAGAAAAATGACAAGAATGTTCAAAACATCTTATTTGTGTTCTATTCTGTTTAGGTCCAATAAAGAATAGAGACAACTGTACACTATTTTTATTATTGGGTCTGTAAAAAGAAAACACCCTACATAGATTGCAATGATTTGGACATGTACCTGTGCATATTTATTTGTTTTTATAAAGTTAATTAAAAATTTTAGGAAAAATTTTCAGAGCAGCCACCAGCAAGTTGGTGGCCACACTCTGAGGCCACCAAAAAAATTGTTATGAGAACCCCTTGATAGTGGATAGAGCACTGGACTCGGTAGACCTGGATTCTATTCCTCATTCTGCAACTGATCTGCTGGGTAACCTTGGGCAAGTCTGTGCCTCTGTAAAATGCAAGTCTGTGCATCTGTAAAATGGAGGTATGGTACCTCTTTCATTTAAAGCTCTTTCAGATCTACTGATGACAAAAGTGATATAAGAGCTAGATGATGATGATGTTGTTGTGCATTGGAATCTGTCAGCAAAGAGAGTTTTTTCTATGCTGAAAACCTTCTTTTTAGCCCTGATGTGCCTGATATTGGAAGGTGCTGTGCCCTCAACTCCCACAGAAGTCAGTCTTTCAGGATCAGGCCTTTTGTTACTATATAGTATTGTGGCTGCCAACTTTAGTAAAAACTGACAGAGAGTATGTGTGAAACAGATTTTAAATACTTACAATTAAATTAAATACTTACTTACTTACAATTCTGGCTAACAATGAAAGGGCCTAATCCTTGAAGAAGTGTTAGCCAATTTAACAACCTCAAACTTGTAAAATTGTCAGTTGTTTTGTTTTGTGGGAGCAAAGCTCAAATTTACTTAAATTGGGAAAGTATGATTTTTCATCTTTCGGTAGCAATGGCTGAACTAATTGTACTCAACTTTTCCTGAAGAATTCAAATTTGTGAGTTTGAGACCAAGCATGGAAAACTTCAGCCTGGAAAATGTTCAAGAAGTTGTGTGCCATTGAAAATATGGAGTATTTATAATTAAGGTCATGAACATAATCTTAACTTACAAAGTGTGCGTTGTTTATGGGCCCTGGTCAAAACTTTTTAATTGATGCGTTTAAGTGGTTCTCATGGAATTGTGCTTTCTGTCGCTCTAAATGCGATTGGAAAAGTTGGAGGAGTATGACTGTTTATTTGCTATAATAATTTTGCTGAATTTCACAGATAACAAATACGATTACCTTCCGGCAACTGTGAATGTGTGCTCTGAGCTAGTTAAATTGGTGCTATGTATGACAATGGCACTCTGGATAACAGCAAAGGGTAAGTTCATATGGTTTAAAATCTGTTAGGAAATGTTCACCTTATATTTCACATTCCTCTGCTCTTGTATGATGGATTCAAATGTACAGTAATTGTACTATACACGTGGTGTACCATGGTAGAGCCTATTTGCAGTGGTAATGGGGAGCCTATTTGAAGTGGTAACTTGAGTTACACTCTGTACTCGATTAACTCTCTTGAGTTCGTGTAGCTTGAGTGACAGAGGTTACACTATGAAATAGTACAGAGCAATTGTATAAGCAGCACAGAATGATTGTGTTAGCAGCTGACAAACTCAAGCTGTAGCGTTAGTCTACACATGGAATTTATATTGGCATAGACCCCACTGTAGACTCAGCTATGTTGACAGTGCTTCCATCAGTGTAGCTGACATTATTCGTGGAGGTGGTATTCGTACACTAACAGAAAAAACCCTTCTATTGATGTAGACTGTGTCTGCACTATGGGACTGTGCTGGTATACTTATGCTGGAATAGTCTAGTGTAGACATACCCATAGTCTGTATACCTTGACAGGCAGCCAACTCAAGTTAAAAGCGCTATCATGCTGTACTGAAGGGTTTTTGTGTATGGATAGGTCTAGAGCTAGAGGCAACACTCAAGTTATAACTTGAGTTAACTCTGAAGTGAAGACAAGCCCTGGGTCTGTGATCTCTTCAGATCTTATCAGCTAAGCCAGGATTAGGCTTGGTTACCTAAAGCTGAAAAAAGAGCTGATGGTGACTGTTATGGCTCTCGCGATACCCAGGACTGAGTCGTCTTATTACCCTCTGGCTCCAGCTTGAGGGAGTCTTGCCTGTGCCAAGCTGGGCATCAGCTCCCTAGTACCAGCCTGTCAGCCACTGAAGCACTCTCCTCTGAGCTGTGCCAGCCCTGTCTTTACCTTTCACATTAACAGTAGGTGCACCCTGGTCCCTCAGTCCCTTTGAGAGTTCCCCTGTGATATCCAGCTCCTGACACTAGCTATTCTCAGAGATCCCAGAACCTTTGCCCCCAAAGGCACAGTGTACTGCAGTTTACCAGTTTTACCTTAAATCCTCTCCCCTATATAATGTACAGCACTTAACGAGCACTTTAAAAGAAGATTAATTTAAGAAAGAATAGATGTTCCACTGGAAACGAGAGTGTGGTGGAAACAAATGGTTAAAATACAAAGCAAAATCCTAACGGGTGAACCTGGGTCTAAGTTAATTAATAATTACCTTTCCTATCTAAAAAAGTAGGTTCCCCCGTCTCCCTCCCCCCGCCCCCCCATAAAAAAAATTAAGTATTATAGTCAGTGGCTGATCTGGCTGGCTTCACAGACCAGGATCTAATTTTTCATATACTCCTGAACACTCCTGCACCTCAAGATGTTTCCTCCTCAGTAGAAGTATATAGAGTATTTCTCCATGCTCTGCGTTATACTGAAACAATCTTTTGTCTCTATTCGTAGGCAGGGTAATTCTCTGTCTGTTGTAGTGTTTCTTTTTTTACCTCCAAGTGGTTTTGATAGTTTGCAGTTACCTCTGATGGTTTTTCATTGAAAATCTTGAGAGGGACCAAGGCTAGACAATTGAACCTTCATCATTGGCTAACCAGGACAGGGGGTGACATCTCCTTCCTGTTTGAATGAGCCATCACAGAGACACATTATCCCCTGGTGACTTACTCTGCTCCAAGTCCATAAAGCATACTTTCAGTATAACTACGTTGTTCCTTAAATATTGCCCATACAGGCATATTGCAATGGTTATGAATCTTGACAAGTTACAAGCTTTCCATAGATACCTTTATATATTACTATTTATGGATAATTACCCTGCAAAACATGTTTGCTGTAGTGAGTTTGTCAGGTCTGAGGTGAGTTGTTTGCAAAAAACAGGGGATCCTTTGCCCAAGAGCCTCTGTCTCAGTGATTCAGTAGGCTATACTCTTCCTTCTGAGTCGATGCTGATTCATTGTCCCAGCAGAATGCATGGTGTTTGGGGTACTTCTTTTTTTTTCTTTCTTTTCTTCAGGTGAGACATCAGTTTCTGATCACTTGTGGTCATTAAAGATTTTATGGTGATCTGCCTGAATTTCATTTTAGGTAACTATATTCTGTCAAGCAAAATTCTCCCTGTAGTTTGTTAGATACAGTATTCTTCAACCTTAGAAGGAAGGGAGTGGTCCTGTGGTTCAAGCGTAGAATTGGAAACGAGAATTTCTTGTTCTACTCCTTGGCTCCATCACTGTATACTTTGAACAAATCCCTCAACTACTCTGTTCTCCAGTTTTTCCAGTGTAAGTTTTGTAAGGCTTGTTTAATGTTTATAAAGCTCTTGGAGAAACTCGTAGGAAAGGCACAAGAGAATAGTAAATTATTGTTGATTGCAGTTCCTTCTTTTCTACTCAGCCTCTCTGTAGCTTCTTCATAAAGTGAAAAAGATCAGGGTCAAACTTACCATTTCATAAAGCAAAATAGTAGAAGACTGATACTTTTGTACAGGAGAGAACGATAGCCTTTTGCGACTTCTACCATTTTGTAATAAAGACTGAAAAGGAACTTGAGTGAAATACTGATTTCCACAAATGTTAATGAAAAAGCCAGGTTCAGATAGATCATAAATTCAGTGCACAGCCCGTGTTTCAAAAAGCAAACCAAACTGAATATTTTTTTTTCACACGTAACTGTAGCACCCAACAAGCTACTGTATGAAAAGGGTAGATAAAACTGGCATGTCTTTCAAAATGGGTTGATTTCCTAACTGTAGTAGATTGACCTTTTTCCTCATAATCCACTTGGTATCAAAATATATATATATAACAATCAGTACGTTTGAACCAGAAGCCACTGTGACATGTCTGCTACGTGCATTTACTTGAAGGCTCACACATGAAAGAGTTGGGCTATCAGCCTGGACAGTGTAGTTGGTATGTCACTACCTGTCAGTGTCAGCTGAGTAGAATTTCCAGCTCCCCTGTCACAGAAGATGAGGATGACACATGTCAGTGCTTGTGTGTCCTTTTTCACGTGCTTAGTAAATAAATGCTGTTTTTTAAAGTTCACATTTAAAGAAGTAAAGCCTTTATAGGCAAATGTCCACACTGATAATGATCTAGAGGTGGAAAGACATATTAGGTCATCCAGTCCATATCCCTGCCAGTGAAGGTTTTCTACCTACTGCATGTTTGATACTGCTGTTTTCCTCCTTCAGTATATTTCCTGGACAGATCACCTGTCATTCCAAAGTGCTTTACAAGCTTTTACTAAGCAATTTAATTCTTTGATTTGGGAATAAAGTGTAGTCAGATCGCGGGGGAAAAAATGACACACCCCTGCATTCTAATGACTATTGATTAAGATTGCTTAAGGGTACATTTCTCTTCCAGACTTTCTCCCCTCAAATCTAATATAGTTTGAGGGGAAGCTGAAACTAGTCAACTCATTCCCACCTCAGTTTCCTCCATTGACCTTCCCCTTTCCTTCCCCTTTTGAGCCTTTAAACACATCTCTTTTTCTCCTGTTCCTCTCATCCCCACACTCACTGCTATTCATTTTTAAAGTTACACTATGTTACATCCCCTGAACATTTAAGCACATGTAATTATTTTTTTTTTAATTTGTATTATCGTATCATGTAGGCACCCCCGTCATGGACTAGGATCCCAGCATGCTAGGTGCTATACAAACCCAGAACAAAAAGGTGATCCCTGCCATAAAGAGCTTACAAACCATGTGTAATCTTGCATCTTCTCCCCTTCCTCGCTCTCTGTTTTGTCTTGTCTTTTTTTTATGCCATATCTTCATTTAGATTGTAAGCTCTCTGGGAACAGGGACTGTGTTTTTGTCTGTAAAGTGCTACTGTACTTTGGGTGGTATATATGCAGGTCTCTTACATCTTGGTTATTGTTTCAAATCTAGGCATGCTCAGTAGTCAGCAAAAGTCATTTCTATCTGACTGTCATTCTTTAGGCATCAATAACGATGGGCAGTCTCATCCTAGTTCCTAGTCAGTGTCGTGCAAAAGGACCACCAGCCTTCTTGATGGTCTCTCTGCTGAGGCAGAAGACCAAATGACTGTGGAGACTGAACTCCTCTCCTTCGAGGTTGTTGCTTTAGGTGCTCAGTTAAGGCAGATTGACAAGAGAGTATGGGGAAGCTAGCGCTGTCTTTGCTTGTGTTGTGTATCTCCTGTGGATTAATGGAAGAGTAAGGTCTCCAGGGCTGTCATTCTGACACCATTCATCAAACGCTACATTTGCTTTAAAACAAACAAAAAAAAGCAATTGCTATCCTGTAAGATGGGGATTAAAACACATTTCCATCAACTGGGAAAGTCTTTCACACAGATTTCCATCATTCTAATCAAGTTCATTTTACTGACTGATTTTTTCCCCTTTTCTTTTAGAGGGACGTTCATATAGTGAATTTGGATGTACCTCCTGGAGGGAGTTTTGTAACTACATGAAGTGGTCAATTCCAGCCTTTCTGTACTTTTTGGATAACCTGATTGTTTTCTATGTATTGTCCAATCTCCAACCAGTAAGTATACACAGACCAAATAACATAGCACTGAAATGATGCGAGTCTCTCTCTTGTTGGAGGTTTGCTAGTTGGGGTTTCATGGTCCTCCAGTTGATCTGTCTAAGGCTGTCCTGTACACAAGGACCATTTCTATTAATCCCTTCCATCTGCCCATCGGATCCTGTTTTGTAGCTTCCAGATGAGAGAGAATCTTTCTGCATTATGTACTTCCTTCCTTCCTGATTTAGAGGTAGGGTTGAATGACTTCAAAGTGATGCAAGACTTGGTCCTTCCTCCTCCTTTCTTGAGCTCAGCATATCTGTTTGCTTTGAAGGTGGGTTTCCGGGTCCTATCCCCCCCCATATGGCTCCTACCATTAATGTCTTTATACAATCTCAAAGTACAAACAGCAAAAAAAGATCTGAACGCACACCACAATTTAAATGACTGAATATTCTATGTATTAAAAATCTAACTCATGCCTGTGAGAGAAATTTATTTGCCCAAAGTGCTTGATTCCACTGAAGTCGGTGGAAGTTTTTCCAACTCTGTTTAGCCCAGGGTGAAATCTGCCCCATTGCAGAAAACCCTAGCAAGGGTTCTGTGCACCACTTAAGCCATTAATGTGGAACTGGCAAGTCATTTAGGATCTTGTGTGGTTCCGCCTTGCAAGAGCGAATTTCGCCCTGAGTGAAAGGTCAGTCCCAATATGATCACTTTTTGCTATGGGGTCTTCTGACAGATGAACACTGTGAGTTGATTTTTCTTGGTCAGATTCTGTCTCGATAGTAATTTTTTTCCTGTCCTCTTTTTCTAGGCCATGGCTGTATTGTTCTCAAATTTTATCATTATAACAACAGCACTCCTATTCAGGATAGTGCTAAAGTAAGTAGCTATGAAAGAAAATAAAACATTGGGGAAGTTATTCTGGATTCTTTCTCTCCACATGAAGACTATAGTATTTTTAATACTCTGTATTTTCTGTAGTCTTTGGCTTACAAGCAAGAATAATGGCTTAGTGGTTTAAGTGTTATGGTAGGTATGAAATACTTAGCTTAATTGGAACCACAAGTTTAAATTTCAGCAAATTTGTCTCAGTCCTTCATTCTTCTGTAATAGATAGAATCATTATTGTATTGTAATTGTGTCTCCATTGTGAGTCATGCAGGAACTCCCTTGGCTCCTCATAGGCAGCTGGGGGAGGCACTTGCCTCTTTGAAGTTAATGGGAATTTTATCTGCTCAGTGGAGCTGAGATTTCACCCTCTCTCTCTGGGTTTGCCTGTGGTGTGGAGGTTTCTCCATGCCATGTGTCATTTGTTTTCAAGATGCTGAACACCTGTCCCTGTACTCTAAAGGTTTGGGGTTTTTTGTCTCCACACAGACGGCAGTTCTCCTGGGTGCAGTGGGCATCTCTACTGATTTTGTTCCTGTCCATCATAGCTCTGACTGCAGGGACTGGAAGCAGTCAGCACAGGTTGGCCACACACGGGTTTCATCATGACATGTTTTTCAGCTCATCTAATCACTGCCTTCAGTACACCAGGCCAGAGGAAGAGTGCTCGGGAGGAGACAACTGTACGGTAACCGGGTTCTTTTCCAGCTTCAAGTGGAATGTCACTGCTACCACTGCAGGAGCACTGAAACCTCTCCGCCTCGGCTTGGGCCATCTGCTGATAATAGTGCAGTGTTTCATCTCTGCTTTGGCCAACATCTATAATGAAAAGATCCTGAAGGAAGGGGACCAGCTCAATGAAAGTATCTTTGTGCAGAATAGTAAGCTGTATGTCTTCGGGGTGCTGTTCAATGGGCTGATGCTGGGCCTGCGGTCTGAGAATTATTGGCAGATAGAGTACTGTGGCTTCTTTTATGGCCACAATGTGTTCTCTGTAGCACTCATTTTTGTCACTGCCTTCCTGGGGCTGTCCGTGGCCTTCATCCTGAAGTTTCGAGACAATATGTTCCACGTCCTGACTGCGCAGATCACCACTGTGATCATCACCATCGTGTCCATTGTCATCTTTGACTTCAAGCCTTCTCTGGACTTCTTCTTGGAAGCACCCGTGGTGCTTCTGTCCATATTTATCTACAATGCCAGCAAACATCAAGGCCTGGAATATGCCACTCAGCAGGAGAGGAACAAACTCCTCAGTGAGATCTGGGAGCGATCCAGCGGGGTAAGGCTTTGAAATGCTCATGTCTCTGACTCCCTCTCTCGCAGACTTTTTACCCAATTGGCCGTTCATAGTTCACTACACTTGTGGGTGGACTCATAATTCAACCACATTGTCACTTTCATTTAAATGACACAAGATCAATCTCAGTCTTGTAAATAAATCCTTGTTTTAGCTCCATACTTCTGTGTGTAGCTTCCTCTTGTTTCCTGAGGTCTGGCTGAAGCTTTACCTCTCTGCTCTGACCTCAGATGATCCTTCAGCCATCTCGGCTTGATTTAACATTTTCTTTTAGCATTTGCAAACAAATACCCCATCAAACCCAAATATCCCAGCATTATACAGGGGAACTGATTATAAACAAGGAAAATTGCCTAGTCTATTTTCACAGCCTAGGTTCAGCTAAATGCAGAAAGTAAACATACAGCATAAATGGGAGGAAAATAAATTAGATATTTAAAAAATTTTCAGTTTTAACAGTCTAAGATGTTTTAAGAAATTCAGGTAAGATTTTTTTTTAAAGAAACTCAGGTAAGGATATTTTTAATGTAAGATTTTTCAACATGGTAGTTGCCCCTTCCTCATGAATCAGTTCCTCCAGCCTCCTGCTATAATTTCTGTTCTTCTATGAACAAAGATCCAGATGCTTAGAATCTAGGAAAATCTTTGTGGGGAAGGGGCTTGCTCCCAGACTTCACATTCAGGTGAACTGAGAAATAAGTCTGCAGTATTTAGAATATATTTATGGTCTGTGAGCAGCAGAGGGCACTGTCTGTATTTAGTCCTGGGAAACTTCATTTATCCCAGAAAAAGGAGGGTCAGTGTTTCCTTGGAATTCTGCACAGTTCTATTCCAGGGTGATATTTAACAGTAAATAACACATGTAGTCACATTTGTAAAATCAATCACAAGAAGAAGAAAATTTGCTAATGCTGTTAATATCTTCTTTCCCTCCATTTTTCGGCTCCTGTAGGATGGAGAGGAACTTGAGAGACTGACGAAAGCAAACAGTGACATTGATACAGATGAAGATGCCTTCTAGCATGAGCTTGTGCAACTGTGTGCTGGGTATTCTCCAAGAGAACAGTGTTGTTATCGTTTTAAAATATGGGATAGTCTCTTTTCTGAGTGCAACAGTTAAAACTGTTTGGATGGTTTTGTGATTCCAGAGGATTTGTATTGTGTTTTTAAGTTGTGCAAATAAAACGCAGCTCCAAGATCAGAATAGGGTGTGTCCAGGTTTGGGGCTGGGATGTCAGATGAGAAAAAATGAGTAAAGCCCATTGGATTTCAGAAGTTGACAAGGAAAACTAGAGAATTATCAGTTCAAGCCTTTTATATTAAGGGTCTTTTTCTCTTCTCACACTAGTGTAAATCAGCAGTTAATTCCAGTGCTGATAAACTGATAATAAAAGTGATATTAGAGGAAGGTTTTGCCCTAGCTTAATGATCTGGGTCACATGGGTGCTGTATTATGTATAATAATCCTGAACACTTGATGTCCTCAACTGTACATGTTTGTCTACCGTATGCTAGGGTTGTATGAAGATGATAATAATTCTCACTGGTGAAGGGCCTGATCCTGTAAACCTTAAATAAATGATCCTGACTCAGTTGAGAATAGTCCCATTGAATGGGCCCCTAACATTTGTAAAGTGCTTTAAAGATATGAAGCATTATATAAGTGCTAGGTATTCTTATTTCCAGGGCTACATGTTCTTTGGTATCATGCACCCTTCTGCAGTTTGATTGAGGGATGATTCCACAGCTGCAGAATGAGTTTCCTCATTTCTGCAGTGATTTGCAGGTGTTGCTGCTCCTGTGTGTCCTGTGGAACATTATACCCAGTTATAAATACGTTCTGTTTTTTTGGCAATGTGATTAGTGTTGCACAGTGGCAGAGCCGCTTTCCTGATATTCAGAAATACAAGCTTTTAAATAAACAGAGGATTCGTATACTTTCCTTTGGTGAAGTAATTTCATTCATACTCTACCTGGAATTGCCCATCACAAGACACCAGGGATTTTCATTCTACTTCACTATAAAAGTAAGTTTCAGAGTAGCAGCCATGTTAGTCTGTATCCGCAAAAAGAACAGGAGTACTTGTGGCACCTTAGCGGCTAACAAATTTATTTGAGCATAAGCTTTTGTGAGCTACAGCTCACTGCATTGGATGCATCCGATAGTGAGCTGTAGCTCACGAAAGCTTATGCTCAAATAAATCTGTTAGTCTCTAAGGTGCCACAAGTACTCCTGTTCTTTTTTACTATAAAAGTAGTTACCTTATGTCCAAATTCACTGTAAGTGCATTTCACCATATCTGTAAATACAGAGTTTTAAATTTAAAAAGATAAACTTGGCCCAAAATTTAGATTTTTTTTGTAAAAACAAGCTTTAAAAAACCAAAACCCTGAGAAATATTTCCATAGTCTTTAAAAAAAAAAAAAAAAAATCAGATGACTAGGCTCTGTTTAGACCAACATTTTTCTGCATTGTTTGCAGCCCAGATGCTACAAAACTGCGCTAGTGTGTGGGATGGTCTAGATAATACTTAGTCATGCCTCAGTGTAGGGGCTGGACTAGATGACCTATTGAGGTCCCTTCCAGTCCTACATTTCGATGATTCTGTGAGCCTGACCGTGAAATTGACTAGAAACTGTAGGGTAATTTGAAAGTCTACTATCATTGTCCAAGCTGAGAGAAATGGTGAAAAGTCTGTTCAGTTTTGAAAATGTTTTATTCCATGCAGCATGATCTGGCGGACTCAGCAACTCCTGAGTCTAATCCCTTTTCTTCCACTGCTTCAGCTAGTCACCTTGCCTCAGCCATTTCAGCTTCCTCCCTGAGTTTCCCCATTTGTAATATAGAGATAATACTGTTACCTACCTCACAGGTGTGTTCTGAGGATTAATTATTGAATGTTTGTGCAGTCCTTAGAACAGTAAAAAACTATACAGACACTTCAATGTGTTTCAGTAATCTAAGCTGTTTCTAAGAAGATAAGAACACTTGTGTTTTGATTTTTAAATATAAGGCTAAATTCACTCCTGTGTTTCAGCTGCTTTTTGACACTGGCCATACAAAGCACCTGTAAACGCAGCTTAATTGGAGAGCCCCTTTGAATTTGGCTCATCATTTTAACCTGACAGTATCCTTTCAAAGATACCATTTGGGTTAGGGATGTATTCCCTATTACAGGTGCAGCTCTTGAATGTGAATAAAGAATGTGTGGCTTGACCATGGTCCAGATTCTGACTTTACCCCAGTTTTATGCCTATGTAACTATTGGCTTCAGTGGAGTTCCTCCTTATGTATGCTGGTGTAACTGAGAGCAGAATAAGGCCTGTTGATTTCAGCAACTCACCATTATATTGCATTCTGTGTGAGACTGCTGTTTTCATATGTACTGGTGCCTATGGTATATGACTGCTTTGTAAATAGGTGTTGTTTTACATGTAATTTATTATACCTAATTGTAAAACAAGCCTGAATAAACTAAAGTTCATTATGAAATTATTGCATCACAAGTTCTTTCTTGTTTGAGGTATATTCATGGTTTCATAGAGGGGGCAGCAAACTAGAGTTACAATATTCCTTTTCTCTCCGTTGCCACTAGAGCTATTAAATAAAAACAGAAACACAGTGTATTGTCAATGACCCTAGAACATTTGACAGCTGCAGCATGAGATAGGGTGCAGTACATAATGACATTTGGTTGTTTCTGTAAGGTAAGCGATTTAAGTATAATCTCTTAGCTATGTAGGGTTTCTGGGTGATGGGTGATGAAATGTTGCTGGAAGAAAATCTGGGGATGGGAAATGGGGTCCATATAGTTCAGATAAACTTGAAAGAAGAAGAAGAAAAAATTTTAGAAGAAGTAGAGTCAAATTAGTAGGGAAAAGAAGCTATAATTTTTTCCCTTCTAGGAAGTATCTTTCACAGTGGAAACATCCACTGTATAATTCCTCACAAAACTATTTCTTAAAGGGTTATTTAATGATCTGTGCTCCATCGTTAAGCTATGCCAGAGTGTGCAGCAGCAGCTCTTTGAAGAACATGATATTAAAACACTGTGATTTAATTATTAACCAATCAGGATGCTTTTATTGTTATTGACCAATTATGTTATCAACTTGCACTAAATTATTAACTTATCTACTGTGAGAATAAAAGTATTTCTCTTGTGTTTAAATATGAATAATATTACAGTAAATGAAACAATGAAGTGACACTACTGTGGCTCTTTTGGCTTATGTTGATGGCTAATTTGGCTCCTGAACCACTGAGGCCGAGCATCACTGATTTATACTATTCTTGGGTGTTGAAGGAACTTAGTTTTCACAAAGACTAAACTCTGGACCAAATTTGAGTTGACAACATCCTATAAATACACACTCCTCTTTTCTGAAGTGAGACTGACAGCCCACCCACCTCAACTTTCTTAACACACCCCAAACTCCTGATGAGACAGGCAAAGCCACCACAATTCACAGCTGCAGCTGAGCCCAGTGCACAAACACACACCTGGTGCCCCCAACCCCAAACTACTTCACAATTCCAAAACAGATGCCCAGATGCACCTATCCATTTTCAAGCTAGAAATTCAGAGCAACGCAAACAGGCTTTACAGGAAAACCGCAGCTCCCAGCGCAGGCAGCTAGCTCTGGGTTCCCACGTGTGCTGATGCAGAGTTTCTCAGTGGGCTGAAGGAAATCCTGCCTTTGAACTTGTGCTCCAAAATTCATGGGGCAATGTGTTCTCTAGCTTATTAATGTATACCCTCTGCCACGCTTGATCAGTTCATTGGTCCATCAAGTGTGATATCCAACCTCCAGTTGTGCCAATACCTGTCAAGTTGCTCTTGGTGTTTGCCCTCCAACTGCTGCAGCAGTCAGCTCCTGAATTGCATGTCTAATTCACCTCAGTGGTAAAATGCTTGATTTTAAACCGCTAAAGCTGGGAGCAATAAAGGGTTAGTAACCCCTTGTGGTGCTTTATTCCAGCCCATGCTATTTAAAGAGCAGTTGCAGATTGGTAGATGGGATGCAGTAATGAAGAGCCTTGAAGGTGAAGACAAGGCACTTGAGAGGCCTGCGCATCTAATATCAAGTCAAAGGTGGTTTACTTGGACTCATTCTATTGTCTATCCAGGTTCTTTTACATCACCATAGGACCCTCCCGTACACGAACCATTTTAGGTAAGTCCGTCTATTTAAACTCTTTGCATGCAAAACAAGAAAGTGCTTGGACGGATCTGAGGGTGTGAGAGATGCTGTGGGCTAGGCCCTGAGGCCCCCTGCTGGAGGCCTTGTGGCCCTGCCACACCCCTCTCCACTATACGGCAGTAGAGAGGTCCTCCAAGCTGCCTAGAGTGGCTGGTTGGGAAGTAGCCACTCTGGGCCCAGCAGGCTAGTATACAAAGAGGTGCTGGGCCAGAGCGAGTTCAGTTCCTTGATAGAGGTGGAGGAGAGTGGATGGTGCCCTGGGCTGGCTGCTGGGACTCCACCAGGACAAGACCCTGAGACAGACTGTGTGTGTGAGACTCGGCCGGAGGGCTGAGTCAGCGAAGACCCAACACAATCACACACTCAGCCAGGGGGCGCTCGCGAGAGGTGAGTGCCACACTGTTCCTGGAGGAATGAGAGATTCAGAGCAGCTTTTTGGAAAGCCAGAGAAGGGGTTACAGTTGTTAAAGGTATGAAATCATCAAACCATAATTTGGGAGAGGAACCTATTAGAAATGGCCAAAATCCCCTAACCACACCCCTAAGCTAATGTCAGCCTGCAGGTTTCTGAAGGCTTCAATGGATTTCTCGCCGAATAGTCATCATGTTAGTTTTCTTATTTCACTTCTCAGAATAAGGTTTGATTTTCTCCCCCGCTCCCCTTCAATTTCAATGGGTACGGCTTCCTGCCCTCTACAGCTAATCAGCTACCATGGTCCACCCCAGCTGTGGATGAGGTGCTCCTTAGCTCTCTCTTGCCTATTGCACTGGGATGTTTTGAGGCTTAATTAGGGATTAAATTAGGTCCCTTGGCATGTTGCTGAGCCATCCTTGGAAAGGAATTGTGTGTCAGGGGGCCACTGTTCCTTCCCTATTTGCCCCATCCTGTGGTGGAGAATAATTTGCTGCTAGTGTATGCCGGCAACAAGTTACTACCCACCACGCTGTGCTGGCTCAGCTCTTCTGGCCAGTACATTGAGAGTGTAGAGTCAGACTCCCGGTTGCTGCTCTGGGAGGGGAGTAAGTAGGTGTGTAAGACCCCTTGTCTCCGCATCCTTGGACCCAGGGTCTGGGTAGCCCATGCAGGGGGCTATCAGGAGGAGGATGGCGACTTACCTCTTTCTCTTACTTCCTTATATAAGTGTACAGTCCCGGCAACTGTCTAGAAATCTAGGTCTTAATAGTTGTTAAAGCATTTTGAGAAGCTTGGATGAAAAGCAGTGTGCATGTAAAAGTAGTATTCTAGTTCCTCACTTTTTAAAATGTTCCTCCTGAGGGGAGCAGTGCCCTTTCTCTAGCGTATTTTAAAAAGAATCAGACAAAAACTCACAAATTATGGTTGATTTATTTATTAGCCATTACTTTCTAAGTAACACATAGATGTGAAACTTCATAACCAGACTCAAGTTTTCTATACTTTTATCTTAGCTTGTTAACAGAGAGAGAATCCTGCCTGCTTTAACCTGTACAGAATGTAACAGGAAAACACATTTAAATGCAGTTTCCAGATGCATATTTTCATTGATGGGCGATGACCTGTTTTGGGAAGGGAAACCATTAATGCAAAAAACACCTTAACTGTTAACATTTCAGTTGCTTTAAGACACAGTTCATTGCTTTCCATTACATGCATCTTTGCAGTATACAGTATGTGCCTGAGTTTCCTGTCTTTTGCAAACATGATAGCTGTCAACCTTAGAACGATATTTCCAAGAACAACATATGGAACTATTAGCTTTAGATTATATTTCATTTAAAGGAGAGTGACAGGTTTTACATAAACTTTTCCAGAGAGTTTTCTAACATGCAAAGTCTGAGCATATAAATCAGCCCAACACCTCTAGAGACTGAACTTCAAACCAGTTCAAACGGTCTCCAAAACCACACTCTTGGCCTCCCTACCTGAGATTTCTGTCTGAAGACAAATGAGATGGAGAGAAGCCATTTCTGAACTTTATAAAGTGTGCTTAGTGTAGTGGTGGCAGTATAGTCTAATGGCTAGAGGATGGAGTGGCACTCAGGAGACCTGGGTTCAATTCCCAGCTCTGCCACTGACATGTTAGGTGACTTTGGGCAAGTTGTGTCCCCTCCCTATGCCTCAGTTATGCCATCTGTAAAGTGGAGATAACGATACTGACCTTTGTAAAGCACTTTGAAACCTGCTGATGAAAAGTGCTATATAAGAGCTAGGTAGTATTTTTCCAAGTTCCCCACGTGACAAAGTTAAGCTGGGCAGCTGCAAGAGAGTCATTTTTTCCCCTCAAAGTTTTGCTTTTAATGCCACATTGAAAAAATGCATTTTTGTTGCACATATTAATGTTTACTTTTGGATAAACACAATGAAAATATGGTTCTCTTGCTTTCCTACAATAGCTTAAGTCAGTAGTACTTCACAGTATGTTTGGTCCAATTGTAACGCACTTCTTTGTACTACAGCTATTTCACTTGGCTGAATGCTTCTTGACCATTTCAGTGTATTCTTGCACATCATCAGGAGATCCCAGGGCAATAGGTGCTCTCTGGTGGATATCCTCAGGCTCTCTATCCAGCATGGAAGGCAGGTATGTGAGCCCTAGAAAGATAAAGGCCTTTTTTCCTATAAACTGCGAAGGGGTTACCTCCGGCTTCTCCAGGGTGAGAGGCTGCTCTCCTCCCTACCGCGGGAAACCCCCAAAGCGGATTGCCTGTTTAGGGGAAGGACTGACATCCCGGGGTCAATAGCAGGACACACACACAGAGCAAAGGTATTCCCCTTTTGCTTTGTGTTTGTAAAGTGGTTCCTTTTTGTTTGCTGGAGGAACCGTCCTTGGTTCTGTCCTGAGGCCTACTTTGGAAGAATGGATAAGAGAACACAGAGGGGGAGGACAAACACTGTTTAAAGTGGGGCTGGCTTAACCCAGGCCCCGCCACTGTAAGAGAAGGAAGTGCAGAGTCCAGCGAGATGGAGAGGCCTTGCCACATCCTAAAATCTTGGTTGAAAAATCTGTAAGAATATTGAATGATGCTTCAATGCTTGATGTATCTACACCAGATCTAACCATATGGAGACATCAGGTATGTAACTGTGGAGATACACCAACCCATGTGTCTGCACCTCTCCAAGGAAGGGCTGGACTTCGGGATACTAGGGCCCAATCCAACTCTTGAGGAAGTCTTTCCATTAACTTCAGGAGAGCTGGATGGGGCCCTTAGTGAGGTTCTCTTGAACTGGAGAGAGAGAAGTAGAAAACTTACTAATGGGAGGGAGACCTACCTCGTCTGTGCAGCAATAGGAACATTGACTCCCACCCAGAAATGGTGTGAATACCATCCTCCACAATGCTTTTCTCACAAATGACAACAGAGTGCTTTAAGAGAACAACGGCTGAGCAGAACATTGGCTTCTGCTACATGGCCTCTAACAAATAAATTGGGCAGAGAGCATTATGTCTGAAGACCATTCCAAGCAGTGTTATTTAGGAGACATCTACACTGTCCGTGGCAGTGAGCATCCCAGCCCTGGTCGACAGCCTTGGACTTGCACCTAGTGCACTAAACATAGCTGCGTAGGCAGCGCTTTGAAGTTGAGAGGTTTTTGTTTCTTTTTCTTTAAAAAAAAATATGAATATAGTGTTTCCTTTAGTAAATTTCATCAGTATTGTGAATCCAACACAACAGCATTGGTGATAGGAGACGGCCAGAGGAAAAACGACCCAAAATCCTAGGAATCCTGCAAACATCCAGAAACTCCAAAACATCATTCTCTATCTACCATGAAGAATTGTTTCATTAACAGGCATAGAAATATGAACTTAATATACCTGCATGATGGATAGCTAAGCATGTCTCAGTTTCTGCTTGTTCTCAGAGTGGTGCTACAGAAGGGCAGCGTTAAGGTTGGTTGTGAGACTAACAACATACTTTCAACAGTTTCGGGCTAGTTTTGTTTTTGGTAAAGTGGAGCCTTAATTTGGAAGTTTCCAGCTTTCTAATGTTTGTGGGTTTTTTGTTTTTTTTTTTTTTGAGAAAGGTACATTGTTCTCTTAAGGGTTTTTTTGGCTGACAATGGGATAGATCATTTCAACCTTAGCTCCAGGTTAACAAAGTTTTCTGCCAAGGGGACTTGATAAAAGAGAGATGGGCTGCAAAATTCAGACCTGCTCTGGATATCAAACCCCATCCCTCAACATTTCAAGTTGCTCAGAAAGGGGAGTTAGGTTTGGTCTCTTAGAGATAGGGGTCAGCACCAAAATTTAGATCCATGTTAAGAAAAATCCTAAATCTTGCAGGTGTTCAGATGCAGAGTTTGTTTGGACCAGTCTCTATACATTGACAGCCACATACCTATCTCGACTTCAGTGCTAAACCCATAGAGTGACAGGTCAGCGTCTGGTGCATACACAATTTTAAATTCTCAGGATCTTGCCTATTTGGTTGAACTTTTCCATTTGTTTTGGCATGTTAAGTTCCTTCTCCCCGACCCCAACACTGGACCTTTCCGCTAACTCATGTTTTACAGCGTGATTTACTGTGCATTCGTTTAGAGTCATTGCAAAAATACAAAAAGACATGGAAATGTTTTAAATGACTGAGAAATCTCCTTAAAATGGCATCGTCTTTCATCTAAAGGATGTAAGGGTTAGAGAAACATCTGGTGTATCTTATCCTGCTTCTGCCTTTGGCCAAGACGGTTAAGCAGCTGACCGTTTTGCACTAAGGCAATCAGCACTTATTTTCTTACCATGAGCCATAGGAGTCACACACTTTCCTCTAAGACTTGCTTCAATCTGGCTCATTTTTTATCATTCCTTCTTGCCTTTTTTAAAAAAATTCTCTTCCCCCTCCATTTCAGCGGCTGAATTGCTGCAGGCAGCAGCCAACTTGAAAGATAGAAGTTACAAAGTAAACAGTCTTTTCAAGATGGCTTCTTCCAGGGCCATCCTTCACCAGCAAGCCCCAATCACCATTCCCTACCTAGGAAGGGAGGCCCAGATCCTCAAAGATATTTAGGCACCTAACTCCCATTGATTTGAACAGGTTAAGCACCTACCGACCTTTGAGGATCTGGGTGTGAGTGTCACACCAGCTCCATGGTGACTAGGCCTCATGGCACTGAGGAAAGCCTGCTCCAGAAGGTGGCTGGAAATCCTGGTGCTGAGGGAAGCCCGCTTCAGAAGCGAGTTGCGCTTTCTGGCAGTGTGTTTCACTCTTCCTGTGCTTATCAGGGTGACCTAGAACTAGGGTGACCAGATAGGAAGTGTGAAAAATCGATACAGGGGCTCGGAGGTAATAGGCGCCTATATAAGAAAAAGCCCCGAATTTCAGGACTGTCCCTATAAAATTGGGACATCTGGTCACCCTACCCAGAACTAGCATACAAGGCTGGACTTTTGAGATGGTTTCTAAGGAAAACACCTGGTTTTCAGTGAAGTCCTTGTTTTACTGAATTTAGTTCTCATCTGGGGGGACAAAGATTTCCAACTACTTGCTTAATGTCACACTGTGGGTTGTACTTTGGCTCCCGCGTGTTTCTACCCTGTGGCTCTGACCATTGATAAGAATCCTTTTCCAAATGCGTCCCTAAGGGTGATGGGTGGGATGTGTATCAAGATACCAAGTTTCCGTATAATCAGTGAGGTTAAAGGTCACCTAGATGTGCCTTCCATCCTGCGTGAGGCCTTCTCATTGGGATATTCCTGAATCTTGCTGCAAGACCCTTAAGGGTTAAAGACCTGATTCAACTCTCATTAAAATGAGTAGATAGATTCCTTCCCATTGATTTGAATGGGAGTTGGTTAGAGCTCTCTATGAATTAATTTTTGAAGCTCCTATATTCTAACACAGTTTCCTTGACTAGGGTGGAGTTCATATTTTTAAACTATATGTTACAAAACAATAGGATAAAAGATTGGTACCCAGGAGTTATTGCCTATGGCATAGTGTGACTAGTATAGTTCTCAAAAAAAACAAACAAAAAAAAAACAGTGGGCATGCTAGTTAGAGAAACCATAGCAGAAGCAGAGCTAGCTGAATAAGCAGGTCCAAATTTTCATAAACATTTTTGTAAAAAATAATTGTCCTTTGTTGGGGAGTGGGGGGAGGGCAGAGAAGGAATTTGAAATTTAGATGAAAATTTTTGTCAAAATATCTATCTGGCTCCAGAGATGGAATTTTCACCAAAATGTTATTAGAAATTGCTGGTTGAAAAGCAAGTAAAAATGTTCACAGATATTTTTGAGAAATGTCTTCCTTTTCTGCCAACATTCAATTTTTTTCAGCCACCTAGAATTTGAACCCTGCTAGCTTGCAGCTCTGCCTTAAGCAGAGCTGTAGCTAGGATGGATTTAATTGTCTCATGGAGCAAAAACCCCAGCTAAAGACATAAAGTGACATGCAGCAAGATTTGTTGTTCAGAGCTTTTTCTGCTGCATTGTATCAAATCCTTTAGCAACCCTTAAGGTGGCATTTTGGTAGGTTATGGATGAAACTCAGCTAAGGACAAAGCTGATCTGTTATAAAAGAGATGCAGTCATTTTAGAGAAGGCATTTTTGAAAGGGTTTTAAAAAAATTATTATAAAAGAGAACCTGCCCCACACTTCTTTCCTAAAATCTCCTTCCTCGGGAAAGTCCTGGCATGTGATCCTCTGTGTCTGTTCATCAGCATGATACAAAATTCTCACTTTCCAATAAATATGCTTTGTTTTTCTCCTTGAAAAAAAAAATATATAAAAAAGTGTTACAATGTCTATTGTACAGTTTGTGTCCTGGCTACAGTATGAGGTCCGTGGGGGAAAGATTTTTTGTTTTTGTTTTTTTGGTTTTGTTTTTTTGTTTAATACAAACAAACTGCAACTGGTGATGCCCTCTGGTTACAGGGGTTAAAAAATACAAAGGAGTCTTTACTTCTTAAAAGCATCAGTTCTACTGGTTTGAAATATTTCACTGTAAAGGCTTGTGGATTTTCAAAACGGCAAATGCAATGTTTATGTAGGCCCTTGACTGAATACTGTAAGAAAGAGAGGCATGGGCATTTAGGTGGCTTGAGAAGAATTTCCATGTCTGGCCACTTGCGGCTTGAACAGCTATTAGGATGCAGGCAAGAGGCAGCAGTCAAAGGTTAAGTTGCTCTTTTTAGTATGGGTATCCATGGTGGTAACTTTCATGGTGACGGTAGTCATCTTGGTATCCTTCCTGGTATCCCTGGTGATAGCTATGGTAACCATACCCACCATACTCGTCTTCTGGGCATCGCATGCCAAGTGATTGTTGAATTGCCATTTCCTGTCGCCGGAGCTGCATGGAATCGATCAAATCGTACACGATCACCATGGACCACATTGGGGAAGGGTACCAGGATTTGACGTTTCCATCTTTGCCAACCAGAAGCATGGAGAAATATTCAGGGCTGATTTGGAAATAATTGCGGATGTCTTTCACCAGGTTAGTAGGGACATCTTCTCGCTCCACATTGGAGCTTCCTAGAAAAGGATAGAATCGGGAACAATGCTGGTGTTTTGATTGCCTAGCTAAATGATAATTTGGAAAGTATGCCCTGTGGCCTTTTCTTCCTATTTTACTGCCCTCTGTAAAAGATCCTGGTCAGTTTAAGGATCTCACAACCCTTCTCAGCAGAGATTGACTTCAGGACCTCCTATTTCCAAAAACGCAGGTCACTATCATGTGAGCGGAAGAAGAATTTATTTGTTTTAATAGGGTTTTATTTGTTCTGCAGGCTGTAGCCAGCAGAGGGTGATATAATGACACACTCACGCAGGTGTCTGATATTCCAAGCAATTTGGGGCAGTGGTTATATACCCCAAATGCCAGCAAAGGTGGTGAGGTTCCTTCCTGTTCTCACCTCTCCTTTGATGGATGTACTTAATAGGGTTACGTAGCTGAAAAGCTCCCTGCCTCCAACATGTGCTGTGGTAGTGAGATCTCTGGTGCAAGGCTACCCCTGTGTGGGCCTTGTGGCACTGAAAGAAGCAAGGAATTGATGATGAAAGGAACCTTGAGTGAAGTCAGAGGCCTGCACATGAGCAGTAGCTGTAACTGTGCTTTATTAGCTTCCCCTTAAACCCTATAGAAGATAAGGATATGGACACCCCTTTGGCGGGGGAGGGGGCGAGGAGAAGTGTGCATTTGACCCACTCTATTTTGACTTCAGTGGGAGCTAAAGACATGCTGCACCTTGCCCCGTCCCTACCAATTATGGTGCCCTATGCAGCCCGAGCACCTGACCCCTCCCCGCAGAGGGTCTGGGCTGCGCTCAAGGCCTGCGGGGCTGCGGAGGCAGGAGTTCTGGGATCTGCTTGTGGGGGGCCCACAGGCCCAGAGCAGCCCGGGGGATTAGCGGGGGGCCTGGCGCCAGCAGCAGGAAGCGGAACGACCCTCCCCAGCCCGCTCCATTCTCCCCAACCTAGCCATGTCGTTCGGGGGAGAGGGCTTGGGGAAGGGGTCCGCTTTAATTCTAGTCATATCTGTCCCTCTTACCACCCTTTCAAGCAAAGTTCCCAGCTGCCCCTTAGAAACACACAGTGCTGTGTATGTGCCCTTCATGAGCAGTCATTAAAGACTGGGAAACCATTTCTCACCATTGATGGGATACAATTCTAAGACACCACCGATCTCTTCCCCGAGTCCTAGCAGCTTGAGGATAGTTATGTGGCGCAGACCTGCAAAGGAACGAGAGGGGCTTTGGGTGACACCAGAAATTTCCACTCAGTCATGGACAGATGTTATTTTAACTGTCCAGATCCATGCTTGCTTGTTGGGGTCCAATCCCACAAGTCTTCTGTGCAGGGACTGACACTGATTTCAATAGGAGTGCTGTACGTGAGCCAGCGACAGAAGCAACCATTCTGATCAGCTAGTCTGACCTCCTGCGTAACACAGGCTGTAGAATTTCCCTGAAATAATTCTACGGCCTGGTGGGCTTAATCAGGGGTTGGAATTTGGGGATAAGCTAATCCATACAGGCAGCGTGAAACTTATATTGTGAGAGCATGTTTCAGAGTAACAGCTGTGTTAGTCTGTATTCGCAAAAAGAAAAGGAGTACTTGTGGCACCTTAGAGACTAACCAATTTATTTGAGCATGAGTTTTCGAGACCCAGCAGCCTCCAATGTGGTTCTGCTGCATGGGAGGGCAATCACAGGGGACAGGCACACTGGGGAATTGCAGAGGCCAACTCCATGGGCATAACTTCCCTCACCTCCAAACCCACCTCCCATTGTGTGGGGAAAGGAAGTGGCGCGGGTGAGGTGCACCAAGAGGGACACCGGGCAGGTGGATGCTGCTGCAGTAGCGGGTCATGGAGTGTCCTGGTGTGTGCATGGATGGATTCTTCAGAGGCTGAACGAAGGGGCCCTCTTGTCCCAAGCCCAGCCTTTTAAGTTGCCCCCTAAATGTTCTGCTAATGTTCTTACACTTGCATAAACTAGAGTGCAAAATATCTCCTGCCCATCTCTGGTGAGGTTTACATAATATCTCAGTACTTGTGTTTATTGTTTGACTCAGAGCGTCTTTTATGGGGTCTAAACAACAGATGAGTTGGTGATCTTGTATTAGTTCCACCACCCAGGAGTTGACATGCCATGAGAAGAGCAGCTCATATGGTGTTTTGGCCTCCACCATGGCTCCCTGAGAAAATCCTGCAGTCTTTATTCAGTCAAAACTGCCATCAACTAAGATCTGCAGGATTTTGCTCTAAGGCATTAAAAAAAAAAAGTGAACAAAGTAAATATAAATAAAGACAAATATTAGAACCTTAGCTCACCCTGGCACAAAGCTGCCAGGGCATTCATGTTAAGGCAGGTAAGCTGGGCAGATGCAATTTACTGCTTACATTGATAAATTGCTCATCATTTCCCCAAATTAGGGAACATATGCTCTGCCCCTTGGCTTTAAATGCATGGATTGTGAACAGTGTACCCTCTAATTTTTCCCACACATGTGTGGAATGAATTTTGCTATGTGCACCAATATGGAGGTGATATGTGACACATCACCTTCATATTGGTACACATAACAAAATTCATGTGGTGGGGGTGGGGCAGAGAGGTTTGGAGTGTGGGAGGGGGCTCAGGGCTGCAGCAGAGGGTTGGTGTGCAGGGGTGTTAAGGCTCTGGCTGGGGGTGCGGGCTCGGGTGGGACCAGGGATGAGGGGCTCAGGGCTGGAGCAGAGGGTTGGGGTTCAGGGGTGTGAGGGCTCTGGCTGGGGATGTGGGCTCTGGGGTGGGGCAGAGGGTTGGGATATGTGCGGGGGGGGATGGGCTCTGGGGAGGGGCCAGGGATGAGAGGCTCAGGGCTGGGGCCGGGCTCTGTGGTGGGACTGGGGATGAGGGGGTGGAGCAGAGGGTTGGGGTGTCGGGGGGATAAGGGCTCCAGCTGGGGGTGCGGGTTCTGGGGTGGGGCCAATGATGAGGGATTTGGAATAGAGAAGGATGCTCCGGGGCTATGGTGAGGAGAGAGGACTCCCTCCCAGCTCTCTCTCCCCGCAGCAGCACCTGGGCTGGGGGGAAGGGTGCCTCTCCCTGCTGCGGCAGCTCCAGGGCTGGGGCCAGGGGATAGGCACCCCTTCCCTGGCCGCAGCAGGTCTGGGACTGAGTGGGGCTGGGAGAGGGGCACTGCGGCAGGTCCTGAACGGGCAGGTTCCCTGAGCACCTGTGCAGTGCTAAATAGGCTGCTGCATGGCATTGCAGCTTACAGGGAATTTAGGTTGTGAGAGGCAGGGTGCAGAATCTCAAGTGGAGAAGCTGTAGGGTCTGGTAACTTATCAAGCAGCCTTAGAAGAGGCATGATGATCTCCTAATACTGGAAGAATGGTCAGTGACCACCACTGGGTGCAAAGCAAAACTATGTTACTGTATCAGACCATGAGTCCAGTATCCCACCCCCTGCCGCACCAGATCAGCCCAGGTCCATCTAATCTCATAGCCCTCTAGGGGAGTGTCCGGCCATGCTGGATCAGACCATTGGTCCATCTTAGTGTGGTATCCTGCCTTTGGCAATAGAAGCTTCAAAGAAGGGAAAATCACCCCTCCTAATTACTCCTGACCAATTGTGCAACCCTGCCCATGGGGATGAAAACTCCTTCCTGACCCATGGAGTAGTTGTTGGGATGAGATTCACAAAGGCATTTTAGATTCCTATCTTTCATTGAAATCAAGGGGAGTTAGAACCCTAAATATATTTGTGAATCCCACCCTTCATGCCTTGATGCATGAGATTTTGTTACCTTAGTTTGCAAAAAATCTCAGGAGATCCAAAGAGTAGTGAGAGCTTTATTTTAAATTAGTTGAAAGAAATGAAGAGAGAACCCCACCAAATGCATGAAAAAGTCAGCATGCAGAGAATAATGTGCTTATTCATGAGATGTACAGTGGCAAACTGTTTGGAGGTAACATAACCTGTAGCCCTCAAGTGGGAAAGTACTATGGGGATCAGATTAAATCAGGCATCCATTTTTTCTTTTTTAGACAGAGGATTGGAATGTTGTCTTTGGGAAAAGATCATAGAGACGCACCAGGGTCCCAGTTAGTGAGGCACCTCTTTCTATACTGGGAAAAGTCTTAGAAGCTACTATTTTAGTGACTCAGAGGCAGGACGCTTGGAAATGCACAACTTGATTAAGGATATTCAACCATGGCATGAGGAAAAAAGGAGGGTTATGCCTTATTAACTTGCTGGAATCCCTTAAGGATATCCCCAACAAAGGGAAGAGAGTTAAGTGAATAGTGGCTGTATGCAGATCTTCAGAAAGTATGTGACAAAGCTCCATATCACTCACTAATTTGGTATCAAGGGAAGTGGAAGCGGCTGAGGGTGTGTATGACAGTGAGACTGTGATTAAGAGAGTGACTCTGTAAGTGAGATTGTGTGGATCCCTGTTTATTCAGGCACCACTGACATTCACTGAAACAGTTGGAGACTTCTGCTACAGAAGGCATTCCACTACATTGCTGCTCAACAGGGGAAAATCTAGCCCCTGCCACTACAGATGCACAGAAGACTCCAGACAGTGTGGAGCTATGATGCGTGGAGGAGGCTATGCACCAGAAAGCTGGGCAGTGGTGTACTTGCTCCATTTACATGGCTGTTAGGGGAAGGCAGGGAATAGGCAGAGCTGAGTGAGCCCCCACTGCATGGATTCTTTAGCTCTTCCTTTCCAGTAAGGGCAATAGGCGCCCTGAAGGCTCTTCGTGCTAAGCGGCTGAAGTGGCCTCCATGAAGATGCTTTGCATAGTTGGGATGAGGAAGGAAAGAAGAACATAGCTCTCTCCATCCTTTCATGCATCTCCTTGCTGCCCACCCTGGTTCTGTATTGGGCTGATGATTGGTTCCTATAAGCACAACTTGCTTATACCACTAATTTGCAGAGCTGTGACAACAACAAGATGGACAAGCCCAGGGCTGTTCTATTGCTAAAAATGCCCATCAGAGAGAGAGTCTGAAGGGGCTTTAACTCTTCCCTAACCTAACTGAGGGATTTCAGAGGAGGTATCAGCATCCCCCACGGTATGCTTGGGTGGCAGCGGCTACTACGGTGCATGTCCGAGGTTTGTCTTCTTCCATCCCTAGCTGGGTGGGTTCGGTTAAGTTTTCAGCTGGACAGACCTTCTCAGGCTGTCTGGGTTTAGAGCTGAGTGAAGGAATCCATCCCCAAATGGCACTCCGGAAGGATGTGGTCTGGGGAGCAAGAGCATAATACAATCGGACTTACCAAAATTACAGGCCTGTCCACTGAGGGCAGAAAGCTGCTGGGAATAGGCCCAGTCCTCGTCACTGGGAGCAGAGATCACCAGCAGCCTCCTCCTCCACCGGAACCTGGAAAGAGATGAGAAGACAACAGAGAAGCATTGTTCTGTGCTGCCTCAAGCGCCCTGAGCATTGTTTTGAATTGAGGGGTCAGTGTAGATATGGTATTTCACAGCCTTCAAAGTGCTTTACAGAGAAGCCAAGGGGGCCCATTGGCCGCTACTGTGACTCGTGATGCACAGTGCAGCTTGCTCCTTAGGGAACCACAGTGCATCATGGAAGATGTAGTCTGACCCAGGAGCCTGGCCCACAGGAGAGACTGGAGCCCTGAAGCTTCCAAACGGCAATTCCAGTGAAGCATTACAGCACCGTAAGTAGTTTAATGTCCAACTGACATGAAACGAAATGTTCCTATTCCATTCCACCAAACGAACTGATCTTACCTGAAACAATGTTTCATTTCTTTTTTTTTTCCTGATGGAAAATTGAAAATGTCAGCAAATTCAAAACTTTCTGAAGGAAAATTTTGATTTTTGGAGAAACTGCATTTTGAAGGAAAATTCCCACCCATCTCTAGTGGGGAAGCATTTTTAAAAGGTTTGTTAGTGTGAACTTAGATGCTGAATGTGCTCCCCTAACTTGCTTAGGGGGGGCTATAGAACTATAGAAAAACAGGCTTTGGGGGTATGTCTATACTGCAGCTGGAGATAGGTTTGGTAAGCTAGTGTGCTAAAAATAGCAGTGGAACTGGCAGCAGCCTGGGCTAGTTGCTCTGACTACAATCCTATCTGAGACCCTAGGTACGTACTTGGGTGGCTAGCCCATCACACTGCCACAGCTACATGGCTATTTTTAGCGCACTAGCTTGATTAAAACTAGCATGTGTACGTCTACCCGAGTTGGAAATTACACCACCAGGCTGCAAAGCAGATGTAGACTTTGAGAGCTTAGAGGAGATGTGCTACAGCACCGATACTCAGATTGCGGCTTTTAACCGCAGGCGGCTCTTTAATGTGTCCCCTGCAACTTTTTGCAGCATATAATATTAAAACACTGTGAGATTTAATTATTAACCAGTCTATGTTATTAGCCAATCAAGATGATTTTACTATGTTATTAAGCTATCAACATGCACTAAGTTATTAACGTATTTGTTGTGAGAATAATATATAAAAACTAAATATTTCCCCCATCATTCACACTACTGTGGCTCTTTTGGGTAATGTTGATTGCTAATTTGACTCCTGAACGCTGAGGTCTGCATATCACTGTGCTACAGGAAGCAGGGAGAGAAGGCGAGAGACGAAGAATGAGAAACGGGATGGGCAAAGCAGCTTAGAAATAAACCCAAACTCTTCCCCCACACTCCCTTTTCCAATTTAGATTTGAACCTAGAACCAAATTCAAGCCATATATTTATGAAGGTTCCCAAATGTTTGGTCAATGTTTTCATTCATTATTTGTATTCAAATTAGAGATGGAGCCTGAGCTGCAAAGTTTGTATCCGGACCTGAGTTGTCTCAAAGTTCAGGTAGTGTTCAGATCTAGGACTTTGGTTCATCCCATTTACAGCTGGGATTCTCCATTAATTTCATAGTGTGGCCCACATCTTAATAGAAGGCTTATCTCCTCCCCTCCTGCTTGCCATGATCACCTCCTCCCAACATTCATGAATGTACACACCACCTCCCACTCCCATTTGTAAGTACAATGTCCCTGTGACAACTAGAGCAATTTCTTCCATGGAAAAGGAGGATGAGAGGAAGGATGGTCTAGTGATTTAGCGTGCTGACTTAGGAGACCTGGGTTCAGGTCTCTGCTCCACCCTGGCTTTCCTGTGTAACCTTGGGATAAGTCATTTTAGTGTCTCTTTCTCTCTCTCTGCCTCAGTTCTTCATCCTGTATATTGTGGGTAATAGCACTGCCCTACCTCAGAGGGGTGTTGTGACAGTAAATGTGATAAAGACTGTGAGATGCTCAGATAGTAGGGTAATGGGAGCCATATAAGTACCTAAGAGAGAAAAGTATTGAGTGTACTCTTGGCTTCGTTTTAGCAGTTGGAACAAGGAGGAGCCAGCACCGTGTGACTAGCCAGCTCCCTGTGGACTAGAATCAAGTGTTCCACAGACCAGCATTTGGGAACCTCTGCAGCAGAGGAGTATAGGCCAGATGTAACTTGGGGGTCCAGATCCAAATCTGAACTCTCACAATATTTGGGGATGCTGGATTTAGGAGTTTTGTTCAGTTTCATCTCTAATTGTCATACCTATGTTCTTCCCAGTTCTGTCCAGGACTGGAAGAGGATAAAGCCTGATCTCAATTTTGCATGTCCAAACATCTTGACTAAGCATCTGAATTTTGGATGCTCAGCCAACGTGACCCTCCAAATCTCAAGATCTTTACACATTGCCATCTCTAGGTGATATAATGGCTATTGGAATTGGGAATTGTATTGCAGACTGGGATAGAAAAATCACCATAGAATTTCTCACAGTACGTGTTACTTTTCAAGTTGTGCTATGCTGCTAGAAGAGCTCCAACTGGTTGCAGTCATACAGTTTGTATATGAATTAGTGAGGATCACCTGGCATTGCGCTATCCAAGAAGGGTGGTGATGGGGAAAGATTTGTAACCAGTCTCAAAAACCTAAATGAAAGGTTATTTAGTATTTTAAAACAACACTTTTCTCCGTAAAGGTACCTCCCCATCCAAAACTAATTCGGTTTAAAAGAATTCACAAAACTGCAGGGCTATTTTTGTACCAGGAAATGCTCTTTTAAAGGGAGGCAGATGCTGCTATAACAACAGTATTTACTTTGAGCACTTTGATACACGCCTATAAGACATCCCAAAGCTTCAAAACCTGTCAGTGTCACCATTCACAGGTAACTATGAACCAGCTGATGGTCTTTTTGAAATTTTTGGGCTGAATCCAAAAAGAAAGGTTTACCCGCATGGTCATTTTCTGGGGAGGTTTAGCACAGATATAGGTGTGAGGTTTTTTTTGTAGCAGTGGTGGGTGAAATTCTGTGGCCTGCGTTGTGCAGGAGGTCAGACTAGATGATCATAATGGTCCCTTCTGACCTAAATATCTATGAACTCTATGAACTCTAAGTAGGCCAGTGCTTGTGTCACAGCAAGGCCTTCTGGGAAAAAAGCCAGGACTTTTGTGGGGGCAGGGAGTTGCTGTTGTGGTTTTTTTTATTTTAAGTAAAAAAACAAGTTACATTGTTTTTTAGGCTATTGATGCCAGCTGGTGAGACAATGGCTGAGTTCCTCAGCCATACTGCATAGCAAAGAGATGCCAGCCAGCTTCTGACTAGCTGGTCTGCTGATGAGGTAATGGCCCTGCTTCCCCACCCAGGGCCACGCACTGAAGTCCGCTGTAGTCTTTCCACTGCCTTTAATGGGCTTTGGATCCATTTCCCCATGGAGCATGGTGAAGAAACCGAGGGCAGCTCCTAACCAGCTGGTCTGGTGGTTTGGCAATCAATGGCCTGACTTCTTCATTCCCGTAAGACTGAAAAGAGAGATTCCCGGGAGGGAGCCTTAAGCCCTGAAGAGCACCCTGCTGGCAGGAGGGAAGACTATGTGGGAGTGTGTGGGCGGAGTGAAAGAAGGGCAAAAATCACGTCACCCTTTTAAAAAAACAAAAAAATCCAAAAATCTCCTTTGTGATATTTTCAAAATTTTAACATGGGAAAAGCCCCATCCTAGCTATAAGTAGGGGCTTAGAATGGAAATTTTGGATTAGAGTCTGCCATGACACCTACCCATGCAGCCACATGGACCAAGGTGTAAATCAGGCTGGAATTTGGCTCATCAATGATGAGAGCCTTTTGTGGAGTTGTGTATTTAAGAAAAACATTCACAAAGTTAATTCATAAAAACCAGTAGGGGCAGAACTGGAGCAAGGCCGGAGGGAGAAGTTCTACAGGAGACAGAAGAGTAGCCTCAGTTCTGATGCACAAACCTGTGCCTGATACACTGAGTCCCCCTTTCCCTTGGTCTTCCATCCAAGTACCGGCCTCACTCAGCCCAACCCTCTGGCTCTGCTGGAATGAATCACTCACTCAGCCTATGCTGTCATCATCAGTGTAGATGTTTGGGGATGGACTTTACCAAGGAACCTGTACCGTGAGCCTTCAGCTGTGCAAGGATGAAGATAATTGACAATACAGTGCTTGCCACAGTTAGTCAGGGTTTGGCACCCACATACCCTTTCACCAGGGACTTATTTCTGATAAGCAGCAGGCCTTGCATTTGGAATCTGGGAGCCTCCAGACAGCTTTGTATCCAAACCCTCAACCTCTTTTCCCTACAACCACCCCTCCATCCTCTGCATTAGTCTGCAAGGGAGGTCAATGGTTTCAGTCCGGTCAGTGAGCTCAGACAGCAGCATAGTCAAATATCCTGTGTTAAACTGGGACTGCCCCCCCCCGTCCCAAATGGAGACTCCCCCCAAACATCTGTGGGTTTCAAGGGTTCCCAAAGCCAGCTCTCACTAGTGGTTTCCTTCCATGCCATTCACGCAAATTAAGAATGATATTTACATAGTTTAACTGACTTCCCTGATGAGCGACAGCAGGGGGTGACTCAGTTCCGGCAGTTTCATTCACAGGGAGAGGTAGTTTATGACAAAACAAAATGAGCCCTGCTGAGGGCCAGGCCAGATTCAGTGACTGGCATGATCTATCTACCTTTTAAAGACCCATTGATGCCCACTTCCTAGAAAACAAAAATATCGTCTTTGGAGACAGTTCTGTTTATAGATCCTCTATTTCTGCCTTTCTCTTCCCCTGGTTTTTTTTTATTACTAGGGCTATTTGTAGGGAAACACAATTTTGTGGCTTCCTTCTCTGCTAGTATACAGGCTCTTTATTGCCTAGGACAGCTGTTCCCAAAGTGTGGTTCTTCTTGGTAGTGTAGAATGAGTCATTCTGAGAGCCAAGCAGGAGGGAAATGGGGGAGTTAGGAGATGTGGTGGATATGGTAAAGATGCTTTCTCGCGCACGCGCTCTCTCTCTCTCTCTCTCTCTCTCTCTCTGAGGAAGTGGCCCTCAGAAATGAAAATGCTGAAGAACCAATGACTTATGCATTCACCTCTTCCGGCTGCTTATTCCCCCCTTGGAGTCACAATCCTCAGTGTCCTCTGAGTCATTTTCATAGCAATCAGACATAAGAGTACAAACTGAGGATTTTGATAGTAGGGGGAGGAATATGCAGCAGCAGTAGGTGAACTCCTGAACAACAAGAGATCTTATTTTTGTGCACATCACCCAGTAATGGAGATGGGCCAGAGCTGCAATATTTAACTTCACATCTGACTTTCTCCAAAGTCCAGGCACATTTTGCATCCAGGGGTGTTGCCTTGTGGGGAGAAGAGTAATACAGAATATACAGACTACGTGAGCAAAGACGTCTCTCTAAGCAGGTTTTTTCAGATGTTTTCCAGGATGCATTAGCAGCTTTTTCACACTGGCTGTTTTATTTCAGACATGATAAGGAGGACGTCGGGGAGAATGGAGTCAGTGATCTGAACTGCACAGAAGGAGTTGCAGCTGAAATAACGAGATTGTGGCATCCAGTGACCAAAGTACAGAAACATTGCAATGCTATTCTAGAGCTGAACAGGTTCAAAGCATTGCATACACATGAGCTAATTAATCCTCCCTTGCCCCTGTGTAGAAGATTACCCTTATCTTTGGAAACGGACACAGAAAAGTGAAGTGTGTTGGCCAAGATTGTGCAGCAAGCCTGTGGAAACAGAACCCAGGAGCCCCCATTTCCAGAGTTCTGCTCTCCGCAAGAGTATGCTGTAGCTGCAGCAGAGCTAACTGTGGTTAAATCTCATTATCTTGCTGGAAATGATAAATATTGCAAAATCTATTTAAAAAAACAACAACCTTTCCTTAAAAATAAAATATGCCAGATATTTTAAATATGATGAATTATCACTAGCAGCTAGAAACAGGTCAGTGCTGAAAGTAATACCTGGATAAGAAGTTTTCCAGGGACTGTTTCTTGTCATCTTTGCAGACAATACCTTCCCTCTTCTGCTTTTCCATATCTTTGATTCGTGACTGGAAGGTGTCAACCAAATCAAATATAGACTTCATTGCAATGGGCACTTCATAATATTGCTATAAAATAAAAGGTAAAGAATAGGCTGAATTACAGATAAAGCCCTTAAGCACATAACATGCCACTGCAAGAAGAAACAGAGAGGGTGGAAACTGTCCCTGATTTCACAGAGTCTGTTGTGAGGAACTGGATTATTCCTAGGATTCCAGCTTTAAATGTTTGCCTTGTAGGACAAACTTGTGTGTCAAGATACTACACGCAGCTCATTAGAATCAGGTTATCTTGCAGTATCATGCTATGCCCGAGAACATCATTCATATACAATGCAGCATCAGCGTGTTGTGTCACTATATCACATGGCAGCCCCAGGCTGCATTTCAGGACACCACGTGCTGCATTCAGCTCCTCTGACAGAGGTAGTTTTATGCTTGTGGTGAGTTGCCAGAGCACCATCTCAGCATACACCCAGACCTCCCACTGGAGTTCCCCCATCTTGAAAAGATGGACTGTGCCCTCCACCCTTCCCATTCGCTGTCAATCTCCCTTGCTGTCCACCTTCTAGGTGATGAAACCCTTCTGACCCTCCAAGTCAGGGGTGGCCAACCTGTGGCTCCGAAGCTGCATGCGGCTCTTCAGAGGTTAATATGCAGCTCCTTGCATAGGCGCTGACTCCGGGGCTGGAGCTACAGATGCTAACTTTCCAATGTGCTGGGGGTGCTCACTGCTCCCCTGCTCTGCCCCCACTCCACCTCTTCCCTCAAGGCCCCTACCCCTTCCCTCCAGCCTGCCACGCCCTCACTCCTCTCCCTCCCTCACAGAGCTTCCTGTGCATGCGAAACAGCTGATTGCGGCAGGTGGGAGGAGCTGGAGGGCGGGAGCTGATGCAGGGCTGCTAATGTATTACTGTGGCTCTTTGGCAATGTACATTGGTAAATTCTGGCTCCTTCTCAGGCTCAGGTTGGCCACCCCTGCTCCAAATAATGGCAAGGCCCCAAACCAGCCTCTCTCATGCATCTCATACCAGTCCACAGCATATTTCTGCTTTTCAATGCCTTTTTGTTCAAAAAGCTCAACTCCCCACCTTGACCCTCATGTCAATATCCGTCAGCACCATGAAGAAGTCATTGTAGGTCATCCCGTATTCTTTCCTCAGCTCATTGATGAGGTGCTGGTCCACAAGGTCATCATCCTCTACCACCTTCATGGGTTTCTCATTATCTTAAAAGCAAATAAACTGCTGATAAACATGGAATCACAGAGCAAACTGTCATCAGTTTCATCACATAAGTCGCACAAAAGGGGCCCAAACATCACCCACTCTCCCTCTCTCTAGTCATAACTGGCCATGGTTTTCAAAAGGGAAGTGATTTTGGCTTCCCATTTTACGGCACCGTAAAGGGGACTAATTTTCAGTCCCCACCTTCTGAAAACAGGACCCTAAAAGGTATCTTGAGCTGGACATCCAACATTGCTAGTCACTTTTGAAAATCTAGGCCACGTGTAATTTATCCTGAAGGAACTCAAAGCTCTCCACAGATATTTCACAACTACGGAAATGCAGTCACTTCTGGAATGGTATGTAGTGATTATTTAACAGTGCACCGCAACATTCTATGAAAAACAACATATCCAAATAAAACAGCACAGAGAATTTAAAACTTTAAAATACTATTAGCACAGTTGGATTTTGGCTAGGATTCCTGAGTTAACATCCCTATTCTTGCAAAAATTGACATGGGATCTTTAATGACCACAAATGACCAGGATTGCTGTTTTGTTTCATCCGAAAGGCAGCAGGTCCAGCCCTTTAGTGCCATGTTGGGGTACTGATTTACTATTGAGTGCCACCTATTGATCACCTACACACACTTCTCCATGCCAGCACTCAACAATTGAAAGAGAAAGGTCTGCATGTCAAGCCTGATTATGTAAATACACTCAACTCTACTGTGATCACAGAAGACATTCAAAAAGGCTTGCTAAAACACAGACAGTATCTTCATTTTGAAAAGAAAGCATCTTTGAGTTATCCACGTGCAACCCCCCCCAAAGTAAAACTAAACTTACTAAAATCTTGAACATCTGAAAAGATTTTTAACAAGTGAAAACATTATTTTTGTTTTCCTACATCTGAATAACCAAAATGACCAAACTAATCCTGCAGACACTTTCAGATATACACCAAAAAAATAAATAAATAAATTGCTTTTAAGAAGCGACCATAAGAAATTTCAGTCCATTATAAAGGTATAGCCAGGTGACTTAAAAAAGGTTTGAAATAGCAATGTCATCATCATCTCCATCTCAGCTACAGTGTCAATAGTGCTGTTCTATAGTCCTGCAGCAATGATCTAAAACGCTCCACTACACAGTGTTTTGTATAGTTTTTGTTTGTTTCCATAAAGGAAGCCACAATCGCACATGAAGCACCTGTTAAATGGGATTAACTCTGGCTCAGCTGTCATCTTTAAAGTGGCTATTACCACAACAGGCCCCCGAAAGAAAAAGGTGCATAATCCAAAGTGTTTGTAATATCAAAAAGAGATATTAAAAGGTACATGCAACAGAGGGTGAGATCATACTGTACCCCCTACTATCTGTTATTGCAATTCCCTAAGAATACAGGTGGAAACAGGAACAATAAGATATATTAAATCTCACAGCACAGGAATCAAATTAACCTCTAGCAACAGAGAAATAAATAAATGAAAATGAAAAAGCACGCAAAAATGACATTAAAAGAAATGTGGGGCACAATAAACTGTGAAAGAGTACAATAATAACTATGCTATGTTTTTCTATAGCACCTGCCACCTGAGGATCTTAAAGGACTCTGCCCCTCCCAACAGCCCCAAGATGTATATATTGCTATCCTCAATTGCAGATGGAGAAACTGAGACATAGGTATTAAGTGACTTGCCTAGGTCAGAAAAAAGCAGTGGCAGAGCTACAATAGGACCCAGGAGTCCCACTCCCCTGCTCTAACCATTAGACAATAGTGAATAGGGACGAGGCAAACTGAGTTGGATAAATTAAATAAATACTGACCAGAATATTTGATCTCTGCAAACAGTTTGGTTTACTATTCATTACTTTTCTTTTTCATGCATTTCTGAACATCTCCAAGCTATGGGGGATATGGGTGTGGATTCAAAGCTCTCTGCAGACCCATTGTCTCTAGAACTGGCTGCACAAAAACCCTGGATCCAGTTCAGATATGTACCTGAACTTTTTGCAGCTTGGGCCCATTTCTAATAGAAACCATCAACAGTCTGAATGTTCCAGTGGTCACACTTTCTATTATGGTTACATTTACAAATAGTTTTTGAAGGGTTAGTACATGATTCACAGCACGTTATGCACATGATTCATATCTTCTAAACGTGGTCTTAGGCACATCGGTAGAAGATGATGTAGTTGATTACAAGCCTTGGTTATAAGCAGCCTATTGAGTCGCTGGACTCTGACAATCACTTAACCATGTATTAAAACAGCTGTAAGTCACACAAAATATTTATACATGTATTCTTAAACGGTAAAACTGGCCAGGAGTAAACTTAGGCTGGGAAGTAGAAGAAAGTTTCTGGCTATCTGATGAGTCAGTTTCTGGAACAGCCTTCCAAAAGAACAGCAGGTAGCAAGAAATCTAATGTAAGACGGAGCTTGATAAATTTTTGAATAGGATTACTTGTGATAGCAGGGGACTGGACACAATGACCCAGAAGGTCCCTTCCTATGTGCTTATAAAATGTGACCTCTAAAATATATAATAATTATTACTAATACTAATTATTAATCAATGCAAACAACCCTGCAAAGCAAAGACAAACCAGCTCAGTAGAGTAGGACAAGAAAGCTCAGCGAGAAATGTGACTGCAGCCAGCTCGGTGGTAAGTGACATAACACCAGATAAATGTAAAACAAACATTAACCATGGGTCTATAACCATGGCTATTTTTTCTGGTTAAGATTGCAGATGTCAGCACAGAGGTGACATTTTAGGGCTTCTCTGTCAGGGGAGACCAGAGAAGACAAACTATTTGACAACGTTCCTCTTCACAACTGATAGCTTAAGGCAGAAAGTAAGACTAGGAGTTAAAGGCAGGAACAGGAGACAGAACTAGACATTTTTGCAAACCGGGAAGAGATTACTAGCCAGAGAATGCAGGGGTCCATTTCAAGACCACTCTTATTCACCACCTGCCCCCAACCTCCACAGCCAGAGATGGTCTCCAGCAGCAGGACCAGCATCATTCTGCTGTGCAAAGATAGGGGCAGGATTGAGAGGGGTCACACGATCTACTGCCACATGGAAGCTGTTCTCTTTCCACCCTTTCTGGAGGGGTCACAGCAGGAACGTGGGAAACCTGGCACCCTCACGGCTTCAGTAGCAGCCACAGAGCAGTTCTGCCGCTGGGGGGGGCGAGGGTGGGGGGATTCTTTTCCTCCCTCCCTCACATATATTTCCACAGTGCCCAGCCCAGCTACTTAGGGGTTTGGGGAGAGGATTTAGATGAGGTTACAGCAAGGTTGGGTTGCTTGGCTGAGCAGTACAGTGGCCCCGTGCATTAAGCATTGGATATGGACCTAAGCAGTGTGTGTTGTAGTCCTGGGTCCAATGTTTACTAATGTGGTCCTAGCATTTGGAGTGAAGGTGGGCTGTGCTAATTTGGCTACTTGGAGTGGGATTTTCAAAAGCGCTCAGCGCTGGCCTAATTCTGGTCCTAGGGAAGTCAGTTGGGAGACTCTCATGGGATACAATAAGAGCAGAGCTAGTCAGTGCTTTTAAAACCATCCTGCTACTGACTGTGTGCATCTTTTCAGATGTGCATTGAATGAGGCTAGCTCTGAAGGACACTTTATGAGCTCAGTCAGTCGTGCTCACTAGTGTCTGGTGAGAGATTTAAACCTATGCTTTCCTTTAGATCCATAGATTTTAAGGCCAGAAGAGACTATTATGATCATCTAATCCAATTTTCTGCACAAAACACGCCAGAGATCCTTTATTGTGGCTTCCATTGATTCCTGCATCAAGCCCATATCTTGTTGTTGAGCTAGAGCATGTCCTTAGGCTGGAAATTTCAGAGAAGAGATTCTTGCATGAGATTATTATATTATTATTATTATTTAGTGTTTGTATTACAGTAGTGCAGGAAGGCCCCATCCAAGACTGGGACACCATTGTGCTGGACACTAATGCATCCATAAATATTCCAAGCACAGCTCTTCTTGGGAATTTTTGCTGCTTCTGGCCCTGACAATGAAAAAATGAAAGGGAAAAAAAGAAAAAGAAATTCCTATTTTCTGAACATATAAAAGGTTCAGGGTATGGCACAAGTTCAGGTGAACTCTTATTTTAACTAAGTTGTTTTTCTCATGTCACTAGCTGAGATGAACCCCTGTGAGCCTTCTGTGTTTCATCACCTAGTGTCTTTTTTCTGTCTGAGGATTCCGCTTTTGTACACTTGCATGTTTCTGGAACTTTGCTGGGTTTGGGTTAAACCTGGAACAGGCTGAAGGAGTATGGTGTATGTCAAACAGAGTGCATTTCTGTTTTATTAGCCAGATGGCAACTATATATAATCCTTACCAGGGCACTGATACGTGTATGGGCCTAACTATACATGGGGTGATCTTGAGTAAACTTAGACTTACTTGGAAAGAGCTTTCCCTGCTCCAGGTGTGCCACAGAGGCACAGAAATACTCTCTAGGCTCTACTCTCAGGGACCGCACTCTGAGTGGCTGGTGATTCCTGTTGTGTTTGATGGAATAAATGGGCCCAGGGAGTCACACCCCTCACAGACACAGGGACCTAGATCCTCCGCTGAGGCAGCAGGGTACTAGCAGGCATTCCGTCACAACTTCCCGAACCTCAGACCAGCTGTCTGCCAGCCCTGCAAGGCCATGAAAGAGCTGAGCTCATGAGATTTCCCTTGCCCAAGAAGTTTGGAGAAACAGCTTAACTCCCAGAGGAAACTGGGTTTGATGTGGCAGAGCTATGAGAAGGAGCAATAGTTTCTATACAAGCTCTTCAAAAGCTGCAATCCAGCAAAGCACATAAACCCATGTGTAACTTTAAGCATAGAGCAGCCCTGTGATGTAGTGGGGCCGGATTGCACCAGAATGGCATACCGGCACTTTTGCCGCATGGAGGACACCATTTTATTCTCAAAAGGGTGACCTACACACAGCATGACCTCGCATGCACTGTGCGTCCGAGGTCATGGCCTATAGAGGATACCATTTTGTAGAGCAAAATGGCATCCTCTGCACAGCGTGACCTTGCATGCTCTGGGCGTCCGAAGCCACGCTGGCAGGGGTGTTCCCATGCTTGGGGCATTCTGATAGTACAAGTACTTGCCCATTCAGGACTACACCCCGGAGTAGCCCTACTTGACATCAATGGGACTTTTCATATATTTAAAGTTTTACACAAGCTTAAGTGCTTTGCTGGACTGGGAACTAAGGACCTGGTCCAAAACCCACTGAAGTCAACAGAAAGACTCCCACTGAATTCAGTAGGCTTTGCATCAGGATCTGAACTTGTACACTCAGATTTTCAAAGCCGCCTAAGGGAATTGGATACTCAGCTCTCATTTGGCGCTTTGAAGATGCCCCCTTTAAAGAAGGCAACACAGGGTGTGTGTAGGTGGTTTAACTGCTTAGTGGAATATGCATGGGCTGAACAAAGTATCTAGAAGAAACCTGGGTTCATTCACTGACAGTCAGGGTGGTGCATAGTACCATGAGCTGAACAACTTTACACCAGCCACAGAAAGTAGCCAGGCTGGCTGTACATTGCTTTATGAGTAAAGAGAGGACATTTGCTTGTGCCCCTTCTAAGAGAATAAAAAGAACATCCACACCACAATAAGTAAACTAAAGCTGCACTCAGCACCAGATTCAAACTTCCTTCCCCAAATTTTTGGACTGTTTGGTTGGGGTCCATCTCTAAGCAAAACATGTTTAACAGTAGAGAGGGGAAAATATTGAAAAGCATACCCTTACAATGACCATGCCTGAGAACACTCATTCTGTGGGCATGCTAAAATCAGACATTTGCTAGAGAGGGGAGAGCTGATTCAGAGAAGGGAAGGAACTCTGACACAATAGCTGTCTAGTAAGATTTCCTGTCTGTCCTGATTTTAGCCCATGTGTGTGAGGAAAGGCTTTTGCATGGCATTTTCGAAGGGTGCTTCCAAATCTGTTCCAACCAAACCAAGTGCAAAGGGAGGAGAAAATGTAACATTCAGCAACAGGAAGGGAGCCATTTGGAACTTCAGAATGGGAGTTGGGTTGGTCTGAGTTGTGAGTAGCTTTTTATTTAATCGAAACCAATTTCCCCCTCCATTGTGAAATGACTCCTATGTGTGACACTGGCCAATTTATTGTGGCAGTTCTTAAAGCCTATTAGTCTGTAGCCAGCCACTTGCTGCTGATGGTCTGCAAAATAAATCCAGTGATAACACAGAAATGTAACTATTCAGTTACCCAAAGAGATGGATACATGAGATGTCTGCAGGCCTGAACCAAATGATCTTCCTGCCCTTCCCATGTCACACTTTTCTGCTCTCTACTCTTTCACTGGCGTTAGAAACTACCACACATTTCACCTTACAGTGCTGGAAACCTAAACATGGGAAATACCAGAGACAGCTATGTAAATACAAAGTGTGGGCAGTAGGCGGGGGGAAGTTGCCACAACAAAGGATCTCTCTTAGACTTTAACCCCAGTTGGGTTTCTCTCTTCCCTCTCCTATGTTCGGCCCACCTTAAAAAAAGAGACAGGAGAGAAATAAATATGTAAAAAAATGAACCTAGTTGAAAGTGATCAATCTTCATGCTGCTGTTGTTCATGGTGCCGAAAATTGTGATGACTGAGATTTTCCTTGTGGCCATCTTGCAGAAACTCTCCAGGTATTCGTCTCGCTGTTGCACATACATGGTGTTGTCGGCCTTGGGGGTCGTGATCAGCTAGGGGTTGGCAGAGACAAAGAGTTTGATTAGTTTCAGAACAAAGCCATAGCGAGCCCCTATGTCAGAGGAGCCGCTCTCCAAAGGAGAACAGCATCTTAGTGCTTGCCCACTGAGGTTTCTTTTCCACACAATAGCCAGCAGCTCAGGAACTTACATTTATTTATTTAGGGCTAGATTGTGTCTTTAGGCCCAGCCCTGAGCAAAAGGCAATGGTTCAGCTAGAGGAAGAGCCCCAGAGACACCCCCCCAAGACACAGTCACTCTGATGCTCCCCTGTTGTGCTGGTAGGAGAGGAGTAAGTTGCTACAGACTTTACTAGGAACAACATACTCTCCTCTTACATCTTTGCCTTTCTGAATCCAGTCAGTTCTCCAGCCCATACCATCGAGGCGGGAGCAGGTAGGCCGCTCCACCCTCACATCCACTTATTTATAGAGGCGGGAACACTGGGTACATAGCCTCAGATCATCAAAGGTATTGAGGTGCCTAGCTCCCACTGATTTCAATGGAAGTTATGTGCGTGGGCCGCAGGGACATGCTGACCGCTGCTTTGCGCAGCTCCCATTGGCTGGAAATGGCGAACCGTGGCCACTGGGAGCTGCGGGGGCCGTGCCTGCGGATGGCCAATGAAACAAAATGTCTCGCAGCCTGCCAGTGGATTTCCCTGGTGGGCTGCATGCTGAAGGTTGCTGACCCCTGATCTAAGCCACAGCCCTTTCTTTCTGCCCTGTGTCCATGATCCAGGCATATCTAATGTGGTCCCTCTAGTCACCTGCATGGTTGTATTAGATCCGGGCACCATCTACCTTATATTTAGCCAAAAACATTTAGAAATTCCCTCTTGTAGGCCTTATTTAATTTGTTGAGAGAGGAGGGAGGGGAAAGATATTGGGGGAAGGGGAGGGGGAGGCGGGGGGAGAAGGAAATGATTACAGTAGTAATAAAAAAATCTTTTAGGTTCATACCAATGCCTCTTCAAGTGTTTTCCAAAAGATACAGGTGTGGGGGGTGAGATGGCAGCTGTTTAACTACACACAGCGACACCACACAACAGTTTAGGACAGGAAGTGGAGGGGAATCCTGCATCCACTTGAAACAGAATAGTTCTAACTCGAGCTAGACTCTGTCCAAAATCCCCAGATCCCGACTCCGCTGAACACGGGGGGAGTTGAAATCTGGAGCCAAATGTTGTGGCTTAGGCTCATCACGAGACATAATGTTGTCTTAACTGTGTAAGACTGTCTGGGATACTTTCTATGAAACATCCTTTACAAATACAGTTTATCAGTACATTCAGTTACAAGGATGAGCTATAGGCGTAGAGGCCCTGAGTCTCATTTATATTAAGGCCCCTTTACATCACCCTGGTGATGAAAAATGGCTTTAGTGTAAATGAGAATCAGGCCCATAGAGATTATATGAACACAAGATGATTTGATTACTAATCTATAGCACAAGTCATGTACTTTAAAGTTGCAGTAAAATGCTTAAAAAGAAGTATTTTAAATACTGTTTGAGAACTCAAATAAGTACCAAAAAATGAGCCGAGTTCTGCTCCCAGTTTCATAGCCAATGTGTGGAAATGAATGCAGAATTTGACCCAGTGGAATTGTATGGGTATAAGTGAGCAATGAATTTGTCTCACTCTGGCAAATCTTTTAGGATAAAGTGGGAAGCATTTCAGAGGCAAAGCAAACCTCAAATCATAGCTTTAAAATAGCCTGGCTTTCTCTGCAAAACAAACAGGGAGTTACTTATTGGTTTAATTTTAGGCTGCATTATAACCGCTACTTGCCTAAGTTGTGTGTGTGTGTGTATGACACACAAAAAACAAACTGCCTCAGGCAAAACTTTCTGACCACAGATCTGAACCAGGGTGGGATTTCAAAATCCAGATCAAGATGTGGATCCAGATTTTACAGCAGTACCCTATATCTATTAAGGGATGAACCAAAGCCCTTGCTCTGAACACCCTACAAACTTTTGGAGGTTTGAAATTCAGATCAGAATCTGAAATTTGGGCCCAGCTCTCTGTTTAGCCAGTTGTAGCACTTAACCCGCCCCTATGAAGTGGCTGGTTGAACCACCATAAGCAGCGATTCTCTCTCTAAATTCACGTTTTGGAGGAGGATTGAGACAGGATCTTTTGGAGCCAGGCCCCGTCATCCGAGTGGCCCAAAGGGAACAGTGTATCAGAGCAGTGGGAAACAGCACAGGCAGAGCTGATACTAGAGAGGCCTGGGCTGATTCTTTTGGGAGGAAGATCAAGGACTCAGGAATGTAAGAGAACTGTACATCTGGGGCAACTGACTGGTAGAATTGGACCCAAGAGGAAGAGATAGCTGAGCTGGATAGAAAAGTCTGCTTGGGGAAAAGGGTGCAAAGAAAGGTGGCTTTTATTTTAAGGGGCCTGAAATGTCAGTAGATCCAGATTTCAATTACCTTTAATCTACCTTGTGCACGTGTCACATAAAACAAAGGCAGAGCCATGTGCTGTATCTCCAACCTTGCCTCCATTAATGACTACTGCATAATGAACCTAGCTTCCAGGAGGAGGAAACTATGGGTAGTACCAGACTGTGACAAATTCTAATGCAGCTTGGTAGTAGTGTTTGCTTGCAGTCTGTTCTGGCCTGACTACCCGAGACTGGACGACTCATTTCATTTCTGAGCTCCAGCTGAGAAGTGATCTGAGATCTGGAGATTCAAATTCCAGACTGAGTGATGAGTCACCATGGTCCTTCGGGGAGGAAAGCAGTGCCTGGCTGGCTTCTGTGATTTCTATTCTGTACTCATCACTTTTTTTGGCCTGATGTGACACTAATTTCTGGAAGCCACAACATTTAGAACTAAAGCCAGGTTTCAAAGACCCTAAACTTCAGGGCAGTTCCGATCTGCGGTCTTGGTTTGCCAATTATTAAGACCAGGGTCATTTGCAAAATTCAAATTCCCCAGGGTCAGGTTTTTTCAAACACATGGCTCCCTCCCTGCTTCCAAAATTCAGTGCTGTTCAAATCTGCTGTTTTGGTTTGGATCTCTCTCTCTCTCTCGAGCATTTATTCCTGTTAGCTCTTTAGAGCTAATACAATTAGGGGAGAGAAAGTTGGATTCTGTGCTGTCTCATGCATCATCAGAACTGTCAGCTGAACTCCCATGGCAGATGGCAGAATCTTTGTTACAGGTGATGGTATAAGGGGCAGAAAGACCCTGGCTGGATTTTTGGAGCCCATGTGCTGTTTGTGACACTGGCCACTGGAAAATCCTTGTAAACTGAACTAACCCTGTGAGACTGAATGAGGAGCTCCCAAATGCTATTTTTCAAAGTGAACCTTTAAAGTGAATGGTGCCTACCAAAGAAATCATTTGAACTGGGGCTAAATTGTTCCCTTTCACAGGTGAAATGTTTTTAGATACGTACAATGGAAAAACGTACAATATTATTAAACCCTGGGAGAAGCAGCTCCAGACTGTGCTCAGTTTCTAAGCCTTGGAACCTCACCAGAAGAGCCTGTTGTAATTAAACTAGCATAGGGAGGGCTTGTCAGAGAAACCTAATGGCCCTGAATGACCAAGTCCCATCAGAAATTAATGGCAGCTCTGAAAATTCTACCTTCAGCATGTATACACGCAGGCATGTGTGCACATATACTTGCTCATACATGCCCATAAGCGGTGCCCAACCACTTGGCCTGTTTATAGAGTTTGGACACTAGCATTGCAATGAAACAGATGTCAGCTGGCAGAGCATGCTGGGAACTGGAATGTAGAGGGTAGTGGTAACACCAGCAAGCATCCCAATTTGGTTGGTGGACAAAACCCACATTGCGACCTCATTTCATTAATCATCCCAGATATACAGCCCATCACCTACAGAGCCAAAACAATGATGGCTGTTTGGTAGCCCCATGCAGAGCAAATGGAAGGGCTCCAGTCCAATTCTTTGCAGACAGCTGTCCACCATATCAAAGATGCCAACATGATTGGTACCCTTTATTGGCTGTTGCAGCAGAAGGTCAAGGACTGAATGGGCCATCGATGATGAACTCCCCTTTCGCCCCAAGAGAGAGAGAGTCCTGCTGATGCAAGGTTAAGAACAGGCACAGTGCAAAGGGCAGTGATGCAAGCTTCCCCACTGGAGGCTTTCATCTCCAAAGTTATCAGGCTGGTACCTTTCACCACCGTTGTAAAAAACCATATTAAAAAAAATAACCCCGCCCCAGATTTCCCATTCACTACAGTCTCACTAGGATGGAGATTTACTTTAATGGGTGAGGTGATAACACTCAGGAACATGCTACTTACAATGAGTCGCCGTTTGCCTTCAAAAAAATCCAGGAGGTTTGTCACTGATTTCCTGGAGGGCTGAAGGAAAGGCTTTGTGTTTGGCTTAAGATAGCCCTCGTTCTCAGTCCTGCTCCCCTTCTTGTTCTTCTTGCTACGGTCTTTGTCCTGCTTGTTCTTCTTCTCAGCTTTGTCCTTCTTGGCATGCTTCTCGCTCTTCTGCAGCTTGTCGGGTCTCTCCTTTTTCTTCTTCTTCTCAGGCTTGTCTGGTCGGTCGTGCTTCTTTGGCTCTTTCCCTTTCTTCAGCGGGACATTCCCTGCTGCAATCTCTTGCTCCAAGTGGGGAACAGCAGGCCTGCTTGGATCATATTTATCCTCGTATTCATTGCTCAGGATCTTTTCCTGGGTTCTCTTTTTAGGTGGCTTGGCTTTGGCTGGTTTGTGTTGGCCTGGAGTGACACTGGGATCCCGGTGAATATAGTCCTTCCGGTCTGTACGGTTGTCTCTAAATCTACCTGCGTTTGTCCTCGTGTAGTGCTCTGAGGCGGCTGTGGGAGCCTCTGTGTAGCTGTCATAGCTGGCAACTTTGCCAGGTCTCCGGGTGGCTACTGGGTGTCTCTCTGGGTGGCCATGCTGCCTGTCTCTGCGGTTCTCATTCCACACAGGGGTGTAGAAATCATCAGTGGCTGTTCCCCGTGGGGCAGTTGCCTCAGGCGCTGTGGGCAGCCTATGATAGTCGGAAGTGGTGTGTGACTTTGTGGTCCAAGTTCTCTGAGTGGTTGGAAGGGTTGTGGCTGTGGTGATAGGTCTGCTCGGCATCATCACTGTGTGGGTGGTTGTCTGGGTAGTGGTGGTTGTGGGAGGGAGAGTGCTGGCCCTCGTTGAAGGGGGAGGAGGAGCCACTGTGATTGTGATTGGTTTCTTCACTGTTTTGCTCCTTGTTGGCTGAACATTGCTTCTCCTTGGCTCCTCCTTCCTTACCGACAGCTGGACGTGTCCACCACTTGACGTAGGTCTGGTGCTGCCACCATTATTACCTTCCTCCACTACTTGCCCCTCCACCCTGGCAGCTTTGCATTTCTGGATGAAGCCCTTCTGCCTCATCTTCTCAATTTTCCTGATGGGGCTCTGGTCGATGACTTCGTACATGGCCTCTAGCCTTACAGGGTAAGGGTACCTTTCCTCCACCTGTAGGGTCTTCTTCAGCAGCACCATGCCAAATTTCCCCTTCTCCAGTTTCAGAAAGCTCATGAGCTTAGGGATGAGGCTGGGATCTAGAGGCTGCTCCAGGATTTTCCCTTCACTGGTTATCCTCCTGACTTTCCCTTCTTCCTCCCCTTCCTCATGGAACAACACGATCTGCTGGATGTGCCTCTCAGCCAGTTCGCAGTAGACGTCGCTCTTAAGCAGGCTCATCATGAGCCGGTAGTAGCCTTCAGAGGCATGAGGGGCAGAGATGACCCAGACTCTGTTCTTGCCGGCAAAGCTAGCCAGGACATTGGGAGAACTGGACCCTGAAGGGAAACGTAAAATCCGTGACCGAGACACCGCAGACTTCCCCTCATCCTTAATCATCTCAGGCTGGGGATGTTTGGCCGCAACGGTGTGTCTCTGCGTCTTCCTCACTCTGGCCCTGACACTCCTGGGCTGGGCAGGCACTTCATCTCGCAGCAAGTCAGGTCGTACATTTTTTGATGCCGGAGTATCCCTCTTGGCAACAGAACGTTGGAGATTCCCCAGTGAAGGTGTCCAACTCCCCCGGGATGCCTCTGACCTTCTCAGGAAGGAGAGCGATCCATTGCTAGCCCTGTGAGAGAGAGGCAAGTAACTAATTCCATGGCTCCCTCTGTCTGCTAGTCTCACTGTCTTCTCAGAGTCACACGCTAGCCATGTTGCCCACAGCATGGCTAAACTCAGAATTAGTGACCAGTTCATTGTGTGATCCACTTCAAAAGAAATGAGGAGAAAAAGTTAAATGTTAACAGTAGAATTTTAGATATAGACATAGACAGATATTCTTGTACTTTCTTAGTGACCAGAGAGCAACACATAGACTGTGGCGTTTCAGTTATACAAAGTACTAAATACAACTTAGTCCTGTCAGGATATTTCTATAAAAACTTTGAGGCTATTTCTAGAAAAGCACAGAGTAGATTAATTTAGGCAAAAAATGAGATAATCAGTCTATAACATGAATCTATTTATCTATCTATCTAAATAAGTCAAAAAATACAATAATTATGTTTACATCACACACACAGGCTCACAGAGGTGGTAAGCCAAGAGTTTGTTTTTAACTTAAAACTTACCCTCGCAGGAAAGTTTCTGTTCAAGATACGTGTATCCCAGCCCTTTCTTTAGAGGGAAAGCAATGCCATGGAGTTTTGCTGCAGCTCACTGGTTTTTATGTAACAAAACAGACTCCAGAGAATGTCCGGTTCACTGTGGAGCTTTTACTTTTTGTTTTTCTTCACCTTCTTGACAAGTGGGATGAGATGAAAGGAAATTTCCTTTGTGATTTTTGCTGCTCCATTTACCTGCCGGTCTGTCTTGTTTCTGTATCAGTCACACACACAGAGAGACATATTTCATCTAATAAAAGTGAACTCTCAGCTTTTTCTGAATCTCTCTCTCTCTTTCAAAGTTCCATGATCCTTCTAATCACTCCTTTCCTCCTCACTCTAGTTTAGCTCCTTTGTTTCCAGAGAGAAAAAGCCCTGGGATTAATATATTTTTCAGGCTGAAGCAAAACACAGGAATGCGATGTTGAGAAAAGAAGCCCCCTTTAGCCTGCTCTTTCTCTACCCACTTTTTATCCCCAATCTTTTCTTTTTCTTCTTCTTCCTTTTTGCTGGATGTGATCCCAGAAATTTCAGGATAACCTCAGCCCTGCTCTAAACCAAACTCAAACAGCAGCCGCCACTGGAAATCAGAGAAACTTCACTAAGAATTTAACAGATCAGCAGAACACCGCCTCCTTCCCACTTCAACTCACTGAGGGAGGGCGGAGGAAATTTCTTAGGGGGTTGAAACGTTTCACATCATCATCATAAATCACTTTGGAAAAGGATGACTGCGACCTTAACTCTTTAAGCACCTCAAGCTCTCAAACTGGCTTGACCTTCCCCCCAAGCCCTCCCTTCCTTGTCTTCTTTTCTCATTCCACTAAACTGACACCATCAAGTTAAAAATCATGTGCTTAAGAAACTCATTTCCTTACCTGTGTTAATAACAGCACATTAGATAGTCAAAAGCTGATAGAGGTTTTTTTAAAACTTGATTTCCTTCCCCCATTGTTACTGTTTGTTTTACTTTCTATATTTCAATCTGGGAAATAAAAAGAGACCAGTCAATTTCATCTTAGTTTCTAGTCAATTTCTCTTTCATATTCTCATACACAACTGCTGTAGTCTTTAATTTGCAAACAACCAAGTGGTCAGTTGATTTTTAAAAACTGGATCAAAAAAATTAAATATTAATTTTTGATTCACAGACATGCATTATGCAAGTCAAAAACAAAAAGATGCAAACTTGCAGAGAGAGATGTGCGAAGACTAGATCCCCAGCTGGTGTAAATTGGTGTAGATCTATTGACTGCAGATCCTCAGCTGGTGTAAACTGGCATAGCTCCATTGCAAACAGACATACCAAACTGATTTATACCAGCTGAAGATTTGGTCCACAGACTCTTGACTAATACCTAAGAGGTGGTAAAGCATCACTTATTGGTAATTGATATACAACACTTAAAAGTACTAGAATGGAAACATTGCTATTGCTCTTTGATTTGGAAAAGATGATGATCATCATCATTCCTATTTACAAAGCCTACTTTTATTTACAAATCCTAGATTAAATGTTTGATCAAATGTAAGTGGCCCTTTAAAAAAATGTAACACCCTACACTTTCCCCCTCTGTTTCAAAGTATTTGCATATTCATTCTCTCTCTGTCTCTTCTTTGCTTTGTGTTTGTTTTAAGTTGGCAAGTGCTATGGAAAACATTGCTAGTGTTTTTATTTTACACTCATATGGGTGCAATGTTACATATTTGTGGTTCATGGGTTGCTCTTGATGTAGGTCTGGATCCTGCAATGTGCTGCTAATCTCTTAAAAGGAGTGGAGATCATTCACTCTCAACCCCCTCCAGGATCAGGCTTAAAAAGAGAACCTCCTTGCAAAGCAATGTGTTGGAGACAAACAACAGTGGCTGGACCAGTGCCCCTGGTGTGTTGTTCCCTGGCTAGCTGGAGCTGGGAGAGCTGTGTCACTCCACTGAGCTCCCAACTCTGGCACAGTGAGGTGTCAAGGGCTTTTGATGAGCTCAGAAAAGATGCCTGTCTAGACTTCCTCAGCCAAGGAGAAGCCACCGTGCATGCATCCACAGGGTCATGATGTAGATCTGCTGATGCAGATCTATTGGCTGCAGTAGTTAGGGATTGTCCAACTGTATATTCTATTACACTAATATGCTGAGACATATGTAGGAAAGTGATTTACTGCATGATACTCTGATAAAAAATTAGTACTATACAAAATCAGTGTAGCCTAGTTCAAAACTTGGTTAACTGATAGATCTCAGAAAGAAATTGTAAATGGAAAGTAATCATCCAGCCAGGGTGTTTCTAATGGGGTCCTTCAGGGACCTGTCCTTGGCCCAATCCTGTTCAATATCTTTATCATTGGTATAAAATTTGCAGATGACACAAATATTGGTGGAGATATAAATAATGATGGGCACAGATCAGCTAAACAGGCTGATTTGGATCACCTGTTAAGAGGGCTCATTTGAACAACATATGTTTCAAAAGAGCCAAATGCAGGGTCGTGCATCTAGGAACAAACAATGTAAGACACATTTATAGGATGGAGGACTGTATCCTGGAAAGCAGTGACTCTGAAAAGGATTTAGCAGTCATGGTTGATAACCAAATGAACATGAGCTTCCTATGTGATGCAGTAGTTAAGAGGGTGAATGTGATCCTTGCATGTATAAGCAAGGGAATATCAAGTATGAATAGGAAGGTAATATTACCTCTGTATGCAGCATTAGTGAGGCTATTACTGGAATACTGTGTCCAGTTTTGACATCCACACTTCAAAAAGGATGTTCGAAAATTGCAAGGGTTCAGAAAATAGCTACTAGAATGATTAGAGCTCTGGAAAATATGCCTTATAGTGAGACACTAAAGCAGCTCAATCTATTTAGTTTATCACAGCCCTGGTCTACACGAGGAGTTGAGGTCGAATTTAGCAGCGTTAAATCGATTTAACCCTGCACCCGTCCACACGACGAAGCCCTTTTTTTTTTACTTAAAGGGCTCTTAAAATCGATTTCCTTACTTCACCCCCGACAAGGGGATTAGCGCTGAAATTGGCCTTGCTGGGTCAAATTTGGGGTACTGTGGACACAATTAGATGGTATTGGCCTCTGGGAGCTATCCCAGAGTGCTCCATTGTGACCGCTCTGGACAGCACTCTCAACTCAGATGCACTGGCCAGGTAGACATGAAAAGGCCCGCGAACTTTTGAATTTCAATTTTCTGTTTGGCCAGCGTGGCAAGCTGCAGGTGACCATGCAGAGCTCATCAGCAGAGGTGACCATGATGGAGTCCCACAATTGCAAAAGACCTCCAGCATGGACCGAACGGGAGGTACGGGATCTGATTGCTGTATGGGGAGAGGAATCCGTGCTATGAGAACTATGTTCCAGTTTTTGAAATGCCAAAACATTTGTCAAAATCTCCCAGGGCATGAAGGACAGAGGCTATAACAGGGATCCAAAGCAGTGCCGTGTGAAACTTAAGGAGCTGAGGCAAGCCTACCAGAAAACCAGAGAAGCAAACGGCCACTCCGGGTCAGAGCCCAAAAGATGCCACTTCTATGATGAGCTGCATGCCATTTTAGGGGGTTCAGCCACCACTACCCCAGCCTTGTTGTTTGACTCCTTCAATGGAGATGGAGGCAACATGGAAGATGGAAGCAGGTTTTGGGGATGAGGAAGATGATAATGATGAGGTTGTAGATAGCTCACAGCAAGCAAGCGGAGAAACCGGTTTTCCCAACAGCCAGGAACTGTTTCTCACCCTGGACCTGGAGCCAGTACCCCCCGAACCCACCCAAGGCTGCCTCCCAGACCCGCCAGGCAGAGAAGGGACCTCTGGTGAGTGTACCTTTTAAAATACTATACATGGTTTAAAAGCAATCATGTTTAATGATTAATTTGCCCTGGCATTCACGGCTCTCCTGGATGTACTCCCAAAGCCTTTGCAAAAGGTTTCTGGGGAGGGCAGCCTTATTCCATCCACCATGGTAGGACACTTTACCACTCCAGGCCAGTAGCACATACTCAGGAATCATTGTAGAACAAAGCATTGCCGTGTATGTTTGCTGGCGTTCAAACAACATCCGTTCTTTATCTCTCTGTGTTATCCTCAGGACAGTGATATCATTCATGGTCACCTGGTTGAAATAGGGTGCTTTTCTTCAGAGGACATTCAGAGGTGCCCGTTCCTGCTGGGCTGTTTGCCTGTGGCTGAACAGAAGTGTTCCCCACTGTTAGCTACGGGGAGCGGGGAAGAGGGAGGGGCTAGCCACCTGCTGGGGGGAGGCAAAATGCGACCTTGGAATGAAAGCACATGTGCTATGTATGTAATGTTAACAGCAAGGTTTACCATGAAAGAGTTTACCCATTGTTCTATAAAATGTGTCTTTTAAAATACCACTGTCCCTTTTTTTTCCTCCACCAGCTGCATGTGTTTCAAGGATCACAGGATCTTCTCCTTCCCAGAAGCTAGCGAAGATTAGAAGGTGAAAAAAACGCACTCGCGATGAAATGTTCTCTGAGCTCATGCTGTCCTCACACAGAGACAGAGCACAGACAAATGCATGGAGGCAGACAATGTCAGAGTGCAGGAAAGCAGAAAATGACCAGGAGGAGAGGTGGCGGGCTGAAGAAAGTAAGTGGTGGGTGAAGAAGGGCTGAAGCTGAAAGGTGGCGGCAGCGTGATGAGAGGAGGCAGGATTCAATGCTGAGGCTGCTGGAGGATCAAACTAATATGCTCCAGCGTATGGTTGAGCTGGAGGAAAGGCAGCAGGAGCACAGACCGCCGCTACAGCCCCTGTGTAACCAACCGCCCTCCTCCCCAAGTTCCATAGCCTCCTCACCCAGATGCCCAAGAACGTGGTGGGGAGGCCTCCGGCCACTCCACCTCAGAGGATTGCCCAAGCAACAGAAGGCTGGCATTCAATACGTTTTAAAGTTTTAAACTTTTAAAGTGCTGTGTGGCCTTGTCCTTCCCTCCTCCACCACCCCTCCTGGTGCTTCTCTCCTCCACCACCCGTCCTGGGCTACCTTGGTAGTTATCCCCCTATTTGTGTGATGAATTAATAAAGAATGCATGAATGTGAAGCAACAATGACTTTATTGCCTCTGCAAGCGGTGATCGAAGGGAGGAGGGGAGGGTGGTTAGCTTACAGGGAAGTAGAGTGAACCAAGGGGCGGGGGTTTCATCAAGGAGAAACAAAGAGAACTTTCACACCGTAGCCTGGCCAGTCATGAAACTGGTTTTCAAAGCTTCTCTGATGCGCACCACACCCTCCTGTGCTCTTCTAACTGCCCTGGTGTCTGGCTGTGCGTAACCAGCAGCCAGACAATTTGCCTCAACCTCCCACCCTGCCATAAACATCTCCCCCTTACTCTCACAGATATTGTGGAGCGCACAGCAAGCAGTAATAACAGTGGGAATATTGGTTTCGCTAAGGTCTAACCGAGTCAGTAAACTGCGCCAGCGCACTTTTAAACGTCCAAATGCACATTCTACCACCATTCTGCACTTGCTCAGCCTGTAGTTGAACAGCTCCTGACTACTGACCAGGCTGCCTGTGTATGGCTTTATGAGCCATGGCATTAAGGGGTAGGCTGGGTCCTCAAGGATAACTATAGGCATTTCAACATCCCCAACCGTTATTTTCTGGTCTGGGAAGAAAGTCCCTTCCTGCAGCTTTTGAAACAGACCAGAGTTCCTGAAGATGCGAGCGTCATGTACCTTACCTGGCCATCCCACGCTGATGTTGGTGAAACGTCCCTTGTGATCCACCAGTGCTTGCAGCACCATTGAAAAGTACCCCTTGCGGTTTATGTACTTGCCGGCTTGGTGCTCCAGTGCCAAGATAGGGATATGGGTTCCGTCTAAGGCCGCACCACAGTTAAGGAATCCCATTGCAGCAAAGCCATCCACTATGACCTGCACATTTCCCAGGGTCACTACCCTTGATATCAGCAGATCTTTGATTGTGTTGGCTACTTGCATCACAGCAGCCCCCACAGTAGATTTGCCCACTCCAAATTGATTCCCGACTGACCGGTAGCTGTCTGGCATTGCAAGCGTCCACAGGGCTATTGCCACTCGCTTCTCAACTGTGAGGACTGTTCTCATCTTGGTATTCTTGCGCCTCAGGGCAGGGGAAAGCAAGTCACAAAGTTCCATGAAAGTGCCCTTACGCATGCGAAAGTTTTGCAGCCACTGGGAATCATCCCAGACCAGCAACACTATGCGGTCCCACCAGTCTGTGCTTGTTTCCTGAGCCCAGAATCAGCGTTCCACCGCATGAACCTGCCCCATTAGCACCATGATGCCCACACTGCCAGGGCCCGTGCTTTGAGAGAAGTCTGTGTCCATGTCCTCATTGCTGACGACGCCTACTCGCCCAGTTTCACTTTGCCAGGTTCTGGTGCTGCATATACTGCTGGATAATGCGTGTGGTGTTTAATGTGCTGCTAATTGCCAAAGTGATCTGAGCGGGCTCCATGTTTGCCGTGGTATGGCATCTGCACAGAAAAAAAGGCACGGAACGATTGTCTGCCATTGCGCTGACGGAGGGAGGAGTGACTGACGACATGGCTTACAGGGTTGGCTTACAGGGAATTAAAATCAACAAAGGGGGTGGCTTTGCCAGAAACAGAATGGCCCCCTCAAGGATAGAATTGAAAACCTCAAGGATAGAACTCAAAACTGGGTTTAGCAGGCTGTTGATTTCACAGAGGGAGGGAGGAGAAAATGAATACAAAACAAATCTGGTCTATTTCTTGTTTTGATCCACTTCATCTATCTTTATACATCTTGCTGGCAGCAGACCATGCAGTACGACCACTAGCCATCATCATCTCCTGGGTGCTCGGCAGAAGACGGTGCAGTGTGACTGCTGGCCATCATCTTCTGCTGGCTGCTGATTAAAAGACTTCCGGTAGGACTCAATTGCCATGAGACGAAACTTAAAAGGGAAATGACCTGGCTGAGTCACTCCCATGTTTGCCCAGGCGCCCCTGACCTCATCGAGGTCGGTTAAAAGAGCACCCTAGACTATGTCAATGACGGCTACCAGTCATACTGCACTGTCTGCTGCCAAAAGGCAATAAACTGCTGCTGTGTAGCAATGCAGTACCGCATCTGCCAGCACCCAGGAGACATACGGTGACGGTTAGCTGAGCGGGCTCCATGACGTCTGCACAGGTAACTCAAGAAAAAAGGCACAAAACGATTGTCTGCCCTTGCTTTCATGGAAGGAGGGAAGGTAGGGGGGCCTGACGATATGTACCCAGAACCACCCGCGACAATGTTTTAGCCTCATCAGGCACTGGAATTTCTACCCAGAATTCAAATGGGCGGCGGAGACTGCGGGAACTGTGGGATAGCTACCCACAGTGCAACACTCCGGAAGTCGACGGTTGCCTCGGTACTGTGGACACACTCCGCCGACTACATGCACTTAGAGCATTTGAGTGGGGACACACAATTGACTATATAAAAACGCTTTCTACAAGACTGACTTCTATAAATTCGACCTAATTTCGTAGTGCAGACATACCCTAAGAGATGCTTAAGATGTGGTTTGATCATAGTCTATAAGCACCTCCATGAGGAAGAGATTTCTGAAAGTAGACGATTCTTTAATCTAGCCGAAAAAGGCATTATGAGAGGCAGTGGTTGAAAGATGGAGCTAGACAAATTCAGACTAGAGATAAGGTGCACACTTTTAACAGTGCAGGTAATTAATTATTGGAACAAATTACCTAGAGAGGGGGTAGATTCTCTGTCACTGGAAGTCTAAGCCAAGAATGAATGTCTTTCCAAAAGATATGCTCTAACTCAACAGATATTATGGGCCCTGATGCAGAAATTTTGGGTGAGGTTGTATGGTCTGTGTTACAGAGAGGGCTATCTTAGATCATAATGGTCCTTTCTGGCCTTGAAATCTGTGAATGGATGAACTGGTTTGGCTAAACTAAGGAGCTGTCTCAAAATGTCTAAAAAAATGGGTGGAGGTTCAGAAAAGTTTAGTTAAACGCTGTCCAGTAGTTTTCACGTCCACGTGGCCTGGGTATTATCTGGAAATGGCCAGGGCTAGAGAAGCCATCTTAGAGCAAAAAAGGCTGCTCTTGAGGTATTTTCAGCTCTGCTGGGAGCAGGAAGTGCTGGGCACCTTTTGGGAAAGTCTCTTCCTGCCAAGATTTGCCATCAAAGACCAGCTATTAAAACAGAACCTTTGAAACCTACTGAAGTTTGCCTTTCCCTAGAGACCTCTCCTCTACTCATGATCCGGCGAGACAGCTGCTCTCATTGAAGATACTGTCAGTATTAGGCCCAGAGTGATATTTTTAGGAGTAAGAAGCTGAACATTCTCAGCAGGGATTCCTCCACTGTGGATTTGGGAACAACCTGCTGGGGGTGATCAGGATGAGCCCAAACCAGAATGCTTTCTGGGTATGATGGGGTGTCCATGGTCCTGCTGGAGGCCCTGTGGTCCTATCACATCCTGCCTCAAACTGCAGAACTGAAATTAATTTGCAAACTTGACACCATCAAATTAGGCCTGCATAAAGACTGGGAGTGGCTGGGTCCCTACAATTTTTCCCCCCTCTGTTAATATTTACATCCACCCTAATTGAATTGTCTCGTTAGCACTGACCCCCCACTTGGTAAGGCAACTCCCATCTTTTCATGTGCTGTGTATTTATACCTGCCTACTGTATTTTCCACTCCATGCATCTGATGAAGTGGGTTACAGCCCATGAAAGCTTATGACCAAATAATTTTTTTAGTCTCTAAGGTGCCACAAGGACTCCTTGTTATTTTTCTTGTTGAACAGCAACTCTGCACAAAGATTCAGGGAAATTAATGCTTTATCCACTTGAACTACAGGGGGCAATTTTAGGAAGGCAGCATGCAATTACCCCATATCTGTAACATGTACAATAGTCGTCAAGTTCCAAAAATTCAGATCATCCCCACAAAGGGTGAGTTCGGATCTGTTGCAGAATAATAATAATCTTGCTATGCTTTACTTTAAATGCCTGAATTAAAAACCATGGTTCCAAGTGATATGACAAAGAAAATATTGCATGGCTAGTTTGACCAGATTTTTAAAATAAAAAAAAGAATCTTTGATAAATATGATGGGCTGTACTGGGCCTTCAGTTTTTAAGTCAAACTCTCCCCTGAAATCCGTGAGGGAAATCAGCATAAAAACTGATGGTGTGATCTAGCTGTTTGATACTGACATCTTTTTTTAAAAAAAAAAAGAATCCACATCTTGGCAATGTTGTAGCCAAAAGCTCCAGGCTTTATTTTGGATGCAATGAGATTTCAATGTTTGGGTATTTTTTTTTGGCCTGTGTTGGTGCTGTCCCTGAACTCAGCACCTCGCCCTGTCAGGTTTACAACACTTCCTCTTGAGAGTGAAGCTGTCACATGGACACATCTTTTGTTCTGGGTCTGGCTGACATCTGGAATGGAGTCATCAGCCAGGGAGATCAAAACATAGTCTGGCCAGCACTGATATAATTTCTACCCCATATTGACTAGTGCGGCCAGAATTATCTATTGTATGTGAGTGTATGTGAGTACATGTAGACAGTTAATGAATATAAAGATCACCATTTACGGCCACTTATGAATATGTAATATTGTCTTGTTCCTAAGTTTGCGGGACCAAAAAAGTTGTTGTTGTGCACCAGAAATGGCTTTTTCCTCTTTACACAGCTCTTGACAAATAACATTAATTCAATCAGGAAAAAATCTGGCCCTCCCTCATCTTACCATTTAGGATACTCCAAATATGAATATAGGGCCAAATTATCTCAAATACACCAAGTACAGCCCCATTGAGAAGTCCTATTGTTTGCATCCCTCAAGATATTACAGAGGAGAAATGTCCCTGAAACCCATAAAATGTGGTTGGGTATCTTTTTTTAAAGCAGTGTAATACACTGGCTGAGTGAATGTGACCATGTCTGCCTGAAGTGGCTCACCCCAGTGACAATAACAAGCCAGATTTCTCAAGTGCGTCTGCTTGTGCAGTGGAAGGAGTTAGTTGCAGCTGACTGATGGCCCCAGTGCAGAGCTGCAAAGGAGTGCCATGCCCTTCCCTTTCCCCAACATGCTGTCTTCCGCCCCTTCTTCTGCGGGGGGGGGGGGGGGGGAAGGGGGCAGTATCTGATGCAGGAAGTGACTATGCCATGCCAGCTTTCTCTTAGCAGAGAGTTCTCTTACACAAAGGAAATTCTCTGCTGGGTATCTCCAGCCACTTTGTAGTACAAAATGGACTTAGACTGAAAGTTCCAGCCCAGAGAACAGCAGCTGCACACAGCTGAAGCAATTCCTCTTAGTTCAAATGGCAGGAGCTTGAATTCTTGGTACTAAACTCCTGGGATTGGTCACCACTGGCGACTGTGGTGTCTCAGTGTATGAAGTCATGGATTATTACACTAGGAAGTGAAATAAACACAACACAAAAACCTCATTCATGTAACAGGCAAAATCTCCTCTCAGCTACTCTGGGAGAGTAATTTCAATGGAATTCCACCAGGGTAAATAAGAGACAAATTTAGCCCACTGAGTCATAAATGGTTGCTCCTCCCTTGCTCACAATAATCTTGGTTACTATTTCTGTGCCTCACCATATATCCCAGGGTTACAGGAGTGCTGCTGGAGGTGCCATCTTTTCTTGGAGATGTAAGCCACAGCTCATTAAAGATGCTGATACCACAGGGTTTGAGATTCAGCAAACTCTGAAAGCTATTTTGGGGTTACCAGGCCTCGTGTCAACAGTTCCACTTTGTCAGCCTTCTTTGGCCTGTAATTTAAATCCATGTTGGTTTGGGATTTTTAAAAGCGTGGTTTGGTTGATCAAAAAAAGGGTTTTTCAAGATAGAGGACTGCCTGTGTTATGTATTAGGGACTGAAGAGTCTTCCAAAGCAAGGCTGGCATGAGGAGGTGCCCCAGATGCAGTGCCTGCTTTTTCTTTGTGTTTATTTTCCCCCCAGTTTTTTTTCCACTGGCTCTTCTCTCTCTGCTCCTTTTTCAGTCTCTCTTAAACAGAACTCAAACCCAACATTATCTGAGTCAAACTGCCTGACCTATTCTATTTAAACTTGGTTCAAAATAAACATCAGGTTGGCCCCAGCCCTTGTTTAAAGCTCTCATGATATTTTTCACAGGAATAGAGGGGATTAGCCCCAGTGTCTTCACTATATGCTGGTTTGGCTATGACTGGGTAGTGTTGATGTGAGGTGTTAATCAGCTGTCACACACCACCCCTCAGATATGGCTGAAGCTATTTCTATACACATCAGCTATGGAAAATACTTTGGGATCATGTGGAGATAATAATAGTTCCTAGTGCTTTTGACCAGGAGAGCTCAAAGGCTTTACAAAGTCTATTTTACCGCTGGGGAAACTGAGGCACAAAGAGGTAATATGACTTGCTCAAGGTCACCCAACAAGCCAGTGGCAGAGCTCAGAACAGAACCCTGATTTCCTGAGTCTAAGTCCAGTGTGTCTAACCAGCAGGTCTGAGGATCACACATCCTTCTCCCTGCCCCTCAAGACAAGCTATTCGTGAGGGACACAATCTAAGAGGGTGAGGTACTTTAATATGTGAATTTCTATAGTACCCAAACTATTATTCTTTTTTAAATTTTCCCTCAACATCTAATGTTTGGGCTTTCTAATGTCTGAATTTTTCAAACAACAACATTCTTTGAATGTGCTTCCCCTATTTACCCATCCTCCATTTTAATTACATGTTAGTAATTTTTTTTTGGTCTGGGAATTCATTATAATGTTCACAGAGGGCTTTGATGGTGAAATATGTAAAGTATGACTATAAACAAAGATATTACACACACATGCTCGCCTCAAGATTCACTACTGGTCCGTGGACAACATTCAAACCCTTTAGGGTCCTGATTCAGCAAAGCACGCAACTGCCTTTGACTTACAGTTAAGCATATACATACATGCTTTGCTGAATTGATTCCTAAGCTGAATGAGAACTAAGAAAATCCCTGTCCCCTTGTCAATTTAAAGCTTGAAACTTTAGCCAGTGTTATCATCTACAAATCTGAGGAGTGGGAGTAGGAAATAGGATTACATGCAGATAATAAATTGCTCTTTTGGTCAAACTGAGGCCCACAGTGTTTCAGTGAGAGGAAGTCTGTAGCAGGACTGGTAATTGAACTCAAATCGTCTGAGGCCTCAGCCTGTGCCTTAACCACAAGACACTCCTTCCTCAAAGATAAAAATCTCACTGAGAATTCATTCTTATAACAATAAGCAATATAAACTTTACATAGTTTTGTATACAGATTTTTTTCAAATAAATGTATGTTAAAGATGAATATTACCAATATTGATTTTGCTTGCTTATCTTCATGGTTGAAAATCAATCATACAGAGAGAGATTGAAACCCTGGCCCTATTGATGTCAATGGCAAAACTCCTATTGACTTCAGTGGGATCAGGTTTTCACCTTGTGTGTATACATAATATTATATAATTAAGATTAACACTGTAGAGGGACCATATTTTTCCAAACATTAAAGAAAAGGGGAAAGAAGAAAAAAAGAGAGAAAGAAGTAAGACAGAGAGACAGAGTTAAGATATTATGTAAGAGATCCCAGGTGAAATAATTGGGAAAGAAGAAAAAAAGAGAGAAAGAAGTAAGACAGAGAGACAGAGTTAAGATATTATGTAAGAGATCCCAGGTGAAATAATTGGGAAAGAAGAAAAAAAGAGAGAAAGAAGTAAGACAGAGAGACAGAGTTAAGATATTATGTAAGAGATCCCAGGTGAAATAATTGATCCAAGTTTTCATGCCTGGATGCTGTTACTTTTACCATCACTATTATAGTAAGATTCTGCTTTCATCCACTAAGGGGAGGTGAGCTGGGATTTTTCCAGTAGCAATAGAACTTTTACCACACAAAATACCAGACCTGTTAATGCTGCTTTACTTAGGGAGTCAACAGGAGTCCAAATCCAGCCTCGGTAGGTACAACTTAGCCAACTATGAAATAGGAAATTTAAGGAAAGAGTGTGGACTGCAGACCTCTGTCCAGAAAGAAGAAGTTATACTGCGGTATCAGAGAATATGGGAGAGCATAATCATTGAGCAAAATGACAGAATTTGGGCATGTTAAGTCTTGCGGGTGTCTAATGGTCGTTGTTAAGCTAAGGAAGTCCAGCTTACCCCATTGGATGCATCACTTGTGAATTTGGCCCAATATGTGTGCCATCATCGGAATTGGCTTAGACTAGTAGTTCATCTCATTTGGTATCCTATCTCTAACAATGGCCAATATCAGATGGCTCAGGGCACGTCTACACTATGATAAAAAACTCCTGACACTGAGTCTCAAAGTCTGCGTCAGCTGACTAGGGCTTGCAGGGCTTGGGGTGCAGGGCTAAAAGTAGCAGTGTAGACATTTGGCCTCCAGCTGGAGCCTGGGTTCCGAGACCCTCCCACCTTGCAGGGTCTCAGAGCTAGGGTATCAGTCCAAGACTGAACAATCTATGTTGCAATTTTATAGCTCCTCAACCTGAACTCTGCAAGGTCAAGTCAGCTGACCCAGGCCAGCTGTGGCCAGGCTATGGGTCTTTTATTGCAGTGTAGATATACCCTCAGAGGAAGGGTCACAAAGCCCTACAGGAGGCAGTTATGGAATAACCTGCACACAGGGAATGTTCCTTGCAAACACCCCCATTAGTTACAGTTTGGTTTATACAATGAAGCATGAGGATATATACGCCTTCCAAAACTCTTAATCCATTGTAACTTTGCAGGATCCAAAACAAATGCCCAAATACCAACCTCCTTGAATTTCTTTTCCAGTGACTCCATTCTCCACATCCTAATTTGTGGTAAATGAGCTACACCTGGCAAAAAAAGGAAACAATATCTTAAATATTTCTTTTAACCATCTTAAGGATCAGATCCACTGGAATCAAGCTAAAGAAAATACTGAAGGTATGAGATCGCTTCCCATGCTGAGGACACAGTTTATTTTCATTTATTTGTAATATGACATTTTTCCCACTTGTTTTGGAGGAGTACATATAAAATCAAATATTTTATCAAGTATGGTTTTAATTCAAGAGCCATTCTCTAAAAACACAGTTCTTCTAGCTAAAAGTGTAAATCAGTTCATAATAGATTGCAATAGACTGAAGACTTTCTACTTCAGATTAACAATTTCATATCCATTAGTTAATGTATGTCATTAACCTTAAAAATTATCTACAAAACTCTCTATTCTATTATTATTTATATTCCAATAGCACTGAGAGGCTACATCTATTGTGCTAGGCGCTGTTCATGCATCTAGCAAGAGAGAGTCATTGTTGCAAAGAACTAACAATCTAAACAGACAAGACAGACAAAGGGTGGGAGAAATGAAATACCCTCGGCCCCCTTTTACAGATGCGGGACTGAGACATAGCAGAATTAAACAACTTGCCCAATATCACACAGGATGTCTGTGGCAGAGCTAGGTCTATAGCATAGTCTAGTGCCTTAACCACAAACCCAGCCTTCCTCTTTCTCTGAAAGGGTATATACATTTTTCAGTCACACTTTATGTGAAGATTCCATTTATAAATAGTTTATAAAGGGTTAATAAATGATGAAAAATAAATGGTTACTCAATTTTCATACATGTTTTTTGAGGCCAATAGTTCCCAAGGTTGCTTACAACCATGGCCTATAACTATCTATAACGTCGTTTACGCATATGCTATTAATAGTTTATCAAACCTTTATCAACCATTTATAAATGGAGCCTTACAGTGTGACCAGTTTTTCTTCGTTATTTTGAATAGCTTCCGAAACAAGTTCTAAAGATGCAACACCCTTTATACAGCTAGGGAAACTAAGTCACAGGCAAATGGCTTTGTCTCAGGCCATGCCGCAAGTCTGGAGCAGAGTTGGGAACATAATTTAGGAGTCCTGATACTCAATTTCCTTCTCCCTCTCAATAATATCAAAACCTAATCCAGAAAACACAAACACAACATAGATCACATGTTAACAAGGGGAACAAACTTACACTCTGATCCTGAATTCGGATCTCTAGTGCAGATACCTATGGCCATACAGAGTCTCACTGATATCAATGGGATGCTGCACAGGTGCAGGGATGCACATTAATGGATCTTATTTGAGGCTTGGAGTCTATATATCATGAATCTGGTTCTTTCTTGTCAGTTCTTGATATCATGTCCTATTATATCCTCAGTCCTATTCCTAGTTCAGTGTCTATTGATCTGGTCTTCACTTGCCCTAAATCCAGCCACTGGAAGTACATCACTATTTCTGATATAACCTCACGTTACTTATTAAGGATCTGGGTTTTTTTAATGGAGGTTGATTTTTTACTTAATATAATAATAAGAATTGTATTGTGGTGGGATCTAGGAGCTCATTGTGCTTGGTGCTGTACAAACACTACTGTAGTGGCCAAAAATGTCTAACGTTTGTATGACTAATATCTGCATATCATCATATACAGCAGAGAATGGGCTATAAAATGACAAGAACTGATCGGAATGGAAAAAGTAACAGCAGGTTGGAAGACCAACCTGAGCTATTTATAGGGATGGACTTCACTTATTTTGAGAAGAGGAACACAAATGATTAAGGAGTTGGGGGACTGATTTATGAGGAGAGATTAAAGGAACTAAATACGTTTAGCTTGGGCAAAAGACAACTAAGAGGGAGATGTAGTCTCAAAGCCAAAGAGGTAGAGGAATTTTTAGAGGAATTTTAAGGGGTAACGGGATCAGACTGAACAAAGGTAAACTTAGGCTGACTATTCTGAGATCTTTCCTAGTAGTGTGTAAGCAGAGTCAGGATGAGCTCCACCCTGACATCTGGTGGTGAGGTGTGGCAAGTTGTGGAAAAGAACTTCAGGGGCCGATCTCATTTGCATAGGCACATCCACCCCGCCTAGAATGAGGCCATAACTGCCCAAATGGTCACTTTGGCTGTTGTGGGCTCCCCAGTGTCTCTGTTATTGGGGCACGAAGAATAAATTGTTATTACCCTGATTATAGGAACTGTGCTTAGAACTGTACTTGGCCTTTTGTTATGATGGAGGGACTCATCATCAACTAAGTAGCACTTGCTAGGCAAGGGACATGGGTTCCAAAACTCTGTGAATGGAGAGAGGCTTGAGACAGGTATTAGTACCTGGTGGTGTGGGCCCCTTTGTGAGGGCCTGAAACACCAATTGCACCTCTGTCTCTCTCCATTGTGGAATGTCAGAGCTAATTTTGGGTGTATTAAGAGTTTTGCTACAGGTACTGTGCTGAATTCACTTTGGCCTTATGGTGCACCAGCACTAAGGCTCCCACTACTATGAGCTGAAATCACTGAGCACTGTGTCAAGTAGTGGGGAGCCAGAATATCTAGAGTGCAGTGGTGCTGTTTGTGGATAGGCTGGCGGAGCGTTCGTGAGATGGCGAGGCGAGCTGTGCAGAGTGGAGCCCTGTGGGGCAGTCAGCTTCAGGTTACATAAGGTGCCCCTTACCTCTTTCCCCACGCACAGGAACATTTTAGCCAGATTGGGGAGTAACACGCTGCAGATGAACTTTTGAACTCTGGGGCTGGACTTTTTGGACTTTGGGTGATTTGTGGATTGCTGGACTCAAGAGACGTTTGGGTTCTGGGACTCAAGAACCCGAGGGAAAGGATGTGGCCCAATTTGTTGGGGTGGGTCTTTGCTCATGGTTTGGTTAATGAACACTAGTTGTGGTGTTTCCCCAATTTAATGCTGATGTCGTTTACCTCATGTTATTAAAGATTCTCTGCTACACCGAGACTCTGTGCTTGCGAGAGGGGAAGTGTTGCCTCTTTGAGGCGCCCAGGGGGTGTGTAAGATTTTCCCAGGTCACTGGGTGGGGGCTCGAGCCAGTTTTTCATTTGCTTTGATGAGAGGGAACCCCTGTGTACTGAACCTGGTCCTTGCTGCTATCAACTTGGCCTGGCAGAAGGATTACAAGTGCGATGTGTTAAACCTGTGCAGTAGCATCCCAAGGGAAATGATGGAATTCCTTTTGTCTGAATTATTTAAAAATGGACAGGGAAAAGCACTAGAGAATATTGTGTTAGTGGGGGATGTGAACTAGATGACCTAATAGGCCTTTTCCATCCGTGATTCTCTTATTTCATTCCTTGAAGTATCAGATACATACATTCCATACAGAGCTTAGAAGGAATAAATGAAAATAGAGAGACCAGACCCACGCTGTTGAAAGTGTGTTTCTACTCTAAGTAAAATATGATCCCTTTCTTACTCAAGAGATCTGCTCCCTGTAAGAATCAGAGTTAGAGCTGCTGATTGTCATGACTAAGATACATTATTCTTTCCTCCTGGTTGCCCCGCAGAGCTAGCACAACCCCAAGAGATGGAGCTGGATTCTACTTTCACTCATGCATCATGACAGGATTTGTTAACTAAACTACTAATGCAATCTTGAAATGTACCTCCTCCCCAAAAACCATTATATCTGCCAACCTCATTGTTTCCCATGAGGCATCACAGCATCAGACAGACTCGGAAGACAATTGGTAGTTATAAGGTAGAGCCAAATCTGCCCTACAGGGTCTATAGTTCTGTTGTTAGTACTGTGTGAGATGGAAGGACACCAGCTTGACTCTCAGATCCCAGGGTGATGTTGCAGGGCTAGCAGTTAGAAAGACAGCTTTTAACTTTTAAAATGAGCACATTTTGATCTGGAGTCATTGAGACATGATAAACATGGGATCTGTTTTTACAAAATCACTTTGAGTGTAACTGCATGAACATAACCCCCAACTGGGACCAATGGGACTAATCAGGTGCTATAAATTAGGCCCATGCCAGAATACCTTGCCAAATCACGGCCATAATCTGAAATATAAAACCCAAGTGTGGATACAGCCTCAGAGTCATTGCCCCAATTCTCATTTACATGAAGGTACCCACCTTAAAGCCATTTCACACTGCCAGAGCAGTATGGAGTGGCCTTGGACTAAAAGAATATCAGGCCTTTTGTGTCTAGAATCCTCCAGTTCCAGAATTCATCTATTCTCCAAGCACACATTCCAGCCAAATATTTATAACGTCAAATACAAATAGGAGGATTCTCAGCTGCTGACTCTGTTTAGTTTGTTAATAGTCCTTTCTAGTTCATCTATCCTTTGGCTGAGTTTCTACCATGTCTTCTTCCATCAAATTCAACAGAAAATGCTCTCAAGTCCATTTATTCTTAAGTTAAATAAGCTTTTAAAAAAAAGGTAGAAAGCTTGAACTCAAACCAGTTTGAGTGAACGAGTGGACAAAAGATTGACATATTATAATATATAACAACCGTAACTTGTTATCAAAAGTTACATTTTCATTAAACATAACTGTTTTGCAACGCCATCTAGTGACACATGTGGATGCCTATCAAAATCCAACTTTCAAAGCCTTCCCAATAACTATTTCATCACATTGAATTGAACTGCAAAAATATATGCAACAAAAATTGTCCTTGCACATGCACTGATTTAGCTGCATTGACAGTTACACCAATGAACATGAGAGGAGAATTTGGTCCATAATTTACTTTACACTGTCTATGTTGTTTGTTCAATTTTTTTTTTGTTCTTTACTTAGATTCTACAGTGAAATTAGGCTGGTCAATTTAATTATCCATTTCCTGGCAGTTTCAATATCTGACTTCCATGTTTAACCCCTCTCCCTGTTTGAGATTTCAGTACTATAGGGGAGTGTTCACATTATTTAAAAAAGAATTTAACTGACAGTAAAATAACATGAAAATATTTCTATTCGGATCCCCAACCAATGTTAGGGTATCAATTATATTGATAGTCTCCCTTTAAGATAAAATTAAAATAAGCTTCCACTGGAAAAAATAATATTTTTTTAAAAAATAATAATAAAAAAAAACCTTCCCTACCCGAAGCCATGTTAAAATAAGGGCCTTACTTAAACAGTTGCTCAGAGATACTTCTGCCATTTGACAAGCCTAATGCAAAACAAACATCTGAGTTACATAAACCACTGGGGAATAAAAGGGAGCGGGGGTGAGGTAGACTGACAGAAAAGCCAATTGTTCTCCCTCCTATTTCTAGCTGCCCTGCCAGAAACAAATCAGATACACAAGGCCTTTTGGTTTTTTAATATTTGGGAGTTTTGAACTATTGTTCTTTAAACTTTTCATTTTCTAGCACTGACACTTTTTTTTCTGGAGTTGTACATTTTTTAAAAACAAAGCTAACGAAAACCGCATGTCTGAAAAAAATGTAGTATTTCTGAACAGCGACAGCTACAAAGCCCTTCATATCCTGCGGCAAGATTGTAACTTAACTCCCATCCCTTGCATATTCTGTTCTATTTCCCCACTTCTCTATTGTCTTCTGTACCCTGGACACAAGATTTATTTTGCATGGATATAGTGGTCAGCCCATCCTCCACTGCCCCTTCCAAGAGACTCAGGGTATTTTACAGAGCAAACATTTGTTGTTGTGGTTTTTTTAAGACAGCATCAAACATAAACGCTGAAAACATTCCCTTAATCTGAAACAGACCTGGTTTTTCCAAATTCCAGTCACAAACTGGTTCTTCAACTGTGGGAGATAATTATTAAGGGATATGTTCTCTCATCAGCTGCATCCAAGGGGCTGACTCCAACAAAAGCTGCATGCACTCATCTGACTGAAGGATGTGCCCTACAACCTCTCACTCCAAAAGACTGGAGCCACCACAAAAAATTAGCACATTCAGACCAGATGGATTCTCCATCACCAGCAGTCTTTGTATTGAGACAGAATGGCTTTTTAAAAGATGTGCTCTGGCTCAAACAGAAGTGATGGGCCTGATGCAGAGATTACTGGGTGAGGTTCTGTGGCCTATATTGTGCAAGAGGTCAGATGATCAGAATGGTGCCTTCTGGCCTAAAAATCTATTTATCTACTCTATGAAAATATCAGTAAATGACTCTAATACCAGGATCCCACAAACTCTTAGGCCTTGGTAACTGAAGTTCCCACTGAAATCAATGGAATTACTTAGGACTGCAGGATGGGACTTTCAGTTGTCACATATTTATTTACCTGTCTATGAACAGTATGTGTGGATGCATGTGTAGCTATGCACATGCGAGCTTTGGACCTGATCTTGCAGTTGACGACTGAACGGCTGTGCCTATGCAGAGCCAGTCAGTGGGGCTACGTGCCAATGCAGGGGTCTGCCCACACACTGTACATTGCAGGATTGGACCTTCAAAGAGCTCAGCCCCTGTTAAGTGCATTCAGTGGAGTATTTGGATTTTTGGAAATTCCCAGTGGCTAGGACTAGAGCTGGTCAAACAACAGGGGTTTTTTTCATGAGAATTTTTGTAAAAAATGTATTTGTTTTTTGGTCAAAATTTTTCTAAATTTGACATTTTTTGACCTGCTCTATTCAGGTCAGAATATGACCTATATTGTTAGCAGTTTGGGTCTATAAACCTTTTTTTTCCATTTCACCTACAAGAAACCATAAATTCATCCATGCTAGCACATCCCAGCAATGATAATACTTAGCCACATCCATGACATTTTCCATCAGAGATCTCAAGCACAATTTATGCCTCACGACAAGCCCCATTACCTGCAGTTTACCAATAGAGAGAGGGGAGCACAGAGACATTCAGTCGCTTGATCTGTGGCTCTTTCTATTATCTTTGTGGGACTAGAACCCAGGATTCCCAGTCCCATTCCTGTGCTCTAGACACCAGACACTATTCCATTCCAGCAGCCTTAAAAGTGGATTCCACTTTGAATGATTCTTTTGTCAACCAAAATAAAATGCTTTTTCAAAGAACTATGCAGAAGGCAACAAAAAACCTCAACAGGAATTCTGCAAATATACAGTGGGATTTGCATGCATTCTTGACCACTACTTGTTGAAATACAGCCCTAAGGATATAACATAATTTCCTTCTTTTCTAATCTTAATTTGAATGGTTTATGAATGCACAAAATCTCCAGTTAATAAAAACAGCCAACCTTAGGAAATGACATATTTTGTTCCATTTTATATACAATTATTTCTAAAAATGTATTATTTCTGTCACTATTACTGGGTCTCCCACCCAATATTATAATACATCTAGTTTGTGTTTTTCTGAGCAACCACTGCTAGGCCTCCCATTCATGCAGGTCTCGCTTCCCAACAGAATAAATATGACATTAGCTGCTAGATTTCTCATAGAAGAGACAGCAAAGGTCAGTCCCAAAATAACCTGCTCCCATTTAGCTGAGAGCACTGCACAGAGGAACAATGACTATGGAAAGCTTATGTCAGGGACGGTTTGCAGAGTTCAGCAAAACTGGCAGGAAGCCACATGTGAAACGGAAAAACAAAGAGAGCAAAGCACTAAGAACACACTGAGAAGGCGATGGGGAGTACAGAGGGCAAGCTTCAAAGCTAGCAAGAGCCACTTCTAGGCTTGTACCAGCAGGGTAGGTTCAGGCAATGCTGTCAAGCCTACAGCTGCTAGGGCCCACTGGCTCGTGGGGTCCCAACCCCGCCAGGCATAGGCTGAAAAGCTAGTGTGATGTTCATATTTCTTGCCCTAGTTCCACGTGGTATGGAGTACAAAGTTATTTTATGTTGGCTGACAGCTCAGCATGGGGGAGGGAAGGATACTAACACAGCCCCCTTAGAGAATCAGAGCCTCTTCCCCTTAATCATGGCTGGGGAGCATGCACCCTCCTACTGTAGGAACAGGAGCCCCATATCCACAGTTACTGTCACTCTCTCTATGTATACACATCCACTCCTGGTTATGTTACCTATGCCTCCCCATGGGACCGAACACCTGTCCATATCAACATACAATGGGAAATGGAAGCCTGGCATGTTCTCTTGGTGACCCCATTGCTGCTTGTACCACTGCCTCTGGTCTTCTCTCTGCCATTTGAAGAAGAATCACTACATCAGATACGTTGGTTTTAAAACAGGAAAGTAAAAGCTCCCCTTTAATCTGAAGGGAAACAACCTTCTCTGCTTGTGTCTGTCCAAGACTCATCTCACTATTGCTCCTCTTGTCTATTCCAGTGTCAATTTCATAGTGGCAACAATCCACCCAGAGCACCTGCAGTCACAGCACCACTAACTTTCCTGAGATTTCTGACAGTCCTGAGGGCATGAATAATCTGAGCCTCAGGGTCAAAAGCCTGAGCCGCACCTGCTGGCAAAGTATACAATTTGGGGGAAAGAAGGAAACATTTGCACACTGGATCATTTGCACACTGGACTTGCACACTGGATCATTTGTACGCTTGCTCAATCCAGGGGTTTCAGAGGGAGCCCCAGTCTTGCTTGACCCAGCCTTGCAAATTGGATTAATACAAAAAGCTTGTGCACATTTTTCTCATTTGTTCCCTACACAGAAACCTTGGCTATATTAAAACCAATTATTACAATCAATGGTCAAGTTTACAAAAAGGCTAGTGATTTTGGGTGCCTTAGTATTTAATTGCCAGACTTGAAATACCTTAAAGGAGCCTAATTTGCCAAGAGAGGGTGGATGGGGGTGTGGCCAGCACTTTCTGAAAAATCAGGGCTCCTTAAGGCATCTCAGACTGGCCACCCAAAACTGCTAGTGGCCTTTGAAAATCTTGGCCAATAGGCCTAGCATCAAGCTGGTGTATGGGTGCAGTAACTCACAGGAGGATATGTTTATTTAGCAGGTCTGCAAGCAGCTATCTCAATGTTCTAAGCCATTCCCAACAGCTGCTTAATGGGGTCAGTGGCCTCAGCTTTTGTCCTCTTAGAATCTGAGGCCCTTTGCTGCAGGACCCTCCACTGCCCCACACGTGACATGCCCCTACCCTCACAATCCTTACCCAGCCAAATCCCCATTCCTCACGTACTACATAGAAAAATCTCCCTGGTTTTCATCTGAACTGATACCAGAAAGCATTTTCTTAAACCTGTAGAGCCAGATTCCCCCCTGCCTTGCACCTTGCACGGTTATTTACACTTCTGCAAGATGGGTCTAAGACACTACCACTCTGATCTGGTAGCATGTTACATCCACCACACAGAGTACAAGGCAGTAGAGAATCTGGCCTATATAACTTCCAAATGGTGTATCACAAGTATTACCTTTCACACTAATTGTCTGTTTGCTTGTGCTCTCCTGACAGATTGTTATAACTAGCAGTGTCTCTCATTTCACACTTGGGATATGTCTACACTTCAAGCAAAGGTCTGATTGCAGAGCAGGCTGGCGTACTTGCACCAGCTTTAATCTAGCTAGCATGGGTAACAATAGTAGCGAAGAAGTGACAGCACAGATTTTAGAACAGGCTAGCAAGCCGAGTATGTACCCAGGCTCCCTGGGGGCAGGGCAGGGACCGTCTTTTTGTTCTGGGTTGGTACAGCACATAGCACAATGCGGCCTAGATATCACTGCAATGCAAATAAATAATAATAACTACAGGACTACCCTGAAGCCTGACTCATCTAACTTTACCTGCTAAAGTGCATGTCCCACAACTGATACCAAATATGTTTTTACGTAGAAGAATGTAGTTGCCACTTCAACAGTTTTCCCTGGATAATGTTCAAATTTTGCAGCTTGATTTAAATCACATGGATCAACTCATATCTATGCTTTATCTGGCTACTCAGTTACAATCATGGATTTGACTCAGCCTGAATGTAGGTTCCTCCATCTTGTCATTAACTCATCTTTTCCATATTATCATAGTCTTTGTTTATCTGTTAAGGCCAATGGAATATTTTTGGTGGATGGATGATGAGAATTCCTAATGTATCTGTCAGTGTGGTATTCTCTGTCCAGACATTCTGGGCACTTGAAGACATCTGAGAATTCTCCCAGTTTACATTCCACTCTGCTAGACATTGTGGCATTTACAGGAAATTAACCTCATGATTAAACAAATTGTTCATCTAGTTAGAATGTTTGTAAGTGATGCCCATGTAATCACTGGCAATGTAGCAGCATTCCTTGGTAAACACTCTTCTTAATTCATTGCTCTTCTGTCCTAAAAATATGTCCATACCAAGAAAGCTGCCAAAATGGAACCAGCGCTGATGGAGGTGGCTTTTGGGTTTAGCTACGAATGTCCTTATCATTGATCTTGTCCTGCACTTAATATTTCCCAGTCTTAAGCACTGCTTAAAAATGGATACAATTTTTTTTGAATCGGGCTTCCTTGCAAATCCAATGCACTTGGAGGAAGTAATTGCTTCATCTTTGGTCCTGTCAATTCTGTCACAGCAACAAGAACCTCTATATTTTCTCAGCTCCAAGTGAAGGCGCAGCAAGGAGCATGAAAAAGCATTTCACACAAAGCACACGGGATGCAGCTTCAGGGAACACTTTTGTCAAACTGAAGCCTTGTCCGCATGCATTTTATGCACCAGTTTAACTAATGAGTTGGGAAACTGATTTAGTTAAATCCATGTAGCTCCCTTGTGGGGACCATTTTAAATTGGTTATTTCAAGATAAATTGATATAAGGCATTTTTAATCCAAAAATAAGAGTATCTACACAAAGGGGTCACACAAAAGGGTTTAATTTAGGGACATAGGAATTGTTATAATGGATCAGAGCTGAGATCCATCTAGTCCAGTATCCTGTCTTTGACAGTGGCCAGCACCAGATGCTTCAGAAGAAGGTGTAAGATCCCTACATTAGGCTGATGTGGGATAATCTGTCCCCCACATTAGGGCTGCTCCTGATCTCTGATAGCTAGAGATTGGGTCAGGGACAGTCTCTTACTGTGTCTGTCAGTCAAAGAGTTTACAATTTAAACAGTCAAGAATGGGAGGAAGGGAGTATTATTCCCATTTTGCAGATGAAAAAACGGAGGTGCAATGGGAGTAAGTGACTTGCCCAAGATCACACAGGAGGTCTGGCAGAACTGAGAGCTGAAGTCAGATCTCCTGAGTCTCAGTCCAGTGTTTTAACCACAAGGGCATCTTCCATTTCGGGCATTCCAGTAGTTCTTGGACTAACGTTTGAGGTATTGGACTAGGAATCAGGACTCCTGGATTCTCCTCTCAGCTCTATCTGGCCACCCTACTTATCTGTACACCCTTTAGTTCAGATCATGAGAGATATGGCATAAGAGACACCTGAAAGCTCCTTCAGGATAATGGTGGTTGAAGAAGTGGAAGCATCTGGTAACGCCTGATGGCTGATAGATGATCAAGCCTTTCTGCTGGTTTGATACCTAGGTGAAAAGTTTAGGTATCTCAGATGTTGGATCATTTTGCAGACTACTTCACACGACCCAGACAAATTGGTTTTTCAACATCATGGCTTTATGACTTCGTTGTGGCTTCCAGCCAGCATCCCCTCCACTGAATCCTATTTACAGTAGCACTGTAACACATTACTTAACTCAGGTGTCTGAAGTGAGGCACTCAACTCACTCCATTCTTGTATTTCTTGATCCCCATTGTCTGGTGATTTCACTGACCATCTTTCTCTGCTGGTCCTGTCCCTCTAGTATGAGACTCAAAGGCCTTGATATAGTGAGGCCAATAAACTGCTGGTGGTGTTTAGTGATCTACAAGTGACAAGTGGAAAACACTGGCTAACACAGTCTGCAACAGAGACCTTGGGACTGATCCAAGGTCCACTGAAGTCAGTGGAAAAATTCCCCTTGACTTCAATGGGCATTGCATCAGGGCCCAAATCCTGGAGTCCTTGAACACAAAGTGAGCTTTTTAGTATTGTCATTAATCATCATTTGCACTTTTATAGTGTTTTTCTTTTGTACATCTCAAAGTATTTTGCAAAGTAGTATTAGTCCCATTTTGCAGATGGCAGAAATTCAGGAAGAGAGAGAGGTTGAGTGACTTGTCTGTGGTCAAGAGCAGATGGTAGATCCTCAGCAGACGTTAATTGACATAGCTCCAGTGATTTCAATGGAGTGATCTCAATTTCACTATGGCAGAACTGGAACAAGAAACCAGGGTTGAAACCCGGGCTCCACTGAAGTCAGTGGCAAAATTCTCACTGACTTACTAAGGCCAGGATCTCACCCCATGTGTCTGGCTCCCAGTTCTGTGCTCCAAAGACTAGCTCCCACTGCTTCTCCTGAGGAAAGACTGCAGGATTTAGCCAAAATCAGGTAGTTGTATGTATGCTGTAAAAGACACACTTCTTTAGAGGCTTGTGTGAAATGTATGTGTTGGTGTATTTCTTTTATTAAGATTTATGTGATTTATTTATTTGATTGAAAGTAATTTGGATTTAAACATTCTCCTGTATCTCACTGGAAATCCAAAGACACCAACATTGTAGTAGTGCATGAGAACCAGAAAGCGCAACTGTCTGATCTAGTTTTGTGGTCAAAGATGAGTGACCAGCACCATAAACAAACAAATTTGATGAATGAACATAAGAACATAAGAATGTCCATACTGGGTCAGACCAAAGGTCCATCTAGCCCAGTATCCTGTTTTCCGAAAGTGGCAATGCCAGGTGCCCCAGAGGGAATGAGCAGAACAGGTAACCTGTTCTAGTTCTTTTATCTTATCAACCTTATCTAGTTCTTTTTTGAACCCTGTCATAGTCTTGGCCTGCACAACATCCCCCAGCAAGGAGTTCCAAAAGTGGACTGTGCATTGTGTTAAAAAATACTTCCTTTTGTTTGTTTTAAACCGGCTGTCTATTAAGGAAGTAGCATTATCCACAATTTACAGATGGTGAACTGAGGCACAGAGAGATTAAACAACTTGCCTAAGGTCACACAGGAAGTTTGTGGCAGAGCCAGGGACTGAACCTGGGTCTCCTGAGTCCCTGCTTTAATCACAAAGCCACTTTTCCTTCCTTTCTAAACCTTCCCTGGGACACTGTTGTTCTAGCTTTTTTAAAAAGTAAACTTCCCTATGTTTCAAATAACTACTTAGATTATTAACATTGAAAGAAAGTTGAAAATCTAATTAAGGAAATAGTCTGAAAATCAGCCTTATCGTGATAGCCTCCCTTTATTTGGAACACGTGGTTATTTCACACCAGTCACACACAGACTGGAGAATTGTGGGACACAGGTTGCTATAGATTCCATCTTAGTGAATAGGAGCATGGCCTAGTGGTTTAAAGCAGAAGTCTGGGTGTCAGGAGATCTCCGTTATTTTTCTTTCTACACCATTGGTTCATTGTGTGACAGTGGACAAGTCACCTAAGCTCTTTGTGACTCATGTGAAATGGGATAACACATATCTGCCATACAGGGCCCAGGGCGTTAGGGGTGTGTAAAGTGCCTATATATTCCCAGGTGCAAAGAGCTATGGAAGTGAAAAGCATGATTATTACTACTACCCTTCTTCAGGTTATTCTCCCACTTGTAATTTCCAACTCCACAGTCTTGTTTTTCTAAGATGAAACATTCAGGCCCAGAGAGTGAGGAAGCTCCAGGAGGAGAATGGGGAGATATTTACATGACTTTCTTTAAGACGAGCAAAGGGTGGATGAAGAGAAAGTCTGGGGTGAACATGATGGCTCCCACATGGAAAAGGATGGTGGTTATCTGCTGTTGTGGTGCATATGAGTAGAGGAATAGCAGCAGGTATCTTGTAGCTATCTGTTATATTTCTGTATTGCAGCATTTCATTGTGGGTGAAGCTCACTTCTTCCTCCTGGAGGAGTGGGCTTTTGGCCCTTTGATCTCCATTTAAGCACTACGAGCCAAATGTAGGAATGAGTTTAAGGTGGTGTAATTTATACCTTCTTTTGTATCCTTGGCATGTAAATTACACCAACTTCAGTTATCACTCACTTATTGACAGGTAATTTATACTCCCTTACACATCATTTCAGGAGCTGATCCACTGAGTCTGAACTGGAATAATTTACCAGGTGAGTATCCAGAAGGAGGTGCAAATGACACCAGCATAGGCTCACTTAAACTCACCTCAGATCTTAGCCCTATTTCTAGTCATGAGAGTAGTCAATTCAATGGCTGCAAGGCCATGGACAGTCAGAGACAGGTGACCTTCAAAGGATCTGGAGGTTCATTTAGCTATATCCCAAAGTTTGAGTGCTTTTTTATTTTTAACCTCTTTGATCCAAATTTGAGCTGGAAAACTCATGAGAACAGGCTCCTTCACATAGTTTCCAGCTAACTGCTGATGTGCATGTGGTTGGAATTACCACAGGAAGAACATTTTGTTACTTCTGCTTTAGGCCCAAAGCATCCAGGACAAAACGCATTGAAGAAGGCCCCAGGCTTTTCATAAGCATAAGCCTTCTGACCACCATACCACCTGCTGGGACCTATCCAGTATACTCTTGTAAACTAATGAGGAAGAGCCATAAGCCGTTGTCATTAAACTTCCGTTCTTAGCGGTTCATGCACAAAGCCTGGTTTCTTCCTCCTGTTCCTACAGGATATGACCTACTTCCTGACCACAAGTAATTGTGAAAGTAAGTGAATAAAAACATACACTGTAGCTAGAGACAGGCCTGACTCACCCTCCCAGGGTTGGGATCTGCATTTTCCCAACAGTTGGATATGTTCACACCCAGGATTTTGGTTTGGGCTCACATCTAAATTTGTCACACGTTCTGTGGGGATTGGATAGTTTAGCTTCTGAATCCCATTCCCAAGTCCTCCTTTCAGTGCTGCCCCAGCTCAGCTTTCAACCAGAGACCTGTGTGAAATTGGCTGATCTCAGGCCACTTGCTAGTGTCCAGTTGGTGCTTAGGTACTATAATGTAGGGTCCTGTGATGCAGTGTCCACCCCATGCAAACCCTGAGCAGGTTAATGTGGGCCAGAAGGGGCCAGTTAACATTAGATGCTGCACCTGGAGGGGAACTAGGAATTGCTATGCAATAATTGCAGATGAAGCCCACTTGGGGTAGAAACGGTCTAGAAGTATAAAGCCAGGGAGCGAGAGCAGGAAGGGGCTGCATAGAGGAGGTCTGCAGTCAGTCCCTAGAGGGCAGGGGAGTTGGTCAGACTCGAGGAGATCCACCGGGGAGTAAGCCCTGGTTCCTGTCCTGGACCAGGGAATTTGAGAAGGCTGAAATAGCCACATGGGGGTGGTGGAAGCTCTGGTGGTAAACCCAGAGATAGGCAAGGTGCTAGAGGTAGGTAGGAAGGAGCCCAGGGGGTCTGAGACTGAGCAGACCTAGCCTGCTATTCACAGGACCCCTGGGCTGGAACCCACAGTAGTAGGAGGACCTGGGTTCCCCTACCAGCCTGGCAAAGTGGCACAGGACCTGGAGCTGTAACAGAGGACTGCCAGAGATGGCATATGGACAGCTCGTCCAGTGAGACTTAGCTCACAAGAAGGGACTATGTAGGGTATGTCTACACTGCAATTAAAAACCCACAGCTGGCCCATGCCAGCTGCTTCGGGCTCGGGTTGCTTAATTTCAGTGTAGACTTCCAGTGTAAGGCTGCAGACCAAGCTCTGGGGCCCTCCCAGTTTGCAGGGTCCTAGAGCCTGAGCTCCAGGCCAATTCCGGAAGTCTACACTGGAGTTAAACATCCCCACAGCCTGAGCCCTGCGAGCCTGTCAGCTGGTACAGGCCAGTGGTGGGTGTCTAATTGCAGTGTGCATATACCCATAGTGACCTGGCCGGAGGGCCAAGTCATGAAGAGGGAGCACCCCAAGTCACGGAAATAGAGAGGGGCACAGTGTGAGCTACTGATGGGAGGGGGGACCAGAGGGGATGAAAGCTAATTCCCAGACCCAGCCACAAGGAGGAGCCCCTACAGTAGAGTGGGATTCTTTCACAGGCAACTAAAAATAAAGATAGACATAGATTGCAGGTATAGATGTAGATGGGTGAAGGATAGGAGTCCACCTCGCAAACAGCACGTCAAAAGTATTACCAATTGGCCAGAGGGGACAAGGACTAAGTGGGCCAAGGAGAAATGGGGATGAGTGGGAAATTAACAGATGAGATAATAATAATTATAATAATAATTTTCACTTCCATAGGACCTGGTATCTGAGGATCTCGAAGCACTTCACTCTGCCCTAACACCCTATGCCGGGGTGGGCAAACTTTTTGGCCCAAGGGCCACATCTAGGTATGGCATTTGTATGACAGGCCATGAATGCTCACAAAATTGGGGGTTGGAGGATAGGAGGGCTCCAGCTGGGGGTGGGGGCTCTGGAGTGGGGCTGGGGATGAGGGGTGGGGGTGCAGGAAGTTCTCTGGGCTGGGACCGAGGGGTTTGGAGGGCAAGAGGGGGATCAAGGCTCGGGCAGGGGGTTGGTGCACAGGAGGGATTTGGGGGGCAGGCTCCGGGCAGCGCTTACCTCAAGCAGCTCCCAGAAACAGCGGTATGTCCCCTCTCCGGCTCCTACGCGGAGGCGCGGCCAGGCGGCTCTGCACGCTACCCTGTCCGCAGGTGCTGCCCCTGCAGCTCCCATTGGCTGTGGTTCCCGGCCAGTGGGAGCTGCGGGGGCAGCGTACAGGGCCCTCTGGCTGCCCCTGCTTCCAGGAGCCGTGCGGAGTGGGGCAAGACCCTGTCCCTGCTCCCCAGCTGGAGCGCCAGAACGAGGCAAACCCTGGACCCCACTTCCCAGCAGGAGCTCGAGGGTCAGATTAAAACATCCGGAGAGCCGGATGTGGCCCCCAGGCCGTAGTTTGCCTACCACTGCCATTCGCTCTGTATGACGTGTGTTATCCCCTCTCACTCCGAGAATTAGTCCCTCTAGCACCAGACAGAGGCACGTTAGTGGAAGATGGTGGGTGTGGGTAGGAACTGTGCTCTGCTGCTGCTTGTTGAAGTCATCAATCACTTTTGATCTGCCCTAAATCCACACACATGTTTTAGACATCATTCAAAAGCTGTTTAACACATGAACCTGTTTTTCTTGAAGATAAAGTAGACACCGCTGCAACATCATTCACTTAATTCACCTCAGCTACCCAGTGCCGTTTTTATTCCCCAGGGTCTCAGTTCTGTGTGTGAACCCAAGGGGTTTAGGTCCTCTTCAACACAGCAGCTTGCATAAAAGGCTTTGAACGGCCTCTTCTTTTTTTAGAAATTCTACTGTAATCCATCTCTCATGTAAGATTTCAGACTGGGGGAAAGAATATGCAGTGGATGTCCACGTTTTCCATCTGCAAACGCTTAAAACTAAAAGTTGCCAAAAGGGCAGGTCTCTATCTTATGGTATTTTTTGAAAGTCCTGATTGCTTTTTTTGGTGTGTGTGCATACAGTGAAGACTGAATCAGAATGATGGCTGGAGGGGAGGGATAGCTCAGTGGTTTGAGCATTAGCCTGCTAAACCCAGGGCTGTGAGTTCAATCCTTGAGGGGGCCATTTAGGGATCTGGGGCAGAAATTGGGGATTGGTCCTATTTGAGCAGGGGGTTGCACTAGATGACCTCCTGAGGTCCCTTCCAACCCTGATATTCTATGAACCACAGAAAGGAAGCATACCATGCAGTTTTCTTTTTTTCTACAAACTGTATCTTCAAATGCTACCATGGCATGAAATAAAAGCAGAGATAGAAGCTGAAGCATGGTCAAAGATTTCAGAAGACATTTTAAACAAGGATCTGATGAGGCAGAGGGAGACACAGAGGTCGCTGCAGATGGCAGGAGCTGCGGAGGAGAAGGATCTTGCATCACAACTGTGAGACAGTATGAAGGGACATCAAGGAGGCTGCCAGTCAGTGCTAGATAAGAAGAGGGAGCAGAGACAGGACAAGAAGGAAACTGGGGACGCTATTCACCATTACCTTTCACTGCTGGTAGCCACACCAGTACAAACTAAGTGCAAAGTGGGTGTGGAATGGTGCAGTTCTGGGATCAGATCCTCAGCTGGTGAAAATCAGCACATCTTCACTGAAGTTGATGGAGCTAAGCTGATTTACCCTAGCTAAGGCTTTCTCCCCTGATCTAATAGTGTTTTACACCCACTCTGTGCTCGTGTAAATTGCTACAGAGGGGGCAGGGCAATGGTGAATCAGGCCCTGGGTCCCTGAGATAGTCTAGAGAGAAAACTTAGGGACATCAAGGGAGAGTTGAAGACAAGTTGGGCCATTCAAACACTAGCCTGAAATGAGCAAGGTGGCAGGCGAGGTGTCTGGGGGTTGGGAGCAGTGTGGTCAATGTAACAAAGTAGAAGAATGAGCCATCTGTTTGTGCATATGGCTGGCTGTCCATTTTCCCTTTCCTGAACAGCACAGTTTGGATCACAGCCTATTTTCAACAATTGCCCTTCCTTACCTCCCATAGTAGAGGGTCAAGCGAAGTCAAATAATAAACAAGCTGTAGACTCATTCTTTCCTCTATCACTTATCCTGGAGAAAAACACTTTGTTTTTTTCTCACATTACTCACCTTCCTCTGTCCAAGACTCCCAGTCCTCACGCTTGAAGCTATACACTGACTGAGAGCTGGGCCAGGGAGAAACTACGTCCATGGTGTAATATGCGCGGTTAGGTGCATTATTAAGGTTGTAGGAGGGAGGATAACCTCATCTCTCTCAGGCGTCTGGCATTAGTCACTGTTTGAGGCAGAATAACAACTAAAGGCCAATCTAAAGCCCGTGGAAACCAATGGGGAAAGTCACATTGACGTCAATGGGCTTTGGATCAGTGCACCATCATAAGATGTTGAGCAGCCCTCCCATCTCCACCGCTGGCAAACAAACACCAAGCCAAACAGGACACAGAATAGCTCTGTTTGGAAGATGGCCCAATGATCATTCCTGGTGGACGCTGGAAAGGGAGAGCATTGCAAAGTCACGGGCCTAGGCCCACAAAAGAGCAGGTGGTGTCTTTAGCAGAGCTGGTGCTATGCATAAGCAGATTAAGCCATTGCTTAGGGCCCCAAGCTACTCAATGGGACCCCCTATTAATTATTGATACGTGTTGTGGTGGGGGGGGGGAGGGAGAATATTCCTGTGTAGGGCCCTCAATGGGTTAGCACGGCACTGAAACTCTCCAATATTTTGAGGGCAGTAGATCAGGGTGTTCAGATGGAGAAGAATGAATGTTGTGAGGCTGGGCTGCATGAAAGTCAGATCCTTGCAGTCCAGCCCTTGAGGTCAATGGTAGGGGAGGCAAAGGCTCAGCTGTGAGGCAGAGGCAAGGCAATAGACAGTGATGATACAGTGCACCACTAACAGCCTGCTGGGCTGTGCTTGAACTGGCCTGACTTGGGAGTTGTTTATGGTGGGGAGGGCAGCTAGGCTAGGAAGAAGTGTGTGTGTTTATTGATGGCAAAGGGTGTTCCCTGAAATTTGTTGATCCACAGTCTGTTTAGTCTTAATCCACCCCTGTGTGGGGAACAATGGCAAATATGACAAATAGGATGGACAGGCTGGGACCCCCTCTGTCTTTACTGAGGATGTGAGATCACATGCTATAGCTGCTGCTTGTGTAGGCCCCAATTTGAGTAAAATGAATGGGGACCCCGGCTAATTTTCACAACATACATAATGTGCTTGGGGTTGGATGGAGGGATTGGAAGCTGGGCAGGTTGGAGGCATTTGCCATTAGGAAGGTGATGGTGAGGGAGGGTTTGGGGAGCTGGAGAGGGTAGATGAGCCAAAGCCAGAACTGTTTATCCAATCCCCCATTTCGGGATCTGAATAAAACGGGACCTAGATCCAAACACCCTTGGCTTTCCAAACCTGGAATCCAATTGGCTTGACTTATGTCTAGTCAGTCTAGGGGAGATCAGGAAGGTTTTCTTCATAGGAAGAGGCATCAAGGTACTTATCACTGTGGGAGCAAGAGCGGATTTCACTACCTGGTAGGGGTGGTTGGATCTGGGTGTTTGTCACTGGAATGCGGGGATGAATGGGCCCCCACGTTCCTCTATCAGAGGTGGGACCTAGAGTGATGAGCACAGCAAGCCAGCAGGCAGGGGAGACGTGTACTGGGACTACAGGCTCACAGAGGAGAAATGGGGAAGCACAAGTGAACAATAAGGCAATGGGAAATCTTTGTTGTAACTCTATTTCCCCCTCCCCCAGTTATTAATCAGAGTTGACTTTCAAGTTTTGGAAAGAGCTGGAAAGGAAGAGGCAGACAGCAAATGCTATCTGCTTTCCTCCCCTGGAAAACGTCCAAAGTCACAAGCCTGCTGGAGTTGCATGTTACTGCTTAGGGAGGTTGCCTGAGCTTTGTTTTCTTTAAAGGTTTAGGTTTCATCTGAAGCTCAAAGGCTGCTGGTGGTTTCCAGCTGTGTTGGTTTAGGCCTGGGTATCACAGGCCTCCTCCCTTCCTCAGGCCCGGTCTAATGACTTCTGTGACACATGCATTCAAAAAAAGAGAATCTCAACCTGGGCCACTACCAATAGTACAGCACCCAAGAGGCAGGTTAGTTGGAGAGATTGCCGCAGCACTTTTATTCACTGCACAAGTACCCAGTCTGAGTCTCCTTAGGCTTCCGCATGTATTTTCAAAAGTACCGAAGTGACGGAGGGTATGTCTACACAGGAGCTGGGGTGTGATTCCCAGTCAAGGAGACATATTTGTCCTAGTTCAGATTGACCTAGTGTGCTACAAATAGAGTGTAGCTGCAGTGGTGTGAATGGTGGGAGGGGCTAGCCGCCCACATACATGCCTATCGTCTCTGATGGGTACAAACTCGGGGTGGCTAGCCCCTCCTGCTGCTTGTGCCACCACAGCGACACTCTGTTTTTAGCACGCTAGCTTGATCAGAGCTAGCGCCACTATGTCACCTTAAGTTCAGAACCACACCCCCGGCTCGAAGTGTAGCCATGCTTTTCAGCACCTAAGTCCTAATGGCCTGTAATAAGGCTCAGTCATTAGTAAAGGTACTCCCATACAATCATGACCTCATCTCATCAGCATAAGGTCTCCCATACTCGTAACATGATACTTAACCTTTCCCCACTGCTCCCTTCACTTGAACGTTTCCAGCAATGTTACGTTGGCTACTTTCCAGTTGCTAGGAGAGAGCTGTGCCAGAGATAAGTAAGTGAAAGGGGTGGAGAGGAGCAAGGGCAGCAGGAACAGCCAGTCACCACCTCTGCTTCCTCCATCCACCTCCCACTCTCACCCAGCCCAGAGGAATTATAGAAACTAGAGGTGGAAAAAATCCATTCGGTTCCATCCAATCCATCTCCCTGCTAACGCAGGATTGTCTCCTACAGGACAACAACTAGCCTTTAGTTTGATATGTTCTAAGCTCTTTGGGTCAGGGACTGACTTTTCGATCTGTGTTTGCACAGCGCTTAGCACACTGGGGTCCTAGTCCATGATTGGGGCTACTAAATGCTACAGTAATTCAAATAATAGTGTACAACAATGATAATATGTTCCGTACAATGGAGATTCCATCCCTTCCCTTTTAAGATTATACTACACCCTAATACATCTTCCCACCAGATGTTTACCTGCTATTCAGCTTCAATGTATCCTTTTTTTAGCTTTACCCCATTATTCCCAGTCACACTTCTATGTACCAAACCCCATCAGTTCCTTTCTCCATAGCATTAATAACCTTAAAATATTCATAAGCCATTATCTTGTACTCCCATCCTCCACTCTCTTACATATTCCTTAGCCACGCTAAACTAAATTAGCTCCACTGTTTCCTCCTGTGTCAATGGCCTTCCGCCAATCAAGATCAAAAGACTGTGTGATCATAGATGCAAATGATTCTACTAATCTCTACAGTTGAGAGCCAATTGTAGGGACTTTTTAGAACATCACACATACTGCACGTTTAATCTTTGTACTCTGGTCTTTTGCACAAGGGAGCATGGCTCAACTTGTTGTTCTGTGTTTGTACAGCACCTAGCCCAATTGGATCCTGGTCTATGACTGGGGCTCCGAGGTGCTCCTGTAATACAATAATATGTAATAATATTTACCCTTTTCCTGCATCAGTAGCCTTCTTCGTGTGTCAATTTGTTTTGAACTGTTGATGAAATGTTAAAGCTAATTAGCTTGTGTAATTATTGCAGACATGATGTGTATCACAGGACGAATGAATTATAGAAGGTACAGTGAGTTGCGGTTGAAGAGGTGGTGGCTGGTTACATAATACTGCATGGGAAGCACATTTCATCTTTCATAAGTATTCAACAGAAAGTAGCTAGTCAGCAAGAAATACTTTGCTTTGGAAAAATACACTCTGCTGCATTCTCATTTTTTTTCTTTGAACTTATGTAACTAGTCTGACTTGAAAGGAACTGACTAAAGCCACATTATGCAACCACCACTTCATATGTAACCTACAGCAGATGCCTGGTTAACAGAGCAGTATACCATTTAAGGCTACCAATATCAACTGAAACAGATGAGAGGCATAGGAAGAAGTTTTGTTAGAGCAGGAGGCTGAATCAGGAGTTTGGGGTTCTACTGTGTGACCTTTGGGCAAGTCACAATCTCTCTTATGCCTGACTCTCCTTACCTTTATCATGGGGATAGTAAAGGCTTTGGAAAGACCTGAGTCCCACCCCATGCTCAGAAGTGCACACTGACTCTGAGTCTGTGTCCAAACTCACCCCCTTCTGAAGGTTGTTGGGCTTTACGGGTATCTCAGAAACAGTAACACAACGTAAATCTCTGCCCAGATTCCCACCTGGAATCCGGCTGTCCCTAGGATTTCCTTCCAAGACTGCCTTGGTTTTAGGTCCCTAGTTCTTTACATCTCCTGCTGGAGCTAACTGGACCAACCCGCTGACATGGATGAGCAATAGTTACCCTAATTACAGGTTTTTAACACCAGAGCCTAGGGTGACTCGGTGAAGGAAGCCTGCGTTCCTATACAGGGTCTCGGACTTTGCCCCGTTACAATATGTATCGTGCGGGGGTGTTGTGTGTGTGGCTTCATTAGTTAAGACCAAAATTTGCCTCAATTCTTGGGGGCCAAGCTTGAAACACCTTAATGCTGACAGCTGAGCAACCCAAAACAAAGGCATCCAGAATGAATGGCCACTTTTGAAGATTGGGCTGTCAAGTTTTAAAGGATTTGGAGACTCTTGGTTGCAGCTTGCTACAGAAGTGCAAAATATGGGCCGGGTCTTCCGCTGCTGTAAATCAGTGTAGCTTCATGTGCCCAGGCTCTCTGGTCTGCTAAGGCCACTTTGAACTGCTGGAGAGAGCTGGTGAAGAAAGCCGCTTGGCAGAAAATTACTGCCTTGTTTGCTAGCTGCCCCAATCCTCCACCCTGCTGTGAGGGGATGGTGATGGTGGTGCACTCTGAGGTAGGGCCTGGCCAGGAGGGGCTGCGATGGACTGGATCTTGAACAGGTGGTAGTAGTTAGCATAGGCCCCCATCTGCTCTAACTTCTGCCCGAGCTGGGCAGCTGAGGATCAGGGAGCTGCACCCTCCAAGCACCACTCCCAACTATGTCTGAGCACAGCTTGGTGGAAATAGGGAATTAAAATAATTGATGTTAATAGAGCGCTGCCAGTTTACACCCGTTGAGAATTTGGTCCTATATCTGCATGTAGTGATGACTGCTCTACTTGGGTCAAACTGTCTCTCTGTGAGGACAGCAGTTTCGCCGAATGATCTTTATGGGAATGATGGCCAAGGCTTTCAGAAGTGAGTAATCATTTTGGGTGCCTCATATTTTGGGGGCCCAACTTAAGATGCCTTAACAGAGCTGGATTTGCAGAAAGTGCTGGGCACCCACCCTCTGAAAGTCAGGCCCCTTTCAGGCATTTCAAGTTGGGCGCCCAAATTCTGAGGCACCCACAATTATGAGTCACTTTTGAATATCTTGGTTGTTGTTTCCAGGGCTGATTTTTCCATGGCCCTTTAGAGGTGTACACTGCACTGCACCTTTGTGAATGTTTCCCTTCCTTTTGTATCTGCCTTCTGACTTGTGGGAAAAAGGATTGGACAGTTCCAAGCATCTAAATAAAGAGCAGTTGCCACGTGAGCTTCTGTTTTTCAGGGTATTCAGTGGTGGAGGCAGTGAGAAGAGGCTGGGATTTAAATTAGCCCATAGTATCTTGATGACACTTCCCTTTCTGTGTTTAGGCCACGCTGGCTCAGGACATCTTGCGTCTGTCCAAAGTTATTGCAAAGCAGACAAGACCGCCTTTGATCTCTCAAAAACTGCAGCAGTGTGTGTCTGCCTGTGTGTCTGATTCTCTCCTGTTATTGCTGAGCCTGAAACACGATAACTCATATAGGACTTTGGAGTTCAGATTAAAACTGATTTAATTGATTTTGCTGAAGCACCGTCCCGTAAGGAAAACCCAAAGTTGGATTTAAAGGGCTAGACAATGAAGCAGCTGTGACATTTAGATATTGCTTTTGGAACAATATTGTAATACATCACTTTATTCTGCTGGGTTATGCTCCCCTCTTGTTAATGGTAGAAATCACAATATCAGAACTGGTAAAAGAGCTTCAGTGTTGCTTGATATGGAGCATGTTGAAAGGGAAAATGCTGCTGAAAAAGCTGAACCTCACTTCCCAGGCTTCTCCATCTCTTTCACATTAATTGAGCAATTGGTGCACGAAGAAAGAAATATCACTCTACACTTGATGGAAAGATGGGGGCTGGGTATCTCTCTTTCAAGTTTTCACAAGATGTATTTAACAGCACCAATTATAGTAAAAATCAGGGCATGCGTGTTCTGTAGTACCAGCCATTTAATCCACTCCTTACCACTGAATTGGGCTCCAGAATCTCAGCATTCATGAAAAATACTAGAAACTTGTAGCCCTCATGGTTGCAAAAATAACCTTAAAAACCAAGAACCAAGTGGAAACAATGCCACACTGTCTTCCTGAATCTGCAGAGAGCATGAAACAATAGCTGTATGATATGTGACCTGCCTCATTTTTTCCAGTGGAATGTTAATTGTAAAAATGAATGACAGCTGAGATGGTTAAAATTTATCCAACAAAAAGTTTTTTCATCAAAAAATAGTTGTTTTATTAAAACAATTTTTGGGGGAAAAATTGTCACAGCTGTTGAAAATTTTTATTTTTATAAAATACTAAGTTCTTCCTCAAAACTTTTAAAATAACATTATTATTAAAAATCAAAACAGTTATTGTGTTACTGAAATTGGGGTTTGTGTTTATGAGAAATTTCAATAACAATTTTGATAATGTTTTCTATACAATTTTTAGATAGCTGCAGAATATGTGACAAAAGTCAGAAAAAAATGAAACACATTGAAATGCAAATAACTTCAGCATTTCAAAACTTCCCACAAATAAGGACAAATGCAAAGTACTCCATTTAGGAAGGAACAATCAGTTGCACACATACAAAACGGGAAATGACTGCCTAGGAAGAAGTACTGCAGAAAGGGATCTGGGAGTCATAGTGAATCACAAGCTAAATATGAGTCAACAGTGTAACGCTGTTGCAAAAAAAATGAACATAGTTCTGGGATGTATTAGCAGGAGTGTTGTAAGCAAGACATGAGAAGTAATTCTTTCACTCTATTCTGCTCTGATTAGGCCTCAACTGGAATATTGTGTCCAGTTCTGGGCGCCACATTTCAGAAAAGATGTGGATAAATTGGAGAGAATCCAGAGAAGAGCGACAAAAATGATTAAAGATCTCGAAAACATGACCTATGAGGGAAGATTGAAAAAATTGAGTTTGTTTAGTCTGGAAAAGAGAAGAGTGAGAGGGGACATGATAACAGTTTTCAAGTATGTAAAAAAGGTTGTTACAAGGAGGAGGAAGAAAAATTGTTTTTCTTAACCTCTGAGGCTAGGACAAGAAGCAATGGGCTTAAATTGCAGCAAGGGAGGTTTAGGTTGGACATTAGGAAAAACTTCCTGTTAGGGTAGTTAAACTCTGGAATAAGTTGCCCAGGGAGGTTGTGGAATCTCCATCATTGGAGATTTTTAAGAGCAGGTTAGACAAACACCTGTCAGGGATGGTCTAGATAATACTTAGTCCTGCCATGAGTGCAGGGGACCGCAGGCGAAGGCCTCCTGAGGTCCCTTCCAGTCCTATGATTCTAAATATTGGTTTTCGTTTTTTGACCAGCTTCAATTATAACAGTTTAAATAGATGCATTATTAACTATTTCACGGAGCATTTTGCCAAAAACATCCAGTTGGCATGCTTATTCTGCAGTCCCAGATCATCTTTGATGCATCCCCAGATGCCAAAAGCCTTAATTGCCCCTACTAAGCTACCAAAAACTCCAGCTTCCCTTCCATCCAATGACTTTTAAGATTATTAACGCATTATTAAGGATCTACAACCTATCCTAAAGGATGACCCAACACTCTCACAAGTCTTGGGAGACAGGCCAGTCCTTGCCTACAGACAGCCCTGCAACCTGAAGCAGATACTCACCAACAACCACATACCACACAACAGAACCACTAACCCAGGAACTTATCCTTGCAACAAAGCCCGTTGCCAATTGTGCCCACATATCTATTCAGGGGACACCATCACAGGGCCTAATAACTTCAGCCACACTATCAGAGGCTCGTTCACCTGCACATCCACCAATGTGATATATGCCATCATGTGCCAGCAATGCCCCTCTGCCATGTACATTGGTCAAACTGGACAGTCTCTACGTAAAAGAATAAATGGACACAAATCAGATGTCAAGAATTATAACATTCATAAACCAGTCGGAGAACACTTCAATCTCTCTGGTCACGCAATCACAGACATGAAGGTCACTATCTTAAAACAAAAAAACTTCAAATCCAGACTCCAGCGAGAAACTGCTGAATTGGAATTCATTTGCAAATTGGATACTATTAATTTAGGCTTAAATAGAGACTGGGAGTGGCTAAGTCATTATGCAAGGTAGCCTGTTTCCTCTTGTTTTTTCCTCCCCCCTCTCCCCCCAGATGTTCTTGTTTAACTTGGATTTAAACTTGGAGAGTGGTCAGTTTAGATGAGCTATTACCAGCAGGAGAGTGAGTTTGTGTGTGTATGGGGGTGGGGGGGATGTGAGAAAACCTGGATCTATGCAGGAAATAGCCTGACTTGATTATGTAAAGAGTTGTCACTTTGGATGGGCTAGCACCAGCAGGAGAGTGAATTTGTGTGGGGGGGTGGAGGGTGAGAAAACCTGGATTTGTGCTGGAAATGGCCCACCTGTTGATCACTTTAGATAAGCTATTACCAGCAGGACAGTGGGGTGGGAGGAGGTATTGTTTCATATTCTCTGTGTGTATATAAAGTCTGCTGCAGTTTCCACGGTACACATCTGATGAAGTGAGCTGTAGCTCACGAAAGCTCATGCTCAAATAAATTGGTTAGTCTCTAAGGTGCCACAAGTACTCCTTTTCTTTTTACGAATACAGACTAACACGGCTGTTCCTCTGAAACCTTTTAAGATACAGTTATTTGCAGTCAATACTATTATTTGCAGCCTATTGAAAACTGAAAATGTGGAGACTGTAAAATAAATGTAATTTCATATTAAAATAAACAAGTCAGGGCGAGTGTGTACAAGTGCTGTACTGAGTGTATTATTTATTTCCTTATTTAATTCATTACTAATGCTTCTGGCTTTGAATGTATATAAACTGCTGCAGGAACTCTATCATGCCACACTAGAATGCTGTGGAACTTCTGAATTTTGCCATAGAATTTGGCAGGAACTACATGGGGCCTCGCCAATAAAGGTAGGAACTGTGGATTTGCTCAGCTGGCATCTTGGTGTACATATACACGTATGGAAGGTCTAAAACAGAACAAGAGTTGGAAGCAATGTTTCTACCCAGGTTTTTTTAGTAGAAATATGTAGGGGATAATGAGCAAACTAAATGCCCTAAACAAAGAGCCTAAAGGCTAAAACAGAACAGCAGGCAGGAATGTTATACCCTGTCTAATTGCAGTTTATAGATGACTGCTTAGGTTTATGCTGAAACGCCCTGTTTGTTACAAGTCCTAATGGTGGTGTCTGAAACCATACTCTAGAGACGGATCCAAACCCTGAATGCTGGCACCCAGAGCCCTGATTGTTGGGAAAGTTCAGCTCCAGATATGAACTTTGCAGCTGGCGCCCACTCTGTTATGGTATGAACCAAAATTGCAGGCTCCCCACCCCCTGCTTTTGAAGAAGCTTGAATCCATATTCCGATTTGAGCTGTGAAGGCAGTGCTGCTTTGCTGCCAGTTTCCTTTTCCATTGTGGGCCCACAACTGCAGAGTGCTCAGCCTCAGTCACAGAGCACCTTACACTAAGGGACATAACTGCTCTCTGGATGAGGCGAAGTTAGAGGTAACAGATTGTGCTGCATTTGTAAGACTCTGCACCCCTACAGCGCGTTATAGCTACAGAACCTTGGGCAACTAGTGAGGGGAAATCCTCTCCACTGAGCAAAGTCGTAATAAAAGGGGCGATAAAGATGGTGGAGGCAGCTAGAATCCTCTCTTGAGATCATGGAATACCAGCAAATTTGCAATTACAGACAAATCTGCTACTATGGGCACAGCTGAGCCCCCTTTATGCAGCAGATTTGGTTGGCCATTCCCTTCTGTTCAGGAAAGCATCTGATTGTCTCAACCCAGCACCTGTTTTTTGTTAAGCATGTTCTATCATCTGACTCTGGGGGTATGTTTACACAACAGTCATCGGAGGTGTGACTGCAGCACACATAGGGATACCCAAACTAGCTTTGATCTAGCTACTTCAAATAACCATAGTAGTGAAGCTGTAGCAGTGTGGGCAGTGGTACAGGCTGGTACAATTCTGCCCAGGATGTTGGGTAATTCCTTGAGCGGCTAGCCCATGTATCTGCCCATGTTGCTGTGGTTCCACTACTCTTGGTATTTGAGCTAGCTAGATCAAAGCCAGCTCAGGTATAGCTACATATGCTGCAGTCACACCTCTGACTGCTGGGTAGACATGCCCTCCAGATGCCAAGCTTGGGAGTTTTGACAGGGGACAGCTAATTATATCCACCCATTTAAAAACTCAGGTTGCCAGTGTCATGTGAATTCTTTTCTCTTTTCTTCTCCCATTCAAATTTACTAATGATACAGGCTACTTCTGACCTCCCTTTAGAAGGCCCTGTAATCAGAGCCTGCTGCAGATCTAGCCTCCTGGCAGCTTTATCAATACAGCTGGCCTGCAGTAGCTTGCCTGACTGGCTGGCCACACCATCTATTTGCCTGGAGGGGTCAGCAGGTTGGCTCTTAAGCCAGCAGCAGTAGCTTGCTCAATGTTTATGCCTATTTTTATGACTGATCCTGCCTTGCACCCCTCCTTGCTCCAGTTCCTGACTCTGGCTTGACCCTTAGCGCTGGTATTTGGTTCCTTACCCCCAGCTTGACCCTTGACTCCAGCTTCAGACTATTGATGCCTGCTTTGACCCTAGTTCTTGGTTTCTGGTAGCCATGCTGACCACTAGGCCTGATGTCCTCTCTGACCACTAGGCTAGACAGCCCTCATTCCTCTCGCCTGACAGGCCTGTGGCTAGGTCTGTCCAGCTGCATGTATTGCTCTGAGGTTTCCATGCTCTGTTTTTCAGTCACCTAGAGGGGGATGTATCATCTGGGGGTGGGTTTGTGAGCCCATGGAGAATGGTCAGACTTCACTACCCCGATCTGAAATAATTGTTTGGAAGAATGATTTCGTTTTCATCTTGTTGCTATTGGCAAGAGGAAAAGTACAAAGTAAGAGAAGAATTTGTTCCTGGCTGACTTCAAAACAGAATGGCTCCCTGTTTGCTTTTCTAAATGTTTGCTAGGTGGGGATGATTCCTGGGGGTTTGTGATCCCAGGTGCATAGTTTGCTTTCGGTCTAGCCACAGCAGTTTACCTTATTTACAAAAGAGTCTTTCAGCACCTGACCCTGTGCCCAGGCAAGCTCTGCAGCCTGTAATTGTCTAATTAGCTTGTGTTAGTTTATGCATCTGTACCAGTACATAAACAGGTTTCAGAGTAACAGCTGTGTTAGTCTGTATTCGCAAAAAGAAAAGGAGTACTTGTGGCACCTTAGAGACTAACCAATTTATTTGAGCATAAGCTTTCGTGAGCTACAGCTCACTTCATCGGATGCGAAGTGAGCTGTAGCTCACGAAAGCTTATGCTCAAATAAATTGGTTAGTCTCTAAGGTGCCACAAGTCCTCCTTTTCTTAGTACATAAACAGGTTATTTCAATGTGTATCCAATCAAATGTTTAACAGGCTTTCCTGTGCTGTTGTTGTTTAAATGGTGTGGCCGTGTGTGTTGGTAGCGAGAGAAGGAAAAATGATCCCAAGTCAGCAGGGCCGGCTCTCGGTATTTTGCCGCCCCAAGCTCCGAGAGCACAACTGCCCAAGCAAAAAACAAAAACAAACAAAAAAAGGGGATGGCCGGAATGCTGCCGCCGCTGGAATTGTGTCGCCCCAAGCACGTGCTTGCTTTGCTGGTGCCTAGAGCCGGCCCTGCAAGCCAGAATGCTAGGTCGGAATTTTGGGAGTATTCAAAATCCACAGCTAAATCCCAGTTTGTTTTTTGTAAATGCCCTTTATCTTCATAAGAGACTGAACCCAAGCCATGCCTCGAAACACCCTTAAACTTCAGGGTGTTCAAGATTTGAAGCCTCAGCTGATTTTTTTGGTGTACAGTACAATGGCCTTCTGTCTTTTTTACTCTGTGCCTTTTGTTTTGCTTAATGATGGGCCAAAACAGCAGCCTTTAAGTGAAACCCTTTCTCCCTTTCTTTCAAAAAAAGCTTTGGGGCTCAGATAAAACCTTCAGGGGATATGCCAGGGTACCTTGTGTACAGTAATGAAGGGGATACTAGAGTAGGTCAGGTGCTTTTATTTCCCCTTCCAACAAGGGGATTTTTAGTAAATTGAAAGGGAGCATGTTTAAATATCGATAAAAGGAAATACCATTTTATACAACACATAGTTAACCTGGGGAACTCACTGCCACAAGAGATCAATGGTAGTGTTTTATTTTTAATGTTATATGTTGGGAAATTTTGGACCATAGGGCGAGGAGATGGAAGGTTGCGTTTTTAATAGGCTTTTCTTGTCTTAGTTCTACCGAGCCAATGCAGCTACTAAAGAATGAGCTGCAATCTATTTTGTGTTGTGCACTATCATCCTGTCAATTAAATTCTCCCCAAAGAATATTTTTTACTAGTGTTGGTATAAGAGGCAGAGAAAACCGAGTTGAACTTTCAGATCCTATAAAGGGAATTGGCAGCTAGAAAACTTGGCTGTTGACTTGTACTTCAAACACATTTTGAGAGGAGTAAATAAGAGGGAATGAATATGGAACCCCACAACACCACTTTCACAGAACCACGGTTCAGACTCTAGCCACTTTTCAAAGCCCCAGTTGCACTTGGCTCAAAGGAGGAGATAGTGACACTAAAAACTAGTCAGGTAGAGCCAGTGTTAATATTTTCAGTGCCTTCAAAAGAGAGGAGTATGTAAAGTAATCCTGCCTCTGTTAGAATCATAGAATATCAGGGTTGGAAGGGATCTCAGGAGGTCATCTAGTCCAACCCCCTGCTCAAAGCAGGACCAATCCTCAATTTTTGCCCAGATCCCTAAATGGTCCCCTCGAGGATTGAATTTGCAACCCTGGGTTTAGCAGGGCAATGCTCAAACCACTGAGCTATCCTGTTATTATGAAGTTACTAATAACATCCACACAAAATCAAAGTTATGTTTAAAATGGGGGCGAGATACAGCTTTTCCCCTGTTTATTTTTTCAGGGAGTGACTGCTGAAATGCTTAGTGAGGGATGACTTCCCTTCCACATCCCTATTTGAGGCATCCACAAAGAGCTCAGAAAATTCAGGTGCACTCCTAATGATCAGTAGCCGACAGTGCTAAACCCTGGCATGGAATTCTGTCCGGTAATCTCCATAGTTCCCATCAACTAGGACTCAACTAGTGGAGACTGAAGCCTTGAACCATTCATGAATATGGACTACAAGTACATAACAGGGCCAAATTTTTCAGTCCTTACCCAGGCAAATCTCCCAGTGCCGTGACTGAGAAAGGACTGCAGGATACGAGCCATAGGAATTACCCTCCCAGAAAAGTATCGGGGTAGCCGTGTTAGTCTATATCCACAAAAACAACAAGGAGTCCGGTGGCACCTTAAAGACTATCAGAAAGCTTATGCCCAAATAAATCTGTTAGTCTTTAAGGTGCCACCGGACTCCTTGTTGTTTTCCTCTCAGAAAAGACCTTCTAGCCTGGTATCCTGGCTAGTCTGATGACAGTAACCAATACCAGATTCTTCAGAAGAAGGCATAGGAACTCCATAATGCATCTAATTGTGCACTCCTATCTAGCTAAGGGCTAGTCTTCACAAACATTTAGTGCATGGCAAGCTGGGCTGTGAAACTAGCCCACCACTGTCCACACGGATCCTGCTGATGCACATTAACAGCTCCCTAGTGCACTTTGACCAACCCCCCTTTGAAAGTGGAGTAGATCAAAGCCCCTGGTACTTATGTGGTCCCTATCACCACAGTATCTGAGAGCCACACAGTCTATAATGTATTTATCCTCACAACCCCCCCTGTGGAGTAGGGCAGTGCTATTATGGGGACCTGAGGCACAGAGACTAAGGAATTGTTTTGGCTGCAGAGTTAACTCAAGTTATAGCATGAGTGTTGCCCCTAACACAAGTCCCTTCCATACACAAAAACCCTTCACTCAAACTGTGGTGGTGCTTTTAACTCAAGTTGGCTGGCCTGTTAGAAGGTGTAGGCTACAGCTCATGTTAGCACACCTCATCAGCTGCTGACACAACCATTCTGTGCTGCTAATCCAATCACTCTGTGCAACTCCAGTGTTAGTTTGCAGTGTGGCTGCTCTCACTAGAGCCAGGATAACCTGAGAGGAGCTAACTCACATGCAGGTAACTTGAGTTAACTCTGGCAGTGTGGATTCAGCCACTGTGTGACTTGCCCCAGGTCACACAGGAAGTCCATGGCAGAGTACAGAATTAATCTGGGTTTCCCAAATCCAAGGCTAGCATCCTAACCACTGGTACATCCTTCCTCTCCATCTCCATTATGCTGTGGGAGGAAATGTCTTTCTAACCACAGCAAGTAGCAAGCTGGCACTGCGACATGCGAGGGCACATTCTAGTTCATTTGCAGAATGCACCTCTTGGCAATGTCAGTGAATGGAGCTTGGGTGGGGAATGATGCAGAACGAGAGGAGGGTGAAATGGAAAGCTTCAGTGAGGGAGGTTCTTTTACAGACTACAACCAAAAGGAAATGGGAAGCAGAGATTCTGTTCTTCTTATCAATGGAAGTCACGGGAACTACTTTTCTTCTCACAAAAGTCTTGTCTTGTGCTAGCCTGGTTGTGATTTGACCAGGCCAACGTTCAAGTCCATGTGGTCCTAGATGAACAATTTGTACTTGGGGAGTTCCTATTTAAAAACTGAGGGGCAGAGGAGGAGAAGGGATCAGTGTGTTAATCAGGAGAGTCTAATGCAACAGAGATCAAGAGTGAGCTGTTTATCTGTGACAGGACTGTGATGCCTTAGCTGACATTTCTGCAGGCAAGAACTGCTTGTTTTCAGTTTTGACCAATTCTCACGCAACTAAACAGGAATGTGTGCAGTTTGTAAATCAGCAAATTACACTAGAAGACACCTTGATTCTGCATCACTAATTTCTTCCTCAGTAGGAACATGATCAGCTGCAAAGGCCCCAAAAGCTGCTACTGCTCAGCAAAGAGGCCTATAATACAAATGCATAATCTTCTCTAGAATCCTTCTGAGCCTTTGTACTCTGTGCTGTCATGTGGCAATAAGTTCCCCAGGTTAATCATGAGTATGTAAAAAACCCTATTTCATTTTATCAGTTTTTAAATGGTTGTCTTTCATTGTCATTGAGTTCTCCTTCTTTCTTGTTTTATGAGAGAGCATCCCATTTACCCTCCCTGCACCATTCATTATTTTCTATACTTCTGTCATGTTCATTGTATTCATCTGCTCTCTAAACTGAACAGCAGTCTGGATCTTTTTGATGTCCCCTCATGTGGAAGTCTTTCCATGCCTCTGATCATTTTTGCCGCCTGTCTCTACACCCCATCTATTTGGCTCTCCCATTGACTCATTGCATGAACCTGGGCAAATCACATGCAGACAGATTGTGATGCCCTTACTCATGTTAAATAGTATCTTGTTGCACAAATAGAAATCTCATTGATGTTAGTGAGACTACTTGTGGAATAAGTAGTCAGTGAAACACGATCTGGCCCTGAACTTCTCTATCACCTTCCCATTGGCATGATGAGGATTACACTGTACCTTCCTTTGTGAAGCATGCTGAGATCCATGAATCAAAAACTCTCTCTGAGTACTGAGAACCAGTCTGATTATTTATAGGCATATTTGTGGGATGTGGGGATCACGCTGTTATGAAAGAGCTTGTAAAATGGGAGGGGAAAATATTTCCTAGAAGCTGAAGATTTTTTAAAATTACCAGAGGGAGTGATAAAAGGAAGGGACTGCCTGGGAACAATTTTTGAGAGTGATATTTTGCATGTCATTGTCTATATGTGGTGAAATAAATCTTCCATGCATTGGCCTCAAATAAGTATTTATAGGAAATTTATGTCCTGTTCCCTGGGGCTTGTCTCTGCTTTCAACCATAGGATAGCATTGGTTGGGGAAATGTGGAGGACCAGAGTCCTGGGGGAGTGGTACAAGGAAGAAATAAAACCTCTCTGTTGGCTTACAGACATCATCATTTTTTCCCCTGGATGCACTGAGGAAGAGCTTTCTGAATGAACTGACTTCTCTAGAGAATGAGCCAACTGTCTCCATGGTGTAACTTCGCTGACTTCACTTCCACCAAGAATAGAATTTGACCCAAAGCCTCTTACTTTTCAAAACCTGGAGCATTTGTGAGGGATAATCAAATCTGGATGACTTTTACATGGCACATGGGTCTTAATCTGAGATAGGTCTTTAAAGGGATTATCTACATGACAATCAATTAAAAAGAAGAATAAATCACTAAAATATATTTTATAGAAGTGAATAATAGAAACTAGTAACTCCCACAAGAAGCTGCTATCTTGAATGTCTAAAGGCATAATGTAAAATGCAGAAAGTGGAGCTCCCACTTGAATGCATCTGATATCAGAGACCTTCAAAATTGTTGTAAATCAAACTATTTTTCCTTGCAGAGTTTCTTAAATTAAAAATGGTTAGTCCATGTTAGGTTCTGGTTAAGGTCAATGCCCATAGCTGAAGTCACATGAGTTTCGTATCGGGGGCTTGCCCTGGGGGCGGGAAAGCCTGGGCCTAAGCCAACCCTGATTATTTGACGAGCCTCACCTGAGAGGTATCTGGTGATTCCTGAGTACACTGCAGGTGTGTCTGTAGAGGGCAAGAAGGCTCTTGCAGAGTCCTATCTCAGTGGAGGGGAAGATGAAAGCAGGAAAGGGAACAAAGTTCTTCAGGCAGGGAGGTCTGGGAAAGGCCCTGACTAACCAGTGAAGTGAGTGGGAGACTCAGAGGGGAACTTGAGAAAAAGGATGGGAAGTGGCTCAGGGATAACTACAGCAAAGGTGAAGTTGTAGCCCTAGCTGTTGGTACAAGGCCTAGGCTGGAACCTAGAGTCAAGGATAGGACTGGGTTCCCTTACTGGCCCCTGGGAACGGGCCTACAAACCCCTAGAAAGGCTTGTTGAGGCCCGCAAGGGGGCTGCAGGCTGAACTGAGGATAGGCTAAGGAAGAGCCCCTGACAGGGTAGAAGGCCTTCTTTCTGTTAAAGAAACTTTTAGTTTGGGCCAATGGCATCCCCAAAGGGGTGGACTAAAGCTGATGACCCTAACAGAGGGCTGAGTCATCAGGCAGAGGAATCACCATAGCACTGGAGTGCTCGTCCATAGGTGATGCTAGCCCAGTGAGAGAACTGCAATGCCCTGAGGGGTACGTGGCGGTGAGTGGATTTACACATTTCAGAAACGGAGGTTGTCTGTGTAACCCTTCTGCCAGGCCAAGTTGATAGCAGCAAGGGCCGGGTTCAGTACACAGGGGCTCCCTCTCACAAATGCAAAACTGGCTCGAGTCCCCACCCAGTGACCTGGGAAAATCTTACACACCCCCTGGGCGCCTCAAAGAGGCAATACTTCCCCTCTCGCAAGCACAGAGTCTCGGTGTAGTAGAGAATCTTTAACAACATGAGGTAAACGACATCAGCATTAAATTGGGGAAACACCACAACTAGTGTTCATTAACCAAACCATGAGCAAAGACCCACCCCAGCAAATTGGGCCACATCCTTTCCCTCGGGTTCTTGAGTCCCAGAACCCAAACGTCTCTTGAGTCCAACAATCCACAAATCACCCAAAGTCCAAAAAAGTCCAGCCCCAGAGTTCAAAAGTTCATCTGCAGAGTGTTACTCCCCAGTCTGGCTAAAATGTGCCTGTGTGTGGGGGAAAGAGGTAAGGGGCACCTTACGTGTCCTGAAGCTGACTGCCCCACAGGGCTCTGCTCCGCTACGCTGTCTCACGAACGGCTCCGCTCCACCACGACCGGCTCCGCTCAGCTCGCCGTCTCACGAACAGCTCCGCTCCACCACGACCAGCTCCGCTCTGCTCGCCGTCTCACGTACAGCTCCGCTCCACCACGACCGGCTCCGCTCTGCTCGCCGTCTCACGTACAGCTCCGCTCCACCACGACCGGCTCCGCTCTGCTCGCCGTCTCACGTACAGCTCCGCTCCACCACGACCGGCTCCGCTCTGCTCGCCGTCTCACGTACAGCTCCGCTCCACCACGACCGGCTCCGCTCTGCCCAGCTCGCCGTCTCATGAACACACCGCTGTCTCACGACCGGCTCCGCTCTACCACAACCGGCTCTGCTCAGCTCGCCGTCTCACAAACAGCTCCACTCCACCATGACCGGCTCCGCTCTGCTCTGCTCACCTCGCTGTCTCACAAACACTCCGCCAGCCTATCCACAAACAGCACCGCTGCACTCTAGATCTTCCGGCTCCCCACTACTTGACACAGTGCTCAGTGATTTCAGCTCACAGTAGTGGGAGCCTTAGTGCTGGTGCACCATAAGGCCAAAGTGAATACAGCACAGTACTTGTAGCAAGACTCTTAATAGACCCAAAATTAGCTCTGACATTCTACAGTGGAGAGACAGAGGTGCAATTGGTGCTTCAGCTCTCACAAAAGGATCCACACCACCAGCTACTAATACCTGTCTCAAGCCTCTCTCAATTCACAGAGTTTTGGAACCCATGTCCCTTGCCTAGCGAGTGCTACTTAGTTGATGGTGAGTCCCTCCATCATAACAAAAGGCCAAGTACAGTTCCAAGCACAGTTCCCATAATCAGGGTAATAACAATTTATTCTTCCCGCCCCAATAACAGAGACACTGGGGATCCCACAACAGCCAAAATGACTATTTGGGCAGTTATGGCCTCATTCTAGGCGGGGTGGGTGTGCCTATGCAAATGAGATCAGCCCCTGAAGTTCTTTTCCACAACTTGCCACACCTCACCACCAGATGTCAGGGTGGAGCCCATCCTGACTCTGCTTACATCTGCAATTGGAACTTTACAGCTGACCTCTCCCTATGGTGAGGTGTGCTTATAATGGCATCCTGATCTGAGCCATCCCTGGGTTTGATTTAACAAAACAAAAATGAGACTGATGAGGTTTTGCCGAGCAAAACCCAACCTGCTCCCCAGAATAGAGATCAGACAAAACTGAAATCTTTCAACTGAATCCCCAAACTTCAATGGTTTGGATAAACTGGAATCAGGGTCTAAGCTACTCCTAGTGTTTAATCTACAGGGAGAATGTAGAAAGGCAGAATATAAAATTCCTGGTTAGAATTTGGCCATGACATGGGTAATCCCCTATATCTAATGAAAAAAGAGCCAGAAGGCTGGCTGTAGGGTTTGAGGAACCTTAGACAATGACGACATCATAACCATCTCATTGGCCAGTCACAGCAAGGCACTGTTGCTAGTTGCTTGTGCATGCAGTAGCCTCATACATTGTAGTAGTGGCTACACTTATCACACTTTTTTGTAACATTTTTAACAGGATTGCAGCAACGAAATACCTGACCCCAGAATCAAACAGCAGGCGATAGTTTCTTTACTCACAGTTCTAAGCCCCTTTCCAGCCAGCACTTAGCCCAAAATATCTCTCTTTAGGCTTTTCTTAGGGGCACGCTCCCCCTGCTTGTTCTGGCTGTGTCCTTGGCTTTCTGCTGCTTTGTTGTCAGCTCTTCTGATGTTTCTCCTTTTTCTGTCACAGAATACAGAAACACGCCTCTATCAAACAATACCCATCAAAACCTCTCTGCCCACATGCACCTCTGTTCTAGGTGGAGACACATAGCTGTGTTTGGGGCGGAGGCTGCTATTGTTTCAGCTACCTAGTTCCATAAAGAAGCTTAATTATTTCTTACATTTATCAGTAAGGAAGGGAGGCTGTTACACCCACCAATTCTGGTGAGGTTTAACCCAACCCCAAACAACAATAAAATATGAAAGAAGAAGATTTGGCCACGTAAGTTGCTACTTGGCTAAGCTGCTACTTGGCTCAAATCCTTCTCGGATTCCCCTCAGCCAATTGAGTCTTGTACTGTACTGAGGGAAGCATGCACTTGGGTAACTTATTACACAGGTGCATTAGAAAGTTACATGAGAGCCTAGTTCTTATCTGACCTGAGGCTGAAACCAGGCTTGTCAGTTGATGCACCAAGATTATTGGATGCTGGCCAAATCTCATTAGCATCTTATCTTTGAGGGAGGGACAAATATCATAACATCCATAAAGCACAACTTAATTCACCCAGAACCCTAATTCTGGCTACATAAAAATGATGAGAACACCATCTTCTTGTTGGACAAGCAAGATGGCGCTCCAGAATATTCTTAGACAAGCCACCTTAAAAATGTTTATCACCCACTGTCCTCCATTTATATCATTCTCTAATTAGATCTCTGCAATCATTCAGGCTGGTCAAATTAAAACTGAAGCTGAAGGTATCTAAACCTGTAAACAGCTGTGTCTGAGTTAGCTAGAAATCTCATCTCATGGCCCATACAGACCTACATGCTAACCAGATCCCCTTGGTATAATTCATATTATCTAGTGCATGATATTGTACGTCATGCTATTACAAGCTCTCAATGTAGTTGTTGTGGAGTTTTCTTGTTTTGTTTTTGTGTTGGTTTTGGGGCTGGTTGGTTTGTTTGTTTTTTTTGTTTTTGCACTGAGGAAGCCCTGCTGAGTCAGGACTTTCCTTGTTATAGAAACACTGCTTTTTTGTTTTGGGCTGGGTGATGGAAGGAGGTTTTGAACCCTTTGAAGAGTTAGAACCAGTCACTAATTTGTTGTGTGTGAATAGCAGCTTCTTGAGAACAAGATGTCCTTTCTATTTTTGGAACTGAAAGCACTGCTTGACCTGTGATAGTTCTACTGAGGAGATGATGATAACTTTCATTTTTTAAATAGGAAGGTAGCTTTGTCTAGTGGTTAGAACACAAAATTGGTAATCAAGAGACCTGAGTTCTGTACACAGTTCTGCCACTGGCTTGCTGTGTCACTCCACTGTGCCTCAATTTCCTCTTCATTAAAATGAGGATAATGATAGCTCAATTTACAAAGGAGGGTAACTGGATAAAGATCATGGTATAAGTGCAATGTATTATCATTAATATACCAGTAGCAAGGATCCTTTTAGCCAAGAATCCCAAAGTGCTTCACAAACGAAGTCTGATGTAGCACTCCTCACTCCAGTGAATAGTCCCTTTGACTTTAGTGGGACTTGCATGAGTAGGGGCTGCAGGATTGGACTTTACATATATACACATACACACATATATAGGTGAGAGGGGGCCTGTCTGCTCACATGGTTCTATGATTTAAGTCAGTGGTAAAAATCCCATTGACTCCTTTAAGAGCAGGATTGGGCCCCATGTAACTAATTTCATGGTAGTGCCGTGATTCTAGTACTTGGCACATACAATTATAGTATCACTGTGCACGTTAGCTGTGATATCGGTGTCAAGTGCTGGTGAAGGCTGAGTTTGGACGATGTGTGTCCACCTCTCCTGCAGACACACCCCTCCCTACTCTTCTACTTGTGTTAGCATCATGGCTCCTCCTGGCTCCTCCATTTTTAGCTCCACTATGGAGTTTGAGGTAGCCAGTGTGTGTGGCTCTGGGGATTAATGCTGCAAACAGATACTGCTCGCCTGCTGGTATAGAAGGACTTGTGGAAAAAATTGTTTCTGTATAATGTAAATGGTGCCAGCTGGAGATAGTGGTGAAAGTATCCCATAGCATCTTCTGAGGGAAGCTAGTTGAGGGGGAGTGAATGGTGTGGGGGCTACAGCCAGCTGTGTGAATAGAACGGTATCCCTCTGGGGGGAGTGGACTCAGTTGTGAAGGAGTAGAAGAGATGAGTTAGTTTGGGAGGGGGTAGAGTGGTGAAAATATCTCCTCCCTGTAAATAGAATCAATATGGGGTAGTGGGGTGAAGCCAGCATGGATATCAAATGGCAACAAAGCTTGGAAGATTGGAGAGCAGACCTGGGCTTGGTCGCTTCCAACCCAGATTTCTAGCCTGACTTTGCCATCTCCAGAGGTTTGCCTTGCTTGAACGAAACACCCATGGGGGAAGCTTGCTTGAAATGAATGTGTTTGCATAAGGGGCAAATGAAAGCAGAGCTTGCCCTGTTGAAAATTATACTGGATAAAATTCCCTATTGCAGCAAACCAAGTGAGGAAAGTAGGGAATGGCAAGCACGGAGAGAACAGGCCCACTTCCTGAGCGATGATGGTGAAGCTGTGTGTCATGTGCTGTTCTGCACTATGAAATGAACCCGCCTGCACCCAGAAGAATGGAATCAACTTTTAATTGGGGAAAACAGTTAGTGCTACAATACAGAAGACTGTTTCAAAAAATGAAAAATTTTGGCTAATTTTTAATCCCAAAGTGCACATGGGTTCCAGGCAACAATACGGTCCAGTGGCCTGACATATTGCAGTTGGAATCAGAATGAAATTGGTTTGGAATCATGCAAGAAAGTAGTTCCACATCCTTTCGACTTTTACTGTTTTATCTGCGTTTTAAATAAAGCCAAATGGTTCTGAGCTGAAATCATGTAGTAAATCCAGATCCCAGGATGAGACCTTAATTGTAAACTTCAGCCTGGAATGAAATCTATAGAGCTAAATTATAAACCTCTTTTAAAAACACTTAGATGGAATGATAGAAATATGTAATGGAAATGCTTGCAAAGGCTTAACTCCAGGATTGCAGCTGGCACTGCCAGGGTTTGTGGAAATATAGCACCTAGGGAATACTGAATCTGAGACCTTTCTGTTCTTATCTCCTGTGCTTATAAATGATTGAGTTACATGTGCACTATAGTTAAGGCTGGCTTCCAACTTGCATTCTGCTACCCTTTTACCCCCTCCTGCCCCCTTCTATTCTAACTTTCTTAAATCCCTTTTGGGATGATACTTTCTCTTTAGAAGATAAGGCCAGACATGAACGTCATTATTTTGAAATGAGCAAAATTAGTTCAGCCACTTTTGAGTTTTCTGAGAGTACAAATGTAACAAAAATAAACAAGTAACAAACTACTTACCCAGCTGTTCCTCATCAGAAATGTTATGTATTTATAATTCAGAACTGGCGGAACGGATTTTGTTCAAACTTGGCTTGCATTCTAGATTCACTGAGATCTAAGGAACAAGCCAACTTTGAAGGAAATGGACTTGTAACCTTGAAACTATAAATCAGACCCAGGTTCTCTCAGATCACTAGAAGAGACAGCAGAGAATCTGACCCTCAGGATCTAGAAAATAAGAGAACAAAACAAAAGAATACAACTGTCCTCAATTTCAATTATCCCTGAAGCTAAAGTACATTTTAAGAGCAGCAAAGTCTCTCTTCAGGGTCTGTTATATGAATACATTGTCTGTTAAAAATCAGTCAAATTCTTTGGTCCTTCTCTTTCTCTCATGGTCCTGAGTAGGTGGTTGCGGGGGAAAAAATTACTGATGAAGTGAGCTATACCTCATGAAAGCTTGTGCTCAAATAAATTGGTTAGTCTCTAAGGTGCCACTAGTACTCCTTTTCTTTTTAGGGAATCTTAAGGCTTTGGTCCACTGTGCATAATTTTTCACCATACCATCGCTGTTAGGGGATTACTGATACAGACTAATTGCAAGGTCGTGAAGTATGTAGTTGAATGCAAAAGCATTTACATTTTATTATACAAATGTATTGTCAAGGGGCATAATTTGTCACTTTTAAATTGGCAACTTAATTGCCTTTAAACCTTAATTAAACCACTCCCAACCCCTACTGCAAAACTTGTTTGAAGTACATTACTTTGAGGCAGCGAAGGCTCCTTGTGTTCAAACACTAATGGCATAAAGTAGTCATTCACAAATATGCTCTCATGGCCTCCCAGGGGCACATATAACTGAAACAACTTTATTTGTATAATAAAGAGGAAAATATTGTTACAAACTGAGTTAAAATCCCTTAAACTGATGATTGTAAGAGCTGCCCTTCATTCTGGTTAAACAACATGTCTGTCTCCAAGGCAAAGGCATACCCAGGGCCACTCAGAAATTTGGAAGACTTTGTGGGTTGGAGAGACAGAAGAGGTGGAAAGGGAGAGAAAGTCTGAACAGAACATGCAGTTGGTAGTACAACCCTGTGAAAGTCCTAGAGAGAGTTTAGAGGTGAGTGCTGGCTGAAAGAGCTTTGATGCTATGAGCAAGGACACCATTTCCTGTTCTGGTTCCTTGTGTGTTCAGGGAAACAGGGCTTTGTTCACCTCTCTAAATAAATACAATTGCATCAAAGATACCAGACTCCATCTACCTCTCCTCCTAACTGGAGAAACCTACAAGACCCTGCATTTTGTCCAGTCACTCAGGTCAAAAGTGTGTATTGGGATATAAAGAGGCATAAGCATAGAAAAGAGTGTGACAGATAGGACAATATCTTGGACACGCCTCATTGAATTAAGTTATGTATCATTGTTGGGCAGGGATTGTATGTAATTACATAGGCGGAGGAAGCAGAGCCCTCCAGGAACTAAGAACAGTGTGGTGTTGGTTAGGCAAATTCATTCAAGCTGTAACCCCTCCAGACAGCTACCATGACCTGGAGAGAGACTCATATATACCAGTTGAAAGTGGAGTCTCAGGGGACGCCCAGACAAAGAAAAGATTTTTGGTTAAATAGCCTGAGTCAAAACTGACTTTTTAAGCTTTGTGCTGATACGACAAATGGACAGGACCTTCTGTTCAAGACTGTTCATCTGTTGGAGCCCTTCCTGAAGTGGGGGTGAGCTCTGGCCAGTTAATGAGCATGGGTGTAGGTTCTTTCATCGTTTTAATGTGTTTTTCTCTAATGCTTTAACCTTAAGAATAAACTTGCTTCCTTAGAAGGACCTGTGTGGTAACTTAACTGTGGCAATTACATTGTTTACAGTCTCAGAGGAGAAAGCGGCAAAGCAGGCCTGCTTAGGCAGCCTAACTGTGCTGGGGAATTCACAGTGCAGGCAGGGAATTGTGCAGCCTGGAAATAACCTGGTCAAGAGGGAAAGGGATGAGGGTCTCCACCCAAGAGAGATGATGGCTGAGGAGCCGAGAGCCTGAGGCTGGATGACCTTGCTGGACCATGAGGGGGAATACAGGTTGCCCTGACCCGTGACAAGGGTGGTTCTTACTTGAGGTTGTTCAATTCACCTCATTCTCCTTTTCTGTCTCAACCCTACATGGTAATGCTTCAATTTATAAAGCTAATTCTTGCCCGATACTCCAGTTGGGGCCCTGTTGTGTTAGTGCTGCACATTCATGTAGTAAGGACAGCCTCTGCCATGAAGAGCTTACAGTCTGAGTAGAGAAGACAAATGAGGGGTTGGGAAAGGGAACCTGGGAGCTTTTGGCACCCAGCCCTGTGTTTGGACTACACTGCCATCCCGTACGCTTTCCCAAATATCTGATGCAGGGTTCTGTGTGGGGTCATCTCTAGGACTGACTTTTTTTTTTTTAAACCATGTGCCAATTCTAAATATAGTGCCTTTGTTTATTTTGCCCTGCTGTGCTGAAATCCTTCGCTGCATGAAGTTTGTTCTGTGAGCTCAGTACTTCATTTTTCCTTCCCATCCCATGTTTGTAAAGTGGTCTGATGCTTCCAAATACTGCTCTATTAAATTTGCCATAAAAAATCAAGTACATTTCAAAGCAACTCCCATAACTTCATGTTTTTAATTGTCCAGAATCTCCAACTCTTCTTTGTTTTATTCTAGTTGTAAAATCAAATAGGCTGAACAAAGACAAAGGGACTTTTTTGCTGGGAAAACCTACTCTCGTGTGTGTGTGTGCGTGTGCGCACATGCGGCGGTAGGGGGGAAGAGTATGCCTAAACTCATTGACTGGACTGTGGGTCTGGGACTAGGCTGCAAGGTAGCTACGATATTGTTTTGCTCTGTTTCATTTCCAGTACTTTCAGCTCTAACAAACTTCTTTGAGGCATTGTTCATGTGAAGCTGTAGATATAGGACTTATAGTGACAACGGGGGAGTGCCTCATTTGTCACTCTAGTGTCCAGAGAAAAGAGGACTGGGCTATGAGGAATATAAAGAGGATTTTAGACACCGACCCTGTGATTCTTTCTGGCTTTCCAACTTCTATACCATCTGTGCTGCCCATTGTTACCAAATAGGCTCTCCTGTGAGGTCAGGAAGGAATTTCCCCGCAGGTTAGATTGGCAGGGACCTATGGTTTTTTGCTTTCCTCTGCAGTGTGTGGATGCAGGTCACTTTCCAGGATTATCTGGGTATATTCCACTTAATCATATTCCTGCGTTGCAGAGGCCTTGGGCACTTGTACACCCTGGTCTCTCCTATTCTCTACCTGTGGCACATAATAGTCTAGTCTCCTGTGGGCCTTGATACTTATGGTCTGATTTCTGTTGTTGGTAGCTTGTGATATTAAGCAGGTCATACTAGATAATCTGATGGCCACTTCTGGCCTTTTCAAAAGGCAAAAGTGGGACAAAGGCAGGAGCCCTGGCTAGGCCGAAAGCTGGAGCCACCCAGGGAGCTCTGGACCTTCCACCTGCCATGGGCTTGTGGCCGGGGTGCTTGAGAGCAGCCCCTAGGTCATGTCCTTGCCCCCCAACCAGGGGGGTACTGCCCAGGGCAGGTGGAGAATCTGGGGCTCCCTACAGAGGCCTGGGCTCCCTGGGTGGCTCTTACTACTGCCCAGCTCTGGCTTTTGGCCTGGCCCGGGAGGGCAGGGCCTCAGGAGAGAAAGGAGGAGCAGGTGGTGGGGCCTTGTGGCAAGCAGGGAGCTGAGGCCCACGTCAGCACCCTCCCTTCCTCCCTCCCACCCCACACTGGGAAGAGATTGGCACAGCCACTGAGCCTCGGGGAGGCGCGGAGTGGTGCCACTAGGAATCCGGGACAAATGGTATCGTGCAGTTATTCAGGCCAGGACTTGAAGGACTCTGCATTTCAGGACTATCCTGCCCAATTCAGTATGGGTGGTCACCCTATTTAAACTATATGACCAAGTCCTGGCCTGGACGCAGTCATGCAATTAGCAGCTGCTTGCACAACAATTCTTCCTCAGCGATGTAGTATAATTCATTTGTACAGAACATTCTGATAACACTCGCTCTTCCTTGGGGGAGCCAGGGAGGTGTGTTAACACTAGGTAGTGGAGTGGAGACCGGGGTGAAATGGACTGATCTCTCCGAGGGGGTAGTGCTGCTTGTCTGCGCTGACAGCAGTGGGCCCAGAGTGCTGATGCAGCAGAGTCTAAGTGTCACTGGGGTGGTGCTCTCGCCAAACCCAAGACCTCAGAAATGATTGGATGATAGAAATGAAGCCCACAAGAAGTATTTTCAGCCTAAAATGCAGCACGTATCCGACCAGTAGGGCTTGAAAAGAACAGGAAAGTGCTTCAGGGTGGAGAGAGCCAATACTGTGCTCATTTACAAACTGGGGACAGTTACCTCAGATTCTGCCTCATCACCCCCCATGCCCTTAGTGGACATCAGTGTTTGGAGCTGGGTCTGCACATTCCAGTGTCCCAGCACTCAGCCTACATTGAGCCCTGACAGACCCTGGTAGAGTTTTTTTTCTATTTCTGTTCTTAACTTCTTTAATCAGCATCAGTGAGATATGACCTGCACATAGGCAGGCAAAGGGGAAATAACCAATAGCTCACCTGTGCCACATCTGTTAGTCCCCTTTGCTTTCTCCTCTCTGTCTCATCTCATCCCTCAGTCCCTGCAGTGTATTTTGGCTTCTTTATGTAGGTGCATTAAAAACAGGGGTCTAACATCCATGTATATAAAGCTGTATTTTTCATAGTCTGTATTTTCTTAAAGATATTGGGCCAACTTCTGGTTGATGTCAATGGGGCAGTATGGGTGTAAATAAGTAGCATTTGGCCCTTTGTTTACTCTTTTGACTAACAATGGGCATTGATCAAAAATCTCTACTGCGCTGGCCAAAAGGACCTGCTTCTTGAAAATGTACAATTAATTTAGAAGATGTGTGCGTGAGAGAGATTGTTCCTTCTATTGGGCTTTACCTCAAACTTGTCAGCTTTAAACTGCATCTGTTACCAAGTTGTCCAGTACCCTCATTTACATCACGTCATTCAGTGGTTTCACTGGAACAAGCTGGTGGATCTCAGTGTGTTACCTAGTAGATAATTGCCCCCCTCACAAAATCACCACGGCAGCTTACCACAAAGAGGCCAAAGACTGACTAGGTCCTGGAGAATGATTCTAACCTCTTGTCCCCACGCCTTAGGTGTTATATAGAGCAGTTGTTATGGATTGGCATGGGTGCAGCCACTGCTGCATTTGGTCTTTGGATAACAGGGAGACCTCTCTAGCGCTACGTTCATTTGTTTTCCTTCCATTTAAAAAAAGGGGAGGGACTGCTGTTTCACTGGGAGAGGTTAGAGAAAGTCTTGAGTTGATGCCAGACTTTGAAGGCTTAATGGAACATTATAATTTCCCCCACTTTATAAAAACTGCATGTTGCCAGCTCTTGCCCTCAGGCACTAACAGGAGTCTAGGTTGCACTAAGAGTGTCTCTCTTCTGCTCTTCCCTTTTTGCAGCAGCTCTAATGTCATGAGCAGCTCAGACTGGAACTAACACTTTCCAGCCAACATCATTTAACTGTGCCAGAATCAGCTGGCACTGGGTGGACGGTGATGTATCTGTAAGCAGAGTCAGGATGAGCTCCACCCTGACATCTGGTGGTGAGGTGTGGCAAGTTGTGGAAAAGAACTTCAGGGGCCGATCTCATTTGCATAGGCACACCCACCCCGCCTAGAATGAGGCCATAGCTGCCCAAATGGTCACTTTAGCTGTTGTGGGATCCCCAGTGTCTCTGTTATTGGGGCAGGAAGAATAAATTGTTATTACCCTGATTATGGGAACTGTGCTTGGAACTGTACTTGGCCTTTTGTTATGATGGAGGGACTCACCATCAACTAAGTAGCACTTGCTAGGCAAGGGACATGGGTTCCAAAACTCTGTGGATGGAGTGAGGCTTGAGACAGGTATTAGTACCTGGTGGTGTGGGCCCCTTTGTGAGGGCCTGAAACACCAATTGCACCTGTCTCTCTCCACTGTGGAATGTCAGAGCTAAATTTGGGTCTATTAAAAGTCTTGATACAGGTACTGTGCTGAATTCACTTTGGCCTTATGGTGCACTAGCATTAAGGCTCCCACTACTATGAGCTGAAATCACTGAGCATTGTGTCAAGTAGTGGGGAGCCGGAAGATCTAGAGTGCAGTGGTGCTGTTCATGGATAGGCTGGCGGAGTGTTTGTGAGACGGTGAGCTGTGCAGAGCGGAGCCGTTTGTAAGAGAGCAGAGAGAAGAGTGGAGCTGTTTGTGGCGGTGTGGAGCTGTTTGTGAGATGGCGGAGCGGAGCCCTGTGGGGCAGTCAGCTTCAGGTCACGTAAGGTGCCCCTTACCTCTTTCCACCCCCCACACAGGCACATTTTTAGCCAGACTGGGGAGTAACACTCTGCCGATGAACTTTTGAACTCTGGGGCTTGACTTTTTGGACTTTGGGTGATTTGTGGATTGCTGGACTCAAGAGACGTTTGGGTTCTGGGACTCAAGAACCCGAGGGAAAGGATGTGGCCCAATTTGTTGGGATGGGTCTTTGCTCATGGTTTGGTTAATGAACACTAGTTATGGTGTTTCCCCAATTTAATGCTGATGTCGTTTACCTCATGTTATTAAAGATTCTCTGCTACACTGAGACTCTGTGCTTGCGAGAGGGGAAGTATTGCCTCTTTGAGGCGCCCAGGGGGTGTGTAAGATTTTCCCAGGTCACTGGGTGGGGACTCGAGCCAGTTTTTCATTTGCTTTGATGAGAGGGAACCCCTGTGTACTGAACCCGGCCCTTGCTGCTATCAACTTGGCCTGGCAGAAGGGTTACATATCTATCCCTGTCTCCTCTGTGACCACCACCTCCTACATGCACTATCCTCAAGTGCTGGTCAATATTTCTCCAACACTGCATCCAATATAGGGTGACCGGATGGCAAGTGTGAAAAACTGGGGTGGGGGCATAGGTGCCTCTATAAGACAAAGCCCCAGATATCAGGACTGCCTATAAAATTCAGACATCTGGTCACCCTAGTCCCACGTGGCATAGCAGCTTACAGAAAGCTGCTCTGGTATAGGAGGCTCAGGCTTTGGCTGGGCTTTCTCTCCCATATGCCCCCATGTTGCTTTTGTAGAGCATCTGCTTTGTCAATATGGACCCCTTCATACAGCAGAACTTTGCACTCACTCCTGTGGTTCTAGCCGGTGAAGTCAGGCTATGAATTAAACTCCTGTACAGTCTCCTAAGTCTAGTAGTCATTTCAGGTAACGCCCTGAGCTACTGCGCCATAAAGCAGTTCAAATCCAGTCCAGTTTGACAGGGAATAAAACTCAGTGTAGTCTGAAGGCTTTTTGGCCTGTATGAGCTCAGCCCAGTTCCAGTGTTGAGATGTTGTCAGTTGCAGGGGTGGTATTTTTTTCCAGTCTCCACAGCAAGGCAAACCGAATGAGCCATAGAGGCTGAACTGCTCTCTCATCCTAACGCTAGCCCTTACTTACTGGTCAGGGCTGGGGGAGTAGGGCGCTGAAGGCTAATGCTGCGACTGCTGGCTAATGCTGCTGCTGCCCATGCTGTACTGCTTCTGTAGATGGAAGAAGTCTCCCGGGCTCTCAAACCAACTCTAAAAACTAATTTTGTAAAGGAATGTACGTACTGATCACTTCAATGTCCGGGTGTGAAATCCTGGCCCCACTGAAATCAATAGTGAAACTCTCGCTGACTTCAGTGAGGTCAGTAATCTCCTGGAGACCTGTAGAGAAATAGAGTTAGAACTGTAGTTCTGTATTTGACCAGTGCTCTGACCAGTATAACAATCAATATGGGATCCTGCCTCAGGCAGTGGCTGTCGAACAGCTATTGAGTTAGATTTATACCCAGCGGTGAAGTTTCCAAGGCATTTTGAAAGGGTTTTGCACTTGCTCTGAATAGATCTCCAGGTTGAATGGTGTCCCACATCGTCTATCCGCATGAGTAATTTACTGTAATTAATAAGGCGCCATTTACATGCAGTCTGTAACGCTGCTCTGACCTCAGCTGCCACCTGGGTATGAGCTCAAGTATTTCTAAGTTCTACATAAAACCATACTGTGCTGCTGGCCATGACTATTCGCAGGCTAGAGCTGCAGTGTGACCTGCTCTCAGGCCAGAACTGAGAGCCCAGCTACATTACATCACATGTTAGTAATTCAAGTCAGAGGCACTGCGGTTCTTTCACTCCCCTCTCCTCCTATTTCTATTACAACCCTGGACTGACTGGGTAGCCTATGGCAAGAAACAGTTATCAAGTGGGTGAGGTATGATGCCTGCATAATATAACTTAAAGCAACTGAAAATGAATCCAAGTTCTGTAGTCAGGAGATTGGAAAGGATAAGACTTGTTCAACTCCTTCTCCCTTCCCATCAATGTGCGTGTGGGCCTGCACACTGTAACAAAGCAGCCTTTGGTGGGACACTACTGAGAGTATCCATTCAGGACAAATTGCTTAGAGCAGGGCAGTCACAGCCCAGGGCTGGGGGTCTTTCACTACTAAGGCACACCAGACCAGTCAAATAGAGAGGACTTTGGTTTTACCCCCCTGGCTAACCAGAAGTCATACAGGCAATTCCCTCAGACACTCCAGTTTCCCTGTATCACCACCCGCGCCACTCCTTATGGGGATCAATGGTTGTGAAAACCAAGACCCCAGTAAAAGAAAAAAAAGGTTCTCCCGATCCCAAAGGACCAGACCCAGATCAAAATACCAGTCAGATCGTAACCCACAAATCATGCTGTTGCCAATCCTTTAGAATCTAAAAGTTTATTCATAAAAAGAAAGAAATATAGATGAGTTAAAATTGCTTAAATGGAATCAAATACATACAACAATTGCAAAGTTCTTAGTTTAGGCTTGTTTCAGACTTGATGGGATTACTGCTGATTTAAACCAATCACGTCTCTGGAGTACAAACATCCCAGCTTGGATGGGTTGTTCAGTCCTTTGTTTAGAGCTTCAGTTTCAAGCACAGTTCCTCCAGAGGTCAGAAGCAGGATTGAAGACAAAATGGAGGGGTTTTCAGGGATTTTTATATTCTCTGCCATGTGGAAGGAAACCCCTTTGTTCTTACCGTGGAAAATCACAGCAGCAAGATGGAGTTTGGAGTCACATGGGCAAGTCACATGTCATGATGACTCAGTTTGTAAGTGGCAGCCATTGCTCACATGCTATCTTGAACGTTCCCAGGAAGGCTCCTCAGATTTGGATTGGAGTCTCCCAAGGTCCATTGTCAGTTAAGTGTTTCTTGATAGGACTATTCTGAGTATGTGCCCATTCTCAAGAAGCTGACCAATGGTTTACTAATGCTACTTAGAATCAAACACATTAGATACAAGTACATAGCCAAGATTCATAACTTCAAATAAAAAATTATACAAACATACAGACAATATACTCATCACCAGCAAATTACAACCTTTTCATAGACCCCTTACTTGACCTCCTTTCTACAAAATTTGGTGCAACGATAGGACCTTGGTTGCAACAATGATCTATATGGTCACAGTTCATGTCAATAACATCTCACACACACACACACACGCAATCGGGCTTTTCTCTCATCCCACTTTTATTACAATGTTTAATGTGGTGCAACCTGCATTCACATTGAATCGTATGGCTCTGTACAAATAAGAGGCCAAACTAGGTTAATAGATCTTGAGGCCAGAAGGGACCATTATGATCATTTAGTCTGACCTCCTGTGTAACACCTGTCAGAGACGCTCTCACTAATCTCTATATCAAGTCCACAACTGTGAGCTAGAGCATATCTTTTTAGAGCGGTAACCAGTCAGTTTCAGGGTAACTGCACTTATATTCCCCCTCTGTGATCCACCAAGGGCACCCATTTAAAGGTTTCTCTTGGGCAGAGGCCTGTATGTCTCCCCTCTTGACTAGGGTTTTTCCAGGCTGCATGGTTCCCTGCCTTACACTGTGATATTCCCAGCAAGCCAGACTGACTAAACAGGCCAGTGTCTGTGCTTTGCTTTCTCCCCAAAGGCTGTGAACCACGTAACTGCCAGCGGCCACAAGTTACCACTCACTTCTTTATAAGCAAGCACATTTATTCTTAAGGTGAAAGCATTACAAAGAAAACATTTTTAAAAAATAAGAAAAGAATCTACGTGCATGCTATAAAGCTTACCAGAGGTCACCCACAACTTCAGCCTCGGCCTCCGGTAGGTGTCAATCCTTCAAAACATGCAACTGGATTTTCCCCTGACTACAAAATCATAACTGTCTCAGATACAGAACCTGAATCCCAGCTGAACGGGTCAGCCATTTCTTTATGCAGTTCTGGCCTTTGGGTCCTAGGAACAGCTAATCCCCAGACCAAGACCCCTCTCAGGCTAAAGCTTCAGAAGGCTGGGTTTTTGCATAATTGAAAATGGGGAATTTTATTAACCTCTCCCTAGGGATTCCCAAGGAAAACTGCTTAACATTTATTGTCCCAAAAGTTAATTCTTATCTAGCACACTTTAAATATAGTCCTTAGAATGCCAAGGTCTCACATTTGCTACATCGCCCCCTAGAGAGGTTCCATACAATCCTGGCCCACAATCACACGCGAACCATTCATTTAATACAATGGACCTCAAAGATACTTAAACTTAATTCAGTAAAGGCCTCCCCAGGATGTTGCAGGATGCTGCCATATCTTTCACAATCCAGTCTTGACTTAAAGATTGCAAGTGATGGAGGATCAATGACATCCCTAGATACATTCTTCCAAAGGTTAATTAACTTTGCGCCTTATTTCTACTCTGAATTTGTCTAGCTTCAGCTTCCCAACCATTGGGCCTCTTATAACTCCTGGGCTAAGACTTTGCATGTCAAGTTTCATACCAGAGCACAGTTTTACACCTAAATCATTCCCAAAACACTACGAGTTACAGTAACGTGCTAAAACATCTTTACCAGAACCAATAAGTGGCAGCACTGGTCATTCTGAGAAGTCGGACTCCTAAAGAACTATAGGGAGATACCAGTGGAAGGAGAGGGGAAGAGCAACTGTACTACCAATCTTCAGAGGAGGAAAGAGCACTCCTGGCAATTGCCATCTGGTCACTTTAACTTTATCCCTAGCAAAATAATGGAACAAGTATTGGGGGTAAATCTGTGCTCATCCAGAGCTTTACTCAACCAGATCCTAGCCTGCACAAATAGCAGAAATCCTCTCTCAGATCCCAATCCAGGAAGGCACCCCTTGAGCATGTGTGCACTGAACAGGGATGGACTTATTTAACCAAATGCTTATTTTCCTGATTCTCTTCCTCTGTGAGATGCACCTGTGAACTCCCTAGCTGCCATGGTGTGGGGGCAGGGATTAGCAGCTGGTGAGGTCATAGGCATAACATTGAGGGGCTAAGAGAGATGTCCCACAGTGAGGAGAGGTTTCAGAGTAACAGCCATGTTAGTCTGTATTCGCAAAAAGAAAAGGAGTACTTGTGGCACCTTAGAGACTAACCAATTTATTTGAGCATAAGCTTTCATGCTTTGTGTGTATAAAAGATCTTCTACACTTTCCACAGTATGCATCCGATGAAGTGAGCTGTAGCTCACGAAAGCTTATGCTCAAATAAATTGGTTAGTCTCACAGTTAGGAGAGAGCATCTTTGGCTTGTCACTGGCAGTGAGTGTAGGTAATAAGGACAGGAGAACTTAACTGTGGCTACCTGATTTCCGAGGGGTTTTGCAGCTGAGGCAGGAGGTGTAGGAAGCATCTGTTAATGGAGGCAGAAGGCACTTCCTTAAAGCAGCAGGCTGGTGCCACAGATGCACTTTTCATTCCATATAAGGTCTTCCCCGCTTTGCCTCTCTTAAACAGCAGGAAATTAAAAGCAAATCTAAATTCCATCTCCGCACAAGAGCTCTAGTATATTGTAGAATACACACACCCTGCCCTGTCAGTGTAATGCTTCCTCAGAGGTGCTAACTCAGCAAATCTCATTTCCAGGTGTACATCCATATCTTTGACTACAAAGCATTTGCCCAGCCAGAGATGGGAACTCCAGGATCTCAACATCCCCAAATTTAGGAATAGGTTTGTAACATCACCCCCTCCTTCCCAAAAATCCAAATTTCACATCTTGCTTTTGCATCTATGTATTAATTTGACCATAACCTCAGATCATTACATTTGCTTATGGAAAAGGAGGTTCAAAATTTGAATCTGGACCTGAACATCACAGCTCAGAGTCATCTTCAGCTGAGATTGGTTTTCGTGTTAATTTCCAAACTGGAGTTTGTCCATAGGGAGTAATTTTATATTCCTAAATTCCATATCGATACAATGACTCTAAAATGATGAACCTTATAGTTCGTCATCACCGGGGGAGCAAATATTATGTTTAGTCTCTGCTTTTTGCAATCATGCCATGTATTATTCAAAGATATACATTACAGAAAAGCTCTTACAGTTACTTCCTTGGACTCAGACTCAGGAGACCTGAGTTATATTCCCTACTCTGCCACAGATTTTGTGTGTGACCTTGAGCAAATCATTTAGTCTCTTTTAGCCTCAGTTTCCCAACCTATAAAATTGGGATTAATAACTTCCTTTTTGTCTTAGCTATGAAGAGCTTTTAATCTTATATGTGTTCAGTGCCTAGCACAATGGGGCTCCAATCTCATTTGGTGCTTCTAGGCACTACAGTAATGCAAACATTAAATAAAAGGTTTGTTGCTCTCCTGGTTTACTTATGTATATGTCACCCTTCTGAAAATCTGTATTGATAAGGAGGGTGTCTTTTTTTTTTTTTAATCTTCTGGCCTACTGGGATAAATTCAGGCAGAGGAAAGTGACTTACTTCCACTAAACGAGGGCACACACATACTGCATGCTGAAAAAGCAGCATTTATATATACATATCCAACCCTACACACAAGGAGCTTCCATATTCTATTCATGCCATGAGTGGGAATCAAACACACAGAAGATGTATGTCGAGGCAACAGCTTTTGCTGGGTGGCTGTATGCACGTAATGTCCCAAAGCACTCCTGTGGCTGTTTGAAATCTCCCAGAATGCCCTTTATCTATGAGCTGAGCAAAGATAGGGCATCGCAACTCAAATATGGATGTATTGAACCATTTGTGCTTAAACCATTTCAGTACAAACAGTTACATTCTCTGGTGTATACCAAGCCAAAAATTCAGGGAAGTCAGAATTAAGCTTGCCATGGAATTCCTAACTCTGTCCTTTTGCTTGCATGCACACATGCATCCCAACTGGAGATGGACAACACAATTTAAAGTTTGTGCAGGCCTTTTTCACTTTCCGGGACTGGAAGCAGATACCAAGGTACTATTAAAGAAGTTAAACTCAGGAAACAGAAGCTCATCCAGGTCTGATACAGCAAGTTGATGCATATGCATGTGCCTAATTTCAAGCACATGAGTAGTTCCATTGGGGTGACACCAGCCAGGCATGTCGTTAAATATCATGCTGAACTGGAGGCTTGAATGTGTGGATGCTTATTCAGACTTGAGTTTCCCCCCATAACTAATTGAGTTGCATAGGATCTTTCAGGACATGGTCAGACGTCCTCTGTAGAGTAACACAGAATGCTAGACATGTGTATCAGAGATGAGAGGAAAAAGCTGGAGATCCTTTGTAATATATTAGATTATTTGCTGAACAGAAGGCCACATTGCCCAATGTTGTGTGATCATGTAATGAAAGACCCTACTGTAGTGATGGGATAGGCACAAGAGAACATGGTTAAGGCTGTTATGGGAACCTTGACTCTGAACTTCCTGACTCTTGTGTGATTAAAATTTCAAACTTAAACTTGTGTTTGTGCTCTTTGGGCACTATGTTCACTTGGGGAAGGATGCTTGGGTTTTGGAGTTCTCCCTTCACAAGAGAATTGCACTTGAAAATGTATTTGCCTAAATAAACACGATCAAGTTGCAAACATTGTATGGTCATCCCTTTTTGAACTGGTACAAATACTAAACATTCAGGTACTACAGCCCAAGGATTATGTTAATGATCTAGTATGAAGCAGGTGAGAGAGAAATTCTACAGTCTCAGAAATGTTTATAATTGATACTTTGCCTTAATTGTTAACTCTGTTTTTTCTTCTTATTGGTAATATAGTTTAGTCTGAGGCACAAAACATACCCATGTCCTATTTTAATTGGAGCTTTCCTATACAAGTACTGAGGAGGCTCAATACTACAGAGATGTTAAAATCAGATGAGATCAGCACAGTCCGGCTCTTCAAAGCATCCATCAGTTACTTTCAGTTGGAACTGTTAGTGTTTTCCATAAAACCCAGTATGCCTCTTTGTATCTGCTGTATTGTTACTGAGTTTACCATGATTTGTAACACAGTAGTTCCTTGATGCCCCAGCTGAGTTTGTGCTAATGCTGTACAAACATGGCAGGAGACAGCACCTGCCACAAATGGCTTACAATCTAAAAATCTTAACTAGACAAAGTCAGAGGGGGAACAGAGGAATGAAGTAACTTCTGCAAGCTCTCATGGCAGAGCAGGGAAAAGAAGTCATTTATCGTGAGTCCCAATCTGGTGCATTATCCACTCGCCCATACTGTTTCCACTTGTGCTAGGAAGCTCAGTATTGTAAATAAATAGTGCAAGTGACATGTTAAAGAAGGTTTCAGAGTAGCAGCCGTGTTAGTCTGTATCTGCAAAAAGAAAAGGAGGACTTGTGGCACCCTAGAGACTAACAAATTTATTTGAGCATAAGCTTTCGTGAGCTACAGCTCACTTCATCCCTGTAGCTCACGAAAGCTTATGCTCAAATAAATTTGTTAGTCTCTGAGGTGCCACAAGTCCTCCTTTTCTTTATGTTAAAGAAGGTTATTGTTGCACGAAAAAGCTGTTGGGTAGAGCTGAAATCCAAGCTCTTTACCATGAACATACAACGGCTCTAAGTTACCAACATCTGTTTCCAGACCTATAACACTCTTCAATGTCATCCGTGTTCAGTGCTAACCACAGATGCTGTTTTCACACCTTGTTATGTTGCTTAGCAGTTAAAAGTACCTGTAAAGGAAAAATATTGGTGGCCAATTTCTTGTGTAAAATACAAGATCCAAAAGCTTCTCTCTAAAGATGATGCCCTGTTTCAACTGGCTCTGCCTTCTCTTCTGCTTGAAAACCTACACTATGCATAACACTAACAGTTTTTTATGTAAAGTGAAACTTTAGGGAATCTTTAGGGAGGGAAGGATAGCTCAGTGGTTTGAGCATTGGCCAGCTAAACCTAGGGTTGTGAGTTCAATCCTTGAGGGAGCCATTTAGGGATCTGGGGCAAAAATTGGGGATTGGTCCTGCTTTGAGCAGGGGGTTGGACTAGATGACCTCCTGAGATCCCTTCCAACTCTGATATTCTATGATTCAGAGGTTCAGCAACCTCCAGAGCTTGCTGGGCTCACAGAGGCATATGGTAGTTGCTCCTGCAGTTGACACACAAGGCCATCAGCCAATGCAATGCAGACTTATTGGGCCAAATTCATCCCTATTGAACTCCACTGAGGCAGACTGAAACCATAGGTTACAGAGGTGTGAACTCTCCCATTCATGGGAGATGGGATGGTAACTCAAAACTTTAAAGGATGACAGGTTTTTAATTTAAATGTTAACTCTTTAATTGTTGAGTCAAAAAAAGAAATTTAGCAAATATAGTGATTTGAATATCATCACAACTAGAGATGGAAAAGGCCAATTGGTCATATTTCTAATCCATCCGCCTTGTTACTGCAGGATTGTTCCCTACAGTCAGGGTTTAAATTCAGTTGGAGTTGTTTGGAGTTCTGGTAACTATTTGCAATCCCCTCTGGAAGTTTCGATAGCATGTTGGGGGTAGGATGGAGGGTTGAGAGGGGAGCTCTGGGAAATACTATATAAGAATTTAAGCTCTGCCTACAGTTGTACTCACCACTAAATTTTGCCCCTAAGTAATTGAAGCTCTCACCACCTTCCTTGTGACTTTTCCACAGTATACGAGATGTTTTTTTCTGCCTGTTTTTTCAGATTTTTTCCATGGGTTAATTTCATCCTGTTACTCCTGGTTACACCCCAGCATTCTAAGGGGTGCCCTAGGGAAAGAGGAAGCGTGGTGCTGGCAGACAATATGGAAGGGAGGAATGAAGATCAGATACAATTGCAGGGATGGATGTGTGTGGTGATTGGGTAGAGTTCCATTTTCACAAATACATACCTCTCTTAACTTGGACCTATGGTAATAGATGAGCGGGTTGGCAGGTCATATTAAACTACTGTGCAATGGTTGAAGCAAAATAAAAACTATGGGCTTCATCATCCTTCACAGTAAGGCCCCTTCACATAGCTCTGCCAGTGTAAAAAGGGGCCTTACAGTGGGAGTAAATGTAACTTTCTGCCTGAGTGGTGTAATGGAGCTGTATAATGAGAAACAGGCCCTCTGGTTCTGGATAATATAACAAAAGGGCAAGGACCCTCTATCCTTGGAATTTATAGTTTTGTTTTTTTTTTCCTGAACCCAGACCAGCCACCCAGCTCATTAGACTCTTAAAGCTGGAATATTTCCAGATGAATAATGGACTAAACTGTGCGGGGAGGGGGAGGCATCAATGGTATGAAAAGAATGAATACTCTGATACAAGCTCTCTGCTATTCTATAACTCTAGTTACATTTCAAGCAAGCTGATGGTTTTATCCCCTTAGCACAGAAACATGTGCAGACATTCACTAGATTCATCTCCACATATTCCCCGTCCCCTAGCCCCACGTGAGAATGTGAACAACTACCAAGAATCTCAGTTGGATAAGAAGACATTATGAAAAATAGTCTGACTGTGACTCATCCAAACTTCATAACCAAGGCCAACCCCCCCACCCCCCACCATAATAACCTCTTGCTAGTTTTGAATGTCACCTCAGTGCTTTTGTCCATGCAACATGCCAGTCGCATGCATTCTTGTTCAAATACTGAGATTTGTGTACGGCAACTTAGGTCTAGGCTAGCTCATGTCACAGGTCAGAAAATCTAATCATCCCTTTCTCCTGAACTTGTAAAGAGAGAATCACAGCTACTCAGGCAGGGATGGTCAGCTGACTGAATGTGGCAATTACAATAAGCCCATCAAGAATGCTAGAGGGGGATTGCCTGGTTCAGGTAGTATACTAGAGCTAGGGGGGACTGGAGCTTGTGCCTTAGGATCTCTGGGTTCTGCTTCCAGCCCTGATTCTGATTTGCTGAATGACTTTGGGCAAGTAATTTAGCCTTTCCATGCCTCAGTTTCCCTATGCAAAAGGAAACTCATCTTTCTCAGGGCTGTTTTGCAACTTAATTCATATTTGTAAAGCACTTTGGGATCTGTGCATGAAAAGGACATATAGCAATGGGATGGGTAAGCTAAGCAGGTAACAGAAAGGTATGTTATTAAATAAAATACAGTTTATTAAAGACAAATGCTACAAGATTAACCCCTTCGGACCTGATTTTTCCCTCCAAAAAATCCATCGGATCAATTTAGTGTTGCACAACTAAGGTTGTGTCACAGTATGCAGTAAGCATGCTCTTCTGTTAAGTTTCTCTAGTTGGGGTAAGCCATATTAGCCATCTGGCTGTATGCTGTTGCATTAGAGCAGCACCAGCCTAAAAATCATAGAAATGAGAGAGACACCTCCTGGCTCATCTGCTTTGTTTTCTCTGTTCACCCAGCATCACAACTGCAGGGCTGTTCCATACCATATATTTGTTAGTGCTTTGTCCAGTGTAGTTGTAAATGATGCAATGGACAGGGTTTCGGCTCCTTCCCTTGGGAGATGACTCTATGATTTAACAGTTCACTGTCAGGAAGACCTCTCAATTTCAACCCATTCCTCCTAGTACCACTTTAAATGATTACTCTTTCGCCTTGTTGTTTATACCCTTTAAGGCCCTTCTCTCTGTCTTTTAGGTTACCACGCAGAGGGCCAGATTTTGAACTCCTTACTCACCTGAGTAACCCCCTAGAAATGCTTGTGTGAGTATACTGTGTTCAGCATTACAAGTGGCTCACCATATGGCCCAGAGAAATGACTTTTCCAAGGCCACAAAAGTCAAGAGTGCCTGGCTGCTGCTGCCATGCTCAGAGCACTAGACCATTCTGCCTGTCTAGGATGAGCGCTAAACCTTTGAATCAGAAAGATAAAAATATATTAGAGCATCCAAACCTTTTCGTGCTTTTCTGAACCACATCAAAACTCTTGCCCTTCATGCATCCGATGAAGTGAGCTGTAGCTCAGGAAAGCTTATGCTCAAATAAATTGGTTAGTCTCTAAGGTGCCACAAGTACTCCTTTTCTTTTTGCGAATACAGACTAACGCGGCTGCTCCTCTGAAACTTGCCCCTTTCAGGATCTCCTGTCAATTGGGCAGCCCTGCATTTGCCTGGGACATAAACCAATGCATTAAATACCTGCAAATGACTGAAGCTCTACAGGCATTTGCTAACCAGATTTGTTGGGCTGGCAAACACATTGCCTTGTACTGGATGGTACATTGCCTCAGGTAAAACTAATCTATGATGGGGTACTGTCCACCCCTCCCCAGTTCTCCAATTCCAAACAAGGCTCTTAATGACCCCCGCGCCCTGGCCCAATGGCACAGATAATGCTGGGAGAGCTGTAACTCCAGCAGCTTTCCTCTTGATTAGGCTTTGGCACTGATCCATAATTCAGCCCTTTGTGAACAAACGCACAAAGTGGCTGGCTGGCCCAGACTTGGGATTGACAGAGGGGTCACTGTTTGGCTTCCATCAGGAAGAACAAAAATGTGATGAGACAACAGGGGAATCAAATGCCAGAGCCGAGGCGGAGCTGAGACTAAAACAGACATGTCTAGAGCGTTATTGTATCGGAATGACACCACCGGGATTTATTGTCTCTCAGGATATTAAGCAAGAGAAGGGTGAACAGGACCTGTGGATAACATAGTATCCCTGCAGTCAGTTCTTTGCTGGGCCTCTCAGAAGGCAGATCACAGAAAGAACAGCCACTTTCTTCTTTGCTGGGCTACGTGACAACTCTGCCTCCTTAATTCTGGACTGCTCCAAGGACCAGGGAATCCCTCAGCATGAGACCAGCCCTAGGGCCTGCTCTGGAGTTCAGGATACTTTTTGCACTCTGGCATCTCCCTTACCCACCCCCAAATTACCTCCTTTTGCCCCAACTCTGGTATGCCCCTACACTGAGGGCAGCCTGTGCTGGCCCCACAGAATTCTACTTCCTGCAGTGGTTGCAGCCAATTCATACTGCCAGAGTGGCATTAAAGGACCAAGCCAGAATCTGGCCAGCTGTCTCTCTTCCTCTAGCTAGTTAATAATTAATATAAGACACCCTGTACTTCAGCATGGAAAAGGAAGGGTAAAGCAGGGAGGGAGGGGAAGGAACCCAGTGAGGTATTTTAGATAGTGTGGAGCATAAGCTTGGTCTGTCCCTCTTCTTTTTTTCATCTCATAATGTAACAGTAAGGGGTTGGGCAGAATTAATGGAAAGTAAATGCAGAACAAATCAAAAGGATATAGTCAGCCTGGGGCACTGCTAGGATTGGTCAAAAATTGGGAAGTCTTTTCTCTGAAAATAAAAAAGGTCATTTGAAAATTTTCACTGATTTTTTTTTCAGTTAAATAATTTTTTTCTTACTTTCATTTTGTTTTTCCTTCTAAAGGTGGAAAAAAAATGGAAAGAGAGAGAGAAAGGAGGCGAAGGTTGGACTAGATGACCTCCTGAGGTCTCTTCCAACTCTAATATTCTATGATTCTATGAAGGCAAAAAACTGAAAAATGATCAGTTGTCAAATCAAAAAGTAAACTCTTTTTTAGTGACTAACCCAAAACGTTTGACCAAAATGAAAAAAATTCCACAAAATGTTTTTCAGTCAACAAGCCATTTTTACAGTTTTAGATATCCGGTTTTGGGTTGTTTTTTTGTTGTTGTTTGGTTTTTTGTCAAAACACTTGATTTGAGCAGCTCTATTTACTGCCTCAAAAGGTTATCAATGTTGTGGCTGGATTGTAAAATAGTGCTTCATAATTTCATGACCGTATTGTAGTTATGAAACAACAGAGGCAATCAAATCCCTTGTTTAAGTGCATAAACTGATCACGTACTAGGGTTGACAGGGATTCCCCTTCATCACAAACATGCGCATTACAAACTGGCCAGGTGCATTATGGGGATTTTGCCTTCTTCCAAATCATTATGACAGTGTTGACCGCTGCTAGATACTTGATTTGACAGATACTGGGAAAGTCTGTGTTCTTATGGCAATATCTTAAGTGCACAAAAGTGGACAAGGGAGGAAAGGTTGAATCTCTCAATGACAGAGCTGTGTGTCACCAAACATGAGAGCACCCAAGAAGACGACACTTTAGTGGAAGCTAACCCACAGCTCTAAGATAAAGTTAAAAGAAACACCAACTTCTGGGTTCACAGTGAAGAACCTATTTAGTCCTTCATCTGGTCCTTGTACTATAAGAGAGCAGTTGTTCTTACTGTCAATGAATATTTCTTGCTCTTGGTGTCCTCTGGATCCAGGAGAAGCTAGAAGTACTAAGTGCTGGACACCATTTTGGGTCTAATGGGGAAGAAGGGAAGAAGAAGGGCTGCTATCTATACTCTCCCACATCCCTGCAGCTTCCCACTGAAATGAATGGGGAACTTCTGAACACTAGTCTCTTGCTTGTGTTCTAACTCTAGAAGTTGCCTTAGTATGTTCATGAGTGGTTGGTGTGGGAGACTCCTTACTTTCTTCTGGTCAGAGAGGGTGGCAATGGTTAATACAAACAAAATATATTCAAACAAGAACTGGGGGAGAGGGGAAGGCTGGGTCAGGAGAGATGGAGAAAAGACTGGCTGAATTAAGAGAAGCAGAGTTGAAGTACTAAGGTCTTGGCTACACTAGGTTGTCTACATTGCCTCCAGTGTCCTAGAAGATCAGTTCAGTTTAGACCTTCGTTTAGGTCACAATTCAATCATTTCCAATGCTGTTGTGTGGTTAGTTGCTTGTTTTTAAATGTCACCCTTTCTTAATATATATAATATAGATATTATCTGGTTGTAGTTACCTGAACACATTGTTTCAAATTAATTTACTTTTTACATAGCTTTAAATTCAGATACTTTACTTTGTGTAATAAGCTACTGAATTTTTTTCTGTCCGTCTCTCCTTGCTGACTTTAATTGCGTCTAGGACCCACAGTTCCACACGACAGCCCTAGTGTGACTTCCACAGATTGCTCTTGTATGCTTTTCCATTTCCTTCTGCAGTAGCCAAAGTAAACTAGTCAGGGAGGGGGAGCTTAAGAATTATTGGTTTCACAATGCAATGCACAGCAAGGTGACATCTTGTCATAAGTTTCCTTTATTTTGGTAGTTACATTAGCTCACTAGGTAGGATAGTAAGAACTACTGGAGTCAGTGGATATTGTCAGCATGCTTGTGTGGCAGACACTTTTTGCAGGTAGAACTCACTCTTGGAGTCTGATGTTCTTGGAATTGAACCTGTGGTCAAATTCTTGGACAACATGGGTAGTGCCAAGCCACCAGACTGAAACTGAGTCAAGTAACCGGTAACCAAAAGCCATGACCACCAGACGAGCTTGCCATTGGCCAGTTCCAAAAACCACTCACCATGGCATTGCCCTTCATGGTCACAAGAGCACTTTACAATTACACAACTAACAGGCAGAGCTTTTATTTTATTATCTCTATATTTAAGTATATTGTAATGAACCTGCTGGCTTATTATTGGATTCCTCTCCATCCCTCTAGAGGTGATCTGGAGGGAAAGGACTGATATCATTCTGAGAGGATCAGGAACGCAGATAGTATCTAGCCCACAGAGGGCAATGTGTTACCTAGACTGAACAGGAAAGGAAGTAGCCAGAAAAGCGAGTAACAAGAGAGTGTGTATGTTAATATGAGGCACCCTGTACTTCAGCTTCCACATTCTTTTGGGTCCTTGGTGTGTTGCACCAAATGAGACTCCTTTTCTCCTTAGTGAGGGTAAGCAGGTCTAAGGGAGTCTAATTCACATCACCTCTGAATTTGGCCCATTCAGTAAACCATGTTCTCTGCCTGAGAATCTCATGAGAAACAAATTGCCATGACTAATAAGTTCCAGCTCAAACTTCACATGAAAATGCGGTGGCTTTTTCCACAACTTAAATCGAAACAGGGCTAAGCCAACAAAGAGATTACAAACAAACCAAGAGTTTACTTTGCATGATTGCCACAGAGTTTCTGCCAGATACAGTATCCTGTTTTCCCTCCATGCTCCACTTGGAGATCACGTCAAATAAATCTGAATTTCTCAGTTATGTAGATATAAAGCATGCTGCTGCCCTGCGTGTTTGAAATTCTTTGTATTTAGCAAGAAATGGAGGAGCAGGCATTATGCTGAGTCAATTCACTGGATCCTTTGAGAAAGGATGTAATTAAACATCCCTAGAATCAGAATTGTGACAAACAAGAAGTTATGGATGGGCGGGGGGTGACAACCCATTGGTTTTTTTTTTCCCCTTCATTTTAAAAAAGTTTTTGGATACTTCTCCTCAGAGTCTTGATCCAGTTCCATCTGCTGAGCAGCATTTGATGAAGCAAACAACTGAACCATATGTCCATTGCTAGGATAGGAAACAAATCTTTCTAATTGGCAAAGGTTATATCTGAGATCACCTTTGTGATTTTATTGTGTCTTTACACGCCAGGTATATTCACATGGATGTTGGGGTCTGGTACAGCTCTTGGTGCTGTCCTGTTACCGCTTTTCATTTTGGTTATGAGGAGACCAATCATTAAAGTTGTTAGCACTTGATGAATTGTGTCACAGAGGACATATCACACATGAGAGGCGTTGCAGAGGATCAGCTGGGCTTCAGCATGTCATCTGTTTTAGCTCTGAGTAGCTCCAGGCCACCAGGGCGGTGTTAGGGTATTTAAGATAAATGTCACTCGGTCCCCAAATAATTGACACGGGGTGATCTGGGGGAACAAACCAAGATGGCCTGAGATCACCTAGTACTGAGCTGGGAAGCAGGGGGAGGGTCTGAGACAAGTGGTTGGGAGGGTGACCTCTTCAAACCTGCTGTTTCAGCTCTGCCCCTCTGTTCCAGGCCAGTAATACTTGTAGGTGCAGGAAATCCCCTCAGGGTGGGGCAGCATTCATTTTGACTAGATACAGTTCTTGTGCTCCATGGAGCTCTCACCACCCATGTTCCAGAGTTCTGGTTCTCTTTAATATGCATCAGCTGGAGATGGCTCTGTGTTGGGGATGGGCTTAAGGGCTTTCCCTGTGAATTTGCTGCAATGGCCTCTGTCATGGGCCTGGGCACTTTGTTCTTTGAGGCAGGCAATTCTATGGTGAATAACCCATGTCCTCCTTATCCCAGTTTTATCCTTATGGGGTGGGCTGGAGCTGGGCTGGGTTGTGGCCTCACTGCCCTGGGCCTGTTTCTGCCCCTCACTCCCTGTATTCTCCCTCTTCCATCCCTGCCAATTCCTCCTGGTCTTGTGCACACATTCCCTTCTGCCAGCATGGCAACCTTTTGGAGGGATTCACACAGAGGCCTTCTTAACACTCCTCAGGAGCTGGCCTAAGTGTTGTGCGGCCCTCATTTCCCCATGGTCTCGGCCTGCACCAGTTCTGCCCATTTGTTTAAAGACTTTCCATTCTTGTGGCCTTAGCTTCATGAGCCCCTTCTGGGATCAGCCATTGAAGTGGCTGTGACAGGTTGCCCCCCCTCCCCCGGGGTGCCACCTGATGTACTGGGGTCCCACTGAACCTGCCTGTTCCACCAGCCTCTCTCACCCTGTCCTGCTGTGCCAAGCCCTCAAGCCTCCTCTAACACGCACACAGGTAGGGACGTGCCCAGCTGCAGAAAGACACAGACACTGAAGCAGAGATGGGGGTCCACCTATCAAGGAAGGGGGAGAGCATATTTGGATACAGACTGGCTAACCTAGTGAGGAGGGCTTTAAACTAGGTTCAAAGGGGGCAGGCGACCAAAGCCCATAAGTAAGTCAAGAACATGGAGACCTGGGAGAAGGTTTGGAATTTGGAGGGGAGCATGGGCTGTTATAGCAGAGATAAAGGAGAGACAAGACAGAACCAGGGGGTGGGGAATCAAATCAGTATCTTAGATGTCTGTATACGAATGTGAGAAGTATGGGGAATAAGCAGGAAGAACCTGAAATGCTAGTAAATAAACACAACCATGATATAGTTGGCATCACCAAGACACGGTGGGATAATACGCATGACTGGAATATTGGTATAGAAGGGTACAACTTGCTCAGGAAGGACCAGCAGGGAAAAAAGGGAGGAGGTGCTGCTTTAGATATTAAAAATGTATACACTTGGACTGAGACTGAGATGGAAATAGGAGACAGACTTGTTGAAAGTCTCTGGGTAAGGATAAGACGGGTAAAAAACAAGGGTGATGTCATGGTAGGGGTCTACTACAGACCACCTAACCAGGAACAAGTGGTGGATGAGGCTTTTTTTAAACAGCTAACAAAATCACCCAGAGCACAGGATTTGGTGGTGATGGGGGAATTCAACTACCCAGACACCTGTTGGGAAAATAACACACCTAACACACAGGGCACAGATTATCCAGCAAGATTTTGGAATGTATTGGAGACCATTTTTTATTTCAGAAGGTGGAGAAAGCTACTAGGGGAGAGGCTGTTCTAGACTTGATTTTGACACATAGGGAGGAACTGATTGAGAATTTGAAAGTGGAAGGCAGCTTGGGTGAAAGTGATCAGGAAATGATTCATGATTCAAAGGAATGGTAGGAGGGAGAACAGCAAAATAAAGACAATAGATTTCAAGAAGGCAGACTTTAGCAAACTCAGGGAATTGGTAGGTAAGATCCCATGGGAAGCAAGTCTAAGGGGAAAAACAATAGAAGACAGTTGGCAGTTTTTCAAAGAGACATTATTAAGGGTGTAAGAGGAAATGATCCCACTGTGTAGGAAAGATAGGAAGTATGGCAAGAGACCAGCCTGGCTTAACAAGGAGATATTTAATGATCTAAAAATCAAAAAAGAGTCCTACAAAAGTGGAAACTAGGTCAAATGACAAAGGATGAATATAAACAAATAACACAAGTATGTAGGGACAAAATTAGAAAGGCCAAGGCACAAAACAAGATCAAACTAACTCGAGACATAAAGGGTAACTAGAAAATGTTCTACAAATACATAAGAAGCAAGAGGAAGACCAAGGACAGGGTAGGCCCATTAGTCAACGAGGGGGAGAAATAATAGAAAATGTGGAAATGGCAGAGGTGCTTAATGACTTCTTTGTTTCGGTTTTCACGAAGAAGGTTGGTGGTGATTGGACATCTCACGTAGTGAATGCCAGTGAAAATGAGGTAGGATCAGAAGAGGCTAAAATAGGGAAAGAACAAGTTAAAAATTACTTGGACAAATTAGATGTCTTCAAGTTACCAGGGCCTGATGAAATGCATCCTAGAATACTCAAGGAGCTGACTGCGGAGATATCTGAGCCATTAGTATTTATCTTTGAAAAGTCATGAAAGATGGGAGAGATTCCAGAAGCCTGGAAAACGGCAAATATAGTGCCAATCTATAAAAATGAAAATAAGGACAACCCAGGGAATTACAGACCAGTCAGCTTAACTTTTGTACCCAGAAAGATAAGGAAGCAAATAATTAAGCAATCAATTTGCAAACATCTGTAAGATAAAAAGGTGATAAGTAACAGTCAGCTTGGATTTCTCAAAACAAATTGTGTCAAACCAACCTGATAGCTTTCTTTGACAGGGTAACCAGCCTTGTGGATGTGGTGGAAGCAGTAGACATAGTATATCTAGACTTTAGTAAAGCTTTTGATACTGTCTCGCATGACCTTCTCATAAATAAACTAGGGAAATACAACCTAGATGGAGCTAGTGTAAGGTGGGTGCACAACTGGTTGGAAAACCGTTCCCAAAGAATAGTTATCAGTGGTTCACAGTCATGTTGGAAGGGCATAACGAGTGGGGTCCCCCAGGGATCAGTTCTGGGTCCAGTTCTGCTCAATATCTTCATCAATGATTTAGATAATGGCATAGAGAATACACTTATAAAGTTTCTGGATGATATCAAGCTGGGAGGGGTTGCAAGTGCTTTGGAGGATAGGATTAAAATTCAAAATGATCTGGACAAACTGGAGAAATGGTCAGAAGTAAATAGGATGAAATTCAATAAGGACAAATGCAAAGTACTCCATTTAGGAAGGAACAATCAGTTGCACACATACAAAATGGGAAATGACTGCCTAGGAAGGAGTACTGCAGAAAGGGATCTGGGGGTCATAGTGAATCACAAGCTAAATATGAGTCAACAGTGTAACTCTGTTGCAAAAAAAAAAAAAATCGAACATTGTTCTGGGATGTCTTAGCAGGAGTGTTGTAAGCAAGAGAAGTAATTACATGAGAAGTAATTCTTCCACTCTATTCTGCTCTGATTAGGCCTCAACTGGAATATTGTGTCCAGTTCTGGGCGCCACATTTCAGAAAAGATGTGGACAAATTGGAGAGAGTCCAGAGAGGAGTGACAAAAATGATTAAAGGTCTAGAAAACATGTGAGGGAAGATTGAAAAAATTGGGTTTGTTTTGTCTGGAAAAGAGAAGAGTGAGAGGGGACATAACAGTTTTCAAGTATGTAAAAAAGGTTGTTACAAGGAGGAGGAAGAAAAATTGTTTTTCTTAACCTCTGAGGCTAGGACAAGAAGCAATGGGCTTAAATTGCAGCAAGGGCGGTTTAGGTTGGACATTAGGAAAAACTTCCTGTCAGGGTAGTTAAACTCTGGAATAAGTTGCCCAGGGAGATTGTGGAATCTCCATCATTGGAGATTTTTAAGGGCAGGTTAGACAAACACCTGTCAGGGATGGTCTAGATAATTAGTCCTGGCCCGAGTGCAGGGGACTGGACTAGATGGCCTCTCGAGGTCCCTTCCAGTTCTATGATTTCTATGAAATCAGCTCTGCATGGGAAAAATCATCTAGGGGATTGCCCAGTACTCCAGGACAGTGCATATTTGCAGCAAGAAAAAAGGATTCACAACGATGATAAATAACAGCGAGAGCTCTGGAAAAACACACTGCGCGTTAGAAAACCCAGATAAAGCAGGTCTTGCCCTGATGAGTTCATAGACAACATAGCACAAGACACCCCCCAGAGTGAATTTCAGCTTCTTTGTGAGCTGTGGATGCTGGGCAGACTTTCCAAACTGCCCTGAGGGGCTTGAGACCTTGGCTAACAGGCTCTAGACTCTCGCTACAGCGCTCTGCACCTCTCTCTTTCCCATGGGATGGGGATGCTTGTGCACTCTGAGACCTGTGGAAAGAAATTGAATTAGTCTAGCAAAATTGTACATTGGAGAGTAGGTGTTGGCTCTGTCTCCTCTGCCCCTAGCCTGCCCCTGATGGGTAGGGCCATGGAAGACAACAGTGGAAAGATAGTGATGTCCCAGTAAGGCCATCACCATCGTGATAGTCACTTTGATTTGCTATTACCCATGAAGTTGTGGCATTTGTGTTGCTCCTTCTGCCCTGATATACTGTTAGTTGTTGTGGAAGTTTGGTTTATTCATCTGAGACCTTTTCCTTCTGTTTACACATGGAGCCTTTGGGTTTCATTCAAGGGAATGAATTTCCATAACTGAATCCCAGTACAGCCAGAGAGAACCCCTTTTACCAAATTGTATACATTTTAATCTCTATCCATGATGATCTGCAGTAAGCAGTATTTAAATACATCAATAAAGCAAAAAAAAAAAAAAATACAAGAGGAAAAAACTGGAAGGAAAGCAGCAGAGTGGGAAAACTTTTGAGAAGGAGCTAGAGGTATAAATAGTAAAAAGGAAGAGCGAGAACTTTTGATAAAGAGTCATGGGGAACAGGTCACCTTGTCTGATCTCTGCCTATTAACAATGCCCTTTGTGCTAAAATCTTTTTCTCACCTGTCCACAATTCTCTGTGCTGATGGGATCCCTTGTGCTAGTTTATTCCAATCACCAATCTTGCTTGCTGTTAATACAGTTCAGCTGGTGCCTCAGTTCTGTGTCGCCTCTTTGGGGTTTTGGCCATTGTCCTACCGCCCCACAACACTGTGAATACTTCCTGTTCTCTTTAAGTGTCTACCAGGGAACAGAATAAACACTCGTGTCCCTTAGCTTCCTAAGCCTTTTCTCTGCTACCTTACATAGATTTTTAGGACTCTTGTAATTACTCAGGTTTCGCTTTTTCTCTCAAGCCGACTCATTTCAGCCTGTCTCGGGCTAAGCTGGCTGCGGAGGGGCTGGAACCAAATTCCCTGATCTAAGGAACCCCCACCCCAACTTTGGACCAATTTGAAATACATACAAGGATCTGGATCCTAATTTCAGAGCTGTCCTCAACTCTCTCTGCCCTTCCCTCACCCAGGCCTATAATGGATCCGCCCATAACTCAGGATACAGATGCTCCCAGGGGTTATGAAATCTGGATCTGAATTTAGTGCCTCAGCCCTGTGTCTGGTGTTTATTATGGACGCATCACTCAGCAAGATCTCAGCAAGACTAGGGAATTCCTCTTTCTCAGGCAGAGGGAGTGAGCCCAGGACAGCTGCGAAATGGACAGCCATCCCTACTAACCCCTCCTAAGAACAGTCCAGAGATTAATTGCACTTACCTACTGACAGATCCAAATACTTTGCTGATGGTCCCCAGGGCCCTGCTCTATTATCACTGTGTTGACATGAGACAGGCTTGAATCAAAACCTTGGATCCCAACATCCCCAACCTTTGGGGGGGAAATGAGGTCAAAATCCACATCAAGGTTTGAATCCTTGGTTCAAGCCCAGCTCTAACAGTGACAGAGCCTGGCTAGGAAAGCCCTGGAAGAACTGAGGCTGACGGGCAGGGACTGACTGGATGACTTCTGGAGAGATGAGCTCATCAGCATTGCAGTTTCCAATGGTGATCTCACATGCGCTGATCTGCTCCTGACCAATGAGATCGCTGGATTTCAACTGATCTCACAACCTTTGTCTCAGCCCCATTCTCTGCACCTAGTTGACGTTCATCCCAATGGGTTGGATTCTGCCCTGTATCTTCTGGTTTCATTACAAGGAATTTAATTTTATGTAAGGATGCTAACAGCCTTTTAATTTCAGTCACTGTAGCCACCCTGCTGTGCTGACTTAGGAAAAACCAGTCATTGCTGGCCTGGACAATATTCAGAAATTAAGGAAGATGCTAGAGCTTAAATATTAGTACAGTTTATAATTACATTTCCCCTCATATTTTGGAGATGGCCCTTTGTCTGTGAAATGAAACTCCTCCCAAAACACTCTCCTGCCCTTATACTAGGGGCTCACACTGCATCCAGTTCCTGCTGAGCTGGTGTCCTGATTATGGGCTTTTTAGCAAACTGTATTCTAGTCTCTCTTTTCTTTTAGTGTAAGGAAACTAGGGCATCTTGGCAAATGCATGTGAGAACCAACTGAGAATGCCTTTCCTAAATCACAGCCATTGGGATTTCAACAGACCTGGAAACAACCAAACTCAGAAACAGTTTTTGGACTCTGGTTTATTTCAATGCAGGAAACAGGCAGGGTAAGTGGTTTTTTACCCACTAAAGCTTATGCCCAAATAAATCTATTGGTCTTTAAGCTGCCACCGGACTCCTTGTTGTTTAAGCAGGTTCTGTGTTTTAAATTAGTAATCAGGGAGGATAGCTTCGAGGACTGTCAGTGTGCTAATGGAGTCTATCTTCTCTGGAGTCTGCTGTTAAAATCTCTCTTCTGTCATTGATTCAAATCCATCTAAGGTTGGTTGTTACCAGTGGGTTCTTACCACCTGATGGCAGATTGGTGGTTTCTGTGCATTTTCCAGAGGACAGCTGTCCATATTACAGAAATCATCACTGCAATGGGCTTTAATTGCTCCTTGTGTCAGTCCTAGCAAAGGTCCTGGGCCTATCATGGGGACTGAAATGACCTCATACCTGTAGAGGTGATTCACTTAGGTGAAGTTTGAGGCACACGAATGGGACAACATGGGTGGAGCTTATGTTATGTAGATAGAGACCTTCAGTTTCTAGGTCTGTTCCACAAGCACTAAGCCCCATGAAAAGTGCCTCCTTCTCCAGACTAGAATGCCACATTCAGGAGCTTAAGCCATGGCCTTTGACGGTTGCAGTGTGTTTTATGAGCTTACACTTCCTGCAGTGGTGAGCAGCCCTGCTGGTGAAAAGAGTTATGGGATCTCACAGTTCGTAAGCGTGGAGCACTTGCAATAACATCATAAATATTTCATTCTACATTGCACTTACAGTTACCAACACCCTTCATATAGAAATGTCATTAATTCCCAGCCACTGGGGCAGGAGAGCTTGTCTGGCAACTGGCTGGTCCCATTATTGGAAGGCGCTTTCCCTTCTGAAATTCAAGTAGTGAGCGGGTCATAAAACGGGCCCCCTGGTTTTCCTTTTAAGCACAAGAAGATTATTATCACTAGTTCTTTCCTGGCAAGTTCTAGAACGCCTCCCATTTGCTTTCCTGCCACTTTTGTTTACCTTAGGGCTGAATAAGTCCTCTGCTTTATTAGGCCACAGAGAGGTGAGCGATGTCTCATTCTGACATTGCCATTTCCTCAACTTGTTGCTGGATGAAGGCTGGCATCGGTTTGCTGCCAATTTGTTCAGTGATGCTACCTAAGTAGGGCTAAAGCATCAGCAAAACACCATTAAAGGTCATGAGTATTTTTCCCTTGCAAGGCAATGACTCTCTATACTCTCAAGAGCCCCAGAAAGCTTGCTTAATCCTGTGTAAATGTGTGTTTAGTAAGAAGTGTGCGTCTAATTTGTTGTTAACTGGTCAGCTAATGCAAGAAAAAAGCTGAAATATGTTTCTGTCCTGAACAATGAGTAAGATTCTACCCGCTGCTAAGGCTATTTAGATAAATCTATTAAAAACAAGCAAAAGTCTTGTGTTTTCAGTTGATCTGAACAAAGATCAGATGCTGGTCTTAATCTTTAATGCCTTTGATAGGCTGTCTGAGACAACCTCTACCCCTGTGCTCTGGCAGGGAAGGTACAGTCAACAGTGAAACCCTGTCTGACAATCCCTAGGATGAAACTGCCTTTACTCTGGCAAGGTTCCCATGGAAACAAATTAAACTGAGCCCTGATCCACACTACACAGTTAAGTCAACATTGACCTAACTCTGTAAGTGTCTACACTAAAACGTAGCTCCCACCGATGTAACTCATGCACTACACCAACTTCATAAATCCACCTCCACAAGAGGCGTAGCGTTTGGGTCGATGTAGTTAGGTCGACACAGTAAAAGTGTAGACACTGTGTTGCTTACATTGACTGTTGCTGCCTTTCAGAAGGCATCCTGCAATGCCCCACGCTGGCAGTTAAATCAGTGCAAGCGCTCCTGGTCAGGACGCACATCGCCGACACAAGGAGAGCAGTGTGGATGTGTGCAAAAGTGATTTAATTACTGTGGTGGCTGTATGTTGATGTAACTTAGGTTGACTTAATTTTGTATTGTACACTTGAGTCAATGAATCAATGAAACTGAAGTCAATGTGAGTCTTGCCTAAGAGGGGCTTGGAGGATTTGGCCTTCTGTTAATAATGTACAACCCAAATAATCAAAGGTCCTTGGGTAATCTTGACAGCAGACTTCCAAGCCTGCTGGGTCTGCTCCTTCAGTTATGCAGAGTTTACAGGCTTCAGCAAGGCCTATAGGCTTCATAGCTACAAATCCTACTTCATGTAAGAGTTCCACCTGACTGAGCTGTGAGAGTCTCAGTTCCTAAATTCTGCAAAGCTAGAATTCTGGTCCTGCAGAGCACCCAAACTCCACTGATGCCCCTTGTGCAGTTAATTCTTCTGGCTCTTCAAAACTCAACGGGACCAAAGCTCTAGTGGAATCTGAGGGAATATATCAACCCTTCAGCTTTGCTGCATGGAGATTAGGTAATCAAGGTTTGACTGATTCCATATTTATTCTCTCACACGGTCTTCTAGATCCAGCAGGTTCAGTTTGAGTCAAACATTGTTTCTTTGTTTATTTTCCCCCTAATCACCAGCATTGCAAACTCCCTCTGGGATCTGATAATCCGGCTGGACTCTTTCTACCTCTTCCCATACATCACCAATAAGAAATCTCCTGCTGGAAATGAAATGGCAATTGTTTTGACAATGCTCATTGCAAAATAGACTCTTGCTTGCTTCCCCATAATGCAGGGTTCAAACTAGTTGGTCAGTAAAGGAGCAGTCAGGCCTTGAACCATAAAGGGTGAAGATATCTGTGCATAGGGTCAGCATAAGGCCTATGTTTTGAGAGCTTGAGTGGGACTTCATTGGTGCACAGGGGGAGCAGGAATATAAAGTACCATTTTACACCATCACTTGTATTTCATTGTACAAAAGTCAGTAAAATCAGAGTAATGTTTCCCATGGCAACCTTAGGTTCTCTCCCTTGTATGTTTACCTCCCACATTGCAACCTGAATGTTCCATTCCCATAGTTTTCTGCTTGTAATCAAGCATTCTTCTTGCCTGTTTTCATAGCTTTGTTATCACATAATACAAAAGGATCTTCCTCAATTTTTGTTTATCATCATCTCATAGAATCATAGAAATGTAGGGCTGGAAGGGACCTTGAAAAGTCAAGACCAACCCCATGAACTGAGGCAGGACCAAGTAAAACCTAGACCATTCCTGACAGGTGTTTGTCCAATCTGTTCTTTAAAAACCTCCAGTGACAGGGATTCCACAGCCTCCCTTGGAAGCTTATTCCAGAGTTTAACTACCTCTTATATCTAGCTAGATGCAAGTAATTTGTGTTTGTAAATTGATTCCTAGGTGTTTCCTGTAGCTTTGAGCCCACGAACTACAATTCCCAGGAGTCCAGTTGCACCTTAAAGACTAACAGATTTATTTAGGCAAAAGCTTTCGTGGGTAAAAAAACCACTTCTTCAGATGCATGGAGTGAAAATTACAGATGCAGGCATAAATATACTGACACATGAAGAGAAGGGAGTTACCTTACAAGTGGAGAACCAATGTTGACAAGACCAATTCAGTCAGGGTGGATGTGGTCCACTCTTAATAATTAATGAGGAGGTGTCAATACAAAGAGAGGGAAAATTGCTTTTGTAGTGAACCACCAGACTTCTCATTGTTTTTGTGGATACAGACTAACACGGCTACCCCTCTGATACAATTCCCAGGATGCACTGGAGGGAGGAGAAGTGAAGGAAGAATGTAAACTCTGTGAAAGAGTGAGGGGAATAAACCTTACCTTTGCTGTTATCAAGCTTCCCAAGTCTTCCTCAAACGGGTTCAGGTGCAAAATTACCCTTATAGTTAGAGCAGATTTTAGGAAAAACTTTCTACCTCTCCCTTACTGCAGATGAGGCCCATTACTTCTTGTCCTACCTTCAGTGGACATGGAAAACAATTGATCCCTGTCTTCTTTATAACAGCCCTTAGCGTATTTGAAGATTGTTATCAGGTTAGACAAATACCTGTCAGGGATGGTCTAGACAATATTGAGTCTTGTCTCAGTGCAGTTAGATTGGATGACCTACTGAGGTCACTTCCAGTCCTATATTTCTATAATTCTATACAGATCTATTTGGGAAAGCCATTATATTAACATTGGTGTGGAAGAAATGGACTTTTCATATGAAATTAGAAGAGACCAGTTGGTGCATTAATTGTAACCATTACACATGTGCAAATATATTTCAAATTGTTCTGCTTTACTAGTAAACTGGAACTCTTCCATATTTCTATAAGTTTTCTTTTTAACTAGAAAATCCCTTCACTGCTTCTTTGCTGTTGTTTTTTACTTTTTTACAGTACCATCCTCATCACCTTTGTTCTTGTTTTGTCTCCATGCACAGAACATATTTGTCAAATACAAAATGGCTGCCTATGTCTTGAACAGCAGAGTCCTCAAAGATTTAAAAGTGCAATAAACAAAACACATAGTGTTGTCGCTACATACACTGCAGTTTGTCTAGCATGAATTCAGAATGATGAGCTCAAACCAAACTCCCAATTCCAAATAGCCCTGAATGTTGGGGAAAACTTACAGCTCAGGCCAATCCCTAGAATTTAGCTGTAATATAAAGAAGTGTTATTTTTATTACTGAATATTGCTATCCTTAATACGTGATCGTTCAAACACTAGCTGTGAGGCATTTTCCCTGCCCCTGCCAACTGAGTCTTGCTTAAAAATAAGGAAATGGATTTCTTGAAGGGGAGGAAGCAGTTGGCCCACTGACACTCAATAGATTACACTGGAACTAAATCTGCTATCCTGGAAGACGGGGCAGCCTGCAAAAATTAGGTCAAGGAACCTCCCAGTTGCTGCTGACCTGATCAGACCCAGAAAACCAATGATAAATAAACCACAAGGCCAGTTTTAGCCTAAAGGAAAATATTTTTCAATGGTGGTGCCTGGGATATAGGCTGGAAAATGCAAAATATGTTAGGCTCATTCTAAAAGAAAAAGTGTACATTTTAAAATGGCTTTACTAATGGTGGGGCTGACCAAAAAGCCTGATTCATATCATAGCCCTCCCTCCCCCGCCAAAAAAAAAAAAAAAAGAATTGTGGGGATGTATATATCTGGCCTTTGCACTACAATCTGATCTCTAGTCCTATGGATGTGTGAAACATCCCCACACCAGTGCAATAACCACCACTGCTCTCCCAAATCCGGTAGGGTCAGTGCACAGGGTGATGCAGCTGCTGCTGACAATTCATCATAGCAGAGGGTAAAATATATTTTTTCTTTAAAAAAAATAACGTGCTAAATAAGGTGGATTTTTAAAATTTAATGTTAAGGAATTTTTCTTCTGGCTTTGAAGAAGCACAGCTTCCCTATCCCAGCCTCTGCCAGATTTCACAGAACTTTCTGTAAATGCATCCATTAAGTGTTTATTCAGGCTATAGTCAGCTCTTTATATCCTCTTCCTGTAGCAACAGCAAAATATCCTTTACTGGAGGTCCAATCTGAAGTCCTTTGCAGTCAATAGAAAGTCTCCCATTAATTCCAGTGGACTTTGGCTCAGACCCTGAGAGCTGATATATTGACAGTACACCAACAAACATTACTTGAGTCTGGTGAAACGCAGCTGAAGGTTCTATCTCATTTGTATGCCTTAATTTGCTTTCCTTTCAAAAGCAGGAAAGGACACCATGCATGCTTAAAATCAAACAAGCTATTAATAACAATAACATTGCATCAATGTGGCTGTGTTAAGGGGACAGGATTTTTATTACACAAATGTCAGCAAAGTCAGAATTATGATTCCCCTAGGAACTTGTGAAAGTCACCATTTTGACTTTGAGGAGTATTAAACCACTCATCAGTTAGGACAAGCCATCTATGGCTAGCTTGTCTGCTTTCATGCATTTCTCCATAGGAGGGGAATATACACCCTATAAATGGGCTGGCTAATTGGTTTTTTAAGGCAACCACTCCTGACATTTTTATTATTCAGATCCCTCAGAAATAGTCACCACATCATTCCTCAGAGGCCCTTCAGCAAGGACAACACTGAAACCAGAAGTTTTTGATGACCACTAAGGCATAATCAGAGAACAAGACATTATGGGTAATTATATGTCTAATACAATGATGGCTGAAAAGCTGACTTCCTGGCAAAATTTAGCTAAACACTTTTAAAAAAAAAAGCAGTTCACTTGCCATTTTCTTTCATGAAAGCACAAGTTTGTTTGGGTTTTTTTTAGAGCTTGTATAATTTGTGGGTTTGAGTGAATTTTTAAAAAAAATCTGAACACAGTGGTATGTTGCTAAGCTGTACTCTTATAGACTGCCCAGTGTAATGGTGGCCTCTGCTAACATCTCAGCAAAGATTTAATGGCAGATGCCGTGATCCCTAGACAGGAAAGCACTTAAGCACATGCATAAGTATGTGCTCCAAGTTAAGCACAAGCTTTCAGTGCTTTCCTGAATAGGGATGTACTTAAGGATGTGTGTAAGTTCTTTGGTGAATCAGGGCCAGAGTTCTGTAGTGAGGCCTCATGTTTCACTTTTATGAGCTCCAGAACATTTACTAACCTTTTTAGAAGTATTATATCTAAAGGATTTATATGGCCCCCATCACTGAAGTGTCTGAGCACCTCACAGTCTTTAATGCATTTACCCTCAAAACTGCCCTAAGAGGGAGGTAAATGTTATTACCCCCATTTCATAGATGGGGAACTGAGGCACAAAGAAAGTAAGCTACTTGGTCAAGGTCACAGAGGAAGTCTGTGGCAGAGCAGGGAATTGATCCCAGGTCCTAGGCTTGTGCCTCAACCACTGGACCAGGGGTAGGCAACCTATGGCACATGAGCTGATTTTCAGTGGCACTCACACTGCCCGGGTCCTGGCCACTGGTTGGGGGGCTCTGCATTTTAATTTAATTTTAAATGAAGCTTCTTAAACATTTTAAAAACCTTATTTACTTTACATACAACAATAGTTTAGTTATATATTATAGACTTATAGAAAGAGACCTTCTAAAAACGTTAAAATGTATTACTGGCACGTGAAACCTTAAATTAGAGTGAATAAATGAAGACTCGGCAAACCACTTCTGAAAGGTTGCCGACCCCTGCACTGGACCATATTTCTGCTAATAAAGTAACTGCAACGGTCAAAGGACCAAAGTTCATTTTGTGATGAGTGAACCTTACTTTTATTCTTCTGTGTTGGTTCATATATTGAATACTTTGAAAGATTTGGTCATTTACACTGAGTCTCCCAGTCAGTGTGAATTAGTGAAATTTTACTGTAGTACATTTTTTTGTCAGGGAGCTTTTATTATAAACAGACAAGAAGTTAAGTAACTTACATGGCACACTGTATTTCCATAGTCAGCTTCTGCCTCAAGGTTAAAGCCTTGCAGCAAATGAATGATGCTCTAAGGACCCAGTTTTACGTTCCTTACTGAGGTAAAACTCCTCCCAAAGTCAGCAGCTTTAATAGAATCTGTCAGATTCAGAATGGAAGCATGTGTATTGAAGTAATCTGCACTGAGATTCTATCCCACAGCAAAATCAAGCATTTTGGTTTTAATCAGTTTGTCAAACAGTTTCTCAGGGGATTCTTGGTCCTCATAAAGTACAATAGCTTAGGGAGAAAGATATGGTGTGCAGAGTATTGGAATGATGCCTCTGATCCTTTGGGCTCCACAATGTTTTTAACTGATGTGAACAAAAATGTTTCTCATCTGTTAACTCCGAGACAGCCAAATGATTACATTCAAACTTTCCAAAGAAAAGATTTGCGTCTGAGAGGAGGCCAAGCATCAGAAGCTGCTGCCCAGAAGGGATTTCATTTTTGATGGGAAGAGAGAAAGTTATAGACTATTGCCGCGAATGGAAATTCCATCTCAACTTTATCTGCAGCATCATGCTTTTGCAGTGCTGTCATGACCTCCACTCCTGTTAAAGAAGCAATATAGGAGCAGCAAGGGGCAAACCTCTGTAACTCAACGAACTATTTAAACAAAAACATGTTGAACCCTACGTCGAGAAAAACATAATCTAGTAAGAACACCTACTAAGCAGATGGCGTTGAGGAAGGTCGTGGTAAGCAAGAGTTCTCAAACCCAGAGCCTGTTCAATCCAAAGAATATGTACATTGTTATTTGCTAGGTTTATACTTCTTTTATTAGGTCTGAAAAACAGTGTGACAGAACAAGATGTTCTGCCAGTGGTGAATGCTGGTTAGCATCTATCAAATGACTATGAATATGTTGATTATCAACAGGTTTCTTTGGCTTTCAACTCTTGGCCAAGTGCGATGTAGTTTTCTGTATTTCTGTAGTTAACAAGATTTCAACTTTTTTTTTAAAAGTGTCATTTTTGGAGGCTAAGCTTGGAATTCCATGGAGTTTTCATCATTTAAAAGGACTTTTATATAGCTGCAGTTTCTGCGGAGTCCTGTCAGAATGGGGGGAGGGATAGCTCAGTGGTTTGAGCATTGGCCTGCTTAAACCCAGGGTTGTGAGCTCAATCCTTGAGGGGGCCATTTAGTGATCTGGGGCAAAAAAATAAATAAAAATTGGGGTTGGTCCTGCTTTGAGCAGGGGGTTGGACAAGATGACCTCCTGAGGTCCCTTCCAACCCTGAGATTCTATGAAGTACCTTCAGAACAACTTAGCACTGGAGTGAGAGGAGACGTTGCTTCTGATTAAAGTTGTGGAGAGACACAAATGGCAAAACATGGATGTCCCACTCTTGATCTTATTTTGAGACACACACACACACACACACACACACACCCCAGACAGTCTTCCCCAGAATAACACTAGCAGATCATTTAAAGTGCACAGGATGGCCTCCCTCTCCTGTATACTTTAGTATGTTTCATGGGAGAAGGAATTTCTTGGGGGATGGACATGAGATGATCATCCAAGCTGCTAATATGTTGCACTTCTATGGCACCTTTAATGTTTGTATGGCTTGTATTCCATCTCTGAGAGTAGGAGAGCCTCTGGGAGAAAGTAGGATTTGTTGGGAAAGGGTTTGGATGATGCTGTCCAGATTGCAGACATCTTCATTCTTCTGATGCTGTCTTCAGGGGCCTTCATCTAAATTCAGCTTCATGATCTTATACTCTGGCTGATGGTGTAAGGAGCAGAAAGAGCCCAGAGAGACTTTTCAAATCCCAGCTGGAGTTTCCAGAACTATGTGTTAGAAAAATTAACTTTGGTGTTGTGGACCTAACAACTCTAGTGTGGATCACAGACAGAGAATAAATTTGGACCCTCCCAATGTCATTTGTACAAGTTTCTTTTCTATCTGTAACTGCAAAGAAACACTATTCTCTCAGACTGAATTGCTGCCCTGAGAATGCTACTGGGGTCGGACAAGTATTACTTCAGTGTGCATTCAGACATTATTAAAACAAATTACTCTATCGCAGCACAACTAAAGCCCATTCATTCATTCATAATGGTGGAGGACTGGGCAATGTCCCTGAGGGATGCTGGAAAGAATTGGTCTGTTGTAAGCTCCCACACTAAGTTATTTAAAGTTGATTTATTTTGCTAATATCACATAAACACTCCCAGGAGAAGATAAAAACAAACAGATCAATGCTGATTTCGCCTTCAGGCTATTTCCTGAGACAAGGCAGTAAGCACTGGGTATAGAACTTGCTGCTATAGAAAGATATGGCTGTGTCTGTGGGGCAGTCAGTTCCCTTGTGCCTCACAGAATTTGTGCGCTGAACATCTTAAACTACGGTGTGTTTGTGCTGCATGATTTGGCCCAGGTTTTCCAGACTGACTGACCTGCACGTGGCACAAGTGCAGAGGGGCGTGAGGGCAAATGTGGCTTCAAGCCACCTTTGTGGCTCCCCAGGGCTAGTGCGGGCCTGGTGCTAGCCCATTCCCTGCCTTAAGACAGAGTCGTCTGAAAACCGCTGTCTTTTCCATTGGCTGCCAAAGTACCCTATGCCTCCAGCAACTGAGCGTCATCACTGTATAGAGATAACCAAACCATGCTCTACGCCTGGGAGAAGACGGGCTCAAGCCCACAACATAAGGATCTGAACTAGGTTTTGATTAGGTCTATTATAGAGGTTGGTGCCAGCTACAAAATTTGGATCCACATTCAGATTCTGAAAACATTGCCAGCTCCCCAAAGGGGTTTCTGTTCTAGGGTTTTATCTTCTGTCCCAGAATCTATTTTATGGTGCATGGGCTGTACCAACATCCGCATATTATAAGATTCTGCAGACTCTAAACTTCATTCCAGCGGCATTAGCGGACAATGGAGTTTACTTTTGAGAGGAGAGGTGATGCATGTGGCCATTAAGTGTAGAACTCTAGCTGTACAGTACTAGCCTGAGGCACGTGCAGAGAATTAGCAGCTAAGTGAAAGGTCCAGAGGAGCTTTTAGAATGGCTCAGACTGGCTGGCGAGCACCGCACTCTCAGCATTCCCACTGCTGCTCCAAAAGGGAGAGGCCTGGTGTGAATGCCTTCAAACTAATCATGCTTCCAAGCTGGCTGCCTGTGCCCCACTGGACATATTAATTGAACAACCAATCTAGTACTGCAGTGACTGCTACACTTATATTAATATTAGCAGTATTTGTACTATCCTAGTGCCTAGAAGCCCCAGTCATGAAGCCGGATCCCATTGTGCTAGATACTGCTCTGCTCTTGCACTGAGAGTCGTAGAGGCTTTGGGCACACTCTTCTGTCCCCCATCCCAGTGAATCAGTTCATGGGCAGCTCTAGCTTTTGCTCTAAACGATTAGTTCTATGCCTGCCAGAAACTCAGCTACTGATCCTAATAGTGTCCTGGTGAAGTAGATCCTTGAGATTTTGCTGCTTGCCTCTGACCTACTCAACAAGTACATTCAGAGAGGCTCACACAGGAACAGCAGCTGTCTGACTGGAGACATAGGGGGCAGACTGCTCAAAGCAGCTCAAAACTAAATGATTCCCTAATAAAAAAAACACAATCCCGGGGACTTTTTTTTTTTTTTTTTTTTAATGTTACTGGCCCCTTGACACTTTGTGAACAAAGGAGACTTCCTCAGCCCCTCAATGAAATGAGCCATCCGGGGATATTAATCCTACCAAGTTTCGGATTAGCAGCCGTGTTAGTCTGTATTCACAAAAAGAAAAGGAGTATTATTCTGTTGCCTTTCAAAAAACCCTGCATCCCAGTGTCTGAATCACACAGGGCTGCCTTGATAATAGGCTGTGGTCTTTAGATTTAGATCTAACATGAATTACAGAGGGCAGTGTTTCAAAGACACTGTTCTCACAAGGCAAGTTGTTGTCTAGATCGCCTTGACCATTACACTGAGCTGGTGCTCAGCTGGCAGGGCAGAGCTAGCTCAGCTTTCACTCTGGAATATAGTTGTCTAGGCCTGGTGGTACCACTGTTTCTTCCCCAGTGCTGGTGAAATGAGTTGCTTTGACAGCCCTGGTGAAGCTGAAGTCATCGCTTTGTTCACACGCAGTAGCTGTGAAAGTTTTCCTTCACGCTGTGTCCTGCCAAGGAGCCTCAACTCTGACATAAAGGGACCACCAGGTGGGGTGAGGGGGGAGTGTTCTCTCAACTGGGGGCTTGTTTAATCCCTGGCCCCTGAGACATGATTACCAGCAAGGGGCCCAATTAGCGCCAATAGTGACAGTGGATCTGTGAGCTGGACGTCTGCCATCAGATGGTGACAGCTTTTGGGTTCTGCTGTTCCAGGCTCAGGAAAGTCTGGGGGTCCTGTTACAGGTCCAGTGAGCTACTGAGTCCCACAAAAGTTCCCATTTTTGTGTGTGTGGACCTAGTTATTGTGACAATCAACTTCGGGGCCCTGTTCTCCCACCAAGGGGTACTAATAAGTCCTATTGACGTCAATGAGAGTTACTCGTATCCTCCCAAGAAAGAATAAGTCCCCCCTGTGTGAGCCCTTAACATCGTATGCTGCCTTCTAGGGAGGGACAAAATGCTTCAGACACAATAAAAAACCCTCTCCTCCTCCATCCGAATGAATCTGTACTGCAAATTTACGGGGAACCATCTTGGAGGAGGGAGGAAGTTGTTTCACATTTTAAAACATATTTTGAACCGATCTTGGCTTCAGAAATGGGAATGGCAAAGCACCACGGGAGCCTGTTCCTGCAGAGTTTGCAGACCCAAGAGATTTGGATCACTGAGATGAGGCCTAGGTAAAATCTGAATGTTTAAAGCAATGATCCTCAGACTGAGGCTCAGGAGCCACAAGTGGCTCTTGAATGTGTCTCCTACAGCTCTTTGCAGCACATGATATTAAACCACCATGTGATTTAATTATGAACCAGTTTAAGTTATTAACCAATCAGGGTGCTTTTACTGTGTTATTAACCAATTGTAGTTGATAAAATAATAATACTTGGTCAGTCATTTTGCTGTGAGAATAATAATAATAATATATATATATATATATATATATATATATATAACTAAATATGAATATATAACACTATATAGAGTATATGAAACAATGAATTCACATTACTGTGGCTTTTTTGGGTAATGTTGCTCCCTAATTTGTCTCCTAAACCACTCAGGTGTGAGTATCACTGATTTAAAGGCTTACTTGGCCCTCTGAGTTGTTTGAGGTTTGTCCGGCACTAGTTAAGACTAAGGAATTTAAGATTTGTCTACATGATGGATTTTTGCTAATCTGTTGCAATCACACCCCTGCAAAGCCCCAGAACCGATGCACTGTGCCAGTGATACACCATTGCAGATGATGTCTTTGTACCATACCTGTGCTAGCATTTTTTGAATCTGTAACTACCAGTGGGTGTAGCACCCAGGTGTATTACTCAATTACTAATTCCCTGATGGGACCAGGGGTGGGATTAGGGCAAAAAGGAGTTGGGATTAGTGAAAACACACATCTGTCATAGTTATACTGCCCTTCTCCCACCCTATGTCAGTCTTGATTACTTAAAATGCAAGAGCTACAGGGCAGGGACTGTCACTATATGTATGTAAAAAGAAAAGGAGGACTTGTGACACTTTAGAGACTAACCAATTTATTTGGGCATAAGCTTTCGTGAGCTCACAAAAGCTTATGCTCAAATAAATTGGTTAGTCTCTAAGGTGCCACAAGTACTCCTTTTCTTTTTGCAAATACAGACTAACACGGCTGCTAGTCTGAAACCTGTGTATACGTATGTACAGCACCTACCACAATGAGGCCCTGATCTCAGCCAGGCTCTCTGGGTGCTCCTATAATACAACTAAATAATAATAAAGAAATAATATATATACTGCACATTAATGCTTTGTAAACAACAAATTGGGATTCTGCTTCTTTGTCCATAAGATGTTTCTGACTTTGGTAATGGTTAAAATCACATAGGGTTTACAATGTAAAAAAAACTCTGGAGAAAGCAACTGAATGGGGGTGCAGGTGGGAAGGGGAAGGATGAAAAAGTAGGAATGTTGGTGTATATGGGACATTAGTAAGAGATGGTTAGATTTCAAAAGGAAATGGAAGGCCCTTAAGTGGAATGGCAAGTATTCCAAATTGGAACCAGCTACAAATTTATGAGAAATCCTTGTGCTTTCAATTGTAAATATTTACATTGCTGAATTTCCTCAATAAGCTAAGATAAGATTCCTAAGGGAACTTTGTGTGTTTATTTTGTTTTAAATTTTAGCTAATCTGCCTTTGATTTATCCTGTGGGATTAAATTCTCACATTGGTCAGGCGTACTTGTTCCCTTGTACTATAGATCAGAAGGAGGAATGCAATATATACATGCATCATCTGTTAGCATGCAGCCGACTACAGCGACTGGAGTTTGACCGCATAGGGGACTTTAAAAAGTGAATGTAATGATGATGAAGGATGCTGCAGCGATAACTGTGAGAACTGGGGTCATTTGGTGATCCACATAACTGTCACAAGAGCTGGACAAGCTTCCCCCATGTCATCCTGCCTTTATGCCTCAGCTCAACTTTAGGTAAATGGGCCTTTTCTCTCCAAAGATCTGTGGCCTATCAGAGCAAGGACCACTCTATTGTAATTCGTATATAACCTTCCGTTCTTGTTGAAAGTCTCTGGGTAAGGATAAAGGGGGTAAAAAACAAGGGTGATGTCACGGTAGGGCAGCTTTTTTGCCGCCCCAAGCAGCGAAGAAAAAAAAAAAAAGGAAAAACCCGATTGAGCTGCTGCCGAATTGCTGCCAAGGAGGAATAGAGGAAATGAAGGACTTGCCGCCGAATTGCTGCTGAAGACCCGGACGTGCCGCCCCTTTCTATTGGCCGCCCCTGGCACATGCTCCTCAGTTGGTGCCTGGAGTCAGCCCTGACTACAGACCACCTAACCTGGAAGAAGAGGTGGATGAGGCTTTTTTTTAAACTGCTAACAGAATCATCCAAAGCACAGGCCTTGGTGTTATTGGGGGACTTCAGCTACCCAGATACCTGTTGGGAAAATAACACAGCAGGGCACAGATTATCCAATAAATTCTTGGAATGTATCCGTAAAAAGAAAAGGAGTATTTGTGGCACCTTAGCGACTAACACATTTATTAGAGCATAAGCTTTCATGAGCTCACTTCATCGGATGCAGTGATGAAGTGAGATGTAGCTCACGAAAGCTTATGCTCTAATAAATGTGTTAGTCTCTAAGGTGCCACAAGTACTCCTTTTCTTTTTATGGATACAGACTAACACGGCTGCTACTTGAAACCTGTCATTATGCATTGGAATGTATTGGAGACTATTTTTTATTTCAGAAGCTGGAGACAGCTACTAGGGGAAGAGGCTGTTCTAGATTTGATTTTGACACATAGGGAGGAACGGGTTGAATATTTGAAAGTGGAAGGCAGCTTGGGTGAAAGTGATCACGAAATGATGGAGTTCAGCATTCCAAGGAATGGTAGGAGGGAGAACAGCAAAATAAGGTAAATAGATTTCAAGAAGGCAGACTTTAGCAAACTCAGTGAATTGGTAGGAGAGATCCCATGGGAAGCAAGTCTAAGGGGAAAAACAATAGAAGACAGATGGCAGTTTTTCAAAGAGACATTATTAAGGGCACAAGAGCAAACTATCCCACCTTGTAGGAAAGATAGGAAGTATGGCAAGAGACCACCCTGGCTTAACAAGAAGATCTTCAAAATGATCTAAAAATCAAAAAAGAGTCCTACAAAAAGTGGAAACTAGGTCAAATGACAAAGGATGAATATAAACAAATAACACAAGTATATAGGGACAAAATTAGAAAGGCCAAGGCACAAAACGAGATCAAACTAACTAAAGACATAAAGAGTAACTAGAAAACATTCTACAAATATATGAGAAGCAAGAGGAAGACCAAGGACAGGGTAGGCCCATTAGTCAATGAGGGGGGAAAAAATAACAGAAAATGTGGAAATGGCAGAGGTGCTTAATGACTTCTTTGTTTCAGTTTTCACCAAGAAGGTTGGTGGTGAGTGGACATCTCACATAGTGAATGCCAGTGAAAATGAGGTAGGATCAGAAGAGGCTAAAATAGGGAAAGAACAAATTAAAAATTACTTGGACAAATGAGATTATCTTCAAGTCACCAGGGCCTGATGAAATGCATCCTAGAATACTCAAGGAGCTGACTGTGGAGATATCTGAGCCATTAGTAATTATCTTTGAGAAGTCATGGAAGATGGGAGAGATTCCAGAAGCCTGGAAAACGGCAAATATAGTGCCAATCTATAAAAATGGAAATAAGGACAACCCAGGGAATTACAGACCAGTCAGCTTAACTTCTGTACCCGGAAAGATAAGGAAGCAAATAATTAAGCAATCAATTTGCAAACATCTGTAAGATAAAAAGGTGATAAGTAACAGCATGGATTTGTCAAAAACAAATTGTGTCAAACCAACCTGATAGCTTTCTTTGACAGGGTAACCAGCCTTGTGGATGTGGGGGAAGCAGTAGACGTGGTATATCTAGACTTTAGTAAAGCTTTTGATACTGTCTCGCATGACCTTCTCAGAAACAAACTAGGGAAATACAACCTAGATGGAGCTAGTGTAAGGTGGGTGCACAACTGGTTGGAAAACCGTTCCCAGAGAGTAGTTATCAATGGTTCACAGTCATGCTGGAAGGGCATAACGAGTGGGGTCCCCCAGGGATCAGTTCTGGGTCTGGTTCTGTTCAATATCTTCATCAATGATTTAGAGAATGGATTAGAGAATACACTTATAAAGTTTGCAGATGATACCAAGCTGGGAGGGGTTGCAAGTGCTTTGGAGCATAGGATTATAAAACAAAATGATCTGGACAAACTGGAGAAATGGTCTGAAGTAAATAGGATGAAATTCAATAAGGACAAATGCAAAGTACTCCATTTAGGAAGGAACAATCAGTTGCACACATACAAAATGGGAAATGACTGCCTAGGAAGGAGTACTGTGGAAAGGGGTCATAGAAAAGGAGTACTTGTGGCACCTTAGAGACTAGCAAATTTATTTGAGCATAAGCTTTCGTAAGCTAAAGCTCACATCATCGGATGCATTCAGTGGAAAATACATTGGGGAGATTTATATACATAGAGAACATGAAACAATGGGTGTTACCATACACACTGTAACCAGAGTGATCACTTAAGGTGAGCTATTACCAGCAGGAGAGCCGGGGGGGGGTGGGGGGGGGGCAGGGTTAGGGGAGGGAGTGGGGGAAAGAAACCTTTTGTAGTGATAATCAAGGTGGGCCATTTCCAGCAGTTGTCAAGAACGTCTGAGGAACAGTGGGGGGTGGGGTTGGGGGAATAAACATGGGGAAATAGTTTTACTTTGTGTAATGACACATCCACTCCCAGTCTTTATTCAAGCCTAAGTTAATTGTATCCAGTTTGCAAATTAATTCCAATTCAGCAGTCTCTTGTTAGAGTCTGTTTTTGAAGTCTTTTTGTTGAAGAATTGCAACTTTTAGGTCTGTAATCAAGTGACCAAAGAGATTGAAGTGTTCTCCAACTGGTTTTTGAATGTTATAATTCTTGACGTTGATGGATTTGTGTCCATTTATTCTTTTATGTAGAGACTGTCCAGTTTGACCAATGTACATGGCAGAGGGGCATTGCTGGCACATGATGGCATATATCACATTGGTAGATGTGCAGGTGAACGAGCCTCTGATAGTGTGGCTGATGTGATTAGGCCCTATGATGGTGTCCCCTGAATAGATATGTGGACACAGTTGGCAACGGGCTTTGTTGCGAGGATAGGTTCCTGGATTAGTGGTTCTGTTGTGTAGTGTGTGGTTGCTGGTGAGTATTTGCTTCAGGTTGGGGGGCTGTCTGTAAGCAAGGACTGGCCTGTCTCCCAAGATCTATGAGAGTGATGGGTCGTCCTTCAGGATAGGTTGTAGATCCTTGATGATGCATTGGAGAGGTTTTAGTTGGGGGCTGAAGGTGATGGCTAGTGGCGTTCTGTTGTTTTCTTTGTTGGGCCTGTCCTGTAGTAGATGACTTCTGGGTACTCTTCTGGCTCTGTTAATCTGTTTCTTCCCTTCAGCAGGTGGGTACTGTAGTTGTAAGAATGCTTGATAGAGATCTTGTAGGTGTTTGTCTCTGTCTGAGGGGTTGGAGCAAATGCGGTTGTATCGTAGATCTTGGCTGTAGACAATGGATCGTGTGGTGTGGTCTGGATGAAAGCTGGAAGCATGTAGGTAGGAATAGCGGTCAGTAGGTTTCCGGTATAGGGTGGTGTTTATGTGACCATCGCTTAATAGCACCATAGTGTCCAGGAAGTGGGGTCATAGTGGATCACAAGCTAAATATGAGTCAACAGTGTAACGCTGTTGCAAAAAAAGCAAACATGGTTCTGGGATGTATTAGCAGGAGTGTTATAAGCAAGACACGAGAATTCTTCCACTCTACTCCATGCTCATTAGGCCTCACCTGGAGTAGTGTGTCCAGGTCTGGGTGCCACATTTCAGGAAAGATGTGGACAAATTGGAGAGAGTCTTGAGAAGAGTAACAAAAATGATTAAAGGCCTAGAAAATATGACATATGACGGAAGATTGAAAAAACTGGATTTGTTTTGTCTGGAAAAGAGAAGACTGAGACGGGACATGACAACAGTTTTCAAGTATATAAAAGACTGTTACAAGGAGGAGGAAAAAAATTTTTTTTCTTAACCTCTGAGGATAGGACAAGAAGCAATGGGCTTAAATTACAGAAAGGGAGGTTTAGGTTGGACATTAGAAAAAACTTCCTAACTGTCAGGGCGGTTAAGCGCTGGAATAAATTGCCTAGGGAGGTTGTGGAGTCTCCATCATTTTGAGGATTTTTAAGAGCAGGTTAGACAACACCTGTCAGGGATGGTCTAGATAATACTTAGTCCTGCCACGAGTGCAGGGGACTGGACTAGATAACCTCTCGAGGTCCCTTCCAGTTCTGTGATTCTCGCTAGATAGGCTATATTCTAGCAGAAATATACCATTGCCCAATCCTGCTAAAACTCATGGGCTGGACTCTGATCTCAGTTACACCAGTTTAAGTCCAGAGTAACTGGGTTGCCTTAATTCCTGTCACAACTCTGTGCCTCAGTTTCTCCACCTGTAAAATGAGAATAATGACACCTTTGCTTTAAGATCTACAGATGAAAAGTGCTACACAGAAGCTACTATTATCACTGTCTTTTACTTCAGTGGAGTTACTTCAGGTTGGTACTGGTGTACCTAAACTCAAAATCAGGTCCCAGATATCTGGGGTGAAATTCTGGCCTCTCTGGAGTCAACGGGAATTTTCAATGGAGCCAGGGTTTCATCCTTGGACTCTAGGGGATGTTGCATTTAAAATGGTACCTATATCCAAGACCTTGCTCTTCAACCATTAGAATTAAGAACTTGGTGGAATTTTCAAAAGCATCTGAGGGCATTAGAAGCACAAATCCCATTGACTTTCAATGGGACTTGTGCCTCTAACTCCCTTAGGTGCTTTTGAAAACCCTGCCTTTAGCCAACATGATTCCTAGAATGACACGTTGGGGATAGAGGGCTGAGAACACCAACTCGCTTTGCATAGGCCACTAAGCAGCTACCAAATGGTAATTATGTTCTACCTCTCCCTCCTCCCTTGAGTCCGTCGTGTCTATTTAGATTGTAAGCACATTGGGGCAGGGACTACCTGCTTCTCTGTGTTAGCACAATAGGGCCCCATTCTGGGCTGGTTCCAAGGCATTACCATAAGAAACATGATTAAAAATAATAATAAAGTAACCAACTACCTTCAATCAGTTTCAACCCATGGGTGACTTTAAGCCACAAGGTAGGGTGAAGAGCCCTGTCTCCTGTTACCAGTCCCTTTGAGCCATACCTTCAGTCTGCTGAAAGGAAGCTCTTAAAAACCCCAGATCACCTTGCTCCCCCACAACAAAACTTCACTTAATTAAAAAGCAGATATCAGGAAAATAATAGCAAAAGCTCCCAGGCGGAATCTATGTGCACAGCCCATCGAGGGGCAGACGACAATCCAAAAGGCAAAACAATTTCCATAAAAACAGCTGCTATTCGCAAGACTTACATTTGGTCTACTGTCCTGCAGAGGTAAGAATTGGACAGCATGTTTACTATGATTTCATTAGTCTTCTGGCTGGGCTGCCAAAGTAAGCATGTTTTGGATAGAAATCAGAAAAAAAAAAAAAAAAAAAAGTTAGCTTGGCACCAACATCAGGTTTTACATTCACCTCCTACCTGGCTTGGTTTCTTTTAATCCCTTGCCATGATACAGGGGAATACGATCTTCTACCATTAAAAGCAATTAAGCTCCGTACTGTATGTGACTTAAGATTTGCTCCCTTAATGGGATGACTGAGGCTAATGGAATCTGGTTGTAAATTGAAAGGCGACAATGGAAAATGTTGCAAATGTTCTCTCTTCCCTTCAGCCCCGATATGGCTGTTGTCCATTTCTTGATTTTTAGGAGGGGTGGGGGTGGAGGGATAGGGGGGGTTAGGGGGCAAAAGGGGAAAGAGATGTCTTTCTGGATTGCTCGTTAAGAACTCTTCCTATTCCCATTTATCTTCTTTATTGCAGCTTCTTGGAGCTAATATCTTGGCCTATCTCCTCCTTCTCAAATAGAAGATCTGTAAGTGATTTTGTGGTTTTCCCATTCCAAGGTACATGGTGAAGCTTTTTATAAGGCAAAATAATATTTTGCTGTAACCAGAGCCATATAATGGAAGACCTTGTTGTAGCAAACACTGACTCCATACAACAGAGTTCCCTAGTCAGTATGTTGCTTTTATTTCTGTTTTGAAGAGCTTTGCATGCTCATTGCATACACGTGGCAGTGCTTGTAGATTTTCAGCCTTGGGAGTGTTAGCAGCTCAGCCTCATTTACCTCATTAGCATCAGCATGTGATCTCATCTTCCGTGCTAAAGCTGGGCTGGGCCTGATCAGCATTTGGATGGGAGACCTTGAAAGAAAACCCAGTGTGCTTCAGAAAGTGCTGTTGTTTAATAGATGGTACATTGCCTTCACATCAGCACAATGCTGGGGATTATTTCTGTTGCTGGAAGTGATGTCTTTCATCAAATATTAATGGCCATAAAACTTATACCCCTTACAGACATTGTGTCATTCTTTGTAAGGTTGTTCTCTCCAGTTTCCTGCCTCAATTCAAACACAGGGGTAATGGCATCTTGCCTAGTCAAATTCCATCCCACAATTTTGATTTGATATTCCTGTTCTTCACTTTCTGTCATAAAGGTGTTGAATTGCTGAGCAGTTTTGTACAGCTTCTGTATTCAGCCTCAGAGATGGCTGTATTGTAGTAATGGTTGAGATACTTCTATCTGCAACAGTTTGTAGACTCCTTTGGAATCCTTCAGGATGAAACATGCTGTATAAGTGTAAGACTGTAGTATTTTCATTTTAAAATTAAAGCCAATTTACAAAAGAAAGCGTACTCTTAAAAGAGATCTGCAAAGGATTTTCTGCTTTAAATTGTGCTCATGTCCTTTTTTCTGCTTCTTTCTGGTTTATAAAGAGGGCTAAAGGTTTTTTGAGAGGAGTGATTGGAAGAGGAGGGGTTACATTTTTTCTGAAATTTTTTGTACATTTGAACAGTACAGTTTCAAATGTGACCTTCCCTAGTTTCCCTGGAGGCCATTCTGGGTTCTAGTCCTGTCTGTACCGCAGATTCTCTATGTGAGTTTGTGCAAATCACTCAACCTCTTTCTGCTTCGTTTTTCGCCATCTGTAAAATAGGGCAAATGCATTCCTGCTTCACAAGAGGTTAGTGAGGCTAAAGGTGTTGCTGTTGGTAAAATGCTTTGAGATCGTTCAATAGGAAGTGTTATTGAAAGGCAAAAGAGTAATACTCTTGAGTGGGTAGAAAGAGGAGAGGTGGAGGGCCACTAGGGAGTAATGCGAGGGGGGCATAGGGTGTATAGTTTTAGTGGAGGCATGGGATTGTTAGGGGGCCATGGTTGTCATGGTCATGAGGAGGCAGTGAATTGGAGGAGTGGGTCAGGGAAACCTCATCCCCTGGTAAGTAGGATTTCTTTGTGCTGAGGAATCTTTCCCAGCATTTTGTGGAGATTTCTCAAAACAGGGAAAACCCACCCATTACAGGGTGAGATTTCTCTGGCCCAACCTATAAAAAGCAGCTTTAAGTCCTGTTGGTCAGCCAACCTCCCCAGGCCTCTTTGACTGGGGAAAGGATGTGGTAGGTGTTCCCCTCAAGATTTTGGTGACTGCCCCTATAGAACTGGTGGGCAGTGACCCCACTGGCATCTCCAGAAAAAAGGAAGAATGGACTCGTGGACAACCCCTTAAGATGACTGGAAAGGAGAGGGAATAACTACCACAACCCCCAAGTAGACTCCAATTTTGTGTCGTGTAGAACCTAATGTGGTGGTTATGGGACGGTTATTAGCCAGTGAGACATGCAAGGGGAGCAGGGGAGTCTGGTTGTTGGGTGTATTTCATTGGAGTGACTTGATTTTCGTCTTTTCTCCTTAACATTGGCCTAGCACCCTTTTATGAGGTAACTAAACACCCCAGTTGTCTCCGGGGAGACATGGGTTTCGGACAGGGAGCTTGGGAGGGCAGGCCACAAGATGATCCCTGAAGAAGTGGAGCATAATGTGAGAATATCTGAGAGCCACTGGATGCCAGCACTCTGATGGAGGGTGTTTGGGGAGCTATAATGCAAAGTCTCCTTCCACAGCATGACTTTGACTCTGTCTGCTTTGGCAGTGGTGTGAGGTTGAAGCACCACCTAGTGCCTCTTGCTAGATCCTATGGTGGTGATCAACTATTTTCACCTGGGAGGGTTGGAAAGCTCTCTATTCCCAGCACACATCAGCTATAAGCAAGAGAATAAAATGTAAAAAACAAGCCTAAAAGCCCACCTTTTAGGGAGGTGGGGAGGAGAAACGTTGATGCTGCCTTTAGACATCAAAATGAAGCATATCCATTCTCTTCTCCCCCATTCCCCATAGGCTGCTTTACTCCTGTCCTTGCAGGCAACTCTTTGCAGCTAAATAGCAGCAGCAAAGCTGTGAACTCTTTTCCTCCACCTTGCTTATTATCTCAGTGAGGTGTTAACTTGAAGGCTACTGAATTTCAGCAGACTGAAAACTAGGAGAAATAAGGCTAAAATGTGACATCGAAAGAACAAGAATCTTGATAAATTTAAATAATGTGATACAAATACTTTAAAAGCAGCCTCTGATACAAATTTCCTTTAAAAAAAAAAACAGTTTAAAGAAACCATCTGCACTCAACTCCCAGGAGGTAAAACTTGTTCCAATTTATTCTCATATAGTCAGACAGTGCTGTTGCACCTGTGCAAAGCCATTAACTTCAGTAAGTGTAAGGTGTAACTGAAAGCAGCATTCAGCGTATAGGGTGCATGTAGGATTTTGCTTCAAGTCTCTTGCTAATGTGTCCCCTCTTGTTCAGTCAGGGCTAACCTGCTTGTAATCAGTCACTGGGGATTATATATACACACACTGAGAGGACTAGGCACACACATTGTCTCCTTCCTTTTCTGGGCTGACTTTGGACACAGTCCCAGACTTCTGGATCTTGAGGTTCAGCCACTTTTCTCCCACCAGCTCAGTGTTTGGTGCACCTTCACTACTCACAGAAGACTTTTGTGGGCACTTGAACTTGTTCTTTTCCCTTCCCTGCTGGGCTTCCCTTGTAGGCTCATGCCTCACAGCCTCCAGGGCATTTAAGATATTAGGAGCTCCAAGGTGACCAGGAAGTCAGTGAGAGTACAAAGTGGGGAGAGTGTGTCTGATACACAGAACACTAGGGATCAACTCTTCACAGGCAGACAAGACACATTGTTGGCATCAGCAAGGTACTATGGAATGAGTTGTCCTGCTCGGTCATTCTGGCTGAACGTTTCTTTTTGTGTATGGAAAACATCGCTTTCTAAGGTGTGTGAAATAATCCTGGTTCCATGCACAATGCATGCTAGACAGAGTCCACTGCAGAGTCTCACTTTTCTAGTGCAGCGGTGTTTATTTTCATAACGCAGCAAGGAACCTTTCAGGCAAGGGCGATCAGGTTCAGAAAGGCGGTTCTCCACTGGAGCAAATGGAATAATTTGTGGTGAATAACGTACTCGACAAAGTTAACCTCTTGCTCTGTTTGTGAATTATTTGTGAGCATCTTATTATTTATTTGTATTACTGTGGTGCCAAGGGGCCCTAGCAATGGATCAGGACCCCAGTGTGCTAGGCACTGTACAAACACAGAACAAAAGGTCTTTTCCCTTTTCCCCAAAGAGCCTACAATCTCAGTATAAGACAAGATAATAGATGGATACGGACAAAGGGGGCACCACAGGAAAATAATGAGACAATACTGGTCAACATGATAGGCAGTTATCTCAGCCTACCAGCTGCCTAACCGTTGGCAAGTTTTTAATAGGCATCAAGGCAAAGGAGACTCTTCAGGGTGGCTTTGAAGGAAGATAATGAGTGAGTTTTGCAGATGTTTATGGGGAGTTTCTCCCAATTGTGAGGGGCAGCAGGAGAGAAAGCAGGAAGGTGCTTGTCTAAAAATTTAACAAGTGAATGATAGAGGCTGGCACCATGGGCTTATGTGAGTACTTAGCATTCAGTCTTTCTAGTTATGACTAAACACATCATATAGAGTTACTTCTCTTTCCTTACTGGTTAAACATAACTCTTAGATTCATGTTCTTGCTGTGCATATTCAGACTTTAAAAATTAAAACTGATTTTCATGAATTCTCTCTAGTCTTTGCTATTTTTCTTAACATTCCTGCCAACAAACTCATTTCCTAGAATATTTGTGCAAAGTGAGAATACAGGGGGCACCAGTGCCTCTGAAGTAAATGCAGCTTTATTGAAGTGAATAATCATGGAAGATCCCCCTAACTCTAGTCTACATGCTAGCAATATAAATCTAAATTTTGGTGGGGGTGGGGGACAGGGAGGGTTGGAATTATTTAAACTAGTACCTGGAGGCAAGCTGGTCTGTGCTGCAGAGCAGTTAAATCAGACCATGCAATCTGCTAGGGACAGCAGTATAATTACAAATGAGAACTTGAGGAGCAGGAGATAAGAGTGAATAGGTGACGGTGTGGGACAATCTAGACCAGTGGTTCTCAACCACAGGTCTGAGGCCCCCTGGTGGGTCACGAGCAAGTTTCAAGGGGGCCACCAAGCAGGGCCAGGATTAGACTAGCTGGGGCCCAGAGCAGAAAGCCGAAGCCCCACTGCGTGGAGCGGAAACCCCCGGGCCTGCACCCAAAGCCTGAGCAATGTAGCTGTGGTGTGGGGCCCCAGACAATTTTGCCCTGCTTGGTACCCTTAACAATGGCCCTGGCTTTTATATGCAGAAAACCAGTTCTTGTGACACAAGTGAGCCATGGGGTTTTTATAGCATGTTGGGGGAGTGGGGCCCTGGAAGGGAAAAGGCTGAGAACCCCTGATCTAGACGTTTGTCACTTCTGAAAGCTGGTGGGATGAAACCAATGGGACTACTGTAATTCCTGAACATAACTAAATATAGGGAAAATGGATTAGGTTGCTAGGAAAGCTCCCAGGGCTCTTAGTAGACACTACAACAATATAAATAAAGAATAATGGTACTTAAAGAGGGTGAATAATAATATAGCATCTTGTGGCTTAGGAGCTCAGTACTTTACCAAGTTAGACATTATCCCCAGTTTGCATGTTGGTGTGATGTGGGTTAAAGGGCTTGATCCTGCTTCCCTTGTAGTCAACATGAGTCTTGCCATTGACTTCAATAAGAGCAGGGTTAGAGCCACGATGAGGTACACCAACCTTGAGACTTGTTCAAGGTCATACAGCAAGTCAACGATAGAGCTAGGAATAAAATTCATGGGTGAAATCCTGGCTCCATTGAATTCAATGGCAAAACTCCCATGGAGGTCAAGATTTCACCCCATGTTTTGTCTCCCAGCCTTGTGCATTACACTGACTCTTTGTGGTACTGGGTATGAAAGGACTTCATAGACTCTATCAAAGAGATTTTCTGGGTGGAGAGGACCAAGAGGTAGCACATGTACAGAAACAATATTGGGACACCAGCCTAAATAACCTGGAAGTGCAGTACCAGCCTCTGGATTAGAACAAGAATAATGGATGTAAAATGTCAAGAGCAATCATGGAGTTGGCAATATCTAATGCAGTGGTTTTCAGCCTGTGGTTCATGGACACTTTGTGATCCGCAGACTATGTCTAAAGCAGAGGTGGGCAAACTACGGCCTGGGGGCCATATCCGGCCCACAGGACCATTCTGCCCAGCCCCTGAGCTCCTGGCCAGGGAGGCTCACCCCTGGCCTCTCCCACGCTATTCCCCCTCCCACGCAGCCTCAGCTCATTGCACCACCGGCGCCATGCTCTGGGCGGCGGGGCTGTGAGCTCCTGGGGCAGCGCAGCTGCAGAGCCCGGCCTAACCTGGTGCTCTGTGCTGTGCGGCGCATCTGTGCTCCAGGCAGCGCGGTAAGGGGGCAGGGAGCGAGGGAGCGGGGTTGGATAGAGGGCAGGGGAGGCTGGGGGTGTGGATAGGGGCCGGGGCAGTTAGAGGGCGGGGAACAGAGGGGTTGAATGGAGACAGGGGTCCGGGGGGGCAGTCAGGAAGGAAGTGGGGTTGGATGGGGCGGTGGGGGGCAGTTAGGGGCGGGGGGTCTGGGGACAGAGAGCAGGGCGGGTGGATGGGGCAGGGGTCTCGGGGGGGCCATCAGGGAACAGGGGGGTTGGATGGGGCGAGAAGCAGGGGGGTCGGATGGGGGTGGGGACCAGGCCACGCCTGGCTGTTTGGGGAGGCACAGCCCTCCATACAATTTCTGAAACCTGATGCGGCCCTCAGGCCAAAAAGTTTGCCCGCCCCTGTTCTAAAGGGTCACTATGAAAATAAATCTTCAGATCCCACAAAAAGGAATTCTGTTTTTCTGATGGATCAAAAGTATGTGAATACCCCACCTAAAGGTCAAAACCTGGCATTGTTGTCATTACCATAGAAACCCACAGCTTAGGGCCCCTTTCTCATGCTGCATTGAATGCTGCGCTGAGCACATGCAACATTTATAGTTGAATTCTGCCCAGTCAATTTTCAGTCTAAGACTTCTATGGTAGGGGTCCATGGACCACAGATTGAATTTCCAAAGGGGTTTTCACCTCCACTGGAAATTTTTTAGGGGTCTGCAAATGAAAAAAATGAAAACCACTGATCTAATACAACAGTAAAAGGCAGAGTCTCCCTTTGTGACTCCGCCACATCTGAGCTGGTTAGGAAGCCCGCATGGCTGAGCCACAAGGTAACAGTGAATTGAAGCAGAATTAAATGTAACACCCTTGCTTGCTTGGAGGGTGGCTTCAGCACAGTGGCACTGAACTGCAAGGAAAGGAATGTGGATGGGTGCACTAGTGACGGAGGAAAAGAGCAAGGAGAAACTCCACCCCAAACTGGTGATGTTCTTCACATCAGAGAAAAGAGAGAACTTGTGTGTAGTAAAGATGCTTAACTCACATGTGGATAGTCAAGAGTCTTGGCTATCCTGGTCACAGAGTAAGGCTGAGAGCCTGCACTGTACAATTTACCATACAAGGTTTGGTTAAGTCCTGGCCTGGATTAAACCATCATGCAGCTACAGGGCAGCATTCCTATTTAGCACTACAAAGGGGGACAAGTTGCAGTGCTGGCTAATGCAGCATGAGGCCCAGAGGGATGTGGTTAGCTCCAAGGTCAGGAGGCAAAGTGCTGCCTTCTGCAGAAGCAGCCTGTGGGATTCTCTGACCTAAGCTCTCTGGTGCTATGGGAGACATGGCTATTGTGCAAAGAAGGGATAGTCTACGTAACCTAGAGCCAGAAAGAGTGAGAAAAAACAGACTGGGCCTGGAAAAAATTAAATTGACTTAGTCAAGCACATGAAAGTGTATGACCAACTCCAGAAAGGCCTAACAAAACTAAGTAACTGGGCAACAGGCTGGCAGGTGGAATCCAATATAGACACATGGAAGGTAGTGTACATTGAAAGAGGCAATCTTCTATACACTGCTGGGCTCTGACCTACAACAGCTGTAGTCTCAAGGGGAAAAAATCGGTCTTGTTGACAATGCAGTGAGCGTGATTGCTCAACACCCAGTGGCAGGCAAAAAGGGAATGAATCTCTGGCTATATTAGGACAGCAACAGATCATTATGACAACGTCAATTCTAAGATGACTGGGACTTTCAAAGAAGCCCAAGGGAGTTTGGTGGCCATGTCCCATTGCAATCCATTGGGAGTTGGGTGCTAAACTCCTTTAGGTTCCTGGGAAATTCCAAGCCAAGGTACTTCCTCACCATGAATTCAGTGTCCAGCTCTGGCCACCTCCACACAAAAAGGACACATCAGAAATGGAGACGGGCAACAGGTGTGTTTAGAAGACTGTGGAGTGGGGTAGCTCTCCCCGAGGAGGAAAGGTTTGAGGCTATTTACAGAAGCTTGGAAAGGAGACCAATAGAGAGCCGTGTTTCTTTCAACCAGGAGGGTCACAAAAGGGGATCACAAGATGTTGAAAATTGTATTACAGTCAAAAGCAAAGAAAATCTCTCTTTCCCCCTCCTCCTCCTCCTCCTGCCCACACAGCCTTACCCTTCAAGGTCAGGTGGCCTCTGTCAACTTCTCAATAAGTACATACAAACAGATCATACAGGCTTAGCATTAATACTTTTTTTACTCTTACTGTTATAGTAAAGTAAGAAGGTCATTAAATGTTTTGACTTCAAATAAGGGCTCACCCAACCAATAAGGTTGAAAAACACTGGTAGAGAGGACAACTGCCTTGTCCTATTTACCTCTGTCCATAACACATGGACAAGAGGCACTTTGATGAAATTAAAAGATAACATGTTTGAAATGGATAAACTCATTTTTATATGAAGTAAATTAATCTTGTGCTGCAATTATACTTAGACAAAATAGCTTAATGAGATTCAAGGAAAGGTTTCAGCACATAATTGAAACCACCCTCTGCAATTAACATTAGCTAAAATAAATATTACACGGGCCAGCAAGCCTTATGCTTCAAGACAAACTGAGTACCAGCTGAGGGCAGGAAGAAATTACCCTGGCTTGGTCCATTATTGCACAATCCCAGTAGATGCATTATTGGTGTTTTGCTTCTTTTCCTGAAACATTTTGCCTTGGCCACTGTTAGAAACAGACTAATGGAGTGGCAGGACTATTATGCTATTGCAGTATGTTAATGCCTGTGCTCCCTGAAGGAGGAGATTCCACCACGGGAAGACTCCTGAGAATGACTCGTAACTTAGTACAGACTATAGAAAACATTTTGTGTTCAATGGGAGACCTGACAAGTTATTCAGCATCCTCCTACCCAATGGACCTCCTCAATAGATAGTGCTTCTTCTCAGGATTGGGAGGATACTGAGATACTCAGTTGATCTCCCATCCCAGCTGATCTATCATCTAATGACCAGTGCCCTTACTATTACAGTAGACTTGGTCAGTGGGTGTTTCACTCCTCCTCCCACTCCCAAAGTGACACAGAACTAATGCCTAAAAAGGAATGTCCAATGTTTGGATTGCTGCAGTCAGGGCAGCCAGTGGGGACCTGTGAGCACAAGAGCTGTCCATGGTGAAACCAATGGCAGCAGGTCACTCCATCCTTCACAGTGCTAATTCCCAGGATGGGGACAGAGGGTGACAAAAAGGGAAGAGGAAACAAGAGGAATTGATCAGCAAGCAGATATGTTTGGAGGCACCCAGTGGTTATGCAGATCCTTGGCTCTCAGAATCCCGTGAAGAAAATGTTTGGTGATGGAGATCTTCTTCTGGAAGGAATCCAGTATCATTAATCTTCCCTGCAACCTGTTCCCCTTCTTCACACAGGTGGTGAGTCGGGCCCAGCTGGATTCTCAGGTTTCTGACTGGAGCCCTGATGGGAGGTCTTCACTCACTGTTACTTCATACACTGTGTTGTAGATTGTGTTTTCCTTCTGCACATAGCTGGCGTAGGGCTCCAACTCCTGCTGCTCATTACTATCCTAGTAAATCAAAGGCAATAACCATGAGCACCAGGACTGGATTTGTTTGGAAATAAAAGTTCTTTCTGGAATCTTAAAAAGGTGTGAACTGAGCAACAACATGTCTCCCCTCCCCTAAATGTAAGAAACACAGGGAGCAGGGCTCCACGGATATATGAATGATCACAGGCTGATGCTATGGAAACAGTTGATGGCATATCTGCATTACAGATAGAGCCATCAAGAAGCAGCATGGTCTAGTGCCTAGCACAATGGAGTGGGGCTCAAAACTGGGATCGTGCCTGGTTCTGTCACTGACCTGCTGAGCGAACTGGAGATGTTTACTTCACCTCTGTTTTCTCATCAGTGCTCTGTTTCTCTTACCTATTTGGACTATAAGATCTTTGGGGACTGCCTCTCACTATGTCTTTGTACAATATTGAACAAAATGGAGCCCTGATCTCAGTTGGTGCCTAGAGGTTCTCTTGTAAACCAGTAATAAATAATAATAAACTGGGCTAAAACTACAAAATAACGTTAAGTTCCAATCTATGCTAATGTGGCAGCAAAAACAATCAATCCTATTTAGGCTCCTAAATGCCCAAATGCCTTTTGAAAATGAGACTTAGGTGCCTCAATCAGTTAGATGTTGCAGTGTTGAGGGCAGAAATGCCTAAATACCTTTAAAAATCTGGGCCTAAGTGACTTGCTCAAAATCCCCACAGGAAGTCTGTGGTAGACAAAGGAATTGACCTTAGCTCACTAGAGCCCACGGCTAGCACTCTAACCATTGACCCATCTTCCCTCTCCTGTCCTTATTAGTCAGCTCACCTGTATTGTAACATGATTTGATCACATCAGAGTTAACTATTGTTAAATTGTGACTGACTCTCATTTTCGCTAAGGACTCTTTACACTGCTCTGGCCATAAAGGAGCCTTAAAGGGTATGTAAATTACAGATCTGGCCATTCAGAACTTAGTGACTTTTTGAGATTCACAGTCCATTTTGTTACATGACATCTTTCCTTTTGTAAATTTTTAAAAAAAAGGTTGCTTCTCATTTAGATCAATAAGAAAAACTTTCAAAACAACCCCCTCCCCCCGCCACTTCGCTGTAAAACCACGAGGTGTATCACAGCTATACTCAGCACAGCTCTTCCTGGCATGATCAGGGAGAACTGTCAAAGCTGCTGCTTTTTGAATCACAAGAATGCTAGTTTGAGTCTTGACTGTGGCAGTGCTCTGCAGGCATATATTACAAGTCCAAATCTTGATATTTGGAGTGCACATGGACTCTGTCCTGCTTTGTGTCAAGTGACAGTTTGCGGAACACAATTGCACCTGCAGAAAGTAGGGAGAGCCAAAATCTGACAGCTTCCCTTAATGTATAAAACTTTTCTGAGTTACTTTGGGAGCACATCTCAGATTTAGTGACATCTTGGCTTACATCCACTTCCTTACCTGCAGGTTGTGTGTGGGAGCAGTCTCAGGGATTTTGGACTTACAACAAATTCTGTGGAAGGGAAAAGAGGGAAAAAAGACAGGGAAAAAAAAGTATAACAAATTCTACCTTCAGTGTTAGGGTGGGCCACTGAGACCACACATCTTGGAGCAGGAGGGCCCTGAGAGAGTCTGTAATCCACAACTAATGAACCCCTTCTTCCTCAAGTCATCAAGAAGGGGGCTAAATGTCATCTCTCACTGGATGGCTCTTGACCGGGGTTCTCAAACTGGGGGTTGGGACCCCTTGGAGTTGCGAAGTTATTACAGGGCGGGTTGCGAGCTGTCAGCCTCCACCCCCAAACCCCGCTTCACCTCCAGCATTTATAATAGAGTTAAATATTTAAAATGTGTTTTTAATTTATAAAGGGGGCACACTCAGAGGCTTGCTGTGTGAAAAGGGTCACCAGTACAAAAGTTTCAGAACCACTGCACTTGACTCTGATGTTTTGATCTCCTGACTCTACATATGTGAAGTCCCTACTCCAGCCTGTGGGAGCCCTGAGCCTATTGGGAGAGCAGAATAGTGGAGACAAGGTCCTCTGGATGGATAAGAGCTTTGCCCTGAATAAGCTTTACTCTACATGAACTAATCCCCTTCTGAGGGAGGAGGACATGAGGCTAAGCAGTTGGACTTTGGACTACGGGGGAGAGGAACTGAGTGAGGGGTTCTCCTGGAATACCACCTACACCAGGAAAAGAACATCCCAGTTACAAATTGTCTATATTTAAGTACAATGCTCCCTACTCTTTTACCCTGGAACTGCATCCCTCTGACTCATTTAAGCAAGGTCTGATGGAACTGAAGTGCAGCACACAACAAAGGAATAAAGATTCTGCTGCTTGATTCAGCTTTATTAATCTTCTGACAGGACAGTCCTGCTCCGTCCTCCAGAGCTGGGTGACAACTGTTTGGTAGGGAAACTGATCCCCCAAACTGCTGGCTTGAAGAAGCAGATTGAGATATTCTGTAGTACCTAGAGAACAACTTTTACTTTGCCAACTCTCCATACTGACAGGAAGTTTCCCTGGCGTCAGGAGGTGGCATCTTGTGTCCCATGCCCACCCCCTCCACCAGTGTATCATTCACTTAGATACACTGTGCCTCATCATGCCACATCCTGTGTGAATGTGACAGAATCAGAGATGCTTGGATGTCATCTGATCTGATATCAAATAACACCTTAAGTTTCCTCTCAGCTCTAGACAAACTGATTCCTTAGTGCCATGTCATACATACCTGCCACGGTGGAGCTTACAGAGGAAAATTAAAGCCAAAATGAAGAGGATGCCCAGGAGACCAGCAGAGATGGCGAAATACTGAAGAAACACGTCTAATAAGAGAGAATCATGATTTTCTAAATAGGGAGAATCACCATTTCAGTTATTTCCTCACCGATCAACTCCTTTATTGTGTCCACCTGAGGATCACAAGGTGCTTTAAACATTAATTACATCTCACAGCCTGCCCGTAAAATAAATAGTATCTCCACTTGAGAGAAGGGGAAACTGAGGCAAAAAAGTTAAATAGCTTGTCCAAGGTCATGCCTGGAGATTTCAATCTGGAAGGGGAACCTATATCTCCCAATGGCCAATCACGCACTATATTACTAGATCATGTTGCTCTGTAGACTCTGCATATCTCACCATTCAAGCTATCTCTTATATGACTTCAAAGCAAAAGAGCAAGGAAAATAAATAAAACAGTCCAGATAACAGCCATTTACCGTTCAGATTATGAGACTGTTCCCTGTTTTCAGGTGGACAGACACTAGAATGTGCTCTCCTCCCCTCCTCCTTTCACAGCCCCGGTGGCAGGATTCGTACTTGCATCCCAACAAATTTTATTTATGCTTCTCTTTCAGTTGAACGTCTTGTCCATACAAGCAAGTGACAATTGTGATTCAGGTCCCATCAATGCCTTCCCACTGCCAATAAAGTACCACAACCCTGACCTAGAGGGAGCATCTCCAGGGAGGGAGTAGGATAGATGAGTTTCATGGCCCAAGTCATGATATCCCATAAGTCACTGACTCTTGGTCACTACCAAGCTGGGCCAGATGTGACCTGGTGACATCACCGTGCAAGGCTCCATAGCCATTGTACAGTCCCCTAACTGACCCAGCCCCCCAGGTTAGACATTTGTATGGAAAGGAGATAAGAAAAAGGTCCCACTTCAGTCTTAAATTTTGGGGAGTATTTCTGCAGCCTTTATAGATTTCCCTCTCTAGAAGCAAACTGGAATGGTCAGTTGAATTTGCAAGGTCCCTGCCACACTCTCACCAGTCTCACTGATATTTTTTGGAGCTGGTGAACAGAGGAGCACATAGTTTATCAGTTATGAATGAAGACTAAATAGAGAAAAGAGATGTCTCCTGTTACCTGATTGGCATTCCTTGGATTGGCTTGTGTTCCAAGCCAGATGAGAGACAAAGCAGGTTATATTAGTCTCTTTGGGGCTGTATATACTGAGCACAGTCACTGTCCCATCTGGGTGATATTCAAGCTCAGTCTTGGGATTTCTGTTTGGGTCCCAAGAGACCTGTGCAGCTGGTTTCCCTGCAGCTGCCTTGCACACAGCGGCCCCGTTACTGTCACAGGTCAAGGTCACTTCAGGAGGGACTGCAGGACAGGAGAAAGGGGAAAGGGTTGAAGTTAGTTTGCTGCATGTGGTATGGCAACTTTCCTCATTCCTATACAAGAAGAACCTAGCAGAAAGAGGAGAATGGGAGTGAAGACAGTATTGCAATAAATAGCAAACACCTGCAACAGCAGAATAGATAATGCGGAGTCCTTACAGCTCTTGAAATGGGGGTATCCCGTGGATGAGAGGGTGAGTGAAAACCTTAGGTGTGCCATGTGGACTACCATAGATAATATCCCGAGACACGGCTTTAGGGAAATGAAGTACCCTCTCCTCACACAGCAATTTATCCTGGTTCAGTTTGAGACATATAAGCTCTCATACACCCTCTGCTGTCAAGATGGAACATAAACAAAAGAACAGAACCTGTATTCACTTCAGAACTAGAGAATGTTGAGGGCTAAAGTGGGAACTAGGAAGAACAGCAGAGAGGAGGAAGGCTGGGAACCACAGTAAGCAAAGGTGCATGCCTGTAAGCCCTTTCCTTAAACTGTTTTGACTGCCAAGGTTCCCAGCTCCACCCCACAAAGTGAATGGCCGGGACCAGGAGCTCATCTGTCACCCAGGTTCCACTGCATTGTCTCGTTGTCATGACTCCTAACAATCTCACCCACTCATGTCAGTTTTCTCAGGGATGGTGTGTAGAAATGGGCCTGAATCCAAAACCCCATATCCAAAAAGTTCCTGGATCCTGATCTACATTTTGTGTCATCTGCTGCTGATCTCCGGTAGTAGTTAACACAGGGGTGTGCATATATTTCTTATCCTTGGTGTGTCTTTGTCTCTCTCTTCCCCTCGGTTTTAGTCAATTTTGCAGTAGTAAATTCTTATGGTTATATCATTTAATATAGTCTTTCCAAAATTACCTGGGCAACTTTCAGTATTCTGATCTAGTTACTGCCCTCATGTCAGGTGGGTCACCACAGTAATCCTCCTTTGTTGTGCACAAGATAATGCACTAATGATGTTCCTAGCAAATAGCCTCTTTATGTTTGAGGCAGAAATGTTACAGGGGTAGCATAGGAAGACCTGGATGTCCGAGGGGGTTGGTAATAGGCTCTATTAGCCTTTTACTTGTAGCTTATCAGTTCTAAACCAGATCAGGTTTGCAGTAATTGAAAGTCATTACTATCTGCTGTAGGTGAACTGAGCTGACCTCAGTCCTGGTGCTAACAGACTTGGTTTACACTTGCCAGTGGGCATCCAGTCTCAGATGAGAGACCAAAGAACAATTGCACATGGGGGGACTGAACTATCGTTATTCCCAAAAGTGGCCTCACCAAGTAGGGTTTAAGGTACGTTGACTTGTTTGCTATACATGTTCTGTGGAGAGAGGATTTCAGTCTCCAGAACTGTCATTCTGGAATTTCTCACAAGCACTAAAAGGGTCAGATCCTCAAAGGCATTTAGACTCTTAACATCCCATTGAAATTAGTGGAAGTTGGGAGTCTACATACTTTTCAGGATCTGGGCCTAAATTAACTTTTTAAAAGCAGTTTCATGGGGGGATGGCTGAGGCTGGGAGTGTTTGTACAGAAGCCCCTCTACCAAATAGCCAAAGATTGATGTTAACATTGGGTAGAAAAATAGCTCATGCCAACCTTTCCCGCCATAAAAACAAGGAGAAAGGTTTGAGGAAGGAAAGGAGGACCAGAATGTAAAGAGGTTGGATGTGAGGAGAGACCACAATGAATTCACATAAGGGGATTAACCCAGCAGATGTCCTAAACTCCTTAGTTTTTGGAGTTCTCTGAACCTATATTCTCAACATTCTAAGAGGAGGGGAGGTTTATGTGTCAGGCATAAATCTGATTGTGTAGACAATTAAGAATGTCACAGCCTGTTACTTACCTAATACAGTCAGAGTGTAGGTTTGATTGAAAGTTCCATCGCTGTTTACAGTTTCACAGCTATAACATCCCTCATCTGTGAGTGTCACTTGTTGTATCTGAAGGGCACTATCAGTTTCAGGGCTAGATTTCCAATCCATTCTCTCATTGCAGTTTGTTCTGTCTGTCTTGTTCTGATCAGTTCTGTATGCCAGTGTGCAGTGATTTCCATTCCTTGGTCTTATCTTCCATACTACTGATACCAGATCCTGCCTTGAAATGTCACCACAGGTCAGATTAATGCTGGAACCAGCTATCTTAGACACTCCGATGTTATCTAGACAAGATGTAGGAAGAGAAGGACACTTGAAAAGGTCACCCAGAGTGTCATTACCCCCAGAGCTCCAAGGTTATAACATCTCTAGTATTATAGAATATTCCATAGTAAGATCCCACCTCTGCAGATACTAGACTCATCTCCTTGTGTCCATAGCTTTAAACAGTGACTGATAACCTGACGTTTGGTTTTGCCACCAGTCCATAAGATTAACCTCTCTGCTCTCACATGCCGTAGAACCTCTTCCCTACTGCAATCACTGCCAAGTTTCAGTATAAAGACATTATTGCGGAGTGGAGCCTGACTGAGATGCAAGGCGCACAGCTATATTGGAGGAGCTCCTGGGCTAACTTTCTTTTTTTTCCCCTTGCTTTGGCAGCAATTGTGAGGCAAATGAATGGTGGGGAGGGAGTAACATTAGTAGTGTGCCTGTTCTGTACTGCCCTTGACGTAAGCACAAATCAGGAAAAGTTAGACATTTCTGAGCCACTTCCTGCTGCTCCATCCACAATGGGAGTTAAGCTACCATCTTGGACTAGCTGGAACTCAGCAGAATCAGAAAATCTTTGCAGGAGCTGTATGCTAAGGATTGGTCTACATGTAAAACTTATACTGGGGTAGCTATGTCAGATAGGGGTGTGATTATTTTTTACCAATATAGCTATGCCAATGTAAGCCCTAGTGTAGATGCAATTATCCTGGAAAAGCAGCCCAACTTTGAAAATAGTTTCTATTCAACATATCTTTCTTCCTCTACCCTCCCGAGGCCAAATTCTGCCCAGCTACACTGGAGTAAATCTGAATTAGGTCCTTTGATTTTAGTGGTGTTATGCCAGATTTACACTGATGTTATTGAGAACCAAATTTGAATGTTTGTATTTGATAGTTATCTGGTCACTTCTCTGACAAGAATGAGTTTCTACTCCTGTTAGGCCTGCAAAGCCCCTACAGACACAGGAGAGCAAGCCGGAGTCTATTCTCCCTCACTGAGCATTGACAAAACTCTCAGTTAAGTTCCAGTGAAATAGTCTTTACCATCAGTGGTGGAGGAAGAGGAACAAAGAACCCAGCTGCATTTTCAGATCCCAAGTGAAATCTGTGGAGCCGGCAGTTAGAAAAATCCTTGCTGAGAACAAATAGGGAATTTCCCTTCTCCTCATCTGCTTTTAGAATTACTATTCTGGATATAAATTCCATATGAAGTCCAGTACAATTCATTTTCATGGCTGAATCATCAGCATCACCAAGTAACATCAAATGTATTAGACTATAATATTATGTCCACATAAGTCTATCACAAAAACTTCAACACTGATTAAAAGGACAATTTCAACCTGTTTAGGTCCCTAAGTTACTTTTCTGGGTGTGTTTATTGCATTACAGAAGATGAAACTTTTATTCTGGGTCCTCAGTGAGCTACACAATGTTTAGGTCTTATCTAATCTACATCTTTTCTTAGGAAATTTCTTTCTGTTGCTGTACTACCAGGAGTAACATGGTGTGAGCACCAGTACAGATAGGCCATCGGCATACTTTTACCACCATGTCATTTAACCATGGTCAGAACAGGAACAGACGAGAGCTGGGCAAACTTTGTTTGGTAAACACTACATTAACTGAAAAATGTGGTTGCCAAGCAACCAACATTATTTGTGAATTCGGGTCACGTAGTTTTGGCCAAATAAAAAATGATATTTTTTTTCCAAAAAAGTCTAAATGTTTTGTTTTGACATTTCATTTAGAAATAAACTGTTTGTTTTTCATTCAACCCAGACCATTTCCCCCTCACTTTTTTCATTTTGATGAGGAAAAAAATCAGTTGGGGTTTGAAACAAACAGAATTTTACTTCTCATTTTTCAGTTCACTGAACTGCAAAACCCATTTAGTCACTCAGCTCAAGCCGAGACTCTCTGGAAGTCCAGACACTGGTGGCTAGTCTACACTAATACTCTCGCTGTTGCTGTCACTGATAGCACTACAGTGGTGGCAATGCAACATGAAGAAATTTCCTGAAAAAGGCCAGTTTAGGCAAGACCTTAGAGACGGTGTAGGGGAGTGAGCTCCACTTTCCTGTCTGCCTTGGTGACCATCTCATGTGCTTCTGTGATCAGGCTCATAACCACATGGTCTCTTCTACTTTGGGGGGGTGGGGGTGGGGAGAGCCTCTGATTGGCAAGCTCCTCCACAGAGACCAAGGGGATGCGGTGTATGCCTGCAGTGAGGCATAATTGCTTGCTTGAGGTCACCTGGGAATGCTGAATTGCACTTGCTCTTTGGCACTGCACTCCTTGCTACTACCAAATGTGACACAGTGACGTATAAATGTGGGGGTTCACAATGTCCTTTCACAAGGGCCCCGATTCAGCTAAGCCTTTAAGCCCATACTTAGCTTTAAGCTGGAGTGGTTCCATTGGCCTTCAGTGGAACTATTCACAAGACCTAAGGAGGTCGTGGAAACTCCTTCAGTGGAGGTTTTCCAAAGGAGCCTGGATGGCCAGCTGTCTTGAATGGTTTAGATACAACAAATGCTGCATCTTGGCAGGGGGTTAGACTAGGTCTGGGGTGGCCAACCTGTGGCTCCGGAGCCACACGCGGCTCTTCAGAAGTTAATATGCGGCTCCTTGTATAGGCACCGACTCCGGGGCTGGAGCTACAGGTGCCAACTTTCCAATGTGCAGGGGGGTGCTCACTGCTCAACTCCTGGGTCTGCTAGAGGTCTTGCCCCCACTCCATCCTTTCCTGTTCCCTCCTCTGAGCCTGCCATGCCCTCAATCAGACCCTCCAAGAGCCTCCTGCATGCCACAGCTGATGCAGGGAGGGAGGTGGAGGCACTGATCGGCGGGGCTGCCGGTGGGCGGGAGGCGCTGGGAGTGGGAGGGCATGGGTGAGCTGATGCAGGGCTGCTGACGTGTTACTGTGGCTCTTTGGCAATGCACATTGGTAAATTCTGGCTCCTTCTCAGGCTCAGGTGGGCCATCCCTGGACTAGATGACCCTTGAGGTTCCTTCTAACCCTATGGGTCTATGATTCTTTGCTGGCAGGGGGCTCATTTGAGGACACTGAGTTGATGACCTACCCCACCTACATGAAAGAGGGAAATCCCTTCAGCCTGAACTTGTAACAAAGTGGCTCTAATCCCCAGGGTTAAACCCTGGTCGCTCCTGTTTATCCTCCAGGGGCCTGATAATCACCATTGTTTTGGGTTATTCCCAACCTCTATAGCACCGGGTGATGCAGTGTAACCCCCGGTGGACTGTGGCATGTCTCGCCGCCCCTGCAATGCTTTTGGTTTCCATATAGCAGCCGGGGATAAATTTTTCCATTGATGGAGGCATACCCCTGAGAGGCAGAGAAACTTGTGTGGTTCTACTGTGCCACGGAAAGCCTGCATTGGGAGGGTATTGGCAGCAACACTAACCCCTGGGCTGGGGGCTTTAGGTGTGAGTTAGTGAAAGAGAGGGTGGCCTGGTGCCGCACAGTACTGGTATAACTCAGAGCACTGAGACATCCATCACCCTGTGAGGGATTGGGAAGGAGAAGTTAATCCCATACGTGGGGCTGAATCCTCTCAAGCCTTTTCTCAGTGTTTGGAGAAGAGTCAAAATATATAACCTGCAGGTGCAGAACAGAAAATTCCCAAGAGAAAACCACATCCTGCCGGTCCTGGGGACAGATGCAGCTGCAACTGCGCCCTGCTTACAACATATCCTTGTTACTTCAGCTCAGACAGTAAAAAAACAAATCGGTAACTCTCATGGGTTTTATTGGTGACAGTGGAGGATATAGCGGGTAAAGTATTTCTTTGGGACTTCCTACGTCCCGCCTTTACTGACAAAAGGGGATAATACTTACCTCCCATCTAAGGTGAACTGTTAGGATTAATTGTTCATGTTTAAAAGTATTTTGAAGATTAAAATCCTAAGTATAACAATTTTCTGGTGCCTGTTCTGTATTGATTTTTTAAATGTATACACAAAATAAATCACTCGTACAAATCTTTGCCCATTTGATTAAATTGACTACAGCATTCTCACTACACTAACACTGCACTAGGAGTAAGATGGGGGTTTTGTTGTTGTTTTTTGTTTCATTTGTTTCATATAAATATATGCAAATTGTTCTCAGTAAGTGAATTTCAGGAAAAGACTCTTCTGGAGTGGTTGTTTCTAATTCAGACAAAGTCATCAGAAGAGGAAATGAGAGAGGCTGAATGTCTCATGATGGGTTCTTGATTTTAGTTCTGTGAAAGTCTCTTAAAATGAAATGGAGAACAAAGAGCGTCCTTGCTTGACTTATCTTTGTCAGGCGCATCAGCACGTCAGGCCACATCATCAATTCCACTCACCTCATCTAAACGTGACTAAGCATATCTAAGAGTGCAAGTGGACTGCTATGGCTGGGCTGTTTTTACTGCATGACAGTAACAGTCTTGTGCACCCTTCTTGACAAATAAATGTGACACCAGTGTACTGGCCTACTGGACCATCCTCTCTTAAGTAACCCTCCCGGGATATGGTACAGTTTCCCCAACATAATGGCTGTCCATTGCCAGCGGCAAGAAAGGAAGAAGAAGTGAAAGAGGTGCTACTTTTTGCTACACCTTTCCATCAGCTTCTATCACAAATGGCCAGGAATGAGTCAGGTACAAGTCACTCACAGTCCACAAGCCACATCAGACAGCTTGAAAGCTGCTGAATTGTGTTTGTGTAAAATCTTCTTTTTTAGGTAAAGTTGAAACAATGGCTTTGAATTGCCCTTTATCCTGTTTTAATGAGAAGGCTTTTAGCTGAGCAGGATAGTTTAAGCAGGAGTCTAAAACATTCTGGACCTGAGCCTCATGTCCATTAGACCAGTTTCCACCACTCTAGTGGGGAACCTTAAATTGGGTGTAAATATAATAATGTGCTTTCTCTGTAACTGCCAGAGTGGGGTAAAGAGGCGTTAGGGGAAATAGGAATCAGGGTCTTTATTCCTAGGTCTGCCACTGATATAATGTATGATGCTAGAAGCATGAACTTTGTGCCTGTGTTTCCCCATCCATAAAATGGAGGTAATGCCTACCTCAGAGGCATATTGTGAAGTTTAATTAATTCATGTTAATGTGGTTTGAAGGCCTCTGATTGAAGTTGCTGTAGAAGGGCAAAGTATTATTATTAGCACAGGCCATTATCTAATGTCAAAGCCCCATTAACCATTTCCCAGGAAACAGCTAACACGTGACTTCTTTTCCCCATGATGGTTGTGTTCGATCTCTGAGCTGGAGAGATCCTGAGGATTGGTGTACACAGGGAACTTACATCAGCATAGTTATGTCTCGGGGTGGGAAAAATCCACACCCCTGAGAGATATAGCTATGCCGACCTAACCCCCGGTGTTGAGAGAACTAGATCAACCTAGCTACTGCATCTTGGTGAGGTACGTTAACTACAGTTACAAGAGAACTCCTGAAGCGATTCAGCGGCGCTGCTGTAGAGTTTTAAGTGTAGACATACCCTGAGGGAGAAGGTGGGGTTTGATAAAGGATTTGGATACCTTTGTCCAGCCTGCAGCCATCTTCATTCTCCTCCAGATCATCTCAGTATGAAAATGGTGTGTATCCCACACCAGGAAGACATGCTCAAGGGTGATTTCTTCTCCCCCTTATCACAGAATGGAGCGAAACGTTGCATAACGCTGAGTCCAAAGGATGTAAATTCTGATAGTTTCAAATGGGAAGGACTAACTCTTATATCTCACAAACTAAGTAGGATTGGGCCTGGTCAACATTTAGACAAGAGGCCTACAAAAAAGACCCAATGTGCTATAGCCTATTAGGGAGTGATGTTGGCCAGATTCCAATTCTGCATCCCTAAATTCTGCCCAGAGTTTCAATTGTATATGGGATTCTTCTTCACTTTCTGTCCCAAACTGTAGTGAAGTGGTATTTGGTACTGCTAACCATTTGCTATTTTTGCCCCAGAGGTGGCTATACTTCAGTGTTGCGTGAAGTGATTCCTGTGTGTGTATAGTTTATAAAATGCTTTGAGATCCTTTAGCATAAATGGTTGTCTCTAAATGGAAATTGTTCTCAGCCGCCTTCTCCTCTCAGTCTGGCAGCCATGAACTTTCCCCATATTTGGGGATGTTCAGATTTAAAGTGATTTTGGTTCAGACCTATCGCTGGGGCAGATATACTAAAGTCCCTTTGTGCTGCCAGGACCTTAAAGCAGCTCTAAAGGGGCTGCTAAGGATTCCTCAAGGCAATTATTGATTAATTTATGTCCTGAAGCATGAGGGTTTATATTCCGTAAACATTTTTATCCTTAGATAAAAGCTTAGAAACAGCCAGTGCATACCATAGGCCTTTGCCATACTGTCACCTCTCAGAAGCTAGTATCTTGTCTTCCAGAATCTCAGCTTTCATTTGAAAAAAAGAGTAAGTCTATAGCTGATATGCTTCCAAAGAAAACCTTAAAAAATGTGAATATAGGGCTTGTCTACATAGGGAAATTGAGTGGCAAAACTATACTGGTATATGTATACTGGTATTACTCCCTGTATAGACACTTTTATTACAGAATAAAAGTGACTTTTCCCAGTTTACCTTCTGTCATTTTGGAAGTGGTTTAAGTTATACCAGAAAAAACATGCTCTTATTCCAGAATACGAGTGTCCAAATGGGGAGCCATACCTGTACAACTATTGTGGTGTAAATTCACACTTTACCTCATACTGGTTTAACTTCCTGTGTATAATCAATACAAAGATGTCTGCAGAGAGCCTTGTACAATGGGTCTGACAGGTGTGAAGTGTCCTGTTCATCTCACTGAGGCATTCACTCAGGGATGATAATTTAAATGTCAACTATTTCATTCCCTGAGTAAGAAAGGAGACTGGGTCATAACTTACTGTGTGTGTTTTCTCATTTTTGTGCCACATGTCCATGACATTTGGGAGATATCACCACTTTTTTTTTTGCTCAGCCCCAGGAGCTTAGCAGAGCCTATGGGCCCCACTGAGGGGAAGTCAAGCTCAAGGAGCCCAATCTAGTGCAGCTCAGAGAGCTGCACTATCCTATTTTGTGCACAAAATCTAGTGTGAGCAGTGTTTCATTATGGAGACTCATGTGGGTGGAGCTTATGTTATGATGGAGCTTGGAAGAATACTGCCACTCCCCTCTCCCCCAATCTGAGCCCTGATCTCCAAACCTCTCAAGTCCCTCAATATTCTCTAACTTTGACTCACCTGAATATTTCTGTACCATCTCTAAATGTTGCCACTTCCCTGTTCAACAATAAGCCAGTCATTAATCTAACAAACAATGTCATTAAATGTTAAACAAGGTTCCGTAGCAGTGATCCTAGAGTAGGTTTTTAGGGCACCCCACTATTTACACGTTTTCTTGTTTAAAATGGGCCATTTCCCCTCCTTTGGGGGGTTTTTTTTCAAAGAGACACAGTCAATTTAGAAGTCATATGTATGTCTTGAAAATTTGTCAGCTACCACGTGCAAAACCTAAGATTACGGTAACTGAAAGCGATTGGGGAAAAATATTTTTCTCTCCTTTTTTTTCGTTTGTGTACATTGTGCATTTGACAGCACTTTGGTTATAGTCAGTTTCACTGGTTCTCATCTATAATCAGTGACTTAGTCATTTTCTCCTGTTTCTTTGAATCTTTCACACAGCAAAAGGAGAGAGAAACACTTTTAAAAATAGGAAAATATGATTGTAAAACCACAGGGGGTCTTGGGGGCTGGTGTAGAACCTGAAAAGACTTTTAACTCTTTTCATACTGAGTAGATTTCAAATTGGTGAAACTCAGTTTTATATCCATGACTGAAATCTCATCCCCTGAGACTACTTAATTTCCTTAATAGCCTCTTTAAGAAACTGAAGCTTTTAAAGAGATTTTTACCCTATAAAGAGATTGACAGTTTTGCTCAGAGATAGTTCTATTGTACATTGATTTCCTGAAGCAACACCCTCTTTAACTTTTCAGTGCATGGCCCCACACGCAACAGATTATAACATATTCAAATTAGTGGTATAACCAACTCACAATCGATATACCACAAGCAGATGACTGATTGCATCCTGGAATGAATGTTACATGAGTTACACTATGATGCAATTCAAGGGGCAATATTTGCAGTTTGAAAGAGGCCAGGTGTAATATGCTGAATACGTATAGTCTTTTTTCTGTATCTATACTCTGTCACTGAGTATCTGTGACACTAACCAAGGCTGGGGTGGGAGAACATAACAGACAGACAACAGATCCCTGGTATAACTCTATGGCAGTGAATGGAGTTACACCAGGAATGATCATGGCCCAAAGGGTTTGTGAAACACACTTATCTTCTGAACACCAGCCTGTTCTTTTCAGTTGTAAGAATAGGTATGTACTACTAGTAGAAATAACAAGTTAGTGTGTTGGGTAGATCTCCCTGCAGCTGTGAGATATAGGAGGTAAGGGTTCAGTTGCTTGCTGAAGGGAATCACACACAAATAAGGACAGTGTGGACTCATCCCTTGCTGTCACCTTCAGCTCCCCATTCCCACCCCCACATCCAGACTCTTGATTCTCTGATAATTTCTCTAAACCCATGGTCCTCACCCCATCTCTATCATGCTAACCCTAGTTTATTTAGACGTCTCTTGCTTCCATTACATGAACTTCCTGCTTTCTCATTTCCCAGCTTCTTCTTTCATTCCCTTGCAATCATCTTCCGCTTCTGCCATTGTTACCATGTCACTCTTGTGGGTGAATCCCTCCCCCACCTTCTTCTCGGCATTACTGATAAATTACTAAGTCATTCCCCACAAAGTCATCCCCATCTCTGGTTTCGTTGTCATGGCCTATCTGTGATGTGTTTATTGTTAGACTGTAAACTCTCCAGGCCAAGGAATTACTTCAGCTGTATGTACTGTATTGGGCTGAGCTCACTGAGAACGCTAAATAATACATGTAAATCCAAACTCCTTGTTTTCATCTTCCAGGCTAAACACAACTCTGCACCTGCCAACTCTCTGCTCTTATTTCTTCCTGTTACCTTCTCTTTCCCTTTAACCTGCCCAAGCCTCACCCCTAAACGCTCCTCTTGTCTTTATACCTTCTTCCATGCCACCCCAAACACCTGGAATTCCCTCTTTCTACTTGGGCACCAAAGAATCTTCCTCCTCTTCTTCGGCTCCTCCCTGAAAAACTACTTATTGGGTGGAGTCTTCCAGTGATACTTCAGCAATGTAAGAAGCACATAACTCAACCCTCAGGCCATGTCTAGGCTAGGAAAGGTTGGCTATGTTTTAATCAAGACAAAGGCTAAAAGAAAAAAGGATTGCGGCCCCACTTTAGCATGGGTCTGTCATCCAGACAGCCAGCGTAGTGTCATGGGGTTGGAATCGTTCTTTCTCCACAACACATAGGGCTGGTCCTCAATGGATGTAAATCATCATACCTGAATTGAAATCAGTGGAGTTAAAAGTTTACACCAGCTGAGGATCTGGCCCCTAAACTGTAAACTATATAAGGCAAGGTCTGCGTCTCCATGTTCTGTACATCACCAAGCAAGCTGATGGAACACAAGAAGAAATCTGATGTTTACTCATGCGGATGCGTCCCTGTATTCTGCCCACATCAGGCTTTGTGATATGAATCTATGCTTTTATTATGACACTAGTAGTAACACTGCTTCTAATCAGGCTTTGTGCAGATGAAGTGTGCAAGGACTGATGCGAGTGGGGACCCGAGCCAGCCCTAGTGTGCAAACTCCTCTGTAGCTTTTACTCCAGCTTGGCTCATGAATTTCACCCTCACCATTCCCATTATTGTTCTAATTAAGATGGCATTTTTATTGGCTTATAATGTTCAGAAATAGTTCCCTTTAAGGCCAAAATGTGTCCTGGTTGTTTTCAGTCCAGAGAGGAAATCCATTTCCAACCTTTGAAGAAAAATCTATTCCTTCCATTTAAAGATTCATATAAAAGCAGCACTGTGTATGTGTGTGTGTTTTTCTCACTTATTGAAATAGATTTTATTTTTTTACTTTAAATTATTTTTGTCTTTTTACTTTGCAGGAAAATATTTTTTTTAATCCATGGAGGCTGACATTTTAACCAGACAAACTCAAGAAAGTCAGAATTATGGAGCTAGATCACCATGCCTCACTAAGTGCTGTTCCAGTAGAGTACAATGGGCACTAAAGCAGACAAGTGAGTATTTTTCCAGCATAGGGGAATCCTCACATGGCTTAAATGTGACATACTGCCTACCAAACAGCTACAAAGGGCCTTCGATTTTTTTTCTCACTGAAGAAATGAACATGGAGCATTTTCTATGATGCTGCATAGGCTCAATCTAAATTTCAATTCTCCTCCTCCAAGGAAAGGACTAAAATGCATTTTGTTCTGTTTGTTTATGTTGAAGTTGCACCTTCTCTTGGAATCATAGATGCAAATATGTAGGATTTTGTGTGTCTGACTACCTATGGTATGTTTTGTGATCATTTAAAGAAAGACCCTGTTGTAATTTATAGGTACAAGCTGGCAGAGTTAAGGTGACTGTGCTGTCCTTAATGCCCTCACTTTTGTGCAGTTAAAAATCTCACTCATAATTGTTTTGAAGTTGGTTTTTTAACATAATAATTTATTTGGATTTTTCTAATAATGAAGCTGCCATATGAAAAAATAATAAGGGCTCTGACTTTCCTGCCTTTTTTTGTACATGTGAATGATCACGTCTTCAAAAACAAAAAATAAGAGCGGTGAGTTTTCAAACAGTGTGTACATCCACACTCATATGTCAGAGTTAAAGAAAATACAATATTTTATGTGGTCAGGATGCTATTTTCAAACCTCCTTACTGCTGGGGTTTTCAAATGAGACTGATGCGAGCACAACAGTCCTTGGTCAGGACGATGTACACTTCAACTCTGAAGTTCTAAAAACGGGATCTGCCTTTAAAGAATTTGTGTGTGTATGTGTGGAGGGGGGGAAATCACCTAAAAAAGTCTCAGATGATTTAAAAAAAATACAGAACACTATTTAAATGGTTGGGTAAGAAAAATAATCAAATGTTCCCCCCCCCCCTTTAATGTGTACGTTTTCAATGTTAAAATAAACAGCAGGGTGCCAGTGCACTAAAGAAAGGGGGCACTAAAGCAAGAGTGGAATGAAGACAGAGGCAGTTTATCTAAATATTTCCCCCATCCTATGAAATCTTAAATCAGGAGTAGAGTTCCAATATGAATGAGAGCAGGTGGCTGGGAGGATGGCAGGGCTGCATCAACCTTAAAAGAACTCCCCATGGAACACCTCCCCACACTGCTCACTCTTCCCTTGACGTTCATATCCAGATATTTGGGGTGTTCCTCTGCTTAACCCAGTAAGGAAAGTCACTGAGGCTGTCTCTACACTGGCACTTTCCTTACAATTTCCCAGTACTGCAGCTCTGGTGCCTGCCATGGTGAAATCACTAGTATAGACCAGCCACCAACATAGGCGCTGGAACTAGGGGTGTCTGAGGTGTGGCTGCACCCAGTGGCTTGAAGTGGTTTCCATCATATACAGGGTTCACAAGGTGCTTCAATGGCTCTCAACACCCCCACTATACAAATTTGTTGCAGCTCTCCTGGCCACCAGCATTTTAAATGATGTGTCATCTAACACTGGTTTTAACTTTTTTTCTGGCGACCCAGTTGAAGAAAATTGTTGATGCCCGTGACTCAACGGAGCTGGGGATGAGGGGTTTGGGGTGTGGGAGGGGCTCAGGGCTGGGGCAGAGGGTTGTGGTGCAGGTGAGGGCTACGGGGTGGGGCCAGGAATGAGGGGTTCAGGGTGTGGGGGGGGCTCTGGGCTGGGGCAGGGGGTTGGGGTGTGTGAGGGGGTCAGGGTTCTGGGCCGAGGGTTCAGGCTCTTGGGTGGGGCTGGGGATGAGTTGTTTGGGGTGTAGGAAGGGGCTCTGGGTTGGCGGGGGCTCAGGGCAGGGGGTTGGGGTGCGGGCTTACCTCAGGTGGCTCCCGGTCAGCGGTGCAGCGGAGGTGCTAAGGCAGGTTTCCTGCCTGTCCTGGCATCACGGACCACGCTGTGCCCTGGTAGCAGCCAGCAGCAGGTCTGGCTCTCGCCCGCACTCAGCTCCCATTGGCCGGTTCCCGGACAATGTGAATGCAGAGCCAGTGCTTGGGGCGGGGGGCAGCACATAGAGCCCCGTGCCCCCTGCCCCGCCTTGGAGCCGGACCACTGCTGGCTGCTTCCGGGGCACAGCACAGTGTCAGAACTAGCCTGCCTTAGCTGGGCAACACCACCGACAGGACTTTTAATGGCCCGGTCGGCAGTGCTGACCAGAGCCACCGCCTTCCATTCCGTGACCCGCAGTTTGAAAACCACTGATCTAACACAGCTCAGACCAGGACTAGACACCGTAGCTGTTAAACCGCCTGCGCCTTGCCTAAGCTCGTGCTTCCCTTGTCACCAAAACTAGTGCAGCAGTAGGAGATTTAAGAAAAAGGTTCATGTAGTTAAGGCCTGGCTGAGCCTGTAAAGTGCACCCTTTTTCAAATGTCATTGTTTCATTTTACAGCCACTCCTGGCCCCCAGAAGCTGGCTGGGACTCTGGGCTCCCAATAATTTTGGTACTCTGTGGGGACAGATGTGTCCATGATGGGTGTACGTGCACTGGGCCCACCTACGCCACTAAGCCTGTGGCCTGTGAGGGAGCGGAGGCCAGAATGGAGGAAATGCAGAGGAGCTGCCTGAGTTTTACTACGTGCTTTGAGGCAGCCTCCTGCATTCAACCTTATGCAGAGAGAGAAACAGCCTGGTCTGGGACAAGGCACTCAAGGGTAAGTACCTGTGGGAAAATTTCTGTTTCCTGTTTTTCTGTGGAAAATTGGGTTTTTGATTAAACAGTTGTTCTTGTGCAAACTTATCTGCCTTCCATGGAAAATTTCATCTTTTTGTCAAAAAGAAAAAAAAATCAAAAACCTTCTGACTGAGAAGGTTTGGGTTGTGGCTGAGAGGTTTTCAGGTTTTTAACTGAAAGTTGAAATCTTCAGAAAATTTCAATGAAAATGAATTCTTTTATTTATGTCAAAATTTTCCTAGAAAAAAATCCTCATTTCCTGACCAGCGCTATTTAAGTCCCTGGGGTTTTACCCCGATTCTGAGATCACTGTTATACCTTGGACGAGCTGCTTAACACTCCTGTGTCTCAGTATTTCCATCTGTAAAATGTGGACGAGGTACTAACCTAACCTCTCAGGGGTGCTGAAGCTGAATTAAACAATGGTTGTAAATGTTTTGAACTCCTCTGATGGAAGGCACTAGAGATGTGAAACCTATCTTTGGAGCCTGTGTTTGAACAGCTCAGCACATTAGACCAATTCCTCATTGCCAGTACGTGTACCTTAGCATTAACACTTCAGGCTTTTGTGACTGGTGCATGAGACTGCCTCTCCCTGCTTTAGTGATGAGTTTCTGTGGTGAGCCCAGGGGATGCGCCTTGCACTCACGAGAGTGGGGCTTGGAAGATCATGAGCTCTACAAATACAGGTGAATGGGAGCTGGTGGACAGTAGCTGGAGCAGCGAAAAGGCTAATAAAACTGAGACAGCTGACCTAAAAGGTTAGGAAGCATGGCCTTAGATGATACTGTTTTCACTACAGAAGCTGTTTTTGATCAAACACTGACAGGTGTTCCTTATGGTAAAACTCCCACCAGCTCTCAGAATGGATCCTCAGGGCTGCTTGCCACTCTCTAATAGGATCTCCCACCAGTGCTCAGAATGAAATTTATGATCTCCACCCTCCCCCATGGGAGCTATGACCAGCCTTCCTAACAAAACCCAGAAGAGACCCCCGCCCTGGCTAAGACTTTGGGTTCACAGACGGGGCTGCACACACTATTCCCTGTGTGACCTACAGTCTGTTAAATAAATCAGCCTCTTGGACGACAGGAATTTAAAGACACAGGGAAGAGTCTTTTGGCAGCTGATAATGTTGTTAACTGTGAATCAATCCCAGTTGCTAAGTAAACCAGATACAGGGCACATGCCTAGTGACAATAGGCCTGGTGATCACAGGCAGATGTAGTGAATGAAGAGCAGGTCTAACATGCCAGTAACAATACATAATCAACTCTGTCCTTTAATGAAAGCAGCACTGATAAGTACAGCATTTACGTGAAGGAAACATCCTAGCACATTCCCCTTGCCTCGATCCATAGCAGCTGCTTGGTCCCAAAGAGAAGTCTAACTTACCTATTTGTACCATGGCCACAGAGACGGTGAGCAGCACGAAGGCACAAAAAGTCTTCCCTAAACAATTCATGTCAGCTTTTGCTTTCATCGCTCACACAGCTCGCTCACTCCATCCATCCTGTTGTCAGACCAGCTGCAGACGCAGGGAGCTTCCTTCTGTGACAGTGTGCCCTTGCCAGCCAGTGTCTCTGTTCCCTCTTCCACTTCCCCACCTCTCCTCCACCCCAACTCCGCCTGCTCCTGACTGATTAGCTCCTTGGAGGTAGAGAGGCTCCTTCTTCTGCCTTTTCATGACACTAGGCTTCCTGTGCTGAGAGCCAAGGCAAACATTGAGGAAACAGATTTAGCAGCTATGCCTTCCGTTCATTGGCTCTCCTTGCAGTGCCGATGTGTGAAGATAAACTCCACAGCAGAGCTCAGAATGGAGTAAAAATGAAGCTTATTCTTCAAGCCTGGGCTTACTGTCAGAGAGGGAATATTAATCATGGGGAGTTGGAGCATCCAGTAATAACAGTGTACTCAGCGCTTCACAGACAAGAAAAGTTCGACCCCTGAAGGGCTTCCATTCTAAAAGACCTTATATACAAAGACCTCTTTTAATAATTGCCCCGCAGGAGATGCTCTGTCCTTGTAGGGATCAGGGCCTTAATCCTACTCTAAAACAATGAGGCTCACTCCAACCTCAGAAGAGAGAATGTGTGTGTGGGGTGGGGTGGGGGAGGGGACTTTGTTGTAGTAGCCAGGCAAGGTACTAACAAATTTCAAAAGGACTTTATTTTTTAAAGTGGAAACCTCTTTTCCAAGCTGCTGCTGCACCCTCAGCCTCTTCAACTCCTCCCCACTCCCCCCTGTTTCCTGTCCTTTCAGACTCCCAACAGCCAGTGCTCCCAATTCTAATAATTACAAGCAACATCAAAACACCACACTCCCTCCTCTCTTAAGAAACTCTCCCAATTACAATAAACATTGTTGTTCTAACCACAGGAACAAATAGGAAACAAGGCACTATACTGTTGACAGAAATATTACACTAAAAACACTATAAATACTACATAACATAGTCTCTAGTCCAGACAGGTGGTCGTCTGGGTCTGACAGGCCGTCTCTCAAGCCCTGGTTCCAGTGCAATGTCTTGTTGTGTTGATACTACGGTGAAGTCATCCAATGCAGACTGGGTGTTGGCATAATCTCCTCTTGGTGCACAGACAGGTGCAAGATAAGAAGCATTCCATACCAGCCCATCAGAAAGTCGATAGGTGTAAGGTCCCTTCTTCTCTATGATTTTAAGAGGAGCTGTGAATTTATCGTCCCCTTTGCATAAAATTCCAGGTTTTCATACTCTAACGAAGGAACCACACTGAAACTTTGGTTCTTTAGCACCCCGACGCTTGTCTGTGAAAGCCTTATATTTTGCTTGGCTCTGTTCAACTGTTTTTCTCACATCATCCTCAGTTGGGGCCTCAGGTCGTGCCTTTAACAATCCAGCAATGTTCAGTTTAGTATTCATCTGTTTCCCATGCAGTAACTCTGTGGGTGATCTTTGCATTTGTGGCATGTCGTGTAGCCCGGTATGCTTGCAAGAAATCAGTTGTGAAGGTTATCCACAATCGCCCTTCCAATTTAGCCATTTGCAAACTCTTTCAAACTTCTGTTAAACCGTTTGATTTCCCCATTGGCTTCAGGGTAGGATAGGGATGACCTTCTGTGTAAAATGTTCCTCTTTGCTAGAAAAGTTTCAAACTCCAGGGAAGTAAATTGACTACCATTATCTGAAACCAGTTCTTTGGAGTTACCTTCCCTGCTAAAAACTGAAGAGAGGAACTTAATTACTCTAGCAGAAGAGATTTGCGATGTAAACGCTACCTCAGGCCATTTACTGAAATAGTCTATTAAGGTGATGGCATAATGACAGTCAGTTGGAGCAGTATCAAAGGGTCCTACAATGTCAATCGCCACTTTTTCCCATGCAGATTCAGGAAGAGGAACAGGCTGTAATGGAGGGGTACATGTCACTGCTGTCTTATCATGCATTTGGCAAGTGACACAGTTTTATGAGTGCTTCAGTTTGAGAGTCCAACCCTGGCCACCAATACAGATCCCGTAATCATTGTTTCATTCTGACAATTCCTTGATGAGTATCATGTGCCAACTGTATGAGTTTTGATTGTAATTCTTCTGGCACAAGTAGCTGGTGTGTACCTCATAGCACACAGCCATTGAGCAATGAAAGTTCATACTGAAATCTAAAATAAGGCAGCAAAACTGGGTCAAGGTTTTTAGGGTGACTGGACCATCTCTTTGTCAGAAATTCCCGTAGTTTTTGTTGAACTGGACACGCTGAACAAGCAGCTTGAAATTGTTCTCTTGTAACTGCAGTAAGAGTGCTTGTAATAAGCGCAACTACTACATCCTCATCCTCTGGTGGACCATCTGGTGAAGGCGAAGGCAGGCGAGAAAGGCAATCAGCGACCACATTTTGGTTTCCAGGCTTATATTCCAGTTCATAATTAAAAGAGAGTAGCCTTGCAGACCATCGAGCAATACCATATCCTGCTCTTCCCAGTCCTTTTGTGGTGAGCAACATCGTCAAAGGGTTGTGGTCTGTGCGCAACTTGAACATGCGGCCCCACAGGTAAGTTCTCCATTTTTCAGTAGCCCAGACACAAGCAAGTGCTTCTTTTTCGACTGCAGAATATTTTCTCTCAGCATTACTTAGTGTCCTTGAAGCAAATGCAACAGTCCTTTCTGTGTTGTCCTCATGAAGTTGTGTGAGGACAGCCCCAAATCCATAATCAGAAGCATCAGTAGTTACAATTGTGGGCAATGCAGGACTGAATAGTGCAAGTACTGGACTATGTACAATCAAGTCTTTCACCATTTTGAAACTAGCTTGTGCATCCGTTGTCCGCATTAAGGTTGAACTTCCCCATAGTAATTCTCGTAATGATTCAATGACAGAAGCATAATTGGGAATGAATTTTGCATACCAGGTGGTAAGACCCAAGAAAGAACGTAAGGTTTGCAAATCTGTTGGAGGAGGAGCATTTGAAATTGCCAGGATATTAACCGGATCAGGTTTTAGTCCAGCCTGTGAAATTGTATGCCCCAGAAAGGAGAGTTCAGTTTGTCTAAATTTGCTTTTGGATCTATTGAGTTTGAGGCCTGCTTTGCTGATGCAGTTTAGTACAGACTGCAGATTATTGTCATGCTCCTCTGAAGTATTTCCAAACACAATTAATATCATCCAAATAGCACTGAACTCCATGTTGATTCTTCAAAATCAATTACATCATTTTTTGGAAGGCACTTGGGGCTGATGCAAGACCGTATGGAACATGTTTAAAACGGAATAGTCCTTCGTGTAATAAATGCTGTGAGGTCTCTGCTATCTTCATGCAACATAACCTGGTGGTATGCGCTCTGCAAATCAAGAGTAGAAAACATCTTTGCTCCAAGGAATTCTGCAAATACTTCTGCTATGTGAGGAAGAGGATGGCTGTCAATCACAATACCTTTATTTGGCTCCCGTAAGTCCACTCAAAGGCAAATGCCTCCCCCCTTCTTCTGCGTCAGTACTATAGGTGAAACCCATTCCGAGGAGTTAATCTCTTCAGTAATGTCCTCTTGAACAAGTTTTCTAAGTTCCTCTGAAACAGCTTCCCTGACTGAAAATGGTAAGCGCTGTAATTTCTGTCATACAGGCATCACATTATTCCGCATTTTAACTTCATGCAGAAACCCATAACCACAGCCGAGTTTCTCCTCAACCTAGTGTTGGGTCCCAGCTGAAACTGGTGTGTGTACCACAAGTGTGCTTTGCTGAGGAAGATCAATTCGTCCATTAACTACCCTGAGATTTAAAACAGCCAATAAATCTCTGCCAAGGATAGGAGTGCCTTTGTGGACAATGTAGAACATTGTTACACAGCAATCACCAAAAGTAACTGTTGCTGGCAGGCAGCCATGTACTGAAATATGGTTTTTCAAATAACACACCAAGTGAAGTTTGGTTCAGTAAGAGGCACGTCTTTGAAGTAATGCAAATAGATGGAATCAGGTAGTATAGATACTGCAGAGCCAGTGTCCAACGTTAGCTGAATAGAGTGTGATTCGCCTGAGGGTATGGCGGAAACATTTACCGTGCCCTTTATTTGTTCTGGAATATGTGCAGTAGTGATTTTGTCCACACTCAGCACAGTAACATCTGGTATTGTAACAGCATGCACCTGTTGATTGAACTGGCTGCTGCGACATACTTTAGCAAAATGCCCAATCTTTTTGCAGTGATAGCACTGAGCTACTTTTGCCGGACATCCTGTGTAGCTTGCAAGGTGTTGTGGGGATCCACAGCGAAAGCAAGCTTTTACTGTATTTTGAATTTGCTGATTTGGTGGTTTTTCATTAGTTTTCCTCTTGTAATTGTTTGTCTGCAGCGAAAGTGAACTTTTCTGCAAAGGAGTCACAGCCTGGACTGTTCCTCCTGTATCCATGCTCATTATTTTGGCTTCAGCTGTAGCTGACTCAATCTGGGTAGCAATGGTTGTTGCTTTTTCTAGTGTAAGTTGTGGTTCTAGAAGTAAACGTTCTCTTACACGTTCTCTAATCATCTCATCTGCCATATTCCCAAAGTCACAAGTTACAATCAGACTCCTCAGGGAAGCAATATACTGCATTATAGTGTTCCCTGGTTTCTGCTCACGCTGGCGAAATCTGTAGTGATTAGCTACTACACTCACTTTTGGCACAAAAAAGTTATTTAATGCAGTGAGTGGAGTCTCTCATTTATTGTCTGCAAGGGGAAAAATGTAAAATATATGCTGTCCTTCTGCTCTAAGGCAGTGGATTAGCAGAGCACACTTTCTTACTTCAGAAATCTCTGTAGCACTGATTGTAAGCAGATAAGTCTCAAACATATGGATTCAGGCAGTAAAAGCAAATGGAGGCTCACCTGGGCTTTGTAGAAGGGGTGCAAGTGGGTTCAGAGGCGGAAGATCCATCCTCGTCGCCAAAATGTTGTTGTAACCAGGCAAGGTACTAACAAACTTCAACAGGACTTTATTTTTTAAAGTAGAAATCTCTTTTCCAAGCTGCTGCTGCACCCTCAGTAGCTCTCCCTCAGTCTCTTCAACTCCTCCCCCCTCCTTCCAGTTTCCTGTCCTTTCAGACTCCCAACAGCCAGTGCTCCCAATTCTAATAATTACAAGCAACATCAAAACACCACAGACTTCTATTTTTTACTTAGCTTTGGACACAAGTTCTTTAGCCTTCCAAGCTTGGCAGCTGTCTCCCCCACCAATTTCTAGCCCATCTCCCTGGTTGAAAGATTTTTGTCTTTTTGCTAGGACAATGGCGCCATCTCTCTTCTTCCTCACTGACACTTCCAGGTCAAGTTCAGGGTTGGTTACTTCTCCCATAAGCCGACAGCATCTCACATGCAGAACTCTCTTGTCCCACAGAAGTGCTGGGGCTTCTAGCTGGCCATATGTATAACCCAAAATAATTAAAATCCAGAATGACAGCCAAAAGGGAGTAACAGTTGTCACTAAAAGCAGACTAAGCAGAGAGGCCGGCATGTGTTTTGTTAGGACCATGACTTTGGTATGTATTTTTTGTGGTTACATTAACACTTCTTGGCTAGCAGGATCAAGGTCTATAAAGTTGGGGACCTATTGATGGGAGGAGAGGTGGAGGCAGGCCAGGAAGTGGGTTCCAGGTGTCAGATTTGCTTAGAGAAAAGAGCAGGGAACATGAGAACTGCCGTAACAGATCAGTCCAGTGGTCCATCTAGTCCACCATCCTGACAGTGTCTGCTACTAACTGCTTTAGAGGAATGTGCAAGAAATCCCATAATGGACAATTATGGATTATCCTAGAGGCAGTTTCTTCCTAATCTTTGCCAGTTGAGGGGTAGTTTAGGCTTGAAAGTGTGACAGTTTATCCCACTTATAATTTCTTTTATCCTGCCCAATGTTATTGTGGATGTTCTCAGTACCCATAAAAAGGTCTAGTCCTGAGTCCTTGGCCACAATAATATCATGTGGCAATGAGTTCCATGGGTAAACTGTGTTATATGAACAAATATTTCTTCCTCTTAGTTTTAAATGTAATTTAATTGAATGCCCCTTGTTCTAGTAATATGAGAGAAGGTGAATAAAAACACTCAATGTACTTTAACTATACCATTTGTTATTTTGTATACACATGCCTCTATTATATTCCATCTTGCTCATCTCCTTTGAAGTAAACAGCCCCAGTCTTTCTTCACACGTCTCTAATCATTTTTGCCATCTGCCTCTGTCCCATTTCTAAATCTGCTGTATCCTCAGGGGACCAGAACTGAGCACAGTACTGCATAGGAGGACATACCATTGTTTTATAATATTTTCCATTCCATCCCTTATACTTTTGAACATTTTGTTTGCTTTTTAGACCTCCACAGTGCCTTGGAGAGGCCTCGGAGCTCAGAGACCAGCTAGAGGTTCACAGCAAGGGTGTTAGACCAGAGAGCTCAGAGGCAGTGAGTCTGCTGGGGTTTTGAACTATTTCTTTTCTTGTAAAAAGATTGCCCCTTAAACAAAGGGCCTGGGAACCAAAACACAAAATTATTGAGGTGGGACTTATGTTTTCTCTTGATTCTGCACCCCAGAGAATGGAGATGCCTTTGTCTTTTCTCAACTAGAAACTGTTATCTGTTACACCAGAGGAGCTTAGGCTCTTTTACAGAGGAGGTGAGGAGAGCTGTACGTCTGGGAGGCCAGTGAGGAGGAGGGTGTAGAAGTCAAGGTGAGAGAGGATCAGGGCCTGGATAAGCTGAATGGAGGAGGACGGATGGACTTTGGAGATCGTGCAGAGGGGAAATTGAGAGGATTTATTGACAGCATGAATGTGGGGAAACAGGAAGGGTGAGAGTGGGGAGTTGACTGTGATGCTGAGACAATGCAGAGATGGGAGAAGTTGCCAGCTGGGCTAGGGAATGGGGAAGAAGAGGGAAAGGTCTGGCAGGAAATGGGAGGAGATTGGATTTCATGGTGTTGAACTTGAGCTGGTGGTGTGTGCATTATTCAGGAAGAGTCTGGACAAAGAGGGTTAGGGTAGGGTGCTGAGCTAGACCTGAGAGCCATCTCTACTAAAAGTAGTAACTGAAGCCAGGAGACTGCATGAGGTTACCTCTGGGTAGCAGCAGAGAGGAGAAAAGAAGAGGTCCAGTGACTGAGCCCTGAGAGTCACCAACAGAGAACAAAAGGGAGGAGGAAGAGCCCCCAGTGGAGATAGCAATGAAGCAGTTGGAGAGGGAGAAAGAACACCAGAGATGACCGTTTCTGAAGCCAAGGGAGGAAACAATCTCAGAGAGAGGGTAGTGATGATTTCCTCTGACAGCATCCCTTCAGACAACAGTACAGTCCTGACAGCAGTATAATCACATGCACCGAATAGTCCTGAGAGGCCTCAGAGGGCACACGTTCTGTGGGGTTGCGTGGTTTTACCATAGCACTACAGCAGAGTCAACACCAGGACCATTTATTTGAAATGGCATGCAGACTTGTCACGTTGCCAGTCTTAAGCCAGCTCTTGTCTGTTCTTGTAGCTGAAGTATGGGTTCTCCACTGTGGTTTTTAATGTGGGTTACTTTAGATCCACTGTCTGTTTATTATAGTATCATCAGACATTGCCTGAGAGATGCACAGTCTGTGATCAGCTCCGTTTGAAGTGGTTTTGCTCAGACTTAAGCCTTTCCTGACGACAGAACTTATAATAACTTGTTCAGTATACAGAGCAGCTGCAGGATTTGGGAAGATACGCTGTAACTATTGAAGTATAGATAGAAAATAAGTTTTTGGGAGTAAAATTACTACTTAATAGAGCCTTAATATTGACAGGTGGTTATTTTGTCAGATCCTCAGTTAGTGTAAACTGGCATAGTTCCATTGACTTCTGAGGATCTGGCCTATTGTGTCAACCACAGCATCCTAGAGTCCTAGGCCTTGAGACCCCAATGAGTGATGATGTCTTTAAGTAATCTGGACATAAATAGATACATGTGAAAAGTCTCATCAATCAAGGGAGCTGGTCTCTGCACTATTGATACTCTCACCTGACTGCATAGAACCCACACGACGTCCTGTCAACGAAATGACTTGTTCTGGCCTTTGGCAAGAAGGCTGCATTTACAGTCCAGTGCATTGTGCGCTACTCACCATGATACGTCTATTTAAAGAACCTTTAACTCCCCTACAGACACTAATAGAGTTGGAGCATCAAGCTTAATAGGAAATTTCCTATTTCTTGATGATTTGCACCAGAGACTTACAATTATTGATAGTTTTCCCCACCTTTGTTGATTTTACTAAATAACTTTTTTTTTTTCATTTTTAAACTCTTTCCCCCCCCCCAAGTAAAAAAAATAGAGGAATTTTATGGATTTGTTGTGTGTGGTCATAAAAGTGAACAAGGAAACGCATTGGATAGAGACATTTTTTGCGTGGGCAGATGCTGTACAAACTTCTTCTACAACAATCCTGACCTGCAGCCCTACAGCTATTCTACTTCTGGGCTCCCCATACGGCTCTGCAAATGTTCCTGAATCTTGACCTGCAGCCCCCCTCCCGTTATTTCATCTCTGCACCTCACACAGCTGTGCCATTGCCCCTCAGTCCAGCCCTGCTGCCCCCCTGCTATTCCAGTCCTAGTCCTTCAAAGAGTTCCACCAAAGCAGCTTGAATCTAACCTGCAAACCCACCTGAAATGTGACTGTGAAGGCAGCTAAAATAATGGAATCCAGCTTCAGCTGTTACGTGCAGCGCCCTGTAAAGGATGTCCTGCTGTGGTCGTTTCCTATCATTTCAGTCCCACAAAATAACAACCAACTCTGACCAACCTGCTCCCCTAACAGAGTGATAAAGTGAAACCCGGAGGAGAACGTCACAGAGTAAAGGGGTTGGGGCTGTTTCTGAAGCAGCTTCTTAGGTGCTCTGTGGTTACTTGGTTTTGTTTATTCCTGGAAACACCCACACACCTGAAAGTCCTGATGAGAATATGGTTTCTTTTGTGACTCCCCCCGGAGGGTAGGAGCGGCAGAGGCAGAGTGCAGCACCCTCACATATCAAAGGTGCTTTTATTTCATAACAAAACTAAAATGACTGAGCCCTGATTCAGTGCCTTTAGCTTCTTTTCTTTCCAGTTGAAGGAACAGAATTGTCCTGAGCTTGAATCTACAGGTTTAAATTCCTTCTTGTGGTCTGTATTGTATATACTCATAGATAGACTGAGAATTTCTGCCAGCATTTCAAGGCAGATTTAGAGGAGTGGGTTTATATGTAAATCTATTTGGAAACTCCTCCCCCGTCCTGCCCCCGGCCGCAGGATCTGAGCCAGTGTCTCTTACAATCCTTCTGCCTCCAGAATGAAATACCTGCTTTCTCGAAGATTTATAGGGGCAAATCTTCAGTGGATGTAAATTCTCATAGCTCCATTAAGTTAATTTTAAGGCCAGAAGGGACCATTATTATCCTCTAGTCCAGTGGTCCCCAAACTTTTTACCTCATGCCCCACCCCACCCCTTTTATCCCAGGCCTCACAGGGAGCTGGGAGTGAGGTCGCGGCTTCGGGAGGGGAGCACATGGACAGAGGTAAGGGGACCAAGGCTGGGGCCACAGCTGGGGGTGGGAGTGGAGCATTGGCCAAGGCCGGTAGCCAGGTGGGGGTTGGCAGCTGGGGTCAGCAGCCAGAGCCAGGAGTGGAGCTGGGTGGCACTCCCTCCCAGCTCCCCGTGGGGTCTGGCCTGGGTCCCAGCTGCAACCCCCCGAATGTTCCTCCGCCCCCCTCTGGGGGGCGCACCCCACAGTTTCGGGACCTCTGCTCTAGTCTGACTTCCTGCACAGCACCGGCCACAGAACATCAGCCAGTGATTCCTTCTTCTAGTCCAGTAGCTCAGCTGTGAACTAGAGCATATCTTTTAGAAAGATGTTCAACCAGCACTACTGCAGGCTGGGCAAAGGGATCAGAGCACATTTGGAGAGGAGGGTGCCTGATGACTGAGTAGTGAAACCCCTTGAGGAGAGGAAAAGACACGGAGAAGGCTGGATGAGTTGCTGAGATGGGGGGTTAGTGGGAGAAAGGAAGCAGGGTGCTATTTCCAGGAAATTCCCCTCCTGTCTTTGAGTCTCCAGCACACCTGGAGCCAACCTCTGTTCCATTGGTCATGGGGAGAATTGTGCAGGAGGTTCACACCAGAACAAATGTATAACTCTGATTTCACATGAAGAGAAGGAAGAAGATGATCTCTCAGCTCTCTCTGAGATGTTTTAAGAAGTACAAACGCACTGCTGGATGGAATTATCTAGATTTCTTCAATTGACAGCTCCTGAGGCTAATTCCCTTTCAATGGAGATATGACATAATCATCTCCTTTGTGAGGACAAACCAATGTTTATTGTGCTATGAAAAACAAAACACTACAGCATAGCATTTAGACAGGGAACTCTCAGGAACATTAACTGGGAATCAGATGGTTAAATTCCCATGAATTGCAAGGAAAGTGTGGCGGTTCAATGATGAGACAGAACACAGCTTTATGCAAGCAAGCAGGCTGGTCAGCTGAGATGGGCTATTCTGCCCCCCCGCCTTCCACCTTCTCCTTTTATTATATTTCTCCCCCCTAAGCATTACACACTGCTACCGCAAAAAGATACACAAAGGAATGTATGACGTTGATTAATATACTTATTTACCATCCTTTATCTACTACAATCCTGGTTCTCAGGCCTTGAGCCCAGGCTAAGAAAGCTTCCCACAGTTGCTGTCCCAACAATCAAGTTCTCATGGTTCATATCTAGCCCTTGTCCTTGGATAGAGCAATGTGTGCATTGCTTCTACAAAACAGTCAGGGTGTGCCCTGCCTGCTTCCAGGTGGAATAGCTAAACATGAACCCTTCATCCCCCCGTTTTTTATTTAATGATATTTGGCCATCTCATGGTAGCCGTCAATTTGTTTTGTCATGCTATTTAACTCCCAGACAGACAAGGACATAACCTGGGGAGCTTTCCAGGGCGAAATTTTACGAAGTCTTAACAAGGAAGGAATACATTGTACACAGCAGCAGCAAAAAATAAGCCCAATGATTACAAACACAGAATAACCAAAAAGCTGTCGCAGCCATTCTAGAGAGGGCAGCCAACCTGTAAGCCAATTCCAAAAACCCTCAAACCCCAGATCTTGGCGTATGTGTGTTGTAAGACTGGCCAATTCAGCCAGTCTAGTTTCTATGGAGCGACTATTATCAGTTAAATTAAAGCAACACATGTGCTGAAATGTGGAGCAGCCTAGATGGTGTTTCAGGAGCAGAAAATCAATGGCTGTTCTGTTATCCAAAATTGCATCCCTTAATTCGTGTTGTTCTGTGTTAAGTAAGGCAATAGCCTGGGATGTTGTATTAATTGCCTTTGCTGCAAAGCATGCCAGGTTATTTAAAGTTCTGGCTGAATACATAGCAAGCGCGGGGACCCCAACAATAGAGGCCGCTAAGGCAGTATACTCAGCACGACTAAAAAGCTCAACATCTGCAATACAATCATCTGAAAGGGGTACACTTCTTTTACTACGGTTTTGACCAGCAAAAGGCAATATAAGTGTCATTCTACTAAGACAGCAAAGAGTGCCATCACTTAGATTTGCAGGAATATAATTAAAGGTGCGTGAACCGCAAGTAAAAAACCATCCTGATGGTAGGATGATATGGCCATAATTATATGAAACATTAACAGCATGGGAACAATTTAAAAGGGGTTGAGAAATTTTTCGACAGCCCAAGGGCACCTTTGTACTAGTGCAGTTAACTACACGTGCACAGGTGACATTGTGAGCCCCGGCCGGGTACGGTGTGTGGAGGGATATAGCCGTGCGAGGCAGAGTATAGTTGGCCGGGCCCCAATTAGCCATGCTAGAGTACTGGGAAGAAAGATTCGCATAAGCAGAGAACAGTGTCTTATTCTCCATCTCCTCAGGGTGATGACATACTGGAATAAGGCATGTACCTAACAAATCTCCGGCTGCTACAGAATTAGATAGACAAAAGTGGGTAACATTTGCTATGGAAGCCAATCTTTCCCATATATTATATGTCATTCGGGCTCGTAACGGGGGAAGCGCTTCCGAGCCAACCCCTACAGGAAATAGCAGGCACAAAAGGCACACAATCATCACAGAATTAGAAGTGATTTGGGCGAGAATCGCCACAAACAAAGTCTCAGGAGTCTCTGGCTGTTGATCTGCTGCCAGTCTTCGTTGGGCTGCGGCGACCAATGCTTTTACTGCTCCCCATGTCACGGGCCGGTTTGGGACACTACGCCTCCTCCGTTTCCGTCCCGTCGTTGTCGACTCGGGGGGCAACGCGGTCTCCTCCAAAGTCAGCTGAAACTCTGGTATGGGATTCGACAGCCCCTGGTGCCATGCCATGTTGTTTAAGTGCCGGTCGCACACACCGAGCTGGAACCCACAACGGTCCTGCAGGGAGAGACACAGCAGCATATCCCCGACCCCAAGTGATTAAAGGCACTGGGCCCAGCCACTGTGGATCGGGCAGCTGACGGTAAAAGACATGCGGTCTTTCCAGTACCTCAGATTTGTGAAAATGCCGATCCGCAGGGGTCTGCTGATCTGCATTCAGTGTTAAATTATTTAAAGTAAACAAGAGGATATGCATTTGTTGTTGAATGTCTCCTAAGGTTTGGAGACGCAGCTCCCCTTGTTTTAATTGTTTATCTAGCAAGGTTTTGAGTGTGCGATTGGCACGTTCAACAATGGCTTGGCCCGTGGAATTATAAGGGATTCCGTGTTTAAGACGGACGTCCCAGCGGGCACAAAAGGTGGAGAGGGCTGCAGAGCAGTAGGCTGGGGCATTATCTGTTTTAATTTGGCAGGGGCGACCCATAACAGAAAAGCAGGCCAGCAAATGGTGAATAACTTTGTTAGTGGCTTCCCCACGTTGTGGGGTTGCCCAAAGGAAGCCTGAATAAGTATCATCAGAAACATGTAAAAACGAATAGGGGCGGAATTGTGGCACATGAGTAACATCCATTTGCCACAGCTGATTTGCTGCGGTACCTCGGGGGTTAACGGCATAAGAAAAAGTAGGAGCAGCAGCAGCACAGTGGGGGCAGGAACAACAATGGAACGTGCATAATCAGCAGGAATGTGAAACTGCCGGGCCAAAACAGAGGCAGACTGATGAAAAAAGGCATGGCTTTCAATGGGGTCAGAAAAAAGGGAATTTACCTGACCACGCAACGCGCGATCGGCGCGTGCATTGCCCTCAGTGAGTGGCCCAGGCAGAGGGGTATGACTGCGAATATGAGCAACAAAGTAAGGGAAATGACGAGTGGCAAGAAGATGCTGCAAAGACAAAAACAGGCGAAGGAGGTCTGCATCAACCTGAGGGGTAATGAGGGCAAGGGGTAAATGATCAATTACCTGATAAACATAATGGGTATCCACAATTAAATTAAAGGGACAATCAGCAAAAAGTTGAAAGGCCAAAATAACAGCAGCCAATTCTGAACGCTGTGCAGAATGCTGAGGCAGGGTAAAACGAGAATGCCAACGAGGGGGGTCACCCAACTGATAAGTGACTACACCTCGGTGGGGAGAGCCATCAGTAAAAAGAGTGACAGCGGAAACAATGGGTTGAGAGCGGCTAAGACGATGAACAACTAGGGGCACCTTTTGGGTAATGACCAACCGAGGATCTTTTGGAGGATTGTAAGAAATCTCTCCCACATAATCACAAAGAGCAACCTGCCAGGCCAAGGAGGTGTGGCACAAAGAGTCAAATTCAGTACGGGACAAGGGGAGCACAATGGCAACTAAATCAGTGCCAGTGAGTTGCACTGCACAGTGGTGGGCTTTACGAACAAGATCAGATAGGGCATCTAAATACGGATAAATATTTCGAGGAGGGGTGGATGAAAGGTATAGCCATTCTATAATAGAGACGGCTGTGTCTGTACGGGGTACAAACAGAGCCGCAGTTGGCGTATGAGGGGTGGCAAGAAGAACCAATCGTAAGGGACGGACCTCTGGGAGTCTGTCCACAAACTGCTGACTCAATGCTGCATTGATTTGTCGAATGCAGACAGTATGCTTTTCAGTGATGGCAATAACCGCACCCGGTGCCCGGGCTCCACGCAGGAGCTCAAACAATGGCTGCAGCATTGAAGTGGGGAGACGAAAGTAGGGCCGAATCCAATTTAAATGACCCAACATCTGTTGTAATTTAACAAGGGTTAGGGGTTGAGGTAGAATTAATTCCGGACGAACCGGAGCAGCATAGGTTTGTAAAACCTTATATCCGAGGTAGTGGTAGGGATAAGAGCGTTGGATTTTTTCTGGTGCCACTAACAGGCCATTTTGGCCGAGAATCTGAGATAAAGATTCAAGCTGTTGTGCCGTGACCCGGGGACCACTTAGCAAAATGTCATCCATGTAATGGTAGACCTTTAGCGAAGGGTACCGGGCACGGAAAGGGGCAAGGGCCCGATCCACAAAAAGCTGACACAAGGTTGGACTATTTTGCATTCCCTGGGGCAAGACCTTCCACTGATACCTTTGAGAGGGTTGCTGATTATTATATTGTGGCACCGTAAATGCAAATTTTTCGCGATCTTGAGGGCAAAGGGGGATGGTGAAAAAACAATCTTTTAAATCTAACACACAAAGTTGATCGGTTTGAGGAATTAAATTTGGATTCGGTAAGCCAAATTGCAAGGGGCCCATAGGTTGGATGCGTTTATTTATTTCCCTTAAATCATGTAACAGCCGCCAAGCACCCGATTTTTTCTTAATAACGAACACCGGGGTGTTCCAGGGACTAGTGGAGCTCTCCAGTCGCTGTGCTTGCAAATGCTGCTGCAGAAGCGAATGAAGCGCTTTTAGCTTTTCTAGAGGGAGGGGCCACTGGTCAATCCATACGGGCTCTAAGGATTGCCATACCAAGGGTAATGCGGAGGGCACGGTGGGTGAGGGAGGGTTTTGGGCCATCAGATGTTAATATCGAGGGTGGTGTCTAACTTTGTAAGTAAATCACGGCCCCAAATATTGAGGTGGACAGGGAGTACAAAAGGGCGGATTGTAGCAAGGGTACGGCCTCCCGGTTTAGAGACTGTGACCCAAGACAAACTGTGGCGCCCGGGTTTACTACCCCCGATCCCCCACAATTCTTTAGAAGGAACCGTAGGCCAACTAACCGGCCACTCCAGATCACGAATCACTGTAACGTCAGCTCCAGTGTCCACCAGCCCTGTAAAAGGAACATCATTTAAGAGAAGTGTTAACTGAGGTTTCGAGGGGCGGACTGACATTGTCAGAGCAACAAGTGGAGAAGACGCGCTGTGAGACGGCGAGTGAGACAACGTCGATCCAAAGCCGCCTCCGCCCCGAGTTCGATCCTCGGCAGCTGGCACCTGATAGGGGACTAAAATCAATTGTGCAATTGACCGTCCACGCGGGAGCGACTGTGGAAGATGAGTCCACACCTGAACCTTAATAATGCCAGTGTAATCAGCATCAATGACCCCTGGAATGACAAAAAAGCCCTGTTTCCCAGCATGTGAGCGAGGGAGAACAAGTCCTACAAAGCCGGCAGGGAGAGGTCCCGTCACCTGTGTAGGTATGGCACAGACCTCCCCTGGCAGCCGAAAAGTCAGTGTCCTCCTGCATGATCAAATCAAGCCCTGCACTTCCAGCAGTCGCCGCCCTCATAGAGTCTACGGATTTTAAGGCAGAGGAGCGGTTGTCTGAGTGGGAAACACCCCCGTTTGGCCCTGGGTTCGGGGGGGACCCGTCGCGCGGTTTCCCGACCCACTACGACACTGATTAGCCCAGTGATAACCTTTCCCACACTTGGGGCACTTCTTTGAGGGTCGGGCTGGTGCCTTAGATGAGCGGCACTCCCGCTGAAAATGACCCTCCTTACCACAGCGGTAACAACGCTTCCCCTCCTTCCCAGTTTTTCTCAGGGCGGCAGCCAGAACTCCAGCCTTGTGGGCTTGTGTGCCAATGTTCTGGCACGCCCGCAGCATGTCTGAGAGCTCTAAAATACCAGAGGCTTGCGCTGCCTGGAGAGCACGGCGGCAATCCTCGTTTGCATTTTCAACTGCCAATTTTAACAGGAGCTCGTGAGCTGCCTCAGTGTTATCCACCTGTCGGAGGATAGCCTCATGCAATCTGTTGGTAAAATCCAAAAAGGACTCTGAGGCACCCTGATGGATACTGACAAAGCTTTTGGTAGGCTTGTCTGAATCCGGGACCTTCTTGAAAGCATGCTGAGCACAGGTGGAAATAATGGGGAAGACGGCCTGAGGGAGTTGAGACTGCATCTCAATAGTAGCAAACGGGCCCTCCCCTGCCAAATGCTCATAAATGATACCGTGCTCTCTATGTACCTGAGCTTGGCGTTCTGCCATCTGCCGATACTCACTAATCCAAATAACATACTGACTGGGTGATAACATCATGCGCAGCAGCGTTTTCCAATCCTCAGGGATTAGGGAGTACCCAGTACCTATCCTTTCAATGAGACCACGCACAAAGGTGCTAGTCAGGCCAAACTCACGAATTGCTTTCTTTACCTCTCTAACCACCGAGTATGGCAAAGTGGTCCAGGTGCCCACGGGGTTGCCCTGGTCATCATTCTGCCAGGTCACCGGGCAAACTGAGACCAGATCAGCCAGCTCCTCCGCTGTAAGATCTGATCGAGCTTTCGCTGCGTGAACCATTTGTTGCACCAGCGAAAGCTTCTGAGCAGATACAGATGACCCTCCGGGGGGCCCCGGAGCATGGGCCCCACGGACGGAGGGTGATCACACACTGGCTCCGGTGGGGAAGGCAAGGGAGGCGGTGGTAATGAAGACACTGGGGGCAGAGCAGGGAGAGGGGGGGCTGTGGGTACGGGAGAGGGTCTTTCCGAAGCGACACGCTGGGTTGCATCAGTAGAAGGGGGGAGAGCTGCAACGGGGATGGCTACAGGAGCCGACAGGCGTGGCGAGATCACCAGCCTCGTGAAAGAGGGCCTATCCGAGGTGACATGCAGTATCGCGTCGCGACAGAGGTGCCAGGCATGTAAAGCCTGCACGGGCGCCCGAGGCTCTTCGTGCAATGTCTGGCCCAATCGCTCCCAGTCCGCTAGCTTAAGGCTTCCGGCTTCAGGATACCACGGGCACTGGGCACACACCTCCTGTAGCAGGAGAGTAAGTGCTCGAGCCGGGCAGTCATGCTGAGCCTTACGCAGCAAATACTGCAGCTCATTGCGGTGTTGCACTTGCAAAGCAGAGAGGGAGCTTCCCATACTTACCACAATGAAAAATACTCACCGGGATCCACGAAGCGGATGAGTGACGCGTCTGAAACCCTTGCCGGGCGAGGTGAGTGCTGAGGGCCCCACGTTTGGGCGCCAATTGTGGCAGTTCAATGATGAGACAGAACACAGCTTTATGCAAGCAAGCAGGCTGGTCAGCTGAGATGGGCTGTTCTGCCCCCCCGCCTTCCACCTTCTCCTTTTATTATATTTCTCCCCCCTAAGCATTACACACTGCTACCGCAAAAAGATACACAAAGGAATGTATGACGTTGATTAATATACTTATTTACCATCCTTTATCTACTACAATCCTGGTTCTCAGGCCTTGAGCCCAGGCTAAGAAAGCTTCCCACAGTTGCTGCCCCAACAATCAAGTTCTCATGGTTCATATCTAGCCCTTGTCCTTGGATAGAGCAATGTGTGCATTGCTTCTACAAAACAGTCAGGGTGTGCCCTGCCTGCTTCCAGGTGGAATAGCTAAACATGAACCCTTCAGAAAGCATACAAGTATGGGACCAAATTCTGCACTGACCTGCATGCCAAGCAATTCCTATTGACTTCAGTGGCATTGAATAGAATATAAATCTGGTCTATGCTCTCTAATTTAAAACAACCAACAAAGAAAATGATAGAAATTCTGGGCCAGATTCATCACTGTGTAATTCAGGGGTGGCCAACCTTAGCCTGAGAAGGAGCCAGAATTTACCAATGTACATTGCCAAAGAGCCACAGTAATACGTCAGCAGCCCCGCATCAGCTCCAGCATCTCCCGCCCACTGGCAGCCGCGCCGATCAGCGCCTCCCCCTCCCTCCCCGCACCTCCCGATGAGCTGTTTCATGGCGTGCAGGAGGCTCTGGGGGGGGGAAGGGGAAGGAGCGAGGGCATGGTAGGCTCAGAGGAGCGGGTGGGAAGGGGTGGAGTGGGGGCAGGGCCTGTGGCAGAGCCAGGGATTGAGCAGTGAGCACCCCCCGGCACATTGGAAAGTTGGCGCCTGTAGCTCCAGCCCTGGAGTTGGTGCCGCATATTAACTTCTGAAGAGTCGCATGTGGCTCCGGAGCCACTGGTTGGCCACTCCTGGTGTAATTCAACTGAAGTCAATGGAATGATATTGTATGTAAGCATTTCAGGGCTCTCAAGACCTTGGGTTATCTTCCATAACATGTGCCGCACCTGCGTGTGACTACTTAAGGCTAGACTAGGTCTGAGACTTATCTGCCAAATTTCGTGGTTTATGTGGAGTTGAACTCCTCCTATTGAACTCCTCCTCCTATTGTGTATTTTTTCTTCCCTTTTTTCTCTGACTTTGGCCTTATGAGCAGCATTAAAGCTCAGAGAGGAGGAGGAGAAAAGTAGATGGGAATTTAATGGCATACAAGTCAGGGAATTCAGTTATTTTTCCTAAAACAACTGTGTGTCTCTGCCTCCTGGTAAAGCTGGAGCCATTGTGCTGTGTGAATGCATCCGATGAAGTGAGCCGTAGCTCACGAAAGCTTATGCTCAAATAAATTGGTTAGTCTCTAAGGTGCCACAAGTCCTCCTTTTCTTTTTGCGGATACAGAGTAACACGGCTGCTACTCTGAAACCTGTTACTTTTGCTGTGTGTGATCCGAAAAACCCTCCCAAGCTAAGAAGCATTGGACTAGGCCAGTGCTTGGATGGAAGAGACAGGTGCTGCGGGCAGTGGTATGGGACTCTTCTCTCCGGTTCAGTGATGAGCCAATACCACAGCAGAAGGTTGGATGTAAGACCAAGGTCCTGACCAAGTTTGTTTACTAAAGATCTCATGGAACTTTTTACAAGGGTAGGGGTGTTTCCCCTCGTGTCTTGATCAAATTTCTACACAGGTAATTACACTCCATCTCTTTATATCCCCTTGCGGTTTCAATTCCACACATAGGAATTACCAGACTGGATCAGACCTGAGATCCATCTAGTCTAGTATCCTGTCCCTGACTGTCTAGATCCAGATACTTCAGAGGAAGGTGTATGAAACCTCTTAATCCCTAATAGTTAGAGATGAGTTTAAGCCCTGACACATGAGGTTTAATATCTCTTCCAAGATGTATGTTTACACTACTATAATTCAGAATATTCTTGATATCCATTTAAATGTCCAGTCCTGTTTTGAATCTTGCTAAGATTTTGTCCTCTGACATAAAGTGGCAGTGGGTTCCACAGCCCAACTGTGCACTGAGTGAAAAAATATTTCCTTTAATTTGTTTTGAAGTTGCTACATTATAATGCCTTGTTCCAGTGTTATGAGGCAGGGAGAAGAGAAGCTCCAGGTAGTATTCACTTATTTCCCTAAACTTGCTTAGTTTTTAGCGGTAGGGTGGCTATTCACCCAGAGGCAGGTGGATGAAAGGAACCTTGTTTAGTCCATCAGTTTAAGTCTGTGCAAGGGGGGGACAGATGAGTTCTACAGAAATGCAGTAAAGACTGACTAGTACAACAGTGTAGCCTCCTGGTCCTAATTTTTGATTTGTACAAGTTGTTTAGACTTAAACCTTAATTTGTACATTGGGTCAAATTCTGCTCTATTACATCAGTGTAAATCCCCTGTAGTTAGTGTAATTACTCTGGGTTTACAGTAGCATAACTGTGAGCAGACTGCGCAGTGTGGCTGAGATACTGTTGCTGTGGGAACCTTAATTGTGCATTTCCTGACTTGAACTGTCTGATTAAAATCTCACCTTTAATGTGACATTAGCATTTTTATTTGTTTTTTGGCATGCAGCATAAACTTATCAACTGAACAAATAGGAGCAGAAAAACAGCCAGGCTGCACAAAGCCTAGAGGAAGGATGTAACTGTGCGCTTCTGAAAAGAGCTAGTTTAGGTGATGCCGCATCTGCTTAGTGTGCAAATCACTCAGTGGTGTAACTCCGTGGCCTTTGCTGAAGTTACAAGCTAAAAGAATGACCCTTTATCTTTTATCTGCTGATCAAAGAGAAGTGAAAAAGGCTTATTAATTTAGGGAACCTATAAAAAGCATATGATGGATCCCCCCCTTCCCCAGGTAGAGGTACTTCGCCTCTCACTGGTATCGTACAGTGAGTGGAAAAGCAAATGATGAGAGGCACACTCTCTAATGTCAGTAGTGCATAAAATGGTCTGAAAAAAGTGGGGCTGCTATCATAATCTGGGAGCAGTTGCTTTGGTAAAACAGTGCTTAACGGGCACCCCTCAGGAACCTAGCTTGATTTTTAATTTATTTTTTGCTGTTCTGTGACCCCTTGCAACACTCCCCCCACCCCCCCAAACACCCTTACGCACTGAATAACTGACACATACCACAGGCACTGGCAGGGAAAAGTTGAGGGGGAGGGTTTGCAGACATTCCTGCTGAGCCCTCCTTTTGAGGAACAACTTTTCAATTGCATTTCACCCTGTAATGGTCAGGTGAGAGTTGGGTGGGGGGTGGGAGGAGATTATTTGCAGAAGGGGTTAATCAGGAGAGAAACACCGCTCCTGTGCAGGTGTGTAGGGCTAGCAGGGGTTAACCCAAGCGGAAAGGAGGATTTCAGCATGAAACTTGTACTCTTTTTCCCCTAAAACCCTTTGCTTTATTTGGCTGTGTGACTCTTACACTTTTTGTTTTCTCTACAGTCACCTTTGAACCTTGAAGGGCTCTGCTGTATAAAGGGAAGGATGGTCATTTGTGTTCAGTTCAGAACACAAAGTCACTATGAAGGAAGGCACTGAGTTCTTTCATCATGGATACTTTACTTTTCTTCTCTCTTGTTCTTCTAAAATAAGTAATTCAGGCCATAAGTATCTGCTTGCACCTTGTGCATGGAGAAACATAACACATCAGGCTCCTGACTCTCTGGGGCTCTGCCGCTTGTGCTGGTGTTTGCACCAGTACAAAGTGGGTGTAAAAATGTTACTATTCTGTTTGTGGGAGCATTTCACACCTGCTTTGTATTAGCATAAATGACAGCACAAGCTACAGAGCGACAGAAAAACAGGCCCTAGATCCTTTTATGTTGCTCATTAGGACAGAGGCCTGAGGGGCATATTATGAAAGTAAAGTGAGATGCATAGTCTGTTAAAAATGTAGATGGAGATATGGTAAGAGGAGAGAAGCAGGCAGACCTGGAGCAGAAGGAAGTCAGTGGTGCAAAGCAAAGTGAGGGGGAGGGATTTGGAGGGGGAAGGCAAAGAAGGATGCATGGTGTGTAGGAAGAGGAAAGTCATTCCAGTCATAGGAGGAATGTTAAAAAAAGGCATGAAAATAAGTAGGTGGAGGATACAAACAGCAACAAGGTGACAAGAGTGAGCAGAGGGCTGTGGCATTTTTTATACGAGTTCTCCTGCACGGGATTTGAATGTTTGAACTCCAACAGGCCCAAGTAACAATGCTGAATGACCTACTAAAGCAGTGGTTCTCAACCAAGGGTACACAAACTGCTGGGGGTACACAGACATCTTCCAAGGGGTATATCAACTCGTCTAGATATTTGCCTAGTTTTACAACAGGCTACAGAAAAAGCTTTAGCGAAGTCAGTACAAACTCAAATTTCATACAGACAATGACTTGTTTATACTGGTCTATATACTAGACACTGAAATGTACAATATTTTTAGTCCAGTTGATTTATTTTATAATTATATGTTAAAAATGAGGAAGTAAGCAATTTTTCAGTAATAGTGTGCTATGACACTTTTGTATTTTTATGTCTGATTTTGTAAGCAGGTAGTTTTTAAGTGAGGTGAAACTTGGGCATATACGAGACAAATCAGACTCCTGAAAGGGGCACAGGAGTCTGGAAAAGTTGAGAGCCACTGATCTAAAGAGCTCTGCAGAGCAGGTTTCTGAGTGGCTTTTGCGTGTGATCCCAAAGGGCTAATCAATACTCCTGTAAAAACCAATAATAATAATTCTTGTATGGTGATCTATAGATCTCAAAGAACTTTACCAAAGGGGAAAACATCATTAATCCCCATTTTATAGATCAGGAAACCTGGCTTGTTCCTCCCCTTGGAATTCTTCTCAGGAGCTTCTTGATGAATCAGACTGGAGCACTCCTCTTCTGAGGTGGCTGGCATCACCAAATGGGGTCCAATTAGATTACCTTTAGGGAAGTGAAGAACCTCCCCATTCTGATAACTTCAGGCCCAGAAAGTCCATGGACCTAAACATTTACCTAGTCAGCAGTTCCATAGGTAGTTTGAAGACATCTGAGATTCTGGGTCAATGCACCGGCACACTCTCAACCCTTCTAAAAGGCCAACTCCATACAGGGGAACGCCAATCGTACATTCAGCCAGGCCCAGAGAGGGGCAGGTCCTGTTTAACAGACAGAAGCTTATAACATGCCCTTTCTATTTTAATTATATTTTAATGTCACTCAAAATAATTATATTAAAAGAACATTATTAAGGTTGCAAAGTCAAGCACTCAGACATTAGGAAAAGCCAGAATTAAGGCTGCCTGTATGGGGATGGCAAGAGGCAAGTCCCTGACATAAAGGCCACACCCTTGCCAAATTTCAAGTCCCTGCTCTAAAGCACGGGGCACTGTAGCTTCTCAAAGCGAAGGTTGACAGAATTTTTTTTAAAACATGCAAACAATGTAGCTGTATTCTCAGAAACAACTGAATTGTTTCGGCTGAAACTTTCCAGAAATGTTCAGCCTGAGGCAGTCATCCAGCATGGAAAATTTCAGCTCAAACTGTTAAAGTTTGGTAATGTTCTAAGCAACTGAAAACAGGGTCCTATGACAGGAAACATCAGGCCACCTTAGTAATAGGTGATGCTACCAGCCCTGCCTACTCTGAACAGCTCAACTTCGAACAGCAATTTTTGACACTCAAAATCTGGCTGAAAGGTTAGACTTCAGCTCGGTCAGAGTGAAAACTTTTTTCCTCCTAAAATCATAAATGTGGGGTTCCATTTTATGTGTCTCAAATGTTGACCCCGTCCTCTGCCACCGGGAGACACCCTATGTAGAATCAGGCCTTGTGCTTCATAAAATTCCCCTGACCTCTTCTGTGACGAACATCACAGGCAAGAGAGGAAGGAAGGCCCAATGGTTAGGGTGCTAGCCTGGGAGTTAAGAGATCTGGGTTTATTTCTTTGCTCTGCCACAGACTTATGTGTGACCTTGAGCAGGTCACTTAGTCTCTCTGTGTGTCAGTTCTCCAACTGTTCTGTGAGAATAATAGCACTGCCCTACCTCACAGGGGTATTTGCCCAGTTTTAAGCCCTGTTTTTGTTAGATTTGTCCCTTGTCCGGAACCAATATAAAACCAGACATGGTTTTGACCAATATTTCATCGTAATGCAGTGCTCTGCCAGTGTGATCTCACATGCACCGTCATGCCAGCCGGGACGGAGCTGCGTGCTCTGCAAAATGGCATCCTCCGTGCAGCAGACTTCATACACACCCTGCACGTGCATGCGAGGTTATGCCAGCCAGGGTGGAGCAGCACACTCTGCAACATGGCATCCATTCTGCAGCGTCACCTCCCACCGAGGGGATGCCCTGTATTATGGGGATGCCTCAGTGGCCATCCTAGGGGTACTGTGAGGATAAATACTTTACAGATTGTTGAAGCACTTAGATACTAGGGGAATGAGGTTATATAAGTACCTTATCTAGAAATCTAGATACATAGATTTCCGGTGACAGTAACCCTAAAGAAATCCTATATCTTAACAGGATGTGGGTGGATTATGCTATAATATTCTGCTGGACAGGTTCACCAAGTGACAAAGAATAAGAGTCTGTGGGCAAAGGTCTGCAGTCTCACATATAAGAGCACACATGGTGGAGAAAGGTTTGAAACTTACTGATCTCTACTCCTTTTTGGAAGGGGAAAGCTAGGGGCAATCTCAGGATTTTTTTTACAAGAAGCTTTTCTCATTACTTATTCATATTGTCCTAATATTGTTAACATATTACCTTGAAAAAAATCATGAAAAGAACGTTATTAAGGTTGCAAAGTCAAGCACTCAAAAGTTAGGAAAGGCCAGATTTACAATTCTGTGTGCAATCTGCCTTTGGCCCCCTTGCATGTATGCAGTAGGGTTGCCACCTCTGAGGTACAAAAAACCCCAGGACATCCAGGATTTTGAACCCATAAAACTGGCCCGCTGGCAGCATGTACTGAGCCCCCTTACAGATTTCCTGGGACAGCTACCTCAAAAAAGGGACAATCCTGGGAAATCCTGGACACGTGGCAGCACTAATATGTAAAATGATGCCATCTTTATTGACAGGATCACATACTGGTTTCTTCCACAGGACTCCTGCTTTATGAAGTGCTCAGGAAAATGGCGCTTCTGAAATGGGTAGCTATTCAGTATTCCTTTTTACCCTCCTCATTCAATATGTGCTCCCATAAATTATTTACTGCTCACAATCTAAACCCTGCATTGAATACATTGAATTCTCTCCTGGGCTTTCTGTGAGGCACCCACCGTAGTATCTTAGTGCTTTACAACCACTAATAAATTCATTTTCACAACACCTGTGTGAGGTGAGGTGGTGTATGTGGTCCACATTTTATAGGCTAGAAATGAGGCATGGAGAGATAAAGGAAAAGAAGTGTCCACTAATTTTGGGTGGCCACATTGAGACCCTAGGGCCTGATTTTTCAGAGTACTTCACATTATGTAGCACTTTATATGTTCAGAGCTTAGCCCCCATTGGCTTCAGTCACAGCGGTGAGTGCTCAGCACTTCTGTGAATCAGACCCCAGGTCAGGCACGTCTTCCCCCCCGTTGCTTGTCTCCTGAATTCTAGTCAGATGTTTCTTCCTTCTCTTCTTCACTATCTGGCGCTACCAGGTTTGGGTGGAGGGGGTGCATTGGAAGTACACACAGGAGACGTAGTCTCTCTGCTTTTAGTTCTGGTGCCTGGTGACCTGGCAGCCTGGAGGAGCAAGTGCAGGAAAGTCCTGCTGAGCCCGGCAGTCCCTGGATGGAGCAGTTCAGTCACTTTGTAGGAGGTGCATGCACGCCTGGTTGGCAGGCAGGAGCTGTGAGGGGATGTGGAGCATGTCCAGTGCAGACAGACTGGTCAGAGAATTTAGCTGCCAAACTCTCACAAGCCTCTACTGAGTATGTGCAAACAGAGGTTTTTCAGAGACTTCTAATTCAGCCAAATTTGGGCAAATTTTCAAAGGGATAGTACATGGTGCATTCTTAATGCCATTCTAAACATTGCTAAATTTCAAGTTCCTACTTCAAAGCATGGAGGTGCTAGAGATTCTCAACAAAATGGTTGTGAGATTTTGTTAACATTGGAAAAACAAGGTATTGTCCCTTAATCTTGTCCTTGGAAATGGCTGTTTTGGCTGAAATTTCCCAAAAGAAATTCAGCCTGAGGCAGACACCTGGCATGGAAAAGTTCAGCCCAAAGAGTTAAAGTTTGGCAAAGTTCTAAACAACTGGGAAGTATAATGGGAAGAATCAGACAGCCTTAACTGTCAATGGCACTCCCAGCTCTGCCTACAAGAAAAGTCATGAGACAGATTTATTCTTGCATGGGTGCAATTACTGTGTGGAGTAAGAAATCTTCACCTTTCAACTTGATGGATCTTGAGCTTCTTTCAAAGACCCTAGTTAGTGCTCTCTCCTGCGCTTCCTCTAGATACCCAACCAATCAGGAAGAAAAGGAAGTCACAATTAGGAGACCAAACGGAATGAGGAGACAAGAAATAAGATAAGGTAGCTGGTTCAAATCCAAAGGTGGCTGGCAGAGAAGGGAAGTTACTACCAAAAGACAACTGTGAATATATGAGATGGCCATCAGTTCCTAGTGGATATGTAAGATCATAAGAACGGCCATCCTGGATCAGACCAAAGGTCCATCTAGCCCAGTATCCTGTCTTCCGACAGTGGCCAATGCCAGGTGCCCCAGAGGGAATGAACAGAACAGATAATCATCAAGTGATCCATTCCTTGTCACCCATTCCCAGCTTCTGTCAAACAGAGGCAAGGGACACCATCCCTGCCCATCCTGGCTAATAGCCATTGATGGACCTATCCTCCATGAACCCTCCCCCCTAGTTCTTTTTTCAACTCTGTTATAGTCTTGACCTTCACAACATCCTCTGGCAAGGAGTTCCTCAGGTTAACTGTGCATTGTGTTGTGTTTTGTTTGTTTTAAACCTGCTCCCTATTAAACTTGCTTTTGTTTGAATAAGTCTTGAAGTGTGAACTCCCCCTTTAACCTTAGAAATGATCCCTCCTAGGCACTCACACTGTTGGGTGAGGTGTATGTGTGTGTGTGGCAAAGTTTCACTTTGTGCTGTTTGTGCTGTACCTGTTCTTTGAACAAATAGAGGATTTCACTCTTTTGCTGTCAGTCCAGCACCTCTTATGTGCAGTAATTTCATTTAAATTGTGAATTAAGTAATTCAGGTGATTAAAAATATAAAGGAGGCCAGCCTGGTTTTCTGAGCCTGGGTTCACAATGTCTTTGCAAAAGGCAGCTATGTTATCATAAAGAATTAGCAGCCACCTTCTGTTTGTACTTTAAAATATTTATTCTTATCTCTGAGCAAAAGAGAAACCCTATTTTTACTTCTACAGTTCATTTATACCACAGGTCTGCTCTGATGGACTCAGATCATTCTGAAACCACACCGCACATAAGAACGGCCATAGTGGGTCAGAGCAATGGTCCATCTACTGCAGTATCCTGTCTTGTGACAGTGCTCAGTGCCAGATGCTTCAGAGGAAAGGAACAGAACAGGTTGATTATTGAGTGATCCATTCCCTGTTGTCCAGTCCCAACTTCTGGCAGTCAGAGGCCTAGGGACATCCAGAGCATGGGTTTGTGACTCTGACCATCTTGGCTAATAGCTAGCAATGGACCTATCCTACATGAACTTATCTGCTTCTTTTTTTAAACCAATTATACTTTTGGCTATCACAACATCTCCTGGCAATGAGTTCCACAGGTTGACTGAGTTGTGTGAAGTAGTACTTCCTTGTGTTTGTTTTAAGCCTGCTGCCTATTAATCTCATTGGGTGACTCCTGGTTCTTGTGTTATGTGAAGTGGTAAATATCACTTCCCTATTCACTTTTTCCACACCAGTCATGATTTTATAGATCTCTATCATATTCCCCCCTTAGTTGTCTCTTTTCTAAGATGAACAGTCCCAGTCTCTGCTCATATGGAAGCTGTTCCATACCCCTAATCATTTTTGTTGCCCTTCTCTGTACCTTTTCCAATTCTAGTACATCTTTTTTGAGATGAGGGAACTAAAACTGCACACAGAATTCAAGGTGTGGGCATACCATGGATTTATACAGTGGCATTATGATATATTCTGTTTTATTATCTATCCCCTTCCTAATGGTTCCTAACATTGTTAGCTTTTTTCAGTGCCATTGCATGTGGACCAGATGTTTTCAGAGAACTGTCTATGATAGGAAACAGGGAAAGAACAAGTTAAAAATTACTTGGACAAATTAGATGTCTTCAAGTCACTGGGGCCTGATGAAATACATCCTTGAATACGCAGGGAGCTGACTGAGGAGATATCTGAGCCATTAGCGATTATCTTTGAAAAGTCATGGAAGACAGGAGAGATTCCAGAAGACTGGAAAAGGGCAAATATAGTGCCAGTCTATAAAAAGGGAATTACAGACCAGTCAAACTAACTTCTGTACCCGGAAAGATAATGGAGCAAATAATTAAGCAATCAGTTTGCAAACATCTAGAAGATAATAAGGTGATAAGTAACAGTCATCATGGATTTGTCAAAAACCAATAGTGTCAAACCAACCAGATAGCTTTCTTTGACAGGGTAACAAGCCTTGTGGATAAGGGGAAGTGGTAGATGTGTTATATCTTGATTTTAATAAAGCTTTAGATTCTGTCTCGCATGACCTTCTCATAAACACACTAGTGAAATGCAACCTACATGGAGCTACTATAGGTGGGTGCAAAACTGGTTGGAAAACCGTTCCCAGAGAGCAGTTATCAGTGCTTTACAGTCATGCTGGAATAGCATAATGAGTGGGCTCCCACAGAGATCAGTTCTGGGTCTGGTTCTGTTCAATATCTTCATCAGTGATTTAGATAATGGCATACAGAGTACACTTATAAAGTTTGCAGACGTTACCAAGCTGGGAGGGGTTGCAAGTGCTTTGGAGGATGGGATTAAAATTCAAAATGACCTGGACAAACTGGAGAAATGGTCTGAAGTAAATAGGATGAAATTCAATAAGGACAAATGCAAAGTACTCCATTTAGGAAGGAACAATCAGTTGCACACATACAAAATGGGAAATGGCTGCCTAGGAAGGAACACGGCAGAAAGGGATCTGGGGGTCATAGTGAATCACAAGCTAAATATGAGTCAACAGTGTAACACTGTTGCAAAAAAAGCAAACATCATTCTGGGATGTATTAGCAGGAGTGTTGTAAGCAAGACATGAGAATTAATTTTTCTGCTCTACTCTGTGCTGATTAGGCCTCAGCTGGAGTATTGTGTCCAGTTCTGGGCGCCACATTTCAGGAAGGATGTGGACAAATTGGAGAGAGTCCAGAGAAGAGCGACAAAAATGATTAAAGGTCTAGAAAACATGACCTAAAAGGGAAGATTGAAAAAATTGAGTTTGTTTAGTCTGGAAAAGAGAAGACTGAGAGGGGACAGGATAACAGTTTTCAAGTATGTAAAAGGTTGTTACAAGGAGGAGGAAGAAAAAATGTTTTTCTTAACCTATGAGGATAGGACAAGAAGGAGTGGGTTTAAATTACAGCAAGGGAGATTTAAGATGGACATTAGGAAAAACTTCCAAACTGTGAGAGTGGTTAAGCGCTGGAATAAATCGCCTAGGGAGGTTGAGGGGTCTCCATCATCGGAGATTTTTAAGAGCAGGTCAGACAAACACCTGTCAGAGATGGTCTAGGTAATACTTAGTCCTGCCACGAGTGCAGGGGACTGGACTAGATGACCTCTCGAGGTCCCTTCTGATTCTGTCATAGAATCATAGAATATCAGGGTTGGAAGGGACCTCAGGAGGTCATCTAGTCCAACCCCCTGCTCAAAGCAGGACCATGATTTCCCTTTACAAAAGCTGTGTTGATTCTTCCCCAACAAACCGTGTTCATCTATATGTCTGATGATTCTGTTCTGTAGTTTCAACCAATTTGCCTGGTATTGAAGTTAATTTACTGGCCTGTGATTGCCAGGATTGTCTCTGGAACAATTTTTAAAAATCAGCGTTACATTAGTTATCTGCCAGTCATCTGGTACAGAGGCTGGTCTAAATGATAGGTTATACACCAGAGTTAGTAGTGCAGCAGTTTCATATATGAAATTTCATGCACACAGGAGGCTTACAGCTAGCAGTCTTGAGTTACATGGCCTTCATCGAGATCTGTCATGGTGCCAAAGACAACAGGGTGTTAGAGGGACTGGATGATTCAGGGGAGCAGTAATGAGACATGCAACCAAGGAGCCCTTGGTGCTAACTGGCAGAGGGCATAAAGGTGCATAGAGGTTTACAGGGTCTGCTGTCTACATAATAGCGTACCCAAGGTGGCATATGGCGTCTACCAACAGCCAGTAACACACTGGTCATCCTAGTCATTGCAAGATGTATGGCTGGATGATATTTAGGGAGTTATGTATCTATATTTAAAACAAAGTTCTTAAGGTATGTGAGTTAAGACCGGTCACCAGATGGTGATAAACAGGTTCTGTTCAGGCAGGGAGCAGTATTCTCTTGTTTCTGGCTGGTCATAGCGTGGCTTCTGGTGTGAGTCTATTTGTGTTATTGAGACTGATGCTAACTAATAGAATGTGAAACCACAGGAGAAGAAAGCTGTAGGAAAAAACAAAAACACCAGAGGGTGTCTTGTTTATGAGTAAATACAATGGATCTTGGGAGTATAACTGTGGATACAGAGGTACACCTTGTATCTTTCCACTGAGGAGGCAAGGGTTCAGCGTGACTTGTCTCATGAATGCAAGATCACAGCCAAGCCTGGAAGGATACTGGGTGAGCTTTTGCTCTATAAGTCATGACAGTAACTAGTTAAATAAGGCTAGTTTCTAGCCTGTGTAATGAGTTTATTTTATACCATTTGTTTCCAATACTTTTACTTGCTATTTATCAAATCTCTATACATTGTTAAATACACTTTTATTTGTTTTCACTACAAATACACCCAAGTACTGTATGTTAAATAGAGCTGTGATCTCAGGTGGGGGTACAGTTCCTTTGGGAGCAGCAGGTCTGTAAATTCAGAGTATCCAGTAACCAAGGACTGGACACCCTCCCAAGGAGATACTCAGCCCGTGGAGGGCTGGAGTGTGCCCATCACTATTTAGGTATTGACGGTGGTGAAGGACATTGTTACAGACAGTGAAGCCCTAGAAGAGGTGGGACAAAAGAGGGGGCCTACTTGGAGGGTCGGGCACGCCTACAACCTGGGAACAATGCTGCTGCAAGAGGGTATCCGAGAAGTGAGGGATTGTTACGCCTTGCTTTCAAATGGGGACACTGAAACGCAGAGGTCGAGACTGGCCCAAGGCTACAAAAGGAGTTGGTGAAAGAACTGGAATTCTTGCTTCCCAGTCCTTTGTTCCATGCATGAGCCCTTGCTTGCAGCTGCTGTCTGGGACGACTATGTTGAAATTCTTGCCTAGTATGAGACACTGCTAAAATCCTGGAAATACCCTGAGGTGCATTTTGCTGAGGCAAGAGGATGATGTTCAGCAGAACATTCTAACATCTCATCTATTTTTGGATTGCTTTTCTGAACCCAGGATCCCTTGACTATGGTTTGACGCTTGTCAGTTAAGCCCTGCAAAAAGCAACTGAATTAATGTCCAGAGAAACTGTAAATACCGACCGTGGTTTTATAACAAAATCTTCATTCCCATCTCCATTGTGTGCATCATCATCAGCAACTGCAGTTTCTCTTCTCAAAAAGTCGCTTTACAGACAAACCATCTCAGTAAGGCGGCTCCCCCCCCCCCCTTCCCCACTGAATGAAACTTCAGCTTCAATTGTCTGTGGTTAGGAGCTTGCTTTTAACAGACTTTTCACAGACAGAATTTGCACATCTGTATTAGGAGATGGGCCCTGAGCTGCAAAGGTCAGATCCCTGGATGAACCTTCCCAAAGTGGCAGCAGCCAGAGACTCAGTTTTTGTTCGACCATCTAAATTGGTAGAGTGACTCTGCAAAAAATGACACAGACAGCTAGCAAGGAATAATGTTGATAACAAAACAGCCAAGTAAGGCAAAAAGGGCAACAGAAAACTCCCCCCGCACCCCCACCCCAGTGTGTGGTTCAGTGCAGACCTATTACCTTGGGAGTGCAGGCCAAAACTTCCAATAGACGTGCTCCCCAGACAGCCACTCTAGTAATTAAAATATTGGTCAAAGCTATTTTTTCCCTCTACCTTCAGGCCTTCCAAAATCATCTAGGCAAATAACTCCAGTGCAAACATATTAGCCTTGCCTCTAATGTTTGAATGCTTTCCTTTGTTGGGATCCTCAGCAGAGAGAGATTTTCTAAGATTCTGTTTTTCTATAAAATAAGTAATTTGTGGCACTCAATTTGCAAGGACACCTCAGCTCCTTTACACCCCGTGGTCTCATTATCTTGCACCTACACCCCTCTCCTTTTACTGCTGTCGTGTGAGAATTCTAACAATGAGCTCTCACTCTATGTCCTGATTATCTTACACAGAAAGGAACTGGACCCCCTAGTAATTGCTGGACTCCACAAGTGAACTGAAATTGTTATTTTTATCTACTTCCTGGGTGTTTCAGGATTTTATGAGGCATCACACTGTTTCTAACTCTGTTCCCCCCCGGCCCATTCCAGATGAACAAGCTTCACAGGCTCAGCATGAGATCAGCCCAGCCCAGTTACTTATTTATGAATCACCGGGGGTCCAGGAAGGAGAGAGGATCTGTTCACAGAACCACACAGGGACTGGGAGCTCAGAGAAGGATTAGATGAGGGTAAGTAGCATAAAATGAAGGTCACAGAATCACAGAATTTAAGGCAAGAAGGGGTTGCCAGATCATTTAGTCTGACCTTCTGCATGTGACAGGCCACCCACACCACCCAGCCCCTGCACACTAAACCCAGCAACCAAAATTAAACCAAGGTATTACAACCCACCGGAGACTAAAGTATTATGAACCACAGGCAAAGAATTGGAGGGACTGAGTTGCACCAGTGACCGAAGCCCCCACAGCAACATGGAAATGATTAAGTGAGATACACCCAGATAATCCTGACAAGTGACCTGCACCCACACACTACAGTGATTGGCCACGGTGCTTGTCAATGTGACCTGTGGGGAAATTCCTCCTGTCCCCACATATGGTGATCAGTTAGACTCCGAGCATGCGGGCAAGACCCAGCCAGGCAAGCCCCTGAGAGAGAGAATGCCCTGAGAGAGTACCAGCCCACCTCATCCAGTATGCCATCTTCAGCTGTATCCATCACTGATGCCTCAGAGGAAGGAGCCACCCCCCACCAAAATATAATGTGTGAGGGGGGGGGAATCCCCTCTCGACTCCTGCAGATGACCAAATGAAAACCCTCAAGCAGGAGATTTTAGGAACACCAGACATGAAACTGAAGGGACCCTCAGGGCTGCTGAGCACTGCCCCTATCATCACAAGCAACCCCATCGTACAATCATACTCAAACTGGTCCAGCTCAAAACTAATTAAGTTTTTTCCCCCACAATTCCTATAGGGAGGCTGTTCCAGAACCTCACCCCTCTGATGGTTAGAAACATCCTTCTAATTTCCTGCCTGAATTTCTTAATGGCCACTTTACACCTATTTGTTCTTATGCCAACACCGTCCTTTGGCTTAAATAAATCTTCTCCCTTCCTGGAGTTTTACTCCCACAATGTATTTTGAGAAAGCAGTTATATCCCCTCTCAGCTTTCTTTTTGCAAGACTAAACAAGCCAAGCTCCTCCAGTCTCCTCTTATAAGATAGGCCCTTCAACCTACTGATCATCCTAGTAGCTCGTCTCTGCATCTGTTCCAGTTTAAGTTCATCTTTCTTCAGCATAGGTGACCGAAACTGCACACAGTGTCCCAGAGGAGGTCTAACCCCTGCCTTGTACAGTGGCATTAATACTTCTCTGTCTCTACTGGAAATGCCTCGCCTAATACATTCTAGGATCACATTTGCCTTTTTCGCAGTCATATCACATTGGTGGCTCCTAGTCATCCTTGATTGGCCCACATGTCCAGATCTCCCTCCTCCTCTGTCACTTCCAACTGGTGAGCTCCCAGCTGGTAGCAGAAATTCTTATTATTAGATCCTAAGTGCATGACTTTGCACTTCAAACTATTGAATTTCATCCCTTTTCTGTCACTTCAGTCTTCAAGATAATCCAGGTTTCAGAGGAACAGCCGTGTTAGTCTGTATTCGCAAAAAGAAAAGGAGTACTTGTGGCACCTTAGAGACTAACCAATTTATTTGAGCATGAGCTTTCGTGAGCTACAGCTCACTTCATCGGATGCATACCGTGGAAACTGCAGCAGACTTTATATACACACAGAGAATATGAAACAATACCTCCTCCCACCCCACTGTCCTGCTGGTAATAGCTTATCTAAAGTGATCAACAGGTGGGCCATTTCCAGCACAAATCCAGGTTTTCTCACCCTCCACCCCCCCACACTCGCAAAAAGAAAAGGAGTACTTGTGGCACCTTAGAGACTAACCAATTTGTGTGGGGGGGTGGAGGGTGAGAAAACCTGGATTTGTGCTGGAAATGGCCCACCTGTTGATCACTTTAGATAAGATATTACCAGCAGGACAGTGGGGTGGGAGGAGGTATTGTTTCATATTCTCTGTGTGTATATAAAGTCTGCTGCAGTTTCCACGGTATGCATCCGATGAAGTGAGCTGTAGCTCACGAAAGCTCATGCTCAAATAAATTGGTTAGTCTCTAAGGTGCCACAAGTACTCCTTTTCTTTTCAAGATAATCCAGATCTTCCTGTACAATGTTCCGATCCTCCTCTGTATTGGCGATGCCTCCCAACTTTGTATTGTCAACAAATGTCATTAGCGCATTCCTACTTTTCATGCCAGTCATAAATAAAAGGATTAAATAAGATTGAGGAACTCCACTAGTAACCTCCCTCCAGTCTAATAGTTCACCTTTTAGCTCAACCTGTTGTCCCTTCCCCAGGAGCCAGTTCCTCATCCACCTCACAATTCTTGTACTAATCCCTATCTTCCCTAATTTAACTAATAATTTTCCATGTGACACCATGTCAAATGCTTTATTGAAGTCCAGCTATATCAGATCTACTGCATTTCCCTTGCCTAAAAAATCAGTTATCCTCCTTTGAGAAGATATCAGGTTAGTCTGGCATAGTCCATGTGGCATTATTTCCCTTTTTCCGTTTATCTCCATGAATTTAATTATTCTTTCATTCATAATTTAATAGATCTGTGCAATTACAGACGTAGTAACCGATGTAGTGCAGGCGATGTATGATGCAAAGCGAAGATGGGTGGGTCATGTAGTCCGCCGTCAAGACAACAGGTGGACAATACACATCCCCAGAGACCACAAGCGATCGCTGGGCAGACTGAAAACGCGCTAGTCCGATCCCATGACAAAACTCTTCGGCCAGAAATGGAAAGAACGCGCTCTTAACAAAATCGAATGGTGTGGTGTTCACTTGCATTCGTGGAGGGACGGATGAGGACAAGCCGGACAAAGGTGACTTTTTTCCCTGTCTTAAATATAGGTCTGATGTTAGCTGTTCTCTAGTCACATGGTAGCACCCCGAATAGATAGATTTATTAAAAATCCATGCTCCCAGACTGGCTATCTAATGTGCCAGTCACTTTGAAAAAGGTAGGAGCACCCTGCGAAAGCAGGGAGTGGTACCAGTGGGAAGACAAGGAATTGACGCTGGAATACATAAGAAGGGAGACAGCAATGCACAGGGAAGACAGAATTTCATCCCCAGTTGTTTAATAGCTATTTAGAAGCAACAGAGAGATGGGGGCGATTCTGTGCTGTGCCTTAGATATGTCTGCACTGGAGCTAGAAGATGTAAATTCCAGCTACGTGCCAGATTCTAGGAGCCAGAACTGCACTAGAGCAAGCGTGCTGAAAACAGAAGTGTGGCCACAGCAGTGCAAGCAGCAGGACAGGCTAGGCATCCTGAGTTTGATCCCATCTGAGTCACTAGGCAGCTAGCCACTGACACCACCGGGGCTACACTGCTATTTTTAGTGCAGTAGCTCGCTCAGAGCTAGCGCGGGTAAGTCTCCTTGAGTTGGAATTTACACCTTCCAGCTCCAATGCAGATGTACTCTTAGAGGCACAACACAAACCTCACAGCCCAGGGGAAGTGTGAAGGGGAAGAAGCAAGGAAAAGGTGGTTAAAAGTCACCTAGTGTCCTCCTGATTCTGGACTGCTCCAGGGAGCTACCTAAAGTTAGCAGCCCAATCCAAACTGCCTGTGGGTGGCAGCCTAACCCAGTATTGCTGTAGTGCTCTGGCCCTGCGCCTGTAACCCCTGCCATATGCATACCCCTTCTATTCGTGGCGGAAGCCTCAAAGGACAACCTGCAGCTGTCTGATGCAGTGCCTGCACTGGTGGAATTCTTCCATGGCTGGTCCTATAGCAGCATACAGAGGATGATGTGGGGGTGTTGTTATTGGGCTCAAAATCACACCCATTGACTGCAGCTTTATCACAATAGGCACCTACACCAGCTTCTCCTGCCCTTCTCAGCCTTTCCCCAGTCATTCAATTACTGTGCCAGATAAATGGAAGGAGAATATGTACCTCAATTTCAGGCATGCGTAAGGCAAACATTGCCCCTGTACACATTCGGATTAGTATGGCTTTTGCACATATTTAAGTATAAAACAGCGCGGGCTTGAAACAAAGGTCACGTGTACTTTGCACATCAGTTACACTGGTCTTTAATGCAAATCAAACAATGCCTTCCTGTTGCATCATAAGTTATTTGAAATACAGCCAGAAAACAACCTCACTACCATAAAAACAAATAATCTATAAACTATGCACAGTACAATTACAGAGAATTTTACAAGGGTGGTTTTAATGCAAATAACCAAAACAGACCAGCATTACAGTATATTATCTAGCTGTTGCCCTACATCCACTTCCCCCACTCGGTTTCAAACTACATGCAACCACAAACTGCAAGCAAGGTTAACAGTCACTTCTCGGTTTAGCAGTACTGTACATAGGTCAGAGCCAGTGTGACTGCCTGGCCAGTGTAGCCTTGACTGACAGATCCCCTTGCAAAATGTTTTCAGATCCCCATGCAAAATGCAGCAGGCATCTAAAAAACATTAGATACAGAGATACCAGTGGATATCTCCATCTTAATTTCCGTCTCCCAAAAGCACACTCCACCCTCGTCCTGCACTTGCTCAGTAGGGTTTTGTTCTCTGTGGGTTTGTAAAGTCGGAGAGAGATTTCTTGAGCCATAGAAATATTGGGCATGTAGGGTCACCCAGGGGCACAGTGTGGACAGAAACACCATCAGTATTGGTAGGGGATACTGATAATGCAGTTCCCATTTTGCTCACTCTTGAAAGTGCGGCCTTTTATTTTTTATTTTTGAATTCTGGCATTGTGCACTTTATCTGGTCACCCCATGTACCTTTTAATGGATCTCCTGCATTGATCCACTAAGGCCTACATTACCACAGAGAACACTTTTTTGTTAACGTACACCTGGGCTTGTTGGGAAGAACACAGAATAGGTTCTATCAACAGCTTTGGCACAGTTCAGCAACCCAGCTATCTATATCCTCAGTGATTTTTGGCACATGCAAATGTATGCTCAGTGTAATATATACTCCAGTTTTCTACTATTGTAGGGGCTCATAGCTGTACCTATTTTAAGGTTGCCCAACACTTCCCATTGTAAGACCCTGTTTTCGGTTGCTTATCAATTGCCAAACTATAACCACTTGGGCTGAAATTTCCCAAGCTGAATGTCTGCCTCGGCTGAATAAATTTGGAAAGTTTCACCCTAAATGCTCCAGCCATTTCTGCAAATGACCTTTTCTTTGAGAAACACTAGGGTCCCCGTACTCTGAAGCAGGCACTTGAAATTTGGTAGGGGAAAAATAACTCCCCATGTAGACAAGCCCTAAGTCACTTTGAAAATGGGATTTAGTCTCCTTTTTCACATAGGCAGTTATGAAAATTTTACAGCTGTTCATTTATCACATTGAAGTTGCTGCGCTTTCCACAGATAGCCTGGCAAGGTCCCTGTTTCAGTCCCTGTTCATCCCCACTACCCTAGGGGGGTCCCAGGTCTCCCTCAGCCAGGGACTCTCTAAACTCTCTTACCCACATGATCCTTGAGCCAGTGCTACCAGGAGTCAAGTTCTTGGAGAACTCCTCTGAGCTCTGCTGTACAAGAACAGACTATGCACCAGGTTTTAACACCACTTGGCCCAGCCAAACTGGTCTGGACAGAGGGGCAACTGGGCCAAGTTTCAGTGGCACTGTGACCCCATGCACCAGGTCACAATGACCCTCACTGATATTTGGATCAGCTGCCCCCTCCATCTGTACAGAGAGGTGGCTGGGTCAAATTTCAGTGGCATTACGATCACGCAGCTGGAGTGCCACTCCAGACTGCTCTGGCAATAGCTGTACTGGCTTAGTAAGGGACCACTGTATAAAAGTGGTAGGGCCAATGACTCCCCTTCCCCCCAGCTCAGCAGCCAATAGAACTTTGAGCAAGTACAAAAAAGTGGGGAGAGGGGGTTTGACCCCACCCCTGCCTAACTGGCACCATTGCCAGAGGGAGAAACTAGGACTAAGTGAGCAAGGAGACTGGGACTAGAATGAGAAGCCTGAAGAGTGGAGACTGGGACAGGGTAGGCAAGGAGAATGGGACTGGATCAAGGAGCCAGAGGTGGAGAAGAGACAGGAATGCCAGAATGAAGGTTGTCTGTGCTACCTTAATTTGGCCCCCTTGTGCATACACATTATGATCCAGTCTTTAAATTCATGATCACATACAGTACTATTTTTTTCCCACAGAACCCCTGCCTCATTCAGTGCACAGCATGGACTTGCTTTGGGGAAGACTCAGGGCTGTGTTGTACAGGAGACTTGCCTGTAAGACCTCTACCTCATTTGTTGCAAAACTTGGCAGGTGTGTACTGAATGAAGCAGAGGTTTGCAGGAAGAGAAAAGGAGGATCTCATGGTTAAAGCAGATGACTGCTGCTCTGGAGACCTGAATTCTATCCTTGCCTCTGCCGCAGAGTTCCCATGTACTGCTGGGCAATTCACTCAAACTGAACTTTCCACAAGTGGTCACTAATTGTGTGTTCCTCATTTTCTGGGTGCCTGACTTGAGAGCCTGGGGTCTAATTTGCAGAGCGTGGAGCAATCACAGCTGCAAGTGTAGTCTGTGGGAGCAGAGCCTGAATATATAATGGTAAATACTCTGAAAAATCTTGCCTTGTCTTAGATCAGGCAACTAAAATGAAGAGGTACTTTGGACCTTAATCACTTTATGCCTCAGTTCCCCCTCCATAAAATGGGAATAATACCCCCCCCACAACACCTTGTGAAGATAAGTAATGTTTGTGAAGCTCTCAGATACTGTAGGAGGAAATTAATAATTCTGTCTTCTGAGCAGGGTTTGAACAGTGTACAGTAAATAAGGCCTGGGGCTACACACTGAACAACGTGGTGAAAACAAAATATTGAACGGGTGCTCGTTAAGTGATCACTGTCCATTCTGTGCAGGGGCCCTGTGGAAAACTTAATATGTGATCATATAATTCCGTTCCCAAACCCTTACCAACCTCCCCCTTCCCCAGCCAAAAAACCAAACCAACCAAACCAGAAAATATCATTTAAAACAACAACAACAACCACCCCTTCCCCCCAGCAGATTTTTGATCCCAAGAGGGAGAAGCACCAGAGAATTTATTAAGTCAGTGAAGGGCTTTGCTACTATTGATTTTACATGGAAGGTGCTCAGCTACTGCAGTGATGGGTGTCACTATAAAACTCAACAATTTCCACCCCACCATCAATCTCAGCCTGGACCAGTCCACACAAGAGATCTACATAAGGGATGGGCACATAACCACCACCCTATACCGGAAACCTTCTGACCGCTATACTTACCTACATGCCTCCAGCTTCCATCCAGCATAGATCACATCCAGGGTCTACAGCCAAGCCCTAAAATACAACCGAATTTGCTCCAATGCCTCAGACAGAGACAAACACCTACAAGATCTTTATTAAGCATTCTTAAAATTACAATACCCACCTGGGGAAGCGAGGAAACAGATTGACAGAGCGAGACGGGTACCCAGAAATCACCTACTACAGGACAGGCCCCACAAGGAAAATAACAAAACACCACTGGCCGTCATGTACAGCCCCCAGCTAAAACCTCTCCAGCACATTATCAACGATCTACAACCTATTCTGAAAAACGATCCCTCACTCTCACAGACCTTGAGAGACAGGCCAGTACTCGCTTACAGACAGCCCCCCAACCTGAAGCAAATACTCACCAGCAACTACAAACCACACCACAGAAACACTAACCCAGGAACCAATCCCTGTAGCAAACCTTGTTGACTACTCCATCCCCGTATCTACTCTAGTGACACCATCAGAGGACCCAACCACATCAGCCACACCATTAGAGGCTCATTCATCTGCATGTCTACTAATGTTATATATGCCATCATGTGCCAGCAATGCCCCTCTGCCATGTACATTGGCCAAACCGGACAGACCCTACGTAAAAGAATAAATGGATACAAATCGGACATCAGGAACGGTAACACGCAAAAGCCAGTGGAAGAACACTTCGATCTTCCTGGACATTCTATAACAGATTTGAAAGTAGCTATACTTGAACAAAAAAACTTCAGAAACAGACTTCAAAGAGAAACAGCAGAACTAAAATTCATTTGCAAATTTAACACCATTAATTTGGGCTTGAATAGGGACTGGGAGTGGCTGGCTCATTACAGAAGCAGCTTTGTCTCTCCTGGAATTGACACCTCCTCATCTATTGTTGGGAGTGGACCACACTCTGATGGAATTGGCCCTGTCAACACTGGTTCTCCACTTGTGAGGTAACTCCCTTCTCTTCATGTGTCAGTATATTTATGTCTGCATCTGTAACTTTCACTCCGTACATCTGAAGAAGTGAGGTTTTTACCCACAAAAGCTTATGCTCAAATACATCTGTTAGTCTTTAAGGTGCCACCGGACTCCTTGTTGTTTTTGTGGATTCAGACTAACACGGCTACCCCCTGATACTTGACTATAAAACTCGAAGATAGACAAAATAAAGACTGTATCATAATGCATATGCACAAGGTAAGCGCATATGCAAAGTAAGGTTGCACAAGCAATGTAAATCTGGTATTTCTTTACGTTTGAGTGGTTAACTTTGCAAATGTTCTTTTAACATAGTTTTTGTCTGTAATTTACAGTGAGTGTTTCTAAAAAACGCTGTTTAACTGACTGCCCCTTTATTGCCACCTAGTGATCAGAGCAAGTAATTCCAGTTTCCTTTATTACTGGGTTGGTAACTATAGCCTTTATCTGCACTGGAGTTTTTAATTTGAGACCAGAGAAAGCCTGCTGGTGCAAATCACAATTTGCACTGATGCAGGTACATCTGTGTATCTACCAAAAACCCAGTAAAGACCTACCTCTAGCTTGTTTCTCCTTCATTGATTTGAAATGGATAAACTGTAGGATCTGCTTCAGAGTAGCAGCCGTGTTAGTCTGTATTCGCAAAAAGAAAAGGAGGACTTGTGGCACCTTAGAGACTAACAAATTTATTTGAGCATAAGCCTTTGTGAGCTACAGCTCACTTCATCCGATGAAGTGAGCTGTAGCTCACGAAAGCTTATCCTCAAATAAGTTGTTAGTCTCTTAAAGTGCCACAAGTCCTCCTTTTCTTTTTGTAGGATCTGCCTTATCCTTATTATTGGGAGTCTGGCTGGGAACACTGATGGTCCAAAACCATATTCTGATGGGCTAGTTGAACCTTATAGTGATGACATGGCTGTGCACTAACTCCCAAAAATGCATAATAAAACCTCCTGAATAAAAAAAACAGAAATCCCCACACCCACAATGGGGTTGACAGCCAGGAAATTAACAAGGAGAGAGGGGTTCTATCATAATTATCTGTGTCTCCTATTTTTAAATTGAGTATTATAAGCATTAAGTGCAAAGGCAGCCAAAACCCATTTTTATGCCACCTTCTTCCTCTTCCCGGCCCCCCTTACTTTCCATCCCTACTAACCCCCTTCTGGGGTGCATTTAAAGTTGCGTTGTCTGCTTCAGTGTTCGCAAAAAGAAAAGGAGGACTTGTGGCACCTTAGAGACTAAACAGTTTATTTGAGCATAAGCTTTCATGAGCTACAGCTCACTTCATTGGATGCATAGAGTGGAAAATGCAGTGAGGATGTTTTATACACACAGACCATGAAAAAATGGATGTTTATCACTTCAAAAGGTTTTCTCTCCCGCCACCCCACTCTCCTGCTGGTAATAGCTTATCTAAAGCGATCACTCTCCTTACAATGTGTATGATAATCAAGGTGGGCCATTTCCAGCACAAATCCAGGGTTTAACAAGAACGTCTGAGGGGGAGGGGAGTAGGAAAAAACAAGGGGAAATAGGTTACCTTGCATAATGACTTAGCCACTCCCAGTCTCTATTCAAGTCTAAGTTAATTGTATCCAATTTGCAAATGAATTCCAATTCAACAGTTTCTCGCTGGAGTCTGGATTTGAAGTTTTTTTGTTGTAATATCGCAACTTTCATGTCTGTAATCGCGTGACCAGAGAGATTGAAGTGTTCTCCGACTGGTTTATGAATGTTATAATTCTTGACATCTGATTTGTGTCCATTTATTCTTTTACGTAGAGACTGTCCAGTTTGACCAATATACATGGCAGAGGCGCATTGCTGGCACATATCACATTGGTAGATGTGCAGGTGAACGAGCTTCAGTGTTGGAGTTGCTCTTCACTTGGCACCGTACAGTTGAAGGTCCTTTAAGAGCCAGCCCACCGCTTTCCTGGAAGGGGAAACCACTTCTCTTTCACGTGCCGCTGCCCAGCCTCCGGGCAGAGCAGTGCTGGGCTGCTCTGAAATCCACTGGCGCTGTAGAATGCAGAGGCGAGGTAGCTTAAAGATGAACTGCAAAGGGGGGTGGGGGGGGAAGGGGGTCTGAGCTTTTCGTCATCTTTACAAGGGGGAAGAAGGCCTGAAAGGTGGGGTTCTTCCCTCCCCATTATGATGATTTAATCTCAGAAATGAGCGGGGCTGTACAGTCGGATCATGCCTGCTTTTGGAGGGCTTACATATGCAGGGGGAGCCTTCTCTGCCCTGAAATGGGAAAAGGAGGCTGGATGACTCTTTAACAAGGACACCTTTTGTCCTGGGTTTATCGGGCGCTTGAGTTAAATAGGAAGTAACACAATTTCAAACCGTGTGAATAACCTCTCTGCCCCTCTCCATTCATCTGCTTCAGCACCGGCGAGCTCATCCGCCCGGGACTGGGGCTTCTCCAGCTGGCCGGCCAGGGACGGGGCGGTGAGCGCCCAGTGCGGGTGCAGAGTCTGGAGGTGGGGGGGGGGGGCGGATGGGGGCGCGTGGCGCTGGGCCCCAGGGGCAGTCCGCGGGGGGGGGGGGGGGGGGGGCGGGTCTCTGCTGCCCGGTGCCTCTCCCCGCCCCTCCATGCGGAGCCACCGCCCCGCCCGGAAGTGAGCGCCCCGGCCGGGGTTAAGGGCGGCGGAGAGGTCGGGCCGCCGCCGCTGGGCAGAGCGTGTCCCTCCCCGCCGCCATCGCAAGCCCGCGGGAGCCCCCACTGCCCCCCCCCCCCGCGCTGTGCTTTGGGACCCTTCCGCCCTCGCTGCGCCCGGCGCCGCTGCAAAGCGCCCGGCCGCAGGGGGCCTGTCTCCCGGGCCGGCCTCTGCCTGGGGCTCCGCGCGGGACCCAGCCGCCCTCCACGGACCTCCTGCCTGCCCGGCGCGGCCGCCTCAGCCCCACTGGGTGACTCCGTCCTCCCCAGCGGGGGGCCCTGCCTGACACCTGGGCCGGGGACGCTTCAGGGGCACCCGTGTGTGTGTGGGTGTGTGTGTGTGAGAGGGGGGTGCCTCTCCAAGCGCCCTCCGCTCAGGCCTTTGAGCACGACCCACGCTTTCGGGAGCCTGGGCCGCGCGGGCGGAGATGCTCCGGCTCCAGAGGGTGGGGCGGCTGGCGGGGCCAAGCTGCCCGCTCCGGAGACGCAGCGCTGCGTGGAGGAGCGCCACCAAAAATGCGTCGGTTTCGGAAGTGCTGCAGCTGGAGGATAAAAAGCTCACGGGCGTCGTTTTCCCGCTCCAGGGCCTAGAGAAGTATCTAGCCCCGGACGTGAACACTGCCAGCTTCCGGACTTTCAGCCCCAGCCTGGGTGACCTCCACAGGGCGGAGGGGTTTTTCAAACCCTCGGGCAGACACGTGATTCATTACTTCAGTTCTGCCATCCGCATGGACCATGCACCGCAGCTGTCGCAGCCTGAGGTGAGGCCATTGCCTGGGATGGAGAGGAAGGTGGTATCCTTGCTCCTGTGGTCAGAACACCTCCTGTCAGGGAGTCCATCCTATACAGCGTTTTATCTATCTACTCTCCTCTGAAGTCATGCATTTGGGTGCTGTAGTTTTGGCAGTTGGCTTGACTATGTGGAGCCAAAAGAGAGCGTCTCTGTGCCGCCTCCGCCCTCTGTGAACCATGGGGGCTGTGTCAGCATGATCTTATGTAGGGAAACCTGCTCTGCACTGTCAGTTCCCTCAGAGCAAGTGGTGCATTTTTGTCTACACTGGGCAGGGGAACTGATGGAAGGGCAGCTTCTGATGGGCCTGGGGTCCAAGGAATAGACTGAAGCCCTGGGCTTTCTGCAGATGTCCCAAGATTTTACAGATCCTGGAACTTCTACAGAGCTGAAGGACTAAGTCCGTTATGAAGGGAACAAAGTATTTTATCCCTACAGATAGGACAATTACATGGAAATTTCATGTTGTCAGGGCTACTAAGTTTTCAAACTAACTTGGCCCTTTCTCTGGCTTTTGGTATAGGAGGGTATGAATTAGCACCAAGACATTCCCTGAAAGCGAGTCTCTTAGTTACGTATATGACCCCCAGCACCATGGTATCTGAGCACCTCACGATCTATAATATGAGACCCCTGTGAGATAGGGAAGTGCTATTATCCCCATTTTACGGATGGAAACTGAGAGGCTACATGACTTGCTCAGCTTTACACAGGAAGCCTATGGCAGGGTCTAGAACTCCGGTCTCTCAAGTCCTGTGTGAGTGCCTTAGTCACTGGACCATCCTTCCTCATCTAAGGTGCTAAGACCATGAGAACAAATTGAGGGATTTGCAGGAGTGACCAATTCTTGTTGCACAGGTGGGTTTGGATGTGGGAGAGAAAACTAACAATGGTATCTCCTTTCTCCTGTCTCTCTCCAGGTGTGCTTTTTGGGCAGAAGCAATGTTGGGAAATCCTCCTTAATAAAGGCTTTGTTTTCACTGGCTCCAGATGTTGAAGTCAGAGTGTCAAAAACTCCAGTAAGTGATGTTACAGAATTCCCTCCATCTCAACTGGAAGCTCCTGCCAGTCAGGGGAGATGAGAGAAAGAGGTCTGGGGTAACACAAAGCTCTGGGAGCATAAGCTGGATTCTTCTCTGGCTTGCGCATCTTCAACAGAAATTTTAAGGTTCATTTGCAAAAGTCTTCTTACTGGAAATATGAGGTGAAAAGAACCCAGCTTGACTCTCAGAGCCCAGGATGAGTTTGCAGGGCTAGCAGTTGGGAGGAAAAAAATAATCTTTTTACTCGTACGCTGAGCATATTTGATGTGCAGTCACTGAGACAAAACACACACACAGCCCTACCAAGCTAATTTGTAGTCACTTTTTGAGAGTAGTTTGGCACTCGGAGCTAAATCCCCCTACTCAGGTAATGACTGTGGAAGGTCTTTGAAGTAGTGGAACTGTCGCAGTCTGTTCTGCACAGAGAAGAGCAGGCCACAGGGAGGCTGTGCAAGGGGTCGCCACACCCTATGGTCCCCAGAGGGAAGACTTGGAGGCATGGCCAGTGATGCCATGACTCTGTAGATCTATTGGCTTAAACACAACAATTTTTAGTGTGTTACTGATGCTACTTCAGCACAGAGGCTTCAGTGGTGGTTCTGGAGCAGTTCCCTAGGTATCCTGTGTCCTGTGTTCAGCATGTGAGGTGGGGAAAGTATTCCAATGTCCCCAGTACCCATCCACGGTGCCCAAACTGAGACCCTCCCATAGGCAGAGACTAGGTTCTCTGGCTATGTGTGAAGACCAGGATCCGTAAAGCAGTGGTTCTCGACCTTTCCAGACTACTCTACCTCTTTCAGGAGTCTGATTTGTCTTGCGTACCTGCAAGTTTCACCTCACTTAAACTACTTGCTTACAAAATCAGACATAAAAATACAAAAGTGTCACAGCATATTATTACTGAAAATTTGCTTTTTCTCATTTTTACCATATATTTATAAAATAAATCAACTGGAATGTAAATATTGTACTTACATTTCAGTGTATAATATAGAGAGCAGTATAAACAAGTCACTGTATGAAATTTTAGTTTGTGCTGACTTTGTACTGGTGCTTTTTATGTAGCCAGTTGTAAAACTAGGCAAACATGTAGATGAGTTGATGTACCGCTGGAAGACCTCTGTGTATCCCCAGGGGTATGTGTACCCTTGCTTGAGAAACACTGCTGTAGAGTGTTTCCTAAAATCCTTTCTGATACCATGGCTAAATAGTACGGTAAGTACGAGTGTTCTGCTCTAGGGTTATAATTTCAGAAAATATAAATCCAGTACATTGTGTGCCTACTGGACTCTCCTACATGAGCTCATACAGCATCTCCCTCCTCTCAACTACATAGATTTGTGTAGTCACATTTAGACAAACTTAAGCTTATGTATCAGTCGCTGGGATGGTATCCTGTTTCTACTAAACCATGAGGTGCTTCCCTCATTATCAGCTTGTCAGTAACCCAGGACATGTTATAAAGTCTATTTGGCATTTTTAATGAATCTAAAACAGTTTCCAGTCTTCTAGGCCCATCGGATTCTTGGTTCTTGTCCATATTCAGCTCAGATATCTAATGTTGGGCATAAAGAACCTTTTAAATAAATCCATAATCCCATGGTTGTTTAGTAATATTTAATAAAGCCCAACCTTTCTCTCTGCAGGGCCACACAAAGAAAATGAATTTCTTCAAAGTGGGGAAATACTTTACGGTGGTGGACATGCCAGGCTATGGCTACCGAGCCCCCGAAGACTTTGCTGACATGGTGGAGGCCTATTTACAAGAGCGTCAGAAGTAAGAGAACCGTTGCATGCTGTCGTGTTTTACCTGCAGTCTCACAGTGCATCAGAACAGTGGGATGTTTGCATAGATTATAAAAAGGTGGAAGAGTTAAGTGTAGATATCAAGAAGTTATTGCCAACAATGGGGTGGAATGTATTGAGACCATAGTATAGCTTCCAGAGTGAAGTGGTGACGTTACCATTGTTTGAGTCCTGTTTTGAAGCTTGGATGGATCAGAGCTCTGGAAAATATTCCCCTTAGGTGCTATCCTGTATTGACTCCTCTCAGGATGGGAAAAGAGAATTAGTCTCATCTAGTTCATCTCCAAATCCTGTGAGGTAGCCTCTCAGTCCCCATGCTAGTTAACGTAGAAACAACCATTGTTACATTGCCCCTCACTTGTGTTACTCTCTGTATCTTCGTTAGCTTGAAGAGGACATTCTTATTAGTGGACAGCTTGGTAGGATTGCAGAAGGCAGACGACATTGCCATAGAAATGTTGGAGGAGTTTGGGATCCCTTACGTTGTAAGTTATACTTTCTCTTTAAAACACGAACCAAAATAAAAATGCAAATTGGCTGGGCTCAAGGGCATTCTCTAAACATTTTGTACCTTCAGCTAGATGAGCCTCAGCAGTAGAGCTCTAGCAGTAAGTTAAAAAGGTGATCTGCATGGGGGAAAAAGTTGTCTTCCCCCCCTCCCCTTTTTTTTTAATTCATACTGTATAGGGAGGCCTGAAAATCTATTGTCTATGATTGGTTGCGTTTTTTTAAGATCTGAATTTTCAAAATTGACCTTCTTTTTGGTGCCCAGTTTGACACCCCTTAAAGAGGTCTGATCTGAATAGGCTCAGCATTCATGTATTAGTATCCCATTTAGATAGGACATGAAGCAGTTTGAAAGCAGTGGGAGGGTGATACATCTTGGCAAACATTTCCAGGGTTACAGTAAAGCAATGTTCTACCCACCCCCCGCCCGCTCCCTAAATCTTCTCTTTATGTATTTGTGCAGCTTGTGTTAACCAAAATCGACAAAGTTCCCAAGGGACTGTTGGTTAAAAATGTACTGGAGATCCAGGACTTTGCAGAGAAACACACTCAGGGGTGCTTTCCTCAACTCTTCCCAGTCAGGTAAAGCTCACTTCTACTGATGTCTTATTTTTAAGCACCTGAAAAACACCAAACTCACTGACAGGTCTGACAGTTTGGGAGACTGAACTCCTATTTATGCCCAGAACAGGTACAGTGGGCGGTGTCGGGGCAAGTCACCCCCATGCTGACCCCACCCTGTCTGAGGGAGAACCCCCTAAAGAGGTGAGAGGAGAGTTCAGCTTTCAAGGCCCATTCCTCCTTGGGTCTTTCAGATGAGACTGGCAGCAGAGGCACAACATACGGTTGTGGGTTTTGTGGTGTGAATGCCTGTCTGAGACCACCGCACTCATTTTAAACAGACCACATATGGGCAAGAGCTTGGGGCCAGGTTTGAAATGATTTTGGCTTTCTTAGGCATAAGAAGGATAGTACTTGCAATCATGCTGCCCAATACAAATTAACGCTACTTTGCTCTGACTGTATGCAAAGTATCCCCTCTGCAGATGCGGGAATGGGCAGAGAGGCTAACATGCAGTTCTACTCTGAAAAAGATCACATCAAAATGGCATCTTATGTAACGGCTCTGCTGCCTATGTGCAACTTTAACTTCAGTGTTCTTAGTCCTGTTAGCCCTCCAGAGTCTCCACAACTGTGGGAGAGGGAGCTGGGTTCTGTTTTGGTCCAGCATTAACAGACCAGGTAACCAGTTTCTGATTTTAAGCCCAGCTCTGCCCTTGGTTACATGGGTACCACCTTACTGAACCCAGCCATGTGGTACAAACTTAACTGAATGGAATCTAGCATATAGAATCTTGTACGGGTGATGGATGTGTTGGAAAGAACCCAGCTTGACTTCCAGTTTCTGGGGTGAGACTGTGGCAATTTAAAAAATCTCTTTGTGTAAATTGAGCACGTCAAACATGTGACCCCCCAAACGCTCCTTTTACAGTATCCATTTTCAGAGCAGAACTATGCTAAGGTCTAGAACCACAAAGCTATGTAGGCTCCTAAGTGACTTGGCCAAGGACACACCGAAAACCTGTAGCAGAGCTTGAGATAGACCCCCAGATATCCATTCCTCTGCACTTTGTGAAGTCACTTACCTTAGTGCAAAATGCTACCAAAAATCAGAGCGGTGTAATGTTCTATAGCCACTTGGTATGGTATAAGTGACTATCCAAAGCCTGTGCTTTTAGTATCATAGCTCCTCTCCAAGGGTTGCTGTGCCCTTATTAGCTTCTAGCATATGGGCTCAGGATTTTTTTTATTTGATATTGAGCAGTGAGCAATTGTCAATTTGGGGAGGGTGCTGGGGAGATCAGCACTGGATTTTGTAAGAGGAGAACGTGTAAAAGAGTACACCAGTTTGTAACTGTCGTGATAATGTCCCTTTATAATGAGATCCTGAATTAAGTGATGAGCCACAGCCAAGCTTCCATTTCTGAGTACTCTATACCTGATGAAAGTTCAAGTGTAGCTCCTTTATGTAGAAATGTAAGTGAAATCCTGGGACATTGAAGTCAATAGGCCAGCATTTGACCCATGACATTTAAATTAAGTGGTAAAAATCCTGTGTAACATTTTTCCCTTGTTTAAAAGATTCTCAGCAGAGAGCCCTAGTAAAAATATTAAACATCACCTTATTTTGAACGTCTTGTGAAGTTGTTAAACTTGTATTAAGGTTTGCTGCACTATAAACCTCAGCTGCAGAGTTCAGCAACTCTTATTATTGCAGCAATGAACTAAATGGAAGAATTAACTACTAATTTCATTGGATAGAAAATGTTTAGCACACTACAGAGCTGCAGTTTCGAACTCTTGTGAAGCTGCATTTTTGCACCAGAAAGACAAGTCTTTCCTTCTACCCATAAAGCTAAGGGAAGAGAATCTGTGATGTGCCATAACATTTTTTGCTGATTCCATTCTGTGATCATTCAGTAGGTAAAGTTACAGTTGCTGCAGAAACTATAAATTTCCTGATTTTTGTGAGACTAAATTATTGATGTATCAAAAACAATTGGATGACTTTGCAGGTACCCCTTACTCCAAGGGATGGTGGCAGTTTAGCAGAATTAGGCACCTGCATTTGAAGGAAGCAACGACCTGAACCTGTAAATCTTTGTTTCTACAGTTCCATAGAGTATTCTGGCATCCATCTGCTGAGGTGTTTTATAACCCATGTTACAGGAAACCTTCCCCTGATGAATTCCTGACAGACCTACCTCTCCGTGTCCACAACTCTCCTGTTGTACTCTACCCATCCAGCACAATAGGTACCAAACATACTGCTCTAGACATTGCTTTTTGCTTTGTAAATAGTATAAAATAGTGAAATTATTTTGAGGGTTTGTAATAACTTGTCAATGAAAATTTAAGGATGCTTAAACGATTCATGCAGCAGAATGTGATCTATGATTTTCCAGATTTGTTTATTGGTATTAATTTACTAAATTGACAAAAAGTAATAAAGGATTTTTAAAGGCTATGTTTTAACAAGCTTCCACTTGTTTCCCTTCCTTGTTGTGAAGATAGCCTTAACTGTGAAGCAGGTTTTAAATGAAAGCTCAGATGCCAGAACATAGATGTGTAGCAAGAGATAAACACCAGCAGAGTGCATGGGGCTCTGGCTATAGCAACAGCCTTTATTAAGTACATCCAGAATTCACTGATCAGCTGTGACTTTTTCAGTTAACTTGTTTTAATACAGATAATATATGAGAATAGGGTCACCCTATGGAATTAGAACCTGTTGATGTATGTGTTCAGTTCTAAGATTATTGGTGACAAGGAAGTAGCATGAAACTCTTTCCTGCTGTAGGGCTTCCTACCTGGAGGTGGAAAGGACTTATCCTTTCAGAAGTTATGAGAGGATGATGCCTGCAAAGGAAGTCTGGTATACAGGCTGCATGGAGTTATGTGGTACCTCTGCCAGGAGGTAACGCCACTCTGTGCTCTAAAAGGAAATTACCCTAATGTAATCAAGCACCATTGGCTACAAGCTGTGAGGGCTCTCCACCACCCCATCAGTTCCTAGGAGAAAGAGCAGATGAACTAATAGCAGGAGGAAAGCTGTGACTTTGTTGATGGAGCACTCTGCTGGAAGAATTAGTACTTACATGGCATCTATTGCCTTAGCCCTGGTCTACACTAGGACTTTAGGTCGAATTTAGCAGCATTAAATCGATGTAAACCTGCACCCGTCCACACGATAAAGCCCTTTATTTTGACTTAAAGGTCTCTTAAAATCGATTTCCTTACTCCACCTCTGACAAGTGGATTAGCACTTAAATCGGTCTTGCCGGCTCGAATGTGGGGTACTGTGGACACAATTCAACGGTATTGGCCTCCGGGAGCTATCCCAGAGTGCTCCATTGTGACCGCTCTGGACAGCACTCTCAACTCAGATGCACTGGCCAGGTAGACAGGAAAAGAACCGCGAACTTTTGAATCTCATTTTCTGTTTGGCCAGCGTGGCAAGCTGCAGGTGACCATGAAGAGCTCATCAGCAGAGGTGACCATGATGGAGTCCCAGAATCGCAAAAGAGCTCCATCATGGACTGAACAGGAGGTATGGGATCTGATCGCTGTATGGGGAGAGGAATCCGTGCTATCAGAACTCCGTTCCAGTTTTTGAAATGCCAAAACCTTTGTGAAAATCTCCCAGGGCATGAAGGACAGAGGCCATAACAGGGACCCGAAGCAGTGCCGCATGAAACTGAAGGAGCTGAGGCAAGCCTACCAGAAAACCAGAGAGGCGAACGGCCGCTCCGGGTCAGAGCCCCAAACATGCCGCTTCTATGATGAGCTGCATGCCATTTTAGGGGGTTCAGCCACCACTAACCCAGCCGTGTTGTTTGACTCCTTCAATGGAGATGGAGGCAATACGGAAGCAGGTTTTGGGGACGAAGAAGATGATAGCTCACAGCAAGCAAGCGGAGAAACCGGTTTTCCCGACAGCCAGGAACTGTTTCTCACCCTGGACCTGGAGCCAGTACCCCCCGAACCCACCCAAGGCTGCCTCCTGGACCCAGCAGGTGGAGAAGGGACCTCTGGTGAATGTACCTTTTAAAATACTATACATGGTTTAAAAGCAAGCATGTGAAAGGATTACTTTGCCCTGGCATTCGCGGCTCTCCTGGATGTACTCCCAAAGCCTTTGCAAAAGGTTTCTGGGGAGGGCAGCCTTATTGCGTCCTTCATGGTAGGACACTTTACCACTCCAGGCCAGTAACACGTACTCGGGAATCATTGTACAACAAAGCATTGCAGTGTATGTTTGCTGGCGTTCAAACAACATCCGTTCTTTATCTCTCTGTGTTATCCTCAGGAGAGTGAGATATAATTCATGGTCACCTGGTTGAAATAGTGTGCTTTTCTTCAGGGGACACTCAGAGGAGCCCATTCCTGCTGGGCTGTTTGCCTGTGGCTAAACAGAAATGTTCCCCGCTGTTAACCCTCCCCCCTCCCTGTGGCTGAGGGGGTAGCCATGCGGTGGGGGGAGGCAAAATGCGACCTTGTAACGAAAGCACATGTGCTATGTATGTAATGTTAACAGCAAGGTTTACCCTGAAAGAGTGTAGCCACTGTTTTATAAAATGTCTTTTTAAATACCGCTGTCCCTTTTTTTTCTCCACCAGCTGCATGTGTTTCAATGATCACAGGATCTTCTCCTTCCCAGAGGCTAGTGAAGCTTAGAAAGAAAAAAAAACGCACTCGAGATGAAATGTTCTCCGAGCTCATGCTGTCCTCCCACACTGACAGAGCACAGACGAATGCGTGGAGGCAAATAATGTCAGAGTGCAGGAAAGCACAAAATGACAAGGAGGAGAGGTGGCAGGCTGAAGAGAGTAAGTGGCGGGCTGAAGACAGGGCTGAAGCTCAAATGTGGCAGCAGCGTGATGAGAGGAGGCAGGATTCAATGCTGAGGCTGCTGGAGGACCAAACCAGTATGCTCCTGTGTATGGTTGAGCTGCAGCAAAGGCAGCTGGAGCACAGACTGCCACTACAGCCCCTGTGTAACCAACCGCCCTCCTCCCCAAGTTCCATAGCCTCCACACCCAGACACCCAAGAACACGGTGGGGGGGCCACCGGCCAACCAGCCACTCCGCCACAGAGGATTGCCCAAAAAAAAAGAAGGCTGGCATTCAATAAATTTTAAAGTTGTAAACTTGTAAAGTGCTGTGTGGCATTTTCCTTCCCTCCTCCACCACCCCTCCTGGGCTACCTTGGTAGTCATCCCCTATTTGTGTGATGAATGAATAAAGAATACATGAATGTGAAGCAACAATGACTTTATTGCCTCTGCAAGCAGTGATCGAAGGGAGGAGGGGAGGGTGGTTAGCTTACAGGGAAGTAGAGTGAACCAAGGGGCGGGGGGTTTCATCAAGGAGAAACAAACAGAACTTTCACACCGTAGCCTGGCCAGTCATGAAACTGGTTTTCAAAGCTTCTCTGATGCGTACCACGCCCTCCTGTGCTCTTCTAACCGCCCTGGTGTCTGGCTGCATGTAACCAGCAGCCAGGCGATTTGCCTCAACCTCCCACCCCGCCATAAACGTCTCCCCCTTACTCTCACAGATATGGTGGAGCACACAGCAAGCAGTAATAACAGTGGGAATATTGGTTTCGCTGAGGTCTAAGCGAGTCAGTAAACTGCACCAGCGCGCCTTTAAACGTCCAAATGCACATTCTACCACCATTCTGCACTTGCTCAGGCTGTAGTTGAACAGCTCCTGCCTACTGTCCAGGCTGCCTATGTATGGCTTCATGAGCCCTGGCATTAAGGGGTAGGCTGGGTCCCCAAGGATACATATAGGCATTTCTACATCCCCAACAGTTATTTTCTGGTCTGGGAATAAAGTCCCTTCCTACAGCTTTTGAAACAGACCAGAGTTCCTGAAGATGCGAGCGTCATGTACCTTTCCTGGCCATCCCACGTTGATGTTGGTGAAACGTCCCTTGTGATCCACCAGAGCTTACAGCACTATTGAAAAGTACCCCTTGCGGTTTCTGTACTCGCTGGCTTGGTGCTCCGGTGCCAAGATAGGGATATGGGTTCCGTCTATGGCCCCACCACAGTTAGGGAATCCCATTGCAGCAAAGCCATCCACTATGACCTGCACATTTCCCAGGGTCACTACCCTTGATATCAGCAGATCTTTGATTGCGTGGGCTACTTGCATCACAGCAGCTCCAACAGTGGATTTGCCCACTCCAAATTGATTCCCGACTGACCGGTAGCTGTCTGGGGTTGCAAGCTTCCACAGGGCTATCGCCACTCACTTCTCAACTGTGAGGGCTGCTCTCATCTTGGTATTCATGTGCCTCAGGGCAGGGGAAAGCAAGTCACAAAGTTCCATGAAAGTGCCCTTACGCATGCGAAAGTTTCGCAGCCACTGGGAATCGTCCCAGACCCGCAACACTATGCGATCCCACCAGTCTGTGCTTGTTTCCTGAGCCCAGAATCGGCCTTCCACACCATGAACCTGCCCCATTAGCACCATGATGCATGCATTGGCAGGGCCTATGCTTTCAGAGAAATCTGTGTCCATGTCCTGATCACTCACGTGACCGTGCTGACGTCACCTCCTCACCCGGTATCGCTTTGCCAGGTTCTGGTGCTGCATATACTGTTGGATAATGCGTGTGGTGTTTAATGTGCTCCTAATTGCCAAAGTGAGCTGAGCGGCCTCCATGCTTGCCTTGGTATGGCGTCTGCACAGAAAAAAGGCGCGGAACGATTGTCTGCCATTGCTCTGACAGAGGGAGGGGCGACTGATGACACAGCTTACAGAGTTGGCTTCAGGGAGCTAAAATCAACAAAGGGGGTGGCTTTACATCAAGGAGTATTTCAGGCAGGACTTCACGGAGGGTTCCAATAAGAAATGGTGCACCTAAGTTATTGTTCTTATTGGAACAAGGAGGTTAGCCTGGCCTCTGATTGATACATGGCTAGATTTACCTCGCTGCACCTTCTCTGTGAGTGACTGCAGTGTGACCTAGAGGAATGAGTCCCCTAGACGGGGGAGGAGGCAAATGAGTACAAAACAAATCTGGTCTATTTCTTGTTTTGATCCACTCCATCTATCTTTTACATCTTTGGCTGGCAGCAGACGGTGCAGAAGGACTGCATGCCATCCACATCTCATGGCTGCTCGGCCGAAGATGGTACAGTACGACTGCTAGCCATCCTCATCTCTTGCCTGCCTGGCACAAGATGGTACAGTACGACTGCTAGCAATCCGTATCGCCTGCCTGCTCACCATAAGATGGTTCAATAGGACTGACTGCAGGACTAAAGAGAATGACCTGGTCAAGTCACTCCAAATTTAGTCCCTGCGCCCATGTCTGCCCAGGCGCTCCTGGCCGACGTGGCCAGGAGCACCTCGGACGTGACGATGACGGCTACCAGTCATATTGCACCATCTGCTGCCACAAGGCAATGGGTTGCTGCTACTGCGTAGCAATGCCATACCACGTCTGCCAGCACCCAGGAGACATACAGTGACCGTTACCTGAGCGGGCTCCATGCTTGCCGTGGTATGGCATCTGCACAGGTAACTCAGGAAAAAAGGCACGAAACAATTGTCTGCCCTTTCTTTCAGAGGGAGGGAGGGAAGGGGGGCCTGACGATATGTACCCAGAACCACCCGCGACAATGTTTTAGTCCCATCAGGCATTGGGATCTCAACCCAGAATTCCAATGGGCAGCGGAGACTGCAGGAACTGTGGGATAGCTATCCACAGTGCAACGCTCCGGAAGTCGACTCCAGCCTCGGTACTGTGGAAGCACTCCGCCGAGTTAATGCACTTAATGCACTTAGAGCATTTTCTGTGGGGACACACACACTTGAATATATAAAACCGATTTCTAAAAGAACGACTTCGATAATTCAACTTTATTCCGTAGTGTAGACATACCCTTAGAGAGCAAGGCCTGAGGATTTCAAGGTAGGGGGTTCACTTCTCCTTTTTGTACTGTGTTCTCTTGTTTAGTACTGATTTCACTGTGCACATCTCAGAGAACAAGCCAAAATTCTTTAGTGATGACAACTGACCATAAGGGAGTGAACTTCAATGGCAAATGAGGTACATGCTACATATCTGGCCCTACATTGTCCCTCAGTGGTAGCCTCTTATTCAGGGGCACATAATAGTGTGAGACGTTTATCCCACAGCTAAGTTGCATCTATTCAGCAATGCCCCCGACATGGCCTAGCTGTAGCGTTACTGATGGGTAACAGAGGAACAGCCGTGTTAGTCTGTATTCGCAAAAAGAAAAGGAGTACTTGTGGCACCTTAGAGACTAACCAATTTATTTGAGCATGAGCTTTTGTGAGCTACAGTGAGCTGTAGCTCACGAAAGCTCATGCTCAAATAAATTGGTTAGTCTCTATGGTGCCACAAGTACTCCTTTTCTTTTTACTGATGGGTAAGATTTTCTTCCCTGAAGATTGCCCATTCTTAAGCTCTGTTTACACTGATGGTGTGTGGAGAGTACAGGCTCTGTTCACACTTGTCACGGCAGTGGCTAGCTGTATGCCATGGCAAAAGTTTTCAAGAGTGGGAAGTGGCTGGAGCTTTTCATGGGGGCAGGGGAAGGCTTGAGTAGGAGGATGTTACACTGCTAAAAATAGCTCTGTAGAACAAGGAGGTACTCCTGGGGGTTCCAGTGTGTAGGGCACTCTGTTCACCTAAGCAGTGCTGTTAATACCAGTGTAAGCTGGGCATGCTGTGCCTGTACTCTACATGTGACTTAAGTGTAGATTAAGAGGCTGCGTGGTCTAGTTTATGTCTGCTCATAAAAGGAAATGCTTTTTACCCAACCTAGTTGACCTCAGGAATTCACTGTTATTAGATGTTAATCCTACTACGTGATAGTAGCCATTCCTCGAGACTGGGAGTTGCTGGAACAGTAGCCTAATGCAGTACGCTCATTCCTATGTGCTGGAAGCAAGAGAGATCGATCAGAGTAGTTAGGCGTTATAGCCCTGACTCTCCCTTTGTTCTGCTTGAAGGATCTGATTCAATATATAACCATTGTTAGAAGTGCTCAGTATCATAACAGCAGATGTGCTGTCCCAGATGGTACAGCTCTCAGGGGCAAAGTGTGCGCCACATGTTATAGCTCAATATCCGTTCTTGGTGAATAGTTTCAGCATGCTAGCAAACATTTTTCAGAAGCATCCACTTAGTTTTGAGTGCTGCATGCTCTGGGGTCTTCCAAGCTGAGCATCCAAAATTAATGGACACTTCTGCAAAGTGTGTCTTAAATCCTAGAGCTTGATATACATCTGCCTGCAAAACCCAAGGTTCTTAAAAAAAAAAACCCACTACACCAACTGCTAGCAAAAATCTTTACAAAATACCTTTGACTGATTCATTTTTAAATACATAGTTTACATTTGTAAGAATTTAATAAATATATACTTAGAGACAGCACAGTATGGACCAGATCCTGTAGTCCTTGTACATATGTAAATATCATTGGATTGACTTCCTTGGGACTTTGTGGAAGGAATGTAGGACTGGACCACATTACAGTTGTGCTACAGAAAAAATGCCTAGGTGAAGTCCTCCATGCAAGGGTTATAGAGCATCAGCTTTACTTTTATAGTTGGCTAGGATTTGTTTCCCGTTGTCCAAGAGATCTTCAGACATAAATTCTTCAAACACCATATCAGCTTTTTCATTTTGCTCAGCCAGGTATTTCTACGAAGAGAATGTTACCAGTGAGATTTCCAACTTTCTTTTTTAACCTAAAAGACATGGAGCTTGTGTCAGCACCATGTGCATCTTTTATTATTATTCACTGCATTTGGTATCAGGCCATCTATCTATAATTTAAATATTAAAACTGGTTTCTTCAATAAAAAAATTAATCAAATAAACTCCAAGATCTGACTTGATAGTAAAGTAACCAGGTTAAAAACAGCTGTGTTTGACAGTGGTATGCCACCACACTTTGTAAATTCCTAGGGCACAAATCTGATCCCCAGGAGTTCTTGTGAATGAGACACAGCCATGTTGCCTATTAAATCTCAACCCATAGGCTGATGGTATAAAAGCCAATCCTGTTCTTGAGGGAGGTTAGCAGGGCAGAACACTGAAGAAGCTTGGATAATTTGCTGATTTTTAGGAAGCTTTAGATCCCTCTTAAATGTCTGCAGAGTGACTGGTAGCTCTCTGCTCTGTGGCATAATCCCTCTTATTCACAGACCTAAGACTTTTTTTTTGCTATTTCCTGGTACAAACCTTCAGAGAAATCCCAGTTTCATTGAAGTTAATGGTGCAGGATTTCACTCTTAATATCTAAGTATGCCTCTTCTCTCTCCTAGTCTATCATTAGTTGTTTCCACATTTCTCCTTCCTATTAATGTATATATTTCAGATTGGAAACATGCAATCAGAGTCTTGCACTTGGATTACAGTGTCCTAACCATTCACCTTCCCCAGACCTGAAGGAGCGCAGTGAAGCTCATAAGCTTGTCCCTTTCACCAACAGAAGTTGGTCCAATAAATATTACCTCACCTAGCTTGTGTCCAATAGCCTAAGCATTCATCTCACTTCTGTAGCCATCCCCTGCACAGTCACTGCAAGTGTAATTCCATTTTAGAAGGGACTTTGATGGCCCAATACTTTCACTCACCCAGATGATTTACACAGCAAACTACACATCCTTTATGGCTTTAAGTCCTCTTGATTAAAATTGTTTTCCATGAACAAAGGTACTGGCACCATTAATTGTGAAGCAGAAGCTCTAGGGATGGTCAGGAGCCCGGAGTGCTATTTCTAGTTGTCATTTCCCTGCCAGGTGCCCTTAAGTGAATCCTTGGCCCCCTCTGTGCCGGTTTCCCTTCCCACAGTTTGTGTTATCTACTTAGAACATAAGCTTTTTGGGTCAAGGACAGTCTCTGCACAGCACCTAGTACAAGATGTTGGGACCTCTAGCTGCTACTGTAATGCAAACTATAAATCACATCCCACCCTTTGCAGATTGGTAAGTAGGCCTTTGAACACTACAGGAGAGGCTACTGTCATCTTTCCAAAATGATCTCTACATTTCTGATAACGGAAGGTCTGAACAAGCTAGAACATCCACCTACCTTGACAGTACTGAACACCAACAATTCACGTATTTGGAGACCTCTAATTTCTCCTTTTTCCAATACAGCCCAGGAAGAACAATTGCAATTGTTACTGCTATTTCACCCTACATTCAATCAGTGTGGTGACAGCTGTTTTAGGTGAGGTTGGCAGGGCACGGTGCTGTACTTTAGCAGCGCCCAAGCTTTTTGGTAAGAGGTTAGACAGTGGAAGCATTACAAGGGGCCATTTTACCAGTAGACTAGTCGCTTTACTGGCTCTGTTAATAATTTGAAGGGAAGGTAGGGAAGATGAGCTATGGAGTATGAGCGTGTATATATGACTAAGGCAATCAGTCATGAAATATCAATACAAAGAACCCTAGAACAAGAGACTATTCAGCTGCTATTCCCAACACCACACACTGGTTGGGTGCTCTGCTTGCACATGGCAGTTAGTTTCAGCACATTTTTAATCCATATGGAATTTACTATTGTGTCCCTTTGGGAGAAGTTGTGGACTTTTCTGTACAGGAAGGAACAAGGTTCAGCATGCCCAGACAAACAGGAGAGAGATTTGTTCTTTCCAAGGAGCTTGGAGACACCAGTCACTCCCGAGAGAGAGACAGACACTTCTGGGGAGAACAGACCACCTCTTTCTTCATAGCCTGCCATGAACTGGGCAGGACATGGGGAGAGAGAATTAAAGAGGGGTGGAGTGGAAATGTACTGACCGTAAATTGCCTTTTGGGCAATGTACATTTCCTAACCCTGCTTTAGTGTTCATAGTAATGGGTGTGACTTACCTCTTCAGACCCTACATGAAAAGCCACGATCTCCAAGACATGGTACAATTTATCAAGCATTTGCATTTTCTCTTCATTTGTTGTCCTCACAGCAATCTGGTGCCTGAGGAATACAAATACATTCCCTTAATTGCATGCCCAGGCCAAAGAGAAACCCCTTCATTTTAAGGTTGACATGTAATAAATGTTAGAAAAATTCAATAGGCTGGATAATTTAAATCAAGACAATTTAAAAATCACCAAGTTGAAAGCCTCGGTTTAAATAATTGATTTTAACCTACTTTTCCATTTGTACTTCAGTTTCTTTCTACAGGAACGTGCATTCTCATTGGTTGATGAAACTATTAAAACATTACTTTACAACTAAAGCCTTTTCACTAGATTTAGTGCATATTTTTGTTACCTAAGAGGATACACTAGAACTATCTACATTTAAGCAATTATGTATCTTAATATTTTCAGATTAACTGTACATTTTTAGTATGTTAGAAAATGGTGAATGATATTGCTTATTTACTAGATAATTTACTTTTTGCTCTGATTTGTGTCAAGCTGTATTAGGATGGGTAACTTGTGTTTGTTTAAATTCCAAACAGCATATAAAATACCACCTTAAATGTTTTGGATAGATAATCTCTTAACAAAGCACGTTCCACATTTACAACTAAATGATTTATTAAACAGAGAGATTAACTGTACTCAGTGAATTAAACTGGTTGTTTCAGGTAAGCCTGGGAAAATTTTCAAATGAAAGTGACAGTTTAAATTCCTAGTCTCACCTAAGTCTCTTGAAAATAAGACAGTCTCCTAAATTACTCAAGCTGACCATTGTGCCATATTTAAAAAGTTTGACCTCAAAAGTTAGACTCAGGAAAAACATCTTTTATATAGAAAAGCAGCTATTAACTCAGTTTGGTTTTTTTTAAATCAAGGCTCATGGATTCAGCATATTTTTTTTATTTAACGTTTTAAGAGAATAAATTTAGGCCTTAACATTTTGTTTATTTTTATACAAAATTGTAATTTAAATAAAATAAAAATCCAATTTAAAATAAAATCCAATCCTGAAACTAAGACTATAGATAAAACTGAGTATCTATACAGTTTATACATTCTTTAGCAAACATCCAGCCAATTCAGCATGATCAGACATTACAATAACCTTACGTCTAATCTCTCCCAATCCATTTTTAAATCAGTCCAAATATATCAAAAACTTTGTAAAGGCATTGAATCATCCATGTACACCGGAGTATTTTTTAGGTATTATATATAGATGTAGACTAAAATGATAAATCTTAGTTACACAACAATATTATAAGTGCTTTGTATGCTTAAAATATTAACATTCTGCAGTTATATGTATAGGGCTAGACTTTGAACGTACATGGTTTATGTAGCATGGCACAAGATAAAGCAGGGGACTGGGACTCAGATTTGAGTTCTATTCCTGGCTTTGCCACTAGCCTGCTGGGTGACTTTGGCCAAGCATTTTCCTTTTCAGTGCCTCAGTTTCCCTATCTGTAAAATGGAGGTAATACGGACTTCCTTTGCAAAGCACTTTGATATCTACTGATGAAAGGTTATAAGAGCTAGAAGGTATAATATTAGGATTTTTATATGTTCAGCAAATGTGTCAAGTCTTAAGAGCCTTTCTGTAGAACTTGAAAACTCAGACTCTTGATAGATGGGACATGGGGTTGGTGTCACTGGAATGTGTAATAACTAACTTTCACATGACTGGATATTAGAGAATGCATGAACTGTAAAGGATACTGGAACCCTGAACTACAGGATTTCCTTTCTTACAGTCCAGTTACTATTGAAAGTTAACTTCTGAATTTCACAGTATACGAAAATGTGTCCAAACACATACAGGCATTTCGGACTCACTATGGCAGACTCAGGGTAGCAAGGCTGGTTAGAAATGGGCTTTTCCCTTCAAATCAATTTGGTCAGTCAAAAAAAAAAAAAGTTTTCAAAAAGTGAAAAGGTTTTGGTTTCTTGACAAAGTCCATTTTCCACTGAAAGTAGCACGCACTTTTAAGTTTGTCTTTAGTTGAATACTCAGTTTTCCACTGAAACAGACAAAATTTTAACCTGCTCTTGCTCTGCAGCCATAAATTAATACTCCATACTGCAAGGTTCTGGAATGAAAATGTATTAGTGATATAGGAACCATAGTATATGTGCAAGACTAAGGGCTAGTTACACACTCAGTCAAGGAAATCTTATACAAACTACAGAAATTCACCATCAACCCTCCAGAGTATGGTCTTCTCTCTGCATTGATATGCAGTAGACTTCTCAGGAAAAATCTGTTTAAGAAAGAAGACAAAAAAAACCCCACACCTGGATGTGCTGCACTTACTTCTTCTGAATTTCATGTAGCTCATTCATAGCTTCATTGAGGCCCTCATTGACTCCAGTCTCAATTAGGTTTTTATGTATCTCTAGAGCTTGCAGTTCAGCTGCACTTTTTTCTTCTTCTTCTTCAGCCACCTAAGGAAGGATAAACAAATTCTGATCAGCAACATGTTCCTCAGACTAAGTTTACCCACCAATAATTAAAGTCCTAGAACTTGCTAGGAGAATGGGGTCCATCCTCCGGGCTAAACTTAATCTCAAAATCGTGGCCTCTGGAATTGTCCATGCCTGCTGGGATTAGCTTCAGCTTCCGAGCCAGTTTGTGATAATCATCCAGCTGTGCTTCAATCTGGGAAATATGTGGAGTTGGAAGGATGGTAAGAGAGAAAGACACTGAATAGAAAAGGTCAAAACATGGCTACTGCTAACTTTCCATGATGGATCACTATTGTTGCCACCTCTAAGAGGGTACCACTGCCAGGTAAGGCTTCATAGATGCACAGACATTTTGAGACCTCAGAAAAAATCTTTAAAATATTAGTCAGCACTGGAAGCTTTTGAGCGAGATGACCATTTCTGCTATTTATGGAGCAGTTTTTCGGCCATCAATCTCAAGGCACTTTACAAAGGAGGGTCAGTATCATTATCCCAATTTCAAAGATGGGAAAACCAGGGCACAGAGATGTGATGCGATTTGAAGCTCAATGGCCTGTACAGATAGACTTGAGCAGTTTTTAGCTGTCCATTCCTTTCTGAGTAGTTGTATTTTCCTCTCCTGGATGCTTCATAAATGCCTGCTCCACCTATCCTTGAATATTCAAGGAAGATTAGCTAGTGTGTATCCTTGGAAGCTGCCTGTAAAGAGGACAGATGAGATTGTGGAAAAGCATGAGAATGGGAGTGCAGAGATCTGGGCTCTGTTCTCTGCTCTGCCACAGATTCCCTTGTGAACACGGGCAAGAAACACTTCACCCCCTCATGTCTCAGATTGCCGCTCTGTAAAATTGGACTTGTGTAAAGAAATGTAAGATCTTTGGCTGGGAAGAGTATTACAAGTGATAAATAAATTAAGAATACATTTGAGCGACCCAGCCTTACAAATGCAAAGACTGTCAAAGGTACTTATATGGCCCGCATCACCATAGTAGTTGAGTCTCACATTCTGAAGCATTTATTCTCACAACACCCCTGTGAGAGAGGACAGGGCTGTTGTCCCATTTTACAGATGGGGAACTGAAGCAGAGGATAAGTGACTTGCCCAAGGACACTCAGGATGTCTGGAAGGGCAGAAAATAGAACCCGTGTCTCCTGACTCTCAAGCTGACACCTTAACCATAATTGGGCCATCCTTCCTCTCTTGCCTGTGGTTTTAGTCACTGACACAGCTTGGTAAACTTTATGAAGAACAAGGGCCTGCTTCTAAATGGGACATCTCACTATAGCAGTGGGCATGGGAAAGAGGAGAAGAGTGTTGAGTCTGTACGGTCCATGGGACAGGGCATCAGACTGGGACTGAGTCACTAAGCCAGCTGGTTTAAGTCAGCATAGCTGTATTGAAGTCAAAGTTGTTACACTAGTTTACACCAGCAGAGGATCTGGCCCCTTGGTTTAATTCTGTCACTAAATTACTGTGTCTTGAGCAGGTAATGGAATCGCTGTGAGCCTCAGTTTTGTCATCTGTAAAATGGGGATAATTATGTTCAGGCTCTTCAGACTATTTCAAGCTCCTTAGCTATCTCTGCAACTACAGTTGAAAGCAATACACATGCCTGTTGTGGCCTCTCGGGGCCTGGATATCCAATAATTCAAATGGGCATTGAATCAGGCCTTGGCTGCTGATGCACAAACAAGTACATGAAAAAATTCCAGGCCTACTGGAAGCAAGAGCAAAATTGTAAATTATTTTTAATCTGTTAGAGTCATTCATAGAATATCAGGGTTGGAAGGGACCTCAGGAGGTCATCTAGTCCAACCCCCTGCTCAAAAGCAGGACCAATCCCCAATTAAATCATCCCAGCCAGGGCTTTGTCAAGCCTGACCTTAAAAAATTCTAAGGAAGGAGATTCCACCACCTCCCTAGGCAACGCATTCCAGTGTTTCACCACCCTCCTAGTGAAAAAGTTTTTCCTAATATCCAACCTAAACCTCCCCCACTGCAACTTGAGACCATTACTCCTTGTCCTGTCCTCTTCTACCACTGAGAATAGTCTAGAACCATCCTCTCTGGAACCACCTCTCAGGTAGTTGAAAGCAGCTATTAAATCCCCCCTCATTCTTCTCCTCCACAGACTAAACAATCCCAGTTCCCTCAGCCTCTCCTCATAAGTCATGTGTTCCAGACCCCTAATCATTTTTGTTGCCCTTCGCTGGACTCTTTCCAATTTATCCCCATCCTTCTTGTAGCGTGGGGCCCAAAACTGGACACAGTACTCCAGATGAGGCCTCACCAATGTCGAATAGAGGGGGACGATCACGTCCCTCGATCTGCTCGCTATGCCCCTACTTATACATCCCAAAATGCCATTGGCCTTCTTGGCAACAAGGGCACACTGCTGACTCATATCCAGCTTCTCGTCCACTGTCACCCCTAGGCCCTTTTCCGCAGAACTGCTGCCTAGCCATTCGGTCCCTAGTGTGTAGCTGTGCATTGGGTTCTTCCGTCCTAAGTGCAGGACCCTGCACTTATCCTTATTGAACTTCATCAGATTTCTTTTGGCCCAATCCTCCAATTTGTCTAGGTCCCTCTGTATCCTATCCCTGCCCTCCAGCGTATCTACCACTCCTCCCAGTTTAGTATCATCCGCAAATTTGCTGAGAGTGCAATCCACACCATCCTCTAGATCATTTATGAAGATATTGAACAAAAATTCATCTTGCCCTGGTTTAGTTTCATTAGAAAAATACTTGACAGCAACCTCTTAAGTTCCCAACTTTCTCTCTTGTATTTTGACCCTTAATATCAAAACTGCAAAGTTGCCAGATTGCCTGTCCCAGTTCCCAGTAATGGTTTCACTCACCGTCTCTTTGCCTCTTGCATATTTTAGCTCCTCAGCCCATAGCTGCTGCCTCTCCGTCTCTAGCTCCTTGGTAAGCTTGTTGATAGTTTGCTGAAGCTCATCTTTCTCATGGTTTATTCTCTCGATGTCTACAGCTGTGTACAGCTGATTATCAACAGTGTGCTGCAGCCGGGCATTTTCCTGCTTCATCATTTCAGCTTCCAATTCTGTAATCAACAACAAAAAGAAGAGGAGCTAGAGATCTCTGGACATTTGCTAAAGGTCACAGTGTCGCCACCCCTGTTTTTCCAGTATAAACATCCCATTCATCAGTGAGGTGTACTCCTAGCAGTAATACAGATGTGTACTGCTTCCATCTTTAAAGTTCTCTACAAACTTAAGCCTCACAGCACTTGTGAGTAGGTTAACATGGGATCTCCACTTCAGGCTCTACATCAGGGGGTTCAAACTGGGAGTCTGGACGCCTCAGGAGTCACGAGGTTATTACATGGGGGGGTCGCAAGCTGTCAGCCTCCACCCCAAACCCCGCTTTGCCTCCAGTATTATTACGTATTTAACACCATTATAAAAGTGTTTTTAATTTATCGGGGGGAGGGGGGGGTCGCACTCAGAGGCTTGCTATGTGAAAGGGTTCACCAGCACAAAAGTTTGAGAACCACTGCTCTACGTGCACATTTCAGAGGGCTATGTCCCTTCTCCCCCAGCGGTGCTGCTTTGTTCTAGATCAGTGAGATCGACTCAGATCTACTGTTCTTTAAATGGAAGGATTTCAACTTAGGCAGGTTGTGCTTTCACTATTCAGGGCTGAGGGATTTTCCTTTAATTTGAGGCAAGAAAGCTTTGGTGCAAGATCGGTCTCTTCCCATAGTTCACTGAGGGAAGGCAGCAAAGGAGACCAACTGTAAGGAAGCTGGTCCAAGAGGGCAGAGTCTACCCCCGAATCTTGTCATCTCCCACACTCGACAGCCGGACAACTTACATGTTTCTGCCTCAAAAGACAATTCTTCTCCCCCTAGAAATCAAGGCCATGTCTTTTAAAGATGCATCCAGCACCTCCTGGTCCAGGAAGCACCTATCCCTGTATGTACGGCCCCACTGTTTTCCCAGAAAGTACAAGATTACTAGCCAAGTAAAATCTGCTTTAGTACAAATTCATCCATGGAGTAAGTGTATGTCCGTTTCAGAGCCTTCAATCTTCAGTACTAGCCAACAAAGGAAGTGATGATGCATTATCATCATCAATCATCTCTGATGCAGCTTCCTTCTCACCTGATGCCTCACACGCCTCAGTGAGGCTATGTAGTTTCTGATCCAGGACAGCTGAATGAGATTCCAGATTGGTCATGTAAGCCTGATATTTTTCAACATCAGCTTGCAGCGAAGCTTTCAGCTTCCTCAGCATTTCTAGACGATCCTTTGAGGAGAAAGAAGAGTGTTAATAACCTAACTGGTATTTAGAAGAATCAGCCCTGCTTTACTGTGGTTACTGGAAACATTAGTAGCTCAATGATAGATTTTCGGCTGCATCTTTTCTTGAATCAGCTGCTACCAAGGCAGATAATTTTCCTTGCAAGCCTAAATGGTGGTGAACCCTGCCATTCTGTCTATCCCTGTACAATCCTTACCCCAAAAGTCTCTTCCCTCCTTTATCTTATTTGGGTCAAATTTTCAGTCTCAGACTACGAGATATAGTTATTCCCAGCCTGATAAATTAGTTCTTGGGAGTTAACAATTTTAAATTTTATCATTACAACGCCAGCTAGATTGAAACATTAAGAAATTAAAACCTACAGGAGGAAATAAGGTCAGAGGTGAGGCTGTCATGCATCTCAGGAGTCTAATAATGCTTGAGTCTCATGTACCAGATGCACTGCAGTAATAAGTCACAGCTCTGTAAGGACAGAGAGACGCTTCAACTCAGATTTTTCTTGCATTTAGAGCTTTAAATGAGACCTTCAGTATTAATTTCATATCCAGCTTTTAGTTTAAAAAAATTAGCAAGATTCTACTATGAGAGCCTGAGACACTGGACTAGACTCTTCCACCAGCTGGGGCCAGGAGTTCTGAGTGTCCCAGATGATACCTATAGCTCTGGAGATTGTTTCCTTTGTAGCACCTCAGCCCCCTTCCTATCACCTTAGGAAGCAGAATTTCAGATACCCCCGATTCAGCTGCCCCCACCACTTGCTCAGTATGTACACATTACTGGTGAGATTACAGCACCTGGAACCCCAATAAGGGAAGACCCAGCTTTGATATAGTTGAAAGAAGTAGAAAGATGGTTTACTAACTGGCTTGCTTTCCTTCTCTCTCTCTAGCCTTGCAATCTCTTCATTCAACCTTTTGTTCTCTGCTTCTAAGGTCTTCACTTTGGAATGGTCTACTTTAAACACTTCGTCTGCAAGAAACCACACTGGGTTTGAATAACCCTAGAGCCTCGATAGTCATACCAGACAACAGTGCCGCAATACTGTAGCACAGTGGTTCTCACGCTTCGCTGCACCACCACCACCCCCTTCTGACAACAAAAGTTACTACATGGCCCTACATGGGAGGAGGCCAGAGCCCAAGCCCCACAGCCCCAGGCATGGGGGGGAGGAGGGGCCAGAGCCCTGCTACCCCAGACTCAAGCCCTCGGGCTTCAGCATCAGCCCTGGGCCCCAGTGAGTCTAATGCTGGCCCTGGCAACCCCACTAAAATGGGGTTGTGACCCACTTTAGGGTCCTGACCCACAGATTGAGAACTGCTGCCGGGCACTTTAGAAATGCTTAAAGGCAGATGGTATGCAATAACAAGAGATGACACTGCCAACAGGAGAAGCCCTGTCTTGGGAACGAAACAGTCTGAAGAGGAAAATGGAAGTCAAAGGGATTTGCAAGGAGAAACCACACCAAAACAGATTCACTCTTAAAAATGAGCACCTTGCAATGTCCTATGAGCAGGCAGATGAGCTGCTGCTATTTCGTTGAGAGGGTGTGGAATCCTGATCCAATATCAAATCAGCTATTTTTAATCAACAGATGATGAGTTGAGGAGGTATATGCCAAAAGTGACAGGTGATTTTGAGAGCCCACCTTGAGAGGCTATAAAGGAGCCTGGTGTACAGAAAGTGTTGAGCACCCACCCTGTGAAAGTCAGGCCCCTTTAAGGCACCTCCAGTTGGGCAACCACAAATTGAGGCACCAAGTCTCTTTGCACTTCTGAAAATGATGGCCATAGTAAAGACACTTCGACCCTCACTTTTAAACATCAACATTTTCCTAAATAAGATATCTAAATATGAATGTGAGTGCTTAACTCTAAGCACTCAATCCATAGGTAGGCAACACCATTTGAAAAATGCTGATGTTGGCCTTACTATAACCCCTGTAAGGAAGGCAATAAGTGTGACAAGGCCCAGAATTCTACTAGCCTGCATGTGGTTCCTTGCAATAGCAAATTCAGATGGCCACCCTTACTTAGTTTTGCCTGTAGTTCTGCATCCATCTCTTCAAAAGCATCTCCTCCATTCATGAAATGATCATAACACTTTTCAGTGTACTCCATAAGTAGCTGAAAAACAAACAATGTGGTTTTTAGAGCCTTTTAAAAACCCATTAAGCAAGCTTGACATACAAAGCCATGGGGCAAACCAACACCTTAGTTAAATATTATTAAAATGGACATACAAGGTCACAAGTTCTATTTTAAAGCTTGAGCTTAATGACAGCCCACACAAACCACCCTTTTAAATCTAAGAAGGTGCTTTAGGGCAAATCCCCAGTTAGAAGATTGGGTTATTTTTGTTGATTTAAAAAGCAGCTTTCACTTCGGGATCTTTTTGTTTCCTGGCCTGGGTGTCCACTTGCTCGTTGCAAGCTGTGACTTGGGTTTCTCTAGGCCTGACGTCAGGCCCAGAGCTAACCAGAACTGCATGGGCAGCATGCCAGGTGCCAACGTGAGAAATTGACACAGATATGTGAAAATCCCCTTCTGGCCCTGACCAAAAAGGAATCAGACTGAGACCCCACAGAGCAAGAAGCTGATTTTATTTGAGGTGGGAAAGGTATTCCCAAATCTGTAACTTGCCATGTGATTTACGGGTGGGCAGAGAGGAGCAGTTAAACAACCAGCTGTCCTCTGGGCTGCAAGCTCTGAAAATAGCTGCTCCTATTTTTGACAAGCCAAGCAACTGGCCACTGGGGTACAGGGAAAAAGCCTTTGACTTGCATGTGTGGTCCCAAAGTGGGACCCCTACCAGCAACTGGCCACTTCCCCTTGCCAGTTCAGCCCAGTGGCATAAGCAGTATGTTCCCTTCATCTACTCCCACTGCTTCTGTGGGAAGAGCAGCATGTGCTGACAGTGTTAGGAAAAAGAGATGGCTTCAGGCAACAGTCCAAGCTATCAGCCACTTGGTAGGGGAAATGGGGGGGGGGGGGGAAATCGAAGGATGGCAGATCTATTCCTCTCCTTCAGCACTGTATTATAAAGGTACAACTGATAAATGCAAACTTATCTGTCTAAAATGATTTGTCTTTTTAAGAGAGAGCACTTCTCATCCATACATCTCAATGTATTTTACAGGGGTAGATCAGTGTCGTGCTCATTTTACACAGGGGAAAACAAAGCTAAAATAAATTGCCCACGGTCACATAGTAAGTCAGTAGCAGAGTCAAGAACTGAGTCGATTCTGATCACTGTTCCCTTCCCCCCATCCCGTGCATTATCCACCAGACCAAATTGCCTCCCAAAGCATGCTAGAAAACAAGGCTGTCCTTTTCTCCCTTCCCTTCTGTAATTAATCCAATAGCCAGCTAAATCCCATGCCAGTTGTAAACCGCAGGTATCTAACTCATTATAGAAAGCAGTGCGGTTTTTTAATTATTATTTTAACAACAGTTCTTACATTTACATTCTGTCCACCTCTTTTGGAAGAGCACTGAGAACCATACACACTTGAGTATGAACAGAAAAAGGGCTGATCAAAATCCAAATTAAAAAACCCCATACCAAAATGGGAATACATTTACTTCATTCGCTACTTTTCCTGACAGTGTAGTGAACATTGTCTGATGAACAATTAATGTAGTACAAATCCTTATTAACTACAATTTCATCTTTAGCCTCTCCTGACCAGCACTGAGCATCGACAAGCACATCTGAGTTATCTCTCATGACACTGTAGATCTAAAAAGGGACAGAGTAAACCTCACAAATTAGAAATGCACAGTGTTCACTGGAGATCCTTATTTGATATCACCCGTCACTAGCCTCCATATCAGAGTCATATTTGTATTAATAAAACAATGTAAGAAGGCAGAGCTAGCCCCATCCGGGTGAGTTGCACACTCTTGGAGCTCTCTGTTTCTTTGGTGTGGAAGCCTCCTTTTATCTCTAAACAAAAAGCTAAACCCCTGGTACTACAGCAAAATGCTGAAAAAAGGAATCTTGGTCCGACAGGGGCTCATAAGGACTAGTGGGAGAGGGAGGTGCAGGGCCACATGGTGATGGGGTGCAGAGCTACACAGGACCAGGGGGAATGGCTGTGTGGGGGCACAGAGACACATGAGGATTGGGGAGTGGGGACAGGGACACACAGGGACAGAGGGAGTGGGTACAGAGCAACATGGGGATGGGGGAGTGGTTGTCTGAGTACGGGTGGAGAGACGTGGACAGGAAGTGCAAGGACACATGGGGATGCAGGAACATATTGGGACGGGGCAGATGTGCCTGACTGAATGGGAGAGGCTACAGGTCTGCCAGGGTCTGCATGGGAATGTTCCCTAGCAATTCCTCCCCGCCACCCCCCAAAAAAAACCCTGTTCTGTACTTTTCCCACCCTCCAAGTTGACACCTAGGCTCCTTCCCAGCAATTACTTCCCTCTCCCTCACCTCCTCCATTCCCCCTGACTCCCTCAAGCCTTTGCACTGCTTCTGAGGGGTGTGGGAAATACTGTTCTGTATTGTAGTTTAAAGGAATTCTTACTCAATTCTGTATTAATATGCCTAGTAAGGAATCTATTTCTCAAAAAACATTTCCTGAATCTTTTTTGTTGTCTGTATTGTTACACACCTACTTGCTGACTGGTATTTTGAAATAAATGACCAAAAATAATTGAAATTGGTGTGATTATATTGTTATTTATTTTAAAACATGCGCAGATTTTTAAAATTTTTTGTTGCAGAATTCCCCCAGGAGTAAAAAAAGTCTCCTTCAGCAAAATTACATGGGAAATGTTGCTCGGTTAACACAGTAACTTGGTCCAAGTGAGCCCCTGACTTTACGGAATAGCGTTACATCTGTTGATGGAGCACTGGAATCTGTGTTAGTAGATGGTTGGCTGTGACACAGTGGCAGTAGGAACGATGGAAAGAATGGATGAAATACCCAGGATTAATGGGAGTGGTACAACATTCTGCTCAGAGCAGCCTGTTAAATTGTCAAAGGGGAAGAGTTCTCTTCACTAAGTGTCAGTATATATAGTCTGACTTTTACAGTGAAACACAAGCCCCTGCACACCACCTAGATAACTGACACATACATCGGAACTAACATAACTGATGTGGTCAAAAAAGATTCATACTGCAGGGATCATACCCCATTCTCTTCAATCTGTTAATGGCAATACATCTCAAAGAGACAAACGCTTTAATGGCATAGCAGATTCTGAGGAAACACTATGAAAATCATGGGAGGATCTCAAAGGGAGGAAAGAGAAAACATATTTTGAGGATAAGCTTAAAGCACTGCAGCTTGACACAAAGTAGTCAACAGGGCAGGTGTACCTTAAATACACCAGGAAGTCCTATGAATAAAATAGCAAACACCACACTGCAAGATTTTGTACAAGAAATGGGTTACTGTTCCCCCGCCCCCTGACATGTGCCCAGCTGGGTATCACCACTTGTAAAGATTGCCAATAAAAAGGAATTTTCTAGAGGAAGACAGAAAGAAGTTGATCGACTGTGGCTAAGGTAAGAGGCAGTTACTATAAAAAAAGCCACTTTTCCTCCAACAGATGCAGAGACATTACCTCAGCAGCCTTGCCTGCTTATATCTGCAGTCAAAAAGCCAGACAGCTTCTGAATTTAAGATATTGCTGTAGGGCCCTAAGGCTGTATGAAGACAATTCTGGATCTTGGAGGATTATAGTTTTAAAACTTCAGTTCATTTCTATCAGAATTTAATGTAGACTGTTTTCTCTTGTTTATTCTTTCCTCTTACACACCGTGGGTATTGCTATTTGTAATAGTTACTACTTTTCATTTCTCTAGCATCTTCCCTTTGAGGATTTCCAGCTACTTTAAAGAAGATAATGAATATATACTCACAACCCAGCCGTGCAGTAGGGAAGTATTACTGGTCCCATTTTACAAAAGGGAAAACTAGGGTATAGGGATTAGGTGTCAGATTTTTAAAGGCAGTTAGGCACTTTTGAAAATCCAACTAGATGCATCTACCTGTGAGGTACATAAAACCCATCAATTTCAATGGGAGTTAGGTTCCCACCTCGCTCAGGTGCTCTTTGAAAATCTCACTACTAGGTGGCTCTCTGCATCTTCAGGCACCTAAATACTTTTGAAACTCTGGCCTTAACTAGTCCAAAGTCAATGGCAGAGCCTGCAACAGAACCCATATCTCCCTGCTCAGCTCAGATCCACTGGATCACAGCTGACCTCCCTTTTTGTCATCATACCTTGATGCAGTCTATTAACCACACTAGTGCAGCGGCAACCTGAGGCCAGACATGCGGTGCACCCATGGTGTACATGGAGCTTTTTGGCCATGGAAAGGGATACCTACAAGGAAAGAAGAGTTAGAGCAGTTTCCAATTACCTGAGCAGTATTGTAATCAGCAGAGAATTAAAAGACATCTCCCTGCCAAATAGATTTGATTTATTGGACACACACAGACTTCTGCCTATTTTTCTGATGAATGTTCACTATTGTTAACACTACAGATCATGAACTGATTTTATTCCTTTTATATGCATCAACTGATTCTGTCAGCTAAGGTCAAATTGCAGTATCTTTGCCACTTGTAAAGAAGTTAAAAAAAAAAAAAAGCACAACTCAGTTTTTGGATACCAGGTGGGGTTTGTGGCACCGGCAATTAGAAAAATACCCTTAAGTTGTAAATTGAGTACTGTGACACCCTGGCACCCCAATATTCACCACTGTCATGCAATTAGGATATGTTTTGTACAAAGTATGCCTTTGAGATATTCTAAAAGTCTTGATCTGCTAGACATTAATATCTCGTTGGATTGTATCTGCTATTGTCGTATGTGAAATTATGAAATTTGGCTACGTATGTGTTATTGAATCATGTTATGAGGTTGAAAACACCCACAAGCAGCCTTTAGGCCTTTTTCCTGTTGTACCTGAAAAAATGGCTTATTAAGAAAATGCACACAAGCACAAGTATTACCCCAGGAACTGCGTACAATAGAAACCTCAGAGAGAGCACTACACAATGGGAAATGTTTGACCCACGTCACAGGAAAAGAGCTTTCCAGCAAGTGGGAGGAAGATATATAGAGGGAAAATGACATCATGATTGTACCTCACTCTCCCTACAACACCACACCTGGAAACACCTGAGGGGCAATGACTGAACTGTGGGAAGTGATGGTCCCAGGCTAGATGGATTTTAGCCTGTGTATGAAAACCTGGGAAAGCCAAGGCAGCTTGTGCCTTAAGAATCTGCCAGCCTGTTTATCACTCAGGGTGAGAATTTGCTAATTCATGTCCTACTTATCTAGTGTGTTAAGCTCAGTTTGCAGTTTTTGTTTATTTACAAAGGTAATCTACTTTGATCTATTTTCTCTCTCTTATAATCTTTTTTGTATTTAATAAACTTGTTTTTTGTTTTCTCTAAAGCCAGTATGTGGAAATTATAACTTGGGGCAGAAAGCTGTTGCATCTCTCTCTCCACATTGAGGGAGTGGAGAATTTTATGACCTTATGCTTTGCAGTTCCCTGTGCAGTGCAAGACGGTATAATTTTGGGTTTACACTCCAGAGGGGGGCCATGCCTTACCAACTAGGAGGTGCCTTAACTGAGCCTTCCAATGCAGTGCTGATCTCAGCATGTGTGTGTGAAGCTGCAGCTGGGTGTGTCCCTATCTGTGTGTATGCTGGTGAAAGAGCAAGCTTGGAGAGCTTGGCAACTTATCACATAACCACAGTGTAAAAGGGAACCCAGGCTGGCGGGTTAGGCAGGCTCAATAGTCCCACAGTTCCAAGTGGCACCCGGGGGTGGGCGGGGGGAAGCGAAGAGGCGGAAACCAGTCACAAGTACAACTTATCTGGAATCACTGAGAAATGACAAAACCCACGGTGTCATTTCAAAGGGATTTCATCAGTTCTGGAAGAAATCCACAGTGGGATTAGTCAGGCATAGGTACATTACTTGAGTTTCCCTTTTCAGTTTAGATCCGAGGCACTGACTGTGTGAAACATCAAATCTACTGCTCAAAGTATTTCCCTGCAATATCAGAAACCCAAACATCACAGCGTTTTGCTAGTGCATGGGAACCAGAAAGTAAAATAGAGCCAGCTAGTTTCACTGTATATGATAAAGGAAGGGCAAAACGTAGAACAGAAGTGGTGAAAGATGTTGTACCAATAAAATAAAAACCAGCAGGATCTTATTAAAGGGAAAAAGGCAAAATACCACATTTATTGTGAATACAGAAAGAATCATAGTAAGCAGTTAGTTCTAGTTATAACATTCCATTCAATCTCATATTTATTCACACATTCATTCATTCATACAAACACACACACACACACACACACACAGGTTCTGCAAGGTTGTTATCATAGTTACCAGCCTTAGAGTTGCTCATGCCAAGCCACTGGCCAGGTGGCCTGGACATGAGGAGGGAGCAGGGCCTTGTCAGATGCTCATCTGATGCTCCTGGAAGTTGGTTTGCAGAATCAGACCCCCAAAGTTCTCACTTTTTAGAGTCTATTTTTATAGGAATTTCTTCCTATGCCAGTCTATGGGAATTGCTTCATCATGCTGTTGCTGAATCAATCAGCAGATAGCACATTCCTGACGGCTCCAAGATGTTATCTTGTTCTTTGGTTCTCCCATTCTTGAGGCTGTTGGGTGGATTCCAGTCTGCCCTCCGAGGGGTCCTCTGGTTATTTCCACTTGACGCCTTCTTCAGCCGATGGACACTGGATTCTTAGGCTAGCACCTCCCTGATCATTCAGTTATTATCCACACCAAGCATCCATCCACATACATCCTCTATCTCTATTTTAATCACAATTGTTAATACAACAAAAGGGTGGGGAGTCTCTGGGTGCTGTTTCTGTTGTTAGAGTATTGCTTTGAGTCTCTCTCTCTGTGAATTGCTTTGAGAATAGACTCTGTCTTAGAATGTACTAACACAATTAGCAGCTTGCAAGTTTCACACATAGAGGGAGAGAAACAGTACCAAAAACCAAGAGACCTCTTAATTAGTAATACCCTGGAATTTAAACTCTGGGGAATCAAACTCATTTGTGATTTTAATACAGAACTTCTTTAATATGATCCAACAAAGTAAGTTATTTTGGCTTTCACAGTTTTGGCATTACTAGTAATAAAGATGGACTAAAGCACAACAAATTATTGAGCTCAATACAGGAGTAGCTGGGTGAAATTCTATCACTTGTGTTACACAGGAGGTTGGACTAGATGATCTAATGGTTCTTTCTGGCCTTAAAAACTATGATTCTGTAACTCTGAAGTCATACAGGGAAACAAATGTTTTAAGCTAGGATATTTAGCCTAAAGATGCCCTTGTACCAGCTTCAAGCATTTTCCAGTGTCTCTTGAACACTGCAACCTAGCAGTAGCTAGAACCTACACTGGCAAATTGAGCCAATTCACAAAAAGAAAAGGAGTACTTGTGGCACCTGAGAGACTAACCAATTTATCTGAGCATGAGCTTTCGTGAGCTACAGCTCATTTCATCGGATGCATACTGTGGAAACTGCAGAAGACATTATATACACAGAGACCATGAAACAATACCTCCTCCCACCCCACTGTCCTGCTGGTAATAGCTTATCTAAAGTGATCATCAAGTTGGGCCATTTCCAGCACAAATCTAGGTTTTCTCACACCCCCACCCCCACACACAAACTCACTCTCCTGCCAATTCAAACGCTTAAAGGCGGAGAAAAATGTTGAGGTTGAAACACTAGAGGACAGCAGAATATCCCCAAGGGAACACAAAGTAAAAAACAACCAGAGGCTGAGTGGAGTCAGACAGTCATGGAGTCTGAGAGCTGCAGTGACCGGGTGGCAATGCCTTCACTGAAAGGAATTGGCACCTTGTATACCAAAAGGGCACCTGGGTCCCATTGCAGGGCTTGACACAAGAACCACTGCCTTGTTCACACACCAGAGCCTGGATTCAACAGTGGGGACCTTCAGAAAAAGATAAAGTGTTATCAATGTTATGTTGTTTTCAGAATTTTTTTTAATCCGGATCTTTATCTTGACTCTGTCCCTTTGAACATAAGGGTGCCCACTTTATACAATCTCTGATCAGCTCTGGTACATACCCAAGTTCTTTAAAGACTTTTGGGATCTCCTCTTCAATTTTAGAATCAGGAAGTTCATAAGAAGGGCACAAAAAAACATATATAAAAGCAAAAATCCTGCAAAAGTCCTTAGTAGATGGAGTTTGGAGAGATTTCACAGACACATTCTGGGCATAGCCATTCTCCACAAGAAACTAAGAAAGGCAACAGACACAAAGATTAATAGAGACTCCTAATCAGATCTTGACAAAGGTGAGGTCAATGTCTGCATTTATCTTGAGGAACATTACATTTTCATTGCTACTAATAGAAGTCAATATACATACACTGATCAATACATTCTGAATGGGTATTTTCAATTTAAAACAAAGAACTCTCCCTCATTACAGCCACACATTTCTGGAAGACTAACATTCAGAGGGGGAGATAGAGAGGCTCAGAAAAAAATATATTCATGTCTGATGAGCCAGTGAATAAGCTGAGATTTGTATATGCTCTCTGTTAAATCTACAACAATGATAATCATAGCAGAAGGTAAACAACTCATTGAAAAAGTGACTGATTGAACAGATGTTCCTTGTGCCAGCACTTCTGATGGCTCAACAGAATCCGCAATAACTAAATTTTCAGTTAAAAACAAAACACTAAATCAAATGGCATTATTCTTGCCCTTCTAGATGCTAATCTTCCAAATATGACCCAATCCCATGCTGCTTTACTAAGATGCAGGAGAGAGATGCAAACTGGCCCTATTCATCTCTACACAATGTTAATTCTCAAGTCTAATTAGGGCAATTTTAATATCAACTGCTCACTGCTCATTTTAGCAGAAAAACTCAGCTATTTTGGGATTGTGGGCATAACCTGATTAGAGCACCACCACTTTTCTCCCCAATCTGAAACCTGCTTATCATAGTTTCTCCACACAATCACAAGCTATCTCAGTTTTATCTTCTGTGTATCACATGTACAATCCTAATGCTGTAACAGAACCAATTAATCTATTGCCAAAGAGAGCATCCCATGTTTGCATTTAGAGTACAACATTGTTATGAGCAGATGCAGCAGATATTGGTGACACAGTGGGTGGGAACCCAGGTATACCTCACAGAGCTGTCAGATGCACTGCTGGATGTAAGTCTTGTCATGAAGTGGCCTGAGATCCTTTAACTTTTCTGTACCAGCAATAAAGCCCCATGGAGTATTTCGCAATGCTCCAGAACCACTTGTCCTGAAACCAAACAGAGACGGTTAAATTGCTTTGGATCACGCGCTGTGGGCTTTTAGCATTTACAGAATACCCAGAATCACACTGGATAGGATATCCAAAGTGTACAAGAACTATAAAATCCTCATGCTTCAAAGCATAAACCAAACATCTAATGAAGGCAGTTAAGAAAAAAAAAACTGCCCCACAGGCAGGTTATTCCACAACTGTCCAATTACAGCGATTCATACATGCTTCAGAGGAATATCTGACCTGCTACAGTGATCTCATACAGGATAGCAATCTTCCTATGCACTTACATTATTCTCATTAACATAGCATTTGTGCACAATTCCTATGTGCCTACTCTCTAATCTAATGAAAGAAACAATCAAACAGAAAAAAAAAAAAGAGCCGGGGGGGGGGGGGGGGAAATCAAATATTTTAGGTCTTCTTTATACATCAAATAGCAAAAAAGGACACATCTCTATTTCCTCCCCTGCCCCCTTTGCAAGCCACTTTTAAAGCCTAGAGTTTTAATTATTCATTATTTTATATTGGAAATATTGACTGAAACAAGTCAGGAGGCATTGTAACAGTACCTTCTCACAGAGAAGTTGATTTTTCCGTCAGAGCCACCAGTGTACTTAGATATGTTCAGCTTCGATAGTTCTCTAGAGAAAAGATCACAAAACATTACACTGTCATTTAAAGCATTATGAGTGTGCTGCCAGTAGTTTCACAACTATTGTTACACAACCCAAGATTATTAGGAATCTATTTTAATTGTATTTCTGTATTTTAAAAAAAAAAATTGATTACTTACACAATGCTGTCAAAAGCACAGTTTCACCACTTCCCCAGTGAAGTCAGTCTTCTCACTTTGTGTGGGTCTTTTACACAGTAACAATGGAAAGAAAAAACACTGAAAAATAAAAAAGTGTGACATAACTCCCCCCCACCCTCCAAAATAGGCAAGTGGATTGATTAGATGGCAGGTGTCATAATAGTTATTTTAACTCATTTTAATTGACAATTTACTAGATTTCAAGTAGACATTGTCCCTTTAAAGGACTTTTAAAAAGCTTTCATATTGAAAATTCTAATGTGGAGTTGATAATACATTGTAAACTATTTTTGCTATTTTTAAATGGACAGTGTTCTGTTAAGTCAAGTCACTGTGGTGTTCTTGTTTCCATGAACCTGCCTACACAAGCGAAATTTACAGGAGGTACTACCAATGCCACCTCTCTGAAATGATGTTAGCCTTAGGCCAGGTCTACACTATAAATTTACATCAGTATCACTAGGTCAGTGGTTCTCAAACTTTTTTACTGGTGACCCCCTTTCACATAGCAAGCCTCTGAGACTGCGACCCCCCTTATAAATTAAAAACACATTTTTATATATTTAACACCATTATAAATGCTGGAGGAAAAGTGGGGTTTGAGCCGGAGGCTGACAGCTCGTGACCCCCCCAGGTAATAACCTTGCAACCCTCTGAGGGATCCTGACCCCCAGTTTGAGAACCCCTGCACTAGGTCACTCAGAGATGTATTTAGAGGTGAACTAGACATCCAGGTGCCCTTTACCGTAACAGTGAATCTCTTCACACCAAGTCCACAACAAATGACCACAACCCTCCTCCTCTCAGTTACATCAGCATAAGTGTGCTTAGAGATCAGCAGCACATACGTTTCTTGAGGTGTGTATAGACCGGCTCTGCTTGCATCCTGAACTCTAACGGGCAGCAGGGAGGCCCGGCCAGTGCTACCGCTGGAAGATGAGCTCTGTTTCATCTTGTTTAAGTTGCAAGACAAAGGCCTGTCAGCCAAAAAATGCAGAAAACAAAAATGGGAAATATTGATCTTACAGGTCAGACAGAACAGCTATTGGAGAACCCAGCTAGAGCAAGAAGCCAGACCAGAAATGGGGGAAGGAGCAGCTCAGAGGATACTAAACAAGTCCCCCATATTAATGGGTCTCAGACAGACTCTTTTCTCAATTTGGCTCGTGAGAATGACTTCCCTGACTGGGCCCAGTTTTGCTTTAATTCGTTTAAATATTTTACGGCCTCCCTGACACAGAAACATGTCCCATCACGTCCACCTACTCCCCCTTCAAATCAAGCCCCAAAACATCTCACATCCCTGGGCCCTTTCCTCTAATACAGGCAGAATCCACGTGTAAAAGGTCTAAGGGGGCTACAGGGGACCACCCCTGAAGCCAGACCCCGCTCAGTCCCCTGTCACCTGGCAGAGAAGAAAAGTTCTTCTGGTTCCCTCCAGGCCTCAGCAGGTGCCTGCCCCTCCTACCACCCAGCTCCCAGCAAAGCGCACCAGTCACAGCACCCCGCCCCACAGGCGCAGGCAGGCACCCCCACCCGGGTAATAGCGCCCGTGAAAACAAAGGGCCCAGCCCCAGGCGGGCGGGTGTCCCGCGGTAGCGCTCAGCCCCCAGCACAGGATGGGACAGGAGCCAGCGCACCCTGCAATCGCCTCAGTGAGCCTCGAGGGGCCGCGTTCAGAGTTTGGCCCCCGGCTAAAGGAAAGCTCCCGGGAATCGAACCCGCGCCCCGGCTGAAAGGCTGCACCCGCGGGAGCCCCTGAGCGGGGCGGCTCCCGCCCCAGAGCTGCTGGTGTCGGTGGCAGAATCTCTCCCCTCCCGAGAACGGCGTCTCCGGGGGGGGGACTGGAGGGGCTCTGCCTAGCTGGGTATTTATCCGCCCCTCCCCCACTGCTGAACACACCAGGGCAATAGGGCTCTGGGTCCTGCCCGCTCCGGTATATTGTGGGGGGGGGGAATCGGGCCTCGGCAGTCTGGGCTCGCCGCCCGTCTGCCTCAGGCGGCAGCGAGGCGCTATAGCCCACCTAGCCGCGGGGCGGGGCCTAGCCGGGGCGGGGCAGGTGAAGCAGCGGGGGGCGGGGCCGGGCCTGGGGCCGTACAACAAGATGGCGCCGCCCAGAGGGGAAGTGCGAGGCTGCGGCGAACATGGCGGACGAGGAGGAGGATCCGCCGGTGAGTGAAGCTACTAGGGCTTGGGGGGCCCCGGTGCCTCCTTCCCGCCAAGGGAAGGTCTCTCGTTCCCGGCCCGGCCCCCGCCGGGAAACGACTTTGGGGATCGTCGGGGTCTGGCTGCCGCGTCTGGCGGGGACCCGGAGAGACTGGCTGCAGGGGCCCCGGGAGAGTGTCTCTTTCTGAAGATCAACCTGGGGCCTTTCCCGGCTGCTTCGCGTGTGCTGGCCGCCGCCGCCCTTCTCCAGCTTGTACCACACACCCTCCTCCACTCCACTCCCCCCCCTCCCCCTCCCCCCCCTCCCCCCCCCCACACACACACACGGGTGCTAGCAGAGGATGTGGCAAGTCACTGGCTTAGCCGGGAATCCCCATTGCCCAGCCCGGGTAGGGCTACCGAGCGGGAACAATGTGTATAGTGGGGGGTGTTGAGAGCCACTGAACCAAACTGAAAAGGAGTCCTTGTGGCACCTTAGAGAATAAATTGGTTAGTCTCTAAGGTGCCACAAGGACTCCTTTTCTTTTTGCGAATACAGACTAACACGGCTGCTACTCTGAAACCTGAACCAGGCTGTAAACCCTGCGTATCATGGGAACCGCTTCAAGCCCCCGGGGGTGTGTGGCACCCCTAGTTCCAGCATCTGTGCTACTGAAGGTTTATGGTCCTGTTTCAGCTTTTGACATAGTCTGTCTTCTGCCACAAACTGGAAGCTCCCTCCCAGGCTGACTGTTGTGAGTACAGAGAGTGAGAGACAAGGTGACTGAGTTAAATCCATATTGCCAACTCCAAACGTTCAACAATCGTGGGTCAGGCTCACCAAAAATCATGAGATCATGTAAAAATACTAGATTTGGTGTTCTTTTTATTTGCCTTCTGCTTTTTGAGGCTTTAGCCTGCACTGGGGTCACATTTTGAGGCTTTCTCCATAGCCTGAAGGGCTAGAAACTTATTTTTTCTTTAAGAATGAAGGCTGAAATCATCACACAACCACTTGATTCCAGGAGCTGGGGCTTTAAGGAAAACAATCCTTCTGATGAGAGTCGTGACACAATTATGAGTTAGCAACACTGGTTCTTGGGCCAGCGTCTCTTGGTGAAAGAGACAAGCTTTTGAGTTTCACAGAGCTCTACTTTGGGTCTTAAGTACAAATAGTTCTCATGCTCAAATGGAATTCATAATTAGACACATATCCCCCCACACTGTAACTCTGGGGTGGCTTGGGAGATCCTTATGGGGAGGTTGAGATGTTGGGGAGCAGAGGGAAGAAGCTTGGGTTGTGTGACCACCTGGGCCTGTCTGCTGTGCTGTTGTCTGATCTCCCTCTCTGGTGTCTGCCTCACCCTAGTTTGAAGAAGACACTGAGGAAGCCGGAGGAGGCCCAGATGGTGGGCAGGGCAAGAGGAAAAGGCTGTTCTCCAAAGAGCGTGAGTCGACGTGTGTGTGTGTGTGTGTGTCCATGTCCAGGTCAGTAAGGACCCCCCATCCTAGGCTCTCTGAGAGTGGCATTTATGGCATACCAGGGTACTCTTCACTCTTCTGGGGATTATAGTCTGTTAAATGAGGATGTAGCTGTAAATTGAAATAAGCCAGTCAAGGTGACAGGCCCCCAGGATCTCTGTGGGAGTATTGTTGTATAACTTGTAATACAGCTCGGTGTAACTGTAAAGAAGGCAACAGGTTGTACTGCTGCCTAATTAGAGTCACAATTTAGATTGTGTAGTCCCTGCACCCATACCACAGGGAATATGATCCCTCAATATGTTCACTTTGGAGACAAGCACCTTACGTTAAGTTCTGGTAACTGATCTAGGATGCTGAAAATCATTGTCAGCTGAAAAATGAAGCCCTTTTAACTTGTTAGATTGCTTTCTGAACTACAAATCACTTTAATCACCATTATAGAAACTGTTCTTTGGAAGCACAGGAACAGCCACCCTAGATCAGACCCAGGTCCATCTAATCCAGTATCCTGATCCTAGAGTTTGTTGTCAAGCATAGTTCCGGTAGTACCACATGTACTGAATGTATTTCAAATGGTTGTTGCTAATATGGTTTCTGTTAACAGCCACATGGCATCTGCATGTCATTCTTACCACAATTCTATCATGTTTGGGTTGCACAGACTTGTAGATTTGCATTTGTTTGAAGAACTTGTTGCATTTGCTAAGTCTGCTGCATAGCTGGAACAAGGGAGCTCTTTCAGTCATACTATGTTTTCTGTTTCCCCAGTAAGATGTATGATGTATGGGTTTGGAGATGACCAGAATCCCTACACAGAATCGGTAGATATTCTTGAAGACCTGGTGATAGAGTTCATCACAGAGATGGTAGGTTATATTAAAAAATGTGCTTAATTTGTTTCTGGACTGTAATGACTAGAAAGAGCAGTCCATTTAAAAACAAATAACTCTTAGTTATGGACAGTGGTTAGGAAAGCCCTTTCTAAAAAAAATCAGTGGAAGGGAATGGTTTAGTTTTCTAAAGACTCTAAAAGTAGGCTTTTTTTATTTTTCACTAAAAAGACCTATAATTTTAAAAAAAATAAACTTGCATAAATTTAAACCATTAATAAATGTCTTGAACTAATCTAGTAACTGGCTGATTAATCATCTGATTTGCACCCCAGAAGTCACTAACCCTTCATCCTTCCAGGGTTGATGATCTCCTGCATTCAACAGTGTGTATAGCATTTTTAGATGATACTTTTAAAGGGAAAAGAAAAGTCCTGCATGCTCTGTGTGGGCATTGGCTCACATTTCTATTGTTGTAAGAGAAGATTTGCCTTGTTGCCCTGAGCCAGGGATTCCTGGATTCCATTTTTTTAACTGAGCTGTGTGTTTTCTTCTCCTGGGATACAGGAGTTTTATATACTGTACTTCCTAATTTCTTCTCACTACCTGCAACTCCCAGTACTCCTCTATCTCTACATTATTTTGCAAGTTAGGCCTGTCCTCCTGTGCACTTGTGGCTACTCTGATTTTGGTGTCATCAGCAAGTTAGATGACAATTCACTACACGCACACGCACTCAGTGAAGGCACAAAGCAGCTGTGCAGGGTGCAGACATAGGCTTGGCTGTGAATTTTATGTTATGTTTGTGACTTTTTTTTTATGACAAAGCACCTTACAATGTAGCACTTATATGTGAGTTGCCACGAAATAAGATTTCCAGATTTTATTTATTTGAGTTTTGGAGTGGGGTGCATATTGACTGGCACAATAGATCCTGGTCCATGAATCTTGCTCATAGCTGCTATGGTATTGCAAATAGTAAATAACTGGTAGGTAATGTTGCTGCTTAAAAGACTGATTTTTTTTTTTTTTTTTTTTTTTTTACTAGTGTGAAAGGTAGTTCATAGACCACCTAGAAAGGCTCTCCTGACCATAGTTTAGCTAGGATGGTGGCTTTCAATCTCTGGAACTATTGGTTTCCTCTTCAAAAGTGCAAAGCCTGGCTTGTTAGAACCAAAGTGTCAGTGTACCATCTAAAAAGTGTGTAAGGTAACTTACAAGAGGGAAAAGGAAGCATAACTTTCAGTGAAATCATTTACTACTTTTTTTTTAAACAGACACACAAGGCAATGTCAATTGGACGGCAGGGTCGTGTACAGGTTGAGGATATTGTCTTTTTGATCCGTAAAGACCCACGGAAGTTTGCTAGAGTAAAAGACCTGTTGACTATGAATGAAGAACTGAAACGAGCCAGGAAGGCTTTTGATGAAGCAAACTATGGATCTTGATGCTTTTGTGTTGTGCAGAGATGGTAAACGTTATGGCTACATGTTATCCCTATACTTTTTTTTTAAAAGCAATTCTTTTTTTCAATACTGAGAAACTAACCCCTACTGCTTTGAGTTTGTTTTTGTGGGGTTTTTGTGTGTGGGGGGTTTTGTTTTGTTTGGGGGTTTTTTTGGATGGATTTCAGTGCTGAAGTGTCTAAAGCAGCATTTACTGGTTAGAACTGCCAGATAAGCCTGTAAATGTATCTTAATATTTTGTATATTCTTTTTATGCTATTTTAAGAAAAGGCAAGGGAGTTCAAACTAGAAGTGCTCTAGAAGTTCTTCATGCTTGTTTGTCGCACCTCTTGTTTTGAGCTATGGCAGCCTGTCATGTACAAGATGACTGACTAGAAAGCTAAATGAGAAGAGATGCTTGGCGACTGTGCACAGTTCTCATTAGATTCATATATCCTTCACCTGATCCACCAAGTTGATTTCAAAGGAATAATTGAAAAATTAGTGTTTGAACATCATTATGTTTGGAGAGGTTTAAACAGTGTAGTTAGCCAAAGTATTGAAACTTCTACTTTTTGCACGTCTTCTCTTTATAAGGGGGTATTTATGAATAATAAAATGTTTTAACAGTTCACTCACTCCTCTTGCTTTGAGTCTGCGATGTTAAATATATTCAAGGCATGTGAGAATATTTCCACATAAGGAACAAGAATATTTGCACTAAAATGCTGCATGTCCAGTAGTCTTAGGCCCTCAATGGAGTTTTAATCTAAAATATGATTTTTATGGAAATGGCTTTGCTTTTTTTGTGTGCACGCTGCCAGATATTAGTGAGGATGCTGACTTTTTAGGATTTAGCTTCAGTTAGCTGTGACTCTCTAGGCTCACCTCCCCTAGATTTAACTGCACTCTAATAGTTCTTTCCACATAATGTAGTCTAGAAAGACAAAACTGGGTTTTCAGGCATTTATTAACCAAGAGAAGGAAGCAGCCAGGGATGAATAAACAGCAGGTTCCAGTTTCCTTCTGGCATAATAAAGCTTAATGATTCTGTTCAGTCAGAAATAATTTAATAGTTCTTTGTACTGGTGGAAGATGCAGCTGCTGTGGCATTTCACAGCTGGTTTAATGTTTGAAACATTACACTAGAGGGAGCCTTTCAAATCTAGGTTTAAATTCCACTACAGTTGACTTACCTTTCATCCTTAAGACACACATTATTCCGTATATTTTACTCTGCGTGGATCTCCTGCAGAAGGCCATAAACAGAAGTCCTGCCTGTTTGATAGGAACATTACAGATCCTATGGTGCTCCTTTTGAAACAGCAGACATTACCATATTTATCCCTGTAACCCATTGGTTCTCAACCTTTCCAGACTACTGTGCCCCTTTCAGGAGTCTGATTTGTCTTGTGGACAGCAAGTTTCACCTTACTTAAACTACTTGCTTACAAAATCAGATATAAAAATACAAAAGTGTCCCAGCACACTATTATTGAAAAATTGCTTTCTCACCATATAGTTATGAAATAAGTCAATTGGAATATCACTATTTACATTTCAGTGTAGTCTATAGAGCAGTACAAACAAGTCATTGTCTGTATGAAATTTTAGTTTGTACTGTTTTTGTTAGTGCTTCTTATGTAGCTTATTGTAAAACTAGGCAAATATCTCTAGATGAGTTTTTGTAGCCCCTCGAAGACCTCTGCATACCTCCAGGGGTATGCATAACTCTGGTTAGGAACCATTGCTCTAACCCACTGGTGACATCGTTTTGTGATTTGTGTAGTGATAGCTTGTAAGTGGTGTGGGATCTCCTAAAAGAAAGGTGTTAAGTGTGAATTATAGTCTACTACATGCCAAGAGAATTTCAGGGGGAAACCAATCAAGCCACTAAAATAGACAGCTTCTTCCAAGATTGGCCTGCTGTATTATGCTGCAGGACTACTCAAGCCTAGTGCCTGAACGTAGCATTTAACCTTGTAAATAACAGCCTAGAGCGGGGTGGCCAACCTGTGGCTTTTCAGAAGTTAATATGTGGCTCCTTGTATAGGCACCGACTCAGGGGCTGGAGCTACAGGTGCCAACTTTCCACTGTGCCAGGGGGGTGCTCACTGCTCAACCCTTGGCTCTGCCACAGGCCCTCGCTCATCCTCTTCCCCCTGCCCCCAGAGCCTCCTGCATGCTAAGAAACAGCTGATGGGGAGGTGCTGGGGGGGAAGAACTGATGAGGGGCTGCTGATGTATTATTGTGGCTCTTTGGCAATGTACATTGGTAAACTCTAGCTTCTTCTCAGGCTCAGATTGGCCACTCCTGCCTAGAGGACTTTTGTAGAAATTTTAACTTGGGGGGGGGGGGGGGCATTTTTATGCATGGGTAATGTGACTTAATTTGAATACTTAACACCAATGGGGATGGTGCTGTATAAAATGTAAATGTGTCTGTGCTGAAGTGAGGTAGGAGACTTATAGGATGAGGTAGCTTTGTTCTTCCATCTATTGTAAAGATTGGTTTTAAGAAGGAATAGCACCTAGATTATTTTGTGTATTATAAGGCTAGCAGATCCAGTTTTGGACCAGCACCCCATTGTAGTAGGTCCTGTATAATAGAGTATTTAATATACCCCCAACATTCTTCTAGGTGAAAACAGATCACTGGGGCATTGTGATAAATCCAAGATTTCAGTGGCATCCTGGTAACTGCTGTATCAGCTGCCCCCCCCCCCCTTACTCTGCTGTGATACTTACAGGAAACTGACCAGAGAAAGTATTTAAACAAAAAATTGCATCCTCCCCCCTCCTCTGGCACTTAAGGTTTGATCCTGGGAACACACATGTAACTATGAACAGTAGTCCCATTGGATTCAATAAGACTACTCCTGTACAGCAGTGATATAGAAGCAGGACCATAAACTAAGTTGTCCTCAGCATGGACCATGGCTCTGTATGTATTTGTACAGTGACTCCTCACTTAGTCATCCCCATTAACATTGTTTCATTGCTGATCAATGGGGGGACATGCTTGTTTAAAGTTGTGCAGTTCCCTTATAAGCTTCACAATCATCATTGCTGTGTAGAGTATTAAATTGTTTAAGACTTGTACTGTGTGTGTGTATATGTGTGTGTATGTATGTATGTGTGTATATATATATATATATATATATATAAAAATTTTTCCACCAAACAAAAAACTTCCCTAGAATAACCCCCATTTACATTAATTCTTTTGGAGAAATTGGATTCACTTAACATTCTTTCACTTAATCACATTTTTCAGGAACATAACTACAACATTAAGCAAGGAGTTATGGTACATACAAATAAATACAAAATACTTCAATGCTCATAGACTCATAGAATATCAGGGTTGGAAGGGACCTCAGGAGGTCATCTAGTCCAACCCCCTGCTCAAAGCAGGACCAATCCCCAACCAAATCATCCCAGCCAGGGCTTTGTCAAGCCAGGCCTTAAAAACCTCTAAGGATGGAGATTCCACCACCTCCCTAGGTAAATGGAACGTGATTGCCATTCACTTACCACAAGTGCAAATGGCATATTGTCCATGTTAGTGGCCAGTGAGATGCTCAACTGCCTGACGATAGCTGAGTTCTTTGTTCAAACTGCCATGAGTCTATCTGGGTTTCAAATTGCCACCGAGCAGTAGTGAAGTTAAGTATTTCATAACTGATTGATTGGTGCTATTATTCTTGCACCTTTCTCTGAAGCAGCTGGTGCTGGTCCCTGGTAGAAATAGGCTTTACTAGACTAAACAGACCACAGGTCAGCTCCTCATGTATTCTCCATCCTTATTTTCAGTTACTTGTATCTTTCCCAGAAAGTAGCCTTCTGAGCTGAAAGCCGCTTCTTAAGCTATGTCCAGCACTGAGTTATGGAATATTCTACTGAAAAGCTTAATTTGTACCTGCCTTTGGCAGTGTAATAACTCCATGGAAGTGGATTTGTGTCCTCTGATGAAGGCAGAACACTTATTTTTAATCATGCTACAGCTAGACTACTTCAGTGCATTATAGTTGGCTACTACCCTTAAAGTAGCCTCAGCTACATTGTGCGTAAGCTGAAACATCAGCTCACCTCTTCCTCCAGACTGAGTTGTTTTATGCACCTAATCAGCACTTCAAATAGGTAAGCATCTTTCAGAACTGGGGTTCTCAATGAAACCCTAACCCCTGTGACACTTATTTTACAGTGTACCTCCAGCCCTGACTACTAGACTTACTGTATGGATCGCTCTTACAGGTGGGGCTTAAACTTCACAGCACCAGCAGGAATGCATGCTCACTGTATGATCTACATTTCAGATCTGGCCAAGCACTGGAGTTTAGGTAGCTTAAAGCAGTGGCTGTCAACCTTTCCAGACTACTGTACCCCTTTCAGGAGTCTGATTTGTCTTGAGTACCCATAAGTTTCACCTCACTTAAACTACTTGTTTACAAAATCAGACAAAATACAAAAGAGGCACAGCACACTTACTGAAAAATTGATTCATTTTTATCATATAAAAAAATCAATTAGAATATAAATAGTGCTTACATTTCAGTGTGTAGTAAAGTTCTGTATAAAATTTTAGTTTGTACTGATTTTGCTAGTGCTTTTTATGCAGCCTGTTAAAACCTAGGCAAATATCTCGATGAGTTGATGTACCCCCTGGAAGACCGCTGTGTACTCCAAGGACATGCGTACTCCTGGCTCAAGGCAACACTGTAGGAGCCAGCTTATGTGCTCCCATATGCTTTAGGCATCAGAATGGCAAAGACTGCTGTCCTCCCTCTAGGATCATGACGATACAAAGACATTTTGGCTTCTGTACTAGCAGCAAATATTAAAGGGGTGACTGAACCTAGTCTTGGCTTGTTTGAACACCACAAATACTTAGAAAGTATTTTAAATCTTCACTCAGGGCAAGGGAGGGGTTCCTTTGATAGCCAGAAGCAGGTGGCCTGGCTCTTTCCACACGCTAGAGGAATCTTGTCCTCTAGCTGGTTTCTAACATGGTGTTTTATACTACATTCTGTGATTGCAGCACTTATAAAGACAGGTCTCATTGTCATGCAGTAGGACTAAAGAGAGGCATTGTGCTTTTCCTGATGAAGAGATGAAAAACGTATCAAATACACCACTGTTTCCTTAGCAAGGCCCTCTCACCCATGAAGATTTATTGGACTGTCCATCTGAGATATCTCTTCTAAAATACCATTTTGCAAAGAAACATTTAGTAAGACCATCTTCTGTAGTGCAGCCTCACTAGCCCCCACCACGCCGCCCCAATTATTGTGGGGAAATTAAGTATGTGGATTACAGAGACTAACACTTTAGAAGATGGGTTGGGGTCTCCTAAAGGAAACTATTAGAAACATTGTTAAAGGCAGTTATAAAAGCTAGACTGTGGAGTTCTAGAGCAGTAGTCCCCAAATTTTCATGGTTCATACACTGCTCTGTGCACCCCTCCCCCATGTGGCCAGGAGCAGGGCTGTAGCTCCTGGGGTGGGGGTGGGGGGTGGAGATAAACACAGGTAAGGGGGCCAAGGCTGGGGCTGCAGCTCGGTGCGGGGCTGGGAACAGAGCAGGGGCCAAGGCTTGAGGAGGGGCCAAAACTAGGGGTGAGACGGGTGTAGAGTTGAGGCTGCGCATGGGGTCAGAGCAGAGGGGTTGGAGTGGGGTTGGGTGGTGCTTCTTCCCCCACTCCCCATGGGGGCTGGCTTGGGCCCCACTGTGCCCCCCCCAATGTTCTTCCACACCCACCCTTGGGGGGGCATGTCCCACAGTTTGGGGACCTCTGTACTACAGTGACTCACCCACATATCACACCAGTGTTATACACCTATTGCTGCAAAAATGTCATCAATATCATTGTTCTCACTAGCCCCTTTCACTGTAGGTCCAGGGTTTCTTTCCAACGCCACAGATTCAGAGGTCCCCACTTTGTCTTGTTCTCTAACATGCTTGGTAGCACTACAGTCTCCTGCTTTTCTTAAGTGAAGTGAATACTCACACTGCTGAGCAGGAAAGAGGGACACAGCACCAGGCATACTGTCTTCAAAAAGGATGGAAGTGTTTTGTTGAACAAACTCTGGAGTCTTCTTTGAGACAGATTTTGACCTTCTAGACAGTTTGATCTTCCTTTGCTGCCAGGAACTTGCTCTGTGGTACTGCTTTGGCCAACGTGCCTTTTGCAAGCCAGAGAGAAGGTATTTGCAGATAGATGCTTTAACACAGCCCAGTTTTTTCTGCAAGCTTTAAGGTGAAGGGGGAAAAACAAAGCAATTCTTCAGTGAGAGGGGGAAAAAACAAAAGGGTTTCTGCTCTGGCAAAATTCAACCCTCCCAGCGTTGGGAGACTTGGACATTTCCCTTCTTCCCTCACAACTCAGAGGTATCGAAGCATCTTGGAAATCATAAGCCCAGGCTTGCAAAAAATCACCATCCCAGGTAGAAAGAATATTCGCCCACCCTTTCATCTTATTGCAGTGTAGAAAGTATTCATACACATTTATAAAAGCCTCACTGCAGATGAGTGAACAGAATAATGCACCTCCCCTCAAATGCATTTCTAGATCTGTGAACATTCCAAGGGCTTTTCTACACAGGAACTTGCAGTCGTTTCATTGAATTGATTTAATTAAAGCAACTGCACACTGGTGGACTCTAACTTTGGTTTAAGAATAGCTGATTTCTGTCATCTTAAGCCAAAAACCCCACTCATACCAGAACAGCAGTCGCCACTCAAGGTTTTGTACTAGCCTAGCTACATTAGTTTTAATTCAACACTTAGGTGATGCCAATACAATTTTCCCACATAGGTAAGACCTAAATAGTAGGATATATTGAATAACTGTAAAGTGGTGTCCCTGAAAACCGCAAATCCATGTTAAATTACACCTGCCTGCAGCCCTGAGCCTCCACATGCTGCAGCCGTTTGCTTTTCAAAAGTTTGGTTCCCAGAAAGAAAGCTTCTGACTTGAGCTTTTTGCTTTTGCAGCAGAGAACAGCCATTTTGAGTGCTTCAGACAGTTCTCTGAAAGAGCAGGCTTCTCTAAACCTCAACACAAGGGATTTGGCATGCTGGGATCTCGCTGCTTTTGCTTCAGAAAGTGTTAGTCTGAAGTCTACATCCTGAAATAAAGATGAAGGAAGAAATTAGTGTTTAAAAAAAAATCAGTGTCCAATTGATCCTCAACAGGAGAAAAGCTCAGATCCTTAGTGTTAAAGAAACATCATTTACTGCACCGAGGCGCAGTGGTCTGGTTGTTAAGAGCAAGGGACTTAAGTTCAGGAAACTGCAGTTCAATTCCCATCTCTAGCACCAACTGTGAAATGGAGACGGATACCCACATTTGTAAAGCACTCAGATCCGCAAGCAAAGGATAAACTACATCGTCTATGCAAAGCCTCCATGCCAGTCTGAGGAGCTAAGACAAGGTAAGCCAGGGAAAGAGCCCTGGAAGCCACTAGCTTCAAAGTACCAGGGACAGGCAACGCAGAGGGGAGAGAATATTTTCCATCACAAACATACAGAAAAAGCCTTTGGAGCCCTGATGTCCTCTTTAAGAGACACAACGTGTGTTAATTTAAGCCATACAAACCTTTTGGACTCTGGGTTTAAGTTGCCTACATAACGTCTTGATGTCAAATCCCAACTGCTCCCCTAGGGAGGGAGAGAAAGAAAAGATTGTCGCTTAAAAATGGGAAGAGTTAGTTCATGTTGGTAAGAGTCCTTTCCGTAACTGCAGTTTCACCCCAGCTCAGCTGTTCAGTCTGCTGCATAGCCATACAGGAGACATCGGGCCGTAAGCTGCTTACTAACAACTGGCTCACACCAGGGCTCAGCATTGCCAGCTGGCAATGCAAAGAGGGGCGAACAAAGGATCCAGATGTAAGATACATTTCAGCCACCTAGGAGCAAGGAACAAAATGGATGGCGAGATTCACAGAAAGCAACACAGAAAAATTAGGTGGATAAAGAAAGCCATCCATGCACTTTGATGCTTTTGGCTTCTGCCACCAGCCCTCCTGGAAGGGAGGTTTAGTGGTTAAAGCACAGAACTAGGAATCAGAGGATCTAGGTTCTGCTGTATGGGACTTGGCCAGTTTACTTAGCTTCACTGTCCCCTCATTTATAAAATGAGGAGGAGGAATGATAAGAATGAGCTGTCTACTATGTAGACCTACTGAGAGGCTTAAATTGTTCATCTTTGTAAAGGGTTTTGAGATCCTGTACTGTACCGCACCATGGAAGTGCAAAGCATTACTTAACACACTTCCCCCCGCACCAAAAGTCTTCACATATTTCCAGAAAAACAGTAACAAAATTGCAAAGCTTTACACTTCAAAAGAGGACGTGAAAGAGAAGCGTAGGCCAAAGCACACTTCTTACCACTCTTCTGTTAAGAGATCCCAGCATATACCTGGCACAGAGAAGCTTAAAATGAAGCATTTCATGCTGGGACCTGTCGTATCCCTGAGCCACAGGATTTACTCGATTTTATGCAAGTTAGGTAGAACCTAAGGGTTAGGGGCATGTTGCAAACATGGCCCTCCCCACCAACAATACTATAGCAGAACTCTTTACCTTTATTAGATCTCTTCACCAGAACCGGCTTCCCAATGTCAATAGGGCGCTGGATGCTCATCATCTTCTTGCTGCCCCTTGTGGGAGCTGCCAGGCCTCTCTCTTTACTGCACCTGGATGCTACTGCAGGCCCTGTGAACAGTCTGTTCAGCCATCCAGTTGCCTTTTTTGTTGCAAGTACTTTAGGTCTTTTCTTAATCTCCAAATAAAGGGGTCCCAGAAACTCAGTGATTTCAGAAGGGAAGGTAAACCCCTTAATATAAGGCATCTGCTGGGTCCTGGACACCTCCTGCAGCAACCCAGACAACACCCCATATAAAGAAATGAGGCTTTGTAATACACACCTATAAAGAATCCTGGGAAAATAAACACATGGGCATGAGCCAGCTGCAGACACAAGCTGTTTAACTTGTATTCACTAAGCAAGTACACTAATCCTGTACCTGCCTCTCCCTCCCCTTTTCTCCTAAAGAAGTCCCTTTCCTCTTCCCTCCCGCCCCCGACACTTCTGGGTCCTGACTTCATGCTCTCCAACCACCTTTCCTTGCATGTGTTTCGAAACTGGTTCTTCCCTACAAATAGCCTAACCTCCCAATGTAAACTGCTTCCTCAATGCTGATTTCTGGCCTAAGGGAGGGTTAGCAGTTTTGGTTGGACCTATTCCTGGAGGTTTTATCATGATATAATCTTTAACTCCTGGAGACTCCAGGACAATCCTGGAAGCTTGGCAACCCTAAGCATGGGGCAACAGGACAGGACTTGCTCCACTCTATAAGTCTCCATCCAATACCCACCCTCCAGAAACCACTTTTCTTCCCTAGCACTATATCTTGTGGATCTTCCATAAACCCTGGGAATTAGCAGGTTCCCAGGTAACATCCAGCCAAGCCCATTTAACGGGCATTCTTTCATGCACCAAAACATTTTGCATCAATTCAATACAGTTGGGCCTACTTATTTGATATGATACACTTTCCTTTTCAATGTCAACTGGAAAATTATTTTCCTGTTCCAAACGGCTCTTATACAATTTATTATACATGGAGCTATGCCATGCAAGAGAATCTACATTTTTTTTTCAGTCTAATTGCACACTTTGTACACGAAACAATGATGTGACGAGACTGGAACAATGATTTCACTGAAAGAATCAGGAGCATTGAGGACTGGCTCCATTCTATCAATTTTATTTTCAGCATGAGGCAGGTCAGATTGGTTACTGGAAAATCCCAGATGTTAAAAAATGTTGTGGCAAACTGACACCATGTAGTATAGATAGGTATATACAGGGTGAAATGAACTTGGCTAAAGAAAATATATGTTTTGCAGTTCATGTAAAGTGCAGGTCCTGTTAGCAGTTGTGGGAGAGCCTTGAAGGAAGAGGGCTAATTGGAAAAACTGGACCTGGAAGGTAACTGACAAGATAGGAGGGAAAGTCCTTAAAGACACCCTAGTTACCAAGAGTGGTTCAAACTGGTTTAATCAAAAAGAAATTTTCAGTCATGTAGGGTCTGATAACAAAGGTATAACAGGCTGAGTGTTCACTCTGAGTACCTGCCCTGTGCAGCTGGAACCAGCCAACATGGGTTTGAGCATCCCGGGTCTATTCCTGTTGTAAGTATCCACTCCATACTTATAACTGCATGTTATTATATGGGTGTGGTTATTGCTTAGGCATTTAAGACACATTTGGAGCAACTATAAATATCATTTCACCTTTGGATTTAATAAAGGAATTTATGGTTAAATTAGTGTCATGGTAATACCCTGTATTAATAATAAAAAGAAAAGGAGTACTTGTGGCACCTTAGAGACTAACCAATTTATTTGAGCATGAGCTTTCGTGAGCTACAGCTCACTTCATCGGTGAAGTGAGCTGTAGCTCACGAAAGCTCATGCTCAAATAAATTGGTTAGTCTCTAAGGTGCCACAAGTACTCCTTTTCTTTTTGCGAATACAGACTAACACGGCTGTTACTCTGAAACCTGTATTAATAATAATAATTCTAACCACCCTGATTGTGGTATAGTTAAGGTTAGAGAAATTTGCTAAGTGCCAAGTATGCACATTTCACATCCACTACAGCATCCTACAGGATATCCAGTAAGAGAACACAGCTTGTTTGTCGCACCTGAAACTGACAGGTCAAGAGAGAAGGAAGGTGGCACCGACTAGGACTACACCACCCTATTCTGGTGAGACAACTCACTAAGCAGAAAGGCCAGAGTACAGCCATGCCATCTGCTGGTGAAAGTACCCAAGGAAAAGAAGACAGATGAAAAACAGTAAAGATTAGTTTTCAAAATGTACAAACCATAATCTACTTAACAATCCTGAAACCACGGTGTTCAAGAGAATGTATTCTTCCAAACACAGATGCTTAACAGATAGGCTGGAAATTAAGCTGGTTAAGGTTAGACAACACTATAACAATGTACAATGGAACTCAGTGAGCAAAGAGACTTTCCTTAAAAAAAACCTCAAGCAGCAATAGCCTTGGCAATTGTTTAGGCTAGGGATACCCAAATGCAGGCTTACTAGGGGCTGCAATGGCAAATTTGCCAGCAGCATGAGTTTCACACCTAATAACACAAATACACGCATGCATCTTGAAGCTTCTTTAATAGAATTAAAAAAAAAAATTGCTTGGCTGAGTCTAGCAGCAGTTACGAGCCTACAGTAGATCCAGTTCTCACCATGAAGCTGAATGGGGGAGGGCTGCAAGTGATATTTAAGAAAATCATTCTGTAAAGAGAAAGGATACACAAATGCTTTGCAGCAACACTCCAGTAAACGCAGCAAGAGCTTACAGCCTCCCAAGATCTTCACCGCCACCACTTCTGTCACAGGCTGGCTGGGAACTAAGCACTCCCCTGCATTTTCAGATTTACTTTTCCTACATTGTCAGAAGGGTAAGGAGATGGTGGTTACACTTAGCATTTGTATTTTCTTCTGAAGTTTTTAGCAGCTTGGAGGTAATGCTTACTGAGGCCTGGTCTGCACTACAAAGTTAGGTGCCTTTGTGCATGTGTCTATTCTTAAATCCATCTCCCACCTATAAGCACCCTGTTATGGCAACACAGTAACACCCCCTCCCCAAGTGGCGCTGAGCCATGGTCGACGTACTGAGGTTGACGCAGCACAAGTGCGGACACTGTGTTACTTATGTTGACTGTAACAGTCCTCCAGCAGCTGTCCCACAATGCCTGACACAGACTGCTCTGGTCACAATTATGAACTCCACTGCCTAGGGATCACAGAGAGTGGAAGGCCCCCTCCCCTTTAAAGCCCCCTGATTGTCCCACTTGGTGAGCACACCTAGCAGCTCTCCATTGCTGTGTGCAGTTGCCCAGCTGGACATGACTGCTACACACTCCAGACATGCGCCAGCTCAGATTACATAGGAGATATTAGATCTCCTGGGCCTGTAGGGAGAAGAGGCTGTGCAGACACAGCTACAGACTAGCTGTAGAAATGTGGACATCTATGAGCAGATTGCACGGGGGGTGCAGAAGGGGTACGACATGGACCAGCAGCAGTGCCACATGAAAGCGAAGGCACTACATCAGGCATATCAGAAGGCCATGGAGGCCAACAGTCAATCCGGTGCCAAACTGTAGACATGCCACCTTTACAAAGAGCTGCATGCCATACTTGGCAGAGACCCCATCACCACAATGGATACCTCCAACGAGCCTGAGCCACAGGCCCCTGGCATGAACAGCAAGGATGAGGGACAAGTGACCAAGGACCCAGCTATGCTGAGCATCAGGACCTGTTTGAGATTCCACTGCAGTCCAGGCAGTTGAGCATGGGGAAGTCCGATGCAGAGGAAGGAACCCAGGTAAGTGTAACTGTATTTCCCATTACATTGATGTACTGAGCTGTGTCCTGTTAAGGTGGGGGCACCATATCGACTTTTCATTCGTTTACTCATACGAGACGAGGTAGCAGTAGAACAAAGAGAGGTAGCATCGTTATCTGCTTTTCATTGCCCTGTAGAGTTAGGCAAGGGGGCCATATAGAGCAATTTGTTTATACACAGGGATGGCCCTTGAATCCTCCTGACCGATCTCGAAGAAACTTTCATGGAGTTACTCCACAGTCCTCTCCCAAAGGTTTCTAGGAATGGCAGCCTTATTTCTTTCTCACACCACTCTGCGATAATTTTGGCAGGCACTATTGCAGTACACAGGTAGCAGCATAAAGGCCCGGGCAGCAGCTGTGCTCTCTGTTACCCTGAGAATTGAGATATCAGCTAAAATCACCACCCCCCTGCGTGGGAAATGGTGCCAGTATTCAGTGCTGTTGCCTTATACTCACAGTTTCATGCAACTGAGCAATTCCATCCTCATTTTCCTCACGCCCGGCGTGCCACGCTCACTGTGGCTGGTGCTGTGAGTGGCGCCCGGCACAAGCACACCAAAGCAGATGTGTCAATGAGCGTGTCTTGTTTAATTCTTTAGGGGAGCAAGGGATGGGAGTTCTGAACCTCAACTTTCGCTTTCCGTTGTGAATATACTGACAATGGTACCTCTGTGCATTTTATGTTGTTGCTGCCTTGAGGGGTTCCTGCTCCACATCCACTGAACATCTGAGTCAGATAAGGAGGAGAAAGAAGAGGACTTTGGGTGACATGTTCAATGAAATCCTGCAAGCCAGTGCTGTATCAGAGCTCAAGCACAGGGCCTGAAGGGTGAACACTGCAGACGGCCTGGAGAAGGAAAGAGCAGATAGGTCAAAGGCCCAGGAATCCCAGCAGGAAAAGGAGAGGAAGTTGCACTGGGATGTAATGGGGCTTCTCTGACAACAAACACAAATGCTGCAGATTCTTCTGGACCCATAGGTTCAAAAGTCCTGGGCTTGCCTCCCTTTGTAGTCCATGGAGAACTCCATTGCAGCACCTCCTTACACCCCCTCTAACATTCCACATGGCATTATGGGCCGCATCCCTACCCCTATCATTCCACCCCACAGAATATTAAGGGCAACCAGAGCATCACATACACTGACCTGTGAAAGCCACAGTTGCTGTATGTGTAGGTAAAGTGGACATGAACATTCCTTCCCCCTATTTAAGTTCTGTTCCATTAGTTTTTAATGTATTTGCTTTTAAATTGCAGGTTTTTCTTTGCACTTTTTGTTAATTAATAAAATTCTATTATTTCGAAAATAATTCATCTTTATTAGACCACAACATATGCTGTAGAGTGCCTAGCAGTTCTGAAAGTACCCCTTTGTTGTTGGTTTAACAACTCAGAGGATCAATGACCTACAGTGTAATAATCATAAATGTACAGCAAGCGCCACAAAATTAACAAGTACACCGACAGTGTGACATTCAGAGATATACACCAACCACCACACAATTCCTAACAGGCCCCAAACAGCAGGTCTAGGGAGAGCACAGCCTACCACAACACATTCCTGTGACTCACTGTTGATGTGCTCTATCAAAGCCTCCCTGAGCCATATAGCTCCACATTGAGCAATTCTACTAGCCCATGTGTCTGGTTGTTCAAACTCAGCAGACAGCCACTCTACCCCAGCAGCAAACTTGCCCTCTTTGCTTCACAGATATTATGCAGGTCACAGCAGACAGCTGTAACCGTTGGGATGGGTTTTTTTTCCCACTGAGATCCAATCTTGTAAGTGAGCAATACCAGCATCCCTTCAATCTACCAAAAACACATTTAACTGTCATTCTGCACCTACTGAGCAGATAGTTGAATCTCTCCTTGGTGCTCTTGAGGTGGCCGGTATACAGCTTCATAAGCCAGAGGAGTAAAGCGTAGGCTGCGTCTGCCAGGATCACTACTGGCATTTCAACATCACCAATGGTAATCTGCTGGTCGGGAAAGAAAGTGCCTGTTTGTGGCTTTCTGAACAGTCCTGTGTTCTTAAAGATGCAAGTGTCATGCACCGTCCCTGACCAGGCAACACCGATGTTGGTGAAGCATCCCTGGTGATCCACCGGTGCTCGCAAAATCATAGAAAAGTAGCCCTTTCTGTCGATGTGCTCTATGGCAAGGTACTCTGGTGACAAAATAGGGACATGCATGCTGTCTATTGCTCCACCGCAGTTTCGGAATCTCACCACTACAAATCCATCCACTATGCCCTACACGTTGCCGAGAATCACGGTCCAGTGTAGCATGAGACAATTAATGGCCCTGCATGCTTGCATGACAACAGCCCCTCCTGTGGATTTTCCAACTCCACAATGATTTCCCACTGACTGGTGGCAATTCAGCTTTGCAAATTTCCACAGTGCGATTGCCACTTGCTTCTCCACTGTAAGTGCAGCTCTCATTTTGTGTCCCTGTGCTGGAGGGATGGGGCGAGCTCAGCACACAGATCCAGGAAGGTGGCCTTTCACATCCAAAAGTTCTGCAGCCATTGCTCATCATCCCAAACTTGCATTACGGTAAGATCCCAACAGTCAGCACTCCTTTCTCAGGCCCAGAAGTGGCTCTTCACCTTCTGCAGCTGCTCTGTGAATGACACTAGCAACCTTGAATTGGTTCTCGCTATGTCCCACAGCAATCTGTCATCCAAGAAATCATCAAGTTCCTCGCTGATTCGGTTCTTCTTATGGCTCTGCAAATACTGGAGGATCATGCATCCGTCCTATGCTTGCAACACTTATGACAGTAGCACAGAGCTGTGCAGGCTCCATGCTTCTGTCGGAGATAGTGGACAGTGAAGATGGCTCTGCAGTTTCATGGGATTTTTTTTTTTTTTTTTAAAGACAAGAAAATTATGGGATATAGATGGCATTTTGTGATGGAGACAGTTACATACTGAAAAGTTGAGCCCTTGCTCCCAGACACCCCTGCACAACTCATTTCTGCCCCACCATGCATTGTCAAAACTTCCCAAGAGACAGTGAGCTGGACGGTGGCAGGTTGCACACTGGGATACGTACCCATGGTGCACTGCACTGTGCATCGACACAAATACTCCTGGTAAGTATGCACAGAGCCGATGCTAGGAGCCAAGTATGCACGTGCACAAGCAATATACTATCTGTGGCAGCTTTCTGCCAACATAACTTGTGTCGACCAAAGTTTGTAGTGTAGACATGGCCTAAGATACTGTATCACGTAGCAAGAGAATGGGTGGTAAGATATACAGTTTCATGCAACTTACTTGGGACACAACTCCGCCAAGTCTTGAATGGAGCCCGTCAAGTTCATCTGATTTAAACGCTTTAAGCATTGTTCTACCTGGAAAGAGAACAAATACCTTGGGTGGATATTTTCAGAAAAACAAGTTTTTTAGCCTAACAGTTGTCCATTAAATTACGCAACATCTCCCCTTCTCAGTCTGCCAGGGGCAGTAGGTGGACCTTCTGAGTCTTGTACATTGGTACATTCAAATATCCAAATAATGGTGGTGGGATCTCTCTATGACATTACTGTGACAGGAATTTACACTGGGACAAAGAGATTGTTGATTACTGCTGACTCCTGTAGGTTGTATGTTGCTATTTTGGGGATTTAATTAAGTTTTCAAAAATAAAAATGCAAATGACTTCAGAAGGAGGCAGTGTGTCAAGTGGATAGATAGGAAGTCAGAAAACCTGGGTTGTAACCTCAGTTGGGCTACAGCAATGAGCCGCATACTTATTATATTTAGCTAAAATACACCAAAAAATTTTTTTTTAATTGATATTCAGCAAATATATTCAACTTCACTTTTTAAAGCTGCTTTGAAAAACTCGGTTATTTCCCAAGGACAGTTTGCAGAAGTTGTATTTCAAAGGCAATTTGTGGATTATTTTCCCCCACCCATTGAACACAAATATTTGTATTTCTATTATTAATGAATTGTAAGAAGCATGAAATGGATAAAAACATCTAATTACATTTATTTAGGGTCTTAACTTGAACACAAAGGGTCTAAATATTGTTCTTACAGAAATAAATAGCAGAATTCTCATTGACTACAAAGGAGCAAGAATTGGTTCAAAACAAGTGGAACTTACAATGTCTTAAAGGCAAGCAAAGAGAGTTATGAAACTACCAAACCCCACACTTTTGGGATGAAAACAAGCCTGCCAAATTTCTTCCTCAAAAGAAATTTTGAGAAAATTGCAATGGACTAAAAACTGACATTTAGAAGACTCATTCCAACCATAATTATTTCATGAAGCTGCTTCTTGCTGACCTGTTTCAGAGACAAATAGGTTTTATGGTGAGACATTCTGTTGTGGAATGTATAAAGGATCGAATGTAAAACTTTTCCTTCTGCATCCACAGCTTTATTCTTTAGCAATGTGCTGACCTTGTAACATCCTTTAATAACAGCTGGAAGGCATCTCACTGAGGAAAAAATGGAGACATTAATTATTTATTCCATACATGATAAATCATATTAGGACAGCATAAATTACAACAATCCATGTCCCAAAGCACATGGGCCAAAGAAACATACTTCATAAAAGCTAGGAACTACCTGTCTTGTTTTCAAATACATTTGAACAAATACCAGTTTGCTACTCTTGCCTGCAATACATTCTTTAGTCCTTACTTATGATATATAACACATGGGAGTTCCATTAAAACAGAATTTTAAGTCATTTACTTCTCCCCACTTCTTCTGTTTTCCATTTCACTTAGCTTGGACAGTGCAACTTGTGTGTTCTAGTTTAGGCAGTATCACTAGAGCTAGTCCAATAGATTTGGATTTGTGTTCCTAAAACTGCAAGGGAATAGAAATAAAACTGCCAGGAAGTGAGCTGAGGGAGGGGGTTGGTTTTTTTAATCATGATCACTTCTAGTCAGGTTTTGTTCTGTATTTAAACCTCAAACCGTTAGAACTCTGGGACTAAAACTACTAGATCAGACCCTCTAAAAATCCATTCCCAGATCCGTGACAATCCCAGTCACACACATGCTTCACGCAGTGTGCGCCTAGCTGTGTTTTAGAGTCACAGATGATCTGAGAGTCAGGTACTGGTGCCTCAAGTTTGCAGACAGGAAGGGAAAGAGCTAACGGCCCTGTACGTATTGGGGGGAGGAAGAGGGTCGCCACATACCCTGGTGAGTTCTACTTTCCTCCTCCCCAAGGCTGCTTCCACTATAGCCCCCAACCCCAGCATCCTTCCAGTGCAGCCCCCCCGCCCCCAGCATCCCTCCCGTGCAGCCCCCCCGACCCCAGCATCCCTCCCGTGCAGCCCCCCCGACCCCAGCATCCCTCCCGTGCAGCCCCCCCCGACCCCGACCCCAGCATCCCTCCCGTGCAGCCCCCCCCGACCCCGACCCCAGCATCCCTCCCGTGCAGCCCCCCCCGACCCCGACCCCAGCATCCCTCCCGTACAGCCCACCCCGACCTCGACCCCAGCATCCTTCCCGTGCAGCCCCACGCACGCCCCTGCCAACTTCCCTCTCGGTCCCAGCGGACGGTGGTAGGTGCTTGTTCTTCCCAGGGCCCCCTCCCCAGCGCTGCCCTTTGGTCGGCTACCTGCGGGGTGTTGGGCCGGCAGGGCCACCGTAGCGCAGCTCGCCGGCCACGGCACACGCCACCGGTTCCACGCCGCGTCCCCCTGCCCAAGCGCCGCCATTTTGCCGGGGTGGGAAGAGGCGGGGACTCCGAGAGCGGCGATATGGGGGCGGGGCTACAAGAAAGGAGGCGGGGCGGGGCGGAACCAAATGGTCTGGGCGGGGGAAGCGCAGGCTCTCCTGGGCGGGGCCTGGTGCGAGGCTTCCCCCGCCCCCCCCCCGGGCTTCCTCGTGAGCGGCTGAGTCTCGTGGCGCCCCACTGGCCCCCGGGGTCCCTAGCGCGGGGGGCGGGTGAGGCCAGAGCCCCACGTGGGCCGGGTGCTGCCAGGGCCCCGCCTCCGCCCCGCCGGGGCAGCCTGGCCGCTGCTGGGCTTGTGCCTCAGGCCCCAGCTCCTGGAGGCAGGCGATGGGGGGAGAAGCTGAGCTGGCCCCCAGGGCAGGAGGTGTCCCGCCCTCCCGGCTGCAGAGCCCAGCTTGAGAGCGGGACCCCGGGGTAAGCCTTAAGGCTGTGAAGGCGAAGAACCCAGCAGGCATTAGTTTCTTTTTGAGCGCATGAGTTGTAAGCCAATATCATGATTTTTCAGGGGCCTGTAACTTGTGAGCTTTGAACGGCGAGGGCTGGCGGCGCTCCTGCCCCCGCTGAGATCACCCCAGTGGGCATCCACATGGCAGGGATCTGGGGCAGTGTGGCCAAGCCAGGTCACTGCCCCCTCATCACAACTCAAAGCAGCACCAGACGCTGCCAAAACAACAGATGCAAAACCTGCGGCTATATCATCGCTGTGTCGGCTACAATGATCGATGCTCCCCACAGTACACCTTTCAAGAGCCAGGGGTACCACGGGTGTCTATCACAGCATATGGTGTCCCTCATCCAGTAAACTAAATGCCCCATCAATAACTATGTGGGTGAAATGCGACTATCACTACACTGAACTCACACGGGGAAATGATAAAAGATAAAAAACTCCACATGGTCTGTCCATCACAGGCATCCAGACACCTTTCACCAAAGCGGTGTGAAACCTGGGGGCCCTGTCTCATCACTAATGGAGGGGTCGGGCTGGAATAAGCTATACTGATGAAGTCACAGGTTTGCCAAGGTACGCTGAGTCCATACTAGGAGTGTTTTACCAGTATAGCTATACCTTTAAAGCACTGTTAGTGTAAGTGTGCCCTTACTGTTAGGTGATCAGGAAGCATTAATGCTGAACAAAAGGAAAAGCCTTCCACCTGCAGCTTGCTAAGAAACTACCCCTTCCCCGTGGTGAGGATCTGGTCAGAGTGATCCATGTATCCATTACCTCCAGTTGGGTAATTGCAACTCACTGTTTCTGGGGCTGAAGGTGGATAAAATGCAAAAGCTCCAGCTTATATAGAATGTGGTTGCCCCATGGGACATGCCTCTGAAAACACATCACCTCCTTGCTGTCTACTGATCCAGAGGTCTCTTTCAGCATCATTAATTACCAGATGTCTCCTTACCATATTGTATAGTAGATTATTACCACCCCCACCAATGATGATTTTGTATTTTTCCATGCTGAATCTGATTTGTTGAGCCCAGGAGCCACGTTTGTTCTAATTACAAACCTGTTGAAGTCAATGGAGTTACGCCAGACATTAATTTTTTCATGCTTATAATCTTTCAAGGTCCCTTTTAATTTTTTCTCAGTCTTCATTCACTGGTGCTTGTATAAATAGAGAGTAGATGATGAAAATAATAGTGTCCCTTTAAGGAGCTGTAGCCTAAAGTTGCTCTAAATGGTCCCACCTGAAGAAGAGACAAGGCAGAATGGATAAAAGACGGCCAGAATTGCCTATGGCTGTCTGAGGAGTGGTTGTAGAACATCCCAGAACAAAACAAGCACATGGGGAGTAGTGAAAGTAAAAAAGTAGATTGTTCAAGCTGTGAATGGAGGAATATCACTAAGGTCTCTTTGGGAGAGTTTCTGAGATGCTGTGACCAGCCAATAAGTGAGGAGCAAGCCTGGGCCCTTTGCTTTCAATGTTGCCATAAAATGAAGCAAAAGTTGGCTCAGGGCCCCTACCCTGTGGTGATTAAAGGTCTGGGAAGCATCCTTATCCATTCTGATGGTGCTGTTTCCTTCATGGTGCATCCTAAGCCTGGTAAGAACAAAGGCACTGGTGGATGGGGCTCTTAAACAAAAGTCTTCACCCTCTGATAATGCTGTGGGTTTCTTTATTGTGCCTATGAGAATGTACAGCCATGTGATTCTGTCTTTGAAATGCTTTCTGTGGTGAATCCCATGAATCAATCTACAAATAAAAAACTAACTTGTAGTATTTCCTGAACTAAATGTCTATGCTCCTAATGTGAAAGGCTGTATTCTCCATAGCAATTAGAGTATCTACAGAGAATGGAGAAGCATACCAGTAGTATTTCTAAAAAAGAATGAGGAGTACTTGTGGCACCTTAGAGACTAACACATTTATTTGAGCATAAGCTTTTGTGAGCTACATCTCACTTCATCGGTTGCATCCGTTAGTCTCTAAGGTGCCATAAGTACTCCTTTTTGCGAATACAGACTAACATGGCTGCTACTCTGTAACCAGTAGTATTTCTAATGGTTAGAGTATCTGACTAGGAGTCAAAGTTTTTGGGTTCTAGTTCTGTATCTACTGCTCTTCACCACCTATTATATGGGGATGAAATACTTTTTTTTTTCTAGTGTACAGGGATGTTTTGAAACTTAATTACAGTTTGTAAAGTATTTTTGGCCAGAAAGTGCTACAGAAGTTCAATGTAGGACTATTCCTTCTCTTCTCTCTCCCCCCCCCCCCCCCCATTATCTTTGATTATTGAATCACTTGTTTTGTGGGATATTTGTACAAATGCTTGAGACAAGGGGCTCTGGTTTGGAAATTGATTGTCTTCACCTACATGGGTGCACACACCCCCAACATATTTATGTTTTAATCTGAAGCTTTGGTGACCTGATAGCTGCTTAGTCATATTGATGTACTTCCTAGCCTGCTTGCTTTCTGCTGTTAGACTTTCTCTGGAAGTAGCAATTGTGCTGGTATGTGTTTGTCAGCATAAGCTGTGGTGGTGAGGGAAGAGGGACAAGTGGCTGATAAAGACTTGAAGTTCATTTTGTGGCAGCATTCAGAGCAAAGCACCTCTCCCACATTCCTTTTTGCTGAAACCTCTCTAAGGATTCTGTGGCTGTTGCTAGATCTTGTATTCTGGAGTGGACAATAAATATGCCTTCCTTTACCAAAGGTCAAACGGTGCAAAGACGGAGCTATATTTAGGCATGTTCTCTTCCTAGCACACCGCCACCACCACCACAGAGACTACTGGATGCAGAAGGAAAGGAGAATTATTCTTTCTTTGGGGTAACAAACATCCACTAACAGATCACCACCACCATGCGTTGCTCGAGATGGAAGATGCGCCAGGCACCTTCTCTAGTGACCCTTAAATAGTCATATTCGGTTTACCTCCTCTGGAAAGGGGAGGATTGATGTGATCCAAGGCTTCTGGAGGTCTCCACTGTGACACTGTACCCAATATTCTTCATAGTGATATTATGTATGATTAAGCATAATGCATTTTATGCAAGATGAGTCAAGTGAGGTGTCATTGGAAAAGTTATGATTTGCTGAATATGATTATCCTATTGATATGCATTTATCATTTTCTTATCTAAAGTTATGAATATTGACTATTTATATCAAATGTAGTTACACCTGGGTGATGCCCACTAGGCAAGATAGTCTAGATAGCTGGCTGGGAAGGACCTATTCAGGGTAATGAGCCCTTAGGGAAAACACTAGGCCTTAGGAGAAGCTTACCTCCCACCTGGTGAGCCTTCCTGAGAATGCTCCACACAGTCTGTAAGTAATGGTTGCTATGACTCCACAAGGTCATGAGACCAGGCCACATTTCTGGACTCCATCTTGGGATCATAGAATATCAGGGTTGGAAGAGACCTCAGGAGGTCATCTAGTCCAATCCTCTGCTCAAAGCAGGACCAACTGACCTTAATATCTATGAAAATCATCCCAGCTGAGGCTTTGTCAAGCCAGGCCTTGTCAGTGTTTTTCCCCAAACTGAGTTTTGGGTCAAAGGGTTCCCAACATATACTAAAGCTATAGAAGGAAGGGAGTGACATCAGTGGTTCTTCATTCCCCATGCAAGAAGACTCCTGAGAACACCTGAGGAACAAAGACTGAACTGGGGGAAGTGCTGGACCCAGGCTAAAGGGATTTCTAGCCTGTGTATGAAAGACTTGAGGATTCCAAGCTGCAAAGCAAGTGTAGTTTGTGCCTTAAGAATCTGAAGCCTGCTTGTATTATCTCTTAGGGTGAGAAACTGCTATTCATATCCAATCTGTTTAGTATATTAAGTTTAGTTTGTGTGTTTTGTTTATTAGGTAATCTGCTTTGATCTGTTTGCTAGATTTTAAGTGATATCTATTGTAGTTTAATAAACTTGTTTTTGCTTTATCTAAACCACTGAGTTGGAGTAAAGTACTTGGGAATCTTAGCTCAGAGAGGCTGTTGCATATTCCTCTCCACATAGAGGGGGAGATGAACTGGATAATAAATTCATACTGGTTGGTGTTTGGACCAGGGCAGGACTGGACCACTCTGGGGTCTTAGGCTGAAAAGCTGGGAGTTATTTTGGCTGTAGCCTTTCTACTGTTGCTTCATGCTGTGGCTGGTCAGAGAACTTGCATGTAACTTCAGCTGGGTGTGTCCCTACCTGGGTGAATGCTGTGGAAGTGTAGGATCAGGAGTGGGTCTGCAGCTTGTCATATCAGCACAGTGTGAGAGGTCAGAGGGCTCAGTGGTATCCCAGTCAAATCCACCGCCAGCAAGAAACCAAACGCCGACTCCAATTGCCCTCTCTAGTATGGACTTAAGTCTGTAGGGATTGGTAAACTGCTTTATCTTTTTTTCACTTGTTTTCCTTTCAGATGTTAATGAGACTCAACAACTGGAGGAGCAGGTAAGACTCTGGAGTTGAGAGATGACATTCAAGAGCCTGTGATCTTTAGTCTGGCAAATGCACAGATATAAGCCTGCATTGATAAAAGGACTAGCTAAAGGAATCTCGGCAGTCTTGCTCTTCAGTGGTGCAGCAGGTTCATAAGATTCCATGGTCATGGCACTCATGCTATCCCAGTGGCTTGCCTAGGGTGTTGTCTCCTGCATGGGAGTGGAAATCTAGGTGAAGTTCCAGGCTAAATTAAAAAATGACCCAAATTGACTAGGCATAAGATAGACACTGAAGGGGTGGCGGAGGTTGGGTTGTGGCAGGAAATGCTGTCAACGGTGGGTCCGAGATGAAGCAGGCTGCTTTCCCTGCTGCCACAGCTCACTTAAACAATGTTATCTAACTGTATTTGGGTGTTACAACTGAATTAGGCCCCAGTCTCTCATCCCCAGTTGATCCATGGAGCATCTCAGTAGCCGCTTGAATGACAGCAGTAGGATTATGTTGTGTCCAAAGAGGTAGATGGCCTTGAATGTGGGAAAAGGTGCTGGCATGGTTGGGAGGGATAGAAATGTTGGGGTTCCATTTGGGCACTTTATCTCCACAATACCAAATTACTTCAGCATTAATCTGAAAAACCATTTCCTTGGCTTCTGTAGTTGACAGAGTGTCTGGGAATGGTGATCTATAAAGCCCTGGATTGGGGGATTGACAACCATCTGGAGCGAGAGCTGAGTGAATCACTGGAGAAGCTGATCTCCCTCCTCCTGAAATTAGACACTGATGCAACAAAACCAGCCATCACTTTCCAGGATGTCCTCAAGGTTCCCCCCCCCCTTCTTATTTTTACTATACGACCATGTCAAATTCTCTAATGTATCTACACTTACCATACTACCTAGTTGTTCCAGTGTATTCTGGGAAAATCTGGTCTTGGCCCCACCAGCGCATGTGAGCTGGTGCACTCCAGAAGATCCTGCTGTGCAGAGATGGGAAGAAGGGGCAAACTAGTTTCACATTGGTCAGGCTACGTACACATGGCCCACACTGTTTGCAGGAAACCTCATGCCATCTTAGGCCACTGGCAAGGACCCCACACAGTTAGGTGTCATAGCTACTAATTGCAGTGAGGATGGGAAAATACACCATGTGTAATGTCTTAACGACTTACAAACTCAATTAATATCTGTAGCATGGCTAGGCCCTTAAACTCTGGTTCTCCTATGGCTGTCTCCTGGTGCAAGTACCTACCTTGAACTTATGCTCCCTGCAGGCATATTTCTATGAGGTTGTTTGATTCCTACTTCCCTCTCCTTTGCCTGATTTTCCAAGTCACCTGCAGAGATTCAGCTTATTTGGATGGGGTCTAGATAAGCCCCAGGTGGTAAAAAGAAAGTTATGGGCACATCCGTAAGCAAGCATGGTATTAATGCACCTGTCCTGCCTTCAGGAGAGATTCTTGCCGATAAGAGGAGAATCAGTGCTTGCAGCATTCCGTCTACCTAAAACTATTCTTGGCCTGGCAACTGAATGTAAGTGCAGGCAGTCAGGAGAGACTAGTGCAGTGTCAGAAAGTGGACCCTCCCGAGCAACCTTTTCCCATATCCCAAGGGATAATGGGACCCTCTACTCAAAAGCAGCACTGAAGCTAGATGAAGCATTTCCTTTAATCTTAATTAGCCTCTTTTCAGGCCTCTGGTCTCTAGCAGGCAAGACTCTTATGATATAGCTTTGCAAACCCACCTCTAGGCTAGACTAGCCTTTTTACTAGAAGCCCTCCCCATATGGGCAGGTATTTTTGTATCAGTAGAACTTGGGCAGCATGCGGGCACTAAGAAAAACTTTATCCAAAGCAACACATGGTCTCTGGTCAGTGCTCTAGCTTCAAAGCACTGTCCAGACACTAAGCCTCACCACCCCTCTTTCATTTTACATATGGGGAAACTGAGGCACATAAAACCTGATTTGTCCAAGGCCTTATACAAGGTTTCTGAAAGACCTGGGGTTTGAATGCTAATGATTCCTACTTTGTGCTCAGTCCATTAGACTGTTCTCAACGAAGCTTTCTCGCTGCCGGTCAACTGGCTGGTGTGTTCAATGCACAAGCAGCCATAATTTCAGTCTGCCAGGCTTATTTTTAGATTTAAGGAAAACCAAGAATAAAAACAAGTCTTCATGAGAGTACACAGTGGCTTCCTCTAACGTGCTGTCTCTGCCATGTCTCAGAAAAGGGCAGCCTCATCAGAAGACAGTGTTTAAAATTTCCAGTATATAAAAGAGGATAAATTGCATAGCTCCCTACATCATAGTTGGCACAAAATTGAGCTTTCCCTTTCTCTAGTCCTTTTCCCTTTGCCCTTCCAGCAGAAGGGAAGGCTCTTCTGAGCTATAACATGCAAGGGACACAAGAAAAGGTGATCCTAATCTCAGAACCTGAGTAAACTGGAAACTGAGAGATGCAACCTGCCCCTGTCCCCAGATCCTTTATTTCAAGGAGGACTTTTCTCCAACCATCAGTGCTGAGTATATGGCTGAATTTCCTTTCAGATCTGTGAGGAGCATTTGCCCAGGCCCTCTGAGGCTGCCAGCTATTACAGAACAGTCTGCAGGGCTCTCTTTGCTGAGTACATAGATCTTCAGAAACTAATGCTCACCCTACAGAGCTCCAAAGAGGTATTTTGGCACCATCATTAAGCTGTCTTTCTTCCTACCCCACGCACTTAATTCCAGGCTAATCCTCTTGCCTTTTCCCCAAGCAGAAGGTTATTAAGCTAAAGTTCTATTCCCTGCATGTGAAAGGGGTGGGCTTTCTCCCAAGAGCCAGAATACATTAATCTCGTGGATTTGTCTTCCACGTTGTTTTTTCAACTGTTGAAGTTGGCAGTACTGTGACTGGGGCTGGACGGACAGGAATGGTCTAGGAATGACTGGAACAGTACAGACTAATCAGCTCACATCTTCATTTGACAGAGTCTACGAAGAATGGATATGGAGGACTTGCTGGAAAATGACACTCAGAAGGAGAAGGAGAATTACTGGGTAAGGATTTAGAATTCTTGGTGTTTTTTTATACTCCCTCTGTGAGGCCTTCCAGTGACTTCCCAGCTTAAAACAAATAGAGATAAACATAACCAGTTAAAACCCTCTAAATACCAAGTGACACGTTATACTAAATTCTAGCTCTCTCTGGGAATTGCTATCCACACCAAGAGCAGGTCTCTTCTCTTTGGTCTTGTCTACACTGCCAACTTTGGGGAGATCTCCTACTGTAGATCAGCCAGGGACATTCTAGCCACCATGTCACATAGACCTGCTGTGAGCAGGTCTAGATGTCAGGATAGTTGAGGGACATTGGCTTCAACTGTTAGCACCTGTTCAGCTCCATCAGTGCTAAAGCAATGGTGGGAGATTCCCAGAAAAAGCTCATTATAGATATAGCTTCCATATTCTTCTCTCTCCGACCCCCCCTTCCTCTCCATCCCCTCTAGTCTTATCCCTCTAGTTGGTAAACTCCAGGATTGCTGGGGCAGGGACAATGACTTGTTCTGTTCTGTCCAGGCCAGTGAATTCAGTGCTCAACCAAAAGTAAACAGCTCTTCTGATTGGAGCCTTGCCAGGGTAAACCAATGCACTGGAGTCTGCTAAGAGACAGGAACAGCAACCCCCAAGAGACCTGCTCTTTGTCTAAATAGTGTTCACTTTGAAACATAACAAACCATTCATATGAAAATGTTTGTGAAGTTTGTGTTTAGGCATATTTTCAATTTTGTCATGTATTAAAATAAACTAGCAAGTTAACTCTCACTCCCCAGACCACTAAATCAACCTCATAGCTTATTCAGGGAAGACCCAAGCAAATGCATGGGCCTTTGCAGTATGGCCTGAAAGCCCAAGAGACTCCGCTGCACTTAATTAAGAAAAGTGCTGTTTCAAAAGCAAGAGCCCCATTGCCAATCCTCTGCCTCTAGTCTCCCAGATTCAAGCCCCCAAAGAGCCAGTTGCTTACACCATCCTGACAGGTAGCCAGGGCCCACGTTGAGCAGGGCTTCATAGATTCATGTCAACCCCTTGAATGGTATCTGGTAGCTAAAGCAGTCTATGGAGCACAGGATTATACACTTAATATGCTGAATATCACCATTAGGCAGACCCCTCCTTAGGCACATCTGGTGCAGAGCTGTGCTGTCGTAGCTATATACGTATGTTGGAGTATCTAAGGCACCGATCATCTTGACCTCAATGCTTAGATGCCTCTTTGGAATATAACTGTTGCCCCAGCCTTTAAGTGTGAGCCCCCTGACAAATGGCTGAAGTGGGTGGAGCATGTGCATAGCTCCACCCCCGTTTGCATTAATGAGGCTAATGCTGTTAGCTCTTCCTCTGCATGTTGCCCTTTAGCAGGCTAGCTTGTGGCACGGTGTCCTCGGGGAGCTGCAGAATGGTGTGAGGCTGCGCAAGGCCATGGAGCGACCCCGACGTAGCGTTCCTCCCAAGGAATACACCCGCTCTCCCTATGAGCTCTTGACAGAGGACATCCGATGCAAGAGGTACACCCTCCGCAAGGTGAAGGTGAGCAATGGTTCTCAACATGCTTAGTTTGGCATCTGCTACTCTAGCTACCTGGCATCTGACATCTGTTTGATTAAACCCAACCTGTGTCCTCGGAATAACTTCCAGGCTCCAAGGGTGAATGAGAATTCATGAGCTCCACTTGTGCATATAATGGCCACCACATTCACCCACCAACTCACTTCATTTCCAAGAACTAAACTTAGCGCTGTGTAAACCATTCTAGGCTACCTTGTCTGAAGCCACTTCATAAAACTGTCTCTTGCTCGCTACCTTTCCCAGCTCTGGAATCACTGATCTGTCTCTCCACAGGCTCTCCAGGGTGCGTCCTACCTGATCTTCTTGGCAGTATGCCATTCAGAAATGGAGGACTCTTACATGAAATGTATCCAAAGGGAAGCTTACTAGTGGTCTGCCTTAAGCAGAGGGCCTTAAGCAGCACTCACTGACTTGAATGGGGGTTTGGGCAAAATAAGGAAAGCTGAACAAGTTCCCAGCAAGTCCTGTTGTGCTGGCTGAAGTGTTAGTGGGCTCCAAAGCTGCTGATGTGCCCAGAGACGACAATGGAGTTCCTCTAAAGGACTGCAGCATCACCACTCACTTGTCACTGCTTGAGCTAGGTCAGTTTTAAAAGCTGGCATGAGGTTGTGCAGTGTTGCGATGTCTTGCAAGCCAACTCTTTGGCACGAGATGAGAGTTACAAAATAAAAATCTTGCCTAGCACGCTAAACGCCAGTTCTTCAGCTGCTTATTGTATGCCCCCCTAAGGTGAGGGGGAATACCATACCTGGCTCAGCCAAGGCTGAAGAGCTTCACTTTGAAAATCCTCCCCTCGCCCTCCTTCACCAGCTGTCAAACACCAGCCCCTGGACTGTGGTGGTGTCCTTCCAATTGGGCTGAGAAACTGTACTTGAAGCCTGAGTCTGAACGCCGCTAGTAGGGCATACACCATTCACAAGGTGCTTAGATACTCTGGTGATCAGGGGAGAGCAGAGGAAGTACCTTAGAGTAGGCTATATGTAACAGCAACAGACTCCAGTTGTCAGTGGGTGGGATCGAACCTGGGACCTCTGGAGCTTAGTGCATGAGCCTCCACCACATGAGCTGGCTGTTAACTAAGGCTGTAGAGCAGACTTATTGGTCTTTTTATCTCTAAGTGGTCTTGGTGCCACTAGATAAGACTGAACACCACACTCAGGAGGTGAGTGGGTTACGTACACATAGAGGAATAGTGACAGATAGGAGGTGGTATATCACTAGCTGTTATATGTTATGAGGCATAAATTGCAGGTGCACTCAAACCTAAGGCAGCAGCAGAATGAACTGGGTCTTCAATTGTGGTCCATGGATCATTAGTGTCACACATACATCACTGTAACAAAAGCATTTATCAAGCAGTTGTACATGTACCTCCTGCTAGCTACAGTGCAGTCCTTGATCAAAACAGCCTCTGGAAACCACAAGTGAGTCATCAAAATTCAAATGAGCCCCTCTGCACCTTCAGTGCTGCTTTGCATCAGTCTGTATCAAACCAGGGTCAAGTTTGCAAGCACAAATGAGAGGAACAGGCAACACAAGAGGATAAATGGCAAACTGACCTGGAGACCCAGTGCTAGTATCTTCCCCTCACTCTCTGCATTCCCCAGTGCTTTCCTAAAGAGCAGGGCATTAGAGCGAACAGCACAGGTACAAAATACGGCTAGCCAACAAACGCAGCTTCACCCGCTAGACTAAATGGAGTCTGGTTTCACTTTCTCAAAATACTGTCCTCTTGTGACAGCCCTACGCTTGCTGCAGGAGGGGTTGCAGAAGAGGTGCCCATGTGATATAATCTGTTTTAGTGTTCTCCAATGAGAACTTGAGAAACAAACTTGTATGTGTCTGCTAGCTACTTCTGTTACAGTTAACCTGTTTAGGAGCTTCTTAAACTACAGGGGGGTGCTATTCGTGCTTTACTGGGTGGGGAAGTTCTGCTAAGCTCTAATGCATGAAGTCCCCTCTCTGTGTGACCATGGTCTGGATATGTTGTAATTTTGGAGTTGGAGTATGTTGAGGTTTCTTAGAGCCTTGAAACTCCTTATGCTACTTCTATGCATGATCTTTTCATGGGCTGCAGGAATTTTGTAAGCCTTATGCACATACCTAAGTGCTCTACCCAGCTCCCAGTAGATAGTCATGTGCTATTTCTTCACAGGCTTTTCTCCTTGCAACAACATCTTACAATCCTATTGCCCTTTTTACCCTTCACTCCCAAGAAGTGTCTTATAATAGGACTCTTGTTTAATCTCTTGCCTATAAAGATTCTCTTGAGTTAGAGGCACACTTGTGAAATGCCATGAGTGGCTATGTAAGGTCGTGAAACTGTATTTCCTAGTTCATCCTCCATTTCTGGGGAAGGAGGCTTTTCAAGAAAAAATGAACTTTCATCACTTCAGTGTCCTTTTGCTCTTTCAGATCAACAGTGAGCAAAACTGCAAGAGCTCTGAAGGCAACACAGGTCCTTCACAGCCTCCTTTAAAGCCAATAAGTGACTTGTTTAGTTGTGATGGCATGAACAGAAGGATCCCTGAACTGGCTGAAGCAACACTGACCCATCCCATTCCCAAGTCCAGCAAGGTAGCTGGAATGTTAGACCATCCCTTTTTTATATATAGGCCAAATTAAAAGACCCCCTGTGTTACAGGGGGAAGGGAAGATGACTCAGATCTTCAACCTTTTCTCCCCTAGTCATTTCTAACTAATGCAGCTGCTTCTCTTCCTTTTTGCCTCCTAAAATGTTTCTGAACAGTCTTGGTCAAGCTATGGTTCACTTACTATAGCTTCTACTTTGAGTTGGTCCATGGAAATGTTCTCCATTGATTAGCAAAACACTCTATTTTTCCTATAGATTGGAATTTGTGTGGAAAGTGCACAGGTTACAAATGGTGAGAGCGCTGGGGATACAGAATTTCTGGCTGGGTGTGGAGACTGACTTGTGAAACAGTGCACTTCTCAGAAAGGGCATGTCTATATTGCTCTGGGATCTTCATTTTATCCAGTGGCTTTTCATAGCTCTCTACTTCATGTTGCAGGCCTCAGAGAGGAAGCTGAAAGAGAACTCCCCCAAAGAACCCAGTCTGCACGACCTGCTCATGACCGAAATAAAACAGACACACAAGCTTCGACCGTCTTCCACAGAGACAAATGGGAGCAGGCACAAAGGTACCTACTGGTACTGCTGAGCATCCACTAGTAGTAGGCATATGTGTGATGTATGAGTTAGTCATGGGTCAAGTAAGGGATGCTAAGGCACTCGGATCAATTTTCAGAGGCACCAGCATTGCTACTTTTCAGACATAGAATCATAACGTTGTAGGACTGGAAGGGCTCTTGAGAGGTCATCTAATCCAGTCCCCTTCATCTCTGGTTTATGTCACCTGCTAGGGCCCATGTGCCTGGGCTGGAGTCTCACCCCATCTTTCTTGTAAGAGGTGAAAAAGGCTCTACTCCTGTGAGACTAAAAGGAGGCAAAGGGTTGCTGAGCCATCACCGCCTCAGAGGTCCAGTGTGAGACTTATGGAGTCTGTCGTCAGTGTCTTGCTCACTTAGGTTGCAGTTCTTGGTTTGGTTTTGTTTTTTCCAGATACCTTTGTGATGCCAATGTTTTCTTTGAATTCCCTGTGTGGCAATATCTTATCTGTCCAAAATGCCAGTACGGGGCTTACAATTCACAAAGTTAAAAAACAGCTGCTGATCCCTGACTTGCTGGTCCCAGAATTTCAGGTAAGTCCTTTTAAATGAAATCTTGCTATTATAGAGGCTGAAATGGCCAATATATTTTGGCCACCCTGGAACTTCAGGTTCAAAGCCCAGCATGGGCAACTTGGCCCTTCACTCTTCTAGGGTAAATAAATTGGAGTACCAATCAGTTGATATAAGTCCTATCTACCCTCCGGAAATCCAAGCCCTGTGTAAAAATGGATCATTTGTGTAGTATGGATGGAGGCTTTAAAACTGAGGTTCTCAGTACACATTCCATGACTCTTTTCATAAGAGTTGGAATCTGTGAAGCCAATGTTAGCCAAAATGTCTTCTGCTCCCCTTCCCTTTATCACTGATCTACACTCCAGAGATGTCTGCATTTCACGTGTTATGGGATATAGTGGAGATATACTACTCACTGCAAGTTAATCATTCAACCTTCTCTGCTTGTGGAATATCTGAGCAAACAGTTTAATTCAATAAATTAGAATGATCATAATCTTAAAAAATAACCCTATGAGTTGATCATGAACAGTTCTGAGTACTTGGTGTCTGAAATTCAAGCTGTGTTTAATCAGTCACATTTCTTTGTTTTCTGTTCCCTAATGCAGTCACTTTTTTTCTTCTGGCACAAATACTCCCGCACATAAACTGGACATTTTCCTACATGCACTTTTGTCAGTGAAATGCTTTCCTTTGACTTAAGCAATTGCAAATGTGAATGAATATTTGCATAAAATATCTAGCTGTATTTGCACAGCTCCCGTGTATAGTTGGTAGAAACTTGTGATCATTCTGATGACAATGTCTCATATAGCTCCATTGATTCTGAATCCTATTGGTGTATCTCTAGTGGTAAGGCTTGTACAAATGCTCTTGGCTAGCAGGATTGCAGCAGCACAAGCTAACAATTCAGGATTTTAAAACAAAATCCAGTTATTAAGGTTTCCTGTATTCTAAGAATCTCTTAAGCAGTTTCTATTATAGGGTCTTGAACTTCCACTAGTTTAGATTAGAGAGAGGCCAAGGCATTGGTACCTGGAACCATCTGGGGATTAGGCTATGTCACCCACAGAATTTCCTGAGTTGCTTTCATGAGTTCCTGCATGCAAACTGGAGCCAGGGAAAATTTAGCTTCCTGCATGGCCCCAAAGCTGTAGGAGGAGAGCCTAGATTCAAGGGCTTCATCTGAACATCTTCCATCCCTGAAACTTTTGAGGGTGGCTGGAGTTGACGTTAGGATTTGGGTCCCATCTCCACTTTTTAAAATCTTTACTGGGTCAAATTCATCCTTGCTGTAACTCCAGTGGAGTTTGACTCATTATTGCTCTTAATAATCTGGAGCATGGTGTGTGAATTGAGGTGAACAAGCCAGCTAATTTCACCACTACTTCTGCTTACCTTACCACTGCCAGATGATTGGCACTCATAAGAACCCCTGTTGTCTCCCTCATTGTCAATGAGGAGCATATCTGCTATTCTCAGGGGCTATAGATTATGGGGAGGTGACCTTCCCACCCAACCCTACCTCTCTGATGTGGTGTTTTATACCCACTAAGAATCTCCCATCTGTGATCCACAGGAAGCAGACGGGGCATTGAAATACAACTTGGGAGTCATCTCACACAGATCTGTACTGACCTCATGCAGCACAGGTCAGTATGCCCTTTCCTGTCTTACTCTCCCCTCTCACAACATGGTCTAAATACTTGAATCAATGGGTCCTCCACATTCTGATGAGCTGACCCCAGTCCATCTTTCTCGACTTCCTCCTCGTTTTTGAAGTCACTTGTCTGCTAGAGCCATCTGATGTGAGGATCTCCATAACATAGAGTTGCTGGCATGGAGAGTGACCTTTCAAATCAATTCCTGGCTGTGAAACTTCTTGAATCTGTTAAATTTCTAAATAGTAACAAAATTCTTCATGCTTCCAGTTTCAGGCCTCAAGATGTATGTTATGGTAGCAAACATTCAGTGAGGCTTTAGAATGTGTGAATGAAAGGAATAAGTTAATCATTGATTTAAAGTAGGACCCATATATAAACAAAACATCACGGTTTCTTGCTTACATTTCTAATCAGAATGTACCCAATTACTTGGTGCTTCTGTGATTTTTGGGTAAGGGGGAGGAAGGGAAGAGGGTCTTTAGAACAGGCTTCACTGCCTTCAGAAACTGATCAGCCTGTAGTACTTAAGCATTTCACTCATCTAGAGAATCTCTAGAAGTTACCAGATCACATTTACGCTTTAACCCCTTGTTGTCATTTCCTACTTTACCATTTCCAGATTGCTCTGCAGACTGCACATTTACCCCCAAGAGCGTGCCAGTGCGAGGAGACTGTAAAACAAGCAGCTTTCTGAATCTAAATCCGCGACAGCCTTTCTGCCGAGGGAGGTCCAAGTCTTTAAGGAGTGCCCTTCAAATCGAGGAAGATGTAAGTCCTGCATGGGCCTGCAACTCTGCTCCCAGTGGTGCCAAAAGCTGGTAATGAGCTGGCCAGGCTACTGTCCCAAGGGTTGCAGCTTGATGTTAGGATAGAAGTGAGCGCTAAAATGGAACATGGGATGGGGAAAATGGACTTCCCCCAACTTCTGTAATTTGAACTCTTAATAGAGCTGGCCAAATTTTTTTGACAAACTTTTTCAACAAAAAATAGATATAGCAACACCAAAATGTTTTACGAATTTGACAGTTTTGCTGAATTGTTTCAGTTTGAAATTTTTGTTTTGAAAGTGTCAAAATGAAATGTTTAGATTTTTTTGTTTTTAAAATCCATTTTTGGTTCCAAATGACTGTTTGATTAAAACACTTAAATAGTCTAAATCAATCCAAGTTTAAAATATTCTAAATCAAAACACAACGTTTTGTTCAACTCAAACCTTTGGATTTTAGAATTGATAGCAAGCGCAAAAAATCCGTCGTTCACACAACTCTGCTCTTCAGTGCCTGCTCCTCTGCAAGTTAGCACAGCTGGTGCTGTTCCCTTCTAGCTTGGCTCTTCTGAGTATGTGATGGGGTAACTATCCCTTGATGATGAGTAATGTTTAAAATAAATGGTATATGGCTACAGTTCTAGAGCTCCTGCAGAATGTTAAAAATGCACCTGAAAGTGCATGTTCAGCAGAAACTAGCATAACGCACATTCTACTAACCGATAACGTCAGAATCGGTTAACAAGCATGCTACACGGTGCTCCTAACTGAACTTCAGGAATAAGGCATTTCAAGGCGTTGTTAGGAAAACCAAGCCATGACCGACAACAGGTGTCGCACAGGTTCCACTTCTTTCTACTCCACCCCCATCAGTGATGGGAGGTGGGGAGAAAAACCAGCATAACTGCCGGTTTAACGGTGTGCAAGAGTAAGTGTGCTGGCTACTTGGTTCTGTTAGAGATCTAGTGCTCTGTCCTTGTATTTTCCCAGTTGACAAGGCCTAACACCAGTAGTAAAGCAACTGGTACAAAGGGCGCAGCTGTACAGTGGCAACTATAGTCTCAGATCTGGTGTTAACAAGAATGTAGCATCTTTACCAGCTCAGAACAAGGTTCCATACACAGTGGTGAATAGTATGGTGCTCAGCTCCTGTCTGCTAGCAGCAAAGCACGGGTGCTTGAATTCAGGTACAGACTCTTCTAGAAGCCTTCTTCACGCACCCTGTGGACATTAATGCTCTTAATGCATTTTTAGAGTGTTAAATGTAGTAAGATCCTCTCTACTGTAGCTGCCAAGCCTAGAACACTGGAAACAAGAGGGATGGTGAGAATTTGTCAAACATGGCTTATTTTCCCAGTGTGTGTGTGTGACCTAAGGCATATGGTGAAAGCTGGATATCCGAACCCTGTCTGAACTAAACAATGGGCTGTTTCTTGAAAGTATGCTCAGTGTAGCTGTTCAGATGGAAAATAACCTGGGCCTAAGAACTCTTAACTTTCCACATTAAGTGTGGATGCCTTTAGCAGCCATCTTTAATTTAAATAAATAAAATAACCATATGTACTGATTAGCAGGGTGTATGTAGCTTGACTCCTGAGCCTTGATCCAGTTAGGTACTACAACATTCAGCATCACAGTACCTAACTTCTAGGTGTCTAGAAAAATCAGGAATAACAACACAATCAACAAAGTTAGGAGCCTACATACATATACAATGAATGGGGAGAGAGGTGCCTTTAAAAGTGATCGGCAAAGCCAGCATGCTAGGCAGGGAGTCACCTAAGCTAGCCAATGGGAGATGCCAATGGAGGTGTGTTAAGCCCCACCCCTCTCTGAGATAGGCTCTTAAATCCAGGCTACAGGGAGACTCCTATCTGCTCATGATCCAGAAACTGGGAACATTGATCCTGGAGTCAGGCAGTTTAGGCTTATAAATACTTAATTCTTTCTTGCAAGAAGTGCTTGGCTTACTCCACACAACTGTGGGAGAGGGGAGGTTGTGGTGGTGCTGCTCACTTTATAGCTTTTTGTCCAGTGGATAGAGCAGTCACCCAAGTTCAAATCTTCTCTGCCTGGGGTGAAGGAGAAGATTTGAATAGGGGCCTTTCATGTCTCCTGACAGTGTTCTAACTTCTGTGCTATGGGATGTACTGGTGTTTCCTGTTGAAGCTGTTCCACTGTGGATAAACACTTATTGGAGCAAGGGGACTGAAGCTTTCAGGTGGGTCCCTAATAACCACTACAGAATAATCTCTCTGGTGCACTTTAGTATTTATCGATAGAGGAAAAAGCTTCAACAGGAGAGACTGGGGAGCCCACACCAGAATATCCCATAGCTCAGTGGTTGGAGCACTCTTCTGGGAGATTTGAACAGGGCCTCTCCCTTCTTCACTCAGCGGGGACTTGAACCTGGGTCTCTCACATCCCATATACTCAGGGTTTAGCTGATCGCCATATTTGGGGGCAGGAAGGAATTTTCTTCCAGGGCAGATTGGAAGAGGCTCTGGAGGTTTTTTGCCTTCCTCTGTAGCATGGGGCACAGGTCACTTGCTAGAGGATTCTCTGCTCCTTGAAGTCTTTAAACCACAATTTGAGGACTTCAATAGCTCAGACATAGGTGAGAGGTTTTTCGCAGTGGGTGGGTGAGATTCTGTGTCCTGCATTGTGCAGGAGGTCGGACTAGATGATCATCATGGTCCCTTCTGACCTTAGTATCTCTGAATCTATCTATGAATCCCAGCTGAGTGCTCAAACCACTGGGCTGAAAGTTATAGGATGGTACCTCTTCTTCTGCAGGCTGGATTTTGAATGGAACCCAATCTGCTAGGCAGCTACTGAGCATGCCTACTGGATCCAGCCCTGCATGTGAGTTAGCTGGAGGAGCACCACATCTTCCTGGAGTGCTCTGGGAGTTAAGCATCTGGATGCCTAGTGGGAGGCAGCAGTGAGGTCAGGTGCCTAGAGGGTTGACTGGCAGCCAAGTAGGAGTTCTGTGGTCTGCAGTGGAGCCTAAAACTGGGACTAAAGTGCCTAAGTACCTTTGTGGCTCTGGTCCTCCATGCTGAATTTGTACCGCACCTTTAAATGCGGTCCCTTCACTGCTGCAGTAAGACCTGCTGTTTTGTCACCTATCTGCTGCAGAAAGGGATACACCGCATTTTTGTATCGGGGTGGCCTTTTGGACTTATCCTAATACAAAGAGGCCCTTCATTGTATGGGGAGCAGAGAATATAACTGTGGCCTGAAGCTCTTTTTCATGGCTGGTTTTCAAAAACGACTTCTTCAGAACATGGCTCACCTTCCAGCTGGGAGCCAGGTGCGTCCCTTGCCATCCTTCACTCCCCTCAGCCTCTGGCATGGCTGTATTGTGACTCAGAAGGGCACTTTACCAGGCTGCCCTCTTGTCTCAGAACCTGAGCTTGAGAGGAGATGCTTGAGATGACTTGGGCAATTGCTGTGCTACAGACCCATCAGTCACCTGGGGCTGGAGTTCAATTCGGGTTTAGAATCCCACTCAAAGAACTGGCTTTTTTTCTTTGGTCTTTAACTCTTAGCTATCCTTTTTTTGTCTAGGATTACCCCTCTCCTACAAGTTGGCCATCACCAACCATTGCTGAACTGATTGGAAGCAGATATGCCGTGATGTCTGAAATGGAGGGCTCCCGCCAAAGAGATGGTTATAGTAGATCTTCAAGAGCCAGGGTATTTACCATTCCCCCTAGATGTACTGCCCTTTCTTTCTGAAGAACCTGCTGGCTCCACTCCTCTCCATGCACTCCTGTCCTTTCATTCCTGGGAATAACATGTGCCTGATAACCAAATGGATCCCAAGAGGCTTCACTTAACCCTATAATACACTGATCTTCAGGAATCCTGCCCCAGTCCACATGGAAGCTTTAGACACTGCACAGTGTTAAATTTCTAAGTAAGTTTAATTTGCACACTGAGCCTAGACCCTAGCTAGTTCTCCAGTACTCCATGCTGTTGCCCAACAGATCCCTTCTTTCCAAAGTAAGAAAACTCTGTCATAGCTGGCCCACAAGAACCAAATGGGTTTAAGATGCAATACTTAACTAGGATTTCTGACATTCCTAAAAGCTCTAAGCAAATGCAAACCCTAGACTTTTAGCTGAAGGACATTCAGATACTTGGACTATGAGACCAAAGTGTTTTTCTTGAGCAAAAGGAGTTTCTCCTAACATAGTTGTTCACTTCCACTGTCCAACTATGGTGTCCTTGACCCTGAATCCTAGGGTGACCAGATAGCAACTGTGGGGGGAGGGGGGGAGGAAACGGGACAGGGGTGAAGGGTAATAGGCACCTATATAAGGGAAAAAGTCCCAAAAAATGGGACTCTCTCTTTAAACAGGATATTTGGTCACCCTACTGAATCCTCACTTTCTTCACACTTCTGTCGGAGTCCCCAACGCTGCTTGTGTACACCCTGCCTTCTTTCTGCCTCTTCTGTAATAGTCTTCCACGATCCCCTCCCTTTCTTGACTATTGAAACTCTCTCCTCTTTGGCCTCCCCAAGTTCTGGTGCTCCAGGCTGAGACCTGTGGCAATACCACTTCTCACCACCATGTGTGCTTTATTTAAAAACAGAACAAAAAAAACTCCAAGCTATTCCTCAGCTTTTCCTATGGCTCATCCACTTCAGGATCAAAATTTGCCTGACACTTTAATCTCCCTGGAAATAATAGTCTGTCTCATTTCCCTATCCCCACCTTGCTTTCTTTATTGGATGCCTATGGTCGTCCACACAATCTAGCCATCATCAAGAGCAGCTCTTACTGTCTGAATCAAATCTTGTCATCAACACTCAAGTTTCAAATCTTCTCTGAAAACTTCTTTGCCTATGGCTTTTAATTCTTATGTCTCTGCCTTCCTGTATTTGAACTGTTACTGTATGTAGATCTAAAGCCTTCAGGATGCTGAATAATATAGGATATGCTATTCTGTACTGGCAAGAGTTACTTCCCATTGGCATTCATAGGTAACTCTTGTCTGCAGGTCTGTTTCAATTGCCATAAGCAGATGGTCTTTCTGTGGCCTTACAGGTGTCATCTCTGTAGCAGGTAAGCTGATGTAGAAGGACTTTATGGGGCAGGAGAAAGGATCATAAAAACTATTCTAAAGTGTCCAATTGCAGCACTCAATGGAGCAAGTTGTTTATCCCTTTAATTTTGCCTGCATAGTTGAGCACTATTGTAACTGTTTTCTCATGTTGGGAAGACTGTCCCCTTTGTAGTGTCTTAGTTAATTTAATTTTAAAATTCATGAAAGATAATGAAATTCTTACCATTCAAGAACCATCCTTGTTCCCCTATACTTGAGACTGCTCTCCGCTGCAAAGGTGGAATCTGACCGTCCCCAAAGTCCTGGGGCAGATGGTGGCTTGGTTCTAGATCAGGCTCCTAGGCAAATGCTCGGAGTCAGGATCTTATGGATGAACAGTGAAATTATCTGAATGCTTCAGTGACTTGGAACATGTTGAGACCCCTCTGCTTGTTCATAAACTGTAAGATTTGTTCGTGGGGGGGGGGGGGGGGAACAAATCTGGGGCCTGTTACAGACTTAGTCATTTTAACTACATTTGAGGCAAAGCAGTTTGTGAACCGTGGGTCATCCAGCAGCAATCAAACACCGTCATTTGGTGACCCAGTCACACAACCCTAGTACTGAATTGTGAATATTGAGTACATGTGGCAAATAGTGAGTAGTTCCATAGGCTGGAGCTTTTTCAGACATCAGTCATTTAAACTAGTATGTATTAGTCTGTTCACAAATTACCAGTGAACAGGGAAGTTCTAACTGAAGCCAGGTGAATAAGTCAGAATCGCAAATTGTCTTTTGAGCTTATTTGGAAGACACATCTTTGTCTGCAGTATTGAGATCTCCTGAACTCTGTTAAAATAATAACACTGTTTTTTTCCCCTCCCCTCCCCCCTTTAGTGTCATCTGCTGCAATTGCTGCATCAAGGTAAGTCCGTTACTCTGTACAGCAGTTTAACTGATTAATTTCTATGTCTTGACACTCCCCACCATGTCTTACCTAATCATAAAATAATTTCCTCTGTCCCATTGCCTCTTCCAATTTACCTTAAACCTCTCTCTGGGTTGCCTCGAAGAAGATGGAAGAAGCTGTCTCAAGATTCCAAATCAGTAACAAAAATATATACACCCCCAAAAGTATGGTCAGTTGCATAGTCTAAGGGACCAGATGGAAAACAACATATTTTTCTGGCTTCTCTTCAAAGCTTGGCCATTAACTTGCTGTGACGTTAAGAAAGTTGCTTCACTTTGTTCCTCCTTTTACTCCTGTGACAATGGAGATGATGATGCCTATCCATCTTTGTAAAGTGCTTGGAGACCTCTGGGTGAAGTACTTATTACAGTGAACTTCCTGACCCTGGTACAACTAAAATCTCTCCCCCTTACTAGTATATTAATATATCGACTAGTCCTGCATTTGGCAAACTTGCCCTGAGCCATACTGGCTTTTCAAAACTGAGAATTTGTTCTGTTGGTGACTTAAGTTTCATGGCATTCTGGTTCTAGATGTCTGTGCCCTCCAGACCATGTGTGCATCTTCCGCTTAGCTTAATAAAACCACTGAGACTCTCCAAGGAGGAGGACTCGGCTACCCAAGACCAGAAATCCTCACAGTTGTTTTTTGAAGTAGAACATTGGGATTGTTCTAGGTGAGGTTTTTTGTTTTTGTTTTAAATGTAAGACTTTCTATAGTCTCTCACTTTCTGGGTGTCTCAAAGTTCCTTTCAAGGGAAGGCATTGCTTCTGTGAAGTGGGACCAGGGTAGGCAAATACAATGGCTATTAGACATTAGTGCCTTTGGCCAATAGTATGTTACACTGAATGGCTGTCGGCCTACCCATTATCCTGGTTTATTAATGACTCTCTTGAAAAGGGACCATCAGATCTCAGGTTCCGAACAGAGATGGGTAGAGTAGACTACAGTTAACATCTCACCTAAAAGACTTCCATACCTGATATCTGTATCTTTCTCCAAGTTAATGCTATTGCAGAAAAATTCACCCAATAATCCCTATCAGTGTTTGATTTTATTCTCTGGGACATTAAAGCGGATAAAACTCCCTCAGGGTCAAATATATCTTGTATATCACCACAGCTTAGATACAAACTGGGACTCATGTTCAGAGGCAGTAACTTTAGGTGATCCAGAGGAATCCTCCCCTCTGGCAAACTAATAGCATCTTGTGCATAGGCTACAGTATCTGAGTGCATCACAGAATACATAAAGTAGCAAGCAGTCTCTTGGTTCTCTCCTTTTCTGCTAGTATGTTAACTTTTTTTGTCTTCCCCTTTTATTGTGGGAAAGCTATTCCAAAAAGATAGTTTAAAACCTGTCCCAAATGTGTTAAGGTCTGGACATTCTTGGCTCTCGTTATAAGGAGCCCCATAGCTATGGGCCGGTGGCAGGGTAAGGGTTGGGGGAGGTCAGAAGACCTCTTCCTTCTAGTCTGGAGTTGCATTGTCCATTATGAGAGCAGTATTAGGAAACTCTTGGATTTGAAAGGTCTCTTTGGGGCAGACAAGACCTGTCCATTGCAGCATTTGGATTTGATCTACTTTTCAGTGTGGGTCAGTACAGTGTTCGGAGTACAGAGATGATAGCCGTTAGTATTGCTTAACAGGTGGGTAGCTGCATTCAGAACCAGTTGCAGCTCTGCCAGGGTAGCTGCTCTCATTGCAAGGCATGGTACATGGTGGTGATTTGAGGCTGGAGGTGACAAATACAAATCACCAGGGCCAGACCATTTATCAGAAGGTTGTGACCCCCTCTTGACCAACCACAGCTGTAAAGAAAGCACATTAGTAACTGTGGGGATCTATTTATCTGCATCCTAGAGGTCACTGCTATCTTGATCATTGGAGGCCATGTTCCCCCCCCCCACCCCAAATGCAGATGAGCTGGTGCTTGCTTGTTCCAGTCATGTCGTACACTGAAGAGAGTAGAAGGTGCTCAGCACCATCCAGGACTGTGCTCTAGATGAAGTGCTAAGTGGGTGTTGGATCAGATCGGGAAAGGGGTTGGCAGAACACTCCACCTATTTAACTGAAGCCTGGATTCATTTTTGTAACTTTCAGAGTACCACTAGTGTTTGAACCCTATTGCCTAGCACAGTCTCTTGCCTCTCAGAGAGAGACCGTGATGGACTGGCCTTCTATGGACGTCTGTACCAAATGTGAGCAATACCTGTTGCATGTCCTCTCCAGCCAGCAGCAATGCATCCCTCCCAAGAAAAGATCCAGGTCATGGACTGAACTGGAATGACTCCTCTCCAAATGTCTCCTGTCCTATTGAGTCCTTTACATTTTTGTGTTTTTGTTTGTTTTTTTTTCACCTGAAGAAGTGAATATATTAACATAAAGGCCTGAATAAAAGACCCCCTGCTGGATACTCTTGGCTACCCAGAAGGCACAGCTGTTTACTTATAGTGAAATAGTGTAAAACATTGTGGCTCTCAGCAATCTGCTTTTAATTTATTTTTTTAATAAATTAAATAATAAATGTTGAAGCACTATCATGCCTCTAGCATCTCATCCTTCACCACATTGCTGTCACCCATAAAGACAATGGAAATCTAATAGTCACTGCCAAAGGGCAATCCCTATCATCTAAATAGTGAAATAGCACAGTAAGTGGGTGGGAATACTCACCCCAAAGCTCTGTTGCTTAGCAGGGGGAAAATGAGGCTTCCATCACATGATCACAGCACCAAACCCCTCATGCTCACTCTGCCCTTCTTCCTCCCGCCCCCCCAATAATTGGCTCTTTTAACATCACCAGAAATTAACTGCAGATACAGAATAGGATTCTAGCTATGGCCAGCAGACAGACTGCAGGGCTTGCAGCTTGGTTGGTAAGCAAGTCTCTTTGGTGCTTCCAGCTCTTCTGGAGGCTGTCAGTACTGTGCCAGCAGGGCTGCTCCCCTCCTACCTCTCTGTAACTGGCAACCCTCCATCACCACCTACAGTAGTTGCTCTCAGCCCAGTACTTTGCTTTTAGTCTGGCCTTGAACTTTTTCAACTGTTCTGAATTGGACCATGTTGCTGCTTTGTGATGCTTAAGTGGAAAAATAAAGAGCATTTTGGTAAACTCTGTGAAGGGGAAACTCAAATTGTAGGGGTGGAAGGGAAGAGGGTTTGCTGGTATATTTGAATTTTAGAATCCACTTAAATCCTCCCTTTCCCCTTAAGACACCTGTAGAAACAAATGTCATTCAAAGGTAGATTTCTCCTCCCCCAGCTTGTGTGGGAGAGTTTTTCGGTAAGAATTTGACATGCTAGGTAGCTGCTTTCACCAGGACTGTCAACAGGCTTGTGGTGACATTCATGCTGGATGAAGTAACGTCTGGAACTTAAAGGTAAATGGCTGATTCTAGACTAGAGCCACTAGGGCAGAGGGAAGACAAGATGACATCTGAGCTGGATCCATGCTGCAAAACTCAGATCTGACTTTGAAGAGTTTGGAAATTCAAATCAAAGGATGTAAATTGTCAGCTGGGCAGAGGCAGTCCAGACTAACAGTTATTCACAACACAAGCTGAGACTACTAGGCTGTGTGCCTGCCCCAGTGAAGGTAAAGTACTTCAAACACTGAACTGTAGTCCACTCATTAGAGTTGTCCTGAGGCTCCTGTCACTAGCATGCTAGCTTTCTGCTCACTGTGTCATGGTTCAGCTGTAAACTAAGCTAGTCTCCAAGAGACAAGCTGGGGCATACTTTGGTTGTAGAGGACAAAAGTTTACCCCACAGTCCTACTGAACCAGTGCTAAAGTAGAGCAGTGGAAAAACAAAATCTTCTCTCCATTCTTCCTGAAACCTTGAGTTACATTAGTTTGTGACTGGACCATTACAGTAAGCGCTCTGCCCTTATAGGAGAGGTGAACCCACCCACCTCAAACTACAGGTGAGAGTGACTGGCCCATGCCAGTAGTGGAATTTCCATGTGTCATGACCACCGTCAACACAACCCTACAGCCTTTAGATCAACACAAGTAGTCAATCATGAATGAAGAGTGCTCAGGTTGGTACAAGAGGCTGGAACTAGAATGCTGAGACATAACTCTAACTGTGTGTCAGACAAAATATCCCACCAACAAAACTTGTTATATTTCAGAGAAGTCCATCATAAGAGACAGAAATGCCTTAGCTAGGGATTGCTCAAAGAGAGACTTGGCAAACTGATGGAACAAGTTGCTGTGGAGAATGAGGGGATATATAGATATGCTAGTTCTTTTCCATTTTTAGCTAATCCAGCCTATTCCACTAATTTCATAAGTAGGGAGAAGTAAGTAAACCAAAACATCTTTGCCTTTATCTTGTGGTTCAAACAGGGTGAGTGAGGAGGGAACCATGATGAGCTAACACCCATCTCAATACCTGCGATGCTTATCACTTTGTTATACTACAGTAGGCTCAAGTGACTGACCTTGGCTTGGGAAATAGCTTTATGAATTCATCCTCCACCAGTATATCTGTTCTTGTAACAAGCAGGATGTCCATGAATAGTAAAACTGAATTATGTGCTCAGTCTTCCAGCAGAGGGCAGCAAAAGACTGTAAGTTATATTAGCCATCATTTTCTGAACTCTGCAATCTTCTTTCTATTCAGTTGTACCAGTGCAAGAATGGTATTGCTCTCTGTGAGGCCAGGAGTTACATCAATTCTCCCCAGGCAAAGTAGAATCACCAAAATGAAGGAGAATCCTTCAGTCACAGGGATCTGTCCAATCTAAGTGGAATCACATGGTGATTTTAGTCCCTGGTGGAGCAGCATCATGTAACCACAACTATTGATTTCTTCAAAAAAAGAACAGGAGTACATATATCTTCTTACTATATGTTCCATTCTATGCATCTGATGAAGTGGGCTGTAGCCCACGAAAGCTTATGCTCTAATAGATTTGTTAGTCTCTAAGGTGCCACAAGTACTCCTGTTCTTTTTGCTGATACAGACTAACATGGCTACTACTCTGTAACCTATTGATTTCTTGGTGTCCCCTGAAATGGGATCACATGAGTATCGGGCTTTCTTGATGCAGTTAGAGCATGGCCCCATGGCCTTCTGGTCTGACAGGGAATGAAATCAGCTGTGTATTTTACTATGGATATGTAGACCTGAAGAAGAGCTCTGTGGAGCTCGAAAGCTTGTCTCTCTCACCAATAGAAGTTAGTCCAATAAAAGATATTAACTCGCCCCCACCTTGTCTCCCTTACTATGAACAGAATACCTCAAGGCAGGCTGAGAAGTTTTCTGCCATGATATTTCAAGGAACCAGAATGACACTTTCTTCTTTTCTTCACTAGTTGGTTACCTGCAGAGAGACTGCCATGTGCCTTAACAGAGTCCTCCATAACCATTTACCAGCATGAGGAATCGTCATAGACTGTTCAGGCTGTGTTAAGAAACAACAGCAGCTCTTTTCTTTTGCTAGAGACTTAAACTGAACATAATACTTTTGTGTGAATTTCACCCTCTGGCTCCTCAGGCCCTGCTTAGCAGAGCAAGGGTGTATTTCCTTGGCAGGGGAACGCGCTTTGTAGATCTCTTCCTACCTCATACTTGTAGGTCTGAACATGCCAAGAAGCTAAAGAACTTGAAGAGAGTTGGGAGAAGTCCTCTGACAGCATAGCCATATTGTCAGTGTGGGAGTACAACATGTATATGTTATGGACTATCTTCTCCCCTGCCCCGCTGACTTTCCCGGGAATGGTCTCAGCTGAAGTACTGTAATTCTGACCTGAAGGCACTCCCTCTATTTTTGTGCATCTACGGGGACTCACTAATCCAGGTGACAGATTTCTAGGTGGAAGCCTCTGCTATATTGTCCATGTTGTGAGCCAAAATCAGCAGGTCCAGATAACTTGAACCCAAGGGTGTTAAAAGAGCTGGCTGAGGAGCAGCCTAGACCATTAATCTTGATTTTCAATAAGTCTTGGCACACTAGAGAAGTTCCAGAAGACTGGAGGAAAACTACTGTTGTGCCAATATTTTAAAAGGGTGAATGGGATGATCTGGGTAATTTTAGGCCTTCAGTCTGACATCAATCCCAGACAAGATAATGGAACAGCTGATACAGTACTCCATTAATAAAGAATGAAAGGAGGGTAATATAATCAATGCCAATAAACGGGTTTATGGAAAATAGATCCTGTCAAACTAACGTGATACCTTTTTTTTAATGAGATTACAAGTTTGGTTCATAAAGGTGTAATAGTGTAGATATAATATGCTTAGACTTCTGTGAGGCGGTTGATTTAGTACCACATAACATTTTGATTAAAAAACTAGAACCATAAAAATTAATGTGGCACACATTAAATGGATTAAAAATTGGCTAACTGAAAGGTCTCATAATGTAATTTTAAATGGGGAATCATCACTCAGAGGGTGTGTTTCTAAGGAGGTCCTGCAGGGGTCAGTTCTTGACCCTATGCTATTTAACATTTTTATCAGTGATCTGGAAGAGAACATAAAATCATCACTGATAAAGTTTCCAGACAACACACAGACTGGGGAAAGTGGTAAATAATAAAAAAGTCAGGCCACTGATACAGAGTGATCTGGATCTCTTGGCAAGCTAGGTGCAAACAAACAATGTTTTGATACAACTACATCTAAATGCAAACATCTCGGAACAAAGAATGTAGGCCATACTTACAGGATGAGGGCCTCTATCCTGGGAATCAGTGAATGAAAGAGATTTGAAAGTCATGGTGAATAATCAAGTGAACATGAGCTCACAATGCAATACTGTGGCCAAGAGAGTTAATGCAATTTTGGGTTGCATAAAAAGGGGAATCTCAAGTAGGAGCAGAGAGGTTATTTTACCTCTGTATTTGGCACTGGTGCGACTGCTGCTAGAACACGGTGACCAGTTCTGGCGTCCACAGTCCAAGAATGTTGATAAATTGGTGAAGGTTCAGAGAAGAGCCATAAGAATCATTAAAGAATTAGAACACATGCCTTACGGTGATAGACTCAAGGAGCTGAAATTATTTCGCTTAACAAAGAAAAGGTTAACGGGTGACTTTATTACCGTCCTTAAGTACCTGTGTGGGGAACAAATATTTAATAACAGGCTCCTCAATCTAGCAGAGAAAGGTATAACAAGATCCAATGGCTGGAATTTGAAGCGAGACAAATTCAGACTGAAAATAAGGTGTACATTTTTAACAGTGAGGGTGATTAGCCATTGGAACAATTTACCAAGGTTTGTGGTGGATTCTCCATCACTGGCAATTTTAGGATTGATGTTTTTATTAAAATATATGCTATCGGTAAAAAGGTATTATTTTGGGAGATTTGTATGGGCTCTGTCATATAGGTCAGACTGATCATCACAGTGTTTTCCTCCAGATCACTGTGCCAATCTCAGGAATATGGGGTGTTATATGATATATAACAAAACACTGACTGGATGCAATGGGAACCCTACAGGTGAACATCAGTAATGCGCTTGTGACTTCGGTTGCATCTGTTTTATTTCACCTATATACATGGGATATTTTCAGAGCTGCACCTATTTTAGAAACAATCCCTGACATTTACAGTCCGAAACTATTTCTGCATTGGTCACTTCGCACGGAGACGTAGGTCACTGGAGTGGGATGTGTCACGTGTTTGTTAGAACCACTGAGCAGTAGTTTAGGATGGGAATTTTAGAGCAATGCATCAACTAAAACTAAAATGAAGTTATACTTTGGGCTTGTCTATCCGCTGCAGCAATGAGGGACTGATTTCTAAAGCACATTAATAGGCCATGTATTAATTGGTCTGTGTAGATTCTGCTGGTGCACACTAAAAGTTCTCTAGTATGCTTTGATGTAGGACCATTTGAAACAGTACCATGTTAAAGTGCACTAGGGAACTTTTAGTGCACGCCAGCAGGGTCTACACAGATCAGTTAGTGTGCAGCACATCAGTGCACTTTAGAAATCATAGAATCATAGTACTGGAAGGGACTTCGGGAGGTCATCTAGTCCAGTCCCCTGCACTCAAGGCGGGGCTAAGTATTATCCAGACCATCCCTGACAGGTGTTTGTCTAACCTGCTCTTAAAAAACTCCAATGATGGAGACTCCACAACCTCCCTAGGCAATTTATTCCAGTGCTTAGCCACCATGACAGTTAGGAAGTTTTTCCTTATGTCCAACCTAAACCTCCCTTGTTGCAATTTCACTCTATTGCTTCTTGTCCTAGCCTCAGAGGTTAAGAAAAACATTTTTCCTCCCCTCCTCCTGGTAACAACCTAGTAGTCGGCATTTCTGCACCGTGTAGAAAAGCCCTTAGACACAATGCAAATATTATAGTTGGGTGGTAGCACGGCTATTGGTTGAGACTAGCTTACTGCTTAACAACTGATTTTTTTCAAAGAGCTGTAAAATCCACATGCTTTCTTGGATTGTCTTGAAATTTTCTGTACCTCATGGGAGTCCAGAAGGGGGTTAGCAGTCCAAATATGAGATAATTTGAACAAGGTACTACCTTATACAGCGCTTGTATACAGCTTATATACCTCCCAGCGCTTGTATAAAGTGCCATTCAGTCCTTAGTGATTCCGAGCAGTGAGGACCTTGTTTAACAACACTTCCAGCAGCGTCAAACCCCCTGATACATCAGTCCACCCGAACTGAGCACCAGCGATGCTTTCTACAAGTCTTGAGGTTTCCCATCTAGGTACTGTTACTAAGCATGCCCCCTACTTAGCTGGTTTGTTCCAGCGAGATCCCAGGCTAGCAGAGTATGGCTGGGGGCCTTTTTGGCAGGGTTCTCCATGGAGTTTTTATGAGACAATATCTGTCAAGTGTATGTGTGAAGATAAATCAAACAAGCACAGCCATGGCAATTAAATCAATGTGAAATTTGAGCGGCTTCCCCCAGCTGCCACGTGGGCTGAGTGTTTTAGAAGCAGGACAGGGAAAGGTAGCCGGCGGGGGGAAGGAAGAGTGGAAAGGAGACAGTTTCCAGGGAAAGGAGAGAAACAGAGCTGCAGACGGATTTACGGTTGCACTGTTGAAATATTTAGGTCATGGCTGGTTCAGAAAGCAGCTGTTTTGGACCTAGAGGGCATCAGAATGGGAGACTTTAACAATCCATCTGGGATGTGTCTTGCCCATCTCACATTAGCCAGAGTGAGATAGAGATGGGAATTCCATGGGGTCATGGGCAGAGGGAGCACAGTTCCAAGCTGAGCTGAAGTGAAGTGAGTTGGACCAGGGCAAATGGTGTATGCCCCGTATAAAGCCATTGGGCAGATAATAACTGAGCATGGAGAGACCACCAGCTCTCTGCTCCTGCCTCCCCTCCCCGCCAAAATTCTTGAGCTGATCTCTTCTTAGACTCGTTCCCCATTCTCTAACCATCTCTCACCCCTGGAAAGGGAGGTCAGGGTTGAGGTCACTGATGGGGCAGGGAGGGGAAGGTCAGGCATGAGGTTGCCTGCCTGTACCAAAGCTGTCCCGCATAGGAAGAGGGCATTGCAGCTTCCAAAGCCATCAATCTCCTTCTAACTTTCACTAGCTATTCACCTCTCCAAATTTTAAGTGGAAGAAAATACAGCCAAGCTCTTCAGACCCTTGTGTTGCGCCCCTTGGAGCTGCATTCTTGCTCCCGAGTGGTCAGTCACTGAAGCAGAAGAGCCAATATATCATTTGGAATCTCTTTATTTGGAGGTTCAAGTTGGATCGAGGTATCTGCAAGCTACAGTAACCGGGAAGTGATTCCTTGGTTTCTTACAATGGGGCTGCTGTGGCCACTAAGAAAGCATTTGTCATTTCCCCCTGGCTGCACTGGGAGTTTGAGTGCACTTACTAGCTTACGCCCGTGATTCATAAGCAGAGAGAATGGCCTCGCTGAGGAGACAGGACCTAACGCAATTCCAAACCAACAAATCACTTCGGGTTGTAACAAAGCCTGTGGCACTTGCACCAAACGTAAAATGGGAGTTGCATCAGTATTCCATATGCTGTTGACACGTCTTGGAACACAGAAACGTGGGGCATAGATCTGGTGGCCAGATCCTCTGCTGGTGGAGATCAGTGTCTCTCCACTGAAGTCAATGGATCTGGCCCGCTGTAGCGTGGCTTCTGTATGTGACGTCTTGCTCATTTAATTATTGTGATTCAGGTATGATGACAAGTGTTAATTGGAATAAAATTAAAGAAAGATGTATGGTCTTGCTAGTAATAGTGAAAAAAGGCCGTACGCTGTTTGTATGTTGTTTAGTGCAATGGAGTCCTGGTCTGTGACTGGAATCCCTAGGTACTACTCAGTACAACATAATAATTCATAAGCAGTGGATATTAGACACTGTGCCTTCTGTACTGGCTTGGACAGAAGGTTTATGGTCTTATTTACTCAGGGAGCAAATGACCTTTTATCATCAAAAAGCATAGGGAAACTATTGACGAAAACTGGGTTCTAATGATGGGCTAGTTAGATTTATGTGGGTGGAGATATATGGCAGACTGCTTAGCTGAGGCAAATAGCCAAAGCTACTTTGAATGATGGAAATACACCAGTTGACACCAGCCAGAATCCAGCTCACAGTCTTCTACTACCCAGCAGAGATGTTGTAAAAGTCAAATATTCAAGGACTAGGTTTCTGTATGGTTTTTTTAAAATGCGTGTTGTACCAATCTATCGATCCTTATAGTAAATAGACCACCAACCCCCCACCACCACGACTGCAGGGCAGTTGCCAAAAACTGATAATCACAATTTCGGAGGGTTATTTAATATTCAGGATGGACATTCCAAAAAGACAAGAGCCTGTCAAACAAATGGAGTTAGGTTTTTGTTTAAGAGCCTGTTAATGGGAATCAGTTGTTTGCTCTACTCCACAATACTGTGTAAAAAGGTTGCCATGGGGCCACACAACATGACAGTCACAAAGAAACAAGAGGTGGGTTCAACTCTAAAAGATACACCAGCATGTTGCAATGGTGCAATTTTTTGCTAGCCCAAAATAATATTGGGGTCATTTCCATGGTCCTGGAAGACCAGCTTGCAGATCTGAGTTTAGCTCAGGAACCCTGCCAAAACTGGGTGAGGTTTGGATTCAGGGTCCGGCTGGAGCCTATCTGTATAAGAAATCCTTGGTGATGCTTCCCTAGCTGTTCTGCAGCCCCACACTAGTCAGGATGGAAACTACATTCATAGAGGGTCGTAAAGCTAGGGGTCTAATTCACGGCAGTGTAATTACCTTGGAACCGATAGAATTACATTGGCATTAAATTAGAGTGATCCAATGAAGAATCATGCCCAAGATATTTTTAAACCAACTACCTTCAGTCCCCTATACCTCTCACTCCTCATGGTCCACAAGCCTTACCCTTGTATATTACTGACATCAATCATTATTAATTATTATTATTATTATTTGTATTACCATAGTGCCAAAGAGCCCTAGTCATGGGCCAGGACCCCGTTATGCCAGGTGCTGCACAAACACAGAACAAAAAGATAGTCCCTGCCCCGGAGAGCTTACAATCAGAGTAGAAGACAAGAGGCAACAGATGAGCGAAGACGGATGGGGGAGTACAAGGAAACAATGAGACAGTGCCATAATGGGCAGTGATCTCTATATTCCAGCACCCTAACTGTTGTCTAGAGATTTTTGCAGGAATCATGACAAAGAGAAGGGATGATGGAGTCAACCAGTATCTTGGCAGCACCTCTTGGGGCAGGCAGTCATTTGGCAAGGCCTTTGGAACAGATTCCTTAAGTTGGGCACATTTTACTTACCCTCCTGCCTCCCCCCAGAAGCAAGGAATTCATTTTCCTTGTCCTCAGTGAAATATTGCCAAGGCAGCCTACGTCTGCTGGAAAATGGAGAGGAAAAATCATACTACAGCAGAAATGAATGGCAGAAAATCATACCTAGTCCAAGTCTGGGTCGCAACATCTGGGTTACAGCAGCCCCATTGTTATCTGCTGCCAAACCCCTTGCCAGTCTCTTAGTATCACAACACCTCATAGGTTCGCCTCTGAGCCAACGGGCCCAGCTCTGTGTCAGAGCTCTCTACTCAGTCCAGATACTCATTGCTCAGTTCCCACTGAGGCACATAACTGAAGTGGCAACATTTTCAGAGGTGCTCAGCAGCTCCAGTTGTTCTCAGTGGGAACTGATGGATCCTGAGTGCTTCTGGGAATCTGGCCCCTCAGGAATGCTCCTGGCAATCTCTGAAGTTAGGGTTGGATTGCCATTACCAGACTAGCCATGGAGTCCTCGAGCAGGGTGTCTCCACATAATATTTGCTCAGGTGCAGTGTCTTGGGAAGTGATATAAGCTCTGTCCCTTTCCCAGAAAAAGAGTCATTGTCTGCCATGGTTAATTAAAGTTTGCCCTTCACATATACACACACCCCCAGAGTAGAAGTCAGTTTCCCACATTCTCCTTTGATCTAAGTAGCTGTCACCCCAAAATGCATATCATTTCATTGCATACACTTTAGTTAGCATCACATTGGTTTGTGTGTTAATGGGTCCCTCCCCAGGGGCGGCTGATTGTCTTTCCCAGAAGTGTTCCCCAATAGATGAAACCATTCTCTTTTCAGTTCCTAGAATATTCTGTTAGCCTGTATTTGGCACGAATCCACTTTATATCAGCGCTGTTTGCTCCACCAGAGGTCTGTGCTCCATCACAGCTCCATTCAAAGGAAGTGATTGTGTTTCAATGTATTGTATTTTGGAGAGTGAATTTGTCGTCAGGAGAATGAGGGTCAATTCCACCTATGAGGTCCAGGAGTAGTTCAGGCAGGTGCTGTACAAACCTCTTCACAAAAAGCTCTGCATCTCTCTTCTGCCCATGCAGCACCCTCAGTCCTGGGCTCCCCCCATCTCTGCCAATGCACCCCATTCCTGACCTGTAGCAGCCCCTGCTATTCCTCTCCTGGGCTCCCCACTCTCCACAGCTCTGCCAGTGCCCCTCGCTCCTGCACTGCAGCCCCTTTTCTCCCGTTGTTCCAGTCCTGGAGCTCTCCTAACAAGAACTTCCCACTCAAACCAATGTGTAGTGTGGTGTGGATGCTCTGTTTCTGTGGGCAATGTTCCTGACATGTGCTCTCCTTTAAATTTGAACTCAGCAGGCTAATTCTGCCCTCTGCCGGAACAACTGCATTAAGTCTGCATTGGTGAAAGGCCATTGCGTTTCCCCCCAGTCTATCATCAAATCAACGCTCCTCCTGAGTTATACTCCAGGGATGTGGCACTGGGATCCACGGTACAGACCCAACACAAGGAGGCCAGAGCCATCCTCAGGGGAGACAATGTGCAGAGAGAAAGGAGTTAGAGGGGATAAAGGCAGTCTGGCAGCCACCTCAAGTTGCTACTAAGGCCTTGTCTACAGTTTTGCCAACAAAACAGGGGAGGTGTACACGCCACAAAGCTATTTTTGGTGGCAAAACTCCACTGATTTGCTGACAAAATAAAGCCCCCTTGACGAGAGGCACAAAGCTTTTTGCGGCAAAGTTAAAGAGACAAAGCATCAGTGTAGATGCTGCTGTTTGTTTTGTCGACATAACTAGCCTCCCGCAGTATCCCACAACACCTGCCGTGACTGCTCTGTTCACTCTTTTGATCTTGGCTGCCCTGCTGGCATGCACCTCTCCCCTTTCAAAGCGTGGGGAAGTTTTGACATTCCTCAGCCTGGAGAGCTCCCAGAGTTGCTGGGGATGCTGCTCCAGGCAGCTGAGGAGGCTGTGGGAGAACTCGGAGGGAATCACAGAACCATGAGCAGGCAGGCAGAGCCGGCTGGGGTGGGGGGGCGGGGGGAGGAACTGCTGTACTGTACAGAGCTGGGGGCTGATGTGTGGGGGGTGATGTCCCCCTCCCCCCAGGATCGCTTGCTTAGGTTGATGTCTGAACTTAGAGACAGCATCCGACCCATTCTCCCCCACCACACACACTTCCCCAACTCACACTGTCTCTCTCACATATACACTCCCCCCCCCCCACACAATCTCTCACACACTTCCCCAACACATACTCTGTCTGTCTCTCCCCTTTACACACACACACACACACACACACACACCTTCCTTCTGGGGTTTACTTCTCCCTTTCCCCATCTCCTCAACAGGGACTGGGGTGAAATCCTGGCTCTCTGGAAGTCACTGGGAGTTTTGGCACAGACTTCAATGGGCCAAGATTTCACCCCAGTGATCCTGAGCCTTACGCATTGTCTACACTAGAGAGTTTTGTCAATAAAAGTTATGCCACTTTAATTAAAGCATTTTAACTAAACCGTTGTTTCCTGTCCACACTATGCTCTTTGTATTAGCCGAGCGCATCCACAGTAGCTGCTCTTGCATCGACACAGAGAGCAGTGCACTGTGGGTAGCTATCCCACTGTTCAACTGGCTGCAGGGTGCTTTGGGAAGGGTTTGCAATGTCTTAGGGGCTGGTACAGTGTCACATGATGCAGGTTTCTCAATCCCATCTTTCCATGGGCACCCTACTAGATTGCCAGGTGCTTTTCAACTGAAGTGTATGTTGCAGGGGAGGAGGGGGAGAGTGTTTGACAGGGAGTGTGTGTGGGGGGGGGGGGGGAGGGGAACCCTGCAGCTCATGGGGAATAGTCACATCAATCAGTCAAAAATGAATGAATTTGTTCAATAATATTTTCTTTAGATTTGTTAATAAACAAGTTAATAAAGACGAGGGTTGGAATTTTGCTCTCATCTTTTCCTGGCCTCCTCCGATGTCAGTAAGCTCATTAAATCCTATTTATACTGATCATTCTTAGATCCGTGCTTACGTTATGGCTGAAAAAGGGGGGGATGAAAATCTCCATTCAGAAAATGGCTGGCAGGGGATGAAAAAGAATATGCCTTGGTAAAAGTACACTGTCACTCACACTGACACAGACACACACACTCAGAGCTTCCACTGGCCGAGCAATCAGCCCCATTCCATAGAGTTAAGGTCCAAGTCTGGAACACGGAAAACTGTGGCAGCTGAAACAGATCAGCAGATGTAAATTCGTTACAGCAGCAGCAGCAGCAAAGGGCGGGGGGGCGGAATCCCTTGGAGCCTATATCTGATTTGACGGCAATGACCTCTCATTCCTCAAGTAAAGCTCTTTCTTTCCCCAGATCTCCATGTATGGCTGGCATTCCACAATTAGGGAGGCGTCGATAAATCAGTGACAGACAACCATGTGAGGACTTTAGCCTTCCCTGGAAGCTGGAATCGTGCTTCGGAAAGTTCAGATTCAAGTGTTCCCTCTTCATTCCAAGCGGCAGACGAGGAGGCTGGAGTTTGGGAAGGGCGACTGGGTGATGGTGGGGGCAATTGTGCTGGCCAAGCAAATGAGGGGTGAGGATAGCATTGGGTGAGCTGAGGACGGTAAGATAGTAGAGTACTGAGTGAGCCAAGAACTTGGGTGGTAGTAGATATTAGGATTAATCATGATAGAGAAATGTTAGTATTGCACAGTGCTTTGCAACTGGTCAGCATGTGATAGAAACAATGGGAGTCCTGCCCTACGGAGCTTAAAATCTAAAGGCACGTGGGACAAGCAGACAGACACAGTCTGTGCAAACACAGAAGGCAGCATGGTCTAGTGGATAGGGCACCAGGAGGCATGAACCTGGGTTCTATTCCTCGGTTTGCTGCTGCCTTGACGTGTGACCTCAGGCAAGTCACTTCACCACTCTATGCCTCTCTTTTCCCTCTCACCTTTCCTCAGTCCTGTCTATTTAAACTGTAAGCTCTTCAGGCCAGGAGTTGTCTCATAGCATGTGTGTGTACAGTGCCTAGAACAACACGGGCCATGGTCTCCCCATGGGCATCTAGGGACTACTGTAACTCAAATAACAATAAGAAGGGAGCACAAACAAACTGTGGGGCAGGTGAAAATATGTCAAATGCCCCAAGAATTTGGAAGGGAAGTGGTGCTGGGGTGGGCCAAAGATTAGAGAGACTGACAAGGTTGTATAAATGCTAATATTACACAGCCACTTTCCCCTCTAAGTCACTCTTTCGAATCCAGACCAGATTAGTGGGGATCAGAGCTGGGCCCTTATTCAAACAAAGATGTCTCTGGAAATTCAGGGATGGGAGCACAGGGAAGATGCTACATCCCCTTAAAGGGTCTCGCAGCTGGTATGTTCTCCTCACACCCTGGAGAGTGTTGTGTTGTCCTGAGGTACAAGACAGCCTGGGGTTCCCATGAGGCTGATGTAGCTGGGCACCACCCCCAAAGCAGGCCAGTGACTAACAGCCACCATGTAGCCCTAAACTGAGCAAAGTGCTGAAAATGTACTGTGGGTGATGACCCTGCATTAGGCAGAGGGCTGGACTGAGGGGCCTGGCGGGGCTGCCCTGACTCTGATTTTTAGAGGTCAGTAACCATCAGAATCTTTCTCTGGCCCCTTCATCAGAGTGGGACAGGTTATCCCTGATGTAACTCCACTGAGACCAGTGAGGTTATGCCGCGGTGAATTTGGCCCAGCAAGTTGGCAACTGATCATGCCGCCCCTGAAAAGCATGAAGTAAAGCATGAGGCAGTGGGGACTGTGACAAGGGTTCTTTCCTTGGCTGAAGCAGGAACAGGGCCAGACTAGCACTGTGGGCTTTTCTCTGAGGTGCCTCCCTGTCTGGGGCCCTGGACGCGGGAGCTGGGATAGGGGTTAACGGATTTTTTCCATGCTGTTTCTCCAAGATCCCTGACAGAGCCCATCAGGACAGTCTTTTATCAGCGCTGCACACTTTAGTGAGTCTGTCATGACTCACGCACAATGTGCTCCACGCTGGATTAATCCAGCCAGCTTTCATGCTCAGGATGTGGCAACGTGAAGCGAGGGGAGAGAGAGAGAGAGACGAGCAAAGATGGATGCACAGACTAACATGGGCTGGAGAGATCGGAAGCCTGAACCCGGTTGCTTGTCAAAGACAGGATCTCAATTTTAGGGTGATCTGAAGGGGCAAAGAAAGAGCAAACCTAGGTCAATGAGAGAGAGAGAGAGAGAGAGAGAGAGAGAGAGAGAGAGAGGGGTAAAGAACAACAGGTATGTATACTGCCATTTAGTTGCAGATACTTGTTGCTTTCATTATTTATTCATCCCAGGATGCATTGAGCCAGTGGCACTGCCCAAGTTTATTTCCATTGCTACACCATTACTTTTATATCACCCTCAGGTGAGTTTGAGTCTCAGGGATATGTAATATCTCGCAGAGGCCTCCAGGCTGCAGGAAGGCCATTCCTTATGCTAACCCCCTCAAGGGGGTCAGAATCACCACCACCACCCCTCATACACACACACACATACACCCTCCTCCAATTTCTGAGTAATTCTATGGTTTTTTTCCACCGACATAGGCTGGATATGAAAGAGCATCCTACAGGAGAAATTTCCTGCATTTTGGTCCCATCTGCACAACTTACTGAGTCTCTTCAATTCTTAGCCCACCCAACACTATCTTTTTCTCCAAATCCTTGGCTCACGCAATACCAACCCGATTCCCCAAATCCTGGGGTCACTTAGCATTAAAAAACTTTGGAGAACCCACCTATTCCCAAATCACACCAGCTTCAATAACCCCGCCTCACTCTGTGTCTGCTTTCCCAGCACTTATTTCAATAAACTGCTCTGCAGGTGTCAAGTTGAAAAGTCAAGGAGCGATTTTGTGTCTCTGAATTCTAAGAGTCTTGATTTATTAAACTGAGACTCAGTATTGTGGTAAAGACCTAGCAGCTTTCTCAAATGCATGCAGGCCAGTTGGTGGCTGACATGGACCTGGCTATGAACTTTTCAGAGTGCTCTGTCCTTTCATCACTGGTGTGTCCAGAAAAACTTGAGTGGATTAAATCAAGAATCAGTTTTGTATCTTCCAAAATCCTCATTTGGAATCTAGATGGGATCTCACAAGGATCTTGCATCGTTATTGCAATAAAGGATACCACAGAGCACTGTTCACCTTGACTAAAGGATATGTAGGGCCAGATTTTCAAACATGGGTGTACAAAAATGCTTATGCATTTTTAGCACATTTATGTTAGGAATGAAGCTTCCTTCATGCACATGCACTTCTTGAGCAGAAACCTCTGGGGATTTATGTGTCCAAGTAGGATATGGTTGAAAAACTGGCCCATTGATTGCTGCTAACATTTGGCGCTTCCCTTTTACCCCTTTCCCTACTGTAATTTCAGAGAGACCCATTTGTGGTGCTTGGAATTGAGTAACTGTGATTTTTGTTAATTAGATGGCTTCAGAAATATCCAAGATGTTAGTCCTCACTGAAGTCCATGGCAAGTCTAAATTTTTAGAGAGAATACCTCTCCAATGTCCCTCATTTTGAGGGATGTCATTCATTTTAGTCCCAAGTTACCTGTGTTCCACACCAATTTGAGGTCCTCTTACTTTTATTGTTGAAAATTATTTGTATCAGCAATAAATAACCATGAACTTGTACCTATAGAAAGAGTCATTTACAGAAGGAATCCCATGGGATTTTGAGTTCCCTAAATGGGTAATTTCTGCATAACCCTCATTGTGGGTCTTTGTCACACATCATGTCCCATGTCTGAGCCTTGGCAGGTCACGAGGTGTGAAGAAAAGCTATGTTTGATTTTCATGTTGATTGAAAAATGTACCTTTAAGTGGTTTAGCTTCCTAATAGGAGATCGGGGGAGGGCGATGCGTGCACTGTGATGCAGAGGCAGTGGGGAACCATGTGACAAAATAAAGAAGTTCTCTTTGGGATTACTGAATAATCACTGAACTCTGCACAGTCCTCTGAGGAGTGGAATCCACATCACAATTGACAGGAACAGTCCCCCTAGTTGGTAGTCTCAACAGAAATGGACAATGGAGATTGAACTACCTTCTCACCCCTAAAGACAGATCCTTCTAGGGCAGGGTTGATGCATGTGGTGTATTGAAAGCTGTATTAAAATTGACAGGTTTCAGAGTAACAGCCGTGTTAGTCTGTATTCGCAAAAAGAAAAGGAGTACTTGTGGCACCTTAGAGACTAACCAATTTATTTGAGCATGAGCTTTCGTGAGCTACAGCTCACTTCATCAGATGCATACCGTGGAAACTGCAGCAGACTTTATATATACACAGGAGGTATTGTTTCATATTCTCTGTGTATATATAAAGTCTGCTGCAGTTTCCACGGTATGCATCTGATGAAGTGAGCTGTAGCTCACGAAAGCTCATGCTCAAATAAATTGGTTAGTCTCTAAGGTGCCACAAGTACTCCTTTTCTTTTTGTATTAAAATTGTCAGCTCTCACTTTAAATGCTCAGGGATGTTTCCTGATCCTGTTTGTAGGCTAGGGGCCTCTGTCAGAAAGTATGTGGTCTCAACCTAACAGAGTGAGTCTTCAGTAAGGTGAGGTGAGTTGTGCTTCTCTGCCTTAGGGAGCAGCCTGCTTTGTCTCACTCTGTTTTTGTTTCTTGTGTGTTATGGTTCCAAGTTTTTAAGAAATAAAGTGGTGTTACATTGCAACCTTCCAACAAGAGCATTTTATGGTTTTAATCAAACTCCTATGTGTGTATGTGGTGAACATGATAATGCACATTGTCAGGGGTCAGCATGAGGGAAGCTTGCACTGATGCTGCCCATGCTGTAAGTGGTCTGTGATAAAGAGAGTCCTAAAAGGACCTGGACAACTGCTGAGCACCTGCAACTCCAAGTCAGTAACCGTCAACATTTAACCCCAATAGAAAATGTCAGACTTCAGGGCTGTCAGTCCAGCACCTTTCACCTGGCCCAGTTACTACAAATTGACACAAATGTAAGTGAGATCAGAAGGTGGGATTCTCCACTGCCTGGCACCTTGTGTAATGATTTATGCCTGTGCCAAATGGATGTGAAATGCTACCATTCCTTTTTAAACTTTGCATTTATACAGGACCAGACCCCAGATAGTATAAACCGGCTGTTTAAGGGGAGCTTTGCTGATCTACACCAGCAGAAGATCTGGCCCAACATTTTTCCGATAAAACAGCTGTGGCATTCAAGATAGAGAAAAAACAGAATGCCGTGCAACCATATTAGGATGAGAAAACCCTATACACCTTTCTCAGACCTCGCCAATTCAAGAACTGCAGTCATAGTGCTGACAGTAAGATATGTAGAATATTACCACCCAGATATTTTTCACACATCAAATATCCATCCAAGACACTATCAGATTAATTACACCTGATCTGTGCTCCACAAAATGAGACTTTTCACTGATCTTCCTTAGGGTCAGAACCATTAATAACCTCAAAGAATTGATCATCGTTCGCCAATCGTCCTGTTCTGATTGGGCAGTTTTTTACACCTGCTTTCCCCAGGTGCAAGGCCCCTATTCCTCAGAGCACTTAACTTCTTAACTTTAAGCACGTGATTAAGTCTATTCCTATTCAGCAAAGCCGTTAAGAACATCCTTCAGCATGTGCTTGAGTCCCATTGAAGGCAAGGACACAAGTTAAGCACATGCTTAAGTGCTTTGCTGAATTAGGGCTTAAATGACTATGTAACCCACTGCGCAATGTGTGTGTGACCGGCTCCTGAGCCACTGAGGACATGAGTTGTTACAGCCCCGCCTACAGAGGCTTGGCTCTTCAGTACAGGTTGTAGCAGCTCAGGCTTTTAGGTCTAGCGGTCCAAGATGGTGGCTGTCAGGTCCAGTTACTCCATAATTACCTGCATGTACGAGAGATCATTCTCTGTCTCAGGGAACTGTGGATTTACACCAATGTCAAGGAGATCAGAATTCAGCTCCTTATCTAATAGTTACCAGAACAGGGGATCATTGCAGTCAGAGAATCACAGTCAATGGCGCTATTCTGGTTTACACCAGCTAAGAACCCAGAGTGGGGTTTTTTTTGCAATCTGTGCCACACTTTCCAAGGAACAGAAAAACGGTTCTCCAGTCCCTGTGTCCTTTAGAAATGAAAACAATCTCCATTTAACTTTCATGCAGCCTATTAACTGAGCCACCGCCTTGCTCACCGTCTCGCTGCACTTTGCCCAGCTGGGTCGCCCCGGGTGTTCTAATGATTCCCTTTCATTTGATTCCCCAAGCGCTCAGGAGGGCCTTTTCATTTCCCCACCCCAGCAGCATTGTGCCGTTTGGCTCTGGAGCATGAGTTGCTGCCACTGCGGCTTCTCCTTGGCACATGGAAAGGGGCCCGGGTGTCAGAAAATCTCTCCATTGCATGTTCCAGCCCCACCACTCCAGTGTGAAAGGAAATAAATATGGGAGGGGGGAATGCAATAATAACAGTTCCCACTTGTTAACTAAAAAAAATAGAGCCAGGAGGGAGGAGATGGAGAATGGCAACAGCAGGAACTGCTGGGAGTGGGCTAGGGAAGGAGGGAGGAAGGTGGACGAAGGGGGCGGAGGTGGGGGGGAGGTGTCTCTCTCCACAACAGCCATCAATTATACAGGCTGGTTTTTGTTGCATTTTGTTTTGTGAGGTCTGAACTGAAGCTCAGCTGATGAGGGCAAGTTGTGTGTGTGGAGAGGGGGAGGGGGAAGAAGGGATTTTGCCCAATCCAGTAATTCTGAATGGCGGTTTCAGGCTAAATGGAGGGGCCTGAGGCAGTGCAGGCCTGAAAAAGGATTCCCTGGGACTGCGCAGGGGAGAGGGGGAATGGTAGGGGGATAGGAGGCTGGGGGGAAGGGAGGAGAATAGTACAATAATGGGAAAGCAGAGGCCAGGCTGTGGAGCTCTCGTTTCTAACAATGATTCCCATGTGGTTCTCTTTATCTCAGCCATTCAGGAGTCAATAGAAGGAGCTTTTTTATTTCAGCGCTAAGTATGCAGTGCCCCCCTGCCCCTAAGTATGCAACGTTTCTCCCCTTCTGCCACAAAAAAAAAGAGTGAGGGAGATCCTCAATGACATTAAAAAAACCAAAAACACAGCTTGAAAGAACTGGAAGAGCAGTTCAGTCAACAAGTGGCTTTTTTTGCTCCGACTTGCCCTAGGTTCAGTGTGATCGGGTGGAATTGAACATAAGGTTGGCAGAGTTATTCCACCCCATCCCCCCTTCACATACCAGAACTTGATTCTTCCTTGCTGCCCTCCCCCTGCCCACACTCTTAACCACAACACTCCTCACCCACCTCCCCTCCTACACCCACTCCAGCTCCACTGGAGCCTGATTCTCCCCAGCCTTGCACCTGTGTCACCAGTTACACCTGTGGAAGCATTAGCCAAGCAGAATCCTCCCCCTAGTCACCCTGGCAGTAACAATGTACACTCCCTTTGCTAGTTGGAAATGACTCCAGGTGCACAGAACTGGGGCCTCTGGCTTGGGTGGAATTCCTGCTGATTTACGTTGAGGTAAGTGACAGAGAAATCTGATCCAACAGGCCCACAGACACAATGACCCTCTCTCTCCATTATTACCTGGCTTTTGTGGAGGGGTCACAGTTATTTTTTCTGGTGGGTCTTTCTGAGAACACTGTCCATTGTGAGGTGGGAACTATTTGGAAACTGTGGAATTTTAACTTGTATAAAAGGTCCCCAGAGCATGGGCTGGGTGCTTATTCAGTGCTTTTAAATTGAAATGGAAGGATGGGTCAGACCCTTAGCTGGGTCTGCACTGATTTATGCCAGCTGAGAAACTGGGCTTGTGCATGCGTATATATACACCATAGAGGTTTAGCCAGAAGGGACCATTGTGATCAGCTAACCTGACCTCTTGTATAACAGGCCTGAGAGCTTCACCTGGGAATTTCTGCAACAAGCCCATCACTTCTATTTGAACTACAGCATATCTTTTTTGAAAGGCATATAGTCTTTAAAGACTGCGAGTGATGGAGAATCCAACACAAGTTTTTCTGGTGGTTAATTACCATTGCTATTGAAAATTTGTGCCTTGTTTTTACTCTGAATTTGTCTGACTGCAGCTTCCAACTATTGGCTCTCATAATGCCTTTTTATGCTAAATTAAAGAGCTGTTTACTAGCAGAAATCTCTTTCCCATGTAGGTCCTTGTAGACTATGATCATGTCACCTATTAATCTTTGCTTGGATAGACTGAGCTTCCTGAGTTGCTGTTGCTGTTTTCCAGACCTCAGGTCATTCTTGTGGCTCATATTTGAACCCCTTTCCGTATTCAATATATATTGTAACACATGCACCTGCGAGCATGCAGTGCACCTGCAAGATGCTCACTCCAGGGAGCTGTGTCTGCAGTCATGGACTAGATGCCACAATGCACTGGTAGAGTGACAGTCGGAGGGAATACTATATGTGGACATGCTGAACTGCTTCCTGCTGACCAGGCTGGTAAATATGGCTACACTGAGGCACGGGAGGAGCAAATGGTGCTAGAAAAACTTAGCTGCAATGTTTAACCATGCAACTGCCCAGCCCTCTAGCGTAGATGGACCTACAAAGAGAAGACATTATTAGAGATGGAAAAGTCCAACACAATTTAACAGAAAATGATACCCCTGCTGTAGAAGTCTATAGGACAGTTCAAAAAAAAAAAAAAACTACCAGAAGGATCTCAATCCCTATTACATCCTATAGGTTGGTTGAAAGTAAGTTCTTAGAATGCTATTGGTCTCATCCTTTTTAACCCCTATAAGACTTTTGTATAAGGGGAACTGCAGGATTTAGTTCATATTTCAAACCCTCCAATCCCCAACTGAACTTCTGGGGATTTCAGTTAGATTATTTCAGTTCAGGTCCCTTTCTTGCTCCTATTGGTCTAATTCCCCTCTCACTTACTTTGCCATAAACCAGGAGTAACTCCACTGAATTAAAAGGAGTGAGAATGGTATAAAACTGGGGTGAATAAGATCATACTCAAGCCCTGTGTTTAATTGCAGCCATCTAGGGCAAACCAGAGATGTCTTGTGTGATGGATAGATAGAAAGGGATACAGTAACAAGAAAAGTGCAGGGACCAGTTATGTTTAAACACGTTGTATCTATCTAAGGCACTTATATGGTCCCCATCACCTTAGTAACTGACAATCTTTGACTTATTTATCCCCACAATACCTCTGTGAGGTATGGCAGTGTTATTACCTGTGTTGTACAGATGTGGAACTGAAGCATAGAGAGGCTAAGCGACTTGCCCCAGATCACACAGGAAACCTGTGGCAGAGCAGAGACTTGAATCCAAGCCTCTCAAAGCCCTAACCAATGAACCATCCTTCCTCTGCTACCCAGATCAGTCAAAAACACATTGTGGCCCAAGGGCAGCCTTAGTCACAGACTAAGTAGAAAGCTCCCTGCATGAAGGGGCACCACACCAGTATTAGGACTGTCATGGTCACTCACCAACAGGCCAGTCAGTGAACCCTCTTCTCTGACTGCAGATCTTCTACCCCCCTGCCCCAGCCCCTGGTCCCCACACCCAAAGAGCAGAGAGTTGAATCCCCCTTCTGTAGGAGGAAATCACACAAGGGTGGGTCACTGAGCTGGGGGAAAGGACAGGAGAAGGGAGTGGTGGGTTGGTGACTCATAATACCATCTTCACCCAGTACAACTAGGGACAGCTTTGGGAGCACTCCAAATTACTCTGGCAGGACAGGAGATATGAGGCATTGGGTTCTCTTTGGAGTATCAGGGCCCAGACTAGTGGATCCTTCCCACTGCACCTTAATTTACCATCACAAAAGCAATGAACTTAGATGGTACCAGGGCCCAGATCCTCAAATATATTGAGGCCCCTAACTCCCATGGAAATCAATGGAATTTCAGGGCCTGAATCCCTTTGCGGATCTAGCCTCAGGAGACACCAAATATTTCTCCCAACATAGCACTTGATATTAGAGGGGACAGAAATGGGAAGGAAGAACTTTTCTTTGACAGGATAAGTCCTCCTACTCCAGCCCCCAGTTTTTGGGACAGTATGATAGTGATACTCCGGCCTTGCAAACTCACAATGGATGACAGTCCCGTTTCACATGGCAAGTTACATGCTAATGGAGCCCACACATTGGGGTCACTGCTGTGGGAGGATTAGGCCTTGACCCGCTCTTGTGCCACTAGCGTACTATTCCCTGGCTGTGTCTGCAGCAGGCAATCCCAGGCAGTGAGTTAATCGCCTCACTCCCAGAAGCAGCAAGCAGGGGCCCTTGACCCTGTCAGCGATACATTTATAATCAGTGATAAACATCTCTCACACTATCCTGTTTTCAGGCAGCTCAAGTACTAGGGGCTTGATGGGGATGGGGATGGGGATGGGGCGGGGGGAGGGGAGAGGGGAGGGAAGAGGGAGGTGGCTTCTGGTCAGGCCTGCTGAAAAGGAGTTAATTAAAGTGGCCATTTTGCCTTTTCATGCCCTGACATTCATGTCAACTTTTCTTCAGCAGTTCGGAAACCATGTGACCAAAGTGGCCTCCCCTAGCATTTCACGACCAGCTCTCCTCCTTGGCTGGTTTCTCACCATCCCCCTCGTCATCCTCCTCCTCCTTCTGCTGCCCCAACATGTTTCCATTATTTATGAGATGCCTGTTAGGAAAAAGATCTTGCGGTTCAGTCTTTCTTCTTCCCTCTTCTATGCTCTTTAGCCTCTCCTGGCTCATAGCGGTCCATGGCTCAGATGCAGAGATGAGTTTAGCCCTGTGATAACAAGCATAGATTTCCTCCTGCTCCTCGTTCCTGAGACAGGCCATTTTCAGAGAGGTTTTCAAAGTGCGTTAGTTGTGTGTTGCTGTGTGAAATGAGCACTGGGGAAAGATTCTGGATGAGCAGCCCTGGAGACCAAAGTTCTTAGCCACAAAATAGGTACTGTATGAGCAACACTCGTGCAAGGCAGTGCCCTGTCCTGGAGGAGTGGAAAGGTAATTCAAGTCTATAGCCTCTTTTGTGAGGCTGTCAACAAGGTAGCCAATTCTGGTGGCAGTTTTTGTGCTGTGGATACCTGTCCACCAGGAAATGGATCTGCTCAACTCATTTCACATGGACCACCAAAAAATAGACAACTGCCAATTACCTCCTCCCTCTCCTAGACTTGGAAAGTCCCTAACCCATTACTGATCCCTAACCCAGGCTCTGGAGCATTTTGTTGTTAAGAGAAGCAAAACAAACTTCTCCGGCACTATGGTGCTTACTCACTTTAGTGCTGTTATATAGGTATCCATGTGGTTATTTAACCCTTTTAATAAGACCTATAATCAAACACTGGGAAAGCAAGCCACTGGGTCTGCCAGTGACACACTATAGTGGGCTTAATCGGCTTACTGGCGTCCCTTCTCCAGGGATGCACTCACAACGCATCAACAGCCTGAATATTATCATAACTAGGGTTTGAACTTGTATCCTTGTGGTCCATAGGCAGTGGCTTTGCCTAGTAAATCAAAAGCAAACCACCCTCTTGCCAAGCCAATAGAAGCTGTGCTAAAACTAGCTCAGATGGAAGTTGTTCTTTGGCCATCTTATTCCCATGGTGGCCTGGGAAGGTTGTTAACCCCTCTTGGGAAGCAAGATGGGGGACTTTGTCCTGGGAGGTGGTGACTCTGAAAAAGATTTAAAGGTTGTGCTGGATAATAAGCTGAGCTCCCAGTGTGATGCTGTGGCCGGAAGAGCTATTGCCATCCGTGGTTGCATAAACAAGAGCATCTCGAGTAGGAGTAGAACAGTTACCGTATCTTTGTATTTGACACTGGTGTGATCACTGCTGGAATAGAGTGTCACAATTCAAGAAGGATGTTGATAAATTGGAGATGATTCAGAGAAGAGCCATGAGAATGATCAAAGGATTAGAAAACATGCCTTGTAGTGATAGATTCAAGGAGCTCAATTTATTTATCTTAACAAAAAGAAGGTTAAGGGGGGGCGAGGGGTGATCAGAGTTTATACGTACCTACCTGGAGAACAGATATTTAACAATGGGCTCCTTAATCTATCAGAGAAAAGTATTACACAATCCAATGGCTATAAATTGCAGTTAAAAAAATTCCGACTCGAAATAAGACAATAATTTTTGACAGTGTGGGTAACTAACCATTGGGACAATTTACCAAGGTTTGTGGGGGATTCTTCATCACTGACAATTTTAAAATCAAAATTGGATGTTTTTCTACAAGATCTGCTTGAGGAATTCCTTTGAGTGTATGTGTGTGTGGGGGGGGTCCTGTGGCCTTTCTATAAGATGATCACAAGTGGTCCCTTCTGCCTTAGTATCCATGCATCTTGTGAGCATAAATAATAGCAGACCCGCCCCTGTGATCTCTAGATATTTGTGTCTGACACCCCCTCCCCTCCACCCACATTCTTGATATCAATAGCATAAAAATAATAGCTCACAGCCAAACTAAGCCATACACAACTCACCAGGAGTCTGCTTTTGTTATAAACAACACACTCAGGCCAGGTTTGTCTAAACGTTCACTGATGTTCATGAGCTTTTCAGTTGAACCTAGTCCATTCTGAGTACATCAGGGACACTTTATAATTTTTCATCCGTACTACACGTGGGCCCAGGTGGTATTGTCACATTCTGATTTTGGATTTGTCTAAGGTTCAGGGTTCAGTCTGTAGGCCACATCAAGGAATGGGTTGGTAGCTTATTTCAATGGTACGGAAATCTCTGTTGTTGAAGGGTTGCATCCCTTAGAATGGCAGAAATCTCATGAGATCAGCTGCTTGTGCAAGCTGCCTCCAGTGTGGGCTGCACCTCAGGCTTTCAGCCATGTCCCAGACCAAAAACCAGCCTCTCCTTGGTCTGGGTCTGACCAGGAACTAAAACTGTAGGGGAGGATTCAGGACCAGGGATTTTAATCTGACAGTTTGCTCGCCTTCAAAATGTGAAATGGTTCAGATTGAAGTTGCTGGTTTTGAGCCACTCTGATTTAAGTCAGGTGAAACTCATTGGCTTAAATTGGATTGTGCTTTCAGTCTGAAGCACAGGGAAGGGAAAGTGAAGCCACATGGGCCAAAACCAAAGAATATGTTTGCACGTGGCCCAGCTAAAGGGAGGTGACATGACTTGCGAAGGCCACACTGAGGGTCAGTGGCAGAGACAGGAATAGAACCCCCCAAATCCTCTTCTTTACTCACAATACGATCATTGATCTATCAACACTAGTTTGTGTGGGCCAGACCCTCAGCTGATGTAAACTGGGTTAGCTCCAAAGAAGTCAATGGCACTTCATGGATTTTTGCCAGTTTAGAATCTGGTCCAATGTTTGTAAAATGCACTATGGAAGAGTGAAGTGATATTTAAAAATCAAACCAGTTAGGATGATACAAGCAAGGGACCAGGCTGGAAGCAAGTTAACTCCATTTCTAAATGGCAGTGCTACAAGTGACATAACTGGGTCTTATATGATACACACCCTTTTTTCCCCTTCTCTGAGAACGCCATGGGTGTGTTTAGGAGCCCAGTGCCGAGGGTTAGAGAGTGGGGAAACTTTCTCGCCCAAATGATATCTCATTTCTGCAGTGTGTCCAGAGAAACCCCCAAACCATTAAACCCTAAACCTCTTCCTTAAAACCTTGCTGTGCAAACATTCACAGTGAGATTATTGGAGCAACCCGTCCTCCTAGTCCTTTATTGTGTTGGATTTCCAGGGTTGGGGGAGTTGCACTCACATTGGAGGGCAGCAGAAATGGGCAAGAAGCGGGTTCTGGTGAGTGAGACCCACACTTGATACAGAATAAAGTTAACCTTCTGACCTGTCAGCTCCTTCTGAAGGGGGGTGGGAAGGGTTGAAAGGGAGGAGTGAGATGTTACAGACTCAGGGAGTTGAAGCCAAGGGATTTGTAACAGGAGGCCCTTTGGGGCTACTGAGAGAAACACGCAAGGATTTTGAAGACCCCCTTATTTCAGGAGATCAGCTTTCTCGGAGTCTCCTGAACTGAGCGTTCTCACCATCCAGCACAATATACACAAGCACACATCATGTGTGTGCATGCAGATAGAGTGGATGGGGGGGCAGAGGTGGCTGTTAGAAAGCCTTGCTGAGAAAGGTATTTTTCATGGGGGGGTGGGGTGGAGGAAAAAAAAGGGCAGGCCCCTCGCTCCCTACTGAGCCCATTTCTCCTGCTTTGCTGGAGCTGTCAGGCATGAATCCCAGTAGCATTCCGTAACTAATTGACAGTAATGGGGGCCATTGGGAGTCTAAGAATACATGGCATTACCCAGCATGCACTGGAGCAAGGAGGGGAGGGCTGCACAGGGGCAGCTGTAGGGGGAAATAAAGAATGTCTTTTAAACTTCTTTTTTGTGTGTGTGGCTGTTTTGTTACGGAGGTGGGGTGAGGCCAGAGAGGGGCAGAGTGCAAAAGTAATTTTGGAAAAACTTTTATTTATCTGAAGTGAAAAAAGCTGTAAATGGAGGTGAAATCTTGTTTTTATCACAGTTTCCCAGGGCTTTGGGGGTTGCTGCTACAAGGAAAGAGTGGATGGAATTTCAGTTTAAACCCAGTGAAATCTAGGAACTATCTCTCTGTTTTGCATCCCCTCCTGGATTTATAGCAGATTGTAATATACGACCTGCTGGCACAGCTGTTGAGTTGCCATTTCTAGAAACAACCCACCCTGTGTTTTCTTGGCTTAAGGAATCAGCACAGAAAAATCTCCCTCTCCACATGTAATTTGGGATCTCTGGCTCCATACGTTTATTTCCCCCCTCCAAAAATTAAATACATATTTGGGGAAGGGGGGGCAGATTTTCCTCTCTCTTACAACCCTGCCTGTGTGGAGCTGTGCTAGCATCACAGATGGAATTTTGATTTGACTCTCATAAAACCTTTTTCAATTTACAAAAGTCAACATTGCTGAGATGATCTGTTTATAAAAGAAACCGAATGTTTTTTGCTATTTTCCAGATGGAAAGAAATGGAAATCTGTTACATTTCTCAGGTGCCCCTCACCTTAATATCTGGGAAACAGCGAGAGAACTGAGATGCTGGCATTCTTTTAAAAACTTTGATCCTGCAGCAGCTAGGGCAGGATCCCAGCCTCTGTAATAGCCACCATCATGTGTGCTGCTTCAGTGGTGCAAAGTGACTCAAAAGCTGAGCACCTCCTTCACACTGCCTAGCTTAGGAGTATGGCTGGGGAGCCCAGAAGCTGCTGGGTTTGAATCACCCCCCTGGCCCCCGCATTCCAGGGGATGTGAGGATTTTAAAGTGGCATATCAGTTCATCGACTCAGAAGAGACCATTGTGAACATCTAGGCTGACCTCCTGTAAAACACATTTCACTCAGCTATCCATGCGTGGAGCCCAATAACTTGTATTTGACTAAAGCATATCTTATACAGCCATCTTTCGTCCCCTCACATGTCTGGGTAGTGTGTAAAACACAGCTCAGCCAGGCATGAGTGCTGGGCCTCTACTGTTTAGAAAAATATTTACTTTGCGTTTTGAATTTTGCATTGCCTAAATAAGTGCTGTATCTACAAATGACCTGCAGTACGTGATATTAAAGTAATAAGGTCTTCAGAACGAGGACCATCTCTGACTCCCAGTGCAGTGCAGTGGGGCCTCAATCTGGGTGGGACCCCCTAAGACATACCATAATACAAATAAGGAATAATAATGTACCATCAAGATCAAAGACATCTATTTAAAAAATTTCCTCAGCAGCTCAGGTTATTAAAACTGGGGAAAGAACAGGTAAAAATACCAACAGACCAGCCTGTCTCCTGTGCCAAGATATGCTTGGTGCAGAAGACTGTGTGGATGGGGTGGGACATGGTGCCAAGCATATCTTGGCACTTGGATAATTACAACTCCCTGATTCTCAGGCTCCCCTGGCCTCAACTTTGATGTAAATTAGAACAGCCTCAGAGCTGCTCCCACTTACAACACCTGACTATGGTCCCTCAGGAGTCAGACACCAGCTGAGAATTGTTATAGGGGAGCAGAGCTCCACTCCTCCCTCTCTGTCTTCCAGCCCCATCATGCCCCCTACACGGGCAGGGGGAGCAGTTGATGTAAGAGCCAGCACCATCACCATTCACCAACTGAGAGTTGTTCTCCTCCCTACTTTGAGGGCTTAATTGGACGTCAGTGGTGCGTGCATAGGCATTTTGGTGTCTCTCTTTATGGGGATGAATTCCCCCCTGATAAACAGATATTTTCTTACATGATTTTGTTTCACTCTGTAACAGTTGAACAGATCCTGTACAATGACAGAAATAGGGCATGATCACGGACCAAGTTATACCCCCATAAACAGGGGGAGTTACAGACAGCTAGAGATGCAAGCCTTGGGTGCATTGTCAGACAACAGGGCAAAGGCTGAGGGCCTTTAACCACCCATAAAGTGGTCCAATAGCTAACTAATGCCCACCCTGGCTGACATGTAGCTTATTAGTGTGTGGCAGATTATTATTTTTTAACATTTACAAATACTGGAAGAAAGGAGTGCAGTACGCAGCAGCGCCTTCCGTTACAAAAAAGAGTTCCTGGTAGAAGGATTTAAAAAAAGCAGGGACTGGGAACTCTTTGAAATATACTTATCCATGAATATTTTGCTAAACTTTTCTCTGTTACGTTCTCCCAACTCTCTGGTTCCATTCTCCACCCGCACAGATGCCCAACTACAGTCTCAAGAGCAGTTTGTGACCCAAGCATCGTTTCTGGCTCAACGTGTGTTATAAAAACTACATTTGGCAGATCAAACAAGGCCCACATTTGGGCCTACCCAGTTCCCATTCAAGTCAATAGACAGATTTCCATTAACTTCAGGGGGAAACGGAATCAGTCTTTATACCAAACAAAAGTTTAAAATGTCTGCAGAGCCACAAACTGTCTCCACCTGGTGCCCTTAGTCTTACACTCTGTTTGTTAACTCTTTGGGGCAGGGACCATCTTTCTGTTCTGTGTTTGTACAGCACCTAGCACAATGGGGTCTCCTGGTCATGACAGAAGTTCCTAAGCATGATGGTAATACAGAAGCAGTTTGTTGTTATAATTAATTTGTAAGGACATATGGAGTAATGAAACTGCATTTATTTTCTGCATTATGCCTTTATTTTCTGTGTATTGTAACTTTAATTTGCAGCACCAACCGCCATTTTGTTCTCAGAGTTGCTGCTGGTTGGTGTGGTGGAGACACACACTCTGTGCTCTCTAATGGAGACGTTACTTCCATTCTCTTTCTTTCTTGCTATTGTTCTTCCTTCATCTACAATAAAAATCATTCAGGTTTAAATGATGTGTATGGAAAAATGGAAGGGACATTATAAAACTGTCCCTTTTTCTCCTCCTGATTGCCCCAAACCCTGTCCCTACATTTCCTATTCCCTCTGCCCACCTCTTCAAGCTTCCCTTTTGTCTCCCCTATTAACTTCTTTCTCCACTCATTTAACAGCCAGGATGTAGGGACCTTCCAGTATTTCTCAGGATGAGGTTCCAGCTGTGCACTTTTAGAAGTTGGCATCTGTAATGTTCCTTACAGTGGAGAAGAGACAGAGCTGGGCCGTATTGAGTACAAAGGGGATTCTTTACTGAGGCTGCTGGACACAGACAGATCCTGCGGTTCTTGCTAGCTCTCCAGCTCCCAGACAGACTAACACAGCTCGTGCTGCCTCATGTCACCTCACAGACTCTCCCTTGCTCTGGGCTGGATTTATTAGTCATGGACGGGACTACAGACTATGTTATAGTGCGTGGTGTCATCATCTAATAAACCCAACTGGCCAAATAGAACAAGCTGTTGGACTATCAATGTCTGCAGCCAAACTTTAACATCCCATCTCTGGGCTAAATTGTGCCCTCAAGGCACCTGCCAGGAGAAGCTCTTGGAGACACCATGCATTAGACAGGCATTGTACGTCCCGCAACACACAGGGAGCATAGCCACCACCCCACCAACCTCTGACGGGGTGCAGTGAACATTCTCCACCAGGGGCCTACTTCACTGGCCAGTGTGGAGGGAGGGGGAATAACTCTGAACTTTCAGCCAGCCTCGTAGCCTTTGCTCTCAGGGGGAGCAGCCCAGCCCCAGGGAACAATAGGCTTGAATGAGATTTAAAACAGGGTTTCTCAACCTTTGCATCAGGACCCAAAATTGGGTCACCAGAATACTTCAAAGGGTCGCGTGGCAGCTCCTGTGGCTCCTTGTCCCACGCAGCTGGCTGTGCTCGCCTCCCAGCTCCAGGCACTGCAGCCTCTAGGGTCCCAGCGCCACTCAGCTTTGGCCCAGACATCATGATGACGAGAGCCCGGGTAGGCCAAATGTGTGTGAGTGGCCCTGCAACCCCATGAGCCAGGTCACAGCTTAACTCGTACAAATTTGGTCCAGTCAGGGGGGCAGGGCTAACCCTTAGTGGCGCTGCAGCCCTGGAGGTTGCAACACCCAGAGTGGAGAGCCAAGCCCAGCCAGCCCCACAGCACAGGAGCTGCAGGGGTCACCACTGTGGGATGAGTGCCGGGCAGGACCCAACCCCCCAGCCTGGCAGGGCCCAACCAAAACCACCCCGGGGCCTCCAATCTCAGACTATTTACTGGGTCGCGACAGGCCATAAACATTTACAAATGGGTCCTGAGCCCAAAATGGTTGAGAACCACTGCTCTCGAGCCTTTGCTGTCTGGAATGAGTTTGGGTTAGGAGTAGTGTTCAGCGTTTTTAGACAGCAGCCTGAGTAGATGCCATGTGTTTGCTTCCTTAATGTCCGCATCAAACAGTGACTGTTTGCTCAGGCTCCTAACTGAGAAGGGGCTTTTCCAAGGATCACACAGCATGGTTACATAGCCTTAGTAAACTAGAGCTTGTACTCAAGGGGAGCATTGCTCTGCAGCACCATCTCCCAGCAGTCCCCCCGTAAGCTGGTGGAGGAGGTCCAGCTATGACACAATAGTATTTCATGTGGGAGTTTTATTTGTGGTCCCACGTTACAACAGAACATAATTATTTAAACAGAGCCAGAACTCCGCTTCAGGTTGTAGGCTGCCTTCCACTGGATTTGGAATTCTGCACCCACAAAGCCTCCCTCTGAGTCCCACTCAGTTTTGATAGGATTGCCCGTGTTCCTTCTGAGGGACTGCTGGCTTGGTCTTCAGTCCCCACCATTATCGCTCTTCCCTGAGCCCCTAAGTGAGATCTGAGCCAGGAGTTAACTTCCACTTTGCTGGAACGCAAATAGGGATTTGGGACCTTGTCACAACACACTCCCACACGCCCTGAAACTTTCAATTTATCCCTGAGCAATGGCTGATATGACTGTAAAGCTAATGGTATAAGTAACTCATGCCGTGACAGCCCAGATGTATAAGTGGGGTGAATATTAATGGATTCACAAGAAGCTGCAGCAGAAGAAAGAGCGGCTGGCTCCTTGGGAGCATTTCTGAGCGGACCTGCCCTTTGCGCAGTGCCAAACAATAAGCAAGGCTGGGCTCGGCGATGGTCTGCATGAGGGTGTGAAGTCGCTAGCCATTGGGCAGAAGGCAGGCCAATCTCAGGGGCTTTTAGTCCCATGTACACCTGCTTTACGCATCTGTATGAGGTTGCTCTCTGTTCAAATTAATGCCTCATTCATGAGGGTCAGGATACGGCCTTTGACTGAAACCTTTGGCTACAGTCCTTTTAGGCCTGTAGGCGACAGGCAAAGTGGATTCTCTTTTAACTCGACAGCTATCCCTACTACTTTGGCCATGCAACGGCCCCTGGATCAGCTCCTTACCAACAGGCTTTCTAAGCTGCCAAGGGAAATCCTTCATTTGATGTTTCGTCATTTAGTTCCCTGCCTGTGATCAGCAACATCCACATCAGGCGTGGCAACCTTATGTAGTCTTGATAGATGAACTTATGCCTTTGAAGTCTTCATCAGACTAGATATTGCACCTGTAGACTAAAGTGATGCCTGGGCACTTTAGAAACATCTGACTAGATTCAATTAGATTTACATCACAGTGTGACACTAGCAACACTGTAGTTAGGGCTCAGATTGCTAGCCTAACCTCCTCTTTCCAGCTGCTCACAACAGCTAAAAATTCCTTTTCTGCACCTCAGTTTCCATAACTGTAAAATAGCCCTGTGTTATGCAGGAGGTCAGGCTAGGTGGTTTCAATGGTCTCTTCTGGCCTTAAACATCTTTGAGTCTATGAATACTAAAGCAGTTCAAAACTGCATGATTAAAAATCATGTCAACCAGGTATGGAGCCAAAACAAAGCCTGGAGCCAAACACACCTGAACTTTGGAAGAGTTCAGCTCTGGCTTCAGGCCCAAACTTTGCAGCTCTTGTTCAAAAGGCTTGTGAGCCTTAGAATACTTTGAGATGAGCCTGGTGTGGGTAATGCATTTATAATGAAATCCTAACCCAGGGGATTTTCATGGGGCTTGGGGTCTGTAAGGGAAATGTCTCACCTGGCTCTGGTAAAAAGTCACCTCCCTCTGTCTGAGAGGCTTCCATTCTCTTGAATGTTTGGCAACTGTTTAGAAGGAGGGAGTGAGAAAGGGGAACTAGAATGGGGGTCAGCTTACCTACATGCTGTTTTTGACTTTGCTACTGATCCCCTGTGTGACCTTAGGCTAGTCACATCACCTCTCTTTGCAGCCGTTTTCCCATCTATATAAATCTGAATGGCAAAGAGATAAGTCGATGAAAAGAATGGGATAATGAGAATATCCAGGGTTAGAACAGTAATTAAAGAAAATTGGCGGGGACATAAACCCACATGCTTCAGGGTTCAAGCCAACCTTTATCTATTGGGGGTCAGGAGGAAATTTTCTCTGGAGCAGGTTGTCCTATAACTGCCTAATGCAGAAGTGGGCAAACTTTTTGGCCTGAGGGCCACATCTGGGTATGGAAATTGTATGGCGGGCCAGGAATGCTCACAAAATTGGGGGTTGGAGTGTGGGAGGGGATGAGGGCTATGGCTTGGGGTGCAGGCTCTGGGGTGGGGCCAGAAATGAGGAGTTCAGGGTGCGGGCTGGGGCTCTGGGCTGGGGCAGGGGGTTTAGGTGCTGAGGGGACGGCTCTGGCTGGAGGTGCGGGCTCTGTGGTGGGGCTGGATGAGAGGTTTGGGGTGCAGGAGGTGCTCCAGGCTGGGACTGAGGGGTTTGGAGGGAAGGAGGGGTATCAGAGCTGGGGCCGGGGGTTGGGGCGCAGGAGGGGGTCAGGGGTGCAGGCTCTGTACAGCGCTTACCTCAAGCAGGTCCCAGAAACAGCAGCCTGTCACCCTCCGGCTCCTATGCGGAGGTACGGCCAGGCAGCTCTGCGCGCTGCCCTGTCTGCAGGCGCCTCCACTGCAGTTCCCATTGGCCATGGTTCCTTGGGGCGGGGGCAGCGTGTGGAGCCCCCTGGCTGCCCCTATGCATAGGAGCCAGAGGGGAGACATGCCGCTGCTTCTGGGAGCCATGTGGAGTGGGGCAAGCCCCAGACCCCACTCCCCAGTGGGAGCTTGAGAGCCAAATTAAAACATCTGGAGGGCCGGATGCGGCGGGTCATAGTTTGCCCACCCGTGACCTACTGGAAGGTTTTTTTTACCTTCCTCTGAAGCAGCTGATGCTGGTCACGGACAGGGACTGGACTAGAGGAACCATGGCTCTGAGCTGGTTTTGTTAATTCCTATATTGCTATAGTTACCCACCTTTGTGGGTATGGATGCTGTGCTATGTATGGATGAAAAACACCATACACATGGTGCTATTAAAGATCGTCAGCAGAAAGCACTGTAGAAGGACAAAGTGAAATCCCCATCCTGCAAAGGCTCACAATGGGACTACTCACAAAGTTAAGCGTGTGCTTATGCCTCTGCAGGATTGAGGCCTACCATTGTTATTGCGCTGGGCACAGGTTGAAGAATGGGCTCTCCTTCCCCACCAGTAAGGGCATCAGAGAACCCTTCTACTCCCATACGTCTGTGGGGCAGCCAAGTTGCTAGTTTCCTGGCAGTCGGACTGCACCTTCCCGTCCACCTCTCTCTTGGTCCTTCGCTCTGGGCTGCATCCCAGAGTGGGAGGTGGTGGTCGCCGGGGTGGGGAGGGGAAGCAACTTTTTAAATAAAAAATGATAAGCGATGAATAGATCGGCTAATCCCGGGAAACCTTGAGAATACAGAGCAGCATTTGTGGGGCCTCCCTTTTTTCTTTTCTTTTTTAAATTTTCTTTTCTTTAATTTCGCTGCAGCACATATAATCAATTATGGCTTGAATCAGGGATAAGGGGAGGGGAAGCACTTCAATTCATAAATCAATTTTATACGGTCATCAGTCAGGTTGTGAATGCAAATACCTCTGTCGGTTTAGGTTATTCAGAATTAATTGACTCCCACCGGGCTGGGCTGCAGCTGGAGAGACGCTTTCTCACAAAGTCTACTCGGACTCAGCATGGGGGCGGGTGGGGGTGGGGGCTGGCTTCCTCCTCCCTCCTCCCTCCTCCCTCCTCCCTCCTCCACCTCCTCCTCAGCTTTCCCCTCTAGGCGTATTATACTATTGAAGGTGGGGGGAGCAGTGAGTGTGTGTGTGCAAGAGAGAGATGCTTGAAGAAAGAAAGGGATATGCAAAGATTAAAGTCACAAACCCCCTCTTCAGCCCTGGCCTGCACAGAGACTTTTATGTGATTAGAAATGCTCTGCTTTCAAGGGTTTGCTTTTAAGTCTTGAGCTTCTCTTGAGCTTCTCAGATAAGAAAACAAACAGCAATGTCAAAGCCCCTGTGCTCAGAATTTGAGCTAGAATAGTGTCATTAAACAGCCACTTTGCTACAGAGACTTGGGCATTTGGGTCATGGTCTCAAAGCCAGCCTAGGTCAGGAGTGATTGAAAGTCATTCGCCTCCAGTGGCTGTTTTGGTGGCCTAGTGGAAATGAGCTGGGTGGGGTTCAATCCACCCTGGGGACACATCACAAAAGCTACCCCCTGAATTCCCACTCATTGGACCCTCTCTCTGGTGGTTGCAGTGGAGAGGCCAAGGACTGGCAAGGGCCTGGAGACTGAATTACCCTCTCATCTCTAGAGACAGTCCCTCTTCTAGCTTATTGTGAATGCACATGGCCAGAGCAATGCGGGGAAGCTGGCTCTGTGCTGTACCTGTTTTATGGATGAAGAGAGGACTTCAGTATCCCTGGCTGTCAGTCTGGAACTTTTTGGCTGCACTGATTCCTTGGCGTCCTTGGGTCAGGGACATTGTTAATGGCTCTCCGCATAAGGCTTCCCTGTGACCTTGTGACCTGCTCCCCCATCCCTGTTTTTCATTCTTTGCCCCATGTAATTAATTGATGTTCTGAGATTTGTGGCGCCTCCTGACACCTGAGGGTGGACCTTGTGCTGTCCTGATGGGCTTTGCCCAACAACCCAGAAATCAAATAGGCTGGCACATTCCAGAGGGGGAGGCCATTGTTGAGCTCTTTTGATGGGTTAGCCCATGGCACAGAAGGCAAAAAGGCAAATCTTTGGGAGACATCTCTGGGCTGAGTAGGGGGGAAGATTATTTTTCTTGGGGAGGTTCAGCCAAACCCAGGGCGGGGTCCTGACCTGCTTGTGTAGGTGAATGGGCACAGAGGGGGACTTGTAATATGCACTCACCAGTGAGTAATACTTGCACAAATAGTAATATCTAGCTCTGATATAGTGCTTTTCATCAGTAGAGCTCGTTGTAAAACACTTTGGAGCGGGGGATAGGGAAACTGAGGCACAGAATGGGGACATGACTTGTCCAAGGTCACCCAGTGGCAGAGCTGGGAATAGTACCTAGGTCTCCTGAGTCCCACTGCAGTGCTCTATCCACTATGCCACATTGCTCTGATCATTGGAGACCTGATTTACAGCTCAGCCTGTCTCGGAAAGTAAGGTACAGGGCATATCCATGTCCACTGTTGCACAATGGACTAGGTACATCAGGCCGTGGACAACATTGGAGGCATGGATGACTAATTCATATGGTCCTCTGACAACAATCGTCTTGGAAAGCTGAAAGCCCCCGGGACTCTGGGGAGGTAACAAGAGCAGGAGAGGAAGCTACAGTGCTGAAGCTGTGCTGCTGTAGTGCCCGTAGTGCAGACAAGCCCAGAATGAGGGTGTTCACACAGGGGTTTAATGCAGTTTAACTAATCTGCTTCAAATTGATCCCTTTAGTTAATCTGGATTAATTTCCCTGGATTTCCCTGTATAGACTAGACCAGAGCAAGCCAGGTGCGGAGTGAGTCTCCCACACAGCTCTGCTAAATGTGCATCACGCCTGACCTACAAAACTCCTTGCTGTCCCACACATATCTCTGCCAATGCCCTGGCTGCTTCAGTCACCCTCCATTCCAGTCCTGGGCTGCCCACACAGCTCTGCCAATGTCCCTCTCTCTTGATCTGCAGCCCCCACAGCTACTCCAGTCCGGGGCTCCCTGCACAGCTCTGCCAATGCCCTTCCAGGCCTGGGTCTTTCCCATCATGCTGAATGGCAGCACTTTGACACTATGGGCAAATGTATACTCAGTCGATAAGGACGAGAATCACAAACTCATCTTCAATTGTCATGTGAAACAAATTTGTGCCACTGTCTCCAGAAGTGACAGATTGGTTCATTAACACGAGCATCGCTCCTTTCTTCATTCTTCGAGTGAGAAATCTAGGAGAACAAGGAGAATCTTATTAGTGTCTGACTCACTTCCTGCTATGTGTTGAACGGCGGCCTGTTGTGAAGAGCAGACCTGACCTGGGTGCAAATTAGAGTTAAATTTATTGATCAGGCTGTTAATGTGAGACATTGGATTTGACACTGCAATCTCACACTAGCTCATCTGACAGATCTATGCATGGTACAATGCTATGATTGCTGTACAGTCATCAATGATTCCTACCTCATCCTGCCAGCCTCTCATCTTACCAGCCCTCCCTTCCGGACTTTTGATTGTCTAAAGATGCCCAGGAGTTTAGGCATCTGATTCTTTTTGTGGAAGGCCACATGGTCAAATTCCCATGCAGAGTGTCATAATGTTATGTTTGGGGTCAGAAAAGTGATCGAGTAATTATGGCCCCTTCCTGTTCCACAGTTCTGCTCTCTGTGTGTCTTTGCACCACACCTGCTCCAGGTTTTATTCCTGTCAGCCAAACAGCTATAGGACAGTGAGTTGGATTCTATTCTTTCCTTACAACGTGTGAGCAAAACTCTCAGCTGAGTTCTGATGGCAGGATCTTTAACATGGGTGACCGAGTGAGAGCCAGGACACGCCCAGCTGAATAGCTAGATCCCATGTGGAGTATGTGGCACTGGAAGTTAGTAAAAACATTTCTGAATTTATAAAACTTGAGCACCTTTGATACAGAATCAGTGAGAGTGAATTGGATCATGTTAGCAGTGATTTTTCAGAGTCTATGTGTTTCTGTTTGCTCAACAGTCAGAACAGAGTCCCTCTAGATCCTTCTTATTATTGTTACTCATGTATTTAAAGTCAAATACTAAAAGTGACCAAGATCCACAAGACCTGATTCTCTTCCCTGCACGATACTAAAAACTCCGTGAGAGAATCAGGCCACAGGACATCAGCCACAGGTCAACATTTCATAGACCGAAGCCAGTGCTTTAACAGCTGGGATTGTTGGGAGGTGTGAGCCCCTTGTTTTACTACACAGCCCCTTTCATAGAGGCCTGGGGGAAGGAGGGAGAAACTTTACACCCGTGGTGCGACTTCTGAAGAATTTACAATCATCTTTCCTAGAGACACTAAAGATTTTATAGCCTTGGTACCCAAGGTTACAATACCCTGTGGAACTCAGAGCTGAGCCCATGCCCGGGACCCTTGGTCTCACTAGCAGCTGGAAGGCAGCCTGTAGCTTCACATGGGGGAATTTTATTTTGGCAAGGGTGGGGAGTGAGGAAGTTGAGAGCAGGAAAGACAGAGGCGGTGGAGGGGAGAGAAAGAGGGAGAACAAAAGAATGTGGGGTGAGACAGCAGTGGGAAAAGAAGCAAGGGGAAGAAGTAAGAGAGGAGAGTGGAAAGAAAGAGGGGAGGCAGGAAGGCTGCAGGAGTAGGGGAAGAGAGACAAGAAGAGCAGCAGAGAAAGAGGGAAGGGAAAGAAGAGGAAGGAAGAAATGAAGGGGAGGAAGAGATATAGGGAATGAAGGAATGAAATGGGAGAAGGAGAAAGGGAGGTCAGAAGAGAGAAAGGAAGAGAAAGGGAGTGAGAGGAGAGAAAAGGCCTGGGGTGATATGGCAGCTGAGGGCAGGTATATCAGGAGAGCTTGGAAACTTTCCAAATACATCTAGAAAATGAAGCTTTGTACTGATCTTCTGAAATGGGTCCCAAATTATTTGGCAAATAAACTCCAAAAGCCAGTGACCCAGGGCTAGGATTCATCTCATACCCACACACCCAGACATGCACACCTCCCCACACACAAACACACCCACACATACACCCTCATAGATTCTAAGGACTGAAGGGACTATCGTGATCATCTAGGCTGACCTCCTGCATAACGCAGGCCATAGAACTTCTCCAAAGTAATTTCTAGGGCAGATCTTTTAGACAAATATCCCGTCTTGATTTTAAAATTGTGTCAGTGATGGAGAATCCACCGTGACCCCTGGTAAATTGTTCCAATGGTTAATTACCCTCACTGTCAAAAATATACACCTTATTTCCAGTCTGAATTTGTCTCGCTTCACTTTCCAGCCATTGGATCGTGTTACACCTTTTTCTGCTAGATTGAGCAGCCCATTATTAAAATTTGTTTCCTATGTAAATACTTCTCTTCTTAGCATATGTGCAATGTGCCTCAGGTGGAGTCACCAGGATTCATCACTAAATTTGGTCCGGTGGTTGGATCATTAGCTTCCCAGGCTTGGGCTGGCTACTGACTGGGAGCGTGACATGAATGTTGATCCATGCCCACCATGTAAGTAATTATAGACTGTAATAAAATCACCCCTTAGCCTTCTCTTTGTTAAGCTAAACAGACTGAGTTTTTTGAGTCTCTCATTATAAGGCATGTTTTCTTAACCTTAAATCATTCTCACGGCTCTTCTCTGAACCCTCTCCAATTTATCAACATCCTCCTTGACTTGTGGGCACCAGAGCTGGACATACTATTCCAGCAGTGGTCTCACCAGTGCCAAATATAAACGTAAAATAACCTCTCTACTCTTACTTGAGATTCCCCTGTTTGTACATTCCAGGATCACATGAACTCTTTTGGCCACAGCATCACACTCGGAGCTCATGTTCAGCTGATTATCGCACCACAGCCCCCAGATCTTTTTCAGAGTCACTGCTTCCCAGGATAGACTCCCCCTTCCAGTAAGTATGGCCTGCATTATTTGTTTCTAGGTGGATACATTTACATTTAGCCTGATGAAAATGCATAACGTTTGCTTGTGCACACTTTCCAAGAGATCGAGATTGCTCTGAATCAATTGTTCTCTCATTATTTACCCCTCTTTCACTTTTTGTGTCATCTGCAAACTTTATGAATGATGATTTTATGTTTCCTTCCAGGTGACTGATAAACATGTTAAATAGCATAAAACCAAGAACTGATCCTTGCAGAGTCCCACTGGAAACACACCTGCTCAATGACGATGACCCATTTATAGTTACGTTTTGAGACCCAACAATTAGCCAATTTTTAATCCATTTAATGTGTGTCATGTTAATTTGATATCATTCTAGTTTTTTAATCAAAATATCGTGTGGAACCAAGTGAAACGCCACATAGAAGTCTAAGTATCTTATGTCAATACTGTTACCTTTATCAACCAAACTTGTAATTGGATCCAAAAAAGATATCATGTTAGTTTGACAGGATCTATTTTCCATAAACCCATGTTGATTTGCATTAATTACTTTACCCTCTTTTAACTATTTAGTAATGGAATCCTGAATTAGCTGCTCCATTATCTTGTCTGGGATTGATGCCAGACTGACAGGCCTATAATTATTTAGATCACCAGACAGGATCTATAGCTAAATTCATGAACTACAAGTGCATCTTTTCCTCCCACATTTGTACATCCGATACACACATGCTCATCTATGTACACCCCTATATGCATATCCTTGGACTCCCCCACAACTCCACTCACCACATATGCACAGCCTCATACACATGCTCCTGTCCCCTACTCAAAGAGACAAGCATGCACAAACCCACCCCCATGTCCTCATATATGCATACAATCACAAACATGCACACATACTCCCTGACCCACACCCTCAAATACCCACAGTCTCAACCCCCATTCAAACACACCCTCACGTGGTTCCACACCCCATGTGTGCATACTCTCTCACACACACACTGCAAGACCAGACAATTTTTTTTACAAGCACAATGTATTGACTTATTCCTCAAGCCAGCCAGCCACAATCATAAAAATAAATTCCTCAAACCCAACATTAAATGCAACACATTTTTCTCTGGTTATAAAGGACAGAAACTGATTTACAACGCAGACTTTCTCGACTTTTATAGACATTACGAGTGCCCTGGAAAGGGATGGGAAACTGGGGGCTGTGGAGACCTGGCAAGAGTAGGATAGAGATGAAGGGCACTACAGTAGTTTAATTTTCTATTAAAATCCCTCCCCACAAGCTGTGTAAACATTTGCCTGTTAAACAAACACTCTACAAAAGACATAGACTCTACACTGTTAATGAGACTAACTGCTCATGCTGTACTAGGAACCTCCACAAAAAACCCAGAGGAGTTAAGGCAGTGTGCAGCCTTAACTGGGGCATATCCTGACCTCTGAGTAGCAATCTCCCATCAGTAGGAGTTGAGGGTGTTGAGCATCTCTTGGGGCAGACTCTTAATGTTCTGTTCATGGAGGTTTGCTCTGGGATGACTAGGAGTTTATGGATAACTAGGGCCTGGTTCTCCTCTCACTTACACCAGTATAACTCCACAGGGTCAATTCAGCCCTGATGGAACTCCACTGGCTTCTCTGCAGTTATAGATAAATAAGACTTAGAGGAGCTGATTCTCAAAGACACAAACAGGTCACTTTCTGGCCATAAATGATCAGTGGAGAATTACCTTTGGGAAGGGGAACTCTTCATTGGCATGAAGATGGCAGCGGCAGCTCCTGCACCATCTACTCCCCACCCCAGCATAGGGGGATTGTTGGGGGACAAAGCAGGTATGGTGGGTCATCACCAATTCTCCACTGGCTTAAATCCATAGGGACATCATACCAGTGGCAGTGCTCACACCAGGGCTAGACCAGTGGAGTCAGGAAGTTATACCTGGCTCACTGATGATCTTCCCCATAAGAACATAAGAATGGCCATACTGGGTCAGACCGAAGGTCCATCCAGCCCAGTATCCTGCACCACTCCTGCACCCACTAGTTTCAGTGGAGATACTCCTGATCAAGTGAGAGGCAAATAGGGTCCCAGGGCTTTAGAATGACCCAAGCTTTCAAAAGAAAATCAGGGAGACCTTTCCAAGGATTAGGAGAGGAATGGGGGTTGTGCCGTGTGTCTGTTTGGGGAGGAATAGGAAAAGGGGTAGAGAAGACGGTGTGAGTATGTGTTTGGGGGTGGTAGTCCTGCAGCAGAGCAGCTCAAAGTAAGAAAGCACAAGCGGCAGGCACAGCCGCCCATTAAGTGATGGTTGGGAACGGCTCAGAGCGCTGACATTGTTGCTTTTGGACCTGCCGGAGAAGCATTTCCTCTGGCATGTAATTCGGCCCTTGCACCTGCTTTCCAACTTTTAGTGAACACCACTGTCTTTTGAAGGCTTAACCTGGAGCGTGATCATTCTCGGTGCTTTTCAGGTGCTTTGTTTGTTTTTTTTCGTTTTGTACTGGGTACTTCAGCTTCCCAAGATAATAACCAAGGAGCATATGGGGATGGGGGACAAACTAATATGAAACAGACAAGCAAATTAAAAAAAAAGTTGACCAGACTTTTTGGAACAAGAAATGAGACTCAGAAAGAAAGGGAAAGGTTGGATTTATTTTGGTTTGAGATTTGAGGCCTGTTCTTATGTAATCACAGAGTCATAATACTTAGAGGCGGCAAAGATAAAGGCAGTCGACTCTATTATGAACCCAGCCCAACCAATACATGTTTCCTGTAGTCTAATGGTCTCCAGTGTTTTGGTCTATTTGTGATGGGGTTTATACCACTTACGTAGACTGTAAGCTCTATCCTACTTACAACCTACCTATCTGGTTGTAACCTCAGGAACCAATCTAAACAATTTAACCTAAACAATTTCTCTCCCTGCACCCCTCAAAGACTGGCTGCAAATGGTGGTTTGCTCCATCCCTAACTCAGAGATTTTCAAAGATTTCCAGAGCTGTTGAGTCCATCCACAATCACAGTTAGAGAGGCACCTGAATTTAAACCCTAGATCCAAACACCTCCAAATGTTAGGTGTGTTGATGTGTGTATATTTGTGATATCTTTGAACCTGAGCCTGCCTAAGTCAGAGGACAAGTCTAGGCTACAAAATTAAGTTGATCTCAGTTACATCAACTGCAGTAATTGAATTGGTTTTACATATCCACACTACTATCCTTGTGTCAGCGGTGTGCATCCTCACCAGTAGCGCTTGCACCAATTTAACTGCCAGTGTGGGGCATTGTGGGATGGTTTCTGAAAGGCAGCAACGGTTGACCAATGTTAACGTTAACCAGGTAATCAACGTCTACACTGACACTGCGTTGACCTAATAACATTGACTTAAGTGCTACGCCTCTTGCGGAAGTGAAGTTGTTAAATCGGCGCAGTGGGTGAGTTGTAGCAGTGGGAGCAACATTTTAGTGTAGATGCTTACATAGTTAGGTCAACATAAGCTGCCTTATGTTGACCTAACTCTGCAGTGTAGACCAGGCCCAAGCTACCTCCAAGTCTAAGCCTGATGAATCACTCCTGAGCCAGAAACTGTGATAAGTCATCAGAGGCAATTTCCAACAGGTCTTGTGATAGGCCCCATGCCATTCTACCAGGGTTCAGCCAATCCACAGGTCAGGTGATTTTCAATTCTTCATGGACATGGTTAAGTACTTGCACCACATCCACAACAACTGAAAACCAACCTTGAATTAGCCAAGGATTATAAATGATATTCTGATTTCCATCAGCAGGACATCCCTCATATCGTGGTCGGGGATAAGGTATGGCTCTTGATGCAACACCTGGGCACTGTCCACCATCACTCAAGAAAGCTGGACTATCAATATCTTGGCCGATTCTGGGTCAGCCAACAGATTAATCCAGTGGCCTTCAAACTCCAACTACCCAATATGATGAAGGTGTACCAGTGTTCCAGGTTTTTCTGCTGAAAAAGTACACCAACAACTTCTTTCCCAGATGAATTCAGCCACCTCTTCCCCCAGTCATGGTCTTGATGCAAGAAGAATACCTGATGAAACAGATTTTGGATTCCAAGGTTTTCTGAGGGAGGCTCAGGTACCTCATTGATTGGAAGGGCTATGGTCTAGCCGATAGCTCATGGGAGCCAGCTGACAACCCAAGCTACTTCAGAAATTCTATCGGTCATACCCTGACAAACCAGACCTGAAGATGCCTGGTAGGCATCTTTTGAAGGGGGGGTTGGGGTGGAGTGATGTGGTATCTCTGTGTCTGAGCCTGCCTAAACCTGATGAGTCATTTGTGAACCAGAAAGCGTGATGAGTCATCAGAGGCAATTACCTGCAGGTCTTATGATAGGCACAATATTCAACCAGGGTTCAGCCAACCCACAGGCGAAGACCTCTCCTGGCATACAGGTGATCCCCAAGGCAGCTGTACAGGCTCCTAAGGGAAGCAGTCTCTCCAGTCCGCTCAATGTCACTGGGAACGCTGGCTGGGAACACTCCAATGGCCAGTCATTTCAACTCATTGCTCCTGCTCTAGCTGTGCCTGTTTCCACGCAAGCCATCCCCCAGTCTGCATCTGTTCCTTCCTCTGCTGGCCTCCTGGCCATTCTGATAATATTAAGAATTCGTCCCTCACAGTGGAGAAGAGACAAGACTGGGCTGTCATGAATATAAAGAGGATTCTTTATTGAGACTTTCTGGACACCAACAGACACTGTGGTTCCCTCTGACTAACTAGCACAGCCTGTGCTGCCCAGTATCATAGCACAGGATTTCCCTAAATCCTGGCCTGGACAGAGCAGCCATGGAATAGTTTGCTGACTCCACTGCAGAACCGCAGCCTGGATATGGATCTAAATTTTGTGACTGGCAGCTTTCATTATCATGGGCTGAACCGAAAAGGGGATGGCAAACACAGCCAGACTTTCAGAGGTTTGAAAACCGGATGAAACTCTTGCAGCTTGGGCCCATACCATTATACTCTGCTATGGAGATGAAGCTTTGATTCTCTGAGCTGCGCCGTATTTCCTGTTTTCTTGCCTACTCAATTTAGTAACCACATTTTTTACTTGAGTGTGACATCAACTTTAAAACTAAAGGACACTCCACTAGTTTGGATGTGGTGCCCACAGTCATTTTACACTGGGCTCACACCAGCTCTGTCAGATCAAGCCAGGGGAAGAGGAGAGGGAAACTGGCTCTCAGGCTAAGGCTTTCTAGGTTCTCTACGTAATTCACACACAAAAAAACATTGTGCCAGTCGAATTCAAACTGCAGGTGCTCAGCACTGATCGGAGCTCCTCGAGCCATAAAGGGAAATGAGTATGAGACTGATTAAAACATTTTCCATTGAAATTTCAAAAAATTTTCACCAGCTTTAGGGAAACTATCTAGTGATTAGTGCAGGGAAGTGGGTCTCAGGACTTCTGGGTTCTACTCCTCATTCTGCCACTGACACACTATCAGTCAGATTGTGAACCCTTTACTTTCAGTGGTGAGCAATTACTTACTTGAGTAGCCACAGTGAAACCACTGGGTTGACACATGTTAGCAACTACTCAGCAGTGGACATAAGGAGTTGCCAATCTGGCCCTATGCAATTTTAGGCAAGTTACTTAAGCCAGCAGTTTGAAAGCCATATGCCTAGAGTTAGACACCTGACTCTGTATTTAGTTAAATAAATGACCTGATTTTCAGGGGTGCTGAGCCCGCCCAGCTCCCATTGCCTTCTAAAGGAAGGGAAAGTGCTCAACACTTCACTAGATGGGGCCTGCAGCTTTATGCTAGACACTCGTTTTCTCCCTAATTTTTAGGAGGGGGTGGAAACAATTTGATCTCTTAATTGCCCCAAGGTAAGATCCAAACCCGAAAATGAGCCCGTCTCCCAGGCAGGGTGAAGCAGGCAGCTGGTGGCATTTCTTGGATGAGATCAGAGAAAGCTGATTTATGAAGCAAGGAGAAAGCAAAGTGCTTTTATGGGTAAAATGTTCTCTGCTTATTTCCTTTCTGTCGGACTGCGTTCCTCCCACGCTTCTGGCTTAGAGCTAGCTCCCTACAACCTATCATAAGCATTTCAGCATGTGCTAATTTAATTGAACAAGGATTCTGGCAGACACTTGGGAATAACATCCCAATATTAGCTGGAGGCTACAGTCTAGTAAACCCTGGAGCACTCTGCTTCCTCTGCGTTCAGGAAGATAAGGCCCTCCATTCAGCCTTGCATTATGTACCTTCTCTATGGAGCCATAAAGTTCTAGGATCTCAGCAGAAGGTCATGGCTGACAGTAAAGTGGGAGTGTGGTGCACCTCAGAATAGGGTGACCAGATAGCAACTGTGAAAAAATGGGACGGGGGTGGGGGGTAATAGGCACCTATGCAAGAAAAAGTCCCCAAAAAAGGGACTGTCCCTCTAAAAACGGGACATCTGGTCACCCTACATCAGAACCTACTTCAAACTCCTCCTTCCCCTTGGGCCCAAGCTGCAAAGCTGGGAGCCAGAGCTGAACTCTCCCAAAGTTGAGGGACATTTAATTCAAGCTCAACTTTAGTTAGAATAGCTAATAAAATCAGTGCAGGAGAGAAATTCACAGGTGTATCTGTGCAATTGACTTCTCCTCCTCCAGAGGGGCTCTAGGTACAGGTCAGCACACTTACGAGTCCAGTTGAACTCAGCGTGGGAACCTGGAAAGAATTGTGGCTAACATGAGAGACTGCAGTGAACATTCTAGAACCTGTGGTGGAGAATCTGAGCTGAGTGCAGGGCATTATATGCAGGGAAAGGACGTCCAGTACAGTTGATTTATGGGATGCCCAAGGCTGGGGTACAAAATTCAAAGTGCTCACTAAAGAGAGGGCATGGGCACCCTGAGATTGAGCTGGGAGTTCCCACTACAAAAGGGCATCTGCAGTTCCCATCCCTCCACATAAGCCCTCTCAACCTGACAGGTGTAGGCACAGCCATTGTCTTGATTGCTTGGCGCTGGGGCAATTGGAACAAAGCTGGTACCTCTCGTGAAATGTGAGGAACGCCTTTATGTGTTTTATGAGCACACATGGTGACAATGGTATATTTCTCTATGACTGAGGAGTCTGTGTACACAGAGACACACGCAGGTACACACACATCAATCTGTGCTCATAAAGAAGCAGACCCAGAGATACCCACTGATATACATAGAGTCACAGAGGCAAAAGCATAGTGAGGTACACCGACGCACACAAACAGCCAGACGCAAACACACCTTCACAAAATGCAATCAGCCAAGAAGCTGGAATCAATAGTGAAATCAGACATGGAGCAAGAAGCTGAATATTTAAGTGAAGAGAGAATCCTGGACTTAGGACCAAACTGCAGTAGGTTTATGGGGAGGACAGAAAGGAGGGGAAAGAGAAAGCTGTGTGAATCAAGCCAGTTTTCTCTCCTTTCTCTTTTAAACTCCACTGAGTCAGGAGTGCTCATTAAGGATGGCTCTCATTTCCCTAATTAGACTGCCCCGCTCTCTTTGCAGGGCACCAGACCTCCGCAGTTCAGCAATAACATGACACTTGTTATTTTACAACCCAGGCGGGGGAGGAAGAGATGGCTTTGTGATGTGCTCCATGGAAGAAAGCGAGCTCAGAGAAATCTGGGAACCTGTGTGTGTGAGTTTGGGGGGAGCTGTCCCCGTTAATGAGAACTTTTCCATTCTCTCCCTCTCCCCCCATCCCTGTGTGCTCCAGTCCCTAATACACACGTACCAGGAATTACACTAAAAGGAAAGGGAAATTATTTTCTCTTTTCTCCAGGCTGTTCTTCAAAGCCAAGATGTTTGGGAGTTGTTTTTTTTTTAAACAAATGAGGGCTGGGGTTTTTAAAACAACTTTTGGGCAAAGGTGCCTCAGGCAGGGCTGGAGCTGATCCAGTCTTGATGCTGAAGAAGGACTTGGTGGCAGTGATGGTGAGATATAAGAGGCATCGACTGCTGGACTGGATAGGCACCAGTCCATGCCGGGATGGTGTCCTGTTGAGGCAGACCATTCATCCGGTTTTAAACCAAACAGTCCCCCCCATCTGGATGTGGTTTTGTCTGGTGTCAGACAGAGGACACTATTTTGAAGAGCATGACATTCCGCCTCCACCAGCATGGCCTCGCACGCACACGCTGGCGGGGG